>NC_080558.1:5010000-10010000 GCF_030253575.1 Rhododendron vialii | reverse complement strand
GAAGAAGATTCCGGTATTGACTTCCACATGAGTCTTCCTCAGGCCCTTCAAAGATGGCAAGCAAATGAAGGCACTTCATCAATGTTTAGTGATTCTTCATACAGCCAAACACAATCAAGCATCCCGTCGAAACCTTTCGGGTTTGCAGACTCGTTTGATTCAACCGACTGTCGATAGACGAAAAATCAAAGATCAAATGGGTTTGAAAAAAAGGAGATGACAGTGCTGCAACCGTGTGAAAGGAAAAGAGATGACAGAAAATCATGTATGTATTCTTTTTGTAATGCTACTCTTATTATCTTTTGTTGTTTACTTTTGAGGGGTTAGAATTAGCACAGCGTAAATGAACAAATAAAAGAACAAAGAGTTAACCAATTGTATCGAATTCATTGACATTTTGACAATGGTATACCTATTTTTGAGGGTTCTTGGTTACTCTTTGGTTTTTTTCTATGATTGTGTCCATAATTTTCTTGCAATCTGCAATTGTGGATACATTTAAGGTTGGGTATGTTCGATTGGTTTCCAGTCTGTATAAAACTGGTAGACCCGTGGACTATCAATATGCCAGCTAGGTTTACTGGCTATAATAGACCAAACAAGTTTGAAATTTTGAAAACAGACTGGACCCAAGCTGGCAAAGATTAAGCAAGAAGGGCTTGTTATTCGAGTGAAATTATTCAGTAGTCCGGAAGCGCCGTCACAACCACATATTCTCATAGGGTCCACGACTAAGTGTATGTAATCCACATAAATATGTGATGCTCACGTGGTGCTTCCGAACTACTGAATAATGACTCGTTATTAGTTTGTATTTGAGTTCCGATGAATCCTTTTAGGATTTTTTTGGTGGGTATGAAGTTTAAAGTCAAATTGTCACATGGGATTTTAGAAGGCAGATACAGGGGAGTATTGTTTTGGTGATTGTTATTTGAAGAAGACTTTTGTTGTTGCATGTTTGTGCACATGATGTGGCCTGTGGGTACTTTGTCTCAAATATTTTTTGGGTTATTTTTTTGTTTGAGGCACGTTTTCACCATTAGAGAAAAGCAGTCCAAGTCAAGATGCTTGTATCGTGCAGGTTTGGGCGGAGCTTGATTATTAGTATTTTTTTTTCTAACCAAGAATTAAGTATAAGTTGGCATGACCAGGTAGTGAATTTCTAGCATATACCAAATTGGTTAAATAAGTGACATCGATCCTTGTTAGATTTAGTGATGTAAAAGGTGTTTGGTTTAGCTTTTGCATGCACCTCCGACCAGCTATGTGACATCTGATTGATGGTGTCTGTACTTTTGAGAAATCCGCAAAATCACAATACACACAATGCAAAAAGAACAATCAAGTATAATACAGATAAAAAAGACAAATATCTTTATGTCGTTCCTAATTGTGTAAATGAGTACATTCACAATTCACACCAATTTTCACTACATGGTGGATGAAGAGAATTCAAGTATTTATAACTTAAGGTCTACATCAGCAATTAACGGAATACCCCTATCTAGATTCTGGAGACGCTGCCCGCGAGCCTCCGATATGGGCACTGTTCCGTAATTTTTTACCAGTAGCTCAATCCCAAATAGTCAACGAAGTGCAAGAAACACCGAATCAAACTTCACAAACCGAACTTTGACAATTTGGGGTTGTTGATTTTGTTGAGAATTGTGATCGCAAGGTTTGTCGTAGTTTCAAGCATCATCTCCGATATCCTCATTTCCAGTGTACCAAAAGAAAAAAAAAAAACCGAATCAAACTTTACAAACCTAACTTTGACAATTTGGGGTTGTTGATTTGGTTGAGAATTGTGATTGCAAGGCTTGTTGTGGTTTCAAGCATCATCTCCGATATCCTCATTTTCAGTGTACCAAAAAAAAAAAAAAAAACCTCCCATATCCTTACCAACTGTACAATCATGCAAGGCCCACATCTCATATATATCAATGTCATAAATTCTAACCAAATGAAACCATCTGCTCTTTTTATTCCTTTCTTCTTTTTTGTTTTGTTTTGTTTTGTTTTTTTTATTTTATATAAACTTAGCTTATTGGAAAGATTTGTTAGTACTTTAAAATTTTGCCACTGGAAAGACAGAATGTCTGAATGTGCTTAATTAGGCCATGTTTTGCTAAAGTTATTATTTTTTAATTATTTATTTTTTGTTTTACGAGACAAGTCATTCTCTTATAATACATTGCATTTAATTCAAAAAATACGTACTTTTAGTGCCGGGTGGGTACCACGTGGTGCCTGCTCGATGCATCCGAGCCATCCATTGCGTTTTTTGACGGCTCGGATTTGGAGAGAGAAAAATAAAAGAGAAAGTGTTGGGATGAGAGGAGAGAGAGAGTTTCAATCCGAGCCCGTCTAAAAGTGTATTGAACGGCCTGAATGTGCTGAGTGGGTACCACATGGGATATACCCCTCCCGGCACCGAAAAATTTCTCAGGCCTAAAGAAACAAGTAAAGTCTTGCCCAACGCCTCATCATGTGGGGCAGTTTCCATGTTCAAACATGAACAAATTAAGGTCTATCTAGTACTATGATTCGTTGCTTAAGCAATTTTCCCTTCCAACAGCGACTACTATACCTAACTATTTATTTGTGTACCACAAGAAGTGCCATAATTTAGGGGCACATAAACGCGTTTGCATTTGTCTCCTCGATGGATAGTGACAGACTCTATGGTTGTGTTTTCATGCTGGCAACTTTGAATAGGAATGGACAGTTGAAAATTTGGAGTACCTTTTTAAGCGATGTAAATTGGATTAATTTGGAAAGTTCATTTGAATAGTTTGGGTTGGGAGTGAACACCGCACAATATATTTTTTTTCCGAATTTTATAAGGTATTTTAGGTTTATTAGAACACTCAGCATTATTATGAATATAAACCAATTCAGGTACCTATGATTGTGATGCCATCTTATACTTACTCAGCATTATTAGTCTTTGTAATACCTCAATTCAAAGATTAATCAAAATTTCGTCTTTTGCCGTTCAAAATAGAAATTGAGAACACCTAATTATACAATAAGCCAAAACAAGGTAGGTGTTCAAAATTACAAAAATGAATGAGAGAGAGAGAGAGAGAGAGAGAGAGAGAGAGAGAGAGAGAGAGAGAGAGAGAGAGAGAGAGAGAGAGAGAGAGAGAGAGAGAGAGAGAGAGAGAGAGAGAGAGAGAGAGAGAGAGAGAGAATATGATCTATTGGTATAGCTATCATGCTCAGACTTCTTTTCGAACGACAGCTGACAGTTCATCTTCAAAAAGAAGACAATATATCTAAAAAGATCTGTGCGTGCCAACCTATATATTCGTCACAATTTTTCCTAAAAAAATGTTAGTAAATATATATCTATGAGCCAAATAATCTTCCTTAATTGGCTCAAAATGTAAAGTTTTGTCAAGAACAATTGCAAACTCCTATGCATTTTGATGTTTTTTAATTGCACTATTTGTACTAATATATGAAGTTTTGTACATATATATCTTGTCGTTTCATAAATTAAGGTAAATTCTGAACACCCTATTAAAAATTCTCGAAGCTGCCACGGGGCCGGGGCTAAGTATAAACTTGAACAAGTCAATCTTAACACCACTTCTTAACCGCCCAAGTTGGCGTTGCCAAACAACTATTTGCATGTTGTGCTGACAAGGCAAATCCTAATTAGTGAGACAAAAAATCAAATTTATTTTAAGCAGTCTTCCATAAAACTAGGATCAATCAGTTCAGTTCATTATATATATAATTATAGATGCATGAAGTTCTAACATTTCTCTATTGTATGAGTCACAGAGAGGACGAATCTAATAACAATGGTCGGCTGAGCAATTCTGAATTAATAATTAAGCAGTAGTGAAATATGATCTTAAGAATGGGGTCGTGCATGGCACGAATAGCCGATTATTATGGGGAATAAATAAAAAAAGGTTAGTGAAAAGCTAGTTTAAGTAGAATTTTTTTTTATGTTTTTTCAATGATTTTTAAAGCAATCATTACGAGTACTTGTATAATAAAATTTCTTTGCCGCTCAAAAAAAAAAAAAAAAAAAAAAAAGAGTACGTACCTATATAAATAAATCGATTTTTAAGGCAACAAGAGTTTATTATGTTTTGATTGTATAAACATTTTTTGTATAAAAAGAAGAACAAGCAGCAGTAGGACAGCTGCAACGATCACATCAATAAACCTCAAATATCCTTGTGATGATCTAAAGTTAATTACGACACAATAATTCTACCTAGAAAAATAGGAACTGAGACAGTGGAAACTCATATACTGGAGGATATTGCAATAGCTTTTTCTATTATTTTTATTCTAAATTATTGATTCTATTTCATATTCTTAATTTTTATTTTGGAGAAAGTTATGAAGAGTGTTTACTGCAACTTAATTTGAATGGTAGATAAAATATTACAGAAGCTAAAGAGTAGTGTATGCTATAAAAACTGCAAAATAAGCTTGTTGCTGTGAATTTTAGTCTATTTAATTTGTCCTTAACTGGGGGTAGTCTTTTTTCAGAATCTGTAAAAGCATCCAAATTGTAGCTTCTAAAAAAATCAACTTTCGGGCAATAAAATAGCTTCAAAAAAGCTTGTGATTTTTAAAAAACCGCTTCTTGATTATGCAGCAAACAATCCAATAATTGTGAACTTTTAGAAGCTAGCTAATTCCATAATCTGCTTTTACAATTTTTTTGCAAATTGGCACTTAGTAAACCTCGAATCGTGGCATCGCAACCAGCACCTCTATAGTACCACCTTTTTTTTTTGTCAGGCGATATAAATTAGTGGGGGTTAGTGGGGTGTTACAGTTAGAGTTAGCACATTCTTTGGAATGAGTTTGCCAGTTTAATTTTTATTTTTTTACCAATTTCTTTATTTATTTGATGGTTTTTGAGCAAATATGTAACTTTCAACTTCCCAATCCATAGCACTATAGCAGGCCGCATGCCAATTTTCTTTGTTTATTTGAGGGTTTCTCAATTCTTGATGTACCTTTGAACTGTTGTATCTTTTGGGTTTTTTAAAGGCCCATTCCAAGAAGCTTAGTCTAGCCCATGGGCTTAGCTCCCAAGCCCAACTCTTTATGGTGTTATGATTTGCAATAAGAAATCATGTGGGAAAGATGGTTCGACATCTGGGTCCTTAAGTCATATGTCAACTCTGAATTAGCTCACGTTGTGGGATCTCAGCATCAGTTCCGATATGAATGCGCAGAGTCCCTTACAGATAGTAGTATAGTGCGAAGGAGAAATACTTTCAGGCGAGAGTGACAAAGTACTATACCTGTAGTTTCATTTTTAGCGCACACACAAAAAAAAAACCTCTGAATTAGCTACCCACAGATAGTGGGATGCTAGGAGTTCATAAACCATTTTCGTTAGGCACATCCACATTGCTTTTCATATGTACCAATTTAACCGAAACGCTTTTCATATGTACCACTCTTTGACGAGGCTTTTCTCAAACCCGAGTTGAAGGAATCTCACGTTGCCTTCGACGTACGAGCATATTCATGTGGCGACGTGGCGCAATGTAATTGATTTAGAGAAAATAAATTTTTACACCGGCGGTGTAAACAATTTAATCTCATTCATGTATTCAATGATCTATATCGTTCTATTTTGTTTTGTTTTGTTATTTACCTTCCAAATTTCCAAGTAATCGAGGCTTGAAATTTCTCAACATCGCTCTAATTTACATATTCACCTTCTTGTTTGAATTCGTTTTAACAAGAACCAAATGAAACTAAAAACAATAGGAACTCACTTTCCTTGTGAATGATCTCGCAAAGATCACCCAGCCTAAAAACTAACACATTCTCGCTTAAGTACGTTTCACATTTCTGGTTGTTGAACTGTTCCACGAGTTCTTTTAATTAGCACTCACTTCACTACATATGCACCTCATCCTTCACTCCATTTTCTGCACTCTCTCTCTCTCTCTCTCTCTCTCTCTCTCCACTTGCTTGCTCACTTTGGAGGAATTTTGAGATGGACAAACACAAAATGAGAGAGACGGCACTTCTTGCCCTGCTTTTCTTCTGTCCCCTTGCTTTCTCATGTAAGTCTCTTTATGTAACAAATGTTCTTTGTTGTTGTCACTGGCATCTCGAGTTCGGGTTATGATTCATTTACGACTTGCACTAACCCGATTAATTTTTTGACCTGAGTTTTTCTTTGGGTATTTTGACAATTCGTTATGCGCGATACTCTTAGAACATAACAGGAGTTTCGAGGCTCTAGCGTTTTAGCAAAACATTCTCTCTCTCTCTCTCTTTCGTAGTGAAATTCCGATGTCCATATCCGCCTGTGGATGATTTCGTACGTCCTTTTAATTCGTCGTACGCGATTCTTCTCTCTCTTATTCTGGCTTCCACTAACCTTTCTCTCACTCCCTTTGGCAGGTGCAACAAATTCAAACAGGATTGGAGTTAACTATGGGCAGCTAGGCAACGATTTACCACCCCCCTCCCAATCAATTCAGCTCCTCGAAAGCATGAATGCCGGTCTAGTGAAGATATACGATGCTAACCCTGAAATCCTCAGGCAATTATCAGGAACTGATATGCATGTCGCTATAATGGTCCCAAATGACCTAATTCCAAAAATCGCTTCGAACAGAGCTGAAGCGGACCTTTGGGTACGCGAAAATGTCCTCCCGTACTACCCAGAGACCATGATCCGGTTCATACTTGTCGGGAACGAAATCCTGAGCTACAACGGCACCCAAGACCAACGGTTGTGGCGTGACCTGGTCCCGACCATGACCAGGATCCAGATCGCGCTCAAGTGGCACAACATTAGGAACATTAAAGTCGGGACTCCACTCGCCATGGACGTGTTGGAATCGAGCTATCCGCCTTCTTCCGGAAGATTTAGGTTCGATATATCGGAACGAATCATGGTTCCGTTGTTAGATTTCTTGGGGAGGACCAGGTCATTTTTCTTCATCGATGTTTACCCGTACTTTCCATGGTCTGAAGATCCTACTAACATAAACCTTGATTTTGCGCTATGTAGAAGCAAAAACCTAATCTACACGGACCCTGTTACCGGGTTAGAGTACAACAACCTTTTGGACCAAATGCTAGACTCGATCATCTTTGCCATGACCAAATTAGGGCATCAAAATATCAAGTTAGCGATAGCAGAGACCGGTTGGCCTAACGACGGTGACATTGAACAATATGGTGCAAATATATACAATGCAGCCACTTACAACCGCAACCTAGTACAAAAGATGACTGCCAAACCACCAATAGGGACACCGGCTAGGCCAGGGTTGATAATACCAACGTTTATTTTTTCCTTGTATAATGAGAACCAGAAGCCCGGGCCAGGAACAGAGCGACATTGGGGCTTGTTTTACCCTAACGGAAGGCCCGTCTATAAGTTGGACTTGACCGGGAGAAGGTCAGAATCCAAATATGCTACACCATTGCCAGAGGCGACGAATAATAGGCCATACCGGGGAAACATATGGTGTGTGGCGGCGAAGGGGGTGAATTCGACAGAGCTAGAGTCGGCATTAGGGGATGTTTGTGGTCGGGGGAATGGGACTTGCGCTGCGATTGAGCACGGGAGGGAGTGTTATGAGCCGATTTCAGTGATTTCGCACGCGAGTTATGCTTTTAGTTCGTATTGGGCGAAGTTTCGGAACGCTGGCACTAGTTGCTATTTCAATGGACTTGCTGTTCAAACCACAAGGGATCCAAGTAAGTTCCATTTTTACCATTTGGGAGAGAGAGTCAGAGCTAGGACAGCAATTTAAAAAAAAAAAAAAAAGGAAAACCCCAATGAAATGCCTTGAGTTTTGGAAATTAGGAATAGTCCTTTTAGTCACTCTGACCGTTTGTTTGCCGGGACAAACAGCAAAGGGATATATAATCTCACAGGATCGATTGTCCCATTGAAGTAATAGTGATTGGACTATAATACCATACCCCTCGTAGTATACTTCGTGATATAAAACCAATGGATGATTTATCCAGGCCAGAAAACATTTAACAGGAGTCACATTGTATGGTTCAATTTGGTAAATTATATCCGATCAAATAAACAGGCTCGTGTGATAAATTAGCTTAACAAATACTAGTAATATGTGTATTTTGTTATTATAAGTACGGTTTTTATCCTTATACTGATTGATATTTCCTTCGTGTAAATTTTGTTGAGTAGGCCATGGCTCTTGCAAGTTCCCAAGTGTGTCACTCTGAAGACAATTCAAGGGGCTAGGCGGCAGGAAATGACCCTCCAAATCCCTATTACTTCAATCCAACATGGGGTCTAAGATTGAGAGCTTGGCTGCTCCAGGCATCCTTTCATAATCCTTGAAGATGTGATAAAAGAAGGGTTTTTTTTTTTTGTATAAGTTTGGATGCAAAAAAAAAAAAAATCTCCAAGTTAAACTCTTGACCACATGATTAGACACACTGTCAAGTGAACATTGAGTTTCCACTATTTTTTTTCCCAGACTAATGACAATATATAGTCAGGTTGTTTTTTTTAAATGATATTCGAGTTGATTTGTGTGAGTGAAATGACTGCTTAAAAATCCGTAAAGACACGAGTTTTAGTCAATGTAGTTTATTTAGGTCATTTATCAGTTAATAGGGAAAAGTCACCCAGAGATTGCCTTGCAAGAGCTCGTGTGCTCGAGCAAGCTGTTAGAGAAAATGTAAAGACTCCACTAAAGATCGCAAATCAAACTTTGGCTTTTGTTTTTTTTCTAACGGTTCTATTATCTCCTGCAAAAGCAAAAAGCAAAGAATTTTAAGAGAAAGAGAGAGCGCAAAATCAAAGTAGTTTGGATGTAGTTAATTGGACTTTGTTGTCGGACCGCTTAGGAGAACTCATAGTGAAATGGAGAATAAATTTTCGCAAATTTTTCTTAGGAATTTAAGGGCCTCGGGTGACTTGCTGTGACTTTCTCACAGCAGGATCTGCTGTCCTTCGAAACTATTAACGTTTTGGCTAAAGAAAAGAAACTAACTGAATTTCCCTTGGACGCCGTTTGAACACAAAACGGAAATTAATTACTCAAGTTGAAAGAAAGTGCACAGAAGCTTGAATATTGGAAGATGAAAGAGAAAAATATTGAGGAGAAGAAGAAAGATAAGAATGAAGCCCGAGGGCCCGGCTTACAATGACCGAAGCAGTGGGGAGCCTTGAGATTGCATTGGTGTCTCATGAACGTAAGAGAAGATCGCAGAGGACTAGTGCATAGGCATTTCTGGGCATAAAACTTGGGCATAAAAGTATGAATCGTTGGAACAGTTGCAACGACGGTGGAGGACCTATTGTAGACGACCTTACCCAATTGGAATCCCCTGTTTCTCGCTTGCTGAGATTCGTGCTGCCACGAACGATTTCAATGATGGTTTTATGATCGGCCAAGACAATTTGTTTAGTTTGTACAAGGGATGTATGGTGGGGGCAACTAGTGTGGTTGCGATCAAACGAAACCTATCGAGAGAAGAAAACTTGACCAAACTAGTTAGTACGAAGATTCGATCGGGTACAATCTCTGACCCGCACGCTTTCCTAACATACTCTCTTTGATGGATTTTGTAATGAGGAGCATGAGTTGATCCTCATGTATGAGTGCATAGTCAATGGGACGTTGGAAAGTCATCTCCACATAACCGATGCGGATACTGTTCTTTGGAAGAAGTGACTCGAGATTATGAACTCATGCTTATTAGCTGAGTTTTTACAACTATATGCCGAGGTTCTTACCGAGGAGGATTAAGGGGTATCGTTGGTATAAAAGTATGTTGAATCCTTAGAGGTATATTTAAGAAATTGGGTGGGAGTCGGAGGGAATAAGACCGGCTCGTAAAATGCTCTTTAATAGACGAAACAAGTTTGAAAATTTGAAAACAGACTGGACCCAAGCTGGCAAAGATTAAGCAAAAAGGGTTCGTTATTCAAGTGAAATTATTCAGTATTCCGGAAGCATTGCCATAACCACACATTCCAATAGGATCCACGACCAACTATATGTAACCTACATAAATATGTGGTTTTGAAAACGTGGTGCTTCCAGGCTCCTGAATAATTACTCGTTATCCAATAGTTTGTGTTTGAGTTCATATGATTCTTTTTGTGAATGCATCAATTAGAATCAATGAAACATCGGAATATAGTCAAATTGAGACAAAGCCCAAACACCTATGAATCTACCATACCCAGAATATACAATGAAAGCTCAAGGACACCCGAGGGCCAAACAAAGCCCAAAACTACAGTGGGCCTAAAATATACCACGAGTTCTCTTATTCTCTTTCCCAAATTTCTTATCCATGTTATCCATCTCTACTTTGCTCAATCTTTCTCCATCTTTACTCCATCTTTACTTGGGCAATTAATAATCAGTTATCACTCTCTTTTCTCCCATCACACGGACACGGTGGATCCCATGGCCGGTGTGAGTGTGTGTGCCGCGTGCCCGTGCATTTGCGTGTCTGTAACTAGTATTTTTGGACGAACTATCATAGCTACAGTACTAGCCTGCGGTATCAAGCTTCTACGGTAGACGCCATGTTATTTGGCGTGATTATTTCTGAAATCCTTCTATCTCTTTGTCGTGTGAGCTAATGAAATTCAGCAACAATCACGTACATCAAAACATGTTCGTCCAGTCCAATGAAGGCCCCATTTGTGATTCGCTTTTTTGAGTTTTCTGAATGTTGATACTTATATAAGTCATTTGTGGGTTTTTTTTTTTTTTTGGTTTCTCTTTATGACCGGAGGAATTTTAAAAGTAAAAAGAAATATGAGCGAACAAAAGTTTGCTCAAAACCCACCCATGAGTTGTCAACATGGTAAGGTCAAACCTGCGCTTGCAACATAGCAGAGTTCGATTCCCTCTTTAGGCAAACCATGATTTAAGTGGGGGACCATGGCGGTGGGTTGCTGTGCTACTCTTCCCCGAGGTTTGGATTGCGCAGTCGGGTCCAATTGTGGCTCGGATGCAGGATTGTTCCTCGGTTAAAAAAATAAAATAAAATAGCTCAAAATGAACAGAGTTTCCGAGTCTCATTTGTTCTTTTTAGTTTCCATAGGAAATGCTGAAAAAGAATTCATTATCTTAAAATGCAAATGATGCAGTCTAAAAACTCCTCCTTAATTAAGTTACAACTAGGATGCAAAAAAATTAATAAACACATAGACACACACGTGAAAATGTATAGAGCATGAGACAATTTTATTTAATCAAGAGTTCGAGATTTGGGGACTTGATTACTCTTATATGTCAAGTTCAAAACGTCTTAGGATTGTATATTAATTCATGTGGGTCGTTGAGTCTATATACAGTAATCTCTCATTAGTTAGTTCACTGCTGATAAGTCAACTCCCCGAATTACAGTAAATAAACTGACTTGGACACACTCTAGTGGAAGTAGTTGAGAGTGGACCCTATCAAAAGCTTTAATTAACGGTGCAGACCACACCCCCATGCATGTCTCGTTCTGTTAAACCGCTAATAAGCCTTCTTTAAAAAAAAAAGTACGCACTCGTCTTTTTTTAAATATTTATTTCATAATTTTAACTTATTAAACAGACATCATCATTATATTTTTCACATTAGCTTTTACCTTCACTTTTCTTACTTTCCCTCTATGGGACATCATCATTACTTTTTTAATTACTAACTTTTCAAAATAGAATCTACTTTTATGGATAAAATGAAAAATATACAAACTTTTACCCACTAATTTTACAAAATTGACACTTATTAAGGGATATTCCAAAATAAAATAGTGGACTCTAAAAAAGAGAAGGATGAAGTCTTATTTTGCAACTTTGGAAAGAAAAATAATTCAGAGTTCTTGTTCCACTAAGTATTCTTAAGAAATAAATACTTATTTGGTGTACCATTTTTAATCGCTTAAATCTTTTAATATGGCTCTCAAAATATATGCAAAATGAATATTGTTTGATAGATTTCAATTAGTTTTAATATACAAAGTTCGTAAAATCATGAAATTCGTTATAAATTAAAAAATATAATCGATAAAAAAAGGGCACAAATTCTCGGGTTTTAGAGACGCAAACCGTGTGGAGTAGGGGGGCACTTTTTGACATTAGGAGTTAAACATTTTCCCAGTAATTTCCTAGAGGTTCAATTGGCTTCAACCATTACCATGTGTTTCTCCCTTATCCCGTTTCCCCCTGTCTCTCTCCCTCTCTCTCCCCCTCGTCACCAGTGAGATCAATATCTCCGAATTCCCCATTCTTAACAGTAGCTGCCATTGTTCCAAAAATATTCTCCGGAACATGTCATCTCTAAAGAGCCAGAATTTTGAAGAAGACCAAATTAGTCAGCCAGTTGGGCTTGCCGCCAATGTTACTGAGTTTTTTGACTTGTTACCCTCTCCAGAACATGCTCTGTCCGGAGCCTCGTCCAATCGGTTACCCATTTCAAAGGATCAGAACCAAAACACCGATTTCTTGACACAAATTAGTCAGCCAGTTAGGCTTGCCGCCAATGTTACTGAGTTTTTTGACTTGTTACACTCTCCAGAACATGCTCTGCCCGGAGCCTCGTCCAATCGGTTACCCATTTCAAAGAGTCAGAATCCAATCGACGGTGATGTGATTCAATCGGAGGGCACTTGTCGTTGCTTTTCACTGGACGAGGTACTAATAGCGACTAACAATTTTGATGATGCATTAGTTATCGGGATCGGGGGATTCGGTAAGGTATATAAGGGGTTCATCGACGATGGTGCTACGATGGTTGCCATAAAGAGGTTGAATGCCCAGTCCAACCAAGGTGCTGAAGAATTTTGGACAGAGGTAAAGTTGCTTTCAAAGTTCCATCATACTAATCTCGTTTCACTCATCGGCTATGGCAACGAGAATCAAGAGATGATTCTTGTTTACGAATACATAGCTCGTGGGACTCTTGCCAATCATCTTTACAAACCAAGTAGAGAAGTATATGGTAAAAGTATATCTCATCTAACGTGGGCTCAAAGGCTCAACATTTGCCTTGGTGCCGCACAAGCACTCGACTATCTTCATACTGGTACCAAACAACTTATTATACACCGAGATGTGAAGAGCACAAACATTTTGTTGGATGAGAATTGGGTAGCAAAGGTTTCTGATTTCGGGATATGTAAATGCATTACAAGCCAAACAACAACCCATGTTAGCACAAAAGTCATAGCAACGCGAGGATATTGGGATCCAGAATATTTAATCACTGGTCGAGTAACCAGGAAATCTGATGTGTATGCCTTTGGCGTGGTGTTGTTAGAAGTCTTGTGTGGTCGGCCACCGTTAGATGATAGACTCGGGGAGGAGCAAAACAGTCTAATTCTTTGGGCAAAAATGTACATCGAAAAGGGAATGCTTGACCGAATCATCGATCCCTCTCTTAGTGGAGAAACAACACCACATAGTCTTAAGTACTTCGCAAAACTTGCTACCAATTGTTTACATACTAAACCAGAGGAAAGGCCTACAATGTCTGAAGTAGTGGAGAGCCTTGAGATTGCATTGGTGTCGCATGAGCGTAAGGGAAGATCGCCTGGAACTACTGCAAAGCCGTTTCAGGCGGGCATAAAGCTTGTGCCTAAAGGTATGAATCGTTGGTTGAGAGCAGGGAAGGGCAACGATTTATATGATGGTGGAGGACCAATTTTAGGCGACCTTACCCAATCCGTATACCGTCGTTTCTCTCTTGCTGAGATTTGCGCTGCCACAAATGATTTCAATGAGGGTCTTTTGATTAGCCAATACGGTTTCTTTAGCTTGTACGAGGGATATATGGTGGGGGGAAATCTTGATGTTGCGATCAAAAAGTTCATATCGGCGTCGAGACAAAGCTTGAAGGAATATAGTGCCGAGATTAAGGTACAATCTCTTAGCTGTCACACTAACATAGTCTCTTTGATAGGATTTTGTAATGAAAAACAGGAGTTGATTCTCTTGTACAATTACATGCTAAATGGGACATTGAAAAGTCATCTCCACGATAGCGATTACGATCCACTTCTTTGGAAAAAGCGGCTTGAGATTTGCATCGACACCGCACGAGGTCTCGATTACCTCCATTCGAATGTACAACAACAATTCGTCCACTGTAACCTGAACCCGTCAAACGTACTTCTAGATGATAAATGTGTTGCGGCAGTTGCCAATTTTGAACATTCCGTGCCAATTCACCCTAGGATGGCAACCGGGGGCGTGGAAACAAATATTATTGACACGATGAGATATTTTGGTACGATGGGATATTTGGACCGTGAGTACGTGCACACCGGTAAAGTGACAAGGAAAACCGATGTGTATGCTTTCGGAGTTGTGTTGTTGGAAGTATTGTGTGCCAAGACCCCTTGTTTTCGAGACCAAAACACGGATGAGGTTTTGTTACTTGATTGGTTCCGATTTTGCATCGAAATAGGAACTATCGATGCCGTCATTGATCCATACCTAATCGGCAAAGTAGCTCCTGAATGCCTGAGGCATTATGTCAATATAGCACTGAGTTGCCTGGTTAGCCCGGGGATCCGACGCCCTTCTATGAACGATGTGTTGCACGGCCTTGAATCTTCATTGCAAATGCAAGAGGCTTGGGAGAATTCCGTCCAGATGGCCGATGTCCCCCAAACCTACAACGGCTTCATCTCTGTCGAAAGCGTGTTCACAATCGGCGGACAGAGCTATCTTATTTCAAATTTGGTTCGTCCACCAGTTCATTACTGGGAGTTGTAACACGTATGTGCCAAAGTACTGTATCTAGTTTAGTACATAAAGAGATCTGTAATCTGTTAGTTTTCTTGTTTTCTGTAATCTGGTAGCCAATTAGTCAAAGTGTCAAATCAACCACGAATTTTTTAAAATTGAAAAATTAAGTAGTCCTATGAGCAAACAAAAGTTCACTGAAACTGAATATAATCCACAACATACAGTTTTTAAATCTTATTTGTTGTTTTATTCCGTTGTTTTTCAATTCTAATCCATATTCTTAAAATTTCTTTAATTTCTCTCGTGAAGACAAATTTAAAAGGCAAAATGCTAAAAAGGTTCACTAACGGTTTAATCATTATCTTAAAAAATAATTCATTTAGTCAAAACAATCCCCCTTCAGTAACAACTGGCAAGCAAATTATAAACATAGAAATAAACAATATGAAAATGTCTGGAGCAAGAAACAATTGCAAGTTTATCTTGTCAAGTCTGACTTAAGAAGTTTGCTCTTTACAAGATCTCAGGTTCCGTTTAGCCTACAAATTGATATTTTAAAATTTAATCGAGATGTGCATAATTTATCATGACACACTGAAAGTTAATACTAAAAAGGAAAAAAAAAATTGAGATGGGGCATACTCCAACATGTGAACATTCTCTCTCTTCAATTGGTCAAGTGGCTTTTTCTCTTTTACTTTGAAAAAAATTTGTTTCCGGTTGTGTTGTAAACAAGTGCTCACAACACTAAATTTGTAAACAAGTGCTCACAACACTAAATTATGACCGTTCAAAAGAGTTTTGAACGATTCGGATTTTAATAAAACTTTTTCGGAAAAGAATTAATTGAGACTAGTTATAATTAAAAATGAATCTCAACCATTAATTGTGCGAATAAACGACTGAGATTGATTGGTGCGGTAAACAAATCTGTTTACCGCACAGCCCAAAAAAGACAATCTCTACTTTTTCATAGAGAGCTGCTGCAGACCACTTGGAGACGACCGAACCCATGTCCCGTTTTAAAAGTCTTCGGCAATATCATCAACGCGGTTACTTCAATCTCTCTATCCCCCATTGTACACTGTTTATGAAAAATTCTACAGACCATTTCAGCTTTAGAGATGGAGAATTTTGCACAAGTCCTGCTTGCCATTAACATTTCTGGTGTTGCAGGTTCGAGTCATGGAATAACCTTCTTTTGATCACGTTGCATCTGGTCCTCGGTCCTCCCATTTTCATTTCATCTCTCTCTCTCTCTCTACAATAGAGGTTGTCGAAGCATTGACGGAAAAAGAGTGAGGCAAGTTGACTTTTTAGCAGGGGAAACTCATCATCAACTTCCTGATTCTTACAAGGTAACTTCTATTTTTGTTCCGTTTCGTCGATTAATTGCACCCATATATATTATATGGTTCAGATTTAGTCATTTCGTCCTCCCCTTTTCATTTCCTCTCTCTCTCTCTCTCTCTCTCTCTCTCTCTCTAGAGGTTATCGAAGTATTGACAGAAAAAGAGTGAGACAAGTTGACTTTTTAGCAGGGGAACCTCATCAATCAACTTCTGGAATCTTACAAGGTAACTTCTATTTTTGTTTCTTTTCATTGATTAATTGCACCCATTTATGGTTCAGATTTAGTCATTTCGTCCTCCCCTTTTCATTTCATCTCTCTCTCTCTCTCTCTCTCTCTCTCTCTCTCTCTCTCTCTCTCTCTCTCTCTCTCTCTCTCTCTCTCTCTCCACTAGAGGTTATCGAAGCATTAACGAAAAAAGAGTGAGGCAACTTGACTTTTTAGCGGAGGAAACTCATCGATCAACTTCCGGAATCTTACAATGTAACTTCTATTTTTGTCTCTCTCTCTCTCTCGAGGTTAACGAAGCATTGACGGAAAAAGAGTGCGGCAAGTTGACTTTTTAGCGAGGGAAACTCATCGATCAACTTCCAGAATCTTACAAGGTAACTTCTATTTTTGCTTCTTTTCGTCGATTAATTGCACCCATATATGGTTCAGATTTAGTCATTTAAATTGTCGGGAAAATATATAGAAACAAGGAACATCTGCAGGTTTATCTTATTTAGCCGACTTCAAAATTATCTCTGGTCTATAAATTAAACTTCTAAACTTATTAATTGAGATGTGCATAACTTAACTGGTCACCCTAATTAGTTACTACTATTGCAGTTACAAACAAGGGTAAATTAAAATAAACTCATTTGATTTCTATATGCGTTTCACCGACATGTCCAGTCAACAACTATTGTCGAAACACGTTATGTAAAGATCAAAAAGTTACTTACATCCAAAAATTGATCCTCTTGAACAATAAAAAAGTAATAGAAACGATCAACTCTCTTTTTATTTTGAATCAAAATGACTTAATTTGTTTTACCCGTTGGAGAACCTATTTTGAAAAAACAAAACGTAAAATTCATTATCAACTACTGAATTTTTACTAATCAAAATAGAACCTTTTTTTTGTTGGTTATAAAAAAAAAACAGTACACTTTTTTTCAAATTGTGTCAAATGGGTTGCAATTCAATGTTGCACACTTTTTTTTTCTTACAAACCTAATACACTTAGAAATCCTATCGAACATTATCCGAGTGTTGTTTTCTCAAAACTCTGTCGATTTCGATTGAGGAACATTTTAGGTCAACACCAGTACAACTTATTATCAGATATTGGTATTTGTACAAATGGGATTGGTGAAAGCACGGGGCCATCCCTTAGTTTTCTAGGCTCAGTGAGCTTAAGGGACCCCGTGTTTACAGCAACTTGTAGAGATACAAGTTTTTTTCCTTTTTTGTCTCGACCAAAGTAAGCATTGTTAGTTGTAGTTAGTGGCGGAGCTACATAGAGACCAGTGGGGGCACGGGCCCCACTGTAATTTTTAATAATATCAAATTTACCTCTGAAATTATAAAGGCCATGATAATTTATATTGGAAAGTTACATTTTCCCTCTTGTAACACTTACATCTCCTAATATCTTTATCCAATTCCCCAAAATGCGTTTGTTTTTTATAAAGGCCCGTTATCCATCTGTATATTGTAGCAAAGTTTACGTTCTAAGTTTATTTCTTTTATATTATTGTTGTTTACCATGGAAAATAATAGAAAATTCTAAGACCATGTTAATTAATGGTGCACCACCCAGCTAAATTCCTGGCTAAGCCACTACTTGTAGTTAGTGATGTTAATTTGAACTCTATCATAAGCATAGGAGTACATGGTACCCCTACTTGGCAACATGATATATATGAATGTATCAATTAGAACCAGTGTACTGTATACAAAATGTGGTTATACTGAAATTCCACAAGTGGTTTATAGCTATCTGAGGTAGGTTTCTCCTAAATACAGTAAGAACGGATTAGGATACTAGAAGGGGAATTAAACTATCAGAATGTATAAATTTTTTGATATTATGAACACTTAACTTTAAAGTATTGTAATCTTTTTTTTTTCTTTTTTTTCTTTTTTATAGTTTTGGATGCCACCTCCGATGTTAAATCCTGGCTTTGCCAATGTATGCATGTATATGTGCTCTGTTTCTTCTCTGTCTAGGTAATAGAGGAGCTGACAGAGCTATGAGGAATGGCCCTGCCAATATAAATTTGTACATACACGTTTTTATGTATGTAACGGGAAGAGACAATTGGAAATGACCGATTTCTGGAAATGAAAACGTCGAGTTCCAACTTAATAGAGTGTTATTTTATTTGTTGTATGTTGATCGATGATTAGACTATGAAAATTTGTGATAATTAACTTTAGAACATGTACTCTTCAAAGTAAATTGATATTCTTACGATTTTAAATCTTGACACCGCCCCTGTGCTTGTTTTTGTATGTACGTACATATTTGTATGTATGTATTATGTGCTCTGTTTCTCTCTGTTTAGGTAATAGAAGAGCTAAAAGAGCTATGGAGCATGGCTCTGCCCATAACAGCTATGAACCTTTTGATTGTGTACTTCGTAGAATTAATTATCTTACGATTTCACATTGATTGGTTTGATTACAAATTTGATGCACGGAGCATAATTTCTTGGATCCCTAACTTCTTCCACTGAATTGTTTAGAATAGCGAGGCAAGGAAGAAAGATGTTGCCGCGTTAAGTCGTCCTTTAATATGGGCAACAAAACAAAATCGACAATGCGCTATAGGATTCCCCGATCCTGATTTGAGGGTAATATTTTGACCATTATCTCCGTCAATATCATCTATATCCCTCATCCTTCGTTGTCTTGTGCTTCTTAGAGATTCTCCGGACCATTTAAGATTTACAGATGGAGAATTTTGCACAAGACCGGCCTGCTTGCCATTAACGTTTCTAGTGGTCCGGATTCGAGTCGCTAAATTCACCTCCTGGAAAATATGGATGAGATTTCGCATGCCTTGCCGTCTCCAAATCACTTTGATAAAGCAGAAGCCTCGTCCAACACTCCGATCTCTTTTGAGAAGGAGAATCCAATCAATGGTGGCGTGATTCAAGTTAAGGGATCTTGTCATTGCTTTTCATTGCATGAAGTACTAATAGCGACATACGGTGGCGTGATTCAAGTTAAGGGATCTTGTCATTGCTTTTCATTGCATGAAGTACTAATAGCGACAAACGACTTTGATGATGAATTAGTTCTTGGAACTGGAGGATTCGGCAAGGTATATAAGAGGTTCATTAACGATGGTGCTACGAACACCGTTGTTGCCATAAAGAGGTTGAATGCCCAGTCCAACCAAGGTGCTGAAGAATTTTGGTCAGAGGTAAAATTGCTTTCAAAGTTCCATCATACTAATCTCATTTCGCTCATCAGCTTTTGCAATGAGAATCAGGAGATGATTAATTCTTGTTTACGAATATATAGCTCGTGGGACTCTTGCTAGTCATCTTTACAAATCAAGTAGAGAAGAAAGCGGTAGAAGTATATCACATCTACAGTGGGCTCAAAGGCTCAAAATTTGCCTTGGTGTTGCACGAGGACTCGACTATCTTCATACAGGTACCGAACAACGTATCATACACCGAGATGTGAAGAGCACAAACATTTTGTTGGATGAGAAATTGGCAGCAAAGGTTTCTGATTTCGGTTTATGTAAACTCATTACAAGCCAAGCAACAACCCATGTTAGCACAAAAGTCAAAGCAACATGAGGATATTGGGATCCAGAATATTTGATCACTGGTCAAGTAACTAGGAAATCTGATGTGTATGCCTTTGGCGTGGTGTTGTTGGAAGTCTTGTGTGGTCGGCCACCGTTAGATGATAGACTTGAGGACGAGCAAATTAGTCTAATTAATTGGGCAAAATTGTTCATCGAAAAGGGAATGCTTGACCGAATCATCGATCCCTCTCTTAATGGAGAAACTACACCACATAGTCTTAAGTACTTTGCCAAACTTGCGAACAATTGTTTACAACTTAAACCAAAGGAAAGGCCTACAATGTCTGAAGTAGTGAAGAGCCTTGAGATTGCATTGGTATCGCATGAGCGTAGGGGAAGATCACTGGGAACTATTGCAAAGGCGTTTCAGGGCCAAAAGTTTGTGCCTAAAGGTCCGAATCATTGGTGGAAAGCAGGGAATGGTTCAAATCCCCGTTTCTCGCTTGCTGAGATTCACGCTGCCACTAATGATTTCAATGACGATCTTTTGATCAGCCAAGGCATTTGGTTTAGTTTGTACAAGGGATGTATGGTGAGGGGAACTCATGCGGTTATGATCAAACGATACGTGTTGAGGGAGCCAAACTTGGTCGGACAAGTTATTGCCGAGATTGAGGTACAATCTCTGACTCATCACCCTAACATAGTCTCTTTGATAGGATATTGCGAAGAGAAGGATGAGTCGATCCTTGTGTACGACTACATGGGAAACGGGACACTGAAAAGTCTTCTCCACGGAAGTGATAACTATCCACTTCTTTGGAAAAAGTGGCTTGAGATTTGCATCGACACTGCACAAGCTCTCGAATACCTCCATTTGAATGAAGAGCAACAATTTGTCCTTTGTGACCTAAACCCATCAAACGTACTTTTTGATGATAAATATGTCGCAAAACTTGCCACTTTTGATTTTTTCGTACGTATACCCACTCGCATGGCAACCGAAGGTGTGGAAACAAATATTATTGGCATGATGGGATTTTTTGGCACAAAGGAATTTTTGGACCCTGAGTACCAGTACAATTTTAAAGTGACAGAAAAAACTGGCGTGTATGCTTTTGGTCTTGTGTTGTTGGAAGTATTGTGTGCTAGGACCCCTTCTTCCCGAGAATGGCCGTACAATGCTTCGTTACTTGATTGGTTCTACATGTGCATCAGAAGTGCAGAAATCGATGCAGTCATTGATCCATACCTTATCGGAGAAATCGCTCCTGAATGTTTTCGGCACTATGTCAATATAGCACTAAGCTGCCTGGCTTCCGAGGGGATCCGACGCCCTTCTATGGACGATGTGTTGCGTGGCCTTCTATCTTTAGTGGAAATGCAAGAGGCTTGGGAAAATTCCTTCCAGATGGGTGATCAGTTGCATACAGCCGACGTCCCCCAATCATACAACGACGTCATCTCTGTCGAAAGCGAGTTCACAATCGGTGGACAGAGCTATCTTATTTCAAATTTAACTACAAGACATTACCCTTTTAGTCGACAAAATGTAGAAATTTAGTCGGCAATAGTATTTCCCGAATAAAAACTTTGGTCGGCGATTTAGTTGGGTAATTAAGGTCAGCAAAAGTAATTACTGACTAAAAAAAATTTAGTCGGCATATGTTGGTTTTTCCCGACTAATTATTTAGTCAGCTAATTTGAATTATTGTCGACAAAGTATTCAGTCGGCAAAATTATTTAGTCGGCAAATGTTTAGTTAATTACCAACTAATTATTTAGTCAGAAAATGTTACATTTATTGTTGGCATATTACAGCTTTTACCAACTAAGTATTTAGTCGGCAAATATAATATTACAAATTTTAAAACTAATTCTAAAATCTACTTAGTTTTTTTTTTGTGGTGATTCACAGTAAATTGAATTGAGCAACATTTATTCACCAATCTACTGTAATCAAGTATTGAAATTCAAGAACAATTCATTCATAACTTCCATAAATAAAGAGTGTTCATCAAATACTTAGCAAACGGTATCCGAATTCATAGAGTACAAAATAACGAAAAATCGTACCACGAAAAGTGTACGTAACATCAAACATATCATATCCAAGCCCAAGAGCGCAAAATAATAGGAAAGTTCAATAGCGAGAAAACTAGATTACGGTAGAATTGACGGCAGAAATCCAACTTCTTCATATATAATACTTAACGAGATGCTAGATACTCCAATATCTGTGGAAAGAATAAAACACAATAATAAGACTCATGCTATTGATACAAACTTAATAATAAGACTCATGCTATCGATACAAACTTACATCAAGGGGAGAAAAGAAACCTAACACCATGATCATATTGATACATGAACATACAACATTTCTCGAGTATGGGTTAGGGATGGCATTGGGGCAAACGGGGCGGATATTGGGTATTCCGTACCCGATACCTGAAACCAAAGTACCACCCATATCCGCCCCGATAACCGAACGGGGAGGGAACTAGGTAACCATAACCGAACCAAACGGATATCGGGTAATAACCGAACCGAACGGATAACCGAAATGAAGCAAAAATACTGATCCTTTTAATCAAGCAAAAAAATTGATCCTGCCAAGTTTAAGTTAAAGAAAGAAACTGATCAAGCAGAAAAACTGATCCTGGATCAGATTTCATTCCCACCCCTATGAGGAATTAGTATCCAAATTTTTATGATACTAAAGCTAAAATGTAATGCTAACAAATACCACAAATAGAATAAGTTCTGCTAGCTGGACTGGATTTGTACAAGGAATGAAAAAGCTGAAGCATGCATGCTAAGCATCAGAAAATCTCTGGCTCTCTCACATGATCATATTCATCGGTAGCAGGCTCCACGCAACCATTTTATACCCCATGGAAATAGATAGAGTTCCAGTGGCTCCAGTCATCAGTGGACAATTTTATACCCCAACATTCTCAATACACAATAGCTACCAACATTCACAACAAAACACTTACCACATGCTGCCAATCAATCCACAAAACAACTACAAAGCAAAGTAAAAATAATACAAAGTTCAGTCAGTCCAGTGACTCCAGTCACCACATGCACACCAATCAGTCCAGCCAACCAAATCTCACTACATCACAAATCTTGAAATAATACAAAGTTCCATTTGTAGAATTAAGAGATGGAAAAACAAAACAATAGGATCAATTCTGATTTCCATCTTGAAATGCCAACTTCCATTTGCTGAGTTCATATCTGTTAAATTGAAGGGCAGAAAAAGTGAATTAATATCAATTACCTCACGAGTCACGCACGAGAGACGTAAGACAAATGCCAATTACCTCACGAGTCATGCACGAATCCCTCGTTTCAGCATCATCTAATATAGTGGCGTACCCTGATGTTGATTCACCTAACAAATATAAAGTAAAAAATTCATAAGTACTAGTTTGAGTTTACTAAAGTAGAAAAATGCAAGATATTAAGTTCATTACCTTTAATTTCGGCAGCCCACAACCAACTTTGAGCACACATCAAGGCTTCCATCGTATCGGGATGAAGTCTACTGCGACGTGGACTCACCAACCTACCACTCGTGCTAAATGCTGACTCAGAAGTAACCGTCGATACCGGAATAGCTAACAGATACCTAGCCATGGCTTGCAAAATTGGATACTTGGGTTGATGTGATTTCCACTAATTCAAGACATCAAATCCTGCTGATTTTGGCAAGACAACTTTCGACAAATGATGATCCAACTCCAATTTTGCAGTATCGATTGTCCTACTTCTCTTCGACTCCCGAAGCATGTAGACATCATACTTCGATAGTGAATCTTCATCAATGGAACTTGATTGGAAAGAAGAGTCACGAATACTCTCCATCATTGAACTAGGACATTGATACTCCTTAAGCAATTTATAACAAAGTGCATGAACTTTCTCAACTTCTTCCTTGTAAGTTGTTGGAAACAATAATTTAAAGTAGAACTCCAACACGTTTATCTTATACCTAGGATCCAACACAATAGAAACCCCCACAACACCATGTACCATAGACCAATACTTATCAAATTTTTCCACCATTCTTTTGGTCATTTCCCTAATCATCTAATTCTCAGAACGGAGCCAATCTCTCAATTCAAGTCTAATCTCAAGTATATTTGGAAAGCATTGATTAGTAGTAGAGTATTTAGTTCCAGAAAACAACTCTGTCACCTTAAAAAAAAATTTCAACTTTTGACAAACATCTCTAGCAAACCCCCATTCACGTTCACTCAATAAGGAATTATATTGAGCATCCCGTTTGCTTAAGCGAATGAACACATCCTTATAAAGTAGGGCTGTTTGAAGCATCAAGAATGTTGAATTCCACCTAGTCGCACAATCAAGTCCTAATTTCTTAGTACTAGTCACATTCAATTGGCGGACTGTTTCTTCAAATTTTTCCTCTCTTTTTTGTGATGCTGTCCAATAAGCTACGTCATCCCGAATTTTCTTAGTACCCACCTTGATAACATCCAACCCATCTTTAACAATAAGATTAAGAATGTGCGCACAACAACGCATATGAAACAAATTCCCACCTAACATGAGTGACGTACTATAAAGTTTGTCCCACAAAAGATCAATCATGGCATCATTGGTAGAGCAATTATCAACCGTTATACTTGAAATCTTTCTATCAATGTTCCAATCTATCAAACAATTCAACAATTGGTCACATAGAACTTCTTTTGTATGTGGATATGGCACATATATGAACCTAATATGCAACGTTGATATTTAGTTAAAAATGGAAAAATGAAGATTTACATAGCATAAAGGAATAAATATAGCGATATAAGTTAGAAATACCTCAAAATGCGACTTTGCAAAGTCCAAGAATCATCAATAAAGTGTGCTGTGACAGTCATGAAGCCTTTCTTTTGATTACTCGAAGTCCACATGTTTGTTGTGATCGCTAATCTACTTGCATTACTCACCACCAAACTCATTGTCTTCCCCTTCCGGTACTCATAAATCTTAAATATTTCAGCTTTCATTGTGTTCCTACACGGCACCTTAAATAAAGGTTGAAGAGCATTTGAATACCTCCTAAATCCAACATGGTCCACAATTGAAAGGGGATACTCATGCATGATTATGGCACTTGCAAGTTCTTTCCGTGCCGTCTCATGATCAAAACTATATGAAGTTAGTAGCGGAGGACGGTCTTTGTTCATGAAATTGTTTGTTAGAACTTGTTGTCTCATGTTATCCTTCTTTTGGTGTTTCCTTAAATAGTATTCGTTCAAATGCGAAGTTCCATTCCTTGTTTCTCCAGAAATTTTGTTCCGCAATACTTGCAAATGGCCTTGTAAACCCCGCTAATTTTCACCTTAGTTACACGAAGCAGGAGCGGGAGCGGGAGCGGGAGCGGGAGCGGGAGCGGGAGCGGGGGTGTGGATGATCATAGAAGTGTGGGAGCGCCATTGGAAGTGGTTAGGAAAAATTATTAAAATTATAATTATATTTTGAAATTTTATATTGTTAAATGTCAATATAAAAATATTATTCTAAAGCATAAAATATTGTTATTAAAATTATAAGTTTCTAGTTATATTTCAACATTTTTATTGTAGCACATGATTATACAATAGAGCTCTTGTGCATATTAAGTAGGTTTAAAAGTTAAAGGCATTAGTATGACTCTAGAAGGTTAATATCAGATGTGCACACCAACAAGAACAAAACAACTTTAAATGTACCAATTGGAGCTTGAATCGTAAGTCTCAACCGTTTTTTGGGTGTAAGTTCCCGTATAGGTAAGGAACGAGTTTCCGTTATCATTGGGACGAGTTTCTTGGAGTTTCCTTCGACGGGAACGCGGAAACGCATTTCCGTCGAAGAAACATGGGCATAGTTGAAGGTTTCTGCAACTAAGATTTTCACCCTATTATAGTGAGCCCAATAAGGACTCCTTAACCTTTTTCCACCATCATCATCATCAGATTTTTCTGATACAACTTCAACTTCATCAGTAGGATTGTCACTTGGATGAGTAGGATTGTCACTTGCATGGTTATCAAGAAGGGATGATGATGGTACGGGGCTACCACTTGGTTGTGATGGTCCAGAACCATCAACCGGATTTGTTGACTGAGCACTCGAACCGTCAGGTGATTCAGACATAATTAATCTAGTTCTAAAAAAACACCAGCAGATTCAGACATGATTCAAACTACAATTATAGTTCAAGCTACAATCAGATCACAAGCTAGTTACGCAGACTGGAGGTATCCATTTGTGTACATTGATCTCAATCTAGCTTCGTTACACCTCAAGTCGAATTGGTGGCTCAGTCAGAGGTATCCGCTAAATTGAGCTCAATATACGCAAACAAAGGGAGCACAAACAATAACTATTCATTCTTTTATAAAAGCTTCCTAAATGGAGTAGCAATAAGAAATATCCTTACCCTCCTTTGTGACTGTGAGTGGAAATAAACTGAAGAAATCCAACTCCTACTACTATAGAAGCACAAACAATGA
This sequence comes from Rhododendron vialii, assembly GCF_030253575.1. Classification (NCBI taxonomy): domain Eukaryota; kingdom Viridiplantae; phylum Streptophyta; class Magnoliopsida; order Ericales; family Ericaceae; genus Rhododendron; species Rhododendron vialii. The sequence continues at coordinate 9,983,658 of NC_080558.1, read as the reverse complement.
CTATTGGCAAGAGAAAAAAAATTATCTTGATTCATCAGAAGTTGAACAGCTAAGCAAATTTATGAACACATCCACTGGTACAAATTTATGAACACATCCACATGCAACAAATTTTAGTCCAGTCAACTCATCCACTGGTACACTAGTCTATGAACAAAATCAAACACTTGGCCCACATGTAACAAATTCAAGCACATAGATCTGAAGTAGATTATATTTTTGAGCACATAAGAGAGAGAGGGAGAGAGAGAGAGAGAGATAAACCGAGAGATGAGAGACAACTGGGCTTCAAAGAGTGGCGACTGCAGAGTGTGGACTGCTAGGGCTACTGCAATCGATTTCCTGAACAAACCGAAAGATGAGAGACAAGATCGAGAGAGAGAGAGAGAGAGAGAGAGAGAGAGAGATCTCACAGATGCTCAGTGGCTCAATTGATCAATGTAGCTGTAGACACCCCAATCTGGTTTCCCAATTGATTTACTTTCTTTTTCGGTTTCTTGTTTCCCGGATGATGAATCAGGTCAAAACAGTATTGAGTGTAAAAGTGGCTTGAGCTTGGAGTAGGCAAAATCCATCTTGAGCCCAAAAAAAAAAACCTAAGTCAAAACCCTAACCTCAAGGGTTGACCATCGGGCGTCCCATTGAGTATATCGCGTGATGCTCTACTTGCCAGGTGTTGGTCAAAGTCAAACCTTGACTGTTGACCGTCGCGTGGGTGGGTAAAACCATCGCGTGATGAACCTAGTCCCTCGCGCGATGGTCAACTCCTGTCGTTTTCACCTTTTTCCAGCTGGATTTTGTGATGATCAGGGGGCTACTGACTTGGGAACCCCATTTTCGTGGGCTGAACAGCGTTAGCGGGTGCATGGGTTGCACCACCCTCATAACCACTCCCCTCACCTTGTTGGCCACTTCCTCCACCAAGGGGGGGTTGGCCAGCCTTGTTGGCTAGTCACTAGGCCAAGTCCTTCACCCACCTCACACATTTTCTTGTCCTATAAATACCCCCCATTGTTCATCTTGCAAAGGGTTACAAAAAAAATCAAGAAAGAAAAACAATCACTCCGTTTGGTTCCCAACTTTGGGAGTAGCTTTTAACTCTCGGCACAATTTTCAATAAATCTCTCTTTCTATCTCTTTCCACTTATTACCACTCAACTCTCAAAAATAACTTTCTAAGACTTAAACCAAACAAAGAATACTACTTTCAAACACTCCTCCTACTTCCTTACTCAAGTCATTCCCCTACATTCATCTCTCAAGCCACTCCACCTAGTTTGATCCATTACCGTAACACACAAGCAAAGGTATAACTCCTTTACTGTTTACTGTTTTGATCCCTGAGGGGGGCTGGCAGAGCCAAGGCTGATAATCAATATCAGTCCTGGTTCTAAAGTCAGCAGGGTTACAAGAGCCGTGTAACAAGCAAACCCACGCGCGATGGACTCACTGCATCACGCAACGCTTTGAGTCTGCACGTGACAGTCCTCGTGGGGATGGGATGCTAGTTATTTTCTGTTTTATAGTGCTTTGGATAATTGTGAAGCATGTTTAAAACCAGACCCACTAGTCTTGCATGCTAAGATTTGTAGTTTAACTCCTAGCTCTTAGTAATTTAACTTTGGAATGCCCCTGGGTCACTCTTGAACATGTCTCAGAGTTCAGGCATGCAAAGCAATTCCTGGAAGTCCAGTTGTGATGCTCGCGCGATGAAGTGACTCCATCGCACGATGGTCGGTCTGTTTCCAGAAGTTGCCCTTGCATGGGCAGCTTGGTCCATGATCATTGTTTAATGCCCCCACTGTTTAGGGGTTTGTTCTTATCTCTTATCCATTCTATTTGTAATAATTATTGACTTTCAGTATATATAATCTGCTTGGTTTGAATCCTAGGTGTGCACTGGTCCTTCCAGAGCCCAGAAGGGGATGAAACTCAACCTGTTTGGAGGGATACAACCATCACGCGATGGTGTGAGTTAGTCATGCGACAGTTTACTTGCATGCTGGTAGAGCCATGCATGCAAGGTGGCTGCAGCTTGTGCCTAATTTATGCCAACGAGCTGTTTTGATGCCCGATAATGGTGTTGGATTTTATCTCGTTTATCTTTCAAGCATGCCATCCATTTATTTTGTCTTTAATCACATCCTGCAAATATGTTACAGCTTTAATCCCCATTAAACTGTTCCCCCGCCCTAATTGGCTAAAAATTGATTAATAAAAGAAGAATCGCAAACTTTTTCCACAAAATGCTTGAGTAGAGACCAATCTCTGGATTGGGCGAGAGAGGTGCCTTAAAACCCTTCCCCTCTCGTAACCTGGCTCTCGAACCCAGATATGGTTATGACGGATTGGTTCCTTAATTCTTTTTTTCAAATTAGCGCAGCAAGTGCTTCGAAATACGGTTCCTTAGGTGTCGGAGCTTCAAAACCCAGGTGGCGACTCTGTATTTTGCGAGCACTTGTTGTCTAGCTAAAAGCGTTCCCTTGATTTCGGGCCCTTGCATTTTTGGAAAAACCAGAAATTTCCAAAGGGCATGCTACCCACAGTAGCTTGCAAAAATAGAGTTATAGAGACATGAGAGTGTGCAATAGAGATTAGAGAGTCCAAATTGAGAGAGAGACTAAGAGAGATCGAGATTGAGAGAGAGAGAGATCTCACGGAGTAGTTGCTGCTCTCGAGTTGTGGAGTCTGGTCTGGAGACCGGAGAGAACTGAGGAGTGGCCGAATGAAAGGAAAAGTTGAAAACCTTAGGTGCTGTGGAGTCTGGTCTGGAGTTCTCACGAAGACATCGGAGAGGAGTGAGTCCAGATCGAGTCGCATGTCGCCGCTATAGACTGGAGCTGTGGAGTTTGCTCTGGAGATGAGTGGCCGAGACATGTGGAAAATGGAAATGAAACCCTAAGTGCCATAAGTGTGTGTATATATATACAAGGGTATTTTTCTAATTAACCTATTTCGGTTTAGTTCGGGGAACGGTTCGGTTATCTTCCAACCTCCACCATATCCGCACCAACGGGGATTTTTTCGGTTATGGTTCAGGGAAAAAAATTGGTTACGGTTCGGGTACCCATTGGTTCGGTCGAGATTGCCATCCCTAGTATGGGTATAAGAATGAAGAGAGCCATCTAAGCAAATCTAAGCATTTAGAGTATTGAGTATAGAATTTGGATATCACTCTCTATCAATGCCTTTTAATTGGTACCACCATTAAACTACTTGGGCTTCCACATAAACAACTTAATCCTACACTTGTTTGGTAGTAAAACATATTCACACACCACGTCTTTGATACCACGAAACCTAAAAACTAAAACCATTCAACATGAATTTTCTATGTGGGATTTCTAGAAAGATAAATACATGTCAAAATAGCCTTTGATTTGATTTTTGCCAGGCTTTCCTCTACAATCAATAGTACGAACAGTTTGAGGATTTTCTCCATTATAACTCTATGGTACCAACAGTTTGAGGATTTTCCACTCTTACGTAGATACTAACGAATTATGGTACCAACAGTTTGAGGATTTTCCACTCTTACGTAGATACTAACGAATTACAAGCTATAACTCTATGGTACCAACAGTTTGAGGATATTTCACTCTTAAGTAGATACTAACTAATTACAAGCCAAAACAAAAAATTATCTTAACATTTTGTGCCTCTTAATGCATAAAAAGCTAATTGAGTCCATCTTATGGGTATGGACTCAATTAAGAAAGAAATAACCCTAACGTTAGAGCCACGCAATCTACAACATGGTTTTAGCTTATAACACGGATAATGCAGCTAGAAAACAGCTCTGCTAGAATTTCCTTAACTGGATCACACATGAATGGCACTTCTCAGAAAGAACTAAATTTATGGGCAAAAAAGAAAGTTGAACTTCTAATTTCCAACCTATGAGCACTGAGCAATAGGGGCTGAGAATATATATGGGACATGGACAAACACATATCAGGTAAGAAAAAAATGAAACTCTCGGGAGACCAACTGGGGTATTGGTCATTGCCTAAGGTTAAGAAACAAACACAAAAAAAGCATTTTTTTTCGATGGACTCAATTAAGAAAGAAATAACTCTGAAGGTTTTGTTGTTTTCGATGAGTACTGCATGCACTTCTTTATAGCTCAAAAAAAGAACAAGCAAACGAAGGAGATGGCCTTGGCATATACAACCGAAAGTAAAACAAAATCAGTGACACTACACTTCATAAGCAAAAACTATCATACCCTATATAGGAGCCACCAAATCTACCAAGCTACTTAGCAAGTTAATTGAATCATCCAATCTTCCTCCGGGTCAGTAAGTCTTTTAGCCATTTTTTGCTGGATTGTGCATGTATATTTTCCTTGTCATGGTGCAGCTATAAACTTTTTCCGAATTGAACACATGGACACTCAAAACTCAAACACCTAAGGCATCAACGGGGCATCTTATCACACTAGAAATTAACATACTGAAAAAGTAAACCAAAAATTCTCTGTTGACCATCACATTATTGTGACCCAATCTAATTAATTAACACCCACTAGTATGAGACAAGGGAGCAAGTTATTGAAAGAGACAAAGTTTGAAATACAAATTGTTGGTGACTAATTCCACGAGAAGGTTTAAAGTTTCCGGTGTTTTATGCAAAGAAAAAAAAATCCAGATGCATAAGTTGTACAGGAAAGTTTAGTTTCTTGCACTCTCTCTCATTCTCTTCCTAATTCAAACACATCAGAAGTAGATATATTTGTCTCTTTCCATCCCATTCTCTCATTTTCTTGCTAATCAAATGGACCATAAGGCATCAAGAAATAAGTTGAAGAAGAAAAACAACAGAGTAGGAAATAACAAAAGGGCGATGGACATACAGAAAAGTCTGATATATCAATCACACCATCCCCATCTGTATCTATCTGTTCCCATAATTCTTTCATGTCTTTGGTACCTATACAACTTCAAATAACTAAACGGGCGAGCTATATCAGAGTAATTATCTTAGAATTGAGTTGTATAGCTTCTCATTTATTATGGCTTGGACCTTTTATGGCAGATATTGGTACGCAAACTCTCTTCTTCTATATTTTTTGTGAAAGAGAATTGATATATGATTTATTCAAAGTTGCCACTGGTATGCGAATGATGCATAATTATTTTTGTATTGAAGGAATAGTTGCGGATCTACCTCATGGCTGGATAGATAAATGTTTGGATTTTTGCGATTATTTTTTAAGAGGGGGACAGTACGCACGCTTTGGCACTTCAAGTTACTAAAAAAATAAGCCTTGCCAGTAGAATTTTTTTATTGGTCTCCTGTATTATCTTTAATGTGATGGACCAAAAAATCTGCAGTTCCTAATGGAATAGGTTTGTTGAGGGAGAAGCTTGTCGCCTAGGCGGTGAGTGCCGGTTGATGGTTCTCTGTTGGCTATGGCACTATCCCTTCGGTAATCTTCCTCCATGATGCATTGATGTTCCTCTTGTGGGATGCCTCCTTGTTGAGAGGTAAGCTCGTCATCTATTTCAATGAGATGGGCGGCGAGCGTCAACCGATGGATCTCATCCATTGGCTACGGCAATGTCCCTTTGGTAATCTTCCTCCATGATGCATTGGTGCTCCTTTTAGGGGATGCTTCCTTGCTGAGAGGTAAGCTCGTCGCGTTGGTGGTGAGCGCCGGCTGATGGATATCTGTTGGCTATGGCACAATCCTGATGATGCATTGCCGCCCACCACTACTAAATCATCCCCCCCCCCCCCCCCCCCCCCCCCCAGTTTAACTGCTACGTCGATCCTTTCTTCGATTTTCTGATTTCTGTACCAGATACCATTCGACTCATGGGTGGGAACTAATGATTGGCTCTGTCTACAACGATTTTGGATTTTTTCATAGACCTCTTTGAGATAAATAGTCCTTTTTTGTGCAATTCTAGATGTAAGGAAAGTCGTCGTATCTTATTGGTAAAACGGAATACTTGAAATTCAACAGATCCCTGGTTCCCAGCTGACCATTAAAAAAACCATAAAACAATTATAAATCAAAAGCATACGACAAACAACTAACAACTCGGACAAAAAAAAATTTTAAAATATTCTCAAACATGAACAGGGAAATACCTGAGCTAGAACTTGCAAGAACTAAGAATAGTTTATGTGACTGCCATCAGCTTCAAGAAGGTGTAATGGGCCGATGGCCTCTAGTGACAATTTTAGTGACAGGTTCTACGAAAAAAATTGAGCAATTCTCTATCAAAAACATAAACTGGTGCCAACAGTAGAACTAGTCAATAAAATTAGTGTGCATACATTGATGTTCCTAAGAACTGCTTCCATCAAGCTTTCTTTTAGTGGCTTCAGATGTTTGCTGGGATTGCGAAGCAAAATAAAATCTACACCGTACATATTGCTTCTGTGGTTACAATGGCTAATCTACTGCAAAACAATCTATATCTTTAGCATACTTCTTACAATATGTCTATTAAAGCACAACACGAACACCAAACCACCTTAGAGAAATCTTCGCTGCCATTGGTGCATGGATGAGCAATATCATAGGCTGAGATGAAACCTTTTGATTGCAGAAACTTATATACATTCCCCTTTTTACTTCCATTCCAATCCCTGCAAAAAGTTTTACAAAGACAGATGAGTCAGATAAAACATTATTTCCTCATTTGAGAAAGAGAGAGGAGAGCATTATTATTTTATCTTAGTTCTAAGGTGGCTTAGATCTTACCCGCATAAAATGACTGGAAGAGGTGGGAGCTGGTTTTCTTGACAGTATTGATCTATGTACTATAAAATCTTGTATACCTTAACGAGAAGAAGGAAAGCAAAGCAAACAAAGGTCGCGAAGGTTCAGAATTTGCAGATAGATTTTAGTAATTTTAACATACCATAGTAGGATCAGAACATAGTAAGTGAAAACCACCACCTGTTGCAACCTGACAAAGCAATAACTCGAAATTCTTAGTGATTCACAACATGGAATTAAGTCGGAAAACTGCTGTAAGCAGAACAGTCACCAAGAGAATCAATAGATGCCAAATTGTATGGAAAATTTGTTCCGAATCTTAACTCAAACTTGATGATGGAAAGATCTAATAGAACTATAAGGTCAGATTATCAAGCAGAGTGTTCTCTCTGTTTAAGTATCATACACAATCACATGAAACAGACATCCTATGAGAACCACTTGGTCCTCATGAATTGAAAGCAAGAGAAAAGCACAGACTGCCACAAATGCGCGTACTATCAAGTATCAACTGACATTTTCCCTCTGTGAATAATGCTGATTTGAAAAGCTATATGACGTAAACAGAGTTCCTAATGTTAGAGGGAGTCAAAATACAGAAACTCTGAGGCAAAGGAGGTTTTTCCACTAGCTACCAAGAGCCCATTCAGTTTCCAGACGATTGCTGGGTCTTGCTTTATAGTTTTGGTGGGGTCCACGTACAGCACTGAGGCCCCATGTTCTTCTGGCTATTTCTCTTCCATTTTTGGAGCAATTATGTGGGGGTTAGAATATTGAGGGGGATTAGTAACAGGAAATAGAAAGAGTATCGATTTCTGTGGGGCCAAATATCATTCATCTGAAAAAGTGCATGCGTAAAAGCCCAGCCCAACAATATATCTTAAATACTATATTAGCATATCTTTAATTCTGCTTGTAAAAAGGTACTTATTTCAATTTTTGCTACCAGTAATACCTTGTTTCCCCAAGAACACTCCTTGAAATTTATTTTGCCGTACTTGGACATCTTGATTGAGATGCCTCGTCTCGCATGGCCACCATCCTCTCCTTTTGTTAAAAAACAAGAAAAGAAACAACGAAAATATAAGGAATAGACTAATTGAAAAAGAAAAAACAAAATGAAGAACATAAGTTGGCAAATGTTAGATGCATACATATAGCTCCTCGCATTGAGGATTGATCCATCCACCATCTTTCAATGCATGTGATGCCTTGTATATATCACAGAAATCTGGCACCTTTCCATTAGGCTTGTCTACCGAACATATTCAAATAACCATTAGTTTTAAAGGACATAAAGCAATTAAGTGAAGAATACATCATGATTTTGATGGAACTAATTAAAATGAGAAACTCAACCTGTAGACTGACTCTACAAACTAACTTAAACTAGTTCAAACAATAATCCATTCTACCAAAATTACATTCTTCCATTCCAGCCCATATAAGCATGTGTTCGTGTAGGATCGTATTTAAAAGATCTTAACAATGCACAAAAAATCTCACCTCAATTATTTGAATTTCAACCATAAACGCCTAAACGGAGTCACTATTATTTTTTTTGGCAAGTACAAACAGAGTCATTTCCTCCAATGAAATAGGAAAAAGTTGTACATCTTCCTAAAATCATACTCCCTCATTCTCAAATTCTTTGTCCGGTCCGCAAAACGGAGTGTTAAAAATAATGCAATTTTTTTAAGAAAAAATTCAAACTTTTTTCACAAATTAAAAATACTCATTGATATCTAGTAAGTTGTTGAAAAACTTTTGATTTTTTCTTGCAAAAATTGTATTATTTTTAACACTCCATTTTGCGGATCAGACAAAGAATTTGGGACGGAGGGAGTATAATAGAATTCTCTTCATTTTTCTTTTCATGAGTCACATTATTAACTCTTAACTCTATGAAGTACTTTTTCTCTGAGAGAAATCGATAATGCCTAGTTTATTAATCCACTTAGCATAATTATGATAGTTTTCCCTTTAAAGTTAATACACCAGAACATCACATAGATTTCCCAAATGGAAACAAACATTGTTCAGGTATGCATACTAGGTCACGTAATCCTTACGAACTCTTGCACTTTCACTCTCAATTCTCGCTCTCACAAATTTTAGTAGTATGTAATATTTACGAAATGCACTTTCTCGCTCTCACTCCCGCACCTGCATTATGTGACTTAGCCTTACCTACATGGCCACATTAGTCATGTTGATAGCATAAATGTCTAATACAAATAAAAAATTATAGCTGAGATTTTAAACTAACCCAGAGGAAGCCCCAAAATGCCACGTCCTACAGCTTCCCAATACTGTCACATCGCACAAACTTTTTTTCTTTTGAAGACACTGTCATACTAATTGTGTTACTGTAAGTGTAGAATTTGAAATCTTTTGACCACAAAGTACGTATTCACTCACAGCTTCCCTTCTACATACTTCAAGTTTGCAATTCTTACATTAATTCAGAACCAGATCTGTCAAAAAGCCTTAATTCTAAGCTTTGGGATAAAGCAAGGCATCAATGTTAGGAGTAATCAAACAAATCAAGTTTAAGAAACTCAAGGACCGATAGATTTAGCTCAAACCCGACATGCATACAAGTAACACTCAAAACTAAATTACAAGAAATAATTGTATGTATATGCTTACCTATCACCGAGTAAAAGCCCTAATCAAACAGAAAAACAAGCAAACATTGTCACCGGTTAAAAGCCCTAATTTAGTAGCGCTGATAGTCCTCACGATTTCAAGCAATCCTTGTATGTATATGCTCACATATGTTTGAAAAGGCTAGGGCTTAGATAAACATATACATAGAGAGAGAGAGAGAGAAAGAGAGAGAATACCTGGTAGGAGTGACACGGGCGCGCGCGCGCGCGAGAGAGAGAGAGAGAGAGAGAGAGAGAGAGAGAGAGAGAGAGAACGCCTCTACCACAGCTGGAGATGCGCACAGAGTCGGAGGAAAAGCAACGGGGGAGGCAGTGTCCGAGGAGAGAGGGGCTTTCATTGGTGGGGGGTTTGATTGAGAGGAGGGGGGAGCTGAGAGGGTGTGGCGGTCGAAGAGAGGAGACGAGACTTGAGAGGGAGGAACTGATGAAGTGAGGGAGAAAGGGGAAGCGTATAATTGGTGCGGGTTTATATTAGGTGTAACCGTGTCGTTTCATGTTGGAGAATCATTTGCCGACTAACTAGTTAGTCTAGTTAGTCATGGATTACCAAAATGCCCGCCCTTATTTTTGTGAAATTTTGAATTGGCGCGAAAAAAAACATATCTTCCCCGACCAGAAACAATATGTAGCCAGAGTATAATTGTAACTCATCTCAACAATGTAGCACAATTAGACATGCTTTACAATTGATTAATTATCGAAACTTATTAGGCCACATAATTATGCGATAAAATTAATTAGTTACTCCCCTTTTCAAAATAAATCTGAAGGCATACCCGCGGGTGATAAAAATTATCGAATGCGAGTGTAATCCGAACGGCCGCGCCCAATAACTTTTACCACTAAAATGGGGTTCGGTGATGCCCAGTCAATTCATATTAAAACCTCTTTTGTACTATTATAATTATTATCTATACTATATACTATGAAATAATGAGGAGAGAAAATAGTCAATAGAGAGAGAAAAGGAGCACGGGGAAGAGAGGGCAGAGAGACTGAGTTACGGGGCGATCGAGAGGGGTCACGGCAGTGCGAGAGAGAGAGAGAGAGCACTGGAAAGTTAGGGGGAGGTGAGGGGGTTGTCCGGAAGTGGGCCCGAGTGGCGACGGTTAATGTGGTGGTTATGGTGATACACGGTGATGGTGGTGGTTGAAAAGTGGTGAACGGCCGGTGACGGCACGAGGTGATACGCGGCGGGGGTGGTAGTTCAGGTGACTAGAGGAAGGTGGTGGCGGTTCAAGGGGTGGCGAGAGGATAGAGATGAGAGAGAGGTTCGGCCGAGAACTATGGAAGTAAGAGGGAAACAGAGTAATTCTCGTGTGCGGAATTGCCACGGCGCGGAGGCGGCTTTTGGTGCAAGCCGTGAAGCAGAAAGAAAGAAATGGAACAAAGGAGAAAAGAAAAGCAATGGAATGGTGATGGCAGCAGCTGCCATGGTAAGTATGTATGCATATAGTTTTCTTTTCCATTTCCATTCCCTCTAATCCACTACTTCTTTTTCTTTTACAGCCATGAAAGAGAGAGTGCTCACCGGAAGAAACAAATGTGTTGCCGGAGAGGTGTTTGTTTTGGCCGGAGTCGTGTCGGAATTGAGGGTGTTCGGCTGGAAGGTAAAGGGAAAAGTTTGTGTGGATGGGGAGGAGAGGGAGAGAGTGATGGCTGATGAAAGTTATGAGCAACAAGTCTATGGCAGACAAATTATTTATACTATGAGGAGAAGGCCATGATTTCCGACAGAATTGAATATGAGAATTTACTCATCAAACTAATCCTTGCTGATTCACCACATTTTTAACCTTTCGTTCAGTCGGTTCAATAAATGAATTGAATCATTGCCATAAAATAATTTGCCCTGGAAAAATCTGGCCGACACTGATTGTTCTGGAAAATTGATATTTTTCTCATAGTACATTTGGTCTTCGATCGGTTGCGTTGTTCAGACTTCGTACTAAGAAAATTGTCTAAAATTTACCGTAGTCTAGAAAAATTATTTCGGATCTAACTGCGGTATTAGTATTTCAAGAAAAAATTTCAATAATCGTATTTTTAATTTTTAAGGTAAAAATTGGATTATTACAATTAGATTTTCTTATTGGTGTGTTGTCAAGCTAAAATCCTCACAAGATCTTTACAGAGAAATGCTCACAGAGGATCCAGATCCTCAAAAGATTGAGCCTTGCCCAAATTTATTCTTAGATTCCTAATCCATCGAGCCCATTAAAGCCCAATTAAAAAAATTAGGCCCAAAGCCCTAATATGATTACAAACCTACCCAACACCAAATTAAGTCTGACAAACATAATAAATATGATGGGCCAAGAAATAGTGAACCCAATAATTATAAAAAGCCCAAAAAACCATTGCATATCCAAAAATCAAGCACCAGATAATCATATCCAATTGATATCAATATCTTGTAAATACTATTTAAAAACATTTTAACATCATTATCAAAATTAAATACCCAACAATATTGAAATTCATTCTAAAAAACATCATCATCAAAAACAAATCCCCAACAACAAGAATGTATGTTCATATTCTATGGAGGCCAAACATTTCAATTCTTAAGGCCATTGGAGAATTTGCTTGGTTGTTAATTTTAAGGCCCTGGAATTAGTCAAAATGCACACAAACGACTAAAACATATACCCGAAAGTACAAATTAGAGTGCTACGCTAGTTTAAATTTAATTAGTGTTTGTTGACCTTTAATGCCTTTAGTTGGGTCATAGGCTCATGAAACTAAGTCTGGCTAAATTTGATCAATGAGTGTTGTGATCATGAAGGCTGATAAATCTCGCGGGAAGTTCGCCATTACTTGATTTGGAAAGATAGAATTTGAAGAGGTTTAATTTGAGGGAATTAAAATAGGGAGAGAGAGAGAGAGAGAGAGAGAGAGAGAGAGAGAGAGAGAGAGAGAGAGAGAGAGAGAGAGAGAGAGAGAGAGAGAGTTGGTATTTTGCTCTCGTAGGAACAGACGAAGCAAGGGGAAAAATGGTATTGTTGAGTAATGGGTTTGGAAAGTGAAAATGGTTTTCCAAAGAAAAGGATAAATACTGATATTTTACTTAAAGAGAGAATGGGGTAAAGAGTCTAATTTTGTGTATTTGTGAAAAAATGACTAGCTAACATAGGAAATTAATTTGGCCCAAAAATCAGCTGCTGAGGTTGATAACTCATAGGTATTGGCCTATTCATACCTTTGAAACCTTGGTAAAAGTAATACTATCTCAGTTGGAGAGGATTTCATGTTAGAAAACAAAATTTCATTAAAAATACCTGTTCAGGAGGGTTCTGATATTAGTTGAGGTGCACATAAGCTGACTCATATCCGGTTATGAAAATATTATGAAGTCTCATGTTGCATAAATAAATCTATGTATAACAAATTTACATGCTCTGTCGTCCAAAAGAATTTAATTTCAGAAGGTAATTTTCTACTATCGCTTTTAAATATCACTTGTGGTTCGAATTCCGAAATTGAAATTGAAATATAAACCTTTGACCTAGCCCAGCTCTTTTACTTTCTCGAATTCTCATTGTGAGAGAAATGCCTACATTTGTTTATCCTCTCATCTAATCTGGCATGAATAGAATGTCTTTAACCGAATCCAAGACAGGATTAATCGATGTGTGCAGACCTGAACAACGCTGACAGTCGAACTAAAAAAAAAATCATCCTCTGTCTCCTGCTTTTCATGCTTGCATGCATTATGCTTTACATGCTTGACGTGTTAATAAAATTATTTAACCAAAGCACCCTTACTACTAAAGGCTATATTGACCAAACAGTCAATTAAAAATTATTTTATTTATTTTTCTTCAAATATTCTCCTAAAAATTTAAAACGCCATGTAAAAAAAGAAAAAATAGCTACACCACAACTCTTATCAGATGATGCTTAAGAAATCTTTTCCATCATATGAAGAAATGATTTGAAAAATTGTTTGACATCTAGATCTCTTAAAAATACATAAAAATACTCCTTCCATTCCAAATTGAGAGTCCCTTTTGGGGATTTTAACTATTTAAGGAGACATGCAATGATTATACCTACAATGCCTATTATTTCCACTATTACCCATATATTCTTCCTACTTTATAGAGTTTTTTTTTTGTCCCCCAAACTATGCACCTTTTTTCTACTTAGTCCCTAAACTATCAATTTGACAATTTCATCACTTCAACTATCATACCATTACCTACTTAGTCCAATAGATAACGGAAGTTAGGAATTTTGACGGAAAATACCATGTAAGGCATGTTTGAGACATTGTAAAGCAGATACTTAATTATGAGAGTTTTAGAGATAAAAATTAATTATGACCCTTTAGGATAAAATGATCAGAAGAACAAGATCTTCACACCGGTTCACACGGATTGAAAATTAAAGCGCTTAATTTTTAACCATATTTTTTATATATAAAAAGTCTAAATTATATATAAATAACTCAGTCTTTTAAAAAAAAAATGTATGTGTTGGTCTCTATAAAATGCCACGTAAGATTCTAATATATGAACTTTGTAAAAAAAATTAAGTGCTCCATTCTTCTATCTATTTGAACCGATACGAATGTCTTATTTTTCTGATCATTTTACACTAAAGGGTCATAATTAATTTTTATCTCTAAGGCTCTCGTAATCAAGTATTTGCTTTATAGGGTCCCAAATAGGGCCTTACGTGACATTTTCCAGCCAAATCTCTAATTTTCATTATCTATTGGACTAAGTAGGTTATGGTATGATAGTTAAGGAGATGAAATCATCAAATCAATAATTTAGCGACTAAGTAGAGAAAATGTACATAGTTTAGTGGATAAAAAAAAAAAAAACTCTACTTAATAACACTTATATTCACCTTTGAGGGACACTTTTGGAAAATCACCAATTTTTCCTTTCATTTTTGGAAAAAGGGCCTTCATTTTGGAATGAAATAATGGACTCTCAATTTAGAATGGAGAGAGTATATCACTATGTCTCCATTCTAATAATTACTATGTGAAAAAATAAAACACTGCAACCATTATTCAAATTGATAGCTTATGATCCTGTATGAAACAAGGGGAAGAACAATTGAGAGGCAGTGTCATTTGACCTTGCCATTTTGTTGTACATTAAATTATCAAATAATGGTAGTCTCCAAGATAAGCATTCAATTTTTGTAGTGTTGTTTGCTCGTGCAAACATTCCAAAAGAACAACAGGGATTTTGCCTTGTGTTTAAAAGAGACTTTAATAAATCCCATTATAGAAACATGCAATGAAGGAGGGAGAGTAATTTCCTTAGAGCATCCGCAATGGGAATAATCAAAATGTGTCACGTCAGCATTTGATTATCTATTTAGTTCATAATCAACCTTAACCATCTCTACCTCCATATTGATTATTTTTTGCATCCCTAACCAAAAAAATCCTTACAATACACAATGCACATATGTCCAATCGTAAATGAATTCCAATCATGCACCCAACCATATTAACCATCTCGGGCCCACATTGGGTGCCGTTTGCGGGGCGAGGCGTGACAAGATTTGTGGAGCTGTATGCAAGCAGGTGATCCCTATGAAATGAATAAAAGTGATACGTTTGACTAGAGTTGATCCGCTTAGTATCAAAAAGAGTAATGCAATTGAAATTATGGCCAATGTAAGCGACGAAGCCATTTAGGCTTGATTTGACCAAAATATCCCTTTAAAGCACGATCTTGCGTTTGAGTAGGGTCATTGATGACAAGTCATAGCTTTTGCACCTGCTCTGTGCAAGCGATTTTTCAAATTACTTTAGTGGATTTTTGGACTTTCATTGTTTTTCCTTTGTGGCCCGTATTGCTGTTTTGTTCTTTGTTGTATTGTCCCTTTACAGAGGTTTTTATGGTAATTTCATCATCTTTGCCCTGCATATTTGCCAACATGTAGTAGCATAATTAGAAGTATTGCAATCAGTGATGATCAGAGATTGCAATCTGCACACATATTTTTTGATACATACATATGTTGTACATGTGTAGTTAATGCTAAATTTATAGGGATGAAATCTATTGCATTGAAACATGGAGATGATGTTAGGCACCCCACATTATCCTTTTGGTAATTGATTTATCATGCTCCAACTTTTATAACTACACTCTTTTTTATTTTTTTTTTGGGCTCAGAGTTTTCACAAGTGACACCAAGGAACACCGGAGCTATATTCCTTTTGGATTTAAAAAACAAAAAGCCAAGAGGGGTTAGACAGATTCGCAAAAGAAGAGTCCACAGTGGGAAAAGAGACTATTTCATTATCACAATAAAAAATATATCAAAGACCGTTGCGGTATAAGCAAATAGATATGAAATTACATTTATTATCTTGCATTGGTATGTCATTTGTGTTTGCTTTTATACTGGCAATTACTTGCAGGCCATTGCTGTTGTGTTTGCTTGTGATCAAGAGGAGTATAGTGTGGTTCTAATAATTCGTTCTGCTTACAAGGTCTAGCCAAAATTGCTTTTGAATTTGAGCTCTATTATTTGCTGTTGTATTTAGTAGTGTTACATACTCCAATTGGTTAGTCAATTGATTAAGAGAACCATCTATGAATCACTTTGGGGCCTTTGGGCTATTGGATGAAAAGGTTACTGCGTTTGTTGTAACTTCATTGCAAGCATGATGCTTTCTATTCGAATCTAATTATTCGTAGTCAACAAATATCCTCTATTACCAATAATAACTCAGTCCACGTTATAAGGCTTGCTATCGTTTACAAATTATTAGCTAATTACTAATGATGAACTTTTTGGTTAATTTAAAGATCAAAGTCCAAATGAAGGCAGCAAGTTGGCCTCTTGTGTTAAAAAAAAGATAGCAAAGCTTCTGATTCACCTCCAAGTGATCAAGATTCACATGGTTTTATTGCTACACCAAATGACCAAATTTCCAGTGAATCAGTTTCAAGCAAACCAACAATTCCATTGTACATATTCAAAGAACAAGTTGTTGAGTTCATGCGACGTCTGAGAG
This sequence comes from Rhododendron vialii, assembly GCF_030253575.1. Lineage (NCBI taxonomy): Eukaryota > Viridiplantae > Streptophyta > Magnoliopsida > Ericales > Ericaceae > Rhododendron > Rhododendron vialii. The sequence continues at coordinate 9,967,250 of NC_080558.1, read as the reverse complement.
CACTTGATTCAAAGATGCTTTCAGAAATTAGGAATATTGTTCTCCAAGAACCTGTGTTAGATTTAGTACAAGAATGCCATTCCATTATTGAGCATGAGTTTGAGAAAGAATTCTCGAAGCTTGAGGCCAAATACTACACAGAATTGCCAGAACATTACATCAATGAAGAATGTAATGATGGCATGAATGAATCTGACACTTTTGGCACCCTCTAAGATTTTGTAGCTATTTCATAATATACTAAATCGCATCTTGTAATAACTATATTGGCCTGTATTTTGTAACATGACCTTTCATTCGAGTACTGAACAACCATGTACTATGCACGCTTATCCTATTATCAATCTCAAACAAGAACAGAATGCTAGCATAATCTTTTCATTCTAACTTTTATATTTCATTAACATATATTAGTTTATGCCAATTATGTAACTCAGGTTTGTGACTACATGTGCTATCAATAGTTTCTAGGGGGAATTACGGTTCAGTGGCTGTTAGGGCAAATAAGTCCCAAGTTATGGAGTAGTTTTTGTGAAATTCTTCTGGATATGAAATGGAGAAAACAAATTCATAATACATGAAAAGGGCCACACAAAAAGACTAATATACCCCCCTTAGTATCATTCTGATTTTCTAGCAAAAAAGCACACCCACGCACACATATAGATACTTACATATACAGAGGGGAGAGAGAGAGAGAGAGAGAGAGAGAGAGAGAGAGAGAGAGAGAGAGAGAGAGAGAGAGAGAGAGAGAGAGAGAGAGAGAGAGAGAGAGAGAGAGAGAGAGAGAGAGAGAGAGAGCCTAATTTTGAAATCCTCAAATTGATGACTTAAATCTCAAATTTCGACACAAACAGTGATAAAGAAACCAATATCCATTTCAGAGACCCTAATTTCACAAGCAAAACCAATCTAATCTCCACGGAATTTCTCTATCAATCTTGCGCACAAGTCTAGACATAAAGGGATCTAATTTAAACTCCACGGATTTCTCCCTTTTGTACAGAATAATTCCCACGCAATTTTGTCAAGATCCAATCAACGTTCCTGCTCAAAGAAAATTCGAAATGTCGTCGACGTTCAGCGGAGATTAAACGGCGGCGGCCACACAATCACACACGGCACACACACTGTTTTTTTTTTTTTTTGTGTTTTTTTTTAAACACTAGAATGGGATTTGGGGAAGTGAGGGAGGTGTGTGGTGGTGGAGGAGGGCCGAGAGATGGAGGTGGTGACTGGACCGGAGGAGAGGAGGTGGGGTGGTGCGGCGGTAGGAGGCTGGCCGAGAGGGAGACCGGTGATGGTGGTGGCTGGCGGCGGTTATGGTGGTGAACCGAAGGTGGTGGTGGCTATGGCTGCCTTTCTCTCTCTCTCTCTCTCTCTCTGCCGAACAGGAGGGATGGGGAGAATGGTGGGTGTGTGTGTATGAGTATATGTGTGTGTATACTGTATATAATAATGGGGTGGGAGGGAAATTGGTGGAATTAATGGACATTAATTAGTGAGAGAGAGAGAGAGAGAGAGAGGTGTTTTGGCCGTGGGATGGTGGTGGTGGTGAAGAGGTTGAGATTCTGAGAAGGGGGATTTGTGTTTTGTTCTTACACTATACAGAGGACAAGGGGGCCAATGAAATGTCGTACAGGGGAAGGGGTATTTTTGTCTATGTAAGTTTGAAATACCATGTCTTGGTAATTACTTGTTTCCTTGCCATTACTTCATAATTTCGAAAAAGTAGTCCATGAATTTAGACTTATTTGTCCCTTGTTCCACTGAATCGTAATTCCCCCTTCCATTCATTTGAGTGATTGTTTGTTTAGCCAATGGTCATAATTCTCACTGCACCTTTTGTTAGTATTGTTCAGCATGTAAAATATAGCTACATTGCCAAATATAGCACCTTTCGTTGCCAAATATAGCTACGTTGCATCAGCTGACAAACAGCTAAATGAACTTTCTCATCATTATAAGTGCATCTATATTTTTTTTAATGGTCATAGTTGTCGCTTTGCTATCAATCTTAAATTTTCATAAACTTCCATTGTCATTAAAATTGATTCTTTTCCGTGAAGCAAATAACCAACATTGGTTCATAAAACATATTAGTCTAAATGCTAGAGATCAAGATATCGTTAAATATTTTGCATCATGCTCCCTTATTCGTTCTGTTTATTTATACTGTTATTATTCAAGATAATTGAATCATTTCGTCTCCGTATGATTTATACCAACTAATCAAGAAAACATTTTCAAAGTTCAAAATCCAAATAAATGGATTATTCTGAATCAGCAGTGATAACAATAGGTAACCATTGATAGTTCATGTCGAACAGCTTGGAAAAGCCAAGGATTTGAATCTACTTAAAAGGTATGTCTCTTTTCTTTCAGAGTCAAGAACTCTCTAATTTACATACACAATGGGAATATTGCATTGAAAATATATGCTGAAATGGTCGATGATATAAATCATCCATATAGTTAGCTATGGTGCTGTAAAATCTCATGATCTTCTGAGGTAGTTTGTTATGTGATTTCGTTAATCTCCCGGGAATGTCTAGTTTTGAAAAATTGTATAACTTGAGTCTTGAAAGACTTAGATAAACCCGTGGGCACTTAATGTACTTGTGTAGTGATTAGGGGTGTCAAATGTGCAGGTATGAGCCAAATTGGGTAAGATGTAAGTAAGTTGGGTCTTTAATGGGTCATTGACCCATTTAGAACCCATTAGTTATGAGGTCAATGACCTATACCCGATCCATTTATTTAAAATTGAACCTGACCCGCCCATTAGCCCAATTACACACACACACACACACACACATATATAATTTTAAAATAACTAAGGTATTTCCAAACTAAACAGTAATTTTTTTTTGTCTTTATTCAAATTTTTTTCATATTTGATAGTTTTGCATCAAACTTTTGTGATTTAGTGATTCATCTCATTGAGAAAAATCGGAAAAGTAAAAAAAAATTATGATCGAAACTCATAATTTTTTTCAAAAAGACAAGAACAAGTCAATTTTTTTTGTCTTATTGACTTATTTTTGTCTTTATTAAAAAAATTGTAAGTTTTGATCAAATTTTTTTTACTTTTTCGATTCCTCTCGTCGAAAAAAATCAATTAGTCACAAAAGTTTAACAGAAAACAAAAAAAGCAAAAAAAATTGAATAAGGACAAAAAAATAAGTCACTTAACTTTTTAATCCCAACCCTATGCGGGACTACCACTAGAGAAGCTTATTCAGAGCGGAGCGCAATTTCACCGGTCTATTTGCGCAATCAATGGATGAGATATGTTTTCAATTTTGACCGGTCAAAATAATTATTACCGGTCACAATTGGTTTTTAATCCGGACCGTACAAAAAATTTTTGGACGCGTGTGATTTAGCACAGAACAATGGAATAAATGAGAGAGAGAGAGAGAGAGAGAGAGAGAGAGAGAGAGAGAGAGAGAGAGAGAGAGAGAGAGAGAGAGAGAGAAGGCCATACTCCTGGGCGCCCCAATTGCAAAAGAGACGGGAAACCTGGTAAAGAGATGGGAATTTGGTGGGTTACTTTCATGACCCAATGGGTCATTTAAGTTGACCCAATTGATGCCCAATTAAGACCCAACTAATAATGGGTTAGCTGGGTTTGGACCCAATCTTACCCAACTAATAAATGAGTTGGGTTGGATCTATTTTTTAGTTGATGAGTTAATGGGTTTGGGTTCAATTTGCCACCCCTAGTAGTGATGTATCGTAAACCTTGATAGGTTTGAGAATCGCTCGATGATCTTTCTCATGCTTTCGGAGAGCTAGTGGGCTTTCGGTGAGTCTTGTTATAATTATTTGCCTTATATACTCGTATTTCTTAAGAAAGCATGCGTAGCCTATTTTACGAATTGTCAATATATGAAATTGTTACTTATCAATGTTTTGAAAGAATACATTGGATATTCCTTATGAGCTAGATGAAAGATTTATTTGATAATTATTTGATATCTGATTACGTGGAAATCAAATGGAAATGCATGCCTTCGAAAGATACTAGGAATTAAATGAAAATTGACTATTTTGGAAAGTATCATTGTTGATGATGTGCAGTTCGAATAGTGTCCTAACTGCTTGGGGAATAAGAGTAGCGAGGATGATGGAATAAGGGGGATCATAGCTAGATGATCGCGCATGACATCACACTGAACATATATTTTGGGTCACTCCCTAAGTAGTGGTGGCTGTTGAACAGTGTCATTGACGGACTTATATGGAACTAAAACGGGCCTGCAAGAGCCAATATTTGACAAATGAAGCGGTTGCAACATAATCCTAAAATGTTGGATAGTATTGGCAGTCGATACCATAACCGAACCAAACCCGAACGGTTATTGATATGATATGAGATGTATGCTTTAATTTTGAAATGAAATTGAAATTCGTTAATTCGTGGAAACTAATAAATTTGACATGCCTTGACTCACACTAGGCTAGTTCTTAAGACGTTGAACGTAACATTTCAGGTGGAGAAGAGTATAAGGTGGTTGCTTGATGGCCGATGAGGATTTGAATTCAAACCTTTTAAGCAATTTCATAATTTAAGTGAAAAAAAAAAAAAAAGACTTGACTTCATACCTCTCAAATACAGCAGTACTGTCGATTGTTCCGATTTCGAGATTAATAAGATTATTTATTATCCTTCAAAGTTTCTACTTGCATCCAAAGAAGTACTCTAGAAACACGGCAACACACCAGACAACTAGCTAGTCGTAAATTAAAAAATCACATTCCAGCATTCCAAGTGTTGTTTTTTCAAAACCCTGTTGATATCGATTGAGGAACATTTTAGGTCAACACCAGTCCAGCTTATTATCAGATATTGGTGTTTGTACAAATGGGATTGGTGAAAGCTCAGGGCCATCTCTGAGTTTTTTGAGCTTAGTCAGCTAATGGGACCCCGTGTTTACAGTAACTTATAGAGATGAAGTTTTTTTTTCCCTTTTTTGTCTCGGCAAAAGTAAGCATTGTTAGTTGTAGTTAGTGAAGTTAATTTGAACCCTGTCAAATGCATAGGAGTAGATCCACTTGCAACTTATAGAGATAAATGTTGGGAATTCGAACGTCCAAACCCGCAAGCAAACTCACACAATCAAAGAACATACCAAGAACAAAAAACAATCTAAAGCAAGAAAATAACAGGACTCAGATATTTACGTGGTTTCGAGTTAAGCTGATTACTTAATATATCGTACATTCACGGGGTGTTAGGGTGTTTCACTATGATGAAAGTATGTAAGAGTTACAATAGGAGACAGCCCTAGCTTTGCTTTTATAGTTACAACCAAGCCAATACACAAAAAACCCTTAAAACACTAAAATCCGCATGTTTTCTCGTGTCCGACCACCAGGGCCAAATTTGGGGCTGCCCGGCGAAAAGCAAAAAATGGCCCGGGCCAATTTGATTTCTGCACGGGCCAATTTTACTGCGACCTCCCACTTGAATTTTCTTCACATCTCAACAGTTTAGTCATCCGCAATATGATATGAATGTATCAATTAGAACCAGTTTGCTGTATACAATGAGGTTATACTGAAATTCCACAAGTGGTATAGCTATCTGATGTAGTTTTCTCCTAAGTACAGCGAGAGCGTATTAGGATACTAGAAGGGGAATTGGAATTTGTAGCACTCACATTGCTTCTGTGTACGAAATATACAAACTGGTCCTGTTTATTAATTAGAAAGTTAGTTTGTTTACATTGTTAGAATTAATTTTCTTATGATTTCACATTGATTGTTTAATTACAAATTCGATGCACGGGAATATAATTTCTTGGATCCCTAATTTATTCCACTGAATTGTTTTGAATAGCGAGGCGAGGAAGAAAGATGTTGGCGCGGCAAGTCCTTTAATATTGGCAACAAAACAACATCAACAGCGTGCTATAGAATTCCCGGATTCTAATTTGAGGGTATTTTTTTGACCAAGTCCCACAGACGATAACTTTCCCAAGTCGTGGGTTGACTTTATCAAGCTTTAATTAAGGTTGCATAGCGCACGGTGGGGGCTACTTGAAGTTGACCAAATCCCCTTGTCCTGTTTTAGTTATATCCGTCAATATCATCAAGGCGGTTTCGCCAATATCTCTCATTCCTCATTGTCTAGTGTTTCCTAGAGATTCTCTGGACCATTTCAGAAGATGTAGAATTTTGCACAAGGCCCGCTTACCTTTAACGTTCCTAGTGGGTGCGGATTCGAGTCACAAAAATCACCTCCTGAAAAATATGGGTGACGTTTCACGTGCCTTGCCGTCTCCGAATCCCTTCGATCATGCAGAAGCCTCGTCCACCAACAGCTTCTCTTTAGAGATGAAGAACCCAATAGATGGTGGCATGATTCAACTAGAGGGATCTTGTCGTTGCTTTTCACTGGATGAAGTACTCGTAGCGAGTTACAACTTTGATGATGTTGTTGTAATTGGGGGATTCGGTAAGGTATATCAAGGCTTAATATACGATGGTGCTACAACCACTGTTGTTGCCATAAAGAGGTTGAATGCCGAGTCCAAGCAAGGTGCTGAAGAATTTTGGACAGAGGTAAAGTTGCTTTCAAAGTTCCATCATACTAATCTCGTTTCACTCATCGGCTATCGCAACGAGAATCCAGAGATGATTCTTCTTTACGAATACATAGCTCATGGGACTCTCGCCAGTCATCTTTACAAATCAAGTAGAGAATAAAGTGGTAAAATTATCTCACATCTAACATGGACTCAAAGGCTCAACATTTGCCTTGGTGCAGCACGTGGACTCAACTATCTTCATACAGGTACTGAACAACATATCATACACCAAGATGTGAAGAGCACAAACATTTTGTTGGACGAGAATTGGGTAGCAAAGGTTTCTGATTTCTGCATTACAAGCCAAACAACAACCCATGTTAGCACAAAAGTCAAAGCAACGCGAGGATATTGGGATCCAGATTATGTCTACACCAACAGAGTAACCAGGAAATCTGATGTGTATGCCTTTGGCGTGGTGTTGTTGGAAGTCTTGTATGGTCGACCACCAATAGATACAAGACTCGAGGAGGAGCAAATTAGTCTAATTCTTTGGGCGAAAATGTACATCGAAAAGGGAAAGCTCGACCGAATTATCGATCCCTCTCTTAATGGAGAAACAACACAACATAGTCTGAAGTACTTTGTCAAACTTGCGAACAATTGTTTACATACTAAACCAAAGGAAAGGCCTACAATGTCTGAAATAGTGGAGAGCCTTGAGATTGCATTGGAATTGCATGAGCGTAAGCGAAGATCGCAGGGAACCATTGCAAAGGCGTTTCAGGGTATGAATTGTTGGTGGAGAGCAGGGAAGGACAATGGTTCAAATGACGGTGGATGACCAATTATAGGCGACCTTACCCGTTTCTCGCTTGTTGAGATTCGCGCTGCCACTAATGATTTCAATGACGGACTCTTGATAAGCCAAGGCATTTGGTTTAGTTTGTACAAGGGATATATGGTGAGGGGAACTCATGCGGTTATGATTAAAAGATATGTATTGAGAGAGGCAAACTTGGTCGGACAATTTATTGCCGAGATTGAGGTACAATCTCTGACTCATCACCCTAACACAGTCTCTTTGATAGGATTTTGTGAAGAGAAGGATGAGTTGATCCTCGTGTACGACTACATGGGAAACGGGACATTGAAAAGTCATCTCCACGGAAGCGATAACGATCCACTTCTTTGGAAAAAACGGCTTGAGATTTGCATCAACACTTCACGAGCTCTCGAATACCTCCATACAAATGAAGAGCAACAATTCGTCCTCTGTGACCTAAACCCATCGAACGTACTTTTGGATGATAAATGTGCTGCGAAAGTTGCCACTTTTGACTTTTCCGTACCTATTCCCACTAGCATGGCAACCGAGGGCATGGAAACAAATATCATTGGCATGATGGGAGTTTTTGGCACCAAGGGATATTTGGACCCTGAGTACCTGCACAATTGTAAAGTGACAAATAAAACTGGCGTGTATGCTTTCGGTGTCATGTTGATGGAAGTATTGTGTGCTAAGACCCCTTTTTCTCCCAACAGGGATGAGGTTTTGTTGCTTGATTGGTTCCGCGCATGCATCGAAAGAGGAACTATCAATGGGGTCATTGAGGCATTATGTCAATATAGCACTAAGTTGTGTGGTTGAAGGGGGCATCCGACGCCCTTCTATGAACGATGTGTTGCGTGGCCTTCAATCTTTATTGCAAATGCAAGAGGCTTGGGAAAATTCCTATTGGATGGGTGATGAGTTACATATGGCCCACGTCTCCGGATTCAACAATGACATCATCTCTGTCCAAAGCGAGTTCACAATTGGTGGACAGACCTATCTTATTTCAAATTTGGTTCGACCATCGACTCCTATATCCTCCTTGGGATACTCGTCATCCTCAGAGTAGAAATTGTAATAGGACCAAATCACCGAACCTAATATTTCTGCACTTTAGGGTCTGGGATTTTCACACAATCCTAAAACGATGTGGCTGAATTTCTTATCCAAATATTTGTATGTATCTAGTTTTCCAAATTACCTGATAAATTATTATGGTGAACTGCTTGTTTTTTTGTTTTTTTCAGATCTGCTGGTGGACTGCTTGGTTGTGCTGGGTATTTGGCTATTATCAACATTTTTGCATATATAATTGTACCAGATTAACAAGAATTAGTAATCAGCAATCGGTCAAACCAACAAACATGCAATTAAGAAAAGAAATCAAAGAACGCAAGAGAAAAAGGGTTTATTGTAACGATCCGCTCTAGCTGACCTGCTAACCATTCGTCTAATCACGTAGCTCAAAAGATTTTATTTTTTTTGAGGAAGCACAAACTTAACATATATATCAAATTAAAACAGTACATCTACAGTTATACAACTCATACACCAGACCTCCATAAAAACAACATAAGGCAGACCAGACGCACAACAAAGCCCTAACCCAAACAAATTAAATAGACACCCCGCCAAGACCCAACAAAAAAGAGCATCCAAGACTCAACGCTAAGCGCACGATTTCTCACCTGCAAAACAAAGATTAGGAGCAAAAGGACTAGCTAACTCAACAAAATGCACGACGCTGAGGGATGCGATACATATGCGGGTCATCCTCTATAACCCTTTCCCGTTTCCGCTTTCTTTGACTGGGGTGTCGAATAGCCTGGCCACAACCATAACGAGCCTTGGCTTTGTCTAGTTTCTTCTGTTCCCGACTAGCGAGATGCTTGGCAGATGTAGGGCCACAGTTCGCTACTGGATCGTGCCAGACAGCCATGATCCTCTTTGCTCGCATATTCTGTGGTCCAGAAGCAGTATCACAGAGGACCTATCCCACCCTGTCAAACAAGGAATTCGCACAGCTAAACTGATGAGGGCCAGGCATTGTAGATGCAGTCACACATCTGAACGATGACCGATCAGACGAGAACTCCTCAAAGCTAAGCTGCTGAGGTTTAGGCATTGGGAAAACAGATACGCAAGTTGACAAGGATTCCAACTGGGGAGGACTAGGAGGGTCTGCCACACTAACCATCGATGTTCGATGTCCTGAACACTAAAAGAAACCCCCGGAGGCATAGGGGAATCATGCATGCCAAGACAATTTGCTTCAAAAGAAGACTCCTTCACTTTAACTTCAACAGCCGAGAGACTTGGTATATGGAAGAACTGGAATGTCCTACCCATGTCGGATCCCAGAAAACAAATGCGGTTAACAAGGAGAAAGTCTCGACCTATGATGACCTTTTTCTTACGCCGACGAGACTCGATAAAACGAGGCCTCATCTCATCTCATTATTAACCTTGTCAAACCCAGCAACAGATTCAAAACCACTGGAAACAACATAACTAGAAGAAGCCCCTCCACGACTCATAGTCCCGGCTCTGAAAGTATTCGCCATCAAAGCCTCACATGCCTCCCCTTTAGCGCCATCAAATTGAAAGGACACTTGAGGATGATTTTCATCAACCCGAATGAGTTTCCCACGAGACAGCTTAGAAAACTTCAAATCAGATTGTCCCGACATGGAGTGATCCATCTCAGAGTGGAGATCCGAATCATCGTTAATCTCCTCCCACGGTTCGTAGGATGGATAAAAAATATCACGCATCCGGGCTTTGGTACCCTCCCTGGCTTTAATCATACGCGAATCCAGCTCCCAATCCAAACCAAAGTCATCCATCACAAGGGCCCTCTCCATTATACCCAAGGCTGAAAAAGATCCCGATTACGCCAGGAAGAGTCTATATCGTGGGACAATGCAAGAGCCTTGCCCTTAGCCTCCTTATTGGAACGACCCTTAAGAGTCTTCAACAACCCTTTTGACAACCGAAATCCCCTAGCCATGAACAAACAACCGGACACCCAATCGGTAGATAAGAAGCACACACACAGCAGAGCAAAACACACTAGAGGCAAACCAAACACAATTATATTAACAGAATCCAAACGCTTAATTCGAAGAACAAAAGAGACACCCACCGAAACTCCTAAATCGGAAATATGCAGAACCAGAAAACCAACAACAAAGCAAAGCAATCAGAAAGATAACGGCTGACCGAAAAAGCAAACCCCTATAGAAGATCAGTCTCGCCGAAACGATTCCAGATGCGTGGCCCTGCTTTCGTTGAAATCAAGCTCGAACTCGAAAAATACAAACCAAGACGAAATAGTAGCTGCACTTCCAGTCACCGGAGAGGCCGAACGCGCGGCCGAACGTAGGGGCAGTCAGAATCTCCCCACCTTTTGCCGATATGGGATCTTACAATCTCAGTAGCTGCTTGCGGATCCTTATATATCATTTAAACCTTCCATCTTTTGCCGATATGGGATCTTACAATCTCTCCAACTTGGTGGCAAACCTTCCTCTGGTGGTCATAGTGTGACACTTAATTCTGTACAGTACAATCACGATCCGAGCTAGCTGACCTGCTAACCATTCGCCTATTTTCCACCATGTGATAAATGAAGAATAGAGTACATGTGATAAATGAAGAATAGAGTACAAGTTACATTCGCGGCATATAGCAAGTATTTTATAACTTCGAGTTTACATCATCAATTACCGAAATACCCTTGTCCAAGTCGAAATCCAAAAAGTCAACAAAACGCAAATTAAACCAAATGGGTCTTCAAAAACCGATGAATCCAAAAATGCCTTTCAGAACAAGATTTAAACATAGTTTTGTCAATATTAGAGTACATACCCATGGCTATCGCAGCATCGATACTTTCGAAATCACAAGACATAATTCTTCTTCAGAATGAATGTACAGTAATGTAGTAATTTTATGGAAAAGTCATGGGCACATATGAGCTTTTACATACTATGTACATATGAATTTTGTGGGGTCCATCTCAGATCCGACAAAAATGATTTGAATAGCCCATTATTTTTAAAATATTTTTTTATGGAGTCACGTAAAAAAATCAACTCAACTTGATATCGGTTAGAATTTTTCTGAATGTGTGGGGGCGAAACTACTTAACTGTTCAGTTTTGCCTCTACAAATTTAGAAAATTAAAATCCCTACCTATATCGGGTTGAGCTGATTTTTTATAGGATTTCATAAAAAAATGTTTTAAAAATAGTAGACGGTTCGAATCATCTTTCTGAAATACGGAATGTGCCCTACAATATTCATATGTACATGATATGTACACTGCATTTGTACACATGGTAGTACTCGTAATCTTAAGAGAACATTTTTAAATTGGGATCGGTTATCCGAAACTCCGCCCGTGCCGAACCCTGACCAACCCAATTTTAAATTCGACTGTAAAACTTTTTCTCAAGCCAATAACCTTACTTTTTTTTATATAAAATAAATATATACCTTTTTTTATTTCATGAAACCTATCTTTTTTCTTTCTATCTTTTTTTTTTCTTAATCTTGCTGATGTTTCTTTTTTCTTTTTTTTTTGTGAGAAGATGAAGTAAATTTTAAGAATCCCATATCAACTCACTGATGCATAGGGCAAGGGAAAAAGTTCTCATTCAATTTTTTTTTAATCCCCGTACATCAAATATGCAAGATACTAGGCAAAAGTAAACATAATGTTAACCGTCATTTGGTAAGAGTCAACAAAATCAGATCTGTACTCTCTCAATCATTCTCATAGGTAGCCAATTAGTCAAAGTGTGTCAAAATCAACCGCAAGTTCTCTCCTTCTCTCAAATCTTATCCTTTCGATCACTTTTCTCTTCTTTTTTGTTCAATTACTCTTGACTGGGGGACTTTTTTAAAAGTGAAAAATGATAAGTACTCCTATGAGCAAACAAAAGTTCACAACATACAGTATTAAAATCATATTTGTTGCTTTATTCTTTGTTTTTCAATTCTAATCCATACTTTTTTAAATATTTTTAATTTCCCTCAAAGAAACAAATTTAAAAAGCAAATGCTAGAAAAGTTCACTAAAGGGTTTAATCATTATCTTACAAAGGAGTAAATTCATTTAGTCTAAACACTCAGTAACAACTAGCAAGCAAATTATAAACATAGAATTAAACATGAAAATGACTAGAGCAAGAAACAGTTGCATGTTTATCGTGTCAAGCTGATGGATCCGGGGATGCTGTAGTGCACCTCCCGCACTACACGTGTAGTGTGTCTAATCTGGCCATCCATCTCGGCAATGGACGGCTCGGATTGGAATCCGAACAATCGACGGCTCGGATTACTTGGAGCTCGGATTAAATCCGAGCCGTCTATACCGACATGGACAGTCGGATTGACCACACTACACGGTGTAGTGCGGCAACCGCACTACAGCCCGTCCCAATCCCACTTCCCAACCCGACTTAGAAATTTGCTCTCCATGACACACTAAAAGTTACTCCTACTAAAACAAAAACAAAAATTGAGGTGGGCACACTCCAACTTAAGATGGGCATACTCCAACTTGTGAACGTTCTTTCTCCTCAAGTGGTTATGTTATCATATACTAGTTAAAGCTGCTGCAGACCACAAATTGGAAACCACTTGAGACGACCAAACCCCCTGTCTTGTTTTACTAGAGTACTCTTCGGCAGTCAAATAGTATCATCAACGGGGTTTCATCAATATCACTCATCCCTCCTGTTTGTCTATTTTCTCGCTTATAGTCGACGAATTGACTAAGGGTTGTTATGCGTGTATGCTGGAATGTGGGTGTTTATGATGGTGGAGTTTGGTTCCTTGCCGTATTTCAGGACTTCTCTAGAAGCAAACTTAATGAAGTGAATAGAGATGAAAGAAGAACAACAAAATGGACTTTATTATTCTTCGGGATAAAAGTCGATCGACGATGAGAACACAATCGAACAGACAATTACGTTACAAGCTACTCCTAAAGCAAGAAATGTAAAATACAGATAAAAGTAGAAGCCTTTGGGCGATTGATTGAGGGTCTTACAATGAGGCCTAAAAAGGCTATTTATAGGAAAACAAAGATGTGTAGGAAATAACTTCTTCACTTTCCACTACTCTTCATTCTTCTAATTTGCTTCCAAGTATCCAAATAACTTCCCTTCAACTTCAAAGTGTGTAGGACGATGACAAGTGTCCTTTTAACTTCTAAATGTGTAGGAGCATGCCAAGTGTCCTACACTCCATCAAAATACAAACAAAGAAACGAATAAAAACTAGTTATATTATTAATACGAAATAATAAAATAGAAAACATTCTCATTATTGTCACCTTTTGGTCGATCATCGACAGGCGGTAAAATATGGTGTAATCACCTCCCCCATTGTCCAGTGTTTATGAAAAAGTCTACACACCATTTCAGCTTTAGAGATGGAGAATTTTGCACAAGACCTGCTTGCCATTAACGTTTCTGGAGTTGCAGGTTCGAGTCATTGAATAACCTTCTTTTGAGCACGTTGCATCTGGTCCTCCTCGTCTCATTTCACCGATTTCCCTCCTCTCTCTCTCTGGGTCCGAGTCGCGAAGAGTCTGTAATGACGAGAGTCTCGTGCACTGGGTTTGCCTTTTAAAATCGTTAATCAACTTCCGGAATTAATCTTACAGGGTAAATTCGACTTTTTTTTTTTTCCTTTTCGTCGATTAACTGTGATTATATCATCTAGAGTCTAGTCCAACTCCTTGGACTTGAGAGAAAATATATAGAACAAGAGACATCTGTAGGTTTATCTTGTTTAAAAGACTTCAAAATTATCTCCGGTCTATAAATTGATCTTCTAAACTTATTAATCGAGATACACAGCTTATTGATGAATTGGGGGATGGTGTTGTGCAGTGATGTACCGTGCTGCGCACCTCCAAGCCATCGGATTGTGCATCTGACAACTTGAATCTCATCTCGGCAATGAACGGCTCTTGATCGTTGGTTGCTGAGATGAAATCCGAGTCTTTAGATATACAATTCAACGGCTCGGAGATGTGCAGCATGTTGTTGTGCACCTCACTGCATAGTACCAACCCAAAGTCACATTTTTGGTTTCCAAAGTATTCTTTGCGTGCCATTTTGGTCCCCCAACATATCAATTGCACAAATTTCATTCCCAATGTTTGCAATTTGAGTTTAGAAGGTCATTGAGTCTGACGCCGTCACCTCTCTCTTTTATGTTGATGGGATAAATTACAAATATCACCCTTAACGTTTATATTTGCATAACAATTAAGCCCCTACCCAATTGCTACATGATTTATTCACAGCTATTTCATATTTGTTTATTTTTGTGTAAGATTTTGTGGAATTATTGGTTTAGACAAAAAATAATATTTTTTATCCAAGCTATTTTTTTAATAGATTACAATAATAATCCAAAAATTTTGTCTGTTAGCACCCACCATCAATAAGCAACTCGCATCCACAATCACTCATTGCCATCACCCACCGCCACCTCCACTTGAACCCACCATAGCCTCCCATTCAATTCACCACCTCATAGACCCTGTAACCCTCCATTCTCTCATCTATTAGTCTATCTTTATGTATGTATATGCATGTATATGTTGTAAAAATGGGTCTTGTACCTTAGTTTTTCCATGGTATATACAAAGATATATCAAAGAATTTAGAAAGAAATAAGGGGACATACATATGTTCAGGCCTGGTTGGGCTAAATAAAAAGTTAGATTACTGTATATTCCACATTTGCTGGTCCTTCATCTTCTGCATCTGCTCCACCAAGTCAGAAAATACAGCTAATTACACGACATTGTGTAGTTGAATACATTCACATGTCACACTAGTTTTCACTATTTTTCACTATGTGGTGAATGAATATGGACTACAAGTTACATTGGCTGCGTATGACAAGTATTTATAACTTCGAGTTTACTTCATCAGTTACCGAAATACCCTTATCTAAATCGAAATCTAAAAAGTCAGCAAAGCGCAAATTAAACCAAATGAGGCTTCACAAACCTAACAATTGTAACCAAAATTGCCTTTCAGAACAAGATTTAAACATAGTATAGTCAGCCTTATAGTAAATGTACATATGCACATGGCTTAATCGTAATGGTTTGCAGTAATTGGAGATTGAAGTGTGATTGATGAAGAAAAGGAATAATGAATACAATCTTCACTTTCGAAATCACAAGCCATAATACTTCTTTTAGACCTAGTACAGTTTAGGAAAGAGAAAACTAGAAATCCTCCCGGAAATCCTATCAAAGATCCAAAATTCTTTAAACATGGACCGTTGATTGGGTTTCCTGGATTGAATTTACAGTAATGGCGTTGACAAGTCAAATCATGGAAACTTTTTAATTTTTAGAGAACATTTTTTCCATAAAGTGCACAGAAATTTGTCATCTCCAAATTTGACACTAAAATTTTACCGCAAGATTATTTCTCAATCAATGAAAGGGCAGCCCAAATTGTGCGTCAACTTCCCCAACTTCGACCAAGTTTGGGATCAGTCATCCAAAACTCTGCCCGTGCCCAGCCCCGGCCAACGCAATTTTAAATCATGAACAGAGGGAATAATGATCAAGACATTTCAGAGTATTATGAATTTTAAAACCAAGTCAAATCAAACCGGGCCTCTACCCAAAAAAAAATTAAAAAATATTTAAAATTTAGCACTTATTTTAAAAGTAAAAGATTATGACTTTTAGTTTGGCTAAAAGTGCCAATTAATGAATATTTTCAAAAAGAATTAGGTAAAAGTCACAATCTTTTACTTTTTCGATTCTTCTCAATAACCCACAAAAGTTTGACGCAAAACTAGTAAATGCAAAAAAAAATTGAGTAAAGACAAAAAAAACCGGCTTCTTGGGAAGTTAGGCCTAATTTATAAAAACTGAAGTATTACATGAGGTTGCAATGACCAAATTTGGCATGGTCGTGTATATTGTGAATTTTTTTGCGTTATAATGATCAGCTAACGCTAGTTTCTTCAAAAGAAGCCTAGGAGATAAATGATTGCTTCCTGTTTAGAGAAGGAAAATGATTTTCACACTTTCATTTTTACAATTCAGACTCTCTTTTATCTTTATTAATATAAATTTACAATACTGCTTTTGGACGTATGAAAAGTGTATATTGTTAGGAGAGGAGTGATTCACACTTCCCTTTAGAGTTGTAGGTAGGTTCTCTTTCAAAAAGTTTGTAGACAGAGTAAATCTTTGCAAAGATTGCTATGTAGGGCCTATCACGGGTCTCACACAAGTGATTCGAGCCATTCATTATGTTTAAAATATTTTCTCAAGGGCTCCCTAAAAAAAAATCAGCTCAATCCAATACCTATAAGTATTTGATCTAATCGACTAACTTTTCATTCTCTAAAAACCTGAATGAAGAGTTAGATGATTAGATAAAGCATTTATAGGTATCGGATTGAGCTAATTTTTGGCGGAGGCCCTTGAAAAAATGTTTTAAACATAATTAACAGATCGGATTATTTGTATGGGATCTTTAGTGGGCCCCACAACGCAATCTGTGCACAGACTTGCTGTGTCAGCAGCAAGATTCTTTACCCTTCTTTTTTTTTTTTGATCCGCTTCTTTACCCTTCTTTATTAGACTTGTTTTCTTTAATAAGACTTGTTCAAAAAAATTTAAGGGGAAAGATTACAATAAACACCCCTTATTTAGGTGTGTATCATATGCACCCCCAAAATGTATGAATTATAGAAAAAATGTTATGAATCGTATTGTTAAAAAATTACGAATCGTATAAAGGTTATGAGATACACCAAAATGTTATGAATCATAATGAAAATGTTACGAATCGTACTGCTGAAAGGTTATAAATTCTAGAACAAAAGTTACGAAACATACTAGAATGTTATGAATGAACCATAAAATAGGTGCATATGGTATACCCATTTAAAATATGTGTATCGTAGACTTTTCCATAAGATCACCGTTTTCCTAAACAATTCCTCAAAGGCGGCTTCAAACACTACCAATTGCTTCTCTCATCCACTTTCCTCTCTCTCCTCCATCACCGGTGAACTCGATCTCCAAATTCCCCATTCTTAAAGTTGCTGCCAGTGTTCCTTAGAGATTCTACGAAATATGTCATCTTTAGACAGCCAGAATTTCGAAGAAGGGCAAGTTAGTCAACCAGTATGCCTTGCCACCAATGTCACTAGTGGTACGGATTTGAGTAACGGAAATAGTCTTTCTAGGAATGAGACGAAGGTTTCCGACGTCTTACCCTCTTCGGACCCTGCTCTACCTGGAGCCTCGTCCTACCGGTTGCCCATTTCAAAGAGTCAGAATCGAATCGTTGGTGGTGTGATTCAGTCAGAGGGATCTTGTCGTCGCTTTACACTGGATGAGGTACAAGTAGCTACTAACATTTTTGACGATGCATTGGTTATCGGGATTGGGGGATTCGGTAAGGTATATAAAGGGTTCATCAGTAATGGTGCCTCAACTACCGTTGTTGCCATAAAGCGGTTGAATGCCGAGTCCAACCAAGGAGCTGAAGAATTTTGGACAGAGGTAAAATTGCTTTCAAAGTTCCATCATTTTAATCTTGTTTCGCTCATCGGTTATTGCAACGAAAATCATGAGATGATTCTTGTTTACGAATATATAGCACTTGGAAATCTCGCCAATCATCTTTACAAATCCAGTAGAAAAGAAAGTAGTAAAAGTATATCTCATCTAACATGGGCTCAAAGGCTCAACATTTGCTTTGGTGCTGCACGAGGACTCGACTATCTTCATACTGGTACCGAACAACGTATCATACACCGAGATGTGAAGACCACAAATATTTTGTTGGACGAGAATTTGGTAGCAAAGATTTCTGATTTTGGGATATGTAAACTCATTACAAGCCAAGCAACAACCCATGTTAGCACAAAAGTAAAAGCAACAAGAGGATATTGGGATCCAGAATATTTCATCACTGGTCAAGTAACTAGGAAATCTGATGTGTATGCCTTCGGAGTCGTGTTGTTGGAAGTCTTGTGTGGTCGGCCACCGTTAGATGATAGACTCGAGGAGGAACAAATTAGTCTAATTAATTGGGCAAAAATGTACATCGAAAAGGGAAAGCTTGACCGAATCATCGATCCCTCTCTTAATGGAGAAACAACACCACATAGTCTTAAGTACTTTGCAAAACTTGCGAACAATTGTTTAAATACTGAACCAAAGAAAAGGCCTACAATGTCTGAAGTAGCGAAGAGCCTTGAGATTGCATTGGTATTGCATGAGCGTAAGGGAAGATCGCAGGGAAGTATTGCAAAGGCGTTTCAGGGCATAAAGCTTGTGCCTATGGGTATGGGTATGAATCGTTGGTTGAGAGCAGGGGAGAGCAACGGTTTAAACAATGGTGGAGTACCAATTTTAGATGTCCTTACCCAATCGGTATACCACCGTTTCTCACTTCCGGAGATTCAGGCTGCCACAAATGATTTCAATGACGGTCTTTTGATCGGCCGATATAGTTGGTTTAGGTCATACAAGGGATGTATGGCGGGGGGAACTCGTGCAGTTATGATCAAACGGTACGAAGCGAGAGAGGCACACTCGGCCAGACTAGTTAGTGCCGAGATTGGGGTACAATCACTTCCTCGTCACGCTAACATAGTCTCTTTGATGGGATTTTGTAAAGAGAAGCATGAGTTAATCCTCGTGTACGATTACATGGTAAATGGGACATTGGAAAGTCGTCTCCACGAAACCCATAACGATCCACTTCATTGGAAAAAGCGGCTTGAGATTTGCATCGGCATTGCACAAGGTCTCCAATACCTCCATACAAACAAAGAGCAACAATTCGTCCACCGTGACATAACATCATCAAACGTTTTTTTGGACAATGAATGGGTCGCGAAAATTGCCGCTTTTGAAATGTCCTTACCGATTCACAATAGCAAGGCAACTAAGGGTGTGGAAACAGCTGTGTGTGGCACATATGCATATTTGGATCCTGAGTACCTGCGCACTTCTAAAGTGACAAAGAAAACTGACGTGTTTGCTTTCGGCATCGTGTTGTTGGAAGTATTATGTGCTAAGACCCCTTTTTCTTCCAACCAAAACAAGAATGAGCTTTGGTGGAATGAGATTTGGTTAGTTGATTGGTTCCGCGTATGCGTCGGAATAGGAACTATCGATGAGGTGATTGATCCATACCTTATCGGAAAAATCGCTCCTGAATGTTTTAGGCACTATGTCAATCTAGCTCTAAGCTGCCTGCCTTATGAGGGGATCCGACGCCCTTCTATGAAAGATGTGTTAGACAGCCTTCAATGTTCATTGAAAATGCAAGAGGCTTGGGAAAATTCCATCGAGATGGGTGATGAGTTACATATGGCCGACGGCCCTAGATCCTACAATGACATCATTTCTGGCGAAAGCGAGTTCATAATCGGTAGACAGAAATATCTTATTTCAGATTTGGTTCCACCATGGAGTGCTATATCCTCATCAGGATACTAGTCATCCTCAGGGTAGAAATTGTAATGGATCCAATCACTAACCTAGTATTTCTGCACTTTAGGGTCTGGGATTTTCACACAATCCTTAAATAATGTGGTTGATTTCTTATGTAAATATTTGTATTTATCTAGTTTTCCAAATTACCTGATAAATTAGTATGGTGGACTGTTATAATTAATTTTTTTTTTCAAGGTCTGCTGGTGGACTGCTTGGTTGTGGTGGGTATCTTGCTATGATCAACATTTTTGCATAACTATACCAGATTAACACCAATGGGTAATTAGCAATCGGTCAAACCAACAAACATTCAATTAAGAAAAAAGAAGAAGAGAACACGAGACAAAAAGGGGTTTATGTGACTTTTCAATTGTGTAGTTGAATACATTCATGGGTCACACTTGTTTTCACTATTTTCCACCATGTTATGAATGAATAACGTAACAAATTAATACTCCTTGAAACCTATGTCTTCTTCATTTTTTTATTGTTGTGAAATTTTCTTGATTTTGTGTGAAAAAAGGGAGTAAATTCAAAGAGCCATACACGCCAATCCACTGAGAAAGGGAGTAAAAGTTCTCACTAATTTTTTTCGATCCTTGTGCATCAAACGAGTAAGATGCTAATTATATTGCCAAGCAAAAAAAAAAAAGACGCTAATTATATTTTATTTTGCATAATAAATAACATTATATATATATATATATATATATATATATACACACACACACACACACACACACACTTTATTTTGCATGAAACCTATCATTTTTTTTCTTTCTATCTTTGTTTTCTCAATGTTGTGGAATTTATTATTATTTTTGCGAGAAAATGAAATAAATTTTAAAAGTCATATATGTCAACTCACTGATGCATAGGACAATAGGGTTGGAAAAAGTTTTCACTCATATTTTTTTCCCCGTTCTTGTGTATCGAATAGGCAAGACGTTAGTAAAAGTAGAGGTAATGTTCACCTGTTAGGCTTCAACCATGTGTGATAATCTATTGAGGTGATGCTTGGTAATTATTCACGTGTAGGTATGGTATATTCGGTTTTGGTTAGAGAATCAAATCTTATGACAAGTTGGAAGAGTTCCATACTCGGTGGTATAACTTAGTTGGAAGAGTTTCATTCTTAGTGTGTTTCCTAGTCCGAATAGGAAAGGGGATCTCTCCAAGTTTATAAATACCAATTAATGGGATAAATGGGGTATTTGGGAGCCTACTTTTTGGCTTTTCATTTTCAGTTATTTGGCTTTTTAGCTTTTTGGATTATGGTCAGAATGTGTTTTGAAGAATGAAAGAGTGTTTGGAAGATATGTGCAGAATGTATTTTGGAACAGTAGTAGTGTTTGGTAGATGAATGATGAAAATGAATTATGGATTGATTTTTTACCAAGTTGCCCTTGGCCTTTATTATTGTTTTAAAAGGTATACCAATTTTGTTTTCTTTTTGACTTTGGCCGTTATTATTGTGTTAAAATATTTTTTTATAATATTTAATTTTTTCATTTCTTCATTTTCAAATGTGAGGTGTAAGGAAGACATTCGATAATTTTTTATTTGGTATTTTAAAATTTACTCCCTCCGTCCCTTTTTAAGTGTTCTGCTTCGTAATTCCAACTTATTAAAAAGACATCATCATTATACCTTTCACATCAACTTTTTTCTCCACTTTTCCTACTTACCCATCATCATTACACTTTTACTCACTTACTTTTTAAAATGTAATCTACTTTTAGGGACAAAATAGGCAATTCACCAACTTTTACCTACTAACTTTACAAAATGGACACTTATTAAGGGACAGCCCAAAATGAAATACCGGACTATAAATAAGGGACGGAGGGAGTAAATAATAAGACCATGTTACAAGTAATATTTGAAATAAGAAATTCCACCACTTTAATTTAACGCCAAACACATACCTCATAATATAAAGAACAATAAAACAAACACAAACCCTTAATATTAGCAAACAAATTAAAGTACCAACTAAAGCAAAAAAAAAAAAAAAAAAAACACACACACACACACACACACCACGTCCAATACGTACGAACTGAAGCAAAAAAAAAAAAAGAAAAGAAAATGGGAAATAAGTGGATTTGCCGTCTGGTGTGAACAGGAGAGGAAACAAGTGGATAAGAGGAGGGGGGCAAAACTGGTAAATAAAGGAAGGAGAAGTGGGTATTTTGGTAATTGACTAGAAAATGGGAAAAGGCAAAAGTGAGAATAGCTCCTCCTGAGCAGATTTTGGGTTTTTGCTTCTAAAGTGAAAACCCATGAATCCATTCTCCCAGAATGAGTTCTCATAATGGGGTGCCAAACACCCAAAATGCAAAAATGGGAATGGGAAAATGGGGTTGCCAAACACCCCCAAAATATGTTGTGAGAGTGATGGAGAGATAAAAAAATATTACTGAGCGTTGGCTTAGAGATTAATATTTTCCTATCTCATTGTACTCAATTAATATAGTGAAATTTCTCTTTTGTTTGTGGAGTAGGTATTGAGAATGAACCACCGAAATTCTGTGTTCTTTATTTTTTCTTATGCTTGTTTGATTTTGTGGTGACCTCAAGATCTGGTGGCGGGGCTGACGGTTCAGGGGGCGTAGGTGGTGGGTTGCGAATAACAACGAGGTGGGGGGCGGCGTTGAGGTTAGGGTTTTTCTTTCTTTGTCTTTCTTTTTTTCCGACCGTTTGGCTCGGTTTCTACCGGCTGATTTGGGTTTCCCCCAAATCAGTCCGGTTTGGTACCAGTTTGGCTTCCCCAAATCTGGTGTGGAAGAGGAGGTGGGCGAATAATCTGGCACCTATTGAGGATCGTCCGAAGTTGGGGTTGTTTGTGGTTATTGGTGGGTTGAGGTTCTTCCAGGTGCTGTTGTCGGTGATAGGGTCTAGTACTGACTTCTGCTCCGGTGAACGGCTCTCGCCATCCAGATTTCATATGCGCTTATCGGGTTTGAGTTGAGGTCCGGTCCGTTTGGATTCTATACTATCTAGGCCTTGATTGGTTCTCATCTGGTGATTTCGCCGGTTTTGCTTCTGCAGGGGGTGCCTGTATAGAAGTCTGAGTAGTTTTGACTTATTCTTGTATTTTTTGATGAAATCTGTATTGCCTACAGGTTTCGTTATGAAATGAATTTAATGTGTTAAAAAAAAAAAGGGACTAAAAAATCCAACATCACCCTTATTTGGTGAGAGTGAACAAAATTGAACTCGTACTCAAACATTCTCATTGGTAGTCAATTAGTCAAAGTGTCAAATCAACCACAAGTTCTCTCTCCTTAATTGCCTCTCAAATCTTATCCCTTCACTTTTCTTTCTTTTCTTTTTTTTTTATTTGCATATTTTTCAATTGGTCTTGACTGGAGGAATTTTTATAAGTGAAAAATTAAGTACTCCTATGAGCGAACAAAAGTACACTAAAACTGAATACAATCCACAACAGATAGTTTTTAAATCTTATTTGCTGTTTTATTCTGTTGTTTTTCAATTCTAATCCATACTTTTTACAATATTTTAATTTCTCTCGCCGAAACAAATTTCCCAAGCAAATGCGAAAAAAATTTGCGAAGGGTTTAATCATTATCTTACAAAATAATTCATTTAGTCTAAACACTTCCCCTTAATTTAACAACTAGCAAGCAAATTATAAACGTATAAATAAACATGAAAATGTCTAGGGCAAAAAACTGCTGCAAGTTTATCTTGTTAGAGCATCTCCATCACTTACTCAAATTTTCACTTAAATTTAAGTAAAAATATGAGTAAAAATTTCATTAGCTAAAAGTAATTATAAACAAAAACAAAAATTGAGATGGGCATACTCCAGCATGTGGCTTTTTACTAGTTAGTAATAAAACTGCCGCAGACCACGAATTGAAAACCACGACCAAACCGCCTGTCCTGTTTTACAAGTGTTCGGCAATCAATTTCATCAACGCGGTTTCTCCTACTGACCATTTCAGCTTTAGAGATGGAGAATTTTGCACAAGACCCGCTTGCTGTTGCAGGTTCGAGTCATGGATTAACCTTCTTTCGATCATGTTACGTTGCATCTGGTCCTCCCCTTTTCATTTCATCAATTTCTTCCCCCCCCCCCCCCCCCCATACTCGAGGTTATCGAAGCATTGACGGAAAAAGAGTGAGGCAAGTTGACATTTTTGGCAGGGGAAAGTCATCAATCAACTTCTGGAATCTTACAAGGTAACTTCTTTTTTTGTTTCTTTCGGCCACCTTATTACAAGTATGAGGAATAATTGCACCGATATATGGTTTAGATTTAGATTGTCTCATCTAATCCAAGGATCCTTGGACTTAGCGGAGAAACATATAGAACAGGAAAAATCTACAGGTTTATCTTGTTTAGCTCACTTCAAAATTATCTCCGGTCTATAAATTGATCAAGTAAACTTAATAATCGAGACGTACATAACTTAACTGGTCACCCTAATATACTACTATTACAGTTACAAACAAGGGTAAATTACAATAAACTCATTTGATTTCTATGTGTGTTTCACTGACACGCCTAGTTGACAACTATTGTCCAAACACATGATGAAAAGATCCAAAAGTTAATTACATCCAAAAATTAACCCTTTCGAATAATAAAAAAGTAATAGAAACTATCAACTCTCTTTTTATTTTGAATCAAAATGACTTTGTTTTACCCGTTAAGGAGAAGCTATTTTGACAAAAACAAAACGTAAAATCTATAAACAACTACTGAATTTTTACCACTAAAAAAGAACCATTTTTTTGTTGTTCTAAAGTATAAATTTATTACTTTTTGTTCAAAAAAACTGATAATTGAGAGCTTTTCATTAGTTATTCTATTATTGAAACGGGTGTATTTGTCAATATAAGCCACTTTTGACTAATTTCATCACGTGTATTGTCGAATAGTTGTTGGTTGGATAACAATGAAATTAATCTTGAAAACCAAAGGAGGTTTATAGTCGGTCTCACACGTGAAGGGTATTTGTCACTACGACAAACCTCGGTGAACAAAGTTTACCCAAAGGGAACGTTCTCTCTTTATAGGATCATTCCTTGTCAACGTTCTTTCTCTTCAATTGATCGGGTGCTTTTAGGGCAATGGTCCAGTCAAGTGTTGCTCCAACCAGTTCGGTCCAGTTTTAAAGCTTGTCGAGAATATTGACCTTCAGAAAATTGTGTCAAATGAGTTACAATTCAATATTGTACACTTTTTTAATACAAACATAATGCATTTAGAAATCATATCAAACATTATCCGAGTGTTGTTTTCTCAAAACTCTGTCGATTTCGATTGAGGAACATTTTAGGTCAACACCAGTACAACTTATTATCAGATATTGGTATTTATACAAATGGGATTGGTGAAAGCACAGGGCCATCCCTGAGTTTTTTAGGCTCAGTGAGCTGATGGGACCCCGTGTTTACAGCAACTTATAGAGAGAAAAGTTTTTTCCCTTTCTTGTCTTGGCGAAAATAAGCACTGTGTAGGAGTGCAACTCATAGAGATAAAGTTATCCGCAACATGATATGAATGTATCAATTAGAACCAGTGTACTGTATACAACGGATCCTGTCAAATTTGGTCCAGACTTGTTCAGTCCATTTTTTTTTATCAGAGCCGTCCAAAAGTATTTTGGACGGCTCAGATTTGTTTATGTAAATTTTTATTAAAAAATATTCTAAACACCCCAAACAAATCTGGGTCGTTCAAAATATTTTTAAATAGTTCGGATGAAAAAAATGGATCAAACTGGCCAGACGAAACTTGACCGGATCCAACCCAGAGTGGTATAGTTATCTGAGGTAGGTTTCTCCTAAATACAGTACGGACAGATTGTGATACTAGAAGGGGAATTAAACTATCAGAATGTATAAATTTTTTGATATCATGAACACTTAACTTTAAATAATTTTACTCTTTTCTTTTTTACAGTTTCGGACGCAACCTCCGATGTTAAATCCTGGCTGTGTCAATGTATGCATGTATATGTGCTCTGTTTCTTCTCTGTCCAGGTAATAGAGGAGCTAAAAGAGCTATGGCGAATGGCACTGCCTATATAAATTTGTAAATACATGAATTTATGTATGTAACGGGCCGAGGCAATTGGTAATGAACGATTTCTGGAAATAAAAAACGTCAAGTTCCAGCTTAATAGAGTGTCAAACTATTTTTTCTATGTCGATTGATGATTAAACTATGAAAATAGGTACTAATTATTATTTTGGTTTTATGATTTGTTAACTTTAGAACATGTACTCTTTAAAGAAAATTGATAATTTTTAGTGTCACTCCAATTTTAAATCCCAACACCGCCACTGTGTTTGTGTTTGTATGCACGTATTTGTATGTATGTATTATATGCTCTGTTTCTCTCTGTTTTTGTAATAGAAGAGCTAAAAGAGTTATGGTGCATGGCCCTGCCCATAACAGCAATGAACCTTTTGATTGTGTACGAAGCATACAAACTGGTCTTGTTTAATTAGAAAGTTATTTTGTTTACATTGTATAATTAATTTTCTTATGATTTGACATTGAATGTTTAATTACAAATTTGATGCAAGGGAGTATAATTTCTTGGATCCCTAACTTCTTCCACTGAATTGTTTAGAATAGCGAGGCAAGGAAGAAAGATGTTGGCGCGTCAAGTCGTCCTTTAATATGGGAGAAACAAAACAACATCGACAGCGTGCTATAGAATTCCCGGATCCTGATATGAGGATATTCTTTTGACCAATATTTCCGTCACTATCATATACGCGGTTTCATGACCAATATCTCTCATCCCTCATTGTCTAGTGTTCTTAGAGATTCTCCGGACCATTTCAGATTTAGAGATGGAGACTTTTGCACAATACCCACTTGCCATTAACGTTTCTAGTGGTGCGGATTCGAGTCACGAAATTCACCTCCTGGAAAATATGGGTGAGATTTCGCATGCCTTGCCGCCTCCAAATCACTTTGATCAAGCGAAAGCCTTGTCCGACACCCCAATCTCTTTTGAGAAGGAGAATCCGATCGATGCTGGCGTGATTCAAGATAAGGGATCTTGTCATTGCTTTTCACTGCATGAAGTACTAATAGCGACAAACGACTTTGATGATGCATTAGTCGTTGGAACTGGAGGATTCGGCAAGGTATACAAGGGATTCATTAACGATGGTGCTACGAACACTGTTGTTGCCATAAAGAGGTTGAATGCCCAGTCCAAGCAAGGTGCT
Organism: Rhododendron vialii; assembly: GCF_030253575.1. Lineage (NCBI taxonomy): Eukaryota > Viridiplantae > Streptophyta > Magnoliopsida > Ericales > Ericaceae > Rhododendron > Rhododendron vialii. The sequence continues at coordinate 9,940,126 of NC_080558.1, read as the reverse complement.
GAAGAATTTTGGAAAGAGGTAATGTTGCTTTCAAAGTTCCATCATATTAATCTCGTTTCCCTCATTGGCTATTGCAATGAGAATCAGGAGATGATTCTTGTTTACGAATATATAGCTTGCGGGACTCTTGCCAGTCATCTTTACAAATCAAGTAGAGAAGAAAGCGGTAAAAGTATATCTCATCTAAAATGGGCTCAAAGGCTCAACATTTGCCTTGGCGTTGCACGAGCACTCGACTATCTTCACACAGGTACTAAACAACATATCATACACCGAGATGTGAAGAGCACAAACATTTTGTTGGACGAGAATTGGGTAGCAAAACTTTCTGATTTCGGGATATGCAAACTCATTACAAGCCAAACAACAACCCATGTTAGCACAAAAGTCAAAGCAACAAGAGGATACTGGGATCCAGATTATATCTACACCAATCGAGTAACTAGAAAATCTGATGTGTATGCCTTTTGGCGTGGTGCTGTTGGAAGTCTTGTGTGGTCGAACACCTCTAGATGATAGACTCGAGGAGGAGCAAATTAGTCTAATTCTTTGGGAAAAAATGTACATCGAAAAGGGAAAGCTTGACCAAATCATCGATCCCACTCTTAATGGAGAAACAACACGACATAGTCTTAGGTAGTTTGTCAAACTTGCGAAAAATTGTTTACATACTAAACCAAAGGAAAGGCCTACAATGTCTGAAGTAGTGGAGAGCCTTGAGATTGCATTGCTATCGCATGAGCGTAAGGGAAGATCGCAGGGAACTATTGCAAAGGCGTTTCCAGGTATGAATCGTTGGTGGAGAGCAGGGAAGGCAAACGGATCAAATGACAATGGAGGACGTATGGTGGGGGAAACTCGTGCGGTTATACCCCCGTTTCTCGCTTGCTGGGATTCGCGCTGCCACTAATGATTTCAATGTCGGCCTTTTGATCAGCCAAGGCAGTTGCTTTAATTTGTACAAGGGACGTATGGTGGGGGAAACTCGTGCGGTATGATCAAACGGTACCTATCGAGAAAGGCAAACTTGGCCGGACAAGTTAGTGCCGAGATTGGGGTACAATGTCTGACTCGTCACCCTAACATAGTCTCTTTGATAGGATTTTGTGAAGAGAAGCATGAGTTGATCCTCGTGTACGATTACATGGTAAACGGGACATTGAAAAGTCATCTCCACAGAAGCGATAACGATCCACTTCTTTGGAAAAAATGGCTTGAGATTTGCATCGACACTGCGCGAGGTCTCGAATACCTCCATACGAATGTACAACAATTCGTCCACTGTGACCTAAACTCATCAAACGTTCTTTTGGATGATAAATGGGTCGTGAAAATTGCTGGTTTTGAACATTCCGTACTGATTCCTGCTAGCATGGCAACCGAGGGCGTGGAAAAAAGTATTATTTACGAGATGGGATATATTGGCTCGGTGGAATATTTCGACCCTGAGTACATGCACACTAGTAAGGTGACAAAGAAAACTGATGTGTACGCTTTCGGTGTCGTGGTGTTGAAAGTATTGTGTGCCAAGACACCTTGTTTCCGAAACCGAAACACTGGATAAGTTTTCGTTAGTTCAGTGGTTCCGCATATGCATGGATGAGGCCATTGATCCATACCTAATCGGCAAAATAGCAGAAAGTCTACTGGTACATAAAAGAATCTGTACCAGTGGGTACAAACCTCTTTTTGGGCCCATTTTGGGTCTCAAAAAAAAGATCGGAATCGCTCATTTTGTTTAAAATACTTTGCTTATGGTCCCTAAAAAAAATAAGCTTAATCCGGTATCGGTAAGAGTATTTACGAAACATCCAAACTTTGCTCTAGAGTTCTCAAATTGGCAAAGATCACGTACGCAAAAAGGGTTTGTTATTCAAGTAAAATTATTCAGTCGTCTGGAGGCACCACAAACAATCATACGTTCTCATAGAGTCCCTAATTAAATATGTGTAACCCACATAAATATGTGGTTTTGAAAAAGTCGGGAGTACCACCAAGCGTTCAGTCCTTGTCCGTGATAAGCTTTTCACAATTAATTAATGAAGAGCTTTGCTTAGTTCGAGTCATAGGAGTCAAAAGAATGGACGGTGTGCTCTCCAGCTGCATGTAAATTCCATTTTGACTGGAATTTTTGACACTCCAGTTGGTTTCATGACCAAGATCTCTCATCCCTCATTGTCTAGTGTTTATGGGACTCCACAGCACTTGCACTTGCTAGAAAAGTTCACTAAAGGGTTTAATCATTATCTTACAAGATAATTCATTTAGTCTTGACACTCCCCCTTAAGTAAAAACTAGCAAGCAAATTATAAACATAGAAATAAACCGGAAAATATTAAATGTCTTGTGCAAGAAACTGCTGCAAGTTTATCTTGTCAAGCCGACTTAGAAATTTGCTCTCTATGAAATCCCAGGTTCTGTTTAGTGTACAAATTGATATTCTAAAATTTAATCGAGATGTGCATAACTTACCATGACACCCTAAAAGTAAATAAAAACAAAAACAAAAACTGAAATGGGGCATACTCCAACTTGTGAACATGCATTCTCTCTCTTCATTTGTTCGTTTGCTTTTTTACTAGTCAAAGCAGACCACAAACTGGAAACCACTTGGAGACGACCAAACCCCCTGTCCTGTTTTAAGTCTTCGGCAATGTCATCAACTTGGTTACATCAATATATATCTCTCATCCCCCATTGTTGAGTGTTTATGAGCAATTCTACGGGCCTGTCAGGCCATTTCAGCTTCAGAGGTTGAGAATTTTGATCACGTTGCATCAATTTCTTCCCCCCTCTCTCTCTCTCACTCTCTCTACACTAGAGGTTATCGAAGCATTGACGGAAAAAGTGGGAGGCCAGATAACTTTTAGCAGGAGAAAGCCGTCGATCAACTTCCGGAATCTAAAATCTTACAAGGTAACTTCTATTGTTTTTTGTTTCTTTTCGTCGATTGTTTCTTTGCATTGGGTTTTTTCTTTCAATTGATTTATCTTGATTTTTACAATCCCTTTATGTTCTTTTTTACACTATCAGAAAAAAGAAAAATGTTTCGTAACAAAATGTTTCATCACAATTTTTTCCTTATTCACCAAAAAAAAAAATTCTTTATTTTTGCTATTAAAAAGAAAGAAAAATGTTTCATATAGAGATTAACAAAGTGTTTCATAACAACTTTTTTTTTTTGTAATCGCATAGAAAAGAACATATATAACGGGATTGTAAAAATTAAGATAAATCCATTAGAAAAAAACCGATACAAAGATATTTAACTAAGGGATGCTTATCGAATTTCATATTATTATTTGCAATATATTTGAAAATAAATTTTTTAATTTCCTCAATACATTTTGATTATTCAATCAGAGAAAGATTTTAGGTGTGAATTTGTCTTTGCAAATAAAAAAACGTAAATTTTCTAAAATAGTCTCTCTTGTTTGTATTTTGTCTCAATTTCGTCATTCTAAGAGCGAAATGTCAATTTTACCCATGAGTTCCGTTAGTTTTAATAATGCTGTCAGTGAGAGGAACCAAATTGAGACAAAATATAAACTATAGGGTTAAAAATGACACAATTAATACTATACGGATGAAATTGAGATTGCACAAAAACTAGAGGGACTATTTCTAAAACTAACCCAATATTCAATTAATTGATTGAAGGGTAAATTTGGAATGACAAAAATTCTACAAATCAATCATGATGTTTCCTAAAAAAATTGAAAACAATAAAATGGACCAAAATAAACGGACGGAGTACTTTTTTTTTTTTTTAAATTAAAGGTAATGTATTGGAGTGAATAACCAGTCTCGTAAAGTAAGAAATAAGTATTTTAAAAATAAGAATCTTAGCGATACAGGGCTTACCGATATATGGTCGAAATATAGATTGTCTTGTCTAGTCCAAGGATCTTGGACTTGAGAGAAAATATATAGAACAAGAAACGTCTAAAGGTTTATCTCATTTAGTCGACTTTAAAATTATCTCCGGTCTATATGTGCATTAACTTATCTGGTTACCCTAATTAAAAACAGGGGTACATTACAATAAACTGATTTGATATCTATGTGCGTTTCACTAACACCCCCAATCGACAACTGTTGTCCAGACACGTGATGTAACAATGCAAAAGTTACTTACATCCAAAAATTAACCCTTTCAAAAAAGTAATCGAAACTATCAACTCTCATTTATTTTGAATCAAAATTGCCAAACGAAGCAAACAGCAACTGAATCAGCGAAACAGCAACTGGGGGCATAAGCCCAACCCTCCTCGCAACAATGAATCAGTTGGCCAACTTTGTTTTACCTTGGAGAAGCTATTTTGACAAAAGCAAAAGGTCACATTTATTAACAACTAGACTACTTAATTTTGAGTAGTGCTACATGTACCGACCTCCCCGGTACCGAAATCGTACCGCCGGCCGCCGGTGGGCCGTCTCCGGCCACCGGACGGCCGATCCGAGCCGTCCAAAAATTTTAAAAAAAAAAAACGAGGGGGCCCTCGCGGGAATCAACGGCATCCGAGGTGTGTAAGGTGCTTGATCCGAGCACCCTTTTTTCGTGTATATATGTATATTCCCGCGAGAGGTATCTGTCATTAATACAAATCTCGAGGAGTGTCAGTGAAGTTTATCCAAAGTGAACGTCCATTCTCTTTATAGTCATTTCTTGTGAACGTTTGTTGTGCCGAACACGAAATTGAGAATATAATAAATCAACAAGCGATAAACAAGAACACAAGGATATACGTGGTTCCGTTCAAGCACAAAGCAAGAATGTACTCCACGGGGAAAAGAGCAAGAGGATTCACTATAAACGGGGAGAGAAACAAAGAGCCGGCTATACCCGTAACTCTAATTGAAGCACCAAACAGATATCTAGGGACAAATCTCTGGTGGAACCCAAAAGGGAGACACAAACCCTTGGTGGAACCCTAAGAGCATAAACAAAACCCTAATATCTAAGCCCTTGAACAAAAGACCATAACCCTAGGAACCCCCAAGGTCCCTATTTATAGGAAAACACTAAATAAACCTAAACCGAATAGGAAAAGGAATCCTAGTCAATTTAGGAATTCTAGTCAATTTTCAACAAATCTCCACCTTGACTTGACTTCCATCGAATTCAACACTATAGGCAATCCTCTCCTTTAATCGCTCATCTCCCCCAAAAGCCCCCCTACGGGGCGATCACCAACGGCACAAACGAGCAAGGCTCAAGCACACCTGCTTGACCTTGTAAACGTGACTCAGGAAACCCAGCCGCACATGCCTCCAAATTGAGCCTTTATCTTCCAACGGGCACCTCCCACCCAACGCATCCCTCCCGAATGCACTTGAAGATCTGCTCAAACTCCACACGGAGTTAATTACTGACTCTACCACAGAGTTAAAAACCCAACACTGAGTCAACCTCGAATTCACCGATGAAGAACCCAAAGATGTAGCACCCACAATCGTACTACCATCAAGCACATAGAGGTTATTCGATTTTCGACCCTTCATCAAAACACGAGCACCCTTCAAAACCCTCAAGACTCCACCTTCAGCGGTATGCTTCCAACCCAAAGAGTCAAGAGTACCCAAAGAGATAAGGTTCCTCTTCAAATCTAGTATATGTCGAACACCAAACAACGTCCTCACAAACCCATCATGCATTCTGACTTTAACTGTTCCAATCCCAACAATTCTACAGGGCATGTTATTCCCCATAAGAACTGAACCACTGCTGACCGATTCATAAGTATCGAACCAATCTTTATTCGGACACATGTGGTAAGAACATCCAGAGTCCAGAATCCATTCGGTATTCGAACAGACATCACCGACACTCACAGAAAGAACCATAAGTGAATCGTCGAAATCTTCTTCAACAATACCAGCAACAACCTTCTCTTCAAAATTATCCTTATTTTTCAACCTAGGACAATTTTTCACCATGTGCCCGTATTTTCTACAGTAAAAACACTTTACTTCCTGATTTGTGGAACGAGAGCCAGAAACCCCTCTACTGCCATAATCCCTCTCAGAAGTTCTTCCTTGCACCATCCAACCTTGAGCATCAAAATCACCACCCTCACCGGATACTTTTTTCCTCAATTCTTTCGAATACAAACTAGACTTAACGTCCTCCATGGAAATCGTATCCCTCCCGTAAAGTAGGGTAGTAACAAAATGCTCATAAGATGCAGGCAAAGAACATAACACAATAAGGGCTTGATCTTCATCATCAATCACAACATCAATATTTTTTAAATCCATAATAATTCGATTTAACTCATCTAGATGGTCTTTTACGGGCGTACCTTCCCTCATACGAAACGTATAAAGGCGCTGCTTCAAATACAACCGATTGGTAAGAGACTTCGTCATATAGATGCTTTCCAACTTCAACCAAATACCGGCAGTAGTATCCTCCTCCCCGACCTCGCGAAGCACATCATCGGCTAAACACAACTGAATCGAACTGAGCGCCTTCGCATCGAGATCCTCAAACACACTATCCTGCATATCAGCAGGCTTCTTCGATTTTCCCAACAAAGTCTTGTGTAATCCTTGTTGAACAAGCAAAGCCTTCATCTTAATACGCCATAAACTGAAGCTAGTGCTCTGCCCATCGAACTTCGCAATTTCGAAACGAGTCGCCATTGAAACGATCACCAAATTGCACAATATACAGCGGAAAACAAAAGCCTCGGATTGAAACCCGGAGCTCTGATACCATTTGTTGTGCCGAACACGAAATTGAGAATATAATAAATCAACAAGCGATAAACAAGAACACAAGGATATACGTGGTTCCGTTCAAGCACAAAGCAAGAATGTACTCCACGGGGAAAAGAGCAAGAGGATTCACTATAAACGGGGAGAGAAACAAAGAGCCGGCTATACCCGTAACTCTAATTGAAGCACCAAACAGATATCTAGGGACAAATCTCTGGTGGAACCCAAAAGGGAGACACAAACCCTTGGTGGAACCCTAAGAGCATAAACAAAACCCTAATATCTAAGCCCTTGAACAAAAGACCATAACCCTAGAAACCCCCAAGGTCCCTATTTATAGGAAAACACTAAATAAACCTAAACCGAATAGGAAAAGGAATCCTAGTCAATTTAGGAATTCTAGTCAATTTCCAACAACGTTCTTTCTCTTCAATTGATCGGGAGCTTTTTTACTAGTTGAAGGTTGCTGCAGAGTACAAAGTGTGGGACACTTGGAGACGACCACACTACCATGTCCTGTTCTAGTAGTCTTCCTCAACTATCATCAACGTGGTTTCATCAATATCACTCATTCCCCACTGTCTAGTGTTTCTCAGAAATCCCTCCAGACCATTTCAGCTTCAGAGATGGAGATTTTTGTGCAAGGCCCACTACCCAATAGCATTTCTGGTGGTGCGGCTTCGGCTAACAAATTGCCGATTCCTAATCTAAGGAATCCCTTTGATCAAGCGGGAGCCTCGTCCACTGACTTGGGTGAGATTCCTCATGCCTCACTGTTTCCTAATCCCTTTGATCAAGCAGGAGTCTCGTCCACTGACTTGGGTGAGATTCCGCCTGCCTCGCCGTTTCCTAATCCCTTTGTGTTTCCTAATCCCTTTGATCAAGATGAAGCCTCGTTCACCAACTTGGGTGACGTTCCGCACACGTTTCCGTTTCCTAATCCCTTTGATCAATCGGGAGCGGCCTCGTCCACTGACTCGCTCTCTTTGAAGAGCTGGGAGATTGCAATTGATGGTGGCATGGATCAATTGGAAGAGTCTTGTCCCTTTATTCCACTATCCAAAATATTAAAAGCAACTAATGACTTTGACGAAGCATTAGTTATTGGAACTGGGGGATTCGGAAAGGTATACAAAGCAATCATCCGCGAAGGTGCTACAACCACCGTTGCTGCCATAAAGCGGTTGAATGCCAAGTCCAACCAAGGTGTAGAAGAGTTTTGGACAGAAGTAAAGTTGCTTTCAAAGCTCCGGCACACACATCTCGTTTCGCTCATCGGCTATTGCAACGAGCATCGAGAGATGATTCTTGTTTATGAATACATAGCTCGTGGAACACTCGCCAATCATCTTTACAAAACACGTAAAGAAGAAAGCGGTGGAAGCAGATCTCATCTAACATGGGAGCGAAGGCTCCACATTTGCCTTGATGCTGCACTCGGACTCGACTACCTTCATAATGGTACCGAACAAGGTATCATACACCGAGATGTAAAAAGCACAAACATTTTGTTGGACGAGAATTGGGTTGCAAAGGTTTCTGATTTCGGCATATCTAAACGCATTCCAAGTCATACAACCACCCATGTTACCACAAATGTCAAAGGAACGTTTGGGTATTATGATCCAGATTACTTCTTGACCAAGCGACTAACCAAGAAATCTGATGTTTACGCTTTTGGGGTGGTGTTGTTGGAAGTCTTGTGTGGTCGGCCACCAATAGATACAAGACTCGAGGAGGAACAAATTAGTCTAATTCTTTGGGCGCAAATGTACATTAGAAAGGGAAAGATTGACCGAATCATTGATCCCTCTCTGAATGGAGAAACAACACCACAAAGTCTCAAGTTCTTTGCCGAACTTGCCAACAAGTGTTTACATACTCAACCGAAGGAAAGGCCTACAATGGCTGAAGTAGTGGAGAGCCTTGAAATTGCATTGGCTTCGCATGGGCGTAAGGGAAGATTGCAGGGATCCATCTCAAAGGCGTTTCGGGGCATAAAAATTGTGCCTAAAGGTATGAATCGTTGGTGGAGAGCAGGGGAGGGCAACGGTTCAAACGATGGTGGAGGACCAATTTTAGATGACCTTTCAAACGGTTTTGGAGGACCAATTTTAGATGACCTTATTCGATCGGTATACCCCCGTTTCTCGCTTTCTGCGATTCGCGCTGTCACTAATGATTTCAGTGACGGTCTTTTGGTCAGCCGAGGCAATTGGTTTAGTTTATACAAGGGATGTATGGAGGGGGGAACTCGTGTGGTAATGATCAAACGGTACAATTTGAGAGAAGCACACTTGGCCAGACCAGTTAGTGCCGAGATTGGGGTACAATCTCTGACTCGTCACCTTAACACAGTCTCTTTGATAGGATTTTGTGAAGAAAAGCATGAGTTGATCCTCGTGTACGATTACATGGTAAACGGGACATTGAAAAGTCATCTCCACGAAACCGGTAAGGATCCACTTCATTGGAAAAAGAGGCTTAAGATTTGCATCGACACTGCACGAGGTCTCGAATACCTCCATACGAACGTAGAGCAACAATTTGTCCACCGTGACATAAAACCATCAAACATTTTTTTGGACGACGAATGGATCGCAAAAATTGCTGCTTTTGAAATGTCCATACAGACACCCACTGGCATCACAACCGAGGGCGTGGAAACAAGTGTTATGGGCACGATGGGATATTTGGACCCTGAGTACCTGCACACTCATAAAGTGACAGAGAAAAGTGACGTGTATGCTTTCGGTGTCATGTTGTTCGAAGTATTGTGTGCTAAGACCCCTATTTCTTTCGGACGAAACAGGGATGACGTTCTGTTACTTAAATGGTTCCACGCATGCATCGAAAGGGGAACTATCGATGAGGTCATTGATCCATATCTAATCGGAAAAATAGCTCCGGAATGTTTTAGGCATTATGTCAACATAGCACTAAGTTGCGTGGTTAAAGAGGGCATCCGACGCCCTTCTATGAACGATGTGTTGGGTAGCCTTCAATTTTCATTGCAAATGCAAGAGGCATGGGAAAATTCCGTCCAGATGGATACTGATGAGTTACACATGGCTGACGTCTACAACGAGGTCATCTCTATCGAAAGCGAGTTCACAATTGGTGACCGGAGTTATCTTATTTCAGATTTGGTTCGACCATGGAGTACCCTCAGATTAGAAATATATTGTAATAGGCTCCAATCACCAAACCTAAGATTTCTGAACTTTAAGGTCTGGGATTTGTACACAATCCTTAAATAATGTGGCTGAATTCCTTATGCAAACATGTGCATCTATCTAGTTTTCCAAATTACCTGATAAATTAGTATGGTGGACTTCTTCCTTTTTTATTTTAGATCTGCTGGTGGACTGCTTGGTTGTGGTGGGAATTTTGGCTACTATCAACATTTTTGCACAATTGTACCAGACTAACAAACAGGGTTCTGATTTTGGCTTGGTTGTGGTGGTAATCTGCAATCGTTATGTTGTGAAAAATAACGAATGAAAAATGGAGTACAAGTTATGTTGGCTGCATATTGCAAGTATTTATATATAACTTCGAGTTTACATCATCAATTACTGACCGAAATACCCTTGTCTAAGTTGAAATCCAAATAGTTAGCAAAGCACAAATAAAACCAAATTAGGCTTCACAAACCAAACAATTGTAACCAAAATTGTCTTTCAGAACAAGATTTGAACATAGTATAGTCTAGGACCCGGGATGCTGCCAAGCACCCCGCTCGATAGTATAGTCTATCTTATCTATACTTCTCTTCTTTTAAAAGCACCAAAGTGGTTTTTACTTTTGGGTCTTCAAAAAGAAAATTGATATTCACGCTCCAATTTTTACTGATGGCGCTCCATTTTGTTCATGAAGTTAGTAGTAAATTCACGTTAAAATTGAAGCGCCATCAGTAAAAAAAGGAGCGCGAAAATCAGTTTCTTTTCAAAAAATGCCCCAACAATTCATATGAATCCCCACCGTAGCCCACGCCCCTTGCCCACCCCTCCTGGCCCTCCATAACCGACACACCCCTACGAAAATGTGAAGCCCCGTCATTTGTTTCCTACAAAGTACTTTCCATTGTAGAAATCCATGAAGACTTCAGCTCTAGTCCATCTAGTCCATATAATTGAGACTTCCGCTAAACTAAATGGACTAGAGCTGAAGCCTTCACGGATTTCTAGGTAGGTCATTTTCCTTCCATACATCAACTAATTTCCATTTAGCGAAAACAAGTTGACTATGGCCTTTAGCCTGTAGTTCATTTAGGTTAGCGAAAATGCACACCTAGGAGTGGCTGGCCGGTACTTTGGCGCTGTCATATGTGTAGACATAAGAAAAGGTGTACTAATTCATCAGTTGACTATGGTATCAAAATAAATGTTTGGTAGAACTTGTACATGCTTAGATTTACCCCCAACCCAATAGGTAAAATGCAGAGGTTTTAATTATTTTCTCACATTAATACTAAAACTATTTACCTATGGAGATTTAGGAACCACGTTTGTTTAAAAAAAAAAAAAAGCAATATGCCCGGAGCCATGGATCCTTAAATTTCATTCTGGGGCTATGATCAGCAACTCAAGATTGGCTACTCTATTGCACCGAGATGACACCCCGTAGTGTTACCAACTTATTGGTTTTTTTTTTTTAACATCAACACTTGAGAAAAATTGGGTGACGTTATCAAAATTAAAAAGGCTTTGCAGGCATGTTATATTTTTTTTGGTAAGTGTTTACACCAAATTTTGGCCAAAATAAGAGAACGATTTTTAAATTCAACAGGAGTTTTAAAGGTCAATGTTGAAATTAAAAGAGGCGCTCGTTCGAGCATAGGATGACTGTTTGTCCGCTCTTTATAAAGACCGTGACCTAGATTCATGGCCAATATTATTTGAGGAAAGTGAGACACGGCCTAAAACTTTGTAATGAAGCTCAACGAAGGTCATTTAGACCAGAACGCATGACATCTAGTCCCTATTTTTGACCACCTTTCTCAGCAGGTTCAAATCAGTTAAAGGCCTATTTCTTAAAAGCCTGCTCCAGTGCGGCCAGAATCCTGGCAAGCTTGCTCTTAAAAGGCCAGAGGCAAGTCAGGAGGCCTAGGCCCTACATGGATTGGGCTTATAAAGGGTTCACAGCAACCCCTATACATCCTTAAGGCCCGGCGTTTCGAGGTCCCAAGCCCAATATCCTTTTATCTAGAATCTTGAAGAAGCCTCTAGAAAAAGTGGTGGCATAAGGCTTGAAAGGAAGCTTGCTAGAGAAGGGATGGGTCCCATGCCACAAGTTCCAAGGTCGGTCTTCAACCAAATGGCCGGCTGAAGGGAAGCTGCTCACAAGCACCTTGCAAGAGAAAAATGGGCCAAGTCCCAAAAATTCCTTTTGTGTTGAAGTGCCTCCTTAAGGGACCAATCCAGAGCCTCTAAGGGCCTCGAAAAATCGAAAAGTAGATGAGGAATCTGCTGATTTGCAGAAAGGCCTCGGTCTTTAGTCTTGGGTGCCCCCAAGATCTTCCTTTTAGCAAGAACTAGGCCTAAAAAGAATCATTTCAAGCCTTAAGCAAGGGTGTCAGCTGAAATCTTGAAGTAAGGAGCAAGGGAAGGACAGTTGACGTGCATTTATTGGAAGAATTAGAAGCTGCTCAAGCTGCCCAAATCCAAAAGGGGCTGCCTATAAATACCAGAACAGAGGGCCTTAGCAAGGGTCCACGACCTCGAGAGCCCACTGCTTATGCAACTACATTTTCATTTCTTGCAAACAATGCTTGTACTCACTTCAAAGTAGTTTAAGTTTTTATCATAATCCTTGTATCCAAACTTCGTTAAACCGTTAATGGAGTTCGTTTGACCCGAATTTAGCTTCGTTTTATCTTTCTTTCCATTTTCCAGCAACGGTCAGAAAATTTTAAGTTCTTATCGAGCAAAGACAAACAACAAACCATTGCTAGGCCTTACCCTTTAGGCCAAGCACATTTACTGAATAGAAGTCAGATCCAGGCAATCAGGTCTTGGTATCAAGTTTGGACCGTCACTTGGTCCTAGCACGCCCGCAACACTAGCCAACTTGGTTTTGCACTTTTTGTGGAAAACATTTTGGCACGCCCGGTGGGACCCTAATTGTTAAAGGGTCATCATGGCAAAGAAAGAAACTCAGAAAGGGGTTTCATCCTCCGATCCTTAGGAGGATCCAAGCCTTCAACAAGCAACTCATGAAGAACCAGGCAGAGGCCTTGAGCAGCCTTTCCTCAGCGTCCAAGACTTGAGCGAGTCTATGTACAGTGTACGAAATTATTTGCTAGAGACCAACCTTGAGATGTCATAAGAGATTTCCCAATTTGTTGGTTCAGTAATGACAGAGATTTGAGATTCAAACTTGCACCTAGCAGCCTCCATGGGATCATTCACAACCAACGTGAACGCAATGTCCGCAACCATGGGTGACCTGGTGGCGATCATGAAGGACGAAAGAAATGGGAAAGGCCTCACTGACCTTCCCCCACAAACACCTGTGATGCCACATTTCGGGATGTTCAATGGGCTTTCTGGGCGCCAGCCTCTCAGAAGTTACACAACACCATAACAACTTGGTTTCCAGGCCTCTAGTTCTGGTGGAGGCCCGGTTCACGGCAAGGGGCACACTCAGCCTCAAGATTCGACAGGCCAGAACACGTCAAGGCTTGTTGAGAATTTTGAAAGACGCTTCTTGCTAGGGGGAAATTCCTCTCCTCGACCTCCTTTTGGAAACCAGGGTGGGGTGTCTCCTCCGATGGGAGGCTATAATCCCCATCCGATAGCTAATGCGGGGTTCGTGCAACAAGAAGCTCAGGGGGCATGGCAAGGCCGGCAGCAGCCTGCCCACATCGTGCAGGCAAGGCCGCCACCCCTGGAGTAGGTCCCCAGCAGAGACCAAATCATAGCACTCCTTCAGGAACGATTGGGACCAGAATTTAGGCCCATGGGAAGGCCTATGTATGCCAAACCTCACTCAGACGAGGTTGATCGATTGTAGTTCCTGAAAGGTTTCCAAGCTCCTGAATTCCATACATTTCTAGTGAAAATGCCAAAGAATCAACCATGAAGCACATGGCTCGATTCAAAGTCCAATGTGGGGAGGCAGGCACTAGGGACGAGTGGAAGTTGAGGCTGTTTCCAAACTCTTTGACTGCCATTGCCTTTACCGAGTACATCAATTTGCCTCCTAACTCCATTCCGACCTGGCAACAAATGGAAGAGACCTTCCATCAACAGTTCTATAGGGTCAAGCCAGAGGTCACGATGGCAGGCCTTTGCCAACTGCCAGATGAAAGAGTGGAGACTTATCTGGCCAGATTCAAGAAGGCTAGATTTAAGTGCAAGGTCTCCCTCCCTGAAAAGGAGTATGTGCATTTGGCCTTAAATGGCCTTAGCTTCGAGCTGAAGAAGAAGTTCTACGAGATGGAGTTTAGGGATCTTTTTGAGTTATCAACCAAGGCGGTAAGATATTAGCGCATCTTGAGGCAAGAACAAAACCGTATGGCCGCCTCAAAGGGAAACTATTATAGGGACCCAAATTACGAGGTGGCCGCGATGGAACCCGAATATGAAGCAAAGGTAGCCATTGCGGAGCTGATCAACAAGAAGCTTTATTTCTTAAAGACTGACAGGTTGGAGAAGGCAGACCTGGCGGCATCACCGAACAAGTGAAGCTGGGTTTACATGTTCGACATCACCAAGGCGGAGGTGATATTCGATCACTCCATGGCGGACAAGCTTGTAAAACTCCACCCAAGCCATAAGTTCCCTTCGCCGGAAGAAGTGAAGGGCAAGGAATATTGCAAGTATCATAACTCGTGGAGTCACGCCACCAACAATTGCATAGCCTTCCAGAATGATATTCAGGATAAGATCGAACGTGGAGAGTTTAAGTTCGAGCCCAAGGACAAGAAGGCCATGGGAGTGGATGCGAATCCATTTGCATCAGGCTTGAGTACCAACATGGTAACCTTCAATATAAGGGGCATGCCTAGGAGTTCTCCAAGGCCTAAGATCAGCCTAGGAGAACCATCTAGGCCAACACGAAGGCCCGTCTGTGAAGACCCCTCTTCTGAAGGGGAGGGCAGAAGGCCACATCGTTTGAGTAGGACTGAACAACGGCCAACACGGTTGAGTAGGCCTGAGTTCAAGATTAAGAAGTTCTTCCAACCAAGGTGCTCTTTGGTTTGTAACAAATGTGGGTAGATAGTCGAGCCTACTAGACCGCAACTGAAGAACGTCGTGGTAAGGCCACCAAAGGTTAGGCCTGATCGGATGTCACACCCCAAAATGAGAAGTGACCGGCCATGAACCACAAGACCAAAACTCGTAGAACATGCAGCCTAAAAAGGAATTTAATTAAATTCTAAAGCAAAGAACTACTAAACAGCCAACCACTTTTTTTTTATTAAAAACAACTCCAACCATTTAAGTTCAACAAAAAGCATGGGGCACAAACATCCCATGAAACAACCAACATCCACTGATCCAACCATAATAAAAAAAATCCATTTTTTGACAAATGTTTCGAATGCGGAAGCGATTATTAAAACAAAAAAAATAAAAAAATGAGACACCCTAAGGAGGTCAACAAATGAAATCCCCGAGATGCTGCCAGAGTCCTCCTAACTGCCCAACTTGCCTGAAAATGAAGTTGGAATAAATCCGTCAGCTGACGAGCTCAGTAAGTAGTAAAGCATGTATAATAATACAGTTCTAAAACATGGCTAAAAATAGATTATCACGATAACATATTTTGGCATACGAAGGTGTGCATTAAACCAACAAATTTGGCCATAAAACATTTACCAATAAATCTCAATGGTGATCACAAACCAATCTCCAACAACAATGGGGAGCCACAACCAATATCGATAGAACCAAATGCCAGTGAATAAATGTCTCATAATTGGATCCAATATCAAAACTTAGAGTCACCACGAGTAGGCAGCCCGTGGAACTTTTCCCTAAGAATGATCCGGTCAATAACAACCGTTGAGCATTAGGGTCACCGGCTTAATCCGGTCTCTTCCCTAATGGCCAGAGTCACCCGCACACAAAGGATTAATTTCCCTAGACTTCCAAAATATGTTCCCAACAATATCCATAAAGTTCTCACCAAAAGATTATCCGAACATTAAATAGTTTCACCAATCCGCATGCCAATTTCAAGAACCAAATAAAATAAATACTTGTTCCCAATTTTAATCATTAATTTTCTAAAACAATAGTTTAAGGGATACGGGGAAGTTCGCAAGTACATAACATACTTAACCACTCACCTGAGTCCAAAAGTAATATAACTCGAATCACAACAAACGATGCTAACCTGAACAAAATAATCATATACAAAATTATCATTAACTGTATCACCTTATCGACAACAATAAGGAACTACCTAGAAATAATACTTTCCTAACCTAGTACTAAAAAGCTCAACACTTCTGCCCATAGACCAATATTACTCCAAGACAAACCCTTATAATACAACTAGATTCTATATACTCCCTAAGCAAAACAAGGCAAAACACCTATCCCCACTACAGCAAATCATCACCCTCGTACACACCGAATAAATTAAACCACCTCCAAACTCCATTGTCCATTAGCATTAAAAAGAAACGAACAAAACCCATCTGTTTTTCCTTTATTAACTCCACCGATCTTTACACCACCAGAAAAAACCAAGTTGTTTTCTAGTTGAAACCCCTAAACTATTGTGACGTGGAAGAGGAAGAGAAGGAAAAGAGAACAAGAAGGAAGAGGAACAAACCACTTCAGCAATCTTCCACCACGCAAAACCTTGACTGCGGCTCTCTCTCTCTTTCTCTCTCTCTCTCTCTCTCTCTCTGAACGTCTGATGCTCTGCCCAAATAAAACCCTATACCATGAAAATATCTCTTAACTTTGTAAAACTACCCACTACTTCCTATATTATAACTAATTAGAATAAGATAGAACGTAACACAATTTATAAAATTACCATCCAGTACCACTAGTTTACCCAAAATCAATTTCATACCCCAAATAGTATAATCGTGTCAACAATATCCATAGCATGCACAAATTAATTAGTTGGGACCCAATCATAACGCTAATTAATAACGGCAATATAACTATTTAAATAAATAAAAAAAACCTAGGCCGTCACATCCTTCCCTCCTTAAAATAAATTTCGTCCTCGAAATTGCATACTAACCTCAATTATACAAATGCGGGTACTTTTTGCGCATCTTCTCATCAAGCTCCCAAGTGGCTTCCTCAACCGCATGATTGTGCCACATAACTTTGACCAGTAGAATCGTTTTGTTGCGAAGGACCTTCTCCTTCATATCCAAAATCTCTACGGGTTGCTAATCATAGGTTAAATCATTGCGAACATGCAGTGGCTCATTATCAATAACATGGGACGGACTATGCACATATCTCCTCAATATCGACACATGAAAAACTTTATGAACTTTAGCCAAACTTGGCGGCAATGCCAAACGATAGGCCACCTCAACTATCCTTTTCCAAAACCTCAAACAACCCAATATAGTGAGGACAATACTTTTTCTTTTTGCAAAACCGAATAACATCTTTCTATGGGGACACTTTAAGAAGTATAATATCTCTAGTTACAAAATTCAAATCCCTCCGATGACTGTTCGAAAAAGTATCTCTTACTATATGACTAGAAATTGAACTAGCCCAAATCTATCAAAGAAGTTAATCAACCAACCCCGTCAATCAAATTAAGACTAACAAAATAGTAAAAGAATGTAAAAATAATAGTCACTAGATTTCCATCATTTCAAAAATATTCATAGGGCCATCTAATTACTCCAAATCCCTCCTACGATTATCTGCATAACTTTCCTATCTATTCCAAGTGGTTACAAACCTGTCCCAAATAGTGTTTTTTTTTTTTTGCATCCTCCACCAAGTCAAGTCCTAAAAGTCACCTTTCTCCAACCTCATACCAACAGATGAGGGACATACACTTTCGTCCATACAAGACCTCATATAGAACAATTGCCAAACTCGAATGATAACTGTTATTGTACGCAAATTCCATTAACGGCGATTGATCATCCCAATTTCCTTCCAATCCTAAGGTACATGCGCTCAATAAATCCTCCAAAGTTTGTATAGTCCTCTCACTTTGATCATCGTTAAGCAAAACTAAAAAAAAAATGCGAGTATCCATCTCTATCTTTAAGGCACCCAAAATTTAGATACAAAATGGGAAAACGATCTGACACAATTGATATAGGTGCACCAAGGAGTCTAACAATCTCCTTAACATACAACCACGCCAAACAATCCAATGTATATGTCATTTTAATAGCTACAAAACATGTTGACGTAGCGAGCCGATCAACTACAACCCCCAACTTGACATTCACGTAACCATTCCAATTTCTGTACAACTCCATATCACTCACACCAAGATCAAACAAATGTAAGTAGTTATTTGGAACTCCGAAAAATTTATGTCTCCATAAGATTGATCATGTTGAATATCCAAGAACTCAAAAAAAATTCCAACCATCAATAGTTATTGCCTCATTATGTCCAATATTAGTCCATCCAAGTGCATCTAATGTTGTTCCAAGTAGACCACCAATACATAAAATCCGACATCAGTATAACAACTCAAAGAAAAGAATTATTGCAATCAAAGGCATTGTGTCTTCTAAAAATCCAAAATCTCATTGGTTCATCTCATCAATCCTCCTCATTTCATATCAACATACTTTTCAGTAGGCACTCGAGGCATAGCACAAAACACTACTGAAATGTTTGAATAAGACCATCATAACCAATTCTACCATATTCTCCAAACTCCAAAATTAATATTTTAAACAATAGTGCATCCTCCTATCCTGTTGAACACTTGATAAAGCACCAATCATACTGTACCAAATCACATACGGAAATCCAATTCTCAGTTTTCCAAGACACTAACCACACTCAAGCTAAGCATACTCAATACACTCAAAATAACCAATCAGTGTATCTATTGCAACAAACTTTTATGGCTATCACAGAAATTACTAACCCAAACAAACTAAATCTATAAATTGCCTACATCATCGATCCCCAAAATCTTCTCTCTCCTCTTTTTTATTTTTTTGCTAAAGTGATACGTCAAGGTTGAATATTCCATTCCTAGCTATCAAATTTTTCTTTCCCATCCAATTCCATAATAGTCAAGTTTTCAAAATACATATTAGTCTTCGTGACGTCTTACTACCATCCGTAGCTATAGACCAACAGGAATACTTCCACAAAAATTCTCCCTGATAGAATTCTCTCACTTCACCTAAAAGGAACTAACTTAAAACTAACAACTAAGCTATTCTACCAACTAATCAATCACAGTTAGAATTAGCAGCTTTTGAAAGAATAATTATAGCTCAAACCAAGTAAGCCAAGCTCTAAGTATTCGACATCTACAATTGGTTACTATGATCCATACAACCTCAAAAATCCAAAGTTCTACTATCCAACTTCTGACTTCTCAAAGATTTTGATATTTACCAAAGTATCACAAGTCCTATGGTGACCATACCATCCAAACAGCTTCATTGAACCATTCTCAAGTAATCCTTCATGAGAGTCCAAAAGCCTATGAAATCCAGAATAAAATTTTAGAAAACAAAGAAGGCTCCCAAACTTCACACCCTATTCCACGTGTTCAGCAATGGTGGCAAGAGCAAAATTATTAAATAAATGCAGTCTAATCTAATCACCTCAACCAAAGTTCAAGACATCTATGAATAGTATTGCTGAAGTATAAACAAGATTTTACTTCATTGAATCATCCAAAAATCTCATGGGTCGTTATACATATATCCGCAGCCTTTATCAATCACCCATACTCAATGGTGTCTTCAAAACTAATAATCGAACTAATTAGCCGCTAGTCTCACTTCCCAAATAACGTACAATACACATCATCGCCTAACACTACAACAAAAATTACATTTTACAGCGTTTGAAAAACGCTATTAAATGTCATAGACAGCGTTCTCCGGAACGCTGTATTAGCCGATGCTATTAAAAGTCAAGACTTTTAATAGCGTTTTTTGAACGCTGTCTTAGATAAACTTTTAATAGCGTTCCAAAAACGCTATATCAGATAAGCTTTTAATAGCGTTTTTTGAACGCTGTCTTAGATAAACTTTTAATAGCGTTTTTTGAACGCTGTCTTAGATAAACTTTTAATAGCATTTTTTGAACGTTGTCTTAGATAAAATTTTAATAGCATTTTTTGCATGCTAATTTTGAAATTCTTTTAATAGCTTGTTTGTCATTGCACCACTCATTTAATATTTTTTTTATTACATTCAACTCCAATTGTAAAACAATTATTAAAAAAACATGAATATAATCTAAAACTTCAATGTTGCCAATGTAATTAACCAAATTCATTCAATTGAGCAATTATTCATTACACCAGCTTTCGAAACAACAAAAACACAAATTACATTAAAGGGTTGCAAGAATTACAGTGGGTTCATATAGTACCCAGGTGTCCACTGTTACCAAAGGTAGCCATAAACAAGCTAACCAACATATTACTTGAAAATTTTCTATACTGCAAGCTTGTTGAAATTGATGCAATCTTCAAGCAATCTGGTCTCTCTTTCCTCCCAAAGCCAAGCATGTAGAATTGATGCAATCTTCTTGATTCCCTATGGTACAAAATTTTGGATCAATAGATGGGTGTAGAATAAACTTATGATTCGCGAAAGTATTCAGACTATAAAAGCACAAGCATTATTAAAGCACCCTCAAAGCAGCAAAAACAGAGTTGTTGATACGTCCCAAAGCAGCACCAGAATAGGACTTATCAATAAAAAGAATAGTAAGGCAATAGGATAACAATTACAACACAAACTGATCACACCTTGTGCTCATGCTTTCACTTCAGTAAGCAAGGAATTTAGGACATTTTCAGCACTTCTCTTCTTGATTAGCAGTCCCAGACTTCTATTAGCCCTCCCAAAGGTAGGAGTTGAAAAGAGAGAATATATATCGTATTACAAACACAAAACTAATACTATAAATTCCATAGATTATCACCTTTTCTTGCTTTACAGAAGCCCTAGCATAGTAAGATAGCATTTCCATAATCGATTTGTAGACAGATCTTTAGAGAGAGAAGATAATTAATGATAAAGATCTTCGGGGAAACTGCTAAAAAAAGATATGGATAAGAAGAATTCCTTTGCTTTCCTTTTGATTTTTCTTTTCCTTGGTAAGTCTGTCCAAACATCCATAATTCCAACACATTCTAAGGCTGTATATGGATCGAGGATATGGGTAGGAAATGGAAAAATTGAAGGATTTAAGAATCTAAAAAAAATAGAAAGGGGAAAAGGATAAGGTATCCTAACACAATCTACAGAAAGAAGAAAAAAAAGAGAGAAATTGGTAAGGCATCCACTTCATGGCTGACACAATATTGCTAAGGGACATGGTCAAGAAGAGCAGAATGACTGGATTATGATATGAAAAGACCAAGAAGGAAAAGGAGACGAAAAAGCAAGTACCTTTCGTGTTTCCTTATTGACATCCGGAGCCAGGCGCAACCAGGCAGAGTACCCAATGGACTCATGTACAGTGACATGCGGAGAATGGATATCATTCTGTTCATAATAACTGCTAATACGAGCAAAAGTTGCTTGATTCTTCGGAAAGCCAGAAATGCAGATACATCCTTCGATATAGCCACCTGTCTTCCTTCCTGCTAGCACATCCATCAAGGTGGTCTTTCTAGCACCAATCACACCAACCAATGCAGTTAGAACACCTGGCCTAAAAGCACCACTGACGTCTTGTAACAGTTGGAGACGAGCCTCCTCTATGCCGCGGCTTTTCATTTCCTAATGAATAAAACCGCAATTTGTACAAATGAGAATCTCCTTTAAAATGGTCTAAGAAACTGATTCAGAAACAAAACATAGGTCACTGTAAACCCCAGCAGCCTTGGTTCAATGCAGTGAAATAGATTGTTGGAAAATTTAGTGGGAAACCCTTTCTTTTGTAATGCATTTCATCAACAAAAACCAATATGTAACAGTAGTCAACCTACCCATAAAAATCTCTTTGATGAACAATGCTTATGAAATTTGCTGAAATCCTGAGAAACCTCCATTTTTTGTTACATTATGCTAGAAAAAGAAACCTCAGAATCTAGTCTCTCGAACACTAAAAGAGCTTAGAACAAGTGACTTACAGCAGGCATATCGAGATAGTAATTCACATGATCAAATGCAAGTGACAAGGGCTAGAAAGGCAGCACCATTCCTCTTTTTCTAGTTGCAATGTCTTTGACATCTAAGTTGTCATTATCTGGAGTATTTCTCACTCCCATGTTGATACCTGCAATTGATCAAGCTATTTTAGCAACAAATAACGAGGAAAACTGTTACTATTTTCGTTGTAGCTCAAATGAAGCAATGGCATAGCAGTTCGTGATGTGAAATTTTCCCAATTTCAGTGCTCCAAGATTTAGGAATGCGGTCCAACGAGCTAGACATGTATCCTTTATTTGTTTTGGTAATCATTAGCAGTCATCAACATAATCCAGAATCATGTTCTTAAGTTAAGGGCTATTAAACAATGATATCCATCATATACGAGAAAGAGATGAGCTGAACTCCTATCAGTGGACTGTTTCTTCCCATTGGAGAGTGGTCGCTTCTTTTTTTTCACTTCATCATCATCATTCATAATAACAGATTTAGAATCTCCCAAAGCTGCATTTTAGTTTAAAAAATGCCAAAACCAAAATAAGATTCCATATCAGAGATAGAGATGAGCTGAAATAGCTGAATAAGATGGCATAGTATCTTACGATTCAAGTAGGCCAGAGCCGCTATAAAGCAGATATTGAAGAGCACAGAAAATCCAAAGAGTGCGATCACACAAACCCAATACATGTAGTCATCCACAAACATCCCCCTGGCTTTAAGAATAACCTTTCCAACAGTAGGTTCAGGAAACCTAGGGTCGGAATTTGGCTGCCAAAAATATATAAAATAAATTAGCTATCTAAAGCTATCAAGTTATAAAGATGACAGCAATATCATAACTGAGCTTACCGTGCTCCATCTTTTATCCAGAAATTCATTCATGGCTATGGCATTCTGTCCATACATCATGGGAGAAATATAATAACCCCATCTCATCCATGGTTGAATGTCATCTGCATGTGATGATAATAATGGTTGTTACAAGGTATCATAATTATGCTACTATATAACAGATAATTGAATAATTTTTCACCACACTTTTGAAACCACATCAACTAAATCTGTTCACCTAAAAAATGAATATTATGCATAAAAGCTATAAAAAAAAAAACTAATGATTTATGTTCAGGTATTAAACTCCAAGGGAAAAAGGGAAATATTACCTACTAGCAGCAGGATCAAACCCAATAGTGTAGTATGTGAGAATGATCCATATCCATGATTCCATCAGAGATAAGGGAATTCGGAGAAGCCAAATTGGTAGTGCAAAAGCCCATGCGGGGAAAAACAGGGAATCCCTCTGTTTAAAGAACACAGGAAGCCTCATACAGGTCAAGTGAAGCTCCGTCATCCCATTAAACATCACGTTAATGAGACTGAAAAGCAGTGCACCGTAAAATTTACTCCCATCCATTAGTTGACCGAATTTCATCTCCGTTCTTAAGAAAACAGTGAAGGCAATTATTGACATAATCGTGATCTGGGTAGTCTTGAATATGTACACACACGAGTTGCGTTTCATCAGTAGCCACTCCCGAGTTAAACAAGCCTTGAAGAGATCCACTTTAGAAATGCCGTACTTTTTAGTTGCCAGGGCAGCAGGGTGGACCTTATTTCTGTTATAAGGAATTCCAAGCTCGTCACATAGACTCTGACCAGCGTGGAAAGAGTTAAAATGGAATATGAAGCACCATGTTGAGCTGGAAAGAATAATTTGGAGTGGGTACCAAACCCTTACCAGTATGCTGTATTGGAAGAGAAGCCCCATTGCCAACTGTTACTTGATCAAAACCTGAGTATGGTTGATAATAATGCAGATTTTGAGCATCATTGTTAACATGATTTGTGGCAGCTGAATCAAGATACCAATTAGGCAGTCGTGTAGACAGTCCGGAAGGAATCCAAGAGCAACCAGGAGAAGTAGAAGAAGCAACAAAAAGCTCTTGGTGAATAAGAGGATAAAAGCTAGTATTCAAAAGATATCGACATTCTAAAGCAGAATGATTCGGTTTGTTGCAGATTTGACAAATAACAGGACCTTGAAAACCCCCACCAAAACTAGAGCTTGGTGAACCAAAAGGTGGATGAGGACCACCAAAGGTAGAGTGAGCACCTCCACGAAAACTTCCACGACCAGGAGAAGGAGAGAATCTACCCCTTCTGTTATTGTTATTATTGGAACCAATTCCTCTTTCCCTAGAGGTATTAGAGAAACCACCACCTCTAGTACAGAAACCAAGAGAAAAACCTCCACGAGCAACCGTATATGCCATATTAAGGTCTGAAGAGGGCTGTTTAACCTTTGATTCAATAGGGATAGCATCAGAACATAATAAAGCAGAAACTTGTTCCATTGTAATAGTACCTAAGTGAGACCTAACTGTGGTTTTAACACGGTCATATTCAGACGGTAAGACATTGAGAGCAGCAAGAATCAAATCCTCATCATCAGTAGATGCAGTAACCAAATTCAACTGATTAGCAATACTATTGATTTGGCCATAATCAACACTATGGAGCAACCAAATAATCAGGCATAAATATGATATGTATAAAAGGGAGTAAAGAAATACAAGTCATATTCAGAGCAGTATCAGTGCAGCATTGATCGCAAATAACAATATACGGAAGCAGCCATATGTACACAACAGAAGCATAAGAGTAATGCAGTTATCTATCATCACATAACTCAACCATGTGTACACAATAGAAAGAAAGTTTTCGTTTCAATTTGTCAACAGACGCATACCCCTCAGGAGTGGTAGAAGTGAATTCCAAAGAAGATGTCTTATAAACAGCTATGTCACAGGAATGGAGTTGACCCCAAGCATTCTTCATATCATTTTCTACCGTGGTTTTCTCTAAGTCCACAGAGTACAGTTGCATCCACTAGAATGCAAGTTAACTTTCAAGGGATAAACAAGAAGCAGTATTAAACACCCATTGCTCATATAGCTAACAAAATGAGTACTAAACTTTAAAACCCATTAAAGGGATAAAAAGGAAGCAGACCTTACTCACGTAGTATCAACTCTATTTTCAGTTTGAAAACTGAGAAAAATATGAAGCCATCCAACTGCCTATACCCATTAAAGTGACAAAAAACTTGATCAAGAGGAACCCAATGTATGATGTTTGACATTCTATTGAATGGAACTAGAGCAGAACACTCTCAACCAGTCAAGGTATCAATTCTTCTCTGTGAAATCATAAATAATCAAGCACATAATGAAATCCAAGCCATATATATATATACACACACACACACACTCACACACACACTCACTAGGAGTTTATTAAGGGCTGGATAAGAAAGCTAGGGTTTACACTTCGGGCTTAATATCTGGAAACAATTGAGGGTTTTCAAATCTGGTTTCTTTTCTAGAAAAAATCTAGAGTTTTTTGAAATTGGGATTTATAGATTTCCCAGATATGTATAGCAAGAGAGAGAGAGAGAGAGAGTAGCAACCAGGTTGCCGCATCTGTCGCGTGCTGTTGCTACTCGTGGGTTCTATGAAATTAGGCTTAATTTCTGGAAACTTCACTCCCTCGTTGGCGGAGACTGCTTACATCCTCGTTTTCTTGTGTCGTGACACACGCGCACACACACACAAACAGAGGAGAAGGACGAGAGTAGGAGGAAGGGGGAAAGGGGGAGATGAAGTTTTTCAGAGAGAGAGAGAGAGAGAAAGACCTTGTTTGTGTCCAACGCCTTTGTCGAGGGTGTGGAACTGATCAACGCACTTGGGCCTGAAGATCTCCTCACCCGATATGGTGTCACCAGGAGAAGCTTGATCCAGCTTGATCGAAACTCACCTGTTCCGATACAACGAAAGAACTCAGGCAATTTCTAGGGTTTCAAAGCCGACCAAGAAGATCTATATTCGCGCCTATGATTTTGGACGAAAGATTGAAATTTTTGGGAGTACTGGGTGTGCGATTTAGGGCACCTATCTGAAGGAGTTTTTAGGGAACGCTATTGTATACTCTAGAAACGCTATAGTATTTAAGGCGGGAGCTTTTCCTCCGCTCCATTATTACTGAACGCTATAATTTGTTTTCTTTCATAGCATTTTTAAAAAAACGCTATTAGATAATGCTATAAAAGCCTATCTTTGTTGTAGTGTAAAGATCCTAACATTCAACTTGCAACTTGAAGACCAACTCCATGTACTAACCCAAAATTTAACACCACAGAATATTCCCTTGTAATTGCAAAACCACGTCTCTAAATTATCCCCAAAAGTAAGAGTTTTAACCTTTCGCAACAAATAAATTGAGAACCCCAAAACTACTAATGATCAAGTCGGGAACACTCCATATTTACTTCTACGGCACAATAACAACTCTAATCTCATAAGTTTATCCAATCAAATTTTCTCTCTCCCAACCTTCTCATAATTTCATGACAGCGATACCGTAATGCATTAAAATTTCAAATAACCATCAGTGCACTCCAAATTCTCAATGTCTAATCACCAAACATACTGTAACAATCCCTTTCCTTAGACTCTAACCAACCCAAGCAGTCACATGTATAGTCATAGCCCAATGCATGCCAATACTAATAAAGCAATCATACCCTTGCCAAAGCCTATCTATTTACTGTCAAATTCTCACAACCAAAAAAAAAAAAAAAAAATTAATACTATGGTTAGAAAAATCCACTTTCAAAAGTCGACTACTCCCACTCTATACCCACTAGTCGTAAGGTTTTTTTTTTTTTTGAAACGACGAATCATAGAAATCCTAACCATCAACGAGTTCATAGGGTATTCACCTAATAACCATGAAGGAATTCATGGGGTAGTTCCTCAAACAAGCTTAATTATTGACCTCTCATAATAGAACATAGCCAAATCTCTACTAGGATCTCAACCATAGGGACAAAGGACCGATCAAACAACAACAATTCAAGACTATCCGGGACGTACCGAGTACTACAAGTAAGAAACTCTTGGCACACCCTCACACAATTAAGCTAGCCCATCGTCAATACCAAATTGAAGCAATCCTCTAAGTTACATTCTTCAAATCAATTTCCAACTGTACTACCACCAATACTTCTTAAGATTCAA
Source organism: Rhododendron vialii (assembly GCF_030253575.1). Taxonomy (NCBI): domain Eukaryota; kingdom Viridiplantae; phylum Streptophyta; class Magnoliopsida; order Ericales; family Ericaceae; genus Rhododendron; species Rhododendron vialii. Next base: position 9,913,054 of record NC_080558.1, on the reverse strand, counting down.
TATCATACTCCAACTACATTACGCCACCAACGTACTTGTAAAACAAGCATGACTATCCAAATAACGAATAAAATTACATATGCCACATTCTCTACCAATACCCTATCCCAAGTCTATAGAAAAAGAAAGTTCCGAGCGAAAGACTATTATCTCAATAATACTATGCGGTACCGATGCACATCAAATAACAAAGGTACTTACAAATGGCACTAGGACTCTGGGGACTCGGACCTCCACTAGATGAAAATGATAAGAAATGAATGCAGAATTTTTTATTTTTTTTAAACCTGGCTCTGATACCACAATTGTCACACCCCAAAATGAGAAGTGAGCTGCCATGAACCACAAGACCAAAACTCGTAGAACATGCAGCCTAAAAAGGAATTTAATTAAATTCTAAAGCAAAGAACTACTAAACAGCCAACCACTTTTTTTTTATTAAAAACAACTCCAACCATTTAAGTTCAACAAAAAGCATGGGGCACAAACATCCCATGAAACAACCAACATCCACTGATCCAACCATAATAAAAAAAATCCATTTTTTGACAAATGTTTCGAATGCGGAAGCGATTATTAAAACAAAAAAAATAAAAAAATGAGACACCCTAAGGAGGTCAACAAATGAAATCCCCGAGATGCTGCCAGAGTCCTCCTAACTGCCCAACTTGCCTGAAAATGAAGTTGGAATAAATCCGTCAGCTGACGAGCTCAGTAAGTAGTAAAGCATGTATAATAATACAGTTCTAAAACATGGCTAAAAATAGATTATCACGATAACATATTTTGGCATACGAAGGTGTGCATTAAACCAACAAATTTGGCCATAAAACATTTACCAATAAATCTCAATGGTGATCACAAACCAATCTCCAACAACAATGGGGAACCACAACCAATATCGATAGAACCAAATGCCAGTGAATAAATGTCTCATAATTGGATCCAATATCAAAACTTAGAGTCACCACGAGTAGGCAGCCCGTTGAACTTTTCCCTAAGAATGATTCGGTCAATAACAATCGTTGAGCATTAGGGTCACCGGCTTAATCCGGTCTCTTCCCTAATGGCCAGAGTCACCCGCACACAGAGGATTAATTTCCCTAGACTTCCAAAATATGTTCCCAACAATATCCATAAAGTTCTCACCAAAAGATTATCCGAACATTAAATAGTTTCACCAATCCGCATGCCAATTTCAAGAACCAAATAAAATAAATACTTGTTCCCAATTTTAATCATTAATTTTCTAAAACAATAATTTAAGGGATACGGGGAAGTTCGCAAGTACATAACATACTTAACTACTCACCTGAGTCCAAAAGTAATATAACTCGAATGACAACAAACGATGCTAACCTGAACAAAATAATCATATACAAAATTATCATTAACTATATCACCTTATCGACAACAATAAGGAACTACCTAGAAATAATACTTTCCTAACCTAGTACTAAAAAGCTCAACACTTCTGCCCATAGACCAATATTACTCCAAGACAAACCCTTATAATACAACTAGATTCTATATACTCCCTAAGCAAAACAAGGCAAAACACCTATCCCCACTACAGCAAATCATCACCCTCGTACACACCGAATAAATTAAACCAACTCCAAACTCCATTGTCCATTAGCATTAAAAAGAAACGAACAAAACCCATCTGTTTTTCCTTTATTAACTCCACCGATCTTTATGTCACGCCCTCGATTTGTAACATAAATAAATAATCCATTTCATTGAATAATCCCCGCATAGTATAGATAATACCCAAAAGAGAGAGAGTTCCAAATGATCATTTACAAACCAAATTCCCAAGTTTAAAGATTCACAACATTGGCACTACGGCCCAAATTCCATAGTTAGTTAAAGACAGTAAATTTAAGAGGTTACATAATATCTGAAGTTAAAAGATTTCAAATGAATTCTACATTTTCATTTTCCAAAGAGATCACCCAAAAGATGATAGAATCACTTCACAAAGACGTCTTTCAAAATAGATGGGATCAAGCAGGCACACCATGCACTCCGCATCCAGGTCCTTGAGATACACCTGAAAATGATAGGTTGAGCTACACTAGCCCAGTAGAAACTTCTATACTCAAGCTATATGTAAATGCGATGAAACATGCGAAGGGAATGAATGGTTTTCAATAAACGAACAAAGATACAAGGGTACCACTCTGAACCAACAGACGACGACTATGGAGTTCAATACACCTTATAAATATCCCTAATGAACCGACGAACAACGACTAAGGAGTTTAATACGTCTTATGGATATCCCTAGCCATTCGTGCACTAACTAGGAGCAGCATTAAACATATATCAATCTAAATAACCACCAACAGTTTCTTGAACTAAAATTAAGACTCCTCAAATGAATGCCACCATTAACTTCCTCATTTCTTACCATTTATCAACAGGCTTCTTTTATAAAAAGAAAACGTTTCCTTTTGATTGCCAAAATAACTTTGAGAAAACTCTTGACCTTCACGAGTCAAGCTCCGTTGATTCGCTTGAATACCGGAATCCGTTGATTTGTGCTCAAATACCGGAACCGTTGATTCGCTTAGGAATACCGAAAGATTTTAATGAAAATCCTTTTTCAAAAAGAACAAGTTCTTCTCTTTTCAAATCTTTAGTAGAGTCAGTTGTTTATCTCTTTCTTTAACGGTCATCATCTCAAGTAGCAAACAGTTCAAGTAACAACGTATACTTCTGACATCAACTTCAACATTCTTCATTTTATGAGAAATTCAACTGTGTTACCACCCCATGCGTGACAGTGAACTCTCTTTCTACCCGGGTTTCCGTCTTACCACACCTTGCGTAACGGGCCCTCTAGAGTCTCTGCATTACCACACCTTGCGTTGCAGGACCCTCAATTCAAAATTCACAACTCACATAAACATATAAGCATTAACTATCCGATACAAGGAGACAACACTTCCTAAGGTCACAAGCTTTCATTCATCATCATTCAATGTATTATAAACTCATAAACATGTCCCTTTGTACATCATTAAACGCATTTGGTCACGTTATCTCTCAAAGTTTAGCACGACGCCCTACGTCACGTACCAATTCCACAACGGCTCCCCTACACGCCACTCGCTAGGCTCTAAATGAGAATCTATAGAACGAATACCAAATGAACCGAGAATGATCAAGCAAAATGAAGCACGAAGATACAAGTTACCCTCTTCCCTTTTGGACTACTAGGCAAACCCCTATCGACCAACCAAGTGCCCACGTCATACCTATAGCTTACAATATTTGATAACGACTCCATGGTATGTCCACCAATCCACCAATCACTACGTCACGCCATAACACTTAATAAGTCTATATCTTTCATTGAGACATGCCATGATATCCACTTCTATCAACCAAAAGCATAAATAATGTACGAATACCCTAATCACTTATTTCTACACCTTTCTAAGTTATGGCGAGAGTCTAAGGAGATCGATTGGTCAATGAATCCTCGAGGTACAAACGATCAAGTTTAGAAGCAATTCAAAAGTGTTTAAAGAGTGCTAAAAGTGATCAGGGTTCAAACGAGTATGAGAAGAGCAAGACATGTCAAAACTATCCAGAAAACAGGGGGGGTATCAATACCCCAATATGAGGTATTGATACCTAGACGGCTGCTGTCCAGAAAAGGCTGGGGTATCAATACCCCGTTTTGGGGTATCAATACCCCGGAGTTTTTCTGCAGATTTTCAGCTTTTCAACAACGAAATTTCAACAACAAACAACAAGCCAAGCACGATCAAGGCACATAATCAGCCCATAAACACATAGAGAGAGTAAGAAATCCCTACCTCAAGCTTACAAGGCCGAAACCCAAGATCCACTAGCGAGCCCTAGCTTTAAAACTTGAAATCCTCCATGAATACTCCTCTCCGAACTCTACCCAACGAATCACAGGCTTGAAATCACGTCTAGAAGGTGGAGCGGAGGTTGATAACCATGGGTTTTGAGTTTGGGAGTGAGGTTTTGTGTGATGGGGCTAAAGAGAGAGAGAGAGCCGAAGGAGAGAGAGAGGGTCGGCTAGGGAGAGAGAGATAATGGAGATTTTTGATCTCCTACAACACCAACACCCCTTTTATATTAGCACCCAACCCAATTACACTTACACTCCCTCAAGATTCAATCCTATCATTTAAGCCCCAAATCAAATAAACTCACAATTTTCCCATTACTCGGTATTCTAGCATTTACAAAACCATTAAACCATTTTTGGAAAAAATACGGGTCTCTACACTTTACACCATCAAAAAAAACCAAGTTGTTTTCTAGTTGAAACCCTTAAACTATTGTGACGTGGAAGAGGAAGAGAAGGAAAAGAGAACAAGAAGGAAAAGGAACAAACCACTTCAGCAATCTTCCACCACGCAAAACCTTGACTGCGGCTCTCTCTCTCTCTCTCTCTCTCTCTCTCTCTCTCTGAACGTCTGATGCTCTGCCCAAATAAAACCCTATACCGTGAAAATATCTCTTAACTTTGTAAAACTACCCACTACTTCCTATATTATAACTAATTAGAATAAGATAGAACGTAACACAATTTATAAAATTACCATCCAGTACCACTAGTTTACCCAAAATCAATTTCATACCCCAAATAGTATAATCGTGTCAACAATATCCATAGCACGCACAAATTAATTAGTTGGGACCCAATCATAACGCTAATTAATAACGGCTATATAACTATTTAAATAAATAAAAAAAACCTAGGCCGTAACATCGAAGGTAGGAAACTCACAGACGTCCATCCATCTTTTCCCGCCTCCAATCATACCAGGTTGATGATAGAAGACGCAATGGTGAATTTGAGGCATCCCCTCAGTAGAAAGGAGGCCTAGGATTGTGAAGCCTAAAAACACTCTGCCAAATGAATGGTTTAGGGCAGAACATCATAAGTTCCCCATGGAAAGGCCACCTTTGTCCAGATCGCAGTAGCGGTGTTACCAAAGGTTTAGGCAGGCGGCCAGGAAGGCTCAAGGGGAAACAGGCTTGGTATTATGCCAAAAGGAGGATCCCTTAAAAAACCTAGAACCTTTGAAGCAAGGGAAAATGGAGGTGGACTTTCACGAAGCAGTAGAGTTCATGAGCAACCAGAAGGGCAAGGAGAAGGCAAAATGGAGGTGGACTTTCATGAAGCAGTAGAGTTCATGAGCAACCAGAAGGGCAAGGAGGAGGCAAAATGGAGGTGGACTTTCACAAAGCAGTAGAGTTCATGAGCAACCAGAAGGGCAAGGAGAAGGTGCCTGTATATCGGAGCTCTTCCTATTCAAAGGGAGATGAGTTTTCCAAGCCTGGAAGGGAATGCAAACCCTAAAAGAGAGTGGTGGAGGAAGCTCCGACTGAGCCTCCACACCAGGTGAGAATCCTTCGGAAGACTGATTCGATGGCCACTACTTCTGACCTAAGCTTAGGCGTTTAGTCGGCCTCAGGGGGCAAGAAAGGCCTGAATCCTTTGGCTAAGGAATTTAAGCCTGTTTAAAGCTTTTCAAAACCTTGTAACATGGTTTTTATTCTACCAGAGGAGGCCATGGCCAAGGAGCACCAAGTTTCCGTCATGGAAAGCGACGTTGTGGAGATAGGGGAGACAACACAGATTATGGGGCAATCATCCAGGCCTGTTGAAATTGTCTCATCGATGATCATTCTGAAGGAACATGTTGAGAAAGAGCACGTCCAGAAAGCCGCTTGTGCAATTTTTGAGAAACCAACTCCAAAGGCTGCCAACCATGTTAAGCCTTTTTATATCTCAGGCTGTTTGGATGGGATGCCTATCAACCGTTTGTAGGTAGATAATGGTTCGGCTGCTAACCTAATCCCCAAATCTATGATGCATAGATTGGGAAAGATCGATCAAGACCTTATTGCTTCCAGTGCAAACCTTACTAACTTCACGGGAGGTGTGACGGCTTGCCAAGGCATTTTGATCAGGAAGTTGATAGTTGGGTCCAAGATGCTCACCACTCTTTTCTTTGTGATCAATTCTCGGGCGTCTTACAATGTTTTGTTGGGGAGAGATTGGATCCATGCTTGCATGGCAGTTCCTTCAATCCTTCATCAGTGCATAGTGTTTTGGAATCAAGACGATGTGGAGGTAGTATGGGCAGATCGTAGGCCGTCAAAGAGAGAGAGGGAGAGAGGGGAAAAACAAGGTTATAATGTCCGGAGCACCTGATTCGATGTCCATTGCCTCTGTGTATTCGTGCGTGGAAGAGAGAAAGGGATGGAGGAGCGGGGATGGAGGAGCGGAGATGGGAGGAAGAGAGAGAGTATATTGGGATCGCTGGAGATGCGTTCCCGAAAAGGACCCTCGCTGGAGATGGGTGTGCCGAGGAGGAGAGTCGGCGGAGAGGAAAGTCATCGCCGGAGATAGAGGTGCCTCAGTTTGAGTTTGAGGGGCCACGGAGTTTGTCTGTTACAGAGAGATGGGGATAGAGTTGTGGGGAAGGGGAGATCGAGGGAGGGATCCTATGAGGAGATTGAGAGTAGGAAGAGATAGTGTTTTAATCTCAGCCATTGATTTCATAGGCTAAGGATGTGAAAAAAGAACTGCCAAACCACCAAATCGACCCGTGACAAAATCTACAGATAGTAAAGGAGAAAATTTCACTTCAAAACATGGATATATTACAATTTTATTGTATCAAGAACCTGCACCACTAAATTGTGCATTTTTTTTTTTGGTCAATATCCAATGCGTTAGTTCCAACAAAATAAAGTGAAATGATAAATTGCAATGCAACAACTGATCAAATTTCCAAAGCAACAGTTTGTAGATCGAAAGCGAAAGCCTACCAATTAAAACCTCAACATGATTACTATGACAATCCGCCCATGAGATTCAGTACTTAGAGCATCCGCAATGGGAATAATCAAAATCGATAACCAAAATGTGTCACGTCAGCATTTGATTATTCATTTAGTTCATAATCAAACCTAACAAACTTGATTTCCACATTGGTTATTTTTGTATCCCTATAAAAAAAATCCTCCACAATACGCAATGCATCTATGTCCAATTGCAAACGAGTTCCAATCACGCACCCGACCACACCAAATTATTCGTCTCGATGAGACGATTCTAATGTGAGGTGTTTTTTTAATTTTTTAGTTTTGAATTTGGTTATTGGGTTTGGTTATTGAGTTTTAGTTATTGGTAAAAGTTGTTAAGTTTGGTTATTCAAAGGTCAAAATTTGATGAGGTTGCTAAGTTTGGTTATTACAATGTGAGCACTTTTTTGAGCAAACATTGCTACTTTTAGCAACCTTTTAGTTTTGATTATTACATTGTGGATGCTCTTACCATGAACGTGCATGGTTGATTGATGGATATTCGATGTAGTAGTTGATTATTCTACACTCTAAATTTTGATTATTTAATTACTACTTTCTAGCTACTAACTATTCGAACATCTATATGTATATGCTTTCCTTTGAAAATACATTAAATTATGGAGTCTAGGCAATTAAAAATTTTAATATATCCTAATTAGTAGATTATTTAAGAGATAGTAGACAATCACATTCTTTTGCCAGATTTGTCAAATTTAAAGGAGATAGTAGGTTTCCATTTTATCCTTTGTTTCAAACGTTTTTGGCTTCTTTTTTAACCTTCATTTGGCCTTTAAAATTTTAAATCTGTAAAAAATCAAATGAAGTAAGATCAAGGAAGGAAGAGAATATCCATATTTGTAGTTGAAATAGCCATACAAGGTATTGAATTCCTAAACGTTATCCCACAATTTAAAGATAGGTCAACCAAAAACTTTTCTATTAAAAATATTTTGGAGTATCTTCAATTACATCTAGACTTAAAGTTGCAGATTGTGATCAGTTGAAGGAGAAGCCAGCCCTCTTTAGCTTTCAGGTTCCAGGGCTGGCATGGCATACAAGTGAATGGACTTACTAAGTCGCATAATGTGAATGTGTGAATGGGGAGCAAGAGAGCAAGCGCAAACATAAAAGCGTCATTAAAAATTATCTCAAACTACTTAAATTCGCGATAGCAAGAATAAAATCTTAAAAGCGAGGATTGAGAACAGAAGAAAATTAAAAGTCCTACAAAATGATTATATGACAGTACAAGTTATATGAACTGATTGAATTGGAGTTAGCTAGGGACGACGAATAAATGATTTTGTTTTGTCCTATTCTTCTTCTAAGTAACGAGTCCAGCATTCAAGATTGATAAACAACCAAACTAAATTTGGTTACAATTATATATAACCTTATAATTATGTTGACGATTTAATTTTAAAGCATACAATGATCGGCTAGCACTAGTTTCTTAATAAACAGCCAACAGAAACAAACAGCATAGGAGATAAATGATTGCCATTTTTGTCTTATTGAAGATTAGCTATTTCAAATTTCATAGGGTAAATCATGCTCAATTTCACCCTACGAATTCTAAAAAAGTTCTTACTAATATCCAATTGAGCTGATTTTTTACAAGGACTTAAAAAAATATCTTAAACAAAATGAGCAGTTCAAAGCGGCTAGGTTGATTCATGTCTCCTTTCTTTCAGATTCTCTACTCTGGGAAGCTATGGTGGCGGGAAGGAATGCAGTTTGCAAAGGAGTTGGGATTGATCGCATTGTTCTGGAAGGTGATTCAAAGTAGCTGGTTCATGTAATTCTGTCGCAGTCGGAGGAGCATATATAATCGAGTAGCTGTGGTGCTGGCAGATATCAAGCGGCCATGGTCTGATTTTGTAGCGTTTGAAGTTTGTTTTGTCAGGCGTGGTTGCAATGGAATAGATCATTGCTTGATCTAGAGAGCTGTGAGAGGGTGTCGCTCTTGTACTTGGGAATATATCCCTCCATCGTGGCTTCTGTCTCCCCTTAAGGGAGACGGATGCCCTATTTGATCGATGTTTTTCTTGTTTTCTTATAAAATTGTGATCCTATCATTTTGAAAAATAAAAAATAAAAATCATATTTTTATATTTTTTCAAAGAAACTGGATGAAATTTCAAAATAATTTTACCACCCAATATAACTCATGCAAACTGGTTAAATTTTAAAACAATAGTAGCTCCGACAAATCATATTCTTAGAGACAAGGTACCTGACCAAGTCCTCCTATTTGAACAAGCACAAATTATTCCTTCTAATAACTTCGATGAAATCTCATTTTATACCAATGTCATTAACAGCTCACTGCTCGATGTGCATGCATTCTTGTTAGTCTACTAATTAATGTTACACGAGAATAAAAAAAAATTTACTAAGTTTCTCAGTAGGGTCAATATATGATAGATCGATCGGCTGATAATTGATTGGTTTTAGGCTTGAATCCAATTTTGGGATATTTGATTCATGGTGAATTCATTAATTCAAAATGAAAGAGCGTAGCAGTTATGTAATCAAGGAATATTCTCTTTAAGAGTATAGAATACTTGTTTGAGGTAATGACGTTGAGAACCAATTGAGAGACTAATGCATCTTTTAGAGAAATATATACTCCATATTCGATATGTCAACGAACTTAGTTTGAATAATAGTAAAAAAATCGAGGTGGGTAGTTTCTATTATTTGACCCAAATTGCCAAATAGATTCGTACTCAAAGTCCTCAATCACTCATACAATTCGATCAAACAAATACTGGATTCTGCAGACGCAATTATTTGGTCCTCGATCAAACATTTGATTCCAGAATTGATTTTGCAGATGCAATTAATTTACGAATCGATTGTTTAGTCAGGTTTATTCGTATTGACAAATACTTGTACTTATCTACTTTGTACTCCGTTCGTAGAAACACCTAAAGAGTCTCATCCGGAAAACTCAGAGCCGGCGACGTGGAGTGGTGGCACCTGGAGTTGACCTCACCCCAAGTTAAAACTCATCATTTACCCAACCACTTCAACAGCAATTTTTCTATGATGCCCCAATGTGATATTGGGGCATGATGCCCCCATTTAATATGGGCCTTTAGATTAGGTTTTGGGTGAATCTGAGCCGTTGAATCAAATCACCTCCAAAAGGTATAGTGGTTTTGCCTTTTTTTAGAAAAAAAACGTCATTATACTTACCATGAACACTGACTCTACTTACCATAGTTTATGCTGACACTTACCACAACAAAAGACTACACTTCAACGTTTTTGCCCTTTCTCTCTCTAACTTGTTCTCTAGGTAGCCAGTTTGGCGGAAAATAAATATTTTTGGCAGAAAAATGTACATTTTTGCAATAATTTTTTTAATTATTGAAAATTTGTAAGTTCACACCACTTTTTGTCATATTCACCCTACTTTTTGTCATTTTCATAATCATTTGTGTAATAGACTATCAAATATTGGGTGAAAATATAAATTTAATTTAATAATATTTAATTTGTAAACAAATTTTCAAAACTAAATATTTAAGCCAAAATATTGCCTTGATTTTGGATTCATGTTTTTAATATATTTCACTAAATTATTTTTAATTCAAAAGTATTTTACAAATATTATTGAGAAAATATTATTCATTTATTGTTTTGAATAACTTACAATTAATATTGTTAATATATTCCATTAAAATTTTGCTTTGTGTATATATGTTTCTTATAACAAATTTTTAAAAAATAATAAATATAAACCATATAATTGTAATAATCTCCTAATTATATTTAAATAATTTATTTAAAATAGTTTGTGCAATCGGTTAACGTGATATTATAACGATTAGTATCTATAATTGACATTAGACTATTCAATTAGTGGTAGAGTGGCGATTAATCTCTATAATCAACTATAATAGCTAGTCATAATCATTTGACTAAGTGCTAATTGATTGATCATATTCAATAAGTGATGATTGACTATAGTAATCAAAGTCATTGCTTAATTGTATTAATGATATAGCGGTAATTGAGCATTAATACAATTGGCTTAAATGAATTGGTTAATGTAGGTTGATCGTGATTATGTCATTACTAGATGACATGATCACTATCATGTCATATTCAATGAGTGATGATTGACTATAGTAGCCAGAGTCATTAGCCAATTGTATTAACGCTATAATGATGGTTGAGCATTAATACAATTGACTAAAATAAATTGGTTAATGTAAATTAATAGTGATCATGTCACTAGTAGATGTATTAGTTAACAGTAGTGTTGGTTGCGATCAATGAGTGAATGCTACAATTGGCTAATGTAAGAGTAACCATTAACTATTGATTTCTAATGTTCATTCAATAAATTATTTAGTTTTACTATCCATCAAGGTATTATACTTTAATTACGAGGTAATACAAATTAAGTAGAACTAAGTGACATTAAATTTATTGTGGTAGTTACCTTTTTAACTACCTTTATTATGATACATTAGTTACGTTACATAAATGGGTACCTACCCGTCATTAATTATGTCATATTTATCATAGAATAAGGCTATACATACCACAATACCTGATATCATTGTTACCACCATGACATTCGGTTGTTACTTCATTATGTAAATATCCCACGGTTTATGATAGTACTTACCTTTTGAAAATGATACACTTACTACATATTCAGATTTTTTTGCCAACTTCTTAGGTGCAACAAGTTTGAAGTTTTACTTACCAAACTTACCATAGTATAAGGTTATGCTTACCACAAAACATGATCAAACTTATCAATTAGTAAAAATCACTTACCGTATATAAATTGGGAAAATATATTGTGGTTTTGGATAGTATATATATATACCTCTAGTTAATTATATCAATATTTCGAAGAGTAGTGTCTCTATTTTGAAATAATAAAATTTCGGCTCTTATCTCTTAATGCGATCATGTCACGATTTTTGCTACTACTTATCATTCTGAAAGGATCTACTGACTACATACTTAGACGTTTTTGGCAACTTCTTAGGTGCAATAAGCATGAAGTTTTGCTTACCTACCACACATATTAGCATTACATGGAGTTTTGCTTACCTACCATACATATTGACATTAATGGTACTAAATTTCTCTTTACCTACCTTAAACTCTTCAACCTTATCCATTCAGAACTACCAACTAACACTTCAACCATATCCTTCAACCTTATCCATTAAGTTTGTCCAGTTTGAAGTCAATACATCTATGGTAAGTATGTTCATTGATATGGTAAGTGGCTTCAGTTGTCAAGAATTTTCTTCCCAAGTCTATGTAAAGTATGTGTAGCTTCAAGTAAATACATGCAATATTCGCGGTAAGTATATTCATTGACATGGTAAGTACCAACATTGATCAAACAAAAAGAGCCAACGAAGCATGAAATCTATTAACAAAAAGAGCCACCAAGGCTAGCAAAAAGGATCAAGTCACAATGGGTGCAATCTGCATGACCCAGATTACCAACAAGGTGGGTGTAATTTACATCCATCAACAATATATACATCAAAATCAGCCACAATGTTATTAGTTTTTTCTTCCATTGCCGGGATATTTCTGTTGAGTCTTTCGGATTTCACAGTCAGCTGACACACCATCAAAACTTACGAAGGCATAACATTTATCAAATCAAAGAAAGAGCCACCAAGGTATCATATTTATCGACATTGACAAAATAAAAAGAGCCACCAAACATCTATTAGTAATAGTGGTTATAGTTTACATGACCCAGATGAGCAAAAGGTTCACAATGGCTTCAATCTGCATGAGTCAGATTAACAAAAAAGAGGCTGCAATTTACATCCGAAATAATACACACATCTATCATTATTTATCCTCCATGAACCATACAACAAAATAGCGCCATTAGTTTTTCCTTCCAGTGTTTGAATATTTCAGTTGAACCATCCGAATAAGATCTTGCCATGGCGTATCAAAAGTAGCATCATCAAAATGATACTTCTGTCCTCATCAATTAACTGCAAAAGTATTCCTTGCCATGGCGATAATGTGACCGTTATTTTCTTCCTAAAATTGCGACTCTTCTTCATTGGTGGGGTCTATGTGGATGACCTGCCAAAATTGCACCAGAAACAACATTAGATTTGCAGTGCAAAAAAGAAAAAGAGTATTCATTAGTTTTTCCTTTCTTTCACAGCAAAGAAGTGGACTCGAGACACCGAGCAGAGCAATTTGATTATCTCACAGATGTTATATCAGTTCAATTCAATTCATTATTTCATTTCAAACCACTTATGTCTGGAAGTAGACATCTTGAATGACTTCATATGGAGAAAAAAATTCTGCCAGGAAAACATGAACATGCATAATTGAAAATTTAGAACTACCAAGGGCATTTGTTTAGGCTCTGTTGGAAATTTAGAACAAGCAACATTATTTAATCTAGCAAACAAAAAAAGATTGGTCTGTCTCACAAGGCATATGTTTGCTACAAAACCTAAACAACTAAACGAAGTGGTTCCAACTTATTTTTGCATATTGGAAAGTTAACAAAATAAGCATCTCCAGCATTGCTATATGGCAAATCAAGACACACCTCACGGAGCAGAATCAACTAATTTTTTGGCTTAATAGAATGAGAATCCATTACCTAATCAACTAAACTTCAGAACAGAAAATTAATTAAGACAAAAAACAAAATCTCAAATTTCACCTCAACATGGAACTAGAGGTGTAAAATGGGTCGGGTCGGCACGGGCACGGCACGTTTGAAGGCGGCAAGGCACGGCACGGGCACGAATTAATCCTAACATGGCACGAGAACGGCACGGTCTTAGTGGGCACGGGCACGGGCACGGGCACGGAAGTGAGTGGGAACGACACGGGCACAGCACGGAAGTTAGCCTGGCACGATCGACACGGTCTTAGATGGGCACGGCACAGGCACGACACAGAAGTGAGACGGGGCACGAGTCATGACACGGCACTACACGGTTCTAGCCAGACACGGCACGGCACGGCACGACACGGGCACACGGCATGGTACGGGCACGGAAGTGAGGGGGAACGACACGGGCACGACATGGAAGTTGGCTTGGCACGGGACGGCACGACACGGTCTTAGACAGGCACGGCACGAGTCACAACACGACATGACACGACACGGTTCTAGCCAGGCACGGCACGACACGAGGCATGGAAAAACAAAAAAAATATATGTTATTAAATAAACAAGGGATTTCAGATTATAATTTACTTGTATTTTTTGATAATCCAATAATTATTAATCTTTTCCTTTTATTTAAGTAAAATAAGCTTTTAAAATATTTTATATGATTAAGAAATTTTAAATCAAAATTCAAACATGATAATATACCAATTACGATACATATATTGATATATATTGCGTATTATCTAATAAAGATTTAAAATATATATATATATATATATATATATATAGAGAGAGAGAGAGAGAGAGAGAGAGAGAGAGAGAGAGAGAGAGAGAGAAAATAAATAAGGAAAAAAACTAATTTAAAAAAAAAATTGGTTTTAAAAAGAGAATCTCTATAGGGTTCAAACCTAAGTCCTTGGGGACTTGACACATATCTCAAACAAACAAGGCCAACAATCTGTTTGTGTTTATAATTAGAACAAGTAATATATATTATATAATTTTATTTTATAAAAACGGGCCTCTTGTACGCTAGCTATACGATTGCAACACAAGTATGATGATCCATACCATTCATTTTGTTGTTCTTGGTGTTTTAATCACTCTCGCACATTTTCGGGTCTATCGGGTTTTTGAAACCCTTTTATCGGGACGTAGATTTATTAATAGGAAGTTTTTTTGTTATGTGCGATCGAGTATATAACGATAACCAATTTACTTCATTTTTTGCACGAATGATATAAACAGTCCCACATAAAAGGTTGACGGTTCCGATTTTCAAAAAACAGCTTAGGCAGCCCTAAAGTGGTGCATTATAGGACTTTAATGGCTTTGGAAGCACCGAATGTGTTCTGATCACGTGGTTTCCGACATCCGATTATCACATATTTTGGGGAGAATGATAAATTTGATAAGATATTAAATCGTAACGGTTTAGATCGAATATTCGAAAAAATGAGTCTGCAGCTACCTTTCAAATCTATACATCTAACTTATCTGGTTCTAAACCAATATTTTCTGCTATTGTCCAATGTACGCTAGCCACACGATTGCGACACAAGTATGATGATCCATACCGTTCATTTCATTGTTCTTGGTGTTTTAATCACTTTCGCAAATTTTCGGGTCTATCAGGTTTTGGAAGCCTTTTCATCAGGACGTAGATTTATTAATAGAATTTTTTTTTGTTATGTGCGATCAAGTATATAACGATAACCAATTTACTTCATTTTTTGTACGAATGATATAATCACTTCCACATAAAAGGTAGACGGTTTCGATTTTCAAAAAACAACTCGGGCGGCCCTCAAGTGGTGCATTATAGGACTTTATGAGAATTTTTCTTTATTGAGTGCATATGGATTATGGTGTGACTGTTGCAAATGATCACACACTAGTATAAATAGAAAGAGATGAGAGGCGAAAGCCCTAGCAGCTGTAATGACCCGTAATTTTGGACTGTATTTTTTTTTTAAAGAAGTATTGTAATTATTAGTAAAGGCGTGACACGTGGAAATACGAATAGTGTCGTGGTTATATGACTAGGGGGTTGATGTGAAGAAATAATTAGTGTAGGGGTGAAAGTACAATAAGTGAATATGGATATACTCCGTATATGTTGGAACTTGGAACGCGGGAAATCATTTTTCTTTCCCTTTACTTTCTCTTTTTTCTTCTTCTTTCTCGTCTCTCTCTCTCCTCCTCCTCCGAAAACACCCCCCTCCACTTCTCTCCTCGATTTCATCTACTTAGGGCGTGATTCCGAAGAAAGCTCAAGACTTAAAGTTGTTATACGGAGCGCGGACTTCCTATCCATCCGAGAAAAATCATGATCAGACCTCATGGGGCTACGGTTGACTTGGTCAAAGGGTCGGGTTTTGCTCAAAACCCTTGATGTAGGGATTTCTTACTCTTGTTATGCGTTTATACGGTATTTATGTATCTAGATTGTGCCTTGTTTCGTTGTTTGAGCTTGTTTCTTCCATTTTCGAGAATCTGCAGAACAGAGTCTTCGTTTTTGGGGTTTTACCCCTTCTTAAGCTCAAAATTGAATTTTGGTTCCTTCGTATGAAATAGAGTAGACTTAAAGTCCGTTCTAATGCCGCTGGAATCACTCAAAACCGTTGAGAATTGAATTAATGCTGGATTTTAGAAGTTTGGTCACGAATCTGTCTCAGTTTCTGCTTGTTTTTGGTTTGCGCCCAATTTCAAATGGCTGTAACTTTCTTGTCTGATATCTGATTCATGCAAACTTTATATCGATTTCGAGGTCTTGAAGTCAGCTTTGTATTGCCACTGGAATCGCCTTAAAACTCTTAGTACACCGAAAGTTATGATCGTTTGAGTGGAGGTGTGTCAATCTGTCACGTTGATGCGTGACAGATTCGTATTGCTTTGATAAATGCCTGTTTAACCATCCTTAGAGTGCAGATTTGACTAGGGTTCCTTCATACCTTTTAGAGCATGTACATCAATAATAGGTAAAATACCTAAGCAAAAAGTACATTTTTTACTTTACCTATCCTTATTTTCCTCTCACACTACACTAGTCTCTCTACTATTTTCTCTATTCCCATTAAATAAAATATAATACTCCTCCGAGGAAAGGACCAGAGAAAAGGACAGAGAAAAGGAGGGAGGGGAAGGGAGGAGAGAGAAAATAAATAGTATTTTAATGGATACCTGGTGAATAGTACTGAGCATTTTTCAAAAATGGAAAATGGCTTTCTTTTTACCTAGGCTGGTACAGTGCACATTTTGGGATTTTGCTAGTTAAAATAACTAAAATGCTCTTTTAACTAAGCTGGTGTACATGCTCTTAAGCTTCGTTCACTCATGCAACTTTTGGGACTGGAATCATTCAAAAGTATTATTAACTCAATTTATAGTGATTTTTAGAGGATTGCCCTGTAATCTGGAAATCTGGGCAGCGTACAGAGCTTCGTTTTTCATCGTTTGCTATGGTTAAACGATGCTATTGGTTACGGGTCCTTATGGGTTTAAAAGATTGGTAAGTTGGTGAACTTTTGGCGTTAGAATCATTGAAAATTATTGGGTATGAAATTTTTAATGAATTGTCAAACACTGATTGCTCTCTAGGACAGTTTTGGTCCGTTGATTCTCGTTCGTCTGTTTTGATATGTAAGATGGGATCTGTACTTCTCATACTCCTCGAAGCCGGTAAGATGGAATTTGTACTCCTCGTACCAAAGCCGGTAAGATGGGACAAAGCCCTTCTCTTTTGTATGTTTCTTTTTTTCCTTCTTTTTTTTTTATTTTTTTTATTTTATCGAATTGTTGGTTTGATCTATTTTAACAGTTGGGTTTTTTTTTGGGTATGATTGCAGTACTCGATGTGTGCATATGGGATAGTGTACTTGGATAGCTTTTGTAGCTGTTTTCAATCCAGCAAGTGCCCTTCCAACATTCCAGAATCCATTCTCTCTCTCGCTCTCGGAAGGTGAACAGTGAGTCATTGACTACCCAATCTCTAGTACTTTATGTGATAGTAGCTCGTATTTAACTTGGTAGATACCTCTAACCTGGTTTTATGCCAAACCTAAGGTGTAACAAAGCCAGGCTAAATATTGAATTTGTTTTTAGTTAGTATAGTTAGTTTTATTTGATTGCATTGCTTAGCCGAGGTGGTGGCATAACCCCTCGCATATTCTGTTTGCTGAGTTGAGGTGGCGGCCTAGCCCCTCCAGTCTATTAGTTTGTTAGTCTGTTAGCTGTTTATTTGATTGCATTGCATGAGCGTTAATTTTTTGCACTATAAGAAACATGTGGACTGGGAGGCAACCGAAAATTGAAATTGGTGATATATTCACTTGTCGTGGACTGCAATACTGGCGTGCCTTAATGAGAATACATTTGTGAGAGCATGTGTTTTCTAGGGAGATGCACCTTGCACGTAGGACACTGGATAATCATTATTCATTAGGATCAAAATATTGAATACTATGATATACAACTTAAGAACATTAAAGGCACTGACGCACCGGAATGTGTTTTTTTTGGGAAGATTTATTTTTAGATGAAAATCGATTACCGGTTGGTGATGTGTATACGAAAATTGATGGCACAACATGGTACGGCACGATGGCACAATTAAGGGCAGGCACGGCACGAATAGACAAAAAAAAAGCACGGCACGACCCGATCCGACAAAAAAAGCACGGCACGACCCGATCCGACAAAAAAAGCACGGCACGACACAACTTGACAAAAAAAGGCACGACACGATACGACACGACAAAAAAGGGCACGACACGACACAACCCGACAAAAAAGGCACGGCACGACACGACCCGACAAAAAAAGGCACGACACTATGCGGCACGATTAATTAATCGGGCACGGCACGACACAACACGATATTATAAAGGCACGGCCCGACAAAGCAAAATGGCCCACCACGGCACGGCACGGGCACGGTACGGCACGACACGCCATGGCACGATGAAGTAAACGGGCACGGTACGGCACGACATGAAGCACAGGTTGGCACAGAAGAAAATGGCACGGCACGACACAACAGGCACGTTTGACACCCCTACATGGAACCCTAATTTTTTGTGGTTAGAACAAGTTTGAGTGCGGAAATTGAAGTTGAGGAGGAGCAGAGAGAGAGAGAGAGAGAGAGAGACCTAGGTGGTGGCCGGTGGGTGGGTTTGGCGTCGGTGAACAGTTGCGCCTGGGGGAGGCGATCTTCGAAAAGTGTTGCGTCAATGGATGCCGGCGCTGGAGTTGAGGCGCTTCCGGCGGTGGTGGTGATGGTCGGCGCTGCCGGTGTTGGCTCGGGGGCTGTCGTTCCTCCTTTCTCTCTCTCTGGACATTAGGTCTGGAATATGAAACGTGAGTTTTAGTTTTTTTTTTTTTTTTCAACCGACTTAAGAGGTTAATAGGAGAGAGAAGATGGCTCAATCAATGGCTGTCATTAAATAAGAAGATCCAACGGCTCATGGCAATTGGGGGCATGATGCCCCAAAACCACTCTGGGGCATCACAGCCGGACGCCTTCAACAGAGGCAAACTTCAACCATTACTATGTGTTTCTCTCTCATCCCCTTTCCCCTTCATCGCTGGTGAGGTCTTACTCCTAATTCCCCAATATGTTTTGGCTAGTGAGATCTTGCTCCTAAGTCCTGACAAATAAACTACAATTCAAATAACATGGTTATATGTGAGATGCAAATTGTCTCTGCCCCCACCGACCAACCACCATGTACAGAATTTGGGTTCAAGTGAGAGAGAGAGAGAGAGAGGGAGGAACAAAATTGGAGATTTACATTTGGAGATTGTATTCAGTTGTAGAGATATAGAAACAGAGGAAGAAGAGTTGGGTTGTGGACTTGTGCGGCAGGAATCCCGGGAGATCAATCATCAAACTACATTGAGGAAAACAACTTACTGAAGATTTACCGAAAAAGTCATTTTACGTCTTTTAACCTTTTTTTATTTTATTTTTCCATGGAAGAAGCAAATTCATTAATCAAGCCATACGGCATTTACAGATAATTGCGAATAGAGAGTAGGACATACGGCAAGTACAGATTTCCACCAAAATACAGAGAAACAGAGACACAATACAAAAAAAGATTAGGAGACGAAATTAATGTCTAGCGCCTATGCAAGAGCCAAACGCTCACTTCTTCACACCGTCAACATGGCCGGCTAACGTGGAGCTAGTACCCAGACACCACCGTCTCGGGATGGCGGAGCTCCGAATCAAAGATAACATTAAACCTGTGGAAATCAGTCACCCGATCTGGAAAAACCAGATCAGAACAAAACCACCTGGGAAGACCCACCGGGACAAAAACCGGACCAACATCTGGACAGAAACCGGCCTCAACATCCGGACATAACCAGACAAGAGTCCGGACAAAACAAAAACGAAACACAAAATCAAAACCCTAACCTGCCGAAACACTCAAAACAACCACCGCTGCTACAACCACCACACCAACCACAGGAATCACGACAGCCCTTACTGCCGCCATGCCCAATCCCAACACACCATATCCACTCACAGCATCGCCACCAACAACCCAGCAAAATCGCACCATCCACCACCCGAAACGGCCAAAGCACCGCTAAGCAAGAGACCGGCTATCTCCAACAAGGTAGAAAGGCGGTCCACAACGGGATCCAGAAAGCCGGCGGAACAGGATACACCCAGCAGAGTATCCGGCGGGATCTTATCGGAGGGGGGAGGGGGTGGAAACGAAGAAGGTGGAGGGAAGAGGAAGAGGGATGGGGGAACAACAGCCCACAGAGGAGAGGAGCGGCGGCAAGGGAAGGGGAGAAGAAAAAGGAAGACAAAAAGAGGCGCCCGGGGGAGGAGGCGACGCCTCCCCCCCAAGCAAGCAAACAACGGCGGCTAGGGTTTCTCTAGTAAAAGTTTAGAGAGAAAAGAAGATAGAAGGGAGAAGGGAGAAGGGTCATCATCCATTCTACGTCTTTTAACTGAAATACCTATTTTCCCATTTTTTCTACTACCAAATAATGGAAAATAGGTAACACATTTTACAGAAAAATATTTTATCCCCAAGCAAACGGAGCCTTAGTCTAACTTACAGTAAAAGTACATCTATACCCACGGCTTAATTGCAATGGTTAGCGGCAATTGGAGATTGAAGTGTGATTGGCCCAGAAAACGACTACTAAACACATTCCTTTTGAAACAAAAGGCCATTTATCGTAAGTTGTGATAGTGATCCACGAATGACATATACATCACAGCTAGCATTCGGGGAAAATGACGGTCCAAGACGTGTTTTGATAATTAATACCAGTTAAGGATATGTTGAGAACATTTGTTAATGCTAAAAATACCTTGGCGGATATTAATTATCAAAACATGTCCTTAACTGCCATTTTTCCCAAGCATTCAATACCTCACCCTATAAGTTTGGCCACCTATTTATTCACTCATTAAATTTTTTGAGTCCATTTATTTAGATAAAGAACTTTTTTTCGATTTTTGGGAAAAAATGAGAAGTTTCAAAAATGTTCCTCTTGCAACAATTAGGTAGTGAATTTAACCTGATGTTTATTTTCATCGGCAAAAGAAATTTTTTTATTAATCTTTGAAAGAGATTACAGCCATTGCCTTGCTTTGCTTCACTTTTCCTAATTCTATTTTGCCTTTGCTTTGTGCTTCCCTTTTCCTAATCCTATTCTCGTTGGTCGTTGCTTTGGTTCAACAAATTCTACTGACACAATTTTAAAAAATATTTCTAGACACAATTGTGTTTGGAGCCGTTTGATGTGCATAGTCTACACTCCACATGCATCGAACGACTCCAAATGTAATTGTATCTGATTTAATTTTGTGTTTAAAAGTTGAAATTGCAAAACTTTAATTTTTGTTTAGGAAGTGGGCAGGGGAGCTTTAAGTGAATTATCACCTTTAATCAGCACGCGCTTAGACTTGACTATGGTGGCTGTTGGTCACCTTTTTCTTCCCTTGGAAGTCTCTGGGAAGAAATTAGGAAGATCACTGGAAGAGACCGCCAAAATTATTCAATTGCTTTTAACCGCTATATATATTGGTCTATTACCTCAAATAATATATACTCCCTCCGTCCCTTTTTAAATGTTCTGCTTCGTAACTCCAACTTATTAAAAAGACATCATCATTATACCTTTCACATCAACTTTTTCCTCCACTTTCCCTACTTACCCATCATCATTACACTTTTATTCACTAACTTTTCAAAATGGAATCTACTTTTAGGGACAAAATAGACAATTCACCAACTTTTACCCACTAACTTTACAAAATGGACACTTATTAAGGGATAACCCAAAATGGAATACTGGACTGTAATAAAGGGACGGAGGGAGTATTATGATCCTAGGGGTAGAAGTTCTGTCCAATTTTTTTTTTTTTTTTTTATAACTGGATGTCAGAGACAATTTATGCGCACCTAATCCAAACTTTTTTGCATGGTTGGGTTTCCTATTGTCTGAAAAGATTAAACGGGCTAAAATCACCAATGAGAAACAATGAGCTCTTAGCTCAGTTGGTATGCCTCCCTTTGTGGAGGCATGGCTTGAGCCCTGTGAGGAGTAGTTTAGAGTTCAGGGCTATGAACAATCTCTGAATCTTCTGTGGACTAATATTAATATCCTACTAACCTCTGCTAATGTATACAATATTAGAAAAGGAAAAAAAAAGGGCTAAAGTCAAAAAAAAATTATGAATCTCAAGACAGGTCATTCAAATAACATACATAAACGTTACTCCAAAACAAGCCTATAGCCGAGTAACTCTCTCTCTCTCTCTCTCTCTCTCTCTCTCTCTCTCTCCCTCCCTCCCTCCCTCCCTCCTTGCCTCTTCCGTCATTAATGGAGCACTACATACATACATTTGATTCCCAAACCACCCCTTTATTTTAATAAGTTGTTGATGAGTATACGAGTGAAAAAGCTATTGTGAAAGAATTTATTGTTGACAATTTTTTGTTAGTGTGAATGAGATAATAAAATGTTGACAATTTTAAGTTGATGGGATAAATTACAAATATCACCCCTAACGTTTATATTTGCATAACAATTATGCCCCTACCCAATTGCTACATGATTTATTCAAATCTATTTCATATTTGTTTGTTTCTGTGTAAGATTTTGTTGAATTATTGGTTCAGACAAAAAATAATATTTTTTATCCAAGCTATTTTTTAAATAGATTACAGTAATAAAAAAAAAAAATTGTCTGTTAGCACCCACCATCAATAATCAACTCGCATCCACAATCACTCATTACCATCACCCACCGCCACCACCACTTGAACCCACCATAGCCTCCCATTCAATTCACCACCTCATAGACCCTGTAACCCTCCACTCTCTCATCTATTAGTCTATCTTTATGTTTGTATATGCATGTATATGTTGTAAAATGGGTCTTGTACCTTATTTTTTCTATGGTATATAAAAAGATATATCAAAGAATTTAGAAAGAAATAAGGGGACATACATATGTTCAGGCCTAGTTGGGCTAAATAAAAAGATAGATTACTGTATATGCCACATTTGCTGGTCCTTCTTCTTCTGCATCTGCTCCACCAAGTCAGAAAATACAGCTAATTACACGACATTGTGTAGTTGAATACATTCACATGTCACACTAGTTTTAACTATTTTCCACTATGTGGTGGACTACAAGTTACATTGGCTGCATATGGCAAGTATTTATAACTTCGAGTTTGTATCATCAGCTACCGAAATATCCTTGTCTAAGTCGAAATCTAAAAAGTCAACAAAGCGCAAATTAAACCAAATGAGGCTTCACAAACCTAACAATTGTAACCAAAATTGCCTTTCAGAACAAGATTAAAACATAGTATGGTCAGTCTCATAGTAAATGTACATATGCACATGGCTTAATCGCAATGGTTTGCAATAATTGGAGATTGAAGTGTGATTGATGAAGAAAAGGAATAATGAATACAATCTTCACTTTCAAAAGCACAAGCCATAATACTTCTTTCAGACCTGGTACAATTCAGGAAAGAGAAAACAAGAAACCCTCCTGGAAACCCAATCAAAGATCCAAAATTCTTTAAATCTGGACCGTTGATTGGTTTCCTGGATAGTTTCCTGGAATGAATGTACAGTAATGGCGTTGACAAGTCAAATCATGGAAACTTTTTAATTTTTAGAGAACAAGTGCACAGAAATTTGTCATCTCCAAATTCGACACTCAAATTTTACCACTAGATTACTTCTCAATCAATGAAGGGGCAGCCCAAATTGTGCGTCAACTTCCCCGACTTCGACCAAGTTTGGGATCAGTCATCCAAAACTCTGCGCGTGCCCAGCCCTGGCCGACCCAATTTTAAATCATGAACTGAGGGAATAATGATCTAGACATTTCAGAGTATTATGAATTTTAAAACCAAGTCAAACCAAACCGGGCCTTTACCCAAAAAAAATATAAAAATATTCAAAATTTAGCACTTTTTTTAAAAGTAAAAGATTATGACTTTTAGTTTGGCTAAAAGTGCCAATTAATGAATATTTTCAAAAAGAATTAGGTAAAAGTCATAATTTTTCACTTTTTCGATTCTTTTCAATAACCCACAAAAGTTTCACGCAAAACTAGTAAATTCAAAAAAACAAAAAAATTGAATAAAGACAAAACAAAAAAAACCCCGGCTTTTAGGGAATTTAGGCCTAATTTATAAAAACTGAAGTATTACATGAGGTTGCAATGACCAAATTTGGCATCGTTGTGTATATTGTGAATTTTTTGCGTTATAATGATCAGCTAACGCTAGTTTCTTCAAAAGTAGCCTAGGAGATAAATGATTGCTTCCTGTTTTTAGAGAATAGGAAAATGATTTTCACACTCTCGTTTTTACAATTCAGAATTTCTCTTTTATCTTTATTAATGTAAATTTACAATATTGCTTTTGGATGTATGAAAAGTGTATATTGTTAAGAGAGGAGTGATTCACAGTTCCCTTTAGACTTGTAGTTAGGTTTTCTTTACCCTTCTTTATTAGACTTGTTTTCTTTAATAAGACTTGTTTATAAAAGCTGATCCTGTGAAGCTCGTTCTAGAGGATGCAAACCCGCGTGGAGGAGAGGGGACACAGGAGTCGACCTCAACCCAAGTTGAAATCACCATTTTCCTAAACATTTCCTCAAAGGCGGCTTCAACCACTACCAATTGCTTCTCTCTCATGATCTCATCCACTTTCCTCTCTCTCCTCATCACTGGTGAACTCGATCTCCAAATTCCCCATTCTTAAACGTTGCTGCCAGTGTTCCTTAGAGATTCTACAGAATATGTCATCTTTAGAGTTTAGACAGCCGGAATTTCGAAGAAGGGCAAGTTAGTCAACCAGTATGCCTTGTCGCCAATGTCACTAGTGGTATGGATTTGAGTAACGGAAATAGTGTTTCTAGGAATGAGACAAAGGTTTCCGACGTCTTACCCTCTTCGGACCCTGCTCTACCTGGAACCTCGTACTACCTGTTGCTCATTTCAAAGAGTCAGAATCGAATCGATTGTGGTGTGATTCAGTCAGAGGGATCTTGTCGTCGCTTTACACTGGATGAGGTACTATTAGCTACTGACAATTTTCATGATGCATTGGTTATCGGGAAAGGGGGATTCGGTAAGGTATATAAAGGGTTCATCGATGATGGTGCCACAACCACCGTTGTTGCCATAAAGCGGTTGAATGCCCAATCCAACCAAGGAGCTGAAGAATTTTGGACAGAGGTAAAGTTGCTTTCAAATTTCCATCATATTAATCTCGTTTCCCTCATTGGCTATTGCAACGAGAATCAGGAGATGATTCTTGTTTACGATTATATAGCTCGTGGGACTCTCGCTAGTCATCTTTACAAATCAAGTAGAAAAGAAAGCGGTAAAAGTATATCTCATCTAAACTGGACTCAAAGGCTCAACATTTGCCTTGGTGTTGCACGAGCACTCGACTATCTTCACACAGGTACTGAACAACATATCATACACCGAGATGTGAAGAGCACAAACATTTTGTTGGACAAGAATTGGGTAGCAAAAGTTTCTGATTTCGGGATATGCAAACTCATTACAAGCCAAACAACCACCCATGTTAGCACAAAAGTCAAAGCAACAAGAGGATATTGGGATCCAAATTATATCTACACCAATCGAGTAACCAGGAAATCTGATGTGTATGCTTTTGGCGTGGTGCTGTTGGAAGTCTTGTGTGGCCGGCCACCGTTAGATGATAGACTTGAGGAGGAGCAAATTAGTCTAATTCTTTGGGCGAAAATGTACATCGAAAAGGGAAAGCTTGACCCAATCATCGATCCCTCTATTAAAGGAGAAACAACACCACATAGTCTTAAGTACTTTGCCAAACTTGCGAACAATTGTTTACATGCTAAACCAAAGAAACGGCCTACAATGTCTGAAGTAGTGGAGATCCTTGAGATTGCATTGGCATCGCATGAGCACAAGGGAAGATCTCAGGAAACTATTGCAAAGACGTTTCAGGGTATGAATCGTTGGTGGAGAGCAAGAAAGGGAAACGGTTCAAATGACGTTGGAGAACCAATATTAGATGACCTTACCCAATCGTTATACCAGCATTTCTCGCTTGCTGGGATTCGCGCTGCCACAAATGATTTCAATAATGATCTTTTGATCAGCGAAGACAGTTCGTTTAGATTGTACAAGGGATGTATGGTGGGGGGAACTCGTGCGGTTATTATCAAGCGGTACAAGTCGGGAGCGGTAAACTTGGCCGTACAAGTTAGTTCCGAGATTGGGGTACAATCTCTTCCTCGTCACCCTAACATAGACTCTTTGATAGGAATTTGTGAGGAGAAGGATGAGTTGATCCTTGTGTACGATTACATGGTAAACGGGACATTGAAAAGTCATCTCCATAGAAGCTATAAAGATTCATTTCTTTGGAAAAAGCGGCTTGAGATTTGCATCAACATTGCACGAGGTCTCGAATCCTCCATAGGAATGTAGAGCAACAATTCATCCACAGTGACCTAAACTCGTCAAACGTACTTTTGGATGATAAATGGGTCGCGAAAATTGCCGGTTTTCAACATTCCGTACCGATTCCCACTAGCATGGAAAAAAGTATTATTTGCGAGACTGGACATATTGGGTCGATGGACCCTGAGTACCTGTGCACTGGTAAAGTGACAAAGAAAACTGATGTGTATGCTTTCGGTGTCATGTTGTTGGAAGTATTGTGTAGTAAGAACTCTTATTCTCCCAACCAAAACACGAATGAGATTTCGTTTGTTCAATGGTTCCACATATTAATGGATCAGGCCGTTGACCCATACCTAAGCGGCCAAATAGCTCCTGAATGTTTTAGGCGTTATTTCAATATAGCACTAAGTTGTGTGGTTAAAGAGGGCATCCGACGTCCTGCTATGAACGATGTGTTGCGTGTCCTTGAATCTTCATTGCAAATGCAACTTGCTTGGGAAAATTCCGTCGGAGATGGGTGATGAGTTACATATGGCCGATGTCCCCCGATCCTTCAACAATGTCATCTCTACCAAAAGCAAGTTCACAATCGGTGGACAGAGCTATCTTATTTCAAATTTGGTTCGTCCATGTTAATGCGATTGGCATTTTTCGGATACCGACAAATCATTTGTGCCTGTAATCATTTCACATTTCATGTATTTTTCTGTATGGGTTTTTTTGGTGATAGAGTGGCTAGGTGTGTCTAGTTTTTCCACCTCTTGTTTGAAGCTTTGGCTTGGAGAAGCGCATCTCACTTGGTGCCATGCGCTATCGAATCCGATATCAAGAGTTATAATCATGCATTTTTCATATAGTTTATGAAAAAAAAGTGTATGCAGTAACATGTCATTGTAGCATGTAGTCTAGTACTATTTTTATGCTTCACATAGATCTTAATGCCCTAGATTATCTTGAAAAATAGCTGTGCTTAAGTGTCTCAGGTACTAGTCGTTGAAATCTGTTTATGAAGAACCTTAGGTATTAGTCCTTGAAACTTTGATTTTATAAAATCTGGGCATTAGTTTAAAGTGTGCTAAGGCATGGAGAACCTGGTGTTGAGAATTTTTGTTCGAAAATTTTCTTAGGCAAGGAGAGATCAGAATGTCAGCGCTCATTGTTTGCTTCCTAAGGGAGGGTGCGTTTGGACACGCACCCGGAAGGTGAGCGAGTGCTCTAGAGGCATCATTCAAAGTGTTCTTGATTTTCTAATTAATTTTAATTTTCCGAATGAGTAGCGGTCGCATGGCGCTCACTAAGCGTGAGAGCACTAACATGCGCCTGATAGCTAGCACCCCCAAAGCGAGTGAGCGCTCTGTCTTTCTAGCCTTCTGATTGGTTGGGCTTAGGTCATCATATATACTTGCACATATAACTATATCATATTCTCCAATTTCGGGTATAACTTTCCACTAGCCTTTTTCAGAGCGAAAAACCATTCCGTTTTTATTTTCCGAGAGGTATACTCCAATGCTAGTGTATATCGTCTAGTTTGATTCCTTTAAATTTTATAAAAACATAATAATTGCATACATCATAAGTTGGTCCTTAATTCCTACATGAGCCAAATGAGTTCGGTGTCGACGTAGCTCGGAGACCAAAATGGTGATTCTTGTGGAGTCCGTTGAATTTGAGAGGAGGACCAGGTACTACTACAAGGGGTGGAATTAGGTGTCACGAAGGGTGTCGTAGGTAATTTCCAGTTCGGTATATCTCTTGTAGCCCTCTTTAATTAACAAAAATTGGTAGGTACGTATTGTCCGTGATTTTATGCTTGGGGTGTTTAGACCTCAATTCGTTTCCACGTATATCGCTTTGTCTTGTCTCTGTTGATTAATTGCTTTAGTTTAGTTCATCTTATTCTGATGATTGAGATGGAACCTGATTAATTGCTTTGTCTTGTCTCTGTTGATTAAATTTTTTTTATCGATTCATATTTTTATACTTTTCCAATTCGTGTCGTCTAGAAGAACGCGCTTAACCCCAAAATTACGTCGAAAAGTTTTAAAAAAGTTATAAAAAGTAAAAAAAATAGCAAAATAAATTCCAAACTATAAGTTTAAAAGAACGTAGCCTTATAAAAGTCTAAGGAAACAATTGGGGTTTCTAATTCTTTAAGTAACTACATTATCCAAACCAAATAATGTGCACCTCAAACCAATCTTAGAGTTCTCAAACTTGCGAGTTTTGTTTTAATTTTTTTGTTGATGTTACTCTTTGGTGTTTTTACAAAATAATCGAAATCCATCTATATTCGGACTTGGGTTTGGAAAAATAAGAAAAAATTGACCCATTAAAAGCTGATTTCTATGTTTGTTTGTTCTTTTTATTTTCAATTTCTTTTGTTTACTGGTTTTGTAAGTGAAATTATGGTTAAAAAATTTAGTACTCCAATTTTCAATCCATTTAAAGCAATGCGAATTTTTTTAATCATTTTATACTAAAGGGTCATAATTATTTGTTGGCTCTAAGGCTTTCAATGGAAGCCCTATAGAGCCTTAGAACTAAATAAATAGAGTAGATTGACAAAAAAAATTTGTGTAACAAAATTGGCGACGAAAAAAAAATCGTCACCAATTAATCCTTATGGCGACGAAAAAAATTGTCACAATTGTATCAAAATTAGGGACGAAATATTTCGTTGTCAAAGGTCTAATTTCGTCGCCAAATGTGACTAATTAATTTCGTCGCCGGTTTGGTATATTTGGCGACAAAAAAGTAATTTCGTCACCAATTTATTACATTTGGCGACGAAAAGAATTTCGTCGCCACAATTAGTTTTTCGTCACCAATGTGTACTATTTGCGACGAAAACCAATTTCATCAGCATTTTTCGTCACCTATTACCTAGTTTCTCGTAGTGGAAGCAGGTCGTTCATCTAATTCAGTCGCAGTTGGAGGAGCATAATTGAGTAGCTGTGGTGTTGGCAGATATCAAGTGGTCTCGGTCTAATTTTGTGGGGTTTGAAGTTTGTTTTGTCAAGCGTGGTGGCAATGGAATAGCTCATTGCTTGGCCCAAAGAGCTGTGAGAGGGTGTCGTTCTTGTACTTGGGAATATATCCCTCAGTTGTGGCTTCTGGTTCCCTCATGGGAGGCGGATGCCCTATTTGATGAAAAAAAAATTTTAAAATTTCAAAATAATTTCAAAATAAAAAAATTCTACTTTTACAAAGAAACTGGATAAAATTTCAAAATAATTTTACCACCCAATATAACTCATTCAAACTAGTTAAATTTTAAAACAATACCTCAGACAAATCATATTCTTACAGACAAGGTACATGACCAAGTCCTCCTATTTGAACAACCACAAATTATTGCTTTTGATGACCTCATTGAAAGCTCATTTGAGATCGATGTCATTAACAACTCATTGCTTGATGTGCACGCATCTTGTTAGTCTACTAATTAACGTTATACAAGAATAAAATAGAAATTACCAAGTTCCTCAGTAGATTAATGGTAGAGCGGTCGGTAGTAGGTTTGAATCCAACTTTGGGACATGATTTTGTGAATTCAATAATTCAAAATGAAAGAGCACAGTGGTAGTAGACTGGTAGTTATGTAATCAAGAAATATTCTCTTTAAGAGTACAGAATGCTTGTTTGAGGTAATGAAATTGAGAACCAATTGAGAGACCAATGCATCTTTTAGAGAATTATACTCCATATTCGAGATGTCAACGAACTTTGGATAATAGTTAAACAATCGAGGTGGGTAGTTTCTATTATTTAACCCAAATTGCCCAATAGATTCGTAGTCTACAAATACTGGATTCTGCAGACGCAAATTATTTAGTCTTCAATCAAACATTTGATTTCAGAATTGATTTTGCAGATGCAATTAATTTACGAATCAATTTTTTTTTTCTTTTTTTGCCATATTTTATAGTTAGAGAAGGTTAGTGGGAAATTAGTCAACGAGATGGCTCAAAGGTAATCCATGACCCTAAAACCCCCAACCCGTCCCTCGTGGAACTTGAACCTTGGTTTCTACGGAGGGAGACATGAGCAAACCATCTCACCAAGTATAGTTTCTCGAATCGATTGTTTAATCATAGTAAGTTTGATTATATTGTTTAGTCAGGTTTTTTCGTGTTGACAAATACTTGTACTTATCTACTTTGTAGAGGGGGCCACCTGGCACCTGGATCGAAATGACCTCAACGCAAGTTAAAATTCATCATTTACCCAATCACTTCAACAGAGGCGAACTTCAACCATTACAATGTGTTTCTCTCTCATCCCCCTTCCCCTTCATCGCTGGTGAGGTCTTACTCCTAATTCCCCAATCTGTTTTGGCTAGGGAGATCTTGCTCCTAAGTCCTGACAGTACAAAACATCATCTATACCATGTGTTTCTCTCTCATCGACTTGTTCGACAGGTTAAGTTTTTCAAAGAGTAAGAATCCGATTGATGGTTGTGTGATTCAGACAGAGGGATCTTGTCGTTGCTTTTCACTGGATGAGGTACTAACAGCAACGAACAATTTTGATGATGCATTAGTTATAGGGAGCGGGGGATTCGGCAAGGTATATAAAGGGTTCATCGACGATTCTGCTACAATGGTTGCCATAAAGCGGTTGAATGCTGAGTCCAAGCAAGGTGCGGGAGAGTTTTGGATGGAGGTCAAGATGCTTTCAAACCTACGGCATCCTAATCTCGTTGCGCTAATCGGCTACTGCAACGAGTGTCAGGAGATGATTCTTGTTTATGAGTATGTAGCTCTTGGGACCCTTGCCGATCATCTCTACAAGCTAAAGACAACTGAAAGCAATACGAGTTTTTCTCCTCTCTCTTGGGAGAAAAGGCTTGACATTTGTATTGGTGCCGCCCGCGGATTATACCACCTTCATTTTGGTACCAGCCAAAGATTCATACATCGAGATGTGAAGACCACAAATATTCTGATAGACGAGAATTGGGTAGCTAAGATTTCGGATTTTGGATTGTCGAAAGGCCCTACAAGTCTTTCAATAACCCATATAACCACAGAAGTGAAGGGCACATTTGGGTATTTTGATCCCGAGTACTTCATTACTCAACGACTGACTGCGAAATCTGATGTGTATGCCTTCGGTGTGGTATTGTTAGAAGTGTTATGTGGGAGGGCAGCCGTGGATAGAAAACTTGGCGAGGAGCAAATGAGTTTAGCCACTTGGGCTCAACAGTGCATCAAAGAGGGAAAGCTTGCCGGAGTCATTGACCCCACTCTCATTGGACAAATAGCACCACGTTGTTTGAAGTCTTTTGTTGTACTTGCCAAAAATTGTTTGCAAAAAAGTCCAAAATCACGGCCCACAATGGCCGAAGTGTTGCGCAGCCTTGAGCTCGCATTAGTATCCCAACAGAGAGGAAGAACAGAGGGAATAATGATGAAATCCTTTCCGAGTATGATAGACCGGTGGTTGAAGGAGATGAAGAACATCAGTTCCTCAAGTGGACAATCAAAAGATTTGCTGAGCTTCAGGTAATCTGTTTAGAAAAAGAGCCAGTTATATTTTGTGAATATGTGATTCTTTTATTGATCGATCTATTTTCTGTTACAGTGAGGATCCAGAAATTCACTTTAAGTATATCAAGGCTGCTGCCAAGACTGGACAAATCGACGAGGTTGAACGCGTGACAAAAGAGTCAAACTTCTATGACCCTGAAAAGACAAAGAAGTTCTTGATGAAAGCAAAGCTTCGCGATGCACGAGCACTTATCAATGTATGTGATCGTTTTGGGTTTGTTCCAGAACTGACCCAATACCTTTATTCGAACAACATGCTGAGCGACATTGAAGGTTATGTTCTAAAGGTAAGAGTTTTGCCATGGATCTTAGACAGCAATTTTGTCACAAACTTGAAACTCATGCGAAGTTGGTCTGTCTTTCTATCACACAAAAAATGAAATCACAAACACGGAATTACCAATTACTCCCCCTAGAATAGTTGTTTAGTCTGAGATCGTTCACAGAGAGTAAAAAGCTAAGTTGTTGTAGATTCAATTGATTTCTAACTTAATTCGGAAACGAAATTGAATTTTGAATTTCTATAGTTTAAACTAAAATTAATCTAAGAATGAATTTATGTTTTGAAAACAGGGGAGAGAAGGGACTAGAGTTCCAATTCACCTTCTCACTTGTAATATAATCGTACCAAAATCCAAGAAATTATTCAACATAGAAAAGCAGGATTGTTGGTAACATACTCGTAATTCCCTTTTCGGCTCCTTCCACTTAATTTCCTAGTCAAGCCCAATTTCTTACACAAACCAATCAGTTTAGTAACACATGGGCCCAAATAAGTCCTTGTACTTAGTTATAAACGGATCACTTTGTGTCCATGTCATTGCATTCCACATGAGTTGATTTTCCAACGGCAATGGACCCTCCACTGGATTATTTATAAGCTTTTAACTCCTCAATTTAGCTCCATGTGCCATTCAATTGCAAGTCCTGAAACAAGGAAAACGAGTATCAAACTCCAAGTAAAACACTAAACAGGTGTAACAAGCATAAATTAGCTAAATGTAGCTATCAGAAGGCTAGAGTGCTGAACTAATCTTGGATTTCCCTGGATAGGTATGTTGGGCTTCACCCACGTGTGATAATTTATCGAGGGGGTGCTTGGTAATTATTCTCGTGTAGTTATGTTATATTCAGTTTTGGTTAGAGAATCAAATCCTATGGCAAGTTGGAGGAGTTCCATACTTGGCGGTATTACTATGGAAGAGTTTCCTTCTTGGTGTATTTCCTAGTCCGAGTAGGAAAAGGAATTATAAGGCAGTAGGAAGCCTTGGAGGTCAAGGCTTGATACTCTATAAATACCGAGGCGTATTTGAGATTTATGTGTGACATAATGTGAGGGAGAGGGTGAGGCGAGCATGGGGGGCCGGTCTGTGGCCTCCCGGAGAGGAACCGACGTGTGGTTTCCGGAGAGTTTTTTCATCTTTATTGTATATTGTGTGAATATATAATCAAAGGGAGTTTTTCTCTGAAATCACTGCGTTGTTTGTGTGCATGGTGTCCCTCACGGTCCTAACAATTGGTATCAGAGCAGGGTTGAAGAAGAGGGTCATCAGAAAAACCACGGGTTCGATTTCTGAAAAAAAAGGTGCTCACCAACCTCGTTTTTGTCACCCGAGGAGGTTGCATAGGCGATTGGAAGTGGCGGAAAAGACGATTGACGGAGCAGACTTGCAGGGATCGGAGGTTGATCAGTGCAAACATGCGCGAAACTAGTGAGCAAGGATACACTCGGGTTGGTAGTGACACAGGCACTTACTAGAGCGAAGGTTTGCGGAGATGATTAACAGTGATCAGAGGCAGTCTGGTTCAATCGGGTTTGAAGACCTATCGTCAGGAGTTGCAGTTGTGATTTGGGCTGCACGAGGATGATGATGGGCAACCGATACATGCTTGTGGAGAGTACAAACAGATGGAGCTGATGTTTGGTACTAGACAAGCAGTATGAGTTTTTGTGACAGTGAACGTGTGAAGCAACAGTTGCGGAGACACACAGGAAGGGCATTGGAGTACGAGGAGTCATGACCTGAGATGTACAGGAGTGTCGGTTACCGAATCAAATTGTGTATGGAATAGTCTGCAGACAGCGGGCAACTGGTTGTTGAGAGATGTTCACGGAAGCTCCGGATAGAGGGATTGAGATGGAGACTAGACAATGCATCGTTGGGATCTCTTCCTTTATGGATTTTGTGATTGGATTCTCTCCATGGTATGCGGCCGCATGAGAAGGAGAGATGGAGTCACGGATCGTGTCCTGCGAGGATGTGAGCACTCCGGTGCACCTAGGTGAGGGGGTGCAAAATCATCCCACATGGGTGAGGGGGTGATTGTTGGGCTTCACCCACGTGTGATAATTTATCGAGGGGGTGCTTGGTAATTATTCTCGTGTAGTTATGTTATATTCAGTTTTGGTTAGAGAATCAAATCCTATGGCAAGTTGGAGGAGTTCCATACTTGGCGGTATTACTATGGAAGAGTTTCCTTCTTGGTGTATTTCCTAGTCCGAGTAGGAAAAGGAATTATAAGGCAGTAGGAAGCCTTGGAGGTCAAGGCTTGATACTCTATAAATACCGAGGCGTATTTGAGATTTATGTGTGACATAATGTGAGGGAGAGGGTGAGGCGAGCATGGGGGGCCGGTCTGTGGCCTCCCGGAGAGGAACCGACGTGTGGTTTCCGGAGAGTTTTTTCATCTTTATTGTATATTGTGTGAATATATAATCAAAGGGAGTTTTTCTCTGAAATCACTGCGTTGTTTGTGTGCATGGTGTCCCTCACGGTCCTAACAAGGTAAATCCAGGAAATGCTCCGTTAGTTGTAGGGCAACTGCTGGATGATAAGTGTCCTGAAGATTTTATTAAAGGTCTTCTTCTATCTAGTCGTTCTCTGCTTCCAATTGAACCACTCGTGGCGGAGTTTGAGAAAAGGTCAGGTCTCACTCTCTACCTCCCTTTCTCTCCTTAGGTGCTTCGGATCCTCACACTTAGCTTATGTTTTTCAGGAATCAACTTCAATTGCTTACCCAGTTCTTAGAGCATCTTGTGAGTGAGGGAAGCCAAGACGCTCATGTTCACAATGCTCTAGGAAAAATCGTTATAGACAGCAACAATAATCCGGAACATTTTCTTACCACAAACGCGTACTATGATTCACGTGCTGTGGGAAAATATTGTGAGGAGCGGGATCCCACCCTCGCTGTTGTTGCTTATCGTAGAGGACAATGTGACAAAGAGCTCATCAATGTAACAAATAAGCATGCCTTATTCAAACTGCAAGCGAGGTTAGTAATTATTTTTGTTTTAGCATTTGTAATACCTGTAATTGTAGATGAGGTTGGAGGAAATTTATCTAACCCATTTGAGGAGATTTATCTAACCCATTTTTCTTTTTCAGGTATGTTGTTGAAAGGATGGATGATGATCTGTGGGAGATGGTTCTTAACCCTGAGAATGAATTTAGAAGACAGCTTATCGATCAAGTTGAATCTACTGAAGGCAATAGCCTACACCAACGGAAAAGTTGGATTCCCCGGCGCCCGATGAATGCCATTTAAAGGCCGAATAAAGCCACCAATTATTGCAGTGACGCTTATTCTTTAAGCGTGCCAAGGACGCGGCTGTCGCTTAACTTATTGGCGCTTCTGTAAATGTCGTCTAACTTGCAGGCGCTTTAAAAAACGCCGGGTCATAATACTTCTGTACTAATAATGATTCTTCTCTGGAGCGGTGGGCTGAGCAAGAATTCTTCTGTCATATTGTTAACACTGGGTCGACCAAATTTGTGGAAACTGTGCGAGGGAATGCAGCGCTTTTTAAAAGACATGTCGGCTAACAAGTGGGGCTTTGGAAAATGCCGATTACTGTGGGTCCCACACACTCTACACACTGTGAAACACACGAGCCCCGTCTATGGGTACCGATTGCAAATGCACCGATGGTGTACAGATAGACCTGCTGGGCCTCCTCCGAGTCCCGTACAAATGATCTGAACCATTTAATAATTTTAAGATATTTCTCTATCGGCTCCGCAAAAAATCAGCTTAATCTAGTAATGTGTGTTTAATCTAATGTACTAATTTTTCATTCAGGATACAAGATCCAGGATTTTGAATCACAAATTAGTATATTGGATCAAGCACTTTCAGTTTTCGGATAGAAATAATTTTTAGCGAGGCCACTAGAAAAGGTGTTTCAAAATTAATGAATCAGTTCGGCTTATTGTGCAGAACCCAAAGATTGTTCCCGCGGCTGATCTGTGCACAATCGATGCAGTGGCAATCGATACCCAAAGAATTGTTGGGGACCCACAGTGGATGCCAGTGTGTTTGTATGAATGTTAGTGTAAGCATTTGTGGTGCTAGAACGATTGTAACCTTGAAAGTGCAGGTACTCAATTCTGGAATATTATTCTGTAAAGTTCCAAAACAAAATACTGTGTGTAGTAACTACTAACTAGAGAAATAGTTGCTAATACTTCTCCAAACTTGGTTCCTTATACTTTCTAGCACGGATTTTGTAAGATGGATCTTGACTAGGGATCAAAGTTTTTTGCAAAAACTGCTTGGCTTGGCAGGCTTTGAGAGCGTCTTATCCAGTCGTTCCATGGACTAACTCTTTACGGTTTCCTCACCACATTCCTTGTTGGGCATTCATTGAATGGATTGCTTTCCTTGGTAGACTTTCCGCTAGAGATATATAGACCGATTAGCTGAGGGTTGGGGGTGGATGCCAGTTGCTGCTTATGCTTGAGGAATTCTGAAACACAGCTGGAACACTAGTTCTTTGAGTGAGAATATTCCAATTCTGTTTGGAACCATGGTGTTAGGGAAATAAGGCATTGCTAGGCCCAGTTCTGGCATTTCCGGGAAATAAGGCATTGCTAGGCCCAGTTTTGGAACCATGGTGTTAGGAGGGCGGATTATTGATGAGTGATAGATCGCCCCAAGAGTTACTCTTGACCACACAAAAATTAGTCATGGCTGTAAAGAATTGCTCACACCGCAAAGAATAACAACTAACACCTGCCGCGAAGTATTACTTGTGGGCACGAAGAATTAATCTTGGCCGCAAAGAATTAATCGTAGCCGCGAAGAATTACTCCTGATCGCAAAAAATTACTCTTGCCGTATAGAATTCTTTGTGGCCAAGAGTAATTCTTTGCGAATGGAGTAATTCAAGATTGGGGCTTGCATTTGTTCCTCAACTATAGATAAAACAGATTGTTGGCCAGAGAATGGAGATTGAGCCCTAGGCTCTTTGGGTTCTAATCGAGTTTCTGCTGCTCTTTGCCTGATTCCTATTACAGGGTCAGTAGATAGGATAGTAAGTGTTTGTTTTTCTTGCCTTTTTTGTTGTGTTCCTCTTGGCTGCTAGGCAGAGGATTGGTGCTTGTAAGGGCATCTCCAACCCATACTCCATAACTCTATTTCTCCATGCTAGAGGCCAAGGCCCACGTGATAAGCATTTGCGTATTTTCACAAAATTCGATCAAAAACTAAGCAGGAAGCTACTGGGCATATTGTGCGAAGAAGGGTTTTTTTTCTCAACCAGGCAAACTACTCATAGCGAGAGAAAACTAGTAATCTCCAAAACAAAACAAATTAAGCCTCCATCCTAGCACGTCTTCCCCTCTGCCTAAAACCCATTTTTACCATCTGCAAAAGAGAACGAACATGTGATCATTTATGCTCGCAATAGCAATTCCATAAAATTATAGGATGAAACACCAAATTGACTGTCCAATGCAATTTTGCAAACATCTTAAATGCAAGAATTAGGTTGATTTTTCAACCAAGAATGCAAAAATGAGGCAGTAAGATGTACCATTATGCATTTCCCGCCAACAAATTAGATCTTTCCATATACCATGGAGAGAAACAGGGGCAGACGTCTGAGTTTTAAAATTTTTATTTTGTATATACCTGATTTTGAATATTATTGATAATTATTCATGTAACTTGTAATCTTAATAATTTTGGTTCGATTTGATAAAATATCGGTTATTTTACATTCTTGTTTCTCAATTCTTTTCATAAATAAAAAAGGAGTTTTTAAATAATCATCCTCAAATCTCATCCCACGTAACTATTCATCCCACCCACTTTTCGTGGTTATATTTTCATCCTTTTAGTGTGTGAATTGTCTAAAGAGAAGGACAGGATGAAACTGGCTTTCCCTGCTTACTCACTATATGGATTGTGTCCCTTGGTGAAACTAGATATCCTTCCGCCACAAACAGACTCAGAGGATTCTGGTGGGATTGAATCCTGTCAAGGAAGCGGCACTCTAGAGGGGACAAGGAATGTCACGTTTTAGGTTGTTGTCACGTCTGGGATTGTAGATTGAAATAGATTCGCCTTTCGAGTTGTTTTCACATCTGGGGTTGTTCCTCTCTGCAGGCCTTCAGCAGACGATTTTCCTTTTTTAAGGAAGAAGGGGAAGTTCAAGAAGAAGCTGCTTGAGAATCAGCTGTGAAGGAATGCCCTGTTGAAGGAATATCTACTGTTCTTGCCTTGTTAGGCTGTTTTCAACGGGTCAGTCTTGATGCCGAGAAGGAGCTGTTTGACACACGAATCCATATTAAAGAATCAGATGGAAATAATACGGAAACCGCTTCCAAAGACTCGGCGATAGTTCATGATTAATTGATATATCGATATCATTCATGATAACTTTCAAATCGATTATGTTTTTCATGGATTATTTCTACACCATAAAACACACTCCATTTCGGAACATGGTGGAGATTCAAATCGACCGTTTTTTTCATAGATTATTTTCTACAAAATTACCATGAAAGTGGTTCAGTTCAAATAATTGGTAATAGCACGATGAGGTTGACCTTGCTAGAATCCACGAAGGGATGAGCTAAGCCTAGCAGAACTAAAAATCAACGATTGGCCTTGCATAGACATAAGTGTGTTGATCAGTTTGAAAACTAAACTGCGAATAGCATGATGGGGTTGGCCCAGGACGAGCTGGGCTAATATCCACGAATGGATGTATCGAAGTTCAGCTGAACTACTTATCTGATGATGCAGGTAGAAGCCCCTCAACCTCAGTTCGTTACTCGATCCAAGCAAGGAAGGAGCACAGCTAAGGGATAACTAGAACACAAAATTCCAAAGGCATAAGAAACAAGGCATAGGAGATATGCTAAGGAAAATACTATTGCTTGAAAGGCATTTAGGAAAGTTCAAAGGCCACCAGGGGCAAACAAAAAGTTAAACAAAAGTAAAAATGTTGGGTTGCCACGAAGGTGATTGATTGGGAAGAGGTAGCCCAAGACAAAACTCAATGGAAAAATAGGATTCATGTAGCCGACACCAATTGACTGAGGCACAAGGCTCGGATTGATTTGGTTTGGTTTAGACCTAAAAAGATATAAGTATTTCAGATTCAAAGCTAGCTCGGCTATACGTCCCTCTGTTGCGGAAACTAAGGACCAAACCAGAACACAAACACACATACAAACACAGAGACAAAGATTTACGTGGTTCCCCAAAATCGGGTACGTCCACGGGGGGCAGCCAGATTATATTTAGGAGGAGGAGGATTACAAATCACTCAAACTCACACTCACTCACAGACTGATACAAATGCATACATATGCAGCTCTCAAAACACTCTCTGATTTTCCCACTCTCTGGTCTCTCACTCAAGAGAGATACCCTTGCAGAAAACCAAAGGCCTTCAATTTATAGGCCATTCAAAGAATGGCTGTCATGCCATTTTCAACAAAGGCTGCTCTCAGCAGCCCATGTGGTTCAACAAAGGCTGCAGGCTGCTCTCAGCAGCCCATGTGGTTCAACAAAGGTTCAACAAAGGCTGCAGGCTGCTCTCAGCAGCCCATGTGGAGAATTATTGTCAATTATCAACAATCTCCACCTTGACGACAATTCTCCAAAAGTCCGATGCTGCCCCAAACACAATCCAAAAACAGAACAAACAGACTCTCTACAAACTCGAACAAACAAAGAGAGACAAGAGAGCAAACAACAGTGCTCTCAAAACAGAACAAACAAACAGACTGACTGCAGATAACAGATGCTCTTAACAAATTCAGAATACCGGAACAAACCAACAGAAGAGCCAGATTTTCGAAGTCTTCGAGTAAACTTCAGAACAGATTCGGACAAGTCACGCGACAACTCAAAAGTCCCGGCAACAGATTCATATACAAATTCAGATGCTTGACCCACATCAAGCCAAATGCTCAACCTCGATTGAGCCAGGCGCCCCAGAGGCGCATGCACCCCGAAGGTGCTTAACATTGAATCAGGTGGACTGAGCTTGAACCACCATCAAACTCACTCCCAATAACTTCAGCGGACAGATCTGCAGTAGATTCAAAATCAAATTCCCCAATAACGGTGGCAGCTCCACCTTCAGCTTTACTCCCTTCAAGGAAGTATAGGTTGTTGCGTCGGATGCCTCTCATCACAACCAGATTCTTTGAACTAATCTCGAGAGCTCCACCTTGCACAGAAATCACTAAACCTGTGGACTCTAAAGCTCCCAAAGAGATGAGATTTTGCTTCAGGTTCGGGACATACCGAACATCAGACAAAACAAATACAGATTCATCATACAAAAACAAGCTGATTTTACCTATCCCCATAGTCTTACAGGCATGGCCATTGCCCATAATAACTGAATCTCCATCCAACTCCTTGAAGCTGGAGAACAAGTCCTTGTTGGGACACATATGATAGGTACAACCAGAATCAAATATCCAGTTATCAGGATGGATAGCTAATGATGAACTGACAAGAGCAACATCTTCATCCTCCATAAAAATAATGTTGGCGTTGGAATCCTCTGTGTCCTTCACTTTCTTTAGTGTTGGACAATCTGCCTTCCAATGCCCTTTCTGACGACAATAGGCACATACATCTTTCGGAATGCGGAATTGAGGGGCTCCTCTCGATTGGGGCCGAGAGTTGCCTCTCACAATCAGAGCTTCAGTTGTCGTGTCCCTGTGAGTCTCCTTGTCTTTCCTGCGATACTCATTATTGATCAAAGCATTGGACACGATTTCAAACTTAATCTCTTCTTTACCATACAACAGAGTAGTGATCAGGTGATCATACTCATCAGGAAGAGAATTCAGCAACAGCAGTGCCTTATCCTCGTCAAGGATATTGGCATCCAGATTCTGTAGATCAGCAAGTATCTTATTGAACTCATTTAAGTGTTC
The DNA here is from genome assembly GCF_030253575.1 of Rhododendron vialii. Taxonomy (NCBI): domain Eukaryota; kingdom Viridiplantae; phylum Streptophyta; class Magnoliopsida; order Ericales; family Ericaceae; genus Rhododendron; species Rhododendron vialii. The sequence goes on along the minus strand of NC_080558.1, from coordinate 9,871,801 downwards.
AATCATCGGGGTACCTGCACGGTGCTGGAAACGGAAGAGCTTCTTCTTCAGGTAGAGGCGGTTCTCTACGCTTTTGGTCATGAACTTATCCTCGAGCTTTTTCCATAATTCTTTAGCCCTCGTCTCCTTCATAACAGAATACTTCTGATCTTTTGCAAGACACAAACGGATTGTGCCGCAAGCTTGGCGATTCAATCTATCCCAGTCTTTCTCCACCATATCATTGGGCTTATCCTCCAATGCAATATCCAACTCTTGTTGGATCAATACATCCTTCACATCGCACTGCCACATGCCAAAGTTATTGGTGCCATCGAATTTCTCCACCTCGAACTTGGCATTGGACACCGTGGTCCTCCGCATAGAGCCTATAGGGGGCTCGGTGACAACATTTTCAGATGCTTCGGCCATCCGGGACTCCTTAGGAAAAATCCTCGAAAAAGAACCGTCGCTCAGAAACGCTAATAGCGTTTATAGGCTGCGTTGAACTATAGCAGCAACTTTGGAGAGGAATCACGCAAAACAAAGTGTACGGTTGGATCTGGGACGTCGAGATAGTCAAAATCGACTACTCACGGGCGAAAAACGGAGTTCGGACGGCTCCGGAATCACAGAAAACAAATTTTAGGAATATTCTGCTGACTGTGTATGCTGACTGTGCACGCTGACTGGATGATAACATCTTGCTGATGTCATCATCTTCAACCTGCAGCTGCGTGTGGAAACGTATCAGAAGCGCGTCAGATCCATTTTCTGATTTGACTGCTTAAGCGCAACTTTGATCGGGAAGGTGTGGATCACCCCGACGTCGGATGAAGGCTTATTATACCTTCCCGAAATCGTCTCGACGAGACGAACAAGATGGACAGATTAGATCGTATTTTCGAGCTGTTTCGAAAAAACGCAGATTCGAACAGAGGCAAAAACAGAATGTTGCTTTGTGTTTTGGCTTCCCAAGCTCTGATACCAATTGTTGCGGAAACTAAGGACCAAACCAGAACACAAACACACATACAAACACAGAGACAAAGATTTACGTGGTTCCCCAAAATCGGGTACGTCCACGGGGGGCAGCCAGATTATATTTAGGAGGAGGAGGATTACAAATCACTCAAACTCACACTCACTCACAGACTGATACAAATGCATACATATGCAGCTCTCAAAACACTCTCTGATTTTCCCACTCTCTGGTCTCTCACTCAAGAGAGATACCCTTGCAGAAAACCAAAGGCCTTCAATTTATAGGCCATTCAAAGAATGGCTGTCATGCCATTTTCAACAAAGGCTGCTCTCAGCAGCCCATGTGGTTCAACAAAGGCTGCAGGCTGCTCTCAGCAGCCCATGTGGTTCAACAAAGGTTCAACAAAGGCTGCAGGCTGCTCTCAGCAGCCCATGTGGAGAATTATTGTCAATTATCAACACCCTCGGTACCCGCTCAGTGTTTTTCTCACTGGCTGCTAGATCAATCTCAGCTTCATTGCTCATCGCGGCAGCATCCAGCTGATTGTTTCTCAATATGCCCCTTCTCGATTACTCCTTCTGTACCGGTTTGTTTGTCCACTATTTGACTTATCCTTGTCCCAAAATGTTTGTCCATTTTAGGTTGACTCCTTGTAGACTTGTAGTTCCCATTTATGCCGTTCCTTCTTTAATGCATTGAAAAGAGTACTCTTATTTAATGCTAATAAGATGAGGGTGTTTTTGGAAACTCAATGTCTTTTCCTGATAATCATTATGTTTCTTTAATAAGTTGTGATCTCAAAATTAGACAAACAAATTAGAATAGAGGGAGTATTTCCTTTTCAGAAGCACTCTCCTCACAATCAAGCACCAAAACACCAAACTACGAAGCCACCTCAGCCACCAGGCAGAGCCCATCCCCACCCCCTAACAGCCCCTTCCCTTACAACACCTCCCCCCACCCTATCCACTACACGCAACTAGCCACCGACAGATTTGACACAAACACACACACACACAGAATGCAGGCTAGGATTTGGTCATGAGTGACAGCCGTGGGAACCAGGGGCTGCTGAAGGTGGTGGGTTGTTGAAGGTCACCATGAGCCTTATAGTATCCTTGCTATTATCTCCTATGTGACTATAAAAATCTCCATAAAATCCCTCTATTCTCTACTACATAAATATCTCTCAATTGAATTAAAAAAAAAAAAACTCTTCGAAAAGGTCATGGAGTACCTATTTATATTATCTCCATTTGTAAATGCGCTTAACATTACTATCTCTTCCTCGCCATAAATTGTTACTACATTCTCTTCACGATTTATAGCCATACGAAAATTTTCCTTTGCTCTCTCGGGCACCCCTTTCCTTTACTCTATCGTGCACCCCTCTAATTTGTTGCAAACATGCACGCACCCGTCTAATTTGTTGCAAACACGCATGCACCCCCGCTAATTTGTCACAAATATGCACACACCCATCTAATTTGTTGCAAAGATGCACGCACCCGTCTAATTTGTAGCAAACATGCACGCACCCGTCTAATTTGTTGCAAACATGCATGCACCCCGCTAATTTGTCGCAAACAAGCGATATACTAATTTTCCTCCTAATCAAAGTACCTACTTACTCTGTAGTTCACTTTCAACGTGAGTGAACATTACCCTCCACTCTCAATGATGATTAGAGTGTGGGGCCCACCAAAACGAATCCCACCACCGCCACCACCAAAAATTGAATTGATTCCATTGGACCGGCAACCTGTCCGCTAACGAGAGGGAGGGTGATGTAAAAGTGGGTGAACAAAATGATGAATCCCCTTTTTATAAGTTCAATAAGAAAGACACATCGTAGCAAAATATGGAAAGAAAGTAAACCAACCAAACCCTAGTTTATTCTATCGAACATCACACACCACATAATCATATCATCATAGTAACAAAAGCATAGGAGAGATAATCAAGATACAAACTCCAAACAAAATTGCAAGAAATTGAAAACATTAGCGGAATCTCTTAAAAGTAATAATACTGCGTCAATTACCATCCAGTAAAAGTGGCGTTCCAAATATTAGAGGAAGCTCCCGGATCCTTGGCGGCCAATTTTTTCTGCTTGAGGCTAGTCCACGCTTGGCAACGAAACCTCGAACATATTAGGTGGAGGAGGCGAGGCGAGGCTCGCCTCGTGAGGGTTTTGAATTAGGGCGAAAATATCTACACCCGCCTCAGCATCCCGAAGAAGGGACTTGTACACACGAGCACTCTCTCTTTCCTTCGCTTCTCTCTCCTCTCCAGCAGGAATCGCTCCCTGAGAGCCTCGGCCCGTTCAGCAATTTTCTCCTCTGAATCTGCGTCTCGTTCTCGTTTCATCACACAGAGAGCAATTAGTAGGACTAAGAGGTTAAGTTGAAGAACAAATTTTGAAGATGAAGAGGAAGAGGAGGAGGACATCGCGAGATTGGGAGGAGGAATATTTCAGTGACGAGCGGGTATTGCCGATGTGGCACCCGCTCGGCGCATCCGAGCCGTCCGATACATTTTTGGACGATTTGGATTGAAACACTCTCTCTCCTCTCATCCCAACACTTTCTCTCTCATTTTCTCTCTCCAAATCTGAGCCATCCAAACACATAATGGACGGCTCGTATGCGTGAGCGGGCACCCTCGGCACTGAAATTTTTTTCGATTGGGAGGGTTTGATGGAGTATCTATTTTATACAGGGGTTAAAAGACAAGGGCGGCTCATGGTCCGGTTCGGGATCGGATTACCCGATCCTATTCCTAATCCCCGTCAGTCACGGATTTTAGAAAAAGAAAATGATGTTAGCACTCTATTTTTTTTTAATAATGACACTTTAAAATTTGTCTTTTAATATAAAAATTATACATAACAAGACATATTAAAAAATAAATTTTAGAGTGTAATCATAAAAAATTAGAGTGCTAAAATCATTTTCCTTTAGAAAATACAATCCGTGTCCGGAGCAAAGGTCTCGTGTTTCAGTTCCAATTAAATAAGTATTATCTTGGAGATAACCAAAGGGGTTGACCAGGTGGTCAAGACGTGCGATTTAGAAGTTTGCTCATGACTCTGTCACTCCTAAGATCTTAAGTTCGAAATCTCTCAGGTGCTATCATTGTTGGAGAAATTGGCTGCTGCAAATTCTGAACTATTGGCGAAACCTCCACAAATTCTGAAATACGCTTCGAGTCACGACTATGTCGCTTTTCTAAAGACAGTATTTACCCCCACCAAATGGTATGCAAAGGGTTACAGCAAATCTGCCTTCAAGATAAATCGAAGCCCGAACTCGAAATTCTTTCCGTCTTTCTATTTTCTGCAGCAAAACAGAATGCAGAATGAATGCTAGGAAGTATAGAGAGAGATGTGGAATTTCGGATATTGTGTGTATATTATGAGCACGGGATTCTGCTAAGTAATGGTCTTTTTATAGGCCACTACGCACCCATTTAGAATGGGTATGCACCCGATCTAGTCTGACCATTGGATCAGATCCTACGGTCCAGATCGATCAGTCACACCCAGTTACACCGAACTAGTGTGCTTTTTCACTCACACCCAATCGGATTTGATCCAATCCATTGGATCGAGCCCATTCGCGACCGACGGCTACGAACGCAACTCCACGGACCAGCGCACGAGTCGCACCCGATCAGAACCACCCCGTGTGACACGCGGCATCCATGTCAGCGCCACCTTACTGCCAACTCGCAATAAGAAATGGCGCCAATAAGGCGCCTAGCGCTGACGTGCAAAGTGCGTCGCTAAAGCGCCACAGCCCACGCCGCGTGCGCGCCTGTGTGAGTGTGTACCGGCTTTGCCGGTATGGCACCAAAGAGCTGCACCACACTAGATCATTAGCTACTTACATTAGGAATGTTTCCTAATATATATCACTCCAACATCTCTCAGCTAACCAATGTGGGACAAAGCTCACAAAGAGGAAAACAAGAATTCTAAGGAAACAAAGGAAATTTACAAAACCAAAACTGACGACTCTTTTATTTTGAAAATCTCTAACAATCAACTCCTTTTAGGCCCCTCCATGTGAAGGTTTGTTCTGAATGTAATTGGGCTTCCTGCGAGTAGGCAGTGGGATTTGGCCCAAGAATAGTTGATGAATGCGTAAGCTGACACAAACACCTGAGTTATCAATCAAAATATTATCTTGTAGATGCTGGGCTTGGGATTCGAAGAGGAATTATCTCCCCAAGGCCTATGTGGCACTTGATACCATTTGAAAGGTGATGTATTGTGAGAGAATTATCTGTCTCGTATAACAAAAAATAAGTAACTAAAAAATAACAACATTAAGCGAAACGGGGCTAGTCAATCCAATTTCACTAGCCATAGCAGCACTTTTTCTTTCTTTTTTTCCCTTTTCTAAGAGACACGCAGCATCACTTGAGAGCTGAAAAATTGAAACAAACAACAAAGGGCAATAAATAGAACGATTTTAATATGCTGGAGGATATATGAAATTTACTTGGAAAGTAAAATCTAGATAAAAAGTAAATTTTTAGCTGATTGATGTATGAATTAAATGTAAATAGCAGTGGGTAGATAGTTGAGTCACATATTTAGTCCTAGTTCTGTCTTCAATGGACTATGCAAAATAAAAAATATTGAGAGGTCGAATTCTACTTTTGTCAAAGAAACTGGATAAAATTTCAAGTAAGTTTACCAATACCAATATAACTCATGCAAACTGGTTAAATTTTAAAACAATAGCTCCAACAAAATCATGGCTTTACATACAAGGTACATGACAAAGTCCTCCTATTTGAACAATCATAAATTATTTCTCTTGATAACCTCGATGAAAGCTCGATCGATGTCATTGGAAAATAGAGCTTAAACACTTTTAAAAGCCTCTCTCTAATTTTACAATTCAAGGTTGAACACTCAATGCTCAATGTGCATGCATCCGTGATTGATGTTCGTCGACTAATGAATGTCACACGAGAATAAAAAAAAATATTCACCAATAGATGTGGTAATTGCGTAATCAAGGAATATTGTAACTTTAAGAGTACATAATGCTTGTTTGAGGTAATGACATTGAGAACCAAGTAAGATTCCAACATGCCTTTTGGAGAAATATACTCTATATTTGAGATGTCAACGAACTTTGGATAATACTCAAATGAGGTGGGTTGTGATTAATTATTTGACCCAAATTGCCCAATTGATTCATAGTCACAGTCCTCAACCACTCACAAATTGATCACACAAATAAATTTTAATATATGAATCGATTGCTTAGTCTAGTAGATTTGATTGTACCGGATTCTTGAATACCACATATTAAGTAAAACAACTTAGTTTTACTTCTCCACTATGCAAATGCGAGCATGTATCTTATTCGGTAGCTTCAAATTCTGTGAATTGGCTTTCGATAATAATTTATTATGAAATCACAAACTTCACACCAATTGATTCTGAAACCGATCTTTCTGATGTGCAAAATATACGCTGTTGTTTTTTAAATTGATTTCTAGAAAAATAAGATAATTGATTTACCTCACTAGTGGTGCTAATGATCTTGTGTTATGATTCTTTGTGGCCTTAGTTATGCTTGCTTGTGGCAAGTGTTATGAAAATTTGTGACTAGCCACAACTTCAGAATTTACGAATCGTTGCTTACGAGAATTTTTGGTACATTTGCTTTTACTTGTGAATGTTTGTCGCTTTCTTATGATTGTGGATTTCTTATGAGTTTGTTGTGGCCAATAAAATTGGGTTGTGAATTATAGTACAAGAATTTTGTGATCCAGCTTATGAATGCTTGTGGTTAAATAAGACGACATGTTGGATGATTGGTTCTTCACGTAACATTAAGACAATGTGCGCTGAACCCATGATTAGGCACATAAAGTGTGTGCTTTTATTATTGTTGTATTGAAGCATTTCACTATGATATGTATTTTTACTCTATGCTTGCTTTTCTATATCCCATTTTCTAGCTAATACCCTATGAATACTGCTCTGTTTCTGAATGTGACATGAATATTAGTTTTTCCAAAGCTTGACCGCGCAAACCCAGTTCCGGCCTTGGGCTGATTACTTCGATCTCTCTGAATACTTGATCTAACCAAGCAGGATCATGATAGTGATGACCCATTTTGAGAAACAGAGGAGGACCTAAACCTAAGGTGCGGCCTCTTTAGGCTCTTAAAGATTGTGCAAAATTCAGAGGGGCCTTCTATTTCAGGACCCATTATAAATTTTATAACGAATTATACATAATGAGATACATGCAATGAATATTTTGGTTTTTTTATTTGATGTGTACAAGATAAAATTTACAAGCCATGCTGTTGGAAGATATATTGTGCCAGGCTACAAAGTGCTTTGAAACATGAAGAAACTTTTGAATGTATTTACTGTGCGCCCAGAACTAGTAATTTTGCTGGTAAATTTACAAAAAGGAAAATATCTAATCAACGCTTTTGACATATTTAAAATGTTCGATCACTGTTTTTAGGACTAGTAGTGTGTTAGTGATGCTTATTGAGATCTTATTTATTCGATTATTGTTTTGGGTTTTTCCACGTTGGTAAATACTGTAGAAACTTTATATCCATCTCAAAACCAATTGGCAATGAATGGAGAGGTCCCAGATGTTATTAAGTGATCACCCATTCCACTCCCAAGCAATGTGGGATTCTATTTCCTTAACATCCCCCCTCACGTGCAGCCGCATTTGAGGTCTGTCACGTGTGGCCACTTTTTGGGTCCTTGTACTTATCTAATTTGTATTTCGTTCGTAGAAACGCCTAAAGAGCCTCATTTTTTATTTTTGCTTTGGCACCGAAAACTGAAGGCCAGCTGCATGGAGGGGGGCTAGCAGATCACACCTGGAGTTCATGACCTCTCCCAAAGTTGAAACTCTCATTTTCTCACTCACTTCCACAGAGGCACAGAGGCTAACTCTAACCATTACCGTGTGTTTCTCTCTCATCCCCTCACACTTTCATCGCCGATGAGATCTTGCTCCTAATACCCAATCTTAGAACTTGCTGCGAGTGTTCCTAAGAAATTCTACAGAATATGTCGACTTTGGAAAGCAGGAACTTTGAAGATGGGCAAACTATTCAACCAGTTATGCTTGCCGCCAATGTTTCTAGTACTCTGGGTTCGAGTCACGAAAATTATATTTCAATAGATGGGACCATGTTTTTCGACGACTTGGCCTCTGCAGAACGTGTTCCAGCCGCAGCCCTGTCCAACTGGTCGCCTATTTCAAAGAATCAAAATCCAATCGATGGTGGTGAGATTCAGTCAGAGGGATCCTGTCGTTGCTTTTCACTGGATGAGGTACTAATAGCGACAAACAATTTTGACGATGCATTAGCTATCGGAATCGGGGGATTCGGAAAGGCATACAAAGGGTTCATCGACGATAGTGCTAAGATGGTTGCCATAAAGCGGTTGAATGCCGAGTCCAAGCAAGGTGCGGAAGAGTTTTGGATGGAGGTCAAGATGCTTTCAAACCTCCGGCATGCTAATCTCGTTGCATTGATCGGCTACTGCAACGAGTGTCAGGAGATGATTCTTGTACGAGTATATCGTTCTGGGGACCCTTGCCGATCATCTCTACAGGCTAAACACAACAGAAAGCAATACAAGTTTTTCTCCTCTCTCGTGGGAGGAAAGGCTTGACATTTGTATTGATGCTGCCCGTGGATTAGACCACCTTCATAGTGGTACCAGCCAGAGTTTTATACATCGAGATGTGAAGACCACAAATATTCTAATAGACGAGAATTGGGTAGCTAAGATTTCGGATTTTGGATTGTCGGAAGGCACTACAAGTCACTCAATAACCCATATAAGCACGCAAGTGAAGGGCACATTTGGGTATTTTAATCCTGAGTATTTCATTACTCAAAGACTGACTGCAAAATCTGATGTGTATGCATTTGGTGTGGTATTATTAGAAGTGTTGTGCGGAAGGCCGGCAGTGGATAGAAAACTTGCCAGAGTCATTGACCCCTCTCTCAGTGGACAAATAGCACGACGTTGTCTGAAGTCTTTTGTTGCACTTGCCAACAATTGTTTGCAACAAAGTTCAAAACCGCGGCCCACAATGGCCGAAGTGTTGCGCAGCCTTCAGCTCGCATTAATATCCCAACAGAGAGGAAATTGCAAGACATTTCAGAGTACGATGGACCTGTGGTTGAAGGAGATGAAGAACATCAGTTCCTCAAGTGGCATGGGCAATTAAAAGATTTGCTGAGCTCCAGGTGATATATTTAGGAAATGATTCAGTTATATTTTGTTAATATTTCTATCCAAATCGTGATTCTAACATTCATTGCTCTGTTTTCTGTTATAGTGAAGATCCTGAAATTCACTTTAAGTACATTAAGGCTGCTACCAAGGTTGGACAAATCGAGGAGGTTGAACGTGTGACAAGAGAATCAAACTTCTATGACCCTAAGAAGACAAAGAACTTCTTTATGAAAGCAAAGCTTCGCAATGCATGACCACTTGTGAATGTATGTGATCGTTTTGGGTTTGTTCTAGATCTAACCCACTACCTTTATTCAAACAACATGCTCAGATACATTGAAGGTTACGTTCAGAAGGTAAGATTTCCCTCAAGTGTCTTAGATAGTAGAATTTTTGTCACTTGAAATATAGAACTCTTGCAAAGGTGGTCTGTCGTTAATCATACCAAATATGAATTTATAAAAATCATAGTAATTGTTCAACATAGAAAAATAGGATTGTTGGTAATATAATCAATCCTAATTTCGTCTTCGGCTCCCTCCACAGTAAAGCCCGATTTCTTACGCCAACCAATCAGGTAACAGATTGGCCCAATAAGTCCTTGTACTTAGTTAGTTATGAACTGATCACTTTGTGTCCATGTCATTGCATTCCACATGAGTTGATTGTCCAACGGCACTGAACTTTCCACTGGATTATTTATAACTATCACCTTTTAGCTCCTCAATTTAGCTCCATGTGCCATTCAATTTCAAGTCCTGAAACGAGGAAAACAAGTATCAAACTTCAAGTAAAACACTAAACAAATGTAACAAGCATAAATTAGCTAGAGAACGCAAATGGGTACATTAACATACCTATCAGAAGGCTACAGTGCTGAACTATTATTGGATTTCCCTGGATAGTTAAACCCAGGAAATGCTCCGTTAGTTGTAGGGCAGCTGCTGGATGACAACTGTCCTGAAGATTTTATATATTAAAGGCTTCATTCTATCTGTCCGTTCTCTGCTTACAATTGAATCACTTGTGGACGAGTTTGAGAAAAGGTCAGCTCCCACTCTCTACCTCCCTTTCTCTCCTAGCCGCTTCGGATCCTCACACTTCGCTTATGTTTTTCAGGAATCGACTTGGATTGCTTAACCAGTTAGCATCTTGTGAGTGAGGGAAGCCAAGACGTACATGCTCACAATGCTCTGGGAAAAATCGTAGTAGACAGCAACAACAATCCAGAACACTTTCTTACCACAAATCCGTATTATGATTCACGTGTTGTGGGAAAATATTGTGAGGAGCGGGATCCCACCATCGCTGTTGTCGCTTATCGCAGAGGACGATGTGACAAAAAGCTCATCAATGTAACAAATAAGAACAACCTATTCAAACTGCAGGCGAGGTTAGTAATTATTTTTGGTTTAACTTTCGTATTACCTGTTATTGTGGATGAGTTTGAGAGGAGATTTTATCTAACCCATTTTTCTCTTTCAGGTATGTAGTTGAAAGGATGGATGGTGATGAGTGGACGATGGTTCTTAACCCTGAGAATGAATTTAGAAGACAACTTATTGATCAAGTTGTATCTAATGAAGGCAAGAGCCTAGCACAAGTTTTTGCAGCTGCTAGAGCTTTCATGGCTGCCAATCTTCGGCATGAATCAATTGAGCTTCTTAAAAAGTTTGTGCTTCAAAATTCTGCGTTAAGTGGAAGATTTAATCTGCAGAACTTGCGTACCATGATGGCCATTAAGGCGTTCAATGGCGGATCCAGAAAATTTGGACAGATGGGTCACTTTTCGAGCACAAATTTAATAAAAATACTCACAATCGGATACAAAGAGAACATGTGTTCAAAAAAATATAATTAGAATAAAAAATAAATGTTAGTGTTTCTGTGTTCAGAAAAAAATTCCCGATATTTGCAGGAGGGTCACGTGACCCGTCTGTACCTACATTGGATCCACCCCTGAAGGCGTTTTGAAGCCCAAAAGTATACGGAAGAGTTAGCAATTTTCAAGAAGTTAACCCCCAACAAAAATACCAGCACCCCATACACATACGCAACGCCCACGTACGCTACTAAATCTCCCACATACATTGCACACCTACGAGCCCGTTCAGGGGTCATTGTGGGTCCTGCACACATAACCCACCTCCACTATGTGTGGGACACACGAGCCCATTTATGGGTACCCTTTGCCAATGCACCGATGGTGAAGCGATAGTCCCACTGGGCCCTTCTTCAGATCCCGTACAACTTATCCGAATTGTTCATCAATTTTAAAATATTTTTTGATTTGCTATGCAAAAAATCTACTCAATCCAATGATTGCAAGTGTTTAATCTACTAATTTCTCATTCAAAATACAGGATCCTATATTCTGAATCAAAAATTGGAATATAGGATCAAGCACTTTCAATTATCGGATTGGGCTGGTTTTTTGAGAGGCCACTAAAAAAAGTAGTTTAAAATTAATGAAGCAATCTCGATCATTTGTGCAGGACTCGAGCCAATCTGTGCACTATCAGTGCATTGGAAATCAATAACCATAGAATTATTGGGGACCCATAGTGAATTTGAGTGTGTTTGTATATGTGTGAGTGTAATTGTTTGTGGTGCTAGAATGATTGGTACCATTGAATGTCCACCTAGTTAATTCTTGAATATTACTCTGTAAGAAGTTCCAAAACTAGATACTCTATTACGATATATTTATGACTCATTTAATTGTGAGTTTATTATTCATATTAACTTGCATGAGGGGTTACATATATCCATATACCCTCCTGAATATAGGTTTTAAATTAGCATTTTTGTTATTGGTCGGTTACAATATTAATGTAGCTAATTATTCTTGATAATTGCCTTAGAGTAAGTCCAATGGGTGATGAAAAGCAATAAGTCTAATGGTACAGCAATTAAATCTTGCACAGCAGTGCACGTGGCTGTCCAAGTGTTAAAAAAAGTGGGTCCCATCGTTCCCCTCAATTCTATGGCAAATTGAACTTCACGCGCAAACCCATTTCATTTTAAATCGGGAGAAAAAGTGGGTCAAATCTCTCCCAATCCAATTTCAACTCCCGTCCCTTTCCCCCAAAATTGAAAACAGGGGAGAGGAATAAAAAACTTTCCCCAAATTTACATTCCCAATATTGCCACCAAACTCTCCCTTCTTCTCCAGTGTTCCTTCCAGCTTGTGGAGATCTTTTCCGGCGACTTCTTTGACCTCTTCTCCTCTGTTGTCCCCACCTACTTCTCCGGCGTCTTTTCCGGCTCTTTTGGGTATAGATTGTTCAAACCTTCAAATATGCTCATCGTTTCTTGTTGTCATCTTCTCTCTGCTTTCACTGGTAGCTCCCCGTGAGAGAGACTTATGAAAAAATCAACAATAGGGAGTCGACGAATTACAAGGCCAATACCAGGTCAACAATGGCAAAATCCACCCATTGAAAGTTAGTTAAGAGAAACCAATATTCTTTTTAATTTGAACAGAAACCAAACTCTCAACAGTAATTTATGAAAAGCCCCAACTTTTTTAGAAAAAAAAAAACCCCAAATTTGTAATTATAAAGAAAACCCAATTTTTTTAAGAACAAACCCTAATTTTAGACAATTTTAGACATAGACCGAAGTTAAGGTCTAACAGAAGAGAGAAGAGAGAGAAACACAACACATCTGATTTGGCGTGCTACCGATGGTGGGGGTTCCGGGTAGCAGTTGGGTTGCCATGGCTACCTTTGTATGGGAGAGAGACAGAGAAGCCTTGAGAGAGAGCAAAGAGAGAGATGGAAGTCAAAGAGCGAAGGTTTGGTGGTCGGTGGCGGCGTAAATGATCGGACAATCCAAAAGAGGGTCGTCGACGGTGGGGGAGGGAGAGAGAGAGAGAGAGAGAGAGAGAGAGAGAGAGAGAGGCAATTTGGGGAAGAGTTTCCTCTATTCTAATTTTCTCCCAAATGGGTGTGCGCGCGAGTTAAATTTGCCGTAGAATTGAGGGGAGAGATGGGACCCACTTTTTTAACACTTGGACAGCCACGTGCACTGTTGTGCAACATCTGTTCTTAATTGTTGTACCATTAGACTTATTGAATGAAAAGGGGGTTGTCATAGTTATCCAGCCCTAAATCGGAAAACAGCTTTCTAATGGGGGATGGATACAGGGATGGAAAATAGCTTTGAGTTATATGGAGATGTATATATCCATCCCTAGATGCATCTTTCCATCCCCTTCCAGCTCAACAAATCAACTAATTTATTAAAATAATAGACGGCCGGAGTATACCTGCGCATTGGCCTTCTTTCTTTCTTTTTATCCTTCAATCTTCCTGTTGGGCATTTTTTATTTTAATTTTTGATCTTCTTTTCTGCCCGTAGGGCTTGGCAGGGAGAAAAAGTTAATTAAGTTGATCTTTTTATTTTTATTTTTGATTTCTTTTTATTTTTATTTTTAATTAAAGTTTAATTCATTTAGGGGAAAATAAAATGGAGAAAAAGTTAGCTAATCAATTTTTCATCCTAAAATAACTATCCATTCCCTCATTTTCCGTTCCCATTGGAGAGAAGAGAATCCTATTATCTATGTAACTAACTTTTAACCACTTTTTGACACTAAAATAACTATCCATCCCCTCATTTTTCATCCTCCCATTGGACTTGCTCTTATAGATATTCCTAGCTAGGTGAGGTCTATATGTAGGACTCATGGCTTTGTTGAAAGGGAACACCTAAGGTAATCCCCCTCTTATGGTGCCCCCATGTTATGCCTCCGAATGTTTAATGATTATGCGTTCGAGTGGTTATATTATGTCATTTTGGGAGGACACCATAATAATAACATAACATTTTTTTAGGGTGACATCATAATAATAAAAATGTTATGCCTTTTTTTGAAAAGTGTTATGCATTCGAGTAGTTATGTTATACCATTTTGAAAAGTATTATGCCCAACATAATAATAATAATAATGATAATGATAATAATAATAAAAGTAAAAAAGTATTATATTTTCGAATGGTTTAATGTTATGTTATAGGGTGATACGGTATTCCCCAAGACAAGAGAGATGATACCCTAGCATTATCCTTGTTGAAATGTACGTGTTGAGAGGGATGGATAGAGATAAAGTACAAGTGTAGAGTACTGTTCATAGTTTTACACATATTTTCTATATTAGTTTAAGGAATTGATATTTGCGCTCCACTTTTTACTGATGACGCTCAACTTTATTCATGAAGTTACTAGTAACAACTTCACATTAAAATTTGAGCGCCATTAGTAAAAAGTGAAACGCGAAAATCAGTTTCCTTAGTTTATGAGCAATTTTGACTACACACCTCACAATAACTCACAGGCCTGCAAATTTATACTAACAATCTAAAGTGATTGCTTTTAACTTTTTTACACGTACGTAATACCAATCTGCATCTCGGAATGATTTGGTGAGTATTCTTGATACCCGAAACAAAACTCCAAGTGAAAGTTTAGAACCTGTTTTTTCTTTTTGGTACTTCGGAGATATATTAAAACATCAATCAATTAATTGGATATTGCAACGAGTGTCAGGAGATGATTCTTGTTATGAATATATAGCTCTTGGTACCCTTGCCAATCATCTCTACTAGCTAAATACATCAAAAGGCAATACAAGTATTCCTCCTCTCTCGTGGGAGCAAAGGCTTGACATTTGTATTGGTGCCGCCCGCGGATTAGACCACCTTCATAGTGGTACCAGCCAGAGTTATATACATCGAGATGTTTTTTTTTTTTTTTGAACAGCAAAAATAAATTTATAATCTTTGAAATTGTTATAAAGACTACAGGAACAAGGGTTGATAGCGTCATATCCCTAAATCTAAGACCAATATTAAACATCGACATGTGAAGACCACAAACATTCTTATAGACGAGAATTGGGTAGCTAAGATTTTGGATTGTCGAAAGTTAATATAAGTCATTCAATAACCCGTATGAGTACAGACGGGAAAGGAATATTCATGTATTTGGGTCCTGATTATTAGTTCATTACTCAGAGACTGACTACAAAAAAAAAATTGTCAAAATTGACTACAAAATCAGATGTGTATGCCTTTGGTGCAGTGTACTGCTAGAGCCTAGAAGTATTATGTGGGAGGCCAGCCGTGGATAGAAAACTTGGCGAGGCGCAAATCAAATTTCCATTAGGCTCAACAGTGCATCGAAGAGGGAAAGCTTGCCAGAGTCGTTGACCCCACTCTCAGTGGACAAATAGCACCACGTTGTTTGAAGTCTTTTGTTGTACTTGCCAACAATTGTTTGCACAGAAGCCCAAAATCAAGGCCTACAATGGCTTTAGGCTCCGTTCTCAAAAAGGAAATAAGTACTTATTTTTTAAGAATGTAATTTTAAGTTTAAAAATTATGTGGTTATGCAAATAATTTTTCTATCAATATGAATCTTATTTGATAAATCTTATTAAGATCTTTAATACGGTGCAAAAAAAATTAAAAAATTATTTTTCATTTACATTATTTTTTGAATTTAAAAATGTAAAATAAGTATTTATTTTTTAAGAATGTGTTCTGAAAAGGGGCCTTAATGGCTCTACAACCACACATTCTTATAAGATTCAGGCCGAGTCAAAAAGGATTTGATGACTCAAGGTTCACATCGGGCTTCGATGAGTCAAGGTTCATATTAGGGAAAGGAGAGTAAGGGGAAAAGGGGGTACCATACTGCTGCTACTGCTCTTTTGCTGTCTTATTTCAATTCAATGATATTAGAAATTTTCTTTTACCTTTCATTTGGTTAAACTATCTTAGGATGTTTAATAGTTGGTATTTTTAGTTAGTTCATTTTCGTGACTTATTAGTATTTCATTTAAGTTTAAGACTTGAGGCAATTGTTGGTATTCTACTCCTAATTGGTTGGTTAATGTTAGTGTGTTTTGGTAGTTTGCATGAAATTGGTTTAACAAGTACAAGTTTTCTTTTAATTGAGTTTCGTAATGTTAATTACTTTAAATATTTTTTGAAGATGATAGTTTAATTCAAAGGAAATCGTGATTTAAAATCGAAACTGAACCATATTTAATAGTTTGAATTGGTTTGTTTTCTATGTCATTTGTGTGTTGGTTTGATTCTTCAAATTTATAATTCGTGAATATTTATTTGGTACTTAATTTAATATAAAACCGAATCCATTCAAACCATACTCACCCCTACCGCTCACAAGTCCAATTTCAGAGTAACATTGATTAAACAATGCCGACTTCTCCGTATCTGGGGTCCGGAAAGGACACGAGTAAAAATTGGTCGAGAGCATCGCAAAGTAGTGCGCGTCACGTGGGCCCATTGTTTTGCTGCTGTACGTTAAAAAATGAAATAAATTTGAAGGGGTGAATTAAAATGATATTCACGCAATAATCTCTCACATACATGCGGGCTCCACACATTATTATGTATGAATCCTACATGTATGTGAAAAATTGTGTAAATTATTGTATTTTAAATATTGTATAAGTAGCATTATTGATCAGTGAATTTTACATGTCAGTAAATGAATCCAAATGTGTAAAGTTGATTAGTCAAAGACTCAAAGGCATTGGAATGTTTGACTAATCCAAAAGGAAATTGGAAGAACAAAAGTTGAAAAGTCAAAATGGGTTAATCTTTCTACTTTGTTAAGAGATTAATAAAAAAATTTGCCTTTTTTTTAAAAAAAAAAGGGGTTAATTCCCAACTACTACTACCAATCATGGCTAGAAGGCTCTCAGTTTTGTCACTAAAAGCATCCTTATGAGTTTTGGACTAAATTAATCCTCAAAAAATATTTTTCGATTTTAACTGATCCTTTTTTTATAATTACATAGAATCAAGCTCAATACTCTCATTCTCTTTATGATCTCCTTAATTAAATATTCATACCCTTCTTTTCTTTTAATGCTTCTAATGCTCTCCCATGCGGATGAACATTGAGGCAAAAGAGACAACAACGATATAATATTGTGTAGCGGATGAACAGTGACTCTCTTTTTTTTTGTGCTTTCGGAATTAAACTAAGCAATTCACGTGATGTATCTATTTTTTTGTGTTTTCAGAATTTTGGTTACTTTCACCTTATTTTCTGTATTGTTGTGCACAACTTGCTTTGTGAGGCTTACTTCGAGGTATCACACAAATAATTTGAGCTATTCATTAATTTTAAATATTTTTTCGGGTGACCTAGTATAAGATCAACTCAATCGAATAACAAGAAGAGATGCCAGCTAAGGTGGCATCTCCGACAGTCAAGTTTGGCATCAATTGACCATTTAACAAATCTGTCTTCTGTCATGCCAAAGCTGATGTGGCTTTACCAGACCCTACTCCCATGCCAATTTTGCCAGCTTCTTTTCATCATGCCATTTGAAATTTAAAAACCGTTTTGAGGGTTTTTTTTCCCTTCCTTTAAGCTCTATTTTTTTGACATAAAGGTTGGAAAAAGAGCTTGGTGTCAAATTAAAAATGTTAAAATGCAACATAAGCCTTAAAAAAAATGACATCACCAATAACGAAGAAAATGTTGAATAATGACATCACCAATAACGAAAGAATGTTGAATTGAATCGTGCCACTCTACGACATCTCCACACGTTTTAGAGGACACAAATCCGAATGGCGTCTTCCCAATTATTTCCACAGAGGCGGCTTCAACCATTACCATATGTTTCTCTCATCCCCTTTCCTCTCTCTCCTCCATCATCTCCGAGATTATCCCCAAATTCATTCTTACAATTTGTTGCCAGTGTCCTAAAAAATTCTTCAAAATATGTCATCTTTAGACAGCCGGAATTTTGAAGAAGAGAATAGTCAACCACTAAGGCTTGCCGCCAATGTTGCTAGTGGTACGGACTCGAGTCAAGGAAACAATCTTTCAAGAAATGCGACAAAGCTTTCCGAAGCCTTTCCCTCTTCAGACCCTACTCTACCCGGAGCCTCGTCCAACCGGTTGCCCATTTCAAAGAGTCAGCATCGAATCGATGGTGGTGTGGTTCAGTCAGAGGGCAGGGATCATTGCTTTTCACTGGAAGAGGTACTAATAGCGACCAACAATTTCGATGACGCATTAGTTATCGGGATTGGGGGATTCGGTAAGGTATATAAGGGATTCATCGACGATGGTGCTACAATGGTTGCCATAAAGCGGTTGAACGCCGAGTCCAAGCAAGGTGCAGGAGAGTTTTGGACGGAGATCAAGATGCTTTCAAAGCTCCGGCATACTAATCTCGTTGCATTGATTGGCTACTGCAACCAGTGTCAGGAGATGATTCTGATTTATGAATATATAGCCCTCGGGACCCTTGCCGATCATCTCTACAAGCTAAAGACAACAAAAAGCAATTCGAATATTTCTCCTCCCTCGTGGGAGCAAAGGCTCGACATGTGTATTGGTGCCGCCCGCGGATTAGACCATCTTCATAGTGGTACCAGCCAGAGTTTCATACATCGAGATGTGAAGAGCACAAACATTCTCATAGACGAGAATCGGGTAGCTAAGATTTCGGATTTTGGATTGTCTAAAGGCCCTACAAGTCATTCAATAACCCATATAAGCACAGAAGTGAAAGGCACATTCGGTTATTTGGATCCTGATTACTTCCGTACTCAAAGACTGACTGCAAAATCCGATGTGTATGCCTTCGGTGTGGTATTGTTAGAAGTGTTATGTGGGAGGCCACCCGTGGACAGAAAACTAGATGAGGAGCAAATCGGTTTAGTCTATTGGGCTCAACAGTGTATCAAAAAGGGAAAGTTTGCTGAAGTCATTGACGCCTCTCTCAGTGGACAAATAGCACCACGTTGTTTCAAGTCTTTCGTTGTACTTGCCAACAATTGCTTAAATGAAAGTCCAAGATCACGGCCTACGATGGCTGAAGTGTTGGGTAGGCTTGAGCTCGCATTGTTATCCCAACGGAGAGGAAGAACAGAGGGAATAATGACAAATGCGATTCAAAGTATGATGGACATGTGGCTGGGGGAGAGGAAGGACAACAGTTCCTCAAGTGGAAAATCAAATGATTCGCCTAGGAAATCAGATTCGAATACTGGTGCCCAATTATACCGTCAATTCTCACTCGCTGACATTCGTGAAGCCACAAAAGATTTCAGTATGAGCCTTTTGGTACGTAATTCGGACAAGGTGTATAAAGGTAGTGTCAATATTGATGGTAAAGCTCTTGTGGTTGCGATCATAAGATTTAAGAAACTTGAAGGTGTTGGGGATGAGATTCATCCAAAGAGACTGCTCCTCCACCCCAACATACTTTCTCCGATAGGGTTTTGCACTGAGGGAGACGAGCTGATCCTCGTTTACGATTACATGGCCAATGGGTCCTTGCAAGATCATTTGCATTATACAGATAGCCCACTTTCATGGGAAATGCGACTTCAAATTTGCATTGGAGCTGCGCAAGGACTAGAATATCTCCATGCAAACAGAGAGCTTGAACTCATCCACCACTGCATTGAACCATCCAGCATTCTACTGGACGAGAATTGGGTCGCGAAAGTTATGCTTTCCAACATAAGAACTACGACCAGTACCCGCACTAGCCTACTTAGATCAACTACAATGCCCAACAGCTCTAGATATCAGGAGGATTACCTGTACTCATTCAGTGTAACGTTGTTGGAAGTACTGATTTGTAGCAAGCGGTGGGGTAGCTTTTTCGATGAAAGAAAGCAGTCGTTTGTCTACTGGAACCTTAATTATCCTGACATGCCACTAAAGTTTTATTTGGAAGATGTTATTCTATCCGATACCATATATCACCTCATGGATCCGCACCTTGCTGGGAAAATAGGATCAGAGTGTTTGAGGGAATTTGTCAAGATAGCATGTTGTTGTTTGTTTCAACAGGGGTTCGGAATTAGAACGTCGATAAACTACGTAGTGAGGAGCCTCCACTCTGCATTGCACCTGCAAGAGAATTGGCAGAGCCTTAATGCCAGTTCTGCAGCTCGGACACAGTCGTCAAATTCGAACCTGCAAGAGAATTGGCAGAGCCTTAATGCCAGTTCTGCAGCTCGGACACAGTCGTCAAATTCGAACGAAGACATCTCCGTCAATATTTATCAGGAAGCAGTAAATCTTTCACCCGCATACGGTTGGACAGAGGGTCCATTTGGGCCAATTTTCCTATCATAGAAATCATTCAAAATGTATTCTTACTCTCAGATGTATTGGATATGTTTCAAATGCTCAATTTTTCAGATTCGGTACTGAGAGCGTACTGGGACCTTTATGCTATGATGAAGATTGGGGGAAGGCTTTAGTTTCCTTCTCAACCGATGTGGGAAAGAAGATAAAGTAAAGTCTATGTAAAGAAATCCATTTCATGCTCCATTCACAATCAGTGGTTGATGTTTTAAAGAAAGGGCATTAAAGTAATTAGCCTATGTAATTAGTTGAAGTAGTTAAGTTTGCTTAGTTAAGTAGTTAAGTGTGATTAGCAGCTTAGTTTTGTTGATGAGCTGGCAATTCTGTTACGCACAGCTGGGGTCTTTGTATAAGTAAGAAGTGGCCTTGTATATTTTCAAATGAATGACTACGTAGGTTGTTCTGTATCTCATGTAAATTGCATATTATTAGTACATCTTAAGAAACTCTCCGGAACATGTCAGCTTTAAAATTTAGAGAGGGGGGATTTTTGAACAAGGGCAAAATGGTCAACAAGTAAGGCTTGCTGTCAATGTTGCTAGTGGTGCGGGTTCGAATCACGAAAACAATCTTTCGAGAAATGAAACTTAGGCTTCCGACATCTTTTGCTCTACAGACTCCACTATAGCCGAAACCTCGTCCACGTAATTGGTTGTCCTTTTCGAAGTGTGAGAGTGCAATAGACGTGCGGCTCAAGTGGAGGAGGGATCTTGTCGTTGCTTTTCACTAGATGAGATCCTAATAGCAACTCACAACTTCGATGATTCATGTCATTGGGATCTCTACGAGCCACGTACAACGAAAACTGATACGACTACTCCTCTCATGTGGGAGCAAAGGCTCTCATTTGTACTGTGCCGCTCGCCGATTAGACCACCTTCATGCTGGTACCAATCAAAGTTACATACACCGAGATGTGAAGACCACGAATATTCTGTTGAACAGTAATTGAGTAGCTAAGATTTCTTATTCTGTATTGTCAAAAGGCACTACAAGTCATTCAACAATTCATATAAGCACACACATAAAAGGCACATGCTCCGATATCTAAATCCTGATTATTTCATAACTTAAAGAATAATCATAAAATCTGATGTGTATTCCTTTGGTGTGGTATTATTAGAAGTGTTATGCGGGAGGCCGCCCGTGGATACTAGCCTGGAGGAGGACCAAATTAGTTAGTCCAACATAGAGGAAGAACGAAGGGAGTAATTGCCAAGGAAGGCATTTCAAACGATTCGCCTCATGAATCAGATTCCAATAGTGCTATTCAATCATACCATCATCCCTCTCTGTGATGGGCTTATTTTTTGTATTGATTGAGTTATTGGTCTTGGTTATCTCGTAAACTCTCACAATTGCTTTAAGGGTGGGCACCGTGTCTTATCATCTCGTATTCGTGTAAAAATTCTCTCAACCCTAACCTGACCTATTTAGCTGTTTGCGTTATCATGTCGTGTCATATTCGTGTTCCGTGTCAGAAATAGCCAACCCTAATGCGCTAATTAACTTCGTGCTGGGTTATTGTGTCCTTTCATAAATTTTTATCTAACGTCGTGTCATGTTGTGTTCGTGTCACAATTCTCTCAACTCTAACCCGACTTGTTTAATTTTTCGTATTGTCGTGCCTTGTTATATTCATATTCTATGTCAGATATATCTGACATTAACCAACTAACTTGTTTCCAATTCTTGTGTTGTGTCGAAATTTCCACCCCTAAAAAATGATTTCCACCCCTAAAAAATGATATCTTTTATTGATTGGGATAAAAAGAATGGTGATTGGTGACCACAAATATTCTCTTCTATCGACAGACAGGACGGGGCCACTTGCTGGAATACCTCGCCCACCGCTTTCTCCCTACCAATAAGTTTAGATACACTATATTATCCATTATATTTTTTATGAGGTTCATTTTGGGTCCCATAAAAAATACAGAAAAATATTTATAAATTTTAAAATAATATTTTGCGGGGCTCTGTAAAATATCAGCTCTAACGGGTATCGGTAAGTATTATTTCTAAATTTGTAGGAGCAGAAATGCTCAACTATGCAGTTTCGGACATACGAACCCAGAAATGATATTTACCGATATTCGTTAGAGTTGAATTTTTACAGGGCCTCATAAAACATTATTTTAAAAATTTTGGATATTTTTTTGTATTTTTGTGAAATCCCGCGTGGGCTCCACAAAAAATGTAGTAGATGGTGTAATAGTTTGGTGTAATGTATGAAGCATCTCTCTTCTCGTACATATGCCTATCTTGGCCTAATAATTCAAATAATTTACTTTGTTCTTATTCAAAAAAATCGCATTTGTTAGTATTTTTTATAATTTTTTTTGAATTATTGCTTCGTCAGATCAAAAGGAATCTAAAATTGAAGTAAAAAATTATGACCGCAACCCAAATTTTTTTGAACAAAAACAAAAATAAGCCAAAATCGTTTTCAATCTTTATCAAAAAAATTTGGGTTTTGATCCTAATTTTTTACTTTGTAGATTTCTTTTGTCATGAAAAATAATAATTCACAAAAAATCAACTAAAAATTAACAAATGTAGAAAAAAAGAAGAAGAGAGAATAAGAATAAAAATAAGTAAACCATTTAGCTTATTGGAGCAAAATTTAGCTTCAAGTCATCGCAGTTCTACTTTTTTATTTTTATCTGAAGTCGCCGCAGTAGTCTAGTCATTCTCATTGGCAGACAAAATCTTATCCCTATACTTTTCTCAAGATTTACTTTAAGGGGAAATGACGGTAATGACGTGATTGATAATTAATACCCATTAAGGACATTTTCAGTATTAATAAATATTCTCAACATGTCTTGATGAGTATTAATTATCAAAACAAGTTCTGAGCAGTCATTTTCCCTTACTTTAAGTCCTTTCTAAACTGAACCTTCGTGCCGGGCGAGTACCACACGTAGTACTCCATCGGCGATAGTAGACATAGGTCTAAAAGTGTTTTGGATAGTTTGGATTTTAGAGAGAGAGAAAAAAAGGGAGAGTAGTCGGGTGAGAGAAGAGAGAGTGGTCGGATCTATGCCGTCCAAAACACTTTTGAACGGCTGAGATGCGAGCTGGGTACCGCCACGTGGTACCCGCTCGAGACCCAAAAATTTCTCTTTTCGAGTTTCACTCGTTATATTTCCCATCACACTTTGGGAAATAATTCATCATTTTCCTTTTTTTTGACTGTCCCAAAACGTCGTGCCAATTTGAAAAATCATTTTTTTTTATATTAGTATTATGTACTGTTCATAAAAATTATATTCTCAAAACAGAAGCAATTGCATTTCAGCTGGAGGGAGTAATTTCTAATACCTAAGTAATAAATCCCTCTATCTGTTTGTTGTGTTGGCAAATTAAATTCAGCAACTCACGTGATTTTTTTGTTTTTTGCTGTTGTTTTCGGAATTTTGTTTACTTTTGCATTATTTTCTGTATTGTTGTGCAAAACTTGCTTTGTGAGGCCCACTTCAGGGTAATTAATAAATAATTTGAGCCATTAATTGATTTCAAAATATTTTTTCAAATATCCTAGTAAAAGATCAACTCAATCAAATAACTGTAAGTGCTTGATTTGTCACACACGTTCTAGAGAACACAAATCCGCTTGGAGGAGGGGGCCACTTGGAGTTGACCTCAACCCAAGTTGACGCTCATCGTCTTCCCAATAATTTCCACAGAGGCGGCTTCAACCATTACCATATGTTTCCCTCTCATCCACTTTCCTCTCTCTCTCTCCTCCATCATCTGTGAGATTATCCCCAAATTCCCCATGCTTACAATTTGTTGCCAGTGTTCCTAAAAATTTCTCCAAAATATGTCATCTTTAGACAGCCGGAATTTTGAAGGGCAAATTAGTCAACCGGTATGCCTTGCCACCAATGTTGCTAGTGATACGGATTCGAGTCACGGAAACAATCTTTTAAGAAATGGGACAAAGCTTTCCAAAGTCTTTCCCATTTCAAATGATCAATATTTCTTAATGCATTGCAAAATCTGTGAGAGTAGATAAAACAAATTCGTTGATTCACTAACTAAGCATACAGTTCTACTTGTTTGTTTTGGGACCTAATCAATTTAAAAAAAAAAAAAAAACCCTCACATTTTCACATCTACGGAAAATTTAACTACCAGCGAAATAAGTAGAAATAGGGCCGGTTCTAAATTTTGAAGGGGCCGATGCGAACTTTTCAAATGGGAGCTCTTTGTAAATAAAACCATCAAACAGATTAAAAATTACTTCTAGTATTAAAAACGAAATCATAACAACCGAATTGAACATCCAAATACTTAATTAAACATCGCTCTTCTTGATTATTAATGAGACTAACACAACTATATAAACGGAAACTTCTAATTAACACAAAATAGTGCAATTAAAGTACTATATGAGAGACTATTCGGCAAAAGAAGATCAAAAATCTAATGGATATGTTAGTTTAATTGGCGTTTTTTGGATTATGTCAAAACCATTGGAGTCTGTTATTCTTTTTCATTTGGGTTTGGGAGGTGATTCTTTTATTTTATCTTGTCTAGACACGCTCCACCCGGTGAATGAAGAAATATTGAGAAGCTCTTGCCTTGAATTAAGGATACTCAAATTATGATCGAAAGAGGTATATCCATTCATATGCATTTAGCGTAATGTTTTTTCATGCATCTTTTCTAGTTTCATGCCTAAACTGTTATAGAGTAGTCAGATTTTTAATTCCATGGCATTAGCTCTCTTGGTTTGTTTTATGCGAAGTAGTAGAGAAATTTCTCTAAGGCATGAGAAAAGCTTTGCTGGCCTTGCTTGAAGGAAGAAAATTTTTCTAGGGCATTATAGGGATCAGAACCGTGTGCTAGCGGGGCGCCCTCGTAGCGCGGTAGCACATGTACGTGCCCTAAGAGTGCTAGAGCCCTCCGGTAGCGCCATTCAAAGTGCTCTTGATGTTTTATTTAATTTTAAATGTCAGAGTTTGAATGGCGCTCGCGGAGCGCTTTAGTAGCGCACTTGCGCCAACTCGCGTACTAAGAGCGCCGCTGGAGCGTGCTAGCGCCCGCCGTGTCCCTCTCTTATTGGCTAGCTCTAGGTTTTTGTTCTAGCTTCTTTATATGCCGAATTTTTCTCTCATTTAGGGTCACCCACTTTTATCAGCCACTTTTAGAGAGAGAAAAACACTTTCACTCATATCCCTTGATTCCCTTGTGTGCTTATGCATTTGTGATGATCTAAATTTAGTATTTGATCATCCTTTGCATTCTAGGGAAATACTTTAATATTTAATGTATTCACTCTAGGTTGATTTTTTCTTGGACAAATTTTCGTAGTCATCCTTCTAGTTTACGGTTGTCTCAATTTCGTCAATTTAGTTTCAATTACTACCAAATAAACCCAGTAGTTTATTTTACGTTCCAAATTGATAAAATCGTTAACACCGTTAATGAAACTAACGGAAAAATATGATTAAAAAATTAAGTGCTCCAATTTTCAATTCCGGTTGAACCGGTGCGAAGATCTTTTTTTTTATCATTTTATCCTAGATGGTCGTAATGAATTTTTGGCTCTAATGCCTTTCTACGAGGACCCGAAGACTGCTTATTTATTTTCAAGGCTCTCTTATGGTGCTCATTAAAAGGCCTTAGAGCCAAAAATTCATTATAACCATTTAAGATAAAATGATCAGAAAAATAAGATATTCGCACCAGTTCAAACAGATTAAAAATTGGAACACTTATTGTTTTACACCGTTCATATACTAAAAAATATAGTTAAAAAATTAAGTGTTCCAATTTTTAATCTGTTTAAATCGGTGTGAAGATCTTATTTTTCTGATCATTTTATCTTAAATGGTCATAATGGATTTTTGGCTCTAAAGCCTCGTTTGGATGCAGGATAAGGATTGGGGTATTAGTTAATAAGAAATGACCCACATTGATATGATGTTTATGGAGGGAGAATTAATAGTAGGTTGTTTGGATGAGGTATTAGAGAATGAGGATTAAATAATACTTTGTTTGGATGAGGGATAAATTGAGGGTATAAGGGAGGGTGTATGATGTAAAAAGTTATCAATTGACTATTTTGCCCTTGTATAGTGTTAAGTTAGATTATTCATTAGATTAAATATATAATTGTGAAATTCAACTTTAATTAAATTTTTATTCACAAATAATAATTATAAATTAGTTAATTAATATAATTATATAAAATAATTATAATTTAATTATGTGTTCATTTTAATTAATTATTGGTGAGGGTGTATGATAGCACATGGTCTCATATGCACACAATCATTTTTCTTATTCTTTTCTTCCTTTCTTATCACTGTTACCTTTTCTTTTCACCGTTTATCAGAGAAAGAGGGAGAGAGGGAGAGAGAAAGAGCGAGAGAACTACGGCGGCAGCAATAGCGGTGGCAGAAGAAGAAAAAGAAGAAGCAGCAGCAGCAGCTACGATTGGTTCGATCCCTCTTCTCTCCGATCTGTCCTTTCTCATATCTGTTCTTGTTGCTATTGTTCTTCTTCTTCCTATTTTTTGTTTATTGCTCCACAAAAAAAAAAACGGTGTAAGGGTTAGGGAGGGGGATAAGGAGGGGTGAAATCGTCAATTTTTGAGGAGGATTAGGGGGTATAAGTTATGGATACCTTAAACCTTGCCCATAAGTAAGACCCCCTAGTACCCCTTTCTCCGGTCTTGCACAAGAACGGGATAAAAACAATACCCAATCTCAAATGGCTTCCCAAACGAGGGATAAGCCGTGGGCCCAAGTATAAATGGGGGGTATTAGTTATCCCCCTTCATAAGCCGACATCCAAACGGGGCTGAAGGCCTTTCAATGAGCACCCTAGGAGAGCCCTGAACTAAATAAGGAGTCTTCGAGTGCTCCTTGAAAGGCCTTAAAGCCAAAAATTCATTACGACCATCTAGAATAAAATAATCAAAAAAATAAGATATTCGCACTGGTTCAACCGGAATTGAAAATTAGAACACTTAATTTTTTAATCATATTTTTCCATTAGTTTCATTAACGGTGTTAATGATTTTACCAATTTGGAACGTAAAATAAACTACTTATTTGGTAGCAAATGAAATTAGAGGGACGAAATTGAGACAATCGTAAAACCAGAGGAACGACTACAAAAATTTGCCCTTTTTTTGTAACACCCATCCCGGGATATTTAGAGTTTCAATTTAATTTTGAGGTTTGGGGTTTAATTTGTATTTGTTGGATTCTATGAGGGGCCTTGGTGTGATTTACATGGAGAATTGTTATTGGTTTGGAGTATAAGTTGAGAGGAGAGGTGACCACATGGGATTTCTTCCTAAGTGAGTCAATAGCCATCAGATTCTCCCCGATTCTGCCGACTCCCAATTCTGCCGACATAGCGAGAGAGAGAGAGGGGGAGAGAAAGGGAGGAGGAGGTCACGGCTAAGGGGAGGGAGGAAGGAGAGGTCCGTTTTCGACGATCCAACTCGGTGACAAGTAAGTTCTTGTACTCTAGAAGTGTAATCCATGTTTAATTTTATATTTGTGTGGTTAGATTCTCTATGGATTGAGTTTTGGAAGGAAATTGACAAAGTTCATGTTTTGGGTCAAATTCGTGGGTTTTGGTAATCTGTCTTTTGGGGGCTCTTCTGCTAGGAATCAATTTTTGGTGTCTTCATAACTGTAAAAGTACGTTTCAATACGAAGATTTCGGTACCAAGATCATGCAAAACCGATAATCACACAATTAGTTATGAATTTTTGAATACTGGCTGTTTGCTGGATGTGCGATTCTGTGCGTGGCTGTCTTCTTTTAACTTTCTGGGCATGATGAACATTTTGGGTGGCTTTGGGTCTTTTACAGGAGCTGTATATTTAAGTTAAGAAGAGATTGGCGTTGGAATCAAGTAATTTGGTTAAGTATACAATTTTTGGTGAATTTCTAAAGCAGGGTTGGTTGACTGGGGCGAAAATGGTTGCGAATCGGTTTTTCTTTTGATTGTTGGGTTAACCTCCTCTCGTTTCTGAACCTGGGATTTTAACTGAGTGTAGGGTTTGTAGTGGTGCAACTTTTGGTGTTGGTTTCAATATTTTTGGATTTAAGATGAAAGAGTTATGATTTTTCAATCAATTTTACTTATTCCCGCGTAGAATCTGACAGCACCGACGGACTTTGGTATAATGGCCATAACTCCTAGCTCGGGACTCGAAATGACACACCGTTTGTTTTGTTAGAAACTAGACACATAGAGCTTTCCAATGATACATCCCATGCATCATGGGTATGTCCGAGTGATAACAGATTTGCATCTAAAGTTGACTTAAATTCTGCCTTTGCACCAGTTTTTACTGTTATGTTGAAGCTATAATCGTAAGGCCGTAATTAGGTTACCCGAACTCTGTTTTTGATGTATGACCTATGGATTCAAAGAAGAAGAAGTCTACTTTTCAATGGTTTAAGTGTCGCCATGGAATTCATGTTGTTTAATTAGATATGGCCAAATAAGACAGGCTGGTTGTGGTTGTCATTCCTGTTTTGGGAGTTTTGTTGCGTTGGTCTGTTTGGTTGAGATTGTACACTTGTGGGTCTTTATATTTGATATATTTGGGTATGTTGGAGTACCTTGGAGTATGGAAAAGATGTGTGAGGTCTCCCGGGTACGTGGGTACTCCCGGACACCTCTAGAGATTTTGGTGACTTTATGTAATGTTTGCCCCATGAGCTAGTGTAGAAGGAATGTTATGATTTGTTAGTTTAGCTTTTGGTTTAACATTCCTAGATGTTCATATGCTAATATGGCTTAACTTGTGGCTAGGTAACAAGCCGGTTTTTTAGGAGGTGCCGAAACCATAAGTTTGGCATACTCCAGTCGAATGAAAGGTGAGTGTGTCTGATATGGTTCTTCTCAATAAGATATTGCTATGGTGGTATGTATATATCTTGCTAATGGTATTTTAGCTTTCAATATGATTATCGATATGTAAATAATGCGGTGGAGGTGATTATATATCAATGATATCATGCTAATCGAGGTTTAGCTATTGATATGGATATATGTGGTCGAAATTGTATATCATGCTATATATTGTTTTAGCTAATGGTATGCATGCTTGTTGTATGTTGATTGTACCTGCGAAAGGATTGTGGAGTGAGTCGCGCCATGTCGTATGCCATTCCGTCTAATTAACGGAGGTTGGGAGCATGGTTTGCGGGACACAATGCCTTAGGTACATGGGAATGTGGCAGACGTGTCACTGCATGCTTATGTGATTTATATTCATGCTGTCGTTGATTCAGTTATTGCTATGTGGTTGTTTATTGGATAATATTGCTATGTTTGGTAGATGTGGTGGTTATAACTAATGTACTCATATGGGTATTGCAGTTATGTTGATGGTGAATATTCTTATTGATATTCTTTTGGGTATTGTGACATTTTATTGAGCATTTCTATATCTCACACACTCTGGCTTTCCTTTTTGGACTGCCAGGTAGCAGGTGGTGCTTGACCGATTTCCTAGTCCTAAATTAATGGGTTGCCCCAAGCGTAGGGCGGAGATCGACGCAGCATAATATCCGGTAAGTCCGGAGTCGAATCCACAGAGACGGTGATGTGTGCTGACTAAAAATTCGGGCTGTAGAATTAAAATTAGCTCTTAGGTAGCTACCCCTTGTTGTTTTGTTTGAGATTAACTAAAACTTAAGAAAAATAACTTTTCTTTTCAAATAATTAAAAAGAGGTACAGTCGTAGGGTTCATAGCACTCGTAACCAGTCCAGATCAACCTGCTCAATTTGGTATTCTTAAAAATGTTCAATTTTGGATTGAAAAGATACCCCGCAAGATGCGAAACCTTAGGGTCGCCGTATACCCATGCGCAGCGGAGAATGGGTTTTGGACCCCCATTCCCCCGTTCACAAGGGCTCCGACAATGCCCAGATTCGTCCGCGGGAAGTATTTTTCCAATCTTAAATCATTTTTACATTGTTTGATAAAAAGAGCAGTACCCGAACTGATCACGGCGTGCTAATCACCCCGCGACCCTACCTATATCACTACTCACTAATCATTATGTGATAAACAAAAGAAACCCTAAATTGAAACATGATTCTATTACGCAAGATGAAAAATAAACAAAAAAATAACAATTAATTAAATACCAATGAATAACTTTAATAAAGAACAGAAATCAATACGAGTTACCGGTGTGCGGAGATCTAAACAAAACTTAAAAGAGAAAAACAAAGCTTCGAAGAAATCAATACTGTAAAATAAAGGTCGGAGTGTGTACTGAAAATACAGTGGGAGAAATTGCAGCCCTGTTCTTTCTTTAACCCTCGATCGCTGCTTGTGTTTTTCTCTGACAACCCTCCGTTCTCCTTCTCGCAGCTCTCTGTCCTCCCTTTTATATTTTTTTCCGCTGACAGCCGCCCCCTTTTTTTTCAAAAGCTGCTGCCGACCGTTTTTTTTTCAAAAACTGCTGCCGATTAGTTTTTTCCAAAAGCTAAAGCTGCTTTTGACTTTCTTTCAAAAGCTGCTTCCCACGTAGACGGTAGGGTAAAAAAAAGTTGTTTTTTTTACAGGCATTGAAGGGAAGAATCACATAGAGGCCCTTGGGTTTCATCTACTTCGCGCTTTGACCCAAAACTTTTACTACCTTCCGTTTTTACCCAAAATCTTGAAAATCGAGCTCGAGCAACCTTTATACATAACAACAAATAATAACAATCAGTTAACAAAAATAAAAAACTAATAAATATAGATTGGAGGGCGAAAATATACATATTTTAGCACTTATCACACCCCCCAACTTACATTTTGCTAGTCCTCGAGCAAAGAGAATAATAAAAAATAAATAAATTCTAACTATGTCACTTTCGTAGGACTCACGATTGCACTTAGCATGTGCAACAAGCCTTTTAAACCCCTAGGCGATCCCCAGAGGACGAGTGGAGTCTCGTGAGGGTTTACAGCAATGAACACCCGCAAACATTGTGAATACTTTTCACATGAACCCCAAAAACCTGTAAGACGGCTTAATGATATTTCAAGCAAAGAATATGAAGCCATCGCGATGAGATAATGGGCATAAACAGTTCTAGATACTATCAAGTCAGAAAAATAAGTCATGGCACCTATACTCAGCGTGTGTGAACAAGGGCTTCGGTTACTAGTGAAAAATAATCAAAAATTCTCTCCGGACCGAGTCTCGACTTCAAATCTCACCGTGTCATGCACTCAACAAATGAAATCACTCGAAACAAGGTGCATACTACTCTCAATATGTGCAGTCGGAAATATGTAACTGAAAGCAAAATGCTCTGCACAAGTTGACACAAAAAGAAAGCTCTACAAAGTGGATACACGATCTCATGAACGGAATGCCAAGTATTGAAAACTCTTTCTATCCACCAATTCACAGCCCATTGCCCCTAGGATCAAATAGGACTTTCATTCTGGTTATAACGTTAGGTAAGAGAAAGTATTTCAAGGTTAGGGTAAAACATTCAAGTGTCTGAGAATAAACTAACCACAACTCACATAGGACAAATATAACGATGCGTTCCCTCTTTCTTTCTTTATTTTCTTTTTTTTTTTTTCTTTTTTTTTCTTTTTCTCTTTTCAACTTCACCATATTTCTCTCCCTAACTCTTTAATACAATCTCACATTAAGAACAAATGTTTCTTCTTCTACAATAATTTTGGTGTGTCCTTCCTTTTTGTCTTTCTCTCTCTTTTTCTCTTTTGAATGGGAAAGATCACCAACAATCAAAGTTCAATTCACAATTCCACTCATCCCCCTCTCAATAATTCACCTTCACATTATTAACTAACCATTCTCAAGACACAATATAGATGGTGGAGCTCAACAAGAAAAAGGTTGTATGCACGAGGCTCAAATTGGTTCATAAGTGATAAATGTGTGAATGAAGAAACGAACCGGCTCTAAATAGCAAAGATGGCCTATAATCCTCTCCAATGGGCAACACAACCATGCAACTTTCTAAATCCAAGAGATAAGTAGGCAATTCAAAACATTTCCAACACTTGACGACAAAAATAATGAGATCAACAACGAATTTTTTTTTTTTATTTATGACAAACAAGAGTTTATTTGACACCACTCCAAGAAAAGATAAGGCTCTAAACTCACATGGGGCATAAGTCTCCACTAAACTAGCCATCAAGAATAATCAAGTCACAACTCACAAGTAACCAAAGCCCAAACAGACGTGAAGTGCAAATGTGCTAAAAATAAATGCCATGACAAATTCTTCGCGACAAGCTAGTAAAAAGAACTACAATGCCACCACAATATTAAAAGAATGACTACCATATCTCAATCAATCGCAAGCCAATCTCGACAGCTTTCAAGTCTCATGCAAAAAGAAATCCACTATTTTTTTTTTTTTTTTTTGACAAAATAAAAGTAAGTAAAAGAACAAAGTGATCCTTCTCCCCAACTTGAACTAGTCAATGTCCGCATTGAAAGCATGAAAAATAACGATAGGACAGAAACATAAAAGAGAGGAGAGATATCACCTCGAAAAGGAGGGCTAAGCAGAGTAAACTATAGATAGAGGGAGACCCCCCAACTTGGATCGAACAATCTGCAAAAATGTTAGCCTCCAAGACAGCAAGAAAAATAACTAAAAGAAATAAACAAAGCAAGAAATAAAATAAAAGACACAAAATTAAACCATCCACTTTCTTCACGCAAAAGACACGGGTACTACTTTTCTCCCTGGCCAAAGACTGTGTTTCCCTATTTGTTGGAAGGACAGTATGCATAGGATTCAACGATATCTTGAGAAGTAGTGCCATCATCTAATAGGCTGTCACTCCCTCTGGGGCTTCCAGATTCCTTACCCACCACTCCGTTTGTGAAGCAATCTCCACAGAGTTTGGACATTAAAGTCAGATGGTTCAGACAGAATTCTCGCTGCTAACTACGTGCCTGCCGTCAGACCCAACCTCCTAAGTACTACATACATAGCTTTGACCAGGTGGCTATACCAAACCATTATGCTAATTTTTTCCCTTTTCCAAATTCTACTTTTTTTTTTTTTTTTTTTTTTTTTTTTTTTTTAACAAGAAATAAAAGAACGAGTGTACAAAGATTATTCCCAAAACCCAAGTCAATGATGGGTACCACTATTGCTAGGGGCCGGGTCCACTTCTTAGTGAAGACAGTGGTACGCGAGAGCTACCCGTCGGAACGTAGCCCAACGGCTACACAACAGGGTCATCCGAATAAACAGGATCGACCAAAACCTCAGCAGGTTCACCTATTTCCACATATTCCAAAAATGATTTTAGACGTTGCCCGTTAACCTTGGAAATATTATTATTTTTCGGGTCACAAATATCTACAGAACCATTCGGGTAAACCTTATGCACAACGTAGGGACCGTCCCACCGGGACCTCAACTTACCAGGAAATAAATGAAGGCGCGAGTTATACAGTAACACTTTCTGACCAACACTAAAGGTTTTGCGCTGA
Source organism: Rhododendron vialii (assembly GCF_030253575.1). Lineage (NCBI taxonomy): Eukaryota > Viridiplantae > Streptophyta > Magnoliopsida > Ericales > Ericaceae > Rhododendron > Rhododendron vialii. Next base: position 9,837,922 of record NC_080558.1, on the reverse strand, counting down.
ATATTTCTATCATGATACGCCTTAACCTTAGCCTTATAAATACTCGCACTCTCATACGCATCATTCCTAATTTCCTCAAGCTCACACAACTGGAGCTTCCTATGGGCACCCGCCTCAGGTAAACGCGCGTTTAGCGTCTTAATGGCCCAATAGGCCTTATGCTCCATCTCAACGGGCAAGTGGCAGGCCTTACCATAAACAAGCCGGTAGGGTGAAGCACCTAACACGGTCTTGTAAGCAGTGCGGTAGGCCCACAAGGCATCAGTCAACCGAAGTGACCAATCCTTCCTATTCGGGTTCACGGTCTTCTCTAGAATCCCCTTAATCTCGCGATTTGCTAGCTCAGCCTGACCGTTGGTTTGAGGGTGATAAGCAGTAGACACCTTGTGAGAGATGCCATACTTGTTCATTAACGCCCCAAAAGACCTATTGCAAAAGTGTGTGCCCTGATCAGAGATAATGGCACGTGGCATGCCAAACCTTGACAAAATGTTAGTTCGCAAGAACTCTAGCACGACCTTAGAATCGCTGGTCTTAGTGGGAATTGCCTCAACCCACTTGGAAACGTAATCCACCGCCAGGAGGATGTACTCATAACCGTATGACACCGGAAACGGGCCCATGAAATCAATACCCCAACAATCGAAGACCTCTATCACAAAAATGTTTTGTAGGGGCATCATATTCCGCGGGCCAACCTTGCCTAATTTCTGACACCGGTCACACGACTTACAAAAGACGTATGCATCCTTAAAAAGACTCGGCCAAAAGAAACCACACTCACTGACCTTGGCGGCGGTCTTCTTTGCGGAGAAATGACCTCCGCACGCCTCGGTGTGACAAAACTCTAAAATTCCCCTTTTATCAGTTTCGGGGACACACCGGCGCACTATCTGGTCCGCGCAATACTTGAACACATATGGATCATCATAAATATATTGCCTGACCTCTCTCAAAAATCGCTGCTTCTCAGCTGTGGACCAATGGGGTGGAATTTGCCCAGTCACCAAATAATTGGCGATATCTGCAAACCATGGGCACACATTAGCAGCGAACAACTGCTCGTCAGGGAAAGAATCCACAATGGGGAGATGAGAGGTGGGGTCCTCAAACTCCAGACGAGACAGGTGGTCGGCTACTACATTCTCAACCCCTTTCTTATCCTTAATCACAAGGTGGAATTCTTGCAGCAAAAGAATCCACCGGATAAGGCGAGCCTTCGCATCCTGCTTGGTCATCAAATACTTCAAGGCCGCATGATCGGTATACACCACAATCTGCGAACCCACCAAGTAGGACCGAAACTTGTCTAAGGCAAACACCACCGCGAGCAATTCCTTCTCGGTAGTGGTGTAGTTCATTTGTGCCTCATTTAGCGTCTTGCTCGCGTAATAAACGACGCATGGCTCTTTCCCTCGCCTCTGCCCTAAAACCGCTCCGACTGCATAGTCGGAGGCGTCACACATCAACTCAAATGGCAAACTCCAATCTGGAGGCTGAACAATCGGCGGAGTAGTGAGACTCCGCTTCAATGTCTGAAAAGCCTCCTTACACGCCTCGGACCATACAAAGGGCGTGTCTTTTGACAGTAAATGGCACAACGGCCGGGAGATAGCACTGAATCCCTTAATGAAACGCCTATAGAAACCGGCGTGACCGAGGAAAGATCGAATGTCTTTTACAGACTTTGGAGTGGGAAGATTTGCGATCAAATCAATCTTCGCCTTATCCACCTCAATACCCTTGGATGAGACAATGTGTCCTAACACAATCCCTTGGGTCACCATGAAGTGGCACTTCTCCCAATTAAGCACAAGTTGCTTTTCCTCGCACCGTTGCAAGACCTTTCCTAAGTTCTCGAGGCATTCGTCAAACGAGTCCCCGAAAACTGAAAAGTCATCCATAAACACCTCCACGATCTTCTCTACCATGTCGCTAAAAATTCCCATCATGCACCTTGAAAAGGTTCCGGGAGCATTGCACAAGCCAAAGGGCATGCGACGGTAGGCAAACGTACCATAAGGGCACGTGAAGGTGGTCTTCTCCTGATCCTCCATGGCTATCTCAATCTGATTGTAGCCAGAGTACCCATCCAGGAAGCAATAGAATGCCCGGCCAGCCACCCTCTCCAAAATTTGATCAATGAATGGGAGAGGGAAATGGTCTTTCCGGGTGCTCGCATTGAGCTTCCGGTAATCGATACAAACTCGCCACCCGGTTTGAACACGGGTCGGCACTAGTTCGCCCTCGCCGTTTCTCACGACGGTCACTCCTGCTTTCTTAGGCACCACCTGCACTGGGCTCACCCACTCACTATGGGCTATCGGGTAAATAATACCCGCATCTAAAAGCTTCAGCACCTCAGCCCGAACCACCTCCTTCATATTGGGGTTCAGACGACGCTGAGGTTGCCTAGTAGGCTTCACATCCTCATCTAGAAAAATGCGGTGTGTACACACCGTTGGACTAATACCCTGCAAATCTGCTATTGTCCAGCCTATCGCACCCACGTGCTTTCTCAACATGGTAAGCAACTTAGCCTCTTGATCTTCCTCAAGGGATGAAGAGATCACAACCGGAAAAGTATCATCGCCTTTAAGGAAGGCATACTTAAGTGTGTCCGGCAGAGGCTTTAGCTCTGGTTTAGGTGGCTGGACAGACGATGGGAAAGCTGTAGGAAATGGGGCGCCCAGCGGCTCAAGAACTGGGTTCCAAGCGGCGCCACACACATCCTCCACTGCAAGCATCTCCATTAAACTTCCTACATCTGGAGAATCTAAAAATGACGCCTCCTCGGCGGTTAAGGTTATCTCCAGAGGATCCTTGTATAACACACTATCGACATGCTCTTGTACCAGCGTGTCGATCAAACTCACCTCATATATCTCCTCATCATCCTCAACCCGGCTATCCACGTTGAAAACATTCACCTCCATTTTCAAGTCCCCAAACGACAATTGGACTTGTCCAGTTTTGCAATTCATGACAGCACTGGAGGTGGCTAAAAATGGACGGCCTAGGATGATAGGAGTCTTTTCAAAGACCTCTGGTATTGGGCATGTATCCAGGACAATGAAGTCGACTGGAAAAAGAAACTCGCCCACTTGAATTAGAACATCCTCCACCACCCCCTTTGGAATTCTCACACTCCGGTCAGCCAACTGCAGCGTGACCGGTGTGGCTTTCAAATCGCTTAAGCCAAGTTTCAAGTATACTGAATAGGGGAGCAGGTTGACACTCGCTCCTAAATCCAGCAAAGCCTTATCAAACTTTTGGCCTACGATCGCTATAGGGATGGTGGGACAACCAGGGTCTTTACACTTGGTGGGGATCTCAGTTTGGAGAATGGAGCTCACTTGCTCCGTCAGAAGCACTTTGTCCTGACCCTTAGTTCTCCGCTTTGACGTGCATAGATCCTTCAAAACCTTAGCAAACTGAGGAATTGCGTCAATGGCTTCCATCAAAGAGATTGGAAACTGAACTTTCTTGAATAATTCAAGCATTTGAAAGTTCACATTGACCTTAGGTTTCGCCACCAAGCGATTTGGATATGGAGCAACGGGTGGCATTGGAGTCGTGGGGGCCGCAGTTGCAGGCACCACCACTTCAGGAGATTCCGCCTCTTTCTCTACTTCAGGAACACTTCCCAAGTTTGGAATGATTGCTGGAATAGCTACCGGCACCGAGGGTGGCACCGATTTCTGCTTTGGGGGCAAATCTTTGTCAATCACCTTCCCACTTCTGAGAGTGGTGATCGCTTTAGCATCTTCCAGACTGAGATTCGGATTACTTGGGCCAGAAGAATCGCCCACATAATGGGTACCAGCGGCATTGACTAAAGGTTGAGAAGGAAACTTTCCCTTCTCCTGTTGGATTTGTCCAACTGCCGCCGTCAACTGGGTCAATTGGGTCCTAATGTCACCAATTGCCTGTTTGGTTTGTTCAGTGAAGCTTAACTGAGACTGCATGAGAGCCTTCATCATCTCATCAGTCTGTTTATCCCGCGGGGGATGGTTTATGCCTGGGGGTGGTCCAAAAGATGAAGGACCGAACCCCTGCTGCTGCTGAGGTGGGTAACGAAATTGGGTCATTTGGCCTTGAGGAGGCCGGAATTGCTGAACTTGTGGCTGAGGTGGTGCTTGGGGTTGCACCGGGGCTTTTTGATCCCTCCAACTCAAAAGTGGGTTTTGGGCCCACCCTGGATTGTAGGTATTTGAATAAGGATCCCAACGCTGGTTAAGTGCGTTCACCTCAGCCTGGTTACTATGGTATGCGTCTTTGACAATGGGAAATGCGGGGCAAGCAGTGACAAGATGCCCCGGACACTCACATAACGCACACACCTCTTCGACTTTCACCTCATTCACCTGATGGACTTGCTTAAGCTTCAAGTCCTCTAATTGTTTAGCCATCTTGTCCAGCTGAGACTGGACATTGTGCTCTCGCACACTAGAAGGAAAAATGCCAGACCCACTGGGTCCCTGTGCAGCCATGGCCCTATCACCGAGGTCGGAAGGTTCCCAACTTCGGTGCTTCTCGGCCAACTCTTCGAGAAAGTCCCACGCATCGTCCGGGGACTTATCTAGAAAATCCTCCTCTTTACAGAGGTACTCCATTTGTTGGACCGTAGCAACATTCAAGCCCAAATAGAAAAATGACACCAACTGGTGTTTCATGAAACCATGATGTGGTAAGGACAACAACAAGTCCTTGAACCGCTCCCAGCACCTTAAAAACGACTCGCCCTCTTTCTGCTTATACGATTGGATTTGGCGAGTCAGGTACTTCGATTTACTTTCCGAGAAATATTTCTTGTAGAATAAATCTCGGACAGCAGCCCACGTCGTGAGAGATTGTGGCTTCTGCATCCGCAGCCACTTATCTGCATTGTCCCTGAGCGAGGCTGGGAAAAGCTTAAGGCAAGCATTCTCCCACTGAGTAGTGGTGGCCAGGGTGCGCACCAAGCCCTCGAAATGACGGACGTGCTCATACGGATCCTCATTCTCCTTCCCATGAAACAAGGGAAGGGCATTATGTGTACCAGGTTTAATGGTGAAAGCATTACGTGCTTCCACCGTCTCGGTTGGTAAAACTATTGGACTGAGAGGAGTGGTCCTCTCAGGATGCATGTGTGCACGCATCGACATCGGTGGCTCTGCTATTGGTGGCTCAATTATTAAATCAACAAAAAGAGCACCGATATCAAAAGAATCACCACTAAAAGACTCTCCCTCCACGATTACTTTCGGCTCTCTCTCAATGGCTACGAGACGCCTGGTATTGTCTCGGTAGTACTTAGGCTTTAGTGGTGATTGCTTTCCTACAATGGAGGATTGCGCACCTCTACCTATGATGGCTCAAACAAAATTAAAAAGAAAAAATAAAAATAAAAAATAAAACTAACTACCCGAATTCTTTAACACACGTTACCGTCCCCGGCAACGGCGCCAAAAATGCTTGACCGATTTCCTAGTCCTAAATTAATGGGTTGCCCCAAGCGTAGGGCGGAGATCGACGCAGCATAATATCCGGTAAGTCCGGAGTCGAATCCACAGAGACGGTGATGTGTGCTGACTAAAAATTCGGGCTGTAGAATTAAAATTAGCTCTTAGGTAGCTACCCCTTGTTGTTTTGTTTGAGATTAACTAAAACTTAAGAAAAATAACTTTTCTTTTCAAATAATTAAAAAGAGGTACAGTCGTAGGGTTCATAGCACTCGTAACCAGTCCAGATCAACCTGCTCAATTTGGTATTCTTAAAAATGTTCAATTTTGGATTGAAAAGATACCCCGCAAGATGCGAAACCTTAGGGTCGCCGTATACCCATGCGCAGCGGAGAATGGGTTTTGGACCCCCATTCCCCCGTTCACAAGGGCTCCGACAATGCCCAGATTCGTCCGCGGGAAGTATTTTTCCAATCTTAAATCATTTTTACATTGTTTGATAAAAAGAGCAGTACCCGAACTGATCACGGCGTGCTAATCACCCCGCGACCCTACCTATATCACTACTCACTAATCATTATGTGATAAACAAAAGAAACCCTAAATTGAAACATGATTCTATTACGCAAGATGAAAAATAAACAAAAAAATAACAATTAATTAAATACCAATGAATAACTTTAATAAAGAACAGAAATCAATACGAGTTACCGGTGTGCGGAGATCTAAACAAAACTTAAAAGAGAAAAACAAAGCTTCGAAGAAATCAATACTGTAAAATAAAGGTCGGAGTGTGTACTGAAAATACAGTGGGAGAAATTGCAGCCCTGTTCTTTCTTTAACCCTCGATCGCTGCTTGTGTTTTTCTCTGACAACCCTCCGTTCTCCTTCTCGCAGCTCTCTGTCCTCCCTTTTATATTTTTTTCCGCTGACAGCCGCCCCCTTTTTTTTCAAAAGCTGCTGCCGACCGTTTTTTTTTCAAAAACTGCTGCCGATTAGTTTTTTCCAAAAGCTAAAGCTGCTTTTGACTTTCTTTCAAAAGCTGCTTCCCACGTAGACGGTAGGGTAAAAAAAAGTTGTTTTTTTTACAGGCATTGAAGGGAAGAATCACATAGAGGCCCTTGGGTTTCATCTACTTCGCGCTTTGACCCAAAACTTTTACTACCTTCCGTTTTTACCCAAAATCTTGAAAATCGAGCTCGAGCAACCTTTATACATAACAACAAATAATAACAATCAGTTAACAAAAATAAAAAACTAATAAATATAGATTGGAGGGCGAAAATATACATATTTTAGCACTTATCAGGTGGCTTAGAGTGGGTCCACTACTTGTCAACGCTTTGGAGAGTGCTGAGACTAGCGTCGGGTGATGTCTTTGGTTAGATTGTTGCATAGCTGATTCGTCTAGAAGCTAACCTAAATGTTATGTAATTAATTGGAGAGAGGGATATTTATTATAACTTGTGAGTTGAGGTTTTGGCGTTGACTTGGTTGTATTTTAAGTGAGAAGTCTTCCGCTAAGTTGTATTCTGATTGGTTGTAGAGTGTGGTGTGGTCTTTTGTGTGGAATGCCACGTGGGCGCACTGACTCGGGCCCATTCTGGGTGCCGTTTGCGGGGCGGGGCGTGACATTTTTCTTTTCTCAAAAAACTTCCTCTGTTTTAAAATCCATACATTGTTGCCTATGAATCTACATGGCCAAATGATACCTTAGTCATTCTAGAGCGGAGATCGAGATGGTGTTGCTCAAGGAATCCTTGGAATCAAGAAGGGGCATGGGGTGCTAAGCAAGAAGCGGAGTTAGGTGTGATTTGGGATGAAAGTCGGTAATTACTAACTTGTAGTATTTTTGCATAACCTTTTGATTTATGGAAATTTGAGTAGATTAGGCCGTGGTTTTATGCTTAGGGTGTGTTTGACCCTAAGTAGTTTCCACATATATATCGGTGTTCGCGTTCTTTAGTTTTATCGCTCTTTACTCTTTTTTTCGGTAAATGTACTCTTCCATATAAGCCCCAAACAAGAAAAAACATCAAAATCCAAATAGGATACAAAAAAACTATCTCAGCCAACTCCCTTAAAGGAGCCACCAAGAAGAGAAGAAAAACTATACAACCAGGCACCTATCAACCAAAGAAAAGAACTAATCGAAAATTAAACTTCTATTGTAGAACTCATCCGTGGGAAAGGAACTCCCAAGCGCTGAACAAGACCTTGTTCTCCTGTGTAGAATTGATATTTCGCCAAGCATTCAGACTCCCAACAAGTGGTATTAGAGCCGATGGCTGACGATCTTTGGGTGGACTCAAATCGATTTGGTGGACTTGCTCGGGGACTCTCGATAGAGCGAGAAAAATCCAAGGTGGCTCTCGATGGAGCAAGGATGCAGGCGGAGCACTGCATGGAGGCTCTCGATGGAGTTAAGGGGTTGGCTCTTGATCGATGGAGTAGGTGCGGTGAAGTCCGGGGTTAAATTCGGTGTTAGAGAATAAAGATCATGGATCAAGGGGGAGTCAAGAGGATCAAATCGAGGGGGAGCTAGGCCCAATGGATGGTTCACACATGAGAGGGAGATTGTTGGGAACATGTGTGAAAGATTGAGTCTCACATCGGATAAATAGAAAAAGAATTGGACCTTAATATACAATTGAATGGCTCACCAAAAAAAAAAAGGGGAAAACATTTGAAAAAAATTGAAAATACTTGTTCGATCTTTTCTAATTGAGACTTGAAGATTGCGATGTTTACTTGCTGGTTGCTTGTGCTGATAATCTATGGGCATTTCTTGAATATTTATGTTGCATGGTAGTTCTTTTTGCTAACTTGGCGATAGAAATTTATCATGGCATAGACTCTTAGCATCTTTGCACTGCAAGTTTCTTGGACCTTGACTGCTTGTGAGTTGTGACATGAGTGCTTTCAATGGCTAGATTAGTGGAGACTTATGCCCATGTGAGCTTTAGTGCCTTACTTTTCTTTGGAGTGGTGTCACATAAATTCTTCGTTTGTAGTTAAAAAAAAAGGCTTAATCGTTGTTGATCTTATTATCTTTTGTTGTCAAGTGTTGAGACTTAATGCATGCCTATTATTTCTTCTTTTGGGAATGGAAAGTTATATGGTTGTATTGCCCCTATGAGATGATAGTAGGTCATTTTTGTGCTTTGAGCCGGTTCGTTTCTTTTTCTTAAACACTAATCCCTTGCAAGCCACATTGTGCCTTTTGCATGAGCTTTTTTCTTGTTAAGCTTCACAAACCATATTGTGTCTTGAGAATGACAAGTAAATCATGTGAGGGTTAATTTTTGAAGAGAATGGAGAAAGTATATTTGAGAAGGATGTGCTTGAAATGTGGTGTGTTCCTTCCCATAGCTAAAAGGAAAAAAATCAAGAAAATAGAAAGAAAAAAAGAAAGAAAGAAAGGAACTTGAATGAAAAAAAGAAAGACACCCATGCATTTGTTTGAAGAAAGAAACATGTGAACTTCATTGGGGAATTGTGTGAAGGGTGAAAAATTTGAGAGATATGGTGGAGTTGAAAAGAATGATAAGAGGATGCACATTGGTACACTTGCCTTATGTTATTTTAGACTATTCTCGGACACTTGTTTATGATTTATCCTAACCTTTGAAGCACTTTTCCTTACCTAACAATATAACCGAATAAAAGTCCTATTTGATCTTAGGGACAATGGGTTGTGGTTCGAAGGATAGATATAGTCTCCAATGCTTGAAATTCCTTTCATGAGATCGTGTGCCTACTTTAAAAAGCTTTCTCTTCATGTCTAAAGTGTGCGGGGTACTTTGATTCTTTATCACATAACTTCTGCCCGCACACATTGAGAGTTTATTAAATGCACCTTGTTTCGAGCGTTTTCTTTTGTTAAGTGCATGACATGGTGAGAATTGAAGTCGAGACTCGGTCCGGAGAGAGTACTTGGTTGTGGTTTACTTGTGGTTAAGGTCCTTACTCACACACGCTAAGCTTGGATGCCATGATTTATTTCTATGTTTTGTTAACTTCGAGAACTATTTTTGCATATGCTATATTCTTGGCATTGGCATATCAATGAGTCGCATTGCAGGTTTTTGGGTTTCAATTATAAGGATTCGCAGTGTTTTGTGGGTGATCATTGCTGAAAACCCTCACGAGACTTCACTCGTACTAACGGGGCCACCAGGGGGTTTAAAAAAACTATCGATTTTAATTAGTTTTCTTTAGTTGCATTTTTGTTTTCTTTGCACGAGGACTAGCAAAGTATAAGTTGGGGGGTGTGATAAGTGCCAAAATAGGTATATTTTGGCCCTCCAATCTACATTTATTAGTCCTTTATTTTTGTTAACTGATTTTTATTATGTGTTTTTATGTTTAAAGGTTGCTCGAGCCCGTTGTCCGAGACTGTTGATAAAAAGAAGATTTTAATGAAGTTTGGGGTCCAAATGCAAAATGATTTAAAATTAAATGATACATTTGTTATTTAATGAAGTTCAAAGGGCCTTTGTGTGATTAAAGTCTTCAATTCCTATATAAATAAAGGGCGCTGCTATTCGCAGCCCTCTATTTACTCCCATAGCCCGTTAAAAATTTTCAATTATACTCGACAATTAGTTACCGAAATTGAGATATATTTTCAGCGTCCAATTACCGAAATATAATATTTTTTTCAACATATGTTTACCGAAAATGCATGTTCGGCAGTTGTTTACCGAAAGTTGAACATATTTTCGACATGTAGTTACCGAAATATAATCTTGTTTTCAACAGCAATTTACCGAAATGTTATTTATGATTTTCAACAATCATTTACCAAAATTTAGTGGGCTACGGGAGTAAATAGAGGGCTGCGAATAGCGGCGCCCTAAATAAATTAACCTACGGTTGAAAGGACGGCTCGCTGGTAAAAAGGCTAAAAAAGGCTGCTGCTGCTGCCGAGTAACATATTCGGACGCAGAAAGGAACGGGCTGCCGGGACTTTCGTTCGTACAGCTTTTCTTTCGAGTTTTATTCCTTTCAAGTTAGTTGATATTTTGTTTAATTACTCGCACTCCAGTAATTCGTTTTAATTTCTGCTTTTTATTAAAATTATTCGTTGGTATTCAATTAAGTTGTGATCTTTTATTTATTTTCTTTATCTCGCGTAATAGAAGCATGATTAATTTTAGGGTTTAATTCCTTTTTATTTTTAATAATGAGTGAATAGTTTTTCTAAGGTTTAATCGCTGGGTAAAGGCGCATCGCGATCCAATTAGGATTCGTCTCGCAATTTTCTGCACATTAATTTAATTAAATAATTTAGTTGGTGAAAACTACGTCCGTTGGACGAATCCGAGGCATTGTCGGGACTCATGTGAGCGGGAACGGGGGAACAAAATCTGTTCGTCGCTGTGTACGGGACCAGCAACCTTAGGATTCGCATCTTTCGGAGTTTCCAATTCTCCCTAAATTTAACCGTTTTTAGAACCTTGAAAAGCGAGCGAATTCTGATTGGGTAGCGAGCGCCGGATTCCCTACGACTGTACCTCCTTTTAATTATTTGAAAATAACAGTTGTTTCCTTTAAGTTTTAGTTAATCTCAATCAAAACGATAAGGGGTGGCTACCTAAGAGCCAGTTTAATCAGTAACAATCTGAGTTTTTAGTCAGCACACATCACCGTCTCTGTGGATTCGACTCCAGACTTACCGGATATTGTGCTACGTCGGTCTCAGCCCTACATTTGGGGCAACCCATTATTTTAAGATTAAGAAATCGCTAAGCGTACTACTTTTCTCCCTATTTCTCAAGTGAGAAATAGGTGGCTATACCTGACCCAAAAAAAAAAAAAAAAGTTCATGTACGAACAATCAAACGCGGGTACCGAACATTTATTATGCCAACGAGAGTTAAGACAATGAACATAGTACTCCATTCTACACTTTTTATCAAAAATTGAATTCGACCATGCCACAAGATTAAATATTTTGAGTAGCGCATTTGCCTAATTCGTTTTAGATATTTAAGTTCGAGCAAGTGTGCAGCCCAAACTAGATTAATTTTCAAATTGTTGACAAAATTCACAAGATATGGATGATAAACTAAATTAAATTCATCAACACCAAGAAAATCAATCAGCTCCATATTTAAAAACTCTTGCAAAAGTGGAGATTCAGTAGCAGGGGTGGCACAATCTAGAGCTGAGAGTACTTGATTATTCAGTGCAACTATTGGCAATGACTCCTCAAAAGGCATATAACCTAGTGCAACTATAGGCAATGACTCCTCAAAAGGCATATAGCCTTCACTAATGACAAACAGCTCTATTTCCTCTTTTTCTCTCGCATCAGAATTCTTAGGAAGTGACTCTATTTCCTCTTTTTCTCTAGCATCAGAATTAATATTCTCAAGAAGCGGCTCTATTTTCTCTTTTTCCCTATCATCAAAATTGGTACCGTCAGAACTTTCAGTCAATTCACAAAATTAGAGTTTTTTGGGTTAATTCATCTAGGTAATCCCAAGCCTATTCAGGATTTTTATCCAGAAATTCGTCAATGGACCTAAAATCCACTCAGCATGGCTTAAGTTTTAAACTACGACAAAAGATAACCAAAAGACTGCCAAGCTCACAATTAAAACTCGACCAAGAGAATACGACAAATTTAAATCGCTCCCAACACTGTGACAAAGATTCATTATCTTGTTGAGAGAAATCTGATAGTTCTTGTAAAAGCATATGAGTCTCATATGAGGGATTAAAAGTTTTGAAAAACTGTATTACAATCTCACTCCATGTCAATCTTGGACTCAAACAATTAAACCAATCTAGAGCACTATCATACAAAGATGCTGGAAATACATGTAAAAGAAACACTTCATCGCCAGCAAAAGCTTCCTCAAGGTTATGAATATGCGAAAAAGAATTTTCTGAAGCCAAACCATAAAATATAGGCAGTGACACTGAACAATCAAATTGGTTTGCACAACCTCCATAGCACCTTGCAAAATGAGCCTTTTTTTTTTTTTTTTTGCTTTTCAACAATTAAAATAAATAAATAAATAAATAACTACTTGAATTCTTAACACACATTACCGTCCCCGGCAACGGTGTCAAAAATGCTTAGCGATTTCTTAGTCCTAAAATAATGGGTTGCCCCAAGCGTAGGGCTGAGACCGACATAGCATAATATCCGATAAGTCCGGAGTCGAATCCATAGAGACGGTAATGTGTGCTGACTAAAAACTCAGATTGTTACTTATTAAACTGGCTCTTAAGTAGCCACCCCTTATCGTTTTGATTGAGATTAACTAAAACTTAAAGGAAACAACTGTTCTTTTCAAATAATTAAAAGGATGTAAGGTCGTAGGGAATCCAGCGCTCGCTACCCAATCAAAATCCGCCCGCTTTTCAAGGTTCTAAAAACGGTTAAATTTAGGAAGAATTGAAAACTCCGAAAGATGCGAATCCTAAGGTTGCCGGTCCCGTACACAGTGATGAACAGATTTTGTTTTCCCTTTCCAGCTCACATGAGTCCCGACAATGCTTCGGATTCGTCCAACGGACGTAGTTTTCACCAACTAAATTATTTAATTAAATTAATGTGCAGAAAATTGCGAGACAAATCCTAATTAGGTCGCGACACGCCTTTACCCAGCAACCAAACTTCAGAAAAACTACTCACTCATTATTAAAAATAAAAAAGAATTAAACCCTAAAATTAATCATGCTTCTATTACGCGAGATAAAATAAATAAATAAAAGATCACAACTTAATTGAATACCAACGAATAATTTTAATAATGAACAAAAATTAATACGAATTACTGGAGTGCGAGTAATTAAACAAAACATCAACTAACTTGAATGGAATGAAACTCGAAAGAAAAACTGTACGAACGAAAGTCCCAGCAGCCCGTTCCTTTCTTTCTGCGTCCGAATATGTTACTCGGCAGCAGCAGCCGCCTTTTTTGGCCTTTTTACCAGCGAGCCGTCCTTTCAACAGTAGGTTAATTTATTTATATGGGAATTGAAGACTTTAATCACACAAAGGCCCTTTAAACTTCATGAAATAACAAATAAACCATTCAATTTTGAATCATTTCGTATTTGGACCCCAAACTTCATTAAAATCCTCTTTTTATCAACAGTCTCGGACAACGGGCTCGAGCAACCTTTAAACATAAAAACACATAATAAAAATCAATTAACAAAAATAAAGGACTAATAAATATAAATTGGAGGGCCAAAATATACATATTTTGGCACTTATCAATGGCATCTCTGATGTTGTTGCAAATCTTGAAGCCCAACTGATCAGCCTCCATCATCTTTTGCTGAAAGATCCTCATATTCCGCTCACACCAAACTCCATAAACAGTGGCAGCCAGTGATAATTTGAGAATAGATTTCCTATTTGTCTTCCCCTTAGAATGAAGCAAGAACCATTTCTTTTCATCTTCCCACATAAGTGGGCCTCTATGAATGTGGTTCCTTCGCAATATCGCCTTCCAAACTGCTCTAGAAAAAGTGCAATTGAAAAATAAATGATTATGAGATTCAAGAGCTCCATTGCTACACAGAACACAAGTGGCATTATCCACCACACTCCATTTCAGCAGTCGGTCTTTTGAAGTAAGTTTACCTTGCCTGGCCATCGATAAAATAAATGCCCATTGAGGAACATTTTTAGGAAACCACACAATGCTACACCAGTCTAGCCGACCACTTGACACTCTAATTTCTTCCCAAGCAGATCTCAAAGAGTAAAAACCATTACGAGAAGGCACTACTACAAAATGGTATAAAGATCACGGTCCAAAAACTAAAAAGATCTCATTTTTTGTAAAAGCATAATAAAATGTTATGGACTATAGTTTTAATCTCAGTTATACGAAAAAACTGAGATGGAAAGATTTTTTAATCTCAATAATCTAAAAAGTGAGATTGTAACTTGAAGAATAGATCTCATTCTAAAAAAACTGAGATTATATATGAAAAAATATATCTCGTTTCAAAAAAAATTGAGATGAAAAGATTTTTTAATCTCAATAATCTGAAAGTGAGATTGTAACTTAAAGAATAGATCTCGTCTTTGAAAAACTGAGATTGTATATGAAAGAATATATCTCATTTCGGAAAAACTGAGATAAAAAGAACATTTAATCTCAGTCATCTAGAAACTGAGATCGTAAGTTAGAGAATACATCACATTTTTTTTTAAGACTTGAGATAAAAGCTCTTATCTTGTAAAAGTTGCTTACTCCTTAATCGACTCCGCGCGCAATACCCCTAAATAAATGCCACTCTCAACCATTCTACAAAAAATATTTCGTCAAAAATGGGGTACTTTCATCGCCAAATGGGTGCCTTTGGTGACAAAATTTATGAAGGTTGTGTTTCATCGCCAAATGTATTTCGAGTATAACTCTATGCTCAAAACTCCATTAATTGAGATAATTCAAATTAGGTTTGAACAATAACACAAAGGGCTACAACTTTCATGTTTATTAAAATTTCTAATTTTAATATTTAAAGGTTCAAAATGATATTCGAAATATATTTTAATGTTAAACACATATGTTATATATTAAATATTTCAATTATATATTGAAAAGTGTGTGTGGTGCAGTTGGTTGAAGCTTCTATGCAAAACTCAAGAGACTCAAGTTGAAAACCCAATAGGGAAAAATAAAGTGGGATTTTTTCCTTTAGGAAAACGCCACTTTTAATCTCGGTTTTCTAAAAACTGAGATTATTTCTTTCTAAACAACCACGGTTTTATAATAAAATTGAGATGTTAAGTTATTAAAGGTCACGGTTTTGTCATTTTTTAACCACAGTTTTTATGTTTTTTGTCACAGTTTTAATCACGATTTTTATCATGTGGTTAAAAGATATGGACTTTTAGTTATACCTTGATAGACCACGGTTTTAAATGCGAGATTAAAAATAAAAAATCACACTAGATGACCGAGGTCAATATCTATTTTTGTAGTAGTGAGGAAGCCATACCACCCCATCCTCATTTAGAATATTAGGAGTAAAACTAGAAGGGGTGCTGGTATTGATTTCTTGAATATATCTATTCCTTGGTCTTTGCCAAGCCCAGTCCCCATGTTTAATAATTGTGGAACGATCTTCCTATGTTAGAGCACACATTCTCCCCAAACCTTTTATACAAGGGTCCCAAAGGGTGCCAATTGTTAAGCCATAAGAAAGTGGAAGCCCCATTCCCAATTTGATATCGAATTAAAGGTTGACAAACCTCCCTAAGCTGGAAGATCTTCCTGATAGTCCAGGAGACATCAGAAGGCAGCCCCATAGTCCAGAGATTATGCTCTTTAGGCTCCGTTCCGGAAACCTTTTTAAAAAATAAGTACTTATTTTGCCACTTCTCATTCAAAAATAAGAAGGGTCATTCCACAAAATTCAAATAAAAAGTTCATTTCATATTTTCAAACTCAAAAATAATGCAAATGAAAAAAAAAAGTTCAATTTTTTTTGCACCGTATTAAAGATCTCAATAAGATCTATCAAACAAGATCCATAGTGGTAGGAAAATTATTTGCGTAAACACATAATTTTTGAGTTTGAAGTTGCCTTATACAAAAAATAAGACTGTTACTATGATAATAGGTGCCGGCGGAGGGAAATCGTACCGGCGGCCACGCTGGGCCGTATCCGGCCACCGGACGGCCGATCCGAGCCATCCAAAAATTCTAAAAAAAAAAACGAGGGGGGCCTTGTGGGAATCAACGGCATCCGAGGTGTGTAGGGTGCTTGATCCGAGCACTCCTTTTCCGTGTATATATGATCAAGCACCCTACATGGAAAAGGGGTGCTCAGATCAAGCACCCTATACACCTCGGATGCCGTTGATTCCCGCATAAGCCTCCTCATTTTTTTTATAGAATTTTTGGACGGCTCGGATCGGCCGTCCGGTGGCCGGAGACGGCCCGGCGCGGCTGCCGATACGATTTCCCTCCTCGGCCGGTCGGTACCTGTATAAATTTTTTCAAAATAAGCAGCAGCCTTCTTATTTTCAGGAACAAGCCTTCTTATTACACAAAAAATAAGTTCTTATTTCGTTTCTGGAACGGGCTCTTAATGACATACGTATGAACCCATTTCACCCAAAGAGAATCAGCCTTTCTACTAAGAGCCCACGATAGCTTGAGCATAGCAGCAACATTACCTTCTCTTAATTTCCTAAAACCCAATCCTCCATCTTTTGGAGAACAAACCTGACTCCACTTCACTCGAGCACATTTATGATTTAGATCACACCCAGACCACAAAGAAGCCATAAGCTTGCTTTCAATGCTCTTTAGTATTTTCTGGGGGATAACAAAAATTTGACTCCAGTAGCTTTGAATATTGCTGAGAACAGACAAAATAAGCTGAGCTCTTCCACCATATGTAAGAACTTTATTGGACCAGCTCTGAATACACCCCAGAATCTTCTCCTCCAACACTAAGCAGTCACTTGCCTTGAGCCTAGTAGTGATAAGAGGTACCCCTAAGTATTTCACTGGGAGAGTCCCCACAGGAATAGGCAAAATCTCCCTAAGCGACTGAATTTGCCCCTCATCAACCCCAGAGAAGAAGATAGAGCATTTGTTAAGGTTAGACCTCAAACCAGAAAAGTGGTAGAAATCATCAAGCATATCTCTAACAGTCACCAAAGAGCCTCGAGCTACCCCACATATGATGAAAAGATCATCAGCAAAAGCAAGTTGAGAAAGTTGTATAGCTTGACACTTAGGATGATAACAAAAAATAGATGAAACCACTCTCTGATGAAAGATAGCTGAGAATGCTTCCATAGCAATTAAGAAGAGATAAGGCAATATGGGATCCCCTTGCCTCAAACCCCTCTTACCAGGAAAGAAACCCTCCAAACTGCCATTAATAATCACTGAGTAACATGCAGTAGATACACACTAAGAAACCCAATGAATGAAAATAGAGGGGAAGCCCCTGACAGCCATTGTGTCAAACAAGAAGCCCCAGTCAACTGAGTAGTAAGCCTTCATTAAATCAACCTTGATTGTACAACGAGGAGGACCAGACTCTCTATGATAACCTCTAACAACTTCTTGCATCAACAAGACATTGTCAATAATAGATCTTCCTTTTATAAAGGCAGACTGGTTCTTATCAATAAGATAGGTAAGCACCTCTTGAAGACGATTGGCAAAAACTTTAGTTATGCATTTATAGTGAACTTTGCAGCAAGAGATGGGTCGATATTCCTTAATATTCACTGGCATATTCACCTTTGGAATCAAAGATATTGCTGTAGCATTCCAAGCCTTAACATGTAACCATTGGAAAAGAAATATTGGACAGCTTGAGTAAGCTCAAGACCTATAATATCCCAATTGTGCTGATAAAAAGCAAATCCATAACCATCAGGCCCTGGAGCTTTGTCTCCATTGATAGAGAAAGGCATTCTTTACTTCCTCCATTGTGACAGGTTGTATAAGCATTTCCTTATCCACATCTTTCACCTTGGTTTTAATAGCGTCAAACAAAACATTTCTAGCCTCCCATTTCTCCCCAAAAGAAGTACCAAGCAGCTCCCTATATATAGTATCCCAAAATTTCAGCTTTGACCTCCTCTGGATTTTCCAAACTCCTACCCATACTATCTTCCAACCTAAGAATAGTATGCTTAGTCTTTTGAACACACATTTTATGATGGAAAAACTTGGTATTTCTATCACCCAACGCTAACCATTTAACCCGTGACTTCTGTTTAAAAAAAGATTCCTCAACCATGCTAAGATCCACAAATTGTGCCCTCAAATCCTTCTCGAAAGTACTCAAAGTCACATCATAAGGAAGAGAGAGACATTGCATTTTGAACTCTAGCTAACTGATTTCTAGTATTCTGAACTCTGATGCTAATACCATAATAGAATTTTTTGTTGAAACCTCTCAGCACCAACTTCAGCCTCTTTAGTTTAGCAACAAAAGCAAACATGGGAGATCCAGACATCTCAACCCCCTAAGAATTCTTTAAGTCAGCCTTAAAACGAGGATTAGACATCCAAAAATTAAAGAACTTAAAAGATACTTTCCTCACTACCTGAGGCACAACAGTAACCAGTATAGGACTGTGATCAGAAATACCTGGAGGCAATACCACAGCTTCTGCATTTGCGAAGGCAGATAACCAGGCAGAATTAATCAAAACCCTGTCCAGTTTACGTCTATTCTCACCCAAACCACTTCTTCTATTGGACCAAGTGAAACACAAGCCTTTCATAAGCATGTCATCCATCTCAATATCAAATAAACAATCATTGAATTCTGTAGAAGCAAGAACATCAAAACCATCCGAACGTTCTATAGCAGATCTAACAATATTGAAATCCCCCAACTGTATCCAAACTTGAGACCCAATAATCCCATGAATATATCTCATCTCAGACCATAGCTCCCTCCTCTGAACAGTAGAATTACCTCCATAGACAATAGAAAGAAAGAAAAGCTTCTTAGAAGTAATCTCTTCAGTAGAAACTACAATCAATTGAGCAGAAGTATGAATAACATTCACAGTAAAACACAAAGAGTCCCATCCAAAAATAATTCGAACAACCACATAGGACCCTAAATTATCCACAGCCTTCCAGTTAGGAGGAAAACAATGAGCCAGAGTTTTCTCCATATTTTCAGCCCTAATTTTAGCTTCAACAATTCCCATAATCCCCAACTTCTCATGATTAATAAGGGTTTTTATTTCTTTTTGTTTTAAGGGATCATTAAGACCCCTAATATTCCAAGAAGCTAACTTCATCATTTAGACCCAGCCTTCCCACCCCCCTTATCCTGAGGGCCTCTACCTCTTCCCCATCCCTTCTTCTTATTATTATTAGGAACAGGATCTTGGGGAACAGCACTAGTTTTCAACCCTTCAGCAAATTCCTCGTCAGAGGGCAAATTAGCATTTTTATCATCATTCCCATCCAGAGCAACAACAAGGTCAGTAGGCCCACCCAACACTTGGATATCTACACCAGAAAAACCCATAGCTGCGATATCTCCTAGAACACCACTCTTCACAGCCTTAGTAGATTGCCCAGGGCTGTCAACAATAGCATGAGTCTTACTTGCCTTACCATGTCCTTTCCCAGAATCACCACTCAGCACCGACATAACCGGACATTGACCAATTACAGCTTTAACACCCCCTGATTTAACCACAGAGCTACCCACCAACAGAGATATCACTCTTTACTTATATTATTGAATTGAATAGCGTGGCATGGAGAATGGGTAGTTGTTTGAGTACTTGTTAGTTGCTACTTATAAATTTAAATTGCTAGTCCCATTCACCCACCTTTGGGACTTTGTAGTGCATTAGTTAATTTCAGGATAGTCTAAAGCAACGTCGTCGTAGACTTATAAGTTGGATATTACAAAGACTATTGTGCCGTTTGATATGCGGGGCCAAAAAAAATAATCAATGTGATTTTTATAGTCATGTGCATCGAACAAGCACAACGCTTGCTCTTATGCGTGTGAATGTGACATAAATAGTTTTCCGATCCAAAGTTTGATCCGGTCAAGGTCGTTCTAGAGGATGCAAAACAGCGTGCAAGTTAAAACTCCCCATTTTCCTTATCAATTCCATAAAGCCGGCCTCAACCATACCATTGCGTTTCTCTCTCAATCCATTTCCCCTCTCCCCCTCATCACCTGTGAGATCTAAAAAGGTTGCTGCAAGTGTTCCTAAGAATTTCTCCGGAATATGTCATCTTTAGACAGACGGAATTTTGATGCAGGGCAAATTAGTCAACCAGTAAGCCTTGCCGCCAATGTTGCTGGTGGTACGGATTCGAGTCATGGCAAAAATCTTTCAAGAAATGTGACAAAGGTTTCCGACGTATTGTTGGAGATTTTTCAAAATAAAAGATTGCGGGAGGTTTTTTGTGAAAATGTGCGACACCTTTACACATGGGGTATGACTTTACGTGAATAGTTATAACACCTATTAACTTAGGGTGTGACTATTAGAGTGGGGTGTGATTGTTAGGAAGGGATGTGATACATGGGGGTGCCTCCATGAGGCATGACCCTTCCTAATTAATTGTTTGCATGAAAAGGTGCCTACTAAAAGGCATGATCCTTTCTCATAATTAGTTGTCTTCAAAAGACATACTCTTTCTAATGTGTGCTTACAAAAAAACAACCTTTTACGTAAGGGTGCCTATAAGTCTATAAATAGGCCAGTGGTTAAGTCATTCGATACACCAAAAAATATCCAGAAACTCTCCTGCTTCTCTGTCTCGTTGTTTTCTATACTGTTATTCCGTTATTCTGCAGAAACGGAATTAACAGTCCTTGGTTCAATTGATTCTCTTAGGCTCGGTATTCTGTCTGTCCTTCGTTTGTGCGGACGCAGGAAGAAGATCATTGATCAGGCTTCGTTTTATCCTCAGAACAGATTCACTGTAACCCGGTGCACACCAATTGGTGGGGGCGAATACTGTTTTCGGAAAGCAACGACGTAACGTGACTCGAAGCGGTTTCCATCAGTTTGTTCAAGTTTCAGAAGGCTCTAGATTTTGAAGGTTCCAATTTTTGCACCAACACGTATTACCCTCTTCAGATGTTGTTTCAGCGGGACCCTCGTCCAACCGGTTTCCATTTCGAAGAGTCAGGATCAAATCGATGGTGGTGTGGTTCAGTCAGAGGGCACTGGTCGTTGCTTTTCACTGGAAGAGGTACTAATAGCGACCAACAATTTCGATCATGCATTTGTTATCGGGATCAGGGGATTCGGTACGGTATATAAGGGATTCATCGACGATGCTGCTACGATGGTTGCCATAAAGTGGTTGAACACCGAGTCAAAGCAAGGTGCAGGAGAGTTTTGGACGGAGATCAAGATGCTTTCAAAGCTCCGGCATACTCATCTCGTTGCATTGATCGGTTACTGCAATGAGTGTCAAGAGATGATTGTTGTTTATGAATATATAGCCCATGGGACCCTTGCCGATCATCTCTACAAGCTAAAGACAACAAAAAGCAATACGAGTATTTCTCCTCCCTCGTGGGAGCGAAGGCATGACATTTGTATTGGTGCTGCCCGTGGATTAGACCACCTTCATAGTGGTACCAACCAGAGTTTCATACATCGAGATGTGAAGACCACGAACATTCTGATAGGCGAGAATTGGGTAGCTAAGATTTCGGATTTTGGATTGACGAAAGGCTTTGAAACTCATTCCATGACCCATGTAAGCACGGACGTAAAAGGCACATTCGGGTATTTGGATCCTGATTACTTCCGTACTTAGAGACTAACTACAAAGTCCGATGTGTATGCCTTTGGTGTGGTATTGTTAGAAGTGTTATGTGGGAGGCCACCCGTGGATAGAAAACTAAGCGAGGAGCAAATCGGTTTAGTCTATTGGGCTCAACGGTGCATCAAAGAGGGAAAGCTTGCCAGAGTCATTGACCCCTCTCTCAGTGGACAAATAGCACCACGTTGTTTGAAGTCTTTTATTGTACTTGCCAACAATTGTTTGCATGAAAGTCCAAAATCGCGGCCAGTGATGGCTAAATTGTTGGGTAAGCTTGAGCTCGCACTGTTATCCCAACAGAAAGGAAGAACAGAGGGAATAATGACCAAGGCATTTCGGAGTATGATGGACGGGTGGTTGAGGGAGAAGGATAACAGTTCCTCAAGTGGACAATCAAATGATTCGCCTCTGGAATCAGATTCGAAAACTGGTAAGCAACTATACCGTCAATTCTCACTAGCTGACATTCGTGTTGCCACACAAAATTTCAATGAGAGATTTTTGGTGCAAAATTCAGACAAGGTGTATAAAGGTAGTGTCAATATTGATGGTAAAACTCTTGTGGTTGCGATCATAAGGTTTGAGAATCCTAAAGGTTTTCTCCATAAGATTCTAAATGAACCTCTCCCCCTGCTGGGTGTGAGATTCATCCAAGGAAACTGCTCCTCGACCCCAACATGTTCTTTCAGATAGACTGTTGCAGGATGGAGATCAAAAGGTTTAAGAAACTTGTAGATCTTGGGGATGAGATTCATTCAATGAAACTTCTCCTCCACCGCAACCTACTCTCGCCGATTGGATTTTGCACCGAGGGAGACCAGTTTATCTTTGTGTACGATTACGTGGAAAATGGGTCCTTACAAGATCATTTGCGTCACGCACATACTCCACTTTCCTGGAAAAGACGACTTCAAATTTGCATTGGAGCTGCGCAAGGACTAGAGTACCTCCTTGACAACAAAAAGAATGAATTCATCCACCGCTGCATTGAACCATCCAGTATTCTATTGGACCGGAATTGGGTTGCAAAAGTTATGCTTCCCGGCATAAGAACTACAGTCAATATCAGCGCAGGCCTACTTAGGTCAACTGCAATGCACAACTCCATATATCAGGAGGATGTCCTTTGCTCATTCGGTGTAACCTTGTTGGAAGTACTGATTTCTAACGACCGGTTTGGCAGCTCTATTGACAAAAGAAGGCCATTGAGTGTCCACGAGGACCCTGTACATCCTGATTGGCCACTAAAGTATTTAGCTGATATTATCCAATCCGAGAAAATATATCAGGTCATGGATCCGCACCTTGTAGGGAAAATCGGACCAAAGTGTTTGAGGGAATTCGTCAAGATAACATTGAGTTGTTTGTCTCTTCAGGGGATCCGAAGACCGTCAATAGGCGAAGTAGTGAGGAGCCTCCAATTTGCGTTGCACCGGCAAGAGAATTGGCAGAGCTAGCTTATTGCTAGTACCGCAGCGGATCTCTTCTGAGACGTCATTCTCTCTTTCATCAACCAATCAGAAAACTGAAACTACTCTACCTCTGCCGCTCCGACCTCCGGATCGCCTTACTCTCTTCTCCCTCCCTAAATTCTCAACAATCATGCAATCAGCTCCCTACCCTCTGATTTCACCATCGTCCAACCAAATTTCCAACCCCGACACAGTCACGATCCCTCTCTCCCTAGACCGAAGCCCCAAGCTACTCCACCCACAATGGTTCCTCCCTTGTTGCTTTGGGAAAACCAACCCCGCACAGATCGATTTTACCGTGTGCAAGAAATATGTACTGTTTGTGTACATACAAATATCCATGTCTATATATTTGAATTTTTGTTTCTGATTTTGCTAGCATGGGGATTATTGTTGTTAACGATTGATTTTTCAACTATCGGAGAACGATTGTTGTCATGGGGTGGTATTTTTTTAGTTTTGTGCTGATGAAGTATATAGCTTTGAATGGCGACAATGGACCGCTCAGTTGGTAGTTTCATTTCTTTCCTCAGTGGAGGCCGGAGTTTGACTCCCACGAGAGGTGGGTTTGGAGTACTGGGCTATAAACATTTTCTGAATTCCTTGTTAACTAACATAGTAAGACTCTGCTAACCCTCGCTGATTTATACAATATATTGGCAAAACAAAAAATATTGAATAGCGACAACGGCTTTTGGCGGACGAGTAATTCATCAGTTGTTCTGAGGAACCGCAACATGGTACCCCAACTCTCTCAACTACACATTTCCCAATGCTCTGTTGATTTGTAACGAATACCGTGACATCAAAATTCTTCTCAAGCCTATTCAGACTAAGGAATAAGGAATCAAAAAAAAAAATTTGTTCAATTCACAGAATACCAACGAATTTGGGAAAATAAGATAACAGAACTTTCAATGAAATTTATTGGAGTAATCAATAACCCTTCTTAAACAATTACTGTCTTTTTTGGATTCAAACTTGAAAAAAAAAATTTCTAACTCAAAAAACACTCATTACTCTTATTTTCAATTATTACTCTCATTCATCTCTCCGCTTTCCAATCATTATTATCATTTCTCTCTCTATCTCTCTCCACTCATTACTCTTATATCCAATCATTATCATATTTTCTCTTTCCACTCATTACTTAAAAATCAAACCCCAAAATTTTCAAAAACTCATCCAAACAAGACAGTAGTGCTGATTATGTAGTAAAAGACTTTTCCTAATACCCTAGGATTAAGAAAAGGAAATTCAAATCCGATTACAAAAAAAAAAGGAAATAAACAAAACTAAAAGCAAAATCAAGGGCTTAGATGAAGCCTTTGAAAAAGACGAAATAAAGGGATCGCTAAAAGGAAAAATCCTGTCCTATAACATCTATATATATATATATATTATAAAATAGAAGGGTGTGGAAACAAGTTGTTAGAATGGTTGAGATTGAATTGATCCAATAGATGAGATGAGATTTCCCTTTTATTAAATTGTCTATCCTTTTTCATTTAATTACAAAATTGCCACTGATCAAAATTACACCCACTTTCAAATTTGAAATTCTATTGCAGGAGCATTCTCCTTCGTCTTCTCTCTCTCTCTCGACACTCTCATTGGTGTCACCGGCAAAATCCACTGGCGTCGATCCTCAAGTCTGGGCTAAAAGCTATGTTTTGAAGGTAATTTGGGAAAACCAGACCTTCAAACCAGTTTTTTATTCTATCGTGCATACCCAGTTGAAGCATTTACTTTACTACCTCACTCATTTTCCCCTTTATATTTTTCCAGGTATTGCTCTCTTTCTTTTCATTTGTTGGGTGTCTTGATGGTGATTCCAAAATCCAAATCGACGGTATCGACCCATTAGATGTTTTCACCCTTTACAGTATGGAGACTTTTCTTTGTTGTAGTTGTAATTCCGTTATTGAAATTGCCTATTTAAAACGTAAAAAAAGTGGGTGTGACGGAGCTTTTCTGTGGTGATGCAAAGAGGTAGGAGGCAGAACTCCGTGCCAAAAACCCATGTGACTCTGTGCGGAGGGGTTTTGTGCGGAGGTTTTTTTTTTAAAACATTTTTGCTATGCATATTCATTAGAAGCTAAATTATTCATTAGATTGTAGAGTGGATGGATTTGTTTGCTTTCACTTCTTCATCTTTTTGTATTAGGTTCTTTTTGTGTCTCTATTATAAACACAATGGTGTGGGAACAAGTTGTTCGAATGGCTGAGATTGATTTGATCCAAGGGTTGAGAGGTATTCTATTCATTTGATTAAAGTGTCCACATCCCACACATGTATTACAACATTGCCATTAGATCCAACGTCCCATCCGGCCAGAAAGCAGAAGAAGAGTTGAAGAAGCAACGGAGACAGAGAGAGAGAAGGTGAGAAAGTTTGAGAAGTCCTAGAAAGGAAAGGAGTACTTTGAGAAAGCGGAGATCGTGAGGTGGAATTACGGCAAGGGCAAAGGGGGTAGTGGAGGTGGTTGTGAGGCATATGGCGGAGTACTTCGAGAAAGCAGCGGCAGCCGGCAAGCAAGTATTCGAGATGTTGGGGGTTGGGTGTGTTCAGTTTCAAACAATTGAAGAGTAAGCCCTTTTCTTCCTAAATTCATCATAAATTATTGTCTTTGTTTTTTGCCAGTCAGTCACTCACACAATCTCTTCTAATTTTTTGTCAATTTTCTTTTGCAAAGTTAATCGTTTTCTCTCTTCTCAATTTTGGGTGTAGATCTAAGACTTGGATTGACTGACCAAACTCGGCAATGGGAATCCACTGTCCTCAGTAACAGACTCTCTGTCAATTTTCTTTTGCAAAGTTAATCGTTTCCTTCCTTTGGTTTGTGTTTTTGATGTTAGTGTTGTTTGGAGAATCGTTGGTAGTGCCGTAGGCACGGACAATGCTCTAGATTCTTTGTACATCGAGAAAAGAAGAGTTTTGTTCCTTTTTGTATTTAGGTACTATAATCAATTAGAATGAACATAGGTTTTGTTTTGGTCAGAAGCATCCAATCTTAATGAAACTGGTGCAATATGTTCTTAGAGGAGTTGGTGATCATTTCATACTTCAAACTATTTCTTTGAATCACGTTAATTTCAAGCAATTTGGGCCACTATCAAGATTTAAAGGATAATTCTAATTTCAATCGAGGTGGGTAGTGCCGTAGGCACGGGCAAATACTAGTCTATTATAAAACAGAAGGGTGTGGGAACAAATTGTTGGAACGGTTTAGATTCATTTGATCCAAAGGCTGTAGTGCATCCTCTCACTTCCCGGTTAAGTGCCCATGTTTTCACCTAAATCACACAACTGTCATCCCCTTCCAACCGAGATGCGTAGTGCCATAGGCACGGGCTAACACTAGTATATAATAAAACACAAGGGTGTGGGCCTCCACACAAGACAAGTTGATCCAAGGGTTGAGATTGATTTCATCCAATGATCGATGTGTGCTCTCCAACTCTCTTAAGAAAATATCCACACTCTTACAAATATATTACAAAAATGCCATCAAGTTAAGACGCTATCAAGATTCAAAGGGTAATTTCAATTTCAATTGGGATGGGTAGTGTCGTAGGCATGGGCAAGCACTAGTCTATATAAATGCCAAAACCAAGATCAAAACAAAGGAATTTGGCTAAAAATTTGAACGGACAAATAATCAATAGTCCCAAGTATTTTTGCTCGCTGCCACAATTTTAAAAAAGATAGTGATTTATCCTGTTAGTGACATGATAAATCACTACTCCATCCGTCCCTTTTTTTGTGTTCAGTATTTCATTTTGGGTTATTCCTTAATAAGTGTCCATTTTGTAAAGTTAGGGGGTAAAAATTGGTGTATTGTCTATTTTGTCCCTAAAAGTAGATTTTATTTTGAAAAGTTAGTGAGTAAAAGAGTAGTGATGATGGGTAAGTAAGGAAAGTAGAGAAAAAAGTTTATGTGAAAGGTGTAATGATGATGTCTTTTTAATAAATTGGAGTTACGAAGTAGGACACTTAAAAAGGGACGGAGGGAGTACTGTTTTCAGGTATAGCCTTTTTCCAAATCCGTAGCCCAAATCCACAAGAGTTAAATTAGTCCCAACAACTACAACCATTTGATAGCTCAAACAAATAAAACACTTTTTAATCACTTCGGCCATTTTCTCTCTCTACAAACTAACAAGGAAATTATCACTTGATTTTTCTAATCTTTTTTCGGTAAGGATTTGGTTTTTTTTATTTTTTGAAAAAATAGTACTCCACTAACATTGCAATAACGCAAAGAATGTGATTACTACTATGTGCCACTCGTTTTGCCGTCCAGTAGGTACGACTGATAAAAGAAACAAATTATTCAAGATCGAGTTTGTTTCGTATTGACACCCAAATTTGACCCCACCGCTTACAAGTCCAATTTCAGAATAACATTGAACAATGCCAACTTATCCATATTTCTCTCCGGTTACAACAAGAATTTTAACTTTCTTAGGTCCCGAACGGACACGAGTAAAAATTGGTCAAGAACATCACAAAGTGGTGCATGTCACGTGGGCCCATTGTTTTGCTGCTGTACGTTAAAAAATCAAATAAATTTGAAGGGTGAATTTTACATGTCAGTAAATCTATATCCTACCTCTCTTTAAGAAGAGAGAGTGCCGGCCAATTTTTCGCTTGCCATTTTTTCGATTTGGACGAATTTAACCATTGATTTGGACGGTTGTGTTTTTGAAATGTTGGGGTAATTGGTCATTTTACTTGTGGTATGTAGTGGGCTACGTGGCAGCAGGGGTTGGACAGGTGGATTTGAGTGGAGCAGGTGTCTTTGATTTGGGTGGGAGAGATGCACCAACTTTACTCTTCACGTAATACATCTCTCTCACCCTCTCTTGCGATCTCAGGACTCCATGACCCCCCCGCCTCTCTCTCTCTCTCTCTCTCTCTCTCTCTCTCCCCTTGTTAACTACTCCATGGCAGCCATTAATGCCGGTCTTCTCTCACTCACTTGCCATAAGCTCCTCAGGTACAGAGAGAGAGAGTATGAGCAAAGTAAGGAAAACCATTCAACTTGGCCATGGAACCCGACTTCCAGAAATTGCATAAGGTATACAAATTTTCTGTGGGTGTTAATCCTTTCTGGTTATAGATCTAGGGTTTTGTTTGAATTTTGTTTCTATATATCTGATTTGCCCACTTTGCATGCGTTTGTTAGTCCTAATTTCTCTGGGTATTCGGATTGTGATTGTTGGTGTTGATTTTGCAGAGAGAGAAAGTTGGTTCTATGGTTCTTTGGTTGGTGAGGGGGGTCAGCGGAGAAGAAGAATTGAAGGAACGAATTCGGATTGTCAAATCTTTATTTGCTTCTCTTGATAGTAGATTGTGTTCCAATTATTCGTTTCAGTGGTTTGATTTTTTAGGATCTATAATTAAACCATCATAACTTGGGTTAAGATATTATGTAGTTAGATTTGGAGGAAATAGCTAGAACTTAACTTGAAAGTGCAGAAACTATTTCTATGGCTTTCTCCGATTTATGTTCTTCGCTGTGGTTTGCATGTTGTTTGGTTTGGCTAATGTGGCTGCAAATTTTTTTTTTTTTAGGGTTTGTTGGTTGTCGATCGAAGGTTCCGTGAATGCATATTCTAGGGTTAGGGTTTTGGTTGAAAGAAAAAACAGAGAAGAAATGGGCCAATAGTTGCTGATCTACAGCTTCATGGCTCCAAATTGAGGGTTCAGATATTCTAAAGGTAATTTTCTAAATTCTTTTTACATGATTTAGGTTGGATTTGGGTTGTCATTTGGGTGAGTTTTATGTATTTTCAGTTGGACAAGGTTTAATTTTTGGCCATGTGCATTGGTTGCTGATATTAGGCTATGGCACGTTACTGTAAGTTGTTACCCTCTACTTCACAAAATCAGCAAACAATAGAGATACTTATACACAAAAAAAAAAACAATACAAAAGACTTGGGTAACGACAAAACGCGTATAAGCAGTTTTGAGTATGAAGTTGCCTTTGAGTCTTAGCTATATTTACCCCCCTCTTTGAATTGAAGTCACATATCTGAGGGCAAAAGTTATGTCTCCCTGCCTAAGTGCAATCATATGGACCATATGGTTAGTGGTTTACCTATACACGTAGGAATGGTTACCTTGGCATGTGTTGTTTTGCTGCTATATTTTCGAATGTATAGTGCTGATGGAGTATATTCAATTACATGTTCAGAATGCTCTAACACTAATAGTGTGTTTTAGGATGAAATTGCTTGCCTTGTTTTTTCTTTTCTTTAAATTCTCTTAGCTAGCTTCTGGTCCTGTGAGTTGTTTTTTTCACCCACATAAAACATCACAACCCTTGCTTTCTTATTGTCGAGTATAAACTAACTAAAAAGGTGGAGAGAAGGTTTTCTGTGTGTGATAGTTCTGTTTTAAACTAAAATGGACTGAAGAGTCTAGGGTAAAACATCCTGTATAAGCAAAGACAAATTTTTTTTGCTTTGTTTTTTTATCTGAAAGAAACAAGAACTAATAATGCCTATATACTCTGTTTGATTTTGTTGTCGGAATATGGAGAATGCAATGGTAGTGTTGAAATCTGATGCTGTTGATCTTGCCATGTGAATGCAGGTCCATATGCATGAGTTAAATACATGTTTGGCGAGCCCATACTTCCCAACCAACCCAACGAAGGGATGAGAAAACCCGAATGAGACAAAAGAGGGCATTTATATTGGTAAGATCCCTTTCACTCCTTTGTAGGTATTTTTTGTCCACTCTTCAGCCCAAAGCTATTACTTTATTTATTTTCCATTTTTATGCCTCAAGAATCCTATAAAAGATCAGATGAGAAAAGGAAAATGAAGAGTTTAGTGTTTTATATATCCCTCACGGTTATGGGATGTCCTAGAATCATCGTTCAAAATGTCCATGTTTACTTTGTTTTCATTTATTGTCATAACTGCGAAGGGCAAACAACAAAGAGCTCACATTAAACTTTAGACTTTCTTCTTCTCAAAGTGAAGCCATTTTTACCGACATTGGTGTTTGATCTGTTGCGCTTGCGTTTCTGAGCTTTAATAAGATACTGACATTGGAAAAATAGCTATTCGCATTCTTGTACTTAGAAGTTATTTTCGCGTTGTTGTTTAGAGCTAAACTGACACATTAGGTGTCTTTTTTGAGCTCTTCCGACTGCCTTAACAACCTGATTTTATTGTGAGCACTGCTATGTGTACCAAGGCAATTTTTTGGTACGTTGGGCAGAAAAGAATGGAATGACTGCCAATTTCAGTACCCTTTGTGAGAATACCAAGGCAAAAGCATTCATTCTTGAATACCTTACTAAGACTGGAAAAGAAAAGAAGGTTCCTTTCGTTCTCTTAACATGTTGTTATGTGGTTGTACACATAACAATTATACTTTGTATTGAAAGTTGAGATTAAAAGGTTGCGGGAATGAAATCAAATAGCTATATGAAATTTTTGTGTCCCTAACTTATATTGCTCTCTTTGCAACTAAAAGGTTTTGAGTTGATAAAAGGTGTCCACCTTGACCCAATACCATTTGACATGGACTGAGATCTTCTCACCCCCAACTTCCAGGAAAAAGAGGGGCAAGTTTCACAAATACTATCAGGTAAGCTCCTGTGATCTATGCCCTTAGATTAATTGATCTATGCCCTTAGATTAATTGGTCAAAGACTGAGACAAGTGTAGAAGTACCATGTGTAACAATGTTTGGTTATTCAATAACTAATTTATGTGTTCTGTAGCAGCCTATGTTTCAAGGAGTGCTTCTGGTTTCTGACTTTATTATTTGTATGCTTAAGAGTCTAGAAGATCAACATGTCTTCAGTCACGGAGTACATCAAATAATTGATTTCAGTTTCTCACCTATAATTGATTTCAATGTGTAATCAATATAAACTCAATCTTCAACCCAATTGCTTGGATGTTTGTTTGTTTGAGTGGGCTAAGCGATGGTGAATTTGTGATTCCATGCCTTCTCTTTGTTTTAATAACTTTGGTTATTCATGGCAAGTGGCTGAGATGTTCAGTCGACTCCCTCCCTCTTTGTGGGGGGCTCATCATTGTGTTCTGAACCCCACAACCTAATGAAGTCGGTAGGAGTATTGTTACCTATGAGAATGTCCATGATGAAATCCAAGCTAACTGAGTGAAATGCCTTCACAAGATCAACCTTTATGGCGCACCGCGGGGAACCTTGAAGCCTATCATTCAAACATTCCAGTTTTGTTGTCTCTATATTTTTTGATAGTTGATTTCACTTACATATTTACTAGACTCAACTACTTGCACAATTTCACAAACATTCAATATCGCTCTCCTCAACGGGCATGACAGACGTGCTTTGCACGTCGCGATGCACCTAGTTTCTTTATAAAAGCATCTCATGTTTGTCAGACTTTTCCATTTTCCAAATTACCCTTCCTACTTCTACTCCCAAAAAACAGACGCATCCTTACTCCCAAAAAAACGGATGCAACGATTCCTTTCCTATACTCCCAACTATACCATCACAACTACCCACCGCTCCAAATGGAAACCCACTCCAATACTCCATCTCCAATCCCCAAAGTCTCTGCCAAAGATTTTTCCAATTCAAACCTCCACCGTCCACCGTACCTCCCTATACCGTTTCGGCCGCCGGAATAAATTGCCCAGTAAGTCCAACTTAATTCATTGTCCAACCTCCACCTCTATCTAAATGCGTATACATATACATCTGCATTTATCCGTGCTTCGTAATTAAGGATAGCATAATGCACACCAAAAGTTCGATAAAATTATGCAACTTTAGTTGGTGTTCTGCCCATAGTGTTTGATATATTGCTTCTATGAGGATTGAATATGGTTACCCTGATATAAGGCAAAATTAACTATGGAATCTGGAAATTTGTTGTGGGTTTTGGAGTTTTGGCGTTTAGCCTTGATCCTCCTTTGATTTATTGCCAGGATAACAAACGCAAAGGGTTGTTCCATTGGTGGGAAGTCATGTACACTAACTGTTTGATATAATTCCCAAGCATTATTGGGTGGTGGTTCCATTGTTTCGTTGAAACATTTAGTACTTCTAATATTATGTACCTGGTTTTTGGTGACAAGGGAGTATCATCTGTTTATGCATAGAACACATCAATCGAGAGTAACTTAAAATCATTTACTTAAAAGGAACTCCCTCTTGGTTGGAGTAATTCATTCCTATATAAAAGAAGGATCTGGAAATGCAAACAAATTGTTTTCTACAAAGTGTTGAACAAGTTCTTTAGGTTACGTCATTATATCCAGTTACCAAAACATTGCTGACAAGCTGAAACTTTTTCCTAATCATGTTTCTTGGCTTTTAGTATTTCTAAAAGCATATTGGCCTATATAGCCAATTGCCCAGTTGGTATTACTTTTGTCATAGATTTTGTGGTAGAGGCTTCCAGATTTGGATGTATTTATATGTATAATCAGAGGTGTACTTTCAATTCACATTAGGTTGGTGCCTACTTGGCGTTGATTAGGTGATGTAAATTCTTATGAATACACAATGTATGTGTTGATGCCATGCACTGTTAAAAGACTTTCCTACTTGCTTGTCAAGATTGCTTAGCCCGGTTGTTCAACTACGCACAAATAGCATAAAGTTTATTAACAGATAGAGGAAGCACAGGTGAAATTCATTTATTTGCGCTACTGTTCTAACTTTCCTTCTATTTTTCCATTCATCTTCTAACTTCTGAGTGTCATTTGAGTACTTACCTTAAACTAAATCTTTCATTTTTGGAAGTTGGAATGTGTTGGGTAGGAGAAAGAGGAAAAGGTGATGACATGATATGGAATTGAAGTGGAGAACTCAATATTTTCTTCTAACATGGACAGGTATGGACCGTACATATGGCAAGAAAAGTTTAAGGTTGACCAACGAGAGTTGCACATTTTGTTTTCTTTTTTTGAGTTAAAAGTTAAAGATCGGGCATTACATTACATGTTACTTGCGGGTTTTACACATTTTGTTTGATATGTTGATTTTTTTTCCCTTTTAAGATTTTAGATTATTGAGAATACTGATACCCCAAAAAAAAAACCTCCATTTTTTTTTAATGTTTTTGGATTTAATGTTTTTTCCCCCTCCAAGTGTGAAGCGGCCACATATTTGCCAATTTTATTTAAAATAAATTATTGAATTTTTGCCAATTTCTTTAGTGAGTTATGACATTTAAAGGAGTCGATGCCGTTCCTATTTCGGTGATGACAGAGATAATTGCAGTCATTTGCAGATGACCTTTAAATCAAGTACCATAAAATCAAGTACCATATGGACTACACAATTACTACATTGATCTAGATTTGTGTGATTCAACCCGTGAAAGGGGTGGGGGACGCAAAAGTGGGTCAGGATAATTTTGTGGTTTTATGTTGTTGATAAGAGTCATCTGCCAGTGATCTCTACCAATTACTGATTTGCATGTATAGATTGTCGGTTTAGAGAAGGATTTGACGTATATGGATAGTAATGGAGGTAATCGAAGCAAATTGGATGCAGGCAGTCGTGGTTGGTTAATTTTAAGTGAGGAAAAGGGAGAAAACTAGATCTTTTGGCAATGGCAAAGTAGACGGGATGGATCCGAGAGGTAAAGGAGAAAAAAATTGGGGAGAGAGAGAGAGGGAGAGAGAGGCTGTTGAGAAGAAGATGGGTGCCAGAAGCCTACAATTCGCATCCCAGAGTCTGTGGAGGGTGAAATGGTCAGCAAATCCTAAATGTCGTGGCACCAAGAGAATTCATGGTGACAGATCACTGTCCTTGGCATTATTTGTTTTGATATTCCTGTGAACTTGACAGATTAAATCTAATGAGTTTCGAATTCTCTTTATTGACTAGCCAAGTTTTTGCTTGCTTAACAATGAGCCGAGATGAAAGCAATGGAAGGTTGTTTTACTGAAGGAAGGGGGTTGTGTCAATTAAATTGTTCCCTTTGTAATTCTACATTCAATTTTTCGCTGTTCCACCTGCTCTTTTGCCCTATTTTTGTTCCTGTTCATTCCTTGTGTTTCTTTTTACAGAGAATCTTGAGTATCGACCAATAGAATAAATGAAAGGTTGCACTGGAATCATTCTTCCGATAACACTATTCTTTCTTTCCTTTTCTTCTCCCCACATTTTATAAATGCCAATACCAGATGTTACAAGAAAGAAGGTTGTATCACACGTACTAAATTCTAAGTATTGTTTATCGTCCAAGCCAAGCATGTAGCCTTCTTACATAGATTGTTCTCTATGCTTTTTTTTTTTGTCAGTACAATCTATTCTATTGTTTATCTATTTTGTTACATGAGGTTGCTTAAGATTGTTTCACCCAGGTCCAAGCCACGCATGTAGCCTTCTGAGAACAATCTATGTTTTTTTTTTTTTTTTTTTTTTTCCAGTCTCTTTTATTAATGTTACAAGTAGTGACACAACTTCCACGTGCGTTGCACGTGTGCTTCCACTAGTATTTTCAAATGAATGACTACGTAGGTTGTTCTGTATCTCATGTAAATTGCATATTAGTACCTCCTAAGAAACTCTCCGGAACATGTCAGCTTTAAAATTTAGAGAGGGGGGATTTTTGAACAAGGGCAAAATGGTCAACAAGTAAGGCTTGCTGTCAATGTTGCTAGTGGTGCGGGTTCGAATCACGAAAACAATCTTTCGAGAAATGAAACTTAGGCTTCCGACATCTTTCGCTCTTCAGACTCCACTACAGCCGAAACCTTGTCCACGTAATTGGTTGTCCTTTTCAAAGTGTGAGAGTGCAATAGACAGTGGTGTGGCTCAAGTGGAGGGATCTTGTCGTTGCTTTTCACTAGATGAGATCCTAATAGCAACTCACAACTTCGATGATTCATGTCACTGGGATCTCTACAAGCCATGTACAATGAAAACTGATACGACTACTCCTCTCATGTGGGAGCAAAGGCTCGCATTTGTACTGGTGCCGCTCGCCGATTAGACCACCTTCATGCTGGCACCAATCAAAGTTACATACACCGAGATGTGAAGACCACGAATATTCTGCTGGACTAGAATTGAGTAGCTAAGATTTCTGATTCTGTGTTGTCGAAAGGCACTACAAGTCATTTAACAATTCATATAAGCAATTCATATAAATACACATGTAAAAGGCACACGCTCTGAGTATGTAGATCCTGATTATTTCATTACTCAAAGAATTACCACGAAATCTGATGTGTATTCCTTTGGTGTCACTGTAACAAAAAACGCTTTTAATAGCATGCAAAAAACGCTATGGTTCTATAGCGTTCATTGCCTGCTGTTAAAAACTTTCTATAGCATTCATTGCCCGCTGCTAAAAACTTTCTACAGCGTCCATTGCCCGCTATTGTATTTTGTACCTTTGATAGCACTTTTTGCCTGCTATCTTGTTTCTTTTTACAGGATGCAATGAATGCTATTAAAGGAAAACAATAGCGTTTTATGAACGTTATCTTAGCCAATTTTAGCTTCTTTTTTTTTTTTTTAAATACTAAAATGCCAATATACTAGCATTTTCATACAGAAAATCTGCATTCCATTCAACACCAAAGTACATCCAAACACGATACAATTTCAATGTAAGATAAATAATTCAACCGAAGATTCATTACAATAGCTTGAAGAATAATTTTCCTGCACAAACTACATTTAAGAGTCAGACTAATTACACTCATAAAAAAAAACACTAATGTAATCTCTCTTTCCATAAAATGTAATCCTAAACTAGGCAACCATCTCATTCAAGTACCCCAATTCTTCACCCACGGAGATGTTTTTTATTTGAAGCTTACTTTTTTGCCAAGTTTATACCCTTTTGCTCCCAACGGCGAACACATACCTGTAAATATAGAACTATTCAATGTAACCCAATAGATATAGTAAAAATTATTAACGAGAAAAACAACTTTAAAGCAACATAATGTTTGTAGTTAGAAAAAGAAGAATATGATGGATAATTGTCAGCAAGAACCAAGAACAATCTCAGAAGTAGCCACACCATGACAGATTGGCAAATGACATATACCAATCCGTGCGCGATTGTGGAACATAACTATTCATGTGAGAAAACTATGTAAAAAGCTGGAACTTCAACCACACCCATTAAACTACCAACCGAGCCACTTAGATATTCAAACACATGCATTATTGATCAATGGTGGCAGACAATGAGCATAGTGCTCTTGCAAAAGATAAATGACCCTGGTATCACTAATCATCCCCATTAACCAAATGGGTTAGAGTTTTGTACGCGTGTCGACATACACACAGTGGGCGAGAGCAGTTCACATTAACCTATTGGAATATAGTCATCCACTATCATCAATGTTCAAATCCACATTACACCAGCACCCTCTAAGTTGCATTTGAACCACCAATTTATCAAGGAATTTTCTTATCAATTAAGGTCTAGTAGAAAAATGGAAAGTGGATGAACTTATGACAAAACAAAAAAAAAGGATAATAGCTATGCATAATAATAGTAGAGCATTCATAGTAATCTCCACTAAACCACTCATAACTCAAAGCTATCAAAAGTATAATTTGTTGTAGAGCAAGCTCTTACCTTTCCATACTCACTAGCTATATTAAGAACAAAAATACCAATGTCTAGATCTCCTGATACCAATTTCCATTCTATGTCTTTTGGCCGTTGAAACCAAACTTCAAAGTTTGAAAGCTCCAAGTCACCCAAAATATGCAGGGCATTCCTCACTTGGACAAAGAAACAACCTTTATAATAATTCAGAATCACCATTCATCACCCCATCAACAGCAAATCAAAAACAGAAAAAATTCAATCCAAAACCAGCAAAAAAATCAGCATGAGTCATATAATTTCTCAATGAAAGAGAACTCTTAGCCCTCCAAAAGATAGGAGTTGAAAAGCGGATAGGACTGTAAGCATAGCAGTTTGAACATCAGTGAATGAATTACTCCTCTTAGCCCTCCTGATAGTGGGAAGAGGAAAGGATCTGTGACTCTGTCCTTCATTAACTTAGTAACAAGCCTCTCCATAACTTAACTTTCCAAGCTTCTTATGTTCCATGAGATTATTTTCATTTTATAAGAAAAAAACTGACAGTGGAACTACAAATCAGAATGCTTAGATGTTCCTCCGAAGAGGTGCAAACTTGTTTCTTTGAAGACGAGCGAATTCTTGAACTTATCGTTCTATCATTTCCCTCACTGACATTACATCTAAGCAAATCAGAATGGTTAGATGTTCCTTCGAAGAGGTGCAAACCTGTTTCTTTGAACACGTTTCTCATTACCCTTATTATTCTCTTATTATTCCCCTTATTATTCTACTTATTATTCCCCTTTTTGCAAATGTTCAGTTTACAAAAAGAGTGAACATTTGCTTGTTTCCCTTATTATTCCCTTCTCTGATTGGTTTCTCATTACCCTCTTTAGTTTCGATTTTCCTGTGGTTACCCAGCACCGGTTTCTAACCTCCCTTATCAAATTCAAACCTTTTGGATGGACACATAGTCTCATAGATTATAACATAACCAAAACACTCAGTAAAATATCAACAAGCAAAGGAAGAATAATAACCAGTTCAAACGGGACAATAATAGCGAAAGCAGACAATAAACCCCCTTATCAATTTCAAAACTGTCCCAGGCACCAAAACAGTAAACGAAATAGCCGAAATTGCAAATAGAGGTTCGAAACTGGTACCTCAAGCCCGCAGGTTGGAGGTGGTTGCCGGCGACCCAAACCCACGGGATGCAGAGACGACGGCGATAATCAAAAAGCCGCCACGGATTTGGAAAGAGACGGGCGATCTGCAACAACGATGAGCGGAAGGAGGCGGTGATTGGTGACATAAAGGAGAAGAGATCTGGATTTGAACCCAAAACGTCACCACGGATGGGCGATCAGTGACGGCGAAAGGCGTGGCGGTGAATGGGTTTCGAAGCCTGCATAAACTTCCGTCGGTGATCGGAAGGCAGACTCGGGCGGAAAACGGGTGGGGGAAAGGAAAGCGGCTGGTGATGGTGAGGGGGCGAGGGTTTCAGCATTTCAAATCACTCTTCAAATCTCTCTCTCTTTCAGCCCATCCTCTAATTCCAGACAAGCATAACTCCTCTGATTTCGAAGGAAAAATGAAATTTTAAAAAAGGGGTGGAATTTAGGGCGCCAAATAAAGTAAGAACGCTATTGTATACTTCAACGAACGCTATTGTATTTTAAGGGCGAGATTTTCCTCCGCTTCTCATCACTGAACGCTGTAATTGGTTCCTTTTCATAGCATTCCTAAAAAAACGCTATTAGATAATGCTTTAAAAGATCATATTTGTTGTAGTGTGTGATATTATTAGAAGTGTTATGCGGGAGGCCACCCATGGATACTAGCCTGGAGGAGGACCAAATTAGTTAGTCTTGTTAGGAATTGAACTCCTTGTTCGACTCACAATGCCCTATTGATCGATATCTTAGAAACTATGATCACAGAAATCGCAAGCAGACAAAAATAATAGTGCGTAATGGAAAGAAAAAGAAAGAACACAAGATATACGTGGAAAACCTCAACGCGAGGAAAAACCACGGTAGCCACACCAGTCCACTATGAAATCGAATCAAAAGTACAAGTCTTCTCGCAATCTTTCTGAGACCTGCATTTTCTCTCGCCTTTTTCTGTTTTTCTCTAAAAACACGTTAACCTAATTACATACAACTGAAAACCCAAATAATCTCAATCAACGCGGACGTAGTCATCTGACCCCTCTTAGTGTGGCTCTAGCCCCATCATTTTTTTCCAACATGAAGGCCAACTGAAGTTGAACACAACTTCAGTTTCTCAACAATAACAGGCTTAGTCAACATATCTGCTGGATTTTTGTTTCCCGAAATCTTCTCTAGTAACAAATCCCCATCCTCCAAAAGTGAACGAATGAAATGATATCTCAAATCGATGTGTTTCGTCCTAGCGTGGAACACTGGATTTTTGGCACGATGAATAGCACTCTAGGTGTCACTGAAAAGAACACAGTTCTCTTGCTTCAAACCCAACTCCTCTAAAAAACTCTTCAACCAAATCATCTCCTTTGCAGCCTCAGTCACGGCCACATACTCAGCTTCTGTCGTGGACAATGTCACTATTTTCTGCAGGCGTGAAACCCAACTCACCGCTGTTGAACCAACAGTATAAACATACCCC
Organism: Rhododendron vialii; assembly: GCF_030253575.1. Classification (NCBI taxonomy): domain Eukaryota; kingdom Viridiplantae; phylum Streptophyta; class Magnoliopsida; order Ericales; family Ericaceae; genus Rhododendron; species Rhododendron vialii. Next base: position 9,798,527 of record NC_080558.1, on the reverse strand, counting down.
GTGGTGCTTCGTCGCGTGTCCTGATCACCGGTAAAGTCTGCATCCATATATCCCTGTATTGTCAACTTCCCTCTCCTAAAACAAAGTGGCAAATCAGTGCTACCTCTCAATTAACGGAAGATCCACTTGACTACTTCCCAATGTTGTTTCCCTGGATTGCTAGCAAACTTGCTTACAACTCCCACTGCATGGGCAATATTTGGTCTCGTGCACACCATCGCATACATCAGGCTACCAATGACCGAGGCATAAGGAACTTTGGCCATGTACTCTTTCTCTACATCTGTCTTGGGTGATTGACCCTGAGAAAGTTTGAAGTGACTTCCCAAGGGCGTGCTAACTGCCTTAGCACTTTGCATATTGAACCTCTCCAAAACACGTTCAATATACTCAGCCTGACTCAAATGCAAGATCCTCTGAACCCTATCCCTGCTGATTCTCATCCCAAGTATCTGCTTTGTTGCTCCCAGATCCTTCATAGCAAACTCTGTTGCCAACTGTTGCTTCAAACTATTTATCTCTCTAACACAGGATCCTGCTACAAACATATCGTCGACATAAAGCAATAAAACAATGTAACTAGATTCAAATCTCTTGAAGTAACAACAGTGATCTGCATTGCATCTCTTGTAGCCGTTGCGCTGCATAAAACCATCAAACTTTCTATACCACTATCTGGGAACCTGTTTCAAACCATATAGGCTCTTCTTGAGTCTACAAACCATCTCTTCTTTTCCTTTCTCAATGAAGCCAACAGGTTGGTTTATGTAGATTTTCTCATCTAAGTCACCGTGAAGAAATGCATTTTTCACATCTAACTGCTCAAGGAAAAGATTTTCAGCAGCAACTAAATTCAACACCACTCTGATAGTGGTGTGCTTCACAACTGGGGAAAATATCTCTGTATAATCAATCCCCTGCTTCTGTTGAAAGCCCTTTACTACCAATTTAGCCTTGTACCTCTTCTTACCATCACTTTCTTGCTTAATCCAAAAAACCCATTTATTGTGCAAAGCCTTCTTTCTTGCGGGAAAAGTAGCCAAATCCCAAGTTTTGTTGGAGTAAAGAGAATTCATCTCATCCTGCATTGCTTGCTCCCACTTGGCTGACTCACTAACCTGCAAAGCCTCATCATAGCACTTTGGTTCTCCACTGTCTGTCAAAAGCAAGTAATCTAATGATGAAAGGTACTTGGATTAGGTTTGGGTACCCTGGTTGACCTCCTCAAATCTCTGACCGGTGAGCTAGACTCTGTCTCTGGAACTGTCTCATCTGAAATTGCCCCATCTATCCTACTAGTACTTGGCTTAACCCCTCTATCATCTGAAAGATCCTCTAACCCAAAGTACTTTGAAGTGTCCCCATCTGTAGTGTCACTCCCACTGTTCTGTTGCTGTCCCTGTCTTTGTACATTACCCTTTCATTAAATACAACATCCCTGCTTCCAATTATCTTCCTATTCTTATAATAAAAAAATCGATAACCAAATTCATCACTGCCATACCCAATGAACGTACACTTCTGCGATTTAGGATCAAGCTTATCCCTTTCCTTATCACTGATATGCACATAAGACACGCAACCAAAAACCCGTAAATGTGAAAAAGTTACCTCTTTGTCACTCCAAACCTCTTCCGGTATCCCAAAGTTCAACGGAACTGATGGCCCATGATTGATCAAATATGCTATTGTGCTAACTGCATCTGCCCAAAACTCTTTAGGTAAACCTGCGTGTATCCACATGCTCCTCGCACGCTCAGTCAAAGTCCTGTTCATCCTTTCTGCGATGCCATTATGTTGCGGAATCCCTGGGGGTGTACTCTCTAAACGAATCCCATAAAGAGCGCAGGCTTTCTTGAACACGCTCAACTCATAGTCTCCGCCATTATCAGACCTCAACCGCTTCACTTTCAAATCTGTTTCATTCTCAACCATGGTTTTCCACTTCTTGAAGACCTCAAAGACCTCTGACTTTTGCTTCATGAATAATACTCATACCTTCCTTGAGTGATCGTCGACAAAAGTAACGTAGTAGTAAGAATCACCAAGAGAACGCATAGTAGCTGGACCCCAAACATCTGTATGGACAAGTTCTAGTTTCTGAGCCTTGGGAGGCCTGCAGCCTTTCTGAAAGCTAACCCGTTTCTGTTTGCCGAGGATGCAATCCTCACAGATGTCAATATCCGCTGACTCTAACCCTGGTAGCTTCCCATTAGCCTGCAAAACCTTCATTCCCTTCTCATTCATATGTCCCAGTCTATTGTGCCACAGATCTGAACCTTTTTTGCTGTCTGCAACTGCAAGTGTGCCACTACCATGTGAAGTCAAGTAAAATGAAGCAACTTTCTTCCCTTTAGCCACCACCATGGTACCGCTGGAGACTTTCCACATGTCCCATGTGAATGTTGATGTATAACCCACTGCTGCAAGCTACCCAACCGAAACAAGATTCCTCTTTAAATTCGGAACGTGCCTGACATCTTTCAAACACCATTTGAACCCCCGCATTGTAATCTGAACATCACCTCTTCCCACAATAGTACACGGCTGATCATCACCCAAGTATACTTTTCCAAAATCCCCTGCTACATAGTTCTACAGAACCTCCCTGTTAGCAGTGGTGTGGAATGAGGCACCCGAATCAATAACCCATGAATCGGTGTCGCTGTTCAGAGCAAGAATAAGTGCATCGTGCATAACATAAGCCTCTTGCTCATCCTTATTCTTCTTCAGTGCTTTGCAAGTTGATGACATATGACCTGTCTGACCACAATTCCAACATTCACCTTTAATGGGCCGAACTTGGAAAGCCTGAGATTTACCCTGATTTCCCTTGCCGCCCTTCGACTTCGACCTGTTTTTGTTCTGATTCTAACCACCCTTACTTTGGCTTCTGCCCCTCTGTTGCTGAAAACTTAAGGCTGAACCCGAAGTGTCTGAACCTGAACAGTCAATCAAATTTCTTCTGACCTCCTCAATCAAAATCAAAATAACAACCTCACTCAGTTTTAACTTTTCTTTCCTAGCCGAATTACTTACTGCAATAACCGTACCCTGCCAGGTCTCTAGCAATTGAGACAGAATCAACAACGCTTGAACCTCATCATCAAACTCGATATCGACAGACGTAAGTTGATCAACAATCGTATTGAATTCACTGAGGTGTGACATAAAAGAAACCCTTTTTGCCATAGATAGGTTGAAAAGTTTTTTCATAAGATGTACCTTATTCGCAGCAGAGGGTTGCTCGTACATCTTAGATAGCGCTTCCATAAGATCCTCCATCGTTTTCTCCTTCAATATGCTGTGGGTGACTGCCTTAGAAAGGGAAAGGCGAATAACTCCTAACGCCTTTCTGTTAAGAACATTCCAATCCGCATCTTTTTCTTCAGCCCTCTTTAGCTTCGCTTTACCCTCCAACGGACGATAAAGATCCTTTTGATACAGATAGTCCTCTATCTGCGTCTTCCAGTACGTGAAGTTTGACCCATCAAACTTTGCTATCTTCTGACTGCCTTCTTCAGAACCCATAGCTCCCACTGAAACCCTAGGCTGCCCGAACAAGATTAAACCCTAACCTGTCGAACAAAACCCTACCGCAACCTGCGGCTCTGATACCAGTTGTTAGGAATTGAACTCCTTGTTCAACTCACAACGCCTACGGATCTTGGAAACTATGATCACAGAAATCGCAAGCAGACAGAAATAATAGTGCGTAATGGAAAAAAGAAGAAAGAACACAAGATATACGTGGAAAACCTCAACGCGAGGAAAAACCATGGAGCCACACCAGTCTACTATGAAATCGAATCAAGAGTACAAGTTTTCTTGCAATCTCTCTGAGACCTGCGTTTTCTCTCGCCTCCCTCTGTTTTTCTCTGAAAACACGTTAACCTAATTACATACAAACTGCAGTGTAAAATAGGTTGGATCCTATACAGAAATTGCACCCCAAGTCCTTGAAATATGATGAATGTTATCTGCACCCCTAACAAGTCCAACATAGAGGAAGAACAAAGGGAGTAATCGCCAAGGAGAGCATTTCAAATGATTCGCCTCAAGAATCAGATTCTAATAGTGCTATCCAATCATACCATCATTCCTTTCTGTGATGGGCTTATTTATTGTATTGGTTGAATTATTGGTCTTAATTATCTCGTGAACTCTCACAATTGCTTTAAGGGTGGGCATCGTGTCTTATCATCTCGTATTCGTGTCAAAATTCTCTCAACCCTAACCTGGCCTATTTAGCTTTTTGCATTATCCTATCGTGCCATATTCGTGTTTCGTGTCAGAAATAGCCAACCCTAATGCGCTAATTAACTTCATGTTGGGTTATCGTATCCTTTCATAAATTTTCATCCGGCGTTGTGTCGCGTTCGTGTCACAATTCTCTCAACTCTAACCCAACTTATTTAGTTTTTTGTGTTGTCGTGTCATGTTATATTTGTGATCTGTATCAGAAATAACTGACCATAACCAGCTAATTTTGGTGTCATGTTGAAAATTTCCACCCCTAAAAAATGATCTCTCTTATTGATTGGGTAAAAAAAAAAAAATGATGACCACAAATATTCTCTTCTATTGAGAGATAGGAGGGAGCTACTTGCTGGAATACCCACTACAAGAATTTTGGGATCTCCCAACGGTTTTTTAGTAACGGTTAAAAAAACCGTTGGTATAGATGATGTTTAGCAACGGTTTTTCAAACGTTACTAGAAACCGGGCTATAGCAACGGTTTTCATGCCACCGTTACTAGATTACAAGACTATAGTAACGGTTTTTCATAACCGTTACTAAAAACCCGACTATAGCAACGGTTAACCATAACCGTTACTAAAAACCGGACTATAGCAACGGTTTTCCATAACCGTTACTAAAAACCCGCCTATAGCAACGGTTTTCCATAACCGTTACTAAAAACCGGACTATAAAGACGAAAAAATTGGCTTATTGGCTTATTTTTTGTCTTTATTCAAAAAAATTAAGTTTTGATTGAAATTTTTTACTTTTATGATTCCTCTCGTCATGACGAAGCAATAATCCCAAAAAAAATTGATGAGAAACTAACAAATGCAAAAAAAAATTGAATAAGGACAAAAAATAATCCGAACAAGCGTAGCTATCTTTACTATGTAAAAAATAGACGGTTCCAATCGAAAAAAAAAGTAGGTGTTTGTATAGTATAAACCGAATTTAAAAACTTGGATTAAGAATAAATCGATAAAACTCTGATGACATAAGTTAGCCCAACTGGTTTGCATAGTATAAATATTAAAAGGCCCTCAATATTACACAAGTGCTGGGCTAGCCCAGCTGGTTCGTACTCGCGCGCGGATACGCGAGGTCCTGGGTTCGATTCCCAGGAGAAGCAAAATTATTGTGTTGCCTTCCATGCGCCACGCGGGCGCCACGCAGGCTACAGGTGGGGCCACGTCAGCGCCACGTGGGCGACAGGTGGGGCCACGTCAGCGCCACGTGGGCTGCCATGTCATATTTTACCCCAGATTTAAAAAAAAAAAACTTGCCTTTAGCAACGGTTAAGAAACCGTTACTAAAAAATTACCCCAGATTTTAAAAAAAAAATTGCCTTTAGCAACGGTTACAACCGTTGCTAAAGAAACCGTTACTAAAAAAAAATCTGTACCAACGCTTGTCAAAACCGTTGCTATATGTCTACACCAACGGATACCTCGCAACGGTTTGGGCAACGGTTGGTGAACCGTTGGTATAGCTTTTAGCAACGTTTTTTTGTGTTTTTTAGTTACGCTTTTGACCGTTGTTAGATCCTAATTTTTTTGTAGTGACCTCACCCACCGCTTTCTCGTACTTACGCCTATTTTGGCCTAATAATTCAAATAACTTACTTTATTTTTATTAAAAAATTTGCATTTGTTAGTATTTTTCACTTTTTTTTTTTGGATTATTGATTTGTCAGAACAAAAAAAAAATCTAAAATTAAAGTAAAAAATTACGACCACAACCCAAATTTTTTTTGAATAAAGAAAAAAATAAGTCAAAATATTTTCAATTTTTATCAAAATTTTTTTTGGTTTGATCCTAATTTTTTACTTTGTAAATTTTTTTTATCATGACGAAACAAAAATTCAAAAAAAAATTAACAAATGTAAAAAAAAAGAAAGAAGAAGAATAAAAACAAAATAAATAAATCATTTAGTTTATTAGAGCGAAATTTTAGCTTCAAGTCATCGCAGTTCTATTTTTTTATTTTTATCTGAAGTCGTCGCAGCAGTCTAGTGATTCCCATTGGCAGCCAAATCATACCCCATACTTTTCTCAATCTTTACTCTACTTTAAGTCCTTTCTGAACTGAAGGTAGTACTCCGTCGGTGATAGTAGACGTAAGTCTAAAAGTATTTTGAATAATTCGCATTTTAGAGAGAAAAAAAGAAAGAAAAGTAGTCGGATGAGAGAAGAGAGAGTGGTTGAATTTATGCCGTCCAAAAAACCTTTGGATTGTTGAGATGCGAGCTGGATACCGCCCCGTGGTACCCGTTCGAGACCCAAAAATTTCTCTTTTCAAGTTTCACTCCCTATATATTTCCCATCGCACTTCCGGAAATTATTAATCATTTTCCCTTTTTTTTTACTGTCCCTAAACGTCGGGCCAATTTGATAAATCAACAAAGATAAGTACATCCCTCTATCTGTTTGTTGTGTTAGCAAATTAAATTCAGCAACTCACGTAATTTTCTTTTGTTGTTGTTTTCGGAATTTTGTGTACTTTTGCATTATTTTCTGTATTGTTTTGCAAAACTTACTTTGTGAAGCCCACTTCAAGATATAACATAAATAATTTGGGCCATTAATTGATTTCAAAATATTTTTTTGTACAATTTAATAAAAAATCAATTCAATCGAATGAGTACTTATTCGTCACACATATTTTAAAGAACACAAATCCGTATGGAGGAGGGGGCCACTTGGACTTGACCTCAACCCAAGTTGACGCTCATCGTCTTCCCAATCATTTCTGTCCATAGGAGAGATGCTTTTCCCCCTTCCCTGACAGCCCCCTCTCATATCTTTTTGCCAACATGTCCGAAATATTCCCAATCCCCACCCTTTTAATTAAATTATATTTTTATTTAATTTTTTAATTTTTTAATCTTATTTATTTATTTATCTCTTTTTCTCTATATCTTTTTTCTCTTTTATTTATTTAATATTTTTTATATCATTTTTCTCTTTTAGGGCTAATTTGGATTAAAAAGTCATTTTGACTTATTTTTTTATTTTTATTCAATTTTTTTTCGTATTTGTTAGTTTTGCGTCAAACTTTTGTGACTTATTGATTCGTCTCGATGAAAGAAATCAAAAATGTAAAAAATTATGATTGAAGCTCATAATTTTTTTCAAAAAGACAAGAATAAGTAAAAAATAATAATTCTCCCTTATTTTATGGTCAACAAGTAAGGCTTATTTATTTAAGTTACTTAACTTTTCAATTCAAACCCACCCTTATTTATTTAATATTTTTTATTTACCTAAATTCTTTTTTATTCAATTTCTTATTTCTTTTATCTTATTTATTTAAAATTCTTGAATGTAGGGATTAGGGATGGGTAGAACTGGAGATTGAGAATGGGTCGGTTGAGTGTTGAGAACTCCCTACCCCCTTCCACGTCTCCTTCTCCCTCTCCCTCGCGATGTTGCAGTCAATTGAGCGATCGGTACATTCAAAGTTGATATAAATGCAATCCTAGATTTTGAAGTGGATGCTTAATTGAAGAAAAAAGAATTAAGAAATTAAACAAAAAAAGAATTTAGTTAAATAAATAATATTAAATAAATAAGGGTTGGTCAGTCGAGACGATTCAATAAGTCACAAAATTTTGACACAAAATTAACAAATTCGGAAAAAATTTGAAAAAAAAATTAAGTCAAAATGACTTTTTAATCCAAATCAGACCTAAAAGAGAAAAAAGATATAAAGAATATTAAATAAATAAAAGAGAAACAAGATATAAAGAAAAGGAGATAAATAAATAAGATAGAAAAGTTAAGAAACTAAATAAAAATAAAATTTAGTTAATAGAGTGGTGTAGCACAACTGTCCCTCTAGCATTTTTGAAAAGGAATTTGCTTTCCATAGAGGCGGCTTCAACCATGACCAACACTTTTCTTTCTCATCCACTTTCCTCTCTCTCCTCCGTCGTCTGTGAGATTATCCCCAAATTCCCCATTGTTACAATTTGTTGCCAGTGTTCCTAAAAAATTCTCCAAAATATGTCATCTTTAGACAGCCGGAATTTTGAAGAAGTGCAAATTAATCAACCGGTAAGCCTTGTCGTCGTCAATGTTTCTAATGTTACGGATTCAAGCCACGGCAACAATCTTTCAAGAAATGGGACAAAGGTTTCCGACGTCATACCCTCTTCGGACGTCGTTTCAGCCGGAGCCTTGTCGAAACAGTTGCCCTTTTCAAACAATCAGAATCCTATCGATGGCGGTGTGATAGAGTCTGAGGGCACCTGTCGTTCCTTTTCACTGGATGAGGTACTAATAGCGACAAACAATTTTGATGATGCATTAGTTATCGGGATCGGGGGATTCGGTAAGGTATATAAAGGGTTCATCGATGATAGTGCTACAATGGTTGCCATAAAGCAGTTGAATGCCGAGTCCAAGCAAGGTGAGGGAGAGTTTTGGATGGAGGTCAAGATGCTTTCGAAGCTCCGGCATTCTAATCTCGTTGCGCTAATCGGCTACTGCAACGAGTGTCAAGAGATGATTCTTGTTTATGAGTATATAGCTCTTGGAACCCTTGCCGATGATCTCTACAAGCTAAAGACAACCGAAAGCAATACAAGGTTTTCTCCTCTCTCTTGGGAGGAAAGGCTTGACATGTGCATTGGTGCCGCCCATGGATTAGACCACCTTCATAGTGGTACCGGTCAGAGTTTCATACATCGAGATGTGAAGAGCACAAATATTCTGATAGACGAGAATTGGGTAGCTAAAATTTCCGATTTTGGATTGTCTAAAGGCCCTGCAAGTCATTCAATAACCCATATAAGCACAGAAGTGAAAGGCACATTCGGGTATTTGGATCCTGATTACTTCCGTAATCTTAGACTGACTGTGAAATCCGTTGTGTATGCCTTTGGTGTGGTATTATTAGAAGTGTTATGTGGGAGGCCACCCGTGGATAGTAAACTAGACTCGGAGCAAATAGGTTTAATTTATTGGGCTCAACAGTGCTTCAAAAAGGGAAAGTTTGCCGAAGTCATCGACCCCTCTCTCAGTGGACAAATAGCACAACCTTGTTTGAAGTCTTTTGTTGCACTTGCCAAAAATTGTTTAAGTGAAAGTCCAAGATCACGGCCTACGATGGCTGAAGTGTTGGGTAGGCTTGAGCTCGCATTGTTATCCCAACAGAGAGGAAGAACAGCGGGAAGAATGACCAAGGCGTTTCAGAGTATGATGGACAGGTGGTTGAGGGAGAGGAAGAACAACAGTTCCTCAAGTGGACAATCAAATGATTTGCTGAGGTCCAGGTAATATATCTAAGAAATAAATTCCGTTTGACCAAAAAAAAATATATATCTAGGAAATGATTCGGTTATATTTTGTTGTGTTCCACTAAAAGTTCTTAAAAAATAGGTATTTATTTGAAATTTTCAAGTTTAAAAAATACTAAACTTCATTACAAGAAAAATCACAACATTTGACAAAAAAAATTGCAAATAAGTATTTATATTTTAAGACCCCTTAGCAGAACAGGGCCTCTAGCCTATCCAAATCCTGATTCTTTCATTCATTGACCTATTTTCTGTCACAGTGAAGATCCTGAAATTCACTTTAAGTACATTAAGGCCCCGTTCCAGAACTTGAATAAGTTCTTATTTTTTGTTCAATAATAAGGCTTGTTCCACAAAAAAAGAAGTAAGTTCTTATTTTTTGGTTAAGGCAACTTTAAGCTCAAAAATCATATATTTACGCAAATAATTTTTCTATCAATATGGATCTTATTTGATAGATCTCATTGAGATTTTTAATACGGTGCAAAAAAAATTGAAAAATTATTTTTCATTTATGTTATTTTTGAGTTTGAAAATGTGAAATAAGCTGCTTATTTGAGCTTTCTGGAACAACCTTTCTTATTTTTCTTTGAGAAGTTCCAAAATAAGTACTTATTTTTTAAGAAGGTTTCTGGAACGGAGCCTAAGGCAGCTACCAAGGCTGGACAAATCGAGGAGGTCGAACGCGTTACAAGAGAATCGAACTTTTATGATCCTGAAAAGACAAAGAACTTTTTGATGAAAGCAAAGCTTCACGATGCACGACCACTTGTCAATGTATGCGATCGTTTTGGGTTTGTTCCAGAGCTGGCCCACTACCTTTATTCAAACGACATGCTCAGCTACATTGAAGGTTACGTTGAGAAGGTAAGAATTTTGTCAAGGGTCTTAGATAGCATTTTCGTCACTTGAAAATGAGAACTCTTGTGAACATGGTCAGTCGTTAATTTATTGCAACAAAAATGAATTTATAAACTGGGAATTAACAATTATTCCCTAGATCGAGTGTTAAGTCCAAGATCGTTCCCAGGGGTAAAAAGCTAAGATGTTGTAGATTCAATTGATTTCTAATTTAATTCCAAAATGAAATGGAATTGAATTCCGATTGGTTAAAGCTTAAATTATTCTAAGAATGAATTAAGGTTTTGAAAACAGGAGAAAGAAGGGACCGGGGTTTCGATTCCACCTTACCCTTGCAATATAATCGTAATTAAAAGCCATAGTAATTATTCAACACAAAATATAGGAGGGTTAGTATTATTTGCTATTATCACGTTTAACTCCTCAATTTAGCTCCGTATGCCATTCAATTGCTCCACAAGTTCTAAAACAAGGAAAACGAGTAACAAGCGCCAAGTAATACACTAAACATACCCAACACGCATAAATTAGCTATAGAGAGTAAATGGGTACATTTACATACCTATCAGAAGGCTACAGTGCTGAACTATTCTTGAATTTCTCTTTATAGGTAAACCCAGGAAATGCTCTGTTAGTTGTAAGGCAGCTGCTGGATGACGACTGCCCTGAAGATTTTATTAAAGGCCTTATTCTATCTTTTCGTTCTCTGCTTATAATTGAACCACTGGTGGAGGAGTTTGAGAAAAGGTCAGCTCCCACTCTCTACCTCCCTTTCTCTATCTCCTTAACTGCTTCGCATCCCCTCCTTTCAATGGTTAATAAAAACCTTTCATTGTTGAGAAAAAAAAACTGCTTCGCATCCTGACACTCAGCTTATGTTTTCAGGAAACGGCTTCGATTGCTTAACGAGTTCTTGGATCATCTTGCATTGTTATCCCAACATAGAGGAAGAAATGAGGGAATAAGGACCAAGGCATTTCATAGAATGGACCGGTGGTTGATAACTGGTACCCAATTAAACCGCCATCTCTCACTTGCTGACATTTGTGAAGCCACAAAAGATTTCAATACGAGCTTTTTGGTACGTAATTCTGACAAGGTGTATAAAGGTAGTATCTTAATCAATGGTAAAGCTCGTGTGGTTGCGATCAAAAGGTGTAAGAAACTTACAGCCGTTGGGGATGATATTCATCCAAAGAAACTGCTCCTCCACCCCAACATACTCTCTCCGATGGGAATTTGCACCAAGAGAGGCGAGCTGATCCTCGTGCACGATTACATGGCAAATGGGTCCTTCCAAGATCTTTTGCATCCTACAGATACTCCACTTCCGTGGGAAACGCAACTTAAAATTTGCATTGGAGCTGCACAAGGACTGGAGTATCTCTATTCAAACGAAGAGCGTGAACTCAACTACCGCCACATTGAACCATCCAGTATTCTACTGGATGAGAATTGGGTTGCAAAAGTTATGCTTCCTGACAGAAGAACTAAGACCAATATCAGCGCAGGCATACCTAGACTGGTTACAAGGGGCTACGACTCTGTATATGAGGAGGAGGACATGTTCTCATTCGGTGTAATGTTGTTGGAAGTACTGACTTATAACAAGCAGATGGATATCTACCGGAACCCTAGACATCGTGATCCTCCACTGCGGGATTCGTTAAGAAATTTTTTCCAATCCAAGAACATTTATCAGGTCATGGATCAGCACCTTATTGGGGAAATAGGACCGGAGTGTTCAAGGGTATTCGTCAAGACAACGTTGAGTTGTTTGTTTGACGAGGGGATCCAAAGACCGTCGATACACGACGTAGTGAGGAGCCTCCGAATTGCATTGGAAATGCAAGAGAATTGGCAGAAGAGCTTTATCACAAAAAAGGCCAATGCAGCAAATCATGTTGGAAAATATCATACAATATAATATTTTTATTTTAGGGGTGAATGGAAATTGATTTGTTTTGGAGTTGCTGGCACTTGTTCGCCGTGGACGGACGCGTTTTTTACCAACAAATGTCTCTTTCCTTGGTGACTCTACGGAAAGTAACCAGTTAGCTTATAAATATCATTTCTCTATTTCATTTTTGGTGATGGATTTTTCCTTCAATTTGAGTCTATACATTTGAGAGAGTACAAAATACAAGGAGGTTCAACAAACCCATTGATTGTAGTGCAGCTTCTGTGGGGAGTTTGATCAAGTAGTACTGGGAGATAGACGTTCATGCAAACTGTGAGCACCGTAGTAGGGACAAATCTGTCTTAAGTACAGAGTGTCACACACTAACACTTGCCTTAATCACCAATTTGTTTCCATCGATTTCTAGGTTTTGTGTTTCAAGAATGCGTTATGGTAGTAGGACTGTGGGAGTAATGATCTATTGCATAACATTATTCGTGGTTTCGGTCAATATTGCATACATTTGGAATTTGTCTCTTGCGTTGCCAACAAAATCTTTGGGTTATCTTTAGCGGTGGCAATTAGTGTAAGACGAAATGAGTTGCGACCTTCCAAAACTGTAAGAAACGGTTACACTTGTCGCTTGTCGGTTGTAATATTACCAGTGGGTAATGGTAATATTTCAAGCCTATTGAGTTCTGAAATGTATGAAAAACCTGGCCAGTTTGGAAAGTAAATACTACTCCTAGTTAATGGAGTTTGAACTTACTTGTTTATATCTTTTTCCCGCATGAAATCAGATGAGGGGTTTGATATTGTTAAACTGCCGATATGTTTGTCGTGATGTATGCCATGATAACGTGATTAGAACAATTAATAGGCAGCACTGGTTCATTAGCTTCCATTGCGACTGATGACCATTGCTTTTTATGAATGGATGCTTTAGCAAATGTTTGTTGTCAATGGGTGTCATTAATTATTGCAAGAGACACATTGCTTGGTTGCTAAGTGTCCTTTGAGAAAAGTCACACATATTTGGTAAAAGGTTGTGACTCGTCATTAATTACTGTTAAGAGTGGCCTTGGATTAACGGTACCATGTTTAGGCCTTGGATTAACTGATTTTTTTTTGTGTTTTTACTATGAAGAGAATTCATACTGAAACTGACCTGTTGGCAAAGAGTTGCAACGGTCCGTGTAGCCCTGACGGGTGAATCATTAATCGAATGGCTTCTTTGAGGCAATGATTGACTTAATGGGAGGACATGTTTGTCATAGGCTTGTGAGGCCTGGTGGGTTCTTATTAGAATACTTTGTTGAACCAAAGTTGGGATTGTCTTCTTCTGTTGAGGCAAGCTTTAAGTAGTAAAGCACGAGGTGCTTCTCGATGGATAATGGGTAGATTCATCATGATGTTAAATTAGTTTGACTGACATCTTTTGTTTTGCATGCTAATAGACTTCGGTTTTTGTATATCGGCATTTAGAAGTTAAAGATTCAATTGTCTTCTTTTTCAAAATAAAATTGGATTTTAGTTTGAAATTTTTGGAAAGGTACTAAGTGAGAATTTTTTGAAAGGTTGCAACACTTTTTTACATGAGTTGTGATTTTATGTAAATAATTGTAACACCCATTAAATTGGGATATGTTTGTTTGGGAAAGATGTGATTGTTAGGAAATAATTGTAACACCCATTAAATTGGGATGTATTTGTTTGGGAAAGATGTGATTGTTAGGAAAGGATGTGAAATATGGCGTGCCTCCTAATAGGCATGTTCTTTCCACTAATTGTCTTTAAGAGACATGGTTTACTAGAGACACAACCTTTCATACAAGGGTGTTTATAAGTCTATTAATAGGTCATTTGTAAAGTCATTCCAAAGGCCAGAAGATTCCATACTGTATTGCTCTCTTTCTCTCTACACATTCTCTTCCTAGACTGGCAAACCGATAATCTATTATTCCACATAAATAGAATATCAGTTATTGGTTCTTTTACATTTGCTAAAATGGATATTCTGTCTGTCTTCGTTTGTGCAAACGCAGACAGAAAGAACCTAGAGTTCGGATTCGATTTATCTTGAAGGCAGATTTGCTGTAACTCGATGCACACCTTCTGGTGGGGGCAAATACTGTCTTTAAGAAAGCTTTCTCCTAATGCGACTCGAATTGCTTCTTCTGTTCCAGATTTCGAAGAAACGATACCATCACATTCATCATTTTGAAGACCGGATTACCTGACATTCTATATGTGCATAATGATCTCATAAATGGACAACTGGAAATATATGAGAAAGAGGTGTCTTTGTGCTCAGCGTGATTATTTAAACATTGAGTTTTGAATGTGTTGGTCGAAGCATCTTTACGGTGCAGCATGCTACTCCGCTACTCCCATGTTAAACAAAGTTTCCAGTTATTTTAATTCTGGAAATTGAAGTTTCATTACTCGGTGTTTTGTTCCTTTCTTTGTGGGGAAAATGACGGCTCAGGACATGTTTTGATAATTAATACCCGTCAAAGACATACTGAGAACATTTGTTAATGCTAAAAATGCCGGAGACGGATATTAATTATCAAAACACATCATTGGCCATTATTTTCCCTTCTTTCTGACTTGAAGAAGTTTACACCGATCATTTGGTTTGCAACGGAAACGACAAGAGTAATTGGCACCGCTTGAAGAATCGGTTTATGAGAAGGCTCATTGGTCAGGTTTGACTAGTACAGTGTTATTGGATCTGATGTCTCGACGGGCCCCGCTATCCGCAGAGACAATTTACAAAGAATCACGCAGAGATAAACTTGTTTGGCCTCATTTCGGATCCCGAAAAAATCTAATAAAATATCCATAAATTTTTGAATATTATTTTATGGGGCTCTGCAAAAAATCAGCTCCAGCGGATATCGGTAAATATTACTTTTGGATTCGTAGGAGCGATCGGACCCGAAATGAGGCCAAACGTGTTTGTCTCTGCGTGGTTCTCTGTAAATTGTCTCTGCGGATAGCAGGGCTCGATGTCTCGATCTCCAACTTACAATCACACTGTTTCCCTTACCCTTAAATATAGGAAAATTATAATGCCAAAACCATTTTTTTTTTATGTCAAAACTATTTTTGTTGATGCCAAAACTCTAGTGCACAAAAGGCTTTTACCATTTGTAATGTACAAGACTTTTATGCACTGGAATTTTGACTCCAACAAAAACGGTTTTGACATTATCACTACCCTAAATACAATTCATGCTTAGCCTAGTGTATTTTGTGGAGGTGTGTAACCTTGGGGTTAAACCAAAAAGGTGTGAGGAAGTGTCACAATATATTGAAGGATATGTGACCTATGGAGTTAATGAAAGGTGTGACCACTAAGTTCAAACTAAGCGGTGCGACCATTGTGGTTATATTGACATTTGTGGCTGTTGATTTTACGTCTAGAGACGTGACTCTTGGTGAATAAGTCACGCAATTGTTGATGACTAAGTCATATTTCTTTGTCCTTCTAGAAAAGTCACCTGGACCACAAAAAAAAAAGAAAAGAAAACGCCAAACGTGTGAATTCATGTTTCGGATTTTGTGAAATTCAGTTTTCATGGACTCAGAAGATCGTTTGCTATCTCTGAATTGGCATGAAACTGCAATTGAAATATTTTAGTTTCTACGATCTTGAGTAGTGGTTGATAATTATCAACTACGCCCCACTAGATACTTTTGAATAAAGTGAAATCGATTTTTATGCTATGGAGAATATCCCGTGTTGAATCTGCAAAGATACTTAGAATGCATGTTGTAGTTAGCATAAAATTTTCAGAATATGAGTAAAGAGTTGCTCAATATAGGGTAAGTTACCTAATGTGGGGGTTGTTTCTTACTAATGTGTCTTGAAACACGAGAGATGAAGAGAAAGTTTTTGACATCATTTGTATTATGTCATAAAGTACTACGAAAATTATATTGATAAATTCTGAATTAATTTCAGAATTGTGCGGGAAGCAATAATTATAATTTCCACAATGTTAAACTTTTGTTGCACTATTGGAGATGTCCAACTATACTTGAAGAATAAAGTATTGTGATATGAGTATCCAATTTAAAGTTTTAGAATCCAAATGTGGATTTACTTTTACAATTGGAGTGCAACATTGAGTTTGAAATCCTCGCACATGTATAGCAAGGTTATACATGTGCTAGTGAGTGGAGTCTGATCAACTCATTGTATTAGACAAAAAGCTAGTGAGCGGAGCGGCTATGGCACTCCTTAGAGGAGGATGCTCCAACGTTGCCCAATTATGTGCCGAGAGTTGTAATGTGATGGCCATCAATATTTAAAAAGGCATAGAAGACCACATGTAACGGTAATCAAGTCTCGATATTATAGAAACAGGGCCGACTCAGAGTTTTTTTGGCCCGATATATACGAACTTTTCAAATGGGGGCCCTTTGTAAATAAAATCATCGAGCTGATATGAAGAAAAAATACTTCAGTTCTTTGTATTCGATCTGTTTTTAAAGATGAATAAAAAAAATTTGCCTTTCAAAAAAAAATTTACTTCAAGTATTGCAAAACGAAATCATAGAAACCTAATTAAACATCCAAATAAGATTGGTCATGCGAAAATAAGTCAGTTCATCAAGTTTGGGTCCGATCCGAGCTCGTCCAAAAGTTGCCAAATTGGGTAATTTTCAATTAAACAATGTTTGGGCTTCTAAGGCTTCGACCGGTCCAATTGATCATGAAATTGGGTCTCCATATGTTCTACATCAACCGGTCAAAGATTAAAAATATATCTCAACTGTTTATTGCTAAAATGGACAGGTGAAATTACGCATTTTTTGTAAACAAGCGTTCACGGAAGCTCCGTGAATAAGTTTCTCTCGTCTCATTGGCACCCAATACTTTTCAGGAAAATGACGGTCAAGGACGTGTTTGATAATTAATACCCTCCAAGGACATTTTCAGCATTAACAAATGTACTCAAATGTTCTCAGCATGTCCTTGGCGGGTATTAATTATCAAAACATGTCCTGAGCCGTCATTTTCCCATACTTTTCCCAATCTTTACTTTAAGTCCTTTCTGAACTCCACCTTTATTTAGGCAGTTTCAATTTTTCCAGAAATTTTTGGGTGCCGGGCGGGTATCACACATATGGGACAACGTTAATGACCTCAGTCGTCCAAAAGCATTTAGGACAGCTCGAATTTGATATAGAGAGAAAGAGAAGAAATAGTGGTCGGATTTTGAAGTCCAAAACTTCCAAAGCTGAGATGCGGACTAAGGCACCCAAAAATTTCTCCCGTTTCTCACTCCTTATATTTCCCATTACGATATGGGAAATTATTGGCTACACTTGCAGCATCAATCTTCTACGATAGACAATTTATCATTTGAAAAGTCAACAAAGAAAAGTTGGTCCTTTTTTTTCTTTTTTCTTTTTTATATAATTATGTATTGTTCACAATTAAAAAGTTGAATTTTCGAAACAGAAGCAACAACCTTGGATGGAGGGAGCAATTTGAATACCAAAGTACATCCGTCTGTCTGTTTGTCGTGCTAGCTAATTAAATTCAGCAACTCACGTGATTTTTTTTCCTCTTGTGTTTTCAGAATTTTTGTTACTTAAGAATTATTTTCTGTATTTTTGTGCACAACTTGCTTTAGTGAGGCCCATTTCAGGATATCACATAAATAATTTGATTTATTCATTAATTTTAAAATAATTATTCTAGCGGCCGAACTTTTAAAAAATTTCAATCGAGTAACTGTAAATGCTTAATTCGTCGTTCTAGAGGACTGTAACTGCTTGATTGGTCGCTTTAGAGGATGCAAACCCACGTGGAGGAGGGGGCCACTTGGGGTTGACAACAACCCAAGTTGACGCTTATGGTCTTCCCAATAATTTCCATAGCATCGGCTTCAACCATTACCATGTGTTTCTCTCTCATCCCCTTTCGTCTCCCTCGCCCTCATCGCCTGTACGAGATATCTCTCCAAATTCCCCATTCTTAAAAGTTGCTGCCAGTGTTCCTAAGAAATTCTCCAGAATATGTCATCTTTAGACAGCCGGAATTATGAAGAAAGCCAAATTAATCAACCAATAAGCCTTGCCGCCAATGTTGCTAGTGGTACGGACTCAAGTCAAGGAAACAATCTTTCAAGAAATGGGACAAAGCTTTCCGAAGTCTTTCCCTCTTCAGACCCTGCTCTACCCGGAGCCTCGTCCAACCGGTTGCCCGTTTCAAAGAGTCAGCATCGAATCGATGGTGGTGCGGTTCAGTCAGATGACACTTGTCGTTGCTTTTCACTGGATGAGGTAGTAATGGCGACTAAAAATTTCGATGACGCATTAGTTATCGGGATCGGGGGATTCGGTAAGGTATACAAGGGATTCATCGACGATGGTGCTACGATGGCTGCCATAAAGCGGTTGAACATCGAGTCCAAGCAAGGTCCAGGAGAGTTTTGGACGGAGATCAAGATGCTTTCAAAGCTCCGGCATGCTAATCTTGTCACGTTGATCGGCTACTGCAACGATGGTCAGGAGATGATTCTTGTTTACAAATATATAGCTCATGGGACCCTTGCTGATCACCTCTACAAGCTAAATACAACAAAAAGTAATACGCCTCTCTCATGGGAACAAAGACTCCACATTTGTATTGGTGCTGCCCGAGGATTAGAACACCTTCATAGTGGTACCCGTCAGAGTTTCATACATCGAGATGTGAAGACCTCAAATATTCTAATAGACGAGAATTGGGTAGCTAAGATTTCGGATTTTGGATTGTCGAAAGCCACTACAAGTCACTCAATAACCCATATAAGCACACAAGTGAAGGGCACATTTGGGTATTTTGATCCTGAGTATTTCATTACTCAAAGACTGACTGCAAAATCTGATGTGTATGCATTTGGTGTGGTATTGTTAGAAGTGTTATGCGGGAGGCCAGCCGTGGATAGAAAACTTAGCGAGGAGCAAA
This sequence comes from Rhododendron vialii, assembly GCF_030253575.1. Lineage (NCBI taxonomy): Eukaryota > Viridiplantae > Streptophyta > Magnoliopsida > Ericales > Ericaceae > Rhododendron > Rhododendron vialii. Next base: position 9,779,247 of record NC_080558.1, on the reverse strand, counting down.
TGAGTTTAGCCCGTTGGGCTCAACAGTGCATCAAAGAGGGAAAGCTTGCCAGAGTCATTGACCCCACTCTCAGTGGACAAATAGCACCACGTTGTTTGAAGTCTTTTGTTGTACTTGCACAAAATTGTTTGCATGAAAGTCCAAAATCACGGCCAACGATGGCTGAAGTGCTAGGTAGGCTTGAGTTTGCATTGTTATCCCAACAGAGAGGAAGAAATGAGGGAATAGTGACCAAGGTATTTCGAAGTGTGATGGACAGGTGGTTGAGACCAAGAATCTGAATACCGTACCGCCTAAGGTACCGGTTTTTCAACTCGTGTGGTACATACCGGTAGCGGTTAAGTACCGAGTGCCGTTTCGGATTTAATGCTACTACTCACATATAGTTATAAATCAATAATTTTTTTCATACCATCCAATTCATCCTACTATTACATGAATTCCAAAAGCTACACTCTCGTTAATTATATTATCCCAAATCTAAGGTCACATAGAAGGGCAATGGTGACAGATTAGACAATGGTGAGAGTTTTGCAATCAAAATAGCCATTTAAACTAAGAAAAAAAAAGGGAGTCAATTTGGTTTTTGAATCAACTGCAATTGGGAGAGAGAGAGAGAGAGAGAGAGAGAGAGAGAGAGAGAGAGATCCGAATTTTGAATGAATTCCAAAAGCTACACTCTCGTTAATTATATTATCCCAAATCTAAGGTCACATAGAAGGGCAATGGTGACAGATTAGACAATGGTGAGAGTTTTGCAATCAAAATAGCCATTTAAACTAAGAAAAAAAAAGGGAGTCAATTTGGTTTTTGAATCAACTGCAATTGGGAGAGAGAGAGAGAGAGAGAGAGAGAGAGAGAGAGAGAGAGAGAGAGAGAGAGAGAGATCCGAATTTTGAACGTGAGATCTGATTAATTAGTGGCAATTGTGCAATTACCACTGTTTGAGAGAGAGAACATTATTTGAGAGATGGAGAGCAGTAGGATTTATAGAGAGATAGAATTCAAAAACTAAGCTGTTTTGTTATACTATATATTAGTAGGATTTCACGTGCAACTTTTCTTTGAAAGCATTTCTATTTATTCTATATCTTTTGTTACTTCAGCATTCACTTTTGTAACTATTGAAGAAATAGTATTGAAATTGATGAGGAACCCGGTGAGGGGAGTTGCACGATACTTAACGTGTATTTAAAAAGTTCGAGCATTCTGCATTCTGGCCCCTATTGAGTGTTCCATCCTCCAAATGCTCTACGAGTTCCGTTCATTAGAGAATGCACTTGCAAACTATGAGCAATTGGTCTTAAAAAATATTTCCCCTCCCTCATCTTTTGGGTGGTCATTGTATTGTATACTTCACCTAAAAGTTGTTAAGTGAGCTGAGTAGCATCATAAGTCACATGTGAGGTAGCCCCTGAGTCAAAAAACCAAGGAGACACAGGAGACTTCCCATGATCAGAAGGCACAGCTGAAGAAGTGTATAGAGCAGTTTGATGGGGAGTAGATCCAACGAACCCTGGACCAGAACCATAACCAGAGGTACCAGCACCAACACCAGAAGCAGAACCAGGATTAAAACCATAAGAGGAAGAACCATTTCCAAATCCAAAACCATAACCAGAGGGACCAGCACCAACTCCAGAAGCAGAACCTGGATTAAAACTATAAGAGGAAGAACCATTTCCAAATCCTTGACCTGAACCATGGGATCCAACTTCATAACTGGAGAATGTGTTAGGATCAAAACACTGCTCAGACGCCACAGAATACAGTGCCTGAGATTGTGATCTAGGCAGAAATCTTGGAGGAAAGCCACCACTGTTTGCTACTCTTCCAGGTCTATAACCTAAATCAAAACGATAGTGGCATGAATATGCCAAGTGATTTGTTTTCCCACATATTTGACAACCATTATTCTGAAAACCAGGTGTAAAATTAGAAGAAAATGGTCGAGTAAAGGAGTTATCTCTGAACCTATTCGAATTTCTGTTAAACCGTGGTGTAGGAAACGAAGAAGGAAAGTTTTGTGATGGTGGTGAAGGAAATGGAAATTGAAAGGACTGTAAGAGAGGATTGGGAATTGAAGGAGAGGAAACCTGTGGAACCCCAACTTGTGCACCCCCAGAATTGGGGTTCGAAGCATTAGCTACAAGAATGGGAGCAGAAGAAGATTCCATTTGATCCTGTTCCATATGAAGATCTTCAGCCATAAGAAGAGAAGTTAAACTACTGAAAGTGAAGGATTCTGGGCGTGAACGAACAGTTTGTTTCAGAGACTTAAAACCTGTCTTCAAACCATTCAAAGTGTGGAAAATCAGTTCTTCATATCCATCTCAAAACCAATTGGCAATGAGTGGAGAGGTCCCAAATGTTATTAAGTGATCACCCATTCCACTCCCAAGCAATGTGGGATTCTATTTCTTTAACATCCCCCCTCACGTGCAGCCGTATTTCAGGTCTGTCACGTGTGGCCACTTTTGGGTCCTATCATCGTGCAGCCTTTTTGCTGGTCTGTCATCGTGGGGTGTGGATTGTTAATTTTTAAAATGTGGGGTGGAACGGGCCCCGCTCTGATACCATATGGATACTTTATATCCATCTCAAAACCAATTGGCAATGAGTGGAGAGGTCCCAAATGTTATTAAGTGATCACCCATTCCACTCCCAAGCAATGTGGGATTCTATTTCCTTAACAAACAAGTTTAGGTACTCCCTCCTCCAGATTTAATTGTCCCTAGTTCTATTCTAACCAGCTAAAAAACGGGTTATGTCTTTGAATCTGTAATGAATTTCATATCAAATATGGATCTTGTTTGATAGATCTAGATTAGTTCTATAATACAATATTTCGAAATCACGTAAAACATTATAAATTGGAATATATAATTGATTGAAAAACAGCACGAACTCCAAAAAATGACTATTAAATCCGAACGGAGAGAATATTACACAATTCTTATTTCCGCAATTTAGAGAATCAATTTAGCAATTCAAAAGCCAGTTTTCGACCAAGAAAAGAGCAACAGTTGGAACCATGCAATTTCAGCAATTCAAAATAGTTTTAGCAAATTGGGAATCAGATTCAGCAATCAAAATAATAGTTTTTGCATTTCAAGTGCCATATTCAGTCGTTACAATTTTTAGAGCCTTATTTCCTCCATTCAAAAAAACCTATATTACTGTAGCATACAAGAGTGGGAAAGCAGTTCCAGCATTTTTAAGCACAATATATAAAGTACATTAATCATCTTTCCCTAAACAAATATTCTTATTTATCGACGCAAAAAAATCTCATAAAATAAACGAACTTTAAAAGATTTCAAAAGTATTACTTAAGTTTCACTCTTTCTGTAATTTTAACAGGAAAACCAGTAATGAAGGCCGTACCATAGATTTTATCTAGGGGTGTCAAATTGGTGGGTTTGGGTCAAAATGGGTAAATTGTAAGTGTGTTGGGTCTTTAATGGGTCATTAATCCATTTAGACCCATTAATTATGAGTCTAATTACCCATACCCAACCCAAACCATTTATTTAAAAGCAAACCCAACCTGCCCATTAACCCAATTACATACTACATACCTAAAATGACTAAAATACGTATGTACACTAAAATGACCATATTACCCCTGTAAATTTAAAGGACTAAAATACCATGTACACTAAAATTACCACACTATCCCTCTACTACAAAAATGACCAAATTACCCCCGTACACTTAATTACCATATTGGTCGCTCTTAATTACTGAATCTCAGCGTATCCAAGTGGCTTATTTTTTGTCTTTATTCAAATATTTTTCGCATTTGTTAGTTTTTTGTCAAATTTTTGAGGATTTTTGCTTTGTCATGACGAGAATAATCTAAAAAGTAAAAAATTACTATCGAAATTCATATTTTTTTGAACAAAGACAAAAAAATTGGCTTATTTTTGTCTTAATTCAAAAAATTTAGGTTTCGATAATAATTTTTTACTTTTTAGATTCCTCCTGTCATGTCGAAGCAATAATCCACAAAAAATTAATAAAAACAAACAAATGCGAAAAAAAATTGAATAAGAACAAAAAAATGCTTTCCATTCATAAGTAGAATTTTTCATTCGATCGGAATCAAAACTAGCCTGTTGCGAGATGTGTGTGTGTGTGTATATATTGTCTTTATTCAATTTTTTTTCATATTTGATAGTTTTGAGTCAAACTTTTGTGACTTATAAGTTTCGATCAATTTTTTTTTTACTTTTCCGATTTCTCTCGTCGAAACGAATCAATAAGTCACAAAAGTTTGACGCAAAACAAAAAAATGCAAAAAAAATTGAATAAGGACAAAAAAATAAGTTACTTAACTTTTTAATCCAAAACCTATGCGTGACTATCATGAGAGAAACTTATTCACGGCGGAGCGCAATTTCATTAGTCCATTCACCCAATCGATGGATGAGATGGGTTTTCAATTTTGACTAGTTAAAATAATTATTACCGATCACAATTGGTTTTTAATTCGGACTGTTCAAAACATTTTTGGACGCGTGTAATTTAGCACAGAAGAATTGAGAGAGAGAGAGAGAGAGAGAGAGAGAGAGAGAGAGAGAGATCACCTCCTTGGCTTGGACATTTTGATCAGGTGACTGATGCGGAAGGAATTGGGAATCTGGTAAAGAGACTGAGCCATGTTCATACTACAAAAACTCAGCGTGGCGGCCTTTTTTCTTAAAAAAATTTCGTAGGTTACTTTCATGACCCACTGGGTCATTTACATTGACCCAATTGATGCCAATTAAGACCCAACAAATAATGGGTTAGTTGGGTTTGGACCCATTCTTACCCAACTAATAAATGGGTTGGGTTGAGTCTATTTTTTAGTTGATGGGTCTGGGTTTGTTAATGAGTCTAGGTTCAATTTGACACCCCTAATTTTATCTCAACCCTTTTCATGTTTCAAAGTATTTTCTAGCTTGGCAAAGTATATCTTCAAGCATTTACCGCTTGTAGAATTTAACTTGTACACATTTTAAAATTTAAAAAAAAAAACACACAAAATGTACATTGCGTGTATCTCATCTCATTACGTACGATTTTTCTTTAGAATTTCACAGTGGGTACCAAAATGTCCCTACAATTATTTAGTCTCACGGGCCTAAAGCAGCCAATTATATATAGTACATAGAGACATACAAAGAAAAAGAATGATACAAAATTAAGTGTGATTAGGACTTCGATTAAAACATGGATAAATGCAAAAATCAAAATTTTTGGGCTTCGGATTCGGTATTGAAAGCTATACATAATTACGTAGGTGGGTTGAATTAGAAGCATATGAAGGCGTGTGCGGCTGATCTGGCTCCGATCTTCCGGTCCTCATATGGCCTATGTAGTCGGAATAGTCTTACCCCTCTGGATTCCATGGACTCGCCGCCCACCTCCTGGGTTCCGACACCGCCGTTGTATTTTTTGTTTCGTAGTTGTATTTTTGGTTCTTTGTACGTTGGATTTTTGATGCTTTTATTGTATTTTCAGAGCGATGGATCAATTTCGGTCATTTGTACTTTGTTTTTTATTATATAAATGTGATTATCTTGCTCGTCAGAAAAAAAAAATTTACTGACTTAATTAGGCTTAATATTTTCCCTCTATTTACGAGAATTATAGTTGATTTTATCTTAGTATAATCCAGATACTGACAAGATAAAGATTGAAATAGTATAGACGGTATCCTCTTTTGAGTTGACTTTTTATCAACTCTGAGCTAGATAGCAGATGATCGTTGCAGGGCAAAGTGTCAACATAGTTGGGATGTTGCCTTTGCGTTGTGATGTTTTTCCTCATGTCTTTCTCGTAATCATTTCTCATCATCATATCAATAAAATTTTGCTGTTCACTTGTCAAAAAAAAGAGAGAGAAATAGTACACATGTATAGGCTCCCGTCCAGTGTGATTTGGTCCAGTCTTGTCCAGTCTTGGCCAATTGTGTGTGGGCTTTTTTTAGACCCAAAACAGTGATCGGAACCGTTTACTTTTTAGAGTTTTGCCAACAATATCAGCCACACCAAAATCACGTTAATCGGATATCGTTCGATGACAATTCAAAATGCATCAATCTTGTAAATTGAAAAATATAAACATTTTATTGAGGCCTTCAGAATAGTGAAGGTGAACTCTCGATTAGGAGCGGAAGGGAGTATATTTCAATGTAGGTAGTTTTATATCCTACGTCACATATCAGCCACTCCAAAATCACGTTAATTTGGATATCATTTGATATCATTTCGGAATGAAATGCAACACTGGATTGCAACGACTTAACACATTTTTCTGAAACTTAATTCATTCTGAAATGATATCAGACTATATCCGATCAGCATTTTATTGAGAGCTCCGGATTAGTGAAAGTGGAGTCTCAATTAGAAACCGAGGAGGAAGTATATTTCAATGTAGGTACGTAGTTTTGTATCCCATGTGGTATATTTCTTACCTGTGTGGGAGGTGACTCGGTCGGTCAATCTCTAGAGGTTGAAAATTCAACACCGAGTAACCCAATTCCAGTTGATCTCATCTCACCCCCCACTGTTATAAAAAGCCTTCCCAATTTCCTAGTCAATCTCATCTACAAGGTTAGAACCAGAACCTTGCACGTTTCTTTCTCTATCTCCCATTTCCTCATTAAAAGATTTCTCCATAGGTATATAACTAAAGCTAGCCATTGATAACTTCTGCATCCCGCAAAACTTGACACCATCCCCAGTGTCTCTACGAAAATCTGCAGAATATGTCGTCTTCGGAGGGAGAGGATTTCACAGAAAGTCGACTTGGCCCAACAGAAAGGCTTGTCAGTAGCATTTCTGGTGGTGGCATGGGTCCGAGTCACGGAAACAAGCTCCCCGAAAATAAGGGTAAGGTACCTTACGTCTTGCCTGTACCCCCTCCATCACAATCTTTCGAGAGTGAGAACGGAGTTGATAGTGGTGTGATCCAATCGGAGGAATCTTGTCGATGCTTTTCGTTGGATGAGATAGTCATATTCACTAACAACTTTGACGAGGCGTTAGTTATTGGGAATGGAGGATTTGGTAAGGTATACAAAGGGTTCATTGACAATGGTGCTATGGTTGTTGCCATAAAGCGGTTGAATGCCGAGTCCAAGCAAGGTGCAGGAGAGTTTTGGACAGAGGTCAAGACGCTTTCAAAACTCCGACATACTCATCTCGTTGGGTTGATCGGCCACTGCAATGAGCGTCAGGAGATGATCCTTGTTTACGAATATATAGCTCAAGGGACCCTAGCTAGTCATCTCTATAGAATCGGTAGACCAGCAAGTGGTACAAGCATTTCTCCTCTCACCTGGAAGCAAAGGCTCTACTTATGTATTGGTGCTGCGCGCGGATTAAACTACCTTCATAGTGGTACCAATCAAACTTTCATGCACCGAGATGTAAAAAGTACAAACATTTTGCTAGGCGAAAATTAGGTAGCTAAGATTTCTGATTTTGGGTTGTCCAAGGGCACTAAAAGTCATTTAACAACCCACATAAGCACAAACGTGAAAGGCACGTTCGGGTATTTGGATCCAGATTATTTCATAACCCAGAGACTAACCACGAAATCTGACGTGTATGCCTTTGGGGTAGTGTTGTTGGAAGTGCTATGCGGGAGGCCGCCTTTGGATACAAGTTTGGAGGAAGAACAAATGAGCTTAGTCAATTGGGTTCAACACTGCATCGAGAAGAAAAAAATTGACGGAGTCATCGATCCCTCTCTCGACGAACAAATATCACCGCGTTGTTTGAAGTCTTTCGTTGAACTTGTCAGCAATTGTTTGCAAAAAAGTCCAAGATCAAGGCCTACGATGGCTGAAGTGTTGGACAGCCTTGAGCTCGCTTTAGTATCCCAACAAAAGGGAAGATCAAAGGGAATAAGCCTTAAGGTTGCAATGTCTATTCTTCTCCTATGTAATATTCTCTAATAATGGTTGCTGTATTGGTTGGTACGCGCGTGTTTGCTTAATTCATTCCTTGGAAGTCTTTGTGATATGTTTCTTTATCTTTGAAAATTGCGGTGAGCGTGGATCAAACACGCCACCTGCAGATAGGTTAACAACTAAAGGGCTGCGGAAGTTAGTGTGTTAACAACCCGAGAGAGATAATTAAGAAAATTTCACAACAATTAAAAAAAATAAAGAAATGAAGAAAAGAGATAGGTTTCAAGGAGTATTTGTTATATGTTATTGATTGAACTTCTTTTTCAACCAAAATAAAGTATATATTTTATTTTTTTATAAAAACTATAGAATAATGAATAAAAAGATGAAAAAATGAGAAAATTCCATATAGGAGAGAGAGTTAAGGAGAGAGCTTCGTTTTATTTTATTTTACATAACTACTCCCTCCATCCCTATTTAATTGTCTACTACGGTTTTTGGTGCATTTTCAACGGCTTATATTTCTCGACGTATATTATGTTTTATATTTTTGAAATCATTGTCTTATAGAAAAAATTGAGATTTATTAAATAAAATTCATAGTGCATATTTTTAGCAATATACGTTGAGAGATATAAACTGTTGAAAATGTACACAAAACCGTAGCGAACAATTAAATAGGGACGGAGGGAATATATTTTGATAGTATATAGTATAGATTTGGACCACACTTACGCGTTTAGGATTCAATTTAGGAGCCATTAATTTGTAGAGAATGCATTGACGATACTCTAAAGAGCCTCACTTTTTGTTTTCACTCTAGGCTTCCAAAAAATCAGGGTGGACTGCGTTATATAAGGGGGCCACTGTTTGGACCATATATTCACCGCCCGTCGATAATCGGCCGAAAGGTGGCGATTATGGGAATGCAACCTATTTTTTTATTATTATTATTGATATTTGTATTTTAATAACATGTGCAGGACACTTGGCATATCTCTATTTACTTGGAAGTTGAAAGAACACATGGCATTGTCCTACACACTTGGCGGTTGAAAATAATACTTGTCATTGTCCTACACACTTTGATGTTAGTGGGAAGTTATTTGGACAAGTGGAAGCAAAAGAGAATAAGGAGTATTGAAGAAGTTGGGAAGTTATTTCCTGCGCATATTTGTTTTCCTATAAATAGTCTTTTTAGGCCTCATTGTAAGGACACACAAACAACGCCAATCAAGCCTTTATCTTTTCTTTTCTAGGAGTAGAGTTAACTTGTAATCGTTCACTCAATCATCTCGATTGATTGTTCTTCTACTTTGAGGGTTAATAAAGTCCATTTTGTTAATCTTCTTCCACACTTCATCCACTTCATTGTTTGTTTCCAAAGAAATCCTGAAATACGGCAAGGAACCAAACTCCACTTTTCACACCCACATTCCAGCAAGTTTACGATACGATTTTCCGTCGATTCTCCGTCGATTGGAAAGGAAACAAGAAATTTTGGTAACAATTTTGGCGCTAGAAGAAGGGCTCGTTACTAATTTGGAAGTGAGCAATGGCACCAAATGGCTCAGAGATTGAATCGTCTAACTTGATTCAACGATTTGCGAGGGTTTTAAATGATCCAGAGAGTGAAATAGCCAAAACATTGATGGCTATGTTTAAAGTTGCAATGGCTCAAAATCAGCCAATAATGGAAGTACCAGTTAACGTAAACGTTAACTTTGGACAAAGCAGTGGATGTCCAAATCATGTTACTGAGGTACCTTTTTCTCAAGTGTTTGAAAATCCAATTTTTGAACATAGGCATAGCCCAACAAGGCCAACGGATTTTTATTAACCACTTCCAAATACTAGTGGAAGTTATGGAATTGGAAGTCAATGTGGTAATGACCAAAATGAAACCATTCCCATTGGTTTCAAAGTACCGCATGGATTTGGTACTAATCAAAGTCAATATGTGCCTCTTATGGCACACTACACATCAACCACAAGAACCCCAAAATTATTTGTTCAATTATTGATCAACAATATTCGGAAGAGGTATGAATTTTTTAGAAGCCATCTATATTGGTATCCGTATTGGTTTTGGTTGAAACATGCCCAATATTGGTTAAGAGGTGTAGATAATGTTCATTGTTTTTCTACAATTTTTGGGCAAAAACCACAATTTTGTCCACACTAAGTTGGTTTTCGTAAACCATTCAATAAGAAATTTGGCCCCAAATTGGCCGAATGAGTGGCGTTCTCAGTCGTTAAAGCACTTGCCTTGTTTTATTAAGGAGAAATCATAATCTGATTGGCACACCAGTGGATGGTGTGTTTAATTGATTATCCAGTTAATAATTTTATAGAAAAAACGGCCATTGTTCAAGGCTGTTTAAAATCCAACACATTTGAAGACTAACGAAAAGTCTTCAAACCCAGAAGGGTTTGTTTCGACATGTGTCGATTTGTTGGGTCATTCTCCATCTACATAGTTGAAGGAAAGCCAACATTCGTCGATGTATACCGCTACACAGACAAAGAGATAGGCTGGCCCTGGTCGATTCCGGGGTTGAAAAACAGAGATCCAATGTGAATTGATTGAATTTTAAGCCTTGCATGGAGGTTTAAATTATTCATCAAAGGTAGGCCATTTGTAATTGGTTGATCTATACACGAAAAGTTTTCATCCAGATTTTATTAAGGATGAAAAGTAAATTATTGGCCAATTATGAATAAGAAATAGCCCTCTTATGATTTCAAGTTTGCATGGGGGGCAAACTCATCTTTACAAGAGCCAATGTGGTTCGAAAGTTTAAAACTCAAAACGAGTTGAATCATGAAAATAATTCGACAGAAAAATAAGGCCACTACCATCGATTATAATCAGGGCTTGTCGATTGTATCAAGGCCCGTCGATACCATCTTTGGCCTTCCACTAAGGTTATGGCCGAATTATGAAATAAGAAATTGTCCTCTTTTTGATATGGAATTTGCATGGGGGCAAACTCATCTTTAGAAAGTCAAATTAGTCTTAGAATATGAATCCTTTTTGCATAGGTTGACATGAATTCCAAGTATACAAAAACAGTCTCTGTCGATTGACAATTCATCAAGATACTTGGCTTTGTCGATGGATACTTGGTTCTGTCGATTGATACTTGGCCCCGTCGATTGACAATCCTACTGGATACTTGGCTAGATATAAACCAATCTCTGTTGATTAATGGTTTACACATGCCTATTGTGCAACGGGTCATAATACTCCAATAGATCACATTTCCTCGTTTCCTTTCTGTAGGAATTATAGTTGAAGGAAACTAATCGACGGAGGCAATATTATCCAACAGTGATCGACGGCTCGACAGTGGCAAAGCCAATACATGGTTTTTGACAGCGGAATTAAGCCTTGAAGGCTTTGTTCAGTCGAAAAGTGAAAAGATTGGTGTTAAATTTATCTAAAACTCTTTGAGAGTTAGGGGCATAAATGTTTACCCGACGATATCGACAGAGGGGTGATTTAAAACGTACTAGTTCATTATTCACTTGGGTTACGTTAGCACTTCACCCAAATGAATAAGGGGGGCATTGTTTGGACCATATATTCACCGCCCGTCGATAATTGGCCGAAAGGTGGCGATTATGGGAATGCAACCTATTTTATTATTATTTTTGATATTTGTATTTTAATAACATGTGCAGGACACTTGGCGTATCTCTATTTACTTGAAAGTTGAAAGGACACATGGCATTGTCCTACACACTTGGCGGTTGAAAATAATACTTGTCATTGTCCTACACACTTTGATATTAGTGGAAAGTTATTTGGACAAGTGGAAGCAAAGGAGAATAAGGAGTATTGAAGAAGTTGGGAAGTTATTTCCTGCGCATATTTGTTTTCCTATAAATAGCCTTTTTAGGCCTCATTGTAAGGACACACAAACAACGCCAATTAAGCCTTTATCTTTTCTTTTCTAGGAGTAGAGTTAACTTGTAATCGTTCACTCGATCATCTCGATTGATTGTTCTTCTACTTTGAGAGTTAATAAAGTCCATTTTGTTAATCTTCTTCCACACTTCATCCACTTCATTGTTTGTTTCCAAAGAAGTCCTGAAATACGGCAAGGAACCAAACTCCACTTTTCACATCCACATTCCAGCAAGTTTACGATACGATTTTCCGTCGATTCTCCGTCGATTGGAAAGAAAACAAGAAATTTTGGTAACAGCCACGTGGCACCGGAAGTTGACCTCATCCCAAGTTGAAACTCATCATTTTCCCGATCGCTTCCCACAGAGGCAAACTTCAACCGACAACCATTACCCCAGGTGTTTCTCTCTCATCCCCATTCCCCTCTCTCCCTCATAGCTGGTGAGATCTAGCTCCTATTTCCCTAATATTCCTCATTTTTAATACTTGCTGCGAGTGTTCTTAAAAAATTCATCTGGGTGTGTATTGAGGTTTTAGAATTATTGAAGGGGAAAAAACTGAAATAGTCTCTGTAGTTAAGTATTTGTGTCAATTTGGTCCCTGTAGTTGCAACTGGCTCGATTTACACTTTGTACTTTTCATTTTGTTCCAATTTGGTCTAATTACTAACTTCCGTTAGTCCGCCGTTAGTCCTTTAAACAACAAAATCATATGGCCCCCTTTTTGGGGTTAAAATAGACTCGTTCGGCTAAATAAGCCAACTGGCTTATTTTTTTATCCTTATTCAATTTTTTTCGTATTAGTTAGTTTTTCGTCAATTTTTTTGGGGTTATTGCATCGTCATGACGAGAGGAATCTAAAAAGTAAAATTATGATCGAAATCCAATTTTTTTTGAATAAAGACGAAAAAATTGGCTTATTGGCTAATTTTTGTCTTTATTCAAAAAAATTAGGCTTCGATCGTAATTTTTTACTTTTTAGATTCCTCTTGTTATGATGATGCAATAATTCTCAAAAAAATGACGAAAAACTAACAAATACAAAAAAAAAATTGAATAAGGACAAAAAAATAAGCCAGTTGGCTTATTTAGCTGAATAGGGTTACTCATTCTCCTCTTGCCCTAATATACCTCTGAACCAAAACACAGCTCATTCTTCCATTCTCCATTGATAAAGAGGCACTTGGGAAGAATTTGGTTATAATTTTCTACAAAATGTTGCCATCGAATTCAACATTTTCATGATCAGCCATGAGGCATCATAACTCCTGGTATTGTCTACATGTTCCACTTGTGGACAAATACTGAGATGCCTTATTTTTCTACATAATACTGAAAATGCATATAGAACCATGTCCAAAAGTCAAAACATGATATAAATTCAAAAGTCATAACATGATAAATAATCATGTCCAAAAGTCAGAATATTATATAAACTCAGTTCCAAATTTACTATGTCATAACCTAATACAAAGACATAACAAATCACTCAACTAGGTTACAATAAACCTAACTTAGGCTCCGTTCTAGAAACCTTCTTATAAAATAAGTACTTATTTTGGAACTTTTCAAAGAAAAATAAGAAGGATTGTTCCACAAAACCTAAATAAGCAATTTATTTTACATTTTCAAACTCAAAAATAACGAAAATGAAAAATAATTTTTTAATTTTTTTTTGCACCATATTAAAGATCTCAATGAGATCTATCAAATAAGATCCATATTGATAGGAAAATTATTTGCGTAAGCACATAATTTTTGAACTTAAAATTATATTCTTAAAAAATAAGTAATTGTTCACCTTTTTGTGGAACAACCCTTCTTATTAGACAAAAAATAAGAACTTAAACCCGTTCTGGAACCGGGCCTTAACAGTCCAAGTAGTTACAAAAAATAGTGCCCTGTCATTCCATTCATTTTCCTACACTTGGCTCATGCACTGATTCCTGACTAAGAATGTTGAAAAATAAACCTAAGCCAGTTTTTTCATCTTTATTAAAAAAAATTTGAATTAAATAATAATTTTTTACTTTTTAGATTCTTCTCATCATGACGATGCAATAACCTCCAAAAAATTGACGAAAAACTAACAAATACGAAAAAAATTGAATAAAGACAAAAATAAGGAAGTTGGCTTATTTAGCCGAACGGATCTGTTTTAACCCCAAAAAAAGGGGCCATATGATTTTGCTATTTAAAGGACTAACGGCGGATTAACGGAAGTTAGCAATTTGACCGAATTGAAACAAAATGAAAAGTACAGAGTGTAAATCGAGCCAATTATAACTACATGGACCAAATTGACACAAACACATAACTACAAGGACTATTACAGTTTTTTCCCCATTATTGAATTCTCCATAACATGTCAACTTTAGACAGCCGCAATTTTGAAGATGGGCAAACTAGTCAACTAGTGAGGCTTGCTGCCAATGTTCCTGCTTCGAGTCACGAAACAGATCTTCCAAGAAATGGGACTAAGGTTTTCGACGCCTTGCCCTCTTCAAACCCTGTTTTAGCTGGAGCCTCGTCCAAGAAGTTGCCCTTTTCAAAGAGTCAGAATACAATAGATGGGGGTGATATTCAGTCAGAGGGATCTAGTCGTTGCTTTTCACCAGATGAGGTACTAATTGCGACTAGCAATTTTGATCGGCATTATTTATTGTGGTTGGGGGATTCGGTAAGGTATATAAGAGGTTCATCGACGATGATGCTATGATGGTTACCATAAAGCGATTGAATTCTGAGTCCAAACAAGGTGCAGGAGATCAAGTTTTGGACTAAGGTCAAGATGCTTTCAAAGCTCCGGCATGCAAATGTCGTTGCGTTAATTGGCTATTGCAACGAGAGCCTAGAGATGATTCTTGTTTATGAATATATAGCTCTTGGTAACCTTGCCAATCATCTCTACAAGCTAAATACATCAAAATGTAATACGAGTATTTCTCCTCCCACGGGGGAGCAAAGGCTAGACATTTGTATTGGTGCCACCCGTGGATTAGACCACCTTCATAGTGGTATAAGCCAGAATATCATACATCGAGATGTGAAGACCACAAACATTCTCTTAGACGAGAATTGGGTAGCTAAGATTTCGAATTTTGGATTGTCGAGAGGCATTACAAGTCATTCAATAACCCACATAAGTGCGGATGTGAAATGAACATTCGGGTATTTGGATCCGGATTATTTCCTCACTTAATTAGAGACTGACTACAAGATCCGATGTGTATGCCATTGGTGTGGTATTGTTAGAAGTGTTTTGTGGGAGGCCACCCGTGGATAGAAAACTTGGCAAGGAGCAAATCAGTTTAGTCCATTGGGCTCAACAGTGCATCAAAAAGGGAAAGCTTGCCTGGGTCATTGACCCCTCTCTCAGTGGACAAATAGCACCACGTTATTTGAAATCTTTTGTTGTACTTGCCAACAATTGTTTGCACAAAAGTCCAAAATCAAGGCCTACGACGGCCGAAGTGTTGGGTAGGCTAGAGCTCGTATTGTTATCCCAACAGAGAGCCGAGGGCTGTGTACGCGTGGCAGAGGGCTGTACCATGTTGGTATGATCGGACCACAGCCATCGATCGTGATTGGACAGTCCACGATGGTGCCGGTCCATATACCCTTTCCATTGAACCGATTGGGTGTAGGCGGTTACGGCATTGGTTCGAATAGGTGTGATCCGCACTAGAGGATCTAATATAATGGTCACAGTTAAATGGGTACAAGCTAGGGACAACCCATTCGATTGGGTGCATCGGGGTCTATAAATAGATCCGACTTCAAGCCATTCAACACATTGAAATTCCAGAAACTCTCCCTCTCTCTAATTCGTTGCTTTCTGTACTGTTATTTCGTTATTCTGCAGAAACAAAATTAGTAGTTCTTTCATTCTATTGATTCTTTTAGACTCAGTATTGTTTGTCCTTCGTTTGGGCGGATGCAAGCAGAAGATCTTTTGATCGGACTTCCTTAATGCTCGATACAGATTCGCTGCAAGCCGGTGTACACCAATTGGTGGGGTGAATACTGTTTTTCAGAAAACGACATTGTAACATGACACGAATCATTTTCCATCAAGTTGTTCAAGTTCCGGAGGTTCCAGATTTTACACCAACACAGTTCAACTCTTGTTGCTTGGGAAAACCAACCCTGTACAGATCGATTCTACCGTGTGCAAGAAATATGAAGTGCTCGTGTATATACAAATAGCTGTGTCTATATATTGCAATTTTTGTTTCTGATTTTGCTAGCGTGGGGCTGTTAATTAACGAGTGTTGTTATGGGGTTGTATTTTGTTATTTTTGTGCTAATGAAGTATCAAGTATAGCTTTGATGAATGGCAACAACGGCTTTGGTGGACGAGTACCTATTCAGTGGTTGTAGGGCACTGCCCTCCCAACACCACACATTTGTATGAGGTATAGACCCTAGAGAAATGTGGACGTGAGGCTGAGAGGGTTAGAGTACAACGTGGCGGTGCCCCAAGACCACCCAATAATTTTTCTTGGTGGACGGGATGGTGGTTTTAGGAAAAGAGGTTTTGGGTCGCCGATCAAAACAAAAGATGGTGGACCCGCAACACGACTGGATTTCCTTCTTTGTTGTTCTGAAACGACACTGTATAATAGCGCAGCAGCTCCTTCTGTGCTTTAAGCACGGGAGCCAACTGTGTTTTAAGCACAGCAAGCTCCCTAGATCCTACTGGAGCAAGGGTACACTCAAGTTCAAGTGTACCCTAACCATCGTTGCTGATTGAAGAGTACAGTCATAATTCTTGACTAATTCAAATGCAATTTCCTTTATGATGGGGTCGTTTTGGGTCATTTAATATTCACCCAATGTAAGCAGTGCCGGTCCTGAATTTTCGAAGGCCTAAAACAAGTCAAAGATGGAATCTTTTACAAATTTTTATGAACGATAAAAAGTAGATACATTATCTTTCCCTAAATAAATATATGTATCTATCAACACACAAAATCTCATAAAATAACCACACAATACAACATTTCAAAAGCATCACTAAAATATCTCTAATCCTAAATAATAAAAGAAACCCACATTACAAGATGGGGAATTTAAATATTCATCCTCAAACCTCATCCCACGTAAGAATTCATCCCGGTCATTTTGAACAGTTATGTTTCCATCCTTTCAGATGGTGAATTACCTATCTTACCCTTTTAATAATATATTCATATATGTTTTATTAAATTGACATCCTAAATTAGTGGGATTCAACCATTTTTTAATTTAGTAGGATTCAACCATTTCCTAATTTAGTGGGATTCAATCTCAATAATTACGGGAGATAATTATGACATATGATTTCAAAGCTTAAAAGATTCGTAATAACCAAATTTCACCGATTTACATTCGAAAATGATATTTATTTTTTCATTTATAGCACGTATTATCATGAAACCTTTTAGAACATGGTGGATTGACCATATTTTTATTTTTTGCAAAATTATCATAAATAATATTTCAGAACATATATAATATTCATACTGACCTTGTTTTTCATGCTTAATATGTCATGAAAACAATAAACCAAAATCATGATTTCTCGGTGGAACTTGAAAACCCATAACATTCCAGGAAAATAGCCCCTTTTTTGAAACATGGTGGATTGACCATGTTTTTATTATTTGGAAAATAATCTTAAGAAATATTTCGGAACATACACAATATTCAAACTGACCATATTTTTCGTGGTTAATTTATCATGAAAAATAATAAACCAAAATCATGATTTCTCGGCGAAACTTGAAAACCCATAACATTCCGGAAAAATAGCATGAAAAAACCATGAATATAAAATGTTTTATTCATGAATATACACCACGAAAAAATATGAATATACAATGTTTTATTAATGAAAACTCAACAATATGAAAAAATACATCACGTTTGAAACAAAAAACACCATGAAACGAAAAAGGTACAAAACTAACGGAGCTAACCAGCAAGAACACGAGGAGATGGAGGAGTCATCGTGGATGCATGTGGATCGGACGGAAAAGTCAAGGTCGCGGAGGCGGCGAACAGTGGAGAGGAGCTTCGAGAGGTGGGAGGTTGTAGGCGGCAATGAGTTTGTCTTGGGTTAGAATCTCCGATGGCGGGCTTGCAGCGGAGGAATCACCAGCGACAGCGGAGGAGAAGACGACAATGGATCAGAACCATATCCACTGATGTGGTTTGTCAGACCCAATAAATAAAGCAATTGCCATATTTAATTCCAATTGCAATGTGAAGGTACTGATATATATCTTTTTCTTTCCATTCATGATGTGTTTATTCAATGGGGATTTGGTGTGTATATGGAGTGGATTTTAGTTAGTTTTAAAAAGTTTTGGAAAAGATAACAAAGATTTGAATTATCCCCCTTCATTTTCAAATCATCAATCAAATCCCATTTAATTAGGAAATCATAATCACATAAAACCTAATTACATGCCACCTATTTAGGCAACATCTGTTATGCATATTTATTTGTAAGGGTACAATTGGTATTAAAAAAAAGAAAGGATGAAAACATAAGTGCAAAAAAGTCAAAGGATGGAAACTTACGAGGAGTGATGAATAAGGATGAATATTTAAAAACTCCATACAACAAGATTCCAGAAGCATCGGTTAAATCTTACTGTTTTTGTAAATTTTCAACGGCAAAAGCAATAATGAAGGCCATGCAATAAATTCTATTGAAAGCATCTCTTCATGTTACAAAGCATATTCTAACTTGGCAAGTATATCTTCAAACATCCATCGCTTGTAGAATTTAACTTGTGCACATTACATGAAAAACACATATACATATTCATCGCATGTATCTCGTTCTGTATTACTTTTCTTTAGAATTTTATAGTGGGTACCAAAATAGAAGGGGACTCTAAAATTCGTTTAGTTTAGCGAGCCAAAAGTGGCAGCACCTTGGGCTTTAGCCCAGGGCCGGTACTGCGTACAATTAATGTAGTTTTGCTAAGTCACATCATAAGAATGTGAACAGGAGCACAAGAGCGAGTGTCATTCGAAAACATCTCAAACTACTAAAACTCGTGAGAGTGAGACTGAAATCTTAAAGCGAGGATTGACAGCGGAATCAAAAAGTCCTACAAAATGATTATATGAGGTAGAAGAGTCATGGACAGATTGAACTGAATTTAGGGACGATGGAAATGATTGATTTTGTTTCTTCCTGTTCTTCTTCTTCTTCCAAGTAATAACGAGTCTAGCATTCAAGATTGAAAAACAACCAAACCAAATTTGTTGGCGTACGTATAAATGACATCAATTAAGTCGTGTACGTATTCAGAAGGGTTTTTTTTATAGTCGTATATGTATTAAGTTGGTGTACGTATATATGACATCAATTAACTTATGGTCGTGTACGTATTAAGAAGGGTTTTTTCGAAAGTTTCTTCATGTTTCCAAAGTTTGAAACATGAAAGAAACTTTCGATTACATTCATTGTGCAGCCATCACGTACTTTTGCTGCTAAATTTTTTTTTTTTTTTTAAAGAATGATATCTAATTAATGCTTTTGACATTTGGTAAGGTTTGATTATTTTTTTAGGATCCGTAGCATGTAAGCGATCCTTTTGAAATCTTGTTCATTTGATTATAGTTTTGTTTCTTTTTTGTGTCGATAAATACTTGGACTTGTTTTGAAAAAGACAACTTATCTACATTGTATTTCCTCCATAAAAACGCCTAAATGACCTCATCTTTTGTTCTCGCTTTAGGCCCCCACGCGGCATAGAAGTGGGGGCCACATGGCAGGAGTTGACCTCACCCCAAGTTGAAGCTCCTCATTTTCCCAATCATTTCCATAGAGGCGACATCAATCATATGTGTTTCTCTCTCATCCCCTCTCTCTTCCTCATCTCCTGTGAGATCTCGCTTCTAATTCCTCATTATTAAAAGTTGATCCCAGTGTTCCTAAAAGATTATCCAGACTATGCATGTCATCTTTAGACAGCAAGAATTTTGAAAAAGAGCAAACTAGTCAACCCGACGGTGGTGTGTTTCAAGTGGAGGGATCTTGTAGTTGTTTTTCACTCGATGAGATCCTAATAGCAACTAACAGGTTCGATGATGCGTATGTTATTGGGATAGGGAGGTTTGGCAAGGTATATCAAGGGTTCATCGACGATGGTGCTATGGTTTTTGCCATAAAGCGGTTGAATACCAAGTCCAAGCAAGGTGCAGGAGAATTTTGGACAGAGGTCAAGATGTTTTCAAGGCTCAAACATACTCATCTCGTTGCATTGACTGGCCACTGCAACGAGTTTCAAAAGATGATTCTTGTTTATGAATACATAGCTCGTGGGACCCTTGCTGATCATCTCTACAAGCTAAACACAACAAAAAGCAATGTGAGTATTTCTTCTCTCCCATGGGAGCAAAGGCTCAACATTTGTATTGGTGCCACCCGCGGATTAGACCACCTTCATAGTGCTACAAGTCAAAGTTTCATATATCGAGATGTGAAGATCGACCACAAACATTTTGTAGACACAAATTGGGTATCTAAGGTTTCGGATTTTGGATTATCGAAAAGCCCTACAAGTCATTCAATAACCCATATAAGCACGGACGTGAAAGGCACATTCAGGTATTTGGATCCTGATTATGCCAATACTCAAAGATTGACTACAAAATCTGATGTGTATGCCTTCGGTGTGGTATTGTTAGAAGTGTTGTGTGGAAGACCGCCCGTGGACAGAAACCTAGCTGAGGAGCAAATCAGTTTGGTCCTTTGGGCTCAACAGTGCATCAGAAAGGGAAAGCTTGCCGGAATCATTGACGCCACTCTCAGTGGACAAATAGCACCACATTGTTTGAACTGTTTTGTTGTACTTGCCAACAATTGTTTGCATAAAAGTCCAAAATCGTGGCCTACGCTGGCTGAAGTGTTGGGTAGGCTTGAGCTCGCCTTGTTATCTCCACAGAGCGGAAGAACTGAGGGAATAATGACCAAGTTTCACAATATGATGGAATGGTGGTCGAGGGAGAGGAAGGACAACAGCTCCTCAAGTACTGGACAATCAACCGATTCGCCTCAGGAATCAGATTCGAAAACTAGTTCCCGATTATACTGTCATTTCTCACTATCTAACATCCGCGCAGCCACAAAAGATTTCTGTAAGAGCTTTTTGGTACGTCATTCCGATAAGGTGCATAAAGGTCTTATCAAGATTGATGGCAAAGTTCTTGTGGTTGCGATCAAAAGGTTTAAGAAACTTAAGGCTGTTGGGGATGGGATTCTTCCAAAGAAACTGCTCTTCCACTCCAACATACTCTCACCTATAGGATTTTGCACCAAGAGAGACGAGTTGATCCTGGTCCACCATTACATGCCCAATGGGTCCTTGCAAGATCATTTGCACTATACAGATAGTCCACTTCCCTGAGAAATGCGACTTCAAATATGCATTGGAGCTGCACAAGGATTAGAATATTGGGCAAATTTCAATTTGACCCCTTATGGTTTGGGTCGGGTGCGGACACACCCCTCCTCCTTTGAATATCACCACATAACACCCTGTGGTTTGTGGACTAATATGCACATCCAACTCTGTTAACAGAACTTGCGAAATGACTCTAATGCCCTTGTGAAATTTAACACCAGGTCTTCTTCCCCAAAACTCCTATCAAAACCCTAAATTTCACACCACCACCACCACTTTACACACACCTGACACCACGATATTCTTCTTCCTCAAAACTATGAAACCCTAAATTTCACACAACCACCGCTCACACCTGCCACCAACCGGCCATAACCGTCGCACCCCACCACACAAAATCAATTCCGGTAGCCCCTAAATCCGGATCGGCGGCCTCAGTCAATTCCACCATGGCTGCCCGACACCAACGAGCTCGTCTGCCACTACGACCGTCGTAACATCTTCAGCCCCAATGCCCTCTTTACCCTGCTCGTCACTGCCATCCCAACCCCCTTCACCGGCGACCCCATCTTGTCGCCGTCTCCGCCGCCTACCACCACTACTGCGGTGGAGTAGTAATTAAGCGCGTTTCGAGGCCTTCGAGAGTTTCGAAAGGGCATGGGAGGTCGATGGGTTCAGTGGCAGTGGCGGCTGCGGTGTCGTCATTATGGTGGCGGGGTTGTGGTGGTGGGTTAGAAGGAATGGTGGGTGCGGAGTCACTGCGGGTGTAGTGGCCATGATTGTGGGTTTGTTGAGGTGCTGGTGGTGTGGTCCCATGATTGTGGCTTTGTTGACCTTTGGAAGATGGAGGCAACAGAGGAGAAGCGGATCTGGGGAGGTGGGTAGAGCAGATTAGGGTATAGGAGGGGCTGATTTGGGGAAAGGGGGAGGAAGATGGCATTTCTGTAATTTGGGGATATATTAGGGTATTTTGTTATAAAATTGTAGTCGTACTCATAGTCACTCTCAAAATAGGCGAGTGAAGCACACCTCCCGTTAAATTAGACAGAAACTCTAATTGTGCACATTAGTCCACAAACCACAGGGTGTTATGTGGTGATATTCAAAGGAGGAGGGGTGTGTCCGCACCCGACCCAAACCATAAGGGGACAAACTGAAATTTGCCCTAGAATATTTGCACTATACAGAGCATGAACTCATACACCGCCGCATTGAACCATCCAGTATTCTATTGGATGGGAATTGGGTTGCAAAAGTTACGCTTCCCAACAGAAGAACTATGACCAATATCAGCGTAGGCCCACTTAGGCTCCGTTCTGGAAACCTTCTTAAAAAATAAGTACTTATTTTGAAACTTTTAATTCAAAAATAAGAAGGGTCATTCCACAAAATCCAAATAAAAAATTCCTTTCACATTTTCAAACTCAAAAATAATGTAAATGAAAAAAAAAATTCAATTTTTTTTGCACCGTATTAAAGATCTCAATGAGATCTATCAAACAAGATCCATAGTGGTAGGAAAATTATTTGCGTAAACACATGATTTTTGAGCTTGAAATTGTCTTATACAAAAAATAAGACTGTTGCTATGATAATGGGCGCCGGTGGAGAGAAATCGTACTGGCGGCCACGCCGGGCTGTCTCTGGCCACCGGACGGCCGATCCGAGCCGTCTAAAAATTCTAAAAAAAAAACCAAGGGGGCCTACGCGAGAATCAACGGCATCGGAGGTATGTAGGGTGCTTGATCCGAGCACCCATTTTCCGTGTATATATGATCAAGCACCCTACACGGAAAATGGGTGCTCGGATCAAGCACCCTATACACCTTGGATGCCGTTGATTCCCAGTTAGGCCCCTTAATTTTTTTTTTAGAATTTTTGGACGGCTCGGATCGGCTGTCCAGTGGCCAGAGACTGCCCGGTGCTGCCGCCGATATGATTTCCCTCCCCAGCCGGTCGGTACCTATACAAATTCTTCCAAAATAAATACCAATCTTCTTATTTTCCGAAACAAGCCTTCTTATTACACAAAAAATAAATTCTTATTGTGTTTCCAGAACGGAGCCTTAGATCAACTACAATGCACTACAACTCCATATGTCATGACGATGACCAGTACTCATTCGGTGTAACCTTGTTGGAAGTACTGATTTGTAACGACCGGTTGGGTAGCTTTTTTGCTAGTACCGCAGCGGATCTCTTCTGAGACGGCATCCTCTCTTTCATCAATCAATCGCAAAATTGAAACTGTTCTACCTCTGCCGCTCCAACCTCTGGCAAACTACCATCGCCTTACTCTCTTTTCCCTCCCTAAATGATCTCAACAATAATGCAATCAGCTCCTTACCCCTCTGATTTCACCATCGTCCAACCAAATCTCCAACCCCGACACACTCACGATCTCACTCTCTCTAGACCGAAGCCCCAAGCGACTACCCTTGTCGCTTGGGGAAAACCAACCCCGCACAGATCGATTTTACCGTGTGCAAGAAATATGTACTGTTTGTGTCTGTATTCTAATTTTGGTTTCTGATTGTGATAGCATGGGGATTATGGTTGTTAACGATTGTTGACGATAGTTGTTATGGGTTTTTATTTTACAATAGTTTTCTGCTGATGAAGTATCGCTTTGAATGGCAACAATGGCCGTGGTGGACGAGTAATTGATCAGTTGTTCTAGGGCACCACAATATGGTGCCTCAACCCTCTCAACACGACATATTTTGTGAGCTCCATACACATAGTAGTGGACCTTACATAAATATGAAGTGTTAAAATATGAAGGAATTAATTACTACCTAGAAATCATGGTAAAAATTTAGTTGATAGTAATATGACCCCATCCAAAAAGAGGATTTACACCAAGAAGACGTAAAGCACTGGATGTTGGTACAAATTTGTTGTAGCTGATGAAAGAGGATTAACAGAGATGGTTCAAGTCACGTTATAATGTCGTTGTCCTTAAGACAATATTTGCCTCTACTAATTCGAGAGAATTCGGTGTGTACCGGATTACAGCGAAACCGCCTAAAAAAAAAAAAAAACACGGACGGGGCGACTTCTAGTTGCTCTCACCCCAGTTAGATCTTCTCAATTTCCTAGTCAATCCCATCTACAATGTCTCTCTTTCATTCGTCTATCTTTCTCCGTAGGCTTTACTGTGGCCATTGATAACTGTTGCTTCCCGTATGCTAAGCACCTTAACCAGTGTTGCTCAAAATTCTTCGTTCAAACTAAATACACAAGTTCAAAATTCTCTGGATATCAAAATCCATCTCTAAATTTGTTTAGTCTAACACTTTGTTGATTCCGCGTAAGACCGAAAAACTTGAAATAAATTAAGAGATAGTGAAGTTTACTAAAGAATAGCCCTCCTTCCTTAAGGCTTAAACAATTTTATATTCCAGATCATATAGTATAAGACTTTCCTAATCCACTCAATTAAGAAATGATGCTGCTATTCACAGCCCCGTATTTTCTCCCATAGCTCACTACATTTCGGTAAATAGATGTTAAAAACAAGATTATATTTCGGTAACTACATATCGAAAATATATTCAACATTCGGTGAACAACTGCTGAACATACATTTTCGGTAAATAGCTGTTGAAAAAAATATTATATTTCGATAATTGGATGTTGAAAATGTATCTCAATTTCGGTAATTAACTATCGAATATAATTGAAAATTTTTAACGGATTATGGGAGAAAATAAGGGGCTGCGAATAGCAGCGCCCTTAAGAAATGGAAATTCAAATCGAATCCTAAGCAAAAGGAAGGAAATAAACAAAATTCCAAAATTATGGCTCAGAGACACTTTACCCCCTCTAGTTATTATTTTTTGCACTTAACCCCCCTCTAACTAATGGTAACCTTCTTCCGTTTGCATTCTATTACGAATTGGATGGCAAATGTCATGTGCAAGTCACATGCCCTCCCACTTAAAAATTATGGACATTATTGCCCTCCTCTTATCATCTCCTTCCTCAAGTTTAAACTAAACCCACCTTCTACAGCCCAGCCAAGCCTCACCTCCCCTGCACATCCACACAACCTCACCTCCCCTGCACCACCATCGACCAAATCGGAGCTGACACAACAAGTAATCGAAAAGCCCCATCCATTCTCTCTCCACAAGCCCACCTACTCTCTCTCTCATGGAAATGAAAATGCTTTGCAACGGCAACTCTGTTGCTACCATCGCCGCAGCTGCGTCATCGAAGCTGACTTAGTTGGCGGAGTCGCTTAGTTCATGACTCCACAAATATCTCTCTCTCTCTCTCTCTCTCTCTCTCTCTCTCTCCTATAACTTCTCTCTTTATCTTCTATAACTATTTGTGTACAGCTCATCTGAGAGAGAGAGAGAGAGAGACCTTGGATCTAAGAATAGATCACCGCATCGATACTGTTGGAGTTTGTCCTACATCGGTTAATTATCTTCTCCAAAACTAGTATATGAGCCTGGGCGGCCTCTCCACTCTTTGCCAATTGGTTTGGAGTTTGATGCTTTAACATAGTATCAGAGCTAGGTCTTGGGTGGTCTCACCTCTCGTGGGAAAGTCTCTGTCATCTCTGTCACCCGAGTCAGTCAGTCAGATCCTGGTTTGTCACCTCCACATGCATCCGGGCTGCACGTGAGGGGAAGTATTAAACTTGTCCCACACCGTTCATCTAAGCCACCCAAGCTTGGTTAATAAATTCTAGAGGCTACTCCACCTATAGCCAATTGGTTTTAGGTTGGAACCCTTCAAGAAATCAAACATGGTATCAGAATTAGGGTTTCGGAGGCTTTTCCCCTTTTGTCTATGTCATAGTTGCACTTTCTTTCATTGTGATCCGTGTGTTCCGGATCCTTTGTTTACCTCTCCAAGTGCGAGTCGGGAGTCGCACGTGCGGTGGAGTGTTGGAGTTTGTCACACATCGATTAATTATCTCATTCAAAACTAGTATATGAGCCTGGGTGACCTCTCCATTTTTTGCCAATTTGTTTGGAGTTTGATGCTTTAACTGATACAAGAATCTTGTCAACCGTACCTTTGTCCAACAAGCTCCAATTCATCTCCCTCCTCTTCTTCGCCAACGTTCGTTAGATCTTGGGCTGTCGAGATCTGGAGAGTCTCGACTGGATTGGACCACTTCGGGGAATAGGAGGAGATAGACCCAGGTTTGTCTAACGTCACAGTGGAGAAGATAGTGGCGGCAATGAAATAATTCTGACTACGAGGTTGGCTGCGAGGTTAGCGGAGGAGGAGATAGTGGTAGGAAATAGAGGTGAATTAGCGGTGGTAGTGGGCTGGAAGGAGGTTAAGGTTTGATTGGTTGTGCAAAAGTGCTGTTCAAAAAAAAGAGTGCAGTGATTGAGTTTTTAATGAAGTAATTTTGGAAGGAGGCTAAGGTTTTAGGCCCTCTTCCACTAAGGGTTCTTAAAAAATAAGTATTTATTGTATTTTTCAAACTTAATGATAATGTATTTATCAAAATAATTTTTTGATTTTTTGGTAAATGGAGAAGAAGACAAAATAGCGAAGGAAGTGGTGCCAGATTCAGTGAGGGTGTGCGTGAGGTCTGTGTCCAAAACTGAGAGTGTAAAAGGTCCGTGTCCTAAACTGAATGGGTGTGAGGTGAGTGATATATGCCTGAGTATCCATGTCAAAGTAAAAAGGGTTGGGGTGATGGGTTTGTAAACCAATTTGAGGGGAAACTGTAACAGCATCACGCCTTACTCAAATTTAAATTCAAACTCAAATTTGAGTAAAAATTATCCAAAACACTGGTCTACTCCTTTCTCAAACTCATACCAAATTTGAATTTTACTCACATTTTGCTCCAAATTTGGTTTAAAACTTTGAACCAAATCCTTATTCAAATTTTGAAGGTTATTTTCTCCCCTCAAATTTACAACTATGTCATTAAGCCTTTACTCAAATTTATGCCTAGATTTGCATTTGTCCATTTGATTGCTTCATACCAAATCAAGTTTTTACCCAAATTTTAACTCAATTTTGGATTTAAAAAATTGAGTAATAAGTGGAGATGCTCTAATTGATACACAAACGTATCAGGCTTTTTATATTTTGGATCAATTTACACATCAAAAAGTTACTTTATTACTTTAGCTATTCACTTTTAAAATCTCTAGTGCATCAGACTCTCTGTATTAAAACTATTCTATTAAAAAATTTGTTTCTTTATTCTAAAAAAAGTGCCAAACAATCTCATTCCGAGCAACGGTTCACTTGTTATTTATTAATTATTTTTAAATATAAACAGTCTAAAAAAATCATGTGCTCCAATTTTCAATCCGTTTGAACCGGTATGGAGATCTAATTTTTTCAATTATTTTATCCGAAAGAGTTATAATTAATATTTGTCCCTAAGACTTTTATATAAGACCCTAAGAGAGTTATAAAACCAAATGAACTATAAAATATTAAGCTTTCAACAAATACTCCAAAACTACTGCACCAAATAATAATAAAGTACTGGTAGTGTGATGAACAGTGGCTCGTGGGATCAATCACTGTAGAAAAACTACAACTATTGTAAAGTAGCAAGGAAGCCACCGAGTCTCGTGCAGCAGTTTTTGTTGGGTTTTGCTCTTTATAATAGTATTGAAGGAGAAATAAAGAGAGACATGTAGATGCTCTAACCCTACCACAAGTGCATACTGAATTAGCGAAGACGAGAAGGCGAATTACACACCTGATCTGTTCCCTTCTGGTGTCGTACCGGTTACGAGTACAATCTGATTCCAATTCCATTCTGCTTTCAACTTCCAACCGATAATTCCTAAGCCGAATTCTCTACCATGGTGGAATCAAATTGGGAACAGAAATCATCGATCAGAATAGCCATGGTGGATACCAATTTGCTCGATGATTGCTCGACGATGGTACGACGATTCCTTGACGGTAGCTCTGATGGCTGTTCTATTCGACGATTGCTCCGGTGACTTGTTTGCTATGACTGTTTAATTCGACGATTGCTCCGACGACTCGTTTGTTATGCCGGGTCTGATTCTGGAATGCATGCAACTGATTAAAGAAGGCAAAATCAAGGGGTATCAAGATTAGCAAGTTCTGTTTTTCGGTCAAGGGGTTTCAAGTAGGAATGATAAATTGAACCCAAATCTATTAATAAAAAATTGTTGGGAAGTCCACTATAGCATATTTGTAACCCACTAAATTTACTTCTAAATTTCATAACCCCTCTAGTCCACTAATTAGGTTTTGGTGAGGCCTTAAGTCCAATTCAATTAAAAAATGAATTAGTTTAGGACCAAAATATCCTTACCTTTAAAAACTGTTAATCTGATATATCTCACTCCTATAAAATCTCTCATATCCCATTCCTATAAAATCTCTCATATTCACATTGTTCCCATATCCAAAAGGGAAACAGAGTCCAAACGAGAGAGAGAGAGAGAGAGAGAGAGAGAGAGAGAAGATTACCCTTTCCATACAAATCCCATATTTTTAGCCCATTATCCGTTCTACGTTTGAAATCCCAGCAGTTACGTTGGAATAAAGCGACAAAAGATTCTCCTTTTCTGATACACTGTATATAACGTAATTGTACATATATAACGTTATATACTCGTTTATCAGTTCTCATTTAACATGCGATACTTACATTTTACGTTATATACTCATTCATCGGCTCGCATTTAACGTTATATGAGTTTTTGAAATCTTTTTTATTATAATACAAGAACATATAACATTCCACGTTTACATCTGAACGTAGATATATTAACATAAAATGGTATATGTTCTATAATTTTTTTAGAGTTTCGCAGCACAAAAACTTCCATATAACATTATATTTTTACTTTATTGAATTGGTCCGCGCAGCGGCCTCAATGACTTGCTTCGAGTAACAATATATGTTCTTTTTTTATTGGGAGGTACACAAGTCAGTAGCTTTCATATAATGTTATATGTTCTATTTTTTTGGAGTTTCACAGCATAAAAACTCACACATAACGTTATATGTTTTACTTTATTGAATTGGTCCGCGCAACGGCTTCATTGACTAACTTCTGATAACCGTATATAAATAATCTTATATATGTTTACAATGCAAAAACAAACAAAGAACTTTATATGTGTATTATTTTGCCACATAAATAAATACACGCAAAAAAACGTAATAAGTGTGACAAAAAATAAACATATAGCCTTATAACATTATACATGAGATTCTATCCTTTCTAACTCTAAAAAAAATGGGAAAAAAAAGAATAGGAGATCTTGTAACTTCTTTCCCTTTGTCGTCGTCGCCTTCTTCACGGTCGATTTCACATGTAACTTAATACTCTTCACCCCTTGAACAACTGCACAAATAATAAGTCAATAAGGCCGCTGCGCGGACCAATTCAATAAAGTAGAACATATAATGATCAGAGTTTGATATAATCATATCTACTTGCAATCAAAACCCTAACTTATATATTATTAACTGTTTAATTGTGCTTTGCTAATAAGTTTCTATATATACCTTGAACTGAACTCAATTACCAACATTGATATAACCATATATAACCCTATATATTTGTTGAACAGAACGTCATATATAATATCTCACGAGATAGTAGATCGTATATAACGTTGTATAAATCAGAAACTATATATACATATATGCAAAAGCGACAGAACATCATATATAATGTCTCACGAGACAGTATATTGTATATAACGTTATATAAATCAGAAACTATATATACATATATGCAAAAGCAACAGAACATCATATAAAATGTCTTACGAGACAGTAGATCATATATAATGTTATATAAATCAGAAACTATATATACATATATGCAAAAGCGACGAAGGGCGACGATCGACGACGAAGGACGACGGCAAGGAGGAGTGCGATGTCAGCGACGAAGGGCGATCGACGACGAAGGAAGTCTGGGACGTGGGTTGATCTCTGTTTTTCGTCCATTGATCTCGTTGTTGGAGTGACGACGGCAATCGAGTGCTTGACGACGGCGACAGAGACGACGCCGGTATTTGAGTGCTTGAGGAGTTCGTCTGTGGTTTCTAATGGGAAATCGTCTGGGTTTTGTTTGTCTGGGTTTTGTTCTTTTGGAAGGGGGGGGGGGGGGGGGGGGGGGATGGATTTTATAATGGAGGAATCCGAGAAAAAAACGGGAATGGAGGAAAAAACGGGATAAAAGATTTTTTGAAAGCAGGGGTTTATTAGACTAACCAGGGTTATTATATCTTTACTAATAGGTTAGTGGACTTGTGGGGTTATAGAATTTAGAAATGGACTTAGCGGGTTTGGAAAGTGGTATAGTAGACCTGGGAAAAATTCTCCCATCTATTAATCAACTCAAATACATCCACAACAATAGACCCAACCCAGTCCATTTATTAGTTGGGTTAGAATGGGTCAAATCCATCTAACCCAGTTATTAATTGAGTTTTAATTGAGTCTTAATTAGGTCAACTTAAATAATCCAATAACTCATGAATATGACCCAACCAAAAAAAAAAAACCTTCATCGACAAAACCCCTTCATCAGTCTACTCCTGATTCTCCTCCCTCGATCTGTCGACCCCTCTCTCTCTCATCTGTGTTTGGCACTGTCCATGCATTCAAGTGGGACTCCTATTTAAGATTTCAAATTTGATCGATCATTTTTCGTTACTTTGCCACAAGAAAAACGAATGGGATGATCTAGAGATGGTAGAGGATTTAAAGAGCCTACAAAATTGGACACAGATTCAAATAATTTTGTGTTTGCGCCATTCAATGTGGGTAAATTTCATACATAATTTGATTCTCTCTGGTATTTAATTTGGACTGGACAAGATAGTCTAAATTTGAATTATTCATTGCTATTTACTGCAATTAATGGTTCAAATTTGCTCAAAGACTCGTCTCTTACCACCTTAACGATAAGGATCTTTGAGGGCAAAAAAAAACTTTAAACAAATCCGAACCATTAATTATTTCAATATATGATTCAGATTTGAACTATCTCATCTAATATAAAACTTAGACCATTGATTATTCCAATGTAGACTGGGCCACTCTGCTAAAAAAAGAAGTGGCTGCTATCCAACTTCATTCTCTGACTTCAACTCCCGGACTCCCTCCAGAGACTTCAAAAAGGAAGTGGAAGTGAAGCTTTCTTTCTTCGTAATTAGACCAATTATTATCCACTTGTTTGTAACAAATAAGAGTGACCAATATGGTAATTAAGTATACAGGAATAATTTGGTCATTTTTGTAGTAGAAGGATAGTATGGTAATTTTAGTGTACATGGTATTTTAGTCCTTTAAATTTACAGGGGTAATATGGTTATTTTAGTGTACATATGTATTTTAGTCATTTTAGTATATAGTATGTAATTGGGCTAATGAGCGGGTCGAGTTTGCTTTTAAATAAATATGTTGGGTTGAGTATGGGTAATTGTACTCATAATTAATGGGTCTAAATTAAAGACCCAACCCACTTGCAACTTACCTATTTTGGCCCAAACCCGCTCATTTGCCATCCATAGTTTCAAAGAGTTCAAGCTTCTACAACAATACGATAACCACGTACAAACACCTACACACATTCACAAAGAAAGTGGGCGTGTCTGCGTATGATTATAAATTATTGCAAGCTTTTGTTTCTTCCGTTATTCTATACAATTATTTTACAATAAGACTAACATCCAAGCACACACCTTGTGCGTGTAAAATGGTTGTGGTCGTAGAATTATGTATTCCATATTTTTGAGTCTAGTAATGTTTTTACAGAAATTCTAACTCCACACCCAATCATACACCTACACTCACAATAGGAATGGGTTCCATACACACTGGATGTGAAGCATGTGTGAACTTCACTCCTATTGTGAGTATGAGTGTGTGATTGGGTGTGATGATAGAATGATTGATGTTTTTATATATGGGTGTTCTTAACTAGGTACCTTTCTTGGTTTGATGCCTTGTCAACTGCATTTTTCTTTTGGTTCATGTTTGGTGTATTATTTTGTCAAGGGTTTGGATAACAATTTAGTTGCGATGCTTGTTCTTGTTGTGATGCCCCTCTTCATGATCTTTTTAATCTTTGTAATTATTTTAAAGATAAATAAAATTCTTGTTTTGCTTTAAAAAAAATCGTAGCTAAAATGATCTCTCTTATTGATCAGGGAAAAATGGTGACAACAACTATTTTCTTCTATTGAGATAGGATGGGGCCACTTGCTGGGATATCTCACCCACCGCATCCTCACACTTGGGCTTATTTTGGCCTAACAATTAAATGGCTTATTTTTTTTGTTTTTATTTAAAAAAATCGCATTTGCTTATATTTTTGTCGATTTTTTATTGATTAATGCTTCATCAAGTTAAAAGGAATCTAAAAAGTAAAAAATTACGATTCAAATCCAAATTTTTTGAACGATGACAAAAATAAGCCAAAAAATTTTCTTCTTTATCAAAAAAATTTGGGTTTCAATCCTAATTTTTTACTTTATAGATTTCTTTTATCATGACGAAGCAATAATTCACAAACAATCAATAAAAAACTAACAAATGCAAAAAAAAATTTAAATAAAAACAAAGAAAATAAGCCATTTAACTTCGAGTCGTCGCAGTAGTCTAGTCATTCTCGTTGGCAGCCAAGTCTTTTCCCTATACTTTCCTCAATTTTTACTTACTTTAAGTCCTTTCTAAACAAGACCAAATGAGTTGGCCTAGTTGTTGTGTCACTCCCTTACCAAGTAAAATGCTTGGATTTGAGTCTTCTACTGTAAACAACATATTTTTCTTTTTTTGACTATCCCAAAAAGTCGGGCCAATTTGAAAAATCAACAAAGAAAAGTTAGTCCTCTTCCTTTGTTTTGTTTTTTGTTTTGTTTTTGATATTATTATGTACTGTCCATAAAAAGTTAGATTCTTCCAACAGAACCAACAATTTCGGACGTAGGGAGTAATTTATATAATACCTAAGTACATCCCTCTATCTGTTTGTTGTGTTAACTAATTCAATTCAGCAAGTCACGTGATTTTTTTTTTTTTTTTTTTTGTGTGTTTTAGGAATTTTTGTTACTTTCATATTATTTTGCTGTATTGTTGTGCACAACTTATTTTGTAGGGCCCATTTCGAGGTATCACATAAATAATTTGAGCCGTTAATTGATTTCAAAATATTTTTTCAGATGGCGTAGCAATCGAATGACTGTAAGTGCTTGATTTGTCACACGTGTTCTAGAGAACACAAATCCGCGTGGAGGAGGAGTCCACTTGGAGTTGACGCTCATCGTCTTCCCAATCATTTCCGTGGAGGCGGCTTCAACCATAACCACATGTTTCTCTCTCATCCACTTTCCTCTCTCTCCTCCATCATCTGTGAGATCATCCCCAAATTCCCCCTTCTTACAATTTATTGCCAGTTTTCCTAAAAAATTATCCAAAATATGTCATCTTTAGACAGCCGGAATTTTGAAGAAGGGCAAATTAATCAACCAGTAAGTCTTGCTGTCAATGTTTCTAGTGGTACATATTCGAGTCACGGAAACAATCTTTCAAGAAATGGGACAAAGGTTTCCGACGTCTTACCCTCATCAGACGTCGTTTCAGCCGGAGCCTCGTCCAAACAGTTGCCCTTTTCAAACAATCAGAATCCAATCGATGTTGGTGTGATTGAGTCTGAGGGCACCTGTCGTTCCTTTTCACTGGATGAGGTACTAATAGCGACAAACAATTTTGATGATGCATTAGTTATCGGGATCGGGGGATTCGGTAAGGTATATAAAGGGTTCATCGATGATAGTGCTACGATAGTTGCCATAAAGCGGTTGAATGCCGAGTCCAAGCAAGGTGCGGGAGAGTTTTGGATGGAGGTCAAGATGCTTTCGAAGCTCCGACATGCTAATCTCGTTGCGCTAATCGGCTACTGCAACGAGTGTCAAGAGATGATTCTTGTTTATGAGTATATAGCTCTTGGGACCCTTGCCGATCATCTCTACAAGGTAAAGACAACTGAAAGCAATATGAGGTTTTCTCCTCTCTCTTGGGAGGAAAGGCTTGACATGTGTATTGGTGCCGCCCGTGGATTAGACCACCTTCATAGTGGTACCAGCCAGAGTTTCATACATCGAGATGTGAAGAGCACAAACATTCTGATAGACGAGAATTGGGTAGCTAAGATTTCGGATTTTGGATTGTCTAAAGGCCCTACAAGTCATTCAATAACCCATATAAGCACAGAAGTGAAAGGCACATTCGGGTATTTGGATCCTGATTACTTCCGTACTCTTAGACTGACTGCGAAATCTGATGTGTATGCCTTTGGTGTGGTATTGTTAGAAGTGTTATGTGGGAGGCCAGCCTTGGATAGGAAACTCAGCGAGGAGCAGATGAATTTAGCCCATTGGACTCAACGGTGCATCAGAGAGGGAAAGCTTGCCAGAGTCATCGACCCCTCTCTCAGTGGACAAATAGCACAACCTTGTTTGAAGTCTTTTGTTGTACTTGCCAAAAATTGTTTAAGTGAAAGTCCAAGATCACGGCCTACGATGGCTGAAGTGTTGGGTAGCTTGCTCGCATTGTTATCCAAACATAGAGGAAGAACAGAGGGAATAATGACCAAGGCGTTTCAGAGTATGCTGGACAGGTTGAAGGAGAGGAAGGACAACAGTTCCTCAAGTGGACAATCAAATGATTTGCTGAGCTCCAGGTAATATATCTAGGAAAACAATCAAATGATTTGCTGAGCTCCAGGTAATATATCTAGGAAATGATTCGGTTATATTTTGTTGTGTTCCGCTAAAAGTTCTTAAAAAATAGGTACTTATTTATAATTTTCAAGCTTAAAAAATACTCCCTCAGTCCCATAATATTTGTCCGGTCCGCAAAACAAAGACGTAAAAATAATACAATTTTGTAAGAAAAGTTGGAAAAAAATTCAACAATTTACTAGATCTTAACGAGTTCTTTTAACTTATGAAAAAAATTTGAATTTTTTCTTGAAAGAAATACATTATTTTATAGTCCCTATTTTGCGGACTCGACAAATATTATGGGACGGAGGGAGTAATAAACTTCACTACTAGAAAAATCACAACAGGTGACAAAAAAAATTGCGAATAAGTACTTATATTTTAAGACCCCTTAGCAGAACAGGGCCGCTAGCCTATCCAAATCCTAATTATTTCATTCATTGACCTATTTTCTGTCACAGTGAAGATCCTGAAATTCACTTTAAGTACATTAAGGCGGCTGCCAAGGCTGGACAAATCGAGGAGGTCGAACGCGTTACAAGAGTATCTAACTTCTATGATCCTGAAAAGACAAAGAACTTCTTGATGAAAACAAAGCTTCGCGATGCACGACCACTTATCAATGTATGCGATCGTTTTGGGTTTGTTCCAGAGCTGACCCACTACCTGTATGCAAACAACATGCTCAGCTACATTAAAGGTTACGTTGAGAAGGTAAGAATTTTGTCAAGGGTCTTAGATAGCATTTTCGTCACTCAAAATTGAGAACTCTTGTGAACATGGTCAGTCGTTAATTTATTGCAACAAAAATGAATTTATAAACTGGGAATTAACGATTATTCCCTAGACCGGGTGTTAAGTCCAAGATCGTTCCCAGGGGTAAAAAGCTAAGATGTTGTAGATTCAATTGATTTCTAATTTAATTCCCAAATGAAATGGAATTGAATTCCGATTGGTTAAAACTTAAATTATTGTAAGAATGAATTAAGGTTTTGAAAACAGGAGAAAGAAGGGACCGGGGTTTCGATTCCACCAAGCCCTTGCAATATAATCGTAATTAAAAGCCATAGTAATTATTCAACACAAAAATACAGGAGGGTTGGCATTATTTGCTATTATCACGTTTAACTCCTCAATTAGCTCCGTGTGCCTTTCAATTACTCCACAAGTTCTTGTTGAGATGTGAAGACAATTTTAGAGTCGCAGTAAAAATGACCCGGAAGGTTTTGGGTCCCGCCCAACGCAGGTTTTAGCGTTTTTTAGGGTTTTCTAGTATTAGCTTGTTTGCACATATAAAAGCAAAGCTAGGGCTGCCTCTTTTTTGTAACTCTGACATATTTTCATCATAGTGAAACACCCCAGCACCCCGTGGACGTACGATTAAGCAATCAGCTTAAGTCGGAACCACGTAATCTCTGTGTCTTGTTCTTTTCTTACTTTATATTGTTTTCTGTTCTTGATTTGTTCTTCAATTGTGTGCGTTTGCTTGTGGGTTTGGACGTTCGAATCCCCAACAACTGGTATCAGAGCTCCGGGTTAGGAGGTCAAGGGTTTACACAATGGCTGAAGAAAAATACAAGATCGAGAAGTTCAATGGTACAAACTATGCTTTCTGGAAGATGCAGATGGAGGATATTTTGTATCAGAAGGATCTATATCATCCGATCAGTGGCACAAAACCAGAAAGCATAAAGCAAGCAGATTGGGATATTTTGGATCGCAAAGCTTTGGGGACTGTGCGATTGAGCCTCGCGCCGTCGGTTGCGTCGAATATTGCCAAAGAAAAGACTACAGCAGATTTGTTCAAAGCCCTAGAAAAGATGTACGAGAAACCTTCTGCGGTGAACAAGGTATATCTTATGAAAAAATTGTTTAACCTAAAGATGCCTGAAAACTCTATTGTTGCTGAACATCTGAATGAATTTAATACGGTCACGAATCAGTT
Source organism: Rhododendron vialii (assembly GCF_030253575.1). Classification (NCBI taxonomy): domain Eukaryota; kingdom Viridiplantae; phylum Streptophyta; class Magnoliopsida; order Ericales; family Ericaceae; genus Rhododendron; species Rhododendron vialii. The sequence continues at coordinate 9,742,334 of NC_080558.1, read as the reverse complement.
AGAATCCGTGGGTATTAATTTTGATGATGAGATTAGAGCTCTTGTTCTACTATCGAGTTTGCCAGAAAGTTGGAATGGACTTGTCGTGGCAGTGAGTAATTCCTCCTGGTCTGCAACAATTAAATTGGAGGATGTTACTGGATTGATATTAGGAGAAGAGGCTAGGAGGAGAGCATCAGGTGAGGATGTTGCTTCGGGTTCAGCACTTAGTATAGAGGACAGAGGCAGGTCTGCAAATAGGGGAGGCAACAAGGGCAAGGGAAGAGGGAGTTCCAAGAACAGGGGCAGGAGTAAATCTCGTACTAGAGAAGTGAAACCTGAAGGTTGTTGGAACTGTGGTCAGTTGGGGCATTGGAAGCGAGACTGTAAGGCACCACCGAAAAAGCAGCAGAACGGGAATAATCAGGGGGGTAAGAACACTGTAAATGTTTCTGAGGAATCGGATAATGAAGCCTTGATTTGTTCGCTGGATTCTCGCGATGAGTCTTGGATTGTAGACTCGGGAGCCTCATTCCATGCTACTTCACGCATGGATGTGCTACAGAATTATGTGCAGGGAAACTTTGGAAAAGTTTATCTGGGTGATGATGAATCTTGCAACATAATTGGGAAAGGGGATGTGTATATGACTCAGACAGACGGGACAGTACTGAAATTGAAGGATGTTAGACATGTGCCTAGTCTAACAAGGAATCTTATTTCGGTGGGTCAGTTGTCAGAGGGTGGAGTGGTCACATCGTTTACATCAGACGCTTGGAAGATGAGCAAAGGGGCACTGGTTGTGGCTCGCGGTAAAAAGGAAGGAACCTTATATGTATCTTCGGGTACTTACTGTAGCATCGCAGTGGCAGCATCAGTGGTTAATTGTACTACGTGGCATCGTAGGCTGGGTCACATGAGCGAAAAGGGGATGAAAGTAATGTTGTCAAAAGGGAAATTGCCGGGTTGTAAGTCGCTGGACTTGGACTTCTGTGAGGATTGCATCTTCGGGAAACAGAGGAAAGTTAGCTTTACAAAGGTGGCAAAAACTCTAAAATTAGAGAAGTTGGAGTTGGTTCATACAGACGTGTGGGGACCATCTCAGGTATCTTCTCTTGGTGGCTCATGTTATTTTGTTACTTTCATTGATGATGCTACTAGAAAATTATGGGTTTATTTTCTCAAGCATAAATCTGATGTGTTTGGTGTTTTCAAGAATTGGAAAGCATTAGTTGAGAATGAAACAGGAAAGAAATTGAAGTGTCTGAAATCTGATAATGGCGGCGAGTATTGTGATGGTGAGTTTGAGGCTTACTGTGCTGCAAATGGGATTCGAAGGTTGAAAACGATCCCAAAGAAGCCAAGGCAGAATGGAGTTGCTGAGCGCATGAATAGGACGATCCTAGAGCGCGCAAGGAGCATGAGGTTACATGCTGGGTTACCTAAGCAATTCTGGGCTGACGCAGTAAATACAGCGGCGTATTTGATCAACAGGGGACCTTCAGTTCCTTTGAACAATGGATTGCCGGAGGAGACTTGGTCAGGTAAAGAGGTAAATTTATCTCATTTACGAGTATTTGGTTGCATGGCCTATATGCATATTGAATCGAGTGATAGGGGTAAACTTGATGCTAAGTCTCGAAAGTGCGTGTTCATAGGCTATGGTACTGATAGCTATGGGTATAGGCTATATGATTTTGAAAATCGGAAAACACGCAGGAGTATGGATGTGGTATTTAATGAGTCTGTTTTGTATAGAAATAGACAGAATCAACCCGATGAGGCTAAAGAAAATTCAGACTTTGTAGAGTTTGAGGGGATCCCTGACAGTAATGTCTTACAGTCTCAGGATATTAATATACAACCTACTCCACAGGCAGATCCACAGACTCCTCCACTCAAGAGGTCTACACGTACCGTTAAACCACCAATGCGTTATTCTCCTGCTTTACACTATTTGTTGTTAACTGATAGTGGTGAACCAGAATGTTTTAAGGAAGCATTGCAGGTGGAGACCAGGGGAGAGTGGGAGCGAGCAATGGATGATGAGATGGATTCTCTCTCATCAAACCAGACTTGGGACTTGGTTCAGTTGCCCAAGGGGAAGAGAACTTTGCACAACAAATGGGTATACAGGCTTAAGGAAGAATCTGATGGGAGCAAACGGTACAAGGCGAGGTTGGTAGTAAAGGGTTTTGAGCAGAAACCAGGTATTGACTACACCGAAATCTTTTCTCCTGTGGTAAAGATTTGTACTATCAGATGTGTCCTTAATATTGTGGCTGTTGAGAATTTGCACTTAGAGCAGTTAGATGTTAAAACTGCTTTCCTTCATGGGGATTTAGAGGAGGATATTTATATGCATCAGCCAGAGGGTTTTGTTGTCAATGGGAAAGAGGATCAGGTATGTAAGCTTCGAAGGAGTCTGTATGGGTTGAAGCAGGCGCCTAGGCAGTGGTATAAAAGGTTTGATACCTTTATGACAAATACGGGGTTCAGTAGATGTCATGGGGATCACTGTTGTTATTTTAAGAAGCTTGGTAAATCGTATCTCATACTTTTGTTGTATGTAGATGATATGCTTGTTGCAGGTTCAAGCATGGATGAGATTGCTAATCTCAAGGCACAGCTGTCCAGGGAGTTTGCAATGAAGGATTTGGGTTCTGCAAAGAAAATCCTTGGGATGCGAATCAGTAGGGACAGGGTGAACCGAAAGTTGAAGTTGTCACAGGAGGAATATGTTGAAAAGGTGCTCAAAAGGTTCAACATGGAAGGTGCTAAGCCCGTTAGCACACCGTTGGCAAGTCACTTCAAGCTTTCAAGGGAAAAAGGGGCAGTAACTGATGAAGAAAAGAACTACATGGCCAAAGTTCCATATGCCTCGGCGGTAGGCAGCTTGATGTATGCTATGGTTAGCACAAGGCCAGACATTGCTCAAGCAGTGGGAGTTGTCAGCAGGTTTATGGCAAATCCAGGCAAGGAGCATTGGGAGGCAGTCAAGTGGATTTTGCGGTATCTGAGAGGTACTTCTGATTTGGCTTTGTGTTTTGGAGGTTCTGATATTTGTTTGCAAGGATATGTGGATTCGGATTTAGCAGGGGACATTGACAGCAGGAAGAGCACTACTGGGTATGTTTTTACACTGGGGAGTGCAGCAGTTGATTGGGTCTCGCGGCTACAGAAAATAGTGACTATTTCCACAACAGAGGCGGAGTATGTTGCAGCCACGGAGGCATGCAAGGAGATGGTATGGCTAAGGAGCTTCATGAAAGAGTTGGGTAAGGAACAGGACAATTGCAAATTGTTTAGCGATAGTCAGAGTGCAATACATCTGGCAAAGAACGCAGCTTTTCATTCGAGGACCAAGCATATTGACATAAAGTATCACTTTATTCGCTCTTTATTGGAGGATGGGCAGTTCACTTTGGAGAAGATTCACACAAGGGATAATCCGGCAGACATGTTTACGAAGGTGGTTACTGTGGAGAAGCTGAAGTCTTGTTCAGCTTCTGTGGGTCTCCAAGCTTGAGTGGGAGGCTGGGTGCTGGTGGTGTTAATGATAGTTGATGATTGGCTGGATGTCTAATCATGTCTTCAAGTGGGAGATTGTTGAGATGTGAAGACAATTTTAGAGTCGCAGTAAAAATGACCCGGAAGGTTTTGGGTCCCGCCCAACGCAGGTTTTAGCGTTTTTTAGGGTTTTCTAGTATTAGCTTGTTTGCACATATAAAAGCAAAGCTAGGGCTGCCTCTTTTTTGTAACTCTGACATATTTTCATCATAGTGAAACACCCCAGCACCCCGTGGACGTACGATTAAGCAATCAGCTTAAGTCGGAACCACGTAATCTCTGTGTCTTGTTCTTTTCTTACTTTATATTGTTTTCTGTTCTTGATTTGTTCTTCGATTGTGTGCGTTTGCTTGTGGGTTTGGACGTTCGAATCCCCAACAGTTCTGGAATAAGGAAAACGAGTATCAAGCCCCAAGTAATACACTAAACATACGCAACACGCATAAACTAGCTAGAGAGAGTAAATGGGTACATTTACATACCTATCAGAAGGCTAGAGTGCTGAACTATTCTTGAATTTCTCTGCATAGGTAAACCCACGAAATGCTCTGTTAGTTGTAAGGCAACTGCTGGATGACGACTGCCCTGAAGATTTTATCAAAGGCCTTATTCTATCTGTTCGTTCTCTGCTTATAATTGAACCACTGCTGGAGGAGTTTGAGAAAAGGTCAGCTCCCACTCTCTGCCTCCCTTTCTCATCTCCTTAACTGCTTCGCATCCTCTCCTCCTTTCAATGGTTAATAAAAACCTTTCATTGTTGAGAAAAAAAACTGTTTCGAATCTTGACACACAGCTTATGTTTTCAGGAAACGGCTTCGATTGCTTACCGAGTTCTTGGAGCATCTTGCATTGTTATCCCAACATAGAGGAAGAAATGAGGGAATAAGGGCCAAGGCATTTCATAGGATTGACCGGTGGTTGAAAACTGGTACCCAGTTATACCGCCATTTCTCTCTTGCTGACATTTGTGAAGCCACAAAAGATTTCAATAAGAGCTTTTTGGTACGTAATTCGGACAAGGTGTATAAAGGTAGTATCTTAATTGATGGTAAAGCTCGTGTGGTTGCGATCAAGAAGTGTAAGAAACTTATAGCTGTTGTGGATGAGAGTCATTTTAAGAAACTGCTCCACCCCAACATACTCTCTCTGATAGGATTTTGCACCAAGAGAGGCAAGCTGATCGTCGTGCATGATTACATGGCAAACGGGTCCTTCCAAGATCATTTGCATCGTGCAGATCCTCCACTTTCGTGGGAAAGGCGACTTAAAATTTGCATTGGAGCTGCGCAAGGACTAGAGTATCTCTATGCGAACGAAGAGCGTGAACTCAACTACCGCCACATAGAACCATCCAGTATTCTATTGGATGAGAATTGGGTTGCAAAAGTTATGCTTCCTGACATAAGAACTAAGACCGATATCGGCGCAGGCATACCTAGACTGGTTACAAGGGGCTACGACTCTGTATATGAGGAGGATGACCTGCGCTCATTCGGTGTAATGTTGTTGGAAGTACTGACTTGTAACAAGCAGTTGGATATCTACCGGAACCCTAAACATCGTGATGTTCCACTACGGGATTCGTTCAGAATTTTTTTCCAATCCGAGAACATTTATCAGGTCATGGATCCGCACCTTATTGGGGAAATAGGACCGGAGTGTTTGAGGGAATTCGTCAAGATAACGTTGAGTTGTTTGTTTGAACAGGGGATCCAAAGACCATCCATACACCACATAGTGAGGAGCCTCCAACTTGCATTGGAAATGCAAAAGAATTGGCAGATCACTAGTACTGGAACTCCGATACAGAAGATTTTGGACAGAGACATCTTCGCCAATTCTGGTCGGCAAGCACCAAATCAGCTGATCCAAAAAAAATGGCAAGCACCAAATCATGCACCCGGATACGGATGGACTGAGGGTCCACTTGGACCAATTTTCGCATTATAGGAAAATATCATTGTGTTCTTACGGATGGACTGAGGGTCTATTAATGTAGTAGGATCAATACTTCTTATTGCATTGCAAATCTGTGAGTAGCTAAAAGATATTCCTTTTCTTTCTTTTTTTGGCCTTAAACTAAAAGATATTCCTAGATTCACTAACTAATCATATAGTTCTACTTGTTTGTTGTGTGATCTAATCATATAGTTCTACCAGCGAATTAAGTAGAAACAGGGCTGGCTCTGAGTTTTGAACCACTGTTACCTTTAAGATTAGATATCACACGTACAAGTAATTTATACGACTAACAAATTGCATCAGATGCTCAACACAAAACCCTTTTTAAAACGAGCTCCACTAAAAGCCAACAAAAATGACTAAAATTCAGCATACGTCCTCTAGCAATTGAGCATATTTTTAAATATGCATGTACACTAATTTAGGAAATTAATTTTCACACTCTCCTTTTTATATATATCCATACTGTCTTTTTTTTAATTTTTAGCAAAAAACACATATCCTTTCAACACTAAAAAATAAAAAAGAAAGTGTGCATATCAAAAAAAGGAGTGAAAATCAACTCCCCTAATTTATCCATTTTTGAGTTGAGTCTTCAAATATGGGAACTGAAACAAAGGTCTTCATTTTGATGCTCCCATACAGAGCCTGGTTGGGGAAAGAGAGAGAGATTGTGAAACGTTTTGGAGCAGTTTTTAGAGAAAACTCTATCCAGTTGGAAACAACAAGCAAGATTTTACCAACAATATTGAGATTTTCATTTATTGAAGATACTGTATTTTGCGTACCTTTGAGATGCTTTGCAGCATCTTTAAGACGCATTTCCTTAGCTTATAAGATATCTTGCTTTGGAATTGCAATTCTGACTCCAGTAGTTTTGTCGTGACATCTATCTCCTCCTGGGCTCTTTTCCTTCCATTTCCCTTTCCCCGATCACCCAAAGTTCAACTGAGCCTTTCAACTACACCCTTTGTTGTTCCCTCAACACCAATTCCAGTTGCCTCAACTTCATCATTGCCAGAACCCACATCAGGGTTCTCTTGTTTAGCTTTAGGCAAAACCTACGGCGGCGGAATCTCTTTTTTCACAACACTATTTTTGTCAACAGTAGTCATCAAGACTTGATTAGAATGAGAAGTAAATTGTGGGACTCCTGCTTGATCGACAACCGCAAGAGTTTCGTTGAGGAGAGATTGCATGGTAAGTTTGTGTTCATTGCGAGGTGGCCATCTGCGGATACAAAACTCCCTACAAGAACTCTTCAATTTAGGGATGCTAATTGCAATAAGAATTCATAAGCTCAATATTTTTTAACCGAAGCAACTCCAACCCACATTTCCAATTTCAAGAGCCAGAAAAAATATGTTTTGAGCAAAAAGGAATTGCATTCAGAGAATATCACCACATCACATCGACTACACAACCGCAATGCTCAATTCTTATGTACGTAGAGCTTGTATGTCGTACTTCCTTTCTTCTTATTATTTTTTTCGTATATTTTTTGTCTCCAAATATAGCATCTATAATTGAGGTCTTTGATCTCTCATACAAAGCATGATAGAAACTAAAAGGGTTCATAGGTTTTAGTCGGAGAAAATTATGATTGATAAAGTTTATGGTACTACGTAAATTGACAGCAGTTATAATTTTAAATGGGAGAGAGTGCTTCTATGGTACTCCCTCCGTCCCTTTTTTGTGTCCAGTATTTCATTTTGGGCTGTCCCTTAATAAGTGTCCATTTTGTAAAGTTAGGTGGGTAAAAGTTGGTGTATTGTCTATTTTGTCCCTAAAAGTAGATTTTATTTTGAAAAGTTAGTGAGTAAAAGTGTAATGATGATGGGTAAGTAGGAAAAGTGGAGGAAAAAGTTAATGTAAAAGGTGTAATGATGATGTCTTTTTAATAAGTTGGAGTTACGAAGCAGGACACTTAAAAAGAGATGGAGGGAGTATTATGAATTTACCACATAATGTATAGGAATCTAAATGTATATCCGTATCTATAATTTTTTTTTTTGGAAAAAAGATTATTTGTTTATTAATGTAAAACTATACTAGCAGTGAGCCCATGTAATGCATGGGTACGCGAATTATTAATTTGTTATCCCAACAAAAACTTGTGTTAATATGTGATATGTTGCTCCAATAAGAAATACATTGCTTAAGGGGTTCCAAATTTAAAAAAAAATGGAATATCATGCAAGAACCCAATTTTTAAAATAGATGTGCTATTGTTATCTACAACCCCATTCTTCCTCTCTTTCTTTCTTCGACTGTTTATATGCCTTCATAGCAGCCAATTTTTCTAAGAGTTCTAAGAACAGAAAAAGATTAGTTACGTTTGAACAAAACTCTGAGTGGATGGTGAAAACGCAATTACGTGTAGAGTGTTTCAAGTTTCGATGTGACAAGATCTTCTTGCGCAAGATGCATGATCTCACACGGCGTGCTTCTTTCGCCGTTTCGGTGATTCTTTTGTCATTTGAACGATCATTGTCAACGTCTCCACACTCAAGTATTTTTCTTTTTTCATTGGAGCGATTTACATTCGTGTTGACATCCTCACGATCCATCCTGTAAAAAGTTGATTGGTCATTCATGCACAAAGTGTGTAAAGAAAAAAATAATTATTAGCGATAAATAATTATTAGAGTGTTTAAATCGAGTCACACCTTGAAATTGAATAAATCGACTCGTACTTCGTGTACGGCATGTGAAAAGAAAAAGAAAAGAGTATGAGAAGTCCTATGGCACACACCCGTTATTAAGAGGTATACCGTACGCATCATGATTGTGGGTATCATTATTTGATTTGTGGTCTTGTACACATAAATTTGGTTGGGGTAAACGTATTATGGATTATGATACGAATAATTGTGGTTACATAATAACAATATTTTTTAATTATGGGTAAACTCCTAATGACCTATTCAACAGGTTAATTTTAAAGTAAAAGTCGTAACTAGCTTCATAAATATACATTAGAAAACCAAAAATTGACAAAATAAAATCACAAATTGTTATAATTTAGACATACGGTACACTCGGTGTACCATAGCTTCCTCCAAAGAGTAGGGTTGACACATAAAAGTACAAATAAGTACATAAAAAGGCTTACCCCGAAGTTAGAAAGATTGTTTGGTCTTCCTCGACAACGATTTTCTTGTACTGTGAAAAGGAAAAAAGAGACGTAGAATGAAATAACAAACAAACAAAAGTATCTGTTTCCAGTATTTGTTTTCAAAAAAGAGATCGAGCTATACCTATAATAAGTGATTACCCAGAGAGAAAGAGAGAGCACGGGAATTAGAAAATTAGAAAACAGCAACAGAGATTTGTTTTTTTTAGCTAAGAACGAGTTTGGCTCCTCTCCAATCCTAGAGAAATTGGAGGATCCTCAAGTCCTACTAATAAGGCGACACATGGCAACTATAAAATCTAACGGCCAACATTATTAATGGCCACATAATCCTTGTCATCCAGAGAAACACCGAATAATTTCACTTCCCCTTCATTATTCCAGACAACTTCACCGCCCCTTCACTCCATTTCCGTACAACCCTCCACTTGCCATCACCACTGTTTTCCGCCTCTTATGTCCCCTTTCTCTCCTCTGACAAATCCCTCGCTAATGCCCACTACCCCTTCCCTGCGATAGCCCAACCCTAACTCTCAAATCTTTAATCATCACGGTCAACAAAAACCAGTTAGCGGCCATGTTTTCCGGAGGCAAAATAGTGAACTACTCATCTCATCCCAAAATATTTGTCCGGTCTATAAAAGGGGATCTTAAAAATAATACACTTTTTTCAAGAAAAATACCTGTTTTTTTCAACAATTTACTATGTACAATGAAATCTTTTGATTTGTTTAAAAAGTTTGAATTTTTTTCCGAAAAAAATGTACTAATTTTAAGTTGTTATTTTGCAGACCGGATAAACATTTTAGAATGGATGGAGTACTGATGAAACAGTAGTTGAAATAGCAAATGCATAAAAGATTGTCAATGGCAGTGAATGGGGGAGGGGAGAGAGAAAGTGTGTGTGTGCATGTGGGGTGGGGGGTGGGGGTTGTAAAAAATTATGTGTGCTCATCCTCATATCCTTTAGATAGGTTGTCTTCAATGTTATATTCTTAGCCGTTAAATTAGAATTGGAGGATCCTCCTATTCCTCATGGATTGGAGAGGAGCCATGCAAACTTGGTTTCCATTTGAAACTGAAGCAATTACTGGTGAAATTGCGTATGGAAATATTATGAAAAGAAAAATTATGGAAAGAAGCGGAAGATGTTTTTTATTTTTATTTTTGAATATGTAGGTGCCACGTGTCACAACCACGGTATTTTTACTAACGCCACATGTCGCAACCACAGGCCTCCTCACAAACCATGACTTTTGTTTAATACTACTGTATATAATATCAATAGACTAGCGAATGCTTGTGCCTGAAGACACGGCGTAACATATTTTGAAGACAACTAAAACTATTGGTCGAACAATAAGCAAAGGGAGGATCAAACTAAACTGTGGTAGATGTGCAGGACAAATTGAGGTGTAAATAATATTTAAGTTTTACTCAAATTTCCAAAATCCATTAATCTCCCAACACACGTAATAAAAATTAAATTATGTCCAACCAAATATATTTTTGTAAAACTTAACCTAACAAAGAAAATGTCATTATGATATTTTCAATGTCTTAACAAAACTCTTATCACGACGACCCCATTGTCTCTTTGTCAATCCTCGACTTTCCTACATAAATAAGAGTAAGAATTATTAAATTCATCGCAAATAAATATGAACTGGCAATGAAATCAAAAAGACAACTTATTACCTTTGAAAATGTGCCAACATTCTTCCGACCAATCAACTTTTAATACAAAAGCCACCACAGGGGCACAATGGTCAAGGCATCCAAATTTTGGAGCAGGAATAATAAACACGTATGGGCATTCATAAAATTGAGAAATATAGTCTTTGAGCATTTGCACCCCATTATCCTGACACAACATCTCAAATAAAGATATTACTATATTATTTTAATTCTATACATTGTGATTTATATACAGCTTTTTAGTATTTATCTTTAACATTAATTTCTTCAGATATGAAGGGACACATTGTAAGATGAATTCTGCCTTTGTATCATTTACCAAGAGTTTCATTGAGCCAGTGGAGTGTTTCACGACCATCTTTATATTATACCAACAATAAATGCAAATTTCAACCGTTTTAGATGTGTTACAGTCTGGACATCTTTATATTATACTTACAATAAATGCGAATTTCACTATAAAAATGATTACCTGATTACAGTCTGGACATCTTCTCGTTCGCAATGATTAAACAGTCGTACTGATCTTCAACTTGGTTATAGCATGTATTGCATAAATCAATCCATAGGTGTTCAACATATAATTTTTCAATGCGGCCAATAACGTGATAATAGTTTACCTACGATAGTATTCCAAGTGTAGGTATATAATGATGCCAAAATATTAAACCATGAAATCATGTAGGGGAAAATCATACATTGGCCCGAAACGCATTGGTTTATTCGAATTCTCATGGCATTTGAAATTATTAATGCCTGTGGGAGCGAAAATCCATGTGTGCGGTTCCATGATATCGACTTTTGTGCATTTACGTCTTTTGCAAACCTAGATAAGCACGATTTTTTTTAGAACAATTAATCGAACAAAAAATACTAATCTCCATATAGTGAAAGACTCAAAAACATACAAATTGATTCGCTCAATATCCAACTTACCATTCAAGAATCCCGTCTGTACAAATTTAGTAGTTAACGTATAAGTTGCTCTTCTTGCAAGTGCTAAGGTACGGATCTAGAAGTTAAAATTTCAAAATTATTGATCAAGTTTTTAAATTATTATTAAAAAAATTCACACGGCTTCAGAGAAGTCTTACCACGAAAATCATCGACCTTCAACCCCGTAGCAAACAAAACATTATTTTGGTGCAAAGTCTAAAGCAGACTCATCTCATCTCTCGTTGCAAATTCATTCCACAACGTAAGTTGAATAAACGTCATACTGTTGTCAATTTGTCAATAGAGAATGGAGATTAAATTTAAATTGTTGTAATAGATTTTACGCACACAAATGATTTATAGTACCTTTTATCAAGCAACAACACATCTCTCACTGTAGATTCTCCATTTCTAGTACTTCGATATTCAGTGACAGTGACAACCAACCCAACCACATCTGAAGAATATCACGTAGGTTTCCTTTAGTTCTAAAATCTGCAACGTGGTAATCAAAATGGTAATTGTGGTAACAATCTTTCCCGGAATTATAGGGAACCAATGCCGAAAATGTGTGGCAGTATAGTAGTAAGCATGATTTCCCAATTTATCACTAGATTTCTTACGTTGTAATCTTAGTCGTAGAAAAAATGTATACCGATCCTAGGGTCAAAAATATAAGAGAAAATTTAGGGGATTTGAAAACTTCTCTGTCATAGGTTGAATAAACTGAACATTATTCAGCACACGTAAAAGTCTCACCCTAATTTTAGAAAAACAGAGAGAAAGAATATAATAGGTTGAACTCACATAAACCTAAAAACTTGAAGATTTAAAAAAAAAAAAAAAACTGAGAGAAAGTCTACCATATTCATTATGCGAATTGGTTTCCTCAATCAGATATCCCTTTTGGTGTAGTCCTACCTCACCTGCAAGAAAACAAACTTAATATAGATTTTGAACTCATGCCTCATGCCTGCGATGTGAATGTAGATGAAAACAAATTAAATACTAATTTTCTAACTCACCGCAAGCAAAACACCGAAACCCATGAAACAAATTATCCTAGGAGAGATATTCCTATGTTTTGGAGAATACTGGAAAGCAAGATTCGTATTCCCGAGTTTAATAACATGAATTCAAAAAAAAAAAATGTGCTTTGAAAGTGCAGTATTCCAAACTTTTTTCAAAATTGACCAAGTACAGACGAAGTTTTTTTTTTTGGGAAGAGAGAAAATATGAAATGAGTTTTTTTTTGCTGTAAATCCTTTTTGATTATTGCAGAACATTTCCTCAACATTGAAATTCTTTATCCCGAGCATGTCAATTTTCCATTGGGCTCAACTCAAAGAGGGAAAGCTTGCCAGAGTCGATGACCCCACTCTCAGTGGACAAATAGGACCACGTTGTTTGAAGTCTATTGTTGTACTTGCCAACAATTTTTTGCACAAAAGTCCAAAATCAAGGCCTACAATAGCTTTCATGGCTCTACAACCACACATTCTCGTAGGATTCAGGCGGAGTCAAAAAGGCTTTGATGACTCAAGATTCACATCAGGCTTCGATGACTCAAGGTTCATATCAGGGAAAAGAGAGTGAGGGGAAGATGGGGTACTATGCTGCTGCTACTGCCCCTTTGCTGCCTCATTTCAACTCAATAATTTTAGAAAAAAAAAGTTGCCTTTCATTTGGTTAAACTATCTTAGGATGTTTAATAGTTGGTATTCTTAGTTGGTTCATTTTAGTGACTTATTAGTATTTCATTTACTTAGTTTAAAACTTGAGGCAATTGTTGGTATTCTACTCTTAATTGGTTGGTTAATGTTAGTGTGTTTTGGTAGTTTGAATGAAATTGGTTTAAAAAGTATAAGTTTTCTTTTAATTTAGCCTCGTAATATTAATAAGTGCTTTAAATATTTTTTTGAAGATGATATTTTAGTTCAAAGCAAACCGCGGTTTAAAATCGAAACCGAACTATATTTAATGGTTTGGATTGGTTTGATTTCCATGTCTTTTGTGAGTTTGTTTGGTTCTTCAAATTCATAATCCGTAGGTATTGATTTGATTCTTGGTTTACTATAAAACCGAACCAATTCGAACCATACTCATCCCTACCGCTTACAAGTCCAATTTTCAGAGCAGGGTGCTACAATACACACCACTTATTTGGGTGTGTATCATATGCACCCTCATTAAAACACACTAAAATGTTATGATTCTTAAAATGTTATGAATCTATTGCTAAAAAGTTACGAATCATATTGATAAAAAGTTACGAATTTTTAGTATAAAAGTTACGATACGAAATAAAATGTTATGAATGACCGGTCTTACAAATAATTTTTTATGAAGTGGCACAATATAAACCACACAATAAATACATATGATACATACCTTAAAAGAGTGTATTGAAGACTTTCCGTTCAGGGGAGTAACATTGATTTTTTGAAAGGATAAGTAACATTGATTGGACACGAGTAAAAATTGGTCGAGAGCATCGCAAAGTAGTACACGTCACGTGGGCCCATTGTTTTGCTGCTGTACGTTAAAAAATGAAATAAATATGAAGGGGTGAATTTTACATGTCAGTAAATGAATCTAAATATGTAAAGTTGATTAGTTAAAGGCATTGGAATGTTTGACTAAGCCAAAAGGAAATTGGAAGAGCAAAAGTTGAAAGGATTTTGATTTTGCCACTTCAAAAATTGATAGAAGGATTTTAAAATTGCACTGAGTTTATACACAAAATGATGTTTTGGAATCTCTTCATCAATTTTTGAAGTGCTAAAATTAATTTCCAAGTTAAAAAGTCAAAATGGGTTAATCCTTCTACTTTGTTGAGAGATTAATAAAAAAATTCGCTTTTAAAAAAAAATGGGGTTAATTCCCAACTACTGCTACCAATCATGGCTAAAAAAAAGGGGTTAATTACTACTACCAATCATGGCTAGAAGGCTCTCAGTTTTATCACTAAAAGCATTCTTATGAGTTTTGGACTAAATTAATTCTTAAAAAAATATTTTTCTATTTTAACTAGTCCTTTTTTTGTAATTACACAGAATCGGCTCTATACTCTCAGTCTCTTTCTCATCTTAATTAAATATTCACATCCTTCTTTTCTTTTAATGCTTCTGAGGGTGTTCCGGTTTTGTAAAAAAAGAATTTTTTTGAAAAAGAAGGTAATTTCAAGCTCAAAAATCATGTGTTTACATAAATAATTTTCCTATCAATATGGATTTTGTTTGATAGATCTCATTAAGATCTTTTAAACGGTGCAAAAAAAATTGAAAAAATATTTTCCATTTTCATTATATTTGAGTTTGAAATTACCTCCGTTTAAAAAAAAGTTAACTTTTTAAAAAGTGGAACACCTTCTAATGCTCTCCCATGCGGATGAACATTGAGGCAAAAGAGACAACAACGATATAATTTTGTGTAGTGGATGAACAGGGACTTCTTCTTTTTTTCTTTTTTCTTTTTTTGTGCTTTCAGAATTTAACTAAGCAATTCACGTGATGTATTTATTTTTTTGTGTTTTAGAATTTTTGTTACTTTCGCCTTATTTTCTGTATTGTTGTGCACAACTTGCTTTGCGAGGCTTACTTCAAGGTGTCACACAAATAATTTGAGCTATTTATTAATTTTAAAATATTTTTTCGGGTGACCTAGTAAAAGATCAACTCAATCGAATAACAACTGGAGATGCCAAAGCTAAGGTGACATCTACAACGGTCAGTTTTGGCATCAATTGACCATTTAACAAATCTGCCTTTTGTCATGCCAAACCTGATGTGGCCTTGACAGACCCTACTCCCATGCCAATTTTGACAGCTTTTTTTCATCATGCAATTTGAAATTTAAAAACCGTTTGAGGGTTTTTTCCTTCCTTTAAGCTCTTTTTTTTTGACATAAAGGTTGGAAAAAGAGTTTGATGTCAAATTGAAGATGTTAAAATACAACATAAGCCTTCAAAAAAATGACATCACCAATAACGAAGAAAATGTTGAATTGAATCATACCACTCTCTACGACATCTCCACACGTTTTAGAGGACACAAATCCGCGTGGCGTCTTCCCAGTCATTTCCGTTGGGGAAAGACTACAATACACACCTTTTATTTGGATGTGTATCATATGCAACCCCCCCCCCCCCCCCCCCCCCCCCAAAAAAAAAAAAAAAAAATTTGTTATGAATTGTAGATAAAATGTTACGAATCGTATTGCTAAAAAATTACGAATTGTATAAAGGTTATGAGATACACTAAAATGTTATGAATCATAATGAAAATGTTACGAATCGTAATGCTAAAAGGTTATGAATTTTAGAACAAAAGTTACGACATACACTAAAATGTTATGAATGAACTACAAAATAGGTGCATATGGTACACCCCTTTTAAGGAGTGTGTATTGTAGACTTTCCCTTTCCATAGAGGCGGCTTCAACCATTACCATATGTTTCTCTCTCATCCCCTTTCCTCTCTCTCCTCCATCATCTCTGAGATTATCCCCAAATTCGTTCTTACAATTTGTTGCCAGTGTCCTAAAAAGTTCTCCAAAATATGTCTTCTTTAGACAGTCGGAATTTTGAAGAAGGAAAAATTAGTCAACCACTAAAGCTTGTCGCCAATGTTGCTACTGGTACGGACTCGAGTCACAGAAACAATCTTTCGAGAAATGCGACAAAGCTTTCCGAAGCCTTTCCCTCTTCAGACCCTGCTCTACCCGGAGCCTCGTCCAACCGGTTGCCCATTTCAAAGAGTCAGCATCGAATCGATGGTGATGTGGTTCAGTCAGAGGGCAGTGGTCATTGCTTTTCACTGGAAGAGGTACTAATAGCAACCAACAATTTCAATGACGCATCAGTTATCAGGGATCGGGGGATTCAGTAAGGTATATAAGGGATTCATCGACGATGGTGCTACTATGGTTGCCATAAAGCGGTTGAACGCCGAGTCCAAGCAAGGTGCAAGAGAGTTTTGGACAGAGATCAAGATGCTTTCAAAACTCCGGCATACTAATCTCGTTGCATTGATTGGCTACTGCGACGAGTGTCAGGAGATGATTCTGGTTTATGAATATATAGCCCTTGGGACCCTTGCCGATCATCTCTACAAGCTAAAGACAACAAAAAGCAATTCGAGTATTTCTTCTCCCTCATGGGAGCAAAGGCTCGACACGTGTATTGGTGCCGCCCGTGGATTAGACTACCTTCATAGTGGTACCAGCCAGAGTTTCATACATCGAAATGTGAAGAGCACAGACATTCTGATAGACGAGAATCGGATAGCTAAGATTTCCAATTTTGAATTGTCTAAAGGCCCTACAAGTCATTCAATAACCCATATAAGCACACAAGTGAAAGGCACATTCGGTTATTTGGATCCTGATTACTACCGTACTCAGAGACTGACTACGAAATTCGATGTGTATGCTTTTGGTGTGGTATTGTTAGAAGTGTTATGTGGGAGGCCAGCCTTGGATAGGAAACTTAGCAAGGACCAAATGAATTTAGCCCATTGGGCTCAAAAGTGCATCAAAGAGGGAAAGCTTGCCAGAGTCATCGACCCCTCTCTCAGTGGACAAATAGCACCAAGTTGTTTGAAGTCTTTTGTTGTACTTGCAAACAATTGTTTAAATGAAAGTCCAAGATCACGGCCTACGATGGCTGATGTGTTGGGTAAGCTTGAGCTCGCATAGTTATCCCAACAAAGAGAAAGAACAAAGGGAATAATGACAAATGCGATTAAAAGTATGATGGACATGTGGTTGAGGGAGAGGCAGGACAACAGTTCCTCAAGTGGAAAATCAAATGATTCGCCTAGGAAATCAGATTCGAAAACTGGTGCCCAATTATACCGTCAATTCTCACTCGCTGACATTCGTGAAGCCACAAAAGATTTCAGTAAGAGCCTTTTGGTACGTAATTCGGACAAGGTGTATAAAGGTAGTGTCAATATTGATGGTAAAGCCCTTGTGGCTGCGATCATAAGGTTTAAGAAACTTGAAGGTGTTGGGGATGAGATTCATCGAAAGAGACTGCTCCTCCACCCAAACATACTTTCTCCGATAGGGTTTTGCACTGAGGGAGACGAGCTGATCGTCGTTTACGATTACATGGCCAATGGGTCCTTGCAAGATTCTTTGCATCATAAAGATAGCCCACTTCCTGGGAAATGCGACTTCAAATTTGCATTGGAGCTGCGTAAGGACTAGAATATCTCCATGCCAACGGAGAGCTTGAAGTCATACACCGCTGCATTAAACCATGCAGCATTCTACTGGATGAGAATTGGGTCGCGAAAGTTATGCTTTCCAACGTAAGAACTATGACCAACACCAGCACATGCCTACTTAGATCGACTACAATGCACTACAACTCTAGATATCAGGGGGATGTCTTGTACTCATTCGGTGTAATGTTATTGGAAGTACTGATTTGTAACAAGCAGTTGGGTAGATTTTTCGATGAAAGAAAGCAGTTGGGTGACTACAGGAACCCTAAATATCCTGACATGTCACTAAAGCATGTTTTGGATGATATTATTCTATCCGATAACATATATCAGGTCATGGATCCGCAGCTTGTTGGGAAAATAGGATCAGAGTGTTTGGGGGAATTTGTCAAGATAACATGGCGTTGTTTGTTTGAACCGGTAATGCGAAGATGGTCGATGGACTTCGTAGTGAGGAGCCTCCAATTTGCAGTGCACTTGCAGGAGAATTGGAAGAGCCTTAATGCCAGTTCTGCAGCTCGGACACAGTCGAATTCGACCGAAGACATCTCTGTCAATATTTATCAGGAAGCACTAAATCTTTCGCCCACAGAGGGTCCATTTGGGCCAATTTTCCTATCATAGAAATCATTCAAAATGTATTCTTACTCTCAGATGTATTGGACATGTTTCAAATGCTCAATTTTTCAGATTCGGTATTGAGAGCATAATGGGACCTTTATGCTATGATGAAGATTGGGGGAAGGCTTTAGTTTCCTTCTCAACCGATGTGGGAAAGAAGACAACCAGGTAAAGTAAAGTCTATGTAAAGAAATCCATTTCATGCTCCATTCACAATCTGTGGTTGATGTTGTAAAGAAAGGGCATTAAAGTAAAGTCTATGTAATTAGTTGAAGTAGTTAAGTGTGCTTAGTTAAGCAGTTAAGTGTGATTAGCAGCTTAGTTTTGTTGATGAGCTGGCAATTCTGTTACGCACAGCTGGAGTCTTTGTATAAGAAAGAAGTGGCCTTGTATATTTTCAAAAGAATGACTACGTAGGTTGTTCTGTATCTCATGTAAGTTGTATATTAGTACATCCTATGAAACTCTCCGAAACGTGTCAGCTTTAAAATTTAGAGAGGGGGTATTTTTGAACCAGGGCAAAATGGTCAACAAGTAAGGCTTGTTGTCAATGTTGCTAGTGGTGCGGGCTCGAATCACGAAAACAATCTTTCAAGGAATGAAACTTAAGCTACCGACATCTTTCGCTCTTCGGACTCCACTATAGCCGAAACCTCGTCCACGTAATTGGTTGTCCTTTTCGAGGTGTGAGAGTACAATGGACAGTGATGTGGCTCAAGTGGAGGGATCTTGTCGTTGGTTTTCACTAGATGAGATCCTAATAGCAACCCACAACTTCGATGATTCAGGTCATTGGGATCTCTACAAGCCACGTGCAACGGAAACTGATACGACTACTACTCTCATGTGGGAGCAAAGGCTCGCATTTGCACTCGTGCCGCTCGCCGATTATACCACCTTCATGCTGGTATCAATCAAAGTTACATATACCGAGATATGAAGACCACGAATATTCTACTATACGGGAATTGAGTAGCTAAGATTTTTGATTCTGTGTTGTCGAAAGGTACTACAAGTCATTCAACAATTCATATAAGCGCACACATAAAAGGCAGACACTCGGGTATCTAGATCTTGATTATTTCATAATTCAAAGAATAACAACGAAATCTGATGTGTATTTCTTTGGTGTGGTATTATTAGAAGTGTTGTGTGGGAGGCCGCCCGTACGTGGATACTAGCCTGGAGGAGGTTAGTCCAACATAGAGGAAGAACGGGAAGTGCTACAATACACACTCCTTATTTGGATGTGTATCATATGCACCCTCATTGAAACACACCAAAATGTTATGAATCTATTGCTAAAAAGTTACGAATCATATTGATGAAAGTTACGAATTTTTAGTATAAAAGTTACGATACGAAATAAAATGTTATGAATGGCCGGTCCTACAAGTAATTTTTTATGAGATGACACAATATAAACTACACAATAGGTGTATATAGTGCACACATTAAAGGGGTGTGTATTGAAGACTTTTTCGGAACCCAAAGGGAGTAATCGCCAAGGAAGGCATTTCAAACGATTCGCCTCGGGAATCAGATTCCAATAGTGCTATCCAATCATGCCATCATTCCTTCTTGTCATGGGCTTATTTCTTGTATTGGTTAAGTTATTGGTCTTGGTTATCTCGTGAATTCTCACAGTTGCTTTAAGGGGTGGGCATCGTGTCTTATCATCTCGTATTCGTGTCAAAATTCTCTCAACCCTAACCTGATCTTAGCTTTTTGCATTATCGTGTCATGTCATATTCGTGTTCTGTATCAAAAATAACCAACCCTAATGCGCTAATTTACTTCGTATTGAGTTATCATGTCCTTTCATAAATTTTCATCCGGCGTTGTGTCGCGTTCGTATCACAATTTTCTCAACTCTAACCTGACTTGTTTAGTTTTTCGTATTGTTCTGTCGTATTATATTCGTGTTCTGTATTAGAAATAACTGACTCTAACCAGCTAACTTTTTATCCAGTTCTCATGTCATGTCGAAAATTTCCACCCCTAAAAAATGATCTTCTTATTGATTGGGATAAAAAGAATGGCAGTAAACCTAAGGACACATACATTTTTACACAAATCTTTCACATACACTTTTATGGGGCCCATCTGGGGTCCCACCAATATGATCCGAACCTCTCATTATTTTTAAAATAATTTTTTAAGAGTTTCTGTAAAAAATCAACTCAATAGAATATCGGTAAGAGTTTTTTCAAAAATAGTAGGGTGAAACAGCCTAATTCGCCCTGTTATTTCTGAAAAAGCCCTTACCGATATCTTATCAAGTTGATTTTTTACAGATACTCTTAAAAAATTATTTTATAAATAATGAATAGTTCGGATAAATTAGTGGGACTCGAGGTGAGCCCCATAAAAATATATGTGTAAAATCTGTATAAACATATATGTGCAAGTATCATCATGACTAAAAGAATGGTGACCACAAATATTCTCTTCTATTGAGAGACAGGAGGGGGCCACTTGCTGGAATACCTAACCCACCGCTTTCTCGCACTTACGCCAATTTTGGCCTAATAATTCAAATAATTTACTTTGTTCTTATTAAAAAAAATTTGCATTTGTTAGTATTTTTTACAATTTTTTATGAATTATTACTTCATCAAAACAAAAAAAATCTAAAATTAAAGTAAAAAATTATGACCGCAACCCAAATTTTTTTGAACAAAGACAAAAATAAGCCAAAAATTTTTCAATCTTTATCAAAAAAAATTGGGTTTTGATCCTAATTTTTTTACTTTGTAGATTTATTTTGTTAGGACGAAGCAATAATTCATAAAAAATCAACGAAAAACTAACAAATGTAAAGAGAGAGAGAGAATCAGAACAAAATAAATAAATTAAACCATTTAGCTTATTAGAGTAAAATTTTGCTTCAAGTCATCGTTCTATTTTTTTATTTTTATCTGAAGTCGTCGCAGTAGTATAGCCATCTCATTGGCAGCCAAATCTTATCCCTATCTTTTCTCAATCCTTACTCCTTTCTGAACTGAACCTTCGTGTGCCAGGTGAGTACCACACGTAGTACTCCTTCGGCGATAGTTAACGTAGGTCTAAAAGTGTTTTGAATAGTTCGGATTTTAGAGAGAAAAAAAAGAGAAGAGAGAGTAGTCGGGTGAGGGAAGACAAAGTGGTCGGATCTATGCCGTCCAAAACACCTTTGGATAGCTGAGATGCGAGCTGGGTACCGCCACGTGGTACCCGCTCGGAACCCAAAATTTTCTCTTTTCGAGTTTCACTCCCTTTATTTCCCTTTGGGAAATTATTAATCATTTTCCTTTTTTTTGACTGTCCCAAAACGTGGGGCCAATTTGAAAAATCAACAAAGAAAAGTAATAAGTCCTCTTCCTTTTTTTGATATTATTTATGTACTTTTCATCAAAAATTAGAATCTCAAAACAGAAGCAATTACAATTTCGGATGGAGGGAGTAATTTCTAATACCTAAGTAAATCCCTCTATATGTTTGTTGTGTTAGCAAATTAAATTCAGCAACTCACGTGAATTTTTTATTTTTTTTGTTGTTTTCGGAATTTTGTTTACTTTTGCATTATTTTCTGTATTGTTGTGCAAAACTTGCTTTGTGGGGCCCACTTTGAGCTAATTAATAAATAATTTAAGCCATTAATTGACTTCAAAATATTTTTTCGAATATCCTAGTAAAAGATCAACTCAATCAAATAACTGTAAGTGTTTAATTTGTCACACACGTTCTAGAGAATGCAAATCCACGTGGAGGAGGGGGCCACTTGGACTTGACCCAGTTGACGCTCATCGTCTTCCCAATAATTTCCATATGAAGGCTTCAACCATTACCATATGTTTCTCTCTTATCCACTTTCCTCTCTCTCCTCCATCATCTGTGAGATTATCCCCAAATTCCCCATTCTTGCAATTTGATGCCAGTGTTCCTAAAAAATTCTCCAGAATATGTCATCTTTAGACAGCCGGAATTTAGAAGGGCAAATTTGACAACCAGTAAGCCTTGCCGCCAATGTTGCTAGTGATCGTACGGATTCGAGTCACGGAAACAATCTTTCAAGAAATGGGACAAAGCTTTCCGAAGTCTTTCCCATTTCAAATGCTCAATATTTCTTAATGCATTGCAAAATCTTTGAGTAGATAAAACAAATTCGTTGATTAACTGTTGTTAAGGTTTGTAATGTTTGCTCAAAAAAGTGCTTACATTGGAATAACCAAACTTAGCAACCTCTCAGCAACTCATCAAATTTTGGCTTATGAATAATCAAAACTAGTAATCTTTTGCCAATAATCAAATTTTTTCTCTCTTCCTTTGTTTTCCTTCTCTCTCTCTCTCTCTCTCTCTCTCTCTCTCTCTCAACAATGTTTTCAAAAAATAATTTAAAAAACTGTATTTTTTTTTAAAAAAATTTCAGAAACGTTTTTTTTTTTTTTACAAAAAACTCTTTTTTCAAAAAATTTCAAAACTGTAAGTAAATAAAGTGTGTTTTTAAAAAAACTGTTTTTGAAATATCAAAACTGTTTACAAAACTGTTTTCTTGGTAAACAGTTTTTGAAATTTCAAAACTCATTTTATACAACATTTGTTTTTAAAAAAATGTATTTATAGTTTTTAAAATTTCAAAACTGTTTGTGTAAATATCAAAATGTATTTAAGTGAACAAAGTATGTTTTTTGAAAAACTGTTTTTTGTTTAGAAAAATTGTTTTCTTTTTCGAAAACTTTTTTTTTATACAACTATTATTTTTAACATAACTGTTTTTTTTTCCTTCAAAAACTATTTTTTCAAAATATATGCGTGAAATGAAGGAAAAAAGTTTGGAGGGCCCATTGGTTTTGATTATGGGCAAAAAATAACCAATGTAAAATTTGACATTGCTAACTTTAACAACCTCTAAATGGATAATCAAAATATGATGTGGCATGTTTTGATTATTCACATTTGCTTATTCCACTATTGATGCTCTAAGCATACAGTTCTACTTGTTTGTTTTGGGACCTAACCAATTTTAAAAAAAAAAAAAACCACCTCACATTTTCACATCTGCGTAAAATTTAATTACCAGCGAAATAAGTTGAAACAGGGCCGGTTCTAAATTGAGGGGGCCGATGCAAACTTTTTCAAATGGGAGCTCTTTGTAAATAAAACCATCAAACAGATTAAAAAATACTTCAAGTTTTA
Organism: Rhododendron vialii; assembly: GCF_030253575.1. NCBI lineage: Eukaryota > Viridiplantae > Streptophyta > Magnoliopsida > Ericales > Ericaceae > Rhododendron > Rhododendron vialii. The sequence goes on along the minus strand of NC_080558.1, from coordinate 9,719,021 downwards.
AAAACGAAATCATAAAAACCAAATTGAATATCCAAATACTTATGCTGTGTTTGGTTTGGTATTTGAAATTTTTTTTTGAAAATAGTAAGGGTAATAAGTGGAGAAAGATAGAGAGGGAAATATTGAAAGTAGGAAAAATTTATGGAGAATTTTTTAAAAAATGCTTTTTGAAAAGGGAGGAGAACAAGACATTAATTAAACATCACTCTTCTTGATTATTAATGAGACTAACACAAGTATATAAACAGAAACTGCTAATTAACACAAAATAGTGCAATTAAAGTACTATATGAGAGACTATTCGGCAAAAGAAGATCAAAAATCCAAAGTTCGATCCGGTCAGGGTCGTTCTAGAGGATGCAAAACAGCGTGCAAGTTAAAACTCGCCATTTTCCCTATTGTAAAGGAGAAGGAGGTTAGCAGCTCCAGCTCAGCTGCCACGTCACCTGGATTAGTTAGTAGTTAGCTTTCAGTTGTAATTAGTTAGAGTTAACTACTGTTTTAGTTTTGTTAATCTCTGCATATATAAGGGCCAGGGGCCCTGCTTTGTAATCATCGAACAAAATCAGAAATAAACGTAAAAGAGAAAACCACTTTCTCTCTCTCTTCTTCTTGAAACTTCTTCTTCTTCTTTCCTTTGTTACTGTTAGGTTCAGTGGAATCATGGAATTCTTTACCTATCAATTCCATAAAGCCGGCCTCAACCATACCATTGTGTTTCTCTCTCAATCCATTTCCCCTCTCTCCCACATCACCTGTGAGATCTAAAAAGGTTGCTGCAAGTGTTCCTAAGAAATTCTCCGGAATATGTCATCTTTAGACAGACGGATCGAATTTTGAAGCAGGGCAAATCAGTCAACCAGTAAGCCTTGCCGCCAACGTTGCTGGTGATACGGATTCGAGTCATGGCAACAACCTTTCAAGAAATGTGAGAAAGGTTTCTGAAGCCTTGCCCTCTTCAGATGTTTCAGCCGGAACCTCGTCCAACCGGTTTCCCATTTCAAAGAGTCAGCATGGTGGTGTGGTTCAGTTAGAGGGCAGTACTGGTCGTTGCTTTTCACTGGAAGAGGTACTAATAGTGACCAATAATTTCATTGATGCATTAGTTATCGGGAACGGGGGATTCGGTAAGGTATACAAGGGATTCATCGACGACGGTGTTACGAGGGTTGCCATGAAGCGGCGAGTCAAAGCAAGGTGCAGGAGAGTTTTGGACGGAGATCAAGATGCTTTCAAAGCTCTAGCATGCTAATATCGTTGCATAGATCGGCTACTGCAACGAGTGTCAAGAGATGATTCTGGTTTACGAATATATAGCCCTTGCGACCCTTGCCGATCATCTCTACAAGCTAAAGACAACAAAAGGCAATACGAGTATTTCTCCTCCCTCGTGGGAGCAGAGGCTCAACATGTGTATTGGTGCCGCCAGCGGATTAGACCACCTTCATAGTGGTACCAGCTAGAGTTGCATACATCGAGATGTGAAGACCACAAACATTCTGATAGACGAGAATTGGGTAGCTAAGATTTCGGATTTTTGATCGTCTAAAGGTACTACAAGTCATTCAATAACCCATATAAGCACACAAGTGAAAGGCACATTCAGTTATTTGAATCTTGATTACTTCCGTACTCAGACACTAACTGCAAAATCTGATGTGTACGCCTTTGGTGTGGTATTATTAGAAGTGTTATGTGGGAGGCCACCTGTGGATAAAAAACTAGGCGAGGAGCAAAAGAGTTTAGTCCTTTGGGCTCAACAGTGCATCAAAAAGGGAAAGCTTGCCGGAATCATTGACCCCTCTCTCAGTGGGAAAATAGCACTACATTGTCTGAAGTCTTTTGTCGTACTTGCCAACAATTGTGTGCAAGAAATTCCGAAATCATGACCCATAATGGCCGAAGCGTTGGGCAGCCTTGAGCTCGCATTGTATCCCAACAGAGAGGAAAAACAGAGGGAATAATGACCAAGGCGTTTCAGAGTATGATGGACACTTGGTTGAGGGAGAGGAAGAACAACAGTTCGTCAAGTGGACAATCAAATGTTTTGCTGAGCCCCAGGTAACATATTTAGAAAATATATTATTCGGTTGTATTTTGTTAATATTCCTTACCAAATCTCGATTCTATCATTAATTGATCTATTTTCTGTTACAGTGAAGATACTGAAATTTACTTTAAGTACATTAAGGCTGCTGTCAAGGCTGGAAAAATTGAGGAGGTTGAACGCACGACAAGAGAATCCAACTTCTATGACCCTGAGAAGACAAAGAACTTCTTGATGAAAGCAAAGCTTTGCAATGCACGACCAATTATGAATGTATGCGATCGTTTTGGATTTGTTCCAGATCTGACCCACCACCTTTATTCAAACAATATGCTCAGCTACATTGAATGTTATGTTCAAAAGGTATGATTTCTGTCAAGGGTCTTAGATAGCATTTTTGTCACTTGAAATGAAGAACTCTTGCAAAGTTGGTCTGTCGTTTATCGTACCAAAAAATGAACGTATAAAATAGGAATTACTAATATGTATTTCCTAGAATATATAGTGGTCAAGTCCAAGATCGTGCGGAGGAGTAAAGACAAACCCGGAGAGCTTGTTGTCCATGTCGTCCAGGCAAAACAACGTCGTTTTGCTTCATTCACTTCAACAATTCTGCGTTTGGCCTTCCATTTTATGGGTTAGTAAATGATTTTTTGGGGCCCATTACGAGTCCTACAAAGATGATTCAAATCGCAAGTAATTCTTAAAATGTTTTCTTATGGGTTCCTAAAAAAAATTAGCTCAATCCGATATTGGTAAAAATTGTTTCAGAACTCCGCATGAGTTGATTCTCCAACGGCAGTACTTGACCCTCCATTGGATTATTTATAACTATCACCTTATAACTCCTAAATTTAGCTCCATGTGCCATTCAATTGTGCCATTCAATTGCAAGTCCTAAAATGAGAAAAATGAGTATGAAACTCCAAGTAAAATACTTAACAGACATAACAAGCATAAATTAGCTAGAGAGCACAAATGTACCTACATTTACATACGTACCTATCAGAATACAGGATCCGATATTCTGAATCAAAAATTGAAATATTGGATCAAGCACTATTGGATTGGGCTAGTTTTTTGAGAGTCCACTAAAAAAAGTAGTTTAAAATTAATGAATCAATCTTAATCATTTGCGCAGGGCTCGAGCCGATCTGTGCAATATCAGTGCATTGGAAATCAATAACCATAGACTTATTGGAAACCCATAGTGAATTTGAGTGTGTTTGTATGTGTGAGTGTAATTGTTTGTGGTGCTAGAATGATTTTGAAATGATAAGTCAAAGTGGAGCAGCAATTCACAAAATGGTTTATTATTAAAAGAAAATCAGAATACCTATTTACTTTCCGTAGCCTGATGGATGTATTCTCCTTCATAAGATCAAAGTGCCAAACTTCATTTTCTTTAAAAGAGAAAACCATTCTCTCCCTTTCTTGTTTTCTTGTAATGTTAATATCCAACGCAAAGACACCAAACACAGTAAGGAAAAATCTGCAAGGGCCACTCATATGTGGCATCACCTATACTGAAACTTATACCAAGTAAATGAATCAAACAATTGGTGTACGTGAGTCCCATACCAATCTGTGTTTCAGGGATATTATTTTTGGGATGTCCGTTCCATTACAGAGGACGACAAATAATGGTTACAGAGGTGTGAACAATGGAGAAATTTCAACTTACTATGTCATGTTTGTCTATAGAAGTTTTCATCTCCTTGTTGAACTCATCCATGGAGGACTCTTCTATACATGGAAATTGCGGAATATATAATTACTTTTAGATACATTTGTCATGTTTCGAATACATGTGTTACCTGTCTTGGGCTTCTGTTCGAATACTCAGACCAGTATGCTTTTGTAGTATCAATTTGTCGGAAAGCAGAGTTCAGTGGATTAGGAGATTGGACTAACTGAGCGATTTTGGTGCGAATGACGCAGCGTTTTTAGGAAGGTTGTTTTTCCTTGCCCAGAGAGGTGTATCCTTTGGAAGCCAGGGGAGGCCGTTGTTTTGTATCATTTCGTTGCAGCCGTTGTATTATGTCGGTTGGGAAGAGGTGTAGGATAAGACAAGTATTAATTACAAGAGTTTGGGGCATTTATGGAAAACAAAATGTAGGAAACACCTTCGTACATTTAAAAGAGGTAGTATAGTATAGATTTATTATTATTAAAAGATAAAAGAAGTATAGTATAGATAAATTGTATAATTCGGATCTTGCTGATAAGACCTCAGCAGAGCCCACCAAGGTGGCCCTAAAAATAATCCAATGTTGTAAGGCACTATTACATGGAAACCTAGTCTCACCAATATGTGACAAGGAGGGAGCCTGGTCAATGCTCTAGGAGCCTGGTCAATGGCTGATTGAAACTGTCCATTTGATTGAGTTGACTTCGACTTGCACAAATTCCAACCTTGATAGACTCCATTTTTTGATAAAATTCGGGAGCCAAAGTGACCGCTTTACTGCCTTACCTCGAAGCTAAATATGGTCAGGTTATTGTTATCTATAATCAAATGTTGTCCAATTTGGAGCTGAAATTATAACACTACACAGATCCAATTACCTAAAATTATACTTAACAAATAGCCAATGAGATATATGATTGTGTTGTCTAAAGAAATTGCCTTGTATATTTTCAAGTGAATGACTGTGTGTTCTGTATCTCATGTAAATTGCATATTAGTTCATCCTAAGAAACTCTCCGGAACATGTCAGCTTTAGAGAGGTGGGATTTTTGAACAAGGGCAAAATTGTCACGCCCTCGATTTTTAACATAAATAACAATACCATTTTAAATACAAATCCTCACAATAGTACATACGGTACCCCAAATTACAACATACAGTTTCTAAATCTCACAATTTTGTCAATTGATACAGTATTCCAAATTAGAGAAAATAGTACAATACAGTTTGATTTACAAGGGAAAGACAAGTTCTTCAGAAAATAACTTTAGCCTGCGATGTCAGCATGCACTTCACACCCTCCAAGACTGTGTCCATGTAGTGTACCTGAAAATGGTAGGTTGAGCTACACTAGCCCAGTAGAGAAATCTATACTCAAGCTATATGAAAATGCGATGAAGTATGCACAAAGAGTGAAAGAATTCGATAAGTGAACATGAGAAACACGAGTTTATCACAACGAAAGACAGACTACGGCCAAAGAGTTCCAAACAACTTGTAAGTATTCCTAGCCGTTCACATGTCATGTAGAAATATTATTAAAATCACATCAATCAAACGTACTCACAATAGGTTCGCAACCATTTCGACACTTCTCATAATCTCAACCACTCTGCATTTCCATCCCTTGCGTTGCAGTCTGCATTTCCACCCCTTGCGTTGCAGTCTGCATTTCCACCCCTTGCGTTGCAGTCAACATCACCCATTATTTGGGTCTCTGCATTACCACACCTTGCGTTGCAGTCTGCATTTCCACCCCTTGTGTTGCAGTCTGCATTTCCACCCCTTGCGTTGCAGTCACTTCCTCGTTCAAATTCTCAATTGCAACCATTCAAATCCCAACAATCATACAACTCATCCAACAAACACTTCTCTAATCTCATGACACAATAAGGCACGTCAATCAAACTGATTTATAGGTCAAACACGCATCGACAATCACATTTCAAAGTATTCCAAACGATCAATCATAATAGAACATTGACTAACAAATCAGTACACGCCTTTCTCTCTTAGTACAACACAATATCGTACCGACTCCATAGCGACTCTACAACATACTACTTACTAATATTGATTACTTTGATCTCGTGGAACGAGCACCAATAGAGTTTGAAGGATAAGTGAATCATGCGGACACGGATCACTATGCTACCACTCGGATCACTAGAAAAGCTCACGTCTGCCAACTATACTTCCCACAATGTCTCACTTAGCCTTCGGTACTCCTAAACAACCTTAAATCACATATTCCATTTAGAACAACACTAAGATTATGCTTAATGGGTATCGAAGGAATTTGAATGATCATTAACTCATAGGAACTCAAGTAATCAAGCTTAGGGATGGTTTAACGATGTTTAAAAAGTGTTAGAAGTGATTGAGAGTCAAAACAGACAAAAGAGAATCAACGGACCAAAACTATCCCAGAGAGCAGTCAGTGTTCGACAATTCATTAAAAATTCCACATTCAATATTTTTCAATGATTCCAACGCCAAAAGATCACAAACTTACCAATCTTTAAAACCCATAAGGACCCATAACAAATAGCGTCATTTAGCTATAACAAACGATGAAAAACCCGCAGCCCTGCACGCTGCCCAAATTTTCAGATTTCAGTTCAATTTTCTAAAAATCACTATAAATCGAGTTCTTAATATTTTTGAGTGATTCCAGTCCCAATAGTTGGGTGATTGAATGAACTTTGAAAGACGCAAAGGAGACCTAGTCAAATCTGCACTCCAAGGGTGGTTAAACAGGGGTTTACCGAGGCTACACGAATCTGTCTGACAGATTGACATACCTCCACTCAATTGATCATAACTTTTTGTGTACTAAGAGTTTTAAGACGATTCCAGTGGCAAATGAAAGCTGACTTCAAAATCTTCGAACCGATATAAAGTTTGCATAAAACGGACATCGGACGAGGAAGTTATGGCCATTCGAAGTGGGCTGAAACCCAGAAAACGAGACAGATTGCAGACCAGTATTCTAAATATCACCATAAATTCAATTCTCAACCGTTTCGAGTGATTCCAGCGGCATTAGAACGGGCTCTAAGTCTACTCTATTTCATACGAAGGAACCAAAATTTAATTCCGACCTTAAGAAGGCATAAAACAGCAAAAACGAAGACCATGTTCTGCAGATTCTTGGAAATGGAAGAAAAAATCTCAAACCACGAAACAAGGCACGATCTAAGTACATAAACACCGTATAAACGCATAACGAGAGTAAGAAGTCCCTACCTCATGGGTTTTGAGCAAAACCCGAACCTTTGACTAAGTCAACCGAGCTCCCACGTGGTCGATCGTGATTTTTCTTGGATATTCGGAAAGCCCATGGTTCGTATAGCAACTTTAATTCTCGGGCCTTGTCTGGAATCACCCCCTAGGTAGATGAAATCGAAGAGAGAAGAGAGGAGGGAGTTTTTCGGAGGAGAGGAGGAGAGAGAGTGCCGAGAGAGTGAGAGGAAAAAAAAAGTGGAGAAATAATTCTCCTGGAGAGAATTATAGAAGTGGGGAGCAATCCCCCGCTTCTCGCACCACACACTCACGCGTGCACCTCTTACATAATCGCCCTTATATCCTTCCACGAACATGTCACACCAAATATCCACACTGTCTATCTCGACGGGCTATACATTAACAAAAAAAAAAATATAGCCTAAAAAAAAAATACGGGTCTCTACAAAAATGGTCAACCGGGAAGGCTTGCATCAATGTTGCTAGTGGTGCAGGTTCGAATAATGAAAACAATCTTTCGAAAAATGGAACTTAGGTTTCCTGACATCTTTTGCTCTTCGGACTCCACTCTAGCCGAAACCTCGTCCACTTGGTTGTCCTCTTCAAAGTGGGAGAGTGCAATAGATAGTGGTATGGCTCAGGTGGAGGGACCCTGTCGTTGCTTTCCACAACTTCGATGATTCATGTCATTGGGATCTCTATAAGCCACGTACAACAAAAATTGATATGACTCCACCTCCCATATGGGAGCAAAGGCTCGTACTAGTGCCGCTCTCTGATTAGACCACCTTCATGCGGGTACCAATCAAAGTTTTATACACCGGGATGTGAAGACCATGAATATTCTGCTGGACTAGAATTGAGTAGCTAGGATTTCTTATTGTGTGTTGTCGAAAGGCACTACAAGTCATTCAACAATTCATATAAGCACACACGTAAAAGGCACGCTCGGGTATCTAGATCATGATTATTTCATAACTTAAAGAATAACCACAAAATAGGATGTGTATTCCTTTGGTGTGGTATAATTAGAAGTGTCATCCGTGAGGCCGGCCACCCGTGGATACGGTAGACAACATATCGTTTGTAGTATTCCCTACATTCCAAATGTTGATCATTTTTTCTTTTTTTTGACTGTCCCAAAACGTCGGGCCAATTTGAAAAATCAAGAAAAGTTAGTCCTTTTCCTTTTTTTATTTTGATATTATTATGTACTGTTCATAAAAAATTAGATTCTCGAAACAGAAACAACAATTTCGACGGAGTGGGTAGTTTCTAATTCCTAAGTACACCCCTCTATCTGTTTGTTGTATTAGGTAATTAAATTCAGCAAGTGACGTGATTTTTGTACGTCTCTGTGTTATTGGAATTTTTGTTACTTTCGCATTATTTTCTGTTTGTTGTGCACAACTTGCTTTGTGGGGCCCACTTCGAGGTATCACATAAATAATTTGAGCTGTTTAATTGATTTCAAAATATTTTTTCAGGTGACCTAGCAAAAGAGCCGTTCATTGATTTCAAAATATTTTTTCAAGTGACCTAGCAAAAGATCAACTCAATTGAATAACTATACATGCTTGATTCGTCACACATATTCTAGGGAACACAAATCCGCGTGGACTCTTGGAATTGACCTAAAACCCAAGTTGACACTCATCGTCTTCCCAGCCATCATTTACACAGGGGCTGCTTCAACCATTACCATACGTTTCTCTCTCATCCACTATCCTCTGTCTCCTCCATCATCTGTGAGATTATCCCCAAATTCCCCATTCTTACAATTTGTTGCCAGTATTCCTAAAAAAATCTCCAAAATATGTCATCTTTAGACAGCCGGAATTTTGAAGAAGGGCAAATGAGTCAACCAGTAAGCCTTGTCGTCAATGTTTCTAGTGGTACATATTCGAGTGACGGAAACAATCTTTCAAGAAATGGGACAAAGGTTTCCAACGTCTTACTCTCTTCGAACGTCGTTTCAGCCGGAGCCTTGTCCAAACAGCTGCCCTTTACAAACAATCAGAATCCAATAGATGGTGGTGTGATTGAGTCTGAGGGCACTTGTCGTTGCTTTTCACTGGATGAGGTACTAATAGCGACTAACAATTTTGATGACGCATCAGTTATTGGGAAAGGGGGATTCGGTAAGGTATATAAAGGGTTCATCGACGATGGTGCCACGATGGTTGCCATAAAGCGGTTGAATGCCGAGTCCAAGCAAGGTGCAGGAGAGTTTTGGATGGAGGTCAAGATACTTTCAACACTCCGGCATGCTAATCTTGTCGCGTTAATCGGCTACTGCAACGACTGTCATGAGATGATTCTTGTTTACGAATATATAGCTCGTGGGGCCCTTGCCGGTCATCTCTACAAGCTAAATACAACAAAAAGCAATACAAGTATATCTCCTCTCTCGTGGGAACAAAGACTCCACATTTGTATTGGTGCTGCCCGCGGATTAGACCACCTTCATAGTGGTACCAGCCAGAGTTTCATACATCGAGATGTGAAGAGCACAAACATTCTGATAGACGAGAATTGGGTAGCTAAGATTTCGGATTTTGGATTGTCGAAAGGCACTACAAGTCACTCAATAACCCATATAAGCACACAAGTGAAGGGCACATTTGGGTATATTGATCCTGAGTATTTCATTACTCAAAGACTGACAGCAAAATCTGATGTGTATGCATTTGGTGTGATATTGTTAGAAGTGTTATGCGGGAGGCCGGCCGTGGATAGAGAACTTAGCGAGGAGCAAATAAGTTTAGCCCGTTTTGCTCAAGAATGCATCAAAGAGGGAAAGCTTGCCAGAGTCATTGACCCCTCTCTCAGAGGACAAATAGCACCACGTTGTCTGAAGTCTTTTGTTCTACTTGCCAACAATTGTTTGCAACAAAGTCCCAAATCACGGCCCACAATGGCCGAAGCGTTGGGCAGCCTTGAACTCGCATTAGTATCCCAACAGAGAGGAAGAACAGAGGGATTAATGACCAAAACGTTTCAGATTTTGATGAACAGAGGGAATAGATCCTCAAGTGGACAATTAAAAGATTTGCTGAGCTCCAGGTAATATATCTACGAAATGATTCAGTTATATTTTGTTAATATTCCTATCCAAATCGTGATTCTTTCATTCATTGATTGATTTTCTGTCACAGTGAAGATCCTGAAATTCACTTTAAGTACATTAAGGCGGCTGCCAAGGCTGGACAAATCGAGGAGGTCGAACGAGTTACAAGAGAATCCAACATCTATGACCCTGAGAAGACAAAGAACTTCTTGATGAAAGCAAAGCTTCGCGATGCACGACCACTTATCAATGTATGCGATCGTTTTGGGTTTGTTCCAGAGCTGACCCACTACCTTTATTCGAACAACATGCTCAGCCACATTGAAGATTATGTTGAGAAGGTAAGAGTTCTGTCAAGGGTCTTAGATAGCATTTTCGTCACTTGAAAATTAGAACTCTTGTGAAGGTGGTCAGTTGTTTATTGCAACAAAAATGAATTTATAAACTGGGAATCAACAATTATTCCCTCGACTAGGTGTCAAGTCCAAGATCGTTCCCATGGTAAAAATGCTCTTTTGATCAGATAGCTATAACCTATTAAAAATTTAATCCGACGGCTGCAGAGAACACTGGGTTTGTATAGGTAGACAAACACTGCTCTGTTTTATAACATTGATAAAATTTTAAAAGTATAATAAAGTTAAACTTTGATAAGTTTTTATAATTTTATATATGTATCAACGTACTTATGTACGAAATTAAAATTTTATTTGCAATTCTAGCCATGTATGAGAGCATAGATATCTAGTATTTTTTACTCATTAAGGCTCATGAACAAATTTGAGTTCGACTCAAATCTAGCCAAGCCCAGCTCGTTGAATTTTTATTAAGCTTGAGCTAGGCTCGAATTCGCTTAAAAACTTAACAAACGAACCTAAACATTAATTTAAAGCTTGACTCTATTCGGCTCGTTTGCAGCCCGACCCACCACCCACCCCCTTGCTTCATGCTTCTTGTCACGCCCCAAATCCGGAAGCATGACCAGCCGTGCACCATGAAGCAATCATGGGACACGAAGCCTAATTAAAAATATTTTTAACTCGAACTACTAAAGAAGAACTGGATATTTTATTAAAATAACATGCGCGACTCCAAACCAATATTTTTCTTAAGCAAATGACACAATGAACTGCCAATTAATAAAAGTGCGGAAGCTAATAAATAAAAGCGCGGAAGCGGTTTGACACGATAAAAGAAATAAAAATGCAAACGCCCTAATTTTGTATATGTATAAGAATATAGGGCTCTCTCTTACGTTAATTAAATACTATCAACCAGCCCGACCCGAGTACACTAAGCGGCCCAATAATATATACGTACTCACATACTCCCTCCGTCCCAAAATGGATGACAATTTTTGAAACTCGTGTCATTTTTCATCGCTTATATCTTTCAATCTATAATGTTTTTAATGAGTTTGAAAATTTTGTATAATAGAACTAATCGAAAACTATCAAACAAGATCCATATTGCATATTTTTTGAAATCTATATTGAAAGATATAAGGAATTGAAATTGACACGGATATCAAAAATTGACATCCAATTTGGGACGGAGGGAGTATAAGATATTTGAGTTTAGATAAATTTTCAAAATACATGAAGTAAATAACAGCTGACATTTTTTTTTTATTAGAAAGAAGTTTGAAAAAGGAAAAATGAAGGATTTACTTTGGTCAAAAATATTATATTTTCCTTTTACTGAAAAAGTGGGATGTTACACTTCGACTACCACGTACACAACCTCTTTCAAAAGGCATAGAAGCATTGCAGTATCACTCCAAGACTAACTTCTTCAACCAATGGACTTCCAAGGTAAACTCAGATTAAATCCAAGTCGTTCGTGCCGAGATGGACGGCCGGGTCGACTGCACTGCACGGTATAGTTCGGCTGGTGCAGGTACTACAGCATTTCCCATTCGCCAACTATAACCTAATCCCCTTTTCGGCTCCATCCACTTGAATTCCTAGTCACGCCCAATTTCTTACACAAACTGGTCTGTCGTTTTCGTATCAAAAATAAATTTATAAAACAAGGAACTAACAATTATTCTGAAGAACAGGGGTTAAGTCCAAGATTGTCCACGGGGACTAAAAAGCTAAGTTACAATACTTTCAATTAATTTCTAATTTAAGTGGAAAAGCAAATAGAAGTTGGATTTGTGATTGATTTGATTAAACTATGAAAGCAGATTAAAGACTTTGGAAACAATGAGTAAAAAGAGACTATGGTTTCAATTCAACCTCCCATTACAAAAACAAAAAATCGTGGCAAAGTCTGGGGTTTCATTCAACTCGTAACTAGATCACCAATAGGGTAGCAATTCCTATCGATAATCTCCAAAAATATTCTCAAGACTTGTACTCAGTATAGACTATCAACACGGCACGGATCGTCTCACTGGATTTAACCAACTTGTTATGCGTGAGTTGGTGCTCTTGATTCTGTTGTCATGTAGTCCTAGTCAAACACTAACTCTTCCTTCCTTATTAGATTGCATAATTAATTATGTGGCCAATTAGAGCTCCCTTCCTAAATCCATGCAAACCCAATTTCATCTAACAACAAATAATCTTGATGTACACATTCGAGTGTACATCCTCATGAATTGTTGATGATATGTCCAAACTTGCAAGCTAATGCCGGAATCGGATAAAACATTTCTGTGCACATTACCATGATTCCTTCATTCATAATCCAGAGCCACCACTGGATTATTTGCTATTATCACTTTTAACTCCTCAATTTGGCTCCGTGTGCCATTCAATTGCTCCGCTAGTTCTGAAACCAGAAAAATGAGTATCAAGTCCCAAGTAATACACTAAACATATGTAACACGCATATATTAGAGAGCGTAAATGTACCACCAATCAGAAGGCTACAATGCTGAACTATTATATTCTTGAATTTCTCTGGATAGGTAAACCCAGGAAATGCTCTGTTAGTTGTAAGGCAACTGCTGGATGACGACTGCCCTGAAGATTTTGTTAAAGGCCTTATTCTATCTGTTCGTTCTCTACTTATAATTGAACCGCTGGTGGAGGAGTTGGAGAAAAGGTCAGGTCCCACTCTCTGCCTCCCTTTCTCTGTCTCCTTAACTGCTTCGCGTCCTCTCCTTTTAACTATTGTAATCCCTTTCAATGGTTCCTTTCTTTGTTGAGAAGAGAAAAAAAAAACTGCTTCGGATCCTGACACTCTCAGCTTATGTTTTCAGGAATTGGCTTCAGTTGCTTACCGAGTTCTTAGAGCATCTTGCATTGTTATCCCAACACACAGGAAGATATGAGGGAATAAGGACCAAGGCATTTCAGACGATGGACCGTTGGTTGAAAACTGGTACCCAGTTATACCGCCATTTCTCACTTGGTGACATTCGTGATGCCACAAAATATTTCAAAAAGAGCTTTTTGGTAAATCTCATGTTGCGATCAAGAGGTGTAAGAAACTTAAAGCTGTTGGGGATGAGATTCATCCGAAGAAACTGCTCCTCCAACCCAACATACTCTCTCCGATAGTATTTTGCACCGAGCGAGACGAGCTGATCCTCGTGCACGATTACATGGCAAATGGGTCCTTCCAAGATCATTTGCATCGTGCACATCCTCCACTTTTCCTGGGAAATGCGACTTCACATTTGCATTGGAGCTGCGCAAGGACTAGAGTAGCTCTATGTGAACGAAGAGCGTGAACACAACTACCGCCGCATTGAACCATCCGGTATTCTACTGGATGAGAACTGGGTTGCAAAAGTTATGCTTCCTGACATAAGAACTAAGACCGATACTAGCGCAGGCATACCTAGACTGGTTACAAGGGGCTACGACTCTGTGTATATATGAGGAGGATGACCGGTATTCATTTGGTGTAATGTTAGAGATTTTCAAAATAAAAGAGTAGTCGTTTTGGTTTTGTAAATTTTCTTATTTCTTTAGAATGTTTGTTTTTCTCTTTGTGAGCTTGGTCCCGCATTGGTTAATTGAGAGATGTTGGAGTGGTATATATTAGGGAACATTCCTAATATGATTAAATAATGATCTAGTGTGGTGTAGCCTATGATGCGAACACCATACAGGTGGAATTGGCGTTTTGCACCAGTACACACGCGCGCGCACTTAGCACGTCAGCGCTAGGCGCCTACCTTTCTTATTGCGAGTTGACAGTAAGATGGCGTTGACGTGAACGCCGCGTGGCAGGTGAGTCACACGGAGTGGTTCCTATCCGGTGCAACTCAAGCCTATGTGTGCGCTGGTTCATAAAGTTGCAATCACAGCCATCGGCCACGATTAGGCACGATCCAACGGATTGGATCAAATCTGATTATGTGTGAATGAAATAGTACACCAGTTCGGTGTGACTGGATGTGACTGGTCAATCAAGGCCATAGGATCTGATCCAATGGTTAGACTAGATCGAGTGCGTACCCATTCACAATGGTGCGTAGTGGCCGATAAATAGACCACTAATTGACAGAATTCATATACACACATATGCCGAATTTCTCCCACATCTCTCTCCATATTTCCTAGCATTCATTCTGCATTCTGTTTTGCTGCAGAAAACAGAATTCAGTGGTTCTCGATTCTTATATTCATCCAGCAGGTATTCTATCCGTTTCGTTAGTGCAAAACTCAAACGGAGAACTTCGATTTATTTTGAAAGCAGATTTTGTCACACCCTAAAATGGTAAGTGACCGGCCGTGAACCATGAGACTAACCCATGGAACACGCAGCCTAAAAAGAAATTTAATTAAATTCCAAAGCAAAGAACTACTAAACAGCCAACCACTTTTTTTTTATTAAAAACAACTCCAACCATTTAAGTTCAACAAAAAGCATGGGGCACAAACATCCCACGAACCAAATAATACCAAGTGATCCACCAATAATAAAAAGAATTCAATACTGACAAATGTTTCAAATGCGGAAGCGATTAATAAAATAAAAATATGATGAGACACCCTAAGGAGGTCAACCAAACTAAATCCCCGAGATGCCACCAGAGTCCTCCTAATTGCCCTACTTGCCTGAAAAAGAAGTCGGAATAAATCTGTCAGCTGACGAGCTCAGTGAATGGCGAAGCATGTATTAGAATAAGGTTCTGAAATAGGGATCAAAATAATTTACCATGTCAACATAATTTGGCATATGCGGTGAACAACAAAATAATCCATTAATCCAATTAACGATTCATTCGATAAGTCTTAATGGTGTTCTCAATCCAATCTCCAACAACAATGGGGAACCACAACCAAAATCAATAGTACCAAATGCCAGTGAATAAATATCTCAAAATTGAATCCAATATCGAATCTTAGGGTCACCACGAGTAGGCAGCCCGTGGAACTTTTCCCAAAGAACGATCCGGTCAATAACAACCATTGAGCATTAGGGTCACCGGCTTAATCCGGTCTCTTCTCTAATGGCCAGAGTCACCCGCACACAGAGGATTAATTTCTCTGGACTTCAAAAATATGTTCCCATCAATATCCACAAAGTTCTCACCAAAAGATTATTTAAACAACAAATGATTTCACCGATACTGCATGCCAATTTAATATAATCAAATATAAACAATATGTGTTTCCAATTTCAATAGTAAATTTCTCAAAATAACAATTTAAGAGACACAGGGAAGTTCGAAAGTACATAACATGCTTAACCACTCACCTGGGTCCAAAAAGTAATGCAACTCGAACACGCAAAAAGACTAACCTGTAAAAATAAAGCATATAAATTGACTAATTAATACATATCTATCACTGACCATTGAAGTAGAAGTATTATTAATTAGTAAAAGGCCCAAACCTAGAATCTAATCCTACGGTGTTAAACCAACAGTAGCAACAAAACCCAACTCTAACCTGCCACGCCACCACTTCTTCAACTCTCCCATAACAATTTTTAACTCCCAAAACCATTTAACTCCACTACAAGTCTATAATTATAAATATTAAAATCCTCCCACAAACTCCAACCTATGGCACCTCTTGCACTGAACCAACACATGCACCGCCGCACACCACTTCGCCAGACCCACGTCCGCCATGCACACTTTTAGACACCTGGTCTCACATCCATATCACACGCATCTCCACTACTCCATATTTCAATAGGATTAAAAGAAAAACCAATGGTGCCAAAAGAATGGAACCCAATTAACCTCTCAGTAATTCCATTGTTTTATACCT
The DNA here is from genome assembly GCF_030253575.1 of Rhododendron vialii. NCBI lineage: Eukaryota > Viridiplantae > Streptophyta > Magnoliopsida > Ericales > Ericaceae > Rhododendron > Rhododendron vialii. Next base: position 9,702,780 of record NC_080558.1, on the reverse strand, counting down.
TCCAAAAGTCAAACTTTACCTCAACCTACGAACGGCAAAGAATGGAAAAAGGAACAAGAATAAAGGGTTCAAGAATCTCTTACCCGATTGATCACAAAGCCACCAAACCTTTGACTGCCGTTTCTCTCTCTCTTTTCCTCTTTCTCACAAAGTTCTCTCAATCTCTTGTCACAAACGTTCTCTCCAAATAAGAACCCTACTCCGTCAAAATATCTCCTAACGAGTAACTTTATAAAACTACCCACTAATCACGAACACCCAAAATTATAGCCTTCTAGTTAAACAAAATATTTAAAATTCTAACTGAGGTAAAAAACTGAATTACTATGGTTAATCAAGCTCATACCCTTGTAGTTATAATAACAACAGTTGTATCCGTTGTGTACGCAAAAATAATTAATCAGGACCCAATCATAACATCAAATTAAATAATGGCCAAATTAATTAATAAAATAAATTAAAATTCAAGGCCGTAACAGATTTGCTGTAAACCTTTGCATACCATCTGGTGGGGGCAAATATTGTCTTTAGGAAAGCGACATAGTCGTATCTCGAAGCGTATTTCGACATTTGTGGAGGTTTCGCCAACAGTTCAGTTTTTGCAGCAATCGTTTTTCCAACATGTAATGTTGTTGGAAGTACTGACTTGTGACAAGCAGTTGGATATCTACCGGAACCCCAAACATCGTGATGTGCCACTATGGGGTTCGTTCAAAAAATTTCTCCAATCCGAGAACAGTTATCAGTGTTGGCTGAGATTAGCGGTGAACCTTTGTTGATTAGTGGAGAAATTAGCAACTAAACAAGCAATAGAATGCCGCAATAGCTCTCGGGGAGACGCACGAACAGGGGAAACCAGAGGAAAGCTCTCTCAGATTTTTCATTCACTTCTCATTAGTTCTAGACAATTCTTACAAGGACTTATATAGACACAACTTTGGGCCTAACTAAATTACTGAAACACATATAAGAGGCCCATATACAAACTACATTTTATAGCCCACATACATAAATATTTAGCCCAAATACAAAATTACAACAAGGCATTACTTTTAACAATCAGGTCATGGATCCGCACCTTACTGGGAAAATAGGACCAAAGTGTTTGAGGGAATTCGTCAAGTTAACGTTGAGTTGTTTGGTTGAACAGGGGATCCAAAGACTGTCGATACACCACGTAGTGAGTGTTGGAAATCCGGTCTTCATTATGATAAAAGTGATGGCGTCGTCTCTTCAAATTTGGAATTGTAGAAGCATTCGAGTCACGTTAGGAAAACGCTTTCCTAAAGACAGTATTTGCCCCCACCAAAAGGTGTGCATCGGGTTACAGCAAATCCGCCTTCAAGATAAATCGAATCCGAACTCTAGGTTCTTTCTGTTTGCGTTTGCACAAACGATGACAGACAGAATATCCGCTAAGCAAATGTAAAACCAAGAACTAATACTCTGTTTCCATTGCTGGGAGGAGAGTGTGTAGAGAGAAAGAGAGCAATTCTATATGGAATTTTCGGTCCCTTGAGTGACTTTACAAATGGCCTATTTATAGACTTATAAACACCCTTATGTGAAAGGTTGTGTCTCTAGCAAACAACCATAAGAAATGGTCATGTCTATTCAAGACTATTAATGGAAAGAACATGCCTATTAGTAGGCACCCTTTAAACAAGTAATTAGGAAAAGTCATGTCTCTTGGAGGCACCCCATGATTCACATCCCTTCCTAACAATCACATCTTTTCAAATGAACACACCCCAATTTAATGGGTGTTACAACCATTTACATAAAGTCACAACTCATGCGAAAAAGTGTAGCAACCTTTCACAAAATTCTCATTTAGTACCTTTCCGAAAACTCCAAACTAAAATTCAATTTATTTTGAAAAACTCCAACAGTGAGGAGCCTCCGATCTGCATTGGCAATGCAAGAGAATTGGCAGAGCTCTATCGCTAGTACTGGAACTCCAATGCACACGATTTCAGACAAAAACAATCATGCACCCGGATACGGATGGACTGAGGGTCCATTTGGACCAATTTTCATATTACAGGAAAAATTTCATTGTGTTCTTACTCTTAAAATGTAACAGTTAACTTTTTTTCTATATATCAAACTGTTGTAGTAGGATCCATTTTCAAATGATCAATGTTTCTTATCGCACGGCAAATCTGCGAGTACATAAAAAATAAATTCGTAGATTCACTAACTAATCATATAGTTCTACTCCTACTTGTTTGTTGTGTGATCTAATCAAATTCAAAAAGCTCTCACGTCTTCACATCTAAGCAAAATTTCCCAGCGAATTAAGTAGAAACAAGGCCGGCTATGAGTTTTTTTGGGGCCCGATACGAACTTTTCAAATGGGGCCCTTCGTAACAATCCTTTGTTCAAAAACAAAATGTGGGCAATAAAACGATTTGCTGATCTTCGGTAATCTGTTTAGAAAATGAGTCGGTTATCTTTTGTAAATATTCCTTTCCGAAATCGTGATGCTTTTATTCATCTGTCTATTTCTGTTACGGTGAGAATCCTGAAGTTCACTTTTAACTACATTATTCTCTTGCTGCCAAGGCAACAAGAGAATCAAACTTGTAACAAATTCTGTAGGGGTGAGCATGGTCCGGATTGGTTTGGTTTTGTAGTAAACCAAGAATCAAACCAATACCTACAGATTATGAATTTTAAGAACTAAACCAATCCATAAATTTCATAAAACCTAACCAATCTAGACCTTTAAGATACGGATCGGTTTCGATTTTGAACCATAGTTTGTTTGAAGTTAAAATATCAATTTTATACACCATTTAAAGTACTCAAAATAGCATAGATAAATAAAACCAAAACTTATATTTGAACTTAAAATTCTATTGAAATCACCAAAACTCATCAAAATCAACTAATAGAAATTTAGGGCAATTACAATTCGCAGTAAAGGAATGTAGCGGTGAAGTGGAGTACTAAATTAAGAAGTTAATTCACTATGGCATAGCCTATATTTATTAGTGTATCTATATTAAACTAAAATATATATAAATGTATATATACGGTCCGAATCAGTTTGGAACCGCAACTGTTAATGTAAATCCACAAACCAAACCATATAATTCGGTTTTGAATTTTTTAAAACCAAGACCAAACCACACTACTTAAAAACCAAACAAAATAATTCGGTTTGGATTAGTTTGGGCTGGATTCACGGTTTAACTGATTATTTGCTCACCCCTAGTCAATTCAGAGGTTGGTCTTCAAGCATTCTTTGGCAGCAGTCATCTATCATGTCTGGTGCGAGAGAAATAGAAGAATTTTTCAACAGAAGAGTCTCACAGCCTTGGAGCTCTGTTCTAAAATTTTCCGTGTTTTCTAGTTGCTAGTTGGTTAGTTTCTTGTTGTTACTATGTCCAGAAGGTAAGAATTCTGTCGTGGGTCTTAGTCTCTTAGATAAGCATTTTTGTCACTTGAAAATTCGAACTCTTGCGAAGGCTAATTCAAACTCTTGGACAAGTCATCATTCTTGGTTAATTCAAATGCAAGTCCTTTTTAATGTGGATGGGGTCGCATTTGGGTCGTTGAATATTCACCCAATGTACGCACATTGAATGCCGGCCCTGAATTTTGGGAGTCTAAAACGATAGCCGAAGATGAGGTTCTTTACAAATTTTTAAGCACAATATATAAAGTACATTAATCATCTTTCCCTAAACAAATTTTCTTATTTATGGACACAAAAAAAATCTCATAAAATAACCGAACATTAAAAGATTTCAAAAGTATTACTTAAGTTTCACTCTCTCTGTAATTTTAACAGGAAAAGCAGTAATGAAGGCCGTGCCATAGATTTTATCTCAACCCTTTTCATGTTTCAAAGTATTTTCTAGCTTGGAAATGTCCCTACAATTTATTTAGTATCTCACGGGCCTAAAGCAGCCAATTATATATAGTACATAGAGACATACAAAGAAAAAGAAAAAGAAAAAGAATGATAGTACAAAATTAAGTGTGATTAGGACTTCAACTAATACATGGATAAATGCAAAATATCAAAAATTTTGGGCTTCGGGTTCGGTATTGAAAGCTATACATAATTACGTAGGTGGGTTGAATTAGAAGCATATCAAAAGTTTTTTACTGTGATGGGAAGGTTTTAGTTTTCTCTTAATTAACCAACGTGGAAAAGAAGATAATCAGTTATAAAACTAAACAGACCCATTTATGCTGACTTAATTAGGCTTAATATTTTCCTTCTGTTTACGAGAATAATAGTCAATTGATAAAGATAAAGATTGAAATAGTCCACGCGTACAGGCTCCCGTGATTGGGTCCAGTCCCGCCTAATCTTGGCCAATTGTGTGTGGGCCCTTTTTTTGGATCCAAAACAATAATTAAAATCGTGCACTTTTTAGAGCTTGCCAAGAATATTGGCCGCACAAAAATCGCGTTAGTCGAATATCGCTCAATATCAATTCAAAATGCATTAGTCTTCTAAAAAAAAAAAGATATGCAACACTGGATTGCAACCCCTTAGCGAAATGGGAGATGGTGTTGTACAGTAGTGTACACAGCACCGTGCTACGCACCTCCGAGTCGTCGGATCTTGCATCCGTCGGCTCAGATCTCATCTCGATAATGAACGGTTCTCGATCGTTGATTGCCTAAATGAGATCCGAGCCGTCAGATTCACAATCCGACGGCTCGGAGGTGCGGAACACGGTGTTGTGCACCTCACCTCACTGCACAGCACTAACCCGAAGTCCTCCCTTGGCACATTTTTTTGAAACTTAATTCATTCCGAAATCACATCAAACGATATCCGATCAATGTGATTTTTGACGTGACCAATATTCTAGACGATGTTTTAAATACTTTTAAAACTTTTTCCTAATAGAACTAATTATAACATCTATCGAACAAAATCCATATTTTTTTTATAAGTGAAAAAGATCTATACTGCATATATAGAATATTAGTAATTTAAAAATATAAATATTTTATTAAGAGCTCCGGAATAGCGAGAGTGAACTCTCACTTAGGAATGGGAGGGAGCATATTTCAATGCAGGTAGTTTTACATCCCGGCCACGTCATGACTATACGTATGTTTATTTCTTCCCTGTGTGAGAGGTGACTCGGTCAGTCTCTAGAGGTTGAAAATTCAACACTGAGGAACCCAATTCCAGTTGATCTCATCTCACCCCCGGTGTTATAAAAAGCCTTCACAATTTCCTAGTCAATCTCATCTACAAGGTTTGAACCAGAACCTTGCACGTTTCTTTCTCTATCTCCCTTTCCTCAATCTTTCCCCATAGGCATATATACATAACTAAAGCCATTGATAACTTGTGCATCCCGCAAAACTTTGACACCATATATCCCCTGTGTTTTGTACGACGAAAATCTGCAGAATATGTCGTCTTTAGAGAGAGGATTTCGCAGAGAGTCGACTTGGCCCACCAGAAAGGCTTGTCAATGGCATTTCTGGTTTTTGCACAGGTCTGAGTCACGGAAACAAGCTCCCCGAAAATAAGGGTAAGGTATCTTACATCTTTCCGTCACCTGTACCCCATCCGTCGCACTTTTTCGAGAGTGAGGACGGAGTTGATAGTGGTGTGATCAGACCGGAGGAATCTTGTCGATGCTTTTCGTTGGATGAGATACTCATATCCACTAACAACTTCGACGAGGCGTTAGTCATTGGGAAGGGAGGATTTGGTAAGGTATACAAAGGGTTCATTGACGATGGTGCTATGATTGTTGCCATAAAGCGGTTGAATGCCGAGTCCAAGCAAGGTGCGGGAGAGTTTTGGACAGAGGTCAAGATGCTTTCGAAACTCCAGCATACTAATCTCGTTGGGTTGATTGGCCTCTGCAATGAGCGTCAGGAGATGATCCTTGTTTACGAATATATATCTCAAGGGACCCTAGCTAGTCATCTCTATAGAATTGGTAGACCAGCGAGTGGTAAAAGGATTTCTCCTCTCACTTGGGAGCAAAGGCTCGACATATGTATTGATGCCGCACGCGGATTAAACTACCTTCATAGCGGTACCGATCGAACTTTCATACACCGGGATGTGAAAACCACAAATATTTTGCTAGACGAAAATTGGATAGCCAAGATTTCGGATTTTGGGTTGTCCAAGGGCACTAAAAGTCATTTAACAACCCATATAAGCACAAAAGTGAAAGGCACATTCGGGTATTTTGATCCAGATTATTTCATAACCCAGAGACTAACCCCAAAATCTGACGTGTATGCCTTTGGCGTAGTGTTATTGGAAGTGCTGTGCGGGAGGCCAGCTTTGGATACAAGTCTGGAGGAAGAACAAATCAGCTTAGTCGATTGGGTTCAACACTGCATCGAGAAGAAAAAGCTCGACGAACTCATTGATCCCTCTCTCGATGAGCAAATATCTCCGTGTTGTTTGAAGTCTTTCGTTGGGCTCGTTGTAAATTGTTTGGAAAAGAGACCAAGATCAAGGCCTTCGATGGCTGAAGTGTTGCGCAGCCTTCAGCACGCTTTAGCATCCCAACAAAAAGGAAGATCATACCGTATAGGTTATAAGGTTGCAAGGGTTTTAAGTGTTACCGTCAAACCACTTTTCCACCATCTTTCCTAAAATCAATTGGTGATGGGAACAGTTTCAATTAAGTCTTTTATGACATTCAATATCGCACCCGCAAGTTGATTTTTAAAGCAGTCGCAGAGAGTAACATTGTGTAACCAAATCCATGAGGGCACTCTGAACCCAGCAGTTACTTTGTGGGTTTTGGATTACTACTGTTGAATTGTCTGGGATAGCATCACAATTTTAATCGAGTCAGACTTTTAAAATAAAAAACCAACTAGGCTTAGCTCAGTTAGTCAAGATTCTTGTATCTCACTATGATATCAGGAGTTCGAGTCTCTCCACCTGCATATGGGTATTCTTCCCTTAGAGGGATTTTTTTTTTTTTCTTTGTTTTTACCATATAATTGACTTATTTCTTGAATTGATTAAATTGTTGAGTTTGGTTATTTCGTAAACTCGATTTAGTGTTTTGTACTCTGTATTTCATATATGATGAAATAATCTCTTCTATCTATTGAAAAAAAAAAAAAAGACTTGTAAAATAAACGTATCGCATCGTTGGATACTTCGAAAATTCAAATGACCCCACTTGTCTCTCTATCCCTCTAGCTCCTTCTACCCTTGGGTCCTGGCTAGAGGCTCCAGATGCATATTTCCCCTGTTTTAGCTTTGTAGTATAATCCTTGTACCTTGTTTGCTATGGTGGTTGGTACGTGTTTGCTTAATTCATTACTTGGAAAGTCTTTGTGATATGTTTATTTATATTTGAATTTCTTGGTAATGAAATAAGGTTACGTTCTTGTAAACTTATAAGTCTGAAACTTATTTCGGTATTTTTATTTCGGTCTTTCAATTGTCAGCCCAGTGGGTTGACAATAAACACGCAAAAGAATAAGGAAAACACATGTTGCTATATATTTTTTTTACACTTTTTAATATACATTCACACTTCTTATTGTCAGCTCAGTGGGCTGATTTTAGATTTTTCCTTTTTATTTTTCGTAACTTTTGTTTAGCTTTTCGTCGTAATTTTTAGGGTTAATCGTTCGTTTCAACGAAAAAGTATAAAAATATGGACCGATATTGAAAAAATTCAAATAAGACGGCATTTTAGACAAATTCAGCTGTTGGATACTTCGTCCGTCCATTTTTTAGTGTTTTGCTTCATAATTCCAACTTATTAAAAAGACATCATCATTATACCTTTTACATCAACTTTTTACCTCCACTTTCTCTTCTTACCCTCTATGAAAACATTATCATTACATTTTTACTCACTAACTTTCAAAATAAAATCTACTTTTAGAGACAAAATAAAAAATTTACCAATTTTTACCCACTAAAAAAGGGATGGAGGGAGTACTTTTTTCGTCTTTAGTGAACTTTTTTTTTCTTTTGTCCATAATTTTGTATACTTTTTAGATTCATCTAGTCAAAACGAATGATTAACCCCAAAAATACCACTTGAATCTAACAAAAATTCAAAACAAAACAAACAAAACACACAAAATGAAAAAAAAGATTATGTTTACAAGAACAAGGCCTAATGATGTTGATCAAAATAAAACTAATGAGGACTTCATTCAAAGCCCAAGTCCGGACTCTAGTTCATTCAAGATTAATTGTGATGCGGCTCTGCCGTGGAACAAGAGAGAACGTAGTGAAATTATGCGGAAGAGTTCAATCTACTCCTAGAGGGGGGTGAATAGAAGTTTTGAAAAAAAAAATACCAATTTTCTGATTTAAAAAATTAATAGAGAAGAACGGGTTTATTATCTCGATTAATCCTAACCAAAAATCAAGTACTACAGTAGAATAAAAAATGTGACAAGAGACGCATGATTTACGTGGAAAAACTTAGGGTCCTAAATAACCCTAAGCCAAAATCACGGCCTAACACTACTGCTTTATTCTATTAATCGAAAAAAAGTACAGATTGCGAAATTGTAAAAACCTTACCCAAGCCTTTACCTATTTTCGCCAATCTCCGATGCTCCCCGAGCTTCTTCAAGATCCAATAGATGCACCACGGACTTCACATCCGATTTCCGGATTCAACCGGCTCCAATTCAATCTCCAAAAGATTCGGCCACAATAGCAAACGGCACAATGAATGAATGAATAATATGATGAGAAGCGTTATCTAGACAACCTGAAATAAAACATTCGAAGATGCAAGAAGGAAAGAACGTGGGCTGCTACAAACTTATCAAACTCGCCTCCACCGAAAAACCAAAAAGTCGTGCAACCCTTTCTTTTGTTTTTATCTATACTACTTCTTTTAAATGTACAAAGGTGTTTTCTACTTTTCACCTTCCAAAATTACCCTTTCAAACCACCCAAAATAACAAACCGACCTTTGATAACCGAAGCTACACGTTTTTCCGTTTTCAGTTCTTCTGACATTGTGAATCGTTGCCACCCTAGGGCCTGTTGGTAAAAGTTGTAGCCTTTCTATTTTGGTTTTGCCTTGGAAATTCCCACCGCTTGGCATAAGTTTCAGAGAAACGTCAAGTTGTACTCCCACAAGCCTTCCTCTTCCGCGATCCCATCCTCAGGCCTCCGCCGCCGCCCTCGACACCATTAGTCAAAAAAATAAAGCGGCACCGATATGCCGATTTCTATTTCCGCTGCCATCCTCTCTCCCTCACGCACGCTATCCCCTCCTACCTACCGACATATACTTCGACTATCAATTGACCATACTTCTATTAGTCCAATTCTGTAGACTGGACGGAAATTCTGTAGAGTGAACGGAGACGGCAAGGGTGAACGGTGGGTTTTCTTAAAATGTCACCATTACTTTAATTTTTGGATTTTCCTACTGCTTACCTTTGAAAACTACAGACCCCTGATGCAAAGTTCTAAACGAAGTTCTTATTTGCCTACTAACTGTTCGATACAATGTTCCAATGGCAATTTGTAATTAATTCAACTCGATATTGCACAAATGATTCTAAAAGAGATAGAGACTTGGTTCCTTTACTCCTGTGAAACTAAATGATACTTAAAATGAATGGAAAAGAAAGGGATAAGTAAATTATTCATGTTGCACAAATGATTCCTGCTGATTATGGAATAAGTAAAAATTAGATATGCCTATGCTCCTGTGGAACTAACGATTCTTACAAAGAAGGGAAAAGAAAGGGACTTGGGTTATTCTTTCATACCTTGAATGGATGACTACGTTGTATGGACTGCCTTTTGTGAATTTGGAGCGAAACAGTTGGTTTAAGAGGTTTTGTATTAACTAATTTTCACGACCAAAACTCCAGTTATTGGTAATCTAACAATATAGTTGGTTATTGCTATGTTTATAATCTAAAGTGTACAATGATGGAAATAATTCTTATGTGCACTGTCCTAGCTTTCTGTAGAGGAGCGGTGAAAAATGATGCAATGTTTGCCGGAAGTTTCAAGCGTCGGCGTCCAGAACTTGCCTAACAAATTGCCGTCGACCTCTCATTCCAAATTTCCCACACCGTCAACAAGCATAGCCGCTGAGGAGGAGGAGTCCACAGTACCCATAGAAGTTCCAGCCAAACTGCCAACGAACATTGTCGAGGTAATTTAAAGTTGTTAATGATTGAGGTATGGTAACGAATCAGGTTAGAACTAAAATTCATAAAATTTATGTCCTGTGTTTCCAACATAAGTAACGTAAATAGCATTTGAAAAATATGTATTCATTTAGTATAAATACTCTGGTCGGTTACAAAGAGATTTAATTTGGACTGTTGTGATCAACACATGATACTTGATAGGTGCTTGAACCATGTTTGCCGAAATGTTCTGAAGAGGGAAAAAATAGCTACTCCATCATATGAATATATCATTTTTTTTGAAATATTGGCACACAAAACTCTTATGCAAATGCACCTCTTTGATTCGTGGACATATTGTTGCAAGTACGGTGTCTGACATATTGATTCTTTCGGGGTTGGATACAGATTTCCATTTTACTTGTATATTTTGTGTTGGAACTTCATGTATTTTTTTCATAATTTTCCTTCCCATTCAATAGAGACCATAAAACTTCAGTCCTCTTCTTCTTTGACCAAAATTGTTTCGATCAAGTATAACCTTAATATTGTATTTGTACGTATTTGTCGATTACTGCATGATTTTTAGTTCAAGTATGTGGTGTGTTGTTAAGCCTTGTGGTCTTCATTGGGTGGGTGGATCATTATCATCTAAAAACTATTACGGAAGTTTTCTACATTAGGCTGTGTTTGAATTTTCCTTTCTTTTTCTCTCGATATTTGAAGCTAGAAAAAGTCTGGACTTTGTGGTTACCACTTACCGACAAACATGAGTTTCATATTAGTATGATAGTATCTACAACCATCTGGTTATATTTGGGTTGACACCCTCAGTTTTGTAAGGCATTTTGGAGAGCTATGAATCTATGATGGGTGGAAACGAAATAGCCATCAATGCTCTTTGAGATTGTCTTAATAGTGTATTAGTTACTATGTACGAAAAGGTCTTGTTTAGGTTTGACTGATGTTTTCTCTCTTCAAACTGGTGACAGGAAATAGGGTAAGGGAGGTATAAAACACAATTGTGAAACTTCAATATGGGAATCACTATTTGTCTAGAGAGTCATGCATATGTTGATTTGCATTTACCAAGACTGTAGCAATTAATTGTTCTTTACTATATTGATAGTGATACTTGAATGTAAGTCAATTGTACGTGTTTTGCTGATAATGTGTTATTTTTTGCTACAGCTGATAATAAAAGCTTTGATTCTGTACTTGAAACCATGTAACCTTTTTGGAAACTTCTGATCAACTCATTAATTACCATTAAATCTAAAATGTTTATTTCTCCCAATGTTAATAGGAGAGTAGCTAAGGCTTTAAGCAGAAAATGTAGTGTAGGGGGATGATTACAATTGATGCTTCGGATCAACAGGATTGCAACGGCTTATTCGTGCCTCTTCACCGGAACCCTAGCTCGTCGTCTGAACCCTAATCTGCAAAATAGACAGGGGGTGAGTGCACCTTTGCCTCTCGTGGCAAAGGCCCTCCGATGCTTTTGTTAGTATCACGTACTAGAAAACTCAACCCTAATTATCAGTAGGAAAGCAATAATAATGCAATGTATTGCGTACCTTTCACCTCTAGGTTTACCTCATATTTATAGATTTATGGATGCTTGCTGTCCAAGCATCCTTGTTGCCATAGGATTCCTAACTCGTATAGGAAACCTAGGATATCAAGGAGTCTCGTTTCCTTTATCAGTTTATGGAAAAGAGTCCTTTTAGGATTCTTTTCCATTAAGAGCCGAACATCCCATACTCGTTGGGTATCTTTCTCAGATTCTATATTCTTGGGATCTTTATCCCTTTATGGGACATGACTACTCTGGAATCTTCCAGAGTATTCCCTCTGCTCCTACTCTCGATTGGAGCTCCTTCTTTGTTCGGCTGTCTCATGGCCGAACAGACTACCTGAACCAGGGACTTCACATGTAACTTGGTCCAAACGTAATCAAAATGTCTCCTATCTGCCGAACAAATAGTTTATACCAGTGACTTGTCATGTTATTGGCCTTTATTCAGCCGAACAGATTGCATGGACCAAGGACTTCACAAGTCATTGTTCCATATCGTTGTTCTTCATACTGCCCGGTGATAAGTCCAGTCGTATTTACCACGTATTCCCAAACATCACGTGTTCGGTAACGAAATGTATCTGCTCGGGAATACCTCCCTACATGTAGCATCCCTCTCACCTTTGACCTAGAAGCTTATCTTGGTGTCCCTCTGTTGCATGAAAGAGTTTCTAATAAGCACTATCAATTTATTTTAGTAAGGAGGCAGGAAAAATTATCTGGCTTGAAGGCTAGCTCAGGATCAACCACAGCTCTTTGTATTCATGTTTGGGATAAAATTGATAAGCTTATTAGGAATTTTTTGTTGGTGAGACACCAATGATTAGAAGAAAGTCCACCTAATTAAATGAGAGACTGTTTGCAAACCTAAAACTGTTAGTCGACTTGGATTTAATAAAGCTAACTTTGCTTTTTTGTGTAAACTCAATTGGAGGATTGATAATGAGAAAAAAACCCACGTGGAGCCAACTTATTAGGAAGAAATATTGGAGTAACCAATCTTTTCGATTTGGCCTCTGAATAAGAAAGCATCTCATGTGTACTATCAAAAAGAAAAAAAAGAAGAAGAAAGGATCTCATGTGTGGAACAACATTATCCTCAGAAGTGATATCATCATTAACGGTATTGAATGGGGTGTTGGATTTATGGAAGATATCCACATGTGGCAAGGTTGCTGGTGTGGTGAGAAAACTTTAAAGGAGGCTTGTACAGATCTTCATGAGAATATTGATAAGCTTGGTAGGTACATTACTACTGAGAAGGCTTGGGATGTGGCTTTGAATGGTATCTTCACCCAGCGGATTTGGACCTTGTTACTATTGTTCTTTTACCTCAATTTTCTCAACAAAATGATACTCCTTGCCAGGTTGATAATGGGAATGGACAATTCAGCATCAAGTCAGCCTATAATCTAATCACCCTCTAAATTGACCAGGATCCTTCGACATGTAGCTGGCTTTGGAAGCTTCATCTCCCTTATAAATTATGGCTTTGCCTTCACGCAATATGGAGGTTGAGGATCTTGATCATTTGCTTGTTAGTTGTTCACATAGTCTTGAGATATGGGCGCATTTTCCTAATCTTCAGGTGTTGGATGAGTATGACTTCCATTGTTTAGATTGGATTACTAAGAATAGTAAAATAAAAGTTATGGACAACATTGGATGTCCGTGGAATGTTAGGTTTATTGGGGTTTTATGGTTCTTTTGGATTGGCAGAAGTATAAAAGTTTTTTTTTATAACATTGACCTCCCAATTTCCATGACCGCTGGGAATATCCAGAATAATACATCTCAAATTTCTAAAGCCTTTAAATCTGCTGTTAAGATTTCCCCAGCATGAAACTGATTAGTTGGACCTTTCTAGGTTGTGGTAAGATGAAAATGAACACTGATGACAGTGCTCAAGGAAGCTCAAGCGAAGGAGGTTTCAAAGGGTTAAACCGAGACGAATGAGGTCTATGGGTGTTGGAATTTTATGGGCTTCTTGAAGATTGTACCAGCCTAGAAGCAAAACTTTTGGGGATTTGCACATGAAATGCATGGTGTTGATCTAGAATCAAATCCTCAGATTGCGGCGACTCTCATAAATGAAGGAACTCCAAAAAATTCCCCATGCTCTTCAACAAGGAAATCGAGTAGCTAAATGTTTAGCTGAAATGCATGGGAATCAAGCAGGAGACTTGGCTGGTGACACTGATTACTCTTCCTTCCAATCGAGGTTTTAGACAAGTTAGCCACAGATGATCAAGAAACAAAAGTTATAGAGTATTTTATTTGCAGCATGTTTTAAAATATGTTCTCAATCTTGCACTTTGTCCTCAAAATTTTAAAAGATGGTCAAGATCAATATGGTACATCCATCCAAAAACTCATATGAAGATTTGAATCCTATTTTGTGGAAAAAAATACAATATGTTAATACCAAACTGAGCCTAAAATCCCAAATAAATGGGTCGATGAAACAAATGGTTTGTTTTGTTTCAATTTAAAAAAAAAAATGTCTGCACAATTACATCACTACATCGAAGTGGATGTCAAGATAACGCAAAGGAAGAGCAAATGGTTCGTTTCGTTTCAAAGTAGAATTTCTTTTAATTGGAAGAACTCCACGTGCAAAGCACGTGCACATCTACTAGTATAAGAAAAACTCTCACGCATAAAAAACAGAGTGGTCGTCCACCCCCTTTTATATAAAAAGGAATAATAGACAATCTTTTGATTTTGGGGAAAACGTGTTCTATTTTTCCAGGGAAAGTAAATCACCTAATCAACTTAAACGATTAAGATTAAGGTAATGTATGTTATGTATATAAGAATATGAGTAAGGAAAGTCCCCTAATCAGTAACGGAGACTAAAATATTTTTGAACTCAATAATGCTATGCATGAGATGCAGTGCAGTGCTTTTACCTCTCACGCAATTGGATCAATTTCGCAGCGGTCAACTTGGCTCAGAAAATGGAAAGAGCATCGAGCGAGAAACTACCCTCTAAGAACCTACCCATTACTGTACAATCAAACGAAGTTGATATAACAAAGACACCAAAAGAGGTTTTGGACGACCCCGGAAAGTGCCAAAAAATCTAACAGGTAGAATAGCAGGGGTTCTGAGGAAACTGCAGGGGATTAGTTCTTGATGGTTTTGCTAGAACAGTCAAGATGTGCTCCAGCCTCCGTGGGGAACTCCTAGCGATTAGAGATGCATGCATTATGGCCCTAAACTTGGGGTTGAAAGGAGTGGAGATCGAGTCGGACAACAAGCAAGCCATCCTTCTTAGCATCTCTGAATTGGTCCCTCCGTGGGACTCTAGCGCTGTGGTGTTGGATATCCGTCATCTCGCTGAAGAGGGTAGCTTTAGCTTTAACTGGGTTAGGAGGGCAGCTAACAAAGCCCCCCATGTTTTAGCCGCTCTTGCTTTATGTAGTTCTCTCCCATGTAATTTGCATTGCACCTGCAAATAGAATTGACAGAGCCTTATTGCTAGTACCGCAGCGGGGGCATCCTCTCTTTCATCAATCAATCGCAAAAGCGAAATGCAAGCTCCCTTGCTACATTCTCAACAATAATGCAATCAGCACCCTACCGCTCTGATTTCACCATCGTCCAACCAAATTTCCTACCCCGACACACTCACGATCCCACTCCCCCCAGACCGAAGCCCCAAGCCACTCCACCCACAACAGTTCCGCCCTTGTCGCTCGGGGAAAACCAACCCCGCACAGATCGATTTTACCTTGTGCAAGAAATATGTACTGTTTGTGTGTATACAAATATCCATGTCTATAAATTTTAATTTTGGTTTCTGATTTTGCTAGCATGGGGACTATGGTTGTTAACGATTGTTTTTTCAACTATCCGTGAACGATTGTTGTTATGGGGTGGTATTTTGTTAGTTTCGTGCTGATGAAGTATCGCTTTGAATGGCGACAATGGCCTTGGTGGACGAGCAATTCATCAGTTGTCCTTGGGCACCGCGATGTGGCTCCCCAACTCTCTCAATACTAATATATTTCCGTGAACTCTATACACATAACCGTGGACCCTACATAAATATGAGGTGTTAAACAGATTTTCAGGCGCAGGGGAAAGTGGGTTTGGGTCTATGTTACTACTCCTACTAAAAAAGAGAGAGGAGGTGCATGGGGAAAGTTAGAGAAGGGACAAAAGGGTGAGGGAGGAGCCTGAACACTGGGAAGAAAGAGGGGTAGGGATGCTAATCAAGCCAAACAAAGTATTTCTCAATTTTCGCTCAACTGCTTTTTACATGTGTTCAAGTTCGGTTTGAGCTTGAAATTTTTTTAATACTAATAGTTCAAGCTCAGTTGATCATTTGAAGTTTTGTGATCGTGATAAGCTTGGTTTGGCTCATGAAATGTGCAAGTCAATCTCGCTTTCAAATATGTGCTTAAGCTCTTTATAACCCCACCACCCCCCCCCCCCCCCCCCACACACACACACACACACCAAGTTTTTTGACAGCTTAAAATTTTCTTTCTACTCTTGAACAAATAAAACAAAGTTTCTAATCAAAGTCCTTCCTTCAACGTACCTTCCATAGTTTTTTGACAGACTTATGAACAAATAAAATAAAGCTTCCAAGAAAAGAATTGTAAATGATTTACCGAGATTGTTGCCATAAGTTAATTTACGTTTATTTGGTGGAAAACACTGCACATGTAGAACATTTTCCCCAAACTTATGTGCAACCAAACACCAAAAATTTTAAAAATAATCTTGAGGAAAATATTTTCAGCCCAAACAAACAGAGCCTAAATTTACAAATTGATCTTGAACCACATATTATTACTTGGCTGGCTCGTTTATCGCCCTGCTAACAAAATAAACAAAAACTTTCATATGTCACATGACCACTGTTTACACCTATTTTTGATACTTTTGAAAAGAGCCAATGGTTGAGTGCCACATGGTAAGTGGGCCTGAACTCATGGTCAACGTTAACGAGGAGTCAAAATCAAGTGGGCCTGCCTAGTTGGTTAACCAGAATGTCAAAGTTGATCAAGTCCAAGTGCGAAAGGATCAATGGTTGAAGAACTAATCCCAAAATGACAAGGGTACACTAGATTTGTCCTAATATTCAGCAACAAACTCCTACTTTTGAGGGTAGTTTAGATTTTTCAAGGTCTGATTGTATTCACAAGCAGATTCTCAAGGAATATTCTTTCATTCCCCTAGATTTTAAGCATTAAAAAGGTTAAATACATGAGGATCAATCATGAATACCACGTGGCACTTAATAAAGCACGTTTCAGTTGAATATGGTCGGTGAGATGAGCAAAATCAGGGAATAGTCCCTAAAAAATAAGAGTTTTGCTAGTTTTTGACCTATTCAAAGGGCCACGTAGCAACCATTAGGGGATTTCAGTTTTCAATCACTTTAAGCGCAAAAGAAGTGGTTTGAAGACATGGGACATGTGTCGAATTCTCAGGGCCTAATTTAGGGGACAGTTGGAAACTTTTCAAGGCATATTTAGGGAATATTCCTCAACTACAACGGTTACTAAGAGGTTATTGCTACATGAACTATGAGTAAGCCAGGCCTTATCTGTTGTTTTTTAGGGTCTTTAGTACTGCTATAAATAAGGAAAAACAAGGCAGGCCTAAGGCTCTCGCTTTATCATTTCAATACCAATTTTTACAGTTTCTCAGCATTTACTTTTCAGCACTTTTCTTTTCACAAAAGACTTGTAATTCTGATATTACCAAATCATTGCTCTTTCCTTTTCTTGTACCTTGTCACTTTATTCACCGAAATATAAGTGGCTTTTGTTTCTTGTCCATTTTGTTATTACTAAATACTAAGTCCTTCACGAGTAAGGCAAATTTGAACCAATTCTCACGGCCTTTCCCAGGGCAACAAATTGCCTTACGACAGAGGACTCGGGTCGGCCGTAATAGAATAAATAAGGGCGCTTCATTCCTTGAATAGATAGGAGATCTACTGCACCATGGGATCATCGAATATTCCCATCTTCACCACAAATACATAGGATTTTGTTCCTCATCCCATTACTGGCAACTTTTTGGTGGAAAATAATTAGTATTATTATCCCCCAGAGCAAGACATTTAACTCTAGAATTCTGCCACAAAAAAGCTTTCTCTGCTGCAACCAAACCCTAATACTTCTCCAAATAAGCGTGTTCCTGATAATACAAATCCAGATTCTGAGGTTGAGCAGCACACAAAACCTGAACACTAGTTAAGTCCTCCTTAGCATTAACAACCCTTTTTTTTTAATGTCACTGAAAACAGTATTACTGTTGCTTTATCTATAGCATGTGTAACCATGGTCTGACACTTGTTTGTGGGTAAGTTACTTTGACTTAAGACATGAATGTGTTTAACTTGACAGTATGTGCATGCTAATATGCGAGTAATCAACTATCATGTAATTCAGATTAAAAAAACTGTTATGTAATTCTGTGGCCTTGCAAAATTTCTTCAGTCAGTGTATTCGAAATGTGCGCTTCAACCTCTGTTTCACCTCCCAACAAGCATATGTTACTGTTTACTCCACATTAGTTGACAGATGTTGAGCGTGCAAAATAATTCCGAGCAATGTCTCCATTTTTTTCTGAGCAATGTATGGATTTTCTGTTTGGGTTTGGCAGCTCTATGATTAAGACTGGATGGAAAAGTAAACTTTGGTATGTCTAACTAAAAAATATGGCTAATGGTAGTAATTTACTAGCAGCACATAGAAAGGGGCTTTTTCGTAGTTTATGACCACTATGAAAGGAGGCTTGCATGTCGGAAATAGTCTGCAACAAGTTTTGCTTATTCTATCTAGTATACTGACATGTTTTGCTCACTTTGTTGTCTCAGGACATTATAATCAATTGTAGCATTGAGATATAATGCCTGCTTTATAGTGGAACTGTTGCGCTGACTACCATGTCATCTGCAGGGAACAACCACCTAAAAGTGTAGCACGTGATTGATCGTATGGTTATGCGGCTACTGCCAAAAGAGGAGTTTTGTGTACGAGTTTCGTGTGCTGTAGAAGCTACTTTTTCTGGGTGCATGAATGGTAAACAAACTCAAATCACCAAGTAGTTGTCAAGTAATTTTAAGTTATTTTTTGTGTAGTACTTTCTCAGGGAATGTAATCTACCTAATATATTATGAAGCTGGAGGAGTTTTCAGCCTTTATAGTAGCTACTTTTCTAGTGCATGTAATGGAAAACAAACTCGAATTGCTAAATTCCGAGTACTTGTCAAGCAATTCTAAGTTATTTTGTTATGTTGGGTACTTCCTCTGGGAATGTAGTATACCTATTATATTATGAAGCTGGAGGAGTTTTCTGCCTTTGTAGGAGCTACTTTTCCAGTGCATGTAGTGGAAACAAACTTGAAATGCTGAAGTACTTGTCAAGCAATGTTAAGTTATAATTTTGTAATGTTCGTACTTTCATGGGAGGTAATCCCCATACAATGGCTTAAGTAAGAGTTTTTGCTGGTTGTGTTGGCGAACATTATGCCAGAACACAATGACTGTCAGTGTTATGGCTTCTATGCTTCTTTCTTGCTTCCTACATGAGGTTCATATTTTAAGTTGTTTGATAGGTCTACAATCACTACTTCTCTTTCAATGAATAAGAGATGTATGAAAGACACAGAAATAAATACATGATACAAGGGTCCCAGGCCGACAAAACAAGGAAATATGGGGGCAACTAGGGGAGAAAACACCCAAACACGATATACTCTACTCAACCGTAAAATGATGGCAAGGGTTAACAAGCTATCAACCCTATGCCATTGGGCAGCAATTGTCACAGGTATAGCTTCGCACATCCTTTTAGAAAGAAAAAAAGATAGTTATGATCCTCCACATTTAATCTACAAAGCACACAGCTTATTGACGAAATCACCCCCATAAGACACCAACTTCTCCTGGGTTTTGAGTCTTTTTTTCTTCTTATTATTTACAAGTTTTACCGGAAATCGCCTGGGTTTTGAGTCTTTCCTAGACAGGCAGCCAAACAAATAAAAGACTGCCTAGGAACATAACGCTCAAGAAAACAAGAAGACAACTAGCCAAGTAACCGAAAGTTTAACTGTGGTGAGTAAGGAAAGATAGTGCAGACAACAAATGCTTCATATCGCTCTCAAGAACGCTCAGTGTTGATCTGATGATGAGCATTCCACTGCACCATCATCGATATTATGGCTGGACCTAAACAAAACAATGTCCGTTAGATTCAGAGTAATAGTAATAGAGCAATTTTTTTTTTTTATAATTTGTGAAATATTGAGGTCACTACTGAGTATAAGGAATGAGATAAGTCCAAAAAAAATAAGATACCAATCACTAGCAACATATGCATTGCACCGTTAAAATTTCATTGAAACAACCAAAATACATGACCGTGGGGAATACCCATGGGAAGACAACAAAACAAACAAGAAGGCTTTCCATTACTACCAAAAGAGACTACACAAAACAAAATCTAGACATCGAAATCTACAGCAATTTTCTAAGCCTGTAGCCAGAGCCAGCAACTATGACCTAACAAAATTTACAAGAAATGTTCCGAGTCAAGCATAGGCTTTGATTAATGGAAGATCTTTTGATGTTCTTCCAAGAACCGATGTAGGACCTCATATCAGTAACAACTTTCCTTCTGCAACACTGCTTCCACCCCTTCCCCTTTCTTCTGAAAACCCTGAAATTTTCCTCCTACAAAACTGGTACAAAGTGGCAGCAAGATACCATCACTACATTCTGATTTTGGAAACAACTTTAGGCGCCCAACAAAAACTCATCCTCACATCGCTCAAGCAAATAAAACAAGGGAGACTTAAAAATTCGTCCTTATTGCCCTCTTCACTTATGAATTCATCCTGTCCTTTTTAGCAACTTATGATTTCATCCTTTTCATACTTTTAATACCGATATTGCCCTTTGAGTGTTGTTAATTGTATATATGTATATATTTTAAACCATATATATAGGCTTGATTTTAAACCATATATGTAATACAAGCTTTTCGATTTCATGGAAAATTATTTGTAGCATTTACAATGAAATTTGTTTGTATGTTCCTATCATTTCATGGTTAATTATTTGGACCATTTACCATGAAACTATTTCATGGTTAATTATTTGGACCGTTTACCATGAAACTAGTCCGGCGAAATCTGTTAGGCCGCTCCGCGAACCAATTCATATAAGGATAGTTTGGATGTACAAATACTTATATTTACATCCCAAAATTCCTGTCTATATAGGCCGAGAATTTTAGGATGTAATCATAAATAATTTACATTCCAAAATTCTTCTCTATATAGGTCGAGAATTTTAGGATGAAATCATAAGTAATTTACATCCCAAAATTCTTGTCTGTATAGGTCGAGAATTTTAGAATAAAATCATAAGTAATTTTCATCCCAAAATTCTTGTCTATATATGCCTAGAATTTTAGGATGAATCATAAGTAATTTTCATCCCAAAATTCTTGTCTATGTAGGCCGAGAATTTTAGGATGAAATCATAAGTAATTTACATTCCAAAATTCTTGTCTATCTAGGCCGAGAATTTTAAGATGAAATCATATGTAATTTTCATCCCAAAATTCTTGTCTATATAGGCCGAGAATTTTAGAATGTAATCATAAGTAATTACATTCCAAAATTCTTGTCTATATAGGCCGAGAATTTTAGGATGAAATCATAAGTAATTTTCATCCCAAAATTTTTGTCTATATATGTAATGACTCAAATTTTCACGTCAATTATTTTTAATAAAATTAAGCATTTTATTATAATTCTTTTACTAAAAATTATTTTATCATTTATTAAAGTGTTTGTATTATTATAATTTAACTCTATGAGCTAGCTATTAAAAACCCTTTGATATCATAGGATTTTTATTTTTGTTCTTTTCATATCTTGAACCTTGATATCCTTGTACCCAACTATTATAGAACCCTAGCCCTACTTCATAATCCTAAAAATCTAGGATAAGATTACATTGGATTTTATTAGATATGATATGATTAGGATAAGATATGATTGGATATCCTAAGATATACTTAGATACATTAAGATTTGTTTGGATATTATTAGATATTATAAGATTTGTTTGGATATTATTAGATATTATAAGATTTTGTTTAGATATGATCTAGATTTGATTAGATTTTTCTAGATATGATCTAGAATCTTCTTCCTACTAGTATAAATAGGTATCCTCCCCTCCACACACCACACCTCACTTTTCTTCTCATTCCAATTGTTTGCTTAGAGAGAGAGAGAGAGAGAGAGAGAGAGAGAAGAGGGAAAAATCTTGAAAGTTTATAAATAGTTAGTGATGTTTTGAAGGGTGGATATTGGTATGGAAAAATATTTTAAGGCATTGATTCATGGACAAAACGGCCGGTCATATTTGAGGTAATCCGGAGAGTATACGATATGCTTCCCACTTCCGGAATCCTTTCTTCACTCTCACTTTTGTACTCCTTTTTGATTATCTTGTGATATTTGTTCAATCTTGTGAATATCATTGAAAAGTGGAATAATTGGTATCGAATATGATGTTGGCTGAGTACTATAGAATTATTTAGTACAGAGATCGAGTGAACTCATGCACCAATAGCCTATCCAATAGCTAGAATGGGTCAAGGATGACTCGGTGAGGAAGGTATTGGGGGAGGGTCACTGGTCATGTACTGAGAAGGACATCATATGAGGTTCTTGTGATTGTTGATTCGACTTGATGGTAGATTATCGTTTATTGATTCCACTTATGAGCTTTGTTATTCTGTCACGCCCTCGATTTTTAACTTAATTAAATAATACATTTCAATAAAAGAGACTCGCATATCACATATGTTAACCAAAAGAGTTTGCCCCGCTCGTTTAGTTTACAAACAAGTCCCCAAGTTTAGAAATTTTACAATCTTGGCACTCCGGCCCCAAATAGATCTTAAGTACTTGTACGATCAAACCGTTAAGTTACAAACTGTTCAATCAAAAGAAATTTCTAAAATGAATAGTTACAAACTCATCTTTACCAAAAGAAAGTCAATTACAGAAGATGATTAAGTAACTAAAACAAAGTTAGCTCCCAAAAGTCTTTCACTGTCAAGCACATGATGCATGCAACCTATTGCCCAGCGTTTGAACCTGAAAAGAAAGATTGGGTTGAGCTACAAGCCCAGTAGGAAAATCTTTACCAATTCTATGTGCAAACATAAAGACGAGTGCAGAGACATGAAAACATGAAAGTATAACTCAATCGATAGATAAGAATCATTTCAAAGGGATGCCAATCATTCATAACACCATTTTAAGACTTGCCACTATCACCAATTAACCACATTGTTCAAAAGACTCGAGCAACTCTACCGTTCGACACGACACTCTTCACTAATCTCCACCATCGGTATTTCCACCCCTTGCGTTACCGTATAGCACTACAAGAGTCACCGTATTACCACCCCTAGCGTTACGGTGTGCACCAACATTTAGGATCTCCATATTACCACCCCATGCGTTACGAGACCATGTAAGTCTTCGTATTACCACCCCTTGCGTTACGAGACTTCCTAAATCGACCACCGACCCAAACAACTATTTCCTCACTCAACATACAAGTTAAAGCTTTTCAAAATCCACATTCATTCATAAAGTATGTCACGACATGCCAACAATATCACAATATACCACAAACGTTCACAAACAGTCATTCATTCGCAAGTTGCATCTTATTGACACTTTAACCAAGTAAGCTATTATCCATTCCTTACTAACGGAAGGCCAACAGGTCGAAAATAACATCTACTAATCATAGAAATTCATAATGACAAAATAAGGATCATAGGAGTAGCCAATGGATGTTAGGAGACTGACACACCCCCACTCTAACAGTCATAACTTTTTTTTTACTTAGAGTCTTTAGGTTATTTTGGTGGAAATGGAAAGCTAATTTCAAGACCTTCGAATCGATATAAAATTTGTATGAATCTGACATTGGACAAGAAAGTTATGGCCGTTTGAAGTTGGGCTGAAACCCGAAAGACGAGCAGAAACTCCAGAGAAAGGAGGGATCGATCCCCCCATCACCAGGGATCGATCCCTGGGCTTGCTGGACCAGAAATGAAAGGGGGGATCAATCCACCAAGTTTAGGGATCGATCCCCCAAGTTTAGGGATCGATCCCTATGCAATTTGGGCAATTTTCTGTAGATTTCTGACAGCTTTCGAATGAACCAAGGGAGACAAACAATGATCGATTCTTGCATCAAATCAACATATAAACACATAAAAGAGGTAAAAAAATCTCCATCTCGCGACGATAACCAAGATCTACAAGATTAGAGCAAACCCTAGCTTCTTCGAATGTCAAAACTTCAATTCGAGCCTTACCCGGTGAAACCCAAGGATTTTCAAGCTTAAGAACGAGATTGCAATGCCGGAGGGAGGTTGATTCTTGCTGTTTTTGGGTGATTAAGTGAAGTTTTGAGTGAAGGAGCAAGAGAAAGAGAGAGAGATCGGTGGAGAGAGAGAGAGAGAGACGTGAGGGAGAGAGAGAAATGAGGGAACGAAATGATTCCTTGCACACACACCCACATACTTATACCCCTATATCTTTACATTACATCAATACACCCTCAAATCTCACTTCTTTCACTTCGGTCCTCAAATCAAATATCCACCAAATAAACCATACTTTCCAAATTTGCCCTTTTTACAATCATTTCAATAATTAACGAATTTTCGGGTCTCTACATTCTATCCTCCTTAATGAAATTTCATCCCGAAATTTACAACTCAAGCCAATCAAGATGATGCATCAAATAATCATGCTCATACGATAACTCATATAACCAAACAACAAGCTAACAATCATAAAGTTAACACTTAGAACTCGCATTGGTTAATTTGAAAACAAATGCGGATACTTCTCTCTGACTTCGTCCTCCCTTTCCCACGTCGACTCTTCCTTTCCGAGTGTACTCCAAAGAACTCGCACTAACGGTATGGTTTTACCCCTCAAAACTTGTTCGCGCGAATTTAAGATACGTATCGGCTCCTCCCCATAGGATGCATCGGCTTCCAACTCAAGTTTGGACCACTCTAGAACGTGTGACGGATCCAGCTCGTACTTTCACAACATCAACACATGGAATACATTATGAACGCCCGATAGCCTCGGTGGTAGAGCCAATCGATATGCCACTTCCCCGACCTTCTCGATAATATCAAACGGCCCAATAAAACGCGGTGAAAGCTTGCCCTTTTGCCCAAAACGAGATAGTCCCTGACATGGCGACACCTTAAGGAACACGTGATCTCCCACTTCAAAAGATAACGGTCGGCGACGACGGTCGGCATAGCTCTTTTGCCTACTCTGCGCGGTTAACAACCGTTGACGAATCACTTTGACTTGCTCGGTGGTTCTCCTTTGTGCTTCAAGAAGACGTTGACGAATCGCTTTCATACTCTCAGAGGTTTCTTGGATCAATTTCGGTCCAACCAACGTAGCCTCGCCCAACTCGGTCCAACAAACAGGTAATCGACACGGTCTCCCATACAAAGCTTCATACGGTGCCATCTTGACACTAGATTGATAACTATTGTTGTACGCGAATTCAACTAACGATAGATGGTCCTCCCAACTACCCTGAAAATCCATAACGCAAGCTCGAAGCATATCTTCTAAAATTTGGATCGTTCTCTCGGATTGCCCATCCGTTTGAGGATGATACGTGGTGCTAAATAAGAGATTGGTGCCAAGAGCGGCTTGCAGACTCTGCCAAAAGCGCGCGGTAAACCTTGGATCTCGATCCAACACAATGGAAATGGGTATTCCATGAAGACGAATAATCTCGTGGATGTATAAACGGCTAAGCGTATCAATCGAATCCGTAATCTAAATAGGTAAAAAGTGCGCTAACTTGGTAAATCGATCGACTATCACCCAAATGGCATCATGCCCCCTCGGCGACCTCAGTAAACCGGTAACGAAATCCATGGTCACGTTCTCCCACTTCCACTCGGCCACTAGTAACGGTTGTAACTCCCCCGCAGGTCATTGGTGTTCGTCTTTGACTTGTTGGCATGTAAGGCATTTGGACACGAAAATAACATCTCTCTTCATCCTCGGCCACCAAAACTGTCTACGCAGATCATGATACATCTTCGTTCCCCCCGGATGCACGGCTAGCGATGAATGGTGAAATTCTCTCAATATTTCCTCCCGACACGAAATGGGTACGAATAATTTTCCTTGGTATCGCAAACCCTGATCGGCATGAATCATCCACCCCTCTCGAGCATTTCCGCTAAGAAACTTGGTGCGAAATTCTTCCGCTTCTTCATCTTGTTGTTGGGCCTCAATCACTCGAGTCGATAAGGTCGATTGAACGGTTAAGTTACACAAAGTGACTCCATCTCGAACCTCCTCAAAATGCAACGCATACGAACCTAAGTCGTTCATCGTTTTCGAATTGTGAATGGCTAAACTCGCAAGCTGTATCGATTTTCTACTCAATGCATCTGCTATCACGTTCACTTTTCCCGGGTGATATTGCAACTCAAAATCGTAGTCTTCTAAGTGTTCCATCCATCGACGTTGGCGTAGATTGAGTTCTTTTTGTGAAAATAAGTACTTTAGACTCTTGGGATAAAAAAAGACTTCGAACCTCTCACCGTAAAGGTAATGACGCCAACTCTTCAAAGCAAAAATGACAGCCGCAAGTTCTAAGTCATGGGTAGGGTAGTTTCGCTCATGAGTTTTCAATTGTCGCGATCCATACGCCACCACTCGTCCCATTTGCATCAACACGCACCCCAATCCCTTTTTCAAAGCGTCACAATACACGGAATAACCGACTCCCTGTTCGGGCACCACTAAAACCGGCGCGGTAGTCAATCTTTTCTTTAATTCTTCGAAGGCTTCCTCACGCGTCATTCCAAACGAAGCGAGTTCCCTTACGAGTCAATTTAGTCATCGGAGCCGCTAGGCGAGAGAAATCAAGCACAAAACAACGATAGTACCCGGCCAAGCCCAAGAAACTACGAATCTCGAATACGTTCTTCGGTCGTTGCCAATTCATTACGGACTCTATCTTCCCCGGATCAACGGACACCCCATCTTTCGATACAACTTGACCCAAACACTTGATTTCGGACAACCAAAATTCACACTTACTAAGCTTGGCATACAAACGGTGCTCTTTCAAGAGTTCAAGAATGATAGAAGGTGAGATCGATGTTCCTCCTCTAATGACGAGTAGATGAGAATATCGTCCACGAAAACGACCACAAAACGATCAAGATAGGCACGAAAAATACGGTTCATTAGATCCATGAAAGTCGCTGGTGCATTTGTCAATCCAAAGGGCATAACAACAAACTCATAGTGACCATAACGAGTACGAAAAGCAATTTTAGAAATGTCTTCTCTCCGAACTCTCAACTGGTGGTAACCGGACCTCAAATCAATCTTGGAAAAGCAAGTTGCGCCTCGAAGTTGGTCAAACAAGTCATCGATTCTCAGCATAGGGTACTTATTCTTAATGGTGACGCGGTTCAACTTCCGATAATCAATAAATAAACGAAGCGACCCATCTTTCTTTTGAGCAAACAAGATTGGTGCTCCCCATGGTGACGTACTCGGACGGATAAACCCCAAATCCTCTAATTCTTGTAACTGAGTCTTCAATTCTCTTAACTCGGCGGGCGCAAAGCGATAAGGAGGTACGGAAATAGGAGCGGTACCAGGAAGTAAATCAATAGAAAATTCGATTTCTCTCTCAGGTGGTAAACTTGGTAACTCTTTGGAAACACATCCGGAAAATCGCAAACAACAAGGGATAACTCCCCACGTGCGGACACGTCCTCATCTAAGGCCAAACTCGCTAATAAGGCATACATCGAGTCTTGCTCCCGAGACTCACACAAGTACGGTTCGATTGGTTCCCGACGCTCCCCGAAGAATTCAAAACAAGCACCCCCAAGCAGAAAAATACAGACCCGACGCTTGAAACAATCTATGGTGGCATGAAAAGTAAACAACCAATCCATTCCCAAAATAAGATCGAACCCCGACATGTTCAACATGATAAAATCAAAGCTAAAACGACGATCTCGGATAATAAGTTCACAATCCCGGCAAATGCGATCTAACGGCGACCTACCTCCTATAGGTGTGTCAACAAACAACGGAGGACTGATACTCTCGACTTCCAATTCCAATGCACAAGCAAATGATGCAGCAATAAATGAATGAAAAGCTCCAGAATCAAAGAGTACTCTAGCAAAGGAGTTAAACAAGAGAACTGTACCCCTCACAACCGAAGTCTCCGGGGCCTGAGAAGTAACATGAGGTGGTGGAGGCGGAATAGCCGAAGTGATAGCAAAAGCCCTACCCTGAGTCATCTGACTCTGAATGTGTCCACCACGATGACCAGAACCCTGAGTGGGTGTAGATGAACTAGCTCCTCTCTCAGCCTGAGATCCCCGAACCGAAGTGGTCTGACGGAAATGAGACTGCTGTCTCTGGGTGCCTCGAAATGACTGCCGACCAGAACCCTATCCACCCCTCGGCTGTTAAACCGATCCCAAGTTACTACGTGCCCCTTCTCCACGCGGGCAATTTCTAGCAAAATGGCCACCCTTTTCACAAGTAAAGCATGTATTCAAAAGTCGCGGACACTGGGCGCGAATGTGCCCCGCCTGACCACACTCATGGCATACGATCGAAGGTCTGTTGGAAACTCCCCGAGCTCCAAACGAAGAAGAAGGTGGAGGCCTAAAGTTTGATGGACCCTGCGATGTCGACATTTGATCCCTTTGCCTTTTTCTCCCCTGACTACCGAAACTTCCCGACGATGAACTCATTCCCCCCATTGGTTGTCTCGGTTCCCAAACCTTGGGATTTTTTGGTGCTTCCTTCGGTGTCTCGATGCTCCTCGCACACTCAATGACTTCGGAAAACTTTCCTTTGCGTTGTGCTATAACAAACTTCTTCACGGTATCGTGCAAGCCTTTTTCAAACCGCCTACACTTCCTTTCCTCAGTAGCGACCAATTCCGGCGCAAAACGGAATAAAGATTGAAATTTTAAGGCATACTCCGATACGGTCATATTCCCTCGCTCTAGCTTCTCAAACTCCTCTCTTAATTGGTCACGACTCGTTTTCGAAAAATACTGCTCCTCGAAGAGCATCTCAAATTCGGCCCAAGTTATGTTCTCAACATTCAGCTCATTTGCTTGAGCCGCAGTCCTTGCCGCTCTCCTCACGTCCTTTCTTGATTCCAATGCCGATTCCCACCACTCATTCGCTTCCCCCGTAAGCTGAACGGCTACGATATTGACTCGCAAGTCGTCCTCCGTAATTTGAAGAGCCCTGAAGAGTTTTCAAATTTGCGCTAGCCAATGATCGGCCATAAGAGGGTCACTGCTCGACCCATCAAAAGTTGGCGGGTTTCTACGACTAAACTCCCTCATTGCTGACATCGCATGACTATCTGCACTTTCCCTAGGAGCTGGGTTTAAAAGATTTACAGCTGCAAAAGCCGCAACGAAATCCCTAGCAAACGGATTCTGAACTACCGGTACTTCCTCTCCCTGACCACGTTCGGCCCCATCCCCCGGATTACCATTAGGATTTTCCCCAAGCTGGCTAACCTCATCCTCAACCGGCGCTTCTCGACCACGACCATGGCCACGACCACGGCCACCCCTTCTTTCGATCTCACCTGCTCTAACACGCGTTCTCGGAGGCATCTTGCTACAGTTATAAGAAATGAAAGGTTCATCAATAACAACGTCAATTCATGAGGTCTAAGCCCCCAACCATCCCAACACGGGTCAAAACAACTCTACGCCACTCTACAATATTCAAACACAATGCCACATAAGCCAAGTAATGCCAATGCACACAAGCACACATATGTTATGAAAATGACATGACATTTTGAACCCATGAGACTAAAAGTCTCCCCACGGTCTCAAAGTATTCAAACCTAGATGCTCTGATACCAATTTGTCACGCCCTCGATTTTTAACTTAATTAAATAATACATTTCAATAAAAGAGACTCACATATAACATATGTTAACCAAAAGAGTTTGCCCCGCTTGTTTAGTTTACAAACAAGTCCCCAAGTTTAGAAATTTTACAATCTTGGCACTCCAGCCCCAAATAGATCTTAAGTACTTGTACGATCAAACCGTTAAGTTACAAACTGTTCAATCAAAAGAAATTTCTAAAATGAATAGTTACAAACTCATCTTTACCAAAAGAAAGTCAATTACAGAAGATGATTAAGTAACTAAAACAAAGTTAGCTCCCAAAAGTCTGTCACTGTCAAGCACATGATGCATGCAACCTATTGCCTAGCGTTTGAACCTGAAAAGAAAGATTGGGTTGAGCTACAAGCCCAGTAGGAAAATCTTTACCAATTCTATGTGCAAACATGAAGACGAGTGCAGAGAGATGAAAACATGAAAGTATAACTCAATCGATAGATAGGAATCATTTCAAAGGGATGCCAATCATTCATAACACCATTTTAAGACTTGTCACTATCACCAATTAACCACATTGTTCATAAGACTCGAGCAACTCTACCTTTCGACACGACACTCTTCACTAATCTCCACCATCGGTATTTCCACCCCTTGCGTTACCGTATAGCACTACAAGAGTCACCGTATTACCACCCCTAGCGTTACGGTGTGCACCAACATTTAGGATCTCCATATTACCACCCCATGCGTTACGAGACCATGTAAGTCTTCGTATTACCACCCCTTGCGTTACGAGACTTCCTAAATCGACCACCGACCCAAACAACTATTTCCTCACTCAACATACAAGTTAAAGCTTTTCAAAATCCACATTCATTCATAAAGTATGTCACGACATGCCAACAATATCACAATATACCACAAACGTTCACAAACAGTCATTCATTCGCAAGTTGCATCTTATTGACACTTTAACCAAGTAAGCTATTATCCATTCCTTACTAACGGAATGCCAACGGGTCGAAAATAACATCTACTAATCATAGAAAGTCATAATGACAAAATAAGGATCCTAGGAGTAGCCAATGGATGTTAGGAGACCAACACACCCCCACTCTAACAGTTATAACTTTTTTTTTACTTAGATTCTTTAGGTGATTTTGGTGGAAATGGAAAGCTAATTTCAAGACCTTCAAATCGATATAAAATTTGTATGAATCCGACATCGGACGAGAAAGTTATGGCCGTTTGAAGTTGGGCTGAAACCCGAAAAACGAGCAGAAACTCCAGAGAAAGGAGGGATCGATCCCCCCATCACCAGGGATCGATCCCTGGGCTTGCTGGACCAGAAATGAAAGGGGGGATCGATCCCCCAAGTTTAGGGATCGATCCCTATACGATTTGGGCGATTTTTTGCAGATTTCTGACAGCTTTCGAATGAACCAAAGGAGACAAACAATGATCGATTCTTGCATCAAATCAACATATAAACACATAAAAGAGGTAAATAAATCTCTACCTCGCGACAATAACCAAGATCTACAAGATTAGAGCAAACCCTAGCTTCTTCGAACCTCAAAACTTCGATTCGAGCCTTACCCGGTGAAATTCAAGGATTTTCAAGCTTAAGAACGAGATTGCAAGGCCAGAGGGAGGTTGATTCTTGCTGTTTTTGGGTGATTAAGTGAAGTTTTGAGTGAAGGGGCAAGAGAGGGAGAGAGAGAGATCGGTGGAGAGAGAGAGAGAGACGTGAGGGAGAGAGAGAAATGAGGGAATGAAATGATTCCCTACACACACACCCACATACTTATACCCCTATATCTTTACATTACGTCAATACACCCTCAAATCTCACTTCTTTCACTTCGGTCCTCAAATCAAATATCCACCAAATAAACCATACTTTCCAAATTTGCCCTTTTTACAATCATTTCAATAATTAACGAAATTTTCGGGTCTCTACATATTCTGTTGTATCGTATACTTCCCGGATAATTTCTTTTTCAGGTGTGGAGTCGGATTAGAGGAAATTGAATCGGAGCATATAAGGATTAATTCCAGAAAGGTCTTGGAAGAGTTGATAATTTTGGAGTATCTAGAATATTATTTGGAAGGCGGCTTAAGTTTATTTTGGTGATGTAATTTATTTATGAAGAAAATAGGGGCCTAGAAGTGTTTGAAATACAGTGTATTTTGAAGTTTATTTTTAAAAAATAGCGGGGCGTTACAATATAGGTCAAGAATTTTAGGATGTAATCGTAAGTAATTACATCCCAAAATTCTTGTCTATATAGGCCGAGGATTTTAGGATGTAATCGTAAGAAATTTTCATCCCAAAATTAAACCATGTAATGTCATGGTAATTTAACTGTGTCATGTCCCGGTAATTTAACCATGTAATGTCCTGGTTATTTAACCATGTAACGGTTTGAGGATGTAATGTTATATATATATATATATATATTTTTATGGCAATTTAGCCATGTTCTGTTGGCCAACTCGAAGAATGAAGAAAAAATGCAAAGATATGGTCAACTTATCATGTTATATTCCTACAAATATCGCTCCTCAAATACATTCTATGATTAAAAAAAAAGTAATCAATCATATTAAAATTTACCAAATACCATTGAATTAGGAAAATAATACAATCCAATCCCATTAAATTGGGAAAACAATCCAATCCCACTAAATTAGTAAAGCAATATAACATAATATATGTATATCATAGTGAAAAGAGTAAAAAATGTAATTTATACACTAAAAGGATGAAATCATAAGCATGAAAAAAGAGCGGGATGAATTCTTATATGGTATGAATAAAGATGGTGGATATTTAAATATTCCATAAAACAACAGCTTGCGAGAATAACAAAGGTCTTGTTCGTTTTGATATTTAACTTTGTTTTAATTTTATTTTTCAATTATTATCTTATATTTATTTCTACTCATTACAATATTTTTTCAATTATTAATTTCATCTCTATTTCTATTTCTTTCCACTTATTATCCCTCCCTCCAATTATTACCCTATTTTTCTTTTCATCCACTACCAAAACTAAAATATCCAAAATTATCAAACGAAAAAAGCCAAAATATTCAACCATATCAATTACGGGTTGATTGAGGATTTGTCTTAACTAGTCAAAACAGACTCTCGCACATTCTTAACCGATAACGTTGTCTTTCTTCAAAATACAATTCCCTTCGTCTTTTTTTAAGTGTCATGTTTTATAATTCCAATTTTTTAAGAAAATATCATCATTACACCTTTAACATCAACTTTTACTTCCACTTTCTCTACTTACCCTCTATGTAAGCATCATCATTACATTTTTACTCACTAACTTTTCAAAATGGAATATACTTTTAGGAGCAAAATAAAAAATGTACCAATTTTTACTCGCTAACTTCACAAAATGGGTACTTATTAAGAAACAGTCCAAAATGGAATACTGGACTTTAAAAAGGGGACGGAGGGAGTATCAAATAATGTTCTAAATACCATACCGACTAAAGTACCCATTTTCCTTCTGGTATGATACGTACTGGTATCGGTGAGATACTGGGTATTGTGTCGAACTTATCGCTATTAGTATTATTTTTCTACATAAGAAAATTTATTAGTATAATATACACATATATTAGAAAATTTAGAAAATGGGTATTAGTCTGGTATCCTCCGATATTTACCGATATCGACTGGTATTTTTTGGTAATAGAAGCATAAAATAAATTTAAAAATACTCTATACTGTTCGGTATCGACCGGAATCTGAGACGAAACTAAATTAGAAATGTAAGATAATAGATTTGGACAATACCGGTGCGTACCGAAAAGAGACTCGTGACATTGATATCAAATTTTAATATACGGTAATTAAGTAAGCATTGCTACAAACACAAATTAAAAAGACATAAAAGTCCAAAAACACACACACACACTCTTTCTAAATTTCTTTGCTTGAACTTTTCTAGAAAACAGATCCCAAAAAGAAAAGAAAAAGGACTTTTCCAGAAACCAACGCTTTTGTTTGATTTAAATAGTTTTTGAAAAGTATTTTTCAAAACATCCCGTACTTTTAATTATTTCTCTTTCTCTCTCACTCTGGCCCTGCTACTCTCGAAAGAAAAAATTCAAATGAAGAACCTCCCAGAAAATAACTGCTGAGGAACCTCCCACCCAGATGTCTTTGCTCTTTCCGAGTGTTGAAATGAAACGTCCTCTCTTTTCGTTTGTCTCGCTCAAAACCCTCTCCTCCACCGCTCCCTTGTTCAATGAAACTTTTCATTAGTTACTGGGAATCTTTGTAGAGTTGGGAATTAGCAGCAGAGGAGCTAAAATAATCGTCATTAGGGAATTTCAAGAGACACCAATGTAAGGTAAGTCTTGAAATCCTTAGTATATTCTTCTATGGAAATTTCATTGTGCTGCTTTGGTTTTGGTTATTATTGTCCTGAGACTGTGCATTTGACAATGTAAACTGCGAGTACTCAAATCCCTAAAATCACTCAAACGCCAAAAAATGGAAAAAAAGAAAAGAAAAAGGGGGATAACTGAATCTAGAGTTTGATGGACTCCCAAGTTGTGGTTTATTTTGGAGAAACTCATTAAAAACAGGAACTTGATTCTCTCCGGTCCATTGGATGGATAATGGATTGGATGTTGCAGTTCATGCAGTGTCTTTTCCGGACCCACCTCGGTAATCAAGACTGTTAACTTTTTAGAGCTACTTGACAACAACAATCCCACCAAAACCACCTTGTGCGGATATCATGTTCTTGGTGAGATCTAAAAAGTGAACGGTCTCTACAGTGTTATAAAGTCGGCTGTGTAGAGCCAACCAGTTTCCGCCAAGGCACTATGCGCTAGGCGGTGGTCCAATGCCTAGATTAGGCATCCGACTAGTTGACACCTCGTCCCAGCCTAGGCGCTAGGTGGCCCTTTTCAACTCAAATAGCGCCTAGTGAATTTTAAGACATTAGGTCTCAATTATCAGCGTGGGTTAGGGAAGGGCCCCAAAATTGCATAACCTGAACCCTCCAGTCTACCAGATGGACTTAGAATCTAGTTCCTTAGAAACATTACTTGCAAAGTGGATACTGTGTATGATCAGTGTTGAGTACTTGAGTCAATGTCAAATTTAATGAAAATAATCTTTATACCCCACATCACTTGACCCAAACTTATGTCAAACCAAGTTTTACTGTAATAGGAGTGGACTTAAATAAATCCTTATGAATTCTATTTTTTATTTAATTGCAAGTATGTCATCAATGAAGCTTCTAAATTGACTAGATTTGAGATGGCTCTTTAGAGTACTTCACATCAAACAGAACTTTTACTCAAAAATGTTAAATTTCAGTAAAAGTTCAAGTATGGGTTGAAGATGGACCCATTGAGTGGATTAGTTGTCTCGAGGTGTTGTATTAGCACTATCTTGGGGCAAGGGTTTGAAAAAGGTTTTAATCCTATGACTTTCTTCTTCTAAGGGCCTCAGCAAGTCAATTCAAAAATACATCGTCGCATACAGCCTTGAGCTAGTGGCAATTCCTTCCTCAGGTCATTCAATTGAATAAAATTAGTCACAAAAGCTGGACATCTTAAAGTCATTCTAAAAAAAAAAAAACTCAAGTCCAAATTTTAAATCCCTGTTAAAGTCTAAATCTTGTCAATTTATCTTCTGAACTTATTTTGAACACAGAGATAAAAGAAGACTCTTAAGTTTTAAAAGACAGCTGAACTGCTGCAGACCTTAAGACATCATGCCTCTACATCTGTTCTTTATCAACACTACATGATAATGATTTTCAGTTTCTATTTAACAAATTATCCAGCTATTGATGAATGTGATTTCCTTCATAGAGCTCAGGAAATTACGTTTGCCAATGTGTAGCCTAAAATAATTATCGTGATGCCGCTGGAACTGCTGAATCTCTAAAGAAGTGTGCAGTTAGTCTTCTGGTGGATAAGTATTGGGGGAATTTTACTCCTGATGTTTTCTATTTTGTTTCTTTCTACATCTGCAAATATGCGTAATAGGTTGTTATCATAAGAGAGATGATAATGGACTGTTCCTTGTTTTTATTCTATTTTGTGCCAGGTAATGTAACAAAGATAAATATGCTTGGGGAGCTGACCTCTTGATTTGTGGGGATAGTTAGTAACATGATGGAAACGGGTGGCGCAGGATCTACCCAGAAAAAATTGACAATGAGTTGCTCTACTCCAGACATAATCAGTAATCTTCCATACAATGTCCTAGATAACATCTTGGTATGTTTGACGATACAGGATGCAGCAAGGACAAGTGTTTTGTCAAGGAAATGGAGGTATAGGTGGACCACACTTCCCCAACTTGTATTTAATGATGAGTTCTGCAGAGGATCAGTAGTGAGGGCAACAACAGATAAACTTATGTTGACTATTTATAAAGTTCTGCTACTCCATCAGGGACCATTACTGAAGTTCACTCTATCCTTAGCAGATTTGAAAAGTTGTCCTGAAATTGACCCGTTGATATTTTTCGTGTCAAAGACTGGCATCAGAGAATTCAAGCTTTACATTCGGAAGGGTGAAGTTGAACGTTACAAATTGCCATCAACTCTATTTTCGTGCCTACAACTTGAGCATTTGAATCTCCGTTCTTGTGTGTTTAAACCTCCTCCTGGGTTTAAAGCATTTACCGGGCTCCTTTCCCTTGTGCTTTATGAAGTTTCCATTTCTGGTGACGTACTTTCAAGTCTGACCTCCAATTGCCCACTACTTGAATCGTTGAAACTTCGTAGCCCCACCAGTTTGAATTACCTTGAAATTGTGGCTCCTAATATTAAATACCTTTGGTGTGAATGCCTTTTCAAATCTTTTCACGTCAAAATTCCTCATGGTGCGGGTGTCTCAGTATTTTGGAAAGGATGGAGGAATCATTTAGGATTTAATGAAGGAGAAATATCCAACTCTGCCATGCTTCTTTGTAGTATACCGGTGGTTGTGGGTCTGGCATTAGACTATCATTATGTGAAGGTAAGATTGGCTTACTAAAACCTTCGTTATTCTTTTATCAATTTGTGTTTGTTTTCCAAGTGAGTTTCCATCTTGATTTTGTTAGTTTTTATCTTCTGCTTTTAGTGCATGGCTGCTAGTGGCATCCGAGAAAGGCTTCCGACTACTTTGGACCACCTCATGTATCTCCAGTTGAATGATGTCTGTTTTGGGGAACCAGATGAGGTCTCCACTGTTAGTTACTTTATCAGAAGCTCCCCAAACTTGAAAGCACTTCATATTCTTGTGAGTAATGGCAGATATTATATTGTATTTTTTGTAATGTATTTTTAATAAAACCTTTAGCTAAGTCATGTGCCCTTTTCTTCTTTATAAACTGCAGGCATTCCACCGTGCAACTGCCGCTATTGATCCTGTTGTAGAACTTTTTGACGGGGAAGGCTGGTCAGATGTCTCCTTAAATAGGCTTCGGTTTGTGCAGCTGGGAGAGGTGTCTGGCACAAAGGTTGAAAGGGAGTTCATTAGGCTTCTGTTAGCCAAATCTCCCATGCTGGAGACCATGCTTATCAGGCTGAAGTCGAAGGAGGTTGCTGAAAGATTGAGGATTGTGGAAGAGTTGACAGGATTTCGACGTGCGTCAGCTCAAGCAGTAATCACTTTCTCAAAGTAAAGGCATATGAAGACCAAGTTGAACAGCTTACCTCCTGGGGCTACTTTTCTTTCGGTTGGCTTTTATGGATTCTCGTGTTTAGCTGGATGTTTGCTGCTCTCACTGTTTGAACTCTGGGTCTTGGTACTCTTTTGGAACCTTGCTGCTCATGGAAATTGTTGGCTAATGTAATGAAGGTCTTTCTGTGCTTTATTTTCTGCAATTCTTATGCAGTCTTTTTCCGTTTCTTCTAATCACATTACTTTTGCGATCATGTACACATCCTAGAAGGATACAATTGAGGCCTGGCAGTACTGCCTACTCAATGAATACCCGCACAAACTTGAAGGATACAATAGAGGGTCTGTGAAAGGACATGTTATTGCCTCAAAGGGTTGAGTAGTCTGAGTTTTGAAGGAGTTGACATTCCTTTGGCCTCTCTTCTCTTGATATTCCTTCCACTCGCTGTATGAGAAACATATATACTCGATTGTTATGCATAACGGACACGAGTGTCTAATTGTCCCTGTCTATGTTGTCTATCCTCTCCCTTCTTATACGGGCTGGTTTATATAACCTTGTGATTGTATGTTGCTCATGGAGGAAGATCAACCGGCATGCGTTTAAGGAAATAAATGATGAGGGGACAAGCGCAATACGTATGCGTAATTGATAATTTAGACTTCATTGCGCAGTTGGAGTGTTAGGTATTGATTGAATGGCGATATTTGTTGAGCTCCAGACCCTAGAACAATGTTTCTGTAGTTTTTACACTTTGCCTCTCTCTATGTATAGCGTGTGCGTTTTATATCTTAGGTTGGTAACCATCGATATTGGAGAGGAGTGAATTAGAGAGGCTAACAATTTGGAGTACAAGGGAAATATGATTTAGCTGAACAAACCAGTATTGAATTGTAAGCTTTAACAATATTCTTAATAAGTTTATTAAAAAGTTAATTTATGAGGCGAGACTAATTCAAACGAGCTTCATGATGAGCACTCAATATTGTAGATATTTGGTGCAACTAATCCGGCTTTATGTTGTTTTAACTTGCATTTATCTAGCTTTTATTCGATATTGTACGTAAGGTGTATTTTTAGTGTTTTCAGGTAAACCGTGCTAATAAGGCATGTTTTGACGCCATGGATGACTCAAGTGCTTCCAAGTACCCGAAGATCCTGTCGGCGCCTTAAAATCTAAGTATGGAAAAATGACTTTTCGAAAAAGTATTGATTTTCAAGATTAAAAATGGTACTCCCTCCGTCCCTTTTTAAGTGTCCTGCTTCGTAACTCCAACTTATTAAAAAAACATCATCATTTTACCTTTCACATCAACTTTTTCATCCATTTTCCCTACTTATCCATCATCATTACACTTTTACTCACTGACTTTTTAAAATGGAATCTACTTTCAGGGGCAAAATGGAAAATTCACCAACTTTTACCCACTAACTTTACAAAATGGACACTTATTAAGGGACAGCCCAAAATGGAATACTGGACTATAAAATAGGGACGGAGGGAGTAGTAATTGATCCTTGAATTTTTCCAAGAATAACTACAAAATTGCAAGGTTTTATTTGAAGAGCAAGGTCATGTTTTGAGCCATTTTCTCTTGAGAAAAATGTGCAGTTTGTCATTTTACACTAAAAGTGGGGGGTTGACATTTTGATTTAATTGGAATCTTGAAATTCTGGTAATGCCATTGTTTCCAAATGGCGGGTACTTTATTATTTTCATTAAATAAATTAAGTAAAGAAAAGGTAAAAGAAATATTTAAAATGTAGTCTTTACTTAAGTTTAGGGAATGAAAATAAGATGCTGAGGAGCTGTGAAGTTGCTGGGAGTTGTCTGCTGAAGCTGAAGCCTGAAGGTTGGAGATAAGCTCTCTGTATCGATACAGCTTTAATCTGTATCGATACGCATTTGCTTAGTGGGAAGGCAGCGAATGTTGTATCGATACGGCCTTAACACGTATCGATACGGGATCACTACGGGGAAATGGCCTTTTTCAATTTAGCAATGTGGTATCGATACTTTGCTTAATCCGTATCACTACCAGGAGCCTTCGGCCAGATATTTGCTGCTTTTTGGGCTTTTCACTTATGGAATAGTTGCTACTTATAGTATGTTTTTAGGATATTTGTTAGGAAAGAAATTGAGTTGTATAAATACTCTTCTCTCTCTCACTTGTAAAAAAGTAAGTAGTTAGTTTAGGTTAGTCTTTTTCTCTTCAAGAACTCCATTGTTATACTTTCAAGCTTTTGTCTTTAATTCCTCAACAACTCAAGTAAGTTTAGTTCGTACGTTAATTTTCCGTTTGTTAATGTTGTAGCCACGCTTTGGATCTTCGTATAAATCAAGTTTATTTCCGTTTTTATCAGTTAATCATGTTTTCACTTCCTAGCATAATTTCTAGTCTTTTCAATATGTGTGAGTAGTTTCTTGGCTAAGTCTTGGGTTAATCTTTCCCAAAGACTTAGGTTGTTATTTGGTTCTCAAACCCTCGGGCTTTAAATCATGGTTTTCGGAATTTCATTAACCTAGCCATTTTGGTCTAAGCGAAGGGTGTTAACTCCTTGGTATGTTGTTTAGTCAAGCGGTCTTGGCAAGCGGCATATTGAGGGCTCGTGGCCTCCTACGTGTTAGATACATTAGCAAAAATAGGTTGGTTTAGTTCCGTTTAATCTCATCTTTTGTTAAACTTAATAGTTAAAGCTAAATCTTTCGGGCGTGAGCACGCGGTCATGATTCTCGCCTGAGTCATAATCGAAAACCGTTAACGGCCTTTGTCAAGGGATAGATGATCCCTAGACTTGCCTCTTTTAGTTCATAAAGTACTTTTCTAGTCTTTTGCCTTAGTTTTCTACCATTTAAAGCAAAACCAAGTTGGCCGTCTTAAACGCCAAAATCCTTACAAACTACAATCCGATTAAGCTATTTTCGATTCTCTGTGGGTACAATCCCGGACTTTCCGGTTATTATGCTATCAACGACCTAGCCCTACGCTTGGGGTTTCCAACCTTATATTTGAAGGCAAGGTTGTGGC
This sequence comes from Rhododendron vialii, assembly GCF_030253575.1. Lineage (NCBI taxonomy): Eukaryota > Viridiplantae > Streptophyta > Magnoliopsida > Ericales > Ericaceae > Rhododendron > Rhododendron vialii. The sequence goes on along the minus strand of NC_080558.1, from coordinate 9,662,391 downwards.
TTAAGCACTTCAATCAAAACAACCTTAAGCTGACGTTGAACAAAATTTTATACTACACAATTTTATTGAACACAGCAGTAGCTTGTTCAAGCTTGACTTTAAAGTCACTTTAATGAAAATGAAAATTTTTAGTTGTCTCAAGTTACTCAAGAGAGCATCGTTAATGGGAGCTGCTCCCATCTCAACCGTACCTCTCAAGACTCTACTATGTGGGTTTAATATGTCCTACATCGGTGAACCAAATTGTTCATCTAGCGGTCAGACCCGCTAAGAAAAACTTACATTAAAAACTTTGATTGATCGGACTGTGGGGTTTTCGAACCCTAGTTCGGTTTAATTTTCGCATGGCTAACTATTCGAGAGTTTAACAGGCTCGGTCAGGCAGCAAGTGTCTAGGGGGCAGCTCCCATGGTGGGAGAGCACCCTTGTAACATAGGAGTATGTAGGTGTACTATGATTGATTATTGGTGATGTAAACTCTAGATTATAAATACTTGCTTTACGCAGTCGATTGATGTAAACTCTAGATTATAAATATTTGCTTTACGCAGTCGATCAAAATCTCGCCCTCTCTTCATTGCAACATAGTAAACATTAGTACGAGCCGTGAATGTAATCAATTGTACAATTTAAATCTTGTGTTTTGTTGTTTTTTTTTTTTTTTTTCCTTTCTTTCCTTAATTGGGTTTGTTGCGATTCAACAACATGAACATCGATAGACAAATTTACTAAATGTGTCATAGTTTCACCAATTGGATGGTTTATTTGAAATTATATGTATTGCTCATAATAATTTTTTTAATCCGGTACTGCTCATAATATAAAACAAGACAAACAATATACTGTCTATCAATGACTGACTAAAAGTTGATTTACACCATAATTGCTTTTCTGAACACTGTTAGCTAAATGAATTGCACCATTCGTGAACTGTTTGAAACTCGACTCGGTAACGGTTCGTTCGAGTTCGTTTCGTCTACTAAATGAACCGAACCCAAGCCTCAATTTTAGGCACGTTTCATAAATAAGTTGAACATGTACCTAACAGTATTCAGCTCGATCGATTAGACTCGCGAACCTGAAAATTATGCGAATTTTATATGTATACATAATGAAAATTCGGTCTTGCTATTGTCAGCCCACTAGGCTGACAATAAACACACTAAAAGACAAGGAAAACACGTATTTCTGTGTACTTTATACACCCTTTAATACACATTCACACACTCATTATTGTCAGCCCATTGAGCTGATTTTAGAATTTTCCATGAAAATTTTAGAACTTGTACAAGTGTAAATATTTACAATTACTAAAAATTTATTGAGTATTGCTATATACACCGACCATTTTGGACCGAAACCGTACCGACGGCCGCGCGCGGCCGTCTCCGGCCACCGGACGGCCGATCCGAGCCGTCCAAAAATTTTAAAAAAAAAACCAAGGGGCCCAACGCGGGAATCAACGTCATCCGATGTGTGTAGGGTGCTTGATCTAAACACCCTATTTTTCGTGTATATATGTATACACGAAAAATAGGGTGTTTAGATCAAGCACCCTACACACATCGGATGACGTTGATTCCCGCGCTGGGCCCCTCGGTTTTTTTTTTTAAAATTTTTGGACGGCTCGGATCGGCCGTCCGGTGGCCGGAGACGGCCGCGCGCGGCCGTCGGTACGGTTTCGGTCCAAAAATGGTCGGTACACATAGGATTTTCCAAATTTATTTATGCATATGTATTTATCACTTTATATATATCTATGAACGTATTTATGTACATACTATACATTTTATTTGCAGTTTTTGATTTGTATGAAAGCATAAATATATGATGTTATCGGCTTATTAAGATTCGTGAACAAGCTCCAGTTCGACTCAAACCTAGGTAAACTTGGCTCGAGCTCGGCTCGTCAAATTTTCATTGAGTTCGGCTCGTGTTCAAGTTTGCTAAAACTTAATGAACGAATTTGAACTTTCTAATATTCGGCTCATTTACATCCCTAATCACAAGCCTTGTGCTGAACAGAGCAGCTCCCATCATTAAGGCCCCATTCTTCATAAATTTTTGGTTGGATATTTTTTACTTTTCATAAATTTTTGTCGTTATTTTTAGGATTAATTATTTCCCGTGACAAAAGGAGTCTAAGAAAAATTATGATCAAAAGAAAAAAAAAAGTTAATTAAAGACGAAAAAAAATATCAAATAGCTGATATTCTTATCTTTAGTGTCATCTTATATGATTTTTTTCGTATCCTTCGAGGCTCTCTAAATGCAATATCTCCATTCAATTGCATGTTTTCATCTTTACGATTATTGAAATTATCCTTGCCATTCAAAAAAACTTTTTTCGAACTCCAATCCATAATTTATACTTTTTCGGTTCTTTTAGTCAAGATAAAGAATTAATCTCAAAAATTACAAGAATAAATTGAACAAAAATACGGAAAATATACCCTACCGAAATTTAGGGAGAATGGGCCTAATTCGGCTCATCCCCTATTGTAACTGGAGAAGGCAATAATCCGAAAATTTTGTGCACACCATCGTGATGCGGGTCTAAAATCTGAATGTAGAAGATTTGATCGAGTTGATTTTCGAAAGGACAGTCAAAAAAATATTTTAAATTTAATGAATGAATCAAATCACTTATATGGGATCTAGCCCCACATCGCGATCTATTCACAAGAAATCTAAATGCACAGAGTCGGGTTCATGCTTTTCACTCTTCTGGATTGTGGGTGGTAAACAACGCAGTGTTGTCATCTGTGTCGCACAAAGCCTATCTTCCACCACAGAAAATCTACCCTCACTGCTCCCCTAGGCCACCGCACTCTATCTCATCGTCCAAAAGTGTTTTGGATAGTTCTTCCCTGAAAGAGTTCTTTTAAAATCCGGACGATTGATTGCCGAAATAGATGGTGAAATTGAGCACTGCGATGGAAGGAACAGTAAAACAAAGCGATGGAGGTAACATCGCTGATTCGCTACCTCCACCATTCCCTTATTAAATAAGCCTTTGAATGAGTGAAATCTCATTAGATACGAAATCCGAACACCCTCTGATCACTTTTGGAAGAACACATTATAAACCAAACTTGCAAGTATATCCAGCCCTTGCCAATTTTCAGTCTCAACCAGTATTTGAGTAAAATTTTGAGTAAAAACGTTTTTTTTTTTTTTGGTTAATCTGCAATTCTATTAAGCTCTAACATTAAAAAACTTTATTTTGTATCACCAATCCAAAAGACAAACTCTAACTGAAGTATAAATTTGAGTAAAAGCTTGTTGTAAATTTGAGATAAAGAAAATAGTGTTTTGAAAAAATCTTTAGAACCGTACCCGTTCTTTTTCTTTTTATCAAAGAAGAAAATCCTAATCCATTTTATCCTAAAGAAAGGGGAGTGGGAGTGGGAGTGGGGTTTGAATCCTCGCCAAATGAAGTGCATGTTACCTGCCCAACCCTATGTTATTCCTTTTTCTCATCTTAAATTCCTTTTCTTTCTTTAAAAAAATTTGTCATCCACTTAACCCGCCTTAATTGGCAGTTTGTAACCATTAAAAACCCAACCAACCCGTCAGTTTTGAGGTTGTGTAGGTTGATTATGGATGACGAAACCCAACCAACCCTTCAGTCTGGAAGTTTTGTAGGTTGATTACGGACGACAAAATATTCAACCCATCAATTACGGGTTGATTGAGGATTTGTCTTATGACTTGCCGAAACAAACTCTCGCACATCCTTGAGAGACGTTGTCTTTCTTCAAAATATCAAATTTTAATATGGGGTAATGATACAAACTCGTGGGTAAAATTCACCATTGAAAATCGGCTTCTAAGGAGAGGATGTTCAAGAGCTTATATACACTAGACCAATCTCATGCTTAGGCGATGTAGGACTTTGGAATTGTAACATACCACCACTCGATGGTAGCTCGATCCTTTCTCTTTTTTGGCGGCTCCACTTACCTATCAGTATTTAATACTTTTTTGATTCGTGATTGAATTAATTGCCTGTGATAAGTTTAACTATACCTAATCCTGAGTTATCCCACGCTTGGTTCTTGAAATGACTGTCAGGATTATTAATCCTTGTATTAATTTTATCCTTATATGGGGGGTACTATATTATCCTGGGGGAGGTGGGATTACGTAGGATTAATAAAAAAACAGATTGTTTTCAAACATATTTCGATGATATTGGGATTGATTTCAAAAAGTATTTTCAGAATTTTTTTTATATTAATTTCAAAAAATGTTTTACAAAAACTTATTAAAAAAAAACTATTTTCAAAAAGTTCTTATTTTTCAAAAATGTTTTCAAAAATTGTTTTTGTTAAAAAAAAATACTACGAAAAAATGTTTTTGAAACCTTTCTTTTCTGAAAAAATGATTTCAAAAAACTATAGGTTGCCGCATCCGCAGATGGAATTGCAACATGGAACCTGACTGTGATACCAATATCGTTACAAACTTGTGGGTAGAAATCATCATTGAAAATCGACTTATAATGGAAGGGTGCCTAAGAGCTTATCTACACTAGGCCAACACATGCTTAGGCGACGTGGGATTTAGGATTGTAACAAAGGCGATGTGGGATTTATTTAGGATCGTAACAAAGTCTTACTAGCGTTCTTATAAACTTATAAATCTAAAATTTATTTCAAAATATTTTAATTTTCGTAAATTTTTGTTTAGCATTTCGTCGAAATTTTTTGGATTAATCATCCATTTCGATAAGAAAAGTCGAAAAAGTATAAAATTATGACCAAAACAAAAAATATATCATTAAAGACGAAAAAATATTAAACAAGTATTTTATTTGTCTAAAGTGTCATCTTGTTTGAATTTTTAAAAATTCTGTTTATATTTTTATATTTTTTCAATTCGTTTTGACGAGACAAACGATTAACTTAAAAAATTAAGGTGAAAAACTACGCAAAGAGTTACAAAAAATAAAAAATAACGAAATAAGTTTTTACACACGCAGAGCAAAAGGCTTCCTGCTTTTTACATTTCAATTTCAGGTCGGACATAATGCCATTCCTCTATCACGTTGGAACAAAAATTTGCAACACATAATTGCAATAGTGTCTACAATTACACTAATTGCGCACGTGATGAGTGATATGAGCATCTCTCACCCCGGCCATTTTCCCAGTCGAAGCCACAAAATGGCAGAACCTCCCAAGACGACCTGTCCAGCACCATTTTTGAGAGCCTGAAAATAATGGTACACAATATCATACTGTAATAAGAAGGCTTATGTACTTTTTTGATTCTTACGAAATAGGCTCGGTTTTGACAATTTCTGGTTTCAATTTTACCCTTGAATTGTCTAACCGATTTCAATGTTATCCTTCCCATCAAAACTTGAACGGTAAATGCCTATGTAGATAACGGCTCGGTGATGTGGATTGTGGGACCCTCTTTTATACCAAAACCAGACACAAATGGCGTGGCAAAAAAGGGGCCCCACACCTTGTTTTGGCCCATTTCTGCTCCGCCTCATCCCACACCAACGCCCCACCGCCACCAACAACGAGATGCAACTGACTGCCATCCATTGCCACCGAGCATCGGAAACAACGTTCACGGCCGACGCCGCCCGACCAAAAAACAAAAGAGTTGCTCGAGAAATGAGATATTGAATCTGTTTGTGGAAATGCTCCAGAGGGAAGATTAATTGTCTTGGAGTTGGAGTTCAACTAACATGAGCAAGCTTAGGCAAATTACTCAATATAAGGGCCTGTTGTTATGTCATGCTCATTCCTCGCGGATCACAGGATTTATTTACCCAGAACCACTTCACTTACCCTCCCCTGTTCTCCCCTTTCTTCATGTTGATTCAGACCTCCATGAAATGGCAATAAAAACTCAAATACCAAAAGTGAATTCCATATATGAAATTATAATCATCACAAGTTCCAAGAATTTTATGTAGGGTCTCACTTATATGGGCACATTAAACATACGTTACGTACATAGAAAGTATGTGCTAAAAATATGGAAACAAGTGTGTTCTGAAAGATTATCATTTAGTTTGAATGATACGTAGACACTCAGCCACGATGTGATTTACGATACTACATAGCATAAAGATGTAGAGATTAAATTCTTTACATCGCCGGTGTAAACATTTGTTTCCTCCAAATCAATTATATTGCGCCACATCGCCATGTTTTATTAATTGGGCACTGTTTTGCAACGTGGCGCAATATAATTTATTTGAAGAAAAGAAATGTTTATATCGACTGTGTAAAGAATTTATTTTCAAACATGTATTGTGATATTGTTGAGAGAAAATACTTAAAAAAAATATTAAGACCTCGATACTATATTAAATACTCGAATCATCTAAGGATCAACCTATTTTGCTTTGTGGCCTTGTGGGGAAGAAAACAAGGGGACCTGGGGAGGTGAATCTGACAAATGATAATATACATATACCTATGGAATAACAGAAAACAAGGGGAATAAAATAAGTCTACACAACCTAGTAAAAATAATAATCAATAATGCCTACTACCGTCAAAATGATCCCCTCTGTTTTTTCCCGGATGTGTTATGTACTACTATTTTTTGTTTACAGATATGGAGAGACTATAAAACAAAGCAAAAAACTGACGAAATCTGTGATTGTCAAAAACAAGATGAGAGTTCTCCACTTTCCAAGCAAATTCTCTTTTTTCTGTGATTTTTTTTCCAAGGTGGTGTTTCTTTAGTGGTCTTCATTCCTGGCTATGCCACTGTTTACGATCAACTAAAAGAACTACATCTCAATGGACCCCTTCTCAAAGAGCTTCCAAGTGTACGGACAATACCACTGGTCCATTGATTGAACCATGCAACTACGCCATCTTCCTACTAAATACGCACGGTACAGACATAGCTCAACCAGCACTCCAATTTTTATTTTATTTTTTTGATCCTCGACCAGCACTCCAATGGAAACTCTTTACACGACCGTCCGCATCTGCTGCATTTTGGTTGACGTTTATGTTTGACCACGTCTTGTGACCCAAATGGCATTGGCTTAGTAGGAGGTCGCCCTGAGGATGACGAGTGGAGGAGGTGTTACAGTTACTGCACTCTTACATACCTATCTATAACTGCAACTGGACTAATCAACTAAGAATACGTTAACCCTGTAACTGAAAAATCTAGAACAATAATCATTGGGCTGCGATCAACGGAATTGATGATAGCAATCGCATTGCAGCATGGCAACCTAGTGAGCTGCTACCTTTTGCAACTACAGTCCCAGTGATCAAGATCCACAACTTCACTTTATAATCACCATGAAATCAAGTCACAACAAGTAACAGAAGTTTGCAGAAATTAAGTCCTAACAAAAGTTTGAAGAAATTAGATTGGTTTGTGTTTTGAAAAATAGTAGGGGTAATAAGTTGAGAGAGATAGAGAGAGAAATATTGGAAGTATGAGGAATCTAGGGGGAATTTTTTGAAAAATGCTTTTTGAATTGTAAAGAGAACAAGGCATAAGCCATTACACTTAAAGGAAAGGACATATCCCTTTTAAAATCGTTTACTTAGGATAACAAAGTCATTCAATGCTTGTTCTTCTTGTGATTCTTGAACTTGAGAACCCCTTCATTCTTCACAAACTCCTTCTTGTGCTTCTTGAACTTGATAACTGGAAGCCCTTCATTCTTCACAAACCCCTTCTTGTGCTTCTAGAACTTGAGAACTGGAACCCTTCATTCTTTAGAATCCCTTTCATGCCCAACTTCACAACTTCACATAAGAAAGTAAACTCCACAGGAATCAACATAGTGTAGTATCCAAAATCTCCATTAGCTATACTTTGGTTTACTCCCACTACTTTACCATTTGAATTCACAGTAGGACCCCCACTAAAGCTGCAGCCGGCATTCATATCACAAGTAATGTAGCGGAAGTCAGCCGGGGCATTCTTATGATAGGGTAAACAACTCTCCAAATCCTCCAAAGAAAGATTGCAGAGATAAAGAGGTATTCCAAAAATGATACCAACCCGGATATAGCGAAGTCAATCATCATGTGAAGCACCAATGAGACATAAGTCTACATTCAGATTTACAGAAGCCTAAATCATCATCTAAAATACTTGGTTGCCTTGCTCTACAGAAGCTTACATTCAGATTTACGATTTGTAGAGGGATTTTTGCGAAGGGAAACATAAGTCAAATTTATTTTTGCAAACCCTAGAATTTCACTATATATAATGTGTCTATGGGCAATAATTTGCAGTTGAATCACTCTGAATAGCAGAATTAAAGAATGGCAATGGAAAAAATGCCAAACGATTCAATAAAAAATGCGAGCAACAATTTTTACCTCCCAGATCTGCGTAGCAGAGTCGACATCATGATTTGAAGGAGGGAGGAAGAGAGAGACAAAGAAAGTGACGAGAGAGAAATAGGGTATGGCTGAAGAAAGAGAAAAAAGAGGCGGATCTGGTCAATTTTCTTTTGGACGGCCCAACAGGAGAATTAGGTTTCGCCTACACGGTACACATGCAGCGCATCCTCACCGCCGAAAAATGCAACCAACGGTGTGGATGAAAATCTATAAAACAGATTTTTTTTAAAAAGGAGAAGAAAAGGAAGATGATAAGGACAATTTCGATCCATACCATTGATTTTTCCGGGTAAGATAGTTCGGATGCAACCAACCTACGGTAGGGATGCAAAGGTATAAAACAGATTTAAAAAAATAAAAAAGAAAGGAATGTTGGGGTGCGTAGTTATATTTTGAATGAAATTGGACAAGTAGGTTGTAAAGAAAATGGATGATTGAGGCAATTAGTACAAAGGAGTCAAAGGCTTTAAGCTAACATTCATTCACCGGAAAATTACATCAATGCTCTATTTATAGAGCTACTCCACCGACTTCTTTTTCTCTAGAAAAGTCTAGTTAAGCACATGTGCTTAATTACATAAAAGATCTCTCATCTTCTAGAATTATCTAATTCTACCCATGTGCATAAATACAAATATCTTCTAGTGTAATTATTACTTCTACACACTTCTAATTATTTTTAACTTAGATATTTAAATACTTATTCTACATTATTCTAGAACAAGATTACAAATTACTTTTTCTAACACTCCTTAATTTGTAATCTTCATGATCTCTTGAGATTGAGAGAATTTTTCTGATGCTACTGATTTGGTCATGATGTCTGCTAGCTGCTCCTTGGTGTTGACGAACTGAATTTCTCATTTCTGCACCAAGTCTCTAATAAAATGATGTCGAAGCTCGATATTCTTTGTCCTTACATGAAAAACTGAATTTTTGCTCATTGTTATGGCTGACATATTGTCACAGTAGATAATTGTACGGCCTTCCTCTCTGTGCTCCATATCAGACAGAATCCTTCTCAGCCATACTGCTTCACAAGTTGCATTTGTAGCTGCCATATATTCTGCTTCTGCCGAGGACAGAGCAATTGTCCTTTGCTTTTTAGAACTCCAAGAAATTATTTTAGAACCCAAACAAAATACATAGCCAGACGTGCTCTTTGGATCATTGATTGATCCAACCCAATCACTATCGGTGTAGCCAATAAGCTTGTTGTTTTTCTCCTTTGTATACTTGATGCCAAGTTTCTTTGTTCCTTGAAGATAGCGAAGAATTCGTTTTGCTACTGCATATAGGGGTGTAAACGAGCCGAGCTGATTTTCCGCGAGCTCGAGCTCGGCTCGTTTACATAACGAGCCAAAAACTCGAGCTCGAGCTTGGCTCGAGCCTTAACGAGCCGAGCTTAGCCATTTACTAAACGAGCCTCTTTAATCGAGCCGAGCCTCCCCTTAACGAACCGAGTTTTTGTCGAACGAGCCGAGCTCCACTAGGCTTGTTTAGTAAACGAGCCGAATACTCGAGCTCGAGTTCAGCTCGTTTACTAAATGAGCCGAGTCGAGCCGAGCCTTAACGAGCCGACCTGAGCCTAGTTCGCGAGTAGCTCGGCTCACTTACAGCCCTAACTGCATAGTGTAGCTTGCTCAGCCCATGCATAAATCTAGAAATAAGATTCACAGAGTACACGATATCTAGCCTTGTATGAGCGAGATAATTTAGGGAACCAGCCAATTTTTGATAGGCTGTAGCATCGACCTTCTCCGCTCCATCATTTAACTGCAACTTTTCATTTAAGGAGAGTGGAGTGCAGACTGGTTTGCAATTGTTCATGCAGAATTTCTTTAATAAATCCCCAAGATATTTTTCTTGAGAGATAAAAATCTCCCCTTTGGACTGCCTTACTTGAATGCCAAGAAAATATCTCATAAAGCCTAGATCCGTCATCTCATACTCCTTCATCATAACTTTTTTAAATTCTTCGAGCATTGCTGTATTGGTGCCTGTGTAGATTAAATCATCAACACAAAGGCAAACAATGAGAAAATCTTGCATATCTCCTTTTTTGACATATAAGGATGGTTCGCTTTAGCTTCTCTCAATTCCGCTTTGACAGTATTACTTGTCAATATTGCTATTCCAAGCTCGCGGTGCTTGCTTCAAGCCATAGAGGGCCTTCCAAAGTCAATACACCTTGCCTTCTTTCCTTTGACTGTATAGCCTTGTGGTTGCTCCACATAAACCTCTTCTCTAGTTCACTATTGAGAAAGGCAAATTTGATATCGAGCTAATATACGGGAAGCTCGTTTTGTGCAGCTAAGGCCAAGACTGCCCGTATTGTCTCCATCCTTGCGACTGGAGCAAAAGTCTCATTAAAGTCTATTCCAGGTTGTTAGGAATAGCCTTTTTCCACTAATTAAGCCTTGTGTTTTTGAATAGATCCATCTTCTTTGTACTTAGTCTTGTAAACCCATTTAAGACCAATTACGTCTTTTCCCTAGGGCAAGTCAACGAGCTCCCACGTGTGGTTCTTTTCAATAATTGTAATTTCTTCATTCATTGCTTTTAGCCAAATTTCTTCTTTTGCAGCTTCCTCAAAATTATGTGGTTCACAAGTAAAAAATGCAACATCACAAGATTCATAAATTTGGCTTAAAGAGCGTACCTTCCTTGGTAGTGTACTAGAGTCCTCATCCAAGTCATCTCTTCGATTGTTGGAACTCGGGCTTGGATTCTGACTTGGAGTTGGAGTTGCAAATTCTTGTTCTTGTTCTTGTGCTAGTTCAATAAATTCAAATTCTTTTTGATCTTCTGCAAGATCATCCCATTTCCATGCTTCTTTTTCATCAAATATCACATCTTGAGAAATCACAAATTCATTTGTTATCGGGTTAAATGGACGATAACCTTTGGATTCGTCACTATACCCGATAAATATATATATTTCTCGCCCTTTTCGTCAAATTTTTCTCTTTTCTGTGAAGGAATTAAAGCATAAGCAATGCATCCAAAAACTTTTAGAAAGTTTACCTGGCGCTTTTGTTTATGCTAAGCCTCGTAAGGTGTTTTATTTTGGACAGCCTTCGTCGGAGAGCGATTTGAATTATAAACAGCAGTATTAACAGCTTCCGCCCAAATTGGAAGACCTTTACCTTTTAGCATGCTTCGTGCCATTTCAACACTGGTGCGGTTCTTCCTTTCTGCTACTCCATTATGTTGAGGCGTGTGTCAAAGGGTGAGTTGCCTCTCAATTCCTTTTTCTTTGGAGTAATTCTAGAATGGAGTACTGTAAATGAACTCTCCTCCACAATCTGTTCGCAATATCTTTATTTCCCTGCCACTTTGCCTTTCTACCAAGGCTTGTAAGTAGCATTTCTGGTGGTGGCACAGGTCCGAGTCACGGAAACAAGCTCCCCAAAAATAAGGGTAAGGTATCTTACGTCTTGCCGTCACCTGTACCCCCTCTGTTTGCACTCTTTTGAAGTGAGAACAGAGTTGATAGTGATGTGATCCAACAGGAGAAATCTGGTCCATGTTTTTTGTTGGATGAGATACTCATATTCACTAACAACTTCGACGAGGTGTTAGTTATTGGGAATGGAGGATTTGGTAAGGTATACAAACAGTTCGTTGACGATGGTGGTATGGTTGTTGCCATAAAGCGGTTGAATGCCGAGTCCAAGCGAGGTGCGGGAGAGTTTTGGACAGAGGCCAAGATGCTTTCAAAACTCCAGCATACTAATCTCGTTGGATTGATTGGCCACTGCAATGAGCATCAGGAAATGATCCTTGTTTACGAATATATAGCTCAAGGGACCTAGCTAGTAGGGATGAAAATTTTAACCGGAAAACCGACTGAACCGATCAAACCGATCAATTTTTGCTTAATTCGGTCAGTTTTAGGTATGAGTCGGCTCGGTTCAGTTTTTATTTTTTGAAAACGAAACAGTTCGGTTCGGTTCGGTTTTATAGAACAACCAACCAATTCAAACCAAACCGAACCGAACTTATTATATTAAAGAGATTATGCTTTCAATCCTAGCCGTTGGATCTATCACACATATATATATATATATATATATATATATATATATATATATATATATATATATACCCACGATCATCAGATCCTAAAATCCCTAATACCTCCACTTCTGTTACTCCTCTTCTTCCCATCCCCGACCTCACTTCCCAGTTCCCATTGCCGACATCACTACCCACTCCACGTTGAAACCCCACACCACACCACACCACCCCCCTGCGAGAACGAAGAACAGATCGTGATGGAGAACAAAGAACAGATTGCTTGTTCGAAAGCACAATCCACACCTATCTCCCTCTCATCTTACTCTAAGATCTCGACAGTCAATACTCAATAGGTTCGAAACACAGCAGTTTTTTGAAGAAAAAAAATAGGGTTTTTTGAAAAGAATCTTTTTTTTCTATTTTGTTTGCACGATTTGGTATGATTTGTATTGTTTATGGATGGATTTGGACGTGTTTTGTATGATTTGTGTTATTTATGGATGGATTTGGTTGTGATTTTGTATGATTTATGTTGTTTATGGATGGATTTGGACATCCAGCTGCCATTTTCGTCAAAAACCGATGGAACAGACCAAACCGAACCGCCAAAACTACCAACCGAACCGACGGTTACTTCTAGGCTTGGGTCGGTGTCGGTTTGGAAGATAAAAAAACTGACTTGGTCGGTTCGGTTCAAAAAGTGGTAAAAAACCGACCGAACCGATTTCATCCCTACTAGCTAGTCATCTCTATAAAATTGGTAGACCAGCGAGTGGCACAAGCATTTCTCCTCTCACCTGGGAGCAAAGGCTCGACATACGTATTGATGCCGCGCACGGATTAAACTACCTTCATAGCAGTACCGATTGAACTTTCATACACCGGGATGTAAAAACCAAAAACATTTTGCTAGACAAAAATTGCGTAGCCAAGATTTCTGATTTTGGGTTGTCCAAGGGCACTAAAAGTCATTTAACAACCCATATTAGCACAAAAGTGAAAGGCACGTTCGGGTATGTTGATCCACATTATTCCATAACCCAGAGACTAACCACGAAATCCGACGTGTATGCCTTTGGCGTAGTGTTGTTGGAAGTGTTGTGCAGGAGACCAGCTTTGTATACAAGTCTGGAGGAAGAACAAATCAGCTTAGTCGATTGGGTTCAACACTGCATCAAGAAGAAAAAGCTCGACGGAGTCATTGATCCCTCTCTCGACGAGCAAATATCACCGCGTTGTTTTGAAGTCTTTTGTTGGACTCGTCGTCAATTGTTTGCAAAAGAGACCAAGGTCAAGGCCTTCGATGGCTGAAGTGTTGCGCAGCCTTGAGCTCGCTTTAGTATCCCAACAAAAAGGAAGATCAAACGGGATAGGTCTTGAGGTTGCAACGGGTATTCTACTCCTATAACATTTCTCTGGTGATGGGTAAGAACGATTGGATTACTACTGTTGAATTGTCCTTTATGTTTGATTGTAAAAGGTGCTTGTTTTTTAGCTCAAAAAATATAAATATGAGGAATTTTTGGCTAAGTCTCCCTATAATTCTTTGTACCTTGTTTGCTATATTGGTTGGTATGTGTTTGCTTAATTCATTACTTGGAACTTGGAAGTCGTTGTGATATGTTTCTTTTATCTTTGAAAATTGCGGTGAGCGTGGATCAAACACGCCACCTTCAGATAGGTTAATAACAACTAGAGGGCTGCGAAAGTTAGTGTGTTAACAGCCCGAGAGAGAAAATTAAGAAAATTTCACAACAATTAAAAAAAAAAAGAAGAAGGAAGAAGAGAGAGAGGTTTTAAGGAACATTTGTTGAGAAAATCTTATTTACATACGTACAAAGGTGATGTAAACACAGCACTCAATCGTGACCATCCAAAAGTGTTTTGGACGGTCGGGATATTAATGAAATTTTTCCGTAAAAGAGTTAAAAACTTTTCCCGGGAAAAATTTCATTAAAATCTGGACTATCCAAAACATTTTAGTGGACAAGTAATCCATCAGTTGTCTTAGGGTACCGAGATGTGGTGCCCCAACCGTCTCAACACTACATATTTCGGCGGGTTCCATGCACAGTGGTTATGAGGTGTTAAGAGATTTGCAGGCACCACCTACCCCAAGAACTCCCAACAATTTTTCTTGATGGAGGGATGGTGGTTGCAGGGGAAAGTCGGTTTGGGTCTATGTTACCAATATGAGAGAGAGAGAGAGAGAGAGAGAGAGAGAGAGAGAGAGAGAGAGAGAGGAGGGACAAAAGGGTGAGGTAGGAGCCTGAACACTAGGAAGCAAGAGGGGGTAGGGATGCTAATCAAGCCAAACAAAGTATTTCTCAAATTCGGCTCAAGTCCTTTTTACATGTGTTCAAGCTCTGCTTGAGCTTGAGAATTTTATAAGACTAACAGTTCAAGCTCAACTCACATTTAAAGTTTCGTGATCGTGATAAGATTGGCTTGGCTCATGAAATATGCAAGTCAATCTCGCTTTCAAGCATATGCTTGAGCTCGTGCCATTCCAAAATGACAAAAGTAGGGAAACAAAAGCTATTCACCTGCACAAAATATTGTTCCATGGAAACCCTAACCAAAAGAAGGTGATGGTGGCTCCATATTTTCCCACTAAACCCTATGAATTGTTCCATGGAAGATTTTTACAAGGTTGGATGAAGCCTTAAATTTCTATATCTCACTTGAGAAGTTTCCAATCTAGATCAATGTTCTAAAACAAGGAATTAATCGGCGATTAATTGCTGGAGGAGCCTATCCGACTAGGTCCGAGTAACGACTAATCACCGATTACTAATTAATATGCACCGATTAACCGCCGATTTATCTTATTAATTGCTCGAAAGTGGCCGACCGCTAGCGCCTAGCGACTTTTAGAACATTGATCTGGATGCAGAAGTACTGGATTTAAATGGACGGGAAGATCTCACATATTTGAGATATTTATTGATTTACCCATATCTTTACAATATTTACAGAATGAGGGTTCACGAGCCTATCAAGTCAAACACACATATGCTCAAGCTTGATTTGAACTTATCATTGTTCTAAAAATCAGCCTAGGCAGCCAATTAATCGGCGCCTAGTCGCTAGGTGGTAGCCCACTGCCACACCTAGGGGCCTAGGCGTTTATCATGGCGTCGGATTGTCGGCCGCTAAGTTGGATTACTTGGCAAGGCAGACAATTAGGCGAATAGGTGATGTGATTTTAAAAATCAAGGGCTTCAGTGACGTCATAATATTAGGGGCTTTGGTGTAGTTTCACTGTGATATATATACATTTCCAATCTACCCAATTCTCTTACACGATCGAACATTGAACTCTGAATGTTGAAGTTTCCATATAATTTAATGTTTTTGTCTACTTATGTTGTATTTCCTCTCAAAATATTCAAAAAATATAAAGAAAAGAAAAATCCGCCTAATGTCTAGGCGCTAGATAGTGCCCGGCCGCCCGACTAGAGCCTAGCGACTTTTAAATTCATGGAATTCATAAACAAATAATAAAAAGTGATTGAGCTTAACTTCAACTTCGTTTGAACGAGTTGAAACAAGCCAAAAGTCAAGTCAAGCTCGCGCCGAGCTCAAGCTAATGGGTTTGTTTAGCAGCCCGAGGGGGCACTAATTTTGGGTTGGAATTGTTGGGAGGTTTCCTCCCAAACACAGTGGACACATAACATGACTGAATTCCCTTCTTTTTCCCCAAACATGTACAGTGCAGCAGCTCCTACCGTGCTTTAAGCACCGTAGCCAACTGTGTTTTAAGCACAGCAGGCTCCCGGCTCCTCCTGGAGCTCGGATACAGTCCAGTTCGAACAAAGACATCTTATAGTTACCGGCAGACTACGACCCATTACAGATGCCAAGGGAAAATCAGTTATGTGAAAAAGGTGCTTTCCATACGTCTAGTTCCAACAGATATCTAATGATTCTAATCTCTCCTTTCAGTAAGATCTCAAATTCAGCTACCATTTTGTTAGACATCTTACACCCGCAATCCCTCTTTCTCCTTCAATTCACACCACCACCACAAACACCAGCTAGATCAGATTAAGGAAATAACTAGAGGTTATATAGGTGAAGTATATTAACAGTTTTAGTGGTTGTAGATTCACATTGGACAGCTCCAATATCCATATCTAAGCAAGCAAGAAAATTAAAGATCGCAAGAATAGAGTCCATGTCTGCATTAAACATTATTAATAGAGTCAAACATGAAAAGCTTCACGATGCATGTGTCCCACAATTCTTCAGCTCAACAGAAATATAGAACATCAAAGAGAACCCAAAATTCTCAAGTATCTCTACACGTAGGGTAACAACTGCTTACGCTGAGGATATCTCCTACTCGGCCACAATATCTTTAAGCTTTTCCTTCAGCTCACCGTTCTACATGACAAAAAAACCACATAAGCACCATATCTAAGATTAAACAGGAACAATTTTTTTAAGTCAGATTACTTGGTGCTCTATTTCTTATGTTAGTAATTTAGTGTGGGAATACCAGGAAAGAGTCAATCAACCAGTGTCACGTAATTTACCCAAAAAAAACAGTGTCACATAGGGACATTGGTTCAAGTGGGTCACTTTACCCTCTTACAGACTATATTTTCTAGTATGTTTTTTACAATTGCGACCCCACCAAAAAGCCTAAATTGCCCCCAAACCCCATATTGACCCAAGGCCTCAACTATTTTTAGATTTTTGACCTTACTGCGCGCTGATTCTAGCTCCACCGCTACCCACCGGGGAGACAGACAAGAGAAGCATGGACATTTCAGGTAACAAGGGAATACCACAAGCTCGGGTCAGTAGGTGCTTCCACAAGACAAGGTTAAGCAATAGATTGACCGTGCATTGAGTGAATAATGGCATGAAGCCAATACCTTGTGCATGCTGAGAATAATGTCTGATCCTCCGATGAACTCCCCCTTGATGAAGATCTGTGGGAATGTTGGCCAGTTGCTGCAAAGAAACAGATTGAGAACTAAATGAAACAAACTACACGTTTAATTGTCAATAATTTGACCAAATTGGTGGCTAAACTTATATTTAGTCCAAATAGCAACTCCATTTGCAAATGTTTATTTACATTGCAAGACTAAATCACAAGGACTGCGAACTCTACAAATGATCCCAGAAGTTTACTGCCTTAACACAAACTTTCTCAATGGAGTTCGAATACCAAAGGGAGAAGGAACAAATTAGGGAAAACAGGTTGAAATGAAAAGGGTAAATTAGATAATTAAAACATAGGTTCTGCCCCTACTAAAAGATTGAAGTATGAAATTCCAATTTTTTTAATTTTAACCTTGAACTTTTAAGATGATATGAATCCAAACGCTCCGTCTAACTCCTTTAGTAATGGTACAAAACAAAGAGATTAAATTGTTTTTGCGGCAAACCCATTGATCAACGCCATGTCACCATGGCTCATCCAGATTCTTCTCTCCCTCTCCAGTCACTTTTCTCACACTTTAGTTTAATTCTTTTAGACTATTTATATATTAAAAATATTATTAAAAAATTAATTATTTTGATTTTCAATCCAATTAAATCGGTGCGAAGATTTTATTTTTTTGATCATTTTATCTTTAAGAATCATAATTAAATTATCTCTAGAACTCTCATAATTAAGTAGCTATTCTTTATTTAGGATCCTATAGAGTAGAAACTTGATTATAAGAGCCCAAGGCGACAAAATTTGATTATGACCATTTAGAATAATATGATCAGAATAATAAAATCTTCGCACTGGTTCAAACGGATTAAAACTGGAGCACTTAAGTTTCTAACCATATTTTTTAATATAAACGGTCTAAAAAAATTAAGTGCTCCAATTTTTAATCCGTTTGAATCCATGCAAAGATCTTATTATTTTGATCATTTTATTCTGAAGTGTCATAATTAAAATTGTCTCTAGGGCTTTCATAATCAAGTTCCTGCACTATAGGGTCCCAAATAAAGAACATTTACTTAATTATGAAAGCCATAGAGACAAAATTTAATTATAACCCTTCAGAATAAAATGATCAAAATAATAAAATCTTCGCACTTGGTTCAAACGGATTGAAAACTAAAGCACTTAATTTTTTTACACTGTTTATATATTAAAAAATATGGTTAAAAACTTAAGTGCTCCAATTTTCAATCCGTTTGAACCGGTGTGAAGATTTTATTATTCTGATCATATTATGCTAAAGTGTCATAATTAAATTTTGCCTCTAGGGCTCTCATAATCAAGTTTCTATTTCATAGGGTTCCATATAAAGAGAAGATACTTAATTATGTGAGATCTAGAGACAAGATTTAATTACAATCTTCGCACCGGTTTAATTGGATTGAAAATCAAAACAATTAAATTTTTAATATATAAATAGTCTAAAAGAATTAAACTAAAATGTGAAAAAAATGACCGGAGAGGGAGAGAAGAATATGGATGAGCCATGGTGACGTGGCGTTGATCAATGGGTTTGCCGCACAACCCTTGTACACGGCAGGGCCATGCACAATTTTATCTCCAAAACAAATACTAGTTTTTCACTTTATCTACCATTTTCTTCCTCTTTTACTTTTCATCTTGACAGCCACCAACCACCTCCTTCTGCCTTCCCACCACCAAAACCGAAACTGCTCCCGCACAATTTGACACCACCAGTCCACCCTCATTCCAATCGCCACCTCCAATCCACCAACGCATAACACCACCAAACCCCTTAACCCCATAATTGGCACAACCACCTATTCCAGCAACCACCAATCTCTTACATATTCAACTCAAACTCGTACCACGAAAAATGACTTTTCAACAAGAGTAAGACATGTTATGGTAATATCGAGTTCAAACAAACATTGCTCCAGTTGGAAACCCAAGCCTCTCAATGGACAAATACATCGATCGTTAGTTCGTTACAGTAGTTTCATTTCATTCTGCACTATTAAAAAGTGCCAAAGACAATGGCTTTATAGCCTCTTACTACTCTTACATGGACAACAATGTCAAAGGGATGTTCTAAGATAAAGATCCAAAGAACTGAGTTACCTGTATGCTTTGACAGAATCCTTAAGCTCAGGATCTTCAAGTATGTTTCTGGAACTAAAAGGTACATCTGCAGAAAGCATAGCAACAATAACCATGCCATAAATAACTTTAAAGTTATATCAGCAGGGTTCAATCGACCTAAATCTCAAGAAGTGCCATGCACAAATACAATTCCCTCTATCAGATATAACTCAATTCAGCTAGGCTGTGAAATTTGAATGCTTTCATCTGTCCCCTTCTCGAACATTTCTTTTTTTTTGGGATCCTACACCTTCTTGTACTTCACTTAGGGAATTTAGGCTAACTATAAACTGATCTCTTACAAATAACTATTCCATAAAAGAAAACAATCAATGCACCCCAATTTTCAATTTCCCTAAAATTGGGTAATCAAAAAAATTACTTTTCTTGGCACATAAACAAGCGATAAATAATTCTAGCTCGCTTAAATATTCATGTCAATATATACACCTAGCTGCTAAAGTGAATGGTACGTATATAGGCAATAGAACACTTACTATATTCCTGCAACACTCTTACTGCTAGCGAGCTGAACCCACAACGAGGAAGCTCAGGCACCCCTTTTATGTAAATCATCACAGGATTTTCCTTGATATCCTATATTATAAGAAACATCATCAATACAATTAGGCTTCAAACAATTTAAATACTAAAAACTTTAGCTGGACAAATGGAGAATGAGAAGGCTTAAGATGTGATATCTAATGTGGAAGGTTTGTTGTCTACCTGCTCAACAATGTCCTTCAAAGAAAGGGAAGAATCCTCAAGCTTACTAGTAGGTCGGAAGTCCTCGTGTGTGTCAGGTTCATCAGGTACTGTAGTTGAGTATTGCATCCCATGGTGGATAAAGGATCCAGTTGCCTACCAACAAGCAAGTGACAATATTGGCAAACACCATTCCAATGATCAGGAAAAAAAATTTCCCAAACTGAGGTCAAACATTTGTTGGCTGAAATTTCAAGCGGCCTTTTTTTGTTAATTCTATTGTTTATAGTTAAGCAATCATCTGAACTTCTCCTTTCTGGAGTGTTTCTTGCTTGCAAGAATTTCGCTTACAGTTTTATGAATGTAGATCCAGGAATTTTAGACGCAGATGGTTTTGCTTTACTTAAAAAATCTAAGCAGTTTATTGAATACAAGGAGTATATTTTACGATTAAAGTATAAAAGAAATTTGGATCATATGATTTTGTTGCACGTATTAGCTCTAGAACAGAGCAAAGGCCAAAGACCAAGTTGACCATGGTTTTGAACATCATAAAGCCAAAATAGATTATTTGTTGAAGGACAACCGCATATGACACACGTGGGCGGAGGCAGTGAGAGACAAGGGGAGTTGATCCCACTGCCTCCCAAATTTTCGTAGAGATAGGTAAAATTTTCACCCTATTTTTACTCATTTGACCCCACTTTAAAATTTATTTTTGCCCCAACTGATATAAGGGTTATGTACTTAGGGAAAAGAGGGGTCAAAATAGAATCACCACCCACAAAATCCCCAAACATTGGTTTCATTGGTTTCATTCATTCTTCAGGAAAAAAAAAAAAAAACTAGGTTCTCCCTCCCCCCCTCTCTCTCTCTCTACGTACGTCTATGAGTGAGAGTAACTGTAGGTGCATAATCGATGTTTCAGATTATCAAAATACAATCATTCTGTTTCAGATTACTTATGCCTTGTTCGGATGGGATTTTGAAAAAAAAATTCCAACTCAAAAAACACTCATTACCCCTATTTCCAATCATTACTCTCATTTCTCTTTCCTTTCTCCAATCATTATTCTCATTTCTCTCTCTCTCTCCACTCTTTTCCCTATCTTTAATCATTATCCTAATTTCTCTCTCCACTCACTACCCAAAAGCCATACTCAAAAATTTTCTAAACACCATCTAAACAAGGCATTATTCAATTTTATTACATCTCTTTAGCCTCTTGAATGCTTGTTTCTGTTATCAGATTACGATGGTAATGGGAATCATGGGATTAGTGCTTTGTTGTTTCGAAACATGTGATTAAAATAGTCAAACGAGGCTATCATTCATGGTTTCAAAAGTATGAAAAGTCGTCGAGGTCAATTGTGAATCGAAGCTACATTTTATTATTAACATATATCTACTTTTTGATTAACTTGTTAATCTAATTATTTTTTCAATTAGCAACTAGAAAAAGTGAATCAAACATAGTTCATATTTTCGACCCCATTTATCGAAAATCCTAGCTCCACCACTGCATCTACATGAAGTTACAAGATTGAGTCCAAAATTAGTGTCTGCTGCAGTGGAGAGGTACTGTTTTAGTCTTTCAGAGTTAAAGACAAGGGCAATTTGTACTCTGTTCTAAAATGAAAGTCCTGAGGGGTATTATGTTTATAGAAAAGTATGATCCTACAATATTAAGCACCCAAGCCCAATTAAGGACAATCACGAGTAAAATCTCAAGCCAGCATTGAGCCAGAAATATGACACTCCTGTTCAACAATAAGACCATAACTTTTCAAACGAAGCTCTATGTTAATTAAGCAGTTATTTAGACTTCATCCCTTCCCTACAAATCACTTTCATGATACAACTGAGCTATTTACTCTCAAAAGACTCAACTTCTTAAATCCCAACCCTTGAATCGAACATGATGATACTTAAACAAAATGGCTAGCCGAACACAACAGCAGCTACGATGGCATGTGCAACCAAACAATAGCTAGCAGGATTTCAGTTTTCCTAACAGGAAACACATACAATCAGACAAAATTCCACACGACTACACAGGATGGAGACTATAACCACTTTAGAGAAATATACTTCAACTAATTTCCATATTCAGGGTGGACCAAAGACTTCATCATTTGGCTCAACTATAGAACAACAGATATGGCTGTGCTCAGGATGAGCTTTCAATGCAAATGAACTAAGAATATGTCATTATATGGGCTAATCTAACGATCCCAAAAGCAGCCATGGTTTTGAAATCGCATTCTACTATGCAATCATAAGGACCTCTGAAAGGATTGCAGTCAGTGTTTCTAAATTCCAAGCCTAATTTGCCTTTATGATCCAAGATGACAAAACACCATTTCTCAAAAAAAAAAAAAAACCTCCAAAAAAAAATTCCTGAAATTCTTCCTCCAAAAAAATTTCCCGAGTTTGGCACCCTCAGCACCCTTAAATTTTTGGCTGATCTCGCATCCTCCACATACACTTCAGAATTTACAATAAAGTTAAGTGTTTTGGCCCTGACAAAATCTTGATAATTTTACTTTAGCCTCTTCGTAATTTCTTTACCATAATCCCTCCAAACTCAAAGTAACACGCATTTAGCCCATCTTTACCGGTTTTCTATGCCACCGCTGAATAAACCACTATTTAACCACGGAAACATTTTGAAAACAAAAAAGGCAAGGGAATTGGATTCGATTGACTAAAGCAACGAACTTATTTTAACCCTTTTTCCCAAGATGCATTCATCCATACCGTAATCGAAGGCTCATAACATACACAAATGCCGAAGACTAGACAAACGAATGATCACATAATCAAATTAATCATTACACCCAGATTGATTAAAACAAGTTTTTTCTTGTATAAGTAGATGTCTGGCAAGAATTTCATTTCAAATAAACGCCATTAAGGCCGTTAGCTACCGTATAGGCCGTACATAACGGGATTTTAAACCTCTACACCGTTATTTACTTATGTATCTGCCGGTACTGTCCGATATCGGTTCATATATCCCCGTATTAATGATACTATAACGTTTCTCGATACCAAGACTTACAACCCTGATACGAATAGACATAATTGAGCCCTAAACTGACCTCAGCAACGGACTCGGAAGCGG
Source organism: Rhododendron vialii (assembly GCF_030253575.1). Lineage (NCBI taxonomy): Eukaryota > Viridiplantae > Streptophyta > Magnoliopsida > Ericales > Ericaceae > Rhododendron > Rhododendron vialii. The sequence goes on along the minus strand of NC_080558.1, from coordinate 9,639,113 downwards.
AGGGGCGAAGGAAGAGAGTGACGGATGATCGGAATCTCGACGGCGAGGAGGAGGAGGTGATGTTTGCGACGGCAAGGCGGTGGAGAGGTGTCGAGAGTCTTCTCCACATGGTTTTAGGGTTTTGGGGGATTTGTAGATCAGGAAGGAAGAAACCTCTCACTTTTTCTGTGTGTCGTGTCTCTTCGTGAAGTTCTTCAGCAAATAAATGGGAAGGGGAAATGGAAATGGGGTACGAGGTGGGTGCAAAGTGTAATAAATGATGTCTTCTTCTTCTTCTTTTTCCCTACTGCTGTAAAATAAATTTTTTTTTTTTATCAAGAAAATAATGCGATATAAGGGTGCATTTCAAAGTTATCAATCCCCCCTACCGGCAACCGTATTGTTTTCTCTATTAGGAAGGTATGTATCGGTATCGTCCATTTTCTCTATTGGGACGGTTCGTATCGTACCATTTCTCTATTGGGCCCGCGGGAAATACGAGAAATGAAAGAATTTTCTCTTCTATTGTTCAGTTTGGATAGAAAAATGAGAGTAAATAAAAAAATTTAGTGTATCTTTTTCCTAGGACACATCCAACGTACCTTATGTATCTCATGTGTGATTCAATGTTAGGGGAGTTTTCGATAGTGAATAAATTGTGAGAAAAAATTTATTGCAATTAAGTTATTAAGTGTTTTCGCTAGTGAATAAGTTGTTGAAAAATGTCAAATTATTTCCAGTAATAAATAAGTTGTGGATGGATATGTGAGTGAAAAAATTATTCAGAAAAAATTTGTTGTCCAGTTGCTAGTTAATATGACATGGTAAAATGCCAAAAAAAAATTGATTAATATGAACGACATAGTAAAAATGCCTATAATTTTTTCCTCAAATTGTTACAGGAAATACCCCTAATAGATTTCGATAAAAAAAATATCATCAACAAATTACAAAATATTTATAGGAAGTGATTTTCGCACCCTCTAAATTATTAACTTTTGAAGAGTGCTAAATCATGCGGTTAGCAATTCGAGGAGTGCCAAAATTTACGATGCTTACGTTTTCTTTTTTCTCAAATCGTTACCAAAAATACCCCTAACATGTCCCGATAAAAAAAATATCATAAACAAATAATAAAATATTTAAGAGAAGTGATTTTCGCAATTTCAAATTGTTAACTTATACGGGTGTTAAAATCATTTTCCATGTTTTATTGACTTTTTACCCACTAGAAAAATTAATTTCCTGAACTTTAACCACCAAATACAGTTGAAAATCTAGCTTTTCGTCAACGACTGATTCGTCTCTCTCTCTCTCTCTCTCCAAAATTTCTTCATTCGACTCTGCCACAGATTGCAAATTTAGGGCTTCAATTTTGACCAAAGCCCACAACCCAAACCCCTTCCTCAAAAAACCAACCCAATCAATCTCCAAACCGTCCACACGAAATGGACGGAAGCAGCGGCGGAGGACCGGCGCCGTTCCTGCTGAAGACGTACGAAATGGTCGACGACTCGTCCACGGACGAGATCGTCTCCTGGAGCGCAGCCAAGACCAGCTTCGTCGTGTGGAACCCTCCCGAGTTCGCTCGGATCCTCCTCCCCACCTACTTCAAGCACAACAACTTCTCCAGCTTCATCCGTCAGCTCAACACCTATGTAAATAAATCCTGTTTCCCTTCGATATATCATTAGATTTTTTTGTCGGTGTTTTTGCTCAGCCAAAGTTAGTATTGTTGGAATAGTTAGATTAGCACTTTAGAGGAGTTGAACTCCAGACCTTAGGACCGGTCCCGGGGTGCCCCTGGGACCCGGGCCCTGCACAACTCCAAATATTCATGTGTATTATACTAATTTTTAGGTTAATCTAAACAAGTTCTATGGGATTGACCACTACAAGTTCCGTGGGTGAAGAAAATTCTTATAATTTCTATATGTGTGGAGTAAAAATCCCTAGAATTTCTAGTTATCAATCATTTTTTAGGTTGCATTTATAAAATTGAACGGTGGCTACGCACAACACACAATATCTTTCTTCAGACATCTCAAGTAGCAATATATATACTTATAAAATCTTCTTCTTCTTTTTTATCAGTATGAAAATGAACATGTTTTGGGCCCCTATAGACTCAAATCCTACATTCGCCACTGCCTGACCTCATTACTCCTAACACCTAAATGCACCACCTGATGATGTTGGCCCAAAGGCCTCTTGGTGATTTATCATGTGAATTTCCTCTTTTTGTGTGTGTGTCTGTGTAGAGGATTGATGTCATGTTCAATTGTTGTAATCGTGTAAGTTGAAATTGAAGTTGTGTTTGCTAGGAATATGGGGATAGAGGGCTTTAGATAGACGAACATAAATGATAAAGCGTGCAAGTGAAAATCAATTAGCAATTAGTGGGGGATTTGCCAAAGCTCGTATACTAGTTTCGGAGGTTATAATTAGCAAATCGGCAACATTATTGATTATTGTATAAATTGAAGGCGAAGTCATGTTTGGTGGAAATTTAGGGTTTTTGATAGTCAAACATGGATGATAAAGGATGTGACTGAAAATTAATTAGCAATTAGTAGTTGGGAGGTCGCTCAAATTCATATACTAGTTTCAGCGGTTATGATTAGCTGATATGGGACAAGCAAGTGCAGAGTGGTGAACAGAGGATCGAGGACGATCACAAGGGAATTAAGTTCAATATGACTAACAATAAATGAAATAGAGTCTTGTCTAATTGTCTCGGGAAGGATAGCTTTCATACAATGTTAAAGCATTTGCTTCGTCCGTCGATATATCAAAATATATGATCACCCCAAGCGTAGAGCTAAAACGTCACTTGAAGCATAATAATCCGGAAGTCCGGGATCATACCCAAAAGAATATCATCATGGCTCGATTGGATTTGTAGAAGCAAGTTTTGTGGCCTTGAGACGGCTAACTTTAGGAATAGTTTGAAACAGAGAAAAAATGCAATTTAAGTGTGTTTTGAAAACAATTAAACTAAGCGGCTAGGTCTTGGGGATTTTAACACTCTTAACTTGAATCAATCAGCTTTTCTCGCGAATTACTCGGGTTGAGATACGCGTCAACAATCTCCCAACCCGGAAGATTTGACACTAAGCCCGTTTAACTAGAAAAAAAGTTGAGTTACCAAGCGAGTTCTAGTATTCGTCTAGCAAACGCAAGGGATGACAGTGCTCCAAGCATCTATGTGTGGCAAGTAGGCTTGCTCTTGTCTACGCATGATCAAAGAGGTTAACACCGCCAAGATTTGATAGACAAACACAAACTACCTTGATTTGCCAACTAACTTGAAGATTTATTGAGAAAAGCACGATCAATCCAAGTCATGAAGTGCTAATCACCTCATGACCAAGCCTAATTAACTACTCACTCATGCTAGAAATTGAATCAACAAAGGTAATTATTGAAAACATAATGGAATTCAAATTAAACTAGAGATTAAGATAGATCAAGAGCGTAGCTACAACTTTAATGAAGAGTAAAATAACAAACTACAACTAATTAAGGGAGGAATCAGGAAAGTGCAGAATTAGCTAAGAACACCAAGAACAATGAAGAACAAGGAAGAGTAAGCACCAAGTAATGGAAAATCCAATTCTAGATCTAAAAAGTGTTGTAGATATTTGTGACATCATGGGATATTTATACAACTCCATTCTCCCCCACAAAATATCTCAGCAAACGTCCTAAAAACTTGCCATGTATTGATACCGAGCAGCTTTGACTGGGCCATCATAGCCACTCGGTATCGATACAAGTAATGTTGTATCGATACCCAAAGTCTACGAGCTGACTGGGATCTGCTTGCAAATGGGTATCGATGCACATCTATGTGTATCGATGTGTATCGATACCGACCTCGATATTCTTGGATTTTCAGCTCTTGGCTTCCGGCTTGGCTTCCAATGGTCTTGGCCACCCGACGGGTCTTCGACTCTTCGTTCTTGGGCCCCTGTAGCTCCATTCTTGATCATCTTGAGTCTTGGATGCCTCCAGCTTGGCTTTAAGCTTTAAAACCCTCTTTGTTACGCGATTTTCCTACAAAATGAAATAAACTACCCTACGCGCAATATCAAATAAAATACTAATTTAACTAAACATAAAGCGATAAAACTAAGGATTTAAGCATCAAGAATATGCATTATTGGATGCTTATCAGCATCCGTCTCAAAACCAATCCAACAATGAGTGGGGAGGCTTATAAGGATTGTATCCTAGTTATAATTAGGTACAGCGAGACAAGGTCTAAGAAAGAAATCAAAAACGGAGTTCTTTATGTATTTGCAGTCTAATGTATTTTCAGTATACCCCTTTTGTGAGCCTATGCTAAGTTGCATGACATGCTATTTTAGATTTGACCAGACACAGAAGGTGATGTGTCGTATTCTTTTTTTTTTATAAGTAAATAATTATATTAAATAAGGCATTAAGGGAATGCCACCCGTATACAAAAAGGCCACCAAGACAAAAAGGCCCTATACACCACCTAGTGAAAAGAACAACTCAAACCACTCTAAAATGATCAAGGGATGGATGACACTCTCCCTTATCCCAACTATACAAACTACTAACCACAAAACTTTTAATTTTAAACAAAGGTTTTTCTACCCCTTCGAAACATCTCGAATTCCTCTCACGCCAAATAGTCCACATCAGACAGAGAGGAATCATAGCCCAAACGCGCTTTCTCTTCTTGCCCACTCTATCACCCCTCCAAGCAATTAAAAGCTCCATAACATTTCTCTACGTAACCCATTGTATCCCAAACCAAGATAACACTGTGGACCAAAGTTCCCATGCCACCAAACAATGGATGAGGAGGTGATTCACCGATTCGGCATCCCTTTTACACATACAACACCAATTAACAATTATTCTCTATCTACGAGATTATCAATAGTAAGAATTTTTCCTTGAGCCGCGCATCAAACAAAAAAAATCACTTTCAACGGTGCTTTTGCTTTCCAAATCGCTTGCCACGGAAGGGTAGAGTTACCACTCCCCCGTAACGCTTGATAATTACCACTCCCCAGTAACACTTGATAATAAGATTTCACCTGAAAAAGACCTGATTTTGTAAGTTCCAACGCATCTCATCCTCTCCTTCTCCTATTCCTTGCAAACTGTACACTCTAGAAAATAAAGCCATCAAAGCTTCCTCCTCTATTTCTCTAACATGTCTACGCAAAAGGATATCCCAAACCATAGCCCCATCATAGAGAAAAAGACCTGATGTGTCATATTCTCATCCCCTTAGGAATTTGTTGGAGCAAAAAGTGTAGTCATTTGCAGAGTTTGTAACCACCTCTTATTTTGTTTATTTTCTTGTTGACAATCTCCTGTATATCCACCAAAAGATGCTGGCATGCGCCACTGACTTTTGGAAGAAATTGTAACCTCGTGTGTACCGTGATTTAGGCAACAGACCTTAACCTTGATGAGTTGCTCTAGGCAATAGTTGAGGAATCTCAATCTCATGTGCGTTGTTATGTATTTCCTAGAGCAATTGAAAGATCCCAAAGCTAGATTTACTTAGAATTGAAAATAAGTTTTTCTCTTGATTGTGTTCTAATTTGGAATCTCAAGCAAAACTTGTCATAGCTAAATGATGTTTCCGTGTTGAGTCAAAGGTAATGGAATTACTAAGAACCTGATTTAATGGTTACTAGGTTGAACTTGAGCATAACTACTTTTGGCAAGAGCTGTTCCATGTGTTTAAAAGTCAAAAAAAAAATTAATGAAGAAGAAGAATTACAGCTCTGGGATTCGCTTCGTCTATCTGAGATCAGTTACACCATTTAACAATCATTATGGTGGGCATAGAAGTTATTTGTGATGTGTTGCAGTTTGGTTGGCAAAAATCACGTCTGTTATGATTGTATATATAGAGATTTCCCTCAAACTGCTCAACCAACTTTGTATGCACTCATTACTTTGGCATTCTTTATTCCTCCTTTGTCAGTGGATAGAAGTCTGCCATATGATTTTACTGTATTATGTTCTCCCAAATGTTTGCTTCTTCTTTTTTTTTTCTTTTTTTGAAGTTCTTGGTTTCTTGTCTCATTTTCCTGTGTAAAAAGAGACTTGTTTGTATCCTTGGCATGCTCCTGGGAAGTCTTATGAATGTTTGTTTCCTATCATGTCCAATCTGTTTCTTTCCTTGCTGAAGTTGCTGTTGTTTATACAGTGTCATGCTCTTGTTGGAGAAAAAGCAGAGAAATGATGGATACTAGGCAGTGCATGTTTGTTGCATTGAGGTCAAATTTGAAACTGAAATGTTTTGCACCCAATTCAGGCATGTGACATGTCTAAGAAAAATCAGAAACATAGTCCAGACTAGATTATGATGCATTATGAACTTTTTAAAGTTTGGGATAGGAACATAATTGCTGGCCATGAAAATATTAGCAATAGAAATGGAGGAAAGAAAGATTCTACCAGGGGATGAGAAAAGTTGTATCAGTCATGGTGAATTTTATTGGTTTCATCTCAAAAGTAATAAAGAGCAATGAGCGTCATCTCAAAAGTAACAAGGAGTGTACATTTGTCAAGTTGTTTGTGTCCTTTTTCCTCACTTTTTGTTAGACCTACATATGCATATCATGCTATGTTAGCTTCCCACAATGCACCTTTAAATATTGCACCTTCTTACTATGCGGGAAACTCTTGCTGGTTTTTTTTATTCCACATCTCCTTGTAATCTTGTATGTTTGAACTCGGCTTGTAAATCATTGGAGTTCACAAAAACACGAATACCTTCTGCAACAGGGATTTCGAAAGATTGATCCGGAAAAATGGGAATTCGCAAATGAAGAGTTTATGAAAGATCAAAAGCATCTTCTAAAGAATATCCATCGCAGGAAACCCATTCACAGCCATAGTCAACCTCAAGGTACCTCGGGTGACCCAGAAAGAGCAGCTTTTGAGGAGGAAATCGATAAGCTTTCACGCGAGAAAACTGCACTTGAAAATAACATTTTAAGGTTCAAACAGCAGAAATCTTCGGCAATACTTCAGTTGGATGACCTGACTCAAAGGGTAACTGGTATGGAACAGAGGCAGGAGAATTTGATTACTTTTTTGGAAAAGGCAGTTCAAAACAATAATTTCGTCGAACAACTTGCTCGGAAGCTCGAAGCTACGGATTTCTCGGCATATAATAAGAAAAGGCGCCTCCCTCAAGTTGATTACCGTATAATGCCGGTTCCAGAAACTAGCTTCGTAGAGAATAATAGCAGCTCTAGGCCTGATTGTGGAAACATTACCCACCAAGATTTCTCAAATACGCTACGGCTGGAACTATCTCCTGTTGCTTCAGATATTAACTTGGTTTCTCATAGCACACAGAGTTCCAATGAAGATGGGGAAAGCCCAAATAGGAGACTGTACGAACCTAAAGATACACAGATGGGACCCGTTGGTCTTTTGGTGGCCCCTGAAACCTTAGAGTTGTCAGACACTGGAACATCTTTCACATTTAATAGGGATTCAACAAGACTCCAGACGTTGCCCCAAAATTTGGCTTCGAATGAAGAACTTGATGGCAATATTTCTTGCCATTTAAATCTTACTTTGGCATCTTCATCACTGCAGTTGGAAAAAAGTCAATATCCACAACTAGGTCATGAAATCAGCAAGTCCTCAGAGCCAAGGGCCAGTGATAAAGAGGCTGAAATTAGGGTTTCCCCAAGGAAGAGAGCCGCCTTCTCTGATGGTGATGCCACTTTGTCTTCCTCAAAAGAAGCACCAAATAAGAATCAAGGGATGGCGACTCCTCAGGTCCGCGTGAATGATGTATTCTGGGAACAGTTCCTAACTGAAAGACCAGGCGCTTCAGAAACTGAAGAGGCTAGTTCTAGTCTGAGGTCAAACACATTCGATGATCAGGAAGATAGACAATCAGTGCGTGGAATGTCCAGAAATGCGAAGAGCGTGGAGCATCTCTCTCTTTGAGCCCTGAAGTTACAGTTTTACTCGGTCAAAAGTGTTCAAATGCTTCTCCAGGCTCCACATGCATGCAACTTTCATGTATCATCAGGTATAATATTCTAGGCTTCGTCTGAGATGCTTGTTTTGTGTTTGTTTGGGCGAAAATGGTCTTCTTATCGTACCTTTCTTTTGGTCATCAATGGTTATGCTCTTTGCGGGCATTGATACATGCACCGGAAAACACTTTTGGTTTGTTAGTTTAAACTGTAATATATTACTAAATAATGGATAATTCAGAGGTAGCAAAGTGTGTTGAGGTTTGCTTAAGATGTTGGAACTGGTATATGATCAGTTTCTTTTTGTTTGTTTTATAAGTATGTGATTCTTGTAGTATTGCATGTAGATGGGTTTATCACATGGAACTCCAAATCATTTAATCGTTGCGATAAGTATTCATAATTCTGACCTTATTAAAGTATCTAGATTCTTGTTGCACTGCACGTAGATGGAGTTATCACCTTAGGTTTTATCTCAGATGAGCATTTAGACTCGACGCCTACAAATTGTTTCTATTTCATATCCTTATACAGTTATACTGAGTTGGGTTGAATAAAATTGCAGCCTCAAAAGAAACCAACAAGTGGAGTGGTGGCCAAGTGGAAGGCTCCATGTACTCTCATGTATTTGACAGGGGTTCAAACCTCACTAATTACAAATAACAAAGTTTACTTTAAGCGAGCAAAAAAAAAACAGAGAAACCAACTGAGGCTCCGTTCCGGAAACCTTCTTAAAAAATAAGTACTTATTTTGCCACTTTTTATTCAAAAATAAGAAGGGTCATTTTACAAAACCTAAATAAAAAATTCCTTTCACATTTTCAAACTCAAAAATAATGTAAATGAAAAAAAAAATTCAAATTTTTTTGCACCGTATTAAAGATCTCAATGAGAACTATCAAACAAAATCCATAGTGATAGGAAAATTATTTGCGTAAACACATGATTTTTGAGCTTGAAGTTGCCTTATACAAAAAATAAGACTGTTGCTATGATAATGGGCGCCGGCGGAGAAAAATCGTACCGACGGAAAAGGGATGATCGGATTAAGCACCCTACACACTTCTGATGCCGTTGATTCCCTCGTGGGCCCCCTCAGTTTTTTTTTTAGAATTTTTGGACGGCTCGGATCGGCCGTCCGGTGGCCGGAGACGGCCCGGCGCGACCGTCGGTACGATTTCCCTCCCCGGCGCCAATTGGTACCTATATAAATTCTTCAAAAATAAGCACCTCCTTTTTATCTTTGTGGAACAAGCCTTATTATTGAACAAAAAATAAGTTCTTATTCCATTTATGGAACGAGCCTGATTCTTTGTTGTCAATGAGAAGAACTCTACTGTTTCCGACCTGTGTTCTGTCCTGATTCAAGTTGGTTCAGTTCTGTGTCTTTCTTGCTGATTGCAGTGGCAGACAGTTGAGTCAATTACTTAAAATCAGCTTGTTATGACAGAACTGAAATTGATCACAATTTTCGAAAGTTCTTTAGGGCTATGGGCCAATATTTATGGGATCAAATGTGGAAAATGGTACTCAAGTTATACTCGTAGCTACTCTGGCAATTTTTTCAAATTTTTTACCCCACTTGCTAATGCGTCTATCAAAAATGATATAACCACACACACAAATGCACAAACCCAATCACAAAGTGTGTGGGGTCCACACACTTAGCCACACACACTTTGCACACACAAATGCACAAAGTGTGTGAGTGCGTTTGTGTGTGCAAAGTGTGTGGTTCTAGACTAATTGTGCATCTATTTGTTGATGTAATCGATTATAAATTCAATTATGTTACGAGACGAAGTTAAAAGGGTGGCACATGGCGAAATTTCTAGAGAAAAAAAACCCTCATATCAATTTTCTCATGATTGTTTTACTCTATTCGTTCTAAAATGTTAGTCTACTACGAAAAGACTTGCGAACTTAGTTAAAAAAAACTTTTGTATATACTTCTTTGAATTTCTTCGCACCAAATTAAGGAATTAATTGAGAACTTTAGATCGGTGCAATAAATTAAAAAAATTATGTTCATCCAAAATTCTCACGTCTTTTCATGGAGGACTAACATTTCGGGATAAAGTAATTTCTCTCACAAGTTGTTTTGACAATTTATTATCGCACTTTCATACCATAAATAACTTCGATTGTCAAATTATATTGTGCCATTTACTTGCACCTCAAGGCCAGGATCTAACCTATTTGATAAAATATGTGAGAAAATAAATAAAATAAACATGGTCTCTCTCTTGTCGGTGGGGGAAAAATGATTGGCTTTCATTAGAGGATATTTCTTTTTCTTCATTGACGTTTGTCAAAGACAATCTTGATATTTTAAATAATGGAGTACAACCCAAGCTAGATCTGTAGATCCATTTGCACATGGGAGCCACCGACATTTTTATGACAGTTGCCGTCATATGAGCACATTTATATTTTGGAGTCCACACCACACACAACACTTGAAAACACTTTAATAAAGCTTCGGATCCCCTCCGATTTAAGCTTTGAATTGGATGAAACGTTCAAATCTGAACCATGCATTGATAGTATTAGTGATGGAATACATTGATAGTATTAGTGATGGAGTAGTAGTTTGAAGTTGCTCGCAAATCCAAACCATTGCAGTAACTGCCCCGTACAATCCAAATTAAAACCGAGGAGGATCGAGATCGTTCTATAGTTTTCTTTTTCTTTTTTGATTGGAAAGACTCCATTCAGTTTTCAGGAATGTTCTGTGGAAAATTGGTTTCCAGAAAAAAATGAAGTAAAGGAGAATGAAATTTTATGTTCCTGTGTGTGTTCTGTTGAGTGTTGACAAGAAATCTTGCAGGAAAATAAAAATTCCTTCCTTTTGACAACACCTATTTTGCAGGAAAGTATTTCCCAGTATAAAAGTTAAAGCGGTAAAATTACAGGAAAGTTGATTTTTCGGTCATTTCTCATCATTTCCGTGCAATTGAACTGGGCCAATTGGATGGGAAGGGGCAACCAGAGTAGAAATCCCTGAGCATGACCATAGGGATTCCCGACACGCTATGAAATATCCGATTCGAGTCATAACTAATACTTGTGAAGGCATATAGTCACCACAGCATCAACTATGTACTAAATGGAGTTCTAGGGGCCTCCACGTGAAATGTAATAAAATATTGCTTGGCGTGAGTCTTGAACCGCTGGCATTGATGGAGTAGTTTTTAACCCACTCACCTTTGCCATCTAGGTTGCCACCGTCGGTGGTAATCGTTTTTTTATTATTGGGATAACTAAACTTTGGTGGGCGCGCATAACAAGAATCTAGTTGAACAATAATGAGCTGGCTTGGAGTACCATTTTTTGTTTTAAAAAAAAAAAAAATTGTTTAGTAATGTATGTTTTGCGCGACTCGTGTGAATATCTTATGGAAAACAACTTTCTTTGAGGAAATCTAAAAATGATAATTTTTGAATTCTTGGATCTAGCATTTGATGATATCCACTTGAGTTGATATTTGACGACTGAAAAGAAGTTAGAAAATCAAACTCCACGTAATGAACGGATGAGGGCAATTTTGGTTGATAAAAAAGAAGGAAAAAGATGGATCTTACTACTGAAGTGGAGCTTAATGTAAAACTATGCAAAGTGGATAATATTCACCACTTCTGGGTGAATGACGAAGTTTTTCTCTTCTATTTTTGCATTAAACCATACAAGAACTACAAGTGTTCTAACTCTTATTTTCTCGAAAACAAGAAAAGTGAAAAAGAAAAATATGTGACAGCAATACAAAATTCGGTTTGATGTTTTAGGGAGGTTTTTGGAGGTAATTAGTGAAGAGATAGATACAGAGACATTTTATTGAGAACCGTGCTAGAGAGAGTAATTTGGTTTTAAGACTTAAAGCGAACACAGTCAAGTTTTGGTAGACAAAGATGTTGTAATTGGGATTCAAGCACTTTTATTTTAGTTGGTAATGGGTTAAGATGTAGTGGGGAAAGAAAGAAAAAAAAACTACTTCCTTCATTGCGTGTGTACGAAATATTTAATTTGTTGGAGTATAAATAGAAAGTAGCTATTTTCTTTTTGTAAAATATTGTTCCATACATTTCATGCTCGAGTTTCAGCCTCCCCTCTTATTAAATCCTTGCTCCGTCCCTGCTTTGTTGTATCTTTGAAGTTCACTTTGGACCACAAAAATTGTAGCACCAGCCTAAAGGCTAAAGTACAGAATTACTATATGTTGCGTTAATGAAGAAGAATCGACTTCTTCAGAAAAGGAATCCCAGCTCTCTAGTTAGATTGTGGGTTCCGTGATTAAGTCTTAAGGCCTCCAGTAGTCCACTTACGAAAGCTCAGTGGGGTTTTTCAGGTTCGATTCTTGGGGTCAAATTGCAAGAAAGTAATTTATCATAAATTTTCTAGTCTCAAAGTGAATGGTCTACCTTTGACCGGACTGATGTGAGGAGATTAGTTGACGTGAGCACAAACTTAACACGGACAGCTCTGACCGTCAAAAAGAGAAGAAAAAAAAACCCATAGGAAAGGAAGAGGTGTTTTATTACCAATCACCAGTTTCAACATGAGCACTAAAAACTTAAATTAACGAGGAAGATTATTTAGTGTTCCTGGGACATAGTCACATCTTCCACCACCACATAATCATGTGCGATGTGTGGTGCGTCCTCACATGATTGTGCACCATATGGTGGTGTCCCTCATGTGATTGCATGGTGGTGGAGGAGCCCAAGCACGGTTTGGTGCGTCCTCCTCACATGATTGTGCACCATATGGTGGTGTCCCTCACGTAATTGTACGGTTGTGGAGGAGCCCAAGACACTACGTGACAATGCCCATTGGATAACCTTTAAAATATTTCAGTGGGTTGATGAATGTCCTTTTCAAAGAACAAACTTTATAAGAAGAAAAACAGCCAAGAATTCCAGGAGAAGCTAGAATTTATAAGGGTTTAAAACAACCCAAAGGGCTATTCCAAAGTTGGTATCACCTACTCCATTGAAAAATCCAGCCAGTAGAAACAAAACCTACCACACTAATGTGTGAAACCCACACCTTGAAGCTTCAAACAGCCTCTCAAACATCTTGCCCCACCCATCAAAGCCTTTAATTGGATAAGCATCAATTGTCTCAAGTATTTGGATTTAGGAGGACCATAACCCACTCAAAAGAGAGAAAAAAAAAGACAGTTGATTGATTATTGACAAGAATCACAGTTGCCTAACACTTCATTTTCAAAAGTACAATAGTCTCTCGAGTTTATTAAAGAGAGAGAGAGAGAGAGAGGAGCCAAATCCGGTATCCAATCAACACAAATTTTTACATGGTTGAAGTACTCGACGAGATCTACATAATGAAAATTTTCAATTATCAATGTAGGCCCGGTATGGACCGAAAAAAAAAAAGAGCAACCGAACGGGAAGCTCCTCACATAACTGGAGAGGAGTGATAACTGTATTAATTATTCAGTGCTCTACTGCCCTGGCCAATATGCCAACCCATCTCTACCACTTGTTCCCAGCTAGCAAATTAATGAGTTAAATGCTTAATTTTTGAATTAAAGATAATGCATTGTGAGAAAATGACTTGTCTCGTATAGCAAAAAATAAGTACTTAATAGTAATTAAGAAACTTAGCAGAAAGGGGCAATGAATTTTCTCTACTACCAAACTAGCAGGAGGCCAACATACAAAGGCAGCCACAAATCGGAAGAGGGGGGGGGGGGGGGGGGGAACGAGAGAAATAAAAGTAACAAAATATTTTCTTTCCATTTTTTTAAATAGGCACCATAACCAATGCAGTAAATTCTAAACTGCAGCAGCTACAAGATAAAAAACTCACACACCACCAATACTCAAGACCCTTATTCAAACTCATTTGGTTTTCTTCAACAATGAAGAAACCATTTTTTCCCATTCCAACCACCCACCAACAAACACAAACCCATCACAAAATCTCAAGACAACAAGGGAAAAAAACTGCAATGCTAACTGAAATCAATGTGAAATAAAACCCATCATAGAGTTCCATTGATAAGTTTTCCGAAATATCCTCTCTTAGTACCTGTAGGCAGCCGGCTTGTAAGGACCCTCAACCGGCACGCTAATGTAATCGGCCTGGTCCTTAGTGAGCTTTGTAAGCCTAGCCCCAAGCTTACCAAGATGAAGAGCGGCAACTTTCTCATCAAGGTGCTTAGGCAAAACATAAACCTTCTTCTCATATTTCCCAGAACTCTTCTCCTTCCACAGCTCCAGCTGTGCAATCACCTGGTTCGTGAACGAACAAGACATCACGAAGCTAGGGTGCCCAGTGGCGCAACCTAAGTTCATGAGTCGTCCTTCCGCCAAGACAATGATTCCTGACTTGGTATCCGGGAAAACCCATCGGTCTGTCTGGGGCTTAATTGTAATTCTCTTAACCCCAGGGTAGGTCTCGAGCCCGTGCATGTCAATCTCGTTGTCGAAATGGCCAATGTTGCAAACGATGGCATTGTTCTTCATTTTCCTCATGTGGTCAACCATTATGATGTCCTTGTTGCCAGTGGTGGTGACAAAGATGTCGGCCTCTGAGACCACGTCTTCAAGGGTTAGGACTTGGAGGCCTTCCATGAGGGCCTGAAGGGCACAGATGGGGTCGATTTCTGTCACAATCACGCGAGCTCCAGCTTGTTTCATGGCAGCAGCACAGCCCTTGCCAACATCACCATAGCCGGAGACAACAGCAATCTTGCCTGCAATCATGACATCAGTGGCTCTCATCAGACCATCAGGGAGGGAGTGGCGGCATCCGTATAAGTTGTCAAACTGTTCACATGATGAACGGAGATTGTTACTCAGAATGAATAAATAAATACAAAAGCAGCCCTAAGTTTCAAGACATGAACAGCAGATCACTACCATACCCACTTGTAAATGTATACATAGAAGGGTGTGGGGGTGAGGAAACGTATAGAGATCAAAACAATGTGTATACCTTGCTCTTGGTGACAGAGTCATTGACATTGATAGCAGGGAACAACAAGGTCCCACTAGCCTGCATCTGGTAAAGCCTCTTGACGCCAGTCGTAGTCTCCTCCGAGACTCCCACTAGCCTCTCCTTCATCTTGTGATACTTCTTGGGATCCGTCTTCAAGCCATCACGGATCAAACCCAGAACAAGCTGGAACTCAACATTATCCGTCGAATTCGGATCGGGGATCTTCCCGTTCTTCTCATACTCCTCCTCTGCCTTAACCCCTTCATGAATAAGAAGAGTGGCATCTCCGCCATCATCAACAATCAGATCCGGTCCGCCGCCTGGGCCCCAGTCGAGCGCCCGCTCTGTGCACCACCAGTACTCCTGGAGGGTCTCTCCCTTCCAGGCGAACACAGCAGCTGAGTCGCGAGCGATGGCAGCCGCCGCGTGGTCTTGGGTGGAGAAGATGTTGCAGGAACACCAACGGACCTACAAGGCAATTGGTAAAATGTTACACTGTTACAAACTATACTACATGAAAAGAAACCCATAAATTCCAGCAAATGAATCAGATTAAATCACAGGTTCACTCATGACTCAACCATCTCAGAGCTGATCTGCACTGTAAACGTGTTCATGATGTCTTCCCTTATCGGAGGGGTAAAAAATCAATTTTTGAAGAGCAAAAACAAATTGAAGCAAAACAAAAAAACATATGCAAGAAACCCAATCCTTGATGCTTTTGAACATTTATTTTTCACTACTTTACATGTTTACCCCAAGTTCACCAGCAAAACACTTGCAGATCGGGAAGTCTATGCACACATCTTCCAAACACAACTCAAGACACAGCAGTATCCACAACTGTTCCATGCATATGGACGCATAAATATCAAACGGATCCAAACACAATTATGTCAGGAGTTGTGTTTTAAAGTTGTGTGCGTAGCATTGGTCGTTACAGATCTAGTAGATACAAAGTTACCGCTAAACTAGATGGACTAAAGCCCATGTTTTCACAGATATATCGGCAGGTTGTTCAGCTCACATACATCAAAAAAATACCAGTAGCCTGTAATCATTTAGCGGTGAACGAAATACCAAAATATGTGGGCAACTACTTTTTAAAAAGATATATAACCCCCATTTAAATAAGCGGATTAAGAAGACAATTAATGAAAACAAATAATGACAGCAATAATTAAACCATATCTATTCCAATCAAATTACTCCATTCCTTTTTTTTTTTTTGGCGAAATAATAATTTTATGAACCCCGAAAAGTTTACCAAAAATGTTCCTGAAAAACTAATGATTGAGATTCACTTTGATGTGTGGGAGCCCAACATCCAAGTGAATCTGAACCACTGATTTTTCATTCGGGTCCCTAGCATTGCTGTTGGCGAAATGCTCATTCCAATTACACAAATGCTATGGATACACAAGGAAGTGTAAAGATCAAGACACATTAACCCTGTGGAACTCACGTATACCAAATTTGTGCACTTCTATCTATCTGTGTCCGTGGAGTAGTAATTATTATTACCTCGGCGCCGAGGGCGGTGAGGGTTTCGATGAGGACGGCGGTCTGGATGGTCATGTGGAGGGATCCGGTGATCCTGGCCCCCTTGAACGGCTGGGACGCGCCGAACTCCGCCCGGCACGACATGAGCCCGGGCATTTCGACCTCGGCCAGCTCGATCTCAAGGCGGCCGAAGTCCGCCTGGGACATGTCCTTCACCTTGTACTCCCGCCCACTGGTGGTCTTCTCTACTAGCAAAGCCATGGCTATGGTTACTCTCTCTCTCTCTCTCTCTCTCTCTCTCTCTCTCTCTCTAGATCTGGTAGAAGTAAATTGATTTCTCTCTCTCTCTCTCTAGGGGTAGTGAGAGGGAGTGGCAGTGAGTATAGAAGGGGGAGGAGAGAGATAAATATAGGGTTTTGAAGGGGGAAATGGACGGTCAGGAATGAGCGGATTGGATCTGAGAGAGATTATTGGGTTGGTTGGTGGATCTGGTAAAAGGGGCCCATTGACGTCGGGTTCGGAGGGTGGTGTTGGACCCGGCTTAAGTCGATGGTGATTTGTGTAGGTGCTTATTAAACTCACGTAATTTCTCGTGCGGCCTCGTGCGTGCGGGAACGGAATTATGAGCGCGACGGTAAAAGCATCTTTCGAATATATTTCAGTGTAACGATTTAAAAAGGTGTATGAAGTACTATAGTAAAATTTAGTATAGCGAAGTTCGAGCGCAAGAACACGCCGCGAAAATTGGAAACGTGAAGCGGAGGACGAAAATGTGTTCGATAATTTTTTTTAAAAATCCTAACCCATTAATTTTAATTGGATTTCTTCAAGTACCAATAAGGTTTAATTACGAGAATTAAGGGCGTGTTTGATAGCCGGATTGGGGCTTGGGATGGGACTCCGAAAGTGAAGTGTAATTCAAGAAATGTGTTTGATTGGATTTTTATCCCATGGATTACAAATCCCATGGGAATACCAATCCACCCATTTGATGGGATTAGCCAACCCATGGGGGGGTGTTATTACGAATCCCATCCCCATGGGATTGAGCAAAATCAGTTTAAAAACTCACCTCAATTCCAATCCCTATCCTAATCCTAGCCAAAACAAACATGTTATTTACAATCCCACCTCATTCTCAATTCCAATCCCAATCCTAATCATGTGCAAAGCAAACATGAATAAATTATTTATCCCCTCATTAATAATCCCACCTCATTCTCAATCCCAATCCTAATCCCACCTCATTACGAATCCCCCTAAAACGAAATCTGCAATCAAACACGCCCTAAAGGACACCCCGGCTCAACTCGAGACCAAATTAAAATTTGAATTAAGGCAATCAATTTTAAGTTGGCAAGGATCTTTGGTCTTGTTCGTTTATCATATTTACTTTGTGTTAACTTTGTTTTTCAATCATTGCCCTATATCTTTCTTCAATCATTATCTTATTTCTTCAATTATTAATTTCATTTCTCTCTCTATCTCTCTCCACTTATTTCCCCTCTCTCCAATCATTACTCTATTTCTCTCTCCATCCACTATCAAAACTAAAATATCCAAATGTGCTAAACGAACAAGGCCTTTGTCTTGTCATTGCATCCTCTCCATGCATTTTCTCACTCAGGAATTCTAAGGCCTTGTTTGGTAATCATATCTTACGTTGTTAACCGTAAACATACGCAAGACACTAATAAAATACAGTACTGACATAAGGTAACTAAGCTACATTCTTTTAAACTTACAAGTCTGAAACTTATTTCGATATTTTTTATTTTACGTAACTTTTTGTTTAGTTTTTCGACGTAATTTAAGGGATTAATCGTTCGTCCCAACGAGGCGAATTGAAAAAGTAAAAAAATATGGACCAATGTTAAAAAAATTCGAATAAGACGGCACTTAAACTCCAAAAGACAGCTATTTGATACTTTTTGTGACTTTAGTGAACTTTTTCTTACTTTTGGTCATAATTTTGAACTTTTTAGACTCCTCTCATCAGGACGGATGATTAATCCAAACAAAAGACACGTGACTCTAACAAAATTCAAAAAAAACGAACAAAACACTCTAAAACGAATAAATAAGTTAGGTTTAGAAGAACCCAGCCTAAATGGGAAATGAACACATTCCCGGCACATGATTATGGACAAAACGATCAAAATCTCCGGTTGCCGGTTGCCTAAATAAATTGAATTGTTTTTTACCTATTTAAAAAACAAAACTCAGTTTTCTTTATTATTTCTGGGGTGGTTGGTGAGGATTTGGTGGGGGAATTTAGCAAAAACCACTTCAATACAAAATACCATCCAAATTTCAGCCTTTAATATATTGATGATTTTATGCTCAGATATGGCCCAATGAGATATTGGTCAATTAATATATAGTAATAAAAATGAGACTAGTTGTATTATATTCACAAGCAAAGGTGTCAAAGTCAGGGTTTGGTGTGGCCAAAAGTACCAAATTGCCCCCACCAACCCACATGCATATTGCTTTTTTCTAAACCAATATTTCCTAACCCTTACCAACTCCCACCACCCCACCAACAAATATCTCATTTTATTAGTGTAAACATTCACCACTTGATCTCCACAAGGGGTAAAGCCTATTGCATTGGGAGGCGATTTAATGCATTTTGTGGACCCCATAGATCTTATTATTGTAATGAGCAGTTGATCATCTTGTAATTACTAAGTTGATAAGGTAAAGTCATAGATCAATCAGATATCATTAGGTTTTTGATCGAACAATGTTTGTTGTTGCATAAGAAATGAATTGGTCAGTGTAATTCTAAAGCAGAATTGTAACAACAGTAGCTTGATCGCGTGTTATTAAAATTCTATTAACTTGATTTTTGATAATAAAAAAAAACAATACCGGAGCACATTCCTAATGCATTTACTTGTTAACGTATTGGCGCTCCGACGTTGATTATTGCTTGCAGCCTCATTCTTTTTTCCTTTTAAATTTTTAGGTGTTCGAATAAATTCACATGCATCTTTATAACTTCTTTTTTTTGTTTCGATCAACAAATAATAAAGAAGGGATAATACATATATATATATATATATATATATATATATATATATTTAGAGAGAGAGAGAGAGAGAGAGAGAGAGAGAGAGAGAGAGAGAACCAATATAGTTTTATTTTAAAGATGATTCTTTTTGTAATAGGTATGCTTTGGGAAAACACAAGTACAACCGCTAAAAAATACTGTATTATTATTCTAATTTCCGATATAATAGGAATATAGGATTTTATTCTTACGTCCTTGAGAAATTTAGATCCAAAGACATAAGTTGAATCTCACCCAGATAAAATTTAATAAAAAAGACCACCTTCCTGTTATAAGGTACTGTAGAATCCACCAACCTCTTGATCTTTCTTAAGCCACAAAATTTGTACAGGAAACAGTCAACGACAAGAAATGGAATAATGCACAATATCGAAAAAAGAAAAAAGAAAAAGAAAAGAAGAGAAATGGAAAATACTCCAACACATCACTAATAACACCAACCCCCTTAAGCTTTGGAGAGAATACCTTTGAAGGGTACAATCTATTTGGATATGTTTTGTTAGTAAAGGCAAAATGGATCTACACATCCATCAAAAAAATTGATATGAATCTTAATTTTTTTTCCCTCGTTAAATTCTTCAATCCAAATGGATTCCTAGTATATGTTCATCATTTCAAACATCTTTTCTTCTTCCAACTACTGATAGGAATTCATTTTCTCACCAAATTCCTCTTCCAAACATATCGTTTTTCTTGAGACAAGATTCATTTTCTCACCAAATCCCTCGTCCAAACATATCGTTTTTCTTAAGACAAGAAAAGATGCTATACGCATTCATGACTTCTTATGTCCTTTGTTCATCTAAACAATTGATGAAATCATGAACTTGAAAGCTAGCCCAAGTGGATGTGTGCTTGTTCCAAGTTCATGTAATCTTACGTTTAATTTCTCTTAACCCTAGTAACATATTAACATATATTATATAAATATGTTCTTTGTCTTCCCTTAAAAATTGATATTATTCTTCTTCTTTTTCCCATCAAATTCCTCCATCTAAACAGCCAATCACTTTCGAAACGCCGTCCAACACCATCAATACAAGGAACATCATGCCTAGTGTGGTTGATTCGTTACTCTCCTTTTCGAGAGAAAAGATTCCGACCTCGAGTCCTCATGGAGAAGTTGTTCGACTCCAATTGTAACCCCTAACCTCTCCTAACATCCTATCGGCAAAAAATAAAAAACACCATTCGTACAATTCACACACAATAGCAGAACTCAAGGAAAATATTACCATAGTACCCACAAGTATCTCATCCGAAAGCTCAGGAGAAACCACTGCAATTAATCCCCCAACAAACCCCAAGGGCTATAACTGTAATTTAAAACCCCCAATCCCCTGCTTTTAAACACCACTCCCTCACTCCAACCGCTCCACCACATATCTCTCTCTCCTCTCTCTCTCCTTCCAATTTAGCATTGTTGGAGGAACAAGATCTAAACAGTAATTCATTACAAGATCCACACCTCCTCTCTCTCTCTCTCTCTCTCTCTCTCTCTCTCTCTCTTAGACGCTTGCTTGTCTCTTGTTTCTCTCTCTAGATATGGAACCCGTCTCCGACTGGGGCCACACCCCGCTCCACACCGTCGACCCGGAGATCCACGACCTCATCGAGAAGGAGAAGCGGCGCCAGTCCCGGGGGATCGAGCTCATCGCGTCGGAGAACTTCACCTCCTTCGCGGTGATCGAGGCCCTGGGCAGCGCCCTCACCAACAAGTACTCCGAGGGCATGCCCGGCAACCGCTACTACGGCGGCAACGAGTTCATCGACCAGATCGAGAACCTCTGCCGCAGCCGCGCCCTCAAGGCATACCGACTGGACCCCACCAGGTGGGGCGTCAATGTGCAGCCCTACTCGGGCAGCCCGGCCAACTTCGCGGCGTACACGGCCGTGCTCGAGCCCCACGATAGGATCATGGGGCTCGATTTGCCGTCCGGGGGCCACTTGACTCATGGGTAATGTTTGGAAACTTGGGTTGTTTCTTCGTAATTTTTTTCTTAAATTTTAATGACCAGTTGTTGGCTAGCTTCCGCTCACCTTGACTAATCTTTGGATGATTTGCTTTTGCTAGACGAAATGACGTGGGATTTCGTTTTTTTATAACCAGGTGTCCAGTGTCAGCTTACGCTCATCTCAAACGAATAATCCTGGATGTTTTTCGTTAGAAGAAATGATTTGTTTAGGTGGTTTTTCATTCACAGTCGATTAGGATCGAGTATTTTGGTTTAAAAAAGGAAAGAAAGGATTAGACTGTCGCACTGAATCATTCAGAATTGAATGATTTGGTGAGAAATGGAGAGAAAAATGAAAAAAATTTATCGGCCCCTTTCGGAGAGCCCCATTGGATTTTGAGAAAGAGTGTGATAAGAAAGGGGAAGGAGCCAATGAAAAGATATCATTTTTGTAGACTCTTACCATTTCTCATCAAATTGCTTAATCCAAGTGAGTGATTTCACGAGAAACTCCAGTCCGGTCTTTTGTTTTCTTATCAAATCCGTCAATCAAGGGGGTTGATGGCTGAAGGAATCTTTTTTGCGTATTTCAATTTATTCAAAAATGGGATCTGGGAAAATGAAAGAATAATGTTACTGACAGAGATGAATGTGAACGGATCTGGACGTGTCCATAACCGTGACATCCTACGGTTATGAATGCATCTATGTTCAAAAATGTGCACGCCCATCGATGTCCCGTAGCATTTTTTGAAATGAAATGATTTGTTTCTGTGCCTATTCAGTTTTTAAGGAATTAATTAGGTGCAGTTACTAGGGTCTTTACAGAAAATGTGATTAGAAATTAAATACCCAGGAATCTAATGCCTGAAGTAGACTTATTCTGGTATTTTAGTTTATTCAAGGATAGTGTCCGAGGGATGTTTTTATAGAAATTTATGGACTGAGCCTGAAATCTAATATTATTATTGAGGAGCCTAGAAATAGGGATTAGTTGGATCTGGAACCACATTCATTTTCCTTTCCAGCCATCCAAAATGGGCCAAATGTATGAGTATATTCGTAATTGCCGAGAGAGATTATCTAGGAAGAGTTTATGAGGATATTTAGAAAACAAAAAAAATTAGGGAGGGAGGAAGAATTTCTTTGGAAGGTTTCTAAACTTGATATAAATATATATATTTCTCATAATTTACGGACAAATCAGTTCATGAGTCTTCATATTCTCGATATGGATGGATGTTAATACTGAATTAATAATGCATGTTAATTCCAAAGTTGAAATCTTGGAACCGATACACAGCTTTTGAACTATAGAGGAGCATCGAGTTTTGGCTAAATGCATCTGCTAGATCTTTACTAGGCTCTTATGTCTGTATATTATTATTTCTTTGCAATGAGAATCATCATTATTTTCTCTAATGTGGCTGACCATTGTTTGTACAGGTATTATACCTCTGGTGGGAAAAAGATCTCTGCCACCTCGATTTACTTTGAGAGCTTGCCATATAAGGTGAATTCAATCACTGGGTATATCGATTATGAGAAGTTGGAAGAGAAGGCAATGGATTTCAGACCCAAGTTGATCATTTGTGGAGGGAGTGCATACCCCAGGGATTGGGATTACGCAAGGTTTAGATCAATTGCGGATAAGGTGGGGGCGTTGTTGCTCTGTGACATGGCTCACATCAGTGGCCTTGTGGCTGCTCAGGTACATTTCTTGTTGATTTATGAATCTGATTGCTGCTCTGCCACGTTTGGTTTTACAGTCCACTAATGTTCTTTTGGTATTTTTTATCTATGTCTGGGTTTCGGTAGATGTTTGCATGCTGTTGATTTGTGTCATAGGGTCTCAGCTAAAGTGGCTTTGGTTATTTACAGCGGGCTGAATTGCTTAAGTTCTGGTCTGGGTTTTTGTTGGGTCTATTTGGTCTTTTTGTGGTTTGGGTGTAGAACGTTTTTTCTGTAGTTCTGTTTTTGTCTTTCTATTTGCCAGTTCTAAATTTGACGTGTCAAAGATTTTCGATTTTGGAATTCTTCTTTCAGCTTTTAACTATTGAGGCTCACAATTTAGGTTTCAATTTGCTTCTACCAGTAGTGCTTGGTGTGTTTGACATTGATTGGCAGTGCCTACTCAACGACTATACAGTTAAAACATTTGAAGTAGCTTAATTGGTGCTTAAATGAATTGTGGGTGGAATTTTTATATTTTCTATCATTATGGATTGCTTTGTCTGTAGTAATCTTACTCTTTTGGAACATGTTCCCAATAGGATTGTGGAGCATAAAAAATTCTACTTGATGATCCCAAATGTCTTGTCCATCCGTTAGGATTTCTGGTTTTCACCCGGGAGCCTCAGGATCATCCTGGTAACAGAAGACATTCCTTTAGTTAGAAGGAAAAGTCATTGTAACTTTATAATGGGAATAAATACGAGGTCTAGGCCAGCAGAAATTTTCTAACTTATTTCACTTTTGTACTATGTGAAGATTATTTCCACCTCAATTTTCCTTTCTGGATATGGAGTTAATGAGTCGAGTATATAGTTGATTAATAACCACCGTTAAATGATATCCGAATACATTTCCATGCAAATCATGAGACTTGCAATTCGTAATGTTCGCTTGTTCATCTTTGTGACGGGTTTTAGTGTACTGGCTATTGACCCAGATCCTATTTTTATTCAAGCAGTCTGGTAAATATTGGCAAAATTTTCCTGTTCGTGTAGGAAGCTGCAGATCCCTTTGAGTACTGTGACATTGTCACAACCACAACCCACAAGAGCCTGAGGGGTCCTAGGGCTGGTATGATCTTCTACCGCAAGGGTCCTAAACCGGCCAAGAAAGGCCAACCAGAAGGTGCAGTTTATGACTTTGAAGACAAGATCAATTTTGCTGTTTTCCCCGCTCTACAGGGTGGACCCCACAATCACCAGATCGGTGCTTTGGCTGTTGCTCTGAAACAGGCCATGTCTCCTGGGTTCAAGGCTTATGCTAAGCAAGTGAAGGCGAATGCAGTTGCCCTTGGAAACTACCTGATGAGCAAAGGCTACAAGCTCGTCACCGAAGGGACTGAGAACCACCTCGTTCTGTGGGATCTTCGCCCTCTGGGGTTGACTGGTAAAAAGACTGGATGCACATTTTTTTATTTGAGGTGTTTGGGATGTCGATAACTTCAACCTTTTTGGGGCGTATTTTCATCTCAATTAGATTTTTGTGGCTTCTTGGTAAAATAAATTTATTACTTGTTTGATCGTGAAAAATGGGATTAATTTTTTCTCAAATCTTGAAGTTCATTTTAAACACTTAACTGATTTTTGTTGGCGTGAAGTATTAGAGATGTAAGAAATGTCATGCAAGAAAAATGGCTTATTTAAGGGATGGCAAATGAAGACTTTATGAGAATATAGATCTCTATTGGTGGAATCTAATTACTTGTTGCTGTTGTTGTGGTTGTAGGAAATAAGGTTGAGAAGCTCTGTGACCTATGCAACATAACTGTAAACAAGAATGCTGTGTTTGGTGACAGTAGTGCCTTGTCCCCTGGTGGTGTACGAATTGGTAAGACCTGTTATATGGACTGAATAATACTTTGTGGACATTAAGTTGAAGTAACCTCTATAATGTGACAATAGAATAATCCAAACCCTTGTGTCGGGCACCTGGCCCACTCCTTGTATAATTGTTCTTCACGATGTAATTATATGGATATTTTGTTGCGCAAAAGAAATGAGAGTGTCTGTTTACAGGTACTCCGGCTATGACTTCGAGAGGGTTGGTTGAGAAGGACTTCGAGCAGATTGCAGAGTTTCTCCACCGTTCTGTGACCGTCACTTTGAAGATTCAGAAGGAGCATGGAAAGCTCTTGAAGGATTTCAACAAGGGCCTTGTGAACAACAAGGACATCGAAGAACTCAAGGCTGACGTGGACAAGTTCTCTTCCTCATTTGACATGCCCGGTTTCTTGACTTCCGAGATGAAGTACAAGGATTAGGTTTGCCACCGTTAATAGTTCCCCATTTTATTATGTTTCCGGGTTTGAATCATTGAAAGTTTTCTTCGCAAGTAGCGTCTTCATTCAAAGTCTGCTTAGGTGAAAAATAATATTGGTTGCTTTGTGCTTGGTTTTTCTAGCAGTCCGAGGGTAGTTTGTATTCAAGTTACGAGTTTCAGGGAAAAAAAATACACATCTGGTGTCCTGCTGTCCGTCTTCATTGCAATAAGTTATGAAAAGTTTTCGATTTCTTTGGGTTCTCCATCTTCTTTGTTTGTTTTTTGCGAGATGTGTAACAGTATTGCAAATCCTTTGAACCCTAGTCGTGATGGAGGCAGATTTAGTCTTGCAGGCTTACACACATGCAAAAGAATTTCCTCAATGCGTTCTTTCTTCCTATTTGATTGTTCTTTTAGAATTTGTTTGACATCTTGTCAAAAAAAAAAACTGCGAACGAAAAATTACGTTGTTTCGTTTTTGTTTAGTGTAGCGACCCGGATAATTATTTCATGGAAAATACGTCAATATTAAATGTGGCATTGGGGGTAATGTGTAATTAGTTTGGGGTTGGGGCCAATGTGTAAGAGAGGGAAAATATGTATATATGTATAGGGGTGGGGTGGAAATCAAAACAAAAACAAAAAAAATCAAAACATCTCTCCCCCTCTCTCTCACGTCTCCCTCTCTCTCTTTACCCCTCTTCTCCAAACTTCATCTCCCACAATTCCTCCACAAAACCCACATCAAAAACCTTCAATCCTTGCTCCTCCAAGCTTTAATTTCGTGGGTCTAGCTCGGTGGGAGTTGGTTCGCCTCGGTTTCGGAGTATTTCAAGATCTAGGGCTCGATTGGCTCGGGGGAAGTTCATACGACCTTGAGGTAGGGATTTCTTACGCTTGTTATGTGTTTATATGTTGATTATGTTGACAAATCGTGCTTAAAATCGTTGTTTGAAGCTATCCCTGTCAATTCCGAAAATCTGCAGAACAGGGTCTTCGGTTTTTGGGGTTTTACGCCTTCTTAAGCTCAGAATTGAATTTTGGTTTCTTCATATGAAATAGAGTAGACTTAAAGCCCGTTCTAATGCCGCTAGAATCACTCAAAACCGTTGAGAATTGAATTAATGGTGGATTTTAGAAATCAGGTCACAAATCTGTCACGTTTTTACTCGACAGATTCGTGTTGCTTCAGTAAATGCTTGTTTAGCCAGATTTTGAGTGCGAATCTAACTAGGGTTCCTTTGTATCTTTTGTACTTTGTTCAATTGCGCAACTATCGGGACTGGAATCACTCAAAAGTATTAAGAATTTGATTTATAGTGATTTTTAGAAGATTGTCCTGCAAATTTGAAAATCTGGGCAGCTTATAGAGCTGCGTTCTTTTCATCGCTGGTCATGGTTAAACGACTCTATTGGTTATGGATCCTTATGGGTTTTAAAGATTGGTAAGTTGGTGATATTTTGGCGTTGGAATCATTGAAAGATATTGAGTATGCAATTTTTTATGATGTTGTATAATCGTTTTAACTCGATAATGGGTGTGAGATTGATTATGGATGGATTGTGCATAATGAAGGATGTTTATGGAACTATGACTCGAGTGTTATGGCTACGTGTGATATCGAATTTTGTATGCATCATGGTGTGGCATGTCATAGCATATGGACAATAGATGGAGTCGTATCCAACTTCGGATGTCGACGAAGGTTACGAGGCCTAACACTGTCCGGAATGTGGAGTCGCATCCATTTCGTGGGATGTCGATGAGGGTTACGGAGCCCAACACCGCCCGGAATTCACGTCAATATGGACGGAGCCCGGTTCACCTTCTTGGTGGGACCTTGGCGAGGGTTACGGGACCCAACAGTACCAATATGGACGGAGCCCGGTTCACCTTCTTGGTGGGACCTTGGCGAGGGTTACGGGACCCAACACCGCCCGGAATTCACGTCAATATGGACGGAGCCCAGTTCACCTTCTTGGTGGGACCTTGGCGAGGGTTACGGGACCCAACACCGCCCGGAATTCACGTCAATATGGACAGAGCCCGGTTCACCTTCTTGGTGGGACCTTGGCAAGGGTTACGGGGCCCAACATTGCCCGGTGCATTGCTTTGCATCACATATCACGCATTGTTGATTGGTTGGGCTAGACATATGACCTGTGTTGCTTGAGAAATGAAAAGAGAGATAAAGTTGTTAATTTAATGTTTGGCTTGTCATTCGACTTTGAATTGTATCTTGGATTACTATCCTTCCTCATTAAGCCTCTTGTTTGGTAATTGAATATAACATGTTTTCATGTTTTTCATTTCAAGATTTCTCTACGAGCTAGTGAGCTCACCCTTCCTTAACATTTTCAGGTACAAATCAAGGAAACTGGTTCTTGTTGCATGGAGTGTATGCCTGCAAAGAAAAGGCATCTTTTGTGAACTTATTGGACGGTTATTTATACATCTACACTTATAGTCTTTTGGGAATTGTGTAGATGGCTCTGTAACCGTATTTTGACGTTTACTTTTGACATTGGAAGAATGTAATTAACTTTGTTATTTCCACCCGTTAACCTTGATACTTGAATTTTCTCCAACTTATGCTAAACTCAAAGGATCTTTTGGTCATATTATTATTATTTTTATTTGTTAATTAGTATCTTTTTTTGAAGATATGTTTAAAAAGCAGGGCGTGACATTTAGTATCACATTCTCAGCAGAAATGCATAATCTTTTGACAATTTATGAAAACTGTGTTATTTTAAACAAATTCAAAATGCGAACTGTAAAATAATAGTTTTCGAAGAACAATTTCAGAAATCAGATGTGAAAAGTTATGACTATAAATCGAAAAATGGTAATCATCAAATACTAGTAATATTTATCTAAAAGTACATCTCCGACAATTTGGTGATTTTAAAGACGAACAATCCTTGGATCTAGTTTTCCTGCTCTGGCCATTCCAGATTCTGGTCCAGAGGATACTGATTTGATAACTTCTTTCTGATGTGCACTATCTTGAAAGGGTTCGGATCAAAAAAAAAAAAAAAAGGGTTCGGCTCCTCTTTTAGGGGTACCGTCTGACCTTCTTGAATTGAAATTATTTATTGTTTTAACATTATTCCAAAACATCAACCAAGAAAAAATCATTTCGATCGCACATTAAATATGATTTTGGGTATGCATGTATCACTGAAAAAATAGATTGGCCCACTAGATCGAAGCCTATTTATCTAAGATAAGTGTGACGAACATGTGTGGGCGTCCAACAAAAGTGAATTTTGAGGGCGTCCAACAAAAGTGAATTTTGACATGAGATAACTATTATTTTCGGGAAGTTTTTAAAATTGAACAGTGTCAATCAGTGAAGTGAGAATAGAACCAAAAAAAATCAAAAAATCAAAACTGGGCGATCCAAACATAGCATTAGGCATAAAAAGAAAACATTCAGCATAACTAGTAACATCGTAAACATTATAGTACAAGTTAACTGGCTCAGGTCCTTGATAATTCCAGATACGTTTAATCAAGAATCTGGCTATACATCAGAGGACTGGAAACCAACTCACAAAGACCAAATTCGAAAGAGCCAAAAGTATAAAACAGGAAAACAAAAGAAAACATGAGTAGAAAGAAAATGAAAACACTTGCAATAGTTACTTTCAGGATACAACAAAACGTCAATGTCGACAGCTTCTTGGAACTGTCGCGCTGCTGCTCTCAACGATTAACGACCTCCATTGTGTCAAAATCATGTGATGGACTTCACTCGAATATTTCCTGGGCTTCGATTATGCTGTGCTGACTGGAAAATCGAGCTAGAATTAGCATATAAGAGCAAAATATACTTCCTCTACCCGACTTTGTTTGTCCATTTTCGGTAGTCATACCCTTTGATCAGATCACCAAATAATTAATTTCCGCAGATAACTTGGAACTTTTTCACCGATCAAAAGGTTTCAATTAGTTCTTTGGAGATGAAGCTCTCAAAATCAGTTTGAAAAATAAAATAGACGATATAGACAATTTATTGAGATGTACAGAATATGTGCAACAAGGCAAAGTGGCCGCCGAGAATAAAAAATTGAAATTCAAAAGAAACTAGAATGAGAAATCAAGCTAAACAATCATGTGCTTACTGGTCATCTTTCGTGACTCGATAATATCTTTCTGCATGCTGCCGTTGACCAATAAGTTGAGCGAATCGCTCATCGTGAGTAATAACTATCAGTTGAAAATTTTCTTGGCCTTTTCTATCCTCCATGATTCTGGAAAAATGGGTAGAATCAGAGAGAATTTGCAAATCTTCTCCTAAGAGAGAGACTCTCAAGTAATTTTATGAACTTTCATACCTCAGAAGAGCTGCAGCCAAACTCTCAGCATTGGGGCCATCTAAGTTTGTAGTTGGTTCATCAAGTGCAAGTATTCCACAGTTGAGGCAAAAAGTCTCGGCCAATGCCAACCGTATAATTAGTGAAGCGAGGACCTGAATCAAGATCCAACGATGTTTAGAACAGAAAGAAAAGCGAAAAAGTGCAGACAATTTTTCAGGGCATCTTGAAATATAAATACAATGTCTCCAAATAATGAGTCAAAATGGAAACAAGACAAGAAATTGAATGGGTGCAAAGCCCAGTATCCAAGGTGTCTTAACATGTGAAGACAATGTTCATGAACAAAGACAATGTTTCAGGGCATCTTGAAACATGAAAACGTTTCCAGGTGATAACTGACCTTTTGGCCAGCACTACACCTGCCTCGCATTTCTAGCTCTGCATTGCCAGTTTGCATTAGGACCTACAGAAGACACCATTATAAGAATTTGCCCAAGAAAACCAACAAAAAACCAAAATCTAAAACGAAGGAATCATATTATCACCCTGTAGCTGTAAGATCGAGTCCCAGCACCTTCTGAATCTGAATGAATGAATATGTAATCTATATCCTGTCCCCTGTACGTTTGCTGCCACAACTCCCTTATAATCTTATTGATTTCTTCCATTTTCATTGTGTGGAAGCGCATGAGTGCTCTGAAAGAGAACAGACAATTCAACACAATTGAGATACATTAACTCGGCATATGACCATAAAGGAACCTACGATATTCCAGGAAGGAGAAATGCCATTTCAGACCTACAACCTATTTCATCCAACTAAGTTGACCATCGATTTCATGTTTCGTCAATCTGGGTTAACACCCACACGCACAATGTTGTCTCATTAGTAAAAGCAACGTAACCTAAAACACTACTTATGGTCATTAATTTTTAATACATACTCTCCCCGTCCAAATTTGTTTGTCAATTTCCACTATTTTAGACATCACAAAGACCATCCATAAGTTACAGTACAAGTTATCATTTCTCCTTGCAATTTTGTAAACTCCGTCCAATTGATTGGCGAAAGGTTTTGAAACATTTTCCACAAAAGTACATCATTTGTTGACCCGATTAAGGGGAACGATAGCCAATTAGAGACAAGAAAATTGGGACAATTTAAGATAAGACAGGAAGTGCAGTACTGTAACTAAAACGTGTCAAATAATGTCGGCTAACATTAACTCCACGAGGAAGCAAACAAAAGGAGAGTATAAGCATAAATATGAGGCCAGCTTACTTGTCAAGGGCATTGTAATATCTGTCCAGGTCCTTGTTTGCCATCTCAGTTGTCTGTTGCAAAAGTCTATTGAGTTAATCATACAATGTAAAGTTTTAACAGATTGAATAATGAGGCAATAAGAAAAAGGTTTCACCTTGAGCTGGATTAGCTGATCATAATACCGTTTGTCAATGTCCTTGTATTGTGCTTGTTTAAGATCAACTTTATTCTTAGAAACATTGCTCTGATATACAGACATTGTACCTTTGCACCTGTTTAACTACAAAACATCACAAGTTATCCATTATTTCCTTGCATTTTGCAATAAGCGCCTGGAAATATTTGATACAACCAAAGGTAGAAGGAAAATTTAAATATTCAAGTTAAGGGGAAAAAGTTTTGACAGCATTATTCAACAATTTCCAAGTTAAAGTGACCACTTTGAAACCACATATTTCATCTTAAGTATTAATATCTTAAATTACTGCTTTCATAACTACACTATGATAACAAATTTCTCACAACATTTGCAAATGAAACCAGTTGGTTTGTAAAATCAAAAACAATTCCAAATAAATCAATATAAAAAGACAAAATACCTTTCCATTTCCTTTCTATTTTGGGCTCATATATACTACGCCTTTAGATTATTAGTTCCTATTTTCTGAAGAAAAAGAAAAGGAAGTGAGATTCAAATTGTTGCTGAATTAAGGTAGCTGGAGAAAACCTAACAGAAGGACAACAGAAATACTTGTCTAGTGATTTGATTTTCACAAACATTGCTGCTTAAATTAGTAATCTTATCCAGCATTTTGTTGCTTGTGTAATAATTTCCATATCAAATTAACATCGCAAGGAAAATGTGTTATCCTGAATGTTGTACCAATTTGTGGTGGATGCATGAGGTGAGACACAAAGTATTTCAAATATTATGCATCATGGAGCTGAAAATACTACCCCTAGCGGTGAAAATGTTAGGTCATTTTGTGGTTGATACGCCCTTTGTGATATTTTGTAACATCTTTTTGTGGTGATTTGTAGCATCTTTTTGCGGTGATGTTATGACCATTTTGCGGTGAAAGTCAACGGGACACATGGCATCCCCTGGCACAGGCGGCTCTACCTTGAGCCATGGGTATGCAAATGAACACTCAACACCCTAAATTATTTCTCACAAACAGGGTAATTTATACATTTCAAGTTCAACCCATTTTTTGAACACCCTATTAATCAATTTTGAACACTCTGGTCCGTTAAAGTTGAACATCTTATAATGTACTGTTCAACCCAAAGCATGGTTGTTACGAAAAAGATGAATTTCCAATTTATAGATGCGAGTAAAGAATGAAAAACTAAATTTAAGGCATTTAAGGCAAAAGAAATGTGATTTTTTTTTTAATGTTTCGTGTCAGAGCGTTATACTAATGTACTAATTTTCTTATGTGTGATTTACATAAAATTGATAGAGTTTAAGTTACTCAATTATGAAAACCCCGGGAAAAATTCCGGAGCCGCCATTGTCCTCAAGACACTATACACAACAGGTTACATATGTCTACCCAAATAAGGTAATCAATAAACACAACCAAGACAAGTTAATATTGGTTGCTTGTTGCCTAATCCAGGGTCCAAACCAAGACTCCCCCTAAACAGAACCAATTGGACAAAAGTAGGCTGGGTCAGCTTGGCTCTCAGGCAACCCTAGCACAATGTGCATGTGTAGTCATTGTTATATTGTGCAGATACATAATAATGCATTTGTATACTATAGCATCCAAATAAACTAAACTCAAACTCCATATGCCTTGAATCTGACTTGGTAATTGGCTGCATATGTTGCTCATCTCACCTCAGCTCTTTAAATAAAAACACGTTAAATCCAAGGCAATGTCAAACACCTAACAAGAATAACTGCTATGAACACAAAACTGATAAACTAATGCCTCAAAACACTGCTTCAAATCTAGCTTTTGTATTATTAACAGCATGCTGACCTATTTACCAAAAAGAACAAAAAAAAACAGCATGCCAACCAATTAGTTTAATTCTAGGAAAGAGCAACTGACTATGACACCAATATTTAAATGCAACCAGTTAGACTTAAGGTAAGTGACTGCATAAATATTTACAGCTGGATTCATACCTCTGAAAGAAGTCTGTCTCTTTCTTGAGTGAGCTTTACCAGATCCGCTTCAATGGTGGAAACCCCACCAATCTTCATCATTTTTTCTTCAAGTGATTCTATCTCACGAGTGAGCTCATCTATTTCATCCCTCGTTTTCCTATACTTCAAGTTGTCCTCGATATTGCGTTTTACCTCAACTTGTTTCTGTATCAATTCCTTACTTCTGTCCAGCTCGGCCACAATTTCCTGCTTCCTTATCTCACAACTTCCAAGTTCAGATTCCGATAAAGTTTGTTTTTCTTGCAGTTCCTTCAGCCTATCTCCTTTTCTTGAATCATAGTACCTGGTAGACAATAGATTAATGATCAATATCACCAACAAGAGAACCACATAAATCACTCCTAAGCTCCAGATAGCATACTCTTTGATCTTAGACGTCAGTCCAAGAAGCGTTTCAACTCCCTGCTGATAATTTCTTCTAACCTCAGCCTGTTCCTCATAATCACTATTGAGTTTGCCTTTCAAATCATTGTAGTCACCAAGCCATTTTTCTTTCTCATTGGATAAAGGGCCAAGAGCCTCTGCCAAATGCTGAAATTTTAAAAGCACAAAGTGTGACATATGCATAATAATTATAAATATGCAACTAGTTTAGCGAATTGGCGGGAAATATAATGACAAAGATGCAGATCCCATTTATTTTAGCTTCAGTGCTTCAACAATCTAGCAATGCAGGATTTAGCAGTCACGCAGGGCCTGTAAAGTCTCCAAGTACATCATCAAGTCATAAGAGCTGTCAGACAAAAAATTAATCCTCAAGGAAACACCTTCTCATCAAGATCGACTTGACTTTTCTCCTCTGACAGACGATCCAACTCATCCTCTGCCATTTTCACATTGGACAATTGTTTAGCTGCTTCCACCTTATCCTCCCTCAGGCGATGCCACCGTAATCGGATATTTGACAGGTCATTTTCCATGTCCCTGCGCTCATCTCTTAACTTTTCCAGATCATTATGTAAACTGTCCCTGATTGTCAACAAAAGTACAGAATAAAAAAGGGAGCAAAAATATCAAACAAAAAGAAGAGATACTGCTACTGAGTAGGTTAGACAAGACAGTAAGATAGGTACATAAACGCTATCCGATTGTTAACCACCATTTCATCTGATGCTTAAGCTATTAGAGCGAGGGGTAACCTCATTGTTAAATCCTTAACACGCGCCCTCACATGTAGCCAGGCTCTCATCCATAAGCGGGCTAAACATGTGCTAGTATTTAATTATCAGGTGGGCGGTGAGGTTCCAACACGAGATCTATTGTCTGCTGTGATACCTTATTAGTTTGTTAACCACCATCTATAACAAACAAAATTCTAAATCCACAAAACTACGGAAAATACATTCAGCCCATGGAGCTCGCAAAAAGAATCTTCTGTCCTCTCAAGTTCATCAATCAGGGAAAGCAAATTATTCAAGGACCGATACACAAACGAATATTTTATACTTTGTGCTCTGTAAAGTGTTCAGCTCCAGCTGAATTTCCTCCTTAGACTTCACGCCTTGCCCCCGAAAATCAAGCTTATACTCCAAATCATCAACTTGCTTTTGCAGAGCCTGTATTTCTTGGTAAAGCCTGTCAACATTTTCTACAGGTGGCACCAAGGCCTCAACGGAGTCTTTATCAGCCTTTATTTGAGCCAAAACACCTAACACCTGCAGGTAAGAACATTCTCTGAACTCTCAGAATCTTCTAAAGTATTGTGTACAACCAAAAATACGTGAAGCAAAACTGCTGAAGTAAATTTAGCAGCAGCACCAATGGTTCGACTTAGCAAGATATGAAAGAAAATGTAGTAGAAGCTAGAGGAGGGAGAAGCAGTATTTGCCAGACAAGCAATGACAAGTTTAAATGCAAGACTGTCACAGCTTACACGTGAACAGAAGATTAAACAGTTGTCAATTGTCATCAACTCCACATAAAAATGAAATGAATACACTGATGCTTTGGCAAGTGACACTTACCGTAAGAACTACAAAATAGTTGGTATCTTAACAGTTGCATTTTCAGGATTCTCATCGAGAGTGGTTTTCGAAGCTACACAGATCAACGACGACGGGGAAAGAGTAGATCGGCAACGACGACAGGGGGTTTCAAATCGATTGAATTTCATTAGGGTTTTGATAGTTTCTAGGGGTTTTGGAGACTGAAGGTGTTATTTGGGGTTCTCGGGGACGATGATTGAACCGCGGCGGCTGTGGTGGCGGTGAATTAGGGTTATGATATGGCTCTGATACCATGTTTTAGAGAGAGGAAAGAGTGTTTAGGGTTTGATTAACCCTAATACACGAGTATGACTTATACTTAAACAGTGAATGTACAAATACATAAAGGACTGAAATACCCTCTCACTAATACTTTACTACTCCTAACAATATTCATGGACTAAAAATCTAAATATAATAACTAATACACAAGACAGGAGATACAGCTTTAACATACCAAACCTATCTCGTAAAAAACATACATGTGGAAAAGCATTAAACCAAAGCACAAAAGAAGAACAGAATTTAATGCCAAAAAAAACAAAACAAATGTTTTCTCCTGACTCTCCCCTCTCACGAGTCAAAAACTTCGATAAGATTTTCCAGAGGATAGCATAACCTGAAGTCAGAAATCAAGGAAATACCAGAAGCAGAAAACTTTTGTGCAATGCATAACCAAGGAAGGAACGAATAAAAGATGAGCAGAGGCCTCGTTGTTGCTATCATTAGAAGAACAGAGGAAGCCACAAATAAAAGATGAACGGAGGCCACATTGTTGCTATCATCAGAAGAACAGACCTTTTGCAGCAAGAGTAAGAGGTATTCAAGTATGTGACAGTGTTGACCCAAAATAAGCCATCCAAGAGGAATGGCAGATTAACTGAAGGGGGAAATTAGTATAAGCCTTAGAAATGATTCGAAGCAAAAGGTGAGGTCCCTCTGAGCATTAAAATAAACATGGCATCTTAACATGAAAACACAATAATTGCTACAAGCATTAAAGAAGTGAAAAAGAGGAAGAAAGACCAGAATTTATGATTACATCATCGAGTGCCATAGATTTTTTATCCAACTCCTCATTTAGTTCAATCAATTTTTTCTCAGCAAGAGGAATTGTTTCATTGCCAATTTTAGCATACTCTTCGTACACCACACGAAGCTTGTCTAACTGTTGGAAGGAGGAATCAGCATTTGAAGACTCCACAGCCAATACTTTTATATGCTCTGCAGAACTTGTAGCCTTCACCCTTTGCTGCAATGTACAAGTTAATATGAAACAATATGAGTGAAAGACCATGAAAGGCAAGGAAAACAAAGACATTATGTCATCTGTGAAAAAGTGGTGCTACAAGCCTAATACTAAATCAACTCAGAGATTGAAAGGATGAAACAGATCAACCTTTTTAACGAAGTCATCTTCCTCTTCAGCAGAGAAAGGGCGCTCACAGCATGGACAAATATGATGAGCACGAGCAACTCTTTCAAAAGGATCAAACATCTGCCGCATACCATCAGCGATGTTGTATTTGCTGTACCCGACGAATAAAAATATGGAAAAAAAAATTAAGCAAACTGATGCCTTTGTTACGAGCAATGCTGCCAAAATGAATTCAGGACCGTGTGCATTGTCCGCGAAATGTTTACAAATCCAAGTACCTTTTCTGCATATCTCTTTTCTCTTTAGCCAAATCCAAAACTTGAAGATAAGAGTCAATAATAGCCTGCGGATCCAAGGACTGAACTCTCGATTCAATAAATCTCTTTCTAGCTGCATTCAACCACAAGGATAAATTAACGAATCTCAGTCAAGCAGCAAATTTATCCATCTGCGTGGAAGGAGAAGAGAGTGGTAAGAAACATAAATAAATAAAAAAATTGAATGCCAACTGAAAAGCCAGCTTCATTTCGAGGTGCAGTGATCAGGTTGCTTCTACGGGTTTGACCACATATAGGTTAGCATTGTGCTTATTCCAGAATAATGTTTAATGATCTTACTAAACATTTTATTTCTTGTAGAGAGATTGTTTATTCGGTAGTATAGCATTCGAACTTCTTGTTAATGTATTCCAGTATTCCACTACACAGAAATAGGAAACACCACATAACTGATCAATCAGAGTGCTACCGAAGTAATAAGATCATGCTTCACAGACATTGGAAAGGAAACATCATAATCAGATGTATTTGTTACTAGCAAGGGTATCTCATCTCAGATTCTTCAGTATGTAGTTAAAACACAATAGTACCCACACGAACCCTGCATGCAGAAAAGAAGATATTACAGCCTTGACAAATAACTCTAATGGAGGGAGGAATGATGCTCACAGTCCATATCCTTGTGAAGTTTGGTCAGGTTATTATTGACTTCTTGTATTTTCATTTGCAACATATTCACCTCCTTCTCAGATTCACGGGATTTTGAGTTTAAGTCATCAAACTCCATTCCAAGAGCCCTGCACAAAAGAAAGTACCATTACAACAGGCAGAGTCATAATGCATTCAAACAAGGAATAAATGAACACCATGCTTAAGAAACCAACATGGCCTTCCATCCTACAAACTTAAAATCTTGGGCTGATATGTTTCCTTATGATGAAAATTATTTTTTCTCAACAATATGATAGCACCATTTTCGTGGTTTAACTTCATGAAAAAATGAATTGGGTCCGGATTATCAATGAAGGAAGCATGGTAATGTGCACATAAATTGAATTGGGTCTCTAGGCCTGCTTTCTCTGATGCCATTTGGCTTTGATTTGAGGGCATGGTTCCACAGCAAAACAGGTATAGGGGGCCACTGTTTCAGTGGTATTTTGAGAGCAGCCACTTTGTGTATATTGCCAAAGGTTAGGTCTGTCTCCAATCGTCCCCCGCCCATACCCCCAATGATTTGAGACTACACGGGTTCTATTGTTGTTGTTGCGGCCACTATCCAAACATCCAAGACAAGTGTATCGACATTTCAGCAACAAAATCGTTGATGCTCTGGATGCCACAGAGTTTGAGGAAGCTTCTTTATCTCCACAACAATTCTCTTCAAGCACATCTCAAATTAGAGTGCAAATGGTACTCTCGCATCTTCTTGACAAAGAGTGACAATGCAAAGCACGAAATCAAAATGGCATTGTCTCTACACAACTTTAACTAAAATTTTGCTGACAATGGTACCTCCTTACTCACAGGCACGAATCCCTTCAAAGTACCATATTAAGCTAATTTGTTGACCTGTATATTACGTCCTTATATCGAACACCTCCCACATTGATCTGTGCGGTAACTCCATAGTATTGTCCTAATTTCATTCTTAATTTTTATTCGCCATTCTAATTAAGCTCGCCTTGCTCTCTTAAGCTCTTTTTTACCTCTTTATTTCCTTCAAATTTCCTCATCTTTCTTTCCATAACCCCAGCTCATGACCATCACCATTAGGTCTATTGCCCATGTCATCTACCACCATCAGTCCATGGCTCGTGACCCTGCACCATGTAAGGTTTAAGTAAGATTTCACTCCCACTGAACAAAGATCTGGGGTCCGCCTATGTTGATCTTTGATCACCTATTCCACTTCTATTGGAGTCAAAGCAGGATGGGAATGGCTATACCCACTACTCCCCTCTCTAAAACTCATTCCCCCTTCTAAAACCTCATTCCCCCTTCTAAAACCTCATTCCCCCTTCTTGGGGGAGGAGGTGAACTGTTTACCTATCTTTGGTGAGTGCTACTATTCTCAAAGCGGTGAAGCACATATCCATCAACTCCAACAAAATACATGAACACGTCTTGGCTCCATCTGAGCTTCCTTGCACCTTCCAGTGTGAGAAAATGGGCCCACCCTTGAATGGTTTTCCCATTATCACATCAGATTTCTCCATATAAACTCTCCAGAATCAAGCCTGCATGCTCTCAATTGGAAAATCAAGGTAAAAAGACCATTTTCCTTCTACTTATCTTAGATATCTTGCTTTACATTTAGTTTTACATGAATATCAGAACGAAGATTAATCAAGTAATGTCATTCTAGTTCTACTAGAGAAATATTATTATCAACATAACATTCAAGAACTTTGCTCAAGGTATAGAAACCATATAACCCAATTGACTTTGTACTGGAAAAACAAAAATCAAGAGAAAATTTCATAGCTGAGAAATAACACCCTTAATTATGTTAAACTAGTACGAATGCAAGGCATATAAAGATAACCTCTATATGGTTTACCTCTACACAGCAATAATCGAAGGAAGATTTCAAAACAAAACCAGATTGACCATAACTTGCATAACTCGAACACTTAAAACCAAAAATAAAATGACTGGAAAAAGAATTCACAATAATCTTAACAAGCCGCCTTAATAAGCCACCAATTCTACCGGTTAATTAACAAAACTTTTGGCACTGGAAAACAACTTCTTCAATAGATACCAACTTAAACTGGAACATCTTTGGTTAGCACAACCTTAGGGCTTTTCCAATTTCGTTTTTCAAATCCTTATCAGGAGGAAGCCTTCCTTTTAGCACTCCTTTAACTCTATCTCTGATTTCATCCATTCTGCAAAGCGAAACCATACATCAGCTCCAAACAGACCTATACATGCATATACCAGAGAGAAATATAATGAGAACATACAGAAATACACAGCCAAACTAAAAATAAGAGCCATTGGGGGAGAGAGAGAGATTTGACTTGCATCTTTTTATGCTTTTTCTTGGAAGTTTCAACCTCTGACTTCTTAAAAGACAGCAGAACTCTGTCCTCAGAATCAGCATCCATGATGTCTTTCTCGCGACTAAGAGCTTTAATTTTTTGCTCAACGGTGAAGAGCTCATTCTGCTTTTGGAGTATATTTGATTCAAATTCTCTTCCAGCAAGTTGGTTTGTCTTTCTCTCAATTTCATTTTGCTGCAAAGATTCAAGACACCTTTCATCACACATGTTCATGGGGTCAGCCAGAATTAAGTTTCTGGAACCAAAGGAAACAACTGAGCAGGATCATCATTACCATGTTCTTATCTCTCTCATCAATGTGAGCCAGATTCATGTTAGAAACATGGAGTTCATATGAATCACGTTCGCGTTCCTTCTCTTCAATACGTTTCAAAATACCTTTCTGTACTAAGCACAAGTTAGAATATCCTGAATGTCGCGCGAAGAAAACAGTATTTGAACCTTAATTGCATACCTTGATCTCTACTTTAGCCTGTTTCTGAGCCTCAGTGTCTTTCCAACGATCATTCGCATTCATGAAGCGATCCCATGCTACCTTAAGTTTCAATTCATTTGATTTCTGAAATAGCATTATTTCCGGTCAATGATGATCATAAAAGATGATATTGTGCCTAGATATGAGTCACACAAATGGACAGCCACATATGAAACAACATATGCACAGGACTTCTCAACCAGGTGGAAATCCAGATTGTGATCAGTCTTGGAATTTGGAACACTTGGAAGAAAGAAAGAAGAAAAAAGAAGCACCTTTGTCTACCCAAAACAAAAAAGTTGAGAACAACTGAGGAGCACATAACTTCATTGTCTCTGAGATGTTAGGCATGCTTTACCATGAAGTACCAGTCCTTTAATCAACTGAATCAAATTTCATTCAAACATGTAGGAGTCAAACTCAAGACATAGATATGAGGAAAGGACCCAGAGAAATTCCAGTGTGTTCTTCTTTGCCAGACATGCCAATTTGTTCTTAGGGTCAGGGAATGACATACCATCACTGATTCTGAGTCTAAGTATTATGAATACCTTAATGAAGTTCGTGAAAGGTAACATGAATACACTGCGCAATTAAGCCAACAATTCCTGTTGTCTCAAGCATCAGAACAACCAAAGGAAGAATATCAGAATGAATGTAACCAGTACGTAGCTAGGAAATTGTGACGTTTTCTTTAAATCCCCAATGACATGACAGTTTTCAACAACAATAAAACTTTTGTCTTTGTGTGTGTGTGGGAGGGGTTGCACCATTTAATATAAATGTATAGCCACGGCGTATACATTAACTTAAGCATTAAGAATAAAACTCTATTACACTGAAGTAGTTTTACAACAATCCTCATATATCTGAAGAATCTTTGAGCCTCTAGATATTCGAAACAACTCACTGAAACGCCGCGCGCGAGCATGCGCGCACGCGCACACAGAGATGAAACATACAAACAATGACTGAAAGAAAATTAACCACCTTTTTCTCTTCCAAGTCCTTCTCAAGATCCATGAACCTCGATTTTATTCGATTTGAGAAGTTCATAGCAACTTCATTGCTGAATGGGGTGCTCGGAAGGGACCCTAAATTGTGTCTCGCAAAAAGCTTTTGAATCAGTGAATCTCTTTCATTCTTCAATGAGACATGAGCCTGGATCCAAAATTAAGATTCAACGAGAGAGAAGTGAGATATCTGTTTGATGCCAAAATTAAGATTCAATGAGAGAGAAGTGAGATATCTGTTTGATGTATTCTATCTATCAAAATATGCATAGATTCCTAAACATTACTTCAGCTTCAGTTTGAAGCTTGCTGATCTCCTTGATTGATTCCTTAATTGCAATGTTAAGCAATGAACTTCTTGCTGCTAAGTCGTCCTTTTCCCTCTCCAGCTTGCTGCTTTTAGATTCCAACATTGCAATCCTTTCATCAAACTTGGTTTTCCACTCCTTCAACTCTTCATCAGTGTCTGAAAAGAAATATAGTCAATCAAAGCCGCATTTTCAAGCAACAAATATAGCATCAACAGCAGTGCACGTTAAATAATGAAATTATGAAAAGCACAGATATGATAGCATCAGCAGTGCTTATTCAACATACCTTCATTCTCCTCAGCAAGATTCGCATGTTGTTCCTCCTTCACCTTGTACAAAGTGCTTCTCACATCAGTCTTGGACATTTTCTGTTTCTCAAGTTTTCGCAAATCTTTTAATGTTGCTTCATTGTGCTGGATCTTAGCATCCATAGTTTGGATGTTTCTTTCCAGATCCTGCAATTGACCTTGTAATACTTCTGTTTTCTCTTGGTCCTGAGATATGCCTTCCCGAAGCTGCATGACACCAACTATCAATGGGAACATATCCTTTTACACCATTTCATTAAAATTACATTGGTTTTCTTTGTTTTCGTGCATTTCAAGGCAGAAAGAAACAAACATTAATCTTACACCAGTAGCTAGAACAAGGGCTCAACTGACAAGAATGTTGACATATAAGAAAGTTTTTAGCGATGTACTAAATAACTAGAACATCTGCAACACAGATACACATGAAGATCAAGAAAGGGGAAAATAGGATGCGGCTCAAATGAACATATTTATGGAGAATCAAGTGTTCTACTTTTGTACATGTGGATGAAAGAAGAGC
Source organism: Rhododendron vialii (assembly GCF_030253575.1). Lineage (NCBI taxonomy): Eukaryota > Viridiplantae > Streptophyta > Magnoliopsida > Ericales > Ericaceae > Rhododendron > Rhododendron vialii. The sequence continues at coordinate 9,596,518 of NC_080558.1, read as the reverse complement.
AATTTTCTTGCTTCTCGTCTCTTTTGCATTTTCCAATTTTTGCAGCACAGGAAAAGCTCAATGTTGAATTCCATAAAAAATAGTAAATACTCCCTCCATCCCAATTTAAATGCTCCCTATGGGAGACTGTGTAACTTTGACCTAAAAAATAAATTACTTTTGGATTTTTTTTTTTTTTTTTGCACCGTGCAAAGGATCTCAGTGAGTAGTTTCAAACGGTGCAAAAAGTTTGAAAAATATTACAAAAAATACGATTTTTTTAGGGCAAAGTTACACGGTTTCCCATAGGGGACATTTAACTTGGGACAAAGGGATAAGGGATCACACACACACACACAAATTACAGACACCAGATTTACATGGTTTGGCCGGAATGCCTGTTCCATGGAGAGAAATACATTATTTTGATATTCTCCCATAATAATGGAGTGCAATGCATGAACTCTCTCTCTCTCTCTCTCTCTCTCTCTCTCTCTCTCTCTCTCTCTCTCTCTCTCTCTCTCTCTCTCTCTCTCTCTCTCTCTCCACACCCACAAAGCTTTCTCTACATGCATGAATTTACACGCACAGAAAGCCAAAATAAACAAAAGCTATTAAAGATTTTCAGCAGGCGTGGTCTGAGAAAAGTGCCAAACGGCGCATCAACTCCTGTTGGCAGCTGTGTTTTGTGGACTGAATCCAAGGGTCCCACTCTCTCATTAAGGGGAAGACTCCAACAATACTAACCATGCTTCTATGTGCAGTAGTAACAGTGGTTATGGTACTAGTAGCTATAGCACAGCGGCTTAATGATGATACAATGCCAGAGATGAAAACAAGAATATTCGTCACAAGTAAAATTTAGATAACATAAGGAACTGGTTATCAACATGAAAAAGAACTTCCCAAAAAAACCTTTCATTTATGTCTTGTTAGAAAAATGAAGCAAACAGAATACCTTGTAAGCCGCATCTTTCAAAGTTTGAAGATTCTCCAACTTCAGTTTGTATGTCTTTATCTCTTGAGCCTGCTCCTTGTGAAGCTTTTTAATTACCTCTAGTGCTTTTGTATACCTAACTTGAAATCAATGTATTTGTAAAAACAATTGAGTACAACTCAAAAGCAACAGACTGGCCCAAGAAAAGGGCTTCCCTGTTAGTGAGTAAAATGTTGCATGACTGCTAATATTAGTTTCCCCTCTTTCTTCATGTCCTTTTTTTTTCTTTTTATTTCCAGAGTTTTTCAGAATGTTATTTTATTAAGGCTTTTGTTAAGAGCTTGTCTCAGATCCATTAATATTTCATTAACAATTAGAATATAGCTTTGGTTGGCTCTGCCCTCTTTGCCAATTAGTTTTGAGTAGGATGCGTTAACATAGTGTTAGTCTTCAGAGCTAGGATTTGGAAGGTTTTGGGCAAAATCCTCCACTTACTTACTGATTGAGTACCCTGTGTTTGTGCCAAAAGTGCACCTCGTTTACTTGTGACGGGGTATGGACCCACTATTTACGCTGGACATGCAAGTCGGAAGTCACACATGCAAAGTAGTGTTAAGAGCTTGACCCAAGCCGGTTAAATAATACCTCCAATACTAGTATGAGCATGGCCAGTCTCTTCACTACTTCCAATTTGGTTTTCAATTGGGTGCCCTAGGTTTAAATCTCCCAATATGCGCAGCAATGTTAGCCATGTTAAGATAAGCCTGTTGTATCATCACATGCAAAAAGTTGACAGTGTGCACAACAAATTAAACTGCAGCAGTAAATTGCATCTCAAGAGGTACATCCAATATTAGATCAGTTGTCAAAGGATGTTCTCAAATACCTAGTAGCAGAGAAGATATCATCAAACTTCTTTTTCAAGGTAGAAGGATCTTGCAATGGCCAATTGGCCTCATCTTGATGCACAAAAATAACATTTTCAAGAATAGCCTTTGAAACACCCATAAGAGCAGGGATTTCCCGATCCATGTCAGCACATCTATAGCTTAGACAAACTTTCTGCAGCTCGAAATGAAAACAAAAACATTAGCATTGATGTGGACCATTTATCAAAATTATCACAAGTGACCAAAGTAACTATTAGGTAGCAAATACAAAATGAAAACTACCTGGGCGAGCAGAAATATGAACAAAATAAGCTTTCTCTAGGAAAACAGCGGACAATAATCAAACAGCAAATAAGTAGAGACAAGCACTGAAAAATAAGTGGGATCTGAGGAAGCGCCAAAGAGGGGTAGTCAAAGGCATTACCAAAGATCAGGCAGAGGACGATATCTGTGGGAGAGAGGTAGCAGTGTTGGGAAGAGTGAGGTAGGACTTGGAATTCAACCATGCATTATTTAAGTTTATACAGGAAGTTGTCGAGCATTTTTATACTCAGACAGTATCCTGTTAATGCCTTCTATAATAATGAAATACAAATATCAATACTTGTGAAAAAAAAGTGGAAATAGGCACCAGAGAAACCCACAATGGAAACAAACCACTTGCTACTCTCCGGTATGAGGATTAATTGTCTGAAAAGCTAAATTGAGAATTTCATTGGATACATAATAACATGGAAACTAGAACAATATCCAACGAACTTTACAACCTTACTTGAACCATGCACCTCAAAAATGCACTATAACAAAACAAATTAATGGTGTACCTCTCCAGTATGGGGGTTAATTGTCTGAAGCACACTCTCAATTGCCTTGTACTCCATCTTTGATGCCTTCTGAGTCAGCTGAAATGATCTTATACACACAACATCCTTCCCCGCGGCGGTCTTAAACCGGAGCTTTATCTGTCCCTTTGTCTCTGTCTCCCCTGCAACCTACAGGAATTCAGCCCAGTTGCAAAACTTAGACATACATGTATCATCAGGAGACACACAAAGATGTAGTCCCTGCAACCCATATCAACAAATACTCACTCATATCAAACAAATATGCAGATTGTTGATTTTATGGTTTCCCTACAGCCCACATCCACAAATACTACCAAAAATATACACAACTTAGCGTGTGCATTTATTCCCAACGCAAAAATACTTACCCTACATAAAAATTATATGGCCAAATGCCATCCAATGTTTATAGACCAATCTGGTCCATTTTAGAGTATGGTGATGGGACCAGAGGAGTGCTAGACTACACACAACAATAAGAAAGGGTCTTAAACGGTCTATAGAAACAGGATTCATATATATAGATCACAACTAGTCACCCTCTTACTAAAAATGGTACATCAATACATTCAGAATAATTTCAAGTACATATGTACATGATACCATTTTGGTGTGAACGTCAATTTTGAGGTTGGCTACTTGGCTCACATATTTTGTTCCCAATCTACCCTTTTAACGGCCTAAAAAAATGCCAAGAAGGAGGGAAAAAAACCAACATCCCAAATATATTTTCTACTTTTCACATCCCAAATTTAATTACAAATGAATCTCAATTTAAGATTTTACTTTTTCTGTTTTTTGACTACAGCGATCTGAACATGCATCGAAGTGTGCCCGGGCATCTAATATATACCCACTCCGTTCATAAATGGCAGTCCACTGCGAAGTTAGTTCTTTACTTTGGTGACATTTATGCACGGAAGTACTCTATATTTTGATCCACAAATTGCATGTCTTTTTGCAGAATTAGTTCTTTACTAAATTTTAAAAGTTATGCACAGAAGCACGTCTTTTCATAGTAAACTATCATTCAGGACCGGAGAGAGAGAGAGAGAGAGAGAGAGAGAGAGAGAGAGAGAGAGACCTTAGGGTCATGGACGAAGCTGTGACCAGACCGCGCATTTGGGGGCAACTCGCCAGTGCAAGAGAGCTTCAAGCACTCAATAATAGTCTGAAAATCAAACACAACCAATAACAGAATATACCCATTAAGATATCCAACTATAACAAAGTACACTACACACACACACACACACATATATGTAGAGAGAGAGAGAGAGAGAGAGAGAGAGAGAGAGAGAGAGAGAATTATTGATTACAGTTTTTCCGGCGCCGTTGGGACCGACGATTAGGGTTAGGGGGCGGAAGAAGGTGATGACGTTCTTGTTCTCCGGATCGAAGCTCCGTATGCCCTTTATGAGCATCTTATCGACCGTGCTCATTTTCGCAGATTATCACACAGTGAAGTGCAGATTTTCAGTACATATATATAGATGATTCACTACATCTAATAGGTGATTGAAGGTGAGAGAGAGAGAGAGAGAGAGAGAGAGAGAGAGAGGGTTTAAGGAGTTGAGCTGAGAGAGAGAGAGAGAGGGAGAGGGAGAGAGGGTTTTAGGAGTTGAGCTGAGGGGGAAAGTGGCTAGTGGAGTAGAACGGGAAAGGGTGGCAGAAAAAGGGGTGGCGTTTAAGGGGTGTTGATGAAACATTTTAAAGGTCCCTTGGGGAAATGAGAGAATCTCGAATAGTTTGGGGGCTAATCAGTTAGTAATAGAGAACTGTGGGGATGGTGAGTTAAGGAGTAAACTAATTTCTCTAGGTATTTACCTTTATTGATTTTTTATTTATGTACTCATCCTAATTTTTTGATCAATCAATTGTTTCGATGAAATCAATTGAATAATTATAAAAATATTGGCCGAGATTTTAAGAAAAAAAATCTGAGAAGACAGCACTAAAAAAAAATAAAAATAGTTGTTTCAAACAAAAATAATAATTGTCTTTGGTGAATTTTTTTACTTAAGATCATAACTATTTACTTTTACATACTTCTCATCAAGAAGAACGATTAATTCGATTAAAATTGACTTGAATCAAACAAAAAAAAAATAAGATAAGACAAAAAAAATACCAAAAATGTTGTCCTCGCGTGCTTATTGCAAATAGCTACATATTACATCACAGAAGTGCTTATTGCAAATAGCTGCATATTACATCACAGAAATTATCTGACATGTCATATCTTTGATATATACTCCTAAAATCAACAAATTAAAACCAAACGAGTTGCTAAAGTCAACATTTTGCAATCTCTCTCCCCAGCCCAATTCATCTGGAATCATGTTCCCCTTTTGACAAACTATAAGTTTTGTCAAAATTCTTTAGAATGTCAGTTCTCAGGTTCAAGTCGACGGAACGACGTTGGCCAACTGTAGTAATCTAACTCTATTAACGCAATAACATCCTACCTTGAAAAAAAATTAAAAAGATGAAGCATTTGTGTATAAATATTACAGGTGAAATTACAACTATTGAAATGAGATCATCAATTTTCGACAGGTCATAGGACATAGGTAGATGTGAAAGTGACATGTACTGCTTTTTTGAACAGGACATGTACTGCTTGAACCACGAATAATTGGACGCAGGAGAGATTTGAACAAAAACGAGATATTTGAATTTGGAAGAGCAAGGAAAAACACAAAAAGGGATGATTTTTCTGAATTAGCCACTTACTATTTTCCTTCCAGGAATACCACCCTAGCCACCCTCTTTTAGCCACCACCAATCTGGCCAACCACCTTCTAGTCCGACAACCCTCACCACCCACCTCCTTCCGACATCCCAGTCAACCAATCGGCCACTCCATACCTTTCCCATCTCTCTAATAAACATGATTTCAAGTTCTTGTTAATTGTTCTTTTTAAAATTTATGAAGCCAAACATTTTACGTAGTCATGATTTCATAAGTAAACAATAGAAATGTTGCCAGCAGGTTTGTGTAGCGCTGGAAAGCAACAAAGCCAACAGATTATACAATAACCAACTGCATATGCAGGCAATAACAGGCAAACTTGTACTCCTTAAACAGCATTCGTAACCCAAAACAAGTCAATGGAAAATCCAATTTGAAACATGGAAATGCATCTCTAATGGCCCTAGAAAATGAAACATAACATAGCCCATGCTACCGATTGGCAGTCCGATTAACAGTGCTCAGAAACCATCATTCTCTCTGGTATCACCAAAACCGCCACGATAGCCGCCGCCTCCGCCACCTCCACCACCACCATAAGTTCTAGGGGCAGATGGTCTATCATTAGCATAGTTCACACGGATGTTACGCCCGTCAAGAGGCTGAAAAAGAAGCAACAAATAAGTTAGCCGCACTAAACCCAAAAAAATAAAATAGCTGAAAAAAAAGCTTCCTGAGTTTGGTTATGACCTGTCCATCCATTGCAGACACGGCCGAGCTGGCTGATTCTTCACTATCGAAGTTCACAAAGCCAAACCCTCTTGATCTACCTGTATCCCTGTCAGTGATGACTCTAGCTGTGCAACCGAAACCATGGACAAATTCAGCATGGAAACAAGAGTACAGACCATATACAACCACACCCAGTATAGGAAATCTTGTGGAAAAAGAGATACAAGGGGAAGAAACCAAAAATTACACTCCTGTTTTAAGTTACAAAAACACAACCCATGGATTGGTGCTAAGAAAACACAGAAACATGCCTAAGTTGACAGACTTTTCGGATATCCACAATTTCACATGTTATATGAACATACCAAACAACCCACAGGTCTTGTGATTATGGGTCATCACAATGCACAAGTAAAAGAGTGGCTTCTACCTCGAAAAAGCTTATACTTAAGCTTCTCATTTAGTTACCAATCAGCCCTTAGATGATAAATGTAAAAAGTGAAAACGGTAGGACAACCCCAAAATTAAACTCTAAAAATGATATTCACTGTGTTTGGTTTGCAAATTTGAGATTTATTTTTGAGATAAAAAAAGTTCTATAGATTTGCGTATTTTGTCGTCTTTAGTAAATTTTTTAACGTTTTGACAAACTCTTTTACTTTTTGAATAGAGGTAGGCTATGTACATCCAAAAAGTATAAAATAAGTAAAAAAACTGACAAAAAATCACTAAAGATAAAAAACAAGGATGACGAAACAGTCAAAAGTTTTGGAGAGATTATTTCTGAGAGGTCAGAGGAGAACCAAACAAAGTGATTGGAATTATAATCACACTATCATGCACCTATCCTATCATGTGTGTAGCTGTGAGGCTGTGATAACAGAGTACCGTAGAAGCCATCAGTTGGCCGAATGAATGAAAATACTGTAATAACCAACTTTATCCTCATACATGTTATAGTTTAGCCCAATCGGACAACTTAGCTTTTGCATGCTGGTAGCTTGTAAATCAGATTTAAACTCACCCTCCACAACTTGACCAAAGCCCGAAAATGCATCCCTGAGAGAATCGTCATTCGTTCCATAAGAAAGACCTGAAAAAAAAAAAAAGGCTGGTAAGGTTGATCCAGTTTCAAAGACAATAACTTGTACAACGTTGAGTACATTACACAACAATACTCAAGTAAATACCTCCAATGAAAAGCTTTGAAGATGACATGCAACGAATGGTGTTAAGCATAGATGTCATGGGAACTTGCCCACTTGGCTGCGAAACGGTCTGCCTCATGAGACTTCCAAGTCTACCATAAAATGCCATTTCGACCGTCGACTGCTACTGTGCACTCCAAGAACCTATGTACAATAGGATGTGAAAAACAGTTCTATAGTGTCAATTTAGTTTGTCAAGTGCCACATTAAAAAACAGAGGGAGTGGAGAATAAGATTTCAAAATGTAGGCATCATATCATCTTTATGCAAGCAGGGCGATGACCAATCAATTAAGGTCTTGCCAATAAAGTAATGATTTCCGGTTAATTGGACCTCAGACGGCTCATCAGATAGTTCACAAGTTTTAAAGCCGAACATTGTTCCACTCCAAAAACTTAGATGAAGGTGTTATTTAGTGGACTGACATTTTGGAATAAGAAATAGTGTATTTATAAAACAATAATTTCAGCGAACAACTCCGCAATACCAAACAATAAATGATTCAGCGACTTCAGTCTCAGTTCATCAAGGATGAAGCATTTTCCATAATCAGTAATTAGGACAAGCCAAAGTAACTTCAGAATTGATCTGAATGCTAATCCTCAAATTAAAATGAAACTCATGGTCTGCTGATAATTATGCTGACTACAAGGAAAAACCATTTAGAAGGAAAAAAGTAACAGCCATCTTTTGCATTCACCAAATGCATTCTTCTATGTGGACAAAGATCATGCTCTGCAGCTAGAAATTTCTGATGGACAATAACTTCTAAACATTTCCACCTAACAGAGAACATCGAACCACTCTGACCAATCCAAGCATGAGACGTATCTCATCAACTTATTGCTGCTCAATTTAGTGAACATTGGGGCAGTAAAAACTCTGAGCTCATGAACAGGGAGGGAGCTGCTTATTTCATGCTTCTAACCTTTTCTCCCTTTTGAAAACACGTGAAATTTCATCCAACAACCACAACAAAACATATCGCCGAATGCCTACCTCAACTAACTCAATTTTTCTCCCACAAAGTCGATCATCCAAGACGCGCTTCATTTAAATAGATACATTCACGACAGGGTCACAAAGTAAATCACGCTTACTACACTAACATTCCTACTCGCTGAGAATCCTTAATAGACCACCTTGAAACTCCATTTGTTAAACCATATTTCACAAAACCCACATCATCAACCAAAAAAAAATATCCATTTCCACATGATGTACTGATTTCAACTAAATATTTCCACCTTCTATTCCACAAAACAAGCCTTCTATTCACATGGAAAGTAAACAGAGTAACACAAATAAATAAACAACATCAAATTAAACGAACACAAAATATTTGACCATACAAACAACGGTAACTCTCAGATAGAAGGAAAACAGAAAAACAAAACTGTATCTCGAGATCAAAAAAGAACGATGTAGAAGGTAGCGCTAATCGAACAGAGATCTCAAAATAATGGAGATTATACCTGCAACGGAATAGAAGGCAGAGAGAGAGAGAGAGAGATGAAAAGGAGGGTTTTAAGAGAGAGGGGGGCTAGGGTTTATGGCAATTTCCGATTATAGACACGGAGAAGCCGAAAAATATCCTGTCACTTTTATACGGAGAGTCGGTACTGGGTTTTGATCCTCTGCGGTTATCTTTCACTGGAATCGCAGAGACGCCGACCGTTTGATTTTTCCAGCGAAATAACTTTTCTTCGCGAAGGCTTTTAGCAAAAAAATAGGCAGTTGATTTTACCATTTCCCTTTTTGTTAACTTCACTCATTTGCAAGTGTAATTTTGCACCAAAAATACACTTGTAAAAAAGTAGCATTAACAAAAAAAGAGTGGCAAAATCATTTCCCATAAAATACTGTAAAAAAACTTTCATTAAATTGGGCGAAAATGGGAAAAAACACTTAAAACAAAAATGAGATTTGATTCATTGTGAATTCTTTAATTCATAAAAGAGCTCACTTTAACTGTTTAGAGTCTGTAACCGTATACCTTTCATTACAAAATCAATAAACCGCAAAAAGATGGATTATTTTGTGAATGAATTTTTGGGCCTCTAAAAAGTGGAATTTGTGCTTGTAGAAATTCTCGAGGAATCAAAGATAAAAAGGAAACCTGATATACACCCCCATAAAATTACCTCAATGTTGTTCACACTGAATTTTTTTTTTTGTGAAAACTGAAAATAAAATAATTCCCGTTTCGCTAAGAAAAAAAATACTTCTTTTTTAAATTAAAAATGAATACAAAAAATTCTCAAATTAAGCCAACTTTTTAGAACATCCAAAACAGACAAAGTTAATAGTTACTCCAATTTGGTAATTCTAAAACATGCGTTGTTAATTGACAAAAATATGAACTATGACAAGTATTTTAAATATTACAAACTGAGAAATGGCTCCAAAAAAAAATGGAATAAACTCATTCTCTCCTCCTTTAGTTCAAAAAAAAAATATTTATTTAATAATCGTGTGCCTGAGTCAGTGCATTAGGGCCCAAGTAAATGAATTAGGCCCCCAAGTAATCATGCAATTTTTATAAGATTCATCACCAAGGTACCGGAAAAATTGCATACCTTTGAGTAAATTTGCATTGATTGACCTGCGCCTGAGTCACATAAGCGTGTGCATGAGTGAAAGCGAAAGGGAAAGTGTGACAGACATTTCAAAATTATTGCAACCTATTAGTAAAATTCATTAGAGTTAGGTTTGAGACTTGAGTGCGATAACAAAGGGTTCTACAGAATAATAATAACAGACTTAAGGGTGTTTTCGATAGTGAAAAATTTGTAAATTTTTATTTGTGACCGAGAAGTTGTTAAGTATTTTCCGTAGTGCATAAGTTGTTGAAAAATGTCAAGTTGTTTCCGGTAGTGAATAAGTTTATTGATAGTTTGTGAGTAGAATTATTGCAGTAAAAACAGTTTTTTTTGACAAGTTTTTTGTTAGTGGAAACGAAATGTGAAAATACTGAAAGTTTTTTGTTAGTGAAAACAAAATAGAAAAATGCGTTAAGTTTTTTGTGATTTTTATAAGTGAAAACACCCTCTTAGCAAGTATGGGTGGTGCAAACGAGCCAATCTTTGCATTGATTGAGCCTGGCTTGTTTGTAAACAAATCGGATCTTTAACGAGTTGAGCCTAGTTCAATTGCAAAACGAGTCTCTTTTAATGAGTCAAGCCTAGCTATACTAATGAGGCGAGCAAAGTTTAAGAGTTTTGTGCTCGACTCGTTTTTTAAACAAGCCTAAACTCGAGTTTGGCTCATTTGTAAACGATCCAAGCTCTTAACGAACTAAGCCTCAAGTTGGCCTTGCCTCAAGCAGCCAACCTCCATTCGAAATAACCAATATGACCAATTAATGTTTTTTGGGAAATAATAATGCCAAAACTGTTTTTGTTGGTGCCAAAACTCTAGTGTACAATTCTAGAATTATATATTTTACCATTTTAAACAAAGCTTCAATATTGGCATTCTTTATAAACACACATACCACAAGGCGAGCAGAGCTTTAGAATGTTGTGTTTGACTTGTTTATTAAACGAACCTAAACTCGAACTTGAGCTTGACTCATTCATAAAAAAAAGTCAAACTTTTAACAGGCTGAGCCTTGAGTTGGCCTTGCCTCAAACAGCCAAGCTTTGTTCGAGCTAACTAAAGGGTGCATTCTTTTTTACTTAATTTTCTTCTTCGTTTGTTGTGCTTTGTTCATTTTTTTTAAATTTTTGTTAGATTCACGTGATATTTTTTGGATTAATTATCCGTCTCGACGATGAGAGTTTAAAAAGTACAAAATTACGACCGAAAGCAAAAAAAAGTTTACTAAAGACGGAAAAAGTACTAAACAATTGTCTTATTTGTCTAAAGTGTCGTCTAATTTGAATTTTTTCAACATCAGTTCATACTTTTATACTTTTTATATTCATTAATTCCAAAAATTACGACGAAAAGTAAAACAAAAAATTACGAAAATATAAAATATCAAAATAAGTTCCAAACTTATATAGGTTAAAAAAGAACACAGCCTAATATAGCCAATTCATGTTTTTTGGGTTAACTTTTAAATCCATTTTCCAGGAAACAACTCTAGAATGATGAGCAAAATTTACTGCTCCTCACACTTTAAAACAAAGCTTCTGAATATTGGCATACCACGTGGATAAGTCCAGCTCACCTGGGCGGGGAGGGAGGAAAATGCTAACGGTGACACGTACGACAAAAATACTAAAATTAATGCGCAATGGGGTGGCGCCACGTGGAGGAGCAGCTGTTATTTAGAGGACATGGGTAGGGAACCAACCCACATGTGCTTAGGCAAATGGCTTCTCGTCGTGGAAATTCTCGAGAGCGGTCCACTGCCACGCGCGATTGCGGGGCGCGTGCAAAGGTCTCTGATAAATACTACTTGTACCCCGCCAGTAAAAAGGAGAATGAAAAAATGGGAAATGAAAGATACGGATAAGATACGTGAGAAAATTAAGATCTTATCCAAACGAAGCCTGCGCATTCACGAAAATCGAACTGTAGATTTGTATGTTTAAAAAAAGGAAGAAAAAAAAATTGCAACGCTTTTTATTTTTATTTTTCATGAATGCACTCTAAAATTTGTGTTCTGCGGGAGCGTTTCCTCTAAGCGTTAAAGTTATGAATTACTTCTTGTGATCTATTGTTCCAATTTTATCGGATGTCCCCGAAGGAACCTTCTTGTGATATATAAATGTTAAATTGGTTCCACTGAACTTTCAAAAGAGTGACCTTGAAATTCTGAGAATTGTTAACTTCAATTCAAAAAATAAGGGGTGAGAAGGGAATTAGTCTATGAACTTTTTAAACTAGACATACATTTTGAGACAAGTTAGAGTCAAAAAATGGACAACAACATTGGGACAAAGGGAAAATGTCATAGAGGTACGCTCCTCATGTATAATAGAAACAAATAATCAATTTAACAAGAAAATAATATTTAAAAATAAAATAAAATTTCTTTCGTGAGGAACTATCGTGGCTAAAGTAGAATATTGTGCAGCATTGGATGCAAAGACGGGCCCTACTAGGGTTTTAGGGGGTTCCCAATTAAATTATATATATATTTTTTCATACTTATAGTTTTATATATTTCTTTCACATTGTCCATGCAAGATCATTCATACAAAACATGATAAAATGAAAATTTATTTAAGTTTGGGAGTAAGTAGATCATATAAATCAACAAAACAAGCAAAATTAGGCCTGATAAATTTTCAACTTAAAATAGATATTTTTTTTTATGTAGTTAGTTGTATGAAAAAATATATATATTTTAACCGTTAAGTAAAAATTCTGCGGCGACCTATGATTGGATGTGCATTTGATCTCTCTCTCTTGAAGTTATGCTCGGATATCTCATGAGTCATGACTGATGAGTGATTACTATGCTTGAGTTATGGGACCAAGGGACTGTACTACGCAGCCTCATGCAGTGTGAGGGGCAAATCGCCGGCGCTCCAGTCTCGCTTTGATGATCGAAAATGTTCACTTCGTAGAGTTCGTTGAATAGAACAAATATACCAAAAATCAGCTCAATCGAACATCATTAAGTGCCTCATCCGAATATTATTATCTTGAAATTATTAAGTGTACCAAAAAACAGTGGATTTTAATCTAGTGTTTCGGATCCATTCATTTCAAGATAATAATGTTTGGATGAGACACTTAATGATATCCGATCAAATTAATTTTTGGTACATTTGTTCTACTCAATGAGCTTTACAAAGTAAACGTTTCGATTATCAGAGCGAGACCGAAGCGGCGGCGATTTATCCCGCACAATCTCTCGGTTCTGAGTTATGGGATTAGAAATGCACTGTATTGGACTAACAAAAGCAATTTTTTTAATTTTGATGAAAGTAATACCACGAGATAGACTAAAATTTGCTACCGAGTACTCAATATAGAGATGAATTGATTTCGTCATTCAATACCAACTTATGAAAAATTGATCACGTCAGACTAATTTTAGGCTGCGTTCTTTTTAACTTATATAAGTTTGGAACTTATTTTGATATTTTTTAATTTTTTTAACTTTTTGTTTAGTTTTTCATCGTAATTTTTGGGATTAATCGTTCATCTCAACTAGATGAATTGGAAAAGAATAAAAATATGGACCGATGTTGAAAGAATTTAAATAAGATGACACATTAGACAAATAAAACAACTGTTTGATATTTTTTATGTTTTCAGTAATCTTATTTTTTGCTTTCGGTCATAATCCAAAGATTATCACGGGAATCTAAGAAAAATTCAAAAAAGATAGATAAAACACACAAAACAAAAAAAAAAAAAAATTAAAAAGAATGCACTATTTTTCCGTCGAACTTCAAGATATAAGGAAAAGCATACCAAATACTCTTTTGACTTTATTTGTTTCAGAAGTCTTGTCTCAGTTCGGTATCCTAGATCCTTCATGAATAGGAACGTGATTTCATTGTGAAATAGAAGTATTTTATGGTAAGGGCTTGTTGGGCAAAATAATTCATTTTGGATTATTTTTTGTCCTTAAAAATTCGCATTTATTAGTTTTTCGTCAATTTTTGGGGATTATTGCTTTGTCACGACGAAAACAATCTAATCTAAAAAGTAAAAATTACGATAAAAATTCATTTTTTTTTTGATAATTTCAAATTGATTTATTCAAAAAAACGAGTGACACAAAATAAAAAATATTTAACTCAACGTAACATGTTGCGATCATGTGTCGGTTAATAGTCGATTAACTTATTTTTTTTTAGCATAATTGATAGGAAAATGTTAACCTCCTCGGAAAATATACAAGGAAAATTCTAAAATCAGCCCAATGGACTGACGATAGTAGGTGTGTGAATGTGTATTAAAAGATGTAAAAAGTGCACAGAAATACGTATTTTTATTGTCTTTTAGTGTGTTTATCGTCAGCCCAGTGGGCTGACAATAGCAAGACCGAATATACAAAAGGTGCATTGATATTCGCAAAAAAATATACTGATATATGTGAAAGTGTAATAATATCCGGGAGATATGTATTGATATCCGAACTTATTTGTCATATATCATCCTCATTAAGCGTTCTTGGAACATTGTCATATAGTTTCTCGGTCTCTTTTCACTCCACATTGACGTAGAGTTTGAGATCAAATGTGCAAATTGAACATCATCATGTTGTAGAGTACGAGCTTAGAGCACCACTTGATCGGTGTTTAAGAACATGAATAATCTTCCAAGTACAAAATGAAAAAAACAAAGGGTAAAAATTTTGGCATTTAATTTTTTGATAACCATATTCCAATTTTTTTTTTGCCAGGTGTATTTTGAACACTTAAACACAAAAATTAGAAAATTGATTTCGATACTCCATTTTTAGTCAATTTTTTTTTGTTTGACAAAAGTGAAAGGTACTGTATTGATAAAGCCCAACGGGACTTACATAACGAGATTCATTACAGATAACTTGGACAAAACCAAACTAATCATCTAACTGATACATAATGAGAAAGAACGAGGCGATTGATGTCTTTCATCCCCAGCCCAGGCTTCGCCTCACGCATTTTCTGCAGAGCGGAAGATTCATATTTTCTATAACAGTCTCAAAAAGAGATTTGTTGTTAGCCAAGAAAAAAAGACAATAATAACCCAGATGATTAGATGAACTTCGACTAGAAATGAACACACTAATGAATTTCTAACAAATCACCAATAGATGCATACTAATATTCTTAAGCCCAAACAATAAACAAATAGCCCAAAGGCGTAATACTCTATTTTTTTGTCTTTTTTTCCTATTTAAAATTACAACAATACCCTTTAGAGTGAATGAACACTGACAAAATAAGAATAATTTGATAATTTTTCGTAAGATAAAG
This sequence comes from Rhododendron vialii, assembly GCF_030253575.1. NCBI lineage: Eukaryota > Viridiplantae > Streptophyta > Magnoliopsida > Ericales > Ericaceae > Rhododendron > Rhododendron vialii. Next base: position 9,581,355 of record NC_080558.1, on the reverse strand, counting down.
ATACAAAGTATAGTGACAGTGACTAATATAGAGTGTCAAAATCACTCTTCAAAAATTAAAGTGTAATTTTCAAAAAATAGAATGACAAAAACCTACTTAAAAGAAAACACACGAAAATAAAACAACCGGCGCGTGAGAAATGCTGAAAAGCTCTCTTAACATTTTCTCTCTCTAGAATTTTCTCACTTTAAAACTCTCTCTCTCTCCCTCTCCCTCTCTCTCTCTCTCTTTCTCTCTCTCCTTCGCGTGTAACTTCCGAACAAAAACCTACTGCGAGGGTCTGACCACCCCCATTTTGCAGCACACTCGCATCCAGATAGAGAGCGAAACTGACAAGCAACTCTAGAGAGAGAAACTACCCAGCACACCACAAGAGAGAGAGAGATAGAGAGAGAGACAAGAAAGTGTGTTTGAGAGAGAGAGAGAGAGAGGAGAGGAGAGAGAGAGAAGTGTGGTTCTTGGCATCGATTATTTGGATCTTGTCCCTCCTACAATGCGCAATTTGTAGCGGACAAGGTAAAAACAATAATTTGACCCCTTTCAGTAGATTCAACCTTCTATCCCAATCCATCTACATATCTTTAGTATCAATACATATGTATATATAAGCACATATCTAGACAATTCCTTCGAATCGAGCTTCCAAAGCATTTTGATTTCGCTTTTGGCAAAAAGGGCTTGTTTTGGTGGAAAAAAGTAACCGATTCTTCTTCTCCCCTTTTTTTTCCCGTTGAAAATTTGATTGGTTTTCAAGGCTGGGAACTAGTTTTTTTTTGTTTTGTTTTGTTTTTATCTTGTTACTGAAGAAACGTGCTTGGCTTGGATTTCTAGGGTTTCATCGCACGAACAAGTACTGGGAAAGGCTTCGAATTTTGCAGTTTCGGACTATTCCGGGCTTCGATCAGGGCATTGATTGTCCAGTGTTGAGGGTTTGATTGAAGTGTACTCTGGTATTTCTAGGGTTTGATTGGAGTGATTAGGGCTTTGATCACGGCATTGATTTTTGATTGAGGAGGTGAACTGTGGTTTGTTGAGGTGAACTCTGGTGTTTCTAGGGTTTCATTGGATAACTTGTGGGAAGGCTTCAAATTTTGCAATTGTGGAGTGCTTAGAGGTTTTGATCTGGGCACCGATTGTTGATTAAGGAAGTGAACTGTGGTGTCTTGAGGGTTTGATTGAAGTGTATTCTGGTGTTTCTAGGGTTTCAAATTTCGCAATATCGGAGTGCTTAAAGGTTTTGATCTGGGCACTGATTGTTGATTAAGGAAGTGAACTGTGGTGTATTGAGGGTTTTTGATTGAAGTTTACTACTCTGGGATTTCTAGGGTTTCATTGGACGTACTGTTGCTGCGGAGGCTTTGAATTTTGGAATTTTGGAGTGACTAGGGTTTTGATCAGGGCACTGAGTTTGATTTGAGGGAGTGAAGAGAAAGGGTTTGATTCCAGTGTACAATGTACGCGGTCATTGACCTTTCTAGGAATCGGCAAGGCAGCGTATTTGGTGGATGTGGTATTTTGTGGTTCGCTATTCAAATTGCATAAGAAATATGGTGCAAGGTGGTTGTTTTGGGTATGACTATGGAAGAGGATTGCAGTTTATAGATTGAAATATTGTTCGTGGGTTAACTGTTCCGGGCTTGAGCCCTTTCGGAGTGGTTGATCCTCGGTGGGGAATGATTTTGGTATTAGATTCTGGTGACAGGGTGGGTTTGATGATTCTGTGCTGGTTAGTCAGGAAAGGCAGCAGATCGTGCTATAGCAGACCGTTTGGGTTAACCTAGTTTGAGCAGAATCTATACCCATTTAGTTTCGTTTTTGTAGTGTGTTTTCATCTGGAGTTTCGCTACATATTATAGCAGTTCGGATTAGGTTGCTGTTGCAGTAAGTCTGAACTCGGAAGTGAAACCTGTCCGGTGGTTTTTATCTTGTGCCCGAGTTCTTATAACTGGTGTTACTATAAACTGACTGCAATTTGTAATAAGCAGTTTCCGTAGTAAGATTTTACTACAAATAATTGGAATCCCGTCTGCATTTGAAGCTAAAGTTAACTGGAATTTGGTAGGTTTCAAATTTTGTTGGCATTGGAGGTACGAAATTTTGATGAAGTAATATTGAAGCCGGAAATGAATGTGGGGACATGGTGCATGGACAGGAGCATAGTTTCTGGTTCGTTTCCTTAACCGAACAGCGCTGCTGGAAAGTAACTGAAGCAATTCTGTTTCTGTCTGGTTACCAATTTACTTATTTTAGTATACTGTGCAATGTCTCGCTGCTTTCCATTTCCACCACCTGGCTATGAAAAGAAGGCTAGATTGGATGATGCTAACTCACTAAATAAGGTTTGTCTTTTCATAACCTTCCTACTTTTACCTTAACCTGTTTTTTCTATACAGTGTGGTTTAGTTGGGGAAATATTGGTCACAGACCACATAGATGCTAATTTGATCTCCGCTGCCACGGGAGTGAAATATATCGTTATTCTCTTTGCTTTCATGAACCTACTGAACCTGCTTAGCTGAAAAATGGGATAGCTAGATTGCTTAGTTAGCAGTATTTTTCACTTCATAATTTTGGCATGTGTTTGTTGTTTTCTTTGTTACTTATCTCCTTGGATCTGCTGGACATTTTTCCTTTTGATGACTCAAGGTGTTTGGAGTTTGGACTAGCTTATGTGCACCTTGGATCTGTTGGACTTTACGACCTAGAATCCAATATATTGAGTTGATGAACTTAAGATCCTAAATGATTAGTGTTTAACTCTTTCCGGTGATTTACCGTATTAACTCAGATAGTAGCCCTAGATGTGTTACTGAATTGGGCATCATCTTTTATCTTCCGTCTAACAAATTTTGGTCCTCAGATTTTTACAGTTTGGATCAAATTTGGTCCTCATAAATGGGAATTTTCTCCACATTAGCAGATTCAAAATGACCAAGTTATGTTGTATCTCTTTAGGTTTTGTTTTCTTTGATTTTCTCTTCTCCATTATGCCTAATGGGTTTGTGTGATGTTAAACTCCAGAAGTTTGTTGCAGATAGTTTCCTGGTTTATACCAAAGCTTTTGATATTAATCTATTACACTTGGCACTAGAATTGGATGGATAAATGGTTTTTTATTTGCAAAGGAATTTTAAGGTGCATAATGAAAAATAGGAAAGTCTACTGTGGAAGATGGTTTAGGGAACCGATGTAGATATGACTTCGGAGTGTTGCTCGGGTAGGGGCTAGAAAGAACTATTAAGAGTGTTATTAGAAATCAATTTTGAAGAGACTGTGAAAGAGCTACGCATTCCGTAAGCCATCTCTCCTGTTCTCAAGTTTTTCCTTCTTGGTATGGTAACAATTGTATTGGGGCTTTAGGTTTAGATTATTTTAGACCTTGAAATGGAAGAAAGTTTCCTATTGAGTTTTTCTTTTAGCAAAATATGTAAGGAAAATATTTAAGGTGTAGGATACGGTCAAGGGAACGTACATTGTAGGTGTATCATCTTGGAAATAATTTGTTTTTCTTTCCAAAGAGATTACCAGAAGGAATATGGAATCAAATGAAGTACCTAAAATGGAAACTTATCTGAAAAACTGGAAAAATAAATGGACTGTGCAGGAATTTGTGTGGTAGCCTAAAGATTGAAAATTGTTAATGGAAATCAGTTGGAACTATTATGTATTGAAATGTTATCTCTCAGTTGTTGGTTCAAGTTCTTTAATCGTTCCCAACCTTGAAGGAAGTTACAAGACCTGTTGTGAGTTGGCGTATAATATGCCCAACCGTTTCCTAATGTACTGCGGAATTTTGAGGATCATTAGTTTCCTTTTACTTTCTTTTTTCATTTTTAGAATGGCCTTATGCAGTGTTTTAATGAAGATCTTGAAATTAATTGTGTGTGTGTGTGTGTGTGTGTGTATATATTTGATCTACATCTTGAAATTGTACTGGGTATTGAGAGTAGAAAGATTGCAGTCATCTCTCAGTTAGGGAAAGCATGAAATATTGAGAGTAGAAAGATCGGGTTTGTAGTCTATCATATGGGAATGTGGCAGTCTGAAAAAATTTAAAGTATGTGGGTCCCTGGAAAGAAAACCAACTGAATTATTTGGGGAACCGAAGGAGTATTTGAGAAAGATGGAGGGAAGTTTGTTAGTGAATGTTGGAACATTGGGGTATTCTGCCTATATGCGGATGTCTATTCTGATGCATTATGCATATATCAGGAACACCAGTTGAGAGATGTTACGTTTAGAATAAGGACATGTATTAGTGCCTTATCTGAATCCTTGCTTCTTGAAGACATATGAAAAGGAAAAAGGACTTGCTTTTGAGATCTCTCAGGTCACCAGGAGCTTTTAAGAGCTCATAAATTGTCAGCATTATCGTGTGACATCCCAAAACAGGCAATTTACTAAGATGATATCCCGTAGACAGTGGATCATGTGTGCCATAACTTTACTTTCAATTAATGGTGTAGTTTTCTTGCCAAAATGGCTTAGTTATTGATTATTCCCCTCAGCCTAATGTACTACTGGTTGAATTTTATTGGAGTGTAGAATAGTAACATATGTAGGAGATGTTGTCTTTCACTAGTTGAGACTGTTAAGTACTTAGGTCCAGATTATGCTTTTATGTGTTCCTTGCACCACTAAATGTGAAAATGAACTCCTCTCAGTGTGTTTCTTCGACCTTGCTCTGAGATATTGCTTGCCGAAATGGTTTTTTGCGGACCAAACATGTGCAAGTATTGTATTCAGTAGCTTGGCAGTGAGGTTTGATCACATGAAAAATGTGGACAGGCCCACAAGGCTTACATACAATGTGAGGTGGTATTACATTGTTGCGGGACAAGCTCTAGGCCTCTAGCGCTCCTTTGCACGATTTTTCGTATTATTGATTTCCGGCATAGTAGTCTTATTTTCCTTGCCAATATATATATATACTTTTAAAGTATGGCATTTGTAGTTCGTGTGTGAATGTTTGTCATTTGAACACTTTGTTGCCAGTCTGCTCTATTGGATTTAATCATATTCTGGATGGCTGTTGTAAAATATTTTAGTTGGATTCACTAAACCCTCGACATAATCTTCAGGAGAAGCAAAGAGAGAAGAAGCCTAAGAAGGAAAAGAAGGACAAGGAGAAAAGGGAAGATAAAGAGAAAAAGGAGAAAGATAGAAGCGATGGAAAACATAGAGACAAGAAAGACAGGAAAGAAAAAGACAAGGAGAAAAAGAAGGAGAAGGAAAGGGACAAAGATAAAGATAAAAAGACCCCCTCAGAGGACAAGAGGCTTGCGGTTCAATCTGATAGTAACAAGAAGGAGAAGCTTGATCAAAAACATAGCGAGAGAGATAAAGATAAAGACAAAGACAAAAACAGTATCTCAGAGGAAAAGAAACGGGTCTTGCAGTTTCATGGTCACAGTGGAGACACGCCTATTCGCAACAGTCTTTTTGCTGAGGGAACTGGGGAATTCAAATTTGTTCAAGAGTTGTGCAGGAGGATTAGAGATGAAGAAGAAGGAACTGGGAGCCAATTAGTTGATAGACTTCCAGTCACAGAATGGAAAAATGTTGAGCGGGACAGAGTTGTGCTTAAGGATGCAAGAAATCTGTCTGGAGGGAAGGAAAGGAACGATGAGAAAGGAGTTGACAATAAAAAGATCAGTGGGGTTAATGCAAGATGTAGTGGTAGTGCAGTGGTCCAGAACCTTGTTGGATTGGTCCAAAACAGAGTGGATGTTCTGCCAAGACCATTGGAGAAACAGTTTGAGCAACGGGTGGAAGAGGAGGAGAAATCAAAAGAGAGGGAAGGTGGCGACAAAGGTGGGGAGAAACGCAAGGATAAAGACAAGGAGAAGAAAAGCCACGGGAAGGACAAAGAGAGGGATAAGGAGAAGAAAAAGGAGGAGAAAGTGAAGGAGAAAGGTGAACATAAGACTAAAGATGGGGGTAAATTGCAAGATAGCCAGAAGAATGACCAACTTGGTGCTTTGAAGGTTAGAAATACACATGGTGCCAAGGACGGTGACAGGAATTCTGCTACCGAGGGAATTCTCAAGAAAAGGAAGGACCTCGAAGTGAATGGATTTTTGCATGGTTAGTCTTAATGAACTGTTCTGAACTGGTTGTTAACGTGTTCACTTTTTCCTGAACAGGGGCCCTAATGAAAGTTTATGAACCAGTCTGTGATCACCCTTCTTCGTAATTGACTAATGGTACTTCTTGTTGAATTGCCTTGCAGCCACGGATGTTAGGCCTCGTAAAATGCCACGGCCCAGTCCTCATCTGTCGACGGAGAATGGAAGAAAATTGGAACCTTGCCATACTGCCATCCTGTTTACTTCTGGTGGTGAGTTTTTAATTTACTTTGATGGCTATTACACTTTTATTTCTTTGGGGAAGCAACTTGGGCACTTCTGTTTTGAACAAGCGGTGGAGGTGGTAATGAAAGTGTTTTGTCCGAGTGCCAGATCCACGTGTACTCATATGGCATTTGTGAGATTCCTCCTGATCTTAGAAAGCTATTGTGTTGAACTTTGTTGCAAATGATAGGATGCACTATGTTGTTTTTACATTTGAACAAAAGAAACAGAAGATAGGCTACCTCATGTTTGTGACGTAGGAGAAGATTTGAGGTATTCTTGTATTAGGAAACTCTTTTGTAGCAATAATTTGTGCTATACTTGTTTTTTGGCACCTTTCTATATTATTTTCTAGTTTCCAGATTTGAGTTCATGTCAAATCTGCTATTTTTGGTAGACTTGTATTTTCCTTTCTTAGTTTCCTTGGTAGGAAAGGTTTTTAGCCTAGGTTGCTTCATGCTAGGACTAGGACTTTTCCTTTAAAACTGATAACGGAGTTTCATGACAATAATGATTTGTTTTCTCGTAACAAGTATCGAGTCAGTCTTTTGCATTTCTCATGGCGTCTTTAATTCCTCTAGGAATGTTTTTATGTTCTTTTTAAGTTTCTAAGTGTCTCTTAAGTTTTCAAGAGTCTTCCTAGTTTTTAGAAAGTCAATTGTCTTTATTTCTCATTAAGCTCTAATCTTGGAAATCTAATTTTATTTTTCCTATGTTGGAGGGATGTTCCAACAAGTCCTATATAATCATTTGCTATGAATGAAATCATTAGAGAGTGTGTTTTGAAGTTAAATTGCCTTTGGCTTGTGAGAAGTTTATCTTCTTGTTTACTCTTTATCTCTTAAGGTGGATTCCTTAGAGTGGCGAGTATATTAAGCCTTGTATCCCTCGTCGGGTGGTGTCAATCTGTATCCCGTTGGTTTCCTAACTTGGGTGGTGAGCTTTATCCCTTTTATCATTTTTACTTTTCTTCTTTCCCATTTGCGAAATCCGGTATCAATAACCCCTAAGGGCAAAATTGATTATTCATTCATGTCAATAGATCTTAAGAGTTCTGCGGATTGTCTTGCGAGGATTCAAGGGTGTTCATTTGTTATCATGTACCAGAATGAGATCTAGTCGTATGTGGTATTCCTATGTTTTTGGATCTTGGATTTACTAAGGAATTTGTGTGGGGAGATGAAAAGGGGATTCTTGAAGCTAGTTTCTCTTCCTTTTCCTTCTTGCTTTTCTTTCCCCTCTTCAAATCCAACAACCCAGCAAAGTGTTAATACACTTTTCCAAGCATGTTCAACTGTGATCACCCTTCTTCTAACAAGTATTACTTCCTTGTTGAAATTGCCTTGCAGGTACTGATGTTAGGCCCATAAAATTTCCAAGGCCCAGTCCTCATCCATTGGTAGAGAATGGAAGGAAAGTGGAACCTTGCCAAACTCCCATCCTTTTGACTTCTGATAGGCAGGGTGTGTCACCGAGTAATCTTAAGTTGAATAACAAGGAACTCAAGGTAAATGGGGTGATAGAATCTCAGCCATTGCCCATCTCCTCAAAAAAGTCCCCATCTCCAAGTACAAAAGCTGAGAAAAATGGTGAAGCTTTGATAAAGCCGCCCCATCCTGATTCAGAGTATCTGAGCAAGGTACTTTCAGTTCCCAAAATGGAGGACTGGTCTGATTTTGATGACCAGGAATGGCTATTTAGCAGCAAAGATTGTCTGGCCAAGAAGAAGCCCAAGGTGGGGTCTGCTGAGAGCCCAAGGGTATGGGCTGAAGCTCTGCAGATAGAATCAGCAGATATTTGTGCTCTGCCGTATGTTATTCCTTACTGAGGGGTGTTTAACCTGATATGAGTTGATGAGGTGAGTTCTTCAGAAGACCAATATTTGGTGAATTTTTTGGAAGCATCCCGCTCTTGAAAGATGATGTCCGGCTTTATACGTCTGCCGGATGTTGTTCCTTGCTGGTGCGTCTTTAAACAGAAATGACTGGATGAGGTGAGCTCTTCAGAAGAACGATACTTGGGCAATGCTGGAAGCATCCATCTCTTGAGAGAGATTTTCCGCTTTAACCCTCTACCATATGGTATTCATTGCAAATGGTTGTGTAACCGTGAATGACGTAATGTGGTGAATTGGAAATCTCTTCAGAAGATGAAAACTTGGTGACTATTGAAAGCATTCAGCTCATGAGGGATGAGTTTCAGTGTTGATACTCCAGTTTTATATTTCCTCCATGTGTGATCGAGCAGATGGGTAGTTAACCGGGAATGGCTGATGAGGTTCTCTTTAGCAGACCAAAACTAGGTTAATTTTGGGAAGCATCCAGCCCTAGAGAGATGATTTTCTGGTATAATCCCTTTGCCAAACAATATTTGTTACTGATGGGTATTTAACTGGGAATGAATGGCTGAGGTGACCTCTTCAGCAGACCTAACTTGGTGAAAATAGTCGCATCCAGCTCTTGAGAGACGAGTTTCTGGTTTTATGGCTGCATTTTTCTGCCATACACGCACGTGACTGATACAGACATCTTATTTTGTTTTCAAGTGAAATAAATCCGTCACATGTCATCGTTGCTCTCCAGTGGGTTGGCATCAGTGGACAGTTTGCATTGAAGAACTAATTCATTTGGCATGGAAGAACATTCCACGTGGTCCCGAAGGAGGGTTGGCATCAGTGGACAGTTTGCATTGAAGAACTAATTCATTTGGCATGGAAGAACATTCCACGTGGTCCCGAAGGCGAGAGACCCTGCGAAAAACAGTGGGTTGGGTGAATGGGCTTGGCGCCGGCTGGGTAAAGATTGTGCAATTTTATTTTACTTTTGTAGTATCTGATTGAAAGCTAAGATGCTCTTGTTATAGTTGAAGTTGTTGAAGAAAACTAGATGTGCTCTTTGCAACTCCACCACAATTTTGATTTGTAACATAGAACACTCTTATTTATATGAAATGTAAGATAGAGAGAGAAAAAGAGAGAGGTAGTAGTCTCAATTCTATTGTTTAACATCACATGTATAAGTAGTGTTACAGTAGTGTTGTTCATAAATCCTTAATATTGTGTGTAGAATCTTGGATCTTGTTCTTCTCGAAGTACTTGTAGGTGGGTTTTTTTCTCTCTCCCCTCTGTGAGTGGCAAAATACTTATACTCCTTTTGTCTCAAAATATTTGTCTGGTTCGCAAAATAATGCAATTTTTGCTAGAAAAATTCAAATTTTTTTTTTAACAATTTACTAGATATCAATGAGTTCTTTTAATTTGAATTTTTTCTTGAAAAAATTATGTTATGTTTGGGACATCGTTTTGCGGGCCGGACAAAAATTATGGGAAGAGGAAGCAGGTGATTTGTCATGTGTTTGGTGATAGAGAGTGCTCACGCTTAAGTACTAGGCCCCGGTCCAATTTGCTTGCCTGTCCAGCTTGGGTCATTTGTGGTCCCTTTCCAAGCACATACGAAAGATCAGAATTATTCACTTTTTAAAGCCCGTCGAGAATATCAACCACGATGAAAATTACGTTGATCGAGTACTGTTGTTCAAACACGTGGATATCGATTTTTGGTAAACTTAATTTTGTTTTGAATAATTTACCAAATAAGTATACAATACGGTGTTCGGACCATAGTAAATTAGTTGGAATGAGTAATACACGTACCCAATTTTCTCGTGTTTTGGTGCTCTCTCCCTTAAGAGGTACTACATACATTATACATTATATAGTTACACTACATTTATGTGGAGTCACTTCAAATCCCACAAAAATCTAGAAAACATCTATAATTGCACAATTTCGCCCATACGTATCCATAAATAATAATTTTTTTTAAAGGCAAAAAAATTTAATTAATTTTGAAGATGTTACAAGGCTAATAGGAGCAAAGAAACTACACCCATGTTCGTAGAACACTTCTATCTAATCCGGGACCCAAAACCTATGAATGTTAAGAAATCAATCGAAGGACATCCATATGGGACAAACTCATCTACATAGGCCGAAACCCAAACATCCTGTATGGGTCTGAAACCCATATCCTTCCAGAAATAATTTGCCGATATCCGTTAGAGCTAATTTTTTATAGAGTTCGACAAAATAATATTTTAAAATCTATAAGAATTTTCTGTACTTTTATGGAGTCCAGAATTAACCCCACATAAGATATAGCGTAACTATATTGTGTAAAATGGTAATCTTCCTAACTTTTCTACTATTTATTGGTGTTGTCCGTAGTCGAATCAATGAATCATGTGAGAATTTTTTCCTCTCAAGAATTTCACTCCCCTCGTCACGTGATCTACTAATAAAAAATGCATCAGAAATTACCGATGAGAGGAAATTTTAGCACTAATCTGAGTAGTAATTGGTCGTGGGCTTCGTCCCAAATTGATGTTCTAGATTGGTTTCTTGCGGATCGTAGGTTTAGGTCTCGGATTGGGCAGATAAATGTTCTTTATACACAATACTGTTTCCTTGTTCCGTTTAGTTTTGTGACAATTTCAAGATTAATAATTTTTTTTTCAGTTTAAAAAAAACTAGTGATTTAATAAAACAAATTAATTTGGTAGCAAACGGTAAGTTGTTGGCAGTTAAGTATTGGCTTCACGAAATAGAATATACGATCTAGGTTTGCATAGGGCTGTCCATGAAATAGACTAAACGATCTTGGTTTGCTACTCCATGGAGTATTTGTGAACTCTTCTCGGGCTCACTTTAATAATGCGATCCGTTCGTTTTTTAGATCTTAGCATTAGCCAAATTATTGTCTATGCTTGCTTTGGGTCTCTAAAACCAGTCATTGTCAAACCAAACAAATATGTTGGGATCCTGATATGATTTCGGAAGGGAAAATGACGGCCAAAGACATGCTTTGATAATTAATACCCGTCAAGGACATTTTCTGCATTAATAATTGTTCTTAGCATGTCCTTAGAGGGTATTAATTATCAAAACACGTCCTGGGCATTAGCCAAATTATTGACTATGCTCACTTTGGGTCTCTAAAACCAGCCATTGTCAAACCAAACAAATATGTCGGGATACTGATATGATTTCGGAACGTATCTAATTTGAAAAAGAATACAACAAGACCGGAATCCATTTAACCCATTCATATCAAAGTATAAATGCATATTAAAATCCTATCAAACAAAACTGGATTTATGCTAACGGATTTGTAACCCAATGACACTTCCTCACCTCTTTCACATGAGAGGTGGGAGTTCGATTCTCGTCACAAACAAGAGTGTTTTGTGTGGTGGATGTCCTTTGGCTTGTCCCACCCGTCTGCCGCTTAGCGGTACTTCTCTTCCATTCCCTTAGAAGTAGACTATACATTTATCGAGCAACAAAAAAACAAAATTTGATTTACGAGATGATCATCCCGGGTCTAAAAAATAAATGGATTGAATCATCAGAATGGGTCCGGAAATAGTCCACAAACGAAAACAATGGACAATCCACTGTCCACGTCCCCCAAAAAATTCACATTGAATGCAAAATTTAGTGCAAGAACTACCCACTGTACGAATCTTACACGTATTGAAAACCCATTAATTCTCTCACCATCCCACAGGCGACGCCATAGCCAACATAGCGGCTGACCCCGTGGGAAGAGATGGAAAGACTATTAATATTATGCTAGCTTGTACGCAAGAAATGAACCCATTAAATTTGGTTGATGAACCCGTCCTAGCTTGTACGCAAGATGAAAGTAGATAATCAAAAGTTGTCATATTATATTTTAATTATTCATTTAAGAGGTTGATAAGGTTAGCAATGTAGAGGTCTACAATAGTTCAATCAAAATTAAATAACCAAAATTTGTCACATCATCTTTTCAACTTATAAAAATCTTGAAATTGTGACATAAAAAATAATTTTTTTGAAATAGTTTTCAAACTAATAAAAACAGGTTATTAGAAAAAGAGAAAATAGTTTTTGAAAAAAAAAGTTTTACTAATAAAAAATCTGTTTTTGCAAAAAAAAAACAAAAAGCAGTTTTGGAAAAAACATTTTTAATAAAAAAACATTTTTGAAAAAAACTGTTTTTAAAATGTATTTTTTTTAAAAAACATGTTGAAAATGGAAGAGAAAGAAAGTTTTTGTGTAGTGATAGTGTATTTGATTGAGGAAATGTGGGGACAACTAAATCTAATTATTGGCAAAATGTTGCTAGTTTTGATTATCCAATGGCCAAAATTTGATGAGTTGGTAAGAGGTTGCTAAGTTTGGTTATTCCAATATGAGTTCTTTTTTAAGCGAATGCTGCTAACCTTAACAATATTTTAGTTTTGATTATACCACTATAGATGCTCTTAGATGGAGTATTACTCAAAATATTTGTGCACGGTTACGCACACCTTAACTAATTTCTGGAGACTCAATCTCACTGTCTACTATAATACTAATATTAGTTAAGGTGTAACACTTGAGTCTCAAAATATTTGTGCATGGTTACGCACACCTTAACTACGCATAAAAAATAATTTCGTTGCGTAACACTTGAGTATTAGTTGTTGATATATACTGTAATATTTAGAAGGTTTCACACTTGAGCCCATAAAGATCCTATCTACTTGTTTGAGACCAATTTAATCATTTAGCATATTATTTGAGAGCTATTATTTCTTCAAAGAAACCTTTAAAAATTGAATGGACGTATAATTAACAATTATAGACTTTGGTTGAATGTACTTCAAACTCCATAAAGTTTTTGACCCCATGAAACAATACTCCTGGAGTCGCCATTGCACCCCCCTATAGCAATACTAGGGCTCCGTTGGAATGTCATGTGAGAAATTGGTTCCCAAAAAAAGTGAAATGTGAAAAAGTAAAGGAAAATAAAATTTATTTTCCTATATGTATTCTGTTGACAAGAAATCTTGTAGGAAAACAGGAATTCATTCCTTTTGGCAAGACCTATATTGTAATAAAGTATTTCTCAACGAAAAAGTTAAAGATATAGGTCCTATAACTTTCCTTGTAACTGAACATAGAGAAAACTAAAGAAAAATTAATTTTTCTGTCATTTTCCTATCCTTTTCGTGCAACTGAACAAGGCCTAGAGATATGCGCAGAATTCCTCCCTAGAAAATATAACAAATTTAATTAAATCCCTCGCATTAGAAAGAAATCTCCTACAACAATTTGTTTTAGGAAGCACAAACATATTCCATTCATAATAAAAACAAATATGAAGGACACTATTGGTTCGAAAATACAAGGTAAACAATAGGAAAAAAAAAATACAAAAGCTATAAAAAAAAAAGCAGCGGTAACAATAGTTAAAAATTTATGAGTCCACTCAAGACTGAATTTTGAAAGGACCAATTCTATATCTTGCGAAAAACACCAAGCCCGTTGTCACTGCCGTCTCTACTGGCGGTACTCCACCACCGTCGTTTCCAAAGAATCGTTGGACGCCGGAGCTCCAAATCCATATCATTTTGGATGTGATCTTTACGTTGCATCAGTTTTAAATGTACACCACGGGTTCATCTTCTCAAGTTTTCTAAGACAAGGGTAGCATTAATTAAAACCAACCTCCAACCGCAAATTAAAACTCGCCTCTAAAATCATTATTAGAGTACAAAAATATCTATAACGTCAACCTTTTATTTCAGCCCTAAGGGAGATTTCGGCTTCTGTGGAGCTTTCTATTTTTTATTACTCAATCTGTTCGTGTTTGTTGGTCCATTTTTGACATTCGGGTATGTTTTAAATTGTCTATATTTTTCAATTTATAATGGGTTTCATGATTTTGAAAAATTCGTATAGTAGAACTAATTGAAACCATTCCCCAACAGTATAATAGTATAGAAGATTACATGATTGAACAGTAGTGTTAGTCGATATAAATCTGCACCGTTCATTTTACTTCTTTGGACACTTTCATGTTTTCTTTTCCCGTATTGTACTATCCTCAACCAATATTATTGACTTTATGCCTTTATATCTCCACTAACTAGTAACTACAACATATGAGACAGTTTTAAAAAAGTAAAACGAAGGCGGCCTAGTGATCAAAGGCTTGGAATTTAGGAATTTACTCTTTTAAGGTTTTCACGTTCAAAAATTTTCAGGTATAATTGATTCATTCGCGGTCAGTTCATACAAAGATTTGTTTTGTCTTTAATTAGGACTCCCGCAAGTGGATGGTGGAATTGATTATTCTAGATTAATCGATATGTGCGTAAGCTGGCCTAGATTGCCGGACACCTGAGTCCAAAAAAGGTTTTTTTAAAAGTATTTGAACAGTACATGTTCTGTGTAACATTTGCAATTTAAGGTTTCGCACGTACTTACCAAAATAGCCAATTTTTTGCCCTTAAAACCAGTCAAAAGATAGTTCAAAGAAGAAATGCATTAAAAATCACAAAAAAATTGTTCTTTCCAAAAACGAAAAGTCAAAGTTACAAATTTAGGCTGCGTTCCCTTGAACTTGAACTTAAATCTAAAAATTGTCTTTATTTGAATTTTTTTCACATATGTTAATTTTGCGTCAAATTTTTGTGGGTTATTGATTCCTCTCGACGAGAGGAATTGGAAAATTAATTAATTTTTTACTTTTACCAAAGTATTTTGAGAAATAACCACTTTTTAGCAAAAAAAATGACATTTTTTTTGTTAGTTCACTTTTACTATTCCACACACCTTAAAAATTGCACATATTTTTTAATATAAATATCTATAAATATGCAATATTAATCTTAGTTGGTAAATTTCAATTAGTTTCACTATACGAAATTTTCAAAATCATGAAATCCATTATAAATTGAAAAATATGGACAATTCATAATCATGAGAGTTGTCTAAAATCAATTTCATAGATCCTTAAATCAATTTCTGACGTACCAAAAGAAAAAAACAAAACAAAAACGGTATGGTACATGAAACCATTCCATAAAAGTGTGCATGAAAGAGGAATCAATGGTTCAGTTGTGAATCTGAACCGTCCATTCACCTTTCGTGTACACTCTCATGTATTGATTGTGCTTCATGTACCTTCCAAACCCAGAAAAAAAACAAACATCCTAGATCGCATCCCCAGTCTATATATCACTCTCCATTGTCTCCAATAATAGCCCCATAATCTAGTCTCACAGTATTCCCAAAGGAGTACCTCTCTCTCTAGATCTCTCTCTCCTCAAGCCACCATGGTATCCCCCAAAGAAGAAGAAACCCTATTATACGGCAAGAAAATCTCATCGGTCGGGCCGGGCCAGGTCACCGGAGAGCACGTGATCCACGAGCCAACAAGCATGGACCTAGCCATGAAGCTCCACTACCTCAAACCAGTTTACTACTTCAGGAGCCAAGCAGTTGACGGGCTGACCACAATGGACATCAAGGAGGCCATATTCACGTGGCTCAACCAGTTCTACCCGGCCTGCGGCCGATTCCGGCGGGCCGAGTCGGGCCGGGCCTACGTCAAGTGCAATGACTGTGGGGCCAGGTTCATTGAGGCCCATTGTGGAAAGAGCCTTGATGAGTGGATGGAGATGAGGGAGGAGGAGGAGGAGGTTTCTATCGAGAGGCTGCTTGTTCCTAGTCAAGTTATTGGGCCTGAGTTGCCTTTCTCTCCACTAGTTCTTTTGCAGGTACTTGTATTCGGTTTTTTTTTTTTTCATCGGCAAAAGTAACAATTTATTAGGGATAGGAGAAAGGATTTCAACTAAAATTTGGAAAATACAGCCCGAGTGACAGAGTCCTAATTAAACAACACCTAAAGGCCTCAAATGCCCAAATGAAAATAAATACAGCTCATAACCTTCAAAAGGTCTAAAATGTCCAAATCAAACAATAAAGATCAGTCCAAAGAAGCTCAAACTCTAGCCCAAGAAGTTGCCCTCCCGATGAGACAGAAAACAAACCACCACCGTCAATCCGCCGCCACCAAAACACCACTGGTTACCCCATCGGCACTGCAAAACCGGAACCCAAGCAAACCAAACCATCGCGGATGCATCACCAAGCCGTTAGGCCAGAAACCGAGCCGTCCAACAACGACCACGGTGGGAGCCGACGCCAGCCGCAACATCCAAGCCATAGAAACCCACGCCGTTAGGCATGATCGGAAAAACCAGCAAAAATCCAACCGGGAAACCATGGACAGATTTACTTGCCATTCGTTCTACATTGAAAATGTTTTATCTTGGAAAGAGTTTTTTTTTTTGAAAGAGTTTTTTTTTTGTGAGTCTCATAGATTGAAAGATATACGCAATAGGCATAAAAGAGACAAAATGAATAATGAACAAGCAAAATGGGACGGAGGGAGTAGTACTTATTTTGTGTTCGAACATAAACATAAAATCATGCGCAGGATTTCAGTAATTAAATAAGTGGGTAAAATTACTAAGAAAACAAGTAATGATTTTAATCATCCATCAAAATATTTGATCCGTCAAAGACTACTGAATTTAGATGCCGGAACTGGTTTGTGTGTTTTGGCGTGGCTTGTTTGACCTTTCAGTACTTGTAGGCTTTCTAGCTATTAGCTTATCTTTACCAAAAATGTTACGGATGGATCGACACAAAACGATTCGTACAAGTTCGAATATAGATGTGTCTGGAACGTTTGATGTATACGAAGGAGCTCCGCATCTATCGTGTCGGAAGATTGATAGTAATATGTTGGTGCACGAACATCCATCTGCACGTGATTGTGTCCTTAGCATTGCTACAAAATCTAATAAATTTCTAGTAGTTTTCAGAGTCATAAAGGAAAACTTATTGTGCTCGTCGCACGACCCGGGGACCCTGCCGAGCGGCACCCCTGCCAAGCGGGTGCCGAGCGGCCAATCCGACCGTTCATCTCGGAATCAACGGCTCGGATCGAAACATCTTTTTCCTTCTTTTTTTTTTTTTAAAAATTCGTTCGATACCTTTACATCTGAGCCGTCCAAAACACTTTTGGACGGCCGAGATGTGCTCGGTACCCCTGCCAAGCACCCCTGCTTGGCAGGGTCACAATAGTAATATGGCGTGTGCATTTAATTCGGGGATCTACTAGCTAGATTACCATCAAATTTTCCCTTTTTTACCCCTCATCGGTATGGGGTGTTTTGATAAACTTACATACCATGGAACTAATCTCCTCCCCCGTCGGTCAATGACAAATTTTCCAAACCGGGACTAAAGAAGTTAATAACAAAACTTTAGCGGCCTTGCTTGAATAATTATGTCTTTCGTGGGAATCGAACAACTATGTACTACTCTAATTAACTTTTCCGGAAGAAATTGCATTGTTCATACTCATATATGGTATTCAACTTGTAAGCTATACTGAGATTTTCCTGCTATGGTTTTAAGTAATCTTCTCCGGTGATAAGATTTTTTTTGCAATTTTTGGGTTAGTACTTTTAGAAAGTTACTGTATTAAGGAACCCCAGGCAAATCAGTCTTGCTATAGGAACCGACCATTCGGCTACCGAAATCGTACCGACGGCCGTTTCGGGCCATCTCTGGCTACCAAACGGTCGATCCGAGCCGTCCAAAAATTCTA
Organism: Rhododendron vialii; assembly: GCF_030253575.1. NCBI lineage: Eukaryota > Viridiplantae > Streptophyta > Magnoliopsida > Ericales > Ericaceae > Rhododendron > Rhododendron vialii. The sequence goes on along the minus strand of NC_080558.1, from coordinate 9,563,504 downwards.
AAAAAAAAAACCGAGTGGGCTAGTGCGGGAATCAACGGCATCTGACGTGCGTAGGTGCTCGATCCAAACACTCATTTTTTCGTATATACATGTATATACATATATACACGAAAAATAGGGTGTTTGGATCAAACACCTTACACATATCGGATGCTGTTTATTCCCAAGTAGGCCCCCTCGTTTGTTTTTTTTAGAATTTTTGAACGGCTCGGATTGACCGTCCGGTGGCCGGAAGCGGCCCGACGCGACCGTCGATATGATTTCTATAGCGGAATGGTCGGTCCCTATAGCTTTTCTGCTAGGCAAATGGCCACCTTCTGTTTTAGAAATAAATTCCGTCACAACCACGCACACCTTTTTTTTTTTTTCTTTTTTGACATAAAAAAGAACTTCATAGATAATAAAGAGACGGTCAAGCCCCCAAATAGTGGATACAAAGCAAACAAGAAGTTAAAAATTGTACAATCTAAATAAGGGAATATAACAAGCGGATCTAAGATAGTCAATTTTCAAAGTAAAAAAGGATCCATCGGTTGAGTCGCACACTTAAATAAACTCTTTCAGATGAGGTTTGGATCCAACACGCATATGGCGGGGATCTATCCATCCTATCGAGTATCGAGGAAATTTCCTTGAGCGTGCCCAATTGTAGAGTTCCTATTGCTCATGCATAGAGAACAAATGCTCATCTTTTTTGAGTTGGCATAAGAGCACTCGACCAACCGTTGGTGTTAAGAATAAAAGCTTGACTCGTTTAGGGAAGTTTGGCTCGATTAAAGAGCCACGCTTAGTAAATAACTAAGCTCGACTCGTTAAAGCTTGAACTCAAGTTTTTAATTTGTTTAGTAAACGAGCCGAGTTCGAAACCCAATTAACAATGATTAAGGTGTTTCTGGTCCTCTGTGCAGTTAACAAAGTTCAGATGCGGTGGAGTGTCAGTGGGCCTTAGCTGGGCCCATGTTATGGGAGATCCATTTTCAGCCGCAGAGTTCATGAACGCATGGGGCCAAGCCATGAGGGCCCAAAAGCCTGCCCTACCACTCAAACAAGGCCGAACACCAACCAAGCCGGAAACTTACCCGAGCCCGCCCGCACCGTTCAAAGATCCGCTTTCCGTCAAACGGGTCGGCCCAGTTGGAGACCATTGGGTGAGTCCCAATAACTGCAAAATGGGAACATTTTCCCTAAATCTTTCTACCAAACAGATGAATCACTTGCAGTCTAAGGTATCCGGCCAAGTTGGAAGTAATCCAATTCCAGTGTTTGAGTCCATATGTGCCCTAATTTGGAAAGCTGTTGCGAAAATTAGAAATGGGCCTGAGCCCAAGGTAGTGACAGTATGCAGAAACGACTCCCGCGGCCAAAGAGAAAAGGGTATTTTGGGCAATGGACAAGTTATCAGCATTGTTAAGGCCGAATTTTCGGTAACCGAGGCTGAACCGAAGGAGCTCGCGGAGATGGTTATTAATCAAGCCGAGGACGAACGGAGCCTGATCAGAGAAGCGATGGAGAGAGAGGGAGGGTTGCCCGATTTCGTCGTTTACGGAGCGAACTTGACTTTTGTGGACTTGGAGGATGCTGATCTTTATGGGCTGGAGTTTAATGGGCAGAAGCCCATTTATGTGGGCTACGACATGGACGGAATTGGGGACGAAGGGGCTGTATTGGTAATTCCAGGGCCCAAAGATGCCACCAAGGTCGTGACTCTAATCATGCCAGAGAGTGAAGTGTTCGAGCTTAAATCTGAGCTGAAAAGGGAGTTATCAATTGCTTGAGTGAGTGAAATTATGGACAAGTAATTGTGTGCTATGATCATGAATAATTTCCTAATATGCCTTTGCTTGAGTATAGTTTGGATGTTGCTTTTGTAGGGACTTTTACGATTCAGCTTAAATAGCTTATTTGCAATAAGCTGATCTCGAGTGCCGCTGTTTATGAAATCCGTTATGTAAGTGTTGCTGTCTTCATTTTGTCAAAAAGCTTATTTGTAATGAAAGAGCTATTTTCAAGCCCTTCTTTCCCCCATTGTATCAAACAGCCCCAGCCTTAAGATGTGATAGGATTGCGTTTGTCATTAATTAGTAAGTGGAATGTTGTTATTACTGGTTTGTTCAGGGGTGTCCAGGGCTCGTTTGCAAAATAAACTATTAGGAGCAGTAATTTGGAAGCACTACTACACAGGTAACAAATCATACGTACACATGCATGCAATGGCAGAGCTAAAATTTGGATTACGAGGAAGCATTGTTTTGATGGGAGCTAGTCCACCGATATTGTATTATAAGAATATGAAGCGAAATATATTAAGCTAAAATTAAACTTTGTCATGGACTTTGTTTTGATTAAACTCTTTTTTTCCCCCTTGAAATGAAAGTTTATGATGCAAATCGTCCATTTTGCATATTGCTATTTTCCCATCAATTTTGTTAAAAATCAAGTTTTTTCGAATATGCATCTAATTGATATGAAACTCGATAGCTTGTGTCACTCTGCCCGAACATAGCTCCGTCCTTGTACAGGATACACATGGGTGCCATTGACTACTAATAAAAAGAACAGTCCACTCAAGGGGTAGGCGCGCGTGTGTATATATATATATATATATATATATATATATATATAGCATCAACTACCAATTTGCTTTCTTGTTCCTATTGGTTCGAAAATTCACATTGAATGCAAAAATTTAAGTGAAAGAACTACCCAACTGTACGAATCTTACACGTAATAAAATCCCCATTTAATTCTCTCACCTTCTATGGTACTAGTACTAGCTAGTAGGTACCCAAAATTCCTCCCTTGAAAATACTAGTATTCAGGAAGACAATAATGTATGTAGGTAGATGACAACATTAATTGAACTCACTTTTCAACTAGTACTGGTCTTGCGCCTGGTGACAGTTTTGGCCACCACACAGTATTCTTGTCATGTGGGGCGCAGTATTATTGTCATACCATAGAAATGCGTGGTTTGTAAGTGTTGGGACATCACGTGACGGTACTCTAAAACGATGGAATAATGTTTTCTTTCAATCCTCACAAAGGAGAAGTTTCTAGAAAAAACAAATACAGTGACTCGACATTCGAAAGATCAAGCAGCACACTTGGTGGTGTTGGTTCGTTATACTCTCTGACAAGGAAGAGGCCTTGAGTTTGAGTCCTTGAAGGTGTTCGATTCTTATTGTAACCACTGACAACTATCCTAATAACATCGATCCTATCGTTGGCAAAAATAGAAAAAACTTTCGAGACATCTAAAATTAGTTTTCAAAGCTTTCACAAACATCCCACTCCCATCCCTACTATATGAGAAAATCTTATTTCCGGAGTAACAGTAAACAAGAGTTTACAACGCTCAATTACGACCGTCCAAAAGTGTTTTGGACGGTCTAAATGTTAATAAAAATTTTTTGGAGAAGAGTTAAACTTTTCTCCGAAAAAGTTTCATTAAAATCCGACTTTTGGACGGTCGGGATAGACCACTGGTGTTAAGTATTCTCCTACTCTATATATATGACTCTCCCAGTGACCCCATAATCTACCCCACAATATCCACGAAGGACTTCTCTCACTCCCATCAACCTTTCGCCACAACCCCAAACTCTCTCTCTCCACCATGGCGTCCACCAAAGAAGAAACCCTAGTCTACGACATACACATCTCCTCGGTCGGGCCGGGCCAGGTCACCGGGGAACACGTGGTCCACGAGCCAACAAACATGGACCTAGCCATGAAGCTCCACTACCTCAAAACGGTTTACTACTTCAGGAGCCAAGCAGTTGATGGGCTGACCACATTGGACATCAAGGAGCCCATGATCACGTGGCTCAACCAGTTCTACCCTGCCTGCGGCCGGTTCCGGAGGGCTGACTCGGGCCGGGCCTACGTCAAGTGCAATGACTGCGGGGTCAGGTTCGGTGAGGCCCGGTGTGGGAAAAGCCTTGATGAGTGGATAAAGATGGTGGAGGAGGAGGTTTCTATCGAGAGGTTGCTCGCGCCTAATCAAGTTATTGGGCCTGAGTTGCCTTTCTCTCCACTAGTTTTCTTGCAGGTACCTTTATTCTGTGTTTGGTACCCATTAAATGGGCAAGAGATTAATGATTGTTTGATTTTTTTACTCATTTCAGGTCTCACAAAGATGATTTAAATCGCTAATTATTCTTAAAATATTTTTATGGGTTTCTAAATTTTTTTTTAGCTTGAATCCGATTTCAATTAGGACTGTTTTAGAATTCGTACAGTGTTCTACAAATTCTGAAATAGCTTGTACAATATTGGATGTAGATAATTTTTTTAGAAACCAATAAAAAATATTTTAAGAATAATGAGTTGTTTGATTTATTTCTGTAAGACCCACAAAGAATTAATAAATCATTGATCAGAATCGGAAATAAAGGGTGGTCAAACGAGGATCTATCCCAACCACAAAACGGGATCGTTTTTGGTTCGACAGAACCCCTGCTGACCCCACGGCCAGCAGCGTCTCGATGTCCAGAATTATGGCACCATTTGTCTTATCAAATGATAAAGCACTCCTGCGCATTATTGGAGTATTATTATTTTTTTATTTTTTTCATTATTTGAAAGATCTCACTTAAATTTTTTAATGTGGTGTAAATTTTTTTCAAAATTATGCATGAAAATATTTTATTTTGATCTAAATAGTGATGCGATCTCTTGTTTTTAGAGGGAGAAATTTTTTAGTGCCGAACGGGTATATCTCACGTGGTGCCCGCTTGGCACTTTCAAATCATCCGATGCACTTTTGGACTGCTCAGATTAAAATTTTCTCTCTCCTCTCACCCCTCCTCTTTCTCTTTCCAAATCTGAGTCGCCCATATTCTTATCGGGCGACTCGAATATGCCGAACGGACACCACGTGATACAAACCCGACTCTGATAAATTTCTCTTTTAGAGGGGGAGGGGGGTGGGGTTGGGGGGTCAAAAGTCCCTCACAGCCTCAAACAAACACAATTAACCTTGATATTATAACTTTGGATAACATTGCCGACACTGACAACTTTGCAAAGATTTGTACATATTTTTTGTGGCGCCCACTTTTGACTGTGTCGGCACAAATCTGAGCAATATTGTCTGCGTCCGTAGCGCGTTTGTATAACTTTTGGGCCTCCTGTGCAGTTAACAAAGTTCAGATGTGGTGGAGTGTCAGTGGGCCTATGCTGGGCCCATGTTCTTGGAGATCCATTTTCAGCCGCAGATTTCATGAACGCATGGGGCCAAGTCATGAAGGCCCAAAAGTCAGCCCAACCCCTCAAACAAGGCCGAACACCAACCAAGCCCGAAACTTACCCGAGCCCGCCCACACCATTCAAAGATCCGATTTCTGTCAAACGGGTCGGGCCAGTTGGAGACCATTGGATGAGTCCCAATAACTGCAAAATGGAAACATTTTCCCTAAATCTTGCTACCAAACAGATGAATCACTTGCAGTCTAAGGTATCCGGCCTAGTTGGAATTAATCCAAGTCCAGTGTTTGAGTCCATATGTGCCCTAATTTGGAAAGCTGTTGCCAAAATTAGAAATGGGCCTGAGCCCAAGGTAGTGACAATATGCAAAAACAATTCCCACGATCCGCGCGAAAAGGGTATTTTGGGCAATGGACAAGTTATAAGCGTTGTTAGGGCCGAATTTTCGGTACTCGAGGCTAATCCAAAGGAACTCGCGTGGTTGGTAGTTGATCGAGCCGAGGACGAACGGAGCAGGATCGGAGAAGCAATGGAAAGAGAGAACGGATTGTCCGATTTCATAGTTTACGGAGCGAATTTGACTTTTTTGGACTTGGAGGGTGCTAATCCGTATGATCTAGAGTTCAATGGGCAGAAGCCCATTTATGTGGGCTACGACGTCGATGGGATTGGGGAGGGAGGGGCTGTTTTGGTAATTCCAGGGCCCAAGAATGCTACCAAGGTTGTGACCCTAATAATGCCAGAGAGTGAAGTGTTGGAGCTTAAATCTGAGTTGAAAAGGGAGTTTTCAATTGCTTGAGTGACTGAAATATTGGTCGGACCAGTAATTGTGTGCTGTGATCATGAATTTCCTAATGTCCTTAACGTAGGTCTTGTTTGGATTGTTGCTATTTTTACTAGCTTTTACAATTCAGCTTATACACTAGCTTTATTTCCAATGAAAAGAGCAGGTTTCTAGCTCTTCTTTTCCCCCCGGTGTGTCAAACAACCCCTATGCTTTTATTAGGCAATGGAGGGCCAGATCAAACTTGCCTATGCTATATATGCAGCTTCAGCTGCCATGGTGGAAACTAGAGCATATTTGCATTTATTAGACAGATTGTGTGCTTTTCCATTCAAGGGCTAAAAAATCCACAGGTTGCCATTTTTAGCTTGCAAACAGCTCTTCTCGATTTTTGTTATTTGTGCTCTCATTTCAATTATGTAGAAGTTAGTATTAAAGTTCCTAGTCGGACTGTTAAAGCTACTCATAACATTGCTCGAGCAGCTGTATTAAATTTGTAATATTTGTTACTTATGTTATCTATGGGATAATATTGTTCGTCAAAAAAAAAAAAAAAAAAAACTAAAATGGCATGCATGGCATGGAACAAGCATTCTATTTCATCATACCCCTATTTTATTAATGAGCTTTTATTATTCTTGTTATAGTAAGATTATAGTATAAATTTCCAATTGGTTGTTTCATAATAAGAACAACAAAAGCTTTTATATAACTTCATCATAACATGAACCCGAACATGAACATGAAGGGACTGCATTGATTCAATGGGGTGTGAACATCGCTAGTTTTACAATAAACTTAGGGTGGCTCTAATGCCGCGACAACTTTCTCTAGGACCATGACATCTTCAGCTGGGGACAATTTTACCCTCTATGCAGGTGTTCTTCCCTTTCTCTATACCTCTCTACATTTTCTCTCTCTTCCTTTACACGCTCCACTTTCCCTCCATCGTTCTCCTCTCTTCATCTTTTTGACATAAACGATCTCTTTCAAATCCTTTCCAGTTCTCTCTTGTCTAATTACCATATGTTGGAGGCCACTAGAAAAGCCAACAATCGGGTCTATTCTTAGGGCCTGGTTTAACTTTCATGCCTATATCTGCGTCCAAACACAACAGATTCATCCCACAAATACAAAAATGTAGCCAATATTTGTCACAATAGAGGGTGCTATAATCCATTAAAATCCAAGACCTGATCATTCAATCTTCTTTTATTTCAATTTGGATGTCACTCGCATGAAAATGGGACCCTTGCAAAGAGGAAAAGAAAATTTTGATACAAATGAGTTGTGTTGATGGTGGATTTAGTGAAAATTTATCATTGGAAGGGGTTTGTTCGTCCAAAATTGAAGAGAAATGAGGTTTGCCATTTTGAGAGAGAGAGAGAGAGAGAGAGAGAGAGAGAGATGCAGTCATTGAAGAGGAAATGAGTTTGCTTTGTTCTTAGTGGTAGCCTACAATTGAGAGAAAACAAAGAGCAGGAAGTAAGCAAATTTGGGGGAGCATGACATGAGAGGGTAGCATTGTCAGATTGCATAAATTGTCATGGCACGATAAAATTGACTCGTGGCATTATCATTAACCTAAACTTAAGTACATTGCAATTAAAGAAGCACAAAGGTCTACGCATTTTGCGTTTCTAATATACTACAATATACACAACTAGCCACGCTTTTTTTTTTTTTTAAGATACACATATCTTGTATCCAAATTACTAGTTAAAAATTATCCCTGAATGTTCAACCCGGGATTTGATTTTATTATAGAAACATTTAGTTCTTTTAATTTAATTATGAAAGTCCCTTTATTTCTCTTTTTCTGTTGAACATTCAGCGGACTATCAGGGAAATTTGTTCAATGGCCTATTGAAAAGAAAACTCTCCATGTCTATACGTCTAGATGGTAAAAAAAGAAAAAAAAATGAAAAATGAAATACTCCTCCTCCAATGGCCCCATTAAGGAGAAAAAGTTTTATTTCCGTTGCACCAAAAAAAAGAAAAAAAGTTTGAAATTCCTCCTTGTCCAAGAACCCCAATAGTAAAAGCAATGAAACTATGACAGTAAATATCAAATGAAAATGACCATGTCAACAGTTAATTCTGTGTTTGGACCTAAGGTATGGATAAATTATTTGAGATTTCGCCTAAAGCTTGTTCCAACAGTATTGGGCCAACCCTCGAATCCGGAAAACCATTCTCTCCAACCACTACACAATCAGGTTTCTCTCTTAAATGAAATAGGTCACATACTTTTTGCAAAAATGCCAAGGATAGATGTATAGATCCGGACACAGATTCATATAAAATCGTTCGATGTGTGTGAGTTCTCTGTTTATTGTGTGGCATTCATATGTATCGGACGGTTCTGAATACGTCTGTGTTAACATCTGTACAAAAAATGTTTGTATCTATAGCGTTGCTCGTATTTACACCCCGTAGATTATTCCTCTTTGTGAGATATATTCTCGATTCTTGGTACAATATATCCTATGATAAGCATCGTCCAACTAAAGGAGTAATGACGCTCAGTCAGCAGATGGAAGAATTGGATCTTTGGCAATTAAACGAGATGCGTCTAAACCAGCCAAACACCTGAAACCATAGTTGTCAATCTCGTACCGTACCGGCCGGTATGTATCGGATTTGAGGAAAACCGGTACCCTAACCGAATACCGGTCTTAATTATAATATTACATGCGCAAGGCTCAAATCCTGGATTTGCACCCTCACCTGCGCGAGAATAACCCGTGACGCACCCGGTTAATTGGTTTTCGGCCACGGCCAATTTTTCTGAGCGCGCGAGACCTTTTCTTGGGTCCTCTTTCACAAGTCTACCAATGTGCAAAGTCATTTAAGATGAAAAAGAGTTTTGTAACTAGACAATGTGGGAGTGAGAGGTGGAATCTGCAATTTAGAAGGGTGTTACGTGATTGGGAGAAACCAATTGAGGAGGAACTAAAGCAAAGACTACAATCTGTGATATTAGATGAATCTAAGTGTGATATTTTGCAATGGAAATGGGCTTCGGACAAATGTTTCTCAGTTAAATCACTTTACTACCAATGGGAGCAGCAAAGTTATGCTACGAATCTGGTTTTGGGATCAGTCTGGAGGAATCTTAGCCCCCCAAAGGTGGAAGTCTTTGTATGGATGGCAATCCAAAGCAGAGTAGCTACTAGATCAGAGCTCTATAGCAGGAATCTGATCCAAGAGGATCATCAGCAGTTTTGTCCGTTGTGTTCGGCGCACCCAGAAACTCCCCAGCACCTATTTTTACACTGTAAGTTCTCGTGGGACTTGCGGTTGCTCCTGTTGGACTGGTGGCATGTTAGGTGGGTATGCCCTCCCTTTTTGGAAGACTTGGCACTATGGTGGTTTGATACTAAGTTTACAAACTTGGAGAAACACTTATGGGAAGCTACCTTCTATGCAACTCTTTGGTCCTTGTGGTTGGTAAGAAACGACTGTGTTTTTAACAATGCTTCAACAAGTATCCAGGAGGTGGGTGAGCTTGCGAAGACTAGAGTGGCTATATGGATGAAGTCTAAGTTTGAGATTAAATTATATACGGTGGAGGAGTTCAAAGGTTTTTTGGATGGTATTCGGAAGCTAAGGATTTAGCGGTATCTTTGGTGAGGTATTGTCCAACTATCTGTTGGATGAAGTAGTCTAAGCAATTTTTCTTTTTCGTGTTTTTGTTTTCTCGATGTACCCTCTTCAAGTGAATAAAAAGTTTCGTTTGCCGAGCAAAAAAAAAAAACTAGACAATGTGGGATAAGAGGCAAACACATAGGTGTTTTATGATGAATTGCATGGCATGAGGGATTTTTTTGAATTATAATTATATATAATTATTATATATATTGTAGTTGCAGTAAATCCGAAACGGTATCCGGTATTTGACCGGTACCGGTACGTACCGTACCAGTAGGAAAATTGGTACCATGACCGGTACGGTATTCAGAACATTGCCTGACACCCAAGTTAAAAAAAAAGATTTTTAAAGCTCATTTTATACTATAAAAAATGAAACGAAACGAGTCTCATTTTTAATGCTTAGATGAAAAAACTATCACATTGGATGAGACCCATACATGTATTGAGCTCGCATCATATGATAAGGTATTATAAATAACCATTGCATTGATTTTTTTTAGTAGTGGTATAACTAAAATACTAACCAGGTAGTGCTATGTGTAAATATGCTATGTACATACAATGTACATATGGGTTTTGTAAGGCCCACCTCGGGTCCCACAAAGATGATTTGAATCGACAGTTATTTTTAAAACATTTTTTATGGAGCCTTATAAAAAATCAGGTCAACTCGATATTGGTAAGAAAATTTTTTATTTTGAATTTGTAGGGGCGAAATTGAGCAGTTAAGTAGTTTTGTCCCCACAAATTCAGAAAAAATCTTTACCGATATCAGGTTGAGCTAATTTTATACAAGGCTCCATAATTTTTTTTTAAAAAACTGATGAGCCATTTGAATCATCTTTATAAAACCCGAGATAAACCCCACAAAATCTATATGTATATGATATGTACATTTCAATGTGTATCAGCTTTATTTATAGTATACTAACCGGCTATACTTAAAATTCGAGGAATGCTAGGTGCAAAGAAAATGGGTAAATAAAATACCCTCAATGCTAGGTGCAGTGAATCTGAGCCGTTAATGTACACTTTAAGAATATTTTTTTTGTCCATTTCTTTGCCCCTAACATTTCTCTTAAAATTTACCCACTCTATATTTCCCGAGAATCCATCTTCGCCTCAAAACATTCACTCAATTTTTCACTTTCCAAAGTCCCGACAAACCTCACTCTCCCACTTCTGCTTTTCTCTCTCGATTTCCCGAGAAAATTCTGTCTCCAAAATCACACCCTTCAGCCCCAATTTCCATTTAACAAATCTAAGAGTATGTACACCAATACTAGGTATAATACCTATTAAAAAAGGTACAATTCTATTTTATCTACCTATTTTTTACTTCCACACTACAGCAGCTTCTTTATTACTTCCTCTCTATCCATATATATATATATATATATATATATATATATATATATATATATATGTGTATATATTTTACGGTTGTAGCAGATATATAGATCGAGTTCGCCGGAACTGGGAGATCGTGGCCGCCGAACCCAAGCCTTTCTTCGTTGAAGACCTCCGTCGAGATTGATTCCGACGAACAATATAGAGAAAAATTGAACCACTGTTTGCATAGATTGAGGTTGCCGGACCCAAGCTTTCTTCTTTTGAAGACTTTCGTCAAAGATCGATTCCGGCGAACAGTAGAGAGAGAAATCTAACCACTATTTCGTGAATCGTTCTTTCGTCGCAAATCGTTCGAAAACCATGTTTCGAAATCAAAATCGATCTTTGCAGGCGTATTTCTCTGAAACAACTAGGTGTTGTAGTTGTGTGTTTGTGCACCACTCGGTCGCTGAGGAAGTCGTAGGCCTCTGTGATTTGCTTGAACCAGGCGTGAAGGGTTTCGACGAGTTCTGTCGACGACGGACGAGCTGAAGGGTTTCGACTTTCGAAGATGATGGGTTTCACCGGATAAAAAAAGAGAGGAGAAAGGAGGGAGGTGAGAGAGAGAGAAACAATAAAAAAAAGAAAGGTGTGTGAACAGTGCGTAGGTAAAAGTGGCGAAGCACTGTTCAAAAACGTATTTTGCCTCCTCTTTTACCTCAATTGCTGCAGGCTAAGAGCAAGTTTACCAGAGTAGCAAAATTACCTTTTTAGCTATTTTACCCATAGTTCTGAATACCGTTTCGGACAGGGTACCGGTTTTCCTACTGGTACGGTACGTACCGGTACCGGTCAGGTACCGGGTACCGTTTCGGATTTACCGCAACTACAATATATATAATAATTATATATAATTATAATTCAAAAAAATTCCCCATATCATGAAATTCATCATAAAATATCTATATTAAAACAACAAAATTCACCATTTGGAGTCTAAAATCAAACATTGCAAGTGTATAGATCGCGCAGAAAAATTCTATTAACAATAATACTTGTCATAAGACGTTGTTACTGATTCACGATCATAATAAATAAATTGTTGTTGTTGGAATTTTGGTGTGAAGTCATAAAACATTGTGTTTGCCTTTTTGTCCCACATTGCTTAGTTACAAAACTCTTTTCCACCTTAAAAGACTTTGCACACTAGTGAGCTTGTGAATGAAAATCCAAGGAGAGGTCTCGCGCGCTCGGGAAAACAGACCATGGCCGAATGCAATTTGAAAAAATTGATTCGGAAACCAATTAACCGGGTGCGCGTCACGGGTTATTCGCGCGCAAGGGGAGTGCAAATCCGGGATTTTGAGCCTCGCGCACGTACTATAGACAAACTCATGTTTTGCTAAAATTCTGAAACCTTTTTTAATTGACGTTCCAAAAAAAAAACAAAACCAATTTTTTTTTTCCCTTTTTAACGTTCCAGAATACACAGGAAAAAAAAAAAAAAACTGCAACATTCCGGACAGAATTTCCGGTATTTGTTTTCCGGCCGGTATTTCCCGAAACGGCCGGTACCGACCGGTACCGACCGGTATTTAGCCCGGAACGGTATTGGGGTGTTAGGTTACCGGTTTCCTTCGATTCCGGTACGTACCGGCCGGTACGGAACGGGATTGACAACTATGATTTTACCTGTCCAAGACAAAAAAAGAGGGGCTGTAGCAGCTTAGTCAAACAGAGAGGTATTTCCCATTTATGAATAGTACTTCTTTATTTTTAGAGAATAACTGTTCACAAGGTAAGTGTTAAAATATTATTTCTTTCTCTCTCCTCCCTACCAATCTCTCGTTCTTCTCTCTCCTCCCTACCAATCTCTCGTTCTTCTCTCTTTCTCTCTCTCTCTCTCAACCAGTGCTCATCACCATGAAACAAAATTCTTCCCATGTTTGAATCATGCTTTCCTATGGGTTTGATTTTGACGAGAGATTTGCCGGAAAATCAAAGTGGTTGAAACTCCATTTTGACCAGACAAAACTCTACTGTCTTGACGAGAAGAAGCTTTCACTTCTGGCGAACATAGTCCGGTGGAAAAAAGAAACGTGCTTGTTTCTCCACTGCCCACAAATCAATTTGATAAAAACCCAGTTTTCAGCACAAAAAAAGGGAAGAAACTCAAGGGAAAAAATTGATGAAGGAAAAAAGTGGAAGAATGTATATTTTAATTGGTGTTAGGTAAAATAGATAGTATTGGTGTAGTTGTGAAAGAAAAAAGTGATAGCTAAACTGTAATTGTGAACTATTGACATGGTATTTTACCAAATCACTGGTGTACATGCTCTAATTTTTTGTGTTTTCTACTCCAAAATAGCTAAAAATGCATTTTACATCAACTGATGTACATGCTCTAAGCTCACAAAACCCTAGCCAACCCATCAAGCATTCGCAAATCTCTAGCTCTTAGAGCAAGTTTACCGGCCACTTTAAAATAGCTTTATAGTTATTCTACCTCACAAAAAGGGAAAAAACATCCTTACCGCAGATGAGCTAAACAGGGACCCAATTTCCCTCTATCTACAGTTGTAAGCTAAAAATAGCTTACAACTGTTCACAATCAATCCATTTTTTTTATTGTTTCCTCTCTCTCTCACACACACACTCTCTCTCTCTCTCTCTCTTTCTTTATTAATATTTTAATAAAAAATAGGTAAAATAGATTGTATTGATGTAGTGTTAAATAAATATGGATAAATAAAATAAAAAATATGCACTGTTCAAGAGCTTTTTTAGCAAACGATTGGTAAGAGCAACTTTATCAGTGACGGTAAAATAGAGAAAAAGTTATTTTGACTAATAAAAAGGGCAAAGTTCTCTTGCAGCAGGTGAGCTAAACATGAAGCTATTGTGCATCCGGCTACAGTTCTTCGGCATAAGAAGCGAAGAACTGTTCAACAGCCACCCTATTTTTTATTGTTTTCTCTTTCTCTCTCTCACTCTCTCTCTCTCTCTCTTCCCAAAAAAGAAAAAAGTAAATAAAAGTAATAATATTTTAATAGATAATAGGTTAAATAGATAGTGTTAATGTAGTGTTGAAAGAAAAATGAGTAGATAAAATAAAAAATGTGTATTGTTCACAAGATTTTTTACCTTTTTATTGATAAACTTGCTCTAAGGTCAGTAGTTGCAGTTCTCTCTCTTTCTCTTTCTTTCTGTATCAATGTATTTTGATTCATGGGTATTTGTTTAATTTTGATTCTTTTATCTGGGTCTTGACTATTAGGGCTTGAATGACTATAGAGTTGTAATTTCTAATGATGCCTCCTCCAAGAAGAAAGAAATGGACGGAGGCAGAAGAGAGAACCCTAATAGACAAGTATGGGGAGATGGTGTGTGATGGGAGTTTGGCAAAAATGAAAACTAGAGAGAAAGTACAAACCCATTGCCCTGTATGTGAATTCTGTGCACCATGTTCGGGACCCAATCACGTTTCCGTGGCAATGGACATGGAAAGATGTGTCGACCAAGGTACAGAATATGAGGCATCAGTATTCACTGGTCAAGCAAAAGATCAAGAAGACCGAGTTCGTGGATGATTCGGGGGTGGAGGAGTTTGATTGGGTTGAGGGGCTAACTCATTGGTCGAATTTCTTGAGGTATAAGGAGGTTTTTGGGGATGTGGCACTTGTTTTTGGTAGTAGTGATTCGGTTGTGGTTGCGGGGTTAGATAATAATGAAATTGCTGATGGGTTTGATGGGAGTGGTCATGGAATGGATATTTCCGAGTTTGGGCATCTGGGTCATGATGGGGAGGGTGATTTTGCGGTGGGGTTTGATGGGGGTGAGAATGGGGTTATGGGTTTGGATTTTGAGTATGATGGTGACGAAGGAGAAGATAACCATAATTGTGCTAACCCTTCGAAGGAGGATGCAGACGATGGGTTTGTGTATGAAGATGTTGAGCCGAGTGGGTCCGATACGAGGAAGAAGAGGAAAGTTTTGAAGGGGATGGGGAAGAGGGGTTTTCTTGCGAACCAGTTAGGGCAGTTCAGGGAATTGGAAACTCGATTTGAGCATTGAGAAGTGGAGAGAGAGCGGGAGAGGCAGATAAATATTTGTTTCGTTAATAACTTTGTGAAAAGTCACGATTTTTTTTTTTTTCAATTTTATTATTTTTTCCAAAATTTTAGAAATTTTTTTTGTTTTTGAGTTAAGATTTTGCTAGGGATATGCATTTTTTCTATAAAAGGGATTGTAATATAATGTTTATGCAACTTTTACATCAACAATGTTACGAGTTTTTCTCTTTTTTTTTTTCTTGTGCACAAAATTTGCTTGTGGATTCGAGTTCTATCATTCGTTTGATTAGTACGCAATTAATTTCTTGTGAATTCCGCTGCGTCACCTCTTACCATGCCAAAAATCATGTGACCGAATTCCATCAATTCCTCGTACAAAACCAAACCAATTCTAAAACCCAAATCACACACGCGCTTGGTATTGTTGATGACAAACCTTCCACTTCCGTCACCCTCCCCCTCCCGCTCCTTCTTCACCAAACTCCTCCACTGCACCCACCACAAGAACCTCAAACACGCCCAAACCCTCCACTCCCAAATCATCCAAACCGGCTCCTCCTCCTGCCCCTTCATCGCCAACCCCCTCGTCAACCTCTACGCCAAATGCCACCGCCTAACCGAAGCCAAGCTAGCCTTCGAAGAAATCAAATACAAAGATGCTGTCTCCTGGAACTGCCTCATCAATGCCCACTCCCAACTGGGTGGGCCCCAGAACTCCGCCTCTGTAATGCACCTGTTCCGACGCATGGTGAGGGAAGCAAACGAAAATGATGTTTACCCAAATGGGCACACCTTCACGGGGGTTTTCACCGCCGTGCCGGACTTGGGAAAAAACCCCTTGGGTGCCGGAAAGCAGGGGCATTCGCTGGCATTGGCGTTTGGCTGTGGTTGCGATGTTTACGTTGGTAGCTCTTTGGTTAGCATGTATTGTAAACTGGGTCTTGTTTGTGATGCACGTAAGGTGTTTGATAGAATGCCTGAGAGGAATTCAGTTACTTGGGTTGCTATGATTTCTGGGTACGCGGCGCAGAGGCTTGGCGTGGAAGCTGTGAGGGTTTTTAATTTGATGGTGGGTTTGGGAGAGGAGGGTTTGAATGAGTTTGTATTGACTAGTGTTCTTAGTGCTTTTGCCATGCCCGAATTTATCGCAAGTGGGAAGCAAATTCATTGTCTTGGTATTAAAAGCGGGCTTCTATCAGTTGTGGCGGTTGGAAATGCGGTTGTGACCATGTATGGGAAATGTGGGAGCTTAGATGATGCTGCCAAAACATTTGAGTTGCTTAGTGGTAAGAATACGATTTCGTGGTCGGCTTTGATCACTGGTTTTGCGCAATCCGGGGATTCTGAAATGGCATTGGAAATGTTTTCGAAGATGAATCGTTCTATGGTGAAACCTAGTGAGTTCACCCTTGTTGGAGTCCTCAATGCTTGTAGCGACAGTGGTGCTGCTAGAGAAGGAAAGCAGGTGCATGGTTCTTTGGTAAAACTGGGCTTTGAATCTCAAATCTATATCAGGACAGCTATGGTTGACATGTATGCAAAATGTGGTTGCGTAGCCGATGCTAGGAAGGGGTTCGACTTTTTACAAGAACCTGACATTGTTTTGTGGACTTCGATGATTGGAGGGTATGTGCAAAATGGGGAGAATGAAGATGCTCTTGTCTTGTATGGTAAAATGCAGATTGGAGGTATCTTTCCAAACGAGCTTACAATGGCTAGTGTTCTAAAAGCCTGTTCAAGCCTTGCTGCTTTAGAACAGGGAAAGCAAATCCATGCCCGGGTGGTCAAGTACGGGTTTAGTCTGGAAATTCCAATTGGAAGTGCTCTCTCGAGTATGTATGCAAAATGTGGAAGTCTTAATGATGGGAACCTTGTCTTCAGGATGATGCCCACACGGGATGTAATCTCATGGAATGCTATGATGTCTGGGCTCTCCCAAAATGGATATGGCAATGAAGCTCTTGAACTTTTTGAGGAGATGCTGTCTAAAGGAACAAAGCCGGACTATGTTACTTTTGTTAACGTTCTCTCTGCTTGTAGCCACATGGGCTTGGTAGAAAGAGGTTGGATTTATTTCAATATGATGTCCAATGAGTTCCGTATAGTCCCACGAGTAGAGCATTATGCATGCATGGTTGATCTTTTGAGTCGTGCAGGGAAGCTCACAGAAGCTAAAGAATTTATCGAATCAACACCTACTGAACATGGCTTATGTTTGTGGCAGATCTTATTAAGCGGTTGTAGGAACTATCGAAACTATGATTTGGGAGCCTATGCAGGGGAGAAGTTAATGGAGTTGGGCTCAAAAGAATCATCTGCCTATGTCCTGTTGTCTAGTATCTATACTGTGTTGGGTAGGAGGGGAGATGTGGAACGGGTGAGGGGGATGATGAACCTTCAGGGGGTGAATAAGGAGCCTGGGTGCAGCTGGATTGAGATGAAGAGTCAGATTCATGCGTTTGTTGCTGGGGACCAAATGCATCCACAAGATAAACAAATACGTGCAGAGGTACAAAGATTGAGCAAGCTGATCATGGATGAAGGTTACAAACCTGTTTTTGATTTACTTTCTGCTGACTTGGAAAGCTGAGATAATGAAGAAATTCTAGTCTCTGGACCAAGCGTTTATCGAGCCCATTTATTGGCAAGTAACTCCGTTTCCCCTGATACATGAGTCTTAACATGAAAAAGGTCCCAAAGTTTCATGAACAATGAAGTCTATAAATTGAGTTACTGAATTTGTTCTTAAAAAAGAAGGTTCATTGTAGAGTCAGATTGGAAAGTAACCTCAGAAAGATCCCAGAGTTTCATCCTTGTAGGGTGGTTCATGACAGGGCTGATAAAAACGGTCATCCAGGGAAAGGCAGGATGGAAGTTGGAAAAGGCTTTGGCTTTGATTCACACAGACGGACAAAAGATTTGTTTCTATACAGTGATGTTGGCATGAGTTGAGCCGGTGGACAAGAATACATCTCTGTCATATTTATATGCAAGATGGAAGAAGTTATTTCACAGATTTGCTCGATGTTGATGACCAGCCGCTTAACTCTTTAACCCCAACTCAGTGGCTACTGGCTAGTGCTGATGTTGTCACTTTCAACCTGTCTGAATTGTGCTTTCAGTCATGCGCAACTTTTCTTTGCCTGGTTTTCTTGTTGAAGAATGGTAAGATTGGTATTGTCCTGAGTCTTTATTCATTTACGTATTTGCGGCTTTGTGCACACAACAAACCACACATATCTTGTTTTTGCCATTCGCTTGAGAAGGCTAAATAGAAATGAATTGATTGTTAAAATGTTACTTCCATGTGCTAAATAGTCTTAAGCTTGAGGAGTTTGGGAGTTTTAACTTTCAGGTATAAATAAGTTCCTAGGCTTCTTTAGAGGACCATGGATAACTTGGTCCAGAGTTTTAAGCAATACAAGTTTGTTATTTTTTACTTGTGGGGAGCTGGGAGGCTCTTATTTGGTGGCTAATTGGTTTTTTGATAATCCTGCTGCGATCCTTACCTGAGGGCGTTCTTCTAGGTGATATTAAGTTTAATCAATCTCGATGCTCTCTCATATGGTATTAACAGTGTATTATGATTTTGCGTTCTGTTTGGCAGTCAATTGTACATCACGGTCCTTTTGTCTCATAAACTTGTTATAGGGTGGGGGCTTGCTTACT
The DNA here is from genome assembly GCF_030253575.1 of Rhododendron vialii. Classification (NCBI taxonomy): domain Eukaryota; kingdom Viridiplantae; phylum Streptophyta; class Magnoliopsida; order Ericales; family Ericaceae; genus Rhododendron; species Rhododendron vialii. The sequence goes on along the minus strand of NC_080558.1, from coordinate 9,544,781 downwards.
TTAGATGTTTAATGTGCAGGCAAATGTTCCACCTTTGGCTTCAGTCTACTCTGAATATGCTTTCAAGAGCTAAATATAAGACATACACTTTTCTTAGGGCATATCAAATGGAGCATGATTATCTCATATGGTGTATCATGACTCATTAGGTACTTGTCATTTCTTTTTCATTACACCTGCATGGCTCGCACTTCTTCACATCCTTAATTTTCCGTGTCGCGGCCTTACCCCCATTTCAAGAGTGGTGGCACCTTTCATTTCCCCGAAATGGAATTCAATTAGATTTTTTCCTAGAATAAAATATTTTGCCAAATAGGCTAAAACTTCTTCCAAAGGATAGTTAGTCAAGAATCTACAATTAGATTTGCTGACTGCTCATGCAAACAGTTTGGTAGTGGGAAAACAATAGAGAAATTACTCTCAAGTCTTAAAACAGATGCTGGAAGAAGAGTCGAAGACATCATAGACAGAATGAACAGAAATCAAATATGCAAATGACAAAACTGGCGCAGAAATCAAAACATAGTCCTGAAGAAAAAGCAGGAAAAAAAAGCAATTAAGTTATAGCAATAGTATTATGCCGTTTTTGCTAGCTTAAAGATATGCCGCCTCGACGTCTTTGTAGCATGTTCCTGTTGTTTCTATATCTTCGGTTGGTTGTTTCTAAGTCTGTGCACAGCCATAGAGGATGGAAACCAATGCGTAAGTTGAGAAGCAAATACAATATGTCCTAGAACCATGTCCCTTATCCGATGTAACATAACCGGTCAACCCAAAGATTACTGGTGATCTGACACAATCAGTCACCCCAAAAGCTTACTGCGATCCAAATGGTACCATAAATACTCCCCCCAAAAGCTTATTGGTGACCGTAGGTATCTTTCACTGTAGTGTTGGTTGTTGGCTCTTCCTGGATTCCATAAAATCATCCTAGATAGGTTTAAACAGATTGTGTTGGTTTAAGGTTCTCATTGGGACCAATCATAAGCACGGAGGTCTTGTGTTCAATTTTGACAAGTCCTTGACTCACCCGAAACTTTTGGCTTCCGGGAAGGAAAGAATGTGTTGGTTTAAGGTTCTCATTGGGACCAATCATAAACGCAGAGGTCTTGTTTTCAATTTTGACAAGTACGGAGTAAGTCCTTGACTCACCCAAAACTTGTGGCTTCCGGGAAGGAAAGATAGACTTGTATGTTACTTTTAATGTTGTTGTTCTTCATCCATTTCCCCCCCTTTCCCCCGTTAATTCATGGCAGGATTTATTTTTCTTCCTCTTATAATTTCACTATATTTCCTTCCTGTTTTAATTACAGGATCCGTGTGAATGATTTGTGAGCTTCTGACATCTTGTGGCAATAATCATAGGGATTACCAAAATACTGATCATTATCCATCTTTGCCCATCTCTTGTTTGCCAAGGAGAGTGGAGAAGATTGCTCTTTGGTTGGAGGCTATTCAGGTAGGTTTTCTTGGTAGTGGCGCATCTGTAAATTGTCCCATTTATGATGATTGATGAAACTTTGTCTGTTCATATTTTAAGAAACAATTGTTTCCCTTACACAAGATCGAACTCTATGTGCAAAGAAAAATGGTTTGCGATCTTTTCCCATGTCAATCACTTTCATGATTCTTGAATAGGGAGATTGTCTATCGATACACGGGCTGAAACTTCTTTGCTATTCTGTTGACTTGAAAACTTCGAATTCCTACTAGGAGGTTTTTTTTTGGAATTCTTTACTGACCCTGCCAATTGAACTAGCTGAGTTGGTCCCTCAGAGATGGAATATTCTTGTTCGCTGCTTCCTTGAATTTGAGAAATGTGATGTTCAAACCGATACGCTGTTGTGCGATTCTTTTTATCGGTACCTTGTTGTGCAACTCATGCAAAATTGCGTATTTAGGTTCCTCATGGGGAAGATTTATTGGAAAATGCTTAATCATGTGTTTCAAGAAGCCATCAAGTGCACGAATTTGCAAATGAAGAAGACAAGTCCAGGTCTTGGGGTTCATGTGGTAATGTCAATGCCTAATTGTCTGGCCAATGACTTGTATGAGGATATTCAAGGGATTTCACCCTTGAGAACTATGTTCTCTTGGTTTCTACTGTCCCTTTTTGCCAAAAATACGTATAACTGAAAAATGATTGTAGTCATTGCTTGGTAAGTTACTGGAGCACTATAGTTTTATCTCCTTCGAAATTACTAGTTCTCTGAATGTTCAACCCGGGATTTGATTTTGTTATAGAAACATTTAGTTCTTTTAATTTAATTAAGAAAGTCCCTTTATTTCTCTTTTTCTGTTGAACTTTCAGCGGACTATCAGGGAAATTTGTTCAATGGCCTATTGAAAAGAAAACTCCCCTTGTCTATACGCCCAGATGGTAAAAAATGAAAAAAAGAAAAGAAAAGAAAAATGAAATACGCCTCCTCCAATGGCCCCATTAAGGAGAAAAAGTTTTATTTCCGTTGCACCAAAAAAAAAAAAGTTTGAAATTCCTCCTTGTCCAAGAACCCCAATAGTAAAAGCAATGAAACTATGAAAGTAAATATCAAATGAGAATGACCATGTCAACAGTTAATTCTGTGTTTTGACCTAAGGTATGGATAAATTATTTGAGATTTAGCCTAAAGCTTGTTCCAACGGTATTGGGCCAACCATCGAATCTGGAAAACCATTCTCTCCAACCAATACACAATCAGGTTTCTCTCTTAAATGAAATGGGTCACATACTTTTTTGCAAAAATGCTAAGGATACATGTATAGATCCGGACACAAATTCATATAAAATCGTTCGATGTGTGTGAGCTCTCTGTTTATTGTGTGGCATTCATATGCATCAGACAGTTCTGAATATGTCTGTGTTAACATATGTACAAAAACATCTGTATTCATAGCGTTGCTCGTATTTACAAGGCTTGCAACCCTGTAGATTATTCTTCTTTGTGAGATATATTCTCGATTCTTGGTACAATGTATCCTATGATAAGCCTCGTCCAACTAAAGGAGTAATGACGCTCAGTTAGCAGATGGAAGAATTGGATCTTCGGCAATTAAACGAGATGCGCCTAAACTAGCCAAACACCTAACACCCAAGTTAAAAAAAAAGAGAGAAGATTTTTAAAGCTCATTTTATACTACTATAACAAATGAATAGAAACGAGTCTCATTTTTAATGCTTAGATGAAAAAATTCTCACATTGGATGAGACCAATACATGTATTGAGCTCGCATCATATGATAAGGTATTACAAATAACCATTGCATTGATTTTTTTTAGAAGTGGTATAACTAAAATACTAACCGAGTAGTGCTATGTACATATAATGTACATATGGGTTTTGTGAGACTCACCTCGGGTCGCATAAAGATGATTCGAATCGCTAGTTATTTTTAAAATATTTTTTTATGGAGCCTTGTAAAAAATCAGCTCAACACAATATCGGTAAGATTTTTTTTTTGAATTTGTAGAGGCGAAAGTGAGCAGTTAATTAGTTTTGCTCCCACAAATTCAGAAAAAATCCTTACTAATATCGGGATTAAATTGATTTTTTACAGTGCTCCTTAATTTATTTAAAAAAAATAATAGACAGTTCAAATTATATGACCCGAGTTAAGCTCCATAAAATCCATATGTATATGATATCTTCATTCTAATACGTAGCCATAGCTTTATTGATACTAACCGGCTGTACTTAAGATTTACCCACCCTATATTTCCTGAGAATCCATCTTCTTCGCCTCAAAACATTCACTCAATTTTTCACTTTCCAAAGTCCCGACAAACCTCACTTTCCCACTTCCGCTTTTCTCTCTCGATTTCCCGAGAAAATTCTGTCTCCAAAATCACACCCTTCAGCCCCAATTTCCACTTCCCAAATCTTAGCTCACAAAACCCTAGCCGACCCATCAAGGATTCGCAAATCTCTAGCTCTTAAGGTTAGTAGTCGCAGTTTTCTCTCTCTTTCTTTCTGTATCTATGTATTTTGATTCATGGGTATTTGTTTAATTTTGATTCTGTTATCTGGGTCTTGACTATTAGGGCTTGAATGTCTATAGAGTTGTAATTTCTAATGATGCCTCCTCCAAGGAGAAAGAAATGGACGGAGGCAGAAGAGAGAACCCTAATAGACAAGTATGGGGAGATGGTGTGTGATGGGAGTTTGGCAAAAATGAAAACTAGAGAGAAAAAGTACAAACCCATTGCCCTGTATGTGAATTCTGTGCACCATGTTCGGGACCCAATCACGTTTCCGTGGCAATGGACATGGAAAGATGTGTCGACCAAGGTACAGAACATGAGGCATCAGTATTCACTGGTCAAGCAAAAGATCAAGAAGACCGAGTTCGTGGGTGATTCGGGGGTGGAGGAGTTTGATTGGGTTGAGGGGCTAACTCATTGGTCGAATTTCTTGAGGTATAAGGAGGTTTTTGGGGATGTGGCTCTTGTTTTTGGTAGTAGTGATTCGGTTGTGGTTGCGGGGTTAGATAATAATGAAATTGCTGATGGGTTTGATGGTAGTGGTCATGGAATGGAGATTCCTGAGTTTGGGCATCTGGGTCATGATGGGGAGGGTGATTTTGCGGTGGGGTTTGATGGGGGTGAGAATGGGGTTATGGGTTTGGATTTTGAGTATGATGGTGACGAAGGAGAAGATAACCATAATTGTGCTAACCCTTCGAAGGAGGATGCAGACGATGGGTTTGTGTATGAAGATGTTGAGCCGAGTGGGTCTGATACGAGGAAGAAGAGGAAAGCATTGAAGGGGATGGGGAAGAGGGCATGGGGGTTTCTTGCGAACCAGTTAGGGCAGTTGAGGGAATTGGAAACTCGATTTGAGCATCGCGAAGTGGAGAGAGAGCGGGAGAGGCAGAGAAGAGAGAATCACCGAGTGGAAATAGAGCATGAACGTGAAAAGAAATGGGAAGAGAGAGAGAAGGACAGGGAAGACAGGGAGAGGGCACGTGATAAGTTGAGGAAGCAAAGGATTCGGGAGTGGGAAGCTATGGAGAACGAGAGTGAAGAGAGACAAAGGAGAAGGAGAGAGGAAGAGTTGATTTATGAGAGAGAATGGGAGGAGAGGATGAGCCGCAGGAGGTTAGAATGGAAGAAGAGAATTGACGAGATGTTGGGCCAGCATCGAGTAGAAATGGGTCAAATTCAGACACGAATACTTCATGAACAACAGAACCTTACAAGTCAGATGCTTGGGATTGTTTCACAGTGGACCGGTCATCCAACTGGGCTCACGGATCACACTGCGGCTGGCAATCACTATATGTCGCAAATGCTGCAGAATCTGCACCAAATTAACAGTATCGTTCATGGGGACACGCGGGTTGAGGATGATAATCAAGATGATCAATTCATTGTTGATGGATGACATATCACTCAGCACCATTAATTTATTCTCAATTTCCTGAAACTGTAAGGAGCATACAGGGATGTTGTGGCGGGAAGAACTATGAAGGTCAAATGTTTCTTAAATGTGTTTTACTATGTTCTTGCAACTAGGCATTGGTTATATATTAGTTTGTCTAGTTTTGAGTTTTTTGGTTTATTTTTTGGTCCAGCGGTCTTATAGTAGGGAATAAGGGATGTAGATTTCTGTGATTACGTTTTATGTGTAACTATTCTTGAATACAATTTCACTTTTTTCTGAATAAAATCAGTTTCATGTTTGAATTTGTGTTCAGCTTTCTTTACTTTTTCCTCTTAGTTTTCATATATCTGCTTGAAGGATAAATGGAAATGAAAAATTCAGTTAGCATGGGAATTAAGTTGAATACTACTAAAGAATGACAGTTCTAGATTTTCAGCTTTTTTGGTTTACTGTTTGGTGCTATGCATTTTCTAGGATTAATTGGCACTTCCCTTATATTATCACCTAGCCTGCTGTTGAGACTGAAATAAACCTAGTGATGCAAGTTGAAGCTAAAGTAATTCAATGCATCACTGTTTCTTCGTAGGAGCTATAGGTCTACTAGATCAAGTTGGACTCTATCCTATGAGACACGGTCCTTTTTCTTTTCTTCCCAACTTTCGCTGAAGGAAATAACTTTTGCATGATCCAAAATCCAAAGTACTGTACTGTGGGTATCTCCACCAATGGCCACGCTCTTTGCCCAACTCTAAACAATGTTTCAATCTTGTAGCTAAACGTACTTCGACGGGCTTTGGGGCTGGGACCCACTTGCCTGTTTCCTATGTAATCTTAATACTTGCTCAGTTTGGGCTTGGGTGCTTGTTGTGGGAGTATCCTCTGCACCACTGCAACAGTAAATACAGTTAAGTCAGGTTGAGAAGGTAGATGAGGGATATAGTTTTTCATGTGTCTTATCCTATGATGCATGGACACGGACAGGGGAATTCTAAAAAAATGGGGACACGGACATGGCTGGGGACATGCCACGCATATATTTATATATATATTTTTCAATTTTTTCCCAAGTTTAAATGGCAAAATGTGGACAAAGCGAAAAAATCCATAGTTCCAATACCATTCAAACAAAACAAACATCCATATGTTCAATACAACCCTACTGAAAAATTACTATTTGACCCCTATTTTTTTAAAATTACAATTTGACCCCTAATTTTTTTTAAAATTACACTTTGACCCCCCCGGTGTCCCCCTGTATCCCCAGCCGTGCCCCTCTAAAAAATTTAAATTAAATAATGGGACACGCCATGCTGCGTGTCTCATACGTATCCCCACGTGTCCGACACTGCAATACATTGATCTCTAGAGGTGTTGGTGCTTCATAGTTCTACATTATAATTGCCATTAGGGTTGGTACTATTATCAGTTTCAGTTGCAGCTTAGTACTAGTTTAGTTCGCAGATGGGGGGAATTTTCTGTCAGTGTTGTAAAGCAAATTGTTGCGCATGTTTTGCGGTAAGTGAGCTGGTGTTATTGATCATTTGATCTTTCAGGTAAAGTTTGGATCTTATAAGGTGGCTAATGTGGTAGCAAAGTTTTTGTACCTCTGATATTCGTACTCTGAGATGGTCGGTGCTTCCTAGCTTGCTACATAGGTAGAGTGAGTTTCATTTCTTGGCTCAGTTATGGTCTGCATTTGGAATCAAGATCCTCTCATGTGATGCCTCGTATGACGCAAAATATGATCTCTCATGGTTCCATTCAACGAACCACACCCTTCATTTTGAGAACAACTTATCGTCGAGTCTCAAGGTGGCTGCTTCCTGGTAAAGTGCTGCCATTTCTAGCTAGCTTATCATTGAGTGACTTATCGCAGTTTTTTCATTAATATCAAAAAACAAAGAAAGATTTATCACAGTTTTATTATTTTGTAGTTTTTTGAGTCACAGGTTCTTCAAGGTGACGCAACCTCGTTAGATACCCATATATACCGCTGCAACATTTTTGTTTAGGGAAGTTTTTGAGAAATTAGAAGGTTCAGATTTTTTATAGACAGTTGATTACCTTTAGGCTTCAGTTTTGAGCTTCATGCTAGTGGATTCGAGCCTTGTTTTGCAGAAACCATTGCACAGTTGACAGTTCTGATTTATGCTAGTTAAGCCTTCATAGTGTTATTAGGGTCAACCTTCCATTGTAGTTTAGTTGTTGAACCTCCCAGTGTTTTAAAAGGCCCGAGGCGCATGCCGTGCATCGAAGTGCCAAGGGCCCTGGAACTAAGCAATGAAGCGCGAAGCGAAGTGCATGCCTTATTGAAGTGAAGCGCGCATTGAAAAAAAATAGTAGATGTGGCTTACCAAGTGACCAAATGACCCAATATCATCAAATAGGACATGTGCTATTGAAAACAACATATGTAATATGCCAAGTAGCATACTTTGAAGTCCAAAAAGGTAGAACGTCAATAATCATACATGACATTCAAATGACCGTATATGACAAAAAGAACATACCATGCGTCCATCAAAACTATCTTTGAAGTTTGAATGTTTAGGTTTAGAAATTAGAAACATGATGAAGGAATAGTAGGCTAATTGCAGTCTAATTGAAGGAAGCGTCGCAGAGGAAGAGTCAATTCAATTGAAGGAAAGGCCAATGCAGTCGAAGAGAAGAGGAGAAGAAGCGCCAGTGGAATATCGTATTAGACTTTGTAAAAGCTGTTATCCAGTGCTTTGGTCTCTTCAAAAGTTTTGATCTGGTGCGTTGGATCTCAATCAGAGGTGGATAGACTTTAAAAAATGGACAGCTCTGATTGAATACACAAATTTCCTAGAGTTAATGGTTAAGCACACGCTTAATGCGCCTTGGGCTTAGCCCCGAAGCACATGCCTTTTACGCTTCACCTGCGCTTCGCCACCTGCACTTCACTTTTGCACATTGAAGCCCTATACCTGCACCTCGCTCCGCTTCGCACCTTTTTAAGTCACTGGAGCCTCCCACCGTAAAAATTGTCTTCCCAGGACAAGTAGTTGAATCCGATACTGACACACTGGGGTCATGGAAAGTTATTTTCCCAATCAACTTCTAAAATAACGCGGGCGAAACAGGTTTGGTGGTGGTACAGGGTTTAACGACGATATTACCGTGAATCAGTTGAGGCTTTCGCGAAATCCTCTCATGTGATGCCTCATATGACACAATATAGGATCTATCATGGTTCCATTTGACGAACAAAACCCTTCATTTTGAGAACAACTTATCGTCAAGTCTCAAGGTGGCTGCTTCCTGTAAAGTGCTGCATTTCTTGCTAGCTTATCATTGAGTGACTTATCACAGTTTTTTCATTAATATCAGGGAAAAAGAAGATCTATCACAGTTGTATTATTTCGTACTTTTTCGAGTCACAGGTTCTTCATGGTGACGCAACCTTGTTAGATACCCATATATACTGCTGCAATATTTGTGTTTAGGGAAGTTTTTGAGAAATTGGAAGCTTCAGTTTTGATGAGCTCCTTCGCTAGGGGGCTCGAGCCTTGTTTTGCAGAAACCATTCCGCAGTTCTGATTTCTGCTAGTTAAGCCTTCATCCTGGTGTTATTAGGGTCAACCTTGTATTGTAGTTGAGTAGTTGTTGGCCTCTCCCGCTGTAAAAATTGTCTTCCAGGACAATTAGTTGAATCCGATACTGAGACACACTTAGGATACTTGGACACACTGGGGGCATGGAACACCTGAAGTCAAGCTAAAAGTTATTTTCCCAATCAACTTCTAATATAATGCGGTCAAAACAGGTTTGGTGTTGGGATACGGTTTAACGATGATATTGCTGTGAATCAGTTGAGGCTTTCGCGTAGTCCTCTGATGAGAGGTTTGTGATTTTTTTTGTCGGCTGTTTTTGGATCATATATCTGTGAAGGCATTCCTGGAGGAAAGTGAAAGGTAAAGGTAATGTGATCTGATTAAGTCGCCACTAAATTGTTCATCAATCTGGTTGATAAACTCGACGAGTTTTTACGAGTAGTAGTTTGGACTAGCGAGGTAGGCCCAGAGTGTGGTCTTCAGTAGTCCAAGTGGACCATCCACGCTTATTTAGGGATTGGAGAGAGTAGTCTTGTCCATACCACAATAACTAGAAAACCCTCAGGGTTCTCGTACAGTACTAGTAAAATCCTGACAACAAGCTTTTGTTTGGAGGTTCGATCAATTCTTGTGTTGGACTAGCCATACAGGGCTTTGTCTCAATTTCAATCGGTCCCCCTTTAGTAAGCTGTGTGATTGGGCTCCCGGAATAATCAGTCTAAAGGGCCAAACGACGAGTTATCAAAAACGAAAATTAGAAAAGATGAAATAGATTATTGAGAATGCATAAATGCATTAATATCATATTATCACCATGTTTTCATTTCAGACAATTTCTAACTGAATTTAAACACTCAATTTCCTCCACAACGGACTAGACACGAGCAGAGGTGCTTATTAAGTCGAGCAATTGGATCACATCCGCACTTCATAGCCATCCCAGATGCACCATACTTGGAATTGAAAACCTAAAAGCAATCGAAATTCTCATCGGGCCCACATCACCCTGGCATTGTCATGTTAACCGGGCAGAATCTGAATTCCCCTGAAATTCATTTACAAAAAAGAGACTTTTTAAAAGAAAAATAATTTTTGCACTCCACTTTTCTATGATGGCACTCTAAAGTTTGTCTTTCAGTATGCCTTGCTATGTATAATTTTTATACTAAAAGACAAATTTTTTATCGGAAAAAACCGACCTCAGATCCGACTAGTGCCGCCCACTTAATTTATGGAAGGCAAATTTGTGCACGTTAAAACCGCCTCCTTCGTTGTGTCACTTGTGATGTCAGTCGAAATGGGGTTAACGGGGGTGTCCCCATTCCGCGTGTCAATGGGCTTCTATCCGTTGATAAGAAAGGTGCAAGTTACAAGGGCTGCAAACGAGCCGAGCCGAGTTTTACGGTGTTCAAATTTGTTTATTAAGTTTTAATGAACACGACCTCGAGTTCAGTGAAAACTTAATGAGTCGAGCTCGAGCCGAGCAGGCATTGGCTTGACTCGAGCTTGAGCTTGTTCACGAGCCTTAACGAACCAACGAAAAATGTATATATATCCTCGCATAGGCCTAATACAACCAAAAATATTTTAATTGTGAAAGTATATATCTTTCATTTTCCTATGAAGCGGGGGTGTACTGGTATGCGTGTGCTCTCGCTTCCCTTAGTTGACTAAAAAGTGAAAACGGAAAGAACAAATTATGAATTAATAATAAAAATCCTAAACTTAAATATATATACCCCGGCTCGCGAGCCAACTCGAGCTGAGCTTATCTTAGCTCGAGCTCGGCTCGTTTACAAAATGAGCAAAAAAAATCAGTTCGAGCTCGTTCGTTTAACTTCCGAGCCGAGCTTAAACGAGCCACTAACGAGCCGAGCTGCGAGAGCGGCTCGGTTCGTTTGTAGCCCTAGGTGCAACACACTTCTCTGTACAGAACACGCGTATATATATTAGGAGGGCAAGTTTGGAGGTTCCATATAAAGGACGAGGATAAACCCTAACAATGTACAACTTGTCGTCGAGTCTCGCTAGCTTGTCATTGAAGAGTGACTTATCACAGTTTTTTCATTTATATCAAAAAAAAGAAGAATTATTTCGTAGTTTTTCGAGTCACAGGCGGGTCACGTGATCCGATTGGGTCGCCACTAAATTGTTCATCAATCTGATTGATATACTCAACGAGTTTGGGAAAATGACGGCTCAGAACGTGTTTTGATAATTAATACCCGCCAAGGACAAGCTAAAAATATTTGTTAATACTGAAAATGTCATTGACATGTATTAATTATCAAAACACGTCATTGATCGTCATTTTCCCATATTTTTACGAGTAGCAGTTTGGATTAGCAAGGTTGGCCCAGAGTGCGGTCTTCCGTAGTCCAAATGGACCATCAAAACTTATTTAGGGATTGGAGAGAGTAGTTTTGTCCGTACTGCAATAATTAGAAAACCCTCATCAGGGTTCTTGTACACTGGTAAATCCTGACAAAAAGCTTTTGTTTTGAGGTTTGATCAGTTCTTGTGTTGGACTAGACCATACATGGATTCGTCTCAATTTCAATCCGGGCTCTCTTAGTAGGCTTTGTGATTGAGTCTCCCGAAATAATCAGTCCAAAGGGCCGAACATCGAGTTATCAAAAACAAAAACCAGAAAACATGAGATGGACAATTGAAAACGCATTAATATCGTATTATTACCATGTTTTCATTTCAGACAATTTCTAACTCAAAATTTAAACACTCTCAATTTCCTCCACAACGAACCAGGCATGAGCAGAGGTGTTGATGAACTCGAGGAATTGGATCACATCTGCACTTCATAGCCATCCCAGATGCACCATACTTGGAATTGAAAACCTCAAAGCAATCAAAATTCCCATTGGGCCCACATCGCCCTGGCAATGTCATGTTAACCGGGCAGAATCTGAATTCCCCTGCAATTCATTATCAAAAAAAAAAAAAAACATTTTTAAAATAAGGCAACGTGAGAAAATTTTATTTATTTTCAGTTGAAAATTTTCATTTTAGAAAAAGAATGGTATGCTTGGATATCGGATATCAAGAGAAAAAGGCAAGTTTAAGCGAGGAAAATTTGCATACTTTCTAAAGCGTAACCAATTGTCTAATATTTTAAGAAAATACTTCACCAAATTCTTGGGTACAAATTGGGCACCACGTAATGGTATCCAGTGCCTATCCGAGCCGTCCAAACGTATTTTGAACGACCCAATTTGCACCCAAAAATTCTCCAACTCCAAATAAAGATTTCTTCCCTTTTTGTGGTGCAGGGTTATGACCCAATTAGTCTATTCGCCACATAGAGTCTCTAATTTTCACATATATCAAGTATCAAACAAGTTCTAGGAGTTGACACATAGAGATCATGCTATTCAGACAACGCGAACTCATCGAGTATAAACTTGCCACTGTGCAACTGCCAAGAGGCCTTTGGCTTGCCTAATGGAATCAGGAGTGCACATAGGTGTCACGAGAAACAAGATTGAACTCTTGTCAATGTGTTAATCTAACTTGTAATAGTTCTGACTTTTGGCGACCATGAATAGAAAAAAAGGGAAAATGATGGCCAATGACATGTTTTGATAATTAATACCCGCTAAAGACATGCTGAGAACATTTGTTAATGCTGAAAATGTCTTTGGCTGATATTAATTATCAAAACACGTCCTAGGCCGTCATTTTCCAAAAAAAAAAAAAAAACCTTACCACTGTGCAACTACTCACTCGGTCACTTGGTCAATCCATTTGAATTTAGTGAGAAAAATAAGTTTGTCAACTCTCAAGCAAATTCATTTTCTTAGCAATTTTATTTTTTTCATTATTCTTTTTGTTTTCCTCTTGAGGAATCTTTTTTTTCAACCGAAAAAAAAAAAAAGAATGACAACAATTGAAACGTCAATAGTGAGCGTTGAAAAGATAACCTCAACACCTGAGTTATAAAAAAAGAAGAGACAATAGTGGCAACAATCATACCTTGAGAGAGGGTAAGTAAGCTCAAAAGAAGAGTGAAAGAAAGCATGGTGAGTGCTAACAATTTCCCCATTATCTTTCCTCTTAATTTTCTTGCCTAGCTTTAATACTATGGTCTCCAATGAAGGATAATGGTATAATTTCTTCAAACCCTAGACTCTATTTATAGAGAAACTTTACCATCATTGAGTAATTAATAGAGGAGCACACGGTTTTGGTAGGGATATGGAATGGAATCGTGAGATTTGAAAAGTGGATCCAACAGCTATGGTAATTAACAATTGAGTTTCCAAGCAAAACTGATCATCATTACTCTAAATAGATAGTACACAGTAATAACTTATCCCCCCGAAAATAACTTACCAAATGAACACATAATTTGAAATATAGGTGTGTAAATTGAAACTAAAAGGTCCGGTTTAATCATGCATGTTTTAAACGTTGAAAACATCAATAAAACCGAACGGTCCGAACCGAAATTATATGTTCCAATTTTTTAAGAACCATAGGTCCATAACCAAACCACTGGACTGTAGAAGTAGACCAATAGAGCGGTCCGGTGCGAATCGGTTTAACGGTTATTTTGATTGTTGAAATAAAGACTTTATTATTTATTTATTTTTTGAAAATGGAAATTAATTTATCCGGTGCGCAGAAGTATGAAGGAAGTGAGGCGGGCTATAGCCCAGGTGCAACCAGGGTGAAGTTTATATATACACATGTATAATTTTAGCCCACCTCATTTATGTGTGTATATTAGTTTATTAAATTTTGAGTTAGCACAGGATAAATTAGATTCCTAGTTTCATCCTTCAACGGCGGTTTGAGATGGCCAAACTTCAGACATTCAAGAGCCCTTTCAGTTGTGTTTGGAACATATAGGGGCGTGGAGGGGTGGACTATTGGAAAGAAAAATGACAGCTACGGAAAAAATTTAGCATATTAATTTTGGATGGATCAACATTTAAGGGGATGCAAACAACACAACATGCGGAGCTAAGGAAATCCAGTAGCACAAAATAGGATTTGGATCCCCTGTAAGGATTGTGTACAACAGGGATTCTCATAGAGGATTCGGACCCCATTCTTAATGGGCCTAAACTGCCCAAATGTGGAAATACTGATCAAAAGAAAACAGGCCAAGCCCAGCCCAGCCCAAAGAAGGCCAAGCCCAGACCTGTACCCCTAACCCTATTCTGAGGAGAACACCACCGTCGCACGCACCCGCAGCCACCACCCCCAACAAGCAACCCACCACCACCACGAGGTACAACCCGCCACGACCGATACCCAAAACCACCAGACGCCGAGGTGACTGAAAACCCACGCTGTTTGATCTCGTCACACTCCCGAGCCCCAAAGCCGCCTAGAAACCGCCACTTCGATCCTCCTAAACAGCCTGAAAATCCGAGAACCAAAGATCCAAGAACGTCATTGCCCTTGAACTGTATAATCTACTTGAGTTCCGGAAATAACTTGAACTCAGTCATTGCCCTCCTCTTTAGATCACCAAAATACGATTCTAACATGCCCAAATCCAATTTCTTTCAAGAAGATAGGCAGTTGTCTATATCTGTCGTCCACAGTCAAATGCTTCATCTGAGAACAACACTTCAAAACTTGTCCAATTCCTTCTTCACATCCTCTTACGTTTAGTGTATGTAAGTTGGGGCACAAGACCCCTACTTTTTTCAGCAATTCATCGGTCAGGCACCAATTAGAACACAAAATCACAGATGTTATACGATCGTTTTGCTCTAGATCCGTGACAAATTCATCTCCAACTTCACTCATCGGGATCAGTTCGATTTCAGAAAGCATAGGACATTCTTTTGCAAGAATGAAGAAGGTTGAAAAGGTTAAGTTCTTACAGCGCATAAGCTTTATGGATACGACATTGGAAATAAGTGTTGCTATTGGACTTTTTGTAAAACGAAATTTCCGATGATACAATAAATTTCGGCCGATGATTATTTTTATAACGACGATGCATACGTTCATGAAATCCATCATATATTGTCACCATCTTGTTCGTTCACACAACTTCGAACTCATACATTTTATTGAAGTTTTGAACAATAATATATAGCTAGTAAATATATAGTTTAGCTAGCCACAATGGACAAGGCACGAGCAGAGGTGTTGTTGGATTCTATATAAATCCTCACATCTACACTGCATGGCCATCCCAACTGCACCATAAATAGCATTGAAGGCAACGTTGCAATCACGGATCCCATTTGGACCACATTCCCCTTTCATTCTCATGTCTACCGGGCAGAATTTGATTTCCCCTGAAATATATATATTGCATTACACAAACAAAGCTTTGTACAATATGAAAATCTAACCTTTATAAATTCCTATGACAAAATGCAAGAAGATAATTAGTTTGATTATTTTCAGTTCAACGAAGTAAAAATAAAAGCGAATGCACTATGCTTGGATATTGGATTTCTAGTGAAAAAAGATAAAATTAAGGTGCATACATGTTTACAAGTAACAAAATGGAATTAAAAAGAAAACCCTTTTTGATGTCAAGTAATTACTTTACCATTCCCCCCCCCCCCCCCCCCCCCCCCCCCCCCGATTTTCTTGACCCAACTGCAAAGAAAAGTTTTCTTTTTCTTTTTCGTGATGTGGGATTTTTGTCCTGACAAAAACGCAAAGAAAAAGTTTATTTCTTTTAAGCAATTTTCTCTCTTCTTGCCTTGTTTTTAAATTTCTTTGCCAAATTAAACTTCAAAAACCAACGCAAGGGTTTCAGATAGAATATCATACCTTGAGAGAGGGTAAGTGAGCTCAAAAGAAGAGCGAAAGAGAGCATGGCGAGGGCTACCAATTTCGTCATTATCTTTCCTCTTTATTTGCTGCCTAGATAATATCGATGTAATTAGTCTCCAATGAAGGTAATGATATACTTTGTTCTTGCCATATATATTGGCTCTACTTATAGTGTGCAAAATGATGGGTATGGACAAATGACACCACGGAATGAGATATTATATACATACCATTTGAAATGGGAAAACATTAAAAGGGAAATCCCTTCAAACTATTACCTGGATGTTATACATAAAGGCTACCTATTTTTGAAGAAGTTTGTATTTTCTATTTTTTGGAAACAAACCCCGGAATACATGTTTGGTATTAAAATGAACGATTGCGACCATGGACCCAAAGTTCAATAGAGCGAAGTATCCCAAACAGCTCGATTTAAATATTGCGCTCTCAATTTCAACAAAACGCTTGAACATAAAGAAAACTCGAGTATAAGAAGTTTTCACTTACCAAGGATATATAGATCAATAAATTCAACAGCGTCATAAAAGCTAGTAGTAGGGAAAAAGTTCTAACCGGAGTACTACCCGAACCACCCAGCTTTTTCTGTTCTCCAATCCCTAGAGGCCATGTTGTGAAATTTTATTGCACGTACGTGTAAGCGCACGAATCATATCAAAGTAAAATTATGCAAGTGCGAGGTCGAACCCACATGGACTTGTTTTTTTTTTTAATAGGAAAACTAAGTAAACTGAAACTGATTAAACCCTAACATAGTTAACAAAAGTGTGATTGATTTTATAAATTACGAATTGAATGAAAAATTATATATAAACGAAAGTAACTAAATTGTCACGGCAATAGTAATGGAGTTTTCGGTTGAGAAAAGTAACCAAGGTTTTGGAATCCACACCCACAAATATTTATCAACTAATTTTATGCAATGATTTTTCCTTTTATTTCTGCACAGTGATTTAGAGGCTAATCTTAATCATTATGTATAATATGTCGTTAAGCCCTTTTTATTTATATCAAAAATATGTTCCTCCTCTGCTTCAAAAGTTTAAGCCAAAATCATCAACTGTATCTGTATGAACAAATCACAGTAGATATCTTAAACTTAAATATTAACTCTGATAAACCAAGCAATTCGATTAATAGGGTAATATCAAATCATGGGAAAACCCATTCCGATTGAATCCATATCCGAGTTTCAACCCAACAAATTAATGAGATCAGAACAATAAATTATGAAAGCATGTAGGAAAAATCATACGTATAACATTAATCAATAAAATTTACGGGGTTTCATCCTCAACATACCCTAGTTGAGGATTTTAGCTTGTCATAGATAAAAACAAATAAATCATTCGACTAGATCGACTCCATAATAATAATCTTACAATAATTTCTTTTGCTAGCTCCTCTGTTTATCTCCAACCGTGGCCTTGAGTTTTGTCCGTGGCCAAGCCGCACGGTGCCTCTGATCCGTTCTGCCATCGATCTCAGCCGTTTTGCTTCTTTTAAATAGGCTACTGATCATGAGGTGAGGTAATGCTCATGGGAAGATCGAGAATCATTTTTTTCTCTTCTAACTTTCCTAAACTCTACTACGTAAAATTAGAAAGGAAATATTCTTATTTCATGAAAACTCTAATGGCCTTCGATTTCTTCAATTCTTTTGCTTTCATCAGGCCACATCAGTCTTTTTCTTAAAAATCAACTACTTTAATTATTTGTGTTTGAGGTACCGCAGGGTCCTACACAATCCGTTGTGCATTTGATGCACTGTACACCAAATAGCGTACTAATGGGCTCATTTATAATCTCTGCATTCATTATCTTCGATTGGTTAATTGGGTTACTACCCCGAAACAGTGTACACAGAGTCTAATTATTCAGTGCTCTCGCAGCACAGCCACGTGGTACTCTAGGCCACTCAAACACCACGGCTAAATGTATGAATTTCACATAAATGTGTGACGTTGAAATGATCCGAAGCACTATATGGCTGTGGCTACGCCCTAAGATTATTGGAATAATTACTCATAAAGAGAAAGAAAGGGAACAACTGTTTCCCTTCATCTCCGGCGCGGGGAAAATATTGAGAAATTCAACCTCAAACAAACTTCATTGTTATTTCCAGAACAAGTGTTCAAGGATGCAACTCCAAAGGGGTTGGCGAAGTAGTCTTAGCCAGTGACTTAAGTATTTGTTTCGTCTTAAGGTTTCAGGGTTGATTCTATTTGTCAATAACTTTTGGGGGCATTTCATCCTCATGCGTAAGCGAGTGAAATAGTTATGGGAGAGGTTGTAGAGATTAGTGCAAGATGCGCGCAAGCTGATCCGGGACAGCTCGTATTGCCAAAAAAAAAAAAAAGTGTTCGAGGATATATGCTCTGAAGACTTACAAGCTCTTTTTAGATATCTCGTGACATATGATAAAAAAAACAAAACAAAAGATAGATCGATGTTTTGTAGAACATCGTTTATTGAAGTTTGAACCAGCAGCTACCCTGTACCACATGGAACAAGGCACGAACAGATGGTGCTCGGCTCGTGTCTTGTAGGGCCCCTACCAATGCTAAAACATATGCTATTTGGGGAAAAAACTTCTATACACACCACCTTCAAAAATCTTTGTGGCTCATTTTTATTAGGGGTGGCAAACGGGCGGGTTTGGGTTAAATTGGGTAAGTTGTTAGTGGGTTGGGTCTTTAATGGGTCATTGACCCATTAACTATGTGTCTAATTACCCATACTCAACCCGACCCATTTATTTTAAAGCAAACCCGACCCGCCCATTAACCCAATTACATATATACTAAAAATTATGATCGAAAAATTAGAAAAGTAAAAAAAAATTATGATCGAAACTCATAAATTTTTTCAAAAAGACGAGAATAAGTAATTTTTTGTCTTTATTCAAAAAATTATAAGTTTCGATCAAATTTTTTTACTTTTCCGATTCCTCTCATCAAAACAAATTAATAAGTCACAAAAATACGACACAAAACAAAAAAAATTTGAATAAGGACAAAAAAATAAGTCAATTTTTTAATCCAAACCCTTTGCGGGACTATCATGAGAGAAATTTATTTACGGCGGAGCACAATTTCACGGGTCCATTCGCGCAATTAATGGATGAGATGTGTTTTCAATTTTGACTGGTCAAAATAATTGTTACCGGTCACAATTGATTTTTAATTCGGACCATTCAAAATATTTTTGGACGCGTGTGATTTAGCACAAAACAATTGAATAAAAGAGAGAGAGAAGGCCATGCTCCTGGGGTTGGGGGGGGGAGGAGAGAGAGAGAGAGAGAGAGAGAGAGAGAGAGAGAGAGAGAGAGAGAGAGAGAGAGAGAGAGAGAGGGAGAGAGAGAGAGAGAGAGAGAGAGGCTGTACTCCTCCACTTCTCAATTGCAAAAGAGACCAATTAAGAGATGAAATTTGGTGGTTTATTTTCATTGCCCATTGGGTCATTTAAGTTGACCCAATTGATGCCCCAATTATGACCCAACTAATAATGGGTTAGCTGGGTTTGAACCCATTCGTATCCAACTAATAAATGGGTTGGGTTGGGTTTATTTTCTAATTGATGGGTCTGGGTTTGTTAATGGGTCTGGGTTCAATTTGCCACCCCTAATTTTTATGAGTTTTTATGGCTCACTTTATGAAAGTGTATACGGTACACATTTGCGAATTTTGTGGTTTACTTTTATGGATTTTTGTAGCCCCATATATGAGATTTTGTGGTTGTTTATATATGTATTTTGTGGTTACATTTATGAATTTTGTGGCTCACTTTTACAAATTTTGTAGCTTACTTTTATGAATTTTGTGGTAAAAAAGACGGCTAAAAAGTAAAACAAAGATGGCTCTAGGTTACGAATTTTGTGGCATACTTTTACGATTTTTTGTAGTTCAAAATACGAATTTTATGAGTTATTCTTATGATCAGTTCTTTTACGTACATGAGTTTTATAAAATGGAAGAACATTTTGTTGGGAAAAATACGGCAGAATCAGAATTCCCAATAACAATTTCATTGACAATTGTGTAATTATAGATTACATAAACAATACAATAGATTATAATGAACAGAGGTACAAACAAAATTTCTGTAACTTGAAACCGAGTCTTGTTTGATACAACAGTCTCCTTAAAAAAGATTCACCACCTAGCGAGGATGTTGTAGGATTCATCGGCGTCTTCCTCCTAGGATTGGCGGCTAAACCACAAACCTCCTA
This sequence comes from Rhododendron vialii, assembly GCF_030253575.1. Classification (NCBI taxonomy): domain Eukaryota; kingdom Viridiplantae; phylum Streptophyta; class Magnoliopsida; order Ericales; family Ericaceae; genus Rhododendron; species Rhododendron vialii. The sequence goes on along the minus strand of NC_080558.1, from coordinate 9,524,805 downwards.
AACACCTCAGTGGACTACCTTGGTGAACTGAACCAACGAGGGAAGACAAGTACAGCAATGAGGAACATACATACCTCAGAACAAGAAAGAAATTAAACACTACAAAACAAATGAACAAGGAAGGAAAATGATGAAAGGGCAAATGTTCAAACCCTTCATCACGGTATTTGAGTTTAAGGTGTCTCTTTGGGTGTTGTTTTGGCTTGGTTGGGTTCTGGGATTGATGTAGTTTTGGCATAGTTGGTTTCTTGCCAACCTTAGAATATTGTTATTTTTTCTCTTTGGGTCCTTGCGGAATGTGATTAAGGGAGCATGGAATCGTCTCTTTGTGGGTTTTGGTCTTCTCCGGCTTGATGCCTTGTGCTTAGGGTTTTTTTTTTAAATCTTTGTGGTTTGTTTTCAAAAAGATTAGGGAAATTTTTATAAATGGTCCCTCTAGTCTGCATGAATTTTCATTTTCGTCCCTCTAGTATCAATTGTGTTACTTTTAGTCCTATAATTTGCATTCTGTCTCAATTTCGTCCCTCTCACTTACGGCGTTAATGAAACAAACGGAATTGGAGGACAAAATTGTCATTTCTCCTCACAGAGGGACTAAATTGAGATTTCATGCAAACTAAAGGTACTATTTCTATAATTTTATTTTTTACTTTTGTTTTTGTAAATAAATTTAAAATACATCATATATAATATAGGGCGCTGCTATTCGCAGCCCTCTATTTACTCCCATAGCCCGTTAAAAATTTTCAATTATACTCGACAGTTAGTTACCGAAATTGAGATAAATTTTCAGCATCCAGTTATCGAAATATAATATTTTTTTCAACAGATGTTTACCGAAAATGCATGTTCGGCAGTTGTTTACCGAAAGTTGAACATATTTTCGACATATAGTTACCGAAATATAATCTTGTTTTCAACAGCAATTTACCGAAATGTTATTTATGATTTTCAACAACCATTTACCGAAATATAATGGGCTATGGGAGAAAATAAAGGGCTGCGAATAGCGGCGCCCATAATATATTGGGCGTTGCTATTCGCAGCCCTCTATTTACTCCCATAGCCCGTTAAAAATTTCCAATTATACTCGACAGTTAGTTACCGAAATTGAGATATTTTTTCAGCATCCAATTACCGAAATATAATATTTTTTTCAACAGATGTTTACCGAAAATGCATGTTCGGCAGTTGTTTACCGAAAGTTAAACATATTTTTGACATGTAGTTACCGAAATATAATTTTGTTTTCAACAACAATTTACCAAAATGTTATTTATGATTTTCAACAACCATTTACCGAAATATAGTGGGCTACGGGAGAAAATAAAGGGCTGCGAATAGCGGCGCCCAATATATTTCTCATCTCATTTTATATTGAATAATAAAAAATATGTTGAAATTTTGTAAAGTTTTTATTATATGCATCACAAAAAATATGAGAAAATTCGAAAAACAACCCTTATGTTAATTGTCTTGGTCTTGTATTTTTTTTTTCAATTGAATTTTCACTATCGTTATTTTTTTTGTCAAATGATTAAAAAGAAAAAGTTGTTCAGTAGTATTTAGAAATCTTGTAATTGTGTTAAATTAAGCAACGAAACACTATTAAATATTAAAAGATCAAATACATTAAAATATGGGTATAAGTGTATTTATTTTGGGACTTACTCATAAGATCACTCATATAACAAATAAACACGGATTTTAAACATTTTTTTATTGGGTGAAAAAATAAGAAGATTATAAGAACATGATACAAAGACATTAGCTAAGGGATTGATTTGTGCATTTTCTAATAGTTTTGTAATGTGTAATGAAATATAAATTTTTCAATATAGTTTGATTACCCAATAAAAAATAATTCAGTTGTCAAATACATTACTTATGGTCTTTTTTATTTTATTTGCAAAAAACGAAAGTAAAATGTAAAATTTTAAAAATAATCCCTCTGGTTTGCATAAAATTTCAATTTGGTCCCTCTGTGAGAGAAAATGACAATTTTGCCCTTCAATTCCGTTTGTTTCATGGACGGCGTCAAGGAGAAGGACGAAATTGAGATGGAATGAAAACTATAGGGTTAAAATTGATACAATTAATAGTAGAGGGACGAAAATGAGAACTCGTGCAAACTAGAGGGACCATTTTTAAAAATTTCCCAAAAGATTAATGAAATCCTTTTTTCCGTTGGAAAACAAAATTGTATGACTTGATCCGTAATTAGGATGAGAATTCTCCAACCAAAATGCTGAAACATATATATGTGGTTTAGGTATATGCATAGTCAGTCCGGTTCCTACCCACACCTCTTCCCATCCGCACATCCCATTTTCCGATCGAATTTCGATGATTTGAGCCGCTCAATGTGTTCAGAATGTGATTTTAAGTGTACTCACGAGAAATGGGCAAAAAAAAACATCGGGAAATGCTTGATTTGAGCAGTTTTTATTGAACCGTTCAATAAAATACAAACAAAAACTGTTCGGATGAAACCCTTTCCGATCATTTTTTTTGCTGATTTCTCGCGGATATTCTTAAAATCACGTTCTGATCATATTGAGCGGTTCGGATCATCGAAATTCGATTGAAAAATGGGAGGTGCGGACGGTGCGGATGGGAAGGAGTGTGGACTTGATTTGGACCGATAGTGTATGTGTATATATACACACATATATACACATACACACAATAAGCTTCTATATATACACAGTAAGTTTCTAATGCGGACCTCCGCATCTAAGCAAAGTGCGGACCACCCCATTTCTCTTCTTTCCCGATTGAATTTTGATGATCCGAGCCGTTTAATGTGTTCAGAACATGATTTTAAGGATAGCCGCGAGAAATCAGCAAAAAAAAAAAGACCGGGAAGGGCTTGATTTGAGCAGTTTTTATTTGAATCATTCAATAAAAAATAAACAAAAACTGCTCGGATGAAGCATTTCCTGATTTTTTTTTGCTGATTTCTCCCTGGTACTCTTAAAATCACGTTCTGAACACATTGAGCAGCTCGGATCATTGAAATTCAATCGGGAAAGGGGAGGTCCACACTTTGCTTGGATGCAGAGGTCTGCATTAGAAGCTCTCTCTCTCTCTCTCTCTCTCTCTCTCTCTCTCTCTCTCTCTCTCTCTCTATATATATATATATATATATATCGGGACGGTTCAAGGGACACCCAAAAAAATACCTAAAAAAATATCCCAAATCTCAAACTCATAGTTCCCGATCAAATTTTTATGATCCGAACTGTTCAATGTGTGCAGAATGTGATTTTAAAGGTGCTTGCGAGAAATTAACAAAAAAAATGATCGGGAAAGGCTTGATTTGAGCAGTTTTTATTTGAACCGTTCAATAAAAAACTGTTCGAAACTGTTTGGATCAAGCCCTTCCCGGTCATTTTTTTTGTTGATTTATCGCGGATATCCTTAAAATCACGTTCTGATCACATTGAGCGGCTTGGATCATCAAAATTTGATCGGGAACTATGAAATATTTTTTTAGGTGTTTTTTTGAGTGTCTCCGGAACCGCCCCGTGTATATATATATATATATATATATATATATAGAGAGAGAGAGAGAGAGAGAGAGAGAGAGAGAGAGAGAGAGAGAGAGAGAGAGAGAGAGAGAGAGAGAGAGTCTCCTTTTAATAAGGACCACCTCATTTTAATAAAATGCTGACCTCCCTTTCCCGATCGAATTTGACGATTTGAGCCGCTCAATGTGTTCAGAACATGATTTTAAGGGTACCCGCGAGGAATCAGCAAAAAAAAAAGACCGGAAAAGGCTTCATCAGAGTAGTTTTTGTTTGTTTTTTATCGAACGGTTCAAATAAAAACTGCTCAAATCAAGCCCTTTCCAGTTATTTTTTTTGCCGATTTCTGAAGATTATCCTTAAAATCACGTTCTGAACACATTGAGCGGCTTGGATCATCGAAATTCAATCGGGAAAGGCGATAAATGGGGAGGTCCGCAAATAAGATCCTTATTTTAAGATCTTTACTTGAAGATATATATATATATATAGATCCGCTAATTAAGGCGCTAACTAAAACTTCTCCGTCAGGTACGTACCATTGCAATATCCTTCTTTTACATCTGGTTAGTTAAATATATAGTAGAAAAAAGGAAGAACTTTTTATTATTACAGCTAGCTCCATGAGGAAATTAAGACAATTAGTACAACAACGATCGAGGAACATATAAACTGTACCTCAGAACAAGAAAGAAACAACACCACACGACGAAAACAAATCAACAACAAAGATCGATCACTACAATTAAACCAAACTATAACATCCAAAAAGCTAGCCCTAACAAATAGGAACCCTTTTCAGATATTATTTATTTTGTTGAAGTTTGAAACAACCATATATCCATGATCCATCAGACACAAGGATAAGTGCATAGGCAGAGTCTTTTTGTCGACATTATCAACCAGAAACACATTGATAAGTGCATGCATTGCACAGTGTTTGCCCGTCAGCGCCGGTCGCACAACGGCATGTCAAAAGCTCAAGTATTTGGCCCTGGGGGCATCCTTGCCCACATGTCACCGGCGGGAAGTTAACCGAGCATTCTCCTAACACTGAAATTCATTATTAATAAGAGTTAGTGTAACAAATAGAAGTATTTAAATCGGACATCTCTAAATACATCATCTGACCACATATAGATGTGAAATTTGGTTTTTTGGTTTTGATTCAGTGTGCACATACGAAACCCATCTTATTGATGAAAATTTTATTTTGATCATGTACTTGTGGATGTCCAATTAATTAAAATAATTTTTGGTATCTACAAACGTATCATCGAGATCTAAAATAGGAATGGTTCGGGACATGCACAAAGGATGATAACTGCACCCCACTCGGTTTCACCCCAATGGTAGAGAAGCCATCTCTTATTTAATTACATCGAGGTTGCCCCAAGCGTAGGGCGGACACCGACGTAGCACAATATCCGGTAAGACCGGAGTCGAATCCACAAAGACGGTGATGTGTGCTGACTAAAAACTCGGGTTGTTATAATTTAAACGGGCTCTTAGGTAGCCACCCCTTGATGATTGATTGAGATTAACTAAAACCTAACAAATTAATTGTATTCTTTCAACAATTAAAAGGAAGGTATGGTCGTAGGGTTCATAGCACTTGTAACTAGTTCGGATTAACCTGCTCTGTTTGAAGTTCTTAAAAACGTTTAATTTTAGGTCGAAAAAGATACCTCGCAAGATGCGAGACCCTATGGTCGCCGTATACCCATTCGCAGCGAAGAATGAGTTTTGGACCCCCATTCCCCCGTTCACATGGGCTCCGACGATGCCCGGGTTCGTCCGCGGGAAGTATTTTCCAATCTAAAATCGTTTTTTCATTGTTTGATAAAAGAAGCAGTGCCCGAACTAGTCACGGTGTGCTAATCACCCCGCGACCGTACCTGAACGACTACTCACTCATTATTAAAAATAAAAAGAATAAAACTCTAGAATTAATCATGCTTCTAATATTCGATACGGAAAATAAACAGGAGATTCAAACCAAACAAAAACAAACGAACGATTTTCATAAAAAAAAAGAAAGAAATTAAAACTGATTACCGGATTGCGAGTAATTGAACAAAGTATCAAAAACAAGAAAGTACGCAAACTCTTGCGGACAAAAGAAACGTCACGGCAGCCCCCGTCTCTCTTTGTTCGTGAGAAAGAGATCTGCTCCAGGTACGTAGTTTTCTTTTCTTTTTTTTCTATTCAAAAGCTGCCGTGACAGTCAGTAGGGTAATAAGGTTTTATAGGGTTTAAAAGGTATAATCACATAAAGACCCTTGAACTTCATAAAAAAATAAACTAATAATCCATCTTTAAACACTTTGCATTTAGACCCCAAGTTTCTTGTATCTTCCGCTTTAATCCAAAATCTCAAACAACGAGCTCGAACCACCTACAAACAACAAAAGAACACAATAAATATTAATTAACAAAAATAAATGAATAACAAATGTAATTTGGAGGGCCAAAATATGTATATTTTGGTACTTATCACACCCCCTAACTTACACTTTGCTAGTCCCGAGCAAAGAAAACAAAAGCAACTAAATAAAACAAATTAAAAACCGATAGTTCTTTTAAACCCCCAGGCGGTCCCAGTAGGACGAGTGAAGTTTCGTGAGGGTTTTCAGCAGTGATCACCCACAAAACACCAAGAATCCTTTCACATGAAATTCGAAAACCGTAAGACAGCTCAATGATACCCAAACAAAGAACATGAAGCTATCGCAAAGAGATAACGGGCATAAGCAGTTCTAGATACTATCAAGTCAGAAACATAAGTCATGGCACCTATACTCAGCGTGTGTAAACAAGGGCTTCGGTCACAAGTGAAAAATAACCAAAAGTTCTCTCCGGACCGAGTCTCGACTTCAAATCTCACCGTGTCATGCACTCAACAAATGAAATCACTCAAAAAAAGGTGCATATTACTCAATATGTGCAGGCAGAAATTATGTAACTGAAAGCAAAATACTCTGCACAAGTTGACACAAAAAGAAAGCTCTACAAAGTGGATACACGATCTCATGAACGGAATGCCAAGTATTGAAAACTCTCTTTATCCACCAATTCACAGCTCATTGCCCCAAGGATCAAACAGGACTTTCATTTCGGTTATAACATTAGGTAAGGGAAAGTATTTCAAGGTTAGCTAAAAATTCAAGTGTCCGAGAATGGCCACATGCAACTCACATAGGGCAAATAAAACAATGCGTGCCCCTTTTCTTTAATTTTTTTCTTTTTTCAACTCCGCCATATCTCTCTCTGCTACCTTTAATACAATCCCACATTAGGAACAAGTGTATTTTTCCACAATAATATGGTGTCTTCCCTTTATTCTCTTTGTTTTTTTCTTTTTTTTTTTTGAATGGAAAAGATCACCAGACAATCAAAACTCAATTCACAACTCTACTCATCCCCTTCTCAAAAATTCACATTCACATCATTAACTAACCATTCTCAACACACAATATAGATGGTGGAGCTCAACAAGAAAAAGGCTGTATGTATGAGGCTCAAATTGGTTCATAAGTGATAAATGTGTGAATGAAGAAACGAACCGGCTCTAAATAGCAAAGATGGCCTATAATCCTCTCCAATGGGCAACACAACCATGCAACTTTCCAAATCCAAGAGATAAGTAGGCAATTCAAAACATTTTCAACACTTGACGACAAAAATAATGAGATCAACAACGAATTTACTTTTTTTCGTGACAAACAAGAGTTTATTTGACACCACTCCAAGAAAAGATAAGGCTCTAAACTCACATGGGGCATAAGTCTCCACTAAACTAGCCATCAAGAATAATCAAGTCATAACTCACAAGCAACCAAAGCCCAAACAGACGTGAAGTGCAAATATGCTAAAAATAAATGCTATGACCAATTCTTCGCGACAAGCTAGCAAAAAGAACTACAATGCCTCCATAATATAATCAAACAATGACTATCACATCTCCAATTCAATCAATGAAGAGCCAATCTCAACAGCCTTCAAGTCTCATGCAAAAAGAATCCTACTATTTTTATTTTTTCAAATCTTTTTAACAAAATAAAGAAATAAAGTGATCTCTCCCCCCAACTTGAACTATTCAATGTCCGCATTGAAAGCATGAAAAATAACGATAAGACAGAAACATAAAAGAGAGGATAGATATCACCTTGAAAAAGTGGGGCTAAGCAGAGTAAACTATAGAGAGAGGGAGACCCCCCAACTTGGATCGAACAACCTGCAAAATGTTAGCCTCCAAGACAGCAAGAAAAATAACTAAAAGAAATAAACAAGGCAAGAAATAAAATGAAAGACAAAAAAAAATTAAACCATCCACTTTCTTCACGCGAAAGACACGAGTACTACTTTTCTCCCTGGCCAAAGACTGTGTTTCCCTATTTGTTGGAAGGACAATATACATAGGATTCAACGATATCTTGAGAAGTGGTACCATCATCTAATAGGCTGTCACTCCCTCTGGGGCTGCCAGATTCCTTACCCACCACTCCATTTGTGAAGCAATCTCCACAGAGTTTGGACATTAAAGTCAGATGGTTCAGACAGAATTCTCGCTGCTAACTACGCACCTGCCGTCAGACCCAACCTCCTAAGTACTACATACATAGCTTCGACCAGGTGGCTATACCAGACCATTATGCTAATTTTTTTCTTTGCCAAATTCTTTTTTTTTTTGAATTTATTACTTAACAAGAAATAAAAGAACAAGTATACAAAAATTGTGCCCAAAACCCAAGTCAATGATGGGTACCCCTATCGCTAGGAGCCGGGTCCACTTCTTAGTGAAGACAGTGGTACGCGAAAGCTACCCGTCAGAACGTAGCCCAATGGCTACACAATAGGGTCATCCGAATAAACAGGATCGACCAAAATCTCATCAGGTTCACCTACTTCTACATATTCCAAAAATGGCTTTAGACGCTGCCCATTAACCTTGGAAACATTGTTATTCTTAGGGTCACAAACATCTACCGAACCATTCGGATACACCTTATGCACAATGTAGGGACCGTCCCACCGGGACCTCAACTTACCAGGAAACAAATGGAGGCGCGAGTTATATAACAACACTTTTTGACCAACACTAAAGGTTTTGCGCTGAATATTTCTATCATGATATGTCTTAACCTTAGCCTTATAAATACTCGCACTCTCATACGCGTCATTCCTAATCTCCTCAAGCTCACACAACTGGAGCTTCCTATGGGCACCCGCCTCAGGTAAACGCGCGTTTAGCGTCTTAATGGCCCAATAGGCCTTATGCTCCATCTCAACGGGCAAGTGGCAGGCCTTACCATAAACGAGCCGGTAGGGTGAAGCACCCAACACGGTCTTGTAAGCAGTGCGGTAGGCCCACAAGGCATCGGTCAACCGAAGTGACCAATCCTTCCTATTCGGGTTCACGGTCTTCTCTAGAATCTCCTTAATCTCGCGATTTGCTAGCTCAGCCTGACCGTTTGTTTGAGGGTGATAGGCAGTAGACACCTTGTGAGAGATGCCATACTTGCTCATTAATGCCCCAAAAGACCTATTGCAAAAATGTGTGCCCTGATCAGAGATAATGGCACGTGGCATGCCAAATCTTGACAAAATGTTAGTTCGCAAGAACTCTAGCACGACCTTAGAATCGCTGGTCTTAGTGGGGATAGCCTCTACCCACTTGGAAACGTAATCCACCGCCAAGAGGATGTACTCATAACCGTATGACACCGGAAACGGGCCCATGAAATCAATACCCCAACAATCGAAAACCTCTATCACAAAAATGTTCTGTAGGGGCATCATATTTCGCGGGCCAACCTTGCCTAATTTCTGACACCGGTCACACGACTTACAAAAGACGTACGCATCCTTAAAAAGACTCGGCCAAAAGAAACCACACTCACTGACCTTGGCGGCGGTCTTCTTTGCGGAGAAATGACCTCCGCACGCCTCGGTGTGACAAAACTCTAAAATTCCCCTTTGATCAGTTTCGGGGACACACCGACGCACTATCTGGTCCGCACAATACTTGAACACATATGGATCATCATAAATATATTGCCGGACCTCTCTCAAAAATCGCTGCTTCTCAGCTGTGGACCAATGGGGTGGAATTTGCCCAGTCACCAAATAATTAGCGATATCTGCAAACCATGGGCACACATTAGCAGCGAACAACTGCTCGTCAGGGAAAGAATCCACAATGGGGAGATGAGAGGTGGGGTCCTCAAACTCCAGACGAGACAAGTGGTCAGCCACTACATTCTCAACCCTTTTCTTATCCTTAATCACGAGGTGGAATTCTTGCAGCAAAAGAATCCACCGGATAAGGCGAGCCTTCGCATCCTGCTTGGTCATCAGATACTTCAAGGCCGCATGATCGGTATACACCACAATCTGCGAACCCACCAAGTAGGACCGGAACTTGTCTAAGGCAAACACCACCGCGAGCAATTCCTTCGCGGTAGTGGTGTAGTTCATCTGTGCCTCGTTCAATGTCTTGCTCGCGTAATAAACGACGCAGGGATCTTTCCCTCGCCTCTGCCCTAAAACCGCTCCGACTGCATAGTCGGAGGCGTCGCACATCAACTCGAAGGGCAAACTCCAATCCGGAGGCTGCACGATCGGCGGAGTAGTGAGACTCCGCTTTAACGTCTGAAAAGCCTCCTCACACGCCTCGGACCATACAAAGGCCGTGTCTTTTGACAGTAAATGGCACAACGGCCGGGAGATAGCACTAAATCCCTTAATGAAACGCCGGTAGAAACCGGCGTGACCGAGGAAAGACCGAATGTCTTTTACAGACTTTGGAGTGGGAAGATTTGCGATCAAATCAATCTTCGCCTTATCCACCTCAAACCCTTGGATGAGACAATGTGTCCCAACACAATCTCTTGGGTCACCATGAAGTGGCACTTTTCCCAATTAAGCACAAGTTGCTTCTCCTCGCACCGTTGCAAGACCTTTCCTAAATTCTCGAGGCATTCGTCAAACGAATCCCCAAAAACTGAAAAGTCATCCATAAACACCTCCACGATCTTCTCTACCATGTCGCTAAATATTCCCATCATGCACCTTGAAAAGGTTCCTGGAGCATTGCACAAGCCAAACGGCATGCGACGGTAGGCAAACGTGCCATAAGGACACGTGAAGGTGGTCTTTTCCTGATCCTCCATGGCTACCTCAATCTGATTGTAGCCAGAGTACCCATCCAGGAAGCAATAGAATGCCCGGCCAGCCACCCTCTCCAGAATTTGATCAATGAATGGGAGAGGAAAGTGGTCTTTTCGGGTGCTCGCATTGAGCTTCCGGTAATCTATGCAAACTCGCCACCCGGTTTGAACACGGGTCGGCACTAGTTCGCCCTCGCTGTTTCTCACGACGGTCACTCCTGCCTTCTTAGGCACCACCTGCACTGGGCTCACCCACTCACTATGGGCTATCGGGTAAATAATACCTGCATCTAAAAGCTTCAGCACCTCAGCCCGAACCACCTCCTTCATATTGGGGTTCAAACGACGCTGAGGTTGCCTAGAAGGCTTCACGTCCTCATCTAGAAAAATGTGGTGTGTACACACTGTTGGACTAATACCCTGCAAATCTGCTATTATCCAGCCTATTGCGCCCACGTGCTTTCTCAACAAGGCAAGCAATTTAGCCTCTTGATCCTCCTCGAGGGATGAGGAAATCACTACCGAAAAAGTATCATCGCCTTTAAGGAAGGCATACTTAAGTGTGTCCGGCAGAGGCTTTAGCTCTGGTTTAGGTGGCTGGACAGACGATGGGAGAGCTGTAGGAAGTGGGGCGCCCAACGGCTCAAGAACTGGGTTCCAAGCAGCGCCACACACATCCTCCACTGCAAGCATCTCCATTAAACTTCCTACCTCTGGAGAATCTAAAAATGACGCCTCCTCGGCGGTTAAGGTTATCTCTAGAGGATCCTTGTATAACACACTATTGACATGCTCTTATACTAGCGTGTCGATTAAACTCACCTCATATATCTCCTCATCATCCTCAACCCGACTATCCACATTGAAAACATTCACCTCCATTTTTAGGTCCCCAAACGACAATTGGACTTGTCCAGTTTTGCAATTCATGACAGCACTGGAGGTGGCTAAAAATGGACAGCCTAGGATGATAGGAGTCTTTTCAAAGACCTCTGGTATTGGGCATGTATCCAGGACAATGAAGTCGACTGGAAAAAGAAACTCGCGCACTTGAATTAAAACATCCTCCACCACCCCCTTTGGAATTCTCACACTCCGGTCAGCCAACTGCAGCGTGACCGGTGTGGTTTTCAAATCGCCTAAGCCAAGCTTTAAGTATACCGAATAGGGGAGCAGGTTGACACTCGCTCCTAAATCCAGTAAAGCCTTATCAAACTTTTGGCCCACAATAGCTATAGGGATGGTCGGACAACTAGGGTCCTTACACTTGGTGGGGATCTCCGCCTGGAGAATGGAGCTCACTTACTCCGTCAGAAGCACTTTGTCCTGACTCTTAGTTCTCCGCTTTGACGTGCATAGATCCTTCAAGACCTTAGCAAACTGAGGAATTGCGTCAATGGCTTTCATCAAAGAGATTGGAAACTGAACTTTCTTGAATAATTCAAGCATTTGAAAGTTCACATTGACCTTAGGTTTCGCCACCAAGCGATTTGGATATGGAGCAACGGGTGGCATTGGAGTCGTGGGGGCTGCATGAGCAGGCACCACCACTTTAGGAGACTCCGCCTCTTTCTCTACCTCAGGGACACTTCCCAAGTCTGGAACGACTGCTGGAATTGCTACCGGCACTGGGGGTGGTACCAATTTTTACTTTGGAGGTAAATCTTTGTCAATCACCTTCCCACTTCTGAGAGTGGTGATTGCCTTAGCATCTTCCAGACTGAGATTCGGATTACTTGGGCCAGAAGAATCGCCCACATAATGGGTACCAGCGGCATTGATTAAAGGTTGAGAAGGAAACTTTCCCTTCTCCTGTTGGACTTGTCCAACTGCCGCCGTCAACTAGGTCAATTGGGTCCTAATGTCACCAATTGCCTGTTTGGTATGTTCAGTGAAGCTTAACTGAGACTGCATGAGAGCCTTCATCATCTCATCAGTCTGTTTATCCCGCGGGGGATGGTTTATGCCTGGGGGTGGTCCAAAAGATGAAGGACCGAACCCCTGCTGCTGCTGAGATGGGTAACGAAATTGGGTCATTTGGCCTTGAGGAGGCCGAAACTGTTGGACTTGCGGCTGAGGTGGTGCTTGGGATTGCACCGGGGCTTTTTGATCCCTCCAACTCAAAAGTGGGTTTTGGGCCCACCCTGGATTGTAGGTATTTGAATAAGGATCCCAACGCTGGTTAAACGCGTTCACCTCAGCCTGGTTACTATGGTATGCGTCTTTAACAATGGGAAATGCGGGGCAAGCAGTGACAAGATGCCCCGGACACTCACATAACGCACACACCTCTTCGACTCTCACCTCATTCGCCTGATGGACTTGCTTAAGATTCAAGTCCTCTAATTGTTTAGCCATCTTGTCCAACTGAGACTGGACATTGTGCTCTCGCACACTAGAAGTAAAAATGCCAGACCCACTGGGTCCCTGTGCAGCCATGGCCCTATCACCGAGGTCGGAAGGTTCCCAACTTCGATGCTTCTCGGCCAACTCTTCGAGAAAGTCCCACGCATCGTCTGAGGACTTATCAAGAAAATCCTCTTCTTTACAGAGGTACTCCATTTGTTGGACCGTAGCAACATTCAAGCCCAAATAGAAAAATGACACCAACTGGTGTTTCACGAAACCATGATGCAGTAAGGACAACAGCAAGTCCTTGAACCGCTCCCAGCACCTTAAAAATGACTCGCCCTCTTTCTGCTTATACGATTGGACTTGGCGAGTCAGGTATTTCGATTTACTTTCCGAGAAATATTTCTTGTAGAATAAATCTCGGACAGCAGCCCACGTCGTGAGAGATTGTGGCTTCTGCATCCGCAGCCACTTATCTGCATTGTCCCTGAGCGAGGCTGGGAAAAGCTTAAGGCAAGCATTCTCCCACTGAGTAGTGGTGGCCAGGGTGTGCACCAAGCCCTCGAAATGACGGACGTGCTCATACGGATCCTTATTCTCCTTCCCACAAAACAGGGGAAGGGCATTATGCGTACCAGGTTTAATGGTGAAAGCATTACGTGCTTCCACCGTCTCGGTTGGTAGAACAATTGGACCGAGAGGAGTGGTCCTCTCAGGATGCATGTGTGCACGCATCGACATCGGTGGTTCTGCTATTGGTGGCTCAATTATTAACTCAACAAAAAGGGCACCGATATCAAAAGAATCACCACTAAAAGACTCTCCCTCCACGATTACTCTCGTCTCTCTCTCAATGGCTACGAGACGTCTGGTATTGTCTCGGTAGTACTTAGGCTTTAGAGGTGATTGCTTTCCTACGATGGAGGATTGCGCACCTCTACCTATGATGGCTTAAACAAAACTAAAAAGAAAAACAAAAATAAAACTAACTACCCGAATTCTTTAACACACGTTACCGTCCCCGGCAACGGCGCCAAAAATGCTTGACCGATTCCTAGACCTAAAATAATGGGTTGCCCCAAGCGTAGGGCGGAGACCGACGTAGCACAATATCCGGTAAGACCGGAGTCGAATCCACAAAGACGGTGATGTGTGCTGACTAAAAACTCGGGTTGTTATAATTTAAACGGGCTCTTAGGTAGCCACCCCTTGATGATTGATTGAGATTAACTAAAAACTAACAAATTAATTGTATTCTTTCAATAATTAAAAGGAAGGTATGGTCGTAGGGTTCATAGCACTTGTAACTAGTTCGGATTAACCTGCTCTGTTTGAAGTTCTTAAAAACGTTTAATTTTAGGTCGAAAAAGATATCCCGCAAGATGCGAGACCCTATGGTCGCCGTATACCCATGCGCAGCGAAGAATGAGTTTTGGACCTCCATTCCCCCGTTCACATGGGCTTCGACGATGCCCGGGTTCGTCCGCGGGAAGTATTTTTCAATCTAAAATCGTTTTTTCATTGTTTGATAAAAGAAGCAGTGCCCGAACTAGTCACGGTGTGCTAATCACCCCGCGACCCTACCTGAACGACTACTCACTCATTATTAAAAATAAAAAGAATAAAACTCTAAAATTAATCATGCTTCTAATATTCGATACGGAAAATAAACAGGAGATTCAAACCAAACAAAAACAAACGAACGATTTTCATAAAAAAAAAAAAAGAAATTAAAACTAATTACCGGATTGCGAGTAATTGAACAAAGTATCAAAAACAAGAAAGTACGCAAACTCTTGCGGACAAAAGAAACGTCACGGCAGCCCCCGTCTCTCTTTGTTCGTGAGAAAGAGATCTGCTCCAGGTACGTAGTTTTCTTTTTTTTTTTTTCTATTCAAAAGCTGCCGTGACAGTCAGTAGGGTAATAAGGTTTTATAGGGTTTGAAAGGTATAATCACATAAAGACCCTTGAACTTCATAAAAAAATAAACTAATAATCCATCTTTAAACACTTTGCATTTAGACCCCAAGTTTCTTGTATCTTCCGCTTTAATCCAAAATCTCAAACAACGAGCTCGAACCACCTACAAACAACAAAAGAACACAATAAATATTAATTAACAAAAATAAATGAATAACAAATGTAGTTTGGAGGGCCAAAATATGTATATTTTGGTACTTATCAAGTAGTTCTCGGCAAACGAAACTTTTTATAGAAATTCGAAAGGGTACATCGAGGGTAGAACAAGACAAACGAAAACAGTGACAAGCCCATCCAACAAAAAGTTAGACAGCCACTACACCTCAACAAAAACTACAATTTGAACTTACGAATACCGTCAAGAAACAATTTAAACTCCTCCACCGAATAAATCTTGATTCCGAACTTGGTCTTTATCCACAATGCGACTCTAGTTTTCTCCAATTCTCCTACTACCTCAACACTTAAATTTGCATTGTTAAAGACGAGGTCATTCCGGGCTAGCCACAAAGACCACAAAGTGGCATAGAAAGACACTTCCCATATAGTACTCAATTTTATCGCAGCTACTTTACTCCTATGCTCTTAATTCTTTCTTCTCTTGCTATTAATTAGCATGGAAGTTCTATAAAAAAAAAAGAAAAAGAGAGTGAAAACCTATTCCCTAAGACAAAATATTTTGTATATTATAGATAAATTAATTAGAACTTCCATGCTAGTTCAAGTGAAATGTTCACTTCTCCTCCTAGTGGTAACCAAGGTTCGAGTCTCATGGGGAGTAGGTTTGAGGTTAAGGACTATGAATAACCTCTGGATCCTCCGTTGACAAATATAGTAACATCCTGCTAATGTATATCATCAGACAAAAAAAAAAGAGAGAAATTAATTAGCTCATGAGTACGTTGGGTCTGGATTCGAGACCTCGAAAAACCCTAGCCTTTCTTGTTTTGCTCCTCCTTCTTCTTCAGTAATAACTCATTGAATACAACATAATTAATTAATGGTTGAAGATCTCAATAGATAATGCATGGTTGGAGAGGAGATCTGTTGCTGCGTTTTTTTTTTTAAAGAGGTGACCAAAGGAGTGATAACTTCTTTTTTCTCGGCAAACGAAACTTTTATAAAACTCGAAGGGATACATCGAGCGGTTCGAACACAGTAAGATTACACGCTTACTTGATCAAACCAGAAGAAGAGGAAAAAAAGAACTACAAAACAACCTAAGCACTGCCCTCCAACAGAAAGTTGGAATAGCAAAACACCTCACCCTCAACCAAAGTTACAACTTTAACAATCTTACTCCATCCAAAAATATCCTAAAATCCTCCACCAAATACACCTTTATGTCAAATTTTGCTTTAATCCACATTGCAACTCTAGATTTAATCAGTTCACCCACTTCCCCCGCACTTGTAGAAACATTATTGAACACATAGGCATTTCTTGCCAGCCACAAGAACCACAAGGTCGCGAGGAAGGTAGCTTCCCACAAGTGCTTCTCCCACTTTCGAAATCAATTATCCCCCACCAAAGGAGTGATAACTACTCGGGTTATTTTTGACAAAGGTACTTTTGGAATATGGAATATTTGATAGAATATATTGATCCTTTTATGTGATCGAGACAATTCGAATTCCAGGTCGAAAGTTGAAAGGAAGGGTTTCAGAATATCATACCTTGACCACCTTGAGAATTAACAAGGGTAAGTGAGCTTAAAAGAAGAGTAAAAGAAATTAGCATGGCGAGGGCTACCGATTTCCTTATTTTCTTTCTTGAATTTCGTCTAAATTTGTTGCTGCTCTCAGTCTCCTATATATATATATATATATGAATTGAAGGTAATGGTATGCTTTGTTCGACCTTGGAGATATACGTACGCTCTATTTAGGGTCCTTAAATAATGACGGAGTAGATACCAATCCATAAGTGTGTGTGTGTGTGTATATATATATATATATATATATATATATATCCGAGGGAAATGCATCATAAAAAAGAATGCCATTTGTTGGAAACGTGCCCATTATTGAATTGGTACAGGCATAAATTAAATAAAAGTCTACGCTTACAAATGAACGATCTCAATTATTGAAACTTGCTGAACTACTGGTCCGATGATAAAAATAAAGCCATGCATGATTAAAAATAAAGCCATGCATGAACGATCTCAATTATTGAAACTTGTTCAACGATCTCAATTATTTTGAAGGAAACTGGCTGAATTGATACAAGCTGAATTGATACAAGCCATGCATGATTAAAGTACTTTGATGGAAACTTGTTGGTATGCGTAATTTGTTCTAGGACATACACTCTATTTTGATGGAAATATGCTAAATTGATACAAGCCATGATCAAAATACTACTGTATATGTGTGGGCAATGCATGACTAAAATTATCCCTTCTACAGCCACCCATCGGAGGAGACCAATCTCGCACTGACGGAAACGTGGGCCCACTATAGGTCCCGCACGAAAAATTTGAGATACTGAAATCTGAATGAAAAATGGAAATATTGGATCGAGTACCTACACACATCAATTCTCGAATGTCTCGAATTTTTTGTGTGGGGCCCATAGTGGGTCCTGCGTCACGGTCGGTGCGAGATTGGTAATCCGACGGTCGATGGCCATAGATTTTTTGAGATTAAAATACTATTTCGATGGAAATTTGTTGAACTAGTACAAGTCATGATAAATATACTATATTTGTTGGCAAAATAGTATTTTGTATATATGATAGAGATAAATTAGCTAATGAGTGCGTTGGGTCTGGGTTCAAGACATCGAAAAACCCTGGCCAGCTGTCTTGTTTTGATCATCTTTCTTCAGTAATAACTCATTGAATACATAATAATTAAGGAATGGAAGATCTTAAAAGATGATATATGCATGGGTCTGGTATAGTATAGTATAGTAGTTTATTTTTATGGCAGCTACGATCCTATGGGTTCAAAACTCCATATTATATATATATGAATTCTATTCAGGTCTGAACCGTCCGGACCTCCCATTTTCCGATGAATTTTCGATGATCCGAGCCGCTCAATGTGATCAGAATGTGATTTTAGGAGTACCTCCAAGAAATCGGCAAAAAAAATGATCGGGAAGGGCTTGATCCGAACAGTTTTTTATTGAACAGTTCAGTAAAAAACTACTCGGATCAAGCCTTTCCCGATCATTTTTTTTTGTTGATTTCTCATGGGTACCCTTAAAATCATGTTCTGAACACATTGAGCAGTTCGGATCATCGTAAATCGATCAGGAAATGACAAATTCGGACCATAAGAAAATCCGGGCGAGTAGACCTGAAAACTACTGTATATATATATTGGTACGTCGGAAATTCAATTAACTAAAAAAACAAGGACCACAACAGAGTCATAACAAAGCTAAATGATAGAATAGCCCGAGAAAAAGTCCAAAGAGCACTAATCTAAAGTTTGCCTAAGAAGAAGACTATCTTTAATCAAGAACTCCTGTAGGGAGATGGAGGTAGCTGTCACTGTAATAATCCGCTCGTCGTTTTGTCGGCTCCCAAGTGAGCAAGATGGTCGGCACATTGACTGGCATTGCGATAAGTGTGGGATAACTTGGTGCCCGTGCGCGGTTTAGCAGCCCATGAGCTTCAGTTATGATAATACTTTGAGCGTGATTACTTGGATTGCCTTCATTGATAGGCTCAACAGCCACAAGAGAATCTGATTCGATTGTAACATTTGCCAAACTTTTCTCTAGGATAATAGTAAGCCCTCTATAAATTCCCCAGAGTTCCGCTTCAAGGCTAGAGTCGCAGACAAGCTTGCCAAAGAACCCTAGGATCTAGTCGCCAAGGACGGAACCAGGATTTTACCCTAGCAGTGGCGAAATATATACTAAAAAAATAAAAAGATGCATTACAATATTAATAGTCATCGGTTCCAGAAAAAAATTAAAATAACATAATAACAACTATAGTAAATGATGTTTTTCATTTGCACATAGAGTATGAAAAAAGACTAATTTTAATTTTGGGCATCGATAATGCCACTCCAACAACAACAGCAGCAACAGAACCCATGTAGTCCTCAATCATTGGGGGTATGAGCAGAGGAGGATTGGAGACAGACCTAACTTTTAACAATATGTATAAAATGGCTGATCTCAGAATACCACTTAAACAATAGCCCCATTATACGTGTTTTGCTGTGGAACTATGCCCCAAATCAAAGCCAAATGACATCAAAGAGGGCAGACCTAGAGACTCAATTCAATTTATGTGCACATTACCATGCTTCCTTCATTGATAGTCTATAGCATTAGTCTGCACAAAGATAATGCCACTCTCCAAATTTATAATGTCACTCCCCAAATCCCTATATGGATTTCCCAAATTGATAACCGAACTCCCTTTTAGGAGTGACATTATATATTTGGGAAGTGACATTATAATTAAATTCCCTTAATTTTTTAGGTTAAGTTATTTTAGGGTTATAATTAATGTGGAGTTTTTTTTTCTTAATTACACATCATCATTTATATTATTTCACTTTGGCCCATTGAATTTAGTTTTAGAATACTTTTTTGGGTCTCATTTCTTAAAAAAAAAAAAAAAGAAGATTTATGACTAATATATAATAAAAAATAAGAAAAAAATCTAGCAGTGGCGAGACTATATAGGTTGGAAATACATTTTTTTTTCACATATAATAATTGCATTTTCTAAAATTCTTGTCGTGGCGGTCGCCGCCACTAGACCCCCCCTGATCCCATCCTTGCTAGTCGCCCTTTGAGTCTCGAAACAATCCTCCAAAGCCTCCTTTACCGTTAGATTCGTACCAGCAACCATCCGTGTTTAACTTGAATGAATCTGTACAAGGAGCAATCCAATTAGCACATTGTGAATGCGGCAGGCACTCCATATATCTATGTACTCGATCTTCTTTATTCTTTTGTTAAGATTTTTGCATTAGTGCTTTTTGCATTAATTTGTTGAGTCTCCATGAATATCATTTTTTACCTTTTCACTAATCTCAAAATAGGGTCCAAGATGACTGATTTTAATTAACTTCAACAAAACTTTGATCGAACATGTCGTCATTAATCAATTGTCTTATTTGTTAATAATAATTCTTATAGCTAAGTTTAACACACACACAATTGAACATGGCGCAAGGGCCATGTTCAGGGATTCTCAGTGTAATGATTGATTCTTAGATATCTCAGGAGCGGGTTTTGTTTTAGGTGTCTTTTTGTCTTGGTTGGATTTTGGGTGTGGTGCTTCTTTTTTGGGGTTGTATGCCTTGGTTGGCTTCTTGCCATTTAAGGGTGATTATTTTTTCCTTTTGGTTTCTGGTGCTTCGTGCTTTGGATCCTTTTAATCTTTGTAATTTATTTTTAAAGATTAATAAAATTCTTTTTTGCTGTTAAAAAAAAACACACACACACATAGAAACTCTTGAAGTATGAGCGATCGATATATATTATGGTACATTTGGTTCAATTTTCTTAATTCTATAACCTATATAGGCTTTTATGCATTTGCATATTTGTTTTAGTTGAGTTATGAAGCAAAATATCATGTTTACACAAAGCTTTCATCCTCCGAATTTAGGACGGTTATGTTACTGCCCTGGATTTTTAAATAAATTCGGTCCAAGCCTATTTCAAATGGGTTCATCAAAAGTACTTACTAAAAGTAACATTATTAATTTTGTCACAGTACAATCAAAATCAATTGTTTCTAACATTTATACTTTTTTGACGGCCAAAAAAAAAAAAGAATTATGTTTTTCTAACATTTATGTTTGTTCCTTAAAATTGGCATATGGTAAACATTTGGTGTGACCAAATTATGAAATTCCGAGTTCGTATTTTTGAAAAAGTTGGTATTTTCAATTTTTCGTTTTTGGTTTCAAATTTTTTGGAAACAAACCGGAATACATGTTTGGTTTACCATTTACTACCAAAACTCACGAACGATTTCCGAAGTTTCAGGAAACGGAAAACATATTTTGTTTACCATTTTAGGCTGGTAAGTTACTCGGTATCTAAATAAAGGCTCTGTTTGTTTGGGCATAAAATATTTTTCAGTAAAATATTTTACATATTTTTCGGTGTTTGGTTATGTAAAAAAATGAGAAAAATATTTTTCATTAATTAGATGAAAATGACTTACCCTCAAATTTTTCGTAAGTTATTTTTTGAAATGAACCCTATATCTTCTATTGCAATTCTCACTGCTAAATTTTATCGATCGTCAGTCCTGACCCGACCCACGTTCAATTCCAATATTATCAGATCTTTCCACTGTTTAAGCCTCCCTCTCTCTCTCTCTCTCTCTCTCTCTATACACTATTTTGACCCCTTTTTCTGAAAGTATTTTTCAATTGCCAACTAAACACTAGAAAATAAAAGTTTAAAGTTTATTTTCTAAAAAAATATTTTACTTTGAAAACATTTTACATTGAAACAAACGAAGCCAGAAATGAAAGATTGTAACCACCCAAAGTTTAATCAAGCCAAGTTTTCCCAAATAGCTTGACTTAAATATTGCTTTCTCAATTTCAATGGAGCTCTAAACAGCATAATTAAGGATTGAAGATCTCAAAAGATGATGCATGGTTGGAGAGAGGAGATCTGTTGCAAGCAAGGGGTGAAAGAGTGCGGTGGGTTTAGGCTTTTTGATAATTAAAATGTTATATGCGTAAATAATGCATGATTCAAATTATACTATTTTGATGGAAAGTACAAGTCAGATCAAAATAAATAAATAAATAATTTGACAAGCATAAAATAAAAGTTTTCAAGCTGTTAATGGGTCAGTTTAGAGGGGAGATGACAAGACAATGAGCAGCAGGGCTCTCAGAATTTACACAAAAAAAAATTCAAAAGTCTACGCCCACAGAGAAAAAAAATTACCCTCTTGGTTCACGACCTTTTGGGGTGACAAGGCCGCGAGGCTATTAAAAAAATGCTTTAATACTACGAAAAAAGCACAATCATAACTGTCCAACTTAAGATGGCGGCAGATCCGCCAAAAAACAAGGACCTAAATAAGGGTTATTTTGGAAGGAAAAAAAAAAAAGACTGACTCGTTCCAGAAATCTTTTTAAAAAAAAAAAATACTTATTTCGAAACTTCTCAAAGAAAAATAAGAAGGATTATTCCACAAAGTCCAAATAAACAGTTTATTTCACATTTTCAAACTCAAAAATAATGTAAATGAAAAATATTTTTTCATTTTTTTTGCATTGTATTAAAGATCTCAATGAGATCTATCAAAAAAGATTCATATTGATTGGAAAATTATTTGCTTAAGCATATGATTTTTAAGCTTGAAATTGTCTTCTTAAAAAATAAATACTTATTCACCTTTTTATGAAACATGCCTTATTATTAGACAAAAAATTGGTTCTGGAACGGGCCCTTAGCTTTTCTGTGTTGTTATTTTTCTTCTCTTTTGCGTGTTTCCTCCCTATTGTGTGGAGCTTTTAAGTTTTCAATGGGAGCGGGGACCCTGTAATTAGCAACTCTGTATAGCCATCTGTATTGCGAAATCCAAGCCGTTCATCTCGATAATTAATAGTTCAGATATGTTTGTAATGTTTTACACAGCGAATCTGAACCATCGATTGGGAAGATGGACGGTTCGGATGACTCGCTCTGTAACGCCCCGACTTTCCGGAAGCAAAATAAAATAAAATCTTAAGAAAATTTGCTAAATAAATATAATTTTTCAAAATAAAGTTTAGTTATTACAGTCACAAGATAAATTTACTGATTCAAAATATACTAGTTTCAGAGCTGACTCTAGGCTTGATACAAATTCGAAACATAATCGATCTTCGTTCCTGATATTCTTTCCGTGTTGAACTGCAACATCTTTGAACCCTCTCCATTGAATCCAGCATTGTAGGGGGATGAAAACAATTGGTACTTCGAATCAACTGGATCGCAACGGCTTATTCGTGCCTCTTCACCGGAACCCTAGCTCGACGTCTGAACCCTAATCTGCAAAATAGACAGGGGGTGAGTGCACCTTTGCCTCTCGTGGCAAAGGCCCTCCGATGCTTTTGTTAGTATCACGTACTAGAAAACTCAGCCCTAATTATCAGTAGGAAAGCAATAATAATGCAATATTGCGTACCTTTCACCTCTAGGTTTTCCTCATATTTATAGATTTATGGATGCTTGCCGTCCAAGCATCCTTATTGCCATAGGATTCCTAACTCGTATAGGAAACCCAGGATATCAAGGAGTCTCGTTTCCTTTATCAGTTTATGGAAAAGAGTCCTTTTAGGATTCTTTTCCATTAAGAGCCGAACATCCCATACTTGTTGGGTATCTTTCTCAGATCCTATATTCTTGGGATCTTTATCCCTATATGGGACATGACTATTCTGGAATCTTCCAGAGTATTCCCTCTGCTCCTACTCTCGATTGGAGCTCTACCTTTGTTCGGCCGTCTCATGGCCGAACAGACGGCTTGGACCAACTACCTCATATGTAACTGGTCCTTGAGCCCGTACAACCTTTCTGGACCATTGACTTCTCATGTCACTGGTCCATATTGCCGAACACTTGTTTAACATGATGACTGTCCTGTCTATTTTCAAACTATGGTCCCACGTACCATTTATTTGGATATTGATTGCATTGCTTTCAACCCGTGATCACTCGTATCACGTGCTAGGTTCTTTACATCATCTGTTCGGCTGTATCATAACCGAACAGTCTATTTATAGCCATGACTTCTCATATCACTGTTCACCGAACTGCTCGGCGATAAGTCTGGTCGTATTTACCACGTGTTCCTAAACATCACGTGTTTGGCAACTAAATGTATCTGCTCGGGAATACCTCCCTACAATTGCTCCCCAGCTTCATGTATTTACCACTGTTCGGGGGTAATATATGACGCTTAGAAACAGAATTCTATCAAGACCAAACTCTTTTGATCCCGTGCAGTCATAATTTCAATACTTCATTGATGCCTTTTGGCGCCTATGTCATTATACCATTTCGGGGTAAACGACTCCACGTGGCACGTTTTCGTATGCCTAGCATTAACTTCGAACTGACGTTCTATGAAACGGCGTCAGAACGGTTTCTGCTTTCCGTTACTTTTTCCTGTAACGGTGTGAGAGGAGACGTTTCGTCTCCGTCTCTTACCCTTAAACCCCTGAAAGGGCTCTCTTTGGTTTTTCATCCAAAACATTCAAACTTTCAGTTTTTCTCTTTAAAGCTTTCCGCCATTGCCGCCGCCTGCAAACTCGATTGCACTCCAGGGAATCGTCACAATATTCTCGTAAGATTCTTGCTCTCATTCCCCTTCTTCTTCTTAGGTTTCTATCTGAGATCTCATTCTCAGATTTGGTGGGTCATTTCTAGGGTTTCAATTCGTACCCATTTCCATCTTTTCTTCTTTTCTAAATATACTCATGGCGGACGACAACCCTCCTAGACCCAGTAAGTTTAGGAAACTTTGTGATACCCCTGCTGCCATGGCGGCATTTAGAGAGAAATACAATATCCCTGAAAACGTAGGGCTTGAACTCGCTCCATTAGAAGCGGATAGGGATGCTGGATCGTGGGATAGAATGTGTATCCCAATCGTGTCCGTTGTCGAAGGCGGGGTCCGTTTCCCCCTTCATCCACTCCTCCGCCAGATTTTAAGCTGGTACCGTCTTACACCCATGCAAGTTTCTACGAACGTTTTTAGACTGATAATGGGGACTATAGCCCTAAATGGGATTCTAGAAACCAATTTAGGAATCTGGGACATCCAGTGGTGGTATAGTATAGTACTAAACCCTGAGTACAATACTTACTACTTCAAAGTTAGGAGGGCAGAGAAGCGCTTCGTGCTCAATCTGCCAGATTCTGCTCGTGACCATGAGATCGACTTCCTCTATGTAACTGGTGCATTCGAGCCTTTAGGGGAAGATGGCCAAGTGCTGGGGCTCCATTGCCCCCACATATGGGGCTATCCACGTATGCTCTTGATTTTCCTCTTTTACAATTCTTCATTTACTGCTTTCTCGTAGCTTTTCGCATGGACTAAATTTGGTTTTTCAATTTGAATTTTGCAGCTGAAAACGTTAATCATCGTCCCAGACGTATACCAAGCAACATCCGAACAGAGGACATTAACAAAGTTCTGAAATATAAAGGCGTGCCTGGTACCCGAACAGCTGGTCGGGGTCGTGACGCTGACGTACTTCTGGGATACGATCCTGCATACAGAGGTGTCATCGACAGGAGGCTCGCTCATCCTAGCACCAGCGCTGCCTCTACATCGACTGCTCCTCAGCTTAGGAGCACAAGAGCTAACGCAGGAGTAACTGTAGCTGGTCAATTGGGTGAAATCCCTATTTCCGAAGGTGTTCCATTACCTCGAGTTAGAGTTCGAAGATCCAGACAAGTCATTCCTCTTCAACCCGAACAGCCAGTATTGAATCTTGACACCAGTCAATCATCCTCTTCAGGTTATTCTCAATTTTCTCCTAACTCAAGCACCATGACACGTCAGCCTTTAAACCTCAGCTCCCTCCTCACCGTCTCTTCTCGGGGACGGGGATCTGGTCGGGTAGCTTCCACAGGGAACGCCCCCCCTGCACCCCGTCGCAACAGAGGAGGTTCGAACCGCTCCACTTCATCTCGTGAAGTGGAGACTACCATAGAGGCCAGTGATGCTCACAGAGACAAACGGCCTAGATCAGAAGACCCTACTGGTACTGCGTCTCAAGCAGATACCGAAACACATCACCCCGTTTCACCAACTACCCAAGTACTTCCTCAAACATGGACTCCTCTATTCACTAGAGGAGACCGTCCCGTTCACGTCGGGGACAGTGCTAGTTCGTCTGAAACAGCACTTGCTCTGGCCCAAGGATTGTTACTCCCTGTTGACTTACAGAAAGAGTCTTCGTCTCCCCCTGATCGGCTTGTGTCCACTGGTCTCGTCAGTGGAATCAAGGTAATAGAAACTTCTCTTCTTTAAAGCTTCATCTTTATAAGTTTTAAGAAAAAAGTTACTCACGTTCTGGTATTTGCTATAGTTTATCCAAAAAATGGTCGTACTGGGCCAAAAATTCCAGGAAGCTGAAGCCGAGAGGATCAGGCTTTTAAATGACAACACCAGGTTGATCCGAACAGTCACGAGATTAGAGAGAGAGAGAGATAAAGCTAAAGCTGATTTGTCTGAGACAAAGGGCAAGCTTGTGACCACGGAGGAGAGTCTGCATCAAGTTTTGGCCGAGATGGACAGTACCAAAAAGGCATCCTTTGAAGATGGTTATCAGAAGGGCTTCGACGCCACAACATCAAGTTACGTCGAGCAGATGCCTGATATTCAAGATCAAATCTGGGTTGCCTGCTGGGAGGCGTGCCTTACAAAGGCAGGAGTTGCTGAGGACTCTCCCCTATGGGTTGAGAATGATCTACCAAGTCGCCAAGTTGCGGCTCAAGCAGATGATGTTGATCAACAGATTGACAATTTTGCAGATGTTGATGAAGAAATACAAGTTGAATCACAAAATGACGTGCAACCATCTGTTCAGGAAATGACCACTGAGATAGTTATCCCAGAGGTTCAAACTGCTGCTGCTGTTGCTGAGGCTGCCGTCCCTCCTGAGGTTCAGAACCTAGATTTAAGATAAATCATCCGGCTGGTCTTGCATGACCATAGCTTTCTTTACCCTGCGTGGTACCAGTACTATCAATACTTTATTTTAAAACAGGTATTCGGCCCTTCGTGGCATAACTTTTTTTTTGCTCGGCTTCCATGTTTGCTGCATCTGTTCGTATGCAATTGCAATCTAAATATTTCGTACTGTTTAAGCATCGTTTATGTGCATAAGTATTCGTACTTTAAGCAAATCCTACAAACATGATTATTGTGTACTGAGTCTAAGTTTCACGTACTTAAAAACATTTATTTCCCAGTGTCTCGTACTGTTTTAAGTTCAGTGCTTTACAAGTGTATTCATACTTGTTAAGTATCACGTACTCACACAAAATTGCCTAAGTATCACGTATTTAGAACATCACACAAGTGTTTCGTACTTGTGTTTAAGTTTCGCGTACTTAACGTTTTGAAAATCTTACAAGTGTTTCATACTTGAAAATTTTACAAGTATACTTGTGTTTCAGTTTCACGTACTGAACTAAATGTGGCTTACATTTAAGTCAAGCCAATATAGGTTCTCAAGTATCACGTACTTAAAACACCATATAAGTATCTCGTACTTTGAACGTCCATACAAGTATTTCGTACTTGTATTTGTTAAAAGAAAACACACAAGTATTTTCATACTTGCTAAGTATCATGTACTTTAAGAAAATACATACAAGTGTGTTCATACTTGCATTCAAATGTATACCCAGGTTTCACATACTTGGGATTCTATACAAGTGTTTCGTACTTTAAGTGCCACGTACTTAAAAAATGTATAAAACTTTTAAGTTTCACATACTCAAAAGGTATACCCTGCTCCCCAATACGAATAAGGAGAACCAAACTCGTAGTTCGTATTTAAATACCACAACAGTTATTCGAAAGAAGTGATTTTATTCATAATCTGCAAAACGCGAGAGGGCGTTACTCGTACTCTTTGCAAAAATAATCAAAACTAGAACAAAGGAATTATATTCGTAATTCCCACACAATCACGTAGTGTAAATCCAAAACAGATTTTAATACTTCTAAACAAAGAACTTGCGTAAATTATGAACATTCCAAGGCCTGGGAATTGGACCACCATCCAGATCTGCCAATCTATAGGCTCCTATGCCCACAATCTCAGTTACTCTATACGGGCCTTCCCAGTTGGCCCCCAGCTTGCCTTCATTTGCTACTTTGGTGTTGCCGAGCACTTTTCGTAGCACAAGGTCCCCAACACCAAATTCTCTAGGATGAACATGTTTGTTGTAGCTTTTCATCAGCTGTTCTTGGTAAGAAGCAAGATGTACCAAGGCCTTTTCTCGCTTCTCCTCGGCAAGATCAAGCTCGATTTCAAGGGCCCTATCATTGCCTCCACTTTCAACCAAAGCTGTCTTGTTGGTCGGCAGACCCACTTCCAGAGGTATGACAGCCTCTGTTCCAAATGCCAACGAATAGGGGGTCTCTCCCGTAGACCTCCTAGGCGTTGTTCGATGAGCCCACAGGACCAATGGTAACTCGTCAGGCCACTTTCCCTTAGCTTTGTCCAGCCTCTTCTTTATCCCATCTAGGATAGTTTTATTAGATGCCTCTGCTTGCCCATTACTCTGAGGGTAGGCTGGGGTGGAATAAAAATTTCTTATTCCATATTGGGCACAAAAAGCCTTGAATTTCTTCTGGAATTGGGATCCATTGTCTGTAATCAATGAATAAGGGACCCCAAAACGAGTGATGATGTTTTTCCACACGAACCTTTCTATCATAGGCTCAGTGATTTTGGCCAGTGGTTCTGCCTCAATCCACTTTGTAAAATAATCAGTTGCAACAAGCAGGAATTTTCGATTCCCAGTTGCTTTGTGCAATGGACCCACGATATCCATCCCCCATTGAGCAAAAGGCCAGGGACTTGTCAAAGGCACCAGATCTTCGGCTGGTGTTCGAATCATTGGTGAGAATTTTTGACACTTCTCACAAATCTTTACATACACCTTTGCATCTTCTTGCATGTGTGGCCACCAATAGCCTTGAGTAATTGCTCGGTGGGCAATAGATCTGCCTCCAGCATGGCTCCCACATGTTCCCTCGTGGATTTCATGAAGGAACTTCTGTACCATCTCAGGATGTACACATAGCAAATAGGGACCCGTAAAGGATTTCCTATACAACTTACCCTCTGGGGACAGCCAAAACCTAGCAGATTTGACTCTTATCTTGTGGGCCTCCTTTTTATCAGAAGGGAGTATCTCGTCTCGTAAGAACTCCATTATTGGGTCCATCCAACTTGGTCCTTGGTTCACGTCCAAGACCAAGTCTACACTCCTCCCAATGCTCGGCTCGTTGAGGTATTCTACTGCCACCCTTCTTTTAAACTCTGTTGGTACTGCTGCAGCCAACCAAGCTAAAGAATCTGCATGAGCATTCTGTCCAGAACTTATTTGCTCAATATATACCCTCTCGAAAGTATCAAGCAAGTCTTTTGCTGCCTGCACGTAGGCTACCATCTTTTCATTCCGAGTCTCGTACTCTCCGGACAGCTGATTCACAACAAGCTGGGAATCACAATACACCCTGACCCGTTCTGCTTTAAGGGTCTTTGCACTTCTTAACCCAGCCAAGAGTGCTTCATATTCAGCCACATTATTCGATGCACTGAATCCAAGCCGAACAGAGAGTTCAATGAGAACTCCTTGAGGAGGAAAGAGGACAACTCCAATTCCAGAACCAGTATTGCACGCTGATCCATCAACGAATAACTTCCATTCTTTGGGATCCTGTTCGGCTACGGGTTGATCCTTCAAGGATGATGTCTTAGCTGCCTGTTCCTTTCTCGTAGGAGGCAAAGGAGCAACAGTGGGGGAAAACTCTGCCACAAAATCGGCCAACACTTGGCCTTTAATTGCTGTGCGTGGCTGATACTCGAGATCATACTGACTTAACTCTACGGACCATGTCGAGATCCGTCCTGAGAAATCCGCCTTTCGAAGCAATGATTTTAATGGATACTCAGTATAAACCACAACCTTATGGCTTTGGAAGTAGTGTGGCAATTTCCTGGTTGCTGTCCTAAGTGCCAGGACAAGTTTTTCTAAAGGCAGATATCTTGTCTCTGCACTCAACAACGTCTTGCTAACATAATAGATGGGGATTTGTTCGATCCCCAAGTCCCTCAACAAGACTGCACTTACTGCATGCTCGGAAACAGCTAAGTACAGAATTAAAGACTCACCAGGCTGTGGAGTTGACAACAGTGGGGGCTCGGCCAGGTACTTCTTCAGGTCCTGGAAAGCTTGTTCACATTCTGCTCCCCATTCAAATCCCTCCCTTTTTTTTAATAACTGAAAAAAGGGTCTGCATTTGTCGCTTGACCTGCTGATGAATCTGTTAAGTGCTGCTGCCATTCCAGTCAGTCTCTGGACTTCCTTGGTAGTTTTGGGACTCTGTAGTCTTTGTAAGGCATCAATCTGATCGGGATTTGCCTCTATCCCTCTCAGAGTTACCAAATGGCCCAGGAATTTTCCTGAACCAACTCCAAACGCACACTTTGAGGCGTTGAGTTTCAGCTTATACTTCCTCAGGATTTCGAACACTTCCCTCAGATCAGAAATATGCCCTCCCTTTTCTCGACTCTTTACCACCATATCATCTATGTAAACTTCCAAAGTCTTCCCGATGAGCTTTTTGAACATAATGGTTGCAAGTCTTTGGTATGTAGCCCCAGCATTCCTCAGTCCAAAGGGCATAACACTGTAACAGTATAACCCTCGTGGTGTGATGAACGAAGTCTTCTCTTGATCAGGTTCAAACATAGCAATCTGATGATATCCTCGATATGCATCGAGAAAACTCATTCGCTCGTAACCAGAGGTTGCATCAACCAATTGGTCGATCCTAGGCAAAGGAAAACTGTCCTTAGGACATGCTTTGTTCAGATCTGTGAAGTCCACACAGACACGCCACTTCCCATTCTTCTTCTTTACCACAACAGTGTTGGATAACCACTCTGGGTAATAGACCTCACGTATTGCCTTGGCCTCCAATAAACGATCGACCTCTTCGATCACAGCATCTACATGCTGTACGGCAGCCCTTCGTTTCTTCTGAATGATCGGCTTATGCAGAGGATCAATGTTTAAATGGTGACAGATCACATCTGCATCCACCCCAAGCATTTCCTCAGGTACCCATGCAAAAACATCAATATATTCTTTCAGAAATCTTATCGACTCAGCCTTTTCGTTTGCTGGTAATGATTCCCCAATCAAAAAATACCTTTCAGGATCAATTTCGTTGATCTGAATCTTGTCCAGGCCCTCAACCACTTTTTCAGCCGGGCTCCTTCCAACATCCTCGATGGTTGGTTGGTCTGGTACTTCCAATGTGTGAACATGGTGGACCTTCGGGGCTGTTTTAATGATGGAAATCAAGCATTGCTGTGCCACCTTCTGGTTTCCTTTAAGGATTTCAATCCCATTTGAACCTGGGAATTTTACCATCTGGTGATAAGTCGAGGAGACTGCTCTCATTTTGTGCAACCACGTCCTCCCTATAATCGCGTTGTAGGAAGATGGGACATCAACCACCAAAAAGTCCGTTCTCAACACCACAGATCCAGCCCGAACAGGTAAAGTCACCTTTCCTAGGGGCCAGACTGCTCCTGCACCGAACCCAATTAGAGGTGTTGTTGATTGTTCTAAGTCTGATTGGGCCAGGCCTAGCTTCTTGAATGCATCATAGTACAACACCTCTGTACAGCTCCCCGAGTCTACTAGAATTCTTTCGATGTCGTATTCCCCAACTCGTAGGGTTACGACCAATGCATCATTGTGGGGTATTTGGACCTCCGCCAAATCATCGTCACTGAATGCCATGCTCTCGTTGCATGCATTAGTCTCTCGCCCTCTCTTGTTTCCCAACCGCATCACGTGCTGATCATGCTTGACCTGTCTTTGCAACAGCCTCACCTCACTCCTTGTATAAGGTGCAGCCAACCCATGTATCATATGGATCACGCCTTTAGGGTGTTGCTCGTAACCCAGTTCCATGGCCTTCCCTTTCTCTTTAGGGTCCTCCTGGATAAACTCTTTGAGATAGCCCCGAGAGACCAAATCATCAAGGTGCCTCTTGTATACCTCACAATCCTCGGTCATATGGCCCCAATCTTTGTGATAACTGCAGTGCTGATTCGTAGCACGCTTTGCATCTTTGTCTCCGCCTAGACTTGGGGGCCATTTGAAATATGGCTGATTCTTTATTCGATAAAGAATCCTGTATATTGGCTCCTTCCAAACCGTAGTGATAGAGAAGAAGGACTTGGGGTCAGGAGCTTGCTTGTCCTTGTATGGCTCTTTCTTAGCCTGCCCGTACTCCCTTCTGTCTTTGTAAGACTTGGGTTCAGGCTTATCCACCTTTTTGGCAGGTGCCTTCTGCTGTTCGGCAACCGTCCTGCCATCCTCACGGAGTATGTCATCCTCCATTCTGGCATGTTGCTCTATCCGTTCCATCAATTTAGCCAAGGTGGCTACTGGATGTTTATTCAATGAACGGCGCAGCTCTCCCCGAACAGGCAGACCAGTTTTGAACGTAGCAATTGCATACTCTTCACTGCAACTTTCAATTTCGTTAAAAGTTTCCCAGTACTTCTTTGCATAATCCCTGATCTGCTCGTTCTCCTCCTGCTTCATGGTGGAAAGACTCTCAAAAGTCTTTGGGGCCTTTCTGCTCGTTAAGAACCGAGCAGTGAATTCTTCTGCCAACTGCCTCCATCCTCGTATGGATCGTGGGGCCAACTTATGAAACCAAGATAAAGCCACCTTGCCAAGACTGGAGGGAAACATCTTGCACAAGATGGAATCATCCCCCTCATGCATAAACATGGCCTGTTGGTAATGCTGTATGTGAGCTACGGGATCCGTATTTGTCTCGTAAAGTACGAACGCACCGTGCTTCACTCTGCTCGGCAACTTTGCTTCTTGCAGCCTCTTTGTAAAGGGAGAGGCTGCAATATTACTCAGGGCCTTGCGTGCTGCTTCTCGTGCGGTCACTGTCCCATCCTCTTGCTCCTTTGACTTGTGGGCCGAAGCCTTGACCCAATCAGCATCAGGTCTCTCGTACCTGTCTCGATGATGCTTTCTCGTGTCCTCTTCCTCGGGGGTAGAACTCCGGTCTCTGCTCCTCCTTTTTCGTGAAGAAGTCTTTCTCTCCGGTGTTCGGCTTCTACTTGTTCTTCCCTTTTTTCGTGGAGAAGCTTCGTGACGCCTTCTAACAGGACTTCTGCTCCTTCTTCCTCGTGAAGGATCTTTTCTGTATTGTACCATAGCATACCTACTGCCTCTAGAATTTCCTCGAAACAGGCCAGAATCCTCCGGATGCTCCCTAATTCTTTCCAATTCTCTGATCTCATGCTCTCGTTTTTTAATCAGACGAGCATATTCCTCGACTTCTTGCCTCTTCCTATCAAGAACGTCGTCACTATGGTGCACACTCCTGGAGTGCGCGATTGATTCATCCCTTTGATGGGATTTACTCCTTCTCGTGGATCTTGAAGCCGTCTCTCCATCTCCTCTATTTTTGGAGTTATGATGCACGGTAAGGGGGCGGTCCTTACTCGTGTTCCTTCTGTGCCCACCCTGGGGCTTTCTCGGAGCCCCGGGTGGTGATTTGTCCCTTCCCTCGTCTAACACATCTTTTGGTTCATGCGGCGTTGCTGGAGTTACTTCCACCATGGTCGTATTTCAAAAGGGAATTCCTTCGTTTCCCACAGACGGCGCCAATTGTAGGGGGATGAAAACAATTGGTACTTCGAATCAACTGGATCGCAACGGCTTATTCGTGCCTCTTCACCGGAACCCTAGCTCGACGTCTGAACCCTAATCTGCAAAATAGACAGGGGGTGAGTGCACCTTTGCCTCTCGTGGCAAAGGCCCTCCGATGCTTTTGTTAGTATCACGTACTAGAAAACTCAGCCCTAATTATCAGTAGGAAAGCAATAATAATGCAATATTGCGTACCTTTCACCTCTAGGTTTTCCTCATATTTATAGATTTATGGATGCTTGCCGTCCAAACATCCTTATTGCCATAGGATTCCTAACTCGTATAGGAAACCCAGGATATCAAGGAGTCTCGTTTCCTTTATCAGTTTATGGAAAAGAGTCCTTTTAGGATTCTTTTCCATTAAGAGCCGAACATCCCATACTTGTTGGGTATCTTTCTCAGATCCTATATTCTTGGGATCTTTATCCCTATATGGGACATGACTATTCTGGAATCTTCCAGAGTATTCCCTCTGCTCCTACTCTCGATTGGAGCTCTACCTTTGTTCGGCCGTCTCATGGCCGAACAGACGGCTTGGACCAACTACCTCATATGTAACTGGTCCTTGAGCCCGTACAACCTTTCTGGACCATTGACTTCTCATGTCACTGGTCCATATTGCCGAACACTTGTTTAACATGATGACTGTCCTGTCTATTTTCAAACTATGGTCC
Source organism: Rhododendron vialii (assembly GCF_030253575.1). Lineage (NCBI taxonomy): Eukaryota > Viridiplantae > Streptophyta > Magnoliopsida > Ericales > Ericaceae > Rhododendron > Rhododendron vialii. The sequence continues at coordinate 9,490,640 of NC_080558.1, read as the reverse complement.
CACGTACCATTTATTTGGATATTGATTGCATTGCTTTCAACCCGTGATCACTCGTATCACGTGCTAGGTTCTTTACATCATCTGTTCGGCTGTATCATAACCGAACAGTCTATTTATAGCCATGACTTCTCATATCACTGTTCACCGAACTGCTCGGCGATAAGTCTGGTCGTATTTACCACGTGTTCCTAAACATCACGTGTTTGGCAACTAAATGTATCTGCTCGGGAATACCTCCCTACAAGCATCACCAAACATCGTCCAATTCGGTCCCAAGTTCCCTTGATCAAAGAACCCGAAGTTGTCTTCTCCAAATTCTAAGTTTCGGTTTAAAATCAATTCGATCCAATTCAAGGTATTATAATCTATTCCAACCTCTTCTCTAAGTATATTAAGTGTTTATATGCTTAACCCTAGATCCCGAACGAAAAAAATATAGTTTACCGCGCGTTTTCTGCCGTATTCATCAATTTGATATTATTTTTGAGCCCGACACTCTATTTGTAATTATTTGTGAAGAAGATGACCTTTCTGATAGTTATTTTACAATCCGTATGATATTAATATTATGAAAAACTACTGATATGATATTATTTTCTTACAATGTAATATCAACTTAGTATAAAACGTATTAATTATATCAGTTTAATTTATCTGGTAGATTTAGTTGTTTTTAAATGTTTCGAAACGACTTTTCGACCTTCCAAACATTGTTTTTGACCCCCGAACTATTTTTCCTAGACTTTCTCACCTGAAAGATCATAACTTGTTAAGATCATATTTTTTTTATTTAATTATCTATTTATTGAATTATTTATTAGTTATCTATCAAGTTTACTAACAAAAAAATCTTTGCGACCTTCCAAACAACGTTTTAACACCCAAACTAATTTTTTCTAGACTCTTTGCATCTCAAAGATGATATCTTGTTAAATTAATATTTTATAAACACTTAATATACTTAGAGAAGAGGTTGGAATAGATTATAATACCTTGAATTGGATCGAATTGATTTTAAACCGAAACTTAGAATTTGGAGAAGACAACTTCGGGTTCTTTGATCAAGGGAACTTGGGACTGAATTGGACGATGTTTGGTGATGCTAGGAGTAGTAGGAAGAGATTGGAATGGTCGGATTGAGTTTCGGTTGGGTCTTGGTACGAAACCCACTTTTCTCTCTCTTTCTTTCTCTATCTAAAACTCCATTGATTGAAGCTTGGGTTTCTCTAATTTTTCTCTCTCTTTTGGACTGGTAGGGCGTGGGGAATATTGTTATGTAAATTTCGTGGGTCAATGGGGTGGGGTATTTAAAGGAAAATTTTGGTGGAAGAGGATAAAAGTGAATTTAATGGGGTTGAGGTTCATGAGATTTGGAATGGACGAATTTGGCTTGATTTAAGGGTTATGGAGGAAGTAGAGACTGAGTAGGAGACGGAGAGACGGAAGGAGTTTGTATTTGTGCATGCATGTAATTTATGTGTAGGAAAATTTTAAAAAGAATACATGTATATATTACATGCATAATTGTATTTAAAAAAAAGAATTGCATTAAAGAAAATAACTCTAATAATATTATATTTAGGAAAAAAAAATTGGGTCAAAAATCCGGGTCGTTACACGCTCACTACAGGGTTAATCCTTTGGGGATTGCGTTAATGTTTAGGATTTTGATATTCGTGCTTCACTTTTTACTGATGGCGCTTCACTTTGTTTATGAAGTTACTAGTAACTTCCCATTAAAAGTATAGAGTCATCAGTAAAAAGTGGAACGCAAAAATCAATTTCCTAATGTTTATGCTCTCGATTTGTGCTCTATTTCCTTTGGGGATTGCGTTAATAATGTGCTCTATTTCCTTTGGTTTCAGCCACCCCTATTTTGGGTTTTTATTAACTCACCCTAAAATTTCTTTACCCCCCCGAAGCTCGATTTCAATCTGCTAGATAGCTTTTGCAACAGATCGTGTTAAGCAGAGCATATGAAGCTCGTGTCTAAGTGGTTTGATGGTGGTTCTGTCTCCTTCCAATTGTCTGAGATAAAATCTGGCAATAAGTGTTGCTATTGGACTTTTCTAAAACGAATTTTCCAACGATAAAATAAATTTCGGCCGATGATTATTTTTATAACAACGATGCATACGTTCACGAAATCCGTCATATATTGTCACCATCTTGTTCTTTCACACAACTTCGAACTCATACATTTTATTATTGAAGTTTTGAACAATAATATTCCGTTGGACATAGCTAGTAAATATAGTAGTTTAGCTAGCCACAATGGGCTAGGCACGAGCAGAGGTGTTGTTGGATTCTATGTAAATCCTCACATCTACACTGCATGGCCATCCCAGATGCACCATAAATATCATTGAAGGCAAGGTTGCAATCACGGGTCCCATTTGGACCACATTCCCCTTTCATTCTCATGTTTATCGGGCAGAAATTTCTCCTGAAATATATATTGCATTATACGAATATTAATTACAAACCTTTGTAAAATATGACAATCTTGTTAGTAATTATTTTAATTAACAGGTATCTGTAATCTTAACGTGTGGAGATAAATAGGTATTTAATATCATGGAACTCGTAATATAATTGAAATAAAGACGGGAGTGTAGTTATAATTCTGTAGTGGAGTAAATTATAATTAGTGAAATAAGAAAGGGGGCGACTATTCGTAACCTTCTATTTTCTTCCTTAGCCCGTTAAAAATTTCCAACTAATTGACGTTTTCTTACCACAACATGTTGTACCAAAAGAAGTCGATTAAAATATTATGTACTAAGACCAAAATATGTCATATCACAATCAATAATAATTATACTCAAGCAAAATACATGTCCAAAAACCACAAATTCAGTAACAATACCATACATTATCGTTACCTTAGCACAATATGTTGTACGAAATTTAAACTAAAATTATTTTTAATTTCCACATTATTTTTTTTTTAATTTTAAAATTTCCGCCATATTATCTTAATTTTCAATTCCATCCATATTAATTTTTTGAAATTTTAATTTTTCCCTATACAATACCTCAAAATTTTAAACTAAAAATAAAATTCTAGCTCAAAATTTTCATCCAAGAAATTCACCAAAAAGTAAATACTATACCCAAAATTTTTAACATAATTGCAATTTCTTAAAATATTTCTCCAAATCAAATTCTCTCTCTAAAAAATTTAATCCAAAAAATCAAAATCCCTCCAACTTTTCGTGGATAAAAGAGAGTTCACTGAAAAATTAATTATTCAACTGTCTCAAGACAAAAATTTGGGTTCGACCTTTCAGGTGAAATGAGTTGAGTATGACTGTCAAAAGTATGACTAATTTTAACTTAAGTTTTGTTTTTTAATTTTTGGTTAGGATGATCGATTTAAACCGTTGGATATCAAGTCTTACGATATTCAACATTGTTACTAAAATCAAAGATTATCGGATATTGACAAGTATGTATCAGAAGACATTAAAATTTAATAACGTCTTGTTGATCAAATTGGACTAAAAAATTGATCATATCGAACAGTCTAACTTTATCGGTTTATTAAATTAGTTTTAAATAATTTTATTATTTTCATTTTTTTAAATTTAATAGTTTAGAAAGTAAAAAAAAAATCTTAAAAAGCCCCAATTTCTAATCCACCCAAATTGATGTTAGACCACATTTGAAAGCCCATTAAAGATAGAAGAGAGAGAAACTCAACAATAGAGTAAGTAATGACCGATTAGACAAGTTGCTCTTTTTTTTAATTAAAAAATTGAACGGTTAAGATTAGATTATCTCAAATCCAAGGAAATATATAGAGGGTGCATACGGTACACATTTATTAAGGAGTGTGTATCATAGGTCTACCCGACTTTTAATTTGTCTTGCAGTAGGGCCATCAAACAGATCAACATTCGGATGATCGTTATTAGTAACAGTAATTTGTTCAAGATGATCGGAAAAAAATTAATTGTACTAGCTAGGAGGTGTAGAATTACGAAGCCCAGGGTTAGAGCCATTCTTAATCTCAATCAGAGGAGGAAACGAGGGATCACAGAAACAGATCTATCCTTAGCCTTCAAACTTTTAGAAACGAATGCAAGAACTAGGGTTTTTTTGAACTAATCACAGAATTTAACGTAGGAAAATCCACAGACAGATCCATGAGAGCGCTACAAGAGTGAACGCGAGTGAGTTTAATTCATAGCTGCTCAATACATTTTGATAATTTTCCTACTACCACGGTATCTAAGTGAAATCAAACTGTCTGTAGAAATGCTTCAAAATCCATCGATTCAAGCACATACAGTTCTCTTTGTTGTTTAAAACATTAACATGACCACCGTGGAGCAGATAAAACTCTACTCTTTGAACATACGGATAACCGTGGTGATGTTGACCTCAATCCAATTGAAGAGGTTAAAGATATCGGGATAGGAAAACATGGAAATAAAAGTCGATTGAAGAAATGTTGGGCATTCCTAATTTCAAAAAGAGAGGTGGAAGGAATTAAAGAAGCAAAATTGTGTTATGTTCACATCTACTGTTGTAGTTGCTTCTTTACCCATTTTTTCCAAAGGCATTAACAAGCTTTACTTGTTTGGTCAGTAAACAAGATCGTGTGCCTCGATTATATGGGTGATGATGAGAAAGTTATTCGAAGAATATCATGGTTATAGAAAAAGAAAATGACGAAAGGGCAAAAGTTCAAACTCTTCGGCACGGACAATAATTGAGTCTTAGCTAGTTGTCTCTTTGGGGAATGTTGTTTTGTCTTGATTGGGTTTTGGGAGTGGCGAGATTTTGGCATAATTGGTTTCTTACCAACATTGGATTGTTATTCTCTCCCTTTGGGTTCTTGCGGCAAGTATTATTGTTGGAGTACTGTGGAGTATTTACCTCTTTGTGTATTTGCTTTTCTCCGGTTTGATGCCTTGTGCTTAGGTTCCTTTTAAAATTTGTAATATATTTTTAAAGATTAAAAAAATCCTTTTTTTATATCGTTAAAAAAAAAAAATGTATGTCTTGATCCGTGAGGATCATGAGAATTCTCCTACCAATGCTGAAACATATGTGGTTTATAGGCATGTCCGCTAAATACAAGAACTTGTTCGTCAATCGTCAGTAGACTTCAGTACCATTAATTAATTAATTAATTGCAATTAATATTCAGTTCTTTTACACGTGCGATCTGTTTAGAAAATAGAAGAACTTTTTATTATTACAGCTCCATGCATATGAGGAAATTAAGGAAAATTCTAACAGCACACCCAATTTAACACACTCATACTTTAAACAAGGATGGGGCCAACACACACTGAGTGTGTAGTGTATGCGGGCTCCACTTTTATTGTGAATGTGGGTGTGTGAATGTGTGTGGTGGTAAAATGATTGGGAAATTAATACTCCAATTAAGACAAGTGCAACAATCGAGGAACATGTAAATCATGAGTATAAGAAATTAGGCCCCGTTCCGGAACGATAAATAAGTACCTATTTTTTAAGAAGGTAATTTCAAGCTCAAAAATCATGTGCTTACGCAAATAATTTTTCTATCACTATGGATCTTGTTTGATAGATCTCATTGAGATCTTTAATATGGTGCAAAAAAAAATTGAAAAATTATTTTTCATTTACGTTATTTTTTAGTTTGAAAATGTGAAATGAGTACTTATTTTTTAAAAAGGTGTTCTGAAACGGGGCCTAACTGCACCAAACACAAACACAACAAATGAACAACAAAAGGTCACAAATCCAAAAAGCTAGCCCTAACAGAGAGAAGCTAGCATTGATTATTTTCGATCGGAACCTTTTCAGATGGAGTAGTATAAGGTCCCGTTCTGAAACGTAAAATAAGTACTTATTTTTTAAGAAGGTGATTTCAAGTTTAAAAATAATGTGTTTACACAAATAATTTTCTTACCAACATGGATCTTGTTTAATATATCTCATCAAGATCTTTAATACGGTGTAAAAAAAATTAAAAAATTATTTTTCATTTATATTATTTTTAAGTTTAAAAATGTTAAATAAACTGTTTATTTTTTAAAAATGTTTCTGGAACGGGGCCTAATACTCCCTCCGTCCCATTTTTATTGTCCATTTTCGTTTTTTGTGCCGTTCTTTCAATGCTTATATCTTCTAATATGAATCTCCAAAAATATGCAATATGGATCTTGTTTGATAGTTTTGAATTAGATCTATAATACAAAGTTTTCAAAATTATTAAAAACATTATAGATTGGGAGATATAAACGTTGAAAGAACGACACGAAAAACGAAAATGAACAATAAAAATAGAACGGAGGGAGTACTATTTTGTTGAAGTTTGAAACAACCATCCATCACGGAGAAGGATTGCATTGGCAGAGTTGCTCGCCATCCCCACAGTTGCACGTCAGATCAACTGAAACGGTATCACTAGGAGTAGTGGGGCATTCTCCCAGGTCAGACACAGACCCACATATCTCTAACGTCGGCAAAGCCAACCGAGGAGCTTCCATGCACTGAAACTAGAGCTGGGCAACAGACACGAGACACGATAACACGATACGAATCGAACACGAAGTTAGCGGGTTAGGGTTGAACATTTTTGACACGAAACACGAAAATGACACGACTCGAGAACACGAATTCTAAATGGGTCGGGTTCGGGTTGAACACGCAAGACATGAAATTGACACGACCAACACGGTTACGAATCTGTGTCACCCATTTTCACGATTATATATACATAATATATGGTATATCTGCAATTCTATATAGAGTTAGGCAACAGACACGATAACATGACACGAACCGGACACGAAGTTAACGGGTTAGGGTTGAGCATTTCTGACACGAAACACGAAAATGATACGACTCGAGAAACACGAAATCTAAATGGGTTGGGTTAGGGTTGGATGATTTGTGACACGAACCCGACTGACACGACACGAACACGACCCGACACGACCTGTTACCCAGGTCTAACTGAAACTCATTATTATTAATTAATAATAAGAGAGTATATAACAAATAGAAGTACTATCACTAATATTTAAATGGACACGGCTTCTTAATTTGCCATTGTGATATTATACAATAGTCGGGGGAGTGTCGCCGGTCACGTGGTGCTCCAGACAATTTTACAATCACATATTCGTGTGAGGTCTACTACGTACTAAGTGCATGGACCCTGCAAAAAACGTGTGATTTGTAAATTAAGTGGTCCGTAGTACCACGTGGCAGTATTTACAGATTGTTGAGTAATTACTCTTTGCCATTTGGATGTGAAACTGCATGGGTGCAACTCACCCCCTTTGAGTCCCGATATCCGCTGTAATTTCACTATCCGAATTAACTTTTCACATTTTAGATACATCGTCGAGACGCATGTTGTGAGCAAAAAGTATTAATTTTAATTGGACATCTCTACGTACATCCTCCGATCACATTTAGATGCGAAATTCGATTTTGCGGTTCTGATTCGGTGTGCACTTACGAAACCCATCTTACCGATCAAAATCTATTTGGATCGTGTACTTATGGATGTCCAATTAGAATAATTTTTGATATCTACAAGCGTGTCATCGAGATCTAAAATAGGAACGGTTCAGGATACAAAGGAGTGATAACTGCACCCCAATCAGTTTCACCCCAATGGTAGAGAAGCAATTTCCTGTTTAATTACATTGAGGTCTTCAATTTGAAAAATTAGGGACCTAAGATAAGGTAAAAGGATATCTATTCTACGTAATTAATACATTTGACATTTATTAATTACGTATTTATCCTTTCCTCCTTCTCCTTTTTCACACGGATGCACTAAATTTTTGCATTAGAAATTGTTATTTATGTGAATGTAAATTAAGTGCAAAACTGCCACCGCATTGGAAACTGAAAATGTTTGGAGTAGTTGATTTTTTTGGGTTAAATGATGGAATATTTATCGTAGAATAACATTTCCAAATTGAGTAGGGATATGATCCTAATTCCCAATGTTGCCATCATCAATGGTGAGGGAAATATTTGACTCTAGGAAATTTACAAAATAGTTGATTAGAATATATATGATTACTGAATTCGATTCCTATTTCCTAGTAATCAAACTAATTTTATTGTTACCAAAGATTACGAGGCCTTCCATTCCCACCATCTCTATATTTCCAAGTTATATAACAAACATTGCACCGATTAACCAACATTCCCAAGTCAAGCACGAGGGAAAGTGAGAAGAAGGTTTCGAAGAAACAGAAAAACTTATTTACGGAGGGTTACATTAATAAGTAATTACGGAGGCCAATCGCGGTTGTCCAAATCAAAAAGCAATTTTGACCGGTAAAAAAACAGTTATTACCGGTCAAAATTGAAAACGAATGTCAATCATTGATTACGCGAATGGACGACAGTGATTGCGCCGTGGAGCCTCCATGAATAAGCTTCTCGTTTGGAAGAAAGTTTGGGACCTTCCGGTTCGAACAAGATCAAGCATTTTGTTTGGAAGTGCAGCCAAGGGATCTTACCGATTAAGGAGAAACTTGTTCAGGTGGAGGCTGACCTCGGACCTGTTGTGTCCAGTGTGTAGTGCTGATTGCGAAGCATTCCAACATTTGTTTCTTGAATGCCGCTTCGTTGGGTTTGTGCCAAACATGAATGGGCAAGCATCTATTCTTTTTCTTTTTTTTTTGTCAAGACGATAACAGATGGTATTATAAATTGCAAACCAAATACATCATGAGGAATCTTCATCTCTAGACAGGGGATCAAGAAGCCAAACAGAAAGGGATTCAGTCCAAAGATTACAATCCAACCCATCTAAATTTTTACTAGCCAAAGTATGCGCAACCGAATTAGAAGATCGGCGAGCAAACAATATCATACAACTTTGAAAATCATTGCTCACCTAAAAAAGACGGAAAAAAACGTGTCCACTTCACTTTTATACCTTTCTTGATATATGTTTGCAACACCACTTAATAAAAAAAATGCTTGGCCAAAATAATACCAAAAAATTAAGCACAATCATAACTTCGAACTCAAGACATTTTATTGAAGTTTTAAACATTCAATAGGACATAAATAGTTTAGTCACAATTGACTAGGCATGAGCAGAGGTGTTGTTGGATTCTATACAAGTCCTCACATGTACACCCCAGTGCAAAATATTTAGGAGCCAAGGCAACCTTGCAATCATGGGCCCCATTTGGACCACATTCCCCTCTCCTTGTCGTGTTTAATTCGCAGAATTTGATTACCCCTGAAATATTGCATTATACAAACATTTCAATAAAAGCGAGAAGATAATTCGTTTGATTATTTTCAGTTCAACGAAGCAGAAATAAAAGCGAATGCTATGCTTGGATATTGGACATTGAGTGAAAAAAGGAAAAATTAAGGTGTTACGAGTAACCAAATGGGGAAAAAAAAAAAAAACCCATTTTGTTGTTAAGAAATTACTTTAGCATTTTTTTCCCCTTTTTTCTCGACGCAACTGCAAAGAAAAGTTTTATTTTTTTTCGGGATGAGGGATTTTTGTCCCGACTACTCTCTAGACATACAATCTCACATCCCACACATATTAAATAATTAGCGTACATATATGGAACTTTGAATTTGTAAGCCTACGCTAAGGTTATACCGCTATGCAAGTTATCGCTCGGTTATAACCCTTGAGTTCAACGTAAAAGAAAAAGTTTATTTCTTTCAAGTAATTTTCTCTCTTCTTGCAGCTTATTTTTTAAATTTTTTTTTTACCAAAATAAACTTCAAAAACCAATGCATGGGTTTCAGATAGAATATATCATACCTTGAGAGAGGGTAAATGAGCTCAAAAGAAGAGCAAAAGAGAGCATGGCGAGTGCTACCAATTTCCTCATTATCTCTTAATTTCCTCTTTATTTGCTGCCTAGATGTAATTAGTCTCCAATGAAGATATGGACTCTACTGATAGTGTGCAAAATGATGGATATGGACAAATGACACCAAGGAATCAGATATTATATACATACCATTTGATGTAAACTTTTTCTTTTTTGGTAATGATTTGATGTAAACTTTCCCTCCACTGAAATGGAAAAACATTAAAAGGAAAATCTCTTCAAACTATTACCTGGATGCTATACATAAAGGCTACCTATTTTTTGAAAAAGTTTGTATTTTCGATTTTTTGTTTGTGGTTTCAAAATTTTTGGAAACAAACCGGAATACATGTTTGGTTTACCATTTTACTTCCAGAAGTCACGAACAATTTCTGAAGTTTCAGGAAACAGAAAAAAAGTTTGGTATTTGCCATTTTAGGCAGGCAAGTTACTCGGTATCTAGATAAAATGAACGATTGCAACCGTGCAGCCAAAGTTCAATCGAGTGAAGTATCCCAAACGCTTAAACATAATTCGGTATCTAGATAAAATGAACGATTGCAACCGTGCAGCCAAAGTTCAATCGAGTGAAGTATCCCAAACGCTTAAACATAATGAAAACTTGAGTAAGAAGTTTTAATTTATCAAAGATAGATCAATAAATTTAACAGCGTCATAAAAGCTAGTAGGGAAAAAGTTCTAACCGGACTACCCGAACCACCCAGCTTTTCGGTTCTCCAATCTCTAGAGGCCACATTAGTCTTTTTCTTAAAAATCAGCGGATTTAATTATTTGTGTGGGATGCACCTCAGGTCCCACACAATCTGGTGTGCATTTGGTGTACTGTACACCAAATAGCATACCCATTGGGCTCATTGATAATCTCTGCACTCATTAGCTTCGATTAGTTGGGTTCCTACCGCGAAATTGATGCAGGACAATATTTTAATTATTCCAGATATATATGAATTTTATTTTATTATTTCAAAATCAGTAATTTAATAGGAAAGTTTTATTTTAGTCGTGATTGTTTAGAATTATTTAGTTTTCCTAATTTGTTTTGATCTAGTACCTATTTTGTATAGGTTTCTTGGTCAAGGAAAATTAGGACTAATTTTGTTTCCTTATCTTTATTTTCCTTTTTAGTTTTTAAGAATGCTAGGTTTAAAAATTCTATTGGTATAAATAATTGATGTAAGCCTTAGGGTTAGAGAGTTGTTTATTGAATTAAAGAAAAATTGAGAGTTTTCTCATTATCGTGTGTTCGAAAGGAGAGTACCTCTAGTTCATACATATTTGTGTTTATGTTTCAAAAAGAGAATCTATAACATAAGCAAGTTCGTGATCTCTTCTTGCACATAATTTCGTAAAAGGAGGCTACGCTGCATCAGTAATACTGTACAAAGAGTCTAATTATTCAGTCATCTCTCGGAGCACAGCCATGTGGTGTTCTAGGCCACCCGAACACCACATATATTGTCGCCGGGTCCACGACTAAATATCTGAACCCAACATAAATGTGTGATGTTGAAATGATCCGGAGCACTACGTGGCTGTGCTCCAAGATTACTGGAATAATCACTTGTATAAAGAGAGAGTAAGGGAATGACTGTTTCTCTTCATCTCCAGCGGGGGGAAAATATCCAGAAACTCAACCCTCAAACAAACTTCATTGTTATTTTCAGAACAAGTGTTCAAGGAGGCAATCCCCAAGAGGTTGGCCAAATAGTCATAGCCTAGGACTTGCGCCCATGCCGTCCTTTGTGGACAGCAGGGCCCCTGCTTCCATTTTTCAGTGTATTCATTCCCTAAACCCGACCAAAGTACTTAAATACTGACTATGCCGCACGTGGTTTTGTGCGGAGCAAGCCGCATAACACTGGTGAATGTACACGAATACGCACACAGACATAAGAAAATAAACAAATATATATATCTATGTTGTAACGAACGCTATGAATGCAAGCTAAGAACGAGAAATTGAAAACTAAACAAGAAATCACAAAGACACAAGATATACGTGGTTCCCCAAGATGGGTACGTCCACGGGCGAGAAGAGAGAGGATTCACTAACCAACGTGAAGAAGAGATACAAAGAGCCGGCTATAATCCGTAACTCTAGAAAGGCCACAATATGAAAGCCCAAAAGATAATTTCTAGAAGTACCCCAAAAGCCTTATTTATAATAGGCTACAAAAACGGGAACAACATAATTAACCAATGTGGGACTAAAGAATACAAGACATTCCCAACAATTCTCCACCTTGACTTGAATTCCACCGAACTAAATCACCAAATATAGCTATCCCCTTCTAACCTCTCACTCGCCAAATGCCCCCGAGGGGCGATCAACTGCAAATACCAAGCAAGCCCAAGCAATGCTTGAACTTGGCAACCGGAACCGGTTTAGTCAACATATCTGCTGGGTTATCTGCCGTACCCACTTTCTTCACCTCAACTTGCTTCTGTGAGATGATATCCCGAACGAAGTGATACCTGACATCGATATGCTTAGTCCTCTCATGATACATCAGATTTTTAGTCAAATGTATAGCACTCTGCGAATCACAAAATACTGAACTCACACCCTGTGCAAGACCAAGCTCACAAAGCAAACCTCTCATCCACAATGCCTCCTTCACAGCTTCAGCAATGGCCATATACTCCGCTTCTGTTGTAGACAGCGCAACTGTAGCCTGTAAAGTAGCTTTCCAACTAATGGCACTTCCGGACAGAGTAAAGACATAACCTGTCAGAGACCTCCTCTTATCGTGGTCACCGGCAAAATCCGAATCAACATAACCAACAGCATGATCACCAGAATTGACAATCCCAAACAATAGACCAACACCTGCAGTTCCGCACAAATACCGTAGTATCCATTTCACAGCCTCCCAATGTGCCTTTCCTGGACGCCCCATATAACGACTAACGACACTAACTGCATGTGAAATATCAGGACGAGTACATACCATGGCGTACATAAGGCTCCCAACTGCGCACGAATATGGAACCTGAGACATATACTTCTCATCATCCTCCGACTGTGGTGACAACTCAGCTGAAAGTCGAAAGTGTGCTGCCAAAGGGGTACTGACTGGCTTCGAGTTCTGCATGGCAAAGCGCTCAAGTACTTTAAGAACATAAGACTTCTGATTCAAAAATAATTTGCCAGCTACTCGATCTCTGCAAATCTCCATACCCAAAATACGTTTTGCCGCACCCAAATCTTTCATCTCAAATTCACCACCTAACTGTTGTTTCAACCTGTTGATTTCTGACACACTCTTGGCAGCAATAAGCATATCATCAACATACAACAGTAGATAAACAAATGAACCATCTGGAAGTTTTCGAAAATATACACAACTGTCATACTCACTCCTAGAATATGACTGGCTTATCATAAAAGTATCAAACCGCTTATACCACTGCCTAGGGGATTGTTTGAGGCCATACAAAAACTTACGAAGTAAACAAACGTGATCCTCCTTATCAGAAACAACAAATCCCTCAGGCTGACGCATATAAATCTGTTCCTCAAGCTCGCCATGCAAAAACGCAGTTTTGACATCAAGTTGCTCTAACTCAAGATCATAACATGCAACAATAGCAAGTAAAGTGCGAATGGAACTATGTTTTACAACTGGTGAAAATACCTCATTGTAGTCAACACCCTCCTTCTGGCTGTATCCTTTCGCCACTAGCCGAGCTTTAAACTGAGCGTCTTCTACCCCTGGAATACCTGGTTTGCGCTTGAAGATCCACTTGCATCCAACAATCCTCTTCCCTTTCAGCGGTTCTACTAACTCCCATGTCTGATTCTTCTGAAGAGACTCAATCTCCTCATTCATAGCAACAAACCACTGTGCAGACTCAGCGCTCAAAACAGCTTCCGTATAGCTTGAAGGCTCCTCATACTCAACTGTTTCAGCAACTGATAAAGCATAGGCCACCATCTCAGAATAAGCCGAATACCTTTCAGGAGGCCGAATCTCCCTCCTTGGCCTATCTTTAGCAATAGTGCGTGGTTGCTCAACTAATGCATCAACCTTTGTGTCTGAACTCTTGAACTCCTCTTCAATTGGCTTCTCAATGTGCTTCTTCCCTGAGTCGGAAGCTTCACCCAAAAACTCCACCTGCTTTGGAACACTATGTTCCTGAACTGTATCATCAACCTGCTTAGACTCCTTAATCAGATAATTTTCATCAAAAGTCACATCCCTACTGATCAAAAACTTCAAATCATCAGAGCACCATAACCTGTACCCTTTGACACCTGCTGCATAACCCAAGAAAATACACTTCTTGGCTCGTGGCTCCAATTTACCCTCATTCACATGAGCGTAAGCTGGACACCCAAAAACACGCAATACAGAATAATCAGCTGGATGACCTGACCATACCTCAAACGGAGTCTTACACTCAATAGCAGTCGACGGAGACCTGTTCACCAAATAGCATGTTGTGGAAACGGCTTCAGCCCAAAATTCTTTGCCCAATCCGGAATTGGACAACATACAACTTGCCTTCTCCAAAAGAGTCCTGTTCATTCGTTCAGCCACACCATTTTGCTGAGGGGTTTTTCTCACTGTGTGATGCCTCACAATGCCCTCATCACTGCAAAATCTATCAAACTCGCCAAGACAAAACTCCATACCATTATCAGTTCTCAAACGTTTTATTTTCTTACCAGTCTGATTCTCAATCAAAGTTTTAAACTGTTTGAATGTATTAAAGGCGTCACTCTTATGTTTCAACATATACACCCAAACTTTACGAGAGAAATCATCGATAATACTCATAAAATATCGAAAACCACCTTTAGAAGTTACCTCTGCGGGACCCCAAAGATCCGAGTGAAAATAATCCACCGTGCCTTTGGTGCGATGAACAGCTGTACTGAATTTTACCCTGCACTGCTTGCCGTAGACACAATGCTCACAGAAATCCAGTTTCTCAATTTTCTGGCCACATAGCAAACCCTGTTTGCTCAAAACTGTCATCCCCCTCTCGCTCATATGCCCAAGGCGCATATGCCACAAACGAGTCAAGTCTGAATCTGAAACCTTGGATGAAGCAACCGTTGCTGCAGCACCTAAAACTGTACTGCCCTGGAGTGTATAGAGGTTACCACGCTTCTGACCCTTCATCAGTACTAATGCACCCCTTGAGACTTTCAAAACTCCACCTTCACCGAGGAATTTGTAACCATGAGAATCAAGAGCACCCAGGGATATAAGATTTTTCTTCAAATCCGGAACATGTCGAACCTCAGATAAAGTCCTAACAATACCATCATGCATCCTAAGCTGAATCGTTCCTGAACCAACAGTCTTACAGGCCATGTTGTTGCCCATCAAAACTGTACCACCATTGACCGCCTCATAAGTAGAAAACCACTCTCTATGCGGACACATATGGTATGAACATCCAGAATCTAGAACTCACTCGGTATTAGAGCGAGAATCGCCCTCTGTAACTGATAACACATTATCTGACTCATCTGAACTTTCAGCAATTCCAGCAATTACTTTACCCCCTTTCTGGTCTTCTTTTTCCTTCTCCTTGAGTTTTAAACAGTCACTTTTCCAGTGCCCGGGTTTCTTGCAATAATTGCACTTTCCCTTTTTCTTACCTGATGATCTGGATCTTCCCCTATTACTCGACTCCACCCTTTCTGTTGTTCTTCCCCTAACAAACAAACCCTCCGCATGTGCATCACCCTCACCTGACACTTTTTTCCTCAATTCTTTCGAATATAGGCTGGCCTTAACATCCTCCATGGATATCGTGTCTTTGCCATACAATAGGGTTGTAACAAAGTGCTCATACGAAAGTGGTAAAGAACATAGCAAAATTAGGGCTTGGTCCTCATCCTCAATTTTACTATCAATATTTTTCAGATCCATAATAATACGGTTGAACTCGTCTAAATGATCTTTAACAGGTATACCTTCTCGCATACGAAACGTATAAAGACGTTGTTTGAGATATAACCTGTTGGTGAGCGACTTCGTCATATATATGCCTTCCAACTTCAGCCAAATTCCTGCTGCTGAAGTTTCTTCTTCCACCTCGCGAAGAACGTCATCTGCCAGACTCAACTGAATAGAACTCAGAGCTTTGGCATCCTTATCATCCCAATCTTCCTCTTTGATTCCAGAACTAGTCTTGCCTAACAAAACCTTGTGCAATCCTTGTTGGGTTAGCAGAGCCTTCATCTTTACTCTCCAAAGACTGAAACTGCTGCTCTGCCCATCAAACTTTGCAATCTCAAATTTAGCCGCCATAGCCACAATCGGAAACGAAACCCTAGTTTTTGCAACCTAAGGCTCTGATACCAGTTTGTTGTAACGAACGCTATGAATGCAAGCTAAGAACGAGAAATTGAAAACTAAACAAGAAATCACAAAGACACAAGATATACGTGGTTCCCCAAGATGGGTACGTCCACGGGCGAGAAGAGAGAGGATTCACTAACCAACGTGAAGAAGAGATACAAAGAGCCGGCTATAATCCGTAACTCTAGAAAGGCCACAATATGAAAGCCCAAAAGATAATTTCTAGAAGTACCCCAAAAGCCTTATTTATAATAGGCTACAAAAACGGGAACAACATAATTAACCAATGTGGGACTAAAGAATACAAGACATTCCCAACACTAGACAGAAAGTATACAATAAACAGAAGTGACAAAGACTCGGGAGGGGCAATTCAATCATTTACGTGCCAAAACTAATGGTCTTTGTACGAATTTGACGATAGCAGGAAATCCCAGCGAATAGTTTGTAAAGCAGGAGAGGTCAGAAACCTCAGGGGAGGTCACAGTGCAATTTACCCCAGCTTTTTTTTTTGGGTACTTCGGAAATTCATTCAAATACTAAAAAAAAACGCAAGATCACGACAGGAAAGGAAACATATAGTCCAAACCGGCCTAAAATGGCCACAGTAACTAATCTAAAACCCGCCTAACATTTTCGCCGTCTCTGATAAGGAATTTCCTGAGGGAGATGGGGATGTCCACAGCAACAATCATGTCTTCGTCTTGCTCTGCTCCCATGTGGGCAAGATGATCCGCGCATTGATTGGCAGTGCGGTAGACATGGTTCAGCGTCGTATCCGTGCGAATGAGGAGGTCATGCGCTTCGTGAATAATAACACGTGTATCCACTGATGCGGTGGCTTCGTCAAGCACCAAAACCTTGCTTTTCTTGAGTAGCACCGCCCGAGGCAAACCAGCTGCTGTTGACCCATACTCCAATTCTCCCCATTCTCTGTAACCTGCTGCAATGTTTGAAGCAACTTCACCCACAGACTCCCTTCCCGGTGGTAGACTTGGTCCACCATCATCCGAGTCATGGTGTAAACCCTCATTGTCATAATGAATATTTTCAGGATCCATCTCCTATGAAAAACTGAAAACAAAACAGAGAAAATTAATACACTAGAATATTAGTTAATAACATCTAAATAAGTTAATAACCTACATGTGCAGAAAACCTAGAATGTACAAATAGAGCAAAATAAACTGTATTCAAAATTTGAATTTAGGGCGGTAATGACTAACTTAGTAACCAATTTTTATTTCAAAATACTGACTCCATGTTTGAACCGATTGCAAGTAGCAACTAATTTTACCTCATAGTAAGTAGCAACTACCAATTTTACCACTACAGCAAATAGCAACTACCAATTTTGCTGCAGAAGTCTAAGTCTAGGCAATCATGCAGAACATAATTAAAATGCATATGCAAAATTAGCAAAATTAGCCGACAATTGGCAAAATTTTACCACTATAGCAAGTAGCACTGATTGCAGTTTAGAGTATTTGATAAGTTTCCCTTCGTCGATTACACATATAGAGACTTAAAAAAAACATGTACATCCCTGAAGAGAACATGTCACTGCACTAAAATTTTGTTTAGTATGTAAGATGTCACTGCACAATGTGGGCTACCACAGCCCCGGGTGGATTGGGGCGGCTCGAAAAATAATGTTTTGATTTGAAAATTTGATTTTGTGGAGTCACCAACCGGATTTATGGTTTGTCACCCGAGAAACTGTTTTGATTGAAAATGCCTGCTTTGAATTGAAAACCAGAGATTTGTTTGAGGGTTCGGAAGCCATGTTACAAGGGAGAAGGATTTTACGGCACCCCCCTCGCCCGATTTGAAATCCGTCTCTACTAAACATTTACGGAATTTTTTGAAAAGAACATTTTGTTGCATTAGACATGTAGCACGTACTGACAAGTATATCAAGTAAAGTTGTGTATACATATGCTAGTGTACAATGTATATTATTGAAATAATGCAAAATAAAGAATGATGCATGAAAAATGAAGATCAGTTTCTGAGATCACTCCCGAGCGCTTGGGACAGCACTCCTGAATGCTCAGGAGTTCTGCTATACCGTCCTGCAAACTTTGGTTAAACAGATGTACTAAAACAATTGAAAGAAATATGTGACAATGCTCAGCAAAAAGATTAAACATCCAAGAACTGGTCCTGGCCATCCAACCCATGCCTCATTGCATTTGAATTGAAAACTGAATAAGCTCTGAAAATACTAAGGTGTTTTATGTACTAACAAGAACATTAAAAGTGAATTTCCAAGGAAAATGTGGCCTTATCCTGCTGCTGACTATACATTACTTTTTGTAAAAAAAGTGAAAATGTTTCTGGAATTAGCTGGAAGCCTGCATTATTTTCAAAAACATAAAAGAACAGCAACTGGATCCACAAAACCTTCATTTCCCTTGAACATTCACATGAAAATGAGAAATATGGACAAAATCACTCCTAAGCACTCAGGAGTGCCGCAGAGCTTATTGAAAATTTTTTGTAACGACCTGGATCTTTGCCCTATTTTTTTTTTCGAATAAAGAAATTATTTTTAATCAAATAGTCTATAGTAATCGATTAATTATTTAAAAGTGTAATTTGATTAAACTAGAACCTAGATTAATTTTTGGTATTTAAAATTAGTTTAGCATATACATTATTAATTAGCTTATAACTATGTATAAGTGTGTCTATATATCTATAAAATAGATATTAGTAACCATCCCACAATTTATGGGATTTGGATACCCATCCCCCACCTATCTCTCCCTCTATCTCTATCTTTTCACTTATCCACTCCCCTTCAAACTCTTCCTAAATTATACATCTCTCTAATCTCTATAACATCCCACTCTCCTACCTTCCTCCACTACTCCCTCTATATTACTCCTGGTCCACTGCAAAAACAGAAATAAGAAAAGAGGGATCACACCCTTTCAATTTTCGTCCATATCACATCCCTTTGTTCACAGCCTGTTTCTTCCTAGTTGCTGTCATTTTTAGGCCTAAGTTTCTTCACGAATGTTGTAGAGGGCGTCGAGAGCTTCGATTTCGACCCAAGAATCACCCAAAACGGTCAAGGATTGATAGAGTTATCGCTGTTCAAAGATCAGTGAAATTTTCGGATTTCTGTTTCCAGACAGCAAACAGGACTTATGAAAACCCCCACTTTTCTCCTAGTTCGAATGGTTTTCGGGCTTTGACTTCTTCACAAAAGTTGTAGAGCATTTCAAGATCTTCGCGTTAGACACAAGAATCGTCCAAAACGGAAGAGGTTTGGTCAAGTTATTCCAATTCAAATTTGCTGCTAGAATACCGATCTTTCGCCGCCAAACGAAAACCCACCGGACTCCACCAAATCATTTTGTCCGGATTAAAGTTATTATAATCCTTCTCCTACCTCTCCCTAAGTATATTAATGTACTAAGAGGTTAGTTTTTATTATTAGAATCGAAAAGATTCGAAATTGAAATTGAACGAACGAAACCCAGATTTTTTCGAGAAGACACTGCTCTGTTATTAACCGTGATTGCTAATCACGTTTTTGGAACTGTTCACCAGTTGGAAGTTTTAAAACAAATGGCACAACAATTACAGTTATTCCCCTGGACTTCTTGAATTTATAATTTTGGCCCCAAGAGATGCGTTTGGGTGGTTTTAACTTACGTGTTATATATGAACGATAATGAGAATAATTGAATTGCCTTGGTTTAGTGTTAATTGAATATGATTCTTATAATAAATAAATAGAATGATGAAGGATTACTAGTTAAATTATTTGTTCGATAAAATTTCTCATTTATTTAATAAATTAAGGGCATTGGCCCAATTATGAAACTCTACGTGCTTTACTTACTCGCACAGTACCAATTGCTATGTTTGCTTTCCCATTAAAATATATCATGTTTACTGATTATGTTATTATGGATTCATGATTGTTGTATTGTTGGGTCGGACTTAGATTCGCTTGGTGATTTTAATGAGAAATTATGTCGACGTTGTTATGGTTAATGAAAAAGGAAAAATAGATGAAAAGTTGTGGGCTTAGTAGGACCTCAGGTATTGAGCGTAGCCTGGCAGGACCTTAAGGGTAGCCTGAAAGACCCGGTGTAGCTAGGGTGGCCAAACAGGACCTCAGGTATTGAGGGTAGCCTATCAGAACCTTGAGGGCAGCCTGATGGACCTAGAATTGTGAGGGTGGCCAAGCAGGACCTCAGGGGTAGCCAGACAAGACCTCAGGTATTGAGGGTAGCCTAGCAGGACCTTGAGGGCAGCCTGATGGACCAAGAATTGTGTGGATAGTCTACTAATACCTCGTGATATTGAAGGTAGCAGAACGTTTGAAATATGTTCAACGGAATTTTGAGTTTGAAAAAGTGATGGATACTATGGTGCAGGTATGATTATGAAATGTGAGATTCAAAAGAAATTAATTTAAAGGCTTGCTAATGGATTTATTTATTTAATGCTTGTCGTTTGATTATGAAATTTTCATATGAATTGTGATAAAGCTGCTTAGCTGTAAAGTAAGGGGTTGGTAAGGTTAGGCTTATTCTACTGAGTGAATTATCACTCAGAGATACGTTTGTATCCTGGTAAATCGGTTGCTTCGGGGATCAATTTGCCAGAATGTGCAGGATTCAATGGTGGAGCAGTTTGACACAGGAGGAATACTAAGGGCAGAGACCGAGTATGCTTGGGATCTGTATCAAGACTAGAGTCGCTCTGAAGTTATTTCAATAAAATGCTAGATTTTATTAGGGCTAAATAAGTATTTTTTTTTATCAAGTCAGTATCTTCCAAGAGAAGTCAGCTCAATGCTTATCAAACCAAGGTCTGCCTTTGAATAGAAGCTCAGTATTTTTTAATTTGAGTTGAAATAAAGAAATCCCTATGTTAAAGAATTTTTTTTTTGAAGAATAATAATTTATGCTGCCGATATTTGTTTAAAATATCGGGGCGTTACAATTTTCTTTGCAGCTCTTCTGCCCTTGTTTTTACGCCAAGATCATTCAACCATACATCCAGTATGAAGGACTGGAGTGGACTGAATGACCTCTCTCAGAAGGATAATAGCCCTTTTAGTTTGAAAAGTAGAAGGATTCTACCTTCTTGAATGAACTCTTGCTTCCTGGATGGACTTTGAAGGTGGAGACAGGTGGAAAGATTCCAGTAATTAGGACCGAATGTAACTCCTAACTTTCAGAATTTTCCTTGAAGTATTAGAAGTTGTTTTGATTTTTGACAAGGCTTGAAGAGTGATTTTCTTTTGCAAAGTGGATTTTTCTTTGAAATTGAGAGAGTGCAGGTGCAGTATTTCGTTGTGGTTTCTGGTCTCTCCAAAATACAACATAGAGGCTGCTATTTATAGACCAGGGGAAGGGATTTTGAATTTTAAAAATTAATTGGAAATTAAATAAAATATTTTTGGAGGGAATAAAACAACATCATTCAGTCTTCTGAATTCCCTGGTATAAATCACTGTAGCAAGGCCGAATATATTGAGGAACAGGGCCATGTACTTGTTGAAAAAGCTGAAAATTCAAATTCCCTTGGAGAATTTTGTTGACCTGAGCGCTCAGGAACGGATCCGAGCGCTTGGGAACGAGCAAAATTTGGGTTTTTGAAAATTAGTCCTGAGCGCTTGGAAATGGTTCTGAGTGCTTGGGACTCAATTTATTGAATTGATTTTAATTTTAAAGGTCCAAGAAGCAAAATTCCACCATAACCAGGGCTTGTATCAATCCAAATTCCTCATTGGGGGGCCACAAAGCCAAAAATTAAGGAATTTCAAGAGGTTCAAATTGGGGTGTCTACACACAACGGGGACAACAATAACAAACCACCACCTAATAACAAAATATTTCAAAACCATAATTTAAAGGTAAATAACAAATTGAACACAAACCACCACCTAATTTACTATTTCAAAAACTATCAGATCTGTTCACCTCTGGAGAGGGAAGTGAGAGAGGTACTTGTTGACGTCTAGAAAGGGAAGGGCTAGATCTGTTGACGTCGGTCACCGAAAATGAAAACTCGCCGTACACGTCTGTCACCGGAAACAATCTTAGTCGTCGAGTTTCAGAGACAAATCATTAAACGCGACAGAGGGTTTCAGTCGGGCAAACAAACTCAGATCTAGGGTTTCAGTCGGGCAAACAAACGACCTCAATCGACTCACCGCTAGACCACTACCGTCACCGTTGAGAGTGGAGAGAGTGAGAGAGACGAGAGTGAGATTTAGATGTTGAGAGTGAGAGAGATCGGATTTATCAGAACATTGCGAATTCCGAACATTGAGATTTCCGAAAGTTGAGAGTTAAGAGTGACTGAGGTTTGAGTGAGAGAGTGAGATTGTGAGAGACAGAGAGAGAATCAGAGATGTCTGCTAGGGCAACATCTCTTCCCCTTTTATATGAATGGTATGATCATGTGCATACGAGACACCAATAATCCATATGCACCAATAGCAGAAAATTCTCGTAAAATCCTATAATGCATCACTCGAGGGCCGCTCGAGCTGTTGTTTGAAAATCGAAACAGTCTATCTTTTATGTGGGAGAGATTATATCATTCCTGCCAAAAATGAAGTAATTTGGTTATCGTTATATGCTTGATTGTTTATAACGTTCATTTTCCTATTAATGAATCTACGTCCTGATGAAGGAGCTTTTAAAACCCGATAGACGCAAAAATTGGTGAGAGTCATTAAAACACAGAGAATAACAAAATGAACGGTATGAATCGTCATATTTGTTTTGCGATCGTGTGGTTAACGTACATTATATTATAGCAGAATACCTTGGTTCATAACCAACTAAGTTCGATGTATAGATTTGAAAGGTAGCTGCAGACTCTTTTTTTCGAATGTTCAATCTAAACCATTACGATTTAACGTCTTATCAAATTTATCATTCTCACCTGAATAGGTGATTATCGAATGTCGAAAACCACATGATCGGAACACATTCGGTGCTTCCAGAGGCATTAAAGTCCTATAATGCACTACTTGAGGGCCGCCTAAGCTATTTTTTAAAAATCGGAACCATCTAACTTTTATGTGGGAGGGATTAGATTATTCATGCCAATAATCAAGTAAAATGCTTATCGCTACATACTTGATCGGACGTAAAAAAAATTCAATCAAACAATGAATCAGTGTGGCGATGAAAGAGCTTTCAAAATCCGACGCACGAAAAAATTAGATCCCATGATTAAAACACTGGGCACAACAAAATGAACGCATTGAATGGTATCGATCGTCGTGATTGCATTGCGATTGTGTGGCTACTGCTTGATGGCCTCGTTTTTATATAATAAAGCTACATATTATATACTCCCTTCATCCCAAAATGTTTGTTCAGTTCGCAAAACGGAGTGTTAAAAATAATACAATTTTTGCAAGAAAAATTCAAAAGTTTTACAATATCTTACTAGATATCAATGAGTATTTTTTATTTGTGAAAAAAAATTTGAATTTTTTCTTGAAAGAATTGTATTATTTTTAAGTTATCGTTTTGCGGACCAGACAAACAATTTGGGATGGAGGGAGTATTAATTTTTCAAATCCATAACACAAGTTAATTGGTGGCATTGTGGTTTGTTTGTGTATGAAAGAGCCTAGGAACTTGGGTTCAAGTCTTAGTCCAGCCAACCTCTTTTAGTTTTTTTTTCCCCTTATTTCTACTATGAATTTTTTTTCTTTTTTTTTTGTTTGAGACTTTTTTTTCTTCTTATTCCTCGTTAGATTTGGGGTAAATAATATACGACTCTTGCACATTTCCTTTCATATTAAATTACTCTTGCACCATAAATATTTTGATAAGCTTTTTTAATTTTACTTATTATCTTGTAATGTTAAATTTACAAACCAAAGATCCAAAACCTATTCACTAACAAAAACAAAACAAATATTTTTTACCGAATAAAAATTGATAATTTTTTAAAGGTAAAAAAATGATTTTTTAAAAACTTGATTTTTTTAAGAAATTGTTTTTTTAAATTAAATATTTTTTACTAAATAGAAATTGTTTACTTTTTTTAAAATAATTAAAAAAAAAAGCCATTTGGCTTATTCAATTTTTTTTTCTTTTTCCGTGTGCCTCATGTCGTTCCCTTTCGTGCCCGTGTCGTGCCCATGCCTGTGCCCGGCTAGAACCGTATCGTGTCGTGCCGTTCCTATCCACTTTCCGTGCCCTTGCCCGTCTACGACTGTATCGTGCCGTGCCGTGCCTGGCCAACTTTTGTGTCGTGCCCGTGCTGTGCCACCCACTTCCGTGCCCGTGTCGTGCCTCAGGTCCACTAAGACTGTGTCGTGTCGTGCCGTGCCAGGCCAAAACCGTGTCTATGACGTGTCGTGTCTGTGCCCGTGCCGTGCCGGCACAGCCCATTTGACACCTCTAAATTGGTGTAATTTGTTATCTTTATCGCAGATATTCGGGGGATGTCCCTTAGAATTATTTGCGCATCTAGGTTCACATTGCTTGTTTTGTTGTGGCGTACGGAATCACATTTTTCTTGATCTGGTACGGAATCACATTGCCTATCCGTTTTTTTGTAGCAGATTGGTTGTTGCGGAGTAATTATTCAATAGTCTCAGAGTACCACGTGGCATGTCCACGTCGTGCTCCCAACCAATAATGTAGCGGTAAGTCCACACCTTATGTCTAGCTTATCGAACAATGATCCACATCAGGTACTGGGATTGGAAGGAAGATGAAAATCTTCTCCCAACGGTGTGACATAATCGGGTCAACATAGCGCTCATATTTTGTTCCAATGTCCAAGTCTCAAGCTATATGCCTCCTGTACACTGTATATTCGGTTAGTTTTTTTTAATTTCAAGCTAATTTACCACAAAAAAAAAAAAAAAACAATTCTTGCTGTCAAGATCTTATAATTTGAATGAAAAATTGAAAGATTATATCGAGCGCCTACACTTATTTTATTAAGCTAATTCTTCAGGAGCCCACTCAAAAAGATTCTACTAGTTCTTGAATAGATTATTGTTTATCTTTTCTATTTAATTATATCTTTCATGTGGTTTGAGGATTATAAACCGTCTAGTAACTCAGATATTCGACAATGATGTTGCAAGTTTTGAAGTTTCGAAGATGTATAGAACTTGGAGTTGTATTGATCGAGACTGATTATCCTAACACTTAATCTTAAAAGACCGGACAAAATCCAAATGCTTGGAGGGAACAATTAGCTAAAGAATGCACGAGGAGTCTAGTGTCTACCATCGAACAAGGATTATTGTATAGCGGAGTATATGAAATCCAGCCTTATTAGTCTATGTGCGACTTGAGGACTCGGTCACTGCATGCCAACAAACAATATGTGCACCATACACCCAAAAAAAAAAAAAATTACGGAACATTACAAAAATAGGAAACTTGTTCCGAAAATCAACCACAACACAGTAAATAGAATCCAATGAAATCCAGAAAAAGCATGGAGAGGTATGGCAGCTTCATAGATCACCACAAGCCTCAGCCTTTACTAAGTGCAGTTACAAAGCATGATGAATCACCTTTGAGTATCTATCCCCACCAATAACGACTTCAGTGTATGGATCTCCACTTCCATTAGGTAAGCTCTTCAGACGAGTACTGCTAATTTTGCTCCCTTAGCCCTCCAAAAGTTTAATTTGATAGGAGTTGAAAAGTGATGATACAAGGAATTGCCTCCAAGAGATTAATTTGACTGGAGTTGGTAAGCGATGAGACAAGGAGACACAAACTTTCAGATGCAAGGAATTGCCAACCTTCAGCCTTCGATCGCTAATTAAGTGCAGCTTCAAGCATATCCGTAAATTAGCTCCATCAATAACAGCTTCAATAGAGAGCCCCACAAATCTCTTAGCCCTCCGGACTGAGGAGTTGAAAAGAGAAACAGAGCCACAAACCAACACCACAACCAACCAATCCCAGATATGAAGCAACAGCTAGCAACCACACAACCCACCCATTGGCACCTAAAGCAAAAGAACAATATCTCTTACCCAGCTTGAACAATATCATTTACTCTAAACATGATATCTTCCATTAAAAAGTTGCAACCACCCTTACTTCTTGTCACGCAAAAAGCAACCCTGGCATTGATCAGCTCAATAACTTCCACCCAAACCACTGCTTTATTCTCAAAGAACAGTTGATTCCTGGCATTCCAAATGGACCATATCACTGCGAAAGGTATCAAAACGAAATTAATCTTTTACTGTCTTCTCCAAGAATGGACCTACGCAAGTTGGCCAACAGGACTTGACGTCGAGACCTCGGTGGATTTCGTCACCAATGAGAGTGGTAGATTTCGTCGGAGTAAATCCAAGAGCGAGAGGGCGTTGTAGATTATATATATATTATATATATGTGTGTGTGTGTGTGTATATATATATATATATATATATATATATAGAGAGAGAGAGAGAGAGAGAGAGAGAGAGAGAGAGAGAGAGAGAGAGAGAGAGATTGGAGAGAAGAGGGGAAAGAGAAACCCAAACAAACCTGAGAAATTTTTCGGTGCCCCTGAAATTTTTTACAACAAATGTAGACACATCTGATTACCAAGGGGGCAAAAAATTTGATGACGTTTGTGTGATATATTTGAAAGAGTGTAGGTATATAATTAAAAGTTGGTAAACACACATGAGCTATTGGAATTCAATCTCAACCATTGCAACAACTTATCTTTTGTTAAAGTAGGAAAAATGTAGAAGTATCAAAGGAAATTAACCAATATTCGACATCCTCAAACACACATTTTACAACTTTATAGCTTAGTCTCTCCAATTCTTTCATAAAGAAAATGTGAACTCAACAACTCTAGTGCCAAAGCACATCTCAACTTTAAAAGAAAAGGAAAAAAGGAAAAAAAAGATATTAGATCGAAAAAGACTATGAATATATGGTCTGCTAAGTTAACAGAGGAAGGAAAAGATAGTTACAGAATCATTGTTGCTAGTGATGACGGTGGTTTCAATGGGCACACTTTCTTGATTTTGCATTTGGGGATCGCATCGGCAAGGGGTTGATAATTTGATGTTCTCTACAATCCAATTCTTCGATCCTCTCAGTTTTCCGTTCACCTGTTAAATTTTGCCTGCATTGTTGCAAAATGTTGTTAGAGTTCTAAGAACAACAATAGATTTGTACATGCACGCGATAAAATCTAATTAAAGAGATGGTAGAAACACGATAAAATTTGAACGCTAAATTAGAAGAGGAAAAATCTCTGCTTGACTATAGCAATAATCGATAGATGTAGATACGAAAAGAATTTCAAAATTAAGACTTACATTTTAGGAGAGGTGTGGAAACGAACTTATTAGTAGGAGATAAGACTTACATTTTAGGGAAATTAACAATCCCAAACAAAACCCTCTGTTGGCCAATAATCAAGTAATATAGATTATGCTAATCTGTTTTGAAAACCAACTTAACGATTTAATCTTATATCCAATCAGGTAAAGCCACTTGGTGCTCTTACAGCTTCCCTCACAAGTACACCCTTTTACTACTTAATATGAAGTATAGATTCGCAAAGTTTATATTGCTTGAAAAAAAGTAACTATTGTTTATGAAAGAGTAATACACATGCATCCATAGAGCCAATGCCAGTTAGGAAAGCACAGTAGAAAAATGTAAAACCAAAAACCCAAACAGTAAAGGGATAACAAGAATACTTACGCATTTGGAAAATTGACATCAAGTAGTTGTCCTAATGTGATCATGAGGAATGGGTTCTGCAAGTGTGACTTGTGTTTTGATAGAGCCACAGAAACTTGTTGCATAGTGGGTCGGCACTGCGGGTTGGGGTGCAAGCATGCAAGTGCTATCTGTACAGCAAGAACCACTGCTTCCTCCTCCTGATTCCTTGGTAGTGGGAGCCGTTTGTCCAACACGTCCTTCAACAGAATACCATAAGAAGATGGTGGTGACGAATCCAAAGATGATGAAGAAAGAGAAGACATGAGATCCCCTGGATGCCTCCCCATTACAACTTCCAGTGTTAAAACTCCAAAGCTGTAGACGTCTAACTTTTCATTCACCTCCATTGTGTAAGCAAGTTCTGCCCAAGGAAAGGAAGGGTACAACAAACAGGGAAAAAACTTCTGAAAAATTGTAGAGGAGGCTTAGGAATTAGCATATTCAACATAAAAACACGACACTATATTGGTAGCTAAGATGAATTGTGCAAGTACCTGGAGCAGCATATCCCAAGGTGCCTGCAAAGGAAGTCCAATTTGATGAGTGCAGGTTTAGAAGTCTCGCAGTTCCGAAATCAGATAGATAAGCGACATCTTCTAAGTTTAGAAGAACATTCTTGCTCGATATATCACGATGAATGACCCGGGGTGAACATCCATGGTGCATATATGACAAAGCATCTGCCAAACCTTTAACAACATTTATCCTCTTAACCCAATCCAAACTTAGTGCTTCTTCCTCACAGCTTAGTTTCTTGTCCAAGGTCCCCCCTTCCAAGAACTCATAAACCAAAAATGAGTGTCGTGGATGTGAACAGTAACCCAAAAGCCTTATGATATGCCGATGTCGTATCTCTGTCAATGCATGAATCTCACTCATAAAACTTACCAGATTAGCCAACTCGCCATCTTGGGAAGGAGGGTACTTTTTTACAGCGACAACTTGACCACTTGGCAGCTCAGCTCTGTAAACAGTGCCATATCCACCTGCTGCAATGCAATGCTTATCATTGAAATCCTCCGTCGCTTGGATTATGTTTTCATACACCAATTTTCCATCGAAGCTCCAAATCTCAAACAAATCTTTATTACTTGCTCTGTTTGGCTCAATTTCGTTGTCTCTCATTTTGTTGCGATGGATCAGGAAAGTCATAGCAACAATAAGAAATAAAATACCCAACAAAGGAACTACAACTTGAAGCACAATTTTTTTATGATTTCTCCCTTTATCTCCATTGTTCTGCTTTAGTGAGCATGGCATCAAACTAGTTTTATTGCCACATAGTCTATCATTGTTTCGATATGCTTGAAATGAAGCATCTTCAAATGCTTTTGTGTTGGGCAGAGGACCCTCCAAGTGATTGTAAGATATGTCAACCGACGTTAAACTTGACATCCCGTTGAAAGAGAAAGGGATTGAACCAGACAAGAAGTTGTGGGAGAGATTTAGTATCTCTAACCTTTTCAAGCTCCCAATCCCTGATGGTATCTCACCTGTTAATAAATTAGTTCCAAGATCGAGATTTTCAAGAGACTGCAATTTTCCTAATTCAAAAGGAATACTTTCCCTGAGAAGATTTCTGCTCAATTTCAAGTTCAGAAGATTCACACAGTCACCCAACTTCTTTTGAATAGGTCCACTAAGATTGTTTCCAGACAAGTCTAGATGCTGAAGACTAGACAGGCTTCCAATTTCTGGTGGAATATCGCGTGAAAGTTTGTTATTGCTAAGAGTAAGATTGAACAATAAAACCAACTTTCCCAAATTCTTTGGTACCGCACCAGCTAGATGATTTGAAGAGAGGTCGAGTAATCGTAACTGAGTTGCTCTTACAATTCCAGGTGGAATGTTTCCAGAAAGGTCATTGTTGGAGATCTTTAGGCTAGTCAGATTGGGAAACTGATCCCATTTGTGCCAAAGATCGCCATAGAAATTATTATGACTGAGATCTAGATAATCAAGGTTTGGGAATGCCTCAAAAACTTCTGATAAATGCCCCGTCAATTGGTTTTGATCAAACCTAACACGACGTAACTCACTGCAATTTCTTAAGCTATTCGGGATACGACAAGTTAAATAGTTATCTGCTACGACAAGTCGTTTGAGGGATCCATGAGCGAACATATACGGCGATAGATAACCGGTGAGCTTGTTGGAGCTTATATCAAGATCCTGTAGATATCTAAGACTGCCTATTTCTTGAGGGATAGATCCAGAGAGAGAGTTCCAGGAAAGGTACAACACTGTGAGGTTTGTCAAGTTCCCTATTGAAGCGGGGATTGATCCCGTGAGATTATTCGTTGACAATTCAAGATCAATGAGAGATCTTAGCAATCCTACTTCTTGAGGGATAGATCCAGAGAGAGAGTTGTCGTAAAGGTACAACGTTGCCAGGTTTGTCAAGTTCCCTATTGAAGCGGGGATTGATCCCGTGAGGTTATTCTTGTACAATGCAAGATCAGTGAGAGATCTTAGCATTCCTACTTCTTGAGGGATAGATCCATAGAGAGAGTTCTCGCGAAGATACAACATTTTCAGGTTTGTCAAGTTCCCTATTGAAGTGGGGATTGATCCCGTGAGGTTATTCTTGTACAATGAAACGCCAGTGAGAGATCTTAGCAATCCTACTTCTTGAGGGATAGATCCAGAGAGAGAATTCTCGTAAAGGTACAACGTTGTCAGGTTTGTCAAGTTCCCTATTGAAGCGGGGATTGATCCCATGAGATTATTCTTGTACAATACAAGGTCAGTGAGAGATCTTAGCAATCCTACTTCTTGAGGGATAGATCCAGAGAGAGAGTTCTCGTGAAGGATCAATCTTGTGAGGTTTCTCAAGTTCCCTATTGAAGCGGGGATTGATCCCATGAGATTATTCTTGTGCAATACAAGGTCAGTGAGAGATGTTAGCAATCCTACTTCTTGAGGGATAGATCCAGAGAGAGAGTTCTCGAAAATGTACAACGTTGTCAGGTTTGTCAAGTTCCCTATTGAAGCGGGGATTGATCCCGTTAGATTATTCGTTGACAATGCAAGATCAGTGAGAGATCTTAGCAATCCTACTTCTTGAGGGATAGATCCAGAGAGAGAGTTCTCGTAAAGGTACAACGTTGTCAGGTTTGTCAAGTTCCCTATTGAAGCGGGGATTGATCCCATGAGATTATTCTTGTACAATACAAGGTCAGTGAGAGATCTCAGCAATCCTACTTCTTGAGGGATAGATCCAGAGAGAGAGTTCCAGGAAAGGTACAACACTGTGAGGTTTGTCAAGTTCCCTATTGAAGCGGGGATTGATCCCGTGAGATTATTCGTTGACAATTCAAGATCAATGAGAGATCTTAGCAATCCTACTTCTTGAGGGATAGATCCAGAGAGAGAGTTCTCGTAAAGGTACAACGTTGTCAGGTTTGTCAAGTTCCCTATTGAAGCGGGGATTGATCCCATGAGATTATTCTTGTACAATACAAGGTCAGTGAGAGATCTTAGCAATCCTACTTCTTGAGGGATAGATCCAGAGAGAGAGTTCTCGTGAAGGATCAATCTTGTGAGGTTTCTCAAGTTCCCTATCGAAGCGGGGATTGATCCCGTGAGGTTATTCGTGTACAATGCAAGGGCAGTGAGAGATCTTAGCATCCCAATATCTGTCGGAATTGTTCCCGAAAGATGATTGATGGACGCATTAAGAGATGCGAGTCTGGAAAGGCTGCCAATCTGAGAGGGAATGGTCCCATATATTAAGTTGTTGGACAAATCAAGTTTCACTAGATGTGGTAACGAAGAGAAGTTAAGACTGGAAAGCGTACCTCTTAAACCAATACTGTTAAGGGTTAAATTGGTTACTTTACTGGCGTCGTTGCAACCGATTCCGACCCAAGTGCAATGACTGCTTTCATTCCATGATGAAAGGAGAGATTGGCTTTGATTGTCAAGGCTAGCTTTCCATTTCAAGAGAGCGACTGCTTCGCTTTGTTTTGCAACTGTATTAGTTGCAACGGCGGAATCAGATGAAGAGACAAATGGAATTAGGATGATAACAAAGACAAAGATGATTATGGAGTGAACTGCTTGGAAATTGGGTGCTCTTTTAGGTTGGGATGCCATGGTTGGTTTCTTACGACAATTAATTAAGCTATGAGTGGCAGTTGTTGCATAGAAGGATCGATGAAAGCTTTAATTAAATGTACGTCCTTTGTATGGGGGGGACTATTTATAGGAACGTGTACTAATTAATATCTACGACTTACGTACGCTTCCATTTTGTGGGAAAATGTGGCTCCATAGCAACCCCCGTACGTAACGATCGAAATTTCTTCTTCATGACTCATTAGTCAAGTCGTCTAGCTCTCTTTTTTCCTTTTCTTTTCTTCTAATTAATTTCCTGCTCATCCATTCGCCCCACACAAAAATCACAAGTCAAGTTTGCCGATCCCATAAACACGTCAGATAAAGTTTCAAAAATCATGCAAGATACTATATATGCCAATAAACATGGAATCAACTTACCATGCGTGAAGGGGTAGATTAGACGTTGGGCGCCCGGGTCACTTTTGATTTTCCTAACTCAAGGAAGTACTGATAGTCTTAATATCTACAACACATATTTTCGATTTGTGGAAATTCTGCAGTTGTCTGAGCCAGAACGAGGATGACTGATGAGAATAATTAGTAGAAGTGGTCGAAATTGATCGATATCAAGGGGCATGTGCAGCCAATTAACGTACGTGGAATATTATATCAAATTACTACACAGCATTTGAGAAGAACTGGGAGCTTTCAGCCAATTATGATCACCATAAATGTTCTAAGCCCCCGTAGACTTGACTATATATGGTATCTATTTTGGTCACCCCTCCTCTTCCCTTGGAGGCCTTTGGGAGGCAAGAAGAGAGGTCCAAGATTATTCAAATGCTTTTAACGGCTATTAGGTAGCCTGTTGCAATTCACAACAACAACGTGTAGCGCAACCTATAATCTATAAAAAAAATTGAGGTATTATTAACTTTTGTCGATACAAACCAATAATCTATAAAATAAAAATTAATTTTTTAATTTTAATTTCTTTAATTTGTCGATACGAACCAATAATCTATATTAACTTTTTAAATTTCTTTTGTCGATATGAACCAATAATCTATAATAAAAAAATTGAGGCATTATTAACTTTTGCAAAAAAATCATGCAGATAAAAAAGGTGATGTTATATTATTAAGATAAAAAGAAAGTGATCCTGCAACATTGCTCCCTCCATCCCATATTGCTCGCCCTTTTTAGGAACCGTCGATTTTGCACGCAAAAATAACATATTTATGAGTTTTTTTATAAAAAAATTGCATCAATTTTTTCTTGTCAATGAGATCTTTAAATTGCTGCAAAAATTTTGAAAGAAAATTCGTGCTAATACATTACTTTTTCTAAAATACACGGTTTCAAAAAAATGTGAGCAATTTGGAACAAATGGATTATTAGCTTTTACATGTCTGACTTGCTTCTCAAATATTTAACTTTCTCCTTGGAAACAACGCCACTTCATTGGGGGCAAATGGTCTAGCCAAAACCCAAAACTTCTGTCCAATAAATTTTCCCCATCTATATATCTCTCCACTCATTTGTCTAAAAAATCTAACTCAAAACCCAAACCAAACCATGTTTTGGGGATTTTAGAACTATAATTATTTTATGTCCCCACCACTGTCCAGTAATTTCCCGTAGTTGTTTCAAATCAATCATGAACAAAAATGCCCTTTTGAGATGCTCCAAATTGCACACAAATTGGACTTAATTGTGTCATGTAATATGTAATTGGCTGTGTATTATATGGACTTTTATTGCATGGAAAATAAAAGGTCTTCAAGTCTTCGGCTGTTACTGTGAAAGAGGAGTGATCATCTCCAAAAAGGAAATTCATTAAGGTGTTATGCATTCCAGTGTGAGCTAGATTAGCTGCAGCACTAGAGTGAGTAGCAGGCTCCCCACCTAGCTGGACAGTCTGATCTTAATCGAGTATGCATAGTACGTTGTAGCATCCATGCTTCCCGAGACTCCAATTTATATTGGCTAATAACAAGGGTTAAGAATATGCTTATTTTTTGATGCTTATCAATACAGTTAAATTTGTTCCCGGCCTGTTGTTTTCTTGAAGCTTTGGGCCCTTTTGCCATTCCATGACACTCTCCACTGGCTAATTAATTGTCATGGGACGACTTGAATTAGTATTTTTAAGGCTATCCCCTCCTGTACGTACCAATCGAAAACGACAGAGGGGGCAGAGAGGCTTCCAAATAAACAATTTGATTGGCAAAGAAACAAAAAAGATTATTCTTGTTGAATTGACAACTAATTAAGATCAACAATAATAACTGTTACAGTTGTTTCAATCTCAAGTGCATTAAAAATTTAGGTAATGCAGATTTTCGATAATTAACATTTTTTTTAACAAATTCTCATACAAAATTCCCACAAATAAACTGTCTGTCTCTGTTCGACATCTCATTTTGTTTTTGGGGAACCATATAAAATCATTGGAATGCTGTTAACCCATTCTTGAAAATAGACTTGAATAATATCACAAAGCAGATCAAGGCTTTAACCACAGCTTTTAAACAAGTCAACATTTTTTATTTTTTTTAATTGATTGATAAAGGAAACAAAACTCACACAGAATGACACGTTGCTGAAAAATTTCATGGTATGGAGCAGTAATATTTATAGGAACACGATTCATCACATAAGCAAATCGCAAGCTTGAGATAAATATAATGCGTACAATGAAATTTCCATCACACATTAGGTCTTCCAAACTTTCTAATCTATTCTCAATAACAACTTATCGTGCATGGACGGGTAGACTTGAGAGGAAACAAGACAAAAAATAATTTTCCTTAACACTTTCCTTTCCTTTCCTTTTTTTTTTTTTTCCCTCTTTTCTTTTGCTTTCTTTTCCCCATTTTCCAAACAAGCTTAACTTTCCTTAGTCTTTTCGAACTTTAAAGTCCAACAAGGAATACGAAACAGAGTCTTCCAACCATGATATAACATATTACTGTGACACCATAGAAAAATCTACAAAACAAAATGATTGCCATAGAATTCACACTCAACCCTCTTGAAGGGTTGGAGTTTTTCCACGTCCTTCATTCAGATTTTGTCTTTCTTTAATTTTTCCCCGTCAAGCGATGGATATCCATCGAGATAGAGGATTCTATCTATTGCAATCTACCAATCGTTTCCTATTAAATTGGGAAAACTTAAGGGGAAAGACTAATGGGGAGACTAAGGGGAGAGACCAATGGAATGACTAAGGGGACAAAGACTATAAGGGAAGAGACTAATGGGAAGACTTGGAAAAAAATAGCGTCCATACATGGAGTGAGATTGCTCCAGTTTATCCCGTGGAGTACTCAATTTTGGAGAACCACGTAATTCTCTGTGTTAGTGTCTGTGTGTGTGTTTTGGCTTTGGTTTAATTTGATCCCCTCCCATGGCCATAATAATTGGTATCAGAGCGTGGGTAGCAATCAACACCCAAGACCGAACTTGATTCTGTCTCTTTTCGACATCTCATTTTATTTTTGGGGGAACCATATAAAATCATTGGAATGCTGTTAACCCATATAAAATGATTTGACTATGGTGGCTATTTTTTTTTTTTATAACCGGATGTCTGGGATATCTTGCTCGCACCTCGACTAATTCCGAGGCCCTGAAGGTAATGACCAGGCATAACCCCCAATGGCCCAAGGACTATGATGGCTGTTGGTTGCCTTCTCTTCCCTTGGAGGACTCTGGGAGGCAAGAAGAGATGGCAAAAATTATTCAAATGCTTTTAACAGCTATTATTACTAATAAAGCTACGTCTACATAGTAAATTTTCTCTCCAATTATTACTCTTATTTCTCTATCTATTTCTCCATTCTTATTATCTCAAAAACCTCCCTCAAACCGAATCAGGTTCTACTCGTTTACAAACTAGCTGCATTCGAACTTGAGTTTTAGACTCGTTTGGTACGTAAACGAGTCGAGTTCGAATGTCACAAATCCCGGATCAGCTCGAACATTAAATTTTCATCGTATGGAGGAGTGAGTATTTATAGGAACATGGTTAAATATTCATCACATATGTAATTAAATTCAGAGCTTAATTTTGAGATAAATTGAATACATGCATACAATGAAATGAAATTTCCATCACACATTAAGGCCTCCAAAAAAGTTCTAATCAGTTCTCAATATCTACTTGTCGTGCGTGGTGCATGGGGTAGACTTGTCACTTTTCTAGTAGGATGGTAGGTGCAGCAGACAATGACCACAAGGGAGGAACAAGTGTTACCATTGGGCTACAAGCCCGTTGGAAAACAGACCGAAACCACTCCACAAATTCCATAACTTCAATTCTCTGTTCTTATCGTTGTGTTTCTGCTAGTTTTTTTCTTATGAAAGGGTACGAACATGGTTGTGTTTACTGGGCAGAACATGGTTGTGTTTACTGGGCAGTTCCACCGAGTGGTGTGCACGGACAAAGGTTTTAAATAACGGTTTTGGGGCACGTAATCGTAACGTTTGAGGTGTAACGGTATCAGGAGTATCGAAAGATACGTATTGGGAATCGGTTGTCATGATCGTGAATTTTTAAAAATCATTTTTGAGGGAAAAAAAATTTTAAGTGCCAAAATCACCTGTAATAGTTGAGTATCAGCCGTAATAGTGAATCGGAAACGGACCATTACGTAATGGAAACCGGCCGATACGCATGCAATTTTCTCTCCCACCGGTATATCGGGGTGTGAAGGCATCCAAAAGCCCAAAACCGTTATGCAATTTTAAATCCTTAGTGTAGAATTGTGTAAACCATTATATCCTGAGAGACAAACGCTGGTTGTAACCTCTGTTAAGGAAATAGAATCTCACATTGCTTGGGAG
Organism: Rhododendron vialii; assembly: GCF_030253575.1. Classification (NCBI taxonomy): domain Eukaryota; kingdom Viridiplantae; phylum Streptophyta; class Magnoliopsida; order Ericales; family Ericaceae; genus Rhododendron; species Rhododendron vialii. The sequence goes on along the minus strand of NC_080558.1, from coordinate 9,453,839 downwards.
TGAAATGGGTGATCACTTAATAACATCTGGGACCTCTCCATTCATTGCCAATTGGTTTTGAGATGCACATAAAGTTTCCACATGGTATCAGATCGGGGCCCGTTCCACCCCACATTTTAAAAATTAACAATCCACACCCCACGATGACAGACCAGCAAAAAGGCTGCACAATAATAGGACCCAAAAGTGGCCACACGTGACAGACCTCAAATGCGGCTGCACGTGAGGGGGGATGTTAAGGAAATAGAATCTCACATTGCTTGGGAGTGGAATGAGTGATCACTTAATAACATCTAGGATCTCTACACTCATTGCCAATTGATTTTCAGATGAACATAAAGTTTCCACAACCTCATACACCATTCTGTTAAAATTAATGCTTTGTCTTACTTTATTGTGTTTGGACCAAATGTTTATTTTGTAATGGGCTATTTTATTTTGTTTTGTAATTGGGCTCTCTTAATCGGCCAGGCCCAATAAAAATGTTTAAAGTCATCTGGAATGAGGGAAGGGCAAGTAGTAGCCCCATTTTGCTGCCCTCTTTTCGTTTTCTTTTCTGCTGCTATCCAGAGAGCAGCCTCTCTCATCCCGTTTTCTGCCGTGAATAGGCAGCCCCCATTACACCCATTTTTCAACAATAGTTCTTAGGGAAAAGCCAACATACTACAGGCAGCAAATCTATTTTAAGGCCACTGTGTGTAACACGGGCCTCGGATGGGATATTTTCGATTTTCCATTAACGATTCAATCTGTTATGTTGTTCCAAATTTTGAAGTTTCGTAATTGTATAGAACTTAGAGATGTATTCATCGAGAGTCTCAACCAAATCGAAATGCTTGGAGGGAACAAATAGCTAAAAGGCAGGACTAAATCGAGATGTATTCATACTGACTTTCCTAATAATCTTAAAAGAAAGGACTATATCGAAATGCTTGGAGGGAACAAGTAGCTAAAGAATATGAAAAACCCTAGATTGCTTGACCTTAAGTTAGTGGAGGAATTTAAGGAATTTTTGGATGGAATTCGTAGGTTAAGATCTTAGTTTCTGGTCTTCGGAGGTTTTTTCTCATCCAACCTTTGGCTGGACTTTTTGTTTTTGTTTCATTTTTTTCTCGTTCTATTGAGAAGCATTTTGCCTCTCTTATTTTTCCTCGATGTACCATTTTGAGCTTGATAAAATTTCATTTGCCGAGCAAAAAAAAAAACCCTAGATCGCTTGGACCTTACAGAATACAAAATGAGTCTTGTGTCTACCATCGAAAAAGATTTATATTTTATAGAGCAGGATATAAAATCCAGCCTTAGTAGTCGATGTGCGACTTGGTCACTGCATGCCAATAAACTATATGTTCACACATAGTGCATTTACACATATTTTTTCTTACTTTTGATGACTCTGTATGTCAGAACCAGATTACGCACACCTCATCTAATCCCTACAATTAATCAATCCCATCATCTACTATCAAGTTGACCCGTTAAAATAGAAATTAAATGACCGTGTATCATTTAAGAACATACTTGAAGTGGATATAAGACTAAAGAGGACAGTGGAATAATATTCATCCAACTATGCCTTCATCAAATGTGTGAAGAGTAAACTCAATTTCATATATAAACTCACTAGTTTACTAGCTTGGAAGTCTCAACCAAATCCCTTTCTGTTACCTTCGATTATTCGACGTAAATGAGAAGAACAGTAACCAACAAAAATCCTAGGGAAACTATTGTTTTGGAACCCATGTCGCTCAATTACTAGATGACTAGTGACTACTTATTCAAATTACACAAAGATTGAATGAGATTTAAGTACAATTTTGATGCCCCCGACGGATCATCCCAACCATAGTTCGAAATCTCTGTATCTGGCGCCATAACGGTATCGGTTGTAATGTCACGGTTTCGGGGCATATAAGTACTGGCGTAACGGAATCAGTAACCAGAGGCGTGAATTTTTAAAAATTTCGCACAACGTAGGGAAAATTACCATCTACGTTTTTTTTTCCCCTTCAAAATCACATTTATTGGGGATTTATAATGGTGTTTGGCTTTTTTTATTTTTTATTTTTTGTATCTCCATCCCATATATTTCGTATTTTTGTGTTAACTTTGAGCAATTTTGAAATTAATTTTGCATGAAGTAATTATGACGTATTGCAAACCATGCAAATCTTTTAGTCCAAAGTGTCTCACGTGACAACAGATTATCTATCTACTAAATTACTACTAGAATAACACATCACCTAAAATTCACCACCAGAATCTCTGAAACCATCAAAGCACTGAACAAATTAAAAATCTCTGAAACCATCAAATCAGTCAATAAAGTTGATATTTTATATTGATTCTAAGGTCCAAAAAATGATATCTTTTACTCCTTTTCCTTCAATTATGCAAAGAAAACACATGCACTGCACATCAAAGATTTTGGCCAAATATCAACCACAACAGCCGTTATGTATCGGCCGATACCATTACATATCGCCGATGTGTGATTTTCATTCACAACGTAATATCGGCCACATCAAATATTAGTACCCACCGAACCGATACATTTCGGCTGATACCGATACATATCACTGATATTTCACACCATGATCCCAACATATTCTGGTTGAAGATGCTAGGATGCTACTAGTGCCATGCATAGTTGTCAAATCGAGAATCGAAATGGTCATTTTTCGAATCGCGAATCGAATCGAATCGTGAATCACTCTGATTCGGCCATGACTTCTATAATGCATAGAAACCTATGCTTATTGATTAGGGTAACAACAATATATACTACACATGAAAAGTGTGAAGAGTAAACTCAATTTCATATATAAACTCACTAGTTTACTAGCTTGGAAGTCTCAACCAAATCCCTTTCTGTTACCTTCGATTTTTTGACGTAAATGAGAAAAACAGTAACCAACAAAAATCCTAGGGAAACTATTGTTTTGGAACCCATGTCGCTCAATTACTAGATGACTAGTGACTACTTATTCAAATTATTCAAAGATTGAATGAGATTAAAGTACAATTTTGATGCCCCCGACGGATCATCCCAACCATAGTTCGAAATCTCAGTATCTTGCGCCATAACAGTATCGATTGCGATGTCATGGTTTTGGGGCATATAAGTACTGGCGTAACTGTAGACACCCCAATCTGGGCTTCCAGATTAGTTTACTTACGGTTTTTGATTCCCCAATGATGAAATGGATCAAGAACACCCTGGGAATGATAGCGTGTTTGAGCTTTGAGAGTTTGCAAAACCCTTGAACCTAACCTAGCCTAAGCCACTTCAAAAACCAAAAACCCTACTGGTCCGCGCCAGGGCGCAACCATCCCGCGCCAGGGCGCACCTTCGCGCGATAGACTCACTCCATCGCGCGACAGAGCGCCAGGGCGCACCATCACCCGCCAGACTGGCTCCATCGCACGACAAAGCGCCAGGGCGCACCATTGCGCGACAGACTGACTCCGTCGCGCGACGATCCAACCTACTACCAACCTTTCTGAAGGAGGACAGTTGGCTACCAATGCAACTTCAGCCAGCCTCGTGGACTGGCTGAACTCCTCTCCTGGCACCAACCAGATTCACCATTTCTCCCTATAAATACCCCATTTGTTCATCCATTTAAAGGGTTCAAAAAAATTGAAGAAGGGTTACACACACCATCCTTCATTCTCACACCTCATCCAAGAACATAGCTTGTTCTTCCCCATTTTCTCACACTCAACAATCTTCAAACACCCCAATCAACTTCAAACATCAAAAGCTCAAATACTCTTTCAAACTCAAAACCGAAGGTATAACTTACCTTTGTTCTACTTTCTGTTCTGATCCCTGAGGGGGGCTGGCAGGGCCAAGGCTGGTAATCAATACCAGTCCTAGTCCTAAAGCTGGCAAGGTTTCAAAAATTGTTATGGTAGGAACCAGCGCGCGATGGTCTCACTCTCTCGCGCGACACTCTGGTGCTGCACGCAATGGACCACGTGGGGATTGGTGTCCTACTGTTTTGTGCTTTATTTTGTGTATAGATCACTCTGTTGAGCATGTTAATAACCAGTTTATTGCTTTCTTTTGTTAGAAATTGTTAGCGGTAGTTCAGTATGCTTATCTATTGTTTTGAAGTACCCCTGAGGTCTTTCTGGATATGTACTAGAACCCAGAAATGTGTAAACCAAGCACTGGTCTGGTTGCGCCAGGGTGCACCATCGCGCGACAGAGCGCCAGGGCGTACCATCGCGCGCCAGTCTGCCTCCATCGCGCGACAGAGCGCCAGGGCGCATCCTCGCGCGCCAGACTGGCTCCGTCGCGCGATAGTATGCCTCTGACCAGTGAGTGGCTTTGCACGGGTAGCTTAGTTTTAGGCCATTATTTTGTCCCCACACTGTTTATGGGGTGTTTTATTAATTTGAAGGGCTTTACAACCTTTAAACTGTATATTATGCTGCCTATAAACTGCGTGGTTTGTCCTGAGTGTGCACTGGTCCTTCTAGAGCCCAGATGGTTTGAGAATAAGAGCTGTGGGTTTGAGCTCACCGGCGCGCGCATGTCTTGGAGTTGTGCACTCAGGAATAAACAGCATGCAGTGACTTGTTCAGTGCATACTGGTTTCTTCCTATGCACGTCACTCCTCCCAGTTTGTTTAAACTCCCACAGCAGTCTATTCTCATCCTATACTAACTGCTCATCCATGCTATCATTCACATCTTGCAAACATGTTACAGTTTTAAATCCCCGATTAACTGTTCCCCTGCCCTAATTGGCTTAAAATTGATTAATCAAACAGAATCGCAAGCAAACATCTTTCGCAAATGCCTAAGTAGAGACCGATCTCCGGATTGGGCGAGAGGGGTGCCATAAAACCCTTCCACTCTCGTAACCTGGCTCCCGAACCCAGATATTGTTATGACGGACTGGTTCATTAACTTTTTCAAAATCAAAACAGCGCGAAAAGTGCTTCGAAATACGGTTCCTTGGGTGTCGGACTTTCAAATCCGAGTGGCGACTCTGTATTTTCGCGAGCGCTTGTCGTCCAGCTTAAAACGCTCTCGCAAACCGGCATTTTTCTCTCCTTGGGAAGGGAACGGAATCCCTTCCTAAGAAAGAAAAAGGGGCACGCATGCCCATAGTGGCGACTCTGCTGGGGATCGAATCAATATTGGTCTATACTTAGATTTTAATACGCTTGAGAACAATCCCACAAAAGTTTGTCAAAATAGTGAGCTTCGCGCTGCTAAAGAAAGGATTGGTGATTTAACAGGACCTCGTGTCCGGCCATCCAATCTGGGGCTTTTCTAATTGTTCTCTCGTGTAGTTTCTTCTAAGTATTGATCAATAAAGAGAGCCAAATTTGAAAAGGCATTTGCGAATTTGCGATTCTGTTCCATTAATCAAACTTTTTGGCATCTTCATTTGCATCGATGTGGGATAAAGCCGCGTTGAATCGTTTTGGCAATCCGGCACGGTTTACCGGAGCCTGGGGACCCCGAATGACCGACAACCTTCGACGATGATGAGTCATTCTACCGTTTGACTGTTGCTCTGCGATTACGCGGGCAGCGGGAGGTATATCTTGGCTCTAGTTCGAGGAACCCGTTACAAACCAAAACCAGCCTTTGCATATACAAAGCACTAGAACTCTCCAAACTAGGACAGGTACCTATAGGGTAAGATTATTTGCATCTAACCCCACATACTGTCTACGTGTTACTGCTTTCCCTATCGCATGTACTGTACATACATACCATTTTGCGTAGGAGCATGTTTAGGGTGGCTTCTAAGTTGTCTCTCTTTCGAGTCTGTCTTATGCTTATTAGGACGCTGCTAGACCCGATGAAGAGTCGTGCATCTCGATAGTACACGTTACTAATTTTCAAAGTCCTTATATCAGCGAGACTTTGAGAAATCAAACCTTTTTAAGCCCTTGGCTCATGCCTGATTGAAGTTTCACCTGAAAATAAAGAACCACAAAGCATGGATGTCGTGTCACTGGCACTACCCAGGTTGAAGTGCGAAGTCACTATACACCGCAGCGTTCAAAGTTAAGGTGCCATGTCATCAATACCGAGTTGTTCCGAATTTCAAGTTGAAACTTCAAGAACGAAATAGACAAAGGCTTAGTCTTTTTTGACGTCTCTCAGTGTTAGTCGATCTATTCAAAGGATACATCTCGAAAAGAAATCCGAAGATCTTGGCAGCGTCCGAGCATCATAAGACAGACTCGTCTTTAGTTGTAGAGTCTAGGAGGACACCGACGATGGCAACACGTGCATTGCATTCTAATTGCTGCAGGAACCCCACTGAGTTCTCGTTTACTTTGTTGTTCGAAGCTCTAGGCCATCTCACTGCAGGGAATAGCCAAACCTACTTGGGAACGTGTGCTGGGACTATTTCACTGTCACTTTCGAATCCAGAATGGCAGCACAAACAGAGCTAGCTGAGCTGAAGAAGGCTGTAAAGGAAATAAGCCACAAGATAGACAAACAAATGGTTATGGTCCAGGGACTGGTTGGCCTCTTTACCTCCACAGCCCCACAACCAAATATAGGGCTAGTCAAAGAACCTCCTCAAGCCTACCACTCTCCAACGGTCAGAATCAAACTATGCTCAGGAGACATGTTCAACGACTTGGTTGAATTCCATGAGGCTAAGACTCACTCGAAGGAGGATGTTGATTCCTTTGTCGAAGCCATTGCCAAAGGGGAGGACATGCTTAGTGATGAATTCAGCCCCGAGGGAAAAAGAATGCATCTTGTTAATGAGGCAATGTGTTACAACTGCAAAGCAAACAAGGGTCCTACTTTGAACTCTTAATTCACTCGCCGGAACCCACCGAGGGTTTTCTCATATTTCGATGCACCTTTAGCCACGGTGTATGAGAGGCTCCTTGATGCTGGTTCCATCAAGCCCCTCAATCCAACGTCATTGCCTAAGAATCCCTCTACCAACTTCAAATATAACCTCTTTTGCACCTACCATCAAATGCCTGGCCATTCAACTAATGTCTGTTTTCGGCTTCGACATGCCATTCAAGATCTCATCGATTGTGACATCATCCTAGCCCTATCTCCATCAAAAGTTACCAGATCCAAACCTATCCCCAATATCATCCCAGAAAATCAACCCAAGCCAACTGTACCCATCATGTCCGAGCCTGAGGACAGCCAACTGACCGCTGTTTGTGCAATTGAGACTTTCTCTGCCAACACCTGGTTTGACAATGATGAGGGGCTTGCAAAAGGGAAGACTGACTGGCTAAGGTCCATTGATCAAAGGAGCACCGAGTAGGTTTGGTCGAAGAAGCTGAGGAAGCCGAAGTGCTGTTGCTTGGGCCTGATACCCTTGAAGACCTTACCCCTCTTTTTCCTGAAGCTATGGGTAGCTTTTTTAAATATTGCATTTTCAAAACCGAGTCTAGTTTGCATTGGCATTACGACTGAATCTGACACAGAGTCTTTTGAATCTATCTAAGTCTAGCTTTGAGTCAGAGATTGTGCCTCTTGGCCCTCCACATCGTATCATTCGTTTCAAGTTTTAAGTCTGTTGTACTTGGCAACCCCTGGGCTTTCTTTATGATATGCATTATCTTGCTTCTTCGCTGGCTTTTGAATAAACTGTGTCGACCCTGACGACGAAGGGATAGATTTCGATGGGGTCATCACCAAGAAAATGTGTTCCCTCGCCGAAAGGGAAGATGAAAGGCATGCTCAGCCTATTAATTGAAATAATAGTTTTCAAATGAACTTGAAAGATGAAGTAGACCTCCAAATGGTTCAAATTGGTTCAACACAGTCCCCAGAGGAGCATTGCGCCCGGTCAGACAGGCTCGAAGAGTTCATTAACATCCTGGCGTGGTCTCACAGAAGACACGTCTGGTGTTGATCCTGAGATAAAAGAAGTATCAAATTCCCCTGCTACCAGATGCTAAGCCAAAAAGCAAAAGCTCAGAAGGTCCAGCGCCACATACCATGTTCAAGTTTGCAGGAACACCCTTTCGCCAAGCACAAGTTAGAAAGTTCAAAATTGGCCTGGAGCGAGGCATGTCAACTGAAACACTCTGGACTCTGTGCTATCAAAAGCCATCTTATCTGGGGCTACAGCCAAACGTCATTGACCTCGGCAACAAATCAATACCTTGGTCAACATGGATCAATTCAGAGGCCTTTTCCCTGAGAGAAGCTCGTTGGGCTGAAAACCCCAAGGGTGGGCAGTTTCAAGCAAAAGTTAGAGCAGCCTGCTAGACTGAGAATCTATGAAGGTGGTTTAGGCAAAAGTAAAGGCAATATTTGAAAGCTCGCTAGACCGAAAACCCGAATGGGCGGTTCTAGGCAAAAGTTAGAGCGTAAAAGGTGAGGTAAAACACACGAGTGAACCTTGGCCTGAACTACGTTTTGACCTGATTCCCTAGCTTGGGATACGTATGCAGTTTCTCATTAAGACTCAGTCACAATCTATCAATTGGATCCATGGTTGACATTTGGTGCACATCAAAGGTCGAGGAGGATCGAAGATCAAGCTGCATGGGAGGAGTTTAAAGGGGGAAACCTTTCATTTTTCAGTTTTATTTCAAACTACTACTTCAATTTCAAAGCTAAGCAAAAGCCTTAAAAGAATTTAAGCATAAAAAACAGAACGAAATGCTGGCGACGCCTAATGGCTCACAGTTTATTCTAAGTTCAGCGAAGTCTGGTGTGAACAGTTGCAATAGCTTTGCAGTCATGTGCGCTAGTTTGAGGTTCACGCGCACTTGTTCATAGTTATGTGTTTTGGTCTCAACCCTGCGCACTTTTTCAATTCGCGCAACAATCGACAGCAGTCAGCTACTGCCTTTGAGTCCTATTCAAGGGGCTTTTGCCAAGTTTGGTAATACCGTGTAGACCTAATGTGACTGCACGGGGGTGTCGATTTCAGTCCGGGCCTATATGTGTTGTCATTTACGTCTTATGTCCGTCTTTGTGACATTTTTCTAAGTTTTTAATTCATACTCGTTTCGGGAAGCTTTTCTCGGTTCTATTTGTTCATGCAGATCTTTGTATCTATTTTGGCCTCGCAAGCGTCAGTTTCACCTGTCTAAGGGACTATTGTGAGTTTTGGCACTACTCTTAATGCCCAAAATTTCATTATTTTCTGTGTGTCTAAGAATCCGCATTGTATCCTTGAGATTTTTCTCTCTTTTCAGTCGAGCTAGGCGAGTTTGTGCATGTGTTCATGTCTGTGTGTCGACTCAGCTCGCTTGTCAATGCAAAACAGATATTAGCGGTCAGTTTTAGTCCATAAACTGGAAAAATGCAACTTTTATATTGCTACCCTAGCATCTGTTACCCACAAGCAATGGAATGTTGTGAAATAGTGAGGGCACGTCAGCCCAAGGCCAAGCAAAGCACATCTCTAGGGCTCATCTGCCCAAGCATCAAAGGAAGGGGCATGCAGGTCCACTGCCATTACTACATGTAAACTCGGCACGCCAGCCCACTCAACGTTTATCTGTCTGGGTGCGCATCTCAGAAGCAAAGCAAAAGACAGTAAAGTGCTGGAGCTCAGTGGTAGTCCTTAGGCATTGTTGTCCTCCTAAGAGTTGCCCTTAGCTTGTGTTTGAATTTTCAATTTGTGCATTCATATTGTATACATATCATCGCATATTGTGTGTATCAAAAGTTTAAAGCAGGAAAATTCTATGCTGGAATCGCTTCTGTGGGATAGTGCAAGTATGGGGGAATGCCACACGCCACTTTCCTTATCTCATTTGCCATGGCAACCGTCAAGCACACAACCTCGCTATCCTACTCTGCTAGCACTGCGAATGCACTTTGGGGGATCAAAAATCAACCCAATCCACAACGGCATGATCATTCTGCACACCGATCTGCCCATTCAAATCAACGACAGCCGGTCCAGTCCAAAACTCAACGGCTTGATCATTTCGCACACTGATCTGCCCTTTCAAATCGACGATAGCCGGTCCTGTCCAAAACTCAACGGCTCGATCATTATGCACACTGATCCGCTCGATCCAAATCAACGACAGCCGGTCCTGTCCATTTCTCAACGGCTCGATCATTCTGCACACTGATTTGCCTGTCTCAAATCAACGACAGCCGGTCCTGTCCAAATCTCAACAGCTTGATCATACTGCACACTGATCTGCCCTTTCAATCAACGATAGCCAGTCCTGTCCAAAACTCAATGGCTTAATCATTATGCACACCGATCTGCCATTTCAAATCAATGACAACCGGTCTTGTCCAAAACTCAACGGCTCGATCATTCTGCACACTGATCCGCCCAATCCAAATCAACGACAGCCGGTCCTGTCCATTTCTCAACGGCTCGATCATTCTGCACACTGATCTGCCTGTCTCAAATCAACGACAGCCCGTCCTGTCCAAATCTCAACGGCTTGATCATATTGTACACTGATCTGCCCTTTCAAATCAACAACAGCCGGTCCTGTCCAAAACTCATCGGCTTAATCATTCTGCACACCGATTTGCCCTTTCAAATCAACGACAGCCGGTCCTGTCCAAAACTCAATGGCTCGATCATTATGCACACTAATCCGCCCGATCCAAATCAACGACAGCCGGTCCTGTCAATTTCTCAACGGCTCGATCATTCTGCACACCGATCTGCCTGTCTCAAATCAACGACAGCCGGTCCTGTCCAAATCTCAACGGCTTGATCATACTGCACACGGATCTGCCCTTTCAAATCAACGACAGCCGGTCCTGTCCAAAACTCAACGGCTCGATCATTCTACACACTGATCCGCCCGATCCAAATCAACGACAGCCGGTCCTGTCCATTTCTCAACGGCTCGATCATTCTGCACACTGATCTGCCTGTCTCAAATCAACGACAGCCCGTCCTGTCCAAATCTCAACGGCTTGATCATACTGCACACTAATCTGCCCTTTCAAATCAACAACAGCCGATCCTGTCCAAAACTCATCGGTTTAATCATTCTGCACACCGATCTGCCCTTTCAAATCAACGACAGCCGGTCCTGTCCAAATCTCAATGGCTCGATCATTCTGCACACTAATCCGCCCGATCCAAATCAACGACAGCTAGTCCTGTCCATTTCTCAACGGCTCAATCATTCTGCACACTGATCTGCCTATCTCAAATCAACGACAGCCGGTTTTGTCCAAATCTCAACGGCTTGATCATACTGCACACTGATCTGCCCTTTCAAATCAACGACAGCCGGTCCTGTCCAAAACTCAATGGCTTAGTCATTATGCACACCGATCTGCCCTTTCAAATCAACGACAGCCGGTCCTGTCAAAAACTCAACGGCTCGATCATTCTGCCCACTGATCCGCCCGATCCAAATCAACGACAGCCAGTCCTGTCCATTTCTCAATGGCTCGATCATTCTGCACACTGATTTGCCTGTCTCAAATCAACGACAGCCGGTCCTGTCCAAATCTCAACGGCTCGATCATTCTGCACACTGATCTGCCCTTTCAAATCAATGACAGCCTGTCCTGTCCAAAACTCAACGGCTTAATCATTCTGCACACCGATCTGCCCTTTCAAATCACCGACAGCCGGTCTTGTCCAAAACTCAATGGCTCGATCATTCTGCACACTGATCCGCCTGATCCAAATCAACGACAGCCGGTCCTGTCCATTTCTCAATGGCTCGATAATTCTGTATACTGATCTGCCTGTCTCAAATCAACGACAGCCGGTCCTGTCCAAATCTCAACGGCTTGATCATTCTGCACACTGATCTGCCTATCTCAAATCAACGACAGCCGGTCCTGTCCAAATCTCAACGGCTTGATCATTCTGCACACTGATCTGCCCTTTCAAATCAACGACAGCCGGTCCTGTCAAAAACTCAACGGCTCGATCATTCTGCACACTGATCCGCCCGATCCAAATCAACAACAGCCGGTCCTGTCCATTTCTCAACGGCTCGATCATTCTGCACACTGATCTGCCTGTCTCAAATCAACGACAGCCGGTCCTGTCCAAAACTTAACGACTTGATCATTCTGCACACCGATCTGCCCTTTCAAATCAACGACAGCCGGTCCTGTCCAAAACTCAACGACTTGATCATTCTGCACACCAATCTGCCCTTTCAATTCAACAACAGCCGGTCTTGTCCAAATCTCAATGGCTTGATCATTCAGCACACTGATCTTCCCCTTTCAAATCAACGACAGCCGGTCTCGTCCAATTTCCAATGGCTTGATCATTCTACACAATGATCTTCTCGCCCATCCAAATCTACGATGGTCAGCCATATCGTCCATCTCAATCATTCTACGATGGTCAGCCATATCATGAGCGACGGTCAGCCATATCAATCATTCATTGATGGTCACCCATATCATTAACGACGGTCAGCCATATCGTCCATCTCAATCATTCAACGATGGTCAGCCATATCGTCCTACTCAACCTGATGGTCAGCCATATCATCAACGACGGTCAGCCATATCGTCCGACCCAATCAAACTGATGGTCAGCCATATCATCAACGACGGTCAGCCATATCATCAACGACGGTCAGCCATATCATCCGACTCAATCAACCTGATAGTCGGCCATATCATCAACGACGGTCAGCCATATCGTCTGACTCAGTCATTCCCGATGGTCAGCCATATCATCAACGACAATCAGCCATCGCCTGTCTCTGTCCATTCAGCGATGACAACCAGCCACGTCGCCTGTTTCTGCCCATTCAGCGACGACAACCATATCGCCTGTCTCTGTCCATTCAGCGATGACAACCTACCACGTCGCCTGTCTCTGCCCATGCAGCGACGACAATCACATCGCCTGTCTTTGTCCATTTAGCGATGACAACCTACCACGTCGCCTGTCTCTGCCCACTCAGCGACGACAACCATATCGCCTGTCTCTGTCCATTCAGCGATGATAACCTACCACGTCGCCTGTCTTTGCCCATTCAGCGACGATAATCACATCGCCTGTCTCTGTCCATTCAGCGATGACAACCAACCACGTCGCCTGTCTCTGCCCATTCAGCGATGACAATTAACCACATCGCTTGTCTCTGTGCATTCAGCGATGACAACCAGCCACGTCGCCTGTCTTTGCCCATTCAGTGACGACAATCAGCCATCGCCTGTCTCTGTCCATTCAGCGACGACAACCAGCCACGTCGCCTATCTCTGCCCATTCAGCGATGACAACCTACCACGTCGCCTGTCTCTGCCCATTCAGCGATGACAACCACATCGCCTGTCTCTGTCCATTCAGCGATGAAAACCAACCACATCGCCTGTCTCTGTCCATTCAGCGATGACAACCAGCCATATCGTCTGTGTTCGCCCCGATCAAAAATGATCAGGATGTCGTACGATGGTCTGCCCATTCGCAACTAGTTATTCCCCAAGAGAGTCTGCCTCGGCCTGCCCCAAACGACTACCTCTACTTCAGTCTAGCTTCACGTGCATCTTCCAGCATGCTTATTGCTCTGTCTCGGATGGTCTTTGATAAGGAGATTGGCTCTAATTCCCAACAGATGGAATTCAACTTGCCTGACACAACCTACCCGTGTTTGTTGGAATACTTTGTGCCGAGGATAGCTTGATCCCCAGCAACGACGGCCTGTCCCGTCCAAATCTGCAACGACAGCCTGTCCTGTCCAAATTCGATCAACAAGCGGCGATTCACTCGTCCACTTCTACTTCCATCCCCGGCAATGGACAGCCAGTCCATTCCACCGGTCAGGTTACTTAAGTTTACTTGTCTACTTTGCTAGTATGCTTTGCTCTGGATTGCCTTGAGGGGTGTCTAGAATTCTTTGACGTTACTTGTTCCAAGTCGATGGTGCTTCAAGTGCCGTCAAAGAGGGGCTACTATAGACACCCCAATCTGGGCTTTCAGATTAGTTTACTTACGGTTTTTGATTCCCCAATGATGAAATGGATCAAGAACACCCTGGGAATGATAGTGTATTTGAGCTTTGAGAGTTTGCAAAACCTTTGAACCTAACCTAGCCTAAGCCACTTCAAAAACCAAAAACCCTACTGGTCCGCGCCAGGGCGCACCCTCGCGCGATAGACTCACTCCATCGTGCGCCAAATTGGAGACAGAGCGCCAGGGCACACCATCGCACGACAGACTGACTCTGTCGCGCGACAGACTGACTCTGTCGCGCGACGATCCAACCTACCACCAACCTTTCTGAAGGAGGACAGTTGGCCACCAATGCAACTTCAGCCAGCCTCGTGGACTGGTTGAACTCCTCTCTTGGCACCAACCAGATTCACCATTCCTCCCAATAAATACCCCATTTGTTCATCCATTTTAAGGGTTCAAAAAAATTGAAGAAGGGTTACACACACCATCCTTTATTCTCACACCTCATCCAAGAACATAGCTTGTTCTTCCCCATTTTCTCACACTCAACAATCCTCAAACACCCCAATCAACTTCAAACATCAAAAGCTCAAATACTCTTTCAAACTCAAAACCGAAGGTATAGCTTACCTTTGTTCTACTTTCTATTCTGATCCCTGAAGGGGGCTGGCAGGGCCAAGGCTGGTAATCAATACCAATCTTGGTCCTAAAGCTGGCAAGGTTTCAAAAACTGTCATGGTAGGAACCAGCGTGCGATGGTCCCACTCTCTCGCGCGACACTCCGGTGCTGCACGCGATGGACCACATAGGGATTTATGTCCTACTGTTTTGTGCTTTATTTTGTGTATAGATCACTCTGTTGAGCATGTTAATAATCAGTTTATTGCTTTCTTTGGTTAGAAATTGTTAGCGGTAGTTCAGTATGCTTATCTGTTGTTTTGGAGTACCCCTGAGGTCTTTCTGGATATGTACTAGAACCCAGAAATGTGTAAACCAAGCACTGGTCTGGTTGCGCCAGGGCGCACCATCGCGCGCCAGACTGCCTCCATCGCGCGACAGAGCGCCAGGGCGCATCCTCGCGCGCCAGATTGGCTCCGTCGCGCGATAGTATGCCTCTGACCAGTGAGTGGCCTTGCACGGGTAGCTTAGTTTTAGGCCATTATTTTGTCCCCACACTGTTTATGGGGTGTTTTATTAATTTGTAGGGCTTTAAAACCTTTAAATTGTATATTTTGCTACCTATAAACTGCGTGATTTGTTCTGGGTGTGCACTGGTCCTTCCAGAGCCTAGATGGTTTGAGAATAAGAGCTGTGGGTTTGAGCTCACCGGCGCGCTCGTGTCTTGGAGTTGTGCGCGCAGGAATAAGCAGCATGCAGTGACTTGTTCAGTGCATACTGGTTTCTTCCTACGCACGTCACTCCTCCCAGTTTGTTTAAACTCCCACAGCAGTCTGTTCTCATCCTATACTAACTGTTCATCCATGCTATCATTCACATCTTACAAACATGTTACAGTTTTAAATCCTCGATTAACTGTTCCCCTTCCCTAATTGGCTAAAAATTGATTAATCAAACAGAATCGCAAACAAACATCTTTCGCAAATGCCTAAGTAGAGACCGATCTCCGGATTGGGCGAGAGGGGCGCCATAAAACCCTTCCACTCTCGTAACCTGGCTCCCGAACGCAGATATGGTTATGGCAGACTGGTTCATTAACTTTTTCAAAATCAAAACAGCATAACAAGTGCTTCGAAATATGGTTCCTTGGGTGTCGGACCTTCAAACCCGAGTGGCGACTCTGTATTTTCGCGAGCACTTATTGTCCAACTTAAAGCGCTCCCGCGAACCGACATTTTTCTCTCCTTGGGAAGGGAACGGAATCCCTTCCTAGGAAAGAAAAAGGGGCACGCATGCCCACAGTAACGAAATCGGTAACCAGAGGCGTGAATTTTTAAAAATTTCGCACAACGTAGGGAAAATTACCATCTACGGTTTTTTTCCCCCCCTCAAAATCACATTTATTGGGATTTATAATGGTGTTTGGCTATTTTTTTTTATATTTTTTGTATCTCCATCCCATATATTTCGTATTTTTGTGTTAACTTTGAGCAGTTTTGAAATTAATTTTGCATGAAGTAATTATGACGTACTACAAATCATGCAAATCTTTTAGTCCAAAGTGTCTCACGTGATAACAGATTATTTATCTACTAAATTATTACTCGAAAAACACATGACCTAAAATTCACCACCAGAATTTCTGAAACCATCAAAGCACTGAACAAATTTAGAATCTCTGAAACAATCAAATCGGTCAATAAATTTGATATTTTATATTGATTCTAAGGTCCAAAAAATGATATCTTTTACTCCTTTCCCTTCAATTATGCAAAGAAAACACATGCACTGCACATCAAAGATTTTGGCCAATTATCGACCACAACAGCGGTTATGTATCGGCCGATACCGTTTCATATCTCCGATGCGTGATTTTCATTCACAACCCAATATCGCCCACATCATATATTAGTACCCACCGAACCGATACATTTTGGCAGATATCGATGCATATCACTGATATTTCACACCATGATCCCAACATATTCTGGTTCAACGTAGAGACCCGTATTTTTATTTATTTATTATCATTTGAAATGTTTATTAATTGGCTAATTAGGAGAATACGGTTTATTTGGTGGTTATTTGAATTAGGGTTTGAAATGAGGAAATTGAGACTTTAGGGAGTGAGTGTGTGATTTAAAGATATGGGAGTATATATAGGGAGTGTATGTATTGTAGGAGATTAATTTTCATCTTTTCATCTCTCTCTCTACCGTCCCTCTCTCTCTCTCTCATCCGAAACTTCTCCCTCTCCTCTCCTCTCACTCAAAACTCCTCCAGGACCTCAAGGATCAACCACCCCTCGGCCCTCCAATCGCGTTCTCGAGCTCAAAATTTCGTGGGTCAAGCTTGGAGGGGAGTTCTTGGTCAATTTATGAGCTTTGGAAGTCTAGAAATCGCTTGGACTTCGATCAATCGCTTGGGTCTCGTTCAAATCACTTGAGGTAGGGATTTCTTACTCTCTCTATGTGTTTATGGGCTGATTATGTGCCTTGATCGTGCTTGGTTCATTATTTGTTGTTGGAGTTTCGTTGTTGAAAAGCTGAAAATCTGCAGAAAAACTCCGTGGTATTGATACCCTCAAAAGGGATATCGATACCCCACTCTCCTTTAGACCAGACCTGGCCAGGTATTGATATCTCGATCAGGGGTATCAATACCTCTCTTCTGTTCCGGACAGATTTGGTTCATTTGTTTCTTCTCGTGCCCGTTTGAACCCCGAACACTTCAAACACCTTTTGAATAGCTTCAAATCACTTCCAAACTTGATTGTTCGTACCTCAAAAGGTTCATTGACCAATCGATCATTTTGGGCCTTCGTCATAGCTTAGAAAGGTATAGAATTAAATAGTTAGGATACTCGTACATTATTTTATGCTTTTGGTTGATTAAAGTAGATGTTGTGGTACATTTTAATGATCGATATAGACTTGTTAAGCATTGTTAAATGACGTGATGATTGGTGAATTGAGAAATGTACTATGGATGTGTTATTGAGTACCGTAGGCTATAAAGTATATCGTAGGGTACATCGTTGGTCGATGGGGGTTTTCCTAGCGGTCCAGATGAGAATAGAGTAACTCGTATCCTCGTGCTTCATTTTATTGACCTTCCTAGGTTCTTTTGGCACCTAATCTATAAGATTCTCGTTTAGAACCTAGCGGATGATGTGTTGTAGAGTCATTTTTAGGTTCGGTATGTGACATAAGGCGTCGTGATAGACTTTGAGGGATAACGTGAACCTAAGGTATTTAATGATGTACAAAAGGACATGTTTTTGAGTTTATAATACATTGAATGATGATGAATGAAAGCATGTGACCTTGGAAAGTGTTGTCTCCTTGTAGTCGGATTGTTAATGCTTATGTGTTTATGTGAGTTGTGAATTTTGAATTGATCAAGGGTCCTGCAATGCAAGGTGTGGTAATGCAGAGACTCTAGAGGGCCTGTTACGCAAGGTGTGGTAAGGCGGAAACCCGGGTAGAAAGAGAGTTCACTGTCACGCATGGGGTGGTAACACAGTTGAATTTCTCATAAAATGAAGAATGTTGAAGTTGATGTCAGAAGTATACGTTGTTACTTGAACTGTTTGCTGCTTGAGATGATGACCGTTAAAGAAAGAGATAAACAACTAACTCTACTAAGGATTTGAAAAGAAAGGAACTTGTCTTTTTTTGAAAAAAGATTTTTATTAAAATCCTCCGGCTATTTTTGAGCGAATCAACGGTTTCCGGTATTCGTGTGCAGAATCAACGGACTCCGGCTATTCAAACTCGAATCAACGGGGCTTGACCCGTAGAGGTCGAGAGTATTTCTCAAAATTATTTTGAAAATCAAAAAGGAATGTTTTCTTTTATGAAAAGAGGCTTGATGGTAAATGGTAAAGGATGGGAAAGTCAAGTGTGGCATTCATTTGAGGAGACTTGAATTGGTTTGAGAAATTGTCGTTGTCATTTTGATTGATGTGTGTTTAACGCTACCTCTAGATTGATGTTTAAATGGCTAGGCATATCTATAAGACGTATTGAATTCCGTAGTCGTTGTTCGTCGGTTTATTGTGCCTTTTGTACTTTCGATCGTTCATTGAAAATCATTCACTCTTATTGCATGTTTCATCGCATTTACATATAGCTTGAGTATAGAAATTTCTATCGGGCTAGTGTAGCTCAACCTATCATTTTCAGGTATATCTCAAAGACCTTGACGCGAAGTGCATGGTGTGCATGCTTGATCTCATCTCTTTTGAAAGCCGCCGATAAGTGATTTCATCGTCTTTTGTATGATCTCTTGGAGAGATGAAATTGTAAATTTATTTGAAGTCTTTTAATTTCAGATATTATGTAACCTCAAAATTTTACTCTTTTAACTAGCTATGGAATTTGGGCCGTGGTGCCAATGTTGTAAATGTTTAAACTTGGGGAACTTGGTTTGTAAATAATCTTTTGAAAATTATCTTTTGGGTATTATATATATATTGTGCGATGATCATTTATTGAAATGGATTATTTATTTATGTTGAAAATTAAGGGCGTGACAAATTGGTATCAGAACAATTGATTAAGAATACTTTGAGACCGTGGGGAGACTTTTAGTCTCATGGGTTCAAAAAAAAATCGTTGCATGTATTTTCAAAACCATATGTGTGCTTGCATGAATGGGTCAGTACGTTGATGTGACATTGCATTTACATTGCGGTAGAATAGAGTAGAGTTGTTAACCCATGTTGGGAAGGTCGAAAACTTGCATCATATAGCGATACGATTAATGCTGATAACTTTCTTTCCTATGCCCTTATAGTAAGATGTCTTCGAGTCGTGAAGTTAGGAGGGGTGAGACCGGGAATCATGATCACCAAGGTCGTAGTGCATACGATGAGAATGAGGTGAATCAGCGTGTTAGAGATGAGGCAATGTTCCCTGAGATCGTTGAGTGTGTAAAGGGTGTTGAAATTCTGGAGAGCGCACAGAGGGGTGCGAATGTGGGGGAAACTAGATATCGAGTCGTTAGCGCGAGCTCATCTTCTGGGAGTGTTCAGAGTTCATGAGGAAAGAAACCGAGGGGACCAAGTCACTCTATTCAGGGCCTTAAGCCACCTTCTCACACCAGGACATTGGGAACTCTCCTCAAGCGTCAGATTGTGTGTCACCGTTGTGGTCAGACTGGTCACCGTTGTGGTCAGACTGGTCACATTCGAGCTCAATGTCCGTGGTGCCCAAGATCTTGTTTTACTTGCGGGAAGCTAGACCATTTCACGAGAAACTGTCCACAGATTGTTAACCGGCTACAACTTCCGAATACACAAAAGCAACCGACCGTTAGAGTGGGTACGTCGCTAGGGAATTTTCAAAAGCAAGAGAGGAAAAGGCAGAGGAAACCAAATCAGCTATCGCAAAACAAGGTTAATCTTGGACCGCCTACTTTATCCGGGAATTAGGGAGTTTCACAGCTTGATAGGCTTTGTTATGTCTGTCGCAAGCCTGGCCACTTTGCGAGGAATTGTTCCCCGGGATCCGGAGTACATGGAGAGTCAAGCTCAGTACAGCTGCATGAACGTACACCCAAACGACAACAGATGCAGTTTTGCCGCTAAGTTACCACCTACTACTACTCTTTAGTTCTCAGAAACATTTTGTTTGAGGTATCTTCTTTCCTTTATTGCTCGACTCATTCGTTAGTCATTCCAAATTGATGTGTTGTCTTGGGCCTCTTTAGTTTACATATATCGATGATTTATCTGATTTGGGAAGAGGTTGGTTGAGTCCATGCTAGTTGGTGATATTCGAACGTGATTCCGTGAGAGTCGTTTCCTTATTTATTTATTTTTCCGTTGGCCTAGCTAAAATCTAGTTGGAATTGTATCGTAATCTATTTTCCCATGAGTTTGTCGTACTGTTGACCTGTTACAGCTCTTGACATTTGAGTTATTTATCACCAGATCGTTCTTAGCATTTCTTGGGAACAATTGAATTCTTATGGCAAAGTGTCCTATGCCTCATTTGCTATCAATGACAATGAATGCTCCTCGTTTTCCATTCAAAGTCTTATTGTTAGTATTACCTTGTTTGAGATAAAGTTTTCGTGGTCAACTTAGATCCTCTTGTTGTGACTACTAGTTTCGTCGTTGGCTTGTAGTTGTTATCCTATGTAAGTTTCTTTTCCTGTTGCAACTTTAATCTAATAAGCCCAATCTGTGGTCTCATACTTTATGACATACAAATTCTTTGGTGTCGTTAAATTCAGACTTGTTGCTGCTATGGCCTGTACCCACCTTGTATCTGTTTGTTAGCCTAGACCTATTTAGTTGGTTTGAGTTTCCCTATTACAGCCACCAGTATATTCGTTGGGATGTATCATCCTGTACCAACGCTCGTGTCAGAATTTAAACCAAACCTTGCGGTGGCATATTTCTCAATATCTATTTGTTGGTTCCATTCATTTCAAAATCACTTGTGATAGTTGCCTTCAGTGCCATTCAACTCTATTGTGGTTCCTCAACTCGGAAGGCATATAATGGTTCATTCTGTAACGCTCAGTCTCAATTTGTTAGAAGTTTTGCTCATCTCTGGACAAATTTTTGATTTAGATCAATTAGTTTACGAGGGATTTGTCTCATTGCTTTGTGCTTGTCCTCTGTATCGAAATCTTTCATTTGACATAACGTTATTCGTTGACTCCGTTGATTTGTAAAGCGATAGGAAGGTTATGAGTGATCATTTCAATATTTCTCGAATTATCATAGAATGGTACCTTGAGTTCATTGCCTAATCATTTTAAAAAAAAATTCCTTCTGTTCTTTGAATTCCGGATACCTCGTTGTTGTTCCTTGAATTCTTGATTGACGTGGTTTGAGTTTTGAAGCTTGGTCATTTTATATGAGATAACAATCGAATTCTTCTTATGACTTAGAATGACCCAACTCGGAGCGAGAATTCGGTGAGACTTTTAGAAGAATTGGCACGTGTTCTAGGCTTGCTAGATTTAATATTAAGAGGTACGATGAAATATATTCACCAATGATATTTGAAAGCTCGAGAGAGAATGACCAAGCAAATCAAGGAAATTCGTCAGAGATTGCTAACCGCATGAGGTCAACCAAAGGATTACGTCAACTGTCATCGTCATCCATAGTCATTCGAGGGGAAATCGGGTGTTTCATAAAGTGTTACCGCGTTGGAGTTAGTCTCGTTTTGGGCGGAAATGGAAGCGTTCACCGCTAGAAAGATAGGGCGAGTGTCGAGTACCGTGTGTGTCTTTCGGATGCCCAGGCGACAACCGATGAAATCCAGTTAGAAGAGGCGCTTGATCACCGCCCCTTCTAGATGGAGGTCTCGGGAAGTCAATTGGACTATCGGGTACATTTAGGGGTAAGATCATTATGCGTGGATAGATAGTCGTATATAGAAATTTCGCAATAAAGGGAAGCTTAAAAATAGCGTACCGTTTAGAAGTGCCGCCAAAAACTTTTGAGTATTTGTGATACGTTGTAAATACGGATATTAAGTACGTACTAGCCGAATCATTGCACGAGTTAGAGAGGTCCAAACTTGAGTTAAAAGCCGACGTGTCCCATGGTGAGAATCCAATGCGTAGCCTAAATTTGCGTAGTCAAGTGTTGAGAAGCGAGCCAATGCCGTTAACATGAGAAAGGGGAGGCAAAGTTAGAAAGAAATAAATATTCGAGTTTGTTGTGGTTGATTGATATGAATATTTGACATAGATTTTGATAGTTATTGAATTATTATATGATGGATGGTGTTACGATTAGAGTATGTTGATGTGTTGCGTGTTTGGTTGAACTTGGTGTAGTAAATTTCGAGGATGAAATTTCTTTAAGGAGGGTAGGGTGTAGAGACCCGTATTTTTATTTATTTATTATCATTTGAAATGTTTATTAATTGGCTAATTAGGAGAATACGGTTTATTTGGTGGTTATTTGAATTAGGGTTTGAAATGAGGAAATTGAGACTTGAGGGAGTGAGTGTATGATTTAAAGATATGGGAGTATACATAGGGGGTGTATGTATTGTAGGAGATTAATTTTCATCTCTTCATCTCTCTCTCTACCGTCCCCCTCTCTCTCTCATCCGAAACTTCTCCCTCTCATCTCCTCTCACTCAAAACTCCTCCAAGACCTCAAGAACCTCAAGGATCAACCACCCCTCGGCCCTCCAATCGTGTTCTCGAGCTCAAAATTTTGTGGGTCAAGCTTGGAAGGGAGTTCTTGGTCAATTTCTGAGCTTTGGAAGTCTAGAAATCGCTTGGACTTCGATCAATTGCTTGGGTCTCGTTCAAATCACTTGAGGTAGGGATTTCTTACTCTCTCTATGTGTTTATGGGCTGATTATGTGCCTTGATCGTGCTTGGTTCATTGTTTGTTATTGGAGTTTCGTTGTTGAAAAGCTGAAAATCTGCAGAAAAACTGCGTGGTATTGATACCCTCAAAAGGGATATCAATACCCCACTATCCTTTGGACCAGACCCTGGCCAGGTATTGATATCTCGATCAGGGGTATCAATACCTCTCTTCTATTCCGGACAGATTTGGTTCATTTGTTTCTTCTCGTGCCCGTTTGAACCCCGAACACTTCAAACACCTTTTGAATAGCTTCAAATCACTTCCAAACTTGATTGTTCGTACCTCGAAAGGTTCATTGACCAATCGATCATTTTGGGCCCTCGTCGTAGCTTAGAAAGGTATAGAATTAAATAGTTAGGATACTCGTACATTATTTTATGCTTTTGGTTGATTAAAGTAGAAGTTGTGGTACGTCTTAATGATCGATATAGACTTGTTAAGCATTGTTAAATGACGTGATGATTGGTGAATTGAGAAATGTACTATGGATGCATTATTGAGTACCGTAGGTTATAAAGTATATCGTAGGGTACATCGTTGGTCGATGGGGGTTTTCCTAGCGGTCCAAATGAGAATAGAGTAACTCGTATCCTCGTGCTTCGTTTTATTGACCTTCCTAGGTTCTTTTGGCACCTAATCTATAAGATTCTCGTTTAGAACCTAGCGGATGATGTGTTGTAGAGTCATTTTTAGGTTCGGTACGTGACATAAGGCGTCGTGATAGACTTTGAGGGATAACGTGAACCTAAGGCATTTAATGATGTACAAAAGGACATGTTTTTAAGTTTATAATACATTGAATGATGATGAATGAAAGCATGTGACCTTGGAAAGTGTTGTCTCCTTGTAGTCGGATTGTTAATGCTTATGTGTTTATGTGAGTTGTGAATTTTGAATTGAGGGTCCTGCAATGCAAGGTGTGGTAATGCAGAGACTCTAGAGGGCCCGTTACGCAAGGTGTGGTAAGGCAGAAACCCGGGTAGAAAGAGAGTTCACTATCACGCATGGGGTGGTAACACAGTTGAATTTCTCATAAAATGAAGAATGTTGAAGTTGATGTCAGAAGTATACGTTGTTACTTGAACTGTTTGCTGCTTGAGATGATGACCGTTAAAGAAAGAGATAAACAACTGACTCTACTAAGGATTTGAAAAGAAAGGAACTTGTCTTTTTTTGAAAAAGGATTTTTCTTAAAATCCTCCGGCTATTCTTGAGCGAATCAACGGTTTTCGGTATTCGTGTGCAGAATCAACGGACTCCGGCTATTCAAACTCGAATCAACGGGGCTTGACCCGTAGAGGTCGAGAGTATTTCTCAAAATTATTTTGAAAATCAAAAAGGAATGTTTTCTTTTATGAAAAGAGGCTTGATGGTAAATGGTAAAGGATGGGAAAGTCAAGTGTGGCATTCATTTGAGGAGACTTGAATTGGTTTGAGAAATTGTCGTTGTCATTTTGATTGATGTATGTTTAACGCTACCTCTAGATTGATGTATAAATGGCTAGGCATATCTATAAGACGTATTGAATTCCGTAGTCGTTGTTCGTCGGTTTATTGTGCCTTTTGTACTTTCGATCGTTCATTGAAAATCATTCACTCTTATTGCATGTTTCATCGCATTTACATATAGCTTGATTACAGAAATTTCTACCGGGCTAGTGTAGCTCAACCTATCATTTTCAGGTATATCTCAAAGACCTTGACGCGAAGTGCATGGTGTGCATGCTTGATCTCATCTCTTTTGAAAGCCGCCGAGAACTGATTTTATCGTCGTTTGTATGATCTCTTGGAGAGATGAAATTGTAAATTTATTTGAAGTCTTTTAATTTCAGATATTATGTAACCTCAAAATTTTACTCTTTTAACTAGCTATGGAATTCGGGCCGTGGTGCCAATGTTGTAAATGTTTAAACTTGGGGAACTTAGTTTGTAAATAATCTTTTGAAAATTCTCTTTTGGGTATAATATATATATTGTGCGATGATCATTTATTGAAATGGATTATTTATTTATGTTGAAAATTAAGGGCGTGACATTCAAGATGCTAGGATGCTACTAGTGCCATGCATAGTTGTCAAATCGAGAATCGAAATGGTCATTTTTCGAATCGTGAATCACTTGGATTCGGCCATGACTTCTATAATGCATAGAAACCTATGCTTATCGATTAGGGAAACAACAATATATACTACAAATGAAAGATTTAGAACTAAATCAATAAAAACTTTCTTCTAAATGATGATTTGATAATAACGTGGAGTATTAGGTAAGCTGCTTCTATTGCAACTACCAAGAGATAATGATTCGTAAAGCCTACTTATGGTTCTTTTTGTACGAAAGAGTTATAAGTACAAAACAAACCCTTAGAAGGTCTATAGGGTTGTTATATTCCATTTATCTTCCTCATTTTCGATTCACTCTCGTAATAAATCTCATTTTCTTATTATCTATCCATATAACATAGACAAAAGATGACATATAACAATACTAAAGACTTTAAAAAAATATTTGAACCTTTTTCAAACGACAAAAGATGCAAAACAAGAGTAAAAAATAAATTTTAAAAGTTTTAAGTGAATCGAACGATTCACTGATTCTGATCACCGATTTGCTTACAATTCACAGCTATTTCCGATTCGGCAGCTTATTCGTATCGATTACCCACCGAATCGTATCGAATCGTAAAATACGAATTGTGAATCGTACGATTCTGACAACTATGGTGCCATGCTCAATCACATCTACCATTAAGCTAACCAAACCGCTGATAACTTAGCTTGACTGGGAGCTAAACAACTTGAAGATCAAGTTGTCATGGATCAAATTGTTGGAAAAATATGCTTATTATTTGTGATAAAACCAATAATATGAGTGCAGTAAAATCTGAATTCAAAACCTGGAAATTGATGGAAATAAATTGGTGATCAAGGCAAGTGTTTATGTGTGACACTATGTACTTAAGACAGATTTCGCCCCCGCTACGGTGCTCACAGTTTGCATTGGACGACTATCTCACAGCACTACTTGATCGGAATCCTCCCAAAGCAGCACTTCAATTGGAGGGGCTGACGAACCATCTTGTGTTTGTAACTCTCTCATATTAATGGACTTGAATGAAGGAAAAATCAACCTTTAAAAATGAATGAGGGAAATAATATTTATAGCCCAACTCGTAACTCATCGAAAAGCCAGCAAGGAAAGAGACACATCTGTCCGTGAAGGAAGCGTCCGTCACGGCAAACAAGTGCCAATTAAAAGATGCAACTCTAAAATAAATCAATTTTCATTCACACTTAAAATAAAATATTATATCCTATAAAAATTTTCAACAATTCCCCACATGAATGAAATTGACTCGATAACCAATGCAAACGATAGAGAGAGTACAAGTGGAAATTTCCTGCATAGGATAGGTAGCTTTTGGCTTTGAACCTTCCCTTGTGAAAAACTATCGGATTTACTTGTTAACCAGTGGACGCGATGCCTTGAACTGTTCAGCGTTTTGTGTAAACCAAGACAATAGAATTCACGCAGAATCTTTCCGAACATAATTGGTTCTTACGGTTGTGCCCATTTTGGCCCTGGAACACCGACTGGTTTCAGAGAGTACTTTAGAGAATTCAGCCTTAGAAAATTCTCACAAAGCGGCCCCTTCACACTCACATAGGTGATCTCTTATTAAGGGTATCCTGCTATACCCCACTTGGATTTACTAAGGTATAAGAATCATTAAAAGTTAAACTTAACCTAAAACGCTGCAGGTATCACTGTTTCACCACAGGAATGAGTTGGAGAGATTCTCCTCAGTAATACTCTTAAGTCTCATACAACTCGGTTGTCCTGTTGAACCTAGATCTTGGGATCTTTAGTCAGCTAGGTTAGGTTGCCGTTATAGAGACTTTTAAATAATAGGCTTTAATCTCATTCCCCTCGATGATCATTTGTTCTCTAGTCAAAACTCCAAATTCAACGGATCTGTAACAAATTTTTTGACGTTTCATACTCAAGTGAGAACAAATGTTTAACGGTTTGATGTCTTTAATATTGAGACTTACCGTTTCACATGGTCTTCTATGCCTTGCTAACAACTGATGGCCATCACATTATAACTCTGGCATAGAATTGGACCCCTGTTGGAATATCCTCTAAGAGATGGCACAACCATCTGCTTATTAGCTTCTTTATCTAATACAATGAGTTGATCAGACTCCATCGTAGACCTTACTATACACGCATAAGGATTTCCAAATCATTATTGCACTCCAATTGTATAATTAAATCCACCTTTAGATTCTAAAACTTTAAATTGCACTCCAATCGTGTCCCTCACCAAAGACCACTTGTCAAATGTGGACACACTATTCCACTTAGAACTTACCAGACATGTAAGTTCAAACTCCAAAATTAATTCCAAACTAGAATTTCAATTGCTTCTGAACCGTCACTGTTTCCCACTGTTACGGTTGAGAGTTTCCTTGACTCTCACATAGCAAGGGTGGTGACTAATTGAGATTATGCCAACGGTTAAAACAAACCATTACCTGTCGGAACAAAAGGACCAATTTCGAATTCTCGTCACAATTCGAGATCCTGGCCAAGTGAATTTGGCCATACACAACCATTCGAAGCTTTAGCCACTTGTCACGTTCATAGATAATCAGTTAATCACTATCAGTGATAGATTATGAATTGAGTGGAGACGACAATGCAAATGACAAAGTCACAGTATATAATATCAATATATTGGGTGCAATTGATGCACGAAACTGAAAGCAAACACTCGTAATCTTACCCACTGACCCTATTCATTTAATTTGGGTCTATGTGCATGAAATACTCCAGAACTTAAATTGTTACCATTGCCCACCGGTAATTTTACAACCGACAAGTGTAACCATTTCTTACACGTCTGAAAGGTCACATCCCTTAGTTCGAACCTAAGAGTCACATCTTCTGCCAGTGCAACTGTTCATTAGGTTTAGACACCAAGTCGTCACACTTAAAAACATGGAACCATAATTGTATATCACAATCCATACCGATCACAACTATCGATCGGTATATTTATGAAACATTATGTCCTTAAATAGGCTGAAACCTTAGCACTGCTCCAACGACAAAAAACTACCCCACTCGATCCAAAGCAACGTTTTGTACATAACGCTCATACAAAAAGAGTGCTGAGTGAAAACTCCAAATACTTCCAACACACACCGCTAATGCTGTCTTTCCAAATACTGACAACAAAAACTTACTATCAGACATAAGACTGGAGCATGGATGAACATGTCATGGAAGGAATACAAAGATATCAAAGTTTGGAACTTTGTAACCGGTTTCAAATGTCAAAGTACACATGAAGAGTCATTAACCAACCATTACGATTCTTACAACAAGTGGAACCTATTCCCATTTCTTACACTTTTTGTGTATGTATGTGTATGCATTCTGATCGGGAAATTTTGCATAATCAATGTTGGAATTGATCTATTGGCTAATGGATTGCCAACTGAGAAATTGGATAACTAGCACTAAGGCCGTCTATTTCTCTGTATGATGCCAATCGGTATCAAGTATTTTATTTGTTATTGTTGTGATTGTCTTCTTCGATCAGCATGTTCATAAGTGTTTTAAAAATTGGACATCTGGATTTATATGACAAAAGAATGGGTTAAGAATACTTTATGCCTAAGCTTACAATTTTGAGATTTGATTGAGCGGTTGAAGCACCGTTTCAGCGTGCTGCTCTGCACCGTTTGGGTTAAGTAGGCTTTGATTCTTGGAAAT
This sequence comes from Rhododendron vialii, assembly GCF_030253575.1. Lineage (NCBI taxonomy): Eukaryota > Viridiplantae > Streptophyta > Magnoliopsida > Ericales > Ericaceae > Rhododendron > Rhododendron vialii. Next base: position 9,425,226 of record NC_080558.1, on the reverse strand, counting down.
TGATTAGGTTCATTCCTTTATTCAATAGTGAAATAAGGAAAACAGGTTTTAGACGGGAAAATCTAATTCACCTATTGCATTCAATTTGCGTCAGGAATTTTGGAATGGGGTGTTTCGGCACTGGTTTGGTGAATAGTTGTGTTTTCTATTGCAATAGGTGTCATGACTTGTTGCAAGAGACACAATGCTTGATTAATAATTTTTATGTGTTCATAGAAGTAAAAGTAGTACTCCCTCCATCCCTTTTTAAATGTCCTACTTCGTAACTCCAACTTATTGAAAAAATATCATCATTATACCTTTCACATCAATTTTTTCCTCCACTTTCCCTCATTACACTTTTTACTCACTAACTTTTCAAAATGGAATCTACTTTTAGGGACAAAATAGTCAATGTACCAACTTTTATCCACTAACTTTACCAAATGGACACTTATTAAGAGACAGCCCAAAATGGAATATTGGACTATAATAAAGAGACGGAGAGAGTACTGTTTTACCGATGCCGTTTCTATAGCTCGTCTCGATATAGCCGTGACTTTGCATGAGTTTGCGGAATTTGGATTTATATATTCTATTAACATTTCTATGAATGGCTGGCTGGCCCGACGCAATAATAAAGTTGCTCCATTGTGATTTGGAGGTTTTGGATTCTAGTCGCAGAAGCAGCATCTCTGCTTGCAAGCCGGAGTAAGGCTGCATACATCAACTCTTTCCCAGACCCCACAATGACGGGAGCCTCGTTCACTGGATTTGTCCTTTATTCTTTAACATTTCAATCAGTTTTACCATTGAGTTTGAGGAACTAATGTGCTTCATCTTTTTGGAATCCTTGTTTCTATATGATTCCAGCGGTATATTAAGTGTCTCCTTTGGATTTATGGTTGGAGATGAAGTAGAAGTCCAATATCTCGATTATCTTTTGGCCGGTGCTCTTCGAATACATGTGGGCAAGTATGTTTTGGCAAAGATGGTGTTTTTACATTAACAAAATTGCATTTGCAGTTCCTATTATTGGTTCTTCAGAAATGTTGTAAAGGAAAAGACCGAAGTCGGTTTTGTCCTCTCCTCTTAGTGCCATGTGACATGGAGAGAGAAATTGCATGTGTTGCAACTGGATGCGGAGATTTATGGCTGCCTAATCACGACGGAATCATATTTTGAGCATTTGCTGAGCATTCTAGTATCCGGTAACTTTAATGGTTGGGTGCTACGCGACGCGTCGGTTGGCAACCAAAGGATTTGTTGCCTGCTCTACATTGTTTTACAATAAGTTTAAACTACGAGGTGTGACTCTTGGGGTTAAACCAAAAGGTGTGACCATAAAGTTAACATCAAAAGATTCTTTTAGTTCAAACTAAGGGATGTGGCTATTGTGATTGAACCAACACGTGTGACTGTTGAGTTTATACCAAGAGACGTGACCTTGGTGAATAAGTCATGCGACTATTGGTGAATAAGTCACATATTTTTTTGACTTTCAAAGTAGTCACTTGGGCCAAATCTATTGGAAACGCCAAACGTGTAAACTCATATTTTGGATTTTGTGAAATTCAGTTTCAATAGACCTAATGGATTGGGTCACTACGTTTGATTTGGCATGGAAAGATTTGGAATATTAAAGTTTCACAATCTTGAGAGTTTGATAGTTCTCAAACAAGTACACCCCACACGATACTTTTTAAATAAAGTGAAATCGGTTTATATGCTACTAAGAGTATCCGGTGAATCTAAAAGGATACAAATGGTGCATGGTGCACTTCACACAAAATCGTATATTTTGAGTAAAGAGTTACTCAATTTTGAGTGAGTTACTCAATATGAGGGTTGTTTGATTTTTCCTTCATTCAAGTCCATTAATATGAGAGTTACAAACACAAGATGGTTCGCCAGGCCCTCCAATTGAAGTACTGCTTTGGGGGGATTCCGATCAAGTAGTGCTGGAAGACAGTTGTCTAATGCAAACCGTGAGCACCGTAGCGGGGGCGAAATCTGTCTTAAGTATAGAGTTTCACACACAAACACTCGCCTTGATCACCAATTTATTTCCATCAATTTCCAGGTTTTGAATTCCGATTTTATTGCACTCATATTATTGGTTTTATCACAAATAGTAAGCATATTTTTCCAACACAAATTCCCCCTCAGCCAAAGAGTTAGTGATTGCTAACTGTTTGAGAGTCCAGCAGATTAGAACCTAGGACCTTTTGTTAGGTGTTTCTAGTTTATGCTACTGAAGTGGTGTTATGAGTCTGTTCCTCTAGTTTACTTTATGGATTTCCGAATTACCCAATAAAAAAAAGAAAAAGAATCTTTCGAGTTCATACAGTTTCTACTTTTCACATATAAAGGGTGATAAACCAGATACAGTCCTAGGGATAGAAACAAGAGGATCAAGCGATTCAGACAACTCAAAATTTGTATCTTCATTAGAAGCTTATTGATGAATAAAGTAGACGGCTACCAAATTTCAAGTAATTGCCAATTTAGCTCGAAAATAAGCTAAAGGAACAGAAGATCATACCTTGAGAAAGGTTAAGTGAGCTCAAAAGAAGAGTAAAAGAAAGCATGGAGAGGGCTACGGGCTACCAATTTCCTCATTATCCTTCCCCTAAATTTGTTGCCTAGCTTTCAGTCTCCTATGAAGGTAATGGTATACTTTTATATAGGCCATAGAGTCTATGTATAGGGTGCTTACATAATGATAGATAGCAATCTATACACATGCGCAGAAAATAATTTCACATTCCTTTCAAAAAAATAATAATTTCACATTGGATATTGATGAATGCAGTGACTCTTCTCAGACAACCACACGTGGGTAGGATGTAAGAGCATCCAGTTAAAAGTCTTTTTGAGCTCATGAACATCAACGACTAAGCTTATATAGAATGCACACAGAAAATATAGTTCAAATCAAATTATACCGGTTACTATTACCAATAGAGAAACCACCATCGCTCTGGTATGTAGAAGTAGTCAACTCTCAGAATTATTATCAGACTGGAGTTCTGCTCGCGTTTGCTGCATGAGTATTTTTTCAACAGCATCCACAAAGCTTGAAATATTTTTTCGGATTTGTGCATCCAGTGAGTTTGCCACTTCCTGGTAATGATAGGAAAATGGGAAAACAGGAAAAACAAACATCTAACACACCACTAATGAGAAATAAAGTCGTCAACGCCTTTGAGGTTATATATTCTAGATTGAATGAAACAACTGATACAACAAGAAATGAACTACTGTTCAGATTAATGATGAAATACTGACAAAGAAAAACATGAATAACATTTTTTTTGTTTTTTTGATCAGCCATGAATAACATTCAACTGGTATATGTTTTTTTTTTTTTTCCCTTTTTTTGTCCGGTAAGAACATTCAACTGATATATGTTGCTGAACTTTATATGAGGAGCAAATCTACAAACACACCTTTAAAACACAACTCTGGACACAACCGTGTCTAGAACCGTATGATGCACATGGATTCACATACATCTAATGGTTCCAGACACAATTGTGTCCGGACTTGTGTTTCAAAGGTGCATGTATCCATCGAGTAATTGTTATGAGAATAAGGTGTACTTCTGTTCAGCAATTTAAGGATGATCCAAAATAAGGGGTGGAAACTACAAGAACACTTTTATCCATTCAAAGAAACTAAATGGATGATACTACCCACTTCAACTTTGCAGAGAAAACTCAATGAAATTTCCTTTGAATACTGACTTGAGCTCTTGAGTGATATCAGCTTGAGAGCGTTATTTGATACTGGCCAACCTTGAGACATCTTAATGAAAGCATCAACTCCTCCCACCATATGAGCAACTATTATCTAATCACTGTCTATATACTCAAAGGAGTGCCTGCACAACTATCACGTGCTCATGAGTCATGAATGATATTCTCGAAAATCAATGATATTATTCTACGGTATAGAACAGGCAATTATATCAGCTATTCCAAGTGAACTTGCTTGAAATTCGAACTTTCGTGGGCTTTAAAACATCAAAATTCTGGTATGAGAAAAACAACACCAGAAAAAACTCAATCACGCATATCGAGTTCTGCAAATTTTGTGTCAATTCTACTTGTCATCATTTTAACCAACAAACCTAGTGGTCCGTTCCTAAGGTACAAATGAGGTTGAAAATGCTCCCAAGGATGTGATCAAGTTGTGCTCATTTCCTCGAACCTTCACTTGCATCCCATGCAAATTCATTACTGCTTCTCTTTTTTGTCATGAGGAGCATTCAAGGAAGGAGCGTGGGTTTTATAGCTGCTCAATAAATTTTGATAATTTTCCTACTACCACGGTATCTAATAAGTGAAATCAAACTACCTGTAGAAATGTTTCAGAATCCATCCAAGCACATACAGTTCTCTTTGTTGTTTAAACCCTTGCTCGTGAACTTTGAAAAACAACAAATAAATGCCGAGTCGAGAACTCTCCTTACCGAAGCATTAGCAAACAATTAACAAAACTGTAAATAAATTATGTTACTATGTTCAATCAATTCTCGGTAAACTGCTTTATCCCATCATCATGCTAACAATAGCAATAAACTAGTACTATTACTACTAGTTAATTAACAAGGGAGTAAAAATATGCTCCATGCACCAAAATCCATCACGGCAGATGATATGCGAAGACCAAAGCACGGGAATAGATCTCGCTCTCTTTTCTGTTACTTCACGGAATTAATATATAGCACATAAATAGAAGTCTTCCGCAAGTTACAACACATATTTACTGGTTCACCGTTCATGCTAATCAATTTCAATCATATCTTTAATCGACCCATGCATATATGACAGAATGTTTGAGATAATTTTATTCCAAGATGTATAGATTCAGAAAACCTAATGCTCTGATACCAACTGTAAATCTATATCTGTATTGAAACTATTATGCGAAAAACAGATATAACAAGAATCTTGAATTCAACACATCTCAAGAACAATAAATAACATATCTTTGTTGGCCATCGAGATTAGAAGGAACAAACCCCTTAATTAGAAATATCTTAATTCTTAGCTCACCTTCTTCTTCTCTCTGTCTCTACTTTTCTAGAATAACCCAGTACTGTAATTGATGGAAAAACTGTCAGAATAAGGGATAGGTATTCTACCTTTTATAGAGGAGAGAAGAGGGCTTTAAAGATAATTATTAAAAGACACCTAATCCATCAAGGTCTTTTTTATTATCAAGATTTTTCCTTCGTCTAAAATTCTAATTAGTTATCGTAATGAACCATATCACTTCATTGGCTTATCTGATAGTGGAGTCTCACATGCACAAAACATGGAGGCTAGTGGGCCACACTAATAGGAAAAAACTAACAATTTATGTTGTAATTCACTGGGATTGATTTCTTGTCAATCCTTGGGCAGGAATAGCATATGATTGTCGTGGGGTAGGGTGCCAAACTAGTTGGAATATTACGCACATGTTGTGATGCTATATTTTCTTGCCCTAAATCTTGATGTACTCCATCATTGTGATCAATAAAATTCCTTTTTTCGCCATTCAAAAAAAAGAGAATTTTGCGTAATTCTCCACGACCACGCGTAATTCTATGCGGCCAAGAGTAATTTTTTGCCGCCAAGAGTAATTCTACCCGGCCAAGAATAATTTTTCGCCGCCAAGAGTAATTCTATGCGATCAAGAGCAATTCTTTGCAGCCACGTGTAATTCTTTGCGGCTAAGAGTAATTCTTCATTTACCATATACGTAAGTGAAGTAAAAACCAGGATGTATTGTCACTGCACTCTTCCAACAGCAAAGAAAGATGAATTGAAACTTTTCTACAAAAGCAAAATATGCACCAACCACCTATTTTCTACAAAATATTCAAACTTTTCAGCACTAACAAAATACCACTAGCATCATTGATAATTAACACAAAAATCGATCAATACGTGCTCCTACGCGTAGGATTATCTTCAAACTGGAAAAAAGGGTTTCAATAAAGGGAACGACATAACTATTCAAACCATATGCATTTGATTCAAGCGGCAATAGATTACGAAGCACGTCCCACGTCTCTTTCTTCAGGTTATAGGAAAAAGGTCTACCAGGAATAACTAACAAGAGTACAAAACCTCTTTCACTCTCTCCCTTCAGTTCACACAACACACTTTAAATCCATGGGTGTAGTAGTTTCTCCTTCTTTCCATCTCAGGGAATGCAGCTATTAAAGGCCTAAGATTGACCCGACACTTGACAACCCAACCCGCTGTAATCCCTTTCTAGCTCAAGGATTCTTAATCCGCTAGGGCATTACGAACGAGACTGAATAAGTATAAATCTGCAACCACATTCTCCAAAGTACAAAATTTTGTATCGAGAAAGAATTTTAGGCGATTGAGGGTTTGGCATTGCTATTACCTCCTCGATATCAACGTCAAATCTCATCAGAAAATCGTCATCAGTTAACCAATGGATAGCTCCATTCCAAAAGACACTATGACCGCTATATTCTTGGTCTGGGAAACCTTTTTTTCTCAAACCTAATGTTAGAATTTCACTCCTTAATAACAGATTTCAGAGCTTTTGGTACTCAACTTTCTCTATCTCATCCAATCTCCTTCCTTTATTTTCATGTCCTTCTTAGCTCGTATGATGTTTACTAATGAACAAACCATCTATTAAGCTGAAGAATAAAACAAGTAGAGCTAAATAATGAATAGTAGAATTCTAAGCACAACTATAATCATAGATAAAGTGACAATGATATCTGCTCAATAAGAGCTAACGAAAGAGTTGAGTGCACCATCATTCACAGTCGGACAATTATACTCACTCCGTTCCCAAATGAGAGTCCCTCTTTGGAATTCCAACTTTTTTAGGGAACATGTAATCGTTACACCTACTTTCCACCATTACCCCTATATTCTACCTATTTTGCACCATTTGTATTCAAATAAGGACACTTTTGGAATTTTATCAAATTGCCACTTCTATTTTTGGTAAGGCACAATCATTTTGGAACATCCCAAAATGGAATAAGGGACTCTCAATTTGGAACGGTGGGAGTATTTGAGTTAAGAGTGACATGGCCTGATAAAAGGCTCAGCTCTGAAGAAGTAAAATTATAGTAACCACCTCACGCATATATGCAGGGTCGGCCCAGGGGTAAGTCCAGCAAGCCCTCGGGCTTGGGCAACCAAAATAAAAAAGTATTTAAGTTTAGTACAAACCAATTGCTTGGTTGAGCGGCCACTGCTTGCTGCAAGGGTCTAGGCCCAGGCACTCCATCCAAGCTTTTTTTTTTTTTTCTCTATTTTCTACCTCTTTTTGTTTTCCGACCGCAGACCCCCGCAATATTCGGAAAATAATAATACTAAATTACTTTGTTGAAATTTTTTTATTTAACTGAATACTTAGCACAAGAATAGATAATGTAGACAATGAGATATCATTATGATACCAAAAGATCAATGTTCAAGAAAAACCCTACTGCTACAAAATATTCAACTTTTCAACACCAAGAAATAGCATAATTGAAAGGAGGAAGCTATGGTACACAGGGTATACCATATGTTTAAATTATGACAATTTGTGATTTTCATTATGCCGATTTTTGGTTTTGTAATGCATATTTATGATTCTAGTTACGACTTGTACATTAAAATTTACCTGTTGAACAAGTTATCAGCAGGTTACCCATAATTAAAAAATATTGTTGTTATGTAACCATAATTATTCGTACCGAAATCCATAATACTTGTACCCTAACCAAATATATGCGTACAATATCAAAAATTAAATAATATTATCCACAAATGTTATAACAACATCATAAATTGGCATTATCTTACCACAATGAATCGTACCAAATTTTTTTTTACTCGTGTAATATTCCATAACAAAATCAAAATATGTCGTACCAGAATCAACAATTGTTATAATCAAGCCAAAAATATTTATAAAATGCCACAAATTTTATAAAATAACCACAATTATTATGACAACACCTAAAATTGTCATTTTTTTAACACAAGGTGTCATATCAAAAGAAAACATATTTAAATACCACAAATTATATAACAAACCATAATTATTATGACAATACCATAAATTGACGTTTTCTTACCACAATGTGTCGTACCAAAGGAAATTAATTAAAATATTCCGTAATAACACATGTCTAAAATACCAGAAATTCAGTAATATAACCAAATTTGTTATGACAACACCATAAATTGACGTTTTCATACCCACAACACGTCGTTTAAAAAAATTCAATCAGAATATTCAATTAACGATAGTTATAATCAACAAAATATCATACCACAAATTCAGTAATATAACCAAATTTGTTATAACAACACCATAAATTGGCGTTTTCATACCCACAACGTGTCATATAAAAAAAATTCAATTGAATGCTCAGTTAACGATAGTTATTATTAGCAAAATACCATACTGTAAATTCAATAATATAATCAAATTTATTATGACAACACCATAAATTGGCGTTTTCATACCCACAACATGTCGTATAAAAAAAATTCAATCGGAATATTCAGTAAACGATAGTTATAATTGGCAAAATACAATACCACTAATTATTTTCAATTCCCACCACATTATTTTTTTAAATTTTTAAATTTTCACCATATTATCTTAATTTTCGATTCCCTCCATACTATTTTTTCAAATTCTTATTTGTCCCTACACAATACCTCAATAATTTAAACTAAAAATGAAGTTCTCGCACAAAATTTTCATCCAAGAAATTCACCAAAAAGTAAGTACTGTACCCAAATTTTTGAATACAACCACAATTTCCTCTCAAAATATTGTCTAAATCAAATTCTTTCTCTACAAAATTTAATTCAAAAAATAAAAATTCCTTTGTGGAAAAATGAGAGGTCACTAAAACAATAATTATCATACTGTCTCAAATGCATACACTTTCGACACTAAAATGGAGTACAAAAAAATAAGTGTGAATATTAAAAAATAGAGTGTGAAAATTACTCCCCTTTTTGTAATTGGTAAAATTAATTATATTAATACCCAATCTTATTAATATTCAGGGCAGTGCACTTAACAATTGGCACTATATATTTGACACATGGATCGGTGTCAAACCTTCACCCTATGTATACCAATCAAAATTTAATGGTGGTCCTTGGAACTAGGTCGTGGAAGTAAAATCTAAATAATTTTATAAATTTATTGTCATTGTACTTTCTTTCAAAAAAAATTATTGTAGTCGACATATTGATTTACACCAATGACATAGGCTTAATATGATCTACAAGTGTAGGCCCAGCACTAGGACAGAGGCATTTGAGGTCTCTATCTTCTCAAATTTTTAGCCTGAAAATAAAGCCCCTACATACAAGAAAATATTATATAATTAATTAATAGCCTTTAGAATTACAAATGCTTAATTGTGTACCATAGTGCTAAAGTTTGGAGTTTGGACATTTATCTAAAAGATCTGGGGTTCATGTCTTACACCCTTCGTTCCTATTTTTTTTTAAAAGAATGTTGTTATTTTTTAGGATAAATTACATAGTTAGTCCTTAAAGTCTCATACTTCAACAAATCTCGTCGTTCAATTTCAATATAACACTAAAATATAATAATGCACCATCTGAGCCCTACGTAATGTGTTTTTTTTTTTTTTTAATTTTATCAAAATCGTCTATCTTTTACATAATATTAATTAGGTCATTCGTACCAAGAATGAAGTTGATGGCTTATAGCTAGACACTTAATTGGATGGAAAATATCATTCTATTATTCAATTTGCGTGCCGATGATAGAGCTTTCTAAACCTGATTGAGACAAAAATTTATGTAGGTGACTTAATCAATAAACATAAAAAAATCAAAGGATTTGATCGTCATTATTGTGTCACAGTCGCATGACTACGTTACATTCAACTACAACAGAGGACTAGGTTTCATACCAAATACTATAAATTGACTGTACAGTCTAAATGTCGTTAGTGAGTGTATTTTTAAAATGATCGATCAGGGCTGTTAGGATGTTAAGTTATACAATATTTAATTTGTGATATTTTAGACATGTATCTTGCTCGGGTATAATAATTATTGATTGTGCTACGATATATTTTGGTCTTGTATCTAGTATCTTTTGATCGATTTCTTTTGGTACGACACATTGTGGTAAGAAAGTGTTAATTTTTTTCTTGTCCTTATACACCACCACAGAATGGTGTTTCTGAACGCAAACATCGGCACATCACTGAGACTGCCATTGCCTTGCTTCATCACTCCCATGTTCCTCTTAAATACTGGTTCGATCCTCTCAGTTTTCCATTCACCAGTTAAATTTTGCCTGCATTGTCGCAAAATGTTGTTATTAGAGTTCTAAGAACAACAAAAGATTTGTACATGCACGCGATAAATCTAATTAAAGAGATGGTAGAAACACGATAAAAAATTTGAACGTTAAATTAGAAGGGGAAAAATCTCTGTTTGACTATAGCAATAATCGATAGATGTAGATACGAAAAGAAATTCAAAATTAAGACTTACATTTTGGGAGAGGTGTGAAAACGAACTTATTAGTAGGAGATAAGACTTACATTTTAGGGAAATTAACAATCCCAAACAAAATCCTCTGTTGGCCAATAATCAAGTAATATAGATTATGCTAATCTGTTTTGAAAACCAACTTAACGATTTAATCTTATATCCAATCAGGTAAAGCCACTTGGTGCTCTTACAGCTTCCGTCACAAGTACACCCTTTTACTACTTAATATGAAGTATAGATTCGCAAAGTTTATATTGCTTGAAAAAAAGTAACTATTGTTTATGAAAGAGTAATACACATGCATCCATAGAGCCAATGCCAGTTAGGAAAGCACAGTAGAAAAATGTAGAACCAAAAACCCAAACACTAAAGGGACAACAAGAATACTTAGGCATTTGGAAATTGAAATCAAGTAGTTGTCCTAATGTGATCATGAGGAATGGGTTCTGCAAGTGTGACTTGTGTTTTGATAGAGCCACAGAAACTTGTTGCATAGTGGGTCGGCACTGCGGGTTGGGGTGCAAGCATGCAAGTGCTATCTTTACAGCAAGAACCACTACTTCCTCCTCCTGATTCCTTGGTAGTGGGAGCCGTTTGTCCAATACATCCTTCAACAGAATACCATAAGAAGATGGTGGTGACGAATCCAAAGATGATGAAGAAAGAGAAGACATGAGATCCCCTGGATGCCTCCCCATTACAACTTCCAGTGTTAAAACTCTAAAGCTGTAGATGTCTAACTTTTCATTCACCTCCGTTCTGCCCAAAGAAAGGAAGGGTACAACAAACAGGGAAAAAAAATACAGAAAAATTGTAGAGGCGGCTTAAGAATTAGCATATTCAACATAAAAACACGACACTATATTGGTAGCTAAGATGACTTGTGCAAGTACCTGGAGCAGCATATCCCAAGGTGCCTACAAAGGAAGTCCAATTTGATGAGTGCAGGTTTAGAAGTCTCGCAGTTCCGAAATCAGATAGATAAGCAACATCTTCTAAGTTTAAAAGAACATTCTTGCTCAATATATCACGATGAATGACCCGGGGTGAACATCCATGGTGTGAACAGTAACCCAAAAGCCTTATGATATGCCGATGTCGTATCTCTGTCAATGCATGAATCTCACTCATAAAACTTACCAGATTAGCCAACTCGGCATCTTGGGAAGGAGGGTACTTTTTTACAACGACAACTTGACCACTTGGCAGCTCAGCTCTATAAACAGTGCCATATCCACCTGCTGCAATGCAATGCTTGTCATTGAAATCCTCCATCGCTTGGATTATGTTTTCATACACCAATTTTCCATCGAAGCTCCAAATCTCAAACAAATCTTTATTACTTGCTCTGTTTGGCTCAATTTCGTTGTCTCTCATTTTGTTGCGGTGGATCAGGAAAGTCATAGCAACAATAAGAAATAAAACACCCAACAAAGGAACTACAACTTGAAGCACAATTTTTTTATGATTTCTCCCTTTATCTCCATTGTTCTGCTTTAGTGAGCATGGCATCAAACTAGTTTTATTGCCACATAGTCTATCATTGTTTCAATATGCTTGAAATGAAGCATCTTCAAATGCTTTTGTGTTGGGCAGAGGACCCTCCAAGTGATTGTAAGATATGTCAACCGACGTTAAACTTGACATCCCGTTGAAAGAGGAAGGGATTGAACCAGACAAGAAGTTGTGGGAGAGATTTAGTATCTCTAACCTTTTCAAGCTTCCAATCCCTGATGGTATCTCACCTGTCAATAAATTATTTCCAACATCGAGATTTTCAAGATACTGCAATTTTCCTAATTCAAAAGGAATACCCTCCCTGAGAAGATTTCTGCTCAATTTCAAGTTCAAAAGATTCACACAGTCACCCAACTTCTTTTGAATAGGTCCAGTAAGATTGTTTCCAGACAAGTCTAGATGCTGAAGACTAGACAGTCTTCCAATTTCTGGTGGAATATCGCGTGAAAGTTTGTTATTGCTAAGAGTAAGATTGAACAAAAAAACCAACTTTCCCAAATTCTTTGGTACTGCACCAACTAGATGATTTGAAGAGAGGTCGAGCAACCGTAACTGAGTTGCTCTTCCAATGGCAGGTGGAATGTTTCCGGAAAGGTCATTGTTGGAGATCTTTAGGCTAGTCAGATTGGGAAACTGATCCCATTTGTGCCAAAGATCGCCATAGAAATTATTGTGACTGAGATCTAGATAATCAAGGTTTGGGAATGCCTCAAAAACTTCTGATAAATGCCCCGTCAATTGGTTTTGATCAAACATAGCACGACGTAACTCACTGCAATTTCTCAAGCTATTCGGGATACGACCAGTTAAATAGTTATTTGTTACGGCAAGTCGTATGAGGGATCCATGAACGAACATATACGGCGATAGATGACCGGTGAGCTTGTTGGAGCTTATAGTAAGAGTCTGTAGATATCTAAGATTGTCTAGTTCTTGAGGGATAGATCCAGGGAGAGAGTCCTTGAAAAGGTACAATGCTGTGAGGTTTGTCAAGTTCCCTATTGAAGCGGGGATTGATCCCGTGAGATTATTCATTGACAATTCAAGATCAATGAGAGATCTTAGCAATCCTACTTCTTGAGGGATAGATCCAGAGAGAGAGTTCTCGTGAAGGTACAACATTGTCAGGTTTGTCAAGTTCCCTCACTACAAGAAAAATTACATTGGGTGACGAATGAATATCGTCACAAATTGTTTGTTTTTCGTCACAAATAATATAGGTGACGAAAAAAAATTTGTCGACTAAAGGTTGTCGAGGATTCCTACCTGGTGACGAAATCTATTTTTCGTCACCTATAGTGTCTTTTGATGACAAAATACTTCGTCATCAAAAAGTGAATAATTGGTGACGAAATTTTTTTTCTCGCTTATTGTGCTTTTTGATGACGAAATTTTTTGTCATAAATTATTCCTTTTGGCAACGAAAAAATTCGTCACTGATGAGTCTCATCGGTGACGAAAATTTTCGTTGCAAAAGACGTTTTCATATGGGAAAAAAATCCTTCTTTCTTGCTCCTGCTAGGTTTCGAACCCGAGTATCTTGAGTTTTTCGCGCAAGCTCTAACCAACTGCACCACACACACTTTTCAATAAATATTTGAAATATCTAATATATAACATATATGTTTAACATTAAAATATATTTTGAATGCAATTTTGAACCTTTAAACATTAAAATTAGTAATTTTGATAAACATGAAAGTTGTAGGCAATTGAGTTATTGTTCAAACATAATTTGAATTATCTCAATCGGAGTTTTTAGTAAAGAGTTATGTCCGAAATACATTTAGTGACAAAGCGCAATTCATAAATTTCGTCACGAAAGGTACCCATTTGATGACGAAATATATTTTTCGTCCCTGAAAGCGTTAAAATGGTGCCGAAATTATTTTTCGTCACCAAAGTTAAGCATTTGGTGACGAAAAAAATATTTCGTTACTAAATTGGTCTCATTTAGCGACGAAATATATTTTTTGTCACCAAATAATTATCTTTGGCGACAAAAAATAATTTCGTCACCTTTTTTAAGCTTTTGGTGACGAAAAATGTATTTTGTCGCCAAATGGGTACTTTTTGTGACGAAAATATTTTTTTCGTCGCTAAACAGGTATAATTGGTGACAAAATTATTTCGTCACGGAAGATGTCAAAACGGTGACGAATTTATTTTTTCGTCGCCAAATATACTCATTTAGTGACAAAATTAAATTTCGTCGCCACTTTTTCATCACCAATTTTGATTTTTCTTGTAGTGCCTATTGAAGTGGGGATTGATCCCTTGAGGTTATTCGTGTACAATGTAAGGGCAATGAGAGATCTTAGCAATCCTACTTCTTGAGGGATAGATCCATTGAGAGAGTTCTCGTTAAGGATCAATGTTGTGAGGTTTGTCAAGTTCCCTATTAAAGTGGGGATTGATTCCGTGAGATTGTTCCTTGACAATACAAGGTCAGTGAGAGATCTTATCAATCCTACTTCTTGAGCGATAGATCCAGAGAGAGAGTTCTCGTGAAGGTACAACGTTGTCAGGTTCGTCAAATTCCCTATTGAAGCGGGGATTAATCCCTTGAGGTTATTCGTGTACAATGTAAGGGCAATGAGAGATCTTAGCAATCCTACTTCTTGAGGGATAGATTCATTGAGAGAGTTCTCGTTAAGGATCAATGTTGTAAGGTTTGTCAAGTTCCCTATTAAAGCGGGGATTGATCCCGTGAGATTGTTCCTTGACAATACAAGGTCAGTGAGAGATCTTAGCGAGCCTACTTCTTGAGGGATAGATCCAGAGAGAGAGTTCTCGTAAAGGATCAATCTTGTGAGGTTTCTCAAGTTCCCTATTGAAGCGGGGATTGATCCCGTGAGGTTATTCGTGTACAATGCAAGGGCAGTGAGAGATCTTAGCATCCCAATATTTTTCGGAATTGTTCCCGAAAGATGATTGATGGATGCATTAAGAGATGCGAGTCTAGAAAGGCTGCCAATCTGGGAGGGAATGGTCCCATATATTAAGTTGTTGGACAGATCAAGTTTCACTAGATGTGGTAACGAAGAGAAGTTAAGACCGGAAAGCGTACCTCTCAAACCAATACTGTCAAGGGTTAAATTGGTTACTTTACTGGCATCGTTGCAACCAATTCCGACCCAAGTGCAATGACTAGTTTCATTCCACGATGAAAGGAGAGATTGGCTTTGATTGTCAAGGCTAGCTTTCCACTTCAAGAGAGCGACTACTTCGCTTTGTCTTGCAACTGTATTAGTTGCGGGAGAAGCACGAGCAACGGCGGAATCAGATGAAGAGACAAATGGAATTAGGATGATAACAAAGACAAAGATGATTATGGAGTGAACTGCTTGGAAATTGGGTGCTCTTTTAGGTTGGGATGCCATGGTTGGTTTCTTGCGACAATTACTTAAGCTAGGAGTGGTAGTTGTTGTACTAATTAATATCTACGACTTATGTACGCTTCCATTTTGTGGGAAAATGTGGCTCCATAGCAACCCCCGTACGTAACGACCGAAATTTCTTCTTCATGACTCATTAGTCAAGTCGTCTAGCTCTCTTTTTTCCTTTTCTTTTCTTCTAATTAATTTCCTGCTCATCCATTCACCCCACACAAAAATCACAAGTCAAGTTCGCCGGTCCCATAAACACGTTAGATAAAGTTTCAAAAATCATGCAAGATACTATATATGCCAATAAACATGGAATCAACTTACCATGCGTGGAGGGGTAGATTAGACGTTGGGCGCCCGGGTCACTTTTGTTTTTCCTAACTCAAGGAAGTACTGATAGTCTTAATATCTACAACACATGTTTTCGATTTGTGGAAATTCTGCAGTTGTCTGGGCCAGAAGGAGGATGTGACTGATGAGAATAATTAGTAGAAGTGGTCGAAATTGATTGATATCAAGGGGCATGTGCAGCCAATTAACGTACGTGGAATATTATATCAAGTTACTACACGGCATTTGAGAAGAACTGGGAGCTTTCAGCCAATTATGATCACCATAAATGTTCTAAGCCCCCGTAGACTTGACTATATGTGGTATCTATTTTGGTCACCCCTCCTCTTCCCTTGGAGGCCTCTGGGAGGCAAGAAGAGAGGCCCAAGATTATTCAAATGCTTTTAACGGCTATTAGGTAGCCTGTTGCAATTCACAACAACGTGTAGCGCAACCCATAATCTATAAAAAAATTAAGGTATTATTAACTTTTGTCGATACAAACCAATAATCTATAAAATAAAAATTAATTTTTTAATTTTAATTTCTTTAATTTGTCGATACGAACCAATAATCTATATTAACTTTTTAAATTTCTTTTGTCGATATGAACCAATAATCTATAAAAAAACAAATTGAGGAAATATTAACTTTTGCAAAAAAATCATGCAGATAAAAAAAGGTGATGTTATATTATTAAGATAAAACGAAAGTGATCCTGCGACATTGCTCCCTCCATCCCATATTGCTTGCCCATTTTAGGAACCGTCCATTTTGCACGCAAAAATAACATATTTATGAGTTTTTTTTTTTAAAAAAATTTCTTGTCAATGAGATCTTTAAATTGCTGCAAAAATTTTGAAAGAAAATTCGTGCTAATACATTACTTTTTCTGAAGTACACGGTTTCAAAAAATGTGAGCAATTTGGGACAAATGGATTATTAGCTTTTACATGTCTGACTTGCTTCTCAAATATTTAACTTTCTCCTTGTATTGGAAACAACGCCACCTCATTGAGGGCAAATGGTCTAGCCAAAACCCAAAGCATCTGTCCAATAAATTTTCCCCATCTATATATCTCTCTTCACTCATTAGTCTAAAAAATCTTACTCAAACCCAAACCAAACCATGTTTTGGGGATTTTAGAACTATAATTATTTTATGTCCCCACCACTGTTCGGTAATTTCCCGCGGTTGCTTCAGATCAATCATGGACAAAAATGCCCTTTTGAGATGCCCCAAATTGCACGCAAATTGGACTTAATTGTGTCATGTTATATATATGTAATTGGCTGTCTATTATATGGACTTTTATTGCATGGAAAATGAAAGGTCTTCAAGTCTTCCGCTGTTACTGTGAAAGAAGAGTGATCATCTCCAAAAAGTGTAACGGTTTAAGGTGTTATGCATTCCAGTGTAAGCTGGATCAGCACTAGAGTGAGGAGCTGGCTCCCCACCTAGCTGGACAGTCTGATCTTATTTTTTGATGCTTATCAATACAGTTAAATTTCTTCCCCGGCCTGTTGTTTTCTTCAAACTTTGGGCCCTTTTGCCATTCCATGACACTCTCCACTAGCTAATTAATTGTCATGAGATGACTTGAATTAGTCTTTTAAAGGCTACCCTCTCCTGTACGTACCAATCGAAAACGACATAGACAATTCGATTGGCAAAGAAACAAAAAAGATTATTCTTGTTGAATTTACAACTAATTAAGATCAACAACAATAACTGTTATAGTTGTTTCGATCTCAAGTGCATTAAAAATTTAGGCAATGCAGATTTTGGATAATTAACTTTTTTTTTAACAAATTCTCATACTGTACCAAATTCCCACAAATAAACTCTCTCTGTTCGACATCTCCTTTTGTTTTTTGGGGAACCATATAATATCATTGGAATGCTGTTAACCCATTCTTGAAAATAGACTTGAATAATATCATAAAGCAGATCAAGGCTTTAACCACAGCTTTTAAACAAGTCAACATTTTTATTCTTTTAAATTGATTGATAAAGGAAACAAAACTCACACAGAATGATACGTTGCTGAAAATTTTCATGGCATGGAGCAGTAATATTTATAGGAACACGATTCATCACATATGCAAATCGCGAGCTTGAGATAAATATAATGCGTACAATGAAATTTCCATCACACATTAGGTCTTCCAAACTTTCTAATCTGTTCTCAATAACAACTTATCATGCATGGACGGGTAGACTTGACGTTGGGCTTTGCCCGGGTCACTTTGTTTTCTCCCCACTCAAGGAAGTACTGTAGTTGTCTGGACCATCAGAAGATGACTGATGAGAATAATTTGCAGAACTCGCCAAAATTTATCGATATCTACAGGCATGTGCAGCCAATTAAGATGGAATATATCATCAAATTACTACACGGCCATTGGGAAGAACTGGGAGCTTTCTGTCAATTATCACCATCAATTTTCTGGGCGCCAATGGATTTGACTACGGTGGCTATTTTTTTTTATTTTTTATAACCAGATGTCTGGGATATCTTGCTCGCACCTCGACTAATTCTGAGGCCCTGAAGGTAACGACCAGGCATAACCCCCAATGGCCCAAGGACTATGGTGGCTATTGGTTGCCTTCTCTTCCCTTGGAGGACTCTGGGAGGCAAGAAGAGATGGCAAAAATTATTCAAATGGTTTTAACAGCTATTATTACTAATAAAGCTACATCTAGATAGTAAATTTTCTCTCCAATTATTACTCTTATTTCTCTATCTATTTCTCCATTCCTATTATCTCAAAAACCTCCCTCAAACCGAATCAGGTTCTACTCGTTTACAAACTAGCCGAATTCGAACTCGAGTTTTAGACTCGTTTGGTACGTAAACGAGTCGAGTTCGAACGTCACAAATCCCGGATCGGCTCGAACATTAAATTTTCATCGTATGGAGGAGTGAGTATTTATAGGAACATGGTTAAATATCCATCACATATGTAATTAAATCCAGAGCTTAATGTTGAGATAAACTGAATACATGCGTACAATGAAATGAAATTTCCATCACACATTAAGGCTTCCCAAAAAGTTCTAATCAGTTCTCAATATCTACTTGTCGTGCGTGGTGCATGGGGTAGACTTGTCACTTTTCTAGTAGGATGGTAGGTGCAGCAGACAATGACCACAAGGGAGGAACAAGTGTTACCATTGGGCTACAAGCCCGTTGGAAAACAGACCGAAACCACTCCACAAATTCCATAACTTCAATTCTCTGTTCTTATCGTTGTGTTTCTGCTAGTTTTTTTCTTATGAAAGAGTACGAACATGGTTGTGTTTGCTGGGCAGTTCCACCGAGTGGTGTGCGCGGACAAAGGTTTTAAATAACGGTTTTGGGGCACGTAATAGTAACGTTTGAGGTGTAACGGTATCAGGAGTATCAAAAGATACGTATTGGGAATCGGTTGTCGTGATCGTGAATTTTTAAAAATCATTTTTGAGGGAAAAAAAAAAATTTAAGTGCCAAAATCACCCCTAACAGTTGAGGATCGGCCATAATAGTGAATCGGAAACGGACTGTTACATAATGGGAACCGGCTGATAAGCATGCGATTTTCTCTCCCATCGGTATATCGGGGTGTGAAGGCATCAAGAAGCCCAAAACCATTATGCAATTTTAAATCCTTAGTGTAGAACTGTGTAAACCATTGTATCCTGAGAGATTATTGTTTATCTTTTTCTATTTAATTAGATCTTTCATGTGGTTTCACGATTATAAGCCGTCTAGTAACTCAGATATTCAACATTGATGTTGCAAGTTTTGAAGTTTCGTAGATGTATAGAACTTAGAGATGTATTGATCGATACTGATTTTCCTAAAACTTAATCTTAAAAGACCGGACTAAATCCAAATGCTTGGAGGGAACAATTAGCTAAAGAATGCACGAGGAGTCTTGTGTCTACCATCGAACAAGGATTATTGTATAGCGGAGTATATGAAATCCAGCCTTATTAGTCTATGTGCGACTTGAGGACTCGGTCACTGCATGCCAACAAACAATATGTGCACCATACACCCAAAAAAAAAAAAAAAAATTACGGAACATTACAAAAATAGGAAACTTGTTCCGAAAATCAACCACAACACAGTAAATAGAATCCAATGAAATCCAGAAAAAGCATGGAGAGGTATGGCAGCTTCATAGATCACCACAAGCCTCAGCCTTTACTAAGTGCTGTTACAAAGCATGATGAATCACCTCTGAGTATCTATCCCCACCAATAACGACTTCAGCGTATGGATCTCCACTTCCATTGGGTAAGCTCTTCAGACCAGTACTGCTAATTTTGCTCCCTTAGCCCTCTAAAAGTTTAATTTGATAGGAGTTGAAAAGAGATGGTACAAGGATTTGCCTCCAAAAGATTAATTATGATCACTTAGCCCTCCAAAAGATTAATTTGACTGGAGTTGGTAAGCGATGAGATAAGGAGACACAAACTTTCAGATGCAAGGAATTGCCAACCTTCAGCCTTCGATCACTAATTAAGTGCAGCTTCAACCATATCCGTAAATTAGCTCCATCAATATCAGCTTCAATAGAGAGCCCAACCACAACCAACCAATCCCAGATATGAAGCAACAGCTGGCAACCACACAACCCACCCATTGCCACCTAAAGCAAAAGAACAATATCTGTTACCCAGCTTGAACAATATCATTTACTCTAAACATGATATCTTCCATTAAAAAGTTTCAACCACCCTTACTTCTTGTCAAGCAAAAAGCAACCCTTACTTCTTGTCATGCAAAAAGCAACCCTAGATTGGAGAGAAGAGGGGAAAGAGAAACCCAAACAAACCTGAGAAATTTTTCGGTGCCCCTGAAATTTTTTACAACAAACGTAGACACATCTGATTACCGAGGGGGCAACAAATTTGATGACGTTTGTGTGATATATTTGAAAGAGTGTAGGTATATCCTTAAAAGTTGGTAAACACACATGAGCTATTGGAATTCAATCTCAACCATTACAACAACTTATCTTTTGTTAAAGCAGGAAAAATGTAGAAGTATCAAAGGAAATTAACCTATATTCGACATCCTCAAACACACATTTTACAACTTTATAGCTTAGTCTCTCCGATTCTTTCATGAAGAAAATGTGAACTCAACAACTCTAGTGCCAAAGCACATCTCAACTTAAAAAGAAAAGGAAAAAAGGAAAAAAAAGATATTAGATCGAAAAAGATCACTATGAATATATGGTCTGCTAAGTTAACAGAGGAAGGAAAAGATACTTATAGAATCATTGTTGCAAGTGATGACGGTGGTTTCAATGGGCACACTTTCTTGGTTTTGCATTTTGGGGATCGCATCGGCAAGGGGTTGATACTTTGATGTTCTCTACAATCCAATTCTTCGATCCTCTCAGTTTTCCATTCACCTGTTAAATTTTGCCTGCATTGTCGCAAAATGTTGTTAGAGTTCTAAGGACAACAAAAGATTTGTACATGCACGCGATAAAATCTAATTAAAGAGATGGTAGAAACACTATAAAATTTGAACGTTAAATTAGAAGAGGAAAAATCTCTGCTTGACTATAGCAATAATCGATAGATGTAGATACGAAAAGAATTTCAAAATTAAGACTTACATTTTAGGAGAGGTGTGAAAACGAACTTATTAGTAGGAGATAAGACTTACATTTTAGGGAAATTAACAATCCCAAACAAAATTCTCTGTTGGCCAATAATAAAGTAATATAGAATATGCTAATCTGTTTTGAAATCCAACTTAACGATTTAATCTTATATCCAATCAGGTAAAGCCACTTGGTGCTCTTACAGCTTTCCTCACAAGTACACCCTTTTAGTACTTAATATGAAGTATAGATTCGCAAAGTTTATATTGCTTGAAAAAAAGTAACTATTGTTTATGAAAGAGTAACACACATGCAACCATAGAGCCAATGCCAGTTAGAAAAGCACAGTAGAAAAATGTAGAACCAAAAACCCAAACAGTAAAGGGATAACAAGAATACTTAGGCAATTGGAAAATTGACATCAAGTAGTTGTCCTAATGTGATCATGAGGAATGGGTTCTGCAAGTGCGACTTGTGTTTTGATAGAGCCACAGAAACTTGTTGCATAGTGGGTCGGCACTGCAGGTTGGGGTGCAAGCATGCAAGTGCTATCTTTACAGCAAGAACCACTGCTTCCTCCTCCTGATTCCTTGGTAGTGGGAGCCGTTTGTCCAATACATCCTTCAACAGAATACCATAGGAAGATGGTGGTGACGAATCCAAAGATGATGAAGAAAGAGAAGACATGAGATCCCCTGGATGCCTCCCCATTACAACTTCCAGTGTTAAAACTCCAAAGCTGTAGACGTCTAACTTTTCATTCACCTCCATTGTGTAAGCAAGTTCTGCCCAAAGAAAGGAAGGGTACAACAAACAGGGAAAAAAACTACTAAAAAATTGTAGAGGAGGCTTAGGAATTAGCAAATTCAACATAAAAACACGACACTATATTGGTAGCTAAGATTAATTGTGTAAGTACCTGGAGCAGCATATCCCAAGGTGCCTGCAAAGGAAGTCCAATTTGATGACTGCAGGTTTAGAAGTCTTGCAGTTCCGAAATCAGATAGGTAAGCGACATCTTCTAAGTTTAGCAGAACATTCTTGCTTGATATATCACGATGAATGACCGGGGGTGAACATCCATGGTGCATATATGACAAAGCATCTGCCAAACCTTTAACAACATTTATCCTCTTATCCCAATCCAAACTTAGTGCTTCTTCCTCACAGCTTAGCTTCTTGTCCAAGGACCCCCCTTCCAAGAACTCATAAACCAAAAATGAGTGTCGTGGATGTGAACAGTAACCCAAAAGCCTTATGATATGCCGATGTCGTATCTCTGTCAATGCATGAATCTCACTCATAAAACTTACCAGATTAGCCAACTCGCCATCTTGGGAAGGAGGGTACTTTTTTACAGCGACAACTTGACCACTTGGCAGCTCAGCTCTATAAACAGTGCCATATCCACCTGCTGCAATGCAATGCTTATCATTGAAATCCTCCGTCGCTTGGATTATGTTTTCATACACCAATTTTCCATCGAAGCTCCAAATCTCAAACAAATCTTTATTACTTGCTCTGTTTGGCTCAATTTCGTTGTCTCTCATTTTGTTGCGATGGATCAAGAAAGTCATAGCAACAATAAGAAATAAAATACCCAACAAAGGAACTACAACTGGAAGCACAATTTTTTTATGATTTCTCCCTTTATCTCCATTGTTCTGCTTCAGTGAGCATGGTATCAAACTAGTTTTATTGCCACATAGTCTATCATTGTTTCGATATGCTTTAAATGAAGCATCTTCAAATGCTTTTGTGTTGGGCAGAGGACCCTCCAAGTGATTGTAAGATATGTCAACCGACGTTAAACTTGACATCCTGTTGAAAGAGGAAGGGATTGAACCAGACAAGAAGTTGTGGGAGAGATTTAGTATCTCTAACCTTTTCAAGCTCCCAATCCCTGATGGTATCTCACCTGTTAATAAATTATTTCCAAGATCGAGATTTTCAAGAGACTGCAATTTTCCTAATTCAAAAGGAATACTCTCCTTGAGAAGATTTCTGCTCAATTTCAAGTTCAGAAGATTCACACAGTCACCCAACTTCTTTTGAATAGGTCCACTAAGATTGTTTCCAGACAAGTCTAGATGCTGTAGACTAGACAGGCTTCCAATTTCTGGTGGAATATCGCGTGAAAGTTTGTTATTGCTAAGAGTAAGATTGAACAATAAAACCAACTTTCCCAAATTCTTTGGTACCGCACCAACTAGATGATTTGAAGAGAGGTCGAGTAACCGTAACTGAGTTGCTCTTCCAATTCCAGGTGGAATGTTTCCTGAAAGGTCATTGTTGGAGATCTTTAGGCTAGTCAGATTGGGAAACTGATCCCATTTGTGCCAAAGATCGCCATAGAAATTATTGTGACTGAGATCTAGATAATCCAGGTTTGGGAATGCCTCAAAAACTTCTGATAAATGCCCCATCAATTGGTTTTGAGCAAACCTAACACGACGTAACTCACTGCAATTTCTCAAGCTATTCGGGATACGACCAGTTAAATAGTTATTTCCTATTAAAAGTATTATGAGGGATCCATGAGCGAACATATACGGCGATAGATGACCGGTGAACTTGTTGTAGCCTATAGCAAGAGTCAGTAAATATCTAAGATTGTCTAGTTCTTGAGGGATAGATCCAGAGAGAGAGTTCTCGAAAAGGGTCAACTTTGTCAGGTTTGTCAAGTTCCCTATTGAAGCAGGGATTGATCCCGTTAGATTATTCATTGACAATGCAAGATCAGTGAGAGATCTTAGCAATCCTACTTCTTGAGGGATAGATCCAGAGAGAGAGTTCTCGTGAAGGTACAACGTTGTCAGGTTTGTCAAGTTCCCAATTGAAGCAGGGATTGCTCCCGTTAGATTATTCGTTGATAATGCAAGATCAGTGAGAGATCTTAGCAATCCTACTTCTTGAGGGATAGATCCACAGAGAGAGTTCTCGTAAAGGTACAACAATGTCACGTTTGTCAAGTTCCCTATTGAAGTGGGGATTCATCCCGTGAGGTTATTCTTGTACAATGAAACGCCAGTGAGAGATCTTAGCAATCCTACTTCTTGAGGGATAGATCCACAGAGAGAGTTCTCGTAAAGGTACAACGTTGTCAGGTTTGTCAAGTTCCCTATTGAAGTGGGGATTGATCCCGTGAGGTTATTCTTGTACAATGAAACGCCAGTGAGAGATCTTAGCAATCCTACTTCTTGAGGGATAGATCCAGAGAGAGAGTTCTCGTGAAGGTACAACGTTGTCAGGTTTGTCAAGTTCCCTATTGAAGCAGGGATTGATCCCGTTAGATTATTCGTTGACAATGCAAGATCAATGAGAGATCTTAGCAATCCTACTTCTTGAGGGATAGATCCACAGAGAGAGTTCTCGTAAAGGTACAACGTTGTCAGGTTTGTCAAGTTCCCTATTGAAGTGGGGATTGATCCCGTGAGGTTATTCTTGTACAATGAAACGCCAGTGAGAGATCTTAGCAATCCTACTTCTTGAGGGATAGATCCACAGAGAGAGTTCTCGTAAAGGTACAACGTTGTCAGGTTTGTCAAGTTCCCTATTGAAGTGGGGATTGATCCTGTGAGATTATTCGTTGACAATTCAAGATCAATGAGAGATCTTAGCTTTCCTACTTCTTGAGGGATAGATCCAGAGAAAGAGTTGTCGTAAAGGATCAATGTTGTGAGGTTTGTCAAGTTCCCTATTGAAGCGGGGATTGATCCCGTGAGGTTATTCGTGTATAATGCAAGTTCAACGAGCGATCTTAGCATCCCAATATCTGTCGGAATTGTTCCCGAAAGATGATTGATGGACACATTAAGAGATGCGAGCCTGGAAAGGCTGCCAATCTGAGAGGGAATGGTCCCATATATTAAGTTGTTGGACAGATCAAGTTTCACTAGATGTGGTAACGAAGAGAAGTTAAGAACGGAAAGCGTACCTCTCAAACCAATACTGTCAATGGTTAAATTGGTTACTTTATTGGCGTTGTTGCAACCAATTCCGGCCCAAGTGCAATGACTAGTTTCATTCCATGATGAAAGGAGAGACTGGCTTTGATTGTCAAGGCTAGCTTTCCACTTCAAGAGAGCGACTGCTTCGCTCTGTTTTGCAACTGTTTTAGTTGCGGGTGGAGCACGAGCAACGGCGGAATCGGATGAAGAGACAAATGGAATTAGGATGATAACAAAGACAAAGATGATTATGGAGTGAACTGCTTGGAAATTGGGTGCTCTTTTAGGTTTGGATGCCATGGTTGGTTTCTTACGACAATTAATTAAGCTAGGAGTGGCAGTTGTTGCATAGAAGGATCGATGAAAGCTTTAATTAAATGGGAGCCTTGTTGATAAGGACACACTACAGGGCTCAACGTGTAATTAGTCCACCTAAACTTTTCATAGTGGTTCCAGTCCTTATATGGACACACGTTCCAAAAATACCCAGTATACACGTGTTTCTGTCACCGTCGCTGTCGTCATCATTGTAATGGAGTCTCTGCATGTGTTTACATTGTGATATTACTATCTCTTACTTTATCATTTGTTGTAAAATACAACCAGAAAATATTTTCGATAAGATAACATTATCTCTTTATTCAGTTTGTGAGATACCAACACTATTTATCTAAGATACTGATAAATCTTGCTTTATTTTTGCCGATACACTATATTTTTGGCAAATAGAGTTGTCCTTTACTTTATTTGTGAATTGAATTGGCTGAGATACTATTATCTCATTTGTTTTAACAGAAAAAATGACAGATAACATGTTAAATATTGTGTAATGAAGTATTTGCATATGTTTACATTGTGATATTACTATCTCTTACTTTATCCCTTGTTGTAAAATACAATCAGAAAATATTTTCGATGAGATAACATTATCTCTTTATTAAGTTTGTGAGATACCAACACTATTTATCTGAGATACTGTTATCTCTTGCTTCATTTTAGCTTATACACTATATTTCTGGCAGATAGAGTTATCTCTTAGCCTATTTGTGAATTGAATTGGCTGAGATACTATTATCTCATCTGTTTTAACAAGAAAAATGACAAAAAACATGTTAAATATTGTGAAATGGAGTTTTCACATGTGTTTACATCGTTATCTTAACAAAAACAGTCTCAGTATCTACCAAAACAAAGAAATAGATATAATGCTATCTCAGCAAATAAACAAAAATAGAAAGAAATAATAGTATCTCAGTAAATACAGTTCACTGTGATACACATTTCTCAGCAACAATAATTTTTGTATTTACCAGAATAAAGCAATAGATAATGTTATCTCAACAAAAAACAATTTCAGTATCTACCAGAATAAAGCAGCAATAGATAACGCTATCTCAGCAAATAAACTCTATAAATACAAAAATAGAAGAACACAGCAAAAATCGAAGTGGGCCCTCATGTACGCCAGCTCGCCGTCCGGCCCTTCCACGTCGGATTTCCCGGGCAAAACCCCGGCCCCCATCGAAACTGCCCTCAGCAATTCCATTATCTGCAAGTCCTCCTCCGTGGCCTCCCTCTTCACCCCGTACCCGGACTTCTTCCCTTTGCAGTACATGTTCCACAGGGGCTCCTGCAGCAACTCTGTCCTGTCCCGTTCCGGCCGCTTCTCGCACTCGAGCGCGATCCTACCATCCCCACGCTCATTTCCCGTTGCAGAGCGTTGGTCTGCATCGCCAGCTCTACCACCAGCGTCGGCAGCGTCCGCGGGTTTTCCTGGACGAACAGGTTGACCCTTCTCTTTCGGTAACATTGAAAAACTAAAAAATAAAACATTATATAGTACACCTAGTCAGGGCATTTTCGTCTAAAAATGGATTGTAGACCTAATAAATGTACAGTAATGGACCTTCACCACTATTACACATTAGGTTGGACTAAACACCCAAAAACACCTTCAAAACGGATCCTAGCCCAATTTACCGTAATTAAATGTACCTCCTTTGTATGGGGGGGGGGACTATTTATAGGAACATGTACTAATTAATATCTACGACTTGTCGTACGCTTCCATTTTGTGGAAAAATTTGGCTCCATAGCAACCCCCATACGTAACGATCGAAATTTCTTCTTCATGACTCATTAGTCAAGTCGTCTAGCTCTCTTTTTTCCTTTTCTTTTCTTCTAATTAATTTCCTGCTCATCCATTCGCCCCACACAAAAATCACAAGTCAAGTTCGCCGGTCCCATAAACACGTCAGATAAAGTTTCAAAAATCATGCAAGATACTATATATGCCAATAAACATGGAATCAACTTACCATGCGTGGAGGGGTAGATTAGACGTTGGGCGCCCGGGTCACTTTTGTTTTTCCTAACTCAAGGAAGTACTGATAGTCTTAATATCTACAACACGTGTTTTCGATTTGTGGAAATTCTGCAGTTGTCTGGGCCCGAACGAGGATGACTGATGAGAATAATTAGTAGAAGTGGTCGAAATTGATCGATATCAAGGGGCATGTGCAGCCAATTAACATGGAATATTATATCAAATTACTACACGGCATTCGAGAAGAACTGGGAGCTTTCAACCAATTATGATCACCATAAATGTTCTAAGCCCCCATATGGTATCTATTTTGGTCTCCCCTCCTCATCCCTTGGAGGCCTCTGGGAGGCAAGAAGAGAGGCCCAAGATTATTCAAATGCTTTTAACAGCTATTAGGTTGCCTATTGCAATTCACAACAACGTGTAGCGCAACACATAATCTATAAAAAATTGAGGTATTATTAACTTTTGTCGGTACGAACTAATAATCTATAAAATAAAATTTAATTTTTTAATTTTAATTTCTTTAATCTGTCGATACGAACCAATAATCTATATTAACTTTTTAAATTTCTTTTGTCGATATGAACCAATAATCTATAAAATAAAAAAAAATTGAGGCATTATTAACTTTTGCAAAAAAATCATGCAGATATGGGAAGATCAATTGGCAGGGGTATTGCTTGATTCCAAGATCTCCGAGGGCGAAGAAGGCGGCAAAGATTTGGTCTTGTTCAACGAAATTTGCTCCGGTGAACACAGAGAGAGAGAGAGAGAGGAGTAGCCCTGCCATAAGAAAAGAGAGAGGTTTGTTGTCATGTCTATGCCGTCGAAAGTAAAATTAGGAAAGTTCTGTCGTTTTGATTTTGATAACTGATGTAGTGATGTAGGATGAAGAGAATTCTTTTAGAAAAAGTGGGAGGAGAGAGACGATGTCAGCTCAAAAGGCAAGGGTATAAGGGTAAGACACTAATAAAATTCGTGGCATTAACAAAGCCACTCGTGGCATTATCAGTGCCTAGATAAAAAAAAGGTGATGTTATATTATTAAGATAAAAAGAAAGTGATCCTACGACATTGCTCCCTTCATCCCATATTGCTCGCCTTTTTTAGGAACCGTCTATTTTGCACACAAAAATAACATATTTATGAGTTTTTTTAAAAAAAAAAATTGCATCAATTTTTTCTTGAGATCTTTAAATTGCTGCAAAAATTTTGAAAGAAAATTCGTGCTAATACATTATTTTTTCTAAAATACATGGTTTCAAAAAAATGTGAACAATTTAGGACAAATGGAGTATTAGCTTTTACATGTCTGACTTGCTTCTCAAATATTTACTCCACTTTCTCCTTGCATTGGAAACAACGCCACTTCATTGAGGGCAAATGGTCTAGCGAAAACCCAAAACTTCTGTCCAATAAATTTTCTCCATTTATATATCTCTCTCCACTCATTAGTCTAAAAAATCTCACTCAAAACCCAAACCAAACCATGTTTTGGGGATTTTAGAACTATAATTATTTTATGTTTCCACCATTGTCCGGTAATTTCCCGCGGTTGTTTCAGATCAATCATGGACAAAAATGCCCTTTTGAGATGCCCCAAATTGCACACAAATTGGACATAATTGTGTCATGGTATATGTAATTGGCTGTCTATTATATGGACTTTTATTGCATGGAAAATGAAAAGTCTTCAAGTCTTCGGCTGTTACTGTGAAAGAGGAGTGATCATCTCCAAAAAGGAAATTCATTAAGGTGTTATGCATTCCAGTGTGAGCTAGATCAGCTGCAGCACTAGAGTGAATAGCTGGCTCCCCACCCATTTGGACAGTCTAATCTTAATCGAGTATGCATAGTCGTAGCGTCCATGCTTCCCGAGACTCCAATTTATATTGTCTAATAACAAGGGTTAAGAATATGCTTATTTTTTTATGCTTATCAATACAGTTAAATTTGTTCCCCGGCCTGTTGTTTTCTTGAAACTTTGGGCCCTTTTGCCAGACTCTCCACAGGCTAATTAATTGTCATGGGACGACTTGACTTAAGGCTACCCCCTCCTGTACGTACCTATCGAAAACGACATATGGAGGAAACAAAAAAGATTATTCTTGTTGAATTTACAAGAATAATATTTATAGGAAACAAAACTAACACAGAATGATACGTTGCTGAAAATTTTCATGGTATGGAGCAGTAATATTTATAGGAACACGATTCATCACATATGCAAATCGCAAGCTTGAGATAAATATAATGCGTACAATCAAATTTCCATCACACATTAGGTCTTCCAAGCTTTTTAATCTGTTCTCAATAACAACTTATCGTGCATGGACGGGTAGACTTGACGTTGCGCTCTGCCTGGGTCACTTTGTTTTCTCCCCACTCAAGGAAGTACTGCAATTGTCTGACCATCAGACGATGACTGATGAGAATAATTTGCAGAACTAGCCAAAATTGATCGATATCAATGGGCATGTGCAGCCAATTAAGATGAAATATATCATCAAATTACTACACAGCAATTGGGAAGAATTGGGAGCTTTCTGTCAATTACCACCATCAATTTTCTGGGCCCCAATGGATTTGACTATGGTGGCTATTTTTTTTTTTTATAACCGGATGTCTGGGATATCTTGCTCGTACCTCGACTAATTCCGAGCCCCTAAAGATAACGACCATGCATAACCCCCAATGGCCCAAGGACTATGGTGGCTATTGGTTGCCTTCTCTTCCCTTGGAGGACTCTGGGAGGCAAGAAGAGATGACAAAACTTATTCAAATGCTTTTAACGGCTATTATTACTAATAAAGCTACATCTACATAGTAAATTTTCTCTCCAATTATTACTCTTATTTCTCTATCTATTTCTCCATTCTTATTATCTCAAAAACCTCCCACCAAATCAAGTTCTACTCGTTTACAAACTAGCCGAATTCGAACTCGAGTTTTAGACTCGTTTGGTACGTAAACAAGTCGAGTTCGAACGTCACAAATCCCGGATCGGCTCGAATGGTATGTAAACAAGTTGAGTTCGAACGTCACAAATCCCGGATCGGCTCGAACATAAAATTTTCATCGTATGGAGGAGTGAGTATTTATAGGAACATGGTTAAATATTCATCACATATGTAATTAATTAAATCCAGAGCTTAATTTTGAGATAAATTGAATACATGCGTACAATGAAATGAAATTTCCATCACACATTAAGGCTTCCAAAAAAGTTCTAATCAGTTCTCAGTATCTACTTGTCGTGCGTGGTGCATGGGGTAGACTTGTCACTTTTCTAGTAGGATGGTAGGTGCAGCAGACAATGACCACAAGGGAAACAGACCGAAACCACTCCACAAATTAAGGCAACAAGCCCGTTGGAAAACAGACCGAAACCACTCCACAAATTCCATAACTTCAATTCTCTGTTCTTGTCGTTGTGTTTCTGCTAGTTTTTTTCTTATGAAAGAGTACGAACATGGTTGTGTTTGCTGGGCAGTTCCACCGAGTGGTGTGCGCGGACAAAGGTTTTAAATAACGGTTTTGGGGCACGTAATAGTAACGTTTGAGGTGTAACGGTATCAGGAGTATCAAAAGATACGTATTGGGAATTGGTTGTCGTGATCGTGAATTTTTAAAAATCATTTTTGAGGGAAAAAAAAATTTAAGTGCCAAAATCACCCCTAATAGTTGAGTATCGGCCATAATAGTGAATCGGAAACGGACAGTTACATAATGGGAACCGGCCGATAAGCATGCGATTTTCTCTCCCATCGGTATATCGGGGTGTGAAGGCATCAAGAAGCCCAAAACCACTATGCAATTTTAAATCCTTAGTGTAGAATTGTGTAAACCATTGTATCCTGAGAGATTATTGTTTATCATTTTCTATTTAATTGGATCTTTCATGTGGCTTCAGGATTATAAGCCGTCTAGTAACTCAGATATTCGACAATGATGTTGCAAGTTTTGAAGTTTCGTAGATGTATAGAACTTAGAGATGTATTGATCGATACTGATTTTCCTAAAACTTAATCTTAAAAGACCGGACTAAATCCAAATGCTTGGAGGGAACAATTAGCTAAAGAATGCACGAGGAGTCTTGTGTCTACCATCGAACAAGGATTATTGTATAGCGGAGTATATGAAATCCAGCCTTATTAGTCTATGTGCGACTTGAGGACTCGGTCACTGCATGCCAACAAACAATAAATAACAGCTTCATAGATCAACCACAACAATAGGAACATTACAACAATAGGAACATTACAAAAATAGGAAACTTGTTCCGAAAATCAACCACAACACAGTAAATAGAATCCAATGAAATCCAGAAAAAGCATGGAGAGGTATGGCAGCTTCATAGATCACCACAAGCCTCAGCCTTTACTAAGTGCTGTTACAAAGCATGATGAATCACCTTTGAGTATCTATCCCCACCAATAACGACTTCAGCGTATGGATCTCCACTTCCATTGGGTAAGCTCTTCAGACCAGTACTGCTAATTTTGCTCCCTTAGCCCTCTAAAAGTTTAATTATGATCACTTAGCCCTCCAAAAGATTAATTTGACTGGAGTTGGTAAGCGATGAGATAAGGAGACACAAACTTTCAGATGCAAGGAATTGCCAACCTTCAGCCTTCGATCACTAATTAAGTGCAGCTTCAACCATATCCGTAAATTAGCTCCATCAATAACAGCTTCAATAGAGAGCCCCACCACAACCAACCAATCCCAGATATGAAGCAACAGCTAGCAACCACACAACCCACCCATTGCCACCTAAAGCAAAAGAACAATATCTGTTACCCAGCTTGAAAAATATCATTTACTCTAAACATGATATCTTCCATTAAAAAGTTTCAACCACCCTTACTTCTTGTCAAGCAAAAAGCAACCCTTACTTCTTGTCACGCAAAAAGCAACCCTAGATTGGAGAGAAGAGGGGAAAGAGAAATCCAAACAAACCTGAGAAATTTTTCGGTGCCCCTGAAATTTTTTACAACAAACGTAGACACATCTGATTACCGAGGGGGCAACAAATTTGATAGAGCCACAGAAACTTGTTGCATAGTGGGTCGGCACTGCGGGTTGGGGTGCAAGCATGCAAGTGCTATCTTTACAGCAAGAACCACTGCTTCCTCCTCCTGATTCCTTGGTAGTGGGAGCCGTTTGTCCAATACGTCCTTGAACAGAATACCATAAGAAGATGGTGGTGACGAATCCAAAGATGATGAAGAAAGAGAAGACATGAGATCCCCTGGATGCCTCCCCATTACAACTTCCAGTGTTAAAACTCCAAAGCTGTAGACGTCTAACTTTTCATTCACCTCCATTGTGTAAGCAAGTTCTGCCCAAAGAAAGGAAGGGTACAACAAACAGGGAAAAAAACTACTAAAAAATTGTAGAGGAGGCTTAGGAATTAGCATATTCAACATAAAAACACAACACTATATTGGTAGCTAAGATGAATTGTGTAAGTACCTGGAGCAGCATATCCCAAGGTGCCTGCAAAGGAAGTCCAATTTGATGACTGCAGGTTTAGAAGTCTTGCAGTTCCGAAATCAAATAGGTAAGCGACATCTTCTAAGTTTAGCAGAACATTCTTGCTCGATATATCACGATGAATGACCAGGGGTGAACATCCATGGTGCATATATGACAAAGCATCTGCCAAACCTTTAACAACATTTATCCTCTTATCCCAATCCAAACTTAGTGCTTCTTCCTCACAGCTTAGTTTCTTGTCCAAGGACCCCCCTTCCAAGAACTCATAAACCAAAAATGAGTGTCGTGGATGTGAACAGTAACCCAAAAGCCTTATGATATGCCGATGTCTTATCTCTGTCAATGCATGAATCTCACTCATAAAACTTACCAGGTTAGCCAACTCGCCATCTTGGGAAGGAGGGTACTTTTTTACAGCGACAACTTGACCACTTGGCAGCTCAGCTCTATAAACAGTGCCATATCCACCTGCTGCAATGCAATGCTTGTCATTGAAATCCTCCGTCGCTCGGATTATGTTTTCATACACCAATTTTCCATCGAAGCTCCAAATCTCAAACAAATCTTTATTACTTGCTCTGTTTGGCTCAATTTCGTTGTCTCTCATTTTGTTGCGGTGGATCAGGAAAGTCATAGCAAAATAAGAAATAAAATACCCAACAAAGGAACTACAACTAGAATCACAATTTTTTTATGATTTCTCCCTTTATCTCCATTGTTCTGCTTCAATGAGCATGGCATCAAACTAGTTTTATTGCCACATAGTGTATCATTGTTTCGATATGCTTGAAATGAAGCATCTTCAAATGCTTTTGTGTTGGGCAGAGGACCCTCCAAGTGATTGTAAGATATGTCAACCGACGTTAAACTTGACATCCCGTTTAAAGAGGAAGGGATTGAACCAGACAAGAAGTTGTGGGAGAGATTTAGTATCTCTAACCTTTTCAAGCTCCCAATCCCAGATGGTATCTCACCTGTTAATAAATTATTTCCAAGATCGAGATTTTCAAGAGACTGCAATTTTCCTAATTCAAAAGGAATACTCTCCCTGAGAAGATTTCTGCTCAATTTCAAGTTCAAAAGATTCACACAATCACCCAACTTCTTTTGAATAGGTCCACTAAGATTGTTTCCAGACAAGTCTAGATGCTGAAGACTAGAAAGGCTTCCAATTTCTGGAGGAATATCGCATGAAAGTTTGTTATTGCTAAGAGTAAGATTGAACAATAAAACCAACTTTCCCAAATTCTTTGGTACCGCACCAACTAGATGATTTGAAGAGAGGTCGAGTAACCGTAACTGAGTTGCTCTTCCAATGCCAGGTGGAATGTTTCCGGAAAGGTCATTGTTGGAGATCTTTAGGCTAGTCAGATTGGGAAACTAATCCCATTTGTGCCAAAGATCGCCATAGAAATTATTGTGACTGAGATCTAGATAATCAAGGTTTGGGAATGCCTCAAAAACTTCTGATAAATGCCCCGTCAATTGGTTTTGATCAAACCTAACACGAAGTAACTCACTGCAATTTCTCAAGCTATTCGGGATACGACCAGTTAAATAGTTATTTGCTACAACAAGTCATTTCAGGGATCCATGAACGAACATATACGGCGATAGATGACCGGTGAGCTTGTTGAAGCCCATAGCAAGAGTCTGTAGATATCTAAGATTGTCTAGTTCTTGAGGGATAGATCCAGAGAGAGAGTTCTCGTCAAGGGTCAACCATATCAGGTTTGTCAAGTTCCCTATTGAAGCAGGGATGGGAATCTGTCTTAGAGTCTAGGAAGGATGCGAGGAGAGCGGCAAGGACCGCGGCTCAAGTAAATGAACCGGATGTGGAGGATGTAACGTGGGTAGAGTTTGAGACAATTTTTGAGGAGCAATATTTTCCTGAAACCAGTCGTGATCAATTGAGAGAACAATTTGAAAAGTTAGAGCAAGGAAGTATGACTGCCTCAGAGTATGCACAGAAGTTCCAATCTTTATCTCGTTTTGCGCCAGAGTTGGTGGCGACGGAAGAGAGGAAATGTAGGCGCTTTGAGGAAGGGCTACATAATACCGTGAGGAGGATGGTAATGGTGCAACGCAAGACTAAATTTGCTGAGGTAGTTGAGTGTGCAAGGAGTATTGAGATTCCAAAGGAAGCGCAAAGGAATAGGGGGGTTTGGGAACCGCAACAATCAACCGTGAACACGAGTTCTTCATCGGGGAGCTTTGGAAGCCAAGGGAGGAAAAGGGCAAGGGAACCATCTCAGACACCGCAGGGTAGTTCGTCGCATTTTAGGCCGCCGCCGCCTTCTTTGGGGACTCGGGGTGCTCTATCTAGACCTTCGTCCGTGTGTTACAAGTGTAATCAACCTGGACATGTTCGTGCTCAGTGTCCACACCTCGAGAAGGCTTGTTTCGTTTGTGGTACAACGGATCATTTTGCAAGGAACTGTCCTCAGGGGTCGGGAGCGCGTAGTGAATCAGGTTCCGTGCAGCAGACGGGAACAGGGCACAATGCGGGCCGACAGTTCAGGGGCACTTTGAGGCAGCAGCAGCCTTACTTTCGTCATACTACGTCAGCTCAGAGTTCCGGGGTTGACAAGGGAGCGAGTTCTTCCGTGCCTGCTCAGGGTTCTGGTTAAAGAGGGGGTTTTATGCAGGGTCAGGGTACCCAGGGGCGAGTTTTCAACATCACTTTTGCTATCCCACCTACCACTTCTCAGGCTCCGGAAACTTCTGTTGTGAGGGGTACTTTTCTTTTATTCAACTCATTTGCTAAAGTACTCTTTGATTCTAGAGCATCGCATTCTTTCATTGCTGCATCATTTGTGTGTGCCTTGGAATTGGAAACGGAGATTATTAGTCCTCCTTTGTTTGTCGAGACACCTTTAGTGGGTAGAACGCCTCTTGATTGTATTTGTCGAGATTGTGAGTTGAATATTCGTGATCGTCGTTTCGTATTCGACTTCATTGTTCTGGGAATGTCGGGATTCGATCTTATTCTGGGAATGGATTGGTTATCCACATTCCATGCTACCATCGATTGTTTCAAGCGTCGAGTTCGTATTTGTCCTCCCGAAGGTCCTTGTTTCGAATTCTTTGGGGAGCGTCAGGAACCGTTGGAACCGTATTTATGTGGGTCTCGTGAGCTAGAATCAGTTTATTCCTTGTTGGCAAGCTTGACGTTAGATGAGGATGCCTTTATACGTGGGGAGTTACCCTTAGTGGTTTGCGACTTTCCGGATGTGTTTCCGGAAGAGTTACCTGGTTTACCTCCCGAGAGAGAAGTCGAGTTCGCGATAGACTTACTTCCCGGTACCGCTCCTATTTCCGTACCTCCATATCGTTTCGCGCCCGCCGAATTGAGAGAGCTAAAGACTCAGTTACAAGAACTGGAGAACCTAGGATTCATTCGTCCAAGTACGTCTCCGTGGGGAGCACCAGCTTTTTTCGCGAAAAAGAAGGATGGTTCACTCCGTTTATGCATTGATTATCGTAAGCTCAATCGCGTAACCGTTAAGAACAAGTATCCCATGCCTAGAATCGACGACCTATTTGATCAACTCCGAGGTGCCACTTGCTTTTCCAAAATCGATTTGAGATCCGGTTATCACCAATTGAGGGTTCGTAGAGAAGATATCCCTAAAACTGCTTTCCACACTCGCTATGGTCATTATGAATTCGTTGTGATGCCATTCGGTTTGACGAACGCTCCAGCTACTTTCATGGACCTAATGAATCGGATCTTTCGTGCTTATCTTGATCGTTTTGTCGTCGTCTTCGTAGATGACATTTTGATCTATTCGCCTACGGAGGAGGAACACCAAGCCCATCTCACCATCGTTCTTGAACTTTTGAGAGAGCACCAGCTATACGCTAAACTTAGTAAGTGTGAGTTTTGGTTATCCGAAGTCAAATTCTTGGGTCACATGGTTTCGAAAGGTGGGGTGTCTGTTGATCCAGTAAAGATAGAGTCGGTTTTGAATTGGCAACGACCGAAGAACGTGTTTGAAATCCGTAGTTTCTTGGGTTTGGCTGGATACTACCGTCGTTTTGTCCTCGACTTTTCTCGTTTAGCGGCACCGATGACTAGATTGACACGTAAGGGGACCCAATTCGTTTGGAGTGACTCGTGTGAGGCAGCCTTTGAGGAGTTAAAGAAACGATTGACTACTGCACCTGTTTTGATTGTACCCGAGCGTGGAGTTGGCTACTCCGTGTATTGTGATGCGTCTAAGGAAGGGTTAGGATGCGTGCTGATGCAGGCGGGGCGAGTGGTAGCGTATGGGTCACGACAGTTGAAAACACGAGCGGAATTACCCGACACACGATCTAGAACTTGCAGCCGTCGTGTTTGCTTTGAAAAGTTGGCGCCATTACTTGTACGGTGAGAAGTTTGAAGTCTTTTCCGATCTTAAAAGTTTGAAATACTTATTCTCTCAAAGGGAACTTAACCTTCGTCAACGCCGTTGGATGGAGCATTTGGAGGATTATGACTTCGAATTACAATACCACCCAGGGAAAATGAACATTGTGGCTGACGCATTGAGTAGAAAACCGACACATCTAGCGAGCCTAGCGATTCATGAGTGGAAAACAATAAATAATTTGGGCTCCTATGCCATACACTTTGAGGAAGTTCGGGAAGGGGTCACGTTATGCAACTTAACGGTGCAATCGACTTTATCGACGAGAGTGATTGAGGCTCAGCAACATGATGAGGAAGCAGAGGAACTCCGCACTAGATTCCTTAGTGGAAACGCTCAAGAAGGGTGGATGATTCACGCCGACCGAGGCTTACGCTATCAAGGAAAGTTGTTCGTACCCGTTTCGTGTCGGGAGGAAATTTTGCGAGAATTTCATCATTCTCCGTTAGCTGTTCATCCAGGAGGGACGAAAATGTATCACGACTTGCGTAGGCAATTTTGGTGGTCCGAAATGAAGAGGGACGTTGTGATTTTCGTGTCCAAGTGTCTCACGTGCCAGCAAGTGAAAGCGGAACATCAACGACCCGTGGGGGAGTTACAACCATTGCCTGTAGCCGAGTGGAAATGGGAAAATGTGACCATGGATTTCGTTACAGGTTTACCGAGATCGCCGAGGGGGCATGACGCTATTTGGGTGATCGTGGACCGTTTGACTAAAACTGCTCATTTCTTATCTATTCAAGTCACCGATTCTGTGGATACGCTTAGCCGTTTGTATATTCGGGAGATTATCCGACTTCATGGGATTCCCGTATCCATCGTGTCCGATTGAGATCCGAGGTTTACCGCGCATTTTTGGCAGAGTTTGCAAGCTGCTTTAGGCACTAATTTGTTATTTAGTACCGCGTATCCCCCTCAAACCGATGGGCAATCTGAGAGAACGATTCAGATTTTGGAAGATATGCTTCGGGCTTGTGTGATGGACTTTCGGGGTAGTTGGGAGGATCATTTGCCATTAGTCGAGTTTGCGTACAACAATAGCTATCAATCTAGTATCGAAATGGCACCGTACGAGGCTTTGTATGGAAGACCGTGTCGATCGCCTGTGTGTTGGACCGAATTGGGAGAGGCTACGCTTGTAGGACCGGATATGGTTAAGGAGACCTCCGAGAGCTTGAAAATAATTCGTCAGCGCCTTAAGAAAGCTCAAGAGAAAACGACTGAACAAGTTCAGGTGATTCGCCAAAGATTGTTAACCGCGCAAAGTAGACAAAAGAATTATGCCGATCGTCGTCGTCGCCCGTTGTCATTTGAAGAAGGGGATCATGTATTCCTCAAAGTATCGCCGCGTAGAGGTTTGTCTCGTTTCGGGAAAAAGGGAAAGCTATCGCCGCGTTACATCGGGCCGTTCGACATCATTGAGAAAATTGGGGAGGTTGCATATTGTTTGGCTTTGCCACCGAGGTTATCGGGTATACATGACGTGTTTCACGTGTCTATGCTGAGGAAGTACGAACCGGATCCGTCGCATGTATTGGAGTGGTCCGAACTCGAGTTAGAGGCTGATGCGTCTTATGGGGAAGAACCGGTCCGTATCCTAGATTCGCGCGATCAAGTGTTGAGGGGTAAGACGATACCGTTAGTACGAGTCTTATGGAAGAGTCAGGGTAGCGAGGAATCGACGTGGGAAAGGGAAGATGAGGTTAGAGAGAAATAT
This sequence comes from Rhododendron vialii, assembly GCF_030253575.1. Lineage (NCBI taxonomy): Eukaryota > Viridiplantae > Streptophyta > Magnoliopsida > Ericales > Ericaceae > Rhododendron > Rhododendron vialii. The sequence continues at coordinate 9,385,943 of NC_080558.1, read as the reverse complement.
CCACATTTATTCCCGGAGTAACCCAAAGTGAGTACTTAAGATTGAAGTATTTTGATGTTTAACATGTTGCACAATATTGGTGATTGAGGTTTTGCATGCGTAGGTGATATGTGTGTTAGCTAGTTTTGGCATGGAAAATTTCGAGGACGAAATTTCTTTAAGGAGGGTAGAATGTAGAGACCCGTAAATTTTCTTATTTAATTTTAATGTTTATAATTGAGAAAAAATGGTGAAAATGTCGTAAATGTGGATATGGAGGTTAAATGTGAAAGAAGTTGAAAATATTGGGTGCTAGTGTAATTGTGCATGTGTGAGTCGTGTATATCTCCTGGGGGATTTTTTTTACTTTTTCCCATTTCTTTTCATCTCTCCCAGCTCTCTCTCGATCTCTCTCACACTCTCACCCAATCACTCAAAAACCCATACCAATCAACTCCCAAACCATTTTCTATTTGCATTTTGGGACTTGTATCTCGTTGGATAAGGCTTGGTTCGGAGTATTTTCGCTTGATTTGAATTCCGGAAGCTAGGGCTTGCACAATCTTCTTGATTTCGGTTTGGATACTCGAGTTAGGAAATTCTACCTTTCTTTATATGTTGTTTGAGTGTTTTTATGTATTATTCGAGCTTGTATTGGTTGTCGTTGAGTTTGAATAAAAATCTGTTGTGACTGTAAGAATCATCTGTTTTTCCTTGATTCCTACCGGTAGGCCCGTCCTTTCTACCGGTAGAACGTTGTTGTGTTGCCAGAAAATTAGCTTCCTACCGGTAGAACTTTTCTCCTACCGGTAGCCTATCTCAAATTTTTCCTCGTGCAAAATGATGGCCTTTCTGATCAGTTTTTGTACCGATAGGACTTGATCCCTACCGGTAGAACCTTGGAAATTTTCTTAACTCCTACCGGTACCTCCCGTACCCTACCGGTAGGTCACCAGTCAACATGTCAGAATCTTCCGTGCACTGAAGTTCCATTTCTTTTCAAAGTTTTAAGTTATTCCATGGGTTGTATGATTATTATATACATAAATAATAAGAGTTGGACAATCATGCATGTCTTTTCGTCAATGGTACACGAAATATATTTATAATGTGGTCAAATTTGTGAAACTGTAAAACGATAAGTACGAGCTTCTTGCACGATGTTGGTACGGACGGTACATTTGAGAATGTGAATGACGCGCGAATACTCAGGGCCCATTGACGGGTGGATGCCTGACAGGGGATATTAGGGTCCCATAATTAGTCTGGCAGGAGCTAATGCTCAAAATAATTACTCAAGGCCTAACCTTCAAGGTGGGTGCTTGGCAGGGGATATCAGGGTCCCAAAATTAGCCTGGCAGGAGCTTGCTCAGACACACAAACGACACGACATGAATTGAACGGATATGATTTATGGGTTGAATAAAAGAAAAATTGGAGATTTTGGGACACTTGTTCATGAAAATTGTGCTTCCTCCATTGTCTTGTGATCTTTTATTATTCGTTCATTCATCTCGCTCATTTGCATATAGAGTTTGCGTAGACTTTTTTACTGGGCTAGTGTAGCTCAAGCCTTATATTATTTTCAGGTGCTAACCCGGAACCATAGCTTGCATTGCTTGGCGTGCTTGGAATGTGGACATTATTTTTGAAAGCTAACCGAAGGAGTTACTTATTCATCTTTGTAAATTTATTTTGAAAGATGTATATGTAACTTAGATTGTAATTCTTTTGACTTGGAAGTGTAACTAAGGGAATGAGAACACAGTAATCTTTTGGGTACCGTACGGATATTTGTGAGTATTTTTATTATGTAAATCATTTATAATTATGTATAATTTCGAGGACGTGACAAGAACGAGGATGATTGATGAGAATAATTAGTAAAAGTGGTCGAAATTGATCGCTATCAGGGGCATGTGCAGCCAATTAACATGGAATATTATGTCAAATTACTACACAGCATTTGAGAAGAACTGGGAGCTTTCAGCCAATTATGATCACCATAAATGTTCTAAGCCCCATAGACTTGACTATATATGGTATCTATTTTGGTCACCCCTCCTCCTCCCTTGGAGGCCTCTGGGAGGCAAGAAGAGAGGCCGAAGATTATTCAAATGCTTTTAACAGCTATTAGGTAGCCTGTTGCAATTCACAACAACATGTAGCACAACACATAATCTATAAAAAATTGAGGTATTATTAACTTTTGTTGGTACGAACCAATAATCTATAAAAAAAAATTTAATTTTTTAATTTTAATTTCTTTAATTTGTCGATACGAACCAATAATCTATATTAACTTTTTTAATTTCTTTTGTCGATATGAACCAATAATCTATAAAAAAAAAAAAATTGAGGCATTATTAACTTTTGCAAAACAATCATGCAGATAAAAAAAGGTGATGTTTATTATTAAGATAAAAAGAAAGTGATTCTGCGACATTGCTCCCTCCATCCCATATTGCTTGCCCATTTTAGGAACCGTCCATTTTGCACGCAAAAATAACATATTTATGAGTTTTTTTTAAAAAAAATTGCATCAATTTTTTCTTGTCAATGAGATCTTTAAATTGCTACAAAAAAATTTCAAGAAAATTCATGCTAATACATTACTTTTTCTAAAATACACGGTTTCAAAAAATGTGAGCAATTTGGGACAAATGGATTATTAGCTTTTACATGTTTGACTTGCTTCTCAAATATTTAACTTTCTCCTTGTATAGGAAACAACGCCACCTCATTGAGGGCAAATGGTCTAGCCAAAATCCAAAACTTCTGTCAAATAAATTTTTCCCATCTACATATCTCTCTCCACTCATTAGTTTAAAAAATCTCACTCAAAACCCAAACCAAACCATGTTTTGGGGATTTTAGAACTATAATTATTTTATGTCCCCACCACTGTCCGACAATTTCCCGCAGTTGTTTCAGATCAATCATGGACAAAAATGCCCTTTTGAGATGCCCCAAATTGCACGCAAATTGGACTTAATTGTGTCATGTTATATGTAATTGGCTGTCTATTATATGGACTTTTATTGCATAGAAAATGAAAGGTCTTCAAGTCTTCGGCTGTTACTGTGAAAGAGGAGTGATCATCTCCAAAAAGGAAATTCATTAAGGTGTTATGCATTCCAGTGTGAGCTAGATCAGCTACAGCACTAGAGTAAGTAGCTGGCTCCCCACCTAGCTGGACAGTCTGATCTTAATCGAGTATGCATAGTCGTAGCGTCCATGCTTCCCGAGACTCCAATTTATGTTGGCTAATAACAAGGGTTAAGAATATGCTTATTTTTTGATGCTTATCAATACAGTTAAATTTGTTCCCCGGCCTGTTGTTTTCTTGAAGCTTTTGGCCCTTTTGCCATTCCATGACACTCTCCACTAGCTAATTAATTGTCATGGGACGACTTGAATTAGTCTTTTTAAGGCTACCCCCTTCTGTACGTACCAATTGAAAACGACATACGGAGCAGAGAGGACTAGTCTGCTTCCAAATAGACAATTTGATTGGCAAAGAAACAAAAAAGATTATTCTTGTTGAATTTACAACTAATTAAGATCAACAACAATAACTGTTATAGTTGTTTCGATCTCAAGTACATTAAAAATTTAAGTAATGCAGATTTTCGATAATTAACTTTTTTTTTAACAAATTCTCTCATACAAAATTCCCACAAATAAACTGTCTGTCTCTGTTCGACATCTCATTTTGTTTTTTGTGGAACCATATAAAATCATTTGAATGCTGTTAACCCATTCTTGAAAATAGACTTGAATAATATCACAAAGCAGATCAAGGCTTTAACCACAGCTTTTAAACAAGTCAACATTTTTTTATTTTTTTTAATTGATTGATAAAGGAAACAAAACTCACACAGAATGATACGTTGCAGAAAATTTTCATGGTATGGAGCAGTAATATTTATAGGAACACGATTCATCACATATGCAAATCGCGAGCTTGAGATAAATATAATGCGTACAATGTAATTTCCATCACACATTAGGTCTTCCAAACTTTCTAGTCTGTTCTCAATAACAACTTATCGTGCATGGACAGGTAGACTTGACGTTGGGCTCTGCCCGGGTCACTTTGTTTTCTCCCCACTCAAGGAAGTACTGCAGTTGTCTGGACCATCAGAAGATGACTGATGAGAATAATTTGCAGAACTCGCCAAAATTGATCGAAATCAACGGGCATGTGCAACCAATTAAGATGGAATATATCATCAAATTACTACACAGCAATTGGGAAGAATTTGGAGCTTTCTGTCAATTATCACCATCAATTTTCTGGGCCCCAATGGATTTGACTATGGTGGCTATTTTATTTTTTTTATAACCGGATGTCTGGGATATCTTGCTCGCACCTCGACTAATTCCGAGACCCTGAAGGTAATGACCAGGCATAACCCCCAATGGCCCAAGGACTATGGTGGCTGTTGGTTGCCTTCTCTTCCCTTGGAGGACTCTGGGAGGCAAGAAGAGATGGCAAAAATTATTCAAATGCTTTTAACAGCTATTATTACTAATAAAGCTACGTCTACATAGTAAATTTTCTCTCCAATTATTACTCTTATTTCTTCATTCTTATTATCTCAAAAACCTCCCTCAAACCGAATCAGGTTCTACTCGTTTACAAACTAGCTGCATTCGAACTCGAGTTTTAGACTCGTTTGGTACGTAAACGAGTCGAGTTCGAACGTCACAAATCCCGGATCGGCTCGAACATTAAATTTTCATCGTATGGAGGAGTGAGTATTTATAGGAACATGGTTAAATATTCATCACATAAGTAATTAAATCCAGAGCTTAATTTTGAGATAAATTGAATACATGCGTACAATGAAATGAAATTTCCATCACGCATTAAGGCTTCCAAAAAAGTTCTAATCAGTTCTCAATATCTACTTGTCGTGCGTGGTGCATGGGGTAGACTTGTCACTTTTCTAGTAGGATGGTAGGTGCAGCAGACAATGACCACAAGGGAGGAACAAGTGTTACCATTGGGCTACAAGCCCGTTGGAAAACAGACCGAAACCACTCCACAAATTCCATAACTTCAATTCTCTGTTCTTATCGTTGTGTTTCTGCTAGTTTTTCTCTTATGAAAGAGTACGAACATGGTTGTGTTTGCTGGGCAGTTCCACCGAGTGGTGTGCGAGGACAAAGGTTTTAAATAACGGTTTTGGGGCACGTAATAGTAACGTTTGAGGTGCAACGGCATCAGGAGTATCGAAAGATACGTATTGGGAATCGGTTGTCGTGATCGTGAATTTTTAAAAATCATTTTTGAGGGAAAAAAATTTTAAGTGCCAAAATCACCCATAATAGTTGAGTATCGGCCGTAATAGTGAATCGGAAACGGACCGTTACGTAATGGGAACCGGCCGATACGCATGCGATTTTCTCTCCCACCGGTATATCGGGGTGTGAAGGCATCAAGAAGCCCAAAACCGTTATGCAATTTTAAATCCTTAGTGTAGAACTGTGTAAACCATTGTATCCTGAGAGACAAACGCCGGTTGTAACCTCAACCACCGTTCTTTTAAAATTAATGCTTTGTCTTACTTTATTGTGTTTGGACCAAATGTTATTTTGTAATGGGCTATTTTATTTTGTTTTGTAATTGAGCTCACTTAATCGGCTAGGCCCATGTTGCTTGTGCAAGGAAACCCTAATGTTTAAAGTCATTTGGAATGAGAGAAGGGCAAGTAGTAGCCCCATTTTGCTGCCCTCTTTTCGTTTTCTTTTCTGCTGCTATCCAGAGAGCAGCCTCTCTCATCCCGTTTTCTGCCGTGAATAGGCAGCCCCCATTACACCCATTTTTCAACAATAGTTCTTAGGGAAAAGCCAACATACTAGAGGCAGCAAATCTATTTTAAGGCCACTGTGTGTAACACGGGCCTCGGATGGGATATTTTCGATTTTCCATTAACGATTCAATCTGTCATGTTGTTCCAAATTTTGAAGTTTCATAGATGTATAGAACTTAGAGATGTATTCATCGAGAGTCTCAACCAAATTGAAATGCTTGGACGGAACAAATAGCTAAAAGGCAGGACTATATCAAGATGTATTCATACTGACTTTCCTAATAATCTTAAAAGACAGGACTAAATCAAAATGCTTGGAGGGAACAAATAGCTAAAGAATATGAAAAACCCTAGATCGCTTGACCTTAAGTTAGTGGAGGAATTTAAGGAATTTTTGGATGGAATTCGTAAGCTGAGATATTAGTTTCTGGTCTTCGGAGGTTTTTTCTCATCCAACCTTTGGCTGGATGTTTTGTTTTGTTTTTGTTTCATTTTTTTCTCGTTCTGTTGAGAAGCATTTTGCCTCTCTTATTTTTCCATGATGTACCCTTTCGAGCTTGATAAAATTTCGTTTGCCGAGAGCAAAAAAAAAAATAACCCTAGATCTCTTGGACCTTACAGAATACAAAATGAGTCTTGTGTCTACCATCGAAAAAGGATTATATTGTATAGCGCAGGATACAAAATCCAGCCTTAATAGTCGATGTGCAACTTGAGGACTTGGTCACTGCATGCCAATAAACTATATGTTTCACACATAGTGCATTTACACAAATTTTTTCTTACTTTTGATGACTCCGTACGCGCACTTCATCTAATCCCTACAACTGATCAATCCCATCATCTACTATCAAGTTGACCCGTTAAAATAGAAATGACCATGTATCATTTAAGAACATACTTGAAGTGGATATAAGACTAAAGAGGACAGTGGAATAATATTCATCCAACTATGCCTTCATCAAATGTGTGAAGAGTAAACTCAATTTCATATATAAACTCACTTGTTTACTAGCTTGGAAGTCTCAACCAAATCCCTTTCTGTTACCTTCAATTTCGATTATTCGATGTAAATGAGAAGAACAGTAACCAACAAAAATCCTAGGGAAACTATTGTTTTGGAACCCATGTCGCTCAATTACTAGATGACTAGTGACTAGTCTTTCAAATTACACAAAGATTGAATGAGATTTAAGTACAATTTTGATGCCCCCGACGGATCATCCCAACCATATTTCGAAATCTCAGTATCTGGCGCTATAACAATATCGGTTGCGATGTCATGGTTTCGGGGCATATAATTACTGGCGTAACGGAATCGGTAACCAAAGGCGTGAATTTTTAAAAATTTCGCACAACATAGGGAAAATTGCCATCTATGTTTTTTTCTTCCCTTCAAAATCAGATTTATTGGGATATATAATGGTGTTTGGCTTCTTCTTCTTTTTTTGTATCTCCATCCCATATATTTCGTATTTTTGTGTTAATTTTGAGCAGTTTTGAAATTAATTTTGCATGAAGTAATTATGACGTACTACAAACCACGCAAATCTGTAAGAGCATCCGCAATGGGAATAATCAAAATCAATAACCAAATTGTGCCACGTCAGCATTTGATTATCCATTTAGTTCATAATCAAACTTAACAAAATTTACCTCCACATTGATTATTTTTGCATCCCTATAAGAAAACCCCCCCAAAATACGCAATGCACCTATATCCAATTGCAAACGAGTTTTAATCACGCATCCGACCACACCAAATTATTCATCTCGATGAGACGATTCTAATGTGAAGTGTTTTTTAATATTTTAGTTTTGATTTTGATTATTGAGTTTAGTTATTGGGTTTTGGTTATTGGTAAAAGTTGTTAAGTTTGGTTATGGAATGGATGAAATTTGATTATTTGCTAAAAGACTTGTAACTTTGCTTATTACAATGTGAAATGTTTTTTTAGCATGTTAAGTTTGTTTATCCATACCAATTTGCTTATTACAATGTGGATGCTCTTAGTCCAAAGCGTTTCACGTGACAACAGATTATCCATCTACTAAATTACTACTGAAAAAACACATGACCTAAAATTCACCACCAGAATCTCTAAAACCATCAAAGCACTAAACAAAAGAATCTCTGAAACAATCAAATCAGTCAATAAAGTTGATATTTTATATTGATTCTAAGGTCCAAAAAATGATATCTTTTACTCCTTTTCCTTCAATTATGCAAAGAAAACACATGCACTGCACATCAAAAAATTTGGCCAAATATCGACCACAACAGCCATTATGTATCGGCCGACATCGTTACATATCACCAATGTGTGATTTTCATTCACAACGCAATATCGGCCACATCAGATATCAGTACCCACCGAACCGATACATTTCGGCTGATACCGATACATATCACTGATATTTCACACCATGATCCCAACATATTCTGGTTGAAGATGCTAGGATGCTACTAGTGCCATGCATAGTTGTCAAATCGAGAATCGAAATTGTCATTTTTCAAATCGTGAATCGAATCGAATCGTGAATCACTCTGATTCGGCCATGACTTCTATAATGCATAGAAACCTATGCTTATTGATTAGGGTAACAACAATATATACTACAAATGAAAGATTTAGGCCTAAATCAATAAAAACTTTCTTCTAAATGATGATTTGATAATAACGTGGAGTATTAGGTAAGTTGCTTCTATTGCAACTACCAAGAGATAATGATTCGTAAAGCCTACTTATAGTTTTTTTGTAACCCTTAGAAGGTCTATAGGGTTGTTATATTCCATTTATCTTCCTCATTTTCGATTCTCTCGTAATAAATCTCCTTTTCTTGTTATCTATCCATATAACGTAGACAAAAGATGACATATAACAATACTAAAGACCTTAAAAAAATATTTGAACCATTTTCAAACAACAAAAGACGTAAAACAAGAGTAAAAAATGAATTTTAGAAGTTTTAAGTGAATCGAACGATTCACCGATTCGCTTACGATTCACAGCTATTTCCGATTCGGCAGCCTATTCGTATCGATTACCCACCGAATCGTATCGAATCGTACGATACGAATTGTGAATCGTATGATTCTGACAACTATGGTGCCATGCTCAATCACATCTACCGTTAAGCTAACCAAACCGCTGATAACTTAGCTTGACTGGGAGCTGAACAACTTGAAGATCAAGTTGTCATGGATCAAATTCCCCCTCAGCCAAAGAGTTAGTGATTGCTAACTGTTTGAGAGCCAGCAGATTAGAACCTAGGCCCTTTTGTTAGGTGTTTCTAGTTTATGCTACTGAAGTGGTGTTATGACTCTGTTCCTCTAGTTTACTTTATGGATTTCCGAATTACCCAAAAAAAAAAAAAAAAAGAATCTTCCGAGTTCATACAGTGTACTTTTCAGATATAAAAGGTGATGAACCAGATACAGTTCAAGGGATAGAAACAAGAGGATCAAGCAATTCAGACAACTCAAAATTTGTATCTTCATTAGAAGCTTATTGATGAATAAAGTACACGGCTACCAAATTTCAAGTAATTGCCAATTTAGCTCGAAAATAAGGTAAAGGAACAGAATATCATACCTTGAGAAAGGTTATGTGAGCTCAAAAAGAAGAGAAAGAAAGTATGGATAGGGCTACAGGCTACCAATTTCCTCATTATCCTTCCCCTAAATTTGTTGCCTAGCTTTCAGTCTCTCATGAAGGTAATGGTATACTTTTATATAGGCCATAGAGTCTATGTATAGGGTGCTTAAATAATGATAGATAGCAATCGATAAACACACACACACAGGCACACACATAAACTAAATGCATGGGCAGGCATGAAAAAATTACCATTTGTGGAAACTTGCCTATTATTGAACTGGTACAAGCATAAAATAAAAGTCTTCAGGCTGTTAATCAGGGCCTATTTCTGAGGAGGAGACGACAAGGCGGACGTCTAAGGCTTCCAAAATTCACACAAAAAATAGGTCCCTTTCAGTGTAAATCAAAATACGTGTTACAGCTAAATCAGTTCTGAAGTTCAGTGCCCTGAGTCTGGGGTTCGAGATCTCTAAATACCCGGTCTTGTTTTGCGCATCGCTTTATAATGGTTCGAGATGTTAAAAGATGATGTCTGGTCTAGTGTTTATGGCAGCTATGCCTATGTACCAAGTCTCTGGGTTCAATAAAATATAATACCGTCTTGTTCGTACTATCTACTCGTTCATACTTCTAATTTTGGTTTTGATATTTATAAAATGAGGAATTGACGTAGATGTGATTCTAAATATAGAATAGTTGAAATAAACGTGTTAATAATTACGTAAGATTTGATTCTGAAGATAGAAAAGTTGACATAAACAGGTTAATGATTATGGAACGCTATACATGTAAGTTAAAAAAGAACATTAAATGACTGTGAGGTATGCATCTAAATACAAACAATCAATAAGTATAGAATAATCTTAAAAAAATATTGTGCAACTCCTATATAAATAAGTGTACAAGGGAGGGTCTTTACGGGGGTGGCTTAACCTATTTGTCAACTCTTATAAAGAAATGGAAACTAATAGTTAACGAATGATTGGAACTTTCCTTATTAAACTAATTTCACATTCCTTTCAAAAAAATAATAATTTCAAATTGGATATTGATGAATGCAGTGACTCTTCTCAGACAACCACACGTGGGTAGGATGTACGAGCATCCAGTTAAAAGTCTTTATGAGCTCATGAACATCAACGACTAACCTTATATAGAATGCACACAGAAAATATAGTTCAAATTATACCGGTTACTATTACCAATAGAGAAACCACCATTGCTCTGGTATGTAGAAGTAGTCAACTCTCAGAATTATTATCAGACTGGAGTTCTGCTAGCGTTTGCTGCATGAGTATTTTTTCAACAGCATCCACAAAGCTTGAAATATTTTGTCGGATTTGCGCATCCAATGAGTTTGCCAGTTCCTGGTAATGGTAGGAAAATGGGAAAACAGGAAAAACAAACATCTAAAACACCACCAATGAGAAATAAAGTCATCAACGCCTTTGAGGTTATATATTCTAGATTGAAATGAAACAAATGATACAACAAGAAATGAACTACAGTTCAGATTTATGATGAAATACTGACATATGGCAGCTCAACCAAACCCGACAAAGAAAAACATGAATGACATTTTTTTTTTTTTTTGATCGGCCATGAATAACATTCAACTGATATATGTTTTTTTTTTCCTTTTTTTGTCCAGTAAGAACGTTCAACTGATACATGTTGCTGAACTTTATATGAGGAGCAAATCTACAAACACACCTTTAAAACACAACTCCGGACAAAACCGTGTCTGGAACCGTAAGATGCACATGGATTCACATACATCTAACAGTTCCAGACACAGTTGTGTTCAGAGTTGTGTTTCAAAGGTGTATTCATCGAGTAATTGATATGAGAATAAGGTGTACTTCTGTTCAGCAATTCAAGGATGATCCAAAATAAGGGGTGGAAACTACAAGAATACTTTTATCCATTCAAAGAAACTAAATGGATGATACTACCCACCTCAACTTTGCAGAGAAAGCTCAATGAAATTTCCTTCGAATACTGACTTGAGCTCTTGAGTGATATCAGCTTGAGAGCGTTGTTTGATACTGGCCAACCTTGAGACATCTTAATGAAAGCATCAACTCCTCCCACCATATGAGCAACTATTATCTCATCCCTGTCTATATACTCGAAGGAGTGCCTGCAACACGTGCTCATGAGTCATGAATGATATTCTTGAAAATCAATGATATTATTCTACGGTATAGAACACGCAATTATATCAGCTATTCCAATTGAACTTGCTTGGAATTCGAACTTTCGTGGGCTTTGAAACATCAAAATTCTGGTATGAGAAAAACAACACCAGAAAAAACTCAATCGCGCATATCGAGTTCTGCACATTCTGTGTCAATTCTACTTGTCATCATTTTAACCAACAAACCTTGTGGTCTGTTCCTAAGGTACAAATGAGGTTGAAAATGCTCTCAAGGATGTGATCAAGTTGTGCTCATTTCCACGAACCTTCACTTGCATCTCATGCAAATTCATTACTGCTTCTCTTTTTCGTCATGAGGAGCATTCAAGGAAGGAGCATGGGTTTTATAGCCGCTTGCCGCTCAATACATTTTGATAATTTTCCTACTACCACGGTATCAAAGTGAAATCATACTATCTGTAGAGATAGTTTCAGAATCCAGTTCTCTTTGTTGTTTAAAACATTAACATGACCACCGTGGAGCAGATGAAACTCTGCTCTTTGAACAGACGGATAAATGTGGTGAAGTCTATAGGATAACAAATTAGACACCTCAGCACTCACACCAAAACAGGAAAACTTTCAAGGAAAAGCTCATATTATTTATGAAATTTCAGAACTCAAAGCTATCCAAATACCACAAACATAAATCTTACCTTGACTTATTTGCAAACTTCACCAGCAATCGCCTTAGTGTGCAGAGAACAATTCTATCTTGAACTCTTCTTACAAACCACTCCAATGGAGACCTCATCTCCAGCATTGACATAGTTGAAAAGAAATGCCTGGAAGCAACAGAAAATATAACACTCACCAGAAACAAAACCAATGAAGTAACTAAATATCAGATCCCATAACCCCAACCAAGTATCCATATACTGATATACTTCCATCAAAAATGATGTTTAAAGAAAAATAATAGACAGACCTCACGCCAACTGGATGTCTACATATTAACATTTACAGGAGTATCTATCAGAAGGCATATAAAACAGCCCAACTTCAAAGTTTCATTACCAGATAATAAAAAAATTCAAAATAAGGAAGCCTTGAGTCAACATTGCTTTAAGCGTTCGAGAGAAGCACACAAATCCATCACAAGGCCAAGAAGTTATGGTTGGAAACTTGGAACATGAATAATAAGACAACTAGAAATCCGTCGGAGAAAAGGAGACAACCCACAAATTTGAAATGTTTACCCTTCTCCAATGGCTTTTGCCAAAACAAAGAAACAATACGAACACAAGGGTCTAGTTTTATGGGGCGCGGGGGTGGTTTGTTATCGGCAGAAAAGAGGTTTCCATATCATTAAATGATACTATAATGGCAGAAAAGAGGTTTCCATATCATTAAATGATACAAAAGAGAATACCTATAGTAGTACCACACCAGGGAGCGTCATACAAAGAGGACTAGCTCAACCTATCACTACATCTCACCTCACATTTTTTTTTATAAGAAAAACAAGAACAACCACCTAAATCCCTATTGGCAAGATGCCAAACATCAACCTAACGAGTTCAACCCGATAGCACCTAAGCCCAAGAAAGGGCCAGGCCTTGCAACCTAATTGGGCCAAGCCCATTTGCAAAAGGCCTGCCCACATCAGCCTACCTAACCTGCCAAACCCTACAACTAACCTAAGCAGACAAACCAAACTCTCCGCCTCCAACACCACTTCCACCACCGCCACCAACCCACCTGCCCACCGAAACCCGCCGCCACAAAGACACCCCACCCAACATCATCCGCCGCACCAAAGACCAGCATCGCTGCCAGCAAACATCGCCGACCGCAGCAGCCACCATCGTCCCAAATCACCCAGCCATGGCTGCCGCCTCAAGGACTCTCCTTCGCCATCGTACCAGGCCAACACCAGTTGCCGGACTCCCCGTCACCGTTAGGCATAAACCGGTTTCACCTAAGAGTGGAAACCGTCTGGTCGTCGCAATGGAACGGCTGCACTTGGCTAAATGTACTGCACGTGAAGATGAATAGCCTCGAGGGTTGAGCACGCTGGCTGACTCAAATCGCCAGTTGCACCCAACATCAATCCACTAACCAAAGCAAGATTGCTGCCGCCACCGGATAGCACCGACCACCGTCCAAAACTCAGCCTCCAGAACAGCCATACGCCGTTAAGCCCTGACCGGAGGTTACCCAACAGTAACGTCAGCGGCTGTTCAAGGAAAGCCAGAGCAGATTGGAAAGGGGGACAGCACACACCACCCCCCACCCCAAAGCGGAAACCCTAGTTTGCTGTTCGAGAGAGGAGAGGAGGGGCCAGGAGTAGGAGAATAGGATCTACTGTTATGTTACAATAAAGCGCTCACATCTTTGCAATTTACATATTGGAACATGCATGCCTAAGTAATATATTAAAACTAGAAAATTTGCACTTGATCCAAAATTACGAAAAAATAACCAGAGTTATCGGACTTCAAAAGTATGGGATGTATTAGATTCAAACAGGCAATGCACTAAAAGCAAACACTAGTAAAATAATCACAAAAAGACTTGCGCTGATACTTCATGCTTGCACTAAATCGAACACTTGAATTAGTGAAACTTTAAGTCCAAAAGGGTTCAACAGATATCAGGCCATCATAGAGGAGTGACATCTCCAAGACATAATCCTAAAAAAGCAACACCATACCTTACCTTGGAAAAGAATCAGCGTAGGCAGTACATCAGACGAACTTAAAGCCAAAGAGAAATCAAGATATGTATGGCAAGAAACCTACCTGAAAGATTTTGTCGCATCAATCAGTTCACCAATGTATACATCATTTGGGAAAATCTGTAGACATCACAAACAGCAGTGAGAAAACCCAGAACCTGTAAAAATTTGGAGCCAATGGCCGTAAACACAACAATATAATATGCATGAATTTTTGGAGCCACAATTAAGACACAACATATGAGATTTTTAGGCAACATGAATCTGCTGATTTAACTCCTATAAACCTCAAGAGTGTGCCTAAAAGCAAAACAAACCTCGTGCTCAACCTGTCATTACTATAAGCACATCTTCCGTGCATTTTATATAAACTTGGACAAAATACTATCAGAAAACTGTAAGCAAACATTCTCTGGTTATTAAAGCAGCATAACATCAGAATGATGTTTGGTGAAGGTGGTGTCATACTTTCACAGCTTCACATTGTTATATCTCAAATTCTGCTTGAAGGAAAGAAATTTAGGTAACAAAAGCTTGATAATATATGTGCATGAGCTAATTGTGGCAAAAGCCTCACACAACAAGCGCGGTCAATGTTCAGTAGAAGCAGTACACATTGTCCGAATGGTTTTTATCAATCGAAGTTAAGCCTCAAGAATAACCCAACTCAGAACGATAAAAAAAAGTGAAATGATCAAGAAAAATTAACATCATACGAACAATACACCACTTTTAGATAACTCATCATAGCAAAACCAATTTTCTTTTATGAACAAAAGCCCAGTTATATTCCCCTCTGGCAGGTAAAAAATCATTAGTGAGGAATATTTTACAAGAGTTAGTGAAGCTGCATATAAGAGAACCTCAATCTTGAGTAAGAAACAAGAACGTATTCATCACTCATTTTCCAATGCGAAATGCAAAGGGGAAGGGGCACAAGGAGAAGAGTAAGAAAACTTGATCTATCGTTTCCCTCAACTACAAGAGTTCTCCAAGTTCATAGTTTGCACATAGAAATCGGTATCCAATCAAGCACTGCAAAGACGAAGCCATTGTGTACCTGAAGGCATGGTCCGTGCCAATTAACATTTATGGGAACAACTAACAGACTAAGCAAGGAAAGCATGGAGTAAGTCTCCAACGGTTGAGTAGTAATACTAGTAGATATTCTTCTGAAGTTTTTTCCATGCTTCAATGGCCTTTGGTAAGTGTGAAGATGCAACCTCATGAATAATTGAATTTCTCAAGAGCAGATAGGCAGAGACAGAGAGAGGAACATTTAGAAGTCAAACCTCCACACTCTTTAGCTCCAATGTCCCTTCCAAAACTTCTATAACCAATTCATGATTGCGTTCCAATGGCTCAGTAATATCCTCAATTTTGTGTTGGGACAATAAGCTTTCTGAAGTTGGAATGTATGTCCTCAATGTCAACCTGATGCGGTTTCCCTCGAATTCCATTACTTTAAGACCTGTCAATGCATCCTCAATCTTTTCTACGGCTTCATACCTACAAGCGTAACATTAAAGTAGAATTGTAGTTAAAGTTTAAACTAAACTGACATGAGCACTAAACAGCAGGAACAAGACAGGATTTAGAAGCTGGAAAACCTCTACAAATTTTACCTTTTCAAAGTGCAATCAAGATCCTGCAACGATTTTAGAGTTATTTTGATCTTCTCGATCTGGTGACTAAGTTCCAACATCTACAAGGTACGAAGACAGTAAATTATTACTGGTTCCTTTCTTGAAGGCAACAGAAAAAGTCAATCACATGAAATGTTCTTGTACAAAGTTACAATAAAAGCAATGGCTTAGAACAATACAAATGCGTAGCTAAAGCATAGAAAGAACAATTGACAAAGCTAAACACACCTGTTCAGATGATATCATCACTTAGTATGATTGCAACAACGAAAAATACAGTGAGAGATTTTGCAGCCCATCACATTTCTCTAAGAGGTATGTATATATATGCAGAACTCATTGATTCCTAGCACCTAATTTAATCCATCATCAAGGAAGCAATAAACTGAACATATGGATGAAGAATCAGACCTTAAACTTGTAATCTTCCTTTGCATATGACAATTCCCCCTCCCCATGTGCAGGGCAATCAGCACGTCCATCAGCTTTTACTTTCTCAATACCCTAGAATATGCCATCCATATGAACGCTATCAAACAGAATTTGTAAATTAGCTACAAATTGACTTTGTAGATATAACAGATAGATAACTGCCAGAGAAACAGAGTTAGCAGAAGACAACATTACAACATCAAGAAATCATCACATTTAATGATAAGGAAGCGCTAGTAAGCACTTGATTTCACTGTGAATTTAAATCAAGCCACTCGGCATTGCATAGCAGGTAGCAAGATGAACATGAATGAAGTCCCTTCCATTTTCAACCTTAAGAATGCAAGGGAAATTCATGTGACTAGATAAGATGTACATAAACTAACAGAGATTTTAGTAGAGGAATGAGGAAAAACAATATACACATAAAAGATCTGTTTGCTCCTCTCGCCCCATTGTTATTCTTTGAGTGATGGAGGCGCCTCTTTTTTAGGAGATATGTCGAACAGCAGTTTCAGTTTGATCAACTTGGAAAAACAAAGAGTGACTTTTATCCTTGATTTTTCTCCTGAAATCCATAATTTATAGCCATAGAAGTAGTTTTTATCAGAAACTGGAATAGGCAATATAAATAGTTCTCTTCAAGAATCAGAGCAAAACCGTAAACAGACAGCTCACTTCTTGGCAATCACGTGTACCTTGACTAAAAAGAAGGTTTTGTGCTTTTGTGAATATTTTATATGTGTAGGCATGGAATTGTTCTTTATTTCACCATACATTTGCGCTTTTGTGAGTATGCACAGGCATTGAATTGTTCTTTATTTCACCATATAACGTGACTAATAGGTTGAATATCCAACCTAGCAACATATCTTCTATCACCAACAAACACTTATTAGAGTTTAGAGTTCAGAGGAAAAAAAATTTAATGGACAGCTGAGTACTAACTTGGGAAGCAATAGAGTCCAATGAACAGTACAACCCTTCAAGCTCATTCTCCAATCGATGAGAATCTGCAAATACACACGCATCACATCAGCCACACATGCGTCTAACATTTCAAATAAAAAATAAACAATTCCCACCTTCTACATACGTCTCCATAAAATCCTCAATTTCACTGGATATTTTGGCATTTTGAACCTCCACGGAATTAAGATCCTCCTTTAATTGTCCCAAATACGCATCTACATTCCAAAATCAGTTGAATTAACATCATAGGCACGTATAGACGGATAATACAAAGCACAGATTGAGCCATGGGCCACACACACAAGAAGAAAAGAACGCAGCAGTTATTTCACATGTGCTCCATATAAACTAGGATAACAAACCCAAAAATGTTCAAATCGAAAAAGAGAGAGGAACCATGATATTGCATTTTGGGGGATAATATTACATTTTGGCCTCGTAAGGTTTCTCAAGCATATAAAAAAAAAAAAACCCAGCACATGCCAAACGTGTCCGTATCCCACACTTGTCAGACACTAATGCCTCAGGCCGGAAGAAATGCTAGTACACCATCGATCAGGCAAACATGAATGAGAGCATGAGAAAGGTTTACCTAAATCATCAACCGCCAGAGCCCCATCGTCGGAATACTCGGACAGAACCTGATTTATTTTGCTCTGCAACACAATTTATCTATTCAAGAGTATACCCCAAGTATTGAAAAAAAAAAAAAAAAAAGATATATACAAATGCGAGATTATAGAAAAGAAAGACGAAAATTGTAAAAATGGAATATGAGTTGTACCGTGAGCTGAAGAGCACAGTCTTTGAGCAGTTCCTCCGAATCAGAAAGGGTCATTTCTTCTGTGACG
This sequence comes from Rhododendron vialii, assembly GCF_030253575.1. NCBI lineage: Eukaryota > Viridiplantae > Streptophyta > Magnoliopsida > Ericales > Ericaceae > Rhododendron > Rhododendron vialii. The sequence continues at coordinate 9,367,759 of NC_080558.1, read as the reverse complement.
TCGTTTGAACTTCCGTAGATTTCTCTCAGTTCCGTAATTCGACTAATAAAAAAGGAAGAAACAGGCAATAATTACTAATTGAGTGCACACTATGCACTGATATAGACATAAATAGAGAGAGAGAGAGAGAGAGAGAGAGAGAGAGAGAGATGAACCTGCGAATGGCGTCAAGGTCTAGGGCTTCTGAAGAGGGATCGGAATGGTCGCTCATTTTCACCACTTGAGGTGTTCTCTCGTTCTCTTCCCTATCCTTGATCTGTCTTTTTGTCCCTCTCCCCTTGGTTTCCCGCCTTTGCTACTGTGAAAAGCCCTAGTTTGAGATTTAAACAGAGGACTCCATGTCTCCATTTCATGGTTTGGAAGTGGGAACTTCCCGTTGGTCCGTTTTGTGAGTTCTTTCGGCCTCCGGGCAGGGGTGTGCACGGGTGGGGCGGATCGGGTTTGACCCCCAACCCGACCATATCGGGTAACAATATTTTAGGCCCGTGAATCGAACAAGACTAAGAATCATCTGTGAGCCCGATTCTTTGGGTCGGGTCGGGTCCGCCCCTACGGGTAAGAAATGCACCAACCCGAACTTCGAACCGAAAATTGATTTTTAACAGAAAGTAAACCTGCATCCGTCCGAAACACATGTTCGATCCTGCCAGAGACCCTTCGGGTCGGGTACGCGGTTTTTTTGCACACCCCTCCGGCTCTACTTTGATGATCAAAATCGTATGTATTCTAGAATTTGTTAATCAAGTCAAAATTCAACTTAATCGGATATCATTTTATATAATTTCAGAACACATTTTATTTAGAACATATAATTATATCGAGCACACGAATCGGAACCCGTTTTAACTCATTCTCTCTGGTATCTGATCGACTTAATTTTTGACGTGGTTAATGATGGTCTAATCCATTTACATTTTTATTATACAAATGCTAATTAAAATTGATCTGTACTATAATTCATTATACCTTTCTTCTCGTGCAATTTCAACCGGCTATAGTTTCTTACGTGATTTTGCAATTGAAATTGCAACTGTTAGGCTGTGAAGATCGATCGGTTTTGGTGGCCTTGGTCCGGATCATCCAGAGCCTCGTTTGGACCACCGTGAATGGGTTCGAAAATTGGAGATTCTGGGAATCTGGTCTGGACCATATAGAGCTGGTGCGGACAATTGGGCATGCAGAATTACGCGAGACGCGCGTTTTTTAAGGATTTCTAATGTGCTAGTTTGCTTGGACTGTAAAAGCAAAGTTAAGGCTGCCTCTTATTGTAAGGGGCCGGATCCCATCCATTTTATGCTCTAATTAATGAAACTTAAAACTTCAAATGTAAATCCAATTTGACTAGAAACAAATGAAAATGTTTTCACAAGAAAAATAATTTCTTTTCAAATATATTTGGTTGATTATAGTACTTGATGAGAGTAGTTGGCTAACTGATCGTGTAACCAAAAAAAATTGTGTGAGGTCTTGATTTAAATTTACACTTTATTAAAAACTAACAAACATAATATCCAACCAAATTGGAAATAAAAATGCTTTAAAATTCATCAAGAAATTGACTTCTTTAAAGTTTAAAACACTATCTTTTTTCCTTGTCCAATAGTATCATTTTTCTTTCTTCATTAGAGTTTTGCTAGGGTGTTTCCTTCCTCCGTAGTGATGGCTTTTTTCGCTTTCAATAGCCTCTCATTTGCAACGAGAGTTTCCTCTCTCGATTTCAAAATTATAATCAAAGAGTTTCCTCATATTACTCTTTTCCTTTATCTCTTGGCTTCCCTTTCATCACTGAGGTGCTGATTTAGATTCTAACAGTGGTGGTGGTGATGGTTCTCTAACAAAGGAAAGGCAGTGCTGGTGGCGGTCCAACGATTAACCAAATCGATTGGTTTGCCGGCCTCTCTCCTACTGGTGTTTGGGTTCTTAATTCTTTTGTTTGTAGGAGTGCGAATGGGGGGACCCGTTCTTCCGGTAGCAGTGGTCTACCCTCTATTCCTTTACTTACGAACAGATGTTACATCTAGATGATTATCTCGTGTATCTGTGTTTTCTATCGATGAACATATTACCATTTCGACAAAGTAAAATTATAGTTTTTCTTTGTCCAAGAGATCCCAACCGGGACCGATGTAAATTGGTCGTGCGTTTAATTTTGCGGTGATATTACAACTGCACATTTTGATTAGTTAACAACTGGGTTCACACCGCCAACAGAACTAAAAAAAAATTTACTAACAACAAAAGATCACACAAACTAAACTCTCCAACAAGGCCTAACCAAGAAGCACCTTAGGACCTTTTCACACATTTTGCTCCACATGATCCCAAGAAGAAGAAGAAGTAGTAGTAGTAGTAGTTTGAAGCAATTAAGCATCACAAGGAGCAAGGCATGTGCAGTAGTCGAAACTAGGCGGAGCAGTCGGAATACATGTACAGTCCGACATTTTCCCCGGTACGCCATGACCGGATTTTACCATTTGAAGGTAGCAATTCGTATCCGGATTGTCCCCGCACGGCTCTTCCAACGGCATGTAACATCGGCACTCTTCTTGCCCTGAAATTCATTCATCATGAAAAAAGAGTTGTGAAATAGTCGAAGTAAGCTCTTGAATGTGAAAAAAGAACTTAAAAAGATAAACGTGCCGAGAGGGATGGTGGTTCTACAAAGTTGTGCCTTTTTTTTTTCCCTCCCGCTTTGGGGGTGGGTTGTTCTGGATGTAAGAAGGCTCAATTTAAGGCTTTATATTAACATGATCCCTTCGGCTTCGTTTGGAACCTATGGAAAGGAAAAGAAAGGAAAAAAAATAAAAGAGAAGGAAAATGAGAAAAAATTTACTATTCACTACACGTGAAATCTTTATTTTCTTCTCTCTTCTCTTTCTTTTCCTTTCTTTACCGAGTTCCAAACAGAGCCTTTTACGGCTCCCATTTGCGTCTCCCGAGAGGAAGAATTTCCGCAACCCGAAGCATGTCTCCCTGGGGAAGTTACAACCCATGCTGCAGGCCAGAGAGATTTTATGTTGAAGTGGGCGAGGTGCACTAGCGAGCGAATTCCTTCCCGGCTGTCATGCTCGAAGCGAAGCTTCGAGGGATAGAATATCGATCAAGGGAGCAACTCGAGATAGATGCAAGACCCTTTCTCCTGTGCCCCAGACAGCTTCGAGGTTTCCTATCGATCAATTACAGAGGTTTCACGCGCGATGATCCCTCGTAGAGTTCTGCTGGCATCCAAATCTTAATCGACAAGATTGAGTTCCCATTCCTAAACCCACTCGCTTGCAACTCCGACGGATTTATTCAGGGCTATCGATCGAAGCAGCTGCAGCTGATCATCTAATAGTCTTCGATCTATCGATCGTGGCTCAGTTCCTGATCAACATATCCTCCTCCGTCCCACGTCTACGAAAAATAGAACTTTTTTACGATCGGATGCGCGCTCGTCCAGCTAAAAAGCTAGGTATACTACTGTAACCAGAAAGTGACCTCGGGTATTTTAGGTCCTAATTGGGAATCACTCTTTTTCTTTACTACCATTTGTTATTTCAATTTCCTGACCCAACTACAAAGAAAAGATTAGTGATTAGTCTTTTTCCTGTGGCCTTGGAGTACCCTTCAATTTCTATTGCCTACATATAAAAGGTAACAACCGGATACGAAAGACAAGAGGAACAAGCGATATCAAGACGATTCAAGTTCCTATCCTATACTCCATGAGAAGCTCATGGGGCAATGGATTAAGCAGAGTGCTTAACCGATCGAAGACAGTTCGAGAGACGAAGACAAGAAGATGAAGCGATATCATCAGACAATTCAAATTTGTATCCTATACTGTCATGACAAGCTTACTCATGACCGTATAGGGCTACCAAATTTCAAGCAATTAATTGCCAGTCTGGCTCAAAAATGAAGTAAAGGTTCAGAATACCATACCTTGAGAAAGGGCAAGTGAGCTCAAAACAAGAGTTAAAGAAAGCATGGAGAGGGCTTCCAATTTCCTCATCATCCTTCCTCTAAATTTGTTGTCTAGCTTTCAGTCTCCTATGAAGGTAATGGTATGGTTTGTTGATGTAGACCATAACTGGGGTGTTTAAATAGTTAGTGATAGATACCAATTCATGGAGTACTTATTCAGTGGTCTTGGTGTACCACCACGTGATGTCCCAACACCTTTTTTCACTACACATTTCCAAAGGGTCTGTACACTTAATACTGGACCCCACGAAAATGTGTAGCCGAGGAGGATATTGGAACGCTACTTGGTGGCGCCCCTAGACCACCAAATAATTTTTTTCATCCATGAGTATATCTACTAGATACGTGAGAAAGGCATGATTAAAAAAAATACAATTTGATGGAACCTTGCCCATTATTGCTCTGGTACAAGCTAGCATAAAATTAATAAAAGTCTTCTGGGAATATGACAGGGTTGCTTTCTAGGGCTTCCAAAATATACATTTGAATCATTTGATATCCTACTCCTCTTAAATAAGAATCAGTTTTGTAACGACCCTGAATTTTGGTCAGTAAAAATTTCGTTAAATATTTGAATTTTATTTAAATTACTTATTTTCTCTTGAGTGTTATATGATTTCTTGTTAATATTCGTCGTAGTTAGATTTTGGTCCTTAGTTAAACTCTTGACTAGAAAAACCTACGTGACCAATGTAGTTAATTTCCAACCGACTACTTGGAGGAACCAAGCAACCGACTTACCTAGTTACTAGATGAACCTTTTAGACCTTTTGAAACTCTTGAACCTTTGTCTTTACCCATTGGTCCATAATGGTTAGGGTAATCTTTGTCCTTTGGACAATAAGCCCCCCATTTAAATATTTTGGTAAAATACAAGATATAATATTTTAATGGTTTATAAAAACATGTGCTAGTACTTATATGCATTGTTTATTGGGGATTCTCCCACCCCTCCATTATCCATTGGATAATAACCACAAGGGTAATTTTTGTCCACTGGATAATAAACTTTTTATTATAAAAGTACATGTAGTCTTTTTAAAATCTTATTTTAAAATAAAAAGTACTTGTACTTCTATTATCCTTTGGTCTTTACCCGCTAGGGAAATTATTATCCATTGGGTAATAGCCCAAATCTTTCTACCAAGTACAAGGTTGCATTTTAATAATCAAGAATTGGATTCCCATGTGCTTTTGTGCATTAAACTATTGGGGTATATCTAAACCCTAGATTTACTAGTACTTGTACTCTATTATAAACTAATGGGGAGAATCCTAACCTTTTTATTTAATTGGGGTACTTGGTACCACACCTATATTTAATATAGGGCTTTTGTCACATGCTTAAAAGTACTCATTGATTATTTTACAATAAAAGTTTCCTTTTAACCTTTGTCCATTGGACAATAAAAGTTAGGGGAATTATTGTCCATTGGGTAAAAGAGTTATTCTTTCACCAAGTACATGGGTTCATTAAAATAATATTTTTTCTTAAACCCCATGTGATAAAGTACACATTATTTTATTATTAAAGTACTTAGTAGCCTTGTAGCCTTTAAGGCCTAATATTCTCCTAAGTACTTTGTTATTATTTTATATTGGGATTTTGTACCCAATTGGATTAATTTATTGGGGAGTTGATCTTCCTAGAGTACATTTGTACACTAGTTTATTTATTTAGTGGGACATGTGCCTAATTGGATTTTTGTTTATTGGTTTTTGGATTTGAAAGAATCTTGTACTTTGTACCTTTCTTATTCTTTCTTGCATTTATATATATATATATATATGTGTGTGTGTGTGTGTGTGTGTGTGTGTGTGTGTGTGTGTGTGTGTAGTGTACTAAAAGAGAGAGAGAGAGAGAGAGAGAGAGAGAGAGAGATGCCGAGAGAGAGAGAGAGGTGCCGAGAGAGAGGAGGGAGAGAGGAGAGAGAGAGAGGAGGAAAGTGAGAGGAAGATTGGTTGATCTTCCATTGTCCTTTCAAATCCATGGGTAAATCTTTCTCCTAACCAAACATAACTCCCCATTTGTACTTCCATGCTTTGTTTAGAACAAGAACCTTGTACCATTGTCTCCAAATCTTCCAACAAATTTCCCAAAGATCAATCCTTGGTACAATCCTAGCCTTGCAAGCTACCTTATTAGGCCTAAGTCTATTTTGCCTAATGACAACCTATGATGGACCTTTATGACACAATCCTAGCCTTTATTAGCCTTAGACCTTGACTACAAGCTAAACCTAGATTATAATTACCTAGATTCACCTAAAAAGCCTAAGATCTTAGTTGATTACATAGCCTTACACCTAAGATTGGATTGGACAAGGCATGGCTTGACATGTGAAGTGATTTGATGACTTAATGGAGCAAATCCCTGGAGGATTTAGAGAGAGAGAGGGCCGGCCATAGAGAGAGGGGAAGAGCCAAGAATTTTGCCTATAAATAGCACCCCATGTTTGCCATTCAACTCACACCTTCACCTAGCAACTTCTCTCTTTAGAAAAATTGTGTTCTTTCTTTATTCTTGTTAGTTCTTCCTTTGTTCTTGAGTAGTTCTTGAGTTCTTCAAGAAACTCATCCTAGATCGCCACTAAACCGCCACTCGACCACCCTCTCGATCCAAAAGTAGTAGTAGTAATAGTCAAGTAGAAGTTTCGAGAGAAACCTTTCTCTTTCGAAGCTACCGGGAGCATACCGTAGGAAGTTACTCCGCCCGACCACCGACGTACTTTCCGTAGCCGACGTACTTTCCGTAGCCGACCTACCGCCAAGAAGAACGGTAGATTATCCCTATCTACTACTCCTTATTATATGTAGTTCATCCTTACGTACTTATCGTTTGATTAGAAGTATTCGTATTTTGATCTTTAAGATAGTTATGAATATGCGTATATGAGTTGCTCGTATTACTTGTAGTATGTGATAAAGCATAAGTGATTTCACTCCAAAGACGTCCGTACATGTGGCGTTGTGCTTTGAATAAAGCATAAGTGATACACTCCAAAGGCGTCCGTACATGTGGCGTTATGCTATAAGTAGTAATTGAGCGTGATGAGTAATATAGAATTGGATGACCTTGTTAGGATGATTCTTGCTTACGTTTGTCCTACCGCGGAGTCTTTGTATGTAAACGAGACACGAGAACCGAGAAAGTAGAAACATGACACCTAGGGTGTGGTTAATTAAAAGAAATGTTTTCCGAGGAAGGAAATATTTTTGAAACTACATAATGACCGGTTTTGGGTGGCATTATGTGAGTTGTGTGCGTGTGTAAAAGAAACATTTGAAAAGGTTTTTGAAATGTTTTGAAAACCGCAATGTGGCCGGACATGGTAGCCCATTGTGTGGTGTGTGTTAAAAAACCCAATGAGAACCCGGAGCGGCAGAATCATTGTGGGAATACTCGGGAACCCGGAGCGGCGGAACCGAGGGTTTTAAATTGTGTGCGTTCCCATGGGAATCCGGAGCGGCGGAACCATGGTGAGGTATAGCTTGGTTATCCGCGGTACGGAGCCAATGCAAATATTTTTGTGTGCCAATGGGAACCCGGCGCGGCGGAACCATTGTGAGGATACTTGGGAACCCGGCGCGGCGGAACCAAGGTTGGGTGTGTAGCTTGGTTATCCGCGGTACGGAGCCAATGCAAATATTTTTGTGTGTCAATGGAAACCCGGCGCGACGGAACCATTGTGAGGATACTTGGGAACCCAGCGCGGCGGAACCAAGGTTGGGTGTGTAGCTTGGTTATCCGCGGTACGGAGCCAATGCAAATATTTTTGTGTGCCAATGGGAACCCGGCGCGGCGGAACCATTGTGAGGATACTTGGGAATCCGGCGCGGCGGAACCAAGGTTGGGTGTGTAGCTTGGTTATCCGCGGTACGGAGCCAATGCAAACGATTTTAAAAAGATTGGGTGTGTAGCTTGGTTATCCGCGGTACGGAGCCAATGCAAATGATTTTAAAAGATTGGGTGTGTAAACAAATGATTTTGAAAGATTGTTTTGTAAATGAAATTGTTGACACAGTCTACGATGAGTCACATAGGAGAAACACGAAACTCTTGGACACCAACGATAGATGATTAATGAATGTGGATGTGTCATTGATTAAACTGTGTATATACCTATCATGTGGAAATTGATGTTGTATTATAGTTTTGTTTATAAGTTATGGGTTAGCGGGTATGGGATTACTCTGCTGAGCTTTGTAGCTCACGGTGTTGCCTTTTGGTGACCTTGACATATTATATCGGTGGCGACGCTGGTATAATGTGTCAGACTTTGTAGATGATCAGGGTAAGCAGATCACCGTGGAGGCTTTGGAGCTGAGGAGCTGGCAAGAATGGAGGAACTGAGGAGCTGTAGTTAGGAACCCTAGAATCCCCCTCCGTTTATGTAAATATTGAACTCTTGAGAGAGTTTTGTTGTAATAACGAGCCAGACTCCATTTGATTTTATGAATAAAATGTCCTTTTAACGTACCCAAAATTCAAGGCGTTACAGATTTTATCAATAAATTGTCTTCTTAACGTACCAAAATTCGAGGCGTTACAAGTTTCGCTTGGCTTTTCGCTTGGCTTTTTAAAGGGTGTTTTGGAGTTGAGGGTTGCGTGGCAGAAGGCAGAAGGCAGAAGGGGGGTGGTGTGGGTTGCGTGGCAGCAAGGGTGTTTTGGACCTCTAATGCTGGCCATACAAGCTGGCCCCGTTGCCTGTAATTGTAATTTTCCCTTCTGACCCACATGGCGTGATCCCCTTGATACCTGGTGCAAAACAGAAACACGTGTACATCTCTCCATCTCTCTACATCTCCCCTTTTTCTCCTATCTCCCTCTTGCAAACGTGCATCTCTTTCTCTCTCATCTCCTTCCCTAACCGAAACACCTCTCTCTCTCCTCCCTTATTCACCGACAAACACCACCACTTCCACCTTCTTCTCCGGCAAGCAGCACCCCGCTCTGGCCACCTCCCTCTCTACCAACGAAGAGGATATTTTCCCAACTCCCATGAGTGCATCTTCTCGGACCTTCGCCGTCTCTCCCGCTTTCTCTCCTGAGATCCTTCCATTACGAAGCCAACCGTAACCAAACCCCAAAATCAAAGGTTTTTCGTCACTGAAAGCGAAATCTGGTGGGCCGGAACCAAGGCCCAGATGGGGCGGCTTCGATCGCGAGATTTCAGGCCAAAAAACTCTGTCATGGGACAGGTCAAGATCCTAAAGCCAGGCGAGGAACTGAGGCTGCCGCCGACGAATTTGGTTCTGGGTCCCACAGATCTGTTGGGTCTCGACTCGGACACGGTCTAGAAGTATTTTCATCTCTTTTTCCTTCTCCTGTTGCATGTGTGCTTTTATGACTTTACCGTCACTCCGCTCGCTCCATTACATGTAATTTTGTGATGATTTCTTGCATTTAGGTTTCATTGTGTGCTTTTGTGCTTCTGTGTTCGATTTGTGTGGGTAGACTCATTTAGGGCTACTATTTTTAGTTGCTGATGTTTTCCCCCTTCCTGATTTTTGTTGCATGTTCGCTTTTGTGGCTTTATTCTGAAATCGTGTAGTATTCATTTTCATTTGTTGTTTTTGTGACAGATTTTGAGGAATTTTGATGTCTGGTCTGGTTGGTTTGGTTGATTTGGTGAGTGAAGTATTAGAAAGTGAGAAGTAAGGAGTATTATAGTCTTGTTTGTTTGTGTGTTCAACAACTATTAATATGATAATCCATATGAAGAATAAGCAGGCATCAAACAAAATTAATTATTTTTTCTTGTTATGGTGGAATTCATCATCAAGATGTCCATTAATTTTTTTTAGATCTTTATTCTTGTCTTCATTCTATGAGTGGACATTCTATGAAATATTACATGCTTTCAGCCTTGAGTTTCAGTCTGTATGTCATTTCATTATTTAGGTATGTTACACTTAACCATAAAATTTTGTGGATAGGCATTTGGATTTGAAATACAGACACATAATTCCCAATACAAGTTAGAAACAAAATGGATCCCTATTGTGTTGATAGCCTGGTAGGATCATTACTTTGTGGTTAATTCTGTTTGTGCGTATAATTTGGTGTATGGAGAGGAGCTGGTCCCATGAACCAAGCCCTTATTTCTTTTCCTTTCCTTTTCTTTTTCTGTTGCTATTGTTGTTTGTGATGATATACGTCTCTTCTTGTTGTTGTTCCAATCCAGGAGTGCCTAATAATTTTTCCTCAACTATGACAGCCTGTGATGATTTACATCTCTTGAGTTCGTGTGTGTTGAGAAAATGGGAGTTCGTGTGTGTTGAGAAAATGGGACCCATTTCTTGGCTTGACAAGTCTGAGGGCCTGTACATGTGGAAGAGTAGACAGATTGGCCCTCTCTCAATGGGGCAACTATTTTTTCAGCCATGGTGGTAAACACCTTTTCTTCTGCTATCAAAATGCAGATCTGACCGATTTCTTGGCTTGGCAAGTCTGAGGGTCCGTGGGAGAGTAGACTGATCGGTAAGCTTATGATGTTCTCAATACAAGGTAGATAAAGCTGATTGGCCAAATGCTTTTGTTCAGATGGATTAGTCTAATTGATTGGAATCCATTAGTGTGATGTGGAATAAATGCATTTGTGATTTCGTCCGAGGCCCAAAGATTTCTTGGTCAAGAGGGTTCAAAAGATAGGAAAACTAGACGTTCAGTGAGTCAGACACAGTTACCATTGCGATTGACACGGCCATAAGGGTGCTTAATTGCTTATAAGTTTTGATACATCATACCCTGCATGTGAATTTTTCATCCCATGTATCGAATAAGTTAAGTTGAAATGGTAAGAAAATGTAATGATGTCAGAATAAATAACCCTATAGTTTGATGTATTTCACCACTATGAATTTGCTTGTATTTTCTAATAAACCTGTACAACTCCTTGATTTACAGGGCATTCTTGCAGAAATTGTAGAATTTGTGATGGGAAAGGAACTTATCCCAGCTGTGATGGGGAGATATGGGGTGTTAGACGACGTGTGATAGTCCCAATATTGCATCAGAAGGCATCATGATGGCTTCGTACGTTCACTTCTGTTTGGTTTGATCTTTTTCTTTCCTGTATTGGTGTTTAGTGTCTTTTTAACTCTGTTGGTTGAAAATTGTTAGTTTGTAAAATTTCCTGAGTTCGAACTATTTTAGTTCCAGCTTATTTTCAAAGATAAAATCGCTCTATCTGTGTATTGTGTGATCTTTATAATCTGTGGTATAGTATGTAGCAGTAATGATTAGCTTGTTTGGACAAGCTACGGATAGACTATGCCAGAAGCTCGATGAGGCCGATTCAAACAAAGAAGATGTAGAGATGGAGTCACTTTTCTCCTGTTAGAATTGAATAGGAAAGTTGGTTGTTCGGTTTAAGGATGAGGAGTGGGTTAAAGTGTTGGATGTTGTTTCCGTTCTATTTTTTTGGGTTAGAGAGTTGGATGTTGTTTGCATTCTATTTTTGTCCCCCTTCATATTTGCATTCTTTCCATTGTATATCCAGCTTTGTTGTGCAGCTACCTAATAAGATAGCATGAGATTTTATGATAATTATGCACATACAGATGGTGCTTTGGATAAAGAGAGAAAAGACAAGAAGAGGCAGCTCAAAGATACATTGAATCTTGTTCTTAAGAAGAGGAAGGTAATGGCAAAACTTTGACAACTAATACATTGACTAGCATAATTACCCTTCGGTCTATGTTTTGGACATTAACTCTTTCCGACTCTTTGATATGTTTCTATACTCTTAGAGCTCATGATAATAGTTAATTGAAATCTTTTGCTCTTCATTGCTATGCCAGCATGCCCAAATTGGTACCTTGGCCAATCAAAAACTTGCTGAAGAGGAACTATTAGAATACAAGTAAGATGGATTTTTGCTTGTGAAAAAGACTCGATCATCATTCCTACTTGTTTTAGCTTTGATTGGAACTTGTATGATCCACCGAGGTGGAGTCCTTGGAGCATTAATTCCTGCTATGGTGTCGTTTGGGGAATTATTTGTTGGTCTAGGCTTGTAGCTGGTTGGATGTGTAGCTTCATAGGCCATTTTCTTTACGTTTTTTTTATTTTGGTTGCATTGGATGTCCCTCTTAATCAATGGAAGCATCTTTTATCACCAGATAAAATATGCATATGACTGGTTATACTTCCTGAGTAAATTTCGTGCATTCAGTTTGTCAAACTTCCTTCGAGTATAGAGCATCGGATGTTAACTTGGTGACCTGTCTTATTTTAATTTGTTTTGAGTTCTATGCTGATCGACATCTAAAATTTCAGAAACAATCAAAATCGATCTCTACAGCAGGCATGATAAACGTGCCTTGCACGTTGTGATGCACCTAGTACTCCTAGAAAGTAGTTCATGAGTGCGTTGGGTCTGGGATTCGAGACCTCGAAATACCCTTTCTTGTTTTGCTCCTCCCTTCTCAATATACTACGTCATTGAGGCCCCGTTCCGCAACGGAAAAAAAGTCCTTATTTTTTAAGAAGGCAATTTCAAGCTCAAAAATTATGAACTTATTGAAATCAAAAAATATGCAATATGGATCTTATTTGAAAGATATCATCGAGATCTTTTATACGATGCAAAAAAAATTAAAAATTTATTTTTCATTTATATTATTTTTGAGTTTGAAAATGTGAAATAAGCTGCTTATTTTTTAAAAAGATTTCTCGAACAGAGCCTGAGAATACAAGTAAGGTTCAAGAACCATCTCCTCTTGTTTTTTCTCGGCCAGAGAATGTTGCCGAGCATCTCCCCATAGAGTGATGTTGAGCGGTTAATCCGACCGTTGAACGGACGGGTCAGATTGAATTTGAATGCAAATAAATCTAAACCGTCCACCGCTCAATTAAGATCCGAGCCATCGATTGTCGAGATGAACGACCAGATTGACCTCTGCACCGCTCTGCAAGGGATGCCCCGGCAGCATCCCCGTTGTTTTTTCTCTAGTTAAGCTTTTTGCATTTGTTGAGTCTCCATGAACCTAAATATCATTTTCTCATCTTTTCGTAGTGGACTATCAAATTATGAACGGAAGAATTAAAAATCATTAAATTATTGTTAGGAAATGTCTTTAGACACCAGCAATCTCTTACTATAAAAATCTTCAAAATTACTCATATTGTGAGGGGTTTAGGGGCGGCTCAACCCGTTTGTCAACTCCAATACAAGTTAAAAATTAAATAAACGGGACAACTATTCTACGAATTATTGGAGCTGTCAATATTGGACTAATGTTAAAGAAATAATGGCTCACATTGTTTGAGAGTGGAATAAGTGATCAATTAATAATATTTGGGACCTCCACTTATTGCCAATTGGTTTTGAAGTGGATATAAAGTTTAGAATTTTTTTTTTAACGGAGATTCCATAATATACGGCTGGATTTAGAGCAAGATTTAAGAGGAGTTTTGTCTCTCCTTGTAGAGTAATAAAGTTCGCCTTAGCTTTGGGTGATTTATTTACGATTCGGGCTCGAGAAGATTAGTATGCATCTATTGATGATTTGCTAGAAATTCATTAGTGTGTTCATTTCTGGTCGACGTTCATCAGTAACGGATAAGGAAAGCTAAGACTAAGGTAGCTGTCCTTTTCTTGTAGTTGTGAATCTTCTGGATTCTTGTCGTCTTTTTTTCTTGGCTAGCAATGTATCTCTTTTTGAGACTGCTATAGAATATATGAATTTTCTGTTCAGCAGAAAGTGCGTCAGGTAATGCCTGGGATAGGAATGAAAGACATCAATTGTCTCGTTGTTTCTCGTTATGTATCAGTTAGATGATTAGTTTGACTTTGTTCAAGATGTCTGTAATGAATTTCGTTATGTAAGTGCCGTTGGGCTTTATCAATGCAGTACCTCTCACTTTTGTCAGGAAAAAAAAAGAAAAAAGAAAAAGAACTAACTGCTCTGTTAAATAGCTGAGTAGGATTAAGTGGAGCTAATTTCCTGTCCTGTCCTGTCCTGTCTCTCTCAAACAGTGAGAGCCCAAACCCTTACCCAACTCAAATCCCCCAAATCAAAAGATCCAGCCAAGTTATTTAGATGGGAAATTGAATTCAACCCATTATCCGAGCATTCAAAATCGTCACTAAAATCAACCATAAAATTGTCAATAAAATCATCCATAGACACGCAGGCCTTATGTTCCAAAATTTACCCAGTAGCCACGTCTCATGGACGATTGGGTTCTCGGACTAAGAAAAGAACCGACACTAGAAAGGAAAGAGCTCCAAACTTCAGTATCTTCAGCAAGTTTTCTATCAGCCAAATTCCGGTAGATAATATACTTTTACGAATTAGCTTATGAAATCCCGGTTCAGAACCCTAACAGAATCCAACTCCATGTTTAACGAGGAAAACAAATATAAAACCAAACAGCCCAAATACATTTGCCCATCCACAGTTAGATTACACAGACAAAATCTCGATACAAAGTCAGAAGCACAATAAGATACACCGCTACCTAATTGAGCAGAGAGTCGACCAAAAGTAAAAAGCAAAAAACAAAACCAAGTCGTGTGGACTGTGGACCAATTGAAGGGAAAAGAAGAAGATAGTTTGCGCTGAGACAACATCTATAAGAACTCTCTAGCCCAAAAAAAAGGATGAGTGATCCCGACCGAAGGATCGAAACTGTAGTTACTTCTATGCTCCACCGTTGATCTTTCCCAATGGTGAAGCAACAATGTTAGCTTTCTTCTACCAATAGCATCTTATGAGTAATCCTAACCGCCTGAAAAAGAAGAAACTATCAATGGAGTAGAAACGAATCCACTCCATAGGAATGAATGAGATCAAGAAGAAATTAACCCTCTCATGTCCCAAATAATTGGCAAAAGAGATCAACATAGCGTAACATGGAGAAGTACATGGCTAATCTCACTTCTTACATCTGAAGGACATCATACCCTTCTCCTTACAAACTTGAGCGATGACATAATCATAGAGAAATAGAAATGGACAAGACTTTGGTCTCACATGAGTTTTTAAAAGTGAGTGACCAATGTATTGTCTTTCAAAACTCAAAGGTATCAAGAGCAATAAAAAATCTCGGGTAGTGGAGGATATAAAAAGGCATGAAAATAAGGCATCAGCAACTACTGGTCTTTATTATGAATATATGGAGCATATTTGGCATTACCTCGACGTGAAATGAGCATCCATATGCATGTATGCGTGCGTGCGTGAGAGAGAGAGAGAGAGAGAGAGAGAGAGAGAGAGAGAGAGAGAGAGAGAGAGAGAGAGAGAGAGAGAGAGAGAGAGAGCAAACTTAAATAACTAAAGAAGTAATGGAATTGAAAGAAGTAACCAAGAAGGGATTAGCAACACTGGAATTTAAAAGGATAAATTGAATCCAATATTGAAGAACGTTGACATGACATGAGAGAAATAGAGACACCCAGACGGGGGGAGCAAACTCACATTATCTAACACCACAGGCCACGAGCCTCCTTCAGTCACTTGTGGGAAGATAAATCCTGATGGCGTCTTTCACTTTAAGTTTCCGCCTGCAGGTTGGGCATTTGCTTTGAGCAGCTATTGCTCCGCATATGCACTTTTTACAGAAAATGTGACCGCACTTGGTAGATGTTTCTTCAACAAATGGGCCCATGCAAACTGGGCAACTAAAGCTAGGTGCCTTTGGCGGGGGAACACTCTGGTATACTTCTAGAGCTTCACAAACATTGTTACTCTGCGAATCATGCAGCAGTCCAATATTATTCATTTGTTGGCAACACTACATTAGTTGAAGTGACAAATATGTGAATAAAATTTGTAACAAACCAATGAAAATCAAGACCAAACTCCAATTGAGCCTAAGAGAAAAGAACGTAGATTTGCAAACTATGGGAATATCTACACTTGTTTAGAGATCTGAGGTGTTTATGAGAACAGTAAAAAAGAGACGCAAACAGAGAGGAGAAGATCGAGCCACTTACAACCAAGTAGATGCATAGTGCTATAAGTATCTTTCACCTACAGAACAACTTTCACTTGACCAACTAGACGCAAGGTTTCATTTCCATTCTTCTTCGTATTCTGGAATCTAATGTCTGAGGTAGAAAACTGTTCCCTATCTTTCACCTAAAAAAAGACTTACTCATACCCCTTACCCCAGTCAAAATTAAAAAAATTGGTTACCGCAAGGATCCATTTCCATTCTTCTTCATATTCTGGAATCTAATGTCTTGAGTAGAAAACTGTTCCCCACCCTATCTTCAGAACTTCTGCACATAAACGTGATTTTCATCCTCTTATTTATCCTTTATAAATCAGTTGAAATCCATTTAAGCTTCTCCTAACAGTTCAATTTTTCCTAAAAGTTTACCTTTAACCTTCGTTTACTGAAATGACCTCCCGATATTTGGTAATTCCTTTAATGTCTGTAGTAAAACTCCACAAATGAAGGGTACAAGACCGGTTATTAATCATTTCCTAGCATGGCGTGAGTAAGGATAAAACAAATAGCCAATCCCAGTGACAAAAAAATATAATACCCGTCAGGCTAAAAGAAGTACGTCAATAAAGGAAAAGGATGGTATTATCATAACGTCCAGAAGTTAGTCATCACACCTAGGCATTCTCATTGCTTTCTAAGTTTATGCAAAGGTCACCATTGACATTTGCACGTTTTGTTGAACCTCCTTTGCGCCGGTTGTTGCCACCAGGAAATAATACCACTGCTGATTCTGTGATACCAATATAAGAATGCACATTATAAGCCCCAGTTGTATAAAGAAACAAGTTAAACAAGAAAATAGAGCTGATATGGCGAAAAGAATGAAACATCATAAAGCGTGCTTATAACTCAAATTTTCTTCCCACACCCCTCCTGACCTCCAAATTACTTACATCTTGACAAAAAACAAGAAGATTTTTAACGACTGCCATTAGGTGGCAAGTGGTAGGATTTTTATCAGTAGTGTACGCCGCGTACAAACATGGTTATACAATTTCAGCCCCCATTGCAATGAATGACTTCAAAGCAATAAATCTCACAAAAACAAAATCCAAGATCACCAATAACCTAAGAGAGTCTATGACGGCACGGGTACTTCTAAAACCATGTTGTACTTGTACTCGTACTGTACTGGGGCTTGGAATGGTACTTCTATTTACGTACTGGGTACACGAAATACGTACCGAGATATTTCCCTATGAACTTTCCATTCCCAAGAAGTACCCCAATAAATATCAAGGCGTACCTAATAAAGAGACGAAGCTAAGTTGACAAGACTTCATTGGCATGATTTTAGAATAAAGACTTTGGTCCTAGGTTCTTTAGTATAATGGCGTTAAACTTTAATTTGCACCTTAAGGTTGGCGCTAAACAGTTATTTGATATTGGATTCCTAATTCCCCAAGTAATTTAGCTATTTCCTTTCTTTGACATGTAATTACTACATGTGATACATACTCTATATTATGACAATTCGTGATAGTTGTACAACAGCCATAGGCCCGTACCCATACCCAACAATTATGAAGGTTCGCCGTACCCGTATTGTTAACACACATGTTAATGTGCTTCTTCCTAATAACCATAGTACATAGAGCACAGATTGTTTTTCATTAAGTAAAATGGTAAAGTAAATAATTATTGCCAATAACCTGAATGGCCTCTTCGAAAATCCCTTTCTGCATCAATCACCTCTACCACCCCACGGTTCCTTCTAGCATTCTCCCTAGCCTAAGATGAGGAGTAGAATACAAATTTAAGGAAAGGAAAAGAAATAAGAAAAGCAATTAGCATTAAAAAAAAACAGCATGATACCAGCAGGGGGAATTTCATACCTCAACAAAACTTCTGGGAGAGCATATGACAACATCATCATCAACATACCCAAGCTCAGGTGTCGTTTGTATTTGCAACAGTCCGCTTAGGGAAGTTTTTGAGAAATTGGAAGCTTCAGTTTTGATGAGTTCCTTCGCTAGGGGGTTCGAGCCTTGTTTTGCAGAAACCATTCCACAGTACTGATTTCTGCTAGTTAAGCCTTCATCCTGGTGTTACTAGGGTCAACCTCGTATTGTAGTTGAGTAGTTGTTGGCCTCTCCCGCTGTAAAAATGGTCTTCCAGGACAAGTAGTTGAATCCGATAGTGAGACACACTTAGGATACTTGGACACACTGGGGGCATTGAACACCCGAAGTCAAGCTCAAAGTTATTTTCCCAATCAACTTCTAATATAACGTGGTCAAAACAGGTTTGGTGGTGGGATACGGTTTAACGATGATATTGCTGTGAATCAGTTGAGGCTTTCGCGTAGTCCTCTGATGAGAGGTTTGTGATTTTTTTTGTCGGCTGTTTTTGGATCATATATCTGTGAAGGCATTCCTGGAGGAAAGTGAAAGGTAAAGGTAATGTGATCTGATTAAGTCGCCACTAAATTGTTCATCAATCTGGTTGATAAACTCGACGAGTTTTCACGAGTAGCAGTTTGGATTAGCGAGGTAGGTCCAGAGTGCGGTACGGTCTTTAGGAGTCCAAATGGACCATCCACACTTAATTAGAGATTGGAGAGTGTAGTCTTGTCCATACCACAAGAACTAGAAAACCCTCAGGGTTCTCGTATAGTACTAGTAAAATCCTGACAA
The DNA here is from genome assembly GCF_030253575.1 of Rhododendron vialii. Classification (NCBI taxonomy): domain Eukaryota; kingdom Viridiplantae; phylum Streptophyta; class Magnoliopsida; order Ericales; family Ericaceae; genus Rhododendron; species Rhododendron vialii. Next base: position 9,349,186 of record NC_080558.1, on the reverse strand, counting down.
CAAGCTTTTGTTTTGAGGTTCGATCAATTCTTGTGTTGGACTAGCCATACAGGGCTTTGTCTCAATTTCAATCGGCCCCCCTTTAGTAAGCTGTGTGATTGGTCTCCTGGAATAATCAGTCTAAAGGGCCGAACAACAAGTTATCAAAAACGAAAATTAGAAAAGATGAAATAGATCATTGAGAATGCATAAATGCATTAATATCATATTATCACCATGTTTTCATTTCAGACAATTTCTAACTGAATTTAAACACTCAATTTCCTCCACAACGGACTAGACACGAGCAGAGGTGCTTATTAAGTCGAGCAATTGGATCACATCTGCACTTCATAGCCATCCCAGATGCACCATAGAATTGAAAACCTCAAAGCAATCGAAATTCTCATTGGGCCCACATCACCTTGGCATTGTCATGTTAACCGGGCAGAATCTAAATTCCCCTGAAATTCATTTACCAAAAAAGAGACTTTTTAAAAGAAAAATAATTTTGGCACTCTACTTTTTTATAATGGCACTCTAAAGTTTGTCTTTCAGTGTGTCTTGCTATGTATAATTTTTATACTAAACGACAAATTTTTTATCGAGAAAAACCGACCCCGGATCCGACTAGTGCCGCCCACTTAATTTATGGAAGGCAAATTTGTGCACGTTAAAACCGCCTCCTTCGTTGTGTCACTTGTGATGTCAGTCGAAATGGGGTTAACGAGCCGAGCCGAGTTTTACGGTGTTCAAACTTGTTTATTAAGTTTTTAATGAACACGACCTCGAGCTCAGTGAAAACTTAATGAGTCGAGCTCGAGCCGAGCAGGCCTTGGCTTGACTCGAGCTTGAGCTTGTTCACGAGCCTTAACGAACCAACGAAAAATGTATATATATCCTCGCATAGGCCTAATACAACCAAAAATATTTTAATTGTGAAAGTATATATCTTTCATTTTCCTATGAAGCGGGGGTGTACTGGTATGCGTGTGCTCTCGCTTCCCTTAGTTGACTAAAAAGTGAAAACGGAAAGAACAAATTATGAATTAATAATAAAAATCCTAAACTTAAATATATATACCCCGGCTCGCGAGCCAACTCGAGCCGAGCTTATCTTAGCTCGAGCTCGGCTCGTTTACAAAATGAGCTGAAAAAATCGGTTCGAGCTCGTTCGTTTAACTTTCGAGCCGAGCTTAAACGAGCCGAGCTGCGAGAGCGGCTCGGTTCGTTTGTAGCCCTAGGTGCAACACACTTCTTTGTACAGAACACGCGTATATATATTAGGAGGGCAAGTTTAGAGGTTCCATATAAAGGACGAGGATAAACCCTAACAATGTACAACTTGTCGTTGAGTCTCGCTAGCTTGTCATTGAAGAGTGACTTATCACAGTTTTTTCATTTATATCAAAAAAAAGAAGAATTATTTCGTAGTTTTTCGAGTCACAGGTGGGTAACGTGATCCGATTGAGTCGCCACTAAATTGTTCATCAATCTGATTGATATACTCGACGAGTTTGGGAAAATGACGGCCCAGGGCGTGTTTTGATAATTAATACCCGCCAAGGACAAGCTAAAAATATTTGTTAATACTGAAAATGTCATTGACAGGTATTAATTATCAAAACACGTCATTGACCGTCATTTTCCCATATTTTTACGAGTAGCAGTTTGGATTAGCGAGGTAGGCCCAGAGTGCGGTCTTCCGTAGTCCAAATGGACCATCAACACTTATTTAGGAATTGGAGAGAGTAGTTTTGTCCGTACTGCAATAATTAGAAAACCCTCATCAGGGTTCTTGTACACTGGTAAATCCTGACAAGAAGCTTTTGTTTTGAGGTTTGATCAATTCTTGTGTTGGACTAGACCATACATGGATTCGTCTCAATTTCAATCCGGGCTCTCTTAGTAGACTTTGTGATTGAGTCTCCCGAAATAATCAGTCCAAAGGGCCGAACATCGAGTTATCAAAAACAAAAACCAGAAAACATGAGATGGATAATTGAAAACGCATTAATATCGTATTATTACCATGTTTTCATTTCAGACAATTTCTAACTCAAAATTTAAACACTCTCAATTTCCTCCACAACGAACCAGGCATGAGCAGAGGTGTTGATGAACTCGAGGAATTGGATCACATCTGCACTTCATAGCCATCCCAGATGCACCATACTTGGAATTGAAAACCTCAAAGCAATCAAAATTCCCATTGGGCCCACATCGCCCTGGCAATGTCATGTTAACCGGGCAGAATCTGAATTCCCCTGCAATTCATTATCAAAAAAAAAAAAAAAACATTTTTAAAATAAGGCAACGTGAGAAAATTTTATTTATTTTCAGTTGAAAATTTTCATTTTAGAAAAAGAATGGTATGCTTGGATATCGGATATCAAGAGAAAAAGGCAAGTTTAAGCGAGGAAAATTTGCATACTTTCTAAAGCGCAACCAATTGTCTAATATTTTAAGAAAATACTTCACCAAATTCTTGGGTACAAATTGGGTACCACGTGATGGTATCAAGTGCCTATCCGAGCCGTCCAAACGTATTTTGAACGACCCAATTTGCACCCAAAAATTCTCCAACTCCAAATAAAGATTTCTTCCCTTTTTGTGGTGCAGGGTTATGACCCAATTAGTCTATTGGCCACATAGAGTCTCTAATTTTCACATATATCAAGTATCAAACAAGTTCTAGGAGTTGACACATAGAGATCATGCTATTCAGACAACGCGAACTCATCGAGTATAAACTTGCTACTGTGCAACTGCCAAGAGGCCTTTGACTCGCCTAATGGAATCAGGAGTGCACATAGGTGTCACGAGAAACAATATTGAACTCTTGTCAATGTGTTAATCTAACTTGTTATAGTTCTGACTTTTGGCGACCATGAATAGAAAAAAAGGGAAAATGATGGCCAATGACATGTTTTGATAATTAATACCCGCTAAAGACATGCTGAGAACATTTGTTAATGCTGAAAATGTCTTTGACTGATATTAATTATCAAAACACGTCCTGGGCCGTCATTTTCCAAAAAAAAAAAAAAACCTTACCACTGTGCAACTACTCACTCAGTCACTTGGTCAATCCGTTTGAATTTAGTGAGAAAAATAAGTTTGTCAACTCTCAAGCAAATTCATTTTCTTAGCAATTTTATTTTTTTCATTATTCTTTTTGTTTTCCTCTTGAGGAATCTTTTTCTTCAACCGAAAAAAAAATAAAGAATGACAACAATTGAAACGTCAATAGTGAGCGGTGAAAAGATAACCTCAACACCTGAGTTATAAGAAAAGAAGAGACAATAGTGGCAACAATCATACCTTGAGAGAGGGTAAGTAAGCTCAAAAGAAGAGTGAAAGAAAGCATGGTGAGTGCTAACAATTTCCCCATTATCTTTCCTCTTAATTTTCTTGCCTAGCTTTAATACTATGGTCTCCAATGAAGGATAACGGTATAATTTCTTCAAACCCTAGACTCTATTTATAGGGAAACTTTACCATCATTGAGTAATTAATAGAGGAGCGCACGGTTTTGGTAGGGATACGGAATGGAATCGTGAGATTTGAAAAGTGGATCCAACAGCTATGGTAATTAACAATTGAGTTTCCAAGCAAAACTGATCATCATTACTCTAAATAGATAGTACACAGTAATAACTTATCCCCCCGAAAATAACTTACCAAATGAACACATAATTTGAAATATAGGTGTGCAAATTGAAACTAAACGGTACGGTTTAATCATGCATGTTTTAAACGTTGAAAACATCAATAAAACCGAACGGTCCGAACCGAAATTATATGTTCCAATTTTTTAAGAACCATAGGTCCATAACCAAACCACTGGATTGTAGAAGTAGACCAATAGAGCGGTCCGGTGCGAATCGGTTTAACGGTTATTTTGATTGTTGAAGTAAAGACTTTATTATTTATTTATTTCTTGAAAATGGAAATTAATTTATCCGGTGCGCAGAAGTATGAAGGAAGTGAGGCGGGCTATAGCCCAGGTGCAGCCAGGGTGAAGTTTATATATACACATGTATAATTTTAGCCCACCTCATTTATGTGTATATATTAGTTTATTAAATTTTGAGTTAGCACAGGATAGATTAGATTCCTAGTTTCATCCTTCAACGGCGGTTTGAGATGGCCAAACTTCAGATATTCAAGAGCCCTTTCAGTTGTGTTTGGAACATATAGGAGCGTGGAGGGGTGGACTATTGGAAAGTAAAATGACAGCTACGGAAAAAATTTAGCATATTAATTTTGGATGGATCAACATTTAAGGGGATGCAAACAACACAACATGCGGAGCTAAGGAAATCCAGTAGCACAAAATAGGATTTGGATCCTCTGGGAGGATTGTGTACAACTGGGATTCTCATAGAGGATTTGGACCCCATTTTTAATGGGCCTAAACTGCCCGAATGTGGAAATACTGCTCAAAAGAAAACAGGCCAAGCCCAGCCCAAAGAAGGCCAAGCCCAGACCTGTACCCCTAACCCTATTCTGAGGAGAACACCACCGTCGCACGCACCCGCAGCCACCACCCCCAACAAGCAACCCACCACCACCACAAGGTACAACCCGCCACGGCCGATACCCAAAACCACCAGACGCCGAGGTGACTGAAAACCCACGCTGTTTGATCTCGTCACACTCCCGAGCCCCAAAGCCGCAGAGAAACCGCCACTTCGATCCTCCTAAACAGCATGAAAATCCGAGAGCCAAAGATCCAAGAACGTCATTGCCCTTGAACTGTATAATCTACTTGAGTACTCAGTCATTGCCCTCCTCTTTCGCCTGCGTCGAACTTGATTGCTTCAGATCACCAACATACAATTCTAACATGCCCAAATCCAATTTCTTTCAAGAAGATAGGCAGTTGTCTATATCTGTCGTCCACAGTCAAATGCTTCATCTGAGAGCAACACTTCAAAACTTGTCCAATTCCTTCTTGTGTCAATAGACCACATCCTCTTACGTTTAGCGTATGTAAGTTGGGGCACAAGACCACTACTTTTTTCAGCAATTCATCGGTCAGGCACCAATTAGAACACAAAATCTCAGATGTTATACGATCGTTTTGCTCTAGATCCGTGACAAATTCATCTCCAACTTCACTCATCGGGATCAGTTCGATTTCAGAAAGCATAGGACATTCTTTTGCAAGAATGAAGAAGGTTGAAAAGGTTAAGTTCTTACAGCGCATAAGCTTTATGGATACGACATTGGAAATAAGTGTTGCTATTGGACTTTTTGTAAAACGAAATTTCCGATGATACAATAAAGTTCGGCCGATGATTATTTTTATAACGACGATGCATACGTTCATGAAATCCATCATATATTGTCACCATCTTGTTCGTTCACACAACTTCGAACTCATACATTTTATTGAAGTTTTGAACAATAATATATAGCTAGTAAATATATAGTTTAGCTAGCCACAATGGACAAGGCACGAGCAGAGGTGTTGTTGGATTCTATATAAATCCTCACATCTACACTGCATGGCCATCCCAACTGCACCATAAATAGCATTGAAGGCAACGTTGCAATCACGGATCCCATTTGGACCACATTCCCCTTTCATTCTCATGTCTACCGGGCAGAATTTGATTTCCCCTGAAATATATATATTGCATTACACAAACAAACCTTTGTACAATATGAAAATCTAACCTTTATAAATTCCTATGACAAAATGCAAGAAGATAATTAGTTTGATTATTTTCAGTTCAACGAAGTAAAAATAAAAGCGAATGCACTATGCTTGGATATTGGATTTCTAGTGAAAAAAGATAAAATTAAGGTGCATACATGTTTACAAGTAACAAAATGGAATTAAAAAGAAAACCCTTTTTGATGTCAAGTAATTACTTTAGCATTCCCCACCCCCCCCTCCCCCCCCCCCCCTCCCCCCCTCCCCGATTTTCTTGACCCAACTGCAAAGAAAAGTTTTCTTTTTCTTTTTCGTGATGTGGGATTTTTGTCCTGACAAAAACGCAAAGAAAAAGTTTATTTCTTTTAAGCAATTTTCTCTCTTCTTGCCTTGTTTTTAAATTTCTTTGCCAAATTAAACTTCAAAAACCAACGCAAGGGTTTCAGATAGAATATCATACCTTGAGAGAGGGTAAGTGAGCTCAAAAGAAGAGCGAAAGAGAGCATGGCGAGGGCTACCAATTTCGTCATTATCTTTCCTCTTTATTTGCTGCCTAGATAATATCGATGTAATTAGTCTCCAATGAAGGTAATGATATACTTTGTTCTTGCCATATATATTGGCTCTACTTATAGACTTATAGTGTGCAAAATGATGGGTATGGACAAATGACACCAAGGAATGAGATATTATATACATACCATTTGAAATGGGAAAACATTAAAAGGAAAATCCCTTCAAACTATTACCTGGATGTTATACATAAAGGCTACCTATTTTTGAAGAAGTTTGTATTTTCTATTTTTTGGAAACAAACCCCGGAATACATGTTTGGTATTAAAATGAACGATTGCGACCATGGACCCAAAGTTCAATAGAGCGAAGTATCCCAAACAGCTCGATTTAAATATTGCGCTCTCAATTTCAACAAAACGCTTGAACATAAAGAAAACTTGAGTATAAGAAGTTTTCACTTACCAAAGATATATAGATCAATAAATTCAACAGCGTCATAAAAGCTAGTAGTAGGGAAAAAGTTCTACCGGAGTACTACCCGAACCACCCAGCTTTTTCTGTTCTCCGATCCCTAGAGGCCATGTTGTGAAATTTTATTGCATGTACGTGCAAGCGCACGAATCATATCAAAGTAAAATTATGCAAGTGCGAGGTCGAACCCACATGGACTTGTTTTTTTTTTAATAGGAAAACTAAGTAAACTGAAACTGATTAAACCCTAACATAGTTAACAAAAGTGTGATTGATTTTATAAATTACGAATTGAATGAAAAATTATATATAAACGAAAGTAACTAAATTGTCACGGCAATAGTAATGGAGTTTTCGGTTGAGAAAAGTAACCAAGGTTTTGGAATCCACACCCACAAATATTTATCAACTAATTTTATGCAATGATTTTTCCTTTTATTTCTGCACAGTGATTTAAAGGCTAATCTTAATCATTATGTATAATATGTCGTTAAGCCCTTTTTATTTATATCAAAAATATGTTCCTCCTCTGCTTCAAAAGTTTAAGCCAAAATCATCAACTGTATCTGTATGAACAAATCACAGTAGATATCTTGAACTTAAATATTAACTCTGATAAACCAAGCAATTCGATTAATAGGGTAATATCAAATCATGGGAAAACCCATTCCGATTGAATCCATATCCGAGTTTCAACCCAACAAATTAATGAGATCAGAACAATAAATTATGAAAGCACGTAGGAAAAATCATACGTATAACATTAATCAATAAAATTTACGGGGTTTCATCCTCAACATACCCTAGTTGAGGATTTTAGCCTGTCATAGATAAAAACAAATAAATCATTCGACTAGATCGACTCCATAATAATAATCTTACAATAATTTCTTTTGCTAGCTCCTCTGTTTATCTCCAACCGTGGCCTTGAGTTTCGTCCGTGGCCAAGCCGCACGGTGCCTTTGATCCTTTCTGCCATCGATCTCAGCCGTTTTGCTTCTTTTAAATAGGCTACTGATCATGAGGTGAGGTAATGCTCATGGGAAGATCGAGAATCATTTTTCTCTCTTCTAACTTTCCTAAACTCTACTACGTAAAATTAGAAAGGAAATATTCTTATTTCATGAAAACTCTAATGGCCTTTGATTTCTTCAATTCTTTTGCTTTCATCAGGCCACATCAGTCTTTTTCTTAAAAATCAACTACTTTAATTATTTGTGTTTGAGGTACCGCAGGGTCCTAAACAATCCGTTGTGCATTTGATGCACTGTACACCAAATAGCGTACTAATGGGCTCATTTATAATCTCTGCACTCATTATCTTCGATTGGTTAATTGGGTTACTACCCCGAAACAGTGTACACAGAGTCTAATTATTCAGTGCTCTTGCAGCACAGCCACGTGGTACTCTAGGCCACTCAAACACCACGGCTAAATGTATGAATTCCACATAAATGTGTGACGTTGAAATGATCCGAAGCACTATGTGGCTGTGGCTACGCCCTAAGATTATTCGAATAATTACTCATAGAGAGAAAGAAAGGGAACAACTGTTTCCCTTCATCTCCGGTGCGGGGAAAATATTGAGAAATTCAACCTCAAACAAACTTCATTGTTATTTCCAGAACAAGTGTTCAAGGATGCAACTCCAAAGGGGTTGGCGAAGTAGTCTTAGCCTGTGACTTAAGTATTTGTTTCATCTTAAGGTTTCAGGGTTGATTCTATTCGTCAATAACTTTTGGGGGCATTTCATCCTCATGCGTAAGCGAGTGAAATAGTTATGGGAGAGGGTGTAGAGATTAGTGCAAGGTGCGTGCAAGCTGATCCGGGACAGCTCGTATTACCAAAAAAAAGAAAAAGTGTTCGAGGATATATGCTCTGAAGACTTACAAGCTCTTTTTAGATATCTCGTGACATATGATAAAAAAAACAAAACAAAAGATAGATCGATGTTTTGTAGAACATCGTTTATTGAAGTTTGAACCAGCAGCTACCCTGTACCACATGGAACAAGGCACGAACAGATGGTGCTCGGCTCGTGTCTTGTAGGGCCCCTACCAATGCTAAAACATATGCTATTTGGGGAAAAAACTTCTATACACACCACCTTCAAAAATCTTTGTGGCTCATTTTTATTAGGGGTGGCAAACGGGCGGGTTTGGGTTAAATTGGGTAAGTTGTTAGTGGGTTGGGTCTTTAATGGGTCATTGACCCATTAACTATGTGTCTAATTACCCATACTCAACCCGACCCATTTATTTTAAAGCAAACCCGACCCGCCCATTAACCCAATTACATATATACTAAAAATTATGATCGAAAAATTAGAAAAGTAAAAAAAAATTATGATCGAAACTCATAAATTTTTTCAAAAAGACGAGAATAAGTAATTTTTTGTCTTATTGATTTTTTTTTGTCTTTATTCAAAAAATTATAAGTTTCGATCAAATTTTTTTACTTTTCCGATTCCTCTCATCAAAACAAATTAATAAGTCACAAAAATACGACACAAAACAAAAAAAATTTGAATAAGGACAAAAAAATAAGTCAATTTTTTAATCCAAACCCTTTGCGGGACTATCATGAGAGAAATTTATTCACGGCGGAGCACAATTTCACGGGTCCATTCGCGCAATTAATGGATGAGATGTGTTTTCAATTTTGACTGGTCAAAATAATTGTTACCGGTCACAATTGATTTTTAATTCGGACCATTCAAAATATTTTTGGACGCGTGTGATTTAGCACAAAACAATTGAATAAAAGAGAGAGAGAAGGCCATGCTCCTGGGGTTCGGGGGGGGGGGGGGGAGAGAGAGAGAGAGAGAGAGAGAGAGAGAGAGAGAGGCTGTACTCCTCCACTTCTCAATTGCAAAAGAGACCAATTAAGAGATGAAATTTGGTGGTTTATTTTCATTGCCCATTGGGTCATTTAAGTTGACCCAATTGATGCCCCAATTATGACCCAACTAATAATGGGTTAGCTGGGTTTGAACCCATTCGTATCCAACTAATAAATGGGTTGGGTTGGGTTTATTTTCTAATTGATGGGTCTGGGTTTGTTAATGGGTCTGGGTTCAATTTGCCACCCCTAATTTTTATGAGTTTTTATGGCTCACTTTATGAAAGTGTATACGGTACACATTTGCGAATTTTGTGGTTTACTTTTATGGATTTTTGTAGCCCCATATATGAGATTTTGTGGTTGTTTATATATGTATTTTGTGGTTACATTTATGAATTTTGTGGCTCACTTTTACAAATTTTGTAGCTTACTTTTATGAATTTTGTGGTAAAAAAGACGGCTAAAAAGTAAAACAAAGATGGCTCTAGGTTACGAATTTTGTGGCATACTTTTACGATTTTTTGTAGTTCAAAATACGAATTTTATGAGTTATTCTTATGATCAGTTCTTTTACGTACATGAGTTTTATAAAATGGAAGAACATTTTGTTGGGAAAAATACGGCAGAATCAGAATTCCCAATAACAATTTCATTGACAATTGTGTAATTATAGATTACATAAACAATACAATAGATTATAATGAACAGAGGTACAAACAAAATTTCTGTAACTTGAAACCGAGTCTTGTTTGATACAACAGTCTCCTTAAAAAAGATTCACCACCTAGCGAGGATGTTGTAGGATTCATCGGCGTCTTCCTCCTAGGGTTGGCGGCTAAACCACAAACCTCCTGAACACCTCAGTGGACTACCTTGGTGAACTGAACCAACGAGGGAAGACAAGTACAGCAATGAGGAACATACATACCTCAGAACAAGAAAGAAATTAAACACTACAAAACAAATGAACAAGGAAGGAAAATGATGAAAGGGCAAATGTTCAAACCCTTCATCACGGTATTTGAGTTTAAGGTGTCTCTTTGGGTGTTGTTTTGGCTTGGTTGGGTTCTGGGATTGATGTAGTTTTGGCATAGTTGGTTTCTTGCCAACCTTAGAATATTGTTATTTTTTCTCTTTGGGTCCTTGCGGAATGTGATTAAGGGAGCATGGAATCGTCTCTTTGTGGGTTTTGGTCTTCTCCGGCTTGATGCCTTGTGCTTAGGGTTTTTTTTTTAAATCTTTGTGGTTTGTTTTCAAAAAGATTAATGAAATCCTTTTTTCCGTTGGAAAACAAAATTGTATGACTTGATCCGTAATTAGGATGAGAATTCTCCAACCAAAATGCTGAAACATATATATGTGGTTTAGGTATATGCATAGTCAGTCCGGTTCCTACCCACACCTCTTCCCATCCGCACATCCCATTTTCCGATCGAATTTCGATGATTTGAGCCGCTCAATGTGTTCAGAATGTGATTTTAAGTGTACTCACGAGAAATGGGCAAAAAAAAACATCGGGAAATGCTTGATTTGAGCAGTTTTTATTGAACCGTTCAATAAAATACAAACAAAAACTGTTCGGATGAAACCCTTTCCGATCATTTTTTTTGCTGATTTCTCGCGGATATTCTTAAAATCACGTTCTGATCATATTGAGCGGTTCGGATCATCGAAATTCGATTGAAAAATGGGAGGTGCGGACGGTGCGGATGGGAAGGAGTGTGGACTTGATTTGGACCGATAGTGTATGTGTATATATATATATATATATATATATATATATATATATATATATATATATATATATATATACACACACATATACACACACACACACACAATAAGCTTCTAATATATATACACAGTAAGTTTCTAATGCGGACCTCCGCATCTAAGCAAAGTGCGGACCACCCCATTTCTCTTCTTTCCCGATTGAATTTTGATGATCCGAGCCGTTTAATGTGTTCAGAACATGATTTTAAGGGTAGCCGCGAGAAATCAGCAAAAAAAAAAAGACCGGGAAGGGCTTGATTTGAGCAGTTTTTATTTGAATCATTCAATAAAAAATAAACAAAAACTGCTCGGATGAAGCATTTCCTGATTTTTTTTTGCTGATTTCTCCCTGGTACTCTTAAAATCACGTTCTGAACACATTGAGCAGCTCGGATTATTGAAATTCAATCGGGAAAGGGGAGGTCCACACTTTGCTTGGATGCAGAGGTCTGCATTAGAAGCTTACTTTCTCTCTCTCTCTCTCTCTCTCTCTCTCTCTCTCTCTCTCTATATATATATATATATATATATATATATATATATATCGGGACGGTTCAAGGGACACCCAAAAAAATACCTAAAAAAATATCCCAAATCTCAAACTCATAGTTCCCGATCAAATTTTTATGATCCGAACTGTTCAATGTGTGCAGAATGTGATTTTAAAGGTGCTTGCGAGAAATTAACAAAAAAAATGATCGGGAAAGGCTTGATTTGAGCAGTTTTTATTTGAACCGTTCAATAAAAAACTGTTCGAAACTGTTTGGATCAAGCCCTTCCCGGTCATTTTTTTTGTTGATTTATCGCGGATATCCTTAAAATCACGTTCTGATCACATTGAGCGGCTTGGATCATCAAAATTTGATCGGGAACTATGAAGTATTTTTTTAGGTGTTTTTTTGAGTGTCTCCGGAACCGCCCCGTGTATATATATATATATATATATATATATATACATATATATATATATATATATAGAGAGAGAGAGAGAGAGAGAGAGAGAGAGAGAGAGAGAGTCTCCTTTTAATAAGGACCACCTCATTTTAATAAAATGCTGACCTCCCTTTTCCGATCGAATTTGACGATTTGAGCCGCTCAATGTGTTCAGAACATGATTTTAAGGGTACCCGCGAGGAATCAGCAAAAAAAAAAAGACCGGAAAGGGCTTCATCAGAGTAGTTTTTGTTTGTTTTTTATCGAACGGTTCAAATAAAAACTGCTCAAATCAAGCCCTTTCCAGTTATTTTTTTTGCCGATTTCTCAAGATTACCCTTAAAATCACGTTCTGAACACATTGAGCGGCTTGGATCATCGAAATTCAATCGGAAAAGGCGATAAATGGGGAGGTCCGCAAATAAGATCCTTATTTTAAGATCTTTACTTGAAGATATATATATATATATATATATATATATATATAGATCCGCTAATTAAGGCGCTAACTAAAACTTCTCCGTCAGGTACGTACCATTGCAATATCCTTCTTTTACATCTGGTTAGTTAAATATATAGTAGAAAAATGGAAGAACTTTTTATTATTACAGCTAGCTCCATGAGGAAATTAAGACAATTAGTACAACAACGATCGAGGAACATATAAACTGTACCTCAGAACAAGAAAGAAACAACACCACACGACGAAAACAAATCAACAACAAAGATCGATCACTACAATTAAACCAAACTATAACATCCAAAAAGCTAGCCCTAACAAATAGGAACCCTTTTCAGATATTATTTATTTTGTTGAAGTTTGAAACAACCATATATCCATGATCCATCAGACACAAGGATAAGTGCATAGGCAGAGTCTTTTTGTCGACATTATCAACCAGAAACACATTGATAAGTGCATGCATTGCACAGTGTTTGCCCGTCAGCGCCGGTCGCACAACGGCATGTCAAAAGCTCAAGTATTTGGCCCTGGGGGCATCCTTGCCCACATGTCACCGGCGGGAAGTTAACCGAGCATTCTCCTAACACTGAAATTCATTATTAATAAGAGTTAGTATAACAAATATAAGTATTTAAATCGGACATCTCTAAATACATCATCTGACCACATATAGATGTGAAATTTGGTTTTTTGGTTTTGATTCAGTGTGCACATACGAAACCCATCTTATTGATGAAAATTTTATTTTGATCATGTACTTGTGGATGTCCAATTAATTAAAATAATTTTTGGTATCTACAAACGTATCATCGAGATCTAAAATAGGAATGGTTCGGGACATGCACAAAGGATGATAACTGCACCCCACTCGGTTTCACCCCAATGGTAGAGAAGCCATCTCTTATTTAATTACATCGAGGTTGCCCCAAGCGTAGGGCGGACACCGACGTAGCACAATATCCGGTAAGACCGGAGTCGAATCCACAAAGACGGTGATGTGTGCTGACTAAAAACTCGGGTTGTTATAATTTAAACGGGCTCTTAGGTAGCCACCCCTTGATGATTGATTGAGATTAACTAAAACCTAACAAATTAATTGTATTCTTTCAATAATTAAAAGGAAGGTATGGTCGTAGGGTTCATAGCACTTGTAACTAGTTCGGATTAACCTGCTCTGTTTGAAGTTCTTAAAAACGTTTAATTTTAGGTCGAAAAAGATACCTCGCAAGATGCGAGACCCTATGGTCGCCGTATACCCATTCGCAGCGAAGAATGAGTTTTGGACCCCCATTCCCCCGTTCACATGGGCTCCGACGATGCCCGGGTTCGTCCGCGGGAAGTATTTTCCAATCTAAAATCGTTTTTTCATTGTTTGATAAAAGAAGCAGTGCCCGAACTAGTCACGGTGTGCTAATCACCCCGCGACCGTACCTGAACGACTACTCACTCATTATTAAAAATAAAAAGAATAAAACTCTAGAATTAATCATGCTTCTAATATTCGATACGGAAAATAAACAGGAGATTCAAACCAAACAAAAACAAACGAACGATTTTCATAAAAAAAAAGAAAGAAATTAAAACTGATTACCGGATTGCGAGTAATTGAACAAAGTATCAAAAACAAGAAAGTACGCAAACTCTTGCGGACAAAAGAAACGTCACGGCAGCCCCCGTCTCTCTTTGTTCGTGAGAAAGAGATCTGCTCCAGGTACGTAGTTTTCTTTTCTTTTTTTTCTATTCAAAAGCTGCCGTGACAGTCAGTAGGGTAATAAGGTTTTATAGGGTTTAAAAGGTATAATCACATAAAGACCCTTGAACTTCATAAAAAAATAAACTAATAATCCATCTTTAAACACTTTGCATTTAGACCCCAAGTTTCTTGTATCTTCCGCTTTAATCCAAAATCTCAAACAACGAGCTCGAACCACCTACAAACAACAAAAGAACACAATAAATATTAATTAACAAAAATAAATGAATAACAAATGTAATTTGGAGGGCCAAAATATGTATATTTTGGTACTTATCACACCCCCTAACTTACACTTTGCTAGTCCCGAGCAAAGAAAACAAAAGCAACTAAATAAAACAAATTAAAAACCGATAGTTCTTTTAAACCCCCAGGCGGTCCCAGTAGGACGAGTGAAGTTTCGTGAGGGTTTTCAGCAGTGATCACCCACAAAACACCAAGAATCCTTTCACATGAAATTCGAAAACCGTAAGACAGCTCAATGATACCCAAACAAAGAACATGAAGCTATCGCAAAGAGATAACGGGCATAAGCAGTTCTAGATACTATCAAGTCAGAAACATAAGTCATGGCACCTATACTCAGCGTGTGTAAACAAGGGCTTCGGTCACAAGTGAAAAATAACCAAAAGTTCTCTCCGGACCGAGTCTCGACTTCAAATCTCACCGTGTCATGCACTCAACAAATGAAATCACTCAAAAAAAGGTGCATATTACTCAATATGTGCAGGCAGAAATTATGTAACTGAAAGCAAAATACTCTGCACAAGTTGACACAAAAAGAAAGCTCTACAAAGTGGATACACGATCTCATGAACGGAATGCCAAGTATTGAAAACTCTCTTTATCCACCAATTCACAGCTCATTGCCCCAAGGATCAAATAGGACTTTCATTTCGGTTATAACATTAGGTAAGGGAAAGTATTTCAAGGTTAGCTAAAAATTCAAGTGTCCGAGAATGGCCACATGCAACTCACATAGGGCAAATAAAACAATGCGTGCCCCTTTTCTTTAATTTTTTTCTTTTTTCAACTCCGCCATATCTCTCTCTGCTACCTTTAATACAATCCCACATTAGGAACAAGTGTATTTTTCCACAATAATATGGTGTCTTCCCTTTATTCTCTTTTTTTTTTCTTTTTTTTTTTTGAATGGAAAAGATCACCAGACAATCAAAACTCAATTCACAACTCTACTCATCCCCTTCTCAAAAATTCACATTCACATCATTAACTAACCATTCTCAACACACAATATAGATGGTGGAGCTCAACAAGAAAAAGGCTGTATGTATGAGGCTCAAATTGGTTCATAAGTGATAAATGTGTGAATGAAGAAACGAACCGGCTCTAAATAGCAAAGATGGCCTATAATCCTCTCCAATGGGCAACACAACCATGCAACTTTCCAAATCCAAGAGATAAGTAGGCAATTCAAAACATTTTCAACACTTGACGACAAAAATAATGAGATCAACAACGAATTTACTTTTTTTCGTGACAAACAAGAGTTTATTTGACACCACTCCAAGAAAAGATAAGGCTCTAAACTCACATGGGGCATAAGTCTCCACTAAACTAGCCATCAAGAATAATCAAGTCATAACTCACAAGCAACCAAAGCCCAAACAGACGTGAAGTGCAAATATGCTAAAAATAAATGCTATGACCAATTCTTCGCGACAAGCTAGCAAAAAGAACTACAATGCCTCCATAATATAATCAAACAATGACTATCACATCTCCAATTCAATCAATGAAGAGCCAATCTCAACAGCCTTCAAGTCTCATGCAAAAAGAATCCTACTATTTTTATTTTTTCAAATCTTTTTAACAAAATAAAGAAATAAAGTGATCTCTCCCCCCAACTTGAACTATTCAATGTCCGCATTGAAAGCATGAAAAATAACGATAAGACAGAAACATAAAAGAGAGGATAGATATCACCTTGAAAAAGTGGGGCTAAGCAGAGTAAACTATAGAGAGAGGGAGACCCCCCAACTTGGATCGAACAACCTGCAAAATGTTAGCCTCCAAGACAGCAAGAAAAATAACTAAAAGAAATAAACAAGGTAAGAAATAAAATGAAAGACAAAAAAAAATTAAACCATCCACTTTCTTCACGCGAAAGACACGAGTACTACTTTTCTCCCTGGCCAAAGACTGTGTTTTCCTATTTGTTGGAAGGACAATATGCATAGGATTCAACGATATCTTGAGAAGTGGTACCATCATCTAATAGGCTGTCACTCCCTCTGGGGCTGCCAGATTCCTTACCCACCACTCCATTTGTGAAGCAATCTCCACAGAGTTTGGACATTAAAGTCAGATGGTTCAGACAGAATTCTCGCTGCTAACTACGCACCTGCCGTCAGACCCAACCTCCTAAGTACTACATACATAGCTTCGACCAGGTGGCTATACCAGACCATTATGCTAATTTTTTTCTTTGCCAAATTCCTTTTTTTTTTTAATTTATTACTTAACAAGAAATAAAAGAACAAGTATACAAAAATTGTGCCCAAAACCCAAGTCAATGATGGGTACCCCTATCGCTAGGAGCCGGGTCCACTTCTTAGTGAAGACAGTGGTACGCGAAAGCTACCCGTCAGAACGTAGCCCAATGGCTACACAATAGGGTCATCCGAATAAACAGGATCGACCAAAATCTCATCAGGTTCACCTACTTCTACATATTCCAAAAATGGCTTTAGACGCTGCCCATTAACCTTGGAAACATTGTTATTCTTAGGGTCACAAACATCTACCGAACCATTCGGATACACCTTATGCACAATGTAGGGACCGTCCCACCGGGACCTCAACTTACCAGGAAACAAATGGAGGCGCGAGTTATATAACAACACTTTTTGACCAACACTAAAGGTTTTGCGCTGAATATTTCTATCATGATATGTCTTAACCTTAGCCTTATAAATACTCGCACTCTCATACGCGTCATTCCTAATCTCCTCAAGCTCACACAACTGGAGCTTCCTATGGGCACCCGCCTCAGGTAAACGCGCGTTTAGCGTCTTAATGGCCCAATAGGCCTTATGCTCCATCTCAACGGGCAAGTGGCAGGCCTTACCATAAACGAGCCGGTAGGGTGAAGCACCCAACACGGTCTTGTAAGCAGTGCGGTAGGCCCACAAGGCATCGGTCAACCGAAGTGACCAATCCTTCCTATTCGGGTTCACGGTCTTCTCTAGAATCTCCTTAATCTCGCGATTTGCTAGCTCAGCCTGACCGTTTGTTTGAGGGTGATAGGCAGTAGACACCTTGTGAGAGATGCCATACTTGCTCATTAATGCCCCAAAAGACCTATTGCAAAAATGTGTGCCCTGATCAGAGATAATGGCACGTGGCATGCCAAATCTTGACAAAATGTTAGTTCGCAAGAACTCTAGCACGACCTTAGAATCGCTGGTCTTAGTGGGGATAGCCTCTACCCACTTGGAAACGTAATCCACCGCCAAGAGGATGTACTCATAACCGTATGACACCGGAAACGGGCCCATGAAATCAATACCCCAACAATCGAAAACGTCTATCACAAAAATGTTCTGTAGGGGCATCATATTTCGCGGGCCAACCTTGCCTAATTTCTGACACCGGTCACACGACTTACAAAAGACGTACGCATCCTTAAAAAGACTCGGCCAAAAGAAACCACACTCACTGACCTTGGCGGCGGTCTTCTTTGCGGAGAAATGACCTCCGCACGCCTCGGTGTGACAAAACTCTAAAATTCCCCTTTGATCAGTTTCGGGGACACACCGACGCACTATCTGGTCCGCACAATACTTGAACACATATGGATCATCATAAATATATTGCCGGACCTCTCTAAAAAATCGCTGGTTCTCAGCTGTGGACCAATGGGGTGGAATTTGCCCAGTCACTAAATAATTAGCGATATCTGCAAACCATGGGCACACATTAGCAGCGAACAACTGCTCGTCAGGGAAAGAATCCACAATGGGGAGATGAGAGGTGGGGTCCTCAAACTCCAGACGAGACAAGTGGTCAGCCACTACATTCTCAACCCTTTTCTTATCCTTAATCACGAGGTGGAATTCTTGCAGCAAAAGAATCCACCGGATAAGGCGAGCCTTCGCATCCTGCTTGGTCATCAGATACTTCAAGGCCGCATGATCGGTATACACCACAATCTGCGAACCCACCAAGTAGGACCGGAACTTGTCTAAGGCAAACACCACCGCGAGCAATTCCTTCTCGGTAGTGGTGTAGTTCATCTGTGCCTCGTTCAATGTCTTGCTCGCGTAATAAACGACGCAGGGATCTTTCCCTCGCCTCTGCCCTAAAACCGCTCCGACTGCATAGTCGGAGGCGTCGCACATCAACTCGAAGGGCAAACTCCAATCCGGAGGCTGCACGATCGGCGGAGTAGTGAGACTCCGCTTTAACGTCTGAAAAGCCTCCTCACACGCCTCGGACCATACAAAGGCCGTGTCTTTTGACAGTAAATGGCACAACGGCCGGGAGATAGCACTAAATCCCTTAATGAAACGCCGGTAGAAACCGGCGTGACCGAGGAAAGACCGAATGTCTTTTACAGACTTTGGAGTGGGAAGATTTGCGATCAAATCAATCTTCGCCTTATCCACCTCAAACCCTTGGATGAGACAATGTGTCCCAACACAATCTCTTGGGTCACCATGAAGTGGCACTTTTCCCAATTAAGCACAAGTTGCTTCTCCTCGCACCGTTGCAAGACCTTTCCTAAATTCTCGAGGCATTCGTCAAACGAATCCCCAAAAACTGAAAAGTCATCCATAAACACCTCCACGATCTTCTCTACCATGTCGCTAAATATTCCCATCATGCACCTTGAAAAGGTTCCTGGAGCATTGCACAAGCCAAACGGCATGCGACGGTAGGCAAACGTGCCATAAGGACACGTGAAGGTGGTCTTTTCCTGATCCTCCATGGCTACCTCAATCTGATTGTAGCCAGAGTACCCATCCAGGAAGCAATAGAATGCCCGGCCAGCCACCCTCTCCAGAATTTGATCAATGAATGGGAGAGGAAAGTGGTCTTTTCGGGTGCTCGCATTGAGCTTCCGGTAATCTATGCAAACTCGCCACCCGGTTTGAACACGGGTCGGCACTAGTTCGCCCTCGCTGTTTCTCACGACGGTCACTCCTGCCTTCTTAGGCACCACCTGCACTGGGCTCACCCACTCACTATGGGCTATCGGGTAAATAATACCTGCATCTAAAAGCTTCAGCACCTCAGCCCGAACCACCTCCTTCATATTGGGGTTCAAACGACGCTGAGGTTGCCTAGAAGGCTTCACGTCCTCATCTAGAAAAATGTGGTGTGTACACACTGTTGGACTAATACCCTGCAAATCTGCTATTATCCAGCCTATTGCGCCCACGTGCTTTCTCAACAAGGCAAGCAATTTAGCCTCTTGATCCTCCTCGAGGGATGAGGAAATCACTACCGAAAAAGTATCATCGCCTTTAAGGAAGGCATACTTAAGTGTGTCCGGCAGAGGCTTTAGCTCTGGTTTAGGTGGCTGGACAGACGATGGGAGAGCTGTAGGAAGTGGGGCGCCCAACGGCTCAAGAACTGGGTTCCAAGCAGCGCCACACACATCCTCCACTGCAAGCATCTCCATTAAACTTCCTACCTCTGGAGAATCTAAAAATGACGCCTCCTCGGCGGTTAAGGTTATCTCTAGAGGATCCTTGTATAACACACTATTGACATGCTCTTATACTAGCGTGTCGATTAAACTCACCTCATATATCTCCTCATCATCCTCAACCCGACTATCCACATTGAAAACATTCACCTCCATTTTTAGGTCCCCAAACGACAATTGGACTTGTCCAGTTTTGCAATTCATGACAGCACTGGAGGTGGCTAAAAATGGACGGCCTAGGATGATAGGAGTCTTTTCAAAGACCTCTGGTATTGGGCATGTATCCAGGACAATGAAGTCGACTGGAAAAAGAAACTCGCCCACTTGAATTAAAACATCCTCCACCACCCCCTTTGGAATTCTCACACTCCGGTCAGCCAACTGCAGCGTGACCGGTGTGGTTTTCAAATCGCCTAAGCCAAGCTTTAAGTATACCGAATAGGGGAGCAAGTTGACACTCGCTCCTAAATCCAGTAAAGCCTTATCAAACTTTTGGCCCACAATAGCTATAGGGATGGTCGGACAACCAGGGTCCTTACACTTGGTGGGGATCTCCGCCTGGAGAATGGAGCTCACTTACTCCGTCAGAAGCACTTTGTCCTGACTCTTAGTTCTCCGCTTTGACGTGCATAGATCCTTCAAGACCTTAGCAAACTGGGGAATTGCGTCAATGGCTTTCATCAAAGAGATTGGAAACTGAACTTTCTTGAATAATTCAAGCATTTGAAAGTTCACATTGACCTTAGGTTTCGCCACCAAGCGATTTGGATATGGAGCAACGGGTGGCATTGGAGTCGTGGGGGCTGCATGAGCAGGCACCACCACTTTAGGAGACTCCGCCTCTTTCTCTACCTCAGGGACACTTCCCAAGTCTGGAACGACTGCTGGAATTGCTACCGGCACTGGGGGTGGTACCAATTTTTGCTTTGGAGGTAAATCTTTGTCAATCACCTTCCCACTTCTGAGAGTGGTGATTGCCTTAGCATCTTCCAGACTGAGATTCGGATTACTTGGGCCAGAAGAATCGCCCACATAATGGGTACCAGCGGCATTGATTAAAGGTTGAGAAGGAAACTTTCCCTTCTCCTGTTGGACTTGTCCAACTGCCGCCGTCAACTGGGTCAATTGGGTCCTAATGTCACCAATTGCCTGTTTGGTATGTTCAGTGAAGCTTAACTGAGACTGCATGAGAGCCTTCATCATCTCATCAGTCTGTTTATCCCGCGGGGGATGGTTTATGCCTGGGGGTGGTCCAAAAGATGAAGGACCGAACCCCTGCTGCTGCTGAGATGGGTAACGAAATTGGGTCATTTGGCCTTGAGGAGGCCGAAACTGTTGGACTTGCGGCTGAGGTGGTGCTTGGGATTGCACCGGGGCTTTTTGATCCCTCCAACTCAAAAGTGGGTTTTGGGCCCACCCTGGATTGTAGGTATTTGAATAAGGATCCCAA
Organism: Rhododendron vialii; assembly: GCF_030253575.1. Taxonomy (NCBI): domain Eukaryota; kingdom Viridiplantae; phylum Streptophyta; class Magnoliopsida; order Ericales; family Ericaceae; genus Rhododendron; species Rhododendron vialii. The sequence continues at coordinate 9,327,659 of NC_080558.1, read as the reverse complement.
CGCTGGTTAAACGCGTTCACCTCAGCCTGGTTACTATGGTATGCGTCTTTAACAATGGGAAATGCGGGGCAAGCAGTGACAAGATGCCCCGGACACTCACATAACGCACACACCTCTTCGACTCTCACCTCATTCGCCTGATGGACTTGCTTAAGATTCAAGTCCTCTAATTGTTTAGCCATCTTGTCCAACTGAGACTGGACATTGTGCTCTCGCACACTAGAAGGAAAAATGCCAGACCCACTGGGTCCCTGTGCAGCCATGGCCCTATCACCGAGGTCGGAAGGTTCCCAACTTCGATGCTTCTCGGCCAACTCTTCGAGAAAGTCCCACGCATCGTCTGGGGACTTATCAAGAAAATCCTCTTCTTTACAGAGGTACTCCATTTGTTGGACCGTAGCAACATTCAAGCCCAAATAGAAAAATGACACCAACTGGTGTTTCACGAAACCATGATGCAGTAAGGACAACAGCAAGTCCTTGAACCGCTCCCAGCACCTTAAAAATGACTCGCCCTCTTTCTGCTTATACGATTGGACTTGGCGAGTCAGGTATTTCGATTTACTTTCCGAGAAATATTTCTTGTAGAATAAATCTCGGACAGCAGCCCACGTCGTGAGAGATTGTGGCTTCTGCATCCGCAGCCACTTATCTGCATTGTCCCTGAGCGAGGCTGGGAAAAGCTTAAGGCAAGCATTCTCCCACTGAGTAGTGGTGGCCAGGGTGTGCACCAAGCCCTCGAAATGACGGACGTGCTCATACGGATCCTTATTCTCCTTCCCACAAAACAGGGGAAGGGCATTATGCGTACCAGGTTTAATGGTGAAAGCATTACGTGCTTCCACCGTCTCGGTTGGTAGAACAATTGGACCGAGAGGAGTGGTCCTCTCAGGATGCATGTGTGCACGCATCGACATCGGTGGTTCTGCTATTGGTGGCTCAATTATTAACTCAACAAAAAGGGCACCGATATCAAAAGAATCACCACTAAAAGACTCTCCCTCCACGATTACTCTCGTCTCTCTCTCAATGGCTACGAGACGTCTGGTATTGTCTCGGTAGTACTTAGGCTTTAGAGGTGATTGCTTTCCTACGATGGAGGATTGCGCACCTCTACCTATGATGGCTTAAACAAAACTAAAAAGAAAAACAAAAATAAAACTAACTACCCGAATTCTTTAACACACGTTACCGTCCCCGGCAACGGCGCCAAAAATGCTTGACCGATTCCTAGACCTAAAATAATGGGTTGCCCCAAGCGTAGGGCGGAGACCGACGTAGCACAATATCCGGTAAGACCGGAGTCGAATCCACAAAGACGGTGATGTGTGCTGACTAAAAACTCGGGTTGTTATAATTTAAACGGGCTCTTAGGTAGCCACCCCTTGATGATTGATTGAGATTAACTAAAACCTAACAAATTAATTGTATTCTTTCAATAATTAAAAGGAAGGTATGGTCGTAGGGTTCATAGCACTTGTAACTAGTTCGGATTAACCTGCTCTGTTTGAAGTTCTTAAAAACGTTTAATTTTAGGTCGAAAAAGATATCCCGCAAGATGCGAGACCCTATGGTCGCCGTATACCCATGCGCAGCGAAGAATGAGTTTTGGACCTCCATTCCCCCGTTCACATGGGCTTCGACGATGCCCGGGTTCGTCCGCGGGAAGTATTTTCCAATCTAAAATCGTTTTTTCATTGTTTGATAAAAGAAGCAGTGCCCGAACTAGTCACGGTGTGCTAATCACCCCGCGACCCTACCTGAACGACTACTCACTCATTATTAAAAATAAAAAGAATAAAACTCTAAAATTAATCATGCTTCTAATATTCGATACGGAAAATAAACAGGAGATTCAAACCAAACAAAAACAAACGAACGATTTTCATAAAAAAAAAAAAAGAAATTAAAACTAATTACCGGATTGCGAGTAATTGAACAAAGTATCAAAAACAAGAAAGTACGCAAACTCTTGCGGACAAAAGAAACGTCACGGCAGCCCCCGTCTCTCTTTGTTCGTGAGAAAGAGATCTGCTCCAGGTACGTAGTTTTCTTTTTTTTTTTTTCTATTCAAAAGCTGCCGTGACAGTCAGTAGGGTAATAAGGTTTTATAGGGTTTGAAAGGTATAATCACATAAAGACCCTTGAACTTCATAAAAAAATAAACTAATAATCCATCTTTAAACACTTTGCATTTAGACCCCAAGTTTCTTGTATCTTCCGCTTTAATCCAAAATCTCAAACAACGAGCTCGAACCACCTACAAACAACAAAAGAACACAATAAATATTAATTAACAAAAATAAATGAATAACAAATGTAGTTTGGAGGGCCAAAATATGTATATTTTGGTACTTATCAAGTAGTTCTCGGCAAACGAAACTTTTTATAGAAATTCGAAAGGGTACATCGAGGGTAGAACAAGACAAACGAAAACAGTGACAAGCCCATCCAACAAAAAGTTAGACAGCCACTACACCTCAACAAAAACTACAATTTGAACTTACGAATACCGTCAAGAAACAATTTAAACTCCTCCACCGAATAAATCTTGATTCCGAACTTGGTCTTTATCCACAATGCGACTCTAGTTTTCTCCAATTCTCCTACTACCTCAACACTTAAATTTGCATTGTTAAAGACGAGGTCATTCCGGGCTAGCCACAAAGACCACAAAGTGGCATAGAAAGACACTTCCCATATAGTAGTTCTCAATTTTATCGCAGCTACTTTACTCCTATGCTCTTAATTCTTTCTTCTCTTGCTATTAATTAGCATGGAAGTTCTATAAAAAAAAAAGAAAAAGAGAGTGAAAACCTATTCCCTAAGACAAAATATTTTGTATATTATAGATAAATTAATTAGAACTTCCATGCTAGTTCAAGTGAAATGTTCACTTCTCCTCCTAGTGGTAACCAAGGTTCGAGTCTCATGGGGAGTAGGTTTGAGGTTAAGGACTATGAATAACCTCTGGATCCTCCGTTGACAAATATAGTAACATCCTGCTAATGTATATCATCAGACAAAAAAAAAAGAGAGAAATTAATTAGCTCATGAGTACGTTGGGTCTGGATTCGAGACCTCGAAAAACCCTAGCCTTTCTTGTTTTGCTCCTCCTTCTTCTTCAGTAATAACTCATTGAATACAACATAATTAATTAATGGTTGAAGATCTCAATAGATAATGCATGGTTGGAGAGGAGATCTGTTGCTGCGTTTTTTTTTTTAAAGAGGTGACCAAAGGAGTGATAACTTCTTTTTTCTCGGCAAACGAAACTTTTATAAAACTCGAAGGGATACATCGAGCGGTTCGAACACAGTAAGATTACACGCTTACTTGATCAAACCAGAAGAAGAGGAAAAAAAGAACTACAAAACAACCTAAGCACTGCCCTCCAACAGAAAGTTGGAATAGCAAAACACCTCACCCTCAACCAAAGTTACAACTTTAACAATCTTACTCCATCCAAAAATATCCTAAAATCCTCCACCAAATACACCTTTATGTCAAATTTTGCTTTAATCCACATTGCAACTCTAGATTTAATCAGTTCACCCACTTCCCCCGCACTTGTAGAAACATTATTGAACACATAGGCATTTCTTGCCAGCCACAAGAACCACAAGGTCGCGAGGAAGGTAGCTTCCCACAAGTGCTTCTCCCACTTTCGAAATCAATTATCCCCCACCAAAGGAGTGATAACTACTCGGGTTATTTTTGACAAAGGTACTTTTGGAATATGGAATATTTGATAGAATATATTGATCCTTTTATGTGATCGAGACAATTCGAATTCCAGGTCGAAAGTTGAAAGGAAGGGTTTCAGAATATCATACCTTGACCACCTTGAGAATTAACAAGGGTAAGTGAGCTTAAAAGAAGAGTAAAAGAAATTAGCATGGCGAGGGCTACCGATTTCCTCATTTTCTTTCTTGAATTTCGTCTAAATTTGTTGCTGCTCTCAGTCTCCTATATATATATATATGAATTGAAGGTAATGGTATGCTTTGTTCGATCTTGGAGATATACGTACACTCTATTTAGGGTCCTTAAATAATGACGGAGTAGATACCAATCCAAGAGTGTGTATATATATATCCGAGGGAAATGCATCATAAAAAAGAATGCCATTTGTTGGAAACGTGCCCATTATTGAATTGGTACAGGCATAAATTAAATAAAAGTCTACGCTTACAAATGAACGATCTCAATTATTGAAACTTGCTGAACTACTGGTCCAATGATAAAAATAAAGCCATGCATGATTAAAAATAAAGCCATGCATGAACGATCTCAATTATTGAAACTTGTTGAACGATCTCAATTATTTTGAAGGAAACTTGCTGAATTGATACAAGTCATGCATGATTAAAGTACTTTGATGGAAACTTGTTGGTATGCGTAATTTGTTCTAGGACATACACTCTATTTTGATGGAAATATGCTAAATTGATACAAGTCATGATCAAAATACTACTGTATATGTGTGGGCAATGCATGACTAAAATTATCCCTTCTACAGCCACCCACCGGAGGAGACCAATCTCGCACTGACAGAAACGTGGGCCCACTATAGGTCCCGCATGAAAAATCTGAGATACTGAAATCTGAATGAAAAATGGAATATTGGATCGAGTACCTACACACATCAATTCTCGAATGTCTCAAATTTTTTGTGTGGGGCCCATAGTGGGTCCCACGTCACGGTCGGTGCGAGATTGGTAATCCGACGGTCGATGGCCATAATTTTTTGAGATTAAAATACTATTTCGATGGAAATTTGTTGAACTAGTACAAGTCATGATAAATATACTATATTTGTTGGCAAAATAGTATTTTGTATATATGATAGAGATAAATTAGCTAATGAGTGCGTTGGGTCAGGGTTCAAGACATCGAAAAACCCTGGCCAGCTGTCTTGTTTTGATCATCTTTCTTCAGTAATAACTCATTGAATACATAATAATTAAGGAATGGAAGATCTTAAAAGATGATATATGCATGGGTCTGGTATAGTATAGTATAGTAGTTTATTTTTATGGCAGCTACGATCCTATGGGTTCAAAACTCCATATTATATATATATATATATATATATATATATATATATATATATGAATTCTTTTTGGGTCCGAACCGTCCGGACCTCCCATTTTCCGATCGATTTTCTATGATCCGAGTCGCTTAATATGATCAGAACGTGATTTTAAGAGTACCTCTAAGAAATCAGCAAAAAAAATGATCAGGAAGGGCTTGATCTGAACAGTTTTTTATTGAACAGTTCAGTAAAAAACTACTCGGATCAAGCCCTTCCTGATCATTACCTTTAAAATCATGTTCTGAACACATTGAACAGCTCGGATCATCGTAAATCGATCAGGAAATGACAAATTCGGACCATAAGAAAATCCAGGCGAGTGGACCTGAAAACTACTGTGTGTGTGTGTGTGTGTGTGTGTGTATATATATATATATATATATATATATATGTATGTATTGGTACGTCGGAAATTCAATTAACTAAAAAAACAAGGACCACAACAGAGTCATAACAAAGCTAAATGATAGAATAGCCCGAGATAAAGTCCAAAGAGCACTAATCTAAAGTCTGCCTAAGAAGAAGACTATCTTTAATCAAGAACTCCTGTAGGGAGATGGAGGTAGCTGTCACTGTAATAATCCGCTCGTCGTTTTGTTCGGCTCCCAAGTGAGCAAGATGGTCGGCACATTGACTGGCATTGTGGTAAGTGTGGGATAACTTGGTGCCTGTGCGGTTTAGCAGCCCATGAGCTTCAATTATGATAATACTTTGAGCGTGATTACCTGGATTGCCTTCATTGATAGGCTCAACAGCCACAAGAGAATCTGATTCGATATGCCAAACTTTTCTCTAGGATAATAGTAAGCCCTCTATAAATTCCCCAGAGCTCCGCTTCAAGGCTAGAGTCGCAGACAAGCTTGCCAAAGAACCCTAGGATCTAGTCGCCCTTTGAGTCTCGAAACAATCCTCCAAAGCCTCCTTTACCGTTAGATTTGTACCAGCAACCATCCGTGTTTAACTTGAATGAACCTGTACAAGGAGCAATCCAATTAGCACATTGTGAATGCGGCAGACACTCCATATATATATGTACTCGATCTTCTTTATTCTTTTGTTAAGATTTTGCATTAGTGCTTTTTGCATTAATTTCTTTTGGACAAATAAGCCACAGTGGCTTATTTTTTGTCTTTATTCAAATTTTTTTTGTATTACTTGGCTTATCATCAATTTTTTGGGGATTATTACATCCTCATAACAAGAGGAATCTAAAAAGTAAAATTTTTTGACTGAAATCCAATTTTTTTAAAATAAAGACGAAAAAATTGGCTTATTGATTTATTTTCGTCTTTATTCAAAAAAAGAAGAAGATTTCGGTCAATTTTTTTTACTTTTTAGATTCCTCTTGTCGTGAGGATGCAATAATTCCTAAAAAAATGACAATAAGCCAAGTGATACGAAAAAAATTTGAATAAGGACAAAAAATAAGCCACTTTGGCTTATTTGTCCGAACACCAAGGATCTCCATAAATATCATTTTTTACCTTTTCACTAATCTCAAAATAGGGTCCTAGATGACTGATTTTAATTAACTTCAACAAAACTATGATCGAACATGTCGCCATTAATCAATTGTCTTATTTGTTAATAATAATTCTTATAGCTAAGTTTAACACACACACAATTGAACATGGCGCAAGGGCCAATGTTCAGGGATTCTCAGTGTAATGATTGATCCTTAGATATCTCAGGAGTGGGTTTTGTTTTAGGTGTCTTTTTGTCTTGGTTGGATTTTGGGTGTGGTGCTTCTTTTTTGGGGTTGTATGCCTTAGTTGGCTTCTTGCCATCTAAGGGTGATTATTTTTTCCTTCTGGTTTCTGGTGCTTCGTGCTTTGGATCCTTTTAATCTTTGTAATTTATTTTTAAAGATTAATAAAATTCTTTTTTGCTGTTAAAAAAAAACACACACACACATAGAAACTCTTGAAGTATGAGCGATCGATATATATTATGGTACATTTGGTTCAATTTTCTTAATTCTATAACCTATATAGGCTTTTATGCATTTGCATATTTGTTTTAGTTGAGTTATGAAGCAAAATATCATGTTTACACAAAGCTTTCATCCCTCCGAATTTAGGACGGTTATGTTACTGCCCTGGATTTTTAAATAAATTCTGTCCAAGCCTATTTCAAATGGGTTCATCAAAAGTACTTACTAAAAGTAACATTATTAATTTTGTCATGTACAATCAAAATCAATTGTTTCAAACATTTATACTTTTTTAACGGCAAAAAAAAAAAGAATTATGTTTTTCTAACATTTATGTTTGTTCCTTAAAATTGGCATATGGTAAACATTTGGTGTGACCATTTGTTGTCATAACATGTTCATTTTTGTGAGAATTTTATGGATGCTAATGGGAATATTTATTTTTGAAAGTTCGAGAAAATTATGCCTCTTCGTTTGGTGACCTTGGCCAGTAACATTATTATTTGTTACTGAAATTGAATTCTTTTTTGTCAAATTTATGTTAACATGGAAACTCCTTTTAATCCCTGCTTTGGAACTTTATCTAATAAACATGTTTTGCCATTCAGTGAGATTTCAGTTGACATATTTATTCCAACTTTTCACACTTGGTTAAACCATTTTGGTTAAAGAAATCGAATTCACGTTTTTTTTATCGTACATTTTTATTGTTTGATTCATTGAATGGTTGTGCACGTGGTTGTGGATGATTGAGAGACATAGTAGTTGACTTTCATTTTATTTAATAATGAAGATCGGGCATTTAGTGTTCAATGACCTTATTTTTGTTTTGGCCGTTAGTCTCATGCATGGTTCATGACCGGTTCTTTTGAGATGACAAATTAACTATTTTCTAGACAGAATACTAATTACATGCATGTACTTAAAAATTAGTCTCGTGTTTCATGGCCGGTCCTTTTGAGGTCTGTCAAGTTAACTATTTTCTAGATAGAATACTAATTACATGCATCATGCATGTACTAAAAATTAGTTGAACGAAGTCTCACTAGCCAAGGATTGGAAAATAGGCGCTTAATAGTATAATAAAGCTACGTGCCTGTTTGCGAAAATTTCTGAGACCAAATTATGAAATTCCGAGTTCGTATTTTTTAAAAAGTTGGTATTTTCAATTTTTCGTTTTTGGTTTCAAATTTTTTGGAAACAAACCAGAATACATGTTTGGTTTACCATTTACTACCAAAACTCACGAACGATTTCTGAATTTTCAGGAAACGGAAAACATATTTTGTTTACCATTTTAGGCTGGTAAGTTACTCGGTATCTAAATAAAGGCTCCGTTTGTTTGGACGTAAAATATTTTTCGGTAAAATGTTTTACATATTTTTCGGTGTTTGGTTATGTAAAAAAATAAGAAAAACATTTTTCATTAATTAGATGAAAATGACTTACCCTCAAATCTTTCGTAAGTTATTTTTTGAAATGAACCCGATATCTTCTACTGCAATTCTCACTACTTAATTTTATCGATCGTCAATCCTAACCCAACCCACGTTCAATTCCAATATTATCAGATCTTTTCACTTTTTAAGCCTCCCTCTCTCTCTCTCTCTCTCTCTACACTATTTTGTCCCTTTTTCTGAAAGTATTTTTCAATTACCAACTAAACACTGGAAAATAAAAGTTTGAAGTTTATTTTCTGAAAAAATATTTTACTTTGAAAACATTTTACATTGAAACAAACGAAGCCAAAATGAAAGATTGCAACCACCCAAAGTTTAATCAAGCCAAGTTTTCCCAAATAGCTTGACTTAAATATTGCTTTCTCAATTTCAATGGAGCTCTAAACAACATAATTAAGGATTGAAGATCTCAAAAGATGGTGCATAGTTGGAGAGAGGAGATCTGTTGCTGGCAAACGGTGAAAGAGTGCGCTGGGCGTAGGCTTTTTGATGATTAAAATATTATATGCGTAAATAATGCATTATTCAAATTATACTATTTTGATGGAAAGTACAAGTCAGATCAAAATAAATAAATAAATAATTTGACAAGCATAAAATAAAAGTGCTCAAGCTGTTAATGGGTCAGTTTAGAGGGGAGATGACAAGACAATGAGTTAGGGCAGCAGGGCTCCCAGAATTTACACAAATAAAAATTCAAAAGTATACGCCCACAGAGAAAAAAAATTACCCTCGCGGTTCGCGACCTTTTGGGGTGACAAGGCCGTGAGGCTAGGCCTGTTAATAGATCGAATCCGATCCGAAAAATCCGATCCAGATTTGGATCCGATAACGTTGATCCGATAATCCGAATCCGGTAATCCAAATACGGATCGGATCGGATTCGGATTAAATCCGTTATCGATCCGAATCCGAACTTTATTTATTTTTAATTTTTTTAAAAAAACAGTAAATTTTTTATTTTGAAAAAAAAATGTTTCAGAAGTTGTATTTTTATTTTTTACTTTTTATTTTAATTTTTTTTGAAAAAAAAATTGTAATTTTTTTGAAAAATATAATTTTTTTTGCTAAAATTTTTGAAGTAAAAAAGTTTTCGGATCGGATCCGAATTTTTCGGGTTCGGATTCGGATTACCACTATCAGATTCGAGTCTTATCGGATTTGGATCGAATTTAGGTCTTATCGGATCCGGATCGGATCTGACCCATTGACAGGCTTACGTGAGGCTATTAAAAAAATGCTTTAATACTACCAAAAAAGCACAATCATAACTGTCCAACTTAAGATGGCGGCAGGTCCGCCAAAAAACAACGAAGGAAAAAAAAGATTCATATTGATTGGAAGGAAAAAAAAGGGTTATTTTGGAAGGAAAAAAAACAAAGATTGACCCATCCCAGAAATCTTCTTTAAAAAAAAAGGTACTTATTTCGAAATTTCTCAAAGAAAAATAAGAAGGGTTGTTCCACAAAGTCAAATAAACAGTTTATTTCACATTTTCAAACTCAAAAATAATGTAAATGAAAAATATTTTTTCATTTTTTTTGCATCGTATTAAAGATCTCAATGACATCTATCAAAAAAGATTCATATTGATTGGAAAATTATTTGCTTTAAGCATATAATTTTTGAGCTTGAAATTGTTTTCTTAAAAAATAAGTACTTATTCACCTTTTTATGAAACATGCCTTATTATTAGACAAAAAATTGGTTCTGGAACAGGCCCTTAGCTTTTCTGTGTTGTTATTTTTCTTCTCTTTTGCGTGTTTCCTCCCTATTGTGTGGAGCTTTTAAGTTTTCAATGGGAGCGGGGACCCTGTAATTAGCAACTCTGTATAGCCTTCTGTAGTGCGAAATCCAAGCCGTTCATCTCGATAATTAATAGTTCAGATATGTTTGTAATGTTTTACACAGCGAATCTGAACCATCGATTGGGAAGATGGACGGTTCGGATGACTCACTCACTATAGGGTTAATCCTTTGGGGATTGCGTTAATGTTTAGGATTTTGATATTCGTGTTCCAATTTTTACTGATGGCGCTCCACTTTGTTTATGAAATTACTAGTAACTTCCCATTAAAAGTATAGCGTCATCAGTAAAAAGTGGAACGCAAAAATCAATTTCCTAATATTTATGCTCTCGATTTGTGCTCTATTTCCTTTGGGGATTGCGTTAATAATGTGCTCTATTTCCTTTGGTTTCAGCCACCCCTATTTTGGGTTTTTATTAACTCACCCTAAAATTTCTTTACCCCCCCGAAGCTCGATTTCAATCTGCTAGATAGCTTTTGCAACAGTTCGTGTTAAGCAGAGCATATGAAGCTCGTGTCTAAGTGGTTTGATGGTGGTTCTGTCTCCTTCCAATTGTCTGAGATAAAATCTGGCAATAAGTGTTGCTATTGGACTTTTCTAAAACGAATTTTCCGACAATAAAATAAATTTCGGCCGATGATTATTATTTTTATAACGACGATGCATACGTTCATGAAATCCATCATATATTGTCACCATCTTGTTCATTCACACAAATTTGAACTCATACTTGGATATAGCTGGTAAATAGTACTCCCTCCGTCCCTTTTTTAAAGTCCAGTATTCCATTTTGGGCTGTCCCTTAATAAGTGTCCATTTTGTAAAGTTAGTGGGTAAAAGTTGGTGTATTGTCTATTTTGTCCCTAAAAGTAGATTCCATTTTAAAAAGTTAGTGAGTAAAAGTGTAATGATGATGGGTAAGTAGGGAAAGTAGAGGAAAAAGTTGATGTGAAAGGTATAATGATGATGTCTTTTTAATAAGTTGGAGTTACGAAGCAGGACATTTAAAAAGGGATGGAGGGAGTATATAGTTTAGCTCTAGCCACAATGGACTAGGCAGGAGCAGAGGTGTCGTTGGATTCTATATAAATCCTCACATCTACACTGCATGGCCATCCCAACTGCACCATAAATAGCATTGAAGGCAACGTTGCAATCACGGATCCCATTTGGACCACATTCCCCTTTCATTCTCATGTCTACCGGCAGAATTTGATTTCCCCTGAAATATATATTGCATTATTATACAAACAAACCTTAATTTGTAAAATATATGACAAAATGCGAGAAGATTAATTTAATTATTTTCAATTCAACGAAGTTAAAATAATAGCGAATGCTATGCTTGGATATTGGATTTCTAGTGAAAAAAGGGAAAATTAAGGTGCCCGCTTGTTTACGTGTAACCAAATGGAAAAAGAAAACCCTTTTTGTTGTCAAGAAATAACTTTATCATGTTTTCCCCCTATTTTCTTGACCGAACTGCAAAGAAAAGTTGTCAAGAAATAACTTTATCATGTTTCCCCCTATTTTCTTGACCCAACTGCAAAGAAAAGTTTTTTTTTCTATTTTGTGATGATGTGGGATTTTTGTCCTGACTACTCTTTGAGTTTGGATGACATACAATCTCACGTCCCACACATATTAAATAATTAGCGCATATATGGAATTTTGAATTTGTAGCCTATTCTAAGCTGTTATCGCCCTCGGTTAACCCTTGAGTTCAACATAAGGAAAAAGTTTATTTCTTTCAAGTATTTCTCTCTTCTTGCAGCTTATTTTTTAATTTTTTTTACCAAAATAAACTTCAAAAACCAAAGCATAGGTTTCAGATAGAACGTCATACCTTGAGAGAAGGTAAGTGAGCTCAAAAGAAGAGCAAAAGAGAGCATCGCGAGTGCTACCAATTTCCTCATTATCCTAATTTCCTCTTTATTTGCTGCCTAGATCGACTTGATCGATGTAATTAGTTTACATCAAATGGTATACTTTGTTGTTGCCATATGGACTCTACTTATAGTGTGCAAAATGATGGATATGGACAATTATTGAGCATACTAAATATTGACACCAAGGAATGAGATATGCATACCATTAATTTCATGTAAACTTTCCCCTCCTCTGAAATGGCAAAACATTAAAAGGGAAATCTCTTGAAACTATTACCAGGATGCCATACATAAAGAATAGCTATTTTTGAAAAAAGTTTGTATTTTCATGTTTGGATACGATTTTACATCCAAAAGTCACGAACAATTTCTGAAGTTTCGGGAAACAGAAAACAAATTTGGTATTACAATTTTAGGCCAATAGGTTCCTTGGTATCTTGATAAAATAAATGATTGCAACCACCCAAAGTAATCGAGCGAAGCATCCCAAACAGCTCGATTTAAATATTGCTCTCAATTTCAACAAGACGCTTGAACATAAAGAAAGCTTGAGTATAAGAAGTTTTCACCTGCCAAAGATACATCAATATGTTTAACGTCATAATTAAAGGCTAGTAGGGAAAAAGTTCTATCTGGACTACCCAAGTCGGATCCGAATCTTATGAGACTTTTGATATGGAGGTGCCAATACATTAATGATGAGATCTAAGAGCTCACAATAGCTCCTCCTCCTTGTTTAACCAAACGACACAGTTTTCAAATAATAATTGTCTAACGGAGAGAAAACCCTCAGTCCGTGACCCTCAATCGTTGCTTTGGTGAAATTTATTTGGGATGAGATCAAGGCTGGGGTGAGTTCATGGGGAATGTGCCTGTATGTGCTGAGAACCAAGACTGATGTATGGCATTGGGCCTCAATCCTGTTATTTTTGCTAGGGATAGTTGTTCTTAGCTTGGTTGGTCATTGAGCTGTGTTTTTCCTTTTTGCTGTTTTGACTTTTAGGTGGTTTCTTTTGATTTGGTTGTTTGGCCTTAAATTAATTGACTTTGAGTTGGATGTAAGTTTTTATATGGTATTAGAACGGGAACCATTCCACCTTATATTTTTTTAAAAAAGGAAAAAACCGAAATGGTCCCTGTAATTTAGTGTTTGTGTCAACTTGTCTCTGCAGTTTGAATTGGCTCGATTTTCATCCTGTAGTTTCCATTTTGTTCCAACTTGGTCTAATTATTAACTATCGTTGGCCTCCGTTAATCCCAGACCCAAATAGGTCTCTTTTCTAATGAATTACCGAACCCTTTATTCTCTAATCTCGCAAACCCAAAGCCTTTTTTCTAAAAAGCAAAACGAAGTCACTTTTTTTTCTAAAAATCGGGTTTTCTGGCCCATATTCTTTTTTCTAAAATACTTGAATTATTCTTCCGATATTCAAGAGGTGACCAAACATACCTAAACTCTATGCCCTGTGGAGACTCTAAGTTTTTTTTCTAAACCCCTTTTGTGGCCCAAACTATAGCCGAACCTGATTCTCCTTTACTCGAAGATATGTACGCAGCTTGATGAAAACTCGGTCCCTTTCTAAAATAAAATCCACTTCATTTTTTAAAATTCAAACATTTAAAAAAAATATCCGAACCCCTTTATAGAACACAAAACTCCTCATTTTTCATTTTTTTTCAAAAACTACGTCGCAATCCATAGGAATCAAATCACTTATTCAAACCCTAATCTCTCTAATTCATTTCCCCCAAAGGCGAACGAGACACTTTTCGGTCAAAGGTAAAATCCCGGGCGCGACAAATAGAGAATGGAAGCTGTAAAAAAAATGAAAAAATGGAACAATGAGGCTCTGTGTTTTGGTTTAGAGATATATTAGGGTAAGAGGAGAATGGCAAATTATGGTTTTAATCCTAGAAAAGGGGCTCATTCGTGTCTGGGGTTAACGAAGTCTAACGACAGTTAGTAATTAGACCAAGTTGGAACAAAATGAAAACTACAGAGTGTAAATTGAGTTAATTCAAACTGCAGGGATCTAGTTGACACAAATACTAAACCACAAGGACCATTTCGATTTTGTCCCTAAAAAAAATTTACAATCCACACCCGCGATCACAGACCAGCAAAAATGTTGTACGATGATAGGACCCAAAAAGCGGCCACACGTGACAGACCTCAAACACAGCCATGAGGGGGGATGTTAAGAAAACAGAGTCTCACATTACTTGAAAATGAAATGAGTAATCACTTACTAACATTTGAGACCTCTGGAATAAAGTTTCTATGGTCCCCCTCTCTCTTTGGGTTGTTTTTTCTTAATACAAGATCCTGTTCCCAAAAAAGAAACTGCTTCGTCACCATTGCAATATTAAGAAGTTCTTTTACATATGTTTAATTAGAAAATGGAAGAACTTTTTATTACAGCTCCATGACATGAGGAATGACAAGTACAACGATCGAGGATCGAACATAGTACCTCGGAACAAGAAACTACGTACATACACCAATTAGCAGAACAAAAACAAATGAACAACAAAAGATCACTACTCTTTACAGAGAAGCTAGAATTGATTTTAGGACCTTTTTCTGATAGTATTTTGTGGAAGTTTGAAACAACGATCCATCGATCCATCAGCCATGCACAAGTATAAAATGCATGAGCTGGAGTCTGTTGCCGACATTATCGGTCTTACATCTGCATTGCAAATTCATAAATGAAATGTATTTAAATGGACACGGCTAACTTCTTTGCCATTTGGGTGCGAAACTGCATGGGTTGAGTCCCGATATCGATTGTTATTTCATAAGCCGAACCTTTCACATTCTAGCATATCGTCGAGACGCATGCATATTTTGAGCAAAAAATTTATTTTAATCGGACATCTCTAAATACATCATCCGATCACATTTCGATCCGAAATTTGGTTTTGTAGTTTCGATTCAATTTGCACTTACGAAACCCATCTTACCTATCTGTAGCGGGCCGAACATGAAAGTTCGCTGTGGAACGAACCAAGCCCAATCCGTGCCGAGCCCGGTCTTTGAGCGTGGCTACCGTCCTTACGACTCATCGCCGTTCCACACCGGCGTAGGCTCGGCGGAAGACTATTCCGTGTTCGGATGCCTCCGTCGTCGGATCCTCGTGCAACGTATCTTCTCCCACCAGTCGCAAGCCAGGGTCGGCAAGGGTTGTGTTCGGCCGCCTGTGGAGCATGGACGCTGTTGACGGCGACTAGTTGCTGGGTTGTGCGTTGTCCTGCGTGTAAAAACGGTTATAACAAAAGATGATCATGGGCGCACATGGATCATGCCAGCTCACCCCCAAAAGTGGTTACCAGATCTGCTCGATGGCGACACGATGACGTCGCCTGACCCGCGCAAGGCACGTGCCTGTGCTTGGAGAGCAAGTTAAGGAGACTCTATAAATACTGAAGGATAACGCCTCAGAAAGGTATGGACTCTTACACGCGAATACCCACTCAAAACCCTAGTCTCTTTCCTCTCTTCCCACACATACTTATCCTCTCGCCGGAGGGCCTTGCCGGGCAACCCCCGGCCAGGTCTTAGTCGTGCGCTCACTGTGCAGGCTGCGTGGAAAAGGCTAGGAGACCACTGAACCAGCGGAGGAAGGATTCGAACCAGAGATCACGGGCCACACAATTGGTGAACCCGACGTGAAGCTTCTCAGCTTCTGATCCAAACGGCTAAAACTCTCTTCCAAACCACCTTCCTCTCAAAAAGACAGACAAAAACTCAACAGCGATGGGCGGAGATCCGCCAAACGTTTCCGTTTCAGGGGCCAAAGACACCAGTGGAAACGCAATCCTCCCACCGTTTTTCGAAAGGCACATGTCCATCTCACTCCCCCCAGATTCCGGGCTTTCTCCGGCCGCGGACGACATAACAGCAGCCTACATCCGCCTTCTGCAACGATGAGACGACGAAAGGGACAATGAACTTGCGGCGCTAAGGGCGGAAGTAGCCCAGATGAAGCAACATCTGCAGGACGCAACCCCAGCCGCCTCCAGATCTACCGGAGGCGGACGTCGGAAGCGAAGAAGCTCTCCTCCTCCACCTCCTCCTCCTCCACCACGAGACCACCCCAACGAGGCGGGCCACCGCGTCTCCGTCAAAGACCGCCTTGGGTTTACGCCAAAAAAGGGAGACGCCAGGGAACTTATCCTCTACAAACGACCTACAACATCTGGGACCCACCGCTCGAGATCCCACCACGAGCGAACCCGCACACGAGACACCGAATCCTTCACAAGCACGTACTCAACTGGTCGCGCGGAGTTCTCTCACACAACGGCCTCGTGCCAAAGCCGAGACTCCGTAGAAACCAGACGTCACGTCTCTGAACGCCTCGGGTACATCCCACCAGAAAACATGGATAACGAAAACGACGTTCGGAGGAATGGGAAAAGCGTACGGATCGAAGGGGCGGAGAACGGGAACAAAACCTATTGTGACAAAGAGAAGTCCATCGACCATCCCCGCAGGGAAACAACGGACATGCGGGACAAGCTTCGCAGCCGAGTACGCGAGAAAACATCAGAAAGAGAGAAGCATCCAAAGAGGTCGCGCACTGACGAGCTAGGCAAACCACCGCGTCCAGGATTCGAGCGGCAAGTAAAGGACCTTGGAATCTCACCCTTTACCTCCCACATCATCAACACCATTGCCGAACCAAACTTCCACCTACCAAAATTCACGAAGTTCGACCCAAGCACCTGCGAAGCTTACACTCACCTCATTCACTTTCGCCAAACCATCGAGTTGTGCACTACAAAGGATGAAATCAAATGCAAAGCGTTCCCATCCAGCCTCGGTTCTCTTGGACTCCAGTGGTTCAACAAATTGCCCGCTGGATCCATACGGAACCTGGCTGACCTTGAACGCGCCTTCAACACTCGCTTTATCACCAGTAACAGAACAGCGAAGGAGCCTGAATCCTTGACCCAGATGAGGAAGCTCCCAAGTGAAACGCTCAGGCACTACGCAGAGCGCTACTGGCAACTTTTCAACGAAATCCCCGGAATCGACGAGTACTGGGCCGCGCGTACCTTCAAAAATGGGTTGGAATCTGGCAGCAAAATACTCGACGAACTGGCTATTCGACCCCCTGCATGGAATGGGAGAATTGATGCGTGTCGTAGAACGATTCTGTGCACTTGAAGAGTTCTACGCGGACCGAGCTGCTCAAGGAATCCCCAATTCAACAACCTGCCTACCAACGACAGTTCCTCAGCTGCAGACACCAATCGTAACTCAACAATCCCAGTCAAAGAAACACGTCAACAACATTAAAGAAGGGAAGAAACGCCAGCCAAAGGAGCACGACTACGTGGCCGAAACCACCCACTTCAAAGAACCCATCTGGTCCTTCTTGAAGGAAATCATGAGGCAACCATGGTTCGAGTGGCCGCAAGGCAAACTCGGCACGGACAACGACCAAGCGGATCAGAACCCTAGGAAGAAGTGCTCGTATCACAATGAGCTCGGCCACTACACGACGGCATGTGCTCCATACAAGGCTCTGTTGGAACGTCTGGCGGCCCAAGGCCATCTCGACCAATACATTGATTGAGCAAAAACACCCGCCCGCCCACCTGTCGGGAATCCCAACCCCAACGAACCGTGGCTGACGATACATGTCATCCACGGCCCGGTGACAAAGGAATCCGAAGCACATCTCAAAGCCTACCTCGACCGCGCCTCCACTTCTAAACAGGTGCTTGCGGTAAGACCCGGGTCAAAACGCCCGCGTCCATACGAAACGCCCAAGTGGACCAACTTTCACGGAGCGTGACCTCGAGTTCGTACAAACTCCACATTCCGTTGCTCTTGTCGTTACCGTGCAAATCGGAGTCCATGATGTCAAGCGAATCCTCATCGACCAGGGAAGCTCGGCAGAGGTGATGTACTATGATTTGTTCAAAAAACTCGACCTCCCAGAGTCAGCCCTACAACCCGCCGAAGTCCCTCTCATTGGATTCAACGGAGCACCGGTTTGGCCACTCGGACGGATCTTCCTTCCGGTCATCGCAGGTTCGAAAACATTGACCGTCGAGTTCATCGTCGTAAACGTGCCAAGCCCGTACAACGCCATTCTAGGCCGAGCCTGGCTCCACAACATGCAAGCAATCGCTTCGACCTACCACCAGGTTGTTCGCTTCATCGGCTCCAATGCATGACAAGAAGATCTGAGAGGTGACCAAGTGGCCTCCAAAAAGTGCTACGTCTCGGCCGTCCACAACTCCGCTAAAGCCAAAGAAGTACAATGTGTTGAAGTACCTGACATGGCCGTGCTCAACGACGTCGGCCATTAACCCGAAGACAAAGCAGAAGAGGACCTCGTCCAAATGCCGATTAACGACGATGGCTCCCGTTTCTTCTTAATCAGCTCTTCGATCAGCGAGGCTGACCGCGAAGAAATGTTCCAATACCTCAAGGAAAATATAAAAGTCTTTGCCTGGACCCCCAACGAAATGCCGGGGGTCGATCCCAATTTCATCAGTCACTCTCTCAACATCAAGAAAGACGCCAAACTTGTCATCCAAAAGGTGCGGCGTTTCGCAGCCGCACACGCCGACGCCGTCATCGAAGAGGTCAAGCATCTACTGGAAGCCAATGCAATTCAAGAAGTGTAGTACCCGACATGGCTGTCCAACACTGTTGTCGTTAAAAAGAAAAACGGCAAATGGCGAGTCTGCGTGGATTATACCAATCTCAACGACGCTTGCCCAAAGGATTGGTTTTCACTCCCGAAGATTGACCAACTCGTGGATACAACAGCAGGCCATGCTCGGCTAAGCTTTCTGGACGCCTATCGTGGCTACCACCAAATTGCCATGGACCCTGACGACATGGAGAAAACTACTTTCATCACGCCTTATGGCATCTTCTGCTATCGCGTCATGCCCTTTGGACTCAAGAATTCAGGTGCAACGTTCAATAAAGCAATATTCAAGATGCTGCAAGAACAAATTGGCCACACCTTGGAGGCTTACATTGATGACCTGGTCATCAAGAGCAAGCACGAATCCAACCACCTGCGGGACTTGGCGGAAGTCTTCGAAATCCTCAAGCTCCACAAGCTTCGACTAAATCCTGAAAAATGTGCGTTCGGAGTAAGCGCCGGGAAATTCCTCGGGCACCTTGTCACTCGAAGAGGTATTGAGGCCGACCCTAACCAAATCAAGGCTGTTAAAGATTTGCGCCCACCAAGGACAATCAAGGAAGTACAAAGGCTCACTGGGATGGCAGCGGCTTTAAACCGATTCATCAGCAAATTCTCAGATAAGTGTCACGCATTCTTCCATGCCTTGAAGGGAAAAAGCCGGCGCAGCTTTGAATGGACCCCGGATTGTGACTTAGCTTTGGCTGAACTTAAAGACTACCTAAATTCGGCCCCATTGTTGGTGAAACCTAAAGAGTTCGAAACTTTATACCTCTATCTCGCCGTGTCCGCCCACGCAACAAGTTCCGCGCTTGTACGGCGAGAAGGCGCCGATGACAAACCAATCTATTTCACAAGCAAGACGCTTCTTCCAGCTCAAACTCGCTACCTGCCACTTGAAAAATTAGCCCTTGCTCTCGTCTCAGCAGCCAGGAAACTCCTGCCCTACTTCCAATCACACCCCATCGTCATCTTAACAGAACATCCCCTCAAAGCTCTTTTTCGGAAGGCAGATCTCTCCAACCGGATATCAAAATGGGCTGTCGAACTTGCAAACTTTGACATCAGCTTTGAACCACGAACGGCAATTAAGGGCCAGGTGTTGGCCGACTTTATAGCAGAACTCACTCCAAAAGACACAGTGGCACTCAATGCTCCAACCCCACCAAATGTTGTCGAGCGTAGCTCCCAGATCATGCCATGGCACCTTTTTCAGGGCGAAACTTGGCGACTTAACGTCGACGGGGCTTCCAACAGCAACGGAGCCGGAGCGGGGGTAGTCTTAGTCTCACCTTGTGGAACACTTCATGAGAGCTCCCTCACCATCGACTTTCCAGCCACTAACAATGAAGCTGAATATGAAGCCCTTCTTGCTGGCTTACGATCGGCCATCGCAATGAAAGTCGCCAACCTCATTGTCTACCGCGACTCCCAACTCATCGTTAACCAAGTAGTCGGTGACTATGAAGCCCGTGACCCTCGAATGCTGAAATATCAAGCCACAACAGCCAAGCTTATCTCTCAGTTCAGCAATTTCAGCATCGAACAGATCAACCGTGAGCACAACGCACACGCGGACGCACTTGCCGGCCTCGCCTCAGCATCCACAGCCTCCGAATTCAGAACCATCAACTTCGGCAGCATTAACCGCCCATCTTTTGAGCACACTCCAGAGGTACTCAATGTCAAACTCGGCCCCAGCTGGATGGATGAGATCGTTGCATTCCTAAAAAATGACACCCTACCCACAGACAAGAAGGAAGCTTACCGTGTGAGAAACAAAGTCGCTTACTATTGGCTTTCGAAAAGCGGCCAACTATACAGGAAATCCATTTTCGGACCATACCTCCTAGTTGTCCACCCCACCCAAGTGCCTGAAATTCTGACAGAACTTCATTCGGGCAGCTGCGGCTGTCATTCTGGCAGCCGCTCACTTTGTCAACGTGTCATGAGCCAAGGTTACTTCTGGAAGAACATGAAGAAAGACTGTGAGGAAGTCGTCCGCAAATGCCGACCCTGCCAGCTGTTTTCACCCATCCCAAAACAGCCTGCCCAGAGTCTTTCCCCCATCAGTAGTCCTTGGCCCTTTGCCCAATGGGGGCTCGATATCGTGGGAAAATTACCAACGGCTCCTGGAGGCTTCAAGTTTCTGATTACAGCAACGGACTACTTTTCCAAATGGGTTGAAGCTGAACCCCTCACAACGACAACAGAGGCTGATGTCCGAAGATTCATATGGCGAAACATTGTTACCAGGTTCGGCGTCCCATACGCCATTGTCTCTGACAACGGAACTCAGTTTGTCGGCAAAGACCTCACCAACCTCTGCGCTGAGTTCGGGATACGTTTCTTCAACTCCACACCAGCCTACCCCCAAGGAAACGGCCAAGCCGAGGCAACGAACAAGACCGTCTGTACCGGCATTAAGCGTTGGCTGAACTCCAAAAGAGGAAAATGGGCTGAAGAACTGCCACGCGTTCTATGGGCCTACCGATCTACACCAAGGCGTTCAACGGGCCAGACACCATTTTCAATGGCATTTGGCATGGAAGCCGTCATCCCATTGGAGTCCAAGTTTCCAACTCTCAGAACAGAAACATTTGACCCCAAAACCAATGACGACGCTGTAGCACGAGAGCTGATTTTGGCAGAAGAGAAGCGTGATGACGCTCGCCTGCACCTCGCTGAATACCAGCAGTAGGTGGCCAAGGGATACAACCGCAGCGTGCGAATCAAAAAGTTCAAACCGGACGATTTGGTTTGGCGAAAAGTTATGCAGGCCAGCAAGAAAACAAAATTCAAGCCCAACTAGGAGGGACCCTTTCGTATCGTCAAGATTGCTGGTGAAAGTGCCTACGTGCTGGAGGACATGAATGGGAAAGTTCTAACTAACCCATGGAATGCACAAAATCTCAAGAAGGCATACATGTAGTAGAAATCCCCAACAGTGTGCCTCGTTCGGCCACTGCCTATCCTATTTTTCTTTATTAAGCTTCAGCCAAAGTCTTTACATTTCAAACTTGTACTTCATGATTGGGAAATCAAAGAAATATTATCTGGCAGTAGTCATTTGCAAATTCCAAAGAAACTTTTCTTACTGAATTTTACCTCGGCATATTCAGCCGACCACAAACGTTGACCTCGGTCACACCCACAAATGACTACTATGCCTCTGCTTCGGCCACTATTACTGCCCAAAGAAGCAAAACGGACATCAGGTCCACCAAGCCCAAAGTTACACAATACGGCTGGAACTTGGGCTCCGGTTCGGCTTGGCAAGACAATGAGGTCGGCCACAGCCCGGTTACACTCACATTTTGGTAAGCAAACCACCCATAAACATTACAACACCCCATAAACTCTCCTACGGGCTGGCACCTTGGCCGAGCACTAAACCACAGAAACAAATACCCCACCAACATCATCGGTTAACCTTAACATCATTCACAAAATAGAAAATTTGCCGAAGAACAACATCACGCTCGATCAACTCTCCATTCTACTACTTTTGTCCAGGCTCGGCATTACACACAGCCAGCAAACTTCAACACTTGGTTAATCATTCCTACCCCTAGGCCAAACCTAGACCAAAGTGGGGGCTACGGATATTTACCACGTAAACAAAGATGGTCAAAATTTTCCAAGACATGAAGACATTCAAACAAATTCATTGCAAGAAGAAATTACACATCCATTCATCTGAAGGGAAAACACAAATGTTGAAAAACATAAACTGGAGGTACAGCATAGTAAACCATTAAGTACCAACTTCCTACAACCATTTACAACCGAAACAATAAACTCCAAGTTCGGAGCCGTCCAACCCAAAAGTTTTTAAAACATAAAAACAACTCAAGCTTGAGAAACATCCTTCTCAGCCATTGCAGCATCAGCCTCGGCAGCAGTCTCTGCAGCTTTCCCCACATCCGTAGGCGGCTGCTGGGTGTCCTCAGCCACCTTCCCCCCACCAGAGCCGCCCAGATTATCAGCATCGACCTGTGTAAGATCTTCAACTTCGTCGTCACTATCTGGGAACTCCTCGGGAGGAAGAGGCTCACACTCCTCAGCAGTATATGGAAGTTCGAGCTCGGGAACAACCGCTGCTAGAATTATGGACAAATCAAGCTCCATCTTCATCACCTCACCAACAGCCTTCACGCCAGCTTTATAACCCGCTCGGGACCCTCACCTTGACTTCATCATTCACCATTGACCTAGCTTCCCTCATGTACTCGAGACCAGCACGGTCGTACCCAGCTTGATAAGCTTTCTCGTCCACCTCCTTCAGCTTCCTCTTCTCTCGCCTCAAGACCTGACCCATTTCACGCTCGGCCTTCTTCAGTCTGTCGGTCATCTCCTCCTTCTCCTTCTCCAGTTCGGCAATTTGAGCCTTCGCCATTTTCAGGCTCCCCTTGTAACTTCGAGATTTCTCGCGCTCGGCCTTGAGATCGTCATAGTAGCGACTTCGTTTAGCCGTCAAGAGTTCGGCTTTCTGAGAAGCACGAAGGACAGCTTGGCCAGCCTGCATAATGTCAGGAACACGAAACTCAGAAACATCCTTAAATGGAAGAAACACAGAAAAAGCTGGGATCGGATATATACCTGAACTACATAGGCACTGGCATGAACCAGGCTCGGCAAGAGCTCATCTGGAACCTTTGCCATGTCGTTCCGCAAAGCAAGACCTTGGAGCATGGTCGGGGCTAACCCGGGCTCTAGCTTAACACTATCATTTGTCGAAATAACTCGCCCCTCAGAGGTCGCGTACGATGGAGCGAACTCCTGCATTATTGCTCGGCCACCTGAGCCTCCGGACCTATCAGCATCTTTTGACCCACCAGCAGCAGACGACTCCGTCTGATCTTTCTCTCTTGGGATTGGCGTCGGCGGCCTGTTCAAGAGAGTTCCTGGGGTGGTTTTTTGCTTCTTGGCTGCAGGCTTGGCGGAAGCAGCCTCCTTCTGTCGAGCTAAAACCCCATCCCTCAGGTTCATTCTTATGACGTTTCTTTTGCCCATATCTCCAGCAAATTCAGGAATGAGAGTTTGTAGAGGAGGAACGGTCAGACCGGGGAAATCAGATGGTTGGCTTTCTTGAAACCAGAAGTCCACTGACTTCTTCAATGTTGGAAATTTCACCTTCGGAACCTTCGCCCTTGCGCTCGGCTTGGCAACGTTCTTTCCTACAACCTCCGTACTCGGCCCAGCTCCCTTCTCTCTCCTCTTCAATTTCCCCTTGTATGAAGGGTCGTAGCCTAACAGCGTTGGCGCGTCACGGCAAATCTGGGCCTTCAACGTCTCAACATTCTTCTTGTCGGCCAAGTCTTGTTGACGTTTTGTAATTGATCGGTGAAAAAAAAAAAAAAAAAAATTGGGTTGGGGGGGTGAAAAGCCAGACAATTGTCAGGGGCTTATCAAGAAGAGATCACGTTCGGAAAAAAGAAAGGAAAAAGGAAAATAACCTCGAAAATCCTTTATCTTCGGCACCGAGAATAACCGTGTCACCTGATCGCCAAATTCGTAATTGCCGCTAACTTCAACATAGAAGTTAGCCCATTTGCCAGTATCAGGGAGCCCGTCTATCAATGGCTCCTTACCACCACGCGTCGACAAGTACCTACGGTCGGTCTTGCCGTGCCTAGACATGATGTACGTGTGAAAGAGGTCGGCTACGTTGAACTCGAGGTTGTGGAGTTCTTTCAGCTTGATCACGGCCATCACTATCCTAAAACTGTTGATGGCAAAGTAGTGAGGAACAAGCCCGAACTTAGCAAGTAGCTCCCTCAAAAAGGGGTGAAGAGGGAATCTGAGGCCAGCTTCACATATAGCCATAAGGGGAACCGTTATGTGCTCGGGACGATGTTCCACCTTATCTCTGATACGATTGCTGGCCACTTGGCTGACTACAACATCATCAGGGATGTTGTATGTTCGGCAGAAATCTACGTATTCGTGGGGCTGACCGCTAAAATAATGAGCATAAAGACAGACTTGACCTCTTTCATAAAGATCAGCAATCTCCCTATCCTCGGACGCAGTATCGCTTAGCCTAGGGTGCGACAACGTTGTAGCCTCGGCTGGGGGATTGAACCTAGACTCGGCTTCGGGTCCTAGCTCGGGTTTGGTATCAAAACGAGTGGAAGATGAAAAGGTGATCTCCGGTTCGGTGTTAAATCCGCCATACTCATAGTCACGCTCGGCGTTGGAATCATCAGTATCCGACATGTTTGAAGAAATTGAAAAAGACTGACGTCGGCGCCTGTGCCTCGCCAAGTACTCTCGGATAATCAAATCCCCCGAGTCGTCCCCCGAGCTTTCGGAATCGGAAGAAATAACAATGATTGGGTGAGCCAGACCTAACAAAAACAAGAAGTAAACAAATGAGAAACCTCGTCGTCGGCTAGAAGGCAAGGGATCTCTACGCTCGGCAAATTTATAGGCCCACCCTATTCTCTTCAAAATTCAAGCTCGGGAGACATTAAAACTCGAAACGGGGCTCGGCCTATCTACATCACTGGGCTCGGTAAATTCCAAAGTCGGCCAAGCACAGACATCGTAGCAATCTGTGCTCGGAAGAACAGGTTGAAGACGGAGATGAACAGTTCGCTCATCTCCAGGTCTCGTACTGTTCACTTAGAACCAAAAAGACCTCAAAACCCCAGGAAAACGGGAAAAAATCCAGGGAAACTGCAAGAAAAGTAAAGAGAAGCAGGAAACGAGTTCAACGAGTTCATACCTGGGATTTGAGATGAGATCTGGTGCTGAAGCTGCTGGGAATCAAAGACAAAAGATGAACAGTTGAAGGAAAGAGCTCTGACAATGGAGTTCTAGAGAGAGAGAGAGAACGTGGCCCTTCTCTCTCCTCACATCATCGTTTATATAGGGCTAGGGTTTAAGGTTTGAAACTCTCGCCCATCATTACATCACCGAACCTCTAGCCATACAGCACCTGACACGTGGCGAGGAAAGGACAGCCTGCAGAGCTTGCCAGTCGTCCCCCCATCAGCCGTACTCAGTCATCAAGCGACATCTGGCATCCTTCTACTTGAGTTCTCCACCAATGGCCGAGATCATTTCAAAAGGAAAAATGGGTCATGCTCGGCGAAATCCCACTTTTGACAGATTTATGTCATTATAGGCATTCAGCAGGTTCGGCCAAGACTTGATTTCAATCTCTACCTTGCGTTCGGCGTCGGCAGAGATTGAGGGGCTATTGTAGCGGACCGAACATGAAAGTTCGCTGTGGAACGAACCAAGCCAAATCCGTGCCGAGCCCGGTCTTTGAGCGTGGCTACCGTCCCTACGACTCATCGCCGTTCCACACCGGCGTAGGCTCGGCGGAAGACTATTCCATGTTCGGATGCCTCCGTCGTCGGATCCTCGTGCAACGTATCTTCTCCCACCAGTCGCAAGCCAGGGTCGGCAAGGGTTGTGTTCGGCCGCCTGCGGAGCATGGACGCTGTCGACGGCGACTAGTTGCTGGGTTGTGCGTTGTCCTGCGTGCAAAAACGGTTATAACAAAAGATGATCATGGGCACACATGGATCATGCCAGCTCACCCCCAAAAGCGGTTACCAGATCTGCTCGATGGCGACACGATGACGTCGCCTGACCCGCGCAAGGCACGTGCCTGTGCTTGGAGAGCAAGTTAAGGAGACTCTATAAATACTGAAGGATAATGCCTCCGAACGGTATGGACTCTTACACGCGAATACCCACTCAAAACCCTAGTCTCTTTCCTCTCTTCCCACACATACTTATCCTCTCGCCGGAGGGCCTTGCTGGGCAACCCCCGGCCAGGTCTTAGTCGTGCGCTCACTGTGCAAGCTGCGTGGAGGAGGCTAGGAGACCACTGAACCAGCGGAGGAAGGATTCGAACCAGAGATCACGGGCCACACACTATCAAAATCTATTTGGATCGTGTACTTATATATGGATGTCCAATTAGAATAATTTTCAGTATCGACAGGCTTATCATTGAGATCTAAAATAGGAACAGTTCGGGACACAAAGGAGTGATAACTGCAAGTACCCCACGATCAGTTTCACCCCAATGCTAGAGAAGCCATTTCCTATTTAATTACATTGAGGTCTTCAATTTGAAAAATTATAAGGCCCTAAGATAAGATAAAAGGATATCTATTCTTAAATTAATGCTTAAGTAATATATTTAACATGTATTAATTACGCATTAATTTATCCTTTCCTTCTTCTCCTTTTTGACATCGATGCACTAAATTTTTGAATTACAAAAATTGTTATTTGTATGAAGAGTTTGAATTCTTTCCACCTTAGGTGGAAACCTCAAGTTTTTCACCTCACTAATTGTGGGTCACACCGTATGTATATTTTATTAATCTGAACTGTTCATATTGTAGGGTTTTCAGAGTAGTTGATTTTTTGGAGTTAAATTGAGCATTTTGCAAAAGGAATAAAGAACTTTGAATGTCAAAGTTCCAAATTTAGTAAATATAAAATACTAGTCAAATATTAATTTGAGATGGTAATATTTGATTGAATAAAATGATCGATATATATTTAGAAATGTTTGGATTGAAGGTTTTTTAGACAAGGGAGTGTTGGAATTTGGAAAATTTGATAGATTCTTTTAAGGTGATAGAGACAAGAGGATCAAATAATTGCCAATATTTGTAGATCTCAAAAGTCAAAAGTAAGGGTTTCAGAATATCATATCGTCAGGTTCAGAATTAATTAGGATAAGTGAGGTACCGGTCCAATTGATCGTGGAATTAGGCCTTTACGTGTTTTACATGAGTTTACTTTTTCTTTCTCGTCGAAAATATTGGCCACACCAAAAATCACATTGATTGGATATCGTTTGATAGAAAAGATGTATTTCTTGGCTTAGTAAAGTTGGGTCAAGAGGTTAGGAAATCGAGTCTCTTCACCTGCGTGTGGGTGTTCTTTAGGAGGAATGGACGTTTGGATGATAGTAATCTTAAGGAGGAATGGATATTTGAATTCATGTATACTTCTGTAATTCCTCCGTTTAAAACTGAATAGAACGTGATTCCTAATGGAATATTTATCTCTTAGAATAACATTTCCAAACTAAGTAGGGATATGATCCTTCCCAATGTTGCCATCATCAATGGTGAGGGAAATATTTGACTCTAGGAAATTTACAAAATAGTTGATTCGAATATATGATTACGGACATTTCCAAGTCAAGCACGAGGGAAAGTGAGAAGAAGGTTTCGAAGAAACAGAAAAACTTATTTACGGAGGGTTCCATTAATAAGTAATTACGGAGGCCAATCGCGGCTGTCCAAATCGAAAAGCAATTTTGACCCGTAAAAAACAGTTGTTACCGGTTAAAATTGAAAACGAATTTCAATCATTGATTACGCGAATGGACGACAGTGATTGCGCCGCTCTGGGTTGTTCATGGAGCCTCCATGAATAAGTTTCTCATTTGAAAGAAAGTTTGGGACGTTCCGGTTCGAACAAGATCAAGCATTTTGTTTGGAAGTGCAGCCAAGGGATCTTACCGATTAAGGAGCAACTTGTTCAGGTGGAGGCTGACCTCGGACCTGTTGTGTCCAGTGTGTAGTGCTGATTGCGAAGCATTCCAACATTTGTTTCTTGAATGCCGCTTCGTTGGGTTTGTGCCAAACATGAAGGAGCAAGTTTTTTTTTTTTGTCAGACCTAAGGTTTCGCCGTTTGAGAAGACCGCCCGAAGGCGGGTCAGAATAACAAGTGGTCCGTCAAGACGATAACAGATGGTATTATAAATTGCAAACCAAATACATCATGAGGAATCTTCATCTCTAGACAGGGGATCAAGAAGCCAAACAGGAGGGGATTCAGTCCAAAGACTACAATCCAACCCACCTAAACTTTTACTAGCCAAAGTATGCGCAACCGAATTAGAATTAGATTGGCGAGCAAACAAAAACATACAACTTTGAAAATCATTGCTCACCTAAACAAGATGGAAAAAAACGTGTCCACTTCACTTTTATACCTTTCTTGATATATGTTTGCAACACCACTCAATAAAAAAAAATGCTTGGCCAAAATAATACCAAAAAATTAAGCACAATCATAACTTCGAACTCAGACATTTTATTGAAGTTTAAACATTCAATAGGACATAAATAGTTTAGTCACAATTGACTAGGCATGAGCAGAGGTGTTCTTGGATTCTGTACAAGTCCTCACATGTACACCCCAGCGCAAAATATTTAGGAGCCAAGGCAACCTTGCAATCACGGGCCCCATTTGGACCACATTCCCCTCTCCTTGTCGTGTTTAATTCACAGAATTTGATTACCCCTGAAATATTGCATTATACAAACATTTCAATAAAAGCGAGAAGATAATTCGTTTGATTATTTTCAGTTCAACGAAGCAGAAATAAAAGCGAATGCTATGCTTGGATATTGGACGTTGAGTGAAAAAAGGAAAAATTAAGGTGTTACGAGTAACCAAATGGGGAAAAAAAAACAAAAAAAAACCCTTTTTGTTGTCACGAAATTACTCTAGCATTTTTTTCCCCTTTTTTCTTGACCCAACTACAAAGAAAAGTTTTTTTTTTTTTTTGGGATGAGGGATTTTGTCCCGACTACTCTCTAGACATACAATCTCATGTCCCGCACATATTAAATAATTAGCGTACATATATGGAACTTTGAATTTGTAAGCCTACGCTAAGCTTATACTGCTATGCAAGTTATCGCTCGGTTATAACCCTTGAGTTCAACGTAAAAGAAAAAGTTTATTTCTTTCAAGTAATTTTCTCTCTTCTTGCAGCTTAATTTCCTCTTTATTTGCTGCCTAGATGTAATTAGTCTCCAATGAAGATATGGACTCTACTTATAGTGTGCAAAATGATGGATATGGACAAATGACACCAAGGAATGAGATATTATATACATACCATTTGATGTAAACTTTTTTTTTTTTGGTAATGATTTGATGTAAACTTTCCCTCCACTGAAATGGAAAAACATTAAAAGGAAAATCTCTTCAAACTATTACCTGGATGCTATACATAAAGGCTAGCTATTTTTTGAAAAAGTTTTTATTTTGGATTTTTTGTTTGTGGTTTAAATTTTTTTGAAAACAAACCGGAATACATGTTTGGTTTACCATTTTACTTCCAGAAGTCACGAACAATTTCTGATGTTTCAGAAAAACAAGTTTGGTATTACCATTTTAGGCAGGCAAGTTAAACTTACAAAAAGATAGATCAATAAATTTAACAGCGTCATAAAAGCTAGTAGGGAAAAAGTTCTAACTGGACTACCGAACCACTCAGCTTTTTCGGTTCTCCAATCCCTAGAGGCCACATCAGTCTTTTTCTAAAAAATCGGCGGCTTTAATTGTTTGTGTGGGATGCACCTCAGGATCCCACACAATCTGGTGTGCATTTGGTGTACTGTACACCAAATAGCGTACCCATTGGACTCATTGATAATCTCTGCACTCATTAGCTTCGATTAGTTGGGTTACTACCGCGAAACTGATGCAGGACAATATTTTAATTATTTCAGATATATATGAATTTTATTTTATTATTTCAAAATCAGTAATTTAGTAGGAAAGTTTTATTTTAGTCAAGATTGCTTAGAATTATCTAGTTTTCCTAATCTGTTTTGATCTAGTACCTATTTTGTATAGGTTTCTTGGTTAAGGAAAATTAGGACTAATTTTATTTCCTTTTCTTTATTTTCCTTTTTAGTTTTTAAGAATGCTATGTTTAAAAATTCTATTAGTATAAATAATCGATTTAAGCCGTAGGGTTAGCGAGTTGTTTATTGAATTAAAGAAAAAATTGAGAGTTTTCTCATTATCGTGTGTTCGAAGAGAGAGTACCTCTAGTTCATACATATTTGTGTTTATGTTTCAAAAAGAGAATCTTTAACATAAGCAAGTTCGTGATCTCTTTTTGCACATAATTTCATAAAAGAAGGTTGCGCTGCATCGGTAATATACTGTACAAAGAGTCTAATTATTCAATCATCTCTCGGAGCACAGCCACGTGGTGTTCTAGGCCACCCGAACACCACATATATTGTTGCAGGGTCCACGACTAAATATCTGAACCCAACATAAATGTGTGATGTTGAAATGATTCGAAGCACTACGTGGCTGCGCTCCAGGATTACTGGAATAATCACTTGTATAAAGAGAGAGAAAGGGAACGACTGTTTCTCTTCATCTCCCGCGAGGGGAAAATATCCAGAAACTCAACCCTCAAACAAACTTCATTGTTATTTCCAAAACAAGCGTTCAAGGATGCAATCCCCAAGGGGTTGGCCAAGTAGTCATAGCCTAGGACTTGCGCCCATGCCGTCCCTTGTAGACAGCAGGGCCCCTGCTTCCATTTTTCACAGTGTATTCATTCCCTAAACCCGACCAAAGTACTTAAATACTGACTATACCGCACGTGGTTTTGTGCGGAGCAAGCCGCATAACACTGGTGAACGTACACAAATACGCACACAGTCATAAGAAAATAAACAAATATATATCTAGACAGAAAGTATACAATAAACAGAAGTGACAAAGACTCGGGAGGGGCAATTCAATCATTTACGTGCCAAAACTAATGGTGTTTGTACGAATTTGACGATAGCAGGAAATCCCAGCGAATAGTTTGTAAAGCAGGAGAGGTCAGAAACCTCAGGGGAGGTCACGGTGCAATTTATCCCAGCTTTTTTTTTTCTTTTGGTACTTCGGAAATTCATTCAAATACTAAAAAAAAAAACGCAAGATCACGACAGGAAAGGAAACATAGAGTCCAAACCGGCCTAAAATGGCCACAGCAACTAATCTAAAACCCGCCTAACATTTACGCCGTCTCTGATAAGGACTTTCCTGAGGGAGATGGGGATGTCCACAGCAACAATCATGTTTTCATCTTGCTCCGCTCCCATGTGGGCAAGGTGATCCGCGCATTGATTGGCAGTGCGGTAGACATGGTTTAGCGTCGTATCCGTGTGAATGAGGAGGTCATGCGCTTCGTGAATAATAACACACGTATCCACTGATGCGGTGGCTTCGTCAAGCACCAAAACCTTGCTTTTCTTGAGTAGTACCGCCCGCGGCAAACCAACTGCTCCTGACCCATACTCCAATTCTCCCCATTCTCTGTAACCTGCTGCAATGTTTGAAGCAGCTTCACCTACAGACTCCCTTTCTGGTGGTAGACTTGGTCAACCATCATCCGAGTCACGGTGTAAACCCTCATTGTCATAATGAATATTTTCAGGATCCATCTCCTATGAAAAACTGAAAACAAAATAGAGAAAATTAGTACACTAGAATATTAGTTAATAACATCTAAATAAGTTAAAAACCTACATGTGCAGAAAACCTAGAATGTACAAATAGAGCAAAATAAACTGTATTCAAAATTTGAATTCAGGACAATAATGACTAACTCAGTAACCAATTTTCATTTCAAAATACTGACTCCAAGTTTGAACCGATTGCAAGTAGCAACTAATTTTACCACTATAGTAAGTAGCAACTACCAATTTTACCACTATAGGAAGTAGCAACTACCAATTTTGCTGCAGAAGTCTAAGTCTAGGCAATCATTCATAACATAATTAAAATGCATATGCAAAATTAGCAAAATTAGCCGACAATTGGCAAAATTTTACCACTATAGCAAGTAGCACTGATTGCAATTTAGAGTATTTGATAAGTTTCCCTTCGTCGATTAGACATATAGAGACTTAAAAACATGTACATCCATGAAGAGAACATGTCACTGCACTGTTTAGTAGGTAAGATCTCACTGCACAATGTGGGCTACCACAGCCCCGGGTGGATCGGGGCGGGTCGAAAAATAATGTTTTGATTTGAAAATTTGATTTTGTGGAGTCGTCAACCGGATTTATGGTTTGTCACCCGAGAAACTATTTTGATTGAAAATGACTGCTTTGAATTGAAAACCAGAGATTCGTTTGAGGGTTCGGAAGCCATGTTACAAGGGAGAAGGATTTTACGGCACCCCCCTCGCCCGATTTGAAATTGGTCTGTACTAAACATTTACGGGATTTTTTGAAAAGAACATTTTTTTGCATTAGACATTTAGCACGTACTGACAAGTATATCAAGTAAAGCTGTGTATCAGTGTATACATATGCTGGTGTACAATGTATATTATTGAAATAATGCAAAATACAGAATGATGCATGAAAAATGAAGATCAGTTTCTGAGATCACTCCCGAGCGCTTGGGACTGCACTCCTGAACACTCAGGAGTTCTGCTATACCAGCCTGCAAACTTTGGTTAAACAGATGTACTGAAACAATTGAAAGAAATATGAGACAATGCTCAGCAAAAAGATTAAACATCCAAGAACTGGTCCTGGCCATCCAACCCATGCCTCATTGCATTTGAATTCAAAACTGAATAAGCTCTGAAAATACTAAGGTGTTTTACGTACTAACAAGAACATTAAAAGTGAATTTCCAAGGAAATTGTGGTCTTATCCCACTGCTGACTGTACATTACTTTTTGTAAAACAAAATGAAAATGTTTCTGGAAATAGCTGGAAGCCTGCATTATTTTCAAAAACATAAAAGAACAGCAACTGGATCCACAAAACCTTCATTTCCCTTGAACATTCACATGAAAATGAGAAATATGGACAAAATCACTCCTGAGCGCTCAGGAGTGCCGCAGAGCTTATTGGAAAATTTTCTTTGCAACTCTTCTGCCCTTGTTTTTACGCCAAGATCATTCAACCACACATCCAGTATGAAGGACTGGAGTGGGCTGAATGACCTCTCTCATTAGGATAAAAGCCCTTTTAGTTTGAAAAGTAGAAGGATTCTACCTTCTTGAATGAACTCTTACTTCCTGGATGGACTTTGAAGGTGGAGACAGGTGGAAAGATTCCAGTAATTAGGACCGAATGGAACTCCTAACTTTCAGAATTTTCCTTGAAGTATTGGAAGTTGTTTTGATTTTTGACAAGGCTTGAAGAGTGACTTTCTTTTGCAAAGTGGATTTTTTTTTGAAATTGAGAGAGTGCAGGTACAGTATTTCGTGGTGGTTTTTGGTCTCTCCAAAATGCAGCATAGAGGCTGCTATTTATAGACCAAGGGGAAGGGATTTTGAATTTTAAAAATTAATTGGAAAATTAAATAAAATATTTTTGGAGGGAATAAAACAACATCATTCAGTCTTTTGAATTCCTTGGTATAAATCACTGTAGCAAGGCCGAATATATTGAGGAACAAGGCCATGTGCTTGTTGAAAAAGCTAAAAATTCAAATTCTCATGGAGAATTTTGTTGACCTGAGCGCTTAGGAACAGATCTGAGCGCTCAAGAACGAGCAAAATTTGGATTTTTGAAAATAAGTCCTAAGCACTTGGAAATGGTTCTGAGCACTTGGGACTCAATTTATTGAATTGATTTTAATTTTTAAAGGTCCAAGAAGCAAAATTCCACCATAACCAGGGCTCGTATCAATCCAAATTCCTCATCGGGGGGCCACGAAGCCACAAATTATGGAATTTCAAGAGGTTCAAATTAGGGTGTCTACACACAACTGGGACAACAATAACAAACCACCACCTAATAACAAACTATTTCAAAACCCTAATTTCAAGGTAAATAACAAATTGAACACAAACCACCACCTAATAACAAACTATTTCAAAAACTATCAGATCTGTTCATGTTTGAAGAGGGAAGTGAGAGAGGTACTTGTTGATGTCTAGAAAGGGAAGGGCCAGATCTGTTGACGTCGGTCACCGAAAATGGAAACTCGCCGTACACGTCTGTCATCGGAAATGATCTTAGTCGTCGAGTTTCAGAGACAAATCATTGAAAGTGACTGAGGGTTTCAGTCGGGCAAACAAACTCAGATCTAGGGTTTCAGTCGGGCAAACAAACGACCTCAATCGACTCACCGCTAGACCACTACCAGTCACCGTTGAGAGTGGAGAGAGACGAGAGTGAGATTTAGGCGTTGAGAGTGAGAGAGATCGGATTTATCAAAACATTGAGAGTGACTGAGGTTTGAGTGAGAGAGTGAGATTGTGCGAGACAGAAAGAGAATCAGAGATGTCTGCTAGGGCAACATCTCTTCCCCTTTTATATGAATGGTATGATCATGTGCATACGAGACACCAATAATCCATATGCACCAATAACGGAAAATTCTCGTAAAGTCCTATAATGCATTACTCGAGGGCCGCCCGTGCTGTTTTTTGAAAATCGGAACAGTCTATCTTTTATGTGGGAGAGATTATATCATTCCTGCCAAAGATGCAGTAAATTAGTTATCGTTATATACTTAATTGTTTATAACCTTCATTTTTCTATTAATGAATCTACGTTCTGATGAAGGAGCTTTTAAAACCCGATAGACCCAAAAATTGGTGAGAGTCATTAAAACACAAAGAATAACAAAATGAACGGTATGAATCGTCATATTTGTTTTGTGATCATGTGGCTAACGTACATTATACTATAGCAGAATACCTTAGTTTATAACCAACTAAGTTCAATGTATAGATTTGAAAGGTAGTTGCAGACTCTTTTTTTCGAATGTTCAATCTAAACCGTTACGATTTAACGTCTTATCAAATTTATCATTCTCACCTGAATAGGTGATTATCGAATGTCGAAAACCACATGATCGAAACACATTCGGTGCTTCTAGAGGCATTAAAGTCCTATAATGCACTACTTGAGGGCCGCCTAAGCTATTTTTTAAAAATCGGAACCATCTAACTTTTATGTGGGAGGGATTTGGTCATTCTTGCCAATAATCAAGTAAAATGCTTATCACTACATACTTGATCGGAGGTAAAAAAAATTCAGTCAAACAATGAATCAATGTGGCGATGAAAGAGCTTTCAAATTCCGATGCACAAAAAAATTGGATTCCATGATTAAAACACTAAGCACAACAAAATGAACACATTGAATGGTATCGATCGTCGTGATTGCATTGCGATTGTGTGGCTACTGCTTGATAGCCTCGTTTTTATATAATAGAGCTACATATTATATACTCCCTTCGTCCCAAAATATTTGTTCAATTCGCAAAATGGAGTGTTAAAAATAATACAATTTTTGCAAGGAAAATTTAAAAGTTTTTCAATAACTTACTGGATATCAATGAGTATTTTTTATTTGTGAAAAAAGTTTGAATTTTTTCTTGAAAGAATTGTATTATTTTTAAGTTATCGTTTTGCGGACCAAACAAACAATATGGGATGGAGGGAGTACTAATTTTTCAAATCTATAGCACAAGTTAATTGGTGGCATTGTGGTGTGTTTGTGTATGAAAGAACCTAGGGATCTGGGTTCAAGTCTTAGTCCAGCCAACCCCTTTTAGTTTTTTGCCCCTTATTTCTACTATGTATTTTTTTTCTTTTTCTTTTTTTGTTTGAGACTTTTTTTTTCTTATTCCTCATTAGATTTGGGGTAAATAATATACGACTCTTGCACGTTTCCTTTCGTATTAAATTACTCTTGCACCATAAATATTTTGATAAGTTTTTTTAATTTTACTTATTACTATCTTGTAATGTTAAATTTACAAACCAAAGGTCCAAAACCTATTCACTAACAAAAACAAAAACAAATATTTTTTACCAAATAAAAATTGATAATTTTTTAAAGGTAAAAAAATGATTTTTAAAAAACATGATTTTTTTAAGAAATTGTTTTTTTAAATTAAATATTTTTTACTGAATAGAAATTGTTTACTTTTTTTAAAAATTAAAAAAAAAAAGCCATTTGGCTTATTCAATTTTTTTTTGTTTTTCCGTGCCTCGTGCCGTGCCCTTTCGTGCCCGTGTCGTGCCCATGCCCATGCCCGGCTAGAACCGTGTTGTGCCGTGCCGTTTCTGTCCACTTTCCATGCCCGTGCCCGTCTACGACTGTATCGTGCCGTGCCAGGCCAACTTTTGTGTCGTGCCCGTGTTGTGCTGCTCACTTCCGTGCCCGTGTCGTGCCCTAGGCCCACTAAGACTGTGTTGTGTCGTGCCGTGCTAGGCCAAAACCGTGTCTGTGACGTGCCGTGCCCGTGCCAGCACCGGCACGGCCCATTTGACACTTCTAAATTGGTGTAATATGTTATCTTTATCGCCTATATTCGGGGGATGTCCCTTAGAATTATTTGCGCATCTAGGTTCACATTAATTGCTTGTTTTGTTGTGGCGTACAGAGTCACATTTTTCTTGATTTGGTACGGAATCACATTGCCTATTCATTTTTTGTAGCAGGTTGGTTGTTGTAGAGTAATTATTCAATAGTCCCGGAGTTTCATATGGCATGTCCACGTCGTGCTCCCAACCAATAACGTAGCGGTAAGTCCACACCTTATGTCTAGCTTATCGAACAATGATCCACATCAGGTACTGGGATTGGAAGGAAGATGAAAATCTTCTCCCAACGGTGTGACATAATCGGGTCAACATAGCGCTCATATTTTGTTCCAATCTCCAAGTCTCAAGCTGTATGCCTCTTGTACACTGTATATTCGGTTAGCTTTTTTTAATTTCAAGCTAATTTACCACACACAAAAAAAATCAATTCTTGCCATCAAGATCTTATAATTTGAATGAAAAATTGGAAGATTATATCGAGCGCCTACACTTATTTTATTAAGCTGATTCTTCACGAGGCCACTCAAAAAGATTCTACTAGTTCTTGAATAGATTATTGGTTATCTTTTCTATTTAATTATATCTTTCAAGTGGTTTCAAGATTATAAACCATCTAGTAACTCAGATATTCGACAATGATGTTGCAAGTTTTGAAGTTTCGAAGATGTATAGAACTTAGAGATGTATTGATCGAGACTGATTTTTCCAACACTTAATCTTAAAAGACCGGACAAAATCCAAATGCTTGGAGGGAACAATTAGCTAAAGAATGCACAAGGAGTCTTGTCTCTACCATTGAACAAGGATTATTGTATAGCGGAGTATATGAAATCCAGCCTTATTAGTCTATGTGCAACTTGAGGACTCGGTCACTACATGCCAACAAACAATATGTGCACCATACACCCAAAAAAAAACTAACAAATTACGGAACATTACAAAAATAGGAAACTTGTTCCGAAAATGAGCCACAACACAGTAAATAGAATCCAATGAAATCCAGAAAAAGCATGGAGAGGTATGTCAGCTTCAAAGATCACCACATACTTTTAGTAAGCCACTGATATCTTCATTCCACTGCTGATATTGATGGGGATTGGGAGTAGATGAGACAAGCTACGTACGTAAGGTACGTAACACAAGCATCAGCTAACCTTTACTAAGTGCAGTTTCAAACCATGATGAATCACCTTTGAGTCTCCCCACCAATAATGACTTCAGCGTATGGATCTCCACTTCCATTGGGTAAGCTCTTCAGACCAGTACTGCTAATTTTGCTCCCTTGGCCCTCCAAAAGTTTAATTTGATAGGAGTTGAAAAGAGATGATACAAGGAATTGCCCTCCAAAAGATTAATTATGATCACTTAGCTACTGGAATTCAATCTCAACCATTGCAACAACTTATCTTTTGTTAAAGCAGGAAAAATGTAGACTTATCAAAGGAAATTAACAAATATTCGACATCCTCAAACACACATTTTACAACTTTATAGCTTAGTCTCTCCGATTCTTTCATAAACAAAATATGAACGCAACAACTCTAGTGCCAAAGCACATCTCAACTTAAAAAGAAAAGGAAAAAAGGAAAAAAAAGATACTAGAAAAAGACTATGAATATATGGTCTGCTAAGTTAACAGAGGAAGGAAAAGATACTTATAGAATCATTGTTGCTAGTGACGACGGTGGTTTCAATGGGCACACTTTCTTGGTTTTGCATTTGGGGATCGCATCGGCAAGGGGTTGATAATTTGATGTTCTCTACAATCCAATTCTTCGATCTTCTCAGTTTTCCATTCACCTGTTAAATTGTGCCTGCATTGTCGCAAAAAGTTGTTAGAGTTCTAAGAACAACAAAAGATTTGTACATGCACGCGATAAATCTAATTAAAGAGATGGCAGAAACATGATAAAATTTGAACGTTAAATTAGAAGAGGAAAAATCTCTGTTTAACTATAGCAATAATCGATAGACGTAAATACGAAAAGAATTTCAAAATTAAGACTTACATTTTAGGAGAGCTGTGAAAATGAACTTATTAGTAGGAGATAAGACTTACATTTCAGGGAAATTAACAATCCCAAACAAAATCCTCTGTTGGCCAATAATCAAGTAATATAGATTATGCTAATCTGTTTTGAAAACCAACTTAACGATTTAATCTTATATCCAATCAGGTAAAGCCACTTGGTGCTCTTACAGCTTTCCTCACAAGTACACCCTTTTAGTACTTAATATGAAGTATAGATTCGCAAAGTTTATATTGATTGAAAAAAAGTAACTATTGTTTATGAAAGAGTAACACACATGCAACCATAGAGCCAATGCCAGTCAGAAAAGCACAGTAGAAAAATGTAGAACCAAAAACCCAAACAGTAAAGGGATAACAAGAATACTTAGGCATTTGGAAAATTGACATCAAGTAGTTGTCCTAATGTGATCATGAGGAATGGGTTCTGCAAGTGCGACTTGTGTTTTGATAGAGCTACAGAAACTTGTTGCATAGTGGGTCGGCACTGCGGGTTGGGGTGCAAGCATGCAAGTGCTATCTTTACAGCAAGAACCACTGCTTCCTCCTCTTGATTCCTTGGTAGTGGGAGCCGTTTGTCCAATACATCCTTCAACAGAATACCATAAGAAGATGGTGGTGACGAATCCAAAGATGATGAAGAAAGAGAAGACATGAGATCCCCTGGATGCCTTCCCATTACAACTTCCAGTGTTAAAACTCCAAAGCTGTAGACGTCTAACTTTTCATTCACCTCCATTGTGTAAGCAAGTTCTGCCCAAAGAAAGGAAGGGTACAACAAACAGGGAAAAAAACTACTAAAAAATTGTAGAGGAGGCTTAGAAATTAGCATATTCAACATAAAAACACAACACTATATTGGTAGCTAATATGAATTGTGTAAGTACCTGGAGCAGCATATCCCAAGGTGCCTGCAAAGGAAGTCCAATTTGATGACTGCAGGTTTAGAAGTCTTGCAGTTCCGAAATCAGACAGGTAAGCGACATCTTCTAAGTTTAGCAGAACATTCTTGCTCGATATATCACGATGAATGACCGGGGGTGAACATCCATGGTGCATATATGACAAAGCATCTGCCAAACCTTTAACAACATTTATCCTCTTATCCCAATCCAAACTCAGTGCTTCTTCCTCACAGCTTAGTTTCTTGTCCAAGGATCCCCCTTCCAAGAACTCATAAACCAAAAATGAGTGTCGTGGATGTGAACAGTAACCCAAAAGCCTTATGATATGCCGATGTCGTATCTCTGTCAATGCATGAATCTCACTCATAAAACTTACCAGATTAGCCAACTCGCCATCTTGGGAAGGATGGTACTTTTTTACAGCGACAACTTGACCACTTGGCAGCTCAGCTCTATAAACAGTGCCATATCCACCAGCTGCAATGCAATGCTTGTCATTGAAATCCTCCGTCGCTTGGATTATGTTTTCATACACCAATTTTCCATTGAAGCTCCAAATCTCAAACAAATCTTTATTACTTGCTCTGTTTGGCTCAATTTCGTTGTCTCTCATTTTGTTGCGATGGATCAGGAAAGTCATAGCAACAATAAGAAATAAAATACCCAACAAAGGAACTACAACTAGAAGCACAATTTTTTTATGATTTCTCCCTTTATCTCCATTGTTCTGCTTTAGCGAGCATGGCATCAAACTAGTTTTATTGCCACATAGTCTATCATTGTTTCGATAAGCTTGAAATGAAGCATCTTCAAATGCTTTTGTGTTGGGCAAAGGACCCACCAAGTGATTGTAAGATATGTCAACCGACGTTAAACTTGACATCCCGTTGAAAGAGGAAGGGATTGAACCAGACAAGAAGTTGTGGGAGAGATTTAGTATCTCTAACCTTTTCAAGCTCCCAATCCCTGATGGTATCTCACCTGTTAATAAATTATTTCCAAGATCAAGATTTTCAAGAGACTGCAATTTTCCTAATTCAAAAGGAATGCTCTCCCTGAGAAGATTTCTGCTCAATTTCAAGTTCAAAAGATTCACACAGTCACCCAACTTCTTTTGAATAGGTCCACTAAGATTGTTTCCAGACAAGTCTAGATGCTGAAGACTAGACAGGCTTCCAATTTCTGGTGGAATATCGCGTGAAAGTTTGTTATTGCTAAGAGTAAGATTGAACAAAAAAACCAACTTTCCCAAATTCTTTGGTACCGCACCAACTAGATGATTTGAAGAGAGGTCGAGCAACCGTAACTGAGTTGCTCTTCCAATGCCAAGTGGAATGTTTCCGGAAAGGTCATTGTTGGAGATCTTTAGGCTAGTCAGATTGGGAAACTGATCCCATTTGTGCCAAAGATCGCCATAGAAATTATTGTGACTGAGATCTAGATAATCAAGGTTTGGGAA
Organism: Rhododendron vialii; assembly: GCF_030253575.1. Taxonomy (NCBI): domain Eukaryota; kingdom Viridiplantae; phylum Streptophyta; class Magnoliopsida; order Ericales; family Ericaceae; genus Rhododendron; species Rhododendron vialii. Next base: position 9,286,284 of record NC_080558.1, on the reverse strand, counting down.
TGCCTCAAAAACTTCTGATAAATGCCCCGTCAATTTGTTTTGATCAAACCTAGCACGACGTAACTCACTGCAATTTCTCAAGCTATTCGGGATACAACCAGTTAAATAGTTATTTGCTACGGAAAGTGTTTTGAGGGATCCATGAACGAACATGTACGGCGAAAGATGACCGATGAGCTTGTTGGAGCTTATAGCAAGAGTCTGTAGATATCTAAGATTGTCTAGTTCTTGAGGGATTGATCCAGAGAGAGAGTTCTTGAAAAGGGTCAACCATGTCAGGTTTGTCAAGTTCCCTATTGAAGCGGGGAATTATCCCGTGAGATTATTCATAAAGAATACAAGGTTAGTGAGAGATCTTAGCAATCCTACTTCTTGAGGGATAGATCCAGAGAGAGAGTTCTCGTGAAGGTACAACATTGTCAGGTTTGTCAAGTTCCCTATTGAGGCGGGGATTGATCCCGTTAGATTATTCGTTGACAATTCAAGTTTAGTGAGAGATCTTAGCAATCCTACTTCTTGAGGGATAGATCCAGAGAGAGAGTTATCGAAAAGGTACAACGTTGTCAGGTTTGTCAAGTTCCTATTAAAGTGGGGATTGATCCCATGAGGTTATTCTTGTATAATGAAATGCCAGTGAGAGATCTTAGCAATTCTTCTTCTTGAGGGATAGATCCAGAGAGAGAGTTCTCGTAAAGGTACAACGTTGTCAGGTTTGTCAAGTTCTCTATTGAAGTGGGGATTGATCCCGTGAGGTTATTCTTGTACAATGAAACGCCAGTGAGAGATCTTAGCAATCCTACTTCTTGAGGGATAGATCCAGAGAGAGAGTTCTCGTAAAGGGTCAACCATTTCAAGTTTGTCAAGTTCCCTATTGAAGCAGGGATTGATCCCGTGAGATTATTTTTGTACAATGAAACACCAGTGAGAAATCTTAGCAATCCTACTTCTTGAGGGATAGATCCAGAGAGAGAGTTCTCGTAAAGGTACAACGTTGTCAGATTTGTCAAGTTCCCTATTGAAGTGGGTATTGATCCCGTGAGATAATTCGTTGACAAATCAAGATCAGTGAGAGATCTTAGCAATCCTACTTCTTGAGGGATAGATCCAGAGAAAGCGTTCTCGTAAAGGATCAATGTTGTGAGGTTTGTCAAGTTCCCTATTGAAGCGGGGATTGATCCCATTAGATTATTCGTTGACAATGCAAGGGCAGTGAGAGATCTTAGCAATCCTACTTCTTGAGGGATAGATCCAGAGAGAGAGTTCTCATAAAGGTACAACGTTGTCAGGTTTGTCAAACTCCCTATTGAAGCGGGGATTGATCCCATGAGATTATTCTTGTACAATACAAGGTCAGTGAGAGATCTTAGCAATCCTACTTCTTGAGGGATAGATCCAGAGAGAGAGTTATCGTAAAGGATCAATCTTGTGAGGTTTCTCAAGTTCCCTATTAAAGCGGGGATTGATCCCGTGAGGTTATTCGTGTACAATGCAAGGGCAGTGAGAGATCTTAGCATCCCAATATCTGTCGGAATTGTTCCCGAAAGATGATTGATGGACGCATTAAGAGATGCGAGTCTAGAAAGGCTGCCAATCTGAGAGGGAATGGTCCCATATATTAAGTTGTTGGACAGATCAAGTTTCACTAGATGTGGTAACGAAGAGAAGTTAAGACCGGAAAGCGTACCTCTCAAACCAATACTGTCAAGGGTTAAATTGGTTACTTTACTGGCGTCGTTGCAACCAATTCCGACCCAAGTGCAATGACTAGTTTCATTCCATGATGAAAGGAGAGATTGGCTTTGATTGTCAAGGTTAGCTTTCCACTTCAAGAGAGCGACTGCTTCGCTTTGTTTTGCAACTGTTTTAGTTGCGGGAGAAGCACGAGCAACGGCGGAATCAGATGAAGAGACAAATGGAATTAGGATGATAACAAAGACAAAGATGATTATGGAGTGAACTGCTTGGAAATTGGGTGCTCTTTTAGGTTGGGATGCCATGGTTGGTTTCTTACGACAATTAATTAAGCTAGGAGTGGCAGTTGTTGCATAGAAGGATCGATGAAAGCTTTAATTAAATGTACGTCCTTTGTATGGGGGGGACTATTTATAGGAACATGTACTAATTAATATCTACGACTTACGTACGCTTCCATTTTGTGGAAAAATGTGGCTCCGATCCATAGCAACCCCCGTACGTAACGATCGAAATTTCTTCTTCATGACTCATTAGTCAAGTCGTCTAGCTCTCTTTTTCCTTTTCTTTTTTTCTAATTAATTTCCTGCTCATCCATTCGTCCCACACAAAAATCACAAGTCAAGTTTGCCAGTCCCATAAACACGTCTGATAAAGTTTCCAAAATCATGCAAGATACTATATATGCCAATAAACATGGAATCAACTGACCATGCGTGGAGGGGTAGACTAGACGTTGGGCGCCCGGGTCACTTTTGTTTTTCCTAACTCAAGGAAGTACTGATAGTCTTAATATCTACAACACGTGTTTTCGATTTGTGGAAATTCTGCAGTTGTCTGGGCCAGAACGAGGATGACTGATGAGAATAATTAGTAGAAGTGGTCGAAATTGATCGATATCAAGGGGCATGTGCAGCCAATTAATGTACGTGGAATATTATATCAAATTACTACACGGCATTTGAGAAGAACTGGGAGCTTTCAACCAATTATGATCACCATAAATGTTCTAAGCCCCCGTAGACTTGACTATATATGGTACTCCCTCCGTCCCTTTTTTAGAGTTCAGTATTTCATTTTGGGCTGTCCCTTAATAAGTGTCCATTTTGTAAAGTTAGTGGGTAAATGTTGGTGCATTATCTATTTTGTCCCTAAAAGTATATTCCATTTTGAAAAGTTAGTGAGTAAAAGTGTAATGATGATGGGTAAGTAGGGAAAGTGGAGGAAAAAATTGATGTGAAAGGTATAATGATGATGTCTTTTTAATAAGTTGGAGTTACGAAACATGACACTTAAAAAGGGACGGAGGGAGTATCTATTTTGGTCACCCCTCCTCTTCCCTTGGAGGCCTCTGGGAGGCAAGAAGAGAGGCCCAAGAGTATTCAAATGCTTTTAACAGCTATTAGGTAGCCTGTTGCAATTCACAACAACAACGTGTAGCGCAACCCATAATCTATAAAAGATCGAGGTATTATTAACTTTTGTCGATACAAACCAATAATCTATAAAATAAATTTTAATTTTTTAATTTTAATTTCTTTAATTTGTCGATACGAACCAATAATCTATATTAACTTTTTAAATTTCTTTTGTCGATATGAACCAATAATCTATAAAAAAAATTGAGGCATTATTAACTTTTGCAAAAAAATCATGCAGATATGGGAAGATCAATTGGCAGGGGTATGGCTTGATTCCAAGATCTCCGATGGCGAAGAAGGCGGCAAAGATTTGGTCTTATTCAACGAAATTTGCTCCGGTGAACACACACACACACAGAGAGAGAGAGAGAGAGAGAGGAGTAGCTCTGCCATAAGAAAAGAGAGAGGCTTGATGTCATGTCTATGCCGTCGAAAGTAAAATTAGGAAAGTTCTGTCATTTTGATTTTGATTACTGATGTAGTGATGTAGGATGAAGAGAATTCTTTTAGAAAAAGTGGGAGGAGAGAGACGATGTCAGCTCAAAAGGCAAGGGTATAAGGGTAAGACACTAATAAAATTCGCGGCATTAACAAAGCCACTCGTGGCATTATCAGTGCCCAGATAAAAAAGGTGATGTTATATTATTAAGATAAAAAGAAAGTGATCCTACGACATTGCTCCCTTCATCCCATATTGCTCGTCTTTTTTAGGAACCGTCTATTTTGCACACAAAAATAACATATTTATGAGTTTTTTTTAAAAAAAAAATGCATCAATTTTTTCTTGAGATCTTTAAATTGCTGCAAAAATTTTGAAAGAAAATTCGTGCTAATACATTATTTTTTCTAAAATACATGGTTTCAAAAAAATGTGAACAATTTAGGACAAATGGAGTATTAGCTTTTACATGTCTGACTTGCTTCTCAAATATTTACTCCACTTTCTCCTTGCATTGGAAACAACGCCACTTCATTGAGGGCAAATGGTCTAGCGAAAACCCAAAACTTCTGTCAAATAAATTTTCTCCATTTATATATCTCTCTCCACTTATTAGTCTAAAAAATCTCACTCAAAACCCAAACCAAACCATGTTTTGGGGATTTTAGAACTATAATTATTTTATGTTCCCACCATTGTCCGGTAATTTCCCGCGGTTGTTTCAGATCAATCATGGACAAAAATGCCCTTTTGAGATGCCCCAAATTGCACACAAATTGGACTTAATTGTGTCATGTTATATGTAATTGGTTGTCTATTATATGGACTTTTATTGCCTGGAAAATGAAAAGTCTTCAAGTCTTCAGCTGTTACTATGAAAGAGGAGTGATCATCTCCAAAAAGGAAATTCATTAAGGTGTTATGCATTCCAGCGTGAGCTAGATAAACTGCAGCACTAGAGTGAATAGCTGGCTCCCCACCCAGCTGGACAGTCTGATCTTAATCAAGTATGCATAGTCGTAGCATCCACGCTTCCCGAGACTCCAATTTATATTGTCTAATAACAAGGGTTAAGAATATGCTTATTTTTTTATGCTTATCAATACAATTAAATTTGTTCCCCGGCCTGTTGTTTTCTTGAAACTTTGGGCCCTTTTGCCAGACTCTCCACAGGCTAATTAATTGTCATGGGACGACTTGACTTAAGGCTACCCCCTCCTGTACGTACCTATCGAAAACGACATATGGAGGAAACAAAAAAGATTATTCTTGTTGAATTTACAAGAATAATATTTATAGGAAACAAAACTAACACAGAATGATACGTTGCTGAAAATTTTCATGGTATGGAGCAGTAATATTTATAGGAACACGATTCATCACATATGCAAATCGCAAGCTTGAGATAAATATAATGCGCACAATCAAATTTCCATCACACATTAGGTCTTCCAAGCTTTTTAATCTGTTCTCAATAACAACTTATCGTGCATGGACGGGTAGACTTGACGTTGCGCTCTGCCTGGGTCACTTTGTTTTCTCCCCACTCAAGGAAGTACTGCAATTGTCTGACCATCAGACGATGACTGATGAGAATAATTTGCAGAACTAGCCAAAATTGATCGATATCAATGGGCATGTGCAGCCAATTAAGATGAAATATATCATCAAATTACTACACAGCAATTGGGAAGAATTGGGAGCTTTCTGTCAATTACCACCATCAATTTTCTGGGCCCCAATGGATTTGACTATGGTGGCTATTTTTTTTTTTTATAACCGGATGTCTGGGATATCTTGCTCGTACCTCGACTAATTCCGAGCCCCTAAAGATAACGACCATGCATAACCCCCAATGGCCCAAGGACTATGGTGGCTATTGGTTGCCTTCTCTTCCCTTGGAGGACTTGGGAGGGAAGAAGAGATGGCAAAACTTATTCAAATGCTTTTAACGGCTATTATTACTAATAAAGCTACATCTACATAGTAAATTTTCTCTCCAATTATTACTCTTATTTCTCTATCTATTTCTCCATTCTTATTATCTCAAAAACCTCCCACCAAATCAAGTTCTACTCGTTTACAAACTAGCCGAATTCGAACTCGAGTTTTAGACTCGTTTGGTACGTAAACAAGTCGAGTTCGAACGTCACAAATCCCGGATCGGCTCGAATGGTATGTAAACAAGTTGAGTTCGAACGTCACAAATCCCGGATCGGCTCGAACATTAAATTTTCATCGTATGGAGGAGTGAGTATTTATAGGAACATGGTTAAATATTCATCACATATGTAATTAATTAAATCCAGAGCTTAATTTTGAGATAAATTGAATACATGCGTACAATGAAATGAAATTTCCATCACACATTAAGGCTTCCAAAAAAGTTCTAATCAGTTCTCAGTATCTACTTGTCGTGCGTGGTGCATGGGGTAGACTTGTCACTTTTCTAGTTGGATGGTAGGTGCAGCAGACAATGACCACAAGGGAAACAGACCGAAACCACTCCACAAATTAAGGCAACAAGCCCGTTGGAAAACAGACCGAAACCACTCCACAAATTCCATAACTTCAATTCTCTGTTCTTATCGTTGTGTTTCTGCTAGTTTTTTTCTTATGAAAGAGTACGAACATGGTTGTGTTTGCTGGGCAGTTCCACCGAGTGGTGTGCGCGGACAAAGGTTTTAAATAACGGTTTTGGGGCACGTAATAGTAACGTTTGAGGTGTAACGGTATCAGGAGTATCAAAAGATACGTATTGGGAATTGGTTGTCGTGATCGTGAATTTTTAAAAATCATTTTTGAGGGAAAAAAAAAATTTAAGTGCCAAAATCACCCCTAATAGTTGAGTATCGGCCATAATAGTGAATCGGAAACGGACTGTTACATAATGGGAACCGGCCGATAAGCATGCGATTTTCTCTCCCATCGGTATATCGGGGTGTGAAGGCATCAAGAAGCCCAAAACCACTATGCAATTTTAAATCCTTAGTGTAGAACTGTGTAAACCATTGTATCCTGAGAGATTATTGTTTATCATTTTCTATTTAATTGGATCTTTCATGTGGCTTCAGGATTATAAGCCGTCTAGTAACTCAGATATTCGACAATGATGTTGCAAGTTTTGAAGTTTCGTAGATGTATAGAACTTAGAGATGTATTGATCGATACTGATTTTCCTAAAACTTAATCTTAAAAGACCGGACTAAATCCAAATGCTTGGAGGGAACAATTAGCTAAAGAATGCACGAGGAGTCTTGTGTCTACCATCGAACAAGGATTATTGTATAGCGGAGTATATGAAATCCAGCCTTATTAGTCTATGTGCGACTTGAGGACTCGGTCACTGCATGCCAACAAACAATAAATAACAGCTTCATAGATCAACCACAACAATAGGAACATTACAACAATAGGAACATTACAAAAATAGGAAACTTGTTCCGAAAATCAACCACAACACAGTAAATAGAATCCAATGAAATCCAGAAAAAGCATGGAGAGGTATGGCAGCTTCATAGATCACCACAAGCCTCAGCCTTTACTAAGTGCTGTTACAAAGCATGATGAATCACCTTTGAGTATCTATCCCCACCAATAACGACTTCAGCGTATGGATCTCCACTTCCATTGGGTAAGCTCTTCAGACCAGTACTGCTAATTTTGCTCCCTTAGCCCTCTAAAAGTTTAATTTGATAGGAGTTGAAAAGAGATGGTACAAGGATTTGCCTCCAAAAGATTAATTATGATCACTTAGCCATCCAAAAGATTAATTTGACTGGAGTTGGTAAGCGATGAGATAAGGAGACACAAACTTTCAGATGCAAGGAATTGCCAACCTTCAGCCTTCGATCACTAATTAAGTGCAGCTTCAACCATATCCGTAAATTAGCTCCATCAATAACAGCTTCAATAGAGAGCCCCACCACAACCAACCAATCCCAGATATGAAGCAACAGCTAGCAACCACACAACCCACCCATTGCCACCTAAAGCAAAAGAACAATATCTGTTACCCAGCTTGAACAATATCATTTACTCTAAACATGATATCTTCCATTAAAAAGTTTCAACCACCCTTACTTCTTGTCAAGCAAAAAGCAACCCTTACTTCTTGTCACGCAAAAAGCAACCCTAGATTGGAGAGAAGAGGGGAAAGAGAAACCCAAACAAACCTGAGAAATTTTTCGGTGCCCCTGAAATTTTTTACAACAAATGTAGACACATCTGATTACCGAGGGGGCAACAAATTTGATAGAGCCACAGAAACTTGTTGCATAGTGGGTCGGCACTGCGGGTTGGGGTGCAAGCATGCAAGTGCTATCTTTACAGCAAGAACCACTGCTTCCTCCTCCTGATTCCTTGGTAGTGGGAGCCGTTTGTCCAATACGTCCTTGAACAGAATACCATAAGAAGATGGTGGTGACGAATCCAAAGATGATGAAGAAAGAGAAGACATGAGATCCCCTGGATGCCTCCCCATTACAACTTCCAGTGTTAAAACTCCAAAGCTGTAGACGTCTAACTTTTCATTCACCTCCATTGTGTAAGCAAGTTCTGCCCAAAGAAAGGAAGGGTACAACAAACAGGGAAAAAAACTACTAAAAAATTGTAGAGGAGGCTTAGGAATTAGCATATTCAACATAAAAACACGACACTATATTGGTAGCTAAGATGAATTGTGTAAGTACCTGGAGCAGCATATCCCAAGGTGCCTGCAAAGGAAGTCCAATTTGATGACTGCAGGTTTAGAAGTCTTGCAGTTCCGAAATCAAATAGGTAAGCGACATCTTCTAAGTTTAGCAGAACATTCTTGCTCGATATATCACGATGAATGACCAGGGGTGAACATCCATGGTGCATATATGACAAAGCATCTGCCAAACCTTTAACAACATTTATCCTCTTATCCCAATCCAAACTTAGTGCTTCTTCCTCACAGCTTAGTTTCTTGTCCAAGGACCCCCCTTCCAAGAACTCATAAACCAAAAATGAGTGTCGTGGATGTGAACAGTAACCCAAAAGCCTTATGATATGCCGATGTCTTATCTCTGTCAATGCATGAATCTCACTCATAAAACTTACCAGGTTAGCCAACTCGCCATCTTGGGAAGGAGGGTACTTTTTTACAGCGACAACTTGACCACTTGGCAGCTCAGCTCTATAAACAGTGCCATATCCACCTGCTGCAATGCAATGCTTGTCATTGAAATCCTCCGTCGCTCGGATTATGTTTTCATACACCAATTTTCCATCGAAGCTCCAAATCTCAAACAAATCTTTATTACTTGCTCTGTTTGGCTCAATTTCGTTGTCTCTCATTTTGTTGCGGTGGATCAGGAAAGTCATAGCAACAATAAGAAATAAAATACCCAACAAAGGAACTACAACTAGAATCACAATTTTTTTATGATTTCTCCCTTTGTCTCCATTGTTCTGCTTCAATGAGCATGGCATCAAACTAGTTTTATTGCCACATAGTGTATCATTGTTTCGATATGCTTGAAATGAAGCATCTTCAAATGCTTTTGTGTTGGGCAGAGGACCCTCCAAGTGATTGTAAGATATGTCAACCGACGTTAAACTTGACATCCCGTTTAAAGAGGAAGGGATTAAACCAGACAAGAAGTTGTGGGAGAGATTTAGTATCTCTAACCTTTTCAAGCTCCCAATCCCAGATGGTATCTCACCTGTTAATAAATTATTTCCAAGATCGAGATTTTCAAGAGACTGCAATTTTCCTAATTCAAAAGGAATACTCTCCCTGAGAAGATTTCTGCTCAATTTCAAGTTCAAAAGATTCACACAATCACCCAACTTCTTTTGAATAGGTCCACTAAGATTGTTTCCAGACAAGTCTAGATGCTGAAGACTAGAAAGGCTTCCAATTTCTGGAGGAATATCGCATGAAAGTTTGTTATTGCTAAGAGTAAGATTGAACAATAAAACCAACTTTCCCAAATTCTTTGGTACCGCACCAACTAGATGATTTGAAGAGAGGTCGAGTAACCGTAACTGAGTTGCTCTTCCAATGCCAGGTGGAATGTTTCCGGAAAGGTCATTGTTGGAGATCTTTAGGCTAGTCAGATTGGGAAACTAATCCCATTTGTGCCAAAGATCGCCATAGAAATTATTGTGACTGAGATCTAGATAATCAAGGTTTGGGAATGCCTCAAAAACTTCTGATAAATGCCCCGTCAATTGGTTTTGATCAAACCTAACACGAAGTAACTCACTGCAATTTCTCAAGCTATTCGGGATACGACCAGTTAAATAGTTATTTGCTACAACAAGTCATTTCAGGGATCCATGAACGAACATATACGGCGATAGATGACCGGTGAGCTTGTTGAAGCCCATAGCAAGAGTCTGTAGATATCTAAGATTGTCTAGTTCTTGAGGGATAGATCCAGAGAGAGAGTTCTCGTCAAGGGTCAACCATATCAGGTTTGTCAAGTTCCCTATTGAAGCAGGGATGGGAATCTGTCTTAGAGTCTAGGAAGGATGCGAGGAGAGCGGCAAGGACCGCGGCTCAAGTAAATGAACCGGATGTGGAGGATGTAACGTGGGTAGAGTTTGAGACAATTTTTGAGGAGCAATATTTTCCTGAAACCAGTCGTGATCAATTGAGAGAACAATTTGAAAAGTTAGAGCAAGGAAGTATGACTGCCTCAGAGTATGCACAGAAGTTCCAATCTTTATCTCGTTTTGCGCCAGAGTTGGTGGCGACGGAAGAGAGGAAATGTAGGCGCTTTGAGGAAGGGCTACGTAATACCGTGAGGAGGATGGTAATGGTGCAACGCAAGACTAAATTTGCTGAGGTAGTTGAGTGTGCAAGGAGTATTGAGATTCCGAAGGAAGCGCAAAGGAATAGGGGGGTTTGGGAACCGCAACAATCAACCGTGAACACGAGTTCTTCATCGGGGAGCTTTGGAAGCCAAGGGAGGAAAAGGGCAAGGGAACCATCTCAGACACCGCAGGGTAGTTCGTCGCATTTTAGGCCGCCGCCGCCTTCTTTGGGGACTCGGGGTGCTCTATCTAGACCTTCGTCCGTGTGTTACAAGTGTAATCAACCTGGACATGTTCGTGCTCAGTGTCCACACCTCAAGAAGGCTTGTTTCGTTTGTGGTACAACGGATCATTTTGCAAGGAACTGTCCTCAGGTGTCGGGAGCGCGTAGTGAATCAGGTTCCGTGCAGCAGACGGGAACAGGGCACAATGCGGGCCGACAGTTCAGGGGCACTTTGAGGCAGCAGCAGCCTTACTTTCGTCATACTACGTCAGCTCAGAGTTCCGGGGTTGACAAGGGAGCGAGTTCTTCCGTGCCTGCTCAGGGTTTTGGTTAAAGAGGGGGTTTTATGCAGGGTCAGGGTACCCAGGGGCGAGTTTTCAACATCACTTTTGCTATCCCACCTACCACTTCTCAGGCTCCGGAAACTTCTGTTGTGAGGGGTACTTTTCTTTTATTCAACTCATTTGCTAAAGTACTCTTTGATTCTAGAGCATCGCATTCTTTCATTGCTGCATCATTTGTGTGTGCCTTGGAATTGGAAATGGAGATTATTAGTCCTCCTTTGTTTGTCGAGACACCTTTAGTGGGTAGAACGCCTCTTGATTGTATTTGTCGAGATTGTGAGTTGAATATTCGTGATCGTCGTTTCGTATTCGACTTCATTGTTCTGGGAATGTCGGGATTCGATCTTATTCTGGGAATGGATTGGTTATCCACATTCCATGCTACCATCGATTGTTTCAAGCGTCGAGTTCGTATTTGTCCTCCCGAAGGTCCTTGTTTCGAATTCTTTGGGGAGCGTCAGGAACCGTTGGAACCGTATTTATGTGGGTCTCGTGAGCTAGAATCAGTTTATTCCTTGTTGGCAAGCTTGACGTTAGATGAGGATGCCTTTATACGTGGGGAGTTACCCTTAGTGGTTTGCGACTTTCCGGATGTGTTTCCGGAAGAGTTACCTGGTTTACCTCCCGAGAGAGAAGTCGAGTTCGCGATAGACTTACTTCCCGGTACCGCTCCTATTTCCGTACCTCCATATCGTTTCGCGCCCGCCGAATTGAGAGAGCTAAAGACTCAGTTACAAGAACTGGAGAACCTAGGATTCATTCGTCCAAGTACGTCTCCGTGGGGAGCACCAGCTTTTTTCGCGAAAAAGAAGGATGGTTCACTCCGTTTATGCATTGATTATCGTAAGCTCAATCGCGTAACCGTTAAGAACAAGTATCCCATGCCTAGAATCGACGACCTATTTGATCAACTCCGAGGTGCCACTTGCTTTTCCAAAATCGATTTGAGATCCGGTTATCACCAATTGAGGGTTCGTAGAGAAGATATCCCTAAAACTGCTTTCCACACTCGCTATGGTCATTATGAATTCGTTGTGATGCCATTCGGTTTGACGAACGCTCCAGCTACTTTCATGGACCTAATGAATCGGATCTTCCGTGCTTATCTTGATCGTTTTGTCGTCGTCTTCGTAGATGACATTTTGATCTATTCGCCTACGGAGGAGGAACACCAAGCCCATCTCACCATCGTTCTTGAACTTTTGAGAGAGCACCAGCTATACGCTAAACTTAGTAAGTGTGAGTTTTGGTTATCCGAAGTCAAATTCTTGGGTCACATGGTTTCGAAAGGTGGGGTGTCTGTTGATCCAGTAAAGATAGAGTCGGTTTTGAATTGGCAACGACCGAAGAACGTGTTTGAAATCCGTAGTTTCTTGGGTTTGGCTGGATACTACCGTCGTTTTGTCCTCGACTTTTCTCGTTTAGCGGCACCGATGACTAGATTGACACGTAAGGGGACCCAATTCGTTTGGAGTGACTCGTGTGAGGCAGCCTTTGAGGAGTTCATACAGTGTACTTTTCAGATATAAAAGGTGATGAACCAGATACAGTTCAAGGGATAGAAACAAGAGGATCAAGCGATTCAGACAACTCAAAATTTGTATCTTCATTAGAAGCTTATTGATGAATAAAGTACACGGCTACCAAATTTCAAGTAATTGCCAATTTAGCTCGAAAATAAGGTAAAGGAACAGAATATCATACCTTGAGAAAGGTTATGTGAGCTCAAAAGAAGAGTAAAAGAAAGTATGGATAGGGCTACAGGCTACCAATTTCCTCATTATCCTTCCCCTAAATTTGTTGCCTAGCTTTCAGTCTCTCATGAAGGTAATGGTATACTTTTATATAGGCCATAGAGTCTATGTATAGGGTGCTTAAATAATGATAGATAGCAATCGATAAACACACACACACAGGCACACACATAAACTAAATGCATGGGCAGGCATGAAAAAATTACCATTTGTGGAAACTTGCCTATTATTGAACTGGTACAAGCATAAAATAAAAGTCTTCAGGCTGTTAATCAGGGCCTATTTCTGAGGAGGAGACGACAAGGCGGACGTCTAAGGCTTCCAAAATTCACACAAAAAATAGGTCCCTTTCAGTGTAAATCAAAATACGTGTTACAGCTAAATCAGTTCTGAAGTTTAGTGCCCTGAGTCTGGGGTTCGAGATCTCTAAATACCCGGTCTTGTTTTGCGCATCGCTTTATAATGGTTCGAGATGTTAAAAGATGATGTCTGGTCTAGTGTTTATGGCAGCTATGCCTATGTACCAAGTCTCTGGGTTCAATAAAATATAATACCGTCTTGTTCGTACTATCTACTCGTTCATACTTCTAATTTTGGTTTTGATATTTATAAAATGAGGAATTGACGTAGATGTGATTCTAAATATAGAATAGTTGAAATAAACGTGTTAATAATTACGTAAGATTTGATTCTGAAGATAGAAAAGTTGACATAAACAGGTTAATGATTATGGAACGCTATACATGTAAGTTAAAAAAGAACATTAAATGACTGTGAGGTATGCATCTAAATACAAACAATCAATAAGTATAGAATAATCTTAAAAAAATATTGTGCAACTCCTATATAAATAAGTGTACAAGGGAGGGTCTTTACGGGGGTGGCTTAACCTATTTGTCAACTCTTATAAAGAAATGGAAACTAATAGTTAACGAATGATTGGAACTTTCCTTATTAAACTAATTTCACATTCCTTTCAAAAAAATAATAATTTCAAATTGGATATTGATGAATGCAGTGACTCTTCTCAGACAACCACACGTGGGTAGGATGTACGAGCATCCAGTTAAAAGTCTTTATGAGCTCATGAACATCAACGACTAACCTTATATAGAATGCACACAGAAAATATAGTTCAAATTATACCGGTTACTATTACCAATAGAGAAACCACCATTGCTCTGGTATGTAGAAGTAGTCAACTCTCAGAATTATTATCAGACTGGAGTTCTGCTAGCGTTTGCTGCATGAGTATTTTTTCAACAGCATCCACAAAGCTTGAAATATTTTGTCGGATTTGCGCATCCAATGAGTTTGCCAGTTCCTGGTAATGGTAGGAAAATGGGAAAACAGGAAAAACAAACATCTAAAACACCACCAATGAGAAATAAAGTCATCAACGCCTTTGAGGTTATATATTCTAGATTGAAATGAAACAAATGATACAACAAGAAATGAACTACAGTTCAGATTTATGATGAAATACTGACATATGGCAGCTCAACCAAACCCGACAAAGAAAAACATGAATGACATTTTTTTTTTTTTTTGATCGGCCATGAATAACATTCAACTGATATATGTTTTTTTTTTCCTTTTTTTGTCCAGTAAGAACGTTCAACTGATACATGTTGCTGAACTTTATATGAGGAGCAAATCTACAAACACACCTTTAAAACACAACTGCGGACAAAACCGTGTCTGGAACCGTAAGATGCACATGGATTCACATACATCTAACAGTTCCAGACACAGTTGTGTTCAGAGTTGTGTTTCAAAGGTGTATTCATCGAGTAATTGATATGAGAATAAGGTGTACTTCTGTTCAGCAATTCAAGGATGATCCAAAATAAGGGGTGGAAACTACAAGAATACTTTTATCCATTCAAAGAAACTAAATGGATGATACTACCCACCTCAACTTTGCAGAGAAAGCTCAATGAAATTTCCTTCGAATACTGACTTGAGCTCTTGAGTGATATCAGCTTGAGAGCGTTGTTTGATACTGGCCAACCTTGAGACATCTTAATGAAAGCATCAACTCCTCCCACCATATGAGCAACTATTATCTCATCCCTGTCTATATACTCGAAGGAGTGCCTGCAACACGTGCTCATGAGTCATGAATGATATTCTTGAAAATCAATGATATTATTCTACGGTATAGAACACGCAATTATATCAGCTATTCCAATTGAACTTGCTTGGAATTCGAACTTTCGTGGGCTTTGAAACATCAAAATTCTGGTATGAGAAAAACAACACCAGAAAAAACTCAATCGCGCATATCGAGTTCTGCACATTCTGTGTCAATTCTACTTGTCATCATTTTAACCAACAAACCTTGTGGTCTGTTCCTAAGGTACAAATGAGGTTGAAAATGCTCTCAAGGATGTGATCAAGTTGTGCTCATTTCCACGAACCTTCACTTGCATCTCATGCAAATTCATTACTGCTTCTCTTTTTCGTCATGAGGAGCATTCAAGGAAGGAGCATGGGTTTTATAGCCGCTTGCCGCTCAATACATTTTGATAATTTTCCTACTACCACGGTATCAAAGTGAAATCATACTATCTGTAGAGATAGTTTCAGAATCCAGTTCTCTTTGTTGTTTAAAACATTAACATGACCACCGTGGAGCAGATGAAACTCTGCTCTTTGAACAGACGGATAAATGTGGTGAAGTCTATAGGATAACAAATTAGACACCTCAGCACTCACACCAAAACAGGAAAACTTTCAAGGAAAAGCTCATATTATTTATGAAATTTCAGAACTCAAAGCTATCCAAATACCACAAACATAAATCTTACCTTGACTTATTTGCAAACTTCACCAGCAATCGCCTTAGTGTGCAGAGAACAATTCTATCTTGAACTCTTCTTACAAACCACTCCAATGGAGACCTCATCTCCAGCATTGACATAGTTGAAAAGAAATGCCTGGAAGCAACAGAAAATATAACACTCACCAGAAACAAAACCAATGAAGTAACTAAATATCAGATCCCATAACCCCAACCAAGTATCCATATACTGATATACTTCCATCAAAAATGATGTTTAAAGAAAAATAATAGACAGACCTCACGCCAACTGGATGTCTACATATTAACATTTACAGGAGTATCTATCAGAAGGCATATAAAACAGCCCAACTTCAAAGTTTCATTACCAGATAATAAAAAAATTCAAAATAAGGAAGCCTTGAGTCAACATTGCTTTAAGCGTTCGAGAGAAGCACACAAATCCATCACAAGGCCAAGAAGTTATGGTTGGAAACTTGGAACATGAATAATAAGACAACTAGAAATCCGTCGGAGAAAAGGAGACAACCCACAAATTTGAAATGTTTACCCTTCTCCAATGGCTTTTGCCAAAACAAAGAAACAATACGAACACAAGGGTCTAGTTTTATGGGGCGGGGGGGTGGTTTGTTATCGGCAGAAAAGAGGTTTCCATATCATTAAATGCTACTATAATGGCAGAAAAGAGGTTTCCATATCATTAAATGATACAAAAGAGAATACCTATAGTAGTACCACACCAGGGAGCGTCATACAAAGAGGACTAGCTCAACCTATCACTACATCTCACCTCACATTTTTTTTTATAAGAAAAACAAGAACAACCACCTAAATCCCTATTGGCAAGATGCCAAACATCAACCTAACGAGTTCAACCTGATAGCACCTAAGCCCAAGAAAGGGCCAGGCCTTGCAACCTAATTGGGCCAAGCCCATTTGCAAAAGGCCTGCCCACATCAGCCTACCTAACCTGCCAAACCCTACAACTAACCTAAGCAGACAAACCAAACTCTCCGCCTCCAACACCACTTCCACCACCGCCACCAACCCACCTGCCCGCCGAAACCCGCCGCCACAAAGACACCCCACCCAACATCATCCGCCGCACCAAAGACCAGCATCGCTGCCAGCAAACATCGCCGACCGCATCAGCCACGATCGTCCCAAATCACCCAGCCATGGCTGCCGCCTCAAGGACTCTCCTTCGCCGTCGTACCAGGCCAACACCAGTTGCCGGACTCCCCGTCACCGTTAGGCATAAACCGGTTTCACCTAAGAGTGGAAACCGTCTGGTCGTCGCAATGGAACGGCTGCACTTGGCTAAATGTACTGCACGTGAAGATGAATAGCCTCGAGGGTTGAGCACGCTGGCTGACTCAAATCGCCAGTTGCACCCAACATCAATCCACTAACCAAAGCAAGATTGCTGCCGCCACCGGATAGCACCGACCACCGTCCAAAACTCAGCCTCCAGAACAGCCATACGCCGTTAAGCCCTGACCGGAGGTTACCCAACAGTAACGTCAGCGGCTGTTCAAGGAAAGCCAGAGCAGATTGGAAAGGGGGACAGCACACACCACCCCCCACCCCAAAGCGGAAACCCTAGTTTGCTGTTCGAGAGAGGAGAGGAGGGGCCAGGAGTAGGAGAATAGGATCTACTGTTATGTTACAATAAAGCGCTCACATCTTTGCAATTTACATATTGGAACATGCATGCCTAAGTAATATATTAAAACTAGAAAATTTGCACTTGATCCAAAATTACGAAAAAATAACCAGAGTTATCGGACTTCAAAAGTATGGGATGTATTAGATTCAAACAGGCAATGCACTAAAAGCAAACACTAGTAAAATAATCACAAAAAGACTTGCGCTGATACTTCATGCTTGCACTAAATCGAACACTTGAATTAGTGAAACTTTAAGTCCAAAAGGGTTCAACAGATATCAGGCCATCATAGAGGAGTGACATCTCCAAGACATAATCCTAAAAAAGCAACACCATACCTTACCTTGGAAAAGAATCAGCGTAGGCAGTACATCAGACGAACTTAAAGCCAAAGAGAAATCAAGATATGTATGGCAAGAAACCTACCTGAAAGATTTTGTCGCATCAATCAGTTCACCAATGTATACATCATTTGGGAAAATCTGTAGACATCACAAACAGCAGTGAGAAAACCCAGAACCTGTAAAAATTTGGAGCCAATGGCCGTAAACACAACAATATAATATGCATGAATTTTTGGAGCCACAATTAAGACACAACATATGAGATTTTTAGGCAACATGAATCTGCTGATTTAACTCCTATAAACCTCAAGAGTGTGCCTAAAAGCAAAACAAACCTCGTGCTCAACCTGTCATTACTATAAGCACATCTTCCGTGCATTTTATATAAACTTGGACAAAATACTATCAGAAAACTGTAAGCAAACATTCTCTGGTTATTAAAGCAGCATAACATCAGAATGATGTTTGGTGAAGGTGGTGTCATACTTTCACAGCTTCACATTGTTATATCTCAAATTCTGCTTGAAGGAAAGAAATTTAGGTAACAAAAGCTTGATAATATATGTGCATGAGCTAATTGTGGCAAAAGCCTCACACAACAAGCGCGGTCAATGTTCAGTAGAAGCAGTACACATTGTCCGAATGGTTTTTATCAATCGAAGTTAAGCCTCAAGAATAACCCAACTCAGAACGATAAAAAAAAGTGAAATGATCAAGAAAAATTAACATCATACGAACAATACACCACTTTTAGATAACTCATCATAGCAAAACCAATTTTCTTTTATGAACAAAAGCCCAGTTATATTCCCCTCTGGCAGGTAAAAAATCATTAGTGAGGAATATTTTACAAGAGTTAGTGAAGCTGCATATAAGAGAACCTCAATCTTGAGTAAGAAACAAGAACGTATTCATCACTCATTTTCCAATGCGAAATGCAAAGGGGAAGGGGCACAAGGAGAAGAGTAAGAAAACTTGATCTATCGTTTCCCTCAACTACAAGAGTTCTCCAAGTTCATAGTTTGCACATAGAAACCGGTATCCAATCAAGCACTGCAAAGACGAAGCCATTGTGTACCTGAAGGCATGGTCCGTGCCAATTAACATTTATGGGAACAACTAACAGACTAAGCAAGGAAAGCATGGAGTAAGTCTCCAACGGTTGAGTAGTAATACTAGTAGATATTCTTCTGAAGTTTTTTCCATGCTTCAATGGCCTTTGGTAAGTGTGAAGATGCAACCTCATGAATAATTGAATTTCTCAAGAGCAGATAGGCAGAGACAGAGAGAGGAACATTTAGAAGTCAAACCTCCACACTCTTTAGCTCCAATGTCCCTTCCAAAACTTCTATAACCAATTCATGATTGCGTTCCAATGGCTCAGTAATATCCTCAATTTTGTGTTGGGACAATAAGCTTTCTGAAGTTGGAATGTATGTCCTCAATGTCAACCTGATGCGGTTTCCCTCGAATTCCATTACTTTAAGACCTGTCAATGCATCCTCAATCTTTTCTACGGCTTCATACCTACAAGCGTAACATTAAAGTAGAATTGTAGTTAAAGTTTAAACTAAACTGACATGAGCACTAAACAGCAGGAACAAGACAGGATTTAGAAGCTGGAAAACCTCTACAAATTTTACCTTTTCAAAGTGCAATCAAGATCCTGCAACGATTTTAGAGTTATTTTGTTCTTCTCGATCTGGTGACTAAGTTCCAACATCTACAAGGTACGAAGACAGTAAATTATTACTGGTTCCTTTCTTGAAGGCAACAGAAAAAGTCAATCACATGAAATGTTCTTGTACAAAGTTACAATAAAAGCAATGGCTTAGAACAATACAAATGCGTAGCTAAAGCATAGAAAGAACAATTGACAAAGCTAAACACACCTGTTCAGATGATATCATCACTTAGTATGATTGCAACAACGAAAAATACAGTGAGAGATTTTGCAGCCCATCACATTTCTCTAAGAGGTATGTATATATATGCAGAACTCATTGATTCCTAGCACCTAATTTAATCCATCATCAAGGAAGCAATAAACTGAACATATGGATGAAGAATCAGACCTTAAACTTGTAATCTTCCTTTGCATATGACAATTCCCCCTCCCCATGTGCAGGGCAATCAGCACGTCCATCAGCTTTTACTTTCTCAATACCCTAGAATATGCCATCCATATGAACGCTATCAAACAGAATTTGTAAATTAGCTACAAATTGACTTTGTAGATATAACAGATAGATAACTGCCAGAGAAACAGAGTTAGCAGAAGACAACATTACAACATCAAGAAATCATCACATTTAATGATAAGGAAGCGCTAGTAAGCACTTGATTTCACTGTGAATTTAAATCAAGCCACTCGGCATTGCATAGCAGGTAGCAAGATGAACATGAATGAAGTCCCTTCCATTTTCAACCTTAAGAATGCAAGGGAAATTCATGTGACTAGATAAGATGTACATAAACTAACAGAGATTTTAGTAGAGGAATGAGGAAAAACAATATACACATAAAAGATCTGTTTGCTCCTCTCGCCCCATTGTTATTCTTTGAGTGATGGAGGCGCCTCTTTTTTAGGAGATATGTCGAACAGCAGTTTCAGTTTGATCAACTT
Source organism: Rhododendron vialii (assembly GCF_030253575.1). Classification (NCBI taxonomy): domain Eukaryota; kingdom Viridiplantae; phylum Streptophyta; class Magnoliopsida; order Ericales; family Ericaceae; genus Rhododendron; species Rhododendron vialii. The sequence goes on along the minus strand of NC_080558.1, from coordinate 9,266,177 downwards.
GGAAAAACAAAGAGTGACTTTTATCCTTGATTTTTCTCCTGAAATCCATAATTTATAGCCATAGAAGTAGTTTTTATCAGAAACTGGAATAGGCAATATAAATAGTTCTCTTCAAGAATCAGAGCAAAACCGTAAACAGACAGCTCACTTCTTGGCAATCACGTGTACCTTGACTAAAAAGAAGGTTTTGTGCTTTTGTGAATATTTTATATGTGTAGGCATGGAATTGTTCTTTATTTCACCATACATTTGCGCTTTTGTGAGTATGCACAGGCATTGAATTGTTCTTTATTTCACCATATAACGTGACTAATAGGTTGAATATCCAACCTAGCAACATATCTTCTATCACCAACAAACACTTATTAGAGTTTAGAGTTCAGAGGAAAAAAAATTTAATGGACAGCTGAGTACTAACTTGGGAAGCAATAGAGTCCAATGAACAGTACAACCCTTCAAGCTCATTCTCCAATCGATGAGAATCTGCAAATACACACGCATCACATCAGCCACACATGCGTCTAACATTTCAAATAAAAAATAAACAATTCCCACCTTCTACATACGTCTCCATAAAATCCTCAATTTCACTGGATATTTTGGCATTTTGAACCTCCACGGAATTAAGATCCTCCTTTAATTGTCCCAAATACGCATCTACATTCCAAAATCAGTTGAATTAACATCATAGGCACGTATAGACGGATAATACAAAGCACAGATTGAGCCATGGGCCACAGACACAAGAAGAAAAGAACGCAGCAGTTATTTCACATGTGCTCCATATAAACTAGGATAACAAACCCAAAAATGTTCAAATCGAAAAAGAGAGAGGAACCATGATATTGCATTTTGGGGGATAATATTACATTTTGGCCTCGTAAGGTTTCTCAAGCATATAAAAAAAAAAAAACCCAGCACATTCCAAACGTGTCCGTATCCCACACTTGTCAGACACTAATGCCTCAGGCCGGAAGAAATGCTAGTACACCATCGATCAGGCAAACATGAATGAGAGCATGAGAAAGGTTTACCTAAATCATCAACCGCCAGAGCCCCATCGTCGGAATACTCGGACAGAACCTGATTTATTTTGCTCTGCAACACAATTTATCTATTCAAGAGTATACCCCAAGTATTGAAAAAAAAAAAAAAAAAAGATATATACAAATGCGAGATTATAGAAAAGAAAGACGAAAATTGTAAAAATGGAATATGAGTTGTACCGTGAGCTGAAGAGCACAGTCTTTGAGCAGTTCCTCCGAATCAGAAAGGGTCATTTCTTCTGTGACGTCGTTTGAACTTCCGTAGATTTCTCTCAGTTCCGTAATTCGACTAATAAAAAAGGAAGAAACAGGCAATAATTACTAATTGAGTGCACACTATGCACTGATATAGACATAAATAGAGAGAGAGAGAGAGAGAGAGAGAGAGAGAGAGAGAGAGAGAGATGAACCTGCGAATGGCGTCAAGGTCTAGGGTTTCTGAAGAGGGATCGGAATGGTCGCTCATTTTCACCACTTGAGGTGTTCTCTCGTTCTCTTCCCTATCCTTGATCTGTCTTTTTGTCCCTCTCCCCTTGGTTTCCCGCCTTTGCTACTGTGAAAAGCCCTAGTTTGAGATTTAAACAGAGGACTCCATGTCTCCATTTCATGGTTTGGAAGTGGGAACTTCCCGTTGGTCCGTTTTGTGAGTTCTTTCGGCCTCCGGGCAGGGGTGTGCACGGGTGGGGCGGATCGGGTTTGACCTCCAACCCGACCATATCGGGTAACAATATTTTAGGCCCGTGAATCGAACAAGACTAAGAACCATCTGTGAGCCCGATTCTTTGGGTCGGGTCGGGTCCGCCCTTACGGGTAAGAAATGCACCAACCCGAACTTCGAACCGAAAATTGATTTTTAACAGAAAGTAAATCTGCATCCGTCCGAAACACATGTTCGATCCTGCCAGAGACCCTTCGGGTCGGGTACGCGGTGTTTTTGCACACCCCTCCGGCTCTACTTTGATGATCAAAATCGTATGTATTCTAGAATTTGTTAATCAAGTCAAAATTCAACTTAATCGGATATCATTTTATATAATTTCAAAACACATTTTATTTAGAACATATAATTATATCGAGCACACGAATCGGAACCCGTTTTAACTCATTCTCTCTGGTATCTGATCGACTTAATTTTTGACGTGGTTAATGATGGTCTAATCCATTTACATTTTTATTATACAAATGCTAATTAAAATTGATCTGTACTATAATTCATTATACCTTTCTTCTCGTGCAATTTCAACCGGCTATAGTTTCTTACGTGATTTTGCAATTGAAATTGCAACTGTTAGGCTGTGAAGATCGATCGGTTTTGGTGGCCTTGGTCCGGATCATCCAGAGCCTCGTTTGGACCACCGTGAATGGGTTCGAAAATTGGAGATTCTGGGAATCTGGTCTGGACCATATAGAGCTGGTGCGAACAATTGGGCATGCAGAATTACGCGAGACGCGCGTTTTTTAAGGATTTCTAATGTGCTAGTTTGCTTGGACTGTAAAAGCAAAGTTAAGGCTGCCTCTTATTGTAAGGGGCCGGATCCCATCCATTTTATGCTCTAATTAATGAAACTTAAAACTTCAAATGTAAATCCAATTTGACTAGAAACAAATGAAAATGTTTTCACAAGAAAAATAATTTCTTTTCAAATATATTTGGTTGATTATAGTACTTGATGAGAGTAGTTGGCTAACTGATCGTGTAACCAAAAAAAATTGTGTGAGGTCTTGATTTAAATTTACACTTTATTAAAAACTAACAAACATAATATCCAACCAAAATGGAAATAAAAATGCTTTAAAATTCATCAAGAAATTGACTTCTTTAAAGTTTAAAACACTATCTTTTTTCCTTGTCCAATAGTATCATTTTTCTTTCTTCATTAGAGTTTTGCTAGGGTGTTTCCTTCCTCCGTAGTGATGGCTTTTTTCGCTTTCAATAGCCTCTCATTTGCAACGAGAGTTTCCTCTCTCGATTTCAAAATTATAATCAAAGAGTTTCCTCATATTACTCTTTTCCTTTATCTCTTGGCTTCCCTTTCATCACTGAGGTGCTGATTTAGATTCTAACAGTGGTGGTGGTGATGGTTCTCTAACAAAGGAAAGGCAGTGCTGGTGGCGGTCCAACGATTAACCAAATCGATTGGTTTGCCGGCCTCTCTCCTACTGGTGTTTGGGTTCTTAATTCTTTTGTTTGTAGGAGTGCGAATGGGGGGACCCGTTCTTCCGGTAGCAGTGGTCTACCCTCTATTCCTTTACTTACGAACAGATGTTACATCTAGATGATTATCTTGTGTATCTGTGTTTTCTATCGATGAACATATTACCATTTCGACAAAGTAAAATTATAGTTTTTCTTTGTCCAAGAGATCCCAACCGGGACCGATGTAAATTGGTCGTGCGTTTAATTTTGCGGTGATATTACAACTGCACATTTTGATTAGTTAACAACTGGGTTCACACCGCCAACAGAACTAAAAAAAAATTTACTAACAACAAAAGATCACACAAACTAAACTCTCCAACAAGGCCTAACCAAGAAGCACCTTAGGACCTTTTCACACATTTTGCTCCACATGATCCCAAAAAGAAAGAAGAAGTAGTAGTTTGAAACAATTAAGCATCACAAGGAGCAAGGCATGTGCAGTAGTCGAAACTAGGCGGAGCAGTCGGAATACATGTACAGTCCCACATTTTCCCCGGTACGCCATGACCGGATTTTACCATTTGAAGGTAGCAATTCGTATCCGGATTGTCCCCGCACGGCTCTTCCAACGGCATGTAACATCGGCACTCTTCTTGCCCTGAAATTCATTCATCATGAAAAAAGAGTTGTGAAATAGTCGAAGTAAGCTCTTGAATGTGAAAAAAGAACTTAAAAAGATAAACGTGCCGAGAGGGATGGTGGTTCTACAAAGTTGTGCCTTTTTTTTTTCCCTCCCGCTTTGGGGGTGGGTTGTTCTAGATGTAAGAAGGCTCAATTTAAGGCTTTATATTAACATGATCGCTTCGGCTTCGTTTGGAACCTATGGAAAGGAAAAGAAAGGAAAAAAAATAAAAGAGAAGGAAAATGAGAAAAAATTTACTATTCACTACACGTGAAATCTTTATTTTCTTCTCTCTTCTCTTTCTTTTCCTTTCTTTACTGAGTTCCAAACAGAGCCTTTTATGGCTCCCATTTGCGTCTCCCGAGAGGAAGAATTTCCGCAACCCGAAGCATGTCTCCCTGGGGAAGTTACAACCCATGCTGCAGGCCAGAGAGATTTTATGTTGAAGTGGGCGAGGTGCACTAGCGAGCGAATTCCTTCCCGGCTGTCATGCTCGAAGCGAAGCTTCGAGGGATAGAATATCGATCAAGGGAGCAACTCGAGATAGATGCAAGACCCTTTCTCCTGTGCCCCAGACAGCTTCGAGGTTTCCTATCGATCAATTACAGAGGTTTCACGCGCGATGATCCCTCGTAGAGTTCTGCTGGCATCCAAATCTTAATCGACAAGATTGAGTTCCCATTCCTAAACCCACTCGCTTGCAACTCCGACGGATTTATTCAGGGCTATCGATCGAAGCAGCTGCAGCTGATCATCTAATAGTCTTCGATCTATCGATCGTGGCTCAGTTCCTGATCAACATATCCTCCTCCGTCCCACGTCTACGAAAAATAGAACTTTTTTACGATCGGATGCGCGCTCGTCCAGCTAAAAAGCTAGATATACTACTGTAACCAGAAAGTGACCTCGGGTATTTTAGGTCCTAATTGGGAATCACTCTTTTTCTTTACTACCATTTGTTATTTCAATTTCCTGACCCAACTACAAAGAAAAGATTAGTGATTAGTCTTTTTCCTGTGGCCTTGGAGTACCCTTCAATTTCTATTGCCTACATATAAAAGGTAACAACCGGATACGAAAGACAAGAGGAACAAGCGATATCAAGACGATTCAAGTTCCTATCCTATACTCCATGAGAAGCTCATGGGGCAATGGATTAAGCAGAGTGCTTAACCGATCGAAGACAGTTCGAGAGACGAAGACAAGAAGATGAAGCGATATCATCAGACAATTCAAATTTGTATCCTATACTGTCATGACAAGCTTACTCATGACCGTATAGGGCTACCAAATTTCAAGCAATTAATTGCCAGTCTGGCTCAAAAATGAAGTAAAGGTTCAGAATACCATACCTTGAGAAAGGGCAAGTGAGCTCAAAACAAGAGTTAAAGAAAGCATGGAGAGGGCTTCCAATTTCCTCATCATCCTTCCTCTAAATTTGTTGTCTAGCTTTCAGTCTCCTATGAAGGTAATGGTATGGTTTGTTGATGTAGACCATAACTGGGGTGTTTAAATAGTTAGTGATAGATACCAATTCATGGAGTACTTATTCAGTGGTCTTGGTGTACCATCACGTGATGTCCCAACACCTTTTTTCACCACACATTTCCAAAGGGTCTGTACACTTAATACTGGACCCCACGAAAATGTGTAGCCGAGGAGGATATTGGAACGCTACTTGGTGGCGCCCCTAGACCACCAAATAATTTTTTTCATCCATGAGTATATCTACTAGATACGTGAGAAAGGCATGATTAAAAAAAATACAATTTGATGGAACCTTGCCCATTATTGCTCTGGTACAAGCTAGCATAAAATTAATAAAAGTCTTCTGGGAATATGACAGGGTTGCTTTCTAGGGCTTCCAAAATATACATTTGAATCATTTGATATCCTACTCCTCTTAAATAAGAATCAGTTTTGTAACGACCCTGAATTTTGGTCAGTAAAAATTTCGTTAAATATTTGAATTTTATTTAAATTACTTATTTTCTCTTGAGTGTTATATGATTTCTTGTTAATATTCGTCGTAGTTAGATTTTGGTCCTTAGTTAAACTCTTGACTAGAAAAACCTACGTGACCAATGTAGTTAATTTCCAACCGACTACTTGGAGGAACCAAGCAACCGACTTACCTAGTTACTAGATGAACCTTTTAGACCTTTTGAAACTCTTGAACCTTTGTCTTTACCCATTGGTCCATAATGGTTAGGGTAATCTTTGTCCTTTAGACAATAAGCCCCCCATTTAAATATTTTGGTAAAATACAAGATATAATATTTTAATGGTTTATAAAAACATGTGCTAGTACTTATATGCATTGTTTATTGGGGATTCTCTCACCCCTCCATTATCCATTGGATAATAACCACAAGGGTAATTTTTGTCCACTGGATAATAAACTTTTTATTATAAAAGTACATGTAGTCTTTTTAAAATCTTATTTTAAAATAAAAAGTACTTGTACTTCTATTATCCTTTGGTCTTTACCCGCTAGGGAAATTATTATCCATTGGGTAATAGCCCAAATCTTTCTACCAAGTACAAGGTTGCATTTTAATAATCAAGAATTGGATTCCCATGTGCTTTTGTGCATTAAACTATTGGGGTATATCTAAACCCTTGATTTACTAGTACTTGTACTCTATTATAAACTAATTGGGAGAATCCTAGCCTTTTTATTTAATTGGGGTACTTGGTACCACACCTATATTTAATATAGAGCTTTTGTCACATGCTTAAAAGTACTCATTGATTATTTTACAATAAAAGTTTCCTTTTAACCTTTGTCCATTGGACAATAAAAGTTAGGGAAATTATTGTCCATTGGGTAAAAGAGTTATTCTTTCACCAAGTACATGGGTTCATTAAAATAATATTTTTTCTTAAACCCCATGTGATAAAGTACACATTATTTTATTATTAAAGTACTTAGTAGCCTTGTAGCCTTTAAGGCCTAATATTCTCCTAAGTACTTTGTTATTATTTTATATTGGGATTTTGTACCCAATTGGATTAATTTATTGGGGAGTTGATCTTCCTAGAGTACATTTGTACACTAGTTTATTTATTTAGTGGGACATGTGCCTAATTGGATTTTTGTTTATTGGTTTTTGGATTTGAAAGAATCTTGTACTTTGTACCTTTCTTATTATTTCTTGCATTTATATATATATATATATATATATATATGTGTGTGTGTGTGTGTGTGTGTGTGTGTGTGTGTGTGTGTGTGTACTAAAAGAGAGAGAGAGAGAGAGAGAGAGAGAGAGAGAGAGAGATGCCGAGAGAGAGAGAGAGAGGTGCCGAGAGAGAGGAGGGAGAGAGGAGAGAGAGAGAGGAGGAAAGTGAGAGGAAGATTGGTTGATCTTCCATTGTCCTTTCAAATCCATGGGTAAATCTTTCTCCTAACAAAACATAACTCCCCATTTGTACTTCCATGCTTTGTTTAGAACAAGAACCTTGTACCATTGTCTCCAAATCTTCCAACAAATTTCCCAAAGATCAATCCTTGGTACAATCCTAGCCTTGCAAGCTACCTTATTAGGCCTAAGTCTATTTTGCCTAATGACAACCTATGATGGACCTTTATGACACAATCCTAGCCTTTATTAGCCTTAGACCTTGACTACAAGCTAAACCTAGATTATAATTACCTAGATTCACCTAAAAAGCCTAAGATCTTAGTTGATTACATAGCCTTACACCTAAGATTGGATTGGACAAGGCATGGCTTGACATGTGAAGTGATTTGATGACTTAATGGAGCAAATCCCTGGAGGATTTAGAGAGAGAGAGGGCCGGCCATAGAGAGAGGGGAAGAGCCAAGAATTTTGCCTATAAATAGCACCCCATGTTTGCCATTCAACTCACACCTTCACCTAGCAACTTCTCTCTTTAGAAAAATTGTGTTCTTTCTTTATTCTTGTTAGTTCTTCCTTTGTTCTTGAGTAGTTCTTGAGTTCTTCAAGAAACTCATCCTAGATCGCCACTAAACCGCCACTCGACCACCCTCTTGATCCAAAAGTAGTAGTAGTAATAGTCAAGTAGAAGTTTCGAGAGAAACCTTTCTCTTTCGAAGCTACCGGGAGCATACCGTAGGAAGTTACTCCGCCCGACCACCGACGTACTTTCCGTAGCCGACGTACTTTCCGTAGCCGACCTACCGCCAAGAAGAACGGTAGATTATCCCTATCTACTACTCCTAATTATATGTAGTTCATCCTTACGTACTTATCGTTTGATTAGAAGTATTCGTATTTTGATCTTTAAGATAGTTATGAATATGCGTATATGAGTTGCTCGTATTACTTGTAGTATGTGATAAAGCATAAGTGATTTCACTCCAAAGACGTCCGTACATGTGGCGTTGTGCTTTGAATAAAGCATAAGTGATACACTCCAAAGGCGTCCGTACATGTGGCGTTATGCTATAAGTAGTAATTGAGCGTGATGAGTAATATAGAATTGGATGACCTTGTTAGGATGATTCTTGCTTACGTTTGTCCTACCGCGGAGTCTTTATATGTAAACGAGACACGAGAACCGAGAAAGTAGAAACATGACACCTAGGGTGTGGTTAATTAAAAGAAATGTTTTCCGAGGAAGGAAATATTTTTGAAACTACATAATGACCGGTTTTGGGTGGCATTATGTGAGTTGTGTGCGTGTGTAAAAGAAACATTTGAAAAGGTTTTTGAAATGTTTTGAAAACCGCAATGTGGCCGGACATGGTAGTCCATTGTGTGGTGTGTGTTAAAAAACCCAATGAGAACCCGGAGCGGCAGAATCATTGTGGGAATACTCGGGAACCCGGAGCGGCGGAACCGAGGGTTTTAAATTGTGTGCGTTCCCATGGGAATCCGGAGCGGCAGAACCATGGTGAGGTATAGCTTGGTTATCCGCGGTACGGAGCCAATGCAAATATTTTTGTGTGCCAATGGGAACCCGGCGCGGCGGAACCATTGTGAGGATACTTGGGAACCCGGCGCGGCGGAACCAAGGTTGGGTGTGTAGCTTGGTTATCCGCGGTACGGAGCCAATGCAAATATTTTTGTGTGTCAATGGAAACCCGGCGCGACGGAACCATTGTGAGGATACTTGGGAACCCAGCGCGGCGGAACCAAGGTTGGGTGTGTAGCTTGGTTATCCGCGGTACGGAGCCAATGCAAATATTTTTGTGTGCCAATGGGAACCCGGCGCGGCGGAACCATTGGGAGGATACTTGGGAATCCGGCGCGGCGGAACCAAGGTTGGGTGTGTAGCTTGGTTATCCGCGGTACGGAGCCAATGCAAACGATTTTAAAAAGATTGGGTGTGTAGCTTGGTTATCCGCAGTACGGAGCCAATGCAAATGATTTTAAAAGATTGGGTGTGTAAACAAATGATTTTGAAAGATTGTTTTGTAAATGAAATTGTTGACACAGTCTACGATGAGTCACATAGGAGAAACACGAAACTCTTGGACACCAACGATAGATGATTAATGAATGTGGATGTGTCATTGATTAAACTGTGTATATACTTATCATGTGGAAATTGATGTTGTATTATAGTTTTGTTTATAAGTTATGGGTTAGCGGGTATGGGATTACTCTGCTGAGCTTTGTAGCTCACGGTGTTGCCTTTTGGTGACCCTGACATATTATATCGGTGGCGACGCTGGTATAATGTGTCAGACTTTGTAGATGATCAGGGTAAGCAGATCACCGTGGAGGCTTTGGAGCTGAAGAGCTGGCAAGAATGGAGGAGCTGAGGAGCTGTAGTTAGGAACCCTAGAATCCCCCTCCGTTTATGTAAATATTGAACTCTTGAGAGAGTTTTGTTGTAATAACGAGCCAGACTCCATTTGATTTTATGAATAAAATGTCCTTTTAACGTACCCAAAATTCAAGGCGTTACAGATTTTATCAATAAATTGTCTTCTTAACGTACCCAAAATTCGAGGCGTTACAAGTTTCGCTTGGCTTTTCGCTTGGCTTTTTAAAGGGTGTTTTGGAGTTGAGGGTTGCGTGGCAGAAGGCAGAAGGCAGAAGGGGGGTGGTGTGGGTTGCGTGGCAGCAAGGGTGTTTTGGACCTCTAATGCTGGCCATACAAGCTGGCCCCGTTGCCTGTAATTGTAATTTTCCCTTCTGACCCACATGGCGTGATCCCCTTGATACCTGGTGCAAAACAGAAACACGTGTACATCTCTCCATCTCTCTACATCTCCCCTTTTTCTCCTATCTCCCTCTTGCAAACGTGCATCTCTTTCTCTCTCATCTCCTTCCCTAACCGAAACACCTCTCTCTCTCCTCCCTTATTCACTGACAAACACCACCACTTCCACCTTCTTCTCCGGCAAGCAGCACCCCGCTCTGGCCACCTCCCTCTCTACCAACGAAGAGAATATTTTCCCAACTCCCATGAGTGCATCTTCTCGGACCTTCGCCGTCTCTCCCGCTTTCTCTCCTGAGATCCTTCCATTACGAAGCCAACCGTAACCAAACCCCAAAATCAAAGGTTTTTCGTCACTGAAAGCGAAATCTGGTGGGCCGGAACCAAGGCCCAGATGGGGCGGCTTCGATCGCGAGATTTCAGGCCAAAAAACTCTGTCATGGGACAGGTCAAGATCCTAAAGCCAGGCGAGGAACTGAGGCTGCCGCCGACGAATTTGGTTCTGGGTCCCACAGATCTGTTGGGTCTCGACTCGGACACGGTCTAGAAGTATTTTCATCTCTTTTTCCTTCTCCTGTTGCATGTGTGCTTTTATGACTTTACCGTCACTCCGCTCGCTCCATTACATGTAATTTTGTGATGATTTCTTGCATTTAGGTTTCATTGTGTGCTTTTGTGCTTCTGTGTTCGATTTGTGTGGGTAGACTCATTTAGGGCTACTATTTTTAGTTGCTGATGTTTTCCCCCTTCCTGATTTTTGTTGCATGTTCGCTTTTGTGGCTTTATTCTGAAATCGTGTAGTATTCATTTTCATTTGTTGTTTTTGTGACAGATTTTGAGGAATTTTGATGTCTGGTCTGGTTGGTTTGGTTGATTTGGTGAGTGAAGTATTAGAAAGTGAGAAGTAAGGAGTGTTATAGTCTTGTTTGTTTGTGTGTTCAACAACTATTAATATGATAATCCATATGAAGAATAAGCAGGCATCAAACAAAATTAATTATTTTTTCTTGTTATGGTGGAATTCATCATCAAGATGTCCATTAATTTTTTTTAGATCTTTATTCTTGTCTTCATTCTATGAGTGGACATTCTATGAAATATTACATGCTTTCAGCCTTGAGTTTCAGTCTGTATGTCATTTCATTATTTAGGTATGTTACACTTAACCATAAAATTTTGTGGATAGGCATTTGGATTTGAAATACAGACACATAATTCCCAATACAAGTTAGAAACAAAATGGATCCCTATTGTGTTGATAGCCTGGTAGGATCATTACTTTGTGGTTAATTCTGTTTGTGCGTATAATTTGGTGTATGGAGAGGAGCTGGTCCCATGAACCAAGCCCTTATTTCTTTTCCTTTCCTTTTCTTTTTCTGTTGCTATTGTTGTTTGTGATGATATACGTCTCTTCTTGTTGTTGTTCCAATCCAGGAGTGCCTAATAATTTTTCCTCAACTATGACAGCCTGTGATGATTTACATCTCTTGAGTTCGTGTGTGTTGAGAAAATGGGAGTTCGTGTGTGTTGAGAAAATGGGACCCATTTCTTGGCTTGACAAGTCTGAGGGCCTGTACATGTGGAAGAGTAGACAGATTGGCCCTCTCTCAATGGGGCAACTATTTTTTCAGCCATGGTGGTAAACACCTTTTCTTCTGCTATCAAAATGCAGATCTGACCGATTTCTTGGCTTGGCAAGTCTGAGGGCCCGTGGGAGAGTAGACTGATCGGTAAGCTTATGATGTTCTCAATACAAGGTAGATAAAGCTGATTGGCCAAATGCTTTTGTTCAGATGGATTAGTCTAATTGATTGGAATCCATTAGTGTGATGTGGAATAAATGCATTTGTGATTTCGTCCGAGGCCCAAAGATTTCTTGGTCAAGAGGGTTCAAAAGATAGGAAAACTAGACGTTCAGTGAGTCAGACACAGTTACCATTGCGATTGACACGGCCATAAGGGTGCTTAATTGCTTATAAGTTTTGATACATCATACCCTGCATGTGAATTTTTCATCCCATGTATCGAATAAGTTAAGTTGAAATGGTAAGAAAATGTAATGATGTCAGAATAAATAACCCTATAGTTTGATGTATTTCACCACTATGAATTTGCTTGTATTTTCTAATAAACCTGTACAACTCCTTGATTTACAGGGCATTCTTGCAGAAATTGTAGAATTTGTGATGGGAAAGGAACTTATCCCAGCTGTGATGGGGAGATATGGGGTGTTAGACGACGTGTGATAGTCCCAATATTGCATCAGAAGGTATCATGATGGCTTCGTACGTTCACTTCTGTTTGGTTTGATCTTTTTCTTTCCTGTATTGGTGTTTAGTGTCTTTTTAACTCTGTTGGTTGAAAATTGTTAGTTTGTAAAATTTCCTGAGTTCGAACTATTTTAGTTCCAGCTTATTTTCAAAGATAAAATCGCTCTATCTGTGTATTGTGTGGTCTTTATAATCTGTGGTATAGTATGTAGCAGTAATGATTAGCTTGTTTGGACAAGCTACGGATAGACTATGCCAGAAGCTCGATGAGGCCGATTCAAACAAAGAAGATGTAGAGATGGAGTCACTTTTCTCCTGTTAGAATTGAATAGGAAAGTTGGTTGTTCGGTTTAAGGATGAGGAGTGGGTTAAAGTGTTGGATGTTGTTTCCGTTCTATTTTTTTGGGTTAGAGAGTTGGATGTTGTTTGCATTCTATTTTTGTCCCCCTTCATATTTGCATTCTTTCCATTGTATATCCAGCTTTGTTGTGCAGCTACCTAATAAGATAGCATGAGATTTTATGATAATTATGCACATACAGATGGTGCTTTGGATAAAGAGAGAAAAGACAAGAAGAGGCAGCTCAAAGATACATTGAATCTTGTTCTTAAGAAGAGGAAGGTAATGGCAAAACTTTGACAACTAATACATTGACTAGCATAATTACCCTTCGGTCTATGTTTTGGACATTAACTCTTTCCGACTCTTTGATATGTTTCTATACTCTTAGAGCTCATGATAATAGTTAATTGAAATCTTTTGCTCTTCATTGCTATGCCAGCATGCCCAAATTGGTACCTTGGCCAATCAAAAACTTGCTGAAGAGGAACTATTAGAATACAAGTAAGATGGATTTTTGCTTGTGAAAAAGACTCGATCATCATTCCTACTTGTTTTAGCTTTGATTGGAACTTGTATGATCCACCGAGGTGGAGTCCTTGGAGCATTAATTCCTGCTATGGTGTCGTTTGGGGAATTATTTGTTGGTCTAGGCTTGTAGCTGGTTGGATGTGTAGCTTCATAGGCCATTTTCTTTACGTTTTTTTTATTTTGGTTGCATTGGATGTCCCTCTTAATCAATGGAAGCATCTTTTATCACCAGATAAAATATGCATATGACTGGTTATACTTCCTGAGTAAATTTCGTGCATTCAGTTTGTCAAACTTCCTTCGAGTATAGAGCATCGGATGTTAACTTGGTGACCTGTCTTATTTTAATTTGTTTTGAGTTCTATGCTGATCGACATCTAAAATTTCAGAAACAATCAAAATCGATCTCTACAGCAGGCATGATAAACGTGCCTTGCACGTTGTGATGCACCTAGTACTCCTAGAAAGTAGTTCATGAGTGCGTTGGGTCTGGGATTCGAGACCTCGAAATACCCTTTCTTGTTTTGCTCCTCCCTTCTCAATATACTACGTCATTGAATACAAGTAAGGTTCAAGAACCATCTCCTCTTGTTTTTTCTCGGCCAGAGAATGTTGCCGAGCATCTCCCCATAGAGTGATGTTGAGCGGTTAATCCGACCGTTGAACGGACGGGTCAGATTGAATTTGAATGCAAATAAATCTAAACCGTCCACCGCTCAATTAAGATCCGAGCCATCGATTGTCGAGATGAACGACCAGATTGACCTCTGCACCGCTCTGCAAGGGATGCCCCGGCAGCATCCCCGTTGTTTTTTCTCTAGTTAATCTTTTTGCATTTGTTGAGTCTCCATGAACCTAAATATCATTTTCTCATCTTTTCGTAGTGGACTATCAAATTATAAACGGAAGAATTAAAAATCATTAAATTATTGTTAGGAAATGTCTTTAGACACCAGCAATCTCTTACTATAAAAATCTTCAAAATTACTCATATTGTGAGGGGTTTAGGGGCGGCTCAACCCGTTTGTCAACTCCAATACAAGTTAAAAATTAAATAAACGGGACAACTATTCTACGAATTATTGGAGCTGTCAATATTGGACTAATGTTAAAGAAATAATGGCTCACATTGTTTGAGAGTGGAATAAGTGATCAATTAATAATATTTGGGACCTCCATTTATTGCCAATTGGTTTTGAAGTGGATATAAAGTTTAGAATTTTTTTTTTTAACGGAGATTCCATAATATACGGCTGGATTTAGAGCAAGATTTAAGAGGAGTTTTGTCTCTCCTTGTAGAGTAATAAAGTTCGCCTTAGCTTTGGGTGATTTATTTACGATTCGGGCTCGAGAAGATTAGTATGCATCTATTGATGATTTGCTAGAAATTCATTAGTGTGTTCATTTCTGGTCGACGTTCATCAGTAACGGATAAGGAAAGCTAAGACTAAGGTAGCTGTCCTTTTCTTGTAGTTGTGAATCTTCTGGATTCTTGTCGTCTTTTTTTCTTGGCTAGCAATGTATCTCTTTTTGAGACTGCTATAGAATATATGAATTTTCTGTTCAGCAGAAAGTGCGTCAGGTAATGCCTGGGATAGGAATGAAAGACATCAATTGTCTCGTTGTTTCTCGTTATGTATCAGTTAGATGATTAGTTTGACTTTGTTCAAGATGTCTGTAATGAATTTCGTTATGTAAGTGCCGTTGGGCTTTATCAATGCAGTACCTCTCACTTTTGTCAGGAAAAAAAAAGAAAAAAGAAAAAGAACTAACTGCTCTGTTAAATAGCTGAGTAGGATTAAGGGGAGCTAATTTCCTGTCCTGTCCTGTCCTGTCTCTCTCAAACAGTGAGAGCCCAAACCCTTACCCAACTCAAATCCCCCAAATCAAAAGATCCAGCCAAGTTATTTAGATGGGAAATTGAATTCAACCCATTATCCGAGCATTCAAAATCGTCACTAAAATCAACCATAAAATTGTCAATAAAATCATCCATAGACACGCAGGCCTTATGTTCCAAAATTTACCCAGTAGCCACGTCTCATGGACGATTGGGTTCTCGGACTAAGAAAAGAACCGACACTAGAAAGGAAAGAGCTCCAAACTTCAGTATCTTCAGCAAGTTTTCTATCAGCCAAATTCCGGTAGATAATATACTTTTACGAATTAGCTTATGAAATCCCGGTTCAGAACCCTAACAGAATCCAACTCCATGTTTAACGAGGAAAACAAATATAAAACCAAACAGCCCAAATACATTTGCCCATCCACAGTTAGATTACACAGACAAAATCTCGATACAAAGTCAGAAGCACAATAAGATACACTGCTACCTAATTGAGCAGAGAGTCGACCAAAAGTAAAAAGCAAAAAACAAAACCAAGTCGTGTGGACTGTGGACCAATTGAAGGGAAAAGAAGAAGATAGTTTGCGCTGAGACAACATCTATAAGAACTCTCTTGCCCAAAAAAAAGGATGAGTGATCCCGACCGAAGGATCGAAACTGTAGTTACTTCTATGCTCCACCGTTGATCTTTCCCAATGGTGAAGCAACAATGTTAGCTTTCTTCTACCAATAGCATCTTATGAGTAATCCTAACCGCCTGAAAAAGAAGAAACTATCAATGGAGTAGAAACGAATCCACTCCATAGGAATGAATGAGATCAAGAAGAAATTAACCCTCTCATGTCCCAAATAATTGGCAAAAGAGATCAACATAGCGTAACATGGAGAAGTACATGGCTAATCTCACTTCTTACATCTGAAGGACATCATACCCTTCTCCTTACAAACTTGAGCGATGACATAATCATAGAGAAATAGAAATGGACAAGACTTTGGTCTCACATGAGTTTTTAAAAGTGAGTGACCAATGTATTGTCTTTCAAAACTCAAAGGTATCAAGAGCAATAAAAAAACTCGGGTAGTGGAGGATATAAAAAGGCATGAAAATAAGGCATCAGCAACTACTGGTCTTTATTATGAATATATGGAGCATATTTGGCATTACCTCGACGTGAAATGAGCATCCATATGCATGTATGCGTGCGAGAGAGAGAGAGAGAGAGAGAGAGAGAGAGAGAGAGAGAGAGAGAGAGCAAACTTAAATAACTAAAGAAGTAATGGAATTGAAAGAAGTAACCAAGAAGGGATTAGCAACACTGGAATTTAAAAGGATAAATTGAATCCAATATTGAAGAACGTTGACATGACATGAGAGAAATAGAGACACCCAGACGGGGGGAGCAAACTCACATTATCTAACACCACAGGCCACGAGCCTCCTTCAGTCACTTGTGGGAAGATAAATCCTGATGGCGTCTTTCACTTTAAGTTTCCGCCTGCAGGTTGGGCATTTGCTTTGAGCAGCTATTGCTCCGCATATGCACTTTTTACAGAAAATGTGACCGCACTTGGTAGATGTTTCTTCAACAAATGGGCCCATGCAAACTGGGCAACTAAAGCTAGGTGCCTTTGGCGGGGGAACACTCTGGTATACTTCTAGAGCTTCACAAACATTGTTACTCTGCGAATCATGCAGCAGTCCAATATTATTCATTTGTTGGCAACACTACATTAGTTGAAGTGACAAATATGTGAATAAAATTTGTAACAAACCAATGAAAATCAAGACCAAACTCCAATTGAGCCTAAGAGAAAAGAACGTAGATTTGCAAACTATGGGAATATCTACACTTGTTTAGAGATCTGAGGTGTTTATGAGAACAGTAAAAAAGAGACGCAAACAGAGAGGAGAAGATCGAGCCACTTACAACCAAGTAGATGCATAGTGCTATAAGTATCTTTCACCTACAGAACAACTTTCACTTGACCAACTAGACGCAAGGTTTCATTTCCATTCTTCTTCGTATTCTGGAATCTAATGTCTGAGGTAGAAAACTGTTCCCTATCTTTCACCTAAAAAAAGACTTACTCATACCCCTTACCCCAGTCAAAATTAAAAAAATTGGTTACCGCAAGGATCCATTTCCATTCTTCTTCATATTCTGGAATCTAATGTCTTGAGTAGAAAACTGTTCCCCACCCTATCTTCAGAACTTCTGCACATAAACGTGATTTTCATCCTCTTATTTATCCTTTATAAATCAGTTGAAATCCATTTAAGCTTCTCCTAACAGTTCAATTTTTCCTAAAAGTTTACCTTTAACCTTCGTTTACTGAAATGACCTCCCGATATTTGGTAATTCCTTTAATGTCTGTAGTAAAACTCCACAAATGAAGGGTACAAGACCGGTTATTAATCATTTCCTAGCATGGCGTGAGTAAGGATAAAACAAATAGCCAATCCCAGTGACAAAAAAATATAATACCCGTCAGGCTAAAAGAAGTACGTCAATAAAGGAAAAGGATGGTATTATCATAACGTCCAGAAGTTAGTCATCACACCTAGGCATTCTCATTGCTTTCTAAGTTTATGCAAAGGTCACCATTGACATTTGCACGTTTTGTTGAACCTCCTTTGCGCCGGTTGTTGCCACCAGGAAATAATACCACTGCTGATTCTGTGATACCAATATAAGAATGCACATTATAAGCCCCAGTTGTATAAAGAAACAAGTTAAACAAGAAAATAGAGCTGATATGGCGAAAAGAATGAAACATCATAAAGCGTGCTTATAACTCAAATTTTCTTCCCACACCCCTCCTGATCTCCAAATTACTTACATCTTGACAAAAAACAAGAAGATTTTTAACGACTGCCATTAGGTGGCACGTGGTAGGATTTTTATCAGTACTGTACGCCGCGTACAAACATGGTTATACAATTTTAGCCCCCATTGCAATGAATGACTATAATCAAAGCAACAAATCTCACAAAAACAAAATCCAAGATCACCAATAACCTAAGAGAGTTTATGACGGCACGGGTACTTCTAAAACCATGTTGTACTTGTACCTGTACCTTACTGGGGCTTGGAATGGTACTTCTATTTACATATTGGGTACACGAAATACGTACCGAGATATTTCCCTATGAACTTTCCATACCCAAGAAGTACCCCAATATATATCAAGGCGCACCTAATAAAGAGACGAAGCTAAGTTGACAAGACTTCATTGGCATGATTTTAGAATAAAGACTTTGGTCCTAGGTTCTTTAGTATAATGGCGTTAAACTTTAATTTGCACCTTAAGGTTGGCGCTAAACAGTTATTTGATATTGGATTCCTAATTCCCCAAGTAATTTAGCTATTTCCTTTATTTGACATGGGATACATACTCTATATTATGACAATTCGTGATAGTTGTACAACAGCCGTAGGCCCGTATCCATACCCAACAATTATGAAGGTTCGCCATATCCGTATTGTTAACACACATGTTAATGTGCTTCTTAGCTAATAACCATAGTACATAGAGCACAGATTGTTTTTCATTAAGTAAAATGGTAAAGTAAATAATTATTGCCAATAACCTGAATGGCCTCTTCGAAAATCCCTTTCTGCATCAATCACCTCTACCACCCCACGGTTCCTTCTAGCATTCTCCCTAGCCTAAGATGAGGAGTAGAATACAAATTTAAGGAAAGGAAAAGAAATAAGAAAAGCAATTAGCATTAAAAAAAAAACAGCATGATACCAGCAGGGAATTTCATACCTCAACAAAACTTCTGGGGGAGCATATGACAACATCATCATCAACATACCCAAGCTCAGGTGTCGTTTGTATTTGCAACAGTCCGCTTAGGGAAGTTTTTGAGAAATTGGAAGCTTCAGTTTTGATGAGTTCCTTCGCTAGGGGGTTCGAGCCTTGTTTTGCAGAAACCATTCCACAGTACTGATTTCTGCTAGTTAAGCCTTCATCCTGGTGTTACTAGGGTCAACCTCATATTGTAGTTGAGTAGTTGTTGGCCTCTCCCGCTGTAAAAATGGTCTTCCAGGACAAGTAGTTGAATCCTGTTATTAGAGATGAGGAAAAGTGTATAGGGTGTTAATGAACCCTTACACATATACCTTTATTTATATTACTTTGGAGAGTTACACATACATAAGATAGACGATGTGGGACAAACCCACTTTCTCTAATAAACATTTCTAACACTCCCCCTCAAGCTGGAGAATAGATATCACAAATTCCCAGCTTGTTACATAAAAATTCTAAACGAGGTTTAAATAGTGATTTGGTAAAAACATCTGCTATCTGAGCACCTGTGGACACAAAAGTCATAGCCAACACACCAGCATCAACCTTCTCTCGAACGATATGACAATCTACCTCAATATGTTTGGTTCTCTCATGAAACACAGGGTTCGAAGAGATATGTATTGCCGCCTGATTGTCACAATACATAGGAATGGGTAACTGCACCCGAAATTCCAGCTCCTCAAGAAATGATCTAAACCAAACAACTTCACATGTAGTATGAGCCATGGCACGATACTCTGCTTCTGCACTAGACCTTGCAACAACAGTCTGTTTCTTACTTTTCCAGGTAACTAAGTTGCCACCAACAAATGTACAGTAACCAGTTGTTGAACGTCTATCAGAAGGTGACCCTGCCCAATCTGCATCAGTAAATGCCTCAACACGCAAATGACCATTGGAACGGTAAAATAAACCACGTCCAGGATGAGCCTTAAGATACTTCATAATACGAATACAAGCTTCCCAATGTGGAAGACGAGGAGCAGACATAAACTGACTCACCATACTAACAGCAAATGAGATATCAGGACGTGTATTGGTAAGATAATTTAACTTACCAACCAAACGACGATATTGGTCTGGATGAGGAAATTCCTCCCCCTGATTAACGCAAAGTTTGACATTAGGATCCATTGGAGTCTCCACAGGTTTGGCTCCCAGCAAACCTGTCTCTTCTAGAATATCCAGCACATATTTTCTCTGGGACAAACGAGGTGTCAGAAATAGCGGAAGACAAAGCAGAACGACCAGAAGTCGGTGCAGAAATAGACGATGACTGTCGGAGACGACTGAATACCTCGCTGAGCGGAGGTAA
The DNA here is from genome assembly GCF_030253575.1 of Rhododendron vialii. Taxonomy (NCBI): domain Eukaryota; kingdom Viridiplantae; phylum Streptophyta; class Magnoliopsida; order Ericales; family Ericaceae; genus Rhododendron; species Rhododendron vialii. The sequence continues at coordinate 9,246,029 of NC_080558.1, read as the reverse complement.
GTCACGATTTCCCAAAATCTGATTACCCACAGGGCCAAAAGTGGATGATGCACCGGATAAAAAACGAGTAACCTTCATACGTTCACGCTGGCGCCGTATAACCTGAATATTAGCAGTAAGTGGCTCACATATATCCAATTCATTACAAATGCGCCGAAACTTAGTATAATATTCCTCAAAAGAATCATCACCCTGAGATGTATTAAAGAAAGACTGATGAAGATCATATGTGCGACGGAGATTGTCGACACCTGAATACAACTCATGTGCCTGTGTCCACACCTCTCTAGCTGTATCACAAAACATCAGCGTACTAGCAACCTGTTCCGTCATACTATTCCGTAATTCTGAACGAACACGGGCATCAACAGCTTTCCATGCCCTATATGTAGGTTCAGCAGTAGCAGGAGGCTCATCAGTCAAAAAAGAGTCCTCAGACTGACCCATATAATACACCTCAACAGCTTTAGCCCAAAGAACATAATTGCCCCCATTTAATGGTGTGGAGGTAATAGGGCGCCTCTCGCGAGACCAAGAACCACTTGATACGCTACCAACAATAGTAGAATTAGAGCTAAAAACGGTACCAGAATCAGAATCCTTCTTCTCAGACATTCTACCGAACAATGGAGGGGTAACAACCAATAACTAGCAAATAACCAGTACGCAACCAAAGCAAAATACCAATAACTATTGATCAACAAAATCAACTAATATACTAACATCGAACCAGTCACCAGGCTGAATAGATACCCAATATCAACAACCCCAACATAACATATTCTTCACAACCACTAGTCCACCACATGACAGCGATACTTGACAAGAACAGTATAGAAAATAGTTACCAGAATGAGAGAAACATCAACGGAAATTGCAAAAACGAGAAAACAGGGCCTGGTGATGCATGCCAGTGCATGAAGATGGTCACCGAAACAGGGATGAACAGTAACTGTAAGGTGATGAACAGTAACGTAGGTGAACAGTAACGTCGGTGAACAGTGCGATGAACAGTAACCGTGAACAGTATAGTGAACTAGGATTAGGGTTAGGGTTAAGGCAGAGGCTAGGGTATGGTTTAGGATTAAGGTTAAGATGGTGGTGTATTAGGATTGTGGTGGTTTAGGATTAGGGTTAAGGTTAGGCTCTGATACCATGTTATTAGAGATGAGGAAAAGTGTATAGGGTGTTAATGAACCCTTACACATATACCTTTATTTATATTACTTTGAAGAGTTACACATACATAAGATAGACGATGTGGGACAAACCCACTTTCTCTAATAAACACTTCTAACAAATCCGATAGTGAGACACACTTAGGATACTTGGACACACTGGGGGCATTGAACACCCGAAGTCAAGCTAAAAGTTATTTTCCCAATCAACTTCTAATATAACACGGTCAAAACAGGTTTGGTGGTGGGATACGGTTTAGCGATGATATTACTGTGAATCAGTTGAGGCTTTCACGTAGTCCTCTGATGAGAGGTTTGTGATTTTTTTTGTCGGCTGTTCTTGGATCATATATCTGTGAAGGCATTCCTAGAGGAAAGTGAAAGGCAAAGGTAATGTGATCTGATTAAGTCGCCACTAAATTGTTCATCAATCTGGTTGATAAACTCGACGAGTTTTTACGAGTAGCAGTTTGGATTAGCGAGGTAGGCCCAGAGTGCGGTCTTTAGGAGTCCAAATGGACCATCCACACTTAAATAAAATAAATAGATAATAAATAATCTAATAAATAAAATATGTTGAGGTTAACAAAATTTCATCTTCGGAATGTAGGGAGTTTAAATAAAATTACTTGGGCATTAATAATAAGGTTTATAAGGTCGTAAAGAATTTTTGATTGGAAATGCTATAGAAATAACAATAAATGGTAAATTAAATAAAAAATATTAATTCAACAAGATATTATTTTTGAGATGCAAGGAGTCTAGAAAAAATTAGTTTGGGTGTTAAAACGTTATTTGAAAGGTCGCAAAGATTTTTCGTTTGTAAACTTTGATAGATAACTAATAAATAATTTAATAAATAGATAATTAAATAAAAAAAATATGATCTTAACAAGTTATAATCTTTGAGGTGTGAAAAGTCTAGGAAAAATAGTTCAGGTGTCAAAAATGATGTTCAGAAGGTCACAAAGTTGTTTCGAAACGTTTAAAACCAACTCAATCTACCAGATAAATTAAACTGATATAACTAATATATTTTATATTAATATGATATTACACTGTAAGAAAATAATATCATATTAGTAGTTTTTTATAATATTAATATCAGAAGGATTGTAAAATAAATATCAAAAAGATCATCTTATACGTAAATAATTACAAATAAAGTGTCAAGATCAAAAATAATATCATATAGCTGAATGCGGCAGAAAACGCGCAGTGAACTATTTTTTTTTCGTTCGGGACATAGGGTTAAGTATATAAACACGTAATATACTTTGAGAAGAGGTTGGAGTGGATTATAATACATTGAATTGGATCGAATTGATTTAAGAAAGAATCTTGAATTTTGGGGAAGAAGACTTCGGGTTCTTTGATCGGGAGACTTTGGGATCGGATTGAGGTTTGTTTGGGGATGCTCTGGGTTGTAGGAGGTGATCGGGATGGTTGAATTAAGCTTCGGTTGGGCATAGCTATGAAACCCACTTTTCTCTCTCTTTCTTTCTCTCTCTAAAACTCTATTGATTGTAGCTTGGGTTTCTTCTGTTTTTCTTCTTCTTTTCTGGTCGGTGAAGTGTGGAAAATATCGTGGTATTTTCGTGGGTCAATGGGGTGGGGTATTTATAGGAGAATTTTGATGGAAGAGGATAAGAGTGAATTTAATAGGGTTGGGTTCATGGGATTTGGAATGGATGAATTGGGCTTGATTTTAGGGTTAGAGAGGAAGTAGAGACTGAGTAGGAGACGGAAGGAGTTTGAGGTGAGGGAGGAGAATGAGTGTGCATGCACGCATGTGTGTAGAAATTTTTTAAAAAGAATGCATGTATATATTGTATGCATAATTGTATTTAAAAAAAAGAATTGCATTAAGGACAATAATTCTAATAATATTATATTTAGAAAAAAAAATTGGGTCAAAAATCCGGATCGTTACATATTGTCACCATCTTGTTCGTTCACACAACTTCGAACTCATACATTAATTTTATTGAAGTTTTGAACAATATTCCATTGGACATGATAAATAGTTTAGCCGCAATGGACTAGGCATGAGCAGAGGTGTTGTTGAATTCTATATAAATCCTCACATCTACACTGCATGGCCATCCCAACTGCACCATAAATAGCATTGAAGGCAACGTTGCAATCACGGATCCCATTTGGACCACATTCCCCTTTCATTCTCATGTTTACTGGGCAGAATTTGATTTCTCCTGAAATATATATTGCATTACACAAACAAAGCTTTGTAAAATATGAAAATCTAACCTTTATAAATTCCTATGACAAAATGCAAGAAGATAATTAATTTGATTATTTTCAGTTCAACGAAGTAAAAATAAAAGCGAATGAGCTATGCTTGGATATTGGATTTCTAGTGAAAAAAAAGGAAAAATTAAGGTCCATACATGTTTACAAGTAACGAAATGGAAAAAGAAAACCCTTTTTGTTGTCAAGAAATTACTTTAGCATTCTCTCTCCCCGCCCCCCCGCCCCCCCAAATTTTCTTGACCCAACTGCAAAGAAAAGTTTTTTTTTTTTTTCCTTTTTCGTAATATGGATTTTTGTCCCGACTAAAACGCAAAGAAAAAGTTTATTTCTTTCAAGTAATTTTCTCTCTTCTTTTTTTTTTTATCAGCAAAAAGAAAATTCATTAACTCAAAATACAAAGTACAGAGATAATAGGCAGTGGTGGATCTAGGATTTCTATAGAGATGAGTCATCTTTTAAGCATTACTTTTTTTAATTAGTAAATTTTTTTGTCCAACGTCCATAGGCAATCCATGGTGAGAAGAGATTGTCTCACCGACATCGAAATCAAAAAAACAATTTGCATAAGCATTCCCGACTCAAACGAGATGACGAGGGTTTGAAGACTGATCAAAATGACGAGGGTTGAAGTCTTGAAGATTGATTCCAAACGAGGGTTTCCACCGTTTGGGCGAGAACGATATGTTTTAAAGAGAGAAGCACTAGTGCTGGGGTTAGTCCACCTTTCGGTTCCAATTAAAAATAAATAAATAAATCAATCCCCGAAATTCCAGGTGTGTCATGTGATCCACCTGTGCTCATGCCCAATTCGCCCATGATAATAGGGGCTTGGGTACACTGGCCTGACCACCCAAGACACTCTTCTCCTAACCACATGGATGAAACTAATTTAGGTCCAACAGGCTGAGCCCAAACCAGGAAATTTTCTCTCTTCTTGCCTTGTTTTTAAATTTCTTTGCCAAATTAAACTTCAAAAACCAACGCAAGGGTTTCAAATAGAACATCATACCTTGAGAGAGGGTAAGTGAGCTCAAAAGAAGTGCAAAAGAGAGCATGGCGAGTGCTACCAATTTCGTCATTATCTTAATTTCCTCTTTATTTGCTGCCTAGTAATATCGATGTGATTAGTCTCCAATGAAGGTAATGATATACTTTGTTCTTGCCATATATATATTGGCTCTACTAATAGTGTGCAAAATGATTGGGAAGGCGTTTGTATGATTGGGAAAAATGCCAAGAAGAGGAGTTACAACAAAGATTGCAAGGTACGGTTTTGGACCCATCCCAACAGGACTCACTGCAATGGAAATGGACAGTGAATAAGAGATTCTCGGTGAAATCGATTTATGGACAGTGGGAGCAAGCTGTTCAGGTGCGAGATAATGTGTTGGGATCATTATGGAGGAACCTTAGTCCACCAAAGGTGGAAATTTTCTCCTGGTTGGCTCTACAAGGTAGGTTAGTTACTAGATCTATTCTTGCTAGCAGAAATGTGATTCCAGAGGGTCAAACGCTTCTCTGCCAGTTTTGCTCTTTGTATGAGGAAACACCGGAGCATCTCCTTTTGCATTGTTCGTTTTCTTGGAACATTTGGTCGATAATTATGCAATGGTGGAAGTTGGAATGGGTATGTCCCCCTTCTCTGGCAGTCTTAGCTACTTGGGGGTTTGGCAACAGGTTTCGAAATTTGGAACGGCACATTTGGGAGGTGACTTTCTTTGGTACTTTGTGGTCTTTGTGGCTTGCGAGGAATGACCTCATGTTCAACAATCTATCAAGGTCTGCGAGTGAGGTAGGGGATCTAGTCAAGACAAGGGTGGCTATGTGGATGAAAACTAAGTTCGACATCAAGATGTACTCGGTGGAGGAGTTTAAGAGCTTTCTAGGTGGAATCCGTACACTAAAGCTCTAAGTTTGGCCTTGTGGTGTTGTAACATCCAACCTTCGGTTGGATGCTCCCTTTTGTTTTTCTCCCTTTTTCCCCCTCGATGTACCCCTTTTCGAGTTTTATAAAAAATTTTTCTTTTGCCGAGCAAAAAAAAAATAGTGTGCAAAATGATGGGTATGGACAAATGACACCAAGGAATGAGATATACATACCATTTGAAATGGCAAAACATTAAAAGGAAAATCTCTTCAAACCATTACCTGGATGTTATACATAAAGGCTACCTATTTTTGAAGAAGTTTGTATTTTCTATTTTTTGGAAACAAATTAAACTGGAATACATGTTTGGTATTAAAATGAACGACTGCGACCATAGACCCAAAGTTCAATAGAGCGAAGTATCCCAAACAACTCGATTTAAATATTGTGCTCTCAATTTCAACAAAACGCTTGAACATAAAGAAAACTTGAGTATAAGAAGTTTTCATGACTTACCAAAGATAGATCAATAAATTTAACAGCGTCATAAAAGCTAGAAGGGAAAAAATGTTCTAACCAGACTACTACCCGAACCACCCAGCTTTTTTTGTTCTCCAATCCCTAGAGGCCATGTTGTGAAATTTTATTGTACTCGCAAGCGCACGAATCGTATCGAAGTATAGTTATGCAAGTGCGAGGTCGAACCCACACAAGGACTTGTTTTTTGTTTTTTTTTTTTAACCGGAAAACTAAGTAAATTGAAACTGATTAAACCTTAACCTAGTTAACAAAAGTGTGATTGATTTTATAAATTACGAATCGAATGAAAAATTATAAACGAAAGTAACGAAACTGTCACGGCAATAGTAATGGAGTTTTCGGTTGAGAAAAGTAACTTAAGTTTTGGAATCCACACCAACAAATATTTATCAACTAATTTTATGCAATTATTTTTTCCTTTTATTTCTGCACTTTGATTTAGAGGCTAATCTTAATCATTATGCATAATATGTCGTTAAGCCATTTTTATTTATATCAAAAATATGTTCCTCCTCTGCTTTAAAAGTTTAAGCCAAAATCATCAACTATATCCGTATGAACAAATCACAATAGATATCCCGAACTTAAATATTAACTTTGACAAATCAAGCAATTCAATTAATAGGGTGATATCAAATCATGGAAAAACCCATTCCGATTGAATCCATATCCGAGTTTCAACCCAACATATTTATGGGATCAAAACAATAAACTATGAAAGTACGTAAGAAAAATCATACGCAGATCATTAATCAATAAAATTTATGGAGTTTCATCCTCAACGTACCATAGTTGAGGATTTTAGCCTGTGATAGATAAAAATAAATAAATCATTCGACTAGATCGAATCCATAATAATAATCTTACAATAATTTCTTTTGCTAGCTCCTCTGTTTATCTCCAACCGTGGCCTTGAGTTTCGTCCGTGGCCAAGCCGCACGGTGCCTCTGATCCGTTCTGCCCTCTCAGTCGTTTTGCTTCTTTTAAATAGGCTACTGATCATGAGGTGAGGTAATGCTATCATGGGAAGAGAATCTTTTTTTTTTTTTTTTTTCTCTTCTAACTTTCCTAAACTCTACTAAGTAAAATTAGAAAGGAAATATTCTTATTTCATGAAAACTCTAATGGCCTTTGATTTCTTCAATTCTTTTCCACGTTGCTGCCCCTTGATATACAGCTTATACAATTTGACCCGACCGGCCGTTGCGTGATGCGTATGTATTTTTGGTGCATCAAAGCTCTGTGAACTTTGATGTTTTTCCCTCAATGTATCCCTTTCGAGTTTTATAAAATGTTTCGTTTGCCGAGAAAAAAAAATATAAATTGATTATGAAGATATAATTACTAGTACTCTAGTAAGCACAATAAAAAAAACTTAACAATATGTGGATATATAGATCTCTACGTTTCAATATTTTGCTTTCATCAGGCCACATCAGTCTTTTTCTTAAAAATCAGCTGCTTTGCCTTGTTCTCTTTACAATTCAAAAAAAAATTTCAAAAAATTCCCCATAGATTCCTCCTATTTTTAACATTTCTCTCTCTATCTTTCTCCACTTATTACCTCTACTATTTTGAAAAAACCTTTCAAATACTAAACCAAACACAATACGGAGGTACCACAGGGTCTTACACAATCCGTTGTGCATTTGATGTACTGTACACAAAATAGCGTACTAATGGGCTCATTTATAATCTCTGCACTCATTAGCTTCGATTGGTTAATTGGGTTACTACCCCGAAACAGTGTACAAAGAGTCTAATTATTCAGTGATCTTGGAGCACAGCCACGTGGTACACAAACACCACATATTATCGCGGGGTCCACGGCTAAGTGTTTGAATCCCACATAAATGTGTGACGTTGAAATGATCCGAAGCACTATGTGGCTGTGATTGTGGCTGCGCTCCAAGATTACTGGAATAATTACTCATATAAAGGGAAAGATAGGGAACGACTGTTTCCCTTCATCTCCGGCGCCGGGAAAATATTGAGAAATTCAACATCAAACAAACTTCATTGTTATTTCCAGAACAAGTGTTCAAGGATGCAACTCCAAAGGGGTTGGCGAAGTAGTCTTAGCCAGTGACCTAGGTATTTGTTTCATCTTAAGGTTTCAGGTTCGATTCTCTTTGCCGATAACTTATGGGGCCACTTCACCTTCATGTGTAAGCGTGTGAAATGATTATGGGAGAGATTATAGGGATTAGTGTAAAGTGTGCGTAAGCTGACTCGTGACAACTCGTATTACCACAAAAAAAAGAAAAAGTGTTCGAGGATACATGCTCTGAAGACTTAACAAGCTCTTTTTAGATATTTCGTTACATATGATAAAAAAACAAAACAGAAGATAGATCGATGTTTTGTAGAACATCGTTTATTGAAGTTTGAACCAGCAGCTACCCTGTACCACATGGAACAAGGCACGAACAGATGGTGCTCGGCTCGTATCTTGTAGGGCCCCTATGAATCTTGATACAATTCTGAAAAAGTTTTTTTTACTGATATTGAATTAAATTAATTTTTTACATGAATCAAAAATATATATATATTAAGAATAATTTGTGATTTAAATCATTTTTTTTTGTTCCAAATGGGTTCTACAATATAATTAATCATCGTACCGTTTATTGGGCACCTAAGGGAAAACGATAAATTTCACGAGAACGGTGCCGTTCCTCGGGGTAAGCACCCATGCCGACCCTTGTGGAGCAGGGCCTCCGCTTCCATCTTTCAAAATGTATTTATTCCCTAAACCCAACCAAAGTACCTAAATACCGACTGTACCAATGCTGAAACATATGCCCTTTGCGGAAAAAACATCTATACACACCACCTTGAAGAATCTTTGTGGCTCATTTTTATGAGTCTTTGTGGCTTAATTTATAAGTTTTTGTGGCTCACTTTATGAAAGTGTGTACGGTACACACTTGCGAATTTTATGGTTTACTTTTATGGGTTTTTGTAGCCCCATATATGAGATTTTGTGGTTGTTTATATATGTATTTTGTGGCCCACTTTTACAAAAATTGTGGCTTACTTTTACGAATTTTGTGGTAAAAAAGACGGCTAAAAATAAAACAAAGATGGCTCTAGGTTACGAATTTTGTGGCTTACTTTTACGAATTTTTGTGGTTCAAAATATGAATTTTATGATTTATTCTTATGAATTTTGTGGCTCAAAATACGAATTTTATGATTTTTTCTTATTTTTTGGGGGTGTTTAGTATTTACTGTAGACAAAATTATTTGGGGGTGTTTAGTGTTTACTGTAGACAATCCGTTGTTTAGGCATATATATCCACCAAGGCGCTAATTAACTAGAAGTTCTTCGTCACCGTTGCAATATTCATGATCAGTTTTTGTTTTATTAGCAAAAAATAATTTCATTAACTCATAAACACGAAGCTACAAAGATAATAGGAGCTTGAATATACCGGCTTGACATGATCAGTTCTTTTACGTACATGAGTTTTATAAAATGGAAGAGCATTTTGTTGGGAAAAATACGGTAGAATCAGAATTCCCAATAACAATTTCATTGACAATTGTGTAATTATAGATTACATAAACAACAGATTATAAAGAACAGAGGTAGAAACAAAACATCTGTAACTTGAAACCGAGTCCTGTTTGATACTACAGTCTCCTTAAAAAAGATTCACCGTCTATTGAGGATGTTGTAGGATTCGTCGGCATCTTCCTCCTAGGGTTAGCTCGGCTAAACCACAAGTCACCTGAACACCTCAGTGGACTGACTGCTTTGTGTCTTGTTTGGAACACTTTTTGAATTTTTTTTTGAAAAAGTAGTAGAGTTAATTAGTGGAGAGAGATAGAGAGATAAATGATTAGAAGTAAGGGGAATCTTTAAAAAAAAAACTTCTCAAAAAGTGTTCCAAATAAGGCATTGGTGAACTAAACGAACGAGGGAAGACAAGTACAACAACGAGGAACATACATACTCAGAACAAGAAAGAAATTAAACACCACCAACCCTACAAAACAAATGAACAAGGAAGGAAAATGATGAAAGGGCAACTGTTCATACCCTTCATCACGGTATTTGAGTCATAGGTGTCTCTTTAGGTATTGTTTTGCCTTGGTTGGATTTTGGGATTTGTGTAGTTTTGGCATAGTTGGTTTCTTGCTATCTTTGGAATATTGTTATTCTCTCTCTTTGGGTCCTCGTGGAATTTGATTAATGGAATGTGGAATCGTCTCTTTGTGAGTTTGGTCTTCTCTGGCTTGATGCCTTGTGTTTAGTGTTCTTTTAATCTTTGTTGTTTGTTTTAAAAAGATTAATGAAATTCCTTTTTCCGTTGGAAAACAAAATTGTATGACTTGATCCGTAACGATGAGAATTCTCCTACCAAAATGCTGAAACATATATATATGTGGTTTTGGCATATATATATATAAAGTACTTTTCAGGTTCGGTCGTCCGGATTTTCTTATGGTCTGGATTTGTGTCTTAGCTCCCATTTCCCGATCGATTTACGATGATCCGAACCGCTCAATGTGTTCAGAACGTGATTTTAAGAATATCCGCCAGAAATCAGCAAAAAAAATGACCAGAAAGAGCTTGATCTGAGCAATTTTTTCTGAACCGTTCAATAAAAAAACTGCTCAGATCAAGCCCTTCCCGATCATTTTTTTTGCTGATTTCTCACGGGTACCCTTAAAATCACGTTTTGATCAGAGCCTGAGCTATCTCGGCCGTGATATCCTTGGTCAAGCCCGTGACAGCCCGGGCATTCCTCTGAAGAATGCTCCCCCGGAGCATCCCAAAGGCTACACCGAGGTTCTTGACACTGTCGGCATGATGGATCTGGCGACCGGCGAAATGGCGAAATTCTGGAGCCTAGGGGAGTTCTCTCGGATTGACCCAGGAACCTTCCTCCGCTCCACCGACTCCCCCTCCGGGCTCTCGCTGCTCCTCCTCGATCAGGATCGTCTCCTGATCTCCCCCTTCTCCGTCCCCCCCCTCACGCCGAGCCCTCTTTTCCGGGGGCTCCTGTGGTAAAACAGGAGTCGCCCTCGAAGTCCCGGCGCCTGACGTACCGGGGACTGTTCCCCTGCCCCGACCAGCCGGCCTCCGGCGCCTAAGATTCAGCACCTCACGAGTTCCGGGACCCGTCATCTCCTCGCTCAGCCCGGTTCTCTCTGGAGTATCACGGTCAATTTCTTCGCGAAGGATGCCCCGAGGTCCGGAGTTACTCTCCTCAGTCTCGGTCGCACCCTCTCCTCTCCCCTCGTCCTCGTCCTCGTCCTCGTCCTCATCCTCTCCCTCTGCCTCGTCCTTGGCCTGCCCTCGGGACCCCCTGCTGCCTCGGCTTTTTCTTTAAAAAGCTCGTGTAAGTTGGGATGTACCCGAGCAGCTCTGGTGCGTACCGACTAGTGATGGGAATAGCGTAGGCCGTTGTAATCCGGGCCCGGTTAACTCTCTCCCGAAGCTCTTGAACGATTCCTTCGGCTGCAAGGCAAAACCAAAACAAAGGATCAGTATAAGTATACAGGGCATAATAAAAACATGCAAAGTATCTACCGAAGAGTAATTTCTACCAACCAGGAGCCCCGGTCCCAAACTGCACTCTGGTAGTGGTATTCGCTAGACCTGGGTAACAGGTCGTGTCGGGTCGTGTTCGTGTTGTGTCAGTCGGGTTCGTGTCACAAATCACCCAACCCTAACCCAACCCATTTAGAATTTGTGTTTCTCGAGTCGTGTCATTTTCGTGTTTCGTGTCAGAAATGCTCAATTCTAACCCGTTAACTTCGTGTCCGGTTCGTGTCGTGTTATCGTGTCTGTTGCCTAACTCTATATAGAATTGCAGATATACCATATATTATGTATATATGTTCGTGAAAATGGGTGACACAGATTCGTAACCGTGTTGGTCGTGTCAATTTCGTGTCTCGCGTGTTCAACCCGAACCCGACCCATTTAGAATTCGTGTTCTCGAGTCGTGTCATTTTCGTGTTTCGTGTCAGAAATGTTCAACCCTAACCTGCTAACTTCGTGTCCGGTTCGTGTCGTGTTATCGTGTCTCGTGTCTGTTGCCCAGCTCTAGTATCCGCATTCTCCCCGGGACCGAACATAAAATTTTCGGTTACCGAGACATAAATGTTCGCCCACTCCTCAGAGTCGGGGAGACGGTCGACAAGGAACGTGTCGTATCCTGTCCTGCATGAGAGGTAGTATCGGTTGCTCTCTCGGTTGACTCCCACGAGATACACGCCGAAGAGTTCCTCAACCCCAAAGGTCAAGTTGAACTGCCTCCTTAGCTCAATGACGCTAGTGATAATTCGGTAAGAGTTTACCGTGAGCTGGGAGGAGGTAAAAGAAAGGGTCCGGAGTACTCGTCGGACGAATTGATGAAGGAGGAATCTAACCCCTCCCTCAGTGATTGCCATCAAGGGAAAAATCAATTCCCCTGATCGGTGAGGAAGGGTCTTGGGGTTGTTGTCGAGATGCAGCCGAACCTCTACGTCCGGAGGGATGCTGTAAACCCTTTTGAACTCAGTGTAGGCAGCCGGGGTCCCATTGAAGTACTGGTTCAGATAGGAACACGGCCTCATCGGCCTCCTTCGTCCCCGAACCTCTTCGGGGGCATCGGCGAATGGGCCCGGTCCGTGGCCCGAAGTACTAGGGATCTCCATCTCCCAAGGAACGAAGGTTGTAACGGGACGTGAAGCTCTAAGAGGGTCTGAGGGTCAATAACATCCAATGGAATTCGGTAAAAAGCCTGGGCACGACACTCCTCAAAGATTTCCTCAAGGTTGGCAGAAGAAGAGCTACTGGAACAGTCCGAGGAGACTTCAACAACCATTCGCCCCTACCTAGCAAAAAAAAGATGTGTGCAAAAGCACGTTAGCTATATGCCCAGGGAAAAGCAACATGACCTAGCAAATAGGGACGAAATGGTCATCGCTCCTCGGTATATTTCTGGGGACCCTTCTCCGAGAAAGGTCTCTGAGGCCAGTGGTTATTTCTATGGTCTCGGGTTGAAGATTGGCCTCGGGATGAATATGGCCCTCGGGTTGAATTTAGACCTTGGAAAAGTTAAGAACATAGCGCTGGAGACGCCCAGCGCCGCCGTAGGACAGACAGTGGCGAACGGCGGCGCAGCCACAATACGTAAAAATGTGAATTAAAAGAAAGAGAACTTGAAGAAAATGATTGAAACATGAAAACCAGCGACTAAAGATCATCATACCTGGGTTTCGTGTAAAGATCCGCGTCCAAAACGCTCAAAGTTTTGATCAAGGGGCGGTGAGCAGCGGCGGCGGCGGTTCGACTTCAAAGCGCAGAGGAGATGGCCGGTCTGTCTCTGTCTCCCCTATTTATAGTGGGAGGGACGAAGAGCTGCGCGGGAAATGAGGCGTCGTACTCAGGACTGTTGGATTTCTGACACGCTTCCTCATCGGATGGTCGACATCAAAAGGCTCTGCGCCGAGATCAGAGCGCCGAAGAGTCAGGCCATAGGCACACTGACACGTGTTCCCGAGGGAGGTGCTTCGTACCAATCAGCTGACATGGCACGTGCCGGGATAGCTATCAAGCTCCTTGAAGGTCGGGAATTATCGACACGTGGCCCCGACGGTCAGGATTAACTGTTTGTCACCTCTCAATATCCCTCGTTAACAAGAGTAGGCAAGATTCTCGTTCGGAAAGTTTGTGAGGATATCAACTCCCCAGGGCCAAGATATAGAGCTCCAGAGAGTTGAGGGGCTATTGTAGAGGCCTCGGTTACCGAGACGATAACCTGGCCATATGTTCCGAACCAATGTCCCCTTGGAGACGCGGTCGTCAAAACAGTGGCGGCTAGAAGTCTTGTCATACGGTTCGGTTTGAGGCTCGGTTAATGATGATGCGGTATGCTCTCGCTTCGGTGCTCCCTTAGCTTCCCTGGAAAAGCTACGCTAAGGAGGGTCCATGGAGATCACATGGCAGACGTAATCATGAGAATCAGACCTGGTCATGTGCTCCGTAACCGCCTTATCCGGTGCGTCATCTATGATGTCACCCGAGGCGGTTACCTGAGCGTGACCTCCACGCGCTAGCTTGGAGGCCAAGTAAACCTAGGTCTATAAATACAAAGGGATATTCATCTTTGATAGGCGCGTAAATGTTCACATTAGCGCCTCCTAATTTATCTTTGTTACGTCTCATTTATGTTATTATTTAGAGTTTAATGCTTAATTTGTGTATTTTCAGTATTTGGAGGAGTTAGTGCAAGAAGTGCGAAATTAAAATATTATATGGTGATTGAAGGTGGTCCGTTTGAAGGTCAATACAGAGTCAAGAATTTTGCTATGAACTTAAGTAGTCCATGGGCATGACTACATAGGATAATAATGGCTTTTGGATCAATTGGGAATTAAGTCGGTCAGTAGAAGTGTGGCCCCGACTTGGAATTAGAATTAAAAAAGGAGAGAAGGGTTTTTGGCTTAATATATATATATACACATGCCCACATGTGAAAGGAGAAGATTTGAGGGCTGCCGAAATCAAAGAAAAAGGTAGGCAGCAGCTTTAACTTTTGGAAAAAGTCCGCAGCAACTTTTGGAAAAATCGGCAGCAGCTGTTTGAAAAAAAGGGGCGGCTGTCAGCCGAAAAAAATATAAAAAGGAGGCTGCAAAGATCTCTTTAAAAGGAGGGGGGAGGAGGGAGAAAAAAAAAAGGATATACACACGGAAGAAAAAGAAAGGAACGGGGGCTGCCATCAGGATTCTTTTTTCCACGCCATCAGAGAACGAAAGGCCGAGACCGGCGAAGATCAAGAGGAACGTGGCTGCCGTTCTTTGTTCCCAGTATGGTTTATTTTTCCTCCGATTTTTTTTCTTTCAAGTTTTTTTTATGCTTTGTTTAATTACTCATACTTCAGTAACTTATTTTAATTTCCGTTCTTAATAAAAGTTGTATGTTTATTTTTGTTTGGTTTAGATTCTGTGTTTATTTTATATCTTGAGTAATAGAAGCATGATTCAAATTAGGATTTCTTTTATTTCATGCATAATGTTTAGTGAGTAGTGATATAGGTAGGGTCGCGGGGTGATTAGCACGCCGTGATCAGTTCGGGTACTGCTCTTTTTATCAAACAATGTAAAAATGATTTAAGATTGGAAAAATACTTCCCGCGGACGAATCTGGGCATTGTCGGAGCCCTTGTGAACGGGGGAATGGGGGTCCAAAACCCATTCTCCGCTGCGCATGGGTATACGGCGACCCTAAGGTTTCGCATCTTGCGGGGTATCTTTTCAATCCAAAATTGAACATTTTTAAGAATACCAAATTGAGCAGGTTGATCTGGACTGGTTACGAGTGCTATGAACCCTACGACTGTACCTCTTTTTAATTATTTGAAAAGAAAAGTTATTTTTCTTAAGTTTTAGTTAATCTCAAACAAAACAACAAGGGGTAGCTACCTAAGAGCTAATTTTAATTCTACAACCCGAATTTTTAGTCAGCACACATCACCGTCTCTGTGGATTCGACTCCGGACTTACCGGATATTATGCTGCGTCGATCTCCGCCCTACGCTTGGGGCAACCCATTAATTTAGGACTAGGAAATCGGTCAAGCATTTTTGGCGCCGTTGCCGGGGACGGTTACGTGTGTTAAGAATTCGGGTAGTTATTTTTTTATTTGTTTTCTTTTTAATTCTTTATTTTTTTTTAAATTGTTGAAAAGCAAAAAAAAAAAAAAAATGGCCCATTTTGCGGGGAGGTATGGAGGTTATGCAAACCAATTTGGGTATTCAGTGTCACTGCCTATATTTTATGGTTTTGCATCAGAAAATCATTTTTCGCATGTTCATAAACTTGAGGAGGTTTTTGCTAACGATGAAGTGGCTCTTTTACATGTATTCCCAGCATCTTTGCGTGATAGTGCTTTAGATTGGTTTAATTGTTTGAGTCCAAGATTGACATGGGGTGAGATTGTAATACAATTTTTCAATCATTTCAATCCCTCATATGAGACTCACATGCTTTTACAAGAACTATCAGATTTCTCTCAACATGATGATGAGTCTTTGTCACAGTGTTGGGAGCGATTTAAATTTGTTGTATTCTCTTGGTCATTTAATTGTGAGCTTGGCAGTCTTCTGGTTATCTTTTGCCGTGGTTTAAACCTTAAGTCATGCGAGGTGGATTTTAGGTCCACTGACGAATTTCTGGATAAAACCCCTGAAGACGCTTGGGATTTCTTAGATGAATTAACCCAAAAGCTCCAATTTTGTGAGTTGACTGAAAGTTCTGAGGATACCAGTTTTGATGGGAGGGAAAAAGAGGAAATAGAGCCACCTTATTTTGATCAATTAGCTGATTCTCTTTCTTGCAATCAAGTTGAAAATTTTCAAGTGATTAATTCTTGTGTAGTGGAAGATGAAACAACAGAGTCGCTTGGAACTAACGAAATAGTTAGTTCGCCTGAAATGCAACAGCATTCTAGTATACTTGAGATGGATTTTCATGACACGACTCCTGAGGAGTCATTGCCAATAATTGTGCAAAATCTACTTGTTCTTGATGATCAAATACCCCCAGCCATAGATATTGATGTCATCACTCCTATTGAGCATCCACTATTGCAAGAGATTATCACGTTAGAACAAATTGACTTTCTTGGTGTTGATAATTTTAATATGGTTTACCATTCATTTTTTCTGACACTCATCAACAACTTGAAAGTTAATTTAGTTCGAAATATGCAATTGGTGGAATTTAAATTTCAAATGCGGCTAAGGCCATTAAGATATTCTAAGTATTTGGTTTTGTGGCATGGTCGCATACAATTTTTAATGGAGTGCTTGAAGTGGGTTGAGATGTTGATTTTGATTGCTCTTCGTAGTGTGATGAATGATTGGATTTCACGTGATGAGAGTACTGAATGTCATTAACTTTTTTGTATAGTTTTTTTTCTTTTCTTTTCTCTTTCTTAGATTAGTTACTTTTATTTTTTTATTATTATTATTATTTTTTTGTGAGGACTAACATTGCAGGATGCTTTGTTCAAGTTGGGGGGTCTTCTTCCCACTATGTTATTTCTTGCGTAGTTCTCCGTTCCGAGGTGATACCTTTTCCTTCTTTTTCTTCCATGTCCTATATTTTTATTCTTTTGTATTCAATGCGGCCATTGAATAGTTCAAGTTGGGGGGAAGAATCACTTTGTTCTTTATCTTGTTAAAAAAAAATTGAAAATTAAAAAAATACTTGTTGGATCCTGTTTGCTTGAGTCTCGGAGATTGCGATATCTACTTGTTGGTTGCTAGTGTTGAGAATTGTTGGGCATTAATTGAATATTGATATTGCATGGTAGTTCTTTTTGCTAACTTGGCGATAGGAATTTATCCTGGCATACACTCTTAGCATCTTTACATTGCACGTTTCTTGGACCTTGACTGCTTGTGAGTTGTGACTTGAGTGCTTTCAATGGCTAGATTAGTGGAGACTTATGCCCATGTGAGCTTTAGTGCCTTTCCTTTCTTTGGAGTGGTGTCACATAAATTCTTTGTTTGTCGTTAAAAAAAAAAAGGCTTAATCGTTGTTGATCTCATTATCTTTTGTCGTCAAGTGTTGAGACTTAATACATGCCTATTCTTTTGAATTGGATCGTTACTTGATTTTATTGCCCCTAGGAGAGGATAATAGGCCATCTTTGCTAATTGAGCCGGTTCGTTTCTTTTCCTTAAATATTTATCCTTGCAAGCCACATTGTGCCTTTTGCATGAGCCTTTTTCTTGTTAACCTTCACCAACCAAATTGTGTCTTGAGAATGGCGAGCTAATCATGTGAAAGTTAATTTTTGAAGAGAATATGATAAGTGTTTCAAGAATGTTGTACTCGAGTTGCGGTATTCTTCCCCATGCAAAAAAAAAAAAAAAAAAAGAGAGATTGAAACTTGAATAAAATAAATAAAAAATAAAAAATAAAGATAAGGGGAAGACACCAATATACTTGTTACAAGAATGAAATAAGTTGTTTCATCTTGGAATTGTGTGAAGGGTGAAGAATATGAGGGATATGGCGGAGTTGAAAAGGGTTGAAAGAGGACGAACATTCTTATACTTGCCTATGTTATCTTGGCCTAATTTCAGACACTTGCCTATAATTTATCCTAACATTTGAAGCACTTTTCCTTGCCTACCGATATAACCGAATAAAAGTCCTATTTGATCTTAGGGGCAATGAGTTGTGGTTCGATGGATAGATAGTCTTTAATGCTTGACATTCCTTTCATGAGATCATGTGTCTACCTTAAAAAGCTTTCTTTTCGTGTCTAAGTGTGCGGGGTATTTTGGTTTCATATTGCATAACTTCTGCCCGCACACATTGAAAGTTTCATTAAATGCACCATGTTTCGAGCGTTTTCTTTTGTTGAGTGCATAACACGGTGAGAATTGAAGTCGAGACTCGGTCCGGAGAGAGTACTTAGTTGTGATTCACTTGTGGTTAAGGTCCTTACTCACACACGCTAAGTTTGGATGCCATGATTTATTTCTATGTTTTGATAGCCTTCAGAACTAGTTTTGCATGTGCTATATTCTTGGCATTGGCATATCAATGAGTCGCATTGCAGGTTTTTGAGTTACAAGTAAAGGGATCCGCGGTGTTTTGTGGATGATCACTGCTGAAAATCCTCGCGAGACTTCACTCGTCCTACCGGGGCCACCCGGGGGTTTAAAAGATCTATCTCTTAATCAGTTGTTTTATAAATTTTTTTTATTATTTTCTTTGCTCGAGGCTAGCAAAGTGTAAGTTGGGGGGTGTGATAGGCGCGTAAATGTTCACATTAGCGCCTCCTAATTTATCTTTGTTACGTCTCATTTATGTTATTATTTAGAGTTTAATGCTTAATTTGTGTATTTTCAGTATTTGGAGGAGTTAGTGCAAGAAGTGCGAAATTAAAATATTATATGGTGATTGAAGGTGGTCCGTTTGAAGGTCAATACAGAGTCAAGAATTTTGCTATGAACTTAAGTAGTCCATGGGCATGACTACATAGGATAATAATGGCTTTTGGATCAATTGGGAATTAAGTCGGTCAGTAGAAGTGTGGCCCCGACTTGGAATTAGAATTAAAAAAGGAGAGAAGGGTTTTTGGCTTAATATATATATATACACATGCCCACATGTGAAAGGAGAAGATTTGAGGGCTGCCGAAATCAAAGAAAAAGGTAGGCAGCAGCTTTAACTTTTGGAAAAAGTCCGCAGCAACTTTTGGAAAAATCGGCAGCAGCTGTTTGAAAAAAAGGGGCGGCTGTCAGCCGAAAAAAATATAAAAAGGAGGCTGCAAAGATCTCTTTAAAAGGAGGGGGGAGGAGGGAGAAAAAAAAAAGGATATACACACGGAAGAAAAAGAAAGGAACGGGGGCTGCCATCAGGATTCTTTTTTCCACGCCATCAGAGAACGAAAGGCCGAGACCGGCGAAGATCAAGAGGAACGTGGCTGCCGTTCTTTGTTCCCAGTATGGTTTATTTTTCCTCCGATTTTTTTTCTTTCAAGTTTTTTTTATGCTTTGTTTAATTACTCATACTTCAGTAACTTATTTTAATTTCCGTTCTTAATAAAAGTTGTATGTTTATTTTTGTTTGGTTTAGATTCTGTGTTTATTTTATATCTTGAGTAATAGAAGCATGATTCAAATTAGGATTTCTTTTATTTCATGCATAATGTTTAGTGAGTAGTCGTTTAGGTAGGGTCGTGGGGTGATTAGCACACCGTGGCTAATTCAGGCACTGCTCCTTTTATCAAACTGTTCAATTAAATGATTTTCGATTGGAAAATACTTCCCGCGGACGAACCCGGGCATCGTCGGAGCCCATATGAACGGGAGAATGGGGGTCCAAAACTCATTTTTTTGCTGCGCATGGGTAAACGGCGACCATAAAGGTTCGCATCTTGCGGGGTATCTTTTTCTCTCTAAAATTGAACGTTTTTAAGAATATCGAATGGAGCAGGTTAATCCGGACTGGTTGCGAGTGCTATGAACCCTACGATTTTACCTCATTTTAATTTTCTGGAAAAGCACATTCAATTTTCTTGTTTTAGTTAATCTCTCAATCAATCGTCAAAGGGTGGCTACCTAAGAGCCCGTTAAATTAGTAACAACCCGAGTTTTTAGTCAGCACACATCACCGTCTTTGTGGATTCGACTCCGGTCTTACCGGATATTGTGCTACATCGGTCTCAGCCCTACGCTTGGGGCAACCCATTAATTTAGGACTAGGAATCGGTCAAGCAATCTTTGAGAGGTATGCCATCTTTCCCAAACCCTAGATCTATATCCTCCCCTAAGATCTGACTTGATCGTCGGAGGGTCACTGGGCTATCCTAGCTCTAATGACTTGTTGCAGGTTCAGAGACAGGAGAACGGAGCAACGGAAGAGGAATACTAACTCAGGTCAAGGTCTCGTCAAAACTAAAATACCCAAAGTTACCAAACGAACGAGGCCAATGCTAGCCACACAAACTCCACACACAGATCTTGCACAACACATGAGGTGGCTGACTGAGTTGGGAAAAAATGACCCACTCACTGTCATTTTGTTTCTTCCAAATTCACCTCCACTTTTCACTTAGGGCTTGCAATGGGGACGGGTTGGGGACGGGGGTACTACCTTCACCCCCTACCCATTACCCCATTTCCCATCCCTATCCCCGACCCGATCCCTAATGGGGATTTGTTTTTTTCCTCCATCCCCGACCCAAAAGGGGAACGGGGATCCAAAATGGGGATTCGGAATTCGGGCACTTGTATTTCATAATTTCAGCACCTAACAGCATATACAAGCATGTGAAAGCCGAAAGGACTTGGATTGTTTTGTATTTTTTTTCCAGGGAAAAAGGCTGAGGAAACAGTACTAGTAACGGTTGTCGGTTGGCCAAGAAGTTAGGAGTCAGGAAAACTCCACAAACAAAATTAGAAAAGCCAACAAATTAATTAAAGAAGTAAGGTATTAGGAACGGCTATATTTATCACTTTATATATATAAATATATATTTCGGGGATTCGGGGATGGGGCAGGGCGGGTAACGAATGGGGAACGGGGACGGGTAAGGTTCGGGGCGGGGACAGACCTATCCCCGCTCCTACCCGATCCCCGAATTTTTTTAAAAATTCCCCATATCCTACCCAATCCCCAAATGAATCCCCGAAGTTCGAAAATTTTTGGGGCGGAGAACGGGACGGATTCGAACGGATCGGCCGAGATTGCCATCCCTATTTTCACTCCTTATGAAATCCTCCATCACCATCACCACCACTGACAACCCCCACACCGACCACCATCCCTCCTCTGTACTCGGCTTGTCACACCCTAAAATGAGAAGTGATCGGCCATGAACCACAAGACCAAAGCTCGTAGAACATGCAGCCTAAAAAGGAATTTTATAAAAACTCACAAGCAAGGATCCACTAAACAGTCAACCATTTTTTTTTAATTCAGAATATCCCTAACCAATAAATTCCATAAAAAGAATGGGGCACAAACATCCCATGAACCAAATAAATCCAGTGATCCAACAGTAATAAAAGAATCCAGATGTATGACAAAATGTTTCAAATGCGGAAGCGATTAATAAAATAAAAATATGATGAGACACCCTAAGGAGGTCAAACTAAAAGAAATCCCCGAGATGCCGCCAGAGTCCTCCTAACTGCCCAACTTGCCTAAAAATGAAGGTGGAATAAATCCGTCAGCTGACGAACTCAGTGAGTAGCAAAGCATGTACATTAGAATAAAGTTCTGAAACAGGGATCAAAATAATTTACCATGTCAATATAAATTTGGCATATGCGGTGAACAACAAAATAACCCATTAATCCAATTAACGATTCATCCGATAAGTCTTAATGGTGATCACAATACAACCTCCACCAACAATGGGGAACCACAACCAAAATCAATAGTACCAAGTGCCAGTGAATAAATATCTCAAAATTGGATCCAATATCGTATCTTAGAGTCACAACGAGTAGGCAGTCCGTGAAACTTTTCCCGAAGAACGATCCGGTCAATAACAACCGTTGAGCATAGAGTCACCGGCATAATCTGGTCTCTTCCCTGATGGCCAAAGTCACCCGCACACAGAGGATTAATTTCCCTGAACTTCAAAAATATGTTCCCATCGAATTCCACAAAGTTCTCACCAAAAGATTATTCGAACAACAAATGGTTTCACTGATACTGCATGCCAATTTAATATAATCAAATATAACAATGTGTTTCCAATTTCAATCACAAATTTTCCAAAACAACAATTTGAGGGACGCGAGGAAGTTTGAAAGTACATAACATGCTTAACCACTCACCTGGACCAAAAAGTAATGCAACGTGAATCACGCAAAACGATGCTAACCTGAACAAAATAATCATATACAAAATTATCATTAACTGTATCACCTTATCGACAACAATAAGGAACTAAATCGAAATAATACTTTCCTAACCTAGTACTAAAGCCCAACACTTCTGCCCATAGACCAATATTACTCCAAGACAAACCCGTATAATACAACTAGATTCTATATACTCCCTAAGCAAAACAAGGCAAAACACTTATCCCTACTACAGCAGATCATCATCGTACCCTCGTACACACCGAACAAATTAAACCATCTCCAAACTCCATTGTCCATTAGCATTAAAAAGAAAACGAACAAAACCCATTTGTTTTTCCTTTATTAATTCCACCGATCTTTACACCACCAAAAAAAAAAACCAAGTTGTTTTCTAGCTGAAACCCCTAAACTACTGTAATGTAGAAGAGGAAGAGAAGGAAAAGGAACAAACTACTTCAGCAATCTTCCACCACGCAAAACCTTGACTGCGGCTCTTTCTCATTCTCTCTCTCTCTGAACGTCTGATGCTCTGCCCAAATAAAACCCTATACCGTGAAAATATTCCGTGAAAATATCTCTTAACTTTGTAAAACTACCCACTACTTCCTATATTATAGCTAATTAGAATAAGATAGAACGTAACACATTTTATAAAATTACCATCCGGTACCACTAGTTTACCCAAAATCAATTTCATACCCCAAATAGTATAATCGTGTCAACAATATCCATAGCGCGCACAAATTAATTTGTTGGGACCCAATCATAACGCTAATTAATAACGGCTATATAACTATTTAAATAAATAAAAAAAAACCTAGGCCGTAACATCCTTCCCTCCTTAAAATAAATTTCGTCCGTGAAATTGCATACTAACCTCAATTATACAAATGCGGGTACTTATTGTGCATCTCCTCATCAAGCTCCCAAGTGGCTTCCTCAACCGCATGATTGTGCCACAGAACTTTGACCAGTAGAATCGTTTTGTTGCGAAGGACCTTTTCCATCATATCCAAAATCTCTATGGGTTGCTCATCATAGGTTAAATCATCGCGAACATGTAGTGGCTCACTATCAATAACATGGGACGGACTATGCACATATCTCCTCAATATCGACACATGAAAAACTTTATGAACTTTAGCCAAACTTGGCGGCAATGCCAAACGATAAGCCACCTCAACTATCCTTTTCCAAAACCTCAAACAGCCCAATATAGTGAGGACTGGACTTTTTCTTTTTGCAAAACCGAATAACATCTTTCTATGGGGACACTTTAAGAAGTATAATATCTCTAGTTACAAACTCCAAATCCCTCCAATGACTGTTTGAAAAAGTATCTCTTACTATATGACTAGAAATTGAACTAGCCCAAATCTATCAAAGAAGTTAATCAACCAACCTCGTCAATCAAATTAAGACTACCAAAATTGTAAAAGAATGTCAAAATAATAGTCACTAGATTTCCATCATTTCAAAAATATTCATAAGGCCATCTAATTACTCCAAATCTCTCCTACGCTTATCTGCATAACTTTTCTATCTATTCCAAGTGGTTACAAACCTGTCCCAAATAGTGTTTTTTTTTTGCATCTTCCACCAAGTCAAGTCCTAAAAGTCACATTTCTCCAACCTCATACTAACAGATAAGGGACATACACTTCCGTCCATACAAGACCTCATATAAAACAATTGCCAAACTTGAATGATAACTGTTATTGTACGCAAATTCCATTAACGGCGATTCATCATCCCAATTTCCTTCCAACCCTAAGGTACATGCGGTCAATAAATCCTCCAAAGTCTATATAGTCCTTTCCCTTTGATCATCGTTAAGCAAAACTAAATAAAAAATAAAAAATATGCGAGTATCCATTGCTATCTTTAAGGCACCCAAAATTCAGATACAAAATGGGAAAACGATCTGACACAATTGATATAGGTGCACCAAGGAGTCTAACAATCTCCCTAACATACAACCACGCCAAACAATCCAACGTATGTGTCATCTTAATAGCAACAAAACATGTTGACGTAATGAGCCGATCAACTACAACCCCCAACTCGACATTTATGTAATCGTTTCAATCTCTCTACAACTCCCTATCACTCACATCGAGATCATACAAATGTAAGTAATTATCTGGAACTCCAAAAAGAATTGTCTCCACAAGAATATAGATCATGTTGAATATCCAAGAACTCAATTTTTTTTTCCATTCATCCGATAGTTACTGCCTCATTATGTTTGATATTGGTACATCCAAGCGCATCTAATCTTGTTCCAAGTGGACCACCAATACATAAAACCCGACATCAGTATAACAACTCAAACAAAACGATTATTGCAATCAAAGGGATCATGTCTTCTAAAATTCTAAAATCTCATTGGTTCATCTCATAAGTCCTCCTCATTTCATACCAACATACTTTTCAGTAGGCACTCAAAGCATAGCACAAACCACAAATAAAATGTTTGAAATAGACCATCATAACCAATTCTACCATATTCGTCGCTTGGTGGGCCCTATACAATGTAATCTTTGGGACAATTAGTCACCGACGACCGGCGAAACTCCACCCACGATTTGGACAGTCTTCTCTCTCTTTGTAAGATGTGTAGCTTTCCACTGAAACAAGTATGCAGTGGTGATTTAATTAATGAAGTGTAATCTTGATTTCTTCGTTCGTACTAGAACTAATTTTGGTTCTTTTTTTCTCGAACCATTTTTCCTTGTATTACCATTAAAATGCTGGAAATTGGTAGTATTTGGTTGTGAAAACAATTATTTGAAGAAAAAAAAAACAAGAGCAAATGAACTGGTTTTGAGTTCACATTTCAACCACTCTTCAAGTAAGATACAACAGGGAAGTAAATATGAACAAAAATTTTGGGTTCTGAGAAACGGAAAGGGAGAAAAAGAAAGGAAAATGGAGTATCAACGCTAAGAAGAAGGCCAAGAATTGTAACTACTTCAAATTGCCGGTCGTCCGTGACTAATTGTCCCAGAGATTACATTGTACAGGGCCCACCACGCGTCAGGTTCTCAGTTTTGGAATTGAGAGAGAGAGAGAGAGAGAGAGAGGAGCCAGGTAGAGAGAAGGGATGGTGGTTGGTGTCCATGGAGGCGTGGGTGGTCCGGGTGTGGCGAACTAGAAGAGGTCAGGTGGGGGTTGTAGGTGGCGGTGATGGGGGATTTCACAGGAGGCAAAACGTGGAGGTAGATATGGGGGAGAAATTTGAAAGACCTATGTTTTAGCTTCCATTTTCCGAACGGAAATTTTGAACCATTTTTGAATGCAAAATAACAGTGAGTGGGCCCCTTTTTTTTCCAACTCAGCCAGCCACCTCATGTGTTGTGCAAGATCTGTGTGTGAATTCTGTATTGCTAGCATTATTGCCAACGAGGCCATACCGCTAGCTCCATGAGGAAATTTAGACAATTAATACAACGATCGAGGAACATATATAGTACGGAGTTTATACTGTACCTCAGAACAAGAAAAAACACCACTCGACAAAATCAAATCAACAACAAAAGATCACTACAATTAAACCAAACTATACTATCCAAAAAGCTAGCCCTATCAAATAGAACCCCTTTTCAGATATTATTTATTTTGTTGAAGTTTGAAACAACCATCCATGCAAGATCCATCAGCCACAAGGATAAGTGCATAAGCAGGGTCTTTTTGTCGACATTACTCAGACACGGACAATTTTTCAGTGCCGAGCCGTTCATTGGGTGTTTGAACGGCTCATATTTGGAGAGAGAAAAATGTGCGAAAAAATATTGGATGAGAGGAGAAAGAGAATTTCAATCCAAACCGTCCAAAAATGTATCGAACGGCTTGGATGCGCCGAGCAGATACCACGTAGGATATATCCGCTCGGCATTGAAAAATCACTCCTTAGACACACAGTCATACTCGCATGAATTGCACAGTATTTGCCCGTTAACACCGGTCGTACAACTGTTGCATGTCAAATCCACAAGTATTGGGCCGGCGGGGCATCCTTGCCCAGTCCCCGAGCCCGGATGGAAGTTAACCGAGTATGTTCCAGATCCAAACCCTGAGATTCATTAATAATAAGAGTTAAGTCCAAATACTTATTTTTTAAAAAGGTAATTTTAAGTTTAAAAATTATGCGCTTATGCAAATAATTTTTTTATCAATATGGATCTTATATGATAGATTTCATTGAGATATTTAATATGGTGCAAAAAAAAATTGAAAAATTATTTTTCATTTATATTATTTTTAAGTTTGAAAATATAAAATAAATACTTATTTTTTAAGAATATATTCTGGAACGGAGCCTTAGTATAACAAATAGAAGTATTTAAATCGGACATCTCTAAATACATCATCTGACCACAAATAGATGCGAAATTTGGTTTTGTGGTTTTGATTCAGCGTGCACGTACAAAACCCATCTCACCGATGAAAACTTTATTTTGATCGTGTACTTATGAATTTCCAATTAATTAGAATAATTTTTGGTATCTACAACCGTATCATCGAGATCTCAAATAGGAACGGTTCGGGACATGCACAAAGGAGAGATAATTGCACCCCACTCAGTTTCACCCCAATGGTAGAGAAGCCATCTCCTATTTAATTACATTGAGGTCTTCAATTTGAAAAATTAAGGACCTAACATTGAAAAATTACATTGGCTTTTGCGTTGTTTGGTTGTGATGGTTTCAGGTGTGTTGGTGCAAATGGTCTCTTGCCATTCTTTGGTGTTGGTTTTCAGATGGCGTTTTCGCCGGTGTACTCGAGATCCGTTTAACCTTTGTATCTCTTCAAAGATTAATAAAGTCTTTTTGCTTTTTCAGGAAAAAAAAATATTAAGGACCTAAGATAAGGTAAAAGGATATCTATTCTTAAATATGTAATTAATATATTTATCATGTATTAATTACATATTTATCCTTTCCTTCATCTCCTCTTTGACGCCGATGAATTTTTTCATTAGAAAAATGTTATTTGTATGAATGTAAAGTGCAAATTTTTTCCTTTCAATACCATCAATATATATTAAGGTACTAATTTTTCAAAGGAAAATGCTAATTGATGCCCCAGGGGCACAAGTTTAAGCGAATTAAATGAGCTAAAAAAGCTAGTAAACACAATTAACTACGTTGGTAACTGAGGAGTTTTCCAACTACCTTCATTAATTGTAGGGATATCACATAAGGCCCATTTAAATGGTCATATCTACCCTTGTTTAAAGTGTCTAGTTCTAGTTAATACTCCAATGTATGCGAGTATGTTTTTGTTCTTTTCGGGTACTACTTCGAAAAATCATGTTTTTTCTTCTTTTACTCCGTATGAAAAAGAATGTCTAGTCTGCAAAATGAGAATGTAAGAAAAATCATTTTTGTTTGAATAAATTCAAACTTTTTCGCTAAATGCTAGATAAAACCGAGTTCTTTTAATATTTGGGAAAAAAAATTGACCTTTTTTAAACAAACATGTAGTATTTCCAGTTATCGTTTTTCAAACCGGGCATTCTTTTGAGACAAATACTTTAGTAGTTTGTCTAGGTTTATATTTACTTTATACATGATATGTTAAAGTAATTGATGACTAAAATCTATCACCAAATCTCCCCAGATATTATAGGTGGGCAATTGTTTGTAAGGATTTTTGTTTTTTTGGTAAGTAAAACGACGAGGCTAGTGGTGTTTGTAAGGAATTATACCTTAATGGGGTTTGTTTATTGACCTCAGAATATTGCTTGTTTTATTTTCTCTATGGCGGTAAAATTTATCGTAGTTTAAAAATAACTACTCTAGGGGTACTATTGGAAACTACCAGAACTACATTCAGTGACGCCTTTAATGTTGTTTTGTTTATCCTTGACTAATGATAGTTTTTACGACAAAATAATTAATGTAGAGCAAACTATATGAAAGTTTATTGCATTTATTATGGACAAACTACTGCCCCAGGGGCATTTGTTAGCGGTACCGTTTTTCAAAAGTCAAAATTAAAGTAAGAGTATCCGCAATGGAAATAATCAAAATCAATAATCAAAATGTGTCACGTCAGCATTTGATTATCCATTTAGTTCATAATCAAACCTAACAAACTTAATCTCTACATTGGTTATTTTTGTATCCCTATAAAAAAATCCCCCCACAATACGCAATGCATCTATGTCCAATTGCAAACGAGTTCCAATCACGCACCCGACCACACCAAATTATTTGTCTCGATGAGACGATTCTAATGTGAGGTGTTTTTTAATTTTTTAGTTTTGAATTTGGTTATTGGGTTTGGTTATTGGTAAAAGTTGTTAAGTTTGGTTATTCAAAGGTAAAAATTTGATGAGTTGCTAAGAGGTTGCTAAGTTTGGTTATTACAATGTGAGCACTTTTTTGAGCAAACATTGCTAACTTTAGCAACCTTTTAGTTTTGATTATTACATTGTGGATGCTCTAAGAGTTTCAGAATATCATCCCTCGAGAATTAATAAGGGTAAGTGAGGTGAAAAGAAGAGTAAAAGAAAGCATGGCGAGGGCTACCGATTTTCTCATTTTCTTTCCACTAAATTTGTTGCTGCTTATATATATATATATATATATATATATATATATATATATATATATATATATATATATATATATATATATATATATATATACCACGGATCAAGTGAGGGATCCCTCACTTTGTTAACATGCGGGACTTTCATTTCCCGATCAAATTTTGAAAATCCGAACTGTTCAATGTGTGCAGAACGTGATTTTAAGGATTTCTGGCGAAAAATCAGCAAAAAAAAATGATCGGGAAGGGCTTCATCCGAGCAGTTTTTTTTGAACCGTTAAATGAAAACTACTCGGATGAAGCCCTTCCTGGTCATTTGTTTTGCTGATTTCTTGCGAGGACCCTTAAAATCACGTTCTGATCACTTTGAATGGCTCGGATCATCGAAATTCAATCGGGAAGGGGAGTCCCGCATTTTAATAAAATACGGGATCCCTCACCGGAACCTGACTCTGTGTGTGTGTGTATATATATATAAAGCATACCATTACCTTTATATATATATATATATATATGAAGGTAATGGTATGCTTTGTTCTAGGACATACATGCTCTTAATTTTTTCTTCTCTAGCTAAGCTTTGTGCATTTGTTGAGTCTCCATGAACCATGATACTATCATTTTTTATATATGCGTGGGTAAGGTGTAATTAAAATACTATTTTGATAGAAACTCACTAAACTGGTACAAGCCAGATCAAAAAAAAAAAAAAATAGTCGTACGAGCATAAGATTAAAAGTGTTTAGGGTGTTCAGGTTGTTGATGGGGCTGGAGATGACAAGGCAGTGAGCAAGGGCAGTAGGTTTCCCATAATGTACACAAAAAATAGGGTTCCTTTCGGTATAAGTCAAAAGGGAATTGTTTTTCATACTCCCCCTTTTTTTTATATCCACGCTTTTTTTTTTCTTTTTTTGTTGAAAACGTGCCCATTATTGAATTGGTACAAGCTAGCATAAAGTAAAAGTTTATGCCTACATATAGTTGAACGATCTCAATCATTGAAACTTGCTGAACTATTGGTCCAACGATTAAAATACAATATATATACATGTGTGTGCAAGACATGATTAAAATACTAGAAATATTATTTTGATGAAAATTTGTTGAACCGGTACGAGTCATGCATGATTAAAGTACTTTGATGGTGTTGGTATGCCTAGGACATACACTCTATTTTGATGAAAATTTGTTAAACTGGTACAAGCCATGATCAAAATACTACTGTATATCAGTATATATGTGAGCAATGCATGACTAAAATAAACCCTTCCACCCACCGAAGGAGACCAATCTCGCACTGATGGCAACGTGGGTCCACCGTACTATAGGTCCCGCACGAAAAATATGAGATCTTGAAATCTGAATGAAAAATGAGAATAGTGGATCGAGTACCTACATACATCAATTCTTGAATGTCTCAAATTTTTTGTGCGTGGCCCATAGTGGGTCCCGCATCACCGTCGGTGCGAGATTGGTAATCCGACGGTCGCTAGCCATAGGTTTTTCGAGATTAAAATACTATTTTGATGGAAATTTGTTGAACTAGTACAAGCCATGATAAAAATACTATATGTGTGGGCAAAATAGTATTTTGCATATATGATAGATAAATTAGCTAATAATGCGTTGGGTCTGGGTTCCAGACCTCGGAAAACCCTAGCCAGCTGTCTTGTTTTGATCATCCTTAATTCTTCAGTAATAACTCATTGAATACAACATAATTAATGAATGGAAGATCTCAAAAGATGATTTATTTTTATGGCAGCTACGATCCTATGGGTCCAAAACTCCATATATATATATATATATATATAGACTATATTTCCAATGAGGGATCCCGCACGGGACTTCCCTTTCCTGATCGAATGGCGACGATCCGAGCCGCTCAATGTGTTCAGAACGTGATTTTAAGGTTACTTGCTAGAAATCAGCAAAAAAAAAGATCGGGAAGGGCTTGATCCGAGCAGTTTTTTATATATATAGAGTCCGTTTCCAGTGAGGGATCCCGCACGGGTTTACCGTGCGGGACTCCCCTTTCCCGACCGAATAGTGACGATCCGAGCCGCTCAAAGTGATCAGAACGTGATTTTAAGGGTACCCGCGAGAAATCAGCAAAAAAAATGATTGGGAAGGGCTTGATCCGAACAGTTTTTTATTGAACGGTTCAGTAAAAAACTGCTCGGATCAAGCCCTTTCCGATCATTTTTTTTGCTGATTTCTCGCAACTACCCTTAAAATCACGTTCTGAACACATTGAGTGACTCGGATCGTCGCCATTCGATCGGGAAAGGAGAGTCCCGCACGGTAAGCCCGTGCGGGATCCCTCATTGGAAATATAGTCTATATGTGTGTGTGTGGGCGCGCGCTCTTCTTTATTCTTTTGTTAAGATTTTTGCATTAGTGCTTTTTGCATTAATTTGTTGAGTTTCCATGAGTATCGTTTTTTACCTTTTCACTAATCTCAAAATAGGGTCCAAGATGACTGATTAACTTCAACAAAACTTTGATCGAACATGTCGTCATTAATCAATTGTCTTATTTGTTAATAATAATTCTTATAGCTAAGTTTAACACACACACAATCGAACATGGCGCAAGGGCCAATGTTCTAGGATTCTCAGTGTAATGATTGATCCTTAGACATCTTAGGAGCGGGTTTTGTTTTAGGTGTTTTTTTGTCTTGGTTGGGTTTTGGGTTGTGGTGCTTCTTTTTTGGGGTTGCATACTTTGGTTGGCTTCTTGCCATCTAAGGGTGGTTATTTTTCCCTTCTAGTTTTTAGTGCTTCGTGCTTTGAATTCTTTGAATCTTTATAATTTGTTTTTAAAGATTAATAAAATTCTTTTTTGTTGTTAAAAAAACACACACACACACAAACTCTTGGAAGTATGAGCGATTGATATATAATTTGTTTTTAAAGATTAATGATGAAGAATGGGCATTTAGTGTTCAATGACCTTATTTTAGTTTAGGCCGTTAGTCTAATGGTTCATGATCGGTCCTTTTGAAATGACAAGTAAATTATTTTCTAAATGGAATACTAATTGTAGGGAGGTATTCCCGAGTAGATACATTTAGTTACCGAACACGTGATGTTTAGGAACACGTGGTAAATACGACTGGACTTATCGCCGAGCAGTTCGGTGAACAGCGATATGGACCAGTGTTATGAGAAGTCATGGCTATAAATAGACTGTTCGGTTATGATACAGCCGAACAGATGATGTAAAGAACCTAGCATGTGATACGAGTAATCACGGGTTGAAAGCAATGCAATCGATATCCGAATAAATGGTACGTGGGACCATAGTTTGAATATAGACAGGACAGTCATCATGCTAAACAAGTGTTCGGCAATATGGACCAGTGACATGAGAAGTCAATGGTCCAGGAAGGTTGTACGGGCTCAAGGACCAGTTACATGTGAGGTAACTGGTCCAAGCCGTCTGTTCGGCTATGAGACGGCCGAACAAAGATGGAACTCCAATCGAGAGTAGGAGCAGAGGGAATACTCTGGAAGATTCCAGAATAGTCATGTCCCATATAGGGATAAAGATCCCAAGAATATAGGATCTGAGAAAGATACCCAACAAGTATGGGATGTTCGGCTCTTAATGGAAAAGAATCCTAAAAGGACTCTTTTCCATAAACTGATAAAGGAAACGAGACTCCTTGATATCCTGGGTTTCCTATACGAGTTAGGAATCCTATGGCAATAAGGATGCTTGGACAGCAAGCATCCATAAATCTATAAATATGAGGAAAACCTAGAGGTGAAAGGTACGCAATACGTTGCATTATTATTGCTTTCCTACTGATAATTAGGGCTGAGTTTTCTAGTACGTGATACTAACAAAGGCATCGGAGGGCCTTTGCCACGAGAGGCAAAGGTGCACTCACCCCCTGTCTATTTTGCAGATTAGGGTTCAGACGTCAAGCTAGGGTTCCGGTGAAGAGGCACGAATAAGCCGTTGCAATCCAGTTGATCCGAAGCGTCAATTGTTTTCATCCCCCTACACTAATTACATGCGTGTACTTAAAAATTAGTCTCATGTTTCATGGCCGGTCCTTTTGAGATGTCAAGTTAACTATTTTCTTGATAGAATACTAATTGCATGCATCATGCATGTACTTAAAAATTAGTCGAACGAAGTCTCACTTGCCAAGGATTGGAAAATAGGCGCTTAATAGTATAATAAAGCTACGTGCCTGTTTGCGAAAATTTCTGAGAGCAAATTATGAAATTCCAAGTTCGTGTTTTTTTAAAAGTTGGTATTTTCAATTTTTTTTTTTTTTTTGGTTTCAAATTTTTTGGAAACAAACCGGATTACATGTTTGGTTTACCATTTTACTACCAAAACTCACGAACGATTTCTGAAGTTTTCAGAAAACGGAAAACATATTCTATTTACCGTTTTAGGCTGGTAAGTTACACGGTATCTAAATAAAGGTTCCGTTTGTTTGGGCGTAAAATATTTTCCAGTTAAATGTTTTACCTATTTTTTGGTGTTTGATTATGTAGAAAATGAGAAAAATATTTTTCATTAATTTGATGAAAATGATTAACTCTCAAATCTTCTGTAAGTTATTTTTTGAAACGAACCCACTGTCTTCTATTACAATTCTCACTGCTCAATTTCCTCGATTGTCAGTC
The DNA here is from genome assembly GCF_030253575.1 of Rhododendron vialii. Taxonomy (NCBI): domain Eukaryota; kingdom Viridiplantae; phylum Streptophyta; class Magnoliopsida; order Ericales; family Ericaceae; genus Rhododendron; species Rhododendron vialii. The sequence goes on along the minus strand of NC_080558.1, from coordinate 9,212,614 downwards.
CTAACCCGACCCACGTTCAATTCTCATATCTCTCTACTGTTTAAGCCTCTCCCTCTCTCTACACTATTTTGTCCCTTTTTTTGAAAGTATTTTTCAATTGCCAATCAAACACCGAAAAATAAAATTTTGAAATTTATTTTCTAAAAAAATATTTTACATGAAAAACATTTTACATCAAAACAAACAGAGCCAATCAAAATGAAAGATTGCAACCACCCAAAGTTTAATCGAGCCAAGTTTTCCCAAATAGCTTGACTTAAATATTGCTTTCTCAATTTCAATGGAACTCTTAAACAACATAATTAATGGTTGAAGATCTCAAAAGATGATGCATGGTTGGAGAGAGGAGATCTGTTGCATGCGAGTGGTGAAAGAGCGCGATGAGTGTAGGCTTTCTGATGGTTAAAATATTATGTGTGAGTAATGCATGATTCAAATTATACTATTTTGATGGAAATTTGTTGAGTTGGTACAAATCGGATCAAAATAAATAAATAAATAATTTGACAAGCATAAAATAAAAGTGTTCGAGCTGTTAATGGGCCAGTTTAGAGGGGAGATGACAAGGCAATGGGCTACGGCAGTAGGGCTCCCAGAATTTACGCAAATAAAAATTCAAAAGTCTACGCCTACAGAGATCGAAAAAAATTAGCAAAAATGACGGTCAATGACGTGTTTTGATAATTAATATCCGTCAAGGACATTTTCAGTATTAACAAATATTCTTAGCTTATCCTTGACGGGTATTAATTATCAAAACACATCCTGAACCGTTATTTTCCCAAAAAATTACCCTCGTGGTTCACGACCTTATGGGGTGACAAGGCCGTGAGGCTATTAAAAAAATGCTTTAATACTACAAAAAAGGCACGATCATAATTGTCCAACTTAAGATGGCGGCAGATCCGCCAAAAAAGGGAGCAGGGGCTGGGGCAGCACAGCAGCGTGCTGCTGTATCCGAATTCGGGGCCAATTCCGGTATTGTTTCGATGATCGAAAATGTTCATTTTGTAGAGCTCGTCGAGTAGAACAACTATTCAAAAAAATTAGCTTAATTGGATATCATTAAGTGCCTGATCGGAACCTTTTTATCTTAAAAAGAATGGATCCTAAACACTGGATCAAATCCACTGTAACCCATAGACCGAGAGTTATATGGGCTCCGATCAAGCAATAATGATATCCAATTAAGCTGATTTTTTGCATAGTTGTTCTACTCGACAAGCTCTACAAAGTGAACGCTTCCGATCATCGGAGCGAGACCGGAGTGGGCCCCAAATTCGGGACAGCAGCATGACAGCAGCCCCCACTCCCGCCAAAAAACAAGGACCTAAATAAGGGTTATTTTGGAAGGAACAAAAAAGGACTTAGCTTTTCTGTGTTGTTATTTTTCTTCTCTTTTGCGAAATGTTTCCCCCCCATTGTGTGGAGCTTTTAAGTTTCTAATAATGGGACCGGAGACCTGTAATTAGCAACCCTGTACTGCCTTCTGTAGTGCGAAATTCAAGTCGCTCATCTCGATAATTAATAGTTCAGATATGTTTGTTATGTTTTACACAACGAATCTGAACCATCAATTGGGAAGATGGACAGTTCGGATGACTCACTACAGGATTAATACTTTGGGGATTGCGTTAATGTTTAGATTTTGATATTCGCATTCCTCTTTTTACTGATGGCGCTCCACTTTGTTTATGAAATTACTAATATATTCACCAGAAAAGGGGCTCATTCGTGTCTGGGGTTAACGGAGTCTAACGACAATTAGTAATTGCATCAAGTTAGAGCAAAATGAAAACTACAGAGTGTAAATCGAGCCAATTCAAACTGCAAGGATCAAGTTGACACAAAAACTAAATTACAAGGACCATTTTAGGTTTTTTCCCTAAAAAAAAATTTACAATCCACACTCTGCGATCACAGACCAACAAAAATGCTGCACAATGTGGGCACGCGCCCCAAAAATGCTCGATTTTTGTTCCTTTTAAAGATTCGGTGCGGCCCTTTTTCGGAAAAGCGCGACGAAACGCCTCGATTCAGAGTCGCCACTCGGGTTTTAACGGTGAAACACCCAAGGAACCGAACTCGAAAAACGTTTGCCACGTTTGTTTGATTTTGAAAAGGCATGGACCGGTCCGTCGTCACCTTCGATATCTGAGGTTCGGGAGCCAGGTTACGAGAGGGGAAGGGTTTTATGGCACCCCCCCTCGCCCAATCCGGAGATCGATCTCTACTCAGGCATTTTTATTTTGTAAAACAATTGCATTTTTCTCTCATTTAATCATTTTTGGCTAGTTAGGGCACGAGAACAGTTAATGGGGATTAAAACTGTAACAAGTTGCATTTATATGATAAAATGTTTATGAATGCCTTGTTTGCAATGATAAATATAGATTGAGAACAAGCACCGAGAGCAACCTGAATACGTTGGGGTACGCTGCTTAAGAGGGGAACGAGCAGGCTCCACACCAGCATGCACTGGCCGAGCCACTGCATGCTGATTAGACCTGCGCACGCCACACCTAAACTGCGTACTCCACTTATCTGATCTCATAGTCTTTGTTTGCAATCCTCTGGGCTCTGGAAAGGGACCAGCGCACACCCAGTACAAACCACGCAGTTTAATGGAACAAAATATATACAGTTTCAGATAGATATGACGACTTCAAGCCGTGAAGGAAAACAGAATACCCCAAAAACAGTGTAGGGATATAAAAGAGGCCAAGACTAAGCTAATGTGCAAAGGCCAGCCACTGGATCTTGGGAATCACTGCCGTACGCCAGTCATGGATGACCATACGCCAGTTTGATCTTAATCCAGTGCTTGACTTTTGCATCATCTGGGCTGTGGAACATGACCAGAAGGATCCCAGAGGCCTTCTAAGCAAATAAGGAGCAAGTATTAACTAGTACAGCTAAGCAGCTCTAAATACACAGAAAGCAGTAAACTGGTTATTAGCATGCTAAGGTGATTGACAGAAATATAAATTAACATAAATGATGATCAATGATCTCCACGCCAGTAGTCCACGTACTGCCATAACTGGCGTACGGCATGAGTTTACTGGCGCGCGCCATGTCTCATCTCACACGATTGTTGTATTTTACCAGTTTAAGGCTAGGAGTAGTATTACTTACTAGCCTGGGCCTTACTGGTTCCCCTCAAGAGTTGAAAACAGAAAGAAACACAAAGGTGGTATACCTTTTTGTATTGAGATTTAAAGGTGGTATTGAGCTTAAAGGTTGAAGGTGGAAGGTGGAGGTTGGATGGTGACTGGATATCAGTGGGGTGTATGGAAGTGAGCTTCCCTCCTTTCTCTTTCAATGGAAGAGGAGAGATAGAGAGCAAGAGGAGAGAAGAAGAAAGATTGCACTCCTTAATGTGGCTAACCCCTTGCAAATGAATGCAGGGGGGGTATTTATAAAGGAGAGAGGGACTGAGATCAGTTGGGTTAAGGCCTTGTTTGGCTAGTTAGACTAAGTGAGGGAGCCTCCCATGCATTAAATGCATGGGACTTGGCTTGATTGGGGGTGTAGGAGAGAAAGGGAACGTCTCTGCTGAGAGTAATCATCAGGGAGACTGTGGTCGACGTCAGGGTGGCACAAAAGTCTCGTCCATGTGGCTGAATAAAGTTGATTTGACTGGGCTTGACTGGCGTACGCCACATATGGACCAGCGTGCGCCACTTATAACTGAGTCAACGGTCGATGACCGACACATGGCAGTTAATTGGCGTGCGCCAAGGGAACAATGGCGTAAACCAGATTGGGTTTTGCCGGGGCTGTTTGGCTCTGGTTTGAAGGGTTTGAAATGGGTTTTGAATGAGGTTCGAGACGCTCAAAGCTCAAACGCACCATCGTCCTTAAACTGTTTTCGACCTTAATCATCATTGGGGAAATAAAAGATCGAACAACGGCGTTATCCTGACAGTCCAGAATGGGGTGTCTACAGTAGCCCCCATTTGACGGCACTTGAGGTACCATTGACTGGAGACAAGTAACGTCAAAGGTTCTTTAGACACCCTGTTCGAGGCAATCCAGAATGCATGAATTTTGAAGAACCTGTTTAACTTTAAGTTGGGACGGATGGATCGTCGTTGATTTGAAATTGGACGAGTGGATCGTCGTTGATTTGAATTTGGACGAGTGGATCGTCGTTGATTTGAAATTGGACGAGTGGATCGTCCTTGATTTGAAGTCGGACGGATAGATCGTCGTTGTTTTGAATTTGGACGAATGGATCGTCGTTGATTTGAATTTGGACGGATGGATTGTCGTTGATTTGAGTGGATCGTCGTTGATTTGAAATTGGACGAGTGGATCGTCCTTGATTTGAAGTCGGACGGATAGATCGTCGTTGATTTGAATTTGGACGGATAGATCGTCGTTGATTTGAAATTGGACGAGTGGATAGTCCTTGCTTTAAATTTGGACGAGTGGATCGTCCTTGATTTGAAGTCGGACGGATAGATCGTTGTTGATTTGAATTTGGACTAGTGGATCGTCGTTGATTTGAATTTGGACAAGTGGATCGTCCTTGATTTGAAGTTGGACGGATAGATCGTTGTTGATTTGAATTTGGACGAGTGGATCGTCATTGATTTGAATTTGGTGGATCATCGTTGATTTGAAATTGGACGAGTGGATCGTCCTTGATTTGAAGTCGGACGGATAGATCGTCGTTGTTTTGAATTTGGACGAATGGATCGTCGTTGATTTGAATTTGGACGGATGGATCGTCGTTGATTTGAATTTGGACGGATTGATAAGCCCTCAATAGTGTAAATAAATGGGCTTATCGATCCCTATTTTGTCACTCTCACGTGCGTAACTTGCTTTATTTAGATGATATTGCACAGAGGTTGTGTTTTTGTGAGTTATAGGTAAAAAGAGAAAATAAGGCGTTTTGAACGCCAAGGAAATCAACCCGGGATCATCCAAAGAGCCGAGACCATGTGCACCCCGCTACCAAGTCCCAATGATTGTTTAAAGAAGTGTCGAAGAGTGTTCGGGATGTCAAAGGGGCTGTTGGAGGCAAGAAACCAATTCGGAAGCTTTCTGCCAGCGATGTACCTATACCGATAAAAGCTGTACCTGTACATCGCGGACAGATTTGGTTCAAAATGCTGTGAAACAAGCGATGTACCGGTACTAGGTTTGCACGATACCGGTACATCCTGGAAAAAAATCTACTTTTTGTGCCCGACTTTTGTAACTTTTTAGGGGCATTTAGGACCTTTGTAGCTCGTTTTTAAGGGGCTATAAATACCCCCAGACCTGATTAGGATAGGTTATCTTTCATTTTACACTTTCTCTCTCTACCTCCCTCTTCTCCTCTCCTCTCTAGTTCTCCTTCTCTCTTCAAAAGAGCAAGGATTTCAAGGGTTTTGATGCTTTTGTTCTTCATTAAACTTGTAAGTTAACTTAAGATCTTTATTAATCTAGTTTTTATTTCCGTTTTTGTGCATGTTTTTGTATCTCTCTTCGTTTTGCCTTGTGTATACACCCACTATGGGTGAGTAGTGATCTAGGCTTGGTCATGGGGTGATTTCTACCCCATGATTTAGGTAGTTTAATAGCTTCTCTAATTTCTTGTGCTTAATGTGGTTTGTGCATGGATTAAGTTCATTTTTATGTAACAAAACTTAGGGTTGTTAACCTCTTTGATTATGTGTAGGCAAGGACTTGATCTCTTGCCACATATAATGCTTGGAGCTATGTCACTCTAGGTGTTTGCCAAAATGCCTCAAAGAACTTGTTAAGCTCTAATCTTTGGTCTAAACCTAGAGATGTTAAGTTCTTTGATTGGGTGTAGACAAGTCTCTTGGCACACCCAATGCTTGGAACCATGGCTCTCTTTGTGTTCGATAAAATGCCAAAACGGGTTTTCATCCATTTCCAAACCCCGTTGTATGAGTTAAACTTGATTTTCATAGTTAAATCTTCCGAGTGAGATCGAATGACTTCGACTCTCACTTGAGTTATCAAAGAGAAGCATTGAACGGCCTAAATTATGGGCGGAATGAACCCTTAGACCTTGCCGCTATTAGTTTCTAGTCAATCTTCGTTTTCAATTAAGTTAGGAGGTAGAGAGAATTCCACCACGCAAAAGTTGGGCGTCTCAACGCCAATCTAAAGGTTGGCGGTCCTAACGCTAAAAACTCTTCGTAAAACAAACCTTCTGGCCTAGCTCCATTGGCTCCCTGTGGATTCAACCTCGGACTTCCGAGTTTATTATGCTGCAACCGACCTAGCCCTACGCTTGGGGCGCTCTTTATTACGACGCACTTTGGTCGAGCAAGCATTTTTGGCGCCGTTGCCGGGGAATCAATTGGTAGCTAATGTGGAGGTATTGCTTTACACCGCATTGTAAGTATTCCATCTTTTGTTTTCAATTTTTATTTTTATCTTTGTAGTAGAATGGTGGCATCAAATGAGGAAATAGTCCTTCCTACCGCCAGTGTTTTTAGTGGTAAGCCAAACATGCTTCAAGTGTTGCCCCATTTTCATGGGTTAGCCTCTGAAAATCCTTGTGCGCACATTGTAGAACTTGAGGAGCTTTGCATGAATGATAAAGTGGCCTTATTTCAGATATTTCCATCATCTTTGAAAGGCAGGGCTAAGAGTTGGTTTCATTCATTGAACCCAGAATCAATAGTATCATGGCAAGATATGGAAAATCAATTTTTCAAAAAGTTTTCCCCAATTCATGAGACTCATATGCTGCTACATGAAATCGTAAATTTTTATCAACTTGATGAAGAGTCTTTTGCATGTTATTGGTGGCGGTTTAGATATCCCATACTTTATTGGTCGCAGCATTGCTGTGAAACAAGGCACCTTATTCCCATTTTCTATAAAAGTTTAAATTCTACAACGCGTCAGCTTGTAGAAAAGATGGTTGATGGTGTATTTTTGGATAAAACCTTTAATGGAAGTTAGGATTACTTTGATCAATTGGCCGAAAATTCTGAATCTTGGGTTAATGATGTCAATGTTGAAGATGCCAACTTAAATATTGAGGAAGAGGAAATAAAGCCACTTATCATTGTTGAAGAGATTGGTTTAGGTTCGAAAAAACTCTCGGAGTTAGAATGTTGTGATGAGTTTAATGTCCAATGTTCTCCTCATGAGAATTCTGTATATGTTGTCGGCACTCCTGTTGAGTCTCCACCATTCCAAGATTTTGTGGGAGTGGAACATATTGATTTTCTTGGTGTTGATGACTTTGATTTGGTTTACTATCCTTACATTGTAGATTTTGTCAACAGTCTGAAACTCAATATAGTTTGGAATGCTCGCTTTGTTGAACTTAAATTTCTCAAACGACTTCGGCAATTACTTTACTCAAAGTATCTATTTTTGTGGTATGGCCGAATTCAATTTTTGACCAAGATTTTGGAGTGGAGTGATGTGCTCATGGTAATAGCTCTTAAAGGCACAATCAATGTTCGAAATCCAAGTTTGACTGAAAATGTTTGAGCTTGGCATTCTAGTTTTTTTTGTTTTTGTTTTTCTCTTTTGATGGTCTGGTATAGCCACCTGTCTCTAACTCAAAGTTGTTGTATGACTCGTTCTACGGTGCTTTGAGTGAGAGATGGGGAGAAAAGTAGTACCCGTTCAATCACGTGACGATTCGGTGGATTTAAATACTTGTTCCTAATAATTTTTGTTGCCGGGCTACCACGAGCCGGCGGTACTAATGTCATTTGTCTCCTAGTAGGTAGTTGGTTCTTAAGTCTTTTACAGGGCAACACGTTACCGCACTAGCCTTGGTAGTTTGGGTCTAAAGCCGGAGTGAATGAGGCATTCAGGAGCCCTAAGCATGGGTGCGACTAAGTGTCGCGGTTGTAAGACCAAGAAAGCTCCGACGATGGCCTTGTGCGACTAGCTATGGTTTCGAAGGCGGGGCCGAAAGAGTGGGCCTTGGAAGCGGTCCTGATGACAAACGGAGGCAATGACGCAAAATCCTCCAACTTGGTCGAGGTATAGGGTGGTTGACATTCCACCCCGTCGGTACATTTTTTGTTCTCTCTCCTTATTTTTTCGTCTTTTTGCATCGAGGGCGCTGCATATTTCAAGTTGGGGGGGATGGATTATGCTTTTAATTTACGTTCTTGGTTTTGCTTAGAAAATTTTAAAATTTTTTGTGCAATTTTCCCTTGTAATTGGTGATTTCGCGTGCTAGATACCTTGTTTATGCTCAATTTTCCCAAATAATGGCAAGAGTCGTGCACCCCGTCGAATTTGATTATGTGTTGAATCCATATGCATGCATATATGTGAACTTTGTTGAACAAATTGAGCTCTAAGTTGTGTCAAGTAGTATGCATCGCCTGGAGTTGAAGTTCGTTTTGAAGCATCCCATGCTTGTTTGTTTTTTTTTTCCTCGCTTGCGTAAATAGCACCCGTTTGTTCATATTTGAGTAGTGTAAACATCTTTCATGCATCATATTGGAGTTGATTGGCATACGTAGGAAATGATACAACGCATTTTTGCTTGATTAAACCACAAAAGAGTCCCCTCGTCCTTAATTTTGAACCGAAGTCCGAGTCTCCATTTATTGCTCAAGCTTAGGGAACCGGATGTTTGGAGGGTTGTGTAGAATTGTGTTTCAATGATCTACGGTGGTTTGGTGTGGTGTGAATGTGATAAAAGTGGTTGGGATGCAAAAAGGGTGAAGAATTGATATGTGATTCTCTATCTCTCCTCTCCTACTACAAAAGTTAAAGCCCCAAATTTTCATTTCCCTCTCCAAAGCTCTCGAAATTGGCCCCTCAACCCTCTCACTACAAATCTCACCTCAAATGACCCTATTCCTCAAAGAAAAATCAAACAAATGCTATGAAAGAGCAAAATCGGATTCAAAAGAGGGTTGACTACTATGATGAGAGGATTGGTTAGACCTCCAGGCTTATATTTTGGATGAGAAAGAATTTGATGAGGAGGGGGAGCTCGAGGCTCAATATTGTGAGGAGCCGGATGAAGAGGACGACTAAGTGTGGTGGAGTCGGTGGATATAGTTCTAGTAGGACATAATTAGTAGTTTTTCTTTATTTGTCACAACTTTGTTTGGTGTTTGGCCGACATGTGGCCGTGGTTGGGTAGTTTAGGGGATGGTAGTAGCCAAGGGTAGTTGAAACCAAGCAGAAATTTTATGGCCGCTACCCTTTTTGTTTCCCTTTTCTTGGCACCAAGGTCATTATAAGCTACTAAAGTCCTTAGTTGATCCTAATGTATGCTAGTCTAACTCCTTTTGATGCATGATCGATATTTAATGCTAATTTAGTGTGGAATTTCCCTTAGCTTAGTTTGTTTGTGAATAATTGCTTAGCTCTCTTTGTCGGCGCTCTTTTGATTAGCACGCATAGCTTTTTGTCTCTTGCTATTGCGATTCTTGCTAGCGCTTATCATGGGATGTTTTAGTATATTGCTTTGTGCAAGTTCATATCAAAGTACGCTCTTTTGAGTCCTGGAATTGAAATTCAAGGTGGATGTGTGTTGCTTGGCCGTTGGCATAATTTGTTCACCTTAGTTCATTGTATGCGTGTGCGTGGGTTGCATGTGATTGAGTTCGAAGGGGTGTTAATTGTGGACTCTTGCCGTATCCTAAGTTGAGCATAGTTGTCGTATCTTGTTTCGGGGGAAGATTGCATAGCATTAGTTACATACTTTTTGTTTAAGTTTGCTAGGGACTAGCAAAGTCCAAGTTGGGGGGTGTGATAAGCCCTCAATAGTGTAAATAAATGGGCTTATCGATCCCTATTTTGTCACTCTCACGTGCGTAACTTGCTTTATTTAGATGATATTGCACAGAGGTTGTGTTTTTGTGAGTTATAGGTAAAAAGAGAAAATAAGGCGTTTTGAACGCCAAGGAAATCAACCCGGGATCATCCAAAGAGCCGAGACCATGTGCACCCCGCTACCAAGTCCCAATGATTGTTTAAAGAAGTGTCGAAGAGTGTTCGGGATGTCAAAGGGGCTGTTGGAGGCAAGAAACCAATTCGGAAGCTTTCTGCCAGCGATGTACCTATACCGATAAAAGCTGTACCTGTACATCGCGGACAGATTTGGTTCAAAATGCTGTGAAACAAGCGATGTACCGGTACTAGGTTTGCACGATACCGGTACATCCTGGAAAAAAATCTACTTTTTGTGCCCGACTTTTGTAACTTTTTAGGGGCATTTAGGACCTTTGTGGCTCGTTTTTAAGGGGCTATAAATACCCCCAGACCTGATTAGGATAGGTTATCTTTCATTTTACACTTTCTCTCTCTACCTCCCTCTTCTCCTCTCCTCTCTAGTTCTCCTTCTCTCTTCAAAAGAGCAAGGATTTCAAGGGTTTTGATGCTTTTGTTCTTTATTAAACTTGTAAGTTAACTTAAGATCTTTATTAATCTAGTTTTTATTTCCGTTTTTGTGCATGTTTTTGTATCTCTCTTCGTTTTGCCTTGTGTATACACCCACTATGGGTGAGTAGTGATCTAGGCTTGGTCATGGGGTGATTTCTACCCCATGATTTAGGTAGTTTAATAGCTTCTCTAATTTCTTGTGCTTAATGTGGTTTGTGCATGGATTAAGTTCATTTTTATGTAACAAAACTTAGGGTTGTTAACCTCTTTGATTATGTGTAGGCAAGGACTTGATCTCTTGCCACATATAATGCTTGGAGCTATGTCACTCTAGGTGTTTGCCAAAATGCCTCAAAGAACTTGTTAAGCTCTAATCTTTGGTCTAAACCTAGAGATGTTAAGTTCTTTGATTGGGTGTAGACAAGTCTCTTGGCACACCCAATGCTTGGAACCATGGCTCTCTTTGTGTTCGATAAAATGCCAAAACGGGTTTTCATCCATTTCCAAACCCCGTTGTATGAGTTAAACTTGATTTTCATAGTTAAATCTTCCGAGTGAGATCGAATGACTTCGACTCTCACTTGAGTTATCAAAGAGAAGCATTGAACGGCCTAAATTATGGGCGGAATGAACCCTTAGACCTTGCCGCTATTAGTTTCTAGTCAATCTTCGTTTTCAATTAAGTTAGGAGGTAGAGAGAATTCCACCACGCAAAAGTTGGGCGTATCAACGCCAATCTAAAGGTTGGCGGTCCTAACGCTAAAAACTCTTCGTAAAACAAACCTTCTGGCCTAGCTCCATTGGCTCCCTGTGGATTCAACCTCGGACTTCCGAGTTTATTATGCTGCAACCGACCTAGCCCTACGCTTGGGGCGCTCTTTATTACGACGCACTTTGGTCGAGCAAGCGCGGATAGATCGTCGTTGATTTGAAATTGGACAAGTGGATCGTCGTTGATTTGAATTTGGACGAGTGGATCGTCCTTGATTTGAAGTCGGAAGGATAGATCATCACTGATTTGAATTTGGACGAGTGGATCGTCGTTGATTTGAATTTGGACGAATGGATCGTCGTTGATTTGAATTTGGACGAGTGGATCGTCCTTGATTTGAAGTCGGACGGATAGATCGTCGTTGATTTGAATTTGGACGGATAGATGGTCGTTGATTTGGCGGGCCTCTGCTTGGGGATGACTTTAGAACGGGTACCAATGCGACTTATGGCAATTTAGGACACCACTTGAGAATGGATCCCGTCGCATAGAGTGATTTGGGCCTCAGGCCCAACATTAACTGGCGTACTGTAGCACCGAATTGGCGTGCGCCACGTTTTGCAAAGATCAGAGCCCAAACCCGGCCTAGATCCGGCCCAATCACCTTTTACGTCGAATAAACTGTTGCAGAAGGCAGGGAACCGCCATTCCTTCGATTTTTGAACTCCAAACATCCCAAGACTCTCTCAAATCTCCAATCTCTTCCTCAATCCTTCACTCTTCTCATAAACCCACTTACCCACGCTCATTCATGGCGGGATCCGGAGGCGGCAATCGGGACAATGGTAGTGATAGAGGCAGTGGTGACGAGGCTCAGCCGAGGAACGGAGCCGAGATCATGGGTGCTCGAATCGATGATCTGTCGATTGCAGAGGCTTCGTCGGCCATTGGTGCGGCGGTTGCAGGCAGTGACGAGGGCGGCGATGGCCATGCAGCAGAGGTGGTCGGTGGCGATGAGGGGCGTACGCCAGGAGATGAGGGGCGTACGCCAGGCTCTGTTGGTACAGGGGGTCCACGGGTTCGTCGATTGGATCCAAGGAGCGGTGTAGAGGGCTTGGTGATTACTAGTTTGGGCTCGGTTGGGGCCGGCGGCAGCGGCAGTGGTGGTGGTGATGATGGTTATGATGGTGGTGATGATGATGGCCGGCTGGAGACACTTGTGAGAGATCCGGCGAGGGGCAAGGGTCCCGTGGTTGAGGAGGGGGTATCCGAGGAGGTGCCCATGGAGGAGGTTGAGTTTAGGCCGGCGGTGGGGTCTTCGGCGCACGTCCCTATTACGCGCGGGGACTTTGCTGAGTTTGTGACGGAGGAAAAGCTTGGCCGTTTGCTCCGAGAGAATCCGGGGGTAGTGGCTGCGGTGCTGGCAGCACGAGAGGACAGGCTCCGGCAAGTTAACAGGGTCAGGAAGAGGAGCGTTTGAGAGAGGAGGTCGAGAGGGCCAGGGCCGAGGAGGAGGCCTTTGTACGTGAGACCGGGGCAGCAGAGGAGGCTCAGGGGGAGGTGTGGTCCTTTGAGCGGGCAGTGACACTTGCAGAGTCCATACGGCTAGCGCCCCGTGCTAGGTTCGACTTGGCCACGTATGTTTTGCCCGAGCCACACTTGTTCATTCCGTCCGGCGTCGAGAGCCTTGCACCTTTGCGAGAGAGCTATGACGCGAAACTTATACTGAGAGACCCACAGAGACACCTGTCCGTGGATTGGGCACATGTATTCTTTTGAATCTACTACTTGATATGCATGCTTTGTCATTTGTAACCATATGTAGCTTGAATTGGTGTAGTATAGCTTGTAACGCACGTAGGCCAAAAACCTTGAACTATAGCCTGACTGAGAAAATAGAACTTGGACAGCATGCCTCGACTTTGAAACTTAACTTGAATGATAGAACACTTGACGTAGCTGAATCGACTTGCAGAGCGCCCATAACTTCGATAAGAACCGTTAAGGCCAAGCATGAATGAACCATAAGCTGTCTCGACTAAATAAGATAGCCCTTTGAACTTGAATTCGACTAAGGATATTGCCCTGACATGTTGAATGCCCGAATGGCCTGTCCAATAGCTTGAATCGACCGGCTATCAGACAAAATACCTTTGAAACCAACTGAGAAGTATGCCTTGATAAAATATAACGCCATGTATCTCGGAACTTGACTAAGAAATACCTTTGATTTGATTCGACTGATAGTAGAATTGGATAGAATAACATGAATGCCCGATAGCTTTGTTCGACCCTTATGATTCCCGTTTCGACCATAGAGTTACTATTGAAATTCTGAATTCGGCTGACTGTTTGGATTGCAATTACTGATGAGATTCTTTTTGTTGTCTGTCTTTGTATGCAGAGAGGAGTGGCTAGCACTCGGGGCCATGGAGGTCCCGCGAGCTCGCTTGAGTTGTACCGAGGGTTGACAGAGCGGGTCAGGGCTTTGGTTGATGCTGCAGGGTTTCGGCCGTTCATCCTCACATTGACGGCCGTGAAGAGCGATCACGCTTTGCTTACAGCGCTAGCCGAAAGGTGGTGGGATTCCTCGAATACCTTCCACTTTCCGATCGGGGGGATGACGGTGACTCCGTCTGAGTTTGTAGCTCTTATCGGCTTGAGAGTGGGAGGAGAGCCTATCCCATTTGACTCGGAGATTTACGGGGACCCCAGGGCTTTGGAGTGGTTTTTAGGGCAGGCACCAGCGGGTGAAGTAGAGACCGTTCATTATGACCAGTTCAGACGGTACTTGCATGGGAGGGAGCTAGACTCGGAGTTGGAGGCGGAGCAGATGGCGAGGGCCTATTTGTTGTACTTGTTCGGGGCTACCTTATACCCGAACAAGTGATCCACGGTGCACCTGTCTTACTTGCCAGCCCTCTATGACTTGCGCACAGCTTCGCGATTTGACTGGGGAGGAGCAGCTCTGGGCACGTGCTATGGCTTTATGGGGGAGTTCTCGCAGGGGAAGAAGGCGACGGCTGGTTACTGGAGAGTGTGGGAGGTAAGAAACGAAGCTTGCAATTCATTTCCCATTTCCCTTTCTTGCACTTGTCTTTGATTGGCATGTGAACTGTATTCTGATGCTTTGATTGTCTGAACATTGCAGCTGTGGGCTTACGAAGTGCTGAAGATGTACCCACCGGAGGACAAGTGCCCAAACCTGAGGATGCTTCTGCGTGCTATGATCTGGGGGCTTATGTACAGTGGCAAAAAGAAGTCGAGAGGAAGCCTCCTAGCCTTCCGGTCGTATCTTGACGAGCTGTCAGGTACTTAGGTAAGCAACACGTCAAATTGATTATTCTGCCCTTAGAATTGCTTTAATGCTGTCGCTGATGACTTTGAATCTGTGCAATTGTCTTGCAGGTAGAGTGGAACCCATGGAGCAATGTTGAGCCAGAGCCTGAGTACCTAGCGCGGAGCAGGGTGGTGACGGCGAGTCGGGTGCTGCTGGAGTCAGCCTTCGGGTGGCGGTGGTACTTGGGTGACCGGGTGACACGACAGTCACTGGGCTTTCTAGAGTACCAGGTTCCTGGGCCACTTCCTCCTCACGCCTCTCACACGGACAAGTACACTCTGGCTGAGCTGTGGCGCTTCACTGTTCCGGCTGGCCTTGCTGCTTTCTTGAGGCTCGAGCGCGACTATGCTGTCTACCGGAGGCAGCGCTTGGCGAGGCCACTTGGGGTTTTGGAGCATATCGCCGTGTAGGGCGAGGCACTGGAGGCTGGCGAGGAGAGGCAAAGCCGGGATAGCAGGGCAGCTCGGCCGAGAGAGAGGAGCGACTATGCCACAGCGACCGGGCTGCCACGGCTTTCCTGGACTTTAGCAGTGCGGGACGCACAAGGAGAGGAGGCTGTAGTTCTGTTTGAGCCTGCCAGGACAGAGCCAGCAGAGATCACAGGACCGGTACGATACTTGTCATCCCTTGTAGTTTCCTTACTTTACTTTCGGCATGTATATCTGGCTTGTATTCTGATTTTGCCCAAAATTGTATCACAGGCCCCGATGGAGTGGGTGCGGGAGGCGGCTCGCTTGATGAAGGCCATGGAAAAGGAGTTTCACAAGATAGCTGGTGGTGCCTCTTTGCAGCTATACTACCCACCACCAGCTTCAGCTCCTACTGTGCAGCCTCAGGTATATCTTTCCATTCTGCTTTTGGATAAGATTGCTTTCGAAACTTCCTGCACTTAGCATTTCAATATATACAATATGCACAACGTATGCTAAATGACTTGAATGACCATGCAGGGACATGCTAGGGCGGCTCCTACGAGGAAGAGTGCGCGGCCTCCTCTGACGAAGAAGATAGCACCGAGCTCCTCTCGGCCAGCGGCAAGGGTACAACGGGGAGTGCAGATCACTCCGGCTAGCGAGGAGCTCCAGTTTTGCCGAGAACTGAGGAAGAGGCCTGCAGAGAAGAGGCTTGCCGAGGGACCCTCGTAGAAGAGGAGGAGAGGGGAGGAAGAAGAAGAAGAAGTGGAGGAGCAGACGTCCCTCAGCAGCGGCTCTGACTCCGCGGACGACCCCAGGTTCCGGACGGACCCGCGAGAGATGGAGGAGAGCGAGGAGGACGACGATGACGAGGACCTTTTTGACGACTGAGGGCTATCACCGAGCCTCGGTTTATTTTGCCGGTACTTTGCTACTTTGAGTAGATACTTGACACTTTGGATAGGCCCTGCGTGCCTTTTGACTTTTGGGCGAGTGTGCCTTGATACTTTTAGTTCTGCCTGGGCCGTTGTGCCACTTTGATGCTTGATACATTTCCACCTTTATGCTTTGACACAGTAGTATAAAATTTCTGCATTTTCTGTTTATCGTTTTCCCTTGCTTTGCTGAGATTTGGTAAAGGAAAAGAACAAACCATCCGCTAATATCTAACATGCATTGATGAATGCTCTGAATCGACAAAAGACACTTGTATGTGCACACGATTGACTGAGCTCGAAGAAAAGATGGACAGAAAAGTCCTAGGATAAGTCACGTATCCCAGACACGCGGGGGATACGGGAGATTTGGGCGTTAGCAGGCCAAACTCCGAGATTCCCCCTGGGGAAGGAAACTGACCCTTTGAAAAGACAACGTAGGTATATAATGACTTGTACGAACTACCAAAACTGGTAGAAATGTCCCGATGCGAGGAAAATACAGAAGAAAAGCCAAAAATGCCACAAAAAAGAACATAAGACGCAAAAGATGACTCGATATGGTCCCGGACCAAAACCGACACCCCCACACAGTCACATAAGTCCTATGTAACATGTATGGTATGACAAAACTTGGCCAAGGCTCTTGAAACGAGATTTGACCTCCCGTATCCTTGATTTTAGCTTGAAACGGGCCACCGAGGGTCTGAAATCTTCATCGGGCGTGGCTTTTGGAATCCGACGCTTTGCCATAGCCCCAAATGACATTTATGACTTATAGGAACCAACAAACGGCCAAAGCCAGCCCCGGAATTGAAAACGACCAGGCGGAGGCAGTAGCTACTGCAAACTGGTTTCTGGTGAACCTTAGTGGCGTACGCCAGGAAGAAGGCCCCGTACGCCAGTAAGTGGGGGACACGCATACGACAGTTATGAACTGGCGTACGTCAGGTTCCTGGGAGTCAGATCCACTTGACTAACCAACTGTCCTTTTTCAGGGGGCACTTTGTTTCACTTTGTTTTTACTCTCACACGGTTTGCACACGGTTTCTGAGCTCCCAGAAGGCAGTGTCCTTTGCAGGGGTGTGGTTTGGAAGCTAGCATGATGTTTGAATGGATCACTGGTAATGGAAAGAAATGGCCAAGGCCTATAAAGCTGGGACATATGCATTGTGGCCTTCACGGCTGCATTGCTTCCCCCCTTTTCTCTAGTATACTCCAGCATTTTCCATGGACAACCCCCTCCTAACTTTACTTAGGCCCTGGTTGGCGCAATTTCTAAGCGTCGACTGGCTCAATTTCCAATATCACGGTCTTGCTTCATTCTGTTTTCTTCGACATGTGCCGCTCCGCCCAGCGCTCATACGGGCTGCCTTCAGATTCTGGGATCCTGACGTCCATGTCTTTCGTTTCGGCGATGACGAGATGTGCC
This sequence comes from Rhododendron vialii, assembly GCF_030253575.1. Taxonomy (NCBI): domain Eukaryota; kingdom Viridiplantae; phylum Streptophyta; class Magnoliopsida; order Ericales; family Ericaceae; genus Rhododendron; species Rhododendron vialii. The sequence goes on along the minus strand of NC_080558.1, from coordinate 9,195,429 downwards.
CGACCGTCAAGGAATTCCAGGCGTACCTCCGAACCTACTCATCCCTTACACTTGTTGTTCCACCTTATCAAGCGAGCATGTCCAAACTGCTAGCCAGCTCGCTTAATATTTCCCGGGGTTTGGCGAACACTATCCTTGAGGGTGGCCAAATGAACATCATGCGGTTGATTGAGATGTACAGTCTAGACGGCGATTTGGATAGCGACGAAGCTCAGGCGCGCCATCGCTTTGCCTTAGTAATCTGCCTGCTTGCCGCCTATCTGCTCATTCCTGCCCACGGGCAGGCTAGCCCCTCACTTGTGAGCGTTGCTGCCCAGATGGGGGCACGAAGGAACGTGATCCCTTTGGTTCTGGCTGAGACACTCTTAGGTTTGGATCTGGTATACACGGGCCAGTCGACCGTCTTCAGCGGGAGCCCGCTTTACTTCAGGTAACCTCACTCAGCTCACCTTTTTCTGGCTTTTCACACATTCTCGTTTTACCTCGACGCTCGGCTTAGACTGCTTCCTAGCTCCTTACTTGTCTTTTCGCTCAGGCTTTATCTGACTTTTTACTTGTCTTTTTGCTCATGCAGTTGTGGTTGTTGGACAAACTGAGTCTCTTGCACCCTCCAGTGGTAGGTTGGAATCTCTTTCCAAAGAGGATTCATCAAAGGGAGATGCGGTATCCTGACATGGACATAGAAGGCGGGTACGAGTTCATGCAGCAAATGCAGCCTGACGAGATCGCCTGGAGGTGCCATTGGCTGGACCTCCCAGATATGGCTATTCACTCCGCTGGATTCGATAGGATGGTGATTGCAGGACTGTCGAGCTTTACTTTCTACATTCCCGGCCGTATCCTTCGCCAACTGGGCGCTTCTCAGGAGAATCACCGCATTAGCATTGGGGACTTCTGTGTCCCGAACTTCAACGTCCAAACACTTAACGGCTACCAGAGGCGCTAGGGCCTTAGAGCCCTTTAAGCTGAGACGCCAGAATTTACCACAGGGCTAAAGAATCGCTACAGACAGTGGCTGAGAGCGGATGTGAACGCAAGGGAAAATATTAACTGACTCCAGGCCACTTTGCTATGCTTAGAATAAACTGCGAGCCGCTAGGCTTCCTAAGCATTTTGTTCTGTTTTTCATTCTTTAACTGTTTTAAGGTTTTTATGCTCAACTTATGTATTAGAAGTAGTAATTTGCAATAAAGTTGAAAGACGATGGGTTTTCCCTTTTCTGACTTTCTTCAATGCGGCTTTGACTTGTGCTCGACCTTCCCAAACTGCGACGTGTACCCAAAAATGTCAACCCTGGATCGAAATTTTGATGGAATGTGACCGAATCTCAAGGTGAGATTGCCTACGTATCCCTTTTCAAGGAATCAGGTCAGAACATAGTTCAGGCTAAGGTTCACTCATGTATTTTACCTCTCCTTTTACGCTCTAACTTTTGCCTAGTACCGCCTTTTCAGGTTTTCGGCCTAGCGAGCTTTTGACTTTTGCCTATTTATTTTTGCCTAGAATCGCCTCCTTAGGTTTTCGGTCTAGTAGGCTGCTCTAACTTTTGCTTGGAATCGCCCACCCTTGTGGTTCTCGATCCAACGAGCATCTCGCAGGGATAGTAACGCTTGAGTTGATCCAAGTTGACCAGGGTGCTGAATTCGTTACCGTCAAGGTCGATGAGCTTAGCAGCACCCCCGGATAGGATGGTCTTGATGATGTAAGGCCCGGATCGCTTCGGCCTGAATTTTTCGCGGGGATCAAACACTGGGGCCCGGATTTCTTTTGTGACCATGTCTCTTTCGACTAAGCCCCTGGACTTCACCTTTTTGTTGAATGCGCGAGCGATTCGACGCTGATACCCCTGAACATGATACAAGGCCCGGAGCCTCCTTTCATCAAACAACATTAGCTCGACAAACCTCCCGCTCAACCATTCAGATTCTTCGAGACCACTTTCGACCATGATTCTCAACGACGGGACTTCAAACTAGATAGGAAGCACTGCCTCCATCCCATAGACTAAGGAGAAAGGAGTCGCACCAGTTGAAGTGCGGATAGACGTTCGATACCCCCAAAGGGCGAGAGGCAGCTGCTCGTGCCAATCCCTTGCAGACTCGGCGGTTTTCTTGATGATCATCTCGACATTCTTGTTCGCAGCCTCGACTGCTCCGTTTGTTTATGGGTGATAGGTTGTTGAATGATGGATCTCGATGCCGAATTCTTCAAAGAGCTCCAGAACCCTTCCTTTGAAATGACTTCTGTTATCCGTCACAAATGCCTGAGGAACCCCGTACCGATAAATGATGTTCTTTAGAATGAATTGAGCAACCTGAACCGTTGTCAGCGTCTTGTAAGATTCGGCTTCGACCCATTTGGTCAAGTAGTCTATTGCCACCAGTATGAATTTGTGGCCATTTGAAGCAGACGACCTGATCATCCCAATAACATCGATGCCCCAAACAGAGAAAGGCCACGGTGAGGTCATGCCGTACAATTTGGACGGAGGGACATGTTGTAGATTCGCGTGGATTTGGCATTTGTAACAGCACCGTATGTAGTCGATGCATTGTGTTTCCATCGTAGACCAGTAATAACCCTGCTTGAGGATCTTCCTAGCAAGCATGACGCCGTTCATGTGAGGCCCGCAGACTCCCTCGTGAACCTCTTCCACTATCCTTGTTGCTTTGACGCCGTTGACATAGAGCTTGTGCATCCCACAGTGAGACCTTCGATACAATTTCCCTCCACAGATCTGTAAAGCAATTCGATCCTTTTTCGTGGCCTCGGCAGGAAATTCCCTGCGCTCCACAAAGTTCCAAATGTCATGGTACCATGGTAGGCCATCATCGACATCATCAATGGCGTTGACATACTCATAAGCAGGCAAGTCCCTTTGTCCAATCACAATCGGCCGCAATTTAACGCCTATTGGAAGTTCGATCATTGAAGCCAAAGTCGCCAAAGCATCGGCGAACTGATTCTTCAAGTGTGGGACATGGGTGAAAGTCACCTTATTGAAGCGAGGAATCAATTCTTCCAAATCTTGATGATAAGGCTTCAGCTTTTCCTCACGAACTTTCCAATCCCCATTGGCTTGGGAGACCACCAAGTTTGAATCTCCAATTACTTCGAGTTTCTCGACCCCTAAAGCCATGGCAGCTTCCATTCCGACGATGCAGGCCTCGTATTCAGCTTGATTATTGGTAACATCAAAATTCAGCTTGAAAGCGAGCGGAATGTGAGCACCAACGGGCGTGATCAGCAACACTCCGATCCCAAATCCCTTCTGGTTAGCAGCTTCATCAAAATAGAGCGTCCATACTTCCTCGACCACTGTTAACACCTCTTTGTCGGGGAAAGTAAAATCCACGTCTTCCGGGCCATCGATCGGGTGATCAGCCAAAAATTCAGCCACGGCACGCCCCTTTACAGACTTTCTCGTGACGTGTTGGAGTTCGAACTCAGCCAGCAGAAGCAACCACCGTGCTAGCTTATGGGTGAGCGCAGGCTTCTTGAACAGATACTTGATAGGATCCATCCGAGAAATCAGTCTCACCGAATAGGCTAACATGTAGTGTCTAAGCTTTCTGGTAGCCCAAACCAGCGCCCAACATGTCTTCTCGAGAGGGGTATAGCGCTCCTCGGACCCCACCACTTTCTTGCTCAGATAATACACAGCTTTCTCGACCCCATTGTTCCCTTCCTGCGCTAGTAGACATCCCATGGCTGTTGGAGAGAAGGACAGATAAAGAATCAAAGGTCGGCCCGGCGTAGGCGCATCAGTACAGGCGGGTTTTGCAAATACCTCTGAATAGACCGAAGGCGGCCTGGCATTTCTCTGTCCATTCGAACGGGACCCCCTTTTTGAGCAAACGGAATAATGGCTCGTAGGTTAGAGTTAGCTTAGAGATGAACCTGCTGATGAACTGAACTTTCCCTAGAAAGCTTCGTACGCCCTTCTCAGATTTTGGCGGCTCCATCTCAAGAATCGCTTTGATTTTGGAAGGGCCCACTTCAATTCCCCTTGCAATGATCAGAAATCCTAACATCTTACCTGACGTGACCCAAAATGTGCACTTTTGTGGATTCAAACGTACGTTGTACTTGCGAAGTCTTTCAAAAAACTGCCTGAGTGAAGGAAGATAGTCCTTTTCCTCCTTTGCCTTCACAATCATGTCGTCGACGTAGATCTCAACGGTCTTATGGATAAAATCATGAAACAAGGTTGTCTGGGCCCTTTGAAAAGTACATCCGGCATTCTTTAACCCAAACGGCATCTTCACATAGCAATAAGTGCCCCATTCCGTGACAAACGTCATTTTCTCTTGGTCCTCGGGTGCCACAGAGATCTGGTTGTATCCGGAGAATCCATCGACAAAAGAGAGCAAGGCATGTCCCGCCGTGTTGTCCACAAGGACGTCAAGGTGTGGCAAGGGAAAATTGTCTTTGGGACTTGCCTTGTTTAAGTCCTTGAAGTCGACGCAGACTCGGATCCTTCCATCCTTCTTGGGGACAGGCACGATGTTGGCCACCCATTTGGGGTACTCTGCAACCCTTATGAATCCTGCGTCAATCTGCTTGGTAACCTTCTCTTTGATTTTCTGAACCCAATCCGGCCTCATTCTGCGGAGTTTCTGTTTGACAGGGACAGCCCCGGGCTCCAACGGGATTCGATGCTGTACTATTTTAGGATCAATGCCGGGCATACCCTTGTGAGACCATGCGAAAACCTCGGGGACTTCTTTGAGAAGCTCGATTGTTCCAGCGTGATTTTTCGGGGACAGATTTGCACCAATTTGCATCATGCGGGGGTCATCCTCGTCTTTCAAGTTTATAAAAATTACTTCTTCTTTTAGAGGCTGAGCACGCCTTTCGTCTTCCTTTTCGATGAGGGAACGCAACTCGGCCGGGATGTCCCCGTCGAAGTTTGTTCCTTCATCGTCAGGGTCGACACAGTTTATATAGAAGCTAGCAAAGTAGTTAGAAGCAGGATCATGCATTTCATAAAGCCCAACAGGGTTGCCAAGTACAAACGACTCGAACTCAAAGTAAAAGCTACGATGTGGAGGGCCGAGAGGCACAAACTCCGACTCTGAGCTAGACTTAGACTCGATAGACTCTGTGTCAGATTCAGATACATCGTCAATGCATGTCAAACGTGGAGTGAAAATGCAGTTATTAATACTTCCCTGTGCCTTCACGATGAGAGAGGTAGGGTCCTCGAGAGCATCCGGTGAGTTGGGCCCAAGCATCAGCACCTTAGCTTCTTCACCCTTGCCAACCAAACCTACTTGGGAGAACAGCATCTCCAGATTCCCCTGATCGAAAGCCTTCAGCCAGTTAAACTTCTCCTTGGTCTGACCCAGCTGTTTCTCGAATTCCCCCTTAGCAAGCTCCTCTTCCGCTATTTCCTCTTCACCATCGGACCAGGTGTCCGCAGCAAAGATTTCGAATCCCGACAGCCAGGTGGAAGTCTCTGGATCCCAAAACGGCTCTAACTGTCCCGAATAGTCAGAGCCTCCTCCTTCCCGAACAAAATAGCTATCGGGGTTACCAAAAAGAGTTCGAGGTTTTCCCGTGTCTTTCCTCTTTTTGGCGTCTTTGGCCGGCGGAGTGTAACCTAGACCAAAGCGGCCTTCGGTGAAAGGAAAGACAGGGAACTCAGCGATCCCTTGTTGGTTGATCCCGAGTCCTAGGCCAGGCATGAATGACATTTTCCTCATCATCTCGAGGACAGTTGAACTTATGGTGAAATCATCATCCATGGCGATGGCGAGGACTGAGCCGGATGTATCAAAAGAGAATCCTCCAAAGTCTGAGTCTTCTTCCCCGTGCATGATTCCCAAAACAGGCGTTCCGTCATCCGTAAGCGGGAGGATTCCAGAATCTCCGCAGATTGTCAAAGTCTCGGTAGGGGGCCCCAGCATGACCTTCTGATGCAGAGTTGAAGGCACTGCCATGATGTCGGTCCTATGAAGCCATGGCCTGCCCAGCAGTAGGTTAAAGGTAGCAGGGACATCGACGACATGGAATTCTACATCCATTTCAAAACCCTCAGCATCGAGTTTCAGAGTTAGAGTCCCCTCCACCACACGGCGAGTGCTGTCGTACGCCTTGACGGCCAGATTGGAGGGCGTTAAGTCACTCTTTGAGAGCCCCAAGCGGTAGGCAACCCTCATTGGGCAAATGTTGATGGCAGAACCATTGTCGATTAGCACGGTTGGCACCCAATGTCCCCGGCACTTGATAGTGATGTGCAGCGGGCGGTTATGAGCGGTTCCTTCAATGGGCAAATCCCTCTCAGTGAACGTGACGGAGTGCTTAGAAAGGAGCGGCAGCACAAGAGCAATCATGGCCTCGGGGGTGATGTCAATTGGTACTGTGAGTCGGGCCAAAGCGGAGGACAGCTTTTCACGATGCTCCTTTGATGATGATATCAAACCCTAGATAGACACGGCGGCCGGAATCCGTTCGAGCTGTTTCAGAATAGCGCCTTCTTCGGGAGCCCCACTTGGAAAGACCGGATCATTCCTCTGAGCAGTGGGAGCGGTGGCTTTCTGAGCAAGTGGATTGGACGAGCTTCCAGCCTGGAGATTAGATGGCTGGAACACTCGGCCGCTCCTTGTGACGTTGGCAACATCCCACCAAGAAGACGAGTCTACAAATTCCCACAGATCGGCCGGCACTTCTTCCAATTTGCGCTTTCCTTTGTCTGTTGACGCGATTGTTGCGGTCGAGTCTGGCCCCAGAGCCGAGTCCCATTCCAAGTCCTCCATCACCAGTCCTTCCCAAAAGGTAGGGTCCTGTGCAGCATCTTCCTCTTAGGGCGCCCCCGGGTTAGTGACAAACGGAACGTCCCAAAATCCTCCATCGACAAAAGCGGTGTTGACAGTCCACACTTCGTTCCCCATGTTCAGGTTGACAATATTGTCCACATCCCAAATATCGGCAGGCGGCGGAGTCTTAACGGTTTCCTCTGCATCCCAAAGGTTGGCGGGAGGCGCATCTAGGACCATGTTCGAGCAGTCATCTCCAGGAGCCGAAACAACAGGGCGAGGCTGTTCCACGGAGACAATGTCAAAGGTAGGGTCGAATTCATGGGCGCAGCGGCCGACCATGCCGGCAATCATATTCACCAAAGGTAGCATGGCGCCAAGCGGGCGGCGGACATCGGACACGATCTCCCCTTCTTGATAGTAATCCCAGTATTCCTCACTGATGTCATCCTGGTCCAAATCAGCCTTGAGACCCTGACCTATTTGCCATTCATCGGGCTGTGGATCCCACACGTATTCCTCGGCTTCTACCTCAACTTGGTTCAGTTCAGGCTGGTAAAAGAGCGCAAACAAAGAGAGACCATCTAGAGGGTCAGCCTGCGCTGCATTCCACTCTCCTTCCCACTGGTCTAGCCATATCTGATTGACTTGAGGGTGTGCGGTAAACCCCATGTTATACTGTTCGACCCAATCATTGCAAAGCTCCTCCCATTCCTTAGTTTTGTCTTCCATGGCCCATCCGGTTGCCATCATGTTAACACTTGGCTCAGAAGGAAAGGGTATGATTGGTCTAGGGTTGCTGGCTGAGGCAATATGGTCGGTGGGGTTGAATATGGTGGAGCTGAGAGTTATCTAGTTTACTTGAGAGTTGGGGTCGTGTTTAAGCAAGGAATTGGAAATGACATTGGGTTTAGTAGGTGGAGTTGGAAGGGTACCATTGTCCACCAAATCTTGTATCGCATGACGGAGGCGATAGCAAGAGTCAGTGTAATGGCGGGGCATTTGGTGATACGCACAGAAGGCATTGGGGTTATGACTGTGGGGTGGATTTTGAGGAAGTGGAGTCGGGGCTAGAGGCCTAAGGTGTCTGGTTTTGACTAACTTCTCCAATACCGAGGAAAGTGGCGCCTCAAAATTGACAAAGTTACGGGGTTGGTTGCGGTTTTGGGGTCGCAACCTTCTTCTCACTTTCCCTCGTGCTTGACTTGGAAATGTCCGTAATCATATATTCGAATCAACTATTTTGTAAATTTCCTAGAGTCAAATATTTCCCTCCCCATTGATGATGGCAACATTGGGAAGGATCATATCCCTACTTAGTTTGGAAATGTTATTCTAAGATAAATATTTCATTAGGAATCACGTTCTATTCAGTTTTAAACGGAGGAATTACAGAAGTATATATGAATTCAAATATCCATTCCTCATTAAGATTACTATCATCCAAACGTCCATTCCTCATAAAGAACACCCACACGCAGGTGGAAAGACTCAATTGCCTGACCTCTTGACCCAACTTTACTAAGCCAATAAATACATCTTTTTTTATCAAACAATATCCAATCAATGTGATTTTGACCGGTACCTCACTTATCCTAATCTATTCTGAACCTGACGATATGATATTCTGAAACCCTTACTTTTTACTTTTGAGCTCTACAAATATTGGCAATTACTTGATCCTTTTGTCTCTATCACCTTAAAAGAATCTATCAAATTTTCCAAATTCCAACACTCCCTTATCAAAAAACCTTCAATCCAAACATTTCTAAATATATCGATCATTTTATTAAATCAAATATTACCATCTCAAATTAATATTTGACTAGTATTTTATATTTACGAAATTTGGAACTTTGACATGCAAAGTTCTTTATTCCTTTTGCAAAATGCTCAATTTAACTCCAAAAAATCAACTACTCTGAAAACCCTATAATATGAACGGTTTAGATTAATAAAATATACATAGGGTGTGACCCACATTTAGTGATGGTGAAAAACTTGAGGTTTCCACCTAAGGTGGAAAGAATTCAAACTCTTCATACAAATAACAATTTGGGGAAATTATAGTTACCCCCCTTGAACTAACCCTCGCATACACTTACCCCCCTCTAACTTTTATTTTTGGCACTTAACCCCCTCAAACTAACTGAAATTCAAACGGTCATAACTTCTTCGTCCAAAATCGAAAATATGCAAATTATATATCGATTTCGAGGTCTTGAAGGCAGCTTTCTAATGACACTAAAATCACATCACAATTCAAAGCACACAGAACGTTATGATCAAAACGGTCTTTCTGTCTATCAGCTCTTACTCTTTTGATCATAACTTTCTGTGTGTTTTGAATCGTGATGTGATTTTAGTGTCATTAGAAAGCTGACTTCAAGACCTCGAAATCGATATATAATTTGCATATTTTCGATTTTGAACGAAGAAGTTATGACCGTTTGAATTTCAGTTAGTTTGAGGGGGTTAAGTGCCAAAAATAAAAGTTAGAGGGGGGTAAGTGTATGCGAGGGTTAGTTTGAGGGGGTAACTATAATTTCCCCTAACAATTTTTGTAATTCAAAAATTTAGGGCATCGATGTCAAAAAAGAGAAGAAGGAAAGGATAAATTAATGCGTAATTAATACATGTTAAATATATTACTTACGCATTAATTTAAGAATAGATATCCTTTTATCTTATCTTAGGACCTTAATTTTTCAAATTGAAGACCTCAATGTAATTAAATAGGAAATGGCTTCTCTAGCATTGGGGTGAAACTGAGTGAGGGTACTTGCAGTTAATTATCACTCCTTTGTGTCCCAAACTGTTCCTATTTTAGATCTCAATGATAAGCTTGTCGATACCGAAAATTATTCTAATTGGACATCCATATATAAGTACACGATCCAAATAGATTTTGATAGGTAAGATGGGTTTCATACGTGCACATTGAATCGAAACCACAAAATAAAACTTTTGCATCTAAATGTGATCGGATGATGTACTTAGAGATGTCCGATTAAAATAAAATAATTTTTGCTCAAAATATGCATGTGTCTCGACGATATTCTAGAATGTGAAAGGTTCGGCTTATGAAATTACAATCGATATCGGGACTCAACCCATGCAGTTTCACACCCAAATGGCAAAGAAGCTAGCCGTGTCCATTTAAATACTTCTACTATTTGTTATAGTAACTCTGATTAATAATGAATTTCAGCCGGAACATGCGCGAATGTTACATTGCCGGAGGCATGTGTGTAAGAATGCCCCAGCTGGTACATTTCATTTATGAATTTGCAATATTGCAGATGTAAGACCGATAACGTTGGTAACAGACTCTAGCTTATGCATTTTATACTTGTGCATGGCTGATGGATCGTTGTTTCAAACTTCCACAAAATACTATCAGATAAAGGTCCTAAAATCAATTCTAGCTTCCCTGTTAAATACTTTTGGCTATGTTTGGTAACACTGCCATTTTTCTGTTTTCTGTTTTCTATTTGCTAAAATCAATTTCTACTTTTCGTAAAAAAAAGTGAAAGTAGAAAATATGTTTGTGTCAACCTGTTTTTTTTAAAAAATAATAAATTTCTAAAACCAGTTTTTACTTTTCCTAAAAATGTCTCTCTTGTAATTTTTCCACTAATTCCCAAACAATACGAGAGAGAGAGAGAGAGACCTTTTCAGCCGCTTGAAACCAGTGGGATCGAGAGAGATCGATGGATCTAGAGAAGACTCAGATAAGATAAGGGGAAGTCGACTGATATAAGGAGAAGCAGAACGCGCGTTCCAGATTTGGCAGCCTGTTTTTTATTTTTACAAGAAGTGAAAGTAGACTTTTGGTACGTTCTCAATTTTCAAAAATTTAGAAAATTCATTTTATTTTTTAAAAAAGAAAATAGACAACCAAACAAACTTTCGATTCTAAATTTTGAAAATTTTAAAAATGAAAATAGAAAACAGGAAATGAAAATGGTTACCAAACAAGACCAAATTTGGTTTTTACTTTTTAGTGATCATTTGTTTTTTGTTCTGTTAATTGGTGTACGTACGTAGTTTCTTGTTTATGAGGTACTATGTTCCTCGATCGTTGTACTATGTTCCTCGATCGTTGTACTTGTCTTTCCTCATGCAGCAGTGCTACAGTCACCAACCGGGAGGGTCGGTGACCGGCCACCGACCCCGTGTGAGGTCTACTCCGGACCCCGCATGAATGATTTGAGCCGCTCAATAATTTAAAAAAAAAAACCAAGTGGGCCACGTGAGAAATAAGTTCAATCTGATGTGTGTACGTGCTCATTCCAAACTTTTATTTTTGAACGGCTTGGATCATCTGATTTTGGAACGGCTCGGATCGAGCACGTACACACATCGGATTGAGCTTATTTCTCACTTAGCCCACTCGGTTTTTTTTTTTAAATTATTGAGTGGCTCGGATCATTCGTGCGGGGCCCAGAGTGGACCCCACACGGGGTCGGTGACTGTAGTGTTTCTGTTCCTCATGTCATGGAGCTGTAATAAAAAGTTCTTCCATTTTCTAATTAAACATATGTAAAAGAACTTCTTAATATTGCATTGGTGACGAAGCAGTTTTTTTTTTTCTTTTTCGGAACAGGATCTTGTATTAAGAAACATCCCAAAGGGAGAAGGGGACCATAGAAACTTTATATCCAGAAGTCTCAAATGTTATTAAGTGATAACTTATTTCACTCCTAAGTAATGTGGGACTTTATTAATTTTCTTTAACATCTCCTCTCACGTACAGCTGAGTTTGAGATCTGTCACGTGTGGCTACTTTTTGGGTCCTATCATCGTGTGTTGACACCCCATTCTGGACTGTCCGAATAACTCCGTTTTTCGATCTTTTATTTCCCCAATGATGATTAAGGTCGAAAACAGTTTAAGGACGATGGTGCGTTTGAGCTTTGAGCGTCCCGAACCTCATTCAAAACCCATTTCAAACCCTTCAAACCAAACCCAAACAGCCCCGGCAAAACCCAAACTGGCTTACGCTATTGTTCCCTTGGCGCACGCCAGTTAACTGCCACGTGTCGGTCATCGACCGTTGACTCAGTTATAAGTGGCGCACACTGGTCCATATGTGGCGCACGCCAGTCAAACCCAGTCAAATCAACTTTATTCAACCACATGGACGAGACTTTTGTGCCACCCTGACGTCGGCCACAGTCTCCCTGATGATTACTCTCGGCAGAGACGTTCCCTCTCTCTCCTACACCCCCCATCAGGCCAAGTCCCATGCATTTAATGCATGGGAGGCTCCCTCATTTAGTCCAACCAGCCAAACAAGGCCTTAACCCAACTGATTTCAGTCCCTCTCTCCTCTATAAATACCCCCTTTGCATTCATTTGTAAGGGGTTAGCCACATTAAGAAGTGCAATCTTTCTTCTTCTCTCCTCTTGCTCTCTATCTCTCCTCTTCCATTAAAAGAGAAAGGAGGGAAGCTCACTTCCATACACCCCACTGATATCCAGTCACCATCCAACCTCCACCTTCAACCTTTAAGCTCAATACCACCTTCAAATCTCAATACAAAAAGGTATACCACCGTTGTGTTTCTTTCTGTTTTCAACTCCTGAGGGGAACCAATAAGGCCCAAGCTAGTAAGTAATACTAGTCCTGGCCTTAAACTGGTAAAATACAACAATTGTGTGAGATGAGAAATGGCGCACGCCAGTAAACTCATGCCGTACGCCAGTTATGGCAGTACGTGCACTACTGGCGTGGGGATCATCGATCATCATTTAAGTTAAATTTATATTTCTGTCAATCACCTTAGCATGCTAATAACCAGTTTACTGCTTTCTGTGTATTTAGAGCTGCTTAGCTGTACTAGTTAATACTTGCTCCTTATTTGCTTAGAAGGCCTCTGGGATCCTTCTGGTCATGTTCCAGAGTCCAGATGATGCAAAAGCCAAGCACTGGATTAAGATCAAACTGGCGTACGGTCATCCATGACTGGCGTATGGCAGTGATTCCCAAGATCCAGTGGCTGGCCCTTGCACATTAGCTTAGTCTTGGCCTCTTTTATATCACTACATTATTTTTGGGGTATTCTGTTTTCTTTCACGGCTTGAAGTCGTCATATCTATCTGTAACTGTATATATTCTGTTCCATTAAACTGCGTGGTTTGTCCTGGGTGTGCGCTGGTCCCTTTCTAGAGCCCAGAGGATTGCAAACAAAGGCTGTGAGATTAGATAAGTGGAGTACGCCAGTTTAGGTGTGGCGTGCGCAGGTCTAATCGGCATGCAGTGGCTCGGCCAGTTCATGCTGGTGTGGAGCTTGCTCGTTCCCCTCTTAAGCAACGTACCCCAACGTATTCAGGTTGCTCTCGGTGCTTATTCTCAATCTATATTTATCATTGCAAACAAGACATTCATAAACATTTTATCATATAAATGCAACTTGTTACAGTTTTAATCCCCATTAACTGTTCCCCCGCCCTAACTGACCAAAAATGATCAAATGAGATAAAAATGCAATTGTTTTACAAAACAAAAATGCCTGAGTAGAAACTGATCTCCGAATTGGGCGAGAGGGGGTGCCATAAAACCCTTCCCCTCTCGTAACCTGGCTCCCGAACCTCAGATATCGAAGGTGACGACAGACCGGTCCATGCCTTTTCAAAATCAAATAAACGTGGCAAACGTTTTTCGAGTTAGGTTCCTTGGGTGTTTCACTGCTAAAACCCTAGTGGCGACTCTGAATCGAGGCGTTTCGCCGCGCTTTTCCGAAAAAGGGCCGCACCCAATCTTTAAAAGGAACAAAAATCGAGCATTTTTGGGGCGCGTGCCCACAGTGGCGACTCTGCTGGGGATCTCATCGCGTTGATTGGTATTTTGTGATTAATACATAATTGAACAATTTTCAAAAGTCTGTCAAAACAGTACGCTTCGCGCTGCTGAAGAACGGAATGGTAACATTACAGGATCTCAGCATCCGACCAATCCGAACTGGGGCTTTTACTATTGTTCACTTGTGTAATTTTCTCCAAGTATTAATCAACAAAAGTGAGCCAAGCTTCAAAGGGCGTTTGTTTCAAAAGCGTTGCATTTCTCTCTCATCGAATCATTCTTCGGCATTCTTCGTTCGCATCGATGGTTGATCAGCCCCGTTGAGGTGTTTTAGGTAACCGGCACAATTTATTGAAGCCCGAGGTCCTCGAACGCCCAGCAACCTTGGACGATGATGAGTCGTACTACCGTTCGACCATTGCTTTGCTCTATGCGTTGCAGTGGGAGGTATGTCGCGGCTCTAGTCAGAAGAACCCTTTAAGCCAAAACCGGCCTTTACAGCGCTTGCAAAACACTAGAACCTTTCAACCTAAGACAGGAACCCGCAGGGTAGGATTATTTGCATCTAACCCCCATATCCTGTCTATGTGTTACTGCGTTCCTTATCGCATGCCCGTACATACATTCATGACCATCTTGCGTAGGAGCATGCTAGGGCGGCCTTTAGGATGTCTTTCATCGAGTCTGTCTTGCGCCCGTTCGGCGTTGCCTTGGACCGATGACGAGTCGTGCATCCCGATGTTACACGTTACCAAAAATTTTCAAGTCCTTAATCAATGAAGCTTCGGGAAATCAATACTTTCTAAATCTTTATCTAACGTCCGATCGAGGTTTCAAACTGAAAAACTAGGAACAACGGAGATAATGTCATGATGCTTACACCACCCAGGTTAAAAGTGCTAAATCACTTACACCGCTCAGGCTCCGGCACAGTGCTACTTACGCCACTTCGGTTACGGTATCACGCCATCTACACCGAGTTGTTCCGAACTCAAAACTTTGAAATTTCGAGGAAGGAAAAGCCAAAGGTTTAGGCTATTTTGGCGTCTCTTAGTAATGTTTGATTCAATCAAGGACACACCGTCGAAAAGAAAATCCGAGAATTCTTTGGCAAATGTCCGAGTGTCGTAAGGCAGATTCTCTCTAGCTCTAGAGTCTAGGAGGACACCAACGACGTTGGCATGTTCATTTTCTATTCTTTTCGTTTCTTTCAAATAAAATGATTGCAGGCTATCACTGAATTCTTGTACTTTGCTACAAAAGCCATGCCGTTGTCAAAGCAGGGGTTCGAAATCAAGAGCCAAACCTACTTGGGGCTGTCCGTCGAGTCTGTTTGAAGGTTTGATTTGGGGTTCGTCTTTTGGTCAGTCACAACGGAAGCTCTGGCCTGCACTGTGTCGCGGGAGGATTCGCCACCAACCACTCCGCACGAGTCCCCTCCATCTACTCCGTCTCCGCCGGCATCGCCAAAACCTGTTAAAACAGAAGTTCTAGCCATGGCAGATGTCCCACCTCCGAATCTAGCTACCATATTGGCCGATCTACAGCACAACCTAGCCATCATGCAGCAAAAGGCCGACCAAGCCGACGCCTCCATGGCCAATCTCCGAACCCTAATCGAAAAACGACTTCCCCTTGTAGCAGGAGGGGAAGGCGGCGAAAGGCGAGAGTGGGAAGCCGCTGCCGAAGAGGACCCTCTGATCAAAAATCCTGCTCCAAGCCCGAAAATAGCAGCTTTAGTCGCCAAAATGGCAAAATTGGAAGAAGCAGTCGCCAAGTTTGAAAGAAAAGGGGCAGGAGTGCCAGACATGGATCGCCGTTGCCCATTCCCGAACGCCCGGTTGCCCGATCGATTCAAGATGCCCGACTTTGCGAAGTTCGATGGAACCGGCGATCCGAAAACTCACCTGTTGGCCTATCATGGTGTAATGAAGCTACACGGCATTGGGGAAGACGCAATGGCTCAGCTGTTTCCGCAAACCCTTGCCGGTCCCGCCTTCCAGTAGTTCTTATCACTCGACATTTTCAAAAGACGGACATGGGAAGACATCGGTACGGCCTTCAATGCCCAGTACAGTTACAATGCCCAGCTCAAGATGAACACCCGGGAGTTGGAATCAACTAAAATGAATGCCAAGGAGTCTTTCGCAGACTTTATCCAGAGGTGGAGGGCCAAGGCCACTCTCGTGCCCGATCGCCCGAGCGAGAAGGACCAGATCCGCATCATTTCCCGCAATCTGCAACCGGACTTTGCCAAAAACCTCGTGTTGGTTCAAGGAGCGAACTTCGAGACTTTCTATGACTCCGGGCTGGCCATCGAAGAAGCTCTCCAAACTGGTGTTCTGCCCAGAAGTGACAATTCCTCTTCTGCTTCAGCGTCAAAATCAAAGCCCCGTGCGTACACTGGAAACAACACTACTCTGTTTGGTGGCAACAGCTATGCCAACACAACCTCTACTTATTACGGAGGGTTCCATTAATAAGTAATTACGGAGGCCAATTGCGGCTATCCAAATCAAAAAGCAATTTTGACCGGTAAAAAACAGTTGTTACCGGTCAAAATTAAAAACGAATCTCAATCATTGATTACGCGAATGGATGACAGTGATTGCACCGCTCCGGGTTATTCATGGAGCCTTCATGAATAAGTTTCTCGTTTGGAAGAAAGTTTGGGACCTTCCGGTTCGAACAAGATCAAGCATTTTGTTTGGGAGTGCAGCCAAGGGATCTTACTGATTAAGGAGAAACTTGTTCAGGTGGAGGCTGACCTCGGACCTGTTGTGTCCAGTGTGTAGTGCTGATTGCGAAGCATTCCAACATTTGTTTCTTGAATGCCGCTTCGTTGGGTTTGTGCCAAACATGAATGAGCAAGTTTTTTTTTTGTCAGAACTAAGGCTTCGCCGTTTGAGAAGACCGCCCGAAGGCGGATCAGAATAACAAGTGGTCCGTCAAGACGATAACAGATGGTATTATAAATTGCAAACCAAATACATCATGAGGAATCTTCATCCCTAGACAAGGGATCAAGAAGCCAAACAGGAGAGGATTCAGTCCAAAGACTACAATCTAACCCACCTAAACTTTTACTAGCCAAAGTATGCGCAATCGAATTAGAAGATCGGCGAGCAAACAAAAACATACAACTTTGAAAATCATTGCTCACCTAAACAAGATGGAAAAAAAAACGCGTCCACTTCACTTTTATACCGTTCTTGATATATGTTTGCAACACCACTTAATATAAAAAAATGCTTGGCCAAAATAATACCAAAAAATTAAGCACAATCGTAACTTCGAACTCAGACATTTTATTGAAGTTTTAAACATTCAATAGGACATAAATAGTTTAGTCACAATTGACTAGGCATGAGCAGAGGTGTTGTTGGATTCTATACAATTCCTCACATGTACACCCTAGTGCAAAATATTTAGGAGCCAAGGCAACCTTGCAATCACGGGCCCCATTTGGACCACATTCCCCTCTCCTTGTCGTGTTTAATTCGCAGAATTTGATTACCCCTGAAATATTGCATTATACAAACATTTCAATAAAAGTGACAAGATAATTCGTTTGATTATTTTCAGTTCAACGAAGCAGAAATAAAAGCGAATGCTATGCTTGGATATTGGACGTTGAGTGAAAAAAGGAAAAATTAAGGTGTTACGATTAACCAAATGGGAAAAAAAAAAAAAAACCCTTTTTGTTGTCAAGAAATTACTTTAGCATTTTTTTCCCCTTTTTTCTTGACCCAACTGCAAAGAAAAGTTTTTTTTTTTTTTTTTTGGGATGAGGGATTTTTGTCCCGACTACTCTCTAGACATACAATCTCATGTCCCGCACATATTAAATAATTAGCGTACATATATGGAACTTTGAATTTGAAAGCCTACGCTAAGCTTATACCGCTATGCAAGTTATCGTTCGGTTATAACCCTTGAGTTCAACGTAAAAGAAAAAGTTTATTTCTTTCAAGTAATTTCTCCCTTCTTGCAGCTTATTTTTTATTTTTTTTTACCAAAATAAACTTCAAAAACCAACGCATGGGTTTCAGATAGAATATCATACCTTGAGAGAGGGTAAGTGAGCTCAAAAGAAGAGCACAAGAGAGCATGGCGAGTGCTACCAGTTTCCTCATTATCTTAATTTCCTCTTTATTTGCTGCCTAGATGTAATTAGTCTCCAATGAAGATATGGACTCTACTTATAGTGTGCAAAATGATGGATATGGACAAATGACACCAAGGAATGAGATATTATATACATACCATTTGATGTAAACTTTTTCTTTTTTGGTATTGATTTGATGTAAACTTTCCCTCCACTGAAATGGAAAAACATTAAAAGGAAAATCTCTTCAAACTATTACCTGGATGCTATACATAAAGGCTAGCTATTTTTTGAAAAAGTTTGTATTTTCGATTTTTTGTTTGTGGTTTCAAAAATTTTGGAAACAAACCGGAATACATGTTTGGTTTACCATTTTACTTCTAGAAGTCACGAACAATTTTTAAAGTTTCAGGAAACAGAAAACGAGTTTGGTATTCCATTTTAGGCAAACAAGTTATTCGGTATCTAGATAAAATGAACGATTGCAACCATGCAGCCAAAGTTCAATCGAGCGAAGTATCCCAAACTCTTAAACATAATGAAAACTTGAGTAAGAAGTTTTAATTTATCAAAGATAGATCAATAAATGTAACAGCATCATAAAAGCTAGAAGAGAAAAAGTTCTAACCGGACTACCCGAACCACCCAACTTTTTCGGTTCTCCAATCCCTAGAGGCCACATTAGTCTTTTTCTTAAAAATCAACGGCTTTAATTATTTGTGTGGGATGCACCTCAGGGACCCACACAATCTGATGTGCATTTGGTGTACTGTACACCAAATAGCGTACCCATTGGGCCCATTGATAATCTCTGCACTCATTAGCTTCGATTAGTTGGGTTACTACCGCGAAACTGATGCAGGACAATATTTTAATTATTCCAGATATATATGAATTTTATTTTATTATTTCAAAATCAGTAATTTAGTAGGAAAGTTTTATTTTAGTCAAGATTGCTTAGAATTATCTAGTTTTCCTAATTTGTTTTGATCTAGTACCTATTTTGTATAGGTTTCTTGGTCAAGGAAAATTAGGACTAATTTTGTTTCCTTATCTTTATTTTCCGTTTTAGCTTTTAAGAATGTTAGGTTTAAAAATTCTATTAGTATAAATAATTGATGTAAGCCTTAGGGTTAGGGAGTTGTTTATTGAATTAAAGAAAAATTGAGAGTTTTCTCATTATCGTGTGTTCGAAGAGGGAGTACCTCTAATTCATACATATTTGTATTTATATTTCAAAGAGAGAATCTTTAACATAAGCAAGTTTGTGATCTCTTCTCGCACATAATTTCGTAAAAGGAGGCTGCGCTGCATCAGTAATACTGTACAAAGAGTCTAATTATTCAATCATCTCTTAGAGCACTGTCACGTGGTGTTCTAGGCCACCCGAACACCACATATATTGTCGCAGGGTCCACGACTAAATATCTGAACCCAACATAAATGTGTGATATAACCTTGGACCCATCAAAACCAGATTCTTTGTTTTGGAAATGGGAGGATAGTAGGCGGTTCTCGGTGAAATCAGTTTATGAGCAGTGGGAACGGCAGAACTTCTTAAGTGATCCGGTTCATGGCTCGGTTTGGAAGAATCTCAGCTCTCCCAAAGTGGAAGTCTTCTCATGGCTGGCAATTCAAGATAGGGTGGCCACAAGATCAGTGCTTCACAGCAGAAATCTGATTTTGGATCCTCTTTTGATGCTTTGCCCTTTATGTTCTGAACAGGTTGAAACTCCCCATCATTTGTTTTTGTTTTGTAAGGTCTCTTGGAGGGTTTGGTCAATTATTATGGATTGGTGGCATATGTCTTGGGCATGCCCTTTTTCTTTGGCTGACCTTGCAGTTTGGTGGTTTGACAATGGGTTTCGTAATTTGGAGAAGCACATTTGGAAAGCTTGTTTTTTTCCGTCCATCTGGTCTTTATGGCTAACAAGGAATAACTTGGTCTTCAACAACGTTGCTCCAGTGATTAGGGAGGTTGGGGATGCTGTTAAAACGAAAGTGGCAATGTGGATGAAAATCAAATTTGATATCAAGCTCCATTCGGTGGAGGAATTTAAGGCCTTTTTGGATGGTATTCGAAAGTTGAAACTCTAATCGTGTTCTTGAGGAGTTTTGGTTTTTCCTCCGACTCTCGGTTGGAGATTCTCTGTTGTTATTGTTGTCCTTTTTCTTTCTTTTGGCAGTTGTAGCAGTTTTGTGCTCCATGCCTCCTCCTCGATGTAACCCGGTCGAGTTTTATAAAAGTTCGTTTTGCCGATAAAAAAAAAAACATAAATGTGTGATGTTGACATGATCCAGAGCACTACGTGGCTGCGCTCCAGGATCACTGGAATAATCACTTGTATAAAGAGAGAGAAAGGGAACGACTGTTTCTCTTCATCTCCAGCGCGGGGAAAATATCCAGAAACTCAACCCTCAAACAAACTTCATTGTTATTTCCAGAACAAGTGTTCAAGGATGCAATCCCCAAGGGATTGGCCAAGTAGTCATAGCCTAGGACTTGCGCCCATGCCGTCCGTTGTGGACAATAGGGCCCCTGCTTCCATCTTTCACAGAGTATTCATTCCCTAAACCCGACCAAAGTACTTAAATACTGACTATACCGCACGTGGTTTTGTGCGGAGCAAGCCGCATAACACTGGTGAATGTACATGAATACGCACACAGACATAAGAAAATAAACAAATATATATCTAGACAGAAAGTATACAATAAACAGAAGTGACAAAGACTAGGGAGGGGCAATTCAATCATTTACGTGCCAAAACTAATGGTGTTTTTACGAATTTGACGATAGCAGGAAATCCCAGCGAATGGTTTGTAAAGCAGGAGAGGTCAGAAACCTCAGGGGAGGTCACAGTGCAATTTACCCCAGCTTTTTTTTTTTTTTTTTGATACTTCGGAAATTCATTCAAATACTGAAAAAAAAACGCAAGATCACGACAGGAAAGGAAACATAGAGTCCAAACCGGCCTAAAATGGCCACAGTAACTAATCTAAAACCCGCCTAACATTTACACCGTCTCTGATAAGGAATTTCCTGAGGGAGATGGGGATGTCCACAGCAACAATCATGTCTTCGTCTGGCTCTGCTCCCATGTGGGCAAGGTGATCCGCGTATTGATTGGCAGTGCGGTAGACATGGTTTAGCATCGTATCTGTGCGAATGAGGAGGTGATGCGCTTCGTGAATAATAACTTGCGGTGGCTTCGTCAAGCACCAAAACCTTGCTTTTCTTGAGTAGTACCGCCCGAGGCAAACCATCCAACTGCTGCTGACCCATACTCCAATTCTCCCCATTCTTTGTAACCTGCTGCAATGTTTGAAGCAGCTTCACCTACAGACTCCCTTCCTGGTGGTAGACTTGGTCCACCATCATCTGAGTCATGGTGTAAACCCTCATTGTCATAATGAATATTTTCAGGATCCATCTCCTATAAAAAACTGAAAACAAAACAGAAAAAATTAGTACACTAGAATATTAGTTAATAACATTTAAATAAGTTAATAACCTACATGTGCAGAAAACCTAGAATGTACAAATAGAGCAAAATAAACTGTATTCAAAATTTGAATTCAGGGCAGTAATGACTAACTCAGTAACCAATTTTCATTTCAAAATACTGACTCCATGTTTGAACCGATTGCAAGTAGCAACTAATTTTACCTCATAGTAAGTAGCAACTACCAATTTTACCACTATAGCAAATAGCAACTACCAATTTTGCTGCAGAAGTCTAAGTCTAGGCAATCATGCAGAACATAATTAAAATGCCTATGCAAAATTAGCCGACAATTGGCAAACTTGGCAAAATTTTACCACTATAGCAAGTAGCACTGATCGCAGTTTAGAGTATTTGATAAGTTTCCCTTCGACGATTAGACATATAGAGACTTAAAAAAAACATGTACATCCATGAAGAGAACATGTCACTGCACTAAAATTTTGTTTAGTAGGTAAGATGTCACTGCACAATGTGGGCTACCACAGCCCCGGGTGGATCGGGGCGGCTCGAAAAATAATGTTTTGATTTGAAAATTTGATTTTGTAGAGTCACCAACCGGATTTATGGTTTGTCACCCGAAAAATTGTTTTGATTGAAAATGACTGCTTTGAATTGAAAACCAGAGATTCGTTTGAGGGTTTGGAAACCATGTTACAAGGAGAAGGATTTTACGGTACCCCCCTTGCCCGATTTGAAATCGGTCTCTACTAAACATTTACGGAATTTTTTGAAAAGAACATTTTGTTGCATTAGACATGTAGCACGTACTGACAAGTATATCAAGTAAAGCTGTGTATACATATGCTAGTGTACAATGTATATTATTGAAATAATGCAAAATATAGAATGATGCATGAAAAATGGAGATCAGTTTCTGAGATCACTCCCGAGCACTTGGGACAGCACTCCTGAACGCTCAGGAGTTCTGCTATACCATCCTGCAAACTTTGGTTAAATAGATGTACTGAAACAATTGAAAGAAATATGAGACAATGCTCAGCAGAAGGATTAAACATCCAAGAATTGGTCCTGGCCATCCGACCCATGCCTCATTGCATTTGAATTGAAAACTGAATAAGCTCTGAAAATACTAAGGTGTTTTACGTACTAACAAGAACATTAAAAGTGAATTTCCAAGGAAAATGTGGCCTTATCCTGCTGCTGACTATACATTACTTTTTGTAAAAAAAGTGAAAATGTTTCTGGAAATAGCTGGAAGCCTGCATTATTTTCAAAAACATAAAAGAACAGCAACTGGATCCACAAAACCTTCATTTCCCTTGAACATTCACATGAAAATGAGAAATATGGACAAAATCACTCCTGAGCTCTCAGGAGTGCCACAGAGCTTATTGGAAAATTTTCTTTGCAGCTCTTCTGCCCTTGTTTTTATGCCAAGATCATTCATCCACACATCCAGTATGAAGGACTGGAGTGGACTGAATGACCTTAATAGCCCTTTTAGTTTGAAAAGTAGAAGGATTCTACCTTCTTGAATGAACTCTTGCTTCCTGGATGGACTTTGAAGGTGGAGACAGGTGGAAAGATTCCAGTAATTAGGACTGAATGTAACTCCAAACTTTCAGAATTTTCCTTGAAGTATTAGAAGTTGTTTTGATTTTTGACAAGGCTTGAAGAGTGATTTTCTTTTGCAAAGTGGATTTTTCTTTGAAATTGAGAGTGTAGGTACAGTATTTCGTGGTGGTTTCTGGTCTCTCCAAAATGCAGCATAGAGGCTGCTATTTATAGATCAAGGGGAAGGGATTTTGAATTTTAAAAATTAATTGGAAAATGAAATAAAATATTTTTGGAGGGAATAAAACAACATCATTCAGTCTTCTGAGTTCCCTGGTATAAATCACTGTAGCAAGGCCGAATATATTGAGGAACAGGGCCATGTGCTTGTTGAAAAAGCTAAAAATTCAAATTCCCATGGATAATTTTGTTGACCTTAGCGCTCAGGAACGGATCCGAGCGCTCGGGAACGAGCAAAATTTGGGTTTTTGAAAATTAGTCCTGAGCGCTTGGAAATGGTTCTGAGTGCTTGGGACTCAATTTATTGAATTGATTTTAATTTTTAATGGTCCAAGAAGCAAAATTCCACCATAACCAGGGCTTGTATCAATCCAAATTCCTCATTGGGGGGCCACGAAGCCACAAATTAAGGAATTTCAAGAGGTTCAAATTGGGGTGTCTACACACAACTGGGACAACAATAACAAACCACCACCTAATAACAAACTATTTCAAAACCATAATTCAAGGTAAATAACAAATTGAACACAAACCACCACCTAATAACAAACTATTTCAAAAACTATCAGATCTGTTCACGTCTGGAGAAGGAAGTGAGAGAGGTACTTGTTGACGTCTAGAAAGGGAAGGGCTAGATCTGTTGACGTAGTTCACCGAAAATGGAAACTTGCCGTACACGTCTGTCATCGAAAACGATCCCAGTCATCGAGTTTCAAAGACAAATCATTGAACGTGACAGAGGGTTTCAGTCGGGCAAACAAACTCAGATCTAGGGTTTCAGTCGGGCAAACAAACGACCTCAATCGACTCACTGCTAGACCACTACCGTCACCGTTGAGAGTGGAGAGAGTGAGAGAGACGAGAGTGAGATTCAGACGTTGAGAGTGAGAGAGATCGGATTTATCAGAACGTTGCGAATTCCGAACATTGAGATTTCCGAACGTTGAGAGTTAAGAGTGACTGAGGTTTGAGTGAGAGAGTGAGATTGTGAGAGACAAAGAGAGAATCAGAGATGTCTGCTAGGGCAACATCTCTTCCCCTTTTATATGAATGGTATGATCATGTGCATACGAGACACCAATTATCCATATGCACCAATAACAGAAAATTCTCATAAAGTCCTATAATGCATTACTCGAGGGGCGCCCGAGCTGTTGTTTGAAAATCGGAACAGTCTATCTTTTATATGGGAGAGATTTTATCATTCCTGCCAAAAATGAAGTAAATTGGTTATTTTTATATACTTGATTGTTTATAACGTTTATTTTCCTATTAATGAATCTACGTCCTGATGAAGGAGCTTTTAAAACCCGATAGACGCAAAAATTGGTGAGAGTCATTAAAACACAGAGAATAACAAAATGAACGGTATGAATCATCATATTTGTTTTGTGATCGTGTGGCTAACGTACATTATACTATAGCAGAATACCTTGGTTCACAACCAACTAAGTTCAATGTATAGATTTGAAAGGTAGCTGCAGACTTTTTTTTCCGAATGTTCAATCTAAACCGTTACGATTTAACGTCTTATCAAATTTATCATTCTCACCTGAATAGGTGATTATCAAATGTCGAAAACCACATGATCGGAACACATTCGGTGCTTCCAGAGGCATTAAAGTCCTATAATGCACTACTTGAGGGCCGCCTAAGCTATTTTTTAAAAATCGGAACCATCTAACTTTTATGTGGGAGGGATTAGATCATTCATGCCAATAATCAAGTAAAATGTTTATCGCTACATACTTGATTGGACGTAAAAAAAATTCAATCAAACAATGAATCAGTGTGGCGATGAAAGAGCTTTCAAAA
Source organism: Rhododendron vialii (assembly GCF_030253575.1). NCBI lineage: Eukaryota > Viridiplantae > Streptophyta > Magnoliopsida > Ericales > Ericaceae > Rhododendron > Rhododendron vialii. The sequence goes on along the minus strand of NC_080558.1, from coordinate 9,170,673 downwards.
TCCGACGCACGAAAAAATTGGATCCCACAATTAAAACACTAAGCACAACAAAATGAACGCATTGAATGGTATCGATCGTCGTGATTACATTGCGATTGTGTGGCTACTGCTTGGTGGCCTCGTTTTTATATAATAGAGCTACATATTATATACTCCCTTCGTCCCAAAATGTTTGTTCAGTTCGCAAAACGGAGTGTTAAAAATAATACAATTTTTGCAAGGAAAATTCAACAGTTTTTCAATAACTAACTAGATATCAACAAGTATTTTTTATTTGTGAAAAAAAATTTGAATTTTTTCTTGAAAGAATTGTATTATTTTTAAGTTATCGTTTTGTGGATCGGACAAACAATTTGGGATGGAGGGAGTATTAATTTTTCAAATCTATAACACAAGTTAATTGGTGGCATTGTGGTTTGTTTGTGTATGAAAGAACCTAGGGACCTGGGTTCAAGTCTTAGTCCAGCCAACCCCTTTTAGTTTTTTTTTCCCCCTTATTTCTACTATGAATTTTTTTTTCTTTTGTTTTTGTTTGAGACTTCTTTTTTCTTATTCCTCGTTAGATTTGGGGTAAATAATATACGACTCTTGAACATTTCCTTTCGTATTAAATTACTCTTGCACCATAAATATTTTGATAAGCTTTTTTAATTTTACTTATTATCTTGTAATGTTAAATTTACAAACCAAAGGTCCAAAACCTATTCACTAACAAAAACAAAACAAATATTTTTTACCGAATAAAATTGATAATTTTTTAAAGGTAAAAAAATGATTTTTTAAAAACTTGATTTTTTTAAGAAATTGTTTTTTTAAATTAAATATTTTTTACTAAATAGAAATTGTTTACTTTTTAAAAAAATTAAAAAAAAAAAAAGCCATTTGGCTTATTCAATTTTTTTTTGTTTTTCCGTGCCTCATGTCGTGCCCTTTCTTGCCCGTGTCGTGCCCATGCCTGTGCCCGGCTAGAACCGTGTCGTGCCGTGCCGTTCCTGTCCACTTTCCGTGCCCGTGCCCGTCTACAACTGTATCGTGCCGTGCCGTGCTATGCCAACTTTCGTGTCGTGCCTGTGCTGTGCCGCCCACTTCCGTGCCCGTGTCGTGCCCCAGGCCTACTAAAACTGTGTTGTGTCGTGCCGTGCTAGGCCAAAACCGTGTCTGTGACGTGCCGTGCCTGTGCCGTGCCGGCACAACCCATTTGACACCTCTAAATTGGTGTAATTTGTTATCTTTATCGCCGATATTCGGGGGATGTCCCTTAGAATTATTTGCGCATCTAGGTTCACATTGCTTATTTTGTTGTGGAGTACGGAATCACATTTTTCTTGATCGGGTACGGAATCACATTGCCTATCCGTTTTTTTGTAGCAGGTTGGTTGTTGTAGAGTAATTATTCAATAGTCTCGGAGTACCATGTGGCATGTCCACGTCGTGCTCCCAACCAATAATGTAGCGGTAAGTCCACACCTTATGTCTAGCTTATCGAACCTATGATCCACATCAGTTACTGGGATTGGAAGGAAGATGAAAATCTTCTCCCAATGGTGTGACATAATCGGGTCAACATAGCGCTCATTTGTTTGTTCCAATCTCCAAGTCTCAAGCAGTATGTCTCTTGTACACTGTATATTCGGTTAGCTTTTTTTAATTTCAAGCTAATTTACCACAAAAAAAAAAAAACAATTCTTGCTGTCAAAATCTTATAATTTGAATGAAAAATTGAAAGATTATATCGAGCTCCTACGCTTATTTTATTAAGCTAATTCTTTAGGAGCCCACTCAAAAAGATTCTACTAGTTCTTGAATAGATTATTGTTTATCTTTTCTATTTAATTATATCTTTCATGTGGTTTCAGGATTATAAACCGTCTAGTAACTCAGATATTCGACAATGATGTTGCAAGTTTTGAAGCTTCGAAGATGTATAGAACTTGGAGTTGTATTGATCGAGACTGATTTTCCTAACACTTAATCTTAAAAGACCGGACAAAATCCAAATGCTTGGAGGGAACAATTAGCTAAAGAATGCACGAGGAGTCTTGTGTCTACCATCGAACAAGGATTATTAATTGTATAGCGGAGTATATGAAATCCAGCCTTATTAGTCTATGTGCGACTTGAGGACTCGGTCACTGCATGCCAACAAACAATATGTGCACCATACACCCAAAAAAAAAAAAAAACAAATTACGGAACATTACAAAAATAGGAAACTTGTTTAATTTGATAGGAGTTGAAAAGAGATGATGCAAGGATTTGCCTCCAAAAGATTAATTATGATCACTTAGCCCTCCAAAAGATTAATTTGACTGGAGTTGGTAAGCGATGAGACAAGGAGACACAAACTTTCAGATGCAAGGAATTGTCAACCTTCAGCCTTCGATCACTAATTAATTGCAGCTTCAAGCATATCTGTAAATTAGCTCCATCAATATAACAGCTTCAATAGAGAGCCCCACAAATCTCTTAGCCCTCCGGACTGAGGAGTTGAAAAGAGAAACAGAGCCAAAAACCAACACCACAACCCACCCATTGCCACCTAAAGCAAAAGAACAATATCTGTTACCCAGATTGAACAATATCATTAAGTCTAAACATGATATCTTCCATTAAAAAGTTGCAAACCACCCTTACTTCTTGTCACGCAAAAAGCAACCCTAGATTGGAGAGAAGAGGGGAAAGAGAAACCCAAAAAAACCTGAGAAATTTTTCGGTGCCCCTGAAATTTTTTACAACAAACGTAGACACATCTGATTACCAAGGGGGCAAAAAATTTGATGACGTTTGTGTAATATATTTGAAAGAGTGTAGGTATATCCTTAAGAGTTGGTAAACACGCATGAGCTATTGGAATTCAATCTCAACCATTGCAACAACTTATCTTTTGTTAAAGCAGGAAAAATGTAGAAGTATCAAAGGAAATTAACCAATATTCGACATCCTCAAACACACATTTTACAACTTTATAGCTTAGTCTCTCCAATTCTTTCATAAAGAAAATGTGAACTCAACAACTCTAGTGCCAAAGCACATCCCAACTTAAAAAGAAAAGGAAAAATGGAAAAAAAAGATATTAGATCAAAAAAGACTATGAATATATGGTCTGCTAAGTTAACAGAGGAAGGAAAAGATACTTATAGAATCATTGTTGCTAGTGATGACGGTGGTTTCAATGGGCACACTTTCTTGGTTTTGCATTTGGGGATCGCATCGGCAAGGGGTTGATAATTTGATGTTCTCTACAATCCAATTCTTCGATCCTCTCAGTTTTCCATGTCACAAAATGTTGTTAGAGTTCTAAGAACAACAATAGATTTGTACATGGACGCGATAAAATCTAATTAAAGAGATGGTAGAAACACGATAAAATTTGAACGTTAAATTACAAGAGGAAAAATCTCTGCTTGACTATAGCAATAATCGATAGATGTAGATACGAAAAGAATTTCGAAATTAAGACTTACATTTTAGGAGAGGTGTGAAAACAAACTTATTAGTAGGAAAAATCTCTGCTTGACTAGAGCAATAATCAAGTAATATAGAACATGCTAATCTGTTTTGAAATCCAACTTAACGATTTAATCTTATATCCAATCAGGTAAAGCCACTTGGTGCTCTTACAGCTTTCCTCACAAGTACACCCTTTTATATTGCTTGAAAAAAAGTAACTATTGTTTATGAAAGAGTAATACACATGCAACCATAGAGCCAATGCCAGCTAGGAAAGCACAGTAGAAAAAGGTAGAACCAAAAACCCAAACAGTAAAGGGATAACAAGAATACTTAGGCATTTGGAAAATTGACATCAAGTAGTTGTCCTAATGTGATCATGAGCAATGGGTTCTGCAAGTGCGACTTGTGTTTTGATAGAGCCACAGAAACTTGTTGCATAGTGGGTCGGCACTGCGGGTTAGGGTGCAAGCATGCAAGTGCTATCTTTACAGCAAGAACCACTGCTTCCTCCTCCTGATTCCTTGGTAGTGGGAGCCGTTTGTCCAATACGTCCTTCAACAGAATACCATAAGAAGATGGTGGTGACGAATCCAAAGATGATGAAGAAAGAGAAGACATGAGATCCCCTGGATGCCTCCCCATTACAACTTCCAGTGTTAAAACTCCAAAGCTGTAGACGTCTAACTTTTCATTCACCTCCATTGTGTAAGCAAGTTCTGCCCAAAGAAAGGAAGGGTACAACAAACAGGGAAAAAAACTACTAAAAAATTGTAGAGGAGGCTTATGAATTATCATATTCAACATAAAAACACAACACTATATTGGTAGCTAAGATGAATTGTGTAAGTACCTGGAGCAGCATATCCCAAGGTGCCTGCAAAGGAAGTCCAATTTGATGACTGCAGGTTTAGAAGTCTTGCAGTTCCGAAATCAGACAGGTAAGCGACATCTTCTAAGTTTAGCAGAACATTCTTGCTCGATATATCACGATGAATGACCCGGGGTGAACATCCATGGTGCATATATGACAAAGCATCTGCCAAACCTTTAACAACATTTATCCTCTTATCCCAATCCAAACTTAGTGCTTCTTCCTCACAGCTTAGTTTCTTGTCCAAGGTCCCCCCTTCCAAGAACTCATAAACCAAAAATGAGTGTCGTGGATGTGAACAGTAACCCAAAAGCCTTATGATATGCCGATGTCGTATCTCTGTCAATGCATGAATCTCACTCATAAAACTTACCAGATTAGCCAACTCGCCATCTTGGGAAGGAGGGTACTTTTTTACAGCGACAACTTGACCACTTGGCAGCTCAGCTCTGTAAACAGTGCCATATCCACCTGCTGCAATGCAATGCTTATCATTGAAATCCTCCGTCGCTCGGATTATGTTTTCATACACCAATTTTCCATCGAAGCTCCAAATCTCAAACAAATCTTTATTACTTGCTCTGTTTGGATCAATTTCGTTGTCTCTCATTTTGTTGCGATGGATTAGGAAAGTCATAGCAACAATAAGAAATAAAATACCCAACAAAGGAACTACAACTGGAAGCACAATTTTTTTATGATTTCTCCCTTTATCTCCATTGTTCTGCTTTAGTGAGCATGGCATCAAACTAGTTTTATTGCCACATAGTCTATCATTGTTTCGATATGCTTGAAATGAAGCATCTTCAAATGCTTTTGTGTTGGGCAGAGGACCCTCCAAGTGATTGTAAGATATGTCAACCGACGTTAAACTTGACATCCCGTTGAAAGAGGAAGGGATTGAACCAGACAAGAAGTTGTGGGAGAGATTTAGTATCTCTAACCTTTTCAAGCTCCCAATCCCTGATGGTATCTCACCTGTTAATAAATTATTTCCAAGATCGAGATTTTCAAGAGACTGCAATTTTCCTAATTCAAAAGGAATACTCTCCCTGAGAAGATTTCTGCTCAATTTCAAGTTCAGAAGATTCACACAGTCACCCAACTTCTTTTGAATAGGTCCACTAAGATTGTTTCCAGACAAGTCTAGATGCTGAAGACTAGACAGGCTTCCAATTTCTGGTGGAATATCGCGTGAAAGTTTGTTATTGCTAAGAGTAAGATTGAACAAAAAAACCAACTTTCCCAAATTCTTTGGTACCGCACCAACTAGATGATTTGAAGAGAGGTCGAGTAATCGTAACTGAGTTGCTCTTCCAATGCCAAGTGGAATGTTTCCGGAAAGGTCATTTTTGGAGATCTTTAGGCTAGTCAGATTGGGAAACTGGTCCCATTTGTGCCAAAGATCGCCATAGAAATTATTGTGACTGAGATCTAGATAATCAAGGTTTGGGAATGCCTCAAAAACTTCTGATAAATGCCCAGTCAATTGGTTTTGATCAAACCTAGCACGACGTAACTCACTGCAATTTCTCAAGCTATTCGGGATACGACCAATTAAATAGTTTTCTGCTACGTCAAGTAGTTTGAGGGATCCATGAGCGAACATATACGGCGGTAGATGACCGGTGAACTTGTTGGAGCCTATACCAAGAGTCAGTAGATATCTAAGATTGTTTAGTTCTTGAGGGATAGATCCAGAGAGAGAGTTCTCGTAAAGGGTCAACCATGTCAGGTTTGTCAAGTTCCCTATTGAAGCGGGGATTGATCCCGTGAGGTTATTCATGTACAATGAAAGGGTAATGAGAGATCTTAGCAATCCTACTTCTTGAGGGATAGATCCAGAGAGAGAGTTCCTGTGAAGGTACAACAGTGTGAGGTTTGTCAAGTTCCCTATTGAAGTGGAGATTGATCCCGTAAGGTTATTCTTGTACAATGAAAGCTCAGTGAGAGATCTTAGCAATCCTACTTCTTGAGGGATAGAACCAGAGAGAGAGTTCTCGTAAAGGTACAACACTGTGAGGTTTGTCAAGTTCCCTATTGAAGTGGGGATTGATCCCGTGAGATTATTCGTTGACAATGTAACAAGAGTGAGAGATCTTAGCAATCCTACTTCTTGAGGGATAGAACCAGAGAGAGAGTTCTCGTAAAGGTCCAACACTGTGAGGTTTGTCAAGTTCCCTATTGAAGTGGGGATTGATCCCGTGAGATTATTCGTTGACAATGAAAGCTCAGTGAGAGATCTTAGCAATCCTACTTCTTGAGGGATAGAACCAGAGAGAGAGTTCTCGTAAAGGTACAACACTGTGAGGTTTGTCAAGTTCCCTATTGAAGTGGGGATTGATCCCGTGAGATTATTCTTGTAAAATGAAACGCCAGTGAGAGATCTTAGCAATCCTACTTCTTGAGGGATAGATCCAGAGAGAGAGTTCTCGTAAAGGGCCAACGCTGTCAGGTTTGTCAAGTTCCCTATTGAAGCGGGGATTGATCCCATGAGGTTATTCGCTGACAATTCAAGATCAGTGAGAGATCTTAGCAATCCTACTTCTTGAGGGATAGATCCAGAGAGAGAGTTCTCGTAAAGGATCAATCTTGTGAGGTTTCTCAAGTTCTCTATTGATGCGGGGATTGATCCCGTGAGGTTATTCGTTGACAAATCAAGTTCAACGAGCGATCTTAGCATCCCAATATTTGTCGGAATTGTTCCCGAAAGATGATTGATGGACGCATTAAGAGATGCGAGTCTGGAAAGGCTACCAATCTGAGAGGGAATGGTCCCATATATAAAGTTGTTGGACAGATCAAGTTTCACTAGATGTGGTAACGAAGAGAAGTTAAGAGCAGAAAGCGTACCTCTCAAACCAATACTGTCAAGGGTTAAATTGGTTACTTTACTGGCGTCGTTGCAACCAATTCCTTCCCAAGTGCAATGACTAGTTTCATTCCATGATGAAAGGAGAGATTGGCTTTGATTGTCAAGGCTAGCTTTCCACTTTAAGAGAGCGACTGCTTCGCTTTGTTTTGCAACTGTATTAGTTGCGGGAGAAGCACGAGCAACGGCGGAATTAGATGAAGAGACAAATGGAATTAGGATGATAACAAAGACAACGACGATTATGGAGGGAACTGCTTGGAAATTGGGTGCTCTTTTAGGTTGGGATGCCATGGTTGGTTTCTTACGACAATTAATTAAGCTAGGAGTGGCAGTTGTTGCATAGAAGGATCGATGAAAGCTTTAATTAAATGTACGTCCTTTGTATGGGGGGACTATTTATAGGAACATGTACTAATTAATATCTACGACTTACGTACGCTTCCATTTTGTGGAAAAATGTGGCTCCCTAGCAACCCCCGTACGTAACGATCGAAATTTCTTCTTCATGACTCATTAGTCAAGTCGTCTAGCTCTCTTTTTTCCTTTTCTTTTCTTCTAATTAATTTTCTGCTCATCCATTCGCCCCACACAAAAATCACAAGTCAAGTTCGCCGGTCCCATAAACACGTCAGATAAAGTTTCAAAAATCATGCAAGGTACTACATATGCCAATAAACATGGAATCAACTTACCACGCGTGGAGGGGTAGATTAGACGTTGGGCGCCCGGGTCACTTTTGTTTTTCCTAACTCAAGGAAGTACTGATAGTCTTAATATCTACAACACATGTTTTCGATTTGTGGAAATTCTGCAGTTGTCTGGGCCAGAACGAGGATGACTGATGAGAATAATTAGAAAAAGTGGTCGAAATTGATCGATATGAAGGGGCATGTGCAGCCAATTAATGTACGTGTAATATTATATCAAATTACTACACGGCATTTGAGAAGAACTGGGAGCTTTCAACTAATTATGATCACCATAAATGTTCTAAGCCCCCATATGGTATCTATTTTGGTCACCCCTCCTCCTCCCTCCTCCCTCCTCCCTCCTCCCTTGGAGGCCTCTGGGAGGCAAGAAGAGAGGCCCAAGATTATTCAAATGCTTTTAACAGCTATTAGGTTGCCTGTTGCAATTCACAACAACGTGTAGCGCAACACATAATCTATAAAAAATTGAGGTATTATTAACTTTTGTCGGTATGAACCAATAATCTATAAAAAAAATTAAATTTTTAATTTTAATTTCTTTAATTTGTCGATACGAACCAATAATCTATATTAACTTTTTTAATTTCTTTTGTCGATATGAACCAATAATGTATATAAAAAAAATTGAGGCATTATTAACTTTTGCAAAAAAATCATGCAGATAAAAAAGGTGATGTTATATTATTAAGATAAAAAGAAAGTGATCTTGCGACATTGCTCCATCCATCCAATATTGCTCGCCCTTTATAGGAGCCGTCCATTTTGCACGCAAAAATAACATATTTATGAGTTTTCTTTTAAAAAAATTGCATCAATTTTTTCTTGTCAATGAGATCTTTAAATTGCTGCAAAAATTTTGAAAGAAAATTCGTGCTAATACATTACTTTTTCTAAAATACACGGTTTCAAAAAAATGTGAGCAATTGGGAACAAATGGAGTATTAGCTTTTACATGTCTGACTTGCTTCTCAAATATTTAACTTTCTCCTTGTATTGGAAACAACACCACTTCATTGAGGGCAAATGGTCTAGCCAAAACCCAAAACTTCTGTCCAATAAATTTTCCCCATCTATATATCTCTCTCCACTCATTAGTCTAAAAAATCTAACTCAAAACCCAAACCAAACCATGTTTTGGGGATTTTAGAACTATAATTATTTTATGTCCCCTCCATTGTTCGATAATTTCCCGCAGTTGTTTCAGATCAATCATGGACAAAAATGCCCTTTTGAGATGCTCCAAATTGCACACAAATTGGACTTAATTGTGTCATGTTATATGTAATTGGCTGTGTATTATATGGACTTTTATTGCATGGAAAATGAAAGGTCTTCAAGTCTTCGGCTGTTACTGTGAAAGAGGAGTGATCATCTCCAAAAAGGAAATTCATTAAGGTGTTATGCATTCCAGTGTGAGCTAGATCAGCTGCAGCACTAGAGTGAGTAGTAGGCTCCCAACCTAGCTAGACAGTCTGATCTTAATCGAGTATGCATAGTCGTAGCATCCATGCTTCCCGAGACTCCAATTTATATTGGCTAATAACAAGGGTTAAGAATATGCTTATTTTTTTGATGCTTATCATACAGTTAAATTTGTTCCCCGGCCTGTTGTTTTCTTGAAGCTTTGGGCCCTTTTGCCATTCCATGACACTCTCCACTGGCTAATTAATTGTCATGGGACGATTTGAATTAGTCTTTTTAAGGCTATCCCCTCCTATACGTACCAATCAAAAACGACATAGGGAGGACTAGTCTGCTTCCAAATAGACAATTCGATTGGCAAAGAAACAAAAAAGATTATTCTTGTTGAATTTACAACTAATTAAGATCAACAACAGTAACTGTTACAGTTGTTTCAATAAAAATTTAGGTAATGCAGATTTTCGATAATTAACTTTTTTTTTTAACAAATTCTCTCATACAAAATTCCAACAAATAAACTGTCTGCCTCTGTTCGGCATCTCATTTTGTTTTTTGGGGAACCATATAAAGTCATTGGAATGCTGTTAGCCCATTCTTGAAAATAGACTTGAATAATATCATAAAGCAGATCAAGTCTTTAACCACAGCTTTTAAACAAGTCAACATTTTATTTTTATTTTTTTTAATTGATTGATAAAGGAAACAAAACTCACACAGAATGATACGTTGCTGAAAATTTTCATGGTATGGAGCACGATTCATCACATATGCAAATCACGAGCTTGAGATAAATATAATGCGTACAATGAAATTTCCATCACACATTACGTCTTCCAAACTTTCTAATCTGTTCTCAATAACAACTTATCGTGCATGGATGGGTAGACTTGAGATGAAACAAGACAAGAAATAATTTTCCTTCACACTTTCCTTTCCTTTCCTTTCCTTTTTTTTCCCCCCCTCTTTTCTTTTGCTTTCTTTTCCCATGTTCCAAACAAGCTTAACTTTCCTTAGTCTTTTCGAACTTTAAAATCCAACAAGGAATACGAAACAGAATTTTCCAACCATGATATAACATATTACTGTGACACCATAGAAAAATCTACAAAACAAAATGATTGCCATAGAATTCACACTCAACCCTCTTGAAGGGTTGGAGTTTTTCCACGTCCTTCATTCAGATTTTGTCTTTCTTTAATTTTTTCCCCGTAAAGCGATGGACATCCACCGAGATAGAGGATTCTATCTATTGCAATCTACCAATCGTTTCCTATTAAATTAGGAAAACTAAAGGGGAAAGACTAATGCGAAGACCTGGGAAAGACTAATGGGGAGACTAAGGGGAGAGACCAATGGAATGACTAAGGGGACAAAGACTAAGGGGAGAGACTAATGGGAAGACTTGGAAAAAAATAGCGTCCATACACGGAGTGTGATTGCTCCGGTTTATCCCATGGAGTACTCAATTTTGGAGAACCACGTAATTCTTTATGTTCGTGTCTGTGTGTGTGTTTTGGCTTTGGTTTAATTTGATGCCCTTTTTTTTCCTTAATTTTTTTTCTTCTTTTCAATTTCACCACATCTCTCTCTCCTACCTTTAATACAATTCCACATTAAGAACAAATGTTTCTCCTTTTCACAATAAATTGGTGTCTTCTCTTTTTGCTTTTTTTCCTCTTTTTTTTTTTTTTAGTTTTCTTTTTCTATGAGAAAGATCACCAATCAATAAAACTCAATTCTCACTACATTTACTCTCTCTCTCTCTTTGGAAAAATATACCTCCACACAATTACTAAACCTTCTCAAGACACAATATAGATGGTGGAGCTCAACAAGAAAAGGGTACCGTGCGAGAGGCTCAAATGGGATCACAAGAGATAAATATATGAAAGAAAGAAACGAACCGGCTCAAAATAACAAAGATGGCCTATAATCCTCTTCAAGGGATAACACAACCATGCAACTTTCCAAACTCAAGAGATAAGTAGGAAATTTAAAATATTCTCAACACTTGACAACAAAAATAATGAGACCTACAACGAACTTGCTCTTTCGTGACAAACAAGAGTTTATTTGACACCACTCCAAAAAAAGTAAGGCTCTAAACTCACATGGACATAAGTCTCCACTAAACTAACTATCGAAAATAATTAAGTCACCACTCACAAGCAACCAAAGCCCAAATAGACGTGAAGTGCAAATGTGTTAAAAATAAATGTCATAACAAATTTTTCGCGACAAGCTAGCAAAAAGAACTACTATGCCATCACAATATCAAAACAATGACTATCACATCTCGAACTCAATCAACCAAAAAGCCAATCTCATGAACAGCCTTCAAGTCTCATGCAAAAAGATTTCCACCATTTTTTTAATTTTTAAATTTTTTAACAAAATAAAGAATAAAGTGATTCCTCCACCAAACTTGAACTATTCAATATCCGCATTGAAAGAATGAAAAATAAAAATAAAACAGAAACGTAAAAGAGAGGAGAGATATCACCTCGAAAAGGAGAAGCTAAGCAGAGTAAACTATAGCGAGAGGAAAACCCCCCAACTTGGATCGAACAACCTGCAAAATGTTAACCTCCAAGACAGCAAAAAAAATAACTAAAAGAAATAAACAATGCAATAAAAAAAATGAAATACAAAAAATCATCTACTTTCTTTACGCGAAAGACATGGATACTACTTTTCTTCCTGGCCAAAGACTGTGGTTCCCTATTTGTTGGAAGGACAATAGGATTCAACGATATCTTGAGAAGTGGTGTCATCATCTAATAGGCTGTCACTCCCTCTGGGGCTGCCAGATTCCTTACCCACCACTCCGTTTGTAAAGCAATCTCCACAGAGTTTGGAAAATAAAGTCAGATGGTTCAGACAGAATTCTCGCTTCTAACTACGCACCTGCCGTCAAACCCAACCTCATAAGTACTACATACATAGCTTCGACCAAGTGGCTATACCAGACCATTATGCTAATTTTTTTTTCCTTTTCCGATTTCTTTTTTTTTTGAATTCTTTTGCTTAACAAGAAATAAAAGTACAAGTATATAAAGATTGTGCCAAAAACTCAAGTCAATGATGCATACCTCTATTGCTAGGAGCCGGGTCCACGTCTCAGTGAAGAGAGTGGTACGTAAAAGTTACCTGTCGGAACTTAAGATAATGAGATGCCCAGCGGATCAAGAACTGGGTCCCAAGCGGCGCCACACACATCCTCGATTGCAAACATTTCCATCATACACTCTACCTCTGGAGAATCTAAAAATGACGCATCCTTAGCGGTTAAGTCTATCTCCAAAGGATCCTTATACAAAATATTATCGGCATGCTCCTGCACCAGCGTGTCGATCAAACTCACCTCCTCATACACTTTCTCATCATCCTCGACTCAGCTATCCACATTGAACACATTCACCTCCATTTTCAAGTCCCTAAATGATAGTTGGACTTGTCCAGTTTTACAGTTCATGACTGCACTGGAGGTGGCTAGAAAAGGTCGCCAAGGATAATAGGAGTCTTCTCAAAGACTTCCGGTATTAGGCATGTATCTAGGACAATAAAGTTAACTGGAAAAAGAAACTCGCCCACTTGAATTAAAACATCTTCCTCCAGCCCTTTGGAAATTCTCACACTCCAGTCAGCCAACTGTAGCGTGACTGGTGTGGCTTTCAAATCGCCTAAGCCCAGCTTCAAGTATACCGAATAGGGGAGTAAGTTGACACTTGCTTCTAAATCCAGTAAAACCTTATTAAACTTTTAGCTTGCGATCGCTATGGGGATGGTGGGACAACCAAGATCCTTACACTTGGCGGGGATCTCAGCCTTGAGAATGGAGCTCACTTGCTCCGTCAGAAGCACTTTGTCCTGACTCTTAGTTATCCGCTTTGACGTGCATAGATCCTTTAAGACCTTCGCAAACTGAGGAATTGCGTCAATGGCTTCCATCAAAGAGATAGGAAATTGAAATTTCTTGAACAATTCAAGCATTTAAAAGTTCACATTGACCTTAGGTTTCGCCACCAAGCGATTTGGATATGGAGCAACGGGTGGCGTTGGAGTCGTGGGGGCTGCATGAGCAGGCACCACCACTTCAGGAGACTCTGCCTCTTTCTCTACCTCAGGAACATTTCCCAAGTCTGGAACAACTGCTGGAATAGCTACCGGCACCAGGGGTGGCACCGATTTCTGCTTTGAAGGTAAGTCCTTGTCGATCACCTTCTCACTTCTGAGAGTAGTGATCACCTTAGTCTCTTCCAGACTGCGATTCAGATTACTTGGGCCAGAAGAATCGCCCACATAATGAGTACCGACGGCATTGACTTGAGGTTGAGAAGAAAATTTTTCCTTCTCTTGCTGGACTTGTCCAACTGCCACCGTCAACTAGGTCAATTGGGTCCTAATGTCACCAATTGCCTGCTTAGTCTGCTCAATGAAGCTTATTTGAGACTGCATGAGAGCTTTCATCATCTCATCAGTCTATTTATCCTGCGGGAGATGGTTAATACCAGGGGGTGGTCCAAAAAATGAAAGACCGAACCTCTATTGCTGCTGAGGTGGGTAACGAAACTGCATCATTTGGCTTTGAGGAGGCCGAAACTGCTGGACTGACTGAAGTGGTTCCTGGGGTTGCATCAGGACTTTTTGATCTTTCCAACTCAAAAGTGCATTTTGGGCCCACCTTGGATTGTAGGTATTTAAATACGGGTCCCAACGCTAGTTAATTGCGTTCACCTTAGCCTGATTGCTTTGGTAGGCCTCTTTCACCATAGGAAAAGCGGGGCAAGCAATAACTAGACGCCCCGGACATTCACATAAGGCATAAACCTCATCGACTCTCACCTCATTCACCTGATGGACTTGCTTAAGCTTCAAGTCCTCTAACTGTTTAGCCATATTGTCCAACTGAGACTGGACATTGTGCTCTCGCACTCTTGAAGGAAAAATGTCAGACCCACTAGGTCCCTTTGCAGCCATGGCCTTATCACCGAGGTCGGAAGGTTCCCAGCTTCGGTGTTTCTCTGCCAACTCGTCTAGAAAGTCCCACGCATCATCCGAGAACTTATCTAGAAAATCCTCCTCTTTACAGAGGTGCTCCATCTGTTGGGCAATCGAAATATTCAAGCCCAAATAGAAAAACGACACCAACTAGTGTTTAACGAACCCATGATGCGGTAAGGACAACAACAAATCCTTAAACCGCTCCCAGCACCTTAAAAACGACTCGCCCTCTTTCTATTTATACGACTGAATTTGGCGAGTCAGGTACTTCGATTTACTCTCCGAGAAATATTTCTTGTAAAATAAATCTCGGACAGCAGCCCACGTCGTGAGAGACTGTGGCTTCTGCATCCGTAGCCACTTATCTGCACTATCTTTGAGTGAAATCGGGAAAAGTTTAAGACAAACATTCTCCCACTGACAAGTGGTGGCAAGGATGCGCACCAACCCCCGGATGTGCTCATACGGATTCTCATTCTCCTTCCCATAAAACAAAGGAAGGACATTGTGGGTTCTGGGTTTGACAGTGAAAGCATTGCGTGCCTCCACTGCCTCTGTTGGCAAAACAATTGGTCCGAGAGGAGTGGTCCTCTCCGGATGCATGTGCTCACGTATCGACTTTTGCTCTGCCATTGGTGTTTCGATTACTAAATCGACAAAAAGGTTGTCGATATTAAAAGACTCAATACTGGCTAACACTTCCTAGACTATGGGGATCGACTCTTTATCTATGGAGACTAGACACTTCGTGTTATCCCGGTAGTACTTGGGTTTCAGAGGTGATTGATTTCCTACATTGGAGGATTGCTTAACTCTATCGACGATGACTCAAAAAAAAACTAAAAACAAAAGAAAAGAAAAGAAAAGAAATAAATAAATAACTACCCGAATTCTTAACACACGTTACCGTCCTCGACAACGGTGCCAAAAATGTTTGATGATTTCCTAGTCCTAAATTAATGGGTTGCCCCAAGCGTTGGGCGGAGACCGACGCAGCATAATATCTGGTAAGACCGGAATCGAATCCAAAAAAACGGTGATGTGTGCTGACTAAAAACTCGGATGTTACTAATTAAAATTGGCTCTTAAGTAGCCACCCCTTGTTGGTTTGATTGAGAGATTAACTAAAACCTAGAAATTAATTGTACTTTTTAAATAATTAAAGAATGTACGGTCGTAAGGTTAATAACACTCACAACCAGTCCGGATTTGCCTGCTCCATTCAGTATTCTTAAAAACATTGAACTTTAGATTGAAAAAGATACCCCGCAAGATGCGAATCCTTATGGTTGCCGTTTTCCCATGCGCAGCGAAAAATGAGTTTTGGACCCTCTTTTCCTCATTCACATGGGTTCCGATAATGCTTAGGTTCGTCTACGGGAAGTATTTTACCAATCTAAAATTATCCTTTTCATTGTTTGAAAATATGAGCAGTGCCCAGACCGGCCACGGTGTGCTAATCACCCCGCGACCCTACCTAATCAATTACTCACTAATCATTGCATAAAAAATAGAAGAAACCCTAAATTGAAATATGCTTCTATTACGCGAGATGAAAAATAAACAAGGAATATCAACTAATCAAATACCAGCGAATAACTTTTATAAAAAACAGAAATTAAAACTAGTTACCGGAGTGCGAATAATTGAACAAAACATCAAAAACTAAAAGAAAAAATAAACTCGAAACAATAGATCTCGGCTGCCCCCGTACTTCTATTTTCTTCGTCCGTGGGAAAAATCCCCTTTTCCAAAGCTGTTCCACGGCAGCGGAACCTCACGTCATCAGTAGGGTAAGTGCTTATGTAGGGATTGTTTATCTTAATTACACAAAGGCCCTTTGGACCCCAAGAAATAATAAATCAACCATTCAATTTTAAATTATTTTGCATTTTAACCCCAGACTTCTTTAAAATCTTCTTTTTATCCAAAGTCTTGGACAACGGGCTCGAGCAACCTATAAACATGAAAACACATAATAAAAATCAGTTAACAAAAATAAAGGACTAATAAATGTAGATTAGAATGGCCAAAATATACACATTTTGGCACTTATCATTGGGCTTTGCCCGGGTCACTTTGTTTTCTCCCCACTCAAGGAAGTACTGCAGTTCTCTGGACCATCACAGGATGATTGATGAGAATAATTTGCAGAACTCACCAAAATTGATCGATATCAACGGGCATGTGCAGCCAATTCAGATGGAATATATCATCAAATTATTACACAGCAATTGGGAAAGATTGGGAGCTTTCTGTCAATTATCACCATCAATTTTCTGGGCCCCAATGGATTTGACTATGGTGGCTATTTTTTTTTTTATAACCGGATGTCTGGGATATCTTGCTCTCACCTCGACTAATTCCGAGGCCTTGAAGGTAACGACCAGGCATAACCCCCAATGGCCCGAGGACTATGGTGGCTATTGGTTGCCTTCTCTTCCCTTGGAGGACTCTGGGAGGGAAGAAGAGATGGCAAAAATTATTCAAATGCTTTTAACAGTTATTATTACTGATAAAGCTACATCTACATAGTAACTTTCTGTTCAATTATTACTCTTATTTCTCTATCTATTTCTCCATTCTTATTATCTCAAAAACCTCCCTTAAACCGAATCGATCAAGTTCTACTCGTTTACAAACTAGCCGAATTCGAATTCGAGTTTTAGACTCGTTTGGTACGTAAACAAGTCGAGTTCGAACGTCACAAATCCCGGATTGGCTCGAACATTTAATTTTCATCGTATGGAGGAGTGAGTATTTATGGGAACATGGTTAAATATTCATCTCATATGTAATTAAATCCAGAACTTAATTTTGAGATAAATTGATTACATGCGTACAATGAAATGAAATTTCCATCACCCTTATGGCTTCCAAAAAAGTTCTAATCAGTTCTCAATATCTACTTGTCGTGCGTGGTGCATGGGGTAGACTTGTCACTTTTCTAGTAGGATGGTAGGTGCAACAGACAATGACCACAAGGGAGGAACAAGTGTTACCATTGGGCTACAAGCCCGTTGGAAAACAGACCGAAACCACTCCACAAATTCCATAACTTCAATTCTCTGTTCTTATCGTTGTGTTTCTGCTAGTTTTTCTCTTATGAAAGAGTACAAACATGGTTGTGTTTGCTGGGCAGTTCCACCGAGTGGTGTGCGCGGAAGAAGGTTTTAAATAACGGTTTTGGGGCACGTATTAGTAACGTTTGAGGTGTAACGGTATCAGGAGTATCAAAAGATACGTATTGGGAATCGGTTGTCGTGATCGTGAATTTTTAAAAATCATTTTTGAGGGAAAAAAAAATTTTAAGTGCCAAAATCACCCCAAACAGTTGAGTATCAGCCGTAATAGTGAATCGGAAACGGACCGTTACATAATGGGAACCGGCCGATACGCATGCGATTTTCTCTCCCATCGGTATATAGAGGTGTGAAGGCATCAAAAAGCCCAAAACCATTATGCAATTTTAAATCCTTAGTGTAGAACTGTGTAAACCATTGTATCCTGAGAGATTATTGTTTATCTTTTTCTATTTAATTATATCTTTCATGTGGTTTCTGGATTATAAGCCGTCTAGTAACTCAGATATTCGACAATGATGTTGCAAGTTTTGAAGTTTCGAAGATGTATAGAACTTAGAGATGTATTGATCGAGACTGATTTTCCTAAAACTTAATCTTAAAAGACGGACTAAATCCAAATGCTTGGAGGGAACAATTAGCTTAAGAATGCACGAGGAGTCTTGTGCCTACCATCGAACAAGGATTATTAATCGTATAGCGGAGTATATGAAATCTAGCCTTATTAGTCTATGTGCGACTTGAGGACTTGGTCACTGCATGCCAACAAACAATATGTGCACCATACACCCAAAAAAAAAACAAATTACGGAACATTACAAAAATAGGAAACTTGTTCCGAAAATCAGCCACAACACAGTAAATAGAATCCAATGAAATCCAGAAAAAGCATGGAGAGGTATGGCAGCTTCAAAGATCACCACATCCTTTTAGTAAGCCGCTGATATCTTCATTCCACTGCTGATATTGATGGGGATTGGGAGTAGATGAGACAAGGTACGTACGTAAGGTATGTAACACAAGCATCAGCCTTTACTAAGTTCAGTTTCAAAGCATGATGAATCACCTATGAGTATCCCCACCAATAATGAGTACTTCAGCGTATGGATCTCCACTTCCATTGGGTAAGCTCTTCAGAAGAGTACTGCTAATTTTGCTCCCTTAGCCCTCCAAAAGTTTAATTTGATAGGAGTTGAAAAGAGATGATACAAGGATTTGCCTCCAAAAGATTAATTATGATCACTTAGCCCTCCAAAAGATTAATTTGACTGGAGTTGGTAAGCGATGAGACAAGGAGACACAAACTTTCAGATGCAAGGAATTGCCAACCTTCAGCCTTCGATCACTAGTTAAGTGCAGCTTCAAGCATATCCGTAAATTAGCTCCATCAATAACAGCTTCAATAGAGAGCCCCAC
This sequence comes from Rhododendron vialii, assembly GCF_030253575.1. Lineage (NCBI taxonomy): Eukaryota > Viridiplantae > Streptophyta > Magnoliopsida > Ericales > Ericaceae > Rhododendron > Rhododendron vialii. The sequence goes on along the minus strand of NC_080558.1, from coordinate 9,151,839 downwards.
AAATCTCTTAGCCCTCCGGACTGAGGAGTTGAAAAGAGAAACAGAGCCACAAACCAACACCACAACCAACCAATCCCAGATATGAAGCAACAGCTAGCAACCACACAACCCACCCATTGCCACCTAAAGCAAAAGAACAATATCTCTTACCCAGCTTGAACAATATCATTTACTCTAAACATGATATCTTCCATTAAAAAGCTTCAACCACCCTTACTTCTTGTCACGCAAAAAACAACCCTAGATTGGAGAGAAGAGGGGAAAGAGAAACCCAAACAAACCTGAGAAATTTTTCGGTGCCCCAAACGGAGTGGGTAAGGAATCTGGCAGCCCCAGAGGGAGTGACAGCCTATTAGATGATGGTACCACTTCTCAAGATATCGTTGAATCCTATGCATATTGTCCTTCCAACAAATAGGGAAACACAGTCTTTGGCCAGGGAAAAAAGTAGTACTCGTGTCTTTCGCGTGATGAAAGTGGAGGGTTTAATTTTTGTTTTTCATTTTATTTCTTGCATTGTTTATTTCTTTTAGTTATTTTTCTTGCTGTCTTGGAGACTCACATTTTGCAGGTTGTTCGATCCAAGTTCAGGGGTCTCCCTCTTTCTATAATTTTCTCTACTTAGCCTCTCCTTTTCGAGGTGATATCTCTCCTCTCTTTTACGTTTCTGTCTTATCTTTATTTTTCATGCCTTCAATGCGGACATTGAATAGTTCAAGTTGGGGGGAGGGATCACTTTGCTCTTTATTTTGTTAATAAAATAGTTTTGAAAAAAAAAAAAAACTTGTTGGATCCTTTCTACTTGGGACTTGGAAATTGCAAAGTCTACTTGTTGGTTGGTTGTGCTGAGAATTTATGGGCATTCATTGAATATTTATATCGGAAATTCTAGGACCACACCCAAGTGCACACCCAAGTGCACACCCACACACTTGTGTGTGTGGGTGTGCACTTGGGTGTGGAGGTAGCACAACTCTATTTATATTGCATGGTAGTTCTTTTTGCTAATTTGGCGATAGGAATTTATCCTGGCATACACTCTTAGCATCTTTGCACTGCACGTTTCTTGGACCTTGACTACTTGTGAGTTGTGACTTGAGTGCTTTCAATGGCTAGATTAGTGGAGACTTATGCCCATGTGAGCTTTAGTGCTTTTCCTTTCTTTGGAGTGGTGTCACATAAATTCTTTGTTTGTCGTAAAAAAAAAAAGGCTTAATCGTTGTTGATCTCATTATCTTTTGTCGTCAAGTGTTGAGACTTAATACATGCCTGTTATCTTATTCTTTTGAATTGGACTGTTACTTGATTTTATTGCCCCTAGGAGAGGATAATAGGCCATCTTTAATTTGCTAATTGAGCCGGTTCGTTTCTTTTTCTTAAATATTTATCCTTGCGAGCCACATTGAGCCTCTTGCATGAGCCTTTTTCTTGTTAAGCTTCACCAACCAAATTGTGTCATGAGAATGGCGAGTTAATCATGTGAAAGTTAATTTTTAAAGAGAATAGGGTAAGTGTTTCGAGAATGTTGTACTCGAGTTGCGGTGTTCTTCCCCATGTTAAAAAAAAAGAGAAAGAAAGGAACTTGAATGAAAAAGGGGAAGACACCCATGCATTTGTTTGAAGAAAGAAACGTGTGAACTTCATTGGGGAATTGTGTGAAGGGTGAAAAATTTGAGAGATATGGTGGAGTTGAAAAGAATGATAAGAGGGTGCACATTGGTACACTTGCCCTATGTTATTTTAGACTATTCTCGGACACTTGCTTATGATGTATCCTAACCTTTGAAGCACTTTTCCTTACCCAACGACATAACCGAATAAAAGTCCTATTTGATCTTAGGGGTAATGTGTTGTGGATCGCTGGATAGATAGTCTTTAATGCTTGACATTCCTTTCATGAGATCATTGGTCTACCTTAAAAAGCTTTCTCTTCGTGTCTAAAGTGTGCGGAGTACTTTGATTCTTTATTGCATAACTTCCGCCCGCACACATTGAGAGTTTATTAAATGAACCATGTTTCAAGCGTTTTCTTTTGTTGAGTGCATGACATGGTGAAAATTGAAGTCGAAACTCGGTCCGGAGAGAGTACTTGATTGTGGTTCACTTATGGTTAAGGTCCTTGCTCACACACGCTAAGCATAGGTGCCATGATTTATTTCTATGTTTTGATAGCCTCTAGAACTATTTTCGCATATGCTATATTCTTGGCATTGGCAGATCAATGAGTCGAATTGCAGGTTTTTGGGTTTCAATTAAAAGGATTCTTGGTGTTTTGTGGGTAATCACTGCTGAAAACCCTCACGAGACTTCACTCGTCCTACCGGGACCGCCTGGGGGTTTAAAAGAACTATCGATTTTAATTTGTTTTCTTTAGTTACATTTTATTTTCTTTGCTCGGGACTAGCAAAGTGTAAGTTGGGGGTGTGATAGGCGCGTAAATGTTCACATACGCGCCCTCTAATTTATCTTTATTAAGTCTATTTATAAAATTATTTGAAGTTTTATGGTTTATTTTTTTTGTGTTGTAGGTATTTGAAGAGTTTTATTCAAAAAGTACGAAGTTGGAATTTGAATGGTGCTAAAACTTGGGCTACTTGAATTTAATCTGGAGTGCAAAATGAAGTACTGAGTTGGGCTGTAACAGAATTGGCCTGGGAATCAGAGATATACTGGCTGGTCTTAGGAAGTTGTGTTAAATTCCCATTAAGGATTAATTATGTTTTAATTTACGTCTAAGTATAGTTAGCTCTGCGAAGTTACACTAATACCCTTACACATCAAAAACAGAAACGAACGACAACAACTTGGCGCAAACTTCGCTTATCTCATTCAAACTTTCTCTCTCTCTGCTTGCTGGCGATTTTCTAGGGTGTGTTCGCGATTTCTTGCTGGTTGATTTTCTAGGATTTTGTTTGTTGTTGTTGCGATGTAATCTCTGATCTGTATTCCAGGAGAGTTAATTGAGCCCCTGTGTTGATGATCTACTAGTCTGGCTAATCTCTGATCTCAATTTAGGTAAACACACACACACACACACACACACACACACTCTCTCTCTCTCTCTCTCTCTCTCTCTCTCTCTCTCTCTCTCTCTCTCTCTTATTGCATGACATTGATTTTTTTTTGAAATCGATTTTTGAAAGCTAATACAAAAAAGCTTATTCTGATTCGCTTTCATTGTTCTGTTTTGTTATGCACTTGTTGTTGCTGCTGCGATGTAATCTCTGATCTGTATTCCAGGCGAGTTGTTGATGATCTACTAGTCTAGCTAATTTACGCCATTTAACTAGTGCCTCTGAAAGTAATAGTCGAGAAAATTAAATTTCTATACAAAAATGGTTTATCCAAAACACTGTCAATTCTATCATCTTTACATTAGAAAACTGTCAATTTTTCAATATTAAATTTGCAAACACTATGATTTTTTTTAAATTTTACAAACACTGTCAATTTTGAACACAGACACTATTTTTAAACACAGACACTGTCAATTTTATCATTTTCACATTTCCAAAAGCACTATCATTTTACTAATGTGCTTTTGTTTTCACTGTTTTTGAAGAAAAGTATGGAGGATCCTGCTGTATTGTTGTGCAGGCGGGCCGATAAAAGTGTTGCTATCATTTTGTCACAGAATTTGGATTTTGAGTCATTGGTTAGCAAGTTGTCTCACAAATGGAAGGATTTGACTCAAGGTTGCTTTGAAATATCTTATACCCTAGATGGTCATCCAAACTGTGATGTTGGCTGTGACGAAGATATGATTGCCTTACGTACTTCAGCAACGAAGTTTAGAATTGGTCGTATTGATGTTTTTGTTCATGACTTGAGTGGATCTAATACTAGTTTGAATGTTGGAGAGTGTGGTGATAGATTTAGTTCTAGTTTGAATGTAAGAGGGTCTAGTGAGTTGATATCTGAAATTGACAATGGTTCTGAGATGACATTGTCGTTATATGATCAAGAAAGGAAGCAGTTGAAGTCAGATGCTTGGCGCATTGCGATTAAGGGAGTTGATCAGGTATTTGTTGGTGGTGCTGTTGCTTTCCGCAACTCTTTAAGCAAGTATTCGTTATTTCATGGCTTTCAATACATTTATGCTAAGAATGATGCTGAGACTGTGAAAGCACGTTGTCGTACATTGCATTGCACATGGTTTGTGAAGGCCAAGGTAGAGAAGCCCAGTGGACTGTTTAGGATAAAAGAGTTGATGAATGAGCATTCTTGTGGGGCTGCATCGTTGTCGACTAGTAGTTCTCGTAGTAGTTCTAGTTTGATAGGCAGAATATTTTCAGAAGATATTCGGTTGAGTCCGTCGAAACGTCCCGTGGATGTTAGGAAGGAGTTAAAGAAAGACTATGGGATAGATGTGACTTATAGAAGAGCATGGATGGGTGTTGAGAAGGCTAGAAGTTTTGTGTATGGGGATTATACAAAATCCTTTAAGGAATTAACATGGTTTGTGAATTCCTTTAAGGCTTCAAATCCTGATAGCGCATGTGACTTAGAGTGCGATGAGGCCCAGCGTTTCAAGAGATTGTTTGTCGGGTTTGCAACTTGCAAGCACGGGTTTAAATTCTGTCTACCTCTTCTGTTTCTTGATGGAACTTTTTTGAAGGGAACTCACAAAGGATGTTTGCTCGCTGCTTGTGCTAAAGATGGCAACCGAGGTAATACTTCTATCTATCTTTTGTAGATGCAGTATATTTGTATTTTCTACGCATTTTTTTCGATCTTGTATGAAGTAGTGAACTGCATTCTGAAAATTTAGCAATGCTTTGTGTTGGATTTTGCCATGTTTTCATTCTTGACAAAAATTTAACAGTGGTAGATATGGGCAGATATGAAACTAACCACTACCTGCTAGAATCCCCATGAATAGTGTACTGATTTGCAATTCCCACTTGATTCTACCATGAAGAGAATGGACAGGTTTGTAGGTTGTACACATGGAGTGATTTCGACCAATGCAAAGTTCATCTGGGGATACAACGAGGAGCATATTGACAAACAATTGTGGATATCCATCGATTCCCAAGTTGTTGTGGGATTAGTGTACTTAAGAATAAATGTACATATTGGATTTAATAGTATGAGGTTTTCATTTGAAACTTGCTTATCTGGAAAGGGGGGGAAAAACCTGATTTACGATCTGAAGTCTAAACTTCAGCACTGTTTTTGGATGCTCAAGATCTGTTCATTGTGGATATTAGCAATTTCTTGTTCTCGATTTACCATTTAGAGGGGTCGGTGCTATGATCGATCTGTTTGTTGTTTATTCTATGAGCTCGTGGCATGTTTGAGTGTCTTAGGATTCTGCTAATAGTCTCTGCCTTTTATTCTAATGGGTTTTTTTTTTTGCTGGTTTCCGAAACATAGTAAGAACGGTGGACTAATCTAGGATAAAAATACATTACTTTGATTATTGTAAATGTGAACCAAATTATCATGTTTCATAATCTATCTGCTCGAAGTTGCGGCTGTTGGAAAGTAGGACTTCTGGAAATGACATTTGGATAACCATGGGCATGGATGATTCATTGCCAACAATGCTCTCTTCATGCACATCTGCGCGTGAATTTTCTCCCTTGTACTATACAAGTCTTAGATTACAACATTTCTTCTCCACTCTAGAATCTGGATTATGAACTTTTTTGAAATCTTCAATTAACCTTTTCGTATGCTGTGATATTCGCTTCCTGTGTAGCATCTTTCTAAGTTGTTTACAATTCCAGGCAGATGCCTCCTTTAAATTGGCAGTATAATCACATTTTGGAGATGATCACCAAAACGTACAAGAACCCACTAGATTTTTATAGTGCAAATACAGCAACTTGAATGTTTTTTTACGTTTCGGTCTGAAAAAACATACAAACAAAACAGAATGGTGCTATCGAGCTTCCACTTTTTTGCATAATGGCTTCACTTAAGAGGGTGAATATCTTTTTTCAAGTGCTTGGATATCTCAGGAATGTCATTAGATGCCTTTTTGTGCATTTCTGGTCCCATGGTTATTCAGTGACGGAATTAGTTTATTAAGTTTGTGTATCTTACCTATTTTGTGAAATCGTTCTGTTGTAAACAATAGAAATATTTACCTTCTTTCTCAACTTGAACTGATTTCAGAATAATGTTCTGAAATCTTTGAGATTGCCCTCATTACCTTTTTCCAGCACTTTTATATAAAATGCAAAAACTTAAGTTAAGTAAAGCTTTGCCCAATTGTGTTGTCCATATTTTCATTGGTTTAATGCTTTATCTGCTATTTATTTACTCCCCCTTTTGTATTGATTGTAGGTCTATATCCCATTTGTGTCGCTATTGTCGATTCTGAAAATTCAGAAAATTGGCACTGGTTTATGTTGAAGTTGAGAGATTTTTTGGATTTTGATAAGGAAGTAGTGTTTATATCTGATCGCCATGAAGGGTTGTTACGAGCTGTAGAATCTGTTTTCCCGTCTTCACCCCATTCGTATTGTCTACTTCATCTTAAAGCCAATTTAAGGAAGCATATGGGGGGGTTAGACACAAAAAAGAAGAAACATATTGTGGCCTTATTCCATAGGTGTGCTTGTGCAGCAAAAGTACAAGAGTGTGACAAGCTTTTGAGTTGGTGGAGTAAAAATTACTGAATTTCTGTCAAGATTAGAAAATGAACATTGGTGTCATCCTTATTTCCCAGGAAAAAGATATGGTGAGTTGACTTCCAATCTTGTTGAGTGCTTTAATAATTGGATTAGAAAGGAGCGTCGATTGCCAATAACTCAACTTGTTGATAAGATTAGACTAAAGTTAATGGACCAAATGTGTGATAGGAGGGAGTTGGCAGCAAAGTGGAAAACTGTTATTTGTCCAAAATGGGACAAGAAATTGGTTGAGTTGTTTGGTCTATCGAAGACATGGAATGTAGTTAGGTCAAATGGAGATTTATATGAAGTGCAGTCTGATCCGTCAGTTGGTGTTGACATTGTGCGTCGTAGTTGTTCTTGTGGAGATTGGCAGCTAAACATGTTCCCGTGCGTTCATGGTGTTTGTGCATTGAAGAAAAGTAAGAAGGACTTAAATGATTACATGGAACGTTGCTTCTTCTCTGAATCTTATCGTGAGGCGTATTCGAAATGCATCAATCCTGTACCTAGGATTTGGCAAAATGTTGATCTTGATGTTGCTAATGATATTCTTCTTCCTCCACTGTGCAAGAGACCTCCCGGACGACCTCGGACAGAAAGGATACCATCAACAGGAGCAAAGACCAAAAAAGTTACTTGTAGCAGGTGCGGACAGGTTGGTACACATAATAGGGGAACTTGTAAAGAGCCTTTGGAGAGTTGAGACTAGAGGTATAAAGTGCGGCAGGTGTGAGAAGATTGCTAGGCACAACAAGACAACTTGCACAAAGGATTTGAGAACTTCTGGGATTGCTGTTTAGAATAAGAGAGTAGGAATGTTCTTTAGAAAGGATTCTTGTTTGACATTTGCTTCAAGAATGACATTTTCATTTTAGAACTTCAGCATATTTTTCCATTGACTAATTTTTTGGAAGTGCTTAATAAATGTGTTTTTTCATTACTGTGGTTATGTTCCACTGATGAATTGAGATTGTCTTGTTTGCATACTTCTGCAATAAAATTTCACTGTTCAATTTTTAGAAGTTGAAAAAGCATGGCGAGATAGTGCAAATTTTGGGAATTGGCATGTCAAGATGGTGCAATTTCCATGATTATGTGTAATGGGTTTCCGGAACTTGAAACACAGGATATGCCTGTTTTGTGCCTGTTTTACCGCTCCCCATGTCTGGGTATGTCATGAAAGTGGTGACCATTTTTAACTTCAGAATGGCTGCTGCTGATGATTCTGAGGCCTATTCGGCCATGTTGGATGCATTTGCGGAGGAACAAGGTGTTTTTTTGGAAGCTTTGGTGCAGATTTTGGAAAAACATAAGGGCAGTATCATGATGAGAACTTAAAATTGATTCTATATCTGAATTGTGTCTTTACTTGTTTTTGTTGTTACTGCTTTCGTTTGGCCTTCGCCGCTATGCTAATCAATGGAATATAAGACTAACCATTTATAGAAGTTTTATGATTAAATTATGTGAAGATCAGCGTACGAGCATGAACTGTTATAAATGTGCCTACATTGGTGGAAGAATTTTCAAGGATTTTGCTGTGAGATTATGGTCTTGAAAATCTCAAATCTTAATTCTGATATGAAGCAGTCCCTGAAATTTACTGTTGTTACTGTGAAATTAATAGGGAGAAATGATAGAGTGGTTAAATTTTGCATAGTTCACAATCCCACAGCTAGAGTTGCCTAAGAGTTTAGAGTTGTACCCTGTAGGAACCATTCACTTTTGTTAATAGGCATTTAATTCTGCATATTGTTTAATGAGCGTTTGAGCTTAGTGTGAGTGATCTGAGCGAGATCTCTAGCTGGAAAGGGATAGCAATATTATGAGAAAATGATGCAATTAGTAATCCAAACTCCTAAACCCGTTTGAACTGATAAAAATGAAGGAATATGGCAGGTTTTGCCTCTGCTGGATATTTGGTTATGGAAGCACAACCAAATATTTGGCCGCCGTTGTGTACAAATGATGTGTCTGCCACTGGACGAAATGCACCACTATAAGAAATGAGATTACTAGTATGGATTATCTTTTCTTCACAATACCCATGGTCCGACTAAAAATGGAAGCCACAACAAGCGGCAGATCCGCAGATGCATTTGGCTACACTCTCTAGTTGCATCAGATCATAACCAAGCTCCTTGTTTTTATGTTTATTCTTGTTCTTTTTTGTCTTTCGGATAAACCTCAATTACTAGTTACTAATAATAACTCCACTTTTTTTTGGGTGGGAATAGCCTTTTTAGCAGGGATAAAATTATTAGCGGTCCACAACCACCACCAAGGTTTTTCTTTCTCGAGGGAGTTTATTGAGTGCTGCTGACTAGCTTCAAACCAGTCAGTCTTCGGCCCCCGGACAGTCGATCCTAGCCGTCCAAAAATTCTAAAAAAAAAAAAACCCGATGGGGCCTATGCGGGAATCAACGGCATCCGAGGTGCGTAGGATGCTTGATCCGAGCACCCCTTTTTCGTGTACGTTTTTCCTCCCCCAATCGGTACATATAGCATTACTCAATATTGCCCCATCTATTCGACCATCCAGGGGCAGGACAATTCTATCCGTGTAAAGTAAATAATACTACTACTCTTCACATATGTAAAAGGTGTAAAGCTAGTCAAATTGACATGTCAAGAGGCCGACTGTGTTCGGTTTGGCAAATCCAATAAAAAACCAGTCGAAAACCTTCCAATGTGAACAATCGGTCTCTCTCTTGGTCGAAAACCTTCCAGTAATTGAAAATGTAAAATCAATGTTATGCGAAAAAATGACAGTGTTTCAAATGTAAAATTAACATTGTTTCGAGTAGATTCTATTTCAAATTCACAGTGTTGGCATAACAAAAAAATGACAGTGTTTCAAATGTAAAATTGACATTGTTTGGAATTGATTTTATTCTAATTTCATTTTCAAACACTGTCAATTTTATAATTCCAAGCACTGTCAATTTTGTCAAACTTTAAAATAACTAACAATGTTATGCGTAAAAATGACAGTGTTGGCATTACAAAAAATGAATTGACAGTGTTTAGAAATAGAATTAACAAAATTTCATTTCCAAACACTGTCAATTTTATAATTCCCAGCACTGTCAATTTTATAATTCCCAGCACTGTCAATTTTGTCAAACTTTAAAATAGCTAACAATGTTATGCGTAAAAATGACAGTAATTTCATTTCCAGACATTGTCAATTTATAATTCCAAACACTGTCAATTTTAACTACTTTAAAATAGCTAACAATGTTATGCATAAAAATGACAGTGTTGGCATAACAAAAAATGACAGTGTTCCAAATGTAAAATTGACATTGTTTGGAGTTGATTTTATTAATTTAAAATAGCTAACAATGTTATGCGTAAAAATGACAGTAATTTCATTTCCAAACACTGTCAATTTATAATTCCAAACACTGTCAATTTTGACTACTTTAAAATAGCTAACAATGTTATGCGTAAAAATGACAGTGTTGAAATGAGATGAGCGAAGTTTGAATGGTAACTAAAATGTGGGGCTTCCCCAAATAGTTAAAGCTGCCAACAAGAGAAGTAAATCCATGATGTCAAACTAGTTACAATACAAAATTACAAAACAGGATGTGTTCTGTCAATTCCATTAGTTTTAACAGATCAACCAGCAACTTAACAAAATCCTTCCAACATAGTAGACAGAATTTTGATTTTCAACAAACACCTTCAGTTTCTTGAAAGAGAAATACAAACTGCACAACTTGTTTTCAGTAAATTCAACCTTCAGACAGGCATTAACAAGCATAAAGAGCAAAAGGAGATGCTTGTTTCAACTTAGAAGTGCTCGACTTGCTTTGATCACTCAAAAAAGCAAGTATCATCTTGGCTCTTGTTTTCCTACACTCCTCAATACTTATTGCTTTGCTCCGTTCTTGGTTCATCAGATAATGCTTCATCAAGAAGATAACGACGACCCCACAATCAACACTGTAACAAAAAAATTGTGCCATGAGATCTTATTGTTGGGGAGAGAGAGAGAGAGAGTCACGATGATTGCGAATGAGTAGATCAAGGAAACTGATAAATGATTGCAAAAACTGATAAATGATTGCAAATGATCATTTGTACCATTACAGCTATAATGAAAATTAAATTTGAGGGAGAAACTGAGCAACATTCCATATGACTTACTAGCAAATAGGAGTAATAGAAAGAAAAAAAGATGTACTCTATAGGATATCATTGTCCCATCAGCTAACCAATTGAGACAAACAAAACATTAAACACAAAAGGGCATATTTTGGTTCATTGATGTTCCTTATGCAAGTCAAGTAGGGTAACCCAACTTCTTTCCCAAGCACAAGCTCTCAGCGTAATCCCCTCCCATAAAAATCTCGGCTAAGCGAAACCCCAGCCCAAGCTCAGAAAGTCATAAAGGGCTTTAAAACAAGCATGTAGAAGTCGTAGGATAAATAGGGATCGAAAAGTTCACTGTTGGAAAAGGGAAGGCAGTTTCCCTTAATAACTATGTTTGAGCAGGAAGGAAATTATGAAGGAAGGGAGGTTTGATGGAAACTCATCACAAGAACGAAACATGGTTGATCCTTCTATTGTCCATCACTTTATACCTTATCCCACCCTCATGGTCTTACCACGATGCAAGGACAAAAGAAACATCTTAAGAGTTGAGTAGGTAGGAAAAAGAAAGAGGCCTCCTGCTTTGGTTAGAAAGAATAACTGGTATTATTCTGCAGATTGGGGAGGGGGGGGGGGGTGTTGGTTTACGAAGCAATTATTGCATTAATAGCTCTGCAGGTTTTCTATTCCATACCTCCAGCGTATTTCATCTTCAGGAACTTTAGGAGTCTAAGTTAGAAAGTGATGCTATTGCAAAAAAGTAAATTTCATTCCCAAGTGTTCTATATTCACTTCATACAAGGGTCTAAAAGAAACTGAACAAATTTTAAAGACTAAGCCAGAGGCCACAGAAGATAAACACGTTAGTAGTAGTGGAACTGAAATAGCTCATGTCAGGTTCCAATTGCATTCTACATTAAAATTGTAACATCACAACTCAGAACTGGTCGAACAGAAATAAATACATTTATGTATATACGTGCATATAGTGTAACTAGTCCTTACCATATCAAGAGGAGACATGTCTTCCAAGCTGCAAACAGCATGTACTCCAAGCTCCAGTAACAAAGGGAATGCTCAGAGAAACTGGAAACTCTCAGTACATCTGGCATCTAAGTAGATAGTTGCGCCTTCAATGTGCTCTGATATTTGGACAAGATAAAGAAAAGTCTTCGAATAGCCCAAAAAAAAAGTGAAACTTCAGAAAGCATAAACGTAAATAAGAGAAGAACAACGTCCCACAAAGGAACAAACACAACAATCTCGCGACATCATCCATATCTTCTTCCAACTTGCTGTTTTGCTTTTCTTTTAAAAGCTTCTTGATTATTGAGGTATCCAACTTTTTCTGCTTTATTTTCCACTTGACCGCTAACTGTACATCTTCTTTCTTATAATAACCTTGGTTTATCTCCTCATTTCCACATGAAATCCCAAAAATCAACTTCACATCTTCCCTTTCGAGCTTGACATGTTTGTTTCCCAATGTAAATGTTCTTGTATTTGCATCATACGACTCTACAATTTTAACAACCACCTCATCGAACTTTCTACAATGTTCACTCTTCACCTTCTCCTCAATAAATGCATTGATCAAATGCCAAAAAGGTGTTTTTTTTCAGCGAATCCTTGAGCGCAGGAGTGATAGGAAACCCTTTCATTAATCTAATCATCGCTTGCATGTTACATCTATTAAAAGCGATGTGTTGTGACTCTTCAGTCGCTTGTGTCTCTTGAGTCTCAACCACAATTCTTGGTCTCTTTCTAAGAGGTTGTGACCGAGGAACAGCTTGTTCTATGTTGATTCCTTGATTTTTTGGTGATCTAACCCGAAGGTCATATTGAGATTGAGCATGTCTTTCATGTGAAGCCTTTGGGACAGAAGATGAAGTAACTTCAATTGGTTTTCTTCCCGCCAATTTTTTCGTCTTTAACTTCTTTGGCGGATTTGAGATTGTGTCAGCTTCTATAATTCCTTTAGATACTTCCTCATCACTTGTTTGTTCTTCTATATCTTCTTCATCACTTATGGAATCTAACAGCTTTGCTTTCCCTTTTCCTCGAACTACTGCATACAAAAACAACAAGAAAATGCTTGTAACATATGTTTCCAAATGTAAAATTTTCAGCGTATGAGAATGTAAAATTGCTGTAACATTGTCAATTCAAATGAGAAAATCTAAAACTGTCAATTTACAGTATTGTTTTCAAAATAAAAATGTAAATTTTGACATTACTCTAACACTGTCAATTTACAGTGTTTTCAAAATAGAAATGTAAACTTTTGACATTACTCTAACACTGTCAATTTCCTGCAGTCTAGAACATAGACAACAGGTGGGAAGAACTACAAAACCTAATGTATGCTTTTAAACATGAAATGTGGTCTAAAGAGTTACAAGGCACAAAATACTGCCACACAACTTTAAAACAATTGAAAGAGAATATTTCAGTCCCTTACGAATGCATTGGCAGTTGCCAAGAAATGCAGATACCCATATTGCAACAATACCAATATATGTTAAACCTAGGTAGAGTTTGACTTGAACTAACTTGCATGTCCACACAACCCATCTCGTAATAGAGAAATTTTTTAACCATCCTGACCATACAGATCAAACTTCGGCAACATATTATCAAGAATCCTCTGCACTTTACTTGGTTGTTTGTTGTTGAGGATAAACTATTTGGAAAGCAATAAAACAGATCTTATGATCAAAGGAAATTATGTGTATGAAAATTATGGCAAAAGTTTCACTAATAAGTGAACCATCCTGACCATAGTAAAACATATCAAACTTACGGATACACGCAAATCAGTGACTTGGTATGATACTTAACAAGGGCACAGCAGAACAAGGGAGTCTACACAGCAGAATCTTGACACATACAACTACCTAACAGAAGCCCCCCATTTCATAGGAGAATATTTTCCATTGCAAGAGTATTGGTCCAGGAGGCAAAATGACAGTGTTATAACATGCTTGTAACATAAATGGTGGGAAAAAAATGCTTGTAACATATGTTGTCTCATATCTCATGCATAAAACTGCTTCCTACACTTAAAATGCATAGGCATAGGTTCAAGATGATTACGAAGATGTCTAGCCATTTTGCTAAAAACATGGCCCCAATTATTAGCTATTTTCTAGCACGTCTGTTTTCTTATTACCGGTGACAATGTCTGTTTCATTCAATCATACACCTGTCTAAGTACAAAATTATGTGAAAGACCGCGTACACAGGCACAGTGACAAAAGAAGAAGGAATTTATCAAAACCTTTAACTCGATTGTTTCATCAGTCTCAGCCTCGGGAGTGGCTTTACTTCAAATCTACTACTTTACATCACAATGCCCTAGCAAGCCTAGATAGATCATAGATGCTAATATATTGGTCCAGTGGTACTAAAATGTTCGCTAGGCAACCAAAATATCAATTTATTCCCCTTCCAGACACTCAGTGATGTATATTCAATTCACCAGTCTTTTCAAGAAAATTGCAGCTATATCAAATGCCATGAACTTGAATAAGAAAATATAGTTCATCATTTCATTTTGATGTGTTTTGGCAACAAAAAGTCTCGAGCAAAAACCTAATAAATCTGAAAGCAATCAATTTCATTCTGAGAACCTAGTATATCTCTAGCAAAATCAGTGCTAAACCACAGCTCGTACAATAATACACAAAAAGTCCTTGACAATTGCCTCAATTTAAACATGCAATGGAGCAATAGGCTGCTGTCACGGAACAACAATGGAAGGCAAACTAATTTTCAAACGTAAATGACAAAGAAATCGCATATAAACAAACTAATTTTCAAACTAGTTTGTTTTTGCCAAGAACAATGGAAGGAAAGCTATACAAAATTGAAAACACATACCTTTTCGCCCCATTACAAGACGATGAAGACGTATTTGGAGTCGGAGGACGAGTCGAAGGGAGGAGTTTGAGGAGAAGTCGGAGGAAGCGAAGACGGTGACGGAGGGAGGAGTCAGACGGAGGGAGGAGTCGGATGGTGACACGCGAAAGAGCCGCTGGCCTCGACGACGTCGGAATCACAAAACACGCACCAGAGGCGGTTAAGGGAGGAGAAGAGGGGAGAGTTTATTTCTTTTTTTTGATCAGCGGGGTTTCAAAAGGGGTATTTCAGGTAGGGAAATTAAGGGCCATCCTTATTGGTTCTTTTAGGAATTGGGCTGGAGTGCAAGGGAAGTCCACCAAAAAATTGAGACCGGCCCGTAATTTTTAGTCTCTTTTTTTACGCTGTCAGAGGACGGAACAAACGAGGGCGGCCAAGATATGATTTCCCACTGACGAAACAGAAAAAAATTGCGAACAAGAAAAGTTTCGACTGAAGGGGAACAAAGAACGGGGACTGCAAGACTTTGGTTCCGAATATTGGTTACTTTTCTTTTGCGTTTTTCTTTTCAAGTTCTTATAATTTTGTTCAAGTATTCACAGTTTGGTAACTCGTATCGATTTCTGTTCTTCATTAAAGTTATTTGTTTGTGTTTGTTTAGTATTGATCTCTCGTTTATTTTTCATCCCACATAATAAAAAGCATGATTAATTCTAAGGTTTATTTTGCTTTTTGTTTAATAATGTGTGAGTAGTCATATAGGTAGGGTCGCGGGGTGATTAGCACACCGTGGCTAGTTTGGGCACTGCTCCTTTTATCAAACAATGAAAGAATGATTTTAGATTGGAAAATACTTCCCGCGGACGAACCCGGGCATCGTCGGAGCCCATGTGAACGGGGGAATGGGGGTCCAAAACTCATTCTCCGCTGCGCATGGGTATACGGCGACCATAGGGTCTCGCATCTTGCGGGGTATCTTTTTCAATCTAAAATTAAACGTTTTTAAGAACTCTAAACAGAGCAGGTTAATCCGGACTAGTTACAAGTGCCATGAACCATACGACTGTACCTTCCTTTTATTTATTTGAAAGAATACATCAATTTGTTAGTTTTTATTAATCTCAACCAAATCGACAAAGGGTGGCTACCTAAGAGCCCGTTTAAATTAGTAACAACCCGAGGTTCCACAGCACACACTTCACCGTCCTTAGTGGATTCGACTCCGGTCTTACCGGATATTGTGCTACATCGGTCTCAGCCCTACGCTTGGGGCAACCCATTATTTTAGGTCAAGGAATCGGTCAAGCAGTGTGATATATTTGAAAGAGTGTAGGTATATCTTTAAAAGTTGGAAAACACACATGAGCTATTGGAATTCAATCTCAACCATTGCAACAACTTATCTTTTGTTAAAGCAAGAAAAATGTAGAAGTATCAAAGGAAGTTAACCAATATTCGACATCCTCAAACACACATTTTACAACTTTATAGCTTAGTCTCTCCGATTCTTTCATAAAGAAAATGTGAATTCAACAACTCTAGTGCCAAAGCACATCTCAACTTAAAAAGAAAAGGAAAAAAAGAAAAAAAAGATATTAGATCGAAAAAGACTATGAATATATGGTCTGCTAAGTTAACAGAGGAAGGAAAAGATACTTATAGAATCATTGTTGCTAGTGATGACGGTGGTTTCAATGGGCACACTTTCTTGGTTTTGCATTTGGGGATCGCATCGGCAAGGGGTTGATACTTTGATGTTCTCTACAATCCAATTCTTCGATCCTCTCAGTTTTCAATTCTTCGATCACTAATTAAGTGCAGCTTCAAGCATATCCGTAAATTAGCTCCATCAATAACAGCTTCAATAGAGAGCCCCACAAATCTCTTAGCCCTCCGGACTGAGGAGTTGAAAAGAGAAACAGAGCCACAAACCAACACCACAACAGCTAGCAACCACACAACCCACCCATTGCCACCTAAAGCAAAAGAATAATATCTGTTACCCAGCTTGAACACTATGATTAAGTCTAAACATGATAACTTCCATTAAAAAGTTGCAACCACCCTTACTTCTTGTCACGCAAAAAGCAACCCAGGCATTGATCAGCTCAATAACTTCCACCCAAACCACTGCTTTATTCCCAAAGAACAGTTGATTCCTGGCATTCCAAATGGACCATATCACTGCGAAAGGTATCAAAACGCAATTAATCTTTTACTGTCTTCTCCAAGAATGGACCTACGCAAGTTGGCCAACAGGACTTGACGTTGAGACCTCGGTGGATTTCGTCACCAATGAGAGTGGTAGATTTCGTCGGAGTAAATCCAAGAGAGAGAGGGCGTTGTAGATTATATATATATTATATATGTGTATATATATATATATATATATATATATATATATATAGAGAGAGAGAGAGAGAGAGAGAGAGAGAGAGAGAGAGAGAGGTAGATTGGAGAGAAGAGGGGAAAGAGAAACCCAAACAAACCTGAGAAATTTTTCGGTGCCCCTGAAATTTTTTACAACAAACTTAGACACATCTGTTTACCAAGGGGCAAAAAATTTGATGGCGTTTGTGTAATATATCCTTAAGAGTTGGTAAACACACATGAACTATTGGAATTCAATCTCAACCATTGCAACAATTTATCTTTTGTTAAAGCAGGAAAAATGTGAACTCAACAACTCTATAGCTTAGTCTCTCCGATACTTATAGAATCACTGTTGCTAGTGATGACGGTGGTTTCAATGGGCACACTTTCTTGGTTTTGCATTTGGGGATCGCATCGGCAAGGGGTTGATAATTTGATGTTCTCTACAATCCAATTCTTCGATCCTCTCAGTTTTCCATTCACCTGTTAAATGTTGCCTGCATTGTCGCAAAATGTTGTTATTAGAGTTCTAAGAACAACAAAAGATTTGTACATGCACGCGATAAATCTAATTAAAGAGATGGTAGAAACACGATAAAATTTGAACGTTAAATTAGAAGAGGAAAAATCTCTGCTTGACTATAGCAATAATCGATAGATGTAGATACGAAAAGAATTTCAAAATTAAGACTTACATTTTAGCAGAGGTGTGAAAACGAACTTATTAGTAGGAGATAAGACTTACATTTTAGGGAAATTAACAATCCCAAACAAAATCCTCTGTTGGCCAATAATCAAGTAATATAGATTATGCTAATCTGTTTTGAAAACCAACTTAACGATTTAATCTTATATCCAATCAGGTAAAGCCACTTGGTTCTCTTACAGCTTTCCTGATCACAAGTACACCCTTTTACTACTTAATATGAAGTATAGATTCGCAAACTTTATATTGCTTGAAAAAAAGTAACTATTGTTTATGAAAGAGTAATACACATGCAACCATAGAGCTAATGCCAGTTAGAAAAGCACAGTAGAAACATGTAGAACCAAAACCCAAACAGTAAAGGGATAACAAGAATACTTAGGCATTTGGAAAATTGACATCTAGTAGTTGTCCTAATGTGATCATGAGGAATGGGTTCTGCAAGTGTGACTTGTGTTTTGATAGAGCCACAGAAACTTGTTGCATAGTGGGTCGGCACTGCGGGTTGGGGTGCAAGCATGCAAGTGCTATCTTTACAGCAAGAACCACTGCTTCCTCCTCCTGATTCCTTGGTAGTGGGAGCCGTTTGTCCAATACGTCCTTCAACAGAATACCATAAGAAGATGGTGGTGACGAATCCAAAGATGATGAAGAAAGAGAAGACATGAGATCCCCTGGATGCCTCCCCATTACAACTTCCAGTGTTAAAACTCCAAAGCTGTAGACGTCTAACTTTTCATTCACTTCCATTGTGTAAGCAAGTTCTGCCCAAAGAAAGGAAGGGTACAACAAACAGGGAAAAAAACTACTGAAAAATTGTAGAGGCGGCTTAGGAAGTAGCATATTCAACATAAAAACACGACACTATATTGGTAGCTAAGATGAATTGTGCAAGTACCTGGAGCAGCATATCCCAAGGTGCCTGCAAAGGAAGTCCAATTTGATGACTACAGGTTTAGAAGTCTTGCAGTTCCGAAATCAGATAGATAAGCGACATCTTCTAAGTTTAGAAGAACATTCTTGCTCGATATATCACGATGAATGACCCGAGGTGAACATCCATGGTGCATATATGACAAAGCATCTGCCAAACCTTTAACAACATTTATCCTCTTATCCCAATCCAAACTTAGTGCTTCTTCCTCACAGCTTAGTTTCTTGTCCAAGGTCCCCCCCCCCCCCCCCCCTTCTAAGAACTCATAAACCAAAAATGAGTGTCGTGGATGTGAACAGTAACCCAAAAGCCTTATGATATGCCGATGTCGTATCTCTGTCAATACATGAATCTCACTCATAAAACTTACCAGATTAGCCAACTCGCCATCTTGGGAAGGAGGGTACTTTTTTACAGCGACAACTTGACCATTTGGCAGCTCAGCTCTGTAAACAGTGCCATATCCACCTGCTGCAATGCAATGCTTATCATTGAAATCCTCCGTCGCTTGGATTATGTTTTCATACACCAATTTTCCATCGAAGCTCCAAATCTCAAACAAATCTTTATTACCTGCTCTGTTTGGCTGAATTTCGTTGTCTCTCATTTTGTTGCGATGGATCAGGAAAGTCATAGCAACAATAAGAAATAAAATACCCAACAAAGGAACTACAACTGGAAGCACAATTTTTTTATGATTTCTCCCTTTATCTCCATTGTTCTGCTTTAGTGAGCATGGCATCAAACTAGTTTTATTGCCCCATAGTCTATCATTGTTTCGATATGCTTGAAATGAAGCATCTTCAAATGCTTTTGTCTTGGGCAAAGGACCCTCCAAGTGATTGTAAGATATGTCAACCGACGTTAAACTTGACATCCCGTTGAAAGAGGAAGGGATTGAACCAGACAAGAAGTTGTGGGAGAGATTTAGTATCTCTAACCTTTTCAAGCTCCCAATCCCTGATGGTATCTCACCTGTTAATAAATTATGTCCAAGATCGAGATTTTCAAGAAACTGCAATTTTCCTAATTCAAAAGGAATACTCTCCTTGAGAAGATTTCTGCTCAATTTCAAGTTCAGAAGATTCACACAGTCACCCAACTTCTTTTGAATAGGTCCACTAAGATTAATTCCAGACAAGTCTAGATGCTGAAGACTAGACAGGTTTCCAATTTCTGGTGGAATATCGCGTGAAAGTTTGTTATTGCTAAGAGTAAGATTGAACAATAAAACCAACTTTCCCAAATTCTTTGGTACCGCACCAACTAGATGATTTGAAGAGAGGTCGAGTAACCGTAACTGAGTTGCTCTTCCAATGCCAGGTGGAATGTTTCTGGAAAGGTCATTGTTGGAGATCTTTAAGCTGGTCAGATTGGGAAACTGATCCCATTTGTGCCAAAGATCGCCATAAAAATTATTGTGACTGAGATGTAGATAATCAAGGTTTGGGAATGCCTCAATAACTTCTAATAAATGCCCCGTCAATTGGTTTTGATCAAACCTAACACGAAGTAACTCACTTCAATTTCTCAAGCTATTCGGGATATGACCAGTTAAATAGTTATTTGCTACGAGAAGTAGTATGAGGGATCCATGAACGAACATATACGGCGATAGATGACCGGTGAGCTTGTTGGAGTCTATATCAAGAGTCCGTAGATATCTAAGATTGTCTAGTTCTTGAGGGATAGATCCAGAGAGAGTTCTCGTAAAGGTACAACGTTGTAAGGTTTGTCAAGTTCCCTATTGAAGCGGGGATTGATCCCATGAGATTATTCTTGTACAATACAAGGTCAGTGAGAGATCTTAACAATCCTACTTCTTGAGGGATAGATCCAGAGAGAGAGTTCTCATGAAGGTACAACGTTGTCAGGTTTGTCAAGTTCCTTATTGAAGCGGGGATTGATCCCGTTAGATTATTCGTTGACAATGCAAGATCAATGAGAGATCTTAGCAATCCTACTTCTTGAGGGATAGATCCAGAAAGAGTGTTATGGTAAAGGTACAACGTTGTGAGATTTCTCAAGTTCCCTATTGAAGCGGGGAATTATCCCGTGAGGTTATTCGTGTACAATGCAACGGCAGTGAGAGATCTTAGCGTTCCTACTTCTTGAGGGATAGATCCAGAGAGAGAGTTCTCGAAAAGGTACAACGTTGTCAGGTTTGTCAAGTTCCCTATTGAAGTGGGGATTGATCCCGTTAGATTATTCGTTGACAATTCAAGATCAGTGAGAGATCTTAGCAATCCTACTTCTTGAGGGATAGATCGAGAGAGAGTTCTCGTTAAGGTACAACGTTGTCAGGTTTGTCAAGTTCCCTATTAAAGTGGGTATTGATCCCGTGAGATTGTTCGTTGACAATTCAAGGTCAGTGAGAGATCTTAGCAATCCTACTTCTTGAGGGATAGATTCAGAGAGAGAGTTCTCGAAAAGGTTCAACGTTGTCAGGTTTGTCAAGTTCCCTATTGAAGTGGGGATTGATCCTGTTAGATTATTCATTGACAATTCAAGATCAGTGAGAGATCTTAGCAATCCTACTTCTTAAGGGATAGATCCAGAGAGAGAGTTCTCGTTAAGGTACAACGTTGTCAGGTTTGTCAAGTTCCCTATTAAAGTGGGTATTGATCCCGTGAGATTGTTCGTTGACAATTCAAGGTCAGTGAGAGATCTTAGCTTTCCTACTTCTTGAGGGATAGATCCACAGAGAGAGTTCTCGTAAAGGTACAACGTTGTGAGGTTTCTCAAGTTCTCTATTGAAGCGGGGATTGATCCCGTAAGGTTATTCATTGACAAATCAAGTTCAACGAGCGATCTTAGCATCCCAATATCTGTCAGAATTGTTCTCGAAAGATGATTGATGGACGCATTAAGAGATGCGAGTCTGGAAAGGCTGCCAATCTGAGAGGGAATGGTCCCATATATTAAGTTGTTGGACAGATCAAGTTTCACTAGATGTGGTAACGAAGAGAAGTTAAGACCGGAAAGCGTACCTTTCAAACCAATACTGTCAAGGGTTAAATTGGTTACTTTACTGGCGTCGTTGCAACCAATTCCGACCCAAGTGCAATGACTAGTTTCATTCCATGATGAAAGGAGAGATTGGCTTTGATTGTCAAGGCTAGCTTTCCACTTCAAGAGATCGACTGCTTCGCTTTGTTTTGCAACTGTATTAGTTGCGGGAGAAGCACGAGCAACGGCGGAATCAGATGAAGAGACTGTAGACACCCCATTCTGGACCATCCAGATAACGTTATTTGTCGATCTTTTGTTGCCCCAATGATGATTTTGGTCGAGAACAGTCTGAGGACGATGGTGTGTTTGAGCTTTGAGCGTCCCGAACCTCTTTCAAAACTTCAAACCCTTCAAACCAGAGCCAAACAAGCCCCAGCAAGACCCAAACTGGCTTACGCCATTGTTCCCTTGGCGCACGCCAGTTGACTGCCACGTGTTGGTCATCGGGCGTTGACTCAGTTTTCACTGGCGCACGCCAGTCCATATATGGCGCACGCCAGTCAATCCCCGTCAAATCAACTTTATTCAGCCACATGGACGAGACTTTGGTAGCCACCCTGACGTAGGCTACAGTCCCCTTGATGATTATATCATCCAGGGCCGTTCCCCTTTCCCTCCTACAAGATCCATCACCTTGTCCCATGCATTTAATGCATGGGAGGCTCCCTTCTTGTTTCAACCAGCCAAACAGGCCTTAGTCCAGCCTGATCTCAGTCTCTTTCACCCCTATAAATACCCCCCCTTGCATTCATTTGCAAGGGGTTAGCCACATTAAGGAGTGCAATCTTCTTCTTCTCTTCTCTTGCTCTCTATCTCTTTTCTCCCATTGAAAGAGAAAGAAGGGCAGCTCACTTCCATACACTCCACTGACATACAATCACCATACAACCTCCATCTTCAACCTTTAAGCTCAAAACCACCTTCCAAACCTCAATACAAAGAAAGGTATATCACCTTTCTGTTCCTTTCTGTTTTCGGTTTCTGAGGGGCACCAGCAGGGTCCAGGCTAGTAGTCAATACTAGTCCTGGCCTTAAACTGGTAAAATACAACAACCGTGCGGGATGAGACATGGCGCACGCCAGTAAACTTATGCCGTACGTCAGTCATGGCAGTACGAGCACTACTGGCGTGGGGATCATGGATCATCATTTCTGATTAGCTTTCATTTTTGTCAATCACCTAAGCATGATAATAACCAGTTTACTGCTTTCTGTATCTAGAGCTGCTTAGTTGTAGTAATTACTGCTTACTCCTTCATATATTCAAAAGGCCTCTGGGATCCTTCTACTCGTGTTCCAGAGCCCAGATGATGCAAAGCCAAGCACTGGATTAAGGAACAACTGGCGTACGGTCTTCTATGACTGGCGTACGGCAGTGTTGCCTAGGATCCAGTGGCTGGCCCTTGCATCTTAGCTTAATCTTGGCCTATTTCCTGTCCCCACACTGTTTTTGGGGTATTTTGCTGCCTTTCTTGGCTTGAAGCCACCTCGTATGTCTGTAACTGTATATATTCTGTTCTATTAACCTGCGTGGTTTGTCCTGGGTGTGCGCTGGTCCCTTTCCAGAGCCCAGAGGATTGCAAACAAAGGCTGAGAAACCAAGCAAGTGGAGTACGCCAGTTGGGTGGTGGCGTGCGCAGGTCTAATCAGCATGCAGTGGTTCGACCAGTGCATGTTGGCGCAGAACCTGCTCACGTCCCTTCAGGGCAGCGTACTTCACTTTATTCGGGTTGCTCAGTGCTTGTTCTCAATCCATATTCATCATTGCAAGTAATTTGTCCATAAAGCATTTTGTCACATAAACTGCAAGTTGTTACTGTTTTAATCCCCGTTAACTGTTCCCCCGCCCTAACTGGCTAAAAAATGATGAAACGAGAGAAAGATGCAAATGTTTTACAAAACAAAATGCCCGAGTAGAGACCGATCTCCGGATTGGGCGAGAGGGGTGCCATAAAACCCTTCCCCTCTCGTAACCTAGCTCCCGAACCTCAGATATCGAAGGTGACGACGGACCGATCCATGCCTTTTCAAAATCAAACAAACGTAGCAAACGTTTTCGAGTTCGATTCCTTGGGTGTTTTCACCGCTAAAACTCAAGTGGCGACTCTGAATCGAGGCATCTCGCCGCGCTTTTCCAAAAGAGGGCCGCACCCAATTTTACAAATTGAAAATTTCCGGGGCGCGTGCCCACAGAGACAAATGGAATTAGGATGATAACAAAGACAAAGATGATTATGGAGTGAAGTGCTTGGAAATTGGGTGCTCTTTTAGGTTGGGATGCCATGGTTGGTTTTTTACGACAATTAATTAAGCTAGGAGTGGCAGTTGTTGCATAGAAGGATCGATGAAAGCTTTAATTAAATGTACGTCCTTTGTATGGGGGGGACTATTTATAGGAACATGTACTAATTAATAGCAACCCCCGTACGTAACGATCGAAATTTCTTCTTCATGACTCATTAGTCAAGTCGTCTAGCTCTCTTTTTTCCTTTTCTTTTCTTCTAATTAATTTCCTGCTCATCCATTCGCCCTACACAAAAATCACAAGTCAAGTTCGCCGGTCCCATAAACATGTCAGATAAAGTTTCAAAAATCATGCGAGATACTATATATGCCAATAAACATGGAATCAACTTACCATGCGTGGAGGGGTAGATTAGACGTTGGGCGCCCGGGTCACTTTTATTTTTCCTAACTCAAAGAAGTACTGATAGTCTTAATATCTACAACACATGTTTTCGATTTGTGGAAATTCTGCAGTTGTCTGGGCCAGAACGAGGATGACTGATGAGAATAATTAGTAGAAGTGGTCGAAATATCACTATCAAGGGGCATGTGCAGCCAATTAACATGGAATATTATATCAAATTACTACACGGCATTTGAGAAGAACTGGGAGCTTTCAGCCAATTATGATCACCATAAATGTTCCAAGCCCCCATATGGTATCTATTTTGGTCACCCCTCCTCCTCCCTTGGAGGCCTCTGGGAGGCAAGAAGAGAGGCCCAAGATTATTCAAATGCTTTTAACAGCTATTAGGTAGCCTGTTGCAATTCACAATGTGTAGCGCAACACATAATCTATAAAAAAAATTGAGGTATTATTAACTTTTGTCGGTACGAACCAATAATCTATAAAAAAAAATTAAATTTTTAATTTTAGTTTCTTTAATTTGTCGATACGAACCAATAATCTATATTAACTTTTTTTATTTCTTTTGTCGATATGAACCAACAATCTATAAATAAATAAAAAGGCATTATTAACTTTTGCAAAAAAATCATGCAGATAAAAAAGGTGATGTTATATTATTAAGATAAAAAGAAAGTGATCCTGCGACATTGCTCCCTCCATCCCATATTGCTCGCCCTTTTTAGGAACTGTCCATTTTGCACGCAAAAATAACATATTTATGAGTTTTTTTAAAAAAAAATTGCATCAATTTTTTCTTGTCAATGAGATCTTTAAATTGCTGCAAAAATTTTGAAAGAAAATTCGTGCTAATACATTACTTTTTCTAAAATACACGGTTTCAAAAAAATGTGAGCAATTTGGGACAAATGGATTATTAGCTTTTACATGTCTGACTTGCTTCTCAAATATTTAACTTTCTCCTTGTATTGGAAACAACGCCACTTCATTGAGGGCAAATGGTCTAGCCAAAACCCAAAACTTCTGTCCAATAAATTTTCTCCATCTATCTATCTCTCTCCACTCATTAGTCTAAAAAATCTAACTCAAAACCCAAACCAAACCACATTTTGGGGATTTTAGAACTATAATTATTTTATGTCCCCACCACTGTCCGGTAATTTCCTGCAGTTGTTTCAGATCAATCATGGACAAAAATGCCCTTTTGAGATGCTCCAAATTGCACACAAATTGGACTTAATTGTGTCATGTTATATGTAATTGGCTGTGTATTATATGGACTTTTATTGCATGGAAAATGAAAGGTGTTCGAGTCTTCGGCTGTTACTGTGAAAGAGGAGTGATCATCTCCAAAAAGGAAATTCATTAAGGTGTTATGCATTCCAGTGTGAGCTAGATCAACTGCAGCACTAGAGTGAGTAGTAGGCTCACCACCTAGCTGGACAGTCTGATCTTAATCGAGTATGCATAGTCGTAGCATCCATACTTCCCGAGACTCCAATTTATATTGGCTAATAACAAGGGTTAATGAATATGCTTATTTTTTTTATGCTTATCATACAGTTAAATTTGTTCCCCGGCCTGTTGTTTTCTTGAAGCTTTGGGCCCTTTTGCCATTCCATGACACTCTCCACTGGCTAATTAATTGTCATGGGACGATTTGAATTAGTCTTTTTAAGGCTATCCCCTCCTGTACGTACCAATCGAAAACGACATAGGGAGGACTAGTCTGCTTCCAAATAGACAATTCGATTGGCAAAGAAACAAAAAAGATTATTCTTGTTGAATTTACAACTAATTAAGATCAACAACAATAACTGTTACAGTTGTTTCGATCTCAAGTGCATTAAAAATTTAGGTAATGCAGATTTTCGATAATTAACTTTTTTTTTTAACAAATTCTCTCATACAAAATTCCCACAAATAAACTGTCTGTCTTTGTTCGACATCTCATTTTGTTTTTTGGGGAACCATATAAAATTTTGAATGCAGTTAACCCATTCTTGAAAATAGACTTGAATAATATCACAAAGCAGATCAAGGCTTTAACCACAGCTTTTAAACTAGTCAACATTTTTTTATTTTTTTTAATTGATTGATAAAGGAAACAAAACTCACACAGAATGATACGTTGCTGAAAATTTTCATGGTATGGAGCAGTAATATTAATAGGAACACGATTCATCACATATGCAAATCGCGAGCTTGAGATAAATATAATGCGTACAATGAAATTTCCATCACACATTAGGTCTTCCAAACTTTCTAATCTGATCTCAATAACAACTTATCATGCATGGGCGGGTAGACTTGACGTTGGGCTCTGCCCGGGTCACTTTGTTTTCTCCCCACTCAAGGAAGTACTGCAGTTGTCTGGACCATCAGAGGATGACTGATGAGAATAATTTGCAGAACTCGCCAAAATTGATCGATATCAACGGGCATGTGCAGCCAATTAAGATGGAATATATCATCAAATTACTACACAACAATTGGGAAGAATTGGGAGCTTTCTGTCAATTATCACCATCAATTTTCTGGGCCCCAATGGATTTGACTATGGTGGCTATTTTTTTTTTTTTTATAACCAGATGTCTGGGATATCTTGCTCGTACCTCGACTAATTCCAAGACCCTGAAGGTAACGATCAGGCATAACCCCCAATGGCCCAAGGACAATGGTGGCTATTGGTTGCCTTCTCTGCCCTTGGAGGACTCTGGGAGGCAAGAAGAGATGGCAAAAATTATTCAAATGCTTTTAACAGCTATTATTACTAATAAAGCTACATCTACATAGTAAATTTTCTCTCCAATTATTACTCTTATTTCTCTATCTTTATCTCAAAAATCTCCCTCAAATCGGATCAGGTTCTACTCATTTACAAACCAGCCGAATTCGAACTCGAGTTTTAGACTTGTTTGGTACGTAAACGAGTCGAGTTCAAACGTCACAAATCCCGCATCGGCTCGAACATTAAATTTTCATCGTATGGAGGAGTGAGTATTTATAGGAACATGGCTAAATATTCATCACATATGTAATTAAATCCAGAGCTTAATTTTGAGATAAATTGAATACATGCGTACAATGAAATGAAATTTCCATCACGCATTAAGGCTGCCAAAAAAGTTCTAATCAGTTCTCAATATCTACTTGTCGTGCGTGGTGCATGGGGCAGACTTGTCACTTTTCTAGTAGGATGGTAGGTGCAGCTAGGGCTGCAAACAGCGGCTCGGAGCTCGGCTCGATAACGGCTCGGCTCGGCTCGGTTCAAGACAAAAACGAGCCGAGCTCGAGCTAGTCGAAACTCGGCTCGAATTGGCTCGCGAGCTCGATTATATAATATATTTATATATATATTTATATATATATATAAATATATATATATATATAAATATATATATATTTACATATTTATATTTATTTATATATATATTTATATATATTTGTTTCATAAACGAGCCGAACGAGCCGAGCTCGAGCTCCGTAAATACATATCGAGCCGAGCTCGAGCTCGAGTCCTGCAGCTCGTCACGAGCTCGAGCCGAGCTCGAGCCAACTAAATTTTTGCCGAGCCGAGCTCGAACACTCTAAAACTCGGCTCGGCTCGGCTCGTTTGCAGCCCTAGGTGCAGCAGACAATGACCACAAGGGAACCCCAAATGGGCTATTCATCACTTTTCTAATCAGTTCTAATCACTTTTCCTGTCTTTTAAGTTATTTTGTAATGGGCTATTTTATTTTGTTTTGTAATTGGGCTCTCTTAATCGGCTAGGCCCAAGTTGCTTGTGTAAGGAACCCCAAATGTTTAAAGTCATTTGGAATGAGAGAAGGGCAAGTAGTAGCCCCATTTTGCTGCCCTCTTTTCGTTCTCTTTTCTGGTGCTATCCAGAGAGCAGCCTCTCTCATCCCGTTTTCTGCCGTGAATACGCAGCCCCCATTGCACCCATTTTTCAACAATAGTTCTTAGGGAAAAGCCAACATGCTAGAGGCAGCAAATCTATTTTAAGGCCAGTGTGTGTAACACGGGCCTCAGATGGGATATTTTCGATTTTCCATTAACGATTCAATCTGTTATGTTTTCCAAATTTTAAAGTTTCGTAGATGTGTAGAACTTAGAGATGTATTCATCAAGAGTCTCAACCAAATCGAAATGCTTGGAGGGAACAAATAGCTATAAGGCAGGACTATATCGAGATGTATTCATACTGACTTTCCTAACAATCTTAAAAGACAGGACTAAATCGAAATGCTTGGAGGGAACAAATAGCTAAAGAATATGAAAAACCCTAGATCGCTTGACCTTAAGTTAGTGGAGGAATTTAAGGAATTTTTGGATGGAATTCGTAAGCTGAGATCTTAGTTTCTGGTCTTCAGAGGTTTTTTCTCATCCAACCTTTGGCTGGATGTTTTGTTTTTGTTTCATTTTTTTCTCGTTCTGTTGAGAAGCATTTTGCCTCTTATTTTTCCTCAATGTACCCTTTCGCTTGATAAAATTTCATTTGCCAAGAAAAAAAAAAAAACCCTAGATCACTTGGACCTTAAAGAATACAAAATGAGTTGTGTCTACCATCGAAAAAGGATTATATTGTATAGCGCAGGATATAAAATCCAGCCTTAATAGTCGATGTGCGACTTGAGGATTTGGTCACTGCATGCCAATAAACTATATCTTCACACATAGTGCATTTACACAAATTTTTTCTTACTTTTGATGACTCTGTATGTCAGAACCAGTTTACACGCATCTCATCTAATCCCTACAACTGATCAATCCCATCATCTACTATCAAGTTGACCCGTTAAAATAGAAATGACCGTGTATCATTTAAGAACATACTTGAAGTGGATATAAGACTAAAGAGGACAGTGGAATAATATTCATCCAACTATGCCTTCATCAAATGTGTGAAGAGTAAACTCAATTTCATATATAAACTCACTAGTTTACTAGCTTGGAAGTCTCAACCAAATCCCTTTCTGTTACCTTCGATTATTCTACGTAAATGAGAAGAACAGTAACCAACAAAAATCCTAGGGAAACTATTGTTTTGGAACCCATGTCGCTCAATTACTAGATGACTAGTGACTACTCTTTCAAATTACACAAAGATTGAATGAGATTTAAGTACAATTCTGATGCCCCCGACGGATCATCCCAAACATAGTTCGAAATCTCAGTATCTGGCACCATAACGGTATCGGTTGCGATGTCATGGTTTCGGGGCATAAAAGTACTGGCGTAACAGAATCAATAACTAGAGGCGTGAATTTTTAAAAATTTCGCACAACGTAGGGAAAATTACCATCTACGTTTTTTTTTTCCCTTCAAAATCACATTTATTGGGATTTATAATGGTGTTTGGCTATTTTTTTTTATATATTTTTTGTATCTCTGTCCCATATATTTCGTATTTTTGTGTTAACTTTGAGTAGTTTTGAAATTAATTTTGCATGAAGTAATTATGAGGTACTACAAACCACGCAAATCTTTTAGTCCAAAGTGTCTCACGTGACAACAGATTATCTATCTACTAAATTACGGAGTAATACTGGTAAACACATGACCTAAAATTCACCACCAGAATCTCTGAAACCATTAAAGCACTTAACAAATTAAGAATCTCTGAAACAATCAAATCAGTCAATAAAGTTGATATTTTATATTGATTCTAAGGTCCAAAAAATGATATCTGTTACTCCTTTTCCTTCAATTATGCAAAGAAAACACATGCACTGCACATCAAAGATTTTGGCCAAATATCGACCACAACAGCCGTTATGTATCGGCCGATACCGTTACATATCACCGATGTGTGATTTTCATTCACAACGCAATATCGGCCACATCAGATATCAGTACGCACCGAACCGATACATTTCGGCTGATACCGATACATATCACTGATATTTCACACCATGATTCCAACATATTCTGGTTGAAGATGCTAGGATGCTACTAGTGCCATGCATAGTTGTCAAATCGAGAATCGAAATTGTCATTTTTCGAATCGTGAATCGAATCGAATCGTGAATCACTCTGATTCGGCCATGACTTCTATAATGCATAGAAACCTATGCTTATTGAATAGGGTAACAACAATATATACTACAAATGAAAGATTTAGGCCTAAATCAATAAAAACTTTCTTCTAAATGATGATTTGATAATAACGTGGAGTATTAGGTAAGTTGCTTCTATTGCAACTACCAAGAGATAATGATTCGTAAAGCCTACTTATGGTTCTTTTTGTAACCCTTAGAAGGTCTATAGGGTTGTTATATTCCATTTATCTTCCTCATTTTCGATTCACTGTCGTAATAAATCTCATTTTCTTGTTATCTATCCATATAACATAGACAAAAGATGACATATAACAATACTAAAGACCTTAAGAAAATATTTGAACCATTTTCAAACAACAAAAGACGTAAAACAAGAGTAAAAAATGAATTTCAGAAGTTTTAAGTGAATCGAACGATTCACCGATTCGGATCACCGATTCACCAATTCGGATCACTGATTCACCGATTCGCTTACGATTCACAGCTATTTCTGATTCGGCAGCCTATTCGTATCAATTACCCACCGAATCGTATCGAATCGTACGATACGAATTATGAATCGTACGATTCTGACAACTATGGTGCCATGCTCAATCACATCTACCTTTAAGCTAACCAAACCGCTGATAACTTAGCTCGACTGGGAGCTGAACAACTTGAAGATCAAGTTGTCATGGATCAAATTCCCCCTCAGCCAAAGAGTTAGTGATTGCTAACTGTTTGAGAGCCAGCAGATTAGAACCTAGGCCCTTTTGTTAGGTGTTTCTAGTTTATGCTACTGAAGTGGTGTTATGACTCTGTTCCTCTAGTTTACTTTATGGATTTCCGAATTACCCAAAAAAAAAAAAAAAAAAAAGAATCTTCCGAGTTCATACAGTTTCTACTTTTCACATATAAAAGGTGATAAACCAGATACAGTTCAAGGGATAGAAACAAGAGGATCAAGCGATTCAGACAACTCAAAATTTGTATCTTCATTAGAAGCTTATTGATGAATAAAGTAGACGGCTACCAAATTTCAAGTAATTGCCAATTTAGCTCGAAAATAAGGTAAAGGAACAGAATACCATACCTTGAGAAAGGTTAAGTGAGCTCAAAAGAAGAGTAAAAGAAAGCATGGATAGGGCTACAGGCTACCAATTTCCTCATTATCCTTCCCCTAAATTTGTTGCCTAGCTTTCGGTCTCTTATGAAGGTAATGGTATACTTTTATATAGGCCATAGAGTCTATGTATAGGGTGCTTAAATAATGATAGATAGCAATCTATAAACACACACAGAGGCACACACATAAACTAAATGCATGGGCAGGCATGATAAAATTACCATTTGTGGAAACTTGCCTATTATTGAACTGGTATACAAGCATAAAACAAAAGTCTTCAGGCTGTTAATCAGGGCCTATTTCTGAGGAGGAGACGACAAGGCGGACGTCTAAGGCTTCCAAAAGTCACACAAAAAATAGGTCCCTTTCAGTGTAAATCAAAATACGTGTTACAGCTAAATCAGTTCTGAAGTTCAGTGCCCTGAGTCTGGGGTTCGAGATCTCTAAATACCCTGTCTTGTTTTGCGCATCGCTTTATAATCGTTCGAGATGTTAAAAGATGATGTCTGGTCTAGTGTTTATGGCAGCTATACCTATGTTCCAAGTCTCTGGGTTCAATAAAATATAATACCCTGTCTTGTTCGTACTATCTACTCGTTCATACTTCTAATTTTGGTTTTGATATTTATAAAATAAGGAATTGACGTAGATGTGATTCTAAATATAGAATAGTTGAAATAAACGTGTTAATAATTACGTAAGATTTGATTCTGAAGATAGAAAAGTTGACATAAACAGGTTAATGATTATGGAACGCTATAGATGTAAGTTAAAAAAGAACATTAAATTACTGTGAGGTATGCATCTAAATACGAACAATCAATAAGTATACAATAATCTTAAAAAAATATTGTGCAACTCCTATATAAATAAGTGTACAAGGGAGGGTCTTTACGGGGGTGGCTTCACCTATTTGTCAACTCTTATAAAGAAATGGAAACTAATAGTTAACGAATGATTGGAACTTTCCTTATTAAACTAATTTCACATTCCTTTCAAAAAAATAATAATTTCACATTGGATATTGATGAATGCAGTGACTCTTCTCAGACAACCACACGTGGGTAGGATGTAAGAGCATCCAGTTAAAAGTCTTTTTGAGCTCATGAACATCAACAACTAAGCTTATATAGAATGCACACAGAAAATATAGTTCAAATTATACCGGTTACTATTACCAATAGAGAAAGCACCATATGTAGAAGTAGTCAACTCTCAGAATTATAATCAGACTGGAGTTCTGCTCGCGTTTGCTGCATGAGTATTTTTTCAACAGCATCCACAAAGCTTGAAATATTTTGTCGGATTTGCGCATCCAATGAGTTTGCCACTTCCTGGTAATGGTATGAAAATGGGAAAACAGGAAAAACAAACATCTGAAACAAATGATAACAAGAAGAAATGAACTACTGTTCAGATTTATGATGAAATACTGATGTATGGCAGATCAACCAAACCCGACAAAGAAAAACATGAATAACATTTTTTTTTTGATCGGCCATGAATAACATTCAACTGATATATGTTTTTTTTTTTCCATTTTTTGTCCTGTAAGAACATTCAACTGATATATGTTGCTGAACTTTATATGAGGAGCAAATCTATAAACACACCTTTAAAACACAACTCTGGACACAACCGTGTCTGGAACCGTAAGATGCACATGGATTCACATACATCTAACGGTTCCAGACATAGTTGTGTCCGGAGTTGTGTTTCAAAGGTGTATCCATCGAGTAATTGATATGAGAATATGGTGTACTTCTGTTCAGCAATTTAAGGATGATCCAAAATAAGGGGTGGAAACTACAAGAACACTTTTATCCATTCAAAGAAACTAAATGGATGATACTACCCACCTCAACTTTGCAGAGAAAACTCAATGAAATTTCCTTTGAATACTGACTTGAGCTCTTGAGTGATATCAGCTTGAGAGCGTTATTTGATACTGGCCAACCTTGAGACATCTTAATGAAAGCATCAACTCCTCCCACCATATGAGCAACTATTATCTCATCCCTGTTTATATACTCAAAGGAGTGCCTGCAGTTGTATCACGTGCTCATGAGTCATGAATGATATTCTCGAAAATCAATGATATTATTCTACGGTATAGAACAGGCAATTATATCAGCTATTCCAATTGAACTTGCTTGGAATTCGAACTTTCTTGGGCTTTAAAACATCAAAATTCTGGTATGAGAAAAGCAACACCAGAAAAAACTCAATCACGCATATCGAGTTCTGCAAATTTTGTGTCAATTCTACTTGTCATCATTTTGACCAACAAACCTATTGGTCCGTTCCTAAGGTACAAATGAGGTTGAAAATGCTCCCAAGGATGTGATCAAGTTGTACTCATTTCCACGAACCTTCACTTGCATCCCATGCAAATTCATTACTGCTTCTCTTTTTTGTCATGAGGAGCATTCAAGGAAGGAGCGTGGAGACATTGGAGACATTTAGTCCCTAACATACAAAATGTGTACC
Organism: Rhododendron vialii; assembly: GCF_030253575.1. Taxonomy (NCBI): domain Eukaryota; kingdom Viridiplantae; phylum Streptophyta; class Magnoliopsida; order Ericales; family Ericaceae; genus Rhododendron; species Rhododendron vialii. Next base: position 9,117,907 of record NC_080558.1, on the reverse strand, counting down.
AATCAAGTCCCCAATCCAAACTCTGTTAAATCAAACCATCAAAACGGGGGTAACCTCATCATTTTGCACCACCCACCCCGATTTGGAACATCAGCTGCACCAAAGAAACCTTTAACAATTCTCTTCTCCCAATATCTCGAAACGATCAATGACCACATGCACAGAAAAGAAACTCAATATATGATCACAACGCTAAATACAGAGATCCCCTTCCCTTTTTCCTAACTCAATGTACCATTTGTCAAGTTTTTAATAAAATTTTATTGCCTATCAAAAAAAAACTAGGGTGCCGCTATTCGCAGCCCTTTATTTTCTCCCGTAACCCACTACATTTCGGTAAATGGTTGTTGAAAATCATAAATAACATTTCGGTAAATTGCTGTTGAAAATAAGATTATATTTCGGTAACTACATGTCGAAAATATGTTCAACTTTCGGTAAACAACTGCCGAACATGCATTTTCGGTAAACATCTGTTGAAAAAAATATTATATTTCGGTAATTGGATGCTGAAAATATATCTCAATTTCGATAACTAACTGTCGAGTATAATTGAAAATTTTTAACGAGTTATGGAAGTAAATAGAGGGCTGCGAATAGCAGCGCCCAAAAACTAAATACAGAGATCAATGACAAAAAAAAAAGAGAGTTAGGACAGACGAGCAAAGCATCTCCAAATGGACGCACCTCCAAATGGACGCACGAATCTGCTCACACATCTCTCGGCCGCCTCTCTGCAAACCCCCCTCCCCACCACAGCCCGATCAACAATTTCAACTCCCTCTTCAATAACTTCAACACCCTCATATCCACAAGCCTTGCCAATCCCATTCACAGACCACACCAAATCAACCAAATTCTCACATTCTCCGCAACTTCAATCTTTCTCAATAACAAAATCGAAAACCCACATCTCAGAACTGGCTCAAACCCGCCACAAAAGGCTCCCCCAAAATCAAAACCCTCTTCAAAACGCTAATCGTTGTCAGGGCTGCCGGCAGTGGCATCGCTGGCGCATTCACCTACGTGTGTCTCCACCCATTCGGCACCGTAAAAAACAGAGCTCCAACCCAAAGGGGCATCAGAGATTTACAGCTGTGCTTTAGACGCAGTTGTTACAACCTTCCAAAGTAATATTCCAGGGTTTTTATTCAGGTGTTTCGGCTATAATTGTTGGGTCTACTGCCTCTTCTGCTGTATTTTAGACTTGCGAGTTTGGAAAATCAGTTCTGTCCAAATTGCCCAATTACCCATTTGCATTGATACCACCCACTGTCGGAGCCAAGGGCAATAGCTGAAAACCCATTCAAAGCAGGCCTGCCCAAAGGGGATGTCTTGTGACGTTTTATTTTGTTAAGGATTTTAGAGAGAGATGGGTTTTTGTTACTTTGAAAGGCGAAAGCAGATTTTGAAGGAAGAAGTCGTCGCTCCTTTTGATGGTTTCTGGCTTTCTGTTATGGTTGATGCGGTTTCTAGTGCGAAATGACAAGGTTGCCCCCCATTTTGACAGTTTCCTTTAACAGAGTTTGGGTTGGGGATTTGGTTGGTACACATTTTGTATGTTGGGGACTAAATGTCTTCAATGTTTACATTGGGGACCAAATTGAGACGCTGTTAATTCTTTGGAGACCAAAAAAGTTAATAAGCCGTTTTATAGTGCTCAATACATTTTGATAATTTTCCTACTACCACGGTATCTAATAAGTGAAATCAAACTACCTGTAGAAATGTTTCAGAATCCATCCAAGCACATACAGTTCTCTTTGTTGTTTAAACCCTTGCTCGTTTGAAAAACAACAAATAAATGCCAAGTCGAGAACTCTCCTTACGGAAGCATTAGCAAACAATTAACAAAACTGTAAATAATTTTTTTTTTTTTTTTGAACAGGGAAGAAGAATACTATTAAAAGAAGAGAAAAGGATAGTACAAATAAAAGGCTAAGAAAAAACATCACAACGCAAAGACAACATCCCAACAATGTTGACACTTTGCCCTGCAACAATCATCTGCATCTCAGCCCGCAAGTTGATAAGGGATCAACTTGAAAAACCCAAAGAAAAGGGGCAGCAGCCCACAAAACAATCATAGTCAACACATATCAAACCCAAAAAGAACCTAACTGCCAAATATAGAGACTGTCGAAACATTTTATCAATCCTAGAATGAATTCTCCAATCTTGAAAGCAGCCTTTGATTCCAGCTAGTAGAAGCACTATCAAGCTCCAAACATGCTCCAGCAAATGTTAACACAGTCAAGCTACGAAACATGTGAGCAAGGTAGCCCATATTGAAGTGCAGTAGCAAAACAGCCACCAAAACTTGGGATTTTGCAATTCCATTTTCCTTGCTAGAACTTGGCTCAGCATTTCATCATTGTTTACCACCACACTAAATAAGGTAGGGAAGGTTACAGCAAGAGTGAAATTACCCAACCATTTATCTTTCCAGAAAAGTATAGAGTGCCCATCCCCCACCTTTAGCTTGGCATTTTCCAGAAAATGATCAACCATTTGGGGCTGCCTGATTTGAACTTGCATGATGTCCCTTCAAACATTTGAAACCTTCATATTCAGCTCCATTTTTGGTATCCATCCAGAGCCATCCATCTTATACTTGGACTTGATTACTTTCCTCCATAGGGCATCCTTTTCCATACCAAATCTCCACCACCATTTCATCGGTAGAGCTTCATTCATCAACCTAATATTCCTGATTCCCAGACCACCACAGCATTTGTCTTTAGTCAGATTGGACCAAGATACCATGTGAATTTTCTTTTTCAAATCTGTTCCACCCCATAAGAACCTAGCTTGGATTGATTCAATGGCCTTTATCACCCCATCAGGCATCCTGGGAAGGCTTTCACCAAGATGAGGTTCCTTATAGCAGCTTGCTTCTAACTTGAAGAAATTTGGGTTCCAAACGATTAGTAGACCACCGGCACTCCCATCAGCATCCACTTCCAAATATTGACATTCGGCCTCATCCCAAAAAGATAGAACGACATCGATCCTTGGTTGAGGATTTTAGTTTGGTTTTTTGCAGCAACATCATATCAATCTTTTGTTCTTTCACCAACTTTTTCATCTTATTCCTTTTTTCTTTCATGCCCAAACCTCTGACATTCCAGGAGAGAATCTTCATGGCTCACTCTCCCCCCCGGAGTGTGAAGAATCCAGTCAGATTGAGCAGGAGCAGAGGCTCCCATCTCCCACTCCTCATCGGTTACCATGATCACTCAAATGACACTAGCAGAAGAGGATCATACTAGCTGAAACGAAATAGAAAGAAGAAGAAAGAACAGAAGACTCAGCTCGAGCAACTCCAAATACTGGTTTGGTCTTACTGATAACTTCCTCATCATTACCCAAGTAATCTGTTTCCATTATTTTTGTAACTGACCGCACAGCTTGCGACTCGTTAAGCAGAATTCTATTCCTGTTATTTATTCCCTCTGTGGATACAGATAAGGCAGCTGCTGCTATGGCTGAACCGAAGACTACACACTTCTGTTTACTCCTTCTACCACCTTTCCTAAACGATTTTGGTTTGAGACCCAGAATATCCTCAACAGACTTTAGTTTCTTTTTTGCTCTACGAGAATCCTTAGGAATCACCTCAGTATCAACAAGCGGTACAGAAGGTTGGTTTGATCCATCAATGGGTTTTGCTTGAAGGGTTTTGTTGTACGGAGCAATACTTAAGTTAAATTCCTGTCCAGCACCTTGTGACAGAGCCTTGGGAACAAATGGATTTAGAGAAAAAGAGGTAATAGGATGGAACTGGGTTTTAGAAGGTTCAATGATGCTTTGGTGGCCCACCATTAAATTTAAAAGTTGAACATGAACGTTGTTTACCTCCATGGGTGAGACTGTTCCCATTCCCCTTGAGAAGCATGCATGCTCAGCTCCCCTCGAGTCCCGGACTGCATGCTTGTCATTAATGTTACCAGAGAGAGGGATTAACTGCATACCTACATTGTTCTCCTTGGAAATTGCTTGAGCCAATCCAACAAGAATAGATACACTATACACTTTCACTACACCATCCACTACATTCTTTATGGGACTTATTTCGGGTCCAACAAAAAATACAGAAAAATATCCATAAATTTTAAAATAATATTTTAGGGGACCCTGCAAAAAATCAGCTTTAACCGGTATCGGTAAGTATTATTTATAGGAGTGAAAATGCTTAATTGCGCAGTTTCGAACATACGAACCCAGAAATAATATTTATCGATACCCGTTAGAACTGATTTTTTACGGGGTCCCCTAAAATATTATTTTAAAATTTATGGATATTTTTCTGTATTTTTTGTTGGACCCGAAATGAGTCCCATAAAAAATGTAGTGGATGGTGTAGTAAAAGTGTGTAGTGTATGTAGCATTCCTCCAAAATGGGTCCCGGATCCCTAGGGTCATCATCCATTTTGGACCCCACAGTTTCAGCCACCTCTTCCACTAGGTCCAAATTTGCGTCCGCATTATCCTCCCCACCAATGATTAGCGGCTGCTCCTTTGAATCACCAGCTGAAGGAATTAAATTTGAGATGAACTATCCACATGACAGCCCGGACATGTTCAATCAATTCTCGGTAAACTGCTTTATCCCATCATCATGCTAACAATAGCAATAAACTACTATGGCCAATGCTAGAAGGTGCCCCTAGGGCATAAGTTTAGGGCACCAGATTAGGGTTCATTAAATGCTTTAATTATATTTCCTTATACTCATTCCAACATCTATAAATAATGACATTCAAAATATAAACCACTAAAATAAAAGAAGTCAAACAATATTTTGAATGACAAAAGTGACCTTGTAACTCTTCATATTCTTCACTCTTTAAAGTGAGAAAATAAACTATTGTTTTGGAGTGAAATCTTAGTTGACCATACGACATGACTCTTCATTGGGAATTTTTTCCTGGCGCCAGTTTCTTTTCCTTAGAGGCAAAGGCACCTATGTTTCAAAGGGAAAAAAATAATAATACGAGGAAGTAATAAGTGTATCCCTCCGAATTTCTGTTACAAAGGTATAGTATGAACTTTTTCTTTTGTTCATTTTCCCATATATTTTTTTGAGTTATTTTTGGAAAGAATTTTTATATTATTTTTCTGGATAAAGAGTTTTTTTTTTCTTTTGCTATTTTCACCAGATATTGGTATTTTAATTTGTAGGATAATGGATGATGAACTATGAGTAAACCCAAATGAAAAGAAAAAATACTCTCTTTTTTACACGTTAAAAATAGGAACTCTTGAATTTTTATTTGATTGTTTGTGGTAGTATTATCCAATTGAAATTCTTATGTTTGTTAGATTTTTTTAAAGAGTATTGTTTTGTTTGAAAATTAGGTGTCGTCAAGCATTGTTTCAAAAGAGAAAACCTTTCATCTACCTAATTTGGATGATACTGGAAGAAGGAACAACCGTGGTAAAAAAAAGAAAAGAAAAAAGGAGGACGACAAGAAGCTGGGAACCAACCGACTAGATTTTTAAAAGGAAAACCTTTCATCTACCTAATTTTTAAAAGAAAATGAGGGTAGTATTTTCATTAAAAAAGAGTATTGCAAACATTTATGGGTAGTCTAGAAAATAGTGGTGAAAAGTAATACTTTGTGAGTACCCATAAACACAATATATTCATAGATTTAGATTATTTAGTGCACCTAAAGCATTTAAGAAATCTTAAACATGTGCCCCAAACTTATGCCCTAGAGACACCTATTAGCAGGACCGAACTACTACTACTACTAGTTAATTAACAAGGGAGTAAAAATATGCTCCATGCACCAAAATCCACTACGGCAGATGATATGCGAAGACCAAAGCACGGGAATAGATCTCGCTCTCTTTTCTGTTACTTCACGGAATTAATATATAGCACATAAATATAAGTCTTCTGCAAGTTACAACACATATTTACCGGTTCACCGCTCATGCTAAACAATTTCAATCATATCTTTAATCGACACATGCATATATGACAGAATGTTCGAGATAATTGTATTCCAAGATGTATAGATTCAAAAAACCTAATGCTCTGATACCAACTGTAAATCTATATCTGTATTGAAACTAAGGTGCATACTTGTTTACGAGTAACCAAATGGGGAAAAAAAAAAAAAAAAAACCCTTTTTGTTGTCAAGAAATTACTTTAGCATTTTTCGCCCCCTATTTTCTTGACCCAACTGCAAAGAAAAGTTTTTTTTTTTTTTTGGGATGTGGGATTTTTGTCCCGACTACTCTCTAGACATACAACCTCACATCCCGCACATATTAAATAATCGGTTTTGCTAACCTCCGTCCACTAGGCGGAGAATAATATACACATACTTCCAAACAAGTTTGGATATCAATGCATATTTCACGGATATTAATACACTTTTACAAATATCAATACACATTTTTCGGATATCAATGCACCTTTTTATCTATTATCCTACCCATTTGGGTGGATTTTAGCATATTCCTTAAATAATTAGCACACATATATGGAATTTTGAATTTGTAAGCCTACGCTAAGCTTATACCACTATGCAAGTTATCGCTCGGCTATAACCTTTGAGTTCAACGTAAAAGGAAAGGCTTATTTCTTTCAAGTAATTTTCTCTCTTCTAGCAGCTTATTTTTTAATTTGTTTACCAAAATAAACTTCAAAAACCAACGCATGGGTTTCAGATAGAATATCATACTTTGAGAGAGGGTAAGTGAGCTCAAAAGAAGAGCAAAAGAGAGCATGGCGAGTGCTACCAATTTCCTCATTTTCTTAATTTTTTCTTTATTTGCTGCCTAGATGTAATTAGTCTCCAATGAAGATATGGACTCTGTACTTCTAGTGTGCAAAATGATGGATATGGACAAATTATGACACCAATTAAGGAATGAGATATACATACCATTTAATGTTAACTTTTTTTTTTTTTGGTAATGATTTGATGTAAACTTTCCCACCACAGAAATGGAAAACATTAAAAGGAAAATCTCTTCAAACTATTACCTGGATGATATACATGCATAAAGGCTAGCTATTTTTTTGAAAAAGATTGTACTTTCGATTTTTTTTTTGTTTGTGGTTTCAAAATTTTTGGAAACAAACTGGAATACATGTTTGGTTTACCATTTTACTTCCAGAAGTCCCGAACAATTTCTGAAGTTTCAGGAAACAGAAAACAAGTTTGGTATTACCATTTTAGACAGGCAAGTTACTTGGTATCTAGATAAAATGAACGATTGCAACCATGCAGCCAAAGTTCAATCGAGTGAAGTATCCCAAGCGCATAAACATAATGAAAACTTGAGTAAGAAGTTTTAATTTACCAAAGATAGATCAATAAATTTAACAGCGTCATAAAAGCTGGTAGGGAAAAAGTTCTAACCGGACTACCCGAACCACCTAGCTTTTTCGGTTCTCCAATCCCTTGAGGCCACATTAGTCTTTTTCTTAAAAATCAGCGGCTTTAATTATTTGTGTGGGATTCCACACAATCCGGTGTGCATTTGGTGTATTGTACGCCAAATAGCGTACCCATTGGGCTCATTGATAATCTCTGCACTCATTAGCTTCGATTAGTTGGGTTACTACCGCGAAACACTATACAAAGAGTCTAATTATTCAGACATCTCGGAGCACAGCCACGTGGTGTACGTTCTAGGCCACCCGAACACCACATATATTGTCGTAGGGTCCACGACTACGTATCTGAACCCAACATAAATGTGTGATGTTGAAATGATCTGGAGCACTATGTGGTTGCACTCCAAGATTACTGGAATAATTACTTGTATAAAGAGAAAGAAATGGAATGACTGTTTCTCTTCGTCTCAAGCGCCGGGAAAATATCCAGAAACTCAATCTCAAACAAACTTCATTGTTATTTTCAGAACAAGTGTTCAAGGATGCAATTTCCAAGGGGTTGGCCAAGTAATCATAGCTTGGAACTTATGCCCATGCCGTCCCTTGTGGACAGCAGGGCCCCTGCTTCCATTTTTCACAGTGTATTCATTCCCTAAACCCAACCAAAGTACTTAAATACTGACCATACCGCACGTGGTTTTGTGCGGAGCAAGCCGCATAACACTGGTGAACGTACATGAATACGCACACAGACATAAGAAAATAAACAAATATATATCTAGACAGAAAGTATACAATAAACAGAAGTGACAAAGACTCGGGAGGGGCAATTCAATCATTTACATGCCAAAACTAATGGTGTTTGTACGAATTTGACGATATTAGCAGGAAATCCCAGCGAATAGTTTGTAAAGCAGGAGAGGTCAGAAACCTCAGGGGAGGTCACAGTGCAATTTACCCCAGCTTTTTTTTTTGGGGGGTACTTCGGAAATTCATTCAAATACTAAAAAAAAAACGCAAGATCACGACAGGAAAGGAAACATAGAGTCCAAACCGGCCTAAAATGGCCACAGCAACTTATCTAAAATCCACCTAACATTTAGGCTGTCTCTGATAAGGAATTTCCTGAGGGAGATGGGGATGTCCACAGCAACAATCATTTCTTTGTCTTGCTCTGCTCCCATGCGGGCAAGGTGATCCGCGCATTGATTGGTAGTGCGGTAGACATGGTTCAGCGTCGTATCCGTGCGAATGAGGAGGTCATGCGCTTCGTGAATAATAACACGTGTATCCACTTATGCGGTGGCTTCGTCAAGCACCAAAACCTTGCTTTTCTTGAGTAGCACCGCCCGAGGCAAACCAGTTGCTGCTGACCCATACTCCAATTCTCCCCATTCTCTGTAACCTGCTGCAATGTTTGAAGCAGCTTCACCTACAGACTCCCTTCCTGGTGGTAGACTTGGTCCACCATCATCCCAGTCATGGTGTAAACCCTCATTGTCATAATGAATATTTTCAGGATCCATCTCCTATGAAAAACTGAAAACAAAGCAGAGAAAATTAGTACACTAGAATATTAGTTAATAACATCTAGATAAGTTAATAACCTACATATGCAGAAAACCTAGAATGTACAAATAGAGCAAAATAAATTGTATTCAAAATTTGAATTCAGGACTGTAATGACTGACTCAGTAACCAATTTTCATTTCAAAATACTGACTCCATGTTTGAACCGATTGCACGTAGCAACTAATTTTACCACTATAGTAAGTAGCAACTACCAATTTTACCACTATAGCAAGTAGCAACTACCAATTTTGCTGCAGAAGTCTAAGTCTAGGCAATCATTCAGAACATAATTAAAATGCATATGCAAAATTGGCAAAATTAGCCGACATTTGGAATTTCAGAATTTCAGAACAGCTTCTTTTTCAACCCTCATTAACTTATATAGCTTGAATCATGCAAAACTACACAATGCTCAAACAAGAATAGAATGCACTGATTGCAGTTTAGAGTATTTGATAAGTTTCCCTTCGTCGATTAGACATATAGAGACTTAAAAAAAACATGTACATCCATGAAGAGAACATGTCACTGCACTAAAATTTTGTTTAGTAGGTAAGATGTCACTGCACAATGTGGGCTACCACAGCCCCAGGTGGATCCGGGCCGCTGGAAAAATAATGTTTTGATTTGAAAATTTGATTTTGTGGAGTTGCCAGCCGGATTTATGGTTTGTCACCCGAGAAACCGTTTTGATTGAAAATAACTGCTTTGAATTGAAAACCAGAGATTCATTTGAGGGTTCGGAAGCCATATTGCAAGGGAGAAGGATTTTACGGCACCCCCCTCGCCCGATTTGAAATCGGTCTCTACTAAACATTTAGGGAATTTTTTGAAAAGAACATTTTGTTGCATTAGACATTTAGCATGCACTGACAAGTATATCAAGTAAAACTGTGTATACATATGCTGGTGTACAATGTATATTATTGAAATAATGCAAAATATAGAATGATGCATGAAAAATGGAGATCAGTTTCTGAGATCACTCCCAAGCGGTTGGGACTGCACTCCTGAACGCTCAGGAGTTCTATTATACCATCCTGCAAACTTTGGTTAAACAGATGTACTGAAACAATTGAAAGAAATATGAGACAATGCTCAGCAGGAAGATTAAACATCCATGAACTGGTCCTGGCCATCCAACCCATGCCTCATTGCATTTGAATTGAAAACTGAATAAGCTCTGAAAATACTAAGGTGTTTTATGTACAAACAATAACATTAAAAGTGAATTTCCAAGGAAAATGTGGCCTTATCCTGCTGTTGACTATACATTACTTTTTGTAAAAAAAAATGAAAATGTTTCTGGAATTAGCTGGAAGCCTGCATTATTTTCAAAAACATAAAAGAACAGCAACTGGATCCACAAAACCTTCATTTCCCTTGAACATTCACATGAAAATGAGAAATATGGACAAAATCACTCCTGAGCGCTCAAGAGTGCTGCAGAGCTTATTGGAAAATTTTCTTTGCAGCTCTTCTGCCCTAATTTTTATGCCAAGATCATTCAACCACACATCCAGTATGAAGGACTGGAGTGGGCTGAATGACCTCTCTCAGAAGGATAATAACCCCTTTTAGTTTAAAAAGTAGACGGATTCTACCTTCTTGAATGAACTCTTGCTTCCTGGATGGACTTTGAAGGTGGAGACAGGTGGAAAGATTCCAGTAATTAGAACCGAATGTAACTCCTAACTTTCAGAATTTTCCTTGAAGTATTGGAAATTGTTTTGATTTTTGACAAGGCTTGAAGAGTGATTTTTTTTTTTGCAAAGAGGATTTTTCTTTGAAATTGAGAGAGTGCAGATACAGTATTTCGTGGTGGTTTCTGGTCTCTCCAAAATGCAGCATAGATGCTGCTATTTATAGACCAAGGGGAAGGGATTTTGAATTTTAAAAATTAATTGGAAAATGAAATACAATATTTTTGGAGGAATAAAACAACATAATTCAGTCTTCTGAATTCCCACGTATAAATCACTGTAGCAAGGCCAAATATATTGATGAACAAGGCCATGTGCTTGTTGAAAAAGCTGAAAATTCAAATTCCCATGGAGAATTTTGTTGACTTGAGCACTTAGGAATAGATCCGAGCGCTCGGGAATGAGCAAAATTTGGGTTTTTGAAAATAAGTCCTAAGCACTTGGAAATGGTTCTAAGTGCTTGGGACTCAATTTATTGAATTGATTTTAATTTTTAAAGGTCCAAGAAGCAAAATTCCACCATAACCAGGGCTCATATCAATCGAAATTCCTCATCGGGGGGCCACGAAGCCACAAATTAAAGAATTTCAAGAGGTTCAAATTGGGGTGTTTACACACAACTAGGACAACAATAACAAACCACCACCTAATAACAAACTATTTCAAAACCCTAATTTCAAGGTAAATAACAAATTGAACACAAACCACCACCTAATAACAAACTATTTCAAAAACTATCAAATATGTTCACGTCTAGAGAGGGAAGTGAGAGAGGTACTTGTTGACATCTAGAAAGGGAAGGGCCAGATCTATTGACGTCGGTCACCGAAAATGGAAACTTGCCGTACACGTCTGTCACCGGAGACAATCTCAGTCATTGAGTTTCAGAGACAAATCATTGAACGTGACAGAGGGTTTTTGTCAGGCAAACAAACTCAGATCTAGGGTTTCAGTCGGGCAAACAAACGACCTCAACCGACTCACCGCTAGTCCACTGCCAGTCACCATTGAGAGTGGAGAGAGTGAGAGAGACGAGAGTGAGATTCAGACGTTGAGAGTGAGAGAGATCGGATTTATCAGAACGTTGAGAATTCCGAATGTTGAGAGTTGAGAGTGACTAAGGTCTGAGTGAGAGAGTGAGATTGTGAGAGACAAAGAGAGAATCAGAGATGTTTGCTAGGGCAACATCTCTTCCCCTTTTATATGAATGGTATGATCATGTGCATACGAGACACCAATAATCCATATGCACCAATAACGAAAAATTCTCGTAAAGTCCTATAATGCATCACTCTAGGGCCACCCGAGCTGTTTTTTGAAAATCGGAACAGTCTATCTTTTATGTGGGAGAGATTATATCATTCCTACCAAAAATGAAGTAAATTGGTTATCGTTATATACTTGATTGTTTATAATGTTCATTTTCCTATTAATGAATCTACGTCCTGATCAAGGAGCTTTTAAAACCCGATAGATCCAAAAATTGGTGAGAGTCACTAAAACATGGAGAATAACAAAATGAACGGTATGAATCGTCATATTTGTTTTGTGATCGTGTGGCTAACGTACATTATACTATAGCAGAATACCTTGGTTCATAACCAACTAAGTTCCAATGTACAAATTTGAAAGGTAGCTGCAGACTCTTTTTTCCGAATGTTCAATCTAAACCGTTACGATTTAACATCTTATCAAATTTATCATTCTCACCTGAATAGGTGATTATCAAATGTCGAAAACCACATGATCGGAACATATTCGGTGCTTCCAGAGGCATTAAAGTCCTATAATGCACTACTTGAGGGCCGCCTAAGCTATTTTTTAAAAATCGGAACCATTTAACTTTTATGTGGGAGGGATTAGATCATTCATGCCAATAATCAAGTAAAATGCTTATCGCTACATCATTCATGCCAATAATCAAGTAAAATGCTTATCGCTACATACTTGATCGGACGTAAAAAAAATTCAATCAAACAATGAATCAGTGTGGTGATAAAAGAGCTTTCAAAATCCGACGCACGAAAAAATTGGATCGCATGATTAAAACACTAAGCACAACAAAATGAATGCATTGAATGGTATCGATCGTCGAGATTGCATTGCGATTGTGTGACTACTACTTGATGGCCTCGTTTTTATATAATAGAGCTACAAATTATATACTCCCTTCGTCCCAAAATGTTTATTTAGTTCGCAAAACGGAGTATTAAAAATAATACAATTTTTGCAACGAAAATTCAAAAGTTTTTCAATAACTTACTAGATATCAATGAGTATTTTTTATTTGTGAAAAAAGTTTGAATTTTTTATTAAAAGAATTGTATTATATCTAAGTTATTGTTTTGTGAACCGGACAAACAATTTGGGATGGAGGGAGTACTATTCAACCTTTTGTTGGATGACTTGTTTTGTTTTTCTTGGTTGTGCTGGTTTTCTCTGGCTCCTTGAGCTAAGATGTATCGTCCTCGATGTACCCCTTCGAGATCTATAAAATCGTTCGTTTGCCAAGCAACAAAAAAAAAAAACAATTTGGGATGGAGGGAGTACTAATTTTTCAAATCTATAACACAAGTTAATTGGTGGCATTGTGGTTTGTTTGTGTATGAAAGAACCTAGGGACCTGTGTAGAGACCCGTATTTTCAGAATTAGTTTAAAGGTTTGATTAATGCTAGAATATGGAATAAATAGGGAATTTATTGAATTTAGTTGATTTGGGGCCAATATGGTAGAATTGAAAGTGGAGGGAGTGCAAGTGTGATTTGTGTGTATCCTAGTATATGTGTGTGTGTGTGTGTGTGTGTTTGTGTGTGTGTAGGGAATCAAAATCCCAAGTCCTCTCTCTCTCTACTCTCCCGGCCACTCTCCCTCTCTCTCGGCCTTCTCTCTCTCTCTCTTGCTCTCCCACCGAAAATCACCGCCAAAACTCGAAACCTAAAGAACCTAACCCGTTCTCCATCTTCCTCAAGTGCCATTGTGTTTGTAACTTGTCCGGTTTGGCTCGGAGAGGAGTATTTTGGGCGTAGTTCAAGTTTGAGTTCAAAGGTTCGCGTGGTCTGATCTCTTTGCGTGTTTGCTCTCCGACTTTGAGGTATGGATTTCTTACTCTTGTTATGTGTTTATGTGATGATTTTATGCCTCATTCGTGTTGTGGATCATTGGGTTTTGTTGTTGAGCTAGCCTTTGAAAATCTGCAGAATCGTTGCTCAAAACTCTGTTATATCGATACAACTTAAGTGTTGTATCGATACAACAAAGTTATCTTTCAGGACAATTAATGTTGTATCGATACGACTTTGGTGCGTATAGAAACTGGGGCCTTAAGTCCAGTTTTGCTCCTGCTGCTTCTCCGTCGATTGTTTTAACCCCCAATCACTTCTAAACCCTTTTGGACACCTCCAAACCTATTTCAAGCATGCTTAATTGAATTCCTTTGGTTTACTTAAGTTATCCTGTTCCCGTTGGCTTTCCGTTGTTAGAGAAAGAGTAGTGTCTTACTAGATAAAACTGAATTGAAATGCATTTATGGGATTGGTGGCACTTGAGAGTCATTGTGGCATGTGGTGATGTACGCTATAGGTATGTTAGGTACTATGACTTGACGTGGCGAATGGTAGGACAAAAGAGCGTATTGCAGCAAGGTTATCAAGTATCGTAGGATGTAAGTTATGACGTGGGGCGCTTGGTTGGTTAGTAGGGGTTTGCCTAGTGGTCCAGAAAAGAATAGGGTAACTCGTACCTTCGTGCTTTGTCTCATTGATCATCCTAGGTTCCTTTGGCACTCGTTCTATAGATTCTCGTTTAGAACCTAGCCGGTGGTATGTCGTGGAGTTGTTATGGGTTCGGTACGTGACGTAGGGCGTTGTGATAGACTTTGAAAGATAATGTGAACTTAAGGTATTTATTAACGTACAATAGGACATGGGTATGAGTTTGTAGTACATTGGATGATGATAAATGAAAGATTGTGACTTTAGGAAGTGTTGTTCTCTTGTATTCGGATTGATAATGTATATGTGTTGTGTGAGTTGTGAATATTGAATTGAGGGTCCTGCAACGTAAGGTGTGGTAATGCGGAGACTCTAGAGGGCCCGTAACGCAAAGTGTGGTAATGCGGAAACCCAAGTGGAGAGAATCCACTATAACGCAAGGTTTAGTAATATAGTTGAATGTCTCGCATGATGAAGGAAGCTATGACTGATTATTGAAGTTCATGTTGTTGTTTGGGCTGTGTATTGCTTGAGATTGTAATTGTTGAAAAAGGGAAACAACAATTGATTTCATCGAAGTTTTTGAAAAGAAAGGAACTTGGTTTTGGAATTCCTGAGCGAATCAACGGTTTCCGGTATTCGTGCGTAGAATCAACAGACTCCGGCTATTTAAGCTCGAATCAACGGAGCTTGACCTGTAATGGTCATGAGTTTTCTCTAAACTATTTTGGTAAATCAAAAGAAAAGTCTATGAAAAGAAGGCTTGATGGCAAATGGTATTGAATAAAGAGATTGTTCGTGGCATTCGTTTGAGTAGTCATAAATTGGTTGAGAATTCGTCGTGATTATATAGAATGATATGAGTTTAATGCTGCTTCGAGATGGTGAACGAATGGTTAGGGATGTCTTTAAGATGTATAGGATTCCATGGTCGTAGCTTATCGATTCATTGTGCCACTCCGTTCTATCTCTTGTCCGTTTATTGGAACTCATTCATTCTCGATGTATAACTCGTCACATTTTCATATAGCTTGTGTAAAGATTTCTCTACTGGGCTAATGTAATTCAACCTATCATTTTCAGGTACATTCCAAGGATTTCGACGCGGAGTGCATGGCGTGCATGCTTGGCATTATATCTTTTGAAAGCTGCCCCGAGAAGTGGATTTATCATCTTTTGTATAATCTCTTGAAGGGATGAAATTGTAAATTCATTCGAATTCTTTTAACTTTAGACATTATGTAACCTTTAAATTCATTATCTTTAGCTAACTATGAAATTTGGGCCGTAGTGCCAATGTTATAAATCTTTAAACTTGGGGACTTGTTTGTAAAGTTAATCTGATGGGGACTCTTTGGGGTACTATTTACAATATGTGAGGTTCTTTTAATGAGAATGGTTATTATTTATGTTGAAAATTGAGGGCGTGACAACTTGGGTCCAAGTCTTAGTCCAGCCAACCCCTTTTAGTTTTTTTTTTCCCTTATTTCTACTATGTATTTTTTTCTTTTTTTTTTTGTTTGAGACTTTTTTTTCTTATTCCTCGTTAGATTTGGGGTAAATAATATACGACTCTTGCACATTTCCTTTCGTGTTAAATTACTCTTGCACCATAAATATTTTGATAAGTTTTTTTAATTTTACTTATTATCTTGTAATGTTAAATTTACAAACCAAAGGTCCAAAACCTATTCACTAACAAAAACAAAACAAATATTTTTTACCGAATAAAAATTGATAATTTTTAAAAAATATGATTTTTTTAAGAAATTATTTTTTTAAATTAAATATTTTTTACTAAATAGAAATTGTTTACTTTTTTAAAAAATTTATAAAAAAACCATTTGGCTTATTCAATTTTTTTTGTTTTTCAGTGCCTGGTGTCGTGCCCGTGTCGTGCCCGTGCCCGTGCCCAGCTACAACCGTGTCATGCCATGTCATTCCTGTCCACTTTCCATGCCCGTGCCTGTTTATGACTGTATCGTGCCGTGCCGTGCCAAGCCAACTTTCGTGTCGTGCCCGTGCTGTGTCGCCCACTTCCGTGCCCGTGTCGTGCCCCAAGCCCACTAAGACTGTGCTGTGTCGTGCCGTGCCAGGCCAAAACCGTGTCTGTGACGTGTTGTGCCCGTGCCGTGCCGACACGGCCCATTTGACACCTCTAAATTGGTGTAATTTGTTATCTTTATCGCCTATATTCGGGGGATGTCCCTTAGAATTATTTGCGCATCTAGGTTCACATTGCTTGTTTTGTTGTGGGGTACGGAATCACATTTTTCTTGATCTGGTACGGAATCACATTGCCTATCCATTTTTTGTAGCAGGTTTGTTGTTGTAGAGTAATCATTCAATAGTCCCGGAGTATCATGTGGCATGTCCACGTCATACTCCCAACCAATAACGCAGCGGTAAGTCCACACCTTATGTCTAGCTTATCGAACAATGATCCACATCAGGTACTGGGATTGGAAGGAAGATGAAAATCTTCTCCCAACGGTGTGACATAATCGGGTCAACATAGTGCTCATATTTTGTTCCAATCTCCAAGTCTCAAGCTGTATGCCTCTTGTACACTGTATATTCGGTTAGTTTTTTTTTAATTTCAAGCTAATTTACCAAAAAAAAAAGAAGCAATTCTTGCTGTCATGATCTTATAATTTGAATGAAAAATTGAAAGATTATATCAAGCACCTACACTTATTTTATTAATCTGATTCTTCACGAGCCCACTCAAAAAGATTCTACTAGTTTTTGAGTAGATTATTGTTTATCTTTTCTATTTAATTATATCGTTTATGCGGTTTCAGGATTATAAACCGTCTAGTAACTCAGATATTCGACAATGATGTTGCAAGTTTTGAAGTTTCCAAGATGTATAGAACTTAGAGATGTATTGATCGAGACTGATTTTCCTAAAACTTAATCTTAAAAGACCGGACAAAATCCAAATGCTTGGAGGGAACAATTAGCTAAAGAATGCACGAGGAGTCTTGTGTCTACCATCGAACAAGGATTATTAATTGTATAGCGGAGTATATGAAATCCAGCCTTATTAGTCTATGTGCGACTTGAGGACTCGGTCACTGCATGCCAACAAACAATATGTGCACCATACACCAAAAAAAAAAAAAACAAATTACGAAACATTACAAAAATAGGAAACTTGTTCTGAAAATCAGCCACAACACAGTAAATAGAATCCAATGATATCCAAAAAAAGCATGGAGAGGTATGGCAGCTTTATAGATCACCATATCCTTTTAGTAAGCCACTGATATCTTCATTCCACTGCTGATATTGATTGGGATTGGGAGTAGATGAGACAAGGTACGTACGTAAGGTACGTAACACAAGCATCAGCCTTTACTAAGTTCAGTTTCAAAGCATGATGAATCACCTATGAGTATCCCCACCAATAATGAGTACTTCAGCGTATGGATCTCCACTTCCATTGGGTAAGCTCTTCAGACCAGTACTGCTAATTTTGCTCCCTTAGCCCTCCAAAAGTTTAATTTGACAGGAGTTGAAAAGAGATGATACAATGATTAATTTGCCTCCAAAAGATTAATTATGATCACTTAGCCCTCAAACAGATTAATTTGACTGGAGTTGGTAAGCAATGAGACAAGGAGACACAGACTTTCAGATGCAAGGAATTGCCAACCTTCAGCCTTCAATCACTAATTAAGTGCAGCTTCAAGCATATCCGTAAATTAGCTCCATCAATAACAGCTTCAATAGAGAGCCCCACAAATCTCTTAGCCCTCCGGACTGAGGAGTTGAAAAGAGAAACAGAGCCACAAACCAACACCACAACCAACCAATCCCAGATATGAAGCAACAGCTAGCAACCACACAACCCACCCATTGCCACCTAAAGCAAAAGAACAATATCTCTTACCCAGCTTGAACAATATCATTTACTCTAAACATGATATCTTCCATTAAAAAGTTTCAGCCATCCTTACTTCTTGTCACGCAAAAAGCAACCCTAGATTGGAGAGAAGAGGGGAAAGAGAAACCCAAACAAACCTGAGAAATTTTTCGGTGCCCCTGAAATTTTTTACAACAAACGTAGACACATCTGATTACCAAGGGGGCAAAAAATTTGATGACGTTTGTGTGATATATTTGAAAGAATGTAGGTATATCCTTGAGAGTTGGTAAACACGCATGAGCTATTGGAATTCAATCTCAACCATTGCAACAACTTATCTTTTGTTAAAGCAGGAAAAATGTAGAAGTATCAAAGGAAATTAACCAATATTCGACATCCTCAAACACACATTTTACAACTTTATAGCTTAGTCTTTCTGATTCTTTCATAAAGAAAATGTGAACTCAACAACTCTAGTGCCAAAGAACATCTCAACTTAAAAAGAAAAGGAAAAAAGGAAAAAAAAGATATTAGATCGAAAAAGGTTAGAGATACTATGAATATATGGTCTGCTAAGTTAACAGAGGAAGGAAAAGATACTTATAGAATCATTGTTGCTAGTGATGACGGTGGTTTCAATGGGCACACTTTCTTGGTTTTGCATTTAGGGATCACATCGGCAAGGTGTTGATAATTTGATGTTCTCTACAATCCAATTCTTCGATCCTCTCAGTTTTCCATTCACATGTTAAATTTTGCTTGCATTGTCGCAAAATGTTGTTAGAGTTCTAAGAACAACAAAAGATTTGTACATGCACGCGATAAATCTAATTAAAGAGATGGTAGAAACACGATAAAATTTGAACGTTAAATTAGAAGAGGAAAAATCTCTGTTTGACTATGGCAATAATTGATAGATGTATATACGAAAAGAATTTCAAAATTAAAACTTACATTTTAGGAGAGGTGTGAAAACGAACTTATTAGCAGGAGATAAGACTTACATTTTAGGGAAATTAACAATCCCAAAAAAATCCTCCGTTGGCCAATAATCAAGTAATATAGATTATGCAAATCTGTTTTGAAAACCAACTTAAGGATTTAATCTTATATCCAATCTGGCAAAGCCACTTGGTGCTCTTACAACTTTCCTCACAAGTACACCCTTTTACTACTTAATATGAAGTATAGATTCGCAAAGTTTATATTGCTTGAAAAAAAGTAACTATTGTTTATGAAAGAGTAATACACATGCAACCATAGAGCCAATGCCAGTTAGGAAAGCACAATAGAAAAAGGTAGAACCGAAAACCCAAACAGTAAAGGGATAACAAGAATACTTAGGCATTTGGAAAATTGACATCAAGTAGTTGTCCTAATGTGATCATGAGGCATGGGTTCTGCAAGTGCGACTTGTGTTTTGATAGAGCCACAGAAACTTGTTGCATAGTGGGTCGGCACTGCGGGTTGGGGTGCAAGCATCCAAGTGCTATCTTTACAGCAAGAACCACTGCTTCCTCCTCCTGATTCCTTGGTAGTGGGAGCCGTTTGTCCAATACGTCCTTCAACAGAATACCATAAGAAGATGGTGGTGACAAATCCAAAGATGATGAAGAAAGAGAAGACATGAGATCCCCTGGATGCCTCCCCATTACAACTTCCAGTGTTAAAACTCCAAAGCTGCAGACGTCTAACTTTTCATTCACCTCCATTGTGTAAGCAAGTTTTGCCCAAAGAAAGGAAGGGTACAACAAACAGGGAAAAAAACTACTAAAAAATTGTAGAGGAGGCTTAGGAATTAGCATATTCAACATAAAAACACACAACACTATATTGGTAGCTAAGATGAATTGTGCAAGTACCTGTAGCAGCATATCCCAAGGTGCCTGCAAAGGAAGTCCAATTTGATGACTGCAGGTTTAGAAGTCTTGCAGTTCCGAAATCAGATAGGTAAGCGACATCTTCTAAGTTTAGCAGAACATTCTTGCTCGATATATCACGATGAATGACCGGGGGTGAACATCCATGGTGCATATATGACAAAGCATCTGCCAAACCTTTAACAACATTTATCCTCTTATCCCAATCCAAACTTAGTGCTTCTTCCTCACAGCTTAGTTTCTTGTCCAAGGACCCCCCTTCCAAGAACTCATAAACCAAAAATGAGTGTCGTGGATGTGAACAGTAACCCGAAAGCCTTATGATATGCCGATGTCGTATCTTTGTCAATGCATGAATCTCACTCATAAAACTTACCAGATTAGCCAACTCGCCATCTTGGGAAGGAGGGTACTTTTTTACAGCGACAACTTGACCACTTGGCAGGTCAGCTCTATAAACAGTGCCATATCCACCTGCTGCAATGCAATGCTTGTCATTGAAATCCTTCGTCGCTTGGATTATGTTTTCATACACCAATTTTCCATCGAAGCTCCAAATCTCAAACAAATCTTAATTTATTACTTGCTCTGTTTGGCTCAATTTCGTTGTCTCTCATTTTGTTGCGGTGGATCAAGAAAGTCATAGCAACAATAAGAAATAAAATACCCAAAAAAGGAACTACAACTAGAAGCACAATTTTTTTATGATTTCTCCCTTTATCTCCATTGTTCTGCTTTAGTGAGCATGGCATCAAACTAGTTTTATTGCCACATAGTCTATCATTGTTTCGATATGCTTGAAATGAAGCATCTTCAAATGCTTTTGTGTTGGGCAAAGGACCCTCCAAGTGATTGTACGATATGTCAACCGACGTTAAACTTGACATCCCGTTGAAAGAGGAAGGGATTGAACCAGACAAGAAGTTGTGGGAGAGATTTAGGATCTCTAACCTTTTCAAGCTCCCAATCCCTGATGGTATCTCACCTGTTAATAAATTATTTCCAAGATCGAGATTTTCAAGAGACTGCAATTTTCCTAATTCAAAAGGAATACTCTCCCTGAGAAGATTTCTGCTCAATTTCAAGTTCAAAAGATTCACACAGTCACCCAACTTCTTTTGAATAGGTCCACTAAGATTGTTTCCAGACAAGTCTAGATGCTGAAGACTAGACAGGCTTCCAATTTCTGGTGGAATATCGCGTGAAAGTTTGTTATTGCTAAGATTAAGATTGAACAAAAAAACCAACTTTCCCAAATTCTTTGGTACCGCACCAACTAGATGATTTGAAGAGAGGTCGAGCAACCGTAACTGAGTTGCTCTTCCAATGCCAGGTGGAATGTTTCTGGAAAGGTCATTGTTGGAGATTTTTAGGCTAGTCAGATTGGGAAACTGATCCCATTTGTGCCAAAGATCGCCATAGAAATTATTGTGACTGAGATCTAGATAATCAAGTTTTGGGAATGCCTCAAAAACTTCTGATAAATGCCCCGTCAATTGGTTTTGATCAAACCTAACACGAAGTAACTCACTGCAATTTCTCAAGCTATTCGGGATACGACCAGTTAAATTGTTATTTGCTACGACAAGTCGTATGAGGGATCCATGAACGCACATATACGGTGATAGATGACCGGTGAGCTTGTTGGAGCTTATATCAAGGAACCGTAGATATCTAAGATTGTCTAGTTCTTGAGGGATAGATCCAGAGAGAAAGTTCTCGTAAAGGTATAACACTGTCAGGTTTGTCAAGTTCCCTATTGAAGCGGGGATTGATCCACTGAGATTATTCTTGTACAATGCAAGGTCAGTGAGAGATCTTAGCAATCCTAGTTCTTGAGGGATAGATCCAGACAGAGAGTTCTCGAAAAGGTACAACGTTGTCAGGTTTGTCAAGTTCCCTATTGAAGCTGGGATTGATCCCGTAAGATTATTCGTTGACAAAGTAAGATCAGTGAGAGATTGCTTCGTCCCAACCTAACCGTTGAAATAGGTTGATTTACCCCGAGCGTAGGGCTAGGTCATTGTCAGCATAATATCCGGAAGTCCGGAATCTTTCCCACAGAGATGGTCTTTACAGCTTGCTAGGATTTTTAGAGGTAAGGGTTTGCGGCATTTAGACAGCCAACTTTTGGTTTTGCTTTGAAAAGTGAAGAATGCTCTTATGAAAAAGATTAGAAATGAGTTTTAACTAGATTAAGACAAGTGGCAAGGCGTTGGAGTTCATAACGCCCGTAACTTAGGCTAACTAACCATTCTCAACGAAAACTCGGTTGAATCGCACGGCATAGGCTATCAACCGGAAGATTTTGCTAAGAAACCATTAAAGACAAGAAATTAAGTACGGAGAACAAGCGAGCTCTTTTATCCTTTTGGCAAACACGAGGCGAGACATAGCTCAAGGAACCATATGTGCTAGCATATGATCACCGGAGGTTAACATCGACAAGTTTTGTTATATAAAAAGCGAACCACGCTCATTTTCCATACCGAACCTCGAGTATTTAGTTGAGAAAGGTAAGATTAACATAAGTCACATGACGTTAATCGCTCCGTAGCCAAGCCTAATCAACTACTCATGCATATTAAGAAGACTAGAAAGCATGGAAGGAATGATAAACATGATTAACCGATAAAAACGGAAATAAACTTGATTTTATAAAAGATCCAAAGCATACGAACAACTTTAAAACACGACAAATTAACGTAACGTAAATACCTTAATTGTTCTTGAGGAATTACAACTTGAAGGGTTAAGAAATCATTAATGGAGAAAAACTAAAGGTAGTAATGTTCTAGCTCTCTTTTGGAGGGAGAGAGTGATGACTATTTATACAAGAATGCACTTTCTCTCTCCCAAAAAAATCAGAAAATATCCAAAAAGTGGAAACATGCCACAAATGGAAAGTTAAAATATGACTAAAAGCATGTCGGTGAGACACCCGTATCGATACTCTAATACCGTATCGATACGCTGAGAGCCTGTTTTAATTCCAAAATTTCCCGTAAAGGAACCGTATCGATACTCTGTCTCCGTATCGATACCGTGCTGTTTTGACCAGAAATCCAGAATTTCACAAAGAGGAACCGTATCGATACGCTGGAAGCCGTATCGATACGCTGAGAGCTGCATTTCCTTCTGTTCTAATGAAGTATCGATACGCGGAGAACCGTATCGATACCGTGATATTTGCTGGCAGAATCAAGCCCCTCGTGTCCCGACTCAACACCCGATGGCCCTTGACTCTTCCCGACCCTCCGTTTGTTCATTCCATAGGCCGACGGCTACGCTCATAAGGCATCGCCACTTAGTTCCTCTCAAAAATTGTTCAATACATCAAAACATGGCCCTTTAATGCGTATTGCCTGAAACGCTCTACAGAAAACCTTACGCGCAATATCACGTAAAACAGTAAATAAACATAAGTTAAATGATGTAAAACGGGACTAGGTGCGCCAAGTATCTACACAATTGGGTGCTTATCACACCCCCCAACTTGAACGTTGCTAGCCCCGAGCAACAAGAACATACCGCTAAACTAAATATCCAATCCTTCCGTTTAAAACAACTTAGCACATCCGCACACCGAAAACATCTAGCAAGAGTTCCAGAAAACAAATTTATTGAGGATACATGCAAAACAAATGCAACTGCACACTACGAACCACATCCCAATGAAAAAGGGCTCGGAACAAAACAATGGAGAGCCATGGCAAAAATGAAGAAAGCACCTTTAAACAGAAACAGGAGCTACAAGCCAAGAACTAAAATGCCAAGAGAAAGCATGCCAAAAATTAAATATGCTCATCATCAACAGATGAATCAACAAGGAATAAATGCGCACTACGAATCAACTAAGGACTTCTTTAAGCTTAAATTGACCTTGGTTATCAAGAAAACGGTTAGCAAAAAGGGTGGCGGCTATATACTAGCTTGGTTTATCTACCCCATGGCCGCCACCAATACCAAACTACCAAGTCAACGGCCACATGCCGGCCAAAACAAAAACCTTCTAAACTACAAGTTACGAGTTCACTTAATGAAAGTAAAACAAGATAAGATAGGTGGACTGTCAACCACCAAGCACCCCGACCAAGTATAGGGATTTCAACCTAAACCACCAACTACTCCTCATCACCCGAGTCCGGCTCCTCTCCGGTAAAGTCATCACTGTCCTCGGCTTCCACAACAGGCAACGGTGCAAAAGGCTCGCTAGCAGACCCCTCCTGCCTCCTCAGTACATAATCCAGTTTGTGATCAATCCTTTCCTGCCTCCTAGTATTCTCCCGAATTTCTCTTTTAAGCTTGCGTTGACTGTTCATGGTTGCCACACCCTGGCAGAAAAGCAGCTTTTGCCACACCGATTGCTTGGCACGTTTAGGCGGCATTGAAGTTAGATAGCTACCACCGCGAATACCCTCATCTCCCAAAGCTCCTCGGGACTGTGAAGCACTCCTAGTTAGGATGCTACTATTAAGTATTCCCGGCTCGAGTTTACCCCATTCCCCATATGCATCTCTCGGAACACCCTTCTCCAAGCAAATTTTGGTAACCATGCACGGGTATGGCATCCTTGTATAGGTAGGAACATTGACTTTAAATTCAACCATTTGACGGAAAATATACTTAGCCCAATCATACACATTCCCTGGTTCCATGAAAAAGTAAAGCATTTCTCCCTCAATCTTAGCCGGCTTATTCTCAGTACCCCTCGGGTTCAAATTGTGATGAACAAACTGGTTAATCAAGCGGTACTCATCCTTAAGCTTTCCCGGAATGTGAGGAAGCTTGGCTTCCGCCGGATTAGTATACAAAGCCTGATTAACCTCATCCCTCGAGGCAAAATTTTCTCTCGGCACATTAACAGATGCAGCAGGGGGGTGTTCATAGCTCAAAACCCGAGCAATAACATCGGGGTCTACCACAATATTGACCCGACCAATTTTTGAAGTAATTCTTGCCCCCTTTTCCTCTATTTTCCCCATCTCGGGAACTTTCATGTTCTTATAAAAATCAGACACTAAGCCCTTAATATAACCAGGATTTTCACGGAAGAAATAAGCCAAACCTTGAGCAGCGATTCTCTGAACACAAATGTGGTTCGGCCCAATGCTCTCCACATCGACGTGGCGTTCGTTTTTAACTCCCCTCTTCACAAAACTCTTCTCCCACCTAGTCTATTTATCAGCTTTAACCTCTTCAGAAGTCCGTTTCCGCCTAGAACCAACCTGGGCCGCTTGTTCCGGATTTTCCATCATTTCCTCTTCCTCCTCAATGTCACGAAGAACCTCATCCCCTTCCTCAGCTTTGGGTTGACGCGATGAAGAAGCCACATTTTGACCCTGAACCCTCGGGGGTTTGTTTGCAGCGCGCTTAAGTCGAGGCATTTCCGAACTTATGGAAAATTCCTGAAAATTTCGGATTTGAGGGGGGGGGAAAGTAAGGGTTTTCGGATTTTTGTAGGTGGGGATGAAATTTATGCTAGGAATGGGTTCAGGATAGATTATGTAGAAGAAATACGAAGGTTTTGGAGTTGTTTCATGGTGGATCAACAGAAAAAACGAAGAGGGAGAGGGAAAGTTCGAATTTACCTTGGATCTGGTGTTTGGAACTTGAAACCCACGGATTTTTGCTTGAAACTTGGAGAGAAGGTGATTTGGAGTGGTTTTGGTCAAGGATTCGCAAGATTTGGAGATGGATTGGAGGTTTTGGAGAGTACAGATTGATGAAGGTGGGCGGTTATGGAGGAGAAAAAAGGTGGAGTGGTGTTTGGAGATGAAAGGTCACGCCCCCGATCCTGTTTAAAAACCCAGATTTCCACACCGTATCGATACGCAGATACCGTATCGATACCGAGGCCGCTTGATCTGAAATCTGATCGTTAACCGTATCAATACACTGGAAACCGTATCGATACGCGGAAGCTCGCAAAACTTTCTGTTTCAATGAAGTATCGATACGGTTCTGTTTCCCCTGCAATCCTCATTTCCAGTCCTTTTTGCCAATGCCAATACCCATATGCACCTCACACACTCCCGAAACGTCACCCAGAGCCTTGAGAGCTTGCCAATCAGCCGTTGAGAAGCAACCCAATCCAACCAAACATCCGGCTTCCTATGGTTAAGAGTAGGAACGACTCGGACTTGGTTTTTTTTTTATAGGACAATGAGACTCATATGTGGTTTAATCATACAAAAATGCCCTGTATCATATCCTAAGTGCGCCATAGATTCCTAATTAATTCAAAATAAACAATAAACACACTTAAGTATGACCATGAGATGATCTACACATCTGCGAACGTAAAGAGAGCAAAAGCGGGATGCGGGTAAAACTTGACCAAAACATACTCAAACGTCGTGAATTCCACCTTAGTCCATTCATGCAAGTTGCGATATACAAAATTTGTGTTAACGAACTCTTGCGAAAAAAAACAAAAAAAAATCATAAGCATGAGCCAAGTTGGTTTAATTCACTAATGTTGTAATAACGGAAGGATTGCACTACTAAAACTGAAAAATTTAACCGAAAATATATAAAAATATATATATATTCCTCCCCCCAACTTGAAATATGCTATGCCCTCATAGCATGGAGAACAACAGTAGGGAAAAAGGAACAAAAGATCGTACCTACGGGGGAATGTCAACCCCCTTATACCTCGACCAAGTTGGAGGCTTTTGCGTCATTGCCTCCTTTCGTCATCCGAACTGCTTCCAAGGTCAACTCCTTCGGCTCCTCCAACGGAACCATAGCTAGTCACACAGGATCATGGCCAAAGCTTTATTGGACTAACAACCGCGACGCGTAATCGCACCCATGCTTAGGGCTTCTGAATGCCTCAATCACTCCGACGTTAGATCCAAACCACCAAGGCTGGTGCGGTAGCATGTACACCCTGTAAAAGACTGAAGCTCGAACTACCTACTAAGAAGCAAATGACATTAGAACCACCCGGCTCGTGTTATCCGGGCACCACACAAACATATATACAAACGAAAAATCAAAGAACACCACCCAATTTTCACGCAATCTCACGAGTCATACTTTTCTTCCCGTGTCTCACCGAGTAGACAAAACACGGGTGGCTATACTAGACCGTCGAAACTTGTTACATCATGCCCGAAGTAAAATTCACCGCCTGACCTCGCCAAGCAATTAAGCCCAGCGTTCCCTATGATCAAAACAAAGTGAGACAAGACAGAGCCTAGCGCCAAAGCACGGGAATATCAAGCCCCACCCAAAGACCTAAATTGCCCCCAATAGGGACATATCTGGTAAGCATGGATCGTTAACGGCAAACTACGTCAAAGAAGGACTAATTAAAGCCCGATACAATGATGCATTAGAGAAATCTTTTGGTGAGAATATCCCGAAACATAGAAATAAGAACAAAACATAAAAGCAATATTTACAAATGTACAAACATACAGAATTTAATATCAGAGCTCGGAGCGTCCAAGTCACAGCTGGACTCCGCCAAACAATGAAGTCCAGCGTCCCCTAAGATCGTAACCAGGCAGGCACAAGATAGAGCCAAGTGCGGTAATGGAGCACGGGAATATCAAGGCCTAACCTAAGATCTATACCGCCCCCGTTGGGGCTAATCTGGAAGACGTGAGTGGTGCACTGTGAATTACTCCTATCAGAAAAGCTAATGAAAGCCCTATGTCACTGATATTAAAATTGCCCTTACTAACCGGAGCTGGGCACACGATCCTTTTTTTAGTAGCGGCGTGCGGAGCTACATATACCCAAGTCAATGGAGGGTACCCCCTACCCGGGGGCCGGGTCCGACAAACAGTTAAGTTCAGCGGTTACGCTTTCGCTCCCCGTGCAAACATAAATAAAACAGCCAAATCAAACAACAAGGTCAACTGGATACACCGGTACGACCAATTCTTCCTCAATTTCCGCTATCGGAAAGTTTTCCAAAAATGGCTTAAGCCTTTGCCCATTGACCTTAAAAATATTTCCATTCACGGGATTAACAACTTCAATGGCCCCATGCGGGAAAATGTGATGCACAATGTACGGGCCAATCCAACGGGAACGCAACTTGCCCGGAAAAAGATGAAGTTTTGAATTATACAAAAGAACTTTTTGGCCAACTTCAAAATTTTTCCGTTGAATGTGCTTATCATGAAAATCCTTTACCTTAGACTTGTAAACGTTAGTGTTATCATAAGCATCTCTACGAATTTCCTCAAGTTCATTCAATTGGAGTTTACGGTGAACTCCGGCGTCGGGCAAACGATAATTTAATTGCTTAATTGCCCAATATGCCTTGTGCTCTAATTCCACCGGAAGGTGGCATGCCTTACCATATACCAGCCGATAGGGCGAAGCGCCCAAAACGGTCTTGTATGCGGTACGATACGCCCAAAGAGCATCAGTCAACCTTAAAGACCAATCCTTCCGATTGGGATTTACCGTTTTCTCAAGAATACGTTTTACCTCACGGTTGGCGAGCTCGGCTTGACCGTTGGTTTGCGGGTGATATGCAAGGGAGACCTTGTGCGTTATACCATATTTCATCATCAACGCGGCGAATGGCCTATTGCAAAAATGAGAACCTTGGTCACTAATAATGGCACGAGGGACCCCAAACCGAGACAAGATATGCTCCTTAAGAAAGTCAAGCACTACTTTGTGATCATTTGTACGAGTTGCAATGGCCTCAACCCATCTTGACACATAATCCACCGCCAAGAGAATATACAAGTTGCCAAAAGACATCGGAAACGGCCCCATAAAGTCGATACCCCAACAGTCAAATACCTCTACTACAAGAAACTTGGCTTGGGGCATTTCATTCCTCCGGGTCAAGCTGCCCAACTGTTGGCAATGGTCACACAATTTACAAAAGGCATAAGCATCTTGGTTCAAAGTTGGCCAGTAAAAACCACATTGTTGGATCTTGGCGGTGGTCTTCCGTGCAGAAAAATGCCCTCCACATGCTTCGGTATGGCAAAATTGTAGGATGCCACATTGGTCAGAATCGGGAACACACCGGCGGATGATCTGGTTGGGATAGTATTTGAACAAATATGGATCATCATAAGAAAAGTGTTTCACTTCGGCAAGGAATCGCCGGCACTCATGAGAGGACCAATGGGTTGGAATCAAACCCGTAACCAAGTTATTGACAATGTCAGCAAACCACGGGGCTTGGGATACACTGAAAAGCTGCTCATCGGGAAAACTGTCTCCAATGGGTATGTGAGAAGTACGGTCTTCAAAATCCAAGCGTGACAAATGATCGGCCACCACGTTTTCTACCCCTTTCTTATCTCTGATGGTGATGTCAAATTCCTGCAACAGAAGGATCCACCGAATCAAACGTGCCTTTGCATCCTGTTTGGTGAACAAGTATTTCAGCGCCGAGTGGTCAGTGTAAATTGTGATTGGGGCACCAACTAAGTAAGACCGAAATTTATCCAAGGCAAACACTATGGCAAGAAGTTCCTTCTCCGTAGTGGAGTAGTTCATTTGAGCATCATTCAATGTCTTGCTTGCATAATAAATCACCCACGGATGCTTGTCCTTCCTTTGGCCAAGAACGGCCCCGACGGCATAATCACTTGCATCGCACATCAATTCAAATGGAAGATTCCAATCGGGCGTTTGAACAATGGGCGGCGTGGTGAGACTAGCTTTGAGTTTAGTGAATGCCAACTCACATGCGGTAGTCCATTCAAAGGGAACATCTTTGGATAAAAGGTGACAAAGCGGCCTTGAGATGGCGCTAAAATCCTTGATGAAGCGCCGATAGAAACCGGCATGGCCAAGGAAGGAGCGAATGTCTTTAATGCACTTCGGAGTAGGGAGATTGGAGATAAGGTCAATCTTGGCTTTATCTACCTCGATACCCTTGGCCGATACGATATGCCCGAGCACAATCCCCTGAGTGACCATAAAATGGCACTTCTTCCAGTTGAGAACCAAATTTTTCTCCTCTCATCTTCTTAAGACCTTCTCCAAGTTGGCAAGACATGACTCGAAAGAGTCGCCAAACACGGAGAAGTCATCCATGAAGACTTCAACAATTTTCTCGACCATATCGCTAAAAATTCCCATCATACATCTTGAAAAGGTGCCGGGAGCATTACACAAGCCGAATGGCATGCGTCTATAAGCAAAGGTCCCGAATGGGCATGTGAACATCGTTTTCTCTTGGTCGGACATGGCCACTTCTATTTGGTTATAGCCTGAATAACCATCAAGGAAGCAGTAAAAGGCATGACCGGCTACTCTCTCCAAAATTTGATCAATGAAGGGGAGAGGAAAGTGATCTTTGCGTGTGCTTGCATTCAACTTGCGATAGTCTATGCATACCCGCCACCCGGTAGTCACACGAGACGGGACAAGTTCGCCTTTATCATTTTGCACCACGGTTACCCCCGCCTTTTTAGGGACAACTTGAATGGGGCTCACCCATTTAGAATCGGCGATGGGATAGATAATCCCAACGTCAAGCAATTTAAGAATCTCCGCCCTGACAACATCTTTCATAATAGGATTGAGCCGGCGTTGAGGTTGGCGCGATGGTTTAACATCCTCCTCCAAGTAAATGTGATGAGAGCATAGAGAAGGAGAGATGCCTTGAATATCTGCGATAGTCCAACCTATTGCCTTTGTATGCCGCCGCAAAACTCCCAACAATGTCTCTTCTTGGAGTTTCTCAAGGGAAGACGATATTACTACCGGAAAGGTATTGCCCTCGCCAAGGAACGCATATTTCAAAGTGTCCGGTAGTGCTTTCAACTCAAGAGGAGGCGGCTCAACACTAGACGGAACTATTTTCCGCTCAATAGGGGGTAACTCCTCAAACTTTGGGAACCACGGTGCAACTCCACAAACTTCCTCATCGCCATCTTCTTCTTTAAGTAAGGAAAAGAGGGACTCCATCTCGTCGGATTCAAGGAAAGCAGTCTCTTCGGAGTTAAGAACCACCTTCAAAGAGTCTTTAAACAAGAAGTCATCTACATGCTCTTGGACCAATGTATCCACAAGATGGACATTTTGGCAATCGTCATCGTCACCCATTTGAACTCCAACGTTGAACATATTAACCTCCATCTTCATGTTACCAAAAGACATGTTCAATAGTCCATTCCGACAGTTGATTACGGCATCCGAGGTTGCTCGAAACGGTCGTCCAAGGATAACGGGAGTAGACAATGGTGATGAAGACGATGGACAGGTATCCAAGACAACAAAATCCACCGGATATACAAATTGATCAACTTGGACCAATACATCTTCCACCATACCACGAGGAATTCGGATACTCCTATCTGCCAATTGAAGAGTAACCCGCGTAGGCTTCATCTCCCCCAAACCCAACTCTTGATACACCGAATAAGGTAGCAAATTTACACTCGCTCCCAAATCCAAAAGAGCTTGCTCTACTCTCTTACCCCCAATAGTAATTGCAATTGTAGGACATCCGGGGTCTTTGTATTTAGGTGCAAGATTTGCTTGGAAAATTTAGCTAACTTGCTCGGTAAGAAGCACCTTCTTGTGCACATTAAGCTTGCGTTTTTGGGTGCACAAATCCTTCAAGAACTTAGCGTAAGAAGGAATTTGCTTAATGGCGTCCATTAAAGGAATGTTAACATTGACCTTTTTGAACACGTCAAGTATATCGGCATCCTTGGATGGGTGAGCCGGCTTTTTCAGTCGAGAAGGATAGGGTGCCGGAATGGGAGAATCCTGTTGGCTTGGAGTGGCCTCAGCTTCCTTTGAACCTTGCACGGGAGATTCCCCGTCTTCTTCCGGAGAGGACTTGGGAGATTCCCCAAGCGTTGTAGAACTTGTTGATGTCGAGGCTGGTTCTAAGATAGGTGTAGCCGGTGGATTGACAACGAGGTTGTCAACCGCCTTGCCACTCCTTAGAGTGATAATTGCTTGAGCTTTCTCGGGCGGTGGTATGGAAGAACTACCAATGAGAAGTTGACCTTGTGGATTAGCTT
The DNA here is from genome assembly GCF_030253575.1 of Rhododendron vialii. Lineage (NCBI taxonomy): Eukaryota > Viridiplantae > Streptophyta > Magnoliopsida > Ericales > Ericaceae > Rhododendron > Rhododendron vialii. The sequence continues at coordinate 9,085,825 of NC_080558.1, read as the reverse complement.
GTGGCTGGGTCGGAAACTTGCCCCTTTCTTGTTGGAGAAGCCCTATAGATGTGGTTATCTTTCCCATTTGGTTCTTCAACTCCCCCATCATCTGGGTGTTATTTTCATTGTAATTCGATTGAGCTTGCATGAAGGTTTGGAGAGTATCCTCCAAAGATCGCCTTGGCGGGGGTTGATATTGGTTAGATCCTTGAAACGGGCCGGACGGTGCAAAACCTGGCAGCCCTTGAGGAAAACGAGGCTGCCCTTGGCCTTGAGCAGGCCGCCATGGTTGCATTTGAGAAACAGGATGTGCTTGAGATGGTCCGCCTTCAATCTGATTGTTCCAACGGAATCCCGGATGTTGTCGTTGACTTTGGTTGAAGTTTTGGGGAAAAGATTCAAATCGTTGGTTCACCACACTAACCTCTTCGAGCGGGAGGTTGAGGTTACTGTAATGTTGCCTGAGAGTGGGAATAGACAAGCAATTGTCGGTGGAATGGCCCGATGTTTCACATATAGCACACATCTCCTCTACCGCTTGCACTGCCTTAACTTCCTTTATCCCTTTCAACTCCAACTTTTCCAACTTTTGTGCTAGTTGCTCCATCCGTGTTTCGATAGCATTGTGCTCATTTATGGAGAACTTTCCAGATCCACCGGGTCCTTGGCTAGCCATAGCTCTATCACCAGCATCTTCATAATTCCAAGTCAGAGACTTCTTGGCCAACTCATCTAAGTAATCCCAACCATCATCGAGTGACTTATTCATGAATCCTCCAGAGCACATGGTGTCGAGCAGTTGCTTGCTTTGTTGCGTGCAGCCCATAAGAAAATAGTGAATCAGTTGATACAAGGCAAAGTTATGGTGAGGAACCACAGAAAGCAAATCCTTGTAACGCTCCCAATACTGGTGGAAAGCTTCTCCCTCACGTTGCTTGAAACCCTGGATTTGATCCATCAAGAGCTTTGTTCGGCTTGCTGGGAATAATTTCTTATGAAAAACATCTTGCACTTCCCCCCATGTGTTCAAAGATTGAGGCTTCAAAGAGTGAAACCACGTCTTAGCCTTATCCTTCAAAGTGAAAGGGAAAAGCCTCAATCTTGCTTGGTTGAGAAGCACCTCCCCGCTGACGAACGATTGGAGAACTTCCTCAAATTCCCGGATATGTTGGTACGGATCCTCGCGCTCCATACCGTGGAAGAATGGAATGCAACGATGATAGTCTGACTTGAACACGAATGTGTTTGCAACAGTGGTGGGCCGTGGAAAAACTATCGGTGACAATTGAGTGACCCGTTCCGGATTCAAATAGTCCTGAAGAGTCCTAACCGGAGCAGCTTCCTCATCTGCCATTGATGTTCTTGATGGAGAATACGACCGAGAATATCTACTTGGTGGAGAGTAAGCTCAGAGATTTCTGTTTCTTACGCGAGGTGGCGAGCTAGAGCGATGCAATCGGTTTGAACGAGGACTACGATAAACCACAAGCATGAACCTTCGCTTTGACCGAATAAAAGCTATGGAACCGCTCTGCAGTAAGAAAAACAGACTGGAGGGGCTATACCGCCGCCTCTCTCTCAAGACAATTCTGAGGGGCTATGCCGCCGCCTCAATATACATATGTATGCAAGAAAAGAAAACAAAGGGCAAAAGATACCAACACTAGCTTCGTTACACCTCAAGTTGATAGTGTGATCGGTTAGAGGTATCCACTAGAATTAGTTTACAATGCACGAAGGAAAAATTAATGGAATACTTACAATGGTTTGTCGAACCTCCTAATAAGCTATATAAAAAAGATCCTCGGCAACGGCGCCAAAATATGCTTCGTCCCAACCTAACCGTTGAAATAGGTTGATTTACCCCGAGCGTAGGGCTAGGTCATTGTCAGCATAATATCCGGAAGTCCGGAATCGTTCCCACAGAGATGGTCTTTACAGCTTGCTAGGATTTTTAGAGGTAAGGGTTTGCGGCATTTAGACGGCCAACTTTTGGTTTTGCTTTGAAAAGTGAAGAATGCTCTTATGAAAAAGATTAGAAATGAGTTTTAACTAGATTAAGACAAGTGGCAAGGCGTTGGAGTTCATAACGCCCGTAACTTAGGCTAACTAACCATTCTCAACGAAAACTCGGTTGAATCGCACGGCATAGGCTATCAACCGGAAGATTTTGCTAAGAAACCATTAAAGACAAGAAATTAAGTACGGAGAACAAGCGAGCTCTTTTATCCTTTTGGCAAACACGAGGCGAGACATAGCTCACGGAACCATATGTGCTAGCATATGATCACCGGAGGTTAACATCGACAAGTTTTGTTATATAAAAAGCGAACCACGCTCATTTTCCATACCGAACCTCGAGTATTTAGTTGAGAAAGGTAAGATTAACATAAGTCACATGACGTTAATCGCTCCGTAGCCGAGCCTAATCAACTACTCATGCATATTAAGAAGACTAGAAAGCATGGAAGGAATGATAAACATGATTAACCGATAAAAACGGAAATAAACTTGATTTTATAAAAGATCCAAAGCATACGAACAACTTTAAAACACGACAAATTAACGTAACGTAAATACCTTAATTGTTCTTGAGGAATTACAACTTGAAGGGTTAAGAAATCATTAATGGAGAAAAACTAAAGGTAGTAATGTTCTAGCTCTCTTTTGGAGGGAGAGAGTGATGACTATTTATACAAGAATGCACTTTCTCTCTCCCAAAAATATCAGAAAATATCCAAAAAGTGGAAACATGCCACAAATGGAAAGTTAAAATCTGACTAAAAGCATGTCGGTGAGACACCCGTATCGATACTCTAATACCGTATCGATACGCTGAGAGCCTGTTTTAATTCCAAAATTTCCCGTAAAGGAACCATATCGATACTCTGTCTCCGTATCGATACCGTGCTGTTTTGACCAGAAATCCAGAATTTCACAAAGAGGAACCGTATCGATACGCTGGAAGCCGTATCGATACGCTGAGAGCTGCATTTCCGTCTGTTCTAATGAAGTATCGATACGCGGAGAACCGTATCGATACAGTGATATTTGCTGGCAGAATCAAGCCCCTCGTGTCCCGACTCAACACCCGATGGCCCTTGACTCTTCCCGACCCTCCGTTTGTTCATTCCATAGGCCGATGGCTACGCTCATAAGGCATCGCCACTTAGTTCCTCTCAAAAATTGTTCAATACATCAAAACATGGCCCTTTAATGCGTATTGCCTGAAACGCTCAACAGAAAACCTTACGCGCAATATCACGTAAAACAGTAAATAAACATAAGTTAAATGACGTAAAACGGGACTAGGTGCGCCAAGTATCTACACAATTGGGTGCTTATTAGAGATCTTAGCTTTCCTAGTTCTTGAGGGATAGATCCAGAGAGAGAGTTCTTGTAAAGGTACAACATTGTGAGGTTTGTCAAGTTCCCTATTGAAGCGGGGATTGATCCCTTGAGGTTATTCGTGTACAATGCAAGGGCAATGAGAGATCTTAGCAATCCTACTTCTTGAGGGATAGATCCATTGAGAGAGTTCTCGTTAAGGATCAATGTTGTGAGGTTTGTCAAGTTCCCTATTAAAGCGGGGATTGATCCCGTGAGATTGTTCCTTGACAATTCAAGGTTAGCGAGAGATCTTAGCAATCCTACTTCTTGTGGGATAGATCCTTTGAGAGAGTTCTCATAAAGGATCAATGTTGTGAGGTTTCTCAAGTTCCCTATTGAAGCGGGGATTGATCCCGTGAGGTTATTCGTGTACAATGCAAGGGTAGTGAGAGATCTTAGCATCCCAATATCTTTCGGAATTGTTCCTGAAAGATGATTGATGGACGCATTAAGAGATGCGAGTCTGGAAAGGCTACCAATCTGAGAGAGAATGCTCCCATATATTAAGTTGTCGGACAGATCGAGTTTCACTAGATGTGGTAATGAAGGGAAGTCAAGACCGGAAAGCGTACCTTTCAAACCAATACTGTCAAGGGTTAAATTGGTTACTTTATTGGCGTCGTTGCAGCCAATTCCGACCCAAGTGCAATGACTAGTTTCATTCCATGATGAAAGGAGAGATTGGCTTTGATTGTCAAGGCTAGCTTTCCACTTCAAGAGAGCGACTGCTTCGCTTTGTTTTGCAATTGTATTAGTTGCGGGAGAAGCACGAGCAACGGCGGAATCAGATGAAGAGACAAATGGAATTAGGATGATAATAAAGACAAAGATGATTATGGAGTGAACTGCTTGGAAATTGGGTGCTCTTTTAGGTTGGGATGCCATGGTTGGTTTCTTACGACAATTAATTGAGCTAGGAGTGGCAGTTGTTGCATAGAAGGATCGATGAAAGCTTTAATTAAATGTACGTCCTTTGTATGGGGGGGACTATTTATAGGAACATGTACTAATTAATATCTACGACTTACGTACGCTTCCATTTTGTGGGAAAATGTGGCTCCATAGCAACCCCCGTACGTAACGATCGAAATTTCTTCTTCATGACTCATTAGTCAAGTCGTCTAGCTCTCTTTTTTCCTTTTCTTTTCTTCTAATTAATTTCCTGCTCATCCATTCGCCCCACACAAAAATCACAAGTCAAGTTTGCCGATCCCATAAACACGTCAGATAAAGTTTCAAAAATCATGCAAGATACTATATATGCCAATAAACATGGAATCAACTTACCATGCGTGAAGGGGTAGATTAGACGTTGGGCGCCCGGGTCACTTTTTTTTTTCCTAACTCAAGGAAGTACTGATAGTCTTAATATCTACAACACATATTTTCGATTTGTGGAAATTCTGCAGTTGTCTGAGCCCGAACGAGGATGACTGATGAGAATAATTAGTAGAAGTGGTCGAAATTGATCGCTATCAAGGGGCATGTGCAGCCAATTAACATGGAATATTATATCAAACTACTACACGGCATTTGAGAAGAACTGGGAACTTTCAGCCAATTATGATCACCATAAATGTTCTAAGCCCCCACAGACTTGACTACATATGGTATCTATTTTGGTCACCCCTCCTCTTCCCTTGGAGGCCTCTGGGAGGCAAGAAGAGAGGCCCAAGATTATTCAAATGCTTTTAACAGCTATTAGGTAGCCTGTTGCAATTCACAACAACAATGTGTAGCGCCATCCATAATCTATAAAAAAAAAAATTTGAGGTATTATTAACTTTTTTCGATACGAACCAATAATCTATATTAACTTTTTAAATTTATTTTGTCAATATGAACCAATAATCTATAAAAAAAAATTGAGGCATTATTAACTTTTGCAAAAAAATCGTGCAGATAAAAAAAGGTGATGTTATATTATTAAGATAAAAAGAAAGTGATCCTACGACAGCTCCCTCCATCCCATATTGCTCGCCCTTTTTGGGAACCGTCCATTTTGCACACAAAAATAACATATTTATGAGTTTTTTTTAAAAAAAAATTGCATCAATTTTTTCTTGAGATCTTTAAATTGCAGCAAAAATTTTGAAAGAAAATTCGTGCTAATACATTACTTTTTCTAAAATACACGGTTTCAAAAAATTGTGAGCAATTTAGGACAAATGGAGTATTAGCTTTTACATGTCTGACTTGCTTCTCAAATATTTAACTTTCTCCTTGTATTGGAAACAACGCCACTTCATTGAGGGCAAATGGTCTAGCGAAAACCCAAAACTTCTGTCAAATAAATTTTCTCCATTTATATATCTCTCTCCACTCATTAGTCTAAAAAATCTCACTCAAAACCTAAACCAAACCGGATTTTAGAACTATAATTATTTTATGTCCCCACCACTGTCCGGTAATTTCCCGCGGTTGTTTCAGATCAATCATGGACAAAAATGCCCTTTTGAGATGCCCCAAATTGCACGCAAATTGGACTTAATTGTGTCATGTTATATGTAATTGGTTGTCTATTATATGGACTTTTATTGCATGGAAAATGAAAGGTCTTCAAGTCTTCGGCTGTTACTGTGAAAGAGGAGTGATCATCTTCAAAAAGGAAATTCATTAAGGTGTTATGCATTCAAGTGTGAGCTAGATCATTTGCATCACTAAAGTGAGTGGCTGGCTCCCCACCTAATTGGACAGTCTGATCTTAATCGAGTATGCATAGTTGTAGCGTCCATGCTTCCCGAGACTCCAATTAATATTGGCTAATAACAAGGGTTAAGAATATGCTTATTTTTTGATGCTTATCAATACAGTTAAATTTGTTCCCCGGCCCGTTGTTTTCTTGAAGCTTTGGGCCCTTTTGCCATTCCATGACACTCTCCACTGGCTAATTAATTGTCATGGGACGACTTGAATTAGTCTTTTTAAGGCTACCCCCTCCTGTACGCACCAGTCAAAAATGACATAGGGAGCAGAGAGGACTAGTTTGCTTCCAAATAGACAATTCGATCGACTGGCAAAGAATCAAAAAAGATTATTCTTGTTGAATTTACAACTAATTAAGATCAACAACAATAATTGTTACAGTTGTTTCGATCTCAAGTGCATTAAAAATTTAGGTAATGCATATTTTCAATAATTTATTTTTTTTTAACAAATTCTCATACAAAATTCCCAGAAATAAACTGTCTGTCTCTGTTCGACATCTCATTTTGTGTTTTGGGGAACCATATAAAATCATTTGAATGCTGTTAACCCATTCTTGAAAATAGACTTGAATAATATCACAAAGCAGATCAAGGCTTTAACCACAGCTTTTAAACTAGTCAATATTTTTTATTTTTTTTAATTGTGAAGCTCCATAGGCCGAGCTTCCTTTTGGTTGGCACGTTCATGACCAAATAACACCTTTCCATGTATCCCCATTTTATCGAGTTGTAATTTTATTTTTCTTTTGATTAGAAGCGTTTATTTAGGATGTGGAAAGGAATCGTTATATTGTATTTTTATTTTGAGTGCGGCAGTTAGTCAAGGGAAAGGATGTGTTCTTGACATGTTGAAGGGAGGATTTCGCTCAAGCGAATAATTGGATTGCTCGAGTAACTTTAAAAATGGGTTCAATATTTTATTCAGACACGGCAACACTAGATAATTTTCTAATTACATCAAGGTGTTGCCGCTGTATTGAATTGGTGTGACCGACCTAGGTTTTCTTTTTCTTTTTAAGGAGGCCACCAACGCAATTGAGAGAAGGCGATTAGGTCAAAATAAGGGCGGTGCGGCCGTGAGTTTTCTTGGTGCTTGAGAGAGTATATCAAAACAAGTCTGGAGAGTTTCAATTGGGGATCTCGAAGAACTATAAAGATTGATAGAATCTCCATGCAACAGAGTCATCTTCGAGAGGCTTTTGCAACACAACAAAATCGTCTTTTTTGAGTGAAGTCTTTTCGTGGAGTTCGAAAGGCGATTGTTTGGAAGGCTTGAGGATTCAAGATACGGTGATCATGCAAAGGTACGATGAACGTGGATTCGACAAATAGTTCTTAGGACTCGTGGAGAGGATACACAGTCAATTAGTAAGAATATTTGTAATCGTACATTTGTTTTAGTGCATGATTCCTTCCCGTGGTTTTTACCCGATTTTGGGGTTTTCCACGTAAGTTTGGTGTCTCGTTTTTTGGTTGATTTTTGCTGTGGGATTGAAGTCATCTAGTAAGGCGAAGTTAATACTCCTAGCATCACTTTAGAGATTTCAAATTGATTGATAAAGGAAACAAAACTCACACAGAATGATACGTTGCTGAAAATTTTCGTGGTATGGAGCAGTAAAATTTATAGGAACACGATTCATCACATATGCAAATCGCGAGCTTGAGATAAATATAATGCGTACAATGTAATTTCCATCACACATTAGGTCTTCCAAACTTTCTAATCTGTTCTCAATAACAACTTATCGTGCATGGACTGGTAGACTTGACGTTGGGCTCTGCCCGGGTCACTTTGTTTTCTCCCCACTCAAGGAAGTACTACAGTCGTCTGGACCATCAGAAGATGACTGATGAGAATAATTTGCAGAACTCGCCAAAATTGATCGATATCAACGGGCATGTGCAGCCAATTAAGATGGAATATATCATCAAATTACTACACAGCAATTGGGAAGAATTGGGAGCTTTATGTCAATTATCACCATCAATTTTCTGGGCCCCAATGGATTTGACTATGGTGGCTATTTTTTTTTTTATAACCGGATGTCTGGGATATCTTGCTCGCACCTCGACTAATTCCGAGGCCCTGAAGGTAACGACTAGGCATAACCCCCAATGGCCCAAGGACTATGGTGGCTATTGGTTGCCTTCTCTGCCCTTGGAGGACTCTGGGAGGCAAGAAGAGATTGGCAAAAATTATTCAAATGCTTTTAATAGCTATTATTACTAATAAAGCTACATCTACCTAGTAAATTTTCTCTACAATTATTACTCTTATTTCTCTATCTATTTCTCCATTCTTATTATTTCAAAAACCTCCCTCAAACCAAATCAGGTTCTACTCGTTTACAAACTAGCCGAATTCAAACTCGAGTTTTAGACTCATTTGGTACGTAAACGAGTCGAGTTCGAACGTCACAAATCCCGGATCGGCTCGAACATTAAATTTTCATCGTATGGAGAAGTGAGTATTTATAGGAACATGGTTAAATATTCATCACATCTGTAATTAAATCCAAGGCTTAATTTTGAGATAAATTGAATACATGCGTACAATGAAATGAAATTTCCATCACACATTAAGGCTTCCAAAAAAGTTCTAATCAGTTCTCAATATCTACTTGTCGTGCGTGGTGCATGGGGTAGACTTGTCACTTTTCTAGTAGGATGGTAGATGCAGCAGACAATGACCACAAGGGAGGAACAATTGTTACCATTGGGCTACAAGCCCGTGGAAAACAGACCGAAACCACTCCACAAATTCCATAACTTCAATTCTCTATTCTTATCGTTGTGTTTCTGCTAGTTTTTCTCTTATGAAAGAGTACGAACATGGTTGTGTTTGCTGGGCAGTTCCACCGAGTGGTGTGCGCGGACGAAGGTTTTAAATAACGGTTTTGGGGCACGTAATAGTAACGTTTGAGTTGTAACGGTATCAGGAGTATCGAAAGATACGTATTGGGAATCGGTTGTCATGATTGTGAATTTTTAAAAATCATTTTTGAGGAGAAAAAAAAATTTTAAGTGCCAAAATCACCCGTAATAGTTGAGTATCGGCCGTAATAGTGAATCGGAAATGGACCATTACGTAATGGGAACCGGCCGATACGCATGCGATTTTCTCTCCCACCGGTATATTGGGGTGTGAAGGCATCAAGAAGCCCAAAAACGTTATGCAATTTTAAATCCTTAGTGTAGAACTGTGTAAACCATTGTATCCTAAGAGACAAACGCTGGTTGTAACCTCAACCACCATTCTGTTTCGAGTGGTGCTAGTACCACACCTATTTTCACACCCAAACACACACCCACCACTCACATGAGTGGTGGGTCCCACACACACTACACACTCTAGTGTGTGATAGGGCCCACCACTCATGTGAGTGTAGGTGTGTGTTTAGGTGTGAAAATGGGTGTGGCACTAGAATTATTGTTCTGTTTAATGCTTTTGTCTTACTTTATGGTGTTTGGACTAAATGTTATTTTGTAATGGGCTATTTCATTTTGTTTTCTAATTGGGCTCTCTTAATCGGCTAGGCCCAAGTTGCTTGTGTAAGGAACCCCAAATGTTTAAAGTCATTTGGAATGAGAGAAGGGCAAGTAGTAGCCCCATTTTGCTGCCCTCTTTTCGTTTTCTTTTCTGCTGCTATCCAGAGAGCAGCCTCTCTCATCCCGTTTTCTGCCGTGAATAGGCAGCCCCCATTACACCCATTTTTCAACAATAGTTCTTAGGGAAAAGCCAACATACTAGAGGCAGCAAATCTATTTTAAGGCCACTGTGTGTAACACGGGCCTCGGATGGGATATTTTCGATTTTCCATTAACGATTCAATCTGTTATGTTGTTCCAAATTTTGAAGTTTCGTAGATGTATAGAACTTAGAGATGTATTCATCGAGAGTCTCAACCAAATCGAAATGCTTGGAGGGAACAAATAGCTAAAAGGCAGGACTATATCAAGATGTATTCATATTGACTTTCCTAATAATCTTAAAAGACAGGACTAAATCAAAATGCTTGGAGGGAACAAATAGCTAAAGAATATGAAAAACCCTAGATCGCTTGACCTTAAGTTAGTGGAGGAATTTAAGGAATTTTTGGATGGAATTCGTAAGCTGAGATATTAGTTTCTGGTCTTCGGAGGTTTTTTCTCATCCAACCTTTGGCTGGATGTTTTGTTTTTGTTTCATTTTTTTCTCGTTCTGTTGAGAAGCATTTTGCCTCACTTATTTTTCCATGATGTACCCTTTCGAGCTTGATAAAATTTTGTTTGCCGAGCGCAAAAAAAAAAAAAACCCTAGATCTCTTGGACCTTACAGAATACAAAATGAGTCTTGTGTCTACCATCGAAAAAGGATTATATTGTATAGCGCAGGATACAAAATCCAGCCTTAATAGTCGATGTGCAACTTGAGGACTTGGTCACTGCATGCCAATAAACTATATGTTTCACACATAGTGCATTTACACAAATTTTTTCTTACTTTTGATGACTCCGTACGCACACTTCATCTAATCCCTACAACTGATCAATCCCATCATCTACTATCAAGTTGACCCGTTAAAATAGAGATGACAATGTATCATTTAAGAACATATTTGAAGTGGATATAAGACTAAAGAGGACAGTGGAATAATATTCATCCAACTATGCCTTCATCAAATGTGTGAAGAGTAAACTCAATTTCATATATAAACTCACTTGTTTACTAGCTTGGAAGTCTCAACCAAATCCCTTTCTGTTACCTTTTATTATTCGACGTAAATGAGAAGAACAGTAACCAACAAAAATCCTAGGGAAACTATTGTTTTGGAACCCATGTCGCTCAATTACTAGATGACTAGTGACTAGTCTTTCAAATTACACAAAGATTGAATGAGATTTAAGTACAATTTTGATGCCCCCGACGGATCATCCCAACCATAGTTCGAAATCTCAGTATCTGGCGCCATAACAATATCGGTTGCGATGTCATGATTTCGGGGCATATAATTACTGGCGTAACGGAATTGGTAACCAAAGGCGTGAATTTTTAAAAATTTCGCACAACATAGGGAAAATTGCCATCTATGTTTTTTTCTTCCCTTCAAAATCAGATTTATTGGGATTTATAATGGTGTTTGGCTTCTTCTTCTTTTTTTGTATCTCCATCCCATATATTTCGTAATTTTGTGTTAACTTTGAGCAGTTTTGAAATTAATTTTGCATGAAGTAATTATGACGTACTACAAACCACGCAAATCTGTAAGAGCATCCGCAATGGAAATAATCAAAATCAATAACCAAATTGTGTCACGTCAGCATTTGATTATCCATTTAGTTCATAATCAAACTTAACAAACTTTACCTCCACATTGGTTATTTTTGCATCCCTATAAAAAAAACCCCCCAAAATACGCAATGCACCTATGTTCAATTGCAAACGAGTTTTAATCACGCATCCGACCACCAAATTATTTGTCTCGATAAGACGATTCTAATGTGGAGTGTTTTTTAGTTTTTTAGTTTTGAGTTAGGTTATTGGGTTTGGTTATTGGGTTTTGGTTATTGGTAAGAGTTGTTAAGTTTGGTTATGGAATGAATGAAATTTGATTATTTGCTAAAAGACTTGTAACTTTGCTTATTACAATGTGAGATGTTTTTTTAGCATGTTAAGTTTGTTTATCCATACCAATTTGCTTATTACAATATGAATGCTCTTAGTCCAAAGCGTCTCACATGACAACAGATTATCCATCTACTAAATTACTACTGGAAAAACACATGACATAAAATTCACCACCAGAATCTCTGAAACCATCAAAGCACTAAACATTGCTGTGTTTAGATTGTGTTTTGAAAAGTTTTTTGAAAAATAGTAGGGGTAATAAATGGAGAGAGATAGAGAGAAATAGTGAAAGTAGGGAGAATCTAGGAGGAATTTTTTGAAAAATTCTTTTTGAGAAGAGAAGAGAACAAGAATCTCTGAAACAATCAAATCAATCAATAAAGTTGATATTTTATATTGATTCTAAGGTCCAAAAAATGATATCTTTTACTCCTTTTCCTTCAATTATGCAAAGAAAACACATGCACTGCACATCAAAAATTTTGGCCAAATATAGACCACAACAGCCGTTATGTATCGGCCAATACCGTTACATATCACCAATGTGTGATTTTCATTCACAATGCAATATCGGCCATATCAAATATCAGTACCCACCGAACCGATACATTTCGGCTGATACCGATACATATCACTGATATTTCACACCATGATCCCAACATATTCTGGTTGAAGATGCTCGGATGCTACTAGTGCCATGCATAGTTGTCAAATCGAAATTGTCATTTTTCGAATCGTGAATCACTCTGATTCGGCCATAACTTCTATAATGCATAGAAACCTATGCTTATTGATTAGGGTAACAACAATATATACTACAAATGAAAGATTTAGGCCTAAATCAATAAAAACTTTCTTCTAAATGATGATTTGATAATAACGTGGAGTATTAGGTAAGTTGCTTCTATTGCAACTACCAAGAGATAATGATTCGTAAAGCCTACTTATGGTTCTTTTTGTAACCCTTAGAAGGTTTATAGGGTTGTTATATTCCATTTATCTTCCTCATTTTCGATTCTCTCGTAATAAATCTCCTTTTCTTGTTATCTATCCATATAACGTAGACAAAAGATGACATATAACAATACTAAAGACCTTAAAAAAATATTTGAACCATTTTCAAACAACAAAAGACGTAAAACAAGAGTAAAAAATGAATTTCAGAAGTTTTAAGTGAATCGAACGATTCACCGATTCGGATCAACGATTCACCAATTTGGATCACTGATTCACCGATTCGCTTACGATTCACAGCTATTTCCGATTCGGCAGCCTATTCGTATCGATTACCCACCGAATCGTATCGAATCGTACGATACAAATTGTGAATCATATGATTCTGACAACTATGGTGCCATGCTCAATCTCATCTACCGTTAAGCTAACCAAACCGCTGATAACTTAGCTTGACTGGGAGCTGAACAACTTGAAGATCAAGTTGTCATGGATCAAATTCCCCCTCAGCCAAAGAGTTAGTGATTGCTAACTGTTTGAGAGCCAGCAGATTAGAACCTAGGCCCTTTTGTTAGGTGTTTCTAGTTTATGCTACTGAAGTGGTGTTATGACTCTGTTCCTCTAGTTTACTTTATGGATTTCCGAATTACCCAAAAAAAAAAAAAAAAAAGAATCTTCCGAGTTCATACAGTGTGTACTTTTCAGATATAAAAGGTGATGAACCAGATACAGTTCAAGGGATAGAAACAAGAGGATCAAGCGATTCAGACAACTCAAAATTTGTATCTTCATTAGAAGCTTATTGATGAATAAAGTAGACGGCTACCAAATTTCAAGTAATTGCCAATTCAGCTCGAAAATAAGGTAAAGGAACAGAATATCATACCTTGAGAAAGGTTATGTGAGCTCAAAAGAAGAGTAAAAGAAAGTATGGATAGGGCTACAGGCTACCAATTTCCTCATTATCCTTCCCCTAAATTTGTTGCCTAGCTTTCAGTCTCTTATGAAGGTAATGGTATACTTTTATATAGGCCATAGAGTCTATGTATAGGGTGCTTAAATAATGATAGATAGCAATCGATAAACACACACACACAGGCACACACATAAACTAAATGCATGGGCAGGCATGAAAAAATTACCATTTGTGGAAACTTGCCTATTATTGAACTGGTACAAGCATAAAATAAAAGTCTTCAGGCTGTTAATCAGGGCCTATTTCTGAGGAGGAGACGACAAGGCAGACGTCTAAGGCTTCCAAAATTCACACAAAAAATAGGTCCCTTTCAGTGTAAATCAAAATACGTGTTACAGCTAAATCAGTACTGAAGTTCAGTGCCCTGAGTCTGGGGTTCGAGATCTCTAAATACCCGGTCTTGTTTTGCGCATCCCTTTATAATGGTTCGAGATGTTAAAAGATGACGTCTGGTCTAGTGTTTATGGCAGCTATACCTATGTACCAAGTCTCTGGGTTCAATAAAATATAATACCGTCTTGTTCGTACTATATACTCGTTCTTACTTCTAATTTTGGTTTTGATATTTATAAAATGAGGAATTGACGTAGATGTGATTCTAAATATAGAATAGTTGAAATAAACGTGTTAATAATTACGTAAGATTTGATTCTGAAGATAGAAAAGTTGACATAAACAGGTTAATGATTATGGAACGCTATACATGTAAGTTAAAAAAGAACATTAAATTACTGTGAGGTATGCATCTAAATACAAACAATCAATAAGTATACAATAATCTTAAAAAAATATTGTGCAACTCCTATATAAATAAGTGTACAAGGGAGGGTCTTTACGGGGGTGGCTTAACCTATTTGTCAACTCTTATAAAGAAATGGAAACTAATAGTTAACGAATGATTGGAACTTTCCTTATTAAACTAATTTCACATTCCTTTCAAAAAAATAATAATTTCAAATTGGATATTGATGAATGCAGTGATTCTTCTCAGACAACCACACATGGGTAGGATGTACGAGCATCCAGTTAAAAGTCTTTATGAGCTCATGAACATCAACGACTAACCTTATATAGAATGCACACAGAAAATATAGTTCAAATTATACCGGTTACTATTACCAATAGAGAAACCACCATTGCTCTGGTATGTAGAAGTAGTCAACTCTCAGAATTATTATCAGACTGGAGTTCTGCTCGCGTTTGCTGCATGAGTATTTTTTCAACAGCATCCACAAAGCTTGAAATATTTTGTCGGATTTGCGCATCCAACGAGTTTGCCAGTTCCTGGTAATGGTAGGAAAATGGGAAAACAGGAAAAACAAACATCTAAAACACCACCAATGAGAAATAAAGTCATCAACGCCTTTGAGGTTATATATTCTAGATTGAAATGAAACAAATGATACAACAAGAAATGAACTACAGTTCAGATTTATGATGAAATACTGACATATGGCAGCTCAACCAAACCCGACAAAGAAAAACATGAATAACATTTTTCTTTTCTTTTTTATCGGCCATGAATAACATTCAACTTTTATATGGTTTTTTTTTTCCTTTTTTTGTCCAGTAAGAACATTCAACTGATACATGTTGCTGAACTTTATATGAGGAGCAAATCTACAAACACACCTTTAAAACACAACTCCGGACAAAACCGTGTCTAGAACCGTAAGATGCACATGGATTCACATACATCTAACGGTTCCAGACACAGTTGTGTTCAGAGTTGTGTTTCAAAGGTGTATTCATCGAGTAATTGATATGAGAATAAGGTGTACTTCTGTTCAGCAATTCAAGGATGATCCAAAATAAGGGGTGGAAACTACAAGAATACTTCTATCCATTCAAAGAAACTAAATGGATGATACTACCCACCTCAACTTTGCAGAGAAAGCTCAATGAAATTTCCTTCGAATACTGACTTGAGCTCTTGAGTGATATCAGCTTGAGAGCGTTGTTTGATACTGGCCAACCTTGAGACATCTTAATGAAAGCATCAACTCCTCCCACCATATGAGCAACTATTATCTCATCCCTGTCTATATACTCGAAGGAGTGCCTGCAACACGTGCTCATGAGTCATGAATGATATTCTTGAAAATCAATGATATTATTCTACGGTATAGAACACGCAATTATATCAGCTATTCCAATGGAACTTGCTTGGAATTCGAACTTTCGTGGGCTTTGAAACATCAAAATTCTGGTATGAGAAAAACAACACCAGAAAAAACTCAATCGCGCATATCGAGTTCTGCACATTCTGTGTCAATTCTACTTGTCATCATTTTAACCAACAAACCTTGTGGTCTGTTCCCAACAAACCTTGTGGTCTGTTCCTAAGGTACAAATGAGGTTGAAAATGCTCTCAAGGATGTGATCAAGTTGTGCTCATTTCCACGAACCTTCACTTGCATCTCATGCAAATTCATTACTGCTTCTCTTTTTCGTCATGAGGAGCATTCAAGGAAGGAGCATGGGTTTTATAGCCGCTTGCCGCTCAATACATTTTGATAATTTTCCTACCACCACGGTATCAAAGTGAAATCATACTATCTGTAGAGATAGTTTCAGAATCCAGTTCTCTTTGTTGTTTAAAACATTAACATGACCACCGTGGAGCAGATGAAACTCTGCTCTTTGAACAGACGGATAAATGTGGTGAAGTCTATAGGATAACAAATTAGACACCTCAGCACTCACACCAAAACAGGAAAACTTTCAAGGAAAAGCTCATATTATTTATGAAATTTCAGAACTCAAAGCTATCCAAATACCACAAACATAAATCTTACCTTGACTTATTTGCAAACTTCACCAGCAATCGCCTTAGTGTGCAGAGAACAATTCTATCTTGAACTCTTCTTACAAACCACTCCAATGGAGACCTCATCTCCAGCATTGACATAGTTGAAAAGAAATGCCTGGAAGCAACAGAAAATATAACACTCACCAGAAACAAAACCAATGAAGTAACTAAATATCAGATCCCATAACCCCAACCAAGTATCCATATACTGATATACTTCCATCAAAAATGATGTTTAAAGAAAAATAATAGACAGACCTCACGCCAACTGGATGTCTACATATTAACATTTACAGGAGTATCTATCAGAAGGCATATAAAACAGCCCAACTTCAAAGTTTCATTACCAGATAATAAAAAAATTCAAAATAAGGAAGCCTTGAGTCAACATTGCTTTAAGCGTTCGAGAGAAGCACACAAATCCATCACAAGGCCAAGAAGTTATGGTTGGAAACTTGGAACATGAATAATAAGACAACTAGAAATCCGTCGGAGAAAAGGAGACAACCCACAAATTTGAAATGTTTACCCTTCTCCAATGGCTTTTGCCAAAACAAAGAAACAATACGAACACAAGGGTCTAGTTTTATGGGGCGGGGGGGTGGTTTGTTATCGGCAGAAAAGAGGTTTCCATATCATTAAATGATACTATAACGGCAGAAAAGAGGTTTCCATATCATTAAATGATACAAAAGAGAATACCTATAGTAGTACCACACCAGGGAGCGTCATACAAAGAGGACTAGCTCAACCTATCACTACATCTCACCTCACATTTTTTTTTATAAGAAAAACAAGAACCACCTAAATCCCTATCGGCAAGATGCCAAACATCAACCTAACGAGTTCAACCCGATAGCACCTAAGCCCAAGAAAGGGCCAGGCCTTGCAACCTAATTGGGCCAAGCCCATTTGCAAAAGGCCTGCCCACATCAGCCTACCTAACCTGCCAAACCCTACAACTAACCTAAGCAGACAAACCAAACTCTCCACCTCCAACACCACTTCCACCACCACCACCAACCCACCTGCCAGCCGCCGCCACAAAGACACCCCACCCAACATCATCCGCTGCACCAAAGACCAGCGTCGCTGCCAGCAAACATCGCCGACCGCATCAGCCACCATCGTCCCAAATCACCCAGCCATGGCTGCCGCCTCAAGGACTCTCCTTCGCCGTCGTACCAGGCCAACACCAGTTGCCGGACTCCCCGTCACCGTTAGGCATAAACCGGTTTCACCTAAGAGTGGAAACCGTCTGGTCGTCGCAATGGAACGGCTGCACTTGGCTAAAAGTACTGCACATGAAGATGAATAGCCTCGAGGGGGGAGCACGCTGGCTGACTCAAATCGCCAGTTGCACCCAACATCAATCCACTAACCAAAGCAAGATTGCTGCCACCACTGGATAGCACCGACCACCGTCCAAAACTCAGCCTCCAGAACAGCCATACGCCGTTAAGCCCTGACCCAAGGTTACCCAACAGTAACGTCAGCGGCTGTTCGAGGAAAGCCAGAGCAGATTGGAAAGGGGGACAGCACACACCACCCACCCCCCCAAAGCGGAAACCCTAGTTTGCTGTTCGAGAGAGGAGAGGAGGGGCCAGGAGTAGGAGAATAGGATCTACTGTTATGTTACAATAAAGCGCTCACATCTTTGCAATTTACATATTGGAACATGCATGCCTAAGTAATATATTAAAACTAGAAAATTTGCACTTGATCCAAAATCAGGAAAAAATAACCAGAGTTATCGGACTTCAAAAGTAAGGGATGTATTAGATTCAAACGGGCAATGCACTAAAAGCAAACACTAGTAAAATAATCACAAAAAGACTTGCGCTGATACTTCATGCTTGCACTACATCGAACACTTGAATTAGTGAAACTTTAAGTCCAAAAGGGTTCAACAGATATCAGGCCATCATAGAGGAGTGACATCTCCAAGACATAATCCTAAAAAAGCAACACCATACCTTACCTTGGAAAAGAATCAGCATAGGCAGTACATCAGACGAACTTAAAGCCAAAGAGAAATCAAGATATGTATGGCAAGAAACCTACCTGAAAGATTTTGTTGCATCAATCAGTTCACCAATGTATACATCATTTGGGAAAATCTGTAGACATCACAAACAGCAGTGAGATAACCCAGAACCTGTAAAAATTTGGAGCCAATGGCCGTAAACACAGCAATATAATATGCATGAATTTTTGGAGCCACAATTAAGACACAACATATGAGATTTTTAGGCAACATGAATCTGCTGATTTAACTCCTATAAACCTCAAGAGTGTGCCTAAAAGCAAAACAAACCTCGTGCTCAACCTGTCATTACTATAACAACATCTTCCGTGCATTTTATATAAACTTGGACAAAATACTATCAGAAAACTGTAAGCAAACATTCTCTGGTTATTAAAGCAGCATAACATCAGAATGATGTTTGGTGAAGGTGGTGTCATACTTTCACAGCTTCACATTGTTATATCTCAAATTCTGCTTGAAGGAAAGAAATTTAGGTAACAAAAGCTTGATAATATATGTGCATGAGCTAATTGTGGCGAAAGCCTCACACAACAAGCGCGGTCAATGTTCAGTAGAAGCAGTACACATTGTCACAATGGTTTTTATCAATCGAAGTTAAGCCTCAAGAATAACCCAACTCAGAACGATAAAAAAAAGTGAAATGATCAAGAAAAATTAACATCATACGAACAATACACCACTTTTAGATAACTCATCATAGCAAAACCAATTTTCTTTTATGAACAAAAGCCCAGTTATATTCCCCTCTGGCAGGTAAAAAATCATTAGTGAGGAATATTTTACAAGAGTTAGTGAAGCTGCATATAAGAGAACCTCAATCTTGAGTAAGAAAAAAGAACGTATTCATCGCTCATTTTCCAATGCGAAATGCAAAGGGGAAGGGGCACAAGGAGAAGAGAAAGAAAACTTGATCTATCGTTTTCCTCAACTACAAGAGTTCTCCATGTTCA
Source organism: Rhododendron vialii (assembly GCF_030253575.1). NCBI lineage: Eukaryota > Viridiplantae > Streptophyta > Magnoliopsida > Ericales > Ericaceae > Rhododendron > Rhododendron vialii. Next base: position 9,066,392 of record NC_080558.1, on the reverse strand, counting down.
TAGTTTGCACATAGAAACCGGTATCCAATCAAGCACTGCAAAGACGAAGCCATTGTGTACCTGAAGGCATGGTCCGTGCCAATTAACATTTATGGGAACAACTAACAGACTAAGCAAGGAAAGTATGGAGTAAGTCTCCAACGGTTGAGTAGTAATACTAGTAGATATTCTTCTGAAGTTTTTTCCTTGCTTCAATGGCCTTTGGTAAGTGTGAAGATGCAACCTCATGAATAATTGAATTTCTCAAGAGCAGATAGGCAGAGACAGAGAGAGGAACATTTAGAAGTCAAACCTCCACACTCTTTAGCTCCAATGTCCCTTCCAAAACTTCTATAACCAATTCATGATTGCGTTCCAATGGCTCAGTAATATCCTCAATTTTGTGTTGGGACAATAAGCTTTCTGAAGTTCGAATGTATGTCCTCAATGTCAACCTGATGCGGTTTCCCTCGAATTCCATTACTTTAAGACCTGTCAATGCATCCTCAATCTTTTCTACGGCTTCATACCTACAAGCGTAACATTAAAGTAGAATTGTAGTTAAAGTTTAAACTAAACTGACATGAGCACTAAACAGCAGGAACAAGACAGGATTTAGAAGCTGGAAAACCTCTACAAATTTTACCTTTTCAAAGTGCAATCAAGATCCTGCAACGATTTTAGAGTTATTTTGTTCTTCTCGATCTGGTGACTAAGTTCCAACATCTACAAGGTACGAAGACAGTAAATTATTACTGGTTCCTTTCTTGAAGGCAACAGAAAAAGTCAATCACATGAAATGTTCTTGTACAAAGTTACAATAAAAGCAATGGCTTAGAACAATACAAATGCGTAGCTAAAGCATAGAAAGAACAATTGACAAAGCTAAACACACCTGTTCAGATGATATCATCACTTAGTATGATTGCAACAACGAAAAATACAGTGAGAGATTTTGCAGCCCATCGCATTTCTCTAAGAGGTATGTATATATATGCAGAACTCATTGATTCCTAGCACCTAATTTAATCCATCATCAAGGAAGCAATAAACTGAACATATGGATGAAGAATCAGACCTTAAACTTGTAATCTTCCTTTGCATATGACAATTCCCCCTCCCCATGTGCAGGGCAATCAGCACGTCCATCAGCTTTTACTTTCTCAATACCCTAGAATATGCCATCCATATGAACGCTATCAAACAGAATTTGTAAATTAGCTACAAATTGACTTTGTAGATATAACAGATAGATAACTGCCAGAGAAACAGAGTTAGCAGAAGACAACATTACAACATCAAGAAATCATCACATTTAATGATAAGGAAGCGCTAGTAAGCACTTGATTTCACTGTGAATTTAAATCAAGCCACTCGGCATTGCATAGCAGGTAGCAAGATGAACATGAATGAAGTCCCTTCCATTTTCAACCTTAAGAATGCAAGGGAAATTCATGTGACTAGATAAGATGTACATAAACTAACAGAGATTTTAGTAGAGGAATGAGGAAAAACAATATACACATAAAAGATCTGTTTGCTCCTCTCGCCCCATTGTTATTCTTTGAGTGATGGAGGCGCCTCTTTTTTAGGAGATATGTCGAACAGCAGTTTCAGTTTGATCAACTTGGAAAAACAAAGAGTGACTTTTATCCTTGATTTTTCTCCTGAAATCCATAATTTATAGCCATAGAAGTAGTTTTTATCAGAAACTGGAATAGGCAATATAAATAGTTCTCTTCAAGAATCAGAGAAAAACCGTAAACAGACAGCTCACTTCTTGGCAATCACCTGTACCTTGACTAAAAAGAAGGTTTTGTGCTTTTGTGAATATTTTATATGTGTAGGCATGGAATTGTTCTTTATTTCACCATACATTTGCGCTTTTGTGAGTAATGCACAGGCATTGAATTGTTCTTTATTTCACCATATAACATGACTAATAGGTTGAATATCCAACCTAGCAACATATCTTCTATCACCAACAAACACTTATTAGAGTTTAGAGTTCAGAGGAAAAAAAATTAATGAACAGCTGAGTACTAACTTGGGAAGCAATAGAGTCCAATGAACAGTACAACCCTTCAAGCTCACTCTCCAATCGATGAGAATCTGCAAATACGCACGCATCACATCAGCCACACATGCATCTAACATTTCAAATAAAAACTAAACAATTCCCACCTTCTACATACGTCTCCATAAGATCCTCAATTTCACTGGATATTTTGGCATTTTGAACCTCCACGGAATTAAGATCCTCCTTTAATTGTCCCAAATATGCATCTACATTCCAAAATCAGTTGAATTAACATCATAGGCATGTATAGACGGATAATACAAAGCACAGATTGAGCCATGGGCCACAGACACAAGAAGAAAAGAACGCAGCAGTTATTCCAAACTAGGGCAATCACTCGTTGCGGACACGTAGAACCTTTATATTTGTTTCACATGTGCTCCATATAAACTAGGATAACCCAAAAATGTTCAAATCGAAAAAGAGAGAGGAACCATGATATTGCATTTTGGGGGATAATATTACATTTTGGCCTCGTAAGGTTTCTCAAGCATATAAAAAAAAAAAAACCCAGCACATGCCAAACGTGTCCGTATCCCACACTTGTCAGACACTAATGCCTCAGGCCGGAAGAAATGCTAGTACACCATCGATCAGGCAAACATGAATGAGAGCATGAGAAAGGTTTACCTAAATCATCAACCGCCAGAGCCCCATCGTCGGAATACTCGGACAGAACCTGATTTATTTTGCTCTGCAACACAATTTATCTATTCAAGAGTATACCCCAAGTATTGAAAAAAAAAAAAAAAAGACATATACAAATGCGAGATTATAGAAAAGAAAGACGAAAATTGTAAAAATGGAATATGAGTTGTACCGTGAGCTGAAGAGCACAGTCTTTGAGCAGTTCCTCCGAATCAGAAAGGGTCATTTCTTCTGGGACGTCGTTTGAACTTCCGTAGATTTCTCTCAGTTCCGTAATTCGACTAATAAAAAAGGAAGAAACAGGCAATAATTACTAATTGAGTGCACACTATGCACTGATATAGACATAAATAGAGAGAGAGAGATGAACCTGCGAATGGCGTCAAGGTCTAGGGTTTCTGAAGAGGGATCGGAATGGTCGCTCATTTTCACCACTTGAGGTGTTCTCTCGTTCTCTTCCCTATCCTTGATCTGTCTTATTGTCCCTCTCCCCTTGGTTTCCCGCCTTTGCTACTGTGAAAAGCCCTAGTTTGAGATTTAAACAGAGGACTCCATTTCATGGTTTGGAAGTGGGAACCTCCCGTTGGTCCGTTTTGTGAGTTCTTTCGGCCTCCGGGCAGGGGTGTGCACGGTGGGGCGGATCGGGTTTGACCCCGGACCCGACCATATTGGGTAACAATATTTTAGGCCCGTGAATCGAACAAGACTAAGAACCATCTGCGAGCCCGATTCTTTGGGTCGGGTCGGGTCCGCTCCTACGGGTAAGAAATGCACCAACCCGAACTCCGAACCGAAAATTGATTTTTAACAGAAAGTAAACCTGCATCCGTCCGAAACACATGTTCGATCCCGCTCGAGACCCTTCGGGTCGGGTACGCGGTTTTTTTGCACACCCCTCCGGCTCTACTTTGATGATCGAAATCGTATGTATTCTAGAATTTGTTAATCAAGTCAAAATTCAACTTAATCGGATATCGTTTTAAATAATTTCAAAACACATTTTATTTAGAACATATAATTATATCGAGCACACGAATCGGAACCCGTTTTAACTCATTTTCTCTGGTATCTGATCGACTTAATTTTTGACGTGGTTAATGATGGTCTAATCCATTTACATTTTTATTATACAAATGCTAATTAAAATTGATCTGTACTATAATCCATATAACAAGGGAGGGATTTTTCCAATATAATATTTGCTCCCCAAACAAATTTCAATCCTCCATTCTTAAAAATCCAATGGTCTAATTTTATCCCTCTCACAAACTAACTTTTGGATGGCATTTTCGTAAATAGTGTGTCATACTGGGGCTAAGAACAAAGATGGCATTTCAGTAAATATCAATTTGATTTAGGGCAATTCTATAAAAGTGGCAAATGGCATTTTGGTAAAAACTCTGATTTTGTTTTCAAAATTTGAAAAACACGTAAATGTTCCTAAAATTGCTTTTACTTTCCCCTTTCTACCTTATCTCTCTCTCTCTCACCGAGGAACAACGTTCATGTAGAAGGTCTCCGGTCTGAACGAACGAACGAGGAGCTCACCGTGGTGGAGCGCAACCTCCTCTCCGTCGCCGACAAGAATATCATGGGCGCCCGCCGCGCCTCCTGGCGCATCATTTCCTCCATTGACCAGAAGGAGGAGTTCTGCGGCAACGCCGTCCATGTTGCCACCTCTAGCTCTCCTCGATCTATGAGCTGCTCGATTCCAAGCTCATCCCGTTCGCCACCTCCGGAGACTCCGGAAATCACTCTTGGTAAGTTCTACGAAATTATTTTCTCAAGTTTTGTGATTTTTATTGTTACTCAGGCTTTGGAGTAGTGTAGTTTGTGGTTGTGCTAAAGTGCATGGTTGAAATTTTTGGCTTCGGAGCTGTGTAGTTCGTGGTTGTGCTAAAGTGCATGGTCGAAATTTTTATTGTTACTTGCTCACCACATGTTCGGTAAAAGTCCACAATGGAAGCAATTCCTGAAATTGACCACATGGTGGTTATATTTTCTTTCACTCGAAAATTTTGAAATCGAAGGCAATCTGGATTGTGGCTTTCAGTCAAGGGCCAATTTGAACCCATACATATACTCTTAGAAAACTACCGATTAAATAAAAAGTTCCTTAGAAAATCCATAACTGTACCAATACTCTCATGTAGGCACAAGCAGGGTAGAATGTTACTTGGAGCCTAAGTAGGACTGGCTGTGAGAAGCTATAGTCATTCTATTTTGCTTTCTACAATTTACTGTGATTAGTAAGCTGTAAACTAGAGTATTGTCCTTGAGTATTAATATTAGTTCGTTGGCTACAAGTTTCTTCGTTTGTGTATTTTGGTTAGGTTATTCTAACCAGTTTGTGCACACAGTTTTCTTCTCTTAGCAAGGACAATGGGAATTTGAATCCTCACGCTTTAGGAAATGGAGAAAGAAATGGTGTGGACACCATTGAATAGGTAAGTCAGTTGGTTCATTTGTTTGAGAGATTTTAGATGTGAAGTTCACTTTTAATTTTTCTTAGTTTGCTTTGGTTTCTTTTATCATTGGCCTTATTACTCAAAAGTACAGATTGACGCCATTGAATGTAATTCCCGAAGCTGTGGATGGAAAATCGAGTGCCACATTGACTTTCATATACAATCAATCATTACTTCAATTTTTTTTATACTTTGAGTGCAGAGTGCATCTGGTCCATTTCCCCTTCTCCTTTGTCTCCCATCGGCACGGGAGCGAGGTCAAGGAAGGACTAGCAGAACACTCTTCTATCTCCTCTTTTTCTCCATATCTACTTCTTCTCCTAATCTTTTACGGACACCACCATACCTACACTGCCCAAACTGCAACATTGACTGTTGAGTTCGTTTTACAGATTTTGGGATTTGGAATTAATTGGATGTATGAATTGGGTGTATGGAAAATTTTCTTTTGTGTTGTATCGTGTCTGTCTTGGCTCTACGTTTGTTTGCCAAATTCACATGATTTTCTCTTTTTCATGTTCATCATTATATTTTTTTTTCCCGGTCAAACGGAAATTCATGTTCATCATTATATGCACGTTAGATGTCTTATATAATATCCTCATGTATGACTTTCGCTTCGTGATTTGTATTTCTATTCCAACACACTGGTATGAAGGGTAAACAATTGAAAACCCCCGTCACTATTTGATCTATTGGACCCGATTTCATGTTTATTCATAATAAATTAACACGTTTTTCAACATTAGCAATGGAATTCAGTTATAGGTTGCAAAATATGTTACAAGCAACTCTTTTTTTCATCTATTCCTCCTCCATCTTTCCTTCGCACACACACGGTGAAGAAATTGTATTTATTACATGAAACGAGACTTTAGGAGGATTACAAGAGACTTTATATCTCTCTGCATATCAATATCATTGGGTTTTTTTATACAGGAGAATTAAATGAGGCGTCCGCGTTTAGCGGGGAAGATGAGATGCTGATGTTCCGATCTTTGCAACTTCAGGTAGTATTTTTGGGCTTCTTTTCCACATTTACTTATTCGTATCATTTCTCTGTTCATCTTTTATATCTCTTGATCATGCATAAAATGGTTTTTGCTTAGTCAATTGTGATACTTTATTTAGTTTGTTAAAAAGAAAGGATGCTATTTTTCTCCATTGGTGTTGACATGTTGCTTACATGAGATTGGGTGACCCTTTTGTGTTTGGATGTTATCATCTGTGAAATAAAGAACAAGGATTAAACACACACAAAAAAAAAGTGAATTGCGATCTCTACTTTTAAGAGAGATCGCCCCTCGCTCTTCTATTTCAATTTCGAGTAAGTTTCTCCTCTATTTTCTCAAGTTCCAACAGCGAGAATACAACCCATGGCCTTTTTTGTAGGGTCTTGGTATTTGTGAAAATTTATTTGGTAAAAAGAAATGAGTCGAAATCCCTTGGGCAAATATGAATTTTGTTAGTACTTTTGTTGGCTATTTTTTCATTTCTTTTTCAGATCTTTTTGTCCCCTCCAAGAGTTGATTCTTTTGTGCATTTGTGGCCTTCTTGAAGTTGCATTAGACATAAACAGTTCTAAGGGAGAGAATGCGTAGTATATATCCAAAAGAAAATTCCTTTTCTTTCAATCTTGACTCTCCAATTCTACACATCCAAGGGTCCAAAATGTCCCTCTCACAAATTAACTTTTGAATGGCAGTTTGGTAAATAATCTGTATTTTTTAAATGTCAAAAGAAGGAAGTGGTTAAGGGCTGAGATTGAAACCAGGAGGCTTCATGGTTGAGGTTTCGAAGCCCTAGCTATAGTTTTTGTGAGGTTTGAATTCTTCTCCTTATTTCTTCTGTCTCTTTTTTCAGTTAAAGGAGTTTTATCATTCACATCCAGCATGGCATGATCTTTTTTTTATCAGAAATTGGTGGTTAACAGGGTGTTTGGTGAACCATCAATCCCGCCAAAAGTCGACCACTTCTGTTGCTCTCAGAGGAAATCGTTGGGTGGCCAAACCCATGCATTTCAGGAGAATCTAACAGGTATAACTTTCCTATTAATCAGATGATTTTGTTTTACATCTAATGGCTCATTTGCTATTCCATTATTGTAGACTTTACATTGCTACTTTTGAATCATTGGGTATCAGCTTGATTTCCTTGCCATGGCCCGTTAATGTACAGAAACACTTTCGCAATTTTTGTATAGTGATTTGTGCTATACTTTGTAGCAATTTTCATGTTCGGATTTGAAAATAAAAAATCATCATTGGGTACACGTTAGACAATGCAGACCAGAATGGTGGTTATGCACTGCACATTCTTCTAAACAAAAATCATCAAGTTTCTTTAAAATGTTGATAATAGCGGCCATTATACGAGCTAATTTTTGTTTGTCCCTATGAAATGTACTGCATAAGACCTTAAGCAAAGAGGAAGAAACGGCTTAAGAAAGACACAACTTCGAAGATAAAGTCATTGGTCGAGGAGGTAAAGTGAGGTTGCACTGGCCTTTATGTCCATGTTCTTCTGGTCTGTTCTTTTGCTATGGGAATATTGACCTAGCAGATCTTTGCCACATATTGTATATAGTTAGTCTTACCTCTTAAGAAAGGTTTCCTCTCTTGAGCAATTTTGTGACTTTGTGGAGGTTTTTTATGTGGGAGGAAGTGCATAGGTGGTGTTTTTCTTTGTGTTCTTTCTCTCCTTTAGATGGCAGTCTACAGCTATCGCAATTATCTAAGATTCTGAATTGTTAGAGTGCCTATTTGTTCTGTCTATTAGCACTAGCATAGATTACTATGGTTTCGGTTTTTAATACAAAAGTTTTTTATTTGGACATGTATGTAGTCGCTCTTGAAACAAGATTTCTAAATAGTTAACCATCCATTGTTATTCATTTATAGCACGTCTACGCTCCACCAAGTAATACTTCACAAAACTTCAACCTTTTGTATGTTCGAAGTGCCTGACAAAATGTAGAGCATTCTATGCTTTAGTTGTAGTGGATTCAAAAGGGGGTGTTGTATGATCTCTTTAGTCCATTCAGGGAGGGCCGACGAGAAATCCAACACTGTGGTCCTTTTTAATAAAAAATTCAACATTCTTTTAAATTTAATGGGCACGCCCATATGTGTCGTCAACATGGTGCACGTCTCCGTAGTGTCCAACACGTGACATTTGTTAGTTTAGCATTTTTTTTGTTAACATGGAAAGCATACCTATGCTAAGACTTGATCATTCGGACCGTTACAGATTGTATGATTTTTCTGTAAAACGCACGAGCATTAGCCTCAAAAGTATAATGGCCCCATTGGCTTTCTATAATACACATCAAATACACAAGATTGATTTGCATTCTTTGACTTTGGCAATTCTTCGATGAAGTAAAGTATATAAAAAAAATCATATTTTGCCTCGCATTTTAAGCTGGTAACCCTTCTTACTGACATAAGTATGATTTTTATTTTATTTTTTCAGTTAATGATTTTGGAGATGGAGCTATTAGGTCCTTTGTTAGACAGATGAGGTCAATAGTAAAATAGAGTAGTTGGTTTAGATTAGTACGAGGCATAGCACATACAATTGTACAGTTTATTTGATTTGTATTCCCTAACTTAAAAAAAAATTTGCTTGATTGAATTGGAATTCAATGCACTAAATTTTGATGATCCTATGTAGAATTTTTGAGAATTGAATGAGCCAGGGTTGTTGGTCAATGCATTTGAATTAGTGTCTTCAGGCATAGGCCCATTTGCTATTAGAATTATATCTTAGTTAGCATTCTCTGGAGGGGTTTGATGAATGTGCAAGTTTTTTGTATCTAACTTAATTGATGAAATGTTCGAACTGCTCTATGCATATTTCGCGGAGATTAGGGAGGTTGAAAGAACAGATCGTTATGCAGTGATTTAATTTGGTTAGGTTATGATCATTTTTTTTTTTTTTGTGAAACTTAGACAGCTCTTTTTTTGTTGTTGACATCTTTGAAATTCACTTATTTGAAATTGATTAGATGTACTCTGTTTGAAACATATTTAAAAAAATAATTCTTGAAAAAGACAGGTTCGTTATTGAGTTGGTTAGAAGCATATAATGGTAACTCAATTTAATTGTTTTCAAAACGTGTTGCGCCGTGCCTTCAGGCACGGGCTCATCCACTAGTTCATTATACATTTCTTCTCGTGCAATTTCAACCGGCGATAGTTTCTTACGTGATTTTGCAATTGAAATTGCAATTGTTAGGCTGTGAAGATCGATCGGTTTTGGTGGCCTTGGTCCGGATCATCCAGAGCCTCGTTTGGACCACCGTGAATGGGTTCGAAAATTGGAGATTCTGGGAATCTGGTCTGGACCATATAGAGCTGGTGCGGACAATTGGGCATGCAGAATTACGCGAGATGCGCGTTGTTTAAGGATTTCTAATGTGCTAGTTTGCTTGGACTGTAAAAGCAAAGTTAAGGCTGCCTCTTATTGTAAGGGGCCGGATCCCATCCATTTGGTGCCAACTAATTCGGTCCATTTGGTGCATCCGAGCCATTCAAAAGTGTTTTAGACAACTCGGATTCAAATGGGTGTTTTTTTCAAAAAAAAAAAAATTCAAAAACACTCACTTTAAATCCGAGCCGTCCCAAACCATTTTGGACGGCTCAGATACACCCAAATGGACCGAACTGGTCCTGAGCAAATGGACTGGATCCAACCCCCTTATTGTAATGTTGTTCACCTTTTCCCTATGGAGTACGATTAGGCAAATTGCTTAAGTCAAAACTACGTATTATATCGTGTGTCTTATTCTTTCGATTACTTGATTACTTTTCGCTTATGTGTGTTCTCCTGCCCTGACAGGAAGTAATATACAAATTGGAGGCATCTTCCCTCTTCATACATGTGTTTGACCTCCCGTAAAGAAGCCATTTTTTTGTTGGACATTTTTTATCTTTATTGATTTTCATTGGCATTTGTTGTAGTAATTTTTTCACCTCTTATGCTCTAATTAATGAAACTTAAAACTTCAAATGTAAATCCAATTTGACTAGAAACAAATGAAAATGTTTTCACAAGAAAAATAATTTCTTTTCAAATATATTTGGTTGATTATAGTACTTGATGAGAGTAGTTGGCTAACTGATCGTGTAACCAAAAAAATTTGTGTGAGGTCTTGATTTAAATTTACACTTTATTAAAAACTAACAAACATAATATCCAACCAAATTGGAAATAAAAATGCTTTAAAATTCATCAAGAAATTGACTTCTTTAAAGTTTAAAACACTATCTTTTTTCCTTGTCCAATAGTATCATTTTTCTTTCTTCATTAGAGTTTTGCTAGGGTGTTTCCTTCCTCCGTAGTGATGGCTTTTTTCGCTTTCAATAGCCTCTCATTTGCAACGAGAGTTTCCTCTCTCGATTTCAAAATTATAATCAAAGAGTTTCTTCATATTACTCTTTTCCTTTATCTCTTGGCTTCCCTTTCATCACTGAGGTGCTGATTTAGATTCTAACAGTGGTGGTGGTGATGGTTCTCTGACAAAGGAAAGGCAGTGCTGGTGGCGGTCCAATGATTAACCAAATCGATTGGTTTGCCGGCCTCTCTGCTACGGTGTTTGGGTTCTTAATTCTTTTGTTTGTAGGAGTGCGAATGGGGGACCCGTTCTTCCGGCAGCAGTGGTCTACCCTCTATTCCTTTACTTACGGACAGATGCTATTTCTAGATGATTATCTCGTGTATCTGTGTTTTCTATCGATGAACATATTACCATTATGACAAAGAAAAATTATAGTTTTTCTTTGTCCAAGAGATCCCAACCCCCGGACCAAATTGGTCGTGCGTTTAATTTTGCGGTGATATTACAACTGCACATTTGGATTAGTTAACAACTGGGTTTACACCACCAACAGAACAAAAAAAAAATTTACTAACAACAAAAGATCACAAACTAAACTCTCCAACAAGGCCTAACCAAGAAGCACCTAACGACCTTAATTTTCACACATTTTGCTCCACATGATCCCAAAAAGAAGAAGAAGTAGTTGTTGTAGTTTGAAGCAATTAAGCATCACAAGGAGCAAGGCATGCGCAGTAGTCGAAACTAGGCGGAGCAGTCGGAATACATGTACAGTCCCATATTTTCCCCGGTACGCCATGACCGGATTTTACCATTTGAAGGTAGCAATTCGTATCCGGATTGTCCCCGCACGGCTCTTCCAACGGCATGTAACGTCGGCACTCTTCTTGCCCTGAAATTCATTCATCATGAAAAGGAGTTAAGTATGAAATAGTCGAAGTAAGCTCTTGAATGTGAAACAAGAACTTAAAGATAAACATGCCGAGAGGGATGGTGGTTCTGCAAACCCCAAGTGAACAAAGTTGTGCCTTTTTTTTTTCCCCTCCCGCTTTGGGGGTGGGTTGTTCTGGATGTAAGAAGGCTCAAATTTAAGGCTTTATATTAACACGATCCCTTCGTCTTTACGGCTCCCATTTGCGTCTCCCCGAGAGGATGAATTTCCGCAACCCGAAGTATGTCTCCCTGGGGAAGTTACAACCCATGCTGCAGACCAGAGAGATTTTATGTTGAAGTAGGCGAGGTGCACTAGCGAGCGACTTCCTTCCTGGCTGTCATGCTCGAAGCGAAGCTTCGAGGGATAGAATATCGATCAAGGGAGCAACTCGAGATAGATGCAAGACTCTTTCTCCTGCCCCGGACAGCTTCGAGGTTTCCTATCGATCGATTACAGAGGTTTCACGCGCGATGATCCCTCGTAGAGTTCTGCTGGAATCCGAATCTTAATCTACAAGAGTGAGTTCCCATTCCTAAACCCACTCGCTTGCAACTCCGACGGATTTATTCAGGGCTATCGATCGAAGCAGCTGCAGCTGATCGTCTAATAGTCTTCGATCGACCTATATATGTGGCTCAGTTCCTGATCAACCTATCCTCCTCCGTCCCACGTCTATGGAAAATAGAACTTCTTTACGATCTGATGCGCGCTCGTCCAGCTAAAAAGCTAGGTACACTGTTAACCAGAAAGTGACCTCGGGTATTTTAGGTCCTGATTGGGAATCACTCTTTTTCTTTACTATTTGTTATTTCAATTTCCTGACCCAACTACAAAGAAAAGATTAGTGATTAGTCTTTTTTTCTGCGGCCATGGGATCTTGGTCCCGAACTGGCTTTGGAGTACCTTCAATTTCTATTGCCTACATGTAAAAAAGGTAACAACGTACCGGATATGAAAGACAAGAGGATCAAGCGATATCAAGACGATTCAAGCTCCCATCCTATACTCCATAAGAAGCTCATGGAGCATTGGATGAAGCAGAGTGCTTAACCGATCTCAGACAGTTCGAGAGACGAAGCAAGAGGATGAAGCGATATCATCAGACAAGTCAAATTTGTATCCTATACTGTCATGACAAGCTTACTCATGACCGTATAGGGCTACCAAATTTCAAGTAATTAATTGCCAATCTGGCTCAAAAATGAAGTAGAGGCTCAGAAGATTGTACCTTGAGAAAGGGCAAGTGAGCTCAAAACAAGAGTTAAGGAGAGCATGGAGAGGGCTTCCAATTTCCTTATCATCCTTCCTCTAAATTTGTTGTCTAGACTCTAGCTTTCAGTCTCCTATGAAGGTAATGGTATGCTTTGTTGATGTAGAACATAGCTAGGGTGTTTAAATAGTTAGTGATAGATACCAATTCATGGAGTAATTATTCAGTGGTCTTGGGGTACCGTCACATGATGTTCCAACACTTCTCCTTTATCACATATTTTCAAAGGGTCCGTATATTTAGTACTGGGCTCCACAAAAATGTGCGACAGAAAGGGTGTTGGAATACTACGTGTCAGCGTCGACCACCAAATAACTTTTTTCATGCGTGAGTATATCTACTAGATGCGTGGGAAAGACATGAGTAAAAAAAAATACCATTTGATGGAACCTTGCCCATTATTGTTCTGGTACAAGCTAGCATAAAATAAAATAAATAAAAGTCTTCTGGGAATATGACAGGGTTGCTTTCTAGGGCTTCCAAAATATACATTTGATATACTCCTAGAAAGTAGTTCATGAGTGCGTTGGGTCTGGGAATCGAGACCTCGAAATACCCTGTCTTGTTTTGCTCCTCCCTTCTCAATATACTACATTGAATACAAGTAAGGTTCAAGAACCCTCTCCTCTTGTTTTTTTCTCGGACAGGGGATGCTTGCGAGCATCTTCCTGTAGAGTGGTGTCGAGCGGTCGATATGGTCGTTAATGTCAGTATGAACGGATCAGATTGAATCTGAATGTATATAAATCTGAATCGTCCACTGCTCAATTAAAATCCGAGCCATCAATTGTCGAGATGAACGGCCGGATCGACCTCTACACCGCTCTGTAAAGGATGCCCCGGCCAGCATCCCCATTCTGTTTTTTTTCTCTTGTTAAGCTTTTTGCATTTGTTGAGTCTCCATGAACCTAAATATCATTTTCTCATCTTTTCGCAGTGGACTATCAAATTATGGACGGAATAATTAAAAAAAATCATTAAATTATTGTTAGGGAATGCCTTTAGACACCAGCAATCTCTTACTATAGAAATCTTCAAAATTACTCATATTGTGAGGGGTTTAGGGGCGGCTCAACCCATTTGTCAACTCCAATACAAGTTAAAAATTAAATAAACGGGACAACTATTCTACGAATTATTGGAGCTGTCAATATTAGACTAATGTTAAAGAAATAATGGCTCATATTACTTGAGAGTGGAATGAGTGATCAATTAATAATATTTGGGACCTCCACTCATTGCCAATCGGTTTTGAAATGGACATAAAGTTTAGAATTTTTTGTTACGGAGTTTCCACAATATTTTATGCTTTCTTATTTTGCGCCTCCCTTTTCAAGATAACTCATTGAATACAAATAAAGGTTCAAGATCTTACTAAAATTGCAAGTAGTCAAATTCAAACTGTCATTACAAATTTCAAATTCTAAACAGGAGAGAAATATTTTACTTAGGTCCATCAAACTCATACTAGTAATAAGTCATTACAAACTTCAAAATTCATAACAAGATATACTCAGCTCCCTCGTAGATTCCCTGATTGTTCAAGAGTCCCCTATTGCCTTGCTTCACGTACGGAAGCAAAAATCTCCTGGCAAACTTCGCAGGAATAGCAAGGGTGTAGTACCTAAATTCTCCCCTAGCAACACCTTGATTGATACCAACTACTTTCTTATCTGCATTAACTAAAGCACCTCCACTAAAGCTGCAACCAACATTTAAATTGAAGGTTAAGAACAAAAAAGTCTATAGGTGCATATGAGAGGGAAACACAATGTCCAGGTCTGCCATGGAAAAACTCTCAAGAGCAAGAGTTTCAGAAAAAATACCAGACCAAGCAGCATAGATGCAAATCTTTGGGTTGCCAACAGTTGAGACACCCAGTCCAACCCTTGCCAAATTTTTTGGATAATCTAACCTTGCATAAGGCAAGGTCAGTAGTGGGGTCAATAAGCAAAACATCTACTTTCCAATATAGTGTTTGGTTACCCAGTGATCTTACCGTTACAACATACTTCACGTATTTCCTAATAGGACAATCAAAGAACCTGAGCATTAGTCAATACTAAAAACAAGAGTGGGAAATGAAAGTATTTGTTTTCAATTTTTTTTTGGCTTGGTTTAAAATGGCTAGAACCCATCCCTATTTATACTACTCCATGGAAGGGTCTAGTATAAAAAAACTTTGAGGCAATTCTAGAATTACACATGTGACTAATTCTCAAAAAAAAAACTCTAGCTAGATATTCTTAAGAATATTCTAGAGCTAGATATTAATATCTTCTTCAATAATTAATATTTTTCATCTTTGAATTTGTCAATTGGAGCTTTGTCAATTAGACATGTTTGGACTTAATTTTCTTGTGACAAAATACTAAATTTAATTTAAGTTTCAATTACGTTAATTATTATTAATATACAATTAAAAAGTAGATAAAAATAATGATAACAACAACAAACTATGGAGTAATTATTTAGTGGTCTTGCGATAACGTCACGTGATGTCCCAACACCCTCCTCCACCACACATTTGCGAAGGGTCCATACACTTAGCACTGGATCCCACATAAATGTGTGGTGGAGGAGAGTGTGAGTACCCCAAGACCACCAAATAATTTTTCCAATGCATGAGAATATTCGTGGGAAAGACATGATTAAAAAAAAAATACCATTTGATCGAAACTTGCCCATTATTGAACTGGTACTAGCAAGCATAAAATTAATGGGGCCTTTCCTGAGGGGAATATGACAGGGTTGCCTTCTAGGGCTTCCAAAATATACACAAAACATTAATATTGTCCCTTTCGTTATTAGCTAATCAAAATATATTTGAATCATTTGATATACTCCTAGAAATTAGGTCATGAGTGCGTCGGGTCTCGAAATACTCCTTTCGGGTTCGTTTAATTAGCAAGATAGTGGTACAAAGTGCAAGAAAAAGAAAAAAGATATACTTTTTTTGGTGTTCACTTAGCAAGAATATCCTAGAAAATGGTAGAAAATAAACTTTTTCATATAACCCTCTAAAGCTAGCAAGCTTGTTTTAATTTTCCTCACAAAAAGTGTAGGGAAATTTTATTTTCTTTCTAGAATGAACAATAATTAGTCTGACTTCTTTATTTCCTTGCAAAACGATCTCATCTTAATCAAACGGATGTGAGAAAAAAATATACATTTTCTCTTTCTTTTTCTTTACTTCACTTTCTCTCATTTTCACTTTCCGTTATATTTTTCTCGCTAATCAAACAGACTCTTCACCTTCCTTTTCAATATAACACATTGAATACAAGTAAAGGTTCAAATATAACTCATTGAATAACAATCATTTGATTTACTTTTCCAAGACGAAGCAAATAATTCACAAAAATTTGACGCAGAACGAACAAACACTAAAAAATTTGAATAAGGACAAAAAAAAATTGCAGAAAAACCCATAGCAAAACTTAGATTGTTTTTGTTTTTTCTCTGGTTAAGCTTTTTGCATTTGTTTGAGTCTCTGTGAACCTTAATACGGAGTATCATTTTTTCATCTTTTAATAGTGGACTATCATTTTTACGGACGAAAGGAATAAAAAAAGAACATTAAATTATTGTTCGGGAATGCCTTTAGACGTACGTGTAACATCCGTTAATTTGGGGTTAATTTAGTAATTTATTGAGCTTTTGCCGTTTGAAAAAAAAAAAAAAAAGAGGAAGAAGGAGAGAGGATAGATGTCTCGGCAAATTATGCATGGGACTTGTACAGGGCAATATGTAATTTATTGCTCCTGCCATGTGTGATTTAAAAAAAGAAAGAAGAGAGAATAATAAGTTCTCCTATTATGACAGGATATCTCGTAATATATATGTTTAAAGTGTAAGGGAGTTTTGACATGAGAGTGAGAAAAACTTATGCATTTATATGGTCAGTAGCATTTTTGGCTTTGAGAAAATGCTAAAGAGATTGTGAGCAAACAAAATCATCGGCAAACTGTAGTCTGGTTGACATATAATTTTAAGGCGTCATTCTTGAGGTGATACACATATTTTACAACCACAATTTGAGGTGTCGGGTAGTGTGCAATACATTCTTAGCTAAATCTTTTTGCAAAGGGTGTTCTTTTAATTCTCACGTATTTGTACGCCTTTGATCCCTGAGCTTATTGATTAGATTATTGTCACTTTTTGTATCGTGACACAGAAAATGTTTAACTGAAAGCCATAGAACAGATTGATACATGTACAAGCCCACCAGGTCACAGAAGTATGGTTGACTGTCCTACAGAGAGTCCAGAGTATTTATGAGATCCTGTGCCTAAACAGATTTGACTTGGGTGGTACTTGGAATGTTACCGAGATGAACCGGTTGTGAGGCTACGAATGAATTCTTTTTTCAAATTGATTGGGCTTGATTTGTTATCCTCATTTGTTGAGCATACTCTTATTGCAAGCCACATTTATTATCCTCGTATTGCATATACTACCTAGCCCTTTTATATCTTTTAGGTGCGGGATCAAGTTAATGGGGACTCGAGTTGGAGTATTGAAAAATTTAGTTTTAGAAATTCTTTGGAAAACTATATCATTTTGGAGGATTTTAGGTTCACCATGTATATTTTTCTAGAGGACTTTTAATTATTGAAAATATATTTTATTTTGAGACAATGGAAAAATGCGGGTAGTCACAAGAGACCAGCAATCTCTTATTGTAGAAACCTTCAAAATTAATATTGTGATGGTGTTGTAGGGCGGCTCAACCTGTTTGTCAACTCCAATACAAGTATTAATAAAAAATAAAAAAGAAAGAAAAATACGTATTTACGGAGGTGTCCAAAAGTGAAAAAACAAAAAACAAAGACCACGCTGTGTGGGCCAATCGAAGAGAAAAGAAGGAGACAGTTTCTGCCAAGTCAACATCAATAAGAACTCTCGAGCCCAAAAAAAAGAGCATAGGATAGTGACGCCGCCCAAAGGGTCAAAACTGTAGTTATTTCTGTGCTCCACTATTGATCTGTCAAATGGTTAAGCAACAATGTTAGCTTTAGGTGGTGTTCTAGGTAACATTCTTTTTCTAAAATTTCTTTTTTTTTAATTTTTAAATTTAAATATAATGAAAATAAAAAATATTTTTTTGATTTTTCTTGCACCGTATAAAAGATTTCAATGAAATCTATCAAACAAGATCCATATTGGTAGAAAAATTATTTATGTAAATAGATGATTTTTGATCTTGAAATTACCTTTTTTTTTCTAAAACCTTCCTTTTATTTAGTTGGAACACCACCTTATTCTACCAATAGCATCTTATGGGTAAAACTAGAGCTCTAAATGAACTGAATCATTCGCAAACTGTTCGAGACTCTGTTCGGTAAGAGCTCGTTCGAGTTCGATTCGTCTACTAAACGAATTGAATCTGAACCTCAATTCTAGGCTCGTTCTGTAAATGAGCCGAACTTGAGCTTAACGGTATTCGGCTCGGTTAGGCTCGCGAACTTATACTTAAATTTAATTAATAATTCAATAAGGGTCTATTTGTAAATATAAATTTTTTTAAGATTATATATATAATTCAATACTTATTTTTTTCCCAAATTCTATACAATCAATGAGAGAGTTTGGGTTCGCTTGAGTTTAATGAGTCGAGCCAAACCAAACCCGAGTTTTGACGAGCTCAATTTGAGCTTCGATTCGGCTTAGCTTGATTCTTTTGAGTTTAACGAGCCAAACTTGAGCCAAGATATTCAGGTTCGAATTGAACTTGAGCCAGACTAGAACCTTAACGAACCCAACCGAGTCGAACCCGAGCCTTGAAAAATTTTACCGAGCCGAACTCAAGCCAAGTTGTTTAAGCTCGAATCAAACTCGAGCCGAACTAGTACCTTAACAAACCCGAGTCGAACTTAACAGGGTTCGGCTCGATTCGATTCGTTTACAGCCCTAGGTAAAATCCAACCGCCAGAAAAGGCCGAAACTATCAATAGAGTAGAAACGATTCCATAACACGGGAATGAATGGGATACAAGAAGAAATTAACCCGCTCATTACCCACATACTTGGCAAAAGAGAGCTACATAGCGTAACATATAGAAAAATAGATTGACGTAATCAAACTTAGGTAATAACAAGTCAATCAAAAACTAGAGCAAGGATAAAAACCCATTGGACCAATCAAACTTAGGACATCAAACTTAGTTAATACTAACAAGTCATTCAAGTCATTACATCTAAAGAACATCAAACTTAGGTCATAACAAGTCATTCAAAATAACACACTCATTACATCTAAAGGACATCATCTCTTTCTATTTTTAAACTTGAGCGAAAGATATAATCAAATTTGGGTAATAACTAGTCATTCAAAACTTGGGAACTCCTTCATTCTTCACGAACCCTGGCTTGCCTAGCTTCACGTACGCAAGCATCAACCTACAAGCAAACTCCGAAGGAACCACCAAAGTATAGTATCCAAAATCTCCATGAGCAAAACTTTGGTTTATTCGAACAACTTTTGCATTTGAATTAACGATAGCGCCCCCACTGAATCAACACCCGGCATTCATATCACAAGTTAAGACGTGAAAGTCTTCAAGCGCAATCTAGTGATAGGGAACATAAGCCTCCTTCTCTTCCAGGGAAAAACTGCAAAAAGCACGTGGTTTTGCATCTAAATTAACGATAGCGCCCCCACTGAAGCCACACCCGGCGTTAATATTGCAAGTTAAGAAATGAAAGTCTTTAAGTGCAATCTGGTGATAGGCAAGATAAGCCTCCTTCTCTTCCAGGAATAAACTGCAAAGAGCACGTGGTTTTTCAAATATTATACCGAAACGAGTTGCATTTATGCAATCATCCGGGTTGCCTGCAGTGGTGACAATTGCCCCACCTTAGGTACTGAGAAACAGAAATAAAAAACATGACCCCCAAAATTTTTGAGCAATACAATGCAAGGTCAGTAGTGTGGTCGATAAGCAAAACATTTGCTTTTCAGGCAGTAGTAGTTTCTATTATTTAGTTTGGACAAAATTTTTGGAAAAGGGAGAATACTAAAGACAAGAGTGGGAAATGAGAGTATTTGTATTACACTTGAACTCAAATTTTTTTTAGCTTGGTACAAAATGGCTAGAACTAATACCTATTTATACTACGCCATGAAAAGCTCTAGTACAAAGATATTGTCATACAAGATAAAACTTTGAGGTAATTCTAGAAGTATACATGTGACTAATTCTCAGAAAAAAAAATCTAAATATTTCACAAGAATATTCTAGAGCTAGATATTTTAGAGTTTCAAAAACCTAGCTAGATATTTATATCTTCTTCCATAATATCTTCCATCTTTGGATTTTGTTAATTGGACTTGTCTAGACTTAACTTTATTGTGCCAAAATACTAAATTTGGTTTATGCGTCAACAACGTTAATCATAATTAATATGCAATTAAAAAGTAGATAAAAATAATTATAATACCAACAAACTATCCTTATATTTAAAAAAAAATTAAAATGCAAAATTTCAAGTTCCTCAATTGGAGTCTATCACATTAAGGCTTTATATTTCCTTTGTGAGTGAAAGAAAAGTTGGGCAAAACACAATCAAAGTATAACTGATAAGCACCCGAGAATGTAATGTAGGGTGCGCTAGTGTTTAGTCTTAGTTTAATTTAAGTACTAATTAGCTATTGTTAACGATATTTGCTTGTAGAATGTTTTAGTTTTGTTTTGTAGGTGAATTGCCAAAGAAAGGAAATTTTAAGGCCAAGGCAGAAGCAAACCAAGATCAAGCAGAATTGCCAAGGCAGAAGTTACCCAGGCAAGGCAAGGCAGAAGTGACCCGACGACTAGGAGTGCCAAGGCAAGGCAGAGGAACAGACCAAGTACCGTGTTATTGGGTTCGGCATCAATGTAAAGGAATATGTTCCATCGATGCCGAGGTTCGTAGGAGTCAAGTACTAAGCCACTCGGCATCGATGCAAAGTTTTATAGTCCATCGATGCCGAAGCCTTTAGCGTAGCAATCTAAGCCCTTCTCCATCGATGCCGAGGGCCTTAGGAGCGAATCTTCAGAGTATCTCACAGTATATTCTGCGCGTGGATCCCCGGAGTATAAAAAGCTTGTGACATCATTTTGTAAAAAACAAGTAGAATAGATTGAATAGTACAATTTTTAGATCTAGAATAAATTTTGAATCTCTTTGCATTGTTCTTGAGTGTTCTTCATTTTCAGCTTTGAATATTTTAATTTCTGCCTTTAGTTGTTAATTTTTGATATTGTCGCTTTAATTAAAGTTGTTTATTTGCTTCCGATCTATCTTAATCTCTAGTTTATTTCAAGTCTTATTATTTCATTATGTTAAGTAGATTTTTGCTTGCTCTTGTCTCTCTAGATATGGGTGAGTAGTTTTCCAAGGTTAGGTCATGAGGTGATTAGCACCTCATGCCTCAAGTAGAATTGCGTTTTTCACCATAAAGTTTAAACCTTTGGTTTCGATCATTGATGTGGGGTTCAGGTTTATTTGTCAAATCGCTAAGGTGTTAATCTCCTTGATCATGTGTAGGTAGGAGCATCGCCTACCTACCACACATGATACTTGGAGCTCTGACGCACGAGGCATTTGCTAAATAAATTCTAGAGCTAGCTTGGTGTTCGAACCATTCTATTTTCCGATTCGGAAACCTTAATTGTGTATCCTAAATTGCGTATTTGGGTAAGAAATGCAATTTTAACTTGAGTCGTGAGTGTTAGTAATTCCTAGACCTGACCTGTCTTTTATCTTAGTTTATTAGCTTTTCAATTTAGCCCTTTTCATTTCCACTATGCACGTAAAACCAAGTTGGCTGTCTAAAAGCCGAAAGCCCTTGCTTGCATCTACAAATCCAACAAAGCCGTATTAATTTTTCCCTTAGGTACGATCTCGAATTTCCGGATTATCATGCTTCAACTAACGTATTAAGCCCTATGCTTGGGGCATTATTCCATATATCGGAGCAAACGAAGCAATAACCTCTTTCCATACAAGCCCTACATTGAGGGATTTTTTTTTTTTTTTGGGTCAAATTTTAGAAGTACTTTCATTGATATGAAAACCATACATCAGGAACAGGTAGCCAACCCCAGTGAGGGAGGAAAGCAACCACAAAAGGAGGTCTAAACTCACAAACGAACATTCAAGACCTCACACAGACAAGACTTGTCTCCGACCTCAAAAAGCCATCAAGGCGACATTGAAAACCCACCACAACAACACCACAACGAGTGAAAGAAAGTCCCACGTAGGGGAAGAAAACCAACAAAAAACGTCAAACAAAAAACCAAAGCAAAACTTAAGAGCAAACAACAGATCTATACTCCTAAGTCCAGCTGCCCAAAAAATGCCGATCAAGACCCTCAGTGCAGTCGAGACACAGCAAAGACCACGAAACGGAAACTTGATCACCATGACTGTGAGAATCCACCCAAGCATAAGTTTCCCACATCGGGAAAAGATATGGAAATTGAGGTGGTTTATAAGTGATTCCGACCAACTACTGTATAACTCGAGGTTAACTTTTGAGCCACGTGGTTAAGCTAAAGGTTAAATAGGTCAGCTGGCGCGGATCGTTATAGTTGGTATCAGAGTACAACTCTAGTCAACATGATTGGGGCCACCTCTAGAATCTGGTACGAGCACACTGATTGTGCTATACAGAGTTAAGTGCCACACTATGACTACCAGGGGTTGTTGGGCTAATGCAACGAGGACGTTGCATTAAAAGATGGAGAGAGTGTGAGAACCCACCCAAGCATAAGTTTCCCACATCGGGAAAAAATATGGAAATTAAAGTGGTTTAAAAGTGATTCCAACCAGCTACTGTATAACCCAAGGTTAACCTTTTGAGCCACGTGGTTAAACAGGTCAGCTAGCGCGGGTTGTTACAACAACAACCACACCCCACCACACAACACCACCAACTATTACCTCCGTCCCAAGAAACTACGCCGTCGTCAGGGCGTGAACCTATACGACACCCAGAATGACAAAAACATAACGGTGCTGGCCTGATAACGTCGATGAAACTGTAGGATGATCAAAAAGAAGAGCACACGGTGGGGAAGATCGGTCAAAGGAGCACACATGGACTACTCTAGTGACGATCGGCTTCATCAACGCTAGGGCTCACTTAAATCAGGGGGATAGATTTGAAGGGGAGAGACAGCGGGAGGGGAGGGGGGGGGGGAGGTGCCGCCCCTCCCTCAAGAAACCTTAAGCGTCGAAACTCTTAGAGAGAGAGAGAGAGAGAGAGAGAGAGAGAGAGAGAGAGAGAGAGAGAGAGACATTGAGGTTGAATTTCTATCAAATGGTTTGAAAGATGTCATAATTAGATCAAACAATTTAGATTAATGCATTTGGGGTTCCACTTCTTGAAATAAGGTCCGACTTTTTTCTAATAAATAATCCTACGATGCATACCGAATTAGGATACACATATAAATTGTAGGATTTACGGTCGTATCGTAGAATTTCTATACAACAAGGATACATGGTAGGTGAAGGAGACGATACAAATCGTAGGAATGTATCATCATGTATTGTAGGTTAACAACTATGATTATGGATATTTTATGCATATTTGGCATTACCTCAGTGTGACATGAGTATCCATATTTGGCATTACCTCGACGTGGTATACATCAGCGAGGGTTAGCAAGGGAATCACTCTTTTTCTTTATTTGTTATTTCAATTTCCTAACCCAACGGCCAACGCTCGTTGGCGTGATCCCAAGCCTTCCTCAGTGGAAGCGGGAGTTCGAGCCCCGCGAGGGGTGCGGGAGGATTTCAGGGCTATGAACAGCCTCCAAACCATCTATGAATTAACTTACTAATCCCCCTAACACCCCTATCCCCGTTGATGTATAAACTATGACGGAAAAAAATCCTTACCCAACTACTCCATGGGATCTTGGTCGCGAACTGGCTTTGGAGTACATTCAATTTCTAAAGCTTACGTATGAAAAAGACCAAAATACCCCTTAAAGTTAACTTTTCCCTCCTGTGCATTTCAATTTTGCCTCCTCCGTTCGTTTGTTTTGCCCTTCCACCTTCCCTGGACTTCTGAAATTCACGACTCACGAGCTTATGAAAGTTTCTTCTATTACTCCAGTACTTATGCCAAAAGCAAGAGGAAAATGGGAAAAAAATTGAACTGATGAACCCTAAACTGTTTTTGTTAATCTGATCTTTTTTCAAATAGGTATTGTGTTTGCTAATCTTTTTTGTTTTAGAACTGGAAGAACTTTATTAATAACGAGGAAAGAAAATAACGACGAGGAAACGTACCTCCGACAAGAAACGCAACCAATTAACCGAACAAAACAAAACAAACAAAGTGCACAAACTAAGTTATCTAAAAAGGGGACTTTGGGTTGGTGTTGTGCAGTTAAGTGCACAGCACTGTGCTGGGCACCTCTGAGCCGTTGGATTGTGTATCCGACGGCTCTGATCTCATCTTGGCAACCAACGATTGAGAGCCGTTCATTGCCGAGATGAGATCCGAAAATAGAAAAACAAAAGGTATGTCGAAGATTTTTAGAACATCATTTATTGAAGTTTGAACCAACGTTTATCTTGTAGGACATGGGACAAGGCATGAGCAGGCGGCGCTGGTAACTGAAGTAGCATTAGTTTCTTCACATCTACAATCCTTAGAGCATCCGCACGTGGCTCTTGAAAACACATTTCTAAACTAAAATAAAGAGC
Organism: Rhododendron vialii; assembly: GCF_030253575.1. Lineage (NCBI taxonomy): Eukaryota > Viridiplantae > Streptophyta > Magnoliopsida > Ericales > Ericaceae > Rhododendron > Rhododendron vialii. The sequence continues at coordinate 9,041,963 of NC_080558.1, read as the reverse complement.
AAAAACGCGGAAATGGGCAAAAAATGATCTGCACCAGCCTCACTTCATTCCTCTTTACTTTGCAAAATAAGTAACTTTGCGACGGTGACTCTTTTGATTATAAGAGTCATTTCACCCTTTCAAACATTATTTTAATAATTTTTGTTTCAAATGCCCTGTTTGAGTCACAACACTCAAAAAAATTAAGCGTTTCAATTTTTAATTTGTTTGAAGCAGTGCGAAAATCTTATTTTTAAATCATTTTATTCTAAAGGATCATAATTAATTTTTAACTCTAAGTTTCTCTCATATGAAAGCTCTAGAGCCAAAAAATAATTATGACCCTTTAGGATTAAACGATCAGAAAAATAAAATTTTCATACCGATTTAAGTGGATTGAAAATTAAAGTACTTAATTTTTTAGACAGTTTATATATATTAAGAAATATGACTAAAAAAATTAATAAGTGCTCTAATTTTCAATATATTTGAACTGGTACGAAAATCTTATTTTTTTAATTATTTTATTCTAAAAGGTCATGATTAATTTTTGACTTCTAAGACCCTCATGTACGAGCCCTAAGATAGTCATAGAACCCCATGAAGAGCAAATACTTAATTATAAGAGAAATTTGAGAATAAATAAAGAAAATATACAAAAGTATAAATATTTAATTGAGTAGAAAGTGATAGTAAAAAGTCTAATGCAGTAGATATTTTAAAAATAAGTAGCTAAGGTAATAAAGTTGATTTATAAGACGTAATTTAGTTTAAAATCTAAAAAGACCGATGCGTATGCTTTTAATATTCTTCTTCGTCAGTGTAAAACGCACTTGTTCTTGAAAGTAAAAGAGGCATTGAAGGCTCGAAAAGACCTGACGGCCAAATGAAGTTGGTCCTACCGGCATCCAAGATCGGCACAATTTTTGCTCTGAAATTCATTATTTATTGAGAGATGCTACATATACTATCATCCATCCACTACACCATTCACTACATTTTTTGTACGGCTCACTCCGGCTCTCAAAAAAATACAGACAAATGTCCATAAATTTTAGAATAATACTTTATGGGGCCTTGTAAAAAATCAGCTCCAAAGAATATCGGTAAGTATTATTTCTTAATTTGTAGGGACGAAACTGTTTAACTGCACCGTTTCGCCCCTACGAATCAATAAATAATATTTACCGATATTTGTTGGAGCTGATTTTTTACAGGGCCCCATAATATATTATTTTAAAATTTATGAATATTTTTCTGTATTTTTTTGGAACACAGGATGAACCCTACAAAACATGTAGTGGATGATGTAGTGGTTAAATGTAGTGTACCTAGACTTATTGTTATTTAATTGAAAAGAATTATAGACAGTAGTAGTATATAATGTCCATAAATCAATTGTAAACAATAATGTTCATATTCCATATTCTATTAAATTATTTATACCGCCAATGTAAACATTTGTTTCCTTCAAATCTCATCAGGGGAAAATTAGCCATAAGGATGGTAAAATAGTTTTCAATTAGAAGGACGCCAGCAAAATAGTTTTCAGTTGAGGTCCTTCAATTTTTTTAGTTTTTTTAGCCATAAGGCCAAAACATGTTTAGACATTTTTATAGGATTTTAATGGTTTAAGCACTTTCATAGGGTAACCTAGAATTTTGGACACTTTCATATATAGGATACCCTAAGGTTTTAGATACTTTCATAAGGCAATATAGAGTTTTAGACACTTTCATAGGCAAATTTATCCTTATGTTTGATTGCAAAGATGGTTGTCCTTGAGCTCAAAAAGTGTAAATACGTGAGATTTTCGGCTAAGTCTCCCCAAAATCAATTACATTGCGTCGCGTCATCATGTTTTATTAATTGAGACTACTGTTTTGACGACGTAACGCAATATTGTACGTAATTGATTTGGAGGAAACAAATATTTACACCGCCGGTGTATATAACTTATTCTCATTATATCTAGCTAGATATACATACATATGTATATATAATAGATGGATGGATAAGACATATCATATATCATCATCATAAAAAAATTAATGTGATTACACGAATGCTATATTGGGAAATTGAATTCTATGAAAAGAAACTTTCAAATATAAGGAAATCTGTTAGCTATACATCTATTAGTTTTTATGAGCAAGAAACTGCTTCAGTGTTTTTTTTTTTTCGTTTTTTTCATTTCTTTTCATGCGAAGCTTATTCATTAGTAATAAATTAGAGGGCTATCAAATTTCAAGTAATTGCCAATCTAGTAGCTCAAAAGTATAAAGTAAGGGTTTCAGAATGTCGTACCTTGAGAAAGAGAGAGGGTAAGTGAGCTCAAAAGAAGAACAAGAAAAAGCATCAAGAGGGCTCTACCGATTTCCTCATTATCTTTCCTCTTAATTAAGTTGTGGCCTAGCTAAGGTAATGGTATGTTTTGTTCTAGGCCATAGACTATTTATACGGTGCTTAAATAAGGTTAGATACCAATCCATAAGTGTATATATACATATTTACAATATGTGAGGAAAACGCATTATAAGAATACCATTTGTTGGAAATGTGCGCATTATTGAAATGATACAAGCATAAAGTAGAAGTCTATGTTAATACGGGAACGATCTCAATTATTGATGTAGATTTGTAAGGAGTTTGAAAACGGGCCAGATAGGACTGCTCCATATCCTAGTTAGAAATATCCAAAGGGTCACATGGCTGAATATAATTATTTTGACCAATTAGTTTTTTTTTTTTATCGGTAAGGAAAAGATTTTATTCATAGCTCAAAAGAATATATCGAGAAAGATGTTGAAAATGCATCACACTTAGAACATACATCCCAACAATTGATATGCTTTGTTGATCTAGGCCACAACTCTGTTTATAGGGTGTTTAGATAATGATATATACCGATACATAGAGTAATTATTCAATAGTCTTGAGGTATCTTCACGTGATGTCCCAACACCCTTCTCCACCACATATTTTCAAAAGGTTCATACACTTAATACTGGGCCTCACAAAAAATATGGGGTAGAGGAGAGTGTAAGGACACTACGTAGTAATACCCCAAGACCACCAAATAATTTTTCCCAATTCATGATAAAAAAATATATATATACCATTTGATGGAAACTTGCCCATTATTAAACTGGTACAAGCTAGCATAAAATTAATCAAAGCCTTCGTCAGGCTGTTAATTAGCCGGAGCATTTTCCGAGGAGAATATGACGGGGTTGCTTTCTAGGGCTTCCAAAATATACACAAAACCCCATTCTAGAATACATTTTTAAAAAATAAGTACTTATTTCACACTTTTAAATTCAAAAATAATATAAATGAAAAATAAATTTTTTATTTTTTTTGTAACATATAAAAGATCGATTTCATCGAGATCTTTCAAACAAGTTCCTTACTGCATATTTTTAGATTTCATTAAATCTATTATTTTTTAACTTAAAATTGCATTCTTAAAAAATAAGTACTTAAAACCCATTCTAGAACGATTTCTATGGGTTCCCTTTCGTAATAAATCAAAATATAATCATTTGATGTATACTCCTAGAAATTACTTCGTTCATGAGTGCGTTGAGTCCCGGATTCGAGACCTCGAAATACCCTTTCTTGTTTTGCTCCTCCTCCCTTTTCAATATAACTCGTTGAATATAACTCGAGACTTCGAAATACAAGCATTTTGCATTTGTTTAGAGTCTCCACGGCACTGTCTTCAGTAATCTTCAATAAGGAAGTATTTTTTCATCTTTTCGTAGTGAGCTATCATTTACGGACAAAAGGAATAAAAGAAGAACATTAAATTATTGTTAGAACTTAGAAATGCCTTTAGACACCAACAATTCCTTACTGTAAAAATCTTCAAAATTAATATTGTGACGGTTTTGAAGGGGGCGGCTCAACCTGTTTGTCAACTTCAATAAAAAAAAAAAAAAAATCAACTCCCTATAAAAAATAAAATAAAATAAAAAACGGGATAACTATTCTACGAATTATTGGAGCCGTCAATATTAGACTAGGGTATTTGACATTGAAAAGCAAAATGACAACGCAGTCTACATATATAAAGAGATGCAACGGATTCAGTGGTTATGGGGGTGATTTTCCAGTCTGAGGTGGGAATCAGCTTCAGCTAGGTGCAGTCTTGTCCACTCTCTTTCACGAGTGTATCTGATGGGTTCGATTTGGTGAGGCATTTTTTTTTGTTTTTTGGTAATTTTTTTTATGTACTTGATGCTTTCAATGTTAACCTTCTTTGCTTCAGGGAAGAGTGGATGATCTGACAGTTGTCATTGTAGATGTACTGTAATTTTTTCGTTTTAATGTAGTAAATGGGACAAGGGGTATCTCTGGAATTTAAACACTTTATTAAAAGCTAACAAACATTATATCCAAACCAAATTTTGGGGAAAATGCTTTCAAATCTCCAAGAAATTGACTTCGTTATAATTAGTGGGGGAAATTTCAAAATACCCCCAAACTTTAATATCTAACAGACACTCAATCTTTGTTAAACTTTAATTAGACATCTAAACTGCTGTATTAAGTAGTTATTCAATTAACCCTCTGCAATCTTAAATCTGTCCAATTGCTAAACAAATTTTGCGCCCCTCTCCCTCCTCCCCGGGCTCCACCTCCTCCTCCTCCATCCACTCTCCTCTTTCTTCCCCCTCTTCCCTATGGTTTTTTTCTTTTCATTTTCTCCTCCCTCAAATCTGACCCTCTCTATTCAGCGGGCTCTGCTGTCACCGGAGTTGTTTGTCAGCATGTAATCCATCGCCGGAGCCCTTGTGGCAACAGTGGTGGAGGCAGTAAGGGTTGTGATCCGTTCTACGGTTTTTGGGCGACTGAATTTAGGGCAAGATTTGAGGGAGTTTTATATCTCCTTGCGAGAGTAATAAAATTCGCCTTTGGGCGATTTGTTTACTGTTCGGGCTCAAGAAGATTAGTATGCATCTATTAGTGGTTTGCTAAAAATTCATTAGGGTGTTCATTTCTGGTCGAAGTTCATCGGTTCAAATGGATAAGGAAAAGCTAAGACTGAGGTAGCTGTCCTTTCTTGTAGTTGTGAATCGCCTGGGTTTTTGTTGTCTTTTTTTCTTGGCTAGCAATGTATCTCTTTTTGAGAGTATTATAAGATATATGAATTTTCTACTCAGTAGAAAATGCATAGGGATGAAAAAAATCAATCACCTAGTTCTTTCTCTTTATGTATTAGTTAGGGGAATGACTTCGGTGTCCCCGGTCATTTTGGGAACATCGTAACTTTTGACATAACAGAACCACTATGAGCATAACCAAAATCTATTATGAGTATAACCAAAAATGATTAGTTTGGCTTTGTCCAAATTATCTGTAATGAATTTCATTATGTAAGTGCCGTTAGATTTATCAATGCAGTACCTCACACTTTTGTAAAAAAAAAAAAAAGAACTGCTCTGTTAAATAGCTGAGTAGGATTAAGTGGAGCTAATTTCCTGTCCTGTCCTCTCTCCCAAACAGTGAGAGCCCAAACCCCAACCCAACTCAAATCCCCCAAATCAAAAGATCCAGCCAAGTTATTTAGATGGGAAATTCAATTCAACCCATTATCCAGCCAAGTTTTCTCTCAGCCAAATTGTGGTAGATAATACAGTATACTTTTACAAATTAGCTTATGAAATCCCGGTTCAGAACCCTAACAGAATCCAACTCCATATTTAATGAGGAAAACAAATTTAAAACCAAACAGCCCAAATACATTTGCCCATCCACAGTTAGATTACACAGACAAAATCTCGATACAAAGTCAGAAGCCCAATAAGATACACTGCTACCTAATTGAGCAGAGAGTCGACCAAAAGTAAAAAGCAAAAAACAAAAAACAAAACCAAGTTGTGTGGACTGTGGACCAATTGAAGAGAAAAGAAGAAGATAGTTTGCGCTGAGACAACATCGATAAGAACTCTCTAGCCCAAAAAATAGGATGAGTGATCCCGACCGAAGGATCGAAACTGTAGTTACTTATATGCTCCACCGTTGATCTTTCCCAATGGTGAAGCAACAATGTTAGCTTTCTTCTACCAATAGCATCTTATGAGTAATCCTAACCGCCTGAAAAAGAAGAAACTATCAATGGAGTAGAAACGAATCCACTCCATAGGAATGAATGAGATCAAGAAGAAATTAACCCTCTCATGTCCCAAATAATTGGCAAAAGAGATCAACATAGCGTAACATGGAGAAGTACATGGCTAATCTCACTTCTTACATCTAAAGGACATCATACCTTTCTCCTTTCAAACTTGAGCGATGACATAATCGAAGAGAAAGAGAAATGGACAAGACTTTGGTCTCACATGAGTTTAAAAGTGAGCGACCAATGTATTGCCTTTCACAACTCAAAGGTATCAAGAGCAATAAAAAAACTTGGGTAGTGGAGGATATAAAAAGGCATGAAAATAAGGCATACGCAGTGGAGGATATAAAAAGGCATGAAAATAAGGCATACGCAACAACTGGTTTTTATTATGAATATTTGGAGCATATTTGGCATTACCTCAACGTGACATGAGCATCCATATGCGCGCGCGCGTGTGTGTGTATGAGAGAGAGAGAGAGAGAGAGAGAGAGAGAGAGAGAGAGAGAGAGAGAGCAAACTTAAATAACTAAAGAAGTAATGGAATTGAAAGAAGTAACCAAGAAGGGATTAGCAACACTGGAATTTAAAAGCATAAAATGAATCCAATATTAAAGTACGTTGACATGACATGAGAGAAATAGAGAGCCAGACGGGGGGAGCAAACTCACATAATCTGACACCACAGGCCACGAGCCTCCTTCAGTCACTTGTGGGAAGATAAATCCTGATGGTGTCTTTCACTTTAAGTTTCCGCCTGCAGGTTGGGCATTTGCTTTGAGCAGCTATTGCCCCGCATATGCACTTTTTACAGAAAATGTGACCGCACTTGGTAGATGTTTCTTCAACAAATGGGCCCATGCAAACTGGGCAACTAAAGCTAGGTGCCTTTGGCGGGGGAACACTCTGGTATACTTCTAGAGCTTCACAAACATTGTTACTCTGCGAATCAGCAGTCCAATATTATTCATTTGTTGGCAACACTACATGAGTTGAAGTGCCAAATATGTGAATAAAATTTGTAACAAACCAATGAAAATCAAGACCAAACTCCAATTGAGCCTAAGAAAAAAGAACGTAGATTTGCAAACTATGGGAATATCTACACTTGTTTAGAGATCTGACGTGTTTATGAGAAGAGGAAAAAAGAGATGCGAACAGAGAGGAGAAGATCGAGCCACTTACAACCAACTAGATGCATAGTGCTATAAGTATCTTTCACCTACAGAACAACTTTCACTTAACCAACTAGACGCAAGGTTTCTCTTCCATTCTTCTTCATATTCTGGAATCTAATGTCTGAGGTAGAAAACTGTTCCCTATCTTTCACCTACAAAACGACTTTTACTTATACCCCTTACCCCAGTCAAAATAAAAAAAAATTCGTTACCGCAAGGATCCATTTCCATTCTTCTTCACATTCTGGAATCTAATGTCTTAGGTAGAAAACTGTTCCCCACCCTATCTTCAGAACTTCTGCACATAAACGTGATTTTCATCCTCTTATTTATCCTTTATAAATCAGTTGAAATCTATTTAAGCTTCTCCTAACAGTTCAATTTTTCCTAAAAGTTTGCCTTTTTCATTTACTGAAATGACCTCCCGATATTTGGTAATTCCTTTAATGTCTGTAGTAAAACTCCACAAATGAAAGGTACAAGACCGGTTATTAATCCTTTCCTAGCATGGTGTGAGTAACGATAAAACAAATAACCAATCCCAGTGACAAAAAAATATAATACCCGTCAGGCCAAAAGAAGTATGTCAATAAAGGAAAAGGATGGTATTATCATAACGTCCAGAAGTTAGTCATCACACCTTGGCTTTCTCATTGCTTTCTAAGTTTGTCCAAAGGTCACCATTGACATTTGCACGTTTTGTTGAACCTCCTTTGCGCCGGTTGTTGCCACTAGGAAATAATACCACTGCTGATTCTGTGATACCAATATAAGAATGCACGTTATAAGCCCCAGTTGTATAAAGAAACAAATTAAACAAGAAAAGAGAGCTGATATGGCGAAAAGAATGAAACATCAAAAAGCATGCTCATAAGTCAAATCAGTATTCTAAATGGCGGCCGCCGAGGCTGCCTAGGCGCTTGGAGGTGCACTGCCGCCACGCCAATACCCCTTGGCGTTTGTTTTGGCGCCCAGGGAGGTTTGGCGGTGTTTGGCGGCCGCCTAGGCGGCCTTGGCGGTCTTGACGGTCTCGGCGGCCTTGGTGGTCTTGGCGGCCTTGGCGGGGCTTGGCGGCGTCATCGGCGTCTTTGGAGGCCTTTGGCGGCCTAAAATGTATAGTATTAAACTAATGGAGATCAAGTTTTGGAAGGATATGGAGAAAAAGAGTTAAAGGAAGGAGATGAACTTTGAACTTGGCATTAGGGATCTTCGATCTCGTTTATTTCTACTTATTGTCTTATTCAACTTATTTGCTAGTTGCTACTACTTAATTTCATTTGGGTTTGTACATTAAACTTTGCATTATGATTATGTAGAACTTTAAACTTGCATTATGGATACATAAAATATAGTTTGATTGGATAATGGTTTGTTAAAATAAAAAAATAAAAACCCCCCGAATTGCTTGGTGCCGCCTAGGCGGCTTGGCGCTTGGAGGTGGGTCTCCGCCCTACTAGCGCGGAGCGCCATTTAGAACATTGAGTCAAATCTTCTTCCCACACCCCTCCTCATCTCCAAATTACTTACGTCTTGACAAAAAACAGAAGAAGATTTTTAACAACTGTCATTAGGTTGCACGTGGTAGGATTTTTATCAGTACTGTACGCCGCGTACAAACATGGTTATACAATTTCAGGCCCCATTGCAATGAATGACTATAATCAAAGCAATAAATCTCACAAAAACAAAATCCAAGATCACCAATAACCTAAGAGAGTCTATGACGCACGGGTACTTCTAAAACCATGCTGTACTTGTACCCGTACACTACTGGGGCTTGGAATGGTACTTCTATTCACATACTGGGTACACGAAATACGTACCGAGATATTTCCCTATGAACTTTCCATACCCAAGAAGTACCCCAATATATATGAAGGCGTACCTAATAAAGAGATGAAGCTAAGTTGACAAGACTTCATTGGCATGATTTTAGAATAAAGACTTCGGTCCTAGGTTCTTTAGTATAATGGCGTTAAACTTTAATTTGCACCTTAAGGTTGGCGCTAAACAGTTATTTGATATTGGTTTAATAATTCCCCAAGTAATTTAGCTATTTCCTTTATTTGACATGTAATTACTACATGTGATACATGCTCTATATTATGACAATTCGTGATAGTTGTACAACAGCCGTAGGCCCGTACCCATACCCAACAATTATGAAGGTTCGCCATACCCGTATCGTCAACACACATGTTAATGTGCTTCTTAGCTAAAAACCATAGTACATAGAGCACAGATTGTTTTTCAATAAGTAAAATGGTACAGTAAATAATTATTGCCAAGAACCTGAATGGCCTCTTCGAAAATCCCTTTCTGCATCAATCACCTCTACCACCCCACGGTTCCTTCTAGCATTCTCCCTGGCCTTAAGATGAGGAGTAGAATAAAAATTTAAGGAAAGGAAAAGAAATAAGAAAAGCAATTAGCATTAAAAAAAACAGCATGATACCAGCAGGGAATTTCATACCTCAACAAAACTTCTGGGGGAGCATATGACAACGTCATCATCAACATACCCAAGCTCAGGTGTCGTTTGTATTTGCAACAGTCCGCTCTCCCAAGGTAGGCCTATGGTAAGATTGAGATCAATTGGCTCACCCACTGGAATCAAATTCTCCGCAGGTGCAGGTGGATCATTTAAATCAAAATTGAGCACCATTGTTTCCTCCACTCCAAGCCTCAATTCACCAGTAGATTTACCTTAATCCCTGCATAATTTTACTATAGTGTCAGTTCTAGCTGTTTCTAGGTAAAAAATGGAACAAGAATCAATAAAATTGTACCTATCCTATTTCTTCAACTTTTCCTCCATTGCCTGTCTCAATGCTGCTACAAAAAACTCTCTATAATGAATATATTAAATTTCACAATTAGCAAAACAATGGAATATTTACAAACTATTTCTGCGAATGAAGACAAAATCAAATCAGAGCTCCAAAAAAACTGTCATGATTTTCATTAGAAGAATAAGAGAAATAAACATACTTCACGAATGAATTTGCTTGAGTGAATTTTCAAGTTCATGAATCAGGAAAAAGCAAAGACTGCACAACAGAAATTTTGAAACCGTACAAGAGAAAATAAATCACAAATGCCTCGTGTGTATTTCAACTAAAGAGTACCACCATGCCTCCTCAATGCACAACCGCCATGTCATGTTGCTGCTACACCTTCGACCACATGGGTCCTATCTGCGTTTTCATATCAAATTATGATCTGAACCCAGCAGTGGACCCATGAATTGTGGTTGAAGGGATAACACCAGTTGGATTCTCCTCACGCTTAAGGTTGGTTCAATTTCATTCCTAGCCACATGCAGTTTCCTACTATTGTAATCATGAACTAAACATTCGTGAACTGATAGCAGGATGAACTAAAGTTTCGTTGAGAATTACATACCCCAAACAATCTATACAGTCACTGAGTTATCACTTAGTCGTTTGGAAATCCCACAATTTTGCCATTCATTCCCAATGTTTAATTCTTTTCGCCAAGTAATCAAAACATTCAAGGAACATTGGAGTTTACCAGAGGTTAGAACAAACCACTTTAGTACAATACTTCAAATGCAAGCAAACTCATTCATACGCAAATCAAACATTTTGTCGACTTGTGCCACTAAGACAGGTTTCCACTTTCCATTTCTATTTCTCCCATTCAAGTTTCATTACATAAAAAAGACAACTGCATTTGATCATTTAAATCACTCTCCAAATCAATGTCCTTCTGTGTAACCCGTCCAAAAAAGTTATCTTAAAAACAAAAGCACATTACGCAATAGGTGCCACATTTGCTTACCTACAATTACAGGCTGGATTTTGAAACATAAGTTTGCTTGGATATCTAATTAGGGAAAGAACTAACAGAGCGGAATGACAACGCAATATCCAACAGAATGGTGATATATAGTCAACCCAAAAGATATTCAATATCAAAATGTAATGAGGAAAGTAATTATAAGTTAAAAAAAAAATATGTGAAACACCAGAGCACTTCAAGATAGTACACAATATAGATGTGTCCTAACGTCTGCCCCTTTGTCTCAGCCTATCAATTATATACAGTCGAATATACATAATTTGTTAAGCTTCATTGAACATATCTCCTTGTTCAATCAAAAAATCTACCCATATATACATCTGGAGTATAAACACATACATAAACATATAATTGCATCAATGCGTATCTACACCTGTACATATGTTTGCATATTTTTATCTACATCTATAATATATACGTACACATGCATGAAGATATAAAGCGAAAAGCCATGGGAGGAGTCAACTGTCTCCGGTTTCATATCTTGATCATTCAAATAGTTGTCCTGCAAGCTACCTTCTCACAAATCAAACATATCCTTCTTCATTTTGCCTTTCAATTCTTCTCAATAAGATGCTAGTCTTGTTCAATCATTTTGTATAGAACCCTAGATCAGTTATGCTAATTGGGAGAAGGTCGCACTGATATTCAATAGCACCCAATCATTTTCGTACCGATGTTCCCAAACAGGAAAAAGAAACAGCTACTTTTTTTAAAGGTTCTCAGGAAACAAAAAAACACTATCAAAAGGGAAAGAACGTGTAGAAAATTGCCTAATGAAGGATCCTGGAGTGAACTTCACCTTAAAATATGAATCTAAAACACCCAATTATTCGTATTTAAAGCATCCTCTCCGTATGGTTGTCTTTGTGTTTGTCTATATGCATGTAGAATTAATTTATTTCCCTATCTTTATACCTACTGGAAAGAGTTCCCGGAGATGAATCAATTCTATACATACAATTCTTTTTCCTTAATTCCAAAAATTCCACAGTTACCGAAGGATAAATTCATTTCTGCATCCGAATCTAAACTAATAATTACAACCGTATGATTGCCAAGCTTGATCAACTGAATATCAACAGGAAAACACAAAAATAAGAATAACTCTCTCTTAGACACTACCGTGTAAGTTAATATATATTTCTCCCTTACCCAAATACCATGCTGACATACGAAAAAACTTATGGTCAATTTACTCTCAAGAAACATATGGGAAATAAAAAGAGGGAAATGGTCAATTTGCTTTCAAGAAACTTATGGTCTCTTTCTCTCAGATTATTTCCCATCTTCTATACCGACTGAAAAGAGTTCCCGGAGATGAATCAATGTTAAACATATGACTATATTTCCTTTCTTTCCACAGTTACCCAAGGGTAAATTCATTTCTAAATCAGAATCTAAAATAGAAACTCCAAATGTATGATCACAACACTTTTTAAATTTGAAAAGGGATCGCCACGCTTGATCAACTAAATATCAACAGCAAAACATAAAAACAATAACAAAAAGTCTCTCCCTCAACCAAATTGCTTTCGGTATGACGCTTACTTACAGTCTATTTACTTTCAGGAAACAATAGAACAATATTTACCGACAAAAAAATGTACTCACAAGTCACAAGAAACAATGTAACATTCAACATGCATATGCACATGCATGTATCTGCTCTCTAGCTGTATCTCTCTTAGCAATCAGTTCTCTTCTTGTATCCAACAACACAGGCAATGAAATCAAAACCAGTAAAAAAAACCTACCCAAAATAATCTAAAACAAAAACAAATGCAACAAAAACAAATGCAACAAAAACAAAACTTTATAGTCAATTTACTTTCAGGAAACAATAGAAACATCATTACCGAGACAAGGAAAAAAAAACAATTTACTTCCAACAACCAATGGAACGTGCTACAAGTATATACATATACATATGCATATATCTGCTCTCTATCTGTATCTCTCTAAACAATCAGTCAATCAGTTTTCCTTCTTCTTCCCAAAAACACAATCATTGTAACCAAAAACACCTCCACGACTCAATAAACCACAAGAAAAACAAAAACAGAATAAAAATCAATTTACTTTAAACAATTGAGCATGCAACATATACGTATATATCAGCTCCATATCTGTATATCTCTCTCAACAATCAGTCAATCAGTTCCTCTTCTTGCATCCAAAAACACAATCAACAAAATCAAAAAAAAAAAAAAAACTCCACAACTCGAAAAAACCCAAGCGATTACAACAATCTCAACCAAAGAAAGAAAAAAATGCAGCGTAACAAGGCGGTATAATCGATGAACCGAGAGGCGATAGAAGTTTTCGTACCTCTGAGATTTCTCGGAGAGAGAGAGAGGGTTGAGACGCGTAAGAGTCTTCTTCTCTCTCTAGGGATGTTGGTTTGTTTTTTGTTTGGGAGGAAAATCGCTTGGTCGACCCAATTTAAAAATATATATACTGGAGTACTCGGTGCCGTTTTGGATGCCGCTCTGGACTTTTTCTCATGGGAAAGGGAAACATATCTCGGAATTTTGATTTTCCCATTAAAACCATTCCTTTTTTTCCCCCTTTTTCCTCTTCCAATAAAATACCCAGTGGACCATAATGGGCTGCAAACAGGCCCAGCCCAGCTTTGTCGAGTTCGAGCTCAGCTAGTTTACTGAACGAGTCAAAAATTTAAACTCGAAACGAGCTCGAGCGTTGGCGGGCCAAGTTTAGTTATTTACTAAGCGAGTCTCCCTTAACGAATCGAGCTTTTGTCAAGCGAACCAAAAATTCGAACTCGAGCTCGGCTCGTTTACTAAACAAATTGAGCCAAGCCTAGTGATAACAAGCCGAGCTCGCGAACTTCTCGATTTATTTATGGCCTACTTATTAGATTAACCTCATTAAATATATATATATATATATATATATATATATATATATATGAAATTTTGAATTCTTTTCCCAAAAAATATGGTGTTCTTAATGATTCTAGGACTATATTTTTGTAACCTGTCGCGGTATCTTTTGTTTATAACACTCCAGAAATATCTAATTCATTATGCAGTGTTGGTTTAGAATTTCTAGTAATGCATACATGTTAAAATTATAATTCTTAACAAAATAAAAAAAATAATCAGTTCATATTTCACATGGATTGTTTTTATTTTTTACCCAAAGTAATGTGGATATAAACTTCCTTTTTTTTTTTTTTGAAAGGACGCATCTGATGCCCGCAAAATTCGTTCCTGCCCAGGCTGACAATGTCATACTATTGGATGCAAAATGTATAATAAGATGACGATTAGCTTCTATGTTCGTGCGAGGTAAGCATTGACTTGCCTCATCAAAGTGAGCTTATATTATAGGAAATGCTTGATTACAAATATTACTGCTCCATTTTGGAAATTAATTTTATAAGATGAATATTACAGTTAATAAGTTTAAAGGCCTAATTTTGAAAACTATGTACATATCATAAAAGGTTCTAAAAGGTATAATTACAAATATTACTGCTCCAGTGTTCTGTTCATGGGGACATTGGGGAGCAACTTTATCACACACTTTTGTTTGGGTTAGCTAGATGAAAATAATTACAACTCCTATCTATAGTACACATGTTATTTTAATATTCATTTAATTTAACTAATAAGTACAGTATTTATCAACGATGATCGTTTGAGGTTTATAATTAGGCGTTCTCGTATAAGACTCGGTCTTAGTCTACGGACTTTCACACGACAGTTGCATTTTTCAGTATTTTTTCTTTGTAGTGGAGATGTACACATCCTATACAGGGACGCGGGGGGCTGCTGCCCCAAGGGGGCAGCAGCGTGCTGTTGTCCCGGGTTTTCCGGCCCACTCCGGTTTCACTCCGATGATCTGAAACGTTCACTTTGTAGAGCTTGTCGAGTGGAATAACTATACAAAAAATCAGCTTAATTGGATATCATTAAGTGCCTGATCGGAGCCCATATAACTCTCGGTCCATGGGTTACAGTGGATTTGATCCAGTGTTTCGGATACATTCTTTTTAAGATAAAAAGATTCCGATCAAGCACTTAATAATATTCAATTAAGCTGATTTTTTGCATAGTTATTCTACTCGACGAGCTCTACAAAGTGAACGTTTTAGATCATCGAAACGAGACCGGAGTGGGCCGAAAAACCCGGGACAGCAGCACATTGCTGCCCCTTGGGGCAGCAGCCCCCCCGCCTCCCCTATACAGAGTCCTAATTTTGGTATAGTTTGAGTTAAAAAAAAAATAATGAAATTTTCATTTGTTGTCAATAACTGTTTCATGGAAAATCGCGTGCCTTTACTTTTTTTTATTTTTTCACTATTTATTTCATTATTATTCAAAAAAGCTATAAAAAAATCGATCCATTATATTCATTTTTATAATTCAATACGCTCATGTATCCTAATTTCAGATAATCGATTATATAGCTATGTGTGGTCAGACAAAAAGATATTTTTCTTCTTTTTTTTTTTAATTTGTAAAATAGGAAATGATTTTCACACTCCCGATTTTACAATGCACACTCCCTTTTTTGTTTTTATCCACATGAATTTACAATATTGCCCTTGGATGCGTGGAATAAGAGTATTGAAAAAGGAAATATAGTAAATTCATGTGGATAAAGATAAAAAAAGAAAGTACATATTATAAAAAGGGGTGTGAAAATCACTTCCCTTTGTAAATTTACTTTATGGGTAAGTGTTAATGGTTTTGAATTTGGGAAATGCTACGTACAAAGAAAACTTACTTCGAAAGTACCCCCGAAAACAGTAATCAATGGTTGAGAATCACTTTGATGATTGGGTCACGCATATCAAAGTGAATCTCAACCACTAATTGCTGTTTTCGGGGTAAATTTTCTTTGTCCGTAGCATTTCTGTTTGAATTTTGATGAACTTTAAAAAAAGAAGTCTAAACAAATTTGAGTTGTTTATCCCTTCCACTTCCTCTGCTCCAGAGGCTCATGTTCTTTCCCCCACCACCACCCAATTCGCAAGTCATCAACGCGGTTACAACTTATTCTCATACATCCAATCCCTGAACAATATCTCGATGCACTCGACCAGAGTTCGATTAGTTGATAGGTTTGCTTTCCATACAATTGAATAGGATTCGAATCAGGTCAACTCACAATCAGTAATTTCTTGTGAATTTTATAGTTTCAGCGTGATGGTCTGCTTTTGACCAGACCAGAAAGGGAATTAGTTGAGGTGCGTGTCAGTTGGCCCAGAGACCCCTCACTGTTGAACCCCAAAAAAAATTGAGATACACGCAACTCCCAAGTCCCCAACTACAGTTGAGGTGCGGGATTTTTTTCCTCTTAATTTTTACTAGATTTGGATCAAATTTTTATATCACATTATTCGTCTCAACAAGAGTTCTTGAAAAAGTGTAAAAATATCGACCACAATTGAAAAAGTTCATAATAGGACGAAAAATACTCACAAGGTCAATTTTTTTGATTTCTTTTGTTCATCTTATATTATTATTTTCATTTGTGATGAGTATATTTTTGTACTTTTGCAATTTTTCTCGAGACGAACAACATGATGTAAAAATTTGATCTAGTACTAGGAGAAAAAAAAAAAAAAATGCTCAAAGTCAATAAAAAAGTTTGGCCAAAAGGCCCTCAAGTCCCACATGCAAATCATCCATGAGTAACTGGCGATTTCATGGTAGATTTATCTTGCATAGTAGCTTTATCTAAAGGTGAAAAGGTTACGAATTCATTATAAATAAATAAAAAAGTAAAAAAGATGAAGTTAATTTATTCAAAAGACGGGGAAAGTCGTAAAAAAGGCACACTTTACTTTCCTACTTTCGTAGCAAAGTGCAGCAAATGAATAGCTTTGAGGTCATAAGTAACCAGTACTATATTTGTATAAAGTTTTAAAAGAGGAGTGTAATTTTAAGCCCAGAAAGTCTACACACACAGCAGATCTGTGCACAGATTTTGTTGTGGGATCCACCACGGGTCCCACACAAATCATCCGAGCCGTTCATTAAATGTAAAACATTTTTTCAAATGTTCCCGTAAAAAATAAGCTCAATCCAATACCTATAGGTGCTCGATCCAACCATATAACTTTTCATTATCCGAAAATCTGAATGAAAAGTTAAATGGTTGGATGAAGCACCTATTGGTATCGGATTGAGCTTATTTTTTACGGGGACCCTTGAAAAAATATTTTACATTTAATGAACGGCTCGGATGATTTGTGTGGGACCCGTGGTGGGCCCCACAACAAAATCTGTGCACAATCTGTGCACAGATCTGCTGTGTATGTAGCAGGACTCTTTTAAGCCTGACAACCAGTACTATTAAGAACGCTTCAAACGAGTCGAGTCATTGACGAGCAACGTGAGTCTCGACTCAGTTTGTAAGTAAAATGAGTCAATCTCATATTCGAGTTTTAAGCTCATTTAATAAAACAGTCAAGCTTGAGTTAATTTAACTTTGCTCATTTGTAATAGCTTGATTCGCTCAGAAAACGATCCAAATTAAAGCATCTCAACGCTAGAGCGAACTGAACTCAAGCATCTCGATTCTAGAACTAGCCAATCTCTAGCTCGAGCTAGAACACTTTTGAACTTGGCTCGTTTGCAGAATGTCAACAACCCAATTGATCACCCGCCTTACAGCCCAAGTCACATAACGTGCAAGCAGGAGCAAGAGCGCATGCGCGGGCATGAAAAGAATCTTTTGAAAACCTCTAAAACAATTAAAGTTCGCGAGTGCGAGAATTAAAAGCGCAAACGTGGAGCGATAATTAAGAGCCCGAGTTCAGACAATTTTGAAGGAGGGCTGCAAGCCTCCCCCCCCGCCTGCGTTCTCTGACCAAAAGCAATCGCAAAACGCTCATCATCATCAAACCTAATCCAACGGTCAGAATCCTCCACACGCGCATGTCGGCCCACACGTACCACTGAAACCCCGTTCTCGTCACGCGCTCTTTCGGCATCCACTAATATTCATTAATTCATTCCCCATTCGCCCACGAATCTGCTTTTGGCCTTTCGCTTCGTCTCCCCTTTCAAACGAAACGCGATTCCGTTCCCATTTTCTTAGAGAGAGAGAGAGAGAGAATGAACAGATCTTGCAGAATTTATGAGCATTTATATATGTACACGTATATCTGTAAAGCTACTTGAAGACGATTTGGCAACTTAGATCTCTGCTCCGTAAGTGTTTTTGGTTTTCATCTTTAATGTTGTTGGAATGCGTTTCTCATTGTTCTCCGTTCGAAAATGAAGATGATTTCAGTTTTGCTGATTTTGATTGATCGATTTAAGTGTCGAGGGTTTGGATGTCTTGTTGTTTTGTCCCTGGTTTGTTTGAATTGTGTGGTTTTGCTATGACCAGTTGGTGACAGTTTTGTTATTACGGAGAATTGGCAGCAGTAGATGTTTGAACACTCTTTTTTATGCAATTTGTTTAGTTATTTGTATATAGATGTAGCGTAAAATTGGTGGAGAACGATGATTATATCGTGCTAATTAATTCTTTCTATGAAGCACGGATATGGACACACGACATGACACGCCAAGAACAGTTTAGACGTGTAATTTTGTGAAAAAAGTGGTGATGGTCATGTTTGGGGTACATTGAGTATGCATGCTACTTGTAATGTGTTAGTGTGCAGTTAAGTATTTATTTGAACACTCTTTTTTATGCAATTTGTTTAGTTATTTGTATATAGATGTAGCGTAAAATTGGTGGAGAACGATGATTATATCGTGCTAATTAATTCTATCTATGAAGCACGGATATGGACACACGACATGACACGCCAAGAACAGTTTAGACGTGTAATTTTGTGAAAAAAGTGGTGATGGTCATGTTTGGGGTACATTGAGTATGCATGCTACTTTTAATGTGTTAGTGTGCAGTTAAGTATTTATTTATTTGTCTACCGGATTGCGTAGGTAGTGTAAAATTGTTGGAGAGCAATGATTAGGCTTAGAGTTCGATGTTGGTTGGTCAGGTCACTGATGTAGCATGGCTTTCATGGTTTTCTTGAAAGACATGGTGGCCCTAAGATTGTGCTAATTAATTATATCTATGAAGCATGGATATGGACACATGACACGCCAAGAACAGTTTAGACGTGTAATTTTGTGGAAAATGGTAATGGTCATGTTTGGGGAACATTGAGGGTGCGTTTCCGCTATATTATTGGACTACAGCCTACAGGTTAACATCAATAGTCAAGTTGTTTCCGCTAAATGGTATATTTTTGTTGATGTATGTTAGGAGAATGACCTGCCTAGAAATCCGCGAAAAACATTGGTTTTAGTCCATTTAGTTTAGCGGAAATGCCCCTGAGTGTGTATGATACTTGTAAACTTGGAATGTGTTAGTGTGCAGTTAGCGAAGTGGTAACTACAATTTGAGGTAGAAAGAAGCAAGCGCAGTGAAAACCGCTAAAAGCCTCATGGAACTTAGGTCATGAGTTTGAATCCCAGGAAGCATTTTGTCCCCTTAGTGTTTCCCCATGCTATGCCCGGCACTTACCTGGTTTGCATGGGGCAGAGGGAGAACAGTCGTTGAAGTAGTGGAAAAGAAAAAAATGAAAAGCTAAACAAAGAGATAAAGAGATGACGAGTAATCAACTAAATTAACGGGGACAAATAGATAGAATTTCTGTTTGCAGGTTTAAAGTGAATTGATACACCTGTGATTTCGTTTCGGAGATTTCGTTTCGGATTTCTGAATTCAAAATTTTCAGAGACAGATTCTACGATGAGCTCATGGAAAATGCAATGGGTTATGCCATTGATGGGACTAAAATGTATTGGAACTTGGAAGTTACATTACCATGTATATGCATCTGTCCTTCTAAAGTTGTTGTGGACAACTAATTGGTTTTGAATATAGCTTCTTTGTGTCCGTTTGGTGGGGTTAGTCTTTGACGAAGAGAAAGCTGTGCATTGTAAAGCTGATATTTTGAGTTCCTATCACTTATTATCTGCTACGTAATGCTGTTGTAACTCCCCTTTATAACCTTCACTATCCAAGTTTATTGAAATTGTCACCTGGTGATAACTCTTTCCCTATTTAGCCATCAAGCATTGCTGTTCCAAGAAGGTCGTTTCACGAACCGCTAAAATCCATTTTACTTTCATGTGGCTTGTACAGGTATACTGTTTCCAGCTTTTGCGAGTCCAAAGCGATGTGTTGATGCGAGTTGTTGCAGTCAAATAATATATTTATCGAGGCATACTTATTGAACAATGGCAGATGGAATATCAAGCTTTTGGGGTCCTGTTACATCCACCACTGAGGGCTGTGAAAGGAACTATGTCTACTCTTCATATATTGCGGAGTTTTTCAACACTATATCCAATATCCCCGGCATTCTACTTGCACTCATAGGTCTTGTGGTTGCCTTGAGTCAACGTTTTGAGAAAAGATTCACTGTTCTACACATTTCAAATATGATTCTCGCTATTGGGAGCATGTCATTCCATGCCACACTGCAGAGAATGTAAGTATTCTTGTGTGATGGACTCTAGTTGCTTTGCACATTGAGTTTGGCTGTTTTACTACATGCAACGGGTGTTTTTTTTCCCCTCCTTGATGAGAAAGATAGCTTATTCCTACTTACCTGATTGCCCTCGAGCTGTTTGCGTGAAATGTTTTTATCTACCCCCTCCATAGCATATTATTGTTCCTAATTGATTTCTGCATTGTCCCAAACCTAAAAATGTTGTCCAGTTAAAGTCAAAGCTAAAATTTTGTTACTTCGCTAGCTATCCAATATAAATAGCTATGAAGAAATTTGAAGTTAGGAAAAGTGGGTGCATATTAGGAAATGATGCCTTTGATTTGAATTGGAGAACATTAGTTGCTTGTCCCCCTAAATCCTAAATATTGATACCTAGTACTTGTGACGTTCAACGGTGGTCAAGGTGTTTAATTATATGGTATATACCGTATATTACATGCCACCGTTAAATATCTTGAGTGTTCACAAGATGTAGATACATTGTGAAGTATCAAACGTGTGTATCGGCAGTAATTGAGTGGATGCGGTACAGAATGCAGATATGACTCCCCTTAAAAGTGTCGTGTAATGGGAATCAGAATGTTTTTTTCTGTTTTGCTGTGCAAAATTGGGAGAAGATTTCAATCCATTACTATTGTTGTAGAAAACATAGGGTTAAAAATTTAAAACAAAAAGGCCGTAATTCCTATCAAAACACTTTTATAATGTGATTGCAAGGATAAATTCTGATTAATTTTCAGGCACCAGCAAGGTGATGAAACACCAATGGTCTGGGAAATGCTCCTCTACATCTACATCTTGTACTCACCCGATTGGCATTATAAGAGTACAATGCCCACCTTTTTGTTCATCTATGCCGCAATATTTGCAGTAGTGCATTCACTGTTCCATCTTGGAATCACGTTCAAGGTGCATTACATGATACTTTGTCTTCTCTGCATCCCTCGGATGTACAAGTACTACATTCACACGCAGGACAAATCCGCAAAGTGGCTTGCCAGGTATTATTCAATCACATTATTCCTAGGAGGTCTTTGTTGGATTTGTGATAGTCTGCTTTGCAAGGAGTTTTCTACATCGTACTTCAATCCACAAGGTCATGCTTTATGGCACATCTTGATGGGCTTTAGCTATTACTATGCAAACATGTTCTTGATGTTTTGCCGTGCTCAGCAACGGGGATGGAATCCAAAAGTCGTCCACTTAATGGGGTTCTTCCCGTATGTAAAGATTGAAAAGCCCAAGGCTCAGTGAAAGAAGTTACTGGGTGAGAAAGTCGTAGTTTCTTATTCAATCTAGGTAGGTGCCACATTTTTGGTATTTGTGAAATTATAAGTTGTTGCAGTTTGGATTTTCTCATTTTGGTTGTTTTCTTGTCCCCAGCTTTGACCAGTGTATTGTATATGATATGAGTATTTGTTTATGTTCGTCGGGATAGGTGGTTAAATCTTCAGCGAACTAGTTGTCGCCCTGATGTACCATAATTTTGTGTACCTCCAATGGTGAATTTGTGAATCTGAGTTTTGTTTGGTCATTGTGCGACATTTGATTCATTTTTTTGTTCTGACAAGGCATGCGAAATTGACAGTAGATGCAATTCAATTTCTTTTTGACCCCTGTGATCTATGCGATGTGAAAACTCTTGGCTGTCCCAATGTACCCTAATTTTATGTACTTGGAATGCTGAATTTGTGATAGTGACCTGGAGATTATTTTTACACTTCTTTAGTAATGTAGAAGAAAAGTTGCTGTAGTTTCCTGCAGAATCTTACAAATCCAATATCACCTGCCCAGTTACCGGCATTTTGTCTTCCATAATAATGATTTCAGCCATTGTTAACGTAATTCTGTCGTATTTGAGATTACTCCTGGGGAACCATATTTATGTGCCTCTTATGTTTTACCTTCTGGGCCACAAGATGTTATTGGGTTGATTTTTATTATCTCGGCATACCTGTTTGAATTTTTTTCCTGTTTCCGGAAATGTTTGTATGTGGGATTTGCTAGGGGAAGGAAAATTGAAGGGAAAATAGTATTTACTTGTAAAACCAGCAATTGATCCTTATGCCATAACTATGTACAGTACTTATTTTCTTCTCATTTTTGTAACCTAGCCCAAAAAAGGAGAGAATAACTTTGCTTCTCCTTCATTTTGTCACTGTCCTTTTTCTGTTACCTTTCCTCCATCAAGATACAATAAAACTATGGGTTTAGGGTTTTTTTTGGCTCATGGGTGTACTTATTTTCATCCTTGGCTAGAAGCATGAATCTCAATGCACAACGGCACGTTGGGGGATTATTGAAAGAAAATATAAGCAATAAGGGGAATTGATTTTCACACTACCCTTTTAACTATTCTCTTCTTTTTTCCTTTTTTTTTTTGTCTTTATTCACTTGGATTTATTATTTTGCCCTTTATTCAATATGATTTTTCACACATTCAAAGACAATATGGTAAATTCAAGTGGATTAAAAAAAAAAAAAGTGTGAATGATTAAAAGGGAAGTGTGGAAATCATTTTCCGCAATAATTTATGGAACGAAGAACCCCTGCAAAACTGGTTTTGGTGGTTGGCTTGTTAGGCTTTGGCTTATTTTTTGGTCTTTATTTTAAACAAAATCACATTTGTTAGTTTTTTGTCAATTTTTTGAGGATTGTTGCTTTGTCGTAATGAGAGGAATTTTAAAAATAAAAAATTACGATTGAAACCCAATTTTTTAAAATAAAGAAAAAAAATAAGCCAATAGGCCTATTTTTTTTTTATTCAAAAAAAATTCAGTTCTGCTCGTAATTTTTTACTATTTAGATTTCTCTTGTCATGAAAAAGCAATAATTCTCAAAAAAATTGACGAAAAACTAACAAATGTGGAAAAAATTTGAATAAGAACAAAAAAATAAGCCAAATGACTTATTAAGCTGAACAATCAACCCCTAGCTACCTCTACCTAAATAAGAGTAGGAGGGAGTCGAGGGACACAAATAAGTCTGAGCCGTTTGATGCAAGTAGTATTCACAACCAAATGATTATGTTCGGATCTTTACCCAAATATAGATGTCGGAATTGATTTTCACACTTATTTTTTTTATATCCACTTTTTTTTTTTAGTATTGAAAGTGTATGTTTTTTTTTGCTAAGAGACAAAAAAGAATAGATATAAATAGAGAATTGAATTTCACTCTCTTTTTGATATCAACACTCCCTTTTTTTATTGTTGAAAGTATATGTATTTTTTTTCTAAAAGACAAAAAAGAAAGTGTTGATATAAAAAAAAAGTGTGCAAATTAATTCCCTAAAATAATGGCAAGAATAAAACTAAAGAATCCCCTGAAGGCATCTTTTGCTCCTTTTGTCCTTGTCGTTTGCTTTCTTCTTTTGAATCTTTTCTAAAGCCGACAGTTTGGTTCATGCTCTCCGGTCCAAAGTTTTAGACTCCCGGAGACATCGCAATCACGATCGTCTATTGCTGCAATTAATGGTTCAGATTTTCTCAATAACTCTTTGCTAAAACAATTCAATTCTTCGAGTAAAGAGTTTCTGAGCAAATCCGAACCATTAATTATCTTTTGGATTGAAGAGGATCCGGATCTTTTCATCTATTTGAATGCAAACTAGCTAGAGCTGAGCTGAGCCGAGCTTTGTAATGTCAAAGTTTGGCTTGTTTACTAAATGAACCTAAAACTCGATATTGAATTTGGCTTATTTTTAGACAAATCAAGTCCGATTCATTTACTAATTGAGCCCCTGTAATCATTTATGGTACCTTTGCACCAACAAAAAGTCATTCACAAATCAATAATCCAAATATTTGGGAGAAAAGAAGGTGACCACCGCCAATGGTCAACGCCCAGGACAGGAGCCAATGTCAAGTCTACCCTTCTATGCACCACAGATTGACATTGAGAGTTGTGGTTGAAAGGTTCGGATGCCCCAAACCATCGTCAGTGTTGAACTCAAGATTGGTGTTGTGCGGGTGGTGCAGAGCACTATGTTGTGCACCATTCAAGCTGTCCGATCGGCAATTCAACGGTCAAGATCTCGTCTATTTGACAAATTTGAAGAATTTCCATGACATTAGAGTTTAAACATCACAAATCTCAACTTGAATTAGTGTGGATCAAATATACTCCCTCTAACTCATAAAGTTGGTCCCCTGAGAAATTACGTGCAATTTTAAAGTTTAAAAATAATGTACTTATTGAGATAATTGTTTTTGCAATATGGATCTTCTATGACAAGATTTTGATGAGATCGGTGGAAAAAGAAATCAAAAAATTATTTTGGTAACCACATTGTTTTTATTAAGTTAAAAAATTACACATAGTTTGTAGGGACCGACTTTATGGGACGATCTCAAGCATCACGTTTGTTTCACTTGACTAGCATTCAATCTTTGCATATTTAGCGCAAATTATCCGTTTGACAGTTCATTTTCCCCTGACCTTCAAATGTTGTGAAATCACAGTAAATTTAACAAAAATTGTGCTTTTAAACTTCTTAAGGAACTGAGTTTGTATAGACTTAGAGTCGTTTAAAGTTTAACTCCAAGGAGCATCCAGTCATTGTCACATTTGCTTCTCGATTCACAAAGGAAGGCTAATTGGGAGGAGAAGAAATTTACGAAATTCAAGGTATTGGTGTCAAACAATGTCACAAACAATAGGTGCTTGGAAGCGCAAGTAGTGCTTCTACTCGCGGGAAGGCCAAATGGGAAAAACAAAAAAAGCAAAGAGGTGTGTGTTGGGTTGGGAAGAATTCACCATGCAATTCATTTGCTCTCTCGGAGTCTTAGTTCGCCAGAAGGCGCGTGGGGTGGTCACAAGAGGTGTGTGTAAAAAACAAAACGAGTAACAGAAAAAATGCCTTTAACCAACAAAAAATTTGAAAAACCGCCCTTGATACGAAGCATGCCTGAATTGTAACAGATTTGAGAGAGAGAAATTCCTTAGAAACATTGAACAAAAATGTCCCAAAAAGGATAACAATTTTTGAAATTCGTGTCATTTTTCATCGTTTATATTTTTCAATCTATAATGTTTTTCATGAGTTTGAAAATTTTGTATAATAGAACTAATCGAGAATTATCAAACAAGATCCATATTGCATATTTTTTGAGATCTATATTGAAAGATATAAGGAATTGAAATTGGCACGGATATCAAAAATTGACATCTAATTTGGGACGGAGGGAGTACCACCGTGTACACACACATATACACAGGGCACATCCCCCCCTCTCTCTCTCTCTCTCAAGCTCTCTTTAACTCACACTTGCTCTCCAACTCTCTATGGATGCAAATGAGACCCTCCAGTCATTTAGAACTCTTCCATTCTACCAAGTCCTGGACAATTCCACACAAGACTTCTGGAATTCTGCCACAAATTAAAAAGCTTCCGAGGGTGTTCCATTTATCAAAGTAATTGATAATCTGATACATAGTTTTCATGATCATGAATGATAAACTTGCCTCTATTGTTTACTTGTGCAAATTTAGATATATTTGATGGTTAACAATCGAATAAGGTATTTTTGCAGGTGTTAAGTATGTGTTCTAATTTAACATACTATGAGAGTACTCTCTCTCTCTCTCTCTCTTTCATTTTTTTATGTGGCATGGGTTAGTGATTGGTATCTTATTTTTGGACTTATCTCGTTCCGAATACTCAGTGAGCTCAATGTTTCACAAATTATTAAAAAAAATTACTCTATTACTATTACTCAGAATTAAACAGACATTATTTTGTTCAGGTCCAGCCACAATATCGACGGTGGTGCAGTGGAATGCTCATTAGTGAATTAACACTGAGCGTTCTTGCATGAGAGTGATATGAAGCATTTGTCAGCACTATCTTTCCTTACTCACCACAGTTGAACTTTCGGTTATTTGGCTACCTAGTTGTCTTGTTGTTTTCTTGAGCGTTATGTTCCCAAGCTGTCTTTTATTTGTTTGGTTGTCTGTCCAAGCAGGACTCAAACCCCAGGAGAGGCTGGTGTCTTATGGGGTGATTTCCTGTGAGACAGTCTATTATTTCTAATTAGCTGAAAAAATTTATGGTGAAGACTTTCAAATATGGGACACAAGTATTTCACAATATATCTTCAAGATAATGTTTAATTGTTTAAAAATATTATTCATACATATTACATTACAATAATAAAGAATCAAGTGGCAACATGGTAAAAAATCAATTCATAATTCATTTTGTTTATTTATCTCCCAAGCATTACTAATGTTGCAAAATGCATTCTGCACATATCTCCTAAATAATCTATAGATTCAATAATACATTCTTACCATAATTCAAAAAGCTAAAAATTTGAAAATGAAAAGCTCAAAAAGATCCTTCCATACACCTTGTAGACACCCTAATCCGGGCCTCTAAGGTTCTTTAAATTTCCCAATGATGAAATAAAGGAAACAATGCATTCAAGAACTTGAATGTGGACTCTCATAACCCAACAAAGCCTAAGAAGCCCAAAATCCTAGAAAATCCCAAAAGCAAAGAGAAGCCCAAAAGCCCAGGATTGAACCTATAACACCGCACGGTATAATGAAATTCATTACACCGCACGAGATCATGAGGTCCACCGCACGACATTTCAAGGAAAAGTTCTGACTGGCTCAGAAAGCTGTCGACCACGCTAACTTGAGCCACAGCTAGAATGCGGCTTGGCAAAAAAAGCCCCTTTCTATGTGCTGCTAGTAAATTACTACCATTAGCCATGTTTTTTAGTTAGACATACCAAAGTTTACTTTTCCATCCAGTCTTAATCATAGAGCTGCCAAACCCAAACAGAAAATCCATACATTGCTCAGAAAAAAATGGAGACATTGCTCGGAATTATTTTGCACGCTCAACATCTGTCAACTAATGTGGAGTAAACAGTAACGTATGCTTGTTGGGAGGCGAAACAGAGGTTGAAGCGCACATTTCGAATACACTGACCGAAGACATTTTGCAAGGCCACAGAATTACATGACAGTTTTTCTCCATACACTGACTGAAGCGCACATTTCGAATATACCCGTGTTTCTCCATGCGCTCCAGATATTTCAAAACATCATTGATTGGGGTAGCTTTAATTTGGCACCCCATAGAGTTGATGACACCAAGAACTCCTACATTTGTATCGATAAGACGTCCCCCAACAAGAAGAGCCTACATCAGGGCAAGTGGTAAGTAAAAAACAAAGTAACAAGACATGAGATTGCAGTGTGGTATTCAAGACATACCCACCCCCAGATAAGGAAAAGAACATGAAACACACACAAAAAAAAAAAGAATCAATTAAGGATACATAGCCGATTAAACAATATGCACAACAAGATCGGGCAACATTAAAGCTCTAATGCAGCAAAAGCCAAAAAACCAGCAGAATTACGGAAATTAGGCACTCAAGTGCCCACATTCAACAGAACTCTTTCACCAAAATAGGAGTGATTTTCTGCTTTCGCAATGCAGGCTTGAAGGTTCATTTAAATTAGCATCTCCAAATAAAAGAAGCAAAACGCTAATCATGTAAAATCTTTAAATCATAACACTAATCATGAGCAATAACCAAAAGCTTACGAGATAAAGCTTCTTGTAAATGCAAAAAGACGGTCAAGTGCACACAATCCAGGTGAACAAGCACTTTAAATTAGTGAGGCATTTTGTCAGGACGCAGAGCAGCCTAGAACTGCCAAACCGGAAGACTCGATCATTCTTGCTGGAAAAATTACTTTGTATGCCCCAACACCACCGTCAAACCACACTAAAAGATGCATGGGATACACACAAAATGAGTTGTAGGTAAGGGGGTGTCAGGGCAAGCCCAGAAGAACTTTAACTTTTCCTCTTGCTGGGATGTTCCTGGTCGAGACCAAACGCAGTCGGCTCATTTTGCTAAAAACTATCTACACATTTTTCTCCCAGACAATTCTTTATGAATCCGTATTTGGAAAAAGCTTATGTCTGAAACCACCACATCAACTCCTCCCAAATTACAAAAGCATAATTTTTACCAATACTTTCGACACCACTCATCAACCACAACATTTCCCATGAGATCCGCTAGTATAGCAACAAGGTTATTGCGTTCACTTCTACTCTTAAAAATGATAGCTGGCAGCCAAGTTATCTTCTTAGCTTGTTTTCATTTGCAAAACCTCCGCAAGAGTAACATCGTCAAAAATGATCCTTGAGAAGTTCATACTTTACATATCGATAGGAGAAACTACGAAATAAATTAACACCCGTCTCTGCCAAGACTTAAACCCATACCTTCATAAACCTAAAACAACTGGCTGCAATCATCTCCCCTAGACCAACATGGCCGTAAGAAATTTTATTTTATTTACATACACTCCTACCAACCACGCCTCTCTCACAGTTATATGGGGCCCACACAAATGTGAGAGAGGTGTGGTTGATAGGAGTGTTCCTAGACTTATTGAAGAAATATAAGGTCGACGTACAGAATTCATGCATAAGGAAACAATACAGCATTACATAGTAAAGCACACAAGAGCTCGCGAGAGAGAGAGAGGGAGTTACTTTCTGAGAAACTGCTGCTCTTATGAACCGCCCAGAAGTCCTTGCGTTAGCAACAGAACTAAGAAAAAAGGTAGCACAGCTTAGTAAAAAAAGGCACGAGTAGTAGAGAGTATAACACTTCTCGCCCTAAATGTGCGTACAGAGAAAATCCCAAGTCAACCAAATAAACTTCCAGTACCCGAAAAAACCATAAGAATAGTGAGATTCTGCATAACGCAAAATGACATGCCGAACATGACAACCCACAGCCAAGAACGGACCGAGTAAGGGGCACGTTCCCCCACCCCCCCCCCCCCCCCCCCCCTTAATTTTTAGTTTATTTTTTTATGTAAAAATGAGTGTTTTTTTTTTGGCAAAAATGAGTGGGAACGAGAATCCCACACAGAAAACTCGACGGGGAGAACTCGCTCAACGCTTGATTGACTTTGTCGTTGTCGGTCACTCGTCTCCGTGGTCATCGCCTGTCACTTCACCGTGTTTCTCACCAATCATCAATTAAATTTGGGGCTACACGGCAAAAGTAACATTTTATTGAAAGGACTTTTAATTTGGGGCTACATAATTCAGGACTTTTTATTCTTTTCTTTTAAGATTCGTAATATATTTCTTGATTGTTTGGAAAAATTAGGCCTTCATTTCTTTACTTGATTTTTACCTAATCAATGAAATTTACAATTCAATTTTCCATAGTTAGTGTTTTTGCGCTTAATTTTGATTTTTGCTTAAGGTTATTAGTACATGTGTCTCCACGTGAGACAAATCCTGAGTCCGCCACTGCCCACGGCCACCGCTGTAAATCCTGGAAGCAGGTCATCCAACTTCCCAAGTTTTGCTACTTTTTGTTGTCTCCTGGACAACATCTTTACAAAAGCTATGTTGGAACAGATCGAAATCAGCATCCAACAAGACACCCTTGTATGTCTCTTTTGTATCCAGAACCATGACATCAACCTGCAATTAAACAAAAACATGAATGACCTAACGTAGTTATAACATTTCAAGACCAGGGGAACTGTACTACGTGTGGATATCAGCAATATGCCACGTCGAGATGACAGAAAAATGATGCTAACCTGTTTAAATGACAGTTACGCAAGAAGAAAAGACGATGTAGAAAAACACTGATGCCAAAAATTTACAGAAATTCTAATTGCAATGAAGATTTGCAGGACACCACACAAGAAAAAATTCGTTTGAGCCTATTTTGGATTTCACAAAAATCTAGAAAAATATTCATAAATTTTTTAATATTATTTATAGGCCCTGTAAGCTCCAACGGACATCGGTAAGTATTATTTTTGGATTTGTATGACGAAACTGCTCAGTTTGCCTGTATGAATCTAAAAGTAATACTTACCGATGTCCATTGTAGCTGATTTTTTATAAGATCCCATAAAATAATATTCAAAAATTTATGAATATTTTTTTTAGATTTTCGTGGGACCCAGAATGGGCCCAAACGCATTTTTTCTTGCGTGATTCCCTGCAAATCTTTCTTGCGAATAGCAGGGCTACAAAATTTACCAATAGCGAGAGGAAAGAAACTCTCGCAATGTTTGTACTTGTGCATTTTTGCCAAGGTTGTCAAGCCGTGAATCGAGTCAAGAAGGTCCGTTTGGTAATGGTGAATAGAATCCAATCGTGAATCGCTCCGACTCGGCCATAATATAAATATAAATTACGTTAAGAAAAGCATTTTCAAGGTCCCAATCAATCAAAATGTTGTCTCAAAAGATAAATCGATGATCACGTAGTCTAATAGACAAGACACTTGCTTTTATTACAAGAGATGTTGACTGGAGTCCCGCCGTGATCTATGTGTTGACATGAAATGGCAATAAAAACTCAAATACCAAAAGAGAATTCCATATATGAAATTATAATCATCACAAGATCCACAAGTTCCAAGAAATTAATGTAGGGTCTCACTACCACAGGCACATTAAACATACGTTACGTACGTACATAGAAAGTATATGCACATTAAACATACGTTACGTACATTCTTTTTTTTAAAAAGTTCTTATCCATGCATAACACGGGACGGACGCTTATAGAACATTTATAGACAAGTGTTTGGAGCGTTGTGAGTACACATGTTTGACATGGACAGGCCACTTTCATGGAAGTATTCGTGCTTCTTACGAAAACTGATTTGTCATGTCAAATATCAATTGCTCAATTAACACCTGATCCTCTTATGCTACCGCACGCATCAATTCATCTTTCTGATCCCTACCCGTATCAAATGTCTCAATTCGGAAATAAGTATATGCAAAGCGAGGAGTGCCTTATGGTTGGTTTTGTATTCGTAAAACTGGAAATAAAAAAAGAAAAAGAAATATTGGAGTTCAATTACGAACCCTCTCTTTGAGTTCTCTGCTGTTAAGAGAACTTAAAAGAATGGCAGAAGTTGCGACGACACCATCTGAACGTATTATAGTCCCAGGGAGCAGAGCCAATGTCTCACCAGTACCACCTAAAGAACAACAATGTCAATCGTACAAGAAGCTTTTAACTTGAAAAATGCAAGTTAGAACCATCATCATGGCCAAGATTCCTGAACACCATGCATGCACAGGAAGCAAGTGACCCAAGGCCAACAAGGTCCCTACTCCAAAAGCTTACCTTGACGGATAGCTAGACACACATGAGATCCATAGATGGTGGTCCTAGCCCGTGTAAGCTTTATATTCTTCAATTCATCTCCGGTAATAATAGCACGTCTGATACTACTTTGTCTGATACGGAGTACTACTTTTTCCAGCAGAACGAAGTGTGTGAAAACCGATTGAAGAGCATGATTCAGGGGTGCAGAGGAACGAAGTGTTTGAAAATCTTCTGTATGCTGCAGCATTCCTGATTTGCGCAGAGAGGTCCAAACTGACAATCATCCAGATTAGGTTCATATGCGCTCTACTCGAAGCGAAAGAGATAACCCGGAAACAGGGGGAAGAGAAATAAACAGGTGAAATTACAAAACACTCACTCCCATTAGTGTTCACACTCCTGACTGCACTCGAGCTTCCAAGAACGTTGAGTTGAAGCTGAGATAATAACTTCTGAAAATTCAATTGAAACGAAAATCGTAAGAGTTCCACATGCACACAAACGCACACATTGGAGAAAAGAAACCAAATCTGAGGAGTTACTTCAAAAACTACATAAAATGTTTAAGTTATGGAAAATGCGCATGCATGGTGGAAAACCTAAAATGTGATTTTCGGAGCAGGAGATCACTCCCTCACTCAAAAACACCAAACAAACAACCAAACAATGTTAACAAACTACAAGAGAAAAAGAAAACAAAACAAAAGGCACCTTCATCAACAATAAGTAAGGTCCCTGATGTTCAAAATCAATTGCACGCGGTGTAAGAACATAGATTTGGGAAACTCGTACCAGATATGGTTTTGGGTCTGTATGTGTCTTACAGGAATAACAATAAAACGGGAGTTCCCCGAGCAGATGCATCAGAAGTTCAGACAAGTCCTAGTAACCAATAATCCAGTAAACAAGAACAAACAAATAGAGATGCAAACAAATAAGAAAGGCCTGTGCTTGATCGAAAGTCCACGGACCGGACCTAAAAATAAGTTTGTGGGCAGAAGAATATAGTAGCTCTCAACACTGAGAACTAATCATAAGTACCAAGAGCATTAGGGAGGAACATAGACAAAGCAACTAAAGATACGAAATACTGGCATGCCCATGTTAATTAAAACCATGAGAACCACAATCCCATAACTCAAACAGAGTAGAGGTTGGGGGGGGTGGTGGTGTGTTGAACCCTGTAAAGAAAAAAAAAAGGAGCCATCACGAAGAGTTACAAAGCACCATAGAGGAGAGGAGTTCTGTGGGTAAGGATTCTGCAGTGAAATCAACACGAAGAATAACAAACACGACTTCCCTGAAGAGCCATCACCAACTCTTGTTGTTCTCTCGTAGTACTACTATGATATGATATGACTATCTCAAAACGAAACGAGGCGTCTTTCTCCTCTTTTTCTTTCTTTTCTGATCAATCAAGCGAGAAAAAGAACGAATAAATACAATCGGAAATTGGAGTAGTGATAGTATTTATGGGGAAATGTTAGAGACGCATGAATGTGTCACACCTCAACCACACATCTCTCACATATTCACAATAAATGTTACGGAACCACATGTATATGAGAGGGATGTGATTGAGATATAACAAATTGATGTACCTCAGTTTACCAAAAAAAAAATTGTTGTGTCCCTAGCATCTTCCGTATTTATGTGTTTGGAAACTAAGGAAAAAGAAAAGAAAATTGGTGGAAAATAGGAGGACAAATTTACTATTCATTGAAGTTGAAATTTGTATTTTCTTCTTTATATCTATTCCAACCAAACAATAATAGAAGGGAATTTTTTTAATTTTTCTTTCCTTAAGTTCGAAATAGAGCCTAGTGTTCATGGAACCACTTGAAAAATTATTTTAAAAATATTAAACAGCTTAGAATATCTGTGAGGAATTCAATGTGGGCTTCACATAACAATCTGTGCACCTTCGTGACGGCTCCGTAGGGCCCACTAAGGGTTCCCACAAACGATCCAAGCTGTCCATTAGTTTTAAAATTATTTTTTGAGTCATTTCGTGAAAAATCTCTATCTGCCACGGGCCCACAAATGTTAAGCTCTGAGCTGTTGAAAATGCAGACTTCAGTTGCACCGAAAACCAATGCCAGTTATCATCGGTTTCCGCAACGACAATAGAAAAAGCTACAGGAAAAATCCCATCATCACCTTCGGCAGCTGTTGCCGCCAACAATGTGCCTTGGTATTTTGACTTTAAGGGCGTGCTATCAAGGAAAAGCAGAGGGCGACAACCGTGTTCGAAGCCATACAAAGACGCATGAAACGATACAAACAGGGGATGAAAGCTTGAGTCTTCCTTAGTGGTAAAAGTAGCAAAACTACCAGGATTTGTCTGTAAGACGGTAACTGCTTGTATGCCTTCTTATATGAACCCTGAAGCTGCTCTTTTGCAATCTCTTTCCGGCGCCATGCCTGATAGTACTTCAGTTCAATTCCATGTTCTTGTTTAATGTCATTGACTATATCCTTTGGATGGTAATTGGCGTTGACTTTCAGTTTCTCCTTGATGATATCAGCAACACAATTTCTAGTCGCCTGATGCCCCGTCGTCAGTGTTGCCCCTTCGCGTGTATGAGTGGGATTCATTCTGTTAACACAGAATAATTGGGTGGTTGCCAGCTTCAATGCATGAATTCTCCACGGGCATCCTTATGCTTTGCATTTGACAGTCACACTCTCACTTTCATTCTTCTTGTACACCAAAGCAAACTGATGTGCAACAGAATATTTACGCAGGGCCTCACGAAAATCACGAACACTCTTAAATCTTTGGCCAACACCAGTAAAGTGTTCTCCCACTCTTGCGCAGCTTTAATATGATTCTCATTTTTGGAACCGACAGAAGGAAAGGGCGTAGGTATATAAACGGGAATGTCTATAGGGACATCGACTTGCATAGTATCATCTAGATGGGGTGTGTCATCTACGACATCACTGGCAACATTAAGAGCATCAACTGGAACCACTGCTTCGGGTAAAGTAGTCTGCCTTGACCTGGGTTTTTAACATATGTTATAGACACAGTCATGGTAAAAACCAAATTTGGACTAAATGGAAATG
The DNA here is from genome assembly GCF_030253575.1 of Rhododendron vialii. Taxonomy (NCBI): domain Eukaryota; kingdom Viridiplantae; phylum Streptophyta; class Magnoliopsida; order Ericales; family Ericaceae; genus Rhododendron; species Rhododendron vialii. The sequence continues at coordinate 9,007,116 of NC_080558.1, read as the reverse complement.
CTTGGAGGGAACAATTAGCCAGAGAATACAGGAGGAGGAGTCCTGTGTCTACGATTATTATGAAATCCAGCCTTTGTCTATGTTCGACTTGAGTTTATTTTCTTTCTTTCTTTTTTATTGTTAAAATAGTTAAATTAACACTTTAGAGGGGGGCTTGGACTTTTGACCTCCTTTCTCCTAGCACTCAAGTACCCCTGATGCCGATGGGTCAAAGGTCTCGAAGAATACATGTCTAAGCTGTATACATCTGTAAAACTTCCCGGTACTGAAAGTAAACGTAACTGAGTTAGAAAATCAGTAATTTTTGAACTCCGCAAAATACAAGGGCATTAGTGTAATTTCCTAATTGAAACGCAACACATGAAATACTTATTCAATAATGTTTTCCCACCAGATTTAATAGAAGAACGAAATAGACTCAAGAATACCGCTTGCTGAGATAGCTCTATTGTAAAGCCAAGCTACACAAACAGAATACTTGTACATTGTAGATAATGATGTAGCTTCTTGTTGTCTTTCATTTCAATCAAAAAACACACCACTAGGACCCAAGATTCCTAAAATGTCCCTCGATTCCTAAAATGTCATTGGCATGTCATTTTACCGCTTGAAACATGTACCAAGGAATTTGACAATCCCACATAAACTTCCTACCACCACCAAGGTGCATTTCTGCAACAGTGTTGCTCAGAGGGGCCTGGTATCGACAATGACTTGCAGTATCGTCTTCTCCAACTCAGCTTCATCTACCCACATGGAACTTTTCCGACGCAGAAGTTCTTTCTTCTCTTTCTTCTTCTCTTCGATTTGTTTCTCTTTCAACCTCCAATATTCAAGCTTCTGTGTTCTTTCTTTTAACTGCACCCATGCATAGTGAAACACGTCAGGATACGGCAAAGATAACCGATCAACAAGGATAGCATGTGAGAAAAAACATGAATAAAGCACAAGAAATCGATTCAAGAAATAGTGTAAAATGCTCGGACAACTGGACAGGACAAGTCAATCTGTTCTGACGAACAACTCTGGCTCGGCGGCTCCCAAAACTACTCTCACAGAGAAAGAAAAAAGTTGATGAGTATTAGTCTTAGTCCCACATTGGTTAACTTAATCTTGTATTGAGTTCTCTCTTAATATAAATAAGATATTACTGTGTTAGGGTTAATTCACACCCTATACACTTTCTTCTTTTCCTAACAACATGGTATCAGAGCCCCACTTTAACTCTAACCCTAAACCACCACAACCCTAAACTTAGCCACCACAATATGCTGCCGCTGCAATACGCCGTCGTCTCATCTGTTCTTGTCATAACCCCCACCGAAACCCTAGCATCACACCCAAATACCACAATACCCAATTGCAGCCCCTAAAACCTAAATCGCAGCCTCTAAACCTTCCAAAAAAAAAACCTAAATCATACCTGTTACAATCGTCGTCCAACCTTGCAGTCCTCCTTATCGTTGTTGTCAACCCAAATCGACTGGTTTTGACCTTCTCCTGCCCTTTGTGCTTTTTCTACTTCTGTTTCGTCCGTTTTCGTTCCTAACACTGTTCAGGAGGCCTTATCTGTTTCTGAGTGGCAGATAGCTATGGAGGATGAGATGTCTGCTCTTCATCAGAATGGCACATGGGAGCTAGTTCCTCTTCCTGCTGGTAAAACCACTGTTGGTTGTCATTGGGTATTCACTGTCAAGTATCTTTCTGATGGCACTGTTGAGGGCTATAAAGCTTGTCGGGCGCCTGGTTGCCAAAGGCTACACTCAGACTTATGGTGTTGATTATTCGGAGATGTTTTCTCCCGTTGCCAAACTTGGTTCTGTTCGGATCCTTATTTCTCTTGCAACGAATCTGGGTTGGCCATTATTTCAGTTAGATGTCAAAAATGTCTTCCTCCATGGGGATCTCCATGAAGAAGTCTACATGGAGCAACCACAGGAGTTTGTTGCTCAGGGGGAGCGTACTCAGGTATATCGTCTTCGTAAAGCCCTATATGGGCTTAAGCGGTCTCCTAGAGCATGGTTTGGCAAGTTTAGTGATGACGTTTTGTGATTTGGTATGCATCGCAGTCAGTCTGATCACTCTGTGTTCTCTCTCACATCGGACTGAGGAAAAGTCTTATTGATTGTATATATGGATGACATTATCATTACTGGTGATGATTAGCGAGGTATTGATGAGCTAAAAGCTTTCTTCCATCAGCAGTTTCATACTAAGGATTTGGAAAAACTACGATACTTTTTAGATATTGAGGTGGCACGATCTAAAGATGGTATTAGCTTATCACAGAGGAAGTATGTGTTGGATATTCTTGAGGATGCTAGTTTGTTGGGAACTAGGCCTGTTGAGACTCCGATGGATCCCAACATCACATTGTGTGTTGACCAGGGGAAGTTGCTCTCCAATTCTGATCAGTATCGCCGTTTAGTTGGTAAGTTGAATTACCTTACGATTACACGTCCAGATATCTCTTTCGCAATGAGTATGGTTAGTCAGTTCATGTCTGCTCCTCGTCATCCACATTGGGAGTCAGTTATCAGAATTGTGAAGTATCTTAAGTCACATCCAGGAGGTGGTTTGTTTTATCGAGCGAGTGGACATTTACGCGTTGACGCGTTCACTGATTCGGATTGAGTAGGATGACCATTAGATAGGAGATCCACTACAGGATATTGTATATCCTTGGTGGAAATCTTGTCAATTGGAAGAGAAAGAAGCAGACAGTAGTTGCCCGATCTAGTGCTGAAGCAGAGTATAGAGCAATAGCACACACGTGTGAGGTTGTATGGTTGCGGTCATTTCTCGAGGAGATAGGATTCAGAGTGTGCAGTTGTTTATGCCTTTGTACTGTAATAACCAAGCAGCTATTCACATTGCATCCAATTCTATATTTCATGAGAGGACTAAACATATTGAGGTTGATTGTCATCTAATTGGTGGTGTGATAGCTACCCCGTTCGTGACTACTAGCGCTCAGTTGGCTGACATGTTTACTAAGTCATTGTTCAAGCCTCAGTTAGAGTCGTTGTGCAGCAAGCTGGGTCTTTATGATATCTATTCTCCAGCTTGAGGGAGAGTGTGAGAATATTGATGAGTATTAGTCTTAGTCCCACATTGGTTAACTTAATCTTGTATTGAGTTCTCTCTTAATATAAATAAGATAATACTGTGTTAGGGTTAATTCACACCCTATACACTTTCTTCTTTTCCTAACAACAGAATCCATAAACTTTTCCATGGCGAAGAGTTAAAGAATCAGCGAACTTGTCCATGAGGTAGGACTTCTGAATCCCAACAGACCCCGTGGAGATTCAAACCCCCAAAAACAGTGTCAGAGAAACATGTAAATGCATGCATGGGTGCGGTTATATCGCCAATGTCCGTGAAGTAACTGCACTAACACCTAATGAGAAAGGAAAAACTAAACCCCTAAGAGTAAATGAATTCTCCAGCTTCACAGTTTGTCCGGCTATTTGGACCAACACAAAGAACAGTAACTTTTTTAGGAAAATCAGGATTCAGAACTGCCCATAGCTCCACTTTGCATAGAGTCAAACATATCAATACCTCCAACGATTTGATGAAATTTTGTCGGTTCAATGCAATAGCCTTAAAGTGCACGCGCAGTACAGCTCCATAGTTAATGAAGAAGATGGTGGTGTATCCCTCAGCCTGCAGTTCTCCTCAAGGGCACCAGTTACCTTGCATTTCCTAAATTTCTTCTCCTCCAAGTTAGCCGCCCTTTGTGAGTCCCGAAGCAAATGTGACAATGACTGGATGCTCCTTGGAGTTAAACTTTACACGACTCTGCACCTATACAAATTCCGTTCCTTAAGAAGTTTAAGAGCACAATTTCTATTAACCATTATTGTGATTTCACAACATTTGAAGGCTAGGGTAATGGAATGTCAAATGGATAATTTGTGCCGCATATGGAATGATTGAATGCTAGTCCAGCAAAACAATCATGCAGCTCGAGAAGCAGGTTCAAAACCTCATTACTCCAAGAAAGGGGCAATCCTTTTTTATTTTTTTCCCTCTTTTCTCATGTTTTATCTCTAGCTACTGTCTGAACCCCAAAAATGGCACCTCCTTCAAATTCACGGAAGGAAACTTATAGGGCAAATACCAAAAAAATGTCACTATGGTAGATCCAGGAAAGTGCAATCAAAAACTTGAGCCACACAAATTCAACCTACCAGGTCATGCCATATGATCTACACATTCAAATACACACACCATTCAGCTTCGCTTGCCCCTTGATCCCTAAAGCTTGAAGCTGAAAAACTACTACTTCTTTATCACCATTCAACTAAGTAACTACATCCCGACCTCTTAAAACATGACCTCTAAGCCTCTTACATGAATGTAAGGAGTTTTTCCATATCCATGTTGCCATAAGCTAGCACTGTACCCAGCCCATACAAGTTAGTGGGTTTATCGTGCTAGTTGTGGATGACACTACCCTAGAGGTGATGCCATTTCATGTTTTTTTTTTTTTTTTTTTTTGGAGCTTTTAATTTGATTTCTGCATCCAGCATTTGAAGCATGTAATATTCATGATAATCAACTTGATAATCCATTAGCATGGGTTGTGCTTGCTGATAAACTAGTTGAATCGTTTACACATATCCAATGCAAACCTTCAATTTTAAAAGAACAAATAAACCGATTTTACTGGAGATAGTGCAGCATTCAACCTACATCGATGATCGATTACCAAGTTCCATACTAAGAAGGGAAGGCCCTAGAAATGGGATTTCAAAACACAATCCTACACCATTACCGCAAATCATCAGCTCAATTCAGTGTACTCCACTACTTAATCGAATAAAAATGGCAGAACATGTGATTTCTTAGTTGTCACCCTTTCCTCGTGAGTTCTCTCAGTTCAATTAGTGATAATTACATATATATCTAGATGTTACATAAGCTCAACAACAACAGTCAAAAAATAAGAAAAAATGCTACCCAAGATGGCGAGTATGGTACAAATTGTACACTGGAACACGTGAACAGTGCATAAGAACATGTGAAAAGTGCATTGAATACATTAAAATGGTACTGAAGTTCTAATCTTTTTGGCATGATGTGCAATTTAACCACTCCTAAAACACAAGGAGCTAGGGAAGGATCCATGATTCCAACTTTCCCCTGAAAACTCCTACACTTAATTTCTTCATTATCATATACTATTGATATTGGTACAATGCAAGGTTCCTTTGAAATAATATGGGGGCAGAGCTAAGTCACATAATTTGCATGCTTGAGCAGGAAAGCGTCTTCCAAAATTTTTCTAAAAAACTACTAAAATTTGTGAGAGCAAAGATTGGGAGCACGAGCACACAACGAGGATTGAGAGTGCGAGCGGAGGGCACTACTGGGAAATTATGTGACTAAAGGGGGCGTTGCTGCTAACTAAATGGACTAAAGCCCATATGCTTACGGATTTCTAGGCAGGTCATTCTACGTCAACTAAAATACACCATCTAGCATGAACAACTTCAACAATTGTCATTAGCATATAGTCCAATAATATAGCGGAAAAGCACCCTAAAGATACAGTAGCCAAAAATAGCATGACCCAGAAAAAATATCCTACAACAGGTAAAAGCCCAGAGTGACATACTAGGGTTTGCCTGAACTCCTCCTCCGCGACCTCCCTCTCTGCCGCCTTCGCCTTCTTAGACGCGACCTTCGCCGCCCTCCGCTCCTCGTTGGCGATCCTCATAGCCTCCCTCTTGGCCTCGTCCTTGCGCTGCTTCTCGATCCTCTGCAACTCCACCTCCTCTATGTACTCCTTGCGATAGGCCTTCACCTTCTTCGCGTAATCGCGCCTCAGGAGCGCGAGCTCGGCCTCGGCCTGTTTGGGGTCGGTGTGAGGGGTCCAGCTGTTGAGGAAATCATTTGCGGATAGGAATTGGTGGTTTGGAGGAGAGGTGGATAGGGATCGGAGGAGGTGGGTTTGGATTAGGGTCAGGGTTTGCTGTGGTCGGAGGAGGAGAGCTCGGGTCGTCGCCATTGTTGTACGGATGCTTAGGGTTGCGTTCTGTAAACAGGGAAAAGTAAGAGACAAGAAGCAAGGCACATATTAATTTGCTACACATACAAATTAGTGTAAGTGTGTCCGGAGCTGTATCAATTAGCTTGAATTTTGCACTTTTATCCAGAAGATCCAAACCATTTACTCCTATTTTGTAGGTTCCAATATAAATAATTTATGAAAAAATCACTTTGATTGAACATCGTGTAGAAATTTAAAATTTGTACTTTTGTCTTTAAATAAGATGAATCGTACACAATTTATGACCGGCTATCAATTGGTATGAAATAAGCACTTGTACATATCCGATTAATCGCCAAAATAGGTTGTAGAACCCCACAAGCCCTTACTATTTTTTTTTGATCGGCAAATGATAAAGATTTATTAACTTCAAACACATAGTGCGGAGCTAAGCTAATAGGATCATGAATACACGGTCTGACTATCCATGACCATCATCTCCTAATCACAAGTCCATGCTATTGGATGGTGTGTTTTTAGTTAGATGTCAATTAATAATGTCAAATTTTTAGGAAGCGTAAAGAAAAATATGTTGTACTTAACTTTATATATTCGTTTTATTTTCCTCTGAAAATGGAAACCGAGCAGAGAAAATTTGCTACTAGTATTATTTTTTCATCTGAACTTTCTTTTCCGGGTATAGCTTGAAGGAATGTGATTTTGACACTCTACTTTAAGCCAATGACACTCCACTTTTAGTTTTGTTTTCTCATATGATCAATGCACAAAGTGGAGTACCTGTGGCTAAAACTAGAATACCAAAATCAATTTCCTAGTTTGAAACTTTAAATTGGCTTCTGACAAAAATACACATTGCATCCTTCAATTATCCCTAACATCACAGTGATCTTTCCTGTCCTTCTATCGTCATAGAAAACCTTTACATTTTAAGGTCATGTTTACTTTACGCAATTAAAAGTGGAGGCTGTCTAATATTTCATGACTAGGAATTAGTAATTGCCAAGTTAGAGGTTTTGTCGAACGATTAGTTACATCTTACGGAGGAGAGTAATTCATGTTCTTGGTTTGATATAATAATTGTTGCATTTAAACGCTGAAAATTGAGCTCTGCAGAATAAATATTCAATTTCATCCTTCCATTTGGCTAATCAAATGGCCCTTATGGTGGTTGCAATGTGTGTGACAGAAAAACCATTTGTGAATTCTTCAAAATTTAAACTTCTATTATACGACAAGATCATACGTGTTATAACTGTGGAAGTGTTAATGTTATATGTCTTTTGTTGCTTTCCTTTTTTTAATGTAACTACGATTGTGTTCTTCCGAAAAGGAACAAGTGTATACACGTCCCCTACCCGTTTGCGGGTGGCGGCGGCGGCTTACACTTCTTTCAAATTACTAAACGACCCAAATCCATCTCATCACAAAGTGCCTTGGGTTCTCGAGGAAACAACTGCAGGACAAAAAAGCTAACCGAGGCATATTCATCGAACATGATTGATAAGAGCACAAATAAATAGGACCTTCATTAAAGCAACAGATATATGACCATATCAAGCACACAAACAAAAATAACTCTTTGTAAATAATACCCTACACTCACAAGGTGGCCATATTCTACAGAGACAAAACTGTTATTCCTTGTATTGTTTCTCCACCAAGCCTAATACACAAAAATGCCACTTTGGCTCCATGATCTCTTAAATAATAGAAAAACCAAAAAGAAAAGAAAAAAAAAAAAAGAGGGGAAAAAAAAAAATTGCTCCTGAAGTACCGCCATGTGGTGTTCCAAGGGCCTTCTTCACCACACATTTGTGTGGACTCCATCACAAAGTGCGTGGCTCCCACACCAATGTGTGGTGGAGAAGCACTTGAAGCACCACGTAGTGGGGCTCCAAGAGCACTGAATAATCACCGGGGAAAAACACTTGCACCTCCCAAGTATGAGCCACTGGGAACAAAACTGAGGCAACCAATTTCACTAATCGAACACTTGTAATCAATAACACCACAAAACCACCTTCACTGTTTTCTGAAATCCCAGACCTCCCAAGGGTGAAATATTTTAATTATTTTAGCTTTGGGGCCTTGGGAAGATAAATACTCCTCACGAAACCTTTCCCAGCCTCACCAACAGATTTTAGTACATTAAACAGATCTTCTTCCTCAGCTATTTCTTCTCGTCCCCGTTTCTGCCCCCAAAGAAAAAGGAAACGAACAAATAAAGGGGTGAGGTACTTTTAAATCATCCTTAGCGTGAAAAAAGAAAGGACGGATCTTGATGTACCTTTGATCCCGATTGCTCCCACGTTAAGCCAATAGCATCACCCCCAAGCGAATCATACCAAACTTTGAACTTGTTGGGGAACTCTTTCTGGAGATGCAATGAGGACAAAATTAGCTCTCCTCTCCAAGGCTCAGAACAATGACAGACGGTCCTATATTTGAATGAAGAAAAAGATTTTTTGCGAATGATACTTGCCTCTATATCACCAACAAAGCATCTCAGAGGATCAAAGTTCACCATCAGCTTATGTTTCAGTTCCTCTAAGCTCCCTTTCATGTCTCCAGGCAATAGAAAGGGATGGAATTTCTTGCTTGGCTTCCCACGTACCACGTGCATCCCTACCAAAAATGTGCAAGCATAGAATTTCAATTCTTAAAAATTCGGAATCAACTTTATATTTTATTTCTATATAGATTTGAAAACACAAAAACTCATTATTCAAATTTCCTAGCAAAAAATAGTTTTCAGAATTAGCAAACATCCTTTTAATATCATCTCATATTTGGGCTTTTTTCCCCCTTTCCAACAGTTCAAGAAAAAATAATTAAGTAAACTACCAACCGAACAATTTTACAAAAAATGTGTAAACTGTAACCAAACAGAGCCTGAAGAAGGCTTTTGACAGAAAGACAGGAAGGAAGAGCACAAAATACCTTGGTTCACTTCAGAAGGGAAGAGAAGATGTTGTGGGTAAGGCAATCTATCCCTGTGGAGAAGCACAATGGCATTGTAGTTGCTCAAAGGAGTTCGGAAAAGGCACTGCAGCAAGCCAGGAAATACATCAAGATATTAAGGACGCAACAACACCTGTAAACAAAAAGTTGAATGTGACACGTGTGTTGTTACTGACCTCCCATCTGTACGAATCAAGTTGATCCTCCAAGTTGAGTTTTGCTAACAAATTTGCACTGCTTTTTGCGTAAGCCGCCAATCTTCTAAGTTCCTTTAACATGAACAGTATCCACAGAAATAATCAATTCAAAGAAAGAAGACCCTCTGGTTTAGCATATTCAACACAAACTTGTTTGGTTCACCGACTTATTTGCTCATTCTTAAAAATAAGCAACCGCACAATGTGCAGAATAAGCAAACATGTCTGGTTCACCATTCACTTATTTTGTTTTCTTTTTATTCACTTATTTTGTTTTCTTTTTATTCTGGTAATGCCAGCACACACATTTGCATTGAGAAACATTCGTAAAAGGCACTCATGAAAGAGGGCACAACTGTCTTTCAGGAGATCCTTTACTGTGACATTCTGTATGCAAAGTAACTTCTTTTTTCCTGTTTAGATCAACTAAGTCATCATATTTCGATTTAGGGCTGCAGTGCTATGCCTCACGGAGTAATCAAAAGGTATCTCTAAGACGAAATAAACTAATATCTTAAATACGACTTTCAATGCTCAGAAAAACTTACGATATCCACTTGACACTGCATTGCTATTTAAGAGAACATGAGTCGACATAGTTGCAACAAATATGATATTACAATCCCTACTGACAAAATAATGTCATTTGTGACTAGGTCTTGGGCATCAGACAAATCCAGTCTTTCAAATCACACTATTCATCATTCCAAAGGAACAAAATGTAAAAAATAATCTGAGGGTGAAGGCAATGTGGCACATATTTCTGAGATAGGCAGTACCAGCAGAGGTACAATAAATCATAAAGCGACCAAATTGAGTTTGAATTAGACACTCACTGATGAGGTTGGTGATGATCTGGTCCAAGCTTCAGATACCTTGTCGTAAGCAGTAGCCAAGAACATGGCTGGGCTTGCATTTTGCATGTTTTCTTCGTAGGCTTTTCTACTCGATATAAAGTTTCCCTATCATATGAGAATATAAATAATGATTTATCTAGAACATTACAACTGAGCAAAGTGATATAAAGGAACTAAAAATAAAATCCAACTTGCAATGGCAAACTGCCTCAACTTATGGCACTTACATTGACCTCTTTTTCGTCATTCAGCGTCAAATCACCATTTATGTCAACAACTAAAGCAGAAAAGGCCCAGTCATACTCCGACAGTAATCTTAAGAACCTGTCAATTGAGTACGCATACATAAGAAATGGTTATTTTAGCATTAAAGAAACAGTTGAATTGTGAAACCCAGCTATGATAAAAGATAGGCAGCAATCAACACCAAACCAAAACTCTAGTCATAGAATTTGATAAATGCAAGTACAAACTACAAATACAGCAACTTAAGAGGTTTCAAGAAGGTTAAACTGCATAGAAAGAAGTTTAGCCCTTGCAGGCTAAACAGTGCCTTCACAATTACCAGGATTTCTTTTGGTAGATCTACGACATCCATGATATACAATTGTTTTACAGAAACCACCAAAAGCTGCACTCAGCAACTACAGCACTACAATCCCATCCGCCACTGTGAAAACACACCAAACCGACAAAAATATAAACCACAGCCACAACCCCTATTTCCAGTCTCAAAACCACCACTACAAACACTACTGCCTCCTCGAGCACCAAAATGACCACTTTTGTTCCCAACACCTTCCATTCAAAAGAGCTATAAATCATACCAACTGGAGGAATTTGACTGAGGAATATTCCATCTGATGAATAAATTCTGAGCACAAATCCTTCTTTATTTTCCTCTCATTCAAACACATCTTTCAAAACTCCTTCTAACAATTTGGCAAATAAGTATTTTAAAAAGAAATTAACTATCACAAATAGTGCATGTATAGAAAGAAAGAAAGAAAAAAAAAACATGTAAGTCAGACAGTAGGGAACCGAATCAACATACATGGGGGAAGAAAAGGGGAGAACAGGGCCGGGTAAGTGAAGTAGTCATGGGTAAATGAAACGGTACCACACAATAGGACAAAGGAACAAAACCTTAGAAATCCAGTGATCCGTGAGGAAGGAGCATGAAATGGCAAAGGCTTCAGAAAAAGATAAGCAACCAACAGCTCAATTGCTTCCTCCCCCAAGGAAGTTGAAAGAAGATGTGCAGCAACCCAGCGTTTTGCAAGCCTTCAAAAACAAACATGCATGCAAAGTTGGAGGGGAAAGAACTCAACCCAGAGTTGGAGGGGAAAGGGAGGGGAAAATGAGATGGCTAAAGGCAAATTAAATATCTTACCGAACAACAGGCCCATAGATTGGGTAACGACCTTGTAAACCATTAATCATGCTCGCATGCTGGCTCCGCATGTAAAGGATCTTGTCGGTTGATGGGACCCGTTTCACTTGATTACTTCCCACTTCAAATTTAAACTTGCACGAATGAGTACACCACTACAAGGGTCCTACTGATGCACTCTTCAATGAAAAAGATACAAAATCGAAAACAAAAATTATTGTTTCTCACTTGGCCATTTCGTCAAGGTAAGCCCTTTTTCATGCAAAATTTTAAGTCGAAATGCATATCCAGATGTGAAAACAACCACATCATCCTCAGTAGCATTACATATCATTCCCCAATTGCTCTGGAGGCTGCCAAAATAGCATCACCACATAAGTTACTCTCAAGAGTTAAGAGGCAATTTTGCATCTAAACTACGGCATCACAGCGAACCTTTGACCAATTTTGAGAAGGAATGCAGATTTAGTCTTCTCAACGGCTACATCACCCATTGGCCAGTTCCCAGAACCTTCCAACTGAACCAAAAGAAAAAGTACTTCGAGAATAAGTCAAGAACACAACACAATAACAAGAACCATGTAATCCCCAACCGATATGGGCGGAGAGGACTGGAGATTGACCTAAACTTTGGCAATATATGCACAAGTGGCTGCTCTCAGAAAGTTTACCACTAAAATAGCAGCCCCCATATACCTCAAAAAATTTAGAAACTCAAGGGACATATGCCGTCAAACCAATCAGGAAATGATAACAAAACTAAATCAAACCAGCTGCTATCATACCTGGATCATAACTTCAAGAGATTGAATGCAGGATGAAGTGAGGCTTTGGAACCTTTGTTTGACACCTTTTTCAAGAGCCAAGGGATGAGGTTTGGGAGGGAAGACAGATGTGAACCTGAAAGCTGTGACTTGTGGTAAGTATCAAGCATTTTTAGGATTTAACTATGTACAACAAGCAAAACAATCAACCATATTGAACATTTAAAAAATTACAAGATTCAAAATAAGGCTTTAGTAGTGAGCAGATACAATTCATCTAATAGTAGGGCAAGACATTTATTAAAAAATTTGATGGTGTGCTAGTGTACTTCTTTCTTATTTTCTTGTATATCTAAGTGCTTAAACCATTCAGTTTTCCCAGCCAGGTATGTATATCCCTCAACAAAAATGTGGAGCCCCATAAAACTAATTTGGCTTGATTTGTAACTTTCATTGTTCCACATATCAGTGAACCAAATCAAAAGGACTGCAAGTCAAATAGGCCCTGTTCGTATAACTTTACTATCCAGTATTACAGTGGCAAAAGATGATAACATAAACATATCCTTGTAAATCTATGCAGTAGTAGAGAATTGGCAATTTGGGCTGCGAAAGGAAACCTGGATCTAGAGGCTGCACACTTGATACCGTCAAGGGAATGTCATCAAGAAGACGCAAATGCTTCGACAAAACCCCAAATGCCTCAAGTAAACTTGCAGAAAATGATAAAGGATCTGAAAACAAACAGTTTTACTAATTTCAGAATAATTCCCAAGATAAAATGGAAACATGGAATTAACAACTAAAAACCATTCCAAAAACTACAAGCAGTCAATGGCCAAGTTGTTCCACCTTCATTGCCATAGCAAAGAGAAAAATCAAGTTGATCCACAATGGTTGTGATACTTTCTTGTGAAAGGGAAAGATGACGCATCAGAACATGCTCTGAAATGCTCTTTATAATAAGATGTCTTTCCCATTGCTTGCATTCCCACACTACAATTCAAAATGACATGGTCGGCAAGTTAATCATCACAACAACAAAAGTGAACAGAACCTTGGAGCAATCACAAGACTACATGAATTCCTTACCGGTGCTTTCTGCAATTGTGCCATCTTTAAATCTCCGCAGCTCTGCCTTATCTCCCCAAAACTTCCGGAATTTGAGAGCCTAGTGCCAAACATATTCCATTACCACATGCATCGACAGCATAAGCGGAATACAGAAGACAGAATCAAAGTCAAATACCTCATTTTTGTTCTCGGCATTTGGACCAATGTCAACGACTCTAAGAGCATTCTCTAAAGTGTTGACTGAAATCCCGATGAGCAATGGCTCTCTATCAAACATAGACAAACCCTAGGATAATGGAATAGTGAAACAAATTAATCTATTATCCAGCCAAAGAACAAAAAGTTTTATCAACGATCAACTGATAGATTTCATACATCTTCCAAATTGCATCCTAAAGGAGTGTTCCTCCAAATAACACGGATGACCTTTGCTCTATCATTTAACCCTTGATGCATCAGAGAAAGTACTTTCTGCTCATACGATCTCCAACATTCGTCGTCCGAGCAAAATCCCAAGGCATTGACTTCTGTAGACCCCTTCAAGTTCAACCTAAGAGAGCACAGAAGGGGAATAAATACGTGCAGATGAAAACAGAGAAGGAAGAAGCCTTGCAAATTGACAAGCACAAAACATCGAAACCTTCCTAGTATATCCATGATTTCTACTGACTAACCAAAATATGCATTGCCCTATCAAATTCGCAATGTTGAGAGCCAAAAGCACACATGCATTGCTTATTATCTTACTGCAAACATCTTCTCATTCTTCACGGAATCTCAACCAGCAGAATTTGTTTATAACTCCCTCTTGCATTCTCCATGCCATTAGCCGACTAATTAAAACCCAACCAATGGGAGTCTGCAAACCCATGTTCTAATATTGGAGGTTTCAGGCACCTCCCCTGGATATAAACGATTATATTCAAGTACAGACAACCACACCAAAGTCGCAAGCTCGTCTAAGCAGACTCTAAACATCATTAGACATTTGAGTGCTACAAGAGGGTCCATGCTTGAAAAAACAAAACCCATTTTGCTCACGCTTAGCCTTAAACAGTTATAACCCCCACGGGTACTTTCAAAACAACACAACAACCACAATCTCCATATCAATTAGTCATAGGCTTGTCACTGTAACTGTCTCACTATCACTGAGGCTGCATTGGGTCTCTTCGCCTCCACCTCTGGACTCTGGAGCATGTAATCCATATGATATGTTACAGTTACACTTGGAGGAATATAAGGATGACAGCTGAATCAACTGATTCATCGAGGAAGAGTCAGCATACCATTGGAGCATAGCGTTGACACATGAATTGGATTGATGGTTCAACTAACGGTAGTAATGATCACTTCAGCCAATCAATTTTTAAAAAGAAAGCAAAATCAGACACAGTTTTATTTCTCAGTTATACATATTGTAGCTCAGTAACTGACAAGCAGTGCAATATTTTATCAGCAGTTTTCTGTAAGTACCAATTTTGCAAGCGTTATCTGAAGAGGACAAACCTTATGCAGTAGTCATATTTAGCAGGAAAGTCAACTTTGGTCATAAAAACCTCATCGAATCCACCATCTCTGCACTTATCAATGCCACTAATGGTCAGAGCAGCCTCATTTCGGAGCTGAAATAAGGAGAAATTTCAGATGAGTGCACTTTGCCTCGCAAATAGGAGACAACAGAGATCCATAACTGTAACTAAAGCCCCATAATAAATGTATAAAAGCACAAATAGTACCTCAAGAAAACCACCCTTTGTCATGCGGAATGTCAAATTAAAGCCAGCAAACTGGTCGCACATGATTACTGGAAATGACTGTAAAGATGTCCTCCTTTCCTGCAACTCAAATGGCAGAACAGGTAAATAGAAACTATTAGAGCCATAATGTAACACCAAAACCACAAAGAAACAGAATATACACAACAACAAAGCAGAAGGGATTATGTTATGAACTTCTAGGCTTCCAAATATAACAATGGAGTTTGACACATAAGTTCAAAGGTAAATGTACTCGATGTACTTAAAGTCCAGAGGTTTTCAATATCATTAAGGCTAATTAGGCAGGAAAAGAAATTCAAAGGTAGAAACCTGCAGGTTATTACGAATTGCTGCAATTTCTCTCTCATTGTGCGTCTAAGTTATATGTGTGAATAATATGCTTCCTTGTACTGAAAAGAAGGGAATTAACCCTGATTTGAAGAAGGCCAAACACTCACTTCTAACCATCAACCACACACAAACACACAGGTATGTGTATGTGTTTATAAAGGTTATTGGTAGCAGCAGTGTACACCTTAGTTGCAGGGAGTTCCTAAAGTGGTGCCGCTCCCGCCTTGGGAGCCCGCTTTTGCGCTCCCAACTAAGGAGCTTGACAGGAGCCTGCTCCCATAAAGATGGGAGCTCACTCCTTACGAAGATGGGAGCTTTGTATGATATTTGTATAGAAAAACAGGGATTTATCACTTGGCCTTATTAATTGGTCTTTGATGAACTCATATATGTAGCCTAAGTCATGATATCTTGAAAAGAAAATCATATATTGTACCACTAGCCCATTTCTTACACTTATGGAGGACTTGGCCCATATTTTTACATCCTAAATTATTGTACTTTTCAAAGTGAATACTCTATGCTACATTATTTTCATAATATATGAACACACTCCTCTCACGCTCCCAACCTTGGGAGATTCTATATTCCCCCACTCCCGCCCCCGCTTCCGCTTCCACTCCCGCACCCGCTTCCGCTTCCACTCCAGCACCCGTTCCCGCTTCGTGCAACTAAGGTGTACACCTACGATGTGGCTGTCGCGCCACATCCCCTTCCACAACATCCTCAGGATGATGGCGCCACATGTTAACCTCATGAGGTGACATATGAACCACCAAAATACAAATGCATTCCCCTCGGGGACAAAACTAAGCCAGCAAGGATACAGGCATTTAGTAACTATCTTCATAGGCATTCCCGATTCAACAATTTCACTACCAATTACCCACAAAGTCCATGAACGTACCTCCTTGGAAGTATTCCACTCGCCTTGGGGATGGAAAAAGAGCCCAGTCTCCCATACTTTTGAAGCAGCTGCAAAAGTATGTACAAAAATTTGCTAATCAGAAAGCGTACCATTTGCGTAACTGTCGTGAATGCTTATAAAAAAAGGAACCAGTTGTTAGTTCAAAAGGAAGAGACCACATTATTTCAACGAAATGATGAGGTTATACAAAGTAAAAATTTGGGGAAAATAAATTATTTACACCTCTTGCTATATTCAATGAGGTGGTGCCAAAATTCTAAACAGTAAAGCGCTATGTGACATGGACTCTTCTAACCTATTTATAACTATATAAGTACCCATATCGAACATTCAACACTTTGGTGAAGGTGTGGGATAGGTGACTGACCCTTGTCTCCAATGGAGACACTTGTATCATCTATCATTCTAACTATTCACTTGTATGGGAAATCGAAATCTCAAAATTCTCCGCTATTCCATTTTACATAAAGTATACAACAAATTAACAACGTATTACCTAGTAATAATATACAGCATCCTATTAGATTCAACATTCAGACTTTGTCCCCACACCCATATTGAACTTTTTGATGCAACCAGTATCATAAGGTTTCAGTGAGATTTAGATACTATTACGCAAGTCCATGTAGCACAGGCAAAGGGAAAGGCGGAAAACTTTGCATACCAATGAAATCCATCATGACTCGAAATATCTGCATTGTGTTCATTGACTTCTTTATGCGATTCCCACCAGATTTTGATGCAAGGTACGCCATTATGACAGAAATTAGGAATCCACTTAAGCAATCATGGGTATATATTGAACTTCTTTGCCGAGCCCAAACCTACACCATTAAAACAGAATCCAAAAATCCATGTAAATACATGGACATATCGCGCTGAAACTTAATATTTCAAAGGTACCAGGAACACATACTTTGAGCAAAATCAAAGCCTCTCCTAGTTCATTCCAGCCAAGAAAAGTTCTTCTGACAAATTCTGCATTATCCTCGAGGAACAAGTCTTCTAGTATACTACTATTGTACTTCGGAGTAGGTTGAAGAACAGCCCCTTGTAGAAATTCAGAAAAGAATAATTGTTCAGTCACGCAGCACAGAATTCAAAGCAGCACTGTACTCAAAATGGTGAGCACACAATACCTTGATTCAGAGCACGAATGTTGTTCCGCTTCATGTTCAACTTTACTACGTTAAATACCAATGTTGCTGTGGGAATTATCCTTAACAAAACAATAGGGGCTTCAGCAATCCTCATAGCTACATCACAAGAGAAATTTCCTTTCCGATGATAATGGAGGACAGGGAAGTGGCCTCTCAGACCAATTTTTCAAAATCCATGAACTACAAAAAACGGAAAAAGGGGGATAGAGAGTCACAGAGCAGCACACCTGGATGGACAACCAATATAGGCTTCCTAGACTCGTTTTGAAACGTGGACCATTCAACCTTCTCAGCTACTGAAGAAAGTTTGAGATACCTCTTTATTATGCAAAGGTAAAGAAATCTTTTGGCATGGTAACGATGATTTAAATAATCCTTCTCATGGAACATCTCCTGCCATAGGAAATAGGTATGAGTATTTCAAACATTGAACTCCATTATATAGAACAAACTTAAAGATGCTGAACTGGTTTGATGATTGTCATGTGGAATTATGAAACCACTTTGTGTAAGCATTTGGCAACATAAAACTGACGTGTCATAATTAACATCAAAAAAGTCCATTTGCCCAAAGGCAGGTGCCATGGCACCCCCAGTTTTTCTTATTACCACCACACATATCCTAGAGAAACATTTTGTAGCAAAATTTTATAGTATATTGCCACCCCCTATACAAGCATTGAACCCGATTTAATACGGAAAGAAAACATATATTACGTTGTGACTTTGTTTTCCTCCAATACGTTGAGCTTTTACTTTAACAATAGAAGAAGTGAACTTTATCTTCCAAATAAACTTGTGAAGTTTTAATCTTGCATGGTAACATATTTCACGTGGTTTATCTTTTAAAATTTGGCACCCCTAAATAAGAATTCTAGTTCTGCCACCGCCCAAAGGTGCCAGTAGCATTACACTAAGATGCCATCCCTAACATGTGATAAACTCCAGGCCTTTATAATCACTACCCAATAACTTCCACAAAAATTAATGTAAACTGTCTGATTGAGAAGTATACCTTTGGCATTCGAACAAAAACATCCACATTCACATCCGGCTTAGCAATGCAACGCATCGAATAACTACCCCCAATTTCTACAGATATCGGCTTCTTGAACGTAAATTCCACTTTGTCGGCACCAATATCTCTGACAAAACCCGGTGCAACATCTGCTGTAACCTACCAAACATCAACACACCAAAATACAAAATAGATTGTGGATCAGTTGTCTCTGTTCGTCAATTGACAAAACTATGCAAATATATATATATATATCCGGTGAAAAAAATGGGTTTGTAAGTACCAAACAGATTGTGAATTAGTGGTCTATGTTTGTCAAGTGAGGAAAACGAAGCAGAAAAATTCAAACTTTTTGGGTGAACGGAAAGGAGGATAGGGTTTCGTAAACGAACCTGTAAGTCTTGGGGGATTCTGTCAATGGCGTCTTTGATGGCTGAAACGGTGTCGTCGACGAGCTTAGTGAAGGAAGGGGAGTAGTCGAGCTGGACCTCCTTCAGTAGTTCTCTCACTTTCAAGTTCGTTGGTCCGTTCAACGTGTCTGAAGCCATAACTGGATGCGACTTTTGACTGTGTATAAGTGTTGTTTTTGCAGCTGCAAGTTTGAGCCGAAGCGCAGAGTTTACATTAGGGTTTGGAGAGAGAGAGGGGGTGGCGGGAGAAGGGAAGAGAGAGAGAGAGGGTACGGAAACGACCTTGATGAAACTGAGGGTAAATTACACTTAACGCCTTCTGTTTCTTTGAAATACCAGTGTCGAGTCTGCGGCTATGCAATTAAAGTTGGCGGCAAAATGCAAAAGTTTACGTCCATCACAGACTGTTCCATGAGGAAAAAGTTTGCCGTTACAATACAAAAGTTTGCAGTCACAAGACAAAAGACCGTGAGAAAAACTTTGCGGTTACAACACAAAAGTTTGTGGCCACAAGACAAAAGTTTGCGACCTAATGCAAAAGTTTGTGGTCTAATGTGTAAAGAGCTTGCGGCCATACCGTTCAAGATCTCGGCCGACGATTATGTGGAACTCGCGGAGATAACAAGTTCGCGGCACCTAAAAATAGTTTTGAGGCCACGGTGCAGTAGACTGCGGCCAAATCACTGCTACTACGAGTAACCACGCCAATCATGTTGAAGTATTTGTATTCTTCTTCGATTTAGAGCCTCTCTAACCATTATCAAAATGCAGAGTGTTGCTATATGTACCGACCACGGGGAGGGAAAACGTACCGCCGGCCGCCGGCGGGCCGTCTCCGGCCACCGGACGGCCGATCCGAGCCGTTCAAAAATTCTAAAAAATAAAACCGAGGGGGTCAGCGCGGGAATCAAGGGCATCCGAGGTGTTTAGGGTGCTTGATCAAAGCACCCTTTTTTCGTGTATATATGTGTGTACATATATACACGAAAAAAGGGTGCTTTGATCAAGCACCCTAAACACCTCGGATGCCCTTGATTACCGCGTTGACCCCCTCGGTTTTATTTTTTAGAATTTTTGAACGGCTCGGATCGGCCGTCCGGTGGCCGGAGACCGCCCGCCGGCGGCCGTCGGTACGTTTTCTCTCCCCCAATGGTCGGTACTCATAGATTTTTCGTATCAAAATATGGGACGATGCTACCTTTGGACCCTTTTTCCCAAAGAATGAGCACTGCACTAAACTATCTTAGTTTTGGAGAGTTTAACCTTTACACTTTTTTTAAGAAGTTACTGTCGTTGGTTCCTCACTCTTCTGAGAGGTCTAAGTTTCAATTCTCATGGAGGAAGTGTTCAACTCCCGTGATAATTAAAGACAACATTTAACATCATATTTTGGAGGAAATTTTTTTTTTACACTTTTGAAATCCATTATATCTCTAAAATTAGATGGGTAGTGTTCATAATACTAAAAATAATAGTATTTTTTAACTTAAATTCAAGGAAGTTGAGTTTTGAAAAGTACTAAATGATTTTTTTTAATAAATGAAAAATAGAGATAAGGAAATGGGTTGGATAATATTCTCCTATTTTTTATGTACTTTTTTACTACTATAAATTATTATTCGCACTATTATTTTATCCTCATCCATATTACTGTTTTTTACTTTTTGTACGAAAGACAATCTTAATATTTCCACGTAAATAAAAATAATTAAAAAGTAGGAAAATGGATTTTAAAAAAACCCATTGCTCTTTTCAAGTCATTATTCTATTGTTCTGCAATTTCCCTAAAAAAAGAAAAGAAAAGAAAAAGTAGTGCAGTACTAAAAAAAACTGCCCCAGGATGCTACCAAGCACTTCTTATCAAGAGGGTGGCAAGCGGCATCCGATCTTTCGTCTCGGCACAAATAATTCGGATAGGAGTTAAAAGCATACAGATTAGAGAATCATTTACCATACGATGAAAATTTGAGTCGTCAATTACTGAGATAAACTGCCCAATCGACCATTCGGCACCCATTTGGGGTTGTTGGTAATGGTAGCATCCCCATTCCCTAAAAAACACGCATCTACGTTTCCGCCGTGACATCCCCATTCCCTAAAAAACACGCATCCACGTTTCCGCCGTGACAGCCTCTAGAACTACTCAACTACTGCTTCATCACTATCCGACGCAAAAATCTGGATCTAAACTTTCACTCGAAATGAGAAGGTACACCATAACTCATCTCTCTCTCTCTCTCCCTCTGTGTGTGCGCGCGCGCATATGCGTATATAGACATATATATATTATGGTTATATGCATGTCGTTTTCTATAATTACTTTGGATCCACGCTCAACCTGCAGGATTGGCGACGGATCGACGCTTGGCAAGAGAGGGGGATTCGTGGGGCACCATCGGAACCAGCTGAAGCAGACGCTCAGCGGAGGTGTCAAGGGCCTGTTTGGGAAGCTGTCGGTTGCGGTGATCGTCCTAGTGATTTGCACCGTCTCGTTGTTGCTCACCGTTAAGAGTAACAACAGCAACAATCAGCATTCTTTCTTTCGATCGAAAGTCAGTTTCTCGAGCTCCATCAGTTGTGGTTTTTGATTTTATCGTTGTAACTGCGAAAATGTAGGAGACTTTGGGGGCATAGCCAGAAATCGACATTAGCGGGGCACTTATTACGCACAATTTCAAGAAAATTTGCACTCAAAATAAGAACATAACAAATATGCCCGTTTGGTTTGTATTGTTTACTGTATTTATTTACTTTTTGAAGACAAAAATCATATTTAGCTTACTTTTTTTTGTATATTTAGCTTCAACAATGGTTTTTTTTAAACTTCTCAATGGGACGCTTCGAAAAAGGAATAAATTGACTCATTTTAAAAAGAATAATGAATAAATAATGAGGAAACAAGCCTTCATTATTGTACTTATGCCTAAAGAACGTTTCCCTTGGGTTACAAAATATATGGTACTGTTCAAAGAAGGAAATGTAGTATCTAAAAACAGACAGGTAAGTGCATTTAAATTTTGAAAATTAATTCAAGTTTTACAAAAAAAGAAGATTGCAGCGGGCCGCCAGGGGCACATGCGCCTGTGGGAACATGCTCCCTTTGCCATTGGCTCGAGTTGAATATATGTTGCTTGAATAAATATTTTGCCGAAGTATATTCCGGAGTTAATGGGAAAAATAGCATGATATCTCTGACTTTTGTATAGTACTGATTCTACTCATTCTAGGTGTGTTTTGAATCTTGACTATGTAGTAGAAGAGTGAGAAAAAGTGAACTAGTATAGTAGTTAATAAGACTTAAGAGTAACAATGAACAAAAATTTTCTCGATCCCATGTCAGATCTCAAGCTCCATTAATTGTGGTTTTAATTAGTCGCGCAAATGTTGGAGGTATTCAAATGTACGATTTGATTGAACAGATATTTCGCCCATGTATGTTCCTGTTTCGATGGGAAAAGGGAATGATATCTGGGTTTTGTATGATAGAGATACTAGGTATGTTTTGTATCTTGATTAGGTACTAGAAGAGTAAGAAAAAGTGAACCAAGGGTGGTGGCCTAGTGGTTCATGGCTTACTCCCAAGTGCTTTGGTGGTCTAGAGTCCTATGGTTACGCCCTAGGGAGGGCTGCTACACCTGGTCACCTCCTCCACCCTTTTATCTTAGCAAAAAATAAAAGTGAACTATTATAGACTTATAGTAGTTAAGAGTAACAATAAACAACCTTTTTTATACAAAACAATAAAAAACCTTACTCTCAACCTGAGGTCAGTTTATCAAGCCCGATCAGTTGCAGGTCTGATTGTTAATTGTGAAATATGAATCTGTATGCTACATGAACATGGGGGATGTATTTGATATAAATTATGTAGCAGAAGATTAAGAAAAATAGATTGTGCTACTAGTTTTAGAAACATCCCCTTGGTGTAAACTTCAGCACCTGCTGAACATCTTCTCCTATGTTGTCATTTTCTCCACCTTTGCCCACTCTCCCAACAGAGGAATGCTAGCTTATGATGCTACCAGAGATGCAAAATGCACTTCATAACTCGAACTTCTTACGTTGCTGTGCCATCATCCACCTAATATCATGGGAGTTGTGCATTTGTAAATATATGTAATCTTGGCCAGTAAAATTACTTCAGACCTTATATACATATTCGTATATTTAGTGCTGGTCTTTGACAAAATCAGGGACGGTGCAGGGACGAGCTGTTGTTGATGGTGGTGGTCGGGTGCGGTTTAATTGTGTCTTAGGTGGATACTTCCACGTTTTCACAGAGGTTAGAGGTCAGAGAAAATGAGGGAAAGGAGGTAAAAAGGGCATTATGGTTGTTTTTATCTTCCCTTAATGGAGTCAAGTGTGCCCTTTGGTCCATAGGCCATAGGGGTTAATGTGTTGGTTTCAAAATGAGAGGGGGTAATTTGCACGTGGGCCAAACCAAGAGGGGTTAACTGAAGTTTACCATATCCATTGTCCATGCACTCTCTAATTCTCCTAGTTTGATTGGGTGGTTTGCTAGATACACCTAGCATGTCCAAAACAGACTCCTTACTTTTGCTTCATTTGTACCTTGTAAAGCAGATCAATCTAGAGACACTATGGGGAACTGCTGCATCTGGTGGTTGGCGGCCATCATCTGCTCCGCGATCTGATTGGCCGCGTAAGGAATTTCAAACGTCCTGGTCAATATGCTTACACGATTTTTGGATCATGCTGAAATCTTTTTTTTTTCTTTGCAATTTGTTGATGTCTATTTCTGCCTTCCTCGTTGTGGCAGCTCCTCCGAAAGAGAGCAATGGCTATCTACGTGTTCGTTGTAACGGTGGTCTGAATCAGCAACGCACGGCGGTTTGTATTCCTTGCCACAAACTATATAAAGCAGTCCTCACATAAGCTCTAATTTATCGCATACGAGCGTTTTTGGGGTTGTGCCATTCAATTTAGGCTGCAATATATGTGGCACCACCTTCTTGATTCAAATTCCCTGTGTGTGGAATTCCCGCTGGAAATGGGAAGTTGTTTACCCATTGTCAAAGACTCAAATATCATGGTTTTCTTCCCTTAGCGAATGTGTCATTCAAATCTTTAAAGATGAAATTTGGGCAAATTCAACATTGTTCTGTATTAGATACGCGTCCCTAGTCATTTGTAATTTTCGAGCAGATTTATAGTCTTTATTGATTCCATCTACTGCATCTAATATGGAGTTATCATACATGTATTAAAGTAGTAATAAATACACTATGCTGTAGATCTGTAATGCTGTTCTTGCTGCCCGAATTATGAATGCTACACTTGTGCTGCCGGAGTTGGACGCAAACTCTTTCTGGCATGATGACAGGTATCTATTCCAGCTGTAATGCATGTTATTCTTTAGATAATAACTCTGACTGAGTGTCTCTTGTTTCAATTGCTTAACATTTTGTTGTGCAGTATGATTGATTTGTCAGTGGTTTTTTTGGATGAAATGCTGTATATCCTAATTTTCTTGGACAAGTCTAGAGTTTCTAGTAGCCGTAGAGAAGTCTAGAGTTTCCTTGTGGATGTACTTTCAGATGGATTACACAGGTACTTAGAGGCTGCTATAGTTCTTCTATTCTTCAAGGACTTTTTTATCATAGATTTTTTGTGCTATTGTCATGCCTCTTTTGAAAAAAAAATTGATTTCTAGAAATATAAAGACTCCATAGAAGACCCTATGAAATACTCATTAAGGGATTACTCTTGATAGAACCCAATAAAACAAGAGAAAATCCATTCAGTTGTATTCCAACTTGTAGAAGACATAAAAGTAACATTTCAATTGACAGCAATATATCTTTTTAAACATGAGAAAATCGTGTTCCATGTGAAATTTCAGATTTCCCCCTTTTTCGTTTTTCGTGATTTTCATGATCGGAATGCATTGGCTTGGAAATCTCATAGATGCGCCTATACTTTTTCGGAAAAACCTATTTTGGTATATATTTGTGTTCCTATTTTCTTTTTCTTTGTTTGGGTTGCAATTTCTAATGGACGGTTGTTATCTTTATCTTATCCAAATTACAGTAAACAAACCCACATTTTTCTCCCTTCTTCCTTACCACCAGTGTTTTTAGTTTCATGTGAGTTTCTGTCACCTCTGAGCGGTTTCATTTGAACATAAAGCAGCAGAATAGCCACGATCTCTGTAGAACTTCTAGGCTTCTAGCAATTCCACTCTGATTTTTTATACGATAGCCTGCCATTATGAGCATGTTTCTTTGATGCTTAAATAGGAAAGTGTTTCATGAAGTTATTAGATTAAATTCTCTCGTCGTTTATGGGAGTTGGTATTGTCTGATCCACTCTATGATGCACTCATTCTTGTAAGTTATAACCTATACAATCGTTGCTTTTATGCTTATCCTCAGTGGTTTCCAAGGTATCTACGATGTTGAGCACTTTATCAAGGCATTGAGGTATGACGTGCGGATTGTGGAGAGCATTCCTGAAGTTCAGAAGAATGGGAAGACCAAGAAGATTAAAGCTTATCAGGTAAATCCAGTCCTATTGATGTCCAGTTGAGCACACATTGCATTGTTTTGCTAACAGACCGTTCAATGTGAAATTTCTTCTCAATTCAGCTTCGACCCCCTAGAGATGCTCCAATCCGTTGGTACACAACAGAAGCTCTTGAGAAGATGAAGGAACACACTGCTATCTACCTCACTCCCTTTTCACATCGCTTGGCAGAAGAGATTGATAACCCTGAATACCAGCGGTTGAGATGCCGAGTTAATTATCATGCGCTCAGATTTAAGCCCAACATTATGAAGTTAAGTAATTCAATAGTCAGCAAACTTCGTGCAGAAAGCCACTTCATGTCAATACATCTTCGGTTTGAGATGGATATGCTGGCATTTGCTGGGTATGTTTAACTTAAATTATCTTCCCAGATACACTGAATATATCTGCTAGATTAACATGTCTGGGGGACTGTTATGGGTAGAGGAAGTCCAAAATAACTCCTTTCGACATATCACATAAGTCTAGATTTGGTTGGCTATATGGGCCGATTTCCATTAATCTCATTGATTTGGATGGGAAGTTCTCAAAGGTACATTGATAACATGTGTCAAATTTTTTTTTAAAAGTTTCAGTATTATGAAAGTTCGATGGTGCATTATTAGACTATAGGCCTATTATTCGCTACTCAGATGTGGCCCCTGGTGTTGGTGATACTGTAGGAGTTTATGCATTAAAATCCTAAAAAGATACCTTATAGCCACCATGTGCTTTGGTTCTTGTTTTATATTTGGGTAGCTGAACTTCACGCAAATAAGAGTGAGGTGACGTGATCATATCAATCTGCTAGTTGAAGGGTGAAGGCAATGTTCGAAACTTACTAATCTAGTTAGTCGTGACTCGTAATCAGTAACGAGAAAGGATGTCCTTAAGATTTTCTTTTATTAGTTTAGATTTGGGATAGCATCAGCGTATCCTACTTTCTGTCGTGTATTTCAAATGTTAAACTTGTAAGGCTATGTGATATATTGTGTGGAATGGATATGTTGAGAAGCCTTGAGCGGATGTTCATAGTGGGCTGGTTAGAAACACACTCTTCGAGTGAACTTTCTGCAGTTCTTATTCAGAAACTGTTCAGAGATGGAGTCTTCCTTCTTTTCTTTTCTTTTTTTGTAAGTAAATAATTTTATTAATAGAAGGCATTAAGGGAATGCCACCCACATACAAAAACGGCCATAGACAAAAAGGCCCTATACACCTCTATGTGAGATAAACAATTCGAACCAATCTAGAAATTGATCAAGGGAAGGATTACATTCTCCCTTGTCCCAACTATACAAACTACTAACCACAAAACTTTTGATTTTAAATAAAGGCTTTTCTATGCCTTCAAAGCATCTTGAGTTTCTCTCACGCCAAATAGTCCACATCAAACAAAGCGGAATCATAGCCCAAATATGATTCCTTCTCTTTCCCACTCTAGCACCCCTCCAAGCTATTAAGAGTTCCATAACACTCCTAGACACAACCCATTTTAAACCAAACCAGCAAAATACCACAGACCAAAGCTCCCAAGCCAACGGGCAATGGATTAAAAGATGATCTACCATCTCTGCATCCCTCTTGCATACACAACACCAATTGACAATGATTCTCCACCTTCAGATCAGGTTATCAATGGTAAGAATCTTTCCTTGTGCCGCACACCAAACCAAAAAACTCACTTTCAACGGTGCCGATGTCTTCCAAATCGCTTGCCAAGTACAGAGTTACCAATCCCTCATAAAGCTTGACAAAAGGATTTTACCTAAAAAGATCCTGATTTTTACAACTTCCAGCGCAACTCATCATCCCCTGCTCCTAACCCTTGCATACCATACACTCTAGAAAAAAGAGTCATCAACTCTTCCTCCTCCCCATCGTTAACACGCCTTCGTAACCGGATATCCCAAACCACTGCCTCCTCATAAAGTAAAAGATAATCTTACTGTCGCGTCCCTATCACACGCCAAAAGATAAATGTTCGGAAAAGCCTCCCGCAAGGTCACATCCCCACACCACACGTGGTCCCAAAACTTGACCCTTCTCCCGTCCCCAACCGACATGTGAATATTATTGGCGAAACCTTCCCATCCATTCATGATACCCCTCCAAAGCGCCACCCATAAGGCAACCTCACATTACTTGAAGACCACCCTCCCCACCCACTACCGTACTTTGCAACAACCACCCTCCACCATCTCTCTCTCGCATGCAAATCTCCAGAGCCATTTTCCCATTAAAGCTTGATTGAAATTTTTTAACCTTCTCACTCCCAAACCTCCTTTTCTAATGGGAGCACACACAGTATCCCAATCGACTAAATGATACTTGAACTCTTCCCCCACACCTCCCTAAAGGAAATCTCTTTGCAACTTCTCTAGCCGCTTAGCTACTGAAACCAGAATAACAAAAAGAGAAATAAATTATGTAGGCAAGCTGAAAAGCGTAGTCTTCATAAGCGTCAGTCTACCACCTTTTGGAATATATTGACACTTCCATCCTGCTAATCTCTTCTGAAATTTTTCCACAATTGAGTCCCGAACTGCCTTCCTTTGATAAGGCTTTTAGAGTCTAAGCCTTGGTTTTAACCTTTGAGTTGGCTGGGTAAGTCTCTTCTTTACTTGTCTTAGAATCAATGTTATGTCATTGTCACCTATGAGAAAGATCTTGCGTGACAATGCCTATTATATAGGATTAGCTTCTAGTAACACTTAACTACCGTCGATGGAAGTTAGAACTCTCCTTAGAATTTTTGAAATGGAGATATTATAATCTTTGGCGGATCCTGTGTAATATTAGATTATCTGTGCAGGTGCTTTGATATATTTACAACTAAGGAGCAAAGTATATTGAAGAAATATCGGCAAGAAAATTTCGCGGAGAAGAAGCTTGTTTATAGTGAGAGAAGAGCCATTGGAAAATGTCCATTAACTCCAGAGGAGGTAATATTTTCTTATTTGTCACCCTCTCCCTAATTTTCTTCCAGTCAACTTGTGAATTAGTGCCTTTGTAGATTGCACAACGTTAAGTAATATACGTTAAGTAATTTTCTTTTCTTTTCATATGTAGTACGTAGTATAATGGTTCTTGTGGCCGTACTGTTCAGATGTAAACTCATGCTGTTATACTCCAGACTGGTTTGACGAGGTGCAGCGTTTCGTGGTGCCTAATTTATTTTCACTAT
Source organism: Rhododendron vialii (assembly GCF_030253575.1). NCBI lineage: Eukaryota > Viridiplantae > Streptophyta > Magnoliopsida > Ericales > Ericaceae > Rhododendron > Rhododendron vialii. Next base: position 8,978,503 of record NC_080558.1, on the reverse strand, counting down.
TGGACAACTTGAAGTAAAATCGAATATTTGAATGTTCCACATTCCACACTTGAGAAGATGCTGGCTTGGACCACTTGGTTCATTAACGATCTGGTCCAAACTTAGATGAACATTGTGTGCAGATAATTTGGATATAGTCTCTCATTTACTAGTTCGTGAGAGCTGGAGACATGTATCTAGATCTATCATGTTCCCATTGAAGAAACCATTCTCGTGTGCCAATTATTCACGGGCCAACAAGCAATTTTTATGTTATAAATAGAATCAGCGGCGGCTTTATAATATTTTCCAAGTGGGGTCAATTGGAAAAAAGAAAGTACCCCTAGTCAATGGGCTCTAGCTGAGATGGCACTTCCTTGACCCTCGCAACAGGGAGGTCTTGGGTTCAAACCTTGCCATAGGCGAGGTAGTGTTGCATTGTTGGTTTATACCCCAAGTCTCCTTCCCCCTAGATATAGACGAGTGTGATTTCGACAAAAAATAAAATCAAGGCAATGTCTACTAATGTATTTTATATAACTAAAACTCTTTAGTTGTTAGTTTAATTTAGTTTCCGCTTTTTGACGAAACTAATGCTTATTACTTAAGTTGAATATTTTTGGTGTCTTTAGTATATTGACTCCAAACCCGGAGATAAACAATTGGGTTGTACTTAAATACAAGAAAAGTTTAGACTAAACCGATATGCTAATTGTACATGCTAACAAGTTTGTTAAATAGTGTGAAATAAGGAATCCCATATGAATTGGTAAATACATAGATGTTCTCATTTTTAAAGGTGTATGGGGTCAATTGATCCCACAATGCAACACACAGTGCCACACATGATCAAAGTTGTGTTATTCTGCCTCTTGCTTCTGCAGGTTGGTCTCATATTACGTGCAATGGGGTTTGACAATTCCACGAGGATATACCTTGCAGCGGGTGAGATATTTGGCGGTGAGCGATTCATGAAACCTTTTCGCTCTATGTTCCCTCGCCTTGAGAACCACAGCACAGTGGACCCCAGTGAGGACCTAGTGGGGAACAATCGGGGTTTGTTAGGCTCTGCTGTGGATTACATGGTTTGTCTCCTCTCCGATGTTTTCATGCCAACGTATGATGGCCCAAGCAATTTTGCCAATAACCTCCTAGGGCACCGTTTATACTACGGTTTCCGCACCACGATCCGGCCTGACAGAAAAGCCCTTGCTCCTATATTTATCAATCGGGAAAATGGGCAAATGGCTGGTTTTGAAGAAGCTGTTAGGCGTGTGATGCTTGGAACAAATTTCGGTGGGCCTCACAAGCGGGTCCCGCCCGAGTCTTTTTATACAAACTCCTGGCCCGAGTGTTTCTGCCAAACATCACCACAGAATCCAGCTGACAAGTGTCCGCCTGGGGATGTCCTGGAAGTGTTGGAGAGCAAATTGGAGAGAAACGAACAGTAACTAGAAACCTTGATGACTAATCACATCCAACTCTGAATATAGTGATGGTGGTCATACTAATCCCTCAGTGATGCAAGACTGGAGACTGGAGTGGTTTAGTTATTTTTATCGGCTTCTTTCAGGTATTCATCTTATTGGAATTTGTAATTTAATTTGGCAGTTGAACTAATATAGTTTGTTGTCGTTTTGCCTTACTTATATATGATTCATAGTTTTTGTCAAGAAAAATTAAGTGAAAATGAGGCAGATTCTTTGATATTAAGGAGCAGAAGAAAACTGTAAATTGGACACTTGTGGAGGATTTTTGAGTTTTTAGCTTACCTAGAGAAAATTTAAGCAACTGAAAACCAAGAAGCTCTCAATATAAATTTATAATGAATCTCTTTCTAGAGTTTCGTAGTTACGAAAGCAGGTTGCATGTTGTGCATCCATTGAACAAAATGCAGGAATAATGTTCTATGTAGTACGTTCCTTTGCAAATTAAATTACTTGATTCTCTACATGAAATTTTCCAGTGACTGACCTCTCCCTAATCAAAAAAAATTCTACCTTTGTTCAATGCTTTATTATCTCCCGGAACGCTTGTCCGTTTACCATAATCTCCTCATATTCTTTGCCTGCATCTAACTGGTTGTACACTCTGCGTTCATTTGTCATTCTTTCAGATTATGATAAAAGTCCTACAATGGGCTGTCTTGCTTGTGAATCAGAACTTTCTACAGTCCCGTTTGTTCTGCCATTCTTTGTTAGTTTGTAGAAATTTTATATCAGATTCTTATAGTTCTATTCGGACATCTGAACATAGTTACATCGTGTCTTTCTGTTGCATGCCAAGATTCCCCCTATGCCCGAATTTCGTTTGATCTAGTTCGCCCTAAATGGCCTCTCAGACGTTTCTTTTGATCCATACTTACTAGAGTTCCCACTCTAAATTCCTATAGTTTCGCTGAATCTTCAGAGCATAGAGCCCATTTTTCTTGATCTCAATCCTCTCAAGAACTTACCACCAAAAAGGAAAAGAACGTTTGTGACCATTTCGTTTTCATGTAGTATCGCCCTATCACCTATGGCTATGGGTATAACCATCTCACGTTTACCCTCTTCTGATTAAAGGTCCGTTGGTTTTTCAGTTCTCCATGGCGGTACGGACACAATTGTCTTTCGGATGGCTGGATTCACCTTAACGGGGGAGTGGAGTAGGTGGACTCTTATAAACGGAGATAAGGCAATCTGTTTATTCGCCTGAAGCATGCAGGGACCGCAATGATATTTCTGTCTGTATCAATATTTGTCTGTAACATGTTTCTATGTAAATTATTGATCCTAGTATAAACTTAAATAGAAAAAGATCCATCTCTGTTAGATGGACTTTCTCCCACAACTTTATGAACTTATATTTCTTGTTATTGTGAGACTTGCACCCCTAAAGGTCTGTACATGCCTTGGAGAGTAATCATTCCATAAGCCCAATTTAGGTAGACTTGCATCCATCCTCAAAACTCATCCCACGTAAGTATTCATCTTGCACTTTTTGGACAGTTATAATTTCATCCTTATTTTAAAATAATCCTAGAACTACCCTTATATATACACGGGGCGGTTCAAGGGACATCCAAAAAAATACCTAAAAAAACATTCCAAATCTCACTCTTATAGTTTCCGATCAAATTTTTATAATCCGAACCGTTCAATATGTGCAGATTGTGTATGTAAAGAATTTGGGGATGAAATTATAAGAACTTAAGTCCCAGAAATACACGACATCTCCCATATTTAATGCCTCCTAGAAACCAAATCCCGTAATTCACGTCGTCTCCCATATTTAACGCCTCCCACCCCGAACACAGCAACCCACGCCTTTGGATCTAAAATTTTTGCATGCCTAATTTCTCCACGACAGATTGAAGAAACGAATAGATCATGGCTAGCAGCGGCGATACACGAATCGGCAGTGGCGGCAGGGTCATGGGGAAGATGCAATTCTTGTTTCGATCGGATTCAGGCTCAAGCCCAACGGAATAAGCAGATGCTAGAGGCCCATTCGGAGAAGCTGAGCGGAGATGCCGCAGATTGAGATGAGCCGTCGTTGGTTCCAGCGAGGTGGGGTGTGCCGGGTTCGTCTTGAAGAGAGGTTTACGATCCAGTACTTAGATTTTAAGTTTGTGTAGACCTACGGTTTAGCATCGCAAATAGAGCGGTCGAAGATCTGGAGTGGTGTTCGACATCTGTGCTGGTTAGCTCCATTTAGTTTTGTACCTCTATCGTTTCATGGTGTTTTTTGTTTCAAACATGATGTATTTTCATCTTGTTGAGTTTTCATAAATAAAACATTGTATGTTCATATTTTTTCATGGTGTATATTCATGAAAAAAACATTTTATATTCATGTTTTTTCCCGGGATGTTGTAGGTTTTCAAGTTTTGTCGAGAAATCATGATTTTGGTTTATTGTTTTTCATGATAAATTAACCATGAAAAACACGGTCAATTTGAATATTGTGTATGTTCCAAAATATTTCTTAAGATTATTTTACAAAAAATAAAAACATGGTCAATCCACCATGTTTCAAAAAGAGCTATTTTCCCGGAATGTTATGGGTTTTAAAGTTCCGCCAAAAAATCATGATTTTGGTTTATTGTTTTCATGACAAATTAACCATGAAAAACATAGTCAGTATGAATATTGTATATGTTTTGAAATATTTTTTATGATAATTCTGCAAAAAATAAAAATATGGTCAATCCACTATGTTCCAAAATGTTTCATGATAATACGTGGTATAAATGAAAAAATAAATATGGTTTTCGAATGTAAATCTGTGAAATTTGATTATTACGAATCCCACTAAATTAGAAAATGGTTGAATCCTACTAAATTAAAAAATGATTGAATCCTACTAATTTAGGATGTCAATTTAATAAAACATATATGAATATATTATTAAAAGGGTAAGATAAATAATTCACCATATGAAATGATAAAAACATAACTATTCATAATGACCGGAATAAATTCTTACGTGGGATGAGGTTTGAGAATAAATATTTAAGTCTTCCTTATATTAGATGGACTTGCTCCCATAACTTTTATGAACTTATTTATTACTATTTTTTATGAGATTTGCGTCCCAAATGATCTGTACATCAGTCTGAGAGTAATTATTCCTTGGGCTCAATTTGGTTGTCCGTTTTTGACTTATTACCCTTTGTATTAGATGGATTTGCTCCCATAATAAATTCATTTCTTGCTTTCGTGAGACTTAGGGCCCGTTTCAGAACACATTCTTAAAAAATAAGTACTTATTTCATATTTTCAAACTAAAAAATAATGCAAATGAAAAATAATTTTTTAATTTTTTTGCACCGTATTAAAGATCTCATTGAGATCTTTTAAACAAGATTCATATTGCATATTTTTAGATTTCAATAAATTTATCATTTTTGAGTTTGAAATTGCCTTCTTAAAAAATAAGTTCTTATTTCACGTTGCGGAACGAGACCTTACACTTCAAAAAGCCCGCACATCCCTCGTATAATAATCATTCAATGGGCTCACTTTAAGTGACCATCGCTATACTTGCCATTAGTATTAAATAAAGGCAAAATGATTCAGACAAATAACGATAACCATGTATTGGTCGTGTTTGGGGCGTCGTGTTTCTGATGATTTCAAAACTGGAAACCACTGAACCGGTGATACGATTTTCTTGTCTCCGTCACTGATCGGTGCACTGATCGGTGACTTTTCCCAAAGTTCAGTCTAAGTTTCCATGTGCCATAAGTAAGATCTGGTAGGAAAATGAGTTGATGATTAAAAAGGTTCTCTCTTAGTTTCCTTCACTGTTACTTATTTGACTCTCTTAATTGAGAGCTTTTGAGATACCTGTAGTAATTTGCTTTTCAAGGACGATGCATGGTGGATTTGTTGTGTAGTTGTACGCCACGTTCTAACTGGAAGGTGAGAAAGTACTTTAGTTGAAAAACCGGCCTGATTCAAGAGCCAGAATCCAACTTTAAACTCGAGACTAGGGTCTCCGGAGTCCAAAAATTAGTGGGAAGAGTGAGAGAGCTTGTTCCCACCATCTCAAAACCATAGAGGTAGGAGAGAGGGAGAGGAGATCGTAAAAAGAGAGAAAAAGGAATGGGAAAGCAGGGAATGGAAACCCACCACCAGAAGTCTCTCTCTAAAGCAAACGTCGAAGTTGAATCGAATTTCCGAAGTACCAGAAAAAGAGAAAGGAGTTGAATCCGTTTCCAATTTGAATGGACTAAAGGCAAAAGGAAAAAGTTTCCTTTGGTGGCTCTCCGAGTTTCGAGTAGCTTTTTTGGTTTTTTATAGGTGGGATGCCCACTTTTTTTCTTTTAAGAAGGCCAAGCTTGAACTTGTTGGAGTTTTTCAAAATAAAATTGGATTTTAGTTTGGAATTTTTTGGAAAGGTGCTGAGTGAGAATTCTGTGAAAGATTGCTATATCTTTTCACATAAGTTGTGACTTCATATAAATGGTTGTAACACCCAATGAATTGTGATGTGTTCATTTGGAAAAGATTGTTAGGAAATGATGTAATTATGTAAAACATGGGGTGCCTCCAAGAGGCATGATCCTTCCTAATTAATTGTTTAAAGGGTGCCTACTAATAAGTATGATATTTTCTAACTAGTGTGTCTTCAAAAGACATGACCATTCCTTATGGTTGTTTACTAGAGATACAACCTTTTCCTATAAATAGGTTGTTTGTATAGTTATTCGGTGGATTGGAAAATTCCAGTTTGGATATCTCTCACTCCGTACACCCTCTTCCTAGAATGAAAACTGATATTCTGTTATTCCACGAAATAGAGTATCAGTCATTGGTTCTTTTACACTTGCTTAGCGGATATTCTGTCTGTCTTCGTTTGTGCAAACGCAGACAGAAAGAACCTAGAGTTCGGATTCGATTTATCTTAAAGGCAGATTTGCTGTAACCCGATGCACACCTTCTGGTGGGGGTAAATACTGTCTTTAGGAAAGTGTTCTTCTAACTCGACTCGAATGGTTTCTTTCGTTTCCAAATTTTGAAGAGACGATCCCATCACTTTAATCATTTTGAAGACTGGATTTCCAACAATCTAAAGACAGTATTCTGCAAAAATGAAAGTGGATTGATTATGGTATGAGACCTTAAGATGGAGACGGATAGATGCGATTGGAGACTTAAAAGCAAAAGGGTTAATAATAATTAACTTACGGGGCTGCGTCTTTCAGTGAGCCGCATACTCTTTATTGTTTTTCCTCAAGGTGAAAGGTACGCTATAAACTCATTATTGTCGGGCCTTCATACTACACTGTTGAACTACATACTAAAATTTTCATGGCTGAATGAGTTCGATTAGCATGAAGGGGAGAATTGTCAAAGCAGACAATTTGAGATTGTGATTTTAGCTCATCTTATATAACCAGGAGATGGGTAAGGACATCCCATTGTTTGGTCACAATGTTATTTGTGGTGTTTTTACGTGCGTTGAACGAGTTTTGTGTAGTTCGCTTTTTTTTTTTTTTTTTAGCCCTTTAGTATTACAGAAGATTAGAGTTTGTGTTGTGGGAATGATTGTTACCTGGGTGGGCCCAAGGTCCATTGGTTCTTGTATAGAGTACTAGAGAAGTAACATTTCTTTAGTGGACACTTGGGTTAAATTTCCAACTGAGTTGTCCATTCTCCGACTATTGCTTATATTCCTATAAATTCAGTCCATTTGTCCATTCTCCGACTTTTGCTTATATTCCTATAAATTCAGTCCATTAGCTTACTTTTGGGCACTGAATATTTCCGGCATTAATACATCCCCAAGGATTGAACATGACCTTGGCGCGCGTGTGCGCCCACAGAGAGAGAGAGAGAGAGGCAAATGAACCAATGAATGGAATAATACTTTATGTGAATGGAATAATACTTAAGCCTCTATATATATGAAGGGAAATGGAGGTTCAATAACTGAACACTAGCAAAAAGAAATGGGGGCGAAGCCAGGAGAGGAAGTGGTCAGAGCCAAAGGCGGAGGAGAAGGGACTGAGGCCGCGGCAAACTCAATTGCCGGAGGAGCTCAAACAAAGCCCGTCGCCGCCAGTGTTTTTCCAACAAAGAGGAAGCCGGTTAAGACGATGATGTGGGATTCAATGGTTCAGGCCACTGTTTCAGCTGCTCCTTGGTTGGGCGCCGCTTCCATTAACAACAACAACCACCACCACAACGACAACAAAACCTTTCCCGCCTAAATTACCCCTGGAGATGCAAGTAATTCCTCGTGACCGCTTTTAGTTTATGTTTTTTTATCTGACCCGCAAAAACACGCAAAGGGCACTTTTAGTTTATGTTTAGACCCTGAATTTATATTCGCCCAAAGAATATTTGAATAATCATGCAGTAAATAAAAGTGATATTAAAAATATTTAGATAGTGTTCTTGATTTATCTCGATCTTGTTTTGTCTGTTAATTTTTTTCCCCCTTTCCTCTTACCAATTTATGATCCAATTGTCGCGTAATTCATGGTAAAGAAAATTGAAAAATCAAACACAATGAAATATCTGTGTCTCAAAAATTGACTCCCAGTTATCAAGTGTCTGAGCCAGACTAATCCTAGCGACCATAAACTCACCGTCTACTAGCGGAGCCCTACTTGAAATTAGAGCAAATGCTCGCCAAAAGAGTTGATAACACTTGAGAGGTTTCAAACTTGAGATCTCGTGAGGAAGCAAACTCTTAAGTCACGGGTCTTGACCACCCAACCAACCTCTTGGGATTTTGCTCCGTTTGTTGTTGCTTTAGATTTGGCCTGTTTTTTCTTCTCTTTTTTTTGTCGTTGCCCTGTTTGAAGTTCAAAAAAAGCTGTACTCTGCTTGTGCCCTGTTTTTGAGCTCTTTTGTTGTTGCCCTGCTTTAAGTTCAAAAACTGTTTTTTGCCCTGTTCTAGGTTCAAGAAAAGTTTCGCAAACGTTTCAAGTACAAAAAATATTTTGCTCCCTGTCTAAGTTGAAGAAAACCTTTTTCTTATTTTGTTCTAGTATTATTTTCTCTTTCCCATTGTACTTGGCTTTCCTCTTCCCCGTTGTACTTAGCTTATCAAATGGAAAATAGAAGAGAGAAATTTTTCCTTTTTCGACGATCACGGGTGTCCAAGTTAGCTTGCGCTCACCTTGACTGTTTCCGTCCTCAGTCCGATCAAAGACACGCACATCCACGCCGGGATTTGGAACTTCACATGGGATTTCTCCGCTGCGACCCGACCACGAGAGGTTGCCAAGTTTCAAACCAAAACGTCTACATTTACAACTTATTCATGTTGTCACTTGAGCTACTCATTGGTTTACTGAGGAGGGATAGAGAATCAAGAAAAGGAAAAAGAACAACTGGAATTGAGTGATGCAGAATTTGTTCTCAACTGAAAGTGCCCAAAAGCTAGACTAGAAAATTTGCCTTTTGGGGACTTCCGGCTCTCTTTCAAGTCCAACGAATGTTGGATTTTCAAAGCCGTTTATGTTACAGCTCCAAACAGGCCAATTAGTCATGCGAAAAATCAAATTCAGCAGATGTCGATAAGTGCTTGATTCAAATCAATTGATTACGGGGAGGGGTTTTAAGTTTTTAACAATTCTTTTTTCTCAAAAGAAAAATGTAAACTGTTGAAATTGTTATCAATGTCCGAGAAACTCAATTCTTTGCCTGAATAATGTTCATGTCGGGATCTACAAAATGAACATTTTGGATTGGAAACTCACTCTATTAGGTGATGTATATTGAGAGATGTGTTTGAAAGGCGTGTACATAGAATTTCCCACGGTGTATATGATAGAGAGTGAGAGGTCTTTATTCCAACTCCAAAGACATAAGTTTAGAATACAACTTCGGATAAAATTATACACGGAGGGGCCGTGTAAAGGGATTGTGCGGCAAAGCTCTGAATAATTGACACGTCACTTATTCTTCCTCTTTCATTCTTTCTTTTGGCACCCTACGAAACAGAAACTTGATTATGAGAGTTTTAGAAACAAAAATTAATTATGACCCTTAGAATAAAATGATCTGAAGATTCACACTGGTTCAAACGGATTGAAAATTAGAGCACTTAATTTTTTGAGATTGTTTAAAAAATTAAGTGGTTCAATTTTCAATATGTTTGAACCGGTACAAAGATCGTATTTTTATCATCATATTATTTTAAAGGGTCATAATTAATTTTTGTTTTCAAAACTCTCATAATTAAATATCTACTCTTTATTTGGGATCCTAAAGAGCAGATACTTAATTATGAGAGCTCTAGAAAAAAAAAAGTAATTTTGAACCTTTTGAATAATATGATGATAAAAATAAATCTTCGTAGTGGTTAAACAGATTGAAAATTTGAATACTTAATTTTTTGAGACTGTTTAAAAAATTAAGTGCTACAACTTTCAATCCATTTGAAGCAGTGTGAAGATCTTATTCTTTTTGTCACGCCCTCGATTTTCAACATAATTAAGTAATACATTTCAATAAGAAAAGAAACCTCGCATATCATATACGTTATCCAAAGGAGTTTCCCACCTGTTTAATTTACAAACAAGTCATTAAGTTTAGATAATTACAACTTTAGTCAAAAGAAAATTCAATAGTAATTATTTACAAAACCATCTTTAACGAATTGATATCTTCACAAAGATGACGAAATAACCAGTGATATCAGCTTCCAAAAGTCTTTTACTGTCAAGCACACAATGCATCCAATCTATTGCCCGGCGTCAGAACTTGAAAAGAAAGATTTGGTTGAGCTACACTAGCTCAGTAGAGAATTCTAAACTCAAGCTATATGTAGTTTGAATGAATCATACACCGAGAATAAATGAGTATGGACAGATACGCCTATAGTACAAGTGACTTCCAACAAGTTGCAAATTATCGCTTAAGAGTCCTAGACTTCACATCAATATCACTAGCCGTTTACTTTTTAAACTAGTTATATTATTAAACTCACGTCATTCCACATTTGTCTATAATCAAATCAAAACATCTTATCATCCTTCGTACGGTAGTACAATCTTTCTTGTGTCCACATTGACCTTCATTAAATCCCTTTATTGCAAAACCTTTCTTTTCCTTTAATCCGGTATTTTTCATCAATAATCACTAGGGTCACCTCGGGTCTAGTTCCCTCGAGCGCAGGGTCACCCCGGGTCTTTTCCCTTAATAATACTCCCTCCGTCCCTTTTTAAGTGTCCTGCTTCGTAACTCCAACTTATTAAAAAAACATCATCATTATATCTTTCACATCAACTTTTTCCTCCACTTTCCCTATTTACCCATCATCATTACACTTTTACCCACTAACTTTTCAAAATAAAATCTACTTTTAGGGACAAAATAGACAATACACCAACTTTTACCCCCCTAACATTACAAAATGGACACTTATTAAGGGACAGCCCAAAATGGAATACTGGACACAAAAAAAGGGGACGAAGGGAGTAATAATCAGGTGGGGTCACCTCGGGTCTAGTTCCCTCGAGCGCAGGGTCACCCCGAGTCTTTTCCTCCAATAATATGAATCAGTTGGGTCACCTCGAGTCTAGTTCCCTCGAGCGTAGGGTCACCCCGAGTCTTTTCCCTTGATAACGACCACTTGGGTCACCTCTCACACTTTTCATAATCGACATCATTTGATAATCAATTTCATCATCCCTTTGACGGTTATACCACTGAATTTTAATTAATCATACGTGACTCCACAAATGTACATGTTCATGCCTTTTCACTGGTTTACCCATTCGCATCTGACATAGCGTATCAAGCCCGTACGTATAATCTTACCATACTTTATCCATTAGTTTCTACAATTAAACCTCATAGAGAGAGTGTCAAAAGGATTAAAAGAGTTGACGAGTCGTGAGGACACAAGTCATTTTATCATCTCAAATAATTCTTTCTCACATCGATTTCCACTTCAAGCATTCTAAACAATCTACCAATCCACCACGTTGATTACATCTCAAACCGCTCCTAACTGTCATCCATATCAAGACTCTGACTAATTAATTAATACACGCCTTTTCCTTTAAGTACACCATAATCCCACACGTCCTCACCGTACCTCTAAGTACATTTTTCGTACCTTCACAAGCCACATATTAACCCGCAACTAGACTCTACGATGTCCGATTATCTAGTTTCTATATTCGGAGTCCGTAAAAGCATGTACTAAAGGAATCTAAGAATTTTACTAGTCGAGAGAGAAAACGGATTGCAATACTACTCATCGAATCCCTAGACATGTTCACTCTAGTCCATTGGATGCCACTCTAAGTGAGAAACGAGTAATACTCACCAAAACACTTGGAAGAATACACAAACAAACTCATTAGAATCGATGAGAGGCTTCAAAATAAGATTTGGAAGATAAAGAAAAGCAGCTGAAATATACTGCAGCAGCTCAAGAAAGCAGGTGAAAGCAACTCAAGCTCCTACCGGTAGGCAAGCAAGTCCTACCGGTAGAACTTGACCTACCGGTAGATTAAAGGTTCCTACCGGTAGAAACTGAAAACAAAATGGCCAACATTCAAATTCGTGCTTGACCTAGTCCTACCGGTAGATGAAAGGTTCCTACCGGTAGAAACTGAAAACAGAAAGACCAACATTCAAATTCGTGCTTGACCTACCGGTAGGCAAGGAATTCCTACCGGTAGAAATTAGATGAAAGGTTCCTACCGGTAGAAACTGAAAACAGAAAGGCCAACATTCAAATTCGGTAGAAACTGAAAACAGAATGGCCAACATTCAAATTCGTGCTTGACCTAGTCCTACCGGTAGATGAAAGGTTCCTACCGGTAGAAACTGAAAACAGAAAGACCAACATTCAAATTCGTGCTTGACCTACCGGTAGGCAAGGAATTCCTACCGGTAGAAGTTAGATGAAAGGTTCCTACCGGTAGAAACTGAAAACAGAAAGGCCAACATTCAAATTCGTGCTTGACCTACCGGTAGGCAAGGAATTCCTACTACCGGCAAGGAATTCCTACCGGTAGAAGTTAGATACGTTGAGCAGCTTTTGAGCTGCTGCTATACGTTTGAGCTGGTTGACGAAATTTCTCAATCGTTCTACCGGTAGGTGAAAAGTTTCTACCGGTAGGGGGAGTTACTTACAGACGATTTCAACAGATTTTGACAGAAAATTTCAAATTTCGATCCAATCTCAATAACAACCAATACCAACTCGAATAAGGCATAAAAACACTCAAATAACATATAACGTGAGGTAAAATTCCCTACCTCGAAGTCGGAGCACGAAACCCAAGAAGTTACAAACTCTAGCTTTCCGAAAACCTTGTTCCAACCGGAATACAACTTCTCCGAACTCGAACCAGTGCGATACAGACCACAATACACGAGTAGAAGATGGAATGGAGGTTATTTGCTGTGGGTTTTGAATTTGGAGGTGAGTTTTTGAGAGATGAGAGAGAGAGAGAGAGAGAGAGAGAGAGAGAGAGCCGAGAGAAGGAGAGAGAACGGGAGAGGGGGGAAAAGTGGAAAATATTTTCCCTGCCACACACACATATACACACTTGCACTATATTACACCAACACCCACATCTTTCAAACTCTTGCACATTGACCCACAATTAAAATTTTCACACTTAACCATTTTTTGTCCACTTATAAAATGTTAAAATTTAAAAGAAAATTTCGGGTCTCTACACTTTTGATCATTTTATTCTAAAGGGTCATAATTAATTTTTGTCTCTAAGACTCTCATAATCAAGTTTTTGTTCCATAAGGTGCCAAAAGAAAGAATGAAAGAGAAAGAATAAGTGACGTGTCAATTATTCAGAGCTTTGCCGCACAAACCCTTTACACGGCCCCTCCATGTATAATTTTATCTCTTTTTAATAAAAGGATTCTGATTTTGGCACTCCAAAAATTGATGGAGGGGCTCCAAAACTGAACTGTATTGGTACATAAAACGACTTCGTTTTGGAGCTCCTCCATCAATTTTTGAAATGCTAAAATCAATTTCCTAATAAAATTGTGTTTCAAGCTTTGCTAACCAAGATATACACATTGAGTGGTACTTTTCTGAAAGATGCACACTTTTGAAGAATAAGGTTTCTCTTGCTTTCGACCAAGGGAGGAAGCAAAAAAGGGGGAAAAAAATTTCGTTATTCAGTCTTCGTCACTAAGAATCGGTTTCAATGGATTTGTCACTAAACTGTCTAACAGCGTCATAGAAGAAGTAAGGGAGACGGGAGGAGAGGAGGGCCGAGAGGTAGGGAAAGGGGTACGTGAGGCGCAGCCCCTCTCCGCTTTCACGTACCCCCCAAGTGACTGTTATTCCTAAAAAGTGTTCTTGAAGAAAGAAAGAGAGAATAGGTTGATCCTACATTGTTAACGAGTCTTTGAGTTCTTAACAGGACTATGGTTCCCGTTTTACCAAATTATGCCATCAAAATTGGGCGCATTGGGGGGTTTGGATTGAAAAATCAAATAGTAACTTAATTTGTCTTTATTAAAAAAATTCGCATTTGTTGATTTTGTGTCAAATTTTTGTGACTTACTGATTCATCTTGGCGAGAGAAATCGGAAAAGTATAAAATTTTGATCGAAACTCATAGTAATTTTTTTTAAAAAGAAAAATGAATTAAGTAAAAAAGTTTTTTGACTTATTTTTGTCTTTATTCAGAAAATTATGAGTTTCGATCAAAAAATTTTACTTTTCTGATTTCTCTTGTCGAGCCCAATTAATAAGTCACAAAAGTTTGACGCAAACAAACAAATGACATTTTAATAATCCTACTAGTTCTACTCGAGATGACATCACTTGGGTGATGTCATGTGGATGAGATTACTTGGGTGATGTCATGTGGATGACATCATCAGGACATCGTGAGAATTCCTCAACAAAGAATAAGGGCGCTGCTATTCGCAGCCCTCTATTTACTCTCATAACCCGTTAAAAATTTTCAATTATACTCGACAGTTAGTTACCGAAATTGAGATATATTTTCAGCATCTAATTACCGAAATATAATATTTTTTTCAACAGATGTTTACCGAAAATGCATGTTCGGCAGTTGTTTACCGAAAATTGAACATATTTTCGACATGTAGTTACCGAAATATAATCTTGTTTTCAACAGAAATTTACCGAAATGTTATTTATGATTTTCAACAACCATTTACCGAAATGTAGTGGGCTACGGGAGAAAATAAAGGGCTGCGAATAACAGCGCCCAAGAATAATTGGAAGGAGGTGGGAAATTGCGGAAAGCTCCTCCCAAATTACTATCCAAGTCCCTCTAGTTATCGTATATTACTGAATTAGCCCTAGACCTTCCTCTATAAATAGTACTCCCTCCGTCCTGATTTGTTTGTCCATTTTCACTATTTGGAACCTCTTACAAAATTGTCTATATGTTTCAATTTATAATATTTTTTATATGCAATATGGATCTTATTTAATAGATCTCAATTAGATCTAAAATATGATATTTTCGAAATTATGTAAAACATTATAGATTCTGATATATAGACAATTTTTTAAAAGTCACGTATGTCAAAATTTGACAAACAAGCTGGGACGGAGGGAGTACTACTCCACATGACAAAGAAGGACTACTACTGTACAGAACGAGGAAAGAGAGATTGTAATAAGAGAAAATCTTCTTTATGACCGTCTAAAAGTGTTTTGGACGGTCAAGATGTTAATGAAACTTTTTCGGGGAAGAGTTAATTGTAACCGGTCATAATTGAAAACGGATCTCAGCCATTAGGTGCCCGAATAGACGGCTAAGATTGGTTGGTGCTGTAAACAGGCTGTTTACAGCACCTCCGTAAATAAGACAATCTCTTGTAATAAACATGGGAAATGATTTTGCCACTCCCTTTATTGTTAACGCCACTCCCCTGCAAGTGTATTTTTGGTACAAAAATACACTTGCAGACAAAAATACACTTGCAGGAGAGTGGCGTTAACAAAAAATGGAGTGGCAAAATCAGCAGCCATAAACATTCTCAAAATAGTGATGTTTAGTTAGTCTTGAAAATAATCTTCCATATCTGGTGTCATGTTTTTCTTCAATTTTTCAACACTATTTGGATATTTTTCCAAGTATGGTTTATCAGCCTCCAAGAGTTTTGAAGATTGATACTACAATACATGAAACCCAATCTATGAAAGAAAATGAATGGTCTAGATTCACATATCCTATCATTTTTGAAGAGTTTAGAGGACTCATAAAGTGAGTTTTAAGGACATTATGAATAACATGTAATACAAATATACGAGTTTATTCACATATCCATGAATATCTGATGAAGATGAAGTTGATTTTAGCATAGATTATTTCTAAACGGGATGTACGATATTAACAATTTGAATCATCAACGTGGCTCAAGATGGTCCTACAAAGGGGGAGTAGGGAGGATATAGGATATTGACATTTGAAAGGGAGCTGACCCCTCTCTCTTGATGGCCACCTCTCCTCCCTTCTCCCTGTCCGCCGAAGACCACCACCCTCTCTCCCTCACCAGAACGCCTTAGAAAGGAAAAGAATACCCCTCGCTAGTTTTCACTTTAACGGTCATTTACAATCAGTAATTTTACAAGAAAGTTTAGGCACAAGAACAAAGGGGAAATAGCAGAAGAAATAAAAATGAACAGTAAGATTAATTCGTCAATATGGAAAGGAAAAATAAAGCAAAACAAGAAGGGGGAAAAAACCCTGAAAGAACTACCGAGCAGGCTGTGTGCGCAGTTTGTTTGCGACGTATAGGAGGTGGATGATATTTGTGGAGGGATAATGTTGGAGTAACTTGAGATTAGAAGTGAAATCACCAGCAAGTAAACGCCTTTGGATGAGAATCAGCATTGCACAGCATATCCGAAGCAAAGTTTCCTGAGAATCACAAAAAACTTCACAGTTCACTCCCCTGTTTAGCTACATGCTTGATTTTTGCATTACAAGATTGAATTACTATTTTCGAGATTAAGCATTTTATTTTTTGTCATACTAGAAACAGGTATACAGAAAGAAGACGTACATCGTGAATATTGAATAATGACAAGTGATCATATATAGTAGATGACTTCTATTTTTGTGTAAATTTGTGAAGAAAATGAAACAATGCAGAGACTCGTGTTTTGGAGTGCAGCACTTTATTACTAGGGAGACTTAGCCAAAAATCTCTCATATTTACATTTTTAAAGCTCAAGGACAAGCACCTTTTGCAATCAAACATAAGGATAAATGTGCCTATGAAAGTGCCTAAAACTCTAGGGTACCATATATAATCATGCCTTGTTTGGATCAAGATTTTCTTGTCTCCGCCACTGATTGGTGACTTTTCCCAAAGTTCAGTCAAGTTTCCATGTGCCATACAATAAGTAAGATCTGGTAGGAAAATGAGTTGATGATTAAGACTGGAGAACGGAAAACCCATCTTAAAAATGTGTTCTTTCTTAGTTCCCCTCACTGTTAGTAGTACTACTTTTTTTGACGCTCTTAATTGAAAGCTTTTGAGATGCCTTGTTACGTGTCACTATCTTGTAGTAATTTGCTTTTCATGGACGATGGTGGATTTGTTGTGTAGCTGTACGCCACGTTCTAACTGGAAGGTGAGAAAGTACTACTTTAGTTGAAAAACCGGCCTGATTATTCGAGAGCCAGAACCCAAATTAAAGGAATGGGAAAGCAGTGAATGGAAACGCACCACCCGAAATCTCTCTCTATCTAAAGTATAAAAGTACCAAAAACAAAAGAAAGGGAGTTGAATCCGTCCATTTCAATTTGAATGGACTAAAGGCAAAAGGAAAGTTTCCTTCCTTTGGTGGCTTTCCGGGTGGCTTTTTTGATTTTTTATGGAGTAGGTGGGAATGCCCACTTTGGTAACCAAGAAGGCCAAGCTTGACGTTCCAAAGCAATGATTTAAAAAAACAAAAAGAGGTTCCCAAATGAGGAATAGTAAATATAGTAGCATAACAAAGAGGGACAGAGCTATTGTCCAGTCTTTTGGGCTTCCAATTTTGGTCCAATTTTGGTCCAATTTTGAGTCTATTTGGGGCCCATAATAATGATCGGAGTTATTCATTTTGTAGAGCTTGTCAAGTACGTCATCAATGTCAAAAATTAGCTTGATCGAATATCGATAGCTACTTAAACGAAAAAGACTTGTACAAGAAAAAAAAGAGGGCAATTTTAAGTTTCAAATTCGTAACCTCGATCCCTAGCTGTGTGGGACTATCTTTAGTAACCTTGGCTGCTTTTTGGCCTTGTTTTTATGTTGTTTTGTGTTGCGTTGGAGTTCGTGTGTAGAGAGGGTATGCCCTCCTTTTTGCTGTATTGATTCTCTTGTAATCTTGGTATTCGGCTTGTGCCCAATAAAATTTAACTTACCGAAAAAATATGGATTCATTCAACTACAAATACCAAAGAGTTGAGATTACCCTGAGCATATAAGTATCAAGGTTGTGAATACCGTTCCATACCGGTCAGTTTGAGAGGAAAACGGTACTGCAATCCTCTAATACCGTCCCGGCTTCAATACCGGGCTTTACCGGAAATACCGGCCAAGATCACGTTACCGAAAATTTCATCCGAGATTTTGCAAAACTGAGAAAAAGAAGAAAATAGAGAAATGGAGGGGAAAGAGAGAAAAAGAAGACGATCAGAGCAATATTTGACGTTGACTCCTCTTGGTCTTCTCCGGCAGTCCAGCGTAATCTTGCAGCTGATTGATCTATCTTCACTATGGGTGAACTGGTGAAGTTTTCAGTTTCCACACCACTGTGGATAGTCTTCTCCGGCAATCCTCTGTTGTTCCTGTACGTTTTTCTCAGTTTTGGGGAGATAAACACCACCCCTTTGAAAGTGGAATGAAAAAAAATGTGGAATAGTTGCATTGGGAATTTGGAACGGGAAATTTTACAGGGGAGAAAAGAGGGAAGAAAGTGTGTTTGTAAACCAATGGATTGGAAAACCAATGGTTTTGGTTTTGAGCCCACCGTTTGGAAAGCTATTGATTATTAAAAATAAATGTTAAACTGATTTTTTTAAAATTGTAATAGTCTAATAGTAGGACTTTATGTAACGGAAAAACAAAGTTGTAACTAAATGTATATATTTTTTTATATTTTAACGACAAAGTCGAAACGGTACCAGGTACCATACCGGTACCAGTACATATCGTTCCAGTAACAAATCCGGTACCATGTCCGAAACGGTATTTAGAACCTTGATAAGTACAGTTGATCACGGTGAAAAAATAGATTGCGGTATTCGTATATGACCACCCTAACCAAAGGGTGGAGCCGCTATTGTCGCATGAAATAATGAAAACCCTTAAGTGAAATAAGAGCTCGTAAAATATTTTAGTCGCTTCGCAAATCCTACACATCTATGTTGAAGAAAATGAATTTCTGATCTCAGAGTGTTGCAATAGTTTTTTTCTTATAAAACAAACGAATTGCGAAATCATATCGAATGATATCTGGTCAATAAAATTTTAAGAGTGACACATATTTTGAATTCAAAAAATTATAACCAATAATTCTATAACCACAACCATTTTACACACCTAAATACACACACACATATAAAAGTGTGAGCTCTACACACACTAAAATATAGTGTGTGTGGAGCTAATACACTTGTATATGTGGGTGTATGTTTGGGTGTTATTGTAAAAGAACTCATAAAATTATACTAACTGCTATCATCGACGTGAGTCCTGAAATACATCCCAAGGATTGAACATGACCTTGGCGCGCGTGCGCCCACAGAGAGAGAGAGAGAGAGAGAGAGAGGCAAATGAACCAATGAATGGAATACTACTGTATGTGAAAGGAATTATACTTGAGCCTATATATACATGAATGGAAATGGAGGTTCGACAACTGAACACTAGCAAAAAGAAATGGGGGCGAAGCCAGAAGAGGAAGTGGTCAGAGCCAAAGGCGGAGGAGAAGGGACTGAGGCGGCGGTAAACTCATTTGCCGGAGGAGCTCGAACAAAGCCCGTCGCCGCCAGTGTTTTCCCAACAAAGAGGAAGCTGGTTAAGACGATGATGTGGGATTCAATGGTTCAGGCCACTGTTTCAGCTGCTCCTTGTTTCAGCTCCGCTTCCATTAACAACAACAACCACCACCACAACGATAACAAAACCTTTCCCGCCTAAATTACCCCTGGAGATGCAAGTAATTCCTCGTGACCGCTTTTAATTTATATATATATATATATATATTTTTATTTTATTTTTATCCGCGCTTTTAGTTTATGTTTAGACTCTGAATTTGTATTCGCCCGAAGAATATGTGAATAATCATGCAGTAAATAAAAGTGATATTAAAGATATTTAGATAGTGTTCTTGATTTATCTCGATCTTGTTTTGTCTGTTAATTTCCCCCCCCCCCCCCCCCCCCCCCTTTCCTCTTACCAATTTATGATCCAATTGTCGCGTAATTCATGGTAAAGAAAATTGAAAAATCAAACACAATGAAATATCTGTGTCTCAAAAATTGTCTCCCAATTATCAAATGTCCGAGCCAGAGTAATCCTAGGGACCATAAACTCACCTTCTACTGGCGGAGCCCTATTTAAAACCAGAGCAAATGCTCGTTAAAAGAATTGATAACACTTGAGAGGTTTTACCTGAGATCTCATGAGACAGCAAACTTTTAAGTCACTGGTGTTGACCACCCAGCCAACCTCTTGAGGTTTTGCTCCGTTTGTTGTTGCTTTAGATTTGGCCTGTTTTTTCTTCGCTTTTTTGTCGTTGCCCTGTTTTTGCCCTGTTTTAAGTTCGAAAAAAGTTTTTACCTGTCTGAGTTGAAGAAAACCTTTTTCCTGTTTTGTTATATCGATTTTGTTTTTCCATTGTACTTGGCTTTCCTCTTTCCCGTTGTACTTGGCCTTATAAAATGGAAAATAGGAGAGTTTTTTTTTCCTTTCTCGACGATCACGGGTGTCCGGGTTAGTTTGCCCACACCTTGAGTATTCCCATCCTCAGTCCGATCAAATACATGTCATGCCATCCATGCCGAGATTAGGAACTTCACACGGGATTTCTCCGCTGCGGCCCGGGCACAAGAGGTTGCCAAGTTTCGAACTCAGAACGCCTGCATCTACAACTTATCCATATTGTCACTTGAGCTACTCCTTGGTTTACAGAGGAGGGACAGAGAGTCAAGTAATGGAAAAAGAGCAAGTGATGCCGAATTTGTTCTCAACTGAAAGTGCCCAAAAGCTAGACAAGAAATTTGACTCTGGGGGGCTTCCGACTTTCTCTTTCAAGTCCAACGAATGTTGGATTTCACTTGTTATAACGAGTCCCGTACTCCCGTTCCCAACTGCAAGATATGAATTTTTATATTTCCGAAATACGAGATTAAATTATTTACACCGCCACTACCTAATAACATGGAGTCCCAAAATCCATTTTAAACATCAAAGCCGTTAATTTTACAGCTCCAAACAGGCCAATTAGTCATGCGAAAAATCAAATTGAGCAGATGTTGATAAGTGCTTGATTCAAATCAATTGATTACGGGGAGGAGTTTTAACAATTCTTTTCATCAATGTTCGAGCAACCCTTAGCCTGAATAATGCTCATGTCGAGATCTACAACATGAACACAGTTTGGATTGGGAACTCACTCTATTAGGTGGTGTTATTGAGAGATGAGTTTGAAATGTGTGTAACTAGAATTTCCCACGGTGTATATGATAGAGAGTGAGAGGTCTTTATCCAGACTCCAGAGACATAAGTTTAGAATACAACCTCGGATTCAATTGTGTGCGTAGTCGTTCGCATGTTAATCGGCTCTTGAAACGCTATTACTGAAGTTATGATTTTTAAAATTCTATTTCGAGCATTGCTAAAAAGATACTTTTCTGAAAGATACACACTTTTTGAGAATAAGAGTTCTCTTGCTTTCCACAAAGGGAGAAAGCAAAAAAGAAAGAAAAGAAAAACCCGTTATTCGGTCTTCATCACTGAGAGCCGATTTCAGTAGATTTGTCGCTAAACTGTCTAAATAAATTCCAAGTTGTCGGACAAACGTTGTTGGTCTAGCGAATGCCAAATCTAACTGTAAAAGCGTCACAGAAGAAATAAGGGAGATGGGAGGAGAGGAGGGCCGACAGGTAGGGAGAGGGTTACGTGAGGCGCAGCTCCTCCCCGCTCTCACGTACCCCCAAGTGACTATTATTCCTGGAAAGTGTTCTTAGAGAGAGAGAAGGTTGATCCTACATTGTTAACGAGTCTTTGAGTTCTTAAACAGGACTATGGTTTCTATTTCACCAAATTATGCCATCAAAATTGGGCGCATTGGGGGGTTTGGATTGAAAAATCAGATAGTAATTTAATTTTGGTCTTTATTAAAAAAAATTTACATTTGTTGATTTTGCGTCACTTACTGATTCGTCTTGGCGAGAAAAATCGGAAAAGTATAAAATTTTGATCGAAACTCATAATTTTTTTTAAAAGGACAAAAAAAATTAAGTAAAAAAGTCTTTTTGACTTATTTTTATCTTTATTCAGAAAATTATGAAAAAAAAAAATGAGTTTAACTTTTCAATCCAAACTCACCTGACATTTTAATACGCCTACTAGTTCTACTCGGATGACATCACTTGGGTGATTCATGTGGATGAGATTACTTGGGTGATGTCATGTGGAATGACATCGTCACGACATCGTGAGAATTCCTCAGCAAAGAACAATTGGAAGGAGGTGGGAAATTGAGGAAAGCTCCTCCCAAACTACTATCCAAGTCCCTCTAGTTATGGTATATTACTGAATTAGCCCTAGACCTTCCTCTATTAATAGTACTACTCCACATGACAAAGATAGGACTACTACTGTACAGAACGAGGAAAGAGAGATTGTAATAAGAGAAAATCTTCTTTACGACCGTCCAAAAATATTTTGGACGATCAAGATGTTAATGAAATTTTGTCGGGAAAGAGTTAATTGTGACGGTCATAATTGAAAAAGAGTATTAGCCATTGATTGCACGAATAGACAACTGAGATTGATTGGTGCTGTAAACAGTAAACAGGCTGTTTACAGCACTTCCGTAAATAAGACAATCTCTTGTAATAAACATTCTCAAAATAGTGATGTTTAGTTAATCTTGAAAACAATCTTCCATATCTGGTGTCCTGTTTTGCTTCAATTTTTCCACACTACTTGGATATTTTTCCATGTATGGTTTATTAGCCTCCCAAGAGTTTTGAAGATGGGTACAATACATGAAACCCAGTCTATTTTTTTGCTAAAAAGTGGTTATTTCTTAAAATACTTGGATAAAAGTAAAAAATATTTATTTTTTCGATTCCCCTCGTCGAGAGGAAACAATAACCTACAAAAATTTGACGCAAAATTAACAAATGCGAAAAAATTTTAAGTAAGAAAAAAAAATTTAAATTTAAATCAAGTTTAAGTTAAGGGGAAAAGAATGCAGCCTAGGACTGGAAAACCCATCTTAAAAGGTGTTTCTTTCTTTCTTAGTTCCCCTCTGTTTTTGACGCTCTTAATTGAGAGCTTTTGAGATGCCTTGCTACGTGTCACTATCTTCTTGTACCAGTACTAATTTGCTTTTATCTTGATTCTTAGTAGTAGTAATTTGCAATTTGCTTTTATCTTGATTCTTAGCAGTAAATTTGCTTTTATCTTGATTCTTAGAAAATGAATTTCAAGGACGATGGTGGATTTGTTGTGTAGTTGTACGCCACGTTCTAATTGGAAGGTGAGAAAGCACTTTAGTTGGAAAACCGGCCTGATTCAAGAGCTAGAATCCAAATTTAGAACTCGAAATATGGGTCTTCGTAAAAAGAGTGAGAGATATTCTTTCTCCAAGAACAGAGTCTCCACCATTTCAAAATCATAGAGATGGGAGGGAGAGAGAGAGAGAGAGAGAGTGATGCAGAATGGAAATGGTTTATTATTTAAGAAATAGATTTTTAGTTTTATTATTTTGGTTATAAATTATTTTTGAATATTCCGCTTTAAGTGCCATTTGTTTTGGCAAGTTTTCTTTTAATATTTAGTATTTTGAGATCAAATCTTTTGATTTTGGTAATATTGAGTCAAATAGTGATTCACCGGGATTCAGCTTCCTGTTTTGCTGATTCCTTTATGGTCTTAGGTTTTTAGTATAAAATAAATTGTAGGGTGACATTAAAATGGAGTTGTTATTGAATTAAAGAAAAATTGAGAGTTTTCTCATTATTGTGTGTTCGAAGAGGGAGTACCTCTAGTTCATATCCATTTGTGTTTATGTTTCAAAGAGAGAATCTTTAACATAAGCAAGTTCGTGATCTCTTCTTGCAAATAGTTTCGTAAAAGGAGGCTGCCCTGCATCAGTTGGTATCAATGATGCAGAATGGAAATGGTTTATTATTTAAGAAATAGATTTTTAGTTTTATTATTTTGGTTATAAATTATTTTTGAATATTCCGCTTTAAGTGCCATTTGTTTTGGCAAGTTTTCTTTTAATATTTAGTATTTTGAGATAAAATCTTTTGATTTTGGTAATATTGAGTCAAATAGTGATTCACCGGGATTCAGCTTCCTGTTTTGCTGATTCCTTTATGGTCTTAGGTTTTTAGTATAAAATAAATTGTAGGGTGACATTAAAATGGAGTTGTTATTGAATTAAAGAAAAATTGAGAGTTTTCTCATTATTGTGTGTTCGAAGAGGGAGTACCTCTAGTTCATATCCATTTGTGTTTATGTTTCAAAGAGAGAATCTTTAACATAAGCAAGTTCGTGATCTCTTCTTGCAAATAGTTTCGTAAAAGAAGGCTGCCCTGCATCAGTTGGTATCAGAGCTCTCGTTTCAATCCTGACTATGGCCGGAGGACGTGCTGGAGGTCGAGGTGGAAGAGGAGGTCATACAACTAGTGTTGATGAAGTCTATGAACGAGATGAGGTTGCTCGAGATGCTCGAATGGAGGAAAGATTGCAGCAAGTCTTGGCGGCGATTGGGTTGCTTACCCAACGCATGGAGGCTTTTGAAGTTGCAATCCCATCTCGCCATCGTCCAGTTCAACCTTGGTTTCCGAAAGAGGAGGAGGTGTCGGATGATGTTTCTATCACCAAACCTTTGGCTGATAATCATCGGACGAGGGGGAGAGCAATGGTGAATGAAGCTACTATTGAGTGGCCATTCACAGTAAATATTATTCCAAATCCAGTAGTGGATTGGAGTAAATCACCAGTTTTTGATGAAGAACCGGTGGAGAAAATTACAAAAGAAAAAAATCAAAAAAAATTGGAAAAAAAAGTTTTTACCATGCTTGAAGGTGATGAGATTGATTGGGGTAATCAATTTGAGGATTCTTTTTGGGAACGTACTGAAGCTATTATGACGAAGAATATTTGGATTGCATACTTAGAGCTAATTGTGGCAAACAATATTGCTTTTATTTTTCTTGACTCATCTTTACAGTTTGGGGTTCGAAAAATTAATTTGAAATACAAGATTGATGCAGGCAAGTCACGACGAATCCAACTTTATAAACTCGAGGACGAGTTTCTTCAAGACAGGGAGAATGATGCAGAATGGAAATGGTTTATTATTTAAGAAATAGATTTTTAGTTTTATTATTTTGGTTATAAATTATTTTTGAATATTCCGCTTTAAGTGCCATTTGTTTTGGCAAGTTTTCTTTTAATATTTAGTATTTTGAGATCAAACCTTTTGATTTTGGTAATATTGAGTCAAATAGTGATTCACCGGGATTCAGCTTCCTGTTTTGCTGATTTCTTTATGGTCTTAGGTTTTTAGTATAAAATAAATTGTAGGGTGACATTAAAATGGAGTTGTTATTGAATTAAAGAAAAATTGAGAGTTTTCTCATTATTGTGTGTTCGAAGAGGGAGTACCTCTAGTTCATATCCATTTGTGTTTATGTTTCAAAGAGAGAATCTTTAACATAAGCAAGTTCGTGATCTCTTCTTGCAAATAGTTTCGTAAAAGGAGGCTGCCCTGCATCAGAGAGAGAGAGAGAGAGAGAGAGAGAGAGGAGATTGTAAAAAGTGGAAAAAAGGAATGGGAAGGCAGGGAATGGAAACTCACCACCCGAAGTCTCTCTCTAAAGCAAATGTTGTAGTTGAATGGAGTTGAATCGAATTTCCGAAGAAAGGAGTACCAAAAAAGAAAGAAAGGAGTTGAGTCCGTTTTCAATTTGAATGTACTAAGGCCTTGTTTGATAAATGTGTTGGATTAGATAGGATTAGTAAAAAGATGATATTGGGATGACATTCGTAAGGAAATGAAATTATAGAGTGGGATTCGTAAAGAGATGAGATTAGTAATATTACATTTGTTTTCCACACGTAGGATTGGAAGATTGATGTTCCAACATTACCCTTGTTCATGCACGGTTCTGGAACGGAGATTCTTTGACTTAAATGACGAACCCGTAGTTTCTGCCTTTACAGGGCGATGACAGAAGATCAGAAAAAGAATGCTTAAGAGCATAATTTTCAAAATTTTACCTAATTTTTTTTAGGCAATAAACAATGGAATACTTACCCAAAAAAACATAGAATGATGAAATTGTTAATACCATGTTTGTTTAGGACACGGTTAGATTGGATTAAAACAATAATTTTCTTTAATTTTTGCCCTCGATGAAGTAAAAGAGAAAATACAATTAAAATGTCCTATTTTTTTAGTCTTTCTTCACTTTTTTTTTAACTGTACTCAACATTTTGTGAAAATACAATTAACAGGGATTGAAAATACAACTAATGTACATTTTTATATTACATTCAAGTCCAACACAATTATGGCTACCCAATGCTATGCACCAACGGCGCATAACTGGGTTTGTGGAATCCACTTTTGAGTTCCACACAAATGATTCAAGTTACTAATTAAATCTATTATTCCTTTTTTTTTCATTTCCGTTTGTCTTTTTGGGTTTTACAAGTTCCAAAAATATCACGAAGCAAACAAAAAAAAAAGGAACAAAACCAAAAAGTTACAAAACATGAAAAAAAATGTTTTAAAATCATTGCACAAAAAATGTAGGAAAATAATGGATATTTTTAACTCACTCTTCAAAAATGGACTGATGCATTGATGATCTAATTTTTACACAGTCAATATCATACCCATTACATCAGTGGTAATTTCCGGTGGTTTTTTGGTGCACGGGTGAGATACCAAGGGTAATTGCATAATTTATCCAAATGACCAAGGGTAATTGGGTCAATGTAATTTAATTTCATGGGATAAGATTGTTAATACCTAGTCCCCCAAGGTATTACTAATCCTCCCTATTGAGGGGATTGCCCATCCCATGGGATTACTAATCCCCTTCAATTTTGTGCAATCAAACATAGAATTAGGGAACCCATAGGATTAGTAATCTTATCCCACTCTCTAACTCACTTATCAAACAAGGCCTAAAAGCAAAAGGAAAGTTTCCTTTGGTGGCTTTCCAAGTTTCGAGTAGCTTTTTTGGATTTTTATAGGTGGGATGCCCATCTTTGGTAACCAAGTTTAAGAAGGCCAAGCTTGAAGTCCCAAAGCAATGATACAAAAAAGGAAACTGATATTCGCGCTCTATTTTTATTGATCGCGCTCCACTTTTAACGTAAAGTTACTTGTAACTTTATGAACAAAATGGAGCGCCATCAGTAAAAAGTGAAGCGCAAGTATCAAAATCCTATAAAAAAAATAAAAAGGTCCCAAATCAGGAATAGTAACAAAATGGAGCGCCATCAGTGATAATGATCGGAGTTATTCATTCTATAGAGCTTGTCGAGTATGTCATATATGCCAAAAATTAGCTTGGCTGCTTTTTGGCCTTGTTTTTGTGTTGTTTTGTGTTGTGTTGTGTTGGAGTTTGTGTGTACAAGGACGGAATCAGAATTTTATCCTATCAGACTACCAGTGGCGAAATGTATACTAAAAAAATCTAGTAGTGGCGAGACTATATCAGTTGGGCATAATTTTTTTTTATATATAATAATTACATTTTCTAAAATTCTTGTCGTGATGGTCGCCGCCACTAAACCCCGGTCCCATCCTTGCGTGTGTAGAGAGGGTATGCCCTCCTTTTTGCTGTGTTCTGTTTTGGTTCTCTTGTAATCTTGGTGTTGGCTTGTGCCCAATAAAATTTAACTTACCGAAAAAATATGGATTCACTTAACTACAAATGCCAAATAGTTGAGATTACCTTGAGCATATAAGTACAGTTGATCACGGTGAAAATAGATTGCGGTATTCGTATACGACCACCCTAACCAAAGGGTGGAGCCGCTATTGTCGCATGGAATAATGAAAATCCTTAAGTGAAATAGGAGCTCGTAAAATATTTTAGTCGCTTCGCAAATCCTACACATCTATGTTGAAGAAAACGAATTTCTGATTTCAGAGTGTAGCAATAGTTTATTTTCTTATAAAACAAACATATTACGAAATCATATCGAATGATATCCGGTCAATAAAATTTTAAGAGTGACATATTTTCAACTCTAAAAATTATAACTCCTATCAATATCATTGACGTGAGCCCTGAAATACATCCCCGAGGATTGAACATGACGTTGATTGAACATGACGTTGGCGCGGGCGTGCTCAGAGAGAGAGAGAGAGAGAGAGAGAGAGAGAGAGGGGCAAATGATTCAATGAATGGAATGATACTATATGTGAATGGAATAATACGTAAGCCTATATATATATATATGTGAACGGAAATGGAGGTTCAGTAACTGAACACTAGCAAAAAGAAATGGAGGCGAAGCCAGGAGAGGAAGTGGTCAGAGCCAAAGGCGGAGGAGAAGGGACTGAGGCGGCGGCAAACTCAATTGCCGGAGGAGCTCGAACAAAGCCCGTTGCCGCCAGTGTTTTCCCAAGAAAGAGGAAGCTGGTTAAGACGATGATGTGGGAATCAATGGTTCAGGCCATTGTTTCAGCTGCTCGTTGTTTCAGCTCCGCTTCCATTAACAAGAACAACCACCACCACCACCACGACAACAATACCTTTCCCGCCTAAACTACCCAGGAGATGCAAGTAATTCCTCGTGACCGCTTTTAGTTTATGTTTAGACCCTGAATTTGTATTATTCGCCCGAAGAATATGTGAATATTCATGCAGTAAATAAAACTGATATTAAAGATATTTAGATAGTGTTCTTGATTTATCTCGATCTTGTTTTGTCTGTAAATATTTTTTTCCCCTTTCCTCTTACCAATTTATGATCCAATTGTCGTTTATCTCGATCTTGTTTTGTCTGTTTTACCAGTTTTCTTTTTTTTTGGCTCTTATGTGGTTGCCATGTTTTAAGTTCGAAAAATGTTTTTCCCTTGAGAAATGTAAAGCGCAAAGAAAATGAACAAAAAAAAGACCCTTAAAGTGTACATGAACGGCTCAGATTCATTGCATAGTGAATCTGAATCGTTCATGTACACTTTAAGGGTATTTTTTTTTGCCCATTTTCTTAGTCTCTAGCACAACCACTTTCTTTTTCCTATATATTCTGTTCTCTTATTTTCTCTTTCTCATTGTAATTGGCTTTCCTCTGTACTGTTGTACTTGGCTTATCAATGGAAAATAGAAGAGAGAGTGTTTAAAAAATTAAGTGGTCGAATTTTCAATATGTTTGAACTGGTATAAAGATCTTATTTTTATCATCATATTATTCTAAAGGGTCGTAATTAATTTTTGTCTGCAAAACTCTCATAATTAAATATCTACTACTCCATCCGTCCCTAAATAAGTGTCCGGCGTGCAAAACTAGGCTTTACAAAATATGCATATTTTTTATTTAAAAATTTAATTTTTTTTCACAATCTAATAGAACTCATTGCTATCTATTAATTTGTAAAAAAAAATTGATTTTTTTAACAAAACAAATGCATCTTTTTGAAGGCCTAGTTTTGCGCGCCGAACACTTATTTAGGGACGGAGGGAGTATTTATTTGGAACCCTATAGAGCAGATACTTAATTAAGAGAGCTCTAGAGAAAAAAAAGTAATTTTGAACCTTTAGAATAATATGATGATAAAAATAAAATCTTCGTACTGGTTCAAACGGATTGAAAATTTGAGCACTTAATTTTTTGAGACTATTTACAAAATTAAGTGCTCTAATTTTAAATACGTTTGAACCAGTGTGAAGATCTTATTCTTCTGATCATTTTATTCTGAAGGGTTATAATTAATTTTTGTCTCTAAAACTTTTATAATTAAGTTTCTGTTTCGTAAAGTGCCAAAAGAAAGAATGAAAGAGGAAGAATAAGTGACGTCTCAATTATTCAGAGCTTTGCCTCACAAACCCTTTGCACGGCCCCTCCATGTATAATTTTATCTCTTTTTAAAATTGTGTTTCAAGCTTTGCTAACCAAGATATACACATTCAGTGGTACTTTTCTGAAAGATGCACACTTTTCGAGAATAAGGTTTCTCTTGCTTTACACAAAAGAGGAAGCAAAAAAGGGACCCAAAAAAAAAAAACAAAAATTCGTTATTCAGTCTTCGTCACTAAGAGCCAGTTTCAGTGGATTTGTCACTAAACTGTCAAAATCAACTCCGAGTCGTCGGACAAACGTTGTTGGTCCAGCGAATGCCGGATCTAACTCTAACAGTGTCACAGAAGATGTAAAGGAGATGGGAGGAGAGGAGGGCCGAGAGGTAGGGAGAGGGGTACGTGAGGTGCAGCCCCTCCTCGCTCTCACGCACCCCCAAGTGACTATTATTCCTTAAAAGTGTTGTTGAAGAGAGAGAGAGAGAGAGAGAGAGAATAGGTTGATCCTACGTTGTGAACGAGTCTTTGAGTTCTTAACAGGATTATGGTTCCTGTTTCACCAAATTATGCCATCAGAATTGGGCGCATCGGAGGGATTTGGATTGGAAAGTCAAATAGTAACTTAATTTGTCTTTATTAAAAAAAATTCGCATTTGTTAATTTTAAGTCAAACTTTTGTGACTTACTGATTCGTCTCAATAAGAGAAATCGGAAAAATATAAAATTTTGATCAAAACTCATAATTTTTTTAAAAAAGACAAAAAGAAAATTAAAAAAAGTTATTTGACTTATTTTTGTCTTTATTCAGAAAATTAAAACTCGGTTTGGTTTGGTTTCCTTTCCTCGAGCTCAATCAATAAGTCACAAAAGTTTGACGCAAAACAAACAAATGCAAAAAAAATTCAAATAAAGACAAAAAAAAAATTAGTTACTTAAATTTTCAATCCAAATCCACGTGATATTTTACCATTTATACGCCTACTGGTTCTACTAGGGATGACATCATTTGGGTGATGTCACGTGGATGAGATTACTTGGGTGATGTCATGTGGATGAGATTATTTGGGTGATGTCATGTGGATGACATCATCACGACATCGTGAGAATTCCACAGCAAAGAAGAATTGGAAGGAGGTGGGAAATTGCGGAAAGCTCCTCCCAAACTACTATCCAAATCCCTCTAGTTATGGTATATTACTGAATTAGCCCTAGACCTTCCTCTATAAATAGTACTACTTAGGGTTGCTCGCGGTCCGATTCAGTTCGGATTTTTAGGAATCCGAAGACCGAACCACTAGTCACGGTTTTTACAAAATGAAATCCGTGTACGGACCAAAAGTCCTATGGTCCGGTTCCAATCCAATCCGTGACTCGCGGATCTGTTACGGTTTTGTCCACGAATTTTAGCGAAAATAAAGCTCAAGCAAATATCCCACACTAAAATGAAAGAAGGTTATACTCAGAATTAAGTTTAATACCACCATAAAGTATTTGTTACATAAACTACCAAAGGCCTACTTCAAAAATCAGATTCAAAAGAATCTAAACACTAGTAGATTGTATCATTATAATACATAACATAAAACCAAACAACAAACAAAAAAATCAAAGGGGTACAACTATAACACCAAAGAGGTGAAATTGTATCTTCCATTCAAATGCAATGCACGGCAACAGTTTAACATTAAAATACTAAAATTGGTGGAAAAAAGTTTTAACATTCCTAACTATTAATTATATAAATACACATATATATTTGTGTGTGTATATATATATTTATTATTTATATAAAATAAATATGTCACGGTTCGGTTCAATTAATCCACGGTTTCGTAATAAAAATCCGTGAATCGAACCGCGAGCCATGGTTTTTTAATTTTTCAATCCGTGTTCGGACCATTAATCCACGGACAAAATCCAAAAGGTACGGATCAGTTCGGTCGGAACCGATTTTGCGGTTCACCGAATTTTTTAAGCAGCCCTAGTACTACTCCACATGACAAAGATAGGACTACCACTGTACAGAACGAGGAAAGAGAGATTGTAATAAGAGAAAATCTTCTTTACGATCGTTCAAAAGTGTTTTGAACGGTCAAGATGTGAATGAAACTTTTCCGAAAAAGAGTTAATTGTAACCAGTTATAATTGAAAATGAATCTTAGCTATTCATTGTGCAAATAGACGGTTGAGATTAGTTGGTGCTATAAACAGGCTGTTTACAACACCTCTGTAAATGATACAATCTCTTGTAATAAACATTCTCAAAATAGTGATGTTTAGTTAGTCTTGAAAACAATCTTCCATATCTGGTGGCATGTTTTGTTTCAATTTTTCAACACTACTTGGATATTTTTCCATATATGGTTTATCAGCATCCAAAGAGTTTTGAAGATTGGTACAATATGTGAAACCCAATCTATGAAAGAAAATGAATAGTTCAGATTCACATATCCTATCATTTTTGAAGAGTTTTAGAGGACTCATAAAGAGAGTTTTAAGGACATTATGAATAACATGTAATACAAATATACGAGTTTATTCACGTATCCATGAATATTTGATGAAGATGAAGTTGATTTTGGCATAGATTATTTCTAAACGGGATGTACGAGATTAACAATTTGAATCATCAATGCGGCTCGTGATGGTCCTACAAAGGGGGAGTACGGAGGATAGAGGATATTGACATTTGAAAGGGAGCTGACCCCTCTCTCTTGAGGGCCACCTCTCCTCCCTTCTCCCTGTTCGCCGAAGACCACCACCCTCTCTCCCTCACCAGAATGCCTTAGAAAGGAAAGAATACCCCTCGCTTGTTATCACAGTAACTATCATTTACAATCAGAAATTTTACAAGAAAGTTTAGGCACAAGAACAAGGAGAACTAGCAGAAGAAATAAAAATGAACAGTGAGATTAATTCGTCAATATGGAAAGGAAAAATAAAGCAAAACAAGGGTAAAAAAAAAACCCGGAAAGAACTACCAAGCTGGCTATGTGCGCAGTTTGTTTGCGATGTATAGGAGGTGGCTGATATTTGTGGAGGGATAATGTTGGAGTAACTTGAGATTAGAAGTGAAATCACCAGCAAGTAAACGCCTCCGGATGAGAATCAGCATTGCACAGCATATCCGAAGCAGAGTTTCCTGAGAATCACAAAAACTTCACAGTTCACTCCCCTGTTTTGCTACATGCTTGATTTTTGCATTACAAGATTGAATTACTATTTTTAAGATTAAGCATTTTATTTACGGGACAGAATGTTGGCTTATTAAGAAACAACAGGTGAACAAGATGAGTGTAGCGGAAATGAGAATGTTGAGGTGGATGTGTGGTAAGACTAGACGAGACAGGATTAGAAATGAAACGATTCGTGAGATAGTAGGTGTAGCACCCATAGAAGAGAAGTAAAAGAAAAATAGACTAAGGTGGTTTGGGTATGTCTACCGTAAGCCAGGAGATGCAGTGGTTAAGAGAGCGGATATGATAGCTTTGGGTAGCAGTGATACGGGGAGAGGTAGACCTAAATCTGAAAATTGATTATACTTAACTTAAATCTGAAAATTGTCCTTATTTGAATTTTTTTCGCATTTGTTAGTTTGCACCAAATTTTTTTGAGTAATTGATTTATCTCGACGAGAGGAATCGGAAAAGTAAATTTTTTTTTTACTTTTACCCAAATATTTTGAAAACAACCACTTTTTAGCGTCAAAATGTCATTTTTTTGCTAAAAAATAGTTATTTCTTAAAATACTTGGATAAAAGTAAAAAAAATATTTACTTTTCCGATTTCCCTCGTCAAAATGAAACAATAACCTACAAAAGTTTGACGCAAAATTAATAAATGCATAAAAATTTAAATAATGACAAAATTTTCAAATTTAAATTAATAAGTTTAAGTTAGGGAGAAAAGAATGCAGCCGAGGACTGGAAAACCCATCTTAAAAGGTGTTTATTTTTCAGTTTTTCTTAGTTCCCCTCTGTTTAGTAGTACTTTCTTAACGCTCTAATTGAGAGCTTTTGAGATGCCTTGCTACGTGTCACTATCTTCTTGTGCAAGTAGTAATTTGCTTTTATCTTGATTCTGTAGTAATTTGCAATTTGCTTTTTATCTTGATTCTTTGCAGTAATTTGCTTTTTATCTTGATTCTTAGTAGTAATTTGCTTTTCATAGACGATGGTGGATTTGTTGTGTAGCTGTACGCCCCGTTCTAATTGGAAGGTGAGAAAGCACTTTAGTTGGAAAACCGTCCTGATTCAAGAGCTAGAATCCAAATATAGAATTCGAAATATGGAGTCTCCGTAGTTCAAATATAATGAAAAGAGTGAGAGATATTTCTTTCTCTAAGAACAGAGTCTCCACCATCTCAAAATCATATAGAGAGAGAGAGAGAGGGAGAGAGGAGATTGTAAAAAGTGGGAAAAAGGAATGGGAAGGCAGGGAATGGAAAACCCGAAGTCTCTCTTCAACGCAAATGTTGTATTATTATTCTGATGGCGCTCTACAGAATGAATAACTCCGATTATTATTCTGATGGCGCTCCATTTTGTTACTATTCCTGATTTGGGACATTTTTATTTTTTTATAGGATTTTGATATTTGCGCTTCACTTTTTACTGATGACGCTCCATTTGGTTCATAAAGTTACTAGTAACTTTACGTTAAAAGTTGAGCGCCATCAATAAAAAATGGAGTGCAAATATCAATTTCCTTTTTTATATCATTGCTTTGGGACTTCAAGCTTGGCCTTCTTAAACTTGGTTACCAAAGATGGGCATCCCACCTATTTAGAACCAAAAAAGTTACTCGAAACTCGGAAAGCCACCAAAGGAAACTTTCCTTTTGCCTTAGACCTTGTTTGATAAGTGAGTTAGAGGGTGAGATAGGATTATTAATCCTATGGGTCTCCTAATTCTATGTTTGATTGCATAAAATGGAAGGGGATTAGTAATCCCATGGGATGGGCAATCCCCTCACTAGGGAGGATTAGTAATACCTTGGGGGACTAGGTATTAACAATCCTATTCATGAAATTAAATTATATTGACCCAATTACCCTTGGTCATTTGAATAAATTATGCAATTACCCTTGGGATCTCACATGTGCACCAAAAAACCACCGGAAATTACCACTGATGTAATGGGTATGATATCACTACAAGAAAAATGGGATTTGCCCGCGTCCAAAAGCGTTGGTAAAAGTGTCACAAAGCATTGCTATAGACCTTTGTGTTCTATACCAGCGCTTAAGTAAAGCGCTGGTGCATGACCGCCGCAATAGCACTGTACCAGCGCTTTTTGTGGGTGTTGGTATAGATTAATTTTTACCAGCGCTTTGTTTCCCAGTGCTTTATAACGTTGGCATAGACCCCCTTTACCAAAAACCAAAATGGAGGAGGCGGGAAGCCCTGTGCCGTTACCAGTTTTCGAACGCTGGACCCTGGACTCACCATCACCTGCGCACACCTTCTCCAGCCACTGCACCAAACATCATTTCCATTACATGGTTTGAAATATTAAAAATATAACATATGTTTAACATCTATTTTCTTTGTTAACTATTTGGTATATTATTATTTATTATAAAAAGGTGAATCACTCCTCCCATGAGACTTATTTTTTATGTTCTATGCTCTATTTTTGTTCCACTAACATTTCAAAAGCTTTATTTTAGTAATTTTTATATTTGTATTTTACAAGATTTTTTTCAACCACTACCACCACGACCCCAAATAATGCATCTAATGGGAATATTGCTTATTTCGATTGAGGCAAAATTTTACGGAAATGATTTAATCAACAAAGACAACAAAATGAACGGATTGGATCATCGATCGTGATTGTGTCGTGATCATGGCATTAAAGTATTAGATGCATTCCGACCCCCACCAAAGTCTTTATTTTTTATTTGAATTGTCTATTTTTACATATTACGGAGTTCGTCATTCTTACCAAGAATAAAGTTAATCGGGTTGTGTCTCGATAAAGAAGTTTTCTAAACCCAATTGAGATATTTTTTTTATGAGAATGATAAAATCAACAAGAAAAACAAAATTAACGGTCTGCGTTGTCATAATTGTGTTGCGGTTGAATGGCTATCATACATTCAAGTACAACACAAGACTTAGTTTATTAACAGTTGCATTGAATGTATAGAATTTAAAGGTTGTTACCAAATCAATTTTTACAGTGGTCGATCTGAACCATTAGAATTTCACATCTCATTTATTCCGTCATTGTCACCAAAATCAGAGATCATTGGATATCGACGACTGCCTAATCGGACAACATTTGATGCATCCCTAGGCATTAAAATATTAGATCGCAACCCGACCCCCACAAGAGTCTTTATTTTTTGGTCCAAACTGTTCGTCTTTTACATTTTACGTAATTCATCGACCGTACCAAGAATGAAGTTGATCGAGTATCGATACAAATTTGATCAAAGAGTATTAAAAATGTATAACATATAGTAATATTATTAGATTTTGGTCAATCAATTTATTTTTTCATTGGGTCTACTCCCACGCTTTTTCTTAGGCAGCTGGGAAATGGAGAGTTTATTCCAGCGCTTTTTCTAAACGCTGGTAAATGATGGGCCTATGCCGGCGCTTTTGCTTGGGCGCTGGGAAAGGGTCGGTCTATTCCAACGCTTTTGGTTTGAGCGCTGGAAAATCCCTATTCTAACAGTGGCTAAAAAAAGCGCTGGCATTGACCTCCTATTGTAGCGCTTTTTGCAAGCGCTGATAGAAAAAGCGCTGATGTTGATCAAATTTCTTGTAGTGTATTGGCTGTGTAAAAATTAGATTATCAATGCATCAGTCCATTTTTGAAAAGTGAGTTAAAAATATCCATTATTTTCCTACATTTTTTGTGCAATGATTTTAAAACATTTTTTTTTCATGTTTTGTAAATTTTTTGTTTAGTTTCAAATTTTTTTTTTTTTGGCTTCGTGATATTTTTGAAACTTGTAAAACCCAAAAAGACAAACATAAATGAAAAAAAAAAGGAATAATAGATTTAATTAGTAACTTGAATCATTTGTGTGGAATTCAAAAATGGATTCCATAAACCCATTTGTGTGCCATTGGTGCATAGTGTTGGGTAGCCATAATTGTGTTGGACCTGAATGTAGTATAAAAATGTACATTAGTTGTATTTTCAATCCATGTTAATTGTATTTTCACAAAATGTTGAGTACAGTTAAAAAAAGAAAAGAAAGACTAAAAAAATAGGACATTTTAATTGTATTTTCTCTTTTACTTCATTGAGGGTAAAAATTAAAGAAAATTATTGTTTTAATCCAATCTAATCGTGTCCTAAACAAACATGGTATTAACAATTTCATCATTCTATGTTTTTTTTTTTGGGTAAGTATTCCATTGTTTATCGCCTAAAAATCAAATTAGGTAAAATTTTGAAAATTATGCATGAACAAAAGTAATGTTGGAACATCAATTTTCCAAGTTCCAATCTTATCCTATGTGTGGAAAACAAGCATAATATTACTAATCTCATCTCCTTACGAATTCCACTCCATAATCTCATTTCCTTACGAATCTCATCTCAATCCCATCTTTTTTGGTACTCCTTACTTCGGAAATTAGCTTGATCGAACATTGACAGGTACATAAACGAAAAGACTTGTACAAGAAAAAAAAAAGGGGGCAATTTTAAGTTTCAAATTTATAACCTTGATCCCTAGCTACAGGGGTTGTGTGGGACTTTCTTTGTAACCTTGGCTGCTTTTTGGCCTCGTTTTTGTGTTGTTTTGTGTTGTGTTTGAGTTTGTGTGTACAAGAACGGAATCAGAATTTTACCCTACCAGATTACCAGTGGCGAAATGTATACTAAAAAAATTTAGTAGTGGCGAGACTATATTAGTTGGGCATAATTTTTTTTATATATAATAATTGCATTTTCTAAAATTTTTGTCGTGATGGTCGCCGCCACTAGACCCCGGTCCGCGTGTGTAGAGAGGGTATGCCCTCCTTTTTGCTGTGTTCTGTTTTGGTTCTCTTGTAATCTTGGTGTTCGGCTTGTGCCCAATAAAATTTAACTTACCGAAAAAATATGGATTCACTTAACTACAAATGCCAAATAGTTGAGATTACCTTGAGCATATAAGTACAGTTGATCACGGTGAAAATAGATTGCGGTATTCGTATACGACCACCCTAACCAAAGGGTGGAGCTGCTGTTGTAGCATGGAATAATGAAAATCCTTAAGTGAAATAGGAGCTCGTAAAATATTTTAGTCGCTTCGCAAATCCTACACATCTATGTTGAAGAAAACAAATTTCTGATTTCAGAGTGTAGCAATAGTTTTTTTTCTTATAAAACAAACATATTACGAAATCATATCGAATGATATCCGGTCAATAAAATTTTAAGAGTGACATATTTTCAACTCTAAAAATTATAACTCCTATCAATATCATTGACGTGAGCCCTGAAATACATCCCCAAGGATTGAACATGACGTTGATTGAACATGACGTTGGCGTGGGCGAGCGCAGAGAGAGAGAGAGAGAGAGAGAGGGGCAAATGATTCAATGAATGGAATAATACTGTATGTGAATGGAATAATACGTAAGCCTATATATATATATATGAACGGAAATGGAGGTTTAGTAACTGAACACTAGCAAAAAGAAATGGAGGCGAAGCCAGGAGAGGAAGTGGTCAGAGCCAAAGGCGGAGGAGAAGGGACTGAGGCGGCGGCAAACTCAATTGCCGGAGGAGCTCGAACAAAGCCCGTCGCCGCCAGTGTTTTCCCAACAAAGAGGAAGCTGGTTAAGACGATGATGTGGGATTCAATGGTTCAGGCCACTGTTTCAGCTGCTCATTATTTCAGCTCCGCTTCCATTAACAACAACAACAACGAAAACAACCACCACCACAACGACAACAAAACCTTTCCCGCCTAAATTACCCCAGGAGATGCAAGTAATTCCTCGTGACCGCTTTTAGTTTATGTTTAGACCCTGAATTTGTATTATTCGCCCCGAAGAATATGTGAATAATCATGCAGTAAATAAAAGTGATATTAAAGATATTTAGATAGTGTTCTTGATTTATCTCGATCTTGTTTTGTCTGTTAATATTTTTTTCCCCTTTCCACTTACCAATTTGTGATCCAATTGTCGTTTATCTCGATCTTGTTTTGTCTGTTTTACCAGTTTTCTTTTTTTTTGGCTCTTTTGTGGTTGCCATGTTTTAAGTTCGAAAAATGTTTTTCCCTTGAGAAATGTAAAGCGCAAAGAAAATGAACAAAAAAAAGACCCTTAAAGTGTACATGAACGGCTCAGATTCACTGCATAGTGAATCTGAATTGTTCATGTACACTTTAAGGGTATTTTTTTTTGCCCATTTTCTTAGTCTCTAGCACAACCACTTTCTTTTTCCTATATATTCTGTTCTCTTATTTTCTCTTTCTCATTGTAATTGGCATTCCTCTGTCCCGTTGTACTTGGCTTATCAATGGAAAATAGAAGAGAGAGTGTTTAAAAAATTAAGTGGTCGAATTTTCAATATATTTGAACTGGTACAAAGATCTTATTTTTATCATCATATTATTCTACAGGGTCGTAATTAATTTTTGTTTGCAAAACTCTCATAATTAAATATCTACTCTTTATTTGGGACCCTATAGAGCAGATATTTAATTAAGAGAGCTATAGAGAAAAAAAAGTAATTTTGAACCTTTAGAATATTATGATGATAAAAATAAAATCTTCGTACTGGTTCAAACGGATTGAAAATTGGAGCACTTAATTGAACTGACTTACTCGTGGCAACCTTCCGGCTGCCCAACGACCTATAACGCTAGTCACTACTCCCACTGGGAAAATTAAGTGCTCCAATTTTCAATCCGTTTGAACCAGTGTGAAGATCTTATTCTTCTGATCATTTTATTCTGAAGGGTTATAATTAATTTTTGCCTCTAAGACTTTTATAATTAAGTTTCTGTTTCGTATAGTGCCAAAAGAAAGAATGAAAGAGGAAGAATAAGCGACGTTTCAATTATTCAGAGCTTTGCCGTACAAACCCTTTACACGGCCCCTCCATGCAGTAGTATAATTTTACTCCATCTCTTTTTAAAATTGTGTTTCAAGCTTTGCTAACCAAGATATACACATTCAGTGGTACTTTTCTGAAAGATGCACACTTTTCGAGAATAAGGTTTCTCTTGCTTTACACAAAAGAGGAAGCAAAAAAGGGACCCAAAAAAAAAAAACAAAAATTCGTTATTCAGTCTTCGTCACTAAGAGCCAGTTTCAGTGGATTTGTCACTAAACTGTCAAAATCAACTCCGAGTCGTCGGACAAACGTTGTTGGTCCAGCGAATGCCGGATCTAACTCTAACAGTGTCACAGAAGATGTAAAGGAGATGGGAGGAGAGGAGGGCCGAGAGGTAGGGAGAGGGGTACGTGAGGTGCAGCCCCTCCTCGCTCTCACGCACCCCCAAGTGACTATTATTCCTTAAAAGTGTTGTTGAAGAGAGAGAGAGAGAGAGAGAGAGAGAGAGAGAATAGGTTGATCCTACGTTGTGAACGAGTCTTTGAGTTCTTAACAGGATTATGGTTCCTGTTTCACCAAATTATGCCATCAGAATTGGGCGCATCGGAGGGATTTGGATTGGAAAGTCAAATAGTAACTTAATTTGTCTTTATTAAAAAAATTCGCATTTGTTAATTATACGTCAAACTTTTGTGACTTACTGATTCGTCTCAACAAAATAAATCGAAAAAATATAAAATTTTGATCAAAACTCGTAATTTTTTTAAAAAAGACAAAAAGAAAAGTACAAAAAGTTCTTTTATTTATTTTTGTCTTTATTCAGAAAATTAAAACTCGGTTTGGTTTGGTTTCCTTTTCTCGATCTCAATCAATAAGTTACAAAAATTTAACGCAAAACAAACAAATGCAAAAAAAAATTCAAATAAAGACAAAAAAAAAAATTAGTTACTTAAATTTTCAATCTAAATCCACGTGATA
This sequence comes from Rhododendron vialii, assembly GCF_030253575.1. NCBI lineage: Eukaryota > Viridiplantae > Streptophyta > Magnoliopsida > Ericales > Ericaceae > Rhododendron > Rhododendron vialii. Next base: position 8,937,813 of record NC_080558.1, on the reverse strand, counting down.
TTTTACCATTTATACTCTACTGGTTCTACTAGGGATGACATCATTTGGGTGATGTCACGTGGATGAGATTACTTGGGTGATGTCATGTGGGTGAGATTATTTGGGTGATGTCATGTGGATGACATCATCATGGCATCGTGAGAATTCCACAGCAAAGAAGAAGGGTGCCGCTATTCGCAGCCCTTTATTTTCTCCCGTAGCCCACTACATTTCGGTAAATAGTTGTTGAAAATCATAAATAACATTTCGGTAAATTGCTGTTGAAAACAAGATTATATTTCGGTAACTACATGTCGAAAATATGTTCAAATTTCGGTAAACAACTGCCGAACATGCATTTTCGGTAAACATCTGTTGAAAAAAATATTATATTTCGATAATTGGATGCTGAAAATATATCTCAATTTCGGTAACTAACTGTTGAGTATAATTGAAAATTTTTAACGAGCTATGGAAGTAAATAGAGGGCTGCGAATAGCAGCGCCCTCAAAGAATTGGAAGGAGGTGGAAATTGCGGAAAGCTCCTCCGAAACTACTATCCAAGTCCCTCTAGTTATGGTATATTACTGAATTAGCCCTAGACCTTCCTCTATAAACAGTACTACTCCACATGACAAAGATAGGACTACCACTGTACAGAACGAGGAAAGAGAGATTGTAATAAGAGAAAATCTTCTTTACGATCGTTCAAAAGTGTTTTGAACGGTCAAGATGTGAATGAAACTTTTTCGGAAAAGAATCTTAACCATTCATTGCGCAAATAAACGGCTGAGATTAGTTGGTGCTATAAACAGACTTTTTACAACACCTTTGTAAAAAATAAAATCTCTTGTAATAAACATTCTCAAAATAGTAATGTTTAGTTAGTCTTGAAAACAATCTTCCATATCTGGTGTCATGTTTTGCTTCAATTTTTCAACACTACTTGGATATTTTTCCATGTATGGTTTATCAGCATCCAAAGAGTTTTGAAGATTGGTACAATACATGAAACCCAGTCTATGAAAGAAAATGAATAGTTCAGATTCACATATCCTATCATTTTTGAAGAGTTTTAGAGGACTCATAAAGAGAGTTTTAAGGACATTATGAATAACATGTAATACAAATATAGGAGTTTATTCACGTATCCATGAATATTTGATGAAGATGAAGTTGATTTTGGCATAGATTATTTCTAAACGGGATGTACGAGATTAACAATTTGAATCATCAATGCGGCTCGTGATAGTCCTACAAAGGGGGAGTACGGAGGATAGAGGATATTGACATTTGAAAGGGAGCTGACCCCTCTCTCTTAAGGGCCACCTCTCCTCCCTTCTCCTTGTTCGCTGAAGACCACCACCCTCTCTCCTTCACCAGAATGCCTTAGAAAGGAAAGAATACCCCTCGCTTGTTATCACTTTAACTATCATTTACAATCAGTAATTTTACAAGAAAGTTTAGGCACAAGAACAAGGAGAAATAGCAGAAGAAATAAAAATGAACAGTGAGATTAATTCGTCAATATGGAAAGGAAAAATAAAGCAAAACAAGAAGGGTAAAAAAAAAACCCGGAAAGAACTACCAAGCTGGCTGTGCGCGCAGTTTGTTTGCGACGTATAGGAGGTGGCTGATATTTGTGGAGGGATAATGTTGGAGTAACTTGAGATTAGAAGTGAAATCACCAGCAAGTAAACGCCTCCAGATGAGAATCAGCATTGCACAGCATATCTAAAGCAGAGTTTCCTGAGAATCACAAAAACTTCACAGTTCACTCCCCTGTTTTGCTACATGCTTGATTTTTGCATTACAAGATTGAATTACTATTTTTAAGATTAAGCATTTTATTTACGGGACAGAATGTTGGCTTATTAAGAAACAACAGGTGAACAAGATGAGTGTAGCAAAAATGAGAATGTTGAGGTGGATGTGTGGTAAGACTAGACGAGACAGGATTAGAAATGAAACGATTCACGAGATAGTAGATGTAGCACCCATAGAAGAGAAGTAGAGGAAAAATAGACTAAGGTGGTTTGGGTATGTCTACTGTAGACCAGGAGATGCAGTAGTTAAAAGAGCGGATATGATAGCTTTGGGTAGCAGTGATACGGGGAGGGGTAGACCTAAATCTGAAAATTGATTAAATTTAACTTAAATCTGAAAATTGTCCTTATTTGAATTTTTTTCGCATTTGTTAGTTTGCTCCAAACTTTTTTGAGTGATTGCTTTATCTCGACGAGAGGAATCGGAAAAGTAAATTTTTTTTTTACTTTTACCCAAATATTTTGAAAACAACCACTTTTTAGAATCAAAATGTCATTTTTTTGCTAAAAAATAGTTATTTCTTAAAATATTTGGATAAAAGTAAAAAAATATTTACTTTTCCGATTCCCATCGTCGAAATGAAATAATAACCTACAAAAGTTTGACGCAAAATTAATATATGCAAAAAAAATTTAAATAAAGACAATTTTCAAATTTAAATTAATAAGTTTAAGTTAAGGAGAAAAGAATGCAGCCTAGGACTGGAAAACACATGTTAAAAGGTGTTTATTTTTCAGTTTTGCTTAGTTCCCTTCTGTTTAGTACAGTAGTACTTTTTTAACGCTCTAATTGAGAGCTTTTGAGATGCCTTGCTACGTGTCACTATCTTCTTGTACAAGTAGTAATTTGCTTTTATCTTGATTCTGTAGTAATTTGCAATTTGCTTTTTATCTTGATTCTTTGTAGTAATTTGCTTTTTCTTTTGGGCACCCTTTTCTTTGTTACCCTTTTCTTTGGTAAATTTCCTATGTTACCCTTTTCTTTTGGGCACCAAATTTCAAATTCAAATTTTCAAATACTATTCAAAGTACACTAGAAGGGTAAGATTGAACACTTGATTTTTGCACAATACAATAATATTTGTTCCTTAAAAGTTAGAACTCCCAAAAGTGCCAAACATTTAGGGACAGAGGGAGTAGTAATTTGCTTTTTATCTTGATTCTTAGTAGTAATTTGCTTTTCATAGACGATGGTGGATTTGTTGTGTAGATGTACGCCCCGTTCTAATTGGAAGGTGAGAAAGCACTTTAGTTGGAAAACCGGCCTGATTCAAGAGCTAGAATCCAAATATAGAATTCGAAATATGGAGTCTCCGTAGTTCAAATATAATGAAAAGAGTGAGAGATATTTCTTTCTCTAAGAACAGAGTCTCCACCATCTCAAAACAATATATATATATATATATATAGAGAGAGAGAGAGAGAGAGGAGATTGTAAAAAGTGGGAAAAAGGAATGGGAAGGCAGGGAATGGAAACTCACCACCCAAAGTCTCTCTTCAACGCAAATGTTGTAGTTGAATGGAGTTGAATCGAATTTCCGAAGTAAGGAGTACCAAAAAAGAAGATGGGATTGAGATGAAATTCATAAGGAAGTGGGATTATGGAGTGGAATTCGTAAGGAGATGAGATTAGTAATATTATACTTGTTTTCCACACATAGGATAAGATTGGAAGCAGTGGCGGATCCAGAAATTTGGTACAGATGGGTCACCTCTCAATCATAACCTTGATAGAAACAACGGACAATAAAAAATATTAAGAAAAAATAAATGGAATAGTACTTTATTATATTTACTTGAGTTGTAGATATAGGAAGGGTTGTTAGTATTGTGGTATTACTATGATAAAAGCTCTTGATGAGCTTCAACTAGGGGTGTTCAAGAAAACTGTCCGAACTGCAAAACCGGTCCGATCCGAACCGAACAGTCCAATTTGGTCCGGTTATGTGGTTCTATGGTTAGGTTATGGTTCCAAAAAAATAAGAACCGTTAATTTTGGTTCGGTTACTGGTTCTCAATTAATGAACCGTGGTTAGAACCGGACCGGACCGGACCGTTTAAAACTAAGATAAATATAGATATACTTATGTGTGTGTAATTAAATATGTACTCGAATTTGGTAGGTTAATCTTTTCCTTGCTAAATTTAATTTATTTAGAGATGAAATTTCATTTATTAGGAAAGCTTTTATTTTCTTCCTTCCTTTCCTATTCCACGAAATTATCTTTCTATTTCTTTAATTTTATGAGTTCCTATTTTGTAAATAAGTGTTTGATGCTTATTGAATAGAACCGGAACCGAATCAAAACCGAACCGGTCTTGCGGTTTGGTTCTGGTTAGGTTCCATTCATATATTGGTTAGGTTCTGGTTCCCAATTTTCTAGAACTGTTTCAAAAGGTCCGGTTACTGATTTTCTAGAGAACCGGACCAATCCGGACCTTGTATACCCCTAGCTTCAACTATCATTAGCTACAAGTTTTAGGAGAATTTTTTCATCCGTTTGAGCATCAACAATAAAAAGAAAGATTGGAGAAAACTCCTAAGGATCGAACCAGCAACCAACGGCACAAAAGGAAACGTCTTTGCCGCTTGCACAAGTCGCAAGGCTTGCTATGAGTTGGGTATTTTCATATGTATTACTTATTTCCTTGGTTCAAAAAACACTATTCTAATAATTTCAGCTGGGTCACGTGACCCACCTGTTCTTTATTTAGATCCACCCCTGATTGGAAGATTGATGTTCCAACATTACCTTTGTTCATGCATAATTTTCAAAATTTTACCTAATTTGTTTTTTAGGCGATAAACAATGGAATACTTACCCAAAAAAAAAACATAGAATGATGAAATTGTTAATACCATGTTTGTTTAGGACACGATTAGATTGGATTAAAACAATAATTTTCTTTAATTTTTACCCTCAATGAAGTAAAAGAGAAAATACAATTAAAATGTCATATTTTTTTAGGGTTTCTTTTCTTTTTTTTAACTATACTCAACATTTTGTGAAAATACAATTAACATGGATTGAAAATACAACTAATGTACATTTTTATACTACATTCAGGTCCAACACAATTATGGCTACCCAACACTATGCACCAATGGCACACAAATGGGTTTATGGAATCCATTTTTGAGTTCCACACAAATGATTCAAGTTACTAATTAAATCTATTATTCCTTTTTTTTTTCATTTCTGTTTGTCTTTTTGGGTTTTACAAGTTTCAAAAATATCATGAAGCAAAAACAAAAAATTTGAAACAAAACAAAAAATTTACAAAACATGAAAAAAAATGTTTTAAAATCATTGCACAAAAAATGTAGGAAAATAATGGATATTTTTAACTCACTCTTCAAAAATGGACTGATGCATTGATAATCTACTAATTTTTACACAACCAATATTATACCTGTAAGGATCCGTATTTTTCGGATATTATTTAAACGTTTCATAAATATTAGAAATTGAGAAAAATGTGAAATTGATTGAGTTTATTTTATTTGGGGTCAATGTGTTAGAATTGATGATCGAGGGAGTGCAAGTGTGATATTTGTGGGTTTAGTATAAAAGGGTGTGTATGTGTGTAGGAGATTAAAATTCTCCCATCTCTCTCTTTCCCCTCCCTCTCGGCTCTTCCTCTCTCTCGGCACACACTCTCTCTCTCTCCCTCTCCAACCCGGACTCAAAACCCATGGTAAATAACCTCCAAACCTTCATCCATTCACGTTGTTGAGCTTGAAATTTCGTGGGTTTCGCTCGGAGGAGGAGATTCGGTTGATTTTGAAGTTTTCGGAGTCTAGGGCTTGATCAATCGCTTGGGTTTCGATCGAATCACTTGAGGTAGGAAATTCTACCTCACTTTAAATGTTATTTGAGTGTTTTTATGCCTTATTCGAGTCGGTATTAGTTGTTATTGAGATTGGATCGAAACTTGAAATTTTCTGTCAAAATCTGTTGAAATCGTCTGTAAGTAACTCCCCCTGCCGGTAGGAACTTTTCACCTACCGGTAGCAGCTCAAAAGCTGCTCAACGTATCAACTTTCTACCGGTAGGAACTCTCTACCTACCGGTAGGTCAAGCTGCTCAAGCTGCTCAACGTATTCATCCACCTACCGGTAGAACTTGTTCGCCTACCGGTAGGCCAAGTACAAAGTCATTTCGTTCAAAATGTTGGCTCTTCTGTTTGCAGTTTCTACCGGTAGGACTTCTTTACCTACCGGTAGTCAAGTGCCGAATTCTTCTCTTCTACCGGTAGGAATTCTTTCCCTACCGGCAGGTAAAGCATAAATTTGGAATGTTGGACTTTCTGTTTTGAAGTTCTACCGGTAGGACTTTCTTGCCTACCGGTGGGAGATTATGAGCTTGAGCTGCTGGAAACCGACAGGTAAAGCATAAATTTGGAATGTTGGACTTTCTGTTTTGAAGTTCTACCGGTAGGACTTTCTTGCCTACCGGTGGGAGATTATGAGCTTGAGCTGCTTTCAGCTGCTTTCTTGAGCTGCTGCAGTATCTTTCAGCTGCTTTCTTATATTTTTCAACTCGCATGTCGAAGCTTTTCATTGACTCTAATGAGTTTGTTTACGCATCCTTCCAAGTGTTTTGGTGAGTATTACTCGTATCTCACTTAGAGTGGCATTCAATGGACTAGAGTGAACATGTCTAGGGATTCGACGAGTAGTATTGCAATCCGTTCTCTCTCTCGACTCGTAAAATTCTTAGATTCCTTTAGTACATGCTTTTACGAACTCCGAGTATAGAAACTAGATAATCGGGCATCGTAGAGTCTAGTTGTGGGTTAATATGTGGAGGCACGGGAAATGTACTTAGAGGTACGGTGAGGACGTGTGGGATTGTGGTATGCTTAAAGGAAAAGGCGTGTATTAATTAATTAGTCAGAGTCTTGATATGGATGACAGTTAGGAGCGGTTTGAGATGTAATCAACGTGGTGGATTGGTAGATTGTTTAGAATGCTTGAAGTGAAAATCGATGTGAGAAAGAATTGTTTGAGATGATAAAATAACTTGTGTCCTCACGACTCGTCGAGTCTTTTAATCCTTTTGACACTCTCTCTATGAGGTTCAAGTGTAGAAACTAACGGATAAAGTATGGTAGGATTATATGTACGGGCTTGATATGCTATGTTAGATGCGAATGGGTAAACTAATGAAAATGCATGAACATGTACATTTGTGGAGTCGCGTAATGATTAATTAAAATTCAGTGGTATAACCGTCAAAGGGATGATGAAATTGATTATGAAATGATGTCGATTGTGAAAAGTGTGAAAGGTGACCCAAGTGGTCGTTGTTAAGGGAAAAGACTCGGGGTGACCCTACGCTCGAGGGAACTAGACCCAAGGTGACCCAACTGATTCATATTATTGGAGGAAAAGACTCGGGGTGACCCTGCGCTCGAGGGAACTAGACTCGAGGTGACCCCACCTGATTATTATTATTAAGGGAAAAGACTCGGGGTGACCCTGCGCTCGAGGGAACTAGACCCGAGGTGACCCTAGTAATTATTGATGGGAAATACCGGATTAAAGGAAAAGAAAGGTTTTGCAATAAAAGGATTTAATGAAGGTCAATGTGGACACGAGAAAGATTGTACAACCGTACGAAGAATGATAAGATGTTTTGATTTGATTATAAACAAATGTGGAATAACGTAAGTTTAATAATATAACTAGTTAAGGAAGTAAACGGCTAGTGACATTGATGTGAAGTCTAGGACTCTTAGACGACAATTTGCAGCTTGTTGGTAATCACTTGTACGATAGGCATATCTGTCCATACTCATTCATTCTCGGTGTATGATTCATTCAAACTACATATAGCTTAAGTTTAGAATTCTCTACTGGGCTAGTGTAGCTCAATCAAATCTTTCTTTTCAGGTTCTGATGTCGGGCAATAGATTGCATGCATTGTGTGCTTGACAGTAAAAGACTTTTGGAAGCTGACATCACTGGTTATTTCATCATCTTTGTGAAGATCTCAATTCATTAAAGATGGTTTTGTAAATAATTACTATTGAATTTTCTTTTGACTAAAGTTGTAATTATCAAAACTTAAAGACTTGTTTGTAAATTAAACAGGTGGGAAACTCCTTTGGGTAACGTATATGATATGTGAGGTTTCTCTTTTATTGAAATGTATTACTTAATTATGTTGAAAATCGAGGGCGTGACAATACCCATTACATCAGTGGTAATTTCCGGTGGTTTTTTGGGGCACATGTGAGATCCCAAGGGTAATTGCATAATTTATTCAAATGACCAAGGGTAATTGGGTCAATGTAATTTAATTTCATGGATAGGATTGTTAATACCTAGTCCCCAAGGTATTACTAATCCTTCCTAGTGAGGGGATTGCCCATCCCATGGGATTACTAATTAATCCCCTTCCATTTTATGCAATCAAACATAGAATTAGGAGACCCATAGGATTAATAATCCTATCCCACCCTCTAACTCACTTATCAAACAAGGCCTAAGGCAAAAAGAAAGTTTCCTTTGGTGGCTTTCCGAGTTTCGAGTAGCTTTTTTGGTTTTTAATAGGTGGGATGCCCATCTTTGGTAACCAAGTTTAAGAAGGCCAAGCTTGAAGTCCCAAAGCAATGATATAAAAATGGAAATTGATATTCGCGCTTCATTTTTTATTGATGGCGCTCAACTTTTAACGTAAAGTTACTAGCAACTTTATGAACCAAATGGAGCGCCATCAGGAAAAAGTGGAGCGTGAATATCAAAATCCTATAAAAAATAAAAAGGTCCCAAATCAGGAATAGTAACAAAATGGAGCGCCATCAGTAATAATGATCGGAGTTATTCATTCTGTAGAGCTTGTCAAGTATGTCATCCATGCCAAAAATTAGCTTAATCGAATATTGATAGGTACATAAACGAAAAGACTTGTACAAAAAAAAAAAAAAAAAGGGGCAATTTTAAGTTTCAAATTTATAACCTTGATCCCTAGCTACAGGGGTTGCGTGGGACGTTCTTTGTAACCTTGGCTGCTTTTTGGCCTTGTTTTTGTGTTGTTTTGTGTTGTGTTGGAGTTTGTGTGTACAAGGACGGAATCAGGATTTTACCTTATCAGACTACCAGTGGCGAAATGTATACTAAAAAAATCTAGTAGTGGCGAGACTATATCAGTTGGGTATAATTTTTTTTTTATATATAATAATTGCATTTTCTAAAATTCTTGTCGTGATGGTCGCCGCCACTAAACCCCGGTCCCATCCTTGCGTGTGTAGAGAGGGTATGCCCTCCTTTTTGCTGTGTTCTGTTTTGGTTCTCTTGTAATCTTGGTGTTGGCTTGTGCCCAATAAAATTTAACTTACCGAAAAAATATGGATTCACTTAACTACAAATGCCAAATAGTTGAGATTACCTTGAGCATATAAGTACAGTTGATCACGGTGAAAATAGATTGCGGTATTTGTATACGACCCCCCTAACCAAAGGGTGGAGCCGCTATTGTCGCATGGAATAATGAAAATCCTTAAGTGAAATAGGAGCTCGTAAAATATTTTAGTCGCTTCGCAAATCCTACACATCTATGTTGAAGAAAACGAATTTCTGATTTCAGAGTGTAGCAATAGTTTTTTTTCTTATAAAACAAACATATTACGAAATCATATCGAATGATATCCGGTCAATAAAATTTTAAGAGTGACACATATTTTCAACTCTAAAAATTATAACTCCTATCAATATCATTGACGTGAGCCCTGAAATACATCCCCAAGGATTGAACATGACGTTGATTGAACATGACGTTGGTGCGGGCGTGCGCACAGAGGGAGAGAGAGAGAGAGAGAGAGAGAGGGGCAAATGATTCAATGAATGGAATAATACTGTATGTGAATGGAATAATACGTAAGCCTATATATATATATATGAACGGAAATGGAGGTTTAGTAACTGAACACTAGCAAAAAGAAATGGAGGCGAAGCCAGGAGAGGAAGTGGTCAGAGCCAAAGGCGGAGGAGAAGGGACTGAGGCGGCGGCAAACTCAATTGCCGGAGGAGCTCGAACAAAGCCCGTTGCCGCCAGTGTTTTCCCAAGAAAGAGGAAGCTGGTTAAGACGATGATGTGGGAATCAATGGTTCAGGCCATTGTTTCAGCTGCTCGTTGTTTCAGCTCCGCTTCCATTAACAAGAACAACCACCACCACCACCACGACAACAATACCTTTCCCGCCTAAACTACCCAGGAGATGCAAGTAATTCCTCGTGACCGCTTTTAGTTTATGTTTAGACCCTGAATTTGTATTATTCGCCCGAAGAATATGTGAATATTCATGCAGTAAATAAAACTGATATTAAAGATATTTAGATAGTGTTCTTGATTTATCTCGATCTTGTTTTGTCTGTAAATATTTTTTTCCCCTTTCCTCTTACCAATTTATGATCCAATTGTCGTTTATCTCGATCTTGTTTTGTCTGTTTTACCAGTTTTCTTTTTTTGGCTCTTTTGTGGTTGCCATGTTTTTGCCATGTTTTAAGTTCGAAAAATATTTTTCCCTTGAGAAATGTTAAGTGCAAACAAAATGGGCAAAAAAAGACCCTTAAAGTGTACATAAACGGCTCAGATTTACTTCACTGTGCAGTGAATCTGAGCCGTTCATGTACCTTTTAAGAATTTTTTTTTTGTCCATTTTCTTAGTCCCTAGCACAGCCACTTTCCTTTTCCTGTTCTGTTCTCTTATTTTCTCTTTCTCATTGTACTTGGCATTCCTCTGTCCCATTGTACTTGGCTTATCAATGGAAAATAGAAGAGAGTGTGTTTAAAAAATTAAGTGATCGAATTTTCAATATATTTGAACTGGTACAAAGATCTTATTTTTATCATTATATTATTCTACAGGGTCGTAATTAATTTTTGTCTGCAAAACTCTCATAATTAAATATCTACTCTTTATTTGGGACCCTATAGAGCAGATATTTAATTAAGAGAGCTTTAGAGAAAAAAAAAAGTAATTTTGAACCTTTAGAATATTACTCCATGATGATAAAAATAAAATCTTCGTACTGGTTCAAACGGATTGAAAATTGGAGCACTTAATTGAAAATTTTCAATTAAGTGCTCCAATTTTCAATCCGTTTGAACCAGTGTGAAGATCTTATTCTTCTGATTATTTTATTCTGAAGGTTATAATTAATTTTTGCCTCTAAGACTTTTATAATTAAGTTTCTGTTTTGTAGAGTGCCAAAAGAAAGAATGAAAGAGGAAGAATAAGTGACGTTTCAATTATTTAGAGCTTTGCCGTACAAACCCTTTACACGGCCCCTCCATGCAGTAGTATAATTTTACTCCATCACTTTTTAAAATTGTGTTTCAAGCTTTGCTAACCAAGATATACACATTGAGTGATACTTTTCTGAAAGATGCACACTTTTCGAGAATAAGGTTTCTCTTGCTTTCCACAAAAGAGGAATCAAAAAAGGGACCCAAAAAAAAAAACAAAAATTCGTTATTCAGTCTTCGTCACTAAGAGCCGGTTTCAGTGGATTTGTCACTAAACTGTCCAAATCAACTCCGAATCGTCGGACAAACGTTGTTGGTCCAGCGAATGCCGGATCTAACTCTAACAGCGTCACAGAAGATGTAAGGGAGATGGGAGGAGAGGAGGGCTGAGAGGTAGGGAGCGGGGTACGTGAGGTGCAGCCCCTCCTTGCTCTCACGCACCCTCCAAGTGACTATTATTCCTGAAAAGTGTTCTTGAAGAAAGAGAGAGAGAGAGAGAGTAGGTTGATCCTACATTTTTAACGAGTCTTTGAGTTCTTAACAGGATTATGGTTCCCGTTTCACCAAATTATGCCATCAGAATTGGGCGCATTGGAGGGATTTGGATTGGAAAGTCAAATAGTAACTTAATTTGTCTTTATTAAAAAAAATTCGCATTTGTTAATTTTACGTCAAACTTTTGTGACTTATTGATTCATCTCAGCAAAAGGAATCGGAAAAATAAAAAATTTTGATCAAAACTCATAATTTTTTTAAAAAAGATAAAAAGAAAAGTAAAAAAAAAGTTTTTTGACTTATTTTTGTCTTTATTCAGAAAATTATGAGTTTCGATCAAATTTTTTACGTCCCAAGTGATTGGGACGTAAGCTCAGTTTGGTTTGGTTTCCTCTCCTCAAGCCCAACCAATAAGTTATAAAAGTTTAACGCAAAACAAACAAACGCAAAAAAAATTCAAATAAAGACAAAAAAAAATTAGTTACTTAAATTTTCAATCCAAATCCACGAAATATTTTAACATTTCTACTCCTACTAGTTCTACTCGGGATGACATCATTTGGGTGATGTCATGTGGATGAGATTACTTGGGTGATGTCGTGGATGAGATTATTTGAGTGATGTCATGTGGATGACATCATCACGACATCGTGAGAATTCCACAGCAAAGAAGAATTGGAAGGAGGTGGGAAATTGAGGAAAGCTCCTCCCAAACTACTGTCCAAGTCCCTCTAGTTATGGTATATTACTGAATTAGCCCTAGACCTTCCTCTATAAATAGTACTACTCCGCATGACAAAGATAGTACTACTGTACAAAACGAGGAAAGAGAGAATGTAATAAGAAAAAATCTTCTTTACGACCGTTCAAATGTGTTTTGAACGGTCAAGATGTGAATGAAATTTTTTCGAAAAAGAGTTAATTGTGACCGATTATAATTGAAAACGAATCTTAGCCATTCATTGCACAAATAGACGGCTGAGATTAGTTGGTGCAGTAAACATACTGTTTACTGCACCTCCATAAATAAGACAATCTCTTGTAATAAACATTCTCAAAATAGCGATGTTTAGTTAGTCTTGAAAACAATCTGCCATATCTGGTGTCATGTTTTGCTTCAATTTTTCAACACTACTTGAATATTTTTCCATGTATGGTTTATCAACCCCCCAAGAGTTTTGAAGATTGGTACAATACATGAAACCCAGTCTATGAAAGAAAATGAATGGTTCAGATTTACATATCCTATTATTTTTGAAGAGTTTTAGAGGACTCATAAAGTGAGTTTTAAGAACATTATGAATAACATATACGGAGTAATACAAATATACGAGTTTATTCACGTATCCATGAATATTTGATGAAGATGAAGTTGATTTTGGCATAAATTATTTCTAAACGGGATGTACGAGATTAACAATTTGAATCATCAATGTGGCTCGTGATGGTCCTACAAAGGGGGAGTACGGAAGATAGAGGATATTGACATTTGGAAGGGAGCTGACCCCTCTCTCTTGAGGGCCAGCTCTCCTCCCTTCTCCCTGTCCGCCGAAGACCACCACCCTCTCTCCCTCACCAGAACACCTTAAGAAAGGAAAGAATACCCCTCGCTAGTTATCACTTTAACTGTCATTTACAATCAGTAATTTTACAAGAAAGTTTAGGCACAAGAACAAGGGGAAATAGCAGAAGAAATAAAAATGAACAGTGAGATTAATTCGTCAATATGGAAAGGAAAAATAAAGCAAAACAAGAAGGGGAAAAAACCCCCCGAAAGAACTACCGAGCTGGCTGTGTGCGCAGTTTGTTTGCGACATATAGGAGGTGGCTGATATTTGTGGAGGGATAATGTTGGAGTAACTTGAGATTAGAAGTGAAATCGCCAGCAAGTAAACGCCTCCGGATGAGAATCAGCATTGCACAGCATATCCGAAGCAGAGTTTCCTGAGAATCACAAAAAAAAAACTTCACAGTTCACTGCCCTGTTTAGCTACATGCTTGATTTTTGCATTACAAGATTGAATTACTATTTTCAAGATTAAGTATTTTATTTTTTGTCATACTAGATACAGGTATACAGAAAGAAGACGTACGTCATGAATATTGAATAATGACAAGTGATCATATATAGTAGATGACTTCTATTTTTGTGTAAATTTGTGAAGAAAATGACTACAATGCAGAGACTCGTGTTTCAGAGTGCAGCACTTTATTACTAGGGAGACTTAGCCAAAAATCCCTCATATTTACATTTTTTAAGCTCAAGGACAAGCACCTTTTGCAATCAAACATAAGGACAAATATGTTTATGAAAGTGCCTAAAACCCTAGGATATCCTATATATGAAAGTGCCAAAACTACTAATTATGCCTTGTTTGGATCAAGATTTGGAAAAAAATTCCCAACTCAAAAAACACTGATTACCCATACTTCCAATCATTACTATCCGCTTATTACCCATATCTCTAATTATTATTCTCATTTCTCTCTCTATCTCTCTCCACTCATTACCCCTACTTCCAATCATTACTTTCGTAAAACTTTCTTAAAAACTCATCCAAACACAACAATAACTCTATAATAGGAAAGTGTACCTTAAAACCCTATGAAAGTGCCTAAACATGTTTTGGCCTTATGGCTAAAGAACTCAAAAAGTTGAAGAACCTCCACTGAAAACCATTTTGTTGACATCCTTCTCCTAAATGAAAACTATTTTACCTTCCTTATGGCTAATTATCCCTTATTAACTAGCACCATTATCTATCATCTGTATGATAATTGAAAACTATATATGATACGCCTCTCACAGCCATTTCTTCAACAGCTACAGCTTATGCATCTATCCAATGGCACTACTCATAATACTACAGAATCACGGCTTTACTAAAATAATAATAAAAAGGGCGAGCGAGGTCTAAAAGAGCATATATGAACTGACTTTTAGTAGTTACTGAATCAAATAAAAATAAAATGGAAGTAAGAAACATAAACTTACTTGAGGACCTTCAAGGTCACTCAAAAGAGTATCCCAAATAAGAAGGCTGTCGGCAAAATTGAATTCTTGAGTCAGGAGAAGAGTTATCCATCTGAATGCATAAAACTGAGGATTGACCTGTTATTTCCATACATAAAACAGCGGTATGACATTGTCAATTTTAACCTTGTAGCAGATGACCAAAGACAAGAAAGATACCAGCAAAGCTTTCCTCAGAAAACAAGTTGAAGATAATCAAGATATACATAGGGAAATCCTTGTCATCTTACTAAAAATTACATGAAGATATTAAATGGAGGCCAATTTAATAGCCACAAAGAAGGAATCTCCCAGAAGGCATCATGAGTTTGATATTGATAAATTCTATAATAGAAACCCAGGCATCCATATAGGCTTAGACATAATGAGCAAATGAGAAAATTCAAACACTTTACACCGTAGTTGTTTTTAAATTTCTTTTCTTCCCGTTTGATTAATGATCATGGTAGACCGTACAGGTTATAATTGGCAGCATCTGATGGAGCTAAGCCAACAACAAAGAAAAGTAAACCATCTCATGTGGAAAGTCCACCCTATACATATCAAGTACCATATACTTTTTAATAGATTGAGAGCTGCTAATGGTACAGCAGTGGGTATACAGCAGCCCCGTACAGATGGGTTTTGCGCCCGTCTCGGGTCCCGCAAAGATGATCGGAGCCGCTCATTTTGTTCAAAACATATTGTTTATGGTCCCTGTAAAAAATCATCTCAATCCGATATCGGAAAAGGCATTTACGAATCATCCAACTTTGCTTCAGAATTTAATCCGATATCAGAAAAGGCATTTACGAATCATCCAACTTTGCTTCAGAATTTAGGCTAAATTCTGAAGAAAAGTTGGATGATTCGTAAATGCCTTTTCCGATATCGGATTGAGATGATTTTTTACAGAGACCGTAAACAATATATTTTGAACAAAATGAGCGGCTCCGATCATCTTTGCGGGACCCGAGACGGGCGCAAAACCCATTTGCACGGGGCTGCTGTACACCCACTGCTGTACCTCAATCTTTACTGTAATAGATTCATCCAAGGCAGTAAACTCAAAGGGTAAACAATTTTTTTTACCAGTCCAAGTGCAAAAGAATCTTACTTTGGTTGTGACCTCTAGATGACGCCAGAGCTCTTCATCGTGTTCCTTTAAAAGCCTCGACAACCTTGTAATTGTGGCACGGATTCCAACAACGCTGTTATCAAGTTGCTGACAGAAATGATCCCGGAAACCACTCAATAACTCAACAAAACAGAAGAACGTGTCTGCTTCTGCACAGGCCTGCAAAACTCGAACAAGGTAAACGATAAACAAAGTAAAACGGCAAATGAAAACATATACCGTTCTGAAAATTATGTGTACACAAGAACAATGATCAACTTATTTACATGACGAGTAGATCCATGCTGTCTATGCCAAAAACCTATCGTTCATAGTACATTCAGATCTGACACAGGGTTGAATGTCCTGAATGCCACACAGAAATATGAAATAAATTGTCTCTCTTCAAGGTTTTCATCATCTCTCCACTCATTTCTCCTTCATAATCTTTAAACATTTATATTCAAAAAAAATCTTTAAACATTTCAATCAAAGTCATGCTATATTATGCAGCTTGCAAGCAACTCTGAATGACTCTGATCCAGAAAATTGTCTTATTTCTGAAGGATTCTTAAAACCTGACTTCTATTTTTTTTTTCCCCCAATATGAAATGCTATATACAGTAGTTCAAATTGAGGGATACCAAACAAGATGTGCCATTTCTTACCGCATTTTCCTCCATAGGGTCATTTCTGAACACGTAGAATAAAGGTGCCAATATTTCATTCATCCCTTGCACATATCTTATCCCCGGATTCAGCTTCGCAAACACAATTAAGATGTTCTTCAGAGCCTCCTGAAAGTATAAGACATATGTACGTCAGCCAAAGGCTCATACTTATCAAATCTCATGTCCAATAAGACAACTGACCCGATTGCTTGTTGCACTCTGTGACTCCCCTGAGAAAAAGTGCATGCCTGGATGTGTACGCTTTACATCTCGGTCAATCTGCTCTATGATCTCTGTGTCCTACAAAATTGATGATGGTAGAGTCAAATGACGCACAATTCCTAGAAATGCAGTATGCACCTGGTATTAACACTGTCTCTGCAGGAATGCATAAGGTGAGAGAACTGGCACTTATTTGCCAATACCCTATTACATTCAAGCTATACTATGCACTATGCAGCAGAGATGGCAGGTTATATTTCAACATAATGCACCAAAATCAGATAAGAGTCTCATCCAGATTTAACAATAGAGTACGCCTTAACCAGCTGATAAGCCCTCAGTGACGTTTTTGCCATAAAAGGGAGATCATATGTAGGGTGCAAGAATGGTATGCAACAGAGAGTTGAGGAATCGTGCCTATAATATTGAAAAAATAAACCTTTCACCACTAAAGCATCTAAAATATCTAGCTAGGAAAAAGTTTCCAAAACTAAAAAACCCACATTTTGTCTCTCCACCTTAGAAGTTAGAAGTGACTGCCGAGGGTTCAGATAAACAAAATAGGATAAAGGGGCCTAAGGAATTTATTAAAATCCATGAATTCCAAAAAGACAGCAGCATAGAAGATGTCTGATTATTCAAGCTTCTTAGCACAAAAACAAATATCACTGCATTTCGTACCTGAAAGAACTGATTCCATACGCTGCTCTTCCCAAGACTCAAAGGGTGCTCTCCATGAGTTATCTCTGATCTTGGGAGTACAACACCGGTTTCAGGTAATGATTCATCCTTTTCTATATACGTGGACTTATCCAACCTCCTCGTGATTTCTGACTGCCTAGCAAAGAAACATTTAGATTTCCAATCCTTTTACAAATCAAACACAAACAGATGCAACACAAAACTTAGTTTCCAGATGCTTTTTTTTTTTTTTTGAACAGTGATAGTTTCCAGATGCATTGAGTGTAAACCATTTCAGTATTTGTCTTAATTTATCACTTACTATTCACAGGAAACATGAACAGGGTAGGCACTGTGGTCACAAGGAGAAACAAGTCATGGAGAGGAATGAGAATAAAAACATTGTCCGATTGGGCAACAAGAAAACAAAAAAGGATTTTTTATTTGTTAAGAGTTATGAACAAATTCGGGAAACTTTATAAAAGGTATGGATGGAGATAGGGTGTGCTCCAACATAGGCCAATCTCTCAGTGCTAAAGTGTCTTCCCTCATTCACAATGGTGTTTGGAAGTGGCCTAGGGAAAGAAATAGAGTTATGCAAGAGATCAAAAAGCTAATACTCCAGATGACTTTCTTCCTGATATGTCTGTTGAGTTCAGCAGTTTGGTCTCCTTCTACATGTTAAGTCACCAGTAGTCCCAAAAACTTAAGCTATTAGGAGATGGACCCAATAATGTATATCAAGCTATCTAACACCATCCCTCATGTGCAACCCCGTCTCCAAATAGCTTGCTATGGGAGAAGCAGAATGCAAACGGGAGACAAATGCAAATAGAGAGACTCGAACCCAAGACCTCTTGCAACCTAAGCTCTGATACCATGTTAAGTCACCAGTAGTCCCAAAAGCTTAAGTGGTTAGGAAATGGGCCCAACAATGTATATCAAGCTATCTAACACCACACAGGGTAATCTTACTATGAAGTCTGGCTGGACTGTTATCAGAAGCACTTTCCCAACTCAGGAATGGTGTAAAGTGGTGTGGTTTAATAAGCATGTTCCAAGGTGGGCCTTCATCCTCTGGCTGGCCATGCAGCAGAAATTGAGCTCTAAGGACGGGTTGTTGCTATGGGGTGTGGTTCCTGATGCATCATGCATTTTGTGTAACAGTGGTTGTGTTGAATCTCATCATCATTTATTTTTCGAATGCTCCTATTCTAGAGCTGTTTGGCTATATTTACTGGGAGGAAATCAGGTGGTTAGGGCCCCTATGAAATGGGTTGATGAGATGGCTTGGTTTATTCTACACTATAAGGGAAATAGTTTCAGGAAGTGCGTGCTTAAGCTTTCTCTTTCAGGAAATGTGTGCTTCAGCTTTCTCTAGCTGCTGCAGTGTACAGTATACGGTGTGAAAGAAATGTTAGGATTTTTCAACGAATGTTTCTTGCTCTCTTGGTGCTAAAACTTGCAATGCTATTAGAGACGCTATGCTGCCATGGAGAAATGTGACGCCAAGCAAGAGAATAGGGATATTTGCAGGGCTTGGAATGTGCCTCATTGGATCTTGAAGCTGCGCCTCTATAACCTGTAACTTGTTTTGCTAAGTTTTTGTGTTCCTGGGATTTCTTTATGCTCTGGCTTCTTCTTTTCTGTGTTCTAGTTTGGTCTTGTATGACCTGTCTCCTGTAGTAGGGATTGTTGTCTGATTTCTGGACTGGTTTGTATCCTTGTTTGAGCTTCTAATGAAAAGTACCTTCACAGGAAAAAAAATTCGGGAAACTTGCGTAGTCCTTGTTTCGGGTCTTCCAGATCGAGTTTCATGCTTATAAAAAGGATCCTATCCCAAATGGCTAATTTTGAGAAAAAAAATCAACACACTCGCGAAGCTTCCTCATGTGTGCTAAGTAGGAAAAATTGCTTAGCTTTGTAGTTTCACAATTACCAAGATGATGAACCAAAAGGTCCAAGAGGGCCGAAACTAAGTAAACTACACGCCACTGTGGCTTACAAAAACAACAAATCCAAGTAAGATCGTCCATGAGACTTCCTGATCTTTAATGGTTGTCAACCAATAATATGAAAGAAACGAAAACTCAATTCCTAAGCAAGAGGCTCGTCCTTATATACTGGGGCATAAACCCAACACAAACTTTTTGCACCATCAGAAGTTCAAGGTACTTTAGAACCTTCAATATTTTCTTTTCCAATATCACAATAAGCATGATAAAACTACGGATGGAAGCATTAAAGTACCAAGCGTGGCTTACAGGATTCATCAAAAGCTCCTCTTTAAAATGCTTGTATTGAGACCTCTTCTTTATTAATTCTGATGACCAGAGCCCTCGATCAGTTGGCAAGTACCCCAATAAAAGCTGCTCAGCCACATTGAATACACCGGAAGTGAAAATTCTACACTCAGATATTAAGATGCGATTTTTTTTTCAATGCAGTTTACATATTCCATTTTTATCCAACTAGATAACTCTAGAGAAATTTAAAAATATAAACTATTTCTACTCAAGTGGCAACAGAATTCAAAGAAAATAGAATAACTGCTAACCTTCCATACTGTACATCGAATACCGGCACCATCAGGAATACCCTGTGACGCTAGTCTCCGTAATTCACCAATGTTTACAACCTTCCTTGAAAGCTGAATTCAACACACCAGAAGACTCACTATAGCACAAAAAAAGAAACACTTGCCTAGTGAAAAACCTAATATCAAATAAAACAACAGCGCCGATGGATACACACATACATGTGAAAGTATGTGTATTTAGAAAGCATATGGGCTGGTGTGCAGGGATGGACCCAAGGGAGGGCTGGCACGGACAACCGCCACCCCAGAGTTTTGGAACCCCTTATTGTAGTATGATTTGCCACGAATATTTGCGAATTTCATAGGTCTGCCACTCCCAAGACTTTTCTGAAAATAAAGCATCGTCTCCCTTATATTTATAAAGAAATCAAGATTAACCAAGTTGGTGTTTCTATAACCATCACAATTGCATTTTTTTAATAACACTTTCTGCTAGCTACTTTGATTAAGCCACATAGGATACAGAGTGAGAGAATATATAACTGAAGTCTTTTTTTTTCCCACTACGTGGAAGAATTATAACTATTATTAGCCCTTGGATACGAAACAAAAGCAAAAGTGTAAAGTTGGATAGTTAAGGAGATCTTTGAGCCCTACCTAACTATTATTTACCTTCTACAAAATGCAAATCAAAGGTGTTAAATCGAAAAGGATGTCTTCAAGTCATATAATCCTAACTAGTTCTAGGGCTGATCTTGTACGAAAAATGTAATAGAGTTCTAATTCTAACAAGACATTTTTCCCATTGGTATGAATTAATATTTTGCTTCACACATTCGTACATAATGTTTGGTTACAGATGCATTCATCCCCGAGAGTTAAATTCCTAAATCTGCCAATACAGAGAGAACCTAACCATTGTTAAATTGAAGAATACAAGCACCAGTGAACTAAGTAGAACATGAAATGAAATAAAATCATTGATTGAAAACTAGGGTAATAGTTACAGAGACAACAAACATAAATACATATAAGTGAGATCACACATACGTAAACGTATATGTATGTATAGGAAGAGATCTACTCTAGGGGTGGGACTAGCCTATCTGACCCATTAACATGGCCCGAATCCAACACAAAGTTAGAGGGTTTGGGTCGGCTACTTTTTGACATGGACACAAATATGACACGACCTGACAACACGAAAATAAAACGGGACGAATACAAGTTGGACTCTCGTAACTCAATAATCCCAATAAGGACTTTAACTTTTCTTGTCGACCCGTTCAACAATAATGACACGGGACATCGGGACCGCACGATGCGGAAAAGCCAACTATATGCCATGATCTTGCTATTTTTGCTCAATTTTTGTGTTAATTTTATATCTTGTGTGAGTACAATGATATAGAAAGTGTGCTCATTCTTATTATGGATTAACAAGTGGTTTACCTATAACAGTGTTACCTATCTATGTACATCTTCCACCGATTTTGTAACTAAAGGGGTTAAACTTAAACAATGTCAACCTGAACATGACACCATTTTAAGTAGGATGATTAATGTCAAGATATATTAACAGGGGCGGAGGTAAATGGGGGAGGGTGTAGCACATGCCACCCCTGTTCCGGAAAAAAAAACATTCTCTACAGATTTCTAACCAAAGGGGTTAAACAACATTTACCCGAACACAGACACAATTTTAAGCAGTCGACTTAGTGGCAAGATACATGACCCGTTTACCTTAGCAGGTGTTTGGACACGAAAGCCGAAGTGACACGACACGACACTACGCCCGCCCCTAAAATTCTACGAGTAGTAAAATTCCACTCTTAACACTTTTACCTCTTGTAAAAGCTGAGCTTGGACAGAAACGTCGTCACCCGTAGGATCTCTAATCTCAACGGTACCGCTCCCATTCTCAACATTATTATTACTACTACTCAACGGATCCCTAATCTCCACTTCCGGAGGCGGCTCCGGCCTCACCGGCACCACCGTCGCCTGCTGCCTCACCGGCGTCGTAGTTGTATTAGCAGATTTGGACGAAGAAGAATTAGAAGGAGCGGCGGCGGAATCGGAGGAGCTAGATTTTCCGATGCGGCGGCCGTCGTCGTCGTCCTCGTTGAGAGGGGTGGGAGGAGGAGCGGTGGACCAGAGGGAGCTGTTGAGCCAATCGGGGACGCTCTTCTTGACCATCTCGATCTCGGATTTAAGAGCGAGAGGAATTGTGGTGAAGGTGTAGGGCTGGTGGTCTAGGGTTTCCAGAGCTAGGGAAGGAGGAGGAAGAGGACGGAGTGGTGGTGGTGGTGTTCTTCATCGGCCTCGTGGAAGCATCGCAGGCGATGAGCGTGGAGAGAGGGAGAGAGGGAGAGAAGTGGACAGGAGAGATGATCATGTGAGGACAGGTTGGGAAGAATTGGGATTTGGGGGAACATATCACGATGTGCCACGTTGTTCGGAGGAGTAAGAGAAAACAACGTGGCTTTGTTTGGTGGTTGGCAGTTTAGTTTAATGTAGTTTTGGTAATGGATGGGGAGAGAAATATGAAAATGATTAGAGAGAGATAAAAAAGTAATAATTAAATAAATAAAATAATGATCGGAGAAAGAAATAAAGTAATAATTAAAAAATTAAACTAAACTAAAATGGTAACCGAACAAGGATTATGCTACCATCATAAAAACACATTCAAAAGCTGTGCGGGTCCCAAGCCTGGATTACTTAGGCAAAGTTGTATGTTTCGTAAACAGATTCGGGATGCTGCCAAGCGGGTGTTGAGTAACATCCAGCCGTTCATCTCGGCACGAATGATTGAGATTGAATCTGAGTACATACAGATCTGAACCGTCCATTACTCGGTCAATATCCGAGCCGTCGATTGCCGAGATGAACGGCCGCTCGGCTAACTCCTTTACATATATTCAATTGAGTCAATTTTTCTACAAGAAATCTAAATAAATTAATTTAAACAAAATGAACAGTCCAATCACTTTTGTGGAACTTGAGACGGGCTCCAAAATCCATAGGTATGCTCTGTAGGTAATGTATGTACCTAGAGCAGCTCTCTTTTAGATTCATAAATGCTAGGGGCACTGCAAACCCTGTATAGTAGCCATGCACAAATTCATTTAAAGTCTGTCTCGGGTCTCACAAATATGATCGGAGCTGCTCATTTTGTTAAAAATATATTGTTTAGGGTCTTTGTTAAAAATCATCTCAATCTGATACTGGTAAGGGCGTTTACAAATCATACAACTTTGCTTCAGAATTTGGCCTGAATTTCTGAAGCAAAGTTGGATGATTCGTAAATGCTCTTACCACTATTGGATTGAGATAATTTTTTTACAGGAACCATAACCAATATATTAAGAACAAAATGAGCGACTCCGATTATCTTTGTGGAACTTGAGATGGGCGCAAAATGGATCTGTGCACGGCTGTTGTACATGGGTTGCTGTGCCTGTAGCACAACTGTTTCAGATTAGAGGAAGGAAGGAAATGGTAATTGGATGTCAGGGGCATAATATGTGGAAATATCGAAATCATGCACAGATGAGTTTTTTTTTTTTAGGAGACAGGAGATGCATAGATGAGTTTTAATAGCCAGGAGACATGGAGTCCAACAATTTTTAGATGGAGGAAATGTTTTACGATTTTACCCTCAGAATTAGTGAGAGTTTGCCCTAAATTAAGTGAATTGTTTTTGTTTTGTTTTTTCAAAACTTTAATAGATTACCGGGTTTTTTTTAATTGATAATTTGTCATGACAAAGAAGAATTTAGAGATTAAAAATTTAAACAAAAACTTAAAAATTCAGTACAGATGAACATAGTTCAACGAAGACGGTTTTATTACCTTGTTTGTGTTTTTTCAAACTTACTATTTAGACCGAATGTTAATCCAACTAGTATTACATCAAAAGGTAAAAAATCACTAACTATGAGAGTAAGTTATTGTTCTTAAAAATAATAAGTTTATTCCAAACACCTTCTTAACAGTCGCGTTTTAACCCATCCATGACTAAAACTAATATTAGCAAAAACAAGTTAGCTAATCAATTATTCGATCGTAGCTTTCTCAAACCGAGCAAATACGAATTCAACTCGAATAACTTGGTTCGTTTGGCAAACCCTCAATACAAAGAAGTAAGATGTTGATAATTCAGTGGTTTTATCCAATTGCTATTGTCCTATGCATGCATACCTTTCTGCTTAATGGGGTTAGGTTCTTCTAATGGGGCCAATGATATGCAGAAAGGGTCAATCATAATTTCAGCTAGAGTTCTACAAAGACCAACAGCATGGTCCACCCTAACTTCTTTTGGTGGACTTCTTTGTTCTCGTTCTCTTGTAACCTTCTCTTTCTGGTACTAGTTACTATGGAGAGAGAGAGAGAGAGAGAGAGCCACCAACCATAAGCATCGATCAAAACATCTGCAACATTTGCTGATGGAATGAGATCATCCCCGGTCTGGGGCGATCAGCAAAACGGCTCAGGGAAGGGTTCAGAAACAACCCGGACTACAGGGACCCAAGAGCATGCCATTCCTAAGCTGATTAAGTACCAATAAATGCAAGCAATAATTTTATTTTTATTTTTTGAACAGGAAAAACCGCAACTTATATTGATAAAATCAAATGCAAATCCAAGCAATGTTAAAAGAAAAGTATATCAACCATGAACCATTTTACTGTGGGTAGTGGGTACCATTTCACAGTACTCCGATTAGAAAACGAACGAGATATAAGAGAGAAGGAAATGCGTGAAGGGGAACAAATAGAGCTGGGGAAACCCCAAATTCTCACTCCTATTAATAAGTTAAACAGACACTCCCATTTCCCTCCATGTATGAAAACGATACGTACCCCTTGGTTCTCGTAATCCGACCTAAGTTCAGGATTCTTCAGGTATTTCAATCAAATGCATGTGAATATACGACAAAAAGAACCGTCTCCTTTACAGTTTATCAATCACATTGCAAGAAAACGGGATTACAGAACTCCGAAGAAAGGGTTATTTATCGCACTATTCAACTCGGTGCCAGCTGAGCTCAGAACTGCCATATCGACTTTGTCTCGGGGTAGAAACAAGAACTCCCCTCCTTCAACTTTTTCGAATCCGCATAGCTCAAGAAACTCGACTCCGCCTTTTAGTGCACCAACTCTAGCCTGTCAAGGCACCGTAAAACATCAATGAACCAAAAAAATAACTATCAAAAAAGAAACGAAAATCCCGTAAACATGACGCTCTTTTTGGCAAAGAGTTGTAGTGTTCAAAGATTACAATGTGTTGGGTTTTCGCCGATTTTATTTTTGTGGGCAACATATTTGTTTTAAGAGCACATGACTTGCACATGGTTTTCATTAGCTTCTCTTGGAAGCTTATTGGGGTTTTTGGTGAGTGGTAGCTGCTGAGATCAGAGAACATAGAGAGAACCAAAAAGGGTTTGCTGCTGTGTGTGCTAGAGTTCAAAGAGAAGAAGAAAAACGTGAGTGCACTGTGTGTTTGTGTGCTACTGCCAAAGACAAGGAGCAAGGGCAGTCATCCTTCTTCTCTTGTGAAGCCATTTGTAGCAGCTTGTGGGTCACTCTTTGGGGCTGATTTCTCTCCTGATTTGGGCTCTGTATTGCAGCAGATTTGGAGGGTTTGGAAGCGGTGAGATCTTTCCACTACTATTTTGTTGTAATTGGTCGGATACATTTAGCCATTTAGGGTGTGTGTGAGATCCTAGAATCTCTTTGAAAACCCACTTGTAAATCTTTGGTGATAGTTGAAATTGCTTTCTCTCTCCCGTGGATGTACCCGAGTTTGGGAAACCACATATATTGGTTGTTTCTCTTTGTGCCTTGTTTATTGTGTGTTTAATTTTTCCGATTATGCTTCCGTTTGCGGGTGGGACTGTTTAGTGTTTAGGGGAAAAAATCCCAACACAATGAACGTCACTATTAATTTCAATTTATGACAATGAGCTAAAAAGCTCAATAACATACGCCAGGGACTGAACCATAAAGTTCTCTTACTGGGGCCAAGATAAGTGAAACAAAGCAAATTAAGTTAGCTTTGGTGGATCACTACAGGAACATAGTTGACTACATAAGCTAACTACGAAAAAAAGTTCAATGAAGGAAAATAAATGAACACGTATTTTCTAACTACATTATTTCCATAGTTTAGCATGACATTTTCTTGGATAGCATAACCTTACATAAATGAATTCAAGTTTCTAAGTACTGTAACTGAATTTAGACGCTATTAAAAAATAAAAAAAATTTAGATGCTATTGATAGTATGTGAAATAGTTTGGATTCTCTCATATCTGGAGAAAACTAAGGGCTAGAAGAATAATTTTTCTAAAACCTAGGTGGCCCATCCTAAATTTATTAGGGAAATGAATATAGGCGAAGAAGAAGAGTTTCTAAAAACATGGGGGGGCGATGCAGTGATGGGTTACACCCCCAAAATTATCAAAACCTTCAGTGTTAATTAACTGTCTTTAAGGAAACAACGAAATCAGAAGGGTTGGCACCCCCAAACTAAAAGAGTCCGCCCCCCTGAAGTTCAAATCATGAATCTGTCCCTGGCAGTGTTCTAAAAGTCGGCCGCCTAGGCTGACTACTCCCCGCCTAAGCGCTAGGCGGATGTCCAACGCCTAGATTAGGCAGCCAACTAGTCGGCACCTTGTCCCAGCCTAGGTGCTAGGTGGCCCTTTTCCGCCCGACTAGCGCCTAACGACTTTTAGAACGTTGGTCCCTGGGCCATGGTCCCTCTTGGCCATAGTATAGCTTCGTCCCTGACATAGCCCCAGCTCTCATGAAATAAGTTAACCATCTATTGGTTTACGAATTACAATATTGATTTATGTGCTCTAACTAGACCTTACCTGAAATGTAGCATTAGTGAGTCTAATTTTCCTGAATTTCTCTTCATTGGGATTCACCGCAGCATTCTTCACATAAGTTAGGAGAGTATTAAATGCCGTCTTCACTTTAGCCTCATCATCCTAGAACCACAGCAAACCAAAGAAAAAGTTAGTTACCAAATATTGAAATCTTCCAAATTAAAGAAGAGCCAGTTCAAGTGACAAAGGAATTGACATCCTAAATAGGAGCTCAAGAGGGGAAGTGGTTCATATACACTCTCAATAGTAATTCAAAACTAGCAGAAAAGCAACTGCGACAACGTAATTAAGTTTGTACATACTCTTCAGGACCTTTTCCTTTTTCTTTTTCTTTTTCTTTTTCTTTTTTTTTTTTTTTTTTTGTGGGGGGGGGGGGGGGGGGGGCGCAGGGCGAACTTTGGAACTTGGTTGGATTGAAGGGAGGCTACAGTTGGCTAGACACATTCGCAGTATAGAACTTATATGACACATTCCTCGCGCTTTCCCGAAATGGAATGCCTATATATTAAAATGGCATCCCATGAGTCATGACCCCCAGCCAGAACCCCGCAACACTCCTCAGGACTACTTGAATACCAAGAAAAAATTATATCAAAATCTCACTCGAGGCATTTGTGTTCTCTCTTGGGCTCCAATCAGATAAGGCGGAGTATCTTAAACATAAGGAGATGGAGATATCAAAGATCCTCTCTGATGTATTCACACGTTTAATCAAAACCTCTTGAAGTTTTCCAAGGAATTCAACTACACCATCTTATTTTTCAACTAAGCCACATCCTGTTACATGATAGTCGCACTGCCTAATCTGTAAATACATATACTTTCACCGCCCCCGGCCAGGAAGTCAAGAACCCCAGCTACAATATCTCATTCCATATATCTCATTCCATTTATTGTATCTAGTCTTACCAGCAAAATCACACATCAGCACAGCAATGTAGTAGAGTGCACAGTTCCAACATTTTGAGCAGAAATTTGGAGAAAAATCAAACAATAACAAAGGTGAAACGTATTGCACAGGGAAATGAAGGATTCAAGGCAGAACTTGTACTACAGACATAAACAGAACCAAAAACGACTCATGCAGAAGAGAAGAAACCAATTTTCATTTTATTTTGGCATGTCATTTTCACCTGTATTATTGCCTACTCATTTATGCTTCTGTGATTCTTGAATTAATTTCCTTTTTTGTTTTAGTCAGAGAAAGGGCGGTTGCCACAGAACCAGCAAAATCACTTTGTATAAACATATCATCTCTGTAGAAAACAAAAAAAAATTATGCACGTACATGGAGTGGTCAAATATTACCTTATGGTTCTGCTTGAGTGATCTTAGACAGTCTCTCATGTGGTCTGCCTTTGTAGCAGGCCTGACTGGCAATGAGCTCTGCAAGAAAGTAAGCTCGTTAGAACACAACTTTTCTAGTTTCTACATTCAACCACCCACCCATATACATAAATTCAATCAGATGAAATTCAAACCTTCTTTTCCTCCACAACAGGTGTGGAAGGTTTTGCAGAATCAGGGTCTACTGGCGGCAATCCAAGCTTCCGCCTTCGTTCAGCCTGCAGAACATGCCTATCTTGTTTGAGAAAACATGGTAAATGGATATTTCATGCTTCTTAACCAAAACCATTCACTAACTTCAGTCTTGAGTCATTTTCTTAACTTCAAGGAACAGAAGGACCTGAGGTGGGGATTGGTTTTGGCAGTGCAATTTGGCTGGGATTGGTGAATTTGAGCAACCTGAGGAGGTTGAGGCCAGTTGAGGTGTGGCGTGAGCAGAGGGGGGATAATGGTTTGGGCAGTCGTTTGGTGGCAGCGACTTTGCATGTAGAGGAGTTAAGGACTATTATGTCCATTAAAAAGTGGTCAGAAAGAAGAGTCTTGAGCTCTTTTCCCATAAAAGGGGAAGAAGTGTGCACAAATATCCGATTTTCCATTTTGGAGAGCTCCTTGAGTTAAAGGGCAGAGGGATAAACAAATATACTTTAGTTTTGGATCTTAAGTTATTTTGTTGAATGTAGCAAGTGTTTCATGTGTATCTAAATGATGGACACATGCCTCCCCACGTTTCAAAGAATGTGGGATTCTGCAAGGAATTTTTTTTGAAAAAAACAAGGGATGTTTGGAATGCATGGCAAACACGTGTCTAGTAGTCTCTGTCAAGTGTCCAACATGAACATCACAACATCAAACTTTCTTGGAAGTGTTTGCCGTCTTGACGGTAAGATTGACAAAGAAACCAGTACAGCTTGACCTCTAATGCTAGCGGTTACCCTAGTTTCATTTTCCTCTCTTATTTCAAAGATTTTAGGCAACAAAGTCCAAATATAACAGCACATTGCCACAAATGTCCTCATACAACCACTGTGCGAACCTCTGCATAAGAGAAGCTGGCAGGATGCGAGGAATCTTCTAGACAAGTTAGAATCACCTCCTTCCTTCTCCCTTCTACATTCACCAACCTGTACTAAACCATTTCCATTGCTATGGTCATTGTCCATATGTCCTATGTTGACCCTCTTGTCAAATATTTGGTACTTTTCCTTAGTCCAGTTCCTAAATATAGGTCACATAGTGGAAACCCTCTTTTCAACCATATCCATGATATTGGTCAGCCTGCACTGTTTCCTTTCTTAACTCGTTCCCAAGGTACTAGTTGATTAAAACAAAATTCTTGTTAAAGCTTATTACATGACAAGTAAAGTACCGCCACCAAAATTGTTCTTGCAACTCTAAAGTCTAGATAGCCCATATCCTAGCATCAACAAGTCTTATTTCTCAATAAATAGCTCAACAAATGCAGCAATACCAATTGTAGGTAAACATTATCAAAAGAGGTAAATGCAAAAGAAAGCTAGGAAATCATCAGGACCTTATCTTCTTCCAGTTTTTGTCGAATTTTTTCCCTGGCTCTTCTTTCTTCCTCTTTTTCAGCTTTCCGGAAGGCCAACAATCTGTGAGATAGAAAACAATATTTTCTGACACAAGCATACAACGACTGCTTGTGACACCAAAAAAGAATATAAACAAATGATAAGGATAAAGGTGCACCGTTTTCTTTCATTTTCTTCCTCAATTCGCTTGGCTTCAAGAAGTTCCTTACTCACCCGAATCCTCTCCTGAAGCAAACAAAGAAACCATGACATTGGAAAACATTGCAAGTGGAACTACATTGGTCAGATAAGATCGGAAATGCAGAATCACCCATCATATTATTCCCGATGTAGGCATTGGCATATGAGACGGACAAAAAAATCATCTACAAGTAGCTTTGGAACATTTAACGAAAAATTTCCCAGTACAAAGGGTATAGTGTTTTTTCTGTGAATATTTTTTGAACTGAACAGCTACAATCAGCTCCACAAAAAAAAAAACTAAACTAAACAGCTCCATAGTCTTACCACCATCCTTCTGTTTGAAGGTTAGAGTGGGGTTGTTTAGGGTCTAGAGACGCCAAAAAAGGGGTGGATATAGATCATGGTTATCATGATTTGATCCACGAGGTGTCTATCATTCAAGTTGTACAGAGATATCCATTAAAAGACATGCGTTAGAAGATCCCAACATGAAACCTTTCCGCTGCAAAATGATCATGTTAATCTATAAGCAATTGAGACAATTTTATATCATTTCTGAAAACAATATGCAGACTCCACTTTGATATTTGCTCAAAAACAAAAAGAGCAATTGTCCTCTGTGGAAGGGTATGCCCCTGTTGGATCTTGTATCGGTTTTCGGCCTGGAATAAAATGACACTACCAAAAGAAAAGAGGGGAAAAAAAAAAAAACTATCCTCTATGGAAAATCATAGACTTGCTCAAAAAATCAGATCAGGTAAATCCCTTGGAAGGTAGATTGTAAGAGGAGAAAAGGACAGAGAAGCAACAACGAAAGAACTACTATCAATTCAATTTTTTGCAATGTGAAAGAAAACCATTTCAGTAGCAACAGCCACCTTTACTTGGTTGTAACTTGTATAAACTCGAACACTCAAGAAATTCTTTGGAAGGATTCACATTTGTACACATTTGTCAACCAACAATCCTAAAGGTCAATTCCATTTTAGAAAAAGTAGCTATCGTATATTTCTCATAAAGTTCCTCAGCGATTTCATTGTAACTTTAGCGATACTAATGCTATATTGCTATGAGGCACCATAGTTGGAAAAGAGTGCTACCAAATGCAAAATCAAGTTGGCAATACAGACAGTCAAAGTATAAACTAAGAAGCACCTTCTCTCTCTCTCTTTCCATTCGCTTATCCTCCTCTTCTTTCTTCTTGCGAGCCCTCTCCCTGAAGCATAAATAAAATAAATACCAACGATACAATACAAGCAAGAACAATTGAAACAAAACTATGGCTGTAAACTAGAAATACAATGGAGACACACTTAATAGTGAAAACCGCTGGATGAGATTCATGGATTTTATTTAATACAATAACCGCAAAACAAAAGTCCACATGATTTTTCATACTGAATTATATGATCACCTAATGAAATAGATAAATACGATTTACAGAAAAAGATGGTTAACATATGCATAGACTTAATTTTGCAAATGATAGAAACGACAAAGCATATACGTATGAGTTTAGAAATGGACAACTACCAAGTCCCCTCTTATAACCACTAACCATCCCTAAGGTAGGATCAACCCCAAGTCTCTAATACCACCACCTAAAGATTGTATAAAGGAAACAGACCTTTGCGCCGGCTTTTTATAAATAGGTTCTGGCATTTTGAGTGTACAAGTTCACCCCATCTAAGGTGGTTTGTGTATTTAATGAGAATGTGAACTTATGTATCAAACAAAGATGAGAGGACCAATTTCTATGGCTTAATCTCGCCCAACAGCACCCAGACCATCCTCTTCCACCCAATACTACAACTTCAAAAACCGAAAAAGGTTGCAATATGTATAATACAATGCTAGAACTTCAATAAAAGCATATTGTATACAAGATAAAATACAGAAATGGCAATTAAATAACAATCAAGAATGGTAGTTTCAAAAGTTCCTCATGCATCTGGATCCAATATTTGAACAGTTTTGACATACTAAATGTCAAAATTTAACAACGTATCTAAACATAAGAGCGTCAAAATGAAAAAAGTTAATAATAAAGGATCATTAAGAAGAAAGAATCCAGAGATATAGCTTCATTCCAGGTAAGAAGATAGAAAATAAGGTGTAAGGGAACAGAATATTCAAAAAGTTTGCATCTTAAGGTAATTTTAGTGATAGCAGACTGCATAGAAATGACATCGACAATTACACTTGTAAGGACAAAATAAGTGTTAACCTTAATTCTTGGGCTTTGATCTTCACTTCTTCAGGAGAAAGAGAAGGAGCCTCGGTTTTTCTGTTGACCGGCACCTGAAAAAAATTAAGCAAACAAGATAGTCAAATCTTCAAGAAGTAATGTTTCTTTGTCTGAGCAACAAGCAAAAATCTAAAAGGCCGGGATCAAAGAAGTGGAGAGACTTGCTTGTAGGATATCGACTTGCAGCATAGTAGCATACCACCCAACTAGCAAGTATTGTTTCCTAGGTATCACAGCATAGTAGCATACTACCCAACTAGCAAGTATTGTTTCCAAGGTATCAGATCTACAATATATGCATGTAAACAGCTCCCACAAATCATTCCAGTGAGAAATTGGGTGAGAAAAAAGGAAACTGATAAAATGTGAGAACAATGCACTTTAACCACAAAATCTAAAGCAATTCCATACGAAAACAAAATTTTAAGTTATATTGTTATGTTTAGTGCTTTCTCAGGGAATGTAATCTACCTACTATATTATGAAGCTGGAGGAGTTTTCTAACTTTATAGAAGCTACTTGTTGACCTACCTTGGGTGAAGAGTTCCAAAATCGACAACAACTGACCTTGCATAGTAGCTGGGTCCGCAAGCAACACTTCAGTTTTAAGGCATAAGTTCCTTTAACCCATAGACTTAACTGTTACATTACACAGCAGAAGTGTTGCTTAATGGATGACTCTATAAAATAGGCTAAAAGGCCAGCGGTCATGCTTTGGGCTTGAGCATGAGCTCATTTACAAGTTTTATTAGATACTATTACCAAAACTAGGGTTTCTATTAATTAGCAAAGCCCATCTCGTCTTTTATGATTGATCTTAATCGGCGTTGTGTTGGTTGATTTAGATGATGAACAATGATTTTGATGTTCAACAACGGTATGCACGTTGGATGTATGAGTGAGTCTACTGGGTTCATGATTTCCAAAATGGGTCATTTCCTAAGTGCACATTGTGCATCTGAAAAGAATTCTTTGATTATTTTGAAAATCCATTAAGTTTTTGTTGTCTGGTGTAACAGTTAAGTCTATAGGTAAAAGGAACTTATGCCTCAAAGCTGAAGGGTTGCTTGCGGACCCAGCTTCTGACCTTGCACTATATGCAAGGATAGTTTGCCCTAAAATTTTAAATACCATTTTGTCGATTTTTGTAACTCTTCACCCAAGGTAGGTCAACAAGTAGTAACAGTGGGAACCCCAGTTAGTGCGTGAATGCCACACGCTATGGAAACATCTCTGAATCTCCTCACCTACTATCTAGTTTCTCAATTGAGGCCCTAGATGACTTTCTCCCGTCTCCCCAACTTTCGCCCAAGGGGTTCTATCTTATTGCCTCTGATTTCGAGCAATAGAGCAACGCCCCACAAGCCCTCTTATTCAGGGTGAAAAAACAGCCATGCAAGAAAATGTGTCACTCCTAAAATTATACGTCACTCCTAAAATCATGTTATAGACCCATTTTAGGTCCCAGAAATGATAGATGGAAACCAGAATTTTAGGATTAGCTACGGATTAATCAAGGGCCTTAACTTGTAAATGTTTAGGACTGGTTGACATACTTTATATCTTCATTTATTCCCCTTTCCAGGTTTGCTAATAAGTAATACACCTAACGAACAGGATTACGGTCTACCAGACTTATTAATGGATAGGCTGACTTGAGTGTGCCTCTGCATGCAATCCTCCCTCCTTATTTTAAGTCCAAGAAGGATCGAGAATGGGATTAAAACTCCCCAACAAAAACTATTCGAAATAGCTAAAAAGGAGCTCTCTAAGACATTAACCCGTACACCAGTCTCCTCCACTACCCAAAATGTTTTGTTTTCCTTTTTCGTTAAGTTAAAAGTCAGACTTAAAAGTTCCCCCATTAAGTTCTCCCCAAAACAATGCTAAGCACATTGGGGGAAAGCGAAGCCTTACAGTCTCACAGAAATGCCCAAGAGTCTCTCAATCTTTCTATTCTCCATCCTGTCCTTAGCTTCTGTTTCTTTCTTCCACAAGCCTGCCCCTCAGTCTGGTAAAAAATCCCAACAAGAAGTAATCACCGTACAATCAAAAGATTCAAGGTTATTTACCCCTGGTGAAAACTGCCAGCTCTTCAAGTTCTACCACTCTACAGTCATTCTATAGGTCTCCCGTGGCCCGCCATCCCTGTTTTTCAACTTCATAACCCCATCATCATAGATTACTATCATCCGGGAAGTCACATGATATACAAATGAACGAATTTCAGGTCAAGGTAGGTCAAAATGCCAGGTAGCAAGATACTTGGACATCTTTTATGATCTTATTTTGAGCAATAAAAAAAGCAGAATCATGAAAGAAACCCATACCTTTGGCATCTCCTCTATATCTGCGTCATCTTCATGTTCAACCGCCCAATTCACAGCATCCTCAAGACTAACGTTACCTTTAAAATTTTAAAAATGAAGTAAAATATAGAGAACAAGCAAAACATCCTCGTGATCTCACAAACTTAAATCATACAAAATGCATGGTCTAGAAACAAGTTATCTCAAGAAAATTTATAGATTAAAAATATCATGACCTTTTACACTAATATGCACCATAAAAATAGCACAAGCTATAATTTTGACTAGTTTGCCTTTCTTGTAATTGAGTAGGTACTGTAACATGGTTATTAGCTTAAAACTCATTCTTCCAATCTTCGCATGTACTGATATCAGGATATGTAACTGCAGTTATTCATCCTTCAGTCATGGCAGTAATTGTGATTCCACTTGCCCATGGTCAAAGATGCATGAATTATATACAAGATGATTCTTTAAGCTACACCAGCAACCATGGCACATAACCTATGTTAATAAAACATGAACAGCGTTAAGGGCAAATAGAGCACAATTTAAGTGGTTCAGGGGAAAAACTGTCAGCAAAACAATGTCAACAATAGTTCAACAAAGAAAAACTAGGGTGCAAGCTTTCAATGCCCTCACCAGAGAAATGAAGTGCCCTGGTCGCCTTTGCTTTGGGAAATCCCATTCCTTCAAGTTCCTCAAGCAGCTTCTGGTCAACTTCAGGAACAACCATCTCTATATATAGAACAAGTGGAATCTAGTTATTTAAATGTGTGCACCTTCCTCCCAATCCAACAAATCCAGAATAAAGCTTCAGAACAAGTAGTAACCACAAGCCATCAGTTTTAATCTCCCATAACGGGCTCACTTCTACACCTCCTTGAGGTCTATTAAAGGGTCTGGCAGGTATTGGACTAGTTTCACTTATGGCTGCTGTTAGATCACTAATTATCTCAAAACCTTAAGTTCATAGGGAATAGCCGCAACAATATTTATCAAGCTAAAATTCACCCTGGCGTGTGACATTGTCAACATGCGGCGAGAGACAAATAGACTAACTGAACAAGGTAAGGGAACATAGAGAAAAAAGAGTGCTCGAGTCAAGAGGTATCAGGGTGGCAAGACTTCAAAATATAGGACCTCGTGGAACAGACCTCTAAATTCTAATATAATGTCCACCAAATTTTCATATGTTTATCGAAAATGTATACAAAACTGACAGTTGTATAGCTTCTTTATCTGCCTTGGTAGCCTTTTAAAACTATGCTTTGGAAAAAAAAATACATTCTACGTTGTTGTACCTTGCGCTCATGCTTTTATCTAAACAATACCATGGTTTCTTACCACAAGAAGTTAATACATAACAGACTATATTACGCTCAAATAAACTGGCAAACTCCAACAAAGTAACTGCTACATGTTAGAATGTTGTTTATGGCCAGAGTGATACTTCTTACATAAAACAGTTGGTGGGTCTTCAAAGGAGTTTCTTTGTTTAAGTATTTGGTGCTCTTTTTCTTTGCAACTACGAAAAGGTTCTTGTTATCTAGTGGAACGGCTCCTTTAAATTCATGGCATCCAATTCTTTAGCATAATTTCAGATTTAGCTTCCAACTCCACTTTAGACAACATACATAAGTCTTTGTATGCTAATAGGACAACAACTTTTTCACTTCTCATTGTGCTTCTTCGTCATTTAGTGTGTTACTTGGTGAAAATACGCATAAGTAACTAGGGCAATGAAAGAATCCAAACTTGGGCCACCAAACCATCGTAAACAAAAGACCCAAAAACATCTAGCATTTGTAAACAAATTATAAACCGGTGATCACATTGCCAGCTAAAAAACACAAAGCACGTCATACACTCGACAATACCTTCAGGTTGATTACTACTACTTGCACCATCAGCCTCCTCCATATCCGCATCCCCCTTCGCAACCTCCAAGCTTATTGGCTTCACTGCCTCCAAAGTCTTGTCTGTAAACTCAGTGTGCCCAGTTCTCTTTGTGTGCAATTCACTCTCCTAAACAACCCAAGACAAACAACAAATATTTTAGATTGTAACCGCCAACTCATCCAAAAACTTAACTATTTACATTCTCATCATCACCCCTCATGTCTGCCAGATTTGTCTGTGTAAGGAAGCAAAACATTCAAGTAGGAAACAGCCATTTGACGATGGAAAAAGTTTGAAAATTGCATTGAACTGTGTGATAATATGTATATATGTGGAAGTGCATTGAAATATGTGATATAAGCGAACAGTGCAACTATTACCCATAGCCCAATGCGAGATTGTTATCATGGCCGTCTTAACTCTTAACTATCAGCTAACCAATAAAATTTGAACCCAAATTTGTTGCCTGCTACGAGACTGTATTTGATTGTTAACCACCAAATTTATCTAGAAGCATAAGCTATTAAAGAAATATGCAACTTTGGTATTCACGTCATCGTGGAAACCCTGAAATCCAAATAACATATATGCATGGGTATCCATGTTGTGTGAGGAAGTACATGGAGATATATGAATATTGTATCTAAGTTCTAAACTTTTCAGCATTACTTATCTTACCCACTACCCATTGAGATGGACCGTCTTAATTATCAGCTAGACAGTGAGATTGGAATACAAATTTATTGCCTGCTATGATATCGTATTCGATTGTTAACCACCAAATTTATCTCAAACTTACACTAAAGAAAAAGAGGCAACTTTATCATTCATATTCCTGAAAAATCATGATAGCAAAACTACATATATGAATCTTTATATGTACATACCTATCACTATCGTAAAGGGAACACCTTTTATGGTTTAAATGTCATTCGATTGTAAACCACCAAATTTATCTAAAAACTTACACCATTATAGAAAAGAGGCAACTTTATCATTCATGTTCACGAAAATCATGAAACCAAAACTACATATATGTATCGTTATATGTAGTATGTACATATCTATCACTATGGTAAAGGGAACAACTTTTATGGTGTGAACATCAATTTTGAGGCTTACTCGTGCTTTTTGCAAAAAAAAGAGTTGCAACTTTATTATATAGAGCATTACTAGCATAAAGGGAACACCTTTTATGGTGTAAACGGTCAATTTTGAGACTAGCTTGCACTTTTTCCCCAAAACTACTCCTTCAACCTCCCAAAGAAACTGTCTAGAATAAAACAAAACAAAAAATGCCACACTAATTCTCTTTTTCTTTTCTGTTAAGGCAGGGTGCCCCGGGCTAGCTTGCGCGCACCTCGAACTAATCCCTACAGCCCCTCCCATAGCCATTTCATATACTTTACGGCGTGAGGTGGCCCCAAGAGTTGTGGCAAGGAGAATTGAACCTGAGACCTTATAGGTCTCAAGCCGTCTTGTCCCCTCTTTTCTACTCTCACATCTCGGATTTCACTACGGATTATCTCAATTGAAGAAGTTTTCACTTGTCCTCTCTTAGTGCGTTGTATGGTTTGCACGTGCATCGCGGGTGCCCCGGGCATATAGTACACACATATATACACACACAAATACAGATAAGATGAGATTTTGGTTACGGTTTTGGAGCGGCAGGGCTTGCCGCAGGAGGAGCAGACGAGGTTGAGGACGGCCTCGGTGGACTCGGAGAAGTTGGAGTGCTTGGTGAGCTCGGCGTGCTCTTGGGCTTCCTCCACCGATCTCAGAAGGGTCCCGCAGTCCCCGCACTGGAGTGATACCCCCGCCATTGATCGATCGATCCAACTTCGTTCTACTCTCTCTCTCTCTCTCTCTCTCGATTGATTGAATTGCAGAGAGACCAACTAGGAATTGAAGACTGTTCGATGGGGTTTTATATGGATTGAGGGATTCCTTGCCTTGTCGACTGGACAAGCACCAGTGCGAGAGGGACTCGGATTGTGTAAGGTTGTTTAGTGTTCACCTTCTTTAAAAAAAAAAGGTCGATCATTAACCTCTTTTTTATTAGTTAAATGCTATGGATGCTATCACAAAAATGGTGTTAAATTTATTATGCAATATATCTTTTTATAAGCATGATATCACTTTGTGATGGATCCACAATATTTCAACCACTTAAAAAGATAGTAGTGTTCACCCTCTTAGGTGAAGGGTAAACAAAACTCAACTCGTTTGAAAGTTTGCGGAAGAGAAAGGAATATTAAAAAATTGGATCCGAAAGCCCGTGTAGTCCAATTTGAACCGTTCATATGGATAATTAATGGTTCGAATCAGTTGATATTTTTGCCGATAAAAATATTCTTACGGGTAAAAATATCAAAACAAATCTGAATCGTTAAAAACTTTATCCGACGGTTGCGATCATGTTGACCACACCCTTGTTTGGATCCTTGTGAAAAATTGAGGGAGAAAACAAAAAGAATACTACAATTTTCCTCCAATTTTCTCCAACTTTTCCTCTGCTTTCTTTCTTGATTTTTTTTTTCCCTTTCTTTCTCTTCTCTTCCAGAAAATCCAAACAAAGCATTACAGTATAATTTTCCCCAACTAGGCTCCGTTTGTTTGAACGTAAAATATTTTATGGTAAATGTTTTACCTATTTTTCAGTGTTTGATTTTGTAAAAAATGAGGAAAACATTTTACATGTAAAATATTTTTCATTAATTTGATGAAAATGACTTACCCTTAAGTCTTTTGTAAGTTATTTTCCGAAATGAACCTGTTGCGTTCTACTACAAATTCTTACTGCTCAGTTTTCTCGATCGTTAGTCCTGACTCGCATTCAATTCCGATATTCTCATATCTCTCCACCGTTTAAGCCATCTCTCTCTCTCTACACTGTTTCGTTGATTACTGAAAATATTTTCAAGTGTCATTGTGTCAATCAAACATAGGAAAATAAAAGTTTGAAGTTTGTTTTCTAAAAAAACATTTTACATCGTAAAACATTTTACATCGGAACAAACGGAGCCGTAAGGTCAAAGTAAATTGAGTTATAGGAAGCCAAAGGGCATGTAGCCTAGCCCATTG
Source organism: Rhododendron vialii (assembly GCF_030253575.1). Classification (NCBI taxonomy): domain Eukaryota; kingdom Viridiplantae; phylum Streptophyta; class Magnoliopsida; order Ericales; family Ericaceae; genus Rhododendron; species Rhododendron vialii. Next base: position 8,898,483 of record NC_080558.1, on the reverse strand, counting down.
TTATTTTCTAGTCTTTTCTAGTAGGAGGCCAAGGTTGAAGCAAAGCGTTTGTGGTATAGAGTTATGGGTAGTCTTTGAACCCCTTGTGGATCTCTGGTACTAATTACTACCTCTTTCTCTTTGCCACACGTTATACATCAACAGGAGTTAGAGGAGCTCTTGCCCGTTCGGACAAATAAGCCACAGTGGCTTATTTTTTGTCCTTATTCAAATTTTTTTCGTATCACTTGGCTTATCATCAATTTTTTGGGGATTATTGCATCCTCATGACAAGAGGAATCTAAAAAGTAAAAATTTTTGACCGAAATCCAATTTTTTTTGAATAAAGACAAAAAAATTGGCTTATTGATTTATTTTCGTCTTTATTCAAAAAAAAATTGGATTTTAGTCAAAAAAATTTACTTTTTAGATTCCTCTTATCGTGAGGATGCAATAATTCTTAAAAAAATGACAATAAGCCAAGTGATACGAAAAAAATTTGAATAAGAACAAAAAATAAGCCACTTTGGCTTATTTGTCTGAACACCCCAACAACACTGTCCACGGAGGTTAGAGACTGTTTTATATACCTGCATCCACACACGTCCACAACAGGGCTCAAATCTTCGCCTCTCTCGTGGGAATACCAGGAAAGACCATTGGCTACAAGCCCTTTGGCACTAAAACAAAATTAGTGCCAAATAAAATAAAATTAGGTTAGTAATTTATGATTGGCTTATTTTTTTGTTTTTATTTAAAAATTTTCATATTTGTTAGTTTTTAATCGATTTTTTTGAATTATTGTGTTATCACGACAAGACGAATCTAAAAGGAAAAAATTACAACCGATACCCAAAAAAATTTTTAAATAAAAACAAAAATAAACAAATATGACAAATTTTTTGTTTTTATTAAAAAATAATTATGTTTGGACCATAATTTTTTACTTTTTTTATTCCTCTTGTCAAGTCAAACCAATAATCCACAAATAATTGATGCGAAACTAAAAAAATACAAAAAAAAAAAATTTGAATAAAGAGAGAGAAAAAAAACAATTAACTTATTTAGCCCAAAAACTCCTAGTTTAAGCCTTCGGTGCCTGCAACATGAAAGACCATCAAACATCCTACAAAAAAATATGTACAACTGGTCATGGATGAATAACTAGATTTTTCTACCTCCGAAAATATCTTAAGTTTAGATGAAAATGAAAATGAAAAAGAACCGAACATGAAAATGGAGTGGAAAAGCGTTTATTGTAGGTGAAATAAAATCTACCGATAGAGTCAACTATAGGCCTATGACACATCGGTTACGTTGAACGTGCACCAGTAATAATAAATAAAAATCTGCACATCTTACCGATTTATGTGGCTTGCCCAAACATATTAAAAAAAAAAACCTAACCAAGTTGTTTAAACAACTTGAAACTCCATAATAACAGAACTATTATGGATGTCTTCGACTTTTCAATACTAAATTGGCATCACATTTAAAATATACCATGTGCAACATAGAGAACTTCTAGCTATAGATCCTTGACAAATTTAAAGATATCAACCAGAATCACACAGACGGTATGTGGGCAATGCATAATTAACCACATATTTTTATTTTTTTCTTTTTATAACTGAGGAATAGCTCTACAGCCGAGCCACAGTTGGACTCGATTATGCAACCCAAACCTCGGGGAAACTAGTGCGGGCACACCAGTCACGGCCTCCCACTTACTATCAGGGTACTCACCCGGTGGAGAATCGAACCCCCGACCAAGAGGAGTTCTCCCAAAATCAATTATTCACCTTTACCACCGGGGCAACTACTGGGTGTGTAATTAACCACATCTTTAGACAGCCAGTACATGCAAAACTGAGCAACATAACACGATTCTATAAAAAGTCCTAAAAAGTACTAGTATTACAAACAAACAGAATTAGAAGTGCTTTAATAGTTTTATTTACTAGGACTATTCATCACAATATGAAATTATTCATCACATGGAGCCTCTAACAATAATCTTTTCAGATGTAAGTTTCTTTTTTCAAGGGTATACAAGCACGTACTCTTTTGGTTGTTCGTAAACTGCACAGAAAAATCAGATAAAAGAAGACATGATCAGATACTACTTTGCATCGATTTCCCGTTCCGCGAACCCAAAGGGAGCTAAAGTTTTGTAGAACAAAACCAAAACCAAAACCATTTTGAAACCATAAGTATCTTCCTTTTTACAAGACCTATTTTACATCAAAGTGTTCCCCAGTGCGAAAATTGAAGCTGTGAGTCCTAGTCCTACAACTTTTAACGCGAAAGGTTGATAGTTTTAAATAGAAAGCCATGTGAAAAGTGAAAGAATTTATCTCCTTTTTGTTCCTTATCAATTGTATCACTAAAGGTCTGTTCTGTAGTTGGGCTTGTTCTCACTTATGGACCTAGAAAAAAAATGATCTTCCTATGTTTTGCCCTAATATGTTGCAAGGACTCGGGCTTCTGTGGAGGGGGGTGAGTTCGTGTATAAGCATAGGATTCGTCTGATTCATATTTCCAATGACACAGAGACATGGAAAATCATCATACACTATGTCTCCGTTTGTTTCAATGTAAAACTATTTTACAATGTAAATTATTTTTCATGTAAAATGTTTTTTTCAGAAAATAAACTTCAAACTTTTATTTTTCTGTGTTTGGTTGACACTTGAAAAATATTTTCAAAAATCGACAAAAAGAGTGTAGAGAGAGAGGGAGGGGGGTGGGGGGATTGCTGGAATATGAGAATATTATAATCGAACGTGGGTCAGGATTGACGATCGAGAAAATTGAGTAGCGAGAATTGCAGTAAAAGGCAACGGGTTCATTTCGAAAAATAACTTAAATAATATTTAAGGGTAAGTCATTTTCATCAAATTAATGAAAAATATTTTACGTATAATATTTTTTTTATTTTTTACACAACCAAACATCGGAAAAATAGGTAAAATATTTTACGCCCAAACAAACGTAACCTATATGCTTCTTTATTTTTCTAATTCTAACTCAAATGGTGTTTACAATGTGTCGTGAAGCATTGCACGCATGCTGCGGTAGACTTGAACTCTAATTGTCAAAGGAATGTCGGAAACATGTTCATGTCGGAGACATACCACGTCCCAGTTGCAATTGCTGGGTTAAGGCGGTTAGTCCTATTTTGACCAAATAAGTCAAACGATTTATTTTGGTCATTGATTTTGCCACTTCATTTTTTGTTAACATCACTCCTCTGCAAGTGTATTTTTGGTGCAAAATACACTTACAGGGGAGTGACGTTAACAAAAAAAAGAGTGGCAAAATCATTTCTCTTTATTTTTCAAAATTATTTTTCGTATTTGTTACTAGTATTTTTTGATTTTTATTTTAAAAAATTGGGTATCGATTGCAATTTTTTACTTTTTAAATTACTCCTGTATAGATGAAGCAATGATCCACAAAAAATCGATTAAAAACTAACCGATGTAGAAAAAAATCGAATAAAAACAAAAACAAGTCATTTGGCTAATTAGGCCAAAATAGGCCTTAATCTCATCCATCAGATGCCTTCATTAATGAGAAGAGGATCCAGATCCAAAATTAATGGGGTGTTTCCTCTAACTAATTTTTTGATTTTGTCCTTATTCAAATTTTTTCGTGTTTATTATTTTTACGATAAACATAAAAATGTAATATCGGTTTGTCTCGCCAAGAAGAATTGAAAAAATAAAAAAATTATGACTTTTATCCAAATACTTTTGAAAATATCGAAGAAAAAGTTAAAAAAAAAAAAAAGGACTTTTTGAGCTTTCTTTTGGATATTTCTCCAAATACTTAGATAAAAGACATAATTTATTACCTTTATGTTTTCTCTCGTCGAAACGAACAAATATTATATAAAAAATTGGTGCAAAATTAACAAATGTGAATAAAATTGAATAAGGACAAAATCAAAAAATTGTGATCCATAATTTATTTCTTGGGCTGGGCTGGGCTTGACCCACACTTTGTATGGGATTGCTCATTTAAGTGTAGGCTTGGCCCATAGGTGTTTTTAGGTTTTGTTCCATTGGGTTTTTTTTTTATTTATTTATAATTTTATCCAATTTGTGGCTGAATTTCTTTCCCCTCACTTTGATATACCATTTATTAAGATTTTTTGAATAAATTTGTTGTCATTTAAAAAAAAAACCCCTAAATACTTTATTAAATGGGAAAATGAAGGTCAATGATGTGTTTTCATAATTAATATCCGTCAATAACATTTTCAGTATTAATAAATATTCTTAGCATATCTTTAATGGATATTAATTATCAAAATATATTCTGGGCCGTCATTTTCCATTATTATTAAATCAAATTCGACAATGCTTGATACTATACACTTTGCACTGTGCTTGGGGCCCAAGTTCGGGGCAGGCCAAATCGTGATTAGAAACTTAACACGGGGATTTTCCAGTAAATTAGGACCCCCCCGCACATCGTCAGAAACCCTAGCGTCTCGATAAGCCACATTGTGGCTATAAATGGCGTCTCACCCTCAAGTTCTCTTCTTCTCTCATCCGCCCTATTACTCTCTAATTCGCTCTAGCATCTCTCTGAGTCTGAGCAGCTAGGGTTCTCGCCGCCTCCTCCTTCGCCAAGCCTCTCCTCCTGAGGTACATCCCTTACTCAAGTCGTCTTTGATTCACAGTCGTATCTTTAAGCGAACGAGCTGGTTTCTTGTGTTGAATTATGCGATGATTTATGAGATGATTTTTTATTTATTTTTAAATCTGGTCTGTTTTTGACAGTGATAGATAGATCTGTTTGATTTTCTCCTTTTGATAGCTCGTGAGTTGTGTTGGGATACATACTGGTAATAATTAGCTTCTATGATTATGTACAGTGGGTTCATTTTGTTGCTTTAGACATGGTTCAGATCTCATCTCTGTATCTGCATATGCAGTGGTTGAATACTGTTGGAATCGCTACTGAAAATATTTGTTCATATGTTTTATTGGTTGTAAGGTCTCTGCTATCATATCATCTATACAGGGCCGGCTCTGAGATTTCGGGGCCGATGCAAAACCTTTTGAAAGGGTCCTCCTCCATAATTCACAATTAAAAATTTTGATATTTGAAAACATCAGAAGTATTGAAAAACATTGATTACAGAAACCCGGCCAATCCTAGTAGTTCAAAAGACATTACTTATACATTTTTTATTCTAGCTTTGTTAGTTTAGTGGTGTAAGTGCATAACATATGAGCATAAAAAAAATTGAGGTCCCAAAATTAAATCAATTCTGGGGCCTCGAAATAAAACAAATGTAGGGGCCGGATGTGTGATGCACCCGCATCATTGCCTTATGGCCAAAGCCAGCCCTGCATCTATAGCTTGCCAACTGTATCTGTTACAGATGCATGTTTTTCTTGTATCAATCTTCTACTGTAAAATATAATCTACTATGACTTCAAAGTTGAATGTACTGTATTTCAACCATTCCAGATATGAGTACTACCTTGGTGTCGAGGTTTATTTGTTTTCCCATTGATCATGTGTTTTGCTGTTTGATTGTTGCTTTTCTAATTCTGTTTGATACGGTATGGTACCTTGTGAATTTTCTAAAAATTGGACATTGATCCATTTCATTGCCGATTTTCCAGTCACATATACTTATTGTAGACCATGTTTTTTTCCCTTTTCCGTTGTCTAATTCTTATGTCTACTCTCTTTTTTCCGGATTTCGTAAGAAATTAAATAATCTGGCTGTTATGTGTTGCTGCCTGCTGGGTTTGTGGAGATTTTTTTAAGCAAGTTGACAGGAAGTTGGAGTGTATCCTGTATTGTATTTGTCTACCAAAACTTTAGCCTCTACTTTACCCATCAGTCTAATTTCTCAGTCATTCACGTGTATCTAAACTTAGCGTGTTACTGGTTATCTTTAGATATTTGTATAATTGTGCATCTCGTATGTGGTGAAGTGGGGAGGTGAAACATCTGGGATCAAATAAATCTTCATATGAATCTCAAATTTTGCTTTATGCCATTCAATTTGATTGATGTATAATTGTGCCTCTTGTATGTGGTGAAGTGGGGAGGTCTCTAAATAATTTTCATATGAAACTCAAATGTTGCTTTATGCCAATTCAATTTGATTGCAGTATCTTACCTTTCTCTGTTTTCACTTGCAGTTTGAAGTCAGAGGCTTAAAATGGGTAAGGAAAAGGTTCACATCAACATTGTTGTCATTGGTCATGTCGACTCTGGCAAGTCGACCACAACAGGACATCTCATCTACAAGCTTGGAGGAATTGACAAGCGTGTGATTGAGAGGTTTGAGAAGGAAGCTGCTGAAATGAACAAGAGGTCATTCAAGTACGCATGGGTGTTGGACAAGCTCAAGGCCGAGCGTGAACGTGGTATCACCATTGATATTGCTCTGTGGAAATTTGAGACCACCAAGTACTACTGCACGGTCATTGATGCCCCTGGTCATCGTGATTTTATCAAGAACATGATTACTGGGACATCACAGGCCGACTGTGCTATTCTGATCATTGATTCCACCACTGGTGGTTTTGAAGCTGGTATCTCCAAGGATGGCCAGACCCGTGAGCATGCTCTCCTTGCTTTCACCCTTGGTGTGAGGCAAATGATTTGCTGCTGTAACAAGGTCCGTCTAGTTAACAATTTTTTTGCGTTCAGTGCACTGTTTCCTTTGTTGATAACAATGTCTAATGGCATTATGGTTGTCACAACCTCCTCTTTGATGCGGCACCCCTCAATCTTGCCAGTGAAGTTGCAGGCCCTTGTATACAAGGGAATATCTTTTGATAGTGTGCTGTAGATTGAGAGGGGTGACCCTTTACAAAGAGATTCCTGGTTGTACTTTATATTTCGGGATTGTAGTTCAATTGGTTAGAGCACCACTTTCTCAAGGTGGAAGCTGCGGGTTCGAGCCCCGCCAGTCCCGATTAATTATATCAAAGTAGTTCCTTTTTCTTTGGCGCCCATGTGGCTATATCAGCAGTTTTCTTTTGCATGATTCCATTTCTCTCTGTTGTCACATTCCTATCTTTGTGTTGGATTGCCAATTATAGCTTATTGAGAATGATGCCTGAGCTGTTAGTAGTATTTTACTCTATTGTTGATTGATATATCATGAGAATTGTGGCGTCTTATTTCCAGATGGATGCCACCACTCCCAAGTACTCAAAAGCTAGGTACGATGAAATCGTGAAGGAAGTATCTTCTTACCTGAAGAAGGTGGGCTACAACCCCGAAAAAATCCCCTTCGTCCCAATTTCTGGCTTTGAGGGTGATAACATGATTGAGAGGTCAACTAACCTTGACTGGTACAAGGGCCCCACCCTCCTTGAGGCTCTGGACATGATCTCAGAGCCAAAGAGGCCATCCGACAAGCCCCTCCGCCTTCCCCTTCAGGACGTCTACAAGATCGGCGGCATTGGAACTGTCCCGGTTGGGCGGGTTGAGACTGGCGTCATCAAGCCTGGAATGGTTGTTACCTTTGGGCCCACTGGGCTCACCACTGAAGTCAAGTCCGTGGAGATGCACCACGAAGCCTTACCAGAGGCGTTACCAGGTGACAATGTAGGGTTCAACGTGAAGAATGTGGCAGTGAAGGATCTCAAGCGTGGATTTGTTGCATCGAACTCAAAGGATGATCCAGCAAGAGAGGCCGCAAATTTCACATCCCAGGTAGTTATCACAGATAGGCTAGGGCATATTATAAATTTTGCACATCAACTGTCTAAGCTAATGGATCTTAAGCTTTAGAAAGTGAAAAACTTACTATATGCATATGAATATATGTGTTATATTAATGTGTGTCTGCACGTGTGTATGATGTCATGTTAGTTAGGTTTAATCTGCATGAAATTATGGTTAAGAAAGCACAAATGTCTGTTACCTTGAGGGAACCTGCATTTGAAGAAACATGTCTTCCAAGTCCTTGATTGTCCATGGAGTGGATGCAATTTTAGAATTTGGAGAAAAGACTGCATGAATAAAGGATTTACATTTGTATGACTTTAGGAGGCAATGACATAGTAATGCTAGATATACACATTGCCTTATGTTTTGTATAAGGTTATTCAAACAAAATTTCAAAGAGAGGTTGCCAATTCATCTTCCAGGTTATTATCATGAATCATCCGGGACAAATTGGAAATGGGTACGCCCCAGTTCTTGACTGCCACACGTCCCACATCGCTGTCAAGTTTGCAGAGATCTTGACCAAGATTGATCGACGATCGGGTAAGGAGATTGAGAAGGAGCCCAAATTTTTGAAGAATGGTGATGCAGGCATTGTGAAGATGATTCCGACCAAGCCTATGGTTGTTGAGACATTCTCTGAGTACCCACCTTTGGGAAGGTTTGCTGTTAGGGACATGCGTCAAACTGTTGCTGTTGGAGTTATCAAGAGCGTGGAGAAGAAGGATCCTTCTGGTGCTAAGGTCACAAAGTCTGCTGCCAAGAAGAAGTGATGTATGGAGTCTGGTTGGAGTTGTGTGGATCTTTATCTTAACAAAGACAGTGATTTTCTTCTATGTTATTTAGTTGGTCTAGTTTTTTTCTTTGTTGGTTCCAGTTTTTGGTCGTTCCTACCTTCTTGTTGCTCCCATAGTTGGGTGCTGGACCGACGGTGGCGACAACCAAGTTGTGCTTGCAAGCCTAAGTTTTGAAGATTACATTTGTGAGGAGTTAAAGACAATTTCTATTTATTCAGGATTTTTCTATTATTTGTCATTGTCATGCTTTTGTTGGTTGGTTAATTTTGGCAGGTTTCTGCTGTTAAGTGTTTGCTAGTATGCCTGGACATCCTAGTGCTTCAGTGACAACTTAATAATTTTCCCTAAAATGATGAAGCAATTGATCTTTACAACTGTGCTTCGGAAATTCAGATTTGTAATGAAACCAAAACCCAGATCGAGGCACTTTCATTTGACCGCAAAGCTTGAGAAATTTAGCTATGCTTCATAAGGGGTTAGCATGAAACCAAAACCCAGTTTGTCGAGTCGGGAGAAACATATTTTTTCGCTTACTGAAAAGTGAATGACTTCATTATGGATTTTGCAACGGAAAAGGTATCATCAGAACTATACCGTGCTCGATGCCAATGACCCTAGTAAAGATCTTGTACACCAGTATGGATATTAGACGAAGATGTATGATAGTAAGAAACTGGTTGATAGTTGGATTGGACTCTTCCAACTCACGACACACCTGTATAGAGTAAAGAATAGTAACAGATCTGTTGTTGAGCTCTCAACACCATCAAAATGTCTCCGACACCGCTCTCTCCAAATACCGGCACAAGCTAGCTAGAACTGGCGCCCTTGTCCACAGTTCACCAAATATCCGCAAAACCTCACTAAGTCTAGCTCTAAAAGACTATCGCTTCTGCTGCTAGATTACTTTCTTTTTTTCACAAGTGCTAGCATACATATGTTTGCGCAAATTACTTGTGGGAATCTCGTACTTATCCTACATTGCCTCGCATCCACGCTCTCGTTAGCCGTTAAGGCCACATCCGAAATTTGCCTTCCGGCAAAGAATCATTTAAGATTCCAAAACAACTTTAGCCACAACTTGAACGCCGCCGCTATCACTTGCATTAGAGTGGGTTTTGTTTGCCATCTGACTTGTGCGCTGAGCAAAAACGGTTTCTAGTTCTAGCACTAGAGATGCCCTACACCCAAACCCATCTCTTGAAGCATTCTGACCAAATACTTTCTTACATTTTGTCCTTGTAAAGCTCCACTTTGTCTAGATTCTTAGTTTGGTACATTTAATTGCTCTTCTTAGGGAAATATATAAAAACTTGAAAAGAAAATTTTTCTGAGCTCTTTGTATTCCAAAGTCACCACCGTTCCATATTTCGGAACTAGCTATAGCTATTATTGCTGCGATGTGGAGTTGATGAATCATGGAAGATCAGTTCACCATCTCAGTCTCTCTAGCTCAATATCAATTCAGCAACTCCCGACATTCGGGAGACATACCTGTAAATCAAACCCCACTGATAGATTCTTCCGGTTTCAAGTCAAAATGCAACAGTCTGAATTGCCAGCGAAACTGGGTAGTAACGGCAGAACTACTAAAATGGTGCCTACAAGTGAGGTAAAGAAAAGGAAAACTCCGTCATTAGATAATGTGGATGTAGTGAATGGTTCCAAGAGGGTAGTCAATGGTTCAAACGGGGTGGTGAACGGTTCAATAGGGGTAGCGAATGGTTCGAAAGGGGTACTGAATGGTTCAAAGGTGGTTGTAAATGGAGCAAGCATTGTTAAGAGAGATATTGCTTCTGCCCTGGTTAAGACCAAAAAAACTGGGGGCTCTAAAGCGCTTCCACCAATTGAAGAGCTAAAGGTTCTTCCATCAGATGATGGTTTCAGTTGGGCCAGCGAGAATTATAATTCGGTTCAGAGATCTATAGATGTATGGTCTTTTGTGCTTTCTTTGCACGTCCGTGTTCTGTTTGACAATGCGAAGTGGTCATATATCGGAGGCTTCACAGAAGATAAGCAGGTAGAATTGGCAGTCCAAAACTGCTTCCTTTTTTTTTCATGTTTCCAGATTCACCCTTTATCGCATTTCTGACATAGAAACATTCTTGTTTCTGAAAGTTGTATCATCTACCAAGTGTTTGTTACTTAGAAACCCTAATGTACTCAGAAAAACAGAAGAAGAAGAATTGCATCGTGGTTAAGGGAATGCGTAGTGCAACTTGGTCTGACTTTTATCAAACTTGGACAATTATCGTCGACAAGGCCTGATCTATTTCCACGTGAGTTTGTAGATGAGCTTGCCAAGTTGCAGGTACTTATTTTTCTCTCCGTGTTTAGCCTTACAAACAACTTGCTTACAATTCACGTTATAGTTTGTGAGAATGCGAGCATTTGTATGATTTTATCTAGATAGGCAGCATATGCTTATTGTGTTTAAGGAAAGTGCTTGATATCTTACTCAGGATAGACTAGCGGCATTCTTACCAAAGAAAGTGAAAGCCTTCATTGCAAATGAACTAGGAGCTCCAGTTGACATATTATTTAAGGAGTTTGAAGTTCAGCCAATTGCAGCTGCTAGTCTCGGTCAGGTAGGTGCTCGATGTACATATATAATATATGAAGCCTTTGGGGTAGTCACATTGACGTCTTTTACACTATCCAAAGACCAATCACTTTCTACTTTTTGTTATCATTTTCTGTTTTATATGGATTTTTAAGCATCCACATTATCACCGGCATGGCCACCAGTCCACCACTGCTATCATTAGACTCGTTCCCATTGTGATACCAGTAAAGCATATTGGTGAAAGTTGTCTTGTTTTTCATTCCTTTGTTGTTACTTTTCTTCAACCTCTTCTGATCAATCTACTTAAGTATTGGACATACAGTAGAAACTTTTTGATAGCAATCTACTTAAGTATTGGACATATGCCAAAACCCCTATCATTTTCAGTTGGTGACCATTTATTATAACAGAAAAATGTTCTTATTATGTTTCGCATGATTTTGGAGATTTTGGTTATTTGACTAAATTATGCACATTTCATCAGGAAATTTAAAGCTAATTGCAGAGTACTTTCAGAGAAGTGAAACACTTGGTGGTCCAACCAGAGATTGGATAGGGATATATGAAGAATGTGCCAAGTAAGGAGTTAGCATTGGGCCTCTTCTTCCTGTTCTTTGGTTTCTGTTTTTGTTTCCTTTTTCAAAGAAATCTCTCACAAACTGTAAAGTTTTGGGGGTCCTTCAATTAGTAGTTTAGCAAGTACTATAAAGTCCGAGTGCCTATGAACAATGTTGACTCAGGCCTGTTTTAAGGCACCAGGCCCTCGTCAAGAAAACTATAATAGTTGGACGAATTTATTTGGGGCAATACCATAATTACATGGCATAACTCATTGGCAGGAACTCTTAGCCTCTTAGGCCATAACTCATCAAAACTGAATACTTCTAGTTTACTTAAGTCTGGCCATATTCAATCAGACCAGTAAATTTTTTTCGGTCAGCCCGTTATTGTTATACAGAGTGCTATGGAACGATATGCTCAAAGTGTATCGTTCCTTTCGTCACCATCTCAATTGAAATCAGTTTAGCCTTCATCTTGTGACATTGATTAAATGCTTCCATCACTGCATATTTGTTTTGCTTTCTTCCTTCAACAGGGAGGGGGAGTGAGGGTGTTTCCCTAGCCCATGTTGGGATGGCTGTTATGAAGTCGAAGGTTGTTCAATTGGTAAAAACTAAAATGAACTGAAAAAATGAAATGGAAAGAGAAATAGGTTCTGGTAATTAGGTATCTACGTGCTGCAGTATAAAGTACTTCAATGTATGGTCTCTGTGTGTTCAGTCACTATGATCAGCTGGATCAAGCAGTGGAGGGGCACAACTCACTTCCTTGAACTTAGTAGACTCAGTTCAGGCTCTACAAAAAAAATAAGGCAACACTCGTGCTTCAACAATAGGAACAATCGGCAATCTATAATTTTTAAGGGAAGAAAGAGAGCCAAATAGCTTACTTGAAGAAAAACCAATTTACAGGCATCTTGTGGATTTCATGGGTACTGTTATTGTCAAATGCATATTGTGCATATTTCATTTTCCAGTGCCAAGAAGGTTGTACACAGTTCACTAGATTCCTACTTAAAGCGACTTTGCACAAGGAACATCATCTTCAAATCTACAGCGTAGGAATTGGCTTTTACTGTGTGAACTCTATACTTATTTCAATTCCTATCAGGATAGTCAACTTGATAGGGATAATAGTTTTGTCAAAGTCTGATTTTTCATGCATGTACATCCCGCTGTTTTGTTGATGACTTTGTTCTTAGTCATTATCTTGGAGAAGTTTTGTTGCTTTCCTATACAATATTGAAAATACCACTAGCTAATTTTGTGGCATTTATGGGAATTTCAGGATTTTGTACGAAGAAATTGACTACATAAATGAAGGGAAGAATGCTGACAGATTCCGCCGGGATTTTCGGAATGTGAAGTGGGTTCAAGTACCTGTATGTTTCTTGCTACACTACTGCAAGTTGAATATTATTCAGTTCATATTTCCTTTAGTTAATTTAAAGATGGTTTTCAATCATCGTACTTCTGATTTTCCATTACCTTTGAAGGGCTTGCACAAACAATGGAAAATAACAAGATCAGAAAACAAAACTATCTAATTTGAAATTCTTTTTGTTTTTCTTTTCTCCATATGTAGCTAGTGATTTGGGATTATACCGTGACCAAGGTATTAACATTGGAGTACGTTCCAGGTTTCAATCTGAACCAGTTTTTCTCTATGTTGAATAGTTGAATCATCACATCCTGCATTAAAAGAGAGCATTTGTCCTGTGTTGTGATAGTGGTAATTCTGTGAGCAGGCATTAAGATAAATCGGACTGATATGTTAGATGCGCGTGGTTACAGTCGATCTCAAATTGCCTTGCGTTCTATGGAAGCATATTTAATCCAGGTAAAGAATTTTACTTATCATGATCAATTGGACTACGCGGCTCGTTACTAGTCCAACGCAATGCAACTTTTTCCTTTTACTGATGATTTTGCTACATCCTTGTATGGCGTTTTTCAGATCCTCATAACTGGTTTCTTTCATGCTGATCCTCACCCTGGAAATCTTGCTATTGATGTGGATGAATCACTCATTTATTACAATTTTGGTATGATGGGAGAGATCAAATCTTTTACAAGGCAGAGATTGCTGGATCTATTCTATGCAGTTTACGAGAAAGATGCAAAAAAGGTGCTTCAGTTTTTCAGTATTTATCGAGCAGTTTGTCAATCAAATGAATTTGAAAACTGTAGTAAATGTCTATGTGCAGTCATCAATATTACTTCCTCGGTTTGTTTAATCAGGTCATAGGTTAAATGTAGTGCAAGAGTGCATGTTATTAAACCACGACTAAAGTTAATGTTGATGAAAACATCTCAATTACCTGAGGTATAATTTCTGGTTTCTGGTCTGAATTTTATCCGAGGAGAGGTCTGATCTGGCAATTGGAAGTACGGTGGTAGACCAAAACAAAAGATTAAGAACTTGAGGTTGTTCTTGAGATATTAGTCTTGCTTGAACAGCTTGATAATTTTTTTTTTTGTCAAATGACTACTACTCTGCAGGTTATGGGCAGCCTGATAGATCTTGAAGCTCTTCAGCCCACAGGCGACCTGTCATCGGTATGTACCTAAGCATACAGCAGTAAATCTCCTAACAGAAAACTATCGGACACTGATTCATCTGCTAACTAGGGAGTCTTTATTGCTTTCAGTTCTGATGGGATATTTGTGCTCCTAGGTTAGGAGATCAGGGCAGTTTTTCTTGGATAATTTGTTGAGTCAGTCACCAGACCAACAGCAGACTTTGGCTGCCATTGGCGAGGTATGCAAATATTCGCTTAATTCTGTACTTCGAAATAATTGAAGCTTCTTTATAACACAGGCATGTGTAGATGTCCAAATAGTTGCTCATATATGTTTTCATCTGTTAGATATTTGTTTGAATCCTTAGTCTTAGCAGACGTCAACCCCTGCAATTCCATATCCAGCACAATAGTTCTACTAATCATACGATCTTTGCTGCAATTCCAATTTGAAATTCCTTGCAGTTTTAAATATAGAACAACATGGACTCAATACACAGAAACGTGTAACAAAAGATAAATAAATTTGTGTAAAGCCTACCACTTAGTAGTATCACAAATGATACAATCAGATAACTAGCAACAATGGGATTCACATAACCAACACGAAGAAGAATGATTACACTACTTTTGGTTATAATGGAAAATGAGCAAGATAGAAGGTGCCAATTTTTTAGCAACTCTTGGGAGGTCTAAACCAAAACGAGGTTGTCTAATAATACCTGCCAAAACACAAGTGTCCTTCACATAGTCACTTTCTTGCATTTTATTACAGAAAACTGATACGTAAAAGCAAGACCAACCATACCATAAAATACTCAAATATAGTTCAAAGAAGAAACACATGCGTAAACACAGAAATACATGCTATCAACCCCAAAGAAAAACCATATGAGAATAGATATGTAAAAATAGCCAAGAAGGAAAATAATGCAGCACAACTTTTAAATAGAAATGGCAGAAAAGGAAAGAAAAGATAGATCCAAGTTATTGTTTGCATCTATTTTCCATTCACGTTACAAAACCCAGAGTAATTGATTCACTTAGAAGATTAAAATGACCCTTAAACCAAAGCATATATTCGAAAAAAAAACAAGAATATAAGAAAGCTGCAGAAACTGAACGAGAAGAGAATCCAAGTTATCGTAACATGTATTAGCATCATTCATGTAACAAACCTGGAGTCAATTGACTCACCACAAAAATAAAACCCACTCTAAAGCACAAAGATAACAAGAATTTTGTAGGTACGAAGTAAGGTTCTAACTTCAGTCAACCGATTAGGAGACCAGCATTGCTTATATCAGAAGCTGGAGCATTACGCATATCAGATAAACCGGATGTGATCTTACCACGGGGGAGACATTACAACCACCATATGCGTCATCCAACTCAGCAGAATCAATGCTGCTGCCCATTTCTTTCTCTCTACCGTCAACAGGCTCCATCAGGTCACTTTGCTTCTTATATGGCGAAGACCTATTTTTCAATTTTATTATTAATGACTGAAACAGCATGCAAGTCCTTACTTCCTTCAGCCAATAGTGCATCCAGTACTCCGGGAGATAATCTCCCATGGTCATACCTCTGTGGGCTTTCTCCAACAAGACTCATATCATTCGAATATCTACTGCCACTTAACAACAGATGTAGAAGACTCCGATATCGGAGCTTTACAAAATATAACTTTATCTGTTCTGGTAACGAAAACTTTTCCTTTCTCTATCACAAGGGGTGCGCATTCATCAGGTTGGGCTGGAATCGGGCCGAGCTTGCACGGTATAAGACAGAACTTATGTTCGTGATCTGCTTGATAACTCGAGCCCAGACATATTAACATTCGTATGATGCAACTTTTGCTTGATGGTAAAAAATGCTAGAAACTGGAACAAACATCTATACATATTCTTTGTTTGAAGTATGTAATTGCTACCATTTTAAATAAAAAGATACAAGTGCCAAACGAAGTTTCAAGAGAGATTCCAATGTCCATCCCCTTTATTGGACAGGCTAAATAACTCAACTTAGTTCCAATAGTGTGAGCTGGTTGGGCAGGTTAGTGGGCTTTCGTTCACCCCTATCATCGCCACCCTCTTGACTACTCCACTGGTTCCTTTGAAATGCTTGACTTTATAGCTCCAAGGTGAACATATCTTTCTAAGTCTATGATGCAATGAACATATGAATACTCAGGACTTCGAATTTAAAGAGCTGGAGGAAGTTTGCAATACTACCATCAAGGTTACCATGGAGTTGATAGGGAAGGAAGGCCTGTTTGCATTGAGAAGCTTGGGAAAGCTCACCCAGGCAAGCTCATGCGCATCACCACGATAGATCGGTACCTAAAATACCATGTACAAGAATTCGAGAGGGCTCTGCATGAGAAATTTCCTGCATGTTCGATTGCAGCAAAGAGATGCATCTATTCAACAACAACAATTTTGGATGTACAAGGCCTGGTAAGTTGATCTATTACTGGAGGTTTGTTTGCCCGGATGACCATGATATATTACTACAAGAGCAAGTGTCTTCCTTGTCTTGAAATGTGTTTTTCTCCGTTTTATAGAGCGGTTGAAACTGCAAAGTATATTGTTTTTTCAGCTGGTCACTGAACTTATCCTAATTTTTATATGACGTTGCCCTTGGGGCCTTTTTTCCCTTCATCATTCCTTTTACGGTTTTACCCTTCTCATGCTTCTAAATGTTATCTTTCAGCTTTTGAAGCGTTTCTTGCTTTAATTCTGTTTTGTTGAATTCTATGTACAGATTTTCTACGTGGTTTGAACTAATACGCATTCTGAGAACATAAAGTTCTGTCTGTTAAAATCTAATGCAAAATGCAGATGCCTCTGTAAGCTACTTGACATGTAAAGCATTTAAGTTACCTATAAATTACAAGAATATTAATATTGCAATTTGTTGCTTTTCTGCCTTTGATATTAGAAACTTCAACTACTGAAATGCTATGATTCATAAATCGTCTATGTTGAGTAGGCTGCAAAAAAAAGTTCAATTAATTTTCTGGCATATAATTTTATTGGTGCTCAGATGACTTAAGAGTTTTAGACTAACCAAGTAAATTAATAGGTAAAAGAAAGAAATTTGAGTTTCCTGAATCCTTCAATTGTTATGGTTTTTGTAGCCCCTATAACACGTCTCTCAATAGTGATAATGAGTTCTGGCTTGAATGGATTATTGAAATTTATATACCCGGGTGTTTGGTCTTAAGGATATCAATGACATAGTTTTCCTTTCTCTAACAGCTAAGGCTTTTAGATGAGTTGGTGGTCAACAATTCCATATATAACATTTCAATTTGATGTGCAGGGCATCAAGATTTTCACAAAGACAGCTGCAAGTCTCCTGGCAGCCAAGCCATGTCAAAAATTGACAACAGTCACTACCCTGAGGTATCTTTTTTTTCACTTTTTGGTGATAATTTTTTATTTAATGTTTGTTTTCGCCTTCAATTTCCTATGCATTGTTTTGCTTATGGAAATTGGTTTTTGTAGCTCTTGCATAAGAGCATACAAGGGCTACAGCCTATTGTTTGACACCATTGTATTAATTTCTTCATATCTATTCATTTTGTCCTCTTCATTTATCTTTAGACACTATATCGAATGTTCATAGACGGTCCTGGTTTCAAGAAGATGGTTTGGCCTGCTGCACAGAAATTCCTTGATCCAAAGACCATAATAAAAATACAGGTAAAGGGGATTTATATAGGCTTCCACACCTGTTTTCTTCATTTGGACCATTGTTGGCTGACTAGTGACTACAAAGTCATTTTCTGAATTCTAAGGTTCTGAATCCTAAATCCTTATCCAAACTACTTGAAGCCGTTTACTCAAGGTTTGTTTTTCTCCTGATTAGGCCTCATTTTATTTCATTGCTTCGACCATCTGGCTCATTGGAATTTCTTTTTGACCTCTTCCAGTCAGTTGCCTGACTTCTTAGGTGGTGCATGCACATGTTCCGCTGAGGGAGGGTGCCTTCGGTCTAACATGGGCCCATGGAACAATCCCGCGATAATGAAGGTACCCTTATGGGGCTTTACTGTCGTTTGGTTTCTTGAATCTTTTGGTTCTAGAGGAACCCTCATCGTAATGTTTATTTTTGTATGTTAGACTGTATTGCATTATATTGTGATTTGTGAATATGATGAAGGTGATTCTGAGCAGAAATTCTTTATTCCATATGTAGATTGTACATAATGCAGAAGGCACATTTGTGAGGCAAATCACCAGAGTGTCTACTGGTCACCAACAGAAAATTAAGCCTTATATTCAACTGCAGCCATTGAAGGCAAGTTTCTGTTTTGATATACCGGCGTTCATAATGTTTTCCGTACAATGTTCTCTTTTCTCATTGGATCTATCATGTACCAGGGGAGAAATAGTGATACCTCAACAGTGGAATCAGGGTCAGATGTTGATGATTCATGCTCTCCAACCAGACAATGTAGCTCTAGATTTCCGCGTCTGGCACCAGTACATGAAGAAGTGAGTTCAGGAATCTTTTGGTTCACAACTTTACAATTTGCTGAATTCTAATATGGCAGATGAAAGGAAATCATGTTGAATCATGAGAAAATATGACTTGCTCGCATTACACATTTGTCCCACTCTGTGTGTATGCTCGGACATTTCCCATGCACATTCTTATGAGGCAACACTCAATTCACAAGGTATATCTCAACCATATTTTTTTTGGGTCATATCTATCCCTTTTTTAAGAGCATATCCTAGAAGTTAAAAGGCTCGATTTTATTGTGCTTCTGTTCACTAATTTCTTTTAGTTATACTGATAGTCATTCCGATATTGATTTTCATCATCCCAACGTTGGTTTTCATTCGACACGGATTGGCCATTCCAATTCCAGGTACTCCAGTGGTCCATTGGTATGACACGGTCCTGGAAAATGTTGAAAAAATTAGCTTCCGTTTTGTGCCAAGAGCACTAATGTCATTCATGGCCAAGATGCTGGCATTTATTCGTAGCCTACCTTTGGAATCTTGGAGTAGGCAGGACAACATTTATCCATCTAATGTGATGGAAGGCACAACAGAGCACTGTCCAATGAATGCTGAAGCTGTCAGCGAAGAAGGCCGGATCCTTTCATGTGTACAGCGGCTCCAAAAACTAGAAGAATTATTTGAAGAACTGAACAAGAAGCCTGCTGAAATTCCTTTGGAGAAGGAGCAAATGCTTCACCAAACTTTGGATAGGATCAAGTCTGTTGAGATCGACCTTGACTTGACAAAACGATGAGTGTATGTCTTGTCCTATCTGTTTGACATGTTGGTAATGTTGGAGCTTAGTTATTCTTAACTTGTGAAATTGTTTTGTCTCAGGTATTGCATGCTACGGTATTGAAGCAACTTGAGATTGCTCAGTTTTTGTTGGAAAATTTGCAGCAGTCAAAATGCCATGTAAGTTGCGTAGCAGTAGTTGTTATTTTGTTCATGATATATGCCAGTGTATTCATTTGAGGTCAAGTAGACGTTCTGTAGAATATTGTTATTTAAATGCGTATTTTGATTCTCATATATAGAGCAACCTTTTTGGTTCAATTTAAGTCTAGAAGAGTTTAACCCCTACGAATGGTCTTTTTTTTGTGTTTGTGGTAACTTAACCATTTCATAGCACACAAACAAACCCAAACATAAGGCATAGCCTTTACAAGCAGTAAGGCCAATCTAGGCCAAAGCAAAACAAAGCAAAGTAAAAGGCAAAACAATGCTACAAGAAAACACCCAGCTATCGATGACAGCAACAAGACACAACTTCTAGGCAAGACTAACTCGAAGCCAGATTAATACTGGGATTCACATTCCAGCTCCTCACCAGCAGCCTATTCTCAATCATTGGGCTTGATCTTCCCTCCAAGAACACACACAAGCTCTGACTTCATCTGCAATCTTGGACCATACTCCATCAGCAGAAGTGCTAACACCTTGGAACAGCCTAGCATTCCTCTCCTCCGTATCCAATAGATGGAGGCAGCCAAGGAAAGTTTATAAGTCCTGTTGGTTTAAGAATCTGTCTTCATATGAGCACACAGCCAATCAATCTCCCTAGCCAACCCAAAAAATCAATCTCCCTAGCCAACCCAAAACAAGGCCTAACAATGTTGTTTTTTGCAAGCATACGAATCCACACAGGCTTGGAGTAATCGCAATCAAAAAATAAATGCTCGTGAGATTCATCTACATGGTGACCGAGCAACATGTTGCATCCACCCCTAGTCCCCCAACTGAGGAGTCTATCCTTATTTGACAATCTGCCTAGAAAAATTAATCATTCAATAAAGGCCCACCGAGGGACATTGTGAGAGAACCACACACCTTAGCCCAAGGGACCACAAGTTACACAGTTCGCAGGGCATTCCATGCAGATTTGATAGTAAATTTTCCACTACCATTCAGAGACCAATGCACAGAATCAGAAACAAAAATATTTGGGATCAAGTCAGGGGAAGTACCAGCCATGATCTCCTTAGTGATGGCATTTCTTGGACGAGGCCATTTCCACATGCCATTCTGAATGATGGAAGCCACTTTAGCTTGGAGGGATCTTCCCAGATTAAAAACAATGGAGTTACCAAACCTCTGGTATAAAGGCCCAAGAGAGGGCCAGTTATCAAACCACAACAAGGTAGCCCTACCATCCCCAATTACACATTTAATCCAAGGCTAGACATCAACTCTTGACTTGAATATTTTCCTAATAGTCCATGAAGCTTCATGCGGAATCTTAACCTGCCAAATTCTTTGATCGTTGCCAAATACTTTGATCCTTTATGATATATGTGTGTACCCACTTGATCCACAGCGTATCAGCTTTAGAGCACACTGCCCATGGATGTCACGGATGTCGAATCATTGAGGCCTTGTTCCAGGTCTTGAGTAGCCTAAAACCTATACCCCCTTCCTCCTTTGGGCCACATAAGGCCTGCCATGCCACCTTGGCCCCAGAATGCTTAAGATCAGGTCCTGACCACAAAAAGGATCTCAACATTTGCTCTATATCATGCAGCGCCTTCTGTGGTAGAATAAAAATAGAGGACCAGTAGACTTGAATACTGAATAGCACAGATTGAATCAGTTGGTGTCTGCTTCCATATGTCAGAGTTTATTTGCCCAGGATTGGATCCTACTCAAAAAATTTCTCCTTAACCTGGCTGCAGTCTCCGGCTTTCAACCTTGTTGATATCAAAGGAACCCCCAAGTATTTGACAGGAAGGGAGGTCTTCACATCCTCATTAACACCAGAATAGAAAATTGAACTTTTTAGCAAATTGGACTGAAGGCCTGAGAGCAAGTGAAAATCCTTCAAAACCTCTTCTATTATGTGAAAAGATCCTTCATCAGCACCAGCAAGGATAAACAAATCATCCGCAACACAAGGTGAGTAATTTTCAAACTTTTGCATCTAGGATGACAGATAAAAAACCCAGATTGTAGCAAGGCTGTGAAGCCTTCCATTATCAAAAGGAATAGGTAAGGGGATAACAGATCCCCTTGCCTAAGCCCACTCTTACCTGGAAAAAAAAAACCTCCAATTCCCCATTGAGCACCACTGAAAACATATGAGAGGTAATACACGTTTCCACACATTGAATGAACTGGCTTGGGAAATCCATGACCTTCAGAATGTCCAGCAAAAAACCCCATTCTACAGAATCGTACATCTTCATTAGATCCATTTTTATAGCACATCTTGGTTTACCACCATTATGCGAAAGGTCTTTATTCATTTTAGAGCCTTAGAGGCATGATATTGGATGAACATGTTAAGCTGATGGATTCATTCGCTCATAACTTAACCCAATTTATTGCGAATTAAGATGTGCTTGAATTGTCTGCATCCGATTGATATAATTCCACTAACACTCTAGTTGTCGTGGAAAAGCCTGGACAACGTTTACATACAAGGGAAATATCAAAAGCTACTTCAGAGAGTTATACCGTGGAGAAGATGTGGTTTAGACATGCTTTGCGGAGACTCCAAATCTCTCTCTCTCTCTCTCTCTCTCTCTCTCTCTCTCTCTCTCTCTCTCTCTCTCTCACACACACACACACACACACACACAGTTTTGAATGCATCGACACTCCACTGGCTCTAGTCTTTGCGGAAAAGCCATGATAATGTTGAGCTTCTCCTCGTAGGAGAGTGTATAGGGCCTTTTTGTATTGATGCCTCTTTTGTATACAGGTGACATCCCGTAATGCTTTTGTTAATATAATCCTTTACTTATCAAAAAAGGAAAAAAAAACGTGATAATGTTGAGGTTTGTTATTGCAGCAACGGAGGCTATATATTCTGTTGAATTCTCGAAGATGATTGGAATAGGAAGATAGCTACATACGTGTTGATTGGCAACACGCGGGTACAATACACGGAGCAATGATTTCCTGAAAAAACGTGGAGTATTACTAGTAGTAAATACTTAGAAAAACTGCAGGGAACCCTTTCGTTCTTCCTCTCTGTCTACGGTGAGTGCTTGAAAGGACCTACAGCTATGGTTTTCATGGGTTCTTGTGCTACTCAGATTTGAGACATTTTTGAGAAAATGGAAAAAAAGCTTAATGCAAAGTTTTACTATGCGCCATATTCTCTCTCCTCTTACTCTATTCATGCAAAGTTTTACTATGCAAATGAAGGTTTTGCTATTGTAGAGCATAGGAATATTTTTCCTTAATGAACCAATGTTAGGTGATCCGGTTGTTAATTTAAGGACCTCACAAGTACCGACTGTCCGTACCGTTAGCTCCTTACTCCGCCACAGCTATCGCCATCGTCATCATGTCACCACCTCAATCTCTACCATCGCTGCTACGTCACCGTACCACCTCCATCACCGATACGAGCACTTCCACCACCTTTACAAATCAACCACCACCATCCTTAACTGCACCACCACATTCGATGACCACCCATCTATCACAAACCTTCATTCAATACGTTTATCTCACCACAAATGTTATAATTATCGTAACCATCACATGAAATACTATACAAAAATAGAGAGAGAAAAATAGAGCATGCAATTTTTTGTATGCTAGTTTATTGTCTCAAATAACTTGTTTTAGTTCAATGGCGAAATAGTATTACAGATAAACCAAAACAAAGACGTAGATTCATATAACACCTCAAATTCGGAGGTGCACATGTTACATATTTATATAGTTCTTAAGAATTCGTATATTCTGCGTAACCAAGTATACAAAACATCGTTACAATTTTTTTGAAGAGACGAAAAAGGGTGGTCCCATGGCTTGAACCCTTTGATGTGGCATATGACACCACAAGGGTGCCACCCCACAGAACTCAGAACTTGGGCGTAATGACACCACAAGGGTGCCACCCCACAGAACTCAGAACTTGGGCGTAAGTCTTGGATTGAAATTCGGGATTTAAGAGTTTACTCTTTTCTAGGTCTTAAGTTAGAAACTTTTGATGTATTATCAATCTTTGCAATAACAATTTATACGGGTTTTTGCCCCGGTTTTAATATAACATACCGTTAATTGACAATGAGATCGAGCCTTACAGACATTGTGGATGAACTCTCGTAGGTATGCTAAGTATAATTTTCAGAACAAGAGGGAAGTTATCGGTTTTGATTCAAACGTGGAAGGGCTCAATGTAATTTAATTATTCGATGAAGAAGAGACGGCCAATATTTTTTGGGTGCTGCTATTTGCAGCGCTTTATTTTCTTTCATAACCCACTACATTTCGGTAAATGATTGTTGAAATCATACATAACATTTCGGTAAATAGCTGTTGAAAATAAGATTATATTTCGGTAACTACATGTCGAAAATATGTTCAATTTTCAGTAAACAACTGTCGAACATACATTTTCGGTAAATAGCTGTTCAAGAAAATATTATATTTCGGTAATTGGATGCTGAAAATATATCTCAATTTCGGTAACTAACTGTTGAGTATAATTGAAAATTTTTAATGGAATATGGGAGAAAATAAATGGCTGCGAATAGCAGCACCCTATTTTTTTTTTTTGATTTTCGCAAATGGAAAATGCTCCTTGGCCTCCGTGTAGGGCTACAAGTGAATCAAGTTGAGCCAAGTTTTGTCGAACTTGAGTTCAGCTAAAATTTGAGCTCGAGACTATAACGAGTTTAGTCTTTAATGAGCCAAGTTTTATTCGTCTCGTTTAGTAAATCAGCTAAAACTCGAGCTCAACTTAACTCATTTATTAAACGAAACAAACCAAAAATTACCAAGTCGAGCCGAACTCATGAACTGCTCGATTCATTTGCGGTAGTCGTTTACTTGATTTTGAAATCCACACAAATGTTTTCTATTCTTCAGGCTCAAGTTCGGTCAGGACGACATAATCGTGATTGGGAACTCAACAAAGGGTTTTTTAAGTAAATTACCACCGCGGCACGTCGTGCGAAACCCTAGCATTGCGTTCACTCGCTCCGGCTATAAAATCAGCCTCACCCTCACAAACCCTTCTGCTTTCTCCCGCTACCCGTCTCTCTCTCTCTCTGCTTCGCTCCAGCATTTCTCTGGGCAGCTAGGGTTTCACTGCCTCCTTCACGAAGTCTCTGCTTGTGAGGTACATCGCTTCCTCAACTAGTTCTTAATTCATAGTCGTATCCATGTACGAACAAGCTGTTATCTATGTCGAATTATGTGATGCTATATCGTAGATGATTTAGTTGATCTGTTTTTTTAGCTGGGTAGATCTGTTTTCTTTTCGCCTTTTGATAGGTCGTGTCATTGTTTTCGGATACACATGGAATTTTCTGC
Source organism: Rhododendron vialii (assembly GCF_030253575.1). Lineage (NCBI taxonomy): Eukaryota > Viridiplantae > Streptophyta > Magnoliopsida > Ericales > Ericaceae > Rhododendron > Rhododendron vialii. The sequence continues at coordinate 8,873,547 of NC_080558.1, read as the reverse complement.
TATGATTTATGTACCCTGTGTTAGATTTTGTTGTTGTAGAGCTCCTTCAGATCTCATCATCCCTGTATTTGCATGTGGTGTAGTTACCCAACATGTATTCACAGTTGACTGGTTGTTAAGTCTTAGGTTCTTAGCTATTCTCTGTTTGTCGAGAATCGCCTGTGTTTTTCGTGGCTGTCGTTGCGACGTTGTTTTGAACATGTTTATTATGGATTCATTTTCTATCGACTAGGAGTTAAGCACACACTTCGTGTCCGTGTGTGATGTACTTGGGAGTGGGATATTTGTGCCTGGGTGGTTTTACCTATTTTTCCGAGAAATTTATTTATTATGTCATAGAGAGAGTTGTAAAATCTTTAATTAGGGTAATGTTGCAAACTATTTTTGTGACAGCTTCAAAATTTTTGTTCACACCAGTTGGTGCTGTCCCCTTCTATAATAGAAATCGTATCAGCTGATCGAACTCTATTTTACCCAAACCAGAATGCCCCACACTCTGTGTACATTTACCTGTTTCCCAATTGATTTTGGGTTTGACTAATTGATTGGTTCTATTATTATGTTATTGGGGATTGGTGGACGATGGTTGGTTATGAATTTGATAATTGTTGTTGTTAGTACCTTTTTCTTCTCCATTGTCCAATTATATTCCACATTCTCTTTGTTGCTGGCGTATTTAGATTTTTTTTCGTAGTGTTTGTCTATATTTGAAAGAATTTTGGTTGCAGTGACTCCTGTACTGTATTTGTCTACCAAATATTTAGCATCTACTATACCGCATGTGGAGATGCAACCTTTTCTAATCATAACATGATGTTGGTCATCTGCAAATATTTGTGTAATTAGCATTCCTATCTTGTGAATTGGGGTGTTGGATCTCAAATGTTGTTTTTCTGTTTTCACTTGCAGTTTGACTTCAGAGGCTTAAAATGGGTAAGGAAAAGTTTCACATCAACATTGTTGTCATTGGTCATGTCGACTCTGGCAAGTCGACCACAACAGGACATCTCATCTACAAGCTTGGAGGAATTGACAAGCGTGTGATTGAGAGGTTTGAGAAGGAAGCTGCTGAAATGAACAAGAGGTCATTCAAGTACGCATGGGTGTTGGACAAGCTCAAGGCCGAGCGTGAACGTGGTATCACCATTGATATTGCTCTGTGGAAATTTGAGACCACCAAGTACTACTGCACGGTCATTGATGCCCCTGGTCATCGTGATTTTATCAAGAACATGATTACTGGGACATCACAGGCCGACTGTGCTATTCTGATCATTGATTCCACCACTGGTGGTTTTGAAGCTGGTATCTCCAAGGATGGCCAGACCCGTGAGCATGCTCTCCTTGCTTTCACCCTTGGTGTGAAGCAAATGATTTGCTGCTGCAACAAGGTCCGTCTAGTTAATGTTTTTTTTGCGTTCAGTTTACTGTTTCCTTTGTTGATAACAATGTCTAATGGCATTATGGTTGTTACAACCTCCTCTTTGATGCGGCACCCCTCAATCTTGCCAATGAAGTTTCAGGCCCTTGCATACAAGGGATTATCTTTTAATAGTGTGTGGTAGATGGAGAGGGGCTACCCATGCAAAGAGATTCGTGGTTGAAATTGATATTTCGGGATTGTAGTTCAATTGGTTAGAGCACCACTTTTTTAAAGTTGGAAGGTGCAGGTTCGAGCCCCGCCAGTCCCGATGAATGCAATAAAAATGTTGGTTACTTTTTCTATATCATTCTTAATCTCATCCTTGATAATGCTAACTTATCATCAATCGTCCTGGATAATTTCTCTTGTTGTTTGTGGCTATATCAGCAGTTTTCTCTTGCCTGATTCATTTATCCATTCGACTCCTCTGTAGCCGAGGGTTGGTTTGCCCACTATTGTCTGTTAAGAGTGTAATATATGTAATGCTGCTGGAATTTATCTTACTGTTGATTGATGTGAATTGTGGTTTCTTTCTGGCAGATGGATGCCACCACTCCGAAGTACTCAAAAGCAAGGTATGATGAAATCGTGAAGGAAGTGTCTTCTTACCTGAAGAAGGTGGGCTACAACCCTGAAAAAATCCCCTTCGTCCCAATATCTGGCTTTGAGGGTGACAACATGATTGAGAGGTCAACTAACCTGGACTGGTACAAGGGCCCTACCCTCCTCGAGGCCCTCGACATGATCTCAGAGCCTAAGAGGCCATCCGACAAGCCCCTCCGCCTTCCCCTTCAGGACGTCTACAAGATCGGCGGCATTGGAACTGTCCCAGTTGGGCGGGTTGAAACTGGCGTCATCAAGCCTGGAATGGTTGTTACCTTTGGGCCCACTGGGCTCACCACTGAAGTAAAGTCCGTGGAGATGCACCACGAAGCTTTACAGGAGGCTTTACCAGGTGACAATGTTGGGTTCAACGTGAAGAATGTGGCAGTGAAGGATCTCAAGCGTGGCTTTGTTGCATCGAACTCTAAGGATGATCCGGCAAGGGAGGCGGCGAATTTCACGTCCCAGGTAATTGTTATGGATAACACGGCTTGTGTGTAAATAATGTCACTTTGTTAATTAAGGCTTAATCTGCATGATACCATTGTTTAAAAAAATACAGTTATTGATTGGAGTGTGGCGATTTTTGAATTTGGAGAAACACTGCATGAAGAAGGAAGGTGCAGTGTTTTATCCAAATTGACTTTGGGAGCCTTTCTTTAATTTTCGTCTACCTTGTTCAGGAAGGTAGATATGCATGTCAACAATTAAGTAACAAGTATTGACGTCCAAAAATCTGTCAACATACTGAATTGACATATTTAGATTCATATTGTAAAAGAGTATATTCAGAACAATTTCTTAGAGTTGGCTAATTCATGTTCCAGGTTATTATCATGAATCATCCGGGACAAATTGGAAATGGGTACGCCCCAGTTCTTGACTGCCACACGTCCCACATCGCTGTCAAGTTTGCCGAAATCTTGACCAAGATTGATCGACGATCTGGCAAGGAGATTGAGAAGGAGCCCAAGTTTTTGAAGAATGGTGATGCGGGCATGGTTAAGATGATTCCGACCAAGCCTATGGTTGTGGAGACGTTCTCTGAGTACCCACCATTGGGAAGGTTTGCTGTTAGGGACATGCGCCAGACAGTTGCTGTTGGTGTTATCAAGAGCGTGGAGAAGAAGGATCCGTCAGGTGCCAAGGTCACAAAGTCTGCTGCCAAGAAGAAGTGAAGCATGGAGTCCGGTTGGAGTTCCATCAATTGCTATCCTAAAAAAGACCTGGTTCTTCCTGGTTATATTTTGAGTTATTTAGTTGATCTGGTTTGTTTCTTTGTTTGCTACAGTTTTTTGTCGTTGCTGCCTGGTCGTTGCTCCCGTAATTGGGTGCTGGACCGGCGGTGGCGGCAATTAAGTTATGCTTTGCAAGTCTAAGTTTTGAACTTGATTCTATTTTTGTGAGGATTTAAAAGACAATTTCTACTTATCGAGGATCTTGCTATTTGTTCGTCCTCGTCATCGTATTGTTCGTTGGTGATTTTGGCAGGTTTATGCAGTTTACTAGTATAGGAGTATGCCTGCACGTCACAATTGTTTTTGCAGCATGAGGGCTGCCACCTTGGTGCTTCGGTGACAACAGAATTTTGCATAAGAAGCTCTACATTACATCTGTGTTTTATAATTCATCTTTGCTTCGTACTTTATATGAAACCTAAACCCAGATTGCAGCCGTCAACAACCATCATCATTTGACTGCATCGTCAAAGAATCTGGAGAACTGTATTTGTTCCTGTCACATGCTAGAACTGGCTTTCCATAACTACAGTTGCACCTAACATTCTTAAGACGATTTCAGCTGCGAAACACCAAGCCTAGCTCTAATGGCCTGTTGACTGTTGTGCACACTTTGTTGTGGGAATCTTGTACTTGTCCTACGGTTGGCCTGGCATCTACACTCTCATTAGCCACATCGAAAATTTGCCTTCCCCCAGCGAAGGCAATTTTGAGATTCTACCACCTGATCAACAACTGACTTCAATCTGATTGCCAGAAGCAGCTTACGAAGACCTTTTTTTGGTTTTTTGAAATTACTTACAACCCACAGTTGAGCAAAATTTTTTTTTTTGGGGTAAATACCGTTGAGCAAATTAATAGGCCTAAAGTCTCGAATATCCTTGGCACCATCTCTTTTGGGAATCAAAGCATTTTAAAAGCTGTAAGATCTCGACTTGAATTGCTCGTATCCTGCGTTTGAACTTTCCCACCACTGTTGGAAATGAGCAAGAATCATCCCATTTGGACCCGGACAGACGGATTTCTTGAATGACTGTTTAATGACATTAACACCATTTAAAACTGTTAAAAGTCTCCTGAAGCATCAGAATCAATTATATTACTCCCTCCGTTTTTTTTTTAAATGTCCCGTTTCGTAACAACTTATTAAGAAAACATTATCATTACATTTTTCACATCAATTTTTACCTCTATTTTTTTCTATTTATCCTCTATGGAGATATCATCATTACACTTTTACTCACTAATTTTTTAAAATGGAATCTACTTTTAGGGGCAAAATGAAAAATGTATCAACTTTTATCCACTAACTTTACAAAATGGACACTTATTAAGGGACAACTCAAAATAAAAATACTGGACTTTAAAAGGGGGACGGAGGAAGTATTATTCAATATTCATATATAATAGTTGCTGATATTAGGAGGTGTACATATCATATATGCGTACCATTCTTATGAATTCGTAATAGTGTGGAACAAAAAGTATAATTGATTACGAATAAGGATTGTTCGCAATATTGCACAATCCTTGTTCGAAGCATCATTACGAACAAGGATTTGAAGCATCATTACGACTGCAAATTTTTTCGAGAGAAGAGAGAGGGTGGTACCACGGCTTGAACGGTTGAACCTGTGATGCTGCATATGAAACACCCACACGGAACTCAGAGCTTGGGCAGCTCCAAGGCGTAGGACTAGTGGTTGAAGACTGGAAGTATGAGAAGAGTCTAGTCTCTATCCTAGGTCTTAACTGAAATTTTGTAGTACAGAAAGTCTAAGAGTACCGACCACACTGCCACCGAAATCATACTGACGGCCGTTTTCGGTCACCGGACGGTCGATTTGAGCCGTCAAAAAATTCTAAAAAAAAAACCTAGGGGCTCGCGCTCGAATTAACGGCATCCCATGGGCCCCTCGGTTTTTTTTTTTAGAATTTTTGGACGGCTTTGATCAGCCGTCTGGTGGCCGGAGGCCCGGAGACGGTTGTCAGTACGATTTTCGGTGGCGGTGTGGTTGGTACTCCTAGCAAGACTCTTTGTAGTACTCCAATTGATATGAACTCTTGTTGGGTCCGTCTATTCGGGATTTTACTCCAAATTAAATTTAATCCTTTATTAGTGGACGATACATCCTCCTAAATTGTAAGGAGCTCATAAGTTAACATGAGTATCCTGAATTATTAAAAGAAACTCAAAGCTTGGAAAATGAACAAAATCTCATAGGGGTGCCTAAGGACCCGTTCTGTTAACATTCTTATTTTCTAAGTACTTATTTTTCGTGTTATAAGAAATGTCATTCTCACGCAATACATTACCCTTAATTCACAAAAATAAGTACTCATTTGAGAAATAAGTATTTATTATAGTTAGTAGAACACACCCTAAATTTTTTTAAAACACGAAAGGGAAGGAGTCAATCACAATTCTTATTATTATTTTACAATTGGAAAAAAATATTATACCGTTGACTCTGAAGTTCACTTTGAGCTCCACATCAATATACGGTGACGGAGAGCTTTCAGTATAGAGAGCTTTGGCCACCACGTACCGGTAACACGGATCATAGTGAGTAATTTTTTTATCCGCACACAGACCATAGTTGCCACTGCATAATAGTAATATTTTATACTTGGGGCTCAAGTTCGGTCAGGGCGAAATCGTGATTAGAAGCTCCATGGAGGGGTTTTTAAGTAAATTAGCACGTCGTACGAAACCCTAGCATTTCGCCAAGTCATTTGGCTATAAATTGGTCCTCTCACCCTCAAAAACGCTACTCTCACACACTCTCTCTCTCTTCCGCCTTCTCTAGCATTTCTCTGAGCTAGGGTTTCACAGCCTACTCCACGAAGTCTCTGCTTGTGAGGTACATCTTGTGCTCAATTAGTTCTTGATGATTCACAGTAGCTATATACGTACGAACAAGCTAGTTTCTATCTTGAATTATGCGATGCTTTGTCGTAGATGATTTGTTTTCACTTTTTTCGAGTTGATCTGTTTTGTATTTTGGTAGATCCGTTTTTCTTTTCCATCTTTTGATACTGCTATGATTTATGAAAATGTTGTTTGTTTTTGAATCTGCTTCAGATCCTATCTTTGAATCTGCGTATGTACTGGTTGAATTCCTTTGTTTTTTGAAAGGCATATATACTGGTTGAATTCTTTCGAGATTTTTTGCCAAAAATTAATCTGTAGTTAACCGGTTGTGCGGTCTTACATATTTTGGTTAATTATACAAAATTGAAACATGCCAATTGTATAAAACTTAAACAAAAATAGTGTTTCCTCATTTTCTGCATCAACCTTATCCCATAACGATGTTTGATTTACAATTGTCAGGCCATATATTTTCAGTCTAGTTGGGGAATTTATTTGTTGTAGTAGTCCCGGATAAATAAGTTAGTAAAATTCACAGACTGTACCATATCATGTTGAAAAATTATTCGGGAGCAGTTGTAAAAATATATTTCACAATCTTTATAAATGAGAATATAATCCCTTTTTCTGATTATTTTTGAAGGATTGTTTGTGAAAAATATGCATAGGTAAAGTTTTGTGTCTCATAAAAAAATGGTAAGTTAAACTTTATTCTCGCTGCGGGTTGAAATGAAAAAAGTTTTCAACATGATCGATAGAGTGCCCCTCCATCAAATTCCTGGGTCCGCCACTGTCTTGTATGTCGAGAAAAGTCTGTTCTGGTTACTGTGGTCATGAATGTGTTTTCATTAGCAATTATAGTGTGCGGTTGTTGTTATCAGTTGGATCGCACTCTATTTTATCCATATCGGAATGAATACTACCTTATGTTTTGGTTCAACTGTTTTCCAGTTGATTTTGGGTTTGACTGTTTGATTGGTTAATAGACTATTGGGGTTTGGTAGGGAATAGTGGGTTATGAATTTTCTTTGAAGTGGTATTTTGCAGACCAGTTCGATACATTGATGTCTTATTTGCATGTTAACCACAACAGACTTTGATGTCTTATTGGTTAGCACCTTTTCAATTGATGTCTTATTTAAATCCACGCTTTAAATAGAATTTTCCAGATCCTCTGTTCCTTTTTTATATAGATATATAGAAATTTTGTTGTAGTGTTTGGCTCTATTTGAAAGAATATGGTTGCAGTGAATCATGTACTGTATCTGTCTACCAAATATTTAGGTTCTATTATACCCACCAGTCTAGTCTGTCGTTATCCATGTGGAGATGCAGTTGTAAACTTCTTTTTCTGGTTATTATTGATTTCCCCTCCTATGTGGTGAAGTTGTGGAAGTTAAATAGCTGGGTCTTAATAATCGTTCTTACGAATCTCAAATGTCATTTCTCTGTTCCGTCTTGCAGTTTGACTTACGAGGCCTAATATGGGTAAGGAAAAGTTTCACATCAACATTGTTGTCATTGGCCATGTCGACTCTGGCAAGTCGACCACAACTGGACATCTCATCTACAAGCTTGGAGGAATTGACAAGCGTGTGATTGAGAGGTTTGAGAAGGAAGCTGCTGAAATGAACAAGAGGTCATTCAAGTACGCATGGGTGTTGGACAAGCTCAAGGCCGAGCGTGAACGTGGTATCACCATTGATATTGCTCTGTGGAAATTTGAGACCACCAAGTACTACTGCACTGTCATTGATGCCCCTGGTCATCGTGATTTTATCAAGAACATGATTACTGGGACATCACAGGCCGACTGTGCTATTCTGATCATTGATTCCACCACTGGTGGTTTTGAAGCTGGTATCTCCAAGGATGGCCAGACCCGTGAGCATGCTCTCCTTGCTTTCACCCTTGGTGTGAAGCAAATGATTTGCTGCTGTAACAAGGTCCGTCTAGTTAATGTTTTTTTGCATTCAGTTTACTGTTTCCTTTGTTGATAACAATGTCTAATGGCATTATGGTTGTCACAACCTCCTCTTTGATGGGGCACCTCTCAATCTTGCCAATGAAGTTTCAGGCCCTTGTATACAATGGAATAGCTTTTAATAGTGTGTGGTAGATGGAGAGGGGCTACCCATGCAAAGAGATTCGGGGTTGAAATTGATATTTCGGGATTGTAGTTCAATTGGTTAGAGCACCACTTTTTTAAGTTGGAAGCTGCGGGTTCGAGCCCCGCCAGTCCCGATGAATGCAATAAAAATGTTGGTTACTTTTTCTATATCATTCTTAATCTCATCCTTGATAATGCTAACTTATCATCAATCGTCTTGGATAATTTCTCTTGTTGTTTGTGGCTATATCAGCAGTTTTCTCTTGCCTGATTCATTTATCAATTTGACTCCTCTGTATCCGAGGGTTGGTTTGCCCATTATAGTCTGTTAAGAGTGTAATATATGTAATGCTGCTGGAATTTATCTTACTGTTGATTGATGTGAATTGTGGTTTCTTTCTGGCAGATGGATGCCACCACTCCCAAGTACTCAAAAGCAAGGTATGATGAAATCGTGAAGGAAGTATCTTCTTACCTGAAGAAGGTGGGCTACAACCCCGAAAAAATCCCCTTCGTCCCAATTTCTGGCTTTGAGGGCGACAACATGATTGAGAGGTCAAATAACCTGGACTGGTACAAGGGCCCCACCCTCCTTGAGGCCCTCGACTTGATCTCGGAGCCTAAGAGGCCATCCGACAAGCCCCTCCGCCTTCCCCTTCAGGACGTCTACAAGATCGGCGGCATTGGAACTGTCCCGGTTGGGCGGGTTGAGACAGGTGTCATCAAACCTGGAATGGTTGTTACCTTTGGGCCCACTGGGCTCACCACTGAAGTCAAGTCCGTGGAGATGCACCACGAAGCTTTACAGGAGGCCTTACCAGGTGACAATGTTGGGTTCAACGTGAAGAATGTGGCAGTGAAGGATCTCAAGCGTGGATTTGTGGCATCGAACTCTAAGGATGATCCAGCAAGAGAGGCGGCAAATTTCACATCCCAGGTAGTTATCAGATAGTCTGGGGCAGATTATAAATAATGCATATCAACTGTCTAAGCTAATGGATCTTAAGCTATTGAAACTGAAAAAGTTCCTATATGCATATGTATGTATGTGGTGTATTAATGTGTGTGTCTGCATGTGTGTATATGATGTCATGTTTGTCAGGTTTAATCTGCATGAATTTATGGTTGTGAAAAAAGCAACTGTGTCGGTTCGGGAATGTGCATTCGTAGAAACTTGTCTTCCAAGTCATTAACTGTCCATTGAGGGGATTCAATTTTACAATTTGGAGGGAAGATTGCATGAATAAGGAAGTTACATTTATGCGACTTTGGGAGACAATGACATAGGAATGCTGGATATACGCATTCCCATGTGTTTGTAGAAGGTTATTCAAACAAAATTTCTAAGATAGGTTTCCAATTCATCTTCCAGGTTATTATCATGAATCATCCCGGTCAAATCGGAAATGGGTACGCCCCTGTTCTGGACTGCCACACGAGCCACATTGCGGTCAAGTTTGCCGAGATCTTGACCAAGATTGATCGACGATCGGGTAAGGAGATTGAGAAGGAGCCCAAGTTTTTGAAGAACGGTGATGCAGGCATGGTGAAGATGATTCCGACCAAGCCTATGGTTGTGGAGACATTCTCCGAGTACCCACCTTTGGGAAGGTTTGCTGTTAGGGACATGCGCCAGACAGTTGCTGTTGGTGTTATCAAGAGTGTGGAGAAGAAGGATCCATCTGGTGCAAAGGTCACCAAGTCTGCTGCCAAGAAGAAGTGAAATATGGAGTCTGGTTGGTGTTGCGTCAATTTTTATCATAAAAAAGTCCGGACTTTTGCTGGTTCTATCCTAAGTTATTTAGTTGGACTACTTTGTTTCTCCGTTTGTCACAGTTCTTTGTCGTTGCACCCTGGTTTTTGCTCCCGTTATTGGGTGCTGGACAGGCGGTGGCGACAATAAATTTATGTTTGCATGTCTAAGTTTTGAATTTGGTTGTACGCCTGTGGGAGTTAAGAAGACAATTTGTATTTATCGAGGGTTTTGCTAGTTTTTATCCTTCTCATGCTTGATGGTGACTTTGGCAGGTTTCTGGTTTTACTAGTGGTATGCCTGCAGTTAACAATCATTTTTGCAGCATAGGTACTGGGCATCTCGGTGCTTCCCTGGGAACTAGCTCCATTTTGCATGAACGATGGAGCATACGAGCTTTCCTACTGTGATTGATTTTAATGGCTTGACATTCAACTTTTGAACGAAGTTTCTTATCATTCTGCTTATTCAACTAACCCTGAAACTGAAACCGTTTAATTTGTAAGGTCTTCGCATATTGCATCTTCTCAACAAGTGCGATCTGCGTTATTGCTTATGCGGCCCACATCGTCTGCCAGTTTGTGACGATCAATCTCTGGCGTCTACATGTTCTTGGTGACTATTATTGCTTGCTCTGGTATTGAAGCGGAATTCCACGCTATGTTTAGAGCTGTCTCAGCCAAATCAAAAAAACGAAGCCAAATGAAATTAGTTTTGGGAACTACCTTATACCAAGCGTTAGTGAAGCTTTTGTTCGAAAATTTACTTAAACTTGAGTAAGGGATGGAGGTGCTCTAATGACCTAAATTCCCAATAGGCATCTCTTTAAACAGGATTTTATTAGAGTATTATTATTATTTTTTTGCTTTCTCTTATTTTTTGTTAGATTCGGGCCAATTTTTTACTATATCACATCGTTCTTCCCGCTAACAAATACTAGTCAGTTTTGGTTTATCTTTTACGATATACTGTAATATAGAAATTATGCCTCAATAAAAATGAGAGAAACAATAAAAAGTGGCCATTGCTCGAATCTACTCTCTCAGTCCTATTTTATTTGTTCATTTGCGATATTCGTGTTATATTTTAAATTACCTATATCTTTCGGTCTACAATTTTTTTTATACTTTTAAAAACTTCATACTTTTCTCCGTCTCATTTTCATTGTCCATTTTTGAATTGCGTGCCATTTTTTTTATTACTTATATCTTTCAATCGATGATGTTTTTTTTATAATTTCGAGAATTTTGTATGATAGAAGTAATTGAGATCTATCAAATAAAATTCATATTGCATATTTTTCAAGATTCATACTAAAAAGATATAGACAAAAGACATACAATATATAAACAGAATAATGACAATGAAAATGGAACTGAAAGAGTATTATAGAAATGAAGTACAAATCATTTTGCATATTTTTGAAAATTCATGTTAAAACATACTCCACTGAAAACTAAATTAACACGAATATTTAAAATAGACAAATAAATCGGGAGGAAACGAGGGGAGTAATGCGAAAACGGCGAGTTCGTGAACAGAGAAAGTACAACCAAACCAAACGGTCTCTCTCTCTCTCTCTCTCTCCTCCTAAACAACCGGGAAAATCAAAGTCTCGAACACACCTCTGACTTTTGCAGCCGTGATGCCGAAACCCTAATTTTTCCCAATTGGGACGATGGTAGTCTTCTTGAACCCTAATTCGATTCCAAATGGAACAAAAACCGTTAACAAGAACGAGCAAGGACAAAGCCGTAGGTTCAGAGAAGAAGGATTCCCCGCAGGAGGAGGGGATTGAGAAGGTGGTTCAGTGGGAAGATTTCGAACAAGAGCTCGCGCGTCTCGTGAGTCTCTCCTCTGCTCTCAACGAAGCCAAGGAGAAGAAGCTGTTGCTTCAAAATAAACTCGATAGTTTCATTCAGGTAGGGTTTTATTGGTAGAAAGATTTGTCATTTCATACGGTGCAATTGCTCAGGCTTCAATTGAGCTCCCTGCAAGTGTGCGGTGAGATTGGCCCCAAGATTAGTCGAGTTGGGCGACACCTCAGTTATAGAAAAAAAGATTTGTCATTTCGTTGATTTCTGTTAATACAAGTTTAAGCTCTATTTGAATAGATTTGGGTTTGAAATCAACGGATTATATGTTAATCAAAGGTTCTTGTTTATCCCAAAAAATGAAAAAAAAAAAAGGCTTCATTTTACCAAACTATGATAGATTTAGCTATACGGGCTTGTGGAAGATTTGTTGGTATGGTCTTATTGGTGGAAAGATTTGTTGTTTCATTCATTTCTGTTAATGTACGGTTAAGCTCCATTTGAATAGATGTGAGTTTCAGTAAAGGGTTTTGACTGATGTGTAATTTTGACTATGGAGTTCTTCTTTTATGCCATAAGCAGGGGAAAAATGCTTATTTTTAACAAAATTGTAGCAGGTTGTGTTAGAAGAGCTTGTGAAATTAGATTGGAAGGTAAATAGAAAGTAAAAAAGATTCATTGCCTTGTGATCTTCGTGGAAAGATTTGTTATTCCATTTGTTTCGGTCAATGTAACTTTAAGCTTCACTTGAATAAATGTGGCTTTCAAATCAAGTGAATATATGCTGAACTTTAACTCTGTGAAGGTATTGGTTATGCCAAGAAAGGGGAAAAAATGCTTCATTTTACTAGAACTCTGGTTGATTAGTTCCAGGGGCCTTAGGCTCGAAACCTCGTAGGTGTTGTTTACTCCTTTGGGCCAGTCCATACGGGGCTTTGCCCGGCTCTATTTGTACCCTGCTAGTGGATAGTGGAATTGGTACCCAAGATTAGTCGAGGTGCGCATAAGCTGTTCCGGACACCTTAGTTATCGAAAAAAGATTTAGTTCCAGGGGCTTGTGAAACTAGAGTGGAAGGTAGCTTAGAGGTAAAAGTGATGCATTTAATTAGGATCTTCGTATATATAGAATCCTTAACAGGAAGGATTTCAAATAGCTCTTTAGAGTGTATAGTATAGGTATTTCAAAGCAATTTTGATATAGCTCCCAAACACAATGTCAAAAATATTTATGTTATCTAAGTCTCACGGAATAGTCAAACCCCTCCATTTTCAATCCACATGTGTCCAAATGGGGCCTTTTAGGTAAGTATTGATAGATAAGCTTATCAAAAAAAAAAAAGTATTGATAGGTAAATGTGTCCTTAAGTCTCATTCAATAGTAATGTCAAACCCCTCAATTTCAAATCGACATCTATCTAAACGGAACCTTTTTGGTCAGTTTCAAATTGACTCATCAATTGTTAGATCATAGTTAGACTTACTTTCCTGCCAGTTTTTGACTTTTTGTTGTCTGTTTTGTTTTAATGTACTTAAACTGTCTAAAACATAAAGCTCACTCTTCTTCTTTACTAGCTATTCGTATGGTCCCTCAGATTTAAGAAAGAAGTAATAGATGAATGAATCCGAAGAATCTATTTCATTAGCTGAATGTTTATGTTTACTTGTTTTCCACTGCTTACATTCATTAGGTTTTTAAATTTATAGCCCGCTTAATAGTGGGCGGCTACATGGTGGGCAGGTCGAAGCAGAGTCGTTAAGTCGGTCAAATCAGCTAGATGATATGCGCGAGAAGTTGGAATCTCGAAAATTGGTGATGGGAAACACATCAATGCATGCGAAGGTTGTAGAAGGGAATGTTAAAAGGGAAGAGGAGCGACTTAACAACGAAATTAAGTCGCTTTTGCTAGCTGGGACAGCTCTTTCTGTAGCTACTAAGCGTCTGCAGGTAATCTTACTTATCTATCTGTCATAGCCTCATAGTGATGCTTTGATGGATACTTGGTTGTCCACAGAAAACACCAAACTTGTTCTTGTTGGTTATATAAAACTCTAACAGTTTTTTGTACTGAGATATTGCGATTACTTCTGTAGTCAAGATTGATCATAATAGCGACTCATATGACGTTTTTGAGGGATTGCAACTTTGGACTTGTTCAACTGCATATTCCTTTTTTTTTTTTTATTGTGGAATAATGTTTATTCTCTTCACGGCTGAAAGTAGATCTCATCCAAATCCTAGGAAATGCTACCGTAATTTTCCCCTGTGAAAGTTTAGTTGCTAGTAAATAATAGACTGATAGTATTAACTATTTGGAGGCTTTTTATAGCATGATTAAGTTCGGAAGAATTCTCTATTTCTCTCATGAGTGGAGTGGCGAACTGTGGAGGTGGGATGTGCGACATTTGTCACTGATGACAGGGCTTGTAAATGATATTCATAGTCTGGGAGGCCTTCAATGCTAGAAGTATTACGTATAGATACTTATGTTAATCATTATAGCAGAGGGATAAGATTGAATGACCTCATATTTTCCGTATCTTGATATCGGCAAAGGATTATTCGAACGAGTATATGCTGGTCCCTAAGAGTCAGGGCATTACATGACTATTGACGATCTTGTGAAGCCTAACTTTGTCTTTAGATATACTGTGTCCGATACATTGTATACTCTTTCTATATTGCAGTGTAGATCTTGTGCGTTTGCTTTTGTAATCAATCAATTGCTTCTGCGATGCCTCTGAAGAAAGATAAATAGCAAACCAATTTTTTGAATGTTATGGTACTTGTAAGAATTTTTTTTTACCTATATGGCATTCGTCTTCTAATCATTATCTTGGTATTGGGGGCCAAGCTTCTGTTTTTACGCCATTTTACGCTTGAGATAGACTGAGTATGAATACAATGCAGGAATCAAATAGGCTACTTGCCGGAGAAAGTGGTTATGTTCGTCTCAGAAACATGCAGAAGTTGCTGAGAGTGAGGCAACAATATATGATATCACAAGTTTCATTGCTCTATCCTGTGAAGGTTGTGATTGGGCATGGGCTCGAGCAAGAACTTGAATCTTTTACGAGCAGTTTTAGATTAGGTAAGATAGATATTGCTTTGAGTCCCTTATGATTTCTTCAAAATCTTACACAGGTGCATTTTATTTGTCCACATGTATAAATATAGCAGTGGCCAAAAAATCATTGAATATGAGGTAAAGTAATCTTAATGTGGTAATCTGCCACCTCAGTATTGAAGAATTGTTTTTCTCCTTTTCTTCTCCATTTAGGTGTGTCGTGTGTGTTTTTAGGGGGAGGGAATGCCTGTTTAGGAAGAAACTCTCCTTTTCACCATGAATTAACAGGCTCCTTTTACATCACTGAAGTTTCCTCGAGTCCTTTGAATTTCCCTCTAAATACAGAACATCAGGTAGATGGTAGCAGGATCAGCACCCTTCCGACTGGCAAATGTCTTAATTATTGTGCTTGGGAACCTAGGTAATCATCCCAAATACAGCTAACAACATGGCCATGACCATCCTAACAAACTGGCCATGAATGAGGAGGATCCCTACTCATGACTCCTGAGCCTCTGTAAATACATTAACTTTAGAAGAGTTTTCCCCCAGATAATTTAGGGTTAACAATTTCCTTGTGACAGCCCAATTGCACCAGAACTTTACTCTGGCAGGGAATAAGAAGCATGTGGGGTTTTGGTATTGTGGGGTTCAAGCATTAGGTGTTTAGTTGGCATCTTATCAACTTTTTTATTCAAAAACTCTAGGGGTTGAGGAGTAGGTTTAAGTTATGTGAGTTGCTTCACTAGGAGAGTATCATGCTCTTCGAAGCTCTATCAATGCATTTGCTTTCCTTACTGTAACGATCTCATTTTTCGAAAATCCTATATGTACCGACCAAAAATATAGGGAAATCGTACTGACGGCCGCGTGCGGCCGTCTCCGGCCACCGGACGGCCGATCCGAGCCGTCCAAATTTTTTTTTAAAAAAAACCGAGGGGCCCAACGCGGGAATCAACGGCATCCGATGTGTGTAGAGTGCTTGATCTAAACACCCTATTTTTCGTGTATATATGTCCCCTCGGTTTTTTATTTTTTAAATTTTTGGACGGCTCGGATCGGCCGTCCGGTGGCCGGAGACGGCCGCGCGCGGCCGTCGGTAGGAAACAGTCGGTGCAAATAGCACCACTCCTCATTTTTTTATCTTTATGATAATGAGACTTTCTTTGCCGTTCAAAAAGAAAAGGAACTCCAGATTTGCCGGGCATGGAAGCTTACATTGGAGGAGCCAAGTTACACTTATAAAAGGAGTTACTTAGAAGTTAGAAATCTCTCGTGCGGAGAATCTCCGGCAAAAATAATCTACCGCTCTCTCAATCAATTATTAATTTCTATTTATTCTCTCTCTCTCTCTCTCACCCACACACACAACTTTTTCTTTCTCGCTCTCTAAGTGGTCATGCTATATGATTGAGTTGGCATGTGACGGAAGTGGACAATATAGTCATAATAATAGCACAGGGTAAAATGTGCTGCGGCAAGTATTTGCTTACATCTCTCGTTGGAGCATATAATAGGAGTTGGTATAAATATGGTCACTCCATAAAAACAATGTGGGTTGCACTGTGCTTTCCTACCAAAGATTCATACAGCATCCGGCTTCTTTCTAATAATTACTGGGCAAGTCGGTTTTTGGTCAGGACTCAGGAGTGTGTTGACGCTATGAACGTTGTACTGAATACATGTAGAATTATTTGTTTTCTTTTGACATCTCAAATAGATTGAGAAAAAGGTCTGCCCTGTTTAAGATATTATAAATGTATGCGATTGATGAGAGTGGAAGATCTTTGTGAAGGGATAATTGAGGCCTTGTTATCAGGCAGTGCAACATGAGGTATTTGCGCATCAACCTCTATCAATTTTCATTGAGATTGCAAGTGGGTGATGATAACAGTGTTTATGATATTGACACCTGTAATTGTAGGGAGCGTTCGTATGTTGCTTTGATGGTAGTTGTTGTTATGTTAGTGACTGAGCCCTAACATTTGTTGCTGTCATGTTAGGCACTGAGCTCTCTTTTTCTTTCCCCCCTTCAATCTGTAATTCTTTTGACCCACGCCACTGTGAAGCACTTTGTGCCATGTTTCTCTTTGTATTGATGCATGACCTTGATAAGATTCATTAGTATGCTTGATAGAATCATGGGATATACACACACTAATATACAGGATGATGGTTTGACTTTGCTTTAATTTATTCTTGAATTGACTGCAGTTCATATAATTGTGCAGTCATAGGTTGTAACTTCTCTCTCTCTCCAGGGAATTCTGCTGGATCAAAACCTGTCGATCAAAGTTCCTTGACTATTTTGGGTCTGGATCTCACTGTACTCCCTTTCAAGAAGATGAGTTTTTTCGCCGACAAGAAGGAGATTCAGAGATCTGCTACAGCACTGGGATATGTTTCTCATGTGAGTTCTTTCTCTCTGCATGGCACGTAATCGCTAAGTAGCATATTCTTCTTGACTTCTTGTTAATGATGGATCTATGGCATTCATTTTAGTAGTCAAATAGCATTTAAAACTAAAATCATTTGCTTCAGGAATCATTTTATTTAACAATTCTGATTCATGGATGAATTGTTAGTAATTTTATTTGTTCATTAAGAATTTAGTTGTTTCATAGTGTAATGTTTCTGGAGCAGTTTATGCTTTATTGCTTTTTTACTGGCTTGTTTAACTGGCTACAGGATAACCACAAACTTAATTTAGTTTGCTTGTCATCTTCCAGGCTGTTTCCCTTGTTGCTTCTTACTTACAAGTACCTTTGCGTTACCCTCTGCGATTGGGAGGTTCTCGATCATATATTCATGACTACTCACCTTCATCAGAGCCTACATCATCTGATTCAACGTCAAATTCACTACTTTCCTCAGATTTGAAGGCTACAGAATTTCCTCTCTTTTTAGATGGTCAAGAAACTACAAGAGCAGCCTATGCTGTATTTTTGCTCAACAAGGTACGCTCTCTTCCAAGCGATATTATATGGTTTAGTAAAACTTGCAAAGAGCGGATAAAAACAACTAGATCAGATATTGCGGATTGTATGATCATCAATAGTGATACAAATTAGGTTTATGACTTCATTGGTAATTGTTGTACTTGTTCCACATACAGGGACAGCTAGAGCAGAATGAAATAAATTATATCAATAATGAAACTTAGCGCGTCCCTTGATGAATTTATTGATTTATTTTATGAATAAATCAGATTTTTAATTGACCTTGCCAGGCAACTTCTTTTTATGCTTTTGTCCATGTTTTCGAAGCGTAAACATAAAAGTCCTGTATGAAAATGAACTTATCTTGTTTCTTACCCATTTGTCGCCCCTTGATGTAGGACATAGAGCAGCTTTTGAATTTCATTGGCGTTAAGAGTTTAGGGCCACGCCATGTACTTGCTAATTTGAAAGAGCTACTAAGGACAATCCTTTCTCCAGAATACAAAGATACATGATCGGCTTCCCGTCCTGATTGTAAGTTCTGTTGTAAATGGATTCTTCGTATTCTTACAGAGGTGCGAAATTTTAGTAGAGCACCTTGCATACAACCACCCTTGTGATTTTACTACTTCATAGCAATGCAAAATGTGCTTATTTGAAATCTTGTCCGGGAACATTTTGCGCTGCTCTAGAGTGCTTGGTTTAAACTTGTGCTTGATTTGATAAGCTAGTGGGAACTGGAAGCATGAATCGCGACTGGGAATATGGATTGATAAGATTGTGGAAACTAGAGATGTGAAATGTTATTGTCCTCAATCCTCATCAGGACATAGATAAATATTCTGGGCTGAACAATTAGAAGATAAATAAATGGCCAGAGTCTGACCGTTCAATTTTTCTTGTGACAAATATGCTTCAGCAATGTTATATCAACTTGATTTTTTGTATGGATGATAAGCACATAGCAACTTACAATGTGAACGGGTTCGACCGTCAAATGAGACCCACTACCTCAGTGGGTCTTATTTTGCATTATGATTATATGCGAGGATCCTGGCACGTTTACTGCTGAAGTATGGGTTGAGATCGTGTAGATTTTCATATGCTCAGCACCGTGTGTGAGGCTAGCAAGTTGCAGTTAAGCTTAGCTGTCTGTCGATGTTAAATTTTCAAAACTGCCGCTCTTGTTGTTACCATTCGTTGAAGTACATATCTATCAACATGTTCATCTGGGGAGGATAAAATTCTTCGCATTATTGTCTTGATGCCGATCAATACAAAAGAAGAAAGAACGGTAAGTTATACCTTTTTTGAGGAAGGAAAAAAATTGCAGGAATATATCTTCAGGTAGAGGATTGTTTTTAGTGATTTACCCGTGGGGAATGGAGACTGTTGTATTTCTTGTTGCAATGTTGGTATGACTTTTTTTTTGAGGAAACATAAACATGTATATTAAGAACGAAACAAATACAAAGGACACAAAAGGTCCTAGTACAAGGAAAAAACAAAGGGAAAACAGAAAAACCAGCTCTGGTGTCGGAACCCATGTCTCGCACGTGGGTGGAAAGATCATGATCTGCACCAAGCTATAGCACGGTCCAATTGCAGTTGAAGTCGCAATGACGCCTTCACCGTTGTTGGAGAGCTTGAGAGTCAATCACAAAACTGATTGGATCCGAGAGCCAAAAAGCTGGACATTTGACATTCTGAAGAGCCCGAGAGTCTGTCACAAAACTGATCAGAGCCAAGAGCCAAAAACCTAGACATTTGACATTCTAAAGATCAATGTCAGGGACAGAAATACCAGGACGCAGATTCATTCATAAACGTGTGTAAGAGTTTGGAGCTGTTTGATGCATGCATACTCCAAGTGTTATGGAATACTAAATTCGACTATCGATTTACCTTGAGCATTGTAATTGGTAACTAGCCTCATGTTGAAAAAATCGGGGTTGATACGCACTAAAATCATCTCGATGTTGAAAAAATCGGGGTTGATACGCACTAAAATCATCTCGAGTGCTGTACTCAAACTTGTCTAAAATACTGCATTTCTCCAGTCTTCCAAAAAGATTGGAATGTGATGTCAAGAATGTTAGTGGACTCTTTTCGGGCACACTTGGATGATCAAAATTTTTTATTTTCTAGAATTCGTTAAGAACATCAAACATTATGTTACATCATGTTTGATCGGATATCGAGAAATATATGAATTGCAATACTTTTATCTTGAGGTAAATGGATTCTGATTCAGTGTGTTAAATTTATTTTTTTCCAAGATAAATGTGTTCCAAAATCGTAGTAATCGCGACTCACAATTAATATAATTTTTTTGTATGAATGATGCTGTCTACTAATTCAAATTATATGGAGTATTTGGTTGTCGAAGTGGACTCGGAATGGATCGTCCAATCCTTTTTAAATATCGGAGAGGATCCCCGTCTAAATTTGTGTTTTTTAACTCAACAAAAGAGACCCATCTTTATTCTCTCTTGTTTTACTTGATTTTTTTTTTATAACCGGATGTCTCGGTCAACTAACACTCACCTCGAATAATTTCGGTACCCTGGAGGTAACGACTGGGCATAATTCCTAGTGGCCCCAAGGTTTGGAATGTTTGGCCTCCGTGGGAATAGAACCTGCGACTTTATGAAAAAACATTTATTGTTTTCTCACGATCATTTAGCCAAATCCCGTGGGGTTCAAAATTTTACTTAATTGATGGGTGGTAGTGTAAGCAAATTGCTCCAATTCTGAAAAGACTTTATTTATTTATTTATAATTAAACCATTTTATAAAGCAAACCAAAGCTTCGATTCTGAAAAGACCTTGTTGCAAGTGAGTAGGTCATTTTTTCCACTGCTGCCCCTTATGCTTGGTTCAATGATAGGCAGTGCCGCTGGGGATATTACAGTTACTGATGCTAATAGCCTATGAGCTCTGGTAACCACGGATTTTAGGCAATTGTTTCCAAGCATTTTCCACTTAGGGTATGTTTGGTTCGATGGAATCAATGTTGGAATAGAATGGTCATTTCATGGAATACTTTTTCCCATGAAAATTAGTACTGCCACTCCAAAAATTACTATTGTCTCACTGAAATTACTATTGCCACTCCAAAAACTACTATTGCCGCATAAATCCATTGCGGATGAGAATGGTTATTTCTAATTACAACCAAACTTGGGAATGGAAAGGATATGCCAATCTCATTTCCTCCGATCCCATTTCAACCTCAATTCCATTTCATTGTCAATTCTATTCCATCGAACCAAAGATACCCTTATTGTTGAATGGAGAAAAAGGAAACTAGACACATTTCTCTGGTGAGTCATTCACTATCATGTCATGGGGATTAACAGGCAACTGACTGAGGTGAGGAGAGATTCAGATCTTCGAACCCAGAAAAGCCCGATCACGCTAGCCGGCCCTTGCTCTTGAGCTTTTCAGACTGAAGAGGAAAACAAATTCCAATCCCGAACACCTACCAGCCGTACTTCGATTGTTTCGCTTCAAAAGATGGGGTAAATGCTTCAATTATTGGAAGGTTTAAGGTCGACAAACCTCGCGGGGCATAGTTAGTTGAGAATGATAATGCTCATCACGATGTATTTTCTTCATAAATTGGATTCGCCTCGGCTTTCTGAACAAACTTGTTTTGATACTGTTTCAGAACTAGTTGTCGAGACAACTTCCAAAGTAAATTGGTTTTGAAAACCACGTAGCAGGTTGTTGGTTCCATGCTTCATTGATATTTCGGAGAAAATCATATTGTTTATTTTAGAAAGCATATTTTTGAAGTTTTCTTGTTCTTTTCCAAAAATTCATGACAAATTTTGAAGTCTGTCAATCAAACTAGTTTTTCCGGAAACTGTTGAAAAAATTTGTCACTGAAAAAGCATACTAACAGGGCTGATTATCAGATTTGATCCACTGAGAAATCACCCCGACACAGAGAATTACAAGTATATACTAGAGCTTCCGTGCGAAACCCACAACATGCAGAAGTATTTCCCAATTGCAAAGACTGGAAATTGTTTTCTGAAATCACCGAGAACGCATGGTTTTGATACTAACTTTGAACTTTGGATAACGCATAAACGTTTACTTATCTTTGAACGTTGCTCAAACTATTCAATCACCAAAACTATTGGGCTCAAAACATAACTTCAAAAGAAAGTACCAATACTTGCGAAGCAAGTTTGCCAAACAATGGGAAGACAGTAGCACGCTCTTTCACTGCTGCAAACAATTTGGTATTTGGGATTTAAATCTCCAGTTCCTTTCGAAAAAATCAATGACAAGTTCCAGTGCTTAACATACCCGCTAAAATTTACCATCAGACGGAGTGGAAACAGAACAAATAGGCCAAGAACCGGTAACTAGATTAATACGTACATTGATTTGGTTCCAAAAAAAAAAGATTAATACATTGATGCGTAGAGCTTTCTTGAAAGTCTTTCATTTCAGAAGACATGCTGAATTCAGTTCAAGCGGGTAACTGGAGCTTCACATTGTTCTTCCAGCTGAAAAATAATATAATGGAGTGAGTCAATTTTTATGCAAATATCCGAATACGATTGCAAGTTTGAATTAATCAAATATTTGTACCTTTGGAAGTAATAATAGAAGAAATCAGCATAAAGCAATGTCTGAACAAGCCCTGATAGCCAAGCTGCAATAACAGAAACATCCAATACAAAACAAGTTTCCATAAGACCATAAGATGCACAAAACAAACTCGAAAGTGTGTTTTCACGTGTGCTTTGCATGTAAATCAGCATGCACTCATTCATTGAGAGAGGAAGGGGAAAGAGAGTAGTATTACCTATCCAATGGACATAGTGAGGCTCAGTGAAGTAGCGATAGATCCAGTTTAAAATGTACAAGGCTCGGTATGCCCTGTAGGGAGTATGAAAGCAAAAGAATGTGAAATATCTCAAATATCTCTAACAAAACATTTAATTGGTTCTGTAAAAGGTGGTATCATAGAGTAACAGTTGAAAGCTGCTTGTGATTTGCAGAACTAGACACTTGTTTGACAATCAATTATCAGATTTGAAGGACATAACAAATTCCATTCTTGATAAATCGTCAGGGAAAAATAAGAATATTTTTCCTTTTGATGAATGTTAGCAATCTTCAGTGCATAAGCATTATTGAGTGCAATTATATGATTATTGAGCATCAAAATTCTTTCAGGCATGACCACTAACTGAAATCAGATAGTCGACAGTTATTTAATGGTAAGAGAATCTGAACATCAGGAATGCTACAAGAATTGGTAGGTTATACAATAAAGCAAACGAAAGTAATATTTGTTGAATAATATGTCATACATGCTTTGAGCCTCTATAGCAGGATCTAAAAGAAACATCACAACCGTATTGCCATGCAAACATTACACTACTAACTCATTATCATTCTTTCCTTTTTTATTTGCTTAGTCCACACCCATGAAGAACGGCATAAAGGAAGTTTGTAATTCTCAATTGTGTCATCCTCACAAACTTGCAAATGTGGTTCTAGTCCATAGCAATAGTTGGAGGTCCCAATTCGTTTTTGAGAGTTGAAGAGCAGAGGGTGGCCAAGACGTCACTGGAGATTTGCCTGGTGTGCTTTGAGTACCCGAGGAGCTAAGCATGGCCAAGGGATACATGGTAACGTCCTATTGGACCAAATGTCCTGTGATGAGGCTAACGCACGGAACTAAGATACCTAGAGGAGTGAGTGTGGCAATATCGTGCAGGTAAAAAGACTTGTCCACGTGGCAGGCGGACCCATGTGCCAAAGGGATGACTAGATACTTGAAGGAGCTTTTAAAAAGCACTGGTGACCTGAAGTCCTCGCTATACCTAGTCCAAAGGTGACAAAAGTACGAGGGGGAGGGTCAAAAGATTGACAGCCATGAATTTGGTACTTGGAAAAACTGTAGGATTTGCACCTTAGTTGTTTAGTAGACCACCAGATGAACAATCCCAACGGCCCAAAACATAGTCTGCCCAGATGCCCAATTGCTCAAATTCGGAGGTGGTTTCACCAACGATATTGTAGGTGAAAACTTGTTCAGCAAACTAGATTATTAATCAGTTCCACCTCGACTGAGAAATTAAAGGAACTGTTACTGCAGATTAATCCATATCTGATGCCACAAAGTTGTTTAGGGCTGAGTTATACGGGTTTCGGATAAGGGCACGAGTATCAGATTCATTTAATATACATCTAAAAGGACAAGAGGAGACGGGCAAATACTCATATTTCTCAGATTCCTTTTTGTAAATGTTTTTGGTAATGTTAAATGATGTTCACAAGGTGACATTAAGCATTTTTCACAGATATTATGGAAGTTTTACTTCCTGGAGAAACTTTGTTGGACGACTATCAGCTACACATGTCAGTCCCATATCCTACTGATGTTTCAAGTGCCAAATAGAATACTTAATACATATTAGAGGAGTCCATGTAACATGAAGCTTTGTTATTGATCCAGAGCAAACTACTGAGGAGGAGATCCAACTATGTTGGTAACTACAAATGTGGATCTGCTAACTCTACAAGTCACATCCCAGTTCAGACGTGCACTATTTGCTTGATCAGTTAAGAATAAGGCAGGACAAGTCTAAATGTGAGACCTATCCACCTATATGTACACGAACCGTTCCCCTCCTAAAGTATCCTTTCTTTCTTTAGTTCCCTATTCTAATCCATCTTTGACATCACCATGGACTAAAGCTGTATTATAAATTCTCAGTTTAAACCAAGTTCATCAACTAGACAAGACCAAGAGGCAAGAGCTGAACTATTGCTTCTGGTCCAACAAACTAAAAAGTAGCAGATTAAACCTTTACCCTAACAGGCAACAATAAGGGGCTTCCTATAAATAAGTTTCTGCAATTTAAAGACTAAAACCTAATTCTCATTACAGGCTCATCTTTGTGACCTAGGTTCTCACTATCTTTAGCACGACAAGGAGAAATGGCCCTTTCTAGATCTGTGAATCTCGTTTGTGCATTGCTGGTCATTTACAATTGGCATCTAACTAATAGCGATACCTTTCTTGGCAAACACTTGCTTCGAATTCTGTCCTCGGGTTTGACTTTATCAAAGGTTCTACTGTTGTTTATTAATATCCAAAGAGACAACATCAAATATAGCCTGGTGGCATTTTAATCTTCGTTTCTATGCCAGTATCAATCATGAAATGTACTCAGTATCATCAAGAAAAACAGCAGCCTGTACATATTATACTATGGTAAGCAAATCTTTATTGTTCTGTCACTGAATGTCTGAATCTCCTCTTTTTTTTGTTGTTTTAGTTCCTAAGAAAAAGGAACAGAGTGCAAGAAACTCAAATGATGAAACCACATGTACCACAAACCAAAGAAAAGCAATAAAAGTTGAAAGAGAACAGATATGCAAACATGAAACATATAGATGTGGAAAACCATATTGCTCGAAGATATTCCTGTTCTCATTATAAGTTATTTCAAAGCTATTCTGTCATCTGCAAAATCAGGAGAGAAGCTTTGAAGCTGGAAACTACAACTCTATGGCCCTGTTTGTTACTTTGACCCAAGTAACAGTGAAGGGACATACAATCCTCTTGGACAAAGAATTGAATCAGACCAAAGAGCGAGGGAGTAAATAACAGCACACTCCCCATGGTGTTTTATATGTTGTAACATGGTCTGTGACATGCCATATCTGATGGATATCTATCTTAACCTATATAGTCAATCAGACGCTCTAATCTGGACAAACAAATGGGCCTATGGTAAGAAATGTACTTTTTCCTACAACCTAACTTGCCACCCAAAACAAACACTGAAACAAAAAAAACCCTGAAAGAAAACAGAACAATAAGGATAGATTTGAAAGAACCTAAAAGTACGTGTGATCATTCAACTAAAATTGGGGAAATTCTCGATGAGTTAGAAGTTAAAAGAAAGGAAAAAAGTTGGGGCATGATGGATTACCCAAGAAGAACAACATATTGCCCCGTCAAGTTGTCAATATTTCTTGACCTTTGCAACAAGACCAGCTGAGGAAGTATGGCAACAGCTTCCAAATACAAGGAAAATGTCCACATCACCTGCTCAATTAAACCAAGTAGAAGTTCTTCACGAGCAGAACATTCAGCAGATAGAGCAACAGAAGTCTACCATGATTTACAAGTAACGAAATTTACATGGTGGGGGAGAAAAAGAATCGATATGACAACATAGCTTTGGATGGAATAAGAAGAACTTCCACAACACATCAACTATTTCCATAAAGGGATTTAAATGCAATGAATCCTACCTCTTTGAAAGTGAATTTCTCGTTTATAACGAGGGCCAAAAGAAAGCAAGGCAATATAAGAAAAAGATGACGGAAGGTGTCTTGCTCTTTATCATAAGATCGCCGGACAATCTTGTGATGCCTTATGTACCAGACAATTGAGAAAGAGCTTCCCAGGAATATTAGCTTCATCAAAGTGTTATAAAGTGAGATGAAATCCGTAAATATATCCAAGTAGCGAGTTGCAAAGACAATAGCATAGAGCTCTTGAGTCTTCAGAGAAATGCCTGCAAGCAACAAGGGCATACAGGATTCAATACACAAATGGTGACAAATCTTAAAGAGATTGTCACAGCCATAACTCACAACTAAAACACTAATGTAAGTTAATGTAGCTTACATTTTGGTCATAATAAATAGTCCAAAACAAAACCTAACAAGGTGTCACAAGATAATTCAATAACACTAAATATGAGAATGTATATCTATTCACGCAGAAACTTGGAAGGAGAGGGCTGTGGGGAAATTCTTCTCCACGCAGATAAATCAAGTTAGAAACTCTTTCTCCACAACTCAGGTTCACACTGTTATAGTTGGTTGTCAAATCTCCATAACTATTTACCCAACCATGTTAACATGCAGAATCTTCTCACACCAAACAAGCCCTTTGGATTTGGCTAGTCTCTGTATTCCAATCCACACGGAGATACTTAAACTCTTCACTGAAGCTCCACAAGAAAATCCATTATTAATTTCTACAATCTCTCAGCCACCTCCTAATCTTTTTTTTTTTTGATAAGTAAATATTTATATAAGGCATTAAGGGAATACCGCCCATATACATAAAAGGCCGTAGACAAAAAGGCCCTATACACCACTATGTGAGATAAACAATTCAAACCAATCTAGAAACTGATCAAGGGAAGGATTACATTCCCCCTTGTCTCAACTATACAAACTACTAAGCACAAAACTCTTGATTTTAAATACAGGTTTTTCTAGTCCTTCAAAGCATCTTAAATTTCTCTCACGACAGATAGTCCACATCAAACAAAGTGGGATCATGGCCCAAATACGCTTCCTTCTTTTTCCTACTCTAGCACCCCTCCAAGCGATTAAGAGCTCCATAACACTCCTTGACATAGCCCATTGTAAACCGAACCAGCAAAACACCACAGACTATGGCTCCCATGCGAATGGACAACGGATTAACAGATGATCCACCGACTCTACATCCCTTTTATACATACAACACCTATTAACAATAATTCTCCGCCTTCGGATCAGATTATCGATGGTAAGAATCTTCCCCTGCGCCGCACACCAAACAAAAAAACTCACTTTCAACAGTGCCTTGGTCATGTCAAAAAAAAAACAGTGCCTTGGTTCTCCAAATTGCTTTCCATGGAAGGACAGAGTTACCATGCCCGCATAACACTTGATAATAAAACTTTACCTGAAAAGTTCCTGATTTTGACAAATTTCAGCGCATCTCGTGCCCCCCTACTCCTATCCCACGAAGGTGCAGAATGCTCACCAGAGTACATTTGAGAAAAGTGACTGTTCCTTCAATAAGTTTTGCCTCTTCCACCCAGCCAACCTCACCTCCTCTACAACCTCTCAATAACCACATCCAAAACTGCCTCAGGATTAAAAATGGACCCCGACGGCAACCAGAAGTGGGAAAAACTTTCCGAACCAAGAATAGCAGCCAGGGATTCCGCCCGAGGAAGCTCACCAACCAAAACAATTCCAACTCGGACAAACCTAAATTTCATCCCTTCACGCCCAATCTCATATATGAGCTATGACCCACTTAAAAACACAAGTTGAAGTCCTCCACTGACCCATATAAGAAGTCCCATGATCTGATACCAAGTATGGATGGTTCTCCAAGGGGAGGTGCATAGCTGAGTTGGTGGACTGATGTGGCTAATTCCTGCCTTAGACGGTTGCAGAAGTTGGTTAGGACTTAGGAGCATGTGAGCTCATTAGAGATCAGCCGAGCTGGCTCAACTCTGTTTCCAATTCTGTTATTTCGTTTTTCTTTCTTCGTATTTTCATTTTCAGTTGTAGTATAAAGAGGAGTGAGGGGGTGAGGAAGACGGAAGCGGTTTTAATAGAAATCAAAAGGGATTAAAGCTCCCCAATTCTATCTCTCAGATCCATTTCCATATCTTTTTCTCACTCAACACACCATTTCTACCTCCAAACGTATCATCCCACAAGATAATTCTCAAACTCCCCAAAAAATCCAAAATGATTATCCCTAACCCAGTTTCTAAAACCCCCCAAAAATAACAAATACACATTAACAAAGCAAAATGACTCGTGACACATCTAATTTCTCAAGGCAGAAGTACATTCACATTCACATTCAAAACACCCGCATAAAAATCAAAAAAAAAAAAATTATGGGTAAGCAGCACATACTCAATTATCACACTCATCAACAGAAATACACATACACAAGCATATGTAACTATGTAAGTATCTATGATGGGAGATAAAAAGGGAAGGTACGAACCGGCGCAGGATTTAATGGTGTGGATCTTGAGGAGCAAAACAAGAACACTGGCGAGATGGGTCATGTCCCCTGCTAATCTGAATATATTCATCATTTTTTCCTCTTCGACTTATGCTGAGATAAATGCGCCTGCTTGGATCAACCGGAAAATATTGGCCTCGGATCCCGACAGATCTGATTCTGCCCGGTTTTTTTCCCCCAGATCTCCGATTTGTCTTCTACAAATGGGCTTCTCTTATCCTGTTGATTTTTCTTTCTTGCGTGAACGGGAAAGGACGAGGGTAAGCCGTAACGGCGAGGAGGAGAGAAGAAATTTTGGCAAAGGAGAATGAGTAGTGTCACGTGCGGGAACGTAGCTCCCCCTGTTCCGACCCAACCCGTTTAGGACCCCGATTCTTACCAGTCCGGGTGTCCGCGTCAGCAGGCTCTTTTTTTTTAAAGAAAAAATAAGAACTTTGTTGATAGAATTTTTTTTTACAATTTTACCGTGTTTTGCACACGTGAACGAGAAATAACATGTTCAAATCAAATGAAAAATACATCAAACGATAAATAATTTACATAGTCATATGGCAGAAGAGCGCATGCAGGCTTAAATTTGAACCGCCAGAAGTAATTAAACTTTGATCATTCATGTGGATAATTAATGGTTTGAATTTGTAAAAGATTCCTACGATAAGATATTATTTTGTAATCCCTACGATGAGGCAAATGTTGTGAATACTGGCCGATTGTTTTTTTTTTTTTTTGGTCAAATGGAATAGAACCAATATATGCCAAAGTTTCCATCATTGGTTTCAGACAATGTAGAAGCCATTGAGATACGCCACGGTTCCACTTGATGACCCGAACAGTTTATTTTATATTTTTTATGTATATGTATATTCATTTCTCATTCAAATAATTAGATTGATTGGACATCAGTATATTAAACAAATTAAATTATAATTTTTTCTTGATTAGGAACAAATTATAATTGCCATAACATTGACTGTCAATTTTTTCCGTGAGTAATATTATAATTCAACCAAACTTTCATTGATGTCCGATTAAATTGATTTTTTTTTATGGGCAAGAAACAAATGCAGACTTACAAAATGAATGGCTTGAATAGTTAAGTTAGATTGTGGTTAATTCCATTTTACATCACATGGAGATCAAATGATTGGCTTTAAATCGTTAATTTAGACTATGGTAAGTTACATTTTGTCACATATTATTAAATGACTAGTGCTAGTCCGTGCCTACGGCACTACGCATCCCGGTTGGAAGGGGATGACAGTTGTGTAATTTTGGTGAAAATCATAGGCACTTAATCGGGAAGTGGGAGGATGCACTATGACCTTTAGATCGAATGAATCTAAGCAATTCCAATAATTTGTCCCCACATCCTTCTGTTTTATAATAGAGATAGGATCTTGATTCATTCCGACCATAAGATTTGCCAACCACCCTTTTCACACCCAAAAGAAAACAAAACTAAGATCTGTGTTCGTTTTGCGTCTCTAAGCTCAACCCATTTTTCTGCATGCGGTTCCAAATAATATTTCTCTCCAATTCTTCTTCTCATTTTTCTATTTATCTGCCGTATTCCAAACAGCCACAAAGCTATTGACAAAATTAAGAAGGCTCCATTTTCTAACCTGAACTGTACTAACTCTGTACTCTTCATTAAGAGACAAGAGTACTACTCCTAGCTACATGGGTTGTTGATACATGAATGAAAGAACAAGAAGGGAAGAAACATAAACCAAGACTGTTTGGTAGTGTTGGTTTGCTATTTTAGTTTAGTTTTAGTTTTGTATTTCAATCATTACCTTACTTCTTTTTCTAATCATTATTTTATTTTTTCAATTATTATTTTCTCATTTTTCTCTATCTCTCCAATCATTACCTACTTTTTAATCATTATTCTATTTCTCTCTCCATCTATTACCAAAACTAAATTAAATTAAACTGCCAACCAAACAAAGTTAACTGACAGTACTCCATACAAGCTGCTTTAGAAGTATTTGTGTTGGCTTCAACGGGACCCAAAGGCGTCGATCAGTCCCGGCGTTAACCCTCCGCTGCCATAGAGGGGTGGCACCACGGTGGTTCGTGGCAGAATTGGTGCATTTGAAGACGGAGTTGTAGTCGTTGTGCTGTCGGTGCCTCCAGTCGCGCTGGAATTGGGAAAGAATCAATAACAGTTAAGCAGTTGTTACATGAATAACTGGCCTACAATCGAGGCAAAGACAGAACCAGAATTTTGTGGAAATCCATATGGAAAACTTTTTCCTACTTGCAGCGAGAAAAAGTTTTAATTTCCAAATGACGCAGAGTTTAATTCACTGACTTAATGTACAAATAAAGTTAAGAGAAAAATTCTGAAGGTACAGGTGCAGTAAAACTATATTAGACTTGTTACTCTTCTGTGTTAATCTAAGTTAAGTGGTTTGGTTTCGAAAAAGATGGCAACGAAAGAGTGGTCAGTGGTGTACCTTGGAGACGATTGATAACCACAAGACCCATAACCTACAAAAATGAAAACAGAAACCCACAAAAAAAGAAGCAGCAAACAATGAGCACTCGATCCAAATGACAAGATACAAAAAACAATATTCCAAGAAGCTGATTTTTTGATTTTTTTTTGGATATTTCTCAAAATGATTTTGTAATGTGTTTATGAGGAGTGGATCCATCCAACTCTTCGTTGGATGTTCGTTTTTCAGTTTTTATCCCGTTTCTTTTCTTTTGCAGGGCCGGCTGGCTTGCGTCGCTCCTTGCCACGCACCGCGTGGCTGCTGCCTCCACCCCTGCTGCTGTTGCTGTTGTTCCGTTGTCGGCGGCTAGAGAGAGGATCATAAGAAGGAGTGTTGTGGTTAGCATCTTAGATAGTGATGCCATCGCCATGGCTCGGTCTTGTTCGGTTTGGATTTTGAGAGAGGTTTTTGAGAGTAATGAGTGGAGAGAAATAGATAGAGAAAATTTAGAGGGCTGCTACTCCCCCCCCCCCTGACACACACACCCCCCCGGCCCCACCTTCTTTTTCCCAATTTACCCCCCCCCCCCCCTCCCCCCTCTCTCTCTCTCTCTTCCTTTTTTTTTTTTCCACTTTCTGCTTCTTTTTTTCCCTTTTCTTTTCCAGTTTTTTTTTTCATTTTCTTTCTTTCCGGTTTGAATTTTTTTTTCTTTTTAATAATAGGTTCAAGTCTAATTCTAGGCTTTGTAAAGTAATTGAAAGAAAAAAAGTGTTTCAATTGATCATGTTTATCCCACTGTTTTCTTTTTCTTTTTTTTGTCCTTTATAGATTAAAAAATATAGTTACGAAAATAAGTGTTTCAATTTTCAATCCGTTTGAACTGGTGCAAAGTTGTTATTTTTCTGATCATTTCATCCTAAATGGTCATAATAAATTTTTGGCTCCAAGGGTTTTCAATGGACACCCTAAGAGAGTCTTAAAACTAAATAATGAGTCTTAGGGAGTTTGTTGAAAAGTCTTAAACCAAAAAATTCATTATGACCATTTAAAATAAAATAATAAAAAAACGATATTTGCTCTGATTTAATTGAATTGAGAATTAAAGC
Source organism: Rhododendron vialii (assembly GCF_030253575.1). Taxonomy (NCBI): domain Eukaryota; kingdom Viridiplantae; phylum Streptophyta; class Magnoliopsida; order Ericales; family Ericaceae; genus Rhododendron; species Rhododendron vialii. The sequence goes on along the minus strand of NC_080558.1, from coordinate 8,841,349 downwards.
ACTTAATTCTTGAATTATATTTTTAAATATACAAATGGTGTATTTATAGAAATTAAATAAATAAGATATAAGTAATTAAATAAAAAAATAAATTAAAAAGTATGGGGGACCCGGGGGCTCTGCTGCCTCCATTGACATAGTAGCCCCTAAAACGTTTCCGTTTTAGTTATAAAAAAATAGAACCCATCCATTTGCAATCCTATGGAGTATAAACGTGATTTGAAGCAACATACTACTGAATCAGTTAAGAGGATCTATGCTAAATAATGGTTAACAAATTTATAAAATTGTACTATAGTTAAAAAAAAGTAATCCTGAATATAATATTTGTATTATGGATTAGTATGTCGTTTGCAAAATACATTTCGTAATTAGTTCCCGAACACTAATTGTAATCTTAATGAATTTTTTGCTTTACGACCTTTCAACGAGCAACCTAAGACTCATTATTTAGTTTCAGGACTCTCTTAGGGTGTTCATTGAAAGGCCTTGGAGCCAAAAATTTATTACGACCATTTAGGATGAAATGATCAGAAAAATAACATCTTTGCACTGGTTCAAACGGATTAAAAATTGAAACACTTATTTTCGTAATTATATTTTTTAATCTATAAAGGACAAAAAAAGAAAAAAAAACAGTGGGATAAACATGATCAATTGAAACACTTTTTTTCTCTCAATTACTTTACAAAGCCTAGAATTAGACTTGAACCTATTATTAAAAAGAAAAAAAAATTCAAACCGGAAAGAAAGAAAATGAAATAAAATGAAAAAAAAAACTGGAAAAGAAAAAAAAAAAAGAAGAAAAGAAGCAGAAAGTGGAAAAAAAGTAAAGGGAGAGAGAGAGAGAGAGAGGGAGAGAGAGAGGGGGGCGGGAGAGAGAGAGAGAGAGAGAGGGGGGGCGGGGGTAAACTGGGAAAGGGAGGTGGGGCCGGGGGGGGTGTGTGTCAGGGGGGGAGTAGCAATTTACAAAATTTATTAAAGACCATACCCAAAAATTGTGAAACCCCAAAACGAATAAGTCCGAACGAGTGGGTGATGGGTATAGTGAGAGAATCAAGGAGGACTGTTCTGTTACTTCTGTACTTCTATGTTCTGTTCTTTTCTTCACTTTTGTGTTGGCTTTTGCCTTTTCTTTTCCTTTTGAGAATGAGATGTTCTTGTTTTGGTTGTTTTAAACGGGAAAAAAGCCCTCTTTGGGACATCTGTTGTGGGTAACTTTGGTAAGGGTTAGTGTGAGGGGTCATCATCCAATCCACCGACTTAAAGATAGGGTTGATAAGAACCCAACAAGTCAAATAGTTGATTGTTAAAGGTTAGTTTGAAAACTTAATAAGTCTTCAAATATGTTGGAATTTTGCTTGTTTACGAGACGAGTCAATCTCAAATGAGTTTAAATGGAGCCGATGACGAATCGGTGTCGAGTAGCTTAAAGTTTTTAAACATCATAAGTCGAACGAGCTGAGTAGTAATTTGATCGAGCGTAGTTTCAAAGCTTAACGAGTTTCAAAAAGATGTTCAAGCTTAATTTGTTTATATAACAAACCGATCTCAAATAACTTTTAGGATGTCATTGACGGATATTAATTATCAAAATACTTCATTGGCCGTCATTTTCCCTAACTTTTAACAATGAACATGAGGTTGCAACTCCAACACTGGGCTTAGCCCATTTATTTCAGGTGGGCTAGCCGAGCAAGAATAGTATGGGCTGGGCTACGGCATAGGGGTTGAAGCCCAATCCAAGTCTGTCGAATATATTATATGAATTTTTTCATTGAATAGTTGAAAATGTCAAGTCAACCTCAAAATATTTACTTTTATTCAAATATTATTGAAAATATTCAAGTAAATTTTTTTGGATTTTTCAATTCCTTTCGTCAAGACAAATCAATAATCCATAAAAATTTAGTACAAATCTAACAAATACGAAAAAAATAACGAATGCTAAATGGAAGTCTTGAAATTATGAGAACGGATATGAAGTTAGTTAAATGGAAGTCTTGAAATTAAAAATAACGAAGGCTTGAAGTATCACTAGCCACAGGTAGTGCTAGCAAGAGGGGGTGTGGCATAAGCCACTTTAAGCTATTTCTTTTTACACAAGAACGTTTTACTGTATTTTACAATCGGCTCACACACATATTACGCACTTCTCTCGGGCAGAGTGTGGCACATATTGTCAATTTGTCGTGTGATAAGATGCCAGCTTAGTTGTGAAGCTATCATGCATTTTGATGCCGTCATGTACTTGTTCCTCTTTATCATATCTTTGTAAATAAGAACTTTTGTACTATGTTTTGAAACAAAATGAAAAGACTTTCTCTCAAACACTCTTTTTATATATATACATCGACATCGAAAAGAACATTTATTTAATTAAAAACAGTCTTAGTTTGAGTCAAAATAAAGTTACATTTTAAATAAGAACATTTTATTTTACATTCGGCTCACACACATGACACGCTCACAGTCTCCCACACGGACTATACATCAATCTTCCGTCTTCCAGTTCGATGACACCCACGCTCACCCAAAAAATTGCTTGATTAGATGATGATTTGAAAATTGATTCAACACCACTTTATTTATTAGATTTAAAAATAAAGTTATTCCGTTTTGCTAACCATTTAAACTGTTTTTATTATATATTAATAAAGAATGATTAGCTTCAAAATGTGTAGTTAAAAACACAAATTAATAATAAACACGACACCTAGTATGGTTGGTTCACTCTGCTATGTAAGGGAGAAGTCGTAAGTTTGAGTCTTCATGAAAGAGGTACTCGGCTATTGTCATAATCACGAATAACTAACCCCTAACATAGTATGTACCATCTGGCAAAAAAAATTACAAATGATTAATCGTCAAATGTGTGCACTTTTTTAGGAGTATTAAACATAAAATTTTTACTGTTAGGATTTGATTTTATCAGATTTCGCCACTTCAAAATTTCAAGCCACCATTCTTCAATGTAAATAGAAATCGGAAAGGAAGAAGAAGCGTGTGCAGTTAAATCTGCACCGTTTATATAGATGTTGAATATTCTTATCGGTAAAAATATCAAAACAAATCTAGACTATTAAAAATACTATGTGATAGTTGCGATCACTTTTATTTTTTGATCTAACAAAAGTAACATTTTATTAAAAGGGGAAAGGGGGAAGGGGAAAGGGATTTCAAAAGGTTGAGGTTCCTGACGGGAAATCCCGACCGGATTCCAGACGGCCTGTCGGGCCCACTCCGGCGACCGGACGGCTGATTCGAGCCGTCCAAAAATTCTAAAAAAAAAAATCGAGTGGGTGAACACGGGAATCAACGGCATCCGACGTGTATAGGTGGCCGATCGGATGCCGTTGATTCCCGCGTTAGCCCACTCGATTTTTTTTTTTTAGAATTTTTGGACGGCTCGGATCAGCCGTCCGGTGACCGGAGTTCCCCGTCGGAAACTGTAATGAACTGTAGCGCTGCTCGAAAAATAATCCAATTGGTATCAAAGCCAAATCTCGATAGCCTAAACATCTGTAGGCCTAAAATGTCCAACTAAAACAATTAGCGCAAAAAAGAAACCTAACCCAGAATAAAACAATAAGCGCAAAACTTCTACCAACAGCTGCCCACCACCGCCGCCCGCCATCCAGACAGAAATCACCAACATCACCGCACATCCGCCACTGGCAACCACCAAGCCCGCCGCTGGCCACTCCATCGGAGAGATATAAGGTGCAAAAACCGAACCAAACTGCCGCGAGAGCTCAACCCTACCCCTACCGTTAGGCGAGGACTTAGACTGCATCTCTGCAGTTGAAACTTTGGCTGCAGACAAGCCACTTCCAATCGGAGAAGATGACGACGAAGGAGTGGCGTACCTTGGAGACGATGGATAAACACAAGACCCATAACCTACAAAGGAAAACAAAAACACACAAAAAAAAGAAGAAGCAAACTATGAGCACACCAACACAACACAGACACACACCAAAAAAAAAAAATCCAGAGAAAGAAAAATGAGAGAGAGAGAGAGGGGGAGGACAAACTCGGGTCGGTCTTTGAAGCGGTTGCCGTGCCACCGAAGTCACAGCTGTCGGGAGCACTGCCTTTCCGCTGGTAATAGCTGTTGAACGCGTACGAAGCGTGAGACTGCACCGTGTTCGGAAGGTGACACGGCCCCGACGGCCGGACCGGCGCGCATTCGGCTCCCTCGCCGCACGCGTAGTCGAGCGCCGTTTGCAGAGCCGCCTGGCTCGCGTCGCTCCTTGCCACGCACCACGTGGCTGCTGCTTCCACCCCTGCTGTTGCTGCTGCTTCCACCCCTGCTGTTGCTGCTGCTGTTGTTCCGTTGTCGGCGGCTAGAGAGAGGATCGTAAGGAGGAGTGTTGTGGTTAGCATCTTAGATAGTGATGCCATCGCCATGGCTCGGCCCTATTTGGTTTGGATTTTGAGAAAGATTTTTGAGAGTAATGGGCAGAGGAGAGCTATAAATAGAAAAAATTTATTTAAGAATGAACCTAAAATTATACAATAATTCAGGAATACTGCCATATGATACTCCGAACCACTTTACAACCATATATTCTTGTGGGGTCTACCATTAATTATGTGAACCCCACATGAATGTGTGGTTATAATTAAAGTGATTCAAATATCATGTGACGGTATTCCCGAACTATTGAGTAATTACTCGTTCTGTTCTTTAATTCTCTTTTGCGTTTGGCTGCTTTTTCTTTTCCATCGTGAATGAGATGTCCTTGTTTTTGGTTATTTTAAACGGGTAAAAAACCCTATTTGGGACATCTGTTCTGGGAAACTATGGTAAGGGTTAGTGTGAGGGGTCATCATCCTATCCACCGACTAAAAGCTAGGGTTGATACCAACCCAACATTGAGCCCAACAGTTGATTGTTCAAATTTAGTTTGAAAACTTAACAAGTTTTAAAATATGTTAGAATTTAGTTTGTTTAGAAACTAATCGATCTCAAACTAGCTTAAATGGAGTCGATGACGAACCACTATTGAGTAGCTTGAAGTTTTTAAACATCATAAGTCAAACGAGCTAAGCAGTAATTTTTTCGAGCGTAGTTTGAAAACTTAACGAGCTTCAAAAAGATGTTCAAGCTTAATTTGTTTATATAACAAACCGATCTCAAATAACTTTTAATGAGTGAACACGAAGTCGAACTCCAATAATTTGGTTCAGTTATCAGCCAAAACTAATCCGGAGCACTGGGCTTAGCCCAATCCAAGTTTGTCTTGCAGGTGGGCTAGCAGTGCAAGAATAGTATGGGCTGGGCTAGGGCATAGGGGTTGAAGGCTTGAAGCCCAATCCAAGTCCGTCTAAAATATTATATGAATTTTTTCATTGAATGGTTGGAAATACAAGTCAAACTCAAAATATTTACGTTTACCAAAATATTTTTCAAAATCTCAAAGATAAAGCCCAAATAGCCTAAAAAGCCGACTTTTAGGGCTTTATCTTTGATAATTTCAAAAATATTTGGGTAAAAGTAAATTTTTTTTGGGTTTTCCAATTTCTCTCGTTGAGACGAATTAATAAACCACAAAAGTTTAGCACAAAACTAACAAACACGAAAAAAATTCAAATAAGGATGAAACAAGAAAAAAGCCCCCAAAGCTTAGGAGAACAAGGCCTAAAATGAAATCAGTCAACGTAAATGGCAGTCTTCAACTCATTTGAACTGTGGAACAACGAGTTGGCAAAGACAGCTAGGGTTCACTCCCCAACATTCCCCATGCGATCGCATGTTCGAACGCCTTTGCAATAGTAAATCCATGAACCATATTACCATGTAATAGAAACTGTTCCCACGGCCGCACCTTGTTGGGATAGTTGTAGCTTTGGCCATTGTCCCCTTCTCGAGATCCATTGCGGATTTGGAGGTGCATATGGTCACACTCAGAACAAGTAGCTATGCCAATCGGCTCTCTCCCCGCCCTTTTTGTCTTGAGGAGGGGGGAAAACTCGGAACAAGAATGGTTAGCAGAACATTTTTGAACGCGAACAAGCTGCTGCCTGCCATATAGAACTTTGTTTACTCACAGGATCGAAATGCCATACCATTGCAGCCCCTCAACTGATGACAACTCTTAACACAATACAACGAAGGCAATGCAAGAACAGCTGGGGGATCATGTAAGTAAGCTCTGAGATCCCAGGAAAAACGAAAGAACGAAACTCATTTCTCATATAACTGATTTGATGATGTACATCCACTATCGAAACAACAAAAAGCGGTGGCAAAAATGATATCAATTCTCTCTCTCTCTCTCTCTCTCTCTCTCTCTCTCTCTCTCTCTCTCTCTCTCTCTCTCTCTCTCATGCAGGGAGCTCAATTCAATTCCCTGGATTAAATTTGGAAAAGGTCATAATGAATGGAAGGTAAAAAGAATTGCTCAAAGTTTTTCGTAAAACATGATGTAGGCCTCACACCGAAGAACTTCTTCCATTGAAGCCTCGCGCACATAAGCATCACTGGCATGATACCACACAAAATCTGCGCTTTCTTTATCCACCTTCTTGTTACCCTTTGCAGCTCTGACATAGGCAACATAGTGGCCTCCCCTCATGGTCCCCAGATGCTCCACCACTCCAATCAGCCGGAATTTGTACTCATCTGCCCCCATGCACCTGTATTTCATTAAAATGAGGATAAATCAACACGGCATTACCATCTACATTATCCATATCTATAACAGATTTCATGTTTGCAAGCTACAAGATTCTACATTTATACAATATACGATATCAAAAAACGCTTAGGTGGTACAAGTCGAACCAACTTATAAAACAGAAAGAAACAAAGGAACAAAAAAACTAGTAGACAATGAACAGAATGCCCAGAAACGTCCCATATTTTGATGCTGAAAGTGACTTCAACAGAAGTATCAATTGTGCTTATATAATGCAAAGGCCACAAGGATATTACAGGAATGGTGGAGAAACTATCTAATTGCCTCCAATAACAGTTTATAGTGACTACTCGTTCTTTTCACACTTCTTTCAGAATATGGCTGTAGTCTGATTTTGTCTGACAACCAAAGTACGAGTATCAGTAAACTGATTAGAAGTATGTTTGAGGCTTTGAGCATCAAATGATCCCTCAGGGAAAGTAAGTCACAGATGAGGGCATGAGCGAGCAAAGATAGAAATGGCTATAACTTTGTAAAATAAGACTGATGAAGAGGAAAGAATGAGCTGATACAAGTTGGATAGAATAGTGTAATTACAGGTACACCGAAGGTACTTAAAAATACATACAGGCATGAGACAGCCACAAAGAACATAGCAACATAGAATGACCATAAACTGTACATGTAGGCTCCAATGAATAAGGAAGAGCGCCTCCTTGACAAACGGTAGTTCGACATCTGGGTAGAGCATGTCTTTGTGGTAGGCCTAACCTACCGGCTACCGGATAGTGGCTTCTCGAGGGAAGCAACTGTGAGAAAGGTTTAAAGAGGAGACACTCAGCGACGTGGATCAAAGTAGGGAGTATAGAAACTTAGAAAGTATCTGTGCAAATGAGTAAAACAGCGAGTTGGTGATATATACATACAGAGTGTACAACTGAGGAGAGAAGTAGTAACTGTGGAGCCTATTCAAACACCATACACTCGCCCATCGTAGACATGGGTCATTGTTGTAAGGGCCAGCTGGCCAGGCATCTCCTGAAGTATGTTACGTGGACTAGGGTGGTGGTATGTCTCTAATAGCCAGATTGATCTACATCTATAACTACAATGATACATGGCGAATTTCATGTCTATTAACAACTTTTCTTTTAAGCGAAGAATAGTAGCTCCTGGGACTCTGAGGCATAGTTTTAAATATCGGCCGATACGAACTGGTTCGTACCGGTATTTGAGACTTCCGGTTCGGATATAGGCCGGCATAACGAGGAGACTGAAATTCACTGGTGAACCGGCCGATTCCCGATACGTATCGGTATGTAACCGATTTGTGGACCGGTTCGGCCGATTCGGCCGGTTCATATCGGTTCGGCAAAAAAAAAACAAAAAAACAAAAAAAACATAATGTTGCATAATGTGGCTAGCGATTATGTAATGTAAAACCTCTATGGTGTGTTTATTTTAATGTCTTCATCTTATTTTTGCTATTTATGTCAATTATATCGAAACTCATAATGTTGCATTTTTCTCATATTTGTAAAATCTTATTGACTTGCGGGTTTTGATAAATTATTGGATATTTCGCATGAAGAGAATGGGCTATTACATGTCTTAAATTAATTAAAATGTGATAATTTAAGCTAATGTTGGGGGCAAAAGTATATTTTTCAAGTTTTACACATGTTGCTGATGATTTTTAAAAATTCACGACCGCGACACCCGATTCCCGCGACGTATGACCGATACGTTCCAATACCGATATACCGCGACCGATACCGCGACGGCGACCGATACCGCGATTTAAAACTATGCTCTGAGGACAACACTAGCGAGAATGGCATCACCTCTCGCTCACTCTATCTTCACGTCTCACCAGGTAGGTTCTTTCCATACTCTTGTTTCTCTCTCTTGTTCATATATGTCTGCCAAAAGAAAGTAAAATCCGAGTTGGCATCACCTCCTGCTCGATCTACTACTGTGTCCCCCTCATGGGTCGACAGCAGTGAGAGCTCCTTAAGTTAAGACTTGACATGTTACTAATGGCATGTTCAGAAAGAAGTGAAAAAAGTCTGAAGACTCAACTTAAGTTCAGATGTAATTTTGTCTTTGTTACTACCTACTAGCAAAACCTGAAACATAACTTAGAACTTAAAGTGTGGAGAGTGAAACTTTCTTTGCTGAAACAAGCATGCAGCCGAGAACTTCACTAGGAATCGAACCCAAAATCTCTAGTTCTCTGAACTAGCGCCTTTCCATTAGGCCATGAAGTCATATATAATCAAACATGCAAAAATTTACTCATAGAACTACAGAAACATATCTAGTTGGTGATTTGTAAGCCTTAACCCATGCACACGTATAACAGGTTTTTTCGCCCCCAATGTTTCCCTATGTCTCCATTTCTTTTCTAGGTCTCCATCATGTTTCTGAAATATTTCCAAAATGTCTCTGGGGTTGACTCAGATGACCCATCAATATGCATTTTTATACTTCAGCGCACCAAGCTAGTAGTGGGGCTCAAACTACTAACCAAATAGAAAGTAGAGTTAGACTTGACCAGAAAAAGAAGTGTGGTATATTCAGCACTCGCAACTTTATTTCTTTTTCTAATCCAGTGCGTAGGACTAGTACAACATAAAACATGTGATACTTTTTTACTTCGTTTATACAACAACAACAACAACAACAACATAACATAACCCATCTAGTCCCCAATCATTGGGGGTATGGGCGGGGGATGATTGGAGATAGACCTAACCTTTGGCAATATATGCACAAAGTGGCTGCTCTGAGAATACCATTGAAACAGTGGCCCTCCTAAACACAATATGTTTTCCTTAAGTCCAAGGCAACACAAGTACACATATTATACTTCAGAAGGTATGAAGAGTGGGCTCTATTCTTTTGCCCTATTCGAGGGTGTGATGTCTAAGTCTGAACCGTCTATCAGCTTTCAGCCTTTCACATGAACTATATCATTACGGGTATTGTAGATATACCTACTAAAACACTAGTAGCAGTATTCCACACAGGTACACCGTGCAAGGATAAACCTGGCTAAGAACCCAATTTCAAAGTAACTTTAGACAAAGTGTATAATATTTAAAAAAACACCAATTATAGATGAGGAAAATGCTCAAGCAAATAATTCATGCTCATTATCATTCTATATCATTAGAATATGAGTAGGTAAAGGAGCCAATAAACAATTTCCTGCTTCCTGGGAAGGCTACATCTGTACAACACACCGGTTCTTCTGTCTTTGGCGGGTTTCTTTGATAGTCTGGCATAATAGCCTAAATGCAGATGTGACAAGAAGAAGAACAAGCACGCAAGAAAACATTTACAACCATACAATAGGTTTTGTGGAAGAGAAGAGAAAATAAACATGTACTAAAATAAGTGCAACAGTTCTCTGCAATAGATAAGAGAATCTATATAAATACACCTAAAACTGGTAGGAAGCATTAACAAGGAGGATACCAGAATGAAACAAAATTTGTCTACTAGAAACTGCAACAACAAAGTCCATTAAACAAGCATAAAATTCCGAACATAAAAGCTGAGAGAAAGCAGTTTGCTGAGTAAGTAGAAATGACACGGAAGAGAGAAATCGAAAAATGAAAGAAAGAGTAAACGATAAGGGACTGATGAAGTTGCGAAACTAATAGCAACAATACGCCCAAGCAAGGGTCAGAAGAACACCTGGGATCCAAGTATGGTCTGAGATCAATTGTCTCTCCGAAAACCACATGACCATTCAATTTGCTCAAACGACCACGAGCATCTTGACTGAATCTCTTTAGATGGATGGTCAAAATAGGTGGTGCCCTATTAATGAGAATTCTTTTAGTTGCATCCCTCTTCACCTTCAAGCTATCAGAATTCATCTCCTCATTGTCACTTCTTTCTGATTCAGACCCTTTAGGCAACAACTGAGACTTCATTTGCTGAACCTCACCAGTGTCACATCCAGCATTACTAGGATCATTAACACTGCAAGAACCACTAGCTTCACCACTGATACTTGCTTGAGTACAAGTCTTATAAGAACTTGAAGACTGTGATAGCTCTGGACATGCATCATTCATGTCACTACTTCCTTCTTTTAACTGGGAAATTGATAAAATCAACCCAGCTTCCTCACTGAACTCCTTCTCGTTTTGGTTATCATTAATTTTACCATTTTCTGACACTACCGCTTCATTAGACGTACTAAATACAGTTTCTCTAATATCTCCGTCATTAGGGAAGGGGCCTTCATTTGTCGAATTTGATGGAGCACTTTGAATTCTATTGTCTGCCCCTCTCATCTGAATCTCTGATGCACCATTCTGCTTACTCTTCCTTGATTGCATCCTTTGCTTTTGCACAGCTTTCGAACAATTCTCACAATGCCAAGCATGTTCATCAGAAAGAAGCTCTGGCTTAGTAAACAATGCCAAACAACTCTCTATTGACACTGGGGAGTCACTATTGTCGACTTCATCTGGATCAGACTCACTGATATTTGCAACTAAGAAACCAGTTTCTGCAATTTCATTACCCTGAATGTTAGTATCAATAGACAAGGATTTTAAATTGGGGCCTTCAACAATTTCTGGCTCATTAAATAAGCCTCCAAAACCATCAAAGTCCGATGCATCTGGTTCATAGCCAACAACTGACGAGGAGGCCTCGCCTTCTCCTCTCAAAATCTCACCACTAATCGAAGTTTCTTCTTTCTGAGGAAACACCAGGTCCTCGGAGACTTGAACCTGTAATGGAAGCAAAAATATATCATTTGGAAGAGCGTCCTTGCTTCCAGAATCTTGGACTACGGATACATCATCAACATTTGAACCAATGTCATTGTCATCAGGTAAAGCACCTGGCTCAAGGTAATCCAACCATGTTAGGTCGCCCAATGAATCTGCTGTGCCTGTTTCCTTCAGGGAGGCTTCACCTTGAGCAGCATTGTTTTGTCCTGAATCATAAATCATTGCGATATCATTAGCTTTTGAAGCTATGTCCTGATCATTCGAAACAGGAACTGATTCCAGATAATCAAACCATGAAAAGTTGTCTAACGAATCCTCATCCATAAACGGCTTCTTCTCTAAATCTTCAGCGGTTGAGAGACTAGATGAGACTAAACACTTTTTATCTTCCACTGTAGGTGGGCCAGTGAATTCCATCGTTTTAGGAACCACCAAAGAATCTCCCACTTTTTCTGTGACAGAATCTGCATCCCTATTAGTTTTCGGGCGAATCCTTCCACTTCTTTTTGGAGGCAGTTTTGGCTTCTTAGCTCGAGGAACAGGTGGGGCCCTTTTAGAAGGGGGTTTCTTAGTTGGAACTGGAAGTGAGAGATCTAGAAACGGCTCAAACACTGTTGAAGAATGCCCACACTCCAAACAAGAAACAGTACTAGATAGTTGGCCCCCAAAGGCTGCATCAACAAAAGTAGGACCGAGGGTTTTGGAATTCCCATTTTCCCATGATACGGTCTGTTTTCTTGCGCTCAACTCCTCTGTACACAATCCATCAAGTAAACAACGAAGCAATTCGTGACTGTCGTGCTGTTGATACCCCCGAAATTGGGGAGCCTTGGCACACAGACACCCAAAAAAGGACCTTGGATTCATGGAATTTTTCAAGCCAGACTCCGGACTGGCTTCTAAGAAGAACTTCTTCAAAGAAACAGTAAGCGACCCCACAGACTCATCAAGTTCTAAGAAATAGTCCCGTAATCTATCCATTGCCAAGAGATTCTGCATGATTGAATTGAAGAAACAAGTATTACCGAGATTTACCAAGCCTCTGACCACATTACCATATTTCCCATCAAAACTAGCTGAAGCGGTGTTTGCCGATTTTATCCCACTTGCAACGCTTCCACTCCCTGACCAACCATCCTCAACATCCTCAGAGGGCCCTTGAGATGATTGCCCCTTTATCAGTTTGACAACACCTAACAACAAATCTTTCTTTTCACCATTTTCATCCAAAGTTTCAACTGGAATGAGTGTATTGCACTGGAAGCACCACCGTAACTGAGGGTTTTCAAATTGAATTGCCCATGGATGTCGGGTTTGCCTTGCATGTCGAACTGCATGGCTTTGAGGGGTGTTCGGGAGTCCAATCCCTCCACATGAAATATGGCCACAATCCAAACATACCCACATTGCTTTGGAACTGGATTTAGTATCACCAGAACCTCCCCCTTTCTTCTTCCCTTGATTGCCCTTCCCCTTACTTGACCGCCTATCAACCACAACTTCCCTACAATCTTCGCACCTAATACGTTCTTGAGATTCTAATCTTGAAGAAACTTTGACCAAATCAATGACCTGATCAAGATGAGAACATAGCTTCCTCTCTTTTATGACATCATCAACAGCCGCAGTGCTTGTAATGCTTTGCTGGGGATGGGCAACAGTTTTTGTAGAAAGGGTAGAAGGCTGCTTCTCCTTATGAACACTACGGGCCTTCTTCTTAACCTTTTTCCCCATTTAATTCCTACAACCAATCAGAAAAACCATAAACACAACTACACAAGCAACAAAAAAGACCCCCAAAACTAAAACCAAAACGACTAGGCAAAAAATAAAGAGACGGGAGATAACGAATGCAAATCAGTCAAACAGATCCACAAGCACTAGATACCCACTAGTCGGTCACTTTAAATAGGAGGCACTAAAACTGTATTTATAAATCCTAAAAAAACAATTCCCTGTGAAACCAATAGGCACTACAAGCCCACATTTAACACCATATTACAAATTTCTCGGCAAAAATACAGTCATGACTAACAATCATAAGAATGCATAAACACAACCAACCGACTATTTCACCTTTACATAGAAACATATCATTCCAAAAAGAGTAGAACCTACGACAGATTTTTGTATCTAGGAGATACCCAGCTGTCGTCGTGTATCAGAAAGAAGATACCAAGAAAAATTAGTAAAGGAACCAATGCATAAACATAAACCGAAAAATCAAAAAATAAAAACCAAATTCACAAAGCACGCAATCAAATTACGAGGAAGAAGCCATTCCAAACCAATCAAATACAGAATCACAAACAAGTCCCCAAACAAAAAATCAGTTAGGTTATTGAACCTAACCAAGTTCAGACCGAGTTCACAGATATCACTACACTTTTCTTGAATATCAATGAACCTTTTACCTATTATCTTCCGCCTTTAGGGCAGATTTTAGCATTTTCCACAATAACTATAGAAGCAACAGCACTAGAACAAGCATTAAAACAAAACCCAAGCCCACAAACCCAACAAGAACTACAAACCGACATAGTTAAAAACCGAAGCAAGAATCATTACAACAAGATAAGGTCATAGGTTCACAGCTAACGATCATACCAATGGTTAAAACCCAACAACTGATTACTTCACGAATAGATACAAACTTTTTGCTACAAAATCAACAAAACCCACGAGAGATTTTTGGTTTCCGGGAGATACCCAGATGTCTTTTGAAACGAAAAGCATCTCTAACTGCAATAAGTAGGTATTCAACACTGATAAAAAAATTTAAGAAATGAACAACAGATTCACCTGAAAATCTGGAGGGGGGGGATGGATTTGGGTTACATAAGAGGGAGAGAAAGGAGAGGGATGGTCGGAGATTAGGATCTGTATTATTGAGTGTGTTTAGAGAGAGAGAGGAGAGTGGTCAGTGGTGTGCTCATGTTGAGGCGTTTGGCGCACCCTTTTGAGTCCCCTCTCTCTCTCTGTCTGTCTTATAGGGAGGAGAGAGAAACAAAGAGGCGAGGGAGAGGAAGTGAAGGTGAAAAACAGTGAGGAAGGGGTTTATCACCCTTTCCTTGGGGTTAAAAGCTACCCAGATAGAGTATATGGATAGACATCCAACGTCCAATTGCTGTAATTTTCCTTTTCCGATGCCCAACTGGTTTCTAAATTCAAGCAATGACCACCCCATGTAATTTCCAATCGATCGAGATACAAATGAGAAGGAGCAAAGACATACCTAATCTTTCATAATACATGCGTAAAATATATGAGAAGGACGGAAGACATACTTAATCATCGATAATATATGCGTAAATTAGTTACCCTACTGATCCGAATATTGGTTTAATCTATTGTACCATTTAATTAAAAAAAAAAAATGTAGTTACCCAACGTATCACTGAAATAACAGCACATGTATACAAAGACCGAAAACAACTTAAAAAATCAGTAAAGATACCGGTACAGAAAAATTGGGACCGAAATCCTACCGACGGCCGCCGGTGGGCCGTCTCCGGCCACCGGACGGCCGATCCGAGCCGTTCAAAAATTCTAAAAAAAAAAACCGAGGGGCCCAGCGCGGGAATCAATGTCATCCGAGGTGTGTAGGGTGCTTGATCGGAGCACCCCTTTTCGTGTATATACATGATCGGCCGTCCGGTGGCCGGAGACGGCCCACCGGCGGCCGTCGGTAGGATTTCGGTCCCAATTTTTCTGTACCTATAGCAGTACTCTTAAAAAATATGTCAGGGAATGATATACCCGAAAGAGAGCGTTGCTAGGGGTACAGATAGGTTCTGTATGTGCGCATACAGATCCATTTGAGACTCGTCTCGAGTTAAAAAATAATAATCGAAACTGTTCACTTTGTTCTATTCTTTTTTTATTTTTTAGGTTTTTAAAAAAAAAAAATCAGCTCAATTGAATATCGGTAAGAACGTTTACGAGACATCCCGGGTTCCAAATTGAAACTTTGAGACGGATAGAGTACCTGCTAAAAATAATAGCAAAGGACAACTATTTTCATCCGCAAGATAAAAACGTGTTGATATGTCTTATGTTTTGGTGTTTTTCCTTCAAACACTAATATTCATGCCTTCAAAGTTTATCTTCTAGTTTTGCACTCATAATTATGTTTGAAAACTTATTACTGGAGATCTATTGAAGAAGATTCATACGAGAGTATAGTATTGCAGAAAAATTACGAAAATTTTCAAAATTTTCCAAGTGAAATTTTGCAATTTCGCATTGCAGTTTTTAAATGTCGGAAAAGCCACAAAACTCCAACTTAAAGCATCTCAAATCCTTTTCATTTTTTCCTATCAAAATTTGAGTAAAAACACAAAGTGTCATTTCCAATGGCATACCCTTTTGACATTTTGACTCTTTTTCTTACTCAAATGTGGAAAGACCCAAATCCATACTTTTTGACCCATATTTTAAAGGGAAAACACAAAAAACACTAGATTTTGGGTTAAAAAAGAAGAAGAGAGTTTAGCATTGGATATGACATACCCAAATGAAGTTTTTGACCCAAATTTTTAATGAAGTTTTTGACCCAAATTTTTACCAAAACACTAGTAAACGAATGGGTTAGGGCCGGAGATGTTCTTATATCAGGTTTGGTTGCCTCATATGGGAAAGAAAATCTGGGCTTAATTTGTTGGTCCTGATCTGCAAGGTTACCTTGGACTAGGGATGGTTTGTGCTGGGCCTAGACAGGCCATAAAAAGGACCCAACCTGGTATGAGTTGCATCCTCATGGCCCATATGATCCATGAAAAGTAACATAGGATCTGGTAATTTTCTTTTGATCTGCAGAGGGTACATTTTAGGGCTGGAAAATAGGACCTGTTTAATTCATGGATGTGATATGGGGAATGGGTTATAAACTTTGTAGGGACAGTGGTTTTGAATTTTGGTCGAACGCGAGGAAATATATTCATTTAGCTGAGCCCAGCTGATTGGAACAAAAGACTTGTTTTCAATTAGTTATATGGATGCATCACTTGGTAGAGGAATTTTGTACATCTATTAATCTAACAAATATATATACGACCGATAGTAATACTTACGGAGATGTTGGATTAGATGATAAATTTTTTTGGGCTGCTGATTTTGCCACTCCATTTTTTGTTAACGCCACTCGCTTGCAAGTGTATTTTTGCAAAATACACTTGCAAGCGAGTGGCGTTAACAAAAAATGGAGTGACAAAATCATTTTCCTTTTTTTTGTTGGTATTTATGAAAAGATCTAGAAGCAAATGTTTGAATTTAATTTTTTTAAAAAATCGGTAATATTTTTAAAAAATTATTATTGACTGTATTCGAGATTATTAGGATTCATAAAAGCGGAAAAAATGTTATTAAATCTGATTTGAGAGAATTTGGATACGTATGGGATGTTTTTTGGACTACATTTCAGAATTCTGAATTATTTGAAGAGAATAAATTCTTTACACCGACGGTGTAAACATTTGTTTCCTCCAAATCAATTGCATTGCGCCATGTCGCCAAAATTTATTAATTAGGACCACTATTTTGACACGTGTCACAATGCAATTGATCTAGAGGAAACAAATGTTTACACTGGCGGTGTAAAGAATTTATTCTCTTATTTGAAAGCTAATGTTCAATTTTTTCGGTAAACACTATTCTGTCCGTCCCAAAATGTTGGTTCCTTTTGGGAATGCAACTTTTTATAGGAACACAATCGTTACTCTTCCAAATAAATAAATAAGTTTATCTGTTTAAATTTGAATTCAGAACCCAAAATTTTTAAAAAATCTGAAGATTATAATTTAAAATTTATTCTCCCGGCCAGTTGTCACAAACACTCTAAAAAATGAGGGCTTCAAACATTTAGAAGAGTCCACAAGACTACTTGTCAATTTGGCACATATTGCCTGTCTTTCACAAGGCCATTCTTAATTAGGCTGCATGTGGGGGTAGATATGAGCTTGTGGGGGTAGATATGAGCTTTTTAGAGGAAGACTTTTGAGAAGGGCACATCCATACTATAGATGAAGCCTTCATTTAATGAGATTGAAATCTTCTGACTTTGGGGTTTGGGTCCCCCTTTTGTTTCTTGTCTACCACTGAAACTACTGATATTGATATCCATCTTTGACTATAGTTTGATAACTCCATTGTCCCGGCTAGCTCACGCAAGTATTGCGACTAATTTCGGAGGACTAATACCGCCGCTCACTTGCAGAGGTTCTGATTAAAGCAAAAGCAAATTAAGGTCAGTAAAGAATGGCCCCAAAAGAATTGATAATACTTTACATGTTTCAAACTTGAGATTTTAGGAGGAAGGCAAACTTCTAAAATTTCAGATCTTAATCACTAATTGCGTCAACGTTATGTTTGACAATTGCATTACGCTTCTTTAAATGGACGCGGAGGTGCGGGGCGTACGCCCAATTTGACAAAAATTGCTCCCCAAAGGCTTTTTCGATCACACCAAGTCCTTGATAGCAATACAAACTTTGAAACTTGGTGTTCCATGTCATTGTTCTCCTTTACGTATATTAATACGTGCTCCATACTTCAATATAGCTTTCCGTGTGTGTATATATTGTTTTGATAACCAGCTTTCCGTATATTACAGAGAACAAATTGCTTCGCGGAGTGGAACATAGGTATTGCATAAGGCACATGTATGCCAAATTAATTTAAAAAAAAAAAAAAAAAACTGTTCTAGGAGAAAGAGTACAAAGATCTCACGGGGGGAGCATATGATTGAGTTTGATGACATAATGTTAGAGTTGAAGAAGTTGAACCACGAAGCATATGATTGGCCAAGGGTACGTTGAAAGGGAGTAATTTTTTTTATTTTTATAACTCAATATCAGGTTGAATGTATTGACTTATCGATTGAGGTATCAATCTCACAGTCTACTAGTGAAGAGTCCAATTAAAACTGTAACAAAAGAATTTAATTTTATTCACCCTCCTTAAAAAGAGGGTGGAAGTTACCTTTTTTTCTATTGGTTGAAATTGTGTGGATCCCACTACAAAGTGACGTCATGCTTTTTTGAAGAAGTGTGACTTACACCATTTCAACCAATAAAAAGGAGTGTAACGTTCACCCCCTTTTTTTTGAGAAGGATGAACAAAATTACACTCGCAACAAAGTCAAAGGAATTGATAGCGTGCATGCATGTGGGGTAGATGGGACACAATTACTCAGTTGCCTATGAGTACTGCTGGAATAAAACTCCAAAAACATTTTTGTATTTTTGAGATTAATTACATTAATTCGTCATACAATAATTTTAGCACCACACACAAACACTTACACACACACACTAACAAAGGAGGTGGGTCCCACACACACTGGAGGTGTGTGTAACTGTTGGACTTCGGGTTGGTGCTGTGCAGTGAGGTGTACAGCACTGTGCTGCGCACTTTTGAGCAGTCGGATCGTGCATCTGACGACTCGGATCTCATTTCGATCGAGAGTCGTTTATTGCTGAGATGAGATCCGAGCCGTCGGATGCAAGATCCGACTGGCTCGGAGGTGCGCAGCACGGTACTACGCACATCATTGCACAGCACCATCCCCCAATTCGTAAGTGTTTTATGTATCTGTGTGTGGTTGTAGTATTGTTGTTCGTCACAATCAACGATTCGTTGGCGCGGGTAGAGCTAGAACTCCAAAACCACAATGGTGAAATTGTACTAAAAATTCAACTCCGTTACGTTTGACAGTCCAATTTATTTTCAATCTATTGCTAGATCAAAAACTAAAGAAAAGAAAAATAGCAGCATATTACAAACTATGTATAGTACGAGACTCAAACCCAAACAATATTCTTGATGAGAGAAGTCTCTTATTCCGAATGAGTTTTATTTTGGCGTTGCGAATATCATCAAGGGTTAATAGTAACAGGATGGTGGCCCCAGGGAACATCAATTAGTCTCTTGAGCGTCATAGGCATCTTATCTGTTAGAAACAAGAAAAATGATCCCGTATATCAGTAAATGACATGCATTTCTTTACAAAAGCAAAAGGGTAACTTTAAGGTCACTCGGATTTTCATCCGAACAATAGATGGCTAGGATTTGTAGGAACTCGGATTAAATCCAAGCTGTCCGCACCGAAATGGACGGTCGGATCGGCTGCACTACACGGTGTAGTGCGGCGAATGCACTACAGCTTCACCGATTCCAAGAGAGGAACCATACTTTTTTCCCAACCGAGACTACCCTAATAGAAAACACAAAAAACCTGTTCTAAAGATTAATTTGACATTTCAAAGTTCTAAGAGAAGCAAACTTACAAGGGCCAAGGGAATTCGAAGTCTCGAGAAGTTCCCTTGCAGAGACCTCGAGAGCCATGAAAAGGGAAAGGATCACAAGGACTTTCAAAACTGCAAAAAGCATTTTTAAAGCCATTTTTTTTCCTTCGCTCAAGCATAAGGACAGGGGATTTAGGGTTCATGACCTTTTATAGCCCAAATAATCCTAGCACGTATGGGTCACAAGAACTTTGGTGGTCTTTGGTGGTCACTAGAAGACTTGGACTTTGTTACTAAGGCAAATGGCTGTAGTGCAAGTAGCAAAAAGGAATTTTTTTTTAAACGGCAAAAAAAGATATTCATT
Source organism: Rhododendron vialii (assembly GCF_030253575.1). Classification (NCBI taxonomy): domain Eukaryota; kingdom Viridiplantae; phylum Streptophyta; class Magnoliopsida; order Ericales; family Ericaceae; genus Rhododendron; species Rhododendron vialii. The sequence continues at coordinate 8,821,335 of NC_080558.1, read as the reverse complement.
AATTTTAAAGTTGTTACAAGACTAGTAGGGGTAATGAAACAACATTTAAAGAACAATCATCTGTCCGATACAAGACCCAAAACTACGATTGACAAGAAACCAATCAGGACACACATTTGGGACAAAGCCCACCTGAAGGGGCCGAAACCCAAACACCCAAAATAGAGCCAAGCCTAGCCCCCAAAACCCACTGCCTAACCCTAGCGCCTAACCCAGATCATCCAACACTGCCGCTCAAGCTTGTCGCCGACCACCAAACCTCAGGCCCTTGGAAGAATACCAAAACTTTTCAGATTCTGTGCTAATTTGAAAAATATATATACAGGAGCGTTCCGGTGACACAAAAAAAGACACTCCATCTCAACCATGAATTACTCCTGATCGCAAAGAATTACTCGTGGTCGCAAAGAGCACAGAAAATTGCGAGACCATGAGTCATTCTTTATGGCCAAGAGTAATTTTTCGCAACCATGTGTAATTCTTTGCCTAACCGCCTAACCCAGATCATCCAAGCAAATTCAATGTAGAGGGTTTGGTATTTAACCATGATTGTGGGAAATGCCTGCTCTGAATGGATGTTGATTTGGTTAATGAGTGGACAAATTAAGCTTACACTTGTATCGTTGCTTTCATACCATTTCGATAAATTCGATGTTGATGGCTTCTCTTTACTTAGGCTCTGGTTGTCAGGAAAGTTGTGCAGGAAACTAAAGAATCAGCTTCTCGATAATTTGTCCGGGAACTGCACAATGTTATTATGTTAAAAAATCCAATGCATGATGCATTGATGTGTACTTGAGTGCATGGTGGGAGAAATTGGATCATTGATATCTAGAGATTAAATTCTTTCCACCGGCAACGAAAATTATGGGTTTTCTACCACCATCATTTCCGCCACCGGCAGAAAAAATTTAATATCTCTATGTCGAAAGTGGCAAAGTGGTGCAAGATCTCGTGCACCTTCATATTGTTGGACTTGCACAAACATAGAGAAGCCGATCTCATGTTGAAAGACAGCTTTTATTTTGTTTACGTGTTAACTTCTTTGAAAATTTCAGAATTTCTTTTTCAAATAGTGCACGTTTAAAATTTAAGTCAACAGAAGTGATAAATTGAGGACTAAATAACATTATGATTGAACACAATGTGCCCTTCCTCCATAATTTAAACTACAGTGGCCATGGTGTTTGTTGGAGGTTGTCCTATGAATTGAAAATATGAAATAATCTTTTCGAAGTGTTGAAATCTTGTATGATTTTGGCTTTTCTTTACTTGAGTGAAGCATTCATGAGAAACATTTGGCTTCTTTGCAGTATGAGTTTGAACCAAAGTATTTTTGTAATTGTTAAAATTTGTTAAAAAAGGACTTTGACCGGTAGGAGTATATTCTTATTGATAATAGTCTATTCTTATCAATCATAGTATTTAACAAATTTAATCCATTGATCGCAGAAATGGACTGTCAAGATGCGACTACTTCTTGCAGTCTAGATTTGGAGCTTAATTAGAGATGTCGAGCCATAAAAAACATCATACTCCTTTATTAGTGGATTCCCTTTGAAATCATCATTTCAAACATGTGTTTTTCTCCATATTTGACAAGCAATCGTGCCTCAATAGTTTCGGTATTTGTGCCCTTAGGCTTTATTTTTTGACATGCACATCAATCACACCAAGTTATTGATGCGAGTGAATTGAACTGCGGATCCAAAAGGGCCTAGCAAATTAGCAGCCCCTGAGGTTGAGCGCAAACCGTACACATTGGGTTGGCACGAGAGTAGGGTTGGCAATGGGACGGGTAGGGGGTGGATACCATTATTCCCGTCCCCGATCTCCGAATCCAAATTCATCCCCATCCCTTCCCCAATTTCCACCGGGGAATTATTTTTACCCTCTATCCCCTCCCCAAACGGGGAACGGGGATCTCCTTGGAGAATCGGGGATCCAACTGAAACCACAGGCAAAATCGGTATTCTTAATCCGGTATCCCTGCTGCAGCAAGACGCCAAGAACAAACAACACACGCAAAGCTCTTTAAAGCTTCGTTTCTTAGTCTCTCAACACGACGCTATTTAATGAGTTTCCGACGTGAACAATATTTATCTGAGTAGAACTATCGATTTGAGCTCTTTTTTCTACTAATCTTCTATCCGTGGTAAGTGAATTCAATTACTTTTATGTTAATTGACAGTAAAATTTAGTTTATTTCTTTCTTCCTCACTTATGTATATATAGTACTCCTATATAATTTTCATTTATGTATATAACTTATTTATTATATATATATATACACAAGCGGGACGGGGCGGGGACAGACTCATACCCATCCCCTACCCGTTCCCCATTTTTTTAAAAAAATTATCTCTATCCCTTACCCGATCCCCGAAAAATCCCCGAATCCCCAATCCATTTGGGGCGGGGAATGGGGCGGGGCGGCCGGAATTGCCATCCCTACACGAGAGTGCGGCCTATCACATGTAAGTCCAGTTGCCAGGATTTGTCAAGCTAAGCCAGGTTGGAGTGGGTCGAAGAAGGTCTTATGCCTAGTACGAGCTTACTTGGAGCATAAGCTAATGCTTTGTTCTCTTTACAATTTAATAAGAATTTTTTTTAAAAATACCTCTTAGCTTTTCTATAGATTCCTCCTACTTCTAACATTTCTCTCTCTATCTCTCTCCACTTATTACCCTTATTATTTTTCAAAAACCAAACCAAACATACCATAAATCACTTTATATAAAGTACAAATCTATACCTTTTGGAGGTCATGTTCCCTCTTCTCCATATGAGGCCGACTTGGCCTTGAAGTCAGGGGCGGAGGCACATGGGTACAAGGGAGGGCGGTCGACTTCACTGACTGCCAAATTTCCTTTGGGGTAGGTATAATTTTTACCCTATTTTTACTAATTTGACCCCAAATTTTCATAGGAATATGTATAATTTAGTTATTTTGACCCCACAAAAAATTTCTAAATTGCTCCAACTTGTTTTAAGTGCATAGAAATTTCAAGAGTTCTCTTCTTTCCGAGAGTTGATAATGCTAGAAATGAGACTATCATGTATTATTTTTCAAATATAACAAGTCTTTGGGGCCAATTATGAGGCAAAAATGAATTATTAGTGCATATCGATCTTATAATTAACCTTTTAATTTAGTTATTTTTGGATTTGTGCGTAGAAAAAATATATTGCATATGAATCTAATTTTTGATCTCACTAACCAAAATTTCTGACTCCGCTCCTGCTCGGAGTGCCTATTGGCTGACTCTGGCCGCGTAGGCGCTATCGGTGTTTTGTCTTGCTGACCAAGCGCAGACAAGATTTGCCCCAAATCTGAACTAGAGGTCCACACGAGATCCGGATAAACATCACTGCGCATATTGGCAGGCAGACAAACTTTAATACTAATAACCACACAAAGGGGTTCATGGTTGAAAATTCTCCCAGATCAAAGTCAGACTGAAATTTTGTTTTTTCTTCGATAATGAAAGGAGTAGGTTCGTTAAGGGCCAGAAAGGGAGCAATGCCAAAATTTTCAAAGTCTTCCCTTTGCGGCAAGTGCATTAGGAAAGTCTTTTTCATGCAAGTCCTTCTGGACACATCAAAAAAATGAAAACGGTTATTTTTGGATCTGTTTATCAAATGGTTATTTTTAGGACTTCGACACTCTTAATCAGGGGCGGAGCCAGGATTTACGTAAATGAGAGGTAACTACTAACTTGCTGCATATCTGATGTCCAAGCTTTAGTTTTTTTTTTATTTTTAAAGACATAATGTGGTTCGATTGATGTCTAATTATAAGTGGGTGTTTACGGCAAATTTTTTGGGTTAATTCTGGATTTTGATTTTGCATTCTGAAACTATTTGGTATTGATTCTCAGGATGCATTCTACCAGAGTCGATTCTACTGGCTCTGAAAAGTAGTTGGAGCTATTTTTGGATTCTTATTATGGATTCTCAAAATTTAAGGACTATTTTCACATGAAATGAAAATTAAAAGGCATGGAAAATTTTGTGATAATATTTGATTACTACCCTACCCTCATACTTACTACAATTAAAGAGTAATTTTGATATAATTATATACTTAGATTTTTTAAATTCTATAGAACATTTATTAGTAGGGTGTAATTGTGTAATATTCCAATAATTTTTTAAAATGTCTACAAAAAAATAATGTCATGTATATAATGAATTAAGAAACAATAGTCAGGTTATCGTGACAAATGTACACCCACAATCTAGTAATCTGATCATATTATTAAACGCTTTCAAGATTCATAATGTACTCCGTACTTTTCATCCCAAACACTTCCATAGATTTTGATTGTGTGTTTCTCAGAATCCAAAAATTAAAATTAAAATTCAGAATCATAATCAAGAATCTATAATCCACCAAAATAATCAGCATCAAACCACCCGTAAGAAAAAGATTAGAGTAAGAATTCTAGAACTACGGGTTTCACCCCTTATTTGTTGTATTATCCATTCGGTCCTTCAAATCTTGTTTTGTCAATTTCGTCCCCGAAGGAGCCTGTTCACCTACTCTCTCTCTCTCTCTCTCCATAGAAAGAATCTCAATCCTCGGGTCGGAATGTCTATCTCAAACCCAACACCTCCAGGCTTGACAATTCCACGATCCACGCCGTAGAACACCACTGCGGTCGTCAAACCCACAATCAGGTAATTATATGCTCTAGAGTTTCTGCTTCTTTCTCTATGCCAAGATTGCATCCCCCTCTCCATTTTGTTAAATCGATTGATACGTTGAGGGTTAATTGATTGATGGGGTTGGACTGCGGTAGTGGTGATTTGGTGCGCGGAGAGCTGGGGATGGGAGTGGCGGTTACTGTGGCGGCGGAGTTGGAATATGAAATTTGCATCTCTTTTACGTGGTCCAGTCTCTGTCGTCCGTATTGTCCTAGTGAAATCTCTTGGACCCTGTTAATTTTGGATTTTGAGGGAAGTTTATAAGAGTAATAAGTATAGGGAGATACATAAATTTTATGGGAGACCGTGCCCCAGGGTTTTGAGTCCCTCCAAACGAACAAGGCCTCTCCTTTATTAGTACCTACACATGCATCCCGGATCCACGCGAGGGGAGTTTTGAACTTTATTACATATCTCTCATTTAAGTAACCCAAACTTCTGATAAAAAAAAAAAGTCATTCAAACTTGGTTAATATATTCTAGAGATTATTCAGTCTATTACTGATTGGCTAGGTTGGAATCCTCTAAAAAAAATCTAAGAGCGCTCCTCGACAGGAGTCTACTAGTGTTGTTACGTGTTTTTCTTAAGGGGAGATGGCTTCTGAGCAGTTGACATCCACACGTGCAGTTTGCCCGTTTAAGGGTCATCATTGGGTCGGGCTGGTCCAGTTCGCGTAGTCACTACCCAAGCCCTCCCATGGGTTGGGTTGAGCGGGTTTTTTTCTTTTTGCGGGCCAGGCAGGCTAGACTGTGTTTCTTAAGTTGAAGCCCAAACCCGCCCACGAGCTAGCCCAATTGCCAGGTTGGCGGGCCAAAGTTCGGGCAGGCTCATAGGCTGGGCCTCACAAAAAAAATGTACATTATATTAGTACAATAAAAAAAAAAAAAAATTAACACTCTACACTTAATACAGTTCATACACATTTATATATTGTATGTATATATTACTGTATATATTATAGCATTGGGAGCATTAAAAGAACTCCAGCCGACAAGGTTTCTACAGCCAACCACAAATGCATAGAGCACCTCACGCACCTCTCTAGTCTTTCAAGACCAGACTTTTGTTTCCTTTTCTCGGTAAGTGAACTTCTTTTCTTTATTTGCTCAGTGGGACATAATAAATTAGTATAGTTGGTGGTAGTGGACTAAAGTGGAGCATAATAAATTAGTATAATAGGTGGGCTGTCAGGTAGGCCTCACGGGCGGGTCAAGCAAAAATACTTGGACCCAAGCCCGTCCATTGAAAACTACAGGCTAGCCTGTCCGTTGGACGGGCTCGGGCCGGATAAAAGCCCGGCGAATTAGGCGGGCTACGAGCGGACCGTGGGCCTTCGGACTAAATAATGACCCTTATTTAAGGGCTCTTGTCGGGTCTGTTTCAATAATATAAATCGTTCAACTGAACAGAATGACAATCGGCAGAAGATGCCGAGCTTCACTGTGTAGAATTCATCAAGAGCTTTAACCATGATGCATATCACCGCTCATTGGATCTCGATATAGTATATCTTTTCAAAACACACTTCTCTTGAGATATGAGAAAATTGTATAATACTCCTAGCTAGCAGAGTCTAGCACGACTTTGAACCTTCTTGCTCGACCACCCTAACCAATTGGAGTAAGCTACCGCCCTCGGTGGTCACCTATATTTTCTTGGTTCTTAACAAACCAATCCACTTTTTAGACCTAAACTTTTTAATCCAAAAAGTTCACTTTTTTATGTCTAGAGCTTGGTGTAATTCCAAAGTCCAAGCCGCCGGTGTCATCAATAAAGGCTTCTAGAGGAGATTTTTAAAATGAAGATACGTGATACATATGGTCTATGGGAGGCGGGGGGCTGCTGTCCCCTTGGAGACAGCAGCGTGCTGCTAGGCCCAATTTCTGGGCACACTCTGATCGAAGAGGGAAAAATTGATACTACTTTTTCTCTGAGTTTGTGCATTAGGCAATAATAAGTCAAGGTGATTTTATAATCCGAGGACTTAGACCAATAACTATTTGATTTGAGTTAACATAAATTGAACGACTCCAAACATAACATAGTTGTCTCGGATGGGAGTTGTATTTTAAAGTTATTTCATGGACGGTTGTATTTTAAAGTTATTTTATGGACGGTGGGACAACGCTGAGATATGTTCAATAACCACGAACTCAAGAAGTCTGACTTTTGTCCCTCATTATGAAAGTCTACACACACATACAATTTGTGCACAGATTGTGCACAGATTTTGTTGTGGGGCCCACCACGGGTCCCACACAAATCATTTGAGCCGTTCATTAAATGTAAAACATTTTTTCAAGGGTCCCCGTAAAAAATAATCTCAATCCGATACCTATAGGTGCTCGATCCAAACATATAACTTTTCATTATCCGAAAATCTGAATGAAAATTTAGATGGTTGGATGAAGCACCTATAGGTATTGGATTGAGCTTATTTTTTATGGGAACCCTTGAAAAAATGTTTTACATTTAATGAACGGCTCGGATAATTTGTGTGGGACTCGTGATGGGCCCCACAACGAAATCTGTGTACAGATTGCTATGTGTGTAGCACAGTTCTCTCCTCATTATGTCCCTTTCTTTCCACTTGAAAGAGGTAATAAATAAAGTGCACCCAGAAAATCAAACCACCGGATCAGACCTTTTCACAATGCCGTACCTATTCAACTACCTTGCTCTGGCTCTCTCAGCCGTTCTGGTGGCTTTCCCACCTCCCTCCACCGCTCAACCACCACAAAATCCCGAAGCTGAAGCTCTTCTCCGGTGGAAACAAAGCCTGGGCAACCAAACAATCGTCAGCTCGTGGATTTTCAACCAAACAAATGGCAACTCTTCAGCTTCAAGCCCATGCAACTGGCGTGGAATTTCATGCAACGCTGCAGGAAATGTAACCGGGCTGAACCTTGCCTACACGGGACTACAAGGTACTCTTGACCATTTAAACTTCTCATATTTCCCTCTCCTCCTCCGTCTCGACCTCAAAGTCAACCGACTCAATGGTACCATACCCACCAACATCGGCCTACTTTCGAACCTCGTGTATCTTGATCTCTCCACCAACTCATTCTCGGGCACAATCCCTCTCTCTGTCGCGAATCTCACTAAGGTTGTTGAGCTGGATTTTTCACGAAACGCCATAACAGGGCAGCTTGACCGGCGGTTATTTCCTGACCGCGGGTCAAGTCAGGCTAAAACCGGCCTGCTCAGCCTCCAAAGGCTACTCTTTCAGGATACCTTGCTCAGTGGTCCCCTCCCGCCGGAGATAGGTAATTTGGAAGATTTGACACTCTTGGCTTTAGATAACAGCAGATTTTCTGGCCCAATTCCTCAGTCTTTGGGTAATTTGAGTAAGATAACTTACCTACATCTTAACCAAAACGGATTCTCTGGCCAGATTCCTAAGAATTTCGGCACCTTGACCAAGTTAGCCGATTTGAGCTTGTTTTCGAACAACTTATCTGGTCCAGTACCGGAAGAAATCGGAAATCTTTCATCATTGGTAGTTTTTCATCTAATTTATAACAATTTGAGTGGTCAATTACCTCCACAAGTGTGTCAAGGCGGAATGCTAGCGAATTTCACCGCGGGGTACAATAACTTCACCGGTCCAATTCCGGTAAGCCTCAAAAACTGCACATCCTTGTACAGAGTCCGGCTCGAATATAACCAACTAACAGGAAATCTTGATGAAGATTTTGGAGCGTACCCGAACCTCACTTATATCGATTTGAGCAGCAACAATTTGCAAGGCAAAATTTTACCCACATGGGGAGAATGCAGTAACTTGACACGGCTGAGTCTTGGTGGGAATTCTATTGGAGGTGAAATCCCGGTGGAAATTTCCCAGTTGAACCAGCTAGTAGTGCTTGACCTTTCCTCCAACAAGATAACCGGGAAAATTCCGGCACAAGTTGGACGATTGTCGAAACTATTGTCGTTAAACTTGAGTGACAACAGAATTTCTGGACAAATACCGTTCGAGATCGGGGGACTGTCCAATTTGGCTTCTCTTGATCTCTCCATGAACATGCTAAGCGGACCGATTCCGGGTCAAATCGGAGATATCTCAAGATTGCTGTTTCTAAGCCTGAGCAAAAACCAACTGAATGGGAGCATTCCATATCAGATTGGTAATCTTGGAACTTTACAAAGCCTGCTGGACCTTAGTGACAACTCACTCACCGGAGAGATTTCGCCTCAGCTCGGGAATCTAATGAGCCTAGAAGCTTTAAACCTCTCCCACAACTCTCTCTCCGGTTCTATACCGGATTCGTTTAGCGGAATGCTCAGCCTGTCAACGATCGATTTGTCGTTCAATGAACTGGAGGGTCCTCTGCCTGACTCCAAGGTTTTTAATTCGTCTCCGCCCGAAGCATTTTCTCATAACAAGAATCTATGTGGTGATTCAATCCAAGGTTTGACACCATGCAAAAACTCAGTGTCTGGAGGTGGAGGAAAGGAAAACAAAGGAAACTCGCGGTTGATCATTATTGCAGTTTCTACCTCGTTAGGCTCGTTGTTTCTCTTGCTTTTGCTTGTTGGGGCTATCGCGCTTCACCGAAAAAGTAACCGGAGAAGCCAGAAAGAAGATGGTGTAAAGGGAGAAAACATCTTTTTGATCCAGAATTTCTGTGGAAGAATTGTGTATGGAGATATTATCCGCGCTACAGAAAATTTCGACGATGCATACTGCATTGGACATGGAGGATCGGCCAGAGTCTACAAAGTTAACTTACCAAGTGGGCAGGTACCTTTTGAAGTTTTTTAATAAATTTTCTCTATCTATCCTTTCGATTTGCTATCTTATATTCTGTGTGAATCTTCAACAGGTAGTAGCAGTTAAAAAGCTATTTATGAATGAAGGTTCAGAGATTGGGGAGATCAAGAGTTTTGCAAATGAGGTAGCAACGCTGACGGAAATAAGGCACCGGAACATTGTGAAACTCTACGGCTTCTGCTACCACAAAAAGCACACTTTTTTGGTTTGCGAATACATGGAGAGAGGAAGCCTGGCGGACGTTTTGAGGAGAGAGAAAGATGCCAGGGAGTTGGACTGGAGCAAGAGAGTAAACGTAGTGAAAGGGGTGGCTCACGCTTTATCTTACCTGCATCACAACTGCGTGCCTCCCATAATTCATCGGGACATATCGAGCAAGAATGTTTTGTTGGACTCGGAAATGGAGGCTCATGTCTCAGATTTTGGCACGGCAAGGTTTTTGAAGCCCGATTCTTCAAATTGGACCGTGGTTGCAGGCACATTCGGATACATTGCTCCAGGTAACTTTAAATAGTGTTCGAAAGGCCATCCTTTATTTGGTTGGCTAGTTTGATTCGCGAGTGAGAACTAACATGTGACATTATTGGTGTTTTTTTTTTTTCCTTGGCATGGCCAGAATTATCGTACACGATGGCGGTGACAGAGAAATGCGACGTGTACAGCTTTGGAGTTTTGACACTTGAGATATTGATGGGATCGCATCCGGGAGAACTCAGTTCAAACCTATACTCATCCGTTGACAACGAACGCATACAATTGGCAGATGTCTTGGATCCCCGTCTTCCGCCTCCTAAGAGTCAAAAGCTAAGTGACGAATTGGATTCCATTTTGAATCTAGCAGTCTGGTGCTTGCGCACCGATCCACGTTCTAGACCTACCATGTACGATGCATCTCAGGTGCTTGAGATGAATGCTGGAGCTGGCAGAGAGAGTCCAGAGTTGGTTAAGTCTGTTAGAGAGGGTGTTGATGAGCTCCCCATGCTTAGTTAGTTAGTTGGATATTTCTCTCCCTCATTCTCTCTTTCTGTCGTGTAATCAGGGTTAGAGTCAGGATTTTGGGGCAATGGTGTCGAGTACCAAAAGCCATGTTAATGAGCAAAGGACTTCGCGATGAAAGGAAAATGTTGTTATTTTAGTTCTTTGGGGCTATTTCCCTACTATTTGTGGTGTCAAATATGTATAATACAATCGAAATCCTTAGGCATCTTCGTTATTGTCTCGCCTTATCAAAGCTCGGTGGTGTCTCCTTTGGCTCGTTGGTGTATCCATTAGGACTTCATCATGTATCATAGCCAATGACCCGGGGACTTGCAGAACTGTATACATTGTCGATGATTGTTTGAAAGAGTGGTGATATACAAATTCCAGTCTCGCATTTTTCAAGTGTACTTTGAAGATTAGTTTCAGCTTCTACTTTGAAGAATGGTTTCAATTTGGAAATCGAATCATGATAGCCTGTGGTGGTGATTTCACTGGAGGATAGTATCTGTTTTTACCTGATTCTAGTTCTTAGCCGAATTGTGATCTTGAAAACATCGACTTGAGATCCTCAATCCTTCCGAAATTCTGTACCTTAGTAACAAATTCATCATTCATGGTTGCATTTGTTAGCAAAATATTCTGAATAGTCATCATTTAGTGTGATTTTTCATCCGCTTCTTCTGCAAAGTATGTCACAAATTCAAACCACCCATTTATATTTGATGCACTAAAACGCTCCAGTCCAGTTTTTTATTGCCAAAGTTTAGGAGTGATTTTATTGATAATAGAATGTCAAACAAAATACATCAGAAGGGCTATTAACCTCCCAAAGAGAATTAACAAGCTGGGGGATAAAACTCCCATGATCTAATTCTTGGCCAAATCGTGAGCCAAAAAATTGCCAATCCTCCTAACAAAACTCACTCTCACATCAATAAAGTCTCGCATGCATCAATTGTTTCACATCTGCTATAAGAATGCTTACCGAGGAGAAAAAGTCCTCACCGTCATTAATCATATTGACCACCTGAAAAGAATCACGATCTCCTTAGCGAAAACCAAGCACTCCCTTGCCGCCATTGCCTCAAGAGCCAGAGGGCTCATGCTCACATACCCAAGATGAACAACCCTTGCCGCTCTAAACCTTCCATCATGCTCCCTAGCTAGCCACAATCCCCAATGGGCCCAATCCACTCACTTTGATAGGTCTGTCAAGACCACCATCAAAATTCAGCTTCACCCACCCAAAAGCTGGCTTTTCCCACCCATGCAGATTACCACCCACATGTGCCTGGCTTGCTTCGCACAGGCTCGTTAGCTGCTAGAAATTCACTTGCTTCTAAAATTGCTTGCGTACACACCACGTTCCGGTCACCACGATTTGCCATTGAAAACCAAATCGTTTCTGCACTTCCAGATTTTCCACATAATTGAACCTACAGCAGCCCAAACCTCTTTATTCTCTTTCATGTTTTTCCATCTTTCCAGCATATTACCCTACCAAGACATAATATCCTCCACCAAGACAGTTGACATGTTCACCCCCAACGGGGACAACCTCCACACCACTTGCGCAAAGGGACACCTTACAAACAAATGAACAACTGATTCTCTATCCTCCTTGCACAGAGGGCACAACACATCATTTGCAAGATATATGTCTCCTGACTAGCACATCTTTAACAGGAAGAATATCATGAAAGCATTTCCAGACAAAGTGGCTAATCTTACCTTGACAAGGTAGCGACCACACAGTTCGCCACAGTTCCTTCTGTTGGACCCGATTGCTCCCTTCACCATCAGCACTGCCACTCAAAAGCCCATTTCTTCTCATAGCCAATATTGTTTCATACCCAGGTTTAACCGTATAAATGCCGTTGTTATCCCTCGACCAACCCCAAGTGGAACAACCGTCCTCCCTCTCTCTCTAACTTTCTAAACCCTAGCCGTCGTTTCACTACTCTCCCCCTCCCCTCCCTCCCCGTAAATGGGGGGGGATGGGACTTCCCCCCCCCCCCCTCTCTCTCTACTTCATATCTATCCCCTGACTTCTGTGAGTTCTAATGTCGACGGAGCTGGTCGTCGCCAGAACAGTCTGCCTGTGTGCTCCTTTGTCCGATCTTCCTCACTGTGTGCTCTTCTTTTCAATCGTCATGCAATTCCATTGATGTTATCAGGCCGGCCCCATTCTTGTCGTTATGGGCGTCGCATAGGTTCGAGCCCTGATAGGGGCGTAGTTCCTTGGGACGGAGATAGTAGTTGGTGGTGCTATACGATAGGGTGTGGTGATTGTGGTTCCGTTTTGTCGGCGTTTTTTGGACAACTGGATTTGGGTGTGATGATCTGCTGTAGGTTTTTTGTTTTGTTGATGTTCTTTCGGTTCTTTCTGTTTTCTCCCCCGTTGAGGGGGCTTTCCTAACCCCTACGTAGGTTTTTTGTTGGTTGCTTGGCTAGTGTTGCGCTGATTGGAGATGTTCTTGATTTGTTTTGCGCATTAGGTTGTGTGAGATCCTGAATGTTCTGCGTGGCCTCTATTGTGGCTGTTATATTATCTCTACCCTTTTGTTGTTATTCTTTTGTTATCAATGAATATCATCCTATCGATTGACAAAAAAATAAAAAAACAAAAAAAAATGCCGTTGTTAGTATAGTGCCATATTGGTCTGTCTCTCTCCTCGAATCTTGATAACGGAATCTCCAAAATCAACTTAGCATCTTCCTGATCAAATTTAACGCAAAATTAACAAATACAAAAAAAATCAAATAAAGACAAAGCAAGAAAAAGTCCTCAAGAGAATACCACTCTCTTTCTTACTCAGCGTCTTGCACACAATCTTCACCCCAGAGCACACCCCATGCTCTAGGGATTGAGAGAATTCATCACACACAACTCACAAATACTTTAATTCAGCTTGAATCAAAATACACAAACATATATTACAACTCCCACACATTGTCACTTTCCCTCAACTCACCACATCTCTCATCTCACACTTAAACACTCAATCGGTGGGGGAACCCTCTCACTCTCCTCTACCCACGTACAAATTTGTCTTAGAAGATCCAAAAATTCGGAAAACATTTCGGTTGGAGATAAAAGATTGTCGGACCACTTTCCACCATCTCTCCTAAAACCAATTGGTGGTAGGGAGGGTTTTAATTAAATCTTTGATGGCATTCGACATCGCACTCGCAAGTGTGTTTTTAGAGCAGTAGGGAGTGATATTGTGTAACCAAATTCATGGGGGCACTCTGGGTGCAATCCCTCCCTCACGATAACGCTCCTGCGACTCGAACCCAAGACTTCCTAGCTCTGATACCACTTGAAAAATTTATTTTGCTACCAACCGAATAATCAAGCAATAATAGGAACGAAGAATAAACGATGAACACCGAGTATACATGGAAAAACCCTAAATGGGCAAAGGAATCAAACACTACGAAAACCATTGTGCGGTTACAAAAGACATTACTACAAAATCGTGAATCCTCACCAATTGACTCAAGATCGATTGCCGAATCCTCGTTCACCACACCCAGTATTTGATTGCCGCCACCTTGAATCCTCAAACCTTCCAAAAATCCTTCCAGAAATCCACTGGAAGTTTACTCAAGTTGATTGAATCAAAGTTTGTAGAGACTTCTTGGAGATTGATTGATGCCTCAATGATCCATGAAAATCACTTGAACTCCAAGACCCAAAGCAGACACATCTCTCGTTTTTTTTTAAATTGCCGCTACACTTTCTTTTGACTGCTATATTCCACGTCCAACCCTAGTTGCCAACATAAGTAGTCTTCTATTTATATTAGATGTAACATGTCACAAACCGACCAATTCACGGATCGATCAGTACCGCCTTAATTAGACAGGAGCTTCCGATGGATATCCGATTTATATCCCAATGAATCCGTTCCGATTTAGCTTCCTCCATTTGCGAAGTCGTTCTGTCTTTAGCCATTCGATTCACCCTCTCAATTACAAATAAAGATTCCACTCTAATCCTATATAGACTCACTACACTTAGGGAAAAAAAATACAACTCGATAAAGAATAAGATACAAAGAAAAATGCGTTTTGTCAATAGAATTGCCAACCAAAAAATAGCGCCCACTTTTTGGAGCTAACAATCCCCCCCTTGGCACTTCCATGACAAAACACCCTACAAAAATACTCTCGTATCTCTGAGTCGTTAATCCACTGCAACCATAACTCAAACAAAAACAAGGATTAGATACCCAGAATTCCTTCTCCCCCGGCCCTTTTTGTCTTGGAAGGACAAAGGATGAGCAGGATAGAAACAACAAGAATAATGCCCTGCACATGATTTAGTTTAGCCAGGATGCATAAATTAATATCCATTATAGAGCAATAGCCAACTACAAGAATAAGAGGCAGCCAATATTAGAGAACATAAACCATAGAAGTTTAAATGTCAATATCCAAAAACCATAACAAGATTCTGGAAACTCTCGTTTTTGACACACGTACACCGAGTAAAGCGTGGATGCGTTTGCGGGCGTGGGTTGGTTGAGTGCGGGCGTGCCAAGACTTGTAGCGCCTAACTTTGGATGAAGATTGCCGTGAATCTTGACTTCTAACTTGTTAGCGATCGTGTGTAACCCAAAGGTTATTGATCACAATGAGGTTCGTGGTTTGCCACACGGTTGTGGACTTAAAATTTCCTAGTCGTATAGGAAATGTGTAAATCATAAAAACGTAAACTTTATTACTCCGGAATAATAAAGTGGTACAAGAAAAGTAAAATTCAAACTACTAGGAGAAGTGAGTTCAAATGGGGTTTGAGCACGAGGTACTCGATAATCTACTTTACTGAAAATAGGAAAGTTTTTGAAGTTGAGCTTTGATTGATATTGGACCTGTTTTTCATCTTGTGAACTTGTATTTATAGGCATAGTAGTAAGCTGATTCAGGCTTGAATTCGAATTCTGCTTTACTCCACAGGCCGACATGTGTCCCATGATGCTCCTTCTTTCATGCATTCTGACAGTTAACAGATCATGGGTGATGTGGCAATAACTCCCCTACCCCCTCTTTGCACGAGTTTAACACATGTCCAATTGACTAAGTCAATTGGCCTTTGAATTGGAAAAAATCAACTGCCTCCGGGAAGTAACCGCTTCCCTAAAACCGTGGGTCTCATTTCATGGACCAAATCAACATTTCTTCGTGGGCCAAACTGTGGGTTTCCTTCCCAAAAACCGTGGGCTACGTTCTTCTTGGGCCCAAATGTAACAGAAAACCCATGGCCGAATACATTTAACAACCAATCAATTACATAGCCTCGGCTCAATTTAATCAAAGACTTAATTAAATGGCCAATCACGGCTAGTCCGATCCGCAGTGTCAAAAACGGATGTACACAGATTCAACAACTACGTCATTAAAAAAGCCAATAAACCATCCTCCTGGCAAGTGAAACAGCCATACAAGGCTAGCCAATGTTCAAAGAAAACTAGCAAGTACGAACAGAGCATCTACCAAAGATAAATCGACTAGTAGCATAGAACAGAGAGAATCATATGGCGATTAACGGGCTGGCGGAGGGGTTTTTGTGTGTGTGTGTGAGTATATAAAAGAAAACTAGCACAACCGGCTACGCCCATTCGGAACGGTAAAAAAAAACATATGAACTTAGAAGGAAAAAAAACTTGAATTCAAAACTACCAATATGAACTTACATAAAATTTAGAGCAACAAAGGCGACATATCCTCTCTTATCACGATCATTAACAACCATCAACATACACATCAAAATCAAAACATGAGCGAACGGTGTAACGTCTCATCATAGAGATACGAGAGGAAGAATGCAACACAAAACATGGCCGAATGTTAAAGTGAATGTGTGAATCATGGAAATCATATCAAGCTCAATTCAACAAAGGGGTTGGTTCTCATGTACACTTGGAGTTTCAAGACGACTCCCCCTCAAGAAGTCAAACCGAGCTAAGTCCTCAATGTGATTCGACTAAACGAGAAAGCAATGCTCCCCCTCAAAAGTAGACTCCGGCCCCCTCCTATATTATCATGATCTTTCATTTCCTTTTCTTTTTTTGATAATCACAAAGAAAAGTATTCTATTTTATCCCACTGCCATTTGACGCGAACATTCAGAGGCTCTCTCTCTCTCTCTGCTCTTTCTCTCTCATTTTTCACTCTCCAAATCTAAAATGGACAGCCTGGATGCACTAAGTGGGCACCATATGGTACCCAGCACTGAAAAATTTCTCCACCAGAAGTGGCCGGTCTTTTTGAGGCAAGCTAGGGCCATAGTGGAAGGGGTCAAATGGGAGCGGGCTTAATGGGAGATGTTAAAGAAAATACATCCCAGGCAGCAAATTAATGTTAAAGAAGGAATATATCTTGGGCCACAAGAAGAATTTTGCATATTCATTCTTACATCATATTTCACAAGTCATGGTGAGACCCTCTAAATAGTTCTGTTGGCACCACATTCACTTGTGAGAAATGATGTAAGAATTAGGGCTGTCCACGGTCCGGATCGGATCGGATTTGTATGAATCCAATCCTAATTCGTATCTCACGATTTTTAGAAAATGCAATCCAATCCTAATCCAAAAGTCTCACTGTTCGGTTCCGGTTTTATCCATGGATTTCCTTCCAAAAAAAAATAAATTGATGCTACTACCATGATCATATTCCAAATAAAAATGCAAACACTAATTTCCATAAACATTGTCCAAATTGTAAAGGCAGTAAAGGCATTAAGGCAATAAACATGGTAAAGGCAACAATCAAATAAAACTAAGCATTATCCAAAATACACAAATTCTGGTCTAGCATAATCTACTTATTACATCTCATAAAAGCCAAACAAAAAATAGCAAATTAATTAGTTTCTCAAAACAAACAAGCAAATTAGTAAAATTATAATTTTTTATAAGTATATATTACCTACACATATCTATATTTTTATTTTTTTAAATATCTCACGATCCGGTTCGGCTAATTCACGGTTTTGAAATGAAAATCCAATCCTAATCCGTATCTCACGGTTTTTTAATTTTCAAATCCGTGTCTGGACTATTAATCCACAGACAAAATCCAAAAAGCACGGATCAAATCAGTCCAGACCGGTTTCATGGTTCTCGATTTTTCTTGGACAGCCCTATAAGAATAGATGTGTAAACTTGGATGCAAACCTCTCCCCTCGTTCATGGATGGTTTTCTTTGTTGGACGTGTCCTTTCTATATATGCATCGGAAATGCGAAATAACTTAATCGAAGTGTTGAAATCTCATATAATTTTGGCTTTTCTTTACTTGGTGAAGCGTTAATTTCGGCTTCTTAATTTGCAATTTAAAATTGGACTGAAAAGTATTTTTAATGGTTCAAATTTGTTGAAAAAGGACTCTAGCAGGTAAAAAGTCTATTCTTGTCACTAAGAGTTAATTTATTCTCTTTTGTGTATATAACATTTTGAATCCTTGATCGTGAAAATGACGGTCAAGATGCGACTGCTTCCTGCAATCTTAATTTGGACGGCAGTGTTACGGGAAGTCGGGTCATAATAAGAAACTTCATACTTTTATGTTATAGGAAATAATACCTTTGAAACCAATCACGCTAAGTTAGGTAAATGGACTTCGAATAATAACCACACCAAGGTTTCATGGTTGACAATTCTCTAGATTCATTGGAGAATAAAATTATTATTGGGCAAACTACATCTTACTTTCTTGTGGTTTAGGCCTTTGGCACATCACTTTTCTCACATTTGAAAATGACCAATTCTCCTTCTCATGGTTTCGGATTAAAGTGCCACGCTAACACCATTAATAAAAAATATTAAAAAGACTGTGATACCCTCTGTCCCAGACCCACCTCCACCTAGGGATGGCAATGGGGACGGGTCGGGGATGGGGGTACTACCTCCACCCCCTACCCATTACCCCCTACCCATTACCCCCTACCTCATCCCCATCCCCGACCCGATCCCCAATGGGGATTTGTTTTTTTCCTCCATCCCCGACCCAAACGGGGAACGGGGATCCAAAACGGGGATTCGGAATTCGGGCACCTTTATTCTGCAACACACATTGGCATGCACCTGTATTTGCGGCACATAATAGCACCTCCATTTCCGACACCTGTATTTCACAATTTCAGCATATACTACCAATTTTCAGCACATAAGTTAATCTGCAGCACTGTTTTCCAGCACTAAGTTAATTCCAGCACTAACTTCATAGTTCCATAATTCTAAACAGCTCATAACCAGAGCAAACATTAAGCAAATAAAGAAACAGTGCATATTCCATAGTTCTAAATAAATATATGTATTTCGGGGATTCGGGGACGGGGCGGGGTGGGTAACGAACGGGGACGGGTAGGGTTCGGGGCGGGGACAGACCTATCCCTGTCTCCTACCCGATCCTCGAATTTTTAAAAAAAAATTCTCCATACCCTACCCAATCCCCAAACGAATCCCCGAAGTTCGGGGATTTTCGGGACGGGAAACGGGGCGGCCAAAATTGCCATCCCTACCTCCACCCCTATCCCCACCATCACCCCCATCAGCCAACAATCCACCATTCACCTCAACATAATTGCTTGTACAAAACCTAGTCCTCCCACCCCCACCTCCACCATAATTCACCTCCTTGCTCGTCATCCAGCGTCCACTCCCGTAATATTGAATTTGCAACTCCCATCGCTTCTCTCTCTGCAACACCCAGTTTTCTCTCTGGTTTGGCCTCGGCTTGTTGGGTTCTAATCAGTTTCCTCTGTATGGTTAGGAGAAGAGGGTCATAAATGGTCAGGCCGGTGTATCCATAAATCTATTAGCTCTGTACTTTGTGTTATGAGTTAATAAAGCTTATCAATGCCGTTTCAATAAATAACACCCAGTTTTCTTTCTCCTCCAAATCGTACGCCATCCCCTCCGTTCCTCCACAAATTTTGACCCCAAACACCATTGCAGATCCAATGGTCAGATATGTATCAAAAAAATTTTCGTATTTCTGCCCTAAAATTGCAGAGCCCACCACTCTCTCTCTCTTCACTCTCTCCAAACCGGACAAAGAAACAACGGAGACAACGATGCTCCGACCAGCGAAGGATCATGACGCGTGACGGAATTAGATCAAGTTCTTTACTAAGGTGGTCATGGAGCAGAACGTACGCTTCATTTTGATCTGAATTTAGAATTTCTTCATCTTTGATCTCATTTTCAGCGGTTTCTCTGCTGGTGTTTCAATTCACAGGACCAAAGCTTGGATTTCCCTCGAGAAGTTGCAAGTTCGAATCCCAAATTAACATTCCAAACAAACCAAAACTTGGATTTCCTAAAGCTTGGATTTCCTTTGTAGTGGCACTCTTGTAGTGTCATTTGTCATGTCAAGGGTTGTGCCATGGTACCCTCACTCATACCAAAATAAAAAGAACATTCCAAACATCAGGGCCATTGAAAAATTGCATAGCCATTAGTTTTAGTGCCCCACAAATAATTAAGTAGCGCATAAGTTGATCCGAATATCCATTATTAGGAAAAATAAAGGATGAAAAATGAAACAATATATGCCTTATCTTTCTCACTCCTCAAATTCACCTAAACTTCATATCTTTTTCCTCATTGTCATGTTTTTGCTTTTACATATATATTCTTAGAGTTCCCTTCTTATAAGGACTACCTTATTTTAATAAAATGCGGACCTTCCTTTTCCGATCGAATTTCGATGATCCGAGCCGCTCAATGTGTTCAGAACGTGATTTTAAGGATATTCCTGAGAAATCAGCAAAAAAAAGGACCGGGAAGGGTTTCATCCGAGCAGTTTTTATTTGTTTTTTTATCTAACGGTTCAAATAAAAACTGCTCAAATCAAGCCCTTTCCGGTCATTTGTTTTGCCGATTTTTTTGCGGGTACCCTTAAAATCACGTTCTGAACACATTGAGCGGCTCGGATCATCGAAATCCGATTTGGAAAGGCGAGAAATGGAAGATCCGCATATAAAGTCCTTATTTTAAGGTCCTCACCTGAAGATTTTTATATATTCTTATAATTTATCAAACATTTTTTTTCCCTATTGTTCAAACAGATATGAAGGATGGGGAGCTTGTTGTTGCCCTTGATAATCCTTGGGCCCCACAATCAACCATGATCTATATCTCACTAAACCAATATTACGATTGATATAGTATTTGAGATCAAGATCAGCTGGGATGTCCGATTCTTCGACAACGGGTATTTCGTCGCGAAAGTTGAAATCCAGCTGAGACAGTGTACGGGTACGAAGGGGACGCCCTAAACAGGGAAGGGAAGGGGATCGCTGGATTAATAATTCCTCATCTAGTACTGTTTGGTTTGGACAATAGAAAATGAAGTGAAATTGGAATTTATTTCGTGGATTTTTTTTGGAACCATTCCTATAGAATCACTGTGTTTTTGTACTAACATTAACACTCAAGTTGTTTTTCTCCTTTTCTTCTTCCTTTGCTACTTCATTTGAAAAGCAACTATCTGTAGAGCATCTTGCAGGGTGCAAACTAGATCATCCATCTCGACAATATAATCAATGTTCCGGATTGAAAATAAACTCTTTCAAGAAAGAGTTAACGTGGAAGATATATTTTTTTAATCCAGACTGTTGAAAACACTTTTGGACGGCCTGGATGTGCCTTGCATCTCTGTAGTGCACCCCTGCACTATAGGGTTTCTGATTCCTTATATCCCCAGAGATCATTTTTATTTTATTTTTATTAGCCCCAGAGATCATCACGCTACAAATTTGAGTAGAAAATGATTGGGCGCGTGGGACATGATCTATTTTTGATCTCTCTGTATTCGGCTCAATGAATCAAACCATTCGGCGGATCAACCTCACTGTTTGCTAGTTTGGGAGTTTAATTAAAATTGGAGTAAAATTTTGTATGATCTTGCCAACACGAGTATTAATAACCTGCAAATTGTCAAACGTGGTTCTTCACTTTTAGAGGGCAGTTGGTCCTACAATGTTTTTTTTTTGTTTCGTTTATTATAGGCAAAAGTAATTCCATTCATCCCGAAAGATACAAAATGAAATCAACAAAAATATATAGAGTAAAAAAAAAGAAATGCAATGGGCAAGTTGGTCCAAGAATTTTACAAGTTGCAACCACATAAAGCTTGAAACAACAAACGACAATATTGTTCAATTGAAGTTATTTATACAAGATCCACTACAATTTCATTTTAGATAATTTACTTTTTTTTTCAATTATTGCTAGAAAAATATAGAAAAGCAAAAATAGCAGCCCACAACTGCGAGACTCAAACCCAAGCATTAGTCTTGATGAGGAGCCTCCTATTCCGAAAGAGTTGAAATAATTAATTTCATGGATTATGGCTCCACGGGCCACGGGTCATCGCGTTTGCCCAATTTCTTCGTGGGTGAGGGTGCTGTCTCTGTTGAACAAGACAATTGAGGCATGTCAATAATGGCATTTCTTTAGCAAATCAAAATAATAATAATAATAATAATCTTTTCTATTGAACCGTAAAATTATTTTTCAGAAACTACCCCATTTAAAAAGTCAATAAAGAAGCTGATAAAAAAAAAAAAGTCACGAAAGAAAGAAGAAAAAAAGACTAATCAAATTTTGACATTGTTTGTGCTTCGTTTTCTTATCTTCATAGGGTTGTTTTGTTGTTGAAATGAAAAGATAAGGTGGGGGAGGGGGTATGAGGAGTGCCTCATCTGCGTGGACTAAATGTGGACAACTCGAGAGCTGTCAATAATTTTTTCACCTTCAATCAGATTAAATAGTCCCAACCATAAATAGTCCGGGTATATCCTTTTGGGCTGCCAAACCAAGGCATACATTACGAATGGTCCCTTATCCGGGCGCATAAATAATCCCCCTCCCTATGCATGCATCCAATCGGGGCCATTGGGCAGTCAGCGACGATTTTTGTTTTATCTTCAAAATATGGTCCATGTTTCGGTTATTATTCTGGTTTCTTTTTGGACGAGATAAACCGAATAAGTACTCCCTCTGTCCGGATTTAATTATTCCTAATTCTATTTTAACCGGCTAAAAAATGGGTTATATCTTTGAATCTATAATGAATTTTATATCGAATATCGATCTTGTTTGATAGATCTCTATTAGTTCTATAGTACAATATTTTCAAAATTATGTAAACATTATAAATTGGAAGATATAATTGATTGAAAAATGACACGAATTTTAAAAAAAAACTATTAAATCTGGATGGAGAGAGTATGTAAAAAGTATCGAAAAATGTCATATTCGATCCAAATGGGACAAAAATATCACCATTGTGGCTGAAATTACCGAGAATTGTTCTTGAAATTGCTACAATACAGATCCCTTATTCGAAGGTGTATGGTATGCAATTTTCAAATTAATCGCTTTAAATTCATATATAATTAGCCTATGTAAAAAAATACATACACGTCTGTAAAAATTTATAAAGTCAAGGTTATTTTCTCGAATTTTCAATTTTACGTGAATATTATATATTTGTAATCAAAGTTGCGAATTCAAGAATAAGTTACGAGTTCGCATCAAAGTATCATAAAATCCTATCCATAATTGAAGGGTGCATATCGTATACACTACTCAAATATAGATGGCATTGGTATATTACCATTTTCTGTTATTTTCGGATCAAGTAAACAAACAGATAAGAAGGGAAAACTCACCAGGGACAGGGGAAGTTTGGAGCAGTTCCCTAGCAGCCACCTGAAAAGCCAAGAGAAGGGTACAAAACAAAAGGACTTTCCAAACGACAGAAAGCATTTTTAAAGCCATTTTCCTTCAAGCGTAATACAGGGAATATAGGGCTCATCTCTTTTTATAGCCCAAATAATACTAAGGAAACTTGGGCCACAAGAAGACTTCAAAGACTACCAAAAGTCGTCCTGGACGCGGGTGGTGCTGGCCCTTCCGTGATGCACAGTGTTGTGCCACATTCAGGCCGTCTGTCTCGACAATTATTGGCCTGAATTTAAAAAAAATGCTTCGGGAAAGAAATTTTAAAATCTAGACTATTCAAAACACTTTTGAACGGTTGAAATTAAACACAGCACCGTGCATAGTACCTTCGTCCCACCATTGTGCACAGTACCTTCGGCCCACCACCGTCCCCGAATCTTTCTGAGGCAAGGGTCATGGTGGAAGTGGTCAAATGGTATAATAAGAGCTGAACTAATGTTAAAGAAAATTCGCTGATAAAGAAAAACAGGTTAAAGAAAATTCTTCTTCGGCCACGAGAAGAATTTAATTTACATCCATTCTTACGTCATCTCTTACAAGTCATGGCAGGACCATCTCGATAGTTTTGTGGGCACCACCTTCAAATGTGAGAAAGGACGTAAGAATAGATGTGAACTTGGATGTAAGAGCATCTCCAATAGGAGATGTCAAATTTGATGTGGAGCTTGTAACGGTAATATTTGACACTAATTGACAAACCAACCCAGATGCCTTTTTTGGGCCAAATCCTACGCGGCTTTTGACATGGATGAAAGGGAAGAAAGCATGCTAACTTTAACTACCTACACCTTGCTTGCCAAATTTCAAAAAATGACTATTTGTATTTTGACATAAGGGTTGGAAAGGGATAATTTGATGTCAAATAAATAGGATTTGACATAAGGGTTGGAGAGTAGGTTCTGATGTCAAATTAGAGATGCCAAAATGCCACATCAGCCTTCAAAAAAAATTGACATCCCCAGTTTGAAGTCAAAGTTAGAGATGCTCTAAGCTATATATCCCTTGTTCCTGGATGGTGGTCTTTGTTGGAGGTGGTCTTACACATCGCAAATACAAAATAACTAAATCGAAGTATTTAAATCTCGTATGATTTTTGCTTTTCTTAACTTGGTGAAGCATTAATGAGAAGGATATGGCTTCTTTGCAATTTGATGTTGGACTGAAAAGTATTTTTAATGGTTCAAATTTGTTAAAAAAAAAAAAAGGACTCTAGCAGGTAAAAGTTTATTCTTGTCACCAGGGGTGGACGCAAGTAATGGCAAGTGGAGATAGGTGACCCACTGAGTTGAAAATTACCCCAGAAAATCTATAAAGTTTTGAGCTATATTGGTAAATTTGGCCCAAGAGATGTTATACTTTGTTCAAGTATCTCAACAATATTACAATCCTTGACCTCAAAAAATTCTTACATCTGACCCACTCTCTCTCTCTCTCTCTCTCTCTCTCTCTCAAAACTTGTGATTTGATTGGATCCACGTTCAAGTACATATACCCACTCCCATTTTCTCTCTCTCTCTCTCTCTCTCTCTCTCTCTCTCTCTCTCTCTCATATTTTAAGAAAGCAAAACAAAAAAGAAGAAACATGATACATGGACTCCAATTTGGAAACTCTAAACCTGAATTAATCAAGGGCAAAACCGAAGTCAAAGTAGATTTTGTATCATAGAGATATATTTTTCTCCAAGTTTTACAAGCTTTTCGAGAGCCCGGAGTGAATTTTTTCGAATGACACCCTTAACAAATTTCACAATTAATAATTTAGAACGATAAATTAAATATAGAAATTACTCCATATTGCAAGTATTTTAAAGGAAATGATAATGTTAAAACTGTTTTTGTTGGGGCCAAAACTCTAGTGCACAAAAACCTTGCACCATGTGTAGTATACAAGACTT
Source organism: Rhododendron vialii (assembly GCF_030253575.1). Lineage (NCBI taxonomy): Eukaryota > Viridiplantae > Streptophyta > Magnoliopsida > Ericales > Ericaceae > Rhododendron > Rhododendron vialii. The sequence continues at coordinate 8,796,202 of NC_080558.1, read as the reverse complement.
TAATGTACTGGAGTTTTGGCACAAACAAAAATAATTTTGACATTATCACCACCATCACCACCCTATTTTAAAGTATAAGTAAAGGAAATTAATAGTCATGCCATTAGAGCTCCAGGGCCGGCTCATAAGTTTTGAAGGTCGGAAGCAAACCTCTTGAATGAGGCTACCCTATATTTTTCATATAAAAGTGATCTACAAATTTTACCAATTAGGTCAACTGGTTAAGATAATAAAAAACTTACTTGGTAGAGGTGGAGAGTTGGAGATAGTAAAAGAGAGGCCTCAAGGAATTCCTTGTGCAAGTATTTTCCGTCCACAGTCGTTGGTTGTTGTCTTCCCTCCCCTTCGACTCCTCAAGCATGAAGCGTTTCTAGTTCCTGCCGTACTTGCTCCTTATGATCGGCTATATCTTCTTTTTCTTTTTTGATCTTTTTTGATTGGCTATATCTTCCTTGCTAGTTCCTACCAACCCTTAAGTTATTTTCTTTTTTTTTTTTTTTTACTGCATTAGTGTTTCTAATGAATAATTCCACAATTTGGGCTTATTTTATGGCTCCTAAATCTCAATTGGGCCTATTTTGTGGCTCCTAAATTTTAATTGGGCCTATTTTGTGTAAAGAAGTCTAGTGCAATTTTTTGTGGACCATATATATATATAGGAATTCTAAAAATTTGGGAGCCCTCGTTTTTAATTTTTTTCGGAGGCCCGAAGCGCTCGCTTCCCTCGCCTTGGCTATAAGCCGACTCTGAGAACTCATGAAACAAATTCCTACATATAAGACCGAAATCTAAAGACATCGATAGTGTACAGTGGCATGCAGGTTCCACTTCAGATCCCGCATAGATAATCCGAGCTGTTCAATAATTTCAAAAAAAAAAAAAAAAACGGAGTGGGCCCTTGAAAAATTAGCGTAGTTGAATATATGTAGGTGCTCAATTCAATCTTCTAATTTTTCATTCATATTCGGCTCGGATTATCCGTACGGAATCCGTTGTGAGACTCGCGTGCCAGTATATTCATCGTTGGTGCCCATAACAATTCTGATATAAGACTTGACTCCAGTGACATAAAGTTCTACATCCGCCCCTGCTTGTCACTAAGAGTTGGAGTAATTTATTCTTACTGATTTGCATGTATATAACAAATTTGAATCCTGATAGTGAAAATGAAGTCAGGTCATAATGCGAGGGGTTGTATCCCAACCAATTTGGGTTGAGACTAGTTTGGTCCAGTTAAGATTGATTGTGGGCCCAACAATGATCGGAACCGTTCATTTTTTAGAGCTCGTCTAGAATGTTGACCACACCAAAAATTACATTGATCGGAAATCGTTTTTTATGTTTTCGAAATGCATTAATCTTCAAATAATTGTGTCAAAGGGTTGCAATCTGGTGTTGCACACTTTTATTCTTACAAAATTAATGCATGCATTTCTAAATCATGTCAAACTATATCTGATCAACGTGATTTTCAGTGTGGTCAATGTTTTCAACGTGCTCTAAAAAATGAACGGTTCCGATTATTTTTGTGAGCTCGGGGAAGGCCACAATCAGTTTTAACTGGACCAAACTGGTCCCAACTGAATTGGTTGAGATACGTCCCCATAATGAGAACTCCTATGTTATAGGAATACCTTTGACCAAACTCCTATGTTTCTGTCCATTTTTGACAAGTAATCTTGCCTCAATAGTTTGGATATTTGTGTCTTAAAATATATTTTTTAAAGGGCATAATCGCGCTATGTCATAGGTAGGCGTCAATGGACCGGATTCGATCCGAATCCGATAAATCCAAATCCAATAAGACTCGAATTTGATAGTGGTAATCCGAATCCGAAAACTTTTTTACTTAAAAAATTGTAGCAAAAAAAAATTATTTTCCAAAAAAGATTTAAAATAAAAATACAACTTCTTAAACATATATATTTTTCAAAATAAAAAATTTACAGTTTTTTTTTGTAAAAAAAATTAAAAAAAAACAAAGTTCAGATCGGATTGATAACGGATTTAATCCGATCCGTATTTGGATTACCGGATTTGAATTACCGGATTGACATTATCGAATTCGGATTGAATCCGATTCATTGATATGCCTAGTTATGGGTAGGTAGATGGACTTTGAATAATAGCCACACCAAGGCAAGGGTTCATGGTTGAAAATTCTCTAGATTAATGTCAGGATAAAATATGAAGTATTTGTTTTTCTTGGACAATGAAAATAGTAAATTCGTTAAAGGACCAGAAAAGGGAACAATAACCGGAACAAAATCGGATTTGACTAAGTGAACATAAAAAAGTAAAGAAAAGACTTGCCCCAAGAGATCGCAAGTTCAAAATATTGGGGCCATTGGAAGATTGCCCAGCCGTTAATTTTAGGGTCCGAAATAGTCAAGTTGTGCACAAGTTAATCCGAATGTCCCGTCATAAAAAATATATATAAAGGACCAAAAATGGAAGTCATTTTGGACAAGTGAGATTATATATAACGCGGTTACGACCATCAAAAACTAAGTCCTGTAAAGCAAAGTCTTTTTCATGCAACTCATTCTGGGCATTTCAAAAGGCTAAACGGCTATGTTTCCATTTGTTTATCGAACGGATATTTTATAGGACTTGATACTCTCTGTCTCTAAAATACCACGCTCAGTTGCATGGAATGGAAGGAAAAAAAAATAGCTTTTCCGTATTTTTTATTTGTTCAATTATCAAGAAAGTTATAGGATCCACATCTTTAACTTTCACACTTTTCTGCAAAATAGGTCTTGCCAAAATGAATAAACTTTAGTTTTCCTGAAAGATTTCTTGTAAAAAAAAACACATACAACAAAATAAATAATATTATTTTTACTTTACCAAACCCCACTTAACTTTCTTGGGAATTTATTTCCCACACAGTATTCCCGACAACTGAACAAAACCTCTGAATGGTTCTGCCCAAGCAGCCGAACCTATTGTGGATCTTTCCCGAGGTCACTTCGATGATTGATTGCATATCGTTGTTCATTTCTTAAATTTAGTTGACAAAATTAACCACCCTGAAAATAATGTTGACCGGGTATTGTTTAATGTGCTTTTGGAAGATGTCTTTTTAAAGAAAAACAAGTTTCCGATCTAGCTAATATTGCAATAATTTTCTTCAAGTTAAAAGACTTTTTGAAATGTTACGATATCCAATGATTCCAATCAAATATAATTTTTGGCGTGCCATAAGTACTGGACAAGGTCCTAAACATGAATGGTCCTGATTATTAAATTGAATCCGAGAAGGGCCACAAATAGACGGAATGGACCTGGACCATCCCGTCCCTTTGAGAAATTGAAGAGAGACAAGAGACTCCAATTCCTATTTTTACTTCCTCGAAGCACTTCCATTGAAATCTTAAATTTATTCCATTTTTTTTTTCATTTTTCATGAAAGACTAAGAATTTTATTGATAAGAGAATATTACAACCTACTGTGTGCAACCAAGAAAGAAAGCGATAGTTGAAAAGTCTTTTTTTTTTTTTTCATACAAGTCCTTCTACGCTTACTTGGATCTTAAGAAACCAATCTGCTTAATTTTAGTCTAGAGCTTGGTATAATTTCGAAGTCCAAGTCGTCGGTGTCATCAATAAAGGCTTCTAGAGGAGATTTTTAAAATAGAGATACGTGATGCATATGGTCTATGCATGGCAGCTTCATTGGTCAAAGAGGGAAAGTGATTAATAACTACTTTTTCTCTGACCAAGGGAAAGTAATTCTATCAGTTTAAGCAATGATTAAGTAGAGATGGTTTTATAATAGTTTTTTTAGAATAGTTTGTTTTTATTGTTCAAATTATTACTCATTTTTCTACTTCGTTATTAAACTAATCGGATTGAATGGGTGGAATTTGGATAGTTTAAGGACGAAATGAGTTGTTTTGGTAGTACGAGGACGAAGTAAAAAAGAAGAGAGATAGTTTGGAGGATAAAAATATAAATAATTCTTTTATAATCCGAGGACTAGACTGACAACTATTTGATAAATGTATCATGGATTTGATATGTGTGTGGAGACTAGTCAAGATAAAATCCTAGACACCTTTACCGGAAAAATATGAATAATGACCCTAGAACAGCCACATCAATCCACCCACAAATTAGATGTAGTATATTTATAAGTTAATCACATACAAGAAACGGAGAGTAGATGTATAGATCATAAGAACACGATTTTAAAACACAAAACATAATTGAACGACTTCGAATATAGTTATCTTTGAGTTGTATTTTTAAAGTTATCTCATGTACTTTTGTTAAATGTATGTGGACGTGGGACAACCTGAAATATGTTCAAATATCACAAACTAGATATATATGCTAGACAAGTCAATTACCAATTAAGAAACCAAGCTAGCTCAGTTGGTTGTCTCATTTTTTCTCAGTGGAGGTCAGAGTTTGGGTTTGGGGTTCAGGCTATGGACAATCTCTGAATCTTTGTTGAGTAACATGGTAAAACTCAAGAAGTCTAATTTTTGTCCCTCCTTATGTCCCTTTCCTTCCATTTGAAAGGGGAAATAAATAAAGTGCACCCAGAAAATCAAACCACCAAAACAGACCTTTTCACAAATGCCAAACCTTTTCAACTACCTTGCTCTGGCTCTCTCAGTCGTTCTGGTGGTTTTCGCACCTCCCTCCACCGCTCAACCACCACAAAATCCCGAAGTCGAAGCGCTTCTCCTGTGGAAACAAAGCCTACGCAACCAAACAATTGTCAGCTCATGGATTTTCAACCAAACAAATGGTAACTCTTCAGCTTCAAGCCCATGCAACTGGCGAGGAATTTCATGCAACGCTGCAGGAAATGTAACTGGAATGAACCTTGCCTACACGGGATTACCAGGTACTCTTGATCATTTAAACTTCTCATATTTCCCTCTTCTCCTCCGTCTCGACCTCAAAGTCAATCAACTAACCGGTGCCATACCCACCAACATCGGCCTACTCTCAAACCTCGTGTATCTTGATCTCTCCACCAACTCTTTCTCGGGCACAATCCCTCTCTCTGTCGCGAATCTCACCAAGGTTGTCGAGCTAGATTTTGGGCGAAACGCCATAACAGGGCAGCTTGACCCGCGGTTATTTCCTGACCGTGGGTCAAGTCAGGCTAAAACCGGCCTGCTTAGCCTCCAAAAGCTACTCTTCCAAAATACTTCGCTCAGTGGTCCCCTCCCGCCAGAGATAGGTAATTTGGAAGATTTGACAATCTTGGCTTTAGATGGTAGCAGATTTTCTGGCCCAATTCCTCAATCTTTGGGTAATTTGAGTAAGTTGACTTTCCTGCATCTTAACCGAAACCGATTAACTGGCCCGATTCCTAAAAGTTTCGGCACCTTGACCAAGTTAACCGATTTGAGCTTGTATTCAAACTACTTATCCGGTTCAGTACCGGAAGAAATCGGAAATCTTTCATCACTGGTACGTTTTCACGTACTTTCTAACAACTTGAGTGGTCAATTACCTCCACAAGTGTGTCGAGGTCGAAAGCTACAAAATTTCAGCGCTGGGTACAATAATTTCACCGGTCCAATCCCGGTAAGCCTAAAAAACTGCACATCCTTGCGCAGAGTCCGGCTTGAATATAACCAACTGACCGGAAATCTTGATCAAGATTTTGGATTGTACCCAAATCTCACTTACATCGATTTGAGCCACAACAATTTACAAGGGAAAATTTCACCCAAATGGGGAGAATGCAGTAACTTGACACTGCTGAATTTGGGCGGAAATTCTATAGAAGGTGAAATCCCCGTGGAAATTTCCCAATTGAACCAATTAGTAGAGCTGGACCTTTCCTCCAACAAGATTTACGGCGAAATTCCTGCCCAAGTTGGACAACTGTCGAAATTATCATTGTTAAACTTGAGTGACAACAACATTTTTGGTCGAATACCGTTAGAAATCGGGGGACTGTCCAATTTGGCTTCTCTTGATCTCTCAATGAACATGCTAAGCGGACCTATTCCATATCAAATTGGAGACATCTCAAGATTAATCTTTCTAAGTTTGAGTACAAACCACTTGAATGGGAGCATTCCATATCAGATTGGTAATCTTGTATCTATACAAATTCTGCTTGATCTTAGTAACAACTCTCTCACTGGAGAGATTTCGCCTCAACTTGGGAAGCTGATTAGCCTAGAAGCTTTAAACCTCTCCCACAACTCTCTCTCCGGTTCTATACCGGATTCGTTCAGTGGAATGCTCAGCTTGTCAACCATCGATTTGTCGTACAATGAACTGGAGGGTCCTCTGCCTGACTCCAAGGTTTTCAATAAGTCTCCGTCCGAAGCGTTTTCTCATAACAAGAACCTATGCGGTTATCCAAACCAAGGATTGACAGCATGTAACAACTCAGTGTCTGGGGGTGGAGGTAAGGAAAATAAAGGAAACTCGCGGTTGATCATTATTGCAGTTTCTGCCTCGTTAGGCTCGTTGTTTCTCTTGCTTCTGCTTGTTGGAGCCATCGTGCTTCATCGAAAAAGTAACCGGAAAGGCCAGAAAGAAGATGTGGTAAAGGGAGAAAACATCTTTTTGATCCGGAATTTCCGTGGAAGAATTGTGTATGGAGATATCGTCCGCGCTACAGACAATTTTGACGATGCATACTGCATTGGACAGGGAGGATCGGCCAGAATCTACAAAGTTAACTTACCAAGTGGGCAGGTACTTTTGGAAGTTTTAAATAAATTTTCTCTATCTATCATTTCGATTGATAACTATCTTATATTCTGTGTAAATCCTCAACAGGTAGTAGCAGTTAAAAAGCTATTCATGAATGAAGGCTCAGAGATTGGGGAGATCAAGAGTTTTGCGAATGAGGTAGCCACGCTGACAGAAATAAGGCACCGGAACATCGTGAAACTCTATGGCTTCTGTTACCATGAAAAGCACACTTTTTTGGTTTGTGAGTACATGGAGAGAGGAAGCTTGGCGGATGTTTTGAGGAGAGATAAAGATGCCAAGGAGTTGGACTGGAGTAAGAGAGTGAACGTAGTTAAAGGGGTGGCTCACGCTTTATCTTACCTGCATCACAACTGCGCGCCTTCCATAATTCATCGGGACATATCGAGCAAGAATGTTCTGTTGGACTCGGAAATGGAGGCTCATGTCTCAGATTTTGGCACGGCAAGGTTTTTGAAGCCCGATTCTTCAAATTGGAGCGCGGTTGCAGGCACGTTCGGATACATTGCTCCAGGTAACTTTATTTAGTGCTCGAAAGGCCATCCTTTATTTGCTTGGCTAGTTTGATTCGTGAGTGAGAACTAACATGAGACATTCTTGGTGTGTTTTTTTTTTTTTCCTTGGCATGGCCAGAATTATCGTACACAATGGCAGTGACAGAGAAATGTGACGTGTATAGCTTCGGTGTTTTGACACTAGAGATTTTGATGGGATTGCATCCGGGAGAACTCAGTTCGAACCTATACTCATCCGTGGACAATGAACGCATACAATTGGCAGATGTGTTGGATCCTCGTCTTCCGCCTCCTACTAGTCAGAAGCTACAAGACGAATTGGATTCCATTTTGAATCTAGCAGTCTGGTGCTTGCGCGTCGAACCACATTCTAGGCCTACCATGTATGATGCATCTCAGGTGCTTGAGATGAACGCGGGAGCTGGCAGAGATAGTCCAGAGTTGGTAAAATCTGTTAGAGAGGGTGTTGATGAGCTGCCCATGCTTAGTTAGTTAGTTGAATGTTTCTCTCTTTCTCTCTTTCGGTCTTGTAATCAGGGTTAGAGTCAGGATTTTCGGGTAGTGGTGTCAAGTACCAAAAGCCATGTTAATTAAGGAGCTGAAGACTTCGCGATGAAAGGAAAATGTGGTTATTTTAGTTGTCTTTGGGGCTATTTTCCTACTATTAGTGGTGTCAAATATGAATAATACAACCGAAATCCTTAGGCATCTCCGCTATTGTCTCGTCTTATCAAAGCTCGTTGGTGTATCCTTTGGCTCGTTGGTGTATCCATTAGGACTTCATCATGTATCATAGCCAATGACTTGGTGACTTGCAAAACTGTATGCATTGTCGATGATTGTTTGAAAGAGGTTAGGGGTGATATACAAATTCCAGTCTCGCATTTTTCTAGTGTACTTTGAAGATTGGATTCAGCTTCTACTTTGAAGATTGGTTTCAATTTGGAAATCGATTCATGATAGCCTGTGGAGGTGATTTCACTCAAGGATGTATCTGTTTTTACCTGATTCTAGTTTTTAGCCGAATTGTGATCTTGAAAACATCGACTTGTGATCCTCAATCCTTCCAAAATTCCGTACCTTAGTAACAAATACATCATTCATGGTTGCATTTGTTAGCAAAATATTCTGAATTGTCATTCAGTGTGATTTTGCATCTGCTTCTCTCCAAAGTATGCCACAAATTCGAACCATCCATATTTTTTTTTGATGCACTAAAATACTCCGGTCCAGTTTTTTTTTTTGCCAAAGTTTAGGAGTAATTTTATTGACAACAGAATGTCAAACAAAATACAGCAGAATGTCAAACGAAACAAAGAATTGCCATTCCTCCTAACAAAACTCACTCTCACATCAACAAAGTCTCGCATCAACATTTCACATCTGCTATAAGAACCCTTACCGAGGAGAAAGAGTCCTCACTGTCATTAATCATATTGACCACCTGAAAAGAATCACCTTCAATGTGTGCCCAATCTCCTTAGTGATAACCAAGCACTCCCTTGCCGCCAATATTGCCTCAAGAGCCAGAGGGCTCATCACATACCCAAGATGAACAGCCCTTGCCGCTCTAACTCTAAACCTTCCATCATGCTCCCTAGCCACAATCCCCATGGAATCCACTCTCTTTGATATGGCTGCCAAGACCCCCAATCAAAATTCAGCTTCACCCACCCAAAAGCTGGCTTTTCCCACCCATGCAGATTACCACCCACATGTGCCTGGCTTGCTTCGCACAGGCTCGTTAGCTGCTAGAAATTCACTTGCTTCTAAAATTGCTTGCGTACACGCCATGTCCGGGCAGCACGATTTGCCATTGAAAACCTAATCGTTTCTGCACTTCCAGATTTTCCATATAATTGAACCTGCAACAGCCCAAACCTCTTTATTCTCTCTTTCATGTTTTACCATCTTTCCAGCATATTACCCCACCAAGACATAATATCCTCCCTTAAGACAGTTGACATGTTCAACCCCCAACGGGGACAACCTCCACACCACTTGTGCAATGGGACATCTAACAAACAAATGAACAACTGATTCTCTATCCTCCTTGCACAGAGGGCACAACACATCATTCGCAAGATGTCTCCTGACTAGCGCATCTTTAACAGGAAGAATATCATGAAAGCATTTCTGGACAAAGTGGTGAATCTTACCTTGACAAGGTAGTACCAAACACTTTGCCAGAGTTCCTTCCGTTGGACCCGATATTGCTCCCTTCTTCACCATCAGCACTGCCACTCAAAAGCCCATTTCTTCTCATAGCAAATTCACCTGTTTTCCATACTACATCAACCAGAAGTTTTCCAATTGTATACTCAAATGTCAATTAATGCGCTTCATCACTTGTTTGCAAATGGTACCTAGATACCATCTCCAAAATTAAACAATCAAATGTCAATGAATGTGCTTCATTACTTCTTTGCAAATGCAACCTTACCATCTCCGAAATTCAAACAATCAATCGGACCCATAGTTCAATTCTTATGAAGCGGAATTATTTGCTCAATATTTCATGAAAACACAATGCCCATCATTCCACCCAGCCAATTTGGTTATGAGCCATCTCAATTTTTGTCTTAAGATAGAGAATGATCCAGCTAGTCCATTAAGTCCACTGAGTGCACAAAAATTGCAAAAAAAATGGCTGCGCTCAAACGCGCTTCGAATCACAAATCGAGTGTTTTCATCTCACAAAAGGAACACCGCCTAGTGTGATTGGTTCCTCACTCTTTCTATTAAGTGAAAGGGTCCTAAGTTCGAGTCCTCATGGATGATATACTCATGAACAAAGCCCTTTAGCATTCTATCTATCGTCGGGAAAAAAAAATACTTTGCAAAAACCTTCGTAAAAGGTGGTTTAGGTTTGGTCAAAGAGAGGGTTTTGGGTGCTGTAGTGCACCCCGTGCGACGATCTAGCCGTCCATCTCGGCAGAACGGCTAGGATTTTCATCTAAACAATGGACGGCTCGGATTTGGAGGAGCTCGGATTAAATCCAAGCCCTTTATATCGAGATGGACGGTCGGATCTACTAGTGTGGCTGCCGCACTACAGCAACTTCCAATCCAGGGTTTTAGGGTTTCCTGGAAGAAAGAGGGTTATCGGGATAAACCCCCAATTTTTTGAATGTCTCTTCTTGAAAACAGGTGAGTTCCTTCTCTGTTGCCCAAAATTCTTGAGTGCGCAATTTAGGTGGAAATCTTTGCTACATATGAAATGGTTCGAGCTTCACTAGCCCACAGAGAGGGTTTGCGGTTCATGAAGGAAAGAGGGTTACAAGGTTCCAAGCTTGGGGAAATCTCCTCTGTAGTGAAGGTAAGTTTTAGTTCCTCCCCTCCGCGTGACATACTGAAATCTCATCAAATGTTGAAGTTTTTCTGCAAATCACGCCATGGAATATCTGCTGCTAAAGCTTCTCCAACCTATGTTTTCTATTGCCATCATCTAACCCACCCTTTTTCCACATCCCTCAAACCCATGGATAAATCTTCAAATCAGCACTCGTTCACGGTCACATACCTCATAAACTAGTGTGGGTTGTCTCCAGAAAAAGCTCTCTCAGCATCTAAGTATGTCAAATTTGAGACTCCAGATAAGCCTGACTCAGTCTTGGCATTCTTCAGGAACCATGGATTCACCCAAACCCAGATCTCCAGTGCCATTAGAAAGTACCCTCCTGTGATAATACGTGATCCCCAAAAGTCCCTTTTGCCCAAGCATGAGTTTCTCAAATCTAAGGGCCTTTCGATCACAGATATTGCCAGATTAACGTCTATGTCACAATTCATCTTGAAACGCAGCTTGGAAAACTCAATTATTCCTTAATTTCTATGGTAATTTTCTTCAATCCGAAGAGAAAGCGCTTGCTTTTATTAGACATTGTGACATTGTGCTTGGTTTTGTTTTTTTGATTATCAAAGTCATGTTATACCAAATATTGAAATTCTGCGAGAAGTAGGTGTTCCCAATGCCAATATTGGGCTTTTGTTGATGAGACGACCTAGAGCATTTGCTGTAGGCAGCAATCGGTTTAGGATTTGTGTGGATGAAGTTAAAAGGATGGGTTTTAATCCTTCGCAAATGGAGTTTATGTCAGCCATTCGTGTGTTAACAGGGATGAGTAAATCTACATGGGAGAAGAAGGTTGAGGTTTACAAGAAGTGGGGTTGGACCCAGGACGAGATTCTTGTTGCTTTTAAGAAGCATCCAAATTGTATGATTGCATCACAGGATAAGATCAACCGCGTGATGGATTTTCTTGTTAAAAAAATGGGTTGGGAATCTTCGTTGGTTGCAAGAAGACCAAAAATTATACAACTAATCTTGGAGAAGAGGATTGTTCCGAGGAGTGCAGTTTATAAAGCTTTGTTGTTGCAAGGTTTAATCAAGACTAATGGTATCAGCTTGAGTACATGGCTAAATTTTTCTGAAAAGCAGTTCTGGAAGAAGGTTTTGAGCTATAAGATGGAAGAAGCCCCGGAGCTATTGAAGTTGTATAATGAAACATTGGATCTTGCGAAGTAGATGGGATATGGGTATCAATGCCAGACATGTTATGGATGTAGTTGCCCTGTGGTTTTGCTTCTCATGGTTCAACTCTGGGGAATCGAATTCTTGTAATTTCAAACCCGACAAGTGTGAGTTCTTTTACCGTGAGAGAAATGGAATTTGAAGCTCAACATCGGATTGCATTATGTGTCATTTTGTAGTGGTTGCGTACTTTATGCAGTACATCACCATCTGCTCATCTCTAGTAAGTTGGAAAGGTCTTTTTAAATGTGTGATTTACGATTGGATTTTTCTGGTTTCAGCATTGTGGGTTGTTTAATAAAGGGGAATTTTTAGGCCGGTCCTAAAAATTAGGTTCGGACTTCATTTAGTCCTGCACAATTATTTATATTTTTTATTCCAACCTTGCCCCTTCACGTGCAGCAGCCCACTATACTAGAGAGCATTTAATATAGAAAAATTATCCAATGCTCCATGAGTATTGGTGCACCATTAAAACATTGTTTAAATTTCAAAAAGTAATATCTTTTGTTGTAGTTATTCATTTTTTTTAAAAATTATATTTTTGGAACCTATTCGACGGTATCTACCAAACAAGATCCATATTGAATATGAAATTATGTAAGATTAAAAAAATATAATTTTCTATGAGAACTTTCTATGAGAACTGTTTCTATGATAATTGTCTCCATGTGAACTGTCTATGAGAATTATTTCTACGAGAACCGTTCCAATGAAAACTGTCTTTATGAAAACTGTTTCGGACAAAAATATCCTTGACTATGTGAACTGGTTATGAGAACTGGCAATTCTCATAGTCAGTTCTATGAGAATTATATGAAATAACTATGTGAACTGAAAAATACACAGTTTAAATAGTCTTACCACACACTTAAATAGACAGTTCTCATAGAAAATACACAATTGTTATAAAAAATACACAATTTTCATGTATAATACTCAATTCTCATAGAAAATACACAGTTCTCATAGATAGTTGTCATGAACAATATACAGTTCTCATAAAAAATATACAATTCTCTTAGAAAAATAAACAGTTCTTATGGAAAAATACACAGTTCTCATAGAAAAATACAATGTTTCCATAGAAAATACACAGTTCTCATGTATAATACACAGTTCTCATAGAAAAATATAATGTTCTCATATAAAATACACAGTTCTCATAGACAGTTCTTACCCTTAGTTATGTGAATTGGTTATGAGAACTGTCAATTCTCATAGTCAGTTCTATGAGAACTATGTGAAAATGGCTATGAGAACTGAAAATATACAGTTCATATATAGGGTTTTCAAGGGTAGAAGAACCAAGCTGGAATAAGCAGATTGAAAGGGGGAGGGGGGAAATAGATTCGGCTTGATTTCTAAAGCAAGTTTATCGATTATGAGAGTAGTCCGTGGAAATTAGGCGGCAGCTGCTAATGGCTTCATTGTTGGACTAACCAACCACAGGTCGAAACAGGATTGCCGATTGCAAAATTTTACCTTAAACTAGGCTTGAAAACAGTGGGCTTGGAAGCTAGGATATGGTCTTTTCTTAAGGGGTGAATAGTACCAAAGGACAGTAACTAAGGCTAGCTCTTTATTAGAAGGATGACAAAGAAAGGAAGAAACGAAGGAAAGGATTCTTAACCTCACTAGGCATAAGCAAAATGAAGTCGATAAAGAGCAAGACGAAGTAAATTAAACAGGCTAGGCAGTAGGCACAATACGAAGGTGAGGCTAACATGAACCATGCATAGTAAGTTAATAACCTCATTCGTGCTTGGTTTAAGAATTGACGGTATCGTTTTGCTATAAGAATTCTCTATGAGAACTATTTATATGAGAATTGACTCTATGAGAACTGTTCCTATGAGAATTTTCTCTATGAGGGCTGTCTTTATGGAAACTGTTTTTATGAGGACTGTCTTTATGAGAACTGTTTTCATGAGAAGTGTTTATGAGAATTGTCTCTATGAGACTAGTTATGAGAACTATGTCTATTAGAACTCTCTCTATGAGAATTGGGCACAATTCTTATAGAAAATACACAGTTCACATAGTTTCACCACACACTAAAATACACAGTTCTCATAGAAAATACACAACTCTTATAGACACTTCTCATGGACAATACATAGTTCTCATAGAAAAATACACAGTTGTCATTAAAAATACACAATTCTCATAAAAAATACACAATTCTTATAAAAAATACACAATTCTCATAGACACTTCTCAGGGACAATATACAGTTCTCATAAAAAATACATAATTCTCATAGAAAAATACACAGTTCACATAGACAACTCACCTAATTGACATAGATAATAAATACAAAAATTCAACTACAGAATAATTTTCTAAATGAGCACGAAGAATCTAGAGCAAGCTTCAATATACCAGTTGATAAGCTTTATCTAGTTTTTTATTAGTATACTACAATATTATTTGACACATAGTAGACTGAAGTACCGAAATACCATTTGATAAGCTTCAAAAAAACAAAAAAAAAATCTTGTGGACTGAAGTACCGAAACAAAGAATCACAGGTTTTGTATCATTAATAGCTTCAGAGGTGCGACTAAAATAATGTTATAGTAATTGCCGACTCGAGATTGTTTCCTCGCAGCCACTGATTGTAGATTGCGGATTCGTTCTCTGATCACGCCGCCGCTCTAGCGTAGTCGACGACGCCGGAGCTTGCGATGAACCGGAGGATGAAGAGCATCGCCATTGACGAAGAAGACGAGGACAGCGATGACGTGGTTAACAAAGAGAGAGATCTGCATCGGCGACAGAACACGACACCGGTCCACCGGAGCTGCCGCCGTTGTCAGAGATGAAGGGGACGCCTTGGAATTTACTTCTTCATGGACGAAAACATGCCAGGTGTAGAGGTAGAGAGAGGAGGTGGTTGTTGGAGAGGAAGAGGGAGAAAGAGATGATTTGTTGATGATGGTGAGATTGAATCAACGAGACAGAGTAAAAAGGCAAGAAAGTCATGACATGACATATCCGAGCCTACGCAGTTTCGGAAATAATATTTAGGGTTGGGATCAAAACGAACCTAAAAAAGAGGACCGGCCTTTAATTTTCTATTTAATAAACTATAGTGCAATAGTTCAGTTATTAGATTTCCTAGTGTTTGTGGAATTTTATCTTTATCATCGAAACACATGCATTTAGCCATCTAAGCGTGCCCTGAATTTCGGCTTCTGTGTATGTTGCTTAAACCACTGCTCGTAGTATATAGTAGCAGCAGCTAATACTTGCTCTCTTTTCTCTGGATGACAATTGGATGACCATAGTAAGGAGATCAAGATTCAAGGCCATTTTCAACACCATGGTATAGGGGTGAGCATGGTCCGGATTGGTTCGGTTTCATACTAAACCAAGAACCAAACCAATACTTCCGGATTATGAATTGGGAGAACCAAACCAACACACAAAAGACATAAAACCAAACCAATCCAAGTCATTTAAATACGGTTCGGTTTCGGTTTTAAACCACGGTTTGCTTTGAACTATGTTATTGTCTTCAAAAAATATTTAAAGTACTTAACATTATGAAGATAAATTAAAAAAATACATATATTTAAACCAATTCCATTCAAATTATTAAAACACACTAATATCAACAAACTAATTAAGGGTAAGATTCCAAAAATTACCTCAAGTCTTAAACTAAGAAAATAAAATGCTGATAAGTTACTAAACTGAACCAACTAAGAATACCACCTACTAAGTATCTTAAGATAGTTTAACCAAATAAAAGACCAAAAATAATTTCTAAAACTATTGAATTGAAATGAGGTAGCAAAAGGGCAATAGTAGCAGTATGGTAGAAATCAACTTGTGATATCACTCTACATCAAGGTTCGTATCTTTATCTTGGCAGTGAAGAAAAATTAAATATTGCAGTGGATTTAATGGGATCAATAAATTAAGTAGTTGACTAAAAGCTCCCATATTTATTGGGTGAATCATAATTAATTTATACATATATGTATGTATGTATTATATGGTTCGGATCGGTTTGAAACCATAACCGTAAATGTGAATCCATAAACCAAACCATATAACGCGGTTTCTAATTTTTTTAAACCATGACCAAACCATATTACTAAAAACCCAAACCAAACCTTCCGGCTTGGATTGGATTCGCGGTTTGACGGATATTTTGCTCACCCTTACCATGGTATATTGATTTTCGCATTCTGGAACCTTGAGTTTGTTGCTCGCCTATTTAGACTTGACTAGTAAAAGAGCACGTGCGATGCACGTGATTGTTTTTTATGCTACTATATACTGATGAGATCCAAAGCATACAACTTAAAAGAGTAATGGAATAGAGTAGTCATTAGGTGAATTCCAACCCTCAATCTCTCCTCTCTTTTTCTAGCTTCTACATGGTGTTTTGCAGAAACCCAAGAAACCCTTTCGTATGTATAGATTTCAATGCATTATATCCAAATATGCACTTTCCTTATAGCAATACATATAAATTTATAATGGAAGATTCTGAAGTTGTGTTTGAAGTTGTATTTCAAGATTTTGTTTCTAGACTTTTTTGTTGAATATCGGGTCAGATAGCTTGTCAGATCCAATTTTTGGTTTGCGAGTGGTGGACGAATCTTAATCTGAATTTGATTTTGCAAAATGCCAGCCCTCAAATCCATTTCTCTGGATGTATTTTTCGGATGGCAAGATGGATTCCATTTGACATATTATTTGTCACATAATTAATTTAGTATCTCCTAGTATACTCAAGTAATTAAAAATTGAGTTGCTTAAATAGAGGTCCTAGTCTCGAGTACCCATATTGGAGTATAATATTATGTATCCATCCTAATCAAACTAATGAGCTATGTTCTCATCCTAACATTCAAACATACTTGGGGATGGCGCTGTGCGCATCCGGACCGTTCGTCACAGCAATCAATGGTTAGGATTGCCGAGACAGTTGAGATTACGCACAATACCGAACAATTCGGACCATTGATTGCCGAGGCGGATGGTTAGCATGCGCACAACACCGTCCCACAATCCCATTCAAACAAACCCAATTGTATTAATTGATTAATTCTATCACCTGCCAACTCCCCAGTTAGTTGATTTTGATAATAATTAATACGGTGGGATTAGAATGTGTCAATAATTAATCCTTATCCAAGGGAGTGGACAATCCCATTCTAGGACGGAGTAAAACCTGATCAGGAGCCTTGTGGGGGAAGCAGTAATTGGTTAAGGCTATGAATAACGGACTTCGGATTGGTGCTGTGTAGTGAGTTGCAAAACACCGAACATGCTGTGTACCTACGAGCCGTCGGATCGTGCATCCGACGGCTCAGATCTCATCTCGGCAACTAATGATTGAGAGCCGTTTATTGCCGAGACGGACGGTAATTGGTTAAGGCTATGAATAACTATCGGTTTCGCTGGTGTACGTCTTTATCCAGGTTAATATTTTTAGGATCATAACTTAATTAATTCTAAAAAAATACAAAATTATTTTATTAACTTTGAAAACTATTTAAGCCACTCTTGATTTGAGTAATATTGAATAATGATTCAATTTGGTATAGATTTAAGTGGAGGAATGGAGAGAGCATTAGAATTTTTACTCAATTTTTTTTGTTTGATGAAACTAAGGCAACGTACAGACTGAAGATCACTTGTTTATATCAAATCATTTTGAATCGACATAAAAAAATAGAGAAAAAGACAGGCAACAAGGTTTTAATGATTGGTTTGACTTATCATAGGTGTGGTCTTGCGGCTCTTGCCCTACGGAAGTGGAAGCTGTCATCGAAGATATTCGCTTCGATCGGTTAGGATTTGTGATTTTCTTTTTATTTCTAGGTTGGCGAAGGTAGTTGCGTACGCTTTAGCAACTTCGAATTTGTGAGATTCTAGTATTCGTATTTGGGAAGCTAGACCTTCTGATTGGTTACTGAATCTTCTTTGGAACGATAATTGTTTTCTTTAATGTACTGCTTTATATGATCTTTGTTATGAATGAAATTTCGTACCACGTTGACAAAAAAAAAAGTTTTAATGATTACGATGGTTCACCCTTTAAGCATTAGACTTTTATTTTACGCTTGTACCAGTTCAATATATAATGGGCAATGCATTCACGAACTAATTTGTATATTATGAAATATATTTTGACTTTATAACTAACGAAAGGGACCCTGTTAATTCTTTTGTGTAAATTTTTGGAAGCCCTCGAAGGCCACCCTGTCATCTTCCCCTCAGAAAAGGCCCCATTAACAGCCTGAAGAAGACTTCGATTAATTTTATGCTAGCTTCTACCAGTTCGATTTTTGTTCAATAATGGGCCATCCAATGGTATTTTAATTATGCCTTGCCCACACATAGAATTGGAAATTCTGCAGTGCCCTCCTCTGTTGTGCACCTAACAGGACAGATCCGGATTGTCAATCTCGGCAATGAATTGTTCAGATGTGTTTGTAAACTATTACCGGTCAAAGTTAATTACTACCGGTAATAATTAACAAATATATCTGAACTATTTATTGTTGAGATGGACGATCCGAATCTGCCCTGCAGATACTACAGAGAGTGCCCTGCAGCATCCTTGGATCCGCCCAACACTTATTGTTTTCTATATCATTATTTTATAAGCACTCCATAAATAGAGTCTATGGCTCCTAGATCAACAAAGCATATACCATTACCTTCATAGGAGACTAAAAGATTGGCAACAAATTTGAGAGGAAAGATCTAATGAGGAAATTGGAAGCCCTCTCCATCCTTTCTTTAACTCTTCTTTTGAGCTCACTTGCCCTTTCTCAAGGTCAAGCTCTAGGACCTGATCAAGGTATGATCGATATTCTGAAACCCTTACTTTTTAATTACTTGAAAATCGATAGCCGTCTACTTTGTCAATGAACTAGCGAAACCGACAGCGTATGTGGTGTCCCTTTAAACCCTCCTTCGTTGTACATGTTCCTTCAGATGATTTGCCTTTCTGAGATGCTACCGGCTTCGGTCATCGAGTTTAAAATTATCATGATTTTATCTTGAGCTGAGGCGACTTATCGAACTCTTTCGCTCGAAGTAGGGGAGGCATTCCATGCTACGTATGCACGAACAATTGTTCAGTGCTATTTATAAGTTTGGCTAATATATATCTCCCATTGGAAATTAGTACATGCAATATCCAAACCCCATAAATAAATTTTCCTTTCCTTTGAATCCAATCCCTTTCTCATAGTACTGATCACAACCAGTATATAGTCTTAAACTGGTACTGTCCTGTCCATCTGAAATTCACCTTTTGCAAAAAAAGGAAAAATTATTGGTACTTCCATGACGGCCATTAATTTCGACCGCTTGACACTCTCGCATCTCTTCTCACTATGACACCCATTTGCTGTAAAATATGGTACAGGTTACTCGTCTGCGTCGCAGCGGCGACATCACCCTATGCTTGCTCAAGAAAAGCCATTAAAAGGTCAGTTTTACCATTTCAACTTTCGTTCTTATTATGTTTATTTAGGGTTTTGTTCTGGGCCTCTTCTACAAAACCCATACCATACGTTGTTTGGTCTCATTTCACATGCATTTATGTCTCTCGACATGGTTTATATTGGTATTGCAATACTTCCGGAGCGTTGGGAAAATACTCATAATCGATAGAGGCTAATAATTTTTTTTTTTAATTTCAAAGCAAATCTTTTATATTTTGAAGTAAATAAGAGAAAATATTTTAATCCCTTCTACTCTAAATATAATCGACAAAAACTACCCAGACTATAGAGTTTTTAAAATTGGATGTTGTCTCTTTAATTCATATTATTAGGAGATGATTAAAGTGAATTATTAATAACCTTATTCTCCATTTTATCCCTCATCCAAATTAACCAAGTACTATTTAATCCTTCATTGAAACCAAACCAACTAATTTCTCTGTCCCAAAATGTTAAGACATTTCTGGGATAGCGTGCCATTTTAAATTCCCTATATCTTTTAATGTGAATGTCAAAAAATATGCAATATAGATCTTGTTTGATGGATTTTAAATAATTCTATTAAACAAAGATTTCAAAATTACATAAGAGTTTATAAATCGAAAGATATAAGCAATCTAAAATGGCACACAGTCCCAAAAATGTTTTAACATTTTGGGACGGGGGGAGTACTTTTTAATTCACCTTCCATAAAAATCACATTAATGTGAATCTGTCCTCTATAATAACTTCTACTACTATCTTATCCACCTCCATAAATAATACCCCCAAACTCATTGCACATTCAATTGGGCCATTAGGATACAAAGTTTCAAACTAAGAATACAAAAACGATATATCCAAAACAGCAGTATAATTAACAAAAACAAGTATTGTCGTTCGTGGTATTTTTACATGTACCCAACCAATTTTGGGCTAATAAGCTAGCCAAATGGCCTATTTTTTTGTCCTTGTTAAATTTTTTTCGCATTTGTTAGTTTTTCGTCGATTTCTTTTGGATTATTGCTTATGTCATGACGAAAAGAATCTAGCTAATAAGTAAAAATTTACGACCGAAACCCAAATTTTTCTGAATAAGATAACTAAAATAAGCCAATTTTTTGTCTTTATTCAAAAAAAAATATAGATTTCGATCATAAGTTTCTAACTTTTAGATTCCTTCCATCATGACAAAGCAATAATTCACAAAAAAATCGACGAAAAACTAAAAAATGTAAAAAAATAAAATAAACAAGAACAAAAAAAAAGGCCATTTGGCTCATTAGGCCGAAATAGGCCCGTTTTTGTAGGTAATCAAAACACACCACATAACAGACAACTCCAAAACGCATCTACCAGATTTCCTTGTTTTCCTTTTCCTTTTCTTTCGATATGAGTATAGTAGGTTTGTGTGAACAAATGGCTCTTGACAGAGCTCAATGGAGGAAAATAATTCATGTAGCCAACCTCAAGTGATTGGGACTTAAGGCTCGGTTTGGTTTAGTTTTCCTTTTCTTAGAATTCAATATCCGAATATAGCGTTCATGTAATCACGTACATTTGTATGATATAATATAGGAAGTATGTCATATTCAATATCCCAGTTTTAGTTTTTTTGAATAAGAAGATAAAAATAAACCCACTAAAACTGGGTTTTGATTCAATGTCTTTTTTGGACCCAATTTTGATTTTCTTCAATTTTCACATATGCCAATCATGTATTTACTAAAGTCCGATGAACACGATTTTCGGTATGATTAAGGTTCTTGTCGAACTCTACATAATGAACGGGATCATCCAAATGTGATCAGAAAATGACTGGAAAATTAGAAACTTCCCGGAGGGGATACCAACCCCCTTTGTATACCAAGAATACATAAAAGTTTCTCGTGTAGATGTATGTAGTATGTATGCAGAAAGTTTCAAATGAGAATCTCTTAAAATGCGGACCCCCCTTTCCTGATCGAATTTCGATGATCCGAGCCTTTCAATGTATTCAGAACGTGATTTTACGGGTATCTGTGAGAAATAGGCAAAAGAAAAAGACCGGGAAGGGATTGATTTGAGCAATTTTTTACTAAACTGTTCATTAAAAAACTGTTTGGATGAAGCCCTTCCCGGTCATTGTTTTTGTTGATTTCTCGCATGTACACTTAAAATCACGTTTTGATCACATTGAGCGGCTTGGATCATCAAAATTCGATCGGTAAATGAGAGAAATGGAAAGATCTGTATTTTAACTAAAATGAGGACCCTCTCATGGAAAACAGACTGTGTAAAATGAGGACCCCCTCATGGACATTATGGCATACTGATCAGGTTCACCTTTCTCAAATTCAATATCGATCTCAATGTAATTAACCTTGTATAGTTAATTCTTTTCAATAATGATGAAATGAATTTCAGGGAGGCAGTGCAAATTTAACTTTGGATTACCAGAGGGTACCAAATGCGGGTCCAAAGGGAACCAGTCGTGCAAAGATCGTTACAATCGTCCCCCATTGCACGTTCAGGAATGTGAATGTCAATCACATCTACCTCCTGTACCTGGCAATTACTGCGCATGCCGTTTTTCTTGTTAATAGTAATTTCAATCAAAATTCAATAAAATGATGTTTTTCCAAAAACATCTGTCTTGTGATTCTTTTGGACGATGTGTGACGAAATACTATTATTTGTTAGGCTATTTTGAATAATTCAAAATGGCCTAATGAAAAAGCATTGATTGTAGGACTTTCTTTTAGGTATTTCGTTACAAATGACACCCCCCAAAAAATACAAAAAAAGATAGTAGATGTTTATATCTATGTCGCTGCTGTTTGATATTGGGGCGGAGGAGGTGTACGTTTGTTTACGCCGACAAGTAAATGATTGTTAACTTGAAATTTTAGAGGTTTTTTTTTTTACATGCACCTATGTAAGAATGTTTTATGGTTCGTGTTCACCAGAAGAACTTCCGAGACCAATCCGGCTTAAAGAACAATTAAACCTAACTTGAAAAACGATTGGTATGGTTAGTGATGAGAAAAAATGGAGTTGTGCAGGGACCGGACACTCTAGCCACGCCCTTGAGTCCACCCCGGACTGATTGACGATTATGGTGATTCATGTTTTTTGCCAATATAGTATACATCGGTGAAGGTTAGTTGGGAAAGTTAGTCAATTAGTCCACAGAGGTTATCTATAGCCTTGAATCCACAAACCACCCACAGCGGGGCTCGAACCCTGGTCTCCCATAAGGGAGAGCCAGGAGTTATCAACTGGGCTACAAGCACATTGGTTGGTGATTCATGGTTTTTTTTTTTTTGGTCAAATGGAAATAATATGAAACTAGCGAATCCAAGTCACAAGGAAAGGTACCATATTACACACCATCCTAAAAAGGAGGAAATACAAGAACCATCGGTTTTGATGAGTTACTCCTGTTCTGTGTTTTGTTATTTATAGTGTTAAAAATAAGGCAAAATTCACTTTGACCTCCTATGGTTTGAGTCATGTGCGGATACACCCCGTATGTTTGAAAGTGTGCAATAACACCCCTGTGCAGTTTGTGAAGTGTGCACATGACACCCAATTTCGTCTATAATAACGTCAAGTGTGTGATGGACGCGCATCAAAAGTTTGATATACCCTCATCTTCTCCCTTGATTCATCTTCTTCCTTAATCTAACCAATCCATCCCATGTACTAAAAATTACATCTGAATTGTTGATATTGTAAATTTTGACAAGTACTACATCTATACCAAAATTCAAGTTGATCAAAAAATGAAAACCTCATGGTCAAATCGAATTTATTATGAAGGAAATTTTCAAATTTAAATTTATCATTCATCTTAAAAAGAATTAGATCACTGAGTTATTGATATCTGATCGAGTATGTGTGTGTGTGTATATATATATATTTATTTATAGAGATGCTCTACAATTTGATGCATGGAATATCTTCAGTCTATCACTGAGTTATTGATTTTTTTTCATTCAACTTCCCTACAATTTGACTGTTTAATCAACTTCAGTCTATTGCTACAAAAAAATAAAAAAATTTAAAATTGACAAAGAAAAAAGGCAGCTTACAAATATACGAGACTCGAACCTAAACATTAATTTGTCCGGATCGATAAGGAGTCTCTTGTTCTGAATGATTTATTTTGACATCACGAAAATCAAGGATTAATATTCTGAAAAGAAATCCCTGATATTCCTATATGTGGTGGCCCCAGGGATCATCCTGTCTCTTCGCGAGCTTCATAGGCATCTTATCTGTTGAAACGAGACAAATGACATGTTAACAATGGCAATCTTTAGGGGCAAAAAAAAAAAAAAATTGCCTTTAAGCTTTAGATAAACTCAGTGACCTTTTCTTTTAAAGCATACGTACAAAAATTAATAATAAATTTGCATAGAAATTCATATTAGCTCTATGAAAATTCATGACCTCGAGACAAAAAAAACTCATAACACATAAATTAATGTCATGAATTCGGTTGATGTTATGAAATCATAGTATATATGTACATGTTAAGAATTTCTATTCAAAAGTAATAAGATTGAGTTTTTTTTTTGTCAAGCGGATCAACGGGGATTAGGAGTAGTTAGTAAGTTATTCCACAGAGGGTTCAAAGGGTGTCCATAGTTCTGAACCACAGACGCCCACGATAGAGCTCGAGCCCTTCATATCCCTGGGAATTGTTTTCAGATCAAGTGAATGACAAATAAGAGTATCTCGAGCAGATATTGTAAAAATTAGATTTAAAAGTGTATTTTGCTACTTATTTAGCATTTTGTTTTATAAAAAAAACCTTATTATGTACTCCCTTTGTCACATTTTTAATTGGGTGTAAAAATACAAAAAAAAAAAAAAAATACACAAAAATATATTTTTTGGGGATTTAAAAATGCACGATCACTACAAGAAATTTTGCTTTTTCCGGCATTTCATAAATGCCGCTAAAAGTTAAAAAAATGCCGGTAAAGAGTATTACCGGCATTTATTACAAATGCCGTCTAGGAGTGTGTCGTTAAAAGTACAAATGCCAGGAAAGATCTCTATAAATGCCAGGAATAGTTGGACTCATTTGCAGCATTTGTACAAATGCCGGGAAAAACTATACCTTATAAGACAAAATGCCACATGGGCGCCACGTGTCAACAAATGCCGGTAATAGTATAATGGTATTATTTTTGGCGGAAAAATCAACTTTTGCCGGCATTTTTTTAAACAAATGCCGGTATTGATTATTTTTTTTCGGCATTTCTTGAAATGCCGGTAATAATGGCTTTTCCGGCATTAATTAAAATGCCGGTAATAAAAATGCCGGGAATAACTATTTTTCTTGTAGTGGATTTTTTGCAAGGAACATTTAAAATGAGACGGAGAAAGTATTTGGTAAGAATATCTCTCCAACAAATGAGAAGCTAAAGGAGAAGCAAACTTACGAGGGACATGGGAATTTGAAGTCTCGAACAGTTCCCTTGCAGCCACCTCCAAAGCAAAAACAAGGGTAAAGATCAAAATGACTTTCCAAAGTACAAAAAACATTTTCAGAGCCATTTTCCTTGGTATAATTAGGGAAGGGGATCTAGGGTTCATGACCTTTTATAGCACAAAATTAATTAAACTAATTAAGACATGGGCCACAAGAAAGTCTTCACAGAAGACTTGGACTTTTTGATCAGGCAAAGGGAATTAGTGCCAGCACACGGTCAAAAAGAAGTGAGAAACTTATTTGCGACAGAACTGTGAACAAGTTTTTGCGGAATCGTGCAATCGCAACAATCCATTTCCACACTTAATGATTGAGATTGTTTTTCAATTTTGACCGGTTAAAATTGATTTTCAATTTAAATCGTCCAAAAACACTTTTGGACGCATGTGATTAGGCCCCGTAAACCTATTTTTACGGAAATCTCCGTAAGAAAATTCTCCAAAAAGAAATGGTCAACAAATTCAATAATGTTTATGAAAATTCAACGTAAGTGGGCTTGACCTTCGACGGTTCCACTTCAACCAGTTGACATTTCTACGCTTATAAATTTTTCGTTGCTTTCATACTTATTCGAAGTGGTGATAAAAGAAAAAAAAAATATTCGCAGTTGATTGGTTTCTGTTCAATTAATAAAATATTAGTCTAGGGTTCACTATAGAGAACTTGTAATCCAGTTAGTCTACTTTTAATATTTGTAACTCATCTAGTCCACTAATATAGTTCAGTAAGGCCTTAAGTCCATTTCTTTTAAAAAGAAATTAAACCAAGATAAAAATACGCTCTTGTATAAATCTGGAGCACAGCCTCCTCCTCCTCCTCCTCCTCCTCTCTCTCTCTCTCTCTCTCTCTCTCTATCTATCTCTCTGTCGGCGCCGAAGAAAAGTCGTGGACAGATGTCACAACGCGCTCGGCACCACCGTCGGCGCAGTCAAGGAGTTCATTCATGGGCATGGTGAACTCGCCGATGTCCTTGTCGCCCAAGTTTCTTTAGAGGTTGACGATAAGAAAACGAAAAGGTTTTTCTTTAGAGAAGGACTATTATCCACCTTCATTTTTTTGTTTGCCTTTGTCTCGCTTTTGTTTTCCTTCTCTAGTTAATGTACTTTTATAAATCCTGACCCGTCTTGTTCTTTGTGTCTTTTTTTATCTGATAAAACTTTTGATTTCTTTACCCCTAAAAAAAGTTTATATCCTGCATTTGACTAGTCTTTTTGATTGATTCGATTTCACTTATCATTAGTTTGGCTTGAGTTGTGTTGCTTTACAATTCAATTAGTATTATTCAATTTGACTATTACATCACGAGAAATGATGAGTTTTCTTCTCCAGCGAAGTTTATGCGAGAAACTTGCTAGTCATTAAATTTGTTTTATCTCAATTGAAAAGGGCGTCGGCGATCGAGACGATGACGTACACGTCCATTTTGGAGATCAGGTTCACATCTTTCAGGTTCTCGGCCGAGACCACCGTTATGTACAGCGGACGATACTCCATTGATCTTTTTGAAACAAAAGGTTTCTTTAAGGGATCTTGTCTTTTGATTTTTTTTGATGATAGTATGAGAGAATACGGTGGAGATTAGAATCAGGGTTTGGGTGTCTATATGTACTAGAGATTGGGCACACACAATTGAGAGGGGATGGATAGAGATCAGGGGTAGATGTTACGATGGCTACCGGTCCGTCAATGCAAGGGAGAAGAGAAGGGGCTAGGGTTTCATGGTTATATGTCTCAGATTTAGCTTTGTTTTTGATAACATACAGAGAACAGAACGTAGGGCCAAAAAATTTAGTTCAGTTTGATTTGGTTCGGTTTTTGTACTATGTTCAGTTAGGTTCCTTTTTTTTTTGGATAAAATAGAGTTCTCCTCCCTTTGACCAAGAACGTGGGGCAAAAAAAAAAAAATTGGTTTGATTCGATTTGGTGTGGTTTCAAATTTAAAATACACATGATTTACACCATTACTTACTTTTAAAAAGACTAAAGTCAATTGCCAAAGTATAACTCAATATTGGGCAAATTTACGAACTCAATAATGAAATCTAATAGAAGAGTATATTAGATCTTGAAAAAACAGCAGAGGCGGCGGTGTTGACAATTCTGTACATTACCATACTAAATTTAACATAATTTGTTCGAACTTCCCGTTTATTGTTTGATCAAATTTTGACAATTCTGTCAAAATTCGATTTGCACACGCATCGCGTGTGCCCCAGCCTCTAGTTTACACTTATGCGCACGCGGGACATGATCGATTTTTGATCTCTCTGTATTCGGCTCAATGAATCGAATCATTCGGAGGCCCAACCTCGCTGTTTAATTGCTAATTTAGGAACTCAATTAAAATCGAAACAAAACTTTGTATATTAATAGCACGCAGATTGTCACACATGGTTATTCACTTTTATAGGGCAGTTGGTCCAAGAATGCTACAAGTTACAACCTCATAAAGCTAGAAACAACAAACGATAGTGTTACAATTGAAGTTATTTATACAAGATTTCACTACAATTTTTTGTGGTAAGTAGAATTTCACTGCAATTTCATTAGATAATTTATTTTTTTCCAATTATTGCTTGAAAAATATAGAAAAGCAAAAATAGCAGCCCACAACTACCTATGAGACTCAAACCCATGCACTAGTCCTGATGAGGAGCCTCTTATTCCGGAAGAGATGAAATTAATTTTGTAACAAACCGAATTTATTACAAATTGTCGCACCTTTTATTACAAATTACAGTTCCGGTTATTACAGACGTAATTAAAATATTACTTTACTGAATAAAGTTGAAAAGTGCATTTATTACAAATTTTCAAATATAAAGTGCTCAAAGACACAGAGCCAACAACTAATCTACTGGTACAGCCATATATGGCTCGATCGGCTAATTCGACCTTGTGTTCAGCTGCTATAGAAATGTCTTCAGAATACTCTATATCCTTGCCTGCACCTGGCGTTGAATATACCGCACTACCATGAGTTTGTGAAAACCCAATAGAACAACACAAAACTATCCTCACCCCAATGTATGCATGATATCCATAACCACAGAAGCACACATAATTAGAAATAACAACGGAACAAGTAATTAAACACGTAGAGTCTTATTAACGTGATCGACCCAACGATGTTCCCGTACACCATGCTCCCATTCACTGTGTTCCCGATCACCATGTTCTGATACTCTATGCTCCCAACCACCACCTTCGGCATGGCTTAAGACATAACACGGCTCACGACACAGCACGGCTCATGACATAACAAGGCCAGCTCACGACATCAACCCATCCCCGGGTTCTACCCGCTGCGGGTTCTACCCGCTGCGGGTTCTACCCGCTGCGGGTTAATCCATCAAATTCCACCTCAACCATATTTCCAGATTTACCGCAGTACTCAGAAGTCCATCTCCATACTTGTTCTCAACATTTCTACTCATACTTTTAATATATTCTATTAAGCAATAAGTTAATAACAACCACAATAATAGTTTTGCGTCAAACTTTTGAGGTTACTGATCGAGGGAAATCGGAAAATAATTTTTTTTACTTTTACCCAAGTATTTTGATAAATAACCATTTTTTAGCAAGAAAATGTTATTTTTTTACTAAAAAGTGGTTATTGTTCAAAATACTTGGGTAAAAGTAAAAAAAATTACTTTTTCGATTCCTCTGGTCGAGACGAATCAATGACCCACAAAAATTTGGCGCAAAATTAACAAATACAAAAAAAATTCAAATAAAGACAACTTTCAAATTTAAGTTAAGTTCAAAAGAATGGGGCCTAACGTTTAGCTAAGCATGCACATCCTACGAAGACTTGGGCAACAAGAAATCTTCAAAGACAGGGTCCTCTCCCCTTCTCTCTCTAGAAACTATTCCTCTCCCCTTCTCTCTCTAGCTTTGGGAATTTAGGGTTTCCTCTGGGCGGGGAGGCGCCACCGACCTGCCTCATCCTCCCCTCCCTCTTTCTTCCTTTATCAAAAACGATTGGCATGGTAACGAAATGGCTGGAGGCAACGGTGCTGGTGGAAGAAGCTGGGGTTATGGCTCTTGACATCTGGGGTTCCTCCGATCTTTTATGGGTGCCGATTTGACAGTTACTTGGCAGTCACTTTTGGGGATACTGGACGGCGACAAGGGCGACGTCGTTCAAATTTGTTGAAAAAGAATCTAGCAGGTAAAGTCTAATCTAGTAACTAAGAGTTTAATTCTTACCGAATTGTGTGTACATAACAAATTTGAATCTTTGATCGTGAAAATGACGGTCAAGATGCTACTGCTTCCTGCAACCTTAGTTTGAACTGCAGCGTGAAGGGAAGCCGAGTCATATTGAGAAACTTCATACTCCTTTGTTAAAGGAAAACCTTTGAAATAAACACTTCAAACATGTGTTTCTGTCCATTTTTGACAAGTGATCCTGCCTCGATAGCTTTGATATTTGTGCCTTAAAATAGAGTATTTTTTACAAGGCAATCACGCTAAGTTATGGGTTAGGTAGATGGACTTTGAATAATAACCATACGAAGGGTTCATGGTTGAAAATTCCCTAGATTCATTGCAGAATAAAATATATTTGTTTTTCAAGGACAAATGAAAAAGTAGTAGATTCGTTAAAGGACCGCAAAGGAAACAATAACCGGAACGAAATCGGGTTTGGGTAAATAGCTATGAAAAAATAAGGATTGTGATTTTGGCACTTTAAAAATTGATGGAGGGGCTCTAAAACTGAACTGTATTAATACACAAAATGACGTCGTTTTGGAGCTCCTTTATTAATTTTTGGAGTGCTAAAATTAATTTCTAAAAATAATTAAAAAGCTTGTCCTTAAGAAGTCGCAAGTTTGAATTTCATGAAAATCAAATTAACATTCCAAACAACCAAAGCTTGGATTTCCCTTGTGGTGGCACTCTTGTGGTATCGTTTGCTATGTCAAGGGTTCGAGCCACGATACCCACACTCACCCAAAAAAAAAAAATTTATTCCAAAGATCGGGGCCATTGAAAAATTGCCCGGCGGTTAGTTTTAGGGCCCCAAATATAATTGAGTTGCGTACAAACTAGTCCGAATATCCGTTACTATAAAAAATAAAGGACGAAAAGTTGAACAATATATGCCTTATCTTTCTCACTCCTCAAATTCACCAAAACTTCATATCTTTTTATTCATTGTCATGTTTTTGCTTTTATATATATTCTTGTAATTTATCAAACATTTTTTCCCCCTCTTGTTCAAACAGATATGAAGGATAGGGAGCTTGTTGTTGCCCTTAAAAAACAACCATGATCTATATCTCACTAACCCAATATTACGGCTGATATATTTGAGATCAAGATCAGCTGGGATGTCCAATTCTTCGACAACGGGAATTTCATCGCAAAAGCTGAAATCCAGTCGAGACAGTGTATGAGTACGAAGTGGACTCCCTAAACGGGGAGGGGAAGGCGATCACTCGATTAATAACTTCTCATCTAGTGTTTGGTTTGGAGTATTGTTTGTAATAAGTATGAGAAATTGATTAATTCCCCTATGTACTTGTGTAATTTTTTTTTTTCTGGGTCAAACGGAAATACATTTTGTATGGACAATAGAAAATGAAGTGAAATTGTAATTTATCTCGTGGATTTAAATGTTTTGGAGCCATGGCTTTACTCCTATAGAAACATTTGTGTTTTTATCCTGACATCAACACTCAAGATGTTTTTCTCTTTTTCTTCTTCCTTTTCTACTTCATTCGCAAAAAACGTAAGAGGTTACTTTGCACTAAAGGAGAAGTACAAAAAGAGGATGGACAACTCGTTTATCTGTAGGGTGTATATCCAGACTGTCCATCTCAGTAATCAGTAATCCGGATTGAAAACAAACTTTTTTACTCTTTTAATTCGAACCGTTGAAAATACTCTTAGACGGCTTGGATGTGCCCTGTAGTCCTAGAAGGCACCCTTGCACTATAGGGATACTTTCCGATTCCGTATATCCCCAGAGATCATTTTTATTTTTATTTTTATCAGCCCTAGAGATCATTACGCTAAAAGTTTGTAGAAAAATGATTAGGTGAATAAATGTGCATTCAGTTATAATTGTGGTCAAGTTATGAGTTTATGACGTCTATCTAATTTCAGAGTACGTAGCAACATTTACACTTATGGGCGCGTGGAACAAGATCTATTTTTGATCTCTCTGTATTTGGCTCAATGAATCAAACCATTCGGAGGATCAACCTCACAGTTTGCCAGTTTGGGAGCTCAATTAAAATCGGAGCAGAGCTTCGTATGATCTTGCCCAACACGAGTATTAACAACCCGCAGATTGTCAAACGTGATTGTTCACTTTTAGAGGGGCAGTTGGTCCAAGAATGTTTTGTTAACTCATAATTAAGACGAAATATAGAGATAATAGGGCCTCAATAGTTTGGATATTTGTGCCTTCAAATATATTTTTTCCTTGGCATATTTACGCTAAGCTGTTGGTAGGTAGATGGACTTTGAAAATTCTCTAGGTTAAAGTCAGAATGAAATATATTTGTTTTTCTTGGACAATGAAAGTAGTAGATTCGCTAAAGGACCACAAAGGGAACAATAACCCGAACGAAACCGGGTTTGGCTAATTGGGTATGAAAAAACAAATAAAAGGCTTGCCCTCAAAAGATTGCAAGTTTAAATTCCACGAAATTTAAACATTTTAAATATTGGGACCACTGGAAGATTGCCTAGCCGTTAGTTTTAGGGCCCCACGAATAGTTGAGCTTCGCACAAGCCGGCCCGAATGTCCCGTTATAAAAAATATATATAAAGGACCAAAAATGAAACAATATGCCTTTATGCCGAAATTTCAAAGTCTTCCATTTCTTAGTTGGAAGTGATTTTAGACAAGTGAGACTATATAACGCGGTCACGACCATCAAAAACTAAGTCCTATAAAGCAGAGTCTTTTTCATTCAAGTCATTATGTTCATCTAACGGATATTTTATAGGACTTGGATATTCTTAGTCCCACAAATTTTACCCCGTTCAGTTGCACAAAAAAGATGAGAAAATCAACTTTCACGTTGGAAAACATGCACTTTCCTCCGACATAGGTCTTGCCAAATGGAAGGATCTTTAGTTTTCATGCAAGGTTTCTTGTCAAAAGAACCCACGCAACCAAATAAATTTTATTTGTTTTTTCTTTACCTCACTTCAGCTTTCTTGGGAATTCTTACACAGTATTTTCGCAACTGAACGGAACCTCTGCATGGTTTTGCTCAGCCTATTGTGGATCCTTCTCGAGCTCACTTAGATGATTGAGATTGTACATTTCTTAAATTTAGTTGAGAAAATTAACTACCCTGGAGATAATGTGGACCGGATAATTTTTTCTTTTTGAATGGAGAATTTTTTTTTATTAATCTCTAAATAAGATACAAAGATTAATAGGATAAGGAGAATAACACATATGCTGAGTCGAGACCCAATCCCTTAATTAATTGGCAAGATGTCAACCAAAGAATAATCCAATGGGACAAGCTCAAACTTCTAAAAGGCCTAAAAGTACAAATAAAATGGGACAAGCCCAAACAATTAAGCCCAAA
Organism: Rhododendron vialii; assembly: GCF_030253575.1. Taxonomy (NCBI): domain Eukaryota; kingdom Viridiplantae; phylum Streptophyta; class Magnoliopsida; order Ericales; family Ericaceae; genus Rhododendron; species Rhododendron vialii. Next base: position 8,763,929 of record NC_080558.1, on the reverse strand, counting down.
TCAAACCCCAACAAAATCCTAGACTGCCAACAGCTGTGCCCCATCCGAACAGCATCAACTTGGATTCAAAACGCCGCCGCCACGAGGACCGCCGAGAACCCTCCGTATGTCGCCGGATATTGTAATGTGCTTTTGGAATTAACACGTCTTTGTTAACAAAAACAAGTTTCCGATCAATCTAGCTAATATTGAAATAATTTTCTTCAAGTTAGAGATGTTCTAAAATTTTACGGTATCCAGTCAATATAATTTTTGGCATGCCATAAGTACCGGACAAGATCCTAAACATGAATGGTCCTGATTATTAAATTGAATCCAAGAAGGGCCACAAATATATAGACGGAATGGACCATTCCGTCCCTTTGAGAAACTGGAGAGAGACAAGAGACTCCAATTCCTATTTTTACATCGTCCAAGCACTTCCATTGAAATCTTGAACTTTTTTTTTAAAAAAAAGAAGGGTTATTTCATTCAATATATATATATACCGGCCAGTAATATCGGTCGTAGCGGCTCTAAAAATTCTTCTAAGAGTGGTCATTAAGAAAACTGGGTGATAAACCGGTTGAGACAAACACTATTTCATCTTCTTAAATAGCTTCCGTGTTCGTCTCTTAAGTGGGTAATTCAAAGAATAAAGAGGAATCGATAACAATCAGATGTTCGTTATTCAATATCTCGACTGATAAAAAGGGCGGACCGAGCCGAAAAACCGGGTGGGAGTAGAAGCTTCTCTTTCAATCATTCCTTCTCTCATTCTAACCTATCTGCAGCAATCAGTATTCCGGGGCCCCCCGTAAGTTCGACAAGAAAGGACTGGCATATCTCAAGTATTCATTCCGATTTTCTCCTACCACACCTGCTACTGTAAATCCAAACCTCCCATTGATACTTATTACCTTATTTTGGTAGACCGGTTTTGCCCTATGGCCCCTATATATGTGTTAAGCAAGCTTATTGTCTATTCACTGTTCTAACACATATGGCCACCTTTTGCATAATGTAGCGCCGCTTCTGTCTCAGGACCTACATTAATATTTGTTGGGTTTTGCCCATGTGAAAAAGAAAAAGAAAAGAAAATTATTATGGTTAGTTTGTTTTTAATTGGTTCGATGGTGCAGCAGTGAAATGGGTTTGACTATTTGGCTCTAGAATCCTCTTTTGTAATTAGCCGGCTGTGCTAAGTCCCAAGGTGCATTTGTGGCTAGTTCAAGTTGTACTGCATCCATCCAGATACTTCTTAGTCCCAAGGTGCATTTGTGGCTAGTTCAAGTTGTACTGCATCCATCCAGATACTTCTCGGCAGATGAAGAGGCTTTTTGCTAGCCTTATGTCATGCCTATTTATAGAGAGTGTGTGTGCCGTGCAATGTAATGAGAAAAAGGCAGAGAGCACAAAGCAAAGTATACAGTGTGTCTGAGAGAAAAAATATCAGTAAGAATATTGTGTGAGTAAGGGAGATAAAAATATCGAGAGCTTGAGAGCTAGAGTAGGGTATTTTGTATCTTATTGTACTCATTCAATATTAGTGGAAGTTGTTCTCTCCGTGGACGTATCCGAGTTTGGGGAATCACGTAATCTTGTGTTTTTATGTGATTATTTTTTTTACGCTTCCGTTGTGTGGGTGATCGGGTAATTTACTCAACAATATTGAGGAGCGATCGATACATGGCTGTGTATCGCTCCTCATCCGTTTTATTTAGGGTGGCCTTTTTTTTTGGGTTTGGTCGGCCTTAGGGCCTAAGTGTTGGGGGTTTTGGTTGGCATCTTGCCACATTTTTAATCTCTGTTCTTATTTTTCGAGATTAATAGAATTCTCTTTCGCTGTTAAAAAAAATTAAATAGAGTAACATCACAATCAGTTGAAGTAGTATTATCCCCAATGGTGGAATTGGACTAAACCATACTTCCCGACATAAGATTTTGGTTGGTATCTTGCCAGCTTGTAATCGATCTTGGGTCTCGAGTGGCATATGATCATCATGGGATGAGGTGCCAACATAGTTGGTATGTCATCCTCCTATCGCGATGTCTCTCTCTTGTCCCGTTTAATCATTGTAACCATTTACATTTGATAATTAATAAAAAAAAATTTGCTGTTCAAAAAAAAAAAAAAACTTCCCAACAATTCTCAACGATATACAAACAACGTTATTCATACTTTTTATTTTCTATGATCAATATAAGAGAATAATTTCAAAAAAGAAAAGGAATAGTTTGCAGTAAAGAGATACAAATTCGAAAATCAGGTCATCTTCAGGAGCAAGCACGCCAACCTCTTCGTCTTTCTATTCGTGAGATAATATCACTGAATTTAAGGATCGGTGGGCCATGGTTTATCCAAAGCGCCCGAACTAGCGAGCTCCCTCTCCATCTTATGATCATGATCTGTTTGAACAAAAGCATAACACATGTTTAATTCAAGTAAATTAATAAACAAAAAGCTTGGTTTATTTGTCATCCTTAGGTACACGTAAAAATGATCCGAACAGTCGGTTGTACAAAAACTAAAGTAAATAAACATGGTAAACTTACAAGGATTTAGAGGGATCGGATATTGTTGGACAAGTTCCCTGGCAGCCACCTCGAAAGCCAAGAGAATGATGGAGATGATCAAAAGGACTTGCACACCAACAAAAGGCTTTCTTGGACCCATTTTTTTTAACCCCTAAGGAAAACAGAAGTGCTACCAATTTGAATGGTGCAAAGGGAGGGGGGTTCAGTTCACCTTTTATAGGCCAAAAACAGGCTAGGACTTGGATTCATTTTCTAGCAAGACTTGGACTTTTGGATGGTAAACGCCGCCAGAGTGCAACTAATTTCATTCCAATGTTTGGGCTAATTCAATAATCTTATGCAAAAATAAATTATTTTAAAAATTTATCAAAGTCAACATTTACTTCTTTTTATTGATTGAGTCAGGAATCTAAGATTCTCATGAGTAAAAGATGGATTAGATTCCTACTCAATCTGGTAATGTGTTTTTTGGTTGGATGTGTCAACAGGAATCACAATCCTATTCATGTCTTTTCCAAACATGAGAATCTTAAAAATATGACATCAAAATCAAAGTCCTGTTGTTGTCCTTCTAGATGTCGGAATTATTGAAGTATTACGTTACATTGTCATTCTTCCTCAAGATTTCTGTCATCCAAATTGGGTAGAAATCACAATACGTTATCTATATGAGTACTCGCCATTACTTCTAAATATCAGTTCGAACTTCAAACAAAGATTACTTCTAAATAGATAGATAGACTAACACAGTGATGCATTTGGACTAAACAATGTTTTCCCAACAGATTTACAAACAACTTATTTTCATTATTTCACTTTTTTTTTTTTTACAATAAAAGAGAAAACAGTAACAGTACAGTAGCGGCTTGCAGTAGCGAGAGAAAACAATACAATACAGTAGCAGCTTGCAATAGCGAGATTCTCTCAACAGATTTACAGACAACTTATTTTCATTATGTTACTTTTTTTTTTACAATAAAAGGGAAAATAGTACAATACAGTAGCGAGATTCGAACGTGAACATCAGGAAATCTTGTCCACCATGCCAACCTCTTTGGCACAAATTAAGCTTTTAATAATTTTGAGACAAAATCATCCATGGCGAGGGTGGTGGCCCCAAGGATCATCCGAGTTAACAAGTTCCCTCTCCATCTTATGATCTGTTTGAACAATACAAATGCTTGTCAGTCACACAATATTATGAATTGTAATTTAGTAATTAATGGCCATGATTAATCATGACGTATTTCTTGGCCTCATGCCGTGAATTTTTGGAAAGAAGAACAGATTATTTTTAGTTTTTTACAAAACAAATATAAATTCAATCAAACATAAGTTGTCTTGTAAGGAACGAGAATATAACAAATATAAATGACTTTAAACACGAGTCTGATTTTGTTCACTAGTTTTGAAGGTACGAGAACATTACCCACGTCTGTGATTGATTCCTTCAGTGCAGTGGAACTAGAGAGTAGGGTAACCTTCACTAATGAATTCCAAAGTAGATGAAGAAATATATGAATCCATTTCTTTTCATATTTGTATGGAAAAACATGTATAAATTTACGATTCAAATACAGCCAATATCACTGAGGAGGTTTTAAACTATGATCGAGAGAGCAAAATTCTAAGTTTTCCACCAAGACAGTTTCTCAACTACTTAAACTTTCATTAATTTTTTTAAATAATAAAGTGTTTGGACCAGTTTACGCGCCTCTCTACTAATCTTCAAATACGTAAACTTACTAGGATTTAAAGCACTAGAAGTCTCGACCAATTCTCTTGCAGCCACCTGAAAAGCCAGGAGGAGAATGATAGAGATCAAAATGACTTGCAAAACAACAAAAAGCTTACTTGAAGCCATTTTTCTCTCTGTATAAGGAAAGGGCGTTATGGTTCACCCTTTTTATAGCCAAAAAGGGGAAAGGATTGGTATTCATTTTCTACTACTAATTTAATGCCTTTGGCCCCAACAAGACTTGGACTTTTGGGTCAACGCCAGAGTTAAACTCCGGACATGACTCATGAGGTATATAACATTATTTTAATTAAAAGATTCTCTCAGATTCTTAATTTGAAATGAAGGATTCATTCATACCGCATGGAGCTCATCCCATTCGTATAACTCAAATATCTGATTTGTAGATGCCGTCGGTATAGTGTGTAATCAGCATTAGAAAATCTCACTCTGATTCGATAATCGTAGCCATCTAATATAAGCTTCATCTTGAGAAAAAGTGGACTGCGAGAATGATGTTTAGGAAATGGAACTTATAGTGTGTAAAGATCAATGTTAGAGAATGATGTACCTCATTTGTCAAAGTTTCTTAATAAAAACATTTTTGCCTATAAAAAAGAAGAAGAAGAAGATCAATGTTATTAGATCAGGGACGTACGACTTTCGAATCAATCTAAGTTTGTAAAGAGTTTTTATAGTGGGTTTACGGGATTGTTTTTTCATTTGTATTTCTCAGTGTCTAGACAAATTAATTATACGCTTCTGGATCGGCTAATCATTGAGCGACCAATTAAACTGTTTATTTGCGGGGTCTGTTTGAAACTAGAATAAAGCCTCGTTTTAACTAATCCCATACGAGTTGATAACTCCTAAAATATTTCGAATCGAAAACTCTAAGTGGGACTAGACTCTCAAGTACTCTCATTTACCACCATGCCAACCCCTAAGGCTACTGAGTTCACAAGATGAACAGTCCTCCGATTTAAAATAAGGAAGTGGAAACGAAATTGAAAGAGAAGTCCAAGCAGAGGGCCATTACCTGCAACAAGGGGCAGTTCTAAAATGGATGTGGATTTGACACATGAGTATGCAAAGTATGACCCAGTTTTCTGTCATTTTTCTATTTTTCAATACTAATTCTGCTAAGGGCTTAGCTTTTTAATTGGATTTTTTCTTGTTTTGTTTTTATTTAAATTTTTTTCCCGTTTGTTAGTTTTGCTCCTAATTTTCGTGGATTATTGATTCGTCTCGTTAAGACGAACCGGAAAGTAAAAAATTATGACTTTTATTCAAATATTTTTGAAAATATCCAAGATAAAGTGACCGCGTCGTTCCGTGTCAAATATAAATTTATAAAACCTTGGAATTAACTACTACTCCGTAGAATAGTGGTCAAGACCGAGTATCGTTCCGACGGAGACAGTATGGCTGAGTTACGACAAATTCAATTAACTTCTAGATTAATTCGGACAAGGAAGTTTGGTTGTTTGAATTTGGAGAATTTATTAAACTAAGAGAAATAATTAAATGGAAAGTTTGTAACGATTGGAGAGAAAATCTAGGGTTCGAATCCACCTCGACCGCATAACTCCAACATGCATAGGTAAGATTAATTATTCGAATCAGAAGGGATTATTACTACGGCTTGCAAACCCTAGCAATAATCATCTAGAAAATAATTGAGTTGTTAAAAGGTATAGATTATCCCATAGCACGGACCGTCTCAGAAGTACGATCTAGCCGCCTAACGGCACGGCCCGTCTTACGAGTATAATCTATCTCAGAACTCCAACCACAATCGATGAAAACCATTATATAACTCGTATTTGAAAGCATGCATACAAATACTCAATAGATTAAAACCATCAAAATCATTCCATTCAATTGAAACGGAAAGGGTTCTTAGTTATACAATTGATCCGAATAATAAACCTAAAACCCATACATAAAATAGAGTTACTTGATGGGAAGTTTCATCTTCCCCCTATACAATGGAGTTAGCCGGCCATGGAAGCTGGAGCCCTGTTTATGCGTAGCCCTATTCTCTGTTCTTCGACAAAAATCCCCTCTGAAAACGTCGTCCCCCCGTTTATACAATATGACCTTTTATAAGCGTTCCGAGAATAGGTAATAGAATTCCCTTCCTTAGTCAATCACTTACTGTATTAAGAGTTAGAATTCTTTTCTATCTTAAACTCTCCTATTTTGGCATTTTCCATATTAATCCATGAGTTTAATTCCTCGGCTCGGGATTCCTACTAAATCCAAATTGATGCATTCTAATTAATTAGGATTCCATACACCTGGACCGTCGGCTTGACGTAATTCAATACTCCACTGCAATTTGTGATTTTATTTCAGATGATATTGGTTTCCCGAGACCAAAATTCACACAGATGCCGTAGACAATCAATTCCCATCTTTGCGGTAAAACTCCGTAAGACTTGCCAAATTGCACCTTTTTTTGCACCCATTGATCTCCGAGGCCTGCATACACCATAAAACACTAAACGCGTTAAGTAACAATGTAAACGGACCGACAAGACATAAATTAGAAGGATTAAATGGGTGATTTTCAGCGCCTATCATAAAGTAAAAAAAAAACCTAGAAAATCTATTTTATTTTTTTTGACTTTGTCACACCTTTTCCTGTCTTCGTTGGGCACCCTATGCATAGGATACACCAAACCAAAGAAAACCGCGTGATTGAAATTTTTGAAACTGGAGAAGACTTATGGGGTTTCAATTCCTTGTGTTTTGAAATCAACTTGATCGTCCAAATTGAGTGGACCGTCCATTGTATCAATAGTCAATATATACCTAAACAACCATACGTTTATACATATAATACGGGGGGCAGTGTGCCAAGATTTTCCTCTCTCTCTCTCTCTCTCTCTCTCTCTCTCTCTCTATATGTATCTTCTTGTTATATAGTGGTGGCCGTTGAGGTTTAGGTTGCCCTATATATGCATTGAATTGACTAAAGAAACACAAGTGATTGCAATTTGAAACCTCAGAAGACTTTTATGGAGTTTGGAATCAACTCGATCCTCCAAAATCGACTATAATATTTTTGATTCAGAAGACTTATATATATGGAGTATGGATTAGGCCAACTTTGAAAAGATATCCTTCACAAGCTTGCTTTCCACAAAAATAATAATAATAATGTTCTCCACAATCTCATGAGTCATGACCGCCACTGAGTATAGGGTATTTCTCCTTTTACTGTCAAAACAGGCTAGGACTAGCATCCTTTTTCTACCAATTCAATTGTCTTCATTCCCAACAAGACTTGGACTTTTTGATGGTTCAACGCCGCCGGAGTGGAATCGATGACAAGATATCCAGCTGTAGAGAATCTCCAACCCATCTCTCACTCTTTCTTCATTTTGAATAATCAAAAAGACATAATTTGTTTGTAAAGGGTACTGTTTGGAGCATGACACTATTTACACACACACTCTCTAATATTCCCAATTCTCCAAGATTTTTCAAATACACATTCATTTCTTTTTAAAACCACAAGTTCCCCTCCAAATCTGTAGTTTTTTCTTGGGATAGATTTCAATATATCGAAGATGGTCGCATTCTGAAGCTATATTGTCGGTACCTTTTGAACGCGTACGGTATCATTTTTCGGACATCGATCGAATCTATAGGTACATTGAGCTATTTGCAATTTACATAAATCCATTTTCTGAGAAAGTTTCCATATATGGAACTCAAACTTCAGTCTCCATTTTGGAGGCCCAAAATGGTTATGATTTGGAGCCTTCCAATTCTCCATTTTGTCACATCAATTCGCTCTTTTGGAGTTTTGGTCCTTTGTAGATGGTTTGGAGACGCTCTAAGAGTTTCGCAATCGTATATTGGGATCCTTAATTACATGCATGTGTGATTACTTGACCTTAGATATGCAAACTCGATCATTCAAATCCGCGGTATCCACCCACTCCAGAGTTACCTAATTCAACCCACTTAGAGTATCTCTAAGGGAGGTAGTATAATTTTGTGCCACTTGACCAAACAACACCCCCCCCCCCCCCCCCCCCCCGTGGAGTTAAGAGTCTCCATTGTTCTGTTCAGCCTATATATTGTTGATCTTTCTCGAGCTCATTTCGATGATTAAGATTGTTCATTTCCTAAGTTTAGTTGAGAAAAATAACCACCTTGAAAATAATGTGGACCGGATATTGTTTAATGTGCTTTTGGAATTAACACGTTTGTTAAGAAATTTAAGTTTCCGATGTATTGCAATATTTTTCTTCAAGTTAATTAGAGATCGATGTTTTGAAATTTTGCAATATCCAATCAATATAATTTTTGCTGTGCCTTAAGTACCAGACTAGACAAAGGTCCTAAACATGAATGATCTTGATTATTAAAGTGAATCCGAGAAGGGCCACAAATGGAGGGAATGGACCGTCCCGTCCCTTTGAGAGACTGAAGAGAGTCTCTTCTATTTTTACATCGTCCAAGCGCCCACTTTCGTTGAAATCTTAAACTTTAAAAAAGAGAGAGGTTATTTCATTCAATATACACGAGTTATACCAGTCGTACTGAGACTCGTCTCATCAAAATGGGAAAATACAAAGAGTAAAAGAAGATTTTTTGATCGGCAAGAGTCAAAACAGATGACCATCTTTGTTTTGCTCTAGCTTTTAATTGTTTAAGTGAGATAAAATGCATTGTATTTTAAGCGTTTATAATAAGGCTTAGTTTGGGGTAATGATAAATTGTTTGTTATGTTATGAAAAATAATCATTATACTTCTACGGATGATAGGCACCTTTTGCATTTCGGGACAGTGACGGCTCTAAAATTTCTTCTAAGGATGGTCATTAAGAAAACTTGGTGATAAACCCGTTGAGACAAACGCTATTTCATTAAAGAATTCTACCCAAATCTCAACTCGTGAAATACTGTAAATCCAAACCTCCCATTGGCACTTATAACCTTATTTTGGTAGACCGGTCTTGGACTATATATATGTTTTAAGCAAAAGCTTATTGTCAATTCACTTTTCTAATACATATGGCCACCCTTTGTATAATGTAGCGCCGCTTTTGTCTCGGGACCTACATTAATATTGAGGAGCGATATTTGGTTGGCACCTTGCCACACTTTTAATCTCTGTTCTTATTTTTCGAGATTAATAAAATTCTCTTTCGCTGTTAAAAAAAATTAAATAGAGTAACATCACAATCTGTTGAAGTACTATCAACCCCAATGGTGGAATTGGACTAAACCATACTTCCCGACATATGATTTTGGTTGGTTTTCTTGCCAACTTGTAATCGCTCTTGGGTCTCGAGTGGCATATGATCGTCATGGGATGGGGTGCCAACATAGTTGGGATGTCATCCTCTTGTCGTGATGTCTCTCTCTTGTCCCGTTTAATCATTGTAACCATTTACATTTGATTAATAAAAAAATTTTGCTGTTCAAAAAAAAAAAAAAACTTCCCGACAATTCTCAACAATATACAAACAACGTTATTCATACTTTTTAATCAATATAGGAGAGTAATTTCAAAAAAGAAAAGGAATAGTTTGCAGTAAAGAGATACAAATTCGAAAATCAGGTCATCTTCTACAGCAAGCACGCCAACCTCTTCGTCTTCTATTCGTGAGATAAAATCACTGAATTTAAACATTGGTGGGCCATGGTTTATCCAAAGTGCCCGAACCAGCGAGCTCCCTCTCCATCTTATGATCATCTGTTTGAACAAAAACAAAAGCTTAAAAATGTTTAATTCAAGTAAATTAACAATTAAACGAAAAGCTCGGTTCATTTGTCATCCCTAGGTACACGTAAAAATGATCCGAACAGTCGGCTGTACAAAAACTAAAGTAAATAAACATGGTAAACTTACAAGGATTTAGAGGGCTCGGATATTGTTGGAGAAGTTCCCTGGCAGCCACCTCGAAAGCCAAGAGAATGATGGAGATGATCAAAAGGACTTGCACACCAACAAAAAGCTTTCTTAGACCCATTTTTTTTAACCCCCAAGGAAAACAGAAGTGCTACCAATTTGAATGGTACAAATTAAGGGGCGGGGGTGGTTCACCTTTTATAGGCCAAAAACAGGCTAGGACTCGGATCCAATTTCTAGCAATACTTGGACTTTTGGTTTTGGATGGTAGACGGCGACTGCAGGGTGCAACTGGTGAGCAGATATCCAGTCCTAAGATTTGGGGAAATTATTGGGTGATCATGGACCTATTCCCTCCACAGTCATCTCATGCATGGTTGACCGGAATTTTGACTATGTTTGGATGACTGGAATCTTATGTAGGAATAGAACTATGTTTGAATGACAGGAGTCAAATTCCTAACCAATTGGGCTTAACTCAGTTGGCCAAGACTCTTGCATGTCACTAGGAGGTCAGAAGTTTGAGTCTCCCCACTTGCGTGTGAATGTTCTTCCCTTAGAGAACTTTTCATTTATTTCTTTGTTTCTACCCTATAATGAGCTTATTTCTTGTATTGGTTGAGTTGTTGGACTTGATTATCTCGTGGACTCTTATAATTAATATAGTGTCCCTAGTGTGTACTATGTACTTCATATCTTATGTAAAATGATCTCTTTTATTGATTAACAAAAAAAAAAAAAAAGAAATCAAATTCCTAGAAATTTTCTTGAGCAGGAATGGAAATATGATTAGTAGAAATTAAATTAATAGAAATACAATACCTAAAGTAATTTTGTTCCGGTGTTTGGGTTAATTCAGCAATTTTACACAGGAATAAATTATTTTAGAAATTTATCAAAGACAACATTTCCTTCTTTTTTTTTTTCTTGATTGAGACGGGAATCTAAGAATTCCATAGGCCCCGTTTAGTTGCCAGCAAAGGACATGAAAGAATGGGAAAACCAACTTTCCATAACTTTTGTAGTGTTCAGATGCTAGGAAAGTAGTGAGATGGATGTTTTTGAGTTTTCATGCAAGATTTACTTTCTTGCAAAAGTAATCTGACCAAAAGTATAGGATTTTGCGTCACGAAAAAAGATTTGTCAATTATAGTACCAAAATAATTGGCGGGTAAGAAAAAAAGAGAATGGTGCCAATACCAAAAAAATGCTGCCAGAACATTTTGGCATCGTGCCCATGAATATAGTTCTGTGAATTCTTCATCTTGGAATTCCAGTTAGTGTATTAAAATTTTTTCTACTTCATATTAAGGCTTTGTATTGGATAAAATATATTTTCTGTATGTGTTAATATTTTCTGTTTTGAGGAGTTTTTTTTAGGGAGGTGTGAGGTGTTTCTTTTTTGGGAGTGGTGGTATTTTGTCATTGTTGACTTCTTGCCAACCACGGGTTGTTATTTTATCCCTTCAGATCCTTGCAACACATAATTGTTGGAGTTTGTTGTTGCCTCTTTGTGGGTTAGCTCTTCTCCGGCTTGATACCTTATGTTTAAGATCTTTTTAATCTTTGTAATTTGTTTTCAAAGATTAATAAATTCCTTTTTTGCCTTTCAAAAAAAAAAATTGAAATATGGTAGCTCATTATTTATCTCTCAAAGTTACTTTTATTTAAAACTAACCATGGGAAGTAAAATAAAGAAGTTTCTCAGAAGTGTCTTTTCCAGACAAATGAACAACTAAACTTTAGTTTTTCTACAAAATTCTTTTGTCAAATGAACATTCATAGGAAAATAGATTTCATTTTCTTTTACTTCATTTTTTCTGAGAATAACTTTCTTGTACAACATTCCTGGCAACTAAATGGAGCCATAGGGAAAGGGATGGATCAGATTCTCACTCAATCTGGTATATAATATGATTCCTGGTCGAAAGTGTCAACAGGAATCACAACAGGAATCACAATCCTATTCCTGTCCCTTCCAAACGTGGGAATCCTGAAAGTATGGCATCAAGTTTCTGTTGCCGTCAATTCCAAACATCGAAATCATTAAAGTATGGCGTCACATTATCATTTCTTCTCAAGAGTTCTGCCATCCAAATTGAGCCTTACATGTATGTTTGCCTTTTCTTTTGGATGACCTTTATATATATGTATGTTTTGATGTTGAGGGTATGGGCCGATGGGAAACAGCTTTGGCTGGTACTTGGGCTGTTCAATTCTCGGGCTAAATATGGGGGAGTGCAATAGGTTGTTTTGGGAACAACGGGCTTTTGCAATAGGTTGTTCTAGCGGGAAATTCTGAGCCTGTCCAATTTTTTGCATGTTTTTCCATCCGGACCTTTTTTTGTAGTGTTATCCCATCCACCCTTTCAACTCATCACCCCATGCTAACAATTTTTCATGTGGGGTCAGTGTGGACGTAGTTTTTCCTCGGCTTTAATTAATTGCAGTACACAAACAACTTATTTTCATTATTTCACTTTTTTTTGTTACAATAAAACAGAAAACAGTACAGTACAGTAGCAACTTGCAGTAGCGAGATTCGAACGCGAACATCGGGAAACCTTGTCCACCATGCCAACCTCTTTGGCCCAAATTAAACTTTTAATTTGTGAGACAAAATCATCCATGTCAAGGGTTGTAGTACTTGGTATAAATTTGGGGCAACGGAGTCTGGCTTGCTCGACAGTCGGCACTATCCCAAAGACAACAAACAACACACAATGTTGGGTAATTCCATCGAACAAGTGGTGTGCATGACATCAACAATTCAATTTTGTTTTAAGGAATATCAATTTGATGTTGAAAGCAAAGATACCTATACTTGATGCACATGTTTACAATCGATGAAGATGGGGAAGAGAGGGTGGGGAAAATGCAACTTACTATGCAAATATTGTTGGAAGTAGAGAACTTGGAAGTCCAGGCAGGTCTTCTGTATGAATGAGAAATGGATGAAGGGCTAGACATGAAGACGTCTGTAAACGGACACCGGGCTCGTCTTCAATGAATGCGGAGAGAATAGGATCTTAGTAACAGTCTATAAAAGGATTGAAGGCCGAAGGAGAACATGGAGGAAGATGGAACCACGATGAAGGCCGGAGAAGAAGAAGATGGAGGGAGAGCCAGAGGAAGACATGATGTTTCTAGTTGATGGCCGATGGAGCGTTCGAGAGATGGAGAGAGTATAAGTCGTTTGGGTTGGGGCGTTCCAGAGATGGAGCGAGGTTATAAAAATAAACAAACATCTCACCCTTTGATAAGGAGTTGTTGGGTTGGGTTGGGTTGTGACGGTGGGCAAGAAGTATAGATAGGACTGATATTAGTTGCAAGTACTGGGGGCATTTTTGGAAAAGAAAAAGGAGAAAACATTTTCGTACATTTAAAAGAAGTAGTATAGATAACCACGTATGCAACATTCTAAACCATAATTATGTAAACATAGTATATTTGTAATTACTCACCTCTGAAGCGTAAATCCAAAGCAACACAATACAGGGAGATTTAATGGGTTGCACTTAGAGCTGGGCAACATGATAACACGACACGAACCAGACACGAAGTTAGCGGGTTAGGGTTGAACATTTCTGACACGAAACACGAAAATGACACGACTCGAGAACACGAATTCTAAATGGGACGGGTTCGGGTTGAACACGAGAGACATGAAATTGACACGACCAACACGGTTACTAATCTATGTCACCCATTAACATGAACATATATACATATATATATAGAGTCCCCTTCTCCTAAGGACCACCTTATTTTAATAAAATAAGGACCTCCCTTTCCCGATCAAATTTTGATGATCTGAGCCGCTCAATGTATTCAGAACGTGATTTTAAGGGTACCCGCGAGAAATTAGCAAAAAAAAAAATGGGAAGGGCTTCATCCGAGCAGTTTTTGTTATGTTTTTATCAAACGGTTCAAATAAAAACTGTTCAAATCAAGCCCTTCCCGATCATTTTTTTTGCCGATTTCTTGTGGGTACCCTTAAAATCACGTTCTAAACACATTGAGCGGTTCGGATCATCGAAATTCAATCGGAAAATGGGAGAAATGGGGAGGTCCTTATTTTAACTAAAATAAGAACCTCCTTATTTGAAAATAACTGTATATATATATATATATATATATATATATATATATATATATATATATATATATATATATATATATATATAATATGGTATATCTGTAATTCTATATAGAGTTGGGCAACGGACACGATAACATGACACGAACCGTACATGTAGTTAACGGGTTAGGATTGAGCATTTCTGACATGAAACACGAAAATGACACGACTCGAGAAACACGAATTCCAAATGGGTCGGGTTCGGTTGGGTGATTTGTGACACGAACCCGGCTGACACGACACGAACACGGCTGACACGACACGAACACGATCCGAACACGACCCGACACGACCTGTTATCCAGGTCTAGTTGCACTGGGACCGGCCAGTTCGGGTCATAAATTCAACTATAGTTAATATCTTAAATGAATCGGACGCTTCTAACTTAAAACCTCGCTCTAGTGTAGTGGCGTATTTGTCGTGCTTAAAAAAATTCCAGCGATGGTTCGGAGCCTCGTGGCTTCACAACCCGTATTTAAAAAATAATTAATAACTCCATAACTTTCACCAATAATCATCATTTCTTATCAACTCACACGATTTTTCCCAAAAATTATGTTCACATCTTATAAATAACATAATTATTCTAAAAATGTTATTTTTACTTTTTAAAAATATAACTTATATCAATTATATCTTTTTCATCTTTTTAATTCTTGTTTACACCCATTTTTGACCGAAAAATCAGAATGCCGATTGGTCGGTTCAAAGATGGCCCTCGCTGAAAATTTCAGGCTTGGGAAGGATTTGAAAGTCGGCTACCGGTGGTATTGGGCCGAAATGTCACTTCAATAAAAATCAGGCTTGGCCCAACTCTTAGAAAAGATGAGGCCCTTCAGTAGGTCCAAATCAGTTAAAGGCCCAAGGCCTAAATCAGTCAACTTAATTATCTCGTCCAGGCCCAACCTAAAAGCATGTCACTACAATAAGGTAAGGCCTTCGAGATCAAACCCAAATCAGTAAAGGCCTTGGTTTTCTCACCAGGCTTAAGCTCAGAAGGCTTACAATGGGCAAAGGCCCACTATTCACCTATGAGTTCAGGTCCAAGTACGAAAAGGACCCACCGTTTTAGCAGCTCCGTTTAAAGCCTTGAATAAGTAAGAAAAATGCCTTAAAACTGCTCACAAGCAGCTCAAAGGCCTAGAAGCTGCTCACAAGCAGCTCAAAGGCCTAGAATATTCTTGGTGAGACAGGTCTGGGGGAGCTACTCACAAACAACTCAAAGTCTGAACTAGTGGGACCCTGCTTTTTAAAATGATGCAAGGCACGCAACAGGTGGCACGCATGCAACCCATGAAGATACTAGTGCATAACTCTTACAGACCTAAGCAAGCTGCTCACAAGCAGCTCACCCAGATTTGCCCGAGCTTTTGATTCTCGATTCTTCTTCCGAAAAGAACCATGTTCAGAAGGTTTAAGGGCCCACGAGAGATGCAAGGTCCGATGAAATGATAGGAATGTTGGTCTTCAGCAGTGGTGGGCCCGGAGGGAATCCACTCAAGCAATAGTTTGAGTGTTGAAGCAGCTCAAAGGCCTGGATGCTACAGGAACAGAAATTCTTTTTGCAGAAAGAATAGAGGTTTCTCAGGCCTTTGCCGTTCTCTTGGAGTGAAAGACACGTTTTGTTCAGAGAGTAGCCTTTCATTGGACCATTTTGAAGCTGCTCAAGCCTAGACCTCTGCTAGAAGGCCATATGGCAGCCATGCATTGGAGTATTTTGAAGCAGCTCAAGGCCTGTGCCTCCTATAATTCTCAGTTTTGGAGGCCTTGGCAGTGGTCCACGACCTCAAAGCTCACAGCTTAAGCATTTACATTTTCATTCCTATCAAGCATTACTTGTATTCACTCTAAAAATAGCTTAATTTTTCATCACTTTCCCTGCACCCAAACCTCATTAAACCGATTAATGGAGTTCGTTTGATCCGTGTTTACTGCATTGTCTTTCTTTCCATTGTTCTAGCAACGAGTAGAAAATATTTCAAGTCCTTAGCCTGACAAGGCAACCAACGAACCATCACGAGGCTTTACCCTTTAGGCCAAGCACAATCACTCGACAGAAGTCAGGTTTTGAGGCACGAAGGCCTTAAAAAGCAATTCGGACAGACTTGTCCTGGCACGCCCTCGCATTCCAAGCCAATTTGGTTTTAACACTTTTTGTAGAGAAACATTTGGCACGCCCGGTGGGACCTCTTATCGTAAAGGGTGACCATGGCAAAGAAAGACAACCAGAAAGGCGTCTCAGCTTCTGATCCTCCGGAGGACCCAATCCTCCAACAACCAACTCATGACGAGCTAGGCAGAGGCCTTGAACAGCCTCTCCTCAGCGCCCAAGACCTGAACGAGTGTATGGGCAGTGTACGAAACTATATGCCGGAGACCAACCACGAGATGTCACAAGAAATTTCTCAATATGTTGGTTCAGCAATGACAGAGATTCGAGATTCAAACCTGCACCTTGCAGCTTCTATGGGGTCGCTCACAACCAACGTAAATGCGGTGTCCGCATCCGTGGGTGACTTGGTGGCTATGATGAAAGAAGAAAGGAAGGTAAAAGGCCTTGCTGACCTTCCCTCTCAAACACCCGTGATGCCGCACTTTGGGGTGTTTAATGGTTTCTCTGAACGTCCACCCCACGGGAGTTACACTTCACCACAACCACATGGATTCCAGGCTTCTAGTTTAAGTGGAAGTTCGGCCCACGGCGAAGCGCATCATCAACCTCAAGACCCGACAGGCCAAAACCCATTAAGGCCTGTTGAGAATTTGGATAGGCGTTTCATGATGGGGGGAAGCCCCACTCCACGTCCTACTTTTGGAAACCAAAATGGCGGGCCTCATCCAATGGGAGGAGGCCATACTCCCCACGTGGCGCCCCACATGTGATTCATACAGCAAGATGCTCGGGGGGCATGGCACGGCCAATAACAGCCAGCCAACGCTGTGCAGATCAGGCTGCCACCCTAGGAGTATGCAAGGCCTCCCCCCCTCGAAGAGGTACCCGGCAGAGACCAGATCATAGCGTTGCTCCAGGAGCAGTTAGGGCCAGAATTTAGGCCTATGGGGAGGCCTATCTATACTAAGCCCCACTCAGACGAGGTTGATCAACTACTATTCCCAAAAGGTTTTCGAGTACCGGAGTTCCTTACTTTTTCTGGGGAAGACGCAAAGGAATCGACGGTGGAACACGTGGCTCGATTCCAAGTTCAATGTGGGGAGGCGGGGACTAAGAACAAGTGGAAGTTGAGGTTGTTTCCCAACTCCTTGACTGCCACTGCCTTTACTCGGTACATAAATTTGTCTCCCAACTCCATTCAGACCTGGCGACAAATGGAGGATGCATTCCACCAACAATTTTATAGGGTGGAGCCAGAGGTCACAATGGCAGACCTTTCAAGCTTGTGCCAGCTACCAGACGAAGGAGTGGAGACTTATTTGGCCAGATTCAAGAAGGCTTGATTTAAGTGCAAGGTCTCCCTGCCCGAGAGGGAGTATGTGAGTTTGGCGTTAAATGGCCTAAGCTTCGAATTGAAGAAGAAGTTCTACGAGGCGGAGTTCACGGATCTTTTTGAGTTATCAGCCAAAGCAGCAAGATATGAGCGGATCTTAAGGCAGGAGCAAGACCGCATGGCCGACTCGAAGGGAACCTACTATAGGGACCCCAATTATGAGGTGGCCATGATAGAGCCTGGGTATGAAGCAGAAGTGGCTGTCGCGGAGTTGATCAACAAGAAGCCTTATTTCTTAAAAGCTGGCAGGTTGGAAAAGGCAGACTTTGCATCATCTTCAGGCAAGTCGAGGCAATCTTCGATCAGCTCATGGCCGACAAGCTTGTGAAGCTTCATCCAGGCCATAAGTTTCCTCCAATGGAGGATTTGAAGGGCAGAGGGTATTGCAAATATCATAATTTGTGGAGCCACACCACCAATAACTGCATGGTCTTCCGAAATGGTATTCAGGATAAGATCAAATGTGAAGAGTTCAAGTTCGAGTCAAAAGATAAGAAGGCCATGGGGGTGGATGCAAATCCATTCCCGACAGGCCTGAGTACCAATATGGTGTCCTTTAACATGAGGGGCATGCCGAGGAGCTCTTCAAGGCCTAAGATCAGCCTAGGGGAACCATCTAGGCAAGCACAAAGGCCTACTTATGAAGACCCGTCTTTTGAGGAGGATGCCAAAAGGCTTCGTCGAATAAGACAGACTGAACAGCGGCCATCCCGATGGAGCAGGCCTGCGTCAGAAATCAAGAAGTTCTTCACACCAAGGTGCTCGCTAGTTTGTAACGAGTGCGGACAGACAGTCGAGCCATCCAGACCGCGGCAGAAGAGCATAGTGGTGAGGCCTCCAGAGTTTGGGCCTGATCAAAGACCAGAAACGCACAAGCATCCATCCATCTTCTCACGTCTTCGGTCTGGCCAAGGAAATGAAGCGAGGCGTGACTATGAATTTGAGGCCTCTTCCTCGGCAGAGAGGAGGCCTAGGACCGTGAAACCTAAGAACACTCCTCTAAACGAGTGGTCCAGAGTTGAACATCCTAAGTTTCCTGCAGAAAAGCCGCCTTTGTCTAGGTCATAGAAGCGGCGTTATCAAAGGTTTAGGCAGGCTGCCCGGAGGGCAGAAAAAGGAATAGATTTGGAGGATATGCCTAAGGGAGATCCTTTAGAAGACCTGGAAACTTTGAAGCAAGGTAACATGGAGGTGGATTTTCGCGAGGAAGAAGGCGTCGTGAGCAGTAAAAAGGGCAAGGAGAAGGTCCTGGTTCAAAGGAGTCTTTCTTGTTCAGAGGAGGACGAGACGTCTAGGCTTAGAAGGGAGCGCAAGCCCAATGAGAGAATGGTAAAGGAGGCTCCTATTGAGCCTCCACGCCAAGTAAGAATCCTTCAAATGACTGAGCCGGTGGCCAATACTCCTATTCCAAAGCTGGGTGATCGATCGGCCTCGGGGGGTAAGCAAGCCTTGAACCCATTAGCCAAAGAATTTAGGCCCTCTCAAGGCCTTTCGAAGCCTTGCAACATGGTTTTCATTCTGCCAGAAGAGGCGATGGCCAAAGAGCACCAAATTTTCGTCATAGAGGGCGACGTAGAGGAATTAGGGGAGATGGCACAGATCTTGGGACAGTCTTCCAAGCCTGTGGAAGCTGTCTCATCGGTGATTATCTTGAAAGAGAAGGCTAAGAAGAAGCAGGCCGAAAAGGCCGCTTGTGCCATTTTTGAAAAACCAACTTCAAAAGTGGCCAACCACATTAAACCCTTGTACATCTCAGGCTGTTTGGATGGGATACCGGTCAATCGTTTGCTTGTAGATAATGGTTTGGCTGCCAACCTAATCCCTAAGTCCATGATGTACAAGTTAGGAAAGACCGATCAAGACCTTATCGCTTCCAGTGCAAGCTTGACTGACTTCACGAGAGGCGTCACCGCTTGCCAATGTATCTTGATCATGAAGTTGACGGTTGGATCCAAGACGCTCACCACTCCTTTCTTCGCGGTCGATTCTCGGGCGTCGTACAATGTCCTGTTGGGAAGAGACTGGATCCACGCCTGCATGGCAATCCCTTCAACCCTACATCAATGCGTAGTGTTCTGGAACCAAGGTGACGTCGAGGTAGTATGGGCAGATCATAGGCCCTTTCTTGCTTCCACAAACCATGCAGAAGCAATGTTGTATGACCCAGACGTTGGCCTAATGAAGGTAGCAGGCCTGGACAAGTATGGCCGCCGCAAAATAGTTTCCCTCTCTCCACAGGCCTCCGTAGATGAGTTAAGAAGGCTTTTCCAAGAGCTAGTCGGCCTAGATAACCATAGGCCGATTGCTCCCACAACTCAAGCCATTTCCAATGTCAGTACGACTGATTGAACAAGAGGAGGACACGGCCCTTCAGGCCATGATTGCACGGTTTAGTTCTTACTTGATGGAGGAAAGAATGTATAGATCATGTGAAGAAGAAGGACCCTCGCCAGTAGGAGCAGCGGAATTCATCTATGAGGACGAAGGCCTTGCAAAAGGCCCTAACGTGATACAATCGGAGGACTTAGATGCAGCCCCAGCCAAGATGGACGATTTGAAGGCCGATGTTCAGGATCCTTTGCAAGAAATCAACTTGGGAGATTCCGAGCATCCTAGGCCTGTATAAATCAACCAGCTCTTGCCCGATGAGGTAAAAGAAAAGTTCATTCGGCTCTTGACGGAGTTCAAGGTTTGTTTTGCATGGGATTATGATGAGATGCCAGGCCTCCCACGGGATTTGGTTGAACACAAGCTGCCAATACAGCCGGGATTCATGCCGTTCAAGCAACCTCCAAGAAGGATGTCAAGTGAGGTGGAGCTTAAAGTCAAAGAGGAGATCGAGAGGCTTCTTAAGACTGGCTTCATTCGAACGGCAAAGTACATGACTTGGCTTTCTAATAATGTCCCGGTAGTAAAAAAGAATGGCAAGATTCGAGTTTGCATAGATTTTAGAAATTTGAACCTTGCTTCGCCAAAAGATGAATACCCGATGCCATTGGCGGACTTGATGGTAGATGGAACGGCAAAGCATAAAGTTTTGTCTTTTATGGACGAGCATTCGGGTTACAACCAGATCTTCATCGATGAGGCCGATACCACCAAAACAGCATTTAGATGTCCAGGTGCTTTGGGGACATTTGAGTGGGTTGTGATGGCATTCGGCCTGAAAAATGCAGGAGCCACGTATCAACGGGCAATGAACGCCATTTTCCATGATTTTATCGGCCATTTCATGGAGGTCTACATTGATGACGTGGTAGTAAAATCTCAATCCTATGATGAGCATTTGGAACATATCCGGAAGGCTTTTCAAAGAATGAAAGAGTTCGATTTAAAGATGAATCCTTTGAAATGTGCCTTTGGGGTGTCCGCGGGAAACTTTCTAGGGTTTTTAGTTCATCAACGGGGAATCGAGGTCGACAAGAACAAGTCGAAGGCCTTGATGGAAGCGAAATCTGCGTCAACAAAGAAGGAGTTACAGCAGCTCCTCGAATCCCTAAACTATTTGAGGGGTTTATTTCGAACTTAGCAGGGAAAGTCAAGGCCTTTTCTCCATTGCTGAGGATAAAGGACCGAGAGGACTTTGTTTGGGAGGCCTGTCATCAAGAGGCCTTTGAAGCAATCAAAGGGTATCTAGCGCAAACCCCGGTCTTGATGCCTCCAATTAAGAATAAGCCATTGAAGTTATATATCTCTGCGGCTGAAGACTCGGTTGGAAGTTTACTGGCCCAAGACAATGAGCAAGGCATGGAGCAGGCGGTTTACTATTTAAGTAGATTGTTAACTCTTTGTGAAAAATGAAATTCTCCTATCGAAAAATTGTGTCTTGCCTTGTACTTTTCAGCAATAAAATTGAGGCACTACATGCTGCCCATTTCTGTTTATATCATGAGTAAAACGGACTTAATCAAATACTTGCTAACTCGGCCTATCTTGAGAGGCCGAATTGGCAAGTGGTCCTTGGCCTTAATGGAATTTAGTTTTTGTTACGTTCCTCAAAAAGCGGTGAAAGGCCAGGCTTTGGCAGATTTCCTGGTTGATCACCTATGTTTGGAGGTCAGCAATGAAGTCGGCCCTGGCCTGGACGCGATGGAGGTATCTGTAAAACCTTGGAAGTTGCTTTTTGACGGATCCAAAACGCAAGAAGTATCAGGCTGTGGGGTTATCATAATTTCTCCTGAAGGCCTGAAAATTGAATTGTCCTTCCAATTCAATTTTCAGTGCACGAATAATCAGGCTGAGTATGAAGCAGTGGTGATAGGCCTTGAAATTTTGAGAGAATTAGGAGCCGGAACTATTGAAGTAATAGGGGATTTAAGCCTTGTAATAAACCATTTAGCAGGCACGTTCAAGTGTTACAGCAAGGAGTTGGCACCTTACTATATGGCCGCAATACAACTCGTACAAGATTTTGACGATGTAACGGTGAGGCACGTACCAAGGAGAATGAACGAAGAGGCTAATAGTTTAGCTCAGGCCTCAACAGGCCTGAAACTTTCTCCAGGCACCTTGTCTAGGGCTGTAACGGTCCAGAAGAAATTGTTGCCCTCTGTTCGAAGGAGAGGTTTAGGTCTGCCAGCGTTTATAGTAGAGCCTCTCGGGCCAACGATCGAGGATACTGAACGAGAAGGTGAGCTACGGCAGAGTGGTTGGCGTGATCCCATCATCTCATTCCTCAAAAACTCGTGTACCAAGGTAACAAAGAAGACTAGGAGAAGGGCCATTAGCTATCTTTTGATAGGAGATGACCTGTACAAAAAGAGTCTAGAGGACGACTTACTCCTTAAATGCCTTGACGGGGTGGAAACTTTGAGGGTGATGGGTGAGGTACACGAAGGTGTCTGTGGTGCCCACCAATCAGGTGTCAAAATGAGGTGGTTGATTAGGAGGTATGGGTATTATTGGCCTAGGATTCTTGAAGATTGCATCCGATATGCTAAAGGATGCCAGGCCTGCCAAGCCCATGGCCAAGTTCAACACGTGCCAGCAGCCAACTTCCAGGCCGTGATTAAGCCATGGCCTTTTAGGGGATGGGCAATGGATCTAATAGGGATGATACACCCACCGTCGTCTAAAAATCATACTTTTATTTTAGTGGCCACGGATTACTTTACTAAATAGGCCGAGGCCATCCCATTAAAAGCTGTGAACCAACAAGATGTCATCAAGGACATAAGGGAGAAGATCATTCATCGATTTGGCATTCCCCAACACTTGGTGGCCGATAGAGGATCGGTTTTCTTCGGAAAGTAGGTCCAGGCCTTTTGTAGCCAGTACAACATTACCCTATCCTATTCCACCCCCTACTATGCTCAAGAAAACGGACAAGCGGAATCTACAAACAAGACCTTGATCGGGATAGTGGAAACAATGGTTGAGGAGAACCCAAAAGTCCGGCATGAACTTCTGTCCAAGGCCTTGTGGGCCTATAGGACATCCAAGAGGGAGGCCACTAACGTTACTCCTTATGTGTTAGTGTATGGCCATGACGCAATAGTGCCAATGGAGGTCACCGTTAGGTCAACAAGGTGGGCCTACCACAATGGCCTTACTCCAGCAGAGTATTCCCAGGCCATGCTCATGGAATTGGAAAACCTGGATGAAGTGAGATTAGCAGCCTTCGACCATATGGTGGTCCAAAAGCAACGGGTGGCCAAGGCCTACGACAAAAGGGTCAGAAGGAAAAGCTTCTCAGAGGGAGATTTGGTTTGGCAAACCGTGTGGCCTTTAGGTACGAAGACCTCCAAATATGGGAAATGGTCTCCGACATGGGAATGGCCCCACCAAATCTGTCAAGTCTTTAGGGGTAACGTGTATCTCCTTCTGGACTTGGATGGTAAGGTCCATAAGCATACTATTAATGGCAAGTTTTTAAAACATTATTATCCTACCATATGGGAGATGGGGGATTTTAATGAGAAATGGCCATCACAGACATAAGCACATAAGCAGAAAAACCAAATGCCGAAGGTATAGTCTGTCAGCCACGTTTAAACAAACAAAAAGCCTGGCAGAAAGGGAGTCGCAGGCCAAAACACAGTCAAAAAGACCTAGGCGATAGTAGGCTACATCACAAACAAAACAGACTAGCCTCAGGCTTGACAAAAAGAGTTTTAGGCTAGGCTATCGTAAGCAAAATTAAAAGGGTGCATGGCTACGATTATTACATGTTTTGTGAAGTTTAGAGCTCATTTTCCAGGTTGGCCTTGAGACCCGTCCAGGCCATAGTGGCATCATTGATCACTATTTCTGCTCGATCCCTTGAGGCCTCGGCTATCGGTTTTTCGACCATCAAAGTCTGAAGAGCATCTAAGGGACCTTGAGCAGCGTCGAGAAGTTCTTGCCTCCTCTGGGCTAGCGAGGCTTTATGCTGTCCATGGTCTGCCAATTGCTGTCGGGCTTCGATCAACTGTTGGTCTAGGGATTGGATGGTCGAGAGGTGCTCTTTGCGCCTAGTCTTGGCCGTTTCAATCTCTGCCTTGAGCTCGTTCTGCGCCCCAAGCCCCTGTTTCAATTCTTGCTGCAGGTCATCGATCTTGGTGAGTTTGGAGGTCGCAAGGGTACGCTTCTCGGTGGCCGACATGAAGGACCTCTTCAGG
The DNA here is from genome assembly GCF_030253575.1 of Rhododendron vialii. Lineage (NCBI taxonomy): Eukaryota > Viridiplantae > Streptophyta > Magnoliopsida > Ericales > Ericaceae > Rhododendron > Rhododendron vialii. Next base: position 8,739,550 of record NC_080558.1, on the reverse strand, counting down.
TTTGGAAGATCCCGGAGGAAGAGTTGTAAGGCAGATTCAGCATTGCTCCCTAAGGCCTGGGATTTGACCAGGATGTTCATCGATTTCTGAAGGGAAGGGTAATGGTCTGGTTGGAAGGCAGATTTGATGCCCAGGTTTAGGGCTGCCTTCAGGATTTCCTTAGCTTGATTGATCTCTTCGGGAGTGAATGATGCTGGGGTTGATGACCCAATTCCACTACCAGAGGTTCTTGAAATGGTTGGGTTCACTAACTCTTCCAGGGTCTGAAAAAACTTGTCAAAAGATTCATCATCCAGGTCAAGAAGAGTGGGCTTCTTCTCGGCAAGTGAGTGAGTTTTCTGTGTTTCGTGGGACGAAGAGGTGGCTTGAGTTTCCCCTTTAGAGCCCTCAAGTTTCTCTGAAGAATCGGGGTCGTCAAGTTCCTGCCGAGGCCAGTAGGAGTTTAGTGTTAACAATGGCTGAAAATAGAACCTACGGAGAGTATTGCCTTACATGAACGACGAGAGTACTGGAATCCGATTCCTCAGTAGAGGTACCCCTTTTGGTCTTTCTTTTTACAGTGACTTGTGCCCTTTTGATTTTGGCAAGGGTAGGCTTGGTGACCCCGCTACCAGTGCTTCTCTTGGTGGCCTAATTTCAGAAGAGAAAAGTGGTTAGAACCAGACGAGAAAAACACAAGAGGTTAAAGCCAAGAAGGGATAAACGAGTACGGGCGTAGGGGGAGATTCCTCTTTGTCCAAGGACTTGGTAGAACTACCCCTTGTACGCCCAGCAATAGCTGCCTCGATGGCTTGAACAAGGATCAAGAGGCATAAAAATCAAAATCCACAAGTTAACAATAGTAAAGGCTTGAAAATTGAGATACCTTTGGGGGAAGACCCTTCCCAGGCACGGCCTTTGAGGCCAATCCAGGGAGCATCTTAGCCTTCTTGGCGACGTTTTCCTGTTGTTCGACTTCTTTATCTTCGAGGCCGATATCAATCGAAATTGTTAGAACAAGGAAATATGGCGATAGTTTATATAAGGAAAAAGCGGTCAAAGCTTACTCCTCCATTTCGAAGAAGTTGCCGAAGTAGTCTTGGCTTTAGAGCCACCCTTCTTGGGCTCGGGAGGAGGTGGAGGCATTATCTCCTTCAGGATTTCTTTCACAGGCTTGGAAAACAGGGGTTTGATGTAACCTTTCTGCCAAGCAGCGAACTCGTCGGATTTCTCAGGGAATTCAGAATAAGGGAGGAGTTCGAAGTCAGCCTTGGCCTTGACAAAGTCATCCTTAACTTTTTCCAAAGATTTTAGTTCAACGATAGGCCTTAGTATGAAGTTAACATTCAGTGATGCATAGGGAGGAAGAGGAATGAGTTGAAGTAAGCCGTATTGTCGGGCAAATTGAGCAGCATTATAGAACTCAACTCCGGACTTCTCATTTTTTGATTGGGCACTCAGACTGAACAACAGGTCTCAGGAGATTAAGAAGCTAGCCCATATCTCTTTTTGGTCATCATCCTCCTCAAACTCAGATGGATCGGCTTTGAGCCATGTAGGGACTGTGTCCCTCTCAAAAGGCATCCAACCCGTGCCCATTGAAGCCAAATCGGTATAAAAATAATGGAAGCAGGCCTCGAACGTATGTTCTCGGGGGGAGAGGTCACGGTAGTGCAGGCCGTAGCATGTGTTTTCGGGGTTTTTATTGGGTTTCGGGCCCAAAGTAGGAAAGTAGGCCCAGAGCCATAAGGCCATAATCCATAATGGACCAGCAGCGAACACATAGCGATTCCCTAAAAGATCATGCATTCCTCTGTACAAATAGGCCAAGATCAAAGGGGCCATGGCTAGCTTGTGACCCGAAGCCAAGGCCTTGGCCAAATCCGTGAAATCTTTGGTAATCCGACTCGAGGAAACACAAAAACTAAATTTGTTTAGCTAGTAGAGCAAAAAAGCTACATGCTCCTCTTCGGTTACATCCCCTTCTCCATGGAAAAAGGGAATGAAACGGGTATAAGCTAGGAACTCGGAGGCAGGATACTCAAAGACAGGAGTCTTTTGACTTAGAAAGCAGTTGGCCTCAACGCCGTGAGCGCGGAGGCCGGTAAGGAAGCATATGTCTTGTAGTGTCGGCCCCATCATCCCAACCCTAAAATGGAAGCTGTTAGTGATGGTAGACCAGAATTGGGCCGCAGCAAAAAAGAGGGCATTGTCCATGTTTATGGCAGACCTACTAAGCATGATGGCATCATGGATACCAATTGATTTCCACAGATGGCCCTTGGCCTCGGACATTTGGTCCAACCAGGAGAGGTACTCCTTGTCAGGCCAAGGCCATAATCGATTGGGATTTGGTTTATGGTAGTTGCTCCAGTCAGGATTGACCGAACCAAAAGGTAAGGAGTCTTCGGCCAGGGGATAGTACGAAGAGAAAAAAGAGGGAAACTCACCATCGAAGGCCGGGCCAAGCGCCATTCCTGATTTTGCTATGGTTTGCGGGATCAAGATCTCTGTGTGGATTGGGGTTTCTTCTCCTTCGATTATTTGCATGACTTGGGTCGCCAAACTTGCTGCCTTCTGCCGAGACTTTTTGGGAGCCATGGTGGGGGTAAAGAACCGAGGAGTAGGGTTCTTGTTTTCCCTGAGGAATGAAGAAGAAGGGGGACAGTTCTCGATCGTGGAAGAAAGAAAAATGGAAATGGGTTTTGGAAATTAGAAAGAAGAAGAGAGTTATAGAGGGAGTAAATGAGGAGAAGATATAACCGCCCACTACCCCTTCGTTTTCGGGAAATGGGAAGGACCCATGTGGGTTAATCATCATCCCCTTTTTCCTAGAGTGTACTTCTCTTTCTCTCTCTCTCTCTTTCTCTCTCTCTGTGTTTTTCTGTAAAAGGTGGTGCCTGGAAAAAACAAATGTTCTTTAAAAGGGGCGGCTGGTTTGAAATTTGGGAGTTACAAGAACATCTAAAATTTGATCAGGTGTAATAGGAGCACCGAATAATTTGTCGTTGCACCCACATTTTTAGGATTAGCCCGATAGAGAGGCCAAAATGGAACCGACACACCCCTCGATTTCTCGAACGAAGTTGAGGTGTGGGGGGGCAATGTTTACACCCATTTTTGGCTGAAAAATCAGAAGGCCGATTGGTCGGTTCAAAGATGGCCCTCGTTGAAAATTTCAGGCTTGGGAAGGATTTGAAAGTCGGCTACCGGTGGTATTGGGCCGAAATGTCACTTCAATAAAAATCAGGCTTGGCCCGACTCTTAGAAAAGATGAGGCCCTTTAGTAGGTCCAAATCAGTTAAAGGCCCAAGGCCTGAATCAGTCAACTTATCTCGTCCAGGCCCAACCTAAAAGCATGTCACTACAATAAGGTAAGGCCTTCGAGATCAAACCCAAATCAGTAAAGGCCTTGGTTTTCTCACCAGGCTTAAGCTCAGAAGGCTTACAATGGGCAAAGGCCCATTATTCACCTATGAGTTCAGGTCCAAGTACGAAAAGGGCCCACCGTTTTAGGAACTCCATTTAAAGCCTTGAATAAGTAAGAAAAAAGGCCTTAAAACTGCTCACAAGCAACTCAAAGGCCTAGAATATTCTTGCTGAGACAGGTTTGGGGAAGCTGCTCACAAACAGCTCAAAGTCTAAACTAGTGGGACCCTGCTTTTTAAAATGATGCAAGGCACGCAACAGGTGGCACGCATGCAACCCATGAAGATACTAGTGCATAACTCTTACAGACCTAAGCAAGTTGCTCACAAGCAGCTCACCCGGATTTGCCCGAGCTTTTGATTCTCGATTCTTCTTCCGAAAAGAACCAGGTTTAGAAGGTTTAAGGGCCCACGAGAGATGCAAGGTCCAATGAAATGATAGGAATGCTGGTCTTCAGCAGTGGTGGGCCCGGAGGGAATCCACTCAAGCAATAGTTTGAGTGTTGAAGCAGCTCAAAAGCCTGGATGCTACAGGAACAGAAATTCTTTTTGCAGAATGAATAGAGGTTTCTCAGGCCTTTGCCGTTCTCTTGGAGTGAAAGGCACATTTTGTTCAGAGAGTAGCCCCTCGTTGGACCATTTTGAAGCTGCTCAAACCTAGACCTCTGCTAGAAGGCCACATGGCAGCCATGCATTGGAGTATTTTGAAGCAGCCCAAGGCCTGTGCCTCTTATAATTCTCAGTTTTGGAGGCCTTGGCAGTGGTCCACGACCTCAAAGCTCACAGCTTAAGCACTTACATTTTCATTCCTATCAAGCATTACTTGTATTCACTCTAAAAATAGCTTAATTTTTCATCACTTTCCCTATACCCAAACCTCATTAAATCGATTAATGGAGTTCGTTTGATCCGTGTTTACTGCATTGTCTTTCTTTCCATTGTTCTAGCAACGAGTAGAAAATATTTCAAGTCCTTAGCCTGACAAAGAAACCAACGAACCATTACGAGGCCTTACCCTTTAGGCCGAGCACAATCACTCGACATAAATAAGGTTTTGAGGTATGAAGGCCTTAAAAGCAATTTGGACAGATTTGTCCTGGCACGCCCTCGCATTCCAAGCCAATTTGGTTTTAACACTTTTTGTGGAGAAACAATTCCAAAATCAATACCTTTTTCAACTATACTACAATACAATCAACTTTAAAAAATCATAAACTTCCAATTTATTCATTCTTCCAGTAAGATACATGTGATTTAGTAAAACTCATACGCATTCCATTTTTACATCTAAAAATCATATTATTACGTTTTCACACTTCAAAATCATGTTCAAACTTCATTACTTAAAAAAAGGATTGTTTATTCAACTAATTAAAGAATGAACAAAATCTTGAACAGTAGTATATATATAACTGATATCTAAATATGTACCAATATACATATTTGTACATGCATATATACAGTGAGAGGGAGAGAGGACCCGTGAGAGAGAGAGAGAGAGAGAGGAGGTGGGTGGTTTCGGGTGGTGGTGGTGGTGCCGAGAGGAGTAGGTGGTGAACCGTAGTGATGCCGTGGTGCGGTGACGGGTTTGGGGTGGTTACGGGCAGCCAAAACACGGGCCCGTAAGATGGTGGTGGTGTGGTGCCGTGAGGGAGATGGCGAGAGGAGGAGGAGGTGGTGTGTGTGGTGTCGGCAGTGGGGTGGTGGTGGATGTGGCTGGGAAGAAAAAGAGAATGAGAGGGAGGTAGACATAGAGAGAAAGAGAGAGTGTCTTCGCAGCATATGACAGAGAGCGAACATTATCATTGCAGAGCCTTAGAACTAGTAGAATGCAATAACTGTAGCCAAAACAGGGACTTCTAGTCTTTTAGCCCTCCAAGATTGGGAGTTGGAAAGAGAGAGAGAGAGAAGGGAAAAGAGAGAGAGAGAGAGATGGGCGTGCAGATCGGTTGCGGTGTCACGGCAGCTAGCACAGGTGAAGATGCTCGGTCCTTAGCAGCACAACCCCCTGAAGAAGCCTCTGGATTCTCTACTGAAGAAGAAGATCTGCTGGAACGTAACCAATGTAAACTTGGACTTCCCCGAGCCCAAGTTTCTGTCCCAAAATCTAACCCTCCTTTAACCATTTCCAACCCCCCTTCCTCTTCTCCTTCACCCAACCCTTCTCCATCAAACCTTGTCCCTCCTCCCATTAATCCTGTCCTAAACCCAAATCATCTTCTAACCAAACCTTCCTCTACCGTCTCCAACTCCGGTTCCTTATCCTTCAAGGATACTCTGAATGGAGTTGGACCTTCTGAGCTGGCTCTCCTGTCTGAAATGGATTGTTTCTCTGATGATGATGAGGAGGAGGATCCTTCTTGTCCTTCCATCAAGCTGACTAAAGAGGATAAGATTCGTATTCGCCAGCCATGGAAGCTTTCCTTGATTATTAAAGTCGTTGGAAAATCCTTCGCTCTATCTTTCCTTATGGCTAAGCTCCGTTCTTTATGGAAAATGGTGGACAACTTTTCGGGTTTTGACCTAGGATTGGGTTTTATTCTCGTTAAGTTCAAATCTGAACTTGATTTACATAGAGCATTACATGGTGGTCCTTGGTTTATCGGACCCCATTTTATCTCTGTTCGTAAATGGGAGGCGGGGTTCCAACCTTCACGAGCCACTATCTCTACCTCAGCAATATGGGTCCAACTACCTGAGCTCCCGTTGGAAATGTATGATAAAGATATTCTCCAAAAGATGGGTGCAAAGATTGGTGTTTTGTTAAAAATTGACGTTCAAACGGAGTCGGGTACTAAACTTCGTTTTGCCCGGCTTTGTGTCCAAGTGGATCTCAATGCACCTCTGATTTCATGGGTAAAAGTGGGTAAACACAGGCAGAGAGTAGCCTATGAGGGTATCTCCTCCATTTGCTTCCATTGTGGTGTGGTTGGCCATAAGCTCCTTGACTGCCCTCAGAAGAATCCGATACCGGTTACTAATTCAGCGGAAGAACAGTACGGGAAATGGATGCTCGCCGGTCGGAAAACTTTCCCCTCTCAGAAACAAAAGCCCATTCCTAACTTTCCATATATGGATTCTGGAAAAGCTAGAGTAGCTCAGTCCTTGGGTAAAGGAAATAAACTTTCTCAGCCAACACCTACACCTTTAGTCGTTGACCCTTCAACATCGAGCAGTGTGCCTATCACACCTAACCCTTTCCAAGTGCTGTCCTCTCCTTTGCTTGTGACTGCTATCTCAGGTAAGCCAAATAAGGAAGCTATCTCTGATAATAGCTCTTCTGTGATACCTCGTACCTCGTTGGGTGTCGTCCCAATCAACCGGTCTGTCCCCTCTGCAAATCCATTAAATGCCCTTTCTTCCCCACCAAAACCAGAAAAACCTATTCTTGGCAAAGAGTTAGTCACCCCAACCCTTTTCTCAAAGGCTCCTCCCAAAAACAAAAATGGCTCCGCGCCGCCGATCCCGTCTATTCAACAGCCGCCCCACACCAACTTCACAAATTCCACAAAACCTACCCCACCCGGAACCTCTGATTCCCTTCTCCCTGATGGACATGGACCCAGCGAATCAGCCGGGGTGGTATTTGGATTCTCAACCGAACAGGACCCGGTTGGGCAACGATTTCCTCCAATATGTGAGGAGGCATCCGGATACCATTCTTCAGTTATCAAATCCCGACATAATCCGAGCTTGGACCAATGTTTCACCCTTCTTTCCCATACCACAACTTCACCCCAACCACCCGATGGCAGTAATAACCTTTGTCCAACCAATCGCTAATCCCCTTCACCACTCTCCTTCCAAATCTCCAAACGTTAACCCAAACCCTCACCGCGGAAACACTGACCACACCGCCGATGGACCCGTACTCCCAGTTCCTAACCTTGGATCAGGCACCCTTGCGGTGTGTTTACCGAGCGGGGTACAGCCGAGTGGATGTCATGACCACTCCAGTGAACCTCCAAACTCTGCACGTTTGTTGTCACTTCGAAAAACCGCCAGGCGAGGTGGAGTTACAGCACCATCTGAGCCTAAGTGTGGAACAAAAAACAATGGAACCCCTGGAACTAAGGGAGGGAGGGATATCCTCGGAGGAGGAGGAACAACCAATCCTTAGCTGTCAAATGGAGATTCTTATCTGGAACTGTAGAGGGGCTGCTAACCCAGCTTTCCGCCGTCATTTCCGTGAGTTGGTTCGTCGTTATAATCCTGTTTTAGTGGTTATTCTTGAAACCCGTCTTGGGGGTTCTCGTGCTCAACGAGCAAGTGAGAATCTGGGTTTTGATAAGGTTGTGATCGCTGACTCCGTGGGCTTTGCGGGGGGTATATGGCTGCTTTGGAACGAGGGCTCTTTCCAGTGTGACATTCTTGACGTGGCACCGCAAGAGATTCATGCATGCCTTCAGGTACATTCTCACTCTAGTCCTTGGATTTTTTCAGCCATTTATGCTCGTCCTAATTATGCTCTTCGTCGAGAACTTTGGCATAATCTTACTCTATTTGCTGACTCACATAACCTTCCATGGGTTATGGCGGGTGATTTCAACGAAGTTTTGTGTTCTGCGGATAAATTTGGTGGACGGCCTATCGTTCGTAGCCGTGCTACGGCCTTTCGCAATTGTATTGACTATTGCGATATGCATGATTTGGGCTTTTCGGGCCCAAGATATACTTGGACTAATACACAAGTCACGGGTAACTTGATCAAAGAAAGATTGGATAGATGTTGGTCGAACTCGAGTTGGAATTTACTTTTCCCGGATGCCCATGTTTCTCATCTCCCTCGTACCCACTCCGATCACTGTCCCATTCTCCTTTCCACCATCCCAATCTCTTCCCCTATTTCCCCCCGACCGTTCCGGTTTGAGTCGTTTTGGTTTTCTGACCCGTCCATCTATTCGGTCGTAAATGATAGTTGGAGGTCCACTTCCCCTTCTTTTGCGCATACTACCAAAGTTTTCTCCAATAAGGTCACTATTTGGAACAAAGAACATTTTGGTAATCTTTTTGCGAAGAAAAGACGTATTCTGGCTAGACTTCGTGGTCTTCAAATAGCCATTGATTCCAATCCCAGCCGTTACTTAACTGATTTGGAAAAAAATTTAACTTCTGAGTTTGAAAAAATTTTAATCATGGAAGAAGATTTTTGGGCATTAAAATCACGGGTTAATTGGTTATGCGACGGTGACCGTAATACTCGTTTTTTTCATCTTACTACTTTGAATCACCGCCGCAATAATAAGATCCGCTCTCTTAAAGACGCGACTGGTGTGTGGCTCTATGATGCTGATCTAATCCAACAAACCCTCACCTCTCATTTCATTTCCCTGTTCACCACAGGTATGATTTGTAGCAAACTTGTCTCTGACCCTCCCTTTCTTTTCCCTCGCATTGAGATGGAGTGTCACCAATCCTTGTGCTCTGTCCCGATGGTCGATGAGATTAAAAAGGTTTTGTGGTCCTTTAAACCTTGGAAATCTCCGGGCCCGGATGGTCTTCATCCGGGATTTTTTCAAAAAACGTGGGATATCGTGGCCCCCTCTGTGGTGCAAGTGATTGAGGAAGCCTTCTCTGTGGGCAGGATTCCTCCCGGGCTAAATCACACCTATTTGTGTTTAATCCCAAAGATCCGTAATCCTGAAACAGTTGGTCATCTCCGTCCTATTAGTCTTTGTAACACCATTCTTAAGCTGGTTACGAAAATTCTTGTAAGTAGAATCCGCCCGCTGTTGTGTGATCTCATTAGTCCTCTTCAGTCTAGTTTTCTTCCGGGGAGGAGTAGTACAGATAATGTGATCATTGTGCAAGAGATTGTTCACAGATTTAATTCCATGAAAGGTTCCAAGGGTAACATGCTTATCAAATTGGATTTGGAGAAAGCTTATGACCGTTTGGAGTGGGGTTTTATCCGTCAAGTTTTGCATTTTTTCAACTTTCCTCCGCTTTGGATTAATCTCATTATGTCCATTATCTCGTCGTCATCTATGTCCATTCTCTTCAACGGTAGTGCTACTGACACTTTCTCCCCCTCGAGAGGTATCCGGCAGGGTGACCCACTGTCCCCCTATATTTTTATCCTTTGTGTGGAATATCTCTCCATTCAAATTACCTTGGCTTGCGATAACCACACGTGGAGACCTATTAGGACTTCTAGGAGTGGTCCTTTTCTATCTCACCTCTTTTTTGCAGATGACCTTGTCCTCTTTGCGGAGGCTTCCATAGCTAATTGTGAGACTATTTCTGCACTCCTGCAAGATTTTTGTGCTTTATCGGGCCTTAAGGTAAGCTTGAGCAAGTCCTCTATCTTTTTCTCTAAGAACACCCCAATGGGTGCTCGGGTTAAGTTCGCTACGGCCCTTGGCTTTTCCGAAACTACTTCGGTGGGCAAATATCTTGGTTGCCCCATCCACCAGTCCAGACCGACTAAGCTTTCTTTTCAGTTTATTATTGAAAAGATTGAAGCTAAGCTTGCTGGTTGGAAGAGCAAACATCTCTCCTTTGCTGGTAGAGTCTCTTTGATCAAATCGGTCATTGAAACTATACCTTCTCATATCATGCATTGTAACCTTCTTCCCGTTTCGGTGTCTAACAAAATTGACCAATTAAGTAGGAATTTTCTTTGGGGCTCTTCTTCTAACCATAAGAAAATTCATGCTATCAATTGGGATACTGTCACTCGTCCTAAGGCTTTAGGTGGTCTTGGGTTGAGGAAAACCAGGAATAATAACATGGTTGCTATGGCTAAGCTTAATTGGAAACTTTCTAAACGTGTGGACCTTCTGTGGGTCCGTATCTTAAAGGGCCGTTATCGTTCCACGTCTGTGCGTAGTTCCAATCCCTCCACCACCTGGAGGGGTATCAAAGCGGGAAATAATCTTTTCAAAGAAGGTACCCGGGTCCGTTTGGGTAATGGGTCCTCCACTTCTTTTTGGATGGACAACTGGACTGGGACTGGCCCCCTCCGTTCTAAAATTCTTGGACCTCTTCAGCAGCAAGAGAGTTCTCTTAAGGTTAAAGAATGTTGGTCTAATCACTCTTGGAACCTCCAAGCCATCTCTTTTGTCCTTCCTGAGGAGATTCTTTCTAGCATTCACGTTGTTCCGTTCCAATGGTTCAACCCATCTCCGGATTGTACCATTTGGAACCTCTCAACCAACGGTGAGTTCAATTGCAAATCGGCCCACTCTCTCATTCCCTCTAAGAATGTCAATTCCCATCTCTCGTGGGATTGGATTTGGCGTCTCCCTTGTTCTTACCGCATCCAACACTTTGTTTGGCTTGCTGCTCATGACCGTCTCTTAACCCGTAAGAATTTGTTCCTTCGCAATATCACTCCTTCCCCTTTCTGTGAATGGTGTCAAGATATTCCGGAGTCCACATACCATGTCCTTTGTGATTGCCCTCGTGCCTCTAATATTTGGAGCGCCCTTCAGTTTTCTTTGGTGGATTCTCAAGCGCTTCCATTTGATTGGATTCGTGTGAATTCAAAATCTGTTAATACCCACAGTTCCGGTGTCCCTAAGAATATTATCTTCTTGTTTGCTATTTGGCATATTTGGTTGGATCGCAATTGCCGTCTTTTTGATACTAACCCAAATTCCAACTCGAGCACCATCGACCCAACAAAAATTTCAGTTACTATCTTGAACAAATCCTTGGAGTGGTTCTTTCTTGTTTTCCAAGAGAGGAACTCTCATAGGAAGGATATACAGGTAGGATGGGTTCCACCGAGAATGGGTTTTTCCAAGTTGAATACGGATGGTGCGTATAACTGTGTGACGGGCTCGGCCTCCACTGGGGGGATTTTGCGTGATCATTATGGTATTTGGATAGGTGGATTCCACAGGAACATTATCACGGACTCCAGCCTAAAGGCAGAATTATGGGCCTTAAGAGATGGTTTGAGTTTAGCAAAGGATGAAAATATCAGAAAGCTGGAAATTGAAGTAGATTCCATGATTGTGTTAAACTTGATTCATGCCACTAACATGGTGAATCACCCGCTTGGCAATTTGATATTTGATTGTAGGTTGCTGATGCAAGGGTTTGAGGAAGTTTCTATCACGCATATCTATCGCGAAGCTAATCGGTGTGCAGATGCGTTGGCAAATGATGCTCCGGTCTCGGTGGGAGATTTATATATCTACCCGGTTATTCCTATTTGTATTTCTAGTTTCCTTTATGCGGATTTGATTGGGGTCTCGTACCCTAGAATTGTAAACTCTTAATTATGTTTTTCTTGTTTTAATGAATCGTCTAGTTACCAAAAAAGAGGGAGAGAGCGCGCGCCATGTGTACGGCTGGGAGAGAATGGGGGAGACAAGGGTGGTTTGTAAGAAATAAATGGGGTGGGTTCTCCAGAAGCCAGCCACAATAGGCCGTCGGCTAGGAAAAACTCCCCGCGGACGCGAAAACGAGTCCCGTTTCCATCGCCCAGTCCGGGTTTCATTTCGGAAAATCCTAAAAATAATATCGTGGCCCGAACAAATTGTTTGGAGACTAACCCCGGTCTCAGTTTTTTGAATAAAATTCTCGGTAATCAAATATGTAATTCATGCGAATTTTCGGGTTATGACAGTCAAGCCATTCCTTCCTACTTTAACACCCCTGATCATAAAAAGAAAAGGTGAGAGAGGGTCACCTTGCCTAAGCCCTCTGTGTGGTCTAAATTCTGTAGTTGGTGAACCATTAATCAAAACATACAGAGGAGGAGATAAGACACATTCCAAAATCCAATCACACCATTTTTTACCACAACCAAGATTCTTCAACATATCAATTAAGAATTTCCAGTTAACACAGTCAATTAGTCAAAAGCCTTTTCAAAATTCAGTTTTAGGATGAGTGATACACACCTAAGATTGCTTGATCGTGGTGCTTAAATCCGTCAGTTAGAAGTCTTTTTAGCTATTATTTGTCGTTTTTAATCAATATTGCTCGTAAGGTAGTTTGTTAAGTGTTTCAGGCGAAACGCCTTTAAAAGGCATATTTTGAGTGCAAAGTCAACCCCCAAATTAGTTCAAGAATCATCGCCCGGTGGAACGGGTGCCAAAGTGACCAAAGAGCGAAGGCGAGAAGCATCGGGCAAGCCAACGGTCGTCGGGTGTCAAGACTGGGAGGCTGGCTTGAAGAACCAGAGATAAGCTCCCCGTATCGATACGGATTTTGGACCGTATCGATACGCGTTGGTTATCTTTCCAAGCAGAGAGTCCCGTATCGATACGGGTATAATTCGTATCGATACGGGATTGTTACGGGAGATTGGCCTTTTCAGCTTAACAATGTGGTATCGATACTTTGCATAATCTGTATCAATACGGAGAGCTTTCGGCCAGATATTTTGCTACTTTTTGAGCTTTCCATTTATGGAATACTTGCATTTAATAGTATGTTTTTAGATATTTGAGGAGAGAGAAACCCATTGTGTATAAATAGGGGTTTCCTCTCTCCCTTTTGTATCTAGCTCTTTATTAATTTTAGTTTTTTCCTCCATTAATGTTCTTGAAGCTTTTTATAGTGTAATCTCTTAGAACTCAAGTAAGTAATTCTCGTTTGTTAATTTCTCGTTTATTAAAGTTGTTCCTACAGACTAGATCATTTATAATATCAAGTTTGTTTTCGTTTTTATCGGTTAAAAGTCATGTCTCGTTTTTATGCTTTCTTTTATGCTTTAGCTATGTGTGAGTAGTCTTTAGGCCAAGTCTCGGGGTAATCTTTCCCGAGTACTTAGGTGGTTACTTGGTTCTCAAGTCTTCAGGTTTAAAATCATGGTTTTCGGAATTGGATTAACCTAGCCTTTTTGGTCTAAGCGAGGGGTGTTAACTCCTTGGTATGAAGTTTAGTCAAGCGGTCTTGGCAAGCGACATACCGAGGGCTCGTAGCCTCCTACGTGTTAGATGCATTCGCAAAAAATAGATTTGTTTAGTTCCGGTTAATCACATCTTTCGATAAACGTAGTCATTAAAGTTAAATCTTCCGGGCGTGAGCACGCGGTCGTGACTCTCGCCTGAGTTATAATCGAGAACCGGTAACGGCTTAAGTCAAGGGTTAGACGATCCCTAGACTTGCCTCTTTTAGTTTATAAAGCTCATTTCTAGTCTTCACTTTATTTTTTCCACCGTTTAAAGCAAAATCAAGTTGGCCGTCTTAAACGCCACAATCCACCTTATAAAACCTACAATCCGATTAAGCTACATTCGAATTCTTTGTGGGTATGATCCCGGACTTCCGGATATTATGCTACCGACGATTTAGCCCTACGCTTGGGGTTTTTCTCAACCTTATTTGAAGGCGAGGTTTGAAGGCGAAGCAATGAGCCCTGCACTTTGTTGTTTTTTCCAATGATGAATGATTTCATTTGTCATGAGAACACCATCCAAAATCTGCTTCCCTCCAATAAAAGCAGATTGAGTTTCACCAATGAGATTGGGAAGCACTAATTTCAGGCTGTTTGCAAGAAGTTTAGAGAGAATCTTCTATAAAGACCCGATCAGACTAATAGGCCTGAATTCATTGAAAGAGGATGCTCCGTCTATTTTGGGAATGAGAGCAATAAAAGAGGAATTGATACCTTTCACCAGCTTTGAATTAGAATGGAATTCATTGAAAAAATGAATCAGATCATCCTTCATAAAGCTCCAAGCTTTCTTAATGAAGTTGAAGTTGAAACCATCCAGGCCTGGGGCTTTAGAACTGTGGCAATCCTTGATAGCTGCAATAATTTCCTCAGCTTCAAACTGTTTTTATAACAGAACTGCCACAGAGAGAGGCAGACATCTTGGAAATACTCCTCCCATTGAGGATTCAGCTTGAGGTCCTTCTCTGAAGATGGAAGAAAAATGGTTGACAACAGCTTCTTTGATAAGAGAAGGGTCTTCAATAATAGAATCCTGAGCCTTGATAGCACCAATCATATTTCTTTTGGACCTATTGTTTGCCATTATTTGGAAGAATTTTGTATTTTTGTCTCCAAGCTTGAGCCAGTTTACTCTTGATTTTTGTCTCCAAAGTGTTTCAGCCAGTCTGTTATGCTTCCAAAACTCACTTTCGAGAGCCCTTTTAGAAAGTTTTTCCTTAAAAGACAACTCTCTCCTCACTAAGAATGTCAAGCTGTTGAATTTTTTTTTTCCACTCTTGCAATTTCACATTAATATCACCAAATTCTTCCTTATTCTATTTCTTTAAACCCTCTTTTACAGCCTTCAGTTTTTGAGTGAGTTTAAAGCCAGACCATCCCACAGTATTAGTTTCATTCCAAACTTTCTTAGCCAGTTCCATACAAGAGGGGTTAGAGAGCCATGCATCCTGAAACTTGAAGGGTTTGGGACCCCAATTCCATGTATCTTGAGCTAGCATTATGAGACAGTGATCAGAGATAGGCCTCTGTAGACTCCATTGAGTGAGGTTGAATCTATCCAAAAAGTTTTGAGATAGAAGGATTCTGTCAAGTCTGCTATGTATCTCATCATTCTGAAAGTTGGACCAAGTGAATTTCCTGCCAAGGAGAGGGATGTCTTGGAGTTCCATGACGTTAATGAAATTTTCAAAGTCTCTCATGATTCTATCCAATCTGGTGCAACCAGTTCTTTCAGAGATGGATTTTATAGTATTGAAATCCCCACCCACACACCAAGGTAAATTAGATGAACTTTTGATAAGAGCAATTTCCATCCACAGACTTCTTCTTCCAATGGGATCATTAGGAGCATAAATGTTGAGAAGAGCATGCACAATGAAAGCCATTTTCTAAATCCCTTCTGCTAGAATAAAATGCTTATGAGCCTTCGTCTTACAATTGGTTTATTTTGTGTTTGAAGTCTACAGCCAAGTGGCTAGCGCTTCAATTAAAGCTACTGTTTCGATGATGCCGAAAATGTCATATAGGCGGAAGCTCTGGTAATATGTTTCTCTCTGGATCCATAACAAGATAGGAATTTTAAAAGGCGGTCTCTTTTTCTCCATCTATGTTATTAGTATTTTATCATTTACTATATGTTCAACCTTGCTATGCCAAAACAGTGAACAGATAACCCCATATACTTTTTCCCAATAGCCTAGGTCTCTTTGTTGTAGATGATTGGCTTGCCAAATTCTGTACTTCAGCCGCTCATTTTTCCTATTATTTAAGCAGATATTGATTATTTAGATTTTTGTTCACTGCTATGCAAGGATAATGCATCCAAATCGGCTTACATTTAGTTATTTGATGTCTTGCTCAATGACTTTGCCTTAGCTATGACATTATCTCAGGCTCAGCTGCTCAGGTACACTGAGGACTTGGAGTATATTTGAAGGAAAGAGAGAATTTTAGAAACAACTATGGGATATGGTTTTGATGTGAGGCTTCTACCTTTGTGCAGGCCCATGTCGACAACATTAAAAAGACTAATTTACGCGAAATGGTGGTAATAAATTTTGCTCTTTTCTATTTTCCGCTTGGTAGTTTGCTGAAAGATTGTAATGGCCAGAAACAAAGAGAAAATGGGATAGATTTAGATGAGCTTAATTAATGTGTTTTCAAAAGGAATTGGCTTTCTTGAATGTACCAATGTTTTGAAGAGCTTAGGGATCGTATGTATGCTCCGTAAAGACATAGAATTAATTTGCGGTGGTTTGAAATTGAAATTTAATAAAGAATTAATTAGTTGTTGTATCTCAATAAATTAGTTGTTGTATCTCAATTACTAGTATGTGTGGTTTGAAATTGAAATTTAATAAAGAATTAATTAGTTGTTGTATCTCAATAAATTAGTTGTTGAATCTCAATAAATTAGTTGTTGTATCTCAATTATTAGTATGTAACCTTCATAATTTACCTCAATTAAATTTTCATATTTATTTGAGCGATTAATAGAATGTTTAATCGAATGTTCAACAACTATCATCACTACTAAAATCAAAAGAGATTAAATTATTTACACCGCCGGTGTAAACATTTGTTTTTTCTTCAAATTAATTACATTGTGTCACGTCGCCGTGTTCTATTAATTGGGATTACTGTTTTGACAATGTGACGCAATGTAATTGATTTAAAGAAAACAAATGTTTATACTGCCGATATATATATATATATATATATATTATTCTCAAACTAAAAATAGTTCCCAAAACCAATTCATCCAATGAGCACGCGAAAAACGTGGCCTTAGACTAGTACAATAGAAAAAGAAATGCATTGGACAAGTTGGTCCAAGAATGTTACAAGTTGCAACCACATAAAGCTAGAAACAACAAACGACAATATATATTGTTTCAATTGAAGTTATTTATACAAGATCCACTACAATTTCATTTAGATAATTTGTTTATTTTCAATTACTCTTAGAAAAATATAGAAAACTAAACATTAGTCTTTGATGAGGAGCCTCTTATTCCGAAAGATCGAGATGAAATAGTAATTAATGTCGTGAGGGGCCTCCTGGCTCCCCGAGGTGCGGGTCATCGCGTTCGCCCAACCTCTTCGGGCCGAGGCTGATGTCTCTGTTGAACAAGACAATTGTGGCATGTCAATAATGGCATTTCTTTAGCAAATCAAAAAAGGAAGAAATCTTTTCTATTGAACCATAAAATTCTTTTTTCAGCAAGTACTACCCTATTTAAAAAGTCAATGAAGAAAGAAGAAAAAAAGACTAATCAAATTCGACATTGTTTGCGTTTCGTTTTCTTATCTTCAGTGACGTTTCTTTTTATTTTAATAGTAAAAATGTGGTCCATGTTTCGGTTATTATTCCGGTTTCTTTTGGTCGAGATAAACCGAACAAGTCGATAAAAAGCATTCAAAAATTTCACATTCTAGAGGGGACAAAAATATCACCATTATGGCTGAAATTACAGAGTATTGTTCTCGAAACTGCTACAACATAGACTCCTTATTCGTAGGTGTACGATATGCAATTATTGAATTATTCGCCTAAAATTCATAATTAACCTTTGTATATATAAAAACACATAATATACGTAGGAAACTCATCACGTTTGTACAAAAGATTCACAACATCAAGACAAAATCTCATAACGTAAAAATTTATGACGTTAAGGCTATTTTCTTGAATTTATACGCAGTTATTATATATTTGTAAACAAAGTTGTGAATTCAAGAAATAAGGTTACGAATTCGTATCAAAGTATCATAAAATTCTATTCATAATTGAAGGGTGCATATCGTATACACTCAAATATATATAGAGTTGGTATTCTAGCATTTTCTATTATTTTCGGATCAAGTAAATAACAGATGAGAGGGGAAAACTCACCCGAGTCAAGGGAAGTTTGGAGCAGTTCCCTAGTAGCCACCTGAAAAGCCAAGAGAAGGGTACAGAACAAAAGGAGTTTCCAAACGACAAAAAGCATTTTTAAAGCCATTTTCCTTCAAGCATAATGACAGGGAATGTAGGGCTCATGGCTTTTTATAGCCCAAATAAAACTAAAGGAAACTTGGGCCACAAGAAGACTTCAAAGTTTTGGGAGTCTTGGGTCACCAAAAGTCGTCCGGACACGGGGCGGTATTGGCCCTTCTATGCTGCACAGTTTTTGGTCTCATTCGGACCGTTCGTCTCGGCAATTATTGGTCTGGATTTTAAAAAAATTCTTCTGGGAATGAGTTTTCAAAATCTGGACCATCCAAAACACTTTTAAACGGTTGAGATTAAGCACGGTACCTTCGGCCAAGCACCATCCCCGGATTCTGTTTATGAGGCAAGGGCCATAGGGGAAGTGGGGGAAGTGGTCAAATTGTATAACAAGAGCTAAACTAATGTTAAAGAAAATTCGTAAAGGAGAAGTCTGCCACGTGTACAATTGGTTCTCAGCTGCCACGTCATTGTGATTAGTTAGAGTAATTGGGTTGTTGTAATTAGTGGGAAGATTAGCTGAGTTGTTTAGGGAAAGCTATAAGAGCCAAGGGGGTTCTACTTTGTAATCATCGAGAAAACAATTCAGTGAATAAAAACGAGAACACTTTCTCTCTCTCCGATTCTCTCTATCTCATTTGCTTTCCTTTGATTTTGTTTTCCCTCTGGATTAAGAACTTCTTCATGGTATCAGAGCCCGACGACGGAAGTCAATCGATCCAAGGGTTTTTAAATCAAGAACTGTTGTACTCTTCATCTTAGGGTTTCAAGCTTGTTCAACGAAATGTCTGGATCTACAAGTGAAATTGCAGTCACAATGCCACCAGCTCTGGCATTTCTGGTCTCCAATTTTCACACGCTCGTCAAAATCCAGTTAAGTTTCGATAATTACCTTCTATGGAAAACTCAGGTGTTAAATGCTCTTCGTGCGAATGGTTTTATTGAATATGTTGATGGCACGATTGGTCCTCCACCGATGCAGATCCGTGATACAAGTAATAATCTTGTCACAAATTCAGCTTATTTGCGTTGGAAGCTTATTGATAATCAATTGCTTTCTTGTCTGACTGCATCGTTATCTGCTTCTGCATTACCCTTAGTTTTAGGGTTAGAACATGCCTTTGAAGTTTGGAGTTGTTTGGAGCAACGATTTAATTCTGTGTCTAGGTCCAATATTCATGATCTCAAGAGAACGTTGTTCAACTCTACCAAAACTGGTACAATGGACCAATACATTGATGAGATCAAAATTTGTGCACAAAAGTTGAGTGCAGTTGGTTATATGGTAGATGATGATGATATGATCTTTCACACTTTAAATGGCTTACCAACAGAGTTTGATCCTATAAAGTCAACCATTGGAGCACAAAGAGATTTGAAATTTCATGAACTTGTTTCCATTTTGAAGTCTGAGGAATCTCGTATACATAAGTCTAAAGGAGTCACTGATTCTACTAGTGTGTTTGTTGCTACACAAAAACTACAAGGTCTTGATATTTCTAGAGCAAGTAGTTCAACTCAAGGGTCTATGGTTCTAAACACTAGATCTTTCTTTACACCTGTAGCTCAACCTTCACAACCCCCAGGCTTTCAGTCACAACCCCCAGGCTTTCAGTCTTCACACAGCTTTCAAGCTTTGAATCCTATGTTTCAGCCACAGTTTCCACAAGGTTCCTTCTTACCTCAGTTTTCTCAGTCCAATTCAAGATTTAACAACAATAGGACCAAGCCAAGAGGACAAAGTTTTGTTCCCTTTTCTAAACCAGGATGTTGTCAAATTTGTGGCAAAGATAATCATACCGCACGTACTTGCTATTATAGAAACACACAGCCATTAGGTTTCAGCCACCAGCTTCCTTCTTCAGGATTTCCTCAGACAAACATGTGGAGACCTACTTTTCCATGTCAGTTCTCAGCACCATCCTATGGACAGAATTACTCTTCTACTTTTCAACATGGACCTCCTCAGGCTCATTTTGCTAATACTGGTTTTCCTCAACATATTGGTCCTAAAAGTGGTTCTTGTGGCAATGGATTTTACTCACATCAAATTCCTTCAGTGTTTGAACCTCCTTCAGAGCTGTTTTTCTCAGGCTTTCCTTATGCTACTGCTTATACTGCCACTCATTCACCAAATATGGGGAATTCTGGACCTGGTTCTACTTCTTAGAGTTGGTATTTTGATAGTGGAGCCACCAATCATGTAACTCCTGATGTTACTAACCTGTCACACACTCAACCTTATTCAGCAGGGGCAGGGGTGATGATTGGAAATGGTAAGTCCTTATCTATTGCTTGTACTGGAAAGGGGATTTTACCTACACCAAGTGCGAACTTTCATTTAACCAATGTTTTGCACACACCTGCCATTACACACAATCTGCTTTCTGTTTTTCAGTTTGATAGAGACAATAATTGTTCTCAAACATTCAATTCCTCTGGTTATGTCATTCGGGACAACCATTCTAATCAAATTCTATTTCACGGCCCATGTCACAAGGGTTTTTACCCTATTCAGAGTTGCTCTGAGCTTGCTTCTACTCAGGTTCCTCTTGCTTTTCATAACAATAAAATTGTGCCAACATCTTCTGCCACTTTGTGGCATCAAAGGCTTGGCCATCCAAGTTTCCTTCTTTTTCAGTCATTAATAAAGCAATATGATTTGCCTGTTGTCAAACCTTATGATGTTTCTTGTTACAGTTGTAACAGTGTGAAAAGTCACACGTTGAGCTTTCCTTTGTCTGTTTCCAAATCTGATAGCCCTTTTGATTTGTTGCATATGGATGTATGGGGCCCTGCTCCTATTCCTTCAGTAAAGGGTTTCAGATATTATCTCTTAATCATAGATGATTGTACTAGATACTCTTGGTTGTTTCCTTTACACTATAAGTCAGATGTTAAGTCTACTCTTGCTCAATTCAAAGCTTATGTGCAAAATTAGTTTCATACTACTGTAAAAACTGTGAGATCTGATAATGGGAAAGAGTTTGTCAATAACTATCTTACTCATTTGTTTCTTATCCATGGTATAATACACCAAACGTCTTGTCCACACACACCAGAGCAAAATGGTGTGGTGGAAAGGAAACATAGACATCTTATGGATACAACCCTTACTCTTCTTCATCAAGCAGGAATGCCTGCTCATTTTTGGTTGGAAGCTTTGCTTACCACTGTTTTTCTAGCTAATCGTTTACCTCATTCTTCTTTAAATTTTCGAGTTCCTTTTGTCCTTCTTTTTCATGCACAACCTGATTATCTTACTCTAAAACCTTTTGGTTGTGCTTGCTTCCCATGGTTAAAGGCTTATCATTCTCATAAGTTGGTTCCTAAATCTACTCCCTATGTATTTCTGGGGTATTGCACCACTTCAAAAGGTTACAGGTGTTTTGATCATATCACTAATAAAGTTTACATTTCTAGACATGTGAGATTTGTTGAAACTGATTTTCCTTATTCCATGATTCTGTCTAAGTCTTTTGCTTTAGATTCTCCAGATCCCATTCTCTCTTCCTTTTCTATTCCACTTACTAATTTTCAGGATATATTGTTGTGACTGTTAATCCTCATCTTCCTCTTCCTTCTTCTCAGCCCCCACAAGTAAGTATTCCAGTTCCCGTTTTTGAGTCTTCTTCTTTTCCTATTCTTTCTGGTTCTGAATTTCTTGATTTTCCTTTATCCAGTTCTGATTTTGGTTGTTCTAATTCCTTTTCTGTTCATGTTTCTTCTGTTCCTTTTTTCATCTGTTTTACCTGCTCCCATAATTGGTCCAACTCATTCTATGAGAACAAGATCACAAAGTGGTATTTTTAAGCCAAAACATCCTCTTACTCTCTTTACTTCTGTTGCTTCTTCTTCTCGTTGTTCTTCTTCTTCACCTACTCGAGAACCGTCTCATTTTTCTGAGGCTATTCATCATCTTATATGGCAAAAGGCTATGGCAGAGGAATATGAAGCATTGGTTAAACAAGGTACTTGGCTTCTTGTTCCCCCTCCATCTCATGGTCATGTCATAGGCTGTCAATGGATTTATAAGATCAAGAAGCACTCAGATGGCTCAGTGGCTAGGTATAAAGCTAGACTTGTGGCGAATGGAAACCAACAAGCAGAAGGACTAGATTTTACTGAGACATTTAGTCCCGTCATTAAACAACCCACCCTCAGAGTTATTCTTAGTCTTGCAGTTCATAATAAATGGCCTCTTCGACAGTTGGACGTCTCAAATGCATTCTTGCATGGTGTGATATTTGAGGATGTGTATATGAAACAGCCCTTGGGGTATAGGGATCTAGCTCATCCTGATTTTATTTGCAAGCTTTCCAAGGCTCTTTATGGACTTAGACAAGCTCCAAGAGCATGGTAGGCAATGTTTTCTAATTTTTTAGTTGAATTGGGGTTTCATTCTAGCAAGGCAGATACTTCATTGTTCATTTTGACTCAAGGAAGCTGTATTACTCTTGTTTTGATCTATGTGGATGATATAGTTATCACCAGTAGTGATTCTGCTTACATTACTACTCTCATTCACACTCTCAGCACCAAGTTTGTTATGAAGGATTTGGGCAGTCTTCACTACTTTCTAGGGATTGAGGTAACCACTTCTTCTTCTGGTTTGTTCCTCTCTCAATCCAAGTATGCTTCTGAATTGCTTCTTAAGGCTGGCATGGTGGAATGTAAACCTAGTGATTCTCCTACTTCCATTAAACCTAGTTTATCAATTCCAGATTCTCTCTTTGAAGATGTTTCTCTATTTTGAACTATCGTGGGATCTTTGCAATATTTGACTTTGACAAGTCCAGAGATTTCTTACTCTGTTAATGTTGCATGTCAGCATATGCATTGTCCAAAGCTTAGTGATTTCATTGCTGTTAAACTCATTCTCCGATATAGCAAAGGCACAGTGAATCAAGGCTTGCATTTTACTTCCAGCCCTTTATCTATCACAGCCTATGCAAATGCAGGCTAGGCAAGCGATCCCATTACCTGCAGGTCCACTACTGGTTTTAGTATTTTTATGGGGTCTAATTTGGTTTCGTGGTGTGCCAAGAAACAGCACACCGTCGCTAGGTCATCCACTGAGGCCGAGTATAGGGCTATGGCCCAGACGGCTAGTGACTTGGTGTGGTTGCAACAATTGTTCTCTGAATTACACATTCAGTTTTCCCAGCCACCTGTTTTGTGGTGTGACAATAGGTCTGCTATTTCTCTTGCATCTAATCCCGTTTTTCATGCCAGGACCAAGCACATAGAGCTTGACTATCATTTCATTCGAGAACAAGTGCTTAGTAAACGCATTGTTTTGCTTCACATTGGCTCAGAGGATCAAATAGCTGACATTTTTACCAAGGCTTTGCCTGTGCTCAGATTTCAATTTTTGAAGTCCAAACTTATGGTAGGAGATCCTCCCATAAGTTTGCGGGGAAGTGTAAAGGAGAAGTCTGCCACGTGTACAATTGGTTCTTAGCTGCCACGTCATTGTGATTAGTTAGAGTAATTGGGTTGTTGTAATTAGTGGGAAGATTAGCTGAGTTGTTTAGGGAAAGCTATAAGAGCCAAGGGGGTTCTACTTTGTAATCATCGAGAAAAAAATTCAGTGAATAAAAACGAGAACACTTTCTCTCTCTCCGATTCTCTCTATCTCATTTGCTTTCCTTTGATTTTGTTTTCCCTCTGGATTAAGAACTTCTTCACTAATGTTAAAGAAAATTCTTCTTCGGCCACAAGAAGAGTTTAATTTACGTCCATTCTTACATCGTCTCTTACAAGTCATGGCGGGATCAATTAGATAATGTTGTGGGCACCACCTTTACTTGTGAGAAAAGAGGTAAGAATAGATGTGAACTTGGATGTGAACTTCAATGTGATCAAAACGTGATTTTAAGGGTACCCGCGAGAAATCAACAAAAAAAATGACCGAGAAGGGCTTGATCCGAACAGTTCCGAACAATTTTTTATTTAACGGTTCAAATAAAAACTGCTCAAATTAAGTCTTTTCCAGTCATTTTTTTTGCTAATTTCTCGCGGGCATCCTTAAAATCACATTCTGCACACATTGAACTGTTCGGATCATAAAAATTTGATTGGAAACTATGAGATTGAGATTTGAGGTATTTTTTTAGGTATTTTTTTGGGTGTCCCTTGAACTGTCCCTATATATATACACACACACATCGTCTCTTACAAGTCATGGCGGGATCAATTAGATAATGTTGTAGGCACCACCTTTACTTATAAGAAAGGAGGTAAGAATAGATGTGAACTTGGATGTGGACCTATTGTTGGAACCGGGATTCGTTTATCACTGGAAATTTGCTACACACCAAAAAGAAACAATATTAGAAACTTACGGGACCAATTTCAGGCGTCCGGAAATTGGCAATCGAGGCTAGTATTTTTATGGAGAATACTATATCCTTAAAGCAAATTCGTCCTCCACACCGGTGCTCTTGGGTCTCTTGAACGTTTGCCTCCCAGGATTACCCGATTTTTGAAGAACGAAAGTAGCACTACAATCTGTTCAGCGGGCGAACCAGGAAACTATGCAGAACTCTCTCAGAATATGTATGTTATGAGTGCAGAAATTTTTCGTCTATGGAATGGGAGAAGATGGGTTATAGAGAAGTAGGCACCCGAACGAAAAGGAACGGTGACTGTTTGAAATGGTGTCAGGAAAAAGACGCAACTGTTCGGAGTGATCTCGGCCGGAGAGACACCACTGTTCGAACTTGTTCTTGCCGAATCAGCGCGTTACTTCCATTTCCCTAGGCTCACGTTACAAATGTATAATGCCAAGGTAAATGAAGCATTGCACCCATTGGTTTAATTTTGCCACATGTTGGTTTATAACCAACACTAAATTCAATTCAAAAGACTTCAAATAAGTAAGTAACTAATTAAAATAATTAATACAAATTCCCTCAGATATTAAGTCTTTAATTAGAATCTTATGAACCCGCTGCTACGCTCGGCCCGGTTCAGTGGCAAACCAAATAATTCCAAGTACTCCAAATATATTTATTTATCCACCATAAGACAAATAAATTACAACCAACTTAAATGATTTATTTTGGAGTCAATTTCCAATTCACTTATTTCCAACACCTATATATATATATTCCCTCATTCCTGGATGGTGGTCTTTGTTGGAGGTTGTCCTACGCGTCGCAAATACAAAATAACTAAATTGAAGTATTTAAATCTTGTATGATTTTCGCTTTTCTTAACTTAGTGAAGCATTAATGAGAAGGATTTGGCTCTTAATTTGCAATTTGATATTAAACTCAAAAGTATTTTTAATTGTTCAAATTTGTAGAAAAACGACTCTAGCTAGTAAAAGTCTATTCTTGTCACTAAGAGTTAATTTGTTCTTACTGATTTACGTGTATATGACAAATTTGAATCCTTGATCTTGAAAATAACGGTTAAGATGCGACTGCTTCCTGCAGTGTGAAGGAAACTCGGGTCATAAAGAGAAACTTCATACTCCTATGACCTATGTTATAGGAAATCCTATGACCTATGTTATAGGAAATCAAGCTTGGATATTTGTGCCTTGAATGTTTCAAACTTCAAAGTTCAAACATATGTTTCTGTCCATTTTTGACAAGTAATCTTGCCTCAATAGTTATTTTCATTTAGATAATTTGTTTATTTTCAATTACTCGTAGAAAAATATAGAAAACCAAACGTTAGTCTTGATGAGGAGCCTCTTATTCCGAAAGATCGAGGTTGAATAGTAATTAATGTCGTGCGGGGCCTCCTGGCTCCACGGGGTGCACATAATCTTGGTGATGTCTCTGTTGAACAAGACAATTGTGGCATGTCAATAATGGCATTTCTTCTGTTCAAAAAAAATAATGGCATTTCTATAGCAAATCAAAAAAGGAAGAAATCTTTTCTATAACTTAAATAGGAGTCCTGTCCAACATGCATACTTAAGATCTCACCCTAGAAGGTTTGAATACTTATTTTGTCATCCTTAAATTTAGATAGTTCCCATTTCACCCTTTTATTACTCCCTCCGTCCCTTATTTAGAGTCAAGTATTTTATTTTGGGCTGTCCCTTAATAAGTGTCCATTTTATAAAGTTAATAGGTAAAAGTTGGTGTATTGTCTATTTTATCTCTAAAAATAGATTTCATTTTGAAAGGTTAGTGAGCAAAAGTGTAATGATGATGGGTAAGTAGGGAACGTAGAGAAAAAAGTTGATGTGAAAGGTATAATGATGATGTCTTTTAAAAAAATTGGAGTTACGAAGCAGGACACTTAAAAAGGGACGGAGAGAGTATTGTTTTATCACATTTAAGTAGGACACTTAAAAAGAGACGAATGGAGTATTGTTTTATCACATTTTTAATTATAATAGAGTAGAAGTGATTATCCCTTTATTACCGGACCATTATGTTTTGTGCAGGTCCTAATTTTAAGAAACAGAAAGTCTACGGTTCCCGACCCCAAAATCCCGATCGGAGCACACTCCGGCCACCGGACGGCCCATTCGAGCCGTCCAAAAATTCTATAAAAAAAAACCGAGTGAGTTCTCGCGAGGATCAACGGCATCCGATGTATGTAAATTCTCGATCCAAACACTCCATATTTTTGTATATATATACATATACAAATGCCCGGCAGGACGTGGAATTCGGATCGGGATTTTGGGTTTCAGGAACCGTAGCCTCCCCCTCTTTAAGAAAATAGTTTGTACCTAATTATCCCTTATTTGCCGCACCATTTTCATTGGTGCAGGTCCCACCGCTTCGATCCTATCTCGCCCCACCTTCCCATTCATTGGTCAAAACAGAGGAAAAGAAAAGAAAAGGGTAACTGAAACAGCAAGTCCCGTCCCGTCCTCCGGTCGTCTGCTTACCAATCCGGCAAACGGAAACCGAAGAAGCAAGCCACCATTCCGATTCTGAGTCCTCTCTCTCTCCTTTCTCTGGCTAGAGGCCATCACATCCGGCGGCTTGAGAGGAGCAGCGATCCAACGAGTCCAGTGACGCCGTCCACCGTATCTCCTTCTCCGATGACGTCGCTGACCGCCGCTTACTATGGTTGTGGTTATGTGGGTCCCAAGGTTGTACTTTTCATGCGTTCGATCCCTGATTAGTGATTTGATTTTTTGGTTGATGAACAATTTTTGCTGCTATTGTATCAAAAATGGTCGGCAGCGTACGGGTCAGTGATTTGTGTAATATCTCCTAATACATGGAAGGTCCGACCATCCCAAAAATTATGTGCCTCATATTTTCCATTCACTATCGTTCAAAACAGAACCATCAAGAAAGGGGGATTCGAAATGGCAGGTCCGATTCCTCCTCCCGTCGGCGATCTACATTAAATTTTGGCAAGAAACAACCAATTAAAAACCCCCTTTCGTGGTCGGCCCGTAAATCCCAAAACTACCTCAAACCCAACCAATCCGAACCCATTTATTCTGTCGAACTCACTTGGAAAACTTTAGGTGGTGACATATGTCAACGATTTGAAATGGCTAGACTTTGTAAGTTTCAATTTCTAACCCACAATTCCTATATATATATTTCCCTATTTTATGGTGATTTTACAAATTTTGTCATGATTTTACAAATACGTGTTTCAATTAATTTGAATCGATACAAAGATGTTATTTTTCTGATCATTTCATCATAAATGGTCGTAATAAATTTTTGGCTTCAAGGTTTTTCAATAGACACCCAAAGAGAGCTCCGAAACTAACTAATGAGTTTTAGGGTGCTCGTTGAAAGGAAACAAATAAAGAAAAGAATTGAAAATTAGAAAATAAAGAATAAAAAAAAAGATTTTCAATTCGTTTGAACTGGTGCAAAGATGTTATTTTTCTGATTATTTCATTCTAAATAGTCGTCATAAATTTTTGGCTCCAGGGCCTTTCAATGGAAACCTTAAGAGAGCACAGAAACTAAATAATGAGTCTTAGAATTGACACCCTAAGAGAGCCCTAAAACTAAATAATGAGTCTTAGGGTGCTCGTTGAAAAGCCTTAGAGCAAAAAATTTATTATGACAATTTAGAATAAAATAATAAAAAAATACTATTTTCGCCCCGGTTCAACTGAATTAAAAAATGAAGCACTTAATTTTTGAATTATATTTTTTTAATATAGAAAGGGTGTATTTATAGAAATTAAGCAATGAGTGAAGATGTCTCAAATATTATTAAGTGATCACCCATTCCGTTAGGCTTGTTAGAAGTTATGTCAGTTTACGTAATATTTGCTCTTGTATTAGTTTTGCCAGCTCGCATTATAACAGAATGGGATCATCGTGCAATCCCAGAGCACCATATAAGAGCACCATATATGCTCAGTTCCCTGTAATTGAGAGATCATGGAAAATAGAATACAAAGAAAGATTTCCCCTTTCCTTCTTTCTCTCTCTAGTTCTTGAGTTCTTCTCTCTGCTTCTTGTTACTTTCTACACACGGGCCTTTGCTCGGTTTTAGTTGGAATCCCTGCTAGTGAATCCATTAGGCCGGGTTAGAAATGGCAATTTCAACCCATATTTTTGAACTTGTCTAAATCCGCCCATTTATAATCCAACCCAATCCAATCCGCTTATATTATATAATGGGTTGAACCTATATCAACTCATATTTATATGGGCTTAGGTTGGTTAAAATGGGTTAAATTTGGATTAGAATTAAAAGACCCAAACCCATCCTTGCACAAAAATGAACCAAAGCCCGATATACCTGGGTTTAACTCACTTCAACTTAAAATACGACTTTGCCTCTACTACTTAAAATACGACAGAGCTAGTATGTCATATCTAACTATTGATAACACCAACGAAGCAACTCAAATTTTCAGTCAATGTTATTAAAATGAGATAAACTTATCCGCGTAATCTCACATGTTCGTTTAGGCAATCAATAATTGAGATACGTTTTTAAACTATTACCGGTAATAATTATTTTCATACCGTTAACAGTTTGTCTTTAATCTGGATCGTCCAAAACACCTGATAAAAAAATAGGCTTCTTAGCTTATTTTTGTATTTATTCAAAAGAATTAGGTTTCGATCGTAAATTTTTACTTTTTAAATTCCTCTTGTCATGATGAAGCAATAATTTTTCAAAAAATTGACGAAAAACTTACAAATGCAAAATAATTTCAAAGAAGGACAAAAAAATAAGCCAATTAGCTTATTTAACAAAAAAAAGCCCTAAAAAAAGATTATTAGGCTAGGGTCCAGACACCCGTAAATTACTTATAGTTCGTTTTTTGATTAACTAGTAAGGGTCCACCTGCTTTGCACGTGAAGTTCATCAAATCAAGAATTAGTCTGTTTGTAGGTTTGGTTACTTATCTTGACATTAACTAACTAAGATATCCGATAAAAAATAAAAAAAGAACTAAGTTAGATATCATCAATGCAAAACTCACAACCTTATAACGGGGCCACCATTGAATTACAACATAATTTGTTGTAAAAGTAAATCAACAGCTTTACGCATGCACCAGTTATATATATGTTTAGTACGTTATCACAACCTTCGAGTCTACTTATTGAATTACAACATAATTTGTTGTAAGTGCTCTGTAATTTTAAACATTGAGCATTTAGTCAATGAGTTTGTGGACTTCGCTACAGGTAGGACTGAGTTTTATATATATATATATATATATATATATATGGCATTGACATTCTGTCAGTCACCGATCCCAAAACCAATTTTAAAGGAGGACACATTTTCATCCTTCCGATGTAAGATATTGTACTTGAAAAATATTTAACTTCACTTTCAAGCAACCAAACAACGGCAGTTAGGTATAACATTATTTGGCAAATGGAGCCTAATTCTCTCCAAATAGAGTATTTCGGCAAATTATATGGCGTTCTTTTCTTCTTATTAATAATGATATGTTTTCTATCATTATTATTATACTAGAGTTTGTCTGTGCCTAAAGATACAATGCAACATGAGATCTAATTAGTGGCGCTTGTACAATTAATATTGTTTGAGAGGGAGAGCCGTAGGATTTCTGGAGCAATTCAATGGTTAGGATTTATAGAGAGATAATATTCAAAAACCCTTCTCCCTTATTATGTAGATGTCCTGTGCATTTATAAACTGTACGTGGCTATTCATCACAATGGCGTTTGGAATTTGATCATGATTCATTTGTGCTATATTAGTTCCCTTTTTTTCCAAGCTGGATATCCACTTTGTATGTTCCCAATTTCAAACATCCACTTAGAATATTCCTTGAACTTTTCTCACAAATATCGGCACGTGGAATAAATGGAAGGGCAACAAGAGCAATTCATCAAACACCTTATATGCAACGAGTATTCATCAAACTTTTGTGCATGATATTTAACATAAAAGCAAGAAAAGCTTCAACGTAGATTCACCATGAGAGAGAGAGCAATACACATTTTTTCAGAAACTTACCAGTGTATCCTACCGACGCGAACTTTTTATTTCAAATGGATGACTTAGGTAAATTTTTCCCCATAATTCAGTCTTGAATTTAGAACGGAGGAGAATCTAGAGGCTCATTCAATGGAACTCTTGACTGTCGGAGGGTATTCAGTCTTGAATTTAGAATGGAGGAGAATCGAGAGAGTCTAATTCAAGGAAACTCTTGACTGTCGGAGAGTTGAGAGGGAGAAGGACATTCGAGAGGCTCTTCAAAATTATGGTCTCGGAGAGTTGTGAGGGATGCAATTGTTGTCTTATGCTTGAAGATAACACGGTTCATAGGGGATTGTGGTTTTGGAGAGACACAATAGTTTGGAATGAAATGTTGTGTTTTCCGTCGCTGCGAAAAGGCGTGGTATTGTTTCCAATTGGGCTGGGTCTGTTATTTAGGGTTTATTTGACGGGTATTTTTGGAAGTAGAAAGTGTGGGAAACTCTTTTGAGGCTTCACGTTTTTATAAGTAGAGTAGATAAATGTATAACGAAGATGATATGTATGTGGAGATTAGTCAAGATAAAATCCTAGACACCTTGGTTAGGAAAAGTATATAAAAAAAAGACCCTTAAGTTAATCACATACAAGAAACGGAGATTATAAAACGATGCTACCCACACATATTAAGAACATGATTTTAAAACACATAACATAAATGGAAAGACTCCGAACATAATTGTCTCATAGTTGTATCAACGATGCTATCCACACATATAAATAGATAAATATTTTACACAAATTTTTTTTTGGGCCCACATCGAGTCCTACACAAAGAATCCAAGCCGTTCATTAAATGTAAAATATTTTTTCAAGAGCCTCCGCAAAAAATCAACTCAATCTGATACTTATAAATGTTCGATTGAATCATCCAATTTTTTATTTTGATTTCTAAATAATGAATAGTTAGATGATTGGATCAAACATCTATAGATATTGAATTGATGTGATTTTTAGCGGAGATTCTTGAAAAAATATTTTACAATTAATGAATGCCTTGAATTGTTTGTGTAAGACTTGAGGTGGGCCAAAAAAAATCAAATAAGTCTGCCCCTTTCTTTCCACTTGAAAGAGGAAATAAATAAAGTGCGCCAGAAAAATCAGACCACCGAAACCGAATCATACCTTTTCACAATGCCGAACCTATTCAACTACCTTGCTCTGGCTCTCTCAGCCGTTCTGGTGGTTTTCCCACCTCCTTCCACCGCTCAACCACCACAAAATCGCGAAGCCAAAGCACTTCTCCGGTGGAAACAAAGCCTACACAACCAAACAATTGTCAGCTCGTGGATTTTCAACCAAACAAATGGCAACTCTTCAGCTTCAAGCCCATGCAACTGGCGTGGAATTTCATGCAACGCTGCAGGAAATGTAACCGGGCTGAACCTTGCCTACACGGGACTACAAGGTACTCTTGACCATTTAAACTTGTCATATTTCCCTCTCCTCCTCCGTCTCGACCTCAAATACAATCAACTCACCGGTACCATACCCACCAACATCGGCCTACTCTCGAATCTCGTGTATCTTTGATCTCTCCACTAACTCTTTCTCGGGCACAATCCCTCTCTCTGTCGCGAATCTCACCAAGGTTGTTGAGCTGGATTTTGGGCGAAACGCCATAACAGGGCAGCTTGTATAGAAAATAACAAGAAGTAGAGAGAGGAACTCAAGAACTAGTGAGAGAAAGAAGGAAGGGGAAATCTTTCTTTGTATTCTGTTTTCTCTGATCTCTCAATTACAGGGAACTGAGCATATATAGTGCTCTGGGATTGCACGATGATCCCATTCTGTTACAACACCAGCTGGCAAAACTAATACAAGAGTAAACACTACCTAAACCGTCTTAACCAACTAACCCTTTTTCTAACAAACCTAACTGACTGACTAACTGAACCATTAGTGTGCTTTGACAGCCCCCTGCAAACTCATGGGAGTATCACAGACCATGAGTTTGCCTTTCAAGAAAAGAAACCTATCCACTGCCAATGACTTGGTAAAAATGTCAGCAACCTGTGCCAAAGAACCAATGTGATAAATTTGAATTTGTTTACTCAGCACTTTTTCTCGAATGAAATGATAGTCCACCTCCACATGCTTCGTCCGAGCATGGAAAATAGGGTTAGATGCCAAAGCGATGGCACTCTGATTGTCACACCAAATCAAATGGGGTAATGTGGGAGTGACATGAACATCCAAAAGCAACTGTTGGACCCAAGTAATATCAGCAGCTGTCTGTGCTAAGGCTCGATATTCTGCTTCCGTGGAAGAGCGAGCAACTGTATGCTGCTTCTTAGCACACCAAGAGATCAAATTGGACCCCAAGAACAAACAAAAACCAGTTGTTGACCGTCTGTCTACATTATCCCCTGCCCAATCAGCATCAGAAAACCCTGTCAAGGTCAAAGGACCAGGCACAAAGTAAAGACCCTGATGAATACAACCTTTAATGTACCTCAGAATCCTTTTTACAGCAACATAATGGCTTTGTCTTGGGGCATGCATATGTTGACAGGCCAGGTTGACAGCAAAAGAAATTTCTGGTTTGGTGAGAGTTAAGTACTGAAGAGAACCAACCACAGTCCTGTACCATTGCTGATCCTCAAAATAGGGGTCTGGATCTAGGATAGCAGGTTTTGTAGAAGAAAGAAATGGACTAGACTTACACTCATACATGCCTGCCTTAACAAGAAGATCTGTAGCATACTTACTTTGGGAAAGAATGAGACGCTTACCATGTTTCTGAACTTCTATACCCAGAAAATAGCTGAGGGAACCAAGATCTTTCATCACAAATCTGGTACTCAAAGTCTTGATAAGCTCAGAAATAAACTCTGAATTACTCCCAGTGATAAGAATATCTTCAACATAGACCAGAATCAAAGTGATGCCATGATCAGTCTTAAGAGAAAACAATGAAGCATCTGCTTTACTATTAATAAACCCCTGTTGAAGGAGAAAACTAGAGAATAAGGAGAACCATGCCCGTGGGGCCTGTCGGAGACCATAAAGAGCTTTGTTGAGTTTGCAAACATGGGTTGGATGAGAAACACTTTTATAGCCAAGTGGTTGTCTCATGTAGACCTCTTCCTCAACAATGCCATGAAGGAACGCATTGGAAACATCTAATTGACGAATAGGCCAATCATAATGAACTGCTAAACTAAGAACAATACGAACTGTTGGTTGTTTTATGACTGGACTAAAGGTTTCTGTGAAGTCCAAACCTTCGGTCTGTTGATTTCCATTTGCCACCAGTCTTGCTTTATACCTAGCTATACTGCCATCTGAATTGCGTTTGATCTTGTAGATCCATTGACAACCAATAACGTTTGCCCCAGGAGGGGGTGGAACAAGAGACCAAGTCCCTTGCTTAACAAGGGCCTTATACTCTTCTGCCATGGTAGCTTGCCACTCATAATGTTTAACAGCCTCAGCAAAATGAGATGGTTCAGTAGTAGAAGTAGAAAAAGCACTAGCTACTGCAGTCAAACTCACAATGGTTTTAGGCTTAACAATCCCATTTTTAGATCGAGTAGCCATAGAGTGTGTGTTAGTAGTGCAAGGAACAGAAGGAGGTTGAGAAATGAGCTCTGTACAATGAGTTGGAGAAGAGGAGACAGGTGAAGAAAGAACTAATGAAGATGGAGCAACTGATTCAGGAGCAGAAGGAGAGAGAGTGACAGGAGTAGAATGAAGAGGAGATGAAGCATTTGAAAGAGAAACAGAAGAACAAGGAATAGGAAAAGATTGAGGTAAAGAATCCAAAGAAGGTATAGAAGAAGAGATAGGAACAGAAGAGGAAGAAGAAGACACAGAAAATGGAACAGAAACAGTGATATCATCATAAGTGGTTAATGGTACATTGAATGTAGGAGTCACAGTGTTAGATGTAGACAAGAAAGGAACTAAAGTAGGATAAGGAAAATCATGTTCAACGAACTTAACATGTCTGGAAGTATAGACCTTTGTGGTTATGGGATCATAACACCTAAATCCCTTAGTATTATCACAGTAACCCAAGAAAACACAGGGTGTAGATTTAGGTAGCAACTTATGTGCCACATATGGCTTAAGCCAGGGAAAGCAACAACAACCAAATGGTTTAAGGTTCAAATAATTTGGTGTTGTTTTAAACAAAAGAACATAAGGAACTTGAAAATGCAAATAGGAGTGAGGTAAACGATTGGCTAGATAAACAGCAGTTGTTAAGGCCTCTAACCAAAAGGAAACAGGTAATCTAGCTTGCAACAAAAGAGTGATAGTTGTTTCAATCAAATGTCTGTGTTTCCTTTCAACAATACCATTTTGCTCAGGAGTATGAGGACAAGTTGTTTGATGTATCACACCAGTTGAAAGAAACAAATGAAGAAGAAAGTGATTAATAAACTCTCCTCCATTATCACTTCTAACAGTTTGAATAGAAGTGCCAAACTGTGTTTGAACATATGCTTTGAAAGCAGAAACTTTATACTTAACCTCTGATTTATAATGCATTGGAAATAACCAAGAAAATCGTGTGAAATCATCGATGACAAGAAGATAGTACTTGAATCCTTTATTAGAAGCAACTGGAGATGGACCCCACACATCCATATGAACAAGTTGGAAAGGTGCTGTAGTACATGACTTAGAAACAGGAAATTGAAGCTTATGACTTTTAGCCATATGACAACAAGGACAATCAACTAACACAGGTTTAACGACTGGTAACTGAAATTGATTTATTAAAGAAGTAAACAAAGGAAAACTAGGGTGACCAAGTCTTCTATGCCAAAGTTCAGCAGAAGATGTACCAAGAAAAGCAGTAGCAGTAGCAGAACCACTTGTTGAAACAGGAGACAAAAAGCTAGAGGGAGTCAGAATGGGATACAAGCCCCTGCGGCATGAGCCCCTGTACAGAACCTTGAGAGTTTGCTTGTCCTGAATGACAAGACCATGTGAATCAAAGATAAGAAAGCAATGATTATCCTTGGCAAATTGATGTACAGAGAGAAGATTATGAGTAATTAGTGGAGTGTGCAAAATATGAGAAAGCTGAAAATTACCATGAGGAGTAGGGAGAAGCCCTTGACCAGTGTGAGTGACAGGCAGTGTATGCCCATTTCCAACTAATACACCTTCTTGGAGAGCTGTTTGCTGAGTCTGAGCAAGGTTCAGATTCTGCAGATTGTTAGTAATATGATTCGTTGCTCCACTGTCAAAGTACCAAGGTTGAGAGGAAGAACCAGCAGAATTATCAGCACAATATATTGATGATGGTGCAAAACTTGAGCCATATAAACATGATGTAGTTTGAGGCAACACATAATTCTGAGGAAAACCAGCATAAGAAGATTGATAAGGTACCACATAGTTTTCTGTAAGGCCAGCAAAAGTAGGATGTGAATGTACGTGAGACGGTGGTGAATGTACGTGAGACGGTGGTGGTGCAGGGAAAGAGGACTGCATAGATGTCGGCATTGGAACCATAAGAGGTGCAGGCCTGAAACTACCATCTGATCTGGAAAATCCTGAAAACTGTGAAACAGGTCTTGGTCCCTGAGGAAAATTCTGATAAACTGGTGTGTTGACTGGATGAAAACCAGGATTCATTGAAGACATCCATGGATAAGACTGAGTTGAACCGGCAAAACTCCTCCATGATGAACCAGACATGTCAAATGGCATAGTTGGAGGTCTATAGTAACAGTAGTTGGTGGAATGGTTTGTTTTACCACAGATCTCACACGGATTTCTAGGAAATTGTGAGCCTCTATTTCCTCTTCCTCTGTTAAAATTCCTGAAGTTACTTGGAAAGTATTGATGTTGAGGTGTTGACGGAGGAAAGGAAGCAAACTGATTATATCCAACTCCTGATGACTGAGAAGGTTCAACATGAGGCTGTGTGACAGGTGTATGAGAAGCAGATGACCCTGAGGGAGTATTACTTAGAGACAAATTACTATGAGAAGCCACCAAAACAGTACTGTGAACATCTATCTCTGAAGTTGCCTTACTTAACTGTTTCTCTTCACCTTTCATCATGGTCACAAGTTCAGCAAAGCACACACTATGACCTCTAGTACGAACTGCTCTAACAGCAGTTCTGAGTCCATTAAAGACGGTAGGTAAACCTTGTAAGGCATGAAAAACAAGCTCATCATCATTTACTGGACTACCAGCTGCAGCCAATTTTTGAGCCAAGTCTTGAATATTGTCAATATAGGCCTCTATGGTGGATGTTTTGGACAAATTATACAACTGATCTCTAAGTTCTTGAACATGAGTCTCAGATAAGAAGTTATATCTATTCGATAAGGATTCCCACACTTGGTGAGCAGTTCGAAGCCCTAAAACATAAGGTAGGGTTGCTTGGGACAGTGATGCAGAGAGACACGATTTAAGTTGCGAATCAATTAAACGCCAGAGAGAATATGCAGGATTCAGAGTAAGTTCACCTTCGGCATTACGAATTTGAGGTGCGGGAACGGCAATAGATCCATCGAGGTAACTATAGAAGCCATTTGCATCCATAACGTTCTCGACTTGAACTCGCCAAAGAGAATAATTGAAGCCATCCAACTTGATGTTGACAAGAGAGTGAAAATTCGACACAAGGAATGCTAACGCTGGAGGTAAGGAAACTGTTGTTGTAGTTGAAGTTGTACCTGCAGTCGAAGCCATGGAATCGAAGAAATTGTTGTAATTGATGAAGATTTCTGGAGGATTGAGTGGACTGTTGTCTCAGAATCGAAGGAATCGTTGTAATTGATGAAGATTTCTCAGGATCGAGTGGACTTTTGTCTCAGAATGGCTTTGATACCATATAGAAAGTAACAAGAAGTAGAGAGAGGAACTCAAGAACTAGTGAGAGAAAGAAGGAAGGGGAAATCTTTCTTTGTATTCTGTTTTCTCTGATCTCTCAATTACAGGGAACTGAGCATATATAGTGGTCTGGGATTGCACGATGATCCCATTCTGTTACAACACCAGCTGGCAAAACTAATACAAGAGTAAACACTACCTAAACCGTCTTAACCAACTAATCCTTTCTCTAACAAACCTAACTGACTGACTAACTGAACCATTAGTGTGCTTTGACAGCTTGAGCCGCGGTTATTTCCTGACCGCGGGTCAAGTCAGGCTAAAACCGGCCTGCTTAGCCTCCGAAGGCTACTCTTCCAGGGTACCTTGCTCAGTGGTCCCCTCCTGGCGGACATAGATAACAGCAGATTTTCTGGCCCAATTCCTCAGTCTTTGGGTAATTTGAGTAAGATAACTTTCCTACATCTTAACCTAAACGAATTCTCTGGCCAGATTCCTAAGAATTTCGGCACCTTGACCAAGTTAACTGATTTGAGCTTGTTTTCGAACTACTTATCCGGTCCAGTACCGGAAGAAATCGGAAATCTTTCATCATTGGTTGTTTTTCATCTAATTGATAACAACTTGAGTGGTCAATTACCTCCACAAGTGTGTCGAGGCGGAATGCTAGCGAATTTCACCGCGGGGTACAATAACTTCACCGGTCCGATCCCGGTGAGCCTCAAAAACTGCACATCCTTGTACAAAGTCCGGCTTGATTATAATCAACTAACCGGAAATCTTGATCAAGATTTCGGAGCGTACCCGAACCTGACGTATATCAACTTGAGCCACAACAATTTACAAGGGAAAATCTCACCCACATGGGGAGAATGCAGTAACTTGACACGGCTGAATCTTGGTGGGAATTCCATTGGAGGTGAAATCCCAATGGAGATCTCCCAATTGAACCAGCTAGTAGTGCTTGACCTTTCTTCCAATAAGATATCCGGGAGAATTCCGGCTCAAGTTGGACGATTGTCGAAACTATTGACGTTAAACTTGAGTGACAACCAAATTTCTGGTCAAATACCATTCGAAATCGGGGGACTGTCCAATTTGGCTTCTCTTGATCTCTCCATGAACATGCTAAATGGACCGATTCCGGGTCAAATTGGAGACATCTCGAGATTGCTGTTTCTAAGCCTGAGTAAAAATCAATTGAATGGGAGCATTCCCTATCAGATTGGTAATCTTGGAACTTTACAAATACTGCTTGATCTTGGTTCCAACTCACTCACCGGAGCGATTTCACCTCAACTCGGGACGCTGATTATCCTAGTAGCCTTAAACCTCTCCCACAACTCTCTCACCGGTTCTATACCGGATTCGTTTAGTGGAATGCTCAGCTTGTCAACCATCGATTTGTCGTACAATGAACTGGAGGGTCCTCTGCCTGACTCCAAGGTTTTCAATTCGTCTCCGTCCGAAGCGTTTTCCCATAACAAGAATCTTTGTGGTGATCCAAACCAAGGATTGACACCATGCAACAACTCAGTGTCTGGGGGCGGTAAGGAAAACGGAGGAAACTCGCGGTTGATCATTATCGCAGTTTCTCCCTCGTTAGGCTCGTTGTTTCTCTTGCTTCTGCTTGTTGGGGCTATCGCGCTTCACCGAAAAAGTAACCGCAAAAGCCAGAAAGAAGATGTGGTGAAGGGAGAAAACATCTTTTTGATCAAGAATTTCTGTGGAAGAATTGCGTTTGAAGATATCGTCCGCGCTACAGACAATTTCGACGATGCATACTGCATTGGACAGGGAGGATCGGCCAGAGTCTACAAAGTTAACTTACCAAGTGGGCAGGTATTTTTGGAAGTTTCTAATAAATTTTCTCTATCCTTCCTTTAGATTGATAACTATCTTATATTCTGTGTAAATCCTCAACAGGTAGTAGCAGTTAAAAAGCTATTCACGAATGAAGGCTCAGAGATTGGGGAGATCAAGAGTTTTGCGAATGAGGTAGCCACGCTGACAGAAATAAGGCACCGGAACATCGTGAAACTCTACGGCTTTTGTTACCACAAAAAGCACACTTTTTTGGTTTGCGAGTACATGGAGAGAGGAAGTTTGGCAGATGTTTTGAGGAGAGAGAGAGACGCCAAGGAGTTAGACTGGAGTAAGAGAGTGAACGTAGTTAAAGGGGTGGTTCACGCTTTATCTTACCTGCATCACAACTGCGTGCCTCCCATAATTCATCAGGACATATCGAGCAAGAATGTTCTGTTAGACTCGGAAATGGAGGCTCATGTCTCCGATTTTGGCACGGCAAGGTTTTTGAAGCCCGATTCTTCAAATTGGACCGCGGTTGCAGGCACGTTCGGATACATTGCTCCAGGTAACTTTAATTAGTGTTCAAAAGGCCATTCTTTATTTGCTTGGCCAGCTAGTTTGATTTGCAAGTGAGAACTAACATGTGACATTGTTGGTGTGTTTTTTTTTCCCCCCCCTTGGCATGGCCAGAATTATCGTACACAATGGCAGTGACAGAGAAATGCAACGTGTACAGCTTTGGTGTTTTGACACTTGAGATTTTGATGGGATCGCTTCCGGGAGAACTCAATTCAAACCTATACTCATCCGTTGACAACGAACGCATACAATTGGCAGATGTCTTGGATCCTCGTCTTCCGCCTCCTACTAGTCAGAAGCTACAAGATGAATTGGATTCCATTTTGAATCTAGCAGTCTGGTGCTTGCACGTCGATCCACATTCTAGGCCTACCATGTACGATGCATCTCATTTGTTTGAGATGAATGCCAGAGCTGGCAGAGTGAGTCCAAAGTTGGTTAAATCTGTTAGAAAGGGTGTTGATGAGCTGCCCATGCTCAGTTAGTAAGCTTGATATTTCTCTCTCTCGTTCTCTCTGTTAGGATTCCACCCAAGTGGGGTGGTGTGCGCAAAGCACATGATCACTTTCTACCTTATTTCTTAACGTGTATTTGGTTTTCTTGTCTATATATATGCATGTATAGAGCGTAGGGAACGGTGTGTGACATAATGTGAGGGAAAGGGTGAGGTGAGTGTGGGGGGTCGGTCTGTGACCTCCCGGAGAGGAACCGGCGTGTGGTTCCCGGAGAGTTTTTTCAGCTTTATGTATATTGTGTGAATATATATATGTATATTGTGTGGTTCTAGGCGTGTGGTTCCCGGGGCGGTTCAAGAGACACCAAAAAAAAACACATAAAAAAACACCTTATAG
This sequence comes from Rhododendron vialii, assembly GCF_030253575.1. Taxonomy (NCBI): domain Eukaryota; kingdom Viridiplantae; phylum Streptophyta; class Magnoliopsida; order Ericales; family Ericaceae; genus Rhododendron; species Rhododendron vialii. The sequence goes on along the minus strand of NC_080558.1, from coordinate 8,699,311 downwards.
TTTCCGATCAAATTTTGATGATCCGAGCCACTCAATGTGAATAGAATGTGATTTTAAGGGTACCCGCGAGAAATCAACAAAAAAAAGACCGAACAGGGCTTGATCTGAGCAGTTTTTAGCTCAGATTTGATGAACAATTCAATTAAAAATTGCCCAAAACAAGCACTTCCAGGTAATTTTTTTGCCGATTTCACGCGAGCACCATTAAAATCACGCTCTACACACATTCAACGGCTCGGATCATAAAAATTTGATCTGGAACTATGAGATTGAGATTTGGAATGTTTTTTTAGATATTTTTTTGGGTGTCCCTTGAACTGCTCCGATACACACACACATGTATAAAAGGGAGTTTTTCTCTGAAATTACTGTGTGGGTTTGCATGTGTGCGTGTGGTCCCTCCGGTCCTAACAATCTCTTTCGGTCGTGTTATCAGGGTTAGAGTCAGGATTTTTGGGCAGTGGTGTCGAGTACCAAAAGCCATGATAATGTGCAGAGGACTTCGCGATGAAAGGAAAATGTTGTTATTTTAATTGTCTCAGGGGCTATTTTCCTACTATTAGTGGTGTCAAATACAATATGTAATAATATAATCGAAATCCTTAGGCATCTCCGACATCGTCTCACCTTATCAAAGCTCGTTGATGTATCCTTTGGCTCGTTGGTGTATCCATTAGGACTTCATCATGTATCGTAACCAATGACCCGGTGACTTGCAGAACTGTAGACGTTGTCGATGATTGTTGGAAAGAGGCGCGATATACAAATTCCAGTCTCTCATTTTTCTAGTGTACTTTAAAGATTGATTTCAGCTTCTACTTTGAAGATTGGTTTCAATTTGGAAATTGATCCATGATAGCCTGTGGAGGTGATATCACTCGAAGATCGTATTTATTTTTACCTGATTCTTGTTTTTAGTCGAATTGTGATCTTGAGAACTTCAACTTGAGATCCTCAATCCTTCCGAAATTCCGTACCTTAGTAACAAATTCATCATTCATGGTTGCATTTGTTAGCAAAATTTTCTGAATAGTCATCATGCATTGTGATTTTGCATCCGCTTCTTCTTAAACGAATGCCCCAAATTCGAACCACCCATTTTTTTGATGGACTAACACGCTGCAGTCCAATTGATTCAGTACAAATCAAGAGGATCAATTGTCCAAAACAAATTGGCAAAGAGTGGAGAGGTCTCGTGCTACTAACTGATGGAACTATTCTCGAAAAACATCACTCAAGTTGTCACATAGAGCCACTTTCTGGTTCTATCTTGATGCAGCTTTCTTTTTGTGTATTGTCATGGAGTGTGGGATATTTCAATTTAATTTGGGATCGAATAGGCCATACTATGTAGAAAACTTTATATCTATTCCGAAATTAATTGACAATAATTGAAGAGGCCATTCATGTTATTAAGTGTTATTTCATTTCAGACCCAAGCATCGTGAGACTGTACGCTAACTTATTCTACAAAAACTATTTTGTAAGACACTCACACACTCTCTCTCTCTCTCTCTCTCTCTCATATTAACTTTTTGGGAAAATGACCGGAAAGTGGTGTTGACCCAAATAATTTAGCAATTCATGGTGTGTAATTCACAAATCACCACTGTCATGACATTCCAAAAAGTATTCACCAACACAGGGTATGGAAACTTTAGTTTACAATTTTACCCTCATGTAACACTTCAAAAGCCCTAGCCACAAAATTTCAGCTTTTCTCTTCTCTCTCTCTGGAATGTCTGTACAGAGTTTCGACTTTCGAGCGAGTTCGCGCTTATGCGAGGGAGTTCCTACTTTCGTATACGGAGTATCTCTATAAAGCCACCGTCGACGACAACTCCAAGGACGACGGACTGGAGGAATATGGTCAGCACCCTTTGACTCACATAGGAAAAAACTCCCATATGAGTATTATCTTAGATACCCACACCTCTGCTGCGATTTCATTCGAATAAGAGCAAATAGATCCCACCAATCAATTGATCAACAAACTAATTCTATGTGCTAATTGTTTGAGGCCTCCAATTCTCCGATCTCAAATTCCTAGAATGGAAACAATGCACACTTGAATCGAATACGGGGTCGCGGAAAAATTAATTTTTTTTTATAAATTAGTGTTGTAATAGTCAATCATATGAGAAAAGATTCTTAAAAAAATATGATTTGGTTCATGTTAACCGAAAGATTGGTCTTTTCTAATACTAGACGTAATCTTCTATAATTAATAACTTGTTCTTTTAAATATCAGACAATGATGCAGTCTTTTATAATTAATAACTTGCTCTTTTAAATCTCAGACAATGACGTAGCCTTTTATAATTAATGGCTTGCTCTTTTAAACCTCAGACAATAGAAATAAAGTTCTCTTAGAAAATATGACTTGGTCCATGTTAATAAAAAGATTGATTTTTACTAATATTCGACGTATTCTTTTATAATTAATGACTTACTTTTTTAAATCTCAGACAATAGAAACAATGTTCTCTCAAAAAATATGATTTGGCCCATGTTAACAGAATGGTTGGTCTTTACTAATCCGCGGTGTAGTCTTTTATAATTAATGACTTTCTTTTTAATGCCTCAGACAATGGTTAATCATATGAAACAAGGTTTTCTCTGGAAAAAAAAAAAATGACTTGGTCATATTAATAAAATGATTGGTTCTTATTTTTACTCGACGTAATTCTTTATAATTAATGATTTGCCATAGAATTAATGGTCGTAAACATTAGTAGTGGTGACGTGGATTTGGATTAGTTTAGTAGTAGGGGTTTGCTTGAATTAGGGCTTGGATTATGAAGCCAGGCTTTGGATTAGAAAGAAAAGTCGTCCCCCTGTTTTGTATCGAATCCAAGACCAAACCCAAAACAAAACAAAAAACAGTTTCACAAACCCACAAACTCCTCATATCTATTTCCATATGCAATTCATCATTCATGGTTTGAAAGAGTACAATAACACCCCTGTGCAATTTGTGTCTTTGCGAAGTGTGCATATAACACCCAATTTCATCCATAATAATGTCAAGTGTGTGGCGGACGTGCATCAAAAGTTCGATATACCCTCATCTTCTCCCTTGATTCTTCTTCGTCTTTCTTAATCTAACCAATCCATCCCATGTACTAAAAATTAGATCTTAATCGTCGATGTTGTAGATTTTGACAAGTACTACATCCATACCAAAATTCAAGTTGATCAAAAAAATGAAAACCTCATGGTTAAATCGAATTTATTATGAAGGAAACTTTCAAATTTAAATTTATCATTCATCTTAACAAGAATTAAATTACCGAGTTATTGATATCTGATCAAATTGAAATTTTTTTTATTTATAGAGTTGGTCTACAATTTGATGCATAGAATATCTTCAGGGGGTGTTCGGACAAATAAGCCACTTTGGTTTATTTTTTGTCCTTATTCAAATTTTTTTCGTATCACTTGGCTTATTATCATTTTTTGGGGATTATTTCATCCTCACGTCAAGAGGAAGCTAAAAAGTAAAAAATTTTGACCGAAATCCAATTTTTTTTGAATAAAGAGGAAAAAAATCAATAAGCCAATTTTTTGGTCTTTATTCAAAAAAAATTGGATTTCGGTCAAAATTTTTTACTTTTTAGATTCCTCTTATCGTGAGGATGCAATAATCCCCAAAAAAAATAACAATAAGCCAAGTGATAAGAAAAAAATTTGAATAAGGACAAAAAATATGCCACTGTGGCTTATTTGTCCGAACACCCCCTCAGTCTGTCACTGATTTATTGATTTTTTTTCATTCAACTTCCCTACAATTGATTGTTTAATCAACTTCAGCCTATTGCTACAAAAAAAAATTATTGACAAAGAAAAAAGGCAGCTTACAAATATACGAGACTCGAACCTAAACATTAATTTGTCCGGATCGGTAAGCAGTCTCTTATTCTGAATGATTTATTTTGACATCACGAAAATCAAGGATTAATATTCTGAAAAGAAATCCTTGATATTCCTATATGTGGTGGCCCCAGGGATCATCCTGTCTGTTCCAGAGCTTCTTATCTGTTGAAACAAGACAAATGACATGTTAACAATGGCAATCTTTAGGGGCAAAAAAAATAAAAAAAATGCCTTAAAGCTTTAGATAAACTCAGTGACCTTTTCTTTTAAAGCTCATAACACATAAATTAATGTCATGAATTCGGTTGATGTTATGAAATTATATTTATGTACATGTTAAGAATTTCTATTCAAAAGTAATAAGATTGAGTTTTTTTTTTTTTTGTCAAGCGGTATACATCAGCGGGGATTAGGGGTAGTTAGTAAGTTATTCCACAGATGGTCCAAAGGCTGTTCATAGCCCTAAATCACAAATGCTCACGATGGGGCTCGAACCTTGGCCAGCCTCCCACAAGATCAAGATTGATGTTGTCAACTTATGTCCAGATATTGTGAACTTTAATTTTTTCTTTTTTAGAGGTTTATACTGCACACATACTCAAATACAGGGTGTGTGTGGTAGCATTTTCCTTGGGTTGCTTATAAACTGAATTTGTTTATAAACAATGTTGAACCTTAACTGGGAATTGTTTTCAGATCAAGTGAATGACAAATAAGAGTATCTCGAGCAGATATTGTAAAAATTAGATTTAAAAGTGTATTTTGCTACTTATTTAGCATTATGTTTTTTTTTAAAAAACCTTATTATGTACTCCCTCTGTCACATTTTTAATTGGGTGTAAAAATACAAAAAAAAAAAAAAACAATACACAAAAAAATATTTTTTGGGGATTAAAAAATGCACAATTTTTTGCAAGGAACATTTAAAATAAGACGGAGGGAATATTTGGTAAGAGTATCTCCAACAAATGAGAAGTTAAAGGAGAAGCAAACTTACGAGGGACATTGGAATTCAAAGTCTCGAGCAGTTCCCTTGCAGCCGCCTCCAAAGCAAAAAACAAGGGTAAAGATCAAAAGGACTTTCCAAAGTACAAAAAACATTTTCAGAGCCATTTTTTCTTTAGTATAATTAGGGAAGGGGATCTAGGGTTCATGACCTTTTATAGCACAAAACAAAAACTGCGATGACTTGGGCCACAATAAAAAAAGTTTATATCCTTTGTTTGATGGTCTTTTTGACTGATTCGGTTTCACTTATCATTGGTTTGGCTTGAGTTGTGTTGCTTTACAATTCTATCACAATTTGTATTATTCAATTTGACTATTAGATCATGAGAAATGATGAGTTTTCTTCTCCAGGGAAGTTTATGCTAGAGACTTGCTAGTCATTAAATTTACTTTATCTCGTTTTGAAGGGTGTCGGTGATCGAGACAACGACGTACACGTCCATCTTGGAGATCAGGTTCACGTCTTTCAGGTTCTTGGCCGACACCACCGTTATGTCTAGCGGACGATACTCTATTGATCTTTTTGAAACAAAAGGTTTCTTTAAGGGATCTTGTCTTTTGATTTTTTTGTTGATAGTATGTGAGAAAGCGGTGGAGATTAGAATCAGGATTTGGGTGTCTATATGTATTAGAGATCGGGCACACACGATTGGGAGGGGATGGAGAGAGATCAGGGGTAGATGCTGCGACGGCTGTCAGTGCAAGGAAGAAGAGAAGGGGCAAGGGTTTCATGGTTATATGTCTAAGATTTATCTCTATTTTTTATGATGTAAGAGAACAAATTGGGACATATAAGATTATATGTGCACTTTTTCAGCATGTAGAGAACATATTTGGTATGGTACAAAGTTCAAATATACACACATAATATTATATGTGCTTATGTTGGCAAAAAATACGTTGTAGATATCAATAGATAACCTTATATGTGTCAGATTTATCTTCATTTTTGATAACGTGCAGAAGACAGATTGGAACATATAAGATTATATGTGCATTTTTGTTGATGTAGTACAAAACATAAGACAATAACGCCAATTCTGACTGATAACATTATATATTAAGGGAAGGGAAAGGCTTAAAACAGGTTTAAAAAAAGAAGAAGAAATTTTAAGGGGTGGTGGGTTCAAGAATGGAAGAGCTCAAAACAGGAATAAAAAAAAAAGAAAATAGAAATTTTTGTCACACATATAACGTTATATATTTGCGGGGTGGTGCTGGAGGTGGAGTGGTGGTGGTGGTGGTGGCGGAGGTGATGGTGGCGGGAAAAAAGAAAAGAAAAAAGAAATTTTTGTCACACACATAATGTTATATGTTGGCGTCGTGGTAGTGGTGGTGGTGATGGTAGCGGAGGTGGCGGTGGTGAGGGTGGTGGTGGTGTGGTTACGTGGTTGCAACAAGATCGAAAAAAATGAAAAAAAAATATTTTTTGTGTTAGCCAAGCAAGACTCTTGTTTCTTTTACATAGGGTAGTTTTGTCATTGGAATTATTAGTGGACTAAAGAGACTAAGAACTTTAGAAGTGGACTAGTAGAGTTAGAAACATGCTACAGTAGGTTTGTCGCATCGATATATATAAAGTTTGTACAATTTTGAGATTTGAATTTTGTCGACCCATCTAATAAGTTCTAAGTGGGTTGGCGAGGTGTATTTTCGGGTACGTAGAATATTTGGTCGAATCTAATATAGGTCGGGTATTGGAGTACTACGCAGCTGGAAAATTGGATCATTGTCCATTGGAGTGGGCAATCTCGTCCACGTTCCTGCGGAACCTAAGCACAAACGAAGAGAAGGCGATTTCTTGTTGAAAAATGGAGCTAAGTTTTTGTGTTTATGTTTTAATCATGTCTTTCAAATTATTGTGATAATAGATTTTTTTGCAAAAACGCACGTTTTAATGCAAAAGATTACTCTCTCCATTCCATATTGCTAGACCTTTTTTTCTTTTTTGGCCCTTCAATTCTTTCCTATTTTGAAAATTAAGTCAAATAAAAAAAAGTAGTAACTTTCAAAAGTTATCACTACAACAAAAAGCAGATTTAGGGGCATTTTTAAAAGACATTTTCCACTAAGTGTCTCATAAAAATCTTCACGGGGCAGTACCTGCTAAGTGCCGCAATTTGTTGGACCTAATGGGGCAGTTTCCCTTGCAACGTGTGCTTGTGAATAGGATCTGGTGATCCAAGTATAGCAGGGGCACTTGCAAATGCCTCAAAATACAGGGCATAATCGATCAATTGAGTTTAAAAGGCTGAAAACGACATCGCTGATATCTAATCTAACAGGGCACTTCTCCCCTAGGTGCCTCAATACTGTTCTTTGGATTCAAATTTTGGCCAATTCTCATTTTGGCGCTATAATCCCTTGCGAATTGGGGAACTGATGCTTTTCATTTCTTTTTCAAACCTTAGAAAGCGTTGCACAATTTGGTACTGTAACAACTCGTAATTTTTAACAATAATAATAGTATTCAAAAAAACTTTATTCTTAATAATAAAATTCTCTTTATTATTAAATATATACAATTATAATTAATTTATCCTAATTACCTTATTTTTATTTTATTTCTTTCGTTACAAATCGCATGCATGCATAAATACGAATTCCTTCCACCTCTCCCTCTCCTACTCAGTTACTACTCCCTCCCTGACTTAAATTCGTCCCTATCTCGTTCCTGCTCAAAGCCCAAGAGGTAGAGTTTTATTTAAATTCAATTTCGTCACCCTCTTCAATAAAATTTGTCCATAAATACCCCATCACTCCGACCCTAGGGCATACCACAATATTTCCCACGCCCCACCAGTCCAGAAGAGAGAGAAAAATCGGAGAAAATCGAACCAATCCATGGAGTTTTAGAGAGAGAAAGAAAGAGAGAGAAAGGTGGGTTTTGTACCAAGACCCGACCGAAACCCAATTCAATCGTTCCAAACTCTTCCCACAACTCCTAGCATCACCAAGCATCGTCCAATTCGATCCCAAGGTTCCCCGATCAAAGAAACCGAAGTCATCTTCTCAAAAATTCAAGTTTCGGTTTTAAATCAATTCGATCCGATTTAAAGTATTATAATTCATTTCAAACACTCCTCTAAGTATATTAAATGTTTTTATGCTTAACCCAATAGCCCAAATGGACCCATGCATCGAAACCAAGCCAAAACAACAAAAAATCGAATCTGGCCTCGAGTTTGCGGCCGCAAGGTGCGGGCCGCGAGAACCAGACGCAAGGTTGCGGCTGGAGGGTCCACCGCAAGGTCAAACGGTCAGACCTTGCGGTTTGATCTGTTTTTGTTCGAAATGACTTTTGAACATCCCGAACACTATTTTTGACACCCGGACTATTTTTTCTGGACTTTTCACACCTCAAAAATCATAACTTGTTAAGATCAAATTTTTTTTATTTAATTATCTATTTATTAAATTATTTATTAGTTATCTATCAAAGTTTACAAACGAAAAATCTTTGCGACCTTCCAAACAATGTTTTAACACCCAAACTAATTTTTTACTAGACTCCTTGCATCTCAAAGATGATATCTTGTTAGATTAATATTTTTTTTATTTAAATTACTATTTATTGTTATTTTTATAGTGTTTCCAATTAAAATTCTCTTACGACCATATAAACCTTATTATTAATGCCCGAGTAATTTTATTTAGACTCCTTACATTTCGAAGATGAAACTTTGTTAACCTCAACATATTTTAATTAGTAAATTATTTATTATCTATTGACTTCACTTTCGGCCACTTAATTTAATGTCTTCATTTAAAATAACCCCGCGACCCTCCGAACCCAAATTTTGATACTCAACTGGTTGCATAGGACCTCTAGGACTCTTAATCAGATCATGTTAATTATTTTAATATTTTTACCTAATTAATGCAATAAATTAGTTTTTAATTAATCTAATTATTTAGAAATAATTAATGAAAGCCTAGAAAAGTATTTTTTTAAAATTCTTTTAAAAAGCTCTTACTTATTATCATCTTGGCCATACGAGATTAAGGGCAACGGCCCATTCATAAAAGGTTGTGTGATTATTTTGCTTGTAGGTTGTATTAATTATTGTTTGTTTGAATTGTATATTACACTATTACTTGATTTGAAAGCTAGATTGGACCCTAGAGACATGGGGTGGTATGCGAGTAGAATTCACCTAGGCGATGCAAAATAATGGATGAATTGAAAAGTTTTATTTTTAGATTGCCTGCATGCGTGATTTTAAGATGTGATGAGATTGAAACCGGCGGGTGTCCAGTGATGAATTGTGAAGTGATTTGTGAAGTGGTATATAAGATAGGCGAACCCTAGTTGTGATTCAGGCATGATAAGCTTTCCCCTTGTTGTAGTTATTGGGGTGCACACTCGATATATAACTTAGGTGTATCTGCGACTGCAAAGGGAAGTGACCTCATGGGACCGAGTATGGCTAACGGTTGGGGGAGGAAAGATCTCACAGAGGGATCTTAGATTTCACATTAGAATAATGAATAGTAATAAACTGGTGTTTGTAAATCCTTATTCTGCTTTTCGCATTATTATTATCTTGTTGCTTGTTAACTGTAAAGTAAGTGGGGTAGTTAGGTTGGATTATACTACGGGGTGAACTCTATCACTCTGGTACGAATTACTTGGCTTCCGTGCCAGATTTTGCAGGAAATCAGGAAGAGACACAGAATCCCGAAAGTGAGCAGTTCTATACATAGGAGAATCAAGAGGTGGGAGTTGAGCCAGAATATGCTTAAGATCCATATCAAACCTAGAAGACGGCTCGATTATCTTGTTTAGTTTATTACTACAAAGACTAATTTCAGTACTTCTACAATGGTTTGTAATAGATGAATCTTTAGGATAAATTATCCGTTTTGGATTTAGAATTTAATTTAAATAATTTTTAAAAATTAATATTTAATGTCTCTGATTTTATTCCCGAAAATCGAGGCGTTACAACTTGGTATCAGAGCCTTAGGTTCAAACCCTCGGCCTTGCGTAGTTTGGGTAGATTACATCAGATTGAGTATTTCACTACAAGTTTAAAATGGCCCTGTTTGAAATATACCGAAACCTAACGATAAATATATTTTTCTTGCTTTTATAGATGGACCCCACGTTTGCAGACCAACTAGCCGATGAATGGAGCAGATTGCAGGACATCTTGGAAAACACCGTAGGATCTGACTTCTCTTTCTGAGACCCTTACGTACCTACTGAGTTCCCAATTATGTATGCTCAGTATCAGCAGCTGATGGCGAATCCGCCAAACTAGAGGGAAATATACACGGCTCAGCATCCAAGCCCATGGAGAAGGGCTAATCTCGAGAAGGAAATCCGTGACATTCTAGAAAGCATACTAGGCTTTGATATTAGGAGCGAACCCTATTACTCACATTATAGGGATATGGATAACCAGCCTCCAATTCCCACCCCAGACCGGAACCATAACCCTCCCAATATTCAGGAGGAGGATGAGATGGCCCAGCTAACTGCAGAAGTAGAAAACCTAAGGGCATTCATGACAGCCACCCTAGATTTTCTAATGGGAGATGATTATTTAGCAGGAATGTTTCCTACCCTCTATCGGATGAGACAGGCTCACCGAAGGATTTCTGCTCTCGCCAACGCCGTCACCCGCTCCACTGTTGAAGACCACGAGATACGAGGCATACTAACCTACATCCTTGGAGTACAAGTGGGACCGCGAGGGAATCCCGAAGAACCCCCTGAGGAAGAGGGAGATCCCGAGGAACCCCCTGAGCAAGAAGAGGATCCCGAAAAACACCCCGAGGTGGAAGAAGATCCAGAAGAGCCTCCATTTCCAGGATCAGACCACGACTACCGTTTGGGCCCCTGACAGCTAGAGTAGAAGGAGCCAATAGTACCAGAGGAAGGACAAAACCAGGATGAAGAGATGGACAATGCTGAGCCGGAATTAGAAGAAAATGCAGAAAACAGCACTGACAGTGAAAATGGATTTTTGGCAGAATCGGAGATGGATGATTTTGGCTGGCTCTTACCCATAGATGCACCAAGAGATATGGATGCCGAGCTGCAGTGGTGGCTGACTAGCCAACGGCTCGAAATGCAGGAACCTCTACCTTCTCCAGTTCCCGTACCAATGGAAGAATCAGACAGTGAGTGTGAAGTCATAGGTGCCGACCTTCCACCTTGTCCTAAGATGGCTCGACCCACAGGAATTCCATGGGTAGGACATCATTTTGACTATGGTTCAAACACTTGGGTCTATATACAGCTGAAACCGCTATACCCTTGCCCATTTAAGATCAGGGCACAATCAGCTTACCTAGGGCGAGTGAAGATCCAAGCCCCATGTTATAATGGATACTATCTCATCGCTGTACCTCAAGGATTTCGGGAACACTACACCGACCACATCCATTATTCACGAGTCACAAGGTCCCACCCCAAGCAGGAACATCGTATCGTTACAGAGAATGCCGACTTCACTGATCACATCACCTATACAGAGACACCGATCCGCCTAGAACCATATAACTACCCAAACCCTAACTAGCAGGAACCACTATGGTGTTGCTACGGGCTCACAGAGGACACCATCAAAAAGCAGAGTCTTCTAGGAGAGCATTTTCCAATGCTTTTCGATTAATCGATTTCTTTAGCACCTACTAGTTATTTATGCGCGCATTTTTATTTATTTATTTATTTATTTTATTCTATGTTTTGTTTCTTCCTAGGAGAACAATTGTGGTAGTGGGAATTATCTTGACTTTTAGTAGCTACACATCTAAGTAGTATATTTTGACATGATTGATGTGTTTGATTCGTTTTGTTAATAAAAGAAAAGTTTCTTATGATATTCTGTTTCCATGTATTTAATAAATATATATGTTCTCATAATAAACTCCCCTTACTAAATTATAACATAACAATATCTAGATGGAGGAAACGAGAGACAACCAGAATAACGAGCAAAACAATGGATAAAATGGAGCCCCTCAAGTCCTCAACTCAACAACCAAATTGGGACTACCGAACTAGTCCAGCTCATGCAAGCATTCATTACCACTGCGACTGCAAATAACCAGAATCAGCGCGGAGCCCTGCACACACCTCGAGAACCAATGACCAGAAGTCAGGCACTGAATGAATTCTGCAAGCGTCGCCCTCCCTACTGTCAAGGAGAACCTAACCCCACAGCTGCGGAAGCCTGGTTGGAAGAAATCAAGAAAATTCTTGAAACCCTAGATATTCAAGAAGCCAACAATCGAGTTGTTCTAGCCACCTATCAGATGCAAGGTGAAGTTCAGCATTGGTGGAACCTGATTAAGAACACCCATGATGTGGGAACAATGACTTGGGAAAGGTTCGAGAAAATTTTCCTTGACAAGTACATTCCAACACCCGTCGAACAAACACTGGCCTTAGAATTCATGAACCTCGAGCAAGCCACAATGACCGTGACCCAGTACGCAACACGATTTGAAGAACTGTCTCGCTATGGCACAACAATCATACCTACTGATGACGACAAGGCAAGAAAATTTGAGTGGGGACTCAAGGAGACACGCCGAACAGTGATGGCACAGACACTTCCCACCTACTCACAAGTGGTGCAATTCGCACTTAAGATGGAGAGAGAAAACGTGGATTTCAAGATGAGGCGTGAGCAAAAGAAGGCAATACCTGCAGTTGGAGGACCTATCCGCACCAACCCTACCAACCGGGGTACCCTAACCTCTCAACCCTATCACCAAAACTACCCTCGCCTGCAACCGATACAACCCAACCCAGCTTGGAGAAACCCCAATCTAGGGTTCAATCGAAACCCTAACCCTAATTCGAACCAGATCCAAGCACCGAACCGAGGCCTAAACCCTAATCTTGGACCAATCCGCAATCCCCTTCCCCAGAATCAAAATCTAGACAACCGCTGTTATTACTGCCTGGAGGAGGGACATATCAAGAGGAATTGTCCTAGGTTGAACGGCGCTGGAAACTATGGAAGACCGCCGCAAAATCAGGTCAGGACTACAGGACTTGGAAATCAGAATCAGAATCAAGCTAGGAGGGTTTAGAGTGGTAACGAACCCAGAGGACAGAACCTGCCTCGTGGTGGGTGGAACCAACCGCCAACTCGCCCTTTTCAGAACAGAGGATCAAACGGGCCAATCCAGCCCAATGCTGGAAGAGTGTTTGCACTGCAAGGAACAGAAGAGGAGATGGACCCTGCAGTAATCCAAGGTACCCTTACTCTTTATACTACATGCGTTCAAGCACTATTTGATTCTGGAGCTTCGCACTCATTCATATCTGCCGCATGTGTATCTACACTTGGATTAGAAACTGAACCTCTAAAGACAACTATACATGTGACCTCACCATTAGGGGGTAAGATTTCAGTAGTACTAATTTGTAAAGGGTGCGAACTAGAAGTATCGAACTTGCGATTAACATGCAAATTACGAGTAATCGAAACGACAGACTTTGACGTCATACTTGGGATGGACTGGTTGACTGCGCACCGAGCTGTCATAGACTGCCATCGAAAGATGGTGACAGCCTATTCACCAGATGGGACGAGTTTCAAGTTTAAGGGGGATAGACAAGACCCTTCTACACCCCACGCATACAAAACGAAGTGGCATAGGAAGCTTGCTGGATGGTTAGCGAGTCTCACATTGGAGGAAACAGACCGAATTGAGTTGGGCCTCCCTCACGTTGTCTGCGAGTACGAAGACGTATTTCCAGAGGAATTACCGGGATTACCGCCGCTAAGAGAATTGGATTTCACCATCGAGCTACAACCCGGCACGGCCCCAATCTCGATGGCCCCATATCGAATGGCTCCAGCAGAACTATGAGAGTTGAAAACACAATTGCAGGAACTCTTAGAGAAGGGTTTTATCCAACCTTGTACCTCACCATGGGGAGCTCCAGCGCTATTCGTCAAAAAGAAAGAAGGAACGCTCAGACTCTGTATCGACTACCGCCAACTCAACAAAGTCACCATCAAGAACTGATATCCTCTACCGAGAATAGACGACTTGTTCGACCAACTAAGAGGGTCGACTTGTTTCTCAAAGATTGATCTGAGATCTGGATATCACCAATTGCGAATTCGGGATTGCGACATACTCAAGACGGCGTTCCGCACGCGTTACGGACACTACGAGTTCATAGTCATGCTGTTCGGTCTAACTAATGCTCCTGCTGAACCAAATTTTCACGCCGTACTTAGACAAATATGTGGTAGTGTTCATCGATGACATCCTTGTATACTCTCCAACGGAGAAAGAACACGAAGACCACTTGAGAATTGTCCTCCTAGTACTTCGAGACAACCATTTGTATGCGAAGGCCGGCAAGTGCGAATTCTGGATGAAAGAAGTCAAATTCTTGGGACATGTAGTGTCAGAGAAAGGAATCTCAGTCGATGACAGCAAAGCAGAAGCAATCATGGACTGGAAAAGACCTTCTACGATATTCGAGATTAGAAGTTTCTCGGGATTAGCCGGCTACTACAGAAGATTCATTCAGGATTTCTCCATCTTCGGAAAACCATTGACGCGATTGACCCAAAAAGGGGTTAAGTTTGAATGGAACGAAGCATGTGAGAGATCCTTCCAAGAACTTAAGAAGAGGCTAACTAGCGCTCCTATATTGATCATACCTGAACGAGACGCAGGGTATACCGTGTGCTGCGATGCATCCATAGATGGATTGAGAGCTGTACTCATGCAAAATGGAAAAGTAGTGGTATTCACCCTAAAGTCTTGGCGACACTATCTATACGGAGAGCAGTTCTCGGTATTTACGGACCACAAAAGTTTGAAATACTTGTTTACCCAGAAAGAGTTAAACATAAGACAAAGGAGATGGGTGGAATACTTGGAGGATTTCAACTTCACCATGTCCTATCATCCTGGAAAGGCAAACGTAGTCACTCATGCGCTGAGTCGCAAGAACCAAGGACAAGTGGCTAGTTTAGCCATAAGAGAGTGAAAAATGATGGAGGACCTTAACAGCTTCAAACTGCAACCAACCATAGAAGGCACTGACGCGTGTCTCTTCACCATAGTCGCAACTCCAGCCTTACACCGAGAAATTCTTTTAGCCCAAACCTTTGAACAAGAATGCGACTTCATCCGGCATTAACTCTCAATTGGAACAGCAGCAGCTGGGTGAGAGATCCACGCTGATAAGAGCCTCCGCTTCCAGGGAAGAATCTTTGTACCAGACATCGATACCCTCCGAGAAGCAGTACTTAAGGAATTCCACCATTCTAATTTCGCCGTCCACCCAGGGAGCACCAAGATGTACCAAGACCTCCGCCGACAGTACTGGTGGGCTGGAATCAAGAAGGACGTGGCCAAATATGTTTCAACATGCCTCACCTGCCAACAAGTAAAACACTAGAAGCCTGGTGGAACCCTGCAACCCTTGCCTATACCCGGATGGAAGTGGGAACATATCGCCATGGATTTTGTGACAGGATTACCTAGGTCTCCGCAATCAAACACCGCCATTTGGGTGATAGCCGATCGTTTAACCAAATCCGCCCACTTTTTACCCATGAAGATGACGGATTCAATGGACTCTCTCAGCAAGCTCTACATCCGAGAAAATCGTGCGATTACACGGTGTACCCGTATCCATTGTAAGTGATCGAGATTCACGATTCACGTCAACCTTTTGGACTAGCCTACAGAAAGCATTGGGAACCGACCTACGTCTTAGAACCGCATTCCACCCACAAACGGACGGACAATCCGAAAGTACCATCCAAATCTTAGAAGACATGCTCCGTGCCTGTGCTTTGGACTTTAAGGGAAGTTGGGAACGACACCTACCCCTAGTCGAGTTCGCTTATAACAATAGCTATCAATCTAGCATAGACATGACACCATACGAAGCTCTGTATGGGCGACCTTATCGATCACTAGTTTGTTGGGCTGAATTGAGAGAAGCAAGCTTACTAGGACCAAAGCTAGTCCAGGAGACAACAGAAAAGATCAAAACCATTCGCCAACAGCTCCTGGCCGCGCAGAGCCGACAGAAGAGTTACGCCGACAAAAGGACCAGACCATTGACTTTCAGGTTGGAGAACATGTGTTCTTAAAGATCAGACCACGAAAAGGAGTTATCCGATTTGAAAAGTAAGGAAAGCTGTCACCACGCTACATTGGACCTTTTGAGATCCTCGAGAAAATTGGAGAAATGGCGTATCGCCTGGCACTACCGCCACAACTGGATTGAGTTCACAACGTGTTCCACGTGTCAATGCTCCGAAAGTACTTAACACATCCTTCCCACATCATCAATTGGGAAAACATTGAACTCAACGAGGACGTCACTCTCGAGGAACAGCCAGTGGAGATCCAAGACTATAGTGAGAAGTGCATTCGAGGAAAAACTATTCAACTCGTCCGAATCCTTTGGTGACATCGAGGGATTGAGGAATCAACCTGAGAACGAGCGGATACTATGCGCACCAACCATCCGAATCTGTTTCCTCCTAAAGGTATACTCTAATTTCGAGGACGAAATTTTATTAAGGGGGATAGGTTATAACAACTCGTAATTTTTAACAATAATAATAGTATTTAAAAAAACTTTATTTTTAATAATAAAATTCTCTTTATTATTAAATATATACAATTATAATTAATTTATCCTAATTACCTTATTTTTATTTTATTTCTTTCGTTACAAATTGCATGCATGCATAAATACAAATTCCTTCCACCTCTTCCTCTCCTATTCAGTCACTACTCCCTCCCTGACTTAAATTTGTCCCTATCTCGTTCCTACTCAAAGCCCAAGAGGTAGAGTTTTATTTAAATTCAATTTCGTCACCCTCTTCAAAAAAAATCGTCCATAAATACCCCATCACTCCGACCCTAGGGCATACCACAATATTTCCCACGCCCCACCAGTCCAGAAGAGAGAGAAAAATCGGAGAAAATCGAACTCTAATCCATGGAGTTTTAGAGAGAGAAAGAAAGAGAGAAAAAGTGGGTTTTGTACCAAGACCCGACCGAAACCCAATTCGATCGTTCCAAACTCTTCGCACAACTTCTAGCATCACCAAGCATCGTCCAATTCGATCCCAAGATTCCCCGATCAAAGAATTTCCCAAAAATTCAAGTTTCGATTTCAAATCAATTCAATCAGATTCAAGGTATTATAATCCATTCCAAACACTCATCTAAGTATATTAAGTGTTTTTATGCTTAACCCAATAGCCCAAATGGACCCATGCATCGAAACCGAGCCAAAATAGCAAAAAAATCGAATCTGGCCTCGAGTTTGCGGCAGCAAGGTGCGGGCCACGAGAACCAGACGCAAGGTTGCGGCTGGAGGGTCCACCGCAAGGTCAAACGGTCAGACCTTGCGGTTTGATCTGTTTTTGTTCGAAACGACTTTTCGACATCCCGAACACCATTTTTGACACCCGGACTATTTTTCTTAGACTTTTCACACCTCAAATATCATAACTTGTTAAGATCATATATTTTTTATTTAATTATCTGTTTATTAAATTTTTTATTAGTTATCTATCAAAGTTTACAAACGAAAAATCTTTGCGACCTTCCAAACAATGTTTTAACACCCAAACTAATTTTTTACTAGACTCCTTGCATCTCAAAGATGATATTTTGTTAAATTAATATTTTTTTATTTAAATTACTATTTATTGTTATTTTTATAGTGTTTCCAATTAAAATTACCTTACGACCATATAAACCTTATTATTAATGCCCGAGTAATTTTATTTAAACTCTCTACATTCCGAAGATGAAATTTTGTTAACCTCAACATATTTTAATTAGTAAATTATTTATTATCTATTTACTTCACTTTTGGCCACTTAATTTAATATTTTCATTTAAAATAATCCCGCGACCCTCCGAACCCAAATTTTGATACTCAACTAGTTGCATAGGATCTCTAGGACTCTTAATCAGATCATGTTAATTATTTTAATATTTTTACCTAATTAATGCATTAAATTAGTTTTTAATTAATCTAATTACATAGAAATATTTAATGAAAGCCTAGAAAAATATATTTTTAAAATTCTTTTAAAAAGCTCTTACTTATTATCATCTTGGCCATACGAGATTAAGGGCAACGGCCCATTCATAAAAGGTTGTGTGATTATTTTGCTTGTAGATTGTTTTAATTATTATTCGTTTTAATTGTATATTGCACTATTACTTGATTTGAATGCTAGATTGAACCTTAGAGACATGGGGTGTATGCGAAAAGAATTCACTTAGACGATGCTAGATAATGGATGAATTGGAAAGTTTTATTTTTAGATTGCCTGCAGGCGTGATTTTGAGATGTGATGAGATTGTGATGAGATTGAAACTGGCGGGTGTCCAGTGATGAATTGATAGACTGGCGGGAGTCCAGTGATGATTGTGAAGTGATTTGTGAAGTGGTATATAAGATAGGCGAACCTTAGTTGTGATTCAGGCATGGTAAGCTTTCCCCTTGTTATAGTTATTGGGGGTGCACACTCGGTATATAACTTAGATGTATCTGCAACAGCAAAGGGAAGTGACCTCATGGGACCGAGCATGGCTAACGGTTGGGGGAGGAAAAATCTCGCAGAGGGATCTTAGATTTCACATTAGAATAATGAATAGTAATAAATTGGTGTTTGTAAATCCTTATTCTGCTTTTCGCATTATTATTATCTTGTTACTTGTTAACTGTAAAGTAAGTGGGGTAGTTAGGTTGGATTATACTACTGGGTGAACTCTATCACTCAGGTACAGATTGCCTGGCTTCCGTGCCAGATTTTGCAGAAAATCAGGAAGAGACATAGAATCCCGAAAGTGAGCAGTTCTATGCAGAGGAGAATCCAGAGGTGGGAGTCGAGCCAGAATATGCTTGGGATCGGCTTTTTGACTTTTTTGGTCCCCAAAGTATTTTCGCTGTGTCACTTTGGTCCCCAATATTCCAATTACTAACATTGCATCTCCAAAGTATCAATTTTGTATTTAAATGGTCCCTACGGCTCACGCCGTTCATTCCCTCCGTCAAAACCAAGGGCAAAGTTGGTATTTCACCTCAAAACGGTGTCGTTTGGTTGGAAACGGCTTTTTGACTTTTTTGGTCCCCAAAGTATTTCCGCCATGCCAATTTGGTCCCCAAAATATTTTCGTCATGCCAATTTGGTCCCCAATATTCAAATTGCCAACATTTCATCTCCAAAGTATCAATTTTGTGTTTAAATGCTCCCTGCGGCTCACGCCGTTCTTTCCCTCCGTCAATTTAGTCCTCTGGGTTCCGAGGTTTTGGTTTTTATGACCCTCTAGAATAAAATGATCAGAAAATTAAAATTTCGCACCGGTTCAAACGGGTTGAAAATTGAAACACTTGATTTTTTGAGGTTGTTTATATATTAAAAAATATGGTAAAAAAAATTAAGTGTTCAAATTTTCAATCTGTTTGAACTTGTGCGAAGATCTTAATTTTTTGATCATTTTATCCTAAAGAGTCATAATTATTTTTTTGACTTTAAGGTTTTCAATGAGAACCCTAAGAGAATTATGAATAAGAAAAATCTATGTTTCCAACAAAACGACACCGTTTTGAGGTAAAATACCAACCTTGCCCTTGGTTTTGACAGAGGGAAAGAACGGCGTGAGCCGCAGGGAGTATTTAAACACAAAATTGATACTTTGGAGATGCAATGTTGGCAATTGAAATATTGGGGACCAAATTGGCATGACGGAAATACTTTGGGGACCAAATTGGCATGGCGGAAATACTTTGGGGACCAAAAAAGCCGTTTCCAACCAAACGACACCGTTTTGAGGTGAAATACCAACTTTGCCCTTGGTTTTGACGGAGGGAATGAACGGCGTGAGCCGTAGGGACCATTTAAATACAAAATTGATACTTTGGGGATGCAATGTTAGCAATTGGAATATTGGGGACCAAAGTGGCACAGCGGAAATACTTTGGGGACCAAAAAGGTCAAAAAGCCAGGGATCCATATCAAACCTAGAAGACGACTCGATTATCTTGTTTAGTTTATTACTACAAAAACTAATTTCAGTACTTCTACAATGGTTTGTAATAGATAAATCTTTATGATGAATTATCCGTTTTGGATTTTGAATTTAATTTAAATAATTTTTAAAAATTAATATTTAATGTCTCCAATTTTATTTTCGAAAATCGGGGCGTTACAGGTACACAATCCACTCTTCCCTCTCTCTCCTCCGAGTTCTCTCTTCCCTATCTCTCCTCAGATACCGAATTGCAACGGCAGATTGGAAGGGTTTCTGTGCATCTTTTACCCTTCCCCTCGGTGTCCGTTCGCTGTGTGAGAGGTAACACCTTGCTTCAACTCTTGTTTCTAGTTCATTTTTCACATTGAGTTCTGGTTTTTTGGGGTTCTATTTTATGCAAAGATCCAACTATGCAGTGTATATTTGTATTTTGTGTGTTCCTTCAATTGTACTTTGGAGAAGACTAAACCTCGTCGAGAGAAACCAACTTGTTACAGAGAAGAAGATTGGTATTGTATAATCTAGACTGCCATCTGCTTATGCCTGAAAGGGTACCATAGATTATCTTGCAAATCAAAGTGAAAAAATACCTTATCTTTGATTGTTTTTCAGAATAAAGGCACTAACCATATTCAGCAACAGTTGGGTATCTGATCCTCGTCAACCCTCACCACCAATAGCTGATGTCATGATGGTAATAGCATTTGTTTTCTCTTTATCTACTGTAATTTCAATTTATGAGACTTCAATTTTTTTGTAATTTTGAATAAGAACATAGAGTTTTGCTTTTCTGTTGGATTTTCAAGTGCAGAAGGCCAAGGATTTGATACTTTTCTACAGTTTTAGTTAGTAATTATTCAAATTGAGTTTGAGAACTCTTAAGCCATTATTGTAATGTTCAATATTCACTAAGTTGAATAGTATGTTTAATTCTGTTTCAAAATTACTTCTTCCTTCATTTGATTTTTTTAGGTAGTGGAATAACCGATTAAGTTTTTTGGCTTTGTATGTGTGCCTTGTAAATGAGAACCTCTTAGTTCATATAAAGAAGTTTTATTCGTTTGTCAACATGATTCTGTAGTAGATAATTATGTAAATTGGGTTTGATAGAACGTTTAATAATTTTTTTTATAAAAAATTATATTTTGGGGCAGTTGAAAGTGCCTCCACAAAAACTTAACCATGGTTTGACCGTGTGTGGTTTCCTCATTTATACGGTACCTTAAAGTGCCTTGAGAATCGTAATTTGAAGCACTTAGAAGTGCCCCATCAAGATAGTTCTTGTGGCTGGCAAAAGTGCCCCATAAAGTTTTAGCGGCACCGATACACACGGCACTTGATGGAAATGACCCGAAAGTTGAATTGCCTCAACAGAGCACCTGTCGGGGCATTTTCAAATGCCTTGAAAACTGGGTTTTGTTGTAGTGTATCCATCATAAATCAGCTATAATTGTACTTGAATGGGAGAGAAAGCGGGGGTAAATTAGGAAATTATGCCCTTGAATTTAAATTCTAATGCGTTATTTGATCGCATGTCCTCTTAGCAAATTAGAAATTGTCAAAAAGGACCAAGAATATGTGACGAGTGTAGCAATAATTGTGAACTCAATAGTGTGACTGAATACATGATACATTTTTCACTTTAATTTTGTGAGATTTCTTTGAGGGATCAGATTTAAAGCTAATTGACAATAGGGTAAAGTGACATCTAAGATTATATTTATCAAATTTGGAAGGCTTCGAAAAAAGATGTGCAATGAAGCCTAACAATTTTTTTTTTCCCAACCGATAACAGATAATATTATAATTCCAACCAAAGAGTACATCAAGATGAAAACTCGTTCTTAGACAAAGGATCAAGTAAGCACGACGGCGGGAATTCATCCCGCAGACTATATCCCAAACTAACTAAATCTTTTCCTGCTGAAACAAGAAACAACCCAACTGAGAGAAACCCAGTTGGGAGAAAAACTCACGGCGAGAAACCAAAGAGAAAACCTTCACAAAAGGGAGATTGAATAAGCAAAGAATCGCAAACCAACAAGAAAATGAAAAAAAAACCTTGCCATCATCCACCAATATAGATTTCTAACTCCGGCAACCCAATCATACACAAAAGCTACACACCCACAATCACACATTTGAACTGCACCACTAAAGACGAGTCATTGGCGAACGGCGTTGAAAACAAATTTAAAGTACCTTAATTTGTTTGTTTTCTTTAATTCTCTATTCCCTATATGATGGCGGTTGTCTTACGCGTTGAAAACAAAAAGTAGTTACTCCATTTGTCCCATTTTTTACGTTCTTTTTCGGGGTCTCGACTTAATAACGAGACATAATTATTTCATATTTGAATTAAAAAGGTGTTGATTTCAATTTTACCCTTCAATCTTTTTGGGAGTAAAATTGATGCGGAATTATGCATTTTTGACATCAGTCAATCGGGTGTTGATAAAACAAGACAAATCATCTCGCTCTCAACCCTATATCTCTCTTCCTCTCTCTCAACCCTAGCCGCCACAACTTCTCGATCTTCTCCCTTCCCCTCCCCCCGTGGGTTCCACACCCGTGTGTGGCGGAGGAAGAGGGAGACCATGGTGCTACCGACTCCCTTTCTTTGTTTTTTTTTTTTTTTTCCCTTCTGTCTTTCTAGATCTACGACTTGTCGTCTGATCTGTGAGAGTTTTGTCTCTCGTTCTACGAGAGTTATTAGTTTCGTCTTTGGATGAATTTTGTCTTCAAAATCGAGGTTGTTTCACAATAATATCTGTATTTCAGCGTTTTATCCCTACACGATATCTTTAGCGAGGCAATCCGTGGCAGTTTGGCAGATCTGTAGTTCTTGGGAGTTCATTGGTGCGTTCATACTTGGGTGGAGTGCATCTGATCGTCTGGGTATTTGGTGTCTTTTGTCCTTAACTTTGCACTTTTTCTCGTTTGAATCTCCTGATTAGATGTTAGACAGTTTAAAAATGTCGCTATTGCGTCAGGCCATGTCTGGGTTATGATGAAAGACATCGATTGCCTTGTGATTTACTTGTTTTCTATTTGTTAGACGATTAGTTTGGGCTTGTCCAAATTCTTTGTAATGATCTCCCTTTTGTAAGTGCCGCTGATCATTTATCAATACAATCTTCTCACTTTTGTTAGACGATTAGTTTGGCTTTGTATAATCGTTCAAAGCAAGGCAAAAGTTTTGGTACAGCAAAATATGGTATCTGAGACTAGAAAATGGGGATGGAATGAGTTTCCCGTCCCGCTTTATTTTTAAACCTTTTTAAAAAAAAAAAGATAATTTTAAGCTTAAATATAATGAAAATAAAAAATAAATTTTTTTGTACTGTTTAAAAGATCTCAATAAGATCTATCAAACAAGATCCATATTAGTAGGAAAATTATTTGTATAAACACATGATTTTTAAGTTTAAAATTACCTTCATTTTCTAAAATTTCTTTTTTTTCAAAACTGGAACAGGCTAATCAAAGTATTGAAATCTTGTACTATGTATAGAAAAAAAAACCTATGAATTTTTTTTTTCCTTTCGTTTACTTGGATGTGGGGCATCAATTAGAAACTTCAAACTCCTATGATATGAATTCCCTTTGAAATCAACACCTCAAATCATTTGTTTTTCTCCATTTTTTCACAAGTACTCTTGGCTCTTGCCTCCAAATATTTTGAATATTAGTTTTATCAGTCATTTTATTTTCTGTTTTATCAGGCCCAGAGATCATTACACTACAAATTTGAGTAGAAAAATGATTGGATGAATTAATGTGCATTCAATTATAATTGTGCTCATGTTATGAGTTCATGAGGTCTAATATATATCTGAGTAAACATTTACACTTATGGGCGCGCAGGACATGATCTATTTTTGATCTCTCTGTATTCGGCTCAATGAATCGAACCATTCGGAGGACCAACCTCGCTGTTTAATTGCTAGTTTAGGAGCTCAATTAAAATCGGAGCAAAACTTCGTATATTAATAGCAGGCAGATTCTCAAACATGGTTATTCACTTTTATAGGGCAGTTGGTCCAAGAATGTTACAAGTAATTACAACCACATAAAGCTGGAAACAACAAACGACAAAAGTACAATTGAAGTTATTTATACAAGATTTCACTACAATTTTTTTTGGTAAGTAGGATTTCACTACAATTTCATTAGATAATTTAAATTTTTTCCAATTATTGCTTGAAAAATATAGAAAAGAAAAAATAGCAGCCCACAACTCTATACAGTATAAGATTCAAACCCAAACATTAATACTCCTGATGAGGAGCCTCTTATTCCGGAAGAGATGAAATTAATTTTGTAACAAACCGAATTTATTACAAATTGTCGCACCTTTTATTACAAATTACTGTTCCGTTTATTACAGACGAAATTAAAATATCGGTCTTACTATTGTCAGCCCAGTGGGCTGACGATAAACACATTATAAGACAAGGAAAACACACATTTCTGTATATTTTTTTATATCCTTTAATACACGTTCACACACTCACTATTGTCAGCCCATTGGGCTGATTTTAAAATTTTCTTTAAAATATTACGTTACTGAATAAAGTGGAAAAGTGCATTTATTACAAAATTTCAAATATAAAGTGCTTAAAGACATGGAGCTAATTAACAACTAATCTACTGGTACATCCACGACTTGGCTGACTCGGTTCCGTGTTCAGCTGCTACAAAAATGTCTTCGGAATACTCCATATCCTCGCATGCACCTGGCATTGAATATAACACAGTACCATGAGTTTGTGAAAACCCAGTAGAACAACACAAAACTACCCTCACCCCAATGTATGCATGATATCCATAACCACAGAAGCACACATAATTAGAAATAACAACGGAACAAGTAATTAAACACGTAGAGTCTTATTAACGTGATTGACTCTACGATGTTCCCGTACACCATGCTCCCGTTCACTGTGTTCCCGATCACCATGTTCCCGTACTCTATGCTCCCAACCTGTTTACATCATAAAATATACCACATAATGAGAAAATTACACGTGGCACCAAACAGTGTATTATTCAATTAGGACATGTTTCAATTAGGCCTAAGGTGTAAAGGATCAGAAGGTTTAATGACGATGTTATACGGTATCGTTTTGGTTAGAAACGGGGTCGAATAAGGGTAATTAAGATGATAATTGGGCTTAGCCATTGATTAATTCTTAAAACCATCAAACGGTATCATTAACTCCTCGTTTTATGAAGGAAATCAAATGTGGCTACAGTGAATCATCTGGATAGCCACTTTTGTAGCACTAAACCACGTTGCATGAAAACAGGAACCCCATCACCCAGAAAACAACCATGAACAACATCAACAAACGTGGGAAAAGAAGAATTCTGAGGAGACCAATTCAAGTAACCGTTCGAAGGCCCCTCTCAACCATTTTTTGGAGGGAACAAGGAGCAGTTCGAACCAAGACGTGGGCATCAGTTGGGAACGTGGAGGATCAGGATCGAAGGCAGACTCGTTGTCTATAAATAGAAGAAGCAAGTGAAGAGAGAAGCCCCCGACAAAAAATTCATCATTTGACAACTCATACAAAATTATTCCTCCAAGATCTATCGTAGTTTAGGACTTAGATTAGATTAGTTTAGTAATTTGTAAGTTGAAGGCTTATTTGCATGTAAGACTACTTTCGATTAAATTCAAGTTATCTTATTTCTTTTGGTCTTTTTTCTTACCAAAGAGTAGCCGATTATAGATTCACTTTTGTTTAAATTCAGTGTGATTATATTTCTATATTATTCTTGTCGAAATCTTAAAAGTATTTGTGTATAAACTTACCTTTGATTAAATTCAGGTTTGTTTATGTTCAATTATCTTTTTTAATTGAAGAACGTCAATCCATTTTGGTTGGTACCTTAAGGAAAAATCCCCTTAGTTAAGGTAAGCGAATGGATAACACAGTTGCTTGACTTAAATTAGTCGTTTTCAATCAATCTGAAAAGAATAATTTCTTTTCTGAAGTTAGTTCTTTTCTGGTAAGCCTGCACACAATTATTTGCCATTAGATTGAGTTAATTTAGTCCAAATACAACCACCACCTTCGGCATGGCTTAAGACATAACACGACTCACGACAAGATTTGGTTCACGACACAGCACGGCTGACGACAAGGCCATCTCACGGCATCAACCCATCCCCGAGTTCTACCCGCTGCGGGTTAATCCATCAAATTACATCTCAACCATATTTCCAGATTTACCGCAGTACTCATAAGTCCATCTCCATACTTGATCTCAACATTTCTACTCATACTTTTAATATATTCTATTAAGGAATAACAACCACAATAATAGTTTTGCGCCAAACTTTTGTAGGTTATTGATTCGTCTCGATAAGAGAAATCGGAAAGTAATTTTTTTTTTTACTTTTACCCAAGTATTTTGAGAAATAACCATTTTTTAGCAATAAAATGTCATTTTTTTACTAAAAAGTTGTTATTGTTCAAAATACTTGGATAAAAGTAAAAAAGAATTACTTTTTTGATTCCTCTGGTCAAGATGAATCAATGACCCACAAAAAAATTGGGCAAAACTAACAAACGCAAAAAAAATTCAAATAAAAACAAAACTCTCAAATTTAAATTTAATTCAAGAGAACGGGGCCTAATATTTAGCTAAGCATGCCCATCCTAAAATTGCCAGGTTTTAAACATCTACGAGTATAACGAAAAGACATGACAATTCTTATCCAGAACCTATATATAAGCTTTGACAGAGTGATAGCTTAGCTTGCTTAGGAACAACTTTTTATGTTTTCAGCCATGCCCGAATCTGACTCTAGACGAGGCAAACATGCTAAAGAAATCAAGAAGTGCAATCTGCCACAGTTCACTAAAACTAATATTCCCAATGATCCCAACGGTTGGAATTGATCCGTTCAAGTGTCCCGACGTAGCTAACTTGTTAACCTATTGTTTTTGTCAAATTTAGGTGTGATCTAATGGTCCGATCGTTCTCTACGCGCTTCCATAGTTTCTGCCAGAGTGCAGCGAAAAGGTTTCACAGCTGTTATGTTTAGTTTGAGCAGTTTTGGTATTTCAGCTATAGCTTTATATGTGAATCATTTATGCAAATCGAAGAGAATTCAAAGACCTACAACTTCGCTGAAGGACGTTTTTCCTAATTCGGCCTCGACGTGGTCCAAACCAAAATACTTTAACAGTGTCAGCCGCGAAGGACAGTGAGTTTTTGCTCGCTTTTGGTGCCGAGAGGAGGCTGTGGTTATCGTCATGTGTAGATATTCCCCTTATGGTTCAAAACTTGCCACATAACCTACCTGTGGTTTTAAAAATGTGCAAATAGACCTCTTGCCGTCATGTTTTCCATCCATATTAACGGAGGTGTATCTCACACGCCTCTAGAATGTAATTTGAGTCGTTCATAATGTATTAAATAAATAATAGAGTATCTTTGTAAAAAATCTTCTCTATCAGGCATCAATAACCCAGTGATCTAATTTTTAGCAACTTTAAATTTGAAATTTTAATTTCATAACAAAATCGATTCGACCATGAGCTTTTCATTTTTTGATTGACTTGAATTTTGGCATAGATGTAATACTCGTCAAAATTTATAATATCAACGGTTTAGATTCAATTTTTTGTATATAGGATGGTATGGTTAGATTTAAAAAAGAAGAAGAAGCAAGGGACATAATGAGGGTATATCGGTCTTTTAATGTTGTGTCTGTTAATATGAATGAAAAATATGACGGTAGGGGGTCTATCCGCACATCTTCAAAACCACATGTAGGTTATGTGGTTAGTTTTAAAAATGGAATATCTGCACATGACGATATCCACGGGAGGTAAAAGTGGACTTTGCCCTTCAATTTATCCTTTTCATGATCAGTCCGTACACTAAACATATTAGGGCGTGGCGTCATCTACGACCCTTACTAGCGAAGTCATGCATCGGGCCAAGAATTTATAGAATCACACATCCAAGATAGTTAGGCGTGTTTTTCCGAAGTTCAACCTTAGTTCACGCAGATTAAGCGCTAGGATGATTGATCCGAACTGTTGAGTATGACGGGAATTCGTCTGTTGCTCTAAGGTCAGAATTGCGTGAAATGGGTGCAAGCCTTCAGGGTTGATTCTCTTGATCGGAGAGAGCAAGAGAGTGCTTGAGAGGGAGAGCAGGAGAGAATTATTTTGTAAGATAGAGACGTGAGGGATAAATGAATATAATCGGGCATGCATAGAAAGTGAGAGAAAGACAAAGGAAACAAAAGAATTGAATAGCTGCTAAAGTGGTTGGCAGAAGTAGCTGGGAGAACTATGACCGACGATTAATTTTTCAGTGCAGGGTTGCTACTACGTCACTCGGCTGACGTGATGTCCAAGAGGGCACATCCAAGCAGTTTAAAAGTATATTTGATAACTCAAATTGATACACTCTTACTCCTCGTTTTTTCTCATTTTTCTCTCTCCAAATTCGAGCCATCCAAAACCGAAATAGACGACCCAAATGCACCGAGCGGACATCTCTTGATACCCGCTCGGCACCGAAAAATTTCTGATGACCGATGGTGCAAAATCAGTCTTGTTTGGGTCGCGCTATCCGGATTTCATTCTTAGAAAAATACCCAAAATTCACCATATGCTCGAAATAATATATCGACCGCCATGGTGTAAAAATTATTATCAAATGATGTATTTTAAAAATAAACTAACACAGATATATTTATGCATGAACATATTATAATTTTGCGGGTCCTTACAAAATTCATGGGTTATGGCCCCACGGATCATCGCGTCTGTGCAACCTCTCTATTGGTGACGTCTTTGTTGAACAAGACAATAATG
Organism: Rhododendron vialii; assembly: GCF_030253575.1. Taxonomy (NCBI): domain Eukaryota; kingdom Viridiplantae; phylum Streptophyta; class Magnoliopsida; order Ericales; family Ericaceae; genus Rhododendron; species Rhododendron vialii. Next base: position 8,670,563 of record NC_080558.1, on the reverse strand, counting down.
GCATTTCTTTAGCAAATAAGTAAAAAAAAAAAACTTTTTCTATATATTGAACCATAAAATTCTTTTTTCAGAAACTACCAAATAAGAAAAAAAGACTAATCAAATTTGACATTGTGTTTCGTTTCCTTATCTTCAGTGACGTATATTTTTTTTAATCTTCAAAATATGGTCCATGTTTCGGTTATTATTTCAGTTTCTTTTTGGTAGAGATAAACTGAACAAGTACATAAAAAGCACAAAAAATGTCACATTCCAGAGGGGACAAAAATATCACTATTTTGGCTGAAATTACCGAGAATCGTTCTCAAAATTGCTACAATACAGATCTCTTATTCGGAAGTGTACGGTATGCAATTCTTGAATTGATTGCCTTACATTCATAATTAACCTTTGTATAAAAATACATAACATACATAGGAAATTCATCATGTTTGTACAAAAGATTCACAAGTTGTGAATCTTTTGTACAAACATGATGAATTTCCTATGTTCAATAAAATTTTCTTTGCCGTTCAAAAAAAGATTCACAACATCAAGACAAAATCTCATGCAAAAATTTATGAAGTCAAGGTCATTTTCTCAAATTTATACTCGATCGAATATTATGTTTTTGTAAACAAATAATTAGTTGCAAATTCAAGAATAAGGTTACAAATTTGTATAGAAGTATCATAAAATTCTATCCATTGAAGGGTGAATATCTTATACACTCATATAAACGTATAAAGAGTTGGTATTCTAGCATTTTCGGATCAAGTAAATAAACAGATATAAGAGGGGGAAACTCACGAGGGACAAGGGTTTCCAAAATCTGGAGCAATTCCCTGGCAGTCTCTTGAAAAGCCAAGAGGTGGGTACAGATCAAAAGGACTTTAACCACAAAAAGCATTTTTAAAGCCATTTTTCCTCAAGCATAAGGACAGGGGATATAAGGCTCATGTCTTTTTTAGCCCCAATAATACTACGAAGACTTGGGCCACAAGAAAACTTCAAACAGAGATTTACCGGCCGGTCTTAAGAAGTTGTGTAAAATTCCCATTAAGTATTAATCATGTTTTAATTTACATCTAAGTCTAGTTACCTCTGCAAAGTTACACTAATACCCTTACACATCAAAAACAGAAACGAACGACAACAACTTGGCACAAACTTCGCTCATCTCATTCCATTTCGCACGAACTTCGCTCCCTCTGCTTGCTGGCGATTTTCTAGGGTGTGTTCGCGATTTCTTGATGGTTGATTTTCTAGGGTTTTGTTTGTTGTTGTTGCGATGTAATCTCTGATCTGTATTCCAGGAGAGTTAATTGAGCCCCTGTGTTGTCTAGCTAATCTCTGATCTCGATTTAGGTAAACTCTTTCTCTCTCTCTCTCTCTCTCTCTCTCTCTCTCTCTCTCTCTCTCTCTCGCTTATTGCATGACATTGATTTTTTTTGAAATCGATTTTTGAAAGCTAATACAAAAAAGCTTATTCTGATTTGCTTTCATTGTTCTGTTTTGTTATCCACTTGTTGTTGTTGCTGCGATGTAATCTCTGATCTGTATTCCAGGAGAATTGTTGATGATCTACTAGTCTGACTAATTTATGCCATTTAACTAGTGCCTCTGAAAGTAATAGTCGAAAAAATTAAATTTCTATACAGAAATGGTTTATCCAAAACACTGTCAATTCTGTCATCTTTACATTAGAAAACTGTCAATTTTCCAATATTAAATTTGCAAACACTATGATTTTTTTAAATTTTACAAACACTGTCAATTTATATTTTTAAACACAGACACTATCAATTTTATCATTTTCACATTTCCAAAAGCACTATCATTTTACTGATGTGCTTTTGTTTTCACTGTTTTTGAATAGCAGTATGGAGGATCCTGCTGTATTGTTGTGCAGGCGGGCCGATGAAAGTGTCGCTATCATTTTGTCACAGAATTTGGATTTTGAGTCATTGGTTAGCAAGTTGTCTCACAAATGGAAGGATTTGACTCAAGGATGCTTTGAAATATCTTATACCCTAGATGGTCATCCAAACTGTGATGTTGACTGTGACGAAGATTTGATTGCTTTACGTACTTTAGCAAAGAAGTTTAGAATTGGTCGTATTGATGTTTTTGTTCATGACTTGACTGGATCTAATACTAGTTTGAATGTTGGAGAGTGTGGTGATAGATCTAGTTCTAGTTTGAATGTAGGAGGGTCTGGTGAGTTGATATTTGAAATTGACAATGGTTCTGAGATGACATTGTCGTTATATGATCAAGAAAGGAAGCAGTTGAAGTCAAATGCTTGGCGCATTGCGATTAAGGGAGTTGATCAGTTGTTTGTTGGCGGTGCTGTTGCTTTCCGCGACTCTTTAAGCAAGTATTCGTTATTTCATGGCTTTCAATACATTTATGTTAAGAATGATGCTGAGACTGTGAAAGCACGTTGTCGTACATTGCATTGCACATGGTTTGTGAAGGCCAAGGTAGAGAAGCCAAGTGGATTGTTTAGGATAAAAGAGTTGATGAATGAGCATTCTTGTGGGGCTGCATCGTTGTCGACTAGTAGTTCTCGTAGTAGTTTTGGTTTGATAGGCAGAATATTTTCAGAAGATATTCGGTTGAGTCCGTCGAAACATCCCGTGGATGTTAGGAAGGAGTTAAAGAAAGACTATGGGATAGATGTGACTTATCGAAGAGCATGGATGGGTGTTGAGAAGGCTAGAAGTTTTGTGTATGGGGATTATACAAAATCATTTAAGGAATTAACATGGTTTGTGAATTCCTTTAAGGCTTCAAATCCTGATAGCGCATGTGACTTAGAGTGCGATGAGGCCCTGCGTTTCAAGAGATTGTTTGTCGGGTTTGCAACTTGCAAGCACGGGTTTAAATTTTGTCTACCTCTTCTGTTTCTTGATGGAACTTTTTTGAAGGGAACTCACAAAGGATGTTTGCTCGCTGCTTGTGCTAAAGATGGCAACCGAGGTAATACTTCTATCTATCTTTTGTAGATGCAGTATATTTGTATTTTCTACGCATTTTTTTCGATCTTGTACGAAGTAGTGAACTGCATTCTGAAAATTTAGCAATGCTTTGTGTTAGATTTTGCCATGTTTTCATTCTTGACAAAAATTTAACAGTGGTAGATATGGGCAGATATGAAACTAACCACTACTTGCTAGAATCCCCATGAATAGTGTACTGATTTGCAATTCCCACTTGATTCTACCATGAAGAGAATGGACAGGTTTGTAGGTTGTACACATGGAGTGATTTCGACCAATGCAAAGTTCATCTGGGGATACAACGAGGAGCATATTTACAAACAATTGTGGATATCCAACGATTCCCAAGTTGTTGTGGGATTAGTGTACTTAAGAATAAATGTACATATTGGATTTAATAGTATGAGGTTTTCATTTGAAACGTGCTTATCTGGAGACGGGGAAAAAAACCTGATTTACGATCTAAAGTCTAAACTTCAGCACTGTTTTTGGATGCTCTAGATCTGTTCATTGTGGGTATTAGCGATTTCTTGTTCTCGATTTACCATTTAGAGGGGTCCGTGCTATGATCGATCTGTTTGTTGTTTATTCTATGGGCTCATGGCATGTTTGAGTGTCTTAGGATTCTGCTAATAGTCTCTGCCTTTTATTCTAATGGGTTTTTTTTTTGCTGGTTTCCGAAACATAGTAAGAACGGTGGACTAATCTAGGATAAAAATACATTACTTTGATTCTTGTAAATGTGAACCAAATTATCATGTTTCATAATCTATCTGCTCGAAGTTGCGGCTGTTGGAAAGTAGGACTTCTAGAAATGACATTTGGATAACCATGGGCATGGATGATTCATTGCCAACAATGCTCTTTTCATGCACATCTGCGCGCGAATTTTCTCCCTTGTACCATACAAGTCTTAGATTACAACATTTCTTCTCCACTCTAGAATCTGGATTACGAACTTTTTTGAAATCTTCAATTAACCTTTTCGTATGCTGTGATATTCACTTCCTGTGTAGCATCTTTCTAAGTTGTTTACAATTCCAGGCAGATGCCTCCTTTAAATTGGCAGTATAATCACATTTTGGAGATGATCACCAAAACATACAAGAACCCACTAGATTTTTATAGTGCAAATACAGCAACTTGAATGTTTTTTTACATTTCAGTCTGAAAAAACATACAAACAAAACATAATGGTGCTATTGAGCTTCCTCTTTTTTGCATAATGGCTTCACTTTAGAGGGTGAATATCTTCTTTCAAGTGCTTGAATATCTCAGGAATGTCATTAGATGCCTTTTTGTGCATTTCTGGTCCCATGGTTATTCAGTGACGGAATTAGTTTATTAAGTTTGTATCTTACCTATTTTGTGAAATCGTTCTGTTGTAAACAATAGAAATATTTACCTTCTTTCTCAACTTGAACTGATTTCAGAATAATGTTCTGAAATCTTTGAGATTGCCCTCATTACCTTTTGTTTCTCCAGCACTTTTATATAAAATGCAGAAACTTAAAGTTAAGTAAAGCTTTGCCCAATTGTGTTGTCCATATTTTCATTGGTTTAATGCTTTATCTGCTATTTATTTACTCCCCCTTTTGTATTGATTGTAGGTCTATATCCCATTTGTGTCGCTATTGTCGATTCTGAAAATTCAAAAAATTGGCACTGGTTTATGTTGAAGTTAAGAGATTTTCTGGATTTTTATAAGGAAGTAGTGTTTATATCTGATCGCCATGAAGGGTTGTTACGAGCTGTAGAATCTGTTTTCCCGTCTTCACCCCATTCGTATTGTCTACTTCATCTTAAAGCCAATTTAAGGAAGCATATGGGGGGGGGGGGGGTGGGGTTAGACACAAAAAAGAAGAAACATATTGTGGCCTTATTCCATAGGTGTGCTTGTGCAGTGAATGTACAAGAGTGTGACAAGCTTTTGAGTAAACTCAAGCAAGATGGTGGAGTAAAAGTTACTGAATTTCTGTCAAGATTAGAAAATGAACATTGGTGTCATCCTTATTTCCCAGGAAAAAGATATGGTGAGTTGACTTCCAATCTTGTTGAGTGCTTTAATAATTGGATTAGAAAGGAGCGTCGATTGCCAATAACTCAACTTGTTGATAAGATTAGACTAAAGTTAATGGACCAAATGTGTGATAGGAGGGAGTTGCAGCAAAGTGGAAAACTGTTATTTGTCCAAAATGGGACAAGAAATTGGTTGAGTTGTTTGGTCTATCGAAGACATGGAATGTAGTTAGGTCAAATGGAGATTTATATGAAGTGCAGTCTGATCCGTCAGTTGGTGTTGACATTGCGCGTCACAGTTGTTCTTGTGGAGATTGAAAGCTAAACATGTTCCTGTGCGTTCATGGTGTTTGTGCATTGAAGAAAAGTAAGAAGGACTTAAATGATTACATGGAACGTTGCTTCTTCTCTGAATCTTATCGTGAGGCGTATTCGAAATGCATCAATCCTGTACCTAGGATTTGGCAGAATGTTGATCTTGATGCTGCTAATGATATTCTTCTTCCTCCACTGTGCAAGAGACCTCCCGGACGACCTCGGACAGAAAGGATACCATCAACAGGAGCAAAGACCAGAAAAGTTACTTGTAGCAGGTGCGGACAGGTTGGTACACATAATAGGGGAACTTGTAAAGAGCCTTTGGAGAGTTGAGACTAGAGGTATAAAGTGCAGCAGGTGTGAGAAGATTGCTAGGCACAACAGGACAACTTGCACAAAGGATTTGAGAACTTGTGGGATTGCTGTTTAGAATAAGAGAGTAGGAATGTTCTTTAGAAAGGATTCTTGTTTGACATTTGCTTCAAGAATGACATTTTCATTTGAGAACTTCAGCATATTTTTCCATTGACTAATTTTTTGGAAGTGCTTAATAAATTTGTTTTTTCATTACTGTGGTTATGTTCCACTGATGAATTGAGATTGTCTTGTTTGCATACTTCTACAATAAAATTTCACTGTTCAATTTTTAGAAGTTGAAAAAACATGGCAAGATAGTGCAAATTTTGGGAATTGGCATGTCAAGATGGTGCAATTTCCATGATTATGTGTAATGGGTTTCCGGAACTTGAAACACAGGATATGCCTGTTTTGTGCCTGTTTTTACCGCTCCCCATGTCTGGGTATGTCATGAAAGTGGTGACCATTTTTAACTTCAGAATGGCTGCTGCTAATGATTCGAGAGGCCTATTCGGCCATGTTGGATGCGTTTGCGGAGGAACAAGGTGTTTTTTTGGAAGCTTTGGTGCATATTTTGGAAAAACATAAGGGCAGTATCATGATGAGAATTTAAAATTGATTCTATTTTTGAATTGTGTCTTTACTTTTTTTTGTTGTTACTGCTTTCGTTTGGCCTTCGCCGCTATGCTAATAAGTGGAATATAAGACTAACCATTATAGAAGTTTTATGATTAAATTATGTGAAGATCAGTGTACGAGCATGAACTGTTATAAATGTGCCTACATTGGTGGAAGAATTTTCAAGGATTTTGCTATGAGATTATGGTCTTGAAAATCTCAAATCTTAATTCTGATATGAAGCAGTCCCTGAAATTTACTATTGTTACTGTGAAATTAATAGGGAGAAATGATAGAGTGGTTAAATTTTGCATAGTTCACAATCCCACAACTAGAGTTGCCTAAGAGTTTAGAGTTGTACCCTGTAGGAACCATTCACTTTTGTTAATAGGTATTTAATTTTGCATATTGTTTAATGAGCGTTTGAGCTTAGTGTGAGTGATCTGAGTGAGATCTGTAGCAGGAAAGGGATAGCAATATTATGAGAAAAGGATGCAATTTGTAATCCAAACTCCTGAACCCGTTTGAACTGATAAAAATGAAGGACTATGGCAGGTTTTGCCTCCGCTGGATATTTGGTTATGGAAGCACAACCAAATATTTGGCCCCCGCTGTGTACAAATGATGTGTCTGCCACCGGACGAAATGCACCACTATAAGAAATGAGATTACTAGTATGGATTATCTTTTCTTCACAATACCCATGGTCTGACTAAAAATGGAAGCCACAACAAGTGGCAGATCCGCAGATGCATTTGGCTACACTCTCTAGTTGCATCAGATCATAGCCAAGCTCCTTGTTTTTATGTTTATTCTTGTTCTTTTTGTCTTTCGGATAGACCTCAATTACTAGTTACTAATAATAACTCCACTTTTTTCTGGGTGGGAATAGCCTTTTTAGTAGGGATAAAATTATTAGCGGTCCACAACCACCACCAAGGTTTTTCTTTCTCGAGGGAGTTTATTGAGTGCTGCTGATTTTGTCAAACCAGTCAGTCTCCGGCCCCCGAACGGCCGATCTGAGCCGTCCAAAAATTCTATAAAAAAAAAACCCCGATGGGGCCTACGCGGGAATCAACGGCATCCGAGCACCCCTTTTTCGTGTATGTTTTTCCTCCCCCCAGTCGGTACATATAACATTACTCAATATTGCCCCATCTATTCGACCATCCAGGAGCAAGACAATTCTATCCGTGTAAAGTAAATAATACTACTACTCTTCACATATGTAAAAGGTGTAAAGCTAGTCAAATTGAAATGTCAAGATGCCGACTGTGTTCGGTTTGGCAAATCCAATAAAAAACCAGTCGAAAACCTTTCAATGTGAACAATTGGTCTCTCTCTTGGTCGAAAACCTTCCAGTAATTGAAAATGTAAAATCAATGTTATGCAAAAAAATGACAGTGTTTCAAATGTAAAATTAACATTGTTTCGAGTAGATGTGGGCAGCGTGCCCTTCGGAATTTCAGGATTCCGAAAACGCAAGGGCCCAGATCGAGGGAGCGCGAGCGGAGAAGCAAGCGCTTGCAAAATACAGAGTCGCCACTCGGGTTTTGAAGGTCCGACACCCAAGGAACCGTATTTCGAAGCACTTGTCGCGCTATTTGATTTGAAAAAGTTAAGGAACCAGTCCGTCATAACCATATCTGGGTTCAGGAGCCAGGTTACGAGAGGGGAAGGGTTTTATGGCACCCCTCTCGCCCGATCCAGAGATCGGTCTCTACTTAGGCATTTGCGAAAAATGTTTGTTTGCGATTCTGTTTCATTAATCAATTTTTAGCCAATTAGGGCGGGGGAACAGTTAATCGGGGATTAAAACTGTAACAGTTTGCAGGATGTGAAAAGATATGGCATGGACGGGTGAGATAACAAGTAATAAATAGAACATCGATCATACATCAAGACAGTGCTGTGTATGATTTTAGCACGAACAAACGGCCAGCTTGCATGCGTGAATCCATCTACATGCAAGCAAACCATCGCGCGACACTATCATACACTCGCGCGAGTATTGATGCTTCACCAATGGTTTGAATTTCACCCCCTTCTGGGCTCTGGAAGGACCAGTGCTCACCCAGGCGCAAACCAAGTAGTTTATAAGTACTTGAAAGTAAACAATATTACAACAGACAGATGAAAATATTATGGAAACACAACCCCTAAACAGTGGGGGTATCTAAACAGAGGCCAAGGCCAAGCTGCTCATGCAAGGGCAGTCACTGGAAAACACAGAACCGTCGCGCGACAGTGTGATACAGACGCGCGATTGTTCAGACTGGACTTCCAGGAATTGCTTTGCACACTTAGGGCTCTGAGACATGTTCAAGAGCGTCCCAAGAGCATTCCAAACCAAGAGAAGTTATAAACTAAGCTAAACTATGATTTTTAACGTATAAAGCAGTGAGCTAATACTTTTAAAAGACTTGAAAGTAACTATGAACACAACAAGAAACTTAAAGACCAGCATCTCTTCCCCACGTGGTCCAATCTCATGCAGACACAACTGTCGCGCGAGTGTGTGGGACCATCGCGCGAGGGAGTGCTTGGTGACGGCTCTTGAAACCTTGCTAGCTTTAGGGCCAGAACTGGTATTGATTACCAGTCTTGACCCTGCCAGCCCCCCTCAGGGGTTCGAACAGTGAGCAGAAAGGTATTATACCTTTGCTTGAGTGTCTTGGAGATGGTTTGCATGAGGTGGTGAGGCTTGGAGGGTGATTATGTGGGAGTGAGTGTGGTATGGGATGTTTGTGCTTGAGCTTTCCTTCTTCTTTCTTGGAGAGAAATTTTGGTAACCCTTTGCAATGAAGCATTGGGGGGGGGGGGGGTTTATAGAAGAATGGGTTGGTTGGTGGCTAGACAAGGCCATGCAACCAGCCAACAAGGCTGGTCACATTTGCTTGGTGGAGAAGTGGGGTGGCAAAGGTGATGGGAGAATGGGGTAGAGGTGGTGCAAGGGGAGCCCCCCAGAATGCTGTTCAGTCGACGAAACGGGGTCACATAGGCCTGTAGCCCCCCGATCACCACGCAATCTGGGTGAAAATGACAGGTGTTGACCATCGCCCGAGAAAGTGAGACCATCGCGCGAGGGTTAACAGTCAAAACTTTGACTTTGACCACCACCTGGCAAACAAAGCATCGCGCGAGTGTTTCAGTGCATCGCGTGACTGTCAAAACCGAGGCCCAGGTTTGGATTCAAGGGTTTTCAGGGCTAAGGATGGGTTCCACATACGCCAAACTCAAGCCATTCCAAGTTCTCGAGACTGTTTTCGACCTGATTCATCATCGGGGAAACAAGAAACCGAAAAACGAAGTAAAACGATCGGGAAGTCAGATTGGGGTGTCTACAGTAGTCCCTCTTTGACGGCACGCGGAGCACCATTGGTTGGTACGGGTAACGTCAAAGATTTCTAGACACCCATCCAATGAACCCAAAAGTCGATTAAACGAAGAGTGCAAGCAAGTATATACAAATACCGTGCACCAAGGGATTGGAGAGCAAATCGATCGCTGTTTTGGATTCAGACGGATAGATCGTCGCTAACTGATAATCGGACGGATGGATCGTCGCTGATTTGAAATATTTGGACGGATGGATCGTCGCTGATTTGATAATCGAACGGATGGATCGTCGCTGATTTGAAATTGGACGGATGGATCATCGCTGATTGATATATTTGGACGGATGGATCGTCGCTGATTGATATTGGACGGATGGATCGTCGCTGATTTGATAATCAGACGGATGGATCGTTGTTGATTTGATAATCGGTAATAAAAGATATCACGAAGGGATCCAATTGCAAGGCCCGAGTAAGACTCCTGGGCCATTATTAAAGCGATACACATGATCGGGCCTGAACCAGAGGCTGAATTTGGCCAGCGGCCCAGTTGGACCATCGCGCGAGGGATTCAAACCATCGCGCGATTGTTTCCTGTTGGGGCTTGGGTCTGAAACCAGCCCAGACCCGGCCCGAGGCTGCCTTCTTCCTTTTAATCGACGGGGACGTTCGAAAATCGCTCACAGCAGTTTTGAACTCCCTGCAACACTATTCTCTCTCAAACTCCCCCTCTCCCAACCTTCGATTTTGTCTCAAAACCAAGTAAAACCAGACACGTACCAATATCCATGGCGGACCATGGCGCTATCCAGGGTAGTGAACAAGTGGTTGATCGTCCGGAGGACGAGGGAGGACCAATGGAGGTCGAAACAGAGGATCAACCGCCAGCGAGGGCTGTCGCGGATACCAGTGCAGAGGTAACGGGTGGTGGTGATGGCGAACGGGGTCGCGAGCAGGAGGTGGGTGGCGAAGGCGATCGTCGCGCGACGCAGTCAGACCGTCGCGCGACAGTGGAGATCGGGGCCGTGAGGATTGGAGTCGTGCAACTGGACCCGAGTGAGGCCGTGAGTGGCTCGGTAGTAGTTGGTGGCACTCCCGAGGGTGTAGGCAGTGGAGGTACCGAGGGTGGTGGCGCCGGGCCAAGCGAGACTCCGTTGAGGGATCCAGCAAAGGGCAAGGGTGTAGCAACCGAGAAGGAGGGTGCCACAGAGGTTCCTGAGGATGAGGTACTGTTTCGGCCAGCGGCAACATCGTCGGGCCACAGACCGATGATGAGACAGGATCTTGCTGAGTTCCTGAGTGAGGAGAGGCTAGCCCGGCTCCTCGAGGAGGATCCCATGATTGGGGCAGCTGTTTTGGAGGCTCGAGAGGAGCGAGAGCGGGAGATAGCCGCTTCAGAGGTCGCAGAGAGGGCCGAAAGGGCGAGAGCCGCTGAGGAGGAGGTTTTGAGGGATGCGGAGGCCGAGGAGCGGGTTGGAGCGAGGGCACAGGGGCCCAGGGTGACAGCAGTGTCGGAGGCAGAGGGTTTGACTCGTGCTCCATTTTCAGCAGAGGGGTACAGGCCACCGGTTCCACATTTGTTTGTACCATCGGGTCTTGCGGCATACAGGCCACAGCAAGCGGAGTATGACCCCGAGCTTGTTCTGAGAGACCCTGATACCCACATTTCGAGCAGCTGGGCTGAGGTAAATTTCTGAAAGTCCTTCATTTCCTTTTGTGATTGCAAATTCAATACAATGCATGTGCTTACATACCGAAAAACGTAGGATAATCCTTTGAAGTAGATTTGAATAGTGACACTATAGTTTCACGTTGAATGCCATGCATGAGACATAATAACTTGAACCAACCATCTACTGCCAAGTTGTATTGATTACCTAGAACTTGAGAATGAAAGCTTTACATGCTGATATATCCCCTGTTGATTGTTTCCGTGTTTAATGCAGGAGAGAGCGAGACAGAGAGACATTCGAGGTTTTGGGGGCGCCTGCAGCTCCTTGGCGTTGTACCAGGGTTTGCCTGAGAGGGTGAGGCGATTGGTGGATGAAGCGGGTTTCGGGGAGTTCATACAGACCCTTACTCCGGCCAGGAATGACCATGCGGTCTTGGTTGCACTTGCAGAGAGGTGGAGGGATACCACCAACACCTTCCACCTGCCGCTCGGGGAGATGACAGTGACGCCCACGGACTTTGCGGCAATCACTGGTTTGAGGGTTGGAGGTGACCCTATCCCATTTGATTCGGGCATACGGGAGGACGAGGCGGCCCTGGAATGGTTCTTGGGAGAGGTGCCCAAGGTTGAAGAGGGGATGGCGAGATATGGGCAGTTTACCCGGTACCTTGCAAAGGAGGTGGCGACCGAGCAGGAGGCGGAGCAGATGGCCCGGGCGTACCTCTTGTACCTTTTTGGTGCTACCCTGTACCCGAACAGGCGTAGTAAGGTTCACCTATCGTACCTGCCTACACTGAGAGATCTGAGGACAGCCTCACGCTTCGACTGGGGAGGAGCTGCACTTGGTGCAGCTTATGGCTTCATGGGGGACTCATCGAGGACTGAGATGAGCACTGCTGGGTACTGGCGAATTTGGGAGGTATGATCATAATAGAGTAAAGTACATTTCCTATATATACTTATCTGTTTGAATACATAAGCTGCTCAAAAATATTCCTGCATTGTACTAATGATTTGAACTTTGATGACTGTGCAGCTCTGGGCCTACGAGGTTTTAAACATGTGTCGTCCAATGACGAAGAGTCTAGACTTGGGGATCCTCCCGCGTGCTCATATCTGGAGCAAGAAGAACATGGGAGAGAAAAGAGGGAGAGGCGACCTGAACGGCTTCAGGATATACCTAGACGAGCTCCGACCCTCACAGGTATGACATGACTTTATCAAATAGAAATATGCCTCCCTTTTTTATTGCTTTAATGCTGTCGCTGACCGTCGCTTGCGTTGCTCGCTTGTGCAGGTAGAGTGGGATCCTTGGAGAGTGGCAGAGCCAGAGCCCGAATACTTGACCAGGAGCAGGGTCGTGACGGCGAGCAGAGTTCTGCTCGAGTCGGCTTTTGGTTGGCAGTGGTACTTGGGTGACCGAGTGACACGCCAATCACTTGGCCACGCAGGGTTCCAGGTGCCCGGACCACTTCCACCACGGGCCTCACACACAGGGGAGTACGCGTTGGCCGAGCTAGAGATCTTCACGCGGCCTGACACCGACTTGACACGCTACCTGCGTCCCGGCATGGATTATGCCGTCTACCAGAGGGAGCGTTTGGCGGGGCCACTGAGAGTACGAGAGTTCAGGGAGGTCCGGAGTCAGGCTCGCGGGGCTGCTGAGGAGAGGAGAGCCATCACAGTGAGGCAGAGTAGTGGAGAAAGTCGCGCGAGGCGGGGTCCAAGTGGACCTGTGAGGGGTGGGCCACCAGAGTTGACATGGCATATAGCAGTGGTGGACTCTCAGGGCAATCCGGCCGAGCTACACCTAGTTCCTGCCAGAGTTGAGCCAGCGCCCGTCACTGTGCCGGTAAGACATTGTATCCTTCATTACTGTACTTTCATAAAATCTTGAAACATTGCTCCATTACTTATGTTCAAGTTGTCCTTGCAGGTGCCCAATGAGTGGGCGAACGAGGCCGTTCGGCGTATGCTTGCACTGGAGAATGTGATAAGGCGGGCGGCAAATGGCTTGCCTTTGGACTTGCGCTACCCATCACCGGCAGCTCAGAGGTCTCATGTATATTTCCCAGAAAAACGATACATTCCTGCATTCGATACTTGACGTATGCATGCTTTGCTCGATACATAGTATACTTTAATTGCCGTCAACTTTGAAATTGATTGTACCTGCCTGTAAACATACAATACACAGAACATATACTAAATGTGCAAAAATTTACAATGCAGACACAGGGACGGGCAGCTCCTAGGAGAAAAAGTGCCAGAGATCCTCCACAAAAGAAGCTAGCAAGCAGGACTCCTGCTCCTCCACCTACTGCTAGACCACAGACACGGGGCGTACAGCCACCCGTTGCGAGTGAGGAGGCGGCCCGAGAGGTCGTGGCGCGCGCCGAAGAGAGGTATCAATTGAAGATGCGCCAAAGGCCCTCGCAAGACGAGCCGGTCCGCAAGAAGCGGCTGATCCTGCCCGAGGATTCTGAGGAAGAAGAAGAAGAGGAGGGAGAAAAAGAAGAAGAAGACGAGGAAGCGCCTGACAGCAGCGGCTCAGACGACTCAGCTGACGATCCTGGTTTTAGACAGGATCCTAGAGAGAGAGACGACGACGACGACGACGGAGATGGTGACTGGTTCGGAGAGGGCTGAGGGCTACTAAGAAGCCTCATTTCTCTTTCCACATCCTTGATTTTTGCTTTTTGGGCCTGCGCGCCCGCGTAGATAGATGAAAGGCCGGAGTGCCTTAGTTGATACTTGATACATGTTTTCGGGGCCTGTGTGCTTTTTTGACTTGATGGGCGAGTGTGCCAGCGTTGACATGATGACTTTGAGCGGCCGAAGCGCCGCACGCACAGTATTCTTCTTTACTTTGACATAGATAGATTACGGTTTAGCTATAAAATTTGCATTTTCAGTTCATTTTGCTCTTGTAATGAACTTAGAATAAATAAGCGCTTGCCACTAATACCATGCTTGCATTGATAATGTACCGAGACTGCTCACAAACGCATACGTGCGCATAGACAGAACTAACTAAGAGAAAAAATGAAAATGTACCCCAGGATACGGCCAGGATACGAGGATACGAAGGAATGAAATATTTCACAAGTCAAAACCTAAAATACCCCAACTTGGATAAAAGGGATGCTTCCGTGAGGTCATGTATATACAAAATGACCTACGAGAGCTGATAGATTCGAGAAACACCTCCCGAAACACAAAATCGCCCCAAAACCTTACGAAAGACACAAAACGGACACGAGATGGAAAAACATGACTCTATTATGTCCCGGACTGAAACCGACACCTCCGTACGGTCATATTAGGTCACCATGACTTGTACGGCTTGAGAGAAAAGGACACGAACCTTCGGATCGAGTTTCGAACTCCCGAAATGCTCATTTGGCCTTGAAACGAGCCACCGAGGGTTCAAAAACCTCGTTAAACGCAAAATCTCGAATCTGATGCTTGGATATAGTTGCATATGCTCATAGTGACTTGCCGGAACCATAAAAGTTGCAAAAGTAGCCTTGGAACGGGAAGCGACCAAGATTGGACAGTAGCTGGTGCAATCTGTCAAAATGCAGGCTGAACCATCGCGCGAGGCATTGAGTCCATCGCGCGATGGAATGGATGTTGCTCACTCGCGCAATGGAATGAGATCATCGCGCGATGGTTGGGCCGTGCCAGGCCACCTTTATTTAACCATTTCAGATTTTTAGGATGACCAAGCCCTGTCATCACCCTTTAACTGCTCAGAGTACTTCAGGGGGCAGTGCAGAGATGCCTTCACTTTGGAGAAGAAGATGCCAAGTTGTATGGATATTTGCACTGGGAAAGGAGAACATTTCATGTACTCTGTCTATAAAGAGGCCAATGCCTTGCTAATGAAAGGCATTCTTCCCACAGCTTGAGAGTCCCACGAGAAGCAGAATGGCGAATAATCTTCCGGCCTTGATTAGCCCATGGCTCACGGCCTTTGTTGCTGGAGATTGGCTGTCATTCCGGTTTCACGGGTTGGCCGCATTTCGTTTCCTCCGCAATGTGAGGGTCCGTCCTGAATTTCTGAGGGCAGCCCTACAATTCTGGGACCCAGAGGTTCACGTGTTCAGGTTTGGGGTTAACGAGCTGTGCCCAACCGTGGAAGAGTTCGAAGCATACCTCCAAGGAGTTGCCTCAAGCGTGATTATCGTGCCGCCTTATAGGAAAAGCATGCCAAAGCTCCTACAGTCAAGTCTTGGCACCACCCGGGGAGCGGCCGAAAGTTTGCTAACTGGAGGGCAAATCAACATCATGCGCCTAATGGAGTGGTATGGGCCAGAAGGGGACGTAGAGAATATAGCTGTGCAGGCTCGGCGTCGATTTGCTCTGGCTATCGGCGTGCTAGCCGCTTATTTACTGGTATCTCCAAATGGGCAAGTCAACCCCATGCTTGTGAGCGTCGCCGCTCAAATGGGTGCCCGAAGAAATGTGGTACCACTGGTTCTGGCGGAGACACTCACAGGTTTGGATTTGGTTTCTTCCGGCCAAACAGACGTGTTTGGCGGTAGTCCACTACTACTGCAGGTTAGCTTAGTTCTCACTCAGCTCACCTTTTTCTGGCTTTCGCACATTCTGTTTTTACCTCATCTCTCAGCTAAGGCTATATGTAGACACCCCATTCTGGACTGTCCAGATAACGTTATTTGTCGATCTTATATTTCCCCAATGATGATTTTAGTCGAAAACAGTTTAAGGACAAAGGTGTGGTCGAGCTTTGAGCGTCCCGAACCTCTCTCAAACACCTTTCAAAACCCTTCAAACCAGAGCCAAACAGCCCCAGCAAAACCCAATTGGCATACGCCAGTGTCCTGGAGGCGTACGCCAGTTATCTGCCACGTGTCAGTCATCGACCAGTGGCTTAGCTTTTACTGGAGCACGCCATTTACAAGTGGCGCACGCCAGTCAAACCCAGTCAAATCAACTTTATTCAGCAACTTGGGCGGGACTTTTGTGCCACCCTGACGTCGGCTACAGCGTCCCTGATGATTACTTTCGGCAGAGACGTTCCCTCTCTCTCCTACACCCCCCATCAAGGCAAGTCCCATGCATTTAATGCATGGGAGGCTCCAACCTTGCCTTAGCCAGCCAAACAGGCCTTAGCACCTAACTGATCTCAGTCTTCCCCCCCTATAAATACCCCCCTTGCATTCATTTGCAAGGGGTTGGCCTCATTAAGAAGTAGAAGCTCTCTCCTTCCTCCTTTCTTGCTCTCTATCCCTTTTTCTTCCATTGAAAGAGAAAAGAAAACAGCCCACTTCCACACACCCTGCTGACATCCAGCCACCATCTAAGCTTCCATCTCCAAGCTTTAAAGTTCAATACCACCTTCAATCCTCAAACAAAAAGGTATACCACCTTTGTGTCCCTTTCTGTTTTTGGCCCCTGAGGGGAACCAGTGAGGCCCAGGCTAGTAAGTAATACTAGTCCTGGCCTCAAACTGGCAAAATACGACAAACGTATGAGGTGATACATGGCGGACGCCAGTAACCATATGCCGTACGCCAGTCATGGTAGAACGAGCACTACTGGCGTGGGGATCATGGATCGTCATTCCTCTTATTTTATCTTTCTGTCAGTCACCCTTGCATGCTAAATAACCAGTTTACCGCTTTCTGTATATTTAGAACTGTTTAGATGCAGTAGTTAATACTCGCTTCTTATCTGCTCAAAAGGCCCCTGGGATCCTTCTGGTCATGCTCCAGAGCCCAGATGATGCAAAAGCCAAGCACTGGATTAGGGTCCAACGTGCGTACGACAGTCCACGACTGGCGTACGGCAGTTAAAGCTAGGATCCAGTGGCTGGCCCTTTGCATCTTAGTTCAATCCTGGCCTCCTTTCTGTCCCCACATTGTTTAGGGGGTTTCCTGTCTATTTTCATGGCTTCAAGCCATCTCATCTGTCTGTAAATGTATATATCCTGCTTATTTAACTGCATGATTTGTCCTGGGTGTGCGCTGGTCCCTTTCCAGAGCCCAGAGGATTGCAAATAGGGACTGTGAAGCTTAACAAGTGGAGTACGCCAGTTATGAGGTGGCGTGCGCATGTACAATCAGCATGCAGTGGCTCGGCCAGTGCATGCTGACGGAACCTGCTTACGTTCCTTCAGGGCAGCGTACTTCAGTTTATTCAAGCTACTCAGTACTTGTTCTCAATCTATGTTTAGCATTGCAATCAAAATCATCCATAAACATTTTGTCGCCTAATTGCAACTTGTTAAAGTTTTAACCCCCCATTAACTGTTCCCCCGCCCTAACTGGCTAAAAAATGATCAAATGAGAGAAAAATGCAAATGTTTTATAAAACGCCCGAGTAGAGACCGATCTCCGGATTGGGCGAGAGGGGTGCCATAAAACCCTTCCCCTCTCGTAACATGGCTCCCGAACCTCAGATATCGAAGGTGACGACGGACCGGTCTACGCCTTTTCAAAATCAAACAAACGTGGCAAACGTTTTTTCGAGTTCGGTTCCTTGGGTGCTCCTACCGCTAAAACCCGAGTGGCGACTCCGAATCGAGGCGTTTCGCCGCGCTCTTCCAGCAAAAAGGGCCGCGCCCAATTTTACGAATAAAATTTCCGGGGGCGCGTGCCCACAGTGGCGACTCCGCTGGGGACATTGCATTGATTGATATTTGACGATTAATACATAATTGAACAATTCTCAAAAAGCTTGTCAAAACAGTACGCTTCGCGCTGCTGAAGAACGGAATGGTAACGTAACAGGATCTCAGCATCCGACCAATCCGAACTGGGGCTTTTTACTATTGTTCTCTTGTGTAGTTTTCTCCAAAATATCAATTAACAAAAGTGAGCCAAGCTTCAAAAGGCGTTTGTTTTCAAAAGTGTTGCATTTTTCTCTCATCTAATCATTCTTCGGCATTCTCCATTCGTATCGATGGTTGGTCAGCCCCGTTGAGGTGTTTTGGGTAACCGGCACAGTTTACTGGAGCCCGGGGTCCTCGAACGCCCAACAACCTTGGACGATGATGAGTCGTACTACCGTTCGACCATTGCTTTGCTCCACGCGTTGCAATGGGAGGTATATCGCGGCTCTAGTCAGAGGAACCCCTTTAAGCCAAAACCGGCCTCTACAGCGTGTACAAAGCACTAGAACCTTTCAACCTAAGACAGGAACCCGCAGGGTAGGATTACTTGCTTCTAACCCCATATCCTGTCTATGTGTTACCGCTTTCCATATCGCATGCCTGTACATACATTCATGATCGTTTTGCGTAGGAGCATGCTAGGGCGGCTTTTAGGGTGTCTTTTGTCGAGTCTGTCTTGCGCCCACTCGGCATTTGCCTTGGACCGATGACGAGTCGTGCATCTCGATGTTGCACGTTACAAAAATTTTCAAAGTCCTTGATCAATGAGACTTCGGGAAATCGACACTTTCTAAGTCTTTGACCAATACCCCATCGAGGTTTCGAACCGAAAACTTGGAACAACGGTGAACATGGCATGATGCTTACACCACTCAGGTTAAAAGTGCTAATCACTTACACCAGGCTCCGGCACAGTGCTGCCTACGCCACTTCGGTTACGGTATCATGACATCTACACCGAGCTGTTCCAAAATCAAACTTTGAAACTTCAAGAAGGGAGAAAGTCAAAGGCTTAGGCTGTTTTGGCATCTCTTAGTAACATTCGATTCAGTCAAGGATACACCGTCGAAAAGAAATCCGAGGATTCCATCGCAACCGTCCGAATGGTGTAAAGCAGACTCCCCCTAGTTGTAGAGTCTAGGAGGACACCGACGACGTTGGCATGATCATTTTTCAATTCCCGTCTATTCTTTCAAATAAAATGACTGCAGGCTGTCACTGAGCTCTTGTACTTTGCCGTCTAGTCATGCTGATGTCAAAGCAGAATTCCGAGATCAAGAGCCAAACCTACTTGGGACCGTCCGTCGAGTCTGTTTGAGGATCTGATTTGGGGTTCGTTTTTCAGTCGACCGCAACGGAAGTTCTGGCCTGCACTGTGTCACGAGAGGATTCACCGCCGACTACTCCGCACGAGTCCTCTCCGTCTACTCCATCTCCGCCAGCATCTCCCAAACCTGTTAAAATAGAAGTACTAGCCATGGCGGATGTCCCACCTCCGAATCTTGCAATCGTCCTAGCCGATCTACAGCGCAACCTGGCCATCATGCAACAGAGAGCCGACCAGGCCGACGCCTCTATGGCCAATCTCCAAACCCTAATCGAGGAGCGACTTCCCCTGGTAGCAGGAGGGGAAGGCGGTGAAAGGCGTGAACAGGGAGCCGCCGGCCAAGAGGAACCATTGGTTGAGAACCCCGCTCCAAGCCCAGAAATGGCAGCTTTGGTCGCCAAGATGGCCAAGTTGGAAGAAGCCGTCGCCAAATCTGAAAGAAAAGGGTCGGGAGCACTAGACATGGACCGCCTCTGCCCGTTTCCGAATGCTCGGCTGCCCGATCGGTTTAAAATGCCCGACTTTGCAAAATTCGACGGCAGCGGAGACCCGAAAACTCACTTGTTGGCCTATCACGGAGCCATGAAGCTGCATGGCGTCGAGGAGGATGCCATGGCTCAGCTATTTCCGCAAACTCTGGCCGGTCCCGCCTTCCAATGGTTTCTGTCCCTCGACATCGCCAAGAGGCGGACCTGGGAGGACATCGGCACGGCCTTCAATGCTCAGTACAGCTACAACGCACAGCTCAAAATGACCACTCGGGAGTTGGAATCCACCAAGATGACTGCAAAAGAGTCCTTTGCAGACTTTATCCAAAGATGGAGAGCCAAGGCCGCTCTCATGCCCGACCGCCCAAGCGAGAAGGATCAGATCCGCATCATCTCCCGTAATCTGCAGCCCGACTTCGCCAAAAACCTTGTGTTGGTTCAGGGCGCAAACTTTGAAACCTTCTACGACTCCGGGCTGGCCATCGAAGAGGCCCTCCAAACCGGCATTCTGCCTAGGAGTGACAATTCCTCCTCCGCTTCAGCCTCAAAATCAAGGCCTCGTGCATACACCGGGAACAGCACTGCTTTGTTCGGTGGCAACAGCTACGCCAACGCGAACTCTGCCAACAACCCCGCTACCCAAAACTCTAACCACATTGCCGACATTAACCAAGTTCAAACCCCTCAAAGACCCCGAAACCGCAACCAACCTCGTAACTTCGCCAACTTCGAGGCACCTCTCTCCTCGGTGTTGGAGAAGCTAATCAAAACCGGGCACCTCAGGCCTCTAGCCCCAACTCCACTTCCTCAAAATCCACCCCCTAGCCATAACCCCAACGCTTTCTGTGCGTACCATCAAATGCCCGGCCATTACACCGATTCCTGCTACCGCCTCCGTCATGCGATACAGGATTTGGTGGACAATGGCACCCTTCCAACTCCACCCGCAAAGCCCAACGTCATCTCCAATTCCTTACCCAAGCATGACCCTAACCCTCAAGTGAACCAGATAAATCTTAGCTCCACCATATTCAACCCCACCGACCACATTACCTCAACCTTCAACCAAAGACCAATTGTACCCTTCCCCTCCGAACCAAGCATTAACATGATGGCGGCCGGTTGGGCCATGGAGGACAGAGCCAAGGAGTGGGAAGAGCTTTGCAGTGATTGGACTGAACAGTATAATATGGGATTCCCTGCGCACCCTCAGGTCAATCAAATGTGGCTAGATCAGTGGCAGGAAGAATGGAACGCGGCGCAGGTTGACCCTCTGGATGGTCTCTCTCTGTTCACGCTCTTTTACCAGCCCGAATTAAACCCCGTCGAAGTGGAAGCCGAGGAGTACGTGTGGGATCCACAGCCTGGTGGATGGCAATTGGGTCAAGGCCTCGAGGCGGATGTGGACCAAAACGACTTTGATGAGAAGTACTGGGACCAGTTCCAGGAGGGAGAGGTTGTGCCCGAAGTTCGTCGCCCGCTAGGCGCCATGTTACCCTTGGTAAATGCTATTGCTGACACGCTCGACCGTCGCATCCATGAGTGTGATATTACCCTCGACGTTGTTTCTGTGGAACGGCCGCGTCCTGTCATTACAGCCCCCGGGGATGACTGCTCAATCATGGTTCTAGATGCGCTTCCGGCCGACCTCTGGGATGCGGAAGAAGCTATTAAGACCTCACCGCCCGCTGATATTTGGGACGTCGACAACATTGTCGACCTCAACATGGGGAACGAAGTATGGACCGTCAATACTGCTCTCGTCGATGGAGGATTTTGGGACGTTCCATTCGTCACTAACCCAGGAGCACCATTTGAAGAAGAGGCTGCACAGGATCCCGCCTTTTGGGAGGGTCTAGTGATGGAGGATTTGGAATGGGATACCGCTCTGGGGACAGATTCGACTGCAGCGGTGGCATCAACGGACAAAGGGAAGCGCAAGCTGGAAGAAGTACCGGCCGATCTGTGGGATTCTATTGACTCATCATCTTGGTGGGACGTGGCCAATGTCACTAGGAGCGGCCGAGTGTTTCAGCCTTCCAACCTCCAGGCGGGAAGCTCGTCCAATCCGCCCGGTCAGAAAGCCACTGTTCCCGCTGCTCAGCGAACTGATCCGCTCTTTCCGAATGGGGCTCCAGAAGAAGACGCCATTTTGAAACAGCTCGAACGGATTCCTGCCGCCGTCTCTATCTGGGGTCTGATATCGTCATCAAAGGAGCATCGTGAGAAGCTGTCTTCCGCATTGGCCCGGCTCACTGTACCGATCGACATTACCCCCGAGGCCATGATTGCTCTCGTGCTACCACTTCTCTCTAAACACTCCGTCACTTTCACTGAGAGGGATCTGCCCGTTGAAGGAACTGCTCACAACCGCCCGCTGCACATCACCATCAAGTGCCGGGGACATTGGGTGCCAACCGTGCTAATTGACAACGGCTCAGCTATCAACGTTTGCCCGATGAGGGTTGCCTACCGTTTGGGATTCTCAAAGAGCGACCTAACGCCCTCCAATCTGGCCGTCAAGGCATATGACAGCACTCGCCGCATGGTGGAAGGAACTCTGATGCTGAAACTGGATGCTGAGGGTTTCGAAATGGATGTAGAGTTCCACGTGGTTGACGTCCCCGCCACCTTTAACCTGCTGCTGGGCAGACCTTGGCTTCATAGGGCCGACATTATGGCTGTACCTTCAACCCTACACCAGAAAGTCATGCTGGGGCTGCCTACCGGAACCTTAACAATCTGCGCGGACTCTGGGATCCGCCCGCTCACGGATGACGGCACGCCTGTCTTGGGCATTATGCACGGGGAAGAAGACTCGGACTTCGGGGGTTTCTCTTTCGACACATCTGGCTCAGTCCTCGCCATTGCCATGGATGATGACTTCACCATAAGCTCAACTGTCCTCGAAATGATGAGGAAGATGTCATTCATGCCGGGCCTAGGACTCGGGGCCAACCAACAAGGGATCGCCGAGTTCCCTGTCTTTCCTTCCAACAGCGGCCGCTTTGGTCTTGGTTACACTCCACCGGCCAAAGGCGCCGAAAAGAGGAAAGACACGGGAAAACCTCGAACCCTTTTTGGTAACCCCGACAGCTACTTTGTGCGAGAGGGAGGAGGTTCTGCTTATTCGGGACAGATAGAGCCGTTTTGGGATCCAGAGGCTTCCACTTGGCTGCCGGGATTTGAAATATTTGCTGCGGATACCTGGTCCGATGAAGAGTCGGCCGAAGAAAAACTGGCCAAAAAGGAGTTCGAGAAGCAGCTGGGTCAGACCAAGGGAGAGTTTGACTGGCTGAAGGCTTTTGATCAAGGGGATCTGGAGATGCTGTTCTCCCAAGTAGGTTTGGTTGGCAAGGGCGAAGAAGCTGAAGTGCTGATGCTCGGGCCCGACTCCCCAGATACTCTCGAGGATCCTACCTCTCTCATTGTGAAGGCACAGGGAAGTCTCAATAATTGCATTTTCACTCCGCGTCTAACATGCATTGACGATGAGTCTGAGTCTGACACAGAGTCTGTCAAGTCTAAGTCTAGCTCAGAGTCGGAGCTTGTGCCTCTCGGCCCTCCACGTCGTAGCTTTTACTTCGAGTTCGAGTCTGTTGTACTTGGCAACCCCGTGGGGTTTTATGAAATGCATGATCCTACTTCTGACTACTTTGCTAGCTTCTATATAAACTGTGTCGACCCTGACGATGAAGGAACAGACTTCGACGGGGATATCCCGGCTGAGTTGCGTTCCCTCATCGAAAAGGAAGACGAAAGGCGTGCTCAGCCTCTAAAAGAAGAAGTAATTTTTGTAAATTTGAAAGACGAGGATGACCCCCGCATGATGCAAATCGGTGCAAATCTATCCCCAGAAAATCATGCCGGAACTATCGAGCTTCTCAAGGAATTTCCCGAGGTTTTCGCGTGGTCTCATAAGGATATGCCCGGCATCGATCCCGAGATAGTGCAGCATCGCATCCCGTTAGAGCCTGGGGCTGTCCCCGTCAAACAGAAGCTCCGCAGAATGAGGCCGGATTGGGTTCAGAAGATCAAGGAAGAGGTTACTAAACAGATTGATGCAGGGTTCATAAGGGTTGCAGAATACCCCAAATGGGTGGCCAACATCGTGCCCGTTCCTAAGAAGGATGGAAAGATCCGAGTCTGCGTCGACTTCCGGGACTTAAACAAGGCAAGCCCCAAAGACAGTTTTCCCTTGCCACACATTGACGTGCTTGTGGATAACACGGCGGGGCATGCCTTGCTCTCTTTTGTCGACGGATTCTCCGGATACAACCAGATCTCTGTGGCACCCGAGGACCAAGAGAAAACGACATTTGTCACGGAATGGGGGACTTACTGCTATGTAAAGATGCCGTTTGGGCTGAAGAACGCCGGGTGCACTTTCCAACGGGCTCAAACGACCTTGTTTCACGATTTTATCCATAAGACCGTCGAGATCTACGTCGATGACATGATTGTGAAGGCAAAGGAGGAAAAAGACTATCTCCCGACACTCAGGCAATTTCTCGAAAGGCTCCGCAAGTACAATGTGCACCTGAACCCACAAAAGTGCACGTTTGGGGTCACGTCAGGCAAAATGTTGGGGTTTCTGATCACCGCGAGGGGAATTGAAGTGGATCCTTCCAAAATCAAAGCAATCCTCGAGATGGAGCCACCCAAGTCTGAAAAAGGTGTGCGAAGTTTTCTAGGGAAGGTCCAGTTCATCAGCAGGTTCATCTCTAAGCTAACTCTAACCTGCGGACCGTTGTTCCATTTGCTCAAAAAGGGGGTCCCATTCGAATGGACGGAGAAATGCCAGACCGCTTTCGAGTCTATTCAGAGGTATTTGCAGAACCCACCGGTGCTGATGCCGCCAACGCCGGGTCGGCCTTTGATTCTCTATCTGTCCGTTTCTTCAACAGCCATGGGGTGTCTGCTAGCACAGGAAGGAAGCAATGGGGTCGAGAAGGCTGTGTACTACCTGAGCAAGAAGATGGTCGGATCTGAGGAGCGTTATACCCCTCTGGAAAAGACGTGTTGGGCGCTAGTTTGGGCTACAAGAAAGCTTAGACACTACATGCTAGCCTATTCGGTGAGACTGATTTCTCGGATGGATCCTATCAAGTATCTGTTCGAGAAGCCGGCGCTCACCCATAAGCTAGCACGTTGGTTGCTTCTGCTGGCTGAGTTCGAACTCCAACATGTCACGAGGAAGTCTGTAAAGGGGCGCGCTGTGGCCGAATTTTTAGCTGATCACCCTATCGACGGCCCGGAAGACGTGGATTTCACATTCCCCGACGAAGAGGTTCTAACAGTGGTCGAAGAAGTATGGACACTCTATTTTGATGGGGCTGCTAACCAAAGGGGATTTGGGATCGGAGTATTGTTGATCACGCCCGCCGGTGCACACATTCCTCTCGCCTTCAAACTGAATTTCGATGTCACCAACAATCAAGCCGAGTATGAGGCCTGCATCGTCGGAATGGAAGCTGCTATCGCTTTAGGGGTCGAGAAGTTGGAAGTAATTGGCGATTCGAACTTGGTGGTTTCCCAAGCCAATGGAGATTGGAAGGTTCGGGAGGAAAAGCTGAAGCCTTATCACCAAGATTTGGAAGAACTGATTCCTCGCTTCAATAAGGTGACTTTCACCCATGTCCCACGCTTGAGGAATCAGTTCGCCGATGCCTTGGCGACTTTGGCTTCAATGATCGAACTTCCAATAGGAGTTAAGCTGCGGCCAATTGTGATTGAACAGAGGGACTTGCCCGCTTACGAGTATATCAACGCCATTGATGATGTCGATGATGGCCTACCCTGGTACCATGACATTTGGAACTTTGTGGAGCGCGGGGAGTTCCCTATTGAGGCCACGAAGAAGGACCGGATTGCCTTACAGAGGCTGGCTTCTCAGTACATCATCTGTGGGGGGAAGCTGTATCGAAGGTCGCACTGTGGGATGCACAAGCTCTGTGTCAACGGCGTCGAGGCAACAAGGATAATGGAAGAGGTTCACGAAGGAGTCTGCGGGCCTCACATGAGCGGCGTCATGCTCGCTAGGAAAATCCTCAGGCAGGGTTACTACTGGTCTACAATGGAGACGCAATGCATCGACTATGTCCGGCGCTGTTACAAGTGTCAAATCCACGCGAACTTGCAGCATGTCCCTCCGTCTAAGCTGTATGGCATGACTTCGCCGTGGCCGTTCTCTGTTTGGGGCATCGATGTTATCGGGATGATCAGACCGTCTGCTTCAAACGGCCATAAGTTCATACTAGTAGCGATAGATTATTTCACCAAGTGGGTCGAGGCCGAATCCTACAAGACGCTGACAACGGTTCAAGTTGCTCAGTTCATTCGAAAGAACATCATTTACCGGTACGGAGTTCCTCAGGCATTTGTATCCGATAACGGGAGCCATTTCAAGGGGAGGGTTCTGGAGCTCTTCGAGGAATTTGGTATCGAGATCCATCATTCAACGGCCTATCGCCCGCAAACAAATGGGGCCGTCGAAGCTGCAAACAAGAATGTCGAGATGATCATCAAGAAGACTACCGAGTCTGCAAGGGATTGGCACGAGCAGCTGCCTCTCGCCCTCTGGGGGTACCGGACATCTATTCGCACTTCAACGGGTGCAACTCCTTTCTCTTTAGTCTATGGGATGGAGGCGGTACTTCCCATCGAGCTCGAGGTACCATCGCTGAGAATCATGGTCGAAAGCGGTCTTGAGGAAACTGACTGGTTAAGCGGAAGGTTTATCGAGTTGATGTTGTTTGATGAGAGAAGACTCCGGGCCTTGTATCATGTTCAGGGGTATCAGCGTCGAATTGCCCGTGCATTCAACAAAAAGGTGAAGTCCAGGGGCTTGGTCGAAGGAGACATGGTCACGAAGGAGATCCGGGCTCCAGTGTTTGATCCTCGTGGGAAATTCAGGCCGAAGCGATCCGGGCCATACATCATCAAGGCCATCCTATCCGGGGGTGCTGCTAAGCTCATCGACCTCGACGGCAATGAATTCAACACCCTGGTCAACCTGGATCAGCTCAAGCGTTATTTTCCCTGAGAGATGCTCGTTGGGTCGAAAACCACAAGGGTGGGCGATTCCAAGCAAAAGTTAGAGCAGCCTGCTAGACCGAAAACCTAAGGAGGCGGTTTTAGGCAAAAATAAATAGGCAAAAGTCGAAAGCTCGCTAGACCGAAAACCTGCAAAGGCGGTACTAGGCAAAAGTTAGAGCGTAAAAGGAGAGGTAAAATACACGAGCGAACCTTAGCCTGAACTACGTTCTGACCTGATTCCCTGAAAAAGGGATACGTAGGCAATCTCACCTTGAGATTCGGTCACACTCTATCAAAATTTTGATCCAGGTTCGACACTTTTGGGTCAATAGCGCAGTTCGAGGGGGTCGAGCACAAGTCAAAGGCTGCACCGAAGCGAGTCAGAAAGGGGGAAACCTGTTGTCTTTCAACTTTATTGCAAATTACTATTTCTAATATATAAGCTGAGCACAAAAGCCTTAAAAACAGTTGAAGCATGAAAAACAGAACAAAATGCTTAAGAAGCCTAACGGCTCGCAGTTTATTCTAAGCATAGCAGAGTGGCCCGGAGTCAGTCAATATTTTCCCTTGCATGCACATCTGCTCTCAGCCACTGTCTGTAGCGGCTCTTTAGCCCTGTTGAAAAACCCGGCATCTCAGCCTGAAGGGCTCTAAGGCCCCAGCGCCGTTGGTAACCGCCGAGTGTTTGAGCATTGAAGTTCGGGACACGGAAATCCCCAATGCTGGTGCGGTGGTTCTCTTGAGAGGCGCCCAACTGTCGAAGAACACGGCCGGGAATGTAGAAAGTGAAACTCGATAGCCCAGCAATCACCATCCGGTCGAATCCGTCGGAGGAAATAGCCATATCCGGGAGGTCCAGCCAGGGGCACCTCCAAGCAATCTCATCAGGCTGCATTTGCTGCATGAACTCATACCAGCCTTCTATGTCCATGTCCGGATACCGCATCTCCCTTTGATGGATCCTCTTCGGAAAGAAATTCCAACCCGCTACCGGAGGGTGCAAGAGATTCAACTTGTCCGACAGCCACAACTGCATGAGCGAAAAGACAAGTAAGAAGCCAAATAAAGCCTGAGGGAAAAGACAAGTAAGGAGCTAGGAAGCAGCCTAAGCCGAGTGTCGAGGTAAAATGAGAACGTGTGAAAAACCGGAAAAAGGTGAGCTGAGTGAGATTACCTGAAGCAAAAGCGGGCTGCCGCTGAAAATGGCAGACTGGCCCGTATACACCAAATCCAAACCCAAGAGAGTTTCGGCCAGGACCAGAGGGACCACGTTCCTTCGCGCCCCCATCTGTGCAGCAACGCTCACCAGTGAAGGGCTGACCCGCCCGTCGGCCGGCACAAGCAAGTAGGCGGCCAGTAAGCAGATCACCAAGGCAAAGCGGCGACACGCCTGAGCATCATCACTAGCCAAATCGCCGTCCGGGCTGTACATTTCGATCAACCGCATGATTTTCAATTGGCCGCCTTCCAGGATGGTATTCGCCAAGCCCCGGGAAATATTGAGTGAACTGGCCAGCAATTTGGGCATGCTCGCCTGGTAGGGCGGAACTACAAGCGTAGGGGACGAGAAGGTCCGAAGGTACGCCTGGAATTCTTCGACAGTCGGGCACATCTCGTCGTCGCCAAAGCGAAAGACATGGACGTCCGGATCCCAGAATCTGAGAGCTGCCTGCAGGAGCGCTGGGCGGAGTAGCACATGCCGAAGAAAGCGAAACGAGGCGAGGCCGTGGTATTGAAAGTTGAGCCAGTCAACGCTTAGAAATTGCGCCAACCAGGGCCTAAGTAAAGTCGGGAGGGGGTTGTCCATGGCAAATATTGAAGTATATTGGAGGAAAGGGGAAGCAGTGCGCCTTGGGAAACCTTTGCAGGGCCTCTGCTTTATAGGCCTTTGCCCTTTGAAATTTTTGCCAATAATGGGGCATCCGAAGCCTCATGCTAGACTCCAAATCATGTTCATGCAAAGGACACTGCCCCCTGAGACACCCAGAAACCGTGTGCAAACCGTGTAGGGGTGAAGACAAAGTGGCCCCCGAAAAAGGACAGTTGGTCAGTCAAGTGGATCTGGCACTCAGGACCCTGGCGTACGCCAGTTATTTACTGGCGTGTCCGTGTCCCCACACTACTGGCGTACTGCCCTCAACTTCTGGCGTACGCCAGTAGGCTTCACCAGAAACCAGTCTTGAGCAGCTACTGCCTCCGTGTGGTCGTTTTCAATTCCGGGGCTGGCTTTGGCTATTTGTTGGATCCTACAAGTCACAAATGACATTTAAGACTATGGCCAAGCATCGGATTCCAAAAGCCACGTCCGATGAAGATTTTGGACCCTCGGTGGCCCGTGTCGAGACAAAATCAAGGATACGGATGGTCAAAACTCGTTTCCAGGGCTCTTGCCAAGTTTTTTCATACCATACAAGTTGCGTAGGACTTATGTGACTGTGTGGGGGTGTCGGTTTTCAGTTCGGGACTATATCGAGTCATCTTTGGCGTCTTATGCCCGTTTTTATGGCATTTTTAGCGTTTTCTTGGTATTTCCCTTGCACCGGTACATTTCTATCGGTTTGGATGATTCGTACAAGTCATTTTGCATCTATGTCACCGTTCAAAAGGGTCAGTTTCCTTCCCCGGGGTAAATGATGGAGTTTGGCCTACCGGCGCCCAAAACTCCCGTATCCCCCGCGTGTCTGGGATACGTGTGGTATCGTAGGACGTTTCTGTCCATCTTTTCTTCGAGCTAAGTCAATTATGTGCGTAGTCAAGTGTCTGTGGTCGACTCAAAGTATTCATCAATGCATGATAGATATTAGCGGATGTTTTGTTCTTTCCCTTTACCGAGTCTCACCAAAGTAATGGGAAAGCAGTAAAACAGAAAATGCATCTATTATATACTACTGTGTCAAAGCTACTGGTGAAAATGTACCGAGTATCAAACGACACAACGGCCCGGGCAGAGTTAAATGTATCAGGGCACACTCGCCCGTAAAATCAAGAGGCACGCAGGCCCCGTCCAAAACATCGAGTATCGAAGTATCTATCCAAAAGCGGCAAGTACCGGCAAAATAGACTAAGGCTCGGTGATAGCCCTCAGTCATCAAAAAGGTCTTCCTCGTCGTCCTCGTCCTCGCTGTCCTCCACCTCCCTAGGGTCTATCCGGAACCTCGGATCGCTCGCCGAGTCGGAGTCGCTGCTGAGGGACGTCCCCTCTTCCTCTTCTTCCTCTGCCTCTTCTTCTTCTCTCCTCTTCTTCTGCGAGGGTCCCTCGGCAGGCTTCTTCTCTGCAGGCCTCTTCCTCAGCTCCCGGCGGAACTGGAGCTCCTCGCTGGCCGGAGTGATTTGCACTCCCTGTTCCACCCTTGCCACTGGCCGGGAGGAGCTCGAAGCTTCCTTCTTTGCTGGGGGAGGCCGCACGCTCTTTCTCCTAGGAGCCGCCCTAGCATATCCCTGCATAGTCATTCAATTCAGTTAAACTACATTGTGCATATTGTATATATTGAAATGCTGAGTGCAGGAAATGTCAAAAGCAATTCCGATCAAAAGTAAAAGGAACAGTTATACCTGAGGCTGCTCAACGGGAGCTGGAACTGGTGGTGGGTACTCCAATTGCAAAGAGGCGCCGCCGGCTATCCTGTGGAACTCCTTCTCCATGGCCTTCATCAGGCGAGCTGCCTCCCGTACCCATTCTATCGGGGCCTGTGACATATTTCGGGACAGAATCAGAATGCAAGCCAAGTGTACATACTGAAAACAAATACGGGAGCTACAAAAGGGTAAAGGAATGTCTTACCGGCCCTGTGATCTCTGCTGGGTCTGTCCTGGCGGGCTTGAACCGAACTATAGCCTCCTCTCCTGCCGTGTCCCGCACAGCTAGGGTCCAAGAAAGCCGAGGCAGCCCAGTCGCCGTGGCATAGTCGCTCCTCTCTCTCGGGCGGGATGCCCTGCTCTCCCGGCTCCGCCTCTCCTCACCAGCCTCAAGCGCCTCACTCTGCACGGCGACATGCTCCAGCACGCCGAGCGGCCTCGCCAGGTGCTGCCTCCGGTATACGGCGTAGTCACGCTCAGGCCTCAGAAAAGCAGCCAGCCCGGTCGGAACAGTGAAGCGCCTCAGCTCAGCCAGGGTATACTTGTCCGTGTGGGAAGCGTGAGGAGGAAGTGGCCCCGGCACCTGAAAGTCAAGAGCGCCTAGTGACTGCCGTGTCACCCGGTCACCCAGGTACCACCGCCACCCGAAGGCCGACTCCAAAAGCACCCGGCTCGCAGTCACCACCCTACTCTCCGCCAGGTACTCAGGCTCAGGCTCAGCGCCGCTCCAAGGGTTCCAATCCACCTGCACGGCAATGGCACAGCTTGTAAGGTATCAGCGACAGCATTAAAGCAATTCTACGGGTATAATGATCAAATTCGACATAATTGCATACCTGAGTGCCAGACAGCTCGTCGAGGTAGGTCCGGAAAGCTAGGAGGCTCCCTCTGGACTTCTTTTTCCCGCTGTACATAGGACCCCAAATCATGGCACGGGGGAGCATCCTCAGGTTCGGGCACTTGTTCTATGGAGGGTACATCTTCAGCACCTCATAAGCCCATAGCTGCAAATGGTAAAGACAACCAAGGCGTCAGGATACAGTTCATATGCAAATCAAAGTACAAATGCAATAAAGGGAAAAGCGGTAAGTAAATGATAGTCTTTGTTTCTTACCTCCCACACCCTCCAGTAGCCGGCAGTCGCCTTCTTCCCGCGAGAGAACGCCCCCATAAAGCCATAGCAGGTGCCCAGGGCAGCTCCTCCCCAGTCAAACCTCGAAGCTGCGCCTAAGTCATGGAGGGCCGGTAAGTAGGACAGGTGCACTGTGGATCGCTTGTTCGGGTACAGGGTAGCCCCGAACAAGTACAACAGGTAGGCCCTCGCCATCTGCTCCGCCTCCAACTCTGACTCCGGCTCCCTCCCGTGCAAATACCGTTTGAACTGGTCATAATGGACGGTCTCCGCCTCACCCGCCGGCGCCTGCCCTAGAAACCACGTCAGAGCCGCCGGATCCCTGTAAATCTCTGAGTCAAACGAGATAGGCTCTCCACCTACCCTCAAGCCTGTGAGCGCTGCGAAGTCGGACGGGGTCACTGTCATCTCCCCAATCGGCAAGTGGAAGGTATTTGAGGAATCCCACCACCTCTCGGCCAGCGCTGTCAGCAGAGCGTGGTCGCTCTTCACGGCCGTCAACGTGAGGATAAACGGCCGGAACCCTGCGGCGTCAACCAAGGCCCTGACACGCTCAGGCAAGCTCCTGTACAGCTCAAGCGAACTCGCCGGACCTCCGTGGCCCCGAGTGCTGGCCGCCCCCCTCTGCACAACAAAGACAGACAGACAGCAGAAAGAACTTCATCAATGAATTGCAATCCAAACAGTTAGTCGAATTCAGAATATCAAAGAGTAACTCTACAGTCGAAACAGGTATCATAAAGGTCGAACAAAAGCTACTAGGCACTTGTATTCTCCTATCCAGCTCTGCTATCAGTCGAATCAATTCAAGGGTGTTTCTTAGTCGAGTTCCGAGCCACTGGGCCTCTCTTTTCTCAAGGTACATCTCTCAGTCGATTACGCGAGTTTTCGATATGGCAATATGGTCGAATCAAGCTATTGGGCACGCCATCCGGGCGTCCGTCATGTCATGGCAATCTACTTAGTCGAAGTCAAGTTCAAAGGATAGCATTATTGATCGAAGCCACTTATGGTCAATTCTAGTTTGGCGCTAACCGTTTCCTCAAAGTCATGGGGCATCCTGCAAGTCGATTCAACTACTTCGATTGTTCTACCATTCA
The DNA here is from genome assembly GCF_030253575.1 of Rhododendron vialii. Classification (NCBI taxonomy): domain Eukaryota; kingdom Viridiplantae; phylum Streptophyta; class Magnoliopsida; order Ericales; family Ericaceae; genus Rhododendron; species Rhododendron vialii. The sequence goes on along the minus strand of NC_080558.1, from coordinate 8,637,953 downwards.
AGTCGAGTTTCTTCGTCGAGGCATAGTATTCGAGGTTCCATTTTCTCAGTCAGGTTACAATCGAGGTTCCAATCTACATGCATTACGAGCTACGCTACAACAGTTCAAAACTACCTTTGGATTCAAACGATAAGACATGCATATCAAAGGAAAAAGTTCAAAAGGAACACCTGTGCCCAGTCCACTGACAAGTGCCTCTGCGGGTCCCTCAGTATCAGCTCGGCGTCATAACTCCCCCTCAAAGGCGCGAGGCTCTCGACCCCGGACGGTATAAACAGGTGTGGCTCGGGCGGAGCGTACGTAGCCGCGTCAATCTGACGGCGGGGTGCCAGCCGGGCGGACTCTACGAGCGTCACTGCTCGCTCAAACGACCACACCTCCCCCTGAGCCTCCTCAGCTATCTCAGTCTCGCTCACAAAGGCTTCCTCATCGGCCCTGGCCCTCTCGGCCTCCTCCCTCAAGCGCTCCTCCTCCTGCGCTCTCTCCACTTGCCGGGCCCTATCCTCTCGTGCTGCCAGCACTGCAGCCACTACCCCCGGGTTCTCACGGAGCAATCGGCCGAGTTCCTCCTCGGACACGAACTCAGCAAAATCTCCCCGAGTGATGGGTACGTGTGCCGAAGACCCCACTGCTGGCCGAAACTCCACCTCCTCCGTGGGGACTGCCCCGGACGCTCCCTCCTCAACCACGGGACCTTTGCCCCTCGCCGGATCCCTCGGTGGCGTCCCCGGTCGGCCACCATCATCACCACTGCCCCTGCCGCTGCCGCCGGCTCCAGTCGAGTCCAAACCGGTAATCACCACACCCTCTACCCCACTGCTTGGATCCAGTCGACGAACCTGTGGACCCACTATCACAACAGAGCCTGGCGTACGCCGTATCCCTCCTGGCGTACGCCCCTCATCGCCACCAGCCACCGCCGCTGCATGGCCACCACTGTCGCCGCCGCCGCCTGCGGCCGCTACACTGACACTCGATGAAGGGTCGGCAGTAGCTTGATCGTCGATTCGAGACTCCGGAGTCTCGACACTACCCCGTGGCCGATTCCCCGCCTCGCCGGCATTGCCATTGCCGCCACCACCATTGGGTTCCGCCATAGATGGGTGAAGAGGTGTGGATTTTCGCGAAAAATGGGAGAGTGAGGAAGAGATTGAAGGATTTTGAGAAGGCTTGACAGTTTCCAGAGTTCAAAACCAGAGAAGAGCGGTTTCTGCACCGCCTCAGAAGTTTATACGACGTATGGGACGTTTGGGCCGGGTCTGGACTCGGGTCTGGGCTCGGATCTCTGTGATAGATGGCGTACGCCAATTAAGTGTACCGTACGCCAGTAATTTTTGGGCCTCAGGCCCAATCCATATCCAATACTGAAAATTCGTCCTCAAGTGAAAGCCCAACTTATTCTGAGAAGTTTTGGGCCCATCCCCAAGCAAGAGTCCGTCCAATTTCAAATCAACGACGATCCACTCGTCCAATCTCAAATCAACGACGATCCACTCGTCCAATCTCAAATCAACGACGATCTATCCGTCCGATTTCAAATCAACGACGATCCCCTCGTCCAATCTCAAATCAACGACGATCTATCCGTCCAGTTTCAAATCAACGACGATCCACTCGTCCAGTTTCAAATCAACGACGATCCACTCGTCCAATCTCAAATCAACGACGATCCCCTCGTCCAATCTCAAATCAACGACGATCTATCCGTCCAGTTTCAAATCAACGACGATCCACTCGTCCAGTTTCAAATCAACGACGATCCACTCGTCCAATCTCAAATCAACGACGATCTATCTCAAATCAACGACGATCTATCCGTCCAGTTTCAAATCAACGACGATCCACTCGTCCAATCTCAAATCAACGACGATCCACTCGTCTAATCTCAAATCAACGACGATCTATCCGTCCAACTTCAAATCAATGACGATCTATCCGTCCAATTTCAAATCAACGACGATCTATCCGTCCAATTTCAAATCAACGACGATCTATCCGTCCAATTTCAAATCAACGACGATCCACTCGTCTAATCTCAAATCAACGACGATCTATCCGTCCAATTTCAAATCAACGACGATCTTCTCGCCCAATCTCAAATCAACGACGATCTATCCGTCCCACAATCTGCTGTCCCCAACAGAATCGGTGCTTCTAAAAAAAGGGGGATCATTCCCCAGGAGAGTCCACATTTCTGTGATCTGTCTATCAAAAACAGCAAAGCGGCGGTCTATCCGCCCCAGCGTCGAATCAAACAGGTTCTTCCAATTTCTTGCATTCTGGATAGCCTTGAAGAGGGTGTCTAGAAAATCTTTGACGTTACTTGTCTTCAGTCAATGGTGCGTCAAGTGCCGTCAAAGGGGGGCTTCTGTAGACACCCCATTCTGGACTGTCCAGATAACGTTATTTGTCGATCTTATATTTCCCCAATGATGATTTTAGTCGAAAACAGTTTAAGGACAAAGGTGTGGTCGAGCTTTGAGCGTCCCGAACCTCTCTCAAACACCTTTCAAAACCCTTCAAACCAGAGCCAAACAGCCCCAGCAAAACCCAATTGGCATACGCCAGTGTCCTGGAGGCGTACGCCAGTTATCTGCCACGTGTCAGTCATCGACCAGTGGCTTAGCTTTTACTGGAGCACGCCATTTACAAGTGGCGCACGCCAGTCAAACCCAGTCAAATCAACTTTATTCAGCAACTTGGGCGGGACTTTTGTGCCACCCTGACGTCGGCTACAGCGTCCCTGATGATTACTTTCGGCAGAGACGTTCCCTCTCTCTCCTACACCCCCCATCAAGGCAAGTCCCATGCATTTAATGCATGGGAGGCTCCAACCTTGCCTTAGCCAGCCAAACAGGCCTTAGCACCTAACTGATCTCAGTCTTCCCCCCCTATAAATACCCCCCTTGCATTCATTTGCAAGGGGTTGGCCTCATTAAGAAGTAGAAGCTCTCTCCTTCCTCCTTTCTTGCTCTCTATCCCTTTTTCTTCCATTGAAAGAGAAAAGAAAACAGCCCACTTCCACACACCCTGCTGACATCCAGCCACCATCTAAGCTTCCATCTCCAAGCTTTAAAGTTCAATACCACCTTCAATCCTCAAACAAAAAGGTATACCACCTTTGTGTCCCTTTCTGTTTTTGGCCCCTGAGGGGAACCAGTGAGGCCCAGGCTAGTAAGTAATACTAGTCCTGGCCTGAAACTGGCAAAATACGACAAACGTATGAGGTGATACATGGCGCACGCCAGTACCATATGCCGTACGCCAGTCATGGTAGAACGAGCACTACTGGCGTGGGGATCATGGATCGTCATTCCTCTTATTTTATCTTTCTGTCAGTCACCCTTGCATGCTAAATAACCAGTTTACCGCTTTCTGTATATTTAGAACTGTTTAGATGCAGTAGTTAATACTCGCTTCTTATCTGCTCAAAAGGCCCCTGGGATCCTTCTGGTCATGCTCCAGAGCCCAGATGATGCAAAAGCCAAGCACTGGATTAGGGTCCAACGTGCGTACGACAGTCCACGACTGGTGTACGGCAGTTAAAGCTAGGATCCAGTGGCTGGCCCTTTGCATCTTAGTTCAATCCTGGCCTCCTTTCTGTCCCCACATTGTTTAGGGGGTTTCCTGTCTATTTTCATGGCTTCAAGCCATCTCATCTGTCTGTAAATGTATATATCCTGCTTATTTAACTGCATGGTTTGTCCTGGGTGTGCGCTGGTCCCTTTCCAGAGCCCAGAGGATTGCAAATAGGGACTGTGAAGCTTAACAAGTGGAGTACGCCAGTTATGAGGTGGCGTGCGCATGTACAATCAGCATGCAGTGGCTCGGCCAGTGCATGCTGACGGAACCTGCTTACGTTCCTTCAGGGCAGCGTACTTCAGTTTATTCAAGCTACTCAGTACTTGTTCTCAATCTATGTTTAGCATTGCAATCAAAATCATCCATAAACATTTTGTTGCCTAATTGCAACTTGTTAAAGTTTTAACCCCCCATTAACTGTTCCCCCGCCCTAACTGGCTAAAAAATGATCAAATGAGAGAAAAATGCAAATGTTTTATAAAACGCCCGAGTAGAGACCGATCTCCGGATTGGGCGAGAGGGGTGCCATAAAACCCTTCCCCTCTCGTAACATGGCTCCCGAACCTCAGATATCGAAGGTGACGACGGACCGGTCTACGCCTTTTCAAAATCAAACAAACGTGGCAAACGTTTTTTCGAGTTCGGTTCCTTGGGTGCTCCTACCGCTAAAACCCGAGTGGCGACTCCGAATCGAGGCGTTTCGCCGCGCTCTTCCAGCAAAAAGGGCCGCGCCCAATTTTACGAATAAAATTTCCGGGGGCGCGTGCCCACACTATATCGAAGTTCCTCACTTGTCTTTTCTCTCAAGCTTTATGTAACTTCTCACTTGTTTTTTTCACTCGTGCAGCTCTGGCTATCTGACAAATTGGGATTGCTTACAGCACCGGAAGCGAACTGGCCTCATTTGCTCGGCGGAATGCATCAGCGGGGTATGATCTATCCGGAAATGTCTGTGCATCAATGGTGCGTATTTATGAGAGAAATGTTGCCGAACGAGATCACATGGCGGCATGAAGCCTTAAATATTCCAGACATGGCCCTGAGTTCTGCAGGTTTCGAGAGAGTAGTGATAGCTGGGCTGACCGCTTTCACGTTCTACATCCCCGGACGCATCCTTCGTCAGCTAGGCATGAGCCAAGGACTCCACCGAGCTGGGACTGAAGATTTCCAAGTCCCTGCTTTCACTGCCCGGAATCTGAGAGGATATGAGCATGACTGGGGCCTGCAGCAACTCGGAGGAGCTGACCCGGACTTCAGTACGGAACTTACGCACCGATATCAAACATGGCTAAGAAGGGAAATCGCAAGCAGGCGAAACAACAACTGACTTCTGACGAACCCTGATGATCTAGAATAAACCGTGGGCCTGTTAAGGCCTCGAGCACTTTATTCTGTTTTTATGCTTTACTCTTTTTAAGACTGCTCAGCCCGTGTAATAGAAGTTATAATTTGAATAAAAGTGAAAGTTTGAGGATTTTTCCCTTTTGATTCGAATGTTGAACCGCCGTGTCGCCCAAGTATCGAGTCAAATTCTGGTAATAGGAAACCGTGGATCAAGTTGATGGATTGTGACCGAATCTCACAGAGAGATTGCCTACGTATCCCTTTTCAGGGAATCAGGTCAGCACGTAGTTCAAGCTAGGGTTCACTCGAGTATTTTAGCTCTCCTTTTACGCTCTAAATTTTGCCTAGTGCTGCCACTTCGGGTTTTCAGCGTAGCGAGCTTTGATTGATGCCTATTTATTTTTTGCCTAAACCGCCTTCTCAGGTTTTCGGTCTAGCAGGCTTGCTCTAATTTTTGCTTGGAACCGCCCACCCTTGTGGTTTTCGGTCCAACGAGCTTCTCTCAGGGATAGTATCGTTTGAGTTGATCCAGGTTAACCAGAGAACTGAATTCGTTGCCGTCGAGATCGATGAGCTGAGTCGCTCCCCCATAAAGGATGGTCTTGATGATGTAAGGTCCAGAACGCTTGGGTCGAAATTTGCCGCGGGGGTCAAAGACTGGCGCCAAAATCTCTTTCGTGACCATGTCTCCTTCGACCAAGTCTCTAGACTTCACTTTTTGTTAAATGCCCGGGCGATTCTCCGTTGATACCCCTGAACATGATACAGGGCCCGAAGCCTCCTTTCATCAAAAAGCATGAGTTCAACAAATCTCCCACTGAGCCATTCAGATTCCGAGAATTCCGATTCTACCATGATCCTCAAAGATGGTACCTCAAGCTCTATAGGGAGAACCGCTTCCATCCCGTAGACCAAGGAATAGGGGGTTGCCCCTGTTGATGTTCGGATCGAAGTTCGATAACCCCAAAGAGCTAAATGCAGTTGCTCGTGCCAGTCCCAGGCAGACTCCGCAGACTTTTTGATGATTGTCTCGACATTTTTGTTGGCCGCCTCAACTGCTCCGTTCGTTTGGGGGCGATAGACCGTTGAGTGATGGATTTGGATCTTGAACTCTTCGAAGAGTTCCAGGACCCTGCCTTTGAAATGGCTCCCGTTGTCTGATACGAACGCTTGTGGAACCCCATATCGGTAGATGATGTTTTTCCTGATGAAATGGGCAATTTGAATGGCAGTCAGGGTTTTATAAGATTCGGCCTCTACCCACTTGGTAAAATAATCTATCGCCACGAGGATGAATCTATGACCATTTGATGCAGACGGTCTAACCATGCCGATGACGTCGATGCCCCATACAGAGAAAGGCCAAGGCGAAGCCATGCCAAATAGGTTAGAGGGTGGAACATGCATTAGATTAGCATGAATTTGGCATTTGTGACATCGCCGCACGTAATCCACACACTGAGATTCCATAGTAGACCAGAAATAGCCTTGGCGCAAGATTTTCCTAGCCAGCATGATGCCGCTCATGTGAGGGCCACAGACCCCTTCGTGGATTTCCTCCATGATTCTGACAGCCTCAGTACCGTTGACGCAGAGCTTGTGCATCCCTCAATGAGATCTCCTGTATAACTTTGCCCCACAAATGATGTACTGGGCAGCTATCCTCCGTAACGCAGTCTGATCCCTTTTAGAGGCCTCGGCCGGATACGAGCCACTCTCGACGAAGTTCCATATGTCATGGTACCAGGGTAGGCCATCATCAACATCATCGATGGTGTTGACGTATTGATAAGCGGGGCGGTCCCGCTGTTCGATTAAAACTGGGCGAAGTTTGACTCCCAAAGGTAATTCGACCATGGAAGCCAAGGTCGCGAGTGCATCGGCAAATCGGTTCTTCAAACGGGTGATGTGGGTGAAAGTCACTTTGTTGAAGCGAGGAATTAGCCCCTCCAAATCCTGATGATAAGGCTCCAACCCCTCTTCACGCACCTTCCAGTCCCCATTGGCTTGAGATACAACGAGATTGGAGTCCCCGATGACTTCGAGCCGTTCTACGCCGAGCGTGAGGGCAGCCTCCATACCCACGATACAGGCCTCATATTCAGCTTGGTTGTTTGTAACATCGAAGTTGAGCTTGAATGCAAGCGGAATATGAGAACCATCAGGGGTGACTAGCAAGACCTCGATCCCAAATCCTTTCTGATTGGTCGCTCCATCGAAGTAAAGAGTCCAAATGTCTTCGACAACCGTTAGCACTTCCTCATCTGGGAACACAAAATCTGCATCTTCCGGTCCATCCACAGGGTGATCAGCCAAAAACTCAGCAATGGCTCGTCCCTTCACCGATTTTCTCGTGACGTATTCGAGATCGAATTCTGCCAAGAGGAGCAACCAACGTGCTAATTTACCAGTGAGAGCTGGTTTCTCAAACAGATACTTGAGTGGATCCATTCGAGAAATCAACTTCACTGGGTAAGCCAGCATGTAGTGTCTCAACTTCTTAGAGGCCCAAACCAAAGCCCAACACGTTTTTTCCAAGGCGGTGTAGCGCTCTTCAGACCCAACCATTTTCTTACTTAAATAGTAAACGGCCTTCTCAACTCCCTGGTCCCCCTCTTGAGCTAGCAAGCATCCCATGGATGTAGAACTCATGGATAAGTATAGGATCAAAGGCTTTCCGGGCACCAGTGGCATCAAGACAGGCGGGTTTTGCAGATAGCTCTGAATGGACATGAAGGCCGCCTGACATCTGTCCGACCATACGAACGGGGTGTCTTTCTTGAGTAGACGAAACATCGGCTCGCAAGTTAAGGTTAACTTGGCGATGAATCTGCTGATGAACTGAACCTTCCCCAAAAAGCTTCGCACTCCCTTTTCAGTCTCTGGTGGCTTCATTTCAAGCACCGCTTTGATCTTTGATGGATCGACCTCAATCCCACGCGAAGTGATCATGAAACCGAGCATCTTGCCTGCCGTGACCCCGAAGGTGCATTTCTGTGGATTGAGACGCATGCGGAACTTTCGGAGCCTCTCGAAAAACTTCCTCAATACAGGAACGTGCCCCTCCCGAGTTTTTGACTTAGCAATCATGTCGTCCACGTAGACCTCAACTTTTTTGTGCATCATGTCGTGCAGAATGGTCGTAGCAGCTCTCTGGTAGGTAGGACCAGCATTCTTCAAACCAAATGGCATGACCAAGTAACAATAAGTCCCCCATTCAGTGATGAAAGTCGTCTTCTCACGGTCTTCCGGCGCCATAAGAATCTGGTTATATCCGGAGAAACCATCCATGAATGAAAGCAGGGCATGGCCCGCCGTATGGTCGACCAGTACATCGATATGTGGCAGGGGAAAATCGTCCTTGGGGCTTGCCGTGTTCAAATCCCTGAAGTCCACACACACTCGAATTTGTCCATTCTTTTTAGGAACCGGGACAATGTTGGCAACCCATGTGGGGTATTGAGAGACCATAAGAAAACCGGCGTCGATCTGCTTAGTGACCTCTTCCTTGATCCTCTGCACCCAATCCGGCCTCATTCGCCTCAATTTCTGCTTCACGGGTTTGGCATTTGGCAGTAAGGGGATTCGATGCTCCACTATTTCTGGGTCAATGCCGGGCATGTCTTGATGGGACCACGCAAAGACGCCACTGAACTCTGAGAGTAGTTCTTTGAAATCATGATGTTCCTCTGGATATAAAGTGGAGCCCACCTGAACCATTCGGGGATCATTCTCATCTTTCAGGTTTATTAAAATTATTTCTTCTTTTAACGGCTGAGCATGCCTTTCATCTTCCCTTTCGATGAGGGCACGGATTTCCTTGGGAATGTCCCCATCGAAATCTATCCATTCATCGTCGGAGTCGACACAGTTTATATAAAGATCATTCAAGTAGTCAGAAGAGGATTCCTTCATTTCATAAGACCCTGCAGGGTCGCCAAGTACAAGGGAATCAAACTCAAAGTAAAAGCCATGACGTGGAGGGCCGAGAGGCACAAACTCCGACTCAGAGCTAGACTTAGACTCAGACGACTCAACAGACTCAGTGTCAGACTCTGATACATCGTCAATGCAAGTAAGGCGTGGTTTGAAAATGCAATTTTTAAGGCTACCCTTTGCTTCTGTGATGAGGGAGATGGGATCCTTGAGGTCGTCGGAACCGAGCATGAACACCTCGGCCTCTCCAGCTTCCTTGGCCAAACCCACCTGGGAGAACTCATAAAACAGCTGCTCCAAGCTCCCTTGATCAAAAGACATCAGCCAATCAGTCTTCAGCTTGGGCTGGCTAAGCTTCCTTTTGAACCCTGCCCTTGCTGGTTCTTCATCACTAGAGGACCAAGTGTCATCAGCGAAAACCTCAAACCCAGGCACCAACTCCCCAGTGACTGAATCGACAAAAGGCTCAGGCTGCCCAGTGTAGACGTCATTCCCCACTTCGCGCACAAAGTAGCTGTCGGGTTCACCATAGAGAGATCGAGGTTTTCCTGTGCATTTCCTTCTTTTGGCATCCTTGGTAGAGAAGGAGTACCCCAGACCAAAGCGGCCCTCGCAGGAAGGAAAGGCAGGGAATTCCGGGATCCCTTGTTGGTGAATCCCAAGACCAAGACCAGGTAGATAGGACATCCTCCTCATGATATCTAAAGCAACAGAGCTTATGATGAAGTCCCCATCCACGTTGATGGCCAAAACCAAACCAGAAGTGTCAAAAGAGAAACCCCCGAGATCAACATCTTCGTCGCCGTGCGCTATCCCCAAAACAGGCGTGCCATCTTCCTTAAGCGGGCGAATGCCCGAGTCCCCGCAGATAGTCAAAGTACCAGTAGGGAGTCCCAACATGACTTTCTGATGAAGTGTAGACGGTACAGCCATGATGTCAGATCTGTGAAGCCACGGCCTTCCCAGCAGAAGATTAAAGGTGGCAGGGATGTCGACCACATGGAACTCAACATCCATCTCAAAACCCTCTGCATCCAGCTTGAGCACGAGTGTGCCCTCAACCACACGACGAATGCTGTCGTATGCCTTAACAGCTGGATTGGAAGGTGCAAAGTCCTTCTTGGCTAGTCCCAAGCGGTAAGCCACTCTCAACGGGCAAACATTGATTGCCGATCCGTTGTCGATCAGAACAGTTGGAATCCAGAGTCCCTTACACTTAACAGTGATGTGCAAGGGGCGATTGTGATCAACCCCTTCGATTGGTAGATCCTTGTCAGTGAAGACCACGGTGTGCTTAGAAGTAGGCGGGAGAATTATAGATATCATTGCCTCAGGCGTGACATCCGGTTGAATCTCAAGACGAGAGAGAGTGTGGCAGAACTTCCGACGATGCTCGCGGGAGGAACAGATTAGTCCCCAGAGTGATATAGTAGCAGGAATCCGCTCCAGTTACCTCTGAATCATGTCATCATTCGGGGAGCTAGGAGGTACCTCAAATGGTGCAGACCTCGAGAAAGCAGAAGGTTCGTTCCTTTGGTTAGAGGAATTGGACGAGCTTCCGGCCTGGAGGTTGGCAGGCTGAAACATCCGTCCACTCCTCGTAACGTTGAGAACGTTCTCCAAAGAGGGCACCACTTGAAGGTCTTGACTGTCATCCCAAAGGTCAGTGGGGACTTCCCCCATTTTGCGTTTCCCTTTGTCGGAGGGCAGCGGGGCTACAGGTGCTTCCATGTCCAAACCTAGGTCTTCAACCAAATCGTTCAACAACAGTGACTCCCAGAAGTCTGGATCCTTAACAGGTACAGCCTCCTTGATAGGTTCCGTATTAGCAATAAACGGGACGTCCCAGAGTCCCCCATCGGCAAGAGAGCGGTTGACTGTCCAAACCTCGGACCCAACTTGGATATTAACCACATCATCAATGTCCCAGAGGTCAGCCGGCGGAACAAGGTCTGTAACCATAATGCTGCGATCTTCCTCGGTCAGATAAGGCGGTGTGGGGCACGAGAGTTCTTCACTAACGATGTAAAATGTAGGGTCATACTCAGTGTTAGTTACGGAGTCAACCAACCTGTCAAGAGTAGAAGGGAGAAAGCATTCCCCCAAGACGCGAGTTTCCTCCTGAATGAGACCCTCTTCTATGAACTGAATCTCATGATTGGGCAGAGCGTATCCTTGAAGAGGATTGAGATTAAACTCCAATGGAAACTGCCACGCGGGCTCGGGATCCCAATAGTACTCCTCCTCAGGCAGAACGGGTTCAGGCTGTTGAAATAGCATGCCCAAAGAGAATCCATCCAAAGGGTCAAGCATGTCCGCCTCATAGTTAGCCATCCCGGCGTCATACCAAGCTTGGTTAAATGGGACATATTCGGGGTTCTGGGGGAAGCCGTCTAATTCTAGCTCTGTCCATTCATTGATTATGGGGGCTGCATAGTCATCATTATCGGCAATAGCCCACCCCACTGTTTGCATATCAACCTGCTGTTCCGGTAGAGGAGGGATAGCAGACCTAAAATGGCTCATCAAATTCGGAGAGGAGTTCGGATCCGTCACATCAAAATACGGGCTGTCCAAGGAAGAAGCAGAGTTGAGCTGCACGGAAGGGAGGGACTGGTGAAACAGGTCGCTGATGGAAGCGTTGAACACAAACGTTCCATTCTGCAGGCGTGCGAAGGGCACTTTGGGATTGGACGACTGTCCTTCTTCAAGATGAATATAGAAGATCTCGGCTTCGGGCTGAGAAGGCGTGGGCACGACCGGCTTGGGTTGGTCTGTGGAGGCTATATGGTCGGTAGGGTTGAATATAGTGGAGCTAGGGTTGATATAAGTGGACCTGATGGATATTTGGTTGATACGGGGAGCAGCATTGTGCTTTGGCAGGGAGTTGGAAAGGATGTTTGGCTTTTGGGTTGGTGGAGGTGGAGCGTGGAGCGTCCCTTCATCTATGAGATCCTGAATCGCATGTCGGAGACGAAAACAGGAGTCCGTAAGATGACCAGCCCCTTGGTGGTAGGCACAATAAAGATTGGCTTTGAAGTTGGGTGAACGGTTCTTAGGCAGAGGAGTCGGGTCGAGAGGTTTCAGATGCCCTGACTGGATTAACTTCTCCATAACAGATGATAATGGAGCTTCAAATGCAGAGAAACTGCGGGGCTGATTGCGGGGCCGGTTATTTTGAGGGGCTTGCACCTGGTTAATCTCAGCGATGCGATTGGCTGCATTGGAAGAAGAGGCATAAGTGCCGCTGGTTGCTGTGTTAGAAGATGTCCCACTGCTAAACAACGCATTGGTGTTCCCTGAGTAGACTCGAGGCTTTGATTTCGGAGGGTTAGAGGACTCCCCTCTTGACAGAATCCCACTTTGTAGCACATCCTCGATAGCCAAACCAGATTCGAAGAAAGTATCAAAGTTTGAGGAAGCTTGGACGAGAACCAAATGCCTAGCATAATCGGGCTGAAGATTGCGGGAGATGATTCGGAGCTGATCTCTTTCGCTCGGGCGATCGGTCATCTGAGCAGCCTTCATCCTCCATCTCTTGACAAAATCAGCAAAGGATTCCTTAGCCTCCATTTTTGTGGACTCAAGCTCTCGGGTTGTCATCTTGAGCTGGGAGTTGTAACTATACTGCGAAATAAACGCAGCACCGATGTCTTCCCACATCCTCCTTTTAGCGATGTCGAGCGACAAAAACCAGTGAAAAGCGGGCCCCGAGAGAGTCTGAGGGAACAACTGGGACATGGCCTCGGGTTCAACAGCCAAGAGTTTCATGGTAGCCATAGAGATGAGTCTTCGGGTCACCACTCCCATCAAACTTGGCAAGGTCAGGCATCTTGAACTTGTCGGGGAGCTTAGCATTGGGATACAAGCAGAGGCGATCTAGGTCAATTCCCCCAGCGCTGATCTTCTCGGACTTGGACACAGATTCCTCCAGCTTGACGATCTTTGCCATGAGAGCAGTCATGTTAGGGTCCAGAACGGGTCTTGCCACAGCGAGATTCAGATTCGCTGCCTCCGGGTGAGCCTCTCTTGGGTTGGGCTGAATTATGATCCGCCCTGCATGGTTGGCGTCTTCCACGAAGATTGGCCCCGCATGGTCATCCTCATCGACCTCGCCTCCCACTTCTGCAGCTGGCGGAAGATGAGTGTTGATAAGGTCATTAAGCCTAGTGAGATTCGCATCAGTCTGAGCACCCCTTTGCTGCATGGTGGTGATGCTGTTCTGGATGTTCATGAGTATGGTTTCGAGACTCAGTGGTTGCGGATGATCTGCCATAATGGAGGTTCCGGATGAACTTGACGAGGACGAAAAGGTTGGTGACGCCGGAGATTCAATTTCCTGGATAACTGACGGTGATCCCGACTGTAAAGCGACCAACAGGGAACACGGAGAGTCTTCCGTAGTGACTGACTGAGCTGGCAACCTGACTAGCCTTTGAATTGAATTCTGATGCAGACGTTCCCAAGTGGGTTTGGCTTTCTGCCTCGATATTTTCCTTGGTGGCACAATGGTTCAGAATCCTGCTTTGCTTTGCTGTAAGAAAAGGTTCGATAAGGGCCCTGCAGCAACTTTACTCTAAACAAAAGACTTTAAAGTGATAACACAGCCATCGTCGTCAATGTCGCTCCTAGACTCTAAGACTACAGACGAGTCTCTCTCATGATGTTCGGACACTGCCAAAATCCTCGGTTTTCTTTTCGAGATGTGTCCTTTGAACATATCGGCTAACGCTAAGAGATGTCAAAACAGTCTAAGCCTTTGACTATTCCGTTCTCGAAGTTTCAACTTGGAATTCGGAACAACTCGGGGTGGATGACGTGATACCTTAACCGGGGCAGCGTAGGCGACACAATGCCATAGCCTCAGCGGTGTACGTGTTGCGCACGATAACCAGGGTGGTATAAGCATCACGATATTCTCTCCGTCGTTCCTTGTTTTCTGTTTGAAACTTCAATTGGGTATGTGGACAAGGACTTAAAAAGTCTTGATTTCCCAAAGTCTTGCTGATCTTAGGACTTTGAAATTCTGACAACACGCACCGCAAAGATGCATGACTCTTCATCGGGCCTAGCAGTGTCCCAATAAACATAAGACAGACTCGAAAGAAAAAGACAACCTAGAAGCCGCCCTAAACATGCCCCTACGCAAAACGGTATGTATGTACAGTGCATGCGATAGGGAAAGCAGTAACACGTAGGCAGTATATGGGGGTTAGATGCAAGTAGATCTTACCCTGTAGGTACCTGTCCTAGTTTGGAGAGTTCTAATTCTTTGTACATGCAAAGGCTGGTTTTGGCTTGTAACAGGTTCCTCGGACTAAAGTCAAAGATATACCTCCCGTTGCCCGCGTAATCGCAGAGCAACAGTCGAACGGTAGAATGACCTATCATCGTCGGAGGTTGTTGGTCATTCGGGGTCCCCGGGCTCCGATAAACCGTGCCGGATTGCCAAAACGATCCAACGAGGCTTATCCCACATCGATGCAAATGAGAATGCTAAAAATTGATTTAATGGAATAGAATCACAATTTTGCAAATGTCATTTCAAATTTGGCTCACTTTATTTAGTCAATGTTTAGAAGAAACTACACGAGAGAACGATTGGAAAAGCCTCAGATTGGATTGGTCGGACACGAGGTCCCGTTAAATCACCATTCCAACCTTCGGCAGCGCGAAGCTCACCGTTTTGACAAACTTTTGTGGGATTGTTCTTCAAGTGTATTAAAATCTAAATATAGACCAATAGTGGTTCGATCCCCAGCAGAGTCGCCACTGTGGGCAGCGTGCCCTTCGGAATTTCCGGATTCCGAAAATGCAAGGGCCCAGATCGAGGGAGCGCGAGCGGGGAAGCAAGCGCTCGCAAAATACAGAGTCGCCACTCGGATTTTGAAGGTCCGACACCCAAGGAACCGTATTTCGAAGCACTTGTCGCGCTATTTGATTTGAAAAAGTTAAGGAACCAGTCCGTCATAACCATATCTGGGTTCAGGAGCCAGGTTACGAGAGGGGAAGGGTTTTATGGCACCCCTCTCGCCCGATCCAGAGATCGGTCTCTACTTAGGCATTTGCGAAAAATGTTTGTTTGCGATTCTGTTTCATTAATCAATTTTTAGCCAATTAAGGCGGGGGAACAGTTAATCGGGGATTAAAACTGTAACAGTTTGCAGGATGTGAAAAGATATGGCATGGACGGGTGAGATAACAAGTAATAAATGGAATAAAGTTCAAAACATCGATCATACATCAAGACAGTGCTGTGTATGATTTTGGCACGAACAAACGACCAGCTTGCATGCGTGAATCCATCTACATGCAAGCAAACCATCGCGCGACACTATCATACACTCGCGCGAGTATTGATGCTTCACCAATGGTTTGAATTTCACCCCCTTCTGGGCTCTGGAAGGACCAGTGCTCATCCAGGCGCAAACCAAGCAGTTTATAAGTACTTGAAAGTAAACAATATTACAACAGACAGATGAAAATATTATGGAAACACGACCCCTAAACAGTGGGGGTATCTAAACAGAGGCCAAGGCCAAGCTGCTCATGCAAGGGCAGTCACTGGAAAACACAGAACCGTCGCGCGACAGTGTGATACAGACGCGCGATTGTTCAGACTGGACTTCCAAGAATTGCTTTGCACACTTAGGGCTCTGAGACATGTTCAAGAGCGTCCCAAGAGCATTCCAAACCAAGAGAAGTTATAAACTAAGCTAAACTATGATTTTTAACGTACAAAGCAGTGAGCTAATACTTTTAAAAGACTTGAAAGTGACTATGAACACAACAAGAAACTTAAAGACCAGCATCCCTTCCCCACGTGGTCCAATCTCATGCAGACACAACTGTCGCGCGAGTGTGTGGGAACATCGCGCGAGGGAGTGCTTGGTGACGGCTCTTGAAACCTTGCTAGCTTTAGGGCCAGAACTGGTATTGATTACTAGTCTTGACCCTGCCAGCCCCCTCAGGGGTTCGAACAGTGAGCAGAAAGGTATTATACCTTTGCTTGAGTGTCTTGGAGATGGCTTGAATGAGGTGGTGAGGCTTGAAGGGTGATTATGTGGGAGTGAGTGTAGTATGGGATGTTTGTGCTTGAGCTTTCCTTCTTCTTTCTTGGAGAGAAATTTTGGTAACCCTTTGCAATGAAGCATGGGGGGGGGGGGTTTATAGAAGAATGAGTTGGTTGGTGGCTAGACAAGGCCATGCAACCAGCCAACAAGGCTGGTCACATTTGCTTGGTGGAGAAGTGGGGTGGCAAAGGTGATGGGAGAATGGGGTAGAGGTGGTGCAAGGGGAGCCCCCCAGAACGCTGTTCAGTCGACAAAATGGGGTCACATAGGCCTGTAGCCCCCTGATCACCACGCAATCCGGGTGAAAATGACAGGTGTTGACCATCGCGCGAGAAAGTGAGACCATCGCACGAGGGTCAAGCTAACCCCGCGAGGGTCAACAGTCAAAACTTTGACTTTAACCACCACCTGGCAAACAAAGCACCGCGCGACTGTCAAAACCGAGGCCCAGGTTTGGATTCAAGGGTTTTCAGGGCTAAGGATGGGTTCCACATACGCCAAACTCAAGCCATTCCATGTTCTCGAGACTGCTTTCGACCTGATTCATCATCGGGGAAACAAGAAACCGAAAAACGAAGTAAAACGATCGGGAAGTCAGATTGGGGTGTCTACAGTAGATTCTATTTCAAATTCACAGTGTTGGCATAACAAAAAAATGATAGTGTTTAAAATGTAAAATTGACATTGTTTGGAGTTGATTTTATTAATTTTACTTCCGAACACTGTCAATTTTATAATTCCAAGCACTGTTAATTTTGTCAAACTTTAAAATAGCTAACAATGTTATGCGTAAAAATGAACGTGTTGGCATAACAAAAAATGAATTTACAGTGTTTAGAAATAGAATTAACAAAATTTCATTTCCAAACACTGTCAATTTTATAATTCCCAGCACTGTCAATTTTGTCAAACTTTAAAATAGCTAACAATGTTATGCGTAAAAATGACAGTAATTTCATTTCCAGACATTGTCAATTTATAATTCCAAACACTATCAATTTTGACTACTTTAAAATAGCTAACAATTTTATGCGAAAAAATGACAGTGTTAGCATAACAAAAAATGACAGTGTTCCAAATGTAAAATTGACATTGTTTGGAGTTGATTTTATTAATTTAAAATAGCTAACAATGTTATGCGTAAAAATGACAGTGTTGGCATAACAAAAAATGAATTGACAGTGTTTAGAAATAGAATTAACAAAATTTCATTTCCAAACACTGTCAATTTTATAATTCCCAGCACTGTTAATTATGTCAAACTTTAAAATAGCTAACAATGTTATGCGTAAAAATGACAGTAATTTCATTTCCAGACATTGTCAATTTATAATTTCAAACACTGTCAATTTTGACTACTTTAAAATAGGTAACAATTTTATGCGAAAAAATGACAGTGTTGGCATAACAAAAAAGACAGTGTTCCAAATGTAAAATTGACATTGTTTGGAGTTGATTTTCTTAATTTAAAATAGCTAACATTGTTATGCGTAAAAATGACAGTAATTTCATTTCCAGACACTATCAATTTATAATTCCAAACACTGTCAATTTTGACTACTTTAAAATAGCTAACAATGTTATGCGTAAAAATGATAGTGTTGGCATAACAAAAAATGACAGTGTTCCAAATGTAAAATTGACATTGTTTGGAGTTGATTTTATTAATTTAAAATAGCTAACAATGTTATGCGTAAAAATGACAGTAATTTCATTTCCAGACACTGTCAATTTATAATTTCAAACACTATCAATTTTGACTACTTTAAAATAGCTAACAATGTTTTGCGTAAAAATGACAGTGTTAGCATAACAAAAATTGACAGTGTTCCAAATGTAAAAATGACAGTGTTTGAAAAGTAAAAAGAAAGTGTTGACATAACAAAAAAGTACAATAATTGAAAATGTAAAATTGACAACGTTTAGAGTTAGTTTTATTAATTTCATTTCCAAACACTGTCAATTTTGTAGACTTTTAAACACTGTCAATTTTCTAAAATTCACAATGTTGGCATAACAACAAAATGACAGTGTTTAAAATATAAAATTAACATTGTTTGGAGTTGATTTTATTAATTTCATTTTCTAAACACTGTCAATTTTGTCAACTTTAAAATAGTTAACAATATTATGCGTCAAAATTACAGTGTTGACATAAAAAAATGACAGTGTTTGAAATGTAAAATTGACAATGTTTGGAATTGATTTTATTAATTTCATTTCCAAACACTGCCAATTTTATAATTCCAAGCACTGTCAATTTTGTCAAACTTTAAATAGCTAAACATGTTATGCGTAAAAATGACAGCGTTTCAAATGTAAAATTAACTTTGTTTCGAGTAGATTCTATTTCAAATTCACAGTGTTGGCATAACAAAAAAATGATAGTGTTTCAAATGTAAAATTGACATTGTTTGGAGTTGATTTTATTAATTTTACTTCCAAACACTGTCAATTTTGTCAAACTTTTAAATAGCTAACAATATTATGCGGAAAAATGACAGTGTTGGCATAACAAGAAATGAAGTATTTGAAATGTAAAATTAACATTGTTTCGAGTAGATTTTATTTCAAATTCCCAGTGTTGGCATAACCAAAAAATGACAGTGTTTCAAATGTAAAATTGACATTGTTTGGAATTGATTTTATTCTAATTTCATTTCCAAACACTGTTAATTTTATTATTCCAAGCATTTTCAATTTTGTCAAACTTTAAAATAGCTAACAATGTTATGCATAAAAATGACAGTGTTGGCATAACAAAAAATGACAGTGTTTCAAATGCAAAATTAACATTGTTTCGAGTTGATTTTTTAAATTTCATTTCCAAACACTGTCAATTTTATAATTCCAAGCACTGTCAATTTTGCCAAACTTTAAAATAGTTAACAATGTTATGCGTAAAAATGATAGTGTTGGTATTAAAAAAATGACAGTGTTTGAAAAGTAAAATGAACATTGTTTCGAGTAGATTTTATTTCAAATTCACAGTGTTGGCACACCAAATAAAATGACAGTGTTTCAAATGTAAAATTGACATTGTTTGGAGTTGATTTATTAATTTCATTTCCAAACACTGTTAATTTTATAATTCCAAGCACTGTCAATTTTGTCAAACTTTAAAATAGCTAACAATGTTATGCTTAAAAATAACAGTGTTGGCATTACAAAAAATGAATTGACAGTGTTTAGAAATAGAATTAACAAAATTTCATTTTCAAACACTGTCAATTTTATAATTCCCAGCACTGTCAATCTTGTCAAACTTTAAAATAGCTAACAATGTTATGCATAAAAATGACAGTAATTTCATTTCCAGACACTGTCAATTTATAATTCCAAACACTGTCAATTTTGACTACTTTAAAATAGCTAACAATGTTATGCGTAAAAATGACAGTGTTGGGGCTTCCCAACACTGTTATGCGTAAAAATGACAGTGTTGGAATGAGATGAGCGAAGTTTGAATGGTAACTAAAATGTGGGGCTTCCCCAAATAGTTAAAGTTGCCAACAAGAGAAGTAAATCCATGATGTCAAACTAGTTACAATACAAAATTACAAAACAGGATGTGTTCTATCAATTCCATTAGTTTTAACAGATCAACCAGCAACTTAACAAAATCCTTCCAACAAAGTAGAAAAATTTTTGATCTTCAACAAACACCTTCAGTTTCTTGAAAGAGAAATACAAACTGCACAACTTGTTTTCAGTAAATTCAACCTTCAGACAGGCATTAACAAGCATACAGAGCAAAAGGAGATGCTTGTTTGAACTTAGAAGTGCTCGACTTGCTTTGATCACTCAAAAAAGCAAGTATCATCTTGGCTCTTGTTTCCCTACACTCCTCAAAACTTATTACTTTGCTCCGTTCTTGGTTCATCAGATAATGCTTCGTCAAGAAGATAACGACGACCCCATAATCAACACTGTAACAAAAAAAATGTGCCATGAGATCTTATTGTTGGGGAGAGAGAGAGAGAGAGAGAGAGAGAGAGAGAGAGAGAGAGAGAGAGAGAGAGAGAGAGAGAGAGAGAGAGAGCTAGAGAGAGAGAGAGAATCACAATGATTGCGAATGAGTAGATCAAGGAAATTGATAAATGATTGCTAATGATCATTTGTACCATTACAGCTATAATGAAAATTAAATTTGAGAGAGAAATTGAGCAACATTCCATATGACTTACTAGCAAATAGGAGTAATAGAAGGAAAAAAAGATGTACTCTATAGGTTATCATTGTCCCATCAGCTGACCAATTGAGACAAACAAAACATTAAACACAAAAGGGCATATTTTGGTTCATTGATGTTCCTTATGCAAGTTAAGCAGGGTAACCCAACTTCTTTCCCAAGCACAAGCTCTTAGCTTAATCCCTTCCCATAAAAATCTCGGCTAAGCGAAACCCCAGCCCAAGCTCAGAAAGTCATAAAGGGCTTTAAAACAAGCTTGTAGAAGTCGTAGGATAAACAGGGATCGAAAAGTTCACTGTTGGAAAAGGGAAGGCAGTTTCCCTTAATAACTATGTTTGAGCAGGAAGGAAATTATGAAGGAAGGGAGGTTTGACGGAAACTCATCACAAGAACGAAACATGGTTGATCCTTCTATTGTCCATCACTTTATACATTATCCCACCCTCATGGTCTTACCACGATGCAAGGACAAAAGAAAACATCTTAAGAGTTGAGTAGGTAGGAAAAAGAAAGAGGCCTCCTGCTTTGGTTAGAAAGAATACACTACAAGAAATTACACAATTGCCGACTAATATACCCGACTAAATCAAATTTAGTCGGAAATGGTCGAACCATTACCGACTAAACTTATTTTAGTCGGTAAATGTAAATTCTAACACCGACTTAATAAATTTTAGTCGGGAAATATTAATAAATTCCGACTAAAACAATATTTAGTCGCGGAATATCTATTTTTCCCCGAAATTAAAAAACCAATAAATGAAATGAATGTACCGACTAAATATTTAAGTCGGGAAATTTTAATAAATTCCGACTAAAACAATATTTAGTCGGGGAATATCCATTTTTCCCCGAAATTAAAAACCAATAAATGAAATGAATGTGCCGACTAAATATTTTAGTCGGGAAATGTAATAAATACCGACTAAAACATTATTTAGTCGGGGAATATCTATTTTTCCAAAAACTTAAAAAATCAATAAATGAAATAAATGTGCCGACTAAATATTTTAGTCGGGAAATTCTATTAAATGCCGACTAAAATTATATTTAGTCGGGGTACATTGACTATGATTTTTGACAAAGCAATAGTTTGGTTCGGGACAAAAATTTTCCTTAAAAAAATCAATAAAGGAAATTAATTTTTTTGCCAATCGGTTAAGATATCAATATTTGTTCCGAATACATTGAGCACTACGCAAACTTTTCGATCGAAACCGTTCTTCTTCTTTTTTCCCTTCGTAATCAAAAGATTCTCATGAAAGTTTGGTTCGAGCGGGTTCAGAAAGCTCTTCATCGACACACAAATTTCAAAATAAGAAGAATTTTGTTGGCTGATCTAGTGTCTATCCATATACGGTAAACTTCATTCTTAGTATGAATGATCTATTTTGTATTACCTCAAAGATAGATGGTTTCGATTGCCAGAAAAGACCTCAGGCGGAGTCGAGAAGTACACTGTAACACTTAAAATGCCTCTGAATGCATTAAATGTCTTTCGATCACATGGCGGGTGGTATCAAATGATCTCTGATTTTGGTGGTAATACTATAATCAGTAAAACGTTAAATCCTAACAATTCAGATGGAGCAATATAAAAAATGACTTGGCATCTAGCTTTAAAATCTATACTTCTAATCTACTTGATATAGCCAACTAAGTCTTGTGTTGTATTCATTGTTGTAGTAGCCACATGATCATGAGACAATCGTGACGATCGATACCGTTGATATTGTTGTACTTGTTGGTTAGCTCATTCTTGTAAATTTGCGATTCGATCAGGTTTAAAAAAGTTCCTTTATCGAGACATGAACTCATTAGAAAAGTAGCATTTTTCATTTGATCAATTGTCTAACGAAAAGTGATCAACTATAATTTGGGTAAGAATGATCGAACCTATAATCAATCAAAAATAGATGCTTCTGATCGCGAAAAAATACCACAAGTGGGACTTGGGTGGTGTGCTATAAGACTTTAATGATTCTCGACGCAGCAGAAGTCTTCCAATCACGTGGTTGCTGATATTAAAAGATCTCCGATTTTGGTGGCAATGCTATAATCGATAAGATGTAAAATTCTAACGATTCGGATTGAGCATTGTAAAAACATTCATGGTGATAAATTTTAGAGTTTTTATGCAATATTGACTCAATTAGAGCACACTAAATATTTCTTTCTAAATTCTGCAATGAGACATTTGCCGATTAAATCAATTTTGGTCGGAGAAGATTAAAATTCCGCGGATTTCAATTTTCACGAAAAAAAAAGGCGGGGTTTTTGTACTTCCCGACACCGTTTTCCACACCTGATCTAAACCCCCCTTACATTCCCCCCTGCGCCTCACTTCGTCATTTACCCAGCTCTCTCTCGCCGCCCACCATTACCATCTCAGTTTCCACACCTGACCCCTGCCATCACCGCCTCCCTCTCCGGCTCTCCCCTTAAGAAGAAGTGAATTTGAGCGTGGAGGAGTCCGGCCGTGCCTTCACATCTCAGGTCTACCTCTTAACTCTCTCTCTCTCTCTCTCTCTCTCTCTCTCTCTCTCGTTTCCTGCAAGGGTATTGCAATGGTGGCTATAAATTTTTTCACATTCAAAATCTACTGTGCAGTTCAGAGAATCAAAACTTCTCCCTTCTACCGAGAACGGAGCTTTGATAAGGTAAATAGGGTTTCATCTTTTCAACTCGAAAAACTCGTTTTCAATGTGAATTAATTTTGTCCCTTAATTTTCAATGCGAAATTGCAAGATTTGGATCGAAAATCGGCGACCCATTTGCTGAAATTGGTTGAATTTTGGGTTGGGGAAGCAGACGATGCTCTGTTGGGTGTTTTTGTTGCAGTGACGGGATGAACGGGGTTTCGAAAGAATTGAAACCCTGGGAGGGTTGAAGGTGGAGAAGAAGAAAATGCATTATTGTTGTATTTGGTTTTTTCACTTTTGTTATGGTGACTCTGAGAGTAAATGTGAGACCTGAGTCATTCGTTATTGTGCATTTTGAGATTGAGTGAAATTAAAGAAGATAAATATCACATGAAAATTAAAACGGGTTTAAAGATCGTGGAGTATTATGTGGGATTCAAAAGAAATTGGGTTAAAATTTGAGGGCGTTGATGATATAGAGTCAAGATTCTCAAAGAGTAGATGCATGAATAGGGGATGATATAGAGTCAAGATTCTCGAAGAGTAGATGCATGAATAGATGATCCTGGGGCGCGTGGACGAAACTTTGCTCTTTATAGCTGCCAATTTATAGGTGTGTTTTTTAAGATTTTTTGGAGTTTCAAGATTATAAAATAGCAATAATGCTAGGATAATCTCGTACTGAGATTTGGATTTTGAGTGCTAACTTGATTAGTTCTGGGAATTACATTTGCATTGCTACTTTTATGTTTTGCTTTCAATCTACATGCAACTAGTTTTTTTTTTGGTAAACTAGTAATCCTCGTGATAAGAACTTGGGAGTGGATTTGTCAATCTCTGTGCTAGGAACCTGCAATAACAATACAACCAGCAAGAACCATTATGATTTATGCAATAATAATCAAGAAGAAGAATCAGATGGCCAGAGCTCTAAGAGTGAAATACCTTGAATGCAATGATCTCGTATGCTTTTTTTGCTTCTGTTGTTAGGCCATCCTTGTATGCTAGTGCTAACAATCATGCAGGCTTAGGCCATCCTTTTAGCTAGCTGCTGCTATTACTTATGCTTTTGTATCTCAATGTTGACTCTGGCATGTTTCTAGGATTGTAAGTTTTTATGTTTTTATGTTTTGGACAAGAATGTTTTTGCATTAAACCAGTAAACCAAGCAATTAAAAGCAACATCGGGCACACAACCAATAATTTAAAGCATAAAAGCCTTTTGGCATTAAACCAATCACCGGGCACAAAGCCAATAAACTTAAGGCATAAAAGCCAATCATCGGGCACAATTAAATTTGCCCTAATCAGAGTCCAAATGACAAAATACGCTCAACAGAAGTTACACAATTAAAGCAGAAATCACAGTTTCCAGCAGAAGAGGCTGCGGTCGAAAGCTCATTAAAAATCACCTACTCAATATTTTCCAATGATTCCAACACCAAAACATCACCAATTGATCAATGTTTAAGACTCATGTGAACCCATAGTCAGTAACACACTCAACTATGATAAATTTGATGAAAAACACAACTCCAAAAGCTGCCCAGAATTTCAGAATTACCAAACCATCAACTTTGGAACAAAAACTGATTTTGCCTAAAAGGAACTAAGGCACAAACCTTACATATTCAGAAAGGTATGTAAGTCTAGTTTTAGAATCAAGAAACGGTGTGTAAAACCGATACCCGAGCTAGAAGATATGACCTTTTCTTCAAGATGTGTCTGTGCTGTCAGCACATATGCGAATCTGACAGCAGCTCGGTTTATGATTTTTATCTTTTTCCACACTTATCAGAAAATTCTGAAATTTTTACAGCATAAGCTACACACACAGAGGCATCTTCTGTAAAATTACCAGAAAATTACATGGTCGGCATGTTGATGATAAAAATTCGTCATTTCACATTTCTTTTTTCCCCTGCTTTCCAGAGAGCAGCATCTCTCTTGCTCTGTTTTCTCGGTAGTATTGACTGCTTCTCCCATTTTTCTTAGCTCTTTCTCCACCAAAAATCATGGTTAGGCTAGGGAAATGCCAACAGTCCTGAAGAAAACAAAAATAGTACAGCAGTCAAACTAATGATAATGCAGGTAGAGCAATAAACTAACAGTCCAAATTATAATTCATTACCCAATCTGCTAAGATACCTTAGTGCCAACGAAGCAAAATTAATAGGCCATAAATTTGGAGTTACTAATCGATTTAGCACAAAAACCAAGCATAGATAATCAAAATATCATTTAAGACAACATGCTGAGGCATATTCGCAAATTCAATTAACGGTTAAGGAAATCAATGAACAAAACACACAAAACAATTATGCATAGTCACATGCTATGATCCTATCACCGAGTATGAAGAGAATTGATTTAGCATAGGTCATGATAAAATGACAAAAGTGTGTGTGTGAATTGCGACAAAATATACTTAGCTCGATCGAACAACAAAAACTTGGTTTCTCATGAACACACGGGAGGTCTTAAAACTCCCCCTCAAGAAGTAAAACCAAACATTTTTAATTTCCCCTCAAGAAGTAAAAACAAAACTCCCATCAACATATTCAAACTCCCCCTAAACAGATTCCAAAAAAAAACACAATATGTGGCGTGCAATGCCTTGGTCCCTTAAGCTTTCTAATTGACCCTTGTAGCGAGCTTTAGATCAATGACACCCAAACCAGACGGCCTTACGGCACTAGGAGTAGAGAACACCCCAACGGACTTACTTACTCAAGTCAAAAAGGCTACAAACTCAAGCTAATCCACACAAGACAATCTCTGAGCTATCCATCGTTTGATGCGAACACTCACTGCTTACTGAGGCAAGAGGCCCGGTTACTAAGTGAAAAAACTGCAAGCACACAATAAAAATAACACTAAAACAAAGCCAACACAAGCCATAGATCTAAGTAAGAGATAGGCACTGTAACCAACCTAGGCTAAAGGTATGAGACCAAACCCTAAAAAGTAAGGTCAATTCCTCCGGATAATAATGACATATAGGAATAAACTTGTTATACTCATGAGCATGCGCCAAGTGTGCGCTCGAAGTATGAACGGTATCCAATTTTCCTACATTAAGGTCTAGTGTGACCATGATCACCACAATGATGACAAATGGGGACAAATTTATCAATAGTAGGTTTCTGTGTAAATTTATCAATAGTAGTGTATACAGTAGGGAGTTGTCGGAAAGTTTTTTTTTGTGTGTGTATCTTATCCCTTTTTATGTTTACTGGTGTAGCTGGTAAGTAAATAATCATGGGCATTAATGATTGGAGTAGTAAATTTCACAAAGCGAGAGAAGTGATACTCCCTCCATCAATTCACTCCCTTTCTTCTTCTTTTTCTTTTTCTTTTTTTTTTTTTGGACGAGAAGCAAGGCAAATCTACGGAGTAGTAGTAGTAGTTTGTTTGAGTGCTTGTGTATGCTAAGCTAAGCATTATTGGACTCTTGTGACATGGTTCCATCTTGTGCTGCATGTGTGCAAAAGTCTCCAACCAGGCAGCGAGACTATGCAATGCAAGCTTAGTGTCATTGTAGCATACACAGAGCCAAGAACTGTAGTTGTTTTACGATTTTCCTTTAGCAATAATTCTGTCTTCCACTCATTAAATCCTATATTAGCACTGATATGCTAATGGAAGAGGAACAACTCATTCTGTTTTTTTTATTAGGTGCATTCCTTTTTGGGCTGGTTTTATGAACATGTCACACTGCCTATAGGCTGGTGATTACCAGTATTCACATCAGCTCGACGCTCTTTCTTTTTGGCTTGTTGCTCATAATCATGAGTTCATGACTAGCTAATGGTACATGCCTTGGATTATAATTTGTATTCCAAAGATGGTTGAATGTGAGGTACTTGAGATGCTAAAGTTTGTTATACTTAAAGCTAAGCATTCTATTAGTTATGTCTCAACATTCCAACTTATACTGGAATGAGTGAAGATGTGTTTTTGATTGAGATCACGTGGTCTGAAAAGACTTGCAATTCTAATTTCAGTTCCTATTTTGCGGGAATCAAGTTGCTAGTAACAAATTCTACTCCTCAGTTTTCCATCATGGTCTGAATGCTAAATTGTTGCGAGTTGGCTTATTTACTTGCATTAACATGTTGATTCCAGAGGCCATGGACGACCAGGTGTTCTAAGTGTAAACTATTTCATGTGTAAAATTTGGAAGTTTTTGCCTTCTGGGTAATTAATTTTCTGAGACTTTCTTACTAATTTTGGGATGAATGAAATTTTTTTTTTCTGCTTTTAGATTATTTTCAGCTAATAGCTATTAGAAGAAAGATCTCAATTTTGGGTCTAATTATTGTGTTTTGTTCTTTCCACAGATATTGGAGTATCTGGCATCTCGTTAAGGACTATATATATGAAAAAGTTGGATTTTTGCCGCGGATTCTACCGTAATTTAGTTTTGTTGAACTTTTGTATTATTTTGCGCTCTAGGGCATGAATATGATATGTTTGATGGTAGCACTTTTGTGGTACGATTTTTCGTTATTTTGTACTTTTGCGAATTCGAATACCGTATGTTAAGTATTTGGTGTACACCTTTTATTTATGGAAATTATGAATGAATTGTTCTTGAATTTCAATACTTGATTACAGTATATTGGTGAATAGATGTTCAATTTTTATTTATTGTGAATCACCAAAAAAAAATCTCAGCAGATTTTAGAATTAATTTTAAAATTTGTAATATTATATTTAAAACAAATGTTACATTTCCCGACTAAATAATTAGTCGGCAATTTATTACACATTTTCCAACTAAATAATTAGTCGGTAATTTGTCAAATATTTTCAGTGATTTATTAAACATTTGCCGACTAAATATTTAGTCGGTAATTTATATAACATTTTCCGACTAAATAATTAGTCGGTAATTTATGCAATATTTTCCGAATTTTTATTAAATATTTACCGACTAAATATTTAGTCGGTAATTTATCAAATATTTTCCGACTAAATAATTTTTCCGACTAAATACTTTGTCGAAAATAATTCATATTAGCCGACTAAATAATTAGTCGGCAAAAACAACAATTTTCCGACTAAATGTGTTTTAGTCGGTGATTACCTTTGCCGACCGCAATACTCCGACTAAATTGCCGACTAAATTTTTTAGTCGGGAATGACTATTGCCGACTAAATTCCTACCTTTTGCCGACTAAACTGTTAGTCGGGAATGGTGTTTTTTCTTGTAGTGATAACTAGTATTATTCTGCAGATTGCAGGTGTGTTGGGGGGGGGGGGGGGGGGGGGAGGATTGCGAAGCAATTATTGCATTAATAGCTCTGCAGGTTTTCTATTCCATACCTCCAGCGTATTTCATCTTCAGGAACTTTAGGAGTCTAAGTTAGAAAGTGATGCTATTGCAGAAAAGTAAATTTCATTCCCAAGTGTTCTATATTCACTTCATACAAGGGTCTAAAAGAAACTAAACAAATTTTAAAGACTAAGCCAGAGGCCACAGAAGATAAACACGTTAGTAGGAGTGGAACTGAAATAGCTCATGTTAGGTTCCAATTGCATTCTACATTAAAATTGTAACATCACAACTCAGAACTGGTCGAACAGAAATAAATACATTTATGTATATACGTGCATATAGTGTAACTAGTCCTTACCATATCAAGAGGAGACATGTCTTCCAAGCTGCAAACAGCATGTACTCTAAACTCTAGTAACAGAGGGAATGCTCCGAGAAACTGGAAACTCTCAGTACATCCCGCATCTAAGTAGATAGTTGTGCCTTCAATGTGTTTTGATATCTGGACAAGATAAAGAAAAGTCTTCGAATAGCCCAAAAAAAAAAGTGAAACTTCAGAAAATATAAACGTAAATAAGAGAAGAACGCCAATCCCTCAACCACCACAGATTGATTCACGTATACATTGACAATTGGAAAAGAGCCCAAGCGTCTACGGAACGATAGTAGTTATATTTTCCTACAAAGTTACCTGCTGGTGCTACCCAATAGAAGAGAATTGATATAGCCATAGCATGCAACCTTTCTTGTATTGTTTTTGTTTGAAATACCACTACTGCTTCCCACATCAAAAAAAAAAAAACTATTTATATCAACACAATGGGCAGGGACAGACATTTATCCTAAGGGCTGCCTTGGAACATCCTTGATTTTGGAAGAACTGAAGAACTAATTGTATGTTGTGCGGGGTAAGCCTCTAGACAACTCACAAAGACCCACATCAAACAGATACGATTATGGTGATCGCGAATTAGAAGTAATAAGCACCGTGAAGTCACAAGAAAGAGAGAGAAAGACAATAATCACACACGAGACGAGAATATACGGTTAAGTGTTAACTACCATCCATAGGCAGTCAAAATGGTAGAAGGTTTTACTATCAGTGGAGAATCAATGCTCCAAAGAACTATAATGCAGTTTTCTAAGGAGAACAAAACCCTACTTCCCTCTCCTTCCAAGTCTAATTTCACCAATTAGGGGTTCCTTGGGATACAAGTACTTGCATATGAGGCAAAATACGCAAACCAACTTGTTGAAATCCAAAGACACTTTAACCGCAAATCACTCAAGTTCAGATGAGTTGCGCCCGAGCGCGAACGGTCAGAAGCTCAATTTGTTGCTCATAACGCACCCCCTTCTCTCCTTCTGTCAGCCCCTAAAGGGGCATGGGCATATTTTGGTTCATTGATGCTCCCTATGCAAGTCAAGCAGGGTAACCCAACTTCTTTCCCAAGCACAAGCTCTCAGTTTAATCCCATCCCATAAAAATCTCGGATAAGCGAAACCCCAGCCCAAGCTCAGAAAGTCATAAAGGGCTTTAAAACAAGCTCCATTACCCTTCTGTTAACAGCATGTTAAATATAGCTTGCAAACAAGGCAGCTACAATCCACAAAGGTAACCAAAAGCCCTTGACCATCTATTTATGTTCCAAGTCTATAGTAACATGTGAATATGTGATAGGATAAGCAGACAATATGGTTAGGTCACCGCGCAAATCAAGCAAGGCAATGCTCCACATGAAGCTCCACGTGAAGAAAACTTCCCCCAGCTTTTCTAAAGAAGAGGTGCTCAAAAATTGAAGCTAGATGGACGAAATCAGCCTACAGCCCTAAAGTTTCATTCAATATTTTGCTTAAAATATGAGTTGTAAACCATCTTATCATCCACTTCTATTAAATTGAAGCAAATAAGAGACATATGTACCTCCCCGCCCCTGGATGGAAGGAGAAACCAAAAGAGGACCGGGGTAAGGGGACACAAGTTGTTTACCATAGTCAGAGGTTTAATTACCTGATCTGCTATGAGAGTTCACTTGTAGGAATTAGCAATTCAGCAGCATTCACAATGTAATAGGGAATAAACACAACCAAAAAGGAGAATGTCAAAGGTCAGTGACATATGTGAGCTTGCAGCAGGAAATCAAGAACAGTATA
Source organism: Rhododendron vialii (assembly GCF_030253575.1). Lineage (NCBI taxonomy): Eukaryota > Viridiplantae > Streptophyta > Magnoliopsida > Ericales > Ericaceae > Rhododendron > Rhododendron vialii. Next base: position 8,607,746 of record NC_080558.1, on the reverse strand, counting down.
GAGATGACCTTGCAGCAGGAAGCCATTATTGAACATGATGTCAAGGAAACAAGGAAATTTCCCCGCCAACAACACAAATTAATGACTCAGTGGACTGTCCAGCAAAGATCCACCAAAAACTGTACAGATAACGAGATATGAAAGAAAGATTTACTGGCCAATAGCTTAATAGCTCCATATGGTTGGGTTTTAATTGCCTAGAATTCAGTTGCTTAACATTCACTGGAATCAGCATAGTTCATACCAACATTATATAGCTTACATGTACATAGTGGTAGATTAGAATTATGATTGTCTTTCCTTCGGTTGCAATCTTATAACAGATCTTATATGCTAACTACCCATCTCTGGCCATTCTGAACAGATTTTATCAAGAGTTATGTTGATGACACAAATTGTTTTATTGCCACATGGGCAATCATTGTAGACTGGATAGCTACAACAATACTCTACGACTCAGACAAAAAGTCCTCCAAATCAACATCTATCTCCATGGACTACAATGTCAATAGTACACTATTGTGCTTGACTCTTACAATGGGTTAGAGTGATCATCGTTTTTGATGAATAAGGTCAAATTCATAAAAAATATACTCTTTGCGTAGTTTAAAGTTGACAGTGTCTGGGTAGTGTAAAATTGACAGTGTTCGCATAACAAATTGCTGAAATATTATGGTAATATATACCTTCTTTTCAGAGAGAAAATCCTTTCAAAAACGAGTATAAGAGACAATCGACATTGCTATTTGATTTTAGGGCCTTGTTTCACCCTAAGTTGAGAATGCTTGAACTGTGGTTTCAGAGCCTTTGAAGATTCTGCAATTTGCTTGAGATTTTGTACTGGTTGTGGAACCTTTGAAGTGCTCGACTTGCTTTGGTCACTCAAAAAAGCAGTTATCATCTCGGCTCTTACTTTCCTACATTCCTCAATACTTATTACTTTGCTCCGTTCTTGGTTCCTCAGATATTGCTTCATCAAGAATATAATGACGACCCCACACTCAACACTGCAACCAAAAAATTGTGCCATGATATCTTATTGTTGGTCATTAATTGACAGAAAAAAGAGAATAGGTTTTAAATTTTATAGTACTTACAATCCATCCAGTTGTTGAGGAGAAAACTGCTCAATATGGACTGTGTCACCAATACCTTTACCAGCACTTGATTTGGAATGACTGTTGATATAGTCTGCAATAAGTTTTCTCTGTGTAGTTTGTGTAAACATGTTTAGCATTCAAAACATAAATGTGTAACAGGAAAAAGATGATAGATGTTTGCTCACCAAATTATTTGTTGACTCATAGTAAAAATCTTTTCGATGCCCTTTAAACAAAGAATTGTAGAATATCCACTTTCCCTCATTTTTATGAAGCACCAGCAATGTCCAATGGAATTGATGAATTATGGGGAAAAGCAGGAAAGTTGCATATACGGCCTTTGGCATCGTCGTATCAAGAATCTTCTTCACTTTGATTGGTTGTTTGTCATTAAGGATTGACTATTTACAAAACAATAAAATGGATCTTGTGGTGAAAGGAAATTACATTAACTCACCAAAAACAGATATGCATGAAATTACCAGAAAGAAGTATAAGACCAACGTATATCATGAGTTCACTACTAGTGTCTTACCACAAAAAAGCTGGGAAACACAAATGACTTGGCTGGTTGCGTTTCCAATATGAACGTCGGTTGCTGGTCTACGTGTTGTTGCATAAGGATATTCATGTAAGCATCAACAGACTGTATAAAAAAATAGAATCCATATAGTTCGCAAAGTATCTGTGATTAGCAATATCTGTACAGTTAACCAGTGAAATTTAAACGTTACCCGGGTTGATAATGCTGATTCAAACAACAGCGTCTGTATGTCATGAGCAGTGACATGCATTAGTTCATCTTTCGAAGACCATACTACAGTACTGCAAAAGAAAAATAACTTGTCAAAAGTCTCCAAACTCTGCATTATTTCGACATTACACAGAAATAAAACTAATTTTTTTACCTAATGTCTGCTGTATTCCAAAGTGTTTCAATCGCCATCCAACTTTCACGACTTAAAAGCTTTGGTACCTCAGCATTTGCCTTCAGCTTTCTCAGTTTCTTTTTTTTTCTTTCGTCCTCTTGAGACTCGACGAAGTTATCTACATCTATGAAAAGTTCTTTTCCAATCTTCGTCTTCTTATTTACTTCTTCATAGACAAAGTCCGCATCTGTGTTCTTCTTTCTTTCTCTTGCCTTGAGTGCTATTATGTTGGAATTTGGAGAGATCAGAGATTTTTCTGCCTTGCGTTTCTGTCTCTCTTCATGCACTCTAATATCTAAGAGTTCCAATTCAAGCTCCTCCTTCTCACGTTCAAGTCTTTGGATCTTCTCAAGAGTTGCATTTTGCGTTACTTGATGCACTGCGCCCTCGGTCTCATCAGCATAGCGTTGTGTAACCTCATGAATTTTGAACTCGTCAAATTTGCATTTGCAATACGTTGTTGACGTCTTGTTGTTTAGCCTTTTGCTTCTCGAGGACACTGGCTTTGTTCAAAAGTGTCTGTATGTATCTGTCCTTTGCCAAACACAGCTTCTTATTTTGTTTGTCAAGACTCTGGATTTGATTCTTCATTTCCTCTCCTGTTTCTTCAATTTTTCTTGCCAATGCTCTTGCCAATTCTGTAATCTGCTGATCTTTAGATTGTAGCACAATGTCATTGTCTTCTTGCATTTTCAATTTCTGAAGCTCCAATTGCTTCTTTTCCTTCTCCAGACTTTCAACCTTCTCAATCAGATCCTTCTCCAACGATTGTTTTTGGTTCTTCAGTTCATGCATCGATGTGAGTGGGCCTTTGCTCATAACATCTTTCAACATTATAATCTGTTTGTCTTGACTTTCCACCAGTTTCTTCAATTTTGCAATCTCGTCATTGAGAGGCTCGCAAATCGATTCTTTTTCAATCTCCATCTTCTTTTTTTCATTCTCCAAACATTCAATGTTCGTGGACATGTCATTCGTAATTGAGTCTTTTTCCTTCCTCAATTCGTCAATCATGGCAAGTGCATCCTTGTTTGATTGTTTCTCAATCTCCATCTGCTTCTCCAAATATTCAATCTTGTCAGTGAGATTGTCACTAATTGAGTGTCTTTCTTCTGTCAATTCATCAACCATTGCAGCTGCATACTTCTTTGAATCATCTAATATGTTATCCACAAGTTTATTCAAGCATTCATCTTCTTCTTCCAATAGTGATTTTCTACTCAATGTATTAGGTTCAAGAGTTGAATCCGAATTATATTTGGGAGATGTCACTTCATCACGTCTGAAACTAACAGCCTGTGATTCATCTATTTCGCCCAAGCACAATGGAGACTGAAACATATCAGTGGGAGTATCGAAATCATCCAACCCACAACTATTAGGCACGTTCTCAACTTCAGCAACTTCAACTTTCTCCCCCTCATCTTGCTGAACTTCAAATTGAGCTTCAACAAATTCATCATTCTTCACCTCATGTTGGTTGACATCATCTTTCTCCCCAGCAACTAGCTGAACCGGATCTTGCTGAACCTCATGTTGCTCAAATTCATAATCAACTTTTTCTTCAATGGTCTGTTCAAGTGTTCCATCTTTTACCTACAAAGAGGCAATGCCATTAAATCACATTAAACCATGAAGTTTCATCATAGACAGGTCGCCTTATGAACATTGGAATCAAATATGAACACTTAACAACCATGTTACCTTCTCATCCGGGAGTTGCTGCAACTGTCTCACGTCTTTGAGCTCTTTCCGCAGCTTTGCAATGTTCCACTCGAGCAACCTTGGAATAGAATCTAGGCTCTCTTGATTCAGGATGTTGCTATGCGCACAAAGCCAATACTGCACAACAGAATTACAAATTAAAAGGACACATAATTATTTTTTAGACTAACATATGGAAAGAGTAATATTGCCAATTACCAGTAATAGAATTGAAGAACCTTTGACTTCTTTGGGATCTTTATGCTCCGCGTGAGTAGATTTCAACAAGTACTTACAAATAGCTTTTGGCCAATCAAATTGTTTAATCGTATTCAAGTCTTCCATATAGCAAACATAAACCCAATTTATTGTGGTTCCGCTTGTAGAGAAGAACAACGTCCCACAAAGGAACAAACACAACAATCTCGCGACATCATCCATATCTTCTTCCAACTTGTTGTTTTGCTTTTCTTTTAAAAGCTTCTTGATTATTGAGGTATCCAACCTTTTCTGCTTTATTTTCCACTTGACCGCTAATTGCACATCTTCTTTCTTACAATAACCTTGGTTTATCTCCTCATTTCCACATGAAATCCCAAAAATCAACTTCACATCTTCCCTTTCGAGCTTGACATGTTTGTTTCCCAATGTAAATGTTCTTGTATTTGCATCATACAACTCTACAATTTTAACAACCACCTCATCGAACTTTCTACAATGTTCACTCTTCACCTTCTCCTCAATAAAGGCATTGATCAAATGCCAAAAAGGTGTTTTTTTCAGCGAATCCTTGAGCGCAGGAGTGACAGGAAACACTTTCATTAATCTAATCATCGCTTGCATGTTACATGTATTAAAAGCAATGTGTTGTGACTCTTCAATCGCTTGTGTCTCTTGAATCTCAACCACAATTCTTGGTCTCTTTCTAAGAGGTTGTGACCGAGGAGCAGCTTGTTCTATGTTGATTCCTTGATTTTTTGGCGATCTAACACGAAGGTCATATTGAGATTGAGCATGTCTTTCATGTGAAGCCTTTGGGATAGAAGATGAAGTAACTTCAATTGGTTTTCTTCCCGCCAACTTTTTTGTCTTTAACTTCTTTTGCGGATTTGAGATTGTGTCAGCTTCTATAATTCCTTTAGATACTTCCTCATCACTTGTCTGTTCTTCTGTATTTTCTTCATCACTTATGGAATCTAACTGCTTCGCCTTCCCTTTTCCTCAAACTACTGTATACAAAAACAATAAGAAAATGCTTGTAACATATGTTTCCAAATGTAAAATTTTAAGTGTATGAGAATTTAAAATTGCTGTAACATTGTCAATTCAAATGAGAAAATCTAAAATTGTCAATTTACAGTATTGTTTTCAAAATAAAAATATAAATTTTGACATTACTCTAACTCTGTCAATTTACAATGTTGTTTTCAAAATAGAAATATAAACTTTGACATTACTTTAACACTGTCAATTTCCTGCAGTCCAGAACATATTTTCCTAAATATCTTTGGCAGACAACAAGTGGGAGGAACTACAAAACCTAATGTATGCTTTTAAACATGAAATGTGCTCCAAAGGGTTCAAGGCACAAAATACTGCCACACAACTTTAAAACAATTAAAAGAGAATATTTCAGTCCCTTAAGAATGCATTGGCAGTTGCCAAGAAATGCAGATACCCATATTGCAACAATACCAATATATGTTAAACCTAGGTAGAGTTTGACTTGAACTAACTTACATGTCCACACCACCCATCTCGTAAAAGAGAAATTTTTGATCCATCCTGACCATACAAATCAAACTTCGGCAACATATTATCAAGAATCCTCTGCACTTTACTTGGTTGTTTTTTTGTTGAGGATAAACTATTTGGAAAGCAATAAAACAGATCTTGTGATCAAAGGAAATTATGTGTATGAAAATTACGGCAAAAGTTTCACCAATAAGTGAACCATCCTGACCATAAACAGATCAAACTTACGGATACACGCAAATTAGTGACTTCGTAAGATACTTAAGCAAGGGCACAGCAGAACAAGGGAGTCTACACAGCAGAATCTTGACACATACAACTACCTAACAGAAGCCCCCCATTTCATAAGAGAATATTTTCCATTCCAAGAGTATTGGTCCAGGAGGCAAATTGACAGTGTTATAACATGCTTGTAACATATGTTGTCTCATATCTCATGCATAAAACTGCTTCCTACACTTAAAAATGCATAGGCATAGGTTCAAGATGGTTACGAAGATGTCTAGCCATTTGGCTGAAAACATGGCCCCAATTATTAGCTATTTTCTAGCACGTCTGTTTTCTTATTACCGGTGACAATGTCTGTTTCATTCAGTCATACACCTGTCTAAGTACAAAACTATGTGAAAGACCGCGAACACAGGCATAGGGACAAAAGAAGAAGGTATTTATCAAAACCTTTAACTCGATTGTTTCATCAGTCTCAACCTCGGGAGTGGCTTTACTTCAGATCTACTACTTTACGGTACAATACCCTAGCAAGACTAGGTAGATCATAGATGCTAATATATTGGTCCAGTGGTACTAAAATGCTCGCTGGGCAACCAAAATATCAATTTATTCCCCTTCCAGCCACGCAGTGATGTATATTCAATTCACCAGTCTTTTCAAGAAAATCGCAGCTATATCAAATGCCATGAACTTGAATAAGAAAATATAGTTCATCATATCATTTTTGAAGTGTTTTGGCAACAAAAAGTCTCTAGCAAAAACCTAATAAATCTGAAAGCAATCAATTTCATTCTAAGAACCTAGTAAATCTTTAGCAAAATCAGTGCTAAACCACAGCTTGTATAGTAATACACACAAAATCCTTGACAATTGCCACAATTTAAACATGCAATGGAGCAAGAATTAAGAAAATATAGTTCATCATTTCATTTTGATGTTTTCTTGCGTTTTGTTAAGTTGCCTTGTTTTGTTTTTGACCTAGTGTAGTTATCTTGTATTTTTACTTTTTCTATGTTCAGATTGTAGCAAAATATAGTCCATGTTCAGATTGTTGGCGAGTCCCCACAAGAAAGACCGTCACCGCCGCGTTGTGGCCTGGTGGGTACCACAAGTGCACGTATACTTTAGTGGAGTCTGGAGGAACTTCAGCAAGTTCAAGCGGTGCAGGTCGATAATGGATATTTGGTATCACGGAGATACCATGAATACTTCGATATTTTCAATTCTAAGTGCTAGACTTACAAAAACACAGGGGATGCAATAATATACGAAAATACAAAAATACATACATTTCCTCCCCCATTGTTGCTAGGGTTCCGCAACAAGATGTCGTTCCAGTATCGAAACCCTAAATCTCTGTAAACGAAAGAGACCACGCGAACGACATAGTAGAGTCGATTCGGAAGCTGTAGAGTCGATTCGAAAGCTATAGACTAGAGTGCGAAGATAATCGATGGGAACGAAGATAGTCGTAGAGACCAGCCTTGTGGTATTGGGCGAGGGAAGTCCAGGGGTATTCTGGGAAGGGAAAAACGGGCCGTCCTTGTTGGTTCTTTTTAAAATTGGGCTGGAGTGCGTGGGAAGTCCACCAAAAAAGGGAGACCGGCTCGTAATTTTTAGCTTCAAAGGCAGGGTCCTCTCCCCTTCTCTCTCTAAAAACTATTCCTCTCCCCTTATCTCTCTAACTTTCGAAATTTAGGGTTTCCTCTGGGCGGGGAGGCACCGCCACCATGCCTCATCCTCCCTTCCCTCTTTCTTCCATTATCAAAAACGATCGGCATGGTAACGAGATGGCTGGAGGCGGCAGTGCTGGGTTATGGCTCTCGACATCTGGGGTTCCTCCGATCGTTTATGGGTGCTGATTTGGTGATAACTTGGCGGTCAATTTTGGGGATATGGGACGGCGACAAGGGCGACGTCGGTAAGGTTTTCTGGTTCCTTTGTCTTTTTCCGTCTAGCTCCCTCCTTTTTTTTCCGACCCCCTATCACACTGTACCTTGTTCCTTCTTTCCTCGCCTCCTTCTCCTCCATTGCCCCCCTTATCTCATTCTACCAATTCCTCCTTTTGTTTCCCCCTTCCGATTTTCTGTTGGGTTTACAGGGCTTTTGCCTAATGGCTTGGAGGTCTACGGTGGTGTTTGGTTGGATGGCATGGCTCCCGCCATGATCGCTGTTGGGCAGTTGCAGTTTTTGCTTAACTGCTAAGGTGAGATTCTGAGACAATGGGTGGTGGCCGTCGTTTTGCTTCCTCCTGAGGGTATGTTTGTGGTGGCGTGGTGGTGCTTGGAGGCTGTGATCAAGATGTTGGTTCTGGCAGTTGCTGTCTGATCCTGGTGGTTGGGGGTGGCCGGCGGGATGGAATTGAAGGTGCTCTATTTCGGGGTGTTTAGGTTTAGAGTTTTTTTTGGGGCTTGCCTTTTTGCTGGGCCTATCTCACTTTTGTGGGTTGGATTTCTTCATGTGCTTAATTGTAAGATTTGGGCTTGTAGGCCATCTGATGTTTTGGGCTCTATTTGTATTATTTGGGCTTTGTAGGCCTTTAGGTGTTGAGGGTTTTGTCCATAAGGTGTGTTTGGGCTTTGTCCTATCAAGATGTATTTTTCAACCATTGCCTTAATAAATGTTACTTTTGCTGATAAAAAAAAAGAAAGAAAGAAAACTTCAAAGAATTTGGTGTCTAGGGCTACCACAAGTGGCCGGTCTTTTTAGGCAAGGGCCATAGTGGAAGTGGTCAAATGGAATAACAAGAGCAGACTGAATGGGAGATGTTAAAGAAGATACATCCCAGGCAGCAAATTAATGTTAAAGAAAACACATATTGGGCCACAAGAAGAATTTTACGTCCGTTCTTACATTGTATCTCACAAGTCATGGTGGGACCATCTAAATAGTTTTGTTGGCACCGCATTCACTTGTGAGAAATGATGTAAGAATAGATATATGTATGATACACTCCAATGTAAGAATAGATGTGTGATATACGAATAGATGTGTAAACTTGGATGTGGACCTACCCCTCGTTCCTGGATGGTTTTCTTTGTTGGACGTGTCCTATATATGCATCGCAAATGCGAAATAACTTCATCGAACGGTTGAAAATCTCGTATAATTTTGGCTTTTCTTTACTTGGTGAAGCATTAATGAGAAGGATTTGGCTTCTTTGCAATTTGAGATTGGACTGAAAAGCATTTTTACCAGGTGAAAGTCTAATCTTGTCACTAAGAGTTTATTAATTTTTACCAAATTGTGCGTATATAACAAATTTAAATCCTTGATCGTGAAAATGACGGTCAAAATGCGACTGCTCCCTGCAATCTTGATTGGACTGCAGCGTGAAGGGAAGTTGGGTCAGAAACTTCATACTCCTATGTTATAGGAATACCTTTGAAATCAACGTACACTTCAAACATGTGTTTCTGTCCATTTTTGACAAGTGATCTTGCCTCAATAGTTTTGATATTTGTGCCTTAAAATAGAGTATTTTTTACAAGGCAATCACGCTAAGTTAAAGGACTTTGAATAATAACCACTGCACCAAGTGTTCATGGTTGAAAATTCTATAGATTCATTGCAGAATAAAATGTATTTGTTTTTCAAGGACAAAGAAAACGTAGTAGATTCGTTAAAGGACTGGAAAGGAAACAGGATTTGGTTAAGTGGGCATGAAAAAAAAAATTCCAAAAAAACAAGAAGAGAAAGTGTGAGTTTGCCGGGCGATTTCCGTCAGTTCATCGGAGCTTTGGTCGCAGTGAATTTACAGTCTATGTTGACAATCTACCCAACAGCTACGGGACGCCATGGTTCAGGTTGGTCTTTTCTCAATACGGCTTCATTGATGAAACGTGCTTACCAAACAGGAGGAGCAAGAGAATGGGGAACAGATTTGGCTTTGTAAGATATAGAAATCAGAGAGACGCTAAGTTGGCGGTAACCATGGCTAACGGGCTGCTGTTCGGTAGACGAAGTATTATTGTGGAAATGGCAAGATACGATAGTGGCTTCAAGCAGGGCGATACTACGCGATTTGGTTCAGGATCTCAGAACCATGAGATTTCTAGGGTTCCGAATGCTAAAATACCCCATATTCAGGATGATTTCAGAGCACCAAGAGGTAAGCCAAAGTCTATTCCAGTACCTCAATATCATTTTCACACTGAATCAAGCCAGATCCCCAATATGGGGAATCCTAAGGAGCTAGAGAGAAAGGTTACAGTTAATTTTCAACCTACTGCTTCTGGTTGGTTGATGACAAGTGCAGTTGCCAAGCTAAAAGAAATTACTACTATGGAAATTGTACAACAAGCTCTTGAAGATCTCGATTTTCAAAATGTTTCAGCCAAATCGTTGGGAGGTATGGATTTAATTATTACTTTCCAATCCAAAGAAGATAGACAAGCTGCATTAAGAAATCCAAAGATCCAGGGATGGTTCAAATCTTTTAAACCATGGAATGGTGAACCAAGTAGGAAATCTAGATTGGTGTGGCTTAAATGTAGGGGTATTCCACTTAACGTTTGGAGCTTGTCCAATTTTAAACGTATTGGGGAGATGTTTGTACCACAATTAAGATTTCTATTTTTACCCGTCGATTAGGTGACACGTGGCAGGGGTAAATATGAGCAAATGTGAGGATAGAATGGACTTAACTTAATGATTCAAAGTGGAGGTGAATCGATGGTGAAAGTGAAACTAGGGGTGTTTCAAAACCGACCGGACCGAAAAAAACCGAAAAAACCGACCGATCGGTTCGGGGTTCGGTCGGGGTGGCGCCATAAATTTTCGGTTCGGGGTGGACCGAACCGGACCGAACCTGGTTCGGTTCGGTCTCGGTTATGTGAAATTACGGACCGAACCGAATGGACCGAACCGAAATTTGTTTTTATATATATATTTCTTTTACAAAAGGGAGAAGAAAGCCGGCAGCTTTTTCTTTTTCCCAAAACCATTGTACACATGCGTGTCCTCCCACTTGCTGCACAAGCAACAATGCACTGAACGTCTGAACCATGTCCTTTAAAAAAATTTGAACTTGTCAAACACAGTCCTTTCTTTATATATATAGCTGCTAGACTGTTAGTTGCCCTAGCCTTGTCCTTTCTTTTGCTTTTTTACTAGTATTATAGTAATATATATATATATATATATATATAGTTGACCCCCTCCTTCTCTCTCCTCTTTCTCATGGTTTCGCCGGAGAAGAAGCCGGAGTAGTCGCCGGCGAAGAGGTTGATCCTTCCATTTCAGGCAGACCGAAATCCCCGAAATCCCCGACCGGACCGAATCCACCCCGAACCGAACCGAACCGAACCTAACTTCGGTCGGGATCGGTCCTGAAAAATTTCACCCCGAACCGATTCGGTCCGGGAAAAATCCACCCCGAACCGACCGACCCCGAACCGAAATCACCCCTAGGTGAAACTATAAAAAGTCTTGTCCATCGATTGGCCTCCACGTGGCGTATTCCTGTGGCATTTTGGACCGTCGATCGGGTGACAGGTGTCAAATGGACGTGGATCCCATGATTCCACGATTGAAGAGGATGGAAACCGCAATTAACAAGGCAACTTTCTCAACGTGGGCATGATCGGCAGTTAGAGAAAGTTCTTAATCAGAATTCGAGGGAATGTTCAACTGCCACTTTGGAGGGAAGATTTGAATTCAAAATGTAAGGAGGCCTATTTAAAGACAAGTTAGTAGCAGTTTCAGGGACACACAAACAACGCCAATCAGGCCTTTATCTTTTCTTTTCTAGGAGTAGAATTAACTTGTAATTGTCCACTCAATCATCTCGATTGTTTGTTCTTCTACTTTGAGGGTTAATAAAGTCCATTTTGTTAATCTTCTTCCATACTTCATCCACTTCATTGTTTGTTTCCAAAGAAGTCCTGAAATACGGCAAGGAACCAAACTCCACTTTTCACATCCACATTCCAGCAAGCTTACAATACAGTTTCCCGTCGATTCTCCGTCGATTGGAAAGAAAACAAGAATTTTAGTAACAGGAGATATGGGGTGATTTTATTACACTTGATCAGGAGACGTTGAAAGAGGAATCTTACAATGTGGGGAGAATGATGATCGCATCTGAGTGTTTAAATCGTATTGACGAATGGATTAATATTACAGTAAGAGGGAGGAATTATAGCGCAAGGATTTGGGAAGAGGATTGTGATGATCCTTTCAACGAAAAACACATTCGCGATTGGATCATTAACCACATCTCCATCCCGGTGACAAATCCTAAGTCCAGAGAGGATGTCACCGGTTGGGATGGTGATTTGGCAGAGAAAAGAGCTCTGGACAAACCAAGTCTTGCTGAGTTGGAAGCAAACTCACCAGACAAAGCATTTACAGAAGGGAACTTGACAGCTACTTTGCTGCTAGAGGATGGAAACTCAAGAATAGTGCATGTTCCTAGGGAGGATGTTATTGTTGCAAATGCAACAGCTCAAGAAGAAGAGTCTATAGTGGGGGAGTCTCTGGCTAATAACAATCAACCAATAGGAAATAAGGAACAACATGCTGACCTGGAGGAGATCCCAGTGAAACAAACCGAAGTTATGCATAACCAATGTGTTATCTCAAACCCTGATGTCCAAATAGTGTTACAAAATGTCACCAGTGAGGCGGCTGCTGGTGACATGCTATCTTGATCTTCGGGGGTTGAGAAATCAGCCATGGGAAGTGGAAAGGTCAGGGGAAGCGTGGGGGAAAGAAATGTAAATAATTTTTTTCAAAATATCAGTTTGGCCCCTCTAACTATTATTGAACTACATAGAAAATATGCAGTTTCCAAGGGCAAAGCTGAGTAATTTGGTAAATGATCAAGTTAGTTGGGTAGCTAACTCTGTCAGTGAAAAGCTAACATCAACTGAAACTTCACAGGAGGAATATGATGAGAATGAACCTCTCCTTGATCATAATGAAGACAATCACATTGAGGAGGAGCCTATTCTTGCTCCCATAAAAGCTGCCATAAACGGGGTTAAGGGAAAGAAGAAGAGGAAGACTATTGATGACATCCTTGGCTTCACAAAGGTCAACTCTGCTAACAATAAGGGAAGGAAAAATAAACAAAAGTGTGAGGTTTACAGATCAGCAGTTACAGCACTTGCATTATCTGCTTCTATTTCTTTTGGAGGATTTGTCAACAGAAATAGAATTTTATTGAATGAGGCACAAGCTGTTTGGGCATTCAACAAAATCATAGGCCTGGGATATGATGGAGATGAAGATGAAGTTGTAAGTAAAATTGCTGAGATGGAAGCCCAGGACTTGGACAGAGCTGACGGAACAAAAATCTGTATCTAAGGATTCAATACGGTGGAATGATATCTGTGAATTTTGGAAGTAGATGTTGTTGGAACCACTGGTGGCCTTATCTATATCTGGAAATCAAAACTTTTTTGCTTGGAGGAAACTGTGGGATCAAGATACTGCTTGGCCTTCTCTTGTTGCGGCAGTGGAGCTTGAGTGGATTTGGCTACTTCATTATCATGACTAGGTTTCATTGATGGATTGGATTCAGTACTTGGATGTTGCCTTAATCCCTTGTGCAACAATTTTTGTTATTTTTTTGGAGTAATACATCTTGCTGACTGCTGCTTATTGCTGTTTTTGGTACTGCTGCTCTTGCTTTTTGGATTGCTTCGTGCTGCATTACCTGTTGATGAACTTATGTCGATCTGAATTGGATGCCCAATTTACTGAATGGGGTGGAATATGCTGCTGAAATATCTGCTATTCTCTCTTGGAAGTTATTTTAGACCTTACCTTACAAAAGGTTTCAGCCTGTTGCCTTGTCAAGTGCATGGGATACGGATGAGGATTTAATGCGTATTGTTGTGCTACTATCAGGAAAAGACTTTTAGGGTGAAGCATTTGCTTGTAATCTGAGTCTATAAACCTTGAAATTTGGGTGTGTTGTTCGGGTTGATTTCTTGTCAATCCTTGGAGCTAGAATAGCATATGGTTGTTGTGGTGCAGGGTGTCAATTTAGTGGGATGTTACTCTCATGACTTCTTTCATTATTAATATAATTCCTTTTTCGCTGTTCAAAAAAAAGTGGGCATGAAAAAATAATTTAAAGGCTTGCTCTTAAGAAGTCGTGAGTTCGAATCCTACGAAGGTCAAATTAACATTCCAAACAACCAAAGCTTGGATTTCTCTTGTGGTGTCATTTGCCATGTCAAGAGTTCGAGCCGTGGTACACGCACTCACACCACAAAAAAAAAACATTCCAAACATTGGGGTGAAAAATTGCCTAGCTATTAGTTTTAGGGCTCCACAAATAATGGAGCTATGGACAAGCTGGTCTAAATATCCATTATTAGAAAAAATAAAGGACGAAAAATGGAACAATATATGCCTTATCTTTCTCACTCCTCAAATTCACCTAAACTTCATATCTTCTTATAATTCATTGTCATATTTTTGCTTTTGTATATATTCTTGTAATTTATCAAACATTTTTTTCCCCTCTTGTTCAAACAGATATGAAGGATAGGGAGCATGTTGTTGCCCTTGATAATCATTGGGCCCCACAATCAACCATGATCTATATCACACTAAACTAATATTACGATTGATATATTTGAGATCAAGAGCTGGAATGTCCGATTCTTTGACAACGGGAATTGCATCGCAAAAGTTGAAATCCAGCTAAGAGGACGCCCTAAACGGGGAGGGGAAGGGATCACTCGATTAATAACTATTGTTTGTAATAAGTATGAGATGAGAAATTGATTAATTCCCCTATGTACTGATGTAATTTTTTTTTTGTCAGACGGAAATACATTTTGTATGGACAATAGAAAATGATGTGAAATTGTAATTTATTTCGTGGATTTTTTTGGAGCCATGGTTTTACTCCTATAGAAACATTTGTGTTTTTATCCTGACATCAACACTCAAGATGTTTTTCTCTTTTTCTTCTTCCTTTTCTACTTCATTCGCGAAAAACTTAAGAGGTTACTTTGCACTAAAGGAGAAGTACAAAAAGAGGATGGACAACTCGTTTATCTGCAGGGCACATATCCGGACTGTCCATCTCAGCAATCAGTGGTCCGGATTGAAAACAAACTCCTTTACTCTTTTTAATCCGAACCGTTAAAAATATCTTGGACGACTTGGATGTACCCTGCAGCCCTAGAAGACACCCCTGCACTACAGGGGTACTTTCCGATTCTGTATATCTCCAGAGATCATTTTTATTTTTATCAGCCCCAGAGATCATTACACTACAAGTTTGTAGAAAAATGATTGGGTGAATAAATGTGCATTCAGTTATAATTTGCTCAAGTTATGAGTTTATGAGGTCTAGTTTCTGAGTACGTAGCAACATTTACACTTATGGGCGCATGGAACATGATCTATTTTTGATCTCTCTGTATTCGGCTCAATGAATCAAACCATTTGGGGGATTAACCTCACTGTTTGCTAGTATGGGAGCTCAATTAAAATTTGAGCAAAGCTTCGTATGATCTTGCCCAACACGAGTATTAATAGCCCGTAGATTGTCAAATGTGGTTGTTCACTTTTAGAGGGGCAGTTGGTCCAAGAATGTTTTTGTTAACTCATAACACGAAATACAGAGATAATAGGCCTCAATAGTTTGGATATTTGTGCCTTCAAATATATTTTTTCCTTGGCATATTCACGCTAAGTTATTGGTAGGTAGATGGACTTTGAAAATTCTCTAGGTTAAAGCTAAGTCAGAATGAAATATATTTGTTTTTCTTGGACAATGAAAGTAGTAGATTCGTTAAAGGACCACAAAGGGAACAATAACGCGAAAGAAACCGGATTTGGCTAATTGGGCATGAAAAAACAAATAAAAGATTTACCCTCAAGCGGTCGCAAGTTCAAATCCCACGAAGGCCAAACATTCCAAACATTGCGGTCACTGGAAGATTGCCCAGCCTTTAGTTTTAGGGCCCCACGAATAGTTGAGCTTCGCACAAACCGGCCCGAATGTCCCGGTATAAAAAATATATATAAAGGACCAAAAATTTCAAAGTCTTCCATTTCTTAGTTGGAAGTCATTTTGGACAAGTGAGATTATATATAACGCGGTCACGACCATCAAAATCTAAGTCCTATAAAGCAAAGTCTCCATTTGTTCATCTAACGGATATTTTATAGGACTTGGATATTCTTAGTCCCACAAATATTATCCCGTTCAGTTGCACGAAAAAAAATGAGAAAATCAACTTTCACATTGAAAAACATGCACTTTCCTCTGATATAGGTCTTGCCAAATGGAAGGATTTTTAATTTTCATGCAAGGTTTCTTGTCAAAAGAACCCATGCAACCCAATAAATTTTATTTGTTTTTACTTTAACTCACTACAGTTTTCTCGGGAATTCCTACACAGTATTTCCGCAAATGAACGGAACCTCTGCATGGTTTTGCTCAGCCTATTGCATGTGGATCTTTCTCGAGCTCACTTCGATGATTGAGATTGTACATTTCTTCAATTTAGTTGAGAAAATTAACTACCCTGAAGATAATGTGGACCGGATATTTTTTTTTTCGAATGGCGAATTTTTTATATTAATCTCTGAACAAAGTATAAAGATTAACAGGATAAGGAGAATAGCACATATGCCAAGTCCGAGACTCAATCCCTTAATTAATTGGTAAGATGCCAACTAAAAAACAACCCAATGGGATAAGCCCAAACTCCTAAAAGGCCTAAAAGCCCAAATAAAATGGGACAAACTCAAACAATTAAGTCCAAATCAAACCCTAACAAAACCCTAGACTGCCGGTAGCCGCCCCATCCGAACATTTACTTCTTTTTATTGATTGAGCCAAGAATCTAAGATTTCCATGAGTAAAGGATGGATCAGATTTCTACTCAATCTGGTAATGTGATTTTTGATCGGAAGTGTCAGCAGGAATTGTAATCCTATTTATGTCTTTTCCAAACATGAGAATCCTGAAAGTATGACATCAAATTCTTGTTATTGTCCTTCCAAACTTTGAAATTATTGAAGTATGACGTCACATTGTCATTCTTCCTCAAAATTTCTGCCATCCAAATTGGGTAGAAATCACAATACGTTATCTATACGAGTCGCCATTACTTCTAAATATCAGTTCAAACAAAAATTACTTCTAAATACATTAACACAGTGATGCATTTGCACTAAACAATTATGCTCCCCAACATATTTACAAACAACTTATTTTCATTATTTAATTTTTTTTAAACAATAAAAGAGAAAACAGTACAGTTGCAGCTTGCAGTAGCAAAATTCGAACACGAACATCGGGGAAATCTTGTCCACCATGTCAACCTCCTTGGCCCAAATTAAGCTTTTAATTTGTGTGACAAAATCATCCATGTCGAGGGTTGTGGCCCCAAGGATCATCGGAGTTAACAAGTTCCCTCTCCATCTTATGATCATCTGTTTGAACAACAAAAATGCTTGTCAGTCACACAATATTATGGATTGTAATTTAATCAATGGACTGATTAATCATGAAGCGGTTGCCTTCTTTGGAACATGATGCATCATGAACGTGCCAATACGTGATTGGGGCGAAATTTTCCGTACCTCTTTTGGATACACCTTTTGGGTAGAAATCACAATACCTTATTTATACGAGTCAACGTTACTTCTAAATAGGGGTGGCAAATTGAATCCAAACTCATTAAGAAATTCAAACTCACCTATTAAAAAATAGACCCAACCCAACTCATTTATTAATTGGATTAGAATGCGTCCAAACCCATCTAACCCATTTATTATTGGGTCTTAATTGGATTTCAATTTGGTCAACTTAAATGCCTAATGGGTCATGAACATTACTCAACAAAAAAATAGAACTACCTCATAAATGAAAAAAACAAAAGTATACATGTTACGTGAAGCGAACCTTTTTCTTGGTAAAATTGGGAATTGGTAACTCGGTTTGAACAGTTTCATGTTACGAATTCCAATTACAGTACAAGCCGAGTCGAGCCGAGTTTTATAGTGAACTCGTACACTAACCAAACCAAAAATTCGAACTCAAACTTCGTTTGTTTGTAAACGAGCCGAGTCTGGTTTGAGCCGAGCTTATACAAAATGAGCCGAGGATTTAGAGTGTTGAACTCAACTCATTCGGTTTCAGTAACAATTCACCGAAAAACTGGATGACCTCACCCTGATTAAGCATCAAACAACTGTAATCTACAAAGAGGAAATGAGGTGCGCAGATCAGCAAGTGGAAGGAAAAGTACGAACGTGTTTTTAATTTCTGTCTTAACTTTGAGGGAATCGTGGCAGTTAATTTGGGCTAGAGTACTAGTAGTTACTTCATGTTCTATTAAGGACTGCACAAGTTGTATGGCGTAATTGGGGCTGCAAACGAACCAAGCAACTCGCAACTTGGCTCGTTAGTGGCTTGTTCAAGCTCGGCTCGGAAGTTAAATGAATGAGCTCAAGCCAATTTTTTTAGCTCGTTTTGTAAACGAGTTGAGCTCGAGCTATGATAAGCTCGGCTCGAGTCGGTTCGCGAGCCGGGGTATATATACTTAAGTTAAGGGTTTTATTGTTATTTCATAATTTGTTCTTTCCGTTTTTACTTTTCAGTCAACCAAGGGAGGTGAGAGTACACGCACACCAGTACACCCCCGCTTCATAGGAAAATGAAAGATATATACCTTCACAATCAAAATATTTTTTGTTAATTTGGTCATTTTAGTATATAGGGGTATTATGGTAATTTTAGTATGCAAGGGTAATTTGGTCATTTAAATGTACAAGGGTGATATGGTCATTTTAGTGTATATGGTATTTTAGTCATTTTTAATTTTAATTGGGTTAATGTGCGGGTTGGATTTGATTTTAAATAAATGGGTTGGGTTGGATATGGGTAATTAGACTCCTAACTAATTGTGTCTAAATGGGTCAATGACCCATTAAAGACCCAACCCATCTATAACTTATCAAATTTGAACCAAACCCGCCCATTTGAAACCTCTACTTCTAAATATCAGTTCAAATAAAAATTACTTCTAAATAGATAGATTAACACGGTGATGCATTTGGACGAAACAATGTTTTCCCAACAGATTTACAAACAACTTATTTCATTATTTTAATTTTTTTTTTACAACAAAAGAGAAAACAGCATAGTACAGTACAGTAGCGGCTTGCAGTAGTGAGAGAAAACAGTACAGTACAGTAGCGAGATTCTCCCAACAGATTTACAAACAACTTATTTTCATTATTTTACTTTTTTTTACAATAAAAAAGAAAATAGTACAGTACAGTAGCGAGATTCGAACACGAACATCTAGAAATCTTGTCCACCATGCCAACCTCTTTGGCCCAAATTAAGCTTTTAATAATTTTGAGACAAAATCATCCATGGCCGGGGGGGTTGTAGTTCCCAGGATAATCGTAACCAAGAGAATCGTAACCAAGTTTACTCTCCATCGTATGATTTGTTTGAACAACACAAATGCTTGTCAGTCACACAATATTATGGATTGTAATTTAGTAATTAATGGCCATGATTAATCATGACGTATTTCTTGGTCTCATGCCATGAATTTTTGGCAGAGAAGAACAGGATTTTAGTTTTTACAAAACAAATATCAATTCAATTGAACGTACGAGAACATTACCCACCTATGTGATTGATTACTTCAGTGCACACTACAAGAAAAATTCAATTGGGTGACGAATGAAAATCGTCACAAATTGCATGTTTTTCGTCACAAATAATATATGTGACGAAAAAAAATTTGTCGACTAAAGGTTGTCGAGGATTCCTACCTGGTGACGAAATCTATTTTTCGTCACCTATAGTGCCTTTTGATGACGAAATATTTCGTCACCAAAAAGTGAATAATTGGTGACGAAATTTTTTTCCTCACTTATTGTGTTTTTTGACGACGAAAAAATTCGTCACCGATGGGTCACATTGGTGACGAAATTTTTTGTCACTAATATAAGAAATCGGTGACGAAATTTTTCGTTGAGAAAGATGTTTTCATATGGGAAAAAAAATCCATCTTTCTTGCTCCTGCTGGGTTTCGAACCCGAGTCCCTTGAGTTTTTCGCGCAAGTTTCAACCAACTGCACTACACACACTTTTCAGTAAATATTTGAAATATCTAATATATAACACATATGTTTAACATGAAAATATATTTCGAATGTAATTTTGGACCTTTAAACATTAAAATTAGCAATTTTGATAAACATGAAAGTTGTAGGCAATTGAGTTATTGTTCAAACCCAATTTGAATTATCTCAATCGGAGATTTTAGTAAAGAGTTATGTCCGAAATACATTTAGTGACAAAGCGTAATTCACAAATTTTGTCACGAAAGGTACCCATTTGACAACGAAATATATTTTTTGTCGCTGAAAGCGTTAAAATGGTGACGAAATTATTTTTCGTCACCAAAGTTAAGCATTTGGTGACGAAAAAAATATTTCGTTACTAAATTGCTCACATTTGGCGACGAAATATATTTTTTGTCACCAAATGATTATCTTTGGCGACAAAAAATAATTTTGTCACCTTTTTTAAGCTTTCGGCGATGAAAAATGTATTTTATCGCCAAATGGGTACCTTTAGTGACGAAAATATTTTTTTCGTCACTAAACATGCATAATTGGTAACGAAATTATTTCGTCACGAAAGTTATCAAAATAGTGACGAATTTAATTTTTCGTCGCCAAATATACTCATTTAGTGACAAAATTAAATTTCGTCGCCACTTTTTCGTCACTAATTTTCATTTTTCTTGTAGTGGCAGTGAAACCAACTTAAAGAAATATACCCACTGAACGTACTAACTAGAGAGTAGGGTAACCTTCACTGATGAATTCCAAAGTAGATGAAGAAATATAGGAATCCATTTCTCTTCATATTTGTATGGAAAAACATTAATAAATTTACGATTCAAATACAGCCAATAACACTGAGGAGGTTTCAAACTGTTAACATAATATTAGGAAATATTATGTTATCATATTTTCTAAGCTTTATTATTCTATTTCTAGTTTAGGCAGATTATTATTTATGTTTCCTAGTTAGTCTAGGTGTCCTTATTATGCGTATTTCCTTGTTATGCACCTTGTAGCCTATATAAAGGCGTGCTAGGTTATGATTTGATGACAATCAATAATATATCATTTCTCTTTTCTTCACACAAACTATGAGAGAGCAAAATTCTAAGTTTTACTACCAGGACAGTTTCTCAACTACGTAAACTTTCATTAATTTTTTTTAATAATCAGGTGTTCAGACCGATTTACGCACACCTCAACTAATCTTCAAATACGTAAACTTACGAGGATTTAGAGCGCTAGAAGCCTCGATGAGTTCTCTAGCAGCCACCTGAAAAGCCTGGAGAATGATAGAGATCAAAATGACTTGCAAAACAACAAAAAGCTTACTTGAATCCATTTTTCTCTCGGTATAAGGAAAGGACGTTATGGTTCACCCTTTTTATAGCCAAAAAAGGGAAAGGATTGGCATTCATTTAGTTCTACTAATTTAATGTCTTTGGCCCCAACAAGACTTGGACTTTTGGGTCTACGCCAGAGTTTAACTAGGGACATGACTCATGAGGGATGTAACATTATTATTTTAAAAGGATTCTCTCAGGTCCTTATTTTGGAATGAAGGGTAATTCATTCCAATCGTATTTCAAAAATCTGATGTAAGGAAATGAAACTTAAGGTGTGTAAAGATCAATGTTATTAGATCACGGACGTATGATTTTCAAATCAATCTAATTAGGTTTTTAAAGAATAAGGGTTTACGGGATTATTTTTTTATTCGTATATCTCAATGTCTAAACAAACTAATTATGCGCTTCTCGATCGACTAATCATTGAACGAACAATTAAACAACCTATTTGCAGGGTCGGTTTGAAACTAAAATAAAGCTCCGTTTTAAATGGTTTCATACGAATTGATAACACCTAAAAGGTTTCGACTAAAAACTCTAAGAGGGACTAGACTCTTAAGTCTCATTTACAACTATACCAACCCCTAGGGCTACTGGGTTCACAAGATGAACAATTCTCCGATTTAAAATAAGAGAAGTGGAAACAAAATTAAAAGACAAGTCCAAGTAGAGGGTCATTACCTGCAACAAGTGGCAATTCTAAAACGGATGTGGATCGATTTGACTCATGAGTATGCAAAGTATGGCCCTGTTTTTTGTCATTTTCTATTTTTCGAGAATGATTCCACTAAGGGTTGTTTTGGAATTAACTCGATCGTCCCAATAATTGAGTGGTCCAGTGTCTCAATACCTCAACCACCGTACGGGCCAATTTGATGAGCTCACCTTGACAACCAATGGCTTTAGAACCTTTCATATCAGGGTTCGTCTCTCACCGCATGCTATCAATTCGTGTGTGGTCAGTCTACATGGGCCTTTGCTTGGTCTACACGGTGTAAAAATTTTATATCAATCTCAAAATCAGTTGGCAATAAATAGAGAGATCTCAAATGTTATTAAGTGATCATCCATTCTACTTCCAAGCAATGTGGGATTCTATTTCCTTAACATCCCCCCTCACGTGCAATCGCGTTTGAGGTTTGTCACGTGTGGCCACTTTTGGGTCCAATCATCGTGCAGCTTTTTTGCTGGTCTGTCATTGTGGGATGTGAATTGTGAATTTTTAAAATGTGGGGTGGAATGGGCCCCACTCTGATACCATATAGAAACTTTATATCCATCTCAAAACAAATTGACAATGAGTGAAGAGGTTCCGAATGTTATTAAGTGATCATCCATTCAGTTAGATTTGTTAAAGAAAGGGTTAGGTAGTGTTTGCTCTTGTATTAGTTTTGCCAGCTCGCATTGTAACAGAATGGGATCATCGTGCAATCCCAGAGGTGCTCAGTTCCCTGTAATTGAGAGATCATGGAAAATAGAATACAAAGAAAGATTTCCCCTTTCCTTCTTTCTCTCTCTAGTTCTTGAGTTCTTCTCTCTACTTCTTGTTACTTTCTACACACGGGCCTTTGCTTGGTTTTGGATGGAATCCCGGCTAGTGGACTATTTTCAAAATTAGTTGATTTATTAGGTCGGATTAGAGGTAGCAATCTCAATCCATATTTTTGAAGTCGCCCAAATCCATCCATTTATTACCCAGCCCGCCTATATTATATAATGTGTTGAACTCATATCAACTCATATTTACATAGGTTTAGGAGGGTTGAAAGTGAGTTTAATTTGGGTTAGAATTAAAACACCCAGACCCATCCCTACACGTACAAAAGTGAACCAAAGCCCGATGTACCTGTGTTCAACTTAAAATATGACTTTGTCTCTACTACTTAATTAATATTTGACATCATGCTTGGTAGGTCATAATCCTTTATGCTCTCCTCCAAAAAGTAATTGACACTTCTAAGTGTATTCAACAAACAGACCTCAGTACTAATGGCTTCATGACTGGTGAAATCTTCAGACATGAAGTAGATCCCATAACTTGCGCACATCAGCAGGTTCACAATATACTAAAATTGTTGCAAAGAGGTGTCGTAAAGCTAATGGCATTTTGAATGAGACAGTCTCAAGTAAACTTTCTAATCCAGTCTTCAAATTGTAGCAATCTTCTTCTTTCAGCAGCTTCTTCGAAGGATGAACATTTATACATCAATAAATCAGCAAAAGATGTGGGGCTTCTGACATGGTTAAGCAAAAGCCTCAAATAATGTCTTTCTCCTTCTGGAGGATTAGCTCAATTGATGCGTCCATTTACACCTCTTATTTTTCTTTCTTCCCAACACTTGCCTCCTTATTCCATACGAAGTAGTGAAATTCTCTGGGAACTCCCTGTAAAGACATTTCCTTGATAAAACTCATAAGTGCTCTGTATTTTTTAACATTGAGCATTTAGTCAATGAGTTTGTGGACTTCACTACAGGTATGATTGAGTGTTTATATATATATATATATATAGCATTGACATTCTGTCAGTCACCAATCCCAAAACCAATTTTAAAGGAGGAAACATTTTCACCCTTCCGATGTAAGATATTTTACTTGAAAAATATTGAACTTCACTTTCATGCAACCAAACAACGGCAGTTATGTATGACATTATTTGGCAAATGGAGCCTAATTCTATCCAAATAGAGTATTTCGGCAAATTATTTGGCGTTCTTTTTTTCTTATTAATAATGATATGTTTTCTATCATTATTGTTATATGTCCTATGCATTTATAAATTGTACGTGGCTGTTCATCACAATGGCGTTCAGAATTTGATCATGATTCATTTGTGCTATATTAGTTCCCTTTTTTTCCAAGCTGGATATCCGCTCTGTATGTTCCCAATTTCAAACATCCACTTAGAATATTTCATGAACTTTTCTCACAAATAACGGCAGGTGGAATAAATGGAAGGGCAACAGGAGCAATTCATCAAACAATTTATGTGCAATAAGTATTCATCAAACTTTTGAGCATGATATTTAACATAAAAGCAAGAAAAGCTTCAAAGTAGATTCACCATATGAGAGAGAGAGAGAGAGCAAAACACATTTTTTAAAAAACTTACCAGTATATCCTACCGACGCGAACTTTTAATTTCAAATGGATGACTTTGGTAATTTCTTCCCCATAATTCAGTCCTGAATTTAGAACAGACGAGAATCTAGAGGCTAATTCAATGGAACTCTTGACTATCGGAGGGTATTCAGTCTTGAATTTAGAATGGAGGATAATCAAGAGAGGCTAATTCAAGGGAACTCTTGACTATCGGAGAGTTGGGAGGGAGAAGGACATTCGAGGGGCTCTTCAAATGGTCTAGGAGAGTTGTGAGGGATGCAACAGTTGTCTTATGCTTGAAGAGAACACGGTTCATAGAGGATTGTGGTTTTGGGGAGAGACAACAGTTCGGATTGTGGTACTGTTTCCAATTGGGCTGGGTCTGTTATTTAGGGTTTGTTTGAGGGGTATTTTTGGAAGTGGAAAGTGTGGGAAACACTTTTGAGGTTTCATGTTTTTATAAGTAGAGTAGATAAATGTATAATGGAGATGATAAGTATGTGGAGATTTTTTATTTTTTATTTTTATCCGCATATGTATGGGGAGATTAGTCAAGATAAAATCCTAGACACCTTTGTTAGGAAAAGTATATAAAAAAAAGACCCTGTAACAGCTACATTAATCCACCCACAAATTAGATGTACTATTTAAGTTAATCACATACAAGAAATGGAGATTACGTAACGATGCTATCCACACATATAAATAGGTACATACTTTACACAGTTGGAAAATTATCGAAACTATCATCGTTAAACTTGAGTGACAACAGAATTTCTGGACAAATACCGTTCGAGATCGGGGGACTGTCCAATTTGGCTTCTCTTGATCTCTCCATGAACATGCTAAGCGGACCGACTCTGGGTCAAATCGGAGAAATCTCAAGTTTGCTGTTTCTATGCCTGAGCAAAAACCAACTGAATGGGAGCATTCCATATCAGATTGGTAATCTTGGAACTTTACAAAGCCTGCTGGATCTTAGTGACAACTCACTCACCGGAGAGATTTCGCCTCAGCTCGGGAAGCTTATCGATGAGCCTAGAAGCTTTAAACCTCTCCCACAACTCTCTCTCCGGTTCTATACCGGATTCGTTTATCGGAAATGCTCAGCCTGTCAACGATCGATTTGTCGTTCAATGAACTGGAGGGTCCTCTGCCTGACTCCAAGGTTTTTAATTCGTCTCCGCCCGAAGCGTCTTCTCATAACAAGAATCTATGTGGTGATTCAATCCAAGGTTTGACACCATGCAACAACTCAGTGTCTGGAGGTGGTGGTAAGGAAAACAAAGGAAACTCACGGTTGATCATTATCGCAGTTTCTACCTCGTTAGGCTCGTTGTTTCTCTTGCTTTTGCTTGTTGGGGCTGTCGCGCTTCACCGAAAAAGTAACCGGAGAAGCCAGAAAGAAGATGGTGTAAAGGGAGAAAACATCTTTTTGATCCAGAATTTCTGTGGAAGAATTGTGTTTGAAGAATTTCGACGATGCATACTGCATTGGACAGGGAGGATCGGCCAGAGTCTACAAAGTTGACTTACCAAATGGGCAGGTACTTTTTGAAGTTTCTCAATAAATTTTCTCCATCTATCCTTTCGATTTGCTATCTTATATTTTGTGTGAATCCTCAGCAGGTAGTAGCAGTTAAAAAGCTATTTATGAATGAAGGTTCAGAGATTGGGGAGATCAAGAGTTTTGCAAATGAGGTAGCAACGCTGACGGAAATAAGGCACCAGAACATCGTGAAACTCTACGGCTTCTGCTACCACGAAAAGCACACTTTTCTGGTTTGCGAGTACATGGAGAGAGGAAGCTTGGCAGACGTTTTGAAGAGAGAGAAAGACGCCTGGGAGTTGGACTGGAGCAAGAGAGTGAACGTAGTGAAAGGGGTATATTGAGCAAGAATGTTTTGTTGGACTCGGAAATGGAGGCTCATGTCTCAGATTTTGGCACAGCAAGGGTTTTGAAGCCCGATTCTTCTTCAAATTCTAGGCACATTCGGATACATTGCTCCAGGTAACTTTAAATAGTGCTCGAAAGGCCTTCCTTTATTTGGTTGGCTAGTTTGATTCACGAGTGAGAACTAACATGTGACATTGTTGGTGTGTTGTTTTTTTCCTTGGCATGGCCAGAATTATCGTACACAATGGCAGTGACAGAGAAATGCGACGTGTACAGCTTTGGAGTTTTGACACTTGGATATTGACAAGATCGCATCCGTAGGAACTCAGTTCAAACCGATACTCATCCGTTGACATCGAATGCATAGTCGCATACAATTAGCAGATGCCTTGGATCCTTGTCTTCTGCCTCCTAAGAGTCAAAAGCTAAGAGACGAATTGGATTCCATTTTGAATCTAGTAGGCTGGTGCTTGCGCACCGATCCACATTCTAGACCTACCATGTACGATGCATCTTAGGTGCTTGAGATGAACGCCGGAGTTGGCAGAGAGAGTCCAGGGTTGGTTAAGTATGTTAGAGAGGGTGTTGATGAGCTGCCCATGCTTAGTTAGTTAGTTGGATATTTCTCTCCCTCGTTCTCTCTTTCTGTCAGCGTAATCAGGGTTAGAGTCAGGATTTTGGGACAATGGTGTCAAGTACCAAAAGCCATGTTAATGAACAGAGGACTTTGCGATGAAAAGAAAATGATGTTATTTTAGTTCTGTTGGGTTATTTTCCTACTATTAGTGGTGTCAAATATGTATAATACAATCGAAATCCTTAGTCATCTCCGGTATTGTCTCGCCTTATCAAAGCTCACCGGTGTATCCTTTGGCTCGTTGGTGTATCCATTAGGACTTCATCATGTATCATAGCCAATGGTACGGTGACTTGCAGAACTATATACATTGTCGATGATTGTTAGAAAGAGGGGTGATTTACAAATTCCAGTCTCGCATTTTTCTAGTGTACTTTGAAGATTGGTTTCAGCTTCTACTTTGAAGATTGGTTTCAATTTGGAAATCGAGTCATGATAGCCTGTGGAGGTGATTTCACTCGAGGATGTATCCGTTTTTACCTGATTCTAGTTTTTAGCCGAATTGTGATCTTGAAAATATCGACTTGAGATCCTCAATCCTTCAGAAATTCTGTACCTTAGTAACAAATTCATCATTCATGGTTGCATTTGTTAGCAAAATATTCTGAATAGTCATCATTTAGTGTGATTTTGCATCCGCTTCTTCTGCAAAGTATGCCACAAATTCAAACCACCCTTTTTTCTATGCATTAAAACGCTCCGGTCCAGGTTTTTTTTTGCCAAAGTTTAAGAGTGATTTTATTGATAACAGAATGTCAAACAAAATACATCAGAAGGGCTATTAACCTCCTAGAGGGAATTAACAAGCTGGGGGGATAAAACTCCCACGATCTAATCCCGCTCCCTCTCATTGCATTCTTGGCCACATCATGAGCCAAATAATTGCCAATCCTCCTAACAAAACTCACTCTCACATCAATAAAGTATCTCATCAACCGTTTCACATCTGCTATAAGAACCGAGGAGAAAGAGTCCTCACTGTCATTAATCATATTGACCACCTGAAAAAAAATCACCTTCAATGTGTACCCAATCTAACTCGATTTCCTTAGTGAAAACCAAGCACTCCCTTGCCGCCACTGCCTCAAGAGCCAGAGGGCTCATGATCACATACCCAAGATGAACAGCCCTTGCCGCTCTAAACCTTCCATCATGCTCCCTTGCTAGACACAATCGCCAATCCAGAGATGGACCGAGGCGGGGGCGCGCGGGGACACGTGCCTCCACTCAAACGCGTGCCCCCACTCGAAATTAAAATATTTTTATTCTTTTCTAATTATGAGACGAGTGATTAATTTTAAAACTTATGCCGAAAAACTAAAAAAAAGTAAAAAAATCAAAAAATAAAAATAAAGGAAAAAAATACTATAGACAAAAATTAACGTTAGGATTGAAGAATTACATCGACCAATGCTATTTAGATTACCATAAATTTTCAAACTTCCCTTTCACGACAAAGTGGGTAAACCATATATACTTCCCGACAATTCACAACAATTTACAAACAACCTTATTCATACCATTTTTCTGGGTGCCCTTGGGTTGATCTTGCTCTTATCAACTCTGGCTGAGCTGCAGATGATTGTCGCAAGGTAGAGTGCCAACATAATTGGAATGTCAACTTTGCGTTGCGATGCTTTCCACTCTTGCCTTTTGTAACCCCTTTTTTCATATTAATAATAAAAAATTTCCTTCACCGTTCAGAAAAAATAAATAAATACAAGATGGGGAGGTTCATATGATATATAGCCCTTATCTTTCTCACTCCTCAAATTCACCTAAACTTTATCTCTCTTTTTATTAATTGTCATGTTTATGCTTTTGTATGATCTTATATTTTATCACTAGATGAGGCGCAACGTGCAGAGCACGTCTGTCATGCCCGTTGAGGAGAGCATGTTGAGTATTTGTGGAATTGTAAGCTGCACAAACAATCAACCCAGCAACATTTCAAAATTATCGATGTTCTTTGCAGTTACAGATCTGCTAGTTTGGTCTTTTTCATGCCAAAATTACAAGGAAATCAATCCATAAAAGTATGAACTTACAATTCCTACTTATTTCCAGTTATTTATAACACATGTATAGAAATAAAAACCAATACACAATTCGAAAACAATCATCTGCATGAAGATATAACTTGGCTTGTGTTACACTTGCATGGAAGAAGATAAAATGCTTCCGAAACACTAAATTTCCATCACAACTTTGGTTTCACAGGCTCATTTCCAAAACAACAGAACAAGTTATGAACATCAGCACACTAATCCAAAGACAAATACATGTAGCAGAAGGTAGATGACTAATGAACTATGATGACCCTTGGTGTTGTACGTGAAATTTTCATGTTGAAAAAATATAATGAAGCCATCTTTTAGGGACCTTAAGAGAAATGATACCTTAAAGGTTCCTAATGAAATCAGATACAGAATGAGAGTTTTGTCTGGACATCCCCTAGCTCAATCTCATGGCAGGTGCACGGTAAGTCTAACTCTGTCAAAGTGGCTTCTAGGACCTCTTTTTTCTTTGCTACCACATGGTCCATTTGGAAGGCAAGAAATGACATTACATTCAATGGAAAATACATCCCAGACACTTCCATTGTGGTAATGTGAGATAAATTGGTAACAAAGTGGCCACGTAAGTGTTTCTTTTCAGAAGTCTATTTGACAGAAGAAACAACTTGAGAAACTAATATTAATACTTGAGAAAGTGTATAAGACATTGCCCGAAGTAGTTATCACTCATAAATGAGCTATTGATAAAAAAAACAAAAAAACTTTCCATGCTTAACCAGCAATAACCATAAACCTCATCATAGTTCTCCTTAGGGACAATTTCCAGATGCTCATTACCTTCCTCACAAATCTCACAAGGAAAAATTTGTATCTAGTAATCAATTTTTAGTGAGAACAGATGAAGAAATACCAACTGGATGGCATAACCAAGAGCTGCGTAGAGTTATTGAGGTGGAGAGAGAGGCTTGAGATCCAACATTCTTGCAATTGCCGAAATCTTAAACCTACAAAATGAATTGACGTACTCAAAGACCAACAAATGGACTTCATGAACACATGTTTTTAGGGCGAATAGAGAGTAATTTTCACACTCTTCATTCTTATGCATGTCATCCTTGTTCTTTGACAATCCCAAGCATATATGGTCTGAAAATTATGTGCGGAAAAATACACAAACTCGGGTTTTAGCAGAAGGCAATGTGTATAGAAAATGATAAAATTGCTTGAAATGAAAGAAGATATGAAAATATACCATATCAAAAAACATAACCACAAAACACACATTCTTTAATTTCCCTGTCCTTCTCATTCTCCAAGAGCACTATTACGTATTAAGGTCCTCACCTAAAACACTATTACGCTTGTGAACTTCGTCACCTATTGCAAATAGGTTTTCAATCAAACATGAATTGCAGAGAGTATGCTCATAAAGGGAATTTGAGATGAACCATACCTCAGAACTGAATCCTGTGGCGCGAGAATGCTCATAAAGGGAATTTAGCTCATTGCCAGCAACTTGGTTCCCATACGTGGATGGATGATAGGAAAATAGAGGTAAGGAAACCTTATTACTAATTTAAGTTTACAAGTTTTCTCCCACAATGTGTTTTTAGTCTTAAATTTCAACCATTCAACTGTATAACATTCTCCTGGCATTGAGTTTAAGCTTTACAGAAGTTCACAATCATGGCAGAGACAATAATGGACAAAACAATACATTTTATCCTTATAAATTTTATTTGGAACAAATTAAATACATATGCACATCATCGAATCATCAAAATAACCATACCTTCAATAATATAACGAACAAATGAGTGATAGACAACTGAGTCCAGCCACAAAGTTGCTAAATGGTTTGTAGAAGAGGTGTCCAGTGGCTCTATGAGTTGACACAAGCAGCAACAGTTGTCGATCCACTAGCGGTTTCGACTCGGTAAAAAACTACATTCGGGGCCAAATGGCCTCGACGTTTCACACAGATCCACCGCACAAAAGAGACTTGAACCACCATTGCCATGAAACAACAAACAAAATCAATACCAAGAGTTTAAGCCACACACAAACAACGGCAGGCAATAACACTAATTAACTAAGAAACAATTAATGGTACAAAATCAATGACAAATTAACAACTGTAAATATAATAAAGACGATACTCTTTTTGAAACCCGCATCTGCACTGAAACACACAAATTCAAAAAGCATAAAATCTCAGTCGAAGAATGTACCAAACATGAGTGAATCTGCCATACATGCACAGATCTAAGACAATGACAAATAATACACCTAGATGCTTTCGGAAACGAAAGAACTACAACAAACTGGAAAACCCTAAACACTGAAACTGCGCAAAGCCCCTCTCAAAATAAACACTAATTTTTTTTTTTGAAAACAAAAACAACGAAACTTCAATATTTAACAATTTCCCCCAAAAGAGTTCTTTGTATTGCTTTAGTACACAGCAAAAATTTAACGTTAAGTCTCTGCGTGGTTGTGCATGCAAAATCATCATTTTAAAAAATGATACTGAGAACCCCAAACACGAAAAATCCAAAATGAAAAATTAAATTTCCAGTCCATACCCTAAGACTATACCCTAAGACTGGATTGTTGTTTCACATGGAACGTTGAAACCCCAAAATTAAAGCATATGAACAATCCAAACACAGAGAGAAAAATGATAATTGCAACAACGTACCAGCACTGAGCAAACGCAGAGGAGCAATTACTACTCGACGGGAAGCACAAACACAGAGGAACAGAAGCAGCCGAAACAGAAAAACAGGGGGTAGATGAAATGACGAAGGTCCCAGAAGTTGAACTTCTCAGAGCTGAGGAAACGCCCAAATGGGAGGAGTACCAAACGAGGGCAGTGCGGCTCGCCCCAAAAATTCCTCTCTCTCTCTCTCTAACCAGAGGAAGAAAAGGAGAGGGAGAGACGTGGCCTGATATTTCACTTTACCCTCTCCTACTATAGAACGTTACAACCTACCCCCTTTATCTTCCAATTCCTAACACATAAGGCCTGTCGTTAGTCTGGGATCCAAAAAATCGTCAAAGGGGCATGTGCATGTCACATGATCTGTAAAAAGAAAAAATTAATTGCTCTAATTTTCAATCCATTTGAAGCAGTGCGAAGATTTTATTTATCTGATCATTTTGTTCAAAAGGATAATAATTAATTTTTGGTTCTAGGGCTCTCGTTAGTTAGCCCTAAGAGATATTTGGTTCTACTACTTTCTTAGGACTAATTAACGAGAGTTCTAGAGTCAAAAATTAATTATGACCCTTTAAGATAAAATGATCATCGAAATAAGATCTTCGCACCGGTTCAAACAGATTAAAAATTGGAGCATTTAATTTTTTAATCATATTTTTTAATATATAAACTACCTATGAAAAATTACGTACTCCAATTTTCAATCCGTTTGAACCGGTACAAAGATCTTATTTCTATAATCATTTTATTCCAAAGAGTCATATTTAATTTTTGACTCTAGAGCTCTCGTTAATTAGTCCTAATAGAATAGTAGAACCAAATATCTCTTAGGGCTAACTAACGAGAGCTCTAGTGCCAAAAACTAATTATGATCCTTTAGGATAAAATGATCAGAGAAATAAGATTTTCTCACCGATTCAAACGGATTGAAAATTAGAGCACTTAATTTTTTTCTTTTTTACAGATCATGTGACATGCACATGCTCCTTTGACGATTTTTTGGATCCCAGACTAACGGCAGGCCTTATGTGGTAGGAATTGGAAGATAAAGGTGGTAGATTGTAGCGTTCTATAGTAGGAGGGGGAAAAGTGGAAAATGTGTATAGATAAAGGGGGCAACAAGTAATTAACCTTTTTTTTCTTCTTGTTCAGACAGAGATGAAGGATAGGGAGCTTGTTGTTGCCCTTGATAATCCTTGGGCCCCACAATCAACCATGATCTATATCTCACTAATTACTCAACAAATATTACGGTTGATATATTTGAGATCAAGAGTTGGAATGACCGATTCTTAGACAACGGGAATTTCATCGCAGAAGCTAAAATCCAGCTGAAAGAGTACATAGCAACATTTACACTTATGGGCGGGGCATGAATATGTATTATTGATCTTTCTGTATTCGGCTCAATGAATCAAACCATTTGGAGACTCAACCTCTGTCAGTAGCGGCTCTAGGATTTTGTAATAGGGTGTTCAAAAATTACCTTGACTCTAATAACTTTAGTAACAAATAACACCTTCACCAAATCTCATACTTTAGTATGGCTCCAGGATTTTGTAATAGGGTGTTCAAAAATTACCTTGACTCTAGTAACTTTAGTAACAAATAACATCTTCACCAAATCTCATACTTTAGTACGAATAGTGCGATAAAAAATCATAAGGTATACTTGCAATTTTACAATTGTTCTTGACCACTTTTCGTATTTTGAGGCAAATAGAAGGCATCGATGCACAAATATCATTTCGAGAGAAATTATGGTGTGAATAAATTGAGAAAGGCCTATTTGGAGATATGCTCTCTTATGAGAATCGAATCCAAACATTACAGTCCTGATCACGAGGAGCCTCTTATTACGAAAGAGATGAAATTAATTTCATGGATTATGGCCCCACAGATTATCGCGCCTGCGCAACTTCATCATCGGTGACATCTCTGTTGAACAAGACAACAATGGCATTTCTTTAGCAAATCAAAAAAAAAAAAAAACTTTTTCTATATATTGAGCCATAAAATTCTTTTTTCAGAAACTACCCTATTTAAAAAGTCACTAAAGAAATAAGAAAAAAAGACTAATCAAATTTCACATTGTTTTTTTTTTATAGGCAAATTTGAAATTGTTTGTGTTTCATTTTCTTATAAACTCAGTGACGGTTTTTTTTTTTATATCTTCAAAATATGGTCCAACCTGATTTGGTAGGACCCATGGGCTGTTCTGATTCTTGGGTGGGTGATTCTTTGGGTTTAGATTTGCAGAGTAGTACCAATCTCATCCCTGCTCAACTTCAGATTGTGTCAAATATTTCTGAGTCCCCTTCTCGAGATTTAAGAATTTCAAGAAGAGAATTATGGTTGGAGCTTAATCTTCCCGCAGGAGGTGGAAGACCATGCTCAAATTGAGGGAATTCAGTTGCTTGTGGACCTCAATTCAGGTGATAATGTTAAGGAGAGTTGCTCGAATCCTCTTGCTCATGTGGTTGATAAGCAGAGAAAAGATGGGAGCAGATTTTTGAGAGATCGATCTTCTCTTGATGCTATACATAAAATGGAAAGGTGAATTAGAAGGTCGAGAAAGAAGATTAAAAGAAGAAATCTCTTATGGAGATTGGGGTTAAGGCTGACAAATTGAATCATAAAAATAGGAAGGTCCCAACTTAAATCTTCCTTATCTTCTGATGACATCCGGAATAGAAGCTTCATTCTTTTTAAGGAAGCCCGTAAGATGCTGGATCTTGCTCCCACGTTGGGTATTGAAGTTAGAGGAGGGAGAAATGAGATTTAAAAAAAATTTGTTGAAATGTAAAAGGAAGAATTTAAGGAAAGAATTCATACTCTAGATGACTTGAACGAAGAGTTTGTTTCAGAGGAAGAAGTTGAATTCGAGGATGGTGCCTCTCTTTCTATGGTTTTTTAATATCTAGGTTTGGCAGTTTCGGGTTGTATTCTTGGTTTCAGTTTGCTCCCTTGAATTTCGGGTTTTTTCATTTGGTCTTAGGTGTTCTGGCTGTTTGGGTTTTTTCAGCGGTTGTTTCGGATTTATTTTTGGAAAAATAATAGCTCGGGACGTATTTTGATAATTAATACCCGCCAAGGATATATATGTTGAGAACATTTTTTAATGTTAAAAATATCCTTGGCGGGTATTAATTATCAAAACACGTCCTGGGCCATCTTTTTCCCTTTAATTTTTGTGGGGGTTTTGGTTGGCTAGCTCATTGCCTTTCTTTGGGTTTGGTTCTCGGGTGGCGTCTTGCCGGTGTGCCATTGATCAAATAAATATTTGTAATCCTTTTCAAAGATTTATTAAAATAAAAGTTGCTGATAAAAAAAAAATATGGTTCATGTTTCGTTTATTATTCCGATTTCTTTTTGGTCGAGATAAACTGGACACGTACATAAAAAGCATCAAAAAATGTTGCATTCCAGAGCGGACAAAAATATCACCAATTTGGCTGAAATTACTGAGAATTGTTCTCGAAATTGCTACAATACAGATCCCTAATTCGGAGGTGTACGATATGCAATTCTTGATTTGACCGCCTTCAATTCACAGTCAACCTTTGTATAAAAACACAAAACATATGCAGGAAGCTGATCACGTTTGGACAAAAGATTCACAACATCAAGACAAAATCTCGTAAAATAGAAATTTATGAAGTCAAATATAGAGTTGATAGTTCGTATATTTGATATATATATTCTAGCATTAATTTTCTATTATTTTGGATCAAGTGAAGTCAAATGTAGAGTTGATATTTCGTATATATATATATACATATACGAAGTCTCAAATGAGGGAGTCCTTATTTTAGTTAAAATACGGACCTCCTCATTTCTCCCATTTTCCGATCGAATTTCGATGATCCGAGCCGCTCAATGTGTTCAGAACATGATTTTAAGGGTACCCGGGAGAAATTGGCAAAAAAAATGACCGGAAAGAGCTTCATTCGAGCAGTTTTTGTTTGAACCGTTCGATAAAAAAACAAACAAAAACTGCTCGGATGAAGCCCTTTAAGGTCATTTTTTTTGCTGATTTCTCGCGGGTACTCTTAAAATCACGTTCTGAACACATTGAGCGGCTCGGATCATTGAAATTCAATTGGGAAAGGGAGGTCTGCATTTTATTAAAACAAGGTGGTCCTTACGGGAGACGGACTGTATATATATATATATATATATATATATATATATATATATATATATATATATATATGTGTGTGTATGTATTGTAGCATTAATTTTCTATTATTTTGGATCAAGTAAATAAACAGATAAGACAAGAAAACTCACCGGGGACTAGGGAATCCGAAGTCTGGAGTAGTTCCCTAGCAGCCACCTGAAAAACCAAGAGGAGGGCACAGAACAAAAGGACTTTCCAAACAACAAAAAGCATTTTTAAATCCATTTTTCCTGGCCTCAAGCATAAGGACAGGGGATATGTAGGGCTCATGTCGTTTTATAGCCCCAATAATACTACGACGACTTGGGCCACAAGAAAACTACAAAGAAAGGAATACATCAGAAGTGGCCATAGTGGAAGGGGTCAAATGGTATAACAAGAGCAGGCTTCATACATCTCAGGCAGCAAATTATATAATGTGAAAGAAGGAATAATTCTTGGGCCACAAGAAAAATTTTATACATCCATTCTTGAGTAATTATTCAATAGTTCCGGACTACCATGTGGTATGTCGACGTGGTGCTCCCAACTAAACACGGAGCGGAAAAATTTACTGGTGGCACATAATTATCCTCTCTTGTTGGATAGTTGGGGGACAAGAGTTGACCAACTTAACTAGTATGGGTAACGATAATTTATTGGCTGGGGGCACCATATGTAGGACATGCCACGTGATACTCCGGGACTATTGAATAATTTTACCTGCATTCTTACATCGTATCTCACAAGTCATGGCGGGACCCTCTAAATAGTTCTGTTGACACCACATGCACTTGTGAGAAATGATGTAAGAATAGATGTGTAAACCTGAATGCGCACCTACCCCTCGTTCCTGGATGGTTTTCTATGTTGGACGTGTCCTATGTATGCATCGCAAATGCGAAATAACTTAATCGAAGCGTTGAAATCTCGTATAATTTTGTGTAAGAAATAAGATATTAATTAGAGTGCTTAACAAACTCCACTATTAAACGTTTTCACGGAAAAGCACAGTTTTTTTTTTATCGGCAAGAAATTTATTATTATATTATAATCTTGATAAGGTACATCAAGAGAAAAGGAAATTAAGAACCTACACCATGATATTGATACATGGATTAGGAAGAAAAAACCTCCCACAAAGCATTGGACTTTTTTGTCCTTTTAGTTTTGTCTTTTTCAAAATTTTTGTGAGATTCATGTTATATTTATCAGATTGATTATTTGTTTCGACAAGAGAAAAGTCTAAAAAGTAAAGAATTTATAATCAAAATTTAAAAAAAAAACACTAAAGACAAAAAATACTTAACAACTGGTATTTTTGTGAAAACTGTCGTTTTACATAAACAAAATTCAACTTTGGTCCATATTTTTCTAATTATTAGACAAATGATTCATTTAAAAGTTACGACGAAAAGTTAAACAAAAAATTAATTTTTTTTTTAAAATAGGAAAACAAATACTAGACAAAATATAAATTAACATTAGGAAGAATTACAAAATATAAATTAACATTAGGAAGAATTCCAGCGACCAATGCTATCTATATATATTACATCAATTTCCAAACTTCCATTTTGACGGCAAAGAAGATAAAGATATGTAATTCCCGACCTAAATAGAGTAACATCGCTATCATATCAAACCCAATGGTGCAAATATTAATGGACTAAGCCATACTTAATTTTCGACGATTCATACCAATTTTTTTTTTTTTACAATCAATATAGTTTCCAGTAATGAGATACAAATTCGAAAATCGGGATCATCTTATACAGCATGCACGCCAACCTCGATCTACGTCTTGAATGAAGCTAGCAGCTTGTATTAAATCACCGAATTTAAGGGTTGTGGGGCCATGGATAATCCGAATTAACGAGCTCCCTCTCCATCTTGTGATCATCTGTTTGAACAAAAACAATTAACATGTTTAGTTCAAGTACATAAACAAAAGCTCGGTTCCTTTGTCGTCCCTAGCTAGGCACACGTAAAATGATCCGAACAATTGTCGTAAAACACTAAAGTAAATAAACATGGTAAACTTACAAGGATTTAGAGGGCTCGGATGTTGGACCAGTTTCCTAGCCGCCACCTGAAAAGTCAAGAGAATGATGGAGATGATCAAAAGGACTAGCATACCAACAAAAAGCTTTCTTAGACCCCCTTTTTTTCTTTTCCTACGGAAAACAGAAGTGCTAGTCTACCAATTTGAATGGTACTACAAGGGGGGTTCACCTTTTATAGGCCAAAAACAGGCTAGGGCTTAATTGGATCCATTTTATAGCAATACTTGGACTTTTGGATGGTAAACGCCCACTGCAGGGTGCAACTGGTGATACGGATATCCAGTCTGTAGACACCCCATTATGGACTGTCCAGATAACGTTATTTGTCGATCTTTTATTGCCCCAATGATGATTAATGGTCGAGAACAGTCCGAGGACGATGGTGTGTTTGAGCTTTGAGCGTCCCGAGCCTCTTTCAAACCCATGTCAAACCCTTCAAACCAGAGCCAAACGGCCCCAGCAAAACCCAACTGGCTTACGCCAGTACCTTGATGACGTACGCCAGTTAGCTGCCACGTGTCAGTCATCGACCGTTGACTCAGCTATCACCGGCGCACGCCAGTACATATGTGGCGCACGCCAGTCAATTCCAGTCAAATCAACTTTATTCAGACACTTGGACGGGACTTTGGTAGCCACCCTGACGTCGGCCACAGTTCCCCTGATGATTATATTCTGCAGGGACGTCCCCCTTCTCTCCTACACCCCCCATCAAGCCAAGTCCCATGCATTTAATGCATGGGAGGCTCCCTTCTTCAAACAACCAGCCAAACAAGGCCTTAGCCCCAACTGATCGCAGCCTCTCTCCTCTATATATACACCCCTCTCTCACTCTTGCAAAGGTTCAAAAAAAAAAAAAGGCCACACTCAAGAAGCTCTCAAGCTCTCTCCCTTTCTTCTTCTTGCTCTCTTCTCACACTAGTTGAAAGAGCAAGCAAGCACCTCTCACACACACCATTACACAGCCATTCTTTCATCTCCCATCCTTCAACACTCAAGCTCAAAGCTCAAATCCATCATCAAAACTCAATCCAAAGAGGTATACCACCCTTTTGCTTACGTTCTGTTCTGACCCCTAAGGGGGGCTAGCAGGGTCAAGGCTGGTAATCAATACCAGTCTTGGCCCTAAAGCTGGCCTAATTTCAAGGATCGTAAGGAGTGAACAATGGCGCACGCCAGTAATATTACGCCGTACGCCAGTCCTGGCGATATGCGCACTACTGGCGTGGGGATTATTGATCATCCGTCTCTTGCTTATACTTTCTCTCATCACCTTATAGCATGCTAATAACCAGTTTTACAGCTTTCTGTATCCTAAAACTGTTTAGCTATAGCCTTCAATATTTGTTTTTATCTGTTCAAAAGGCCTCTGGGATCCTTCTGGTCGTGTTCCAGAACCCAGATGATGCAAAGCCAAGCACTGGGCCCAAAGACAAACTGGCGTACGGTGTCTAATCACTAGCGTATGGCAGTATTGTCTTTTGTCCAGTGGCTGGCCCTTGTATCTCGCTTTGATCTTGGCCTCTTGTTATTTCCCCTCTGTTTATGGGGTTTCCTGTCTATTTTCATGGCTTAAGCCCAGTTCATCTGTCTGTAACTATGTATATTCTGCCTTGTTAACTCCGTGGTTTGTCCTGGGTGTGGGCTGGTCCCTTTCCAGAGCCCAGAGGATTGCAAACAAAGATTGAGCAACCAAACAAGTGGAGTACGCCAGTTATGAGGTGGCGTGCGCATGTTTAATCAGCATGCAGTGGCCCGGCCAGTGCATGCTGACAGAACCTGCTTACGTTCCTTCAGGACAGCGTACTTCAGTTTATTCAAGCTGCTCAGTGCTTGTTCTCAATCTATATTTAGCATTGCAAGCAAAATCATTCATAAAGCATTTTGTCACCTAATTGCAACTTGCTACAGTTTTAAACCCCCGTTAACTGTTCCCCCGCCCTAACTGGCTAAGAAAATGATCAAATGAGAGAAAAATGCAAATATTTTACAAAGAAATGCTCGAGTAGAGACCGATCTTCGGATTGGGCGAGAGGGGTGCCATAAAACCCTTCCCCTCTCGTAACCTGGCTCCCGAACCTCAGATATCGAAGGTGACGACGGACCGGTCTACAAGCCTTCTTCAAAATCAAACAAACGTGGCAAACGTTTTCGAGTTCGGTTCCTTGGGTGTTTTCACCGCTAAAACCCGAGTGGCGACTCTGAATCGAAGCGTTTCGCCGCGCTTTTTCAAAAAAGGGCCGCCCCAATTTTACAAAATAAGGAAAATTTCCGGGGCGCGTGCCCACACAGTCCTAAAATTTGGGGAAATAATTTGGTGATCATCATGGGCCTATTGCCTCCACAGTCATCTCATGTATGGTTACCTTTAGTCTATGTTTGGATGACCGAAATCTTGGCTATGTTTGAATGACTGGAATCCTAAGTAGGAATAGAAATATGATTACTAAGAATCAAATTTTTAGAATTTTTCTTGAGCAAGAATGAGAATATGATTAGTAGGAATTAAATTAATAAAATAAAATACCAGAAGTAATTTCGTTCCGGTGTTTGGGTTAATTCAATAATTTTACCCAGGAACAAATTACTTTAGAATTTTATCATACACAACATTTCCTTTTTTGCTTGATTGAGCCAGGAATCTAAGATTTCCATAAAATGGATGGATCAAATTTTCACTCAATCTGGTAATGTGATTCCTGGTCGAATGTGTTAGCAAAAATCACAATTGTATTCATGTCACTTCCAAACGGGGAATCCTGAAAGTATGACATCAAATTTCTGTTGTTGTCCTTCTAAACGTCAGAATTATTGAAGTATGATGTCTTTCAGTAATTGTATTTTTTGTAATTTTTTATTTTGTTTTTTATCTTAATTTTTTATGATTAATCATTCGTCTCAACGAGAAGAATTTGTAAAGTATCAAAATGTGTTGATGAAAATTTATATAAAATGACACCGTAGACAAAAAAAAAGAAAAAGAAAGAAGAAGACAACTATTTCGTATTTTTTCCGTCTTTAGTGAAATTTTTACTTCTGATCATAATTTTTTTACTTTTTAAACTTTTCTTGTCGAAACGGATGATTAGTCTAAAAAATATACTGCAAATCTAGCAAAAATTCAAAAAAATGAACAAAACACACAAAAAAAAAGGAAAAAAAAAGTTTAGCCGGTAAAAATAATTTTTGACGAATTTAAAAAATCAATAAATAAAATATATGTTGCTGACTAATTAGTCTGCTCATTTTGTTTCCTTCTTAATCATAAGATTCTCATAAAATTTTGGCTCGATCGGGCCAAAGGAGCCCCTTTATTGGCACATAAATTCTTAAATGTAAAGAATTTTGTTCTCCGATTATGTGCCTGCCCATATGCAGTTACCTTCATTCTTGGTACAATGTTCAAATTCGTATTACGTCAAAGATAGATGATTTCGATCGCGAAAAAATAGCTCAGGCGGGGCTCGGTTAGTTCATTGTAACACTTAAATGTCTCCAAATGCATTAAATATCTTTCGATAATGTGGTCGCCAATACCAAATGATCTCCGATTTTAGTGACGATGCTATAATAAGTAAGACGTGAAATCCTAACTGTTCAGATTGATCATTATAAAAAATGACTCAACAGTTACCTTAACTATATATATGTTTGATGTATTTGATAGTTAAATTCTTATGTTGTACTTGTTATTATAGTAGCCACAAGATCGCGAGACAATCTTGACGATCAAGACCGTTGATTTTCTTGCACTTGTTGAATTATTCATTCAAGTAAATTTGCGGCTCAATCAGGTTTAGAATATCCTTTTATCGAGACGTGAATTCATTAGAAAAATGATATTTTTTGTTCGATCAATTGTGTAACGAAAAAAGATCAACTGTAATATTAGTAAGAATGATCTAACTGATAGTATTAGAGAAGATAAATGGTTCTGATCGAGCAAAAAAAATCTCAAGTGGGGCTCGGGTGGTGTGTTATAAGATTTTAATGTTTTTGGACGCAGTAAAAGTCATTTCAACTTAAAGAATTATTCTCTACTAAATATTTAGTCGGCCAAGACAAAACAAAATCACTGACTAATTAAATTTTGGTCGGGAATGATACAATTTTTTGCGCCAATTTGAATTTTTCGTGGAAAAAAATGATGGGATTTAGGTAATTTCTGACTAACTATTTAGTCGGTAAATCTTTTATAATATGAAACGGCGCCGTTACACCTTATCGAAACCCATCCAGTTATACCCTTCCCCCATCTCCCTCACGCATCGTCAATCAATCCATCCCCCTTTCAATTGAACCTCTGACCCTTGCTCCAGCCGTGGTCGCTCAACCCTTCTCTCTAGGCGCGGTCTCCACCATTTAGCACCGCCGCCGCCGCCACACCCTTGACGAAAATACCTCACTCCTCCGACTGTGATCCTCCTTCTCCTCTCAATCAAACCCCCCGACGAAATTCCCTCTCTTCCGACTTTGCATCTCTAGTCGTGGTCGAGCCGCTATGTCTCTCTCTCTCTCTCTCTCGCTCGCTCTTGTTAGGTACTCATTCGCTCTCTCTCTCTCTCTCTCTCTCTCTCTCTCCCCCCCCCACCCTTGCGCGCGAGCGCGCGCTACAATCTGGGTTTTCAGTGCTCCAAATGAATCGATTTAGGTTTTTAGTGCTCCAAACGAAAAAATCGATTTGGGTTTACTCGGTTTTCCGATTTGGCGGCTGGGACTCAACCGTAGCTTTCATATAGTTGTTGGCGTGAATGAATATTGCAGGAGAATGGGCGCATAATCTGGAGTTTTGTCTCTCTCTCTCTCTCTCCAACGCCCAACACAACTTTCTGTCTCCCCAACGCCATCCTTGTTTTAGCCGTGTTCTCTCCTCGAACTACAACAGAAATCGGAGCCCAGTCTTCTTTTTTCAAGTCTGAGGTTGCTCTGCTTCTCCTCAATAGGTACAATCCAAGCTTAGTCTTTGTTTTGCATGTGTTGAATATATTGATTATCGATTGATTTGGTTGATTTCTCTCATAATTTGGGTTTTGCATGTGACTGTTATATGGTGAAAAATGTACCACATTGAACCCCCAAATTTACTTTCACATTAATTACTGATTTGGTTTATTGCTCTCTTAATTTGGGTTTTCTTCCATTTTCCTTATATACTAGTTGTCTCTGTCTTTATGGAATAGAAGTATATGACTCCTGGAACTGCCTTCTTACCTCTCTCTCAGTGCATTCCATTACATAGATGAACTGATGAAGAATATTATGAACTTAGACTACGTTTGGTACCTGATATGCTATATATCATCAACAAATTTCACCTTTTTGTTATTAGAACTCGGAGGATGACTTATAAGACATATCTCTTCTTGAATTGAATTATGTGATAACAAGTTTTTCTCCTTTTATAGTTGGGATAAGTTTTTTACCTTGCTGTCAGTACGTTCCATTTGTAGTTTATTGAAAAACTGGGCATAAGTTCTTTTATAGAATCAATGCATTGGCCTTTCTGCATTGCC
Organism: Rhododendron vialii; assembly: GCF_030253575.1. Lineage (NCBI taxonomy): Eukaryota > Viridiplantae > Streptophyta > Magnoliopsida > Ericales > Ericaceae > Rhododendron > Rhododendron vialii. The sequence continues at coordinate 8,564,482 of NC_080558.1, read as the reverse complement.
GCATGGAGAAGATTTTGGGACTTGGGGCGTTGAGATGATATTCCAATGCATCACAACCTATGACGCATGGGTACTTCTAAAACCATGCCATACTAGTATCCATAATGTACCAGGTGTTTACGTGCCATACTAGTACCCATAATGTACCAGGTGTTTACGTGAAATACTTACCGAAGTTATTTTCTATTGTTTTTGCCGTACCTCGAACTTTTTCCAATATATACCTAAGTCGTACCACATCCCAAATAGTATTTTGTTTTACGTAAAAATGAAGCTAACTTCACAAGACTTTTTCCTATGCATAGCACACTCGTAGAATTAAGATTTTGGTCTATTATTTGGTTGGTATAACGACATTTGAATCTTATTTGTACCTTAAGTTTGGCATTGAAAAGCGGGAAATTTTTTTCGGCCGTATCCCAGTCGTACATGTACTCTATCTTTTAGCTTTTACTATATCGACCTACCTGTAGTCCCATACAGTAGATCACAACACATTTCAGCATGCTAACAAATAGTTATGAGAAGATATGTAATGAGCGATGCTTTATTTCCCCCTCACCTCAGGAGGCGAAAATAAAGAATGAAATTATACTGAAGGTCATGTTGAGAAACATTTTGCCGCTGCGTGTTTCTGAACGTGTACATGGATCTCAACTTATAAATGGATCTGCACTTCTGATGTTGTTAGGTTATCATTGTGGTTGAGTAATATTTTCGATTAGCCAGTAAAATATGTTAGCTTGTAAGTTTTTGTTTACTTTGTTGTGTTTGATTAATTTTTGTTCTTGGCTTCTGGTACTTCTGATGACATGGGCATCATACTGATTTTTCTTTATTCTAAGGCACACCTTTATTGACCCCCAACCTTGTAAGGTCCTGGATATTGCTTTAGCCACTATGCTAGTTGTTGGCATAATATTTTTTGAAACTTGAGTCCTGGTACATGGCTGTTTTTTTGGCATTTTAAGTATCGTACCTTGCTATTTTTTTGTATTCCTTTAGTTTTTTGTTCGGTCAGAGTCAAAATACCATAAATAAGGGTATCAAACAACATATGAAATCTTCAAATTTGGAGATTGCGAAAACTTTCTCGGACTTAGAGTGGATAAAGACAAAGTAACCAATGGAGTGCTAGATCACTCCAACGACCAGCCAATTTGAATGAGAAATCTGTGTTGCCATTTGGAATATGAATTCTGCTGTCTAATTTGGCAGTTCAAAAATTGGTATACCAGATGATAAAGTTCAACATTATTTTGTTTGGCCATTCCGAAGTTAAACCTTGAAGTTTGAATTTGGGGGATTGTTGGAAGTGGGGGTTAAAAGCATGTGGTAATATAAGGAATTTGGCACTTCATTTATTGTCTATTTTGCAAAGCTTGTTCTTCATTGTGTTATGCAATGCAGGTTACAATGCTTAACAAATGCAAATACTTTAAAACTCTATGAAGTCCATTTTGCTGAACGCCAAAAGTTATTTTAGCGTGAGGATGCAGTGAGGATGCAATGTTGGTTGTCAAAATCATTCTCATTGGACATCTTTAAGAAATTAATTTGCAAGTCTTTTTCAGCCTTTTAAAATTTGTTAGTTAAGAACTCATGCAAGCATCGCATGTTCCTTATTGGAATGTAGAACCTTATTTAGCCTTGCTTAAGAATAGCTCCAAATGAGGACAAGCTGCAAATTCTACCAATTGTTGAGGTAAGACATTTCCCCAAGGGGGGGGGGGGGGGGACTCATCATGGAAAAACCAAAAAACTAGTAATATGCTATTATGCTTACCTTCTCTTTGTGTTTCTTTTCAATGTACGTTCTAGTTCCTCCCTTCATCTTTCAATTTTATGAATCATGTCTGTTATTCTTCCAGTATTTTACCAGCTTTCCATGTATTTATCAGTTTGTTGTTATAATTTGTTGTCTTTGGTTGGCCATTTTTATGGACTAGAGCAGGCAAATAAATTGCAATGGACACTTGCATTTGTTCCACTAATTAAAGCTCTGCAACTCACTCTATCATTACTTTATGTTCATACTTTGTGCAATGGGATACACTAGTTCATAAATACTAAGGATAGATTGTTCTTTTTTTGGTTTTTTATAGGGATGGCATTTTAATGGAGTATCGCGCAAGATGTTGGTTATTGACTATGAAGATCGAAGTTGGATTTTGGTTGTGGACGTGCTTGGATTTTTTTTGGTTATCTGTTTGTTGAAGTTGAACTATTTAGAATTTTGCGGTCCACGGGGTTTGTTGAAGTTGAACTAAGCTTGGATTTTTTTTATTTTCCAGCCGTGGTGGACGTGTTGTTATTTTGCACTCTACAAATTTGGATACAAGTTGTTTTTTAACTATTTGGTGGCTCTCTATTTATGAAAGTTTGTATTTATTTCTTGAAATTTTTATTTTGTATTAATTGCATTAGGTTGGCAATTTTGTGGATGTAATGATTGTTGAAGAAATTTACAGGGAATAATAATGTGAAAATTTTTTTAGAAAATTCTAGAATGACAAATTGGTATAGAATATTTCCCGACTAAAGTTTAGTCACCATAGGTCACAAATTAGTTGATTTGAAAAGACATTCTCCGACTAAACAATTAGTCGGCTAGTAGGTAACACTTTCCCTGACTAAACAATTAGTCGACCAATAGGTAACACTTTCCCCGACTAAATAATTAGTCGGCTAATAAGCAAAATATTTCCCGACCAAATAATTAGTCGGCCAATACGAAACACATTCCCCGACTAATCCATTAGTCGGCAAATAGGTTACAAATCCCCGACTAAACAAATAGTCGGCCAATAATAGCACATTCGCCGACTAAAGTGTTAGTCGGCCAATAGTCCAATCTTTACCAACTAAATACAAGTGGCGACTAAGTATTGGCCGGAATATGTTAGTCAGTAAACGTATATACTTTGGCCAACTAAACATTTTTTAGTCGGCAACAACCTTTGCCGACCTTCTTCCACCGATGAATGTGCCGACCAAAATTTTTAGTCGGGGAAGGCTTTTGCCAACTAAAATGCCTACAATTGCCGACTAAACTGTTAGTCGGGAATGATGTTTTTTCTTGTAGTGACAACATTTCCTTTTTTGCTTGATTGAGCCAGGAATCTAAGATTTCCATAAAATGGATGGATCAAATTTCCACTCAATCTGGTAATGTGATTCCTGATCGAATGTGTTAGCAGAAATCAAAATTGTATTCATGTCTCTTCCAAATGGGGAATCCTGAAAGTATGACATCATGATCTGTTGTTGTCCTTCTAAACGTCAAAATTATTGAAGTATGACGTCACACTGTCATTCTTTGGATCATGATTGTTGTGATTTATTTTACTGTACTTGTAAGTGCACGAATCGTACAAAAGTATAGTTTAGCAAGTGCGAGTCGAACCCACAGAGACTATTATGGATAGAACGCAGTTGAATAACTCTAAGAATCTCAAATTAAATTTTCTAATCTGTAGACACCCCATTCTGGACCATCCAGTTAATGTTATTTTACGGTCTTTTATTTCCCCAATGATGATTTTGGTCGAGAACAGTCTGAGGACGATGGTGTGTTTGAGCTCTAAGCGTCCCAAACCTCTTTCAAACCCACTTCAAACCAGAGCCAGACAGCCCTAGCAAAACCCAAACTGGCTTACGCCAGTACCCGGATGACGTACGCCAGTTAGCTGCCACATGTCAGTCATCAATCGTTGACTCAGTTATCACTGGCGCACGCCGGTCCATATATGGCGCATGTCAGTCAAGCCCAGTCAAATCAACTTTATTCAGCCACATGGACGAGACTTTGGTGGCCACCCTGACGTCGGCCACAGTCCCCCTGATGATTATATCTTCCAGGCCCGTTCCCCCTCTCTCCTACACCCCCCATCAAGGCAAGTCCCATGCATTTAATGCATGGGAGGCTCTCTTCCTCAAACCACCAGCCAAACAAGGCCTTGGTCCCAAACTGATCTCAATCTCTCTCCCCTATAAATACCCCCATTGCATTCATTTGCAAGGGGTTAGACACATTAAGGAGCAAAAAGGCCTTATTCTCTTCTCTTCTTGCTCTCTATCTCTCTTCTTCCATTGAAGGAGAAAGGAAGGCAACCCACTCCCATACACCCACTGATGTCCAGTCACCATGCAACCTCCATCTTTAACTTTTAAAGCTCAATACCATCTCCAAACCTAAATACAAAAAGGTATACCACCTTTGCGTTCCTTTCTGTTTTCAGCTCCTGAGGGGGACCAGCAAGGTCCAGGCTAGTAAGTAATACTAGTCCTGGCCTTAAACTGGTAAAATACAACAATCGTATGAGAGGAAACATGGCGCACGCCAGTACTTCTATGCCGTATGCCAGTGATGGCAGTATGAGCACTACTGGCGTGGGGATCATGGATCGTCATTTCTGTTATTTCATCTTTCTGTCAATCATCCTTGCATGCTAAATAATCAGTTTACTACTTTCTGTATCTAGAATTGCTTAGCTGTAGTAGTTACTGTTCGCTCCTTCATATTGTTCAAAAGGCCTCTGGGATCATTCTGGTCATTTTTCAGAGCCCAGATGATGCAAAAGTCAAACACTGGATTAGGGTGAAACCTGCGTACGGCATCCCATGACTGGCGTACGGCAGTGTTGTCCTAGGATCTAGTGGTTGGCCCTTGCATCTTAGCTTTGTTTTGGTCTCCTTTTCTACCCCCACTGTTTTGGGGTATTCTGCTGTCTTCTGAGGCTTGAAGCCATTCCATTTGTCTGTAGCCGTCTATTTTCTTTTCTATATTAAACTGCGTGGTTTGTCCTGGGTGTGCGCTGGTCCTTTTCCAGAGCCCAGAGGATTGCAAACAAGGACTGTGAAACCTGGAAAGTGGAGTACGCCAATTCGGTTGTGGCGTGCGCAGGTCATATCTGCATGCACTGGTTCGGCCAGTGCATGCTGGTGCGAAGCCTGCTCATGTTCCTTCAAGTCAGCGTATTTCAAATTCAATCGGGTTGCCCAGTGCTTGTTCTCAATCTATGTTTATCATTACAAGCAATCATTCATAAACATTTTGTCACATAAATGTAATTTGTTACATTTTTAACCCCCATTAACTGCTCCCCCGCCCTAATTGGCTAAAAAATGATTAATGAGAGAAAAATGCAAACATTTTATAAAATGCCCGAGTAGAGACCGATCTCCGGATTGGGCGAGAGGGGTGCCATAAAACCCTTCCCCTCTCGTAACCTGGCTCCCGAACCTCAGATATCGAAGGTGACGACGGTCCAGTCTACAAGCCTTTTTCAAAAATCAAACAAACGTGGCAAGCGTTTTCGAGTTCGGTTCCTTGGGTGCTCTCACCGCTAAAACCCGAGTGGCGACTCTGAATCGAGGCGTTTCGCCGCGCTTTTCCAAAAAAAAGGGCCGCACCCCAATTTTACAAACAAAATTTCCGGGGCGCGTGCCCACAGTGGCGACTCTGTTGGGGAACACATTGCATTGATTGGTATTTGGCAATTAATACATAATTGAACAAACTTTCAAAAGCCTGTCAAAACAGTACGCTCCGCGCTGCTAAAGAACGGAATGGTAACGTAACAGGATCTCAGCATCCGACCAATCCAAACTGGGGCTTTTACTATTGTTCACTTGTGTAATTTTTCGCCAAGTATTAATTAATAAAAGTGAGCCAAACTTCAAAAGGCATTGTTTTCAAAGCATTGCATTTCTCTCTCGTCGAATCATTCTTCGGCATTCTCCATTCGCATCGATGGTTGGTCAACTCCGTTGAGGTGTTTTGGGTAACCGACACAATTTATTGGAGCCCGGGGTCCTCGAACGCCCAACAACCTTGGACGATGATGAGTCGTACTACCGTTCGACCATTGCTTTGCTCCACGCGTTGCAATGGGGGTATATCGCGGCTCTAGTCAGAGGAACCCCTTTAGCCAAAACCGGCCTCTACAGCGCTTACAAAGCACTAGCACCATTCAACCTAGGACAGGAACCCGCAGGGTAGGATTATTTGCATCTAACCCCCATAAACTATCTACATGTTACTGCTTTCCTTATCGCATGCCTGTACATACATTCATGACCGTTTGCATAGGAGCATGCTAGGGCGGCTTTTAGGTTTGTCTTTTGTCGAGTCTGTCTTGCGCCCATTCGATGTTGCCTTGGACCGATGACGAGTCGTGCATCTCAATGTTGCACGTTACCAAAAATTTTCAAGTCCTTAATCGATGAGGCTTCGGGAAATCGATACTTTCTAAGTCTTTGTCTAAACACCCGATCGAGGTTTCAAACTGAAAAAAAAAAACTAGGAACAACAGAGAGAATGACGTGATGCTTACACCACCCAAGTTAAAAGTGCTAATCACTTACACTGCTCAGACTCCGGCACAGTGCTGCTTACGCCACTTCGATTACGGTATCACGCCATCTACACCGAGTTGTTCCGAGATCAAACTTTGAAACCTCGAGAAGGGAGAAAATCAAAGGTTTAGGCTGTCTTGGCATCTCTTAGTAACAGTCGATTCAATCAAGGATACACCGTCGAAAAGAAAATCCGAGGATTCTATGGCAACTGTCCAAGTGCCGTAAGGTAGACTCTCTCTAGCTCTAGAGTCTAGGAGGTCACCAACGACGTTGACATGCTCATTTTCCATTCTTTTCCTTTCTTTCAAATAAAATGATTGCAGGCTATGACTGAGTTCTTGTGCTTTGCTATCTAGTCATGCCGATGTCGAAGCAGGGGACCGAAATCAAGAGCCAAACCTACTTGGGTTCGTTCGTTGGGTCCGTCTGAAAATCTGATTTGGGGTTTGCCTCTCAGTCGATCACAACGGAAGCTAAGGCCTGCGCTTTGTCACGGGAGGATTCGCCACCAACTACTCCGCACGAGTCCCCTCCATCTACTCCATCTCCACCAGCATCTCCCAAGCTTGTTAAAACAGAAGTGCTAGCCATGGCAGATGTTCCACCCCCGAATCTCGCTACCGTATTAGCAGATCTTCAGCACAACCTAGCCATCATGCAGCAAAGGGCTAATCATGCCGACGCCTCTATGGTCAATCTTCGCACCTTAATCGAGGAGCGACTTCCCCTTGTAGCCGGAGGGAGAGGCGGTGAAAGGCAAGAGCGGGAAGCAGCTGCCAAAGAGGAACCTTTGATCGAAAATCCTGCTCCAAGCCCAGAAATGGCAACCTTGGTCGCCAAGATGGCAAAATTGGAAGAGGCAATCGCTAAGTCTGAAAGGAAAGGGGTAGGAGTGCTAGACATGGATAGCCTTTGCCCATTCCCGAATGCCAGGTTACCCGATCGGTTCAAGATGCCCTACTTTGTGAAGTTTGACGGAACCGGAGATCCGAAAACTCATATGTTGGCCTATCATGGTGCAATGAAACTGCATGGCGTTGGGGAGGATGCCATGGCTCAGCTGTTCCCACAAACCCTTACCGGCCCTGCCTTCCAGTGGTTCTTATCACTCGATATTTCCAAAAGGCGGACATGGGAAGACATCGGCACCGCCTTCAACGCTCAGTACAGTTACAATGCCCAGCTCAGGATGACCACCCGAGAGTTGGAGTCAACCAAGATGACTGCAAAGGAGTCTTTTGCGGACTTCATCCAGAGATGGAGTGCCAAGGCCGCTCTCATGCCCGATCGCCCGAGTGAGAAGGACCAGATCCGCATCATTTCCCGCAACCTACAGCCAGACTTTGCCAAAAACCTTATGTTGGTTCAGGGGGCGAACTTCGAGACTTTTTACGACTCCGGGCTGGCCATCGAAGAAGCCCTCCAAACTGGTGTTCTACCCAGGAGTGACAATTCCTCCTTTACCTCAGCCTCAAAATCAAAGCCCCGTGCATACACCGGAAACAGCACTGCCCTGTTTGGTGGCAACAGCTATGCCAATACAACCTCTGCCAACAATGCCTCTGCCCAAAGCTCCAATCACATCGCCGATGTCAACCAAGTTCAAACCCCTCAAAGACCCCAAAACCGCAACCAACCCCGTAACTTTGCCAATTTCGAGGCACCACTTTCCTCGGTGTTGGAGAAGTTAATCAAAACTGGACACCTCAAGCCTCTAGCCCTAACTCCACTTCCTCAAAATCCCCCCCCCCCCCCCCCCAGCCATAACCCTAATGCTTTCTGTGCATACCACCAAATGCCCGGCCATTACACTGACTCTTGCTATCATCTCCGTCATGCGATACAAGATTTGGTGGACAATGGCACCCTTCCAACTCCACCGACAAAGCCCAATGTCATTTCCAATTCCTTGCCTAAACACGACCTCAACCCTCAAGTAAACCAGATAACTCTCAGCTCCACCATATTCAACCCCACCGACCATATTACCTCAGCCAACAACCCTAAGCCAGTCGTACCCTTTCCTTCCGAGCCAAGTATTAACATGATGACAGCCGGTTGGGCCATGGAAGACAAGGCGAAGGAATGGGAAGAGCTTTGCAACGATTGGACCGAACAGTATAACATGGGGTTTCCCGCGCACCCTCAAATCAATCAAATGTGGCTAGACCAGTGGGAAGGCGAGTGGAATGCGGCACAGGCTGACCCTCTGGACGGTCTTTCCCTGTTCGCGCTCTTCTACCAGCCTGAGCTGAACCAAGTCGAAGAGGAAGCTGAGGAATACGTGTGGGATCCACAACCCGACGAGTGGCAAATAGGTCAGGGCCTCGAAGCTAATCTGGACCAGGATGACGTCCGGGAGGAGTACTGGGACTACTTTCAAGAAGGGGAGATCGTGTCTAACATCTGTCGCCCGCTTGGCGCCATGCTACCTTTGGTGAATACGATTGCCGGCAGGGTCGGCCGCTGCGCCCATGAGTTTGACCCTACTCTCGACATCGTCTCTATGGAACAACCTCGCCCCATTGTCTCCGTTCCCGGAGATGACTGCTCGATCATGGTCTTGGGTGCACCTCCTATCGACCTCTGGGATGCAGAGGAAACCGTTAAAACTCCACCGCCTGCTGATATCTAGGACGTGGGCAATATTGTCGATCTGAACATGGGGAACGAGGTGTGGACTGTCAACACTGCCCTTGTCGACGGAGGATTCTGGGATGTTCCGTTCGTCATTAACCCGGGGGCGCCATTTGAGGAAGATGCTGCACAGGACCCTACCTTTTGGGAAGGACTAGTAATGGAGGATTTGGAATGGGACACAGCTCTGGGGCCAGACTCGTCCGCAACGGTGGCATCAGCAGACAAGGGAAAGCGCAAGCTAGAAGAGGTACCGGCCGATCTGTGGGATTCTATTGACTCATCTTCTTGGTGGGATGTGGCCAACGTCACAAGGAATGGCCGAGTGTTTCAGCCATCCAACCTCCAGGCTGGAAGCTCTTCCAATCCGCCGGCTCAGAAAACCACCGCTCCCGCTGCTCAGAGGAATGATCCGCTCTTTCCAAATGGGGTTCCAGAAGAAGACGCCATTTTGAAACAGCTTTAACGGATTCCGGCCGCGTCTCCATCTGGGGTTTGATATCGTCATCAAAGGAGCATCGTGAAAAGCTGTCCTCCGCATTGGCCCGGCTCACAGTACCAATTGACATCACTCCCGAAGCCATGATTGCTCTTGTGCTGCCACTCCTCTCTAAGCACTCCGTCACATTCACCGAGAGGGATCTGCCCGTCGAAGGAACCGCTCACAATCGCTAGCTGCACATCACCGTCAAGTGCCGGGGACATTGGGTGCCAACCGTGCTAATCGACAATGGCTCTGCCATCAACGCTTGCCCAATGAGGGTTGCCTACCATTTGGGGCTCTCAAAGAGTGACTTAACGCCCTCCAATCTGGCCGTCAAGGCATACAACAGCACACGCCGCATGGTGGAAGGAACTCTAACTCTGAAACTGGATGCTGAGGGCTTCGAGATGGACGTAGAATTCCACGTGGTCGATGTCCCTGCTACCTTCAACCTGCTACTGGGCAGGCCGTGGCTTCATAGGGCCGACATCATGGCGGTTCCTTCAACTCTGCACCAAAAGGTCATGCTGGGGCTCCTTACCGGAACTTTGACAATATGCGGGGACTCGGGGATCCGCCCGCTCACGGATGATGGAACGCCTGTCTTGGGCATTATGCAAGGGGAAGAAGACTCGGACTTTGGAGGATTCTCTTTCGACACATCTGGCTCAGTCCTCGCCATCGCTATGGATGACGATTTCACCATAAGCTCAACTGTCCTCGAAATGATGAGGAAAATGTCATTCATGCCTGGCCTAGGACTCGGGGTCAACCAACAAGGGATCGCTGAGTTCCCTGTCTTTCCTTCCACCAAAGGCCGCTTTGGCTAGGCTACACTCCGCCGGCCAAGGACGCCAAAAAGAGGAAAGACACGGGAAAACCTCGAATCCTTTTTGGTAACCCCGACAGCTAATTATTGCGAGAGGGAGGAGGCTTTGCTTATTCGGGACAGATAGAGCCATTTTGGGATTCAGAGATTCGCACCTGGCTGTCGGGATTCGAAATCTTTGCTGCGGACACCTGGTCCGATGGTGAAGAGGAGACAGCCGAAGAGAAGCTTGCTAAGCGGGAATTCGAGAAACGGCTGGGTCGGACCAAGGAGGAGTTTGACTGGCTGAAGGCTTTTGATCAAGGGGGTCTAGAGATGCTGTTCTCCCAAGTAGGTTTGGTTGGCGAGGGCGAAGAAGCTGAAGTGCTGATGCTTGGGCCCGACTCATCAAACGCTCTCGAGGATCCTACCTCTCTCATCGTGAAGGCGCAGGGAAGTATCAATAACTGCATTTTCTCTCCACGTCTAACATGCATTGACGATGTATCTGAATATGACACAGAGTCTGTCAAGTCTAAGTCTAGCTCAGAGTCGGAGTTTGTGCCTCTCGGCCCTCCACGTCGTAGCTTTTACTTTGAGTTCGAGTCGTTTGTACTTGGCAACCCTGTTGGGCTTTACGAAATGCATGATCCTGCTTCTGACTACTTTGCTAGCTTCTATATAAACTGTGTCGACCCTGACGATGAAGGAACAAGCTTCGACAGGAACATCCCGGCTGAGTTGCGTTCCCTCATCGAAAAGGAAGACGAAAGGCGTGCTCAGCCTCTAAAAGAAGAAGTAATTTTTGTAAATTTGAAAGACGAGGATGACCCCCGCATGATGCAAATCGGTGCGAATCTGTCCCCAGAAAACCACGCTGGAACAATCGAGCTTCTCAAAGAGTTCCCAGAGGTTTTTGCATGGTCTCACAAGGATATGCCCAGCATTGATCCTGAAATAGTGCAGCATCGGATCCCGTTGGAGCCTGGGGCTGTCCCCGTCAAACAGAAACTCTGCAGAATGAGGCCGGACTGGGTTCAGAAGATCAAAAAGGAGGTTACAAAGCAAATAGACGCAGGGTTCATAAGGGTTGCAGAATACCCCAAATGGGTCGCCAACATCGTGCTTGTCCCCAAGAAGGATGGAAAGGTCCGAGTCTGCGTCGACTTCAGGGACTTAAACAAGGCAAGCCCCAAAGATAGTTTTCCCTTGCCACACATCGACGTGCTTGTGGACAACACGGCGGGGCATGCCTTGCTCTCTTTTGTCGACGGATTCTCCGGATACAACCAGATCTCTGTGGCACCTGAGGACCAAGAGAAAACGACGTTTGTCATGAAATGGGGCACTTACTGCTATGTGAAGATGCCTTTTGGGCTAAAGAACGCCGGGTGTACTTTCCAACGGGCCCAAACGACCTTGTTCCATGACTTTATCCATAAGACCGTTGAGATCTACGTCGATGACATGATTATGAAGGCAAAAGAGGAAAAGGACTATCTTCCTTCACTCAGGCAGTTTCTTGAAAGGCTTCGCAAGTATAACATGCGTCTGAACCCACAAAAGTGCACATTTGGGGTCACGTCAGGCAAGATGTTGGGATTTCTGATTACTGCAAGGGGAATTGAAGTGGACCCTTCCAAAATCAAAGCGATTCTCGAAATGGAGCCGCCAAAGTCTGAGAAAGGCGTGCGAAGCTTTCTAGGGAAGGTCCAGTTCATCAGCAGGTTCATCTCTAAACTAACTCTAACCTGCGAGCCGTTATTCCGTTTGCTCAAAAAGGGGATCCCATTCGAATGGACAGAGAAGTGCCAGGCCGCTTTTGAATCCATTCAGAGGTATTTGCAGAACCCGCCTGTACTGATGCTGCCTACACCGGGCCGACCTTTGATTCTTTATCTGTCCGTCTCTCCAACCGCCATGGGATGTCTGCTAGCACAGGAGGGAAGCAAGGGGGTCGAGAGAGCTGTATACTATCTTAGCAAGAAGATGGTCGGGTCTGAGGAGCGCTATACCCCTCTGGAAAAGACATGTTGGGCGCTGGTTTGGGCTACCAAAAAGCTTAGACACTACATGCTAGCCTATTCGGTAAGACTGATTTCTCGGATGGATCCTATCAAGTATTTGTTCGAGAAGCTAGCGCTCACCCATAAGCTAGCACGTTGGTTGCTTCTGCTAGCTGAGTTCGAACTCCAACATGTCACAAGAAAGTCTGTAAAGGGGCGTGCTGTGGCTGAATTCTTGGCCGATCACCCGGTCGATGGCCCGGAAGACGTGGATTTCACTTTCCCCGACGAGGAAGTATTGACAGTGGTCAAGGAAGTATGGACGCTCTATTTCGATGGAGCTGCTAACCAAAAGGGATTTGGGATCGGAGTGTTGTTGATCACGCCCGCCGGCGCTCACATTCTGCTCGCCTTCAAACTGAATTTCGATGTCACCAACAATCAAGCTGAATACGAGGCCTGCATCGTCGGAATGGAAGCTGCTATTGCTTTAGGAGTCGAGAAGCTCGAAGTAATCGGAGATTCTAACTTGGTGGTCTCTCAAGCCAATGGAGATTGGAAAGTTCGTGAGGAAAAGCTGAAGCCTTATCACCAAGATTTGGAAGAACTGATTCCTCGCTTCAATAAGGTGACTTTCACCCATGTCCCACGCTTGAAGAATCAGTTCGCCGATGCTTTGGCGACTTTGGCTTCAATGATCGAACTTCCAATAGGTGTCAGGCTGCGGCCAATTGTGATTGAACAGAGGGACTTGCCTGCTTATGAGTATGTCAACGCCATTGATGATGTCGATGATGGCCTATCATGGTACCATGACATTTGGAACTTTGTGGAGCGTGGGGAATTTCCTGCCGAGGCCACGAAGAAGGATCGGATTGCTTTGCAGAGGTTGGCTTCTCAGTACATCATTTGTGGGGGGAAGTTGTATCGAAGGTCTCACTGTGGGATGCACAAGCTCTGTGTCAACGGCGTTGAAGCAACAAAAATAATGGAAGAGATTCACGAGGGAGTCTGCGGGCCTCACATAAGCGGCGTCATGCTCGCTAGGAAAATCCTTAGGCAGGGTTATTACTGGTCTACAATGGAATCGCAATGCATCGACTACGTCCAGCGCTGTTACAAATGCCAAATCCACGCGAACCTGCAACATGTCCCTCTGTCCAAACTGTATGGCATGACTTCGCCGTGGCCGTTCTCTGTTTGGGGCATCGATGTTATTGGGATGATCAGGCCGTCTGCTTCGAATGGCCACAAGTTCATACTGGTGGCGATAGACTACTTCACCAAATGGGTCGAGGCCGAATCCTACAAGACGCTGACAACGGTTCAGGTTGCTCAGTTCATTCTAAAGAACATCATTTACCGGTATGGGGTCCCTCAGGCATTTGTATCAGATAACGGGAGTCATTTTAAAGGAAGGGTTCTGGAGCTCTTTGAGGAATTCGGCATCGAAATCCATCACTCGACGACCTACCGTCCACAAACAAACGGAGCGGTCGAGGCTGCAAACAAGAATGTCGAGATGATCATCAAGAAAACTGCCGAGTCTGCAAGGGATTGGCATGAGCAGCTGCCTCTCGCCCTTTGGGGGTACCGAACGTCTATCCGCACTTCAACTGGTGCAACTCCTTTCTCCTTAGTCTATGGGATGGAGGCAGTACTTCCCATCGAGCTTGAGGTACCGTCGTTGAGAATCATGGTCGAAAGCGGTTTTGAGGAATCTGACTGGTTAAGCGGGAGGTTTGTCGAGCTGATGTTGTTTGATGAGAGAAGGCTCCGAGCCCTGTATCATGTTCAGGGGTATCAGCGTCGAATTGCTCGTGCGTTCAGCAAGAAGGTGAAATCCAGGGGCTTGGTCGAAGGGGACATGGTTACCAAGGAAATCCGCGCCCCAGTGTTCGATCCCTGCGGGAGGTTCCAATCAAAGCGATCCGGGCCTTACATCATCAAGACCATCCTATCCGGGGGTGCTGCTAAGCTCGTCGACCTTGACGGCAACGAATTCAACACCCTAGTCAACTTGGATCAACTCAAGCGTTACTATCCCTGAGAGATGCTCGTTGGGTCGAAAACCACAAGGGTGGGCGATTCCAAGCAAAAGTTAGAGCGGCCTGCTAGACCGAAAACCTAAGGAGGCGGTTCTAGGCAAAAATAAATAGGCAAAAACCAAAAGCTCGCTAGGTCGAAAACCTGAAAAGGCGGTGCTAGGCAAAAGTTAGAGCATAAAAGGAGAGGTAAAATACATGAGCGAACCCTTGCCTGAACTACGTTCTGACCTAATTCCTTGAAAAGGGATACGTAGGCAATCTCACCTTGAGATTCGGTCACATTCTATCAAAAAGCCTTGATCCAGGGTTGACATTTTCGGGTTTACGTCGCAGTTTGAAAAGGTCAAGCACAAGTCGAGGCTACATCGAAGAGGATCAGAAAAGGGGAAACCCATTGTCTTTCAACTTTATTGCAAATTACAACTTCTAATACAAAAGCTGAGCATAAAAGCCTTAAAACAGTTAAAGCATGAAAAACAGAACAAAATGCTTAAGAAGCCTAACGGCTCACAGTTTATTCTAAGCATAGCAAAGTGGCTCGGAGTCAGTTAATATTTTCCCTTGCGTTCACATCCGCTCTCAGCCACTGTCTATAGCGATTCCTTAGCCCTGTGGTAGATCCCGGCATCTCAGCCTGAAGGACTCTAAGGCCCCAGCGCCTCTGGTAACCATTGAGTGTTTGAGCATTGAAATTCGGGACTCGAAAGTCCCCAGTGCTAACGTGGTGATTCTCTTGGGAGGCGCCCAGCTGTCGAAGGACACGGCCGGGAATGTAGAAAGTAAAGCTCGACAGTCCTGCAATTACTATCCTGTCAAATCCATCGGAATGAACAGCCATATCCGGAAGGTCCAGCCAGGGGCACCTCCAGGCGATCTCATCAGGCTGCACTTGCTACATGAACTCGTACCAGCCCTCTATGTCCATGTTAGGGTACCGCATCTCCCTTTGATGAATCCTCTTCGGAAAGAGATTCCAACCCGCCACTGGTGGATTCAGCAAACTCAGTTTGTCCGACAGCCATAACTGCATGAGCGAAAAGACAAGTAAGAAGTCAGATAAAGCCTGAGCGAAAAAACAAGTAAGAAGCTAGGAAGCAGCCTAAGCCGAGTGTCGAGGTAAACGAGAACGTGTGAAAAGCCAGAAAAAGGTGAGCTGAGTGAGGTTACCTGAAGCAAAAGTGGGCTCCCGCTGAAGACGGCCGACTGGCCCGTGTATACCAGATCCAAACCCAAGAGTGTCTAAGCCAGGACCAAAGGGATCATGTTCCTTCATGCCCCCATCTAGGCAGCAACGCTCACAAGTGAAGGGCTGACCTGCCCGTGGGCCGGCACGAGCAAATAGGCGGCAAGCAGGCAGATTACCAAGGCGAAGCGGTGGCGCGCCGGAGCGTCATCGCTATCCAAATTGCCATCTGGGCTGTACATCTCAGTCAGGCGCAGGATGTTCATGTGGCCGCCCTCAAGGATAGCGTTCGCCAAACCCCAGGAGATGTTGAGCGAGCTGGGTAGCAGTTTGGGCATGCTTGCTTGATAAGGCGGAACAACAAGTGTAGGGGACGAGTAGGTCCGGAGATATGCCTGGAATTCCTCAACGGTCGGGCACATTTTGTCATCGCCAAAGCGAAAGACATGGACGTCAGGGTCCCAGAATCTGAGGGCGGCTCGTAGGAGCGCTGGGCGGAGCGGCACATGCCGAAGGAAACGGAACGAAGCCAGGCCGTGATATTGGAAATTGAGCCAGTCGACGCTTAGAAATTGCGCCAACCAGAGCCTAAGCAAAGTTGGGAGGGGGTTGTCCATGGAAAGTGTTGAAATATACTGAGGAAAAGAGGAAGCAGTGCAGCCGTGAAGGACACAATGCAATGCCTCTGCTTTATAGGCCTTGGCCATTCCATTCCATTGCCAATGAACCATTCAAACATCATGCTAGCTTCCAAACCATGCCCCTGCAAAGGACACTGCCTTCTGGGAGCTCAGAAACCGTGTGCAAACCGTGTGGGGGTAAAAACAAAGTGGCCCCTGAAAAAGGACAATTGGTCAGTCAAGTGGATCTGGCGTTCAGAAACTTGGCGTACGCCAGTTTATAACTGGCGTGTAGTGACCCCCACTTACTAGCGTACGGGCCTCAATTTCTGGCGTACGCCAGTAAGGTGCACCAGAAACCAGTTTGCAGCAGCTACTACCTCCACATGGTCGTTTTCAATTCCGGGGCTGGCCTTGGCCGTTTGTTGGTTCCTACAAGTCACAAATGTCATTTAAGACTATGGCAAGGCGTCGGATTCCAAAAGCCATGTCCGATGAAGATTCCAGACTCTCGGTGACCCGTTTCAAGCCAAAATCAAGGATACGGGAGGTCAAATCTCATTTCAGAGACTTTTGCCAAGATTTGTCATGCCATACATGTTACCTAGGCCTTGTGTGACTGTATGGGGGTGTCGGTTTCAGTCCGGGACCATATCGAGTCATCTTTTGCGTCTTATGTCCATTTTTGTGGCATTTTTAGCTTTTCCTTGGAATTTCCCTCGCACCGGGGCAGTTCTACCAGTTTTGATGGCTCGTGCAAGTCATTATGTACCTATGCTATCTTTCAAAAGGGTCAGTTTCCTTCCCCGGGGAGAATCTCGGAGTTTGGCTTGCTAATGCCCAAATTTCCCGTATCCTCCGCGTGTCTAGGACACGTGTCGTGTCCTGGGGCTTTTCTGTCCATCATTTTTCTGAGCTAAGTCGATCGTGGGGCTTTTCTGTCCATCATTTTTCTGAGCTAAGTCGATCGTGTACATATGAAAAGTGTCTTTTGTCGATTCAGAACATTTGTCAATGCATGTTAGATATTAGCGGATGGTTTGTTATTTTCCTTAATCAAGTCTCATCAAAGCAAAAGGAAAATGATAAACAGAAAATGCAGAAATTTTATACTACTATGCCAAAGCGTAAAGGTGGAAATGTATCAAGCATCGAAATGGCACAACGGCCCGGGCAGAACTAAAAGTAGCAGGGCACACTCGCCCAAAGGCCAAAAGGCACGCAGGCCCTATCCAAAGTATCCAAGTATCTGCTCAAAAGTGTCAAAGTATCAACAAAATAAACTAAGGCTCGGTGGTAGCCCTCAGTCGTCAAAAAGGTCCTTGCCGTCGTCGTCCTCCTCGCTCTCGAGGGTCCATCCGGAACCTGGGGTCGCTCGTCGAGTCAGAGCCGCTGCTGAGGGACGTCTGTTCTTCTTCCTCTTCTTCTTCCTCCTCTCTCCTCTTCTTCTGTGAGGGTCCCTCGGCAAGCCTCTTCTCTGCAGGCCTCTTCCTCAGCTCTCGGCGGAACTGGAGCTCCTCGATAGCCGAAGTGATATGCGCTCCCCGCTGCACCTTCGCCGCTGGTCGAGAGGAGATCATTGCCACTTTCTTTGTTGGAGGAGGCCGCACGCTTTTCCTTCTAGGAGCCGCCCTACCATGTCCCTGCATGGTCATTCAAGTCATTTAGCATACATTGTGCATATCGTATATATTCAAATGCTAAGTGCAGGAAATCCTGGAAACAATTCTATCAAAAGGCAGAATGGAAAAGTTATACCAGAGGCTGCACAACAGGAGCTGGAGCTGGTGGTGGGTAGTGCAACTGCAAAGAGGCGCCGCCGGCTATCTTGTGGAATTCCTTCTCCATGGCCTTCATCAGGCGAGCTGCCTCACGTACCCATTCCATCGGGACCTGTGATACAATTTTGGGCAAGATCAGAATACAAGCCAAATATACATGCCAAAAGTAAAGTAAGGAAACCACAAGGGATGAAGAGTGTCATACCGGCCCTGTGATCTCTGCTGGATCTGTCCAGGCAGGCTCAAAACGGACCGTAGCCTCCTCTCCTTGCGCGTCTCACACTGCCAAAGTCCAGGAAAGCCGTGGCAGCCCAGTCGCTGTGGCATAGTCGCTCTTCTCTCTCGGCCGAGCCGCCCTGCTCTCCCGGCTCCGCCTCTCCTCGCCAGCTTCCAGTGCCTCGCCCTGCACGGCAATGTGCTCCAGAACTCCAAGCGGCCTCGCCAAGCGCTGCCTCCAGTAGACAGCGTAATCACGCTCGGGCCTCAGAAAAGCAGCAAGGCCGGCCGAAACAGTGAAGCGCCGCAACTCAGCCAAGGTGTACTTCTCTGTGTGAGAGGCGTGAGGCGGAAGTGGCCCAGGAACCTGGAACTCGAGGAAACCCAGTGACTGCCGTGTCACCCGGTCACCTAGGTACCACTGCCACCCAAAGGCCGACTCCAACAGCACCCGGCTCGCTGTCACCACCCTGCTCTGCGCTAGGTACTCAGGCTCAGGCTCCGCATTGCTCCATGGGTCCCACTCTACCTGCAAGACAAGTGGACAGATTCAAAGGCATCAGCGACAACATTAAAGCAATTATAAAGGGCAGAATGATCAATTTGGCGTATTGCTTACCTGAGTACCTGACAGCTCGTCAAGGTACGACCGGAAAGCTAGGAGGCTCCCTCTCGACTTCTTCTTGCCGCTGTACATAAGGCCCCAGATCATGGCGCAAGGGAGCATCTTCAGGTTCGGGCACTTGTTCTCTGGCGGGTACATTTTCAGCACCTCGTAAGCCCACAGCTGCAAATGGTCAGATAATCAAAGCATCAGAATACAATTCATATGCAAATGAAAGACAAGTGCAAGAAAAGGAAAAACAGGAAGTAAATTGCAAGTTTTGTTGGTTACCTCCCACACTCTCTAGTAGCCAGCCGTCGCTTTCTTCCAGCGCGAGAACTCTCCCATGAAGCCATAGCACGTCCCCAGAGCTGCTCCTCCCCAGTCGAACCGTGAGGCCGTACTCAAGTCATAAAGGGCCGGCAAGTAAGACAGGTGCACCGTGGCTCGCTTATTCGGGTACAGCGTAGCCCCGAACAAATAACAACAAGTAGGCCCTCGCCATCTGCTCCGCCTCCAGCTCAGAGTCCGGCTCCCTCCCGTGCAAGTATCGTCTGAACTGGTCATAGTGAATGGTCTCCGCTTCGCCTGCTGGCGCCTGCCCTAAAAACCACTCCAGAGCCTTGGGATCCCTGTGAATCTCTGAGTCGAACGGGATGGGCTCTCCTCCTACCCTCAAGCCGGTGAGAGCTGCAAAGTCAGATGGAGTCACTGTCATCTCCCCGATTGGCAAGTGGAGGGTATTCGAAGAATCCTACCACCTCTCAGCCAGTGCAGTAAGCAGGGCGTGATCGCTCTTCACGGCTGTCAACGTGAGAATAAACGGCCGGAAACCTGCAGCGTCAACTAAAGCTCTTACTCGCTCGAGCAGCCCTCGGTACAACTCAAGTGAGCTCGCTGGACCTCCATGGCCCCGAGTGCTAGCTGCTCCTCTCTGCATGCAAAGAAAGACAACAAAAGAGGTTCATCAGCGTCTGCAATTCAAAAAGTCGGTCGAATTCAGAATTTCAAAGGTAAGTCTACGGTCGAAACAGGCATCATAAAGGTCGAACAAAGCTACCGGGCCCTCATATTACTTTATCCAGTTTTACTACCAGTCGAATCGGCTCAAAGGCATTTCTTGGTCAATGTTCCGAGGTACATGGTGTTATATTCTTTTAAGGCACACCTCTCAGTCGATTTCAAAAGGATTTCTGCTTATCAATATGGTCGATTCAAACTATGGGGCACACCATTCGAGCGTTCAACATGTTATGGCAATCTACATAGTCGAGTTCAAGTTCGAAGGACTATCTTGTTAGTCGAGGCAGCTTATGATTGATTCAAGGTTGGTACTAACGGTTCTATCGAAATTATGGGTTTTTCTGCAAGTCGATTCAGCTGCTTCAAATGTTCTATCATTCAAGTCAAGTTTTCGAAGTCGAGGCATACTATTCAAAATTCTACCTTCTCAGTCAAGCTGCAGTTCAGAGTTTTGGCTTACGTACGTTACAAGCTATACTACAATGCAAGCTACGTATCGTTACAAATGACAAAGCATAAATACTAAAGTAGGTTCAAAAGTATACCTGCGCCCAGTCCATGGACAGGTGTCTCTGTGGATCTCTCAGTACAAGCTCTGCATCATAGCCCTCCCTCAAAGGTGAAAGGCTATTAACCCCGGACAGTATAAACAGGTGTGGCTCGGGCAAAACATATGTGGCCGCGTCAAACCTAACGCGGGGTGCCAGCCGTATGGACTCTGCGAGCGTCACAGCTCGCTCAAAGGACCACACCTCCCCCTGAGCCTCCTCGGCTGCCTCGGTCTCGCTCACAAAGGCCTCCTCCTCGGCCCTTGCCCTCTCGGCCTCCTCTCTCAGGCGTTCCTCCTCTTGAGCCCTCTCAACTTGCCGGAGCCGATCCTCCCGCACTGCCAGCACCGCAGCCACCACCCCTGGGTTCTCCCGAAGCAAACGCCCGAGTTCCCACTCAGACACAAACTCTGCAAAATCCCCCTGAGTAATGGGGACATGCGCCGAAGATCCTACCACTGGCCGAAACTCCACCTCCTCCATGGGCACCTCCTCATCGACCACAGGATCCTTACCCCTCGCCGGATCCCTCGTTGGTGACCCCGATCGATCATCACCATCACCAACACCACTGCCGCTGCCGCCGGCCCCAGCCAAGCCTAAACCCATGATCACTATGCCCTCTACGCCGCTCCTTGGATCCAATCGTCGAACTCGTGGGCCCACTGTACGAACATAACCTGGCGTACGCCCCACCTCTCCTAGCGTACGCCCCTCATCACCACCAACCACCTCCGCTGCATGGCCATCGCCACCGCTCAAACCACCAGGAACCTCTGCACCGATCGCCGACGAGGCTTCGCTCAGCGGCTGATCGTCGACTTGAGGGCCCTCGGGCTCGCCCCTCGGCCGAACCTCATCCCCGTCACCTCTATCACTGCCATTGCCATTTCCACCACCGGGTTCATACATGGATGAATGGATTGAGTGGATAATGGAAAGAGATGGAGGATTATGGAAGAGATTGACAGTTTTTTTTGAGAGAGTCTGAAAGTTTTGGGAGTTCAAAAGTCGAAGAATGGCGGTTTCCGAGCCTCTGCAGAAGTTATGCGACGATTGGGCCGGATCTGGGCCGGGTCTTGGCTCGGATCTTTGTGAAAAGTGGCGCACGCCAGTATCTCCATGCCGTACGCCAGTAAGTTTGGGTCTCAGGCCCAATTCATGCCTTATGCCGGAATTCATACTTCAATGAAAGCTCGACTTATTTTGGAAAGTTTTTGGACCTATCCACAAGCAGAGGTCCGCCCAATCTCAAATCAACGACGATCCATCCGTCCAATTTCAAACCAACGACGGTCCACCCGTCCAAATTCAAATTAACGACGATCCATCCGTCCAATTCCTAAATCAACGACGATCTATCCGTCCCACGGTCTTCTTTCCCCAAGCAGAGGTCCGCCCAATTTCGAATCAACGACGGTCCATCCGTCCAATCTCAAATCAACGACGATCCACTCGTCCAATTTCAAATCAATGACGATCCACTTGTCCAATTTCAAATCAATGACAATCCACTCGTCCTATTTCAAATCAACGACGATCCACTCGTCCTATTTCAAATCAACGACGGTCCGCCCGTCCAAATTCAAATCAACGACGATCTATCCGTCCCACGGTCTTCTTTCTCCAACAGAGTCGATGCTTTTGCAAAAGGGATCGTTCCCCAGGAGAGTCCACATTGTGTGATCTGTCTGTCAAAGACAACAAAGCAGCGATCTATCCGCCCCAACTTCAAATCAAACAGGTTCTTCAAAAAAAAAAAAAATTTCATGCATGCTGGATAACCTTGAACAGGGTGTCTAGAAAACCTTTGACGTCACTTGCCTTCAGTCAATGGTACCTCAAGTGCCATCAAAGGGGGGCTACTGTAGACACCCCATTCTGGACCATCAAGTTAATGTTATTTTACGGTCTTTTATTTCCCCAATGATGATTTTGGTCGAGAACAGTCTGAGAACGATGGTGTGTTTGAGCTCTAAGCGTCCCAAACCTCTTTCAAACCCACTTCAAACCCTTCAAACTAGAGCCAGACAGGCCCAGCAAAACCCAAACTGGCTTACGCCAGTACCCGGATGACGTACGCCAGTTAGCTGCCACATGTCAGTCATCGACCGTTGACTCAGTTATCACTGGCGCACGCCGGTCCATATATGGCGCACGCCAGTCAAGCCCAATCAAATCAACTTTATTCAGCCACATGGACGAGACTTTGGTGGCCACCCTGATGTCGGCCACAGTCCCTCTGATGATTATATCGTCCAGGCCCGTTCCCCTTATCTCCTACACCCCCCATCAAGGCAAGTCCCATGCATTTAATGCATGGGAGGCTCCCTTCCTCAAACCACCAGCCAAACAAGGCCTTGGTCCCAAACTGATCTCAGTCTCTCTCCCCTATAAATACCCCCCTTGCATTCATTTGCACGGGGTTAAACACATTAAGGAGCAAAAAGGCCTTATTCTCTTCTCTTCTTGCTCTCTATCTCTCTTCTTCCATTGAAGGAGAAAGGAAGGCAACCCACTCCCATACACCCACTGATGTCCAGTCACCATACAACCTCCATCTTCAACTTTTAAAGCTCAATACCATCTCCAAAGCTAAATACAAAAAGGTATACCACCTTTGCGTTCCTTTCTGTTTTCAGCTCCTGAGGGGGACCAGCAAGGTCCAGGCTAGTAAGTAATACTAGTCCTGGCCTTAAACTGGTAAAATACAACAATCGTATGAGAGGAAACATGGCACACGCCAGTACTTCTATGCCGTACGCCAGTGATGGCAGTATGAGCACTACTGGCGAGGGGATCATGGATCGTCATTTCTGTTATTTCATCTTTCTGTCAATCACCCTTGCATGCTAAATAATCAGTTTACTGCTTTCTGTATCTAGAACTGCTTAGCTGTAGTAGTTATTGTTCGCTCCTTCATATTGTTCAAAAGGCCTCTGGGATCATTCTGGTCATTTTTCAGAGCCCAGATGATGCAAAAGTCAAACACTGGATTAGGGTCAAACCTGCGTACGGCATCCCATGACTGGTGTATGGCAGTGTTGTCCTAGGATCCAGTGGTTGGCCCTTGCATCTTAGCTTTGTTTTGGTCTCCTTTTCTACCCCCATAGTTTTGGGGTATTTTGTTGTCTTCTGAGGCTTGAAGCCATTCCATTTGTCTGTAGCCGTCTATTTTCTTTTCTATTAAACTGCGTGGTTTGTCCTGGGTGTGCGCTGGTCCTTTTCCAGAGCCCAGAGGATTGCAAACAAGGACTGTGAAACCTGGAAAGTGGAGTACGCCAGTTCGGTTGTGGCGTGCGCAGGTCGTATCTGCATGCACTGGTTCGGCCAGTGCATGCTGGTGCGAAGCCTGCTCATGTTCCTTCAGGTCAGCGTATTTCAAATTCAATCGGGTTGCCCAGTGCTTGTTCTCAATCTATGTTTATCATTACAAGCAATTATTCATAAACATTTTGTCACATAAATGCAATTTGTTACATTTTTAACCCCAATTAACTGCTCCCCCGCCCTAATTGGCTAAAAAATGATTAATGAGAGAAAAATGCAAACGTTTTATAAAATGCCCGAGTAGAGACCGATCTCCGGATTGGGTGAGAGGGGTGCCATAAAACCCTTCCCCTCTCGTAACTTGGCTCCCGAACCTCAGATATCGAAGGTGACGACGGTCCAGTCTACAAGCCTTTTTCAAAAATCAAACAAACGTGGCAAGCGTTTTCGAGTTCGGTTCCTTGGGTGCTCTCACCGCTAAAACCCGAGTGGCGACTCTGAATCAAGGCGTTTCGCCGCGCTTTTCCGAAAAAAAGGGCCGCACCCCAATTTTACAAACAAAATTTCCGGGGGCGCGTGCCCACATAATCTAGTTCAACAATATTTTGTTTGGGTTGAGAAAAAAAATAAACTTATAAGAATTAAAAGTACTAAAAGTGATGATAAAAATACTAGGGCATTGGAATCCATTACATGCATCATATCTATAATATTATGTTTCTCAATTCTTCAATTTCTCTCCACAATAAGTTAGCGGCAAAGCTCTTTTACTGTGGAAAATATACAAGACAACTCTTTTTCTTAGCTTTTACTATTTTAGTTCTTCTTTTGCCAGACAGATATATAAAATCAAAATATTCATTGAATCCATCAAAACACAATTTATATCCGTTCTTCACAAATCATAAATTGAATCCGACAAAATAAAATGAAATTTCAATTTTAATGATTCGATGAAAAATAGGCAAGTGAACAAGAAGAACTCTTAACAATTTAAACCATACTTTTGTTTGGAGAAATTAAGTCACATAAATAAAAATAGATATTTAAGCATGTAATTTCATCGTAGCCTTGGCAACTAATTTAGCTACTCATAATTGAAATGAAAGACAATAATTGAAAATAACTTTATTAAATTGCATTAAGAAGATAGACTTACAAGTAATGAAAATATCCTTGATGCTTGGTTTTCCACAAAGTAAAAAGAAGAACACTTTTAGAAACAAGCAAAATAGTTTTTCCGGAAAACCAGCACACCTATTCTCTCCTTCTCTCTTTTATTTATACATGAAGGGAAAATGGTAAGAGAATTGGCTGGGAAAAGTAATGAGGGAGATGGTCGAGTAAATGAAAGGATAGAAGTAAATGGATGAAGAAATTTGGAAGAGAAAAAGTATGGGAGAGGCAAGGGGCTTCAGGATAGGAGAATCACAATACGTTATGATGTGATATACACTAAAATGTGTATATCAATGATGCAACATGAACGTGCCCATACGTGATCGACCTCTTTTGGATGCACCTTTTGGGTAGAAATCACAATACGTTATTTATACGAGTCAACATTACTTCTAAATATGAGTTCAAACAAAAATTACTTCTAAATAGATAGACTAACACAGTGATGCATTTGGACTAAACAATGTTTTCCTAACAGATTTACAAACAACTTATTTTCATTATTTCACTTTTTTTTTTACAATAAAAGTGAAAACAGTACAGTATGGTAGCGACTTGCAGTAGCGAAATTCGAACGTGAACATCAGGAAATCTTGTCCACCATGCCAACCTCTTTGGCCCAAATTAAACTTTTAATAATTTTGAGACAAAATCATCCATGCCAAGGGTGGTGGCCCCAAGAATCATTCAAGTTAACAAGTGCCCTCTCCATCTTATGATCTGTTTGAACGACACAAATACTTGTCAGTCATACAATAGGAGTATTATGCTTTGTAATTTAATTAATGGACTGATTAATCATGACGTATCTCTTGGCCTCGTGCCATGAAATTTTGGCAAAGAAGAACAGATTTTTATTTTTTAGAAAAAATATACTCTCGATCTCCATATCCATTTTTAATAGTTCCACTTCGTAAATCAAACTTTTTGTGGAGGCATCATCATTACAAAAGAGATGAAGAAATAGGGTAACCTTCATTGAATTCCAATGGAGATGAAGAAAAATAGGAATCGAATTCAATTTTGTTTACCCACCTTAAAAGAGGGTGAACATTTCATATTATACGGGGAAGCATCTATAAATTTATGATTCAAATACAGCAAAAGGAAGACTTCTGTTTTTTTTTTTTTTTTTGAACGGCAAAAGGAAGACTGTTGTGACTCTTTCCAATTTGTATCGATGAATAAAATTCAGGTTTGAGTCTCTCTATGTAACCATTAAAAACGAAAATGAACCATAATTTTATTTTGTTGACAGACAAAAAATTAATAAGCTATAAGTGAGCTAGGTAGTATGAAATAAGAACAAGACGAATTAATGTAAAAGAACACACGATATATGTGACCCAGCAATATGCCTTTGTGAAAGATCATGAAAATGCAAGACATAGCATTAGACAACTAAACTGTGTAGGCTTGTTGTTCTGCTTCTTCTTCTTCTTTTTTAAGAATGACTTAGGGCGTCTAAACTAGCTTGCGAACACCTTGATTAATTTCCAAGGGACAAATCCTACTGTTCACTAGCATAGGGTCATTACCTGCAAGTTTTTGACTTAGGGCGTCTAAACTAGCTTGCGGCATATGCCTGATTAAAGCTCGGACAAGTTCTTTAGTGGACTAACTCCACAAGAATTGATATCATTGCGGAGGTTTCAAACTAAGAGAGCAAAATTCTAAGTTTTACCGCATGGACAATTTCTCAACTATGTAAACTCTCTTTAATTTTTTTAATAATCAAATGTTCAGATCAGTTTACGCGCACCTCAATTAATCCTTAACTACATAAACTTACAAGAGTTCAAAGTGCTGGAAGTCTTGACCAGTTCTCTAGCAGCCACCTGAAAAGCCACGAAAACAATAGAGATCAAAAGGACTTGCAAAACAACAAAATGCTTACTGCTTGAAGCCATTTTTCGCTCAGTATAAGCTGTAGTGGTCCGAATATTCTGGTTCGACCACAGTCGCTACGTTCGGCGGAAGGCCACGATGCTACCCTCTGCGGTTCAGCCTAAAGCTAGGCCATGATGCTCCCTCGAGGCTCGGCTCGGCTCGGAGCTGGGCAATTGGGCCCAGCTATGTCTCCCATGACAGCTTACACTGACCGCCTTATCCGCTACGTCACGGGTGAAGTCAACCGACGTGTGTCAGACGCATAGACGAACTTTGAGAGCAAACCAAGGACCCTCTATAAATATCAAGGGATAGCAGCCCTAAAAGTTAGATGATCTCCTACTCTTAAAACCCTAGTTCCTTTCGCTTGCTCTCCACTTTTCTCATCCTCACGCCGGAGGGCCATTCTGGGGCTTCTTCGGTGTCTTTCTTTAATTGTGCTTACTTGTGTGCAGGTTAGGCGAAGGCTAAGCGATTCACTCAATCCTAACTAGAGGTTCAGAGGTAGAGGACCAGATTCTTTAAAGCACCACAATTGGTGAATCTGACGTGAAACTTCTTCATGGATCTGTGGTGGCTCCGCCTCCCTCTCTCTTCTCAACTTCCCCTCCCTTTGAATCAAACCATAGTTTCTCAGCCAAAATGGGTGGAGGACAATTAAACACACTCCCTCCCAAAGGACACCACCATCACTCCTCCTCCGATCGGCGACCATATCTGTCTCTATGCCCCATATCGCGGGGCACTCTCCCGCCTCAAGACGCAATAATAGCTTACGTTCAGTCGCTGGAGAAGCAATTGGACGGACGCGACACGAAGAAGGCCCCCTAAAGGTGGGGTTGGCAAGGTTCAGCGACACGAAGAAGACACTCCAACGGATCTCCTAGTTAGGATACCGTCCAATAAAACGACTATAAAGACCATGAAGTGGTTGATACACAACCGAGCCACATAAAGCTCAAAGTCGGCGAGAGGGGGATGAAGCTATCATTACAAAAAGTCCAAAGACAAAGTCCAATCGACTGTTCGGCGGTTGCGCCATCAATAGCCTTCGGCCAACCCTCAACTGTCGGGGCTTTTTAAAGTCCAATCGACTGTTGGGCGCTTGTGCCATTAACGGCCTTCGGCCAACCCTCAACCGTCGGGGCTTTTTAGAGTCCAATCGATAGTTCGGCTTACGCCATCAACAACCTTTGACCAACCCTCAACCGTTGGGGCTTTTTAGAGTCCAATCGACTATTTGGCGCTTGCGCCATCAACGGCTTTCGGCCAACCTTAACCGTCGGGGCTTTTTAGAGTCCAATCGACTGTTCGGCGCTTGTGCCATCAACGACTTTTGGCCAAACCTCAACTGTCGGGCCTTTTTAGTGGCTTATGCCATCAACGACCTTCATATCAAGTCGGTCAACTCTAAAAACCGTTGGGGCTTTTTAGAGTCCACACGACGTTCGACGCACCATTGAAGACCGTCATATTGGTCAACCAACTTTTTCATGCCGGGGGGCTTTCTAGAATCCGCATGACATTCGGCCCTTGCACCATCAAAGGCTCTCGTTACAGTTCGGCCAGACTCATTGTCAACTTCTCCTGTGTTCTATTTGTACCAGAAGAAGTTAAGGGACTATTGTAGTGGTCCGAATATTCTGGTTCGGCTACAGTCGCTACATTCGGCGGAAGGCCATGATGCTACCCTCTGCGGTTCGGGCCGAAGCTAGGCCACGATGCTCCCTCGAGGCTCAACTCGGCCTAGAGCTAGGCAACTAGGCACGGCCATGTCTCCCATGATAGCTCACACTAACTGCCTTATCTGCTACGTCACAGGTGACGTCAGCCAACGCGTGTCAGATGCATATACAAACTTGGAAAGCAGGCCAAGGACCCTCTATAAATACCAAGGGATAACACCCCTAAAAGGTAGATGATCTCCTACTCTTAAAACCCTAGTTCCTTTCGCTTGCTTTGCACTTTTCTCATCCTCTCGCCAAAGGGTCATTCCAGGGCTCCTCCAGTGTGGTTCTTTAGTCATCCTTACTTGTGTGCACGTTAGGCGAAGGCTAGGCGATTTACTCAATCCTAGCCAGAGGTTCAGAGGTAGAGGACCAGGTTCTTTGGAGCCCCACATAAGGAAAGGGCGTTATGGTTCACCCTTTTATAGCCACAAAATTGGGAAAGGATTGGCATTCATTTTCTACTTCTAATTTAATGTCTTCGGCCCCAACAAGACTTGGACTTTTGGGTCAACGCCAGAGTTTAACAAGGGACATGACTCTTGAGGGATATAACATTATTATTTTAAAAGGATTCTCTCATGTCCTTAATTTGAAATGAAGGGTAGTTCATTCATGCCTCGTGGAGCTCATCCCGATCATATTTCGAAAATCTAATGCTAGAAATTGAAACTTAAGGTGTGTAAAGATCAATGTTATTAGATCGCAGACGTACGATTTTCAAATCAATCTAATTAGGTTTTCAAAGTGTATCTATAGTGGGTTTACGGGATTATTTTTTTTATTTGTATATCTCAGTGTCTAGACAAATTAATTATGCGCTTCTCAATCGACTAATCATTGAACGAACAATTAAACTACCTATTTGCAGGGTCTATTTGAAACTAGAATAAAGCTTCGTTTTAACTGGTCTCATACGAATTGATAACACCTAGAAGGTTTCGAATCAAAAACTCTAAGAGGGACTAACCCCTAGGGCTACTGCGTTCACAGGATGATCGAACAATTCTCCGATTTAAAATAAGAGAAGTGGAAACCAAATTAAAAGAGAGGTCCAAGCAGAGGGTCATTACCTGCAACAAGTGGCAGTTCTAGAATGGATTTGGATCGATTTGACTCATGAGTATGCAAAGTATGGCCCTGTTTTTTTGTCATTTTCTATTTTCCGATACTGATTCCGCTAAGGGTTTTTGGTGTTTTTTCTTTTTTTGTCATTATTCAATTTTTTTATTTTTGCACCTAAATTTTGTGAATTAATAATTCATCTTGTCAAGACGAATCGGAAAAGGAAAAAAGCATGACTTTTAGTCAAATATTTTTTAGAAATATCCAATATAAAACCCCAAAAAACCCCAAATCGGATTTTGTTCGACTTTATCATACCATTTCCTGTCTTTTTTGGGCACCCTATGCATAAGATACACCAAACCAAAGAAAAACGCGTGATTGAAATTTGACACTGGATAAAACGTATGGGGGTTTCAATTCCTTGTGGTTTGAAATCAACTCGATCATCCAAATTGAGTGGTCCAGTGTCTCAATACCTCAACCACCATACGAGTATATATATAGGGGGCTAATTGATGAGCTGACCTTGACAACCAATGGCTTTAGAACCTTTCATTTCAGGGTTCGTCTCTCACCGCATGCTATCAATACGTGTGTGTGGTCAGTCTACACAGGCCTTTGCTCGGTCTACACGGTGTAAAAATTTTATATCCATCTCAAAATCAATTGACAATGAGTAGAGAGGTCTCAAATGTTATTAAATGGTCACTTATTCCACTTCCAAACAATGTGGAATTCTATTTACTTAACATCTCCCCTCATGTGCAACCGTGTTTGAGGTCTGTCACGTGTGGCTACTTTTAGGTCCTATCATCATGCAGCCTTTTTGCTGATCTGCCATCTGGGGTGTGGATTGTGAATTTTTAAAACGTGGGGTCCCCTTTCTGATGACATGTAGAAACTTTATATCCATCTCAAAACCAATTGGCAATGAGTGGAGATGTCTCAAATATTATTAAGTGATCACCCATTCCGTTAGGTTTGTTAGAAAAAGTGTTAGTTGGTTATGTCAGTTTACGTAGTGTTTGCTCTTGTATTAGTTTTGCCAGCTCGCATTATAACAGAATGGGATCATCGTGCAATCCCAGAGCACCATATATGCTCAATTCCCTGTAATTGAGAGATCATGGAAAATAGAATACAAAGAAAGATTTCCCCTTTCGTTCTTTCTCTCTCTAGTTCTTGAGTTCTTCTCTCTACTTCTTGTTACTTTCTACACACGGGCCTTTGCTCGGTTTTAGTTGGAATCCCTGCTAGTGAACTATTTTCAAAATTAGTTGATCTATTAGGTCGGGTTAGAAATGGCAATCTCAACTCATATTTTTGAACTTATCTAAATCCGCTCATTTATAACCCAACCCAATCCAACCCTTCTATATTATATAATGGGTTGAACCTATATCAACTCATATTTACATGGGTTTAGGTGGGTTGAAAATGGGTTCAATTTGAATTAGAATTAAAAGACCCAAACCCATCCCTGCACAAAAATGAACCAAAGCCTGATATACCTGGGGTTCAACTCACTTCAACTTAAAAAACCACTTTGCCTCTGCAACTTAAAATACGACAGAGCTAGTATGTCATATCCAACTATTGATAACACCAACGAAGCAACTCAAATTTTCAGTCAATGTTATTAGAGCGAGAGAAACTTATCCGCGCAATCTCACCTGTCCGTTTTGGCAATCAATGATTGAGATACGTTTTTAAACTATTACCAGTAATAACTATTTTTTACCGTTAACAGTTTATCTTTAATCTGGATCGTCCAAAACACCTGAGTTCTAGACAAATAAGCCAATTGGCTTATTTTTTTTGACTTTGTACAAAAAAATTCGCAATTGTTAGTTTCGTATCAATTTTTTGTGAATTATTGGTTTAACTCGATAAAAGGAATCAAAAAGAAAAAAAATTATGATCTAAACCTAATTTTTTTAAATAAAGACGAAAAAATTGGCTTCTTAACTTATTTTTGCATTTATTCAAAAGAATTAGGTTTCGATCGTAAATTAGCTTAACTAAGTTAGATATCAATGCAAAACTCACATGTCTCAATTTATTGAATGACACTTAGAGGAGGAGTACTCATTTCTTTGTCTAGTACGTTATCACAACCTTCGAGTCTCCTTATTGAATTACAACATAATTTGTTGTAAGTGCTTTGTATTTTTAAACATTGAGCATTTAGGCAATGAGTTTGTGATAGGGGTGAGCATGGACCGGATTGGTTCGGTTTCATAGTAAACCAAGAATTAAATCACTATCTACAGATTATAAATTTGGAAAACCAAACCAACCCACAAAAAGTATATGACTAAACCAATCCAAACCTTTAGACTACGGTTTGGTTTCGGTTTCAAACCACAGTTTATTAGAAATTGAGATATCATCTTCGTAAACTATTTAAAGTACTCAATTGAGGAGATATCTAAGAATTGGTTTTCATTTATAAAAATTTAGGAAAATTTAGGAATTAATTGAACCATAAAATCACTATTCACTGAATGAAGCATTATATATTATATACCATGTGCTTTTGGTGTAGCACAATTATAGGAATTAGTTGTGATATATAGAAGTTTATACTAAATAATTTTGGCAATAAATGAATATTGAATAGGATAGTGGATTGAATAAATTACTAATTTAGGAAATTAGTTTACTATATATAACTCTCATATATACTTGGTGTATCCAAATTAAATGAGTTATATAAATATACGATTGGATTGGTTTGGAACCGAAACCGTTAACATAAATTCACAGACCAAACCATTTAACGCAATTTCTAATTTTTTTAAAACCAGAACCAAATCACACTACTAAAAAACCAAACCAAATCATTCGATTTGAATTGGTTTGGATTGGATTCGCGGTGCGATGACGACAGCCACGCCGGTGCCCATAGTTTACCGTTTCTGTTTTGTAGGTCGTTGGTCGAGCACACCGACCGGAAGCTGCTTCATCCGCTAGAGGACTAGATGGACGGTTGAGGAACCCCTCCTCCGGAGGTGACCAAAAACTGCTTCATCACTGAGCTTCCAAAATTGATCTTCTGCTAGCATGCCGTCACTACTACAATAAACCATAAAGATCACAGCTATTGGCCATGATTGTAAGTTTTTTATCACGCTCCTGCTACCGTGATAGATCTGGGTGTGATTGTAAGTTACTCTCTTTTATCACGGTTATAAGGTGTGATCGTTTCTCTTTTATTATGATTATAAGTTCTGATTGTTTCTCTTGGGCGTGATTGTTTCTCTTTTTTGAAAGTGATTGAATGTCACTTTAGATCACGGTCTGTAACCGTGATTGAAAGTTCAAAATAATCACACCATAAACTGAGATGAAAAATTATTGCGCGTGATCTTTTCTTTGAATCTATTAGACCATCTTTTCTTGTCATTGCAAAGTTTCAAACCCACGCACTCTTGGTTGATTTCTCAAGTCCTTACCACTAAGCTAGCTAAGAACTTCTGTTACATTAGGAAAACAAAAATATTTATATTTACTTCCTAAAGTGAAAAAACTTTTTTTTCTTTAAAATTTGCTGAATTTTTTGAAATGCAATTAACATGATATTAAAAAATATATAAAAATACATACGCTGAAACTTCCCATTTGGTCTAATCCAGAGGTTTACGTACGCCATCAATATAGTCATGTGCTTAGCACTGAATTGATTTCCAATTAGAGAAAGTGAGTGATTTGGAAATGCCTCTGACATAACATTGCATGCCTATCTATTACGTACACATAAAGACGGAACCAGGATTTTATCCTAGCAGTGGCGAAATGTATACTAAAAAAATAAAAATAAAAATACATTACAATATTAATAGTCATCGGCTCCGGAAAAAATTAAAGTAACATAACAAAAACTAAACTAAATGATGTTTGTCATTTACACATGGAGTACAAACGAAGACTAATTTCAATTTTGGGCATCGATAATGGCATAATAATTAAATTCCCTTAATTTTTTGGAAAAATTTCATGCAGGCACCTGATCTTTCACACAAATCACACATAAACACCTGATCTTTCTTAAATTTCATATAAACACCTGAGCTTTCTAAAAACTCATCAATTCAACACCTAACCTTTCTTAAATTTCATATAAACACCTGAACTTTCTAAAAACTCATCAATTCAACACATGCCGTCACTCCTCCGTCTAAAACAAAACGGAAAAAAAAGTTAAGTACTCCAATTTTTTATTTGTTTGAACCAGTGCTAAGATCTTATTTTTCTAATAATTTTATCCTAAAGAATCATAATTAATTTTTGACTCTAAAGTTCTCGTTAGTCAGCCCTAAGAAAATCGTAGAATCAAATATCTCTTAGGGCTAATTAATGAGAGCCTTAGAGTCAAAAATTAATTATGATTCTTTAGGATAAAATTATCAAAAAATTAAAATCTTCGCACTGATTTAAACGGATTGAAAATTGGAGTAATTAATTTTTCAACTATGCATAGACAGTTTATATATTAAAAAATATGGTTAAAAAATGAGGTGCTCCAATTTTCAATCCATTTAAACCGGTGCGAAGATCTTATTTCTCTGATCATTTTATCCTAAAAAATCATAATTAATTTTTGATTCTAAAGCTCTTGTTAGTCAACCCTAAGAAAGTCGTAGAATCAAATATCTCTTAGGGCTAACTAACGAAAGCCTTAGAGTCAAAAATTTATTATTACCCTTTAGAATAAAATGATCAGAGAAATAAAATCTTCACATCGATTCAAACGAATTGAAAATTGGAGCAATTAATTTTTCAACAATGCATAGATCGTTTATATATTAAAAAATAAGGTTAAAAAATTAAGTGCTCTAATTTTCAATCCGTTTAAACCGGTATGAAAATCTTATTTCTCTAATCATTTTAATTATGATTCTTTAGAGTCAAAAATTAATTATGATTCTTTAGAGTCAAACAAATAAAAAATTGGAGCACTTAACTTTTTTTCCGTTTGGTTTCAGACGAAGGGGTGACGTCAGGTGTTGAATTGATGAGTTTTTAGAAAGCTCAGGTGTTTATATGAAATTTAAGAAAGGTCAGGTGTTGAATTGATGAGTTTTTAGAAAACTCAGGTGTTTATATGAAATTTAAGAACGGTCATGTGTTTATGTGTGATTTGTGTGAAAGGTCGGGTGCCTAAGTGAAATTTTTCCTAATTTTTTTAGGTTAAGTTGCTTTAGTGTTAGAGTGTGGAATATTTTTTTTCTTAATTACACATCATCGTTTATATTATTTCACTTTGGCCCATTAAATTTAGTTTTGGAATACTTTTTTGGGTCTTCTTTCATGAAAAAAAAATAAAAGATTTATGACTAGTATATAATAAAAAATAAGGAAAAAAAACCTAGCAGTAATAAGACTATATAAGTTTGGGATAAAAAAAAATTGTCACATATAATAATTGCATTTTCTAAAATTCTTGTCGTGGTAGTCGCCGCCATTAGACCCCCTTTGTTCCATCCTTGGTTAGCATGTCAGCTGGTGCAAGTCATTATAGGTCATACATTATAATGATACAATATTATAATGTGGATCCAATGCTCATTCATTTTGCAATATTATATTGTATGACCATTTATTATAAATTCTCTCACCAAAAGTGCAATCAGAAACTCTTAACCAAAACTCTCACTTAAATCAAGTCTTGCAAAATACTAATTTCCACAACAACAAAAAAATAACATTTACTGGCTTCTCCAATCCAAATGGATGAATCTTCAATCAAACAAATAAACAAACAAACAAATTAATGAAGTGCGGAGTCTTCCAATATTGGATTTGAGCAAAAAAATTCCACACACAATCCTTCTCAAATACAAGAATG
The DNA here is from genome assembly GCF_030253575.1 of Rhododendron vialii. NCBI lineage: Eukaryota > Viridiplantae > Streptophyta > Magnoliopsida > Ericales > Ericaceae > Rhododendron > Rhododendron vialii. Next base: position 8,529,176 of record NC_080558.1, on the reverse strand, counting down.
ACCATGTGTGGGGATAAGCTCATTCAATGTGCAATTGAGACATTTCGTTTGTTTATTTTAGCAAACTTTCAGTGAAGACTTTTGCAGTCAGCTTCAATAACAACGTATGAGGCCCTTGTTTGCCACTAGTTGATAAAGTGGGGACCTATTAATTTAATGGGAAATGAATTTCATTCAGTCCTTTTGATTCCCTCGTTCAACAATAAGTTGATAATATTCTCTCATTAGACACCAAACCATCATTCTTAATTAAATGAAATCAAAAAGAGAGACTAAGACTATTTGAATAGTCCACATACGTACTTGTCAGCAATAAGTTGATAAGGTGGGGACCTATTTATTCAATGGGAAATGAATTTCATTCGGTCCTTTTGATTCCCTCGTTCAACAATAAGTTGATAATATTCTCTCATTAGACACCAAACCATCATTCTCAATTAAATGAAACTAAAAAGAGAGACCAAGACTATTTGAATAGTACACATACGTACTTGTCAGCAGGATAATTCCCAGGTCAAGAAATCCTCCCATAGTAACTTCTGATCTGGTTCTTAATTCTCGATCTCGTGAATGTTATAGTTGGAATAATTTCGAAAGACAATTTAAGGAATCTATCTCCAACTAATTAATTAAAAGTGGCACGAGACACAGAGATATAAGTGATTATAAAAAGTAAAGAATGCAACTGTCTCCAAATAATGTTTTCTAATGAACCTGGCTATATTTGAATCAGATTGATCACTCTTAATCTTGGTTAGCTCATTAGTTTTGGTTGCATAGTCGTAGTTGTAGATTTGATTGGGTTCAAGCAAAAGTAAAATAAATTAAGAATACAAGAATATCCACGTGGTTGTGTTCCCAAAGCACCGGAAAATCTTTGTATATATATATATCCTCGTACTCATTAATTTCCTTATGCTGGCTTGAAGACTCAATGGGGTATCTTTCTGCATGACTCGATATCCAACCTAATAGAATGACTAATTTGGAGATAGATCTCATCCACTGCTTATTAGCGGGGATTCAATTAAAGTCAAGATAAAGTTCGTAAAGACTGATCCTCAATACAAAAATGCATTACAATATTAATAGTCATCGGCTCCAGAAAAAATTAAAATAACATAACAAAAACTAAACTAAATGATGTTTGTCATTTACACATGGAGTATGAAAAAGGACTAATTTTAATTTTGGGCATCGATAATGGCATAATAATTAAATTCCCTTAATTTTTTTAGGTTAAGTTGTTTTAGGGGTAGAGTGTGGAATTTTTTTTCTTAATTACACATCATCATTTATATTATTTCACTTTGGGCCATTAAATTTAGTTTTGGAATACTTTTTTGGGTCTCCTTTCTTGAAAAAAAATATAAGATTTATGACTAGAATATAATAAAAAAATAAGAAAAAAAACCTAGCAGTGGCGAGACTATATAAGTTGGAGATAAAAAAAAATTGTCACATATAATAATTACATTTTCTAAAATTCTTGACATGGCGGCCGCCGCCACTAAACCCTCTGGTTCCATCCTTGCATACACAGTAACACAGATTGCGGAATTACTTGGCAAATAGTTTCAACTTAACCAATTCATCATTGCTTGATTAAGTGGCAAGAATCCAAGAATACTTCTTTCTCTCTCTGCTAATTAATCCTCTTGTGATCAGTAATGAAACAGAGTAAGACCGGTGGCACATTAAAATAAGCTCCAAAAAAAACTAAACACAAAATCAAGATTAATTTTTATACAAATCCAACCGAAAACAGGGCCAACGAGCTCTTTAGCTGAAAAATACGACAACCTCAGAAACCCATTGACGACGACGATCTCGAGCCAAATAGGCCCCTCAAGAAACTTCGGACCCCAAAATCTCAAAACTCAACTCCATTCTCGACTCACCGTCGTCGAAGAAACAACTAGCACTGGTGAAACCCATTCGTGGAATTTGCCTTCTCTCTCTATATATCTTTTTGGGCGTGAAGATGAAGATGAAACGTAAAGAGTTTTTGGGATGAGTGTAATTAGGGCTTATTTTCTTACCTTTTAAAAAAAAAAAACCTTTTCAAAGTCCTTAAACGACATCGTTTTCCTCACATAACTTTTCAAAGCCCGCCTAAATGAGTATCAGTCCACCCACGTGAAAATTCAAACCGCCCGTCTAAATGGGTAGGCTTTTTATCTAACCGCAAGAGTGAGATTATTTATCTCACTTTTTTTCCGCGCTAAGTTTTTTATCACGCTACAAGGGTGAGATCTTTTTTTTTTATCTCACCACAATAGCAAGATCTTTTATCTCATTCTGTTCCGCCCTAAAATCTTTTATCACGCAATAAGGGTGAGGGTGAGATCTTTTCTCTTTTTTATCACGCCACAAGGGTGAGGTCTTTTGTCTTTTATCTCACTACAAGAGCGAGATCTTTTATCTTATTCTTTTTTGCCCTAAAATCTTTTATCACGCCACAAGGGTGAGGTCTTTTTTCTTTTATTTCGCCACAAGAGTGAGATCTTTTATCTCATTTTTTGCCCCTAAAATCTTTTATCACGCCGCAAAGGTGAGGTTGTTTTTCTTTTATCTCGCCTCAAGAGCGAGGTCTTTTATTCTGTGTTAAAACTCACTTTTTATCTCAGTTTTGGAGTTAAACTGCGATAAAAAAGTTTAAGCATCACTTTTTATCACACTTTCACTGAAAACCGTGATCTTTGTGAATTTCCTTAGTGTGATACATATCTATTATTGTAGTAGTGTGTGATGGTCATTCCCACTCGCAAAAGTCAGCCCGAAACGAGAGAATCAACGTGAGATCATCTATTCATATTGCCCGCATTTGCTTTGCCGCGCGACGTGGCTGGAGCTAGAGTTTGATTTTTTCATGCTTGCATGCTCTCAAGACATGACAAAAGATGTTTTTTGTCCTCATCTCTCAGCTATACCTCTTCACCTCAAAAGAATACGTTCCTACTACCACCATGTAGCCGTTTTGAGACATCAGCGGGAATGAAAGCACTGTGGTACGTATAGCTACCACGGAGCATGCAAGCATTATTAATGCTTCTTCTGTCCAGATTTAATTGTTCATAGTTCTATTCTAACCGGTTAAAAAACGGGTTATATTTTTGAATCCGTAATGAATTTCATATCGAATAGGAATCTTGTTTGATAAATCTCGATTAGTTCTATAATACAATGTTTTTGGAAATCACGTAAAACATTATAAATTATAAGGAGAATAAATTTTACACAAACCCTCCGTGTATAAGGGAGGGTCCGCCCAATCAATTCAAAGAAGACAACTCAGCTTTGCTCGGCAATTTTTTTTTTCATTTAGGATCCTATGGAGCATAAACTTGATTATAAAAAGCCATAGAGGTAAAATTTAATTATGACACTTTAGAATAATATGATCAGAATAACAAGATCCTTGCACTGGTTCAAACATATTGAAAATTAGAGCACTTAATTTTTTAACCATATTTTTTAATATATATATAGTCAACAAAAATTAAGTACTCCAATTTTTAATCCGTTTGAATCAGTACGAAAATCTTAGTATCAAGTTTTTGCTCCATAGAGTCCCAAACAAAAGAGCAGATACTTAATTATGAGAGTCTTAGAGATAAAAGTTAATTATGATCCTTTAGAATAATATGATCAAAATAATAAGATCTTTACACCGAATCAAATAGATTAAAAATTGAAATACTTAATTTTTTTCAACTATTAAAAAATATGGTTGAAATGTTAAGTGCTTTAATTTCAATCTGTTGGGACCGATGCAAAGATCTTGTTATTTTGATCATATTATTCTAAAGTGCCATACTTAAATTTTATCTCTATGACTTTTATAATCAAGTTTCTGCTCCATAGGATCCTAAATGAAAAAAAAATAAAAATTGCCGACTGTCTTGGCAAAGCTGAGTAAAAGCTGAGCTGTCTTCTTTGAATTGGTTGGGCAGACCCGCCCTTATACACTGAGGGTCCGTGTAAAATTTATTCTTAATTAGAAGATATAATCGATTGAAAAATGGTACAAACTCCAAAAAGGGACTATTAAATCCGGACGAAGGGAGTATTATTTATGGGTCATGAACAAAAACCATAAGTATTGTGCGAGTCCAATTAGAGGGCGAGTGGTGCGAGACGCACCGAACAGGTGCCAAGAATTAGTGCGAGTCTGAAAACGATCAGTAGCGCGAGATGCGCCGAGCAGGTGCCCAGGGTTAGTGCAAGTCCGAAAAAGATCGGTAGTGCGAGATGCACCGAACAGGTGCCCAGAGTTAGCTCAAGTCCGAAAAGGATCGGTAGCGCGAGATGCACCGGACATGTGCCAAGAGTTAGCACGAGTTCGAAAACGATCGGTAGCACAAAATGCGCCGAACAGGTGCCCAGAGTTAGTGCGAGTCCAAAAAAGATCGGTAGCGCAAGATGCACCGAACAAGTGCTGGAGTTGGTGTGAGTCCTATTAAAGGGTGAGTAGCGCGAGATGCATCGAGCAGGTGTTGGAATCAGCACAAGTCCTAATATAAGGCGAGCATCACGAGGTCAAACCCATCAAAGAGAGAAAGGTCCAGACGCCTCAATGGCAATACAGAAGGAAGCAGCAGTACGCATCCTTATCAGATTCGCTCAAATGCAAAGACATTATGCAAGCGCATGATAGCATGAGTGTCGCACGCACGCGGGGAGCATATGTAGGTGCGGTCAAGATTATGACCGTTGACCCCAGACGAAGTTTGACATACCATTCACATTATGACACGTGAAAAGATCGTGAAATTGGCATGTGACAAACAACTGCCCCACGTGACAAACAACTGCCCCACAAAGAGATTTGGTGCCACGAGGCATAAGAAGGAGCCCGCGCGTTGACGTGGTGCAAGAGGAGCCCCGTGCAGCTGAACAAACTTGTGAGGTAAAAAAGGCCCGCGAGAGTCATTGTGAGGGCAGTCAGGCCAACTAGGGCCCCGTGGGTAGGGTTGCGATTGTCCTGCGGACGGGCAGGGTTCTCAGTAAGATGGGCCCTGTGCAACTTAATAAGCTCGCGGGGCTATTGAGGCCCGCAAGAGCCATCGTGAGCGAGGGCAAATAGGCCTGCCAGGGTCCCGCGGACAAGGCCGTGGATGGGCAAGGTCTGTGGCAATATGGGTCCAGCGGAGGTTTTGTTCCTGGCCTATAAATACCAGTGCTGGTATTCAGATTTGGGGAGAGGACCTCTCTTGCAGAGACAGACGGAGACACACACAAAGATTTCTAGAGAGGGAGAGTCATCTTGTAACACCCCTGAATTTTGGTCAATAAAAATTTCGTTAAATATTTGAATTTTATTTTTACTTTTTATATTCCTTCTATATTTTCGATATTTTGTGATAATTAGATTTTCGTCCCTAAATTTTAATTATTGGCTAAATAGATTCCCGAGCACATAGAACTAGATTCTAAACCAATTAGATTCCAACCGACTACTTGGAGGAACCGAGCAACCAAACTCACCTAGTTAGTAGATGAACCTTTTGGACCTTTTGAACCTTTGCCTTTACCCATTGGTCCATAATGGTTAAGGTAATTTTTGTCTATTGGACAATAAGCTTTTCATTATAATATTTGACTAAAAGTACATGTAGTCTTTTCAAAATCTTATTTTAAGTATAAAAGTACTTGTATTTTTTTATCCATTGGTCTTTACCCGCTAGGGGAATTATTACCCGTTGGGTAATAGCCTTAATCTTTCAACAAAGTAAAAGGCTTTGTTTTAATAATCAAGATTTGAATTTTCATGTACTTTTATGCATTAAAATATTAGGGTATATCTAAACCCTAGATTTCCAAAGTACTTTATTTATTAAACTAGTACTTGTACTCTATTATAATCTAATGGGGAGAATCCTAGCCTTTTTATTTAATTGGAGTACTTGGTACCACACCTATATTTAAATATAGGGCTTTTGTCAGATGTTTTAAAGGACAATTTTAATTATTTTAATATAAAAGTTTTCTTTTAACTTTTGTCCATTGGACAATAAAAGTTAGGGAATTTATTATCCATTGGATAATAGGTCCATCTTTCAATCAAGTACAAGGATTGAATAAATTAGTCTTTTTTAAACCCTATGTGATGAAGTACATATATTTTATTATTAATGTACTTAGTAGCCTTTAAGGCCTAAGATTCTTAAAGTACTCTTTGATTATTTTATATTGGGATTTTGTATCCAATTGGATTAATTTATTGGGGAGTTGATCTTCCTAGAATACATTAGTACACTAGTTTATTAGTTTAAACCAACATGTGCCTAATTGAATTTCTTTAATGGGATTTTGGATTTGAAAAATCTTGTACTTTGGTACTTTCTTATTCTTTCTTGTAATATATATATATATATATATATATGTGTACTTTTTTTTGCAAGAGAGAGAGAGAGAGAGAGAGGAGAGGGCCGAGAGAGAGAGAGAGAGAGAGAGAGAGAGAAAGAGAGAGGAGAGGGCCGAGAGAGAAAGAGAGAGAGAGAGGAGAGAGAGGCCGAGAGAGAGGGAGAGGAGAGAGTGAGCCGAGAAGGGAGAGAGAGGGAAAGAGAGAGAGAGAGGAGATTTGATGTGTACCTTGGCATTGATCTTCCTACATCTTTCAAATCCATGGGTGAATCTTCCTTCCTAGCTAAGAAACTAACCCTCCATTGTCCTCCATTGTACTTCTATGATTTGTTTAACACAAAATCTTGTACCATTGTCTCCTTTCCTTCCAACAAATCTTCCAAAGATCAAATCCAAGGACTACTTTAGCCATGCAAGCCTAGGGTTAGGCTTTGATCTTCCATGAGTGCTTGACAAGTGTCAAAATTTGAGATATGGTGAGAGAGGGAGGGGGGGGGGGGGGGGGGGGGGGGGGGGGCGGCCTTAGAGAGAGAGAGGGAGCTCAAGTTTTGGCTATAAATAGAGCCATTCCCATGCCATTCAACTCACACCTTCACCTAGTAACTTCTCTCTCTAGAAAAATCTTGTTCTTTCTTTGTTCTTTCTTTTGTTCTTCTTGTTCTTGAGTTCCTCAAGAAACTCAACATAAGCCGCCACTAAATTACCGCCACCCGACCACCCTCCGATCCAAAAAGCTTAAGTAGTTTAGTCAAGATTAGGTTTCGAGAGAGACCTTTCTCTTTCGAAGCTATCGGGAGCATTCCGTAGGAAGTTACTCCGTCCAATAGCCAACCAAATCTTCCGTAGCCGCCTTACCACCAAGAAGTAAGGTAGAACCCCTTGCCCCTAACTATACGTACAGAACCGTATGTTAGAAAGTAGAATACCTCTACTCACTTCCCTAAGTATAAGTAGATTATCCTTAACGGATTCGAAAGATAGAACTTATCGTTTGTTTAAAAGTATTTGTATTTTGATTTTTAAGATGATTATGAGCATGCATATATGAATTGCTTGTATTACTTGTGGTGTGATAAAGCATAAGTGATTTCACTCCAAGGGCGTCTGTACATGTGGCGTTGTGCTTTGAATAAGCATAAGTGATACACTCTAAGGGCGTCCGTACATGTGGCATTATGCTATGAGTGGTGATTGAGCGTGATAAATAAATATAGAATTGGATGATCTTGTTAGAATGATTCCTGCTTACTTTTGTCCTACCGCGGAGTCTTTGCATGTAAACGAGACACGAGAACCAAGAAAGTAGAAACATGACACCTAGGGTGTGGTTAATAAAGGAAAATGTTTTCCGAGGAAGGAAATATTTTGAAACTACATTATGACCAGTTTTGGTTGCATAATGTGAGATGTGTGTGTGCGTGTATAAAAGAAACATTTGAAAAAGTTGAAAAGTTTTGGAATCTGCAATGTGGCCGGACTTGCCCATTGTGTGAGGTGTGTGTGTGCTCCAATGGGAATCCGGGAAAAGCAGAACCATTGTGAGGTTGTGTGTGTTCCAATGGGAACCCGACGCGGCGGACCCATTGTGAGGATACTCGGGAGACCGGCGCGGCGGAACCGAGGTTGGGTGTGTGGCTTGGTTATCCACGGTACGGAGCCAATGCAATTGTGTGCCAATGGGAACCCGGCGCGGTGGAACCATTGTGAGGATACTCGAGAACCCGACGCGGCGGAACCGAGGTTGGGTGTGTTAAACAAATGATTTTGGGAAATGATGATTTGGTTTATGAGAAACGGAAAATGGAGACACGGTCTACGATGAGTTGCGTAGGAGAAATTCGGAGAAATCTTGGACACCAATGATAGTTATATAGCGATTGCGGATGTGTTAATGATATTGTCGTTTGTAGCTGTGTATATACGTATCATGTGAAAATCGATATTTTATTATAAACCTATTGTTTGTAAGGTGGGTAAAGATTTTTCTATTGAGCTTTTGTAGCTCACGGTGTTACCTTTTGGTGACCCTGACATATTATATCGGTGGCAACGCTGGTATAATGTGTCAGACCTTGTAGATGTTCAAGAGGAACAGTTCACCGTGGAAGCTTTTGAAGCAGAGGAGTTTGCTAGGATGGAAGAGCAATCAGAGTAGTATTAGGAACCCTAGTTTCCTTCCTTGTTGAATAAATGTGTCATTTTCTTATGATGTATTTATAATGTAATAATGAGCCAGACTCTCTTTATTATATAATAAATGTCTCTTTAACGTACCCAAAATTCGGGGTGTTGCACATCTCCTCTAGAGAGAGCACAGACTTTTAGAGAGAGGGAGAGACCATCTCCCCAAGGGAAAAATGGAACTACGTTTGACCTGATTCCCTGTACACCGGGATACGTAGGCAGCGCTGATGACTCAGGCTTGATCACGCATTTTATGTCTCCCCCATCCCTTCATTTTAAATACTAACCATTCTTTACCTCTCCAGTACATTTTATTTTCATTAAAATTTTGGGCTCTATTTTGAACCCCGAGGAGATCAATCAAGATTTTGACCGCCCCTACACACCTTTTGGGTAGAAATCACAATACGTTATTTATACGAGTCAACATTACTTCTAAATATCAATTCAAAAAAAAAAATTACTTCTAAATAGATAGACTAACATAGTGATGCATTTGAAGTAAAAATTACTTCTAAATATCAGTTCAAACAAAAATTACTTCTAAATTGATAGACTACCACAGTGATGCATTTGAACTAAACAATGTTTTCCCAACAGATTTACAAACAATTTATTTTCATTATTTAACTTTTTTTTTTACAATAAAAGAGAAAACAGTGCCGTACAGTAGCGGCTTGCAGTAGCGAGAGAAAACAATACCGTACAGTAGCAGCTTGCAGTAGCGAGATTCTCCCAACAAATTTACAAACAACTTATTTTCATTATTTTACTTTTTTTTACAACAAAAGAGAAAACAGTACAGTACAATAGCGACTTGCAGTAGTAAGATTCGACCGCGAACATCGGAAAATCTTGTCCACCATGCCAACCTCTTTGGCCCAAATTAAGCTTTTAATGATTTTGAGACAAAATCATCCATGCCGAGGGTGGTGGCCCCAAGGATCATCCAACTTAACAAGTTCCCTCTCCATCTTATGATCTGTTTGAACAACACAAATACTTGTCAGTCATACAATAGGAGTAATATGCTTTGTAATTTAATTAATGGACTGATTAATCATGACATATCTCTTGGCCTCGTGCCATGAAATTTCGGCAGAGAAGAACATTTTTTTTTTTTTTGTAGAAAAAATATACTCTCAATCTCCATATCCATTTTTAAGAGTTCCACTTCGTAAATCTAACTTTTTGTGGAGGCATCATCATTACAAATGCGATAAAGAAATAGGGTAACTTTCATTGAATTCCAAAGGAGATTGATAAGTGCCAAAATATACATATTTTGGCCCTCCAATCTATATTTACTAGTCTTTTATATTTGTTAATTGATATTTATTTTGCGTTTTTATGTTTACTGGTTGCTCGAGCTCGATTTTCATGATTTTTGGGTAAAGATGAAAGTTAACAAAAATTTTGGATTGAAGTGCGAAGTGCATTAGAATTTTGGTGGTCAATTTGATAGTAGACAAAATCCTAAGGGACCACTATGTAATTAAGGCATGCAATTCCTATAAAATAAACCTAATACCTACTGATCATGGAAGAAGCGGCAGCCCTGGGAAAAAAAGCATCACCGTCTTTGTGGATTCGACTCCGGTCTTACCGGATATTATGCTGCGTCGGTCTCTGCCCTACACTTGGGGCAACCAATTATTTTAGGTCTAGGAAATCGTCAAGCATTTTTGGCGCCGTTGCCGGGGACGGTAACGTGTGTTAAGAATTCGGGTAGTTATTTTTTATTTGTTTTCTTTTTAGTTCTTTTATTTTTTTTAAATTGTTGAAAAAAAAAATGGCCGATTTTGCAAAGTTCTATGAAGGTTATACAAAACAATTTGATTGTTCAGTATCACTTCCTATATTTTATGGTTTGGCCTCAGAAAATCCTTTTTCGCATATTGGTAACCTTGAGAAAGCTTTTGCTAGCGATGAAGTGGCTCTTTTAGATGTATTCCCAAAATCTTTGCGTGGTCGTGCTCAAAGTTGGTTTATTTTTTTGAGTCCAGGATTGACATGGAGTGAGATTGTCATACAGTTTTTCAAAACTTTCAATCCCTCGTATGAGACTCATATGCTTTTACAAGAACTATCAGATTTCTCTCAACAAGATGATGAGTTTTTGACACAGTGTTGGGAGCGATTTAAATTTGTCGTATTCTCTTGGTCGAGTTATAATTGTGAGCTTGGCAGTCTTCGGGTTATCTTTTGCCGTAGTTTAAATCCTAAACCATGCCAGGTGGATTTTAGGTCCACTGATGAATTCTTAGATAAAAACGTTGAAGAGGCTTGGGATTACCTTGATGACTTAACCCAAAAGCTCCAATTTTGTGAGTTGACTGAAAATTCTGAGGATACCAATTCTGATGGGAGGAAAAAAGAGGAAAAAGAGCCGCTTCCTGAGGATACCAATTCTGAGGTGAGGGTAAAAGAGGAAATAGAGCCGCTTCATGAGGATATCAATTCTGATGCGAGAGAAAAAGAGGAAATAAAGTCCTTTGTCATTAGTGAAGGCTATATGCCTTTTGAGGAGTCATTGTTAATAGTTACACTGAATAATCAAGTGCTCCCAGCTTTAGATTGTGCCACCCCTTCTATTGAGTCTCCACTTTCACAAGAGTTTTTAAATGTGAAGCATAATGATTTTCTTGGTGTTGATGAATTTAATTTAGTTTATCATCTATATTTTGTGGACTTTGTCAATGCTTTGAAAATTGATCTAGTTTGGGCTAAGCACTTGGTTGAATTTAAGTGTCTAAAACGAATTCGGCAAATGTGCTATTCGAAATATCTTATCTTGTGGCTTGGCCGAGTTCAATTTGTGATAAAAGGTGTAGAATGGAGTGCTATGTTTTTTATCTTAGCACTCGTTGGCATAATAAATGATCGGTACCCGCGTTTGGCTGCTCGTACATAAATTTTTTTGGTCTGGTATAGCCACCTGTTTTTCGCTTGAGAAATGGGGAGAAAAGTAGTACCCGTGTCTTTCGCGTGAAGAAAGTGGATGTTTTTTTTTGTTTTCCTTTTATTTCTTGCTTTATTTATTCTTTTAGTTATTTTTCTTGCTGTCTTGGAGGCTAACATTTTGCAGGTTGTTCGATCCAAGTTGGGGGGTCTCCCTCTATCTATAATTTACTCTGCTTAGCCCTTCATTTTCGAGGTGATATCTCTCCTCTCTTTTATGTTTCTGTCCTTTTTTTTTTTTATGCTTTCAATGCGGACATTGAATAGTTCAAGTTGGGGGAAAGTATCACTTTGTTCTTTATTTTGTTTTAAAAAATAAAAAAAATTTAAAAAATGGTGGAAATTTTTGCATGAGACTTGAAGGCTGTTGAGATTAGCTCGTGATTGATTGAGTTTGAGATATGATAGTCATTCTTTTAATATTGTGGTGGCATTGTAGTTCTTTTTGCTAGCTTGTCGCGAAGAATTGGTCATGGCATTTATTTTTAGCACATTTGCACTTCACGTCTGTTTGGGCTTTAGTTGCTTGTGAGCTGTGACTTGATTATTCTCGATGGCTAGTTTAGTGGAGACTTATGCCCATGTGAGTTTAGAGCCTTATCTTTTCTTGGAGTGATGTCAAATAAACTCTTGTTATCACAAAAGAGCAAATTCGTTGTTGATCTCATTATTTTTGTTGTTGTCAAGTGTTGAGAATATTTTGAATTGCCTACTTGTCTCTTGTATTTGAAAAGTTACATGGTTGTATTGGCCCTTGGAGAGGATTATAGGCCATCTTTGATATCTTGAGCCAGTTCGTTTCTTTCTTTTCATACCTTTATCCATTATGAGCCCATTTGAGCCTCATGCATACAGCCTTTTTCTTGTTGAGCTCCACCATCTATATTGTGTCTTGAGAAGGCTTAGTAATTATGTGGAGGTGAATTATTTAGAAGAGAGAGGGTAAACGTTGTAAGAATTGAGCTTTGATTGTTGGTGATCTTTCCCATTCAAAAAAAGAGGAAAAAAAATGGCAAAAAGGGAAGATACCAATTTATTGTGAAAAGGAGAAACACTTGTTCCTAATGTGGGATTGTATTAAAGGTAGGAAGAGAAATGTGGCGAAGTTGAAAAGAGAAAAAGAAAAAAAAGTAAGAAAGGGCACACATTATTTTGTCCTATTGTTTTAAGTCACTATCGGACACTTGAATTCTCACCTAGCCTTGAAATATTTTTCCTTACCTGATGTTATAACCCAAATTGAAGTCCTATTTGATCCTATGGGCAATGGGCTGTAAATTGGTGGATAGAGAGAATTTTCAATACTTGGCATTCCGTTCATGAGATCGTGTGTCCAATATAAAGAGCTTTCTTTTCGTGTCATCGCGTGCGGAGTATTTTGCTTTCATTTACATAACGTCTGCCCGCACATATTGAGAGTAATATGCACCTTGTTTCGAGTGATTTCATTTGTTGAGTGTATAACACAGTGAGATTTGAAGTCGAGACTCGGTCCAGAGAGAACTTTTGGTTATTTTTCACTTGTGACCGAAGCCCTTGATCACACACGCTAAGTATAGGTGCTATGACTCATTTTTATGACTTGATAGTATCTAGACATGCTTATGCCCATTATCTATTTGCGATGGCTTCATATTCTTTGTTTCCGATATTATTGAGCTGTCTTACAGGTTTTCGAATTTTGTGCGAAAAGAATTCACAGTGTTTGTGGGTATTCACTACTGAAAACCCTCACGAGACTCCACTCGTCCTCTAGGGATCGCCTAGGGGTTTAAAAGGCTTGTTGCACATGCTAAGTGCAATCGTGAGTCCTGCGAAAGTGGCATAGTTAGAATTTATTTATTTTTATTTTCTTTGCTCGAGGACTAGCAAAGTGTAAGTTGGGGGGGTGTGATAAGTGCCAAAATATACATATTTTGGCCCTCCAATCTATATTTACTAGTCTTTTATATTTGTTAATTGAAATTTATTTTGCGTTTTTATGTTTACAGGTTGCTCGAGCTCGATTTTCATGATTTTTGGGTAAAGATGGAAGTTAACAAAAGTTTTGGATTGAAGTGCGAAGTGCATTAGAATTTTGGTGATCAATTTAATAGTAGACAAAATCCTAAGGGACCACTATGTAATTAAGGCATGCAATTCCTATAAAATAAACCTAGGGCGCTGCTATTTGCAGCCCTCTATTTACTCCCATAGCCCGTTAAAAATTTTCAATTATACTCGACAGTTAGTTACCGAAATTGAGATACATTTTCAGCGTTCAATTACCGAAATATAATATTTTTTTCAACAGATGTTTACCGAAAATGCATGTTCGGCAGTTGTTTACCGAAAGTTGAACATATTTTCGACATATAGTTACCGAAATATAATCTTGTTTTCAACAGCAATTTACCGAAATGTTATTTATGATTTTCAACAATCATTTACCGAAATTTAGTGGGCTACGGGAGTAAATAGAGGGCTGCGAATAGCGGCGCCCTAAACCTAATACCTACTGATCATGGAAGAAGCGGCAGCCCTGGGAAAAAAAGGAAAAACGACGCAGAAATTGACAGTGCCCGGCCGAGTCGCCGAGACTTGTATTTCGATAGTTTTTCTTATTCTGAGTTTTTCTCCATCAAGTTTTGAAGCTTTGTTTAATTACTCGTACTAAGGTAACTTGCTTGAATTTCTATTTTTAATAAAAGTTATTCGCTGGTATTTAATTAGTTGTTATTTTATGTTTATTTTCTATCTTGTGTAATAGAAGCATGTTTCAATCTAGGGTTTATTTTGTTTCTTGCTTAATAATGAGTGAGTAGTTGTATAGGTAGGGTCGCGAAGTGATTAGCACACCATGGCCAGTCCGTCCACTGTTCCTATTTTCAAACAAGTAATTTTAGGTTAATAAAATACTTCCCGCAGACGAACCCGGGCATCGTCGGAGCCCATGTGAACGGTGGAATGGGGGTCCAAAACTCATTCTTCGCTGCGCATGGATATACGGCGACCATAGGGTCTCGCATCTTGCGGGGTATCTTTTTCTCACTAAAATCGAACGTTTTAAGAACACTGAATGGAGCAGGCTAATCCAGACTGGTTGCGAGTGCTATGAACCCTACGACCGTACCTTTCTTTTAATTATCTGAAAAGTTCAATCAATTTCTAGGTTTTAGTTAATCTCAATCAACCGACAAGGGGTGGCTACCTAAGAGCCTGTTTTTAATAGTAACAACCCGAATTTTTAGTCAGCACACATCACCGTCTTTGTGGATTCGACTCCGGTCTTACCGGATATTATGCTGCGTCGGTCTCTGCCCTACGCTTGGGGCAACCCATTATTTTAGGTCTAGGAAATCGTCAAGCAGAGATGAAGAAATATAGGAATCGAATTTAATTTTGTTCACCCACCTTAAAAGAGGGTGAACATTTCATATTGTACGGGGAAGCATCTATAAATATACGATTCAAATACAGCAAAAGGATGACTTTTGTTTTTTTGTTTTTTTGTTTTGAACGTCAAAAGGAAGACTGTTGTGACTCTCTTTCCAATTTGTATCGATGAATAAAATTCAGGTTTGAGTCTCTCTATGTAACCATTAAAAACGAAAATGAACCATAATTTTATTTTTTTGACAGACAAAAAATTAATAAGCTATAAGTGAGCTAGGTAGTATGAAATAAGAACAAGACGAATTAATGTAAAAGAACACAAGATATATCATATATGTGACCCAGCAATATGCCTTTGTGAAAGATCATGAAAATGCAAGACACAGCATTAGACACCTAAACTGTGTAGGCTTCTTCTTCTTCTCTTTTTTTTTTTAATAATGACTTAGGGCATCTAAACTAGCTTGCGAACACCTTAATTAATTTATGAGGTACTAATCCTACTGTTCACTAGCGGAATATGCCTGACTAAAGCTAGGACAAGTTCTTGAGTGGACTAATTAACCCCACGAGAATTGATATCACTGCGGAAGTTTCAAACTAAGAGAGCAAAATTCTAAGTTTTACCACATGGACAGTTTCTCAACTATGTAAACTCTCTTTAATTTTTTTACCACATGAAAGTCTTGAGCAGTTCCCTAGCAGCCACCTGAAAAGTCACGAGAATGATAGAGATCAAAAGATAGCCAAAAAATTGGGAAAGGATTGGCATTCATTTTCTACTACTAATTTAATGTCTTTGGCCCCAACAAGACTTGGACTTTTGGGTCTACGCCAGAGTTTAACTAGCGACATGGCTCTTGAGGGATATAATATTATTATTTAAAAATGATTCTCTCAAATTCTTAATTTGGAATGAAGGGTAGTTCATACGTGCTGTGTGGAGCTCATCCTGATCGTATTTTGAAAATCTGATGATAGGAATTGAAACTTAAGGTGTGTAAAGATTAATGTTATTAGATCGCGGACGTACAAATTTTAGATCAATCTAATTAGGTTTATAAAGTGCAACTATATTGGGTTTGCGGGATTGTTTTTATTTATTTATTCGTATATCTTTGTGTCTAGACAAACTAATTATGCACTTCTCGATCGACTAATCATTGAACGAACAATTAAATTACCTATTTTCAGAGTCTGTTTGAAACTAGAATAAAACTCCGTTTTAACTGGTCTCATACAATTCTCCGATTTAAAATAAGAGAAGTGGAAACAAAATTAAAAGAGAAGTCCAAGCAGAGGGTCATTACCTGCAACAAGTGGCAGTTCTAAAATGGCATGGATGTGGATCGATTTGACTCGAGTATGCAAAGTATGGCCTTGTTTTTGGGGTTTTTCTTGTTTTGTCTTTATTTAATTTTTTTTTCGCGTTTATTATTTTTGCATCTTAATTTTATGGATTATCAATTCATCTTGTTAAGACAAATTGGAAAAGGAAAAAATCATGATTTGTACCAAAACCAAACCAAAGAAAAACGGATTTTGTTCGACTTTATCATACCATTTCCTGTCTTTTTTGGGCACCCTATGCATAAGATACACCAAACCAAAGAAAAACGAGTGATTGAAATTTGACACTGGATAAAACGTATGGGGGTTTCAATTCCTTGTGGTTTGAAATCAACTCGATCATCCAAATTGAGTGGTCCAGTGTCTCAATACCTCAACCACCATGCGAGTATATATATACGGGGCTAATTGATGAGCTGACCTTGACAACCAATGGCTTTAGAACCTTTCATTTCAGGGTTCATCTCTCACCGCATGCTATCAATATGTGTGTGTGGTCAGTCTGCACAGGCCTTTCCTCGGTCTACACGGTGTAGAAACTTTATATCCATCTCAAAATCAATTGACAATGAGTAGAGATGTCTCAAATGTTATTAAATGGTCACTTATTCCACTTCCAAGCAATGTGGAATTCTATTTCCTTAACATCTCCCCTCATGTGCAACCGTGTTTGAGGTCTGTCACGTGTGGCCACTTTTGGGTTCTATCATCGTACAGCCTTTTTGCTGATCTGTCATCTGGGGTGTGGATTGTGAATTTTTAAAATATGGGTTCCCCTTTCTGATGACATGCAGAAATTTTATATCCATCTCAAAACCAATTGGCAATGAGTGGAGATGTCTCAAATATTATTAAGTGATCACCCATTCCGTTAGGTTTGTTAGAAAAAGTGTTAGTTGGTTATGTCAGTTTACGTAGTGTTTGCTCTTGTATTAGTTTTGCCAGCTCGCATTATAACAGAATGGGATCATCGTGCAATCCCAGAGCACCATATATGCACAGTTCCCTGTAATTGATAGATCATGGAAAATAGAATACAAAGAAAGATTTCCCCTTTCCTTCTTTCTCTCTCTAGTTCTTGAGTTCTTCTCTCTACTTCTTGTTACTTTCTACACACGGGCCTTTGCTCGGTTTTAGTTGGAATCCCTGCTAGTGAATCCATTAGGTCGGGTTAGAAATGGCAATTTCAACCCATATTTTTGAACTTGTCTAAATCCGCCCATTTATAATCCAACCCAATCCAATCCGCTTATATTATATAATGGGTTGAACCTATATCAACTCATATTTACATGGGCTTAGGTTAGTTGAAAATGGGTTCAATTTGGATTAGAATTAAAAGACCCAAACCCATCCCTGCACAAAAATGAACCAAAGCCCGATATACCTGGGTTCAACTCACTTCAACTTAAAATACGACTTTGCCTCTACTACTTAAAATACGACAGAGTTAGTACGTCATATCTAACTATTGATAACACCAACGAAGCAACTTAAATTTTCAGTCAATGTTATTAAAATGAGATAAACTTATCCGCGTAATCTCACATGTTCGTTTCGGCAATCAATGATTGAGATACGTTTTTAAACTATTACCGGTAATAATTATTTCATACCGTTAACAGTTTATCTTTAATCTGGATCGTCCAAAACACCTAATAAAAAAAATAGGCTTCTTAGGTTATTTTTGTATTTATTCAAAAGAATTAGGTTTCGATCGTAAATTTTTACTTTTTAGATTCCTCTTGTCATGATGAAGCAATAATTTTTCAAAAAATTGACGAAAAACTTACAAAAGCAAAATAATTTCAAAAAAGGACAAAAAAATAAGCAAATTAGCTTATTTAACAAAAAAGCCCTAAAAAAATACTACTACAATAATAGATATGTATCACACTAAGAAAATTCACAAAGATCACGGTTTTCAGTGAAAGTATGATAAAAAGTGATGCTTAAATTTTTTTATCGCAGTTTAACTCCAAAACTGAGATAAAAAGTGGGTTTTAACACGGAATAAAAGACCTCGCTCTTGAGGCGAGATAAAAGAAAAACAACCTCACCTTTGCGGCGTGATATAAGATTTTAGGGCGAAAAAATGAGATAAAAGATCTCACTCTTGTGGCGAGATAAAAGAGAAAATACCTCACTCTTGTGGCGTGATAAAAGATTTTAGGGCAAAAAAGAATGAGATAAAAGATCTCGCTCTTGTAGCGAGATAAAAGACAAAAGACTTCACCCTTGTGGCGTGATAAAAAAGAGAAAAGATCCCACCCTTATTGCGTGATAAAAGATTTTAGGGCGGAACAGAATGAGATAAAAGATCTTGCTCTTGTGGTGAGATAAAAAAGAAAAGATCTCAATCTTGTAGCGTGATAAAAAACTTAGCGCGGAAAAAAGTGAGATAAATAATCTCACTCTTGCGGCTAGATAAAAAGCCTATCCATTTAGGCGGGCGCTTTGAATTTTCACGTGGGCGGACTGATACTCATTTAGGCGGGCTTTGAAAAGTTATGTGAGGAAAACGATGTCCTTTAAGGACTTTGAAAAGTTTGTTTTTTTTTTAAAGGTAAGAAAATAAGCCCTAATTACACTCATCCCAAAAAAACTTTACGTTTCATCTTCATCTTCACGCCCAAAAAGATATATAGAGAGAGAAGGCAAATTCCACGAATGGGTTTCACCAGTGCCAGTTGTTTCTTCGACGACGGTTAGTCGAGAATGGAGTTGGGTTTTGAGATTTTCGGGTCCGAAGTTTCTTGAGGGGCCTATTTGGCTCGAGATCGTTGTTGTCAATGGGTTTCTGAGGTTGTCTTATTTTTCAGCTAAAGTGCTCGTTGGCCCTGTTTTCGGTTGGATTTGGATAAAAATTAATCTTGGTTTTGTGTTTAATTTTTTTGGAGCCTATTTTGATGTGCCACCGGTCTTACTCTGTTTCATTACTGATCACAAGAGGATTAATTAGCAGAGAGAGAAAGAAGTATTCTTGGATTCTTGCCTCTTAATTAAGCAATGATGAATTGGTTAAGTTGAAACTATTTGCCAAGTAATTCCGCAATCTGTGTTACTGTGTATGCAAGGATGGAACCAGAGGGTTTAGTGGCGGCGGCCGCCACATCAAGAATTTTAGAAAATGCAATTATTATATGTGACAATTTTTTTTATCTCCAACTTATATAGTCTCGCCACTGCTAGGTTTTTTTTCTTATTTTTTTATTATATTCTAGTCATAAATCTTCTATTTTTTTTTCAAGAAAGAAGACCCAAAAAAGTATTCCAAAACTAAATTTAATGGGCCAAAGTGAAATAATATAAATGATGATGTGTAATTAAGAAAAAAAAATTCCACACTCTAACCCTAAAACAACTTAACCTAAAAAAATTAAGGGAATTTAATTATTATGCCATTATCGATGCCTAAAATTAAAATTAGTCTTTTTTCATACTCCATGTGTAAATGACAAACATCATTTAGTTTAGTTTTTGTTATGTTATTTTAATTTTTTCTGGAGCCGATGACTATTAATATTGTAATACATTTTTGTATTGAGGATCAGTCTTTACGAACTTTATCTTGACTTTAATTGAATCCCCGCTAATAAGCGGTGGATGAGATCTATCTCCAAATTAGTCGTTCTTTTAGGTTGGATATTGAGTCATGCAGAAAAATACCCCATTGAGTCTTCAAGCCAGCATAAGGAAATTAATGAGTACGAGAATACATATATATATATATATATATATATATATATATATATATATATATATATATATATATATATATATATATATATACAGAGATTTTCCAGTGCTTTGGGAACACAACCACGTGGATATTCTTGTATTCTTAATTTATTTTACTTTTGCTTGAACCCAATCAAATCTACAACTATGACTATGCAACCAAAACTAATGAGCTAACCAAGATTAAGAGTGACCAGTCTGATTCAAATATAGCCAGGTTCATTAGAAAACATTATTCGGAGACAGTTGCATTCTTTACTTTTTATAATCACTTATATCTCTCTGTCTCGTGCCACTTTTAATTAATTAGTTGGAGATAGATTCCTTAAATTGTCTTTCGAAATTATTCCAACTATAACATTCACGAGATCGAGAATTAAGAACCAGATCAGAATTTACTATGGGAGGATTTCTTGACCTGGGAATTATCCTGCTGACAAGTACGTATGTATACTATTCAAATAGTCTTTGTCTCTCTTTTGGTTTCATTTAATTTAGAATGATGGTTTGGTGTCTAATGAGAGAATATTATCAACTTATTGTTGAACGAGGGAATCAAAAGGATCAAATGAAATTCATTTTCCATTGAATTAATAGGTCCCCACCTTATCAACTTATTGCTGACAAGTACGTATGTGGACTATTCAAATACTCTTGGTCTCTCTTTTTGGTTTCATTTAATTGAGAATGATGGTTTGGTGTCTAATGAGAGAATATTATCAACTTATTGTTGAACGAGCGAGGTAATCAAAAGGACTGAATGAAATTCATTTCCCATTGAATTAATAGGTACCCACTTTATCAGCTGGTGGCAAACAAGGGCCTCATACGTTGTTATTGAAGCTGACTGCAAAAGTCTTCACTGAAAGTTTGCTAAAATAAACAAACGAAATGTCTCAATTGCACATTGAATGAGCTTATCCCCACACACGGTCATTCTTGTATTTGAGAAGGATTGTGTGTGGAATTTTTTTGCTCAAATCCAATATTGGAAGACTCTGCACTTCATTAATTTGTTTGTTTGTTTATTTGTTTGATTGAAGATTCGTCCATTTGGATTGGAGAAGCCAGTAAATGTTATTTTTTTGTTGTTGTGGAAATTAGAATTTTTCGAGACTTGATTTAAGTGAGAGTTTTGGTTAAGAGTTTCTGATTGCACTTTTGGTGAGAGAATTTATAATAAATGGTCATACAATATAATATTGCAGAATGAATGAACATTGGATCCACATTATAATATTGCATCATTATAATGTATGACCTATAATGACTTGCGCCAGCTGACATGCTAACCAAGGATGGAACAAAGGGGGTCTAATCGTGGCGACTGCCACGACAAGAATTTTAGAAAATGCAATTATTATATGTGACAATTTTTTTTAATCCCAAACTTATATAGTCTCATTACTGCTAGGTTTTTTTTCTTATTTTTTATTATATACTAGTCATAAATCTTCTATTTTTTTTCATGAAAGAAGACCCAAAAAAGTATTCTAAAACTAAATTTAATGGGCCAAAGTGAAATAATATAAATGATGATGTGTAATTAAGAAAAAAAATATTCCACACTCTAACACTAAAACAACTTAACCTAAAAAAATTAAGGGAATTTAATTATTATGCCATTATCGATGCCCAAAATTAAAATTAGTCTTCGTTTGTACTCCATGTGTAAATGACAAATATCATTTAGTTTAGTTTTTGTTATGTTACTTTAATTTTTTCCGGAGCCGATGACTATTAATATTGTAATGTATTTTTTTTTTTTAGTATACATTTCGCCACTACTAAGGTAAAATCCTAGTTCCCTCCTTATGTGTACGTAATAGATAGGCATGCAATGTTATGTCAGAGGCATTTCCAAATCACTCACTTTCTCTAATTGGAAATCAATTCAGTGCTAAGCACATGACTATATTGATGGCGTACGTAAACCTCTGGATTAGACTAGATGGGAAGTTTCAGCGTATGTATTTTTATATATATTTTAATACCATGTTAATTGCATTTTAAAAAATTCAGCAAATTTTAAAGAAAAAAAAGTTTTTTCACTTTAGGAAGTAAATATAAATATTTTTGTTTTCCTAATGTAACAGAAGTTCTTGGCTAGTTTAGTGGTAAGGACTTGAGAAATCAACCAAGAGTGCGTGGGTTTGAAACTTGGCAATGACAAGAAAAGATGGTCTAATAGATTCAAAGAAATGATCACACGCAATAATTTTTTCATCTCAGTTTATGGTGTGATTATTTTGAACTTTCAATCACGGTTACAGACCGTAATCTAAAGTGACATACAATCACTTTCAAAAAAGAGAAACAATCACGCCCAAGAGAAACAATCACAACTTATAATCATGATAAAAGAGAAACGATCACGCCTTTTGGCCGTGATTGTTTCTCTCCTTCAATCACAGTTTATAACCGTGATAAAAGAGAGTGACTTACAATCACACCCAGATCCATCACGGTAGGAGGAGCGTGATAAAAAACTTACAATCATGACCAATAGCTGTGATCTTTATGGTTTATTGTAGTAGTGAAGATTATTAGGCTAGGGTCCAAACACCCGTAAATTACTTATAGTTCGTTTTTTGATTAACTAGTAAGGGTCCACCTGCTTTGCACGTGAAGTTCATCAAATCAAGAATTAGTCTGTTTGTAGATTTGGTTACTTATCTTGACATTAACTAACTAAGATATCCGATAAAAAAATAAAAAAAGAACTAAGTTAGATATCATCAATGCAAAACTCACAACCTTATAACGGGGCCACCATTGAATTACAACATAATTTGTTGTAAAAGTAAATCAACAGCTTTACGCTTGCACCAGTTATTTATATGTCTAGTTATCACAACCTTCGAGTCTACTTATTGAATTACAACATAATTTGTTGTAAGTGCTCTGTAAGTACAACATAATTGGATTTCGGTCAAATTTTTTTACTTTTTAGATTCCTCTTGTCGTGAGGATGCAATAATCTTCAAAAAAAATGACAATAAGCCAAGTGATACGAAAAAAATTTGAATAAGGACAAAAAATAAGCCACTGTAGCTTATTTGTCCGAACACCCCCTTAGTCAATGAGTTTGTGGACTTCGCTACAGATAGGACTGAGTTTTTTTTTATTTATATATATATATATCTATGGCATTGACATTCTGTCAGTCACCGATCCCAAAACCAATTTTAAAGGAGGACACATTTTCATCCTTCCGATGTAAGATATTGTACTTGAAAAATATTTAACTTCACTTTCAAGCAACCAAACAACGGCAGTTAGGTATAACATTATTTGGCAAATGGAGCCTAATTCTCTCCAAATAGAATATTTCGGCAAATTATTTGGCATTCTTTTCTTCTTATTAATAATGATATGTTTTCTATCATTATTATTATACTAGAGTTTGTCTGTACCTAAAGATACGATGCAACGTGAGATCTAATTAGTGACGCTTGTACAATTAATATTGTTTGAGAGGGAGAACCGTAGGATTTCTGGAGCAAATCAATGGTTAGGATTTATAGAGAGATAAGATTCAAAAACCCTTCTCCCTTATTATGTAGATGTCCTGTGCATTTATAAACTGTACGTGGCTATTCATCACAATGGCGTTTGGAATTTGATCATGATTCATTTGTGCTATATTAGTTCCCTTTTTTTTTCCAAGCTGGATATCCGCTTTGTATGTTCCCAATTTCAAACATCCACTTAGAATATTCCTTGAACTATTCTCACAAATATCGGCACATGGAATAAATGGAAGGGCAACAAGAGCAATTCATCAAACACCTTATGTGCAACGAGTATTCATCAAACTTTTGTGCATGATATTTAACATAAAAGCAAGAAAAACTTCAACGTAGATTCACCATGAGAGAGAGAGCAATACACATTTTTTCAGAAACTTACTAGTGCATCCTACCGACGCGAACTTTTAATTTCAAATGGATGACTTAGGTAAATTTTTCCCCATAATCCAGTCTTGAATTTAGAACGGAGGAGAATCTAGAGGCTCATTCAATGGAACTCTCGACTGTCGGAGGGTATTCAGTCTTGAATTTAGAATGGAGGAGAATCGAGAGAGTCTAATTCAAGGAAACTCTTGACTGTCGGAGAGTTGAGAGGGAGAAGGACATTCGAGAGGCTTTTCAAATGGTCTAGGAGAGTTGTGAGGGATGCAACAGTTGTCTTATGCTTGAAGATAACACGGTTCATAGGGGATTGTGGTTTTTTTTTTTGCTCGGCAAACGAACGATTTTATAAATCTCGAAGGGGTACATCGAGGGGATTACATCTTTGCTCAACAAGCCAAGATACAACAGAACAACCATAAACAACAAACAAAAAAACATCTCCAACAAACGGTTGGATGATGTTCCTAAGGAAAAGGCTACAGTTTTACTTTCCGAATACCATCTAGAAACCCCTTAAAATCCTCCACCGTATACACTTTGATATCAAACTTTACCTTCATCCACATTGCGACCCTTGTTTTAACTAAATCCCCCACCTCCCAAGCCCGAGTTGATGCGCTGTTGAACACGTATTCGTTTCGAACCAGCCACACAGACCATATAGTAGCATAAAAGCACGCTTCCCATATATACCTCTCCAGATTGTGGAATCCATGAGCAAACCACCATGTAGCTAAGTGTAACAGCCCGAAAATTTTAATTAATAATAATAACATTTAATTAGTGTTATTAATAAGGAAATTAATTTTTTTAAGATAAATACAAATAAGAATTTTCCTATTATAATTATCCTATTCTAATTATCCTATTTTAATTTCTTTTAATTGCATGCATGCATAATTACGAAATTCCTTCCATCTCTCCCTCTCCTACTCAGCCTCTACTTCCTCCCTAACCCTATTTTTCGTCCATATTCGGCCAAGAGTTTGAATTCCATTAAAACACAATTTTATCACCCTTCTTTAAAAATTCTCCTTTATATATACCTCATTATTCCGACCCTAGGGCATACCACGAAATTCCCCACGCCCCACCAGTCCAGAAGAGAGAGAGAAATCGGAGAAAATCGGAGCTCCAATCTATGGAATTCTAGAGAGAGAGAGAAAGAGAGAGAAAAGTGGGTTTGCATTCCAAAGCCAAACGAAACCCAATCCGACCATTCCAATCTGTTCCTACCACTCCTAGCATCACCAAACGTCGGCCAATTTGATCCCAAGGTTCCCCGATCGAAGAAACCGAAGTCGTCTTCCCCAAATTCAAAGTTTCGTTTTGAAATCAATTCAGCCCGAACCAAGGTATTATAATCCATTCCAAACACTCCTCTAAGTATATTTAGTGTTTTTAAGCCTAACCTTATGCCCTAATTGGACCCATGCATCGAAACCATGATGAAAAACCAAAAAAATCGAATCTGGACCGTACATTGCGGCCGCAACCTGCGGACCGCAAGAACCAGGGTCAAGTTTGCGGCGGAGGTCCCAGACACAAGGTCAAACCAAACAGACCTTGCGGTTTGATGTGTTTTGTTTCGAATCGACTTTTCGACCTCCCGAACATCGTTTTTGACCCCCGAACTATTTTTTCTAGACTTTTCACACCCCAAAGATCATAACTTGTTAAGATCATTTTTTTTTAATTATCAATTTATTAAATTATTTGTTCGTTATCTATCAAAGTTTACAAACGAAAAATAATTGCGACCTTTCAAATAATATTTTTAACACCCAAACTATTTTTTCTTGATTCCTCACATCTCAAAGATGTTATCTTGTTAATTGCATATTTTTTTTTATTTAATTTACTATTTATTATTATTTTACTGTGTTTCCAATTAAAAATTCTTTACGACCTTATAAACGTTATTATAAATGCCTGAATAATTTTATTTAGACTCTCTATATTCTGAAGATGAAAATTTATTAACAGTAACATATTTTAAATTTATAAATTATTTATTATCTATTTACTTCACTTTCGGCCACTTTATTTAAACGCCTTTATTTAAATTAATCCCTTGACCTTCCGAACCCAACTTTTGACGCTCAACTGGTTGCATAGGACCTTTAGGATTCTTATTAAAGTCATGATAAATGTTTCAATATTTTTATCCAATTAATGTATTTAATTAGTTTTTAATTGATCTATTATCTTAGAATAAATTAATAAAAGCCTAGAAAATTTTCTCCTTTTAAAACTCTTGCTTTATTGTTGACATTGTGACTATACAAGATTAAGGGCAACGGCCCGTTCATAATAAGTTTGCGTGATTACATTGATTATTAATTGTTTTAATTATTATTGATTTGTTGTATATTGCATCGATTTGAGAGCTAGATTAGACCCTAGAGACATGGGGTGGTATGCGAGTAGAATTCATCTAGACGATGCTAGATAATGGATGAATTGGAAAGTTTTATTTTTCTAGATTGCCTGCAGGCGTGATGTTGAGATTTGTGATGAGATTGAAATTGACGTGTGTCCAGTGATGATTTGATAAACTGGCGTGTGTCCAGCGATGATGGTGAAGTGGTATATAAGATAGGCGAACCCTAGTCGTGATTCAGGCATGATAAGCTTTCCCCTTGTTGTAGTTATTGGGATGCATACTCGGTACATAATTTAGATGCATCTGCGACAGCAAAGGAAAGTGACCTCATGGGACCGAGCATGGCTAGCGGTTGAGGGAGGAAAGATCCCGCGGAGGAGATCTTAGATTTCACGATAAGTTAATGGATAGTAATGAACTGATTTATGTGGAACAAACTCTGTATTACTTTTTCGCACTATTATTATCCTGCTGCATGCTATCTGTAAAGTAAGAAGGGTAGTTGGGTTGGATTATACTACGGGGTGAACTTGTTCACTCAGGTACGGATTGCCTGGCTTTCGTGCCAGATTTTGCAGATAACGCAGAAAAGACACCAAATCCCGAAGGTGAACAGTTTTATGCTGAAGAGAACCCAGATGTGGGAGCTGAGCCAGAATATGCTTGGGATCCGTATCAAACTTAGAAGATAGCTCTGTTATTTTGATTAGTTTATTACCACAAAGACTATTTTCAGTATTTCTACGACAATTTGTGATAGACGAAACTTTTGGGTGAATTATCCGGTTTGGATTTTAAATTTTAATTCAATAAATTTTTAGAAATCAATATTTAAAACCTCCGATTCTATTTTCAAAAATCGGGGCGTTACAACTTGGTATCAGAGCCTTAGGTTCAACCCTCGGCCTTGGATAGTTTGGGTAGATCACATCAGATAGTGTATTTCACTACAAGTTTAAAATGGCACTATTTGAAATATACCGAAACCTAACGATAAATAAATAAATATATATATATTCTCGCCTTTATAGATGGACCTCAACTATGCAGAGATACCCATCCGCCTGGAACCTTATAACTACCCGAACCTCAACCAGCAGGAACCACTATGGCGAGTAACATGGCGTTGCTACGGGCTCACAGAGGACACCGTCGAAAAGCAGAGTCTTCTAGCAGAATATTTTTCTATGCTTTTCAATTGACCATTTTCGTCAGCGTTTCCTAATTATTTCACGCACAATACATTTTTTTAGGAAAACAATTGTGGTAGTAGGATTTATCTCGACTTTTGGTAGCTACACGTCTAAGTATTGTGTTTTGACATGATTGATGTGTTTGATTCGTTTTGTTAATAAAAGAAAAGTTTCTTATGATGTTCTGTTTCCACGTATTTAATAATTATACAAATATATATGTTCTCATAATAAACCCCCCCTTACTAAATTATAACATAATGGTATCTAGATGGAGGAAACGAGAGACAACCAGAATAACGGGCAAAGCAATGGACAAAATGGAGCCCCTCAACTCAACAACCAGATTGGGACTGCCGAACTAGTCCAACTCATGCAAGCATTCATTACCGCTGCGACTGCAAATAACCAGAATCAGCGCGGAGCCCCGCACACACCTCGAGGACCAATGACCAGAAGTCAGGCACTAAACAAATTCTACAAGCGTCGCCCGCCCTACTTTCAAGGAGAACCTAACTCCACAGCTGCGGAAGCTTGGCTA
Organism: Rhododendron vialii; assembly: GCF_030253575.1. Lineage (NCBI taxonomy): Eukaryota > Viridiplantae > Streptophyta > Magnoliopsida > Ericales > Ericaceae > Rhododendron > Rhododendron vialii. The sequence goes on along the minus strand of NC_080558.1, from coordinate 8,501,159 downwards.
GCAGAAATCAAGAAAATTCTTGAAACCCTAGACATTCAAGAGGCCAGCAATCGAATTGCCCTAACAACCTATCAAATGCAGAGTGAAGCTCAGCATTAGTGGGACCTGATGAAAAACACCCATGATGTGGCAGCAATGACTTGGGACAGGTTCGAAGAAATTTTCCTTGACAAGTACTTTCCAACACCTGTCAAACAAGCATTGGCCTCGGAATTCATGAATCTCGAGCAGGGCACAATGACTGTGACCCAGTACACAGCACGGTTTGAAGAGCTGTCTCGCTATGGTGCAAAAATAATACCGACAGATGATGACAAGGCAAGAAAATTTGAGTGGGGACTTAATGAGACACGCCGAGCGGTGGTGGCGCAAACGCTTCCCACCTACTCCCAAGTGGTGCAATGCGCACTTAAGATGGAGAGAGAAAGCTTGGATTTCAAGACAAGGCGTGAGCAAAAGAAGGCAATACCTGCAGTTGGAGGACCTATCCGCACCAACCCTGACAACAGGAGTGCCTCAACCTCCCAACCCTACCACCAAACTACCCCCGCCTGCAACCGATACAACCCAACCCAGCTTGGAGAAACCCCAATCCAGGGTTCAATCGAAACCCTAACCCTAATCCGAACCAGATCAAAGCACCGAACCGTGGCCTAAACCCTAATCTTGGGCCAAACCGCAACCCCCTTCCCCAGAATCAAAACCTAGACAACCGCTATTATTACTGCTTAGAAGAGGGACATATCAGGAGGAATTGTCCTAAGTGGAATGGCGCTGGAAACTATGGAGGACCGCCGCAAAATCAGGTCAGGACTACAGGACTTGGAAATCAGAATCAGAATCAAGCTAGGCCGGTTTGGAATGGTAACCAACCTGGAGGACAGAACCAGCCTCGGGGTGGGTGGAACCAACCGCCAACTCGCCCTTTCCAGAACAGAGGACCAAACGGGCCAATCCAGCCCAATGCTGGAAGAGTGTTTGCACTGCAAGGAACAGAAGAAGAGATGGACCCTGCAGTAATCCAAGGTACCCTCACTCTTTTTACTACATGCGTTCAAGCATTATTTGATTCTGGAGCTTCGCACTCATTCATATCTGCCACATGTGTATCTACACTTGGATTAGAAACTGAACCTCTAAAGACAACTATGCATGTGACCTCACCACTAGGGGGTAATATTCCGGTAGTACTAATTTGTAAAGGGTGCGAACTAGAGGTATCGAACTTGCGGTTAACATGCGACTTACGAGTAATCGAAATGACGGACTTTGACGTCATATTCGGAATGGACTGGTTGACTACACACCGAGCTGTCATAGACTGCCATCGAAAGATGGTGACAGCTTATTCGCCAGAAGGAACGTGTCTCAAGTTTAAGGGGGATAGACAAGACCCTTCTGCACCCTACGCGTACAAAACGAAGTGGCATAGGAAGCTTACTGGATGGTTAGCAAGTCTCACATCGGAGGAAACGGACCGAATGGAGTTGGGCCTCCCTCACGTCGTCCGCGAGTACAAGGACGTATTTCTAGAAGAATTACCAGGATTACCGCCACCAAGGGAATTGGATTACACCATCGAGCTGCAACCCGGCACGACTCCAATTTCGATGGCCCCGTATTGAATGGCTCCAGCAGAGCTTCGAGAATTGAAGACACAACTACAGGAACTCCTAGAAAAGGGTTTTATCCGACCTAGTACCTCACCATGGGGAGCTCCAGCGCTTTTCGTCAAAAAGAAAGAAGGAACGCTCCGACTCTGTATCGACTACCATCAACTCAACAAAGTCACCATCAAGAACTGATATCCTCTACCGAGAATAGACGACTTGTTCGATCAACTGAGAGGATCGACTTGTTTCTCCAAGATTGATCTGAGATCTGGGTATCACCAATTGAGAATTCGGGATTGCGATATACTCAAGACGGCGTTCCGCACGCGTTATGGACACTACGAGTTCATAGTCATGCCGTTCGGTCAAACCAACGCTCCTGCTGTTTTCATGTGCCTGATGAACCAAATTTTCACGCCGTACTTGAACAAATTTGTGGTAGTGTTCATCGATGACATCCTTATATACTCTCCAACAGAGAAAGAACACGAAGACCACTTGAGAATTGTCCTCCAAGTACTTCGAGACAACCATTTGTATGCAAAGGCCAGCAAATGCGAATTCTGGATGAAAGAAGTCAAATTTCTGGGACACGTAGTGTCAGAGAAAATAATCTCAGTCGATGACAGCAAAGTAGAAGCAGTCATGGACTGGAAAAGACCTTCTACGGTATTCGAGATTAGAAGTTTCTTGGGATTAGCCGGCTACTACAGAAGATTCATTTAGGATTTCTCCATCTTGGGAAAACCATTGACGCGACTAACCCAAAAAGGGGTTAAGTTTGAATGGAACGAAGCATGTGAGAGATCCTTCCAAGAACTTAAGAAAAGGCTGACTAGCGCTCCTATATTGATCATACCTGAACGAGATGCAAGGTATACCGTGTACTGCGACGCATCCAGAGATGGATTGGGAGCTGTACTCATGCAAAATGGAAAAGTAGTTGCTTATGGATCCCGACAGTTGAGGCCGCATGAAAGGAACTATCCAACTCATGATTTGGAACTAGCGGCAGTAGTATTTGCCCTAAAGTCTTGGCAACACTATCTATACGGAGAGCAATTCGAGGTATTTACGGATCACAAAAGTTTGAAATACTTGTTTACTCAGAAGGAGATAAACATGAGACAAAGGAGATGGGTGGAATACTTGGAGGATTTCAACTTCACAATGTCCTATCATCCTGGAAAGGCAAATGTAGTTGCTGATGCGCTGAGTTGCAAGAACCGAGGACAAGTGGCCAGTTTAGCCATAAAACACTACAAGAAAAATGAAAATTGGTGACGAAAAAGTGGCGACGAAATTTAATTTTGTCACTAAATGAGTATATTTGGCGACGAAAAAATAAATTCGTCACCGTTTTAACAACTTCCGTGACGAAATAATTTTGTCACCAATTATACCTGTTTAGCGACGAAAAAAATATTTTCATCACCAAAAGTACCCATTTGGAAACGAAATACATTTTTCGTCACCAAAAGCTTAAAAAATGGTGACGAAATTATTTTTTGTCGCCAAAGATAATCATTTGGTGACAAAAAAAAAACATTTCGTCGCTAAATGAGACCAATTTAGTAACGAAATATTTTTTTTGTCACCAAATGCTTAACTTTGGTGACGAAAAATAATTTCGTCACCATTTTAACGCTTTCAGCGACGAAAAATATATTTCGTCATCAAATGGGTACCTTTCGTGACGAAATTTATGAATTGCGCTTTGTCACTAAATGTATTTCGAACATAACTCTTTACTAAAAACTCCGATTGAGATAATTCAAATTGGGTTTGAACAATAACTCAATTGCCTACAACTTTCATGTTATTAAAACTACTAATTTTAATGTTTAAAGGTTCAAAATTACATTTGAAATATATTTTTATGTTAAACATATATGTTATATATTAGATATTTCAAATATTTATTGAAAAGTGTGAGTGGTGCAGTTGGTTAGAGCTTACGCGAAAAACTCAAGAGACTCGGGTTCGAAACCCAGCAAGAGTAAGAAGGTAGGATTTTTTTCCCATATGAAAATGTCTTTTGCAACGAAAAAATTCGTCACGGATGAGTCTACGAAAATTTTCGTCACCGATGAGACTCATCAGTGACGAATTTTTTCGTTGCCAAAAGGAATAATTTATGACAAAAAATTTCGTCGTCAAAAAGCACAATAAGTGAGGAAAAAAATTTCATCACCAATTATTCACTTTTTGATGACGAAATATTTCGTCATCAAAAGACACTATAGGTGACGAAAAATAGATTTCGTCACCAGGAAGGAATTCTCGACAACCTTTAGTTGACAAATTTTTTTTCGTCACCTATATTATTTGTGACGAAAAACAAGCAATTTGTGACGATATTCATTCGTCACCCAATGTAATTTTTCTTGTAGTGAAAGAGTGGGAAATGATGGAGGACCTTAACAACTTCAAACTACAACCAACCACAGAGGGCACCGACGCGTGTCTTTTCGCTGTAGTCGCAACCCCAGCCTTACACCGAGAAATCCTTTTAGCCCAGACCTTTGAACAAGAGTGTGATTTTATCAGACACCAACTCTCAATTGGAAAAGTAGCAGCTGGATGAACCATCCACACTGATAAAAGCCTCCGCTTCCAAGGAAGAATCTTTGTACCAGACATCGGTACCCTTCGGGAAGCAGTAGTTAAGGAATTTCACCATTCTTACTTCGCCGTCCACCCAGGGAGCACCAAGATCTACCAAGACCTCCGCCGACAGTACTGGTGGGCTGGAATCAAGAGGGATGTGGCCAAATACGTCTCATCATGCCTCACTTGCAAGCAAGTAAAAGCGGAACATCAGAAACCCGGTGGGACCATACAACCATTACCTATACCTGGATGGAAGTGGGAACATATTGCCATGGATTTTGTGACAGGATTGCCAAGGTCTCCACAATCAAACACCGCCATTTGGGTAATAGTCGACCGTTTAACCAAATCCGCCCACTTTTTACCCATGAAAATGACGGATTCGATGGACTCCCTCAGCACGCTCTACATCCGAGAAATCTTATGATTACACGGTGTACCGGTATCCATCGTGAGTGATCGAGATTCACGTTTCACGTCGACCTTTTGGAGTAGCCTGCAGAAAGCTTTGGGAACCGACCTTCGTCTCAGCACCGCATTTCACCCACAGACGGACGGACAATCCGAAAGAACAATCCAAATCTTAGAAGACATGCTCCGTGCCTGTATTTTGGACTTTAAAGGAAGTTGGGAACGACACCTACCCCTAGTTGAGTTCGCCTACAATAACAGCTATCAATCCAGCATAGACATGGCACCATACGAAGCTCTGTATGGGCGACCTTGTCGATCGCCAGTTTGTTGGGCTGAATTGGGAAAAGCAAGCTTATTAGGACCAGAGTTAGTCCGAGAGACAACAGAAAAGATCCAAACCATTCGCCAATGGCTCCTAACAGTGCAGAGTCGACAAAAGAGCTACGCTGACAAGAGGACTAGACCATTGACCTTTCAGGTTGGAGAACATGTGTTCTTGAAGATCAGACCACGAAAAGGAGTTATTCGATTCGGAAAGAAAGGAAAACTGTCACCACGATACATTGGCCCTTTTGAGATCCTCGAGAAAATTGGAGAAGTGGCGTACCGCTTAGCACTACCGCCACAACTGGACCGAGTTCACAATGTATTCCACGTGTCAATGCTCCGAAAGTACATTGCGCATCCTTCCCACATCATCAATTGGGAAAACATCGAACTCAACGAGGATGTCACCCTCGAGGAACAGCCAGTGGAAATCCAAGACTATAGTGAGAAGTGCATTCAAGGAAAAACCATTCAACTCGTCCGAATCCTTTGGCAACATCGAGGAATTGAGGAATCAACCTGGGAACGAACGGATACTATGCGCGCCAATTACCCGAATCTGTTTCCTCCTGAAGGTACACTTTAATTTCGAGGACGAAATTTTGTTAAGGGGGATAGGTTGTAACAGCCCGAAAATTTTAATTAATAATAATAACATTTAATTAGTGTTATTAATAAGGAAATTAATTTTTTTTAATATAAATACAAATAAGAATTTTCCTATTATAATTATCCTATTCTAATTATCCTATTTTAATTTCTTTTAATTGCATGCATGCATAATTACGAAATTCCTTCCATCTCTCCCTCTCCTACTCAGCCTCTACTTCCTCCCTAACGCTATTTTTCGTCCATATTCGGCCAAGAGTTTGAATTCCATTAAAACACAATTTTATCACCCTTCTTTAAAAATTCTCCTTTATATATACCTCATTATTCCGACCCTAAGGCATACCACGAAATTCCCCACGCCCCACCAGTCCAGAAGAGAGAGAGAAATCAGAGAAAATCGGAGCTCCAATCTATGGAATTCTAGAGAGAGAGAGAAAGAGAGAGAAAAGTGGGTTTGCATTCCAAAGCCAAACGAAACCCAATCCGACCATTCCAATCTGTTCCTACCACTCCTAGCATCACCAAACGTCGGCCAATTTGATCCCAAGGTTCCCCGATCGAAGAAACCGAAGTCGTCTTCCCCAAATTCAAAGTTTCGTTTTGAAATCAATTCGGCCCGAACCAAGGTATTATAATCCATTCCAAACACTCCTCTAAGCATATTTAGTGTTTTTAAGCCTAACCCTATGCCCTAATTGGACCCATGCATCAAAACCGTGACGAAAAACCAATAAAATCGAATTTGGACCGTACATTGCGGCCGCAACCTGCGGACCGCAAGAACCAGGGTCAAGTTTGCGGCAGAGGTCCCAGACGCAAGGTCAAACCGGTTAGACCTTGCGTTTGATCTGTTTTGTTTCGAATCGACTTTTCGACCTCCCGAACATCGTTTTTGACCCCCGAACTAATTTTCCTAGACTTTTCACACTCTAAAGATCATAACTTGTTAAGATCATTTTTTTTAATTATCTATTTATTAAATTATTTGTTCGTTATCTATCAAAGTTTACAAACGAAAAATAATTGCGACCTTTCAAATAATATTTTTAACACCCAAACTATTTTTTCTTGATTCCTCACACCTCAAAGATGTTATCTTGTTAATTGCATATTTGTTTTATTTAATTTACTATTTATTATTATTTTACAGTGTTTCCAATTAAAAATTCTTTACGACCTTATAAACGTTATTATAAATGCCCGAATAATTTTATTTAGACTCACTATATTCTGAAGATGAAATTTTGTTAACAGTAACATATTTTAAATTTATAAATTATTTATTATCTATTTACTTCACTTTCGGCCACTTTATTTAAACGCCTTTATTTAAATTAATCCCTTGACCTTCCGAACCCAACTTTTGACACTCAACTGGTTGCATAAGACCTTTAGGATTCTTATTAAAGTCATGGTAAATGTTTCAATATTTTTATCCAATTAATGTATTTAATTAGTTTTTAATTAATCTATTTTCTTAGAATAAATTAATAAAAGCCTAGAAAATTTTCTTTTTAAATTCCTTTTAAAACTCTTGCTTTATTGTTGACATTGTGACTATACAAGATTAAGGGCAACGGCCCGTTCATAATAAGTTTGCGTGATTACATTGATTATTAATTGTTTTAATTATTATTGATTTGTTGTATATTGCATCGATTTGAGTGCTAGATTGGACCCTAAAGACATGGGGTGGTATGCGAGTAGAATTCACCTAAACGATGCTAGATAATGGATGAATTGGAAAGTTTTATTTTTCTAGATTGCCTGCAGGCGTGATGTTGAGATTTGTGATGAGATTGAAACTGGCGTGTGTCCAGTGCTGGCGTGTGTCCAGTGGTGATTTGATAAACTGGCGTGTGTCCAGCGATGATGGTGAAGTGGTATATAAGATAGGCGAACCCTAGTCGTGATTCAGGCATGATAAGCTTTCCCCTTGTTGTAGTTATTGGGATGCATACTCGGTACATAACTTAGATGCATCTGCGACAGCAAAGGGAAGTGACCTCATGGGACCGAGCATGGCTAGCGGTTGAGGGAGGAAAGATCCCGCGGAGGAGATCTTAGATTTCACGATAAGTTAATGGATAGTAATGAACTGATTTATGTGGAACAAACTCTGTATTACTTTTTCGCACTACTATTATCCTGCTGCATGCTATCTGTAAAGTAAGAAGGGTAGTTGGGTTGGATTATACTACGGGGTGAACTTGTTCACTCAGGTACGGATTGCCTGGCTTTCGTGCTAGATTTTGCAGATAACCAAGAAGAGACACCAAATCCCGAAGGTGAACAGTTTTATGCTGAAGAGAACCCAGAGGTGGGAGCTGAGCCAGAATATGCTTGAGATCCGTATCAAACTTAGAAGATGGCTCTGTTATTTTGATTAGTTTATTACCACAAAGACTATTTTCAGTATTTCTACGACAATTTGTGATAGACGAAACTTTTGGGTGAATTATCCGGTTTGGATTTTAAATTTTAATTCAATAAATTTTTAGAAATCAATATTTAAAACCTCCGATTTTATTTTCAAAAATCGGGGCGTTACACTAAGTCTAGGGGATTGTGGTTTTGGAGAGACACAATAGTTTGGAATGAAATGTTGTGTTTTCCGTCGCTGCGAAAAGGCGTGGTATTGTTTCCAATTGGGCTGGGTCTGTTATTTAGGGTTTATTTGACGGGTATTTTTGGAAGTAGAAAGTGTGGGAACACTACAACACGAAAGGCTTGTAGCGAGGATTTAGTTTCCTCGCTAAAACGCTGATTTCCTCGCAAAATGTATTTGCGAGGAAATTTTTCCTCGCCCGTTTTCCTCGCAAAAGCCTTGTCGCAAAAAGAATTTGCGAGGAAAAAAATTTCCTCGCTTATTCTAACCCAATTAGCGAGGAATTTTTTCCTCGCTATAGTTTTTCCTCACTAGACTAATACAATGTTTACAGAATAGGCGAGGAAATTTTTCCTCGCTAGACTAATTTTTTCCTCGCCAATTATAGTTTAGGCGAGGAAATTTTTCCTCGCTAAAACTCTAATTTTTTCCTCGCCAATTATAGTTTAGGCGAGGAAATTTTTCCTCGCTAAAACTCTTGAAACTAAAAATAGATAGTTCTCCAGCTCATTTGCTTTCGCGCGAATTCGAACCGTGGCCTCCTGTATGGAGGCATTCACTCCATCCATCACACCAACTTCATTTCCAGTTCAAACCTTTGCCTTTTTTATATATAAACCTTTTGTACATCCTTTCACCTCTCTAAATTTGCTTCTTTAAACGTTTCTCTCTAATTTTAGTCCCTTTGTAGTGTTTCTTTAAACTTGTTTTTTAAATCATTAACATTATTCGCTTTTATTGAATTTTTTTATAATTTAATGTTTTGTTATATATCTTTAATAAATCTTTATAACTTTCTAAATTTGTTTATTTTATACTTCGTTTTAATTCTCTCTAAGTTTAGTAACCTTTTGTAGTGCCTAAATTAGTTTGAGCCCTTTAAATTTCTGCAAATACGATATTTTTTTTTAGTGGGTTAATCTGTTCTTACTGTGTATATGCGCCCATAACAATTTTAACTCAACTGCAATATTATAATAGTAATAATTTGTTATGTTTCTTTTTAAATGGGGTTAACCTTACATATTTTGAAAATAGATTAGTGATATTTTGAAAATACATTTCGCAATTATTAAATACTTTATCTTTTGTTTAGCTTTTCATTAATTTTTTTTGTATGAATTAATAATCAGTTATCTCTACGAAAAGCAATCCATATATCCCATGCATTCTTTTTCTGAAAAGCACATCATTCATCCACAAATTTATAATCCCTATGTTCAATCCTTTTTTTGGACTTATAACAGTCAAAAGAACAATACGATAGAATTGATGAATGCACTTTGTTACCTAGAGTGTTCTATTCCTTGGGTATTTATATACAAATACGGTTACAAGTGATAAGCTTTACAAAAGATATTGCAAATGATAAAATATAACCCCTGAAATGGCTAACATTATTAGGACTTATTTTCTTGATCAATTGATTTGCACTGATTGGTTGACATCCCCCCGCAAGCTGATGGTTGAGGCATGACCTTCAGATTGAAACGCAGTGTCCGATGCGGGAAGACACAAGTCCTTTTGTGTAAAAATATCGGCAATTTGATCCCTGGTGCTAATATATTGGACGGTTAAATCACCCCGAGTGACTTAAAAATCTTTGTATTCAAACAATAAATTTTAGTAGAATTTGAACATACTGACATTGTTAACAATTAATTTCAGTTGGGGAAAAGTGAATTCATATAATTCGTGTGAAACATATTTTTTATTTCATCAATTCAATGCGATTGGCGAGGAAACTATTTTTTTCCATTTATCACTTTTTTATTTTAATAAATTTGCTAATGATATTGAACTATGTAGTTGATTATCCCTTACCATCGTGATATTAAAGATACATGAACATAATTAATAATGACTTACATATAAAAAATTTAATGAGTCCTAAAAAAGGTGACAAAATATTTTTCGCCAAAAGGTTACATTGAGCAAGGAAAACAAATTTCCTCGCAAAAGGGTTACATTTGGCGAGGAAATAATAATTTCTTCGCCAAATGTAACCCTTTTGCGAGGAAATTATTATTTCCTCGCTAAATGTAACTTTTTGGCGAGGAAATTAAATTTCCTTGCTAAATGTAACTTTTTAGCGACAAAATTGAATTTTCTCGCAGATTGTATACTTTTAGCGACGAAATCTCTTTTCCTCGCCATATTTCCTCGCTATAGGCCATCCGTGTTGTAGTGGAAACACTTTTGAGGCTTCACGTTTTTATAAGTAGAGTAGATAAATGTATAACGAAGATGATATGTATGTGGAGATTAGTCAAGATACAATCCTAGACACCTTTGTTAGGAAAAGTATATAAAAAAAGACCCTTAAGTTAATCACATACAAGAAACGGAGATTATAAAACGATGCTACCCACACATATTAAGAACATGATTTTAAAACACATAACATAAATGGAAAGACTCCGAACATAATTGTCTCATAGTTGTATCAACGATGCTATCCACACATATAAATAGATACATATTTTACACAAAAATTTTGTGGGGCCCACATCGAGTCTCACACAAAGAATCCAAGCCGTTCATTAAATGTAAAATATTTTTTCAAGAGCCTCCACAAAAAATCAACTCAATCTGATACTTATAAATGCTCGATTGAATCATCCAATTTTTTATTTTGATTTCTAGCTAATGAATAGTTAGATGATTGGATCAAACATCTATAGATATTGGATTGAGGTGATTTTGAGGTGATTTTTAGTGAAAAAATATCAAATAAGTCTGCCCCTTTCCTTCCACTTGAAAGAGGAAATAAATAAAGTGCGCCAGAAAAATCAGACCACCGAAACCGAATCAGACCTTTTCACAATGCCGAACATATTCAACTACCTTGCTCTGGCTCTCTCAGCCGTTCTGGTGGTTTTCCCACCTCCTTCCACCGCTCAACCACCACAAAATCGCGAAGACGAAGCACTTCTCCGGTGGAAACAAAGCCTACGCAACCAAACAATCGTCAGCTCGTGGATTTTCAACCAAACAAATGGCAACTCTTCAGCTTCAAGCCCATGCAACTGGCGTGGAATTTCATGCAACGCTGCAGGAAATGTAACCGGGCTGAACCTTGCCTACACGGGACTACAAGGTACTCTTGACCATTTAAACTTCTCATATTTCCCTCTCCTCCTCCGTCTCGACCTCAAATACAATCAACTCACCGGTACCATACCCACCAACATCGGCCTACTCTCGAATCTCGTGTATCTTGATCTCTCCACTAACTCTTTCTTGGGCACAATCCCTCTCTCTGTCGCGAATCTCACCAAGGTTGTCGAGCTGGATTTTGGGCGAAACGCCATAACAGGGCAGCTTGACCCGCGGTTATTTCCTGACCGCGGGTCAAGTCAGGCTAAAACCGGCCTCCTCAGCCTCCAAAGGCTACTCTTCCAGGGTACCTTGCTCAGTGGTCCCCTCCCGGCGGAGATAGGTAATTTGGAAGATTTGACAATCTTGGCTTTAGATAACAGCAGATTTTCTGGCCCAATTCCTCAGTCTTTGGGTAATTTGAGTAAGATAACTTTCCTACATCTTAACCTAAACGAATTCTCTGGCCAGATTCCTAAGAATTTCGGCACCTTGACCAAGTTAACTGATTTGAGCTTGTTTTCGAACTACTTATCTGGTCCAGTACCGGAAGAAATCGGAAATCTTTCATCATTGGTTGTTTTTTATCTATTTGATAACAACTTGAGTGGTCAATTACCTCCACAAGTGTGTCGAGGCGGAATGCTAGCGAATTTCACCGCGGGGAACAATAACTTTACCGGTCCGATCCCGGTGAGCCTCAAAAACTGCACATCCTTGTACAAAGTCCGGCTTGATTATAATCAACTAACAGGAAATCTTGATCAAGATTTCGGAGCGTACCCGAACCTCACGTATATCAACTTGAGCCACAACAATTTACAAGGGAAAATCTCACCCACATGGGGAGAATGCAGTAACTTGACACGGCTGAATCTTGGTGGGAATTCCATTGGAGGTGAAATCCCAATGGAGATCTCCCAATTGAACCAGCTAGTAGTGCTTGACCTTTCTTCCAATAAGATATCCGGGAGAATTCCGGCTCAAGTTGGACGATTGTCGAAACTATTGACGTTAAACTTGAGTGACAACCAAATTTCTGGTCAAATACCATTCGAAATCGGGGGACTGTCCAATTTGGCTTCTCTTGATCTCTCCATGAACATGCTAAGTGGACCGATTCCGAGTCAAATTGGAGACATCTCGAGATTGCTGTTTCTAAGCCTGAGTAAAAATCAATTGAATGGGAGCATTCCCTATCAGATTGGTAATCTTGGAACTTTACAAATACTGCTTGATCTTAGTTCCAACTCACTCACCGGAGCGATTTCACCTCAACTCGGGACGCTGATTATCCTAGTAGCTTTAAACCTCTCCCACAATTCTCTCTCCTGTTCTATACCGGATTCGTTTAGTGGAATGCTCAGCTTGTCAACCATCGATTTGTCGTACAATGAACTGGAGGGTCCTCTGCCTGACTCCAAGGTTTTCAATTCGTCTCCGTCCGAAGCGTTTTCTCATAACAAGAATCTTTGTGGTGATCCAAACCAAGGATTGACACCATGCAACTCAGTGTCTGGGGGCGGTAAGGAAAACGAAGGAAACTCGCGGTTGATCATTATCGCAGTTTCTCCCTCGTTAGGCTCGTTGTTTCTCTTGCTTCTGCTTGTTGGGGCTATCGCGCTTCACCGAAAAAGTAACCGCAAAAGCCAGAAAGAAGATGTGGTGAACGGAGAAAACATCTTTTTGATCAAGAATTTCTGTGGAAGAATTGCGTTTGAAGATATCGTCCGCGCTACAGACAATTTCGACGATGCATATTGCATTGGACAGGGAGGATCGGCCAGAGTCTACAAAGTTAACTTACCAAGTGGGCAGGTATTTTTGGAAGTTTCTAATAAATTTTCTCTATCCTTCCTTTAGATTGATAACTATCTTATATTCTGTGTAAATCCTCAACAGGTAGTAGCAGTTAAAAAGCTATTCATGAATGAAGGCTCAGAGATTGGGGAGATCAAGAGTTTTGCGAATGAGGTAGCCACGCTGACAGAAATAAGGCACCGGAACATCGTGAAACTCTACGGCTTTTGTTACCACAAAAAGCACACTTTTTTGGTTTGCGAGTACATGGAGAGAGAAAGTTTGGCAGATGTTTTGAGGAGAGAGAGAGACGCCAAGGAGTTAGACTGGAGTAAGAGAGTGAACGTAGTTAAAGGGGTGGTTCACGCTTTATCTTACCTGCATCACAACTGCGTGCCTTCCATAATTCATCGGGACATATTGAGCAAGAATGTTCTGTTAGACTCGGAAATGGAGGCTCATGTCTCCGATTTTGGCACGGCAAGGTTTTTGAAGCCCGATTCTTCAAATTGGACCACGGTTGCAGGCACGTTTGGATACATTGCTCCAGGTAACTTTAATTTGTGTTCAAAAGGCCATCCTTTATTTGCTTGGCCAGCTAGTTTGATTCGCAAGTGAGAACTAACATGTGACATTGTTGGTGTGTTTTTTTTTCCCCCCTTGGCATGGCCAGAATTATCGTACACAATGGCAGTGACAGAGAAATGCGACGTGTACAGCTTTGGTGTTTTGACACTTGAGATTTTGATGGGATCGCTTCCGGGAGAACTCAATTCAAACCTATACTCATCCGTTGACAATGAACGCATACAATTGGCAGATGTCTTGGATCCTCGTCTTCCGCCTCCTACTAGTCAGAAGCTACAAGATGAATTGGATTCCATTTTGAATCTAGCAGTCTGGTGCTTGCGCGTCGATCCACATTCTAGGCCTACCATGTACGATGCATCTCATTTGTTTGAGATGAATGCCAGAGCTGGCAGAGTGAGTCCAAAGTTGGTTAAATCTGTTAGAAAGGGTGTTGATGAGCTGCCCATGCTCAGTTAGTAAGCTTGATATTTCTCTCTCTCGTTCTCTCTGTTAGGATTCCACCCAAGTGGGGTGGTGTGCGCAAAGCACATGATCACTCTCTACCTTATTTCTTAACGTGTATTTGGGTTTTCTTGTCTATATATATGCATGTATAGAGCGTAGGGAACGGTGTGTGACATAATGTGAGGGAGAGGGTGAGGTGAGCGTGGGGGGCCGGTCTGTGACCTCCCGGAGAGGAACTGGCGTGTGGTTCCCGGAGAGTTTTTTCAGCTCTATGTATATTGTGTGAATATATATATGTATATTGTGTGGTTCTAGGTGTGTGGTTCCCGAGGCGGTTCAAGGGACACTCAAAAAAACACATAAAAAAACACCTTATAGTTTCCGATCAAATTTTGATGATCCGAGCCACTCAATGTGAATAGAATGTGATTTTAAGGATACCCGGAAATCAACAAAAAAAAGACCGAACAGGGCTTGATCTGAGCAGTTTTTAGCTCAGATTTGATGAACGATTCAATTAAAAACTGCCCAAAACAAGCACTTCCCGGTAATTTTTTTGCCGATTTCACGCGAGCACCATTAAAATCACGCTCTACACACATTCAACGGCTCGGATCATAAAAATTTGATCTGGAACTATGAGATTGAGATTTGGAATGTTTTTTTAGGTATTTTTTTGGGTGTCCCTTGAACTGCTCCGATACACACACACATGTATAAAAGGGAGTTTTTCTTTGAAATTATTGTGAGGGTTTGCATGTGTGCGTGTGGTTCCTCCGGTCCTAACAATCTCTTTCGGTCGTGTTATCAGGGTTAGAGTCAGGATTTTTGGGCAGTGGTGTCGAGTACCAAAAGCCATGATAATGTGCAGAGGACTTCGCGGTGAAAGGAAAATGTTGTTATTTTAGTTGTCTCGGGGGCTATTTTCCTACTATTAGTGGTGTCAAATACAATATGTAATAATATAACCAAAATCCTTAGGCATCTCCGACATCGTCTCGCCTTATCAAAGCTCGCTGATGTATCCTTTGGCTCGTTGGTGTATCCATTAGGACTTCATCATGTATCGTAACTAGGGGTGGCAAACGGGCGGGTTTGGGTCAAATTGGGTAAGTTGTTAGTGGGTTGGGTCTTTAATGGGTCATTGACCCATTTAGACCCATTAACTATGAGTCTAATTACCCATACCCAACCCGACCCATTTATTTTAAAGCAAACCCGACCCACCCATTAACCCAATTATATATATACTAAAAATTCTGATCGAAAAATTAGAAAAGTAAAAAAAAATTATGATCGAAACTCATAAATTTTTTTAAAAAGACGAGAATAAGTAATTTTTTTTGTCTTATTGATTTTTTTTTGTTTTTATTCAAAAAATTGTAAGTTTCGATCAAATTTTTTTACTTTTCCGATTCCTCTCATCAAAACAAATTAATAAGTCACAAAAATATGACACAAAACAAAAAAAAATGCGAAAAAGGACAAAAAAATAAGTCAATTTTTTAATCCAAACTCTTGGCGGGACTACCATGAGAGAAATTTATTCACGGCGGAACACAATTTCACGGGTCCATTCGCGCAATTAATGGATGAGATGTGTTTTCAATTTTAACTGGTCAAAATAATTGTTACCGGTCACAATTGATTTTTAATTCAGACCATTCAAAATATTTTTGAACGCGTGTAATTTAGAACAAAATAATTGAATAAAAAAGAGAGAAGGCCATGATACTTGGGGGGGGGGGGGGGGGGGGGGGGGGGGCAGACGGGAGAGAGAGAGAGAGGGGGGCTCCTGGGGTTTGGGTTTGGGTTTGGGCTGGGCGGGGAGGGGGGGGGTCAGGAGAGAGAGAGAGAGAGAGAGAGAGAGAGCGAGGGGGGGGGGGGGGGGGGGGGGGGGGAGAGAGAGAGAGACCAATTGATGGGTTAATTAAGAGATGAAATTTGGTGGGTTACTTTTATTGCCCATTGGGTCATTTAAGTTGACCCAATTGATGCCCAATTATGACCCAACTAATAATGGGTCAGCTGGGTTTGAACCCATTCTTACCCAACTAATAAATGGGTTGGGTTGGGTCTATTTTCTAGTTGATGGGTCTGGGTTTGTTAATGGGTCTGGGTTCAATTTGCCACCCCTAATCGTAACCAATGACCCGGTGACTTGCAGAACTGTAGACGTTGTCGATGATTGTTGGAAAGAGGCGCGATATACAAATTCCAGTCTCACATTTTTCTAGTGTACTTTAAAGATTGATTTCAGCTTCTACTTTGAAGATTGGTTTCAATTTGGAAATTGATTCATGATAGCCTATGTAGGTGATTTCACTCGAAGATCGTATCTGTTTTTACCTGATTCTTGTTTTTAGCCAAATTGTGATCTTGAAAACTTCAACTTGAGATCCTTTTTTTTTTTCCACGGAAGAAGCAAATTCATTAATCAAGCCATACGGCATCTACAGATAATTGCGAATAGAGAATAGGACATACGGCAAGTACAGATTTCCACCAAAATACAGAGAAACAGAGACACAATACAAAAAAAGATTAAGAGACGAAATTAATGTCTAGCGCCTATGCAAGAGCCAAACGCTCACTTCTTCACACCGTCAACATGGCCGGCTAACGTGGAGCTAGTGCCCAGACACCACCGTCTCGGGATGGCGAAGCTCCGAATCAAAGATAACATTAAACCTGTGGAAATCAGTCACCCGATCTGGAAAAACCAGATCATAACAAAACCACCCGGGAAGACCCACCGGGACAAAAACCGGATCAACATCCGGACAGAAACTGACCTTAACATCCGGACATAACCAGACAAGAGTCCGGACAAAACAAAAACGAAACACAAAAACAAAACCCTAACCTGCCGAAACACTCAAAACAACCACCGCATCATCGCTGCTACAACCACCACAGGAATCATGACAGCCCCTACTGCCGCCATGCCCAATCCCAACACACCATATCCACTCACAGCATCGCCACCAACAACCCAGCAAAATCGCACCATCCACCACCCGAAACGGTTAAAGCGCCGCTAAGCAAGAGACCGGCTATCTCCAACAAGGTAGAAAGGCGGTCCACAACGGGATTCAGAAAGCCGGCGGAACAGGATACACCCAGCAGAGTATCCGGCGGGATCTTACCGGAGGGGGGAGGGGGTGGAAACGAGGAAGGTGGAGGGAAGGGGAAGAATGAGGGGGGAACAACAGCCCACAGAGGAAAGGAGAGGCGGCAAGGGAAGGGGAGAAGAAAAAGGAAGACAAAAAAAGGCGCCCGGGGGAGGAGGCGGCGCCTCCCCCCAAGCAAGCAAACAACGGCGGCTAGGGTTTCTCTAGTAAAAGTTTAGAGAGAGAAAAAAGGTTTATGAAAGATTCATCATTCATGGTTGCATTTGTTAGCAAAATTTTCTGAATAGTCATCATGCATTGTGATTTTGCATCCGCTTCTTCTTAAACGAATGCCCCAAATTCGAACCACCTATTTTTTTGATGGACTAACACGCTGCAGTCCAATTGATTCAGTACAAATCAAGAGGATCGATTGTCCAAAACAAATTGGCAAAGAATGGAGAGGTCTCGTGTTACTAACTGATGGAACTATTCTCGAAAAACATCACTCAAGTTGTCACATAGAGCCACTTTCTGGTTCTATCTTGATGCAGCTTTCTTTTTGTGTATTGTCATCGAGTGTGGGATATTTCAATTTAATTTGGGATCGAATAGACCATACTATGTAGAAAATTTTATATCTATTCCGAAATTAATTGACAATAATTGGAGAGGTCAGCTGTGTTTGGTTTGTGTTTTGAAAAGTTTTTTAAAAAATAGTAGGGGTAATAAGTGGAGAGAGATAGAGAGAGAAATGTTGAAAGTAGGAGGAATTTTTTGAAAATTCTTTTCAAAAAGCAAAGAGAACAAGGTTGACCCAAGCATCGTGAGACTGTACGCTAACTTATTCTACAAAAACTATTTTGTAAGACACTCACACTCACTCTCTCTCTCTCTCTCTCATATTAACTTTTTGGGAAAATGACCGGAAAGTGGTGTTGACCCAAATAATTTAGCAATTCATGGTGTGTAATTCACAAATCACCACTGTCATGACATTCCAAAAAGTATTCACCAACACAGGGTATGGAAACTTTAGTTTACAATTTTACCCTCATGTAACACTTCAAAAGCCCTAGCCACAAAATTTCAGCTTTTCTCTTCTCTCTCTCTGGAATGTCTGTACAGAGTTTCGACTTTCGAGCGAGTTCGCGCTTATGCGAGGGAGTTCCTACTTTCGTATACGGAGTATCTCTATAAAGCCACCGTCGACGACAACTCCAAGGACGACGAACTGGAGGAATCTGGTCAGCACCCTTTGACTCACATAGGAAAAAACTCCCATATGAGTATTATCTTAGATACCCACACCTCTGCTGCGATTTCATTCGAATAAGAGCAAATAGATCCCACCAATCAATTGATCAACAAACTAATTCTATGTGCTAATTGTTTGAGGCCTCTAATTCTCCGATCTCAAATTCCTAGAATGGAAACAATGCACACTTGAATCGAATACGGGGTCGCGGAAAAATTAAATTTTTTTTATAAATTAGTGTTGTAATAGTCAATCATATGAGAAAAGATTCTTAAAAAAATATGATTTGGTTCATGTTAACCGAAAGATTGGTCTTTTCTAATACCAGACGTAATCTTCTATAATTAATAACTTGTTCTTTTAAATATCAGACAATAATGTAGTCTTTTATAATTAATAACTTGCTCTTTTAAATCTCACACAATGATAGCCTTTTATAATTAATGGCTTGCTCTTTTAAACCTCAGACGATAGAAATAAAGTTCTCTTAGAAAATATGACTTGGTCCGTGTTAATAAAAAGATTGATTTTTACTAATATTCGACGTATTCTTTTATAATTAATGACTTACTTTTTTAAATCTCATACAATAGAAACAATGTTCTCTCAGAAAATATGATTTGGCCCATGTTAACAGAATGGTTGGTCTTTACTAATCCGCGGTGTAGTCTTTTATAATTAATGACTTTCTTTTTAATACCTCAGACAATGGTTAATCATATGAAACAAGGTTTTCTCTGGATAAAAAAAAATGACTTGGTCATATTAATAAAATGATTGGTTCTTATTTTTACTCGACGTAATTCTTTATAATTAATGATTTGCCATAGAATTAATGGTCGTAAACATTAGTAGTGGTGACGTGGATTTGGATTAGTTTAGTAGTAGGGGTTTGCTTGAATTAGGGCTTGGATTATGAAGCCAGGCTTTGGATTAGAAAGAAAAGTCTTCCCCCGGTTTTGCATCGAATCCAAGACCAAACCCAAAACAAAACAAAAAACAGCTTCACAAACCCACAAACTCCTCTTATCCATTTCCATATGCAATTCATCATTCATGGTTTGAAAGAGTACAATAACACCCCTGTGCAATTTGTGTCTTTGTGAAGTGTGCATATAACACCCAATTTCATTCATAATAATGTCAAGTGTGTGGCGGACGTGCATCAAAGTTCGATATACCCTCATCTTCTCCCTTGATTCTTCTTCTTCTTTCTTAATCTAACCAATCCATCCCATGTACTAAAAATTAGATCTTAATCGTTGATGTTGTAGATTTTGACAAGTACTAGATCCATACCAAAATTCAAGTTGATCAAAAAAATGAAAACCTCATGGTTAAATCGAATTTATTATGAAGGAAACTTTCAAATTTAAATTTATCATTCATCTTAACAAGAATTAAATTACCGAGTTATTGATATCTGATCAAATTGAAATTTTTTTTATTTATAGAGTTGGTCTACAATTTGATGCATAGAATATCTTCAGTCTGTCACTGATTTATTGATTTTTTTTCATTCAACTTCCCTACAATTGATTGTTTAATCAACTTCAGTCTATTGCTACAAAAAAAAATTATTGACAAAGAAAAAAGGCAGCTTACAAATATACGAGACTCGAACCTAAACATTAATTTGTCCGGATCGGTAAGCAGTCTCTTATTCTGAATGATTTATTTTGACATCACGAAAATCAAGGATTAATATTCTGAAAAGAAATCCCTGATATTCCTATATGTGGTGGCCCCAGGGATCATCCTGTATGTTCCAGAGCTTCTTATCTGTTGAAACAAGACAAATGACATGTTAACAATGGCAATCTTTAGGGGCAAAAAAAATTTAAAAAAAATGCCTTAAAGCTTTAGATAAACTCAGTGACCTTTTCTTTTAAAGCTCATAACACATAAATTAATGTCATGAATTCGGTTGATGTTATGAAATTATATTTATGTACATGTTAAGAAATTTCTATTCAAAAGTAATAAGATTGAGTATTTTTTTTTTTTTTTTTGTCAAGCGGTATACATCAGCGGGGATTAGAGGTAGTGAGTAAGTTATTCCACAGATGGTCCAAAGGCTGTCCATAGCCCTAAACCACAAATGCTCACGATGGGGCTCGAACCTTGGCCAGCCTCCCACAAGATCAAGATTGATGTTGTCAACTTATGTCCAGATATTGTGAACTTTAATTTTTAGTTTTTTAGAGGTTTATACTGCACACATACTCAAATACAGGGTGTGTGTGGTAGCATTTTCCTTGGGTTGCTTATAAACTGAATTTGTTTATAAACAATGTTGAACCTTAACTGGGAATTGTTTTCAGATCAAGTGAATGACAAATAAGAGTATCTCGAGCAGATATTGTAAAAATTAGATTTAAAAGTGTATTTTGCTACTTATTTAGCATTATGTACTCCCTCTGTCACATTTTTAATTGGGTGTAAAAATACAAAAAAAAAAAAACAATACACAAAAATATTTTTTTGGGGATTAAAAAATGCACAATTTTTTGCAAGGAACATTTAAAATAAGACGGAGGGAATATTTGGTAAGAGTATCTCCAACAAATGAGAAGTTAAAGGAGAAGCAAACTTACAAGGGACATTGGAATTCGAAGTCTCGAGCAGTTCCCTTGCAGCCGCCTCCAAAGCAAAAAACAAGGGTAAAGATCAAAAGGACTTTCCAAAGTACAAAAAACATTTTCAGAGCCATTTTTTCTTTAGTATAATTAGGGAAGGGGATCTAGGGTTCATGACCTTTTATAGCACAAAACAAAAACTGCGATGACTTGGGCCACAATAAAAAAAGTTTATATCCTTTGTTTGATTGGTCTTTTTGACTGATTCGGTTTCACTTATCATTGGTTTGGCTTGAGTTGTGTTGCTTTATAATTCTATCACAATTTGTATTATTCAATTTGACTATTACATCATGAGAAATGATGAGTTTTCTTCTCCAGGGAAGTTTATGCTAGAGACTTGCTAGTCATTAAATTTACTTTATCTCGTTTTGAAGGGCGTCGGTAATCGAGACAACGACGTACACGTCCATCTTGGAGATCAGGTTCACGTCTTTCAGGTTCTTGGCCGAGACCACCGTTATGTCTAGCGGACGATACTCTATTGATCTTTTTGAAACAAAAGTTTTCTTTAAGGGATCTTGTCAGCTTTTGATTTTTTTGTTGATAGTATGTGAGAAAGCGGTGGAGATTAGAATCAGGATTTGGGTGTCTATATGTATCAGAGATCGGGCACACACGATTGAGAGGGGATGGAGAGAGATCAGGGGTAGATGCTGCGACGGCTGTCAGTGCAAGGAAGAAGCGAAGTGGCTAGGGTTTCATGGTTATATGTCTCAGATTTATCTCTGTTTTTTATGATGTAAGATAACAAATTGGGACATATAAGATTATATGTGCACTTTTGTTAATGTATTAGCAAACATAAGGCAAAAACGCAGATTGTGACATTTAATTTTATATGTGTACTTTTTCAGCATGTAGAGAACATATTTGGTATGGTACAAAGTTCCGATATACACACATAATATTATATGTGCTTATGTTGGCAAAAAATACGTTGTAGATATCAATAGATAACCTTATATGTGTCAGATTTATCTTCGTTTTTGATAACGTGCAGAGGACAGATTGGGACATATAAGATTATATGTGCACTTTTGTTGATGTAGTACAAAACATAAGACAATAACGCCAATTGTGACTGATAACATTATATATTAAGGGAAGGGAAAGGCTTAAAACAGGTTTAAAAAAAAAAAAGAAATTTTAAGGGGTGGTGGGTTCAAGAATGGAAGAGCTCAAAATAGGAATAAAAAAAAAGAAAATAGAAATTTTTGTCACACATATAATGTTATATGTTTGCGGGGTGGTGCTGGAGGTGGAGTGGTGGTGGTGGCGGAGGTGATGGTGGTGAGGGTGGTGGTGGTGTGGTTACGTGGTTGCAACAAGATCGAAAAAAATGAAAAAAATATATTTTTTGTGTTAGCCAAGCAAGACTCTTGTTTCTTTTACATAGGGTAGTTTTGTCATTGGAATTATTAGTGGACTAAAGAGGCTAAGAACTTTATAAGTGAACTAGTAGAGTTAGAAACATGTTACAGTAGGTTTGTCGCATCGATATATATAAAGTTTCTACAATTTTGAGATTTGAATTTTGTCGACCCATCTACTAAGTTCTAAGTGGGTTGGCGAGGTGTATTTTCGGGTACGTAGAATATTTGGTCGAATCTAATATAGGTCGGGTATTGGAGTACTACGCAGCTGGAAAATTGGATCATTGTCCATTGGAGTGGGCAATCTCGTCCACGTTCCTGCGGAACCTAAGCACAGACGAAGAGAAGGCGGTTTCTTGTTGAAAAATGGAGCTAAGTTTTTGTGTTTATGTTTTAATCATGTCTTTCAAATTATTGTGATAATAGATTTTTTTTTTGCAAAAAATGCACGTTTTAATGCAAAAAATTACTCTCTCCATTCCATATTGCTAGACCTTCTTTTCTTTTTTGGCCCTTCAATTCTTTCCTATTTTGAAAATTAAGTCAAATAAAAAAAAGTAGTAACTTTCCAAAGATATCACTACAACAAAAAGCAGATTTAGGGGCATTTTTAAAAGGCATTTTCCACTAAGTGTCTCGTAAAAATCTTCACAGGGTAGTACCTGCTAAGTGCCGCAATTTGTTAGACCTAATGGGGCAGTTTCCCTTGCAATGTGCGCTGGTGAATAGGATCTGGTGATCCAAGTATAGTAGGCGCACTTGCAAGTGCCTCAAAATACAGGGCATAATCGATCAATTGAGTTTAAAAGGCTGAAAACGACATCGCTGATATCTAATCTAACAGGGCACTTCTCCCTTAGCTGCCTCAATACTGTTCTTTGGATTAAAATTTTGGCCAATTCTCATTTTGGTGCTATAATCTCTTGCGAATTGGGGAACTGGCGCTTTTCATTTCTTTTTCAAACCTTAGAAAGTGTTGCACAATTTGGTACTGTAACAACTCGTAATTTTTAACAATAATAATAGTATTTAAAAAAACTTTATTCTTAATAATAAAATTCTCTTTATTATTAAATATATACAATTATAATTAATTTATCCTAATTACCTTATTTTTATTTTATTTCTTTTGTTACAAATTGCATGCATGCATAAATACGAATTCCTTCCACCTCTCCCTCTCCTACTCAGTCACTACTCCCTCCCTGACTTAAATTTGTCCCTATCTCGTTCCTACTCAAAACCCAAGAGGTAGAGTTTTATTTAAATTCAATTTTGTCACCCTCTTCAATAAAATTCGTCCATAAATACCCCATCACTCCGATCCTAGGGTATACCATAATATTTTCCACGGCCCACCAGTCCAGAAGAGAGAGAAAAATCGGAGAAAATCGAACTCCAATCCATGGAGTTTTAGAGAGAGAAAGAAAGAGAGAGAAAAGTGGGTTTTGTACCAAGACCCGACCGAAATCCAATTCGATCGTTCCAAACTCTTCCTACAACTCCTAGCATCACCAAGCATCGTCCAATTCGATCCCAAGGTTCCCCGATCAAAGAAACCGAAGTCATCTTCCCAAAAATTCAAGTTTCGGTTTTAAATCAATTCGATCCGATTCAAGGTATTATAATCCATTCCAAACACTCCTCTAAGTATATTAAGTGTTTTTATGCTTAACCCAATAGTCCAAATGGACCCATGCATCGAAACCGAGCAAAAACAGCAAAAAAATCGAATCTAGCCTCGAGTTTGCGGCCGCAAGGTGCGGGCCGCGAGAACCAGACGCAAGGTTGCGGCTGGAGGGTCCACCGCAAGGTCAAACGGCCAGACCTTACGGTTTGATCTGTTTTTGTTCGAAATGACTTTTCGACATCCCGAACACGATTTTTGACACCCGGACTATTTTTTCTAGACTTTTCACACCTCAAAGATCATAACTTGTTAAGATCATATTTTATTTATTTAATTATCTATTTATTAAATTATTTATTAGTTATCTATCAAAGTTTACAAACGAAAAATCTTTGCGACCTTCCAAACAATGTTTTAACACCCAAACTAATTTTTTCCTAGACTCCTTGCATCTCAAAGATGATATCTTGTTAAATTAATATTTTTTATTTAAATTACTATTTATTGTTATTTTTATAGTGTTTCCAATTAAAATTACCTTACGACCATATAAACCTTATTATTAATGCCCGAGTAATTTTATTTAAACTTTCTACATTCCGAAGATGAAACTTTGTTAACCTCAACATATTTTAATTAGTAAATTATTTATTATCTATTTACTTCACTTTCGGCCACTTAATTTAACTTCTTCATTTAAAATAATCTCGCGACGCTCCGAACCCAAATTTTGATACTCAACTGGTTGCATAGGACCTCTAGGACTCTTAATTAGATCATGTTAATTATTTTAATATTTTTACCTAATTGATGCATTAAATTAGTTTTTAATTAATCTAATTACTTAGAAATAATTAATGAAAGCCTAGAAAAATATTTTTTTTAAATTCTTTTAAAAAGCTCTTACTTATTATCATCTTGGCCATATGAGATTAAGGGCAACGGCCTATTCATAAAAAGGTTGTGTGATTATTTTGCTTGTAGGTTGTTTTAATTATTATTCGTTTTAATTGTATATTGCACTATTACTTGATTTGAATACTAGATTGGACCCTAGAGACATGGAGTGGTATGCGAGTAGAATTCACCTAGACGATGCTAGATAATGGATGAATTGGAAAGTTTTATTTTTAGATTGCCTGCAGGCGTGATTTTGAGATGTGATTAGATTGAAACTGGCGGGTGTCCAGTGATGAATTGATAGACTGGCGGGAGTCCCGTGATAATTGTGAAGTGGTATATAAGATAGGCGAACTCTAGTTGTGATTCAGGCATGATAAGCTTTCCCCTTATTGTAGTTATTGGAGTGCACACTCGATTTATAACTTAGGTGTATCTGCGACAGCAAAGGGAAATAACCTCATGGGACCGAGCATGGGTAACGGTTGGGGGAGGAAAGATCTCACGGAGGGATCTTAGATTTCACATTAGAATAATGAATAGTAATAAATTGGTATTTGTAAATCCTTATTCTGCTTTTCGCATTATTATTATCTTGTTGCTTGTTAACTATAAAGTAAGGGGGGTAGTTGGGTTGGATTATACTATGGGGTGAACTCTATCACTCAGGTACGGATTGCCTGGCTTCCGTGTCAAATTTTGCAGAAAATCAAGAAGAGACACAGAATCCTTAAAGTGAGCTGGTCTAACTAGTCGATGAATGGAGCAGATTGCAGGACTTCTTAGAAAACACCGTAGGATCCGACTTCTCTTTCCGAGACCCTTACGTACCTACTGAGTTCCCAATTATGTATGCTCAGTATTAGCAACTGATGGCGAATCTGCCAAACCAGAGGGAAGTATACACGGCTCAGTATCCAAGCCCATGGAGAAGGGCTAATCTCGAGAAGGAAATCCGTGACATTCTAGAAAGCATACCTGGCTTTGATATCAAGAGCGAACCCTATTACTCACATTATAGGAATATGGATAACCAGCCTCTGATTCCCACCCCAGACCGGAACCATAACCCTCCCAATATTCAGGAGGAGGATAAGATGGCCCAGCTAACTGCAGAAGTAGAAAACCTAAGGGCATTCATGACAGCCACCCCAGATTTTTCCGATGGGAGATGATTATTTAGCAGGAATGTTCCCTACCCTCTATCGGATGAGATAGGCTCACCGAAGGATTTCAGCTCTCGCCGACGCCATCACCCGCTCCACCGTTGAAGACCACGAGATACGAGACATACTAACCTACATCCTCGGAGTACAAGTGGGACCGCGAGGGAATCCTGAAGAACCCCCTGAGGAAGAGGGAGATCCCGAGGAACCCCCTGAGCAAGAAGGATCCCGAAGAACCCCTCGAGGAGGAAGAAGACCCAGAAGAGCCTCCATTTCCAGGATTAGACCACGACTACCGTTTGGGCCCCTGGCAGCCAGAGCATGAGGAGCCAATAGTACCAGAGGAAGGACAAAACCAGGATGAAGAGATTGACAATGCTGAGCCGGAATTAGAAGAAAATGCAGAAAACAGCACTGACAGTGAAGATGGATTTTTGGCAAAACTGGAGATGGATGATTATGGCTGGCTCTTACCCATAGATGCACCAAGAGATATGGATGCCGAGCTGCAGTGGTGGCTGACTAGCCAACGGCTCGAAATGCAGGAACCTCTACCCTTTCCAGTTCCCGTACCAATGGAAGAATCAGACAGTGAATGTGAAGTCATAGATGCTGACCCTCCACCTCGTCCTAAGATGGCTCGACCCGCAGGAATTCCATGGGTAGGACATCATTCTGACTATGGTCCAAACACTTGGGTCTATATACAGCTGGAACCGCTATACCCTTGCCCATTTAAGATCAGGGCACAATTAGCTTACCTAGGGCCAGTGAAGATCTAAGCCCCATGTTATAATGGATACTATCTCATCGCTGTACCTCAAGGATTTCGAGAACACTATACCGACCGCATCCATTATTCACGAGTCGCAAGGTCCCACCCCGAGCAGGAACATCGTATCATTACAGAGAATGCCTACTTCACCGATCACATCACCTATGCAGAGATACCCATCCGCCTAGAACCTTATAACTATCCAAACCCCAACCAGCAGGAACCACTATGGCGAGTAACATGGTGTTGCTACAGGCTCACAGAGGACACCATCGAAAAGTAGAATCTTCTAGGAGAGCATTTTTCAATGCTTTTCGATTAATCGATTTCTTTAGCACCTACTAGTTATTTATGTGCAGCATTTTTATTTATTTATTTTATTCTATGTTTTGTTTCTTCCTAGGAGAACAATTGTGGTAGTAGGAATTATCTTGACTTTTAGTAGCTACACATCTAAGTAGTATATTTTGACATGATTGATGTGTTTGATTCGTTTTGTTAATAAAAAAAAAGTTCCTTATGATATTCTGTTTCCATGTATTTAATAAATATATACAAATATATATGTTCTCATAATGAACTCCTCTTACTAAATTATAACATAACGATATCTAGATGGAGTAAACGAGAGACAACCAGAATAACGAGCAAAACAATGGACAAAATGGAGCCCCTCAAGTCCTCAACTCAACAACCAAATTGGGACTACCGAACTAGTCCAACTCATGCAAGCATTCATTACCGCTGTGACTGCAAATAACTAGAATCAACGTGGAGCCCCGCACATACCTCGAGGACCAATGACTAGAAGTCAGGCACTGAATGAATTCTACAAGCGTCGCCCTCCCTACTTTTAAGGAGAACCTAACCCCACAGCTGCGGAAGCCTGGTTGGAAGAAATCAAGAAAATTCTTGAAACCCTAGATATTCAAGAAGCCAACAATCGAATTGTTCTAGCCACCTATCAGATGCAAGGTGAAGCTCAGTATTGGTGGAACTTGATGAAGAACACCCATGATGTTGGAACAATGACTTGGGAAAGGTTCGAGAAAATTTTCCTTGACAAGTACTTTCCAACACCCGTCAAACAAACACTAGCCTTGGAATTCATGAACCTCGAGCAGGGCACAACGACTGTGACTCAGTACGCAGCACGATTTGAAGAACTGTCTCGCTATGGCATAACAATCATACCTACTGATGACGACAAGGCAAGAAAATTTGAGTGGGAACTCAATGAGACACGCCGAACAGTGATGGCACAGACACTTCCCACCTACTCACAAGTGGTGCAATGAGCACTTAAGATGGAGAGAGAAAACGTGGATTTCAAGACGAGTCGTGAGCAAAAGAAGGCAATACCTACAGTTGGAGGACCTATCCGCACCAACCCTACCAACCGGGGTACCCTAACCTCTCAACCCTACCACCAAAACTACCCTCACCGGCAACCGATACAACCCAACCCAGCTTAGAGAAACCCTAATCCAAGGTTCAATCGAAACCCTAACCCTAATCCGAACCAGATCCAAGCACCGAACCGAGGCCTAAACCCTAATCTTGGACCAATCCGCAACCCCCTTCCCTAGAATCAAAATCTAGACAACCGCTGTTATTACTGCCTGGAGGAGGGACATATCAAGAGGAATTGTCATAGGTTGAATGGCGCTGGAAACTATGGAGGACCGCCGCAAAATCAGGTCAGGACTAAAGGACTTGGAAATCAGAATCAGAATTAAGCTAGGCCGGTTTGGAATGGTAACCAACCCGGAGGACAGAACCAGCCTCGTGGTGGGTGGAACCAACCGCCAACTCGCCCTTTTCAGAACAGAGGATCAAACGGGCAAATCCAGCCCAATGCTGGAAGAGTGTTTGCACTGCAAGGAACAGAAGAGGAGATGGACCCTGCAGTAATCCAAGGTACCCTCACTCTTTATACTACATGCGTTCAAGCACTATTTGATTCTGGAGCTTCGCAATCATTCATATCTGACGCATGTGTATCTACACTTGGATTAGAAACTGAATCTCTAAAGACAACTATGCATGTGACCTCACCATTAGGGGGTAAGATTTCAGTAGTACTAATTTGTAAAGGGTGCGAACTAGAAGTATCGAACTTGCGGTTAACATGCGACTTACGAGTAATCGAAATGACGGACTTTGACGTCATACTCGGGATGGACTGGTTGACTGCGCACCGAGCTGTCATAGACTGCCATCGAAAGATGGTGACAGTCTATTCACCAGATGGGACGAGTTTCAAGTTTAAAGGGGATAGACAAGACCCTTTTACACCCCACGCATACAAAACGAACTGGCATAGGAAGCTTGCTGGATGGTTAGCGAGTCTCACATTGGAGGAAATGGACCGAATTGAGTTGGGCCTCCCTCACGTTGTCTGCGAGTACGATGACGTATTTCTAGAGGAATTACCGGGATTACCGCCGCCAAGAGAATTGGATTTCACCATCGAGCTACAACTTGGCACGGCCCCAATCTCAATGGCCCCGTATCGAATGGCTCCAACAGAGCTATAAGAGTTGAAAACACAACTGCAGGAACTCTTAAAGAAGGGTTTTATCCGACCTAGTACCTCACCATGGGGAGCTCCAGCGCTATTCGTCAAAAAGAAAGAAGAAACACTCCGACTCTGTATCGACTACTGCCAACTCAACAAAGTCTCCATCAAGAACCGATATCCTCTACCGAGAATAGACGACTTGTTCGACCAACTGAGAGGGTCGACTTGTTTCTCAAAGATTGATCTGAGATCTGGATATCACCAATTGTGAATTCGGGATTGCGACATACTCAAGATGGCGTTCCGCACGCGTTACAGACGCTACGAGTTCATAGTCATGCCGTTGTGTCTAACTAATGCTCCTGCTGTTTTCATGTGCCTGATGAACCAAATTTTCACGCCGTACTTGGACAAATTTGTGGTAGTGTTCATCGATGACATCTTTGTATACTCTCCAACGGAGAAAGAACACGAAGACCACTTGAGAATTGTTCTCCAAGTACTTCGAGACAATCATTTGTATGCGAAGGCCAGCAAGTGCGAATTCTGGATGAAAGAAGTCAAATTCTGGGACACGTAGTGTCAGAGAAAGGAATCTCAGTCGGCGACAGCAAAGTAGAAGCAGTCATGGACTGGAAAAGACCTTCTACGGTATTCGAGATTAGAAGTTTCTTGGGATTAGCTGGCTACTACAGAAGATTCATTCAGGATTTCTCCATCTTGGGAAAACCATTGACGCGATTGACCCAAAAAGGGGTTAAGTTTGAATGGAACGAATCATGTGAGAGATCCTTCCAAGAACTTAAGAAGATGCTGACTAGCGCTCCTATATTGATCATACCTGAATGAGACACAGGGTATACCGTGTACTGCGACTCATCCAGAGATGGATTGAGAGCTGTACTCATGCAAAATGGAAAAGTAGTTGCTTACGGATCCCGACAGTTGAGACCGCATGAAAGGAACCATCCAACTCACGATTTGGAACTGGCAGCAGTGGTATTCGCCCTAAAGTCTTGGTGACACTATCTATACGGAGAGCAGTTCGAGGTATTTACGGACCACAAAAGTTTGAAATACTTGTTTACCCAAAAAGAGCTAAACATAAGACAAAGGAGATGGGTGGAATACTTGGAGGATTTCAACTTCACCATGTCCTATCATCCTAGAAAGGCAAACGTAGTCGCTGATGCGCTGAGTCGCAAGAACCGAGAACAAGTGGCTAGTTTAGCCATAAGAGAGTGGAAAATGATGGAGGACCTTAACGGCTTCAAACTGCAACCAACCGCAGAAGGCATTGACGCGTGTCTCTTCACCATAGTCGCAACTCCAGCCTTGCACCGAGAAATTCTTTTAGCCCAAACCTTTGAACAAGAATGCGACTTCATTCGGCATCAACTCTCAATTGGAACAACAGCAACCGGGTGGGAGATCCACGCTGATAAGAGCCTCCGCTTCCAGGGAAGAATCTTTGTACCAGACATCGGTACCCTCCGGGAAGCAGTACTTAAGGAATTCCACCATTCCAATTTCGCCGTCCACCCAGGGAGCACCAAGATGTACCAAGACCTCCGCCGACAGTACTGGTGGGCTGGAATCAAGAAGGACGTGGCCAAATATGTTTCAACATGCCTCACCTGTCAACAAGTAAAAGCGAAACACCAGAAGCCTGGTGGAACCCTGCAACCCTTGCCTATACCCCGATGGAAGTGGGAACATATCGCCATGGATTTTGTGACAGGATTACCTAGGTCTCCGCAATCAAACACCGCCATTTAGGTGATAGTCAACCGTTTAACCAAATCCGCCCACTTTTTACCCATGAAGATGACGGATTCAATGGACTCTCTCAGCAGGCTCTACATCCGAGAAATCGTGCGATTACACGGTGTACCCTTATCCATTGTAAGTGATCGAGATTCACGATTCACGTCAACCTTTTGGAATAGCCTACAGAAAGCATTGGGAACCGACTTGTGTCTCAGCACCGCATTCCACTCACAGACGGACGGACAATCCGAAAGAACCATCCAAATCTTAGAAGACATGCTTCGTGCCTGTGCT
This sequence comes from Rhododendron vialii, assembly GCF_030253575.1. NCBI lineage: Eukaryota > Viridiplantae > Streptophyta > Magnoliopsida > Ericales > Ericaceae > Rhododendron > Rhododendron vialii. The sequence goes on along the minus strand of NC_080558.1, from coordinate 8,469,593 downwards.
TTGGACTTTAAGGGAAGTTGGGAACGACACCTACCCCTAGTTGAGTTCGCCTATAACAACAGCTATCAATCTAGCATAGACATGGCACCATAGGAAGCTCTGTATGGGCGACCTTGTCGATCGCCAGTTTGTTGGGCTGAATTGGGAGAAGCAAGCTTACTAGGACCCGAGCTAGTCCAGGAGACAACAGAAAAGTTCAAAACTATTCGCCAACAGCTCCTGGCCGCGCAGAGCCACCAGAAGAGTTACGCCGACAAAAGGACCAGACCATTGACTTTTCTGGTTGGAGAACATGTGTTCTTAAAGATCAGACCACGAAAAGGAGTTATCCGATTTGGAAAGAAAGGAAAGCTGTCACCACGCTACATTGGACCTTTTGAGATCCTCGAGAAAATTGGAGAAGTGGCGTATCGCCTGGCACTACCGCCACAACTGGATTGAGTTCACAACGTGTTCCACGTGTCAATGCTCCGAAAGTACTTAACACACCCTTCCCACATCATCAATTGGGAAAACATCGAACTCAACGAGGACGTCACTCTCGAGGAACAGCCAGTGGAGATCCAAGACTATAGTGAGAAATGCATTCGAGGCAAAACTATTCAACTCGTCCGAATTCTTTGGCGACATCGAGGGATTGAGGAATCAACCTGGGAACGAGCGGATACTATGCGCGCCAACCATCCGAATCTGTTTCCTCCTAAAGATATACTCTAATTTCGAGGACGGAATTTTATTAAGGGGGATAGGTTGTAACAACTCGTAATTTTTAACAATAATAATAGTATTTAAAAAAACTTTATTTTTAATAATAAAATTCTCTTTATTATTAAATATATACAATTATAATTAATTTATCCTAATTACCTTATTTTTATTTTATTTTTATTTTAGTTTATTAAATTTTTATTTATCCTAATTAATTTATCCTAATTTAACCCAATAGCCCAAATGGACCCATGTATCGAAACCGAGCCAAAATAGGAAAAAAATTGAATCTGGCCTCGAGTTTGCGGCTGCAAGGTGTGGGCTGCGAGAACCAGACGCAAGGTTGCGGCTGGAGGGTCCACCGCAAGGTCAAACGGTCAGACCTTGCAGTTTGATCTGTTTTTGTTCGAAACGGCTTTTCGACATCCCGAACACCATTTTTGACACCCGTACTATTTTTCCTAGACTTTTCACACCTTAAATATCATAACTTGTTAAGATCATATTTTTTTTATTTAATTATCTATTTATTAAATTATTTATTAGTTATCTATCAAAGTTTACAAACGAAAAATCTTTGCGACCTTCCAAACAATGTTTTAACACCCAAACTAATTTTTTCCTAGACTCCTTGCATCTCAAAGATGATATTTTGTTAAATTATTATTTTTTTTAAATTACTATTTATTGTTATTTTTATAGTGTACTTCCAATTAAAATTTCATTACGACCATATAAACCTTATTATTAATGCCCGAGTAATTTTATTTAAACTTTCTACATTCCGAAGATGAAACTTTGTTAACCACAACATATTTTAATTAGTAAATTATTTATTATCTATTTACTTCACTTTCGGCCACTTAATTTAACGTCTTTATTTAAAATAATTTCGCGACCCTCCGAACCCAAATTTTGATACTCAACTGGTTGCATAGGACCTCTAAGACTCTTAATCAGATCATGTTAATTATTTTAATATTTTTACCTAATTGATGCATTAAATTAGTTTTTAATTAATCTAATTACTTAGAAATAATTAATGAAAGCCTAGAAAAATATTTTTTTGAAATTCTTTTAAAAAGCTCTTACTTATTATCATTTTGGCCATACGAGATTAAGGGCAACGGCCCATTCATAAAAGGTTATGTGATTATTTTGCTTGTAAGTTGTTTTAATTATTATTCGTTTTAATTGTATATTGTACTATTACTTGATTTGAATGGTAGATTGGACCCTAGAGACATGGGGTGATATGCGAGTAGAATTCACCTAGACGATGCTAGATAATGGATGAATTGGAAAGTTTTATTTTTAGATTGCCTGCAGGCGTGATTTTGAGATGTGATGAGATTGTGATGAGATTGAAACTAGCGGGTGTCCAGTGATGAATTGATAGACTGGCGGGAGTCTAGTGATGATTGTGAAGTGGTATATAAGATAGGCGAACCCTAGTTGTGATTCAGGCATGATAAGCTTTCCCCTTGTTGTAGTTATTGGGGTGCACACTCGGTATATAACTTAGGTGTATCTGCGACAGTAAAGGGAAGTGACCTCATGAGACCGAGCATGGCTAACGGTTGAGGGAGGAAAAATCTCGCGGAGGGATCTTAGATTTTACATTAGAATAATGAATAGTAATAAATTGGTGTTTGTAAATCCTTATTCTGATTTTCGCATTATTATTATCTTGTTGCTTGTTAATTGTAAAGTAAGGGGGGTAGTTGGGTTGGATTATACTACGGGGTGAACTCTATCACTCAGGTACGGATTACCTGGCTTCTGTGCAAGACTTTGCAGAAAATCAAGAAGAGACACAGAATCCCGACAGTGAGCAGTTCTATGCAGAGGAGAATCTAGAGATGGGAGTCGAGCCAGAATATACTTGGGATCCATATCCAACCTAGAAGACGGCTCCATTATCTTGTTTAGTTTATTATTACAAAGACTAATTTCAGTACTTTTACAATGGTTTGTAATAGATAAATCTTTATGATGAATTATCTGTTTTGGATTTTGAATTTAATTTAAATAATTTTTAAAAATTAATATTTAATGTCTCCGATTTTATTCCCGAAAATCGGGGCGTTAAAGGTACACAATCTACTCTTCCCTCTCTCTCCTCCGAGTTCTCTCTTCCCTCTCTCTCCTCAGATATTGAATTGCAACGACAGATTGGAAGGGTTTCTGTGCATCTTTTACTCTTCCCCTCGGTGTCCGTTCGCCGTGTGTGAGGTAACACCTTGCTTCAACTCTCATTTCTGGTTCATTTTTCACATTGAGTTCTGGTTTTTTGGGGTTCTATTTTATGCAAAGATCCAACTATGCAGTGTATATTTATATTTTGTGTGTTCCTTCAATTGTACTTTGGAGAAGACTAAACCCGGTCGAGAGAAACCAACTTGTTACAGAGAAGAAGATTGGTATTTTATAATCTAGACTGCCATCTGCTTATGCCTGAAAGGGTACAATAGATTATCTTGCAAATCAAAGTGAAAAAATACCTTATCTTTGATTGTTTTTCAGAATAAAGGCACTAACCATATTCAGCAACAGTTGGGTATCTGATCCTCTTCAACTCTCACTACCAATAGCTGATGTCATGATGGTAATAGCATTTGTTTTCTCTTTATCTACTGTAATTTCAATTTATGAGACTTCAATTTTTTTGCAATTTTGAATAAGAACATAGAGTTTTGCTTTTTTGTTGGATTTTCAAGTGCAGAAGGCCAATGATTTGATACTTTTCTACAGTTTTAGTTAGTAATTATTCAAATTGAGTTTGAGAACTCTTAAGCCATTATTGTAATGTTCAATATTCACTAAGTTAAATAGTATGTTTAATTCTGTTTCAAAATTACTTCTTCCTTCATTTGATTTTTTTAGGTAGTGGAGTACCTGATTAAGTTTTTTGGCTTTGTATGAGTGCCTTCTAAATGAGAACCTCTCAGTTCATATAAAGAAGTTTTATTCGTTTGTCAACATGATTCTGTAGTAGATAATTATGTAAATTGGGTTTGATAGAACATTTAATAATTTTTTTTTATAAAAAATTATCTTTTGGGGCAGTTGAAAGTGCCTCCACAAAAACTTAACCATGGTTTGACCATGTGTGGTTTCCTCATTTATACGGCACCATAAAGTGCCTTGAGAATCGTATTTTGAAGCACTTAGAAGTGCCCCATCAAGATAGTTCTTGTGGCTGGCAAAAGTGCCCCATAAAGTTTTAGCGGCACCGATACACACGGCGCTTGATGGAAATGACCCGAAAGTTGAATTGCCTCAACAGAGCACTTGTCAGGGCATTTTCGAATGCCTTGAAAACTAGGTTTTGTTGTAGTGTATCCATCATAAATCAGCTATAATTGTACTTGAATGAGAGAGAAAGCGGGGGTAAATTAGGAAATTATGCCTTTGAATTTAAATTCTAATGCGTTATTTGATCGCATGTCCTCTTAGCAAATTAGAAATTGTCAAAAAGGACCAAGAATATGTGACGAGTGGAGCAATAATTGTGAACTCAATAGTGTGACTATACATGATACATTTTTCACTTTAATTTTGTGAGATTTCTTTGAGGGATCAGATTTAAAGCTAATTGACAATAGGGTAAAGTGACATCTAAGATTATATTTATCAAATTTGGATGGCTTCGAAAAAAGATGTGCATGCAATGAAGCCTAACAAAAAAATTTTTTCCAACCGATAACAGATGATATTATAACTCCAATCAAGGAGTACATCAAGATGAAAACTCGCTCTTAGACAAAGGATCAAGTAAGCACGACGGCGGGAATTCATTCCACAGACTATACCCCAAACTAACTAAACCTTTTCCTGCTAAAACAAGAAACAACCCAACTGAGTGAAACCCAGTTAGGAGAAAAACTCACGGCGAGAAATCAAAGAGAGAACCTTCACAAAAGAGAGATTGAATAAGCAAAGGATCGCAAACCAACAAGAAAATGAAAAAAAACCTTGCCATCATCCACCAACATAGATCTCTAACTCCGGCAACCCAATCATACACAAAAGCTACACACCCACAATCACACATTTGAACCGCACCACTAAAGACGAGTCATTGGCGAACGGCGTTGAAAACAAATTTAGAGTACCTTAATTTGTTTGTTTTCTTTAATTCTCTATTCCCTATATGATGGCGGTTGTCTTACGCGTTGAAAACAAAAAGTAGTTACTCCATTTGTCCCATTTTTTACGTTCTTTTTCGGGGTCTGGACTTAATAACGAGACATAATTATTTCATATTTGAATTAAAAAGGTGTTGATTTCAATTTTACCCTTCAATCTTTTTGGGAGTAAAATTGATGCGGAATTATGCATTTTTGACATCAGTCAATCGGGGGTTGATAAAACAAGACAAATCATCTCGCTCTCAATCCTATATCTCTCTTCCTCTCTCTCAACCCTAGCCGCCACAACTTCTCGATCTTTTATCCCTTCCCCTCCCCCCGTGGGTTCCATACCCGTGTGTGGCGGCGGGAGGGGGAGGCCACACTACAAGAAAAATTGCATTGGGTGACGAATGAAAATCGTCGCAAATTGTATGTTTTTCGTCACAAATAATATAGATGACGAAAAAAAAGTTGTCGACTAAAGGTTGTCGAGGATTCCTACCTGGTGACGAAATCTATTTTTTGTCACCTATAGTGCCGTTTGGTGACGAAAAATGTCGTCACGGAAAAATGACTTGGTGACGAAATTTTCTTCGTCGCCTATTGTGCTCTTTTTATGACAAAAAATTTCGTCACAAATTATTCCCTTTGGCTCGTCAAAAGTGACCCATCGGTGACGAAATTTTTCTTCGCGAAAGACATTCTTATATGTGAAAAAAATCTCACTTTCTTGCTCCTGCGGGGTTTCGAACTTGAGTCTCCTAAGTTTAGCACGCAAGCTTTAACCAACTGCACCACACAAACTTTTCAACATATGTTTGAAATATCTAATATATAACACAAACATTGAACATTAAAATATATTTTGAACGGCATTTTGAACTATTAAACATTAAAATTAGCAATTTTAATAAACATGAAAGTCGTAGCTCTTAATGTTATTGTTCAAACCCAATTTAAATTATCTCAATCGGAGTTCTGAGCAAAGAGTTATGCCCGAAATATATTTGGTGACAAAGCGTAATTCATAAATTTCGTCACCAAAGGATAAATTTTTCGTCACTGAAAACGTAAAAAGAAGACGAAAATACTTTTCGTCGCCAAATTGGTTCATTTGGCGACAAAATATTTTTTCCGTCACCAAATAGTTATCTTTGGCGACAAAAAATAATTTCGTCTCCTTTTTTACTCTTTTGGCGACGAAAATTTTATTTTGTCGCCAAATAGGAGCCTTTGGTGACAAAAATATCTTTTTCGTCGCTAAATAGTTGTAATTGGTGACAAAATAATTTCATCAAAGAAGTTATCAAAACAGTGACGAATTTATTTTTTTGTCGCCAAATATACTCATTTAGCGACGAAATTAAATTTTGTCGCCACTTTTTCGTCACTAAACATACTTTTTCTTGTAGTGCCATTGTGCTACCGACTCCCTTTCTTTGTTTCTTTTTTTTTTCCTTCTGTCTTTCCAGATCTACTACTTGTCGTCTGATCTGTGAGAGTTTTGTCTCTCGTTCTACGAGAGTTATTAATTTCGTCTTTGAACGAATTTTGTCTTCAAATCGGATTCTCTCAATCGAGGTTGTTTCACAATAATATCTGTATTTCAGCGTTTTATCCCTACACGATATCTTTGGCGAGGCAATCTGTGGCAGCTTGACAGATCTGTAGTTCTTGGGAGTTCATTGGTGCGTTCATACTTGGGGGAGTGCATCTGATCGTCTGGGTATTTGGTGTCTTTTGTCCTTAACTTTGCACTTTTTCTCGTTTGAGACTCCTAATTAGATGTTAGACAGTTTAAAAATGTCGCTATTGCATCAAGCCATGTCTGGATTAGGATGAAAGACCTCAATTGACTTGTGATTTACTTGTTTTCTATTTGTTAGACGATTAGTTTGGGTTTGTCCAAATTCTTTGTAATGATCTCCATTTTGTAAGTGCCGCTGATCGTTTATCAATACAATCTTCTCACTTTTGTTAGACGATTAGTTTGGCTTTGTATAATCGTTTAAAGCAAGGCAAAAGTTTTGGTATAGCAAAAAATGGTATCTGAGACTAGAAAATGGGGACGGAATGAGTTTCCCGTCCCGCTTTATTTTTAAACCTTTTTTTTCAAAAAAAATATAATTTTAAGATTAAATATAATGAAAATAAAAAATAAATTTTTTTTGTACTGTTTAAAAGATCACAATAAGATTTATCAAACAAAATTCATATTAGTAGGAAAATTATTTGTATAAACACATGATTTTTAAGCTTAAAATTACCATCATTTTTTAAAATTTCCTTTTTTTCAAAACTGGAACAGGCTAATCAAAGTATTGAAATCTTGTACTATGTATAGAAAAAAAACCTATGAATTTTTTTTTTTCCTTTCCTTTACTTGGATGTGGGGCATCAATTAGAAAATTCATACTCCTATGATATGAATTCCCTTTGAAATCAACACCTCAAATCATTTGTTTTTCTCCATTTTTTTACAAGTACTCTTGGCTCTTGCCTCCAAATATTTTGAATATTAGTTTTATCAGTCATTTTATTTTCTGTTTTATCAGCCCCAGAGATCATTACACTACAAATTTGAGTAGAAAAATGATTGGGTGAATTAATGTGCATTCAATTATAATTGTGGTCATGTTATGAGTTCATGAGGTCTAATGTGCATTTATTACAAAATTTCAAATATAAAGTGCTTAAAGACATGGAGCTAATTAACAACTAATCTACTGGTACATCCACGACTTGGCTGACTCGGCTCCGTGTTCAGCTGCTATAAAAATGTCTTCGGAATACTCCATATCCTCGCATGCACCTGGCATTGAATATAACACAGTACCATGAGTTTGTGAAAACCCAGTAGAACAACACAAAACTACCCTCATGTATGCATGATATCTATAACCACAGAAGCACACATAATTAGAAATAACAACGGAACAAGTAATTAAACACGTAGAGTCTTATTAACGTGATTGACTCTACGATGTTCCCGTACACCATGCTCCCGTTCGCTGTGTTCCCGATCACCATGTTCCCGTACTCTATGCTCCCAACCTGTTTACATCCTAAAATATACCACATAATGAGAAAATTACACGTGGCACCAAACAGTGTATTATTCAATTAGGACATGTTTCAATTAGGCCTGAGGTGTAGAGGATCAGAAGGTTTAATGACGATGTTATACGGTATCGTTTTGGTTAGAAACGGCCACATTTGGACGTCGAATAAGGGTAATTAAGATGATAATTGGGCTTAGCCATTGATTAATTCTTAAAACCATCAAACGGTATCATTAACTCCTCGTTTTATGAAGGAAATCAAATGTGGCTACAGTGAATCATCTGGATAGCCAATTTTGTAGCACTAAACAACGTTGCGTGAAAACAGGAACCCCATCACCCAGGAAACAACCATGAACAACATCAACAAACGTGGGAGAAGAAGAATTCTGAGGAGACCAATTCAAGTAACCGTTCGAAGGCCCCTCTCAACCATTTTTTGGAGGGAACAATGAGCAGTTCGAACCAAGACGTGGGCATCAGTTGGGAGTGTGGAGGATCAGGATCGAAGGCGGACTCGTTGTCTATAAATAGAAGAAGCAAGTGAAGAGAGAAGCCCCCGACCAAAAATTCATCATTTGACAACTCATACAAAATTATTGCTCCGAGATCTATCGTAGTTTAAGACTTAGATTAGATTAGTTTAGTAATTTGTAAGTTGAAGGCTTATTTGCATGTAAGACTACTTTCGATTAAATTCAAATTATCTTATTTCTTTTGGTCTTTTTTCTTACCAAAGAGTAGTCGATTATAGATTCACTTTTGATTAAATTCAGTGTGCTTATATTTCTATATTATTCTTGTCGAAATCTTAAAAGTATTTGTGTATAAACTTACCTTTGATTAAATTCAGGTTTTTTTATGTTCAATTATCTTTTTTAATTGAAGAACGTCAATCCATTTTGGTTGGTACCTTAAGGAAAAATCCTCTTAGTTAAGGTAAGCGAACGGATAACACAGTTGCTTGACTTAAATTAGTTGTTTTCAACCAATCTGAAAAGAATAATTTCTTTTCTAAAGTTAGTTCTTTTCTGGTAAGCCTGCACACAATTATTTGCCATTAGATTGAGTTAATTTAGTCCAAATACAACCACCACCTTCGGCATGGCTTAAGACATAACACGACTCACGACAAGATTTGGCTGACGACACAGCACGGCTGACGACAAGGCCATCTCACGGCATCAACCCATCCCCGAGTTCTACCCGCTGCGGGTTAATCCATCAAATTACATCTCAACCATATTTCCAGATTTACCGCAGTACTCATAAGTCCATCTCCATACTTGATCTCAACATTTCTACTCATACTTTTAATATATTCTATTAAGGAATAACAACCACAATAATAGTTTTGCGCCAAATTTTTGTAGGTTATTGATTCGTCTCGATGAAAGGAATCGGAAAGTAATTTTGTTTTTACTTTTACCCAAGTATTTTGAGAAATAACCATTTTTTAGCAATAAAATGTCATTTTTTTACTAAAAAGTTGTTATTGTTCAAAATACTTGGATAAAAGTAAAAAAGAATTACTTTTTTGATTCTTCTGATCAAGATGAATCAATGACCCACAAAAAATTGGTCAAAACTAACAAACGCAAAAAAAATTCATATAAAAACAAAACTCTCAAATTTAAGTTAAGTTCAAGAGAACGGGGCCTAATACTTAGCTAAGCATGCCCATCCTAAAATTGCCAGGTTTCAAACATCTACGAGTGATAGCTTAGCTTGCTTAGGAACAACTTTTTATGTTTTAAGCCATGCCCGAATCTGACTCTAGACGAGGCAAACATACTAAAGAAATCAAGAAGTGCAATCTGCCACAGTTCACTAAAACTAATATTCCCAATGATCCCAACGGTTGGAATTGATCCGTTCAAGTGTCCCGACGTAGCTAACTTGTTAACTTATTGTTCTGTCAAATTTAGGTGTGATCTAATGGTCCGATCGTTCTCTACGCGCTTCCATAGTTTCTGCCAGAGTGCAGCGAAAAGGTTTCACAGCTGTTATGTTTAGTTTGAGCAGTTTTGGTATTTCAGCTATAGCTTTTTATGTGAATCATTTATGCAAATCGAAGAGAATTCGAAGACCTACAACTTCGCTGCAGGACGTTTTTCCTAATTCGGCCTCGACGTGGTCCAAACCAAAATACTTTAACAGTGTCAGCCGCGAAGGACAGTGAGTTTTTGCTCGCTTTTGGTGCCGAGAGGAGCCTGTGGTTATCGTCATGTGCAGATATTCCCCTTATGGTTCAAAACTTGCCACATAACCTACCTGTGGTTTTAAAAATGTGCAGATAGACCTCTTGCCGTCATGTTTTCCATCCATATTAACGGAGGTGTATCTCACACGCCTCTAGAATGTAATATGAGTCCTTCATAATGTATTAAATAAAGAATAGATATCTTTGTAAAAAAATTTCTCTATTAGGTATCAATAACCCAGTGATCTAATTTTTAGCAACTTTAAATTTGAAATTTTAATTTCATAACAAAATCGATTCGACCATGAGCTTTTCATTTTTTGATTGATTTGAATTTTGGCTAGATGTAATACTCGTCAAAATTTATAATATCAATGGTTTAGATTCAATTTTTTGTATATAGGATGGTATGGTTAGATTTAAAAAAGAAGAAGAAGCAAGGGACATAATGAGGGTATATCGTCTTTTAATGTTGTGTCTGTTAATATGGATGAAAAATATGACGGCAGGAAGTCTATCCGCACATCTTCAAAACCACATATAGATTATGTGGTTAGTTTTAAAAGTGGAATATCTGCACATGACGATATCCACGGGAGGTAAAAGTGGACTTTGCCATTCAATTTATCCTTTTCATGATCAGTCCGTACACTAAACGTATTAGGGTGTGGCCTCATCTACGACCCTTACTAGCGAAGTCATGCATCGGGCCAAGAATTTATAGAATCACACATACAAGATAGTTAGGCGTGTTTTTCCGAAGTTCAACCTTAGTTCACGCAGATTAAGCGCTAGGATGATTGATCCGAACTGTTGAGTATGACGGGAATTCGTCTGTTGCTCTGAGGTCAGAATTGCGTGAAATGGGTGCAAGCCTTCAGGGTTGATCCTCTTGATCGGAGAGAGCAAGAGAGTGCTTGAGAGGGAGAGCAGGAGAGAATTATTTTGTAAGATAGAGAGACGTGAGGGATAAATGAAACAAAAGAATTGAATAGCTGCTAAAGTGGTTGGCAGAAGTAGCTAGGAGAACTATGACCGACGATTAATTTTTCAGTGCAGGGTTGCTACTACGTCACTCGGCTGACGTGATGTCCAAGAGGGCACATCCGAGCAGTTTAAAAGTATATTGGATGACTCAGATTGATACACTCTTACTCCTCGTTTTCTCTCATTTCTCTCTCTCTAAATTCAAGCCATTCAAAACCGAAATAGACGACCCAAATGCACCGAGCGGACATCTCTTGATACCCGCTCGGCACCGAAAAATTTCTGATGACCGATGGTGCAAAATCAGTCTTGTTTGGGTCGCGCTATCCGGATTTCATTCTTAGAAAAATACCCAAAATTCACCATATGCTCGAAATAATATATCGACCGCCATGGTGTAAAAATTATTATCAAATGATGTATTTTAAAAATAAACTAACACAGATATATTTATGCATGAACATATTATAATTTTGTGGGTCCTTACAAAATTCATGGGTTATGGCCCCACGGATCATCGCGTCTGTGCAACCTCTCTATCGGTGACGTCTTTGTTGAACAAGACAATAATGGCATTTCTTTAGCAAATAAGTAAAAAAAAAAAACATTTTCTATATATTGAACCATAAAATTCTTTTTTCAGAAACTACCAAATAAGAAAAAAAGACTAATCAAATTTGACATTGTGTTTCGTTTCCTTATCTTCAGTGACGTATATTTTTTTTAATCTTCAAAATATGGTCCATGTTTCGGTTATTATTTCAGTTTCTTTTTGGTAGAGATAAACCGAACAAGTACATAAAAAGCACAAAAAATGTCACATTCCAGAGAGGACAAAAATATCACTATTTTGGCTGAAATTACCGAGAATCGTTCTCAAAATTGCTACAATACAGATCTCTTATTCGGAAGTGTTCGGTATGCTATTCTTGAATTGATTGCCTTACATTCATAATTAACCTTTGTATAAAAATACATAACATACATAGGAAATACATCATGTTTGTACAAAAGATTCACAACAGTTGTGAATCTTTTGTACAAACATGATGAATTTCCTATGTTCAATAAAATTTTCTTTGCCGTTCAAAAAAAGATTCACAACATCAAGACAAAATCTCATGCAAAAATTTATGAAGTCAAGGTCATTTTCTCAAATTTATACTCGATCGAATATTATGTTTTTGTAAACAAATAATTAGTTGCAAATTCAAGAATAAGGTTACGAATTTGTATAGAAGTATCATAAAATTCTATCCATTGAAGGGTGAATATCTTATACACTCATATAAACGTATAAAGAGTTGGTATTCTAGCATATTCGGATCAAGTAAATAAACAGATAGAAGAGGGGGAAACTCACGAGGGACAAGGGTTTCCAAAATCTGGAGCAATTCCCTGGCAGTCTCTTGAAAAGCCAAGAGGAGGGTACAGATCAAAAGGACTTTAACCACAAAAAGCATTTTTAAAGCCATTTTTCCTCAAGCATAAGGACAGGGGATATAAGGATCATGTCTTTTTGTAGCCCCAATAATACTACGAAGACTTGGGCCACAAGAAAACTTCAAAGGCAGGGTCCTCTCCCCTTCTCTCTCTAAAAACTATTCCTCTCCCCTTATCTCTCTAACTTTCGAATTTTAGGGTTTCCTCTGGGCGGGGAGGCACCGCCACCATGCCTCATCCTCCCCTCCCTCTTTCTTCCTTTATCAAAAACGATCGGCATGGTAACGAGATGGCTGGAGGCGGCGGTGCTGGGTTATGGCTCTCAACATCTGGGGTTCCTCCGATCGTTTATGGGTGCTGATTTGGTGATAACTTGGCGGTCAATTTTGGGGATATGGGACGGCGACAAGGGCGACGTCGGTAAGGTTTTTTGGTTCCTTTGTCTCTTTCCGTCTCCCTCCTTTTTTTTCCGACCCCCTATCACACTGTACCTTGTTCCTTCTTTCCTCGCCTCCTTCTCCTCCATTCTCCCCCCTTATATCATTCTACCAATTCCTCCTTTTGTTTCCCCCTTCCGATTTTCTGTTGGGTTTACAGGGCTTTTGCCTAACGGCTTGGAGGTCTACGGTGGTGTTTGGTTGGATGGCATGGCTCCCGCCATGATCGCTGTTGGGCAGTTGCAGTTTTTGCTTAACTGCTAAGGTGAGATTCTGAGACTATGGGTGGTGGCCGTTGTTTTGCTTCCTCCTAAGGGTATGTCTGTGGTGGCGTGGTGGTGCTTGGAGGCTGTGATCAAGATGTTGGTTCTAGCAGTTGCTGTCTGATCCTGGTGGTTGGGGGTGGCCGGCGGGATGGAATTGAAGGTGCTCTATTTCGGGGTGTTTAGGTTTAGAGTTTTTTTGGGGCTTGTGCTTGACCGATCGGGTGTTAATAAATAAAGACTAAAAACGCGTCCCAAGCATAGGACTCTCGACCAATGTAGCACAATAATTCCGGAAGTACCGGAGTCGAACCACAGAGACGGACGGACGGTGTTGACTCAATTGTGATGAACTTTAGTTTAATCTGGCTCTTAGGTAGCCACCCTTTGTTTGATTGATTGATTTACTACCTAAATCACTGAATTGATTTAATTAACTATAAATTTAAAGGAGAGTACAGCCGTGGGAACCCAGCGTCTGCAACTAGCCTAACCAATATTTACTCGGGACACAATTATTCAATTCACTGATCTCAGAATAAAAAAAAAAAGGGTTCCTAATAAATGCCCACCACTTGTCACCAGCTCTCATGCGCATTTAAAATCTGATGATGCCTGGGTTTTGTTTATTAGAAAGGGATTTTCTTTCATATCCCAAAACTGTTGGAAAAACGAATTAATTCGTACCCGAGGTAAAACATTGATTAAACTAGTCACAGGACGCCTTCGTCCCGTGGCTGCACCCTGGGGAATTACTCACGCATGCTTGAAATAACAGAAAATAAAACCCTAGATCGAAACATGATCATCTATTGCAGAAGAGACGAAAAAAAAAAAATAAAAAAAAGAAAAGAAAGATCCACGTAGAATAAATAATAACGAACAACTTTAATTAACGAAGTAATTCGACAAACGTTACCAGAATCCAAGCGATTGAAAGAAATAGTGCAGAAAACTTAAGAACTGAGAGAAAACAAAACAACGTTAGTGAAAAAGCAGCTACGTAAAAGTCTGGAATGAAAAAAATCTCTCCTAAAACTAACTTAAAACGAGGTATTTATATTAATCCCCGTTAAAAACAATAAAAATCCTAAAATTAATCGGAATTGGAAACGGCTTAACCCAAAACGTCAACGTTTTAGGCCCTTTTTAAGCCCCTCGGTAGCGCTACATCACTTTCCTTGTAGCGCTACCGAACCCCTTAAAGTGCTGACGTCCGTTGACCAGTGCTGGAGCGCGTTGACCTCGTACCCGCTCGGTAGCGCTACACCAGAAATGGTGTAGCGCTCTCGGATCCTCTGATTGCCTCGCGAGCCCTTTTGTTCACTTTTGAGCGCTGTACCACTTCTTCTGTAGCGCTCACGAAATCTCTGTTGAGCTCTTCACGAATTATTGCTCCAACACTTAGTCTTCACGGCCCTCCTTGCTCTCAAACCTCATCTCGGCTTTCCAGGCACCTCAAATTCGTACCAAATCATCCCAATTTCCTGCAATCCAAACGTAAACACAAAATCCGACCACGTGCACGCATTAAATGGAAAAATGAGGATTAAATGCACGTCTAACGCGCCAATTTCCCTACTTAGGTGCTTAAATTCACGAATTCCACGCGCCTATCACATCCCCCAACTTGAGCGTTGCTAGTCCCTAGCAATGGACGAAATAAAAATAAGAAAACAAGAAATGAAAACTAAAGAAGGGATACGAGGGTTATGCGACCTGTACAAAAATTAGATGAACATGAATTTTCCTCCTCATTGCCAACGTAACTCAATCACATGCATGCTCTAGCTAAAATTCGTAAAATTTCATACCAAAGCAATTATAAAAGTAAAATGCCGCCACAAAGTCACAATGTCACTCACTCACCGGAACACTCTATATCCCATGCGAAGCGATTGGCGATCAACGTGGGGTCGAACAAGAAACCACCACGTGCCAATCAGAATTACTCCAGTTATAACAATGAAAGCTCAACGAAATTAGGATACTACACATCCATAGCTAAATATAAAACATGCATGCAAGAGAGTCAAACAACGTGCATCGGGTCAACTAAGGGCTTCATTAGGCTAAATGCTTGACCAAGGTTGCAAAAGATAAGGAAAAATACAAAGGACGACGGCCTATAGAAGCGCATGGACAGCCTACCCTGACTGGCCGCCACCTTGACTCTGGCACCACATTGGTGCTCAACTCAAAACACAAGTCACAAACTTAACAAAGTACTGGTTATTTAAAGAAAAGACAAGACTCTAGCCACCGACTCATAGCAGACCTCCAATACATAGACAAAATCACACCCCCACATGAAATAACGCATAAAATAACAGACTCGAAGAAGACACATGAAATAACACCACCACCCAGTCCAGCTCTATGCTCAATATCCATCCCCAGCATCAGACTGCTCCTCCTCCTCAGGTGCATCTGCGAAGTCATCACTCACCTCCAACGCCGGCCACTGTCTTGGCCGGAACGGCCCTGGATTCTCCCCAGAAATCTGCGCCTGTAGGTGGCGCTGCCTATCAAGTAAATCTGCCTGGTTCCTAGCCAACTGTCTTTGCTCTCTCTTCAACTTCCGATGACTCCTAGCAATGCCTGTTACACAACCAAAGATTTTCTCCAACCAAGTCTTGGTATTCGCACTAGCCGGTGGTGGAGTAAGCAATGACCCCTCGACCCCTCTCAACTGAGCCATACTTCGCCGAATGATCGAAGAGTCTATATCCCCTGGCAGGAAATCATCATTGCTATAGTATCGCTTCCCTGGAACGTTCCTGCTTCTAAGAATTTTGGTAACTAAGCATGGATAAGGCATCCTCAAAGTAGTCGGGGCATCCCTAAAATCACACATCTGCCCAAAAACATATAGGGCCCAATCACAGATCGTATCCTCAGCCATGAATGCAAACATCAAGTTCCCAACCGATTCCTGGGGTGAGCCCTCACGACCCCTAGGATACAAATTATAACAAACCACTTGGTTGACGAACCTATAATGCGCCGTAAATTTCCCAGGCCAATGGGGAATCCTAGCATTCCTGCGGTTCTCATACAAATATCCAGTCACCTGATTCTGATCAAAAGTCTCATCCGGCCTAGGGTAATTAGTGGGTCCCGTAGGCCTTGGATAATCCCAAGCAGTGGCGATCTCAGCCGCATCAAAAAACACTGGGGTATTACCTATCCTTGAAGTAATCCGGGCACCCGGAGTCAAGAAGTGACCCGGCTCCGGTACAACCATATTCCTATAAAACTCTCCCCCAGCGCGGCCTTGTGTGACTAGCTGTGGTCCTATTCTTTGGGACCGAAGGAGCAAGCCCTGGAGCAGCTGCAATGACGGGAAATGCAAAGGCGACAAACTCCTCGAGCATCGGCCGAGGTCAAGGTGGTTGGCTGCCACCCCAGGTTCACTCTTTCCTTCTCTTTTTCCTTATTTTTCCGTGTCTCCATGCTTTGGGGACCATGCGCATTTCAAGTTGGGGGAAGGGGTGTACTTTGTTCACGTGTAATTCTGTTTTGAGCGTTGTTAGTCAGTTTATGTTTCATTTTCATTTTTGATTTTAAATTTTTGTTTTGGGATACGATGGTTATGCCTGTTAGTATGAGTTAAGTGAGCATGTAGATTTTTATCTCATTGGTGGCCTGTTTAACTCATTTACATGCATATATCTGGCATCTCTGTTTGCATACTTTCGCACTTTAAGCGACGATGAGTAGGTGCCCCCACTTAGTTCACAATGAGTTCCTAAAACATTCCCATGTTCCTTTGTTCATCAATTTCTGCACTTGCACAAAATAGTAGGCATTTGTACCACTCGTCGTAGTTTGAATATTTTTGCATGCATGCTGTGAGAATTGAAAACGGGCTTAGGGGATGAAACAAGGCAGTCTTTGCGTGATTTAACCACTATATGAGTCCTGTTGATCCCAGTTTAAACCCGTCCGTGTCAGTCAACCTGTGTCAGCTTAGAAAACCGGTGTTTGGATGGTGTGTAGTTTGGTAGTCCAGCTCTGTGCGCATTTTAGAGGCCTCGAATTGTTGAGATAGAGGAGCATCGTAATTTTTACTGCTTTTTGGGTGCTGTGTCTTGGTAAACCGAAAACCTTAATATTCAGCCAAAACCCCAACCCTTAAACCATTTTTAATCCCATCTTAATAAGAGAGAGAGTTTTTTTAAAAAAAAAAAAAAGATAGCAGTTCGGTAGCACTACACCAAAAGTGGTGTAGCGCTAGAGTATGCCCGGTTTAAAAAAGGGGCTTTGAACGGTCAAAGGGTAGGTCCCCTCTTAATTCCTCTCAGCCTTTCCACTTCCCCACAAACCCACGAATCTCTCTCTCTCTCCCTTCCATCACCATCATCTTCTTCCTTTTCTTCTTTCCATACCAGACTCTCCATCCTCCATAACCACCCAAAACCTAAAACCCTAAAACTCCATTACTCCCTCAAAACTTCACCAATCTTCACCAAAATTCACATAAGCACTCCTTTCACCCTCCTCTACCATAATACCCAAACCAAATTTCCTCTAACCTCCCAAAAATTCCAAATCCGAAAATTCCAAAACCCACTTTTTAAGCCCAAAACCCACCAAGTCATGGCACCTAAAAAGCAAAACACTGGCAAGGGAAAGGCGGTGGCTGAAACCTCTGTTCACGAGGAGGAAGTTCCAAGGGGTCGGGCTAAGCGTAGGGATCGTGAGCAAATTGATAGGGATAGTCAGGAAGCATGGCAGGCGTCTATTAAGGGGCGGGGAGTGAAGAATGAGAGGCACATTGTTGATGACGGGTTGTGGCCAGCGATATCTATGGTAATGGTTGGACACCCAGGGTCCTTGCACTTTGCAGGAATCTCAGTCTGAAGAATTGAACTCACCTGCTCAGTCAGAACTATATTGTTTTGGCTCTTGTGTTTTTTCGTGCAAAGGTCTTTCAATACCTTCGCGCACTGGGGAAAAGACTCAATTGCCTCCATCAAAGTGATAGGGAATTGCACTTTCTTTAAAAGTTCTACCATCTTATGGTTCATGTTCTGCTTAGGTTTCACTACCAGCCTTTGGGGATATGGAGCTACTGGCACAGCTGGCGGCGTTGGAGTCGTGGGGACTGCAGCTGCAGGCACCACCACCTCAGGAGACTCCACAACAATATCAGGAGTTGCTTTCGGTGCAACAACCGGCTCCGGGGGTGGAGCTGGGTTTTGCTTTAGCGGAATTGACTTTTCGATCTCCTTTCCACTCCTAAGAATGGTGACAGACTTAGCCTCCTCCTGATTAGGACCTGAAGAATTTCCCAAATAATGGGCCCCTGCTGTACTACCTTGGGCTGGAAACTTACCCTTCTCCTGCTGCAATTGACTGATAACTGCAGTGAGTTGTGACATTTGGGTTGTAAGGGCCCCAATTTGCTGTCTTGATTCCGTCTGAAAAGTCATCTGTGACTGCATCAGGGAATTGATAGTATCCTCTAACTTATGATCACGCTGGGCCATCTGCGAATAACCTGGGGGAGGACCACGAGTGGATGGACCTGCCCCCCTTCCAGGCTGTGGCTGGAAGTGGAATGGGATGACCTGACCCTGAGGAGGCCTAGATGATTGGGCCTGTTGGAACTGTTGCGGCGGAGGTAGCGCAAAGGGTTGAGCTTGGCCTCCACCTACGGGTCTGGAATCCGACCACCCAAAATTGGGGTGATCCTTCCATCCCGAATTATATGTGCTCGAATACGGATCCCAAGTCCTAACTGCATTTACTTCTTCCTGAGTAAATTGGCTCGCCCCCTTGGCGGCAATAAACCCAGGGCAAACAGGTGTGGTGTGCCCTTTACACTCGCACCACACACAAACTTCCTCCACTGACACCTCATTGACTGGTCGAACCTGCCTAACCTCTAGGTCCTCTAACCTCTGGGCCATTTTCTCAACCTGAGCCTGGAGTCGCTGGTCACGAATGGTGACCGGGATAACGTTGGACCCAGAAGGTCCGGATCGCTCAAAATCTGATGGCTCTAAAGCCCTCTGCCTATCAGCTAGGTCATCTAAGAAATCCCAAGCCTCATCTGCTGTTTTAGACAAGAAATCGTCCCCTTTGCAGGAATATTCTATGTGCTGGACTGACTCAGCGTTAAGTCCCAAATGAAAGAAACCGACCAACTGAAGCCTATCAAAGCCATGGTGTGGTAACCTTAGGAGCAACTCTTTAAAGCGCTCCCACGCCTTGAGAAATGACTCGTCTCTCTCTTGTCTAAAACCTTGGATTTGACGCCTAAAAATCTTAGTCTTAGCCTCAGAAAAATACTTCCTATAAAAGGCATCACGCACTTGCGTCCAAGTGGTGAAGGACTGAGACTTTTGCATTCGGAACCACAATAGCGCGCCATCCCTCAATGTTTCCTCAAACAGCTTGAGGCATGCGTTCTCATATTGGGTATTAGACGCTAGGTTGCGCACCAATCCCTCAAATGTCCGCACATGCTCGTACGGATCATCGCACTCCCTCCCGTGGAAATTAGGGATGCTATTAAGGACACCGGGTTTGACGGTGAAGGCATTACGTGCCTCCTGTGTCTCTTGTGGAAACACAATGGGTCCGGGAGGAGTAGTCCTCTCAGGATGTAGGTGCTGCCTCAGAGACGGCTGAACAACTACCTGCCGATCCCCCATCTCTACTGATTCTGATTCTGACTCTATCTCCGACTGGTAAAGCGGATTGCTGACACTAACTGACTCAAAAGGTAACTCTATATGAAGACCACTAATGGGGATAGACTCTGACTGGTAATCAGCTGAGTCTGACTCTAAACTAGAAGAGGAAAAACTAGAAAGCACAGGCTGACTCGACTCCAGTTCTTTCCGAGCTAAACGATGAGTCGGGTCGCGATAATAAAGAGGGTCCTGTTTAAAGGACACCTTTTTCTTAACACCTATGGTGACTCACTAAAAGACAAACGACACGAAAACTCACGATCTTGAACACACGTCGCCGTCCCCGGCAACGGCGCCAAAAATGCTTGACCGACCGGGTGTTAATAAATAAAGACTAAAAACGCGTCCCAAGCGTAGGACTCTCGACCAATGTAGCACAATAATTCCGGAAGTACCGGAGTCGAACCACAGAGACGGACGGACGGTGTTGACTCAATTGTGATGAACTTTAGTTTAATCTGGCTCTTAGGTAGCCACCCTTTGTTTGATTGATTGATTTACTACCTAAATCACTGAATTGATTTAATTAACTATAAATTTAAAGGAGAGTACAGCCGTGGGAACCCAGCGTCTGCAACTAGCCTAACCAATATTTACTCGGGACACAATTATTCAATTCACTGATCTCAGAATAAAAAAAAAAAGGGTTCCTAATAAATGCCCACCACTTGTCACCAGCTCTCATGCGCATTTAAAATCTGATGATGCCTGGGTTTTGTTTATTAGAAAGGGATTTTCTTTCATATCCCAAAACTGTTGGAAAAACGAATTAATTCGTACCCGAGGTAAAACATTGATTAAACTAGTCACAGGACGCCTTCGTCCCGTGGCTGCACCCTGGGGAATTACTCACGCATGCTTGAAATAACAGAAAATAAAACCCTAGATCGAAACATGATCATCTATTGCAGAAGAGACGAAAAAAAAAAAATAAAAAAAAGAAAAGAAAGATCCACGTAGAATAAATAATAACGAACAACTTTAATTAACGAAGTAATTCGACAAACGTTACCAGAATCCAAGCGATTGAAAGAAATAGTGCAGAAAACTTAAGAACTGAGAGAAAACAAAACAACGTTAGTGAAAAAGCAGCTACGTAAAAGTCTGGAATGAAAAAAATCTCTCCTAAAACTAACTTAAAACGAGGTATTTATATTAATCCCCGTTAAAAACAATAAAAATCCTAAAATTAATCGGAATTGGAAACGGCTTAACCCAAAACGTCAACGTTTTAGGCCCTTTTTAAGCCCCTCGGTAGCGCTACATCACTTTCCTTGTAGCGCTACCGAACCCCTTAAAGTGCTGACGTCCGTTGACCAGTGCTGGAGCGCGTTGACCTCGTACCCGCTCGGTAGCGCTACACCAGAAATGGTGTAGCGCTCTCGGATCCTCTGATTGCCTCGCGAGCCCTTTTGTTCACTTTTGAGCGCTGTACCACTTCTTCTGTAGCGCTCACGAAATCTCTGTTGAGCTCTTCACGAATTATTGCTCCAACACTTAGTCTTCACGGCCCTCCTTGCTCTCAAACCTCATCTCGGCTTTCCAGGCACCTCAAATTCGTACCAAATCATCCCAATTTCCTGCAATCCAAACGTAAACACAAAATCCGACCACGTGCACGCATTAAATGGAAAAATGAGGATTAAATGCACGTCTAACGCGCCAATTTCCCTACTTAGGCGCTTAAATTCACGAATTCCACGCGCCTATCAGCTTGCCTTTTTGCTGGACCTAGCTCACTTTTGTGGGTTAGATTTCTTCATGTGCTTAATTGCAAGATTTGGGCTTGTAGGCCATCTGATGTTTTGGGCTCTATTTGTATTATTTGGGCTTTGTAGGCCTTTAGGTGTTGAGGGCTTTGTCCTTAACGTGTGTTTGGGCTTTGTCCTATCAAGATGTATTTTTCGACCATTGCCTTAATAAATGTTATTTTTGCTGATAAAAAGAAAGAAAGAAAGAAAACTTCAAAGAATTTGGTGTCTAGGGCCACCACAAGTGGCCGGTCTTTTTAGGCAAGGGCCATAGTGGAAGTGGTCAAATGGTATAACAAGAGCAGCCTGAATGGGAGATGTTAAAGAAGATACATCCCAGGCAGCAAATTAATGTTAAAGAAAACGCATATTGGGCCACAAGAAGAATTTTACGTCCGTTCTTACATTGTATCTCACAAGTCATGGTGGGACCATCTAAATAGTTTTGTTGGCACCGCATTCACTTGTGAGAAATGATGTAAGAATAGATATATGTATGATACACTCCAATGTAAGAATAGATGTGTGATATACGAATAGATGTGTAAACTTGGATGTGGACCTACCCCTCATTCCTGGATGGTTTTCTTTGTTGGACGTGTCCTATATATGCATCGCAAATGCGAAATAACTTCATCGAACGGTTGAAAATCTCGTATAATTTTGGCTTTTCTTTACTTGGTGAAGCATTAATGAGAAGGATTTGGCTTCTTTGTAATTTGAGATTGGACTGAAAAGCATTTTTACCAGGTGAAAGTCTAATCTTGTCACTAAGAGTTTATTAATTTTTACCAAATTGTGCGTATATAACAAATTTGAATCCTTGATCGTGAAAATGATGGTCAAGATGCAACTGCTCCCTGCAATCTTGATTGGACTGCAGCGTGAAGGGAAGTTGGGTCAGAAACTTCATACTCCTATGTTATAGGAATACCTTTGAAATCAACGTACGTACACTTCAAACATATGTTTCTGTCCATTTTCGACAAGTGATCTTGCCTCAATAGTTTTGATATTTGTGCCTTAAAATAGAGTATTTTTTACAAGGCAATCACGCTAAGTTAAAGGACTTTGAATAATAACCACTGCACCAAGTGTTCATGGTTGAAAATTCTATAGATTCATTGCAGAATAAAATGTATTTGTTTTTCAAGGACAAAGAAAAAGTAGTAGATTCGTTAGAGGACTGGAAAGGAAACAGGGTTTGGTTAAGTAGGCATGAAAAAAAAAATTCCAAAAAAACAAGAAGAGAAAGTGTGAGTTTGCCGGGCGATTTCCGTCAGTTCATCGGAGCTTTGGTCACAGTGAATTTACAGTCTATGTTGACAATCTACCCAACAGCTACGGGACGCCATGGTTCAGGTTGGTCTTTTCTCAATACGGCTTCATTGATGAAACGTACTTACCAAACAGGAGGAGCAAGAGAATGGGGAACAGATTTGGCTTTGTAAGATATAGAAATCGGAGAGACGCTAAGTTGGCGGTAACCATGGCTAACGGGCTGCTGTTCGGTAGACGAAGTATTATTGTGGAAATGGCAAGATACGATAGTGGCTTCAAGCAGGGCGATACTACGCGATTTGGTTCAGGATCTCAGAACCATGAGATTTCTAGGGTTCCGAATGCTAAAATACCCCATATTCAGGATGATTTCAGAGCACCAAGAGGTAAGCCAAAGTCTATTCCAGTACCTCAATATCATTTTCACACTGAATCAAGCCAGATCCCCAATATGGGGAATCCTAAGGAGCTAGAGAGAAAGGTTACACTTAATTTTCAACCTACTGCTTCTGGTTGGTTGATGACAAGTGCAGTTGCCAAGCTAAAAGAAATTACTACTATGGAAATTGTACAACAAGCTCTTGAAGATCTCGATTTTCAAAATGTTTCAGCCAAATCGTAATTGGGAGGTATGGATTTAATTATTACTTTCCAATCCAAAGAAGATAGACAAGCTGCATTAAGAAATCCAAAGATCCAGGGATGGTTCAAATCTTTTAAACCATGGAATGGTGAACCAAGTAGGAAATCTAGATTGGTGTGGCTTAAATGTAGGGGTACTATTCCACTTAACGTTTGGAGCTTGTCCAATTTTAAACGTATTGGGGAGATATGGGGTGATTTTATTACACTTGATCAGGAGACGTTGAAAGAGGAATCTTACAATGTGGGGAGAATGATGATCGCATCTGAGTGTTTAAATCGTATTGACGAATGGATTAATATTACAGTAAGAGGGAGGAATTATAGCGCAAGGATTTGGGAAGAGGATTGTGATGATCCTTTCAACGAAAAACACATTCGCGATTGGATCATTAACCACATCTCCATCCCGGTGACAAATCCTAAGTCCAGAGAGGATGTTGTTGGGAATGCCTTGTATTCTTTAATCCCACATTGGTTAATTATGTTGTTTTCGTTTTTGTAGCCTATTATAAATAAGGCTTTTGGAGGACTTCTAGGAATTATCTTTTGGGCTTTCATATTGTGGCCTTTCTAGAGTTACGGATTATAGCCGGCTCTTTGTATCTCTTCTTTACGTTGGTTAGTGAATCCTCTCTCTCCTTGCCCGTGGACGTACCCATCTTGGGGAACCACGTATATTTTGTGTCTTTGTGATTTCTTGTTTAGTTTTCAATTTCTCGTTCTTAGCTTGCATTCATAGCGTTCGTTACAACAAACTGGTATCAGAGCCTTAGGTTGCAAAAAACTAGGGTTTCGTTTCTGATTGTGGCTATGGCGGCTAAATTCGAGATTGCGAAGTTTGATGGGCAGAGCAGCAGTTTCAGTCTTTGGAGAGTAAAGATGAAGGCGCTGTTAACCCAACAAGGATTGCACAAGGTTTTGTTAGGCAAGATTAGTTCTGGAATTAAAGAGGAAGATTGGGATGATATGGATGCCAAAGCTCTGAGTTCTATTCAGTTGAGTCTGGCAGATGATGTTCTTCGCGAGGTGGAAGAAGAAGCTTCAGCAGCAGGAATTTAGCTGAAGTTGAAAGGCATATATATGACGAAGTCGCTCACCAACAGGTTATATCTCAAACAACGTCTTTATACGTTTCGTATGCGAGAAGGTATACCTATTAAAGATCATTTAGACGAGTTCAACCGTATTATTATGGATCTGAAAAATATTGATAGTAAAATTGAGGATGAGGACCAAGCCCTAATTTTGCTATGTTCTTTACCACTTTCGTATGAGCACTTTGTTACAACCCTATTGTATGGCAAAGACACGATATCCATGGAGGATGTTAAGGCCAGCCTATATTCGAAAGAATTGAGAAAAAAAGTGTCAGGTGAGAGTGATGCACATGCGGAGGGTTTGTTTGTTAGGGGAAGAGCAACAGAAAGGGTGGAGTCGAGTAATAGGGGAAGATCCAGATCATCAGGTAAGAAGAAGGGAAAGTGCAATTATTGCAAGAAACCCGGGCACTGAAAAAGTGACTGTTTAAAACTCAAGGAGAAGGAAAAGAAGACCAGAAAGGGGGTAAAGTAATTGCTGGAATTGCTGAAAGTTCAGATGAGTCAGATAATGTGTTATCAGTTACAGAGGGCGATTCTCGCTCTAATACCGAGTGGGTTCTAGATTCTGGATGTTCATACCATATGTGTCCGCATAGAGAGTGGTTTTCTACTTATGAGGCGGTCAATGGTGGTACAATTTTGATGGGCAACAACATGGCCTGTAAGACTGTTGGTTCAGGAACGATTCAGCTTAGGATGCATGACGGTATTGTTAGGACTTTATCTGAGGTTCAACATGTTCCGGATTTGAAGAAAAATCTTATATCCCTGGGTGCTCTTGATTCTCATGGTTGCAAATTCCTCGGTGAAGGTGGAGTTTTGAAAGTCTCAAGGGGTGCATTAGTACTGATGAAGGGTCAGAAGCGTAGTAACCTCTATACACTCCAGGGCAGTACAGTTATAGGTGCTGCAGCAACGGTTGCTTCATCCAAGGTTTCAGATTCAGACTTGACTCGTTTGTGGCATATGCGCCTTAGGCATATGAGCGAGAGGGGGATGACAGTTTTGAGCAAACAGGGCTTGCTATGTGGCCAAAAAATTGAGAAGCTGGATTTCTGTGAGCATTGTGTCTACGGCAAGTAGTGCAGGGTAAAATTCAGTATAGCTGTTCATCGCACCAAAGGCACGGTGGATTATTTTCACTCGGATCTTTGGGGTCCCGCAGAGGTAACTTCTAAAGGTGGTTTTTCGATATTTTATGAGTATTATCGATGATTTCTCTCGTAAAGTTTGGGTGTATATGTTGAAACATAAGAGTGATGCCTTTAATACATTCAAACAGCTTAAAACTTTGATTGAGAATCAGACTGGTAAGAAAATAAAACGTTTGAGAACTGACAATGGTATGGAGTTTTGTCTTGGCGAGTTTGATAGATTTTGCAGTGATGAGGGCATTGTGAGGCATCACACAGTGAGAAAAAC
Organism: Rhododendron vialii; assembly: GCF_030253575.1. Classification (NCBI taxonomy): domain Eukaryota; kingdom Viridiplantae; phylum Streptophyta; class Magnoliopsida; order Ericales; family Ericaceae; genus Rhododendron; species Rhododendron vialii. The sequence goes on along the minus strand of NC_080558.1, from coordinate 8,443,448 downwards.
CCCTCAGCAAAATGGTGTGGCTGAACGAATGAACAGGACTCTTTTGGAGAAGACACGTTGTATGTTGTCCAATTCCGGATTGGGCAAAGAATTTTGGGCTGAAGCCGTTTCCACAACATGCTATTTGGTGAACAGGTCTCCGTCGACTGCTATTGAGTGTAAGACTCCGTTTGAGGTATGGTCAGGTCATCCGGCTGATTATTCTGTGTTGCGTATTTTTGGGTGTCCAGCTTACGCTCATGTGAATGAAGGTAAATTGGAGCCACGAGCCAAGAAGTGTATTTTCTTGGGTTATGCAGCAGGTGTCAAAGGGTACAGGTTATGGTGCTCTGATGATTTGAAGTTTTTGATCAGTAGGGATGTGACTTTTGATGAAAATTATCTGATTAAGGGGTCTAAGTAGGTTGATGATACAGTTCAAGAACAGAGTGTTCGAAAGCAGGTGGAGTTTTTGAGTGAATCTTCCGACTCAGGGAAGAAGCACATTGAACAGCCAATTGAAGAGGAGTTCAAGAGTTCAGACACAGAGGTTGACGCATTAGTTGAGCAACCACGCACTATTGCTAAAGATAGGCCAAGGAGGGAGATTCGACCTCCTGAAAGGTATTCGGCTTATTCTGAGATGGTGGCCTATGCTTTATCAGTTGCTGAAATAGTTGAGTATGAGGAGCCTTCAAACTATACAGAAGCTGTTTTGAGCGTTGAGTCTGCACAGTGGTTTGTTGCTATGAATGAGGAGATTGAGTCTCTTCAGAAGAATCAGACATGGGAGTTAGTAGAACCGCTGAAAGGGAAGAGAATTGTTGGGTGCAAGTGGGTCTTCAAGCGCAAACCAGGTATTCCAGAGGTAGAAGATGCTCGGTTCAAAGCTTGGCTAGTGGCGAAAGGATACAGCCAGAAGGAGGGTGTTGACTACAATGAGGTATTTTCACCAGTTGTAAAACATAGTTCCATTCGCACTTTACTTGCTATTGTTGCATGTTATGATCTTGAGTTAGAGCAACTTGATGTCAAAACTGCGTTTTTGCATGGCAAGCTTGAGGAACAGATTTATATGCGTCAGTCTGAGGGATTTGTTGTTTCTGGTAAGGAGAATCACGTTTGTTTACTTCGTAAGTCTTTGCATGGCCTCAAACAATCCCCTAGGCAGTGGTATAAGCGGTTTGATACATTTATGATAAGCCAGTCATATTCAAGAAGTGAGTATGACAGTTGCGTGTATTTTCGAAAACTTCCAGATGGTTCATTTGTTTATCTACTGTTGTATGTTGATGATATGCTTATTGCTGCCAAGAGTGTATCAGAAATCAACAGGTTGAAACAACAGTTAGGTGGTGAATTTGAGATGAAAGATTTGGGTGCGGCAAAACGTATTTTGGGTATGGAGATTTGCAGAGATCGAGTAGCTGGCAAATTATTTTTGAATCAAAAGTTTTATGTTCTTAAAGTGCTTGAGCGCTTTGCCATGCAGAACTCGAAGCCAGTCAGTACCCCTTTGGCAGCACATTTTCGACTTTCAGCTGAGTTGTCACCACAGTCGGAGGATGAGGAGAAGTATATGTCTCAGGTTCCATATTTATGCGCAGTTGGGAGCCTTATGTACGCCATGGTATGTACTCGTCCTGATATTTCACATGCAGTTAGTGTCGTTAGTCGTTATATGGGGCGTCCAGGAAAGGCACATTGGGAGGCTGTGAAATGGATACTACGGTATTTGTGCGGAACTGCAGGTGTTGGTTTATTGTTTGGGGTTGCCAATTCTGGTAATCATACTATTGGTTATGTTGATTCGGATTTTGCCGGTGACCACGATAAGAGGAGGTCTCTGACAGGTTATGTTTTTACTCTGTCCGGAAGTGCCATTAGTTGGAAAGCTACTTTACAGGCTACAGTCGCGCTGTCTACAACAGAAGCGGAGTATATGGCCATTGCTGAAGCTGTGAAGGAAGCATTGTGGATGAGAGGTTTGCTTTGTGAGCTTGGTCTTGCACAGGGTGTGAGTTCAGTATTTTGTGATTCGCAGAGTGCTATACATTTGACTAAAAATCTGATGTATCATGAGAGGACCAAGCATATCGATGTCAAGTATCACTTCGTTCGGGATATCATCTCACAGAAGCAAATTGAGGTGAAGAAAGTGGGTACGGCAGATAACCCAGCAGATATGTTGACTAAACCGGTTCCGGTTGCCAAGTTCAAGCATTGCTTGGTATTTGCAGTTGATCGCCCCTCGGGAGCATTTGGCGAGTGAGAGGTTAGAAGGGGATAGCTATATTTGGTGATTTGGTTCAGTGGAATTCAAGTCAAGGTGGAAAATTGTTGGGAATACCTTGTATTCTTTAGTCCCACATTGGTTAATTATGTTGTTTCCGTTTTTGTAGCCTATTATAAATAGGGCTTTTGGGGGACTTCTAGGAATTATCTTTTGGGCTTTCATATTGTGGCCTTTCTAGAGTTACAGATTATAGCCGGCTCTTTGTATCTCTTCTTCACGTTGGTTAGTGAATCCTCTCTCTCCTCGCCCGTGGACGTACCCATCTTGGGGAACCACGTATATCTTGTGTCTTTGTGATTTATTGTTTAGTTTTCAATTTCTCGTTCTCAGCTTGCATTCATAGCGTTCGTTACAACAGATGTCACCGGTTCGGATGGTGATTTGGCAGAGAAAAGAGCTCTGGACAAACCAAGTCTTGCTGAGTTGGAAGCAAAGTCACCAGACAAAGCATTTACAGAAGGGAACTTGACGGCTACTTTGCTGCTAGAGGATGGAAACTCAAGAATAGTGCATGTTCCTAGGGAGGATGTTATTGTTGCAAATGCAACAGCTCAAGAAGAAGAGTCTATAGTGGGGGAGTCTCTGGCTAATAACAATCAACCAATAGGAAATAAGGAACAACAAGCTGACCTGGAGGAGATGCCAGTGAAACAAACCGAAGTTATGCATAACCAATGTGTTATCTCAAACCCTGATGTCCAAATAGTGTTACAAAATGTCACCAACGAGGCAGCTGCTGGTGACATGCTATCTTCATCTTCGGGGGTTGAGAAATCAGCCATGGGAAGTGGAGAGGTCAGGGGAAGCGTGGGGGAAAGAAATGTAAATAATTTTTTTCAAAATATCAGTTTGGCCCCTCTAACTATTATTGAACTACGTAGAAAATATGCAGTTTCCAAGGGCAAAGCTGAGTAATTTGGTAAATGATCAAGTTAGTTGGGTAGCTAACTCTGTCAGTGAAAAGCTAACATCAACTGAAACTTCACAGGAGGAATATGATGAGAATGAACCTCTCCTTGATCATAATGAAGACAATCACATTGAGGAGGAGCCTATTCTTGCTCCCATAAAAGCTGCCATAAACGGGGTTAAGGGAAAGAAGAAGAGGAAGACTATTGATGACATCCTTGGCTTCACAAAGGTCAACTCTGCTAACAACAAGGGAAGGAAAAATAAACAAAAGTGTGAGGTTTACAGATCAGCAGTTACAGCACTTGCATTATCTGCTTCTATTTCTTTTGGAGGATTTGTCAACAGAAATAGAATTTTATTGAATGAGGCACAAGCTGTTTGGGCATGCAACAAAATCATAGGCCTGGGATATGATGGAGATGAAGATAAAGTTGTAAGTAAAATTGCTGAGATGGAAGCCCAGGACTTGGACAGAGCTGACGGAACAAAAATCTGTATCTAAGGATTCAATACGGTGGAATGATATCTGTGAATTTTGGAAGTAGATGTTGTTGGAACCACTGGTGGCCTTATCTATATCTGGAAATCAAAACTTTTTTGCTTGGAGGAAACTGTGGGATCAAGATACTGCTTGGCCTTCTCTTGTTGCGGCAGTGGAGCTTGAGTGGATTTGGCTACTTCATTATCATGACTAGGTATCATTGATGGATTGGATTCAGTACTTGGATGTTGCCTTAATCCCTTGTGCAACAATTTTTGTTATTTTTTTGGAGTAATACATCTTGCTGACTGCTGCTTATTGCTGTTTTTGGTACTGCTGCTCTTGCTTTTTGGATTGCTTCTTGCTGCATAACCTGTTGATGAACTTATGTTGATCTGAATTGGATGCCCAATTTACTGAATGGGGTGGAATATGCTGCTGAAATATCTGCTATTCTCTCTTGGAAGTTATTTTAGACCTTACCTTACAAAAGGTTTCAGCCTGTTGCCTTGTCAAGTGCATGGGATACGGATGAGGATTTAATGCGTATTGTTGTGTTACTATCAGGAAAAGACTTTTAGGGTGAAGCATTTGCTTGTAATTTGGGTCTATAAACCTTGAAATTTGGGTGTGTTGTTCGGGTTGATTTCTTGTCAATCCTTAGAGCTAGAATAGCATATGGTTGTTGTGGTGCAGGGTGTCAATTTAGTGGGGTGTTACTCTCATGATTTCTTTCATTATTAATATAATTCCTTTTTCGCCGTTCAAAAAAAAGTGGGCATGAAAAAATAATTTAAAGGCTTGCTCTTAAGAAGTCGTGAGTTCGAATCCTACGAAGGTCAAATTAACATTCCAAACAACCAAAGCTTGGATTTCCCTTGTGGTGTCATTTGCCATGTCAAGGGTTCGAGCCGTGGTACACGCACTCACACCACAAAAAAAAAACATTCCAAACATTGGGGTGAAAAATTGCCTAGCTATTAGTTTTAGGGCTCCACAAATAATGGAGCTACGCACAAGCTGGTCTAAATATCCGTTATTAAAAAAAATAAAGGACGAAAAATGGAACAATATATGCCTTATCTTTCTCACTCCTCAAATTCACCTAAACTTCATATCTTCTTATAATTCATTGTCATATTTTTGCTTTTGTATATATTCTTGTAATTTATCAAACATTTTTTTCCCCTCTTGTTCAAACAGATATGAAGGATAGGGAGCATGTTGTTGCCCTTGATAATCATTGGGCCCCACAATCAACCATGATCTATATCACACTAAACTAATATTACGATTGATATATTTGAGATCAAGAGCTGGAATGTCCGATTCTTTGACAGTGTACGAGTACGAAGGGGACGCCCTAAACGGGGAGGGGGAGGGGAAGGGATCACTCGATTAATAACTATTGTTCGTAATAAGTATGAGATGAGAAATTGATTAATTCCCCTATGTACTGATGTAATTTTTTTTTTTGTCAGACGGAAATACATTTTGTATGGACAATAGAAAATGATGTGAAATTGTAATTTATTTCGTGGATTTTTTTGGAGCCATGGTTTTACTCCTATAGAAACATTTGTGTTTTTATCCTGACATCAACACTCAAGATGTTTTTCTCTTTTTCTTCTTCCTTTTCTACTTCATTCGCGAAAAACTTAAGAGGTTACTTTGCACTAAAGGAGAAGTACAAAAAGAGGATGGACAACTCGTTTATCTGCATGGCACATATCCGGACTGTCCATCTAAGCAATCAGTGGTCCGGATTGAAAACAAACTCCTTTACTCTTTTTAATCCGGACCGTTAAAATATCTTGGACGACTTGGATGTACCCTGCAGCCCTAGAAGACACCCCTGCACTACAGGGGTACTTTCCGATTCTGTATATCTCCAGAGATCATTTTTATTTTTATCAGCCCTAGAGATCATTACACTACAAGTTTGTAGAAAAATGATTAGGTGAGTAAATGTGCATTCAGTTATAATTTGCTCAAGTTATGAGTTTATGAGGTCTAGTTTCTGAGTACGTAGCAACATTTACACTTATGGGCGCATGGAACATGATCTATTTTTGATCTCTCTGTATTCGGCTCAATGAATCAAACCATTTGAAGGATTAACCTCACTGTTTGCTAGTATGGGAGCTCAATTAAAATTTGAGCAAAGCTTCGTATGATCTTGCCCAACACGAGTATTAATAGCCCGTAGATTGTCAAATGTGGTTGTTCACTTTTAGAGGGGCAGTTGGTCCAAGAATGTTTTTGTTAACTTATAACACGAAATACAGAGATAATAGGACCTCAATAGTTTGGATATTTGTGCCTTCAAATATATTTTTTCCTTGGCATATTCACGCTAAGTTATTGGTAGGTAGATGGACTTTGAAAATTCTCTAGGTTAAAGTCAGAATGAAATATATTTGTTTTTCTTGGACAATGAAAGTAGTAGATTCGTTAAAGGACCACAAAGGGAACAATAACGCGAAAGAAACCGGGTTTGGCTAATTCGGCACGAAAAAACAAATAAAAGATTTACCCTCAAGCGGTCGCAAGTTCAAATCCCACGAAGGTCAAACATTCCAAACATTGCGGTCAATGAAAGATTGCCCAGCCTTTAGTTTGAGGGCCCCACGAATAGTTGAGCTTCGCACAAACGGACCCGAATGTCCCCTTATAAAAAATATATATAAAGGACCAAAAATTTCAAAGTCTTCCATTTCTTAGTTCGAAGTCATTTTGGACAAGTGAGATTATATATAACGCGGTCACGACCATCGAAAACGAAGTCCTATAAAGCAAAGTCTCTAGGGGTGTTCAAGAAAATTGTTCGAACCGTAAAACCGGTCCGATCCGGACCAATCCGTCCTATTGGTCCGGTTCTGCGGTTCTATGGTTAGGTTTGTTAAGGAAATAGAATCCCACATTGCTTGGGAGTGGAATGGGTGATCACTTAATAACATCTGGGACCTCTCCACTCATTGCCAATTGGTTTTGAGATGGATGTAAAGTATCCATATGGTATCAGAGCGGGGCCCGTTCCACCCCACATTTTAAAAATTAACAATCCACACCCCACGATGACAGACCAGCAAAAAGGCTGCACGATGATAGGACCCAAAAGTGGCCACACGTGACAGACCTGAAATACGGCTGCACGTGAGGGGGGATGTTAAAGAAATAGAATCCCACATTGCTTGGGAGTGGAATGGGTGATCACTTAATAACATCTGGGACCTCTTCACTCATTGCCAATTGGTTTTGAGATGGATATAAAGTTTCTACAAGGTTATGGTTCCAAAAAAATAAGAACCGTTAATTTTGGTTCGGTTACCGGTTCTCTCAACCGTGGTTAGAACCGAACCGGACCGTTTAAAACTAAGATAAATATAGGAAGACATGTGTGTGTGTAATTAATTAAATATATATTTGAATTTGGTAGGTTAATCTTTTTTTTCTAAACTTAATTTATTTAGAGATGAAATCTCATTTGTTAGTTGGGAAAGCTTTTATTTTTCTTCCTTCATTTCTTATTCCAGCAGATTATCTTCCTATTTCTTTAATTTTATGAGTTCATATTTTGTGAATAAGTGTTTGGATACTTATTGGATAGAACCGAAACCGAACCAAAATCGGATCTGTCTTGCGGTTTGGTTCTGATTAGGTTCCATGCATATTTTGGTTAGGTTCTGGTTCTCAATTTTTTAGAACCGTTTGAAATGGTCTAGTTACTGGTTTTCTAGAGAACCGGACTAATCCGGACCGTGTACACCCCTAAAAGTCTCCATTTGTTCATCTAACGGATATTTTATAGGACTTGGATACTCTTAGTCCCACAAATATTATACCGTTCAGTTGCACGAAAAAAATGAGAAAATCAACTTTCACATTGAAAAACGTGCACTTTCCTCTGATATAGGTCTTGCCAAATGGAAGGATTTTTAGTTTTCATGCAAGGTTTCTTGTCAAAAGAACCCATGCAACCAAATAAATTTTATTTGTTTTTACTTTAACTCACTGCAGCTTTCTTGGGAATTCCTACACAGTATTTCCGCAAATGAACGGAACCTCTGCATGGTTTTGCTCAGCCTATTGTGGATCTTTCTCGAGCTCACTTCGATGATTGAGATTGTACATTTCTTCAATTTAGTTGAGAAAATTAACTAACCTGAAGATAATGTGGACCGGATAAATTTTTTTTTTGAATGGCGAATTTTTTATATTAATCTCTGAACAATGTATAAAGATTAACAGGATAAGGAGAACAGCACATATGCCAAGCCCGAGACCCAATTCCTTAATTGATTGGCAAGTTGCCAACCAAAAAACAACCCAATGGGAGAAGCCCAAACTCTTAAAAGGCCTAAAAGCCCAAATAAAATGGGACAAACTCAAACAATTAAGCCCAAATCAAACCCTAACAAAACCCTAGACTGCCGATAGCCGCCTCATCCAAACATTTACTTCTTTTTATTGATTGAGCCAGGAATCTAAGATTTCCATGAGTAAAGGATGGATCAGATTTCTACTCAATCTGGTAATGTGATGTTTGGTCGGATGTGTCAGCAGGAATTGTAATCCTATTTATGTCTTTTCCAAACATGAGAATTCTGAAAGTATGACATCAAATTCTTGTTATTGTCCTTCCAAACTTTGGAATTATTGAAGTATGACGTCACATTGTCATTCTTCCTCAAAATTTCTGCCATCCAAATTGGGTAGAAATCACAATACGTTATTCTATATGAGTCGCCATTACTTCTAAATATCAGTTCAAACAAAAATTACTTCTAAATAGATTAACACAGTGATGCATTTGCACTAAACAATTATGCTCCCCAACATATTTACAAACAACTTATTTCATTATTTAATTTTTTTTAAACAATAAAAGAGAAAACAGTACAGTAGCAGCTTGCAGTAGCAAAATTCGAACACGAACATCGGGGAAATCTTGTCCACCATGTCAACCTCCTTGGCCCAAATTAAGCTTTTAATTTGTGTGACAAAATCATCCATGTCGAGGGCTGTGGCCCCAAGGATCATCGGAGTTCAGTCACACAATATTATGAATTGTAATTTAGTCAATGGACTGATTAATCATGAAGCGGTTGCCTTCTTTGGATCATGATGCATCATGAACGTGCCAATACGTGATTGGGGCGAAATTTTCCGGACCTCTTTTGGATACACCTTTTGGGTAGAAATCACCATACCTTATTTATACGAGTCAACATTACTTCTAAATAGGGGTGGCAAATTGACCCAAACCCATTAAGAAATCCAAACTCACCTATTAAAAAATAAATCCAACCTAACTCATTTATTAATTGGATTAGAATGGGTCCAAACCCATCTAACCCATTTATTATTGGGTCTTAATTGGATTTCAATTGGGTCAACTTAAATGCCTAATAGGTCATGAACATTACTCAACAAAAAAATAGAATTACCTCAGAAATGAAAAAAACAAAAGTATACATGTTACGTGAAGCGAACCTTTTTCTTGGTCAAATCGGGAATTGGTAACTCGGTTTGAACAGTTTCATGTTACGAATTCCAGTTACAGTACAAGCCGAGTCGAGCCGAGTTCTATAGTGAACTCGTACACTAACCGAACCAAAAATTCGAACTCAAACTTCGTTTGTTTGTAAAAGAGCCGAATCTGGTTTGAGCCGAGCTTATACAAAATGAGCCGAGGATTTAGAGTGTTGAACTCAACTCATTCGGTTTCAGTAACAATTCACCGAAAAACCGGATGACCTCACCCCGATTAAGCATCAAACAACTGTAATCTACAAAGAGGAAATGAGGTGCGCAGATCAGCAAGTGGAAGGAAAAGTACGAACGTGTTTTTAATTTCTGTCTTAACTTTGAGGGAATCGTGGCAGTTAATTTGGGCTAGAGTACTAGTAGTTACTCCATGTTCTATTAAGGACTGCACAAGTTGTATGGCGTAATTGGGGCTGCAAACGAACCGAGCAACTCGCAACTCGGCTCGTTAGTGGCTCATTCAAGCTCGGCTCGGAAGTTAAATGAACGAGCTCAAGCCAATTTTTTCAGCTCGTTTTGTAAACGAGCTGAGCTCGAGCTATGATAAGCTCGACTCATTCGGTTTCAGTAACAATTCACCGAAAAACCGGATGACCTCACCCTGATTAAGCATCGAACAACTGTAATCTACAAAGAGGAAATGAGGTGCGCAGATCAGCAAGTGGAAGGAAAAGTACGAACGTGTTTTTAATTTCTGTCTTGACTTTGAGGGAATCGTGGCAGTTAATTTGGGCTAGAGTACTAGTAGTTACTTCATGTTCTATTAAGGACTGCACAAGTTGTATGGCGTAATTGGGGCTGCAAACGAACCAAGCAACTCGCAACTCGGCTTGTTAGTGGTTTGTTGAAGCTCGGCTCGAAAGTTAAATGAATGAGCTCAAGCCAATTTTTTCAGCTCGTTTTGTAAACGAGCTGAGCTCGAGCTATGATAAGCTCGGCTCGAGTTGGCTCGCAAGCCGGGGTATATATACTTAAGTTAGGGGTTTTATTGTTATTTCATAATTTGTTCTTTCCGTTTTTACTTTCCAGTCAACCAAGGGAGGCGAGAGCACACGCACACCAGTATATCCCCGCTCCATAGGAAAATGAAAGATATATATATACCTTCACAATCAAATTTTTTTTTGTTAATTTGGTCATTTTAGTATATAGAGGTATTATGGTAATTTAAGTATGCAAGGGTAATTTGGTCATTTTAGTGTATATGGTATTTTAGTCATTTTTAATTTTAATTGGGTTAATGTGCGGGTTGGGTTTGATTTTAAATAAATGGGTTGGGTTGGATATGGGTAATTAGACTCCTAACTAATTGTGTCTAAATGGGTCAATGACCCATTAACGACCTAACCCATCTATAACTTACCAAATTTTAATCAAACCCGCCCATTTGACACCTCTACTTCTAAATATCAGTTCAAATAAAAATTACTTCTAAATAGATAGATTAACACGGTGATGCATTTGGACGAAACAATATTTTCCCAACAGATTTACAAACAACTTATTTCATTATTTTAATTTTTTTTTTACAACAAAAGAGAAAACAGCATAGTACAGTACAGTAGCGGCTTGCAGTAGTGAGAGAAAACAGTACAGTACAGTAGCGAGATTCTCCCAACAGATTTACAAACAACTTATTTTCATTATTTTACTTTTTTTTTTACAATAAAAAAGAAAACAGTACAGTACAGTAGCGAGATTTGAACACGAACATCTGGAAATCTTGTCCACCATGCCAACCTCTTTGGCCCAAATTAAGCTTTTATTAATTTTGAGACAAAATCATCCATGGCGGGGAGGGTTGTACGGCCCAGGTTTATCTAAAGCAAGTTTACTCTCCATCGTATGATCTGTTTGAACAACACAAATGCTTGTCAGTCACACAATATTATGAATTGTAATTTAGTAATTAATGGCCATGATTAATCATGACATATCTCTTGGTCTCATGCTATGAATTTTTGGCAGAGAAGAACAGGATTTTAGTTTTTTACAAAACAAATATCAATTCAATTGAACGTACGAGAACATTACCCACCTCTGTGATTGATTACTTCAGTGCAGTGAAACCAACTTAAAGAAATATACCCACTGAACGTACTAACTAGAGAGTAGGGTAACCTTTACTGATGAATTCCAAAGTAGATGAAGAAATATAGGAATCCATTTCTTTTCATATTTGTATGGAAAAACATTTATAAATTTGCGATTCAAATACAACCAATACCACTGAGGAGGTTTCAAACTGTTAACATAATATTAGGAAATATTATGTTGTCATATTTTCTAAGTTTTATTATTCTATTTCTAGTTTAGGCAGATTATTATTTATGTTTCCTAGTTAGTCTAGGTGTCCTTATTATGCGTATTTCCTTGTTATGCACCTTGTAGCCTATATAAAGGCGTGCTAGGTTATGATTTGATGACAATCAATAATATATCATTTCTCTTTTCTTCACACAAACTATGAGAGAGCAAAATTCTAAGTTTTACTACCAGGACAGTTTCTCAACTACGTAAACTTTCATTAATTTTTTTTAATAATCAGGTGTTCAGACCAATTTACGCACACCTCAACTAATCTTCAAATTTTTTTGGGGCGATACAGCGGAAAGGAGGAAAATTCATAGCGGAAAGGAGGAAAATTCATTTGGTTAAATGGGAGGTGATCTCAAAAAAAAAGGAGTATGGAGGGTTGGGGGTAAAGAATTTGATGATCCAAAATCTAGCCCTTTTAGCTAAATGGTGGTGGAGATTTTATAAGGACAATGACTCTCTATGGGTGAAGGTGATCAAAAGCAAATACAACTTGGAGCAAAGCTGTTGGTTACCTCGCTTGCCATCCTCTGGTAAGGCCTCGAACATTTGGAAGGACATATGTTCGATAGGGGAACCCTCCTCAAGTATCGGGTCAATTATTCAGGAAGGTTTCAGGTTAGTGGTTCACTCTGGGCAGAAGATTCTGTTTTGGAACCAGATTTGGTTAGGGGACACGACTCTTAAAGAGGAGTTCCCTCGCCTCTACCTTATTTCTACTCAAAAAGAGAAGGTGGTTGGAGATTTATGTGATACAAGTAGTGATGGTAGGTGGAATATGCTTTTCCAGAGGAGGCTAAGGGATTGGGAAGTTCGTCAATTCAAAGACTTGCTTATGAGGTTACAGCGTGTGTCTTTGTATTTGTCCAAAAACGATGCACTGAGTTGGAGATGGGCGACTGACAATTGCTTTTCGGTAAAATCTGTTTACAATAGATGGGAGCAACTGAATTTCGAAACCAACCGGGTGATGATTTCGATTTGGACTAGCATTAGCCCCCCCAAAGTGGAAATTTTTTCGTGGCAAGCTCTTCAGAATAGAGTGGCTACGAGATCGGTTCTCCTACAAAGAGACTTAATTCCGGATGGACAATCGGTTTCGTGCCCCTTCTGTTCAGTGCATCTCGAAACTCCGGAACATCTTTTCTTTCATTGTCAATTTTCTTGGGATGTTTGGTCGTTGTTGATAGACTGGTGGCATGTTTGTTGGGTGTGCCCTGGCTCTCTGATTGATTTATTCTCATGGTGGATAGGTAGTGGTTTCAAAAATCTTTGAGAAATATTTGTGGGAAACGACTTTCCATGCTGCAATTTGGTCCGTTTGGTTGGCTCGGAATGAGATTGTTTTCAACAATGCGTCTTGGCTAGTGGAGGATCTTGGGGAGCTAATTAAAACTAGGGTAGCAATGTGGGTCAAGGTGAAGTTCGATATTAAGGTGCACTCGGTGGAAGATTTCAAGGGCTATATTGATGGAATGAGAAAGGAGAAAGTGTAGCTAGTGAATCTTGCAATGAGGATGAGGGCGATCCAATTTTCTATTGGATGGTCCTCTCTTTTTTTCCTGTTTTCCCGCTTTGTTTTCCTCTCTCAGTAAGCGTGTGTGCTTAGTGAGTTTCTCTCTCGATGTACCCTTTTCGAGCCAATAAAATTTTCTTTTGCTGAGCAAAAAAAACTATACCAACCCCTAGGGCTACTGGATTCACAAGATGAACAATTCTCCGATTTAAAATAAGAGAAGTGGAAACAAAATTAAAAGACAAGTCCAAGTAAAGGGTCATTACCTGCAACAAGTGGCAGTTCTAAAACGGATGTGGATCGATTTGACTCATGAGTATGCAAAGTACGGCCCTGTTTTTTGTCATTTTCTATTTTTCGAGAATGATTCCACTAAGGGTTGTTTTTGGAATTAACTCGATCGTCCAAATAATTGAGTGGTCCAGTGTCTCAATACCTCAACCACCATACGGGCCAATTTGATGAGCTCACCTTGACAACCAACGGATTTAGAACCTTTCATATCAGGGTTCGTCTCTCACCGCATGCTATCAATTCATGATAGTATGCAATGAACCTCTTTTTTCTTTTTCTTTTTTAAATCTAGTAAGGATTCCAATATCCGTCAATTTCTTTAATTTTTAGAAACTAAATAGAAAGTTTCTAAAAAAGTTACAAAAATTTCGTTTATCAATCTTTGTATACTTTATTCAATTACTCTTTTTTTTTTTTTTTGAATTAGAAAATTTCAATTAGGTGTATTCTTTCCTCAATCTTGACCAATTAATAGAAAAAATCACTTTTGTTCAGCATGTTCTATTCGATACATGTAGGAGAAGAACCCGACACTGATCCACCCTTACCCCATCCTAGATCAACTATCTTAAGGTTATCGTACCAGTTTTGATAACATTCTCATGTCACAACCAAGTCAATAATAATATTTCTAGAATTTATGTGCGCAAAACAAATCAGTAATAAATGGGTTTTCATTTAGTTTTTTTTTCTGAATTTTTGTCTCTTGAGAGAAGTTTTCGTGAACGGTTGCAACATCTTTTCACATGAATTGTGAATAGATAAGTATAATACCCATTTATGTGGTATGTGTTTATTTGAAAGTGGTATGGGGTACGTGCCTAAGTCCTGGGGATAACCTCAAGGATAAGCGAGCTAGTTATGAAATTTAAAAAAAAAAAAGTAAAGAAAAGAAAAGTATATTTAGATAGGGATGTTTATCATAAGGATTGATGTGTTAGAATAGTCATGACCCATCCAAACAAAAGTGAACCTAAGCCCGATATACCTGCGTTCAACTTAAAATATGACTTTGTCTCTACTACTTAATTAATATTTGACATCATGCTTGGTAGGTCATAATCCTTTATGCTCTCCTTCAAAAAGTAATTGACACTTCTAAGTGTATTCAACAAACAGACCTCAGTACTAATGGCTTCATGACTGGTGAAATCTTCAGACATGAAGTAGATCCCATAACTTGCGCACATCAGCAGGTTCACAATATACTAAAATTGTTGCAAAGAGGTGTCGTAAAGCTAATGGCATTTTGAAAGAGGCAGTCTCAAGTAAACTTTCTAATCCAGTCTTCAAATTGTAGCAATCCACTTCTTTCAGCAGCTTCTTTGAAGGATGAACATTTATACATCAATAAATCAGCAAAAGATGTGGGGCTTCTGACATGGTTAAGCAAAAGCCTCAAATAATATCTTTCTCCTTCTGGAGGATTAGCTCCATTGATACGTCCATTTACACCTCTTATTTTTCTTTCTTCCCAACACTTGCCTCCTTATTCCATACAAAATAGTGAAATTCTCTGGGAACTCCCTGTAAAGACATTTCCTTGATAAAACTTGTAAGTGCTCTGTATTTTTTAACATTGAGCATTTAGTCAATGAGTTTGTGGACTTCGCTACAGGTATGATTGAGTGTTTTTATTTTTATTTTTATATATATCTATAGCATTGACATTCTGTCAGTCACCAATCCCAAAACCAATTTTAAAGGAGGAAACATTTTCACCCTTCCGATGTAAGATATTTTACTTGAAAAATATTGAACTTCACTTTCTCCTCTCCTCTCTCTCCTCGTCGTCGTGTTCTCCGTGGGCTCCAGGTTGCGGGCGGCGGTTCGTTAGGACGGCAAGGGTTCCTCAGGCCGGCTCCGCCGGCAGATTGTGGCGCCTCTGTCCCGTCCCTCTTCCTCGTCTCTAGATCTGCTGTTCCTGGTCCGGCGGTGAGCTTAATAAAGTGTGTGGATGCTGTTTGGGGATTTTTCCGTTCTTTTTCATCTGTTTTTTTTCCGTTCTATTCTACCGGCGGGTTTTCCCCGTCTGGTTCTGTACCAGTCTAGATGTACCAATCTAGATGCTCTAGATCTAGTGGGTGATGGTGGTGGGCAAATAACTCGGCGCCTATTGAGGAATGGTCCAGTGTTGGTGATCTTTGTGTGTTTGGATGTTTGTTTTGGGGCTGGGGAGTCTCGGTGGTGTTTGTTGGGGTTGGTGGTGGTACGGTGGTGTTTGTTTGGGCTGCAACAGATTTCGACTGGATGAAGATAGGTCTTTGGTCGCCGCGGTCCGGAGATGTTCGTTCCTCTTCTTGGTCTGCCCAATGAACCTTTTGGTTTTTGTCCAGGAGACCTGCTAGATTTTAGTTGTTTTTTTGTTGTTTTGCTTTCGGATTTCAGCGATGCTTAATTGTTTACAGGTTTGAGCTATGGATCCTTTTTGATCATCTGTTATCTAGATCGAGATTGGTTCTTATGTACCGGCGTTATCGCGGGGCCTGCTTCGGCAGTAGGTACCTGAGATCGACGTTTAGGTTACTTTGGTTCTTTCCTGTATTTGTTCTGAAATCTGTTTGCCCGGTGGGCTTTTGATGAATGAATGACCTTTTCAAAAAAAAAAAAAAAACAATGGCAGTTAGGTATGACATTATTTGGCAAATGGAGCCTAATTCTCTCCAAATAGAATATTTCGGCAAATTATTTGGCGTTCTTTTTTTCTTATTAATAATGATATGTTTTCTATCATTATTGTTATATGTCTTGTGCATTTATAAATTGTACGTGGCTGTTCATCACAATGGCATTCGGAATTTGATCATGATTCATTTGTGCTATATTAGTTCCCTTTTTTTCCAAGTTGGATAGCCGCTCTGTATGTTCCCAATTTCAAACATCCACTTAGAATATCCCATGAACTTTTCTCACAAATATTGACAGGTGGAATAAATGGAAGGGCAACAGGAGCAATTCATCAAACACCTTATGTGCAATGAGTATTCATCAAACTTTTGAGCATGATATTTAACATAAAAGCAAGAAAAGCTTCAAAGTAGATTCACCGTGAGAGAGAGAGAGAGAGAGAGAGAGAGAGAGCAATACACATTTTTTAAAAAACTTACCAGTGTATCATACCGACACGAACTTTTAATTTCAAATGGATGACTTTGGTAATTTCTTCCCCATAATTCAGTCTTGAATTTAGAACGGACGAGAATCTAGAGGCTAATTCAATGGAACTCTTGACTATAGGAGGGTATTCAGTCTTGAATTTAGAATGGAGGAGAATCGAGAGAGGCTAATTCAAGGGAACTCTTGACTATCGGAGAGTTGGGAGGGAGAAGGACATTCGAGAGGCTCTTCAAATGGTCTAGGAGAGTTGTGAGGGATGCAACAGTTGTCTTATGCTTGAAGAGAACACGGTTCATAGAGGATTGTGGTTTTGGAGAGACACAACAGTTCGGATTGTGGTATTGTTTCCAATTGGGTTGGGTCTGTTATTTAGGGTTTGTTTGAGGGGTATTTTTGAAAGTGGAAAGTGTGGGAAACACTTTTGAGGTTTCATGTTTTTATAAGTAGAGTAGATAAATGTATAATGGAGATGATATATATGTGGAGATTAGTCAAGATAAAATCCTAGACACCTTTGTTAGGAAAAGTATATAAAAAAAGGAGATTATATAACGATGCTATCCATACATATAAATAGGTACATACTTTACACAGTTGGAAAATTGTCGAAACTATCATCGTTAAACTTGAGTGACAACAGAATTTCTGGACAAATACCGTTCGAGATCGGGGGACTGTCCAATTTGGCTTCTCTTGATCTCTCCATGAACATGCTAAGCGGACCGACTCTGGGTCAAATCGGAGAAATCTCAAGTTTGCTGTTTCTATGCCTGAGCAAAAACCAACTGAATGGGAGCATTCCATATCAGATTGGTAATCTTGGAACTTTACAAAGCCTGCTGGATCTTAGTGACAACTCACTCACCGGAGAGATTTCGCCTCAGCTCGGGAAGCTGATCGATGAGCCTAGAAGCTTTAAACCTCTCCCACAACTCTCTCTCCGGTTCTATACCGGATTCATTTATCGGAAATGCTCAGCCTGTCAACGATCGATTTGTCGTTCAATGAACTGGAGGGTCCTCTGCCTGACTCCAAGGTTTTTAATTCGTCTCCGCCCGAAGCGTTTTCTCATAACAAGAATCTATGTGGTGATTCAATCCAAGGTTTGACACCATGCAACAACTCAGTGTCTGGAGGTGGTGGTAACTGGTAAGGAAAACAAAGGAAACTCACGGTTAATCATTATCACAGTTTCTACCTCGTTAGGCTCGTTGTTTCTCTTGCTTTTGCTTGTTGGGGCTGTCGCGCTTCACCGAAAAGTAACCGGAGAAGCCAGAAAGAAGATGGTGTAAAGGGAGAAAACATCTTTTTGATCCAGAATTTCTGTGGAAGAATTGTGTATGGAGATATTATCCACGCTACAGAAAATTTCGAAGATGCATACTGCATTGGACAGGGCGGATTGGCCAGAGTCTACAAAGTTTTTTTTTGATCGGCATAATAAATTTTATTAAGGAGGAAAGGGAAGGATTGATCCAACCAAAAGTTGAAAATACACCTAACGGGCAAAGCCCAAATCACCAGGGGCCTAAAATCCCAAATACAACATTAAAGATCACACCTAAAGGTCTACACACCAAGAATATTACAAGTTAAGTACAAAAAAGGCCCAAACAACTGGCCCACCACCAAGAAGCCCAAAACCAAAAACCTAATGACCGAACCATCTTCCACCCACACCCAAAGTCTACAAAGTTGACTTACCAAGTGGGCAGGTACTTTCTAAAGTTTCTCAATAAATTTTCTCCATCTACCTTTCGATTTGCTATCTTATATTATGTGTGAATCCTCAACAGGTAGTAGCCATGAAACAACAAACAAAATCAATACTAAGAGTTTAGGCCACACACAAACAACGGCAAGCAATAACACTAATTAACTAAGAAACAATGGTACAAAATCAATGACAAATTAACAACTGTAAAGATAATAAAAACGATACTCTTTTTGAAACCCGCATCTGCACTGGAACACAAAAACTCAAAAAGCATAAAATCCCAGTCGAAAAATGTACCAAACATGAGTGAAACTGCCATACACGCACAGATCTAAGACAATGACAACAATACACCTAGATGCTTTCAGAAACGAAAGAACTACAACAAACTGGAAAATCCTAAACACTGCAACTGCGCAAAGCCCCTCTCAAAATAAACACTAATTTTTTTTTTTGAAAACAAAAACAACGAAAACTTCAATATCTAACAATTTCCCCCAAAAGAGTTCTTGGTATTGGTTTGGTACACAGCAAAAATTTAACGTTAAGTCTCTGCGTGGTCGTGCATGCAAAATCATCATTTAAAAAATGATACTAAGAACCCCAAACACGAAAAATCCAAAATGAAAAATTAAATTTCCAGTCCATACTCTAAGACTGTATTGTTGTTTCACTGGGAACGTTGAAACCCCAAAATTAAAGCATATGAACAATCCAAACAGAGAGAGAAAAATGACAATTGCAACAACCTACCAGCACTAAGCAAACCCAGAGGAAAAATTACTTCTCGACGGGAAGCACAAACGCAGAGTAACAACACCCCAACAATCAAGGGGCAAATTCGTTAAAATTGGCTAGCGACATTTCCCTCAAATTGATTCTTACTACAATGGGGAAGGAAAAATATTTTTTTTTCGAGTTAATTACTTGTTGCCCCCTTTATTTATACACATTTTTCACTTTACCCCCTCCTACTATAGAGCGTTCCAACCTACCCCTTTTATCTTCCAATTCCTAACACATAAAGCCTGCTGTTAGTCAGGGATCAAAAAAATCGTCAAAGGGACATGTGCATGTCACATGATCTGTAAAAAAGAAAAAATTAAGTGTTCTAATTTCAATTCATTTGAATCCGTGCGAAGATTTTATTTCTCTGATCATTTTGTTCAAAAGGATCATAATTAATTTTTGGCTCTAAGGCTCTCGTTAGTTAGCCCTAAGAGATATTTAGTTCTACTACTTTCTTAGGACTAATTAACGAGAGTTTGAGTCAAAAATTAATTATGACCCTTTAAGATAAAATGATCATAGAAATAAAATCTTCGCACCGGTTCAAACGGATTAAAAATTGGAGTACTTAATTTTTTAACCATATTTTTTTAATATATAAACTACCTATGAAAAATTAAGTGCTCCAATTTTCAACTCGTTTGAACTGGTGCAAAAATCTTATTTCTATAATCATTTTATTCTAAAGAGTCTTAATTGATTTTTGACTCTAGAGCTCTCGTTAATTAGTCCTAAGAAAATAGTATAACCAAATATCTCTTAGGGCTAATTAACGAGTGCCCTAGAGCCAAAAATTAATTATGATCATTTAGGATAAAATGATCAAAGAAATAAGATTTTCGCACTGATTCAAACGGATTGAAAATTAGAGCACTTAAATTTTTTTTCTTTTTTACAGATCATGTGACATGCACATGCCTCTTTGACAATTTTTTGGATCCCAGACTAACGGCAGGCCTTATGTGCTAGGAATTGGAAGATAAAAGTGGTAGGTTGTAGCGTTCTATAGTACGAGGGGAAAAAGTGAAAAACGTGTATAGATAAAGAGGGCAACAAGTAATTAACCCTTTTTTTTCTTCTTGATCAGACAGATATGAAGGATAGGGAGCTTGTTGTTGCCCTTGATAATCCTTGGGCCCCACAATCAACCATGATCTATATCTCACTAATTACTCAACAAATATTACGGTTGATATATTTGAGATCAAGAGTTGGAATGTCCGATTCTTTGACAGCGGGAATTTCATCGCAGAAGCTGAAATCCAGCTGAAAGCTAGAGTACATAGCAACATTTACAGTACTTATGGGCGGGGCATGAATATGTATTATTGATCTTTCTGTATTCGGCTCAATGAATCGAACAATTTGGAGACTCAACCTCTCTCAATGGCAGCTCCAGGATTTTGTAATAGGGTGTTCAAAAATTTTTTTTTGCTCGGCTAAAAGAAATTTCATAGAACTCGAAAGGTTACATCGAGGGGGGAAGGTTGAGGAGCGACCATGCTCAACTCAACTGGGGAAAGGGAAGACGATAATCATCCAGTTAGAAGTTGAATGATAATCGTCAAAACAAATTACAAATTAAGCGATCGAATGCCATCTAAAAATCTTTTGAAATCCTCCACAGTGTACATCCTAACATTGAATTTGACTTTAATCCACATCGCAACCCTAAACTTAATAATATCCACCACCTCCTCTGAGCTTGAAGTTGCATTCTTAAAAATACAGCCATTCCGCATCATCCAAATGGACCAGATTGTTGCATAGAAGCACACTTCCCAAATGTGTTTTTCCAATTTACGGAAGTTGTTGTCGAACCACCCACACATGAGGTCCGCTATCGAAGACGGACACACCCAATTAGTATGCCACCAATCCAATACTTGAGACCAAACACACCAAGAAAAGTGACAGTGAAGTAGCAAATGGTTAGGTGTTTCCAGAAACAAGGAGCAAAAAGGGCATAGTACATCATTTACCACAATATTTCTGCTCATCAGAACTGACCTTGTGGCCAACCTCTCCTGCAAAGCCTTCCACGCCAAAAGTTCCACCTTAGGTGGGTGTTCAAAAATTACCTTGACTCTAGTAACTTTAGTAAAGTAACAAATAGCACCTTCACCAAATCTCATACTTTAGTACAAATAGTGCGATAAAAAATCATAAGGTATACTTGCAATTTTACAATTGTTTTTGACGACTTTTCATATTTTGAGGCAAATAGAAGGCATCGATGCACAAATATCATTTCGAGAGAAATTATGGTGTCATCATGTTGTTGTAGTCTTTCATCGAAATGAAGATTGTGAACTCAACAAGTTTTCGCTTAGAAAAACTTTGAGTGTCGCTATAAACAAAATTTTTCGTCAAAAAACTTGTTCATAATTCCATTAACTAAACAAACAAACATCGATAGTTAATGTCCTAAATATTAAATATTAAATGAGCATGGAGGCGATTGACTTTGAGAGAAAATACAGAGCACGATATTGATATCATTAGATTTTTTTTCTCTTCCAAACAATTTTTTTTTTCTTTATGAGCGTAAGCTTTGTTTGGGATAATATATTAGGTGTTCAATTACGAGTCACTTGGACTAATGGGTGTTCAAAATATATAAATTAAGTGTTCAAAGAAACCTACAATAAAATTACTACTAGTAAAAAAAAAAATTAAAAATAATAGGGTGTTCAACGCCACTGACCTCTGTTTGCTAGTTTGAAAGCTCAATTAAAATCAGAGCAAAACTTTGTATGAACTTGCCCAACATAAGTATTGATAACACACAGATTGTCAAAACATGTTCACTTTTATACAAAATTCACTGCAAGTTACAACCACATAAAGCTAGAAAAAACAATTAAACGACAATGTTACAATTGGAGTTTTTTATACAAGATTCACTAGAATTTCCTTAGATAATTTAATTTTTTTCAATTATTGCCAGAAAGATATAGAAAAGCAAAAATAGCAGCCCACAAATATGAGAATCGAATCCAAACATTATAGTCCTGATCCCGAGGAGCCTCTTATTACGAAAGAGATGAAATTAATTTCATAGATTATGGCTACACGGATTATCACGTCTGCGAAACTTCGTCATCGGTGACATCTCGGTTGAACAAGACAACAATGGCATTTCTTTAGCAAATCAAATATATATATATATATATATATATATATATATATATATATATATATATATATATATATATATATATACTGAACCATAAAATTCTTTTTTCAGAAACTACCCTATTTAAAAAGTCACTGAAGAAATAAGAAAAAAAAGACTAATCAAATTTGACATTGTTTTTTTTTTTTTTTTGATAGGCAAATTTGACATTGTTTGTGTTTCATTTTCTTATATTCTCAGTGACGGTTTTTTTTTTTTTTTTATATCTTCAAAATATGGTCCAACCTGATTTGGTAGGACCCATGGGCTGTTCTGATTCTTGGGTGGGTGATTCTTTGGGTTTAGATTTGCAGAGTAGTACCAATCTCATCCCTGCTCAACTTCAGATTGTGTCAAATATTTCTGAGTCCCCTGGCCTTCTCGAGATTTAGAATTTCAAGATGAGAATTATGGTTTGAGCTTAATCTTCCCGCAGGAGGTGAAAGACCATGTTCAAATTGAGGGAATTCAGTTGCTTGTGGACCTCAATTCAGGTGATAATGTTAAGGAGAGTTGCTCGAATTCTCTTGCTCATGTGGTTGATAAGCAGAGAAAAGATGGGAGCAGATTTTTGAGAGATCGATCTTCTCTTGATGCTATACATAAAATGGAAAGGTGATTTAGAAGATCGAGAAAGAAGATTAAAAGAAGAAATCTCTTATGGAGATTGGGGTTAAGGCCGACAAATTGAATCATAAAAATAGGAAGGTCCCAACTTAAATCTTCCTTATCTTCTGATGACATCCGGAATAGAAGCTTCATTCTTTTTAAGGAAGCCCGTAAGATGCTGAATCTTGCTCCCACGTTGGGTATTGAAGTTAGAAGAGGGAGAAATTAGATTTTAAAAAAATTTGTTGAAATGTAAAAGGAAGAATTTAAGGAAAGGATTCATGCTCTAGATGACTTGAACGAAGAGTTTGTTTCAGAGGAAGAAGTTGAATTCGAGGATGGTGCCTCTCTTTCTATGGTTTTTTAAAATCTAGGTTTGGCAGTTTCGGGTTGTATTCTTGGTTTCAGTTTGCTCCCTTGAATTTCAGGTTTTTTCATTTGGTCTTAGGTGTTCTGGCTGTTTGGGTTTTTTCAGCGGTTGTTTCGGATTTATTTTTAGAAAAATAATAGCTCGGGACGTATTTTGATAATTAATAGCCTCCAAGGATATATATGTTGAGAACATTTTTTAATGTTAAAAATATCCTTGGCGGGTATTAATTATCAAAACACGTCCTGGGCCATCTTTTTCCCTTTAATTTTTGTGGGGGTTTTGGTTGGCTAGCTCATTGCCTTTCTTTGGGTTTGGTTCTCGCGTGGCGTCTTGCCAGTGTGCCATTGATCAAATAAATCTTTGTAATCCTTTTCAAAGATTTATTAAAAAAAAAGTTGCTGATAAAAAAAAATATATGGTCCATGTTTCGTTTATTATTCCGATTTCTTTTTGGTCGAGATAAACTGGACAAGTACATAAAAAGCATCAAAAAATGTCGCATTCCAGAGCGGACAAAAATATCACCAATTTGGCTGAAATTACTGAGAATTGTTCTTGAAATTGCTACAATACAGATCCCTAATTCGGAGGTGTATGATATGCAATTCTTGATTTGACCGCCTTCAATTCACAGTCAACCTTTGTATAAAAAAACAAAACATATGCAGGAAGCTGATCACGTTTGGACAAAAGATTCACAACATCAAGACAAAATCTCGTAAAATAGAAATTTATGAAGTCAAATATAGAGTTGATAGTTCGTATATTTGATATATATATTCTAGCATTAATTTTCTATTATTTTGGATCAAGTGAAGTCAAATGTAGAGTTGATATTTCGTATATTTGATATATATATATATATATATATATATGTATTCTAGCATTAATTTTCTATTATTTTGGATCAAGTAAATAAACAGATAAGACAGGAAAACTCACCGGGGACTAGGGAATCCGAAGTCTGGAGCAGTTCCCTAGCAGCCACCTGAAAAACCAAGTGGAGGGCACAGAACAAAAGGACTTTCCAAACAACAAAAAGCATTTTTAAATCCATTTTTTCTGGCCTCAAGCATAAGGACAGGGGATATATAGGGCTCATGTCGTTTTATAGCCCCAATAATACTACGAAGACTTGGGCCACAAGAAAACTTCAAAGAAAGGAATACATCAGAAGTGGCCATAGTGGAAGGGGTCAAATGGTATAACAAGAGCAGGCTTCATACATCTCAGGCAGCAAATTATATAATGTGAAAGAAGGAATAATTCTTGGGCCACAAGAAAAATTTTATACATCCATTCTTGAGTAATTATTCAATAGTTCCGGACTACCATGTGTCATGTCCACGTGGTACTCCCAACTAAACACGGAGCGGAAAAATTTATGGGTGGCACATAATTATCCTCTCTTGTTGGATAGTTGGGGGACAAGAGTTGACCAACTTAACTAGTGTGAGTAACGATAATTTATTGGCTAGGGGCACCATATGTTGGACATGCCACGTGATACTCCGGGACTATTGAATAATTTTACCTGCATTCTTACATCGTATCTCACAAGTCATGGCAGGACCCTCTACATAGTTCTGTTGACACCGCATGCACTTGTGAAAAATGATGTAAGAATAGATGTGTAAACCTGAATGCGCACCTACCCCTCGTTCCTGGATGGTTTTCTATGTTGGACGTGTCCTATGTATGCATCGCAAATGCGAAATAACTTAATCGAAGCGTTGAAAGCTCGTATAATTTTGTGTAAGAAATAAGATATTAATTAGAGTGCTTAACAAACTCCACTATTAAACGTTTTCACGGAAAAGCACAGTTTTTTTTTGATCGGCAAGAAATTTATTATTATATTATAATCTTGATAAGGTACATCAAGAGAAAAGGAAATTAAGAACCTACACCATGATATTGATACATGGATTAGGAAGAAGAAACCTCCAACAAAGCATTGGACTTTTTTGTCCTTTTAGTTTTGTCTTTTTCAGAATTTTTGTGAGATTCATGTTATATTTATAAGATTGATTATTTGTTTCGACAAGAGAAAAGTCTAAAAAGTAAAGAATTTATAATCAAAATTAAAAAAAAAACACTAAAGACAAAAAATACTTAACAACTGGTATTTTTGTGAAAACTGTCGTTTTACATAAACAAAATTCAACTTTGGTCCATATTTTTCTAATTATTAGACAAATGATTCATTTAAAAGTTACGACGAAAAGTTAAACAAAAAATTAAATTTTTTTTTTAAAAATAGGAAAACAAATACTAGACAAAATATAAATTAACATTAGGAAGAATTCCAGCGACCAATGCTATCTATATACATTACATCAATTTCCAAACTTCCATTTTGACGGCAAAGAAGATAAAGATATGTAATTCCCGACCTAAATAGAGTAACATCGCTATCATATCAAACCCAATGGTGCAAATATTAATGGACTAAGCCATACTTAATTTTCGACGATTCATACCAATTTTTTTTTTTTTTTACAATCAATATAGTTTCCAGTAATGAGATACAAATTCGAAAATCGGGATCATCTTATACAGCATGCACGCCAACCTCGATCTACGTCTTGAATGAAGCTAGCAGCTTGTATTAAATCACTGAATTTAAGGGTTGTGGGGCCATGGATAATCCGAATTAACGAGCTCCATCTCCATCTTGTGATCATCTGTTTGAACAAAAACAATTAACATGTTTAGTTCAAGTACATAAACAAAAGCTCGGTTCCTTTGTCGTCCCTAGCTAGGCACACGTAAAATGATCCGAACAATTGTCGTAAAACACTTAAGTAAATAAACATGGTAAACTTACAAGGATTTAGAGGGCTCGGATGTTGGACCAGTTTCCTAGCCGCCACCTGAAAAGTCAAGAGAATGATGGAGATGATCAAAAGGACTAGCATACCAACAAAAAGCTTTCTTAGACCCCCTTTTTTTCTTTTCCTACGGAAAACAGAAGTGCTAGTCTACCAATTTGAATGGTACTACAAGGGAGGTTCTCCTTTTATAGGCCAAAAACAGGCTAGGGCTTAATTGGATCCATTTTATAGCAATACTTGGACTTTTGGATGGTAAACGCCCACTGCAGGGTGCAACTGGTGATACGGATATCCAGTCCTAAAATTTGGGGAAATAATTTGGTGATCATCATGGGCCTATTCCCTCCACAGTCATCTCATGTATGGTTATCTTTAGGCTATGTTTGGATGACCGAAATCTTGGCTATGTTCGAATGACTGGAATCCTAAGTAGGAATAGAAATATGATTACTAAGAATCAAATTTTTAGAATTTTTCTTGAGCAAGAATGAGAATATGATTAGTAGGAATTAAATTAATAAAATAAAATACCAGAAGTAATTTCGTTCTGGTGTTTGGGTTAATTCAATAATTTTACCCAGGAACAAATTACTTTAGAATTTTATCATAGACAACATTTCCTTTTTTGCTTGATTGAGCCAGGAATCTAAGATTCCCATAAAATGGATGGATCAAATTTCCACTCAATCTGGTAATGTGATTCCTAGTCGAATGTGTTAGCAAATATCACAATTTCATGTCTCTTCCAAACGGGGAATCCTGAAAGTATGACATCAAATTTCTGTGTTGTCCTTGTAAACGTCAGAATTATTGAAGTATGACGTCTTTCAATAATTGTATTTTTTGTAATTTTTTATTTTGTTTTTTATCTTAATTTTTTATGGTTAATCATTCGTCTCAACGAGAAGAATTTGTAAAGTATCAAAATGTGTTGATGAAAATTTATATAAAACGACACCATAGACAAAAAAAAAAGAAAAAGAAAGATGAAGACAACTATTTCGTATTTTTTTCGTCTTTAGTGAACTTTTTACTTTTGATCATAATTTTTTTACTTTTTAAACTTTTTTTGTCGAGATGGATGATTAGTCTAAAAAATATACTGCAAATCTAGCAAAAATTCAAAAAAATGAACAAAACACAAAAAAAAAAAGGAAAAAAAAAGTTTAGCCGGTAAAAATAATTTTTGACGAATTTAAAATATCAATAAATAAAATATATGTTGCCGATTAATTAGTTTGCTCATTTTGTTTTCCTTCTTAATCGTAAGATTCTCATAAAATTTTGGCTCGATGGGGCCAAAGGAGCCCCTTTATCGGCACATAAATTCTTAAATGTAAAGAATTTTGTTGTCCGATTATGTGCCTGCCCATATGCAGTTACCTTCATTCTTGGGACAATGTTCAAATTCGTATTACGTCAAAGATAGATGATTTCGATCGCGAAAAAATAGCTCAGGCGGCGCTCGGTTAGTTCATTGTAACACTTAAATGTCTCCAAATGCATTAAATATCTTTCGATAATGTGGTCGCCAATACCAAATGATCTCCGATTTTAGTGACGATGCTATAATAAGTAAGACGTGAAATCCTAACTGTTCAGATTGATCATTATAAAAAATGACTCACCAGTTACCTTAACTATATATATGTTTGATGTATTTGATAGTTAAATTCTTATGTTGTACTTGTTATTATAGTAGCCACAAGATCGCGAGACAATCTTGACGATCGAGATCGTTGATTTTCTTGCACTTGTTGAATTATTCATTCAAGTAAATTTGCGGCTCAATCAGGTTTAGAATATCCTTTTATCGAGACGTGAATTCACTAGAAAAATGGTATTTTTTGTTCGATCAATTGTGTAACATAAAAAGATCAACTGTAATATTAGTAAGAATGATCCAACTAATAGTGTTAGAGAAGATAAATGGTTCTGATCGAGCAAAAAAAATCTCAAGTGGGGCTCGGTTGGTGTGTTATAAGATTTTAATGTTTTTGGACACAATAAAAGTCATTTCGACTCAAAGAATTATTCTCTACTAAATATTTAGTCGGCCAAGATAAAAAAAATCACTGACTAATTAAATTTTGGTCAGGAATGATACAATTTTTTGCGCCAATTTGAATTTTTCGTGGAAAAAATGATGGGATTTAGGTAATTTCTGACTAACTATTTAGTCGGTAAATCTTTTATAATATGAAACAGCGCCGTTACACCTTATCGAAACCCATCCAGTTATACCCTTCCCCCATCTCCCTCACGCATCGTCAATCAATCCATCCCCCTCTCAATCGAACGTCTAACCCTTGCTCCAGTCGTGGTTGCTCAACCCTTCTCTCTAGGCGCGGTCTCCACCGTTTAGCACCGCCGCCGCTGCCACACCCTTGACGAAAATACCTCACTCCTCCGACTGTGATCCTCCTTCTCCTCTCAATCAAACCCCCCGACGAAAATCCCTCTCCTCCGACTTTGCATCTCCAGTCGTGGTCGAGCCGCTATGTCTCTCTCTCTCGCTCGCTCCTGTTAGGTACTCATTCTCTCTCTCCCTCCCTCCCTCCCCCCCCTCTCTCTCTCTCTCTCTCTCTCTCTCTCTCGCGCGCGCGCGCGCTACAATCTGGGTTTTCAGTGCTCCAAACAAAAAAATCGATTTAGGTTTTTAGTGCTCCAAACGAAAAAATCGATTTGGGTTTACTCGGTTTTCCGATTTGGCGGCTGGGACTCAACCGTAGCTTTCATATAGCTGTTGGCGTGAATGAATATTGCAGGAGAATGGGCGCATAATCTGGAGTTTTGTCTCTCTCTCTCTCCAACGCCTAACACAGCTTTCTGTCTCCCCAACGCCATCCTTGTTTTAGCCGTGTTCTCTCCTCGAACTACAACAGAAATCGGAGCCCAGTCTTCTTTATTCAAGTCTGAGGTTGCTCTGCTTCTCCTCAATAGGTACAATCCAAGCTTAGTCTTTGTTTTGCATGTGTTGAAAATATTGATTATCGATTGATTTGGTTGATTTCTCTCATAATTCGGGTTTTGCATGTGACTGTTATATGGTGAAAAATGTACCACATTGAACCCCCAAATTTACTTTCACATTAATTACTGATTTGGTTTATTGCTCTCTTAATTTGGGTTTTCTTCCATTTTCCTTATATACTAGTTGTCTCTGTCTTTATGGAATAGAAGTATATGACTCCTGGAACTACCTTCTTACCTCTCTCCCAGTGCATTCCATTACATAGATGAACTGATGAAGAATATTATGAACTTAGAGTGCGTTTGGTACCTGATATGCTATCATCAACAAATTTCACCTTTTTGTTATTAGAACTCGGAGGATGACTTATAAGACATATCTCTTCTTGAATTGAACTATGTGATAACAAGTTTTTCTCCTTTTATAGTTGGGATAAGTTTTTTACCTTGCTGTCAGTACGTTCCATTTGTAGTTTATTGAAAAACTGGGCATAAGTTCTTTTATAGAATCAATGCATTGGCCTTTCTGCATTGGCGCATGGAGAAGCTTTTGGGACTTGGGGCGTTGAGATGATATTCCAATGCATCACAACCTATGACGCATGGGTACTTCTAAAACCATGCCATACTAGTATCCAAAATGTACCAAGTGTTTACGTGCCATACTAGTACCCATAATGTACCAGGTGTTTACGTGAAATACTTACCGAAGTTATTTTCTATTGTTTTTGCCGTACCTCAAACTTTTTCCAATATATACCTAAGTCGTACCACATCCCAAATAGTATTTTGTTTTACGTAAAAATGAAGCTAACTTCACAAGACTTTTTCCTATGCACAACACGCTCATAGAATTAAGATTTTGGTCTATTATTTGGTTGGTATAACGACATTTGAATCTAATTTGTACCTTAAGTTTGGCATTGAAAAGCGGGAAAAAATTTTCGGCCGTATCCCAGTCGTACATGCTTGACGATTTCCTAATCCTAAATTAATGGGTTGCCCCAAGCGTAGGGCGGAGACCGCGTAGCACAATATCCGGTAAGACCGGAGTCGAATCCACAAAGAGAGTGATGTGTGCTGACTAAAAACTCGAGTTATAATTTAAATGGGCTCTTAGGTAGCCACCCCTAATCTTTGGTTGATTGATTAACTAATGCTACTGATAAATTGCTTGAAAGATTAAAAAGAGAGGCGCGGTCGTAGGGAATCCGGCGCTTGCTACCAATCAGAATCCCCTCGCTTTTCATAGTTCTAAAAAAAAGATTAAATTTAGGGAGAATTGGAAACCCCGAAGAATGCGAATCCTAAGGTTGCCGGTCCCGTATACAGCGGCGAACAGGTTTTGGTCCCCCGTTTCCACTCACATGAGCCCTGACAATGCCTCGGATCGTCCAACGGACGTAGTTTTCACCAACTAAATTTAACCTCAAAAAAACTACTCACTCATTATTGCGCAAGAAACGAAGGAAACCCTAATTTGAATCATGCTTCTAAATACGAAATAAACAAAAGATACGAATTAAACAAGTATCAAAGAACAACTTTAATGAAGAACTAAAATTAAAACGAATTACTGGAATGCGAATAATTAAACAAAACATCAAATAACTTGAAAGGAATAAAAGTCGAAAGAAAAACTGAACGAACGAAAGTCTCGGCAGCCCATTCCTTTTTGTGTCCGAATATGATACTCGGCAGCAGCAGCAGCCTTTTTTTGCGTTTTTTACCAGGGAGCCGTCCTTCTGAAGTCAGTACCACTGACTTATATAGGAGTAGGTTTTTTTAATTCCCTAATAATTAACATAAAAGGCCCTTAGACTTCACATAATAAAACATTAGCCATTCAACTTCAAAGGACTTTACATTTTGATCCAGAACTTCTGTAAAATCTTCTTTTTACCCAAATTATTGGAAACTGAGCTCGAGCAACCTATAAACATTAAAAAGCAAATAATAAAAATCAATTAACAAAAATAAAAGACTAATAAATATAGATTGGAGGGCCAAAATATACATATTTTGGCACTTATCACACCTCCCAACTTACATTTTGCTAGTCCTCGAGCAAAGAGAATAAAATAAAAAATAAAATAAATTCTAACTATGTCACTTTCGTAGGACTCACGATTGCACTTAGCATGTGCAACAAGCCTTTTAAACCCATAGGCGATCCCCAGAGGACGAGTGGAGTCTTGTGAGGATTTACAGCAATGAACACCCACAAACATTGTGAATACTTTTCACATGAACCCCAAAAACCTGTAAGACAGCTTAATGATATTTCAAGCAAAGAATATGATGCCATCGCGATGAGATAATGGGCATAAATAGTTCGAGATACTATCAAGTAAGAAAAATAAGTCATGGCACCTATACTCAGTGTGTGTGAACAAGGGCTTCGGTCACTAGTGAAAAATAATCAAAAATTCTCTCCGGACCGAGTCTCAACTTCAAATCTCACCGTGTCATGCACTAAACAATGAAATCACTTGAAACAATGTGCATAATACTCTCAATATGTGTAGGTAGACGTTATGTAAATGAAAGCAAAATACTTCCGCACATAATGACACGAAAAAAATGCTTTATACAGTGGACACACGATCTCATGAACGGAATGTCAAGTATTAGAAACTCTCTCTATCCACCAATCCACAACCCATTGCCCCAAAGATCAAATAGGACTTTCATTTCGGTTATAACGTTAGGTAAGGGAAAGTATTTCAAGATTAGGGTAAAACATTCAAGTGTCCGAGAATAGGCCAACAATAAATCATATAGGCAAATATAACAATGTGTGCCCATTTTTTCCACTCTTTTCAACTCCACCTTATCTCTCCTTCTAACCTTTTAACATTTTTCAACAATAAAGCACGATTTCTCCTTTTCATCTATATCGGCACCCCTTTTATTTTTCTCTTTCTTTTGTTTTTTTTTTCTATTTTGTTTTCTTTTTTTTAAGGGGCACCACCAATTCAAGCACAAAAGTTCACAATCTATCCAAAAATTACACCTTTATACTTTTGCCTTTCTCCAAACAAAATATGAAAAATGGAGCTAACCAAGAAAAAGCTAAATATATAAGGCTCAAAGTGGCTTGCAAGGGATAAATGTGAAAACAAAGGAACGAACTGACCCAAATATCAAGAAAATGCCTATAATCCTCTCCAAGGGGTGTAACATCCATGTGACGAACCAAAACCCAAGGGATATTGTTATGCATTCAAGTTTCAATACTCAACAATCAAGAATAATGAGACCACAGCAAATAGATTATTTCCATGACAAACTAAGAGTTAAAGTGACACCACTCCAATAAAAGATAGGGCCCAAAAGCTCACTAGGGCATAAGTCTCCACTAATCCAGCCATCAAGATTGGTCAAGTCACGGCTCACAAGTGGTCAAGGCTCAAATAAAAGTGATGTACAATAGTGCTATACAAGAGTGCCATAATCAACTTCTTAAGAACAGCTAGCAAGTAGAACTACCAAGCCAAAAACAGATATCACTATGGTAGGCAACACACCTCAACTCAATTATTCAACAAATAATTACAACAAGTGCTAAATTGCATGCGAAATGAAAATTTTTAATTATTATTATTATTTTTTTTTTGAATTTTAAGACTCTAAGAGTGAAAAACTTACCAAAGTAATCCCTCCCCCCAACTTAAACCATTAGATGTCCTCATTGAATACAAAAGAATAAAAATATAGGACATAAAAGAAAAAGAAGGGAAAGGTATCACCTCGGAACGAAGAACTACGCAAGAAATAACATAATGGGAAGAAGATCCCCCAACTTGAACGAAGCATCCTGCAATGTTAGTCCTCACAAAAAAAAAGATAAAATAAAATAAAAGTAACTAATTTAAGAAAGAGAAAAGGAAAAAAAAATTATACAAAAAAGTTAATGACATTCACTCCCATCACGTGAAATTCAACCATTCATCACACTACGAAGAGCAATCAAAATCAACATCTCAACCCACTTCAAGCACTCCGTTAAAAATTGTATGCGACCATGCCACAAAATCAAATACTTAGAATATCTTAATGGCCTTAGCCGCGTTTGAAATTTAAATTCCACCAATTGCATATTTCGAACCAAATTAACTTTCAAGTTGTTGATGAGTGTCATAAATGGTAAACCATATTAAAATTATCAACACCAAGAAAGTCAATTTGTTCAAACATGATAATCTCTTGCAATGGTGGATGCTCAATAGGAGTGATGACGTCAATATCTATGGCTGGGGGGTATTTGATCATCAAGAACAAGTGGACTTTGCACAATTATTGGCAATGACTCCTCAGGAGTCGCGTCATGAAAATCCATCTCAAGTGTACTAGAATGCTGTTGCACTTCAGGTGAATTAACTATTTCGTTAGTTACAAGTGACTCTGTTGTTTCATCTTCCAATACACAAGAATTAATCACTTGAAAATTTTCAACTTGATTGCAAAAAAGAGAATCAGCTAATTGATCAAAATAAGGTGGCTCTATTTCCTCTTTTTCCCTCCCATCAGAATTGGTATCCTCAGAACTTTCAGTCAACTCACAAAATTGGAGCTTTTGGGTTAATTCATCTAAGAAATCCCAAGCGTCTTCAGGGGTTTTATCCAGGAATTCGTCAGTGGACCTAAAATCCACCTCGCATGGCTTAAGGTTTAAACTACGGCAAAAGATAACCAGAAGACTGCCACGCTCACAATTAAAACTCGACCAAGAGAATACAACAAATTTAAATCGCTCCCAACACTGTGACAAAGACTCATCATCATGTTGAGAGAAATCTGATAGTTCTTGTAAAAGCATATGAGTCTCATATGAGGGATTGAAACGATTGAAAAATTGTATTACAATCTCACCCCATGTCAATCTTGGACTCAATAAATTAAACCAATCTAGAGCACTATCACGCAAAGATGCTTGGAATACATGTAAAAGAGCCACTTCATCGTTAGCAAAAACCTCCTCAAGTTTATGAACATGTGAAAAATGATTTTCTGATGCAAAACCATAAAATATAGGAAGCGACACTGAACAATCTAATTGTTTTGCTTAACCTCCATACCTCCTTGCAAAATGGGTCATTTTTTTTTCTTTTCAACGATAAAAAAAAAAAACTAAAAAGAAAACAAATAAAAAATAGCTACCCGAATTCTTAACACACGTTACCGTCCCCGGCAACGGCGCCAAAAATGCTTGACGATTTTCTAATCCTAAATTAATGGGTTGCCCCAAGCGTAGGGCGGAGACCGACGTAGCACAATATCCGGTAAGACCGGAGTCGAATCCACAAAGACGGTGATGTGTGCTGACTAAAAACTCGAGTTGTTATAATTTAAATGGGCTCTTAGGTAGCCACCCCTTGTAGTTTGATGCTGGGATTAACTAAAATCTAGAAATTGATTGTATTTTTCAAATAATTAAAAGAGGTACGGTCGTAGGGTTCATAGCACTTGTAACTAGTCCGGATTAACCTGTTCTGTTTGGAGTTCTTAAAAACGTTTAATTTTAGATTGAATAGATACCCCGCAAGATGCGAGACCCTATGGTCGCCATATACCCATGTGCAGCGAAGAATGAGTTTTGGACCCCCATTCTCCCGTTCACATGGGCTCCGACGATACCCAAGTTCGTCCGCGGGAAGTATTTTCCAATCTAAAATCGTTTTTTTCATTGTTTGATAAAAGAAGCAGTGCCCGAACTAGCCACGGTGTGCTAATCACCTCGCGACCCTACCTGTACGACTACTCACTCATTATTAAACAAGAAGCAAGAAGCAAGAGAAACCCTAAATTGAAACATACTTCTATTGCTCGGAATACAAAATAAACACAGGATCTAAGTTAAATAAGAACTAACAAACAACTTTGATAAAAAGCGAAAATTAATACGAGTTACCGGAGTGCGAACAATTGAACAAAACTTTAAATAACTTGAAAGGGAAAAACAAAGCTCCGAAGAAATTAATCTAAAACTGTAAAATAAAATTCGGAATGTCTGTCGTACCACTGCCGCACTATGCGCAGCTTTTCTTTTTCACGCCTCTGTTTCTTTTCTTTCTTTTCCACGGCAGCCCCCTTTCACCAGTAGGTTAGATGGTTTATATAGGCATTGAAGACTTATATCATACAAAGGCCCTTTGACTTTGTCTAATATTAAATTAACCATCAAAAATTTCAATGCACTTTTCACTTCGATCCCAAACTTCTTTAAAATCTTCTTTTTATCCAAAGTCTTGGACAACGGGCTCGAGCAACCTATAAAATCAAAAACACATAATAAAAATCAGTTAACAAAAATAAAGGACTAATAAAAGTAGATTGGAGGGCCAAAATATGCATATTTTGGCACTTATCAGTACATGTACTCGATCTATCTTTTAGCTTTTACTATATCGACCTACCTGTAGTCTCATACAGTAGATCACAACACATTTCAGCATGCTAACAAATAGTTATGGGAAGATATGTAATGAGCGATGCTTTATTTCCCCCTCACCTCAGGAGGCGAAAATAAAGAATGAAATTATACTAAAGGTCATGTTGAGAAACATTTTGCCGCTGTGTGTTTCTGAACGTGTACATGGATCTCAACTTATAAGTGGATCTGCACTTCTGATGTTGTTAGGTTATCATTGTGGTTGAGTAATATTTTCGATTAGCCAGTAAAATATGTTAGCTTGTAAGTTTTTGTTTACTTTGCTGTGTTTGATTAATTTTTGTTCTTGGCTTCTGGTACTTCTGATGACATGGGCATCATATTGATTTTTCTTTATTCTAAGGCACACCTTTATTGACCCCCAACCTTGTAAAGTCCTGGATATTGCTTTAGCCACTATGCCAGTTGTTGGCATAATATTTTTTGAAACTTGAGTCCTGGTACATGGCTGTTTTTTTGGCATTTCAAGTGTCGTACCTGGCTATTTTTTTGTATTCCTTTAGTTTTTGTTCGGTCAGAGTCAAAATACCATAAATAAGGGTATCAAACAACATATGAAATCTTCAAATTTGGTGATTGCGAAAACTTTCTCGGACTTAGGAGCAGCTCTAACACTGCCATCATATGCTTAGAGTGGATAAAGACAAAGTAACCAATGGAGTGCTAGATCACTCCAACGACCGGCCAATTTGAATGAGAAATCTGTGTTGCCATTTGGAATATGAATTCTGCTGTCTAATTTGGCAGTTCAAAAATTGGTATACCAGATGATAAAGTTCAACATTATTTTGTTTGGCCATTCCGAAGTTAAACCTTGAAGTTTGAATTTGGGGGATTGTTGGAAGTGGGGGTTAAAAGCATGTGGTAATATAAGGAATTTGGCACTTCATTTATTGTCTATTTTGCAAAGCTTGTTCTTCATTGTGTTATGCAATGCAGGTTACAATGCTTAACAAAAGCAAATACTTTAAAACTCTATGAAGTCCATTTTGCTGAACGCCAAAAGTTATTTTAGCGTGAGGATGCAATGTTGGTTGTCAAAATCATTCTCATTGGACATCTTTAAGAAATTAATTTGCAAGTCTTTTTTAGCCTTTTAAAATTTGTTAGTTAAGAACTCATGCAAGCATCGCATGTTCCTTATTGGAATGTAGAACCTTATTTAGCCTTACTTAAGAACAGCTCCAAATGAGGACAAGCTGCAAATTCTACCAATTGTTGAGGTAAGACATTTCGCCAAGAGGGGGGTATTTCTGAACCAAAAATCGTCCATTCTTGTCATACTCGTCATGGAAAAACCAAAAAACTAGTAATATGCTTATTATGCTTACCTTCTCTTTGTAGGTATTGTTTCTTTTCAATGTACGTTCTAGTTCCTCCCTTCATCTTTCAATTTTATGAATCATGTTTGTTATTCTTCCAGTATTTTACCAGCTTTCCATGTATTTATCAGCTTCTTGTTACAATTTGTTGTCTTTGGTAGGCCATTTTTATGGACTAGAGCAGGCAAATAAATTGCAATGGACACTTGCATTTGTTCCACTAATTAAAGCTCTGCAACTCACTCTATCATTACTTTATGTTCATACTTTGTGCAATGGGATACACTAGTTCATAAATACTAAGGATAGATTGTTCTTTTTTTGGTTTTTTATAGGGACGGCGTTTTAATGGAGTATCGCGTGAGATGTTGGTTATTGACTATGAAGATTGAAGTTGGATTTTGGTTGTGGACGTGCTTGGATTTTTTTTGGTTATCCGTTTGTTGAAGTTGAACTATTTAGTATTTTGCGGTCCACGGGGTTTGTTGAAGTTGAACTAAGCTTGGATTTTTTTTATTTTCCAGCCGTGGTGGACGTGTTGTTATTTTGCACTCTACGAATTTGGATACAAGTTGTTTTTTAACTATTTGGTGGCTCTCTATTTATGAAAGTTTGTATTTATTTCTTGGAATTTTTATTTTGTATTAATTGCATTAGGTTGGCAATTTTGTGGATGTAATATTGTTGAAGAAATTTACAGGGAATAATAATGTGAAAAAATTTGTAGAAAATTCTGGGATGACAAATTGGTATAGAATATTTCCCGACTAAAGTTTAGTCACCATAGGTCACAAATTAGTTGATTTGAAAAGGCATTCTCTGACTAAACAATTAGTCGGCCAGTAGGTAACGCCTTCCCCGACTAAACAATTAGTCGACCAATAGGTAACACTTTCCCCGACTAAATAATTAGTCGGCTAATAAGCAAAACATTTCCCGACCAAATAATTACTCGGCCAATACGAAACACATTTCCCGACTAATCCATTAGTTGGCAAATAGGTTACAAATCCCCGACTGAACAAATAGTCGGCCAATAATAGCACATTCGCTGACTAAAGTATTAGTCGGCCAATAGTCCAATTTTTACCAACTAAATACAAGTGGCGACTAAGTATTGGCCGGAATATGTTAGTCGGTAAACGTATATACTTTAGCCAACTAAACATTTTTTAGTCGGCAACAACCTTTGCCGACCTTATTCCACTGACGAATGTGCCGACCAAAATTTTTAGTCGGGGAAGGCTTTTGCCGACTAAAATGCTTACAATTGCCGACTAAACTGTTAGTCGGGAATGATGTTTTTTCTTGTAGTGACAACATTTCCTTTTTTGCTTGATTGAGCCTGGAATCTAAGATTCCCATAAAACGGATGGATCAAATTTCTACTCAATCTGATAATGTGATTCCTAGTCGAATGTGTCAACAGAAATCACAATTGTATTCATGTCTCTTCCAAACAGGGAATCCTGAAAGTATGACATCATGATTTGTTGTTGTCCTTCTAAATGTCAAAATTATTGAAGTATGACGTCACACTGTCATTCTTTGGATCATGATTGTTGTGATTTATTATACTGTACTTGCAAGTGCACGAATCGTACAAAAGTATAGTTTAGCAAGTGCGAGGTCGAACCCACAGAGACTATTACGGATAGAACGCAGTTGAATAACTCTAAGAATCTCAACTTAAATTTTCTAATCTAGTTCAACAATATTTTGTTTGGGTTGAGAAAAAAAATAAACTTACTAGAATTAAAAGTACTAAAAGTGATGATAAAAATACTAGGGCATTGGAATCCATTACATGCATCATATCTATAATATTATGTTTCTCAATTCTTCAATTTCTCTCCACAATAAGTTGGCGGCAAAGCTCTTTTACTGTGGAAAATATACAAGACAACCCTTTTTCTTAGCTTTTACTATTTTAGTTCTTCTTTTGCCAAACAGATATATAAAATCAAAATATTCATTGAATCCATCAAAACACAATTTATATCCGCTCTTCACAAATCATAAATTGAATCCGACAGAACACAAT
Source organism: Rhododendron vialii (assembly GCF_030253575.1). NCBI lineage: Eukaryota > Viridiplantae > Streptophyta > Magnoliopsida > Ericales > Ericaceae > Rhododendron > Rhododendron vialii. The sequence continues at coordinate 8,404,691 of NC_080558.1, read as the reverse complement.
GAAATTCCAATTTTAATGATTCGATGAAAAATAGGCAAGTGAACAAGAAGAACTTTTAACAATTTAAACCATACTTTTGTTTGGAGAAATTAAGTCACATAAATAAAAATAGATATTTAAGCATGTAATTTCATCCTAGCCTTGGCAACTAATTTAGCTACTCATAATTGAAATGAAAGACAATAATTGAAAATAACTTTATTAAATTGCATTAAGAAGATAGACTTACAAGTAATGAAAATATCCTTGATGCTTGGTTTTCCACAGAGTAAAAAGAAGAACACTTTTAGAAACAAGGCCCCAAAGGTGGAAATCTTCTCTTGGATGGCCGTTCAAGGAAGAATTGCAACAAGGTCAGTGCTATTTCATAGGAACTTGATTACTGAAATCCAACAGGCATTGTGTCCCCTCTGTTCCGATGTTGTTGAGACCCCCCTTCATTTACTCCTGCATTGTCGAATTTCGTGGGAAGTTTGGTCTAGTATTCTGGAATGGTGGAAAATACAGTGGGTTTGTCCATCCTCTCTAGCTGAACTTGCATCGTGGTGGTTTGAGAACGGGTTTCGAAACTTGGAAAAAAGTATTTGGGAGGTATGTTTTTTTGCAATTCTCTGGTCTATCTGGATTGTGAGGAATGGATATGTTTTCAACAATGTTTCAACTCAAGCATGGGAAGTAGTGGATCTAATCAAAACTAGAGTACGTGGCCATGTGGATAAAGGCCAAGTTTGACATTAAGGTTTATACAGTGGAGGATTTCAAAGGATATCTGGAAGGGATTCGGAAAGTGAAGTTGTAGCGTAATCTTTAGGCGTATTGTCTATCCAACCTTGGTTGGATAGTTTGTTGCACCTTTCATCTAATTTTCTTCCCCTCGATGTATCCTTTTCGAGTTCAATAAAATGATTCGTTTGCCGAGCAAAAAAAAAAAAAAACACTTTTAGAAACAAGCAAAATAGTTTTTCCGGAAAACCAGCACGCCTATTCTCTCCTTCTCTCTTTTATTTATACATGAAGGGAAAATGGTAAGAGAATTGGCTGGGAAAAGTAATGAGGGAGATGGTCGAGTAAATGAAAGGATAGACGTAAATGGGTGAAGAAATTTGGAAGAGAAAAAGTATGGGAGAGGCAAGGGGCTTCAGGATAGGAGAATCACAATACGTTATGATGTGATATACACTAAAATGTCTATATCAATGATGCAACATGAAATATGTGTATATCAATGTGCCCATACGTGATCGACCTCTTTTGGATGCACCTTTTGTGTAGAAATCACAATACATTATTTATACGAGTCAACATTACTTGTAAATATGAGTTCAAACAAAAATTACTTCTAAATAGATAGACTAACACAGTGATGCATTTGGACTAAACAATGTTTTCCCAACATATTTACAAACAACTTATTTTCATTATTTCACTTTTTTCAGATTTACAAATTTGAACGTGAACATCGGGAAATCTTGTCCACCGTGCCAACCTCTTTGGCCCAAATTAAGCTTTTAATAATTTTGAGACAAAATCATCCATGCCAAGGGTGGTGGCCCCAAGAATCATCCAAGTTAACAAGTGCCCTCTCCATCTTATGATCTATTTGAACGACACAAATGCTTGTCAGTCGTACAATAGGAGTATTATGCTTTGTAATTTAATTAATGGACTGATTAATCATGACGTATCTCTTGGCCTCGTGCCATGAAATTTTGGCAGAGAAGAACAGATTTTTATTTTTTAGAAAAAATATACTCTCGATCTCCATATGCATTTTTAAGAGTTCCACTTCGTAAATCAAATTTTTTGTGGAGGCATCATCATTACAAAGGAGATGAAGAAATAGGGTAACCTTCATTGAATTCCAATGGAGATGAAGAAATATAGGAATCGAATTTAATTTTGTTTACCCACCTTAAAAGAGGGTGAACATTTCATATTGTACGGGGAAGCATCTATAAATTTATGATTCAAATACAGCAAAAGGAAGACTTCTGATTTTTTTTTTTTTTTTTTGAACGGCAAAAGGAAGACTGTTGTGACTCTTTCCATTTGTATCGATGAATAAAATTCAGGTTTGAGTCTCTCTATGTAACCATTAAAAACGAAAATGAACCATAATTTTATTTTGTTGACAGACAAAAAATTAATAAGCTATAAGTGACCTAGGTAGTAATATGAAATAAGAACAAGACGAATTAATGTAAAAGAACACACGATATATGTGACCCAGCAATATGCCTTTGTGAAAGATCATGAAAATGCAAGACATAGCATTAGACAACTAAACTGTGTAGGCTTGTTCTTCTTGTTCTTCTTTTTTTTAAGAATGACTTAGGGCGTCTAAACTAGCTTGCGAACACCTTGATTAATTTCTAAGGGACAAATCCAACTGTTCACTAGCATAGGGTCATTACCTGCAAGTTCTTGACTTAGGGCGTCTAAACTAGCTAGCTTGCGGCATATGCCTGATTAAAGCTCGGACAAGTTCTTTAGTGGACTAACTCCACAAGAATTGATATCATTGCAGAGGTTTCAAACTAAGAGAGCAAAATTCTAAGTTTTACCGCATGGACAATTTCTCAACTATGTAAACTCTCTTTAATTTTTTTAATAATCAAATGTTCGGATCAGTTTACGCGCACCTCAATTAATCCTTAACTACATAAACTTACAAGAGTTCAAAGTGATGGAAGTCTTGACCAGTTCTCTAGCAGCCACCTGAAAAGCCACAAAAACGATAGAGATCAAAAGGACTTGCAAAACAACAAAAAGCTTACTTGAAGCCATTTTTCGCTCAGTATAAGGTGTAGTGGTCCGAATATTCTGGTTCGGCCACAGTCGCTATGTTCGGCGGAAGACCACGATGCTACCCTCTGCGGTTCAGCCTAAAGCTAGGCCATGATGCTCCCTCGAGGCTCGGCTTGGCTCGGAGCTGGGCAACTGGGTCCAGCTATGTCTCCCATGACAGCTTACACTGACCGCCTAATCCGCTACGTCACGGGCGACGTCAACCGACGTGTGTCAGACGCATAGACGAACTTGGAGAGCAAACCAAGGACCCTCTATAAATATCAAGGGATAGCAGCCCTAAAAGGTAGATGATCTCCTACTCTTAAAACCCTAGTTCCTTTCGCTTGCTTTCCACTTTTCTCATCCTCACGCCGGAGGGCCATTCTAGGGCTTCTTCGGTGTCTTTCTTTAATCGTGCTTACTTGTGTGCAAGTTAGGCGAAGGCTAAGCGATTCACTCAATCCTAACTAGAGGTTCAGAGGTAGAGGACCAGATTCTTTGGAGCACCACAATTGGTGAATCTGACGTGAAACTTCTTCATGGATCTGTGGTGGCTTCGCCTCCCTCTCTCTTCTCAACTTCCCCTCCCTTTGAATCAAACCATAGCTTTTCAGCCAAAATGGGTGGAAGACAATTAAACACACTCCCTCCTAGAGGACACCACCATCACTCCTCCTCCGATCGGCAACTATATCTATCTCTATGCCCCATATCACGGGGCACTCTCCCGCCTCAAGACGCAATAATAGCTTACGTTCAGTAGCTGGAGAAGCAATTGGACGGACGCGACATGAAGAAGGCCCCCTAAAGGTGGGGTTGGCAAGGTTTAGCGACACGAAGAAGACACTCTGACGGATCTCCTAGTTAGGATACCGTCCAATAAAACAACTATAAAGACCATGAAGTGGTTGATACACAACCGAGTCACATAAAGCTCAAAGTCGGCAGGAGGGGGATGAAGCTATCATTACAAAAAGTCCAAGGACAAAGTCCAATCGACTGTTCGGCGGTTGCGCCATCAATAGCCTTCGGCCAACCCTCAACTGTCGGGGCTTTTTAAAGTCCAATCGACTGTTCAGCGCTTGCGCCATTAACGGCCTTCGGCCAACCCTCAACCGTCGGGGCTTTTTAGAGTCCAATCGACAGTTCGGCTTACGCCATCAACAGCCTTTGACCAACCCTCAACCTTTGGGGCTTTTTAGAGTCCAATCGACTATTTGGCGCTTGCGCCATCAACGGCCTTCGGCCAACCTCAACCGTCGGGGCTTTTTAGAGTCCAATCGACTATTCAGCGCTTGCACCATCAACGACTTTTGGCCAAACCTCAACTGTCGGGCCTTTTTAGTGGCTTATGCCATCAACGACCTTCATATCAAGTCGGCCAACTCTAAAAACTGTTGGGGCTTTTTAGAGTCCACACGACGTTCGGCGCGCCATTAAAGACCTTCATATTGGTCGACCAACTTTTTCATGCCGGGGGGCTTTCTAGAATCCGCATGACATTCGGCCCTTTCACCATCAAAGGCTCTCGTTACAGTTCGGCCATTGATATTCGGCCAGACTCATTGTCAACTTCTCTTGTGTTCTATTTGTACCAGAAGAAGTTAAGGGACTATTGTAGTGGTCCGAATATTCTGGTTCGGCTATAGTCGCTACATTCGGCAGAAGGCCATGATGCTACCCTCTGAGGGCTCGGCCCGAAGCTAGGCCACGATGCTCCCTCGAGGCTCGACTCGGCCCAGAGCTAGGCAACTAGGCTCGACCATGTCTCCCATGATAGCTCACACTAACTGCCTTATCCGCTACGTCACAGGTGACGTCAGCCAACGCATGTCAGATGCATATACAAACTTGGAGAGCAAGCCAAGGACCCTCTATAAATACTAAGGGATAGCACCCCTAAAAGGTAGATGATCTCTTACGCTAAAAACCCTAGTTCCTTTCGCTTGCTTTGCACTTTTCTCATCCTCTCGCTAAAGGGACATTCCAGGGCTTCTCCGGTGTGGTTCTTTAGTCGTCCTTACTTGTGTGCAGGCTAGGCAAAGGCTAGGCGATTTACTCAATCCTAGCCAGAGGTTCAGAGGCAGAGGACCAGGTTCTTTGGAGCCCCACATAAGGAAAGGGCGTTATGGTTCACCCTTTTATAGCCACAAAATTGGGAAAGGATTGGCATTCATTTTCTACTTCTAATTTAATGTCTTCGGCCCCAACAAGACTTGGACTTTTGGGTCAACGCCAGAGTTTAACAAGGGACATGACTCTTGAGGGATATAACATTATTATTTTAAAAGGATTCTCTCATGTCCTTAATTTGAAATGAAGGGTAGTTCATTCATGCCGCGTGGAGCTCATCCCGATCATATTTCGAAAATCTAATGCTAGAAATTGAAACTTAAGGTGTGTAAAGATCAATGTTATTAGATCACAGACGTACGATTTTCAAGTCAATCTAATTAGGTTTTCAAAGTGTATCTATAGTGGGTTTACGGGATTATTTTTTTTATTCGTATATCTCAGTGTCTAGACAAATTAATTATGCGCTTCTCGATCGACTAATCATTAAACGAACAATTAAACTACCTATTTGCAGGGTCTATTTGAAACTAGAATAAAGCTCCGTTTTAACTGGTCTCATACGAATTGATAACACCTAGAAGGTTTCGAATCAAAAACTCTAAGAGGGACTAACCCCTAGGGCTACTGCGTTCACAAGATGAACAATTCTCCGATTTAAAATAAGAGAAGTGGAAACCAAATTAAAAGAGAGGTCCAAGCAGAGGGTCATTACCTGCAACAAGTGGCAGTTCTAGAATGGATTTGGATCGATTTGACTCATGAGTATGCAAAGTATGGCCCTGTTTTTTTGTCATTTTCTATTTTCCGATACTGATTCCGCTAAGGGTTTTTGGTGTTTTTTCTTTTTTTGTCATTATTCATTTTTTTTGTTTTTTTGTTTTTTTTTTTGCACCTAAATTTTGTGGATTAATAATTCGTCTTGTCAAGACGAATCGGAAAAGGAAAAAAGCATGACTTTTAGTCAAATATTTTTTAGAAATATCCAATATAAAACCCCCAAAAACCCCAAAGCGGATTTTGTTCGACTTTATCATACCATTTCCTGTCTTTTTTGGGCACCCTATGCATAAGATACACCAAACCAAAGAAAAACGCGTGATTGAAATTTGACACTGGATAAAACGTATGGGGGTTTCAATTCCTTGTGGTTTGAAATCAACTCGATCATCCAAATTGAGTGGTCCAGTGTCTCAATACCTCAACCACCGTACGAGTATATATATATATATGGGGCTAATTGATGAGCTGACCTTGACAACCAATGGCTTTAGAACCTTTCATTTCAGGGTTCGTCTCTCACCGCATGCTATCAATACGTGTGTGTGGTCAGTCTACGCAGGCCTTTGCTCAGTCTACACGGTGTAGAAATTTTATATCCATCTCAAAATCAATTGACAATGAATAGAGAGATCTCAAATGTTATTAAATGGTCACTTATCCCACTCCCAAACAATGTGGAATTCTATTTCCTTAACATCTCCCCTCATGTGCAACCGTGTTTGAGATCTGTCACGTGTGGCTACTTTTGGGTCCTATCATCGTGCAGTCTTTTTGCTGATCTGTCATTTGGGGTGTGGATTGTGAATTTTTAAAATGTGGGGTCCCCTTTCTGATGACATGTAGAAACTTTATATCCATCTCAAAACTAATTGGCAATGAGTGGAGATGTCTCAAATATTATTAAGTGATCACTCATTCCGTTAGGTTTGTTAGAAAAAGTGTTAGTTGGTTATGTCAGTTTACGTAGTGTTTGCTCTTGTATTAGTTTTGCCAGCTCGCATTATAACAAAATGGGATCATCGTGCAATCCCAGAGCACCATATATGCTCAGTTCCCTGTAATTGAGAGATCATGGAAAATAGAATACAAAGAAAGATTTCCCCTTTCCTTCTTTCTCTCTCTCTCTACTTCTTGTTACTTTATACACACGGGCCTTTGCTCGGTTTTAGTTGGAATCCCTGCTAGTGAACTATTTTCAAAATTAGTTGATCTATTAGGTCGGGTTAGAAGTGGCAATTTCAACTCATATTTTTGAACTTGTCTAAATCCGCTCATTTATAACCCAACCCAATCCAACCCTTCTATATTATATATAATGGGTTGAACCTATATCAACTCATATTTACATGGGTTTAGGTGGGTTAAAAATGGGTTCAATTTGAATTAGAATTAAAAGACCCAAACCCATCCCTGCACAAAAATGAACCAAAGCCCGATATACCTGGGGTTCAACTCACTTCAACTTAAAAAACCACTTTGCCTCTGCTACTTAAAATACGACAGAGCTAGTATGTCATATCCAACTATTGATAACACCAACGAAGCAACTCAAATTTTCAGTCAATGTTATTAGACCGAGAGAAACTTATCCGCGCAATCTCACCTGTCCGTTTTGGCAATCAATGATTGAGATACGTTTTTAAACTATTACCAGTAATAACTATTTTTTACCATTAACAATTTATCTTTAATCTGGATCGTCCAAAACACCTGAGTTCTAGACAAACAAGCCAATTGGCTTATTTTTTTTGACTTTGTACAAAAAAATTCGCAATTGTTAGTTTCGTATCAATTTTTTGTGAATTATTGGTTTAACTCGATAAAAGGAATCAAAAAGAAAAAAAATTATGATCTAAACCTAATTTTTTTTAATAAAGACGAAAAAATTGGCTTCTTAACTTATTTTTACTTTTATTCAAAAGAATTAGGTTTCGATTGTAAATTAGCTTAACTAAGTTAGATATCAATGCAAAACTCACATGTCTCAATTTATTGAATGACACTTAGAGGAGGAGTTTCATTTCTTTGTGTGGCATTCTAAAGTTCTCTTGTAACGGGGCCACCATTGAATTACAACATACGGAGTAATTTGTTGTAAAAGTACATCAACAGCTTTTCGCATGCACCAGTTATATATATGTCTAGTACGTTATCACAACCTTCGAGTCTCCTTATTGAATTACAACATAATTTGTTGTAAGAGCTCTGTATTTTTAAACATTGAGCATTTAGGCAATGAGTTTGTGATAGGGGTGAGCATGGACCGGATTGGTTCGGTTTCATAGTAAACCAAGAATTAAATCACTATCTACAGATTATAAATTTGGAAAACCAAACCAACCCACAAAAAGTATATGACCAAACCAGTCCAAACCATTAGACTACGGTTTGGTTTCGGTTTCAAACCACGGTTATTAGGAATTGAGATATCATCTTCGTAAACTATTTAAAGTACTCAATTGTGGAGATATCTAAGAATTGGTTTTCATTTATAAAAATTTAGGAAAATTTAGGAATTAATTGAACCATAAAATCACTATTCACTGAATGAAGCATTATATATTATATACCATGTGCTTTTGGTGTAGCACAATTATAGGAATTAGTTGTGATATATAGAAGTTTATACTAAATAATTTTGGCAATAAATGAATATTGAATAGGATAGTGGATTGAATAAATTACTAATTTAGGAAATTAGTTTACTATATATAACTCTCATATATACTTGGTGTATCCAAATTAAATGAGTTATATAAATATACGGTTTGTATTGGTTTGGAACCGAAACCGTTAACATAAATTCACAGACCAAACCATTTAACGCAATTTCTAATTTTTTTAAAATCGAAACCAAATTACACTACTAAAAAACCAAACCAAATCATTCGATTTGAATTGGTTTGGATTGGATTCGCGGTGTGATGACCACAGCCACGCCGGTGCCCATAGTTTACCGTTTCTGTTTTGTAGGTCGTTGGTTGAGCACACCGACCTTAAGCCGCTTCATCCGCTAGAGGACTAGATGGATGGTTGAGGAACCCCTCCTCCGGAGGTGACCAAAAACTGCTTCATCACTGAGCTTCCAAAATTGATCTTCTGCTAGCATGCCGTCACTACTACAATAAACCATAAAGATCACAGCTATTGGCCATGATTGTAAGTTTTTTTATCACGCTCCTGCTACCGTGATAGATCTAGGTGTGATTGTAAGTCACTCTCTTTTATCACGGTTATAAACCGTGATCGTTTCTCTTTTATCATGATTATAAGTTGTGATTGTTTCTCTTGGGCGTGATTGTTTCTCTTTTTTGAAAGTGATTGTATGTCACTTTAGATCACGGTCTGTAACCGTGATTGAAAGTTCAAAATAATCACACCATAAACTGAGATGAAAAATTATTGCGCGTGATCTTTTCTTTGAATCTATTAGACCATCTTTTCTTGTCATTGCAAAGTTTCAAACGCACGCACTCTTGGTTGATTTCTCAAGTCCTTACCACTAAGCTAGCCAAGAACTTCTGTTACATTAGGAAAACAAAAATATTTATATTTACTTCCTAAAGTGAAAAAACTTTTTTTCTTTAAAATTTGCTGAATTTTTTGAAATGCAATTAACATGATATTAAAGTATATATAAAAATACATACGCTGAAACTTCCCATTTGGTCTAATCCAACGGTTTACGTACGCCATCAATATAGTCATGTGCTTAGCACTGAATTGATTTCCAATTAGAGAAAGTGAGTGATTTGGAAATGCCTCTGACATAACCTTGCATGCCTATCTATTACGTACACATAAAGACGGAACCAGGATTTTATCCTAGCAGTGGCGAAATGTATACTAAAAAAATATAAAAAAATACATTACAATATTAATAGTCATCGGCTCCGGAAAAAATTAAAGTAACATAACAAAAACTAAACTAAATGATGTTTGTCATTTACACATGGAGTACAAATGCTTGACCGATTTTCTAGTCCTAAAATATTGGGTTGCCCCAAGCGTAGGGCGGAGACCGACGCAGCATAATATACGGTAAGACCGGAGTCGAATCCACAAAGACGGTGATGTGTGCTGACTAAAAACTTGGGTTGTTATAATTTAAACGGGCTCTTAGGTAGCCACCCTTTGACGATTGATTGAGATTAACTAAAACCTAAAAATTGATTGAACTTTTCAGATAATTAAAAGAAGGTATAGTTGTAGGGTTCATAGCACTTGTAACTAGTTCGGATTAACCTGCTCTGTTTGGAGTTCTTAAAAACGTTTAATTTTAGATTGAAAAAGATACCTCGCAAGATGCGAGACCTTAGGGTCGCCGTTTATCCATGCGCAGCGAAGAATGAGTTTTGGACCCCCATTCTCCCATTCACATGGGCTCCGACAATGCCCGGGTTCGTCCACGGGAAGTATTTTTCAATCTAAAATCGTTTTCTTTATTATTTGAAATTAAGAGCAGTGTCCGAACTGGTCACGGTGTGCTAATCACCCCGCGACCCTACCTAAATGACTACTCACTAATCATCATGCATAAAATAAAAGAAACCCTAACTTGATACTTACTTCTATTATGCGAGATAAAAAATAAACAAAAGATCTAAGTTAAACAAGAACCAACGAACAACTTTTATAAAAAACATAAATTAAAATGAGATACCAAAGTGCGAATAATTAAGCAAAACATAAAATAACTTAAAGAAGAGAAAATACTCTAAATGAACGATCTTAATCTGAAACTGTAAAGTAATTATTCCCACAAACTTCTTTCGTCGCCCATTCCTCTTGATCTCGGCAACAGCAGCCTTCGGTTCTTCTTTCTGAAGTCAGTACACCATGACTTTTATAGGGGTAGGGTTTTAATTCCCTAATAACATAAAAGGCCCTTGGACTTCACGTTATAACACATTAGCCATTTAACTTCGAAGGATTTTGCATTTTGATCCAAAACTTCTATAATTCTTCTTTTTACCCAAATTATTGAAAACCGAGCTCGAGTAACCTGTAAACATAAAAACGCAAAATAAATACCAATTAACAAATATAAAAGACTAGTAAATATAGATTGGACGGCCAAAATATGTATATTTTGGCACTTATCAATAAACGAAGACTAATTTCAATTTTGGGCATCGATAATGGCATAATAATTAAATTCCATTAATTTTTTGGGAAAATTTCACGCAGGCACCTGAACTTTCACACAAATCACACATAAACACCTGACCTTTCTTAAATTTCATATAAACACCCGAGCTTTCTAAAAACTCATCAATTCAACACCTGACCTTTCTTAAATTTCATATAAACACCTGAACTTTCTAAAAACTCATCAATTCAACACCTGCCGTCACTCCTCCGTTTAAAACAAAACGGAAAAAAAGTTAAGTACTCCAATTTTTTATTTGTTTGAACCAGTGGTAAGATCTTATTTTTCTAATAATTTTATCCTAAAGAATCATAATTAATTTTTGACTCTAAAGCTCTCGTTAGTCAGCCCTAAGAAAATCGTAGAATCAAATATCTCTTAGGGCTAACTAACGAGAGCCTTAGAGTCAAAAATTAATTATGATTCTTTAGGATAAAGTTATCAAAAAAATAAAATCTTCGCACTGATTTAAACGGATTGAAAATTGGAGTAATTAATTTTTCAACTATGCATAGACAGTTTATATATTAAAAAATATGGTTAAAAAATGAGGTGCTCCAATTTTCAATCCATTTAAACCGTTGCGAAGATCTTATTTCTCTGATCATTTTGTCCTAAAAAATCATAATTAATTTTTGATTCTAAAGCTCTCGTTAGTCAAACCTAAGAAAATCGTAGAATCAAACATCTCTTAGGGCTAACTAACGAAAGCCTTAGAATCAAAAATTTATTATTACCCTTTAGAATAAAATCTTCACATCGATTCAAACGAATTGAAAATTGGAGCAATTAATTTTTCAACAATGCATAGATCGTTTATATATTAAAAAATAAGGTTAAAAAATTAAGTGCTCTAATTTTCAATCCGTTTAAACCGGTATGAAGATCTTATTTCTCTAATCATTTTATCCTAAAGAATCATAATTAATTTTTGAATCTAAGGCTCTCATTAATTAGCCCTAAGAGATATTTGATTCTACGATTTTCTTAGGGCTGACTAACGAGAACTTTAGAGTCAAAAATTAATTATGATTCTTTAGGATAAAATGATCAGAAAAATAAGATCTTCGCACAGGTTCAAACAAATAAAAAATTGGAGAGCTTAACTTTTTTTCCGCTTGGTTTTAGACGAAGGGGTGACGTCAGGTGTTGAATTGATGAGTTTTTAGAAAGCTCAGGTGTTTATATGAAATTTAAAAAAGGTCAGGTGTTGAATTGATGAGTTTTTAGAAAACTCAGGTGTTTATATGAAATTTAAGAAAGGTAAGATGTTTATGTGTGATTTGTGTGAAAGGTTGGGTGCCTAAGTGAAATTTTCCCTAATTTTTTTAGGTTAGGTTGTTTTAGTGTTAGAGTGTGGAATATTTTTTTTCTTAATTACACATCATCATTGATAGGCGCGTAAATGTTCACATTAGCGCCTCCTAATTTATCTTTGTTACGTCTCATTTATATTATTATTTAGAATTTAATGCTTAATTTGTGTATTGTAGGTATTTGGAGGATTTAATGCAAGAAGTGAGAAATTAAAATATTATATGGTGATTGAAGATGGTCCGTTTGAAGGTCAATATATACAGGGTCAAGAATTTTGCTATGAACTTAAGTTGTCCATGGGCATGACTACATAGGATAATAATGGCTTTTGGATCAATTGGGAATTAGGTCGGTCAGTAGAAGTGTGGCCCCGACTGGGAATTAGAATTAAAAAAAGAGAGAAGGGTTTTTGGCTTAATATATATAAACACATGCCCACAGATGAAACGGGAGGATTTGGAGGCTGCCGAAATCAAAGAACAAGGCGGCGGAAAAGAATGAAGAACGGGACTGCCGAGTGCCATTTTCTTTGGTTAGGATTTTATTTTGGCAGCCTTTAGATGTTCGTTTTTCTTTTCAGAAATTTTCTTTTGAAGTTTTCTTCATTTGTTTAAATACTCGTGCTTCGGTAACTCGTATTAATTTTCGTCATTCATTAAAGTTGTTTGTTGGAACTTATATAATCTATATATTTTGTTTATTTCGTATTCGGAAGCATGTTTCAATCTAGGGTTTCTTTCATTTTTTATTTGATGTTGAGTGAGTAGTCGTAAAGAGGTAGGGTCGCGGGGTGATTAGCACGCCGTGATCAGTTCGGACACTGCTCCTTTTATCAAACTATTAAATTAAACGATTTTCGATTGAAAATACTTCCTGCGGACGAATCCGGGCATCGTCGGAGCCCATGTGAACGGGGGTATGGGGGTCCAAAACCCATTCTTCGCTGCGCATGGGTATACGGCGACCCTAAGGTTTCGCATCTTGCGGGGTATCTTTTCAATCCAAAATTAAATGTTTTTAAGAACACCAAATGGAGCAGGTTGATTTGGACTGGTTACGAGTGCTACGAACCCTACGACCAAACCTTCTTTTAATTATCTGAAAAGTTCAATTATTTCGTAAGTTTAGTTAATCTCAATCAAAACGACAAAGGGTGGCTACCTAAGAGCCCATTTAAATTATAACAACCCGAGTTTTTGTTCAGCACATATCACCGTCTTTGTGGATTCGACTCCGGTCTTACCGGATATTGTGCTACATCAGTCTCAGCCCTACGCTTGGGGCAACTCATTATTTTAGGTCTAGGAATCGGTCAAGCAATCATTTATATTATTTCACTTTGGCCCATTAAATTTAGTTTTGGAATACTTTTTTGGGTCTTCTTTCATGAAAAAAAATAGAATATTTATGACTAGTATATAATAAAAAATAAGGAAAAAAACCTAGCAGTAATAAGACTATATAAGTTTGGGATAAAAAAAATTGTCACATATAATAATTGCATTTTCTAAAATTCTTGTCGTGGTAGTTGCCGCCATTAGACCCCCTTTGTTCCATCCTTGGTTAGCATGTCAGCTAGCGCAAGTCATTATAGGTCATACATTATAATGATACAATATTATAATGTGGATCCAATGCTCATTCATTCTGCAATATTATATTGTATGACCATTTATTATAAATTCTCTCACCAAAAGTGCAATCAGAAACTCTTAACCAAAACTCTCACTTAAATCAAGTCTTGCAAAATACTAATTTCCACTACAACAAAAAAATAACATTTACTGGCTTCTCCAATCCAAATGGACGAATCTTCAATCAAACAAATAAACAAACAAACAAATTAATGAAGTGCGGAGTCTTCCAATATTGGATTTGAGCAAAAAAATTCCACACACAATCCTTCTCAAATACAAGAATGACCGTGTGTGGGGATAAGCTCATTCAATGTGCAATTGAGACATTTCGTTTGTTTATTTTAGCAAACTTTCAGTGAAGACTTTTGCAGTCAGCTTCAATAACAACGTATGAGGCCCTTGTTTGCCACTAGCTGATAAAGTGGGGACCTATTAATTCAATGGGAAATGAATTTCATTCAGTCCTTTTGATTCCCTCGTTCAACAATAAGTTGATAATATTCTCTCATTAGACACCAAACCATCATTCTTAATTAAATGAAACCAAAAAGAGAGACTAAGACTATTTGAATAGTCCACATACGTACTTGTCAGCAATAAGTTGATAAGGTGGGGACCTATTAATTCAATGGAAAATGAATTTCATTCCGTCCTTTTGATTCCCTCGTTCAACAATAAGTTGATAATATTCTCTCATTAGACACCAAACCATCATTCTCAATTAAATGAAACCAAAAAGAGAGACCAAGACTATTTGAATAGTACACATACGTACTTGTCAGCAGGATAATTCCCAGGTCAAGAAATCCTCCCATAGTAACTTCTGATCTGGTTCTTAATTCTCGATCTCGTGAATGTTATAGTTGGAATAATTTCGAAAGACAATTTAAGGAATCTATCTCCAACTAATTAATTAAAAGTGGCACGAGACACAGAGATATAAGTGATTATAAAAAGTAAAGAATGCAACTGTCTCCAAATAATGTTTTCTAATGAACCTGGCTATATTTGAATCAGATTGATCACTCTTAATCTTTGTTAGCTCATTAGTTTTGGTTGCATAGTCATAGTTGCAGATTTGATTGGGTTCAAGCAAAAGTAAAATAAATTAAGAATACAAGAATATCCACGTGGTTGTGTTCCCAAAGCACCGGAAAATCTCTGTATATATATATATATATATCCTCGTACTCTTTAATTTCCTTATGCTGGCTTGAAGACTCAATGGGGTATCTTTCTGCATGACTCGATCTCTAACCTAATAGAACGACTAATTTGGAGATAGATCTTATCCACCGCTTATTAGCGGGGATTCAATTAAAGTCAAGATAAAGTTCGTAAAGACTGATCCTCAATACAAAAATGCATTACAATATTAATAGTCATCGGCTCCAGAAAAAATTAAAATAACATAACAAAAACTAAACTAAATGATGTTTGTCATTTACACATGGAGAATGAAAAAGGACTAATTTTAATTTTGGGCATCGATAATGGCATAATAATTAAATTCCCTTAATTTTTTTAGGTTAAGTTGATTTAGGGGTAGAGTGTGAATTTTTTTTTCTTAATTACACATCATCATTTATATTATTTCACTTTGGGCCATTAAATTTAGTTTTGTAATACTTTTTTGGGTCTCCTTTCTTGAAAAAAAATAGAAGATTTATGACTAGAATATAATAAAAAAATAAGAAAAAAAACCTAGCAGTGGCGAGACTATATAAGTTGGAGATAAAAAAAATTGTCACATATAATAATTACATTTTCTAAAATTCTTGACATGGCGGCCGCCGCCACTAAACCCTCTGGTTCCATCCTTGCATACACAGTAACACAGATTGCGGAACTACTTGGCAAATAGTTTCAACTTAACCAATTCATCATTGCTTGATTAAGAGGCAAGAATCCAAGAATACTTCTTTCTCTCTCTGCTAATTAATCCTCTTGTGATTAGTAATGAAACAGAGTAAGACCGGTGGCACATCAAAATAGGCTCCAAAAAAAACTAAACACAAAATCAAGATTAATTTTTATACAAATCCAACCGAAAACAGGGCCAACGAGCTCTTTAGCTGAAAAATACGACAACCTCAGAAACCCATTGACGATGACGATCTCGAGCCAAATAGGCCCCTCAAGAAACTTCAGACCCCAAAATCTCAAAACTCAACTCCATTCTCGACTCACCGCCGTCGAAGAAACAACTGGCATTGGTGAAACCCATTCGTGGAATTTGCCTTCTCTCTCTATATATCTTTTTGGGCGTGAAGATGAAGATGAAACGTAAAGATTTTTTGGGATGAGTGTAATTAGGGCTTATTTTCTTACCTTTAAAAAAAAAAGTCCTTAAACGACATCGTTTTCCTCACATAACTTTTCAAAGCTCGCCTAAATGAGTATCAGTCCGCCCACGTGAAAATTCAAACCGCCCGCCACTACTCCAATAATAGATATGCGTCACACTAAGAAGATTCACAAAGATCACGGTTTTCAGTGAAAGCGTGATAAAAAGTAGTGCTTAAATTTTTTATCTCAGTTTAAGTCCAAAACTGAGATAAAAAGTGAGTTTTAGCACGAAATAAAAGATCTCGCTCTTGTGGCGAGATAAAAGAAATACAACCTCACCCTTGAGGTGTGATAAAAAATTTTAGGGCAGAAAAAAATGAGACAAAAGATCTCGCTCTTGTGGCGAGATAAAAGAGAAAAGATCTCACTCTTGTGGCGTGATAAAAAAGAGAAAAGTCGTTACCCATGTAGCGTGAGAAAAGATTTTAGGGCGGAAAAGAATGAGATAAATGATCACACTCTTGCGGCGAGATAAAAGAGAAATGACCTTACCCTTGTAGCGTGATAAAAAATTTTAGCTCGGAAAAAAGTGAGATAAATGATCACACTCTTACGATGAGATAAAAAGCCTACCTATTTAGGCTCGCAATCTGAATTTTCACGTAGGCGGGCTGATACGCATTTAGGCAGACTTTGAAAAGTTATGTGAGAAAAACGATGTCGTTTAAGAACTTTGAAAATTTTGTTTTTTTTTTTTACAAAAGGTAAGAAGATAAACCCTAATTGCACTCATCCCAAAAAATCTTTACGTTTCATTTTTATTTTCAAGTCCAAAAAGATATAGAGAGAGAAGGCAAATTCCATAACTGGGTTCCACCAGTGCCCAGTTGTTTCTTCGATGACGGGCGAACTGTTCCACTAGTGTCCGATTTTTACGTGGGCGAGCCGTGATCTTTATGATTTATTGTAGTACTGAAATTTAGTTATTTCGGATGTCTTCTAAGTATACGTTTGACACATTAGGTAAAAAAGCAATTATATTATTATGGCTTAGCTTTATTTGAAAATGATTAAAATCCAGTTGAGAAGCCACCATTGAAATTGAAATTCAATATAAACACAAAATCTATGTGAAATGGTTAGTTTATAAAAAAAAAAAAAAATCTAAAGTTTGTCTATAATGTTACAATCTGCAGGTTGTGATAATTTTCATAAAAATACAAAGCTTACACTATAACAAAAAACAATATTGTCTACTAAATTTATTAGCTAAAACTAAAATTTTCGCCCCAAGAAAATCTTTTGATGACCAATAACTAATTTTGATTAGCAAAAGATTTGTTGTCATATTTTTAAAATTTTTTAAATAATATTTATATATGTATTTTTATATATTTTAATATCATGTTAATTGCATTTCAAAATATTCAGCGAATTTTAAGGGGAAAAAAAAGTTTTCTCACTTTAGGAAGTAAGTATAAATATTTTTGTTTTCCTAATGTAACAGAAGTTCTTGGCTAGCTTAGTGGTAAGGGCTTAGAAAATCAACTAAGGATGCGTGGGTTCGAAACTTGGCAATGACAAGAAAAGATGGTCTAGTAGATACAAAGAACAGATCACATGCAATGGTTTTCCATCTCAGTTTATAGTGGTGTGATCATTTTGAACTTTTAATCATGGTTATAGACCGTGATCTAAAGTGACATATAATCACATCCAGAAAGAGAAATAATCTCGCCTAAAAGAAACAATCACGGCTTATAACCGTGATAAAAGAGAAACGATCACGCCTTTTGGCCGTGATTGTTTCTCTTTCAATCACGGTTTATAACTGTGATAAAAGAGAGTGACTTACAATCACACCCAGATCCATCACGGTAGCAAAAGTGTGATAGAAAACTTACAATCACGGCCAATAGCTGTGATCTTTATGGTTTATTGTAGTAGTGCGCCTAAATGGGTAGGCTTTTTATCTAACCGCAAGAGTGAGATTATTTATCTCACTTTTTTCCGCGCTAAGTTTTTTATCACGCTACAAGGGTGAGATCTTTTCTTTTTTACCTCACCACAATAGCAAGATCTTTTATCTCATTCTGTTCCGCCCTAAAATCTTTTATCACGCAATAAGGGTGAGGGTGAGATCTTTTCGCTTTTTTATCACGCCACAAGGGTGAGGTCTTTTGTCTTTTATCTCACTACAAGAACGAGATCTTTTATCTTATTCTTTTTTGCCCTAAAATCTTTTATCACGCCACAAGGGTGAGGTCTTTTCTCTTTTATTTCGCCACAAGAGTGAGATCTTTTATCTCATTTTTTCGCCCTAAAATCTTTAATCACGCAGCAAAAGTGAGATTGTTTTTCTTTTATCTCGCCTCAAAAGCAAGGTCTTTTATTCTGTGTTAAAACCCACTTTTTATCTCAGTTTTGGAGTTAAACTGCGATAAAAAAATTTAAGCATCACTTTTTATCACACTTTCACTGAAAACCGTGATCTTTGTGAATTTCTTTAGTGTGATACATATCTATTATTGTAGTAGTGCGTGATGGTCATTCCCACTCGCAAAAGTCAGCCCGAAACGAGAGAATCATCGTGAGATCATCAAACTGATTATCTATTGTTCAAGTCCGAAAGAAGGAAACCACCTACACAGGAGATGCATGTGGAAAAGCCTATATTCATTATTCTCCAATTTCTCTTTCCCAATTAGATCATCATGACTCATGAGACTCTAAGTAACCTCTCCAAAGGCCCATTATTCATTCTTTTTTCCCCGTCAAGCATATTTCTAGCAGAAGCCGACATGGAAGCAAACCATCCACCGTGGGACAGGGTTTATCGCGGGAGCCGCCACGAAGCCGAGTTTTTCCGCAGAAACTATCATAAAAAATCCATGTTTAGGGAAAAAACGAAAGAGTATAATTGGGGCGAGCACACCACAAGATCAAAGTCTAGCCACAGGAGAAGCAAGCGCCGCGAGAACCATTGCAAAGGCAAATACACCGTGAGAATCATCGCGGAGATAAATGTGCTGCAAGACCATTGCAAAGGTGAATGTGTCGCGAGAACCATCGCGGAGGCGGACTTGCCGCGAGAGTCACACTTAGCTTCAGGAACCACTGAGCCAGACAGATTAGTGTTGCGAGATATGGGGTAAAATTATCTTGGTCTACTTCGAGTATTGCTAACTAACAGGGGGCAGATGCAAAGACGTGTGGATCTTGGACTCAAATAAAAATAAAAAAATAAACAAAGGTTGGATTTACACCTTCATCTGTCCATTATATATGATGGAGATAACTTTAAAGTCACACGTGTTCTCTTCTCGTGGTGATCAAGGGAACCAATTTGTCTTGTCTATGCACTGATAATGTACCACATATGGAAGTTCATCTATTCATATATATTGCCCGCATTTGCTTTGCCGCGCGACGTGGCTGGAGCTAGAGTTTGATATTTTCATGCAAGGCATGCTCATGACGAAAGATGTTTTTTGTCCTCATCTCTTAGCTATACCTCTTCACCTCGAAAGAATACGTTCCTACTACCACCATGTAGCCGTTTTGAGACATCAGCGGGAATGAAAGCACTGTGGTACGTATAGCTACCACGGAGCATGCAAGCATTATTAATGCTTCTTCCGTCCGGATTTAATTGTTCATAGTTCTATTCTAACCGGTTAAAAAACGGGTTATATTTTTGAATCCGTAATGAATTTCATATCGAATAGGAATCTTGTTTGATAAATCTCGATTAGTTCTATAATACAATGTTTTGGAAATCACGTAAAACATTATAAATTATAAGGAGAATAAATTTTACACAGACCCTCCGTGTATAAGGGAGGGTCCGCCCAATCAATTCAAAGAAGACAACTCAGCTTTGCTTGGCAATTTTCTTTTTCATTTAGGATCCTATGGAGCATAAACTTGATTATAAAAAGCCATAGAGATAAAATTTAATTATGACACTTTAGAATAATATGATCAGAATAACAAGATCCTTGCACTGGTTCCAACATATTGAAAATTAGAGCACTTAATTTTTTAACCATATTTTTTAATATATATATAGTCAACAAAAATTAAGTACTTCAATTTTTAATCCGTTTGAATCAGTACGAAAATCTTAGTATCAAGTTTTTGCTCCATAGAGTCCCAAACAAAAGAGCAGATACTTAATTATGAGAGTCTTAGAGATAAAAGTTAATTATGTTCCTTTAGAATAATAAGATCTTTATACCGATTCAAATAGATTAAAAATTGGAGTACTTAATTTTTTTCAACTATTAAAAAATATGGTTGAAAAGTTAAGTGCTTTAATTTCAATCTGTTGGGACCGGTGCAAAGATCTTGTTATTCTGATCATATTATTCTAAAGTGCCATACTTAAATTTTATTTCTATGACTTTTATAATCAAGTTTCTGCTCCATAGGATCCTAAATGAAAAAAAAATAAAAATTGCCGACTGTCTTGGCAAAGCTGAGTAAAAGCTGAGCTATCTTCTTTGAATTGGTTGGGCGGACCCGCCCTTATACACTGAGGGTCCGTGTAAAATTTATTCTCAATTAGAAGATATAATCGATTGAAAAATGGTACAAACTTCAAAAAGGGACTATTAAATCCGGACGAAGGGAGTATTATTTATGAGTCGTGAACAAAAACCATAAGTATTGTGCGAGTCCAATTAGAGGGCGAGTGGTGCGAGACGCACCGAACAGGTGCCAAGAATTAGTGCGAGTCTGAAAACGATCAGTAGCGCGAGATGCGCCGATCGGGTGCCCAGGGTTAGTGCAAGTCCGAAAAAGATCGGTAGCGCGAGATGCACCGAACAGGTGCCCAGAGTTAGCTCAAGTCGGAAAAGGATCGGTAGCGCGAGATGCACCGGACATGTGCCAAGAGTTAGCACGAGTTCGAAAACGATCGGTAGCACAAAATGCGCCGAACAGGTGCCCAGAGTTAGTGCGAGTCCAAAAAAGATCGGTAGCGCAAGATGCACCGAACAAGTGTTGGAGTTAGTGTGAGTCCTATTAAAGGGTGAGTAGCGCGAAATGCATCGAGCAGGTGTTGGAATCAGCATAAGTCCTAATATAAGACGAGCATCACGAGGTCAAACCCATCAAAGAGAGAAAGGTCCAGACGCCTCAATGGCAATACAGAAGGAAGCAGCAGTACGCATCCTTATCAGATTCACTCAGATGCAAAGACATTATGCAAGCGCATGACAGCATGAGTGTCGCACGCACGCGGGGAGCATATGTAGATGCGGTCAAGATTTTGACCGTTGACCCCAGACGAAGTTTGACATACCATTCACATTATGACACGTGGAAAGATCGTGAGATTGACATGTGACAAACAACTGCCCCACGTGACAAACAACTGCCCCACAAAGAGATTTGGTGCCACGAGGCATAAGAAGTAGCCCGCGCGCGTTGACGTGGTGCAAGAGGAGCCCTGTGCAGCTGAACAAACTTGTGAGGTAAAAAAGGCCCGCGAGAGTCATTGTGAGGGCAATCAGGCCAACTAGGGCCCCGCGGGTAGGGTTGCGGTTGTCCCGCGGACGGGCGGGATTCTCAGTAAGATGGGCCCTGTGCAACTGAATAAGCTCGCGGGGCTATTGAGGCCTGCGAGAGCCATCGTGAGCGAGGGCAAATAGGCCTGCCAGGGTCCCGTGGATGGGTAAGGTCTGTGGCAATATGGGTCTAGCGGAGGTTTTGTTCCTGGCCTATAAATACCAGTGCTGGTATTCAGATTTGGGGAGAGGACCTCTCTTGCAGAGACAGACGGAGACACACACAAAGATTTCTAGAGAGAGAGAGTCATCTCTTCTAGAGAGAGCACAGACTTTTAGAGAGAGGGAGAGACCATCTCCCCAAGGGAAAAATGGAACTACGTTTGACCTGATTCCCTGTACACCGGGATACGTAGGCAGCGCTGATGACTCAGGCACGATCGCACATTTTATGTCTGCCCCATCCCTTCGTTTTAAATACTAACCATTCTTTACCTCTCCAGTACATTTTATTTTCATTAAAATTTTGGGCTCTATTTTGAACCCCAAGGAGATCAATCAAGATTTTGACCGCCCATACACACCTTTTGGGTAGAAATCACAATACGTTCTTTATACGAGTCAACATTACTTCTAAATATCAATTAAAAAAAAAAAATTACTTCTAAATAGATAGACTAACACAGTGATGCATTTGAAGTAAAAATTACTTCTAAATATCAGTTCAAACAAAAATTACTTCTAAATTGATAGACTACCACAGTGATGCATTTGAACTAAACAATGTTTTCCCAACAGATTTACAAACAACTTATTTTCATTATTTAACTTTTTTTTTACAATAAAAGAGAAAACAGCGCAGTACAGTAGCAGCTTGCAGTAGCGAGAGAAAACAATACCGTACAGTAGCGGCTTGCAGTAGCGAGATTCTCCCAACAAATTTACAAACAACTTATTTTCATTATTTTACTTTTTTTTACAATAAAAGAGAAAACAGTACAGTACAATAGCGACTTGCAGTAGCAAGATTCGACCGCGAACATCGGAATATCTTGTCCACCATGCCAACCTCTTTGGCCCAAATTAAGCTTTTAATGATTTTGAGACAAAATCATCCATGCCGAGGGTGGTGGCCCCAAGGATCATCCAACTTAACAAGTTCCCTCTCCAGCTTATGATCTGTTTGAACAACACAAATTCTTGTCAGTCATACAATAGGAGTAATATGCTTTGTAATTTAATTAATGGACTGATTAATCATGACGTATCTCTTGGCCTCGTGCCATGAAATTTTGGCAGAGAAGAACATTTTTATTTTTTTTTTTGTAGAAAAAATATACTCTCAATCTCCATATCCATTTTTAAGAGTTCCACTTCGTAAATCTAACTTTTTGTGGAGGCATCATCATTACAAATGCGATAAAGAAATAGGGTAACCTTCATTGAATTCCAAAGGAGATGAAGAAATATAGGAATCGAATTTAATTTTGTTCACTCACCTTAAAAGAGGGTAAACATTTCATATTGTACGGGGAAGCATCTATAAATATACGATTCAAATACAGCAAAAGGATGACTTTTGTTTTTTTGTTTTGAACGTCAAAAGGAAGACTGTTGTGACTCTCTTTCCAATTTGTATCGATGAATAAAATTCAGGTTTGAGTCTCTCTATGTAACCATTAAAAACGAAAATGAACCATAATTTTATTTTGTTGACAGACAAAAAATTAATAAGCTATAAGTGAGCTAGGTAGTATGAAATAAGAACAAGACGAATTAATGTAAAAGAACACAAGATATATCATATATGTGACCCAGCAATATGCCTTTGCGAAAGATCATGAAAATGCAAGACACAGCATTAGACACCTAAACTGTGTAGGCTTCTTCTTCTTCTCTTTTTTTTTTTAATAATGACTTAGGGCATCTAAACTAGCTTGCGAACACCTTGATTAATTTATGAGGTACTAATCCTACTGTTCACTAGCGGAATATGCCTGACTAAAGCTAGGACAAGTTCTTGAGTGGACTAATTAACCCCACGAGAATTGATATCACTGCGGAGGTTTCAAACTAAGAGAGCAAAATTCTAAGTTTTACCACAAGGACAGTTTCTCAACTATGTAAACTCTCTTTAATTTTTTTAATAACCAAACGTCCGGACTAGTTTACGCGCACTTTAACTAATCCTCAACTACATAAAATTACAAGAATTTAAAGTGCTGAAAGTCTTGAGCAGTTCCCTAGCAGCCACCTGAAAAGTCACGAGAATGATAGAGATCAAAAGATAGCCAAAAAATTGGGAAAGGATTGGCATTCATTTTCTACTACTAATTTAATGTCTTTGGCCCCAACAAGACTTGGACTTTTGGGTCTACGCCAGAGTTTAACTAGCGACATGGCTCTTGAGGGATATAATATTATTATTTAAAAATGATTCTCTCAAGTTCTTAATTTGGAATGAAGGGTAGTTCATACGTGCCGTGTGGAGCTCATCCTGATCGTATTTTGAAAATCTGATGCTAGGAATTGAAACTTAAGGTGCGTAAAGATTAATGTTATTAGATCGCGGACGTACAAATTTTAGATCAATCTAATTAGGTTTTTAAAGTGCAACTATATTGGGTTTGCGGGATTGTTTTTTTTTATTATTCGTATATCTCTGTGTCTAGACAAACTAATTATGCACTTCTCGATCGACTAATCATTGAACGAACAATTAAATTACCTATTTGCAGAGTCTATGTGAAACTAGAATAAAACTCCGTTCTAACTGGTCTCATACAATTCTCCGATTTAAAATAAGAGAAGTGGAAACAAAATTAAAAGAGAAGTCCAAGCAGAGGGTCATTACCTGCAACAAGTGGCAGTTCTAAAATGGATGTGGATCGATTTGACTCTTGAGTATGCGTGCAAAGTATGGCCCTGTTTTTGGGGTTTTTCTTGTTTTGTCTTTATTTAATTTTTTTTTCGTGTTTGTTATTTTTGCATCTAAATTTTATGGATTATCAATTCATCTTGTTAAGACAAATTGGAAAATGAAAAAATCATGATTTGTACCAAAACCAAACCAAAGAAAAACGGATTTTCTTCGACTTTATCATACCATTTCCTGTCTTTTTTGGGCACCCTATGCATAAGATACACCAAACCAAAGAAAAACGCGTGATTGAAATTTGACACTGGATAAAACGTATGGGGGTTTCAATTCCTTGTGGTTTGAAATCAACTCGATCATCCAAATTGAGTGGTCCAGTGTCTCAATACCTCAACCACCGTACGAGTATATATATACGGGGCTAATTGATGAGCTGACCTTGACAACCAATGGCTTTAGAACCTTTCATTTCAGGGTTCGTCTCTCACCGCATGCTATCAATACGTGTGTGTGGTCAGTCTACACAGGCCTTTGCTCGGTCTACACGGTGTAGAAACTTTATATCCATCTCAAAATCAATTAACAATGAGTAGAGAGGTCTCAAATGTTATTAAATGGTCACTTATTCCACTCCCAAATAATGTGGAATTCTATTTCCTTAACATCTCCCCTCATGTGCAACCGTGTTTGAGATCTGTCACGTGTGGCCACTTTTGGGTCCTATCATCGTGCAGCATTTTTGCTGATCTGTCATCTGGGGTGTGGATTGTGAATTTTTAAAATCTGGGGTCCCCTTTCTGATGACACGTAGAAACTTTATATCCATCTCAAAACCAATTGGCAATGAGTGGAGATGTTTCAAATATTATTAAGTGATCACCCATTCCGTTAGGTTTGTTAGAAAAAGTGTTAGTTGGTTATGTCAGTTTACGTAGTGTTTGCTCTTGTATTAGTTTTGCCAGCTCGCATTATAACAGAATGGGATCATCGTGCAATCCCAGAGCACCATATATGCTCAGTTCCCTGTAATTGAGGGATCATGGAAAATAGAATACAAAGAAAGATTTCCCCTTTCCTTCTTTCTCTCTCTAGTTCTTGAGTTCTTCTCTCTACTTCTTGTTACTTTCTACGCACGGGCCTTTGCTCGGTTTTAGTTGGAATCCCTGCTAGTGAATCCATTAGGTCGGGTTAGAAATGGCAATTTCAACCCATATTTTTGAACTTGTCTGAATCCGCCCATTTATAATCCAACCCAATCCAATCCGCTTATATTATAATGGGTTGAACCTATATCAACTCATATTTACATGGGCTTAGGTTTGTTGAAAATGGGTTCAATTTGGATTAAAATTAAAAGACCCAAACCCATCCCTGCACAAAAATGAACCAAAGCCCGGTATACCTGGGTTCAACTCACTTCAACTTAAAATACGACTTTGCCTCTACTACTTAAAATACGACAGAGCTAGTACGTCATATCTAACTATTGATAACACCAACGAAGCAACTCAAATTTTCAGTCAATGTTATTAAAATGAGATAAACTTATCCGCGTAATCTCACATGTTCGTTTCGGCAATCAATGATTGAGATACGTTTTTAAACTATTACCGGTAATAATTATTCCATACTGTTAACAGTTTGTCTTTAATCTGGATCGTCCAAAACACCTGATAAAAAAATAGGCTTCTTAGCTTATTTTTGTATTTATTCAAAAGAATTAGGTTTCGATCGTAAATTTTTACTTTTTAGATTCCTCTTGTCGTGATGAAGCAATAATTTTTCAAAAAATTGACGAAAAACTTACAAATGCAAAATAATTTCAAAGAAGGACAAAAAATAAGCCAATTAGCTTATTTAACAAAAAAAGCCCTAAAAAAAGATTATTAGGCTAGGGTCCACACACCCGTAAATTACTTATAGTTCGTTTTTTGATTAACTAGTAAGGATCCACCTGCTTTACGCATGCACCAGTTATATATATGTCTAGTTATCACAACCTTCGAGTCCACATATTGAATTACAACATAATTTGTTGTAAGTGTTCTGTAAAAGGATTACTATCAGCCTCATTACTGGTGGCTGATGTCATGGAAGCGTCATCTGAAGCTTGATTCACCGATTGTAAAAATTGATCCTTCATATAATCCATTGTCTTGATAATATGTCTAGTTATCACAACCTTCGAGTCTACTTATTGAATTACAACATAATTTGTTGTAAGTGTTCTGTAATTTTAAACATTGAGCATTTAGTCAATGAGTTTGTGGACTTCGCTACAGGTAGGACTGAGTTTTTTTTATATATATATATATATATATATCTATATATGGCATTGACATTCTGTCAGTCACCGATCCCAAAACCAATTTTAAAGGAGGACACATTTTCATCCTTCCGATATAAGATATTGTACTTGAAAAATATTTAACTTCACTTTCAAGCAACCAAACAACGGCAGTTAGGTATAACATTATTTGGCAAATGGAGCCTAATCAAATAGAATATTTCGGCAAATTATTTGGTGTTCTTTTCTTCTTATTAATAATGATATGTTTTCTATCATTATTATTACTAGCGTATGCCCGTGCCTGAAGGCACGGCTCGAACAATCAGCACACGAAAATAAATACTGAACTTGCGTGTAATATACAGCTCAAACAATCACCACACACAAATTAATACTAAACTTTCTTGCAATATAAAAACTCGTGTCCAACAAACGCAATATATCCATTGATAAACATCACAATCTTAATGAAAAGGAAATATGGGTAGTTTAAGTGAAGTAGATTTTGGTGGTAGTGAACTTCTCAAGAGAGAGAGAGAGAGAGAGAGAGCTGGGGGGGGCGGGGGGGTTTGGTTTCTGTAAAGAAAGTAAAGAAGAAAAATGTGAAAATAATATGAACGATGTATAGAAAATTCTATTTTCGGTGATTTCCGTGATATACGTTTAACAACTTAGAAATAGAAAAAAGAATGTTGGCTTTGATTTTGGTGATCTCGGAGGTTTTGATTTCGATTTTGTACAAAGGTTATATATGACTTTGATTTTCATTTGAATAATGCCTTAATGGGTGGTTTTAAATACAATGCCTTAATGGAAGCAATTTATGAGAGAAATATATATATATATATATATATATATATATATATATATATATATATATATATATATATATATATATATGTAGGTTAATACATTAGGAAACCTTCATTCATTCCTTAGGTTAATACATTAAAAAACTTTCATTCCTTTAATCGAACGGCTATAACCCTCACTAAATACAATTTGAATGACTGTAGATGCATCTATGTTTATATGCATAGACATTTTCAATGAAAAACCGCTCTGTTTTATAATATAGACTAGTCGATGCCCGTGCCTGAAGGCACGGCGCAACGTATTCTTAACCTAAAAGTGAATAGAATTAGAGAAAATAGAAAAGCAATAGATGACAATAGGTACCCCATTGTGTTAAATTTCAAGTGAGCCCATCTACGTTAGAGCACAATCGAAGTCCAAGAAAAATCAAGCTCAACATAATAATTTATTAACTCCAACACGTTCAATAAGACCACATGCGTGCCCTTGCACGTTTTATAGGCACAACACAAACAATGATGCCAAAAACCCCAAACTACCTTGGCAAAGAGGAGAGGAGAGGAGAGTAACCTATAGAAGCTATATCAACTACAACTTCACGGCAATCATCAATAAAGTAACATATTCATATCATCAGATTGTTGGGGCTAACATATTCATATCTCTTTGCGGCATCGTCGGTATTGAGTACTCTCTGCAACTCCCTGCAAGTGGGCGGTGGAGCCCTAGGATTAGTTGAGGTGCGCGAAAATTGACATAGACATCTGAGTTATCAAAAAGGAAGCACATGAAAGGAAAATAAAAATGTTCTTTTTTTTCTCCCATTAACAAATAACATCTTGGACTACAAAAAAAACTTCAAGTCCTTACCCTTGAATCCTTAAGGATCGACCGAAACCAACAATGGGTCAGAATTATAATCAGAACCTCAACTATATTTGTAACGTCCCAATTCGGGACGTTACAATATTGATCATAATTTTGCGAATCAAAATCTGACCGACAACCAGTCTCACAAATTCCTAATCCCACAATTTTTTTTTTTTGATAATCAAAAGGGTAGGAGGGGGCGACTGGCGTAGCAACCCCCCTTGGGCGTGACCATAGGGGCTCCCGACCCGCTATGGAATGTCCGGTTCGAGCCATAGCTACTGTCCGTGAGGACAGACCGTCACCACAGCACCACCTAGGTGCACAGTTGGCACAGGGCCCTCCACGCGTCCCTCCAACTCATATATATTTTTGCAACTGGAGGGGCTCGAACCCGAGTGCACGTGGAGGGAGAGGCACTTAAGCCCCAACACCCGTGCCAACTGGGCTACTACCCTGATGGTTTAATCCCACAATTAACTCATAATAAGTAGTAAAGCCTTCATTGTGGATAAGCAAGATTTGTATTAACAAAGAATTGGAAGACATGTACAATTACGCAGATCATACACCAAACCATACACATTTAGGAATATATATATATATATCATCGCAAAGCAAACCACTAATTCAATTAACACTAATATTGTCATGACCATAGAAAAGCTTCAAAAATAGTATCGTGGATTTCGTGATTACCCATACCTAAAGGCACGACACAATACGCCGATAAAAAAAAAAGATGCGACACAACATTTTTTATTACAACTTAAAAAAAATTATTCATGGAGAGAAACAGTGTACTACTCCAGACAACATGACACGAAATTGCCTCAAAAAATCTAACCTAGAGAGAGGGAGAGAACGTGTAGAAACATTAGAATAACGGAAAAATAAAAAGATTTGATTACCTCTTGTTTTGACAAAGCAAAGGTAATGACCCTCTCTCTTTCTCCAATCATGGTAGGAAGGAAGTTGATTTTCTTTCTCCTTGGAGAAGCTTACGAATTCGATTATTAAGAAAAACGTAGATTCATTGTTGAAGGAAAACGTATGTACATGCTACTTCGTTTTAAGAAAACATCGTAATTATCAACTTTAAAAAACAAAGAACGTTTCCTTTTAGTGTATGAATCAAAAAAAGTTTGTTCGGTTTTTGAATGTAGAAAAAATCAACCTAAAAGGAAATTATTGAGTTGGATGTAGGAAAATTAAATAGGAAAACTTTTTTAAGGAAACAACGTAAAAGCAATCAATTGAAATTGAAAGGATTTACCGGTCATAAGGTTAGGGGAGTTTATATAAGGAAGTATTCTCTCAATCAGACGCCTACAACTAACATGAAATATTGATCGGACGGTTGTAAATGGTGCTGGGTTTATATGGATAGACAAAAACCGCTCTGTTTTATAATATAGATACTAGAGTTTGTCTGTGCCTAAAGATACGATGCA
The DNA here is from genome assembly GCF_030253575.1 of Rhododendron vialii. NCBI lineage: Eukaryota > Viridiplantae > Streptophyta > Magnoliopsida > Ericales > Ericaceae > Rhododendron > Rhododendron vialii. The sequence goes on along the minus strand of NC_080558.1, from coordinate 8,374,829 downwards.
ACGTGAGATCTAATTAGTGGCGCTTGTACAATTAATATTGTTTGAGAAGGAGAGCCGTAGGATTTATGGAGCAAATCAATGGTTAGGATTTATAGAGAGATAAGATTCAAAAACCCTTCTCCCTTATTATGTAGATGTCCTGTGCATTTATAAACTGTACGTGGCTATTCATCACAATGGCGTTTGGAATTTGATCATGATTCATTTGTGCTATATTAGTTCCCTTTTTTTCCAAGCTGGATATCCGCTTTGTATGTTCCCAATTTCAAACATCCACTTAGAATATTCCTTGAACGTTTCTCACAAATATCGGCACGTGGAATAAATGGAAGGGCAACAGGAGCAATTCATCAAACACCTTATGTGCAACGAGTATTCATCAGGCTTTTGTGCATGATATTTAACATAAAAGCAAGAAAAGCTTCAACGTAGATTCATCATGAGAGAGAGAGCAATACACATTTTTTCAGAAACTTACCAGTGTATCCTACCGACGCGAACTTTTTATTTCAAATGGATGACTTAGGTAAATTTTTCCCCATAATTCAGTCTTGACTTTAGAACGAAGGAGAATCTAGAGGCTCATTCAATGGAACTCTTGACTGTCGGAGGGTATTCAGTCTTGAATTTAGAATGGAGGAGAATCGAGAGAGTCTAATTCAAGGAAACTCTTGACTGTCGGAGAGTTGAGAGGGAGAAGGACATTCGAGAGGCTCTTCAAATGGTCTAGAAGAGTTGCGAGGGATGCAACAGTTGTCTTATGCTTGAAGATAACACGGTTCATAGGGGATTGTGGTTTTGGAGAGACACAATAGTTTGGAATGAAATGTTGTGTTTTCCATCGCTGCGAAAAGGCGTGGTATTGTTTCCAATTGGGCTGGGTCTGTTATTTAGGGTTTATTTGACGGGTATTTTTGGAAGTAGAAAGTGTGGGAAACACTTTTGAGTCTTCGCGTTTTTATAAGTAGAGTAGATAAATGTATAACGAAGATGATATGTATGTGGAGATTAGTCAAGATAAAATCCTAGACACATTGGTTAGGAAAAGTATATAAAAAAAGACCCTTAAGTTAATCACATGCAAGAAACGGAGATTATAAAACGATGCTACCCACACAGATTAAGAACATGATTTTAAAACACATAACATAAATGGAAAGAGTCCGAACATAATTGTCTCATAGTTGTATCAACGATGCTATCCACACATATAAATAGATACATATTTTACACAAATTTTTTGTGGGGCCCACATCGAATCCCACACAAAGAATCCAAGCCGTTCATTAAATGTAAAATATTTTTTCAAGAGCCTCCACAAAAAATCAACTCAATCTGATACTTATAAATGCTCGATTGAATCATCCAATTTTTTATTTAGATTTCTAGAAAATGAATAGTTAGATGATTGGATCAAACATCTATAGATATTAGATTGAGGTGATTTTTAGCGGAAATTCTTGAAAAAATATTTTACAATTAATGAATGCCTTGAATTGTTTGTGTAAGATTTGAGGTGGGCCAAAAAAAAATCAAATAAGTCTGCCCCTTTCTTTCCACTTGAAAGAGGAAATAAATAAAGTGCGCCAGAAAAATCAGACCACCGAAACCGAATCAGACCTTTTCACAATGCCGAACATATTCAACTACCTTGCTCTGGCTCTCTCAGCCGTTCTGGTGGTTTTCCCACCTCCTTCCACCGCTCAACCACCACAAAATCGCGAAGCCGAAGCACTTCTCCGGTGGAAACAAAGCCTACACAACCAAACAATCGTCAGCTCGTGGATTTTCAACCAAACAAATGGCAACTCTTCAGCTTCAAGCCCATGCAACTGGCGTGGAATTTCATGCAACGCTGCAGGAATTGTAACCGGGCTGAACCTTGCCTACACGGGACTACAAGGTACTCTTGACCATTTAAACTTCTCATATTTCCCTCTCCTCCTCCGTCTCGACCTCAAATACAATCAACTCACCGGTACCATACCCACCAACATCGGCCTACTCTCGAATCTCGTGTATCTTGATCTCTCCACTAACTCTTTCTCGGGCACAATCCCTCTCTCTGTCGCGAATCTCACCAAGGTTGTCGAGCTGGATTTTGGGCGAAACGCCATAACAGGGCAGCTTGACCCGCTGTTATTTCCTGACCGCTTGTTGGAATGAGTGGCCAAATAGCCCTCCATATTTTACATACCTGATTGTTAATTATGTTTGCCTTATTTATTATTGGCTAACGTTTCTTTTTGGTTGAGCCTGAAATTATTCTGTGTGTTTGCACAAGAGAATACAATAGGTGTGATTGGCCAAGTTGGCTAAGAGTTTGATTTGGTCAAACCACTATTAGGTGTATCCCACTTAATAAGAGATGTGCATGTGGATGGGGGTGATATGGTTATATCATGTGATGTGCTCCCTAAATAAAAGGGGTGGTTAGAGAGATATGGGTGAGTGAGATAACCCCCACTATCTAAATAATAGGGAGCAGTTTTCCCTGTAACGTTACATGGGTATATGCCTATAAAAGAAAACCCAGAAGAGGGGAAATCCTATCACAACCCACGCACAAATTTTGCCCTATCTCTATATTGTTTTCTACTGTGCAAACACTTACATTTACAGATATTAGTTGAGAAGGAAAGCTTGGAGATCCACCAATCTTTGGAATTTACGAAGAGAAGTCCGAGCCTCAATTGTTCAACACTGGTATCAGAGCGACAAGGCGATGAGATTTCCTCTGTTCTGTGCATAGCTTTTCCTTGGCTCAGTTTACTGTTTCTATTTTCAAGAAATCAACATTCAAGGGTTTCTGTCTCTACTCCAATTTTGGCGTTGCTCCAAAATTTGCTTCACCAGATTCTTGCATCTATTTGACCCACCAATTGAAGGCTATTCAACAAAGCTTATAAAAGGGGGAGTTACTGGTGAAGAATCGAGAAGAAGGTTTTCGGCAAAAATCAATATCACAAAAGAATTCGGTACACAGTAATATTTTTTGCGTGGTTTCACTGTCAGCCTTCCTAATTCTCTATTTCCTCTAGTAATTCATATCGTGGCTAGTAGGGCTGTTAGTCAGGAGCTTAGTAAGACCGAAAAATTGAATGGTGTTAATTTCTCAACCTGGAAGCGTCGTATCCGTCACATACTTTAATTTTTCCACGACAAGGTTGAATATGTGATCGATATCGACGATGTACCAACTCCACCACCTGAAAATTCTAATGCTGCCAATAGGAGAATGTATGAAAAATTTCTTGAAGATGATAAGACTGCTAGACACATAATGCTCACTTTCATGGAACCAGACATCGAAATTTTATTTGAAGAACATGCGCATGCTAAGACCATGTTTGATGCTATTAGTAATGCCTATCGTGCTTCATCTGAAACATACATTCAATTGTTAATGGAAAGGTTTACTGGCACTGAGATGAAAGAAGATGAAAATGTCATTGATCATGTCAACAAGTTGTTTGTCATTGCTAAAGAATTGGCCACTTTAGACAACCCTCTTCCTGACCGATTGCAAGTGTCTACCATTTTGCAAAGTTTGCCACCTTCTTGGGATTCTGCTGTTGTTGCTCTTAACTTTTCCTCTACCACTTTAACTGTAAAAAATTTACCTATTTTATTGGGTATAGAGGCTGAAAGAAGAGCTAAAAAGAAAAATACAAAATCATTTTTGACCCTTGCTCCTGCTGCCACTTTTGAGCCACCACAGTTTGAAAACAAAAAATTTCATTCTTCTTCCGGATCGTCAAAGTCCGGACAGCAGCAGAAAAATTATTCTAAGAATTTCAAAGGAAAGGGTAAACAGTTTAAGAATGGTGGAAATTTTAAAAAGAAAGGATCTTGCTTTAATTGTGGAAAATTTGGACATTTTCAAGCCGATTGTCGTGGGCCTAAAAACAATAGGAAACCTAATTTTGGAGGCTCCAAAGATATTGTCTGTGTGGTATCTGAATCTCTTTTGGCTGATACTGATGTTGGAGCATGGTGGGTGGATTCTGCTTCCTCTCGCCATGTGGCAAAGAATAAAGAATCTTTTGTGGAATTGAAAGAGGTTAAAGCCGGTGATCATCGCATATACATGGGAAATAACAGTTATTGTGATGTTGTTGGAATTGGCACTGTGAAGGTTATGATACCTGGCGATAAAAACCTCTACTTGACTGATGTTCTGTATTCACCCACCATGAGGCGCAACCTTATCTCAGTTCCTCGTTTGGATGAGAAGGATTTTGAGGTGCGCTTCCGTTCCGGAAAAGTCTCTATTGGGAAACATGGTAGGATTATGATGTGGGGTAGTAAAGTTGATGGTCTGTACCGTTTGAACATTATTTCTGATGTTAATAATAATGCATTAGCTGGTTGTTCTGCTTATACCATTGATTCTACTCATAGTTATGATTCTCTTTATGTTGATGATCCTTATATTTGGCATTTGAGATTAGGACACATAAACAAAGACAAAATGAAAAGAATGATGAATATGAAACTGATTCCTAAGATTGATATTGATTTTTCTATTCGTGAATCATGTTTGTCCGGAAAAATGTCTAGATTACCATTTCCTAAAGGTCAACGAGCACATGAATTACTAGCTATAATACATTCAGATGTTTGTGGTCCATTAAATATTAAATCTCATAAAGGCATGGAATATTTTGTGACATTCATCGATGACTATTCTAGGTATGGTTATTTGTATTTGATGAGCAAGAAATCTAAAGTATTTGAAAATTTTCAAGAGTTTAAAAAGGTAGTTGAAAAACAACTCGGAAGAGATATTAAGATATTGAGATCCGATAGGGGTGGAGAATATATATCTGATTTGTTTGGTGTTTTCTTCAAAGATAATGGTATTATTCATCAAGTTACAATGAGTTACACACCACAGCAAAATGGTGTTGCTGAATGTCGTAATAGAACATTATTAGACATGGTTAGATCAATGCTTAGTCATTCCTCGCTTGGGTCACAATTTTGGAGTGAGGCTATTGTAACTGCTATGTACCTTCTCAACTTGGTTCCTACTAAAACGATTAATAGAACTCCTCACGAATTATGGACAGGTAGGAAACCTAGCCTAGACCACTTAAAGGTATGGGGTTCTTCTGCTCACATATTAGTTCCGGCTCAACAAAGAGGAAAATTAGATAGCGAAACTATCAAGGGAACATTTGTAGGATATCCTGAAAATTCTAAAGGTTACAGGTTTGTTGTTCATCATAGTAATGGTAGTATTAGTGTCATGGAAAGTAGAGATGCAAGATTTTTGGAAGAAGAAATTGACACTAGAAATCCTAGTCGCCTGGTTGAATTATTTGAGATCTCCAAAGAAAAAGAAAGTTTGAATGAGCCTAGAATTCCTAGTGTAGAAATAATTTCTGAACCTTCTGTTATACCACATGACATTGTTGGAAACATTCAAAGAGAAAGAAATCCATCCTCAAGGTTAAAAGACTATCTTACTTTTATGATAGAAGAAAATATTGATGACCCATCGACTATTCAAGAGGCCTTGTTGTCCCAAGATTCAAAGAAATGGGTAGAAGCAATTCAAGATGAATTAGATTCCATTATTAAAAATGACGTTTGGGAGTTAGTGCATTTACCTAAAGAAAGAAAAGCTATTGGGTGCAAATGGATTCTCAAAAAGAAATACAAGTCTGATGGAACTATCGATAAGTATAAGGCTAGATTAGTTGCCAAAGGCTTTACGCAAAAACCCAGAATAGATTATGAAGAAACATATTCTCCTGTTGCTAAATTCAATTCGATAAGGATTTTAATGGCTATTGTGGCATCGTTAGATTTGGAACTCATCCAAATGGATGTAAAAACTGCGTTTTTGAATGGAGAATTAAAAGAAGACATTTATATGCAACAACCTGAAGGGTATATTGTAGAAGGTCATGAAGATAAAGTTTACAAGCTAAAGAAGTCTTTATATGGGCTTAAACAATCATCTAGACAGTGGTACTATACTTTTGATAAGGCTATAACTTCGTATGGATTTACTGCGAATGAATATGATCCTTGTGTATATCAGTGGAGCAGTGGGAGTAGCTTTATGATTTTATCATTGTATGTAGATGATATTTTGATTGCTGGCAATGATATTGTGTCAATAGAAGAGATTAAAAATTATCTCAAAGCCAATTTGAAATGAAAGATATGGGTGAAGCGTCTTATGTATTGGGCATACAAATAATTAGAGATAGAAAAACAAGGATATTAAAGTTATCTCAAGAACAATATTTTGAGAAAATTCTCAAAAGATTCAACATGGAAGGATCTAATCCATTAGATACACCTATTCATAAACAAACTATTCTATCAAAAAGAATGTGCCCAGCTAATGAAGAAGAAAAGATGAAAATGGAAAACAAGCCTTATGCTCAAGCTGTTGGTAGTCTTATGTATGCAATGTTGTGTACTCGACCTGATATTAGTTACGCTGTCAGTGTAGTAAATAGATATCAAAGTAATCCTGGTGAGCCTCATTGGGCAGCTGTTAAAAGGATACTTAGATACATTCAAGGCACTGAAGACTACAAATTGACCTATCATTGTAATGGTGACAACTTAGAAGTTGTTGGATATTCAGATGCAGATTTTTCTGGCGATGTTGATGATGGTAAGTCTACTTCAGCCTATGTATTCCTTCTTGGTGGAGGTGCAATTTCATGGTCTAGTAAAAAACAGTCATGTGTGGCTAAAAGTACAATGGAAGCTGAATATATATCATATAGCGGCGCAGCTTCTGAAGCTGTTTGGATTAAGAGGTTTCTTGAAGATTTGAAAATAAATGAAATAGCTAACAAGCCAATAGCTATTATGCGTGATAACCAAGCTGCTATACAGACCATTAAAAATGGTGAGATTGGATCAAGGGGAAAACATATAGATCGGCAATATCACTATGTTGTTGATGTGCTACAAAGAAATGAGATTTCTATAGATTATCTCTCTTCTAAAGAGATGCTTGCTGATCCTCTCACAAAGCCTATTGCATCTGTTGATTTTAGAAAACATGTACATCTCTAGGGAGTGAAAAGTGATTAAAAATATCTCGGTCTATTGGCCAAGTGGGAGATGTTGGAATGAGTGGCAAAATAGCCCTCCATATTTTACATACCTGATTGTTAATTATGTTTGCCTTATTTATTATTGGCTAACGTTTCTTTTTGGTTGAGCCTGAAATTATTCTGTGTGTTTGCACAAGAGAATACAATAGGTGTGATTGGCCAAGTTGGCTAAGAGTTTGATTTGGTCAAACCACTATTAGGTGTATCCCACTTAATAAGAGATGTGCATGTGGATGGGGGTGATATGGTTATATCATGTGATGTGCTCCCTAAATAAAAGGGGTGGTTAGAGAGATATGGGTGAGTGAGATAACCCCCACTATCTAAATAATAGGGAGCAGTTTTCCCTATAACGTTACATGGGTATATGCCTATAAAAGAAAACCCAGAAGAGGGGAAATCCTATCACAACCCACGCACAAATTTTGCCCTATCTCTATATTGTTTTCTACTGTGCAAACACTTACATTTACAGATATTAGTTGAGAAGGAAAGCTTGGAGATCCACCAATCTTCGGAATTTACGAAGAGAAGTCCGAGCCTCAATTGTTCAACACCGCTGGTCAAGTCAGGCTAAAACCGGCCTGCTCAGCCTCCAAAGGCTACTCTTCCAGGGTACCTTGCTCAGTGGTCCCCTCCCGGCGGAGATAGGTAATTTGGAAGATTTGACAATCTTGGCTTTAGATAAAAGCAGATTTTCTGGCCCAATTCCTCAGTCTTTGGGTAATTTGAGTAAGATAACTTTCCTACATCTTAACCTAAACGAATTCTCTGGCCAGATTCCTAAGAATTTCGGCACCTTGACCAAGTTAACTGATTTGAGCTTGTTTTCGAACTACTTATCTGGTCCAGTACCGGAAGAAATCGGAAATCTTTCATCATTGGTTGATTTTCATCTAATTTATAACAACTTGAGTGGACAATTACCTCCACAAGTGTGTCGAGGCGGAATGCTAGCGAATTTCACCGCGGGGTACAATAACTTCACCGGTCCAATCCCGGTGAGCCTCAAAAACTGCACATCCTTGTTCAAAGTCCGGCTTGATCATAATCAACTAACAGGAAATCTTGATCAAGATTTCGGAGCGTACCCGAACCTCACGTATATCGACTTGAGCCACAACAATTTACAAGGGAAAATCTCACCCACATGGGGAGAATGCAGTAACTTGACACGGCTGAATCTTGGTGGGAATTCCATTGGAGGTGAAATCCCAATGGAGATCTCCCAATTGAACCAGCTAGTAGTGCTTGACCTTTCTTCCAATAAGATATCCGGGAGAATTCCGGCTCAAGTTGGACGATTGTCGAAACTATTGACGTTAAACTTGAGTGACAACAAAATTTCTGGTCAAATACCATTCGAAATCGGGGGACTGTCCAATTTGGCTTCTCTTGATCTCTCCATGAACATGCTAAGTGGACCGATTCCGGGTCAAATTGGAGACATCTCGAGATTGATGTTTCTAAGCCTGAGTAAAAATCAATTGAATGGGAGCATTCCCTATCAGATTGGTAATCTTGGAACTTTACAAATACTGCTTGATCTTAGTTCCAACTCACTCACCGGAGCGATTTCACCTCAACTAGGGAAGCTGATTATCCTAGTAGCTTTAAACCTCTCCCACAACTCTCTCTCCGGTTCTATACCGGATTCGTTTAGTGGAATGCTCAGCTTGTCAACCATCGATTTGTCGTACAATGAACTGGAGGGTCCTCTGCCTGACTCCAAGGTTTTCAATTCGCCTCCGTCCGAAGCGTTTTCTCATAACAAGAATCTTTGTGGTGATCCAAACCAAGGATTGACACCATGCAACAACTCAGTGTCTGGGGGCGGTAAGGAAAACGAAGGAAACTCGCGGTTGATCATTATCGCAGTTTCTCCCTCGTTAGGCTTGTTGTTTCTCTGGCTTCTGCTTGTTGGGGCTATCGTGCTTCTGTTATATACTTATGACAGGAAGAAAAGAAGCTGAAAATTGAACGTACATATTATTCATAAGACCCAACAACTTAAATAGAAGATTACATGAACTAGCATACCACTAATTTAGGAACCAACTAACAGCTGTACCAGAAAACAAGGAACTGAATCGAAACAGATTATCCCACTACTAAGACTCCTATAAATCTGGTAAAGCAACAACCTCCTAAAGACTAGGACAATCAAAGACTTATTCAAATTACAAAATAAAACCAAAAACTTAACACCCTCCCTTAAACTGAGTGCTCTACTGACATTCAGTTTAGAAAGAGTTCTTCACCTGCCCAGCCCCTCCGGTAGCGTGTCGTCCCTCTCAGCTTGCTTGTTGCCGAGTAACCTTGCAGCTCCCTCCGTCAAATTGGATTCTCCATCGAACAAACACCGAGTAAGCTCCGCAGCTTCATGAACATTCCCAACTTGAGGGGTTTGGTCATAATATCTGCAACTTGATCTTCACTTTTGCAAAAGATTAGATCAATAGTTCCATCCTTGGTGTGGTCTCTTAAGAAGTGAAACTTCATGTCAATATGTTTGCTTCTTCCATGTAGAACTGGATTCTTGGAGAGTTTGATTGCAGAGCTATTGTCACAGAAAATTGTAATAGCACCTTGCCTCTTGAAATAAAGCTCTTTAAGAATTTTCTTCAACCATATTGCTTGACAGACACATGAAGTGGCAGCAACAAATTCAGCCTCAGTGGTTGATAAAGTGACGATTGACTGCTTCTTTGATGACCATGAAACAGCCCCTGAACCTAGCATAAAGACATACCCCGAAGTGGTTCTTCTATCATCTTGATCTCCAGCATAATCACTATCAGTGAAGCCTCTCAAATCTGATCTTTCTCCCTTCTTGTAGAACAACCCAAATTTCCAAGTACCTTGCAAATATCGAAAGATCCTCTTGGCCACTAGAAGATGTAACTCAGTAGGATTCCCATGTATCTACTAATGAGACTCACAGAATACATTATGTCTGGCCTTGTTGCAGTCAAATACATTAAACTTCCAACAATTTGCTTGTAAAGTGTGCTATCAACCTTCTTTCCATCATGATCTTTAGTTAGCTTCACACCAAACTCAGTTGGTGTGCTCACAGAATTGCAATTCTTCATCTGAAACCTGCCTAAAATTTCTTGCACATATTTCTTTTGAGAAATAAAAATTCCAGCAGGAAGCTGCACCACTTCGATACCAAGAAAGTAATGCATTTTATCAAGATCAGACATTTCAAATTCAGCCATCATGGACTCCTTAAATTTCTTAAACATGGCACTATCATTTCCAGTATAAATCAAATCATCGACATATAAGCAAACAATGAGCATTCTCCCTCCATCTTCAATCTTTATGAAAAGTGTATGTTCATAAGGATATTTTTGAAATCCTTCCTTCAAAAAATAAGTTTCTATACGATTATACCAAGCCCGTGGAGCTTGCTTTAATCCATATAGAGCCTTCTTTAATTTACACACTTTATGCTCATTTCCAAGTTTCACATAACCAGGAGGTTGATCGATAAATACCAGTTCTTTCAAATCTCCATGGAGGAATGCCGATTTCACGTCCAACTGGAAGATAGGCCATGAGTTTTGAGCTGCTAATGCGATCACCAATCTGATTGTGTCATGCCTTGCAACCGAAGCAAAGACTTCTTTGTAATCAACACCGAACTCTTGCTTGTAGCCCTTGGCCACCAAGCGTGCCTTGTACTTGTCAACTTCACCATTCTCCTTCAACTTTGTCTTGTAAACCCACCTTACACCAATTGTTTTGTGCCCTTGTGGAAGATTAGATAGCTCCAAAGTATCATTCTTTTCGATGGCTGCAATTTCAGCATCCATAGCCTTCCGCCATTTTGATTCTTTGACAGCATTTTCGAAAACTGTAGGGTCACAATCTGAAAATAGAGCAAAGTGAGTGAGTGGATCATCGGATTGATCAATTCTAGTTACCTCATAATCCGACATCCATGCTGGCCTCTTTCAAACACGATGAGAATGTGATCCAGCTGCTGCTTCAACCTGTTCGTCAACTTCTGGTGTTGCTGGTGTGATTTCAGAGGCTATAGGAGCTTCATTTTGAGGATTCTCTAGATCAGCAGTTGTTGGAACAAACTGCTGCTGGGACTGCTTTGCTTCATTATCATCTTCTCCATCAAAACTTGTTGGAATTTGTTCTTCAACAACATTTGTATTCCATGGCCAGGTTTGATCTTCATCAAAAACAACGTCTCGACTGATAAGGATTTTCTTAGTGCTAGGATTGTAAAGCTTATAAGCTTTTGATTGATCACTAACACCAAGAAAAATGCACTTCTCTCCCTTGTCATCAAGCTTTTTCCTCTTCTGATCTGGAATATGGGCATATGCTATTCACCCAAATATTCTGAAATGATCTACCGCCGGTCTTTGTCTGCTCCATGCTTCCTCTGGTGTTCATGTTTTGAACAGCAAGTGTGGGACTTCTATTCAAAACATGAATGCTCCAATTAACTGCTTCGGGCCAGAAATTCTTCGGAATACCACTTCTTCTCAGAAGGCTTTACACCATGTTCATTATAGTGTGATTCTTCCTCTCGCAAACCCCATTCTGTTGGGGCGTATGAGCTGCTGTAAGCTGTCTCTTGATTCCATGGGTCTCCCAAAAATTTGCAAATTCATGTGAGTTATATTCTCCACCACGATCTGTGCGAAGAATTTTTATTGGGCTGCCAACCTCTTTCTCAACAAGTGCTTTATAGCTTTTAAAGGCTGCAAAGGCTTCAGATTTTCCTTCCAAAAAATAAACCCAGATTTTACGACTATAATCATCAATGAAGGTAATTATGTATCTTTTACCTCCATTAGAGCATGGCGTTATTGGCCCACAGATGTCGGAATGAACAAGCGCCAATGCCTTCTTTGCTCTCCATGATGGTCCTTGTGGAAATTGATTACGGTGTTGTTTGCTAACAACACATTCTTCACAAATTCCAAACGGAGCTGCGATTTGAGGAAGGCCAATCACCATATTTTTCTGTTGTAAAGTCTTCAATCCACCAAAGTGTAGGTGACCATAGCGAAAATGCCATAGCCATGCCGCATCCCGCTCTTTTGCTGAGAAGCATGAATGAGTGGTGTTGTGGAGATGAAGCGGGAACATGCGATTCACCGTCATGTTAACTTGAGCAATTAAGCCCAACTTTGCATCATGAATTTGACAAACTCCACCTTTGATAGAAATCCCCTATCCCTTTTCTTGCAACTGACCCACACTAAGCAAGTTAGACTTTAAATCTGGCACAAAAAGAACATTAGAGATAGTGTGTGTGAGATTTCCTTTGGGCTGGACAGTTACACTTCCTTTTCCCATAACAGCCACCGTGGAATTGTCGCCGAACTTAACAGTGTTGCAGAAAGATTCATCCAAGTCAGAGAACAACTTCTTATCCCCACACATGTGATTGCTGCAACCAGTGTCTAAATACCACATGTTCTGTTGGGTTTCTTCCTTCACGTGACACACCATTAAAAGAGACACTTCTTCTTCTTTTTCTGCAAAGTTAGTTCTTTCGCTACTTTGTCTATTCAAATTAGTACGGCATTCTGACTGATAATGACCATACCTATGACATTTGAAGCATTCAACATTGGACTTGTCTGCTGACTTTGGTCCATAAGAAGTTGAGTGATAACCACCACGTCCTCTTCCTCTTCCTTGAAATTGATTCTCTTGATGCTGATGATGTTGGATTCCACGATCATTGTTGCTTCTGCCTCCTCAACTTCGACCTCTGCCTCTACCACGTCCTCTATCAGCTCTACTTGGTGTAGAATGATTTTCTGATGAGACCTTCAATGCTTGTTCCTCTTTCTCCTGTTGGTTAATTTTTTGCTCATGAACCAACAAAGAACTCTGTAATTCATCAATTGAAAGTTCATCAATATCATTAGCTTCTTCTATGGAACAGACAACAAAATTAAATTTTGTTGCCATGGATCGAAGAATCTTTTCAACAACGGTGACGTCGGTGGTCTTGTCGCCATGGATCCGCATCTTGTTGACGATTGTCATCGTTCTTGAAAAATAATCTGTAACTGACTCTCCTGATACCACTGTTATATACTTATGACAGGAAGAAAAGAAGCTGAAAATTGAACGTACATATTATTCATAAGACCCAACAACTTAAATAGAAGATTACATGAACTAGCATACCACTAATTGAGGAACCAACTAATAGCTGTACCAGAAAACAAGGAACTGAATCGAAACAGATTATCCCACTACTAAGACTCCTATAAATCTGGTAAAGCAACAACCTCCTAAAGACTAGGACAATCAAAGACTTATTCAAATTACAAAATAAAACCAAAAACTTAACAGCTTCACCGAAAAAGTAACCGCAAAAGCCAGAAAGAAGATGTGGTGAAGGGAGAAAACATCTTTTTGATCAAGAATTTCTGTGGAAGAATTGCGTTTGAAGATATCGTCCGCGCTACAGACAATTTTGACGATGCATACTGCATTGGACAGGGAGGATCGGCCAGAGTCTACAAAGTTAACTTACCAAGTGGGCAGGTATTTTTGAAAGTTTCTAATAAATTTTCTCTATCCTTCCTTTAGATTGATAACTATCTTATATTCTGTGTAAATCCTCAACAGGTAGTAGCAGTTAAAAAGCTATTCATGAATGAAGGCTCAGAGATTGGGGAGATCAAGAGTTTTGCGAATGAGGTAGCCACGCTGACAGAAATAAGGCACCGGAACATCGTGAAACTCTACGGCTTTTGTTACCACAAAAAGCACACTTTTTTGGTTTGCGAGTACATGGAGAGAGGAAGTTTGGCAGATGTTTTGAGGAGAGAGAGAGACGCCAAGGAGTTAGACTGGAGTAAGAGAGTGAACATAGTTAAAGGGGTGGTTCACGCTTTATCTTACCTGCATCACAACTGTGTGCCTCCCATAATTCATCGGGACATATCGAGCAAGAACGTTCTGTTAGACTCGGAAATGGAGGCTCATGTCTCCGATTTTGGCACGGCAAGGTTTTTGAAGCCCGATTCTTCAAATTGGACCGCGGTTGCAGGCACGTTCGGATACATTGCTCCAGGTAACTTTAATTAGTGTTCAAAAGGCCATCCTTTATTTGCTTGGCCAGCTAGTTTGATTCGCGAGTGAGAACTAACATGTGACATTGTTGGTGTGTTTTTTTTTCCCCCTTGGCATGGCCAGAATTATCGTACACAATGGCAGTGACAGAGAAATGCGACGTGTACAGCTTTGGTGTTTTGACACTTGAGATTTTGATGGGATCGCTTACGGGAGAACTCAATTCAAACCTATACTCATCCGTTGACAACGAACGCATACAATTGGCAGATGTCTTGGATCCTCGTCTTCCGCCTAAGGGCAACGACCCATTCATAAAAGGTTGTGTGATTATTTTGCTTGTAGGTTGTATTAATTATTATTCGTTTTAATTGTATATTGCACTATTACTTGATTTGAATGCTAGATTGGACCCTAGAGACATGGGGTGGTATGCGAGTAGAATTCACCTAGACGATGCTAGATAATGGATGAATTGGAAAGTTTTATTTTTAGATTGCCTGCATGCGTGATTTTGAGATGTGATGAGATTGTGATGAAATTGAAACTGGCGGGTGTCCAGTGATGAATTGATAGACTGGCGGGAGTCCAGTGATGATTGTGAAGTGACTTGTGAAGCGGTATATAAGATAGGCGAACCCTAGTTGTGATTCAGGCATGATAAGCTTTCCTGTTGTTGTAGTTATTGGGGTGCACACTCGATATATAACTTAGGTGTATCTGCGACAGCAAAGGGAAGTGACCTCATGGGACCGAGCATGGCTAACGGTTGGGGGAGGAAAGATCTCACGGAGGGATCTTAGATTTCACATTAGAATAATGAATAGTAATAAATTGGTGTTTGTAAATCCTTATTCTGCTTTTCGCCTTATTATTATCTTGTTGCTTGTTAACTGTAAAGTAAGGGGGGTAGTTGGGTTGGATTATACTACGGGGTGAACTCTATCACTCAGGTACGGATTGCCTGGCTTCCGTGCCAGATTTTACAGAAAATCAGGAAAAGACAGAGAATCCCGAAAGTGAGCAGTTCTATGTAGAGGAGAATCCAGAGGTGGGAGTCGAGCCAGAATATACTTGGGATCCATACCAAACCTAGAAGACGGCTCGATTATCTTGTTTTGTTTATTACTACAAAGACTAATTTCAGTACTTCTACAATGGTTTGTAATAGATGAATCTTTAGGATGAATTATCCGTTTAGGATTTTGAATTTAATTTAAATAATTTTTAAAAATTAATATTTAATGTCTCCGATTTTATTCCTAAAAATTGGGGCGTTACAACTTGGTATCAGAGCCTTAGGTTCAAACCCTCGGTCTTGGGTAGTTTGGGTAGATCACATCAGATTGAGTATTTCACTACAAGTTTAAAATGGCACTGTTTGAAATATACCGAAACCTAACGATAAATATTTTTTTTTTGCTTTTATAGATGGACCCCACGTTCGCAGACCAACTAGCCGATGAATGGAGCAGATTGCAGGACTTTTTGAAAAACGCCATAGGATCCGACTTCTCTTTCCGAGACCTTTACGTACCTACTGAGTTCCCAATTATGTATGCTCAGTATCAGCAGCTGATGGCGAATCCACCAAACCAGAGGGAAGTATACACGGCTCAGCATCCAAGCCTATGGAGAAGGGCTAATCTCGAGAAGGAAATCCGTGACAATCTAGAAAGCATACCAGGCTTCGATATTAGGAGCGAACCCTATTACTCACATTATAGGGATATGGATAACCAGCCTCCAATTCCCACCCCAGACCGGAACCATAACCATAACCCTCCCAATATTCAAGAGGAGGATGAGATGGCCCAGCTAATTGCAGAAGTAGAAAACCTAAGGGCATTCATGACAGCCACCCCCAGATTTTCCGATGGGAGATGATTATTTAGCAGGAATGTTCCCTACCCTCTATCGGATGAGACAGGCTCACCGAAGGATTTCAGCTCTCGCCGACGCCGTCACCTGCTCCACCGTTGAAGACCACGAGATACGAGGCATACTAACCTACATCCTCGGAGTACAAGTGGGACCGCGAGGGAATCCCGAAAAACCCCCTGAGGAAGAGGGAGATCCCGAGGAACCCCCTGAGCAAGAAGAGGATCCCGAAGAACCCCCCGAGGAGGAAGAAGATCCAGAAGAGCCTCCATTCCAGGATCAGACCATGACTACCGTTTGGGCTCCTGGCAGCTAAAGCAGGAGGAGCCAATAGTACAGAGGAAGGACAAAACCAGGATGAAGAGATGGACAATGCTGAGCCGGAATTAGAAGAAAATGCAGAAAACAGCACTGACAGTGAAAATGGATTTTTGGCAGAACCGGAGATGGATGATTATGGCTGGCTCTTACCCATAGATGCACCAAGAGATATGGATGCCGAGCTGCAGTGGTGGCTGATTAGCCAACGGCTCGAAATGCAGTAACCTCTACCTTTTCCAGTTCCCGTACCAATGGAAGAATCAGACAGTGAGTGTGAAGTCATAGATGCCGACCCTCCACCTCGTCCTAAGATGGCTCGACCCGCAGGAATTCCATGGGTAGGACATTATTTTGACTATGGTCCAAACACTTGGGTCTATATACAGCTGGAACCGCTATACCCTTGCCCATTTAAGATCAAGGCACAATCAGCTTACCTAGGGCCAGTGAAGATCCAAGCCCCATGTTATAATGGATACTATCTCATCGCTGTACCTCAAGGATTTCGGGAACACTACACCGACCGCATCCATTATTCACGAGTCGCAAGGTCCCACCCTGAGCAGGAACATCGTATCATTACAGAGAATGCCGACTTCACCGATCACATCACCTATGTAGAGATACCCATCCGCCTAGAACCTTATAACTACCCAAACCCCAACCAGCAGGAACCACTATGGCGAGTAACATGGCGTTGCTACGGGCTCACAGAGGACACCATCGAAAAGCAGAGTCTTCTAGGAGAGCATTTTCTAATGCTTTTCGATTAATCGATTTCTTTAGCACCTACTAGTTATTTATGCGCGCATTTTTATTTATTTATTTATTTATTTAATTCTATGTTTTGTTTCTTCCTAGGAAAACAATTGTGGTAGTGGGAATTATCTTGACTTTTAGTAGCTACACATCTAAGTAGTATATTTTGACATGATTGATGTGTTTGATTCGTTTTGTTAGTAAAAGAAAAGTTTCTTATGATATTATGTTTCCATGTATTTAATAAATATATACAAATATATATGTTCTCATAATAAATCCCCCTTACTAAATTATAATATAACGATATCTAGATGGAGGAAACGAGAGACAACTAGAATAACGAGCAAAACAATGGACAAAATGGAGCCCCTCAAGTCCTCAACTCAACAACCAAATTGGGACTACCGAACTAGTCCAACTCATGCAAGCATTCATTACCGCTGCGACTGCAAATAACTAGAATCAGCACGAAGCCCCGCACACACCTCGAGGACCAATGACCAGAAGTCAGGCACTGAATGAATTCTGCAAGCGTCGCCCTCCCTACTTTCAAGGAGAACCTAACCCCATAGCTGCGGAAGCCTGGTTGGAAGAAATCAAGAAAATTCTTGAAACCCTAGATATTCAAGAAGCCAACAATCGAATTGTTCTAGCCACCTATCAGATGCAAGGTGAAGCTCAGCATTGGTGGAACCTGATGAAGAACACCCATGATGTGGGAACAATGACTTGGGAAAGGTTCGAGAAAATTTTCCTTGACGAGTACTTTCCAACACCCGTCAAACAAACACTGGCCTTGGAATTCATGAATGTTGAGCAGGGCACAATGACCATGACCCAGTACGCAGCACGATTTGAAGAACTGTCTCGCTATGGCACAACAATCATACCTACTGATGACGACAAGGCAAGAAAATTTGAGTGGGGATTCAATGAGACACGCCGAACAGTGATGGCACAGACACTTCCCACCTACTCACAAGTGGTGCAATGCGCACTTAAGATGGAGAGAGAAAACGTGGATTTCAAGACGAGGCGTGAGCAAAAGATGGCAATATCTGCAGTTGGAGGACCTATCCGCACCAACCCTACCAACCGGGGTACCCTAACCTCTCAACCCTACCACTAAAACTACCCTCGCCCGCAACCTATACAACCCAACCCAGCTTGGAGAAACTCTAATCCAGGGTTCAATCGAAACCCTAACCCTAATCCGAACCAGATCCAAGCACCGAACCGAGGCCTAAACCCTAATCTTGGACCAATCCGCAACCCCCTTCCCCAGAATCAAAATCTAGACAACTGCTGTTATTACTGCCTGGAGGAGGGACATATCAAGAGGAATTGTCCTAGGTTGAATGGCTCTGGAAACTATGGAGGACCGCCGCAAAATCAGGTCAGGACTAAAGGACTTGGAAATCAGAATTAGAATCAAGCTAGGCCGGTTTGGAATGGTAACCAACCCGGAGGACAAAACCAACCTCGTGGTGGGTGGAACCAACCGCCAACTCGCCCTTTTCAAGAACAAGGATCAAACGGGCCAATCCAGCCTAATGCTGGAAGAGTGTTTGCACTGCAAGGAACAGAAGAGGAGATGGACCCTACAGTAATCCAAGGTACCCTCACTCTTTATACTACATGCGTTCAAGCACTATTTGATTCTAGAGCTTCGCACTCATTCATATATGCCGCATGTGTATCTACACTTGGATTAGAAACTGAACCTTTAAAGACAACTATGCATGTGCCCTCACCATTAGGGGGTAAGATTTTAGTACTACTAATTTGTAAAGGGTGCGAACTAGAAGTATCGAACTTGCGGTTAACATGCGACTTACGAGTAATCGAAATGACGGACTTTGACGTCATACTCGGGAGGGATTGGTTGACTGTGCACCGAGCTGTCATAGACTGCTATCGAAAGATGGTGACAGCCTATTCACCAGATGAGACGAGTTTCAAGTTTAAGGGGAATAGACAAGACCCTTTTGCACCCCATGCATACAAAACGAAATGGCATAGGAAGCTTGCTGAATGGTTAGTGAGTCTCACATTGGAGGAAATAGACCGAATTGAGTTGGGCCTCCCTCACGTTGTCTGCGAGTACGAAGACGTATTTCCAGAGGAATTACCAGGATTACTGCCGCCAAGAGAATTGGATTTCACCATCGAGCTATAACCCGGCACGGCCCCAATCTCGATGGCCCCGCATCGAATGGCTCCAGCAGAACTATGAGAGTTGAAAACACAACTGCAGGAACTCTTAGAGAAGGGTTTTATCCGACCTTGTACCTCACCATGGGGAGCTTCAGAGCTATTCGTCAAAAAGAAAGAAGGAACGCTCCGACTTTGTATCGACTACCGCCAACTCAACAAAGTCACCATCAAGAACCGATATCCTCTACCGAGAATAGACGACTTGTTCGACCAACTGAGAGGGTCGACTTGTTTCTCAAAGATTGATCTGAGATCTGGATATCACCAATTGTGAATTCGGGAATGCGACATACTCAAGATGGCGTTCCGCACGCGTTACAGACACTACGAGTTCATAGTCATGCCGCTCGGTCTAACTAATGCTCCTGCTGTTTTCATGTGCCTGATGAACCAAATTTTCACGCCGTACTTGGACAAATTTGTGGTAGTGTTCATCGATGACATCCTTGTACACTCTCCAACGGAGAAAGAACACGAAGACCACTTGAGAATTTTCCTCCAAGTACTTCGAGACAACCATTTGTATGCGAAGGCCAGCAAGTGCGAATTCTGGATGAAAGAAGTCAAATTCCTGGGACATGTAGTGTCAGAGAGAGGAATCTCAGTCAACGACAGCAAAGTAAAAGCAGTCATGGACTGGAAAATACCTTCTATGGTATTCGAGATTAGAAGTTTCTTGGGATTAGCTGGCTACTACAGAAGATTCATTCAGGATTTCTCCATCTTGGGAAAACCATTGACGCGATTGACCCAAAAGGGGGTTAAGTTTGAATGGAACGAAGCATGTGAGAGATTCTTCCAAGAACTTAAGAAGAGGCTGACTAGCGCTCCTATATTGATCATACCTGAACGAGACACAGGGTATACCGTGTACTGCGATGCATCCAGAGATGGATTGAGAGCTGTACTCATGCAAAATGAAAAAGTAGTTGCTTACGGATCCCGACAGTTGAGGCCGCATGAAAGGAACTATCCAACTCACGATTTAGAACTGGCAGCAGTGGTATTCGCCCTAAAGTCTTGGCGACACTATCTATACGGAGAGCAGTTCGAGGTATTTACGGACCACAAAAGTTTGAAATACTTGTTTACCCAGAAAGAGCTAAACATAAGACAAAGGAGATGGGTGGAATACTTGGAGGATTTCAACTTCACCATGTCCTATCATCCTGGAAAGGCAAACGTAGTCGCTGATGCGCTGAGTCGCAAGAACCGAGGACAAGTGGCTAGTTTAGCCATAAGAGAGTGGAAAATGATGGAAGACCTTAACAGCTTCAAACTGCAACCAACCGCAGAAGGCACTGACACGTGTCTCTTCACCATAGTCACAACTCCAGCCTTGCACCGAGAAATTCTTTTAGCTTAAACCTTTGAACAAGAATGCGACTTCATCCGGCATCAACTCTCAATTGGAACAATAGCAGCCGGTGGGAGATCCACGCTGATAAGAGCCTCCGCTTCCAGGGAAGAATCTTTGTACCAAACATCTGTACCCTCCGGGAAGTAGTACTTAAGGATTTCCATCATTTCAATTTCGCCGTCCACCTAGGGAGCACCAAGATGTACCAAGACCTCCGCCGACAGTACTGGTGGGCTGGAATTAAGAAGTACGTGGCCAAATATGTTTCAACATGCCACACCTGCCAACAAGTAAAAGCGGAACACCAGAAGCCTGGTGGAACCCTACAACCCTTGCCTATACCCGGATGGATTTGGGAACATATCGCCATGGATTTTGTGACAGGATTACCTAGGTCTCCGCAATCAAACACCGCCATTTGGGTGATAGTCGACCGTTTAACCAAATCCGCCCACTTTTTACCCATGAAGATGACAGATTCAATGGACTCTCTCAGTAGGCTCTGCATCCGAGAAATCGTGCGATTACACGGTGTACCCGTATCCATTGCAAGTGATCGAGATTCATGATTCACGTCAACCTTTTGGAATAGCCTACAGAAAGCATTGGAAATCTACCTGCGTCTCAGCACCGCATTCCACCCACAGACGGACGGACAATCCGAAAGAATCATCCAAATCTTAGAAGACATGCTCTGTGCCTGTGCTTTGGACTTTAAGGGAAGTTGGGAACGACACCTACCCCTAGTCGAGTTCACCTATAACAACAGCTATCAATCTAGCATAGACATGACACCATATGAAGCTCTGTATGGGCGACCTTGTCGATCGCCAGTTTGTTGGGCTGAATTGGGAGAAGCAAGCTTACTAGGACCAGAGCTAGTCCAGGAGACAACAGAAAAGATCAAAACTATTCGCCAACAGCTCCTAGCCGTGCAGAGCCGACAGAAGAGTTACGCCGACAAAAGGACCAGACCATTGACTTTTCAGGTTAGAGAACATGTGTTCTTAAAGATCAGACCACGAAAAAGAGTTATCCGATTTGAAAAGAAAGGAAAGCTGTCACCACACTACATTGGACCTTTTGAGATCCTCGAGAAAATTGGAGAAGTGGCTTATCGCCTGGCACTTCCGCCGCAACTGGATTGAGTTCACAACGTGTTCCACGTGTTAATGCTCCGAAAGTACTTAACACATCCTTCTCACATCATCAATTGGGAAAAACATCGAACTCAACGAGGACGTCACTCTCGAGGAATAGCCAGTGGAGATCCAAGACTATAGTGAGAAGTGCATTCGAGGAAAAACTATTCAACTCGTCCAAATCCTTTGGCGACATCGAGTGATTGAGGAATCAATCTGGGAACGAGCGGATACTATGCAAGCCAACCATCCGAATCTGTTTCCTCCTAAAGGTATACTCTAATTTCGAGGATGAAATTTTATTAAGGGGGATAGGTTGTAACAACTCGTAATTTTTAACAATAATAATAGTATTTAAAAAAACTTTATTTTTAATAATAAAATTCTCTTTATTATTAAATATATACAATTATAATTAATTTATCCTAATTACCTTATTTTTATTTTATTTCTTTCGTTACAAATTGCATGCATGCATAAATACGAATTCCTTTCACCTTTCCCTCTCCTACTCAGTCACTACTCCCTCCCTGACTTAAATTTGTCCCTATCTCGTTCCTACTCAAAGCCCAAGAGGTAGAGTTTTATTTAAATTCAATTTCGTAACCCTCTTCAAAAAATTCGTCCATAAATACCCCATTACTCCAACCCTAGGGCATACCACATTATTCCCCACGCCCCACCAGTCCAGAAGAGAGAGAAAAATCGGAGAAAATCGAAATCCAATCCATAGAGTTTTAGAGAGAGAAAGAAAGAGAGAAAAAAATGGGTTTTGTACCAAGACCCGACCGAAACCCAATTCGATTGTTCCAAATTCTTCCCACAAATCCTAGCATCACCAAGCATCGTCCAATTCGATCCCAAGGTTCCTCGATCAAAGAAACCGAAGTCATCTTCCCAAAAATTCAAGTTTCGATTTTAAATCAATTCGATCCGATTCAAGGTAATATAATCCATTCCAAACACTCCTTTAAGTATATTAAGTATTTTTATGCTTAACCCAATAGCCCAAATGGACCCATGCATCGAAACCGAGCCAAAATAGCAAAAAAATCGAATCTGGCCTCGAGTTTGCGGCCGCAAGGTGCGGGCCGCGAGAACCAGACGCAAGGTTGCGGCTAGAGGGTCCACCGCAAGGTCAAATGGTCAGACCTTACGATTTGATCTGTTTTTGTTCGAAACGACTTTTCGATATCCTGAACACCATTTTTGACATCCGAACTATTTTTTCTAGACTTTTCACACCTCAAATATCATAACTTGTTAAGATCATATATATTTTTTTATTTAATTATCTATTTATTAAATTATTTATAAGTTATCTATCAAAATTTACAAACGAAAAATCTTTGCCACCTTCCAAACAATGTTTTAACACCGAAACTAATTTTTTGCTAGACTCCTTGCATCTCAAAGATGATATCTTGTTAATTTAATATTTTTTTATTTAAATTACTATTTATTATTATTTTTATAGTGTTTCCAATTAAAATTACCTTACGACCATATAAACCTTATTATTAATGCCCGAGTAATTTTATTTAAACTCTCTACATTCTGAAGATAAAACTTTGTTAACCTCAACATATTTTAATTAGTAAATTATTTATTATCTATTTACTTCACTTTTGGCCACTTAATTTAACGTCTTCATTTAAAATAATCTCGCGACCCTCCGAACCCAAATTTTGATACTCAACTGGTTGCATAGGACCTCTAGGGCTCTTAATCAGATCATGTTAATTATTTTAATATTTTTACCTAATTAATGCATTAAATTAGTTTTTAATTAATCTAATTACTTAGAAATAATTAATGAAAGCCTAGAAAAATATTTTTTTTTAAATTCTTTTAAAAAGCTCTTACTTATTATCATCTTGGCCATACGAGATTAAGGGCAACGGCCCATTCATAAAAGGTTGTGTGATTATTTTGCTTGTAGGTTGTTTTAATTATTATTCGTTTTAATTGTATATTGCACTATTACTTGATTTGAATGCTAGATTGGACCCTAGAGACATGGGGTGGTATGCGAGTAGAATTCACCTAGATGATGCTAGATAATGGATGAATTGAAAAGTTTTATTTTTAGATTGCCTGCAGGCGTGATTTTGAGATGTGATGAGATTGAAACTGGCGGGTGTCCAGTGATGAATTGATAGACTGGCGGGAGTCCAGTGATGATTGTGAAGTGATTTGTGAAGTGGTATATAAGATAGGCGAACCCTAGTTGTGATTTAGGCATGATAAGCTTTCCCCTTATTGTAGTTATTGGGGTGCACACTCGGTATATAACTTAGGTGTATCTGCGACAGCAAAGAGAAGTGACCTCATGGGACCGAGCATGGCTAACGGTTGGGGGGAGGAAAAATCTCGCGGAGGGATCTTAGATTTCACATTAGAATAATGAATAGTAATAAATTGGTGTTTGTAAATCCTTATTCTGCTTTTCGCATTATTATTATCTTGTTGCTTGTTAACGGTAAAGTAAGGGGGGTAGTTGGTTTGGTTTATACTACGGGATGAACTCTATCACTCAGGTACGGATTGCCTGGCTTCCGTGCCAGATTTTGTGGAAAATCAGGAAGAGACACAGAATCCCGAAAGTGAGCAGTTCTATGCAAAGGAGAATTCAGAGGTGGGAGTCGAGCCAGAATATGCTTGGGATCCATATCAATCCTAGAAGACGGCTCTATTATCTTGTTTAGTTTATTACTACAAAGACTAATTTCAATACTTCTACAATGGTTTGTAGTAGATGAATCTTTATGATGAATTATCCGTTTTGGATTTTGAATTTAATTTAAATAATTTTTAAAAATTCATATTTAATGTCTCCGATTTTATTCCCGAAAATCGGGGCGTTACAGGTACACAATCCACTCTTCCCTCTCTCTCCTCCGAGTTCTCTCTTCCCTCTCTCTCCTCAGATATCGAATTGCAACGGCAGATTGGAAGGGTTTCTGTGCATCTTTTATTCTTCCCCTCGGTGTCCGTTCACCGTGTGTGAGGTAACACCTTGCTTCAACTCTCGTTTCTGGTTCATTTTTCACATTGAGTTTTGGTTTTTTGGTGTTCTATTTTATGCAAAGATCCAACTATGCAGTGTATATTTGTATTTTGTGTGTTCCTTCAATTGTACTTTGGAGAAGACTAAACCCTGTCAAGAGAAACCAACTTGTTACAGAGAAGAAGATTGGTATTGTATAATCTAGACTGCCATCTGCTTATGCCTGAAAGGGTACAATAGATTATCTTGCAAATCAAAGTGAAAAAATACCTTATCTTTGGTTGTTTTTCAGAATAAAGGTGCTAACCATATTTAGCAACAGTTGGGTATCTGATCCTCTTCAACCCTCACCACCAATATGTAACAACTCCGATTTTTCATTCACTAAAAATCTCGTTGTTATTCGAAATTTCTTAATTTCTCTTAATTGCTCGATGGTTTCCTTATTTGATTTCTAGTAGTTTGTATTCAAGTAATTGAACGCCTTATCACCGTAATCCTCGTCTAGTAACCCTAATTGCACTTTAGCCCCTCAAGGATCATTTCTTGACTTTTAAGCCCTACTTAGCAAGTCTAGTTAGCTTCTAACCGGCTTGTTGGAGAAACCAAACTAGGAGGTCACCTAGTTACTTTTTCCTAACCGTAGATGGACCATTTTACCCATCTTGAACCTTTTGAACCTTTTCAAACCCTAGACTAGAAATTGTTTAATTAATTCTTTTATTGTTTTGATTTTATTCTTTATCCTTTGGACGATAAAAGTTAGGGGAACTATTATCCATTGGATAATAGAAACCCAATTCTTTATATTAAAAAGGATTTTTAAAAAGATTTGAACAAAGTACTATTTTCTTTTAAGAAATAGACTTTTATAATTTCTTTGGAAGTACTTTTTGATTATTTTACTATAAAAATACCCTAGTAACTATTGTCCATTGGACAATGATTGTTAGGGAAATCTTTACCCATTGGACCAAAGCCATTCCATTATTATATTTGGTTAAGTACATATATATATATATATATATATATACATGTGGATTTACAAAGGACATGTAGTCTTTTTAAAAAGACTTAGTTTATTATTTAAAGTACTCGTACCTTATTATCCCTTGGTTATTAACCGTTAGGGGATTTATTATCCATTGATCAATAGGTTAGTCTTACTAAGCCTATTAAACTAATATTTTGTTAAGATTCCCGAGAGTACAAAGTACATTATTATATTGTTTAAGTACTTGTACCTTTTGTATTAGTTCAATGGGAAATCTTGACCCTTAAGTCATTTTAGATTTCAAAGTAGCAAGGTACCCATTACTTTATTTTGTGTTCTTACATTAGTAGTACATATATATATGTATATAGCTAGTACAAGCGACAGAGAGAGAGAGAGAGAGAGAGAGAGAGAGAGAGAGAGAGGAGAGAGAGGAGAAGAGAGAGAGGCCGAGAGAGAGGAGAAGAGAGAGAGGCCGAGAGAGAGAGAGAGAGGAGCTGAGAGGGAGAGAGAGGGAGAAAGAGAGGAGAAGAAAGGAAAGGGATTTGATGTGTACCTTAACATTGGTCTTCCAATGTACATCAAATCTTGGGTGATTACTCTTCCTAGCCAAATCTTAACTCCATTGTCCTCCTTTGTACATCTTTCAATTGTTTAACACAAGAATCTTGTACCATTGTCTCCAAATCTTCTAACAAATCTTCCAAAATCCCATCCAAGGACTAACCTAGCCATGCAAGCCTACCAATTAGCCTCCAACCTTTCAATCAACCTTGACATGTGAAAGAAAAGTGAGACTTAGAGAGAGAGAGAGGGGGGCCCGCCAAAGGAGAGAGAGAGGGAGAGTTTGCCTATAAATAGAAGCTCACTCCAAGTTTTGAACTCACACCTCCAACCATTGCTCTTCCTTCTCTCTAGAAATTCTAAGTGTTCTTGCTTCCAAAGTTCTAGTTTTCTTGTGTTCTTGAAAGTTCGTGAGCAAAACCACCAAACCACTTTCAAAACCACTTCTAGATCCTTAAAGTAGCTTAGTTAAAGTTAGTAAGTTGTTTCTAGGAAAAGAAAGTACAACTCTTTTCCTTTCGAAGCAACCCGACGCCATTACGCCGCCGAATTCCAAAACCGACAACCAAATCTTCATAGCCGACTACTACCGCCAAGAAGCAAGGTAGGATCTCCTTATCTTCCATCCCAAGTAGTTATGCTCACCTACTATCCCAAGTATAAAGTAGTTTTGTATCCTAACTCTAAATATAAGTTCATTAGGAAGTAACTTTGATCATTTTATTTAAAGTAAATAAGGTTATCTTTTGTTGGAAACGAATGAAATGCATGATGTTCGTTATTGGTGATTCAAGCATGTTAAGTAGTATAGAATTGGATGATCTTGTTGGATTCATTTTGATAAATGCTTGTTTATGTGGAAAGTCCTACACTACGGAGTCTATGCATGATAACGTGACACGAGAACCAAGAAAGTAGAGACATGGCACCTAGGGTGTGTTAACGAAGATGAAAATGTGTTTATCCGAGGGAGGAAATATTTTGAAACTACATAATGACCGATTTTGGGTGGCATTATGTGAGTTGTGTGTGTGTATGCCAATGGGAACCCGGCACGGCGGAACCATTGTGAGGATACTCGGGAGACCGGCGCGGCGGAACCGAGGTTGGGTGTGTGGCTTGGTTATCCGTGGAGAGGAGTCAATGCAATTGTGTGCCAATGGGAACCCGGCGCGGCGGAACCATTGTGAGGATACTCGGGAACCCGGCGCGGCGGAACCGAGGTTGGGTGAGTTAGAAAGGTGTTTGGAAAAAGAAAGGCGGGAATAAACGTCACGGTCAACGATGAGTCGGAAAAGTCAACGTTAGCGTTAGTTTGAGTAGGAAATGTGGATTTGATTAACTGTTGTCATTACGCATGATTTATTACTTGTTATGTTCCTATTGTTCATAAGTTAAGGGTTAGAGGGTTTGGATAGTTCTATTGAGCTTTGTGGCTCACGGTGTTGCTTTTTTGGTGACCCTGGCATATTATATCGGTGGCGACGCTGGTATAATATGTCAGATTTCATAGATGAGCAGGGCGAGCTTTATACTTTGGAGGCCTTCGGAGCCGAGGAGCTAGCTGTGATGGAAGAACAAGCAGAGCAGTAGTTAGGAACCTTAGTTCCCTCCCGTTTGTAATAAAAGTACTTATTTTAAGTTTTGTTGTAATAAAGAGCCTGACTCAGTTTATTTTTCAATAAAATTGTCTTTTTAACGTACCCAAAATTCGGGGCGTTACACAATAGCTGATGTCATGATGGTAATAGCATTTGTTTTCTCTTTATCTACTGTAATTTCAATTTATGAGACTTCAATTTTTTTGCAATTTTGAATAAGAACATAGAGTTTTGCTTTTCTGTTGGATTTTCAAGTGCAGAAGGCCAAGGATCTGATATTTTTCTACAGTTTTAGTTAGTAATTATTCAAATTGAGTTTGAGAACTCTTAAGCCATTATTGTAATGTTCAATATTCACTAAGTTGAATAGTATGTTTAATTCTGTTTCAAAATTACTTCTTCCTTCATTTGATTTTTTTAGGTAGTGGAATAACTGATTAAGTTTTTTGGCTTTGTATGTGTGCCGTGTAAATGAGAACCTCTCAGTTCATATAAAGAAGTTTTATTCGTTTGTCAACATGATTCTATAGTAGATAATTATGTAAATTGGGCTTGATAGAACGTTTAATAATTTTTTTTTTATAAAAAATTATCTTTTGGGGCAGTTGAAAGTGCCTCCACAAAAACTTAACCATGGTTTGACCGTGTATGGTTTCCTCATTTATACGGCACCTTAAAGTGCCTTGAGAATCGTATTTTGAAGCACTTAGAAGTGCCCCATCAAGATAGTTCTTGTGGCTTGCAAAAGTGCCCCATAAAGTTTTATGGGCACCGATACACACGGCGCTTGATGGAAATGACCCGAAAGTTGAATAGCCTCAACAGAGCACCTGTCGGGGCATTTTCGAATGCCTTGAAAATTGGGTTTTGTTGGAGTGTATCCATCATAAATCAGCTATAATTGTACTTGAATGAGAGAGAAAGCGGGGGTAAATTAGGAAATTATGCCCTTGAATTTAAATTCTAATGCGTTATTTGATCGCATGTCCTCTTAGCAAATTAGAAATTGTCAAAAAGGACCAAGAATATGTGACGAGTGGAGCAATAATTGTGAACTCAATAGTGTGACTGAATACATGATACATTTTTCACTTTAATTTTGTGAGATTTCTTTGAAGGATCAGATTTAAAGCTAATTGACAATAGGGTAAAGTGACATCTAAGATTATATTTATCAAATTTGGATGGCTTCGAAAAAAGATGTGCAATGAAGCCTAACAATTTTTTTTTTCCAACCAATAACAGATGATATTATAACTCCAACCAAAGAGTACATCAAGATGAAAACTCGTTCTTAGACAAAGGATCAAGTAAGCACGACGGTGGGAATTCATCCCACAGACTATACCCCAAACTAACTAAATCTTTTCCTGCTGAAACAAGAAACAACCCTACTGAGAGAAACCCAGTTGGGAGAAAAACTCACGGCGAGAAACCAAAGAAAAAACCTTCACAAAAGGGAGATTGAATAAGCAAAGGATCGCAAACCAACAAGAAAATGAAAAAAAACCTTGCCAGCATCCACCAACATAGATCTCTAACTCCGGCAACCCAATCATATACAAAAGCTACACACCCACAATCACACATTTGAACCGCACCACTAAAGACGAGTCATTGGCGAACGGCGTCGAAAACAAATTTAAAGTACCTTAATTTGTTTGTTTTCTTTAATTCTCTATTCCCTATATGATGGCGGTTGTCTTACGCGTTGAAAACAAAAAAGTAGTTACTCCATTTGTCCCATTTTTTACGTTCTTTTTCGGGGTCTCGACTTAATAACGAGACATAATTATTTCATATTTGAATTAAAAAGGTGTTGATTTCAATTTTACCCTTCAATCTTTTTGGGAGTAAAATTGATGCGGAAATATGCATTTTTGACATATCAGTCAATCGGGGGTTGATAAAACAAGACAAATCATCTCGCTCTCAACCCTATATCTCTCTTCCTCTCTCTCAACCCTAGCCGCCACAACTTCTCAATCTTCTCCCTTCCCCTTCTCCCGTGGGTTCCATACCCGTGTGTGGCGGCGGGAGGGGAGGCCATGGTGCTACCGACTCCCTTTCTTTGTTTCTTTTTTTTTTTTTCCTTCTGTCTTTCCAGATCTACGACTTGTCGTCTAATCTGTGAGAGTTTTGTCTCTCGTTCTACGAGAGTTATTAGTTTCGTCTTTGGACGAATTTTGTCTTCAAATCGGATTCTCTCAATCGAGGTTGTTTCACAATAATATCTGTATTTCAGCGTTTTATCCCTACACGATATCTTTGGCGAGGCAATCCGTGGCAGCTTGGCAGATCTGTAGTTCTTGGGAGTTCATTGGTGCGTTCATACTTGAGTGGAGTGCATTTGATCGTCTGGGTATTTGGTGTCTTTTGTCCTTAACTTTGTACTTTTTCTCGTTTGAGACTCCTAATTAGATATTAGACAGTTTAAAAATGTCGCTATTGCGTTAGGCCATGTCTGGGTTTGGATGAAAGACCTCGATTGCCTTGTGATTTACTTGTTTTCTATTTGTTAGACGATTAGTTTGGGTTTGTCCAAATTCTTTGTAATGATCTCCGTTTTGTAAGTGTCGCTGATCGTTTATCAATACAATCTTCTCCCTTTTGTTAGACGATTAGTTTGGCTTTGTATAATCGTTTAAAGCAAGGCAAAAGTTTTGGTACAGCAAAATATGGTATCCGAGACTAGAAAATGGAGACGGAATGAGTTTCCCGTCCCGCTTTATTTTAAACCTTTTTTTTTCAAAAAAAAGATAATTTTAAGCTTAAATATAATGAAAATAAAAAATAAATTTTTTTGTACTGTTTAAAAGATCTCAATAAGATCTATCAAAAAAGATCCATATTAGTAGGAAAATTATTTGTATAAATACATGATTTTTAAGCTTAAAATTACCTTCATTTTCTAAAATTTCCTTTTTTTCAAAACTGGAACAGGCTAATCAAAGTATTGAAATCTTGTACTATGTATAGAAAAAAAAATCTTTTTTTTTTCCTTTCCTTTACTTGGATGTGGGGCATCAATTAGAAACTTCATACTCCTATGATATGAATTCCCTTTGAAATCAACACCTCAAATCATTTGTTTTTCTCCATTTTTTCACAAGTACTCTTGGCTCTTGCCTCCAAATATTTTGAATATTAGTTTTATCAGTCATTTTATTTTCTGTTTTATCAGCCCCTGAGATCATTACACTACAAATTTGAGTAGAAAAATGATTGGGTGAATTAATGTGCATTCAATTATAATTGTGGTCATGTTATGAGTTCATGAGGTCTAATATATATCTGAGTAAACATTTACACTTTTTTTTTTTCTCGGCAAAAGAAAATTTTATTAAACTCGAAATGGATACATCGAGTAAAAGGGAAGGGAGAACCAGAAAGTTCACCACAACCCTAAACAGGGAAGGAAAATAAAAGAAAAGTTACACCCAAAAAAGACACCTAAATAACGAGTCTTCTAACACCGTCAAGGTTTGATTTGATATCTTCCACCGTATACACCTTTATATCAAACTTGGCTTTGATCCACATGGCTGCTCTTGATTTGATTAACTCTTCCAAATGATTGCAATCCACAATTTTATTGTTGAAAATATCGTCATTCCTTGCAATCCAAATAGACCATAGGGTTGCATAGAAACAACACTCCCAAAGATGTTTCTCCAAATTTTTGAAATGAGAAGAGAACCACCAGAAAGATAAATCCGCCAAATTTGAAGGAGCCACCCAAACTATGTTCCACTAATCGGCTATTCTTGACCAGATGACCGTCGAAAAGGGACAAGATAGTAGAACATGCACTGGAGTTTCCAATTCCAACAAACAAAATGGGCAAAACAGAGCTGTTTCATCTACTCCTACCATTATGTTCCTACTACTCAAAATTGATCTAGTTGCAATCTTGCTTTGACATGCCATCCACGAGAAAATCTCCACTTTTGGAGGGCTAAGACTTCTCCACAAAGAACTAAGACCGGAATTCTGGGTAAAAGTTTCAACTTCCCAAAGATCATAGACAGACTTAACAGAAAATAAGTTATTAGAATTCCCAGTCCAGAGCATCACATCCAATCGTGACGGCACCAAAGACACATTTTGTAATCTGCCAATTAATCATTCATTTGTTCACGTTCCCAATCATGCAATCTCCTTTGAAAAAACAAACTCCAATCTCCATTACCTACCGAGTTGAGCACATTACATACCAGTTCATCTCTTTGCGACGATTTCAAATACAATTTTGGAAACTCCTCTTGCAGTATTTGATCCCCCATCCATTTGTGATTCCAAAAAGAAGTGTTATTTCCGGAATACACTTGAATTCTAAACCCATCTTGAATTACGTTCCCCATTGCACTCTCTGTATTCCCAATTGAACATATGTCTCTCCAGATTATAGATGCCCTCCCATACGATGGTAATTGAGGAAGCCAATCTTGATGTGAGAGACCATACTTCCTGCACACTACTCTAGCCCATAGAGAATCCTTTTCTCTACTAATTCTCCACCACCATTTTGCTAACAAAGCATGATTCTGCTCAACCATCCTTTTCACTCCTAAACTGCTTGACCGATTCCTAGACCTAAAATAATGGGTTGCCCCAAGCGTAGGGCGAAGATCGACGCAGCATAATATCCGGTAAGTCCGGAGTCGAATCCAAAAAGACGGTGATGTGTGCTGACTAAAAACTCGGGTTGTTACTAATTAAACTGGCTCTTAGGTAGCCACCCCTTGTCGGTTGTTTGAGATTAACTAAAACCTAGAAAATCGAATGTGCTTTTTAAGAAAATTAAAAGGAGGTAAAATCGTAGGGTTCATAGCACTTGTAACTAGTCCGGATTAACCTGCTCTGTTTGGAGTTTTTAAAAACGTTTAATTTTAGATTGAAATAGATACCCCGCAAGATGCGAGACCCTATGGTCGCCGTATACCCATGCGCAACGAAGAATAAGTTTTGGACCCCATTCTTCCGTTCACATGGGCTCCGACGATGCCCAGATTCGTCCGCGGGAAGTATTTTCCAATCTAAAATTATTATTTTTTCATTGTTTGATAAAAGAAGCAGTGCCCGAATTAGCCACGGTGTGCTAATCACCCCGCGACCCTACCTGTACGATTACTCACTCATTATTAAACAAGAAGCAAGAAGCAAAAGAAACCCTAAATTGAAACATACTTATATTACACGATACAGAAAATAAATAAGAGATCCAAACCAAACAAAAACAGATAAACAACTTTTATTAAGAACATAAATTAAAACGAGTTATCAAAATGCGAGTAATTGAACAAAGCATCAAAAACTTGAAGAAAGAAAATACTTAACAATATGCCGCAACCCCCGTCCGTAACTTGTTTTCTTTTCTACGGACAGAAGAAGCCCCGTCCTTTTTTTCTTTCTTTTCCACGGCTGGTGCCAGAACTCCTTTTTTTCCAAAGCTGCCGACCCCTTTTTTCAGTCAGTAGGCTGACTTTATATATTATATAGGAGTAGGGTTTTAAACCCTAATAACATAAAAGCCCCTTGAGTTTCACATTATAAGACATTAGCCATTCAACTTTGAAGGACTTTACATTTTGATCCAAAACTTCTAGAAATTCTTCTTTTTACCCAAATTATTGGTAACCGAGCTCGAGCAACCTATAAACATAAAAGCACATAATAAAAATCAATTAACAAAAATAAAAGACTAATAAATATAGATTGGAGGGCCAAAATATGAATATTTTGGCACTTATCACACCCCCCAACTTACACTTTGCTAGTCCCGAGCAAAGAAAATAAATAATATAACTAAAGAAAATAAATTAACCGATAGTTCTTTTAAACCCCCAGGCGGCCCCGGTAGGACGAGTGAAGTCTCGTGAGGATTTTCAGCAGTGATCATCCACAAAACACCGCGGATCCCTTTACTTGTAACCCAAAAACCTGCAATGCGACTCATTGATATGCCAATGCCAAGAATATAGCATATGCAAAACTAGTTCTGAAGGCTCACTACAAGAAAAATGAGAATATGTGACGAAATGATGGTGACGAACGTAGTTTTTGTCTCAAAATATACCTATTTAGTGAGGAAAATATTTTTTTGTCACCAATTAAGAGAGCAAAAAAATTTAAGGTGAGAAAATTTTATTTTGTCACCAAAAACAGTTAATCAGTGACGAAAAAATAAATTTTGTCAGCAAAAGAGTGGACAAAAAAAATATAAGGTGACGAAAAAATAAATTTTGTCACCAATCCGTTTCTTTCACATATACTTGCAACCATTTCGTGACAAAATAATTCCTCACAAAAGGAAATGCTTTGGGTGACAAATTCTTTTTGTCTTCCATTTTAAAGGAGGGATTTAAACAATTAAAAAAAAAAAAAAAGAGGCAGAAAAATTTGGCGGGTTCCAGGGGCGGGGAAAAAATTGGGCGTTCATCCCAAAGTCCCCTTTCATCAGCAATTGCCAATTCAGCGTCAGATCACTCCATGTCTCTCAAACCACTCCATCTCTCTCAGACTGCTCCCCAGCCTCCATCTCTGCAACATTGACTCTCTCTCCCTCATTGTATAGTGTTCTGTCTTCTCTCTCTCTCTATCTTCTCCTCTACGGTCCCCTTCATCACTTTCATCCTAATTTCTTAACTGCATTCCTTTTTTCTTGCAGCGGTGGCATCATCAATCATCAGTTTCCCGACTCAGGTGAGCGCGCTCTCTCTCTCTTCGTATCTCTCTATTCCCCTTGATTTTTCTTGATTAGGTTGCAAATTTTTCTTTGGAGAAATAGCAAAGCATGACAGAAATTGAGTGTCTAAGATAGGTAGAATACAGTCGTTTGCTTTTGGGTTTCGGGGGACATTGTCCAAGCCAGGTGAAGCGATGAAAAAAGGTTTCTGCATATGCGTAGGAATTGTGGAGCGAAGAAGCCTATTCTATTGGGTGACCCATTGAACTCTAGATCTGTAATCCGATAGATCTGTTAAATCTTTTATAACTATTGGACACCCCCTCTACCCGGCCATAAGCCTCCCTCGGTTTCTTCGTAAACTCAGTGTAACGCATTCTACGTTTTCTATATAGATTTCCCATACGTGATTAGTTTATTCATAATGTGAATTTTTTGATTATTTTGTCAAATTTGTTCCTTTTGTGTGCTGACACAGTGAGATTGTTTAGTATTTCTCTGATACTTGTACCCTTTTAACTTATGCCCTAGTTTTTTAATGGAGCTAACTTTTTTATTCAGTAAAAAAAGATTGTAGTTAATAGAAGAGGGACAAGGGTGGGGCTATGGTTTCTTGGGGGCTGTTTTGGGATTGGTTTTAGTGATTTTTTAGGGTTGTATTCGGAGCTTATTTTGGGCTGGTTTTAGGATTTTTTGTAGGGCTTTTTTAAGGGCAGATGGGGGTTGCTTGGGGTCAGATTTGGGGCTGGTTTTGGTTCTGATTGTACGCTACTTTAGGGATCTTTTAAGGCTGTTTTAGGGGCAGAATTGATTGTAGGCTACTGGTTTTGGTGCTGATGTTAGGAACGGATGCAAGTTATGTGTTCTCTTTAATACCTCTTCCCATCTCCCAATCGTGGGAGGGCTAAGAGGCCGGATATTGTGTCGTTTTCCATCATTTTGATCCTGTGATGATCCCCTATACGCGTCTTTTGCTGTTGCTATCAAAACTTAGCTGCTATGTACTCAATGTGAAATGTGTGGTGCTGATTTGTAGTCCTTGTTTGGAATATAATACTGATGATATCTAATTCAGTCTACTAGCTTTAAAGATCAACATTGATGTCATGCGTTACTGGCAGGGTTTCATATGGAATTGGTCAAGTGTAGCCAAGAATTAGGCCAACTTGGTGCTGATTTATGCCTTGTAGTGGTGTATTGTACACTTATGTGCAGGAAGATTGGTTTGTGATGGCTATGGGCTCATTCAATTTTCCCATTGGATGTAATGTTCTTTTCTTTGTGAGACTGCTATTCTCTGTTTTATTCATGGAGTTTCTCTCCATGGTTTGTCTGTCTTTATGTTGTATTGTTTTCTGGCAAGGTTCTACGGTTACAGTTGGATTGTGTGTCTTCTTTGCGTTGTATCTATGCTGTAGCTTACTAGCTTTGTTAGTGCTGCCTTCTGTTTTTTCTTTGTTTTATTGATGAAGTTCTCTCCCTTAGGGAGGGGATTGGACCTTTTGAAACGAGTCTAAGAATTGAATGCCCAGCTTCATGGTTAAGATGAAAGCCCTGTAGAAGGATGCTTCTGTATCGAAGCCCACACATATTTCTTATGGTTCCCATACTATCCAACTACATCTTAAGTCCTTCGTCCTTCCAGAGGAATTTATGTCTTGTAAAGAGAAAATTCTACGTAACAATCCTTAGCTGTGACTATGAATAATGACATCTGAACTTCATTCCCAAAGACAATGGGTTTATTGTTGGAGAAGTTTCTTTACAACAAGTACTTCCAATCAAGGTCCTCCCAAAATCTCCCTAAGTTTCCTCACCCAGTTTTCAATTCAAAATTCTCATAGAACACTTGGGTTCTGCACAATATCTCTCCTGGACCCTCCAGACAATTGAGAAAATATTAGCATCAGCAGTTGATATCCAAGTTTTTGCATCCGAAATTATTTGACAGCGAATTACTTCCATTTTAGTAGAAGAACTGCATTTTTAGTCACTATGGATCCCACTCCACATTTGCAAAAATTACTTTTACTTTACGAATTTTTTAAGTTGTTGGATTTGTTTTGCACATAGAGATCTTAATACTCTCTTTTCTGACTTAGTGTTTGTCTTTACGTGTTCCCATTTCACATTTTCAAACTAGGGCACCAACTGGTTTGATCCATTACCAAAGCCACCTTAGATAGTGGAACCTCTATGGTTGGTTTTATATGTCTATATGTCGATAGATACAACCATAACGGCATAAAAGCTGACTCTTTATGTAGACTTTCTGTAAAGTCTCTCTCTTTCCTTAGAATCAGTCTGCAGATCATTGATCTCAGCGTTGTATTATATGGATATGATACTCTCTTAAGCTGTGGTGTGGTGGTTTGATGGAATTGAAATCAAGAGTTTGGTGGTCTCCTTTGGTGAAGTTTAACTATAGTCTGCTATTTCATTTGGCACCTCTGACTGGTCCTTCGGGTGTCCATAGAGTATCATGAAAGTTTCCTAGCGTATTTAGAGCATTTTTTTGAATGGGCAGTGGTTAACAGATCCTTTGCATAGCATGTTTGATTGAATACTATTACTATTTGGATAATATATTGGTCTTTTAAGTTATGGAAAGCTCTCTAATTTAACTAGTGTTGTGTTTTACGTCTTGAAGAAAACTTTCATGCAAAACACATGTAAAAACATATATTTATCATTTCCTCCAGCGTGCCATTTCCTACAGTTTTGGACAATCGCTTTGTCATCATATCAGCATCTTTGCTACTTCAGTGTCAGAAATGTAAGGGTTTGCCTAGAGTCAGTTGTGCCGTCGAGTGGGGGAGCACAACCTGCACAACACAGACCGACCCTTCCTTTCTGTTTCCCAGGCCACAAAACCACTGGGATCCTGTGCTGCAAACCAGAGCCATCACCACCCAAACCCTGCATCTATGCTTAGGATTTTTTTGCCATCGGTGCAAGATATTTTGATTAACAGCTGAGATGGGGCAATTTTTGAGTATTGAAAATGTGCTGAATACGCGTTTGTCATAACACTTCCGCATAACATAGTCAGAAATCAGGGGACGTGTGCTGAGAGTGAATATGTGGGACCTGTGCTGAACACTAATGAACTTACTGTTGTTTTACTATTTGTTGTGAAGGTTTCTTGTTTTCTAGATGGAGTTTTACGGTTTTTGCAATCTACAAGTATTCTCTTATTTTTGCTAAATGGATGTTAAGCGTGGTGTATAGATGCAAATCTGATAGCCTTTATTTTCTTTCGTATCACTTTGCAAGCTTTCTGCATTGCATTATTTGCATCTGATCTCGCATACATGCCTGGAAATCAGAATGTGTTTGCCACTATCTTCCGTAGATCTTTCCCATGTCCTTTTTTCGTTGGTTTATAGATCTGTTGTCTACTGCCTTCATTCCCTGGTATATAAAACTTATTGCTCTTCATCACCATAAGTTCATCATATATCTACTACTTTGTGGCTCTCTGAGTTATATAATCTATGTGACTCCCTTAGTGTAGGTTATGTCCTTCCCACAAGTGCAATGTGGTAGGATTATTGGGTGTCTTTTCTTTTTCTTTTTCGATTGATGACAACTATTAGGAAAAAAAACTCAAACATGGAGAAGCAAAACTAATGGAACAAGATAAAGCTATATGCTTAAGGGGATTAGGAGACTGTATAGGAATTGTGTTGGAGTGTATGTTGAAGCATATATCTACTACCACTTGAAAAGACGGAAGACTTCAACGTGGTTTCCAACTTGTCATTCAAAAACTGCTTTTCAATAAAGTTGTCATGTCTTTAGTGTCCTGCTTCAGAATTTTACTCCATTGAAGACTTAGTCACAGTCAAACTATATACTTCCGTTAATCAGGTTACTCTAAAATGATTAGATTGAACTTCGTACTGTGCCTTAGCTTCTTAAGGAGGTCTCCTCTAATATTTTTGTTTGTTCAAATCTATCCAATCCAAAGACCTTATTCATGGTAAGCAACATTAATTACTATGTGATGCATGACATGACATTAATTTGATTACTTAAATCTTACTTGCATTTGCTATCAGACATGGACAAAACTTGGATGAAAATGGGCATGACAGCAGATGGAAGAATTAGTCAGTTGTATTATAATGGTGTACTTCGTTTATTCAATTTGCAAGAGCGGTTATTGATGCACAAGGCTATATTCCGTGTCCGTGTCTAAAGTGTGTAAACTTTTACCGAAAAAGTCCAGAAGTTGTGCGAATTCATTTGATTCAACATGGGATTATGCAAAGTTACACTATCTGGCATGAGCATGGAGAACCCCGTGAATTAGATGATGTTCGGTATCATGAAATCAGAGATGGTGATCTAGGTGGTATTGATGCTTTGGTGGAAGATTGAATAAGAGGGGAACCAATAGATGCGACCCAACATGAGGAAGTGCAGAACTTTGATAAACTTTTGAATGATTCCCAGCGCGAGATATACCCAGGTAGCAAAAATTATACTCTGTTGAAGTTTGTTATTGAGGTATTTAATATGAAGGTAACAAACCATTGGACCAATAAATTGCTTGATATGTTCTTGAAGTTCAAAATTAATCTTTTACCAGAAGGTAATTTAGTTCCCAAGAACACATACGAGGCAAGGAAGTTATTGTCTGGCTTAGGCTTGTCATACGAGCTCATCGATGCCTACATAAATGATTGTATACTCTTTAGGAATGAAAATACAGCATTGGATAGATGTCCAAAGTGCAATGTGTCGAGGTACAAGATCAATTGTGCTAGGGGAAAGAAGATTGCGCGTAAGATTTTGCGTTACTTCCCTGTGACACCAAGATTAAAACGGTTGTTCATGTCTAGAGCGATAGCCGAGGCCATGAGATGGCACATGAATAATCCTACTGATGGTGAGAAATCCGGGCATCCAGCCCACAGTGATGAGTGGAAGGAGTTTGATGTTAAGCATCCTGAGTTCGCTTGTGAGGCTCGCAATGTGAGACTAGGAATAGCAACTGATGGGTTCAACCCTTTCGGTAACATGAGCAACTCTTATAGCATGTGGCCTGTCATTCTTATTCCGTACAACCTGCCACCATGGTTGGTTATGAAAGATTCGTTCTTCATGCTGACATTGCTTATTCCAGGGGATAAACAACCCGGGATCGATATCGATGTTTATTTGAGACCTTTGGTTGATGAGTTGAAGGAGTTGTGGCACACTGGTACATTAACTTATGACGCAGCGAGTTGTGAATGGTTCCAAATGCGTGCAGCTTTTTGGTGGACACTACATGATTGGCCAGCATTGGGTGACATCTCAGGGTGGAGAACAAAGGGCCATTATTCTTGTTATACTTGCAACGATGAACCATATTTTGAGTCATTGAGAAGTAAGACTGCGTACACAAATCATCGAGCCTACTTGCCGGAAGATCATGCAGAACAGAGAAAAAGGCTGGCCTATAATGGTAAGCCCGAGAATCGAAAGAGGTCTTTAGAGTTGCCGGTGGAAAAGATACATGAGCAATTGAACAATGTAAGGGGGGTCATTTTCGGAAAGAATCCAGCAAATAAGAAAAGGAAACGTCACAAACCGAACTGGACAAAGAGAAGTATTTTGTATGAACTAACGTATGTGGAGGATAGGAAACTTCTACACAACATTGATGTCATGCATTGTGAGAAAAATTTTAGTGAAAATATTGTTGGAACAATGTTGGGCATTAATGGAAAGAACAAGGACACGGACAAGGCACGAAAGGATTTGGAAGATAAGGGCATACGAAAAGATCTGTGGTTGACACAACGTCCCGACGGATCATATGTCAAACCTTGTGCGAGCTTTGCGCTAACCCCTAAAGAGAGGGAGGCTTTCTTTGAATTCTTGAAATCGGCCAAGTATCCAAATGGCTATGCAGCAAACATATCAAGGTCCGTGAATTCAACTAATGGTAGACTAACTGGCCTAAAAAGTCATGACTACCATATACTTATACAACAGATTCTTCCAATTGGGATGCGTGGTTTTGTGGATAAGGAAATTAGTACAACATTATT
This sequence comes from Rhododendron vialii, assembly GCF_030253575.1. Lineage (NCBI taxonomy): Eukaryota > Viridiplantae > Streptophyta > Magnoliopsida > Ericales > Ericaceae > Rhododendron > Rhododendron vialii. Next base: position 8,334,074 of record NC_080558.1, on the reverse strand, counting down.
TGAGTTGGGTAGTTTCTTCCAAGACCTCTGTTCTAAGACATTGAGGCGTAGTGAATTGGAGAAATTAGAAGAACGGATAGTGCTCATACTATGCAAGCTTGAAAAGATCTTTCCTCCAGCCTTCTTTGACGTGATGGTCCACTTAGCTGTTCACTTACCACGTGAAGCCATCCTTGGAGGACCAGTACATTATCGGTGGATGTACCCAATAGAAAGGTAATTGTAACAAACATAATTATTGATTGAAAAGGGTCATTGTTTTACATGTGTAATCTTACTCTTAACTGGTCTTGAAGGTTCCTTGGAACTCTGAAACAGTTTGTTTCTAATCGAGCTCGACCAGAAGGTTTGATTGCAGAGGCTTACATTGTCAAGGAGTGCATTGCTTTTTGCTCGATGTATCTTGATGAGGTTGAAACCGTGCATAATCGAACTCAACGAAATGAAGACTTTGGCGAACGTCGTACAGGGTACACAGTATTCACAGAGACAGGTCGTCCTTTTGGGCTAGTCACAAGGAATGGCGAGATGTCACAAGAACTCCGTGACGTAGCCCATTGGTTCATTTTGTTAAATAGCCCTGAGATAGATGAGTATCTAGAGTACGTAGTTGACTTTTTTAAGTGGCTTTGATGACAATGATAGTATTTCGGCTATTAATGACATTCTTTTTTGAATAGGGAACACAAAAAATTGTTGCATGTTCCAAATGGACAAAACATAACCAGTGTGCAACGAAAAGTCTTTCCCAAGTGGTTCAAAGAGAAGGTAAGATACTTGAAATTCTTTTAGAGATGCTAGTCATTAGTATTAAACGAACCATAATTTAGTTAGCATAACTAACTTTTTCATGATTATATATATTACTTTAGGTAAATCGGTTGAGGGCTAACAAGTCAATAGAGGCGACTGATGAACTATGGTCATTAGCAAATGGTCCCAATTTGCTAGTGAAGGAGCACTACGGTTGCATAACTAATGGGTTAAGGTTCCGTACGAGAGAAGTAGATGACCGCCGTAGGAGTCAAAATAGTGGCGTGCTTGCTCATGTAGACCACGAGGGGAAGATGCACAAGTATTATGGTCACTTGATCAAAGTTTGGGAATTTGAGTACATGTGTGAGAATACAGTCCTTTTGTTTCAATGTGAGTGGTACAACACCGGCAACACAGGTCGAAATGGCACTATACGAACTGATAAATACTGCACAAGTATTAATGTCAAGAGTCGGTGGTGTCAATCTGATCCATTCATCTTGCCTAGCCAAGCAAAGCAAGTTTTCTACCTAAATGATACAAAATGGGGCGAACCTTGGCAAGTTGTGCAGTTGGTCAAGCAAAGGGGTGTGTTTGATTTACCAGAGGTGGGAGACGGTGAACCATTGGATTCTCCAGAATGTACCGATGCCTTCCAACAAGAAAGTATGACCTCAGGAGTGCCAATTGACATTGAAGGTAATATTCGGTTCCGTAGGGAAGACGCTGAAGTTGAGGTTATTGCTGGAGTTGGGCCATTACATGAAACAACTGAAAACCTAACAGATGACGAAGTTGATGAAGAGCATGAAATAATAGGAGAGGATATAAATGATGAAGCTGGTGAAGACGATGAAATATCCGATGCTGATATGGATCCTGATATGGATTATGACGCGTAGTTCTTTTTTTTTTGGGTAGATATATGTACTTCTTCTAAGCATTGTATGTGGATCCTTATATGTATTTTACATGTGCTTAGTTTTTGAAGTTATGGGTTTTCATTAGATATTTTGTTTTACACTGCTCTTAATCTGCATTACTTTTAAACTGTGTTGTTTATTTATAGTTCATCGTCACGCAGAAATGTCTAGAGGAGAAAAAGTGTCTACCAAAAAAAAACAAGGAAAAGTAATGCTCCAGCCTAATTTTCTAGCAACTCATTACAAAACACATTATGAGAGGATAAGAGATGAGAAAGTAAAGAGGAACAATGAGGTATTGGAATCTCTTGGGGTTATGAAAATTGCAACATCTATGATGGGATCGGCTCGGCACCAGTGTGCAAATGATAATGGGAAGCGTGGTAGGGCTGATCAGGTGGACGACCCTGACTATATGCTATCAAATGATGAGGATGGTCATGGCTATAACAGTGAGTCTGATGACTCTTTCGAGCAAGAGGTAATAATGTATCTTCTTCTTTTTTTAATCTTTTCTTCTCGTACTTTTTCTATTGTCTTCTCGTATGAATGAAGTGCAATATGTATTAATGCTGGTGCATTTTGTATTCTATTATTATAGGACATAGAGACACCACCAGGTGGTCTACCAGCACAATCGCATACAGAGCCACAATGTGGTGCAACTCTGATCTCTGAGAGGGTCACCCGATCAACACCTCATCCCAGCATGGAAAGCCAAGCCTCACTGCCTCCCATTGCTCAGCCACAAAATGACGTGGTACTTGAGAACAATGGCGGTGAGTAATGTAATGTATGGTTTATTTTTACAATTACGTTATCTTGTTTTATGTAGTCTAAGTAAAACTATGACTGGCGCACTTTTTGTGGAAAAAAAGAACAATTGACTAATAACCTTACGAAAAAGAAGAAGTAATGTGATAGCTGGCTGTGTACCAACGGTTTCATTCTTTGATTGTTTCTATGCATGGCTATGATAGTTGTATCATACTTACCATCATATCACTTGATCATACCTGAGGGGTTTTTGGTTTTCATTGGTGGGCATTTGCAATGTGATGACCCCAAAGGTTTGTGCTCAGGACACTTCTGCACCTGCTATAACTTTAACTTCTAGTCAATTTCATTGTTAGCATATATGTTCTTGTGTGCTATTGGAAAGTGCATGTGCTTGTGTCCCAAGTATATGATACTTGAATGTGCTGGATTTTTCTACTAATACTGTGTATATTAGCTGTTTTGGTAGCTGTTATTGTAACTGGACTCATTGAGCATATTCAGATCCGGTAGTCTTTGCTTGGCTGCTTTGAAAGACTCTAGTTGTACATAGCTCTTTTCTTTTTGCTGCTTTGAATGACTCTTAACTGCTGATGCTTACTGCTATTTGCTGTTTGCTATACATAATTGTTTGCTTCTATATTCTGATGCTTACTACTGCTGTTGTTGTTGTTTGTTGCTCAAATAGTGTTGCTGCTGATGTTCCATCCATTTGCAAATGGATTGTTCGAACTGGTACCAGCTATCAGTTACTACCATTTACTGCCATCTCTTTTGTAAATGCTTAAGAGGACTAGGATACAAATAGTGTCCTTCACTGCCAGTTTGTCATAGTGAAGTCCCTGAGTTTTGGTTACTGTTTTCTATTATGGCTGCTGTTTTTCAAGCCAGGGCAAAATACAGTTTCCTATAGCTGCTGCTGCTCTGTTGTGTGAAGCCTACTGTTGCTGCTGTTCTGTCAGACCAGTAGTAGTGCTGCTGCTGTTCTGTTATCCTATTTTGTTACTTTTACTATGGCATTGTTTTCCTTCCCTCTTACTAGATGGATTGGAAACATCGCATATCATTTAGCCCATGTAGCCATTTGGTGTAAACAATTTTATTTACTCTTGTTTTGTTTTCTTTGTGACAAAAATTAATAGACCTACCTGTGGACCTACGCGAGGCATTCAAGCTCAGGGACTCATTGACAAACAAGGAAAGCTTCCAGTTCCCATTCCACAACTATTTCGTGCACCGGTAGGAAAGCATGCTGCTCAATTGGCCTCAAGGATTGGTGTCGAGGTTCGCACACATGTGATAGATGTTGGCGTCCCTAGGTGGAAGGCAGTAGATGAGAGTGTTAAAGCACCTATAATTCAGCGCATAATGGTAAACTCTGAGTATTTCCAGCAGTTAATCTTTCATTTGCAGCGCACGTAAACGGAAGGTTAGAGTGATGAAAAGTGAGCACCTTTGTCTGAGTCCTCTTGTTTAAAACCAAAACTTGATCTGCTTTGGCTGAAGCCCTGGATCATTACTCAGTTGACGCCGCTAGTTATCATTTGGATGTGGGCATTCCTTAAAGAACCTTAAATTCACATCATCCGAAAATCCCATTATTACACACACACAGAGCTTTAGGAATGATTAGATCAATATCGAACGCAACCAAATAAGCTAAAAACTACAAAATATGAAAGCTGTGGTGAAACAGCATTGCCCAAACAAATTTCAAGAAATCCAAGGCAAAGAATGTATCAGTATCATCAAAGTAGTTCTTAGTTTACAAATAAGATATTAATTCTGTAACTCAGGATCAAGTCATTACTAAAATTATCAAATATTGCAGGATAAGTTTGACTTGCAAGGAGATCCAATCGATGTTGAAAAGGCAGTGGCAACACAATGTGGACGGAGGTTGAGCAATCACAACTTCGTTTTGCACAATAAGTACAAGAAACTTCAAGAAACAAGGGGGGAAGAGTATGCTAGAAACAACCCACCAGCTGGTGTCAATCCAGAGCAGTGGACGAGCTTAGTCACTAAGAAGTGGACTGTTCCAAAATGGCTGGTAATCTTGTTCACCAGAGAAATAGTCATGGTTCTTGTTATAGCATATCCTAATCTTGGATTTTATTGAAAAACCACATCCTAAACTTGAAACCCTTATAGTTTTCTCTATTGGTTTGTGGTCTTGTAGGAGCGATCAGAAAAAAACACCTCAAACAGGTTCGATTTTCTTCCCTTTTCTAATGCTGCTTTTGCTGCTGCCTTTTTGCCTTCATTTCTGCCCTTGTGCCCATGGCACTTGCTAAGTAACATCACCAACAGCATTATGGCTGTTTATGGATTACAACTGTAGGATTTGGCCTTCATCATGGCTTTCATCCATGTATGCTCAAAACTATAGGATTATCAGCTTTTTGGTCTCTAATATTGACTGCCAAGCTGTTATATTGTGAACTGTTGCTGCTTCTTTTGAAGAAAAACCTGCCATGTGGTCTCATAGACTATTATTGGCTTATTGTTGTCAAATTCCTAGATTAATCAGTCTTTAGACATTCAATATGGCTTTGCTACTCTACTGATCTACTTGGGGGAATTCTAGTCATGTTTCCTCTCTAATTCAACTCCAAACTGAGGATAGGTTTACTGATTGAAGTCCAAACCAAGTACTTATCAAAAAAACATAATGTTAGGGATTTGAACTGCATTCATAATGCTAGGAAACACTTCATTCATTCATATAGAATAACATTACTAATAGCTACTTGGCATTTGGACTGGATGTGCCATTTTCAGTACATAGGTGCTTCTCCTGGCAATGCTAGGAATTTGCCATTTCGAACGACATTACAATACTTATAAAACATGGCCATACAAATGACAAGCAAAGACAATACAAGTAGCTGCTGGTGCCATTCTTTTCGAAGAGATAGTGTTGAGAGATTCACCAACTCCACACTTCTCTTGATTGCTTCTTGGTTCTGTGTGGACAATTGTTGCACCTCTCCACTTAGCTTTTCTACAAAGTTCATCAATGAGTCAATTTCCTCCTCATTTTCTACTATATACCTCTTCAATTCTACATTTTCCTCTTCAAATTTTTGCATTTTTTCCTTCAATTCTGCAATGCTACTGCTGTTCCTGTATTGCTATTTGCTGGCTTGTATTTAGTACTTAGAAGTTTGCTATTGCTGTTTGCTAGCTGCTATGTAGCCCTATGGAGTAATCAATATGTTGCTATTCAAGAAATGAGGTTCAGCTTCTGAGAGGACTAAACATGTTGCTATTCGAGATTCTTCATCATCATAGCTAGCTCCATTAGGACTCATGCAAACTTCATATACTTGGCTTCTAATTGTTTTCGTGATTATACTTGGGTTCAATTCCACTGCTAGTTCAATACCTGCCAACTGACAAATTAAGTCTGAAATTTCCATTGGATTCAATCACAACTGGGCTATTTTATGTTTAATCGATATCTTCTGGGCATTTATATTTTATATTCCGATAACAACTGGGCTAATTCAATAGCTTCTTCTCTTCGTAACTCATTTTCTATTTTATCGATATGTTTCTTTTGCCAATACAAAAAATAAAAAACAGGTCTTGGTCTAAGACAAAACATAGATGTGGATCAAAGTCACTCCCAGTTAGGCTTGCCGCTGCGGTGCGTTTTCTATTATATTGGCCTTTACTTTTTTTTTTTACAATATGAACATGCTTTATTTACTCATTTGATGAGAACATAATATATCAGATGCACGATAATGGAGGTGTTGTGCCCGCGGTAACAGAGATGTACAAGGATACCCACTTCAATAAGGACACGCAAAAATGGATCTCTTCAGAATCCGAAGTTCTCTATGTACGTGTGTCAAGTACTTTTGTGGTGTACTAGTGTCTTCTAAATTATTAGAACTTGTCTCTACTAAATTGTCAGAACTTAAATTTGGCATTTACTTTAAAATGACAGGATAAGATGGTACAAATAGAGACTAAACATAATGCGCAGGAAGGTACAATCCCGATTACGCAAGAGGAGCTCTCTGTTAAAGGACTCAAGGCAAAGTCAGGCTATGTGAAGGGACTTGGCATTAGGCCTTCCTCCTCTATTAGGACTGTGAACAGGGAGTATGTAACACACCTCGAGGGAAAGGTGCAAGAGCAAGCTGAAAAAATTCAGGAGCAAGCAGAAGGAATTGAAGCAGCAAACAATAAGATAGAGGAACAGGGGAAGACTTTGGCTAGTGTTATGGCATTTCTTAAACAACAAGGATTCATCGGTTAACAACTTGCTGGTTAGTACATCATGCTTTCCCTATTTTTATATATATTGTGTAAGTTAAGTTTTATAGCCAAAACCACTTACAAAGGCATAGGGGCACTGCATATTTGTGAGACTCCATGACAATCCCCCACTTATGAAGCCTATCTAGAGTGGATAACCTGCCTAATACAGCCAACCATTGAATGATAGACCATCTAGGCACTGCATATTTGAACCATACCACTTTGACCCATCTAACTTGAGGAGCCTGTCTTCTAATAGAAGACCGAGTAGATAATGGGTGAGTTTGTTACTCATTTTCTACTCCATCTTTTTCTTGACAAGTGGAGTTATTAATCAAACTATATGTCCACATACCCTTGAATAGAATGGGGTTGTGGAAAGAAAGCATAGACATTTGATTGAAACCACTATTGCTCTCTTATTACAAGGTCATTTACCTATTGTGTTTTGGCTAGAAGCTCTTACGTACTACTGTTGTTTACCTGGCCAATAGGTTACCTCATTCCTCCTTACAATTTCAGGTTCCCTTTGTTCTTCTTTTTCAAAGCCAACTAAACTATATGATCTTATAACCTTTTGGTGGTTGTTGTTATCCTTGGTTGAAACCATATGCTGTCATAAACTGATTCCTAAATCTAAACCATGCATTTTCCTAGGATATTGTGATCATACTAAAGGGTACAAGTGCTATGACCATGTGCTTAAAAAGATTTACATATCCAGACATGTCAAATTCATAGAAAGTGAATTTCCCTATTCCGTGCTTCATCATTTTCTTTGTCTAACTATGTCTCTGATTCAGTTAAGTTTATTGTCCCTTTAACATCTTTTGAAGATATTGTAATCTCTTTTCCCTCTTCCTCAGTGTCTCTTTGTAATTCTTCTTCTATTCCCTTGTCTGTTCCTGTTTCTCTTTCTTCTCCTATTTCTCAACCTCATTTACATGTCTCATCTCCTGTTTCTTCATTACATTCGGACACTCATGTGATTGCTCAGACTCCTTCTCCTGCAGATTCTATCTCTGCTTCCCCAGTTTTGTCTCCAGACCAAGTTTTAGAAGCCTGTCCTCCTAGCTTACCTTCTTCTTCTTCCATTCCTCTCATTCAACATACCATGGTCACTAGGTCTAAAAATGGCATACACAAACCTAAATACATTGTGAGTTTAACTGCTGTTGTGAGTGAGCTTGTTCCAACTGCTGTCCCAACTGTAGAACCTAGATATTTACTGAAGCTATTAAGCATCCTCAGTGGCAAACAACTATGGCAGAAGAATACCAAGCCTTAGTAAAGCAGGGCACTTGGTCTTTAGTTTATCCACTCTCAAGAGAAAACATTATAGGATGCCAGTGGATTTTTAAAATCAAACATCACTCAGATGAAAGTGCAGCTAAATACAAGGCAAGGCTAGTGGCAAATGGAATTAACAAGAAGGTTTGGATTTCACAAAGACTTTTAGCCCTGTCATTAAGCAACCAACTGTGAGAGTGGTGCTTAGCTTAGCTGTGCATCATAATTGGGACATTAAACAACTAAATGTTTCTAATGCCTTTTTACATGGTATTATAGAAGAAGAAGTGTATATGAAACAACCTCAAGGTTACAGAAATGAGGCCTTAATTTCCTAATCATGTTTGTAGACTCAACAAAGCCTTAATTGTATGGCTTAAGACAAGCTCCTAGGGCTTGGTTCTCTCTCTTTTATGGGTTTCTCATTAAGCAGGGGCTCATCAACAGCAAAGCAGACTCCTCTTTATTTACTCTTAAAATTGATCAAGGTCTTACACTTGTTCTTGTTTATATATGTGGATGATATTCTAACCACAGGTAGTGATACTCAGTATATTACTCAGTTGATTGCTACACTTCATACAAGATTTGTCATGAAAGATTTAGGTTCATTGAGTTATTTTTTGGGTATAGAGGTTCAAAAACTTGCTTCAAGTATACTTCTTTCTCAAACTAAGTATGCTATTGCAAAATTGACTGGCTGCTTGAAGAACACACACGGCAACTTACACTTGGAAATTGACTGGCTGGAATTGCAAAATGATGCACGCAGCTTGTATAGTCTTGTGGAGCCTAGATACAGCAGCCAAAAGGGCTCTGATACAGCAGCAGTTTGCTGCCATTATAGCAACAGCCAGTAGCAACCAGGATGCAGTAGTAGTAGCGAAGCAGAACAGTAGCAGACAGCCAGTACTGGACAGCAGCAGGCAGGCTAGCAATGAGAATGAGCATGATACACCACATGAGCAGTCAAAAACAAGCTAGGAAATCAAAACATAACTAGGGACATGCCCCCTAGAAAGGCTTAAACAACCCAAGGGACAACCCCCCAAGGGTAGGTACAAACAATGGGACAACCCCCAAGCTCACAACTACTTAACATACAGCTTGATACCTTATACAACATAAAAACTGCCATCACAGTCAGCACTTTCAATGAATGATCAGCTAGACCAACAAAGCACCAGTGGTACTCTATGTTAAACCCTTGCTGCACTACACACAGGAGTAGCAGTGAAGCATAGGCAGAAGAGGGTACCTGCTCAACACTTGAAAACCAACACAATTGAGCTATACTGAGCAACTACAATTGAGCTATAGAGACAGCAAACAATCTATCTGAGATGCACGCAAGCCATCTTAAACAAACCCTAGTGGACTGACATGCACCACATTGTTGCCACTACAATGATTACAGCCATTACCTTACATGACACACACAAAAGTTGTAGATTACATCTATTACCCAACAGCTCAACTATAAGAGAAAGAGATAAAGTAACAGAATAAACAAGACAATATCAATTCCCTTTTGCATTTTGGTGCTCATGTTTGTTGTTGCTGCTCTTAATTTTCTGGATTGCTTGGCTGATCTTTGCTGATGGTTTTTGGCTGTTTTTTGTGTTCCAACTCACTTGGCACCCACACAACACACACCAGTAATGAAATCCATGCCTTTAGAGGACACAACACACCTTTAGTGGACGCAACACACACAAATCACACCAACACACACCTTTAGTGGACACAACACACCTTACACATAACCAAAATACTTTGTGTGTGCAAATTGAATACACATAAGGTGTACTGTGCAGATTGTTAAGTTTCCATAATGTTTTGTGTCCTATTAACATCATAACCAAAATACTTTATCCTACTTTTTATGTGCAGATTGAATACATATAAGGTTGGTAGCGGGGAAGATGGTATATATACGCTCTTCTATGAAGACTTTTTGTTTGGATATATGAAGACTCCTTTTTGGGATGAAGGTCCGACTCTTCTTTTTTGGATGTATGCTTCTATGAAGACTCTTTTTTGGGATGAAGGTCCGAGTCTTCTTTTCTAGATATATGCTTCTATGAAGACTCCTTTTTTGGATGAAGTTCCGAGTCTTCTTTTTTCATTTTAATGATGCTACCGAACTATGATGAACATATATGGTATGGTCTACCTTTCATGTTTTTGTCATGGGAATATTGATGCTTTAGATCCTATAGTTGAATGGACATTAATTTGGTATAGAATACATGATTTTTGTGGTTAATGGATATCTAGTTTGGCACATGATTATAATGGTTTACGAAGGTGTATTGGCTATTATGGTGTAATTTATAGTTCATTTATTTGGCAGAGTATTGAATTCCAAAATGAATAGGATGATATTGTCTTGTAAGAAGAGTGTTAGTGACAATTTATTTTGTCACTTTTATTTTCTATACACATATTTAAGGTGACAATTTTTTTTTATCACCAAAGATGTTTCTCTCATCAACTTTTTAATGACTATATCTTTCGTCACCAATTGGAAATTTTAGGTGACAAAATATTTTGTCACAATTATTATTTTTAATTAATTTCTTTGGTGATGAAACTTTTTTTGTCACGTATGTATTTACATTGTTCAATCACCTGCCATAATTAGTGACGAAATTGAAAATGGATGACAAATAATTATTAGAATGGGGACGAAATATTTCGTCATCAAAAAGAATAATAGGTGACAAAAACATTTCGTCACCAAGTGATTTTTTCGTGACGAAATTTTTCGTCGTCAAAAGACACCATAGGTGGTGAAAAATAAATTTCGTCACGAGGTAGGAATCCTCGACAACCTTTAGTCGACAAATTTTTTTTTGTCACGTATACTATTTGTGACGAAAAACATGCAATTTGTGACAATTTTCATTTGTCACCTAATGCAAATTTTCTTGTAGTGGCTATCAAAACATAGAAATAAATCATGGCATCCAAACTTAACGTGTGTGAGCATGGACCTTAACCACAAGTGAACCCCAACTAAGTACTCTCTCCGGACCGAGTCTCGACTTCAATTCTCACCATGTCATGCACTCAACAAAAGAAAACGCTCGAAACAAGGTGCATTTAATAAACTCTCAAAGTGTGCGGACGGAAGTCAATTATGTAATAAAAAATCAAAGTACCCCGCACACTTTAGACACGAAGAGAAATCTTTTTAAGGTAGACACATGATCTCATGAAATGAATGTCAAGCATTAAAGACTATCTATCCATCGAACCACAACCCATTGCCCCTAAGATCAAATAGGACTTTTATTCGGTTATATCGTTAGGTAAGAAAAAGTGCTTCAAAGGTTAGGATAAATCATAAGCAAGTGTCCGAGAATTGTCTAAAACAATATAGGGCAAGTGCAACAATGTGTACCCTCTTATCATTCTTTTCAACTCCACCATATATCTCTCTTATTTTTCACCCTTCACACAATTTCCCAATGAAGCAACTTGTTTCTTTTTTCAAACAAATGCAAGGGTGTCTTCCCCTTTTTCATTCAAGTTCTATTCTTTTCTTTTTTGCTATTTTCTCAATTTTTTTATTTTTAGCTATGGGAAAGAATACACCACATTTCAAGCACAACTCTCTCAAAACACTTTCTCCATTCTCTTCAAAAATTAACCTTCACATGATTAACTTGTCATTCTCAAGACACAATATGGTTGGTGAAGCTTAACAAGAAAAAGACTCATGCAAAAGGCACAATGTGGCTTGCAAGGAAAAGTGTTAAAGAAAAAGAAATGAACCGGCTCAAAGAACAAAAATGGCCTACTATTATCTCCTAGGAGCAATACAACCATGTAACTTTCCATTCCTAAAAGAAGAAATAATAAGCATGCATTAAGTCCCAATACTTGATGACAAAGATAATGAGATCGACAACGATATAGCTTCTTTTTTTACGACAAACAAAGATTTTATGTGACACCACTCCAAAGAAAGGTAAGGCACTTAAGCTCACATGGGCAATAGTCTCCACTAATCCAGCCATTGAAAGCACTCAAGTCACAACTCACAAGCAGTCAAGGTGCAAGAAACGTGCAGTGCAAAGATGCTAAGAGTGTATGCCAGGATAAATTTCTATCGTCAAGCTAGCAAAAAGAACTACCATGCAACATAAATATTCAAGAAATGCCCACAGGTTCTTAGCACAAGTAACCAACAAGTAAACATTGCAATCTCCAAGTCTCAAGTAGAAAGGATCCAACAAGTATTTTTAATTTTCAATTTTTTTTTATTAACAAGATAAAGAACAAAGTGATTCCTCCCCCCAACTTGAACTATTCAATGTCCGCATTGAAAGCATAAAAAAAATAAAGATCGGACAGAAACGAAAAAGAGAGGAGAGATATCACCTCGGAAAGGAGGGCTAAGCAGAGTAAATTAGAGAGTGAGGGAGACCCCCCAACTTGGATCCAACAACCTGCAAAATGTTAGCCTCCAAAACAACAAGAAAAATAACTAAAAGAAATAAACAAGGTAAGAAAGAAAAATAAAATACAAAAAACCATCCACTTTCTTCACACGAAAGACACGGGTACTACTTTTCTCCCTATTTCTCAAGCGAGAAACGGGTGGCTATACCAGACCATCAAAAAAAAAAATGTACGTGTAGCCAAACGTGGGTTCCGAACATTTATCATGCCAACAAGAGCTAAGACAATGAACATAGTACTCCATTCTACACATTTTATCAAGAATTGAACTCGGCCATGCCATAAGATAAGATATTTTGAGTAGCACATTTGCCGAATTCGTTTTAAACATTTAAATACCACCAAGTGTATAGCCCAAACTAGATCAATTTTCAAAGCATTGACAAAGTCCACAAGATATGGATGATAAACTAAATTAAATTTATCAACACCAAAAAAATCAATCAGTTCCACATTCAAAAACTCTTGCGAAAGTGGAGACTCAGTAAAAGGGGTGGCACAATCTAGAGCCGAGAGTACTTGATTATTCAGTGCAACTATTGGCAATAATTCCTCAAAAGGCATATAGCCCTCACTAATGACAAGAGGCTCTATTTCCTCTTCTTCCCTCCCATCAGAATTGGTATCCTCAGGAAGCGGCTCTATTTCCTCTTTTACCCTCACCTCAGAATTGGTATCCTCAGGAAGTGGCTCTTTTTCCTCTTTTTCTCTCCCATCAGAATTGGTATCCTCAGAATTTTTAGTCAACTCACAAAATTGGAGCTTTTGGGTTAATTCATCTAAGAAATCCCAAGCGTCTTCAGGGGTTTTATCCAAGAATTCGTCAGTGGACCTAAAATCCACCTCGCATGGCTTAAGGTTTAAACCACGACAAAAGATAACCAGAAGACTGCCAAGCTCACAATTAAAACTCGACCAAGAGAATACAACAAATTTAAATCGCTCCCAACACAGTGACAAAGACTCATCATCATGTTGAGAGAAATCTGATAGTTCTTGTAAAAGCATATGAGTCTCATATGAGGGATTGAAATGATTGAAAAATTGTATCACAATCTCACCCCATGTCAATCTTGGACTCAATAAATTAAACCAATCTAGAGAACTATCACGCAAAGATGCTGAAAATACATGTAAGAGAGCCACTTCATCTCTATCAAAAGCTTTCTCAAGGTCATGAATATGCGAAAAATGATTTTCTGAGGCCAAACCATAAAATATTGGAAGTGACACTGGACAATCAAATTGGTTTGCATAACCTCCATACCACCTTGCAAAATGGGCCATTTTTCTTTTCAACAATTTAAAAAAAATAAAGAACTAAAAAGAAAACAAATAAAAAATAACTACCCGAATTCTTAACACACATAACCGTCCCCGGCAACGGCGCCAAAAATGCTTGATGGATTTCTAGACCTAAAATAATGGGTTGCCCCAAGCGTAGGGCGAAGATCGACGCAGCATAATATCCGGTAAGTTCGGAGTCGAATCCACAAAGACGGTGATGTGTGCTGACTAAAAACTCGGGTTGTTACTAATTAAACTGGCTCTTAGGTAGCCACCCCTTGTCGGTTGTTTGAGATTAACTAAAACCTAGAAAATCGAATGTGCTTTTTAAGAAAATTAAAAGGAGGTAAAATCGTAGGGTTCATAGCACTTGTAACTAGTCCGGATTAACCTGCTCTGTTTGGAGTTTTTAAAAATGTTTAATTTTAGATTGAAATAGATACCCCGCAAGATGCGAGACCCTATGGTCGCCGTATACCCATGCGCAGCGAAGAATAAGTTTTGGACCCCCATTCTTCCATTCACATGGGCTCTGACGATGCCCAGATTCGTCCGCGGGAATCTTGCTTCTTGTCTAAAATTATTATTTTTTCATTGTTTGATAAAAGAAGCAGTGCCCGAATTAGCCACAGTATGCTAATCACCCCGCGACCCTACCTGTACGATTACTCACTCATTATTAAACAAGAAGCAAGAAGCAAAAGAAACCATAAATTGAAACATACTTATATTACGCGATACAGAAAATAAATAAGAGATCCAAACCAAACAAAAACAGATAAACAACTTTTATTAAGAGCATAAATTAAAATGAGTTATCAGAATGCGAGTAATTGAACAAAGCATCAAAAACTTGAAGAAAGAAAATACTTAACAATATGCCGCAGCCCCCGTCCGTAACTTGTTTTCTTTTCTACGGACAGAAGAAGCCCCTTCCTTTTTTTCTTTCTTTTCCACGGCTGGTGCCAGAACTCCTTTTTTTCCAAAGCTGCCGACCCCTTTTTTCAGTCAGTAGGCTGACTTTATATATTATATAGGAGTAGGGTTTTAAACCCTAATAACATAAAAGCCCCTTGAGTTTCACATTATAAGACATTAGCCATTCAACTTTGAAGGACTTTACATTTTGATCCAAAACTTCTAGAAATTCTTCTTTTTACCCAAATTATTGGTAACCGAGCTCGAGCAACCTATAAACATAAAAGCACATAATAAAAATCAATTAACAAAAATAAAAGACTAATAAATATAGATTGGAGGGCCAAAATATGAATATTTTGGCACTTATCATAAACCTCCATATTTTTTACTCTTTATTATAGTTTCCCAACTAACCAAATGGATCTTCTTCTTATCAATGGAATCACCCCAAAAAAATTGTCTTTGAAGTTTTTCAATCTTCCTTGCAACCGAAATTGGCATCTTAAAGAGGGACATGAAGTAAACAGGTAAACTACTTGTATTTGAATTGAGAAGGGTCAATTTACCTCCAGACGACATAAATCTCCTTTTCCATACTGCCAACTTCTTCTCCAGCCTATCTATCACAGGTCGCAAAGTTTGAACTCTTCTAAGATTAGCTCCAAGTGGGAGTCCGAGATAGTTTATAGGAAGTGAACCAATACGACACCCCATCACCAGAGCTAGAGTAATGACATCCTGATCTTGGCATTTAACCCCACACATCACACTCTTTGAGAAGTTAACATTTACACTTATGGGCGCGCAGGACATGATCTATTTTTGATCTCTCTGTATTCAGCTCAATGAATCGAACCATTCGAAGGACCAACCTCGTTGTTTAATTGCTAGTTTAGGAGCTCAATTAAAATCGGAGTAAAACTTCGTATATTAATATCAGGCAGATTGTCAAACATGGTTATTCACTTTTATAGGGCAGTTGGTCCAAGAATTAGGGATGGCAATTTCGGCCGCCCCGCCCCGCCCCGCCCCGCCCCGTTCCCCGCCCCAAATGGGTAGGGGATTCGGGGATTATTTGGGGATCGGGTAGGGTATGGGGATAATTTTTAAAAAAAAGTGGGGAACGGGTAGGGGGTGGATATGAGTTAGTATCCGCCCCTCCCCGCCCCGCCCCATCCCTGCCCTGGTAGTCTCCAATATATAACAATTATATTATATATTTATATATACATAACTTATTAACTTAGGGTTCCCCGATCCCCACCCCTGACATAACTTAGAGAGTCAAATACATATTTCGTTTTTTTGCCGTATTTTTTATCACTAATCTGTCCTATCCCAATACAGTAAGTTTGGCAATCAGATTTTCAATTTTCCATGTGTGACCATCCACTCTGAACACTGACCATATTTTTGCTTGCACTGTTGAATTGGAAGAATTGCTACTTATTATCAGATAGGACACAACTTATTTTCTAGGAGTGAAGATGTTTTTTCGGCATTCATTCTGCTAGTATATTCAAGCACTGATGCTCTTGTTTCTATTGTCTAGGCACTTTAAGTTTCAAGTTTGGTAACTGCATATGCTGGGAATCGACTGTTTGTGCTTCGTTTTTTAGAGTTCCCAATGCTCTAGCTACTACTCTTGTTTGTTTGAAACTGTTTGTATTTCAATTTGGTTTGTAATGCACTATGGCAGCAGCTGTGACTGTTTTAATTTGGTTTGTAATGGCTGTCATAATGGCACTACGGCAGCAACTGTGGCTGTTTTCCTTGGTTATCTGCTGACTGTTTTTATTTCGATTTGGTTTGTAATGGCACTATGGTTGCAACTGTGGCTGTTTTCCTCGGCATTTGGTTTGTAAATTGTAATGGCAGCCTAGATTTTTTTTTCTTTTCTGGAATTTAGTTTCAAGGTTTGTATTTTCTAACGGTTGGTGACTATTTTCTTAAAAAGTTTTGGAATCTTTGGATCCCCGAATCCCCGTGGGGATCCCCGTTCCCCGTTTGGGGCGGGGATGGAGGGTAGAAATAAATCCCCGGTGGGGATCGGGGCGGGGATGGGGAGGAGTTTGGGTTCGGGGATTGGGGACGGGGATAGTGGTATCCACCCCCGACCCTCTCCTTTGCCATCCCTACCAAGAATGTTACAAGTAATTACAACCACATAAAGCTAGAAACAACAAACGACAAAAGTACAATTGAAGTTATTTATACAAGATTTCACTACAATTTTTTTTGGTAAGTAGGATTTCACTACAATTTCATTAGATAATTCAAATTTTTTCCAATTATTGCTTGAAAAATATAGAAAATAAAAAATAGCAGCCCACAACTATATATAAGATTCAAACCCAAACATTAATACTCCTGATGAGGAGCCTCTTATTCCGGAAGAGATGAAATTAATTTTGTAACAAACCGAATTTATTACAAATTGTCGAACCTTTTATTACAAATTACTGTTCCGTTTATTACAGACGTAATTAAAATATTACGTTACTGAATAAAGTCGAAAAGTGCATTTATTACAAAATTTCAAATATAAAGTGCTTGGCTGACTCGGCTCCGTGTTCAGCTGCTACAAAAATGTCTTCGGAATACTCCATATCCTCGCATGCACCTGGCATTGAATATAACACAGTACCATGAGTTTGTGAAAACCCAGTAGAATAACACAAAACTACCCTCACCCCAATGTATGCATGATATCCATAACCATAGAAGCACACATAATTAGAAATAACAACGGAACAAGTAATTAAACACGTAGAGTCTTATTAACGTGATTGACTCTACGATGTTCCCGTACACCATGCTCCCGTTCACTGTGTTCCCGATCACCATGTTCCCGTACTCTATGCTCCCAACCTGTTTACATCCTAAAATATACTCCCTCCGTCCCATAATGTTTGGCACTTTCACTATTCCAGTCTTATGAAAAAATTAACTATATCTTTTAATTCATAAATTTTTTTATAAGCAATATGGATCTTGTTTAATAGAGTTTAATTTGTTCTATTAAACAAAGTTCAAAAAATTGCCTAAAACATTATGAATTGAAAGATTTATGCAATTTAAAAATGACACGCATTCCTGAAAATGCCAAACATTATGGGACGGAGGGAGTACCACATAATGAGAAAATTACACGTGGCACCAAACAAATGTATTATTCAATTAGGACATGTTTCAATTAGGCATGAGGTGTAGAGGATCAGAAGGTTTAATGACGATGTTATACGGTATCGTTTTGGTTAGAACCATCAAAATATTTGGACGTCGAATAAGGGTAATTAAGATGATAATTGGGCTTAGTCATTGATTAATTCTTAAAACCATCAAACGGTATCATTAACTCCTCGTTTTATGAAGGAAATCAAATGTGGCTACAGTGAATCATCTGGATAGCCAATTTTGTAGCACTAAACCACATTGCGTGAAAACAGGAACCCCATCACCCAGAAAACAACCATGAACAACATCAACAAACGTGGGAGAAGAAGAATTCTGAGGAGACCAATTCAAGTAACCGTTTGAAGGCCCCTCTCAACCGTTTTTTGGAGGGAACAAGGAGCAGTTCGAACCAAGACGTGGGCATCAGTTGGGAACGTGGAGGATCAGGATCAAAGGCAGACTCGTTGTCTATAAATAGAAGAAGCAAGTGAAGAGAGAAGCCCCCGACAAAAAATTCATCATTTGACAACTCATACAAAATTATTGCTCTGAGATCTATCATAGTTTAGGACTTAGATTAGATTAGTTTTTTTTTTTTTTTTTGAAACACAGTCAATTCATTTCATAACAATGCCCGAAGGCAATATAGATTTCATCAAAAAATACAAGAATGAGTCAAAACTATCTAGACTTTGACACAGGCACCCCCTGTAAAGCAAGACCGGCGAACTCGCCAGATGAGAACCAATCAAGGCCTAGATTGTAGAGAATCCAAACGGACCGGACCCCAACTCAAACCCGATAAGCGCATATGAAATCTGGACGGCGAGAGCTGTTCACCGGAACAAAGGTCATAGCAGACCCCTCACCGACAACAGCACCTGGACAAACGACAACACACCAACAACCCCAAACACGGACAATCCTCAAAAGGAGCCGATTATTCGTCCACCACCTCTTCCTCACTAGATTTAGGGAACCCAAACTAGTACCAAACCGGACTGATTTGGGGGAAACCCAAATCAGCCGGTAGAATCAGAGCCAAATGGCCGGAAAAAGAAAGACAAAGAAAGAAAAAAAAAACAAAATAACTAAACCTCAACGCCGCCCCCCACCTTGCCGTTATTCGCAGCCCACCACCGACGCCCACTGAATCGTCAGACCCGCCACCAGATCTTGAGGTCGAGGAGGAGCCCGGACCAAACCAGACTCACAAGCCGCCGGTTGGAGTCAGGAATCGAACTCAACAACTCTCGAACCAAAACCAAAAACGGAGGAAATCTGAAAACAAACCCAGAGAAGGGAGTGGGGGAGAAAAGATGGAGAGGAGGGGAAGGGGGGAGGTGGAGCTCGGGGGGGAGGGGAGAGAGGAGGCGGCGGCCCCCTCCCCCGGAAAGACCAGATCTAGAAAAAAGAGGGGGGTTTCTCGGGGTTTCTCTGGGAAAGGCAGAGAGAGATAATTAGGTAGGACGAGACGATTAGAATAGTTTAGTAATTTGTAAGTTGCATGAAGGCTTATTTGCATGTAAGACTACTTTCGATTAAATTCAAGTTATCTTATTTCTTTTGGTCTTTTTTCTTACAAAAGAGTAGTCGATTATAGATTCACTTTTGATTAAATTCAGTGTGCTTATATTTCTATATTATTCTTGTCGAAATCTTAAAAGTATTTGTGTATAAACTTACCTTTGATTAAATTCAGGTTTGTTTATGTTCAATTATCTTTTTTAATTGAAGAACGTCAATCCATTTTGGTTGGTACCTTAAGGAAAAATCCTCTTAGTTAAGGTAAGCGAACGGATAACACAGTTGCTTGACTTAAATTAGTCGTTTTCAATCAATCTGAAAAGAATAATTTCTTTTCTGAAGTTAGTTCTTTTCTGGTAAGTCTGTACACAATTATTTACCATTAGATTGAGTTAATTTAGTCCAAATACAACCACCACCTTCGGCATGGCTTAAGACATAACACGACTCACGACAAGATTTGGTTCACGACACAGCACGGCTGACGACAAGGCCATCTCACGGCATCAACCCATCCCCGAGTTCTACCCGCTGCGGGTTAATCCATCAAATTACATCTCAACCATATTTCCAGATTTACCGCAGTCCTCATAAGTCCATCTCCATACTTGATCTCAACATTTCTACTCATCTTTTAATATATTCTATTAAGGAATAACAACCACAATAATAGTTTTGCGCCAAACTTTTGTAGATTATTGATTCGTCTCGATGAGAGAAATCGGAAAGTAATTCTTTTTTACTTTTACCCAAGTATTTTGAGAAATAACCATTTTTTAGCAATAAAATGTCATTTTTTTACTAAAAAGTTGTTATTGTTCAAAATACTTGGATAAAAGTAAAAAAGAATTACTTTTTTGATTCCTCTGATCAAAATGAATTAATGACCCACAAAAAATTGGGCAAAACTAACAAATGCAAAAAAAATTCAAATAAAAACAAAACTCTCAAATTTAAGTTAAATTCAAGAGAACGGGGCCTAATATTTAGCTAAGCATGCCCATCCTAAAATTGCCAGGTTTCAAACATCTACGAGTCTAACGAAAAGACATGACAATTCTTATCCAGAACCTATATATAAGCTTTGACAGAGTGATAGCTTAGCTTGCTTAGGAACAACTTTTTATGTTTTAACCCATGCCCGAATCTGACTCTAGACGAGGCAAACATGCTAAAGAAATCAAGAAGTGCAATCTGCCACAGTTCACTAAAACTAATATTCCCAATGATCCCAACGGTTGGAATTGATCCGTTCAAGTGTCCCGACGTAGCTAACTTGTTAACCTATTGTTCTGTCAAATTTAGGAGTGATCTAATGGTCCGATCGTTCTCTACGCGCTTCCATAGTTTCTGCCAGAGTGCAGCGAAAAGGTTTCACAGCTGTTATGTTTAGTTTGAGCAGTTTTGGTATTTCAGCTATAGCTTTTTATGTGAATCATTTATGCAAATCGAAGAGAATTCGAAGACCTACAACTTCGCTGAAGGACGTTTTCCCTAATTCGGCCTCGACGTGGTCCAAACCAAAATACTTTAACAGTGTCAGCCACGAAGGACAGTGAGTTTTTGCTCGCTTTTGGTGCCGAGAGGGGCCTGTGGTTATCGTCATGTGCAGATATTTTCCTTATGGTTCAAAACTTGCCACATAACCTAACTGTGGTTTTAAAAATGTGCAGATAGACCTCTTGCCGTCATATTTTTCATCCATATTAACGGAGGTGTATCTCACACGCCTCTATAATGTAATCTGAGTCGTTCATAATGTATTAAATAAAGAATAGAGTATCTTTGTAAAAAATCTTTTCTATCAGGCATCAATAACCCAGTGATCTAATTTTTAGCAACTTTAAATTTGAAATTTTAATTTCATAACAAAATTGATTCGACCATGAGTTTTTCATTTTTTGATTGATTTGAATTTTGGCATAGATGTAATACTCGTCAAAATTTATAATATCAACAGTTTAGATTCAATTTTTTGTATATAGGATGGTATGGTTAGATTTAAAAAAGAAGAAGAAGCAGGGGACATAATGAAGGTATATCGGTCTTTTAATGTTGTGTCTGTTAATATGGATGAAAAATATGACGGCAGAGGGTCTATCCGCACATCTTCAAAACCACATGTAAGTTATGTGGTTAGTTTTAAAAATGGAATATCTGCACATGACGATATCCACATGAGGTAAAAGTGGACTTTGCCCTTCAATTTATCCTTTTCATGATCAGTCCGTACACTAAACATACAAGATAGAATCACACATACAAGATAGTTAGGCGTGTTTTTCCGAAGTTTAACCTTAGTTCACGCAGATTAAGCGCTAGGATGATTGATCCGAACTGTTGAGTATGACGGGAATTCGTCTGTTGCTCTAAGGTCAGAATTGCGTGAAATGGGTGAAAGCCTTGAGGGTTGATCCTCTTGATCGGAGAGAGCAAGAGAGTGC
Organism: Rhododendron vialii; assembly: GCF_030253575.1. NCBI lineage: Eukaryota > Viridiplantae > Streptophyta > Magnoliopsida > Ericales > Ericaceae > Rhododendron > Rhododendron vialii. Next base: position 8,312,221 of record NC_080558.1, on the reverse strand, counting down.
ATGAGAGGGAGAGCAGGAGAGAATTATTTTGTAAGATAGAGAGACGTGAGGGATAAATGAATCTAGTCGGGCATGTATAGAAAGTGAGAGAAAGACAAACGAAACAAAAGAATTGAATAGCTGCTAAAGTGGTTGGCAGAAGTAGCTGGGAGAACTATGACCGACGATTAATTTTTCAGTGCAGGGTTGGTACTATGTCACCCGGCTGACGTGATGTCCAAGAGGGCACATCCGAGCAGTTTAAAAGTATATTGGATGACTCAGATTGATACACTCTTTCTCCTCTTTTTCTCTCATTTTTCTCTCTGTAAATTCGAGCCATCCAAAACCGAAATAGACGACCCAAATGCACCGAGCGGACATCTCTTGATACCGGCTCGGCACCGAAAAATTTCTGATGACCGATGGTGCAAAATCAGTCTTGTTTGGGTCGCGCTATCCGGATTTCATTCTTAGAAAAATACCCAAAATTCACCATATGCTCGAAATAATATATCAACCGCCATGGTGTAAAAATTATTATCAAATGATGTATTTTAAAAGTAAACTAACGCAGATATATTTATGCATGAACAGATTATAATTTTGCGGGTCCTTACAAAATTCATGGGTTATGGCCCCACGGATCATCGCGTCTGTGCAACCTCTCTATCGGTGACGTCTTTGTTGAACAAGACAATAATGGCATTTCTTTAGCAAATAAGTAAAAAAAAAAAACTTTTTCTATATATTGAACCATAAAATTCTTTTTTCAGAAACTACCAAATAAGAAAAAAAGACTAATCAAATTTGACATTGTATTTCGTTTCCTTATCTTCAGTGACGTATATTTTTTTTAATCTTCAAAATATGGTCCATGTTTCGGTTATTATTTCAGTTTCTTTTTGGTAGAGATAAACCGAACAAGTACATAAAAAGCACAAAAAATGTTACATTCCAGAGGGGACAAAAATATCACTATTTTGGCTGAAATTACCGAGAATTGTTCTCAAAATTGCTACAATACAGATCTCTTATTCGGAAGTGTACAGTATGCAATTCTTGAATTGATTGCCTTACATTCATAATTAACCTTTGTATAAAAATACATAACATACGTAGCAAATTCATCATGTTTGTACAAAAGATTCACAACTGTTGTGAATCTTTTGTACAAACATGATGAATTTCCTATGTTCAATAAAATTTTCTTCGCCGTTCAAAAAAAGATTCACAACATCAAGACAAAATCTCATACAAAAATTTATGACGTCAAGGTCATTTTCTCGAATTTATACTCGATCGAATATTATGTTTTTGTAAACAAATAATTAGTTGCAAATTCAAGAATAAGGTTACGAATTTGTATAGAAGTATCATAAAATTCTATCCATTGAAGGGTGAATATCTTATACACTCATATAAACGTATAAAGAGTTGGTATTCTAGCATTTTCGGATCAAGTAAATAAACAGATATAAGAGGGGGAAACTCACGAGGGACAAGGGTTTCCAAAATCTGGAGCAATTCCCTGGCAGTCTCTTGAAAAGCCAAGAGGAGGGTACAGATCAAAAGGACTTTAACCACAAAAAGCATTTTTAAAACCATTTTTCCTCAAGCATAAGGACAGGGGATATATAAGGCTCATGTCTTTTTGTAGCCCCAATAATACTACGAAGACTTGGGCCACAAGAAAACTTCAAAGGCAGGGTCCTCTCCCCTTCTCTCTCTAAAAACTATTCCTCTCCCCTTATCTCTCTAACTTTCGAAATTTAGGGTTTCCTCTGGGCGGGGAGGCACCGCCACCATGCCTCATCCTCCCCTCCCTCTTTCTTCCTTTATCAAAAAACGATCGGCATGGTAACGAGATGGCTGGAGGCGGCGGTGCTGGGGTTATGGCTCTCGACATCTGGGGTTCCTCCGATCGTTTATGGGTGCTGATTTGGTGATAACTTGGCGGTCAATTTTGGGGATATGGGACGGCGACAAGGGTGACGTCGGTAAGGTTTTCTGGTTCCTTTGTCTCTTTTCGTCTCCCTCGTTTTTTTTCCGACCCCCTATCACACTGTACCTTGTTCCTTCTTTCCTCGCCTCCTTCTCCTCCATTCCTCCCCTTATCTCATTCTACCAATTCCTCCTTTTGTTTCCCCCTTCCGGTTTTCTGTTGGGTTTACAGGGCTTTTGCCTAATGGCTTGGAGGTCTACGGTGGTGTTTGGTTGGATGGCATGGCTCCTGCCATGATCGTTGTTGGGCAGTTGCAGTTTTTGCTTAACTGCTAAGGTGAGATTCTGAGACAATGGGTGGTGGCCGTCGTTTTGCTTCCTCCTGAGGGTATGTCTGTGGTGGCGTGGTGGTGCTTGGAGGCTGTGATCAAGATGTTGGTTCTGGCAGTTGCTGTCTGATCCTGGTGGTTGGGGGTGGCCGGCGGGATGGAATTGAAGGTGCTCTATTTCGGGGTGTTTAGGTTTAGAGTTTTTTTGGGGCTTGCCTTTTTGCTGTGCTAGCTCACTTTTGTGGGTTAGATTTCTTTATGTGCGCTTAATTGTAAGATTTGGGCTTGTAGGCCATCTGATGTTTTGGGCTCTATTTGTATTATTTGGGCTTTGTAGGCCTTTAGGTGTTGAGGGCTTTGTTCCTAAGGTGTGTTTGGGCATTATCCTATCAAGATGTATTTTTCAACCATTGCCTTAATAAATGTTACTTTTGCTGATAAAAAAAAAGAAAGAAAGAAAACTTCAAAGAATTTGGTGTCTAGGGCCACCACAAGTGGCCGGTCTTTTTAGGCAAGGGCCATAGTGGAAGTGGTCAAATGGTATAACAAGAGCAGACTGAATGGGAGATGTTAAAGAAGATACATCCCAGGCAGCAAATTAATGTTAAAGAAAACACATCTTGGGCCACAAGAAGAATTTTACGTCCATTCTTACATTGTATCTCACAAGTCATGGTGGGACCATCTAAATAGTTTTGTTGGCACCGCATTCACTTGTGAGAAATGATGTAAGGATAGATATATGTATGATACACTCCAATGTAAGAATAGATGTGCGATATACGAATAGATGTGTAAACTTGGATGTGGACCAACCCCTTGTTCCTGGATGGTTTTCTTTGTTGGACGTGTCCTATATATGCATTGCAAATGCGAAATAACTTCATCGAACTGTTGAAAATCTCGTATAATTTTGGCTTTTCTTTACTTGGTGAAGCATTAATGAGAAGGATTTGGCTTCTTTGCAATTTGAGATTGGACTGAAAAGCATTTTTACCAGGTGAAAGTCTAATCTTGTCACTACGAGTTTATTAATTTTTACCAAATTGTGCGTATATAACAAATTTGAATCCTTGATCGTGAAAATGACAGTCAAGATGCGACTGCTCCCTGCAATCTTGGTTGGACTGCAGCGTGAAGGGAAGTTGGGTCAGAAACTTCATACTCCTATGTTATAGGAATACCTTTGAAATCACCGTACACTTCAAACATGTGTTTCTGTCCATTTCTGACAAAATAGTTTTGATATTTGTGCCTTAAAATAGAGTATTTTTTACAAGGCAATCACGCTAAGTTAAAGGACTATGAATAATAACCACTGCACCAAGTGTTCATGGTTGAAAATTCTATAGATTCATTGCAGAATAAAATGTATTTGTTTTTCAAGGACAAAGAAAAAGTAGTAGATTCGTTAAAGGACTGGAAAGGAAACAGGGTTTGATTAAGTGGGCATGAAAAAAAAAAATTCCAAAAAAACAAGAAGAGAAAGTGTGAGTTTGCCGGGCGATTTCCGTCAGTTCATCGGAGCTTTGGTCGCAGTGAATTTACAGTCTATGTTGACAATCTACCCAACAGCTACGGGACGCCATGGTTCAGGTTGGTCTTTTCTCAATACGGCTTCATTGATGAAACGTACTTACCAAACAGGAGGAGCAAGAGAATGGGGAACAGATTTGGCTTTGTAAGATATAGAAATCGGAGAGACGCTAAGTTGGCGGTAACCATGGCTAACGGGCTGCTGTTCGGTAGCCGAAGTATTATTGTGGAAATGGCAAGATACAATAGTGGCTTCAAGCAGGGCGATACTACGCGATTTGGTTCAGGATCTCAGAACCATGAGATTTCTAGGGTTCCGAATGCTAAAATACCCCATATTCAGGATGATTTCAGAGCACCAAGAGGTAAGCCAAAGTCTATTCCAGTACCTCAATATCATTTTCACACTGAATCAAGCCAGATCCCCAATATGGGGAATCTTAAGGAGCTAGAGAGAAAGGTTACACTTAATTTTCAACCTACTGCTTCTGGTTGGTTGATGACAAGTGCAGTTGCCAAGCTAAAAGAAATTACTACTATGGAAATTGTACAACAAGCTCTTGAAGATCTCGATTTTCAAAATGTTTCAGCCAAATCGTTGGGAGGTATGGATTTAATTATTACTTTCCAATCCAAAGAAGATAGACAAGCTGCATTAAGAAATCCAAAGATCCAGGGATGGTTCAAATCTTTTAAACCATGGAATGGTGAACCAAGTAGGAAATCTAGATTGGTGTGGCTTAAATGTAGGGGTATTCCACTTAACGTTTGGAGCTTGTCCAATTTTAAACGTATTGGGGAGATATGGGGTGATTTTATTACACTTGATCAGGAGACGTTGAAAGAGGAATCTTACAATGTGGGGAGAATGATTATCGCATCTGAGTGTTTAAATCGTATTGACGAATGGATTAATATTACAGTAAGAGGGAGGAATTATAGCGCAAGGATTTGGGAAGAGGATTGTGATGATCCTTTCAACGAAAAACACATTCGCGATTGGATCATTAACCATCTCCATCCCGGTGACAAATCCTAAGTCCAGAGAGGATGTCACCGGTTGGGATGGTGATTTGGCAGAGAAAAGAGCTCTGGACAAACCAAGTCTTGCTGAGTTGGAAGCAAAGTCACCAGACAAAGCATTTACAGAAGGGAACTTGACAGCTACTTTGCTGCTAAAGGATGGAAACTCAAGAATAGTGCATGTTCCTAGGGAGGATGTTATTGTTGCAAATGCAACAGCTCAAGAAGAAGAGTCTATAGTGGGGGAGTCTCTGGCTAATAACAATCAACTAATAGGAAATAAGGAACAACAAGCTGACCTGGAGGAGATCCCAGTGAAACAAACCGAAGTTATGCATAACCAATGTGTTATCTCAAACCCTGATGTCCAAATAGTGTTACAAAATGTCACCAATGAGGCGGCTGCTGGTGACATGGTATCTTCATCTTCGGGGGTTGAGAAATCGGCCATGGGAAGTGGAAAGGTCAGGGGAAGCGTGGGGGAAAGAAATGTAAATAATTTTTTTCAAAATATCAGTTTGGCCCCTCTAACTATTATTGAACTACATAGAAAATATGCAGTTTCCAAGGGCAAAGCTGAGTAATTTGGTAAATGATCAAGTTAGTTGGGTAGCTAACTCTGTCAGTGAAAAGCTAACATCAACTGAAACTTCACAGGAGGAATATGATGAGAATGAACCTCTCCTTGATCATAATGAAGACAATCACATTGAGGAGGAGCCTATTCTTGCTCACATAAAAGCTGCCATAAACGGGGTTAAGGGAAAGAAGAAGAGGAAGACTATTGATGACATCCTTGGCTTCACAAAGGTCAACTCTGCTAACAACAAGGGAAGGAAAAATAAACAAAAGTGTGAGGTTTACAGATCAGCAGTTACAGCACTTGCATTATCTGCTTCTATTTCTTTTGGAGGATTTGTCAACAGAAATAGAATTTTATTGAATGAGGCACAAGCTGTTTGGGCATGCAACAAAATCATAGGCCTGGGATATGATGGAGATGAAGATGAAGTTGTAAGTAAAATTGCTGAGATGGAAGCCCAGGACTTGGACAGAGCTGACGGAACAAAAATCTGTATCTAAGGACTCAATACGGTGGAATGATATCTGTTAATTTTGGAAGTAGATGTTGTTGGAACCACTGGTGGCCTTATCTATATCTGGAAATCAAAACTTTTTTGCTTGGAGGAAACTGTGGGATCAAGATACTGCTTGGCCTTCTCTTGTTGCGGCAGGGGAGCTTGAGTGGATTTGGCTACTTCATTATCATGACTAGGTTTCATTGATGGATTGGATTCAGTACTTGGATGTTGCCTTAATCCCTTGTGCAACAATTTTTGTTATTTTTTTGGAGTAATACATCTTGCTGACTGCTGCTTATTGCTGTTTTTGGTACTGCTGCTCTTGCTTTTTGGATTGCTTCTTGCTGCATAACCTGTTGATGAACTTATGTTGATCTGAATTGGATGCCCAATTTACTGAATGGGGTGGAATATGCTGCTGAAATATCTGCTATTCTCTCTTGGAAGTTATTTTAGACCTTACCTTACAAAAGGTTTCAGCCTGTTGCCTTGTCAAGTGCATGGGATACGGATGAGGATTTAATGCGTATTATTGTGTTACTATCAGGAAAAGACTTTTAGGGTGAAGCATTTGCTTGTAATCTGGGTCTATAAACCTTGAAATTTGGGTGTGTTGTTCGGGTTGATTTCTTGTCAATCCTTGGAGCTAGAATAGCATATGGTTGTTGTGGTGCAGGGTGTCAATTTAGTGGGATGTTACTCTCATGACTTCTTTCATTATTAATATAATTCCTTTTTCGCCGTTCAAAAAAAAGTGGGCATGAAAAAATAATTTAAAGGCTTGCTCTTAAGAAGTCGTGAGTTCGAATCCTACGAAGGTCAAATTAACATTCCAAACAACCAAAGCTTGGATTTCTCTTGTGGTGTCATTTGCCATGTCAAGAGTTCGAGCCGTGGTACACGCACTCACACCACAAAAAAAAAACATTCCAAACATTGGGGTGAAAAATTGCCTAGCTATTAGTTTTAGGGCTCCACAAATAATGGAGCTATGCACAAGCTGGTCTAAATATCCATTATTAGAAAAAATAAAGGACGAAAAATGGAACAATATATGCCTTATCTTTCTCACTCCTCAAATTCACCTAAACTTCATATCTTCTTATAATTCATTGTCATATTTTTGCTTTTGTATATATTCTTGTAATTTATCAAACATTTTTTTCCCCTCTTGTTCAAACAGATATGAAGGATAGGGAGCATGTTGTTGCCCTTGATAATCATTGGGCCCCACAATCAACCATGATCTATATCACACTAAACTAATATTACGATTGATATATTTGAGATCAAGAGCTGGAATGTCCGATTCTTTGACAGTGTACGAGTACGAAGGGGACGCCCTAAACGGGGAGGGGGAGGGGAAGGGATCACTCGATTAATAACTATTGTTTGTAATAAGTATGAGATGAGAAATTGATTACACTAGAGATCATTACACTACAAGTTTGTAGAAAAATGATTGGGTGAATAAATGTGCATTCAGTTATAATTTGCTCAAGTTATGAGTTTATGAGGTCTAGTTTCTGAGTACGTAGCAACATTTACACTTATGGGCGCATGGAACATGATCTATTTTTGATCTCTCTGTATTCGGCTCAATGAATCAAACCATTTGAAGGATTAACCTCATTGTTTGCTAGTATGGGAGCTCAATTAAAATTTGAGCAAAGCTTCGTATGATCTTGCCCAACACGAGTATTAATAGCCCGTAGATTGTCAAATGTGGTTGTTCACTTTTAGAGGGGCAGTTGGTCCAAGAATGTTTTTGTTAACTCATAACACGAAATACAGAGATAATAGGGCCTCAATAGTTTGGATATTTGTGCCTTCAAATATATTTTTTCCTTGGCATATTCACGCTAAGTTATTGGTAGGTAGATGGACTTTGAAAATTCTCTAGGTTAAAGTCAGAATGAAATATATTTGTTTTTCTTGGACAATGAAAGTAGTAGATTCGTTAAAGGACCACAAAGGGAACAATAACGCGAAAGAAACCGGGTTTGGCTAATTCGACATGAAAAAACAAATAAAAGATTTACCCTCAAGCGGTCGCAAGTTTAAATCTCACGAAGGTCAAACATTCCAAACATTGCGGTCAATGGAAGATTGCCCAGCCTTTAGTTTTAGGGCCCCACGAATAGTCGAGCTTCGCACAAACCGGATGTCCCGTTATAAAAAATATATATAAAGGACCAAAAATTTCAAAGTCTTCCATTTCTTAGTTGGAAGTCATTTTGGACAAGTGAGATTATATATAACGCGGTCACGACCATCAAAAACTAAGTCCTATAAAGCAAAGTCTCTAGGAGTGTTCAAGAAAATCGTCCGAACCGTAAAATCGGTTCGATCCTAACCAATCCGTCCTATTTGGTCCGGTTCTGCGGTTCTATGGTTAGGTTATGGTTCCAAAAAAATAAGAACCGTTAATTTTGATTCGGTTACCGGTTCTGTCAACCGTGGTTAGAACCGAACCGGACCGTTTAAAACTAAGATAAATAGAGGAAGACATGTGTGTGTGTAATTAACTAAATATATATTTGAATTTGGTAGGTTAATCTTTTTTTTCTAAACTTAATTTATTTAGAGATGAAATCTCATTTTGTTAGTTGGGAATGCTTTTATTTTTCTTCCTTCATTTCTTATTCCAGCAGATTATCTTCCTATTTCTTTAATTTTATGAGTTCATATTTTGTGAATAAGTGTTTGGATACTTATTGGATAGAACCGGAACCGAACCAAAATCGGACCGGTCTTGCGGTTTGGTTCTGATTAGGTTCCATGCATATTTTGGTTAGGTTCTGGTTCCCAATTTTTTAGAACCGTTTGAAATGGTCTAGTTACTGGTTTTCTAGAGAACCAGACCAACCCGGACCGTGTACACCCCTAAAAGTCTCCATTTGTTCATCTAACGGATATTTTATAGGACTTGGATACTCTTAGTCCCACAAATATTATCCCGTTCAGTTGCACGAAAAAAATGAGAAAATCAACTTTCACATTGAAAAACGTGCACTTTCCTCTGATATAGGTCTTGCCAAATGGAAGGATTTTTAGTTTTCATGCAAGGTTTCTTGTCAAAAGAACCCATGCAACCAAATAAATTTTATTTGTTTTTACTTTAACTCACTACAGCTTTCTTGGGAATTCCTACACAGTATTTCCGCAAATGAACGGAACCTCTGCATGGTTTTGCTCAGCCTATTGTGGATCTTTCTCGAGCTCACTTCGATGATTGAGATTGTACATTTCTTCAATTTAGTTGAGAAAATTAACTACCCTGAAGATAATGTGGACCGGATATTTTTTTTTTTTGAATGGCGAATTTTTTATACTAATCTCTGAACAAGGTATAAAGATTAACAGGATAAGGAGAATAGCACATATGCCAAGTCCGAGACCCAATTCCTTAATTAATTGGCAAGATGCCAACCAAAAAACAACCCAATGGGATAAGCCCAAACTCCTAAAAGGCCTAAAAGCCCAAATAAAATGGGACAAACTCAAACAATTAAGCCCAAATCAAACCCTAACAAACCCCTAGACTGCCGGTAGCCGCCCCATCCGAACATTTACTTCTTTTTATTGATTGAGCCAGGAATCTTAGATTTCCATGAGTAAAGGATGGATCAGATTTCTACTCAATCTGGTAATGTGATTTTTGGCCGGATGTGTCAGCAGGAATTGTAATCCTATTTATGTCTTTTCCAAACATGAGAATTCTGAAAGTATGACATCAAATTCTTGTTATTGTCCTTCCAAACTTTGGAATTATTGAAGTATGACGTCACATTGTCATTCTTCCTCAAAATTTCTGCCATCCAAATTGGGTAGAAATCACAATACGTTATTCTATATGAGTCGCCATTACTTCTAAATATCAGTTCAAACAAAAATTACTTCTAAATAGATTGACACAGTGATGCATTTGCACTAAACAATTATGCTCCCCAACATATTTACAAACAACTTATTTTCATTATTTAATTTTTTTTAAACAATAAAAGAGAAAACAGTACAGTAGCAGCTTGCAGTAGCAAAATTCGAACACGAACATCGGGGAAATCTTGTCCACCATGTCAACCTCCTTGGCCCAAATTAAGCTTTTAATTTGTGTGACAAAATCATCCATGTCGAGGGCTGTGGCCCCAAGGATCATCAGAGTTAACAAGTTCCCTCTCCATCTTATGATCATCTGTTTGAACAACAAAAATACTTGTCAGTCACACAATATTATGGATTGTAATTTAATCAATGGACTGATTAATCATGAAGCGGTTGCCTTCTTTGGATCATGATGCATCATTATGGATTGTAATTTAATCAATGGACTGATTTATCATGAAGCGGTTGCCTTCTTTGGATCATGATGCATCATGAACGTGCCAATACGTGATTGGGGCGAAATTTTCCGGACCTCTTTTTGATACACCTTTTGGGTAGAAATCACAATACCTTATTTATACGAGTCAACATTACTTCTAAATAGTGGTGGCAAATTGAATCTAAACCCATTAAGAAATTCAAACTCATCTATTAAAAAATAGACCCAACCTAACTCATTTATTAATTGGGTTAGAATGGGTCCAAACCCATCTAACCCATTTATTATTGGGTCTTAATTGGATTTCAATTGGGTCAACTTAAATGCCTAATGGGTCAAGAACATTACTCAACAAAAAAATAGAATTACCTCAGAAATGAAAAAAACAAAAGTATACATGTTACGTGAAGCGAACCTTTTTCTTGGTCAAATCGGTAATTGGTAACTCGGTTTGAACAGTTTCATGTTACGAATTCCAATTACAGTACAAGCCGAGTCGAGCCGAGTTCTATAGTGAACTCGTACACTAACCGAACCAAAAATTCGAACTCAAATTTCGTTTGTTTATAAACGAGCCGAGTCTGGTTTGAACCGAGCTTGTACAAAATGAGCCGAGAATTTAGAGTGTTGAACTCAACTCATTCGGTTCAGTAACAATTCACCGAAAAACCGGATGACCTCACCCCGATTAAGCATTAAACAACTGTAATCTACAAAGAGGAAATGAGGTGCGCAGATCAGCAAGTGGAAGGAAAAGTACGAACGTGTTTTTAATTTCTGTCTTAACTTTGAGGGAATCGTGGCAGTTAATTTGGGCTAGAGTACTAGTAGTTACTTCATGTTCTATTAAGGACTGCACAAGTTGTATGGCGTAATTGGGGCTGCAAACGAACCGAGCAACTCGCAGCTCGGCTTGGAAGTTAAATGAACGAGCTCAAGCCAATTTTTTCAGCTCGTTTTGTAAACGAGCTGAGCTCGAGCTATGATAAGCTCGACTCATTCGGTTTCAGTAACAATTCACCGAAAAACCGGAAGACCTCACCCTGATTAAGCATCGAACAACTGTAATCTACAAAGAGGAAATGAGGTGCGCAGATCAGCAAGTGGAAGGAAAAGTATGAACGTGTATTTAATTTCTGTCTCGACTTTGAGGGAATCGTGGCAGTTAATTTGGGCTAGAGTACTAGTAGTTGCTTCATGTTCTATTAAGGACTGCACAAGTTGTATGGCGTAATTGGGGTTGCAAACGAACCAAGCAACTTGCAACTTGGCTTGTTAGTGGTTTGTTCAAACTCGGCTCGAAAGTTAAATGAATGAGCTCAAGCCAATTTTTTCAACTCGTTTTGTAAACGAGCTGAGCTCGAGCTATGATAAGCTCGGCTCGAGTCGGTTCGCGAGCCGGGGTATATATACTTAAGTTAAGGGTTTTATTGTTATTTCATAATTTGTTCTTTCCGTTTTTACTTTCCAGTCAACCAAGGGAGGCAAGAGCACACGCAAACCAGTATACCCCGCTCCATAGGAAAATGAAAGATATATACCTTCACAATCAAAATATTTTTTGTTAATTTGGTCATTTTAGTATATAGGGGTATTATGGTAATTTTAGTGTTCAAGGGTAATTTGGTCATTTTAGTGTATATGGTATTTTAGTCATTTTTAATTTTAATTGGGTTAATGTGCGGGTTGGGTTTGATTTTAAATAAATGGGTTGGGTTGGATATAGTTAATTAGACTCCTAACTAATTGTGTCTAAATGGGTCAATGACCCATTAAAGACCTAACCCATCTATAACTTACCAAATTTGAACCAAACCCGCCCATTTGACACCTCTACTTCTAAATATCAGTTCAAATAAAAATTACTTCTAAATAGATAGATTAACACGGTGATGCATTTGGACGAAACAATGTTTTCCCAACAAATTTACAAACAACTTATTTCATTATTTTAATTTTTTTTTACAACAAAAGAGAAAACAGCATAGTACAGTACAGTAGCGGCTTGCAGTAGTGAGAGAAAACAGTACAGTACAGTACAGTAGCGAGATTCTCCCAACAGATTTACAAACAACTTATTTTCATTATTTTACTCGTTTTTTTACAATAAAAAAGAAAACAGTATAGTACAGTAGCGAGATTCGAACACGAACATCTGGAAATCTTGTCTACCATGCCAACTTCTTTGGCCCAAATTAAGCTTTTAATAATTTTGAGACAAAATCATCCATGGCGGGGAGGGTTGTACGGCCCAGGTTTATCTGGAGCAGATTCACTCTCCATCATATGATCTGTTTGAACAACACAAATGCTTGTCAGTCACACAATATTATGGATTGTAATTTAGTAATTAATGGCCATGATTAATCATGACATTTCTCTTGGTCTCATGCCATGAATTTTTGGCAGAGAAGAACAGGATTTTAGTTTTTTACAAAACAAATATCAATTCAATTGAACATACGAGAACATTACCCACCTCTCTGATTGATTACTTCAGTGCAGTGAAACCAACTTAAAGAAATATACCCACTGAACGTACTAACTAGAGAGTAGGGTAACCTTCACTGATGAATTCCAAAGTAGATGAAGAAATATAGGAATCCATTTCTTTTCATATTTGTATGGAAAAACATTTATAAATTTACGATTCAAATACAACCAATACCACTGAGGAGGTTTCAAACTGTTAACATAATATTAGGAAATATTATGTTGTCATATTTTCTAAGTTTTATTATTCTATTTCTAGTTTAGGCAGATTATTATTTATGTTTCCTAGTTAGTCTAGGTGTCCTTATTATGCGTATTTCCTTGTTATTGACCTTGTAGCCTATACAAAGGCGTGCTAGGTTATGATTTGATGACAATCAATAATATGTCATTTCTCTTTTCTTCACACAAACTATGAGAGAGCAAAATTCTAAGTTTTACTACCAGGACAGTTTCTCAACTACGTAAACTTTCATTAATTTTTTTTAATAATCAGATGTTCAGACCAATTTACGCACACCTCAACTAATCTTCAAATACGTAAACTTACGAGGATTTAGAGCGCTAGAAGCCTCGATGAGTTCTCTAGCAGCCACCTGAAAAGCCAGGAGAATGATAGAGATCAAAATGACTTGCAAAACAACAAAAAGCTTACTTGAAGCCATTTTTCTCTCGGTATAAGGAAAGGGCGTTATGGTTCACCCTTTTTATAGCCAAAAAAGGGAAAGGATTGGCATTCATTTTCTACTACTAATTTAATGTCTTTGGCCCCAACAAGACTTGGACTTTTGGGTCTACGCCAGAGTTTAACTAGGGACATGACTCTTGAGGGATGTAACATTATTATTTTGAAAGGATTCTCTCAGGTCCTTATTTTGGAATGAAGGGTAATTCATTCGTGCCGCGTGGAGCTCATTCCGATCGTATTTCAAAAATCTGATGTTAGGAAATGAAACTTAAGGTGTGTAAAGATCAATGTTATTAGATCGCGGACGTATGATTTTCAAATCAATCTAATTAGGTTTTTAAAGTGTAAGGGTTTACGAGATTATTTTTTTATTCGTATATCTCAATGTCTAGACAAACTAATTATGCGCTTCTCGATCGACTAATCATTGAACGAACAATTAAACAACCTATTTGCAGGGTCGGTTTGAAACTAGAATAAAGCTCCGTTTTAACTGGTCTCATACGAGTTGATTACACCTAAAAGGTTTCGACTAAAAACTCTAAGAGGAACTAGACTCTTAAGTCTCATTTACAACTATACCAACCCCTAGGGCTACTGGGTTCACAAGATGAACAATTCTCCGATTTAAAATAAGAGAAGTGGAAACAAAATTAAAAGACAAGTCCAAGTAAAGGGTCATTACCTGCAACAAGTGGCAGTTCTAAAACGGATGTGGATCGATTTGACTCATGAGTATGCAAAGTACGGCCCTGTTTTTTGTCATTTTCTATTTTTCGAGAATGATTCCACTAAGGGTTGTTTTTGGAATTAACTCGATCGTCCAAATAATTGAGTGGTCCAGTGTCTCAATACCTCAACCACCGTACGGGTCAATTTGATGAGCTCACCTTGACAACCAACGGATTTAGAACCTTTCATATCAGGGTTCGTCTCTCACCGCATGTTATCAATTCGTGACAGTATGCAATGAACTTCTTTTTTCTTTTTCTTTTTTAAATCTAGTAAGGATTCCAATATCCGTCAATTTCTCTAATTTTTAGAAACTAAATAGAAAGTTTCTAAAAAAGTTACAAAAATTTCGTTTATCAATCTTTGTATACTTTATTCAATTACTCTTTTTTTTTTTTGAATTAGAAAATTTCAATTAGGTGTATTCTTTCCTCAATCTTGACCAATTAATAGAAAAAATCACTTTTGTTCAGCATGTTCTATTCGATACATGTAGGAGAAGAACCCGACACTGATCCACCCTTACCCCATCCTAGATCAACTATCTTAAGGTTATCGTACCAGTTTTGATAACATTCTCATGTCACAACCAAGTCAATAATAATATTTCTAGAATTTATGTGTCCAAAACAAATCTGTAATAAATGGGTTTTCATTTAGTTTTTTTTCTGAATTTTTGTCTCTTGAGAGAAGTTTTCGTGAACGGTTGCAACATCTTTTCACGTGAATTGTGAATAGATAAGTATAATACCCATTTATGTGGTATGTGTTTATTTGAAAGTGGTATGGGGTACGTGCCTAAGTCCTGGGGATAACCTCAAGGATAAGCGAGCTAGTTATGAAATTTCAAAAAAAAAGAGAAAAGAAAAGAAAAGTATATTTAGATAGGGATGTTTATCATAAGGACTGATGTCTTAGAATAGTCATGACCCATCCAAACAAAAGTGAACCAAAGCCCGATATACCTGCGTTCAACTTAAAATATGACTTTGTCTCTACTACTTAATTAATATTTGACATCATGCTTGGTAGGTCATAATCCTTTATGCTCTCCTTCAAAAAGTAATTGACACTTCTAAGTGTATTCAACAAACAGACCTCAGTACTAATGGCTTCATGACTGGTGAAATCTTCAGACATGAAGTAGATCCCATGAACTTTTCTCACAAATATTGACAGGTGGAATAAATGGAAGGGCAACAGGAGCAATTCATCAAACACCTTATGTGCAATGAGTATTCATCAAACTTTTGAGCATGATATTTAACATAAAAGCAAGAAAAGCTTTAAAGTAGATTTACCGTGAGAGAGAGAGAGAGAGAGAGAGAGAGAGAGAGAGCAATACACATTTTTTAAAAAACTTACCAGTGTATCCTACCGACACGAACTTTTAATTTCAAATGGATGACTTTGGTAATTTCTTCCCCATAATTCAGTCTTGAATTTAGAACGGACGAGAATCTAGAGGCTAATTCAATGGAACTCTTGACTATCGGAGGGTATTCAGTCTTGAATTTAGAATGGAGGAGAATCGAGAGAGGTTAATTCAAGGGAACTCTTGACTATCGGAGAGTTGGGAGGGAGAAGGACATTCGAGAGGCTCTTCAAATGGTCTAGGAGAGTTGTGAGGGATGTAACAGTTGTCTTATGCTTGAAGAGAACACGGTTCATAGAGGATTGTGGTTTTGGAGAGACACAGCAGTTCGGATTGTGGTATTGTTTCCAATTGGGCTGGGTCTGTTATTTAGGGTTTGTTTGAGGGGTATTTTTGAAAGTGAAAAGTGTGGGAAACACTTTTGAGGTTTCATGTTTTTATAAGTAGAGTAGATAAATGTATAATGGAGATGATATATATGTGGAGATTCGTCAAGAAAAAATCCTAGACACCTTTGTTAGGAAAAGTATATAAAAAAAGGAGATTATATAACGATGTTATCCATACATATAAATAGGTACACACTTTACATAGTTGGAAAATTGTCGAAACTATCATTGTTAAACTTGAGTGACAACAGAATTTCTGGACAAATACCGTTCGAGATCGGGGGACTGTCCAATTTGGCTTCTCTTGATCTCTCCATGAACATGCTAAGCGGACCGACTCTGGGTCAAATCGGAGAAATCTCAAGTTTGCTGTTTCTATGCCTGAGCAAAAACCAACTGAATGAGAGCATTCCATATCAGATTGGTAATCTTGGAACTTTACAAAGCCTGCTGGATCTTAGTGACCACTCACTCACCGGAGAGATTTCGCCTCAGCTCGGGAAGCTGATCGATGAGCCTAGAAGCTTTAAACCTCTCCCACAACTCTCTCTCCGGTTCTATACCGGATTCATTTATCGGAAATGCTCAGCCTGTCAACGATCGATTTGTCGTTCAATGAACTGGAGGGTCCTCTGCCTGACTCCAAGGTTTTTAATTCGTCTCCGCCCGAAGCGTTTTCTCCTAACAAGAATCTATGTGGTGATTCAATCCAAGGTTTGACACCCTGCAACAACTCAGTGTCTGGAGCAGGGACGGAGTCAGGATTTTATAGACGCGGGGACCGAATTATGAACAATAAGGTTTTGAAATTTCAAGATTAAGAAATCTAATAGTTTGTTTGGTTTAGATTTTGAGGGAAATTTTATGGATAATCAATGGAGAGAGATAGAAAGAAAAATAAGATTAATAATTGAAGAAAAAATTTACGAAAGACCATGAGGCAGAGAGAGAAAATTGGGTTTTGAGACTCAAAATGAACACATTCTTAAGCATTTAAATGTCTAAATAATACCCAATACAAAATATAATTCTTAACAAATAAAAAAATAACTAATATTAAATTTTAAATTTTTTTAAAAAAAAACCCCGGAACAACGCGGGGGCCGTGGCCCCTATATGCCCACATGTAGCTACGTCTCTGGTTTGGAGGTGGTGGTAACTGGTAAGGAAAACAAAGGAAACTCACGGTTAATCATTATCGCAGTTTCTACCTGCTCGTTGTTTCTCTTGCTTTTGCTTGTTGGGGCTGTCGCGCTTCACCGAAAAGTAACCGGAGAAGCAAGAAAGAAGATGGTGTAAAGGGAGAAAACATCTTTTTGATCCAGAATTTCTGTGGAAGAATTGTGTATGGAGATATTATCCACGCTACAGAAAATTTCGAAGATGCATACTGCATTGGACAGGGAGGATCGGCCAGAGTCTACAAAGTTGACTTACCAAGTGGGCAGGTACTTTCTAAAGTTTCTCAATAAATTTTCTCCATTTATCCTTTCGATTTCCTATCTTATATTATGTGTGAATCCTCAACAGGTAGTAGCCATGAAACAACAAACAAAATCAATACCAAGAGTTTAGGCCACACACAAACAACCGCAAGCAATAACACTAATTAACTAAGAAACAATGGTACAAAATCAATGACAAATTAACAACTGTAAAGATAATAAAAACGATACTCTTTTTGAAACCCGCATGGAACACAAAAACTCAAAAAGCATAAAATCCCAGTCAAAAAATGTACCAAACATGAGTGAAACTGCCATACACGCACAAATCTAAGACAATGACAACAATACACCTAGATGCTTTCAGAAACGAAAGAACTACAACAAACTGGAAAACCCTAAACACTGAAACTGCGCAAAGTCCCTCTCAAAATAAACACTAATTTTTTTTTTTGAAAACAAAAACAACGAAAACTTCAATATCTAACAATTTCCCCCAAAAGAGTTCTTGGTATTGGTTTAGTACACATCAAAAATTTAATGTTAAGTCTCTGCTTGGTCATGCATGCAAAATAATCATTTAAAAAATGATACTAAGAACCCCAAACACGAAAAATCCAAAATGAAAAATTAAATTTCCAGTCCATACTCTAAGACTGTATTGTTGTTTCACTGGGAACGTTGAAACCCCAAAATTAAAGCATATGAACAATCCAAACAGAGAGAAAAAAATGACAATTGCAACAACCTACCAGCACTGAGCAAACCCAGAGGAAAAATTACTTCTCGACGGGAAGCACAACTCGACGGGAAGCACAAACACAGAGGAACAACACCCCAACAATCAAGGGGCAAATTCGTCAAAATTGGCTAGCGACATTTCCCTCAAACTGATTCTTACTACAAAGGGGAAGGAAAAATATTTTTTTTTCGAGTTAATTACTTGTTGCCCCCTTTATTTATACACAATTTTCACTTTACCCCCTCCTACTATAGATCGTTACAACCTACCCCTTTTATCTTCCAATTCCTAACACATAAAGCCTGCCGTTAATCAGGAATCAAAAAATCGTCAAAGGGGCATGTGCATGTCACATGATCTGTAAAAAAGAAAAAATTAAGTGTTCTAATTTCAATCCATTTGAATCCGGGCAAAGATTTTATTTCTCTGATCATTTTGTTTAAAAGGATCATAATTAATTTTTGGCTCTAGAGCTCTCGTTAGTTAGCCCTAAGAGATATTTAGTTCTACTACTTTCTTAGGACTAATTAACGAGAGTTTTAGAGTCAAAAATTAATTATGACCCTTTAAGATAAAATGATCATAGAAATAAAATCTTCGCACCGGTTCAAATGGATTAAAAATTGGAGTACTTAATTTTTTAACCATATTTTTTTAATATATAAACTACCTATGGAAAATTAAGTACTCCAATTTTCAACTCGTTTGAACTGGTACAAAAATCTTATTTCTAAAATCATTTTATTCTAAAGAGTCTTAATTAATTTTTGACTCTAGAGCTTTCGTTAATTAGTCCTAAGAAAGTAGTAGAACCAAATATCTCTTAGGGCTAATTAACGAGTGCCCTAGAGCCAAAAATTAATTATGATCATTTAGGATAAAATGATCAGAGAAATAAGATTTTCGCACCGATTCAAATGGATTGAAAATTAGAGCACTTAATTTTTTTTTCTTTTTTACAGATCATGTGACATGCATATGCCTCTTTGACGATTTTTTGGATCCCAGACTAACGGCAGGCCTTATGTGCTAGGAATTGGAAGATAAAAGTGGTAGGTTGTAGCGTTCTATAGTACGAGGGGAAAAAGTGAAAAACGTGTATACATAAAGAGGGCAACAAGTAATTAACCCTTTTTTTTCTTCTTGTTCAGACAGATATGAAGGATAGGGAGCTTGTTGTTGCCCTTGATAATCCTTGGGCCCCACAATCAACCATGATCTATATCTCACTAATTACTCAACAAATATTACGGTTGATATATTTGAGATCAAGAGTTGGAATGTCCGATTCTTTGACAGCGGGAATTTCATCGCAGAAGCTGAAATCCAGCTGAAAGAGTACATAGCAACATTTACAGTACTTATGGGCGGGGCATGAATATGTATTATTGATCTTTCTGTATTCGGCTCAATGAATCGAACAATTTGGAGACTCAACCTCTGTCAGTGGCAGCTCCAGGATTTTGTAATAGGGTGTTCAAAAATTACCTTGACTCTAGTAACTTTAGTAACAAATAACACCTTCACCAAATCTCATACTTTAGTACAAATAGTGCGATAAAAAATCATAAGATATACTTGCAATTTTACAATTGTTTTTGACAACTTTTCATATTTTGAGGCAAATAGAAGGCATCGATGCACAAATATCATTTCGAGAGAAATTATGGTGTCATCATGTTGTTGTAGTCTTTCATCGAAATGAAGATTGTGAACTCAAAAAGTTTTCGCTTAGAAAAACTTTGAGTGTCGCTATAAACAAAAGTTTTCGTCAAAAAATTTGTTCATAATTCCATTAACTAAACAAACAAACATCGATAGTGAATGTCCTAAATATTAAATTAGTAGATTTAGATTGGAGGAAATGAGCATGGAGGCGATTGACTTTGAGAGAAAATACAGAGCACGATATTGATATCATTAGATTTTTTTTCTCTTCCAAACAATTATTTTTTTCTTTATGAGCGTAAGCTTTGTTTGGGATAATATATTAGGTGTTCAATTACGAGTCACTTGGACTAATGGGTGTTCAAAATATATAAATTAAGTGTTCAAAGAAACCTAAAATAAAATTACTACTAGTAAAAAAAATAATAGGGTGTTCAACTGCACACCCTTCCATGGGTGTGCAGCAGCCACTAACCTCTGTTTGCTAGTTTGGAAGCTCAATTAAAATCAGAGCACTCAATTAAAATCAGAGCAAAACTTTGTATGAACTTGCCCAACATAAGTATTGATAACACACAGATTGTCAAAACATAAATATTCACTTTTATACAAAATTCACTACAAGTTACAACCACATAAAGCTAGAAAAAACAATTAAACGACAATGTTACAATTGGAGTTCTTTATACAAGATTCACTACAATTTCATTAGATAATTTAATTTTTTTCAATTATTGCCAGAAAGATATAGAAAAGCAAAAATAGCAGCCCACAAATATGAGAATCGAATCCAAACATTATAGTCCTGATCACGAGGAGCCTCTTATTACGAAAGAGATGAAATTAATTTCATAGATTATGGCTACACGGATTATCACGTCTGCGAAACTTCGTCATCGGTGACATCTCTGTTGAACAAGACAACAATGGCATTTCTTTAGCAAATGAAAAATATATATATATACTGAACCATAAAATTCTTTTTTCAGAAACTACCCTATTTAAAAAGTCACTGAAGAAATAAGAAAAAAAAGACTAATCAAATTTGACATTGTTTTTTTTTTTTTTTTTGATAGGCAAATTTGACATTGTTTGTGTTTCATTTTCTTATATTCTCAGTGACGGTTTTTTTTTTTTTTTTTATATCTTCAAAATATGGTCCAACCTGATTTGGTAGGACCCATGGGCTGTTCTGATTCTTGGGTGGGTGATTCTTTGGGTTTAGATTTGCAGAGTAGTACCAATCTCATCCCTGCTCAACTTCAGATTGTGTCAAATATTTCTGAGTCCCCTTCTCGAGATTTAGAATTTCAAGATGAGAATTATGGTTTGAGCTTAATCTTCCCGCAGGAGGTGAAAGACCATGTTCAAATTGAGGGAATTTAGTTGCTTGTGGACCTCAATTCAGGTGATAATGTTAAGGAGAGTTGCTCGAATTCTCTTGCTCATGTGGTTGATAAGCAGAGAAAAGATGGGAGCAGATTTTTGAGAGATCGATCTTCTCTTGATGCTATACATAAAATGGAAAGGTGATTTAGAAGGTCGAGAAAGAAGATTAAAAGAAGAAATCTCTTATGGAGATTGGGGTTAAGGCCGACAAATTGAATAATAAAAATAGGAAGGTCCCAACTTAAATCTTCCTTATCTTCTGATGACATCCGGAATAGAAGCTTCATTCTTTTTAAGGAAGCTCGTAAGATGCTGGATCTTGCTCTCACGTTGGGTATTGAAGTTAGAGGAGGGAGAAATTAGATTTTAAAAAAATTTGTTGAAATGTAAAAGGAAGAATTTAAGGAAAGGATTCATGCTCTAGATGACTTGAACGAAGAGTTTGTTTCAGAGGAAGAAGTTGAATTCGAGGATGGTGCCTCTCTTTCTATGGTTTTTTAATATCTAGGTTTGGCGGTTTCGGGTTGTATTCTTGGTTTCAGTTTGCTCCCTTGAATTTCGGGTTTTTTCATTTGGTCTTAAGTGTTCTGGCTGTTTGGGTTTTTTCAGCGGTTGTTTCGGATTTATTTTTGGGAAAATAATAGCTCGGGACGTATTTTAATAATTAATATCCGCCAAAGATATATATATTGAGAACATTTTTTAATGTTGAAAATATCCTTGGCGGGTATTAATTATCAAAACACGTCCTGGACCGTCTTTTTCCCTTTAATTTTTTGTGGGGGTTTTGGTTGGCTAGCTCATTGCCTTCCTTTGGGTTTGGTTCTCGAGTGGCGTCTTGCCGGTATGCCATTGATCAAATAAATCTTTGTAATCCTTTTCAAAGATTTATTTAAAAAAAAAGTTGCTGATAAAAAAAAAATATGGTCCATGTTTCGTTTATTATTCCGATTTCTTTTTGGTCGAGATAAACCAGACAAGTACATAAAAAGCATCAAAAAATGTTGCATTCCAGAGCGGACAAAAATATCACCAATTTGGCTGAAATTACTGAGAATTGTTCTCGAAATTGCTACAATACAGATCCCTAATTCGGAGGTGTACGGTATGCAATTCTTGATTTGACCGCCTTCAATTCACAGTCAACCTTTGTATAAAAACTCAAAACTGTAGACACCCCATTCTGGACTGTCCAGATAACGTTATTTGTCGATCTTTTATTTTCCTAATGATGATTTTAGTCAAAAACAGTTTAAGGACAAATGTGTGGTTGAGCTTTGAGCATCCTAAACCCCTTTTCAAACCCTTCAAACCAGAGCCAAACAGCCCCAGCAAAACCCAACTGGCATACGCCAGTGTATTGGACGCGGACGCCAGTTATCTGCCACGTGTCAGTCATCGACCAGTGGCCCAGCTTTTACTGGCGCACGCCAGTTAATAGTGGCGCACGCCAGTCAAACCCAGTCAAATCAACTTTATTCAGCCACTTGGGCGGGACTTTTGTGCCACCCTGACGTCGGCCACAGTAGCCCCTGATGATTATATCGGCCAGGCCCGCTCCCCCTCTCTCCTACACCCCCCATCAAGACAAGTCCCATGCATTTAATGCATGGGAGGCTCCAACCTTGCCTTGACCAACCAAACAAGGCCTTGGTCCCAGGCTGATCTCAGTCTCTCTCCCCTATAAATACCCCCCTTGCATTCATTTGCAAGGGGTTAGCATCATCAAGAAGCAAAAGCACCCCTCTCCTCTCTTCTTGCACTTTTTCTCTTCTTCTTCTTCCATTGAAAGAGAAAGGAGAGAAGCCCACTTCCATATACCTCCACTGATATCCAGTCACCATACAACATCCATCTTCAACCTTTAGGCTCTAAACCACCTTCAAACTTCAACACCCAAAAGGTATACCACCTTTGCATCCCTTTCTGTTTTCGGCCCCTGAGGGGAACCAGCAAGGCCCAGGCTAGTAAACAATACTAGTCCTGGCCTTGAACTGGTAAAATACAACAATCGTATGCGATGATACTTGGCGCACGCCAGTTTTTACATGCCGTACGCCAGTCATGGCAGTACGAGCACAACTG
The DNA here is from genome assembly GCF_030253575.1 of Rhododendron vialii. Lineage (NCBI taxonomy): Eukaryota > Viridiplantae > Streptophyta > Magnoliopsida > Ericales > Ericaceae > Rhododendron > Rhododendron vialii. The sequence goes on along the minus strand of NC_080558.1, from coordinate 8,288,998 downwards.
GCGTGGGGATCATGGATCGTCATTCCTTTTGTTTTATCTTTCTGTCAATCACCCTTGCATGCTAAATAACCAGTTTACTATTTTCTGTATGTCTAGAACTGTTTAGATAAAGGTTATTGCTTATTCTTTATCTGTTTAGAGGGCCACTGGGATCCTCCTGGTCATGTTCCAGAGCCCAGATGATGCAGAAGCCAAGCACTGGATTAGGGTCAAACGTGCGTACGGCAGTCCATGACTGGCGTACGGCAGTTAAACCTAGGATCCAGTGGCTGGCCCTTGCATCTTAGTTTAGTCTTGGCCTCCTTCCTATCCCCACTCTGTTTAGGGGGTTTTTTTGTCTATTTTCATGGCTTCAAGCCATCTCATCTGTCTGTAAATATATATGTCCTGCTTATTTAACTGCATGGTTTGTCCTGGGTGTGCGCTGGTCCTTTTCCAGAGCCCAGAGGGTTGCAAACAAGGACTGTGAAACTAGATGAGTGGAGTACGCCAGTCTCTCAGTGGCGTGCGCAAGTCAAATCAACATGCAGTGGCTCGGCCAGTGCATGCTAGTAGAACTTGCTCACGCCCCTGCGGGGCAGCGTACTGCAATTTGACCAGTTTGTTCAGTGCTTGTTCTCAATCTATATTTTAGCATTGCAATCAAGTCATCCATAAACATTTTGCCACCTAAAATCACAACTTGTTACAGTCTTAACCCCCATTAACTGTTCCCCCGCCCTAACTGGCTAAAAAATGATCAAATGAGAGAAAAATGCAAGCGCTTTTACAAAATGCCCGAGTAGAGACCGATCTCCGGATTGGGCGAGAGGGGTGCCATAAAATCCTTCCCCTCTCGTAACCTGGCTCCCGAACCTCAGATATCAAAGGTGACGACGGACCAGTCTACAAGCCTTTTTCAAAATCAAACAAACGTGGCCAACGTTTTTCGAGTTCGGTTCCTTGGGTGCTCTCACCGCTAAAACCCGAGTGGCGACTCTGAATCGAGGCGTTTCGCCGCGCTTTTCCAAACACAAAAGGGGCCGCGCCCGATTTTACAAATAGAATTTCCGGGGCGCGTGCCCACAAAAACATATGCAGGAAACTGATCACGTTTGGACAAAAGATTCACAACATCAAGACAAAATCTCGTAAAATAGAAATTTATGAAGTCAAATATAGAGTTGATATTTTGTATATTTGATATATATATTCTAGCATTGATTTTCTATTATTTTGGATCAAGTGAAGTCAAATGTAGAGTTGATATTTCGTATATTTGATATATATATATATATATATATATATATATATATATACACAGTCAGTCTCAAATGATGGAGTTCTTATTTTAGTTAAAATGCGGACCTCCTCATTTCTTCCATTTTCCGATCGAATTTTGATGATCCGAGCCGCTCAATGTGTTCAGAACATGATTTTAGGGTTACTCGCGAGAAATCGGCAAAAAAAATGATCGGGAAGGGCTTCATCCAAGCAGTTTTTGTTTGAACCGTTTGATAAAAAACAAACAAAAACTGCTCGGATGAAGCCCTTCCCGGTCATTTTTTTTGCTGATTTCTCGCGGGTACTCTTAAAATCACGTTCTAGTCCGTCTCCCGTAAGGACCACCTCATTTTAATAAAATGCGGACCTACCTTTCCCGATTGAATTTCGATGATCCGAGCCGCTCAATGTGTTCAGAACGTAATTTTAAGGGTACCCGCGAGAAATCAGCAAAAAAAATGACCGGGAATGGCTTCATCCAAGCAGTTTTTGTTTGTTTTTTTATCGAACGGTTCAAACAAAAATTGCTCGAATGAAGCCCTTCCCAGTCATTTTTTTTGCCAATTTCTCGCGAGTACCCTTAAAATCACGTTCTGAACACATTGAGCGGCTCGGATCATCGAAATTCGATCAAAAAATGGAAGAAATGAGGAGGTCCGCATTTTAACTAAAATAAGGACTCCTTCATTTGACACTGACTGTGTGTGTGTGTGTGTATATATATATATATATATATATTCTAGCATTAATTTTCTATTATTTTGGATCAAGTAAATAAACAGATAAGACAAGAAAACTCACCGGGGACTAGGGAATCCGAAGTCTGGAGCAGTTCCCTAGCAGCCACCTGAAAATTCAAGAGGACGGCACAGAACAAAAGGACTTTCCAAACAACAAAAAGCATTTTTAAATCCATTTTTCCTGGCCGCAAGCATAAGGACAGGGGATATATAGGGCTCATGTCGTTTTATAGCCCCAATAATACTACGAAGACTTGGGCCACAAGAAAACTTCAAAGAAAGGAATACATCAGAAGTGGCCATAGTGGAAGGGGTCAAATGGTATAACAAGAGCAGGCTTCATACATCTCAGGCAGCAAATTATATAATGTGAAAGAAGGAATAATTCTTGGGCCACAAGAAAAATTTTATACATCCATTCTTGAGTAATTATTCAATAGTTCCGGACTACCATGTGGCATGTCCACGTGGTACTCCCAACTAAACACGGAGCGGAAAAATTTACGGATAGCACATAATTATCCTCTCTTGGTGGATAGTTGGGGGACAAGAGTTGACCAACTTAACTAGTGTGGGTAACGATAATTTATTGGTGCTTGACGGATTTTCTAATCCTAAATTAATGGGTTGCCTCAAGCGTAGGGCGGAGACCGACGTAGCACAATATCCAGTAAGTTCGGAGTCGAATCTACAGAGACAGTAATGTGTGCTAACTAAAAATTCGGGTTGTTATAATTTAAACGGGCTCTTAGGTAGCCACCCCTTGTCGTTTGATTGAGATTAACTAAAACTAAAATATAACTATTCTTTTTAAATAATTAAAAAGCAAGGTACGGTCGTAGAGTTCATAGCATTCGCAACCAGTCCGGATTAACCTGCTTCATTCAGTGTCCTTAAAAACGTTCGATTTTAGAGAGAAAAAGATACCCCGAGAGATGCGAACCTTTATGGTCGCCGTTTACCCATGCGCAGCGGAGAATAAGTTTTGGTCCCTCATTCTCCCATTCACATGGGCTTCGACAATGCCTGGGTTCGTCTAACGAATGTTCTTTACTAACCTAAAATTGCCTTTTCTTTACTGTTTAAAAATAGGAGCAGTGCCCGAACTGGTCACAGCGTGCTAATCACCCTGCAACCCTACCTATACGACTACTCACTAATCATTGCACATGAAATTAAAGAAACTCTAGTTTGGAACATACTTCTATTATGCGAGATAAAAAATAAACAAAAGATCTAAGTTAAATAAGAACCAACGAACAACTTTTATAAAGAACATAAATTAAAACGAGATACCGAAATGCAAATAATTAAGCAAAACATAAAATAACTTAAAAAATAAAAAATACTCTGAATGGACGAACTTAATCTGAAACTGTAAAGTAATTATTCCCACAAACTTCTGTCGTCGCCCGTTCCTCTTGATCTCGGCAACAGCAGCCTTCTGTTTCCTTGTGTAAAAGAAACTATGAAAATATGAAAGTCGTACGTGACTCCCAGAAAAAAAAAGATATCCAGCCCCGTCCTTTCGTCGTCCTTTTATAAGTGATGAGAAGAGCAGACCTAAAAACCCTTCTTGTACGTGTAAAACTGTGGGCCATGCTTCCACCCCTGTCAAACAACTCTATTCCAATTCCTTAGTTAACCATTTAATTTGGGCGCACCTCAATTGCACTGCTTCCTACTAATCCAACTTTCAAGACCATGTTGTACTAATGGCCAATATTAAAAGGCCCAATCCAGTACATTGGATATTATGCTACTTGTCTTGATATTCCTTGTGATTTGATCGGTCCGTAATCAATGTCGTCCATTAAAGCGTTATAAACTTGAAATACCTATAATACATAAATTACGCATTAAGCTCTGAGTAATAATATAAATGGACTTAACAAAGATAAATTAATGAACGCTAATGTGAACATTTACGTGCTTATCACACACCCCAACTTACACTTTGCTAGTCCCTAGCAAAGACAAGAAAAACAAATAAAACAACTAACTAAGGGATAGATCTTTTAAACCCCTGGGTGGCTCCAGTAAGACGAGTAAAGTCTCGTGAGGGTTTTCAACAGTGATTACCCACAAAATACTAAGAATCCTTTTACATGAAATTCGAAAACCGTAAGACAGCTCAATGATACCCAAACAAAGAACATGAAGCCATCGCAAAGAGATAACGGGCATAAGGAGTTCTAGATACTATCAAGTCAGAAAAATAAGTCATGGCACCGATACTCAGCGTGTGTGAACAAGGGCTTTGGTTACAAGTGAAAAATAACCAAAAGTTCTCTCTGGACCGAGTCTTGACTTCAAATCTCACCGTGTCATGCATTCAACAAATGAAATCACTCGAAACAATGTGCATATTACTCTCAATATGTGCGGGCAGACGTTATGTAAATGAAAGCAAAATACTCCGCACACAATGACACGAAAAGAAAGCTCTTTATATTGGACACACGATCTCTTGAATGGAATGTCAAGTATTGAAAATTCTCTCTATCCACCAATTTACAGCCCATTGCCCATAGGATCAAATAGGACTTCAATTCGGGTTATAACATCAGGTAAGGAAAAATATTTCAAGACTAGGTGAGAATTCAAGTGTCCGAGAATGACTTAAAACAATAGGGCGAAATAATGTGTGCCCTTTCTTACTTTTTTTTCTTTTTCTCTTTTCAACTTCGCCACATTTCTCTTCCTAACTCTTTAATACAATCCCATACAAGAACTAGTATTTTCCTTTCTACAATGATTTGGTGTCTTCTCTTTTCACTTTTTTTTTTCTTTTTTTTTTAATTTAATTTTTTTTAATGGGAAAGATTGCCTATCAATAAAATACAATTCTCAACTTCATTCATCTCTTTATTTTCTCACTAGTTCACATCATTAACTAGTCATTCTCAAGACACAATATAGATGGTGGAGCTCAACAAGAAAAAGACTAGCATGCAAAAGGCTCAAACGGGCTCATAAGAGATGAATATATGAAAGGAAGAAGTGTACCAGCTCAAAATAGCAAAGATGGCCTATAATCCTTTCCAAGGGCAATACAACCATGTAAATTTCAAACCCAAGGCAATTTTAAAATATTCGCAACACTTGACAACAAAAATAATGAGATCCACAACGAATTTGCTCTCTCGAGACAAGCAAGAGTTTATTTGACATCAATCCAAGAAAAGATAAGGCTCTAAACTCACGTGAGTATAAGTCTCCACTAAACTAGCCATAGAGAATAATCAAGTCACAGCTCACAAGCAACCAAAGCCCAAATAGACGTGAAGTGCAAATATGCTAAAAATAGATGCCATGACAGATTCTTCGCGACAAATTAGTAAAAAGAACTACTATGCCACCACAATATCAAAACAATGACTATCACATCACAAACTCAATCAACTAAGAGCCAATCTCAACAGCCTTCAAGTCTCATGCAAAAAGAATCCTACTATTTTTTAGTTTTTCAATTTTTTTAAACAAAATAACGAACAAAGTGATCTCCCCCCCAACTTGAACTATTCAATGTCCCCATTGAAAGCATAAAAAAAATAAATAAATAAAGATAGGAAAGAAATATAAAAGAGAGGAGAGATATCACCTCGAAAAGGAGGGGCTAAGCAAAGTTAATTATAGATAGAGGGAGATACCTCAACTTGGATTGTACAATCTGCAAAATGTTAGCCTCCAAGACAACAAGAAAAATAACTAAAAGAAATAAATAAGGCAAGAAATAAAAGGAAAGACAAAAAAAATCATCCACTTTCTTCACGCGAAAGACACGGGTACTACTTTTCTCCCTGGCAAAAGACTGTATTTCCCTATTTATTGGAAGGACAGTATGCATAGGATTCAACGATATCTTGAGAAGTGGTACCATCATCTAATAGGCTGTCACTCCCTCTAGGGCTGCTAGATTCCTTACCCACCACTCCGTTTGTGAAGCAATCTCCACAGAGTTTGGACATTAAAGTCAGATGGTTCGGACAGAATTCTCGCTGCTAACTACGCGCCTGCCGTCAGACCCAACCTCCTAAGTACTACATACATAGCTTTGACCAGGTGGCTATACGAGACCATTATGCTAATTTTTTTTTCCTTTTCCAAATTTCTTTTGTTTTTTTTTTAAAGCTTAACAGAAATAAAAGAACAAGTGTACATAAAATTGTGCCAAAACCCAAGTCAATGATGGGTACCCCTATTGCTAGGAGTCGGGTCCACTTCTCAGTGAAGAAAGTGGTACACAAAAGCTACCCGTCGAAACTTAAGACAATGGGGCACCCAACGGCTCAAGAACTGGATCCCAAGTGGTGCCACATGCATCGTATAATGCAGGCATCTCTATCAAACTCCATACCTCTGGAAAATCTAAGAATGACGCCTCCTTGGCAGTTAAAGCCATCTCCAGAGGATCCTTATACAAAATACTATCGACATGCTCCTGCACCAGCGTGTCGACCAAACTCACCTCATACACTTCCTTATCATCTTTGACTCGGCTATCTATGTTGAAAACATTCACCTCCATTTTCAAGTCCCCAAATGACAATTGGACTTGTCCAGTTTTGCAATCTATAACAGCACTGGAGGTGGCTAGAAAAGGACGGCCAAGGATGATAGGAGTCTTCTCGAAGACCTCCGGTATCTGGCACGTATCTAAGACAATGAAGTCAACTGGAAAAAGAAACTCGCCCACCTGAACTAGAACATCCTCCACCACCCCCTTCGGGATTCTTATACTCCGGTCAGCCAACTGTAGCGTGACCGGTGTGGCTCTCAGATCGCCTAGGCCAAGCCTCAAGTATACCGAATATGGGAGCAAGTTGACACTCGCCCCTAAATCCAGTAATGCCTTATCAAATTTCTGGCCTGCGATAGCTATAGGGATAGTGGGACAACTAGGGTCTTTGCACTTGGTTGGGATATCGGCCTGGAAAATGGAGCTCACCCGCTCTGTTAGGAGCATTTTGTCCTGACTCTTAGTCCTTCGTTTTGAAGTGCACAGATCCTTCAAAACCTTCGCAAACTGAGGAATGACGTCAATGGCTTCCATCAAGGAGATAGGAAACTGAACTTTCTTGACTAACTCAAGAATCTGGAAGTTCACATTGGCCTTAGGTTTCGCTACCAAGCGATTTGGATATGGAGCAACATGTGGCGTTTGAGTCATGGGGACTGCAGGTGCAGACACCACCACTTTAGGAGGCTCTGTCTTTCTCTCTTCCTTAGGGACACTTCCCAAGTCTGGGACGACTACTGGTGCAGCTATCGGCACTGTGGGTGGCACCGATTTTTTCTTAAGAGGTAAGTCCTTGTTGATCACCTTCCCACTTCTGAGAGTGGTGATTGCATTAGCCTCTTCCAGCCTGGGGTTCAAATTACTCGGGCCAGAAGAATCCCCCACAAAATGAGTACCGGCGGCATTGACTTGAGGTTGAGAAGGAAACTTTCCCTTCTCCTGCTGGACTTGTCCAACTGCCGCCGTTAACTGGGTCAATTGGGTCCTAATGTCACCAATTGCCTGTTTGGTTTGTTCAGTGAAGCTTAACTGAGACTGCATGAGAGCCTTCATCATCTCATCAGTCTGCTTATCCTGCGGGGGATGGTTAATGTCAGGGGGTGGTCCAAAAGATGAAGGAGCGAACCCCTGCTGCTGCTGAGGTGGGTAGCGGAACTGGGTCATTTGGCCTTGCGGAGGTCGGAATTGTTGAGCTTGTGGCTGAGGTGGTGCCTGGGGTTGCACTGGGGTTTTTTGATCCCTCCAACCCAAAAGTGGGTTTTGGGCCCACCCAGGATTGTAGGTATTTGAATACGGATCCCAATACTGATTAATCGCGTTTACCTCAGTCTGATTGCTATGGTAGGCTTTCTTAACAATGGGAAATGAAGGGCAAGCAGTGATTGGATGTCCCGGACACTCACACAACGCGCACACCTCCTCCACTCTCATCTCATTCACCTGCTGGACTTGCATAAGCTTCAAGTCCTCTAACTGCTTAGACATTTTGTCCAGTTGAGACTGGACATTATGCTCTCTTACACTTAACGGGAAGATGCCAGACCCATTGGTTCCCTGTGCAGCCATAGCCCTATTACCAAGATCGGAAGGTTCCCAACCCTGGTATTTCTCGGCTAAGTCTTCTAGAGAATCCCACGCATCATCTGGGGACTTGTCTAGAAAATTCTCTTCCTTGCAGAGGTATTCAATCTGTTGGGCCGTCGCAACATTCAGGCCCAAATAGAAAAACGACACCAGTTGGTGCCTCACAAACCCATGGTGCGGCAAGGACAACAACAAGTCCTTGTAACGCTCCCAACACCTTAAGAACGACTCGCCCTCCTTCTACTTAAAAGACTGTATTTGGCGAGTAAGGTGCTTTGATTTATTCTCTGAGAAATATCTCTTATAAAAGAGATCTCGGACAGCAGCCCACGTCGTGAGAGACTATGGCTTCTGCATCCGCAGCCATTTATCCGCATATTCCTTGAGCGAGGCTGGGAAAAGCTTAAGGCAAGCATTCTCCCACTGAGTAGTGGTGGTCAGGGTGCGCACCAACCCCTTGAAATGACGGACGTGCTCATACAGTTCCTCATTCTCCTTCCCATAAAACAGGGGAAGGGCATTATGCGTACCAGGCTTTATGGTGAAAACATTACGTGCTTCCACCGTCTCAGTTGGTAGAACTATTGGACCGAGAGGAGTGGTCCTCTCAGGATGCATGTGTGCACGCATTGACATCAGTGGCTCTACTATTGGTGGCTCAATTATTAAATCAACGAAAAGGCCACCGATATCAAAAGAATCACCACTAAAAGACTCTCCCTCCACGATTACTCTTGGCTCTCTCTCTCTCTCTCTCTGGCTACGAGATGCCTGGTATTGTCTCGGTAGTACTTAGGCTTTAGAGGTGATTGCTTTCCTACGATGGAGGATTGCGCACCTCTACCTATGATGGCTCAAACAAAACTAAAAAGAAAAAATAAAAAATAAAATAAAAATAAAACTAACTATCCGAATTCTTTAACACACGTTACCGTTCCCGGCAACGGCGCCAAAATGCTTGACCGATTTCCTAGTCCTAAATTAATGGGTTGCCCCAAGCGTAGGGCGGAGACCGACGTAGCACAATATCCGGTAAGTCCGGAGTCGAATCCACAGAGACAGTAATGTGTGCTAACTAAAAATTCGGGTTGTTATAATTTAAACGGGCTCTTAGGTAGCCACCCCTTGTCGTTTGATTGAGATTAACTAAAACTAAGATATAACTATTCTTTTTAAATAATTAAAAAGCAAGGTACGGTCGTAGGGTTCATAGCATTCGCAACTAGTCCGGATTAACCTGCTTCATTCAGTGTCCTTAAAAATGTTCGATTTTAGAGAGAAAAAGATACCCCGAGAGATGCGAACCTTTATGGTCGCCGTTTACCCATGCGCAGCAGAGAATAAGTTTTGGTCCCTCATTCTCCCGTTCACATGGGCTTCGACAATGCTTGGGTTCGTCTAACGAATGTTCTTTACTAACCTAAAATTGCCTTTTCTTTACTGTTTGAAAATAGGAGCAGTGCCCGAACTAGTCACAGCGTGCTAATCACCCCGCAACCCTACCTATACGACTACTCACTAATCATTGCACATGAAATTAAAGAAACCCTAATTTGGAACATGCTTCTATTATGCGAGATAAAAAATAAACAAAATATCTAAGTTAAACAAGAACCAATGAACAACTTTTATAAAAAACATAAATTAAAACGAGATACCAAAGTGCGAATAATTAAGCAAAACATAAAATAATTTAAAAAAGAAAAAATACTCTGAATGAACGAACTTAATCTGAAACTGTAAAGTTATTATTCCCACAAACTTCTGTCGTCGCCCGTTCCTCTTGATCTCGGCAACAGCAGCCTTCGGTTTCCTTGTGTAAAAGAAAATATGAAAGTTGTACGTGACTCCCCTCAAAAAAAAAGATATCCAGCCCCGTCCTTTCGTCTTCCTTTTATAAGTGATGAGAAGAGCAGACCTAAAAACCCTTCTTGTACGTGTAAAACTGTGGATCATGCTTCCACCCCAGTCAAACAACTCTATTCCAATCCCTTAGTTAACCATTTAATTTGGGCCCACCTCAATTGCACTGCTTCCTACTAATCCAACTTTCAAGACCACGTTGTACTAATGGCCAATATTAAAAGGCCCAATCCAGTACATTGGATATTATGCTACTTGTCTTGATATTCCTTGTGATTTGATCGGTCCGTAATCAATGTCGTCCATTAACGCGTTATAAACTTGAAATACCTACAACACATAAATTACGCATTAAGTTCTGAGCAACAATATAAATGGACTTAACAAAGATAAATTAATGGGCGCTAATGTGAACATTTACGCGCTTATCAATTGGCTGGCACCATATGTAGGACATGCCACGTGATACTCCGGGACTATTGAATAATTTTACCTGCATTCTTACATCGTATCTCACAAGTCATGGCGGGACCCTCTAAATAATTCTGTTGACACTACATGCACTTGTGAGAAATGATGTAAGAATAGATGTGTAAACCTGAATGCGCACCTACCCCTCGTTCCTGGATGGTTTTCTATGTTGGACGTGTCCTATGTATGCATCGCAAATGCGAAATAACTTAATCGAAGCGTTGAAATCTCATATAATTTTGTGTAAGAAATAAGATATTAATTAGAGTGCTTAACAAACTCTACTATTAAACGTTTTCACGGAAAAGCACAGTTTTTTTTGATCGGCAAGAAATTTATTACTCCCTCCGTCCCAAAATGTTTGTCCGGTCCGCAAAACGGAGTATTAAAAATAATACAATTTTTGCAAGAAAAAATCAAAAGTTTTTTAACAACTTACTAGATATCAATGAGTATTTTTAATTTGTGAAAAAAGTTTGAATTTTTTCTTGAAAAAATTGCATTATTTTTATCACTCCGTTTTGCGGACCGGACAATCATTTTGGGACGGAGGAAGTATTATATTATAATCTTGATAAGGTACATCAAGAGAAAAGAAAATTAAGAACCTACACCATGATGATATTGATACATGGATTAGGAAGAAAAAACCTCCAACAAAGCATTGGACTTTTTTGTCCTTTTAGTTTTGTCTTTTTTGTTCGTCTTTTTCAGAATTTTTGTGAGATTCATGTTATATTTATAAGATTGATTATTTGTTTCGACAAGAGAAAAGTCTAAAAAGTAAAGAATTTATAATCAAAATTAAAAAAAAAACACTAAAGACAAAAAATACTTGACAACTGGTATTTTTGTGGAAACTGTCGTTTTACATAAACAAAATTCAACTTTGGTCCATATTTTTCTAATTATTAGACAAATGATTCATTTAAAAGTTATGACAAAAAGTTAAACAAAAAATTATTATTTTTTTAAAATAGGAAAACAAATACTAGACAAAATATAAATTAACATTAGGAAGAATTCCAGCGACCAATGCTATCTATATATATTACATCAATTTCCAAACTTCCATTTTGACGGCAAAGAAGATAAGGATATGTAATTCCCGACCTAAATAGAGTAACATCGCTATCATATCAAACCCAATGGTGCAAATATTAATGGACTAAGCCATACTTAATTTTCGACGATTCATACCAAATTTTTTTTTTTTTACAATCAATATAGTTTCCAGTAATGAGATACAAATTCGAAAATCGGGATCATCTTATAAAGCATGCACGCCAACCTCTACGTCTTGAATGAAGCTAGCAGCTTGTATTAAATCACTGAATTTAAGGGTTGTGGGGCCATGGATAATCCGAATTAACGAGCTCCCTCTCCATCTTGTGATCATCTGTTTGAACAAAAACAATTAACATGTTTAGTTCAAGTACATAAACAAAAGCTCGGTTCCTTTGTCGTCCCTAGCTAGACACACGTAAAATGATCCGAACAATTGTCGTAAAACACTAAAGTAAATAAACATGGTAAACTTATAAGGATTTAAAGGGCTCGGATGTTGGACCAGTTCCCCAGCCGCCACCTGAAAAGTCAAGAGAATGATGGAGATGATCAAAAGGACTAGCATACCAACAAAAAGCTTTCTTAGACCCCCTTTTTTTCTTTTCCTACGGAAAACAGAAGTGCTAGTCTACCAATTTGAATGGTACTACAAGGGGGGTTCACCTTTTATAGGCCAAAAACAGGCTAGGGCTTAATTGGATCCATTTTATAGCAATACTTGGACTTTTGGATGGTAAACGCCCACTGCAGGGTGCAACTGGTGATACGGATATCCAGTCCTAAAATTTGGGGAAATAATTTGGTGATCATCATGGGCCTATTCCCTCCACAGTCATCTCATGTATGGTTACCTTTAGGCTATGTTTGGATGACCGAAATCTTGAATCCTAAGTAGGAATATAAATATGATTACTAAGAATCAAATTTTTAGAATTTTTCTTGAGCAAGAATGAGAATATGATTAGTAAGAATTAAATTAATAAAATAAAATACCAGAAGTAATTTCGTTCCGGTTTTTGGGTTAATTCAATAATTTTACCCAGGAACAAATTACTTTAGATTTTTATCATAGACAACATTTCCTTTTTTGCTTGATTGAGCCAGGAATCTAAGATTCCCATAAAATGGATGGACCAAATTTTCACTCAATCTGGTGATGTGATTCCTGGTCGAATGTATTAGCAAAAATCACAATTGTATTCATGTCTCTTCCAAACGGGGAATCTTGAAAGTATGACATCAAATTTCTGTTGTTGTCCTTCTAAACGTCAGAATTATTGAAGTATGACGTCTTTCAGTAATTGTATTTTTTGTAATTTTTTATTTTGTTTTTTATCTTAATTTTTTATGATTAATCATTCGTCTCAACGAGAAGAATTTGTAAAGTATCAAAATGTATTGATGAAAATTTCTATAAAACGACACTGTAGACAAAAAAAAAAAGAAAAAGAAAGAAGATGACAACTATTTCGTATTTTTTCCGTCTTTAGTGGACTTTTTACTTCTGATCATAATTTTTTTACTTTTTAAACTTTTCTTGTCGAGACGGATGATTAGTCTAAAAAATATACTGCAAATCTAGCAAAAATTCAAAAAAATGAACAAAACACACACAAAAAAAAAGGAAAAAAAAAGTTTAGCCGGTAAAAATAATTTTTGACGAATTTAAAAAATCAATAAATAAAATATATGTTGCTGACTAATTAGTCTGCTCATTTTGTTTTCCTTCTTAATCATAAGATTCTCATAAAATTTTGGCTCGATCGGGCCAAAGGAGCCCCTCGGCACATAAATTCTTAAATGTAAAGAATTTTGTTCTCCGATTATGTGCCTGCCCATATGCAGTTACCTTCATTCTTGGTACAATGTTCAAATTCGTATTACGTCAAAGATAGATGATTTCGATCGTTAAAAAATAGCTCAGGCGGGGCTCGGTTAGTTCATTGTAACACTTAAATGTCTCCAAATGCATTAAATATCTTTCGATAATGTGGTCGCCAATACCAAATGATCTCCGATTTTAGTGACGATGCTATAATAAGTAAGACGTGAAATCCTAACTGTTCAGATTGATCATTATAAAAAATGACTCAACAGTTACTTTAACTATATATATGTTTGATGTATTTGATAGTTAAATTCTTATGTTGTACTTGTTATTATAGTAGCCACAAGATCGCGAGACAATCTTGACGATCAAGATCGTTGATTTTCTTGCACTTGTTGAATTATTCATTCAAGTAAATTTGCGGCTCAATCAGGTTTAGAATATCCTTTTATCGAGACGTGAATTCATTAGAAAAATGGTATTTTTTGTTCGATCAATTGTGTAATGAAAAACAAAAGCGCTACACACACAACGGTTGCGTAAAACACAACACATAACTAATCTCTAGCCATCCATGACTGTAATGAATGGTCAGGATTCACTTAAACTCTTCTTCATAAAAGTTAAACTTATCCATGGAAGAGTTTTTTAAAAATCTAGACCGTCCAAATATATCTGGACGGTCAGAATTACACACATAACCAACACAGCGGTTGTGCAAGTAGCATTTTTGAATGGAAAAAGATCAACTGTAATATTAGTAAAAATGATCTAACTGATAGTATTAGAGAAGATAAATGGGTCTGATCGAGCAAAAAAAATCTCAAGTGGGGCTCGGGTGGTGTGTTATAAGATTTTAATATTTTTGGACGCAGTAAAAGTCATTTCGACTCAAAGAATTATTCTCTACTAAATATTTAGTCGGCCAAGACAAAAAAAAAATCACTGACTACTTAAATTTTGGTCGGGAATGATACAATTTTTTGCGCCAATTTGAATTTTTCGTGGAAAAAAATGATGGGATTTAGGTAATTTCTGACTAACTATTTAGTCGGTAAATCTTTTAAAATATGAAACGGCGCCGTTACACCTTATCGAAACCCATCCAGTTATACCCTTCCCCCATCTCCCTCACGCATCGTCAATCAATCCATCCCCCTCTCAATCGAACCTCTGACCCTTGCTCCAGCCGTGGTCGCTCAACCCTTCTCTCTAGGCGCGGTCTCCACCGTTTAGCATCGCCGCCGCTGCCACACCCTTGATGAAAATACCTCACTCCTCCGACTGTGATCCTCCTTCTCCTCTCAATCAAACCCCCCGACGAAATTCCCTCTCCTCCGACTTTGCATCTCTAGTCGTGATCGAGCCGCTATGTCTCTCTTTCTCTCTCTCGCTCGCTCCTGTTAGGTACTGATTCTCTCTCTCCCTCTCTCTCTCTCTCTCTCTCTCTCTCTCTCTCTCTCTCCCCAACCCTCGTGCTCGAGCGTGCGCTACAATCTGGGTTTTCAGTACTCCAAATGAACAAATCGATTTAGATTTTTAGTGCTCCAAACGAAAAAATCGATTTGGGTTTACTCGGTTTTCCGATTTGGCGGCTGGGACTCAACCGTAGCTTTCATATAGTTGTTGGCGTGAATGAATATTGCAGGAGAATGGGCGCATAATCTGGAGTTTTGTCTCTCTCTCTCTCTCTCTCCAACGCCCAACACAGCTTTCTGTCTCCCCAACGCCATCCTTGTTTTAGCCGTGTTCTCTCCTCGAACGACCACAGAAATTGGAGCCCAGTCTTCTTTTTTCAAGTCTGAGGTTGCTCTGCTTCTCCTCAATAGGTACAATCCAAGCTTAGTCTTTGTTTTGCATGTGTTGAATATATTGATTATCGATTGATTTGGTTGATTTCTCTCATAATTTGGGTTTTGCATGTGACTGTTATATGGTGAAAAATGTACCACATTGAACCCCCAAATTTACTTTCACATTAACTACTGATTTGGTTTATTGCTCTCTTAATTTGGGTTTTCTTCCATTTTCCTTATATACTAGTTGTCTCTGTCTTTATGGAATAGAAGTATATGACTCCTGGAATTGCCTTCTTACCTCTCTCCCAGTGCATTCCATTACATAGATGAACTGATGAAGAATATTATGAACTTAGAGTGCGTTTGGTACCTAATGTGCTATATATCATCAACAAATTTCACCTTTTTGTTATTAGAACTCGGAGGATGACTTATAAGACATATCTCTTCTTGAATTGAATTATGTGATAACAAGTTTTTCTCCTTTTATAGTTGGGATAAGTTTTTTACCTTGCTGTCAGTACGTTCCATTTGTAGTTTATTGAAAAACTAGGCATAAGTTCTTTTATAGAATCAATGCATTGGCCTTTCTGCATTGCCGCATGGAGAAGATTTTGGGACTTGGGGCGTTGAGATGATATTCCAATGCATCACAACCTATGACGCATGGGTACTTCTAAAACCATGCCATACTAGTATCCATAATGTACCAGGTGTTTACGTGCCATACTAGTACCCATAATGTACCAGGTGTTTACGTGAAATACTTACCGAAGTTATTTTCTATTGTTTTTGCCGTACCTCAAACTTTTTTCAATATATACCTAAGTCGTACCACATCCCAAATAGTATTTTGTTTTACGTAAAAATGAAGCTAACTTCACAAGACTTTTTCCTATGCATAGCACGCTCGTAGAATTAAGATTTTGGTCTATTATTTGGTTGGTATAACGACATTTGAATCTTATTTGTACCTTAAGTTTGGCATTGAAAAGCGGGAAATTTTTTTCGGCCGTATCCCAGTCGTACATGTACTCTATCTTTTAGCTTTTACTATATCGACCTACCTGTAGTCCCATACAGTAGATCACAACACATTTCAGCATGCTAACAAATAGTTATGGGAAGATATGTAATGAGCGATGCTTTATTTCCCCCTCACCTCTGGAGGCGAAAATAAAGAATGAAATTATACTGAAGGTCATGTTGAGAAACATTTTGCCGCTGCGTGTTTCTGAACGTGTACATGGATCTCAACTTATAAATGGATCTGCACTTCTGACGTTGTTAGGTTATCATTGTGGTTGAGTAATATTTTCGATTGGCCAGTAAAATATGTTAGGTTGTAAGTTTTTGTTTACTTTGCTGTGTTTGATTAATTTTTGTTCTTGGCTTCTAGTACTTCTAATGACATGGGCATCATATTGATTTTTCTTTATTCTAAGGCACACCTTTATTGACCCCCAACCTTGTAAGGTCCTGGATATTGCTTTAGCCACTATGCCCCAGCTGTTGGCATAATATTTTTTGAAACTTGAGTCCTGGTACATGGCTGTTTTTTTTGGCATTTCAAGTGTCGTACCTTGCTATTTTTTTGTATTCCTTTGGTTTTTTGTTCGGTCAGAGTCAAAATACCATAAATAAGGGTATCAAATAACATATGAAATCTTCAAATTTGGAGATTGCGAAAACTTTCTCGGACTTAGGAGCAGCTCTAACACTGCCATCATGTGCTTAGGTGGATAAAGACAAAGTAACCAATGGAGTGCTAGATCACCCCAACGACCGGCCAATTTGAATGAGAAATCTGTGTTGCCATTTGGAATATGAATTCTGCTGTCTAATTTGGCAGTTCAAAAATTGGTATACCAGATGATAAAGTTCAACATTATTTTGTTTGGCCATTCCGAAGTTAAACCTTGAAGTTATTTGGGGGATTGTTGGAAGTGGGGGTTAAAAGCATGTGATAATATAAGGAATTTGGCACTTCATTTATTGTCTATTTTGCAAAGCTTGTTCTTCATTGTGTTATGCAATGCAGGTTACAATGCTTAACAAAAGCAAATACTTTAAAACTCTATGAAGTCCATTTTGCTGAACGCCAAAAGTTATTTTAGCGTGAGGATTCAATGTTGGTTGTCAAAATCATTCTCATTGGACATCTTTAAGAAATTAATTTGCAAGTCTTTTTTAGCCTTTTAAAATTTGTTAGTTAAGAACTCATGCAAGCATCGCATGTTCCTTATTGGAATGTAGAACCTTATTTAGCCTTACTTAAGAACAGCTCCAAATGAGGACAAGCTGCAAATTCTACCAATTGTTGAGGTAAGACATTTCCCCAAGAGGGGGGTATTTCTGAACCAAAAATCATCCATTCTTGTCATACTCGTCATGGAAAAACCAAAAAACTAGTAATATGCTATTATGCTTGCCTTCTCTTTGTAGGTATTGTTTCTTTTCAATGTACGTTCTAGTTCCTCCCTTCATCTTTCAATTTTACACTACAAGAAAAATTCAATTGTGTGACGAATGAAAATCGTCACAAATTGCATGTTTTTCGTCACAAATAATATAGGTGACGAAAAAAAATTTGTCGACTAAAGGTTGTCGAGGATTCCTACCTGGTGACGAAATCTATTTTTCGTCACCTATAGTGCCTTTTGATGACGACATATTTCGTCACCAAAAAGTGAATAATTGCTGACGAAATTTTTTTCCTCACTTATTGTGCTTTTTGACGACGAAAAAATTCGTCACTGATGGGTCACATTGGTGACGAAATTTTTTGTCACTAATATAAGAAATCGGTGACGGAATTTTTCGTTGCGAAAGATGTTTTCATATGGGAAAAGAAATCCATCTTTCTTGCTCCTACTGGGTTTCGAACCCAAGTCCCTTGAGTTTTTCGCACAAGCTCCAACCAACTGCACTACACACACTTTTCAGTAAATATTTGAAATATCTAATATATAACACATATGTTTAACATGAAAATATATTTCGAATGTAATTTTGGACCTTTAAACATTAAAATTAGCAATTTTGATAAACATGAAAGTTGTAGGCAATTGAGTTATTGTTCAAACCCAATTTGAATTATCTCAATCGGAGATTTTAGTAAAGAGTTATGTCCGAAATACATTTAGTGACAAAGCGCAATTCATAAATTTCGTCACGAAAGGTACCCGTAAGCGTTAAAATGGTGACGAAATTATTTTTCGTCACCAAAGTTAAGCATTTGGTGACGAAATATATTTTTTGTCACCAAATGATTATCTTTGGCGACAAAAAATAATTTTGTCACCTTTTTTAAGCTTTCGGCGACGAAAAATGTATTTTATCGCCAAATGGGTACCTTTAGTGACGAAAATATTTTTTTCGTCGCTAAACAGGCATAATTGGTGACGAAATTATTTCGTCACGAAAGTTATCAAAATAGTGACGAATTTATTTTTTCGTCGCCAAATATACTCATTTAGTGACATAATTAAATTTCGTCGCCACTTTTTCGTCACTAATTTTCATTTTTCTTGTAGTGTTATGAATCATGTTTGTTATTCTTCCAGTATTTTACCAGCTTTCCATGTATTTATTAGTTTGTTGTTATAATTTGTTGTCTTTGGTTGGCCATTTTTATGGACTAGAGCAGGCAAATAAATTGCAATGGACACTTGCATTTGTTCCACTAATTAAAGCTCTGCAACTCACTCTATCATTACTTTATGTTCATACTTTGTGCAATGGGATACACTAATTCATAAATACTAAGGATAGATTGTTCTTTTTTTGGTTTTTTATGGGGACGGCGTTTTAATGGAGTATCGCACAAGATGTTGGTTATTGACTATGAAGATCGAAGTTAGATTTTGGTTGTGGACGTGCTTGGATTTTTTTTGGGTATCCGTTTGTTGAAGTTGAACTATTTAGAATTTTGCGGTCCACGGGGTTTGTTGAAGTTGAACTAAGCTTGGATTTTTTAAAATTTCCAGCCGCGGTGGACGTGTTGTTATTTTGCACTCTACAAATTTGGATACAAGTTGTTTTTTAACTATTTGGTGGCTCTCTATTTATGAAAGTTTGTATTTATTTCTTGGAATTTTTATTTTGTATTAATTGCATTAGGTTGGCAATTTTGTGGATGTAATGATTGTTGAAGAAATTTACAGGGAATAATATTGTGAAAAAATTTGTAGAAAATTCTGAAATGACAAATTGGTATAGAATATTTCCCGACTAAAGTTTAGTCACCATAGGTCACAAATTAGTTGATTTGAAAAGACATTCTCCGACTAAACAATTAGTCGGCCAGTAGGTAACGCCTTCCCCGACTAAACAATTAGTCGACCAATAGGTAACACTTTCCCCGACTAAATAATTAGTCGGCTAATTAGCAAAACATTTCCCGACCAAATAATTAGTCGGCCAATACGAAACACATTCCCCGACTAATCCATTAGTCGGCAAATAGGTTACAAATCCCCGACTAAACAAATAGTCGGCCAATAATAGCACATTCGCCGACTAAAGTGTTAGTCGGCCAATAGTCCAATCTTTACCAACTAAATACAAGTGGCGACTAAGTATTGGCCGGAATATGTTAGTCGGTAAATGTATATACTTTAGCCAACTAAACATTTTTTAGTCGGCAACAACCTTTGCCGACCTTCTTCCACCGACGAATGTGCCGACCAAATTTTTTAGTCGGGAAAGGCTTTTGCCGACTAAAATGCAATTGCCGACTAAACTGTTAGTCGGGAATGATGTTTTTTCTTGTAGTGACAACATTTCCTTTTTTGCTTGATTGAGCTAGGAATCTAAGATTCCCATAAAATGGATGGATCAAATTTCCACTCAATCTGATAATGTGGTTCCTGATCGAATGTGTCAGCAGAAATCACAATTGTATTCATGTCTCTTCCAAACGAGGAATCCTGAAAGTATGACATCATGATCTGTCGTTGTCCTTCTAAACATCAAAATTATTGAAGTATGACGTCACACTGTCATTCTTTGGATCATGATTGTTGTGATTTATTTTACTGTACTTGCAAGTGTACGAATCGTACAAAAGTATAGTTTAGCAAGTGCGAGGTCGAATCCACAGAGACTATTACGGATAGAACGCAGTTGAATAACTCTAAGAATCTCAAATTAAATTTTCTAATCTAGTTCAACAATATTTTGTTTGGGTTGAGAAAAAAAATAAACTTATAAGAATTAAAAGTACTAAAAGTGATGATAAAAATACTAGGGCATTGGAATCCATTACATGCATCATATCTATAATATTATGTTTCTCAATTCTTCAATTTCTCTCCACAATAAGTTGGCGGCAAAGCTCTTTTACTATGGAAAATATACAAGACAACTCTTTTTCTTAGCTTTTACTATTTTAGTTCTTCTTTTGCCAGACAGATATATAAAATCAAAATATTCATTGAATTCATCAAAACACAATTTATATCCGTTCTTCACAAATCATAAATTGAATCCGACAAAACAAAATGAAATTCCAATTTTAATGATTCGATGAAAAATAGGCAAGTGAACAAGAAGAACTCTTAACAATTTAAATCATACTTTTGTTTGGAGAAATTAAGTCACATAAATAAAAATAGATATTTAAGCATGTAATTTCATCGTAGCCTTGGCAACTAATTTAGCTACTCATAATTGAAATGAAAGACAATAACTGAAAATAACTTTATTGAATTGCATTAAGAAGATAGACTTACAAGTAATGAAAATATCCTTGATGCTTGGTTTTCCACAAAGTAAAAAGAACAATTTTAGAAACAAGCAAAATAGTTTTTCCGGAAAACCAGCAAAATAGTTTTTCCGGGAAAATGGTAAGAGAATTGGCTGGGAAAAGTAATGAGGGAGATGGTCGAGTAAATGAAAGGATAGAAGTAAATGGGTGAAGAAATTTGGAAGAGAAAAAGTATGGGAGAGGCAATGGGCTTCAGGATAGGAGAATCACAATACGTTATGATGTGATATACACTAAAATGTGATCGACCTCTTTTGGATGCACCTTTTGGGTAGAAATCACAATACGTTATTTATATGAGTCAACATTACTTCTAAATATGAGTTCAAACAAAAATTACTTCTAAATAGATAGACTAATACAGTGATGCATTTGGACTAAACAATGTTTTTCAAATAGATTTACAAACAACTTATTTTCATTATTTCACTTTTTTTTTTACAATAAAAGTGAAAACAGTACAGTACGGTAGCGACTTGCAGTAGCAAAATTTGAATGTGAACATCAGGAAATCTTGTCCACCGTGCCAACCTCTTTGGCCCAAATTAAGCTTTTAATAATTTTGAGACAAAATCATCCATGCCAAGGGTGGTGGCCCCGAGAATCATTTAAGTTAACAAGTGCCCTCTCCGTCTTATGATCTGTTTGAACGACACAAATGCTTGTCAGTCATACAATAGGAGTATTATGCTTTGTAATTTAATTAATGGACAGATTAATCATGACGTGTCTCTTGGCCTCGTGCCATGAAATTTTGGCAGAGAAGAACAGATTTTTATTTTTTAGAAAAAATATACTCTCGATCTCCATATCCATTTTTAAGAGTTCCACTTCGTAAATCAAACTTTTTGTGGAGGCATCATCATTACAAAAGAGATGAAGAAATATAGGAATCGAATTTAATTTTGTTTACCCACCTTAAAAGAGGGTGAACATTTCATATTGTACGGTGAAGCATCTATAAATTTATGATTCAAATACAGCAAAAGGAAGACTTCTGCTTTTTTTTTTTTTTTTGAACGCCAAAAGGAAGACTGTTGTGACTCTTTCCAATTTGTATCGATGAATAAAATTCAGGTTTGAGTCTCTCTACGTAACCATTAAAAACGAAAATGAACCATAATTTTATTTTGTTGACAGACAAAAAATTAATAAGCTATAAGTGAGCTAGGTAGTAGTATGAAATAAGAACAAGACGAATTAATGTAAAAGAACACACGATATATGTGACCCAGCAATATGCCTTTGTGAAAGATCATGAAAATGCAAGACATAGCATTAGACAACTAAACTGTGTAGGCTTGTTCTTCTTCATCTTCTTTTTTTTTTTTAAGAATGACTTAGGGCGTCTAAACTAGCTTGCGAACACCTTGATTAATTTCTAAGGGACAAATCATACTGTTCACTAGCATAGGGTCATTACCCGCAAGTTCTTGACTTAGGGCGTCTAAACTAGCTTGCGGCATATGCCTGATTAAAGCTCGGATAAGTTCTTTAGTGGACTAACTCCACAAGAATTGATATCATTGCGGAGGTTTCAAACTAAGAGAGCAAAATTCTAAGTTTTACCGCATGGACAATTTCTCAACTATGTAAACTCTCTTTAATTTTTTTAATAATCAAATGTTCGGATCAGTTTACGCGCACCTCAATTAATCCTTAACTACATAAACTTGCAAGAGTTCAAAGTGTTGGAAGTCTTGACCAGTTCTCTAGCAGCCACTTGAAAAGCCACGAAAACAATAGAGATCAAAAGGACTTGCAAAACAACAAAAAGCTTACTTGAAGCCATTTTTCGCTCAGTATAAGGTGTAGTGGTCCGAATATTCTGGTTCGGCCACAGTCGCTACATTCGGCGGAAGGCCACGATGCTACCCTCTGCGGTTCAGCCTAAAGCTAGGCCATGATGCTCCCTTGAGGCTCGGCTTGGCTCGGAGCTGGGCAACTGGGCCCAGCTATGTCTCCCATGACAGCTTACACTGACCGCCTTATCCGCTACGTCACGGGTGAAGTCAACCGACGTGTGTCAGACGCATAGACGAACTTGGAGAGCAAACCAAGGACCCGCTATAAATATCAAGGGATAGCAGCCCTAAAAGGTAGATGATCTCCTACTCTTAAAACCCTAGTTCCTTTCGCTTGCTCTCCACTTTTCTCATCCTCACGGCGGAGGGCCATTCTGGGGCTTCTTCGGTGTCTTTCTTTAATCATGCTTACTTGTGTGCAGGTTAGGCGAAGGCTAAGCGATTCACTCAATCCTAACTAGAAGTTCAGAGGTAGAGGACCAGATTCTTTAAAGCACCACAATTGGTGAATCTGACGTGAAACTTCTTCATGGATTTGTGGTGGCTCCGCCTCCCTCTCTCTTCTCAACTTCCCATCCCTTTGAATCAAACCATAGTTTCTCAGCCAAAATGGGCGGAGGACAATTAAACACACTCCCTCCCAGAGGACACCACCATCACTCCTCCTCCGATCGGCGACCATATCTGTCTTTATGCCCCATATCACGGGGCACCCTCCTGCCTCAAGACGCAATAATGGCTTACGTTCAGTCGCTGGAGAAGCAATTGGACGGACGCGACACGAAGAAGGCCCCCTAAAGGTGGGGTTGGCAAGGTTCAGTGACACGAAGAAGACACTCCAACAGATCTCCTAGTTAGGATACCGTCCAATAAAACGACTATAAAGACCATGAAGTGGTTGATACACAACCAAGCCACATAAAGCTCAAAGTCGGCGGGAGGGGGATAAAGCTATCATTATAAAAAGTCTAAGGACAAAGTCCAATCGACTGTTCGGCAATTGCGCCATCAATAGCCTTCGGCCAACCCTCAACTGTCGAGGCTTTTTAAAGTCCAATCGACTGTTCGGCGCTTGCGCCATTAACGGCCTTCGGCCAACCCTCAACCGTCGGGGCTTTTTAGAGTCCAATCAACAGTTCGGCTTACGCCATCAATAGCCTTTGACCAACCCTCAACCGTTGGGGCTTTTTAGAGTCCAATCGACTATTGGCGCTTGTGCCATCAACGGCCTTCGGCCAACCTCAACCGTCGGGGCTTTTTAGAGTCCAATCGACTGTTCGGCGTTTGCGCCATCAACGACTTTCGGCCAAACCTCAACTGTCGGGCCTTTTTAGTGGCTTATGCCATCAACGACCTTCATATCAAGTCGGCCAACTCTAAAAACCATTGGGCTTTTTAGAGTCCACACGACGTTCGACGCGCCATTGAAGACCTTCATATTGGTCGACCAACTTTTTCATGCCAGGGGGCTTTCTAGAATCCGCATGACATTTGGCCCTTGCACCATCAAAGGCTCTCGTTATAGTTCGGCCACTGATATTCGGCCAGACTCATTGTCAACTTCTCCTGTGTTCTATTTGTACCAGAAGAAGTTAAGGGACTATTGTAGTGGTCCGAATATTCTGGTTCGGCTACAGTCGCTACATTCGGCGGAAGGCCATGATGCTACCATCATGGATCTGTGGTGGCTCCGCCTCCCTCTCTCTTCTCAACTTCCCCTCCCTTTGAATCAAACCATAGTTTCTAAGCCAAAATGGGTGGAGGACAATTAAACACACTCCCTCCTAGAGGACACCATCATCACTCCTCCTCCGATCGGCGACCATATCTGTCTCTATGCCCCCATATCGCGGGGCACTCTCCCGCCTCAAGACGCAATAATAGCTTACGTTCAGTCGCTGGAGAAGCAATTGGACGGGTGCGACACGAAGAAGGCCCCCTAAAGGTGGGGTTGGCAAGGTTCAGCGACACGAAGAAGACACTCCAATAAAACGACTATAAAGACCATGAAGTGGTTGATACACAACCGAGCCACATAGAGCTCAAAGTCGGCAAGAGGGGGATAAAGCTATCATTACAAAAAGTCCAAGGACAAAGTCCAATCGACTTTTCGGCAATTGCGCCATCAATAGCCTTCGGCCAACCCTCAACTGTCGGGGCTTTTTGAAGTCCAATCGACTGTTCGGCGCTTGCGCCATTAACAGCCTTCAGCCAACCCTCAACCATCGGGGCTTTTTAAAGTCCAATCGACAGTTCGGCTTACGCCATCAACATCCTTTGACCAACCCTCAATCGTTGGGGCTTTTTAGAGTCCAATCGACTATTGGCACTTGCGCCATCAACGGCCTTCGGCCAACCTCAACCGTCGGGGCTTTTTAGAGTCCAATCGACTGTTCGGTGCTTGCGCCATCAACGACCTTTGGCCAAACCTCAATTGTCAGGCCTTTTTAGTGGCTTATGCCATCAACGACCTTCATATCAAGTCGGCCGACTCTAAAAACCGTTGGGGCTTTTTAGAGTCCACACGACGTTCGGCGCGCCAATGAAGACCTTCATATTGGTCGACCAACTTTTTCATGCTGGGGGGCTTTCTAGAATCCGCATGACATTCGGCCCTTGCCCCATCAAAGGCTCTCGTTACAGTTCAACCACTGATATTCGGCCAGACTCATTGTCAACTTCTCCTGTGTTCTATTTGTACCAGAACAAGGTAAGGGACTATTGTAGTGGTCCGAATATTCTGGTTCGGCGACAGTCGCTACATTCGGCGGAAGGCCATGAAGCTACCCTCTGCGGTTCGGCCTGAAGCTAGGCCACGATGCTCCCTCGAGGCGAGGCTCGGCTCAGAGCTAGGCAACTAGGCTCGGCCATGTCTCCCATGATAGCTCACACTAACTGCCTTATCCGCTACGTCACAGGTGACGTCAGCCAACGCGTGTCAGATGCATATACAAACTTAGAGAGCAGGCCAAGGACCCTCTATAAATACCAAGGGATAGCACCCCTAAAAGGTAGATGATCTCCTACTCTTAAAACCCTAGTTCCTTTCGCTTGCTTTGCACTTTTCTCATCCTCTCGCTAAAGGGCCATTCCAGGGCTCCTCCGGTGTGGTTCTTTAGTCGTCCTTACTTGTGTGCAGGTTAGGCGAAGGCTAAGTGATTTACTCAATCCTAGCCAGAGGTTCAGAGGTAGAGGACCAGGTTCTTTGGAGCCCCACATAAGGAAAGGGCGTTACGGTTCACCCTTTT
This sequence comes from Rhododendron vialii, assembly GCF_030253575.1. Taxonomy (NCBI): domain Eukaryota; kingdom Viridiplantae; phylum Streptophyta; class Magnoliopsida; order Ericales; family Ericaceae; genus Rhododendron; species Rhododendron vialii. Next base: position 8,263,037 of record NC_080558.1, on the reverse strand, counting down.
ATAGCCACAAAATTGGGAAAGGATTGGTGATGAGCAACCAAGATTGTATAATCTTGGTGCTCTAGTTCCCTATTTTGTAACATTTTGATTCCTCTAATTATCTTTTGTATCCCATTTTGCACGTAAGGGTTTGTTTTGGTTGTCTCAGGTAATATGCGGTGCTAAGGCGGTTCTTAACACCAAGGATCGTAGTCGGAAGTATCCAAGGGCTCGGGGCAGTGAAGTAATGTTCCACAAAGCCCCGTCAGGTGATTAATCCAGTGCGAAGAGGCTGTCGGGTCGCTATCGGGCTGTCTGGGCCAAAGCAGAGCAAAATCTAAAGTTCTGCCTCCTATGAACCTGTACTGGGATTTGGCCAGTACCGGTTCATGCTGTCCAGAGTTGAAGTTTTCCAGCTTTTAAAGACCTATGAACCGGTACTGGAATTTGGCCAGTACCGGTTCATACTGCAGATTACAGCCACGATTTTGCTGCTTCTTCTACTTTCTACTTTTGGAATGTTTTCCACTTTTGGACACTTTTGGGATATTTTCTTGGGATATTTTGTGAGAGAGAGACCACCTTGTATAAATAGGGTCTCTCTCTCACTCTTCTTGGATCATCATGTCACTTTCCACTTTAAGTCTTTAGTTTTTCTAGAACTCCATTAATGGCTTTCAAGGTTTTATAGCTAAATTCTTCAAGAACTCCTCAAGGTATTTGTCGTTTAATGTTTTCTCGTTTATTAATGTTGTAGCCACGGACTAGATCCTTTATAAAATCAACTTTATTTTCATTTCTATCGGTTTAAATTCATGTCTTATTTCTATGCTTTGGTTTTTGCTTTAAGTATGCGTGAGTAGTCGTTTGGCCAAGTCTTGGGATAATCTTTCCCGAGGACTTAGGTGATTATTTGGTTTTCAAATATTAGGGCTTAAAAGCATGATTTACGGAATGGAACTTAACTTACATTTTTGATCTAAGCAAAGGGGTGTTAACTACTTGGTGAGGCGTTTGTCAAGCGGTCTTGGCAAGCGGCTCCCCGAGGGCTCGTGGCCTCCTATGTGTTTGATAAATTTGTCAAACAAGTCAGTTCACCTCCGTTTAATCACATCCTTCATTGAACGTAGTCATAAAAGTTAAATTCTCCGGGCGAGAGCACGCGGTCGTGGCTCTCGCCTGAGTCATCTTGAGAACCGGTAACCTCCTTTGTCAAGGGTTAGAAGATCCTTAGACTTGCCTCTTTTAAGTTAACTAAACTTTTTTCTAGTCTTTTGCCCGGGCGATTTTTACCAATTCTAAGCAAAATCAAGTTGGCCGTCTTGAATGCCGCACTCTACCATATAAACCTACAATCCAAACTAGCTATATTGCGAATTCCCTGTGGTACGATCTCGGTCTTGCCGGTTTACTATGCTACCGACGACCTAGCCCTACGCTTGGGGTTTTTCTCAATCTTATTTGAAGGCGAGGTTGGAGGCTAAGCAATTGGCATTCATTTTCTACTTCTAATTTAATGTCTTCGGCCCCAACAAGACTTGGACTTTTGGGTCAACGCCAGAGTTTAACAAGGGACATGACTCTTGAGGGATATAACGTTATTATTTTAAAAGGATTATCTCATGTCCTTAATTTGAAATGAAGGGTATTTCATTCATGCCTCGTGGAGCTCATCCCGATCATATTTCGAAAATCTAATGCTAGAAATTGAAACTTAAGGTGTGTAAAGATCAATGTTATTAGATCGCAGACGTACGATTTTCAAATCAATCTAATTAGGTTTTCAAAGTGTATCTATAGTGGGTTTACGGGATTATTTTTTTTATTTGTATATCTCAGTGTCTAGACAAATTAATTATGCACTTCTCAATCGACTAATCATTGAACGAACAATTAAACTACCTATTTGCAGGGTCTATTTGAAACTAGAATAAAGCTCCGTTTTAACTGGTCTCATACGAATTGATAACACCTAGAAGGTTTCGAATCAAAAACTCTAAGAGGGACTAACCCCTAGGGCTACTGCGTTCACAAGATGAACAATTCTCCGATTTAAAATAAGAGAAGTGGAAACCAAATTAAAAGAGAGGTCCAAGCAGAGGGTCATTACCTGCAACAAGTGGCAGTTCTAGAATGGATTTGGATCGATTTGTCATTTTCTATTTTCCGATACTGATTCCGCTAAGGGTTTTTGGTGTTTTTTCATTTTTTGTCATTATTCAATTTTTTGTCATTATTCAATTTTTTGTTTTTGCGTTTTTATTTTTGCACCTAAATTTTGTGAATTAATAATTCATCTTGTCAAGACGAATCGGAAAAGGAAAAAAGTATGACTTTTAGTCAAATATTTTTTAGAAATATCCAATATAAAACCCCAAAGCGGATTTTGTTCGACTTTATCATACCATTTCCTGTCTTTTTTGGGCACCCTATGCATAAGATACACAAAACCAAAGAAAAACGCGTGATTGAAATTTGACACTGGATAAAACGTATGGGGGTTTCAATTCCTTGTGGTTTGAAATCAACTCGATCATCCAAATTGAGTGGTCCAGTGTCTCAATACCTCAACCACCATACGGGTATATATATACGGGGCTAATTGATGAGCTGACCTTGACAACCAATGGCTTTAGAACCTTTCATTTCAGGGTTCGTCTCTCACCGCATGCTATCAATTCATGTGTGTGGTCAGTCTACACAGGCCTTTGCTCGGTCTACACGGTGTAGAAACTTTATATCCATCTCAAAATCAATTGACAATGAGTAGAGAGATCTCAAATGTTATTAAATGGTTACTTATTCCACTCCCAAACAATGTGGAATTCTATTTCCTTAACATCTCCCCTCATGTGCAACCGTGTTTGAGGTCTGTCACGTGTGACTACTTTTGGGTCTTATCATCGTGCAGCCTTTTTGCTGATCTGTCATCTGGGGTGTAGATTGTGAATTTTTAAAATGTGGGGTCCCCTTTCTGATGACATATAGAAACTTTATATCCATCTCAAAACTAATTGGCAATGAGTGGAGATGTCTCAAATATTATTAAGTGATCACTGCTTGACCGATTCCTAGACCTAAAATAATGGGTTGCCCCAAGCGTAGGGCTGAGACCGATGTAGCACAATACCCGATAAGACCGGAGTCGAATCCACAAAGACAGTGATGTGTGCTGACTAAAAACTCGGGTTGTTACTAATTTAACAGGCTCTTAGGTAGCCACCCTTTGACGATTGATTGAGAGATTAACTAAAACAAGAAAATTGAATGTGCTTTTCTAGAAAATTAAAAGGAGGTAAAATCGTAGGGTTCATAGCACTCGCAACCAGTATGGATTTACCTGCTCCATTCAGTGTTCTTAAAAACGTTCAATTTTACATTGAAAAAGATACCCCGCAAGATGCGAAACCTTAGGGTCGCCGTTTACCCATACGCAGCGGAGAATGAGTTTTGGACCCCCATTCCCCCGTTCACATGGGCTCCGACAATGCCCAGATTCGTCCACGGGAAGTATTTTACCAATCTAAAATTATTTTCCTTACATTTTTTATTTCAAAAGAGGAGCAGAACGCATCCGAACCAGCCACGGTGTGCTAATCACCCTGCGACCCTACGCAGACGACTACTCACTAATCATTATGCAAGAAATAGAAGAAACCCTAATTTGATTCATGCTTCTAGTACTGGAGAAAGAAAATAAACACAGGATCTAAGTTAAATAAGAATCAATGAACAACTTTAATTAAAAACATAAATTAAATAAAGTTACCGAAGTGCAAGTAATTAAACAAAACTTGAAGGAAAAACTTGAAAGAAAAATAAACGATACTCGAAACTGAAAAGAATGGCAGCCTCGTTCTACGTTTCTCGGCAGCCCTTTGCTTTGTATTACCGTACGTGGGAATCCAAGAAGATATCCCAGCGCCCTTTTTATTCCGTCTGCAGAAGACTCGTCCAAAAGCTGCTGATGGCTGCCTCTGTTATGCGTGCGTGCGAGAGCCCTCTCGGCAGCCCCCAATCTCCCTTTTTATAAGCAGCTGCTGATTCCTCCAAAAATCCCTATTTTCTTTTCCTTGTTCCAGCCGTCCTCCATATTACCATTCTTGGCCCAACATTAAGTCAAACCAATTGCTAACTATTGGGCCCACCACAGTCCAAGGGCAACTGTTATTTGTTTGGTTTCAGTGAACATCATCAATTCCCTGGTCAATTGAGTTGTGAATCGTTACTCCGAATTGCAACTCCACTTGATTGATTCCGAACGGCCGAATATCAAACATCGTTTAATATTTCAATTTCGCATATTCTTCTATCAAATCCTCCAAATACCTATAATACAAAAATTAAGCATTAAAATACCAAGTTATAAAATAAATAGACTTAGCAATGATAAATTAGGAGGCGCTTATGTGAACATTTACCCACCTATCAATCACCCATTCCGTTAGGTTTGTTAGAAAAAGTGTTAGTTTTGAAGGAGGGCAAGAGGGTAATTTCCCATACCAACTCACCTAGGCAATTGCTTACTAGAAAGAGGCATAATGGACCCCTTAAACACATACACACAATACCCAAACTCCCGATGTGAGAGTCAGCTCAGCTGACGCAGGCCTAAGAGCTTTGCTCTTGTATTAGTTTTGCCAGCTCGCATTATAACAGAATGGGATCATCGTTCAATCCCAGAGCACCATATATGCTCAGTTCCCTGTAATTGAGAGATCATGGAAAATAGAATACAAAGAAAGATTTCCCCTTTCCTTCTTTCTCTCTCTAGTTCTTGAGTTCTTCTCTTTACTTCTTGTTACTTTCTACACACGGGCCTTTGCTCGGTTTTAGTTGGAATTCCTGCTAGTGAACTATTTTCAAAATTAGTTAATCCATTAGGTCAGGTTAGAAATGGCAATCTCAACTCATACTTTTGAACTTGTCTAAATCCGCCCATTTATAACCTAACCCAATCCAACCCTTCTATATTATATAATGGGTTGAACCTATATCAACTCATATTTACATGGGTTTAGGTGGGTTGAAAATGGGTTCAATTTGAATTAGAATTAAAAGACCCAAACCCATCCCTGCACAAAAATGAACCAAAGCCCGATATACCTGGGGTTCAACTCACTTCAACTTAAAAAACCACTTTGTCTCTGCTACTTAAAATACGACAGAGCTAGTATGTCATATCCAACTATTGATAACACCAACGAAGCAACTCAAATTTTCAGTCAATGTTATTAGAGCGAGAGAAACTTATCCGCGCAATCTCACCTGTCTGTTTTGGCAATCAATGATTGAGATACGTTTTTAAACTATTACCAGTAATAACTATTTTTTACCGTTAACAGTTTATCTTTAATCTGGATCGTCCAAAACACCTGAGTTCTAGATAAATAAGCCAATTGGCTTATTTTGTTTGACTTTGTACAAAAAAATTCGCAATTGTTAGTTTCGTATCATTTTTTGTGAATTATTGGTTTAACTCGATAAAAGGAATCAAAAAGAAAAAAATATTATGATCTAAACCTAATTTTTTTTAATAAAGACGAAAAAATTGACTTCTTAACTTATTTTTGCATTTATTCAAAAGAATTAGGTTTCAATCGTAAATTAGCTTAACTAAGTTAGATATCAATGCAAAACTCACATGTCTCAATTTATTGAATGACACTTAGAGGAGGAGTTTCATTTCTTTGTGTGACATTCTAAAGTTCTCTTGTAACGGAGAGAGGCTATGATGCTCCCAAGTGGTATGGGAGCATCATACTCCCAATGAATTATATGCAATACTTACCATTCACTAAGGCAACACTTACCATTGTATAAGGCAGAACTTACCACACTTGTGTGGTAAGTTCTGCCTTATACAATGGTAAGTGTTGCCTTAGTGAATGGTAAGTATTGCCTGTTCTGTGGTAAGTAATCCTCCGTTTTTTAGGTCAAAACCGCCTCATTTTTAACAAAACCACCCTATTCTTAGTTTTTGGTTTTGATCTAAGGGCTGTGATTTATCTATTTTCAATCCAAGGGCTGTAATTTATTGGGAGTATGATGCTCCCATACCACTTGGGAGCATCACAGAAGTTTTGCTTGTAACGGGGCCACCATTGAATTACAACATACGGAGTAATTTATTGTAAAAGTACATCAACAGCTTTTCGCATGCACAGGCCAGTTATAGATATGTCTAGTACGTTATCACAACCTTCGAGTCTCCACATTGAATTACAACATAATTTGTTGTAAGTGCTCTGTATTTTTTAACATTGAGCATTTAGGCAATGAGTTTGTGATAGGGGTGAGCATGGACCGGATTGGTTCGGTTTCATAGTAAACCAAGAATTAAATCACTATCTACAGATTATAAATTTGGAAAACCAAACCAACCCACAAAAAGTATATGACCAAATCAATCCAAACCATTAGACTACGGTTTGGTTTCGGTTTCGAACCACGGTTTATTTGAAATTGAGATATCATCTTCGTAAACTATTTAAAGTACTCAATTGTGGAGATATCTAAGAATTGGTTTTCATTTATAAAAATTTAGGAATTAATTGAACCATAAAATCACTATTCACTGAATGAAGCATTATATATTATATACCATGTGCTTTTGGTGTACCACAATTATAGGAATTAGTTGTGATATATAGAAGTTTATACTAAATAATTTTGGCAATAAATGAATATTGAATAGGATAGTGGATTGAATAAATTAGTAATTTAGGAAATTAGTTTACTATATATAACTCTCATATATACTTGGTGTATCCAAATTAAATGAGTTATATAAATATACGGTTTGGATTGGTTTGGAACCGAAACCGTTAACATAAATTCACAGACCAAACCATTTCACGCAATTTCTAATTTTTTTAAAACCGGAACCAAATCACACTACTAAAAAACCAAACCAAATCATTCGATTTGAATTGGTTTGGACTGGATTCGCGGTGCGATGACGACAGCCACGCCGGTGCCCATAGTTTATTGTTTCTGTTTTGTAGGTCGTTGGTCGAGCACGCCGACCGGAAGCCGCTTCATCCGCGGGAAGACTAGATGGACGGTTGAGGAACCCCTCCCCCGGAGGTGACCAAAAACTGCTTCATCACTGAGCTTCCAAAATTGATCTTCTGCTAGCATGCCGTGATGGTGTTTACACCCATTTTTGGCCAAAAATCAAGAAGCGGATTTACTGGTTAAAAGGTGGCATTGAAGGTCGCAGCTCTAGCCTTGAAAGGCCTTACGACCGGCCACTCACGAATTAAGGTTGTCTCTTAAGAAATGATGGGCCTCCCATCATGGCCCAAATCAGTTAAAAGACCCAAGGATTAAATTAATCCACTTGCTTAAATATTTCGTCCAGGCCTAATCCAAGTGCCTAAGAGTAACAAAGCCCACGAACTAAGCCCGAATTGATAGAAACCTTGGTTCATGCTCGCCAGACTTGGGCTCAGAAGGCTTACAATGGGCAAAAAGCCCATGACTTACCAACAAGTTCAGGCTTGACCAAGAAATAGGCCCATTACTTTAAGAAAACATCTTTAAAAGGCCTCGAAGCTGCTCACAAGCAGCTCAAAGGCCTCAAAGCTGCTCACAAGCAGCTCCAAGGCCTCAAGCTGCTCACAAGCAGCTCAAAGACCTAGAATATTCTTGCTAGACAAGACTGGGTGAGCTGCTCACAAGCAGCTCAAGGTCTGTAGTGGCGGGACCCCATTCTTCAGGATAATGCAGAGACCAGCAACAAGTGGCGAGCATGCAGCCCATGGAGATTCTAGTGAATGACTCCTGAAGACCTAAGCAAGCTGCTCACAAGCAGCTCTCGCAGGCCTACTTGATCTTTTTCTCGATCCTTCTTCCGTAAAGAATTAAGCTCAAAGGGTTTTTGGGACCCACAAGGAGTTGAAGGCCCAATAAAATGATGGGAAGGCCTGGGGTATTTTTAGCCTGCAGCTATGGTGGGCCCGGAAGATGGCCATGCAAGCAATAGCTTGAGTTTTGAAGCAGCTCAAAATGGTCTGGGTGCTGCAGGGCCTGAGATTGTTTATGCCCTTTTCCAGAGATTTGCACAGAGAAGGAGGACTTCTCAGGCCTTTGCCATATTCTTGGAGTATAAGGCACATTTTGTTCAGGAAGAAGCCCCCTCATTGGAGCATTTTGGAGCTACACAAACCCAAGCCTTTGCTAGAAGGCCACTTGGCAGCCATGCATTGGAGCATTTTGAAGCATCTCAAGGCCTGTAGTCCCTATAATTCTCAGTTTTGGAGGCCTTGAAAAGGGTCCACGACCTAAAAGCTCACAGCTTAAGCACTTACATTCCCATTTCTTTCAAATATTACATGTATTCACTTCAAAGTAGTCAAAGTTTTATCACATTTCTTGTACCTAAGCTTCATTGAATCGATTAATGGAGTTCGTTTGATCCTTTTTTACTGCATTGTCTTTCTTTCTATTGTTCTAACAACGAGTGGGAAATACTTCAAGTCCTTAGCCCGACAAGGCAACCAACGAATCATCACGAGGCCTTACCCTTTAGGCCTAGCACGATCACTTGATAGAAGTCAGACTTTGAGGCACGAAGGCCTTAAAAGTAATTCGTACAGACTCGTCCTGGCACGCCCTTGCACTTCCAAGCCAATTTGGTTTTCACACTTTTTGTGGAGAAACATTTGGCACGCCCAGTGGGACCTCTTATCGTTAACGGGTGACTATGGCGAAGAAAGACAACCAGAAAGGCGTTTCAACTTCTGATCCTCCGGAGGACCTAATCCTCCAACAACCAACTCATGACGAGCTAGGCAGAGGCCTTGAACAGCCTCTCCTCAGCGTCCAAGACTTGAACGGGTCTATGGGCAGTGTACGAAACTATATGCTGGAGACCAACCGTGAGATGTCACAAGAAATTTCTCAGTATGTTGGTTCAGCAATGACAGAGATCCAAGATTCAAACCTGCACCTTGTAGCTTCTATGGGGTCACTCACAACCAACGTAAATGCGGTGTCCGCATCCGTGGGTGACTTGGTGGCTATGATGAAGGAAGAAAGGAAGGAAAAAGGCCTTGCTGACCTTCCCCCTCAAACACCCTTGATGCCGCACTTTGGGGTGTTTAATGGTTTCTCTGAACGTCCACCCCACGGGAGTTATGCTTCGCCACAACCACATGGATTCCAGGCTTCTAGTTCAGGTGGAGGATGGGCCCACGGCGGAGCACATCATCAGACTCAAGACTCGACAGGCCAAAACCCGTTAAGGCCTGTTGAGAATTTGGATAGGCGTTTCATGATGGGGGGAAGCCCCGCTCCATGTCCTACTTTTGGAAACCAAAATGGCGGGCCTCATCCTATGGGAGGAGGCCATATTCCCCACGTGGCGCCCCACATGGGATTCATACAGCAGGATACTTGGGGGGCATGGCACGGCCAGCGACAGCCAGCTAACGCTGTACAAGTCAGGCCGCCACCCAAGGAGTATGCAAGGCCTCCACCCCTCGAACAGGTACCCGGCAGAGACCAGATCATAGCGCTGCTCCAGGAGCAGTTAGGGTCAGAATTTAGGCCTATGGGGAGGCCTATTTATACGAAGCCTCACTCAAACGAGGTTGACCACCTACTGTTCCCAAAAGGCTTTCGAGTACCAGAGTTCCATACTTTTTCTGGGGAAGACGCAAAGGAATCAACGGTGGAACACGTAGCCCGATTCCAAGTCCAATGTGGGGAAGCAGGAACTAAGGACGAGTGGAAGTTGAGGTTGTTTCCCAATTCCTTGACTGCCACTGCCTTTACTTGGTACATCAATCTGTCTCCCAACTCCATCCAGACCTGGCGGCAAATGAAGGATGCATTCCACCAACAGTTTTATAGGGTGGAGCTAGAGGTCACAATGGCTGACCTTTCAAGCTTGTGCCAGCTCCCAGATGAAGGAGTCAAGACTTATTTGGCCAGATTCAAGAAGGCTCGATTTAAGTGCAAGGTCTCCCTGCCCGAGAAGGAGTACGTGAGCTTGGCGTTAAATGGCCTAAGCTTTGAATTGAAAAAGAACTTCTACGAGACGGAGTTCAGGGATCTTTTTGAGTTATCAGCCAAAGCAGCAAGATATGAGCGGATCTTGAGGCAGGAACAAGACCGCATGGCCACCTCAAAGGGAACCTATTATAGAGACCCCAATTATGAGGTGGCCGCGATGGAGGCCGAGTACGAAGCAGAGGTGGCTGTCGCGGAGTTGATTAACAAGAAGCCTTATTTCTTGAAAGCTGGCAGGTTGGAAAAGGCAGACTTTGCATCACCTTCAGGCAAGTCGAACCGGGTCTACACATTCGACATTACCAAGGCCGAGGCCATCTTCGATCAGCTCATGGCCGACAAGCTTGTGAAGCTTCATCCAGGCCATAAGCTTCCTCCAACGGAGGATTTGAAGGGCAGAGAATATTGCAAATATCATAATTCGTGGAGCCACTCCACCAACAACTGTATGGTCTTCCGAAATGATATTCAAGATAAGATCGAATGTGGAGAGTTCAAGTTCGAGTCGAAAGATAAGAAGGCCATGGGTGTGGATGCAAATCCATTCCCAACGGGCCTAAGTACCAACATGGTGTCCTTCAACATGAGGGGAATGCCGAATAGTTCTCCAAGGCCCAAGGTCAGCCTGGGAGAACCATCTAGGCAAGCACGAAGGCCTACTTATGAAGACCCGTCTTCTGAAGAGGATGCCAAAAGGCCTCGTCGAGTGAGACAGACTGAACAGCGGCCATCCCGGTGGAGCAGGCCGGCGTCAGAAATCAAGAAGTTCTTCACGCCAAGGTGCTCTCTGGTCTGTAACGAGTGCGGACAGACAGTCGAGCCATCCAGACCGCAGCTGAAGAGCATGGTGGTGAGGCCTCCAGAGTTTAGGCCTGATCACAGACCAGAAACGCCCAAGCGTTCATCCGTTTTCTCACATCTTCGATCTGGCCACGGAAGTGAGGTGAGGCACGACTATGAATTTGAGGCCTTTTCCCCAGCAGAGAGGAGGCCTAGGACCGTGAAACCCAAAAACACTCCTCTAAACGATTGGTCCAAAGTTGAACATCCTAAGTTTCCCGCAGGAAGGCCACCTTTGTCCAGGTCGCAGAAGCGACGTTACCAAAGGTTTAGGCAGGCCGCCCGGAGGGCAGAAGAAGGAATGGATTTGGAAGATAGGCCTGAGGGAGATCCTTTAGAAGACCTGGAAGCTTTGAAGCAAGGTAACATGGAGGTGGATTTTAGCGGAGAAGAAGGCCTCGAGAGCAGTAAAAAGGGCAAGGAGAAGGTCCTGTTTCAAAGGAGTCTTTCTTGTTCCGAGGAGGACGAGACGTCTAGGCCTAGAAGAGAACGCAAGCCTAAGGAAAGAATGGTAAAGGAGGATCCTACTGAGCCTCCACGCCAAGTAAGAATCCTTCAAAGGGCTGCACCGGTAGCCAGTACTCCTATTCCAAAGCTAGGTGATCGATCGGCACCGGGGGGCAAGCGAGCCTTGAACCCATTAGCCAAAGAATTTAGGCCCTCTCAAGGCCTTTCGAAGCCTTGCAACATGGTTTTCATTCTGCCAGAAGAGGCGATGGCCAAGGAGCACCAAATTTCTGTCATGGAAGGTGACATAGAGGAGTTGGGGGAGACGGCACAGATCTTGGGACAGTCTTCCAGACCTGTGGAAGCTGTCTCATTGGTGATTATATTGAAAGAGAAGGCTGAGAAGGAGCAGGCCGAAAAGGCCGCTTGTGCCATTTTTGAAAAACCAACTTCAAAAGCGGCCAACCACATTAAACCCTTGTACATCTCAGGATGTTTGGATGGGATACCGGTTAATCGTTTGCTTGTAGATAATGGTTCGGCTGCCAACCTAATCCTTAAGTCCATGATGTACACCGATCAAGACCTCATCGCTTCCAGTGCAAGCTTGATTGACTTCATCGGAGGCGTCACCGCTTGCCAAGGTATCTTGATCATGAAGTTGACGGTTGGGTCCAAGACGCTCACCACTCCTTTCTTTGTGGTTGATTCTCGGGCATCGTATAACGTACTGTTGGGGAGAGACTGGATCCACACCTGTATGGCAATCCCTTCGACCCTACATCAATGCATAGTGTTCTGGAACTGAGGTGACGTCGAGGTAGTATGGGCAGATCGTAGGCCTTTTCTTGCTTCCACGAACCATGCGGAAGCAATGTTGTATGACCCAGACGTTGGCCCAATGAAGATAGCAGGCCTGGACAAGTATGGCCGCCACAAAACAGTTTCCATCTCCCCACAAGCCTCCGTAGATGAGTTAAGAAAGCTGTTCCAAGAGCTAGTCGGCCCGGATAATCACAGGCCGATTGCTCCCACGACTCAAGCCATTTCCAATGTCAGTACGACCGATTGAACAAGAGGAGGACATGGCCCTTCAGGCCATGATTGCACGATTCAGTTCTTACTTAATGGAGGAAAGAATGTATAGGTCGTGTGAAGAGGAAGGACCCTCGCCAATAGGAGCAGCGGAATTCATCTATGAAGACGAAGGCCTTACAAAAGGCCCTGACATGATACAAATGAAGGACTTAGACGCAGCCCCAGCTAAGATGGACGATTTGAAGGCCGACGTTCAGGATCCTTTACAAGAAATCAACTTGGGAGATTCCGAGAATCCCAGGCCTGTATACATCAACCAGCTCTGGCTTGATGAGGTAAAAGAAAAACTCATTCGATTCGTGACGGAGTTCAAAGTTTGCTTTGCATGCATGGGATTATGATGAGATGCCAGGCCTCCCAAGAGATTTGGTTGACCACAAGCTGCCAATACAACCAGGATTTATGCCGTTCAAGCAACCTCCAAGAAGGATGTCAAGCGAGGTGGAGCTTAAGGTCAAGGAGGAGATCGAGAGGCTTCTTAAGGCTGGCTTTATTCGAACGGCAAGGTACGTGACTTGGCTTTCTAATATTGTCCCAGTGGTCAAAAAGAACGGCAAGATTCGAGTTTGCATAGATTTTAGAAATTTGAACCTTGCTTCACCAAAAGATGAAAACCCGATGCCATTGGCCGACTTAATGGTGGATGGAGCGGCAAAGCATAAAGTTTTGTCCTTTATGGACGGGCATTCGGGTTACAACCAGATCTTCATCAACGAGGCCGATACCGCCATAACAGCATTTAGATGTCCAGGGGCTTTAGGGACATTTGAGTGGGTTGTGATGACATTCGGCCTGAAAAATGCAGGAGCCACGTATCAACGGGCCATGAACGCCATTTTCCATGACTTTATCGGCCGTTTCATGGAGGTCTACATTGATGACGTGGTAGTGAAATCTCAATCCTACGAGGAGCATCTAGAACATCTCCGGAAGGCTTTTCAAAGAATGAAAGAGTTCGGTTAAAAGATGAACCCTTTGAAATGTGCCTTTGGGGTATCCGCGGGAAACTTTCTCGGATTTTTGGTTCATCAGCGAGGAATCGAGGTCGACAAGAACAAGTCGAAGGCCTTGATGGAAGCGAAACCTCCGTCAACAAAGAAGGAGTTACAGCAACTCTTCGGATCCCTAAACTATTTGAGGAGGTTTATTTCGAACTTAGCAGGGAGAGTCAAGGCCTTTTCTCCATTACTGAAGATAAAGGACCGAGAGGATTTCGTTTGGGAGGCCTGTCATCAGGAGGCCTTTGAAGCAATTAAAGGGTATCTAGCGCGGACCCCGGTTTTGATGCCTCCAATTAAGAATAGGCCATTGAAATTATATATTTCTGCGGCTGAAGATTCGGTTGGAAGTTTGCTAGCCCAAGACAATGAGCAAGGCATGGAGCAAGCGGTTTACTATTTGAGTAGATTGTTGACTCCCTGTGAAAAACGATATTCTCCTATCGAAAAATTATGTCTTGCCTTGTACTTTTCAGCAATAAAATTGAGGCACTACATGTTGCCCGTTTCTGTTTACATCATGAGTAAAACGGACTTAATCAAATACTTGCTGACTCGGCCTATATTAAGAGGCCGAATTGGCAAGTGGTCCTTGGCCTTAATGGAATTTAGTTTTTGTTACGTTCCCCAAAAAGCGGTAAAAGGCCAGGCCTTGGCAGATTTCCTGGTTGATCACCCATGTTTGGAGGTCAACAATGAAATCGGCCTTGGCCTGGACGCGATAGAGGTATCTGTAAAACCTTGGAAGTTACTTTTTGACGGATCCAAAACGCAAGAAGTGTCAGGCTGTGGGATTATAATAATTTCTCCTGAAGGCTTGAAAACTGGATTTTCCTTCCAATTCGATTTTTAGTGCACAAATAATCAGGCCGAGTATGAAGCAGTGGTGATAGGCCTTGAAATTTTGAGAGAATTAGGGGCCGGAACCATTGAAGTAATAGGAGTTTCAAGCCTTGTAATAAACCATTTAGCAGGCACGTTCAAATGTTATAGCGAAGAGTTGGCACCGTACTATATGGCCGCAATGCAACTTGTACAAGATTTTGACGATGTGACGGTGAGGCACGTGCCAAGGAGAATGAACGAGGAGGCTAATAGTTTAGCTCAGGCCTCAACAGGCCTGAAGCTTTCTCCAGGCACCTTGTTTAGGGCCGTGACGGTCCAGAAGAAATTGTTGCCCTCTATCCGAAGGAGAGGGTTAGGTCTGCCAGCATTTATAGTAGAGCCTCTCGGGCCAACGATCGAGGATATGCAACGAGAAGATGAGCTACAACAAAGTGGTTGGCGTGATCCCATCATTTCGTTCCTCAAAAATCCGTGTACCAAGGTAACAAAGAAGACTAGGAGGAGGGCCATTAGCTATCTTTTGATAGGAGATGACCTGTACAAAAAGAGTCTAGAGGACGATTTACTCCTTAAATGCCTTGACCGGGTGGAAACTTTGAGGGTGATGGGTGAGGTACACGAGGGTGTTTGTGGTGCTCACCAATCAGGTGTCAAAATGAGGTGGTTGATTAGGAGGTATGGATATTATTGGCCTAGGATCCATGAAGATTGCATCCGATACGCTAAAGGATGCCAGGCCTGCCAGGCCCATGGCCAGGTTTAACACGTGCCAGTAGCCAACTTCCAGGCCGTGATCAAGCCATGGCCTTTTAGAGGATGGGCAATGGATTTAATAGGGATGATACACCCGCCGTCGTCTAAAAACCATACTTTCATTTTAGTGGCCATGGATTACTTTACTAAATGGGCCGAGGCCATCCAATTAAAGACTGTGAACCAGCAGGATGTCATCAAGGCCATAAGGGAGAGGATCATTCATCGATTCGGCATTCCCCAACACTTGGTGGCCGATAGGGGATCGATTTTCTTCGGAAAGGAGGTCCAGGCTTTTTGTAGCCAGTGCAACATTAACCTATCCTATTCCACCCCCTACTATGCTCAATGAAACGGACAAACGGAGTCTACAAACAAAACCTTGATTGGGATAGTAGAGAAAATGGTTCAGGAGAAACCGAGAGTATGGCATGAGCTTCTGTCCGAGGCCTTGTGGGCCTATAGGACGTCCAAAAGGGAGGCCACTAACGTTACTCCTTATATGTTAGTGTATGGCCATAACGCAATACTGCCGATGGAGGTCACCGTTAGGTCCACAAGGTGGGCTTACCAGAATGGCCTTACCCGAGCAGAGTATTCCCAGGCCATGCTCATGGAATTAGAAAACCTAGACGAAGTGAGGCTGGCAGCCTTCGACCATATGGTGGTCCAAAAGCAACGAGTGGCCAAGGCCTACGACAAAAGGGTCAGGAGGAAAAGCTTCTCAGAGAGAGATTTGGTCTGGCAAACCGTTTTACCTTTGGGTACGAAGACCCCCAAATATGGGAAATGGTCTCCGACGTGGGAAGGGCCCTACCAAATCTGTCAAGTCTTTAGGGGTAACGTGTATCTCCTTACGGACTTGGATGGAAGGGTCCATAAGCATACTCTTAATGGCAAGTTTTTAAAATATTATTATCCTACCGTATGGGAGATGGGGGATTTTAATGCGAAACTGCCATCACAGACATAAGCACATGAGCAGAAAAACTAAAGGCCAAAGGTGAAATTCTTCGGCCGTGTTTAAACGATCAAAAGGCCCGGCAGAAAGGGAGTCGCCGGCCAAAACACAGTCAAAAAGGCCTAGGCAGTAGTAGGCCACATCAACAACAAAACAGACTAGCCTCTGGCCTGATAAAAGAGTTTTAGGCCAGGCTATCATAAGCAAGGTTTAAAAGGTGCAGGACTATGATTATTACATGCCCCGTAATGTTTAAAGTTCATTTTCCAGACTGGTCTTGAGGCTTGACCAGGCCATGATGGCATCATTAATCACCACCTCTACTTGATCCCTCGAGGCCTCAATTGTTGGCTTTTCGACCATCAAAGTCTGAAGGGCATCCGGAGGGCCTTGAGCAGCATCGATGAATTCCTGCCTCCGCTGGGCCAATAGTGCTTCGTGCTGTCCATGGTCTGCTAATTGCTGACGGGAGTCGACCAACTGTTGTTCTAAGGCCTGGATGGTTGAAAGAAGCTCTTAGCGCCTTGTTTTGGCTGCTCCAATCTCTGTTTTGAGCTGGTTCCGTGCCTCAAGCCCTTGCTTCAGTTCCTGCTGTAGGGCATCGATCTTGCTGAGCTTGGAGGCAGCAAGTGTACGCTTCTCGGTGGCCGACTCGAAGGACTTCTTTAGATTCAGGAGATCCCTGAGGAATGTTTGTAAGACAGGTTCAGCGCTCCCCCTTAAGGCCTAGGATTTAACCAAAGTATTCACCGATTTGCGGATTGCAGGATAATGGTCTGGGTGAAAGGCGGACTCAATACCCAGGCCTAGAGCTACTTTCAGGTTTTCCTTGGCTTGCTGAATCTCCTCGGTTGGAAATGATATTGGGGTTGATGACCCAATTCCGCTACCAGAGGTCCCTGAGGCAGTAGGATTCACTAACTCTTCCACGGTTTAGAAAAACTTGTCGAAAGACTCATCGTCAAGGTCAAGAAGGATCGGTTTCTTTTCAACAGATGGCTGAGTTTTTGGGGTTCCCAAAGAAAGAGAGGTAGTCTTAACTTCCCTAGAGGCTTCGGAATCAGGCTCAGAACCCCCAGACTCGCTTGAAGAACCAAATCCATCGAGTTCCTGCCAAGACCAATGAAGGATCAATATTAGCCTAGGCCACGGTAAGGGGGCTAAGTGAAATAAATCCTTACATGAACAAGAGGGGTGCTAGAATCTGTCCCCTCGAGAGAGGCAGTGGTTTGTGCCTTTCGAGCCAAAGTTACCTGCAACTTTTTTGTCTTGGCAGTGGCGGGTTTCATGCCCTTGCTGCTGCTGCTCTTGCCTAAGGCCTGATCCAATGAAAATAGATGGGTAAGGCATGATTACGCACGATTATGCAACCGGGGGGCAAATTGTAGGCCAACAAGAGTAAGAAGTTACCGTCGTGGATGGAGATTCTTCTTCTTGAAACTTAGACGCACTAGCCCATGTTTGATCAGCAATGGTGGCCTTGATAACCTAGGCAAAGCACCATGGACCCTTTAAGTACAAGGCCTGAAAGCCGAAAAAGATGAAAACTCTGGGAAGGAAGGATACCTTTGAAGGTTGTTGTTTCCCAATGGTGGCCTTCGGGGCTGGAACGGGGGGTTTCTTTGCCTCTTTGGAGGCTTGCTTTTGTTCCACCTCTTCATCTTCATCAAGATCTGCATAAAAGGAAATTGATCAGTAAACAAATCAGCAAGAGAGACGGACATAGGCGATGCAAACATAATCTTACCTTTCCTTTTAGAAGAGGTAGCCGAGGTTGTCTTGGTCTTGGAAATGCCCTTTTTCGATTCAGGAGGAGGTGGGAGAGCAAGGTCTTTCAAAACTTTTCCCACAGGCTTGGACAGAAGAGGCTTGATATAGCCCTTCCACCAGGTAGCAAATTCATTTGATTTCTTAGGAAATTCGGAGTAAGGCTTGAAGTCAAAGTCAGCTTTGACCTTGTCAGAATCGTTTTTTACCTTCTCCAGGAGTTTCAGGTCAATAACAGGCCTCGGTGTGAAGTTGGCGTTGAGTGATTTGTAAGGAGGGAGGGGGATGAGTTGAAGTAGGCCGAACTGTCGTGCAAATTGGGCGGCATTATAGAATTCAACTCCAACCTTATCATTCCTTGATTGGGCGCTCAAACCAAACAATAGGTCTCTAGAAGTTAAAAAGCTTGCCCAAATCTCTTTATGATCATTGTCCCCCTCCTCGGCCTCTCCTGGGGAGGCCTTAAGCCAAGCAGGGACCGTGTCCCTCTCAAAGGGCATCCAGCCCTTACCCATCGAAACAAAGTCAGAATAAAAGTACTTAAAACAAGCCTCAAAAGTATGGTCTCGGGGGGACATGTCACGATAGTGAAGGCCATAACAGGTGTTGTCAGGAATCTTGTCCAAAATAAGGCCTAGGGACGGAAAGTAGGCCCACAACCACAAGGTCATGACCCATAGAGGCCTGGCAGCAAAAACATATTGATTTTCTAGAAGGTCATGCATGCCTCTATAAACATAGGCCAACACCAAGGGGGCCATGGCTACTTCTTTGCCCGAGGCCAAGGCTTTAGCCAAATCTGTAAAGTCTTTAGTGATTCGACTCGAAGAGACACAGAAGATAAATTTATTGAGCCAATAAATCAAGAAGGCTATATGCTCCTCGTCAGTAACTTCCCCTTTTCCGTGGAAAAGAGAAACGAAGCGAGTGTAGGCCATGTGTTTTGATGCAGGGTAATCAAAGACAGGAGTCGCTTGGCTCAAGAAACAATCAGCTTCGACACCGTGAACGCGGAGGCCAGTAAGGAAACAGACATCTTGTAGAGTTGGACCCATCATCCCAACTCTAAAGTGAAAACTGTTAGAAGTTATGGACCAAAATTGGGCCGCGGCAAAGAAAAGGGCTTTGTCCATATTTATAGAACACCTACTGAGCATAATGGCGTCATGGATACCTATTATTTCCCACAGATCGCCCTTGGCCTCGGCAACTCGGTCCAACCAAGCAATGTATTCTTTATCAGGCCGAGGCCATAGCCGATTAGGATTTGGTTTGTGATAACAGCCCTAGAGGGGTTCCACCGAGTCAAAAGGCAAGGAGTCCTTAGCAAAGGGATAGTAAGCGAATAGAGAAGGAGGAAACTCACTGTCAAGAGCAGGGCCGAGGGCCATTCCTGATTTTGCTTCCTCTTGCGGAATCATGACCTCGGTATGAACGAGGGTTTCTTATCCTTCGAGGATCTGCACCACTTGGGTAGCAAGACTCGCTGCTTTTGGGCTTTTCTTGGGAGCCATGGAAAAGCTTAGCAAAAAGGGTTCTTATTTTCTCACAGTGTAACGAAGAAGAAGGAGGAGAAGGAGAGACTACGGAAGGAAAACAACTGTTCTCGGTCGTGGGGGAGAAGAGGGTGAGTCGATTTTTTGTGAAAATAAAAGACAGGGAGTTAGTGGGAAGGAGTTCATAACCGCCCATTACTCCTTCATCCTCGGGAAAAGAGAAGGCCCATGTGGGTAATCATCATCCCTCTTTTCTAGGGTATATCTCTCTCTCTCGCTCTTTGATTCTAAGATGAAAGTTGTGCCTAGGAAAGACAAGAGTTAAAAGGGGCGGCTGATTTAAAAATTGAGAGTTACAAGACTCCTTGGAAATTAATCAGGTGCGACGGGAACACCAGAATTGCCACTGTTGTGTCTAGGTTTTTTCAAGCAGCTATTAAGGGGCCAAAATAGAACAAGCACACGCCTTGAAATTTTTTAAAATGAATCGAGGCGTGGGGGGGCAATGTTTACACCCATTTTTGGCCAAAAATCAAGAAGCGGATTTACTGGTTAAAAGGTGGCCTTGAAGGTCGCAGCTCTAGCCTTGAAAGGCCTTACGACCGGCCACTCACGAATTAAGGTTGTCTCTTAAGAAATGATGGGCCTCCCATCATGGCCCAAATCAGTTAAAAGGCCCAAGGATTAAATTAATCCACTTGCTTAAATATTTCGTCCAGGCCTAATCCAAGTGCCTAAGAGTAACAAAGCCTACGAACTAAGCCCGAATTGATAGAAACCTTGGTTCATGCTCGCCAGACTTGGGCTCAGAAGGCTTACAATGGACAAAAAGCCCATGACTTACCAACAAGTTCAGGCTTGACCAAGAAATAGGCCCATTACTTTAAGAAAACACCTTTAAAAGGCCTCGAAGCTGTTCACAAGCAGCTCAAAGACCTAGAATATTCTTGCTGGACAAGACTGGGTGAGCTGCTCACAAGCAGCTCAAGGTCTGTAGTGGCGGGACCCCATTCTTCAGGATAATGCAGAGACCAGCAACAGGTGGCGAGCATGCAGCCCATGGAGATTCTAGTGAATGACTTCTGCAGACCTAAGCAAGCTGCTCACAAGCAGCTCTCCCAGGCCTGCTTGATCTTTTTCTCGATCCTTCTTCCGTAAAGAATCAAGCTCAAAGGGTTTTTGGAACCCACAAGGAGTTGAAGGCCCAATAAAATGTTGGGAATGCCTGGGGTATTTTTAGCCTGCAGCTATGGTGGGCCCGGAAGATGGCCATGCAAGCAATAGCTTGAGTTTTGAAGCAGCTCAAAATGGTCTGGGTGCTGCAGGGCCTGAGATTGTTTATGCCCTTTTCCAGAGATTTGCACAGAGAAGGAGGACTTTTCAGGCCTTTGCCATATTCTTGGAGTATAAGGCACGTTTTGTTCAGGAAGAAGCCCCCTCATTGGAGCATTTTTGGAGTTGCTCAAACCCAAGCCTTTGCTAGAAGGCCACTTGGCAGCCATGCATTGGAGCATTTTGAAGCATCTCAAGGCCTATAGTCCCTATAATTCTCAGTTTTGGAGGCCTTGAAAAGGGTCCACGACCTAAAAGCTCACAGCTTAAGCACTTACATTCCCATTTCTTTCAAATATTACATGTATTCACTTCAAAGTAGTCAAAGTTTTATCACATTTCTTGTACCCAAGCTTCATTGAATCGATTAATGGAGTTCGTTTGATCCTTTTTTACTGCATTGTCTTTCTTTCCATTGTTCTAACAACGAGTGGGAAATACTTCAAGTCCTTAGCCCGACAAGGCAACCAACGAATCATCTCGAGGCCTTACCCTTTAGGCCGAGCACGATCACTTGATAGAAGTCAGACTTTGAGGCACGAAGGCCTTAAAAGCAATTCGGACAGACTCGTCCTGGCACGCCCTCGCACTTCCAAGCCAATTTGGTTTTAACACTTTTTGTGGAGAAACAGATGGTCATTCCCACTCGCGAAAGTCAGCCCGAAACGAGAGAATCATCGTGAGATCATCAAACTGATTATCTATTGTTCAAGTCAGAAAGAAGGAAACCACCTACACAGGAGATGCATGTGGAAAAGCCTATATACATTATTCTCCAATTTCTCTTTCCCAATTAGATTATCATGACTCAGGAGACTCTAAGTAACCTCTCCAAAGGCCCATTATTCATTCTTTTTTCCCCGTCAAGCATATTTCTAGCAGAAGCCGACATGGAAGCAAACCAACCACCGAGAGAGAGAGTTTATCGCGGGAGCCGCCACAAAGCCGAGTTTTTCCACAGAAACTATCATAAAAAATCCATGTTTAGGGAAAAAACGAAAGAGTATAATTGGGGTGAGCACACCACAAGATCAAAGTCAAGCCACAGAAGAAGCAAGCGCCGCGAGAACCATCGCAAAGGCAAATACACCGTGAGAATCATCGCGGAGATAAATGTGCCGCAAGACCATTGCGAAGGTGAATGTGTCGCGAGAACCATCGCGGAGGCGGACTTGCCGCGAGAGTCACACTTAGCTTCAGGAACCACTGAGCCAGACAGATTAGTGTTGCGAGATATGGGGTAAAATTATCTTGGTCTACTTCGAGTATTGCTAACTAACAGGGGGCAGATGCAAAGACATGTGGATCTTGGACTCAAATAAAAATAAAAAAATAAACAAAGGTTGGATTTACACCTTCATCTGTCCATTATATATGATGGAGATAACTTTAAAGTCACACGTGTTCTCTTCTCGTGGTGATCAAGGGAACCAATTTGTCTTGTCTATGCCCTGATAATGTGCCACATATGGAAATTCATCTATTCATATTGCCCGCATTTGCTTTGCCGCGCGACGTGGCTGGAGCTAGAGTTTGATTTTTTCATGCAAGGCATGCTCTCAAGACATGACAAAAGATGTTTTTTGTCCTCATCTCTTAGCTATACCTCTTCACCTCAAAAGAATACGTTCCTATATACTACCACCATGTAGCCGTTTTGAGACATCAGCGGGAATGAAAGCACTGTGGTACGTATAGCTACCACGGAGCATGCAAGCATTATTAATGCTTCTTCCGTCTGGATTTAATTGTTCATAGTTCAATTCCAACCGGTTAAAAAACGGGTTATATTTTTAATCTGTAATGAATTTCATATCGAATAGGAATCTTGTTTGATAAATCTCGATTAGTTCTATAATACAATATTTTTGGAAATCACGTAAAATATTATAAATTATAAGGAGAATAAATTTTACACAGACCCTCCGTGTATAAGGGAGGGTCCGCCCAACCAATTCAAAGAAGACAACTCAGCTTTGCTTGGCAAATTTTTTTTTTATTTAGGATCCTATGGAGCATAAACTTGATTATAAAAAGCCATAGAGATAAAATTTAATTATGACACTTTAGAATAATATGATCAGAATAACAAGATCCTTGCACTGGTTCCAACATAATAAAAATTAGAGCACTTAACTTTTTAACCATATTTTTTAATATATATAAAGTCAACAAAAATTAAGTACTCTAATTTTTAATCCGTTTGAATCAATACGAAAATCTTAGTATCAAGTTTTTGCTCTATAGAGTCCCAAACAAAAGAGCAG
Organism: Rhododendron vialii; assembly: GCF_030253575.1. Classification (NCBI taxonomy): domain Eukaryota; kingdom Viridiplantae; phylum Streptophyta; class Magnoliopsida; order Ericales; family Ericaceae; genus Rhododendron; species Rhododendron vialii. The sequence continues at coordinate 8,240,233 of NC_080558.1, read as the reverse complement.
ATACTTAATTATGCGAGTCCTAGAGATAAAAGTTAATTATGTTCCTTTAGAATAACATGATCAGAATAATAAGATCTTTACACCGATTCAAATAGATTAAAAATTGGAGTACTTAATTTTTTTCAACTATTAAAAAATATGGTTGAAAAGTTAAGTGCTTTAATTTCAATCTGTCGGGACCGGTGCAAAGATCTTGTTATTCTAATCATATTATTCTAAAGTGCGATACTTAAATTTTATCTCTATGACTTTTATAATCAAGTTTCTGCTCCATAGGATCCTAAATGAAAAAAAAATAAAAATTGCCGACTGTCTTGGCAAAGCTGAGTAAAAGTTGAGCTGTCTTCTTTGAATTGGTTGGGCGGACCCGCCCTTATACACTGAGGGTCCGTGTAAAATTTATTCTCAATTGGAAGATATAATCGATAGAAAAATGGTACAAACTCCAAAAAGGAACTATTAAATCCGGACAAAGGGAGTATTATTTATGGGTCGTGAACAAAAACCATAAGTATTGCGCGAGTCCAATTAGAGGGCGAGTGGTGCGTGACGCATCGAACAGGTGCCAAGAATTAGTGCGAGTCTGAAAATGATCAGTAGCGCGAGATGCGCCGAGCAGGTGCCCAGGGTTAGTGCAAGTCCGAAAAAGATCGGTAGCGCGAGATGCACCGAACAGGTGCCCAGAGTTAGCTCGAGTCCGAAAAGGATCGGTAACGCGAGATGCATCGGACATGTGCCAAGAGTTAGCACGAGTTCGAAAACGATCGGTAGCACAAAATGCGCTGAACAGGTGCCCAGAGTTAGTGCGAGTCCAAAAAAGATCGGTAGCGCAAGATGCACCAAACAAGTGCTGGAGTTAGTGTGAGTCCTATTAAAGGGTGAGTAGCGCGAGAATCGCGAGGTCAAACCCGTCAAAGAGAGAAAGGTCCAGACGCCTCAATGGCAATACAGAAGGAAGCAGCAGTACGCATCCTTATCGGATTCGCTCAGATGCAAAGACATTATGCAAGCGCATGACAGCATGAGTGTCGCACGCACGCGGGGAGCATATGTAGGTGCGGTCAAGATTATGACCGTTGACCCCAGACGAAGTTTGACATACCATTCACATTATGACACGTGGAAAGATCGTGAGATTGACATGTGACAAACAACTGCCCCACGTGACAAACAACTGCCCCACAAAGAGATTTGGTGCCACGAGGCATAAGAAGTAGCCCGCACGTTGACGTGGTACAAGAGGAGCCCCGTGCAGCTGAACAAACTTGTGAGGTAAAAAAGGCCCGCGAGAGTCATTGTGAGGGCAGTCAGGCCAACTAGGGCCCCGCGGGTAGGGTTGCGGTTGTCCCGCGGATGGGCGGGGTTCTCAGTAAGATGGGCCCTGTGCAACTGAATAAGCTCGCGGGGCTATTGAGGCCCGCGAGAGCCATCGTGAGCGAGGGCAAATAGGCCTGCCAGGGTCCCGCGGATGGGCAAGTTCTGTGGCAATATGGGTCCAGCGGAGGTTTTGTTCCTGGCCTATAAATACCAGTGCTGGTATTCAGATTTGGGGAGAGGACCTCTCTTGCAGAGACAGACAGAGACACACACAAAGATTTCTAGAGAGAGAGAGTCATCTCCTCTAGAGAGAGCACAAACTTTTAGAGAGAGGGAGAGACCATCTCCCCAAGGGAAAAATGGAACTACGTTTGACCTGATTCCCTGTACACCGGGATACGTAGGCAGCGCTGATGACTCAGGCACGATCGCACATTTTATGTCTCCCCTATCCCTTCGTTTTAAATACTAACCATTCTTTACCTCTCCAGTACATTTTATTTTCATTAAAATTTTGGGCTCTATTTTGAACCCCGAGGAGATCAGTCAAGATTTTGACCGCCCCTACACACCTTTTGGGTAAAAATCACAATACGTTATTTATACGAGTCAACATTACTTCTAAATATCAATTCAAAAAAAAAATTACTTCTAAATAGATAGACTAACACAGTGATGCTTTTGAAGTAAAAATTACTTCTAAATATCAGTTCAAACAAAAATTACTTCTAAATTGATAGACTAACACAGTGATGCATTTGAACTAAACAATATTTTCCCAACAGATTTACAAACAACTTATTTTCATTATTTAACTTTTTTTTTACAATAAAAGAGAAAACAGTGCAGTACAGTAGCGAGAGAAAACAATACCGTACAGTAGCGGCTTGCAGTAGCGAAATTCTCCCAACAAATTTACAAACAACTTATTTTCATTATTTTACTTTTTTTTACAATAAAAGAGAAAACAGTACAGTACAATAGCGACTTGCAGTAGCAAGATTCGACTGCGAACATCGAAAAATCTTGTCCACCATGCCAACCTCTTTGGCCCAAATTAAGCTTTTAATGATTTTGAGACAAAATCATCCATGCCGAGGGTGGTGGCCCCAAGGATCATCCAACTCAATAAGTTCTCTCTCCATCTTATGATCTGTTTGAACAACACAAATGCTTGTCAGTCATACAATAGGAGTAATATGCTTTGTAATTTAATTAATGGACTGATTAATCATGACGTATCTCTTGGCCTCGTGCCATGAAATTTTGGCAGAGAAGAACATTTTTTTTTTTTTTTTTGTAGAAAAAATATACTCTCAATCTCCATATCCATTTTTAAGAGTTCCACTTCGTAAATCTAACTTTTTGTGGAGACATCATCATTACAAATGCGATAAAGAAATAGGGTAACCTTCATTGAATTCCAAAGGAGATGAAGAAATATAGGAATCGAATTTAATTTTGTTCACCCACCTTAAAAGAGGGTGAACATTTCATATTGTACGGGGAAGCATCTATAAATATACGATTCAAATACAGCAAAAGGATGACTTTTGTGTTTTTTGTTTTTTTGTTTTGAACGTCAAAAGGAAGACTGTTGTGACTCTCTTTCCAATTTGTATCTCGACGAATAAAATTCAGGTTTGAGTCTCTCTATGTAACCATTAAAAATGAAAATGAACCATAATTTTATTTTGTTGACAGACAAAAAATTAATAAGCTATAAGTGAGCTAGGTAGTATGAAATAAGAACAAGACGAATTAATGTAAAAGAACACAAGATATATCATATATGTGACCCAGCAATATGCCTTTGTGAAAGATCATGAAAATGCAAGACACAGCATTAGACACCTAAACTGTGTAGGCTTCTTTTTCTTCTCTTTTTTTTTTAATAATGTGTAGCAGGCCGAGCAAAGTGGCTCGTGCTGTTTCCGAACGTGGTCCAGAATCCCTTTCAAACTCCAATTCATCTCTTTCCACGTTCGGGACTCCGAAGGCCTCTGCAGCCGAGGGTTTCGTTAAGTACAACTTCTATAATCGCCTCGGTTTCCAGTACCCATGCGAACGGAAATCTCGCTCGGATTGGACACCATTCGAGGTCGCATAACACACTTGGTGCCGAACGAAGCGTGGCCGACGATCCAGCCAGTCTGCGTTAGAACAGTAGCCGTGGCAATGATGATGGTCGTGACGTCATCCAAACGGTTATGAAGATAATGATCATGGGGGCACGTGAAGGTGCCAGCTCACCTTGAAAACGGTTGCAAAACCCTAAACGTGATGTAAGAGTGACATTAGCCGACGCGTGTTGAGCGTTGGTGCAATCTTGGAGACCAAGCTAAGGGTTCCCTATAAATATCCTATTATGCCTACTTGGAAGAGGTACGCACAGAAAAAACCCTAGCTCCTAATCCCTAATTCTTCCTTGCAAGAAAACTGACTCTTGCACCGGAGGGCCATCCCGGAGAACCTCCGGTGTGGTCTTTAGTCGTGCTTCGTTTTGCAGAGAAAAGAAGGGAACTAGGAGCGGACCTCGAGCCCCCATTCAGAAAGTACGAACCATCCGGAACGGAGCCCCCACAATTTGGTGAACCCGACGTGAAGAAATTGTTTCTCAGATCCACGGCGGCTCCTCCACCTCGACCACCTCTTCTGTCCTTAAAAACTTCACTCCTCCAGATCTCCACCACTCTCCTCCAAAAATGGGCGGAGCACCTCCACCTCCTCTTTTTCAACCCATCAGTTCCTCTTTGCACATCACCTCTGAAATCGGTATCAACGCTGCCTCCCCATCCCACCCTCCTGGATTTACTCCACCAGGCGTGAGCTCCTCCATCCAACTTCCAGTGGGCTTAAGTGAAGACGCTCTGGCATACGTACAAATGCTAGAACAGTAGCAATAACAGACCAACGCTGATGTCACCATTCTAAAAATGGAGATCGCAAAGATTAAGGCCAAGGAATTTCCGACGGCATCCCATTCTGGATCTCAGGGACGGCGCCGCAGAGGAAATCTACCACCCCCTCCTCCTCTGGGTGGTGATGCACGACCACATAGAATCTCAGTCCACAACCGCTTGGACCCACCATTGACAGAGCACCGAGTTGGGGATAGCACTCGCTTTAGGCAGCAACTCTCCCTAGTTCATCAACGTCTTGGCAATGGTGCGGGACTTAAAGGAAGAGAAGGGCGACGAGAAGGGAGCCCACATACTATTTTCTCAAGTTCATCGGCTGGAGACAAATACTCCTAGGGCTCCCAAAGCTACGATACCGTGGAATTTCAAGACAACGATCAGGCTCTTATCCCATATAAATCCGAACGGCAAAGAAGCCGAACGCCTCGAAGAAACGGGAAAGGTCCCCAGAGCCATCGTATTGAACATGATGAAGTCCCTCGAGAAAAGGCCTACGAAGGACGAGCAACAAATTCGGGAAGCGCTCGGAAACTTCACCATGAAAAAAGCGTAAGCGTGGTCGTTCGGCAAGACGATCGTCTTAGCCGACGAAGGGTCTATCATACTGAAAATCTTCCAGAAAAGGACTACAGAAGGGTCCCCATAGAGAAGAGAGAGAGGGGATCTCAACATCAGCAAGATGAGGAAGAAGGAAAACAAAGAGAACAAGAATACCGAGCATCGAAGAAGTCTCGGAACACTCGGGAAGGTCTCCCCCCTCGGCCAACCCACGAGTATCAATTGAAAAAGCTGACGGAATCGCCCTTCTCGGCAAAGATCCAAGCCACGTTGCCGAAGCCAAGTCTTCACCTCCCGAAGTTCCAGAAGTTCGACCCCAGCACAACCGAAGCATACACCCATCTCATCAGCTACAGAAGCACCATCTCATGCGTCACCGATGATGACGCCATCATGTGCAAAGCATTCCCCTCGAGTCTTGGGCGCCTCGGCCTGCTTTGGTTCAACCAATTGGACACAGGATCGATCCATAGTTTCAAAGAGCTTGAAAGGGCTTTTAACTATCGGTTCATCACTAGCAACAAGCAAACCAAGGAAGAAGATGCCCTGGCACAGATGAGGAAGAGGCCCGGCGAAACACTTCGGAAGTATGCCGAACGTTATTGGTAATTGTTTAACGAAATACCCGGTGTTGATCAATATTAGGCTGCAAGGAACTTCAAAAATGGGTTGGAAACAGGAAGCAAGATCTTAGATGAGCTGGCAATACGGGCGCCTCATGGAATGAACGAGCTAATGAGGACGGTTGAACAGTTCTATTCCTACGAGGAGTTCCTCGCCGAACGAGAACTCCAAGGAGGACAAAACTCAACCGCACCTCAAAGCCTTCATATCCCCACACCCCAAATCGCACCGCCAAAGCCTGTGGTCGCGGTCCAGCCGAAGAAGCAGGTCAACACAGTCAAAATGGCCGACAAAAAGGGTCCGAAAGCTCATGACTATATAGCCGAAATCACCATTTTTAAGGAGCCAATTTATTTCTTCCTCCCTACGTTAGAGAGGGAACCGTTCTTTGTCTGGCCGAACCCTCCCAAGTTGAACACAGAAGAAGGCAATAACAACAGTCGGAAAAGATGCTCGTACCACAATGAGCTCGGGCATTACACCACAGCTTGCGCTCCCTATAAAGCACTTTTGGAAAATCTAGCGGCACAGGGACTTCTTGATGATCATATTGACTGGACAAAAACGCCGAGCAGACAGCCGAACGCTGGTGGACCAAATCCTATTCCGCGTCCGGTCGGAGTGATCAACGTTATTCATGGGCCAACAACGAAGGAGGCAGCAAAACAGCTTCGTCTAGAGCTGGACAAAGCTCATAAGGTTACCCAAATTTTTTCCCTCGATCGTGCTCCTAAAAAAATGAAAATGCTTGAGCGTCCCTGGTCAATCACTTTCACCGAGCAAGATCTTCAACGCGTCCAAACACCCCATAGTGACGCTCTGGTGGTCACAGTGCAAATCTTAACTCACTTCGTCAAAAGGGTGCTTATTGATCAAGGAAGCTCGGCAGAAGTAATGTACTTATCTCTCTTCAAGGAGCTCAAAATCCCAGAGTCGTGCCTTCTCCCAGCAGAAGTACCTTTGATTGGATTCAGTGGCACTCCAGTTTGGCCTCTCGGAAGGATTACCCTCCCCGTTGTTACGGGCTCGGTTGCTTCTAATCTAGAGTTCGTCGTTGTGGACGCCCCGAGCCCATCAACGTTATTCATGAGTCAACAACGAAGGAGGCAGCAAAACAGCTTCATCTAGAGCTGGACAAAGCTCAGAAGGTTACCCAAATTTTTTCCATCGATCGTGCTCCTAAAAAAATGAAAATGCTTGAGCGTCCTTGGTCAATCACTTTCACCGAGCAAGATCTTCAACGCGTCCAAACACCCCATAGTGACGCTCTGGTGATCACTGTGCAAATCTCAACTCACTCCGTCAAAAGGGTGCTTATTGATCAAGGAAGCTCGGCAGAAGTAATGTACTTATCTCTCTTCAAGGAGCTCAAAATCCCAAAGTCGTGCCTTCTCCCAGCAGAAGTACCTTTGATTGGATTCAGCGGCACTCCAATTTGGCCTCTCGGAAGGATTACCCTCCCCGTTGTTACGGGCTCGGTTGCTTCTAATCTAGAGTTCGTCGTTGTGGACGCCCCGAGCCCATACAACGCAATCCTTGGCTGAAATTGGCTCCATTCAATAAGAGCCGTCGCCTCAACCTACCACCAGGTGGTCGGAGACCAGTTACAGGCCAGACAATGTTATGTCTCGGCCATCGGAAAGGCATCAAGCTCCAAACGAGTACATTGGGTTGAAGTCCCGGACAAACCAGTCCTCGAGGACGTCGGATCTCTTCCTGAAGAGAAATCAATTGAAGATCTTATCAAATTCCCATTCAACGAGGATGCAACACGATATTTCATGCTCAGCGTAGGTTTGCCCCAAGCCGAGAGTGAAGAAACCTTGCAGTTCCTGAAGAGCAACATTGAAGTTTTTGCTTGGACGCCGTACGATATGCCAGGCATCGACCCGAAGCTCATCCAGCACTCACTCAACGTTTCAAAATCAGCAAGGCCTGTGATTCAAAAGCCTCGGCGGTCGGCCACAATTCATGCCGAAGCAGTAAACGAAGAAGTGGACAAACTCCTCGAGGCTGGTGCCATTAAAGAAGTGCAATACCCCACTTGGCTCGCAAACCCTGTGGTGGTAAAGAAGAAGAATGGAAAATGGAGAGTCTGCGTGGACTACACCAACCTGAATGATGCTTGCCCTAAGGACTGCCTACCCCTTCCAAAGATTGATCAATTGGTAGATGCAACAGCGGGTCACGCTCGGCTGAGTTTCTTGGATGCCTATAGAGGTTACCACCAGATAGCCATGGACCCCAACGACATGGAGAAGACGACATTCATCACCCCCAGGGGCCTCTTCTGCTACCTTGTTATGCCGTTCGGTCTTAAGAATGCGGGGGCCACATTTCAAAGAATGGTATACCTATTGTTCGGACTGCTCATCGGCAAGATCATGGAAGCCTATATTGACGATATGGTCGTCAAAAGTATCAAAGCCGAGAACCACCTCTCTCATCTTGCCGAGGTCTTTGCAATACTCAAAAAGTACAAGCTACGGCTAAATGCCGACAAATGCGCCTTCGGAGTTAGTTCCGGGAAGTTCCTCGGTTTTCTGGTCACTCGGCGCGGAATAGAAGCAGATTCGAACCAGATCTCAGCTATTCAGCAGTTAAAACCACCTTCAACTCCTCGGGAAATTCAGAAGCTAACAGGGATGGCAGCGGCCCTCAATAGGTTTATTAGCCGCTCATCAGATAAATGCCACGTCTTCTTCCAAACTCTTAAAAAGCAAAGCCGACGAAGTTTCAAGTGGACGGAAGATTGCGACGCAGCCCTAACCGAGCTGAAGTCTTATCTTTGTTCGGCCCCTCTTCTCGTCAAACCAAAAGCTTTTGAAACTCTCCATCTCTACTTAGCTGTCTCTCCACATGCTGTAAGCTGGGCATTTGTCCGACGGGAAGGCTTGAAGACCAACCAATCTACTTTACTAGTCGAACCTTGCTCCCAGCATAAACCTGATATCTGCCACTGGAGAAGCTTCTTTTAGCATTGATTACAGCAGCTCGGAAGTTGCTCCCTTATTTTCAGGAGCACCCCATCATAGTTCTCACGGCGTTTCCACTTAAAAATCTCTTGAGGAAGGCCGACCTATCAAGTAGAGTATCTCAGTGGGCGGTCGAATTAGCAAATTTTGATATCCACTTTGAGCCTCGAACAACAATCAAGGCCCAAGTATTGGCAAACTTCATTGCTGAATTCACCCCCGGAAGCCCGGACGAAGAAGCATTGGTTAAGCCTAATTATGGCATGCTAGAACAACAAGAGGCTCGGACAACGTGGAACTTATTCAGTGGAGACGTCTGGAAGTTACACGTTAATGGGGCATCAAACAGCAATGGCGCGGGTGCAGGGGTTGTCCATGTAAACCCTTGTGGCGTCCTTCATGAAAGTGCTATCATAATCAACTTCCAAGCCACAAACAACGAAGCCGAATATGAAGCTCTGTTAGCTGGTCTCCGAGCCGCGACAAGTTTACAAGTTGAAGACCTACAAGTTTTCTATGACTCTCAGCTGATCGTCAATCAAGTAACAGGTGATTACGAAGCTCGGAACCCAAGAATGATAAAGTATTAAGCTACGGCTCTTGAACTAATCCGAGGGTTCAAGGGATTCCACATCGAACAGATCAACAGAGAGAAAAACGCTCATGCCGACGCTCTTGCAAGTTTGGCCTCGGTAAGCAAAGCATCCGAATATAGACACATCAGCCTCGGCGAGATCCACCAGCCAAGCTTTGAAGTCTCGGAAGAAGTGTTCAGCATTTCCCTCGGCCCTAGTTGGATGGATGAAATTGTCTCGTTCCTCAAAGATGATACGCTACCCTCTGACAAAAAGGAGGCCCACCGTGTACGCAGCAAAGCAGCCTACTATTGGATCTCTGAGCACGGCCAACTCTACAGGAAAAGCTTCACAGGGCCATATCTTCGAGTTGTTCACCCAACCGAGGTCCCAATTATTTTGACCGAACTTCACTCTGGAAGCTGTGATTGTCACTCCGGCGGGCGTTCCCTCTGTCAAAGAGCTCTCAGTCAAGGATACTTCTGGAAAGGAATGAAGAAGGATTGTGAAGAACTAGTCAAAAAGTGCAAACCTTGCCAACTTTTTTCTCCTATACCAAGGCAACCCGCTCAATCTCTCAAACCTATCACTAGCCCTTGGCCCTTTGCCCAGTGGGGCTTGGATATAGTTGGCAAACTTCCAACTGCCCCTGGGGGCTTCAAGTTTTTGATAACTGCCACAGATTACTTTTCAAAATGGGTGAAAGTCGAGCCATTAGTCACAACCACTGAAGCAGACGTTCGGCGATTCGTTTGGAGGAACATCGTCACGAGGTTCGGCGTGCCTTATGCAATTGTTTCGGATAATGGCTCCCAATTCGTCGGCAAAGAGTTAACTGGACTCTGTGCTGAATTCGGAATTAGATTCTTCAATTCAACCCCATCCTACCCCCAAGGCAACGGTCAGGCAGAAACAACAAACAAAACAATCTGCGCTGGTATCAAGCGTCGGCTAGATTCCAAACAAGGAAAATGGGCCGAAGAACTGCCTCGGGTCCTCTGGGCCTACCGCTCCACTCCAAGACGCTCCACCGGCCAAACTCCTTTTGCAATGGCTTTCGTCATGGAAGCTGTCATCCCACTCGAATCCAAGTTCCCAACCCTGCGCATTAAAACTTTTGATCCAGAAACCAACAATGATGCAGTCGCTACCGAGCTTATGTTGGCCGAAGAAAAGCGGGATGATGCCCAGATCAAATTAGCTAACTATCAACAGGAAGTTGCTCGGGGCTACAATCGGAGCGTAAGGCTTAAGAAGTTTAGAACCGACGACTGGGTCTGGCAGAAGGTTGTCCGAGCCAACCAGAAGACTAAATTCAAACCAAATTGGGAAGGACCCTACAGAGTGATAAGGGAGGTTGGCAATGGCTCATACAAGTTAGAAGACAAAGAAGGAAGGAAAATTGAGAACCCATGGAACCCTCTAAACCTCATAAAGGCTTACCTTTGAAGTTTTTCCTCGGTCTCGATCTATCACGTCCTCTTCCAACTTTGTTACTTAACACTTACCAAAGTGTTGTACCTGTTTTGGTCCTCTTTTTATTTAATGAGAAGTTCCTTCTATTTCTGAAGCATCTATGTTCTCTATATTCGATTTGAATGTTCAAAAATTCGACAAGTTAAGTTCGGCCTTCTAGCTTTTCACGATTACATTCGGATCAACCTTCAGCTAAACATACCGTGGTTCAGACAAACTTTACGTCCAGCCACAAAACAATCAACGAACTTAAAAGTTTGTTTTTAGCTCGGCTACGTTCATAATTTGACTTGAACTAAATTGCCACATCAAACAATTACTCCACCTATTACCTTGGCATAAGACCGGCATTTTGAGCCGAGCCTTACACCAAAGTAGGGGCTATCATGAGTAATTATCAAAACCTTGGAAACAAGCCAATGTTGCTTGACATTCGGCCAAAACTCAGAAAAATATTTCTAAGGCATAAGAGAAATATTCAGCATAATAACAAATTTGAGAAATAAGCTGGAGATTCAGATTTAGAAAACTCCTACATTAGAAGGCTCGGCTTGGTAAACAATTCGATGCCGTCCTTCTTCAAACTATTACACCTGGCTTGGCAAAAACCTAATGTTCGGGGCCATCCAGCCCAAAAGACAAAGGCTCAAAATAAAAAAAAACTTAAGGAGATTCCTTGAAAGATCTTCATCCACAATAGCTGGTCACCTCAATCAACCTGAACTCGTTCATCCTCAGCAACTTCCTCCTGAGCCTTGGAATGACTGTCACCTTCACCAACCTTCTCCTGTTGATCGGTGGCAGGCGCATCGATCATCTCTTCATCATCATCCTCAGGAGGCAGAGGCTGACACTCCTCCTCGGTGTATGGAAGGTCAAGGTTAGGCACAACTGGCTCGGGAAGTTGCTTCAGAAAACTTGACTCAAGCTGAATCGCCATAACACCAGCTATTGCGTCGGCACCCGCAGCATATCCCAGCCTGAAGAAGTCAGGTAACCAAGCTTCAAGCTCGTCATTGACCATTTTATGAGCAACCTGGGTATACTCTAGGGCGGCCCTTTGGATCCCGGCCTTATAACCCTAGGCATCGGCAGCTTTAATCTTCTCTTTCTCCTTCCCCTTCAACTTTTTCACTTCGGCCTCAGCAGTCTCGGCGGCAACTCTCGCTTCAGCAAGCTCCTTCTTCAACTTTTCCATCTCGGCCTCCGCGTCCTTGACCTGCTGCCCCAAGATCCTAAACTTGGTTCGCCAGGAATCTCGGTCAAACCTATATCTCTCTCGTTCGGCAGAAGCTTTGGAAGCCTTGTCATACGCCTTCAGCGCATCTTGCCCAGCCTAATCAAAAGAGCAAAGTAAAAAAAAATGATGATGATGAGTGAAGAAGAGAAGAAATAAAAAATAAAAAAAGGGGGGAGGAACAAACCTGAACAATATAAGAACACATCTCACCAAGACCTGGAAGAAGTTCAGTTGGAACTTGATCGTAATCCCTCGGCAAAGCCAGCCCTCTCAAAAGAGTGATAGCAAGGTTCGGCTCCTCTTTGACTGAGTTGTTCTGGAGCAGAACCTTGCCATCAGGCATTGTGTAAGAGGGGCTGAACTGGTGACGCACGGCAGCTTCAGTGACAGGATCGGTAAAATCAATATGAGGTTCAGAAAGATTCCCCTGGTCCTTTGATGTAGGGGCTTGGGCTGCGTCAAGAGGCACGGATTGAGGAATATTTTGCAAAACAACGTCCTCTGACGGTTTCTGTCTCTTCTCCTTTTGATGCTGTTGCTCCGAGGAGCCCCGGCTTCAGCCAGGATTAGCCATTTTTGTTGGGATCACCGGCCTTGGAATGTTCCTCCTTGACATATCTTCAGAAGAAGGCTCCAGAAGTTCGGCAGATCCGAACGGAGTAAGCCACTCCTCAGCCATAAATCCAATCCTCGGCAATTTCACTCCCCCCTGTTGCCTCTTCTTTCGAATTCCGTCGGCGTTGGAGGTTACTTTCTTCTTTTGTATAGCTTCGGTAGGCGAAACACTGGATGTCTTTTTCTTGCTCGGAATGGCCTCTTTCCCTTTTTCCTTCCTCCTCAGCACACCTTTGTAGGAGGGTCAGTAATCAAGAAGGGTCGGAGCGTGACGGCAAACCTGAGCAAGCAGCGTCTCGCATGCCTTCCCCCGAGAGTTGGTGTTAAGTACCTTGGAAATTGGGCCGAGCTCTGCAAAAAAAAAAAATTTCAATCGAGAAATACCCTCAGCAGCAAAGAAGACAAAAATAGAACGTAATAAAAGAATTGAGCACGTTCGGCCTTATCACCTCTCGTATCAGTCACTTTCGGAACAGTGTATCGACGGAGACCGTTGCCGAACTCAAAGTTTCCATGCACTTCGAGGTAAAAATCAGCCCATTTGTTGGTATCCGAAAGTCCGTCGATCAGGGGCTCCTTTTTGGGGCGCGTCGTCAAATACCGACGGCCGGATTTGCCATGTCTGGACATGGTGTATGTAAAAAATAGGTCGGTTGGGGTAAAATCGAGGTCCTGGCTCTCGATCAGAGCAATCATTGACATGATTATACGGTAAATGTTTATTGCGAGCTGGTGGGGGGCCAGGCTGAACTTCCAGAGTATCTCCCTAAGAAAAGGATGCATGGGGAACCGAAGCCTAGCCTCACAAATGGCCATTAGGGGCACGGTAATATGCTCGGGACGATGATCCCTGTGATCTTTTATATCAGTACTCTTGACTCTATGAATCAGAACATCGTCAGGAATATTGTACTTCGTGCGGAATGCTGCATATTCTCTGGGACTGCCACTGAAGTAGTGAGCGTGGGGACATAGCAAGCCTTTATCAAAAAGATCGGCATCGCTTGGAGCCGACGTCGAAGCCTGACATAAGCCTTGAATTGGCTTCTTGCCCCGCCTGTGGCTCGGTCTCAGATTGGGTTTCTGGAGAAAAACTTATCTCGGGCTCCGTAAGGAAGTCATCCGCGGCAAACTCATAATCACGCTCGGCGTTAGGGTCATCAGACACAGGGGAAGTCGCCGACATTCTAGTTGAAGCAGATTCGACTGCTCGGCCGATCCTCAACTTATGCAGCTCGAGAAGTTCGCTGATGAACTGACGATCGGATTCGGTTTCCGAGCAGTCCGAGTCTGAAGACACGTCAATGACCTCATGAGCCAGACCTAGGAAAAAAGTAAAGAGGTATTAATTTGGACGTTCGGTTTGTCTTATCGGCTCACGAGTCATAAGCTATCCTAGAATGGGTTCGGCACATCTAAAACATTTCTCTACACTCGGTCTATCAATCAAATAGTGATCATGTTCGATTACCCACCCCCCATCGGGAGAAGTCGTTCGGATAGCACCGAACGTCCTATTGGGCTCGGAAGAACAGTTTGAGTCCTGGGATGAACATCACTGTTCACCCCCAGGTTTTTCACTATTGACTCAAAACAGAAATACCCCAAAAACCCAGAAAATGTGCATAAAAAGCAAGGGAAAGAGTAAAACGATAAGAATCAATGACATACCTGAAGATTTCTATTGGAATGAGGCTTGAAAGTGAAGATCTGGATTCTAGTCAAGTTCTAGAACGGGATTGTAGAAAGAGAAGCTCCAGACGCTAGAGAGAGAAAGTGCAGAAGAGCTTTCTCTCTCCTCCTACATCGTTACTTATAGATGGAGCGGGGCTTTTCGAATTTCCCGCCCATCATTTCACCGCCGAACCCCTCACCAACCACCACGTGACACGTGGCGACTGAAAGCCTTGCCCATGCCAGCCGTCCCCTCATCTGCCAAGACATCTTTTCAACTGACACACCCATTTAAATGGTCGACAGCTGTCATCCTATGTGGGGCTCGGACGAATCCGTAGCGGGTTCAAAAGAAGGTTCTCGGATACAGCTCGGCCTAATCCAAAATCAACCCATACCAAGTAAAGAGCTTCGGCGTGGGTTGAGGGGCTATTGTAGCAGGCCGAGCAAAGTGGCCCGTGCTGTTTCCGAACGTGGTCCAGAATCCCTTTCAAACTCCAATTCATCTCTTTCTACGTTCGGGACTCCGAAGGCCTCTGCAGCCGAGGGTTTCGTTAAGTACAACTTCTATAATCGCCTCGGTTTCCAGTACCCACGCGAACGGGAATCTCGCTTGGATTGGACACCATTCGAGGTCGCATAACACGCTCGGTGCCGAATGAAGCGTGGCCGACGATCCAGCCCATCTGCGTTAGAACAGTAGCCGTGGCAATGATGATGGTCATGACGTCATCCAAACGGTTATGAAGATAATGATGGGGGCACATGAAGGTGCCAGCTCATCTTGAAAACGGTTGCAAAATCCTAAACGTGATGTAAGAGTGACATCAGCCGACGCGTGTCGAGCGTTGGTGCAATCTTGGAGACCAAGCTAAGGGTTCCCTATAAATATCCTATTATGCCTACTTGGAAGAGGTACGCACAGAAAAAACCCTAGCTCTTAATCCCTAATTCTTCCTTGCAAGAAAACTGACTCTTGCACCGGAGGGCCATCCCGGAGAACCTCCGGTGTGGTCTTTAGTCGTGCTTCGTTTTGCAGAGAAAAGAAGGGAACAAGGAGCCGACCTCGAGCCCACATTCAGAAAGTATGAACCATCCGGAACGGAGCCCCCACATAATGACTTCGGGCATCTAAACTAGCTTGCGAACACCTTGATTAATTTCTGAGGTAGTAATCCTACTGTTCACTAGCGGAATATGCCTGACTAAAGCTAGGACAAGTTCTTGAGTGGACTAATTAACCCCACGAGAATTGATATCACTGTGGAGGTTTCAAACTAAGAGAGCAAAATTCTAAGTTTTACCACATGGACAGTTTCTCAACTATGTAAACTCTCTATAATTTTTTTAATAACCAAATGTTCGGACTAGTTTACACGCACTTTAACTAATCCTCAACTACATAAACTTACAAGAGTTTAAAGTGCTGAAAGTCTTGAACAGTTCCCTAGCAGCCACCTGAAAAGTCACGAGAATGATAGAGATCAAAAGATAGCCAAAAAATTGGGAAAGGATTGGCATTCATTTTCTACTACTAATTTAATGTCTTTGGACCCAACAAGACTTGGACTTTTGGGTCTACGCCAGAGTTTAACTAGCGACATGGCTCTTGAGGGATATAATATTATTATTTAAAAATGATTCTCTCAAGTTCTTAATTTGGAATGAAGGGTAGTTCATACGTGTCATGTGGAGCTCATCCTGATCGTATTTTGAAAATCTGATGCTAGGAATTGAAACTTAAGGTGTGTAAAGATGAATGTTATTAGATCAATCTAATTAGGTTTTTAAAGTGCAACTATATTGGGTTTGCGGGATTGTTTTTTTTTTTTTATTCGTATATCTCTGTGTCTAGACAAAATAATTATGCACTTCTCGATCGACTAATCATTGAACGAACAATTAAATTACCTATTTGCAGAGTCTGTTTGAAACTAGAATAAAACTCCGTTTTAACTGGTCTCATACAATTCTCCGATTTAAAATAAGAGAAGTGGAAACAAAATTAAAAGAGAAGTCCAAGCAGAGGGTCATTACCTGCAACAAGTGGCAGTTTTAAAATGGATGTGGATCGATTTGACTCTTGAGTATGCAAAGTATGGCCCTGTTTTTGGGGTTTTTCATGTTTTGTCTTTATTTAATTTTTTTTCCGCATTTATTATTTTTGCATCTAAATTTTATGGATTATCAATTCATCTTGTTAAGACAAATTGAAAAAGGAAAAAATCATGATTTGTACCGAAACCAAACCAAAGAAAAACGGATTTTGTTCGACTTTATCATACCATTTCCTGTCTTTTTTGGGCACCCTATGCATAAGATACACCAAACCAAAGAAAAACGCGTGATTGAAATTTGACACTGGATAAAACGTATGGGGGTTTCAATTCCTTGTGGTTTCAAATCAACTCGATCATCCAAATTGAGTGGTCCAGTGTCTCAATACCTCAACCACCGTACGAGTATATATATACGGGGCTAATTGATGAGCTGACCTTGACAACCAATGGCTTTAAAACCTTTCATTTCAGGGTTTGTCTCTCGCCGCATGCTATCAATACGTGTGTGTGGTTAGTCTACACAGGCCTTTGCTCGGTCTACACGGTGTAGAAACTTTATATCCATCTCAAAATCAATTGACAATGAGTAGAGAGGTCTCAAATGTTATTAAATGGTCACTTATTCCACTCCCAAACAATGTGGAATTCTATTTCCTTAACATCTCCCCTCATGTGCAACCGTGTTTGAGGTCTGTCACGTGTGGCCACTTTTGGGTCCTATCATCGTGCAGCCTTTTTGCTGATCTGTCATCTGGGGTGTGGATTGTGAATTTTTAAAATGTGGGGTCCCCTTTCTGGTGACATGTAGAAACTTTATATCCATCTCAATACCAATTGGCAATGAGTGGAGATGTCTCAAATATTATTAAGTGATCACCCATTCCGTTAGATTTGTTAGAAAAAGTGTTAGTTGGTTATGTCAGTTTACGTAGTGTTTGCTCTTGTATTAGTTTTGCCAGCTCGCATTATAACAGAATGGGATCATCGTGCAATCCCAGGGCACCATATATGCTCAGTTCCCTGTAATTGAGAGATCATGGAAAATAGAATGCAAAGAAAGATTTCCCCTTTCCTTCTTTCTCTCTCTAGTTCTTGAGTTCTTCTCTCTACTTCTTGTTACTTTCTACACACGGGCCTTTGCTCGGTTTTAGTTGGAATCCCTGCTTGTGAATCCATTAGGTCGGGTTAGAAATGGCAATTTCAACCCATATTTTTGAACTTGTCTAAATCCGCCCATTTATAATCCAACCCAATCCAATCCGCTTATATTATATAATGGATTGAACCTATATCAACTCATATTTACATGGGCTTAGGTTGGTTGAAAATGGGTTCAATTTGGATTAGAATTAAAAGACCCAAACCCATCCCTGCACAAAAATGAACCAAAGCCCGATATACCTGGGTTCAACTCACTTCAACTTAAAATACGACTTTGCCTCTACTACTTAAAATATGACAGAGCTAGTACGTCATATCTAACTATTGATAACACCAACGAAGCAACTCAAATTTTCAGTTAATGTTATTAAAATGAGATAAACTTATCCGCGTAATCTCACATGTTCGTTTCGGCAATCAATGATTGAGATACGTTTTTAAACTATTACCGGTAATAATTATTTCATACCATTAACAATTTGTCTTTGATCTGGATCGTCCAAAACACCTGATAAAAAAATTGGCTTCTTAGCTTATTTTTGTATTTATTCAAAAGAATTAGGTTTCGATCGTAAATTTTTACTTTTTAGATTCCTCTTGTCATGATGAAGCAATAATTTTTCAAAAAATTGACGAAAAACTTACAAATGCAAAATAATTTCAAAGAAGGACAAAAAAATAAGCCAATTAGCTTATTTAACAAAAAAGCCCTAAAAAAACACTACTACAATAATAGATATGTATCACACTAAGAAAATTCACAAAGATCACGATTTTCAGTGAAAGTGTGATAAAAAGTGATGCTTAAATTTTTTTATCGCAATTTAACTCCAAAACTGAGATAAAAAGTGGGTTTTAACACGGAATAAAAGACCTCGCTCTCTTGAGGCGAGATAAAAGAAAAACAACCTCACCTTTGCGGCGTGATATAAGATTTAAGGGCGAAAAAATGAGATAAAAGATCTCACTCTTGTGGCGAGATAAAAGAGAAAAGACCTCACCCTTGTGGCGTGATAAAAGATTTTAGGGCAAAAAAGAATGAGATAAAAGATCTCGCTCTTGTAGCGAGATAAAAGACAAAATACCTCACCCTTGTGGCGTGATAAAAAAGAGAAAAGATCTCACTCTTATTGCGTGATAAAAGATTTTAGGGCGGAACAGAATGAGATAAAAGATCTTGCTATTGTGGTGAGATAAAAAAGAAAAGATCTCAATCTTGTAGCGTGATAAAAAACTTAGCGCGGAAAAAAGTGAGATAAATAATCTCACTCTTGCGGCTAGATAAAAAGCCTACCCATTTAGGCGGGCGGTTTGAATTTTCACGTGGGCGGACTGATACTCATTTAGGCGGGCTTTGAAAAGTTATGTGAGGAAAACGATGTCGTTTAAGAACTTTGAAAAGTTTTTTTTTTTTTTAAAGGTAAGAAAATAAGCCCTAATTACACTCATCCCAAAAAATCTTTATGTTTCATCTTCATCTTCACGCCCAAAAAGATATATAGAGAGAGAAGGCAAATTCCACGAATGGGTTTCACCAGTGCCAGTTGTTTCTTCGACGACGGTGAGTCGAGAATGGAGTTGGGTTTTGAGATTTTGGGGTCCGAAGTTTCTTGAGGGGCATATTTGGCTCGAGATCGTCGTCATCAATGGGTTTCTGAGGTTGTCTTATTTTTCAGCTAAAGAGCTCGTTGGCCCTGTTTTCGGTTGGATTTGGATAAAAATTAATCTTGATTTTGTGTTTAGTTTTTTTTGGAGCCTATTTTGATGTGCCACCAGTCTTACTCTGTTTCATTACTGATCACAAGAGGATTAATTAGCAGAGAGAGAAAGAAGTATTCTTGGATTCTTGCCTCTTAATTAAGCAATGATGAATTGGTTAAGTTGAAACTATTTGCCAAGTAATTCCGCAATCTGTGTTACTGTGTATGCAAGGATGGAACCAGAAGGTTTAGTGGCGGCGGCCGCTACGTCAAGAATTTTAGAAAATGCAATTATTATATGTGACAATTTTTTTTATCTCCAACTTATATAGTCTCGCCACTGCTAGGTTTTTTTCCTTATTTTTTTATTATATTCTAATCATAAATCTCCAAATTTTTTTTCAAGAAAGAAGACCCAAAAAAGTATTCCAAAACTAAATTTAATGGGCCAAAGTAAAATAATATAAATGATGATGTGTAATTAAGAAAAAAAATTCCACACTCTAACCCTAAAACAACTTAACCTAAAAAAATTAAGGGAATTTAATTATTATGCCATTATCGATGCCCAAAATTAAAATTAGTCCTTTTTCATACTCCATGTGTAAATGACAAACATCATTTATTTTAATTTTTTCTGGAGCCGATGACTATTAATATTGTAATGCATTTTTGTATTGAGGATCAGTCTTTACGAACTTTATCTTGACTTTAATTGAATCCCCGCTAATAAGCGGTGGATGAGATCTATCTCCAAATTAGTCGTTCTTTTAGGTTGGATATCGAGTCATGCAGAAAGATACCCCATTGAGTCTTCAAGCCAGCATAAGGAAATTAATGAGTACGAGGATATATATATATATATATATATATATATATACAGAGATTTTTCAGTGCTTTGGGAACACAACCACGTGGATATTCTTGTATTCTTAATTTATTTTACTTTTGCTTGAACCCAATCAAATCTACAACTATGACTATGCAACCAAAACTAATGAGCTAACCAAGATTAAGAGTGACCAATCTGATTCAAATATAGCCAGGTTCATTCGAAAATATTATTTGGAGACAGTTGCATTCTTTACTTTTTATAATCACTTATATCTCTGTGTCTCGTGCTACTTTTAATTAATTAGTTAGAGATAGATTCCTTAAATTGTCTTTCGAAATTATTCCAACTATAACATTCACGAGATCGAGAATTAAGAACCAGATCAGAATTTACTATGGGAGGATTTCTTGACCTGGGAATTATCCTACTGACAAGTACGTATGTATACTATTCAAATATTCTTGGTCTCTCTTTTGGTTTCATTTAATTGAGAATGATGGTTTGGTGTCTAATGAGAGAATATTATCAACTTATTGTTGAACGAGGGAATCAAAAGGACCGAATGAAATTCATTTTCCATTGAATTAATAGGTCCCCACCTTATCAACTTATTGCTGACAAGTACGTATGTGGACTATTCAAATAGTCTTGGTCTTTCTTTTTGGTTTCATTTAATTGAGAATGATGGTTTGGTGTCTAATGAGAGAATATTATCAACTTATTGTTGAACGAGCGAGGGAATCAAAAGGACTGAATGAAATTCATTTCCCATTGAATTAATAGGTCCCCACTTTATCAGCTGGTGGCAAACAAGGGCCTCATATGTTATTATTGAAGCTGACTGCAAAAGTCTTCACTGAAAGTTTGCTAAAATAAACAAACGAAATGTCTCAATTGCACATTGAATGAGCTTATCCCCACACACGGTCATTCTTGTATTTGAGAAGGATTGTGTGTGGAATTTTTTTGCTCAAATCCAATATTGGAAGACTCCGCACTTCATTAATTTGTTTGTTTGTTTATTTGTTTGATTGAAGATTCGTCCATTTGGATTGGAGAAGCTAGTAAATGTTATTTTTTTATTGTTGTGGAAATTAGTATTTTGCGAGACTTGATTTAAGTGAGAGTTTTGGTTAAGAGTTTCTGATTGCACTTTTGGTGAGAGAATTTATAATAAATGGTCATACAATATAATATTGCAGAATGAATGAGCATTGGATCCACATTATAATATTGCATCATTATAATGTATGACCTATAATGACTTGCGCCAGCTGACATGCTAACCAAGGATGGAACAAAGGGGGTCTAATGGCGGCGACTGCCAGGACAAGAATTTTAGAAAATGCAATTATTATATGTGACAATTTTTTTTTATCCCAAACTTATATAGTCTCATTACTGCTAGGTTTTTTTTTCTTATTTTTTATTATATACTAGTCATAAATCTTCTATTTTTTTTCATGAAAGAAGACCCAAAAAAGTATTCCAAAACTAAATTTAATGGGCCAAAGTGAAATAATATAAATGATGATGTGTAATTAAGAAAAAAAATATTTCACACTCTAACACTAAAACAACTTAACCTAAAAAAATTAAGGGAATTTAATTATTTTGCCATTATCGATGCCCAAAATTAAAATTAGTCTTCGTTTGTACTCCATGTATAAATGACAAATATCATTTAGTTTAGTTTTTGTTATGTTACTTTAATTTTTTCCGAAGCCGATGACTATTAATATTGTAATGTATTTTTTTATATTTTTTTAGTATACATTTCGCCACTGCTAGGGTAAAATTGTGGTTCCGTCCTTATGTGTACGTAATAGATAGGCATGCAATGTTATGTCAGAGGCATTTCAAAAATCACTCACTTTCTCTAATTGGAAATCAATTCAGTGCTAAGCACATGACTATATTGATGGCGTACGTAAACCTCTGGATTAAACCAAATGGGAAGTTTCAGCGTATGTATTTTTATATATATTTTAATACCATGTTAATTGCATTTTAAAAAATTCAGCAAATTTTAAAGAAAAAAAAGTTTTTTCACTTTAGGAAGTAAATATAAATATTTTTGTTTTCCTAATGAAACAGAAGTTCTTGGATAGCTTAGTGGTAAGGACTTGAGAAATCAACCAAGAGTGCGTGGGTTTGAAACTTGGTAATGACAAGAAAAGACGGTCTAATAGATTCAAAGAAAAGATCACGCGCAATAATTTTTCATCTCAGTTTATGGTGTGATTATTTTGAACTTTCAATCACGGTTACAGACCGTGATCTAAAGTGACATACAATCACTTTCAAAAAAGAGAAACAATCACGCCCAAGAGAAACAATCACAACTTATAATCATGATAAAAGAGAAACAATCACGCCTTTTGGCCGTGATTGTTTCTCTCCTTCAATCACGGTTTATAACCGTGATAAAAGAGAGTGACTTACAATCACACCCAGATCCATCACGGTAGCAGGAGCGTGATAAAAAACTTACAATCATGGTCAATATCTGTGATCTTTATGATTTATTGTAGTAGTGAAAGATTATTAGGCTAGGGTCCAAACACCCGTAAATTACTTATAGTTCGTTTTTTGATTAACTAGTAAGGGTCCACCTGCTTTGCACGTGAAGTTCATCAAATCAAGAATTAGTCTGTTTGTAGATTTGGTTACTTATCTTGACATTAACTAACTAAGATATCCGATAAAAAATAAAAAAAGAACTAAGTTAGATATCATCAATGCAAAACTCACAACCTTATAACGGGGCCACCATTGAATTACAACATAATTTGTTGTAAAAGTAAATCAACAGCTTTACGCATGCACCAGTTATATATATGTCTAGTTATCACAACCTTCGAGTCTACTTATTGAATTACAACATAATTTGTTGTAAGTGTTCTGTAATTTTAAACATTGAGCATTTAGTCAATGAGTTTGTGGACTTCGCTACAGGTAGGTCTGAGTTTTTTTTTTTTATATATATATATCTATGGCATTGACATTCTGTCAGTCACCGATCCCAAAACCAATTTTAAAGGAGGACACATTTTCATCCTTCCGATGTAAGATATTGTACTTGAAAAATATTTAACTTCACTTTCAAGCAACCAAACAACGGCAGTTAGGTATAACATTATTTGGCAAATGGAGCCTAATTCTCTCTAAATAGAATATTTCGGCAAATTATTTGGCGTTCTTTTCTTCTTATTAATAATGATATGTTTTCTATCATTATTATTATACTAGAGTTTGTCTGTGCCTAAAGATACGATACAACGTGAGATCTAATTAGTGGCGCTTGTGTAATTAATATTGTTTGAGAGAGAGAGCCGTAGGATTTATGGAGCAAATTAATGGTTATGATTTATAGAGAGATAAGATTCAAAAACCCTTCTCCCTTATTATGTAGATGTCCTGTGCATTTATAAACTGTACGTGGCTATTCATCACAATGGCGTTTGGAATTTGAGCATGATTCATTTGTGCTATATTAGTTCCCTTTTTTTCCAAGCTGGATATCCGCTTTGTATGTTCCCAGTTTCAAACATCCACTTAGAATATTCCTTGAACTTTTCTCACAAATATCGGCACGTGGAATAAATGGAAGGACAGCAGGAGCAATTCATCAAACACCTTATGCGCAACGAGTATTCATCAAACTTTTGTGCATGATATTTAACATAAAAGCAAGAAAAGCTTCAATGTAGATTCACCATGAGAGAGAGAGCAATACACATTTTTTCAGAAACTTACCGGTGTATTCTACCGACGCGAACATTTAATTTCAAATGGATGACTTAGGTAAATTTTTCCCCATAATTCAGTCTTGAATTTAGAACGGAGGAGAATCTAGAGGCTCATTCAATGGAACTCTTGACTGTCGGAGGGTATTCAGTCTTGAATTTAGAATGGAGGAGAATCGAGAGAGTCTAATTCAAGGAAACTCTTGACTGTCGGAGAGTTGAGAGGGAGAAGGACATTCGAGAGGCTCTTCAAATGGTCTAGGAGAGTTGTGAGGGATGCAACAGTTGTCTTATGCTTGAAGATAACACGGTTCATAGGGGATTGTGGTTTTGGAGAGACACAATAGTTTGGAATGAAATGTTGTGTTTTCCGTCGCTGCGAAAAGGCGTGGTATTGTTTTCAATTGGGATGGGTCTGTTATTTAGGGTTTATTTGACGGGTATTTTTGGAAGTAGAAGTGTGGGAAACACTTTTGAGGCTTCACGTTTTTATAAGTAGAGTAGATAAATGTATAACGAAGATGATATGTATGTACATGTGGAGATTAGTCAAGATAAAATCCTAGACACCTTTGTTAGGAAAAGTATATAAAAAAAGACCCTTAAGTTAATCACATGCAAGAAACGGAGATTATAAAACGATGCTACCCACACATATTAAGAACATGATTTTAAAACACATAACAATATAACATAAATGGAAAGACTCCGAACATAATTGTCTCATAGTTGTATCAACGATGCTATCCACACATATAAATAGATACATATTTTACACAAATTTTTTGTGGGGCCCACATCGAGTCCCACACAAAGAATCCAAGCCGTTCATTAAATGTAAAATATTTTTTCAAGAACCTCCACAAAAAATCAACTCAATCTGATACTTTTAAATGCTCGATTGAATCATCCAATTTTTTATTTTGATTTCTAGGTAATGAATATAGTTAGATGATTGGATCAAACATCTATAGATATTAGATTGAGGTGATTTTTAGCGGAGATTTTTGAAAAAATATTTTACAATTAATGATTGCCTTGAATTGTTTGTGTAAGACCTGAGGTGGGCCAAAAAAAAATCAAATAAGTCTGCCCCTTTCTTTCCACTTGAAAGAGGAAATAAATAAAGTGCGCCAGAAAAATCAGACCACCGAAACCGAATCATACCTTTTCACAATGCCGAACATATTCAACTACCTTGCTCTGGCTCTCTCAGCCGTTCTGGTGGTTTTCCCACCTCCTTCCACCGCTCAACCACCACAAAATCGCGAAGCCGAAGCACTTCTCCGGTGGAAACAAAGCCTACGCAACCAAACAATCGTCAGCTCGTGGATTTTCAACCAAACAAATGGCAACTCTTCAGCTTCAAGCCCATGCAACTGGCGTGGAATTTCATGCAACGCTGCAGGAAATGTAACCGGGCTGAACCTTGCCTACACGGGACTCCAAGGTACTCTTGACCATTTAAACTTCTCATATTTCCCTCTCCTCCTCCGTCTCGACCTCAAATACAATCAACTCACCGGTACCATACCCACCAACATCGGCCTACTCTCGAATCTCGTGTATCTTGATCTCTCCACTAACTCTTTCTCAGGCACAATCCCTCTCTCTGTCGCGAATCTCACCAAGGTTGTCGAGCTGGATTTTGGGCGAAACGCCATAACAGGGCAGCTTGACCCGCGGTTATTTCCTGACCGCGGGTCAAGTCAGGCTAAAACCGGCCTGCTCAGCCTCCAAAGGCTACTCTTCCAGGGTACCTTGCTCAGTGGTCCCCTCCCGGCGGAGATAGGTAATTTGGAAGATTTGACAATCTTGGCTTTAGATAACAGCAGATTTTCTGGCCCAATTCCTCAGTCTTTGAGTAATTTGAGTAAGATAACTTTCCTACATCTTAACCTAAACGAATTCTCTGGCCAGATTCCTAAGAATTTCGGCACCTTGACCAAGTTAACTGATTTGAGCTTGTTTTCGAACTACTTATCTGGTCCAGTACCGGAAGAAATCGGAAATCTTTCATCATTGGTTGTTTTTCATCTAATTTATAACAACTTGAGTGGTCAATTACCTCCACAAGTGTGTCGAGGCGGAATGCTAGCGAATTTCACCGCGGGGTACAATAACTTCACCGGTCCGATCCCGGTGAGCCTCAAAAACTGCACATCCTTGTACAAAGTCCGGCTTGATCATAATCAACTAACAGGAAATCTTGATCAAGATTTTGGAGCGTACCCAAACCTCACGTATATCGACTTGAGCCACAACAATTTACAAGGGAAAATCTCACCCACATGGGGAGAATGCAGTAACTTGACACGGCTGAATCTTGGTGGGAATTCCATTGGAGGTGAAATCCCAATGGAGATCTCCCAATTGAACCAGCTAGAAGTGCTTGACCTTTCTTCCAATAAGATATCCGGGAGAATTCCGGCTCAAGTTGGACGATTGTCGAAACTATGGACGTTAAACTTGAGTGACAACCAAATTTCTGGTCAAATACCATTCGAAATCGGGGGACTGTCCAATTTGGCTTCTCTTGATCTCTCCATGAACATGCTAAGTGGACCGATTCCGGGTCAAATTGGAGACATCTCGAGATTGCTGTTTCTAAGCCTGAGTAAAAATCAATTGAATGGGAGCATTCCCTATCAGATTGGTAATCTTGGAACTTTACAAATACTGCTTGATCTTAGTTCCAACTCACTCACCGGAGCGATTTCACCTCAACTCGGGAAGCTGATTATCCTAATAGCTTTAAACCTCTCCCACAACTCTCTCTCCGGTTCTATACCGGATTCGTTTAGTCGAATGCTCAGCTTGTCAACCATCGATTTGTCGTACAATGAACTGGAGGGTCCTCTGCCTGACTCCAAGGTTTTCAATTCGTCTCCGTCCGAAGCGTTTTCTCATAACAAGAATCTTTGTGGTGATCCAAACCAAGGATTGACACCATGCAACAACTCAGTGTCTGGGGGCGGTAAGGAAAACGAAGGAAACTCGCGGTTGATCATTATCGCAGTTTCTCCCTTGTTAGGCTCGTTGTTTCTCTTGCTTCTGCTTGTTGGGGCTATCGCGCTTCACCAAAAAAGTAACCGCAAAAGCCAGAAAGAATATGCGGTGAAGGGAGAAAACATCTTTTTGATCAAGAATTTCTGTGGAAGAATTGCATTTGAAGATATCGTCCGTGCTACAGACAATTTCGACGATGCATACTGCATTGGACAGGGAGGATCGGCCAGAGTCTACAAAGTTGACTTACCAAGTGGGCAGGTATTTTTGGAAGTTTCTAATAAATTTTCTCTATCCTTCCTTTAGATTGATAACTATCTTACATTCTGTGTAAATCCTCAACAGGTAGTAGCAGTTAAAAAGCTATTCATGAATGAAGGCTCAGAGATTGGGGAGATCAAGAGTTTTGCGAATGAGGTAGCCACGCTGACAGAAATAAGGCACCGGAACATCGTGAAACTCTACGGCTTTTGTTACCACAAAAAGCACACTTTTTTGGTTTGCGAGTACATGGAGAGAGGAAGTTTGGCAGATGTTTTGAGGAGAGAGAAAGATGCCAAGGAGTTAGACTGGAGTAAGAGAGTGAACGTAGTTAAAGGGGTGGTTCACGCTTTATCTTACCTGCATCACAACCGCGTGCCTCCCATAATTCATCGGGACATATCGAGCAAGAATGTTCTGTTAGACTCGGAAATGGAGGCTCATGTCTCTGATTTTGGCACGGCAAGGTTTTTGAAGCCCGATTCTTCAAATTGGACCGCGGTTGCAGGCACGTTCGGATACATTGCTCCAGGTAACTTTAATTAGTGTTCAAAAGGCCATCCTTTATTTGCTTGGCCAGCTAGTTTGATTCGCGAGTGAGAACTAACATGTGACATTGTTGGTGTGTTTTTTTTTTCCCCCCTTGGCATGGCCAGAATTATCGTACACAATGGCAGTGACAGAGAAATGCGACGTGTACAGCTTTGGTGTTTTGACACTTGAGATTCTGATGGGATCGCTTCCGGGAGAACTCAATTCAAACCTATACTCATCCGTTGACAACGAACGCATACAATTGGCAGATGTCTTGGATCCTCGTCTTCCACCTCCTACTAGTCAGAAGCTACAAGATGAATTGGATTCCATTTTGAATCTAGCAGTCTGGTGCTTGCGCGTCGATCCACATTCTAGGCCTACCATGTACGATGCATCTCATTTGTTTGAGATGAATGCCAGAGCTGGCAGAGTGAGTCCAAAGTTGGTTAAATCTGTTAGAAAGGGTGTTGATGAGCTGCCCATGCTCAGTTAGTAAGCTTGATATTTCTCTCTCTCGTTCTCTTTGTTAGGATTCCACCCAAGTGGGGTGGTGTGCGCAAAGCACATGATCACTCTCTATCTTATTTCTTAACGTGTATTTGGGTTTTCTTGTCTATATATATGCATGTATAGAGCGTAGGGAACGGTGTGTGACATAATGTGAAGGAGAGGGTGAGGTGAGCGTGGGGGGCCGGTCTGTGGCCTCCCGTAGAGGAACCGGCGTGTGGTTCCCGGAGAGGTTTTTCAGCTTTATGTATATTGTGTGAATATATATGTATATTGTGTGGTTCTAGGCGTGTGGTTCCCGGGGTGGTTCAAGGGACACCCAAAAAAAATACATAAAAAAATACCTCATAGTTTCCGATCAAATTTTGATAATCCGAGCCACTCAATGTGAATAGAATTTGATTTTAAGGGTACCCGCGAGAAATCAACAAAAAAAAGACCGGACAGGGCTTGATCTGAGCAGTTTTTAGCTCAGATTTGATGAACGATTCAATTAAAAACTGGCCAAAACAAGCACTTCCCGGTAATTTTTTTGCCGATTTCACGCGAGCACCCTTAAAATCACGCTCTACACACATTCAACGGCTTGGATCATAAAAATTTGATCTGAAACTATGAGATTGAGATTTGGAATGTTTTTTTAGGTGTCCCTTGAACTGCCCCGATACACACACACATGTATAAAAGGGAGTTTTTCTCTGAAATTACTGTGTGGGTTTGCATGTGTGCGTGTGGTCCCTCCGGTCCTAACAATCTCTTTCGGTCGTGTTATCAGGGTTAGAGTCAGGATTTTTAGGCAGTGGTGTCGAGTACCAAAAGCCATGATAATGTGCAGAGGACTTCGCGATGAAAGGAAAATGTTGTTATTTTAGGTGTCTCAGGGGCTATTTTCCTACTATTAGCGGTGTCAAATACAATATGTAATAATATAACCGAAATCCTTAGGCATCTCCGACATCGTTTCGCCTTATCAAAGCTCGCTGATGTATCCTTTGGCTCGTTGGTGTATCCATTAGGACTTCATCATGTATCGTAACCAATGACCCGGTGACTTGCAGAACTGTAGACGTTGTCGATGATTGTTGGAAAGAGGAGCGATATACAAATTCCAGTCTCTCATTTTTCTAGTGTACTTTAAAGATTGATTTCAGCTTCTACTTTGAAGATTGGTTTCAATTTGGAAATTGATTCATGATAGCCTGTGGAGGTGATTTCACTCAAAGATCGTATCTGTTTTTACCTGATTCTTGTTTTTAGCCGAATTGTGATCTTGAGAACTTCAACTTGAGATCCTCAATCCTTCCGAAATTCCGTACCTTAGTAACAAATTCATCATTCATGGTTGCATTTGTTAGCAAAATTTTCTGAATAGTCATCATGCATTGTGATTTTGCATCCGCTTCTTCTTAAACGAATGCCCCAAATTCGAACCACCCATTTTTTTGATAGACTAACACGCTGCAGTCCAATTGATTCAGTACAAATCAAGAGGATCGATTGTCCAAAACAAATTGGCAAAGAGTAGAGAGGTCTCGTGCTACTAACTGATGGAACTATTCTCGAAAAACATCACTCAAGTTGTCACATAGAGCCACTTTCTGGTTCTATCTTGATGCAGCTTTCTTTTTGTGTATTGTCATGGAGTGTGGGATATTTCAATTTAATTTGGGATCGAATAGATCATACTATGTAGAAAATTTTATATCTATTCCGAAATTAAATGACAATAATTGGAAAGGTCCTTCATGTTATTAAGTATTATTTCATTTCTGACCCAAGCATCATGAGACTGTACACTAACTTATTCTACAAAAACTATTTTGTAAGACTCTCTCTCTCTCTCATATTAACTTTTTGGGAAAATGACCGGAAAGTGGTGTTTACCCAAATAATTTAGCAATTCATGGGGTGTAATTCACAAATCACCACTGTCATGACATTCCAAAAAGTATTCACCAACACATGGTATGGAAACTTTAGTTTACAATTTTACCCTCATATAACACTTCAAAAGCCCTAGCCACAAAATTTCAGCTTTTCTCTTCTCTCTCTCTGGAATGGAACCCCCCCCCCCCCCCCGCCGCTCTCTCTCTCTCTCTCTCTCTGCTTTGTGTCTGTACAGAGTTTCGACTTTCGAGCGAGTTCGCACTTATGCGAGGGAGTTCCTACTTTCGTATACGGAGTATCTCTATAAAGCCACCGTCGACGACAACTACAAGGACGACGGACTGGAGGAATCTGGTCAGCACCCTTTGACTCACATAGGAAAAAACTCCCATATGAGTATTATCTTAGATACCCACACCTCTGCTGCGATTTCATTCGAATAAGAGCAAATAGATCCCACCAATCAATTGATCAACAAACTAATTCTATGTGCTAATTGTTTGAGGCCTCCAATTCTCCGATCTCAAATTCCTAGAATGGAAACAATGCACACGTCGCGGAAAAATTAAATTTTTTTTATAAATTAGTGTTGTAATAGTCAATCATAGGAGAAAAGATTCTTAAAAAAATATGATTTGTTTCATGTTAACCGAAAGATTGGTCTTTTCTAATACCAGACGTAATCTTCTATAATTAATAACTTGTTCTTTTAAATATCAGACAATGATGTAGTCTTTTATAATTAATAACTTGCTCTTTTAAATCTCAGACAATGACGTAGCCTTTTATAATTAATGGCTTGCTCTTTTAAACCTCAGACGATAGAAATAAAGTTCTCTTAGAAAATATGACTTGGTCCGTGTTAATAAAAAGATTGATTTTTACAAATATTCGACGTATTCTTTTATAATTAATGACTTACTTTTTTAAATCTTAGACAATAGAAACAATGTTCTTTCAGAAAATATGACTTGGTCCATGTTAACAAAATGGTTGGTCTTTACTAATCCGCGGTATAGTCTTTTATAATTAATGACTTTCTTTTTAATACCTCAGACAATGGTTAATCATATGAAACAAGGTTTTCTCTGGAAAAAAAAAAATATGACTTGGTCATATTAATAAAATGATTGGTTCTTATTTTTACTTGACGTAATTCTTTATAATTAATGATTTGCCATAGAATTAATAGTCGTAAACATTAGTAGTGGTGACGTGGATTTGGATTAGTTTAGTAGTAGGGGGTTTGCTTGAATTAGGGCTTGGATTATGAAGCCAGGCTTTGGATTAGAAAGAAAAGTCTTCCCCCTGTTTTGCATCGAATCCAAGACCAAACCCAAAACAAAACAAAAAACAGTTTCATAAACCCACAAATTCCGACCTCATCACTGCATATACTTGTACAATAACTCCTCATATCCATTTCCATATGCAATCCATACCCCTCTTTTGGGTTTTCTTCTATTTCTGAAGGTTAAATAGGCTCGTGAATTGGCTTGTAAATTATGTGGTATAACCCAACTGTTAAATTAAATCAGTTAAACAAGTGGGTTTGGAAGAAGAGAGAGAATGATGGGTTTGGAATAGAGAAATTGATGACGTCGGCTTGTTTCTCTAATGTTGGCCTGAGAGAGAGAGAGAGTAGTAGTAGTACAGTTGAAGAGCTTCAAGGAACTTGACGTGTTCTTCATCGGTCCAGCTCTCTCTGGACTTGGTAATAGTGCAAGGCTTCCTCACCTTCTTAATTTCCATCAGTACATGGAGCTGAGTTGTTCGCTGCCATCGATAACGACCATTGGGAGACCGAATTCATGGGCGGTGGCGATTAAGGTGCCGTTCTAACTCTACAGTAAAAAGAACTTTTACAAAAAGAAGATTTTTTAAATTCAAATATAATGAAAATGAAAAATATTTTTTTAATTTTTTTTGCACCGTTTAAAAGATCTCGATGAAATTTATCAAACGAAATTCATATTGGTAGAAAAAATATTTACGTAACACATTATTTTTGAACTTGAAAAACCTTCTTTTTCTAAAATATCTTTTTACTGTTGAGTTGGAACACCCCCTAAGAGTCTTCCAGTGGTGACCGCAGAAATCGAATCAGCAGGAGATGACAAGTATAAGGGTATATTGTTATGAAGAAGTTATGTAACCATGTACTACTATTGGTCAATATTATTTGACTAAGTCAAATGGCTTTTTGTTAAAAATCACCAGCAAACCACTTCCTCCATTTTAGGGAATCTTCTAGAATTGCCCATCAATTACCGTGGGTCATGGGCTTGGCAAATTAAACTCAAACAACAAAAACCCAATTAAATTCAAATCCGTTATTGAGTTAAATTAAAATTAATCGGGCCTATTTAACATTATCTTAGCCCATTAATTTTAATCTAACGTCTTTATTTTTCGGCCCAATTTAATTAAATGTAAACACATATGCACAGCACCGTCCCCCAATTCCATTTAAACAAACCCAATTGTATTATTAATTCTATATCACCTGCCAACTCCCCAGTTAGTTGATTTTGATTGGGTCATGTGTGGATACACTCTGTATGGTTTGAAAGAGTACAATAACACCCCTGTGCAATTTGGTTTTTTGTGAAGTGTGCATATAACACCCAATTCCATCCATAATAATGTCAAGTGTGTGGCGGCCGGACGTGCATCAAAAGTTTGATATACTCTCATCTTCTCCCTTGATTCTTCTTCTTCTTTCTCAATCTAACCAATCCATCTCATGTACTAAAAATTAGATCTTAATCGTTGATGTTGTAGATTTTGACAAGTACTACATCCATACCAAAATTCAAGTTGATCAAAAAAATGAAAACCTCATGGTTAAATCGAATTTATTATGAAGGAAACTTTCAAATTTAAATTTATCATTCATCTTAACAAGAATTAAATTACCGAGTTACTGATATTTGATCAAATTGAAATTTTTTTTATTTATAGAGTTGGTCTACAATTTGATGCATAGAATATCTTCAGTTTATCACTGATTTATTGATTTTTTTTCATTCAACTTCCCTACAATTGATTGTTTAATCAACTTCAGTCTATTGCTACAAAAAAAAATTATTGACAAAGAAAAAAGGCAGCTTACAAATATACGAGACTCGAACCTAAACATTAATTTGTCCGGATCGGTAAGCAGTCTCTTTATTCTGAATGATTTATTTTGACATCACGAAAATCAAGGATTAATATTCTGAAAAGAAATCCCTGATATTCCTATATGTGGTGGCCCCAGGGATCATCCTGTCTGTTCCAGAGCTTCTTATCTGTTGAAACAGGACAAATGACATGTTAACAATGGCAATCTTTAGGGGCAAAAAAAATAAAAAAAATTGCCTTAAAGCTTTAGATAAACTCAGTGACCTTTTCTTTTAAAGATCATAACACATAAATTAATGTCATGAATTCGGTTGATGTTATGAAATTATATTTATGTACATGTTAAGAATTTCTATTCAAAAGTAATAAGATTGAGTTTTTTTTTTTTTTTTTTGTCAAGCGGTATACATCAGCAGGGATTAGGAGTAGTTAGTAAGTTATTCCACAGATGGTCCAAAGGCTGTCCATAACCCTAAACCACAAATGCTCACGATGGGGCTCGAACCTTGGCCAGCCTCCCACAAGATCAAGATTGATGTTGTCAACTTATGTCCAGATATTGTGAACTTTAATTTTTACTTTTTTAGAGGTTTATACTGCACACATACTCAAATACAGGGTGTGTGTGTGGTAGCATTTTCCTTGGGTTGCTTATAAACTGAATTTGTTTATAAACAATGTTGAACCTTAACTGGGAATTGTTTTCAGATCAAGTGAATGACAAATAAGAGTATCTCGAGCAGATATTGTAAAAATTAGATTTAAAAGTGTATTTTGCTACTTATTTAGCATTCTGTTTTTTTTTTTTAAAAACCTTATTATGTACTCCCTCTGTCACATTTTTAATTGGGTGTAAAAATACAAAAAAAAAAAAACAATACACAAAAATATATTTTTTGGGGATTAAAAAATGCACAATTTTTTGCAAGGAACATTTAAAATAAGACGGAGGGAATATTTGGTAAGAGTATCTCCAACAAATGAGAAGTTAAAGGAGAAGCAAACTTACAAGGGACATTGGAATTCGAAGTCTCGAGCAGTTCCCTTGCAGCCGCCTCCAAAGCAAAAAACAAGGGTAAAGATCAAAAGAACTTTCCAAAGTACAAAAAACATTTTCAGAGCCATTTTTTCTTTAGTATAATTAGGGAAGGGGATCTAGGGTTCATGACCCTTTATAGCACAAAAGAAAAACTGCGATGACTTGGGCCACAATAAAAAAAGTTTATATCCTTTGTTTGACTGGTCTTTTTAACTGATTCGGTTTCACTTATCATTGGTTTGGCTTGAGTTGTGTTGCTTTACAATTCTATCACAATTTGTATTATTCAATTTGACTATTACATCATGAGAAATGATGAGTTTTCTTCTCCATGGAAGTTTATGCTAGAGACTTGCTAGTCATTAAATTTACTTTATCTCGTTTTGAAGGGTGTCGGTGATCGAAACAACGACGTACACGTCCATCTTGGCCTATCAGGTTCACGTCTTTCAGGTTCTTGGCCGAGACCACCGTTATGCCTAGCGGACGATACTCTATTGATCTTTTTTGAAACAAAAGGTTTCTTTAAGGGATCTTGTCTTTTGATTTTTTTGTTGATAGTATGTGAGAAAGCGGTGGAGATTAGAATCAGGATTTGGGTGTCTATATGTATTAGAGATCGGGCACACACGATTGAGAGGGGATGGAGAGAGATCAGGGGTAGATGCTGCGACGGCTACCAGTGGTGGCCGCTCGGCGACGGCTGTCAGTGCAAGGAAGAAGAGAAGGGGCTAGGGTTTCATGGTTATATGTCTCAGATTTATCTCTGTTTTTTATGATGTAAGAGAACAAATTGGGACATATAAGATTATATGTGCACTTTTGTTAATGTATTAGCAAACATAAGGTAAAAACGCAGATTGTGACATTTAATTTTATATGTGCACTTTTTCAGCATGTAGAGAACATATTTGGTATGGTACAAAGTTCAAATATACACACATAATATTATATGTGCTTATATTGGCAAAAAATACGTTGTAGATATCAATAGATAACCTTATATGTGTCAGATTTATCTTCGTTTTTGATAACGTGCAGAGGACAGATTGGGACATATAAGATTATATGTGCACTTTTGTTGATGTAGTACAAAACATAAGACAATAACGCCAATTGTGACTGATAACATTATATATTAAGGGAAGGGAAAGGAAAGGCTTAAAACAGGTTTAAAAAAAAAAAAAGAAATTTTAAGTGGTGGTGGGTTCAAGAATGGAAGAGCTCAAAACAGGAATAAAAAAAAAGAAATTAAAAATTTTTGTCACACATATAACGTTATATGTTTGCGGGGTGGTGCTGGAGGTGGAGTGGTGGTGGTGGCGGAGGTGATGGTGGTGAGGGTGGTGGTGGTGTGGTTACGTGGTTGCAACAAGATCGAAAAAAATGAAAAATATATATTTTTTGTGTTAGCCAAGCAAGACTCTTGTTTCTTTTACATAGGGTAGTTTTGTCATTGGAATTATTAGTGGACTAAAGAGGCTAAGAACTTTATAAGTGAACTAGTAGAGTTAGAAACATGTTACAGTAGGTTTGTCGCATCGATATATATAAAGTTTCTACAATTTTGAGATTTGAATTTTGTCGACCCATCTACTAAGTTCTAAGTGGGTTGGCGAGGTGTATTTTCGGGTACGTAGAATATTTGGTCGAATCTAATATAGGTCGGGTATTGGAGTACTACGCAGCTGGAAAATTGGATCATTGTCCATTGGAGTGGGCAATCTCGTCCACGTTCCTGCGGAACCTAAGCACAAACGAAGAGAAGGCGATTTCTTGTTGAAAAATGGAGCTAAGTTTTTGTGTTTATGTTTTAATCATGTCTTTCAAATTATTGTGATAATAGATTTTTTTGCAAAAAATGCACGTTTTAATTCAATTTCGTCACCGTCTTCAATAAAATTCGTCCATAAATACCCCATCACTCCGACCCTAGGGCATACCACAATATTTCTCATGCCCCACCAGTCTAGAAGAGAGAGAAAAATCGGAGAAAATCGAACTCCAATCCATGGAGTTTTAGAGAGAGAAAGAAAGAGAGAGAAAAGTGGGTTTTGTACCAAGACCCGACCGAAACCCAATTCGATCGTTCCAAACTCTTCCCACAACTCCTAGCATCACCAAGCATCGTCCAATTCGATCCCAAGGTTCCCCGATCAAAGAAACCGAAGTCATCTTCCCAAAAATTCAAGTTTCGGTTTTAAATCAATTCAATCCGATTCAAGGTATTATAATCCATTCCAAACACTCCTCTAAGTATATTAAGTGTTTTTATGCTTAACCCAATAGCCCAAATGGACCCATGCATCGAAACCGAGCCAAAACAGCAAAAAAATCGAATCTGGCCTTGAGTTTGCGGCCGCAAGGTGCGGGCCACGAGAACCAGACGCAAGGTTTCGGCTGGAGGGTCCACCGCAAGGTCAAACGGTCAGACCTTGCGGTTTGATCTGTTTTTGTTCGAAATGACTTTTCGACATCCCGAACACCTTTTTTGACACCCGGACTATTTTTTCTAAACTTTTCACACCTTAAAGATCATAACTTGGTAAGATCATATTTTTTTTATTTAATTATCTATTTATTAAATTATTTATTAGTTATCAATCAAAGTTTTTAAACGAAAAATCTTTGCGACCTTCCAAACAATGTTTTAACACCCAAACTAATTTTTTCCTAGACTCCTTGCATCTCAAAGATGATATCTTGTTAAATTATTATTTTTTTATTTAAATTACTATTTATTGTTATTTTTATAGTGTTTCCAATTAAAATTACTTTACGACCATATAAACCTTATTATTAATGCCTGAGTAATTTTATTTAGACTCCCTACATTTCGAAGATGAAACTTTGTTAACCTCAACATATTTTAATTAGTAAATTATTTATTATCTATTTACTTCACTTTTGGCCACTTAATTTAACGTCTTCATTTAAAATAATCTCGCGACCCTCTGAACCCAAATTTTGATACTATTCTTTTAAAAAGCTCTTACTTATTATCATCTTGGCCATACGAGATTAAGGGCAACGGCCCATTCATAAAAGGTTGTGTGATTATTTTGCTTGTAGGTTGTATTAATTATTATTCGTTTTAATTGTATATTGCACTATTACTTGATTTGAATGCTAGATTGGACCCTAGAGACATGGGGTGATATGCGAGTAGAATTCACCTAGACAATGCTAGATAATGGATGAATTGAAAAGTTTTATTTTTAGATTGCCTGCATGCGTGATTTTG
Source organism: Rhododendron vialii (assembly GCF_030253575.1). NCBI lineage: Eukaryota > Viridiplantae > Streptophyta > Magnoliopsida > Ericales > Ericaceae > Rhododendron > Rhododendron vialii. The sequence continues at coordinate 8,203,143 of NC_080558.1, read as the reverse complement.
AGATGTGATGAGATTGTGATGAGATTGAAACTGGCGGGTGTCCAATGATGAATTGATAGACTGGCGGGAGTCCAGTGATGATTGTGAAGTGACTTGTGAAGTGGTATATAAGATAGGCGAACCCTAGTTGTGATTCAGGCATGATAAGCTTTCCCCTTGTTGTAGTTATTAGGGTGCACACTCGATATATAACTTAGGTGTATCTGCGACAGCAAAGAGAAGTGACCTCATGTGACCGAGCATGGCTAACGGTTGGGGGAGGAAAGATCTCGCGGAGGGATCTTAGATTTCACATTAGAATAATGAATAATAATAAATTGGTATTTGTAAATCCTTATTCTGCTTTTTGTATTATTATTATCTTGTTGCTTGTTAACTGTAAAGTAAGGGGGGTAGTTGGGTTGGATTATACTACGGGGCGAACTCTATCACTCAGGTACGGATTGCCTGGCTTCCGTGCCAGATTTTGCAGAAAATCAGGAAGAGACACAGAATTCCGAAAGTGAGCAGTTCTATATAGAGGAGAATCCAGTGGTGGGAGTCGAGCCAGAATATATTTGGGATCCATACCAAACCTAGAAGGCGGCTCGATTATCTTGTTTAGTTTATTACTACAAAGATTAATTTCAGTACTTCTACAATGGTTTGTAATAGATGAATCTTTAGGATGAATTATCCGTTTTGGATTTTGAATTTAATTTAAATAATTTTTAAAAATTAATATTTAATGTCTCCGATTTTATTCCCAAAAATCGGGGCGTTACAACTTGATATCAGAGCCTTAGGTTCAAACCCTCGGCCTTGGGTAGTTTGGGTAGATCATATCAGATTGAATATTTCACTACAAGTTTAAAATGGCACTGTTTGAAATATACCGAAACCTAACGATAAATATATTTTTCTTGCTTTTATAGATGGACCCCACGTTTGCAGACCAACTAGCCGATGAATGGAGCAGATTGCAGGACTTCTTGAAAAACACCGTAGGATCCGACTTCTCTTTCCGAGACCCTTACGTACCTACTGAGTTCCCAATTATGTATGCTCAGTATCAGCAGCTGATCGCGAATCCGCCAAACCAGAGGGAAGTATACACGGCTCAGCATCCAAGCCTATGGAGAATGGCTAATCTCGAGAAGGAAATCTGTGACAATCTAGAAAGCATACCAGGCTTCGATATTAGGAGCGAACCCTATTACTCACATTATAGGGATATGGATAACTAGCCTCCAATTCCCACCCCAGACCGGAACCATAACCATAACCCTCCCAATATTCAGGAGGAGGATGAGATGGCCCAACTAACTGCAGAAGTAGAAAACCTAAGGGCATTCATGACAGTCACCCCCAGATTTTCCGATGGGAGATGATTATTTAGCAGGAATGTTCCCTACCCTCTATCGGATGAGACAGGCTCACCGAAGGATTTCAGCTCTCGCCGACGCTGTCACCTGCTCCACCGTTGAAGACCACGAGATACGAGGCATACTAACCTACATCCTCGGAGTACAAGTGGGACCGCGAGGGAATCCCGAAAAACCCCCTGAGGAAGAGGGAGATCCCGAGGAACCCCCTGAGCAAGAAGAGGATCCCGAAGAACCCCCCGAGGAGGAAGAAGATCCAGAAGAGCCTCCATTTCCAGGATCAAACCACGACTACCGTTTGGGCTCCTGGCAGCTATAGCAGGAGGAGCCAATAGTACCAAAAGAAGGACAAAACCAGGATGAAGAGATGGACAATGCTGAGCCGGAATTAGAAGAAAATGCAGAAAACAACACTGACAATGAAAATGGATTTTTGGCAGAACTGGAGATGGATGATTATGGCTAGCTCTTATCCATAGATGCACCAAGAGATATGGATGCCGAGCTGCAGTGGTGGCTGATTAGCAAACGACTCGAAATGCAGGAACCTCTACCTTTTTCAGTTCCCGTACCAATGGAAGAATCAGACAGTGAGTGTGAAGTCATAGATGCCGACCCTCCACCTCGTCCTAAGATGGCTCGACCCGCAGGAATTCCATGGGTAGGACATTATTCTGACTATGGTCCAAACACTTGGGTCTATATACAGCTGGAACCGCTATACCTTTGCCCATTTAAGATCAGGGCACAATCAGCTTACCTAAGGCCAGTGAAGATCCAAGCCCCATGTTATAATGGATACTATCTCATCGCTGTACCTCAAGGATTTCGGGAACACTACACCGACCGCATCCATTATTCACGAGTCGCAAGGTCCAACCCTGAGCAGGAACATCGTATCATTATAGAGAATGCCGACTTCACCGATCACATCACTTATGTAGAGATACCCATCCGCCTAGAACCTTATAACTACCCAAACCCCAACCAGCTGGAACCACTATGGCGAGTAACATGGCGTTGCTACGGGCTCACAGAGGACACCATCGAAAAGGAGAGTCTTCTAGGAGAGCATTTTCCAATGCTTTTCGATTAATCGATTTCTTTAGCACCTACTAGTTATTTATGCACGCATTTTTATTTATTTATTTATTTTATTCTATGTTTTGTTTCTTCCTAGGAGAACAATTGTGGTAGTGGGAATTATCTTGACTTTTAGTAGCTACACATCTAAGTAGTATATTTTGACATGATTGATGTGTTTGATTCGTTTTGTTAATAAAAGAAAAGTTTCTTATGATATTATGTTTCCATGTATTTAATAAATATATACAAATATATATGTTCTCATAATAAACCCCCCTTACTAAATTATAACATAACGATATCTAGATGGAGGAAACGAGAGACAACTAGAATAACGAGCAAAACAATGGACAAAATGGAGCCCCTCAAGTCCTCAACTCAACAACCAAATTGGGACTACCGAACTAGTCCAACTCATGCAAGCATTCATTACTGTTGCGATTGCAAATAACCAGAATCAGCACGGAGCCCTGCACACACCTCGAGGACCAATGACCAGAAGTCAGGCACTGAATGAATTATGCAAGCGTCGCCCTCCCTACTTTCAAGGAGAACCTAACCCCACAGCTGCGGAAGCCTGGTTGGAAGAAATCAAGAAAATTCTTGAAACCCTAGATATTCAAAAAGCCAACAATCGAATTGTTCTAGCCACCTATCAGATGCAAGGTGAAGCTCAGCATTGGTGGAACCTGATGAAGAACACCCATGATGTGGGAACAATGACTTGGGAAAGGTTCGAGAAAATTTTCCTTGACAAGTACTTTCCAACACCAGTCAAACAAACACTGGCCTTGGAATTCATGAACCTTGAGCAGGGCACAATGACCGTGACCCAGTACGCAGCACGATTTGAAGAACTGTCTCGCTATGGCACAACAATCATACCTACTGATGACGACAAGGCAAGAAAATTTGAGTGGGGACTCAATGAGACACGCCGAACAGTGATGGCACAGACACTTCCCACCTACTCACAAGTGGTGCAATGCGCACTTAAGATGGAGAGAGAAAACGTGGATTTCAAGACGAGGCGTGAGCAAAAGAAGGCAATACCTGCAGTTGGAGGATCTATCCGCACCAACCCTACCAACCGGGGTACCCTAACCTCTTAACCCTACCACCAAAACTACCCTCGCCCGCAACCGATACAACCCAACCCAGCTTGGAGAAACCCTAATCCAGGGTTCAATCGAAACCCTAACCCTAATCCGAACCAGATCCAAGCACCGAACCGAGGCCTAAACCCTAGTCTTGGACCAATCCGCAACCCCCTTCCCCAGAATCAAAATCTAGACAACTGCTGTTATTACTGCCTGGAGGAGGGACATATCAAGAGGAATTGTCCTAGGTTGAACGGCGCTGGAAACTATGGAGGACCGCCGCAAAATCAGGTCAGGACTACAGGACTTGGAAATCAGAATTAGAATCAAGCAAGGCCGGTTTGGAATGGTAACCAACCTGGAGGACAGAACCAGCCTCGTGGTGGGTGGAACCAACCGCCAACTCGCCCTTTCAGAACAGAGGATCAAACGGGCCAATCCAGCCCAATGCTGGAAGAGTGTTTGCACTGCAAGGAACAAAAGAGGAGATGGACCCTGCAGTAATCCAAGGTACCCTCACTCTTTATACTACATGCGTTCAAGCACTATTTGATTCTAGAGCTTCGCACTCATTCATATATGCCGCATGTGTTTCTACACTTGGATTAAAAACTGAACCTCTAAAGACAACTATGTATGTGACCTCACCATTAGGGGGTAAGATTTTAGTAGTACTAATTTGTAAAGGGTGTGAACTAGAAGTATCGAACTTGCGGTTAACATGCGACTTACGAGTAATCGAAATGACGGACTTTGACGTCATACTCGGGATGGATTGGTTGACTGTGCACCGAGCTGTCATAGACTGCCATCGAAAGATGGTGACAGCCTATTCACCAGATGGGATGAGTTTCAAGTTTAAGGGGGATAGACAAGACCCTTTTGCACCCCATGCATACAAAACGAAGTGGCATAGAAAGCTTGCTGAATGGTTAGCGAGTCTCACATTGGAGGAAACAGACCGAATTGAGTTGAGTCTCCCTCACGTTGTCTGCGAGTACGAAGACGTATTTCCAATGGAATTACCAGGATTACTGCCGCCAAGAGAATTGGATTTCACCATCGAGCTATAACCCGGCACGGCCCCAATCTCGATGGCCCCGCATCGAATGGCTCCAGCAGAACTATGAGAGTTGAAAACACAACTGCCGGAACTCTTAGAGAAGGGTTTTATCCGACCTTGTACCTCACCATGGGGAGCTCCAGCGCTATTCGTCAAAAAAAAAAAAGGAACGCTCCGACTTTGTATCGACTACCGCCAACTCAACAAAGTCACCATCAAGAACCGATATCCTCTACCGAGAATAGACAACTTGTTCGACCAACTGAGAGGGTCGACTTGTTTCTCAAAGATTGATCTGAGATCTGGATATCACCAATTGTGAATTCGGGATTGCGACATACTCAAGACGGCGTTCCGCACGCGTTACGGACACTACGAGTTCATAGTCATGCCGTTCGGTCTAACTAATGCTCCTGCTGTTTTCATGTGCCTGATGAACCAAATTTTCATGCCGTACTTGGACAAATTTGTGGTAGTGTTCATCGATGACATCCTTGTATACTCTCCAACGGAGAAAGAACACGAAGACCACTTGAGAATTGTCCTCCAAGTACTTTGAGACAACCATTTGTATGCGAAGGCGAGCAAGTGCGAATTCTGGATGAAAGAAGTCAAATTCCTGGGACATGTAGTGTCAGAGAGAGGAATCTCAGTCGACGACAGCAAAGTAAAAGCAGTCATGGACTAGAAAAGACCTTCTACGGTATTCGAGATTAGAAGTTTCTTGGGATTAGCCGGCTACTACAGAAGATTCATTCAGGATTTCTCCATCTTGGGAAAACCATTGACGCGATTGACCCAAAAAGGGATTAAGTTTGAATGGAACGAAGCATGTGAGAGATTTTTCCAAGAACTTAAGAAGAGGCTGACTAGCGCTCCTATATTGATCATACCTGAATGAGACGCAGGGTATACCGTGTACTGCGACACATCCAGAGATGGATTGAGAGCTGTACTCATGCAAAATGGAAAAGTAGTTGCTTACGGATCCCGACAGTTGAGGCCGCATAAAAGGAACTATCCAACTCACGATTTGGAACTGGCAGCAGTGGTATTTGCCCTAAAGTCTTGGCGAAACTATCTATACGGAGAGCAATTCGAGGTATTTACGGACCACAAAAGTTTGAAATACTTGTTTACCCAGAAAGAGCTAAACATAAGACAAAGGAGATGGGTGGAATACTTGGAGGATTTCAACTTCACAATGTCCTATCATCCTGGAAAGGCAAACGTAGTCGCTAATGCGCTGAGTCGCAAGAACCGAGGACAAGTGGCTAGTTTAGCCATAAAAGAGTGGAAAATGATGGAAGACCTTAACAGCTTCAAACTGCAACCAACCGCAGAAGGCACTAACGTGTGTCTCTTCACCATAGTCGCAACTCCAGCCTTGCACCGAGAAATTCTTTTAGCCCAAACCTTTGAACAAGAATGCGACTTCATCCGGCATCAACTCTCAATTGGAACAGCAGCAGCCGGGTGGGAGATCCACGCTGATAAGAGCCTCCGCTTCCGGGGAAGAATCTTTGTACCAAACATCGGTACCCTCCGGGAAGTAGTACTTAAGGAATTCCATCATTTCAATTTCGCTGTCCACCCAGGGAGCACCAAGATGTACCAAGACCTCCGCCGACAGTACTGGTGGGCTGAAATCAAGAAGGACGTGGCCAAATATGTTTCAACATGCCTCACCTGCCAACAAGTAAAAGCGGAACACCAGAAGCCTGGTGGAACCCTACAACCCTTGCCTATACCCGGATGGAAGTGGGAACATATCGCCATGGATTTTGTGATAGGATTACCTAGGTCTCCGCAATCAAACACCGCCATTTGGGTGATAGTCGACCGTTTAACCAAATCCGCCCACTTTTTACCCATGAAGATGACAGATTCAATGGACTCTCTCAGCAGGCTCTACATCCGAGAAATCGTGCGATTACACAGTGTACCTGTATCCATTGTAAGTGATCGAGATTCACGATTCACGTCAACCTTTTGGAATAGCCTACAGAAAGCATTGGGAACCGACTTGCGTCTCAGCACCGCATTCCACCCACAGACGGACGGACAATCCGAAAGAATCATCCAAATCTTAGAAGACATGCTCCGTGCCTGTGCTTTGGACTTTAAGGGAAGTTGGGAACGACACCTACCCCTGGTCGAGTTCACCTATAACAACAGCTATCAATCTAGCATAGACATGACACCATACGAAGCTCTGTATGGGCGACCTTGTCGATCGCCAATTTGTTGGGTTGAATTGGGAGAAGCAAGCTTACTAGGACCAGAGCTAGTCCAGGAGACAACAGAAAAGATCAAAACTATTCGCCAACAGCTCCTGGCCGCGCAGAGCCGACAGAAGAGTTACGCCGACAAAAGGACCAGACCATTGACTTTTCAGGTTGGAGAACATGTGTTCTTAAAGATCAGACCACGAAAAAGAGTTATCCGATTTGGAAAGAAAGGAAAGCTGTCACCACGCTACATTGGACCTTTTGAGATCCTCGAGAAAATTGGAGAAGTGGCTTATCGCCTGGCACTACCGCTGCAACTGGATTGAGTTCACAACGTGTTCCACGTGTCAATGCTCCGAAAGTACTTAACACATCCTTCCCACATCATCAATTGGGAAAAACATCGAACTCAACGAGGACGTCACTCTCGAGGAATAGCCAGTGGAGATCAAAGACTATAGTGAGAAGTGCATTCGAGGCAAAACTATTCAACTCGTCCAAATCCTTTGACGACATCAAGGGATTGAGGAATCAACCTGGGAACGAGCGGATACTATGCACGCCAACCATTCGAATCTGTTTCCTTCTAAAGGTATACTCTAATTTCGAGGACGAAATTTTATTAAGGGGGATAGGTTGTAACAACTCATAATTTTTAACAATAATAATAGTATTTAAAAAAAACTTTATTTTTAATAATAAAATTCTCTTTATTATTAACTATATACAATTATAATTAATTTATCCTAATTACCTTATTTTTATTTTATTTCTTTCGTTACAAATTGCATGCATGCATAAATACGAATTCCTTTCACCTTTCCCTCTCCTACTCAGTCACTACTCCTTCCCTGACTTAAATTTGTCCCTATCTCGTTCCTACTCAAAGCCCAAGAGGTAGAGTTTTATTTAAATTCAATTTCGTTACCCTCTTCAAAAAAATTCGTCCATAAATACCCCATTACTCCGACCCTAAGGCATACCACATTATTCCCCACGCTCCACCAGTCCAGAAGAGAGAAAAATCGGAGAAAATCGAAATCCAATCCATGGAGTTTTAGAGAGAGAAAGAGAGAGAGAAAAAAATGGGTTTTGTACCAAAACCCGACCGAAACCCGATTCGATCGTTCCAAACTCTTCCCACAACTCCTAGCATCACCAAGCATCGTCCAATTCGATCCGAAGGTTCCTCGATCAAAGAAACCGAAGTCATCTTTCCAAAAATTCAAGTTTCGATTTTAAATCAATTCGATCCGATTCAAGGTATTATAATCCATTCCAAACACTCCTCTAAGTATATTAAGTGTTTTTATGCTTAACCCAATAGCCCAAATGGACCCATGCATCGAAACCGAGCCAAAATAGCAAAAAAATCGAATCTGGCCTCGAGTTTGCGGCCGCAAGGTGCGGACCGCGAGAACCAGACGCAAGGTTGCGGCTGGAGGGTCCACCGCAAGGTCAAACGGTCAGACCTTGCGATTTGATCTGTTTTTGTTCGAAACGACTTTTCGATATCCTGAACACCATTTTTGACACCCGGACTATTTTTTCTAGACTTTTCACACCTCAAATATCATAACTTCTTAAGGTTATATATATTTTTAATTTAATTATCTATTTATTAAATTATTTATTAGTTATCTATCAAAATTTACAAACGAAAAATCTTTGCGACCTTCCAAACAATGCTTTAACACCCAAACTAATTTTTTCCTAGACTCCTTGCATCTCAAAGATGATATCTTGTTAAATTAATATTTTTTTTATTTAAATTAATATTTATTATTATTTTTGTAGTGTTTCCATTTAAAATTACCTTACGACCATATAAACCTTATTATTAATGCCCGAGTAATTTTATTTAAACTCTCTACATTCCGAAGATGAAACTTTGTTAACCTCAATATATTTTAATTAGTAAATTATTTATTATCTATTTACTTCACTTTTGGCCACTTAATTTAACGTCTTCATTTAAAATAATCTCGCGACCCTCCGAACCCAAATTTTGATACTCAACTGGTTGCATAGGACCTCTAGGACTCTTAATCAGATCATGTTAATTATTTTAATATTTTTACCTAATTAATGCATTAAATTAGTTTTTAATTAATCTAATTACTTAGAAATAATTAATGAAAGCCTAGAAAAATATATATTTTTAAATTCTTTTAAAAAGCTCTTACTTATGATCATCTTGGCCATATGAGATTAAGGGCAACGGCCCATTCATAAAAGGTTGTGTGATTATTTTGCTTGTAGGTTGTTTTAATTATTATTTGTTTTAATTGTATATTGCACTATTACTTGATTTGAATGCTAGATTGGACCCTAGACACATGGGGTGGTATGCGAGTAGAATTCACCTAGACGATGCTAGCTAATGGATGAATTGAAAAGTTTTATTTTTAGATTACCTGCAGGCGTGATTTTGAGATGTAATGAGATGGAAACTGGCGGGTGTCCAGTGATGAATTGATAGACTGGCGGGAGTCCAGTGATGATTGTGAAGTGGTATATAAGATAGGCGAACCCTAGTTGTGATTCAGGCATGATAAGCTTTCCCCTTGTTGTAGTTATTGGGGTGCACACTCGGTATATAACTTAGGTGTATCTGCGACAGCAAAGAGAAGTGACCTCATGGGACCGAGCATGGCTAACGGTTGGGGGAGGAAAAATCTCGCGGAGGGATCTTAGATTTCACATTAGAATAATGAATAGTAATAAATTGGTGTTTGTAAATCCTTATTCTGCTTTTCGCATTATTATTATCTTGTTACTTGTTAACTGCAAAGTAAGGGGGGTAGTTGGTTTGGTTTATACTACTGGGTGAACTCTATCACTCAGGTACAGATTGCCTGGCTTTCGTGCCAGATTTTGCAGAAAATCAGGAAAAGACACAGAATCCCGAAAGTGGGCAGTTCTATGCAGAGGAGAATCCAGAGGTGGGAGTCGAGCCAGAATATGCTTGGGATCCATATCAATCCTAGAAGACGGCTCGATTATCTTGTTTAGTTTATTACTAAAAGGACTAATTTCAGTACTTCTACAATGGTTTGTAATAGATGAATCTTTATGATGAATTATCCGTTTTGGATTTTGAATTTAATTTAAATAATTTTTAAAAATTAATATTTAATGTCTCCGATTTTATTTCCGAAAATCGGGGCGTTACAGGTACACAATCCACTCTTCCCTCTCTCTCCTCAGATATCGAATTGCAACGGCAGATTGGAAGGGTTTCTGTGCATCTTTTACTCTTCCCCTCGGTGTCCGTTCGCTGTGTGTGAGGTAAGACCTTGCTTCAACTCTCGTTTCTAGTTCATTTTTCACATTGAGTTCTGGTTTTTTGGGGTTCTATTTTATGCAAAGATCCAACTATGGAGTGTATATTTGTATTTTGTGTGTTCCTTCAATTGTACTTTGGAGAAGACTAAACCCTGTCAAGAGAAACCAACTTGTTACAGAGAAGAAGATTGGTATTGTATAATCTAGACTGCCATCTGCTTATGCCTGAAAGGGTACAATAGATTATCTTGCAAATCAAAGTGAAAAAATACCTTATCTTTGGTTCAAAATAAAGGCGCTAACCATATTCAGCAACAGTTGGGTATCTGATCCTCTTCAACCCTCACCACCAATAGCTGATGTCATGATGGTAATAGCATTTGTTTTCTCTTTATCTAATGTAATTTCAATTTATGAGACTTCAAATTTTTTGCAATTTTGAATAAGAGCATAGAGTTTTGCTTTTCTGTTGGATTTTCAAGTGCAGGAGGCCAAGGATTTGATATTTTTCTACAGTTTTAGTTAGTAATTATTCAAATTGAGTTTGAGAACTCTTAAGCCATTATTGTAATGTTCAATATTCACTAAGTTGAATAGTATGTTTAATTCTGTTTCAAAATTACTTCTTCCTTTATTTGATTTTTTTAGGTAGTGGAATAACTGATTAAGTTTTTTGGCTTTGTATGTGTGCCTTGTAAATGAGAACCTCTCAGTTCATATAAAGAAGTTTTATTCGTTTGTCAACATGATTCTGTAGTAGGTAATTATGTAAATTGGGTTTGATAGAATGTTTAATAAATTTTTTTTTATAAGAAATTATCTTCTGGGGCAGTTGAAAGTGCCTCCACAAAAACTTAACCATGGTTTGACCGTGTGTGGTTTCCTCATTTATACGGCACCTTAAAGTGCCTTGAGAATCGTATTTTGAAGCACTTAGAAGTGCCCCATCAAGATAGTTCTTGTGGCTGGCAAAACTGCCCCATAAAGTTTTAGCGGCACCGATACACACGGCGCTTGATGGAAATGAACCGAAAGTTGAATTGCCTCAACAGAGCACCTGTCGAGGCATTTTCAAATGCCTTGAAAACTGGGTTTTGTTGTAGTGTATCCATCATAAATCAGCTATAATTGTACTTGAATGAGAGAGAAAGCGGGGGTAAATTAGGAAAGCATTATTTGATCGCATGTCCTCTTAGCAAATTAGAAATTGTCAAAAAGGACCAAGAATATGTGACGAGTGGAGCAATAATTGTGAACTCAATAGTGTGACTGAATACATGATACATTTTTCACTTTAATTTTGTGAGATTTCTTTGAAGGATCAGATTTAAAGCTAATTGACAATAGGGTAAAGTGACATCTAAGATTATATTTATCAAATTTGGATGACTTTGAAAAAAGATGTGCAATGAAGCCTAACAAATTTTTTTTTTCCAACCAATAACAGATGATATTATAACTCCAACCAAAGAGTACATCAAGATGAAAACTCGTTCTTAGACCAAGGATCAAGTAAGCACGACGGCGGGAATTCATCCCACAGACTATACCCCAAACTAACTAAATCTTTTCCTGCTGAAACAAGAAACAACCCAATTGTGAGAAACCCAATCGGGAGAAAAACTCACGGCGAGAAACCAAAGAAAAAACCTTCACAAAAGGGAGATTGAATAAGCAAAGGATCGCAAACCAACAAGAAAATGACAAACAACCTTGCCACCATCCACCAACATAGATCTCTAACTCCGGCAACCCAATCATACACAAAAGCTACACACCCACAATCACACATTTGAACCGCACCACTAAAGACGAGTCATTGGCGAACGGCGTTGAAAACAAATTTAAAGTACCTTAATTTGTTTGTTTTCTTTAATTCTCTATTTTCTATATGATGGCGGTTGTCTTACGCGTTGAAAACAAAAAGTAGTTACTCCATTTGTCCCATTTTTTACGTTCTTTTTCGGGGTCTCGACTTAATAACGAGACATAATTATTTCATATTTGAATTAAAAAGGTGTTGATTTCAATTTTACCCTTCAATCTTTTTGGGAGTAAAATTGATGCGGAATTATGCATTTTTGACATCAGTCAATCGGGGGTTGATAAAACAAGACAAATCATCTCGCTCTCAACCCTATATCTCTCTTCCTCTCTCTCAACCCTAGCCGCCACAACTTCTCGATCTTCTCCCTTCCCCTTCCCCCGTGGGTTCCATACCCATGTGTTGCGGCGGGAGGGGGAGGCCATGGTGCTACCGACTCCCTTTCTTTGTTTCTTTTTTTTTCCTTCTGTCTTTCCAGATATACGACTTGTCGTCTGATCTGTGAGAGTTTTGTCTCTCGTTCTACGAGAGTTATTAGTTTCGTCTTTGGACGAATTTTGTCTTCAAATCGGATTCTCTCAATCGAGGTTGTTTCACAATAATATCTGTCTTTCAGCGTTTTATCCCTACACGATATCTTTGGCGAGGCAATCCGTGGCAGCTTGGCAGATCTGTAGTTCTTGGGAGTTCATTGGTGTGTTCATACTTGGGTGGAGTGCATCTGATCGTCTGGGTATTTGGTGTCTTTTGTCCTTAACTTTGCACTTTTTCTCGTTTGAGACTCCTAATTAGATGTTAGACAGTTTAAAAATGTCACTATTGCGTCAGGCCATGTCTGGGTTAGAATGAAAGACCTCGATTGCGTTGTGATTTACTTGTTTTCTATTTGTTAGACGATTAGTTTGGGTTTGTCCAAATTCTTTGTAATGATCTCCGTTTTGTAAGTGCCGCTGATCGTTTATCAATACAATCTTCTCACTTTTGTTAGACGATTAGTTTGGCTTTGTATAATCGTTTAAAGCAAGGCAAAAGTTTTGGTACAGCAAAATATGGTACCTGAGAGTAGAAAATGGGGACGGAATGAGTTTCCCGTCCCGCTTTATTTTAAACCTTTTTTTTTCAAAAAAAAGATAATTTTAAACTTAAATATAATGAAAATAAAAATAAATTTTTTTTGTACTGTTTAAAAGATCTCAATAAGATCTATCAAAAAAGATCCATATTAGTAGGAAAATTATTTGTATAAACACATGATTTTTAAGCTTAAAATTACCTTCATTTTCTAAAATTTCCTTTTCTTCAAAACTGGAGCAGGCTAATCAAAGTATTGAAATCAACACCTCAAATCATTTGTTTTTCTCCATTTTTTCACAAGTACTCTTGGCTCTTGCCTCCAAATATTTTTAATATTAGTTTTATCAGTCATTTTATTTTCTGTTTTATCAGCCCCAGAGATCATTACACTACAAACTTGAGTAGAAAAATGATTGGGTGAATTAATGTGCATTCAATTATAATTGTGGTCATGTTATGAGTTCATGAGGTCTAATATATATCTGAGTAAACATTTACACCTATGGGCGTGCAGGACATGATCTATTTTTTATCTCTCTGTATTCGGCTCAATGAATCGAACCATTCGGAGGACCAACCTCGCTGTTTAATTGCTAGTTTAGGAGCTCAATTAAAATCGGAGCAAAACTTCGTATATTAATAGTAGGCAGATTGTCAAACATGGTTATTCACTTTTATAGGGCAGTTGGTCCAAGAATGTTACAAGTAATTACAACCCCATAAAGCTAGAAACAACAAACGACAAAAGTACAATTGAAGTTATTTATACAAGATTTCACTACAATTTTTTTTGGTAAGTAGGATTTCACTACAATTTCATTAGATAATTTAAATTTTTTCCAATTATTGCTTGAAAAATATAGAAAAGAAAAAATAGCAGCCCACAACTATATATAAGATTCAAACCCAAACATTAATACTCCTGATGAGGAGCCTCTTATTCCGGAAGAGATGAAATTAATTTTGTAACAAACCGAATTTATTACAAATTGTCGCACCTTTTATTACAAATTACTGTTCCGTTTATTACAGACGTAATTAAAATATTACGTTACTGAATAAAGTGGAAAAGTGCATTTTTTATTACAAAATTTCAAATATAAAGTGCTTGGCTGACTCGGCTCCGTGTTCAGCTGCTACAAAAATGTCTTCGGAATACTCCATATCCTCGCATGCACCTGGCATTGAATATAACACAATACCATGAGTTTGTGAAAACCCAGTAGAATAACACAAAACTACCCTCACCCCAATGTATGCATGATATCCATAACTATAGAAGCACACATAATTAGAAATAACAACGGAACAAGTAATTAAACACGTAGAGTCTTATTAACGTGATTGACTCTACGATGTTCCCGTACACCATGCTCCCGTTCACTGTGTTCCCGATCACCATGTTCCCGTACTCTATGCTCCCAACCTGTTTACATCCTAAAATATACCACATAATAAGAAAATTACACGTGGCACCAAACAGTGTATTATTCAATTAGGACATGTTTCAATTAGGCCTGAGGTGTAGAGGATCAGAAGGTTTAATGACGATGTTATACGATATCGTTTTGGTTAGAAACGGCCACATTTGGACGTCGAATAAAGGTAATTAAGATGATAATTGGGCTTAGCCATTGATTAATTCTTAAAACCATCAAACGGTATCATTAACTCCTCGTTTTATGAAGGAAATCAAATGTGGCTACAGTTAATCATCTGGATAGCCAATTTTGTAGCACTAAACCACGTTGCGTGAAAACAGGAACCCCATCACCCAGAAAACAACCATGAACAACATCAACAAACCAGGAACCCCATCACCCAGAAAACAACCATGAACAACATCAACAAACGTGGGAGAAGAAGAATTCTGAGGAGACCAATTCAAGTAACCATTTGAAGGTCCCTCTCAACCGTTTTTTGGAGGGAACAAGGAGCAGTTCGAACCAAGACGTGGGCATCAGTTGGGAACGTGGAGGATCAGGATCGAAGGCAGACTCGTTGTCTATAAATAGAAGAAGCAAGTGAAGAGAGAAGCCCCCGACGAAAAATTCATCATTTGACAACTCATACAAAATTATTGCTCCGAGATCTATCGTAGTTTAGGACTTAGATAAGATTAGTTTTTTTTTTTTTTTCGAAACACAGTCAATTCATGTCATAACAATGCCCGAAGGCAATATAGATTTCATCAAAAAATACAAGAATGAGTCAAAACTATCTAGACTTTGACACAGGCACCCCCTGCAAAGCAAGACCGGCGAACTCGCCAGATGAGAACCAATCAAGGCCTAGATTGTAGAGAATCCAAACGGACCGGACCCCAACTCAAACCCGATAAGCGCATATGAAATCTGGACGGCGAGAGCTGTTCACCGAAACAAAGGTCATAGCAGACCCCTCACCGACAACAACACCTGGACAAACCACAACACACCAACAACCCCAAACACGGATTTAGGGAACCCACCTCTTCCTCACCAGATTTAGGGAACCCAAACTGGTACCAAACCGGACTGATTTGGGGGAAACCCAAATCAGCCGGTAGAATCCGAGCCAAACGGCCAGAAAAAGAAAGACAAAGAAAGAAAAAAAAAACAAAATAACTAAACCTCAACGCCGCCCCCACCTCGCCGTTATTCGCAGCCCACCACCGACGCCCACTGAATCGTCAGACCCGCCACCAGATCTTGAGGTCGAGGAGGAGCCCGGACCAAACCAGACTCACAAGCCGCCGGCCGGAGTCAGGAATCGAACTCAGCAACACTCGAACCAAAACCAAAAACGGAGGAAATCTGAAAACAAACCCAGAGAAAGGAGTGGGGGAGAAAAGATGGAGAGGAGGGGAAGGGGGGAGGTGGAGCTCGGGGGGAGGGGAGAGAGGAAGCGGCGGCCCCCTCCCCCGGAAAGACCAGATCTAGAAAAAAGAGGGGGGTTTCTCTGGGAAAGGTAGAGAGAGATAATTAGGTAGGACGAGACGATTAGATTAGTTTAGTAATTTGTAAGTTGAAGGCTTATTTGCATGTAAGACTACTTTCGATTAAATTCAAGTTATCTTATTTCTTTTGGTCTTTTTTCTTACAAAAGAGTAGTCGATTATAGATTCACTTTTGATTAAATTCAGTGTGCTTATATTTCTATATTATTCTTGTCGAAATCTTAAAAGTATTTGTGTATAAACTTACCTTTGATTAAATTCAGGTTTGTTTATGTTCAATTATCTTTTTTAATTGAAGAACGTCAATCCATTTTGGTTGGTACCTTAAGGAAAAATCCTCGTAGTTAAGGAAAGCGAACGGATAACACAGTTGCTTGACTTAAATTAGTCGTTTTCAATCAATCTGAAAAGAATAATTTCTTTTCTGAAGTTAGTTCTTTTCTGGTAAGCCCGTACACAATTATTTGCCATTAAATTGAGTTAATTTAGTCCAAATACAACCACCACCTTCGGCATGGCTTAAGACATAACACGACTCAGGACAAGATTTGGTTCACGACACAGCACGGCTGACGACAAGGCCATCTCACGGCATCAACCCATCCCCGAGTTCTACCCGCTGCGGGTTAATCCATCAAATTACATCTCAACCATATTTCCAGATTTACCGCAGTACTCATAAGTCCATCTCCATACTTGATCTCAACATTTCTACTCATACTTTTAATATATTCTATTAAGGAATAACAACCACAATAATAGTTTTGCGCCAAACTTTTGTAGGTTATTGATTCGTCTCGATGAGAGGAATCGGAAAGTAATTTTTTTTTTACTTTTACCCAAATATTTTGAGAAATAACCATTTTTTAGCAATAAAATGTCATTTTTTTACTAAAAAGTTGTTATTGTTCAAAATACTTGGATAAAAGTAAAATATAATTACTTTTTTGATTCCTCTGATCAAGATGAATCAATGACCCACAAAAAATTGGACAAAACTAACAAACGCAAAAAAAATTCAAATAAAAACAAAACTCTCAAATTTAAGTTAAGTTCAAGAGAACGGGGCTAATATTTAGCTAAGCATGCCCATCCTAAAATTGCCAGGTTTCAAACATCTACGAGTCTAACGAAAAGACATGACAATTCTTATCCAGAACCTATATATAAGCTTTGACAGAGTGATAGCTTAGCTTGCTTAGGAACAACTTTTTATGTTTTAAGCCATGCCCGAATCTGACTCTAGACGAGGCAAACATGCTAAAGAAATCAAGAAGTGCAATCTGCCACAGTTCACTAAAACTAATATTCCCAATGATCCCAACGGTTGGAATTGAACCGTTCAAGTGTCCCGACGTAGCTAACTTGTTAACCTATTGTTCTGTCAAATTTAGGAGTGATCTAATGGTCCGATCGTTCTCTACGCGCTTCCATAGTTTCTGCCAGAGTGCAGCAAAAAGGTTTCACAGCTGTTATGTTTAGTTTGAGCAGTTTTGGTATTTCAGCTATAGCTTTTTATGTGAATCAGTTATGCAAAATCGAAGAGAATTCGAAGACCTACAACTTCGCTGAAGGACGTTTTTCCTAATTCGGCCTCGACTTGGTCCAAACCAAAATACTTTAACAGTGTCAGCCGCGAAGGACAGTGAGTTTTTGCTCGCTTTTGGTGCCGAGAGAAGCCTGTGGTTATCGTCATGTGCAGATATTTCCCTTATGGTTCAAAACTTGCCACATAACCTACCTGTGGTTTTAAAAATGTGCAGATAGACCTCTTGCCGTCATGTTTTCCATTCAAATTAATGGAGGTGTATCTCACACGCCTCTAGAATGTAATCTGAATCGTTCATAATGTATTAAATAAAGAATAGAGTATCTTTGTAAAAAATCTTCTCTATCAGACATCAATAACCCAGTGACCTAATTTTTAGCAACTTTAAATTTGAAATTTTAATTTCATAACAAAATCGATTCGACCATGAGCTTTTCATTTTTTGATTGACTTGAATTTTGGCATAGATGTAATACTCGTCAAGATTTATAATATCAACGGTTTAGATTCAATTTTTTGTATATAAGATGGTGTGGTTAGATTTAAAAAAGAAGAATAAGCAATGGACATAATGAGGGTATATCGGTCTTTTAATGTTGTGTCTGTTAATATGGATGAAAAATATGACGGCAGGGGGTCTATCTGTACATCTTCAAAACCACAGGTATGTTATGTGTTTAGTTTTAAAAATGAAATATCCGCACGTGACGATATCCACGGAAAGTAAAAGTGGATTTTGCCCTTCAATTTAGCCTTTTCATGATCAGTCCGTACACTAAACATATCAGGGCGTGGCGTCATCTACGACCCTTACTAGCGAAGTCATGCATCGGGCCAAGAATTTATAGAATCACACATACAAGATAGTTAGGCGTGTTTTTCCGAAGTTCAACCTTAGTTCACGCAGATTAAGCGCTAGGATGATTGATCCGAACTGTTGAGTACGACGGGAATTCGTCTGTTGCTCTAAGGTCAGAATTGCGTGAAATGGGTGCAAGCCTTCAGGGTTGATCCTCTTGATCGGAGAGAGCAAGAGAGTGCTTGAGAGGGAGAGCAGGAGAGAATTATTTTGTAAGATAGAGAGACGTGAGGGATAAATGAATCTAGTCGGGCATGTATAGAAAGTGAGAGAAAGACAAAGGAAACAAAAGAATTGAATAGCTGCTAAAGTGGTTGGCAGAAGTAGCCGGGAGAACTATGACCGACGATTAATTTTTCAGTGCAGGGTTGGTACTACGTCACCCGGTTGACGTGATGTTCAAGAGGGAACATCCGAGCAGTTTAAAAGTATATTGGATGACTCAGATTGATACACTTTTTCTCCTCTTTTTCTCTCTCTAAATTCAAGCCATCTAAAATCGAAATAGATGACCCAAATGCACCGAGCGGACATCTCTTGATACCCGCTCGGCACCGAAAAATTTCTGATGACCGATGGTGCAAAATCAGTCTTGTTTGGGTCGCGCTATCTGGATTTCATTCTTAGAAAAATACCCAAAATTCACCATATGCTCGAAATAATATATCGACCGCCATGGTGTAAAAATTATTATCAAATGATGTATTTTAAAAATAAACTAACGCAGATATATTTATGCATGAACATATTATAATTTTGCGGGTCCTTACAAAATTCATGGGTTATGGCCCCACGGATCATCGCGTCTGTGCAACCTCTCTATCGGTGACGTCTTTGTTGAACAAGACAATAATGGCATTTCTTTAGCAAATAAGTAAAAAAAAAAAACTTTTTCTATATATTGAACCATAAAATTCTTTTTTCAGAAACTACCAAATAAGAAAAAAAGACTAATAAAATTTGACATTGTGTTTCGTTTCCTTATCTTCAGTGACGTATATTTTTTTTAATCTTCAAAATATGGTCCATGTTTCGGTTATTATTTCAGTTTCTTTTTGGTAGAGATAAACCGAACAAGTACATAAAAAGCACAAAAAATGTCACATTCCAGAGGGGACAAAAATATCACTATTTTGGCTGAAATTACCGAGAATCGTTCTCAAAATTGCTACAATACAGATCTCTTATTTGGAAGTGTACGGTATGCAATTCTTGAATTGATTGCCTTACATTCATAATTAACCTTTGTATAAAAATACATAACATACGTAGGAAATTCATCATGTTTGTACAAAAGATTCACAACAGTTGTGAATCTTTTGTACAAACATGATGAATTTCCTATGTTCAATAAAATTTTCTTCGCCGTTCAAAAAAAGATTCACAACATCAAGACAAAATCTCATGCAAAAATTTATGAAGTCAAGGTCATTTTCTCGAATTTATACTCGATCGAATATTATGTTTTTGTAAACAAATAATTAGTTGCAAATTCAAGAATAAGGTTACGAATTTGTATAGAAGTATCATAAAATTCTATCCATTGAAGGGTGGATATCTTATACACTCATATAAACGTATAAAGAGTTGGTATTCTAGCATTTTCGGATCAAGTAAATAAACAGATATAAGAGGGGGAAACTCACGAGGGACAAGGGTTTCCAAAATCTGGAGCAATTCCCTGGCAGTCTCTTGAAAAGCCAAGAGGAGGGTACAGATCAAAAGGACTTTAACCACAAAAAGCATTTTTAAAGCCACTTTTCCTCCAGCATAAGGACAGGGGATATATAAGGCTCATGTCTTTTTGTAGCACCAATAATACTACGAAGACTTGGGCCACAAGAAAACTTCAAAGGCAGGGTCCTCTCCCCTTCTCTCTCTAAAAACTATTCCTCTCCCCTTATCTCTCTAACTTTCGAAATTTAGGGTTTCCTCTGGGCGGGGAGGCACCACCACCATGCCTCATCCTCCCCTCCCTCTTTCTTCCTTTATCAAAAATGATCGGCATGGTAACGAGATGGCTGGAGGCGGCGGTGCTGGGGTTATGGCTCTCGACATCTGGGGTTCCTCCGATCGTTTATGGGTGCTGATTTGGTGATAACTTGGCGGTCAATTTTGGGGATATGGGACGGCGACAAGGGCGATGTCGGTAAGGTTTTCTGCTTCCTTTGTCTCTTTCCGTCTCCCTCCTTTTTTTTCCGACCCCCTATCACACTGTACCTTGTTCCTTCTTTCCTCGCCTCCTTCTCCTCCATTCCTCCCCTTATCTCATTCTACCAATTCCTCCTTTTGTTTCCCCCTTCCGGTTTTCTGTTGGGTTTACAGGGCTTTTGCCTAACGGCTTGGAGGTCTACGGTGGTGTTTGGTTGGATGGCATGGCTCCCGCCATGATCGTTGTTGGGCAGTTGCAGTTTTTGCTTAACTGCTAAGGTGAGATTCTGAGACAATGGGTGGTGGCCGTCGTTTTGCTTCCTCCTGAGGGTATGTCTGTGGTGGCGTGGTGGTGCTTGGAGGCTGTGATCAAGATGTTGGTTCTGGCAGTTGCTGTCTGATCCTGGTGGTTGGGGTTGGCCGGCGGGATGGAATTGAAGGTGCTCTATTTCGGGGTGTTTAGGTTTAGAGTTTTTTTGGGGCTTGCCTTTTTGCTGGGCCTAGCTCACTTTTGTGGGTTAGATTTCTTTATGTGCTTAATTGTAAGATTTGGGCTTGTAGGCCATCTAATGTTTTGGGCTCTATTTGTATTATTTGGGCTTTGTAGGCCTTTAGGTGTTGAGGGTTTTGTCCATAAGGTGTGTTTGGGCTTTGTCCTATCAAGATCTATTTTTCAACCATTGCCTTAATAAATGTTACTTTTGCTGATAAAAAAAAAGAAAGAAAGAAAACTTCAAAGAATTTGGTGTCTAGGGCTACCACAAGTGGCCGGTCTTTTTAGGCAAGGGCCATAGTGGAAGTGGTCAAATGGTATAACAAGAGCAGACTGAATGGGAGATGTTAAAGAAGATACATCCCAGGCAGCAAATTAATGTTAAAGAAAACACATATTGGGCCACAAGAAGAATTTTACGTCCGTTCTTACATTGTATCTCACAAGTCATGGTGGGACCATCTAAATAGTTTTGTTGGCACCGCATTCACTTGTGAGAAATGATGTAAGAATCCTATATATGCATCGCAAATGCGAAATAACTTCATCGAACTGTTGAAAATCTCGTATAATTTTGGCTTTTCTTTACTTGGTGAAGCATTAATGAGAAGGATTTGGCTTCTTTGCAATTTGAGATTGGACTGAAAAGCATTTTTACCAGGTGAAAGTCTAATCTTGTCACTAAGAGTTTATTAATTTTTACCAAATTGTGCGTATATAACAAATTTGAATCCAACAAATTTGAATCCACGATCGTGAAAATGACGGTCAAGATGCGACTTCTCCCTGCAATCTTGGTTGGACTGCAGCGTGAAGGGAAGTTGGGTCAGAAACTTCATACTCCTATGTTATAGGAATACCTTTGAAATCAACGTACACTTCAAACATGTGTTTCTGTCCATTTTTGACAAGTGATCTTGCCTCAATAGTTTTGATATTTGTGCCTTAAAATAGAGTATTTTTTACAAGGCAATCACGCTAAGTTAAAGGACTTTGAATAATAACCACTGCACCAAGTGTTCATGGTTGAAAATTCTCTAGATTCATTGCAGAATAAAATGTATTTGTTTTTCAAGGACAAAGAAAAAGTAGTAGATTCGTTAAAGGACTGGAAAGAAAACAGGGTTTGGTTAAGTGGGCATGAAAAAAAAAATTCCAAAAAACCAAGAAGAGAAAGTGTGAGTTTGCCGGGCGATTTCCGTCAGTTCATCGGAGCTTTGGTCGCAGTGAATTTACAGTCTATGTTGACAATCTACCCAACAGCTACGGGACGCCATGGTTCAGGTTGGTCTTTTCTCAATACGTCTTCATTGATGAAACGTACTTACCAAACAGGAGGAGCAAGAGAATGGGGAACAGATTTGGCTTTGTAAGATATAGAAATCGGAGAGACGCTAAGTTGGCGGTCATGGCTAACGGGCTGCTGTTCGGTAGCCGAAGTATTGTTGTGGAAATGGCAAGATACGATAGTGGCTTCAAGCAGGGCGATACTACGCGATTTGGTCCAGGATCTCAGAACCATGAGATTTCTAGGGTTCCGAATGCTAAAATACCCCATATTCAGGATGATTTCAGAGCACCAAGAGGTAAGCCAAAGTCTATTCCAGTACCTCAATATCATTTTCACACTGAATCAAGCCAGATCCCCAATATGGGGAATCCTAAGGAGCTAGAGAGAAAGGTTACACTTAATTTTCAACCTACTGCTTCTGGTTGGTTGATGACAAGTGCAGTTGCCAAGCTAAAAGAAATTACTACTATGGAAATTGTACAACAAGCTCTTGAAGATCTCGATTTTCAAAATGTTTCAGCCAAATCGTTGGGAGGTATGGATTTAATTATTACTTTCCAATCCAAAGAAGATAGACAAGCTGCATTAAGAAATCCAAAGATCCAGGGATGGTTCAAATCTTTTAAACCATGGAATGGTGAACCAAGTACGAAATCTAGATTGGTGTGGCTTAAATGTAGGGGTATTCCACTTAACGTTTGGAGCTTGTCCAATTTTAAACGTATTGGGGAGATATGGGGTGATTTTATTACACTTGATCAGGAGACGTTGAAAGAGGAATCTTACAATGTGGGGAGAATGATGATCGCATCTGAGTGTTTAAATCGTATTGACGAATGGATTAATATTACAGTAAGAGGGAGGAATTATAGCGCAAGGATTTGGGAAGAGGATTGTGATGATCCTTTCAACGAAAAACACATTTGCGATTGGATCATTAACCACATCTCCATCCCGGTGACAAATCCTAAGTCCAGAGAGGATGTCACCGGTTGGGATGGTGATTTGGCAGAGAAAAGAGCTCTGGACAAACCAAGTCTTGCTGAGTTGGAAGCAAAGTCACCAGACAAAGCATTTACAGAAGGGAACTTGACAGCTACTTTGCTGCTAGAGGATGGAAACTCAAGAATAGTGCATGTTCCTAGGGAGGATGTTATTGTTGCAAATGCAACAGCTCAAGAAGAATAGTCTATAGTGGGGGAGTCTCTGGCTAATAACAATCAACCAATAGGAAATGAGGAACAACAAGCTGACCTGGAGGAGATCCCAGTGAAACAAACCGAAGTTATGCATAACCAATGTGTTATCTCAAACCCTGATGTCCAAATAGTGTTACAAAATGTCACCAATGAGGCGGCTGCTGGTGACAGACTATCTTCATCTTCGGGGGTTGAGAAATCAGCCATGGGAAGTGGAAAGGTCAGGGGAAGCGTGGGGGAAAGAAATGTAAATAATTTTTTTCAAAATATCAGTTTGGCCCTTCTAACTATTATTGAACTACATAGAAAATATGCAGTTTCCAAGGGCAAAGCTGAGTAATTTGGTAAATGATCAAGTTAGTTGGGTAGCTAACTCTGTCAGTGAAAAGCTAACATCAACTGAAACTTCACAGGAGGAATATGATGAGAATGAACCTCTCCTTGATCATAATGAAGACAATCACATTGAGGAGGAGCCTATTCTTGCTCCCATAAAAGCAGCCATAAACGGGGTTAAGGGAAAGAAGAAGAGGAAGACTATTGATGACATCCTTGGCTTCACAAAGGTCAACTCTGCTAACAACAAGGGAAGGAAAAATAAACAGAAGTGTGGGGTTTACAGATCAGCAGTTACAGCACTTGCATTATCTGCTTCTATTTCTTTTGGAGGATTTGTCAACAGAAATAGAATTTTATTGAATGAGGCACAAGCTGTTTGGGCATGCAACAAAATCATAGGCCTGGGATATGATGGAGATGAAGATGAAGTTGTAAGTAAAATTGCTGAGA
The DNA here is from genome assembly GCF_030253575.1 of Rhododendron vialii. NCBI lineage: Eukaryota > Viridiplantae > Streptophyta > Magnoliopsida > Ericales > Ericaceae > Rhododendron > Rhododendron vialii. The sequence continues at coordinate 8,178,843 of NC_080558.1, read as the reverse complement.
TGGAAGCCCAGGACTTGGACAGAGCTGACGGAACAAAAATCTGTATCTAAGGATTCAATACGGTGGAATGATATCTGTGAATTTTGGAAGTAGATGTTGTTGGAACCACTGGTGGCCTTATCTATATCTGGAAATCAAAACTTTTTTGCTTGGAGGAAACTGTGGGATCAAGATACTGCTTGGCCTTCTCTTGTTGCGGCAGTGGAGCTTGAGTGGATTTGGCTACTTCATTATCATGACTAGGTTTCATTGATGGATTGGATTCAGTACTTGGATGTTGCCTTAATCCCTTGTGCAACAATTTTTGTTATTTTTTTGGAGTAATACATCTTGCTGACTGCTGCTTATTGCTGTTTTTGGTACTGCTGCTCTTGCTTTTTGGATTGCTTCTTGCTGCATAACCTGTTGATGAACTTATGTTGATCTGAATTGGATGCTCAATTTACTGAATGGGGTGGAATATGCTGCTGAAATATCTGCTATTCTCTCTTGGAAGTTATTTTAGACCTTACCTTACAAAAGGTTTCAGCCTGTTGCCTTGTCAAGTGCATGGGATACAGATGAGGATTTAATGCGTATTGTTGTGCTACTATCAGAAAAGGACTTTTAGGGTGAAGCATTTGCTTGTAATCTGGGTCTATAAACCTTGAAATTTGGGTGTGTTGTTCGGGTTGATATCTTGTCAATCCTTGGAGCTAGAATAGCATATGGTTGTTGTGGTGCAGGGTGTCAATTTAGTGGGATGTTACTCTCATGACTTCTTTCATTATTAATATAATTCCTTTTTCGCCGTTCAAAAAAAAGTGGGCATGAAAAAATAATTTAAAGGCTTGCTCTTAAAAAGTCGTGAGTTCGAATCCTTCGAAGGTCAAATTAACATTCCAAACAACCAAAGCTTGGATTTCTCTTGTGGTGTCATTTGCCATGTCAAGGGTTCGAGCCGTGGTACACGCACTCACACCAAAAAAAAAAAACATTCCAAACATTGGGGTGAAAAATTGCCTAGCTATTAGTTTTAGGGCGGCTTTTTGACCTTTTTGGTCCCCAAAGTATTTCCGCTGTGCCACTTTGGTCCCCAATATTCCAATTGCTAACATTGCATCTCCAAAGTATCAATTTTGTATTTAAATGGTCCCTACGGCTCACGCCGTTCATTCCCTCCGTCAAAACCAAGGGCAAAGTTGGTATTTCACCTCAAAACGGTGTCGTTTGGTTGGAAACGGCTTTTTGACTTTTTTGGTCCCCAAAGTATTTCCGCCATGCCAATTTGGTCCCCAAAGTATTTCATTTTGGGCTGTCCCTTAATAAGTGTCCATTTTGTAAAGTTAGTGGGTAAAAGTTGGTGAATTTTCCATTTTGCCCCTAAAAGTAGATTCCATTTTGAAAAGTTAGTGAGTGAAAGTGTAATGATAATGGGTAAGTAGGGAAAATAGAGAAAAAAATTGATGTGAACAGTATAATAATGATATCTTTTTAATAAGTTGGAGTTACGAAGCAGGACACTTAAAAAGGGACGGAGGGAGTAATAAGTATGAGATGAGAAATTGATTAATTCCCCTATGTACTGATGTAATTTTTTTTTTGTCAGACGGAAATACATTTTGTATGGACAATAGAAAATGATGTGAAATTGTAATTTATTTCGTGGATTTTTTTGGAGCCATGGTTTTACTCCTATAGAAACATTTGTGTTTTTATCCTGACATCAACACTCAAGATGTTTTTCTCTTTTTCTTCTTCTTTTTCTACTTCATTCGCGAAAAACTTAAGAGGTTACTTTGCACTAAAGGAGAAGTACAAAAAGAGGATGGACAACTCGTTTATCTGCAGGGCACATATCCGGGCTGTCCATCTCAGCAATCAGTGGTCCGGATTGAAAACAAACTCCTTTACTCTTTTTAATCCGTACCGTTAAAAATATCTTGGACGACTTGGATGTACCCTGCAACCCTAGAAGACACCCCTACACTACAGGGGTACTTTCCAATTCTGTATATCTCCAGAGATCATTTTTATTTTTATCAGCCCCAGAGATCATTACACTACAAGTTTGTAGAAAAATGATTGGGTGAATAAATGTGCATTCAGTTATAATTTGCTCAAGTTATGAGTTTATGAGGTCTAGTTCTGAGTACGTAGCAACATTTACACTTATGGGCGCATGGAACATGATCTATTTTTGATCTCTCTGTATTCAGCTCAATGAATCAAACCATTTGGAGGATTAACCTCACTGTTTGCTAGTATGGGAGCTCAATTAAAATTTGAGCAAAGCTTCGTATGATCTTGCCCAACACGAGTATTAATAGCCCGTAGATTGTCAAATGTGGTTGTTCACTTTTAGAGGGGCAGTTGGTCCAAGAATATTTTTGTTAACTCATAACACGAAATACAGAGATAATAGGGCCTCAATATTTTGGATATTTGTGCCTTCAAATATATTTTTTCCTTGGCAAATTCACGCTAAGTTATTGGTAGGTAGATGGACTTTGAAAATTCTCTAGGTTAAAGTCAGAATGAAATATATTTGTTTTTCTTGGACAATGAAAGTAGTAGATTCGTTAAAGGACCACAAAGGGAACAATAACGCGAAAGAAACCGGGTTTGGCTAATTGGGCATGAAAAAACAAAAAAAAGATTTACCCTCAAGCAGTCGCAAGTTCAAATCCCACGAAGGTCAAACATTCCAAACATTGCGATCACTGGAAGATTGCCCAGCCTTTAGTTTTAGGGCCCCACGAATAGTTGAGCTTCGCACAAATCGGCCCGAATGTCCCGTTATAAAAAATATATATAAAGGACCAAAAATTTCAAAGTCTTCCATTTCTTAGTTGGAAGTCATTTTGGACAAGTGAGATCAGATATTTTATAGGACTTGGATACTCTTAGTCCCACAAATATTACCCCGTTCAGTTGCACGAAAAAAAATGAGAAAATCAACTTTCACATTGAAAAACATGCACTTTCCTCTGATATAGGTGTTGCCAAATGGAAGGATTTTTAGTTTTCATGCAAGGTTTCTTGTCAAAAGAACCCATGCAACCAAATAAATTTTATTTGTTTTTACTTTAACTCACTACAGCTTTCTTGGGAATTCCTACACAGTATTTCCGCAAATGAACGGAACCTCTGCATGGTTTTGCTCAGCCTATTGTGGATCTTTCTCGAGCTCACTTCGATGATTGAGATTGTACATTTCTTTAATTTAGTTGAGAAAATTACCTACCCTGAAGATAATGTGGACCGGATATTATTTTTTTTTTGAATGGCGAATTTTTTATATTAATCTCTGAACAAGGTATAAAGATTAACAAGATAAGGAGAATAGCACATATGCCAAGTTCGAGACCCAATCCCTTAATTAATTGGCAAGATGCCAACCAAAAAACAACCCAATGGGATAAGCCCAAACTCCTAAAAGGCCTAAAAGCCCAAATAAAATGGGACAAACTCAAACAATTAAGCCCAAATCAAACCCTAACAAAACCCTAGACTGCCGATAGCCGCCCCATCCGAACATTTACTTCTTTTTATTGATTGAGCCAGGAATCTAAGATTTCCACGAGTAAAGGATGGATTAGATTTCTACTCAATCTGGTAATATGATTTTTGGTCGGATGTGTCAGCAGGAATTGTAATCCTATTTATGCCTTTTCCAAACATGAGAATTCTGAAAGTATGACATCAAATTCTTGTAATTATAAACTACGCCAAATATCGCTTTTACCGACGGTATTATTACCGGCGGTAAAAAAACTGTCGTTAAAAGCTATTTTTACCGGCATTAGTAAAACCGCCGGGAATAACTACCTAAAACGGCGGTTTTTTTTTAAAATGCCGTTTTTACAAACTTTTACCGGCGGTTTTTTAAAATACCGCCGGAAATAATTGAATATACGGGTTTTTTAATACCGGCGGTTTATTACCGCCGTTTATAGTAATACCGACCCGTATAATATAAATATTATTATTTATCCTACATGACGCAATATGCGAGTCAGCCCAGTTGGTAGCACGCGCGCTATAGGATCCGGAGGTTCCGGGTTCGATTCCTGGGAAAGCAAAAAAAAATTAACCACCGATTTTATTGCCGGCGGTATTATTACCGGCGGTTCTTTATTGCCGTTTTTAGTATTACCGGCGGTTTTCTAATGCCGCTTTTGTTTTTCCGACAATTGTTTTCCCAACGGTTTATTTCCGGCGGTTTTTGAACTATTACCGACGGTTTTGAGTATTACCGGCGGTTTTCGAACTATTACCGGTAGTCTTCTCATGCCGCTAATACTAAAATTTGGCGTAGTCATGTTATTGTCCTTCCAAACTTCGGAATTATTGAAATATGACGTCACATTGTCATTCTTCCTCAAAATTTATGCCATCCAAATTGGGTAGAAATCACAATACGTTATTCTATATATATATGAGTCGCCATTACTTCTAAATATCAGTTCAAACAAAAATTACTTCTAAATAGATTAACACAGTGATGCATTTGCACTAAACAATTATGCTCCCCAACATATTTACAAACAAATTATTTTTCATTATTTAATTTTTTTTAAACAATAAAAGAGAAAACAGTACAGTAGCAGCTTGCAGTAGCAAAATTCAAACACGAACATCGGGGAAATCTTGTCCACCATGTCAACCTCCTTGGCCCAAATTAAGCTTTTAATTTGTGTGACAAAATCATCCATGTCGAGGGCTGTGGCCCCAAGGATCATCGGAGTTAACAAGTTCCCTCTCCATCTTATGATCATCTGTTTGAACAACAAAAATGCTTGTCAGTCACACAATATTATGGATTGTAATTTAATCAATGGACTGATTAATCATGAAGCGGTTGCCTTCTTTGGATCATGATGCATCATGAACGTGCCAATACGTGATTGGGGCGAAATATTCCGGACCTCTTTTGGATACACCTTTTGGGTAGAAATCACAATACCTTATTTATACGAGTCAACATTACTTCTAAATAGAGGTGGCAAATTGAACCCAAACCCATTAAGAAATCCAAACTCACCTATTAAAAAATATACCCAACCTAACTGATTTATTAATTGGGTTAGAATGGGTCCAAACCCATCTAACCCATTTATTATTGGGTCTTAATTGGATTTTAATTGGGTCAACTTAAATGCCTAATGGGTCATGAACATTACTCAACAAAAAAATAGAACTACCTCAGAAATGAAAGAAACAAAAGTATACATGTTACATGAAGCGAACCTTTTTCTTGGTCAAATCGGGAATTGGTAACTCGGTTTGAACAGTTTCATCTTACGAATTCCAGTTACAGTACAAGCCGAGTCGAGCCGAGTTCTATAGTGAACTCGTACATTAACCGAACCAAAAATTCGAACTCAAACTTCGTTTGTTTGTAAACGAGCCGAGTCTGGATTGAGCCGAGCTTATACAAAATGAGCCGAGGATTTAGAGTGTTGAACGCAACTCATTCGGTTTCAGTAACAATTCACCGAAAAAGCGGATGACCTCACCCCGATTAAGCATCAAACAACTGTAATCTACAAAGAGGAAATGAGGTGCGCAGATCAGCAAGTGGAAGGAAAAGTACGAACGTGTTTTTAATTTCTGTCTTGACTTTGAGGGAATCGTTGCAGTTAATTTGGGCTAGAGTACTAGTAGTTACTTCATGTTCTATTAAGGACTGCGCAAGTTGTATGGCGTAATTGGGGCTGCAAACGAATCAAACAACTCGCAACTCGGCTCGTTAGTGGCTTATTCAAGCTCGGTTCGGAAGTTAAATGAATGAGCTCAAGCCAATTTTTTCAGCTCGTTTTGTAAACGAGCTGAGCTCGAGCTATGATAAGCTCGGCTCGAGTCGGCTCGCGAGCCGAGGTATATATACTTAAGTTAAGGGTTTTATTGTTATTTCATAATTGTTCTTTCCGTTTTTACTTTCCAGTCAACCAAGGGAGGCGGTAGCACATGCACACCAGTACACCCCCGCTCCATAGGAAAATGAAAGATATATCTTCACAATAAAAATGGTTTTTGTTAATTTGGTCATTTTAGTATATTGGGGTATTATGGTAATTTTAGTATGCAAGGGTAATTTGGTCATTTTAGTGTATATGGTATTTTAGTCATTTTTAATTTTAATTGAGTTAATGTGCGGGTTGGGTTTGATTTTAAATAAATAGGTAGGGTTGGATACACTACAAGAAAAACGGGATTTGCCAATGGCCAAAAGCGTTGGCAAAGGTGTCGCAAAGCGCTGTTATAGACCTTTGTGCCCTATACCAGCGCTTGAGTAAAGCGCTGGTGCATGACCGCCACAATAGCACTGTACCAGCGCTTTTTGTGGGTGCTGGTATAGACTAATTTTTACCAGCGGTTTGTTTCCCAGTGGTCGCAAGCACTGGCATAGACCCCCTTTGCCAAAAACCAAAAATCTACATGAGGGAGGCAGGAGCACCTGTGCTGTTACCGGGTTTCAAACCGTGAACGTTGGACTCAACATCACCTGCGAATACCTTCTCCAACCATTGCACCAAACAACATTTCCGTTTCAAGTTTTGAAATATTACATATATAACATATGTTTAACATATTTTTTTTGGGGTTAACTATTGGGTAAATTATTATTATAAATGGGTGAATCACTCCTCCCATGAGAATTATTTTTTATGTTCTATGCTCTATTTTTGTTCCACTAACATTTAAAAAGCTTTATTTTAGTAGTTTTTATAGGGAATTGATTTTGTCACCCCCTTTTTGTTAATATCACTCATCTTCTCTCATAAAACAAATCATCTAATAAAAGACACAAAGGGGAGTGGCAAAATCTCTCCTCTTTTTATATTTGTATTTTACAAGATCTTCTCCAACCACTACCACCACGACCCCAAATAATCCATCTAATGGGAATATTTGCTTATTTCGATTGAGGCAAAATTTTAGGGGAATGATTTAATCAACAACGACAACAAAATGATTTGGATCATCGTGATTGTGTCACGGTCAAGGCATTATAAAGTATTAGATGCATTCCGACCCCCAACAAAGTCTTTATTTTTTTTATTTGAACCGCCTATTTTTACATATTACAGAGTTCATCATTCTTATCAAGAATAAAGTTAATCGGGTATCACTACACACTTGATCGGACAAAAAAATCCCATTTTGTTAATGAAATTGTGTCTCGATAAAGAAGCTTTCTAAACGCAATCGAGATATCTATTTTTACGAGAATGATAAAATCAACAAGAAAAACAAAATCAACGATCTAGATTATCGTAATTGTGTCGCGGTTGAATGGCTACCATACATTCAAGTACAGCACAAGACTTAGTTTATTAACAGTTGCATTGAATGCATAGAATTTAAATGTCGTTACCAAATCAATTTTTATAGTGGTCAATTTGAACCGTTAGGATTTCACGTATCATTTATTCCATCATTGTCACCAAAATTAGAGATCATTGGATATCGATGACCGCCTGATCGGACAACATTTGATGCATCCCTAGGCATTAAAGTATTAGATCGCAACCCGACCCCCACAAGAGTCTTTAATTTTCGATCCGAATTGTCTGTCTTTTACATATTACGTAATTCATCAATCGTACCAAGAATGAAGTTGATCGAGTATCGCTACACATTTGATCGAAGAGTATTAAAAAATGTATAACATAGAGTAATATTATTAGATTTTGGTCGATCAATTTATTTTTTCATTGGGTCTACTCCAGCGCTTTTTCCTAGGCCGCTGGAAAATGGGGAGTCTATTCCAGCGCTTTTTCTAGACGCTGGTAAATGAGGGGCCTTTTCTAGTGCTTTTGCTTGGGCGCTGGGAAATGGTCGGTCTATTCCAGCACTTTTGGTTTGAACACTGGGAAATCCCCTTTTTAGCAGCGGCTAAAAAAAGCGCTGGTATAGACCTCCAATTGTAGCGCTTTTTGCAAGCGCTGGTAAAAAAAGCGCTAGCGTTGATCAAATTTTTTGTAGTGATATGGGTAATTAGACTCCTAACTAATTGTGTCTAAATGGGTCAATGATCCATTAAAGACCCAACCCATCTATAACTTACCAAATTTGAACCAAACCCGCCCATTTGACACCTCTACTTCTAAATATCAGTTCAAATAAAAATTACTTCTAAATAGATAGATTAACACGGTGATGCATTTGGACGAAACAATGTTTTCCCAACAGATTTACAAACAACGTATTTCATTATTTTAATTTTTTTTTTACAACAAAAGAGAAAACAACATAGTACAGTACAGTAGCGGCTTGCAGTAGTGAGAGAAAACAGTACAGTACAGTAGCAAGATTCTCTCAACAGATTTACAAACAACTTTTTTTTTATTATTTTACTTTTTTTTTACAATAAAAAAAGAAAACAGTACAGTACAGTAGCGAGATTCGAACACGAACATCTGAAAATCTTGTCCACCATGCCAACCTCTTTTGCCCAAATTAAGCTTTTAATAATTTTGAGACAAAATCATCCATGGCGGGGGGGGTTGTACCTCCCAGGATCATCGAAACCAGGGTTCCTCTCCATCGTATGATCTGTTTGAACAACACAAATGCTTGTCAGTCACACAATATTATGGATTGTAATTTAGTAATTAATGGCCATGATTAATCATGACGTATTTCTTGGTCTCATGCCACGAATTTTTGGCAGAGAAGAACAGGATTTTAGTTTTTTACAAAACAAATATCAATTCAATTGAACGTACGAGAACATTAACCACCTATGTGATTGATTACTTCAGTGCAGTGAAACCAACTTAAAGAAATATACCCACTGAACGTACTAACTAGAGAGTAGGGTAACCTTCACTGATGAATTCCAAAGTAGATGAAGAAATATAGGAATCCATTTCTTTTCATATTTGTATGGAAAAACATTTATAAATTTACGATTCAAATACAGCCAATACCATTGAGGAGGTTTCAAACTGTTAACATAATATTAGGAAATATTATGTAGTCATATTTTCTAAGCTTTATTATTCTACTTCTAGTTTAGGAAGATTATTATTTATGTTTCCTAGTTAGCCTATATAAAGGCGTGCTAGGTTATGATTTGATGACAATCAATAATATATCATTTCTCTTTTCTTCACACAAACTATGAGAGAGCAAAATTCTAAGTTTTACTACCAGGACAGTTTCTCAACTACGTAAACTTTCATTAATTTTTTTTAATAATCAAATATTCAGACCAATTTACGCACACCTCAACTAATCTTCAAATACGTAAACTTACTAGGATTTAGAGTGCTAGAAGCCTCGATGTGTTCTCTAGCAGCCACCTGAAAAGCCAGGAGAATGATAGAGATCAAAATGACTTGCAAAACAACAAAAAGCTTACTTGAAGCCATTTTTCTCTCGGTATAAGGAAAGGGCGTTATGGTTCACCCTTTTTATAGCCAAAAAAGGGAAAGGATTGGCATTCATTTTCTACTACTAATTTAATGTCTTTGGCCCCAACAAGACTTGGACTTTTGGGTCTACGCCAGAGTTTAACTAGGGACATGACTCTTGAGGGATGTAACATTATTATTTTAAAAGGATTCTCTCAGGTCCTTATTTTGGAATGAAGGGTAATTCATTCGTGCCGCGTGGAGCTCATTCCAATCGTAGTTCAAAAATCTGATGTTAGGAAATGAAACTTAAGGTGTGTAAAGACAAACTAATTATGCGCTTCTCGATCGACTAATCATTGAACGAACAATTAAACAACCTATTTGCAGAGTCCGTTTGAAACTAGAATAAAGCTCCGTTTTAACTGGTCTCATACGAGTTGATAACACCTAAAAGGTTTTGACTAAAAACTCTAAGAGGGACTAGACTCTTAAGTCTCATTTACAACTATACCAACCCCTAGGGCTACTGGGTTCACAAGATGAACAATTCTCCGATTTAAAATAAGAGAAGTGGAAACAAAATTAAAAGACAAGTCCAAGTAGAGGGTCATTACCTGCAACAAGTGGCAGTTCTAAAACGGATGTGTATCGATTTGACTCATGAGTATGCAAAGTATGGCCCTGTTTTTTGTCATTTTCTATTTTTCGAGAATGATTCCACTAAGGGTTGTTTTGGAATTAACTCGATCGTCCAAATAATTGAGTGGCCTCTCAGTAATGCTACACACACAGCATTTGTGCACAGATTTGTTGTGGAGCCCCCTACGGGTCCCACACAAATAATCCCAGCCGTTCATTAAATGTAAAATATTTTTTCAAGGGCCTACGCGAAAAATCAGCTCAATCCGATACCTATAAGTGCTTGATTTAATCATCTAACTTTTCATTATCTTGAAATTCGAATGAAAAGTTAAATGATTGAATCGAACATCTGTAAGTATCGGATTGAGTTGATTTTTCATGGAGGCCCTTGAGAAAAAATATTTTACATTTAATGAACGACTCGGATTATTTGTGTGGAATCCGTAGTGGCCCCACGACAAATCTGTGTACAAAATCTGTGTGTGTAGCATTTCTGCGCACAAAATCTGTGTGTAGCATTTCTGCGGTCCGGTGTCTCAATACCTCAACCACCGTACGGCCAATTTGATGAGCTCACCTTGACAACCAATGGCTTTAGAACCTTTCATATCGGGGTTCATCTCTCACCGCATGCTATCAATTCGTGCGTGTGGTCAGTATACATGGGCCTTTGCTTGGTCTACACGGTGTAAAAATTTTATATCAATCTCAAAATCAATTGGCAATAAATAGAGAGATCCCAAATGTTATTAAGTGATCATCCATTCCACTTCCAAGCAATGTGGGATTCTATTTCCTTAACATCCCCCCTCACGTGCAATCGCGTTTGAGGTTTGTCACGTGTGGCCACTTTTGGGTCCAATCATTGTGCAACTTTTTTGCTGGTTTGTCATTGTGGGATGTGAATTGTGAATTTTTAAAATGTGGGGAGGAATGGGCCCCACTCTGATACCATATAGAAACTTTATATCCATCTTAAAACTAATTGACAATGAGTGAAGAGGTTCCGAATGTTATTAAGTGATCATCTATTCAGTCAGATTTGTTAAAGAAAGGGTTAATTGGTTAAGTCGGTTTAGGTAGTGTTTGCTCTTGTATTAGTTTTACCAGCTCGCATTGTAACAGAATGGGATCATCGTGCAAAAGATGTGGGGCTTCTGACATGGTTAAGCAAAAGCCTCAAATAATATCTTTCTCCTTCTGGAGGATTAGCTCCATTGATACGTCCATTTACACCTCTTATTTTTCTTTCTTCCCAACACTTGCCTCCTTATTCCATACAAAATAGTGAAATTCTCTGGGAACTCCCTGTAAAGACATTTCCTTGATAAAACTTGTAAGTGCTCTGTATTTTTTTAATAATGAGTTTTCTATCATTATTGTTATATGTCCTATGCATTTATAAATTGTACGTGGCTGTTCATCACAATGGCGTTCAGAATTTTATCATAATTCATTTGTGCTATATTAGTTCCCTTTTTTTCCAAGCTGGATATCCGCTCTGTATGTTCCCAATTTCAAACATCCACTTAGAATATTTCATGAACTTTTCTCACAAATATCGGCAGGTGGAATAAATGGAAGGGCAACAGGAGCAATTCATCAAACAATTTATGTGCAATGAGTATTCATCAAACTTTTGAGCATGATATTTAACATAAAAGCAAGAAAAGCTTCAAAGTAGATTCACCATGAGAGAGAGAGAGAGAGAGAGAGAGAGAGAGAGAGAGAGAGCAATACACATTTTTTAAAAAACTTACCAGTGTATCCTACCGACGCCAACTTTTAATTTCAAATGGATGACTTTGGTAATTTCTTTCCCATAATTCAGTCTTGAATTTAGAACAGACGAGAATCTAGAGGCTAATTCAATGGAACTCTTGACTATCGAAGGGTATTCAGTCTTGAATTTAGAATGGAGGATAATCAAGAGAGGCTAATTCAAGGGAACTCTTGACTATCGGAGAGTTGGGAGGGAGAAGGACATTCGAGGGGCTCTTCAAATGGTCTAGGAGAGTTGTGAGGGATGCAACAGTTGTCTTATGCTTGAAGAGAACACAGTTCATAGAGGATTGTGGTTTTGGAGAGACACAACAGTTCGGATTGTGGTATTGTTTCCAATTGGGCTGGGTCTGTTATTTAGGGTTTGTTTGAGGGGTATTTTTGGAAGTGGAAAGTGTGGGAAACACTTTTGAGGTTTCATGTTTTTATAAGTAGAGTAGATAAATGTATAATGGAGATGATAAGTATGTGGAGATTTTTTATTTTTTATTTTTATCCGCATATGTATGGGGAGATTAGTCAAGATAAAATCCTAGACACCTTTGTTAGGAAAAGTATATAAAAAAAAGACCCTGGAACAGCTACATTAATCCACCCACAAATTAGATGTACTATTTAAGTTAATCACATACAAGAAATGGAGATTACATAACGATGCTATCCACACATATAAATAGGTACATACTTTACACAGTTGGAAAATTATCGAAACTATCATCGTTAAACTTGAGTGACAACAGAATTTCTGGACAAATACCGTTCGAGATCGGGGGACTGTCCAATTTGGCTTCTCTTGATCTCTCCATGAACATGCTAAGCGGACCGACTCTGGGTCAAATCGGAGAAATCTCAAGTTTGCTGTTTCTATGCCTGAGCAAAAACCAACTGAATGGGAGCATTCCATATCAGATTGGTAATCTTGGAACTTTACAAAGCCTGCTGGATCTTAGTGACAACTCACTCAACGGAGAGATTTCGCCTCAGCTCGGGAAGCTGATCGATGAGCCTAGAAGCTTTAAACCTCTCCCACAACTCTCTCTCCGGTTCTATACCGGATTCGTTTATCGGAAATGCTCAGCCTGTCAACGATCGATTTGTCGTTCAATGAACTGGAGGGTCCTCTGCCTGACTCCAAGGTTTTTAATTCGTCTCCGCCCGAAGCGTCTTCTCATAACAAGAATCTATGTGGTGATTCAATCCAAGGTTTGACACCATGCAACAACTCAGTGTCTGGAGGTGGTGGTAAGGAAAACAAAGGAAACTCACGGTTGATCATTATCGCAGTTTCTACCTCGTTAGGCTCGTTGTTTCTCTTGCTTTTGCTTGTTGGGGCTGTCGCGCTTCACCGAAAAAGTAACCGGAGAAGCCAGAAAGAAGATGGTGTAAAGGGAGAAAACATCTTTTTGATCCAGAATTTCTGTGGAAGAATTGTGTTTGAAGAATTTCGACGATGCATACTGCATTGGACAGGGAGGATCGGCCAGAGTCTACAAAGTTGACTTACCAAATGGGCAGGTACTTTTTGAAGTTTCTCAATAAATTTTCTCCATCTATCCTTTCGATTTGCTATCTTATATTTTGTGTGAATCCTCAACAGGTAGTAGCAGTTAAAAAGCTATTTATGAATGAAGGTTCAGAGATTGGGGAGATCAAGAGTTTTGCAAATGAGGTAGCAACGCTGACGGAAATAAGGCACCAGAACATCGTGAAACTCTACGGCTTCTGTTACCACGAAAAGCACACTTTTCTGGTTTGCGAGTACATGGAGAGAGGAAGCTTGGCAGACATTTTGAAGAGAGAGAAAGACGCCTGGGAGTTGGACTGGAGCAAGAGAGTGAACGTAGTGAAAGGGGTGGCTCATGCTTTATCTTACCTTTATCACAACTGCATGCCTCACATAATTCATCGGGATATATTGAGCAAGAATGTTTTGTTGGACTCGGAAATGGAGGCTCATGTCTCAGATTTTGGCACAGCAAGGGTTTTGAAGCCCGATTCTTCAAATTCTAGGCACATTCGGATACATTGCTCCAGGTAACTTTAAATAGTGCTCGAAAGGCCTTCCTTTATTTGGTTGGCTAGTTTGATTCACAAGTGAGAACTAACATGTGACATTGTTGGTGTGTTGTTTTTTTCCTTGGCATGGCCAGAATTATCGTACACAATGGCAGTGACAGAGAAATGCGACGTGTACAGCTTTGGAGTTTTGACACTTGAGATATTGACAAGATCGCATCCGTAGGAGCTCAGTTCAAACCGATACTCATCCGTTGACATCGAACGCATAGTCGCATACAATTAGCAGATGCCTTGGATCCTCGTCTTCTGCCTCCTAAGAGTCAAAAGCTAAGAGACGAATTGGATTCCATTTTGAATCTAGTAGGCTGGTGCTTGCGCGCCGATCCACATTCTAGACCTACCATGTACAATGCATCTTAGGTGCTTGAGATGAACGCCGGAGTTGGCAGAGAGAGTCCAGGGTTGGTTAAGTATGTTAGAGAGGGTGTTGATGAGCTGCCCATGCTTAGTTAGTTAGTTGGATATTTCTCTCCCTCGTTCTCTCTTTCTGTCAGCGTAATCAGGGTTAGAGTCAGGATTTTGGGACAATGGTGTCAAGTACCAAAAGCCATGTTAATGAGCAGAGGACTTCGCGATGAAAGGAAAATGATGTTATTTTAGTTCTCTAGGGTTATTTTCCTACTATTAGTGGTGTCAAATATGTATAATACAATCGAAATCCTTAGTCATCTCCGGTATTGTCTCGCCTTATCAAAGCTCACCGGTGTATCCTTTGGCTCGTTGGTGTATCCATTAGGACTTCATCATGTATCATAGCCAATGGTACGGTGACTTGCAGAACTATATACATTGTCGATGATTGTTAGAAAGAGGGGTGATATACAAATTCCAGTCTCGCATTTTTCTAGTGTACTTTGAAGATTGGTTTCAGCTTCTACTTTGAAGATTGGTTTCAATTTGGAAATCGAGTCATGATAGCCTGTGGAGGTGATTTCACTCGAGGATGTATCCGTTTTTACCTGATTCTAGTTTTTAGCCGAATTGTGATCTTGAAAATATCGACTTGAGATCCTCAATCCTTCAGAAATTCTGTACCTTAGTAACAAATTCATCATTCATGGTTGCATTTGTTAGCAAAATATTCTGAATAGTCATCATTTAGTGTGATTTTGCATCCGCTTCTTCTGCAAAGTATGCCACAAATTCAAACCACCCTTTTTTCTATGCATTAAAACGCTCCGGTCCAGGTTTTTTTTTGCCAAAGTTTAAGAGTGATTTTATTGATAACAGAATGTCATACAAAATACATCAGAAGGGCTATTAACCTCCTAGAGGGAATTAACAAGCTGGGGGATAAAACTCCCACGATCTAATCCCGCTCCCTCTCATTGCATTCTTGGCCACATCATGAGCCAAATAATTGCCAATCCTCCTAACAAAACTCACTCTCACATCAATAAAGTATCTCATCAACCGTTTCACATCTGCTATAAGAACCGAGGAGAAAGAGTCCTCACTGTCATTAATCATATTGACCACCTGAAAAAAAATCACCTTCAATGTGTACCCAATCTAACTCGATTTCCTTAGTGAAAACCAAGCACTCCCTTGCCGCCACTGCCTCAAGAGCCAGAGGGCTCATGATCACATACCCAAGATGAACAGCCCTTGCCGCTCTAAACCTTCCATCATGCTCCCTTTCCAGCCACAATTGCCAATCCAGAGACGGACCGAGGCGGGGGCGCGCGGGGACACGTGCCTCTACTCAAACGCGTGCCCCCACTCGAAATTAAAATATTTTTATTCTTTTCTAATTATGAGACGAGTGATTATTTTTTAAAACTTACGCCGAAAAACTAAAAAAAAATAGAAATATCAAAAAAAAAAAAAAAAGGAAAAAAATACTATAGACAAAAATTAACGTTAGGATTGAAGAATTACATCGACCAATGCTATTTAGATTACCATAAATTTTCAAACTTCCATTTCACGACAAAGAAGTGGGTAAACCATATATACTTCCCGACAATTCACAACAATTTACAAACAACCTTATTCATACCATTTTTTTGGGTGCCCTTGGGTTGATCTCTTATCAACTCTGGCTGAGCTGCAGATGATTGTCGCGGGGTAGAGTGCCAACATAATTGGGATGTTAACTTTGCGTTGCGATGCTTTCCACTATTGCCTTTTGTAACCCCTTTTTTCATATTAATAATAAAAATTTTCCTTCGCCGTTCAGGAAAAATAAATAAATACAAGATGGGGAGGTTCATATAATATATAGCCCTTATCTTTCTCACTCCTCAAATTCACCTAAACTTTATCTCTCTTTTTATTAATTGTCATGTTTATGCTTTTGTATGATCTTATATTTTATCACTAGATGAGGCGCAACGTGCAGAGCACGTCTGTCATGTCCGTTGAGAAGAGCATGTTGAATATTTGTGGAATTGTAAGCTGCACAAACAATCAACCCAGCAACATTTCAAAATTATCAATGTTCTTTGCGGTTACAGATCTGCTAGTTTGGTCTTTCTCATGCCAAAATTACAAGGAAATCAATCCATAAAAGTATGAACTTACAATTCCTAGTTATTTCCAGTTATTTATAACACATGTATAGAAATAAAAACCAATACACGATTCGAAAACAATCATCTGCATGAAGATATAACTTGGCTTGTGTTACACTTGCATGGAAGAAGATAAAATGCTTCCGAAACACTAAATTTCCATCACAACTTTGGTTTCACGGGCTCATTTCCAAAACAACAGAACAAGTTATGAACATCAGCACACTAATCCAAATACAAATACATGTAGCAGAAGGTAGATGACTAATGAACTATGATGACCCTTGGTGTTGTACGTGAAATTTTCATGTTGAAAAAATATAATGAAGCCATCTTTTAGGGACCTTAAGAGAAATGATACCTTAAAGGTTCCTAATGAAATCAGATACAGAATGAGAGTTTTGTCTGGACATCCCCTAGCTCAATCTCATGGCAGGTGCATGGTAAGTCTAACTCTGTCAAAGTGGCTTCTAGGACCTCTTTTTTCTTTGCTACCACATGGTCCATTTGGAAGGCAAGAAATGACATTACATTCAATGGAAAATACATCCCAGACACTTCCATTGTGGTAATGTGAGATAAATTGGTAACAAAGTGGCCACGTAAGTGTTTCTTTTCAGAAGTCTATTTGATAGAAGAAACAACTTGAAAAACTAATATTAATACTTGAGAAAGTGTATGAGACATTGCCCGAAGTAGCTACCACTCATAAATAAGCTATTGATAAAAAAAACAAAAAAACTTTCCATGCTTAACCAGCAATAAACATAAACCTCATCATAGTTCTCCTTAGGGACAATTTCCAGATGCTCATTACCTTCCTAACAAATCTCACAAGGAAAAATTTGTATCTAGTAATCAATTTTTAGTGAGAACAGATGAAGAAATACCAACTGGATGGCATAACCAAGAGCTGCATAGAGTTATTGAGGTGGAGAGAGAGGCTTGAGATCCAACATTCTTGCAATTGCCGAAATCTTAAACCTACAAAATGAATTGACGCACTCAAAGACCAACAAATGGACTGCATGAACACATGTTTTTAGGGCGAATAGAGAGTAATTTTCACACTCTTCATTCTTATGCATGTCATCCTTGTTCTTTGACAATCCCAAGCATATATGGTCTGAAAATTATGTGCGGAAAAATACACAAACTCGGGTTTTAGCAGAATGCAATGTGTATAGAAAATGATAAAATTGCTTGAAATGAAAGAAGATATGAAAATATACCATATCAAAAAACATAACCACAAAACACACATTCTTTAATTTCCCTGTCCTTCTCATTCTCCAAGAGCACTATTAAGTATTAAGGTCCTCACCTAAAACACTATTACGCTTGTGAACTTAGTCACCTATTGCAAATAGGTTTTCAATCAAACATGAATTGCAGAGAGTATGCTCATAAACGGAATTTGAGATGAACCATACCTCAGAACTGAATCCTGTGGCACGAGAATGCTCATAAAGGGAATTTAGCTCATTGCCAGCAACTTGGTTCCCATACGTGGATGGATGATAGGAAAATAGAGGTAAGGAAACCTTATTACTAATTCAAGTTTACAAGTTTTCTCCCACAATGTGTTTTTAGTCTTAAATTTCAACCATTCAACTGTATAACATTCTCCTGGCATTGAGTTTAAGCTTTACAGAAGTTCACAATCATGGCAGAGACAATAATGGACAAAACAATACATTTTATCCTTATAAATTTTATTTGGAACAAATTAAATACATATGCACATCATCGAATCATCAAAATAACCATACCTTCAATAATATAATGAACAAATGAGTGATAGACAACTGAGTCCAGCCACAAAGTTGCTAAATGGTTTGTAGAAGAGGTGTCCAGTGGCTCTATGAGTTGACACAAGCAGCAACAGTTGTCGATCCACCAGCGGTTTCGACTCGGTAAAAAACTACATTCGGGGCCAAATGGCCTCGACGTTTCACACAGATCCACCGCACAAAAGAGACTTGAACTACCATTGCCATGAAACAACAAACAAAGTCAATACCAAGAGTTTAAGCCACACACAAACAACGAAACTTCAATATTTAACAATTTCCCCCAAAAGAGTTCTTTGTATTGATTTAGTACACAGCAAAAATTTAACGTTAAGTCTCTGCGTGGTCGTGCATGCAAAATCATCATTTTAAAAAATGATACTGAGAACCCCAAACACGAAAAATCCAAAACGAAAAATTAAATTTCCCGTCCATACCCTAAGACTGGATTGTTGTTTCACATGGAACATTGAAACCCCAAAATTAAAGCATATGAACAATCCAAACAGAGAGAGAAAAATGATAATTGCAACAACATACCAGTACTGAGCAAACGTAGAGGAGCAATTACTTCTCGACGGGAAGCACAAACACAGAGGAACAGAAGCAGCCGAAACAGGAAAACAGGGGGTAGATGAAATGACGAAGGTCCCAAAAGTCCCAGAAGTTGTACTTCTCAGAGTTGAGGAACCCCAAATGGGAGGAGTACCGAACGAGGGCGGTGCGGGTCGCCCCAAAAACTCCTCTCTCTCTCTCTCTCTCTCTCTAACCAGAGGAAGAGAAGGAGAGGGAGAGACGTGGCCTGATATTTCACCCATCCTGCCACGTGGCCCACTATGCACAATAGGTAAAATGACAAATTTGGACAATCAAGAAAGAACAACACCCTAACAATCAAGGGGCAAATTCGTCAAAATTGGCTAGCGACATTTCCCCCAAACTGATTCTTATTACAGAGGGGAAGTAAAAATATTTTTTTCGAGTTAATTACTTGTTGCCCCCTTTATTTATACACATTTTCACTTTACCCTCTCCTACTATAGAACGTTACAACCTACCCCTTTATCTTCCAATTCCTAACACATAAGGCCTGCCGTTAGTCTGGGATCCAAAAAATCGTCAAAGGGGCATGTGCATGTCACATGATCTATAAAAAGAAAAAATTAAGTGCTCTAATTTTCAATCCATTTGAAGCAGTGCGAAGATTTTATTTCTCGGATCATTTTGTTCAAAAGGATCATAATTAATTTTTGGCTCTAGGACTCTCGTTAGTTAACCCTAAGAGATATTTGGTTCTACTATTTTTTAGGACTAATTAACGAGAGTTCTAGAGTCAAAAATTAATTATGACCCTTTAAGATAAAATGATCATCGAAATAAAATCTTCGCACCGGTTCAAACGGATTAAAAATTGGAGCATTTAATTTTTTAACCATATTTTTTAATATATAAACTACCTATGAAAAATTACGTACTCCAATTTTCAACCCGTTTGAACCGGTACAAAGATTTTATTTTTATAATCATTTTATTCCAAAGAGTCATATTTAATTTTTGACTCTAGAGCTCTCGATAATTAGTCCTAAGAAAATAGTAGAACCAAATATCTCTTAGGGCTAACTAACAAGAGCACTAGTGCCAAAAATTAATTATGATCCTTTAGGATAAAAAGATCAGAGAAATAAGATTTTTGCACCGATTCAGACGGATTGAAAATTAGAGCACTTAATTTTTTTCTTTTTTACAGATCATGTGACATGCACATGCCCCTTTGACGATTTTTTGGATCCCAGACTAACGGCAGGCCTTATGTGTTAGGAATTGGAAGATAAAGGTGGTAGATTGTAGCGTTCTATAGTAGGAGGGGGAAAAGTGAAAAACGTGTATAGATAAAGGGGGCAACAAGTAATTAATCCTTTTTTTCCTTCTTGTTCAGACAGAGATGAAGGATAGGGAGCTTGTTGTTGCCCTTGATAATCCTTGGGCCCCACAATCAACCATGATCTATATCTCACTAATTACTCAACAAATATTACGGTTGATATATTTGAGATCAAGAGTTGGAATGTCCGATTCTTAGACAACGGGAATTTCATCGCAGAAGCTAAAATCCAGCTGAAAGAGTACATTGCAACATTTACACTTATGGGCGGGGCATGAATATGTATTATTGATCTTTCTGTATTCGGCTCAATGAATCGAACCATTTGGAGACTCAACCTCTGTCAGTGGCGGCTCCAAGATTTTGTAATAGGGTGTTCAAAAATTACCTTGACTCTAATAACTTTAGTAACAAATAACACCTTCACCAAATCTCATACTTTAGTACGGCTCCAGGATTTTGTAATAAGGTGTTCAAAAATTACCTTGACTCTAGTAACTTTAGTAACAAATAACATCTTCACCAAATCTCATACTTTAGTACGAATAGTGCGATAAAAAATCATAAGGTATACTTGCAATTTTACAATTGTTCTTGACACTTTTCATATTTTGAGGCAAATAGAAGGCATCGATGCACAAATATCATTTCGAGAGAAATTATGGTGTGAATAAATTGAGAAAGGCCTGTTTGGAGATATGCTCTCTTATGAGAATCGAATCCAAACATTACAGTCCTGATCACGGGGAGCCTCTTATTACGAAAGAGATGAAATTAATTTCATGGATTATGGCCCCACGGATTATCGCGCCTGCGCAACTTCATCATTGGTGACATCTCTGTTGAACAAGGCAACAATGGCATTTCTTTAGCAAATAAAAAAAAAAAAAATCTTTTTCTATATATTGAACCATAAAATTCTTTTTTCAGAAACTACCCTATTTAAAAAGTCACTAAAGAAATAAGAAAAAAAGACTAATCAAATTTCACATTGTCTTTTTTTTATAGGCAAATTTGACATTGTTTGTGTTTCATTTTCTTATAAACTCAGTGACGGTTTTTTTTTTTTTTTTTTTTATATCTTCAAAATATGGTCCAACCTGATTTGGTAGAACCCGTGGGCTGTTCTGATTCTTGGGTGGGTGATTCTTTGGGTTTAGATTTGCAGAGTAGTACCAATCTCATCCCTGCTCAACTTCAGATTGTGTCAAATATTTCTGAGTCCCCTTCTCGAGATTTAGAATTTCAAGATGAGAATTATGGTTTGAGCTTAATCTTCCCGCAGGAGGTGGAAGACCATGCTCAAATTGAGGGAATTCAGTTGCTTGTGGACCTCAATTCAGGTGATAATGTTAAGGAGAGAAAAGATGGGAGCAGATTTTTGAGAGATCGATCTTCTCTTGATGCTATACATAAAATGGAAAGGTGAATTAGAAGGTCGAGAAAGAAGATTAAAAGAAGAAATCTCTTCTGGAGATTGGGGTTAAGGCCGACAAATTGAATCATAAAAATAGGAAGGTCCCAACTTAAATCTTCCTTATCTTCTGATGACATCCGGAATAGAAGCTTCATTCTTTTTAAGGAAGCCCGTAAGATGCTGGATCTTGCTCCCACGTTGGGTATTGAAGTTAGAGGAGGGAGAAATTAGATTTTAAAAAAATTTGTTGAAATGTAAAAGGAAGAATTTAAGAAAATGATTCATGCTCTAGATGACTTGAACGAAGAGTTTGTTTCAGAAGAAGAAGTTGAATTCGAGGATGGTGCCTCTCTTTCTATGGTTTTTTAATATCTAGGTTTGGCAGTTTCGGGTTGTATTCTTGATTTCAGTTTGCTCCCTTGAATTTCGGGTTTTTTCATTTGGTCTTAGGTGTTCTGGCTGTTTGGGTTTTTTCAGCGGTTGTTTCGGATTTATTTTTGGAAAAATAATAGCTCGGGACGTATTTTGATAATTAATACCCGCCAAGGATATATATTTTGAGAACATTTTTTAATGTTCAAAATATCCTTGGCGGGTATTAATTATCAAAACACGTCCTGGGCCATCTTTTTCCCTTTAATTTTTGTGGGGGTTTTGGTTGGCTAGCTCATTGCCTTTCTTTGGGTTTGGTTCTCCGGTGGCATCTTGCCGGTGTGCCATTGATCAAATAAATCTTTGTAATCCTTTTCAAAGATTTATTAAAAAAAAGTTGCTGATAAAAAAAAATATATGGTCCATGTTTCGTTTATTATTCCGATTTCTTTTTGGTCGAGATAAACTGGACAAGTACATAAAAAGCATCAAAAAATGTCGCATTCCAGAGCGGACAAAAATATCACCAATTTGGCTGAAATTACTGAGAATTATTCTCGAAATTGCTACAATACAGATCCCTAATTCGGAGGTGTACGATATGCAATTCTTGATTTGACCGCCTTCAATTCACAGTCAACCTTTGTATAAAAACACAAAACATATGCAGGAAGCTGATCACGTTTGGACAAAAAATTCACAACATCAAGACAAAATCTCGTAAAATAGAAATTTATGAAGTCAAATATAGAGTTGATAGTTCGTATATTTGATATATATATTCTAGTATTAATTTTCTATTATTTTGGATCAAGTGAAGTCAAATGTAGAGTTGATATTTCGTATAATTTATATTTATATATGTATTCTAGCATTAATTTTCTATTATTTTGGATCAAGTAAATAAACAGATAAGACAGGAAAACTCACCGGGGACTAGGGAATCCGAAATAATTACTCAAGAATGGATGTATAATTGAAAATTATACATCCATTCTTGAGTAATTATTCAATAGTTCCGGACTACCATGTGGCATGTCCACGTGGTACTCCCAACTAAATGCGGAGCGGAAAAATTTACGGGTGGCACATAATTATCCTCTCTTGTTGGATAGTTGGGGGACAAGAGTTGACCAACTTAACTAGTGTGGGTAACGATAATTTATTGGCTGGGGGCACCATATGTAGGACATGCCACGTGATACTCCGAGACTATTGAATAATTTTACATGCATTCTTACATCATATCTCACAAGTCATGGCAGGACCCTCTAAATAGTTCTGTTGACACCACATGCATTTGTGAGAAATGATATAAGAATAGATGTGTAAACCTGAATGCGCACCTACCCCTCGTTCCTGGATGGTTTTCTATGTTGGACGTGTCCTATGTATGCATCGCAAATGCGAAATAACTTAATCGAAGCGTTGAAATCTCGTATAATTTTGTGTAAGAAATAAGATATTAATTAGAGTGCTTAACAAACTCCACTATTAAACGTTTTCACGGAAAAGCACAGTTTTTTTTTTGATCGGCAAGAAATTTATTATTATATTATAATCTTGATAAGGTACATCAAGAGAAAAGGAAATTAAGAACCTACACCATGATATTGATACATGGATTAGGAAGAAAAAACCTCCAACAAAGCATTGGACTTTTTTGTCCTTTTTGTCACGTCCTCGATTTTAAATATAATTATAAATGATTTACATAATAAAAATACTCACAAATATCCGTACGGTATCCAAAAGATCACTGTGTTCTCATTCCTTTAGTTACACTTCCAAGTCCGAAAGATTTCCAAATATTACAATGTCAGCTCGACGGCCCCAAATTATCGTAAGTATCGAATTTCAAAGAGATTAAGGGTTACAATATTCCAAGTCAAAAGAATTACAATTTAAGTTACAAATACATCTTTCAAAATAAATTTACAAAGATGAGTAAGTAACTCCTTCGGTTAGCTTTCAAAAATAATGTCCACACTCCAAGCAATGCAAGCTATGGTTCCGGGTTAGCACCTGAAAATAATATAAGGCTTGAGCCACACTAGCCAAGTAGAAAAGTCTACGCAAACTCTATATGCAAATGAGCGAGACGAATGAACGAATGATGGGAAATCAAATGACAACGAAGGAAGCGTAACTACGATAATCAAGTGTTCCAATATCTCCAAACCGTCATCTCGACATACTCTTATATCCTGTTCGATCCATTTGTGTCTCAATAACTCGAATCATCAATGTGTCTGAGCCGAAGCTCCTGCCGGGTTAATTTTGGGACTCCGATATCCCTTGCCAAGCACCCACCTTGAAGGTTGGGCCTTGAGTGATTATTTTGAGCATTAGCTCCTACCAGGCTAATTATGGGACCCTGATATCCTCTGCCAGACACCCACCCATCGATGGGCCCCGAATGTTCGCGCGTCGTTCACAAGTTCAAGTGTATCGTTCGTACAATTATCTTGCATGATGCTCATATTTATCCTCCCATAATTCCACCATTTTAAACAATTTCCATTCATGTATGTATATCATATGGCACATGAAGACAAACAAGACTACTTGGTTCCTTATTATATGTATAAATAAATATGTAAACCCATGGAAGGGACTTAAGGCATTGGAAAAGTCAAAGCAACGACACTGGATCAATTTACTTTTTACTGGTGGTCTACCGGTAGGGAACATAGAGCTACCGGTAGGAATTGTAAACAGTGGGTACAAAGTTTCAGCTGGTAAGAGTTCTACCGGTAGAAAGAAAAATACTACCGGTAGGTGAGAAAAAAATTAATAATCCTACCGGTAGGGAATAAGTCCTGCCGGTACAAATTCAAAACAGTGGGTACAAATTTTCGAGATGACAAAGTTTTACCAGTAGAGGAAAACGTCCTACCGGTAGGAATCCAAAATTTTGGCGATTTTTCATCAGATGACTTATTTTGATCCAAACCAAATGACAACCACTACAAGCTCAAATAAGGCATAAAAACACTCAAATAACATATAAAGAGAGATAGAATTTCCTACCTCGAGTATCCGAACCAAAATCGAAGAGATGGAGCAAGCCCTAACTTCCGGAATCCCAAACCAAGCAAAATACACCAAACCGGGCTCGATTCAACACAATACGAGCTCGAATATGCAAGTAGGCGATGGAGTTGAGGTAAATTGTTGTGGGTTTGAGTGATTGAGTGAGTTTTCGGGTGAGAGAGTGAGAGAGACCGAGAGAGGAGAGAGTGTTGAGAGAAATGAGATGAAAAAGTGAAAAGGGAAAAAAAGAAAATTTCCCCAGGTAATACACGGCACACACACATGCACCAAATACACTAACACCCATAATTTTCAATTCCTTACACTTTGACCCCCAACTCTAATTTTTATGCCATTTTCACCTCTTTTCCTTTTCTTTTATTAACATTAAAAATAAATAAGAAAATTTACGGGTCTCTACATTTTTAGTTTTGTCTTTTTTGTTCGTCTTTTTCAGAATTTTTGTGAGATTCATGTTATAATTATAAGATTGATTATTTGTTTCGACAAGAGAAAAGTCTAAAAAGTAAAGAATTTATAATCAAAATTAAAAAAAAAACACTAAAGACAAAAAATACTTAACAACTGGTATTTTTGTGGAAACTGTCGTTTTACATAAACAAAATTCAACTTTGGTCCATATTTTTCTAATTATTAGACAAATGATTCATTTAAAAGTTACAACAAAAAGTTAAACAAAAAATTAAAATATATATTTTTAAAATAGGAAAACAAATACTAGACAAAATATAAATTAACATTAGGAAGAATTCCAGCGACCAATGCTATCTATATATATTACATCAATTTCCGAACTTCCATTTTGACGGCAAAGAAGATAAAGATATGTAATTCCCGACCTAAATAGAGTAACATCGCTATCATATCAAACCCAATGGTGCAAATATTAATGGACTAAGCCATACTTAATTTTCGACGATTCATACCAATTTTTTTTTTTTTTACAATCAATATAGTTTCCAGTAATGAGATACAAATTTGAAAATCGGGATCATCTTATACAGCATGCACGCCAACCTCGATCTACGTCTTGAATGAAGCTAGCAGCTTGTATTAAATCACTGAATTTAAGGGTTGTGGGGCCATGGATAATCCGAATTAACGAGCTCCCTCTCCATCTTGTGATCATCTGTTTGAACAAAAACAATTAACATGTTTAGTTCAAGTACATAAACAAAAGCTCGGTTCCTTTGTCGTCCCTAGCTAGGCACACGTAAAATGATCCGAACAATTGTCGTAAAACACTAAAGTAAATAAACATGGTAAACTTACAAGGATTTAGAGGGCTCGGATGTTGGACCAGTTTCCTAGCCGCCACCTGAAAAGTCAAGAGAATGATGGAGATGATCAAAAGGACTAGCATACCAACAAAAAGCTTTCTTAGACCCCCTTTTTTTCTTTTCCTACGGAAAACAGAAGTGCTAGTCTACCAATTTGAATGGTACTACAAGGGAGGTTCTCCTTTTATAGGCCAAAAACAGGCTAGGGCTTAATTGGATCCATTTTATAGCAATACTTGGACTTTTGGATGGTAAACGCCCACTGCAGGGTGCAACTGGTGATACGGATATCCAGTCCTAAAATTTGGGGAAATAATTTGGTGATCATCATGGGCCTATTCCCTCCACAGTCATCTCATGTATGGTTATCTTTAGGCTATGTTTGGATGACCGAAATCTTGGCTATGTTCGAATGACTGGAATCCTAAGTAGGAATAGAAATATGATTACTAAGAATCAAATTTTTGCCGTGAAAAAAAAAAAAAAAAAAAAAGAGAATCAAATTTTTAGATTTTTTCTTGAGCAAGAATGAGAGTAGGAATTAAATTAATAAAATAAAATACCAGAAGTAATTTCGTTCCGGTGTTTGGGTTAATTCAATAATTTTACCCAAGAACAAATTACTTTAGAATTTTATCATAGACAACATTTCCTTTTTTGCTTGATTAAGCCAGGAATCTAAGATTCCCATAAAATGGATGGATCAAATTTCTGAAAGTATGACATCAAATTTCTGTGTTGTCCTTCTAAACGTCAGAATTATTGAAGTATGACGTCTTTCAGTAATTGTATTTTTTGTAATTTTTTATTTTGTTTTTTATCTTAATTTTTTATGGTTAATCATTCGTCTCAACGAGAAGAATTTGTAAAGTATCAAAATGTGTTGATGAAAATTTATATAAAATGACACCATAGAAAAAAAAAAAAAAAAGAAAAAGAAAGAAGAAGACGACTATTTCGTATTTTTTTCGTCTTTAGTGAACTTTTTACTTTTGATCATAATTTTTTACTTTTTAAACTTTTTTTGTCGAGATGGATGATTAGTCTAAAAAATATACTGCAAATCTAGCAAAAATTCAAAAAAATGAACAAAACACAAAAAAAAAGGAAAAAAAAAAGTTTAGCCGGTAAAAATAATTTTTGACAAATTTAAAAAATCAATAAATAAAATATATGTTACTGACTAATTCGTTTGCTCATTTTGTTTTCCTTCTTAATCATAAGATTCTCATAAAATTTTGGCTCGATCGGGCCAAAGGAGCCCCTTTATCGGCACATAAATTCTTAAATGTAAAGAATTTTGTTCTCCGATTATGTGTCTGCCCATATGCAGTTACCTTCATTCTTGGTACAATGTTCAAATTCGTATTATGTCAAAGATAGATGATTTCGATCGCGAAAAAATAGCTCAGGCGGGGCTCGGTTAGTTCATTGTAACACTTAAATGTCTCCAAATGCATTAAATATCTTTCGATAATGTGGTCGCCAATACCAAATGATCTCCGATTTTAGTGACGATGCTATAATAAGTAAGACGTGAAATCCTAACTGTTCAGATTGATCATTATAAAAAATGATTCAACAGTTACCTTAACTATATATATGTTTGATGTATTTGATAGTTAAATTCTTATGTTGTACTTGTTATTATAGTAGCCACAAGATCGCGAGACAATCTTGACGATCAAGATCGTTGATTTTCTTGCATTTGTTGAATTATTCATTCAAGTAAATTTGCGGCTCAATCAGGTTTAGAATCCTTTTATCGAGACGTGAATTCATTAGAAAAATGGTATTTTTTGTTCGATCAATTGTGTAACGGAAAAAGATCAACTGTAATATTAGTAAGAATGATCTAACTGATAGTATTAGAGAAGATAAATGGTTCTGATCGAACAAAAAAAATCTCAAGTGGGGCTCGGGTGGTGTGTTATAAGATTTTAATATTTTTGGACGCAATAAAAGTCATTTTGACTCAAAGAATTATTCTCTACTAAATATTTAGTCGGCCAAGACAAAAAAAAATCACAGACTAATTAAATTTTGGTCGGGAATGATACAATTTTTTGCGCCAATTTGAATTTTTCATGGAAAAAAATGATGGGATTTAGGTAATTTCTGACTAACTATTTAAGCGGTAAATCTTTTATAATATGAAACGGCGCCGTTAAACCTTATCGAAACCCATCCAGTTATACCCTTGCCCCATCTCCCTCACGCATCGTCAATCAATCCATCCCCCTTACAATCGAACCTCTGACCCTTGCTCCAGCCGTGGTCGCTCAACCCTTCTCTCTAGGCGCGGTCTCCACCGTTTAGCACCGCCGCCGCCGCCACACCCTTGACGAAAATACCTCACTCCTCCGACTGTGATCCTCCTTCTCCTCTCAATCAAACCCCCCGACGAAATTCCCTCTCCTCCGACTTTGCATCTCCAGTCGTGGTCGAGCCGCTATGTCTCTCTCTCTCGATCGCTCCTGTTAGGTACTCATTCTCTCTCTCTCTCCCTCTCTCTCTCTCTCTCTCCCCCACCCTCGCGCACGAGCGCTCACTACAATCTGGGTTTTCAGTGCTCCAAATGAACAAATCGATTTAGGTTTTTAGTGCTCCAAACAAAAAAATCGATTTGGGTTTACTCGGTTTTTCGATTTGGCGGCTGGGACTCAACCGTAGCTTTCATATAGTTGTTGGCGTGAATGAATATTGTAGGAGAATGGGCGCATAATCTGGAGTTTTGTCT
The DNA here is from genome assembly GCF_030253575.1 of Rhododendron vialii. Classification (NCBI taxonomy): domain Eukaryota; kingdom Viridiplantae; phylum Streptophyta; class Magnoliopsida; order Ericales; family Ericaceae; genus Rhododendron; species Rhododendron vialii. The sequence continues at coordinate 8,149,933 of NC_080558.1, read as the reverse complement.
CTCTCTCTCTCTCCAACGCCCAACAAAACTTTCTGTCTCCCCAACGCCATCCTTGTTTTAGTCGTGTTCTCTCCTCGAACTACAACAGAAATCGGAGCCCAGTCTTCTTTTTTCAAGTCTGAGGTTGCTCTGCTTCTCCTCAATAGGTACAATCCAAGCTTAGTCTTTGTTTTTCATGTGTTGAATATATTGATTATCGGTTGATTTGGTTGATTTCTCTCATAATTTGGGTTTTGCATGTGACTGTTATATGGTGAAAAATGTACCACATTGAACCCCCAAATTTACTTTCACATTAATTACTGATTTGGTTTATTGCTCTCTTAATTTGGGTTTTCTTCCATTTTCCTTATATACTAGTTGTCTCTGTCTTTATGGAATAGAAGTATATGACTCCTGGAACTGCCTTCTTACCTCTCTCCCAGTGCATTCCATTACATAGATGAACTGATGAAGAATATTATGAACTTAGAGTGCGTTTGGTACCTGATATGCTATATATCATCAACAAATTTCACCTTTTTGTTATTAGAACTCGGAGGATGACTTATAAGACATATCTCTTCTTGAATTGAATTATGTGATAACAAGTTTTTCTCCTTTTATAGTTGGGATAAGTTTTTTACCTTGCTGTCAGTACGTTCCATTTGTAGTTTATTGAAAAACTGGGCATAAGTTCTTTTATAGAATCAATGCATTGGCCTTTCTGCATTGCCGCATGGAGAAGCTTTTGGGACTTGGGGCGTTGAGATGATATTCCAATGCATCACAACCTATGACGCATGGGTACTTCTAAAACCATGCCATACTAGTACCCATAATGTACCAGGTGTTTACGTGAAATACTTACCGAAGTTATTTTCTATTGTTTTTGCCGTACCTCAAACTTTTTCCAATATATACCTAAGTCGTACCACATCCCAAATAGTATTTTGTTTTACGTAAAAATGAAGCTAACTTCACAAGACTTTTTCCTATGCACAGCACGCTCGTAGAATTAAGATTTTGGTCTATTATTTGGTTGGTATAACGACATTTGAATCTTATTTGTACCTTAAGTTTGGCATTGAAAAGCGGGAAAAATTTTTCGGCCGTATCCCAGTCGTACATGCTTGACGATTTCATAATCCTAAATTAATGGGTTGCCCCAAGCGTTGGGCGGAGAGCGACGTAGCACAATATCCGGTAAGACCGGAGTCGAATCCACAAAGACGGTGATGTGTGCTGACTAAAAACTCGAGTTGTTATAATTTAAATGGGCTCTTAGGTTGCCACCCCTAATCTTTGGTTGATTGATTAACTAATGCTACTGATAAATTGCTTGAAAGATTAAAAAGAGAGGCGCGGTCGTAGGGAATCCGGCGCTTGCTACCCAATCAGAATCCGCTCGCTTTTCATAGTTCTAAAAAAAAGATTAAATTTAGGGAGAATTGGAAACCCCGAAGAATGCGAATCCTAAGGTTGCCAGTCCCGTACACAGCGGCGAACAGGTTTTGGTCCCCCGTTCCCACTCACATGAGCCCTGACAATGCCTCGGATCGTCCAACGGACGTAGTTTTCACCAACTAAATTTAACCTCAGAAAAACTACTCACTCATTATTGCGCAAGAAACGAAGGAAACCCTAATTTGAATCATGCTTCTAAATACGAAATAAACAAAAGATACGAATTAAACAAGTATCAAAGAACAACTTTAATGAAGAACTAAAATTAAAACGAATTACTAGAATGCGAATAATTAAACAAAACATCAAATAACTTGAAAGAAATAAAACTCCAAAGAAAAACTGAACGAACGAAAGTCTCGGCAGCCCGTTCCTTTCTGCATCCGAATACGTTACTCGGCAGCAGCAGCAGCCTTTTTTTGCGTTTTTTACCAGGGAGCCGTCCTTCTGAAGTCAGTACCACTGACTTATATAGGAGTACGTTTTTTTAATTCCCTAATAACATAAAAGGCCCTTGGACTTCACATAATAAAACATTAGCCATTCAACTTCGAAGGACTTTGCATTTTGATCCAAAACTTCTGTAAAATCTTCTTTTTACCCAAATTATTGGAAACCGAGCTCGAGCAACCTATAAACATTAAAAAGCAAATAATAAAAATCAGTTAACAGAAATAAAAGACTAATAAATATAGATTGGAGGGCCAAAATATACATATTTTGGCACTTATCACACCCCCCAACTTACATTTTGCTAGTCCTCGAGCAAAGAGAATAAAATAAAAAATAAAATAAATTCTAACTATGTCACTTTCGTAGGACTCACGATTGCACTTAGCATGTGCAACAAGCCTTTTAAACCCATAGGCGATCCCCAGAGGATGAGTGGAGTCTCGTGAGGGTTTACAGCAATGAACACCCACAAACATTGTGAATACTTTTCACATGAACCCCAAAAACATGTAAGACAGCTTAATGATATTTCAAGCAAAGAATATGATGCCATCGCAATGAGATAATGGGCATAAATAGTTCTAGATACTATCAAGTCAGAAAAATAAGTCATGGCACCTATACTCAGTGTGTGTGAACAAGGGCTTCGGTCACTAGTGAAAAATAATCAAAAATTCTCTCCGGACCGAGTCTCAACTTCAAATCTCACCGTGTCATGCACTAAACAATGAAATCACTTGAAACAATGTGCATAATACTTTCAATATGTGCGGGTAGACGTTATGTAAATGAAAGCAAAATACTTCCGCACATAATGACACGAAAAAAATGCTTTATACAATGGACACACGATCTCATGAACGGAATGTCAAGTATTAGAAACTCTCTCTATCCACCAATCCACAACCCATTGCCCTAAAGATCAAATAGGACTTTCATTTCGGTTACAACGTTAGGTAAGGGAAAGTATTTCAAGATTAGGGTAAAACATTCAAGTGTTCGAGAATAGGCCAACAATAAATCATATAGGCAAATATAACAATGCGTGCCCATTTTTTCCACTCTTTTCAACTCCACCTTATCTCTCCTTCTAACCTTTTAACATTTTTCAACAATAAAGCACGATTTCTCCTTTTCATCTATATCGGCACCCCTTTTATTTTTCTCTTTCTTTTGTTTTTTTGTCTATTTTGTTTTCTTTTTTTTAAGGGGCACCACCAATTCAAGCACAAAAGTTCACAATCTATCCAAAAATTACACCTTTATGCTTTTGCCTTTCTCCAAACAAAATATGAAAAGTGGAGCTAACCAAGAAAAAGTTAAATATATAAGGCTCAAAGTGGCTTGCAAGGGATAAATGTGAAAACAAAGGAACGAACTGGCCCAAATATCAAGAAAATGCCTATAATCCTCTCCAAGGGGTGTAACATCCATGTGACGAACCAAAACCCAAGGGATATTGTTATGCATTCAAGTTCCAATACTCAACAATCAAGAATAATGAGACCACAGCAAATAGATTATTTCCATGACAAACTAAGAGTTAAAGTGACACCACTCCAATAAAAGATAGGCCCAAAAGCTCACTAGGGCATAAGTCTCCACTAATCCAGCCATCAAAATTGGTCAAGTCACGGCTCACAAGTGGTCAAGGCTCAAATAAAAGTGATGTACAATAGTGCTATACAAGAGTGCCATGATCAACTTCTTAAGACAAGCTAGCAAGTAGAACTATCAAGCCAAAAACAGATATCACTATGGTAGGCAACACACCTCAACTCAATTATTCAACAAATAATCACAACAAATGCTAAATTGCATGCGAAATGAAAAATTTTCATTATTATTATTATTATTATTTTAGATTTTAAGACTCTAAGTGTGAAAAACTTACCAAAGTAATCCCTCCCCCCAACTTAAACCATTCGATGTCCTCATTGAATACAAAAGAATAAAAATATAGGACATAAAAGAAAAATAAGGGAAAGGTATCACCTCGGAACGAAGAACTACGCAAGAAATAACATAATGGGAAGAAGACCCCCCAACTTGAATGAAGCATCCTACAATGTTAGTCCTCACAAAAAAAAAGATAAAATAAAATAAAAGTAACTAATCTAAGAAAGAGAAAAGGAAAAAAAATTATACAAAAAAGTTAATGACATTCACTCCCATCACGTGAAATCCAACCATTCATCACACTACGAAGAGCAATCAAAATCAACATCTCAACCCACTTCAAGCACTCCGTTAAAAATTGTATGCGACCATGCCACAATACCAAATACTTAGAATATCTTAATGGCCTTAGTCGCGTTTGAAATTTAAATTCCACCAATTGCATATTTCGAACCAAATTAACTTTCAAGTTGTTGATGAGTGTCAGAAAAAATGAATGGTAAACCATATTAAAATTATCAACACCAAGAAAGTCAATTTGTTCTAACGTGATAATCTCTTGCAATGGTGGATGCTCAATAGGAGTGATGACGTCAATATCTATGGCTGGGGGTATTTGATCATCAAGAACAAGTGGACTTTGCACAATTATTGGCAATGACTCCTCAGGAATCGCGTCATGAAAATCCATCTCAAGTGTACTAGAATGCTGTTGCACTTCAGGTGAATTAACTATTTCGTTAGTTACAAGTGACTCTATTGTTTCATCTTCCAATACACAAGAATTAATCACTTGAAAATTTTCAATTTGATTGCAAGAAAGAGAATCAGCTAATTGATCAAAATAAGGTGGCTCTATTTCCTCTTTTTCCCTCCCATCAGAACTGGTATCCTCAGAACTTTCAGTCAACTCACAAAATTGGAGCTTTTGGGTTAATTCATCTAAGAAATCCCAAGCGTCTTCAGGGGTTTTATCCAGGAATTCGTCAGTGGACCTAAAATCCACCTCGCGTGGCTTAAGGTTTAAACCATGGCAAAAGATAACCAGAAGACTGCCAAGCTCACAATTAAAACTCGACCAAGAGAATACAACAAATTTAAATCGCTCCCAACACTGTGACAAAGACTCATCATCATGTTGAGAGAAATCTGATAGTTCTTGTAAAAGCATATGAGTCTCATATGAGGGATTGAAACGATTGAAAAATTGTATTACAATCTCACCCCATGTCAATCTTGGACTTAATAAATTAAACCAATCTAGAGCACTATCACGCAAAGATGCTGGGAATACATGTAAAAGAGCCACTTCATCGTTAGCAAAAACCTCCTCAAGTTTATGAACATGTGAAAAATGATTTTCTGATGCAAAACCATAAAATATAGGAAGCGACACTGAACAATCAAATTGTTTTGCATAACCTCCATACCTCCTTGCAAAATGGGTCATTTTTTTTTCTTTTCAACGATTAAAAAAAAAAACTAAAAAGAAAACAAATAAAAAATAACTACCCGAATTCTTAACACACGTTACCGTCCCCGGCAACGGCGCCAAAAATGCTTGACGATTTCCTAATCCTAAATTAATTGGTTGCCCCAAGCGTAGGGCGGAGACCGACGTAGCACAATATCCGGTAAGACCGGAGTCGAATCCACAAAGACGGTGATGTGTGCTGACTAAAAACTCGAGTTGTTATAATTTAAATGGGCTCTTAGGTAGCCACCCCTTGTAGTTTGATGCTGAGATTAACTAAAATCTAGAAATTGATTGTATTTTTCAAATAATTAAAAGAGGTACGGTCGTAGGGTTCATAGCACTTATAATTAGTCCGGATTAACCTGCTCTGTTTGGAGTTCTTAAAAACGTTTAATTTTAGATTGAATAGATACCCCGCAAGATGCGAGACCCTACGGTCGCCGTATACCCATGCTCAGCGAAGAATGAGTTTTGGACCCCCATTCTCCCGTTCACATGGACTCCGACGATGCCCAAGTTCGTCCGCGGGAAGTATTTTCCAATCTAAAATCGTTTTTTTCATTGTTTGATAAAAGAAGCAGTGCCCGAACTAGCCACGATATGCTAATCACCCCGCGACCCTACCTGTACGACTACTCACTCATTATTAAACAAGAAGCAAGAAGCAAAAAAAACCCTAAATTGAAACATACTTCTATTGCTCGGAATACAAAATAAACACAGGATCTAAGTTAAATAAGAACTAACGAACAACTTTGATAAAAAGCGAAAATTAATACGAGTTACCGGAGTGCAAACAATTGAACAAAACTTTAAATAACTTGAAAGGGAAAAACAAAGCTCCGAAGAAATTAATCTAAAACTGTAAAATAAAATTCGGAATGTCTGTCGTACCGCTGCCGCACTATGCGCAGCTTTTCTTTTTCACGCCTCTGTTTCTTTTCTTTCTTTTCCACGGCAGCCCCCTTTCACCAGTAGGTTAGATGGTTTATATAGGTATTGAAGACTTATATCATACAAAGGCCCTTTGACTTTGTCTAAAATTAAATTAACCATCAAAAATTTTAATGCACTTTTCACTTCGATCCCAAACTTCTTTAAAATCTTCTTTTTATCCAAAGTTTTGGACAACGGGCTCGAGCAACCTATAAAATCAAAAACACATAATAAAAATCAGTTAACAAAAATAAAGGACTAATAAATGTTAATAAATGTAGATTGGAGAGCCAAAATATGCATATTTTGGCACTTATCAGTACATGAACTCGATCTATCTTTTAGCTTTTACTATATCGACCTACCTGTAGTCTCATACAGTAGATCACAACACATTTCAGCATGCTAACAAATAGTTATGGGAAGATATGTAATGAGCGATGCTTTATTTCCCCCTCACCTCAGGAGGCGAAAATAAAGAATGAAATTATACTGAAGGTCATGTTGAGAAACATTTTGCCGCTGTGTGTTTCTGAACGTGTACATGGATCTCAACTTATAAGTGGATCTGCACTTCTGATGTTGTTAGGTTATCATTGTGGTTGAGTAATATTTTCGATTAGCCAGTAAAATATGTTAGCTTGTAAGTTTTTGTTTACTTTGCTGTGTTTGATTAATTTTTGTTCTTGGCTTCTGGTACTTCTGATGACATGGGCATCATACTGATTTTTCTTTATTCTAAGGCACACCTTTATTGACCCCCAACCTTGTAAGGTCCTGGATATTGCTTTAGCCACTATGCTAGTTGTTGGCATAATATTTTTTGAAACTTGAGTCCTGGTACATGGCTGTTTTTTTGGCATTTCAAGTGTCGTACCTTGCTATTTTTTTATATTCCTTTAGTTTTTGTTCGGTCAAAGTCAAAATACCATAAATAAGGGTATCAAACAACATATGAAATCTTCAAATTTGGAGATTGCGAAAACTTTCTCGGGCTTAGGAGCAGCTCTAACACTGCCATCATGTGCTTAGAGTGGATAAAGACAAAGTAACCAATGGAGTGCTAGATCACTCCAACGACCGGCCAATTTGAATGAGAAATCTGTGTTGCCATTTGGAATATGAATTCTGCTGTCTAATTTGGCAGTTCAAAAATTGGTATACCAGATGATAAAGTTCAACATTATTTTGTTTGGCCATTCCGAAGTTAAACCTTGAAGTTATTTGGGGGATTGTTGGAAGTGGGGGTTAAAAGCATGTGGTAATATAAGGAATTTGGCACTTCATTTATTGTCTATTTTGCAAAGCTTGTTCTTCATTGTGTTAGGCAATGCAGGTTACAATGCTTAACAAAAGCAAATACTTTAAAACTCTATGAAGTCCATTTTGCTGAACGCCAAAAGTTATTTTAGCGTGAGGATGCAATGTTGGTTGTCAAAATCAATGTACGTTCTAGTTCCTCCCTTCATCTTTCAATTTTATGAATCATGTCTGTTATTCTTCCAGTATTTTACCAGCTTTCCATGTATTTATCAGCTTCTTGTTACAATTTGTTGTCTTTGGTTGGCCATTTTTATGGACTAGAGCAGGCAAATAAATTGCAATGGACACTTGCATTTGTTCCACTAATTAAAGCTCTGCAACTCACTCTATCATTACTTTATGTTCATACTTTGTGCAATGGGATACATGAGTTCATAAATACTAAGGATAGATTGTTCTTTTTTTTGGTTTTTTATAGGGACGGCGTTTCAATGGAGTATCGCACAAGATGTTGTTTATTGACTATGAAGATCGAAGTTGGATTTTGGTTGTGGACGTGCTTGGATTTTTTTTGGTTATCCGTTTGTTGAAGTTGAACTATTTAGTATTTTGCGGTCCACGGGGTTCGTTGAAGTTGAACTAAGCTTGGATTTTTTTTATTTTCCAGCCGTGGTGGACGTGTTGTTATTTTGCACTCTACGAATTTGGATACAAGTTGTTTTTTAACTATTTGGTGGCTCTCTATTTATGAAAGTTTGTATTTATTTCTTGGAATTTTTATTTTGTATTAATTGCATTAGGTTGGCAATTTTGTGGATGTAATATTGTTGAAGAAATTTACAGGGAATAATAATGTGAAAAAATTTGTAGAAATTCTGGAATGACAAATTGGTATAGAATATTTCCCGACTAAAGTTTAGTCACCATAGGTCACAAATTAGTTGATTTGAAAAGGCATTCTCTGACTAAACAATTAGTCGGCCAGTAGGTAACGCCTTCCCGGACTAAACAATTAGTCGACCAATAGGTAACACTTTCCCCGACTAAATAATTAGTCGGCTAATAAGCAAAACATTTCCCGACCAAATAATTACTCGGCCAATACGAAACACATTCCCCGACTAATCCATTAGTTGGCAAATAGGTTACAAATCCCCGACTGAACAAATAGTCGGCCAATAATAGCACATTCGCTGACTAAAGTATTAGTCGGCCAATAGTCCAATCTTTACCAACTAAATACAAGTGGCGACTAAGTATTGGCCGGAATATGTTAGTCGGTAAACGTATATACTTTAGCCAACTAAACATTTTTTAGTCGGCAACAACCTTTGCCGACCTTATTCCACCGACGAATGTGCCGACCAAAATTTTTAGTCGGGGAAGGCTTTTGCCGACTAAAATGCCTACAATTGCCAACTAAACTGTTAGTCGGGAATGATGTTTTTTCTTGTAGTGACAACATTTCCTTTTTTGCTTGATTGAGCCTGGAATCTAAGATTCCCATAAAATGGATGGATCAAATTTCTACTCAATCTGATAATGTGATTCCTGGTCGAATGTGTCAGCAGAAATCACAATTGTATTCATGTCTCTTCCAAACAGGGAATCCTGAAAGTATGACATCATGATCTGTTGTTGCCCTTCTAAATGTCAAAATTATTGAAGTATGACGTCACACTGTCATTCTTTGGATCATGATTGTTGTGATTTATTTTACTGTACTTGCAAGTGCACGAATCGTACAAAAGTATAGTTTAGCAAGTGCGAGGTCGAACCCACAGATACTATTATGGATAGAACGCAGTTGAATAACTCTAAGAATCTCAAATTAAATTTTCTAATCTAGTTCAACAATATTTTGTTTGGGTTGAGAAAAAAAATAAACTTACTAGAATTAAAAGTACTAAAAGTGATGATAAAAATACTAGGGCATTGGAATCCATTACATGCATCATATCTATAATATTATGTTTCTCAATTCTTCAATTTCTCTCCACAATAAGTTGGCGGCAAAGCTCTTTTACTATGGAAAATATACAAGACAACCCTTTTTCTTAGCTTTTACTATTTTAGTTCTTCTTTTGCCAAACAGATATATAAAATCAAAATATTCATTGAATCCATCAAAACACAATTTATATCCGTTCTTCACAAATCATAAATTGAATCCGACAAAACACAATGAAATTCCAATTTTAATGATTTGATGAAAAATAGGCAAGTGAACAAGAAGAACTCTTAACAATTTAAACCATACTTTTGTTTGGAGAAATTAAGTCACATAAATAAAAATAGATATTTAAGCATGTAATTTCATCCTAGCCTTGGCAACTAATTTAGCTACTCATAATTGAAATGAAAGACAATAATTGAAAATAACTTTATTAAATTGCATTAAGAAGATAGACTTACAAGTAATGAAAATATCCTTGATGCTTGGTTTTCCACAGAGTAAAAAGAAGAACACTTTTAGAAACAAGGCCCCAAAGGTGGAAATCTTCTCTTGGATGGCCGTTCAAGGAAGAATTGCAACAAGGTCAGTGCTATTTCATAGGAACTTGATTATTGAAATCCAACAGGCATTGTGTCCCCTCTGTTCCGATGTTGTTGAGACCCCCCTTCATTTACTCCTGCATTGTCGAATTTCGTGGGAAGTTTGGTCTAGTATTCTGGAATGGTGGAAAATACAGTGGGTTTGCCCATCCTCTCTAGCTGAACTTGCATCGTGGTGGTTTGAGAACGGGTTTCGGAACTTGGAAAAAAGTATTTGGGAGGTATGTTTTTTTGCAATTCTCTGGTCTATCTGGATTGTGAGGAATGGATATGTTTTCAACAATGTTTTAACTCAAGCATGGGAAGTAGTGGATCTAATCAAAACTAGAGTGGCCATGTGGATAAAGGCCAAGTTTGACATTAAGGTTTATACAGTGGAGGATTTCAAAGGATATCTGGAAGGGATTCGGAAAGTGAAGTTGTAGCGTAATCTTTAGGCGTATTGTCTATCCAACCTTGGTTGGATAGTTTGTTGCACCTTTCATCTAATTTTCTTCCCCTCGATGTATCCTTTTCGAGTTCAATAAAATGATTCGTTTGCCGAGCAAAAAAAAAAAAAACACTTTTAGAAACAAGCAAAATAGTTTTTCCGGAAAACCAGCACACCTATTCTCTCCTTCTCTCTTTTATTTATACATGAAGGGAAAATGGTAAGAGAATTGGCTGGGAAAAGTAATGAGGGAGATGGTCGAGTAAATGAAAGGATAGACGTAAATGGGTGAAGAAATTTGGAAGAGAAAAAGTATGGGAGAGGCAAGGGGCTTCAGGATAGGAGAATCACAATACGTTATGATGTGATATACACTAAAATGTGTATATCAATGATGCAACATATATGAACGTGCCCATACGTGATCGACCTCTTTTGGATGCACCTTTTGTGTAGAAATCACAATACATTATTTATACGAGTCAACATTACTTGTAAATATGAGTTCAAACAAAAATTACTTCTAAATAGATAGACTAACACAGTGATGCATTTGGACTAAACAATGTTTTCCCAACAGATTTACAAACAACTTATTTTCATTATTTCACTTTTTCAGATTTACAAATTTGAACGTGAACATCGGGAAATCTTATCCACCGTGCCAACCTCTTTGGCCCAAATTAAGCTTTTAATAATTTTGAGACAAAATCATCCATGCCAAGGGTGGTGGCCCCAAGAATCATCCAAGTTAACAAGTGCCCTCTCCATCTTATGATCTATTTGAACGACACAAATGCTTGTCAGTCGTACAATAGGAGTATTATGCTTTGTAATTTAATTAATGGACTGATTAATCATGACGTATCTCTTGGCCTCGTGCCATGAAATTTTGGCAGAGAAGAACAGATTTTTATTTTTTAGAAAAAATATACTCTCGATCTCCATATGCATTTTTAAGAGTTCCACTTCGTAAATCAAATTTTTTGTGGAGGCATCATCATTACAAAGGAGATGAAGAAATAGGGTAACCTTCATTGAATTCCAATGGAGATGAAGAAATATAGGAATCGAATTTAATTTTGTTTACCCACCTTAAAAGAGGGTGAACATTTCATATTGTACGGGGAAGCATCTATAAATTTATGATTCAAATACAGCAAAAGGAAGACTTCTGTTTTTTTTTTTTTTTTTTTGAACGCCAAAAGAAAGACTGTTGTGACTCTTTCCATTTGTGTCGATGAATAAAATTCAGGTTTGAGTCTCTCTATGTAACCATTAAAAACGAAAATGAACCATAATTTTATTTTGTTGACAGACAAAAAATTAATAAGCTATAAGTGAGCTGGGTAGTAGTATGAAATAAGAACAAGACGAATTAATGTAAAAGAACACACGATATATGTGACCCAGCAATATGCCTTTGTGAAAGATCATGAAAAGGCAAGACATAGCATTAGACAACTAAACTGTGTAGGCTTGTTCTTCTTCTTCTTCTTTTTTTTAAGAATGACCTAGGGCGTCAAAAGTAGCTTGCGAACACCTTGATTAATTTCTAAGGGACAAATCCAACTGTTCACTAGCATAGGGTCATTACCTGCAAGTTCTTGACTTAGGGCGTCTAAACTAGCTAGCTTGCGGCATATGCCTTATTAAAGCTCGGACAAGTTCTTTAGTGGACTAACTCCACAAGAATTGATATCATTGCAGAGGTTTCAAACTAAGAGAACAAAATTCTAAGTTTTACTGCATGGACAATTTCTCAACTATGTAAACTCTCTTTAATTTTTTTAATAATCAAATGTTCGGATCAGTTTACGCGCACCTCAATTAATCCTTAACTACATAAACTTACAAGAGTTCAAAGTGATGGAAGTCTTGACCAGTTCTCTAGCAGCCACCTGAAAAGCCACAAAAACGATAGAGATCAAAAGGACTTGCAAAACAACAAAAAGCTTACTTGAAGCCATTTTTCGCTCAGTATAAGGTGTAGTGGTCCGAATATTCTGGTTCGGCCACAGTCGCTACGTTCGGCGGAAGGCCACGATGCTACCCTCTGCGGTTCAGCCTAAAGCTAGGCCATGATGCTCCCTCGAGGCTCGGCTTGGCTCGGAGCTAGGCAACTGGGTCCAGCTATGTCTCCCATGACAGCTTACACTGACCGCCTAATCCGCTACGTCACGGGCGACGTCAACCGACGTGTGTCAGACGCATAGACGAACTTGGAGAGCAAACCAAGGACCCTCTATAAATATCAAGGGATAGCAGCCCTAAAAGGCAGATGATCTCCTACTCTTAAAACCCTAGTTCCTTTCGCTTGCTCTCCACTTTTCTCATCCTCACGCCGGGGGGCCATTCTGGGGCTTCTTCGGTGTCTTTCTTTAATCGTGCTTATTTGTGTGCAAGTTAGGCGAAGGCTAAGCGATTCACTCAATCCTAACTAGAGGTTCAGAGGTAGAGGACCAGATTCTTTGGAGCACCACAATTGGTGAATCTGACGTGAAACTTCTTCATGGATCTGTGGTGGCTTCGCCTCCCTCTCTCTTCTCAACTTCCCCTCCCTTTGAATCAAACCATAGTTTCTCAGCCAAAATGGGTGGAAGACAATTAAACACACTCCCTCCCGGAGGACACCACCATCACTCCTCCTCCGATCGGCGACTATATCTGTCTCTATGCCCCATATCGCGGGGCACTCTCCCGCCTCAAGACGCAATAATAGCTTACGTTCAGTCGCTGGAGAAGCAATTGGACGGACGCGACATGAAGAAGGCCCCCTAAAGGTGGGGTTGGCAAGGTTCAGCGACACGAAGAAGACACTCTGACGGATCTCCTAGTTAGGATACCGTCCAATAAAACGACTATAAAGACCATGAAGTGGTTGATACACAACCGAGTCACATAAAGCTCAAAGTCGGCAGGAGGGGGATGAAGCTATCATTACAAAAAGTCCAAGGACAAAGTCCAATCGACTGTTCGGCGGTTGCGCCATCAATAGCCTTCGGCCAACCCTCAACTGTCGGGGCTTTTTAAAGTCCAATCGACTGTTCGGCGCTTGCGCCATTAACGGCCTTCGGCCAACCCTCAACCGTCGGGGCTTTTTAGAGTCCAATCGACAGTTCGGCTTACGCCATCAACAGCCTTTGACCAACCCTCAACCTTTGGGGCTTTTTAGAGTCCAATCGACTATTTGGCGCTTGCGCCATCAACGGCCTTCGGCCAACCTCAACTGTCGGGGCTTTTTAGAGTCCAATCGACTATTCAGCGCTCGCACCATCAACGACTTTTGGCCAAACCTCAACTGTCGGGCCTTTTTAGTGGCTTATGCCATCAACGACCTTCATATCAAGTCGGCCAACTCTAAAAACCGTTGGGGCCTTTTAGAGTCCACACAACGTTCGGCGCGCCATTAAAGACCTTCATATTGGTCGACCAACTTTTTCATGCCGGGGGGCTTTCTAGAATCCGCATGACATTCGGCCCTTGCACCATCAAAGTCTCTCGTTACAATTCGGCCACTGATATTCGGCCAGACTCATTGTCAACTTCTCTTGTGTTCTATTTGTACCAGAAGAAGTTAAGGGACTATTGTAGTGGTCCGAATATTTTGGTTCGGCTATAGTCGCTACATTCGGCGGAAGGCCATGATGCTACCCTCTGAGGGTTCAGCCCGAAGCTAGGCCACAATGCTCCCTCGAGCCTCGACTCGGCCTAGAGCTAGGCAACTAGGCTCGACCATGTCTCCCATGATAGCTCACACTAACTGCCTTATCCGCTACGTCACAGGTGACGTCAGCCAACGCTTGTCAGATGCATATACGAACTTGGAGAGCAAGCCAAGGACCCTCTATAAATACTAAGGGATAGCACCCCTAAAAGGTAGATGATCTCCTACTGTAAAAACCCTAGTTCCTTTCGCTTGCTTTGCACTTTTCTCATCCTCTCGCTAAAGGGCCATTCCAGGGCTTCTCCGATGTGGTTCTTTAGTCGTCCTTACTTGTGTGCAGGTTAGGCGAAGGCTAGGCGATTTACTCAATCCTAGCCAAAGGTTCAGAGGCAGAGGACCAGGTTCTTTGGAGCCCCACATAAGGAAAGGGCGTTATGGTTCACCCTTTTATAGCCACAAAATTGGGAAAGGATTGGCATTCATTTTCTACTTCTAATTTAATGTCTTCGGCCCCAACAAGACTTGGACTTTTGGGTCAACGCCAGAGTTTAACAAGGGACATGACTCTTGAGGGATATAACATTATTATTTTAAAAGGATTCTCTCATGTCCTTAATTTGAAATGAAGGGTAGTTCATTCATGCCGCGTGGAGCTCATCCCGATCATATTTCGAAAATCTAATGCTAGAAATTGAAACTTAAGGTGTGTAAAGATCAATGTTATTAGATCACAGACGTACGATTTTCAAGTCAATCTAATTAGGTTTTCAAAGTGTATCTATAGTGGGTTTACGGGATTATTTTTTTTATTCGTATATCTCAGTGTCTAGACAAATTAATTATGCGCTTCTCGATCGACTAATCATTAAACGAACAATTAAACTACCTATTTGCAGGGTCTATTTGAAACTAGAATAAAGCTCCGTTTTAACTGGTCTCATACGAATTGATAACACCTAGAAGGTTTCGAATCAAAAACTCTAAGAGGGACTAACCCCTAGGGCTACTGCGTTCACAAGATGAACAGTTCTCCGATTTAAAATAAGAGAAGTGGAAACCAAATTAAAAGAGAGGTCCAAGCAGAGGGTCATTACCTGCAACAAGTGGCAGTTCTAGAATGGATTTGGATCGATTTGACTCATGAGTATGCAAAGTATGGCCCTGTTTTTTTGTCATTTTCTATTTTCCGATACTGATTCCGCTAAGGGTTTTTGGTGTTTTTTCTTTTTTTGTCATTATTCAATTTTTTTTTTTTTTTTTGCACCTAAATTTTGTGGATTAATAATTCGTCTTGTCAAGACGAATCGGAAAAGGAAAAAAGCATGACTTTTAGTCAAATATTTTTTAGAAATATCCAATATAAAACCCCCCAAAAACCCCAAAGCGGATTTTGTTCGACTTTATCATACCATTTCCTGTCTTTTTTGGGCACCCTATGCATAAGATACACCAAACCAAAGAAAAACGCATGATTGAAATTTGACACTGGATAAAACGTATGGGGGTTTCAATTCCTTGTGGTTTGAAATCAACTCGATCATCCAAATTGAGTGGTCCAGTGTCTCAATACCTCAACCACCGTACGAGTATATATATACGGGGCTAATTGATGAGCTGACCTTGACAACCAATGGCTTTAGAACCTTTCATTTCAGGGTTTGTCTCTCACCGCATGCTATCAATACGTGTGTGTGGTCAGTCTACACAGGCCTTTGCTCGGTTTACACGATGTAGAAACTTTATATCCATCTCAAAATCAATTGACAATGAATGGAGAGATCTCAAATGTTATTAAATGGTCACTTATCCCACTCCCAAACAATGTGGAATTCTATTTCCTTAACATCTCCCCTCATGTGCAACCGTGTTTGAGGTCTGTCACGTGTGGCTACTTTTGGGTCCTATCATCGTGCAGCCTTTTTGCTGATCTGTCATCTGGGGTGTGGATTGTGAATTTTTAAAATGTGGGGTCCCCTTTCTGATGACATGTAGAAACTTTATATCCATCTCAAAACCAATTGGCAATAAGTGGAGATGTCTCAAATATTATTAAGTAATCATCCATTCCGTTAGGTTTGTTAGAAAAAGTGTTAGTTGGTTATGTCAGTTTACGTAGTGTTAGCTCTTGTATTAGTTTTGCCAGCTCACATTATAACAGAATGGGATCATCGTGCAATCCTAGAGCACCATATATGCTCAGTTCCCTGTAATTGAGAGATCATGGAAAATAGAATACAAAGAAAGATTTCCCCTTTCCTTCTTTCTCTCTCTAGTTCTTGAGTTCTTCTCTCTACTTCTTGTTACTTTCTACACACGGGCCTTTGCTCGGTTTTAGTTGGTGATAAGCACCCAATAATGCATATTCTTGGTGCTTAAGTCCTCTAGTATGTTGTGTTTGTACATATATATTGTCGTTTTTATGCGATATTGCACATAAGGTACCTTTTTGTGTATTTCAGGTAAAACGTGCTAATAAGGCGGTTTTGATCGCCAATAAACGTTCCGGGATGAACCAAGTGTCCAACTGCCCGCCGGTACTCATTTTATTGTCACCGAAGCCTAACGGTGCCACAAGAAGCCTCGAAGATTGGCCGGAGGTCAAGGTTGGCAAGGAACGTGCCAAAGTGGTTCAAGCAAGGCATATGCATCGAGGATGGCCCTCGAGGGTATCCAAGAGTCCAAGGCCACTAGGCATACCTCCGCCAAGTCCCGTTGATCATGTAATGAAGCATTGGAAGGCCGTCGGGGCACGACAAGGCATGATGGCCCAAGCTGACCCTGTTCTGCAATTTTCACACAGAGGTACCAATACCTCATTTTTTAGGTATTGGTACCATCATGCCGAATTAGAAGACAGTTGGATTGGTACCAATACCTCATTTTTTTGGTATTGGTACCAATGCCCTTCGGCCAGCACCTTTTTTGCTGAATATTTCAATCTTCCATAAATGGAAAGTTTCTACTTCTAGTATGTTTTTGGGATATTTTGGGGGCCTTTTTGTCCATTGTAAGGCTGATTTTGTAAGGCCTATAAATAGTCTTGTATGCCATTTATGGAAGAGGGAGGCCATTAGTTAGTTTTTAGGCCTAAAGTCTTTTTCTTGCTTTCTAGGATTTTCATGTTGTGTTCATAGCTTTTCAAGCTTTCAATCTTCAAGAACTCAAGTAAGTTTAAGTGTTTTGATGTTTTCTCATGTATTAATGTTGTAGCTACTTGTTGGATCTACTTATAAATCAAGTTTATTTCCGTTTTTATCGGTTAATCATGTTTACCTTTCTTAGCATGCTTTCTAGTCTTTTTATTATGAGTGAGTAGATAATCGGTTCGGTCATGGGGTGAGGTTCACCCTATGGATTAGTCCATTAAATGGTTTCTCTTAACTTTAGCTTAATCTCAAGGTTTTGAATGAATTAAACCCATGATTTCTAGTTTTGATCATGGGGTTGGTGGCTTCTTTGATCAATGAAGTTTATCGCCTTGTGCTACGAGCTTGATAATCCTACGCGTGCGAATGATCTTTTTTCATCTCTCACTTGCGTTAAATGAGTTCAATTTGAATTAGAGCTTTGAATTAAGTTATAAGCAGTCTTCAGCTTTTAATTCTTCTAGTGGAATCCGGACGGTTTCGGTTCACTCATGAGTTAGATGAAGGAACCGTTTGATGGCTAAGTCGTGGGTAAATCAATCCCTTTGACTCGACCATTTCTAATCTAGTTTAATTTCAAGTTTAAATTTCGTCAATCAAATCAAAACTCCAAAGTTGGCCACTTGAACGCCGCAATCTTTACGCAACATCTAATCCAAATTTGCTAAAGAAGATTTCTCTGTGGGAACGATTCCGGTCTTACCGGTTATTATGCTTTCAACGACCTAGCCCTACGCTTGGGGTGCAAACCTATTTCTGAGAGGTTAGGTTGCGACGAAGCAGTTGGAATCCCTGCTAGTGAACTATTTTCAAAATTAGTTGATCTATTAGGTCGGGTTAGAAATGGCAATCTCAACTCATATTTTTGAACTTGTCTAAATCCGCTCATTTATAACCCAACCCAATCCAACCCTTCTATATTATATAATGGGTTGAACCTATATCAACTCATATTTACATGGGTTTAGGTGGGTTAAAAATGGGTTCAATTTGAATTAGAATTAAAAGACCCAAACCCATCCCTGCACAAAAATGAACCAAAGCCCGATATACCTGGGGTTCAACTCACTTCAACTTAAAAAACCACTTTGCCTCTGCTACTTAAAATACGACAGAGCTAGTATGTCATATCCAACTATTGATAACACCAACAAAGCAACTCAAATTTTCAGTCAATGTTATTAGAGCGAGAGAAACATATCCGCGCAATCTCACCTGTCCGTTTTGGCAATCAATGATTGAGATACGTTTTTAAACTATTACCAGTAATAACTATTTTTTACCGTTAACAATTTATCTTTAATCTGGATCGTCCAAAACACCTAAGTTCTAGACAAATAAGCCAATTGGCTTATTTTTTTTGACTTTGTACAAAAAAATTCGCAATTGTTAGTTTCGTATCAATTTTTTGTGAATTATTGGTTTAACTCGATAAAAGGAATCAAAAAGAAAAAAAAATTATGATCTAAACCTAATTTTTTTTAATAAAGACGAAAAAATTGACTTCTTAACTTATTTTTGCTTTTATTCAAAAGAATTAGGTTTCGATTGTAAATTAGCTTAACTAAGTTAGATATCAATGCAAAACTCACATGTCTCAATTTATTGAATGACACTTAGAGGAGGAGTTTCATTTCTTTGTGTGGCATTCTAAAGTTCTCTTGTAACGGGGCCACCATTGAATTACAACATACGGAGTAATTTGTTGTAAAAGTACATCAACAGCTTTTCGCATGCACCAGTTATATATATATGTCTAGTACGTTATCACAACCTTCGAGTCTCCTTATTGAATTACAACATAATTTATTGTAAGTGCTCTGTATTTTTAAACATTGAGCATTTAGGCAATGAGTTTGTGATAGGGGTGAGCATGGACCGGATTGGTTCGGTTTCATAGTAAACCAAGAATTAAATCACTATCTACAGATTATAAATTTGGAAAACCAAACCAACCCACAAAAAGTATATGACCAAACCAATACAAACCATTAGACTACAGTTTGGTTTCGGTTTCAAACCACGGTTTATTAGAAATTGAGATATCATATTCGTAAACTATTTAAAGTACTCAATTGTGGAGATATCTAAGAATTGGTTTTCATTTATAAAAATTTAGGAAAATTTATGAATTAATTGAACCATAAAATCACTATTCACTGAATGAAGCATTATATATTATATACCATGTGCTTTTGGTGTAGCACAATTATAGGAATTAGTTGTGATATATAGAAGTTTATACTAAATAATTTTGGCAATAAATGAATATTGAATAGGATAGTGGATTGAATAAATTACTAATTTAGGAAATTAGTTTACTATATATAACTCTCATATATACTTGGTGTATCCAAATTAAATGAGTTATATAAATATACGGTTTGGATTGGTTTGGAACCGAAACCGTTAACATAAATTCACAGACCAAACCATTTAACGCAATTTCTAATTTTTTTAAAACCGAAACCAAATCACACTACTAAAAAACCAAACCAAATCATTCGATTTGAATTGGTTTGGATTGGATTCGCGGTGCGATGACGACAGCCACGCCGGTGCCCATAGTTTACCGTTTCTGTTTTGTAGGTCGTTGGTCGAGCACACCGACCGGAAGTCGCTTCATCCGCTAGAGGACTAGATGGACGGTTGAGGAACCCCTCCTCCGGAGGTGACCAAAAACTGCTTCATCATTGAGCTTCCAAAATTGATCTTCTGCTAGCATGCCGTCACTACTACAATAAACCATAAAGATCACAGTTATTGGCCATGATTGTAAGTTTTTTATCACGCTCCTGCTACCGTGATAGATCTGGGTGTGATTGTAAGTCACTCACTTTTATCACGGTTATAAACCGTGATCGTTTCTCTTTTATCATGATTATAAGTTGTGATTGTTTCTCTTTTTTGAAAGCGATTGTATGTCACTTTAGATCACGGTCTGTAACCGTGATTGAAAGTTCAAAATAATCACACCATAAACTGAGATGAAAAATTATTGCGCGTGATCTTTTCTTTGAATCTATTAGACCATCTTTTCTTGTCATTGCAAATTTCAAACCCACGCACTCTTGGTTGATTTCTCAAGTCCTTACTACCAAGCTAGCCAAGAACTTCTGTTACATTAGGAAAACAAAAATATTTATATTTACTTCCTAAAGTGAAAAAACTTTTTTTTCTTTAAAATTTGCTGAGTTTTTTGAAATGCAATTAACATGATATTAAAATATATATAAAAATACATACGCTGAAACTTCCCATTTGGTCTAATCCAGAGGTTTACGTACGCCATCAATATAGTCATGTGCTTAGCACTGAATTGATTTCCAATTAGAGAAAGTGAGTGACACTACAAGAAATTACACCATTCCCGACTAACAGTTTTGTCGGCAAAAGGTAGTATTTTAGTCGGCAATGGGATTTCCCGACTAAAACATTTGGTCGGCAATTTAGTCGGGGAATTGCGGTCGGCAAAGGTAATTGCCGACTAAAAAAAATTTAGTCGGCATATGTTGGTTTTCCCCGACTAATTATTTAGTCGGCTAATTTTAATTATTTTCGACAAAATATTTAGTCGGCAAAATTATTTAGTCGGCAAATATTTAATAAATTACCGACTAATAATTTAGTCGGAAAATATTTTATAAATTACCGGCTAATTATTTAGTCGGGAAATATTTGACAAATTACCGAAATATTTGATAAATTACCGACTAATTATTTAGTCGGGAAATATTTTATAAATTACCAACTAATTATTTAGTCGGGAAATATTTGACAAATTACCGAAATATTTGATAAATTACCAACTAATTATTTAGTCGGGAAATATTTTATAAATTACTGACTAATTATTTAGTCGAGAAATATTTGATAAATTACCGAAATATTTGATAAATTACCGACTAATTATTTAGTCGGGAAATATTTGATAAATTACCGAAATACATAAATTACCGACTAATTATTTAGTCAAGAAATATTTTATAAATTACCGAAATATTTGATAAAATTACCGACTAATTATTTAGTCGGGAAATGTGAAAAAAATTAGCTACTAAATAGTTGGCATCTTTTACCAACTAAATATCACTACAAGAAAAATCATATTGGGTTACGAATGAAAATTGTCACAAATTGCTTGTTTTTCGTCACAAATAATATAAGTGACGAAAAAAAATTTGTCGACTAAAGGTTGTCGAGGATTCCTACCTGGTGACGAAATCTATTTTTTGTCACCTAAAGTGTCTTTTGATGACAAAATACTTCGTCATCAAAAAGTGAATAATTGGTGACGGAATTTTTTTCCTCGCTTATTGTGCTTTTTGATGACAAAATTTTTTGTCATAAATTATTCCTTTTGGCGACGAAAAAATTCATCACTGATGAGTCTCATCGGTGACGAAAATTTTTGTTGCAAAAGACGTTTTCATATGGGAAAAAAATCCTTCTTTCTTGCTCCTGTTAGGTTTCGAACCCGAGTCTCTTGAGTTTTTCGCGCAAACTCTAACCAACTGCACCACACACACTTTTCAGTAAATATTTGAAATATCTAATATATAACATATATGTTTAACATTAAAATATATTTTGAATGCAATTTTGAACCTTTGAACATTAAAATTAGTAATTTTGATAAACATGAAAGTTGTAGGCAATTGAGTTATTGTTCAAACACAATTTGAATTATCTCAATCGGAGTTTTTAGTAAAGAGTTATGTCTGAAATACATTTAGTGACAAAGCGCAATTAATAAATTTCGTCACAAAAAGTACCCATTTGATGACGAAATATATTTTTCGTCCTTGAAAGCGTTAAAATGGTGACGAAATTATTTTTCGTCACCAAAGTTAAGCATTTGGTGACGAAAAAAATATTTCGTTACTAAATTGGTCTCATTTAGCGACGAAATATATTTTTTGTCACCAAATGATTATCTTTGGCAACAAAAAATAATTTCGTCGCCTTTTTTAAGCTTTTGGTGACGAAAAATGTATTTCGTCGCCAAATGGGTACTTTTTGTGACGAAAATATTTTTTTCGTCGCTAAACAGATATAATTGGTGACAAAATTATTTCGTCACGGAAGTTGTCAAAACGGTGACGAATTTATTTTTTCATCGCCAAATATACTCATTTAGTGACAAAATTAAATTTCGTCGCCACTTTTTCGTCACCAATTTTCATTTTTCTTGTAGTGTATTTATTCGGCAAATATAATATTACAAATTTTAAAACTAATTTTAAAATCTGGTTAGAATTTTTTTTTTTTGGTGATTCACAGTAAATTAAATTGAGCAACATTTATTCACCAATCTACTGTAATCAAGTATTGAAATTCAAGAACAATTTATTCATAACTTCCATAAATAAAGAGTGTTCACCTAATACTTAGCAAACAATATCCGAATTCGCAGAGTACAAAATAACAAAAAATCATACCACGAAAAGTGTACGTAGCATCAAACATATCATAACCAAGCTCTAGAGTGCAAAATAATAGGAAAGTTCAACAGCGAGAAAACTAGATTACGGAAGAATCCACGGCAAAAATCCAACTTCTTCATATATAGTCCTTAACAAGATGTCAGATACTCCAATATCTGTGGAAAGAATAAAACACAATAATAAGACCCATGATATTGACACAAACTTACATCAAGGGAAGAAAAGAAACCTAACACCATGATATTGATACATGCACATACAACAACATTTCTCAAGTATAGGTA
Source organism: Rhododendron vialii (assembly GCF_030253575.1). Lineage (NCBI taxonomy): Eukaryota > Viridiplantae > Streptophyta > Magnoliopsida > Ericales > Ericaceae > Rhododendron > Rhododendron vialii. The sequence goes on along the minus strand of NC_080558.1, from coordinate 8,126,929 downwards.
TAAGAATGAAGAGAGCCATCTAAGCAAATCTAAGCATCTAGAATGTGAGTATAGATTTCGGATATCACTCTCTATCAATGCCTTTTAATTGGTACCACCATTAAATTACTTGGGCTTCCACATAAACAACTTAATCCTATACTTGTTTGGTAGTAAAACATATTCACACCACGTTTTCGATACCACGAAACCTAAAAACTATAACCACTCAACATGAATTTTCTGTGTGGAATTTCTAGAAAGATAAAATACATGTCAAAATAGCCTTTGATTTGATTTTTGCCAAGCTTTCCTCCACAACCAATGGTACCAACAGTTTGGGGATTTTCTCCATTATGACTCTGTGGTATCAACAGATTGAGAATTTTCCACTCTTAAGATAATAACTAATTACAAGCCAAAATTTAAAATTATCTTGACATTTTGTGCCTCTTAATGCATAAAAAGCTAATTGAGTCCATCTCATGGGCATGGACTCAATTATGAAAGAAATAACTCTAACGTTAGAGCCACGCAATCTACAACATGGTTTTAGCCTATAACACGAATAATGCAGCTAGAAAACAGCTCTACTAGAATTTCCTTAACTGGATCACACATGAATGGCACTTCTCAGAAAGAACTAAATTTATGGGCAAAAAATAAAGTTGAACTTCTAATTTCCAACCTATGAGCACTGAGCAATTGGGGCTGAGAATATACATGGGACACGCACAAACACATATCAGGTAAGAAAAAAATGCAACTCTCGGGAGACCAACCGGTGTATTGGTCATTGCCTAAGGTTAAGAAACAAACACATAAAAAGCATTTTTTTTGATGGACTCAATTAAGAAAGAAATAACTCTTAAGGTTTAAAGTTTGAAATACAAATTGTTGATAACTAATTCCATGAGAAGGTTTAAAGTTTCCGGTGTTTTATGCAGAGAAAAAAAAGTCCAGATGCATAAGTTGTACAGGAAAGTTTAGTTTCTTGCACTCGCTCTCAATCTCTTCCTAATTCAAACACATCAGAAGTAGATATATTTATCTCTTTCCATCCCATTCTCTCATTCTCTTGCTAATCAAATGGACCATAAGGCATCAAGAAATAAGTCGAAGAAGAAAAACAACAAAGAAAAAACTCAACAGAGTAGGAACATAACAAAAGGGAGATGGACATACAGAAAAGTCTGATATATCAATCACACCATCCCCATCTGTATCTATCTGTTCCCATAATTCTTTTATGTCTTTGGTACCTATACAATCTTCAGAGTGACCGCTTAAGCCCAACTGACCATTAAAAAAAACAGAAAACAACTATAAATCAAAAGCATATGACAAACAACTAACAACTCGGATCAAAAAAAAAAATTGAAAACATTCTCAAACATGAACAGGGAATACCTGAGCTAGAGCTTGCAAGAACTGAGAATAGTTTATGTGACTGCCATCAGCTTCAAGAAGGTGTAATGGGCCGATGGCACCGCACATATTGCTTATGGGGTTACGATGGCTAATCAACTGCAAAACAATCTATATCTTCAGCATACTTCATACAGTATGCACAACACGAACACCAAACCACCTTAGAGAAATCTTCGCTGCCATTGGTGCATGGATGAGCAATATCATAGTCAGATAAGACATTATTTCCTCATTTGAGAAGGAGACGAGAGCATTATTATTTTATCTCAATTCTGAGGTGGCTTAGATCTTACCCGCATAAAATGACTGGAAGAGGTGGGAGTTGGTTTTCTTGACAGTATTGATCTATGTACTGTAAAATCTTGTATACCTTAACAAGAAAAAGGAAAGCAAAGCAAACCAAGGTCACAAAGGTTCAGAATTTGCAGATAGATTTAGTAATTTTAACATACCATAGTAGGATCAGAACATAGCAAGTGAAAACCACCACCTGTTGCAACCTAACAAAGCAATGACTCGAAATTCTTGGTGATTCACAACATGGAATTGGGTCCGGAACACTGCTGTAAGCAGACCCGTCACCAAGAGAATCAATAGATGCCAAATTGTATGGAAAATTAGTTCCAAATCTTAGCTCAAACTTGATGATGGAAAGATCTAAGAGAACTATAAGGTCAGATCATCAAGCAGAGTGTTCTCTATGTTTAAGTATACACGATCACATGAAACAGACATCCTATGAGAACCACTTGGTACTCAGCTGAAAAAGTGCATGCGCAAAATCCAAGCCCAACGATATATCTTAAATACTATATTAGCATATCTTTAATTCTGCTTGTACAAAGGTGCTTATTTCATTTTTTGCTACCAGTAATACCTTGTTTCCCCAAGAATACTCCTTGAAATTTATTCTGCCGTCCTCGGACATCCTAATTGAGACGCCTCGTCTCGCATGGCCACCATCCTCTCCTTTTGTTACAAAAACAAGAAAAGAAACAACGAAAATATAAGGAATAGACAAATTGAAAAAGATAAAACAAAAAGAAAAGGAACATAAGTTGGCAAATGTTAGATGCATACATATAGCTCCTCAGAGCATCCCCAATGGGGATGTAAAATAGAAGAGGTTGTATAGTTATTTTAGATGAAAAAAGTGGTTAAAAGTTGGTTAGATGTAAAATAGAACCTATGCCTATCCAATGGTGAGATGTAAAAAAAAGATGGATAATTAACAAACTTTCAATCCTTCTTAATTTTCCTCAACTTTCTTAATTCTAATTTAAGTACTACTTCCGTTGAAAAATAATTTTGGTATCCGGTAATCGAGAACTTAAAAAAAAAAATATTTCCGAAAAAAAAAAAATACTTCCGTCCCATATTTTTGTTTTTACTTCTCATCCACTTCAGTTTCACAATTTACTTCGTCCATTTACTCCCATCAATTCTCAACCACGTCATTTAATTGATCCATTTACTCCCCACTCTCAACTATACCATTTACTATAGTCATTTACTCATATCTACTCTCAACTACATCATTTACTGTCATCTACTCTCACCTACATCATTTACTCTCATCTACTCTCACCTACATCATTTACTTCAGTCATTTATTCTTATCTACTCTCAACTACACCATTTACTTACCTTCTATATATACTATCCTCCCCATTATTCATTCTCACACTCAAATCTATATACAGTCTTCTCTTTCCAAAAAAATCATCATGAGCAATTTAACCCACAGAATATTACTGGGAGAATTTGACGGATCTTCCTCCGATGATGATGAGATTGCAATGGCGCAATTGATCATGGCCAGGCAATACCAAAAATTTCAAAGAAGACGCCAACAAAGAGGTCATGTTGGTTCTACAAGCGGTCGAGCCTGGATCCCCCGTGACAGAGTTGCTGCTGACCAACGACTCAATGATGATTACTTTTGTGAGTATCCGCTCTACGACGAAAAGTTGTTTCAGCAACGTTTTCGAATGAGTCGACCCTTATTTCACAAGATCTTGGGCAAACTCCAACAACATGACGTGACGTTCGTCCAAAGGAATGATGCAACGGGAGCTGCAGGTCTTTCTGGTATCCAAAAGATGACAGCAGCTCTGAGGATGATGGCATATGGGACGCCTGCTGATAGTCTTGATGAGTATCTCAAGATTGGAGAAAGTACAGCAGTTGACTCTCTTCAAAACTTCTGTAGAGGCGTTATCTCTATTTTTGAAGCAGAATACCTGAGAAAACCAAATGAAGCAGATACTGCAAGGCTCTTACATGTGGGCAATCAGCGTGGTTTTCCTGGAATGCTAGGCAGCTTAGATTGTATGCATTGGCAGTGGGACAAATGTCCAACTGCTTACCACGGCTTCTTCAGTGGCCGCAGCGGAAAACCCACTATCGTACTTGAAGCAGTTGCATCGTATGATTTGTGGATTTGGCATGCTTTCTTTGGCATGCCTGGGTCATTCAACGATATCAACGTTCTTGATCAATCTCATCTCTTTGATGATCTCAGTGCCGGTCGTGCCCCTCCAGCCCATTTTGTTGTTAACGGGAGTCAGTATGACATGGGGTACTACCTTGCTGATGGTATCTATCCAAAATGGGCGACTCTCGTCCAAACCATTTCTCAACCACAAGGAAGAAAGAAGCAACACTTTGCGAGGATGCAGGAGGCATGTCGCAAAGATGTTGAAAGGGCATTTGGCGTACTCCAAGCGCGCTGGGCAATTGTGAGAGGACCGGCGCGATTCTGGAATGAGGAGGATCTAGGCTGCATCATGAAAACATGTGTCATTTTGCATAACATGATAATTGAAGACCAACGTGATCACGATGCTAGTGATGAAATTACTGAACTTCTTTCTTCCAATCCAATTCAAGTATCGAGAGATATCACTCCTGCATTGGTTGATTTCTTTAAAAATAACCGCAGGATTCGATCAAATGAGGCACATCATTCGCTCCGCAATGATCTTATTGAACACCTATGGGCCCGTAATGGAGATGAAGAATGAGGTTCCCGTGTCTTGTATTTCATTATCGAGTCTTGTATGTCATTTTCTAGTCTTATATTTCATTATCGAGTCTTGTATTTCATTTTCGAGTCTTGTTTTTTATTATCGAGTCTTGTATTTCATTATCGAGTCTTGTACTTCATTAGCTAAATAAAATGCATTTTATTATCGAATAGTACTCAACGATTACATCAAAGTCAAGATTATTACATAATTGCTAAAGACTATTACATATGACAATAAAAAATTATTACAATCAATAATCAGGAAAATCAGGAAAATAACCGTTCGAACTTGAGCTAGCCGTCCATTTAGCCAAGATTTCACCCTTGCGATACTGGTAATAAGCCTTCATTTGGGGGTCTTGAACCAAATCCAAGTCCATTTGCATAATCCTATCTTCCATCTCTTTTTCCTTTATTGCTGCCTTTCTCTCCTCAAGCGCCACCCTTCTCTCATCATTTGTTGTAGACCTTTCCAAAGCCGCGACTCTTCTTGCTTCCATTTCAGCTCTCCTACTTTCCTTGTCAGATGTAGTTTGGTTGAATTTTTCCATCAAGTTTATCCATTCACGTTCTTCATTTCCTGATTTTTTGGTCTTCAATAATTTTGCCTTCGATGCTTTACATCCGGGAGGCCTCTTTCTTGGAGACTGAACACTACCTCCACTCGTAGGATTGCTATCTTCTAATGTAGTCGCTGTGTTTGGAACTTGAGAGAAATCAGGAGAGTCTAAATTTGGATTTTGAGAGAAATCAGGAGATAGCGGGACCGAACTTGTATCCATTTGTGAAGATCTTGGGTCGGACCTGGGTGGGGTTAAATCCGCCCACTTCATACTGTGTTCTAAGATTGCCCAGCAACAATCCAAATTGGCGAAAGGTTTAGTCTCAGTATCTTTGTAATGTCTCTTCGCTAGATCAATCTATACAAATAATAACAAAATAATTTAATTAATTATCAAAATAATAATATTAACAAATTCTTATGAAAACAAAATAATATTATTAACAAAATAATATTATTAACAAAATAATAATACCTCATTTTGTTCTGTCATTCCACTTTGATGTTGCCTTTGAATTTGCCTTAAATATCCACGATATTTGTTGCAAGCCTGCTGGATGACTTGCCATCGAGACTTGATAGAAGCATCCGATCGTACATCGCCTCCTGTGAATTCAGTGTATTTTTTTGCAATCCGATCCCATAATTTAGATCTTGGTTGGTTGGTACCAATAATCGGGTCTTGACTAATGCACAAGTAAGCATTACAAATTGCTTCATCTTGATCGGAGTTGAACGATTTTCCTCTCGCACTACGACTTCCTTCTGCCATAATTAATACACTATTTTTTTTGGAGAGTGTTTGTGGAGAATGAATAAAAATTTTGTTGTCTAAAATTCTATTAAGACACATTTATAGGCAGGGGAAAAAAATGGACCGTTACAAATTTTTTTCAACACCCAAACAGCCGTTGGGTCACCAACGGTCGGATTTTAATAAAAAAAAAAAAAAAAAAAAAGACCAACGGTCGGATTCCAACCGGTGTCCAACTTTACTCTTTCTCTTCTTTTAATCTTTTATCATCTGTTCTCTCTCTCTCTCTCTCTCTCTCTCTCTCTACGAAGACAGACTCCACCCCTCCTCTCTCCTCTCAAACCAGACGGCTCCTCTCTCTCTCTCTCTCTCTCTCTCTCTCTCTTTCTCTGTAGCAGACTCCCCTCTCTCTCTCTCTCTGGCGTCCAACCCAGCCCTCCTCTCCCTTTCTCTGAACCGAAGGGAGAAATCCTAGACAGAAAGGCACAGCCGGCCAGAGTTTCAGAAGGGTACAGCCGGCGAACAGCCGGCGGCATGCGCCGTCCATGGATCGTCAAGAATCGGGGTACGAGACGGTCATCTCCGGATTCCGGCGTGTTCTACCGGATTCCGGCGTGTTCTTCCAATTTCCGATGCCTTTCCGACGAAATCAGGTAACCTCCGGCTGTCCAAAATTCTGGTATTTCAGTTGGATTGGATGATTTTGGTGACCTGTAATTTATAGCTGCAGCCAAAAGGAGATGTAAATATACATCTCCCTTTCCATTTGTGCTATTTTCCATCTCCAAAATTGCTATTTTACATCCCCATTGGAGCAGTTTTTTTTACATCTGGGTTGTATTATAAGTATAGCACCTGGTTTTACATCCCCATTGGGGATGCTCTCACATTGAGGATTGATCCATCCACCATCTTTCAATGCATGTGATGCATTGTATATATCACAAAAATCTAGCACCTTTCCATTAGGCTTGTCGGCCTAACATATTCAAATAACCATTAGTTTTAAAGGACATAAAGCAATTAAGTGAAGAATACATCATGATGTTGATGGAACCAATTAAAATGAGAAACTCACTCTGTAGACTGACTCTACAAACTAACTTAAACTTGTTCAAACAACAATCCATTATACCAAAATTACATTCTTCCATTCCAGCCCATATAAGCACGTGTTCGTGTTGGATCGTATTTAAAAAATCTTAACAATGCACAAAAAATCTCACCTCAATTATTTGAATTTCAACCATAAAAGCCTAAACGGAGTCACTATTATTTTTTTTGGCAAGTATAAACAGAGTCATTTCCTCCAATGAAATAGGAAAAAGTCATACATCTTCCTAAAATCATATAATAGAATTCTCTTCATTTTTCTTTTCAAGAGTCACATTATTAACTCTTAACCCTATGAAGTACTTTTTCTCTGAGAGAAATTGATAATGCCTAGTTTATCACTCCACTTAGCGTAATTATGATAGTTTTCCCTTTAAAGATAATACACCAGAACATCACATAGATTTCCCAAATAGAAACAAACATTGTTCAGATATGCATACTAGGTCACATAATCCTTCCGAACTCTTACACTCCTGCTCTCAATTCTCGCTCTAATAAATTTTAGTAGTATGTAATGTTTACGAAAGGCACTTTCTCGCTCTCACTCCCGCACCTGCATTATGTGACTTAGCCTTACCTACATGACCACATCAGTTATGTTGATAGCACAAATGTCTAATACAAATAGAAAATTATAGCTGAGATTTTAAACTAACCCAGAGGAAGCCCTAAAATGCCACGTCCTACAGCTACTGTCGCATTGCACAAACCGTTTTTTTCTTTTTAAAGACACTGCCATACTAATTGTGGTACTGTAAATGTAGAATTTGAAGTCTTTTGATCCCAAAGTACATGTTCACTCACAGCTTCCCTTCTACATACTTCAAGTTTGCAATTCTCACATTAATTCAGAATCAAATCTGTCAAAAAGCCTTAATTCTAAGCTTTGGGATAAAGCAAGGCATCAATGTTCATAGCAGTAATCAAACAAATCAAATTTAAGAAACTCAAGGACTGATAGATTTAGCTCATACCCGACATGCATACAAGTAACACTCAAAACTAAATTACAAGAAATCCTTGTATGTATGTGCTTACCAATCACCGAGTAAAATCCCTAATCAAACAGAAAAACAAGTAAACATTGTCACCGGTTAAAAGCCCTAATTTAGTAGCGCTGATAGCCCTCACAATTTCAAGCAATTCTTGTATGTGTATGCTCACATATGTTTGAAAAGGCTAGGGCTTAGATAAACATATACATATCGAGAGAGATAGAGAGAGACGCCTCTACCACGGCTGGGAACGCGCGCAGAGTCGGAGGGAAAGCAACCGGGGAGGCAGTGTCCGAGGAGAGAAGGGCTTTCATCGGTGGGGGATTTTTGATCATCGGTGGGGGGTTTGATTGAGAGGAGGGGGGAGCTGAGAGGGTGTGGCGGTCGAAGAGAGGAGACAAGACTTGAGAGGGAGGAACTAATGAAATGAGGGAGAAAGGGGAAGCGTATAACTGGTGTGGGTTTATATCAGGTGTAACGGTGTCGTTTCATTTTGGAGAATCATTTGCCAACTAACTAGTTAGTCGTGGATTTCCAAAATGCCCGCCTTTATTTTCGTGAAATTTTGAATTGGCGCAAAAAAAACATATCTTCCTGGACCAAAACCTATTTTAGTCGGCAATTATTTTATTTAGCTGACTTAAAGATGATTCGGTGGGCTCTAATTATGCCACAATTGTATACAAACTTTAAATCTTTTTCACCATGATGTATTTATAATGTTCAATCTAAACCGTTAGAATTTTACGTCTTACTAATTATAGCATTGTCACCAATATCGAAGATCATTGAATATCAGCGACGACATGATTAGACTTTTACAGCTTCCAGAAGCATTAAAGTCTTATAGCACACCACCCGAGCCCCATTTGAGGTCCTTTTGCACGATCAGAACCATCTATCTTTAATTTATTAGGGGTCAGATCATTCTTATTGAGATTATAGTTGATCCCTTTTCGTTAGACAATTGAACGAACAGAAAATACTATTTTTCTAATAAGTTCATGTCTCAATAAAAGGGTTTTCTAAACCTGATCAAACCGCAAATCTACAATAATGAATAATTCAACAAGTGCAACAAAATCAACAGTCTCGATCGTCATGATTTGTCTCACATCGTGTGGCCGGCTACTGTAACAACAAGTGTAGCATAACATTTAGTTGATTATCAAGTAGATCAAAAGTACGAATTGTAAAGGTAACTACTGAGTCATTTTTTATAATGTTAAATCCGAACCGTTAGGATTTCACATCTTATCGATTATAGCATTGTCATCAAATTCGAAAATCTTTTGATATTGGCAACCACATGATCGAGAGACAACTAATCCGCGGAGACACTAAAGTGTTATAGAGCACTAATCGAGCCCTGCCTAAAATTTTTTTTGGCAATCAAAATCATCTATCTTTGATGTCATACAAATAAGATTATTCATACCAAGAATAAAGTCAATCGCATACGGATAAAGACTTGGTCGGACAGCAAAATTCTTTCTATTTAAGAATTTTCATTTTTATGAAGGGGCTTCCTTAACCCGATCGAGCCAAAATTTTACGACAATCTTATGATTAAGAAGAAAAAAAATAGGAACGGTTCTGATCGGGAAGGTTGTAATGTGATCAATGTAGTCGGAACAATATTGCCTTTCTTGAATTTTTTGGAAAGTGGGAAAAAATCGATATTCCCCGACTAAAATTAAATTTAGTCGGGAAAAACCTCTCTTTACCAACCAAATTATTTAGTCGGAAAATGTATTTCATTTGTTATTTTTTTAAATTGGGAAAAAGCGATATTCTCCTACTAAAATTAAATTTAGTTGGGAAAAACCTCTCTTTACCAACCAAATTATTTAGTCGGAAAATATATTTTCATTTGTTGGTTTTTTTTAAATTGGGAAAAAGCGATATTCTCCGACTAAAATTAAATTTAGTCGGGAAAAACCTCTCTTTACCAACCAAAATATTTAGTCGGAAAATGCGATTCCTTTGCTTTTTTTTATAATCGGAAAAAATCGATATTTCCCTACCAAAATTAAATTTAGTCGGGAAAAACCTCTCTCTACCAACCAAATTATTTAGTCGGCATTAATATGAAGATTTGCCGACTAACTTTTAGTCGGCCATGCAATTCTCACCATCACCCGGGGTAATTCTAGGTTGGCGCCACATTTTTGCCGACTAAAATATATTTTAGTCGGTAAAACATATGTTTTGGCAGACGAAAATAGTTTAGTCGGCAATTTTCTTATATTTTGCCAACTAAAAATTCTTTAGTCGGTGATTGGCCAATATTTGCCAACTAAAAATTTTTTAGCCAGGAATTTTAGTCGGGAATGGTGTATTTTGTTGTAGTGTGATTTGGAAATGCCTCTGACATAACATTGCATGCCGATCTATTACGTACACATAAAGACGGAACCAGAATTTTATCCTAGCAGTGGCGAAATGTATACTAAAAAAATAAAAAAAATACATTACAATATTAATAGTCATCGGCTCCGGAAAAAATTAAAGTAACATAACAGAAACTAAACTAAATGATGTTTGTCATTTACACATGGAGTACAAACGAAGACTAATTTCAATTTTGGGCATCGATAATGGCATAATAATTAAATTTCCTTAATTTTTTGGAAAAATTTCACGCAGGCACCTGATCTTTCACACAAATCACACATAAACACCTGACCTTTCTTAAACTTCATATAAACACCTGAGCTTTCTAAAAACTCATCAATTCAACACCTGACCTTTCTTAAATTTCATATAAACACCTGAACTTTCTAAAAACTCATCAATTCAACACCTGCTGTCACTCCTCCGTCTAAAACAAAACGGAAAAAAAGTTAAGTATTCCAATTTTTTATTTGTTTGAACCAGTGCTAAGATCTTATTTTTCTAATAATTTTATCCTAAAGAATCATAATTAGTTTTTGACTCTAAAGCTCTCGTTAGTCAGCCCTAAGAAAATCGTAGAATCAAATATCTCTTAGGGCTAACTAACGAAAGTCTTAGAGTCAAAAATTAATTATGATTCTTTAGGATAAAATTATCAAAAAAATAAAATATTCGCACTGATTTAAACGGATTGAAAATTGGAGTAATTAATTTTTCAACTATGCATAGACAGTTTATATATTAAAAAATATGGTTAAAAAATGAGGTGCTCCAATTTTCAATCCATTTAAACCGGTGCGAAGATCTTATTTCTCTGATCATTTTATCCTAAAAAATCATAATTAATTTTTGATTCTAAAGCTCTCGTTAGTCAACCCTAAGAAAGTTGTAGAATCAAATATCTCTTAGGGCTAACTAACGAAAGCCTTAGAGTCAAAAATTTATTATTACCCTTTAGAATAAAATGATCAGAGAAATAAAATATTCACTTCGATTCAAACGAATTGAAAATTGGAGCAATTAATTTTTCAACAATGCATAGATCGTTTATATATTAAAAAATAAGGTTAAAAAATTAAGTGCTCTAATTTTCAATCCGTTTAAACCGGTATGAAGATCTTATTTCTCTAATCATTTTATCCTAAAGAATCATAATTAATTTTTGAATCTAAGGCTCTCATTAATTAGCTCTAAGAGATATTTGATTCTACGATTTTCTTAGGGCTGACTAACGAGAACTTTAGAGTCAAAAATTAATTATGATTCTTTAGGATAAAATGATCAGAAAAATAAGATCTTCGCACAGGTTCAAACAAATAAAAAATTGGAGCACTTAACTTTTTTTCCGTTTGGTTTTAGACGAAGGGGTGACGTCAGGTGTTGAATTGATGAGTTTTTAGAAAGCTCAGGTGTTTATATGAAATTTAAGAAAGGTCAGGTGTTGAATTGATGAGTTTTTAGAAAACTCAGGTGTTTATATGAAATTTAAGCAAGGTCAGGTATTTATGTGTGATTTGTGTGAAAGGTCGGGTGCCTAAGTGAAATTTTCCCTAATTTTTTTTAGGTTAAGTTGTTTTAGTGTTAGAGTGTGGAATATTTTTTTTCTTAATTACACATCATCATTTATATTATTTCACTTTGGCCCATTAAATTTAGTTTTGGAATACTTTTTTGGGTCTTCTTTCATGAAAAAAAATAGAAGATTTATGACTAGTATATAATAAAAAATAAGAAAAAAAACCTAGCAGTAATAAGACTATATAAGTTTGGGATAAAAAAAATTTGTAACATATAATAATTGCATTTTCTAAAATTCTTGTCGTGGTAGTTGCCGCCATTAGACCCCCTTTGTTCCATCCTTGGTTAGCATGTCAGCTGGCGCAAGTCATTATAGGTCATACATTATAACGATACAATATTATAATGTGGATCCAATGCTCATTCATTCTGCAATATTATATTGTATGACCATTTATTATAAATTCTCTCACCAAAAGTGCAATCAGAAACTCTTAACCAAAACTCTCACTTAAATCAAGTCTTGCAAAATACTAATTTCCACAACAACAAAAAAATAACATTTACTGGCTTCTCCAATCCAAATGGACGAATCTTCAATCAAACAAATAAACAAACAAACAAATTAATGAAATGCGGAGTCTTCCAATATTGGATTTGAGTAAAAAAATTCCACACACAATCCTTCTCAAATACAAGAATGACCGTGTGTGGGGATAAGCTCATTCAATGTGCAATTGAGACATTTCGTTTGTTTATTTTAGCAAACTTTCAGTGAAGACTTTTGCAGTCAGCTTCAATAACAACGTATGAGGCCCTTGTTTGCCACTAGCTGATAAAGTGGGGACCTATTAATTCAATGGGAAATGAATTTCATTCAGTCCTTTTGATTCCTTCGTTCAACAATAAATTGATAATATTCTCTCATTAGACACCAAACCATCATTCTTAATTAAATGAAACCAAAAAGAGAGACTAAGACTATTTGAATAGTCCACATACGTACTTGTCAGCAATAAGTTGATAAGGTGGGGACCTATTAATTCAATGGGAAATGAATTTCATTCTGTCCTTTTGATTCCCTCGTTCAACAATAAGTTGATAATATTCTCTCATTAGACACCAAACCATCATTCTCAATTAAATGAAACCAAAAAGAGACACCAAGACTATTTGAATAGTACACATACGTACTTGTCAGCGGGATAATTCCCAGGTCAAGAAATGCTCCCATAGTAACTTCTGATCTGGTTCTTAATTCTCGATCTCGTGAATGTTATAGTTGGAATAATTTCGAAAGACAATTTAAGGAATCTATCTCCAACTAATTAATTAAAAGTGGCACGAGACACAGAGATATAAGTGATTATAAAAAGTAAAGAATGCAATTGTCTCCAAATAATGTTTTCTAATGAACCTGGCTATATTTGAATAAGATTGATCACTCTTAATCTTGGTTAGCTCATTAGTTTTGGTTGCATAGTCATAGTTGTAGATTTGATTGGGTTCAAGCAAAAGTAAAATAAATTAAGAATACAAAGAATATCCACGTGGTTGTGTTCCCAAAGCACCGGAAAATCTCTGTATATATATATATATATATATATATATCCTCGTACTCATTAATTTCCTTATGCTGGCTTGAAGACTCAATGGGGTATCTTTCTGCATGACTCGATATCCAACCTAATAGAACGACTAATTTGGAGATAGATCTCATCCATCGCTTATTAGCGGGGATTCAATTAAAGTCAAGATAAAGTTTGTAAAGACTGATCCTCAATACAAAAATGCATTACAATATTAATAGTCATCGGCTCCAAAAAAAATTAAAATAACATAACAAAAACTAAACTAAATGATGTTTGTCATTTACACATGGAGTATGAAAAAGGACTAATTTTAATTTTGGGCATCGATAATGGCATAATAATTAAATTCCCTTAATTTTTTTAGGTTAAGTTGTTTTAGGGGTAGAGTGTGGAATTTTTTTTCTTAATTACACATCATCATTTATATTATTTCACTTTGGGCCATTAAATTTAGTTTTGGAATACTTTTTTGGGTCTCCTTTTTTGAAAAAAAATAGAAGATTTATGACTAGAATACAATAAAAAAATAAGAAAAAAAATCTAGCAGTGGCGAGACTATATAAGTTGGAGATAAAAAAAATTGTCACATATAATATTACATTTTCTAAAATTTTTGACGTGGCAGCCGCCGCCACTAAACCCTCTGGTTCCATCCTTGCATACACAGTAACACAGATTGCGGAATTAGTTGGCAAATAGTTTCAACTTAACCAATTCATCATTGCTTGATTAAGAGGCAAGAATCCAAGAATACTTCTTTCCCTCTCTGCTAATTAATCCTCTTGTGATCAGTAATGAAATAGAGTAAGACCGGTGGCACATCAAAATAGGCTCCAAAAAAAACTAAACACAAAATCAAGATTAATTTTTATACAAATCCAACCGAAAACAGGGCCAACGAGCTCTTTAGCTGAAAAATACGACAACCTCAGAAACCCATTGACGACGACGATCTCGAGCCAAATAGGCCCCTCAAGAAACTTCAGACCCCAAAATCTCAAAACTCAACTCCATTCTCGACTCACCGTCGTCGAAGAAACAACTGGCACTGGTGAAACCCATTCGTAGAATTTGCCTTCTCTCTCTATATATCTTTTTGGGCGTGAAGATGAAGATGAAACGTAAAGATTTTTTGGGATGAATGTAATTAGGGCTTATTTTCTTACCTTTAAAAAAAAAAAAAAACTTTTCAAAGGCCTTAAACGACATCGTTTTCCTCACATAACTTTTCAAAGCCCGCCTAAATGAGAATCAGTCCGCCCACGTGAAAATTCAAACCGTCTGCGCGCCTAAATGAGTTTCTCACTTTTTTCCGCGCTAAGTTTTTTATCACGCTACAAGGGTGAGATCTTTTCTTTTTTATCTCACCACAATATCAAGATCTTTTATCTCATTCTGTTCCGCCCTAAAATCTTTTATCACGCAATAAGGGTGAGGGTGAGATCTTTTCTTTTTTTTATCACGCCACAAGGGTGAGGTCTTTTGTCTTTTATCTCACTATAAGAGCGAGATCTTTTATCTTATTCTTTTTTGCCCTAAAATCTTTTATCACACCATAAGGTTGAGGTCTTTTCTCTTTTATTTCGCCACAAGAGTGAGATCTTTTATCACATTTTTTCGCCCTAAAATCTTTTATCACGCCGCAAAGGTGAGGTTGTTTTTCTTTTATCTCGCCTCAAGAGCGAGGTCTTTTATTCTGTGTTAAAACCCACTTTTTATCTCCGTTTTGGAATTAAACTGCGATAAAAAAATTTAAACATCACTTTTTATCACACTTTCACTAAAAACCGTGATCTTTGTGAATTTCTTTAGTGTGATACATATCTATTATTGTAGTAGTGCGTGATGGTCATTCCCACTCGCAAAAGTCAGCCCGAAACAAGAGAATCATCGTGAGATCATCAAACTGATTATCTATTGTTCAAGTCTGAAAGAAGGAAACCACCTACACAGGAGATGCATGTGGAAAAGCCTATATACATTATTCTCCAATTTCTCTTTCCCAATTAGATTATCATGACTCATGAGACTCTAAGTAACCTCTCCAAAGGCCCATTATTCATTCTTTTTTCCCCGTCAAGCATATTTCTAGCAGAAGCCGACATGGAAGCAAACCATCCACCGCGAGAGAGAGTTTATCGCGGGAGCCGCCACGAAGCCGAGTTTTTCCGCAGAAACTATCATAAAAAATCCATGTTTAGGGAAAAAACGAAAGAGTAAAATTGGGGCGAGCACACCACAAGATCAAAGTCTAGCCACAGGAGAAGCAAGCGCCGCGAGAACCATCGCAAAGGAAAATACACCGTGAGAATCATCGCGGAGATAAATGTGCTGCAAGACCATTGCAAAGGTGAATGTGTCGCGAGAACCATCGCGGAGGCGGACTTGCCGCGAGAGTCACACTTAGCTTCAGGAACCACTGAGCCAGACAGATTAGTGTTGCGAGATATGGGGTAAAATTATCTTGGTCTACTTCGAGTATTGCTAACTAACAGGGGGCAGATGCAAAGACGTGTGGATCTTGGACTCAAATAAAAATAAAAAAATAAACAAAGGTTGGATTTACACCTTCATCTGTCCATTATATATGATGGAGATAACTTTAAAGTCACAACACGTGTTCTCTTCTCGTGGTGATCAAGGGAACCAATTTGTCTTGTCTATGCACTGATAATGTGCCACATATGGAAGTTCATCTATTCATATATATTGCCCGCATTTGCTTTGCCGCGCGACGTGGCTGGAGCTAGAGTTTGATTTTTTCATGCAAGGCATGCTCATGACAAAAGATGTTTTTTGTCCTCATCTCTTAGCTATACCTCTTCACCTCAAAAGAATACGTTCCTACTACCACCATGTAGCCGTTTTGAGACATCAGCGGGAATGAAAGCACTGTGGTACGTATAGCTACCACGGAGCATGCAAGCATTATTAATGCTTCTTCCGTCCGGATTTAATTGTTCATAGTTCTATTCTAACCGGTTAAAAAACGGGTTATATTTTTGAATCCGTAATGAATTTCATATCGAATAGGAATCTTGTTTGATAAATCTCGATTAGTTCTATAATACAATGTTTTTGGAAATCACGTAAAACATTATAAATTATAAGGAGAATAAGTTTTACACAGACCCTCCGTGTATAAGGGAGGGTCCGCCCAATCAATTCAAAGAAGACAACTCAGCTTTGCTTGGCAATTTTTTTTTCCATTTAGGATCCTATGAAGCATAAACTTGATTATAAAAAGCCATAGAGATAAAATTTAATTATGACACTTTAGAATAATATGATCAGAATAACAAGATCCTTGCACTGGTTCCAACATATTGAAAATTAGAGCACTTAATTTTTTAACCATATTTTTTAATATATATATAGTCAACAAAAATTAAGTACTCCAATTTTTAATCCGTTTGAATCAGTACGAAAATCTTAGTATCAAGTTTTTGCTCCATAGAGTCCCAAACAAAAGAGCAGATACTTAATTATGAGAGTCTTAGAGATAAAAGTTAATTTTGTTCCTTTAGAATAATATGATCAGAATAATAAGATCTTTATACCGATTCAAATAGATTAAAAATTGGAGTACTTAATTTTTTTCAACTATTAAAAAATATGGTTGAAAAGTTAAGTGCTTTAATTTCAATCTGTTGGGACCGGTGCAAAGATCTTGTTATTTTGATCATATTATTCTAAAGTGCCATACTTAAATTTTATCTCTATGACTTTTATAATCAAGTTTCTGCTCCATAGGATCCTAAATGAAAAAAAAATAAAAATTGCTGACTGTCTTGGCAAAGCTGAGTAAAAGCTGAGCTATCTTCTTTGAATTGGTTGGGCGGACCCGCCCTTATACATTGAGGGTCCGTGTAAAATTTATTATCAATTAGAATATATAATCGATTGAAAAATGGTACAAACTCCAAAAAGGGACTATGAAATCCGAACGAAGGGAGTATTATTTATGAGTCGTGAACAAAAACCATAAGTATTGTGCGAGTCCAATTAGAGGGCGAGCGGTGCGAGACGCACCGAACAGGTGCCAAGAATTAGTGCGAGTCTGAAAACGATCAGTAGCGCGAGATGCGCCGATCGGGTGCCCAGGGTTAGTGCAAGTCCGAAAAAGATCGGTAGCGCGAGATGCACCGAACAGGTGCCCAGAGTTAGCTCAAGTCCGAAAAGGATCGGTAGCGCGAGATGCACTGGACATGTGCCAAGAGTTAGCACGAGTTTGAAAACGATCGGTAGCACAAAATGCGCCGAACAGGTGCCCAGAGTTAGTGCGAGTCCAAAAAAGATCGGTAGCGCAAGATGCACCGAACAAGTGTTGGAGTTAGTGTGAGTCCTATTAAAGGGTGAGTAGCGCGAGATGCATCGAGCAGGTGTTGGAATCAGCACAAGTCCTAATATAAGGCGAGCATCACGAGGTCAAACCCATCAAAGAGAGAAAGGTCCAGACGCCTCAATGGCAATACAGAAGGAAGCAGCAGTACGCATCCTTATCAAATTCGCTCAGATGCAAAGACATTATGCAAGCACATGACAGCATGAGTGTCGCACGCACGCGGGGAGCATATGTAGGTGCGGTCAAGATTATGACTGTTGACCCCAGACGAAGTTTGACATACCATTCACATTATGACACGTGGAAAGATCGTGAGATTGACATGTGACAAACAACTGCCCCACGTGACAAACAACTGCCCCACAAAGAGATTTGGTGCCACGAGGCATAAGAATTAAGCAGCCCGCGCATTGACGTGGTGCAAGAGGAGCCCCGTGCAGCTGAACAAACTTGTGAGGTAAAAAAGGCCCGCGAGAGTCATTGTGAGGGCAGTCAGGCCAACTAGGGCCCCGCGGGTAGGGTTGCGGTTGTCCCGCGGACGGGCGGTGTTCTCAGTAAGATGGGCCCTGTGCAACTGAATAAGCTCGCGGGGCTATTGAGGCCCGCGAGAGCCATCGTGAGCGAGGGCAAATAGGCCTGCCAGGGTCCCGCGGACGGGCAAGGCCTGTGGCAATATGGGTCCAGTGGAGGTTTTGTTCCTGGCCTATAATTACCAGTGCTGGTATTCAGATTTGGGGAGAGGACCTCTCTTGCAGAGACAGACGGAGACACACACAAAGATTTCTAGAGAGAGAGAGTCATCTCCTCTAGAGAGAGCACAGACTTTTAGAGAGAGGGAGAGACCATCTCCCCAAGGGAAAAATGGAACTACGTTTGACCTGATTCCCTGTACACCGGGATACGTAGGCAGTGCTGATGACTCAGGCACGATCGCACATTTTATGTCTCCCCCATCCCTTCGTTTTAAATACTAACCATTCTTTACCTCTCCAGTACATTTTATTTTCATTAAAATTTTGGGCTCTATTTTGAACCCCGAGGAGATCAATCAAGATTTTGACCGCCCCTACACACTTTTTGGGTAGAAATCACAATACGTTATTTATACGAGTCAACATTACTTCTAAATATCAATTCAAAAAAAAAAAATACTTCTAAATAGATAGACTAACACAGTGATGCATTTGAAGTAAAAATTACTTCTAAATATCAGTTCAAACAAAAATTACTTCTAAATTGATAGACTACTACAGTGATGCATTTGAACTAAACAATGTTTTCCCAACAGATTTACAAACAACTTATTTTCATTGTTTAACTTTTTTTTTACAATAAAAGAGAAAACAGTGCAGTACAGTAGCAGCTTGCAGTAGCGAGAGAAAACAATACCGTACAGTAGCGGCTTGCAGTAGCGAGATTCTCCCAACAAATTTACAAACAACTTATTTTCATTATTTTACTTTTTTTTACAATAAAAGAGAAAACAGTACAGTACAATAGCGACTTGCAGTAGCAAGATTCGACCGCGAACATCGGAAAATCTTGTCCACCATGCCAACCTCTTTGGCCCAAATTAAGCTTTTAATGATTTTGAGACAAAATCATCCATGCCGAGGGTGGTGGCCCCAAGGATCATCCAACTTAACAAGTTCCCTCTCCATTTTATGATCTGTTTGAACAACACAAATACTTGTTAGTCATACAATAGGAGTAATATGCTTTGTAATTTAATTAATGGACTGATTAATCATGACGTATCTCTTGGCCTCGTGCCATGAAATTTTGGCAGAGAAGAACATTTTATTTATTTTTTTTTTGTAGAAAAAATATACTCTCAATCTCCATATCCATTTTTAAGAGTTCCACTTCGTAAATCTAACTTTTTGTGGAGGCATCATCATTACAAATGCGATAAAGAAATAGGGTAACCTTCATTGAATTCCAAAGGAGATGAAGAAATATAGGAATCGAATTTAATTTTGTTCACCCACCTTAAAAGAGGGTAAACATTTCATATTGTACGGGGAAGCATCTATAAATATACGATTCAAATACAGCAAAAGGATGACTTTTGTTTTTTTGTTTTGAACGTCAAAAGGAAGACTGTTGTGACTCTCTTTCCAATTTGTATCGATGAATAAAATTCAGGTTTGAGTCTCTCTATGTAACCATTAAAAACGAAAATGAACCATAATTTTATTTTGTTGACAGACAAAAAATTAATAAGCTATAAGTGAGCTAGGTAGTAGTATGAAATAAGAACAAAACGAATTAATGTAAAAGAACACAAGATATATCATATATGTGACCCAGCAATATGCCTTTGTGAAAGATCATGAAAATGCAAGACACAGCATTAGACACCTAAACTGTGTAGACTTCTTCTTCTTCTCTTATTTTTTTAATAATGACTTAGGGCATCTAAACTAGCTTGCGAACACCTCGATTAATTTATGAGGTACTAATCCTACTGTTCACTAGCGGAATATGCCTGACTAAAGCTAGGACAAGTTCTTGAGTGGACTAATTAACCCCACGAGAATTGATATCACTGCGGAGGTTTCAAACTAAGAGAGCAAAATTCTAAGTTTTACCACATGGACAGTTTCTCAACTATGTAAACTCTCTTTAATTTTTTTAATAACCAAACGTCCGGACTAGTTTACGCGCACTTTAACTAATCCTCAACTACATAAAATTACAAGAATTTAAAGTGCTGAAAGTCTTGAGCAGTTCCCTAGCAGCCACCTGAAAAGTCACGAGAATGATAGAGATCAAAAGATAGCCAAAAAATTGGGAAAGGATTGGCATTCATTTTCTACTACTAATTTAATGTCTTTGGCCCCAACAAGACTTGGACTTTTGGGTCTACGCCAGAGTTTAACTAGCGACATGGCTCTTGAGGGATATAATATTATTATTTAAAAATGATTCTCTCAAGTTCTTAATTTGGAATGAAGGGTAGTTCATACGTGCTGTGTGGAGCACATCCTGATCGTATTTTGAAAATCTGATGCTAGGAATTGAAACTTAAGGTGTGTAAAGATTAATGTTATTAGATCGCGGACGTACAAATTTTAGATCAATCTAATTAGGTTTTTAAAGTGCAACTATATTGGGTTTGCGGGATTGTTTTTATTTATTTATTCGTATATCTCAGTGTCTAGACAAACTAATTATGCACTTCTCGATCGACTAATCATTGAACGAACAATTAAATTACCTATTTGCAGAGTCTGTTTGAAACTAGAATAAAACTCCGTTTTAACTGGTCTCATACAATTCTCCGATTTAAAATAAGAGAAGTGGAAACAAAATTAAAAGAGAAGTCCAAGCAGAGGGTCATTACCTGCAACAAGTGGCAGTTCTAAAATGGATGTGGATCGATTTGACTCTTGAGTATGCAAAGTATGGCCCTGTTTTTGGGGTTTTTCTTGTTTTGTCTTTATTTAATTTTTTTTCCGCGTTTGGAAAAGGAAAAAATCATGATTTGTACCAAAACCAAACCAAAGAAAAATGGATTTTGTTCGACTTTATCATACCATTTCCTGTCTTTTTTGGGCACCCTATGCATAAGATACACCAAACCAAAGAAAAACGCGTGATTGAAATTTGACACTGGATAAAACGTATGGGGGTTTCAATTCCTTGTGGTTTGAAATCAACTCGATCATCCAAATTGAGTGGTCCAGTGTCTCAATACCTCAACCACCGTACGAGTATATATATATATATGGGGCTAATTGATGAGCTGACCTTGACAACCAATGGCTTTAGAACCTTTCATTTCAGGGTTCGTCTCTCACCGCATGCTATCAATACGTGTGTGTGGTCAGTCTACACAGGCCTTTGCTCAGTCTACACGGTGTAGAAATTTTATATCCATCTCAAAATCAATTGACAATGAATAGAGAGATCTCAAATGTTATTAAATGGTCACTTATCCCACTCCCAAACAATGTGGAATTCTATTTCCTTAACATCTCCCCTCATGTGCAACCGTGTTTGAGATCTGTCACGTGTGGCTACTTTTGGGTCCTATCATCGTGCAGTCTTTTTGCTGATCTGTCATCTGGGGTGTGGATTGTGAATTTTTAAAATGTGGGGTCCCCTTTCTGATGACATGTAGAAACTTTATATCCATCTCAAAACTAATTGGCAATGAGTGGAGATGTCTCAAATATTATTAAGTGATCACTCATTCCGTTAGGTTTGTTAGAAAAAGTGTTAGTTGGTTATGTCAGTTTACATAGTGCTTGCTCTTGTATTAGTTTTGCCAGCTCGCATTATAACAGAATGGGATCATCGTGCAATCCCAGAGCACCATATATGCTCAGTTCCCTGTAATTGAGAGATCATGGAAAATAGAATACAAAGAAAGATTTCCCCTTTCCTTCTTTCTCTCTCTAGTTCTTGAGTTCTTCTCTCTACTTCTTGTTACTTTCTACACACGGGCCTTTGCTCGGTTTTAGTTGGAATCCCTGCTAGTGAATCCATTAGGTTGGGTTAGAAATGGCAATTTCAACCCATATTTTTGAACTTGTCTAAATCCGCCCATTTATAATCCAACCCAATCCAATCCGCTTATATTATATAATGGGTTGAACCTATATCAACTCATATTTACATGGGCTTAGGTTGGTTGAAAATGGGTTAAATTCGGATTAGAATTAAAAGACCCAAACCCATCCCTGCACAAAAATGAACCAAAGCCCGATATACCTGGGTTCAACTCACTTCAACTTAAAATACGACTTTGCCTCTACTACTTAAAATACGACAGAGCTAGTACGTCATATCTAACTATTGATAACACCAACGAAGCAACTCTTGACTGTCGGAGAGTTGAGAGGGAGAAGGACGTTCGAGAGGCTCTTCAAATGGTCTAGGAGAGTTGTGAGGGATGCAACAGTTGTCTTATGCTTGAAGATAACACGGTTCATAGGCGATTGTGGTTTTGGAGAGACACAATAGTTTGGAATGAAATGTTGTGTTTTCCGTCGCTGCGAAAAGGCGTGGTATTGTTTCCAATTGGGCTGGGTCTGTTATTTAGGGTTTATTTGACGGGTATTTTTGGAAGTAGAAAGTGTAGGAAACACTTTTGAGGCTTCACGTTTTTATAAGTAGAGTAGATAACTGTATAACGAAGATGATATGTATGTGGAGATTAGTCCAGATAAAATCCTAGACACCTTGGTTAGGAAAAGTATATAAAAAAAAGACCCTTAAGTTAATCACATACAAGAAACGGAGATTATAAAACGATGCTACCCACAAATGTTTGGCACTTTTGGGAGTTCTCA
The DNA here is from genome assembly GCF_030253575.1 of Rhododendron vialii. NCBI lineage: Eukaryota > Viridiplantae > Streptophyta > Magnoliopsida > Ericales > Ericaceae > Rhododendron > Rhododendron vialii. The sequence continues at coordinate 8,103,906 of NC_080558.1, read as the reverse complement.
TTTTTAAGGAAGAAATATTATTGTATTGTGCAAAAATCAAGTGTCCCATCTTACCCTTTTAGTGTACTTTGAATAGTACTTAAAATTTTGAATTTGAAATTTTGTGCCCAAAAGAAAAGGGTAACATAGGAAGTTTATTATATTTTGCTTTTGACTTTTCAAAATGGACAAATTATATGAGACAATAAAAAGCATGAAAGTGCCAAACATTTAGGGACGGAGGGAGTAACATAAATGGAAAGACTCCGAACATAATTGTCTCATAGTTGTATCAACGATGCTATCCACACATATAAATAGATACATATTTTACACAAATTTTTTGTGGGGTCCACATCGAGTCCCACACAAAGAATTCAAGCCGTTCATTAAATGTAAAATATTTTTCAAGAGCCTCCTCAAAAAATCAACTCAATCTGATACTTATAAATGCTCGATTGAATCATCCAATTTTTTATTTTGATTTTTAGATAATGAATAGTTAGATGATTGGATCAAACATCTATAGATATTGGATTGATGTGATTTTTAGCGGAGATTCTTGAAAAAATATTTTACAATTAATGAATGCCTTGAATTGTTTGTGTAAGACTTGAGGTGGGCCAAAAAAAATCAAATAAGTCTGCCCCTTTCTTTCCACTTGAAAGAGGAAATAAATAAAGTGCGCCAGAAAAATCAGGCCACCGAAACCGAATCATACCTTTTCACAATGCCGAACCTATTCAACTACCTTGCTCTGGCTCTCTCAGCCGTTCTGGTGGTTTTCCCACCTCCTTCCACCGCTCAACCACCACAAAATCGCGAAGCCGAAGCACTTCTCCGGTGGAAACAAAGCCTACGCAACCAAACAATCGTCAGCTCGTGGATTTTCAACCAAACAAATGGCAACTCTTCAGCTTCAAGCCCATGCAACTGGCGTGGAATTTCATGCAACGCTGCAGGAAATGTAACCGGGCTGAACCTTGCCTACACGGGACTACAAGGTACTCTTGACCATTTAAACTTATCATATTTCCCTCTCCTCCTCCGTCTCGACCTCAAATACAATAAACTCACCGGTACCATACCCACCAACGTCGGCCTACTCTCGAATCTCGTGTATCTTGATCTCTCCACTAACTCTTTCTCGGGCACAATCCCTCTCTCTGTCGCGAATCTCACCAAGGTTGTCGAGCTGGATTTTGGGCGAAACGCCATAACAGGGCAGCTTGACCCACGGTTATTTCCTGACCGCGGGTCAAGTCAGGCTAAAACCGGCCTGCTCAGCCTCCAAAGGCTACTCTTCCAGGGTACCTTGCTCAGTGGTCCCCTCCCGGCGGAGATAGGTAATTTGGAAGATTTGACAATCTTGGCTTTAGATTACAGCAGATTTTCTGGCCCAATTCCTCAGTCTTTGGGTAATTTGAGTAAGATAACTTTCCTACATCTTAACCTAAACGAATTCTCTGGCCAGATTCCTAAGAATTTCGGCACCTTGACCAAGTTAACTGATTTGAGCTTGTTTTCGAACTACTTATCTGGTCCAGTACCGGAAGAAATTGGAAATCTTTCATCATTGGTTGTTTTTCATCTAATTGATAACAACTTGAGTGGTCAATTACCTCCACAAGTGTGTCGAGGCGGAATGCTAGCGAATTTCACCGCGGGGTACAATAACTTCACCGGTCCGATCCCGGTGAGCCTCAAAAACTGCACATCCTTGTACAAAGTCCGGCTTGATTATAATCAACTAACAGGAAATCTTGATCAAGATTTCAGAGCGTACCCGAACCTCACGTTTATCGACTTGAGCCACAACAATTTACAAGGGAAAATCTCACCTACATGGGGAGAATGCAGCAACTTGACACGGCTGAGTCTTGGTGGGAATTCCGTTGGAGGTGAAATCCCAATGGAGATCTCCCAATTGAACCAGCTAGTAGTGCTTGACCTTTCTTCCAATAAGATATCCGGGAGAATTCCGGCTCAAGTTGGACGATTGTCGAAACTATGGACGTTAAACTTGAGTGACAACCAAATTTCTGGTCAAATACCATTCGAAATCGGGGGACTGTCCAATTTGGCTTCTCTTGATCTCTCCATGAACATGCTAAGTGGACCGATTCCGGGTCAAATTGGAGACATCTCGAGATTGCTGTTTCTAAGCCTGAGTAAAAATCAATTGAATGGGAGCATTCCCTATCAGATTGGTAATCTTGGAACTTTACAAATACTGCTTGATCTTAGTTCCAACTCACTCACCGGAGCGATTTCACCTCAACTCGGGAAGCTGATTATCCTAGTAGCTTTAAACCTCTCCCACAACTCTCTCTCTGGTTCTATACCGGATTCGTTTAGTGGAATGCTCAGCTTGTCAACCATCGATTTGTCGTACAATGCACTGGAGGGTCCTCTGCCTGACTCCAAGGTTTTCAATTCGTCTCCGTCCGAAGCGTTTTCTCATAACAAGAATCTTTGTGGTGATCCAAACCAAGGATTGACACCATGCAACTCAGTGTCTGGGGGCGGTAAGGAAAACGAAGGAAACTCGCGGTTGATCATTATCGCAGTTTCTCCCTCGTTAGGCTCGTTGTTTCTCTTGCTTCTGCTTGTTGGGGCTATCGCGCTTCACCGAAAAAGTAACCGCAAAAGCCAGAAAGAAGATGTGGTGAACGGAGAAAACATCTTTTTGATCAAGAATTTCTGTGGAAGAATTGCGTTTGAAGATATCGTCCGCGCTACAGACAATTTCGACGATGCATATTGCATTGGACAGGGAGGATCGGCCAGAGTCTACAAAGTTAACTTACCAAGTGGGCAGGTATTTTTGGAAGTTTCTAATAAATTTTCTCTATCCTTCCTTTAGATTGATAACTATCTTATATTCTGTGTAAATCCTCAACAGGTAGTAGCAGTTAAAAAGCTATTCATGAATGAAGGCTCAGAGATTGGGGAGATCAAGAGTTTTGCGAATGAGGTAGCCACGCTGACAGAAATAAGGCACCGGAACATCGTGAAACTCTACGGCTTTTGTTACCACAAAAAGCACACTTTTTTGGTTTGCGAGTACATGGAGAGAGGAAGTTTGGCAGATGTTTTGAGGAGAGAGAGAGACGCCAAGGAGTTAGACTGGAGTAAGAGAGTGAACGTAGTTAAAGGGGTGGTTCACGCTTTATCTTACCTGCATCACAATTGCGTGCCTCCCATAATTCATCGGGACATATCGAGCAAGAATGTTCTGTTAGACTCGGAAATGGAGGCTCATGTCTCCGATTTTGGCACGGCAAGGTTTTTGAAGCCCGATTCTTCAAATTGGACCGCGGTTGCAGGCACGTTCGGATACATTGCTCCAGGTAACTTTAATTAGTGTTCAAAAGGCCATCCTTTATTTGCTTGGCCAGCTAGTTTGATTCGCAAGTGAGAACTAACATGTGACATTGTTGGTGTGTTTTTTTTTCCCCCCCTTGGCATGGCCAGAATTATCGTACACAATGGCAGTGACAGAGAAATGCGACGTGTACAGCTTTGGTGTTTTGACACTTGAGATTTTGATGGGATCGCTTCCGGGAGAACTCAATTCAAACCTATACTCATCCGTTGACAACGAACGCATACAATTGGCAGATGTCTTGGATCCTCGTCTTCCGCCTCCTTCTAGTCAGAAGCTACAAGATGAATTGGATTCCATTTTGAATCTAGCAGTCTGGTGCTTGCGCGTCGATCCACATTCTAGGCCTACCATGTACGATGCATCTCATTTGTTTGAAATGAATGCCAGAGCTGGCAGAGTGAGTCCAAAGTTGGTTAAATATGTTAGAAAGGGTGTTGATGAGCTGCCCATGCTCAGTTAGTAAGCTTGATATTTCTCTCTCTCGTTCTCTCTGTTAGGATTCCACCCAAGTGGGGTGGTGTGCGCAAAGCACATGATCACTCTCTACCTTATTTCTTAACGTGTATTTCGGTTTTCTTGTCGATATATATGCATGTATAGAGCGTAGGGAACGGTGTGTGACATAATGTGAGGGAGAGGGTGAGGTGAGCGTGGGGGGCCGGTCTGTGGCCTCCCGGAGAGGAACCGGCGTGTGGTTCCCGGAGAGTTTTTTCAGCTTTATGTATATTGTGTGAACATATATATGTATATTGTGTGGTTCTAGGCGTGTGGTTCCCGGGGCGGTTCAAGAGACACCAAAAAAAACACATAAAAAAACACCTTATAGTTTTCGATCAAATTTTGATGATACGAGCCACTCAATGTGAATAGAATGTGATTTTAAGGGTACCCGCGAGAAATCAACAAAAAAAAGACCGAACAGGGCTTGATCTGAGCAGTTTTTAGCTCAGATTTGATGAACGATTCTGTTAAAAACTGCCCAAAACAAGCACTTCCCGATAATTTTTTTGACGATTTCACGCGAGCACCATTAAAATCACGCTCTACACACATTCAACGGCTCGGACCATAAAAATTTGATCTGGAACTATGAAATTGAGATTTGGAATGTTTTTTTAGGTATTTTTTTGGGTGTCCCTTGAACTGCCCCGATACACACAAACATGTATAAAAGGGAGTTTTTCTCTGAAATTACTGTGTGGGTTTGCATGTGCATGTGCGTGTGGTCCCTCCGGTCCTAACAATCTCTTTCGGTCGTGTTATCCGGGTTAGAGTCAGGATTTTTGGGCAGTGGTGTCGAGTACCAAAAGCCATGATAATGTGCAGAGGACTTCGCGATGAAAGGAAAATGTTGTTATTTTAGTTGTCTCAGGGGCTATTTTCCTACTATTAGTGGTGTCAAATACAATATGTAATAATATAACCGAAATCCTTTGGCATCTCCGACATCGTCTCGCCTTATCAAAGCTCGCTGATGTATCCTTTGGCTCGTTGGTGTATCCATTAGGACTTCATCATGTATATATCGTAACCAATGACCCGGTGACTTGCAGAACTGTAGACGTTGTCGATGATTGTTGGAAAGAGGCGCGATATACAAATTCCAGTCTCTCATTTTTCTAGTGTACTTTAAAGATTGATTTCAGCTTCTACTTTGAAGATTGGTTTCAATTTGGAAATTGATTCATGATAGCCTGTGTAGGTGATTTCACTCGAAGATCGTATCTGTTTTTACCTGATTCTTGTTTTTAGTCAAATTGTGATCTTGAAAACTTCAACTTGAGATCCTCAATCCTTCCGAAATTCCGTACCTTAGTAACAAATTCATCATTCATGGTTGCATTTGTTAGCAAAATTTTCTGAATAGTCATCTTGCATTGTGATTTTGCATCCGCTTCTTCTTAAAGGAATGCCCCAAATTCGAACCACCCATTTTTTTGATGGACTAACACGCTGCCGTCCAATTGATTCAATACAAATCAAGAGGATCGATTGTCCAAAACAAATTGGCAAAGAGTGGAGAGGTCTCGTGCTACTAACTGATGGAACTATTCTCGAAAAACATCACTCAAGTTGTCACATAGAGCCACTTTCTGGTTCTATCTTGATGCAGCTTTCTTTTTGTGTATTGTCATGGAGTGTGGGATATTTCAATTTAATTTGGGATTGAATAGGCCATACTATGTAGAAAATTTTATATCTATTCCGAAATTAATTGACAATAATTGGAGAGGTCATTCATGTTATTAAGTGTTATTTCATTTCAGACCCAAGCATCGTGAGACTGTACGCTAACTTATTCTACAAAAACTATTTTGTAAGACACTCACACTCTCTCTCTCTCTCATATTAACTTTTTGGGAAAATGACCGGAAAGTGGTGTTGACCCAAATAATTTAGCAATTCATGGTGTGTAATTCACAAATCACCACTGTCATGACATTCCAAAAAGTATTCACCAACACACGGTATGGAAACTTTAGTTTACAATTTTACCCTCATGCAACACTTCAAAAGCCCTAGCCACAAAATTTCAGCTTTTCTCTTCTCTCTCTCTGGAATGTCTGTACAGAGCTTCGACTTTCGAGCGAGTTCGCGCTTATGCGAGGGAGTTCCTACTTTCGTATACGGAGTATCTCTATAAAGCCACCGTCGACGACAACTCCAAGGACGACGGACTGGAGGAATCTGGTCAGCACCCTTTGACTCACATAGGAAAAAACTCCCATATGAGTATTATCTTAGATACCCACACCTCTGCTGCGATTTCATTCGAATAAGAGCAAATAGATCCCACCAATCAATTGATCAACAAACTAATTCTATGTGCTAATTGTTTGAGGCCTCCAATTCTCCGATCTCAAATTCCTAGAATGGAAACAATGCACACTTGAATCGAATACGGGGTCGCGGAAAAATTAATTTTTTTTTATAAATTAGTGTTGTAATAGTCAATCATATGAGAAAAGATTCTTAAAAAAATATGATTTGGTTCATGTTAACCGAAAGATTGGTCTTTTCTAATACCAGACGTAATCTTCTATAATTAATAACTTGTTCTTTTAAATATCAGACAATAATGTAGTCTTTTATAATTAATAACTTGCTCTTTTAAATCTCACACAATGACGTAGCCTTTTATAATTAATGGCTTGCTCTTTTAAACCTCAGACGATAGAAATAAAGTTCTCTTAGAAAATATGACTTGGTCCGTGTTAATAAAAAGATTGATTTTTACTAATATTCGACGTATTCTTTTATAATTAATGACTTACTTTTTTAAATCTCATACAATAGAAACAATGTTCTCTCAGAAAATATGATTTGGCCCATGTTAACAGAATGGTTGGTCTTTACTAATCCGCGGTGTAGTCTTTTATAATTAATGACTTTCTTTTTAATACCTCAGACAATGGTTAATCATATGAAACAAGGTTTTCTCTGGATAAAAAAAAATGACTTGGTCATATTAATAAAATGATTGGTTCTTATTTTTACTCGACGTAATTCTTTATAATTAATGATTTGCCATAGAATTAATGGTCGTAAACATTAGTAGTGGTGACGTGGATTTGGATTAGTTTAGTAGTAGGGGTTTGCTTGAATTAGGGCTTGGATTATGAAGCCAGGCTTTGGATTAGAAAGAAAAGTCTTCCCCCGGTTTTGCATCGAATCCAAGACCAAACCCAAAACAAAACAAAAAACAGTTTCACAAACCCACAAACTCCTCTTATCCATTTCCATATGCAATTCATCATTCATGGTTTGAAAGAGTACAATAACACCCCTGTGCAATTTGTGTCTTTGTGAAGTGTGCATATAACACCCAATTTCATTCATAATAATGTCAAGTGTGTGGCGGACGTGCATCAAAAGTTCGATATACCCTCATCTTCTCCCTTGATTCTTCTTCTTCTTTCTTAATCTAACCAATCCATCCCATGTACTAAAAATTAGATCTTAATCGTTGATGTTGTAGATTTTGACAAGTACTAGATCCATACCAAAATTCAAGTTGATCAAAAAAATGAAAACCTCATGGTTAAATCGAATTTATTATGAAGGAAACTTTCAAATTTAAATTTATCATTCATCTTAACAAGAATTAAATTACCGAGTTATTGATATCTGATCAAATTGAAATTTTTTTTATTTATAGAGTTGGTCTACAATTTGATGCATAGAATATCTTCAGTCTGTCACTGATTTATTGATTTTTTTTCATTCAACTTCCCTACAATTGATTGTTTAATCAACTTCAGTCTATTGCTACAAAAAAAAATTATTGACAAAGAAAAAAGGCAGCTTACAAATATACGAGACTCGAACCTAAACATTAATTTGTCCGGATCGGTAAGCAGTCTCTTTATTCTGAATGATTTATTTTGACATCACGAAAATCAAGGATTAATATTCTGAAAAGAAATCCCTGATATTCCTATATGTGGTGGCCCCAGGGATCATCCTGTCTGTTCCAGAGCTTCTTATCTGTTGAAACAGGACAAATGACATGTTAACAATGGCAATCTTTAGGGGCAAAAAAAATAAAAAAAATTGCCTTAAAGCTTTAGATAAACTCAGTGACCTTTTCTTTTAAAGCTCATAACACATAAATTAATGTCATGAATTCGGTTGATGTTATGAAATTATATTTATGTACATGTTAAGAAATTTCTATTCAAAAGTAATAAGATTGAGTTTTTTTTTTTTTTGTCAAGCGGTATACATCAGCGGGGATTAGGGGTAGTTAGTAAGTTATTCCACAGATGGTCCAAAGGCTGTCCATAGCCCTAAACCACAAATGCTCACGATGGGGCTCGAACCTTGGCCATGGCCAGCCTCCCACAAGATCAAGATTGATGTTGTCAACTTATGTCCAGATATTGTGAACTTTAATTTTTAGTTTTTTAGAGGTTTATACTGCACACATACTCAAATACAGGGTGTGTGTGGTAGCATTTTCCTTGGGTTGCTTATAAACTGAATTTGTTTATAAACAATGTTGAACCTTAACTGGGAATTGTTTTCGGATCAAGTGAATGACAAATAAGAGTATCTCGAGCAAATATTGTAAAAATTAGATTTAAAAGTGTATTTTGCTACTTATTTAGCATTATGTACTCCCTCTGTCACATTTTTAATTGGGTGTAAAAATACAAAAAAAAAAAAAAACAATACACAAAAATATTTTTTTGGGGATTAAAAAATGCACAATTTTTTGCAAGGAACATTTAAAATAAGACGGAGGGAATATTTGGTAAGAGTATCTCCAACAAATGAGAAGTTAAAGGAGAAGCAAACTTACAAGGGACATTGGAATTCGAAGTCTCGAGCAGTTCCCTTGCAGCTGCCTCCAAAGCAAAAAACAAGGGTAAAGATCAAAAGGACTTTCCAAAGTACAAAAAACATTTTCAGAGCCCTTTTTTCTTTAGTATAATTAGGGAAGGGGATCTAGGGTTCATGACCTTTTATAGCACAAAACAAAAACTGCGATGACTTGGGCCACAATAAAAAAAGTTTATATCCTTTGTTTGACTGGTCTTTTTGACTGATTCGGTTTCACTTATCATTGGTTTGGCTTGAGTTGTGTTGCTTTATAATTCTATCACAATTTGTATTATTCAATTTGACTATTACATCATGAGAAATGATGAGTTTTCTTCTCCAAGGAAGTTTATGCTAGAGACTTGCTAGTCATTAAATTTACTTTATCTCGTTTTGAAGGGCGTCGGTAATCGAGACAACGACGTACACGTCCATCTTGGAGATCAGGTTCACGTCTTTCAGGTTCTTGGCCGAGACCACCGTTATGTCTAGCGGACGATACTCTATTGATCTTTTTGAAACAAAAGTTTTCTTTAAGGGATCTTGTCAGCTTTTGATTTTTTTGTTGATAGTATGTGAGAAAGCGGTGGAGATTAGAATCAGGATTTGGGTGTCTATATGTATTAGAGATCGGGCACACACGATTGAGAGGGGATGGAGAGAGATCAGGTGTAGATGCTGCGACGGCTGTCAGTGCAAGGAAGAAGCGAAGTGGCTAGGGTTTCATGGTTATATGTCTCAGATTTATCTCTGTTTTTTATGATGTAAGATAACAAATTGGGACATATAAGATTATATGTGAACTTTTGTTAATGTATTAGCAAACATAAGGCAAAAACGCAGATTGTGACATTTAATTTTATATGTGTACTTTTTCAGCATGTAGAGAACATATTTGGTATGGTACAAAGTTCCGATATACACACATAATATTATATGTGCTTATGTTGGCAAAAAATACGTTGTAGATATCAATAGATAACCTTATATGTGTCAGATTTATCTTCGTTTTTGATAACGTGCAGAGGACAGATTGGGACATATAAGATTATATGTGCACTTTTGTTGATGTAGTACAAAACATAAGACAATAACGCCAATTGTGACTGATAACATTATATATTAAGGGAAGGGAAAGGCTTAAAACAGGTTTAAAAAAAAAAAAAGAAATTTTAAGGGGTGGCGGGTTCAAGAATGGAGGAGCTCAAAATAGGAATAAAAAAAAAGAAAATAGAAATTTTTGTCACACATATAATGTTATATGTTTGCAAGGTGGTGCTGGAGATGGAGTGGTGGTGGTGGTGGGAAAAAAGAAAAGAAAAAAGAAATTTTTGTCACACACATAATGTTATATGTTGGCGTCGTGGTGGTGGTGGTGGTGATGGTAGCGGAGGTGGCGATGGTGAGGGTGGTGGTGGTGTGGTTACGTGGTTGCAACAAGATCGAAAAAAATGAAAAATATATATTTTTTGTGTTAGCCAAGCAAGACTCTTGTTTCTTTTACATAGGGTAGTTTTGTCATTGGAATTATTAGTGGACTAAAGAGGCTAAGAACTTTATAAGTGAACTAGTAGAGTTAGAAACATGTTACAGTAGGTTTGTCGCATCGATATATATAAAGTTTCTACAATTTTGAGATTTGAATTTTGTCGACCCATCTACTAAGTTCTAAGTGGGTTGGCGAGGTGTATTTTCGGGTACGTAGAATATTTGGTCGAATCTAATATAGGTCGGGTATTGGAGTACTACGCAGCTGGAAAATTGGATCATTGTCCATTGGAGTGGGCAATCTCGTCCACGTTCCTGCGGAACCTAAGCACAGACGAAGAGAAGGCGGTTTCTTGTTGAAAAATGGAGCTAAGTTTTTGTGTTTATGTTTTAATCATGTCTTTCAAATTATTGTGATAATAGATTTTTTTTTTGCAAAAAATGCACGTTTTAATGCAAAAAATTACTCTCTCCATTCCATATTGCTAGACCTTCTTTTCTTTTTCAGCCCTTCAATTCTTTCCTATTTTGAAAATTAAGTCAAATAAAAAAAAGTAGTAACTTTCCAAAGATATCACTACAACAAAAAGTAGATTTAGGGGCATTTTTAAAAGGCATTTTCCACTAAGTGTCTCGTAAAAATCTTCACAGGGCAGTACCTGCTAAGTGCCGCAATTTGTTGGACCTAATGGGGCAGTTTCCCTTGCAATGTGTGCTAGTGAATAGGATCTGGTGATCCAAGTATAGTAGGCGCACTTGCAAGTGCCTCAAAATACAGGGCATAATCGATCAATTGAGTTTAAAAGGCTGAAAACGACATCGCTGATATCTAATCTAACTGGGCACTTCTCCCTTAGCTGCCTCAATACTGTTCTTTGGATTCAAATTTTGGCCAATTCTCATTTTGGTGCTATAATCTCTTGCGAATCGGGGAACTAGCGCTTTTCATTTCTTTTTCAAACCTTAGAAAGTGTTGCACAATTTGGTACTGTAACAACTCGTAATTTTTAACAATAATAATAGTATTTAAAAAAACTTTATTCTTAATAATAAAATTCTCTTTATTATTAAATATATACAATTATAATTAATTTATCCTAATTACCTTATTTCTATTTTATTTCTTTTGTTACAAATTGCATGCATGCATAAATATGAATTCCTTCCACCTCTCCCTCTCCTACTCAGTCACTACTCCCTCCCTGACTTAAATTTGTCCCTATCTCGTTCCTACTCAAAACCCAAGAGGTAGAGTTTTATTTAAATTCAATTTTGTCACCCTCTTCAATAAAATTCGTCCATAAATACCCCATCACTCCGATCCTAGGGCATACCACAATATTTTCCACGCCCCACCAGTCCAGAAGAGAGAGAAAAATCGGAGAAAATCGAACTCCAATCCATGGAGTTTTAGAGAGAGAAAGAAAGAGAGAGAAAAGTGGGTTTTGTACCAAGACCCGACCGAAACCCAATTCGATCGTTCCAAACTCTTCCCACAACTCCTAGCATCACCAAGCATCGTCCAATTCGATCCCAAGGTTCCCCGATCAAAGAAACCGAAGTCATCTTCCCAAAAATTCAAGTTTCGGTTTTAAATCAATTCGATCCGATTCAAGGTATTATAATCCATTCCAAACACTCCTCTAAGTATATTAAGTGTTTTTATGCTTAACCCAATAGTCCTAATGGACCCATGCATCGAAACCGAGCAAAAACAGCAAAAAAATCAAATCTAGCCTCGAGTTTGCGGCCGCAAGGTGCGGGCCGCGAGAACCAGACGTAAGGTTGCGGCTGGAGGGTCCACCGCAAGGTCAAACAGTCAGACCTTGCGGTTTGATCTGTTTTTGTTCGAAATGACTTTTCGACATCCCGAACACCATTTTTGACACCCGGACTATTTTTTCTAGACTTTTCACACCTCAAAGATCATAACTTGTTAAGATCATATTTTTTTTATTTAATTATCTATTTATTAAATTATTTATTAGTTATCTATCAAAGTTTACAAACGAAAAATCTTTGCGACCTTCCAAACAATGTTTTAACACCCAAACTAATTTTTTCCTAGACTCCTTGCATCTCAAAGATGATATCTTGTTAAATTAATATTTTTTATTTAAATTACTATTTATTGTTATTTTTATAGTGTTTCCAATTAAAATTACCTTACGACCATATAAACCTTATTATTAATGTCCGAGTAATTTTATTTAAACTTTCTACATTCCGAAGATGAAACTTTGTTAACCTCAACATATTTTAATTAGTAAATTATTTATTATCTATTTACTTCACTTTCAGCCACTTAATTTAACTTCTTCATTTAAAATAATCCCGCGACGCTCCGAACCCAAATTTTGATACTCAACTGGTTGCATAGGACCTCTAGGACTCTTAATTAGATCATGTTAATTATTTTAATATTTTTACCTAATTAATGCAATAAATTAGTTTTTAATTAATCTAATTACTTAGAAATAATTAATGAAAGCCTAGAAAAATATATTTTTTAAATTCTTTTAAAAAGCTCTTACTTATTATCATCTTGGCCATATGAGATTAAGGGCAACAGCCCATTCATAAAAAGGTTGTGTGATTATTTTGCTTGTAGGTTGTTTTAATTATTATTCGTTTTAATTGTATATTGCACTATTACTTGATTTGAATACTAGATTGGACCCTAGAGACATGGGGTGGTATGCGAGTAGAATTCACCTAGACGATGCTAGATAATGGATGAATTGGAAAGTTTTATTTTTAGATTGCCTGCAGGCGTGATTTTGAGATGTGATTAGATTGAAACTAGCGGGTGTCCAGTGATGAATTGATAGACTGGCGGGAGTCCCGTGATAATTGTGAAGTGGTATATAAGATAGGTGAACTCTAGTTGTGATTCAGGCATGATAAGCTTTCCCCTTGTTGTAGTTATTGGAGTGCACACTCGATATATAACTTAGATGTATCTGCGATAGCAAAGGGAAATGACCTCATGGGACCGAGCATGGCTAACGGTTGGGGGAGGAAAGATCTCACGGAGGGATCTTAGATTTCACATTAGAATAATGAATAGTAATAAATTGGTATTTGTAAATCCTTATTCTGCTTTTCGCATTATTATTATCTTGTTGCTTGTTAACTATAAAGTAAGGGTGGTAGTTGGGTTAGATTATACTATGGGGTGAACTCTATCACTCAGGTACGGATTGTCTGGCTTCCGTGTCAAATTTTGCAGAAAATCAAGAAGAGACACAGAATCCCGAAAGTGAGCAGGTCTATGCAGAGGAGAATCCAGAGGTGGGAGTCGAGCCAGAATACGCTTGGGATCCATATGAAACCTAGAAGACGGCTTGATTTTCTTGTTTAGTTTATTACTACAAAGACTAATTTCAGTACTTCTATAATGGTTTGTAATAGATGAATCTTTAGGATGAATTATCCGTTTTGGATTTTGAATTTAATTTAAATAATTTTTAAAAATTAATATTTAATGTCTCCGATTTTATTCCCGAAAATCGGGGCGTTACAACTTGGTATCAGAGCCTTAGGTTCAAACCCTCGACCTTGGGTAGCTTGGGTAGATCACATCAGATTGAGTATTTTACTACAAGTTTAAAATGGCACTGTTTGAAATATACCGAAACCTAACGATAAATATATTTTTCTTGCTTTTATAGATGGACCCCACGTTTGCGGACCAACTAGTCGATGAATGGAGCAGATTGCAGGACTTCTTAGAAAACACCGTAGGATCCGACTTCTCTTTCCGAGACCCTTACGTACCTACTGAGTTCCCAATTATGTATGCTCAGTATCAGCAACTGATGGCGAATCCGCCAAACCAGAGGGAAGTATACACGGCTCAGTATCCAAGCCCATGGAGAAGGGCTAATCTCGAGAAGGAAATCCGTGACATTCTAGAAAGCATACCAGGCTTTGATATCAAGAGCGAACCCTATTACTCACATTATAGGGATATGGATAACCAGCCTCCGATTCCCACCCCAGACCGGAACCATAACCCTCCCAATATTTAGGAGGAGGATAAGATGGCCCAGCTATCTGCAGAAGTAGAAAACCTAAGGGCATTCATGACAGCCACCCCAGATTTTTCCGATGGGAGATGATTATTTAGCAGGAATGTACCCTACCCTCTATCGGATGAGACAGGCTCACCGAAGGATTTCAGCTCTCGTCGACGCCGTCACCCGTTCCACCGTTGAAGACCACGAGATACGAGACATACTAACCTACATCCTCGGAGTACAAGTGGGACCGCGAAGGAATCCCGAAGAACCCCCTGAGGAAGAGGGAGATCCCGAGGAACCCCCTGAGCAAGAAGGATCCCGAAGAACCCCTCGAGGAGGAAGAAGACCCAGAAGAGCCTTCATTTCCAGGATCAGACCACGACTACCGTTTGGGCCCCTGGCAGCCAGAGCAGGAGGAGCCAATAGTACCAGAGGAAGGACAAAACCAGGATGAAGAGATTGACAATGCTGAGCCGGAATTAGAAGAAAATGCAGAAAACAGCACTGACAGTGAAGATGGATTTTTGGCAAAACTGGAGATGGATGATTATGGCTGGCTCTTACCCATAGATGCACCAAGAGATATGGATGCCGAGCTGCAGTGGTGGCTGACTAGCCAACGGCTCGAAATGCAGGAACCTCTACCTTTTCCAGTTCCCGTACCAATGGAAGAATCAGACAGTGAGTGTGAAGTCATAGATGCCGACCCTCCACCTCGTCCTAAGATGGCTCGACCCGCAGGAATTCCATGGGTAGGACATCATTCTGACTATGGTCCAAACACTTGGGTCTATATACAGCTGGAACCGCTATACCCTTGCCCATTTAAGATCAGGGCACAATTAGCTTACCTAGGGCCAGTGAAGATCTAAGCCCCATGTTATAATGGATACTATCTCATCGTTGTACCTCAAGGATTTCGAGAACACTATACTGACCGCATCCATTATTCACGAGTCGCAAGGTCCCACCCCGAGCAGGAACATCGTATCATTACAGAGAATGCCGACTTCACCGATCACATCACCTATGCAGAGATACCCATCCGCCTAGAACCTTATAACTATCCAAACCCCAACCAGCAGGAACCACTATGGCGAGTAACATGGTGTTGCTACGGGCTCACAGAGGACACCATCGAAAAGCAGAATCTTCTAGGAGAGCATTTTTCAATGCTTTTCGATTAATCGATTTCTTTAGCACCTACTAGTTATTTATGCGCAGCATTTTTATTTATTTATTTTATTCTATGTTTTGTTTCTTCCTAGGAGAACAATTGTGGTAGTGGGAATTATCTTGACTTTTAGTAGCTACACATCTAAGTAGTATATTTTGACATGATTGATGTGTTTGATTCGTTTTGTTAATAAAAAAAAAGTTTCTTATGATATTCTGTTTCCATGTATTTAATAAATATATACAAATATATATGTTCTCATAATGAACTCCTCTTACTAAATTATAACATAACGATATCTAGATGGAGTAAACGAGAGACAACCAGAATAACGAGCAAAACAATGGACAAAATGGAGCCCCTCAAGTCCTCAACTCAACAACCAAATTGGGACTACCGAACTAGTCCAACTCATGCAAGCATTCATTACCGCTGCGACTACAAATAACCAGAATCAGCGTGGAGCCCCGCACACACCTCGAGGACCAATGACCAGAAGTCAGGCACTGAATGAATTCTACAAGCGTCGCCCTCCCTACTTTCAAGGAGAACCTAACCCCACAGCTGCGGAAGCCTGGTTGGAAGAAATCAAGAAAATTCTTGAAACCCTAGATATTCAAGAAGCCAACAATCGAATTGTTCTAGCCACCTATCAGATGCAAGGTGAAGCTCAGTATTGGTGGAACTTGATGAAGAACACCCATGATGTTGGAACAATGACTTGGGAAAGGTTCGAGAAAATTTTCCTTGACAAGTACTTTCCAACACTCGTCAAACAAACACTAGCCTTGGAATTCATGAACCTCGAGCAGGGCACAATGACCGTGACCCAGTACGCAGCACGATTTGAAGAACTGTCTCGCTATGGCATAACAATCATACCTACTGATGACGACAAGGCAAGAAAATTTGAGTGGGGACTCAATGAGACACGCCGAACAGTGATGGCACAGACACTTCCCACCTACTCACAAGTGGTGCAATGCGCACTTAAGATGGAGAGAGAAAACGTGGATTTCAAGACGAGTCGTGAGCAAAAGAAGGCAATACCTACAGTTGGAGGACCTATCCGCACCAACCCTACCAACCGGGGTACCCTAACCTCTCAACCCTACCACCAAAACTACGCTCGCCCTCAACCGATACAACCCAACCCAGCTTAGAGAAACCCCAATCCAAGGTTCAATCGAAACCCTAACCCTAATCCGAACCAGATCCAAGCACCGAACCGAGGCCTAAACCCTAATCTTGGACCAATCCGCAACCCCCTTCCCTAGAATCAAAATCTAGACAACCGCTGTTATTACTGCCTGGAGGAGGGACATATCAAGAGGAATTGTCATAGGTTGAATGGCGCTGGAAACTATGGAGGACCGCCGCAAAATCAGGTCAGGACTACAGGACTTGGAAATCAGAATCAGAATTAAGCTAGGCCGGTTTGGAATGGTAACCAACCCGGAGGACAGAACCAGCCTCGTGGTGGGTGGAACCAACCGCCAACTCGCCCTTTTCAGAACAGAGGATCAAACGGGCAAATCCAGCCCAATGCTGGAAGAGTGTTTGCACTGCAAGGAACAGAAGAGGAGATGGACCCTGCAGTAATCCAAGGTACCCTCACTCTTTATACTACATGCGTTCAAGCACTATTTGATTCTGGAGCTTCGCACTCATTCATATCTGACGCATGTGTATCTACACTTGGATTAGAAACTGAATCTCTAAAGACAACTATGCATGTGACCTCACCATTAGGGGGTAAGATTTCAGTAGTACTAATTTGTAAAGGGTGCGAACTAGAAGTATCGAACTTGTGGTTAACATGCGACTTACGAGTAATCGAAATGACGGACTTTGACGTCATACTCGGGATGGACTGGTTGACTGCGCACCGAGCTGTCATAGACTGCCATCGAAAGATGGTGACAGCCTATTCACTAGATGGGACGAGTTTCAAGTTTAAAGGGGATAGACAAGACCCTTTTGTACCCCACGCATACAAAACGAAGTGGCATAGGAAGCTTGCTGGATGGTTAGCGAGTCTCACATTGGAGGAAACAGACCGAATTTAGTTGGGCCTCCCTCACGTTGTCTGCGAGTATGATGACGTATTTCCAGAGGAATTACCGGGATTACCGCCGCCAAGAGAATTGGATTTCACCATCGAGCTACAACTTGGCACGGCCCCAATCTCAATGGCCCCGTATCGAATGGTTCCAACAGAACTATAAGAGTTGAAAACACAACTGCAGGAACTCTTAAAGAAGGGTTTTATCCGACCTAGTACCTCACCATGGGGAGCTCCAGCGCTATTCGTCAAAAAGAAAGAAGAAACGCTCCGACTCTGTATCGACTACTGCCAACTCAACAAAGTCACCATCAAGAATCGATATCCTCTACCGAGAATAGACGACTTGTTCGACCAACTGAGAGGGTCGACTTGTTTCTCAAAGATTGATCTGAGATCTGGATATCACCAATTGTGAATTCGGGATTGCGACATACTCAAGATGGCGTTCCGCACGCGTTACAGACACTACGAGTTCATAGTCATGCCGTTCGGTCTAACTAATGCTCCTACTGTTTTCATGTGCCTGATGAACCAAATTTTCACGCTGTACTTGGACAAATTTGTGGTAGTGTTCATCGATGACATCCTTGTATACTTTCCAACGGAGAAAGAACACGAAGACCACTTGAGAATTGTTCTCCAAGTACTTCGAGACAATCATTTGTATGCGAAGGCCAGCAAGTGCAAATTCTGGATGAAAGAAGTCAAATTCCTGGGACACGTAGTGTCAGAGAAAGGAATCTCAGTCGACGACAACAAAGTAGAATCAGTCATGGACTGGAAAAGACCTTCTACGGTATTCGAGATTAGAAGTTTCTTGGGATTAGCTGGCTACTACAGAAGATTCATTCAGAATTTCTCCATCTTGGAAAAACCATTGACGCGATTGACCCAAAAATGGGTTAAGTTTGAATGGAACGAAGCATGTGAGAGATCCTTCCAAGAACTTAAGAAGAGGCTGACTAGCGCTTCTATATTGATCATACCTAAATGAGACGCAGGGTATACCGTGTACTGCGACTCATCCAGAGATGGATTGGGAGCTGTACTCATGCAAAATGGAAAAGTAGTTGCTTACGGATCCCGACAGTTGAGAGCGCATGAAAGGAACTATCCAACTCACGATTTGGAACTGGCAGCAGTGGTATTCGCCCTAAAGTCTTGGTGACACTATCTATACGGAGAGCAGTTTCGAGGTATTTATGGACCACAAAAGTTTGAAATACTTGTTTACCCAGAAAGAGCTAAACATAAGACAAAGGAGATGGGTGGAATACTTGGAGGATTTCAACTTCACCATGTCCTATCATCCTGGAAAGGCAAACGTAGTCGCTGATGCGCTGAGTCGCAAGAACCGAGAACAAGTGGCTAGTTTAGCCATAAGAGAGTGGAAAATGATGGAGGACCTTAACAACTTCAAACTGCAACCAACCGTAGAAGGCACTGACGCGTGTCTCTTCACCATAGTCGCAACTCCAGCCTTGCACCGAGAAATTCTTTTAGCCCAAACCTTTGAACAAGAATGCGACTTCATCCGGCATCAACTCTCAATTGGAACAGTAGCAACCGGGTGGGAGATCCACGCTGATAAGAGCCTCTGCTTCCAGGGAAGAATCTTTGTACCAGACATCGGTACCCTCCGGGAAGCAGTACTTAAGGAATTCCACCATTCCAATTTCGCCGTCCACCCAGGGAGCACCAAGATGTACCAAGACCTCCGCCGACAGTACTGGTGGGCTGGAATCAAGAAGGACATGGCCAAATATGTTTCAACATGCCTCACCTGTCAACAAGTAAAAGCGAAACACCAAAAGCCTGGTGGAACCCTGCAACCCTTGCCTATACCCGGATGGAAGTGGGAACATATCGCCATGGATTTTGTGACAGGATTACCTAGGTCTCTGCAATCAAACACCGCCATTTGGGTGATAGTTGACCGTTTAACCAAATCCGCCCACTTTTTACCCATGAAGATGACGGATTCAATGGACTCTCTCAGCAGGTTCTACATCCGAGAAATCGTGCGATTACACGGTGTACCCTTATCCATTGTAAGTGATCGAGATTCACGATTCACGTCAACCTTTTGGAATAGCCTACAGAAAGCATTGGGAACCGACTTGCGTCTCAGCACCGCATTCCACTCACAGACGGACGGACAATCCAAAAGAACCATCCAAATCTTAGAAGACATGCTCCGTGCCTGTGCTTTGGACTTTAAGGGAAGTTGGGAACGACACCTACCCCTAGTCGAGTTCGCCTATAACAACAGCTATCAATCTAGCATAGACATGGCACCATACGAAGCTCTGTATGGGCGACCTTGTCGATCGCCAGTTTGTTGGGCTGAATTGGGAGAAGCAAGCTTACTAGGACAAGAGCTAGTCCAGGAGACAACAGAAAAGTTCAAAACTATTCGCCAACAGCTCCTGGCCGGGCAGAGCCGCCAGAAGAGTTACGCCGACAAAAGGACCAGACCATTGACTTTTCAGGTTGGAGAACATGTGTTCTTAAAGATCAGACCACGAAAAGGAGTTATCCGATTTGGAAAGAAAGGAAAGCTGTCACCACGCTACATTGGACCTTTTGAGATCCTCGAGAAAATTGGAGAAGTGGCGTATCGCCTGGCACTACCGCCACAACTGGATTGAGTTCACAACGTGTTCCACGTGTCAATGCTCCGAAAGTACTTAACACATCCTTCCCACATCATCAATTGGGAAAACATCAAACTCAACGAGGACGTCACTCTCGAGGAACAGCCAGTGGAGATCCAAGACTATAGTGAGAAGTGCATTCGAGGCAAAACTATTCAACTCGTCCGAATCCTTTGACGACATCGAGGGATTGAGGAATCAACCTGGAAACGAGTGGATACTATGCGCGCCAACCATTCGAATCTGTTTCCTCCTAAAGGTATACTCTAATTTCGAGGACGGAATTTTATTAAGTAGGATAGGTTGTAACAACTCGTAATTTTTAACAATAATAATAGTATTTAAAAAAACTTTATTTTTAATAATAAAATTCTCTTTATTATTAAATATATACAATTATAATTAATTTATCCTAATTACCTTATTTTTATTTTATTTTTATTAAATTTTTATTTATCCTAATTAATTTATCCTAATTTAACCCAATAGCCCAAATGGACCCATGTATCGAAACCGAGCCAAAATAGGAAAAAAATTGAATCTGGCCTCGAGTTTGTCGCCGCAAGGTGCGGGCTGCGAGAACCAGACGCAAGGTTGTGGCTGGAGGGTCCACCGCAAGGTCAAACGGTCAGACCTTGTAGTTTGATCTGTTTTTGTTCGAAACGGCTTTTCGACATCCCGAACACCATTTTTGACACCCGGCCTATTTTTCCTAGACTTTTCACACCTTAAATATCATAACTTGTTAAGATCATATTTTTTTTATTTAATTATCTATTTATTAAATTATTTATTAGTTATCTATCAAAGTTTACAAACGAAAAATCTTTGCGACATTCCAAACAATGTTTTACAACCCAAACTAATTTTTTCCTAGACTCCTTGCATCTCAAAGATGATATCTTGTTAAATTAATATTTTTTTAAAATTACTATTTATTGTTATTTTTATAGTGTTTCCAATTAAAATTACCTTACGACCATATAAACCTTATTATTAATGCCCGAGTAATTTTATTTAAACTTTCTACATTCCGAAGATGAAACTTTGTTAACCTCAACATATTTTAATTAGTAAATTATTTATTATCTATTTACTTCACTTTCGGCTACTTAATTTAACGTCTTTATTTAAAATAATCCCGCGACCCTCCGAACCCAAATTTTGATACTCAACTGGTTGCATAGGACCTCTAAGACTCTTAATCAGATCATGTTAATTATTTTAATATTTTTACCTAATTGATGCATTAAATTAGTTTTTAATTAATCTAATTACTTAGAAATAATTAATGAAAGCCTAGAAAAATATTTTTTTTAAATTCTTTTAAAAAGCTCTTACTTATTATCATTTTGGCCATACGAGATTAAGGGCAACGGCCCATTCATAAAAGGTTATGTGATTATTTTGCTTGTAAGTTGTTTTAATTATTATTCGTTTTAATTGTGTATTGTACTATTACTTGATTTGAATGCTAGATTGGACCCTAGAGACATGGGGAGGTATGCGAGTAGAATTCACCTAGACGATGCTAGATAATGGATGAATTGGAAAGTTTTATTTTTAGATTGCCTGCAGGCGTGATTTTGAGATGTGATGAGATTGTGATGAGATTGAAACTAGCGGGTGTCCAGTGATGAATTGATAGACTGGCGGGAGTCTAGTGATGATTGTGAAGTGGTATATAAGATAGGCGAACCCTAGTTGTGATTCAGGCATGATAAGCTTTCCCCTTGTTGTAGTTATTGGGGTGCACACTCGGTATATAACTTAGGTGTATCTGCGACAGTAAAGGGGAGTGACCTCATGAGACCGAGCATGGCTAACGGTTGAGGGAGGAAAAATCTCGCGGAGGGATCTTAGATTTTACATTAGAATAATGAATAGTAATAAATTGGTGTTTGTAAATCCTTATTCTGCTTTTCGCATTATTATTATCTTGTTGCTTGTTAATTGTAAAGTAAGGGGGGTAGTTGGGTTGGATTATACTACGGAGTGAACTCTATGACTCAGGTACGGATTGCCTGGCTTCCGTGCAAGATTTTGCAGAAAATGAAGAAGAGACATAGAATCCCGACAGTGAGCAGTTCTATGCAGAGGAGAATCCAGAGATGGGAGTCGAGCCAGAATATACTTGGGATCCATATCAAACCTAGAAGATTGCTCGATTATCTTGTTTAGTTTATTATTACAAAGACTAATTTCAATACTTTTACAATGGTTTGTAATAGATGAATCTTTATGATGAATTATCTGTTTTGGATTTTGAATTTAATTTAAATAATTTTTAAAAATTAATATTTAATGTCTCCGATTTTATTCCCGAAAATCGGGGCGTTAAAGGTACACAATCTACTCTTCCCTCTCTCTCCTCCGAGTTCTCTCTTCCCTCTCTCTCCTCAGATATTGAATTGCAACGACAGATTGGAAGGGTTTCTGTGCATCTTTTACTCACTACAAGAAAAATGAAAATTAGTGACGAAAAAGTGGCGACGAAATTTAATTTTGTCACTAAATGAGTATATTTGGCGACGAAAAAATAAATTCGTCACTATTTTGATAACTTTCGTGACGAAATAATTTCGTCACCAATTATGCCTGTTTAGCGACAAAAAAAATATTTTCATCACTAAAGGTACCCATTTGGCGATAAAATACATTTTTCGTCGCCGAAAGCTTAAAAAAGGTGACAAAATTATTTTTTGTCGCCAAAGATAATCATTTGGTGACAAAAAATATATTTCGTCGCTAAATGTGAGCAATTTAGTAACGAAATATTTTTTTCGTCACCAAATGCTTAACTTTTGTGACGAAAAATAATTTCGTCACCATTTTAACGCTTTCAGCGACAAAAAATATATTTCGTTGTCAAATGGGTACCTTTCGTGACGAAATTTATGAATTGCGTTTTGTCACTAAATGTATTTCGGACATAACTCTTTACTAAAATCTCCGATTGAGATAATTCAAATTGGGTTTGAACAATAACTCAATTGCCTACAACTTTCATGTTTATCAAAATTGCTAATTTTAATGTTTAAAGGTCCAAAATTACATTTGAAATATATTTTCATGTTAAACATATGTGTTATATATTAGATATTTCAAATATTTATTGAAAAGTGTGTGTAGTGCAGTTGGTTGGAGCTTGCGCGAAAAACTCAAGGGACTCGGGTTCGAAACCCAGCAGGAGCA
This sequence comes from Rhododendron vialii, assembly GCF_030253575.1. Lineage (NCBI taxonomy): Eukaryota > Viridiplantae > Streptophyta > Magnoliopsida > Ericales > Ericaceae > Rhododendron > Rhododendron vialii. Next base: position 8,080,601 of record NC_080558.1, on the reverse strand, counting down.
AGAAAGATGGATTTCTTTTCCCATATGAAAACATCTTTCGCAACGAAAAATTTCGTCACCGATTTCTTATATTAGTGACAAAAAATTTTGTCACCAATGTGACCCATCGGTGACAAATTTTTTCGTTGTCAAAAAGCACAATAAGTGAGGAAAAAAATTTCGTCACCAATTATTCACTTTTTGGTGACGAAATATTTCGTCATCAAAAGGCACTATAGGTGACGAAAAATAGATTTCGTCACCAGGTAGGAATCCTCGACAACCTTTAGTCGACAAATTTTTTTTCGTCACCTATATTATTTGTGACGAAAAACATGCAATTTGTGACGATTTTCATTCGTCACCCAATTGAATTTTTCTTGTAGTGACTCTTCCCCTCGGTGTCCGTTCGCCGTGTGTGAGGTAACACCTTGCTTCAACTCTCATTTCTGGTTCATTTTTCACATTGAGTTCTGGTTTTTTGGGGTTCTATTTTATGCAAAGATCTAACTATGCAGTGTATATTTGTATTTTGTGTGTTCCTTCAATTGTACTTTGGAGAAGACTAAACCCGGTCGAGAGAAACCAACTTGTTACAGAGAAGAAGATTGGTATTGTATAATCTAGACTGCCACCTGCTTATGCCTGAAAGGGTACAATAGATTATCTTGCAAATCAAAGTGAAAAAATACCTTATCTTTGATTGTTTTTCAGAATAAAGGCGCTAACCATATTCAGCAACAGTTGGGTATCTGATCCTCTTCAACCCTCACCACCAATAGCTGATGTCATGATGGTAATAGCATTTGTTTTCTCTTTATCTACTGTAATTTCAATTTATGAGACTTCAATTTTTTTGCAATTTTGAATAAGAACATAGAGTTTTGCTTTTTAGTTGGATTTTCAAGTGCAGAAGGCCAATGATTTGATACTTTTCTACGGTTTTAGTTAGTAATTATTCAAATTGAGTTTGAGAACTCTTAAGCCATTATTGTAATATATGTTCAATATTCACTAAGTTAAATAGTATGTTTAATTCTGTTTCAAAATTACTTCTTCCTTCATTTGATTTTTTTAGGTAGTGGAGTACCTGATTAAGTTTTTTGGCTTTGTATAAGTGCCTTGTAAATGAGAACCTCTCAGTTCATATAAAGAAGTTTTATTCGTTTGTCAACATGATTTTGTAGTAGATAATTATGTAAATTGGGTTTGATAGAACGTTTAATAATTTTTTTTTATAAAAAATTATCTTTTGGGCCGGGGCAGTTGAAAGTGCCTCCACAAAAACTTAACCATAGTTTGACCATGTGTGGTTTCCTCATTTATACAGCACCATAAAGTGCCTTGAGAATCGTATTTTGAAGCACTTAGAAGTGCCCCATCAAGATAGTTCTTGTGGCTAGCAAAAGTGCCCCATAAAGTTTTAGCGGCACCGATACACACGGCGCTTGATGGAAATGACCCGAAAGTTGAATTGCCTCAACAGAGCACCTGTCGGGGCATTTTCGAATGCCTTGAAAACTGGGTTTTGTTGTAGTGTATCCATCATAAATCAGCTATAATTGTACTTGAATGAGAGAGAAAGCGGGGGTAAATTAGGAAATTATGCCCTTGAATTTAAATTCTAATGCGTTATTTGATCGCATGTCCTCTTAGCAAATTAGAAATTGTCAAAAAGGACCAAGAATATGTGACGAGTGGAGCAATAATTGTGAACTCAATAGTGTGACTGAATACATGATACATTTTTCACTTTAATTTTGTGAGATTTCTTTGAGGGATCAGATTTAAAGCTAATTGACAATAGGGTAAAGTGACATCTAAGATTATATTTATCAAATTTGGATGGCTTCGAAAAAAGATGTGCAATGAAGCCTAACAAAAAAAATTTTTCCAACCGATAACAGATGATTTTATAACTCCAATCAAAGAGTACATCAAGATGAAAACTCGCTCTTAGACAAAAGATCAAGTAAGCATGACGGCGGGAATTCATCCCACAGACTATACCCCAAACTAACTAAACCTTTTCCTGCTAAAACAAGAAACAACCCAACTGAGTGAAACCCAGTTAGGAGAAAAACTCACGGCGAGAAATCAAAGAGAAAACCTTCACAAAAGAGAGATTGAATAAGCAAAGGATCGCAAACCAACAAGAAAATGAAAAAAAACCTTGCCATCATCCACCAACATAGATCTCTAACTCCGGCAACCCAATCATACACAAAAGCTACACACCCACAATCACACATTTGAACCACACCACTAAAGACGAGTCATTGGCGAACGGCGTTGAAAACAAATTTAGAGTACCTTAATTTGTTTGTTTTCTTTAATTCTCTATTCCCTATATGATGGCGGTTGTCTTACGCGTTGAAAACAAAAAGTAGTTACTCCATTTGTCCCATTTTTTACGTTCTTTTTCGGGGTCTTGACTTAATAACGAGACATAATTATTTCATATTTGAATTAAAAAGGTGTTGATTTCAATTTTACCCTTCAATCTTTTTGGGAGTAAAATTGATGCGGAATTATGCATTTTTGACATCAGTCAATCGGGGGTTGATAAAACAAGACAAATCATCTCGCTCTCAATCCTATATCTCTCTTCCTCTCTCTCAACCCTAGCCGCCACAACTTCTCGATCTTCTCCCTTCCCCTCCCCCCGTGGGTTCCATACCCGTGTGTGGCGGCGGGAGGGGGAGGCCATGCTGCTACCGACTCCCTTTCTTTGTTTCTTTTTTTTTTCCCTTCTGTCTTTCCAGATCGACTACTTGTCGTCTGATCTGTGAGAGTTTTGTCTCTCGTTCTACGAGAGTTATTAATTTCGTCTTTGGACGAATTTTGTCTTCAAATCGAATTCTCTCAATCGAGGTTGTTTCACAATAATATCTGTATTTCAGCGTTTTATCCCTACACGATATCTTTGGCGAGGCAATCCGTGGCAGCTTGACAGATCTGTAGTTCTTGGGAGTTCATTGGTACGTTCATACTTGGGGGAGTGCATCTGATCGTCTGGGTATTTGGTGTCTTTTGTCCTTAACTTTGAACTTTTTCTCGTTTGAGACTCCTAATTAGATGTTAGACAGTTTAAAAATGTCGCTATTGCATCAAGCCAAGTCTGGGTTAGGATGAAAGACCTCAATTGACTTGTGATTTACTTGTTTTCTATTTGTTAGACGATTAGTTTGGGTTTGTCCAAATTCTTTGTAATGATCTCCATTTTGTAAGTGCCGCTGATTGTTTATCAATACAATCTTCTCACTTTTGTTAGACGATTAGTTTGGCTTTGTATAATCGTTTAAAGCAAGGCAAAAGTTTTGGTATAGCAAAATATGGTATCTGAGACTAGAAAATGGGGACGGAATGAGTTTCCCGTCCCGCTTTATTTTTAAACCTTTTTTTTCAAAAAAAATATAATTTTAAGATTAAATATAATGAAAATAAAAAATAAATTTTTTTGTACTGTTTAAAAGATCACAATAAGATTTATCAAACAAAATCCATATTAGTAGGAAAATTATTTGTATAAACACATGATTTTTAAGCTTAAAATTACCTTCATTTTTTAAAATTTCCTTTTTTTTCAAAACTGGAACAGGCTAATCAAAGTATTGAAATCTTGTACTATGTATAGAAAAAAAAACCTATGAATTTTTTTTTTCCTTTCCTTTACTTGGATGTGGGGCATCAATTAGAAAATTCATACTCCTATGATATGAATTCCCTTTGAAATCAACACCTCAAATCATTTGTTTTTCTCCATTTTTTTACCAGTACTCTTGGCTCTTGCCTCCAAATTTTTTGAATATTAGTTTTATCAGTCATTTTATTTTCTGTTTTATCAGCCCCAGAGATCATTACACTACAAATTTGAGTACAAAAATGATTGGGTGAATTAATGTGCATTCAATTATAATTGTGGTCATGTTATGAGTTCATGAGGTCTAATGTGCATTTATTACAAAATTTCAAATATAAAGTGCTTAAAGACATGGAGCTAATTAACAACTAATCTACTGGTACATCCACGACTTGGCTGACTCGGCTCCGTGTTCAGCTGCTATAAAAATGTCTTCGGAATACTCCATATCCTCGCATGCACCTGGCATTGAATATAACACAGTACCATGAGTTTGTGAAAACCCAGTAGAACAACACAAAACTACCCTCACCCCAATGTATGCATGATATCCATAACCACAGAAGCACACATAATTAGAAATAACAACGGAACAAGTAATTAAACACATAGAGTCTTATTAACGTGATTGACTCTACGATGTTCCCGTACACCATGCTCCCGTTCACTGTGTTCCCAATCACCATGTTCCCGTACTCTATGCTCCCAACCTGTTTACATCCTAAAATATACCACATAATGAGAAAATTACATGTGGCACCAAACAGTGTATTATTCAATTAGGACATGTTTCAATTAGGCCTGAGGTGTAGAGGATCAGAAGGTTTAATGACGATGTTATATGGTATCGTTTTGGTTAGAAACGGCCACATTTGGACGTCGAATAAGGGTAATTAAGATGATAATTGGGCTTAGCCATTGATTAATTCTTAAAACCATCAAACGGTATCATTAACTCCTCGTTTTATGAAGGAAATCAAATGTGGCTACAATGAATCATCTGGATAGCCAATTTTGTAGCACTAAACCACGTTGCGTAAAAACAGGAACCCCATCACCCAGAAAACAACCATGAACAACATCAACAAACGTGGGAGAAGAAGAATTCTGAGGAGACCAATTCAAGTAACCGTTCGAAGGCCCCTCTCAACCATATTTTGGAGGGAACAAGGAGCAGTTCGAACCAAGATGTGGGCATCAGTTGGGAGTGTGGAGGATCAGGACCGAAGGCGGACTCGTTGTCTATAAATAGAAGAAGCAAGTGAAGAGAGAAGCCCCCGACAAAAAATTCATCATTTGACAACTCATACAAAATTATTGCTCCGAGATCTATCGTAGTTTAGGACTTAGATTAGATTAGTTTAGTAATTTGTAAGTTGAAGGCTTATTTGCATGTAAGACTACTTTCGATTAAATTCAAATTATCTTATTTCTTTTGGTCTTTTTTCTTACCAAAGAATAGTCGATTATAGATTCACTTTTGATTAAATTCAGTGTGCTTATATTTCTATATTATTCTTGTCGAAATCTTAAAAGTATTTGTGTATAAACTTACCTTTGATTAAATTCAGGTTTTTTTTATGTTCAATTATCTTTTTTAATTGAAGAACGTCAATCCATTTTGGTTGGTACCTTAAGGAAAAATCCTCTTAGTTAAGGTAAGCGAACGGATAACACAGTTGCTTGACTTAAATTAGTCGTTTTCAACCAATCTGAAAAGAATAATTTCTTTTCTAAAGTTAGTTCTTTTCTGGTAAGCCTGCACACAATTATTTGCCATTAGATTGAGTTAATTTAGTCCAAATACAACCACCACCTTCGGCATGGCTTAAGACATAACACGACTCACGACAAGATTTGGCTCACGACACAGCACGGCTGACGACAAGGCCATCTCACGGCATCAACCCATCCCCGAGTTCTACCCGCTGCGGGTTAATCCATCAAATTACATCTCAACCATATTTCCAGATTTAGCGCAGTACTCATAAGTCCATCTCCATACTTGATCTCAACATTTCTACTCATACTTTTAATATATTCTATTATTAAGGAATAACAACCACAATAATAGTTTTGCGCCAAATTTTTGTAGGTTATTGATTCGTCTCGATGAAAGGAATCGGAAAGTAATTTTTTTTTTACTTTTACCCAAGTATTTTGAGAAATAACCATTTTTTAGCAATAAAATGTCATTTTTTTACTAAAAAGTTGTTATTGTTCAAAATACTTGGATAAAAGTAAAAAAGAATTACTTTTTTGATTCTTCTGATCAAGATGAATCAATGACCCACAAAAAATTGGGCAAAACTAACAAACGCAAAAAAAATTCAAATAAAAACAAAACTCTCCAATTTAAGTTAAGTTCAAGAGAACGGGGCCTAATACTTAGCTAAGCATGCCCATCCTAAAATTGCCAGGTTTCAAACATCTACGAGTCTAACGAAAAGACATGACAATTCTTATCCAGAACCTATATATAAGCTTTGACAATTCTTATACAATTCTTAGGAACAACTTTTTATGTTTTAAGCCATGCCCGAATCTGACTCTAGACGAGGCAAACATGCTAAAGAAATCAAGAAGTGCAATCTGCCACAGTTCACTAAAACTAATATTCCCAATGATCCCAACGGTTGGAATTGATCCGTTCAAGTGTCCCGACGTAGCTAACTTGTTAACTTATTGTTCTGTCAAATTTAGGTGTGATCTAATGGTCCGATCGTTCTCTACGTGCTTCCATAGTTTCTGCCAGAGTGCAGCGAAAAGGTTTCACAGCTGTTATGTTTAGTTTGAGCAGTTTTGGTATTTCAGCTATAGCTTTTTATGTGAATCATTTATGCAAATCGAAGAGAATTCGAAGACCTACAACTTCGCTGAAGGACGTTTTTCCTAATTCGGCCTCGACGTGGTCCAAACCAAAATACTTTAACAGTGTCAGCCGCGAAGGACAGTGAGTTTTTGCTCGCTTTTGGTGCCGAGAGGAGTCTGTGGTTATCGTCATGTGCAGATATTCCCCTTATGGTTCAAAACTTGCCACATAACCTACCTGTGGTTTTAAAAATGTGCAGATAGACTTCTTGCCGTCATGTTTTCCATCCATATTAACGGAGGTGTATCTCACACGCCTCTAGAATGTAATATGAGTCATTCATAATGTATTAAATAAAGAATAGAGTTTGTTAAAAAATTTCTCTATTAGGTATCAATAACCTAGTGATCTAATTTTTAGCAACTTTAAATTTGAAATTTTAATTTCATAACAAAATCGATTCGACCATGAGCTTTTCATTTTTTGATTGATTTGAATTTTGGCATAGATGTAATACTCGTCAAAATTTTTAATATCAACGGTTTAGATTCAATTTTTTGTATATAGGATGGTATGGTTAGATTTAAAAAAGAAGAAGAAGCAAGGGACATAACGAGGGTATATCGGTCTTTTAATGTTGTGTCTGTTAATATAGATGAAAAATATGACGGCAGGAGGTCTATCCGCACATCTTCAAAACCACATATAGGTTATGTGATTAGTTTTAAAAGTGGAATATCTGCACATGACGATATCCACAGGAGGTAAAAGTGGACTTTGCCCTTCAATTTATCCTTTTCATGATCAGTCCGTACACTAAACATATTAGGGCGTGGCGTCATCTACGACCCTTACTAGCGAAGTCATGCATCGGGCCAAGAATTTATAGAATCACACATACAAGATAGTTAGGCGTGTTTTTCCGAAGCAACCTTAGTTCACGCAGATTAAGCGCTAGGATGATTGATCCGAACTGTTGAGTATGACGGGAATTCGTCTGTTGCTCTGAGGTCAGAATTGCGTGAAATGGGTGCAAGCCTTCAGGGTTGATCCTCTTGATCGGAGAGAGCAAGAGAGTGCTGAGAGGGAGAGCAGGAGAGAATTATTTTGTAAGATAGAGAGACGTGAGGGATAAATGAATATAGTCGGGCATGCATAGAAAGTGAGAGAAAGACAAAGGAAACAAAAGAATTGAATAGCTGCTAAAGTGGTTGGCAGAAGTAGCTAGGAGAACTATGACCGACGATTAATTTTTCAGTGCAGGGTTGCTACTACGTCACTCGGCTGACGTGATGTCCAAGAGGGCACATCCGAGAAGTTTAAAAGTATATTGGATGACTCAGATTGATACACTCTTACTCCTCGTTTTCTCTCATTTTTCTCTCTCTAAATTCAAGCCATCCAAAACCGAAATAGACGACCCAAATGCACCGAGCGGACATCTCTTGATACCCGCTCGGCACCGAAAAATTTCTGATGACCGATGGTGCAAAATCAGTCTGTGGTGGCGTGGTGGTGCTTGGAGGCTGTGATCAAGATGTTGGTTCTGGCAGTTGCTGTCTGATCCTGGTGGTTGGGGGTGGCCGGCGGGATGGAATTGAAGGTGCTCTATTTCGGGGTGTTTAGGTTTAGAGTTTTTTTGGGGCTTGCCTTTTTGCTGGGCCTAGCTCACTTTTGTGGGTTAGATTTCTTTATGTGCTTAATTGTAAGATTTGAGCTTGTAGGCCATCTGATGTTTTGGGCTCTATTTGTATTATTTGGGCTTTGTAGGCCTTTAGATGTTGAGGGCTTTGTCCCTAAGGTGTGTTTGGGCTTTGTCCTATCAAGATGTATTTTTCAACCATTATCTTAATAAATGTTACTTTTGCTGATAAAAAAAAGAAAGAAAGAAAACTTCAAAGAATTTGGTGTCTAGGGCCACCACAAGTGGCCGGTCTTTTTAGGCAAGGGCCATAGTGGAAGTGGTCAAATGGTATAACAAGAGCAGACTGAATGGGAGATGTTAAAGAAGATACATCCCAGGCAGCAAATTAATGTTAAAGAAAACACATCTTGGGCCACAAGAAGAATTTTACGTCCATTCTTACATTGTATCTCACAAGTCATGGTGGGACCATCTAAATAGTTTTGTTGGCACCGCATTCACTTGTGAGAAATGACGTAAGAATAGATATATGTATGATACACTCCAATGTAAGAATAAATGTGTGATATACGAATAGATGTGTAAACTTGGATGTGGACCTACCCCTCGTTCCTGGATGGTTTTTTTTGTTGGACGTGTCCTATATATGCATCGCAAATGCGAAATAACTTCATCGAACTGTTGAAAATCTCGTATAATTTTGGCTTTTCTTTACTTGGTGAAGCATTAATGAGAAGGATTTGGCTTCTTTGCAATTTGAGATTGGACTGAAAAGCATTTTTACCAGGTGAAAGTCTAATCTTGTCACTAAGAGTTTATTACAGTAATTTTTACCAAATTGTGCGTATATAACAAATTTGAATCCTTGATCGTGAAAATGACTGTCAAGATGCAACTGCTCCCTGCAATCTTGGTTGGACTGCAGCGTGAAGGGAAGTTGGGTCAGAAACTTCATACTCCTATGTTATAGGAATACCTTTGAAATCAACGTACACTTCAAACAAGTGTTTCTGTCCATTTTTGACAAGTGATCTTGCCTCAATAGTTTTGATATTTGTGCCTTAAAATAGAGTATTTTTTACAAGGCAATCACGCTAAGTTAAAGGACTTTGAATAATAACCACTGCACCAAGTGTTCATGGTTGAAAATTCTCTAGATTCATTGCAGAATAAAATGTATTTGTTTTTCAAGGACAAAGAAAAAGTAGTAGATTCGTTAAAGGACCCGAAAGGAAACAGGATTTGGTTAAGTGGGCATGAAAAAAAAAATTCCAAAAAAACAAGAAGAGAAAGTGTGAGTTTGCCGGGCGATTTCCGTCTGTTCATCGGAGCTTTGGTCGCAGTGAATTTACAGTCTATGTTGACAATCTACCCAACAGCTACGGGACGCCATGATTCAGGTTGGTCTTTTCTCAATACGGCTTCATTGATGAAACGTACTTACCAAACAGGAGGAGCAAGAGAATGGGGAACAGATTTGGCTTTGTAAGATATAGAAATCGGAGAGACGCTAAGTTGGCGGTAACCATGGCTAACGGGCTGCTGTTTGGTAGCCGAAGTATTATTGTGGAAATGGCAAGATACGATAGTGGCTTCAAGCAGGGCGATACTACGCGATTTGGTTCAGGATCTCAGAACCATGAGATTTCTAGGGTTCCGAATGCTAAAATACCCCATATTCAGGATGATTTCAGAGCACCAAGAGGTAAGCCAAAGTCTATTCCAGTACCTCAATATCATTTTCACACTGAATCAAGCCAGATCCCCAATATGGGGAATCTTAAGGAGCTAGAGAGAAAGGTTACACTTAATTTTCAACCTACTGCTTCTGGTTGGTTGATGACAAGTGCAGTTGCCAAGCTAAAAGAAATTACTACTATGGAAATTGTACAACAAGCTCTTGAAGATCTCGATTTTCAAAATGTTTCAGCCAAATCGTTGGGAGGTATGGATTTAATTATTACTTTCCAATCCAAAGAAGATAGACAAGCTGCATTAAGAAATCCAAAGATCCAGGGATGGTTCAAATCTTTTAAACCATGGAATGGTGAACCAAGTAGGAAATCTAGATTGGTGTGGCTAAAATGTAGGGGTATTCCACTTAACGTTTGGAGCTTGTCCAATTTTAAATGTATTGGGGAGATATGGGGTGATTTTATTACACTTGATCAGGAGACGTTGAAAGAGGAATCTTACAATGTGGGGAGAATGATGATCGCATCTGAGTGTTTAAATCGTATTGACGAATGGATTAATATTACAGTAAGAGGGAGGAATTATAGCGCAAGGATTTGGGAAGAGGATTGTGATGATCCTTTCAACGAAAAACACATTCGCGATTGGATCATTAACCACATCTCCATCCCGGTGACAAATCCTAAGTCCAGAGAGGATGTCACCGGTTGGGATGGTGATTTGGCAGAGAAGAGCTCTGGACAAACCAAGTCTTGCTGAGTTGGAAGCAAAGTCACTAGACAAAGCATTTACAGAAGGGAACTTGACAGCTACTTTGCTGCTAAAGGATGGAAACTCAAGAATAGTGCATGTTCCTAGGGAGGATGTTATTGTTGCAAATGCAACAGCTCAAGAAGAAGAGTCTATAGTGGGGGAGTCTCTGGCTAATAACAATCAACCAATAGGAAATAAGGAACAACAAGCTGACCTGGAGGAGATCCCAGTGAAACAAACCGAAGTTATGCATAACCAATGTGTTATCTCAAACCCTGATGTCCAAATAGTGTTACAAAATGTCACCAATGAGGCGGCTGCTGGTGACAGACTATCTTCATCTTCGGGGGTTGAGAAATCAGCCATGGGAAGTGGAAAGGTCAGGGGAAGCGTGGGGGAAAGAAATGTAAATAATTTTTTTCAAAATATCAGTTTGGCCCCTCTAACTATTATTGAACTACATAGAAAATATGCAGTTTCCAAGGGCAAAGCTGAGTAATTTGGTAAATGATCAAGTTAGTTGGGTAGCTAACTCTGTCAGTGAAAAGCTAACATCAACTGAAACTTCACAGGAGGAATATGATGAGAATGAACCTCTCCTTGATCATAATGAAGACAATCACATTGAGGAGGAGCCTATTCTTGCTCCCATAAAAGCTGCCATAAACGGGGTTAAGGGAAAGAAGAAGAGGAAGACTATTGATGACATCCTTGGCTTCACAAAGGTCAACTCTGCTAACAACAAGGGAAGGAAAAATAAACAAAAGTGTGAGGTTTACAGATCAGCACTTGCATTATCTGCTTCTATTTCTTTTGGAGGATTTTTCAACAGAAATAGAATTTTATTGAATGAGGCACAAGCTGTTTGGGCATGCAACAAAATCATAGGCCTGGGATATGATGGAGATGAAGATGAAGTTGTAAGTAAAATTGCTGAGATGGAAGCCCAGGACTTGGACAGAGCTGACGGAACAAAAATCTGTATCTAAGGACTCAATACGGTGGAATGATATCTGTGAATTTTGGAAGTAGATGTTGTTGGAACCACTGGTGGCCTTATCTATATCTGGAAATCAAAACTTTTTTGCTTGGAGGAAACTGTGGGATCAAGATACTGGTTGGCCTTCTCTTGTTGCGGCAGGGGAGCTTGAGTGGATTTGGCTACTTCATTATCATGACTAGGTTTCATTGATGGATTGGATTCAGTACTTGGATGTTGCCTTAATCCCTTGTGCAACAATTTTTGTTATTTTTTTGGAGTAATACATCTTGCTGACTGCTGCTTATTGCTGTTTTTGGCACTGCTGCTCTTGCTTTTTGGATTGCTTCTTGCTGCATAACCTGTTGATGAACTTATGTTGATCTGAATTGGATGCCCAATTTACTGAATGGGATGGAATATGCTGCTGAAATATCTGCTATTCTCTCTTGGAAGTTATTTTAGACCTTACCTTACAAAAGGTTTCAGCCTGTTGCCTTGTCAAGTGCATGGGATACGGATGAGGATTTAATGCGTATTGTTGTGCTACTATCAAGAAAAGACTTTTAGGGTGAAGCATTTGCTTGTAATCTGAGTCTATGAACCTTGAAATTTGGGTGTGTTGTTCGGGTTGATTTCTTGTCAATCCTTGGAGCTAGAATAGCATATGGTTGTTGTGGTGCAGGGTGTCAATTTAGTGGGATGTTACTCTCATGACTTCTTTCATTATTAATATAATTCCTTTTTCGCCGTTCAAAAAAAAGTGGGCATGAAAAAATAATTTAAAGGCTTGCTCTTAAGAAGTCGTAAGTTCGAATCCTACGAAGGTCAAATTAACATTCCAAACAACCAAAGCTTGGATTTCTCTTGTGGTGTCATTTGCCATGTCAAGGGTTCAAGCCGTGGTATACGCACTCACACAAAAAAAAAAAAACATTCCAAACATTGGGGTGAAAAATTGCCTAGCTATTAGTTTTAGGGCTCGACAAATAATGGAGCTACGCACAAGCTGGTCTAAATATCCGTTATTAGAAAAAATAAAGGACGAAAAATGGAACAATATATGCCTTATCTTTCTCACTCCTCAAATTCACCTAAACTTCATATCTTCTTATAATTCATTGTCATATTTTTGCTTTTGTATATATTCTTGTAATTTATCAAACATTTTTTTCCCCTCGTGTTCAAACAGATATGAAGGATAGGGAGCATGTTGTTGCCCTTGATAATCATTGGGCCCCACAATCAACCATGATCTATATCACACTAAACTAATATTACGATTGATATATTTGAGATGAAGAGCTGGAATGTCCGATTCTTTGACAACGGGAATTTCATCGCAAAAGTTGAAATCCAGCCAAGACAGTGTACGAGTACGAAGGGGACGCCCTAAACGGGGAGGGGAAGGGATCACTCGATTAATAACTATTTTGTTTGTAATAAGTATGAGATGAGAAATTGATTAATAACTATTTTGTTTTTTTTTGTCAGACAGAAATACATTTTGTATGGACAATAGAAAATGATGTCAAATTGTAATTTATTTCGTGGATTTTTTTGGAGCCATGGTTTTACTCCTATAGAAACATTTGTGTTTTTATCCTGACATCAACACTCAGGATTTTTTTCTTTTTTTCTTCTTTCTTTTCTACTTCATTCGCGAAAAACTTAAGAGGTTACTTTGCACTAAAGGAGAAGTACAAAAAGAGGATGGACAACTCGTTTATCTGCAGGGCACATATCCGGACTGCCATCTCAGCAATCAATGGTCCGGATTGAAAACAAACTCCTTTACTCTTTTTAATCCGGACCGTTAAAAATATCTTGGACGACTTGGATGTACCCTGCAGCCCTAGAAGACATCCCTGCACTACAGGGGTACTTTCCGATTCTGTATATCTCCAGAGATCATTTTTATTTTTATCAGCCCCGGAGATCATTACACTACAAGTTTGTAGAAAAATGATTGGGTGAATAAATGTGCATTCAATTATAATTTGCTCAAGTTGTGAGTTTATGAGGTCTAGTACTTTCTGAGTACGTAGCAACATTTACACTTATGGGCGCATGGAACAAGATCTATTTTTGATCTCTCTGTATTCGGCTCAATGAATCAAACCATTTGGAGGATTAACCTCACTGTTTGCTAGTATGGGAGCTCAAATAAAATTTGAGCAAAGCTTCGTATGATCTTGCCCAACACGAGTATTAATAGCCCGTAGATTGTCAAATGTGGTTGTTCACTTTTAGAGGGGTAGTTGGTCCAAGAATGTTTTTGTTAACTCATAACACGAAATACAGAGATAATAGGGCCTCAATAGTTTGGATATTTGTGCCTTCAAATATATTTTTTCCTTGGCATATCCACGCTAAGTTATTGGTAGGTAGATGGACTTTGAAAATTCTCTAGGTTAAAGTCGGAATGAAATATATTTGTTTTTCTTGGACAATGAAAGTAGTAGATTCGTTAAAGGACCACAAAGGGAGCAATAACGCGAAAGAAATCGGGTTTGGCTAATTGGGCATGAAAAAACAAATAAAAGATTTACCCTCAAGCGGTCGCAAGTTCAAATCCCACGAAGGTCAAACATTCCAAACATTGAGGTCACTGGAAGATTGCCCAGCCTTTAGTTTTAGGGCCCCACGAATAGTTGAGCTTTGCACAAACCGGCCCGAATGTCCCGTTATAAAAAATATATATAAAGGACCAAAAATTTCAAAGTCTTCCATTTCTTAGTTGGAAGTCATTTTGGACAAGTGAGATTATATATAACGCGGTCACGACCATCAAATACTAAGTCCTATAAAGCAAAGTCTCCATTTGTTCATCTAACGGATATTTTATAGGACTTGGATACTCTTAGTCCCACAAATATTACCCCGTTGAGTTGCACTAAAAAAATGAAAAAATCAACTTTCACATTGAAAAACATGCACTTTCCTCTGGTATAGGTCTTGCCAAATGGAAGGATTTTTAGTTTTCATGCAAGGTTTCTTGTCAAAAGAACCCATGCAACCAAATAAATTTTATTTGTTTTTACTTTAACTCACTACAGCTTTCTTGGGAATTCCTACACAGTATTTCCGCAAATGAACGGAACCTCTGCATGGTTTTGCTCAGCCTATTGTGGATCTTTCTCGAGCTCACTTCGATGATTGAGATTGTACATTTCTTCAATTTATTTGTGAAAATTAACTACCCTGAAGATAATGTGGACCGGATATTTTTTTTTTTGAATGGCAAATTTTTTATATTAATCTCTGAACAAGGTATAAAGATTAACAGGATAAGGAGAATAGCACATATGCCAAGTCCGAGACTCAATCCCTTAATTAATTGGTAAGATGCCAACTAAAAAACAACCCAATGGGATAAGCCCAAACTCTTAAAAGGCCTAAAAGCCCAAATAAAATGGGACAAACTCAAACAATTAAGCCCAAATCAAACCCTAACAAAACCCTAGACTGCCGGTAGCCGCCCCATCCGAACATTTACTTCTTTTTATTGATTGAGCCAGGAATCTAAGATTTCCATGAGTAAAGGATGGATCAGATTTCTACTCAATCTGGTAATGTGATTTTTGATCGGATGTGTCAGTGTAATCCTATTTATGTCTTTTCCAAACATGAGAATCCTGAAAGTATGACATCAAATTCTTGTTATTGTCGTTCCAAACTTTGAAATTATTGAAGTATGACGTCACATTGTCATTCTTCCTCAAAATTTCTGCCATCCAAATTGGGTAGAAATCACAATACATTATCTATACGAGTCGCCATTACTTCTAAATATCAGTTCAAACAAAAATTACTTCTAAATACATTAACACAGTGATGCATTTGCACTAAACAATTATGCTCCCCAACATATTTACAAACAACTTATTTTCATTATTTAATTTTTTTTAAACAATAAAAGAGAAAACAGTACAGTAGCAGCAGCAAAATTCAAACACGAACATCGAGGAAATCTTGTCCACCATGTCAACCTCCTTGGCCCAAATTAAGCTTTTAATTTGTGAGACAAAATCATCCATGTCGAGGGTTGTGGCCCCAAGGATCATCGGAGTTAACAAGTTCCCTCTCCATCTTATGATCATTTGTTTGAACAATTAAAATGCTTGTCAGTCACACAATATTATGGATTGTAATTTAATCAACGGACTGATTAATCATGAAGCGGTTGCATCATGAACGTGCCAATACGTGATTGGGGCAAAATTTTCCGGACCTCTTTTGGATACACCTTTTGGGTAGAAATCACAATACCTTATTTATACGAGTCAACATTACTTCTAAATAGGGGTGGCAAATTGAACCCAAACCCATTAAGAAATTCAAACTCACCTATTAAAAAATAGACCCAACCCAACTCATTTATTAATCAAAAAAACTATGATCAGAGACAATTCGCAGAGAACCACGCAGAGACAAACGCGTTTGGCCCCATTTCGGGTCCCAAAAAAATCTAGAAAAATATCCATAAATTTTTGAATATTATTTTATGGAGCCCTGTAAAAAATCAGCTCCAGTGGATATCGGTAAGTATTATTTTTTGATTCGTAAGGACGAACTGAGCAGTTTCGCCCCTACGAATCAAAAAATAATACTTACCGCTATCCACTGGAGCTGATTTTTTACAGGGCCCCATAAAATAATATTAAAAAATTTATGAATATTTTTCTAGATTTTTTTGGAACCCAAAATGGGACCAAACGCGTTTGTCTCTGCGTGGTTCTCTGCGAATTGTCTCTGTTGTTAGCAGAGCTCTTTATTAATTGGGTTAGAATGCGTCCAAACCCATCTAACACATTTATTATTGGGTCTTAATTGGATTTCAATTTGGTCAACTTAAATGCCTAATGGGTCATGAACATTACTCAACAAAAAAATAGAACTACCTCAGAAATGAAAAAAACAAAAGTATACATGTTACGTGAAACGAACCTTTTTCTTGGTCAAATCGGGAATTGGTAACTCGGTTTGAACAGTTTCATGTTACGAATTCCAATTACAGTACAAACCGAGTCGAGCCGAGTTTTATAGTGAACTCGTACACTAACCAAACCAAAAATTCGAACTCAAACTTCGTTTGTTTGTAAACGAGCCGAGTCTGGTTTGAGCCGAGCTTATACAAAATGAGCCGAGGATTTAGAGTGTTGAACTCAACTCATTCGGTTTCAGTAACAATTCACCAAAAAACTGGATGACCTCACCCTGATTAAGCATCAAACAACTGTAATCTACAAAGAGGAAATGAGGTGCGCAGATCAGCAAGTGGAAGGAAAAGTACGAACGTGTTTTTAATTTCTGTCTTAACTTTGAGGGAATCGTGGCAGTTAATTTGGGCTAGAGTACTAGTAGTTACTTCATGTTCTATTAAGGACTGCACAAGTTGTATGGCGTAATTGGGGCTGCAAACGAACCAAGCAACTCGCAACTTGGCTCGTTAGTGGCTTGTTCAAGCTCGGCTCGGAAGTTAAATGAATGAGCTCATTTTGGGTTAATGTGCGGGTTGGATTTGATTTTAAATAAATGGATTGGGTTGGATATGGGTAATTAGACTCCTAACTAATTGTGTCTAAATGGGTCAATGACCCATTAAAGACCCAACCCATCTATAACTTATCAAATTTGAACCAAACCCGCCCATTTGAAACCTCTACTTCTAAATATCAGTTCAAATAAAAATTACTTCTAAATAGATAGATTAACACGGTGATGCATTTGGACGAAACAATGTTTTCCCAACAGATTTACAAACAACTTATTTCATTATTTTAATTTTTTTTTACAACAAAAGAGAAAACAGCATAGTACAGTACAGTAGCGGCTTGCAGTAGTGAGAGAAAACAGTACAGTACAGTAGCGAGATTCTCCCAACAGATTTACAAACAACTTATTTTCATTATTTTACTTTTTTTTACAATAAAAAAGAAAACAGTACAGTACAGTAGCGAGATTCGAACACAAACATCTAGAAATCTTGTCCACCATGCCAACCTCTTTGGCCCAAATTAAGCTTTTAATAATTTTGAGACAAAATCATCCATGGACGGGGGGTTGTACTTCCCAGGATAATCGAAACCAAGTTTACTCTCCATCGTATGATCTGTTTGAACAACACAGATGCTTGTCAGTCACACAATATTATGGATTGTAATTTAGTAATTAATGGCCATGATTAATCATGACGTATTTCTTGGTCTCATGCCATGAATTTTTGGCAGAGAAGAACAGGATTTTAGTTTTTTACAAAACAAATATCAATTCAATTGAACGTACGAGAACATTACCCACCTCTGTGATTGATTACTTCAGTGCAGTGAAACCAACTTAAAGAAATATACCCACTGAACGTACTAACTAGAGAGTAGGGTAACCTTCACTGATGAATTCCAAAGTAGATGAAGAAATATAGGAATCCATTTCTCTTCATATTTGTATGGAAAAACATTTATAAATTTACGATTCAAATACAGCCAATACCACTGAGGAGGTTTCAAACTGTTAACATAATATTAGGAAATATTATGTTATCATATTTTCTAAGCTTTATTATTCTATATCTAGTTTAGGCAGATTATTATTTATGTTTCCTAGTTAGTCTAGGTGTCCTTATTATGCATATTTCCTTGTTATGCACCTTGTAGCCTATATAAAGGCGTGCTAGGTTATGATTTGATGACAATCAATAATATATCATTTCTCTTTTCTTCACACAAACTATGAGAGAGCAAAATTCTAAGTTTTACTACCAGGACAGTTTCTCAACTACGTAAACTTTCATTAATTTTTTTTAATAATCAGGTGTTCAGATCAATTTATGCACACCTCAACTAATCTTCAAATACGTAAACTTACGAGGATTTAGAGTGCTAGAAGCCTCGATGAGTTCTCTAGCAGCCACCTGAAAAGCCAGGAGAATGATAGAGATCAAAATGACTTGCAAAACAACAAAAAGCTTACTTGAAGCCATTTTTCTCTCGGTATAAGGAAAGGGCGTTATGGTTCACCCTTTTTATAGCCAAAAAAGGGAAAGGATTGGCATTCATTTTCTACTACTAATTTAATGTCTTTGGCCCGAACAAGACTTGGACTTTTGGGTCTACGCCAGAGTTTAACTAGGGACATGACTCTTGAGGGATATAACATTATTATTTTAAAAGGATTCTTTCAGGTCCTTATTTTGAAACGAAGGGTAATTCATTCGTGCCGCGTGGTGCTCATTTCGATCGTATTTCAAAAATCTGATGGCAGGAAATGAAACTTAAGGTGTGTAAAGATCAATGTTATTAGATCGCGGACGTATGATTTTCAAATCAATCTAATTAGGTTTTTAAAGTGTAAGGGTTTATGGGATTATTTTTTTATTCGTATATCTCAATGACTAGACAAACTAATTATGCGCTTCTCGATTGACTAATCATTGAACGAACAATTAAACAACCTATTTGAAGGGTCGGTTTGAAACTAGAATAAAGCTCCGTTTTAATTGGTCTCATACGAGTTGATAACACCTAAAAGGTTTCGACTAAAAACTCTAAGAGGGACTAGACTCTTATGTCTCATTTACAACTATACCAACCCCTAGGGCTACTGGGTTCACAAGATGAACAATTCTCCGATTTAAAATAAGAGAAGTGGAAACAAAATTAAAAGACAAGTCCAAGTAGAGGGTCATTACCTGCAACAAGTGGCAGTTCTAAAACGGATGTGGATCGATTTGACTCATGAGTATGCAAAGTACGGCCCTGTTTTTTGTCATTTTCTATTTTTCGAGAATGATTCCACTAAGGGTTGTTTTGGAATTAACTCGATCGTTCAAATAATTGAGTGGTCCAGTGTCTCAATACCTCAACCACCGTACGGGCTAATTTGATGAGCTCACCTTGACAACCAATGGCTCTAGAACCTTTCATATCAGGGTTCATCTCTCACCGCATGCTATCAATTCGTGTGTGTGGTCAGTCTACATGGGCCTTTGCTTGGTCTACACGGTGTAAAAATTTTATATCAATTTCAAAATCAATTGGCAATGAATAGAGAGATTCCAAATGTTATTAAGTAATCATCCATTCCACTTCCAAGTAATGTGTGATTCTATTTCCTTAACATCCCCCTCACGTGCAATCGTGTTTGAGGTTTATCACGTGTGGCCACTTTTGGATCCAATCATCGTGCAGTTTTTTTACTGGTCTGTCATTGTGGGATGTGAATTGTGAATTTTTAAAATGTGTGGTGGAATGGACCCCACTATGATACCATATAGAAACTTTATATCCATCTCAAAACTAATTGACAATGAGTGAAGAGGTTCCGAATGTTATTAAGTGATCATCCATTCAGTTAGGTTTGTTAAAGAAAGGGTTAGTTGGTTAAGTCGGTTTAGGTAGTGTTTGCTCTTGTATTAGTTTTGCCAGCTCGCATTGTAACAGAATGGGATCATCGTGCAATCCCAGAGGTGCTTAGTGTGGGGACTCCGTTCCGGATGGTTCGTACTTTTTGAATGGTGGTTCGGGGTTAGCTCCTGTCTCCTTTGCTCAATCCTGCAAAACGAAGCACGACTAAGAGACCACACCGGAGGTTCTCCGGGATAGCCCTCCGGTGCAAGAGTCAGTTTGCTTGCAAGGAAGAGTTAGAGATTGGGAGCTAGGGTTTTGTTTTTGCGTACCTCTTCCAAGAAGGCATAATGGGATATTTATAGGAAACCCTTCGCTTGGTCTCCAAGATTGCACCAACGCTCGACACGCGTCTGCTGATGTCACTGTTGCATCACGTTTAGGGTTTTGCAACCGTTTTCATGATGAGCTGGCACCTTCACGTGCCACCATTATTATCCTCATAACCGTTCAAATGACGTCACGACCATCATCGTTGCCATAGTTACTGTTCTGATACGGATGAGCTGGACCGTCGGCCAGGATACGCTCGGCACCGAGCATGTTGTGGGACCTTCGGCAGCTATCCAAACGAATGTATCCTCCACCCCGAGCAGGTGTAGGGAATGGAGCATTAAAGGAAGTAATAATTAGAGGGGCCCTCGACTACATGGACCCTCGGCTACGGTTGCTGATCCGAACGTCCAAAGAAAGATGTATTGGAGTTTGAAAGGAATACTAGATCACGCTCGGAGCGGCCCGAGCCATTTTGCTTGGCCTGCTACAATAGCCCCTCAACCCATGCCGAAGCTCTTCACTTGGTATGGGTTGATTTAAGACTTGGCCGAGCTTGGACCTTCGGCAGATAAATCCGAGCCCCACATAAGGTAACAGCTGTTGAGTATTTGAACGGGTGTGTCAGTTGAAAGGACGTATTGGCAGACGTGGAGACGGCTGGCATGGGCAAGGACTTCAGTCGCCACGTGTCGCGTAGAGGTTGGCGAGGGGTTCGGCGATGAAATGATGGGCGGGAAATTCGAAAAGGCCCGCTCCGTTTATAAATAGTGGTGAGTGAGGAGAGAGAAAGCTTTTCTGCACTCTCTCTCTCTAGCGTCTGGAGTTTCTCTCTCTACAATTTCGTTCCAGAACTCTGCTCGAATCCAGATCCTCAACTTCAAGCCCCATTCCAACAGAAATCTTCAGGTATGTCATCGATTCTTATCGTTTTACTCTTTCTCTTGCTTCTCATGCTTATTTTCTGGGTTTTTGGGGCGGTTTTTGGGGGTTTCTGCACTGTATGAACAGTAGAGTACTGGGATGAACGATGATGTTCATCCCTGAACTCAACTTGTTCTTCCGAGCCCCCATAGGATGTCTGGGGCTGGCCGAACGATTTCTACTGATGGGGATAAATAACCGAACGATCCCCAATTCTTTCATTTGCCGAACGTAGGGAGTCTTTTAAGAAGTACCGAGCCCATTATAGGTTAGCATGTGACTCGTGAGCCGATAAGATTAACCGAACTTCCAAACGATCTTCTTTGCTGACGCAGATTTCAATAGCTTAATACCCCTTTGTTCTTTTCCTAGGTCTGGCTCACGAGGTCATCGACGTGTCTTCAGACTCGGATTGCTCGGAAACCGAATCCGATCGTCAATTCATCAGCGAACCTATCGAGTGGCATAGGCTGAGGAGTAGCCGAGCGATTAATTCTGCTTCAACGAGAATGTCAGCGACCTCTCCTGTGTCCGACGATTCTAACGCCGAGCGCGATTATGAGTATGCCGCCGCCGACTTCCTTACGGAGCCCGAGATAAGTTTCTCCCCAGAAACACAATCCGAAACCGAGCCACAGATGGGGCAAGAAGCCAAGTCAAGGCTCGTGTCAGGAGCCGAAGCTTCGACATCGGCTCCGAGCGACGCCGACCTTTTTGACAAGGGCTTCCTGTGTCCCTACGCTCACTATTTCAGCGGCAGCCCTGGGGAGTACGAAGCCTTCCGAACGAAATACAATATTCCCGAGGATGTTCTGATTCATAGAGTCAAGAGCACCGACATAAAAGACCATAGGGATCACCGTCCCGAGCATATAACCGTGCCCCTAATGGCCATTTGCGAGGCCGGGCTTCGGTTCCCAATTCACCCCTTCCTCAGGGAAATTCTTTGGAAATTCAGTTTAGCACCCCATCAACTCGCGATCAACAGTTACCGAATCATCATGTCGGTAATTGCTTTGATCGAGAGTCAAGATTTGGACTTCACGCCGACGGACCTCTTTTACACATACACCATGTCCAGACATGGGAAATCTGGCAGTCGGTATTTGTCGACGCGTCCCAAAAAGGAGCCTCTGGTAGACGGACTTTCGGATACGGACAAATGGGCTGATTTTTACCTTGAAGTGCACGGAAACTTCGAGTTCGGCGACGGTCTCCGTCGATTCACCGTTCCAAAAGTGGCTGATACGAGAGGTGATAAGACCGAACGTGTTTAAGTTATTTATTACGTCCTACTTTTGTCTTCTTTTCCGCTGAAAGCATTTCTTGAATTGCTGTTGTTTTTGCAGAGCTCGGCCCTATTTCCAAGGGGCTTAACACAAACTCTCGGGAGAAGGCGAGCGAGACGCTTCTTGCCCAGGTTTGCCGTCACGCTCCGACCCTTCTTGACTACCGTCCCTCTTACAAAGGTGTGCTGAGGAAGAAGGGGAAAGGGAAAGAGGTCGCTCAGAGCAAGAAAAAGACACCCAGTGCTCCAGCTGCCGAGGCTGTACAAAAGAAGAAGGGAAATTCCAACGCCGTCGAAATCCGAAAGAAGAGGCAACAGGGAGGGGTGAAATTGCCGAGGATCGGATTTACAGCAGAGGAGTGGCTTACTCCGTTCGATTTTGCCGAACTTCTCCAGCCCTCCTTCGAAGATATGTCAAGAAGGAACATTCCAAGGCCTGTGATCCTAACAAAGTCGGCAAATCTTGGCCGAAGCCGAAGCATTTCTGAGCAGCAGGGTCAGAAGGAGAAGAGACAGAAAACGTCAGAGGATGTTGTTCTGCCGACCGTTTCTCAATCTGTGCCTCTTGACACGGTTCCAGCCCCTCTACCAAAGGGTCAGGGGAATCTTGTTGAACCACATATCGACCTTACTGATCCAGCCACCGAGGCCGCCGTCCGTCGCCAGTTCAGCCCTTCGTACACGATGCCTGATGGCAGGGTTCTCCTTCAGAACGACTCAGTAAAAGAAGAGCCGAACCTTGCCATCACGCTTCTGAGGGGGCTGGCCCTGCCGAGGGATTATGATCAGGTTCCAACCGACCTCCCTCCAGGTCTTGGTGAGATGTGTTCTCATCTTGTTCAGGTTTGTTCTCTTCTTTCTCTTCTCTGTCTATTTCCTATTCGTTTCCTCTCTGTCTTTTTTTTTACTTTGCTTTTTTTTTGATTAGGCTGGGCAAGCTGCGCTGAAGGCGTATGACAAAGCTTCCAAAGTCTCTGCCGAACGAGAGAGGTATAGGTCTGACCGAGATTCTTGGCGAACCAAGTTTCGGATCTCGGAGGAGCAGGTTAAGGACGCGGATGCCGAGACGGAGAAGTTGAAGAAGGAGCTTGCTGAGGCCAGAGTTGCCGCCGAGATTGCTGTGGCCGAAGTAAAAAAGCTAAAGGGGGAGGGGAAAGAGAAGATTACTGCTGCCGACGCCCGGGGTTACGAGGCCGGGATTCAAAGGGCCACTCAAGAGTACACCCAGGTTGCTCATAAGATGGTAAACGACGAACTTGAAGCTCGGTTACCTGACTTCTTCAAGCTGGGATATGCTGCCGGTGCCGACGCCATGGCTGGTGGTATGGCGATTCAGCCTGAGTCAGGTTTTCTGAAGCAACTTCCCGAGCCGGCTGTGCCTGACCTTGACCTTCCATACACCGAGGAGGAGTGTCAGCCTCTTCCTCCTGAGGATGATGATGAAGAGATGATCGATGTGCCTGCCGTCGATCAACAGCAGAAGGTTGGTGAAGGTGAGAGCCATCCTCAGGCTCAAGACAAGGTCGTCGAAGATACCCCAGTTTAGGATTTTCCTTAAGTATTTTGTTTTTGAATATTTTGAACTTTGCTTCTTTGGACTGGATGGCACCGAACGTTTGGGATTTTGCCATGCCAGATGTAATAGTTTTAAGGGGGTCGGCATCAAACGTTTCACTAAGCCGAGCCCTCTTCGTAGGAGTTTTTGAATTCCAAGTTTATGTTTAAATGATGACTTAGAAGGAATTCTCAACTTTGTTACTGCACCGAATTTTTCTCCATGTCTTAGAAATATTTTCTGATTTTGGCTGCCGAAGGTTAAGCAACCTTGGCTTGTTTTCAAGGTTTTGATAGTTACTCATGATAGCCCCTACTTTGGTGTAAGGCTCGGCTCAAAATGCCAGTCTTATGCCAAGGTAATAGGTAGAGTAATTGTTTGATGTGGCCATTTAGTTCAAGTCAAATTATGAACATAGCCGAACCAATACGTTTAATCGAGTTGTGGCTGGAAATCAAATTGTCCGAGCCATAATCGTGTTTTCAGTAAAGAAATCCGAACGTAGCTGTAATTGTCAGAATACCGAGCTTATAGCGATTGATGTTCGAATCATTGTAATCAAATATAGAGAACACTGATGCTTCAGAAGTAGGAGATACTTTTCATTAAATAAAAGATTGCCAAAACAAGTACAGCACTTTGGTAAGAGAAAAGTAATAGACTTGAGAGGTGGTGTGATAGATTGAGACCGACGAAAGACTTCAAAGGTAGGCCTTTCTGAGGTTCAGAGCATTCCAGGGATTCTCAATTTCCCTTCCTTCTTTGTCTTCTAACTTGTACGAGCCGTTGCCGACCTCTTTAATAACCCTATAGGGTCCTTCCCAATTCGGTTTGAATTTTGTCTTCTGGTTGGCTCGGACAACCTTCCGCCAAACCCAGTCGTCGGCTCTGAACTTCTTGAGCCTTACGCTTCGATTGTAGCCCCGAGCGACTTCCTGCTGATAGTTGGCTAACTTGAGCTGAGCGTCGTCTCGCTTTTCTTCGGCTAAGATAAGCTCGGTTGCCACTGCATCATTGTTGGATTCAAGATCAAAAGTTTCGGTGCGCAGGGTCGGGAACCTTGATTCCAGTGGGATGACGGCCTCCATGCCGAAGGCCATTGCAAAGGGAGTTTGGCCAGTGGAGCGTCTGGGAGTGGAGCGATAGGCCCAAAGGATCCTAGGGAGTTCCTCGGCCCATTTTCCTCGTTTTGAGTCAAGTCGACGTTTAATGCCAGCGCAGACAGTCTTGTTAGTGGCTTCGGCCTGGCCGTTGCCCTGGGGGTAGGATGGGGTTGAATTGAAGAATCTAATTCCGAACTCAGCACAGAGTCCAGTTAACTCCTTTCCGACGAATTGGGAGCCATTATCCGACACAATTGCATAAGGCACGCCGAACCTTGTGACGATGTTCCTCCAAACGAATCGCCGAACGTCTGTTTCAGTTGTTGTGACTAACGGCTCGGCTTCCACCCACTTTGAAAAGTAATCCGTTGCAGTGATCAAAAATTTGAAGCCCCCAGGGGCAGTTGGAAGTTTGCCTACTATATCCAAGCCCTACTGAGCAAAGGGCCATGGACTAGTGATAGGTTTGAGAGATTGAGCGGGCTGCCTTGGTATGGGGGAGAAAAGTTGGCAAGGCTTGCACTTTTTGACCACTTCTTCGCAATCCTTCTTCATTCCTTTCCAGAAGTATCCCTGACTAAGAGCTCTTTGACATAGGGAACGGCCGCTAGAGTGACAACCGCAGCTGCCAGAGTGAAGCTCGGTTAAAATAATTGGGACCTCGGTTGGGTGAACAACTCGAAGATAAGGCCCAGTGAAGCTTTTTCGGTAGAGTTGGCCGAGCTTAGATATCCAGTAGTAGGCTGCTTTGCTGCGTACACGGTGGGCCTCCTTTTTGTCAGAGGGTAGAGTATCGTCTTTGAGGAACGAGACGATTTCATCCATCCAACTAGGGCCGAGGGAAATATTGAATACTTCTTCCGAGACTTCGAAGCTTGGCTGGTGGATCTCGCCGAGGCTGATGTGTCTGTACTCAGATGCTTTGCTTGCTGAGGCCAAACTGGCTAGGGTGTCGGCATGAGCGTTGTACTCTCTGTTGATCTGTTCGATTTGGAATCCCTTGAATCCTCGGATTAGCTCCAGAGCGGTAGCTTGATACTTAATCATTCTTGGGTCCCGAGCTTCATAATCACCTGTTACTTGATTGACGATCAGCTGAGAGTCGCAGAAAACTTTTAGGTCTTCAACTTGTAGACTTGCCGCGGCTCAGAGACCGGCAAGCAATGCTTCATATTCGGCTTCGTTGTTTGTGGCTTGGAAGTTGATTGTGATAGCACTTTCATGAAGGACGCCACAAGGGTTTACAAGAACAACCCCTGCACCCGAGCCGTTGCTGTTTGATGCCCCGTCAACGTGCAACTTCCAAACGTCTCCGCTAAATAAGTTCCAAACTTTCCGAGCCTCTTGTTGTTCTAGCATTCCATAATTAGGCTTGACCAATGTCTCTTCGTCCGGGCTTCCAGGGGTGAATTCAGCAATAAAGTCTGCCAAAACTTGGGCCTTGATTGCAGTTCGAGGCTCAAAGTGGATGTCAAAATTTGCTAATTCGACCGCCCATTGAGATACTTTGCTTGATAGATTTAGCCTTCCTCAAGAGGTTTTTAAGTGGAAACTCCATGAGAACTATGATGGGGTGCTCTTGAAAATAAGGGAGCAATTTTTGAGCTGCTGTAACCAATGCTAGAAGAAGCTTCTCCAGTGGCAGATATCTAGTCTATGCTGGGAGCAAGGTTCGGCTAGAAAAGTAGATTGGTTGGTCCTCAAGGCCTTTCCGTCGGACAAGTGCCGAGCTCACGGCATGTGGAGAGACAGCTAAATAGAGATGGAGAGTTTCAAATGCTACTGGTTTAACAAAAAGCGGAGCCGAACAAAGATATGATTTCAGCTCGGTGAGGGCTGCATCACAATCTTCCGTCCACTTGAAACTTCGTCGGCTTTGCTTCTTAAGAGTTTGGAAGAAGACATGGCATTTATCTGACGAGCGGCTAATAAACCTGTTGAGAGCCGCTGCCATCCCGGTTAACTTCTGAATTTCCCGAGGGGTGGATGGTGGTTTCAATTGCTGAATAGCTGAGATCTGGGTCGGATCTGCTTCGATACCACGCCGAGTAACCAGATAGCCGAGGAACTTCCCGGAGCTAACTCCGAAGGCGCATTTGTCGGCGTTAAGCCGTAGCTTGTGGTTCTTCAATATTGCAAAGACCTCGGCAAGATGAGAGAGGTGGTTCTCGGCTTTGAGACTTTTGACGACCATATCGTCAATATAAGCTTCCATGATTTCGCCGATGAGAATTCCGAACAAAAGGTATACCATTCTTTGAAATGTAGCCCCTGCATTCTTAAGGCCGAACGGCATAACCAGGTAGCAGAAGAGGCCTCTTGGTGTGATGAATGCCGTCTTTTCCATATCGTCGGGATCCATGGCTATCTGGTGGTAACCTCGGTAAGCATCCAAGAAACTCAGCCGAGCGTGACCCGCCGTTGCATCTACCAATTGATCAATCTTTGGAAGGGATAGACAGTCTTTCGGACAAGCATCATTCAAGTTGGTGTAGTCCACGCAAACTCTCCATTTTCCATTCTTCTTTTTCACCACCACAGGGTTCGCGAGCCAAGTGGGGTATTATACTTCTTTGATGGCGCCAGCCTCGAGGAGTTTGCCGACTTCTTCATTTACTGCATCGGCATGAATACTGGCCGACCGCCGAGGCTTCTGAATTACAGGCTTTGCTGATTTTGAAACTTTGAGGGAGTGCTGGATGAGTTTTGGGTCAATGCCTGGCATATCATACGGCGTCCATGCGAAAACTTCGATGTTGCTTTTGAGGAACTGCAAGGTTTCTTCACTCTCGGCTTGGGACAAACCCGCGCCGAGCATGAAATATCGTGATGCATCCTCGTTAAGTGGGAATTTGATAAGATCCTCAATTGATTTCTCTTCAGGAAGAGATCCGACGTCTTCGAGGACTGGTTTGTCAGGGACTTCAACCCAATGTACTCGTTTGGAGCTTGATGACTTTCCAATGGCCGAGACGTAACACTGTCTGGCTTGTAACTGGTCTCCAAACAGGTCTTCTTGTTTGCCGTTAGCGCCGATGTACCTGACCACTTGATGGTAGGTTGAGGCGACGGCCTTGATTGAATGGAGCCAATTTCGGCCAAGGATTGCGTTGTATGGGCTCGGTGCATCTACAACGACGAATTCTTGATTAGAAGCAACCGAGCCCGTAACGACAGGGAGGGTAATCCTTCCGAGAGGCCAAACTGGAGTGCCACTGAAACCAATTAAAGGGACTTCTGCTGGAAAAAGGCACGACTGTGGGATTTTGAGCTCGTTGAAGAGAGATAAATACATCACTTCTGCCGAGCTTCCTTGATCAATAAGCACCCTTTTGACCGAGTGAGTTGAGATTTGGAGTGTGACCACCAGAGCGTCGCTATGGGGGGTTTGGATGCGTTGAAGATCTTGCTCGGTGAAGGTGATTGACCAGGGACGCTCGAGCATTTTGACTCTTTTTGGAGCACGATCGATGGAAAAAACTTGGGTAACATTCTCAGCTTTGACAAGCTCTTGACGAAGCTGTTTCGCTGCCTCCTTTGTTGTTGACCCATGAATAACGTTGATTACTTCGACTGGACGCGGAATAAGGTTTTGTCCACCAACGTTCGGCTGTCTCCTCGGCGTCTTTGTCCAATCGATATGATCATCAAGAAGTCCTTGCGCCGCTAGATTTTCCAAAAGTGCCTTATAGGGAGCGCAGGCCGTGGTGTAATGTCCGAGCTCGTTATGGTACGAGCATCTCTTCCGATGTTATTGCCTTCTTCTGTGTTCAATTTGGGAGGGTTCGGCCAAACAAAGAATGGTTCCCTCTCTATCGTACGGAGGAGGAAATAAATTGGCTCTTTGAAAACTGTGGTTTCAGCTATATAGTCATGAGCTTTCGGCCCCTTTTTGTCTGCCACCTTGACTGTGTTGACCTGCTTCTTCGGCTGGACGGCGACCACGGGCTTCGGTGGTGCGATTTGGGGCGTGGGGACATGAAGGCTTTGAGGTATGATTGAGTTTTGTCCTCCTTGAAGTTCTCGCTCGGCGAGGAACTCTTCGTAGGAACAGAACTGTTCTACCGTCCTCATTCGCTCGTTCATTCCACGAGGCGCCCTTATTGCCAGCTCATCCAAGATTTTGCTTCCAGTTTCCAAACCATTCTTAAAGTTCCTTGCCGCCCAGTATTGATCAACACTGGGTATCTCGTTAAACAATTGCCAGTAACGTTCGGCATACTTCCGAAGCGTCTCGCCGGGCCTCTTCCTCATCTGTGCCAAGGCATCTTCTTCCTTGGCTTGCTTGTTGCTAGTGATGAATCGATAGTTAAAAGCTCTTTCAAGCTCTTTAAAACTGTGGATCGATCCAGCCTCCAATTGGTTGAACCAAAGCAAGCCGAGGCGCCCAAGACTCGAGGGGAATGCTTTGCACATAATGGCATCGTCGTCGGTGACGCATGAGATGGTGCTTCTGTAACTGATGAGATGGGTGTATGCCTCGGTCGTGCTGGGATCGAACTTCTGGAACTTTGGGAGATGTAGACCTAGCTTCGGCAACGTGGCTTGGATCTTGGCCGAGAAGGGTGATTCTGTCAGCTTTTTCAATTGGTACTCGTGGGTTGGCCGAGGGGGAAGACCTTCCCGAGCGTTTCGAGACTTCTTTGATGCTCGGCATTCTTGTTCCCTTTGTTTTCCTTCGTTCTCATCCTGCCGACGTTGAAATCCCCTCTCCCTCTTCTCTATGGGGACCTTTCTGTAGTCTTCTTCTGGAAGATTTTCGGTATGGTAAACCCTTCGTTGGCTAGGGCGATCGTCTTGCCGAACGACGACACTTACACTCCTTTCACGGTTTAGCCTCCGAGCGCTTACTGAATTTGTTGCTCGTCCTTCGTAGGCCTTTTCCCAAGGGACTTCATCATGTTCGATCCGATGGCTCTGGGGACCTTTCCCGTTTCTTCTCGGCGTTCGGCTTCTTTGCCGTTCGGATTTGTATGGGATGAAAGCCTGATCGTTGTCTTGAAATTCCACGGTATCGTAGCTTTGGGAGCCCTGGGAGTATTCGTCTCCAGCCGA
The DNA here is from genome assembly GCF_030253575.1 of Rhododendron vialii. Classification (NCBI taxonomy): domain Eukaryota; kingdom Viridiplantae; phylum Streptophyta; class Magnoliopsida; order Ericales; family Ericaceae; genus Rhododendron; species Rhododendron vialii. The sequence continues at coordinate 8,050,492 of NC_080558.1, read as the reverse complement.
TGAACTCGAGAAAATAGTATGCGGGCTCCCCTCTCGTCGTCCTTGTCTTCCTCTATGTCCCGCACCATTGCCGAGACGTTTATGAACTGGTGAGAGCTGCTGCCTAAGGCGAGCGCTATCCCCAGTTCGATGGTCTGTCAATGGTGGGTCCAGGCGGTCGTGGACTGAGATTCGTTTTGGCCGCGCATCAGGACCCAAAGGAGGAGGGGGTGGCGGATTTCCTCTCTGGCGCCGACCCTGAGATCCAGAGTGGGATGCCGTTGGAAATTCTTTGGCCTTGATTTTTTCGATCTCCATTCGTAGGACGGCTACATCAGCGTTGGTCTGTTCTTGTTGCTGTTCTAGCATTTGTACGTATGCTAGAGCATCTTCACTCAGGCCCACTGGACGTTGGATGGAAGAGCTCACGCCTGGTGGAGTAAATCCAGGAGGGTGAGATGGGGAGGCAGCGTTGATACCAGTTTCAGAGGTGATGTGCAAAGAGGAACTGAGGGGTTGAAAAAGAGGAGGTGGTGGTGGTGCTCCGCCCATTTTTCTTTGGAGGAGACTAGTGGAGATCTCGAGGGGTGAGGTTTTTAGGTACGAACGAGGCGGTCGAGGTGGAGGAGCCGCCGTGGATCTAAGAATCGAGTTCACGTCGGGTTCACCAAATTGTGGGGACTCCGTTCCGGATGGTTCGTACTTTTTGAATGGTGGTTCGGGGTTAGCTCCTGTCTCCTTTGCTCAGTCCTGCAAAACGAAGCACGACTAAGAGACCACACCGGAGGTTCTCCGGGATAGCCCTCCGGTGCAAGAGTCAGTTTGCTTGCAAGGAAGAGTTAGAGATTGGGAGCTAGGGTTTTGTTTTTGCGTACCTCTTCCAAGAAGGCATAATGGGATATTTATAGGAAACCCTTCGCTTGGTCTCCAAGATTGCACCAACGCTCGACACGCGTCGGCTGATGTCACTGTTGCATCACGTTTAGGGTTTTGCAACCGTTTCCATGATGAGCTGGCACCTTCACGTGCCACCATTATTATCCTCATAACCGTTCAGATGGCGTCACGACCATCATCGTTGCCATAGTTACTGTTCTGATACGGATGAGCTGGACCGTCGGCCAGGATACGCTCGGCACCGAGCATGTTGTGGGACCTTCGGCGGCTATCCAAACGAACGTATCCTCCACCCCGAGCAGGTGTAGGGAATGGAGCATTAAAGGAAGTAATAATTAGAGGGGCCCTCGGCTACATGGACCCTCAGCTACGGTTGCTGATCCGAACGTCCAAAGAAAGATGTATTGGAGTTTGAAAGGAATACTAGATCACGCTCGGAGCGGCCCGAGCCATTTTGCTCGGCCTGCTACAATTAGTTCCTTGTAATTGAGAGATCATGGAAAATAGAATACAAAGAAAGATTTCCCCTTTCCTTCTTTCTCTCTCTAGTTCTTGAGTTCTTCTCTCTACTTCTTGTTACTTTCTACGCACGGGCCTTTGCTTGGTTTTGGTTGGAATCCCGGCTAGTGGACTATTTTTAAAATTAGTTGATTTATTAGGTCGGATTAATTAGAGGTAGCAATCTCAATCCATATTTTTGAAGTCGCCTAAATCCATCCATTTATAACTCAGCCCGCCTATATTATATAATGTGTTGAACTCATGTCAACTCATATTTACATAGGTTTAGGTGGGTTGAAACTGAGTTTAATTTGGGTTAGAATTAAAACACCCAGACCCATCCCTACACAAAAGTGAACCAAAGCCCGATATACTTGTGTTCAACTTAAAATATGACTTTGTCTCTACTACTTAATTAATATTTGACATCATGCTTGGTAGGTCATAATCCTTTATGCTCTCCTTCAAAAAGTAATTGACACTTCTAAGTGTATTCAACAAACAGACCTCAGTACTAATGGCTTCATGACTGGTGAAATCTTCAGACAAGAAGTAGATCCCATAACTTGCGCACATCAGCAGGTTCACAATATATATACTAAAATTGTTGCAAAGAGGTGTCGTAAAGCTAATGGCATTTTGAAAGAGGCAGTCTCAAGTAAACTTTCTAATCCAGTCTTCAAATTGTAGCAATCCACTTCTTTCAGCAGCTTCTTTGAAGGAGATGAACATTTATCCATCAATAAATCAGCAAAATATGTGGGGCTTCTGACATGGTTAAGCAAAAGCCTCAAATAATATCTTTCTCCTTCTGGAGGATTAGCTCCATTGATACGTCCATTTACACCTCTTATTTTTCTTTCTTCCCAATACTTGCCTCCTTATTCCATACAAAGTAGTGAAATTCTCTGGGAACTCCCTAGCCTGTAAAGACATTTCCTTGATAAAACTTGTAAGTGCTCTGTATTTTTTAACATTGAGCATTTAGTCAATGAGTTTGTGGACTTCACTACAGGTATGATTGAGTGTTTTTTTTTTAATATATATATCTATAGCATTGACATTCTGTCAGTCACCAATCCCAAAACCAATTTTAAAGGAGGAAACATTTTCACCCTTCTGATGTAAGATATTTTACTTGAAAAATATTGAACTTCACTTTCATGCAACCAAACAACGGCAGTTAGGTATGACATTATTTGGCCAATGGAGCTTAATTCTATCCAAATAGAGTATTTCGGCAAATTATTTGGCGTTCTTTTTTTCTTATTAATAATGATATGTTTTCTATCATTATTGTTATATGTCCTATGCATTTATAAATTGTACGTGGCTGTTCATCACAATGGCGTTCAGAATTTGATCATGATTCATTTGTGCTATATTAGTTCCCTTTTTTTCCAAGCTGGATATCCGCTCTGTATGTTCCCAATTTCAAACATCCACTTAGAATAATATTCCATGAACTTTTCTCACAAATATCAGGTGGAATAAATGGAAGGGCAACATGAGCAATTCATCAAACACCTTATGTGCAATGAGTATTCATCAAACTTTTGAGCATGATATTTAACATAAAAGCAAGAAAAGCTTCAACGTAGATTCACCATGAGAGAGAGAGAGTGCAATACACATTTTTTCAAAAACTTACCAGTGTATCCTACCGACACAAACTTTTAATTTCAAATGGATGACTTTGGTAATTTCTTCCCCATAATTCAGTCTTGAATTTAGAAAGGACGAGAATCTAGAGGCTAATTCAATGGAACTCTTGACTGTCGGAGGGTATTCAGTCTTGAATTTAGAACGAAGGAGAATCGAGAGAGGCTAATTCAAGGGAACTTTTGACTATCGGAGAGTTGGGAGGGAGAAGGACATTCGAGAGGCTCTTCAAATGGTCTAGGAGAGTTGTGAGGGATGCAACAGTTTTGGAGAGTTGAAGAGAACACGGTTCATAGAGGATTGTGGTTTTGGAGAGACACAACAGTTCGGATAGTGGTATTGTTTCCAATTGGGCTGGGTCTGTTATTAGGGGTTTGTTTGAGGGGTATTTTTGGAAGTGGAAAGTGTGGGAAACACTTTTGAGGTTTCATGTTTTTATTTTTATTTTTTATCCGCATATGTATGGGGAGATTAGTCAAGATAAAATCCTAGACGCCTTTGTTAGGAAAAGTATATAAAAAAAAGACCCTGGAACAGCTACATTAATCCACCCACAAATTAGATGTACTATTTAAGTTAATCACATACAAGAAACGGCGATTATATAACGATGCTATCCACACATATAAATAGGTACATACTTTACACAGTTGGAAAATTGTTGAAACTATCATTGTTAAACTTGAGTGACAATAGAATTTCTGGACAAATACCGTTCGAGATCGGGGGACTGTCCAATTTGGCTTCTCTTGATCTCTCCATGAACATGCTAAGCGGACCGATTCTGGGTCAAATCGGAGATATCTCAAGTTTGCTGTTTCTAAGCCTGAGCAAAAACCAACTGAATGGGAGCATTCCATATCAGATTGGTAATCTTGGAACTTTACAAAGCCTGCTGGATCTTAGTGACAACTCACTCACCGGAGGGTCCTCTGCCTGACTCCAAGGTTTTTAATTCGTCTCCGCCCGAAGCGTTTTCTCATAACAAGAATCTATGTGGTGATTCAATCCAAGGTTTGACACTATGCAACAACTCAGTGTCTGGAGGTGGAGGCAAGGAAAACAAAGGAAACTCACGGTTGATCATTATTGCAGTTTCTACCTCGTTAGGCTCGTTGTTTCTCTTGCTTTTGCTTGTTGGGGCTATCGCGCTTCACCGAAAATGTAACAGGAGAAGCCATAAAGAAGATGGTGTAAAGGGAGAAAACATCTTTTTGATCCAGAATTTCTGTGGAAGAATTGTGTATGGAGATATTATCCGCGCTACAGAAAATTTCGACGATGCACACTGCATTGGACATGGAGGATCGGCCAGAGTCTACAAAGTTAACTTATCAAGTGGGCAGGTACCTTTTGAAGTTTTTTAATAAATTTTCTCTATCTATCCTTTCGATTTGCTATCTTATATTGTGTGTGAATCTTAAACAGGTAGTAGCAGTTAAAAAGCTATTTATGAATGAAGGTTCAGAGATTGGGGAGATCAAGAGTTTTGCAAATGAGGTAGCAACGCTGACGGAAATAAGGCACCGGAACATTGTGAAACTCTACGGCTTCTACTACCACAAAAAGCACACTTTTTTGGTTTGCGAATACATGGAGAGAAAGATGCCAGGGAGTTGGACTGGAGCAAGAGAGTAAACGTAGTGAAAGGGGTGGCTCACGCTTTATCTTACCTGCATCACAACTGCGTGCCTCCCATAATTCATTGGGACATATCGAGCAAGAATGTTTTGTTGGACTCGGAAATGGAGGCTCATGTCTCAGATTTTGGCACGGCAAGGTTTTTGAAGCCCGATTCTTCAAATTGGACCGTGGTTGCAGGCACATTTGGATACATTGCTCCAGGTAACTTTAAATAGTGTTCGGAAGGCCATCCTTTATTTGGTTGGCTAGTTTGATTCGCGAGTGAGAACTAACACGTGACATTATTGGTGTTTTTTTTTTTTTTTCCTTGGCATGGCCAGAATTATCGTACACGATGGCGGTGACAGAGAAATGCGACGTGTACAGCTTTGGAGTTTTGACACTTGAGATATTGATGGGATCGCATCCGGGAGAACTCAGTTCAAACCTATACTCATCTGTTGACAACGAACGCATACAATTGGCAGATGTCTTGGATCCCCGTCTTCTGCCTCCTAAGAGTCAAAAGCTAAGTGACGAATTGGATTCCATTTTAAATCTAGCAGTCTGGTGCTTGCGCACCGATCCACGTTCTAGACCTACCATGTACGATGCATCTCAGGTGCTTGAGATGAATGCTGGAGCTGGCAGAGAGAGTCCAGAGTTGGTTAAGTCTGTTAGAGAGGGTGTTGATGAGCTCCCCATGCTTAGTTAGTTAGTTGGATATTTCTCTCCCTCATTCTCTCTTTCTGTCGTGTAATCAGGGTTAGAGTCAGGATTTTGGAGCAATGGTGTCGAGTACCAAAAGCCATGTTAATGAGCAAAGGACTTCGTGATGAAAGGAAAATGTTGTTATTTTAGTTTTTTGGGGCTATTTCCCTACTATTTGTGGTGTCAAATATGTATAATACAATCGAAATCCTTAGGCATCTTCGTTATTGTCTCGCTTTATCAAAGATCGGTGGTGTCTCCTTTGGCTCGTTGGTGTATCCATTAGGACTTCATCATGTATCATAGCCAATGACCCGGGGACTTGCAGAACTGTATCCATTGTCAATGATTGTTTGAAAGAGGGGTGATATACAAATTCCAGTCTCGCATTTTTCAAGTGTACTTTGAAGATTAGTTTCAGCTTTTACTTTGAAGAGTGGTTTCAATTTGGAAATCGAATCATGATAGCCTGTGGAGGTGATTTCACTGGAGGATAGTATCTGTTTTTACCTGATTCTAGTTCTTAGCCGAATTGTGATCTTGAAAACATCGACTTGAGATCCTCAATCCTTCCGAAATTCTGTACCTTAGTAACAAATTCATCATTCATGGTTGCATTTGTTAGCAAAATATTCTGAATAGTCATCATTTAGTGTGATTTTTCATCCGCTTCTTCTGCAAAGTATGTCACAAATTCAAACCACCCATTTATATTTGATGCACTAAAACGCTCCTGTCCAGTTTTTTATTGCCAAAGTTTAGGAGTGATTTTATTGATAATAGAATGTCAAACAAAATACATCAGAAGGGCTATTAACCTCCCAAAGAGAATTAACAAGCTGGGGGATAAAACTCCCATGATCTAATTCTTGGCAACATTGTGAGCCAAAAAATTGCCAATCCTCCTAACAAAACTCACTCTCACATCAATAAAGTCTCGCATGCATCAACCGTTTCACATCTGCTATAAGAATGCTTACCGAGGAGAAAAAGTCCTCACCGTCATTAATCATATTGACCACCTGAAAAGAATCACGATCTCCTTAGCGAAAACCAAGCACTCCCTTGCCGCCATTGCCTCAAGAGCCAGAGGGCTCATGCTCACATACCCAAGATGAACAACCCTTGCCGCTCTAAACCTTCCCTCATGCTCCCTAGCTAGCCACAATCCCCAATGGGCCCAATCCACTCACTTTGATAGGTCTGTCAAGACCACCATCAAAATTCAGCTTCACCCACCCAAAAGCTGGCTTTTCCCACCCATGCAGATTACCACCCACATGTGCCTGGCTTGCTTCGCACAGGCTCGTTAGCTGCTAGAAATTCACTTGCTTCTAAAATTGCTTGCGTACACGCCACGTTCCGGTCACCACGATTTGCCATTGAAAACCAAATCGTTTCTGCACTTCCAGATTTTCCACATAATTGAACCTACAGCAGCCCAAACCTCTTTATTCTCTTTCATGTTTTTCCATCTTTCCAGCATATTACCCCACCAAGACATAATATCCTCCACTAAGACAGTTGACATGTTCACCCCCAACGGGGACAACCTCCACACCACTTGCGCAAAGGGACACCTTACAAACAAATGAACAACTGATTCTCTATCCTCCTTGCACAGAGGGCACAACACATCATTTGCAAGATTTATGTCTCCTGACTAGCACATCTTTAACAGGAAGAATATCATGAAAGCATTTCCAGACAAAGTGGCTAATCTTACCTTGACAAGGTAGCGACCACACAGTTCGCCACAGTTCCTTCTGTTGAACCCGATTGCTCCCTTCACCATCAGCATTGCCACTCAAAAGCCCATTTCTTCTCATAGCCAATATTGTTTCATACCCAGGTTTAACCGTATAAATGCCGTTGTTATCCCTCGACCAACCCCAAGTGGAACAACCGTACGTCCTCCCTCTCTCTCTAACTTTCTAAACCCTAGCCGCCGCTTCACTACTCTCCCCCTCCCCTCCCCCCCCCTAAATGGGGGGATGGGCCTTTCCCCCCCCCCCCCCCCCCCCCTCTCTCTCTCTACTTCATATCTATCCCCCGACTTCTGCGAGTTATGATGTCGACGGAGCCGGTTGTCGCCAGAATAGTCCGCCTGTGTGCTCCTTTGTCCGATCTTCCTCATTGTGTGCTCTTCTTTTCGATCGTCATGCAATTCCATTGACGTTATCAGGCCGGCCCCATTCTTGTCGTTATGGGAGTCGCATAGGTTCGAGCCCTGACAAGGGCGTAGTTCCTTGGGACAGAGATAGTAGTTGGTGGTGCTGTACGATGGGGTGTGGTGATTGTGGTTCCGTTCTGTCGGCGTTTTTTGGACAACTGGATTTGGGTGTGATGATCTGCTGTAGGTTTTTTGTTTTGTTGATGTTCTTTCGGTTCTTTCTGTTTTCTCCCCCGTTGAGGGGGCTTTCCTAACCCCTACGTAGGTTTTTTGTTGGTTGCTTGGCTAGTGTTGCGCTGATTGGAGATGTTCTTGATCTGTTTTGCTCATTAGGTTGTGTGAGATCCTGAATGTTCTGCGTGGCCTCCATTGTGGTTGTTATATTCTCTCTACCCTTTTGTTGTTATTCTTTTGTTATCAATGAATATCATCCTATCGACTGACAAAAAAATCAAAAAATCAAAAAAAAATGCCGTTGTTAGTATAGTGCCATATTGGTCTGTCTCTCTCCTGGTCTGTCTCTCTCCTCGAATCTTGATAACGGAATCCCCAAAATCAACTTAGCATCTTTCTGACCAAATTTAACGCAAAATTAACAAATACAAAAAAAATCAAATAAAAACAAAGCAAGAAAAAGTCCTCAAGAGAATACCACTCTCTTTCTTACTCAGCGTCTTGCACACAATCTTCACCCCAGAGCACACCCCATGCTCTAGGGATTGAGAGAATTCATCACACACAACTCACAAATACTTTAATTCAGCTTGAATCAAAATACACAAACATATATTACAACTCCCACACATTGTCACTTTCCCTCAACTCACCACATCTCTCATCTCACACTTAACACTCAATCGGTGGGGGAACCCTCTCACTCTCCTCTACCCACAAATTTGTCTTAGAAGACCTAAAAATTCGGAAAAAATTCGGTTGGAGATAAAAGATTGTCGGACCACTTTCCACCATCTCTCCTAAAACCAATTGGTGGTAGGGAGGGTTTCAATTAAGTCTTTTATGGCATTCGACATCGCACTCGCAAGTGTGTTTTTAGAGCAATAGGGAGTGATATTGTGTAACCAAATTCATGGGGGCACTCTGGGTGCAATCCCTCCCTCACGATAACGCTCCTACGACTCGAACCCACGACTTCCTAGCTCTGATACCACTTGAAAAAGTTATTTTGCTACCAACCGAATAATCAAGCAATAATAGGAACGAAGAATAAACGATGAACACCGAGTATACATGGAAAAACCCTAAATGGGCAAAGGAATCAAACACTATGAAAACCATTGTGCGGTTACAAAAGACATTACTAAAAAATCGTGAATACTCACCAATTGACTCAAGATCGATTGCCGAATCCTCGTTCACCACACCCAGTATTTGATTGCCGCCACCTTGAATCCTCAAACCTTCCAGAAATCCACTGGAAGTTTACTCAAGTTGATTGAATCAAAGTTTGTAGAGACTTCTTGGAGATTGATTGATGCCTCAATGATCCATGAAAATCACTTGAACTCCAAGACCCAAAGCAGACACATCTCTCGGTTTTTTTTAAATTGCCGCTACACTTTCTTTTGACTGCTATATTCCACGTCCAACCCTAGTTGCCAACATAAGTAGTCTTCTATTTATATTAGATGTAACATGTCACAAACCGACCAATTCACGGATAGATCAGTACCGCCTTAATTAGACAGGAGCTTCCGATGGATATCCGATTTATATCCCAATGAATCCGTTCCGATTTAGCTTCCTCCATTTGCGAAGTCGTTCTGTCTTTAGCCATTCGATTCACCCTCTCAATTACAAATAAAGATTCCACTCTAATCCTATATAGACTCACTACACTTAGGGAAAAAAAATACAACTCGATAAAGAATAAGATACAAAGAAAAATGCGTTTTGTCAATAGAATTGCCAACCAAAAAATAGCGCCCACTTTTTGGAACTAACAATCTCCCCCCTTGGCACTTCCATGACAAAACACCCTACAAAAATACTATCGTATCTCTGAGTCGTTAATCCACTGCAACCATAACTCAAACAAAAACAAGGATTAGATACCCAGAATTCCTTCTCCCCCGGCCCTTTTTGTCTTGGAAGGACAAAGGATGAGTAGGATAGAAACAACAAGAATAATGCCCTGCACATGATTTAGTTTAGCCAGGATGCATAAATCAATATCCATTATAGAGCAATAGCCAACTACAAGAATAAGAGGCAGCCAATATTAGAGACCATAAACCATAGAAGTTTAAATGTCAATATCCAAAAACCATAACAAGATTCGGGAAACTCTCGTTTTTGACACACGTACACCGAGTAAGGCGTGGATGCGTTTGCGGGCGTGGGTTGGTTGAGTGCGGGCGTGCCAAAACTTGTAGCGCCTAACTTTGGATGAAGATTGCCGTGAATCTTGACTTCTAACTTGTTAGCGATCGTGTGTAACCCAAAGGTTATTGATCACAATGAGGTTCGTGGTTTGCCACACGGTTGTGGACTTAAAATTTCCTAGTCATATAGGAAATGTGTAAATCATAAAAACGTAAACTTTATTAATCCGGAATAATAAAGTGGTACAAGAAAAGTAAAATTCAAACTACTAGGAGAAGTGAGTTCGAATGGGGTTTGAGCACGAGGTACTCGATAATCTACTTTGCTGAAAGTAGAAAAGTTTTTGAAGCGCTGGACTTTGATTGATATTGGACTTGTTTTTCATCTTGTGAACTTGTATTTATAGGCATAGTAGTAAGCTGATTCAGGCCTGAATTCGAATTCTGCTTTACTCCACAGGCCGACATGTGTCCCATAATGCTCCTTCTTTCATGCATGCAAGATCATGGGCAGTTTCTGGCAGTTAACAAATCATGGGTGATGTGGCAATAACTCCCCTACCCCCTCTTTGCACGAGTTTAACACATGTCCAATTGACTAAGTCAATTGGCCTTTGAATTGGAAAAAATCAACTGCCTCCGGGAAGTAACCGCTTCCCTAAAACCGTGGGTCTCATTTCATGGACCAAATCAACATTTCTTCGTGGGCCAAACTGTGGGTTTCCTTCCCAAAAACCGTGGGCTACGTTCTTCTTGGGCCCAAATGTAACAGAAAACCCATGGCCCAATACATTTAACAGCCAATCAATTACATAGCCTCGGCTCAATTTAATCAAAGACTTAATTAAATGGCCAATCACGGCTAGTCCAATCCGCAGTGTCAAAAACTGATATACACAGATTCAACAACTACGTCATTAAAAGAGCCAATAAACCATCCTCCTGGCAAGTGAAACAGCCATACAAGGCTAGCCAATGTTCAAAGAAAACTAGCAAGTACGAACAGAGCATCTACCAAAGATAATTCGACTAGTAGCATAAAACAGAGAGAATCATATGGCGATTAACGGGCTGGCGGAGGGGGTTTTTTTTGTGTGTGTGTGTGAGTATATAAAAGAAAACTAGCACAACCGGCTACGCCCATTCGGAACTGTAAAAAAAAACATATGAACTTAGAAGGAAAAAAAACTTGAATTCAAAACTACCAATATGAACTTACATAAAATTTAGAGCAACAAAGGCGACATATCCTCTCTTATCACGATCATTAACAACCATCAACATACACATCAAAATCAAAACATGAGCGAACGGTGTAACGTCTCATCATAGAGATATCGAGAGGAAGAATGCAACACAAAACATGGCCGAATGTTAAAGTGAATGTGTGAATCACGGAAATCATATCAAGCTCAATTCAACAAAGGGGTTGGTTCTCATGTACACTTGGAGTTTCAAGACGACTCCCCCTCAAGAAGTCAAACCGAGCTAAGTCCTCAATGTGATTTGACTAAACGAGAAAGCAATGCTCCCCCTCAAAAGTAGACTCCGGCCCCCTCCTATATTATAATGATCTTTCATTTCCTTTTCTTTTTTTGATAATCACAAAGAAAAGTATTCTATTTTACCCTACTGCCATTTGACACGAACATTCAGAGGCTCTCTCTCTCTCTCTGCTCTTTCTCTCTCATTTTTCACTCTCCAAATCTAAAATGGACAGTCTGGATGCACCAAGTGGACACCACATGATACCCACTCGGCACTGAAAAATTTCTCCACCAGAAGTGGCCGGTCTTTTTGAGGCAAGCTAGGGCCATAGTGGAAGGGGTCAAATGGGAGCGGGCTTAATGGGAGATGTTAAAGAAAATACATCCCAGGCAGCAAATTAATGTTAAAGAAAGAATATATCTTGGGCTACAAAAAGAATTTTGCATATTCATTCTTACATCATATTTCACAAGTCATGGTGAGACCCTCTAAATAGTTCTGTTGGCACCATATTCACTTGTGAGAAATGATGTAAGAATTAGGGCTGTCCACGGTCTGGATCGGATCGGATTTGTATGAATCCAATCCTAATCCGTATCTCACGATTTTTAGAAAATGCAATCCAATCCTAATCCAAAAGTCTCACTGTTCAGTTCCAGTTTTATCCATGGATTTCCTTCCAAAAAAAAAAAATTGATGCTACTACCATGATCATATTCCAAATAAAAATGCAAACACTAATTTCCATAAACATTGTCCAAATTGTAAAGGCAGTAAAGGCATTAAGGCAATAAACATGGTAAAGGCAACAATCAAATAAAACTAAGCATTATCCAAAATACACAAATTCTGGTCTAGCATAATCTACTTATTACATCTCATAAAAACCAAACAAAAAATAGCAAATTAATTAGTTTCTCAAAACAAACAAGCAAATTAGTAAAATTATAATTTTTTATATATATTACCCACACATATCTATATTTTTATTTTTTAAAATATCTCACGGTCCGGTTCGGCTAATCCACGGTTTTGAAATGAAAATCCAATCCTAATCCATATCTCACGGTTTTTTAATTTTCAAATCCGTGTCTGGACCATTAACCCATGGACAAAATCCAAAAAGCATGGATCAAATCAGTCTGGACCGGTTTCATGGTTCTCGGTTTTTCTTGGACAGCCCTATAAGAATAGATGTGTAAACTTGGATGCAAACCTCCCCCCTCGTTCATGGATGGTTTTCTTTGTTGGACGTGTCCTTTCTATATATGCATCGGAAATGCGAAATAACTTAATCGAAGTGTTGAAATCTCATATAATTTTGGCTTTTCTTTACTTGGTGAAGCGTTAATTTCGGCTTCTTAATTTGCAATTTGAAATTGGACTGAAAAGTATTTTTAATGGTTCAAATTTGTTGAAAAAGGACTCTAGCAGGTAAAAAGTCTATTCTTGTCACTAAGAGTTAATTTATTCTCTTTTGTGTATATAACATTTTTGAATCCTTAATCGTGAAAATGACGATCAAGATGCGACTGCTTCCTGCAATCTTAATTTGGACTGCAGCGTTACGGGAAGTCAGGTCATAATAAGAAACTTCATACTTCTATGTTATAGGAAATAATACCTTTGAAACCAATCACGCTAAGTTATTGGTTAGGTAAATGGACTTCGAATAATAACCACACCAAGGTTTCATGGTTGACAATTCTCTAGATTCATTGGAGAATAAAATTAATATTGGGCAAACTACATATTACTTTCTTGTGGTTTAGGCCTTTGGCACATCACTTTCTTCACATTTGAAAATGACCAATTCTCCTTCTCATGGTTTCGGATTAAAGTGTCACGCTAACACCATTAATAAAAAATATTAAAAAGATTGTGATACCCTCCGTCCCAGACCCACCTCCACCTAGGGATGGCAATGGGGACGGGTCGGGGACGGGGGTACTACCTCCACCCCCTACCCATTACCCCCTACCTCATCCCCATCCCCGACCCGATCCCCAATGGGGATTTGTTTTTTTCCTCCATCCCCGACCCAAACGGGGAACGGGGATCCAAAACGGGGATTCGGAGATTCGGAATTCGGGCACCTTTATTCTGCAACACACATTGGCATGCACCTGTATTTGCGGCACATAATAGCTCCTCCATTTCCTACACCTGTATTTCACAATTTCAGCATATACTACCAATTTTCAGCACATAAGTTAATCTGCAGCACTGTTTTTCCAGCACTAAGTTAATTCTAGCACTAACTTCATAGTTCCATAATTCTAAACAGCTCATAACCGGAGCAAACATTAAGCAAATAAAGAAACAGTGCATATTCCATAGTTCTAAATAAATATATAGTATATATTTATTTATTTTTATATATAAATATATATATTTCGGGGATTCGGGGACGGGGCGGGGTGGGTAACGAACGGGGAACGGGGATGGGTAGGGTTCGGGGCGGGGACAGACCTATCTCCGTCTCCTACCCGATCCCCGAATTTTTAAAAAAAAATTCCCCATACCCTACCCAATCCCCAAACGAATCCCCAAAGTTCGGGAATTTTCGAGGTGGGGAATGGGGCGGGTTCGAACGGGGCGGCCGAAATTGCCATCCCTACCTCCACCCCTATCCCCACCATCACCCCCATCAGCCAACAATCCACCATTCACCTCAACATAATTGCTTGTACAAAACCTAGTCCTCCCACCCCCACCTCCACCATAATTCACCTCCTTGCTCGTCATCCAGCGTCCACTCCCATAATATTGAATTTGCAACTCCCATCACTTCTCTCTCTGCAACACCCAGTTTTCTCCCTGGTTTGGCCTCGGCTTGTTGGGTCCTAATCAGTTTCATCTGTATGGTTAGGAGAAGAGGGTCATGGATGGTCAGATCGGTGTATCCATAAATCTATTAGCTCTGTACTTTGTGTTATGAGTTAATAAAGCTTATCAATGCCGTTTCAAAAAATAACACCCAGTTTTCTTTCTCCTCCAAATCGGACGCCATCCCCTCCGTTCCTCCACAAATTTTGACCCCAACCACCATTGCAGATCCAATGGTCAGATATGTATCAAAAAAAGTTTCGTATTTCTGCCCTAAAATTGCAGAGCCCACCACTCTCTCTCTCTTCCCTCTCTCCAAACCGGACGAAGAAACAACGGAGACAACGATGCTCCGACCAGCGAAGGATCATGACGCGTGACGGAATTAGATCAAGTTCTTTTTAGAGCATCCACAATATAATAATCAAAACTAAAAGGTTGCTAAAGTTAGCAATGTTTGCTCAAAAAAATGCTCACATTGTAATAACCAAACTTAGTAACCTCTTAGCAACTCATCAAATTTTGACATTTGAATAACCAAACTTAACAACTTTTACCAATAACCAAAACTCAATAACCAAACCCAATAACCAAATTCAAAACTAAAAAATTAAAAAACACATCACATTAGAATCGTCTCATCGAGACGAATAATTTGGTGTGGTCGGGTGCGTGATTGAAACTCCTTTGCAATTAGACATAGATGCATTGCGTATTGTGGGGTTTTTTTTTATAGGGATACAAAAATAACCAATGTGGAGATCAAATTTGTTAAGTTTGATTATGAACTAAATGGATAATCAAATGCTGACGTGGCACATTTTGATTATCGATTTTGATTATTCCCATTGCGGATGCTCTAAGGTGGTCATGGAGCAGAACGTACGCTTCTTTTTGATCTGAATTTAGAATTTCTTCATCTTTGATCTCATTTTCAGCGGTTTCTCTGCTGGTGTTTCAATTCACAGGACCAAAGCTTGGATTTCCCTCAAGAAGTTGCAAGTTCGAATCCCAAATTAACATTCCAAACAAACCAAAACTTGGATTTCCTAAAGCTTGGATTTCCCTTGTAGTGGCACTCTTGTAGTGTCATTTGTCATGTCAAGGGTTGGGCCATGGTACCCTCACTCACACCAAAAAAAAAACAGAACATTCCAAACATCGGGGCCATTGAAAAATTGCATAGCCATTAGTTTTAGGGCCCCACAAATAATTAAGCAGTGCACAAGTTGGTCCGAATATCCATTATTAGGAAAAATAAAGGATGAAAAATGGAACAATATATGCCTTAAATTTCTCACTCCTCAAATTCACCTAAACTTCATATCTTTTTATTCATTGTCATGTTTTTGCTTTTACATATATATTCTTAGAGTCCCCTTCTTATAAGGACTACCTTATTTTAATAAAATGCGAACCTCCCTTTCCCGATCGAATTTCAATGATCCGAGCCGCTCAATGTGTTCAGAACGTGATTTTAAGAGTACTCGTGAGAAATCAGCAAAAAAAAAGACCGGGAAGGGTTTCATCCGAGCAGTTTTTGTTTTTTTTTATCTAACGGTTCAAATAAAAATTGCTCAAATCAAGCCCTTTCCGGTCATTTTTTTTGCCGATTTCTTGCGGGTACCATTAAAATCACGTTCTGAACACATTGAGCGGCTTGGATCATCGAAATCCGATTTGGAAAGGCGAGAAATGGAAGATCCGCATATAAAGTCCTTATTTTAAGGTCCTCACCCGAAGATTTTTATATATTCTTATAATTTATCAAACATTTTTTTTCCCTCTTGTTCAAACAGATATGAAGGATGGGGAGCTTGTTGTTGCCCTTGATAATCCTTGGGCCCCACAATCAACCATGATCTATATCTCACTAAACCAATATTACGATTGATATAGTATTTGAGATCAAGATCAGCTGGGATGTCCGATTCTTCGACAACGGGAATTTCATCGCGAAAGTTGAAATCCAGCTGAGACAGTGTACGGATACGAAGGGGACGCTCTAAACAGGGAAGGGAAGGGGATCGCTGGATTAATAATTCCTCATCTAGTACTGTTTGGTTTGGACAATAGAAATTGAAGTGAAATTGGAATTTATTTCGTGGATTTTTTTTGGAGCCATTCCTATAGAATCACTGTGTTTTTGTACTAACATTAACACTCAAGTTGTTTTTCTCCTTTTCTTCTTCCTTTGCTACTTCATTTGAAAAGCAACTCTCTGTAGAGCATCTTGCAGGGTGCAAACTAGATCGTCTATCTCGACAATTAATGTTCCGAATTGAAAATAAACTCTTTCAGGAAAGAGTTAACCTGGAAGATTTTTTTTTTAATCCAGACTGTTAAAAACACTCTTGGACGGCCTGGATGTGCCTTGCATCCCTGTAGTGCACCCCTGCACTATAGGATTTCTGATTCCGTATATCCCCAGAGATCATTTTTATTTTATTTTTATTAGCCCCAGAGATCATCACGCTACAAATTTGAGTAGAAAATGATTGGGCGTGTGGGACATGATCAATTTTTGATCTCTCTGTATTTGGCTCAATGAATCAAACCATTCGGCGGATCAACCTCACTGTTCGCTAGTTTGGGAACTTAATTAAAATCGGAGTAAAATTTTGTATGATCTTGCCAACACGAGTATTAATAACCTGCAAATTGTCAAATGTGGTTGTTCACTTTTAGAGGGCAGTTGGTCCAACAATGTTTTTTTTTTTTGTTTGTTTTTGTTTCGTTTATTATAGGCAAAAGTAATTTCATTCATCCCGAAAGATACAAAATGAAATCAACAAAAATATATAGAGTAAAAAAAAGAAATGCAATGGGCAAGTTGGTCCAAGAATTTTACAAGTTGCAACCACATAAAGCTTGAAACAACAAACGACAATATTGTTCAATTGAAGTTATTTATACAAGATCCACTACAATTTCATTTTAGATAATTTACTTTTTTTTTTCAATTATTGCTAGAAAAATATAGAAAAGCAAAATAGCAGCCCACAACTGCGAGACTCAAACCCAAGCATTAGTCTTGATGAGGAGCCTCTTATTCCGAAAGAGATGAAATAATTAATTTCATGGATTATGGGTCCACGGGCCACGGGTCATCGCGTTTGCCCAATTTCTTCGTGGGTGAGGGTGGTGTCTCTGTTGAACAAGACAATTGAGGCATGTCAATAATGGCATTTCTTTAGCAAATCAAAATAATAATAATAATAATAATCTTTTCTATTGAACCGTAAAATTATTTTTCAGAAACTACCCCATTTAAAAAGTCAATAAAGAAGCTGATAAAAAAAAAAAAGTCACGAAAGAAAGAAGAAAAAAAGACTAATCAAATTTTGACATTGTTTGTGCTTCGTTTTCTTATCTTCATAGGGTTGTTTTGTTGTTGAAATGAAAAGATAAGGTGGGAGAAGGGGGATGAGGAGTGCCTCATCTGCGTGGACTAAATGTGGACAACTCGAGAGCTGTCAATAATTTTTTCACCTTCAATCAGATTAAATAGTCCCAACCATAAATAGTCCGGGTATATCCTTTTGGGCTGCCAAACCAAGGCATGCATTACGAATGGTCCCTTATCCGGGCGCATAAATAATCCCCCTCCCTATGGATGCATCCAATCGGGGCCATTGGGCAGTCAGCGACGATTTTTTTTTTTATCTTCAAAATATGGTCCATGTTTCGGTTATTATTCTAGTTTCTTTTTGGACGAGATAAATTGAATAAGTACTCCCTCTGTCCGGATTTAATTATTCCTAATTCTATTTTAACCGGCTAAAAAATGGGTTATATCTTTGAATCTATAATGAATTTTATATCGAATATGAATCTTGTTTGATAGATCTCTATTAGTTCTATAGTACAATGTTTTCAAAATCATGTAAAACATTATACTATATAATTGATTGAAAAATGACACTAATTTAAAAAAAAATCTATTAAATCTGGATGGGGAGAGTATGTAAAAAGTATCGAAACATGTCACATTCGATCCAAAGGGGACAAAAATATCACCATTATGGCTGAAATTACCGAGAATTGTTCTTGAAATTGCTACAATACAGATCCCTTATTCGAAGGTGTATGGTATGCAATTTTCAAATTAATCGCTTTAAATTCATATATAATTAGCCTATGTAAAAAAATACATACACGTCTGTAAAAATTTATAAAGTCAAGGTTATTTTCTTGAATTTTCAATTATACGTGAATATTATATATTTGTAATCAAAGTTGCGAATTCAAGAATAAGTTACGAGTTCGCATCAAAGTATCATAAAATCCTATCCATAATTGAAGGGTGCATATCGTATACACTACTCAAATATAGATGGCGTTGGTATATTACCATTTTCTGTTATTTTCGGATCAAGTAAACAAACAGATAAGAAGGGAAAACTCACCAGGGACAGGGGAAGTTTGGAGCAGTTCCCTAGCAGCCACCTGAAAAGCCAAGAGAAGGGTACAAAACAAAAGGACTTTCCAAACGACAGAAAGCATTTTTAAAGCCATTTTCCTTCAAGCGTAATACAGGGAATATAGGGCTCATCTCTTTTTATAGCCCAAATAATACTAAGGAAACTTGGGCCACAAGAAGACTTCAAAGACTACCAAAAGTCGTCCTGGACGCGGGTGGTGCTGGCCCTTCCGTGATGCACAGTGTTGTGCCACATTCAGGCCGTCTGTCTCGACAATTATTGGCCTGAATTTAAAAAAAATGCTTCGGGGAAGAGTTTTTAAAATCTAGACTATCCAAAACACTTTTGAACGGTTAAAATTAAACACAGCACTGTGCATAGTACCTTCGTCCCACCATCGTGCACAGTACCTTCGGCCCACCACCGTCCCCGAATCTTTCTGAGGCAAGGGCCATGGTGGAAGTGGTCAAATGGTATAATAAGAGCTGAACTAATGTTAAAGAAAATTCGCTGATAAAGAAAAACAGGTTAAAGAAAATTCTTCTTCGGCCACGAGAAGAATTTAATTTACATCCATTCTTGCGTCATCTCTTACAAGTCATGGCGGGACCATCTCGATAGTTTTGTGGGCACCACCTTCACCTGTGAGAAAGGACGTAAGAATAGATGTGAACTTGGATGTAAGAGCATCTCCAACGGGAGATGTCAAATCTGATGTGGAGCTTGTAATGGTAATATTTGACATTAATTGACAAACCAACCCAGATGCCTTTTTTGGGCCAAATCCTACGTGGCTTTTGACATGGATGAAGGGGGAGAAAGCATGCCAACTTTGACTACCTACACCTTGCTTGCCAAATTTTAAAAAATGACTATTTGTATTTTGACATAAGAGTTGGAAAGGGATAATTTGATGTCAAATAAATAGAATTTGACATAAGAGTTGGAGAGTAGGTTCTGATGTCAATTAGAGATGTCAAAATGCCACATCAGCCTTCAAAAAAAATTGACATCCCCAATTTGAAGTCAAAGTTGTAGATGCTCTAAGCTATATATCCCTTGTTCCTGGATGGTGGTCTTTGTTGGAGGTGGTCTTACACATCGCAAATACAAAATAACTAAATCGAAGTATTTAAATCTCGTATGATTTTTGCTTTTCTTAACTTGGTGAAACATTAATGAGAAGGATATGGCTTCTTTGCAATTTGATGTTGGACTGAAAAGTATTTTTAATGGTTCAAATTTGTTAAAAAAAAAAGACTCTAGCAGGTAAAAGTTTATTCTTGTCACCAGGGGTGGACGCAAGAAATGGCAAGTGGAGTTAGGTGACCCACTGAGTTGAAAATTACCCCAGAAAATCTATAAAGTTTTGGGCTATATTGATAAATTTGCCCCAAGAGAATACTTTGTTCAAGTATCTCAACAATATTACAATCCTTGACCTCAAAAAATTCTTACATCTGACCCACTCTCTCTCTCTCTCTCTCTCTCTCTCTCTCTCTCTCAAAACTTGTGATTTGATTGGATCCACGTTCAAGTACATATACCCACTCCCATTCTCTCTCTCTCTCTCTCTCTCTCTCTCTTTCATATTTTAAGAAAGCAAAGCAAAAAAGAAGAAACATGATACATGGGCTCCAATTTGGAAACTCTAAACCTGAATTAATTAAGGGCAAAACCGAAGTCAAAGTAGATTTTGTATCATAGAGATATATTTTTCTCCAAGTTTTACAAGCTTTTCGCGAGCCCGGAGTGAATTTTTTCGAATGACACCCTTAACAAATTTCACAAAAACCGATGGTACAAAATCGGTTTAAAGGAAATGATAATGTTAAAACTGTTTTTGTTGGGGCCAAACTCTAGTGCACAAAAACCTTGTACCATGTGTAGTATACAAGACTTTAATGTACTGGAGTTTTGGCACAAACAAAAATAATTTTGACATTATCACCATCATCACCACCCTATTTTAAAGTATAAGTAAAGGAAATTAATAGTCATGCCATTAGAGCTCCAGGGCCGGCTCATAAGTTTTGAAGGTCGGAAGCGAACCTCTTGAATGAGACTACCCTATATTTTTTATACAAAAGTGATCTACAAATTTTACCAATTAGGTCAACTGGTTAAGATAATAAAAAACTTACTTGGTAGAGGTGGAGAGTTGGAGATAGTAAAAGAGAGGCCTCAAGGAATTCCTTGTGCAAGTATTTTCCGTCCACAGTCGTTGGTTGTTGTCTTCCCTCCCCTTCGACTCCTCAAGCATGAAGCGTTTCTAGTTCCTGCCGTACTTACTCCTTATGATCGGCTATATCTTCTTTTTCTTTTTTGATCTTTTTTGATTGGCTATATCTTCCGTGCTAGTTCCTACCGACCCTTAAGTTATTTTCTTTTTCTTTTTTTTTTAATGCATTAGTGTTTCTAATGAATAATTCCACAATTTGGGCTTATTTTATGGCTCCTAAATCTCAATTGGGCCTATTTTGTGGCTCCTAAATTTCAATTGGGCCTATTTTGTGTAAAGAAGTCTAGTGCAATTTTTTGTGGACCATATATCTATATAGGAATCCTAAAAATTTGGGGGCCCTCGTTTTTAATTTTTTTCGGAGGCCCGAAGCGCTCGCTTCCCTCGCCTTGGCTATAAGCCGGCTCTGAGAGCTCATGAAACAAATTCCTACATATAAGACCGAAATCTAAAGACATCGATAGTGTACAGTGGCATGCAGGTTCCACTTCAGATCCCGCATAGATAATTCGAGCTGTTCAATAATTTCAAAAAAAAAAAAAACGGAGTGGGCCCTTGAAAAATTAGCGTAGTTGAATATATGTAGGTGCTTAATTCAATCTTCTAATTTTTCATTCATATTCGGCTCGGATTATCCGTACGGAATCCGTAGTGAGACTCGCGTGCCAGTATATTCATCGTTGGTGCCCATAACAATTCTGATATAAGACTTGACCCTAGTGACATAAAGTTCTATATCCGCCCCTGCTTGTCACTAAGAGTTGGAGTAATTTATTCTTACTGATTTGCATGTATATAACAAATTTGAATCCTGATAGTGAAAATGAAGGTCAAAGATGCGACTGCTTCCTGCAAATCTTGGTTTGAACTGCAGCGTGAAGGGAAGTCAGGTCATAATGCGAGGGGTTGTATCCCAACCAGTTTGGGTTGAGACCAGTTTGGTCCAGTTAAGATTGATTGTGGGCCCAACAATGATCGGAACCGTTCATTTTTTAGAGCTCGTCTAGAATGTTGACCACACCAAAAATTACATTGATCGGAAATCATTTTTTATGTTTTCGAAATGCATTAATCTTCAAATAATTGTGTCAAAGGGTTGCAATCTGGTGTTGCACACTTTTATTCTTACAAAATTAATGCATGCATTTCTAAATCATGTCAAACTATATCTGATCAACGTGATTTTCAGCGTGGTCAATATTTTCAACGTGCTCTAAAAAGTGAACGGTTCCGATTATTTTTGTGAGCTCGGGGATGGCCACAATCAGTTTTAACTGGACCAAACTGGTCCCAACTGAATTGGTTGAGATACGTCCCCATAATGAGAACTCCTATGTTATAGGAATACCTTTGACCAAACTCCTATGTTTCTGTCCATTTTTGACAAGTAATCTTGCCTCAATAGTTTGGATATTTGTGTCTTAAAATATATTTTTTAAAGGGCATAATCGCGCTACGTCATAGGTAGGCGTCAATAAATCCAATAAGACTCGAATCTGATAGTGGTAATCCGAATCCGAAAACTTTTTTACTTAAAAAATTGTAGCAAAAAAAAATTATTTTCCAAAAAAGATTTAAAATAAAAATACAACTTCTTAAACATATATTTTTTTCAAAATAAAAAATTTACAGTTTTTTTTTGTAAAAAAAATTAAAAAAAAACAAAGTTCAGATCGGATTGATAACGGATTTAATCCGATCCGTATTTGGATTACCGGATTTGAATTACCGGATTGACATTATCGAATTCGGATTGGATCCGATTCATTGATATGCCTAGTTATGGGTAGGTAGATGGACTTTGAATAATAGCCACACCAAGGCAAGGGTTCATGGTTGAAAATTCTCTAGATTAATGTCAGGATAAAATATGAAGTATTTGTTTTTCTTGGACAATGAAAATAGTAAATTCGTTAAAGGACCAGAAAAGGGAACAATAACCGGAACAAAATCGGATTTGACTAAGTGAACATAAAAAAGTAAAGAAAAGACTTGCCCCAAGAGATCGCAAGTTCAAAATATTGGGGCCATTGGAAGATTGCCCAGCCGTTAATTTTAGGGTCCGAAATAGTCAAGTTGCGCACAAGTTAATCCGAATGTCCCGTTATAAAAAATATATATAAAGGACCAAAAATGGAAGTCATTTTGGACAAGTGAGATTATATATAACGCGGTCAAGACCATCAAAAACTAAGTCCTGTAAAGCAAAGTCTTTTTCATGCAACTCATTCTGGGCATTTCAAAAGGCAAAACGGCTATGTTTCCATTTGTTTATCGAACGGATATTTTATAGGACTTGATACTCTCTGTCTCTAAAATACCACGCTCAGTTGCATGGAATGGAAGGAAAAAAAAATAGCTTTTCCGTATTTTTTATTTGTTCAATTATCAAGAAAGTTATAGGATCCACGTCTTTAACTTTCACACTTTTCTGCAAAATAGGTCTTGCCAAAATGAATAAACTTTAGTTTTCCTGAAAGATTTCTTGTAAAAAAAAACACATACAACAAAATAAATAATATTATTTTTACTTTACCAAACCCCACTTAACTTTCTTGGGAATTTATTTCCCACACAGTATTCCCGACAACTGAACAAAACCTCTGAATGGTTCTGCCCAAGCAGCCCAACCTATTGTGGATCTTTCCCGAGGTCACTTCGATGATTGATTGCATATCGTTGTTCATTTCTTAAATTTAGTTGACAAAATTAACCACCCTGAAAATAATGTTGACCGGGTATTGTTTAATGTGCTTTTGGAAGATGTCTTTTTAAAGAAAAACAAGTTTCCGATCTAGCTAATATTGCAATAATTTTCTTCAAGTTAAAAGACTTTTTGAAATGTTACGATATCCAATGATTCCAATCAAATATAATTTTTGGCGTGCCATAAGTACTGGACAAGGTCCTAAACATGAATGGTCTTGATTATTAAATTGAATCCGAGAAGGGTCACAAATAGACGGAATGGACCTGGACCATCCCGTCCCTTTGAGAAATTGAAGAGAGACAAGAGACTCCAATTCCTATTTTTACTTCCTCGAAGCACTTCCATTGAAATCTTAAATTTATTCCATTTTTTTTCATTTTTCATGAAAGACTAAGAATTTTATTGATAAGAGAATATTACAACCTACTGTGTGCAACCAAGAAAGAAAGCGATAGTTGAAAAGTCTTTTTTTTTTTTTTCATACAAGTCCTTCTAGGCTTACTTGGATCTTAAGAAACCAATCTGCTTAATTTTAGTCTAGAGCTTGGTATAATTTCGAAGTCCAAGTCGTCGGTGTCATCAATAAAGGCTTCTAGAGGAGATTTTTAAAATAGAGATACGTGATGCATATGGTCTATGCATGGCAGCTTCATTGGTCAAAGAGGGAAAGTGATTAATAACTACTTTTTCTCTGACCAAGGGAAAGTAATTCTATCAGTTTAAGCAATGATTAAGTCGAGATAGTTTTATAATAGTTTTTTTAGAATAGTTTGTTTTTATTGTTCAAATTATCACTCATTTTTCTACTTCGTTATTAAACTAATCGGACTGAATGGGTGGAATTTGAATAGTTTAAGGACGAAATGAGTTGTTTTGGTAGTACGAGGACGAAGTAGAAAAGAAGAGAGATAGTTTGGAGGATAAAAATATAAATAATTCTTTTATAATCCGAGGACTAGACTGACAACTATTTGATAAATGTATCACGGATTTGGGCGCTGCTATTCGCAGCCCTCTATTTACTCCCATAGCCCGTTAAAAATTTTCAATTATACTCGACAGTTAGTTACCGAAATTGAGATATATTTTCAGCGTCCAATTACCGAAATATAATATTTTTTTCAACAGATGTTTACCGAAAATGCATGTTCGGCAGTTGTTTACCGAAAGTTGAACATATTTTCGACATGTAGTTACCGAAATATAATCTTGTTTTCAACAGCAATTTACCGAAATGTTATTTATGATTTTCAACAATCATTTACCGAAATTTAGTGGGCTACGGGAGTAAATAGAGGGCTGCGAATAGCGGCGCCCACGGATTTGATAGGTGTGTGGAGACTAGTCAAGATAAAATCCTAGACACCTTTACCGGAAAAATATGAATAATGACCCTAGAACAGCCACATCAATCCACCCACAAATTAGATGTAGTATATTTATAAGTTAATCACATACAAGAAACGGAGAGTAGATGTATAGATCATAAGAACACAAAACATAATTCAACGACTTCGAATATAGTTATCTTTGAGTTGTATTTTTAAAGTTATCTCATGTACTTTTGTTAAATGTATGTGGACGTGGGACAACCTGAAATATGTTCAAATACCACAAACTAGATATATATGCTAGACAAGTCAATTACCAATTAAGAAACCAAGCTAGCTCAGTTGGTTGTCTCATTTTTTCTCAGTGGAGGTCAGAGTTTGGGTTTGGGGTTCAGGCTATGGACAATTTCTGAATCTTTGTCGAGTAACATGGTAAAACTCAAGAAGTCTAATTTTTGTCCCTCCTTATGTCCCTTTCCTTCCATTTGAAAGGGGAAATAAATAAAGTGGACCCAGAAAATCAAACCACCAAAACAGACCTTTTCACAAATGCCAAACCTTTTCAACTACCTTGCTCTGGCTCTCTCAGTCGTTCTGGTGGTTTTCGCACCTCCCTCCACCGCTCAACCACCACAAAATCCCGAAGTCGAAGCGCTTCTCCTGTGGAAACAAAGCCTACGCAACCAAACAATTGTCAGCTCATGGATTTTCAACCAAACAAATGGTAACTCTTCAGCTTCAAGCCCATGCAACTGGCGAGGAATTTCATGCAACGCTGCAGGAAATGTAACTGGAATGAACCTTGCCTACACGGGATTACCAGGTACTCTTGATCATTTAAACTTCTCATATTTCCCTCTTCTCCTCCGTCTCGACCTCAAAGTCAATCAACTAACCGGTGCCATACCCACCAACATCGGCCTACTCTCAAACCTCGTGTATCTTGATCTCTCCACCAACTCTTTCTCGGGCACAATCCCTCTCTCTGTCGCGAATCTCACCAAGGTTGTCGAGCTAGATTTTGGGCGAAACGCCATAACAGGGCAGCTTGACCCGCGGTTATTTCCTGACCGTGGGTCAAGTCAGGCTAAAACCGGCCTGCTTAGCCTCCAAAAGCTACTCTTCCAAAATACTTCGCTCAGTGGTCCCCTCCCGCCAGAGATAGGTAATTTGGAAGATTTGACAATCTTGGCTTTAGATGGTAGCAGATTTTCTGGCCCAATTCCTCAATCTTTGGGTAATTTGAGTAAGTTGACTTTCCTGCATCTTAACCGAAACCGATTAACTGGCCCGATTCCTAAAAGTTTCGGCACCTTGACCAAGTTAACCGATTTGAGCTTGTATTCAAACTACTTATCCGGTTCAGTACCGGAAGAAATCGGAAATCTTTCATCACTGGTACGTTTTCACGTACTTTCTAACAACTTGAGTGGTCAATTACCTCCACAAGTGTGTCGAGGTCGAAAGCTACAAAATTTCAGCGCTGGGTACAATAATTTCACCGGTCCAATTCCGGTAAGCCTAAAAAACTGCACATCCTTGCGCAGAGTCCGGCTTGAATATAACCAACTGACCGGAAATCTTGATCAAGATTTTGGATTGTACCCAAATCTCACTTACATCGATTTGAGCCACAACAATTTACAAGGGAAAATTTCACCCAAATGGGGAGAATGCAGTAACTTGACACTGCTGAATTTGGGCGGAAATTCTATAGAAGGTGAAATCCCCGTGGAAATTTCCCAATTGAACCAATTAGTAGAGCTGGACCTTTCCTCCAACAAGATTTACGGCGAAATTCCTGCCCAAGTTGGACAACTGTCGAAATTATCATTGTTAAACTTGAGTGACAACAACATTTTTGGTCGAATACCGTTAGAAATCGGGGGACTGTCCAATTTGGCTTCTCTTGATCTCTCAATGAACATGCTAAGCGGACCTATTCCATATCAAATTGGAGACATCTCAAGATTAATCTTTCTAAGTTTGAGTACAAACCACTTGAATGGGAGCATTCCATATCAGATTGGTAATCTTGTATCTATACAAATTCTGCTTGATCTTAGTAACAACTCTCTCACTGGAGAGATTTCGCCTCAACTTGGGAAGCTGATTAGCCTAGAAGCTTTAAACCTCTCCCACAACTCTCTCTCCGGTTCTATACCGGATTCGTTCAGTGGAATGCTCAGCTTGTCAACCATCGATTTGTCGTACAATGAACTGGAGGGTCCTCTGCCTGACTCCAAGGTTTTCAATAAGTCTCCGTCCGAAGCGTTTTCTCATAACAAGAACCTATGCGGTTATCCAAACCAAGGTTTGACACCATGTAACAACTCAGTGTCTGGGGGTGGAGGTAAGGAAAATAAAGGAAACTCGCGGTTGATCATTATTGCAGTTTCTGCCTTGTTAGGCTCGTTTTTTCTCTTGCTTCTGCTTGTTGGGGCCATCGCGCTTCATCGAAAAAGTAACCGGAAAGGCCAGAAAGAAGATGTGGTAAAGGGAGAAAACATCTTTTTGATCCGGAATTTCCGTGGAAGAATTGTGTATGGAGATATCGTTCGCGCTACAGACAATTTTGACGATGCATACTGCATTGGACAGGGAGGATCGGCCAGAGTCTACAAAGTTAACTTACCAAGTGGGCAGGTACTTTTGGAAGTTTCAAATAAATTTTCTCTATCTATCATTTCGATTGATAACTATCTTATATTCTGTGTAAATCCTCAACAGGTAGTAGCAGTTAAAAAGCTATTCATGAATGAAGGCTCAGAGATTGGGGAGATCAAGAGTTTTGCGAATGAGGTAGCCACGCTGACAGAAATAAGGCACCGGAACATCGTGAAACTCTATGGCTTCTGTTACCATGAAAAGCACACTTTTTTGGTTTGTGAGTACATGGAGAGAGGAAGCTTGGCGGATGTTTTGAGGAGAGATAAAGATGCCAAGGAGTTGGACTGGAGTAAGAGAGTGAACGTAGTTAAAGGGGTGGCTCACGCTTTATCTTACCTGCATCACAACTGCGCGCCTTCCATAATTCATCGGGACATATCGAGCAAGAATGTTCTGTTGGACTCGGAAATGGAGGCTCATGTCTCAGATTTTGGCACGGCAAGGTTTTTGAAGCCCGATTCTTCAAATTGGAGCGCGGTTGCAGGCACGTTCGGATACATTGCTCCAGGTAACTTTATTTAGTGCTCGAAAGGCCATCCTTTATTTGCTTGGCTAGTTTGATTCGTGAGTGAGAACTAACACGAGACATTCTTGGTGTGTTTTTTTTTTTCCTTGGCATGGCCAGAATTATCGTACACAATGGCAGTGACAGAGAAATGTGACGTGTACAGCTTCGGTGTTTTGACACTAGAGATTTTGATGGGATTGCATCCGGGAGAACTCAGTTCGAACCTATACTCATCCGTGGACAATGAACGCATACAATTGGCAGATGTGTTGGATCCTCGTCTTCCGCCTCCTACTAGTCAGAAGCTACAAGACGAATTGGATTCCATTTTGAATCTAGCAGTCTGGTGTTTGCGCGTCGAACCACATTCTAGGCCTACCATGTATGATGCATCTCAGGTGCTTGAGATGAACGCGGGAGCTGGCAGAGATAGTCCAGAGTTGGTAAAATCTGTTAGAGAGGGTGTTGATGAGCTGCCCATGCTTAGTTAGTTAGTTGAATGTTTCTCTCTTTCTCTCTTTCGGTCTTGTAATCAGGGTTAGAGTCAGGATTTTCGGGTAGTGGTGTCAAGTACCAAAAGCCATGTTAATTAAGGAGCTGAAGACTTCGCGATGAAAGGAAAATGTGGTTATTTTAGTTGTCTTTGGGGCTATTTTCCTACTATTAGTGGTGTCAAATATGAATAATACAACCGAAATCCTTAGGCATCTCCGCTATTGTCTCGTCTTATCAAAGCTCATTGGTGTATCCTTTGGCTCATTGGTGTATCCATTAGGACTTCATCATGTATCATAGCCAATGACTTGGTGACTTGCAAAACTGTATGCATTGTCGATGATTGTTTGAAAGAGGTTAGGGGTGATATACAAATTCCAGTCTCGCATTTTTCTAGTGTACTTTGAAGATTGGATTCAGCTTCTACTTTGAAGATTGGTTTCAATTTGGAAATCGATTCATGATAGCCTGTGGAGGTGATTTCACTCGAGGATGTATCTGTTTTTACCTGATTCTAGTTTTTAGCCGAATTGTGATCTTGAAAACATCGACTTGTGATCCTCAATCCTTCCAAAATTCCGTACCTTAGTAACAAATTCATCAGTCATGGTTGCATTTGTTAGCAAAATATTCTGAATTGTCATTCAGTGTGATTTTGCATCTGCTTCTCTCCAAAGTATGCCACAAATTCGAACCGTCCATATTTTTTTTTGATGCACTAAAATACTCCGGTCCAGTTTTTTTTTTTGCCAAAGTTTAGGAGTAATTTTATTGACAACAGAATGTCAAACAAAATACAGCAGACTGTCAAACGAAACAAAGAATTGCCATTCCTCCTAACAAAACTCACTCTCACATCAACAAAGTCTCGCATCAACATTTCACATCTGCTATAAGAACCCTTACCGAGGAGAAAGAGTCCTCACTGTCATTAATCATATTGACCACCTGAAAAGAATCACCTTCAATGTGTGCCCAATCTCCTTAGTGATAACCAAGCACTCCCTTGCCGCCAATATTGCCTCAAGAGCCAGAGGGCTCATCACATACCCAAGATGAACAGCCCTTGCCGCTCTAACTCTAAACCTTCCATCATGCTCCCTAGCCACAATCCCCATGCAATCCACTCACTTTGATATGGCTGTCAAGACCCCCAATCAAAATTCAGCTTCACCCACCCAAAAGCTGGCTTTTCCCACCCATGCAGATTACCACCCACATGTGCCTGGCTTGCTTCGCACAGGCTCGTTAGCTGCTAGAAATTCACTTGCTTCTAAAATTGCTTGCGTACACGCCATGTCCGGGCAGCACGATTTGCCATTGAAAACCTAATCGTTTCTGCACTTCCAGATTTTCCATATAATTGAACCTGCAACAGCCCAAACCTCTTTATTCTCTCTTTCATGTTTTACCATCTTTCCAGCATATTACCCCACCAAGACATAATATCCTCCCTTAAGACAGTTGACATGTTCAACCCCCAACGGGGACAACCTCCACACCACTTGTGCAATGGGACATCTAACAAACATATGAACAACTGATTCTCTATCCTCCTTGCACAGAGGGCACAACACATCATTCGCAAGATGTCTCCTGACTAGCGCATCTTTAACAGGAAGAATATCATGAAAGCATTTCTGGACAAAGTGGTGAATCTTACCTTGACAAGGTAGTACCAAACACTTTGCCAGAGTTCCTTCCGTTGGACCCGATATTGCTCCCTTCACCATCAGCACTGCCACTCAAAAGCCCATTTCTTCTCATAGCAAATTCACCTGTTTTCCATACTACATCAACCAGAAGTTTTCCAATTGTATACTCAAATGTCAATTAATGCGCTTCATCACTTGTTTGCAAATGGTACCTAGATACCATCTCCAAAATTAAACAATCAAATGTCAATGAATGTGCTTCATTACTTCTTTGCAAATGCAACCTTACCATCTCCGAAATTCAAACAATCAAACGGACCCATAGTTCAATTCTTATGAAGCGGAATTATTTGCTCAATATTTCATGAAAACACAATGCCCATCATTCCACCCAGCCAATTTGGTTATGAGCCATCTCAATTTTTGTCTTAAGATAGAGAATGATCCAGCTAGTCCATTAAGTCCACTGAGTGCACAAAAATTGCAAAAAAAATGGCTGCGCTCAAACGCGCTTCGAATCACAAATCGAGTGTTTTCATCTCACAAAAGGAACACCGCCTAGTGTGATTGGTTCCTCACTCTTTCTATTAAGTGAAAGGGTCCTAAGTTCGAGTCCTCATGGATGATATACTCATGAACAAAGCCCTTTAGCATTCTATCTATCGTCGGGAAAAAAAAAATACTTTGCAAAAACCTTCGGTAAAGGTGGTTTAGTTTTGGTCAAAGAGAGGGTTTTGGGTGCTGTAGTGCACCCCGTGCGCCGATCTAGCCGTCCATCTCGGCAGAACGGCTAGGATTTTCATCTAAACAATGGACGGCTCAGATTTGGAGGAGCTCGGATTAAATCCAAGCCCTTTATATCGAGATGGACGGTCGGATCAACTAGTGTGGCTGCCGCACTACAGCAACTTCCAATCCAGGGTTTTAGGGTTTCCTGGAAGAAAGAGGGTTATCGGGATAAACCCCCAATTTTTTGAATGTCTCTTCTTGAAAACAGGTGAGTTCCTTCTCTGTTGCCCAAAATTCTTGAGTGCGCAATTTAGGTGGAAATCTTTGCTACATATGAAATGGTTCGAGCTTCACTAGCCCACAGAGAGGGTTTGCGGTTCATGAAGGAAAGAGGGTTACAAGGTTCCAAGCTTGGGGAAATCTCCTCTGTAGTGAAGGTAAGTTTTAGTTCCTCCCCTCCGCGTGACATACTGAAATCTCATCAAATGTTGAAGTTTTTCTGCAAATCACGCCATGGAATATCTGCTGCTAAAGCTTCTCCAACCTATGTTTTCTATTGCCATCATCTAACCCACCCTTTTTCCACATCCCTCAAACCCATGGATAAATCTTCAAATCAGCACTCGTTCACGGTCACATACCTCATAAACTAGTGTGGGTTGTCTCCAGAAAAAGCTCTCTCAGCATCTAAGTATGTCAAATTTGAGACTCCAGATAAGCCTGACTCAGTCTTGGCATTCTTCAGGAACCATGGATTCACCCAAACCCAGATCTCCAGTGCCATTAGAAAGTACCCTCCTGTGATAATACGTGATCCCCAAAAGTCCCTTTTGCCCAAGCATGAGTTTCTCAAATCTAAGGGCCTTTCGATCACAGATATTGCCAGATTAACGTCTATGTCACAATTCATCTTGAAACGCAGCTTGGAAAACTCAATTATTCCTTAATTTCTATGGTAATTTTCTTCAATCTGAAGAGAAAGCGCTTGCTTTTATTAGACATTGTGACATTGTGCTTGGTTTTGTTTTTTTGATTATCAAAGTCATGTTATACCAAATATTGAAATTCTGCGAGAAGTAGGTGTTCCCAATGCCAATATTGGGCTTTTGTTGATGAGACGACCTAGAGCATTTGCTGTAGGCAGCAATCGGTTTAGGATTTGTGTGGATGAAGTTAAAAGGATGGGTTTTAATCCTTCGCAAATGGAGTTTATGTCAGCCATTCGTGTGTTAACAGGGATGAGTAAATCTACATGGGAGAAGAAGGTTGAGGTTTACAAGAAGTGGGGTTGGACCCAGGACGAGATTCTTGTTGCTTTTAAGAAGCATCCAAATTGTATGATTGCATCACAGGATAAGATCAACCGCGTGATGGATTTTCTTGTTAAAAAAATGGGTTGGGAATCTTCGTTGGTTGCAAGAAGACCAAAAATTATACAACTAATCTTGGAGAAGAGGATTGTTCCGAGGAGTGCAGTTTATAAAGCTTTGTTGTTGCAAGGTTTAATCAAGACTAATGGTATCAGCTTGAGTACATGGCTAAATTTTTCTGAAAAGCAGTTCCGGAAGAAGGTTTTGAGCTATAAGATGGAAGAAGCCCCGGAGCTATTGAAGTTGTATAATGAAACATTGGATCTTGCGAAGTAGATGGGATATGGGTATCAATGCCAGACATGTTATGGATGTAGTTGCCCTGTGGTTTTGCTTCTCATGGTTCAACTCTGGGGAATCGAATTCTTGTAATTTCAAACCCGACAAGTGTGAGTTCTTTTACCGTGAGAGAAATGGAATTTGAAGCTCAACATCGGATTGCATTATGTGTCATTTTGTAGTGGTTGCGTACTTTATGCAGTACATCACCATCTGCTCATCTCTAGTAAGTTGGAAAGGTCTTTTTAAATGTGTGATTTACGATTGGATTTTTCTGGTTTCAGCATTGTGGGTTGTTTAATAAACTATAGTGCAATAGTTCAGTTATTAGATTTCCTAGTGTTTGTGGAATTTTATCTTTATCATCGAAACACATGCATTTAGCCATCTAAGCGTGCCCTGAATTTCGGCTTCTGTGTATGTTGCTTAAACCACTGCTCGTAGTATATAGTAGCAGCAGCTAATACTTGCTCTCTTTTCTCTGGATGACAATTGGATGACCATAGTAAGGAGATCAAGATTCAAGGCCATTTTCAACACCATGGTATAGGGGTGAGCATGGTCCGGATTGGTTCGGTTTCATACTAAACCAAGAACCAAACCAATACTTCCGGATTATGAATTGGGAGAACCAAACCAACACACAAAAGACATAAAACCAAACCAATCCAAGTGATTTAAATACGGTTCGGTTTCGGTTTTAAACCACGGTTTGCTTTGAACTATGTTATTGTCTTCAAAAAATATTTAAAGTACTTAACATTATGAAGATAAATTAAAAAAATACATATATTTAAACCAATTCCATTCAAATTATTAAAACACACTAATATCAACAAACTAATTAAGGGTAAGATTCCAAAAATTACCTCAAGTCTTAAACTAAGAAAATAAAATGCTGATAAGTTACTAAACTGAACCAACTAAGAATACCACCTACTAAGTATCTTAAGATAGTTTAACCAAATAAAAGACCAAAAATAATTTCTAAAACTATTGAATTGAAATGAGGTAGCAAAAGGGCAATAGTAGCAGCATGGTAGAAATCAACTTGTGATATCACTCTACATCAAGGTTCATATCTTTATCTTGGCAGTGAAGAAAAATTAAATATTGCAGTGGATTTAATGGGATC
The DNA here is from genome assembly GCF_030253575.1 of Rhododendron vialii. Taxonomy (NCBI): domain Eukaryota; kingdom Viridiplantae; phylum Streptophyta; class Magnoliopsida; order Ericales; family Ericaceae; genus Rhododendron; species Rhododendron vialii. The sequence goes on along the minus strand of NC_080558.1, from coordinate 8,016,739 downwards.
AATAAATTAAGTAGTTGACTAAAAGCTCCCATATTTATTGGGTGAATCATAATTAATTTATACATATATGTATGTATGTATTATATGGTTCGGATCGGTTTGAAACCATAACCGTAAATGTGAATCCATAAACCAAACCATATAACGCGGTTTCTAATTTTTTTAAACCATAACCAAACCATATTACTAAAAACCCAAACCAAACCTTCCGGCTTGGATTGGATTCGCGGTTTGACGGATATTTTGCTCACCCTTACCATGGTATATTGATTTTCGCATTCTGGAACCTTGAGTTTGTTGCTCGCCTATTTAGACTTGACTAGTAAAAGAGCACGTGCGATGCACGTGATTGTTTTTTATGCTACTATATACTGATGAGATCCAAAGCATACAACTTAAAAGAGTAATGGAATAGAGTAGTCATTAGGTGAATTCCAACCCTCAATCTCTCCTCTCTTTTTCTAGCTTCTACATGGTGTTTTGCAGAAACCCAAGAAACCCTTTCGTATGTATAGATTTCAATGCATTATATCCAAATATGCACTTTCCTTATAGCAATACATATAAATTTATAATGGAAGATTCTGAAGTTGTGTTTGAAGTTGTATTTCAAGATTTTGTTTCTAGACTTTTTTGTTGAATATCGGGTCAGATAGCTTGTCAGATCCAATTTTTGGTTTGCGAGTGGTGGACGAATCTGAATCTGAATTTGATTTTGCAAAATGCCAGCCCTCAAATCCATTTCTCTGGATGTATTTTTCGGATGGCAAGATGGATTCCATTTGACATATTATTTGTCACATAATTAATTTAGTATCTCCTAGTATACTCAAGTAATTAAAAATTGAGTTGCTTAAATAGAGGTCCTAGTCTCGAGTACCCATATTGGAGTATAATATTATGTATCCATCCTAATCAAACTAATGAGCTATGTTCTCATCCTAACATTCAAACATACTTGGGGATGGCGCTGTGCGCATCCGGACCGTTCGTCACAGCAATCAATGGTTAGGATTGCCGAGACAGTTGAGATTACGCACAATACCGAACAATTCGGACCATTGATTGCCGAGGCGGATGGTTAGCATGCGCACAACACCGTCCCACAATCCCATTCAAACAAACCCAATTGTATTAATTGATTAATTCTATCACCTGCCAACTCCCCAGTTAGTTGATTTTGATAATAATTAATACGGTGGGATTAGAATGTGTCAATAATTAATCCTTATCCAACTTTTTTCATGCTAAGCAACCTCTCAAGCTTGTTGCTAGAAACAACAACATTGTGATAGGCATTCGCTGCATAACTACAGCGATTTTGAATATTATGAAACCCTAGCCCCCAAACCCTTCTTCCACCGGCCGCCGCCGGCTGGCCTTCTCCAATCCACTCTTTTCCCTTCTTTCCGTCGGATCGCCTGTCCTTCCCATCCCTCGGCGGTTTCGGTCTTCTTCCTACGGTTTCTCTGGCCTTAGTCGGTACTCTGACTTTCGATCTGTTGCTGCTGTGGGTTCTTTCAATCAGGTGTAGTTCTCTGGTTGTGCTCTCGCTACCGTCGCCGGGCGCCGGTCTCTGCGCATCGATCTGTTGCTGCAGCGGATTCTCTCAATCAGTTGGTGTTGTTCATCCGTTTGAAGGTAGTTGATCGCTGATCTGGGTTGATGATCTTGGTCCTCCTTGGGTTCACCGGCGATTCGAGCAGTTGCGGATCCAATCCAAGTCTTCGTCTACGGATTCTCAGATGAGATACTTCCGGCTCCAGTTTGCGCCTGCCATGTCTTCGCATAAGGTAATTTTCTGGCTGTTTTCGAATCTGGCTCTGCTGCAGTATTCTTGGTTTTGTGTGGGTTCCTCTGTGTTCAAGCTTTGAGACTGCTGTTGCTAGTTTAGTTTCATTAGTTTTCTGTTCGGCTGCTCTTTGGATGCTTTAGCCCACATTTTTAATCTCCCTGGGTTCAGAGATGGCTGGTTTATTTACCGTGTATGTCGATAATCTCCCCAAATCAATGGATGTTGGGTGGCTTCGCCAACTATTCACTCCATTTGGGCGTGTGGAGGATATCTTTATGCCGAGTAAGAGGAGCTCTTCTTTCAACACTAAATTTGGTTTCGTTAGATTTAAGAGAAGGGAGGAGGCCATAAATGCGATTGAGGATCTTGATGGAGTTGTGATTAGAAATTTTGCTATTGTCGTGCAATTTGCAAAGTATTCGAAAGATAAACCTATTGCCTCTCAGAAGTATTTTGATGGGGTTAAGAAATTTATTTCGGCCCCTTCTCATCATAGGTTGCATCCTAAACCCATTGAGTTTCAGAGCATTCAAAGAGTTTCTAATAGTTCTTCCTATGCTAATATTCTTAAAGAGGGCTCTAGTGGTAGGCTGAAATTGGTGGAAGCTAAGGAAGTGGGATTGGATTGGTTGCAAAAGAGCGCAGTGGGTAAATTGATTAATTTTTGTTATGTGAATACGCTTCAAGATCTTTTCATTAGCAATGGTATTTGGGATGCTCAGATTCGTCATATGGGTGGGCTCAATGTTTTAATTTCTTTCGATTCTCTTGAATCGTTGAACGAATTTCTCAAAGACGAATCGAAGGTGTTAGCAAAGTGGTTCTCTTCTGTTCATGCATGGGATAATCAAAAGATCCCTCCTTCAAGGTGTGTATGGATCTCTTGTTATGGTGTTCCTCTTAATGCTTGGTGCTCTTCTACCTTTATTGAAATTGGAAAGCTATGGGGTGATGTGATTAAGCTTGATGAGCTAACGGAGAAATTCATTGCTTTCGATAAAGGGCGTATGTTTATCATAACGGATTATCTTGATTGCATTAATGAGGTTGTGCATATTAAGATCAATGGTGTGATCTTCCCGGTCAAAGTCATTGAAGATCCCATGGCAGAAACTTCTTGGGAAAAGCGTGTGTTTACTTCGATTAAGATCAAGAAAGGGAACGATAAAGAGGAGAATGAGATCGTAGTTGAGACAGATCCGGGGGATGATGAATCGCTCGACTTCGATGTAGACAAAGCTGAGTTGGAAAATGAAATGGAAATTGTTGAGGAGATGGCAGAAACAAATATGGAAGCTGAAAAGGCTATTGGGACAGAAGAGGGTGCCTTACAACTTATTAATGTAAACATGCAAGGATGTATTGATAAGGCAGCTAATTCTTCTTCGAGGGTTGAGACATCAGCTTGGGGAAGTGGAAGGGTCATGGATAGTATGCGAGAGATGGCAGCAAATAACACAACTCTCAATATTAATTTGGACCCTTTAACTTTTGTAAGGCTGAATAAGTGCATTCAGATTCCAAGAGCAAGCCTTAGTAATTTGGCTGATAATCAAGACAGTTGGGTGGAGGATTCAGTTAAGGAAAATCCAGTATTTGCTGAAGTTTTAAGAGGGGAAAATGATGAGGATGAAAATATTCCTGAACAACATATTGAAGCATGCCGAACTGAAAATGATCCTTTTCCTGCTCCAATCAAAGCTGCCATTAATGGAGTAAAAGGAAAGAAGAAGAGGAAGACAATTGATGATATTCTGGGATTTACAAGGGGCAACTCTTTCAATAACAAGAGTAGGAATAACAAACCAAAGTGTGCGGTTTATAGATCTGCCGTTGCAGCTCTAGCTCTCTCTGCATCTATCTCTTCAGATGGAGTTATCAATAGAAATAGAATAATTTTGGACGAAGCTCAAGCAATTTGGACCTGCAATAAGATCATGGGGTTGGGGTACGATGGTGAAGAGGATGAAGTCATAAGCAAATTTGCAGATTTGGTAGCTGAAGACCTGGACAGAGCTGACATAGTGGCAGGACAGGCCTAGTCTTCTAATTCACTGAGTTTTTGGTAGTTGCCGCCTTTGAAGCTGCAGGTTGGTTTTCTTTAGCTTGCTTTTCGAGTTGGGGCTTGGTGGGGTGTGTCTTAGTTTTTGGGTGGGGAGGTGTCTTGTCTTGAGTGGGAGGTGGGGGTGTTTTTGTTTGTGGATGTTTGGGGTGTATTCCTGTGGTTTTGGTGCTATTTCGTTGGGTCCTTTTGGGGGTGGCCCCGTTGGGCGTAGTTCGGATTGATTTCTTATCAATCTTTAGAGCTTGATTAGCATGCTCTCTTATTTGTTCTTCTTTATTTATATAATATCCCTTTTTCGCCGTTCAAAAAAATTAATCCTTATCCAAGGGAGTGGACAATCCCATTCTAGGACGGAGTAAAACCTGATCAGGAGCCTTGTGGGGGAAGCAGTAATTGGTTAAGGCTATGAATAACGGACTTCGGATTGGTGCTGTGTAGTGAGTTGCAAAACACCGAACATGCTGTGTACCTACGAGCCGTCGGATCGTGCATCCGACGGCTCAGATCTCATCTCGGCAACTAATGATTGAGAGCCGTTTATTGCCGAGACAGACGGTAATTGGTTAAGGCTATGAATAACTATCGGTTTCGCTGGTGTACGTCTTTATCCAGGTTAATATTTTTAGGATCATAACTTAATTAATTCTAAAAAAATACAAAATTATTTTATTAACTTTGAAAACTATTTAAGCCACTCTTGATTTGAGTAATATTGAATAATGATTCAATTTGGTATAGATTTAAGTGGAGGAATGGAGAGAGCATTAGAATTTTTACTCAATTTTTTTTGTTTGATGAAACTAAGGCAACGTACAGACTGAAGATCACTTGTTTATATCAAATCATTTTGAATCGACATAAAAAAAATAGAGAAAAAGACAGGCAACAAGGTTTTAATGATTGGTTTGACTTATCATAGGCGTGGTCTTGCGGCTCTTGCCCTACGGAAGTGGAAGCTGTCATCGAAGATATTCGCTTCGATCGGTTAGGATTTGTGATTTTCTTTTTATTTCTAGGTTGGCGAAGGTAGTTGCGTACGCTTTAGCAACTTCGAATTTGTGAGATTCTAGTATTCGTATTTGGGAAGCTAGACCTTTTGATTGGTTACTGGATCTTCTTTGGAACGATAATTGTTTTCTTTAATGTACTGCTTTATATGATCTTTGTTATGAATGAAATTTCGTACCATGTTGACAAAAAAAAAAGTTTTAATGATTACGATGGTTCACCCTTTAAGCATTAGACTTTTATTTTACGCTTGTACCAGTTCAATATATAATGGGCAATGCATTCACGAACTAATTTGTATATTATGAAATATATTTTGACTTTATAACTAACGAAAGGGACCCTGTTAATTCTTTTGTGTAAATTTTTGGAAGCCCTCGAAGGCCACCCTGTCATCTTCCCCTCAGAAAAGGCCCCATTAACAGCCTGAAGAAGACTTCTATTAATTTTATGCTAGCTTCTACCAGTTCGATTTTTGTTCAATAATGGGCCATCCAATGGTATTTTAATTATGCCTTGCCCACACATAGAATTGGAAATTCTGCAGTGCCCTCCTCTATTGTGCACCTAACAGGACAGATCCGGACCGTCAATCTCGGCAATGAATTGTTTAGATGTGTTTGTAAACTATTACCGGTCAAAGTTAATTACTATCGGTAATAATTAACAAATATATCTGAACTATTTATTGTTGAGATGGACGATCCGAATCTGCCCTGTAGACACTACAGAGAGTGCCCTGCCGCATCGTTGGATCCGCCCAACACTTATTGTTTTCTATATCATTATTTTATAAGCACTCCATAAATAGAGTCTATGGCTCCTAGATCAACAAAGCATATACCATTACCTTCATAGGAGACTGAAAGATTGGCAACAAAATTGAGAGGAAAGATCTAATGAGGAAATTGGAAGCCCTCTCCATCCTTTCTTTAACTCTTCTTTTGAGCTCACTTGCACTTTCTCAAGGTCAAGCTCTACGACCTGATCAAGGTATGATCGATATTCTGAAACCCTTACTTTTTAATTACTTGAAAATTGATAGCCGTCTACTTTATCAATGAACTAGTGAAACCGACAGCGTATGTGGTGTCCCTTTAAACCCTCCTTCGCTGTACATGTTCCTTCAGATGATTCGCCTTTCTGAGATGCTACCGGCTTCGGTCATCGAGTTTAAAATTGTCATGGTTTTATCTTGAACTGAGGCGACTTATCGAACTCTTTCGCTCGAAATAGGGGAGGCATTCCATGCTACGTATGCACGAACAATTGTTCAGTGCTATTTATAAGTTTGGCTAATATATATCTCCCATTGGAAATTAGTACATGCAATATCCAAACCCCATAAATAAATTTCCTTTCCTTCGAATCCAATCCCTTTCTCATAGTACTGATCACAACCAGTATATAGTCTTAAACTGGTACTGTCCTGTCCATCTGAAATTCACCTTTTGCAAAAAAAGGGAAAATTATTGGTACTTCCATGACGGCCATTAATTTTGACCGCTTGACACTCTCGCATCTCTTCTCACTATGACACCCATTTGCTGTAAAATATGGTACAGGTTACTCGTCTGCGTCGCAGCGGCGACATCACCCTATGCTTGCTCAAGAAAAGCCATTAAAAGGTCAGTTTTACCATTTCAACTTTCGGTCTTATTATGTTTATTTAGGGTTTTGTTCTGGGCCTCTTCTACAAAACCCATACCATACGTTGTTTGGTCTCATTTCACATGCATTTATGTCTCTCGACATGGTTTATATTGGTATTGCAATACTTCCGGAGCGTTGGGAAAATACTCATAATCGATAGAGGCTAATAATTTTTTTTTTTAATTTCAAAGCAAATCTTTTATATTTTGAAGTAAATAAGGGAAAATATTTTAATCCCTTCTACTCTAAATATAATCGACAAAAACTACCCAGACTATAGAGTTTTTAAAATTGGATGTTGTGTCTTTAATTCATATTATTAGGTGATGATTAAAGTGAATTATTAATAACCTTATTCTCCATTTTATCCCTCATCCAAATTAACCAAGTACTATTTAATCCTTCATTGAAACCAAACCAACTAATTTCTCTGTCCCAAAATGTTAAGACATTTCTGGGATAGCGTGCCATTTTAAATTCCCTATATCTTTTAATGTGAATGTTAAAAAATATGCAATATAGATATTGTTTGATGGATTTTAAATAATTCTATTAAACAAAGTTTTCAAAATTACATAAGAGTTTATAAATCGAAAGATATAAGCAATCTAAAATGGCACACAGTCCCAAAAATGTTTTAACATTTTGGGACGGAGGGAGTACTTTTTAATTCACCTCCCATAAAAATCACATTAATGTGAATCTGTCCTCTATAATAACTTCTACTACTATCTTATCCACCTCCATAAATAATACTCCCAAACTCATTGCACATTCAATTGGGCCGTAAGGATACAAAGTTTCAAACTAAGAATACAAAAACGATATATCCAAAACAGCAGTATAATTAACAAAAACAAGTATTGTCGTTCGTGGTATTTTTGCATGTACCCAACCAATTTTGGGCTAATAAGCTAGCCAAATGGCTTATTTTTTTGTCCTTGTTAAATTTTTTTCACATTTGTTAGTTTTTCGTCGATTTCTTTTGGATTATTGCTTATGTCATGACAAGAGGAATCTAGCTAATAAGTAAAAATTTACGATTGAAACCCAAAATTTTCTGAATAAGATAACTAAAATAAGCCAATTTTTTGTCTTTATTTAAAAAAAAATATAGATTTCGATCATAAGTTTCTAACTTTTTAGATTCCTTCCATCATGACAAAGCAATAATTCACAAAAAAATCGACGAAAAACTAAAAAATGTAAAAAAAATAAAATAAACAAGAACAAAAAAAAAAAGGCCATTTGACTCATTAGGCCGAAATAGGCCCATTTTTGTAGGTAATCAAAACACACCACATAACAGACAACTCCAAAACGCATCTACCAAATTTCCTTGTTTGAGTTTTCCTTTTCTTTCAATATGAGTATAGTAGGTTTGTGTGAACAAATGGCTCTTGACAGAGCTCAATGGAGGAAAATGATTCATGTAGCCAACCCCAAGTAATTGGGACTTAAGGCTCGGTTTGGTTTGGTTTGGTTTAGTTTTCCTTTTCTTAGAATTCAATATCCGAATATAGCGTTCGTGTAATCACGTACATTTGTATGATATAATATAGGAAGTATGTCATATTCAATATCCCAGTTTTAGTTTTTTTGAATAAGAAGATAAAAATAAACCCACTAAAACTGGGTTTTGATTCAATGTCTTTTTTGGACCCAATTTTGATTTTCTTCAATTTTCACATGTGCCAATCATGTATTTACTAAAGTCCGATGAACACGATTTTCGGTATGATTAAGGTTCTTGCTGAACTCTACATAATGAACGGGATCATCCAAATGTGATCGGAAAATGACTGGAAAATTAGAAACTCCCCGGAGGGGATACCAACCCCCGTTGTATACCAGGAATACATAAAAGTTTCTCGTGTAGATGTATGTATGTATGCAGAAAGTTTCAAATGAGAATCTCTTAAAATGCGGACCCCCCTTTCCTGATCGAATTTTGATGATCCAAGCCTTTCAATGTATTCAGAACATGATTTTAAGGGTATCCGTGAGAAATAGGCAAAAGAAAAAGACCGGGAAGGGATTGATTTGAGCAAATTTTTACTGAACTGTTCAATAAAAAACTGTTTGGATTTGTTTTTGCTGATTTCTCGCAAGTATACTTAAAATCACGTTTTGATCACATTGAGCGGCTTGAATCATCAACATTCGATCGGTAAATAGAAGAAATGGAGAGATCCGTATTTTAACTAAAATGAGGACCCCCTCATAGAAAACAGACTGTGTAAAACGAGGACCCCTTATGGACATTATGGCATACTGATCAGGTTCACCTTTCTCAAATTCAATATCGATCTCAATGTAATTAACCTTGTATAGTTAATTCTTTTCAATAATGATGAAATGAATTTCAGGGAGGCGGTGCAAATTTAACTTCGGATTACCAGAGGGTACCAAATGCGGGTCCAAAGGGAACCAGTCGTGCAAAGATCGCTACAATCGTCCCCCATTGCACGTTCAGGAATGTGAATGTCAATCACATCTACCTCCTGTACCTGGCAATTACTGCGCATGCCGTTTTTCTTGTTAATAGTAATTTCAATCAAAATTCAATAAAATGATGTTTTTCCAAAAACATCTGTCCTGTGATTCTTTTGGACGATGTGTGACGAAATACTATTATTTGTTAGGCTATTTTGAATAATTCAAAATGGCCTAACGAAAAAGCATCGATCGTATGACTTCCTTTTAGGTATTTCGTTACATATGACACCCCCAAAAAATACAAAAAAAGATAGTAGATGTTTATATCTATGTCACTGCTGTTTAATATTGGGGCGGAGGAGGTGTACGTTTGTTTACGCCGAAAAGTAAATGATTGTTAACTTGAAATTTTAGAGGTTTTTTTTTTTTTTTTACATGCACCTATGTAAGAATGTTTTATGGTTCGTGTTCACCAGAAGAACTTCAGAGACCAATCCGGCTTAAAGAACAATTAAACCTAACTTGAAAAACTATTGGTATGGTTAATGATGAGAAAAAATGGAGTTGTGCAGGGACCGGACACTCTAGCCACGCCCTTGCGTCCACCCCGGACTGATTGACGATTATGGTGATTCATGTTTTTTGCCAATATAGTATACATCAGCGAAGGTTAGTTGGGAAAGTTAGTCAATTAGTCCACAGAGGCTATCCATAGCCTTGAATCCACAAACCATCCATAGCGGGACTCGAACCCTGGTTTCCCATAAGGAAGAGCTAGGATCAACTGGCCTGGGCTACAAGCCCATTGGTTGGTGATTCATGGTTTTTTTTTTTTGTCAAACGGAAATAATATGAAACTAGCGAATCCAAGTCACAGGGTAAGGTACCATATTACACACCATCCTAAAAAGGAGGAAATACAAGAACAATCAGTTTTGATGAGTTACTCCTGTTCTGTGTTTTGTTATTTATAGTGTTAAAAATAAGGTAAAGTCCACTTTGACCTCTTATGGTTTGAGTCATGTGCGGATACATCCCGTATGTTTGAAAGTGTGCAATAACACCCCTGTGCAGTTTGTGAAGTGTGCACATGACATCCAATTTCGTCTATAATAATGTCAAGTGTGTGATGGACGCGCATCAAAAGTTCGATATACGTATCCTCATCTTCTCCCTTGATTCATCTTCTTCCTTAATCTAACCAATTCATCCCATGTACTAAAAATTACATTTGAATTGTTGATATTGTAAATTTTGACAAGTACCACATCTATACCAAAATTCAAGTTGATCAAAAAATGAAAACCTCATGGTCAAATTGAATTTATTAAGAAGGAAATTTTCAAATTTAAATTTATCATTCATCTTAAAAAGAATTAGATCACTGAGTTATTGATATCTGATCAGTTCAATGAAAACTGCTCGGATGAAGCCCTTTCCGGTCATTTTTTTTGCTGATTTCTCACAGGGACCCTTAAAATCACGTTCTGATCACTTTGAGCGGCTCGGATCATCGAAATTCAATCGGGGAGGGGAGTCCCGCATTTTAATAAAATGAGGGATCCCTCACCGGAACCTAACTCTATATATATATATATTTATTTATTTATAGAGATGCTCTACAATTTGATGCATGGAATATCTTCAGTCTATCACTGAGTTATTGATTTTTTTTCATTCAACTTCCCTACAATTTGACTGTTTAATCAACTTCAGTCTATTGCTACAAAAAAAATAAAAAAATTTAAAATTGACAAAGGAAAAAAGGCTTACAAATATACGAGACTCGAACCTAAACATTAATTTGTCCGGATCGATAAGGAGTCTCTTGTTCTGAATGATTTATTTTGATATCACGAAAATCAAGGATTAATATTCTGAAAAGAAATCCCTGATATTCCTATATGTGGTGGCCCCAGGGATCATCCTGTCTCTTCGCGAGCTTCATAGGCATCTATCTGTTGAAACAAGACAAATGACATGTTAACAATGGCAATCTTTAGGGGCAAAAAAAAAAAAAAAGCCTTTAAGCTTTAGATAAACTCAGTGACCTTTTCTTTTAAAGCATACGTACAAAAATTAATAATAAATTTGCATAGAAATTCATATTAACTCTATGAAAATTCATGACCTCGAGACAAAAACTCATAACACATAAATTAATGTCATGAATTCGGTTGAAGTTATGAAATTATAGTATATATGTAAATGTTAAAAATTTCTATTCAAAAGTAATAAGATCGAGTTTTTTTTTTTTTTTTCAAGCGGATCAACGGGGATTAGGGGTAGTTAGTAAGTTATTTCACAGATGGTTCAAAGGCTGTCCATAGTTCTGAACTACAAACGCCCATGACGGAGCTCGAGCCCTTCATCCCTGGGAATTGTTTTCAGATCAAGTGAATGACAAATAAGAGTATCTCGAGCAGATATTGTAAAAATTAGATTTAAAAGTGTATTTTGCTACTTATTTAGCATTTTGTTTTATAAAAAAAAACCTTATTATGTACTCCCTCTGTCACATTTTTAATTGGGTGTAAAAATACAAAAAAAAAATACACAAAAAAATATTTTTCGGGGATTTAAAAAAATATTTTTTGGGGATTTAAAAATGCACGATATTTTTTGTAAGGAACATTTAAAATGAGACGGAGGAAGTATTTGGTAAGAATATCTCTCCAACAAATGAGAAGCTAAAGGAGAAGCAAACTTACGAGGGACATGGGAATTTGAAGTCTCGAGCAGTTCCCTTGCAGCCACCTCCAAAGCAAAAACAAGGGTAAAGATCAAAATGACTTTCCAAAGTACAAAATACATTTTCAGAGCCATTTTTCTTGGTATAATTAGGGAAGGGGATCTAGGGTTCATGACCTTTTATAGCACAAAATTAATTAAACTAATTAAGACATGGGCCACAAGAAAGTCTTCACAGAAGACTTGGACTTTTTTGATCAGGCAAAGGGAATTAGTGCCAGCACACGGTCAAAAAGAAGTGAGAAACTTATTTACGGCAGAACTGTGAACAAGTTTTTGCGGAATCGTGCAATCGCAACAATCCATTTCCACAATTAATGATTGAGATTATTTTTCAATTTTGACCGGTTAAAATTGATTTTCAATTTAGATAGTCCAAAAATACTTTTGGACGCATGCGATTAGGCCCCGTAAACCTATTTTTACGGAAATCTCCGTAAGAAAATTCTCCAAAAAGAAATGGTCAACAAATTCAATAACGTTTAAGAAAATTCAACGTATGTGGGCTTGACCTTCGACGGTTCCACTTCAACCAGTTGACATTTCTACGCTTATAAATTTTTCGTTGCTTTCATACTTATTCGAAGTGGTGATAAAAGAAAAAAAAAATATTCGCAGTTGATTGGTTTCTGTTCAATTAATAAAATATTCGTCTAGGGTTCACTATAGAAAACTTGTAATCCAGTTAGTCTACTTCTAATATTTGTAACCCATCTAGTCCACTAATATAGTTCAGTAAGGCCTTAAGTCCACTTCTTTTAAAAAGAAATTAAACCAAAAAAAAAATACGCTCTTGTATAAGCTGTCATATAGAGAGAAACCCTAGACCAAAAATAAATCTGGAGCACAGCCTCTTCCTCCTCCTCCTCCTTCTCCTCCTCTCTCTCTCTCTGTGTCAGCGCCAGAGAAAAGTCGTGGACAGATGCCACGTTGCGCTCGGCACCACCGTCGGCGTAGTCAAGGAGTTCATTCATGGGCATGGTGACCTCGCCGATGTCCTTGTCGCCCAGGTTTCTTTAGAGGCTGACGATAAGAAAACGAAAATGTTTTTCTTTAGAGAAGGACTATTATCCACCTTCATTTTTTTGTTTTCCTTCCCTAGTTAATGTACTTTTATAAATCCTGACCTGTCTTGTTCTTTGTGTCTGTTTTTATCTGATAAAACTTTTGATTTCTTTACCCCTAAAAAAAGTTTATATCCTTCATTTGACTAGTCTTTTTGATTGATTCGATTTCACTTATCATTAGTTTGGCTTGAGTTGTGTTGCTTTACAATTCTATCACAATTTGTATTATTCAATTTGACTATTACATCACGAGAAATGATGAGTTTTCTTCTCCAGGAAAGTTTATGCGAGAAACTTGCTAGTCATTAAATTTGCTTTATCTCAATTGAAAGGGCGTCGGCGATCGAGACAATGATGTACACGTCCATTTTGGAGATCAGGTTCACATCTTTCATGTTCTCGGCCGAGACCACCGTTATATACAGCGGACGATACTCCATTGATCTTTTTGAAACAAAAGGTTTCTTTAAGGGATCTTGTCTTTTGATTTTTTTTGATGATAGTATGTGAGAAACGGTGGAGATTAGAATCAAGGTTTGGGAGTCTATATGTACTAGAGATTGGGCACACACAATTGAGAGGGGATGGAGAGAGATCAGGGGTAGATGTTGCGATGGCTACCGGTCCGTCAGTGCAAGGGAGAAGAGAAGGGGCTTGGGTTTCATGGTTATATCTCTCAGATTTAGCTTTGTTTTTGATAACATACAGAGAACAGAACGTAGGGCCAAAAAATTTAGTTCAGTTTGATTTGGTTCGGTTTTTGTACTATGTTCAGTTAGGTTCCTTTTTTTTTTTTGGATAAAATAGAGTCCTCCTCCCTTTGACCAAGAACGTGGAACAAAAAAAAAAAATCGGTTTGATTCAATTTGGTGTGGTTTCAAATTTAAAATACACACGATTTACACCATTACTTACTTTTAAAAAGACTAAAGTCAATTGCCAAAGTATAACTCAATATTGGGCAAATTTACAAACTCAATAATGAAATCTGATAGAAGAGTATATTAGATCTTGAAAAAACAGCAGAGGCGGCGGTGTTAGTATGGTAATGTATAGATATGTATTAGAGGCCGAGGCACGCGCAATGCGTGTACAAGTTGAATTTTAACAAAATTTGTTTGAACTTCCCGTTTATTGTTTGATCAAATTTTGACAATTCTGTCAAAATTCGATTTGCACACGCATCGCGTGTGCCCCAGCCTCTAGTTTACACTTATGCGCACGCGGGACATGATCGATTTTTTATCTCTCTGTATTCGGCTAAATGAATCGAATCATTCGGAGGACCAACCTCGCTGTTTAATTGCTAATTTAGAAACTCAATTAAAATCGAAACAAAACTTTGTATATTAATGGCTTATTTGCAAGGACACTCCTTCAACTATCACCGTTTGTCAACTTCACCCCCTCAACTATAAAACTCAACAGCTTCACCCCCTCAACTATTAAAACTCAACAACTTCACCCCTTCCGTCCAGTTTTGCTAAGAAATGTTAAGTTTAAAGGTTAAAATGGATGGAAAAACAGAATGGTGGCCAAAAATGCCCTGCCCTTTTGGCGGGAAAATAGTTTTGGGTATTTATAACCTTTCTCTCTCTCTCTCTGTTTTACACATACACCAAAAAACCCAAATCATACTCTCTCTCATCCCGTCCTCTGGTCTCTCACCTCTCTATCTCTCACATCTCTCTCACCCACCAAAGCAGGTATGTCTCTACTGCTCTATCTCTCTCTCTCTCTCTCTCTCTCTCTCTAATCTCTACTGATCTCATCTCTCTCTCTCACCCATCGTCTCTCTCTCTCTCTCTAAAAGTCAGATTTTGAAATTACTCATGTTTCTTTGGAGCATATGCTGTGTTTGGTGTGTCCAGTGAGAAATCCGAAATGTACACTTATATATCTTTTGAAATTTCTCATCTCAGTCATATATATCTCTCCCCCCACTCTTCTGCCCTCCCCATCTAACTCCCATCTAACTCCAAATTTCAAACCAAACTCTCAAACCACAAACCCAAAAAACCCACTGATTTGAAAACCCACTCAAACCCAGATTGGCCATGAGCAGCTCTAGTAGCTACACCACCAACCTATCTCAGTACGATGGAGATGAAAGATGCAGATGTGGTTGGAGGGTTGTGATGCAAACGTCACTAACTGTGAAAAATCCAGGAAGAAGGTTCCTTGGGTGTAGGAAGTACAAGGTAATTTGTTGAATTTTGGAGTACGCCAAATAATGTAACTGTTAGTACGTTATGTTTATGTTTATGTTCAACTTTTAGTAAATTATGTTTATGTTGAACTATAAGATAATGCAATATGTTTATGTTTTAATTTCAGAAAGAAAATGGATGCAATTTCTTTGTCTGGATAGATCCTGAAACGTGCCCTAGAGGATTGGAATATGCCAAGATCATGCAAGCGAAAAAGGAAGAACTAGAGAAAGAAGTTGAAGAGTTCAAAATGATAATTGAGAGGTTGGAAAGAGGAAGACAAATGGTGGAAGAAGAAAATGATGCACTGGTTGTCAAATTGGCAGACTTGACTGAAATGAATGTCAACCTTACAACAACTATCGAAGCCCTAAATGGACAGATTGGAGCAATGAAGACTAAAGAGATAGGACCAAGTTATTTTAGGAACATCATAGTAGTGGTAGTCATTGTGTGTGTGATTTGTGTGCTTATGTCAAGTGTGAATCATAATACCCCTAACAACCAATATTTGTATTTGCCTTAACTATGAATGAAAAGCATGCATGTTCCACTATGGTATTTCATGGCTTTTAAATGCAGATGTTCATATATGAAAACTATGTAGAGTCCAGACTTGAATACCAGAGACATAGCCCAAGCAAGGGCAACAAAGAAAACAGAAGAAGGAAATGAATGAACAGAAGAAGAAGCAGCAGCAATTAAACCTCAAACCCATTCCACTGAAATACACCACCTAGCACAAAACACAAACTTCAACTACCAAGTTCCACTACATTTGGGAAAAGAAAGCTTTCAGATTAAGGGCAACAAAGAAAACATAACCAGAGCAGAATGGGGCAGCTCACTCTTAGAGGCTGCATCTCCCCTTTTCATTACTTATTACACATACAAAACTAACACAAGTACTAGAAGCATTGCAATAAAACATAATCAGAGCAAAATGGAGCTGCAATCAGTACCTACAATCAACAGAACAGCAGTCCATTCCTGGTATAACAGAGCAGAACAGAGGTAGAACAGACAGCCAGTCCATAATAGAGCAGTCCAGTCCATCACTACCAGCGGAACAGCAGCAGGACAGGGCTGCTATAACAGCAGAAAAACAACAGAACAGGTAGCCATAACAGTCATAACAGGTATCCCATGACAGCAACAACAAGATCAATAACAGACCACCATAAAACTGGACAACAATAGCAATAGCATAACACATTTTTTATGTACCAAGACAACAGTAGCAGCTGGACTAACAGAACAACAACACCAGTTTGAAAGTACTAATAGAAGAACAACACCAATAGAGGTACCAAAAGGTTACATTTCATTCATTCATTCATTGAATTCAAAAGGTTACATTGCATTCATTTCATTCAGTAGTTCCAACCCATAAAAGAAATATGTGGATTCTAGTTAATGGATTACACATTGTTCCAACTGTGTGTAAACATTACACATTGTTTCCAAAAGACTTATCCTACACCAAAGGACTTATCCTAATCCATTTCCTAAAGCAGATTCAAGTGGCTGATTTTTGGGTACTTGGGGTTGAACTTGATGGTTGAGTGCTTGGCATTGCGGTACTACCACTTCCACCACCACTGCCACATGATGCTGCAGATGAAGTTTGTGGTTGAGTCCAAAATATGGCATTCCCCATCCTTGTGGATCTTCTCCATCCCTACATTAACACCATGCATAACTTAGCTTATTGTATGGACTAAATTGTAAAGTATGGGCATGAGGTTAGTGTATTACCTGTGGTGTTGGCAAACCCACCCTTGGAGCACCTCCAATCCTTGTTATTGGTGCTTTACCTCTACAAACTATGGGCTGTTTACCCTTCTCACAGTTTACACCTTTGTTTGTACCAATATCCACCCTAGTGTTAGGATTTGTTTCTCTAATCACAATTCCAGGAAGTGGAGCAGTGGTTCCACCTCTTCCTCTTCCTCTTCCCCTTGGGGCAATAGTGCCATACTTTGATGAAGGATCACCACCTCTTCCTGTGCCTCCAACCACCATTGCACCACTTCCTGTACCAGTCTTCTCTCCTCTAGCACTCTTACCTCCTCTTCCTCCTTTACCAGTCTTCCTTCCTCTTCCTCTCCTTCCTCTACCACTACCTCTCCCACTATTGGCTCTTGTTTCCTCTGCCACTTCAATTTCATGTCCTCCAACCATTGCTGTTTCCATTGCCACTTGACATTCCTGTACATCAAATTTAAGTAACATTTCAAATATGCCTTAAAAAATAATAAAGGAATATGGTAAAAAAATTGAATTTTCCTTACTTGGTCAACTGTAGTGCTGTTAGCCTTTTGAAGGCATGTTCTGGCATTATGTCCCGGCTGCTTGCATATGCTACACTTGAGAGTTGTGTAATACTTCCTAACACCTCCATTGGGTTTCTTTGGTTCATCAAGCCCTTTCCTTCTATTCTTCTTGGGTCTACCACTCTTCTTTCTTAAAGGGGGAGGACCTATAGGATCAAATTCTGTATGAACCCACATTGTTTGGTCAGGAATTGGTTTGATGATGAAGTTGTATATCTTGGCAAATGTACTTATATGGAAGCACTCATCAACATAGTCCAATGGGTCACTTTTATCTTCTATTATTGCAGCCATACCATGTGAACATGGTATCCCACTGACATCCCACTTCCTACATGTGCATGTTCTCTCTCCTATGTCCACAACATGGGTCCTAAGTACAGTAAGTACTTCGAATATTCTGCCACCACTGTAAATCACCTCACATTCCCCCATTAACTTGCATGCTTTCTCAACCCTTCTTCTAATTCTTGGACATACATTACCCTTCCAGCCTTGGTACAATTGATTTCTTGTTTGCAACCTTGTCATTAGGTACCTTCTAATACTTTCAGCCATGGTCAGTATTGGTTGGTCCCTTGCATCTTTGATTGCTCTATTGAATGCTTCACTTGTGTTATTGTCCATTCGATTGCATTTAGACCTTGTTCCATACATGCACCTAGCCCATGTTGAGGGTTGTTCACTCATCAAATACTCATATGCTTCCTCATCAATTGATTTAATGGCCTCCATAGCTTGGTCAAATTTAGAAATTGTGTACACCGATGCAGCCCTCCACATGAGGTCTTTCCACTCCTTACCCTTGTACACTTTACTAAAATTAGAGTACATGTGCCTAATGCAGTATCTATGTTCCACAGTTGGGTACAACTGTGCAAATGTTTGTGTCAATCCCTAAGGGAAACAAAAAATTGTAGTTAAATATAAGCAACATGTAATGAAGTAAACAAAAGCAGTGATTAAGTAAAAAAACAGTTAGGCATACCTTCTGCCTGTCAGATATGAAGCACCAACCCCTTTCCTCTGGATTGCATATCATGTCCATCAGATTCTCCAAGAACCAAGTCCAACTTTCTTTTGTTTCAGCCTCCACAACAGCAAATGCCAAAGGAAACATCTGATTGTTGGCATCTTTGGCAGTTGCATGCATCAATTGACCACCAAATGGCCCTTTCAAAAAACAGGCATCTAACCCAATTATTGGTCGACAACCTGCTAAAAATCCCCTCAGTTGTGCAGCATAGCTTATGAACATCCTTTTAAACACTGGTCGTTGATCAGGCAAGGGCCTATCCACCTTCAACTTAGCAGTACTATGTGGATTCTGTATTCTTACCATTTCACAGTAGTCTCACAACCTCACATACTGAACTCTATGATCTCCTTGAATCAGTTCAAGAGCCTTTCTCTTTGCTCTATAGATCTTGTTTTCTGAAACATTTAACAACCATTCTCTCCTAACTGTTTTCTTCATTGAACTGACCTTAGTCTCTGGGGCATCACTAACTTTGGCCAAGTACTTTTCAGAAAGCCAAGACGAGGTTGCATTATTATTAGTGTACTTCCTAGTACATGAATGTTCTTGATTTATCTTTTTTATTTGGAAGGATCTCTCTTCGTACATGGGAGAGGCATGAAGTCTAAAGCCACAATCATGTGTACACTTCACTGTGACCCTCTTAGACTCATTCTTCAAAAATTTAAACGTATACCCCTCCTTTATATGATATTCTCTCAACAGTTTCCTAAACACCTGCACATTAGGGAACTTCATCCCTTCTATTAATTCAGGCTTCTTCATTAAGTGCTTTTTGAACTCTGGAAAAATAGGTTTCCCATCCTCATCAATCGCATCATCAACCAAGTTGTTATCATCACTGTCAGAACTAAGGTCATCTTCTTCATCACCTATGTTTTGACCCAAGTTTTTACCTAAACCTACCAACGGAATATTGTCCTCTTCCTCCTCATCAGAAGACTCTTCTACCCCACTAAAAGACCCAGTGGAAGTTGAGCTATCATCATAGGGCAACCACTCAATGTCTGAGCCATCATCATCATCCATTTGGAACTCCATATGATCAGTTTCATTTGCATCCACACCTTGGACTACACCTTCCACTTCTAAGTCAACAATTTCTTGTCCTCCCTCTATTCCTAAGTCAACACCTCCATGTCCTTCCTCAACTTGTAAGTCAAATCCCAACTCAGTTAAGCAACCTTGGTCTACAATGTTACCTATCACCTCCTCATCCTCTGAATCAACCACATTAGGACAGTCAACATACATATCAATAGAGAAATACTTCATACCAGGAGAATGTGTTGCAAACATGTTAAGCATTTCATCATGAGAAGTCAATGCAACTAAACCATTGTTCATGTCAGTGTTGGGAAGTCTATAAAACACACTAATGTTATCTGCTTGTGAATATCCTGTCTCCTTAATTACAGACATGAAGTCATAAAATGAGAAGAAGTCTGGATCTACCTTACTTTGTGCAACAAACCCACCCAAGTATTCAACCTGGGCCCCCCTTACAAGTTTACCACCAACATGAATTTCCAAAGTACACCTGAAGTCAAGATTGTTTTCTCTGCAACAAATAAGTTAGATTATCAATAGGACCACCTAATTTAGGATTCATTCAAACTAAATTACTATACATAAGCAGCTAATAATGCAATTGTGTCACTCAAAAACAAGGTATAAAATGAGAGCAGAACAATATCCAAAAGAGCACAACCATATCCAAAAATACAAGAAGGAAGCACCAAACTTATGTTTCAAAAGATTCACAAAGTTATACAGAATCTCACAATTTTCTTGGCTTAGTCAAAGTGTGCAAAAGTCCCAGTTTAAGGGATTTCTCATCTCTTTTTTTCTTGTCCTTATGCTCAGCAAGTCAGGTCTTCTATATTGTTGGTCTGACTACTGGTCCTATGGAGTTTTCTGGACTGTTGAGCTGGACCAGGCAACACAGAGGTGCCAGTTCCATGGTTCACACTATTTTCAAGTTATCCCTAGTTGCAACTATGTATTGGCTGTGGAGGGAAAGGAATGGTAGGGTGTTTCAAAATCTCTGTAGGGATTCCTCCTCCAGTTTACAAAAATTAGTCAATCTTAAGGGACATTCGTTCATGCCTTAGCTCTTGGAGGAGGGTGAAGGCTTCTCATCAAAACTTAGCCACTGCTGCTTCATAGAGGATTCATACGAAGGTTTTTTATCAGAGATTGTTTTGGGACTGTTGGTGGGTTTTTTTCTATTTTCTTTTGGTTGAGTTTTGAGTCTAGGAACTCTATGTCTATGCCAGGATTAGTTCCTTAATTTAGGGTTCACAATATACAGTATATATACAGAATCGTACTGAAAAAGAACAAATACACACAGAATCCCCAATTTTTAATTCGGAAATTTAGGGTTTCGGTTCAAAACCCAAATTTTTTGAGAAAAACGACGTAAACCATTTAACAACTCCGAAGAAAGGAGGTCTCAAAATCGTACAGGAAAATAGCAAATTTATACAAAATCCCCAATTTTTAATTCCAAAATTTAGGGTTTCGGTTCAAAACCCAAAATTTTTGACAAAAACCACGTAAACCATTTAACAACTTCGATCAAAGGTTTAGGGTTCCAAATCGTACTGAAAATTAACAAATACATACAGAAACCCTAAATTTTAATTCAAAAAATTAAGGTTTCAGTTCAAAACCCAAAATTTCTGAGAAATAACACATAAAACATTTAACCACTTAGATCAAAGGTTTAGGGTTCAAAATGCGACTTACATGGTGGACATCGCAGAAACGGACGTTGTTCGTCGTCCACACTTCAGGGTTTTCAAAGCAGATGACCAAGAGATGACTGATGTTGTTCACAAACCGTGGGTTCTCTGAAACGAAAGGATTCATGTGGGTTCTCTCATGCTGCTGGTTCTCGAGTTCTCATGCTGCTTCTCGACTGAGGAGAGGAGTGAGAGAGAGAAGGAGTGAGAGTGAGAGAAAGGAGTGGGTCGAAGAGGTAATGAACTATCGAAACCCATTTTTAACATAAGAAGGGTATAATGGTCCTTTCACTCGTCTCCGTCCAATTTTTTAACGGAATTTTGACCAAGGGGTGAAGTTGTTGAGTTTTAATAGTTGAGGGGGTGAAGCTGTTGAGTTTTATAGTTGAGGGGGTGAAGTTGACAAACGGTAATAGTTGAAGGGGTGTCCTTGCAAATAAGCCTATATTAATAGCACGCAGATTGTCACACATGGTTATTCACTTTTATAGGGCAGTTGGTCCAAGAATGCTACAAGTTACAACCTCATAAAGCTAGAAACAACAAACGACAATGTTACAATTGAAGTTATTTATACAAGATTTCACTACAATTTTTTGTGGTAAGTAGAATTTCACTAGATAATTTATTTTTTTCCAATTATTGCTTGAAAAATATAGAAAAGCAAAAATAGCAGCCCACAACTACCTATGAGATTCAAACCCAAGCATTAGTCCTGATGAGGAGGCTCTTATTCCGGAAGAGATGAAATTAATTTTGTAACAAACCGAATTTATTACAAATTGTCGCACCTTTTATTACAAATTACAGTTCCGTTTATTACAGACGTAATTAAAATATTACTTTACTGAATAAAGTTGAAAAGTGCATTTATTACAAATTTTCGAATATAAAGTGCTCAAAGACACAGAGCCAACAACTAATCTACTGGTACAGCCATATATGGCTCGATCGGCTAATTCGGCCTTGTGTTCAGCTGTTATAGAAATGTCTTCAGAATACTTTATATCCTTGCCTGCACCTGGCGTTGAATATACCGCACTACCATGAGTTTGTGAAAACCCAATAGAACAACACAAAACTATCCTCACCCCAATGTATGCATGATATCCATAACCACAGAAGCACACATAATTAGAAATAACAACGGAACAAGAAATTAAACACGTAGAGTCTTATTAACGTGATCGACCCAACGATGTTCCCGTACACCATGTTCCCATTCACTGTGTTCCCGATCACCATATTCTGGTACTCTATGCTCCCAACCACCACCTTCGGCATGGCTTAAGACATAACACGGCTCACGACACAGCACGGCTCATGACATAACAAGGCCAGCTCACGACATCAACCCATCCCCGGGTTCTACCCGCTGCGGGTTAATCCATCAAATTACACCTCAACCATATTTCCAGATTTACCGCAGTACTCAGAAGTCCATCCCCATACTTGTTCTCAACATTTCTACTCATACTTTTAATATATTCTATTAAGCAATAAGTTAATAACAACCACAATAATAGTTTTGCGCCAAACTTTTGTAGGTTACTGATCGAGAGAAATCGGAAAATAATTTGTTTTACTTTTATCCAAGTATTTTGATAAATAACCATTTTTTAGCAAGAAAATGTTATTTTTTTACTAAAAAATGGTTATTGTTCAAAATACTTGGGTAAAAGTAAAAAAAAATTACTTTTTCGATTCCTCTGATCGAGACGAATCAATGACTCACAAAAATTTGGCACAAAATTAACAAATACAAAAAAAATTCAAATAAAGACAAAACTTTCAAATTTAAGTTAAGTTCAAAAGAATGGGGCCTAACGTTTAGCTAAGCATGCACATCCTAAAATTGCCAGGTTTCAAACATCTACGAGTCTAACGAAAAGACATGACAATTCTTATCGAGAACCTATATGTAAGCTTTGACAGAGTGATAGCTTAGCTTGCTTAGGAACAACTTTTATGTTTTACGCCATGCCCGAATCTGAGTTTAGACGAGGTAAACATGCGAACGAAATCAAGAAGTGCTATCTGCCACAGTTCACTAAAACTGATATTCCCAAAGATTCAACGGTTGGAATTGATCCAATCAAGTGTCCCGACGTAGCTAACTCGTTAACCTATTGTTCTGTCAAATTTAGGAGTGATCTAATGGCCCGATCGTTCTCTACGCGCTTCCAAAGTTTCTGCCAGAGTGCAGCGAAAAGGTTTCACAGCTGTTATGTTTAGTTTGAGCAGTTTTGGAATTTCAGCTATGTCTTTGTACACGCTTTTGGTGCCGAGAAGAGTTTTTCCCTAGTTCAATTAATCCTTTTCATGATCGGTCCGTGCACTAAACATATTAGGGCGTCAATGGGTGCAAGCCTAGAGGGGTTGATCCTCTTGATCGGAGAGAGCAAGAGAGGAAGAGAGTGCTTGAGAGGGAGACCAGGAGAGAATTATTTTGTAAGAGAGAGCTGACATAAGGGAGAAATGAATCTAGTCTGGCATGTATAGAAAGTGAGGAGGGATGGTATGTACAAAGAAATTTTACCCCGATATAACTCGGAATAAACTATTTAGAATCGGTCATAAAATACGTCAGTATTTATGACCAGTCATAGATAGTAAATTCCGAGTTATTTCTGAAGAAAATTTCTTTGCACGTAGTATTTCTGAAGTGAGAAAGACAAAGGAAACAAAAGAATTGAATACAAAGGAAACAAAAGAATTGAATAGCTGCTAAAGTGGTTGCCAGAAGTAGCTGGGAGAACTATGACTGACGGTGCAAAATCAGTCTTGTTTGGGTCACGGTATTCGAATTTCTTTCTTAGAAAAATACCCAAAATTCACCATATATATGCTCCAAAAAATAAATCAAACGTCGTCATGGTGTAAAAATTATTATCAAATGATGTATTTTAAAAATAAACTAACACATAGACATATTTATGCATGAACATATTATAATTTTGCGGGTCCTTACAAATTTCATGGGTTATGGCCCCACGGCTTATCGCGTCTGTGCAACTTCTCTACAGGTGACGTCTCTGTTGAACAAGACAATAATGGCATTTGTTTAGCAAATAATTTTTTTTTCTATATATTGAACTCTAAAATTCTTTTTTCAGAAACTACCCTATTTAAAAAGTCACTAAAGAAATAAGAAAAAAAGACTAATCAAATTTGACATTGTTTGTGTTTCGTTTTCTTATCTTCAATGACGGTTTTTTTTTTTTTAATCTTCAAAATATGGTTCATGTTTCGGTTATTATTCCAGCTTCTTTTTGGTCGAGATAAACCGAACAAGTACATAAAAAGCATCCAAAAATGTCACATTCCAAAGGGGACAAAAATATTACCATTTTGGCTAAAATTACCGAGAATCATTCTTAAAATTGCTACAATATAGATCCCTTATTCAGAGGAGTATGGTATGCAATTCTTGAATTGATCGCCTTACATTCATAATTAACCTTTGTATAAAAATACATAACATATGTAGAAAATTCATCATGTTTGTACAAAAGATTCACAACAGTTGTGAATCTTTTGTACAGTTGTGATCTTTTGTACAAACATGATGAATTTTCTATGTTTAATAAAATTTTCTTCGCCGTTAAAAAAAAGATTCACAACATCAAGACAAAATCTCGTGCAAAAAATTTATGAAGTCAAGGTCATTTTCTCAAATTTATACTCGAATATTATGTTTTTGTAAACAAATAATTAGTTGCGAATTCAAGAATAAGGTTACGAATTTGTATCAAAGTATCATAAAATTCTATCTATTGAAGGGTGAATATCTTATACACTCATATATATAAAGAGTTGGTATTCTAGCATTTTCGGAATATTATTTTCGGATCAAGTAAATAAACAGATATAAGAGGGGAAAACTCACGAGGGACAAGGGAATCCGAAGTCTGGAGCAGTTCCCTGGCAGCCACTTGAAAAGCCAAGAGGAGGGTACAGATCAAAAGGACTTTCCAAACCACAAAAAGCATTTTTAAAGCCATTTCAAAAAAGGACAGGGGATATACAGGGCTCATGTCTTTTTATAGCCCCAATAATACTACGAAGACTTGGGCAACAAGAAATCTTCAAAGACAGGGTCCTCTCCCCTTCTCTCTCTAGAAACTATTGCTCTCCCCTTCTCTCTCTAGCTTTGGGAATTTAGGGTTTCCTCTGGGCGGGGAGGCGCCACCGCCCTGCCTCATCCTCCCCTCCCTCTTTCTTCCTTTATCAAAAACTATTGGCATGGTAACGAAATGGCTGGAGGCAACGGTGCTGGTGGAAGAAGCTGGGGTTATGGCTCTTGACATCTGGGGTTCCTTCGATCTTTTATGGGTGCCGATTTGACAGTTACTTGGCAGTCACTTTTGGGGATACTGGACGGCGACAAGGGCGACGTCGTTCAAATTTGTTGAAAAAGAATCTAGCAGGTAAAGTCTAATCTAGTAACTAAGAGTTTAATTCTTACCGAATTGTGTGTACATAACAAATTTGAATCTTTGATCATGAAAATGACGGTCAAGATGCTACTGCTTTCTGCGACCTTAGTTTGAACTGCAGCGTGAAGGGAAGCCGAGTCATATTCAGAAACTTCATACTCCTATGTTAAAGGAATACCTTTGAAATAAACACTTCAAACATGTGTTTCTGTCCATTTTTGACAAGTGATCCTGCCTCGATAGCTTTGATATTTGTGCCTTAAAATAGAGTATTTTTTACAAGGCAATCACGCTAAGTTACTGGTTAGGTAGATGGACTTTGAATAATAACCATATATACGAAGGGTTCATGGTTGAAAATTCTCTAGATTCATTGCAGAATAAAATATATTTGTTTTTCAAGGACAATGAAAAAGTAGTAGATTCGTTAAAGGACCGCAAAGGAAACAATAACCGGAACGAAATCGGGTTTGGGTAAATAGATATGAAAAAATAAGGATTGTGATTTTGGCACTTTAAAAATTGATGGAGGGGTTCCAAAACTGAACTGTATTAATACACAAAATGACATCGTTTTGGAGCCCTTTTATCATTTTTTGAAGTGCTAAAATCAATTTCCAAAAATAATTAAAAAGCCTGTCCTTAAGAAGTCGCAATTTTGAATTTCATAAAGGTCAAATTAACATTCCAAACAACCAAAGCTTGGATTTCCCTTGTGGTGGCACTCTCACTACAAGAAAAATGAAAATTAGTGACGAAAAAGTGGCGACGAAATTTAATTTTGTCATTAAATGAGTATATTTGGCGACGAAAAAATAAATTCGTCACTATTTTAATAACTTTCGTCACCAATTATGCCTGTTTAGCGACGAAAAAAATATTTTCGTCACTAAAGGTACCCATTTGGCGATAAAATACATTTTTCGTCGCCGAAAGCTTAAAAAAGGTGACAAAATTATTTTTCGTCGCCAAAGATAATCATTTGGTGACAAAAAATATATTTCGTCACCAAATGCTTAACTTTGGTGACGAAAAATAATTTCGTCACCATTTTAACGCTTTCAGTGACAAAAAATATATTTCGTTGTCAAATGGATACCTTTCGTGACGAAATTTATGAATTACGCTTTGTCACTAAATGTATTTCGGACATAATTCTTTACTAAAATCTCCGATTCAGATAATTCAAATTGGGTTTGAACAATAACTCAATTGCCTATAACTTTCATGTTTATCAAAATTGCTAATTTTAATATTTAAAGGTCCAAAATTACATTCGAAATATATTTTCATGTTAAACATATGTGTTATATATTAGATATTTCAAATATTTACTGAAAAGTGTGTGTAGTGCAGTTGGTTGAAACTTGCGCGAAAAACTCAAGGGACTCGGGTTCGAAACCCAGCAGGAGCAAGAAAGATGGATTTCTTTTCCCATATGAAAACATCTTTCGCAACGAAAAATTTCGTCACCGATTTCTTATATTAGTGACAAAAAATTTCGTCACCAATGTGACCCATCGGTGACGAATTTTTTCGTCGTCAAAAAGCATAATAAGTGAGGAAAAAAATTTTGTCACCAATTATTCACTTTTTGGTGACGAAATATTTCGTCATCAAAAGACATTATAGGTGACGAAAAATAGATTTCGTCACCAGGTAGGAATCCTCGACAACCTTTAGTCGACAAATTTTTTTTCGTCACCTATATTATTTGTGACGAAAAACATGCAATTTGTGACGATTTTCATTCGTCACCCAATTGAATTTTTCTTGTAGTGTCTTGTGGTATCGTTTGCTATGTCAAGGGTTCGAGCCACGATACCCACACTCACCCAAAAAAAAAAATTTATTCCAAAGATCGGGGCCATTGAAAAATTGCCCGGCGGTTAGTTTTAGGGCCCCAAATATAATTGAGTTGAGTACAAACTAGTCTGAATATCTGTTACTAGAAAAAATAAAGGACGAAAAGTTGAACAATATATGCCTTATCTTTCTCACTCCTCAAATTCACCAAAACATCATAGCTTTTTATTCATTGTCATGTTTTTGCTTTTATATACTCCGTATATTCTTGTAATTTATCAAACATTTTTTCCCCCTCTTGTTCAAACAGATATGAAGGATAGGGAGCTTGTTGTTGCCCTTAAAAAACAACCATGATCTATATCTCACTAACCCAATATTACGGCTGATATATTTGAGATCAAGATCAGCTGGGATGTCCAATTCTTCGACAACGGGAATTTCATCGCAAAAGCTGAAATCCAGTCGAGACAGTGTATGAGTACGAAGTGGACTCCCTAAACGGGGAGGGGAAGGCGATCACTCGATTAATAACTTCTCATCTAGTGTTTGGTTTGGAGTATTGTTTGTAATAAGTATGAGAAATTGATTAATTCCCCTATGTACTTGTGTAATTTTTTTTTTTCTGGGTCAAACGGAAATACATTTTGTATGGACAATAGAAAATGAAGTGAAATTGTAATTTATCTCGTGGATTTAAATGTTTTGGAGCCATGGCTTTACTCCTATAGAAACATTTGTGTTTTTATCCTGACATCAACACTCAAGATGTTTTTCTCTTTTTCTTCTTCCTTTTCTACTTCATTCGCAAAAAACGTAAGAGGTTACTTTGCACTAAAGGAGAAGTACAAAAAGAGGATGGACAACTCGTTTATCTGTAGGGTGTATATCCAGACTGTCCATCTCAGTAATCAGTAATCCGGATTGAAAACAAACTTTTTTACTCTTTTAATTCGAACCGTTGAAAATACTCTTAGACGGCTTGGATGTGCCCTGTAGTCCTAGAAGGCACCCTTGCACTATAGGGATACTTTCCGATTCCGTATATCCCCAGAGATCATTTTTATTTTTATTTTTATCAGCCCTAGAGATCATTACGCTAAAAGTTTGTAGAAAAATGATTAGGTGAATAAATGTGCATTCAGTTATAATTGTGGTCAAGTTATGAGTTTATGACGTCTATCTAATTTCAGAGTACGTAGCAACATTTACACTTATGGGCGCGCGAATCAAGATCTATTTTTGATCTCTCTGTATTTGGCTCAATGAATCAAACCATTCGGAGGATCAACCTCACAACAACCCGCAGATTGTCAAACGTGATTGTTCACTTTTAGAGGGGCAGTTGGTCCAAGAATGTTTTTGTTAATTCATAATTAAGACGACATATAGAGATAATAGGGCCTCAATAGTTTGGATATTTGTGCCTTCAAATATATTTTTTCCTTGGCATATTTACGCTAAGCTATTGGAGGTAGATGGACTGTGAAAATTCTCTAGGTTAAAGTCAGAATGAAATATATTTGTTTTTCTTGGACAATGAAAGTAGTAGATTCGCTAAAGGACCACAAAGGGAACAATAACCTGAACGAAACCGGGTTTAGATTCGCTAAAGGACCACAAAGGGAACAATAACCTGAACGAAACCGGGTTTGGCTAATTGGGTATGAAAAAACAAATAAAAGGCTTGTCCTCAAGAGATTGCAAGTTTAAATCCCACGAAGTTTAAACATTCTAAATATTGGGGCCACTGGAAGATTGCCTAGCCGTTAGTTTTAGGGCCCCACGAATAGTCGAGCTTCGCACAAGCCGGCCCGAATGTCCCGTTATAAAAAATATATATAAAGGACCAAAAATGGAACAATATGCCTTTATGCCGAAATTTCAAAGTCTTCCATTTCTTAGTTGGAAGTGATTTTGGACAAGTGAGACTATATAACGCGGTCACGACCATCAAAAACTAAGTCCTATAAAGCAGAGTCTTTTTCATTCAAGCCATTATGTTCATCTAACGGATATTTTATAGGACTTGGATATTCTTAGTTCCACAAATTTTACCCCGTTCAGTTGCACAAAAAAGATAAGAAAATCAACTTTCACGTTGGAAAACATGCACTTTCCTCCGACATAGGTCTTGCCAAATGGAAGGATCTTTAGTTTTCATGCAAGGTTTCTTGTCAAAAGAACCCACACAACCAAATAAATTTTATTTGTTTTTTCTTTACCTCACTTCAGCTTTCTTGGGAATTCCTACACAGTATTTTCGCAACTGAACGGAACCTCTGCATGGTTTTGCTCAGCCTATTGTGGATCCTTCTCGAGCTCACTTAGATGATTGAGATTGTACATTTCTTAAATTTAGTTGAGAAAATTAACTACCCTGGAGATAATGTGGACCGGATAATTTTTTCTTTTTGAATAGAGAATTTTTTTATTTATTAATCTCTAAATAAGATACAAAAATTAATAGGACAAGGAGAATAACACATATGCCGAGTCGAGACCCAATCCCTTAATTAATTGGCAAGATGTCAACCAAAGAATAATCCAATGGGACAAGCTCAAACTTCTAAAAGGCCTAAAAGCACAAATAAAATGGGACAAGCCCAAACAATTAAGCCCAAATCAAACCCCAACAAAATCCTAGACTGCCAACAGCTGTGCCCCATCCGAACAGCATCAACCTGGATCCAAAACGCCGCCGCCATGAGGACCGCCGAGAACCCTCCGTATGTCGCCAGATATTGTAATGTGCTTTTGGAATTAACACGTCTTTGTTAACAAAAACAAGTTTCCGATCAATCTAGCTAATATCGAAATAATTTTCTTCAAGTTAGAGATGTTCTAAAATTTTACGGTATCCAGTCAATATAATTTTTGGCATGCCATAAGTACCGGACAAGATCCTAAACATGAATGGTCCTGATTATTAAATTGAATCCAAGAAGGGCCACAAATATATAGACGGAATGGACCGTTCCGTCCCTTTGAGAAACTGGAGAGAGACAAGAGACTCCAATTCCTATTTTTACATCGTCCAAGCACTTCCATTGAAATCTTGAACTTTTTTTTTTTTAAAAAAAAAGGGGTTATTTCATTCAATATATATATACCGGCCAGTAATATCGGTCGTAGCGGCTCTAAAAATTCTCCTAAGAGTGGTCGTTTAGAAAACTGGGTGATAAACCGGTTGAGACAAACACTATTTCATCTTCTGATATAGCTTCCGTGTTCGTCTCTTAAGTGGGTAATTCAACGAATAAAGAGGAATCGATAACAATCAGATGTTTGTTATTCAATATCTCGACTGATAAAAAGGGCGGACCGAGCCGAAAAACCGGGTGGGAGTAGAAGCTTCTCTTTCAATCATTCCTTCTCTCATTCTAACCTATCTGCAGCAATCAGTATTCCGGGCCCCCCCGTAAGTTCGACAAGAAAGGACTGGCATATCTCAAGTATTCATTCCGATTTTCTCCTACCACACCTGCTACTGTAAATCCAAACCTCCCATTGATACTTATTACCTTATTTTGGTAGACCGGTTTTGCCCTATGGCCCCTATATACGTGTTAAGCAAGCTTATTGTCTATTCACTGTTCTAACACAAATGGCCACCTTTTGCATAATGTAGCGCCGCTTCTGTCTCAGGACCTACATTAATATTTGTTGGATTTTGCCCATGTGAAAAAGAAAAAGAAAAGAAAATTATTATGGTTAGTTTGTTTTTAATTGGATCGATGGTGCAGCAGTGAAATGGATTTGACTATTTGGCTCTAGAATCCTCTTTTTTAATTAGCCGGCTGTGTTAAGTCCCAAGGTGCATTTGTTGCTAGTTCAAGTTGTACTGCATCCATCCAGATACTTCTCGGCAGATGAAGAGGCTTTTTGCTAGCCTTATGTCATGCCTATTTATAGAGAATGCGTGTGCCGTGCAATGTAATGAGAAAAAGGCAGAGAGCACAAAGCAAAGTATACAGTGTGTGTGAGAGAAAAAATCAGTAAGAATATTGTGTGAGTAAACCGAGAGCTTGAGAGCTAGAGTATGGTATTTTGTATCTCATTGTACTCATTCAATATTAGTGGAAGTTGTTCTCTCCGTGGACGTACCCGAGTTTGGAGAACCACGTAATCTTGTGTTTTTGTGTGATTGTTTTTTTTACGCTTCCGTTGTGTGGGTGATCGGATATTTTACCCAACAATATTGAGGAGCGATCGATACATGGCTGTGTATCGCTCCTCATCCGTTTTATTTAGGGTGGCCTTTTTTTTGGGTTTGGTCGGCCTTAGGGCCTAAGTGTTGGGGGTTTTGGTTGGCATCTTGCCACATTTTTAATCTCTGTTCTTATTTTTCGAGATTAATAGAATTCTCTTTCGCTGTTAAAAAAAATTAAATAGAGTAACATCACTATCAGTTGAAGTACTATTATCCCCAATGGTGGAATTGGACTAAACCATACTTCCCGACATAAGATTTTGGTTGGTATCTTGCCAACTTGTAATCGATCTTGGGTCTCGAGTGGCATATGATCATCATGGGATGAGGTGCCAACATAGTTGGTATGTCATCCTCCTATCGCGATGTCTCTCTCTTGTCCCGTTTAATCATTGTAGCCATTTACATTTGATAATTAATAAAAAAAAATTTGCTGTTCAAAAAAAAAAAACTTCCCGACAATTCTCAACAATATACAAACAACGTTATTCATACTTTTTATTTTCTATGATCAATATAAGAGAATAATTTCAAAAAAGAAAAGGAATAGTTTGCAGTAAAGAGATACAAATTCGAAAATCAGGTCATCTTCTACAGCAAGCACGCCAACCTTTTCGTCTTTCTATTCGTGAGATAAAATCACTGAATTTAAGGATCGGTGGGCCATGGTTTATCCAAAGCGCCCGAACTAGCGAGCTCCCTCTCCATCTTATGATCATGATCTGTTTGAACAAAAGCATAACACATGTTTAATTCAAGTAAATTAATAAACAAAAAGCTTGGTTCATTTGTCATCCCTAGGTACACGTAAAAATGATCCGAACAGTCGGTTGTACAAAAACTAAAGTAAATAAACATGGTAAACTTACAAAGATTTAGAGGGATCGGATATTGTTGGACAAGTTCCCTGGCAGCCACCTCGAAAGCCAAGAGAATGATGGAGATGATCAAAAGGACTTGCACACCAACAAAAAGCTTTCTTGGACCCATTTTTTTTAACCCCTAAGGAAAACAGAAGTGCTACCAATTTGAATGGTGCAAAGGGAGGGGGTTCAGTTCACCTTTTATAGGCCAAAAACAGGCTAGGACTTGGATTCATTTTCTAGCAAGACTTGGACTTTTGGATGGTAAACGCCGCCAGAGTGCAACTAATTTCATTCCAATGTTTGGGCTAATTCAATAATCTTACGCAAAAATAAATTATTTTAAAAATTTATCAAAGTCAACTTTTACTTCTTTTTATTGATTGAGTCAGGAATCTAAGATTCTCATGAGTAAAGGATGGATCAGATTCCTACTCAATCTGGTAATGTGTTTTTTGGTTGAATGTGTCAACAGGAATCACAATCCTATTCATGTCTTTTACAAACATGAGAATCCTAAAAATATGACATCAAAATCAAAGTCCTGTTGTTGTCCTTCTAGATGTTGGAATTATTGAAGTATTATGTTACATTGTCATTCTTCCTCAAGATTTCTGTCATCCAAATTGGGTAGAAATCACAATACGTTATCTATATGAGTCGCCATTACTTCTAAATATCAGTTCAAACTTCAAACAAAGATTACTTCTAAATAGATAGATAGACTAACACAGTGATGCATTTGGACTAAACAATGTTTTCCCAACAGATTTACAAACAACTTATTTTCATTATTTCACTTTTTTTTTTTATAATAAAAGAGAAAACAGTAACAGTACAGTAGCGGCTTGCAGTAGCGAGAGAAAACAATACAGTACAGTAGCAGCTTGCAATAGCGAGATTCTCCCAACAGATCTACAGACAACTTATTTTCATTATGTTACTCTCTTTTTTTACAATAAAAGGGAAAATAGTACAATACAGTAGCGAGATTCGAACGCGAACATCAGGAAATCTTGTCCACCATGCCAACCTCTTTGGCACAAATTAAGCTTTTAATAATTTTGAGACAAAATCATCCATGGCGAGGGCGGTGGCCCCAAGGATCATCCGAGTTAACAAGTTCCCTCTCCATTTTATGATCTATTTGAACAATACAAATGCTTGTCAGTCACACAATATTATGAATTGTAATTTAGTAATTAATGGCCATGATTAATCATGACGTATCTCTTGGCCTCATGCCGTGAATTTTTGGAAAGAAGAACAGATTATTTTTAGTTTTTTACAAAACAAATATAAATTCAATCAAACGTAAGATGTCCTGTAAGGAACGAGAATATAACAAATATAAATGACTTTAAACACGAGTCTGATTTTGTTCACTAGTTTTGAAGGTACGAGAACATTACCCACGTCTGTGATTGATTCCTTCAGTGCAGTGGAACTAGAGAGTAGGGTAACCTTCACTAATGAATTCCAAAGTAGATGAAGAAATATATGAATCCATTTCTTTTCATATTTGTATGGAAAAACATGTATAAATTTACGATTCAAATACAGCCAATATCACTGAGGAGGTTTTAAACTATGATCGAGAGAGCAAAATTCTAAGTTTTCCACCAAGACAGTTTCTCAACTACTTAAACTTTCATTAATTTTTTTAAATAATAAAGTGTTTGGACCAGTTTACGCTCCTCTCTACTAATCTTCAAATACGTAAACTTACTAGGATTTAAAGCACTAGAAGTCTCGATCAATTCTCTTGCAGCCACCTGAAAAGCCAGGAGGAGAATGATAGAGATCAAAATGACTTGCAAAACAACAAAAAGCTTAGTTGAAGCCATTTTTCTCTCTGTATAAGGAAAGGGCATTATGGTTCACCCTTTTTATAGCCAAAAAAGGGAAGGATTGGTATTCATTTTCTACTACTAATTTAACAGAAATGCTACACACACATGCAATTTGTGCACAGATTGTGCACAAATTTTATTGTGGGGCCCACCACGGGTCCCACAAAAATCATCCGAGCCGTTCATTAAATGTAAAATATTTTTTCAAGGGTGCCCGTAAAAAATAATCTCAATCCGATACCTATAGATGTTCGATCCAATCGTATAACTTTTCATTTTCCGAAAATCTGAATGAAAAGTTAGATGGTTGGATGAAGCACCTATAGATATTGGATTGAGCTTATTTTTTACGGGGACCCTTGAAAAAATGTTTTACATTTAATGAACGGCTTGGATGATTTGTGTGGGACCCGTGGTGAGCCCCACAACGAAATCTGTGCACAATCTGTGCACAAAAATCTGTACCGGTAGCAGGACTCCTAATTTAATGCCTTTGGCCCCAACAAGACTTGGACTTTTGGGTCAACGCCAGAGTTAAACTCCGGACATGACTCATGAGGTATATAACATTATTTTAATTAAAAGATTCTCTCAGATTCTTAATTTGAAATGAAGGGTTCATTCATACCGCATGGAGCTCATCCCATTCGTATAACTCAAATATCTGATTTGTAGATGCCGTCGGTATAGTGTGTAATCAGCATTAGAAAATCTCACTCTGATTCGATAATCGTAGCCATCTAATATAAGCTTCATCTTGAGAAAAAGTGGACTGCGAGAATGATGTTTAGGAAATGGAACTTATAGTGTGTAAAGATCAATGTTAGAGAATGATGTACCTCATTTGTCAAAGTTTCTTAATAAAAACATTTTTGCCTATAAAAATGAAGAAGAAGAAGATCAATGTTATTAGATCAGGGACGTACGACTTTCGAATCAATCTAAGTTTGTAAAGAGTTTTTATAGTGGGTTTACGGGATTGTTTTTTCATTTGTATTTCTCAGTGTCTAGACAAATTAATTATACGGTTCTGGATCGGCTAATCATTGAGCGACCAATTAAACTGTTTATTTGCGGGGTCTGTTTGAAACTAGAATAAAGCCTCGTTTTAACTAATCCCATACGAGTTGATAACTCCTAAAATATTTCGAATCGAAAACTCTGAGAGGGACTAGACTCTCAAGTACTCTCATTTACCACCATGCCAACCCCTAAAGCTACTGGGTTCACAAGATGAACAGTCCTGTTAGCCCCATGGTTTGAGACTTTGATGATAACAAACACAACCTAGTTAGAATTACATTAGTCCATTGGGCATCATTGGTGAGATATATTATTATTGGGCTAATTATATTATTTCTTGATTTTGGAGGGACTTAGAAGCAATTCTCTTTTGTCTAAAAGCTTAAAAGATGTTCTTTTCACAGGGAATCATTTTTCCTAAACCTAGAGTTCTATGTTTGACGATGAAAACAAGAATGGCGATAGAGCTATCAAAGGGAAAGGATTTCGGTTGAACATCAAGAGGGATTTCGGGTCAATTGAAGATACAATTGGAAAGGTACTCCTCTTCACAATTCCTATCTCCAATAGACAAGAGAATTGAAGAAGGAAAGAGATTAAGGAAAATCTCTTCCTATTGACTAATGGTTGGAATGGGTTCGAAAAGGAAAGAGGAAATCTTGTGCTAGAAATATAGAGATTGAAGGAGGAAGCAAGTAAGGCAAGGGCTGATTATTTGCAACGGCTAGTGGAAAAAGACTTCCACGTTCTTCTGATTTTTCAAGATAAAAAAGGAGCAGAAGAAGGCAGAGGATGATACACACGACTCTTGAAGAAATCTACTGTGAGCTTTCTCTTAAAAATCTGTCAGTCACAAATTCAAAGGTTTCATCTTGAATATCTACACTAGTTTGAGTGTTATCGTTGAACCATATTGTAAAAGGGATTCTTACACCCTTGTCTTTGAGATTGAACCATTTTTTTGTGAGTGATTTTTGGGTAGAAAAAATCATTTGGATTTAGGTGTAACTAGCGTCGGAGTCTTAGCTAGCTGGGAGTGGATACGGAGTAATCGCTCGTTGTAAGGTTCTCTAGCACCCGCGAAGCTAGAGGTTTGTAACGACTATTGGAGATAGTGCAGCAATTCCCGAGTAGGACACTTGGGAAGTGGAGTAGGTCGTGAAGTTGCGGACCGAACCACTATAAAATCCTCGTGTTTGATTTCTCTTTCCCTTACTCCTTTACTTTCTATTTTGCATATCTCTTTTGCTTGAATAAACTGTTATATCTCTGAAATCAATCTTGGGTTAAATTAGGTTGCATATTTAGTTGATTTAGTTCTCATATAAAAGCCCTAAAAATCAGTTGACTAGTTCTCTGTTTCTGCTGTGCTTTGAGCTTGCTCAATTTGTTTAGTTTAAGTGTTACTGATTGTGTTGAGTCAACTTAATCCTGCTACTGTGCTGATTTGTTTTTGTCGTGCTCTTAGTTTTTTAAATTGCTATAAGTCAGTGAGAAACCCAATTCACCCCCCCCCCTCTCGGATTGCTTTTGGACCAACAGGTCCTCCGATTTAAAATAAGGAAGTGGAAACGAAATTGAAAGAGAAGTCCAAGCAGAGAGGGCCATTACCTGCAACAAGGGGCAGTTCTAAAATGGATGTGGATTTGACACATGAATATGCAAAGTATGGCCCAGTTTTCTGTCATTTTTCTATTTTTCAATACTAATTCTGCTAAGGGCTTTTTAATTGGATTTTTTTTGTTTTGTTTTTATTCAAAAAATTTTCCCGTTTGTTAGTTTTGCTCTTAATTTTCGTGGATTATTGATTCGTCTCGTTAAGACGAACCGGAAAGTAAAAAATTATGACTTTTATTCAAATATTTTTGAAAATATCCAAGATAAAGTAAAAAAAAACCCAGAAAATCGATTTTATTTTTTTTGACTTTGTCACACCTTTTCCTGTCTTCGTTGGGCACCCTATGCATAGGATACACCAAACCAAAGAAAACCGCGTGATTGAAATTTTTGAAACTGGAGAAGACTTATGGGGTTTCAATTCCTTGTGTTTTGAAATCAACTTGATCGTCCAAATTGAGTGGACCGTCCATTGTATCAATAGTCAATATATACCTAAACAACCATACGTTTATACATATAATACGGGGGGGCAGTGTGCCAAGATTTTCCTCTCTCTCTCTCTCTCTCTCTCTCTCTCTCTCTCTCTCTCTCTCTCTCTCTCTCTCTTTTTATGTATCTTTTTGTTATATAGTGGTGGCCGTTGAGGTTAAGGTTGCCCTATATATGCATTGAATTGACCAAAGAAACACAAGTGATTGCAATTTGAAACCTCAGAAGACTTTTATGGAGTTTGGAATCAACTCGATCCTCCAAAATCGACTATAATATTTTTGATTCAGAAGACTTATATATATGGAGTATGGATTAGGCCAACTTTGAAAAGATATCCTTCACAAGCTCGCTTTCCAAAAAAAAAATAATAATAATGTTCTCCACAATCTCATGAGTCATGACCGCCACTGAGTATAGGGTATTTCCCCTTTTACTGTCAAAACAGGCTAGGACTAGCATCCTTTTTCTACCAATTCAATTGTCTTCATTCCCAACAAGACTTGGACTTTATGATGGTTCAAGGCCGCCGGAGTGGAATCGATGACAAGATATCTAGCCGTAGAGAATCTCCAACCCATCTCTCACTCCTTCTTGATCATTTTGGATAATCAAAAAGACATAATTTGTTTGTAAAGGGTACTGTTTGGAGCATGACACTAATTACACACACACTCTCTAATATTCCCAATTCTCCAAGATTTTTCAAATACACATTCATTTCTTTTTAAAACCACAAGTTCCCCTCCAAATCTGTAGTTTTTTCTTGGGATAGATTTCAATATATCGAAGATGGTCGCATTCTGAAGCTATATTGTTGGTACCTTTTGAACGCGTACGGTATCATTTTTCAGACATCGATCGAATCTATAGGTATATTGAGCTATTTGCAATTTACATAAATCCATTTTCTGAGAAAGTTTCCGTATATGGAACTCAAACTTCAGTCTCCATTTTGGAGGCCCAAAATGGTTATGATTTGGAGCCTTTCAATTCTCCATTTTGTCACATCAATTCGCTCTTTTGGAGTTTTGGTCCTTTGTAGATGGTTTGGAGACGCTCTTAGAGTTTCGCAATCGTATATTGGGATCCTTAATTACATGCATGTGTGATTACTTGACCTTAGATATGCAAACTCGATCATTCAAATCCGCGGTATCCACCCACTCTAGAGTTACCTAATTCAACCCACTTAGAGTATCTCTAAGGGAGGTAGTATAATTTTGTGCCACTTGACCAAACACCCCCTCCCCCCCCCCCCCCCCCCCACTTAGAGTATCTCTAAGGGAGGTAGTATAATTTTGTGCCACTTGACCAAACACCCCCCCCCCCCCCCCCCCCCCCCCCCCCCCCTCCTTGAGTTAAGAGTCTCCATTGTTCTGTTCAGCTTATATATTGTTGATCTTTCTCGAGCTCATTTCGATGATTAAGATTGTTCATTTTTTAAGTTTTGTTGAGAAAAATAACCACCTTGAAAATAATGTGGACCGGATATTGTTTAATGTGCTTTTGGAATTAACACGTTTGTTAAGAAATTTAAGTTTCCGATGTATTGCAATATTTTTCTTCAAGTTAATTAGAGATCGATGTTTTGAAATTTTGCAATATCCAATCAATATAATTTTTGCTGTGCCTTAAGTACCAGACTAGACAAAGGTCCTAAACATGAATGATCTTGATTATTAAAGTGAATCCGAGAAGGGCCACAAATGGAGGGAATGGACCGTCCCGTCCCTTTGAGAGACTGAAGAGAGTCTCTTCTATTTTTACATCGTCCAAGCGCCCACTTTCGTTGAAATCTTAAACTTTAAAAAAGAGAGAGGTTATTTCATTCAATATACACGAGTTATATCAGTCGTACTGAGACTCGTCTCATCAAAATGGGAAAATACAAAGAGTAAAAGATGATTTTTTGATCGGCAAGAGTCAAAACAGATGACCATCTTAGTTTTGCTCTAGCTTTTAATTGTTTAAGTGAGATAAAATGCATTGTATTTTAAGCGTTTATAATAAGGCTTAGTTTGGGGTAATGATAAATTGTTTGTTATGTTATGAAAAATAAGCATTTCGGGACAGTGACGGCTCTAAAATTTCTTCTAAGGATGGTCCCGTTTAGTTACCAGCAAAGGACATGAAAGGATGGGAAAACCAACTTTTCATAACTTTTGTAGTGTTCAATTGCTAGGAAAGTAGTGAGACGGATGTTTTTGAGTTTTCCTGCAAGATTTACTTTCTTGCAAAAGTGATCCGACCAAAAGCATAGGATTTTGCATCACGAATTTTTTTTGTTAATTATAGCGCCAAAATAATTGGCGAGTAAGGAAAAAAGAGAATGGTGCCAATACCAAAAAAATGCTGCCAGAACATTTTGGCATCATGCCCATGAATATAGTTCTGTGAATTCTTCATCTTGGAATTCCAGTTAGTGTATTAAAATTTTTTCTACTTCATATTAAGGCTTTGTATTGGATAAAATATATTTTCTGTATGTGTTAATATTTTCTGTTTTGAGGAGTTTTTTTTAGGGAGGTGTCAGGTGTTTCTTTTTTGGGAGTGGTGGTATTTTGTCATTGTTGACTTCTTACCAACCATGGGTTGTTATTTTCTCCCTTCGGATCCTTGTGACACATAATTGTTGGAGTTTGTTGTTGCCTCTTTGTGGGTTAGCTCTTCTCCGGCTTGATGCCTTATGTTTAGGATCCTTTTAATCTTTGTAATTTGTTTTTAAAGATTAATAAATTCCTCTTTTGCCTTTCAAAAAAAATTTGAAATATGGTAGCTCATTATTTAGCTCTCAAAGTTACTTTTATTTAAAACTAGCCATGGGAATAAAATAAAAAAGTTTCTCAGAAGTGTCTTTTCCAGCTTTTCCAGGCAAATGAACATCTGGAAAAGAACAACTAAACTTTAGTTTTTCTACAAAATTCTTTTGTCAAATGAACATTCATAGGAAAATAGATTTCATTTTCCTTTTTACTTCATTTTTTCTGAGATTAACTTTCTTGTACAACATTTCTGGCAACTAAATGGAGCCATAGGGAAAAGGATGGATCAGATTCTCACTCAATCTAGTATATAATTTGATTCCTGGTCAAAAGTCTCAACAGGAATCACAATCATATTCATGTCCCTTCCAAACGTGAAAATCTTGAAAGTATGACATCAAATTCCTGTTGCCGTCACTTTCAAACATCGAAATCATTGAAGTATGGTGTCACATTATCATTTCTTCTCAAGAGTTTTCTGCCATCCAAATTGAGCCTTACATGTATGTTTGCCTTTTCTTTTGGATGCCCTTTATATATATGTATGTTTTGATGTTGAGGGTATGGGCCGATGGGAAACAGCTTCGGCTGGTACTTGGGCTGTTCAATTCTCTGGCTAAATATTGGGGAGTGCAATAGGTTGTTTTGGGAACAACGGGCTTTTGCAGTAGGTTGTTCTAGTGGGAAATTATGAGCCGGTCCCATTTTTTTGCATGTTTTTCCATCCAAACCCTTTTTTTTGTAGTGTTATCCCATCCACCCTTTCAACTCATCACCGCATGCAAACAATTTTCCATGTGGGGTCAGTGTGGGAGTTTTTCCTCGGCTTTAATTAATTGCAGTACACAAACAACTTATTTTCATTATTTTACTTTTTTTTGTTACAATAAAACAGAAAACAGTGCAAAACAGTAGCAACTTGCAGTAGCGAGATTCGAACGCGAACATCGGGAAATCTTGTCCACCATGCCAACCTCTTTGGCGCAAATTAAGCTTTTAATTTGTGAGACAAAATCATCCATGTCAAGGGTTGTGGTTGAGCCAAGAATCATCTCCCCTCACCACCTTATGATCATCTGTTTGAACAACACAAATGCTTGTCAGTCACACAATATTATGGATTGTAATTTAGTAACTAATGGCCATGATTAATCATGACGTATCTCTTGGCCTCATACCGTGAATTTTTGGCAGAGAAGAACAGATTTTTAGTTTTTTTACAAAACAACTATCAATTCAATCGAACGTAAGTTGTCCTGTAAGGAACGAGAATATGACAAATATATATATCACTTTAAACACGAGTCTGATTTTGGATCACTAGTTTTAAAGGTACAAGAACATTACCCACCTCTGTGATTGATTACGTCAGTGCAGTGAAACCAATTGAAAGAAATATACCCACTGAACGTACTAACTAGAGAGTAGGGTAACCTTCACGAATGAATTCCAAAGTAGATAAAGAAATATAGGAATCCATTTCTTTTCGTATTTGTATGGAAAAACATGTATAAATTTACGATTCAAATACAGCCAATATCACTGAGGAGGTTTCAAACTGTGAGAGAGCAAAATTCTAAGTTTTACCATCAGGATAGTTTCTCAACTACGTAAACTTTCATTAGTCTTTTTTAATAATCAGGTGTTCGGACCAGTTTACGCGCATCTCAACTAATCTTCAAGTACATAAACTTACAAGGATTTAGAGCGCTTGAAGCCTCGACCAGTTCTCTAGCAGCCACTTGAAAAGCCAAGAGAATGATACAGATCGAAATGACTTGCGAAACAACAAGAAGCTTACTTGAAGCCATTTTTTTCTCTCGGCATAAGGAAAGGGCGTTATGGTTCACCCTTTATATAGCCAAAAAAGGGAAAGGATTGGCATTCATTTTCCACTACTAATAATGTCTTTGGCCCCAACAAGACTTGGACTTTTGGGTCTACACCAGAGTTTAACTAGGGACATGACTCATGAGGGATATGATATTATTTTAATTAAACGATTCTCTAATGTCCTTAATTTGGAACGAAGCGTTCATTCGTGCCGCGAGGAGCTCATCCCGTTCGTCTTTCGAAAATCTGATGTTAGGAAATGGAACTTATATGGTTAGGATGATTTTAGGAAATGGAACTTATATTGTGTAAAGATCAGTGTTATTAGATCGCGGACGTACGATTTTCAAATCAATCCAAGGTTTTTAAAGAGTATCTATAGTGGGTTAACGGGATTGTTTTTTTATTTGGGGAGAATATTTGCGAAATTTTCTTGAGCAGGAATAAGAATATAATTAGTAGGAATTGAATTCGTAGGTATAGAATACCAGAAGTAATTGCATTCGTATTTGGGCTAATTCAGTAATCTTACGCAAAAATAAATTATTTTGGAAATTTATCAAAGTCAACATTTACTTCTTTTTATTGATTGAGCCAGGAATTTAAGATTCCCATCAGTAAAGGATGGATCAGATTTCTACTAAATCTGGTAATGTGATTTTTGA
Organism: Rhododendron vialii; assembly: GCF_030253575.1. Taxonomy (NCBI): domain Eukaryota; kingdom Viridiplantae; phylum Streptophyta; class Magnoliopsida; order Ericales; family Ericaceae; genus Rhododendron; species Rhododendron vialii. The sequence goes on along the minus strand of NC_080558.1, from coordinate 7,974,057 downwards.
TAAGATGTATTAGTAGGAATTACAATCCTATTCATGTCTTTTAATTTCCAAACGTGAGAATCCTGAAAGTTCATCAAATTCCTATTGTTGTCCTTCCGAACATCAAAATTATTGAAGTACGGCATCACATTGTCATTCTTCGTCAAAATTTCTGTCATCCAAACTGAGCATTACATGTAACCTTTTTCTTTTGGATGACCTTTATATAAATTAATAATTAATTATATGTATGTTTTGATGTTGAGTGTATGGGCCGATGGGAAACAGCTTTTGCTGGAACTTTGGGATGTTCGTTCAAATCTTGGGCTAAATATTGGATTGGGAAATTCTGCAGTACAATGTCCTGCAAGACATTTTTTAGGACGCACGCAAGCTATCGATCTTGACAATTAATGGTTAATATATAATTTTTGATTATAATTAATTTTTGATCTGAGCCGTTGATTGATGAGATTGAAAGCTGTGTGCAGCCCTACACATGCACTAAATGGGGTGCACTACAGCACCCGGATCCCTAAATATTGGGGAGAACAATACGGAGTAGGTTGTTTTGGGAACAAAGGGCTTTAGCAAATAGTTTTTTTTTTTTCCACTACTTATGCAAATAGGTTAGAGGGGTAGATTGAGATTGAGATTTCTCTCGATGCAATTTTTTTTCTATTATACTGTTTTTATATTGTCAATAAAAAATAAAAAACCTCGCGAATTTATCCAATTCACCCGCTCTCTTAGCACTTTAATTCATTTGCCAAGAGTTGTATTAGAGGTCTCAAGAAGTACTCTTAATTTGGGCTTGTCTAGATGGGGGCTATCGAAGGGGTATTAATAATACCCCTCTTAAGACCGTGAGCTCATGGTTAAGCCATGATTTGGGAACACATTTTACCGGGGTATTAGCTAAGTCCCGGATTCTCTTGTACCCCCCAATATTTCCAGTGGGGATTATTTATGGAGAGGTTGGGGTGTTATTACATAATACACCTAGATAATTCCCTCTCTCTTTTATTTCAACTACAAAATAAAATTATTCCTCTATTTTATCTTTCATTCAAACCAAGTACTATTTAATCTCTCGTCACATAAATGTGGGTCCACCCTTCTTACATAATACTATCTTGTGCTCTACAGATTGCTACGGATTACAATTGGCGGGTAAGTTCTCAACAAAGCAAGGTATTTTATGGATTGAGTCAAGTTAAACATTTGAGAACAGAGGTTTTGTTTGTTGGTGTACGTGACATTGATAAAATATTTGGTGTACACCATTCTAGTAAAAGGAGAAGAAGATTTAATAGTGGCATGCGTTACCCAACATTGGCTAGTCATGCACTATATTAAAACCCAAAAAAAAATCCACTCTATAGGACAGGAATGGTGGGGAAACATGGTATTGATTCATTCAATTACACGGTAACTAACATGAATACATGGGTACTTGGTATGAATTTGGGGCAACGGAGTCCGGCTTGCTCAACAGTCGGCACTATCCCAAAGACAACAAACAACACACAATGTTGGGTAATTCCATCGAACAAGTGGTGTGCATGGCATCAACAATTCAATTTTGTTTTAAGGAATATCAATTTGATGTTGAAAGCAAAGATACCTATACTTGATGCACATGTTTACAATCGATGAAGATGGGGAAGAGAGGGTGGGGAAAATGCAACTTACTATGCAAATATTGTTGGAAGTAGAGAACTTGGAAGTCCAGGGAGGTCTTCTGTATGAATGAGAAATGGATGAAGGACTAGACATGAAGACGTCTGTAAACGGACACCGGGCTCGTCTTCGATGAATGCGGAGAGGATAGGATCTTAGTAACAGTCCATAAAAGGATTGAAGGTCGAAGGAGAACAAGGAGGAAGATGGAACCACGATGAAGGTCGGAGAAGAAGAAGATGGAGGGAGAGCCAGAGGAAGACATGATGTTTCTAGTTGATGGCCGATGGAGCGTTCGAGAGATGGAGAGATTATACGTTGTTTGGGATGGGGCGTTCCAGAGATGGAGCGAGGTTATAAAAATAAACAAACATCTCACCCTTTACAAGGAGTTGTTGAGTTGGGTTGTGTTGTGCCGGTGGGCAAGAGGTATACATAGGATTGATATTAGTAGCAAGTGCTGGGGGCATTTTTGGAAAAGAAAAAGGAGAAAACATCTTCGTACATTTAAAAGAAGTAGTATAGATAATCACGTATGCAGCATTCTAAACCATAATTATGTAAACAGAGTATATTCGTAATTACTCACCTCTGAAGCGTAAATCCAAAGCAACACAATACAGGGAGATTTAATGGGTTGCACTGGGACCTGTTCGGGTCATAAATTCAACTATAGTTAATATCTTAAATGAATCAGACGCTTCTAACTTAAAACCTCGCTCTAGTGTAGTGGCGTATTTTTCGTGCTTAATAAAATTCCAGCGATGGTTCGGAGCCTCGTGGCTTCACAACCCGTATTTAAAAAATAATTAATAACTCCATAACTTTCACCAATAATCATCATTTCTTATCAACTCACACGATTTTTCCCAAAAATCATGTTCACATCTTATAACTAACATAATTATTCTAAAAATGTTATTTTTAATTTTTAAAAATATAACTTATATCAATTATATCTTTTTCATCTTTTTAATTCCAAAATCAATACCTTTTTCAACTATACTACAATACAATCAACTTTAAAAAATCATAAACTTCCAATTTATTCATTCTTCCAGTAAGATACATGTGATTTAGTAAAACTCATACGCATTCCATTTTTACATCTAAAAATCATATTATTACGTTTTCACACTTCAAAATCACGTTCAAACTTCATTACTAAAAAAAAGGATTGTTTATTCAACTAATTAAAGAATGAACAAAATCTTTAACAGTAGTATATATATAACTGATATCTAAATATGTACCAATATACATATTTGTACATGCGTATATACAGTGAGAGGGCGAGAGGACCCGTGAGAGAGAGAGAGAGAGAGAGAGAGAGAGAGAGAGAGGAGGTGGGTGGTTTCGGCTGGTGGTGGTGGTGCCGAGAGGAGTAGGTGGTAAACCGTAGTGATGCCGTGGTGCGGCGACGGGTTTGGGGTGGTTACGGGCAGCCAAAACACGGGCCCGTAAGATGGTGGTGGCTCACTGTGGTGGTGTGGTGCCGTGAGGGAGATGGCGAGAGGAGGAGGAGGTGGTGTGTGTGGTGTCGGCAGTGGGGTGGTGTTGGATGTGGCTGGGAAGAAAAAGAGAATGAGAGGGAGGTAGATATAGAGAGAGAGAGAGTGTCGGCAGGAGAGAGGGAGAGAGCGCGCGCCATGTGTACGGCTGGGAGAGAATGGGGGAGACAAGGGTGGTTTGTAAGAAATAAATGGGGTGGGTTCTCCAGAAGCCAGCCACAATAGGCCGTCGGCTAGGAAAAACTCCCCGCGGACACGAAAACGAGTCCCAAATCCATCGCGCAGGCCGGGTTTCATTTCGGAAAATCCTAAAAATAATATCGTGGCCCGAACAAATGATTTAGAGACTAACCCCGGTCTCAGTTTTTCGAATAAAATTCTCGGTAATCAAATATGTAATTCATGCGAATTTTCGGGTTATGACAGTCAAGCCATTCCTTCCTACTTTAACACCCCTGATCATCCTACAAGCTCTTGCTCTTTCCAAAAGAATGTTGAGTGCTTCAACAACAATGTTAAAAAGAAAAGGTGAGAGATCGAGGGTCACCTTGCCTAAGCCCTCTGTGTGGTCTAAATTCTGAAGTTGGTGAACCATTGATCAAAACATATAGAGAAGGAGACAAGACACATTCCAAAATCCAATCACACCATTTTTTACCACAACCAAGATTCTTCAACATGTCAATTAAGAATTTCCAGTTAACACAGTCAGAAGCCTTTTCAAAATTCAGTTCTAGGATGGGCCCTCCACTTTGTTGTTTTTTCCAATGATGAATGATTTCATTTGTCATGAGAACACCATCCAAAATCTGCTTCCCTCCAATAAAAGCAGATTGAGTTTCACCAATGAGATTGGGAAGAACTAATTTCAGTCTGTTTGCAAGAACTTTAGAGAGAATCTTCTATAAAGACCCGATCAGACTAATAGGCCTGAATTCATTGAAAGAGGATGCTCCATCTATTTTGGGAATGAGAGCAATAAAAGAGGCATTGATACCTTTCACCAGCTTTGAATTAGAATGGAAGTCATTGAAAAAATGAATCAGATCATCCTTCATAAAATTCCAACCTTTCTTAATGAAGTTGAAGTTGAAACCATCCAGGCCTGGGGCTTTAGAACTGTGGCAATCCTTGATAGCTGCAATAATTTCCTTAGCTTCAAACTGTTTTTATAACAGAACTGCCACAGAGAGAGGCAGACATCTTGGAAATACTCCTCCCATTGAGGATTCAGCTTGAGGTCCTTCTCTGAAGATGGAAGAAAAATGGTTGACAACAGCTTCTTTGATAAGAGAAGGGTCTTCAATAATAGAATCCTGAGCCTTGATAGCACCAATCATATTTCTTTTGGACCTATTGTTTGCCATTATTTGGAAGAATTTTGTATTTTTGTCTCCAAGCTTGAGCCAGTTTACTCTTGATTTTTGTCTCCAAAGTGTTTCAGCCAGTCTGTTATGCTTCCAAAACTCACTTTCGAGAGCCCTTTTAGAAAGTTTTTCCTTAAAAGACAACTCTCTCCTCACTAAGAATGTCAAGCTGTTGAATTTTTTTTTTCCACTCTTGCAATTTCACATTAATATCACCAAATTCTTCCTTATTCTATTTCTTTAAACCCTCTTTTACAGCCTTCAGTTTTTGAGTGAGTTTAAAGCCAGACCATCCCACAGTATTAGTTTCATTCCAAACTTTCTTAGCCAGTTCCATACAAGAGGGGTTAGAGAGCCATGCATCCTGAAACTTGAAGGGTTTGGGACCCCAATTCCATGTATCTTGAGCTAGCATTATGAGACAGTGATCAGAGATAGGCCTCTGTAGACTCCATTGAGTGAGGTTGAATCTATCCAAAAAGTTTTGAGATAGAAGGATTCTGTCAAGTCTGCTATGTATCTCATCATTCTGAAAGTTGGACCAAGTGAATTTCCTGCCAAGGAGAGGGATGTCTTGGAGTTCCATGACGTTAATGAAATTTTCAAAGTCTCTCATGATTCTATCCAATCTGGTGCAACCAGTTCTTTCAGAGATGGATTTTATAGTATTGAAATCCCCACCCACACACCAAGGTAAATTAGATGAACTTTTGATAAGAGCAATTTCCATCCACAGACTTCTTCTTCCAATGGGATCATTAGGAGCATAACAGCTCGTTTGGATTGAACGATTTCGGAAGAAAAGAAAGGGGAAGGAGGGAGAACTCAATCTCTCCTCCGTTTGGATGATCCACAAGGCAGAGAGCTCAGAGAGGGTGAGGAAGGGCGGGAGACGAGAGGCCCTCAAAGCCCGTTTTTGTTTCTCGCCACTTGGCGCGATTCAGTGAGAAAGGAGAAGAGAGAGGCAACTTCTGGCAGCGCGTGCGGGCTACGACGGCGTCTTTTCGTCGTCAGACCAGTGGCTGTGCGGCCGCCGGAGAAGATAGAGGGGAGTTGTAGGTCGCCGGAGAAGAGACGCTCCGGAGAAGAGACCATGTCGCCGCCGGAGATGGGAGTTAGAGTTTGATTTCTCACGTGTATTTGGATGGGTTGGTGAGAAACCACACCCGTTTCTTTTCTTCTCTCACTAATAAGGGAGACCACTCCCCTTTCTTTCCCTTTCTCACCTGGGCAGCCAAAGGGGCTGTAAATGTTGAGAAGAGCACAATGAAAGCCATTTTCTAAAATCCATAACAAGATAGGAATTTTAAAAGGCAGTCTCTTTTTCTCCATCTATGTTATGAGTATTTTATCATTTACTAGATGTTCAACCTTGCTATGCCAAAACAGTGAACAGATAACCCCATATACTTTTTCCCAATAGCCTAGGTCTCTTTGTTGTAGATGATTGGCTTGCCAAATTCTGTACTTCAGCCGCTCATTTTTCCTATTATATAGCAGATATTGATTTTTTAGATTTTGTTCACTGCTATGCAAGGATAATGCATCTAAATCGGCTTACATTTAGTTATTTGATGTCTTGCTCTATGACTTTGCCTTAGCTATGACATTATCTCAGGCTCAGCCCGCTCGGGTACCCTGAGGACTTGGAGTATATTTGAAGGAAGGAGAGAATTTTAGAAACAACTATGGAATATGGTTTTGATGTGAGGCTTCTAACTTCGTGCAGGCCCATGTCGACAACATTAAAAAGACTCATTTACGTGAAATGGTGGTAATAAATTTTGCTCTTTTCTATTTTCCGCTTGGTAGTTTGCTGAAAGATTGTAATGGTTAGAAACAGAGAGCAAATGGGATAGATTTAGATGAGCTTAATTAATGTGTTTTCAAAAGGAATTGGCTTTCCTGAATGTACCAATATTTTGAAGAGCTTAGGGATCGTATGTATGCTCCGTAAAGACATAGAATTAATTTGCGGTGGTTTGAAATTGAAATTTAATAAAGAATTAATTAGTTGTTGTATCTCAAGTATTAGTATGTAACCTTCATAATTTACCTCAATTAAATTTTCATATTTATTTGAGCGATTAGTAGAATGTTTAATCGAATGTTCAACTACTATCATCACTACTAAAATCAAAAGAGATTAAATTATTTACACCGCCGGTGTAAAACATTTGTTTTTTCTTCAAATTAATTACATTGTGTCACGTCGCCGTGTTCTATTAATTGGGATTACTGTTTTGACAACGTGATGCAATGTAATTAATTTGAAGAAAACAAATGTTTATACCGTCGATATATACATATATAGAAATCTTCAGGTAAGGACCTTATATGCGGACCTCCCATTTCTCGCATTTTCCGATCTGATTTCGATGATCCGAGCCGCTCAATGTGTTCAGAACGTAATTTTAGGGGTACCCATGAGAAATCGGCAAAAAAAAAAAGACCGGGAAGGGCTTGATTTGAGCAGTTGTTATTTGAACCGTTAGATAAAAAAATAAACAAAAACTACTCGGATGAAGCCCTTCTCGGTCTTTTTTTTTGCTGATTTCTCGCGAGTATCCTCAAAATCACGTTTTGAACACATTGAGCGGCTCGGATCATCGAAATTCAATCGGATAAGGGAGATCCGTATTTTATTAAAATAAGGTAGTCCTTATAAGAAATGGACTATATATATATTATTCTCAAACCAAAAATAGTTCCCGAAACCAATTCATCCAATGAGCACGCGAAAAACGTGGCATTAGACTAGTACAATAGAAAAAGAAATGCATTGGACAAGTTGGTCCAAGAATGTTACAAGTTGAAACCACATAAAGCTAGAAACAACAAACGACAACATTGTTTCAATTGAAGTTATTTATACAAGATCCACTACAATTTCATTTAGATAATTTGTTTATTTTCAATTACTCTTAGAAAAATATAGAAAACCAAACATTAGTCTTGATGAGGAGCCTCTGATTCCGAAAGATCGAGATGAAATAGTAATTAACGTCGCCCCCCGGGGCCTCCTGGCTCAATGGGGTGCGGGTCATCGTGTGGGTTATCGGCTTGGGCCAATTTCCTCGTGGGTGAGGGTGATGTCTCTGTTGAACAAGACAATTGTGACATGTCAATAATGGCATTTCTTTAGCAAATCAAAAAGGAAGAAATCTTTTCTATAACTTTAATAGGAGTCCTATCAAACATGAATACTTAAGACCTCACTCTATAGGGTTTGAATACTTATTTTGTTATCCTAACATTTAGATAGTACCCATTTCACCATTTTATTATTGTTTTATCACATTTTAAATTATAATAGAGTGGCAGGGATTATCCCTTTAGTACCGGACCATTATGTTTGGTGCAGGTCCCAATTTTAAGAAAATAGTTTGTACCTAAGGTTCCGTTTTAAAATTTTTCTTAAAAAATAAGTAGCTTATTTCATATTTTTAAATTAAAAAATAATGTAAATGAAAAATAAATTTTAATTTTTTTGTATCGTATAAAAGATCTTTTAAAATAAGATCTATATTACATATTTTTAAATTTTAATAAATTCACAATTTTTAAACTTAAAATTGCCTTCTTCAAAAATAAAATTTTTTTTCCGTCACGGAACGAAGTCTAATTATCCCTTATTTGCCGCACCATTTTCTTTGGTGCAGGTCCCACCGCTTCGATCCTATCTCGCCCCACCTTCCGATTCGGTGGTCAAAACAAGGGAAAGGAAAAGAAAAGGGGAACAGAAACTGCAAGTCCCGTCCCGTCTTCCGGTCGTCTGCTTACCAATCCGGCGTACGGAAAACGAAGAAGCAAGCTCTCATTCCGATTCTGAGTCCTCTCTCTCTCTCTCTCTCTCTCTCTCTCTGGCCAGAGGCCATCACATCCGGCGGCTTGCGAGGAGCGCTGATCCAACGAGTCCAGTGACGCCGCCACCGCTTCAATGACGCCGTTCACCGTATCTCCTTCTCCAATGACGCCGCTGACCGCCGCGCCGTCCACTGTATCTCCTTCTCCGATGACGCCACTGTATCTTTGATCCCTGATTAATGATTTCGATTTGTGATTTGATTTTTTGGTTGAACAATTTTTGTTGCTATTGTATCAAAGATGGTCGGCGGCGTACGGGTCACGTGTCGTTCAAAACAGAACCATCAAGAAAGGGGGATTCGAAATGGCAGGTCCGATTCCTCCTCCCGTCGGCGATCTTCATTAAATTCTGGCAAGGAAAACCCTATTAAAAATCCCCTTTCGTGAGTTGGTCGGCCCGTAAATCCCAAAACTACCTCAAACCCAACCAATCCGAACTCATTTATTCTGTTGAACTCACTTGGAAAACTCTAAGTGGTGACATATATCAACGATTTGGAATGGCTAAACTTCGTGAGTTGCAATTTCTAATCCACAATTCCTATATTTTTTTTTCTATTTTATGGTGATTTCATAAATTTTGTCATGATTTTGTTCTGTGTTTCGATTTCTCCAAATCCTGTCATGAGTTTTGTTTACTATAGTTTCGTAGGGATGATTTTACATTACGTATTCATGATAATTTATGTTGCATGGTGATTCCACAAATTTTGTTAATTTTCGGTAGGTATGTTTCAATTTCTGAAAAAATTGTCATTTTTTTGGTTTACTAAAATTTCGTCGGCACGATCATTCGATCAAGGTAAATGTACAAAACATGATCAATTCACAAATATGACAAGTTTTGAACTTCGTAAGTTGCAATTTCTAACCAGCAATTCCTATATTCTTTTTTCTATTTTATGGTGATTTTACAAATTTTGTCGTGATTTTGGTCTGTGTGTTTCGATTTCTCCAAATCTTGTCATGAGTTATGTTTACTGTAGTTTCGTAGGGACAATTTTACAATACGTATTCATGATAATTTATGTTGCATGGTGATTCCACAAATTTTGTCACGATTTTCTGTAGGTGTGTTTTGGTTTCTGAAAAAATTGTCATGTTTTGGTTTACTAAAATTTCATTGACACGATCATTCGATCGAAGTAGATGTACAAAACAGAATCAATTCACAAACCAAGTTTTGATACAAAGGTTCAGTCATTCTGCTTTTGCCTCCACGGTATTGTATTTTGAATCAATGGTTGTAATGCTTTGTAGTGCTTATTCTGTGTGTATAATCATCCCGTTGGATTTTCAATATCTACCAATTTTTTTGCCTTGTTGTTTTCTCTCTTTTGTCTCAAGATTATTCTTTTAAATTTAATTTGACTGGTGGATGGTTGGATATTTTGATGGAGAGAGAGAGAAAACCTAATTTAACGAAATCCCACAAATTTAGGAACGGAAATGTAAAATACAATATAAACATTAACTAATAACCAAGGGCATAATGGGGTAACATGACAATTTGAGGATGAAAACATAACTATTCAAACACACTAGGATGGACACCTAAATAAGTCTCCTATTTAGGATGCCTATTTAATTTCTTCAATTTTTTTTTCAGAAAGTACTACCCTATTTAAAAAGTCCATGAAGAAAAAAGAAAAAAAAGACTATTCAAATTCAACATTGTTTGTGTTTCGTTTTCTTATCTACAGTGACGTTTTTTTTTTTAATCTTCAAAATATGGTCCATGTTTCGGTTATTATTCCAGTTTCTTTTTGGTCAAGATAAACCGAACAAGTACATAAAAAGTATCCAAAAATGTCACATTCGATCCAGAGGTGACAAAAATATCACCATTATGGCTGAAATTACCGAGAATTGTTCTTGAAATTGCTACAATGCAGATCCCTTATTCGAAGGTGTATGGTATGCAATTTTCAAATAAATAGCTTGAAATTCATAATTAACCTTTGTAAAAAAATACATACATGTTTGTAAAAATTTATGAAGTCAAGGTTATTTTCTCGAATTTTCAATTATAAGCGAATATTATATATTTGTAATCAAAGTTGCGAATTCAAGAAAAAGGTTACGTGTGAGATCCGTACTTCATGTTTATTCCGGTTAACAGTTAATAATAGAGAATAATATAACTGGAAGGTTTGCGCGTATTTGAGTGAATAATAAGGATGAATTAATGCTTGAATAAGATTTGAAAGAGATAAGAATGGGGAGTTTGAGTGTATTCAAAGGAGTTTGTCTTACTTGTAAAAGTTAAAAGAGAGAAGAATTAAAAGAAAAAGAAGAGAGTTTTCTATATAATCTACGTGGAGGTGTGCATGTGTACAAGGGGGGTGTGCATGTGTGGAAGAAGGGTGCAAATGGGAAGCTGTAGGGAACGTGGCAATTTTTGCCTAGTCTCGGGAATCTCTTACCATGACAATGTTTAAGCATGAAAGGATATAAAAATAAGAAAGGAGAGAAAAACAGGGGGAAAGAAGGGGGAAGATATACCCCTTTCAGTGTTCACTTCCATTCTCGGTGGGGGAATGATGCATAAGAGCTGAGCTAGACATGAGACAAGGATAGAAGAGTACGAGGGCTGTGTTTTTGTAAAATTATGCAAGTATTAAGGAAGTGGGTGATGGCATTTCGTTAGTTATTTGTTGTTTATGAAATTGATTGTGGTGCTTGACGATCCGGGTTGTTACATTACGAGTTTGCATCAAAGTATCATAAAATTCTATTCATTAGAGAAGGGCGCATACCGATGCTCTGGACTAACAATGAAGGAAACATGGTAATGTTCACAGAAATTAAATTTGGTCTCTAGGCCTGCTCTCTCTGATGCTATTTAGCTTTGATTAGTGGGTATGGTTTTGCAGCAAAACAGGTATAGGGGGGCCATTGTTTCAGTGGTATTTTGAGAGCAGCCACTTTGTGCATATTGCCAAAAGGTTAGGTCTGTCTCCAATCCTCCCCCGCCCATACCCTCAATGATTGGAGACAACATTGGTTCAAATGTTGATGTTGATGTTGATGTAGTGAAGGGTGCATATCGTATACACTACTCAAATATAGAGTTGGTATTCTAGCATTTTCTGTTATTTTCGGATCAAGTTAACAAACAGATAAGAGGGGAAAACTCACGATGGGAATCCGAAGTCTGGAGCAATTCCCTAGCAGCCACCTGAAAAGCCAAGAGAAGGGTACAAAACAAAAGGACTTTCCAAACAACAAAAAGCAATTTCAAAGCCATTTTTCCTCGAGCATGAGGACAGGCGATATAGGGCTCATGTCTTTTTATAGCCCAAATAATACTAAGGAAACTTGGGCCACAAGAAGACTTCAAAGACTTTGAACCCTGTTTGTTGGCCTTGTTCAGTCGTGGGTTTGAAAAATTTTAGAATTTGATTTTTGAGTAATGAGTGAGAAAAGAAAATAGGGTAATAATTGGGGATATAGGTAATGTGTGGAGAGATAGAGAGAAAAATGAGATTAATGATTGGATATAAAAATAATGAGTGGAGAGACAAATAAAAATAATAATTGAAAATATAGATAATGAGTGGATTTGGGTTTGGAAACCCACAACCGAACAAGGGCTAAGAGTTTTGAATTTTAATCATTACCATATTTTCCTCCAATTATTATTGTTATTTTTTTTTATCTGTCTGTAATCATTAATCATATTTTTTTAATTATTATTCTATTTCTTTTTACACTTATATTATCTATAAATCTAAAATCCCAAAACTGGGGGGGGGGGGGGGGGGGGGGGGGGGGGGGGGGTTTGTGGTTTCGGTGCTGGCCTTCTAGTGCTGCACAGTATTGTGCCCCATTCGGACAGTCCGTCTCGGTAACTATTGGCCGGGATTTAAAAAAAAATTCTTCTGGGGAAGAGTTTTTAAAATTGGGACCATCCAAAACACTTTTAACCGGTTGAAATTAAGCACAACATTGTGCATAGTACCTTCGTCCCAACACCGTGCACAATACCTTCAACCCAGCACCGTCCCCGAATCTTTCTGAGGCAAGGGCCATGGTGGAAGTGGTCAAATGGTATAACAAGAGCTAAACTAATGTTAAAGAAAATTCGCTGATCAAAAAAAAAAAATTGTTAAAGAAAATTCTTCTTTGGCCACGAGAAGAATTTAATTTACATCCATTCTTATGTCGTCTCTTACAAGTCATGGCGGGATCATCTAGATAGTTTTCTGGGCACGACCTTCACTTGTGAGAAAGGAGGCAAGAATAGATGTGAACTTGGATGTGGACCTATATATCCCTCGTTCTTGGATGGTGGTCTTTGTTGGAGATTGTCTTACACATCGCAAATACAAAATAACTAAATCGAAGTATTTAAATCTCGTATGATTTTCGCTTTTCTTAACTTGGTGAAGCAATAGTGAGAAGGATTTGGCTTCTTTGCAAATTCAGATTGGACTGAAAAGTATTTTTAATGGTTTAAATTTGTTGAAAAAAGACTAGCCGGTAAAAGTCTATTATTGTCACTAAGAGTTGGAGTTTCATTCTTACCGATTTGCGTGTATATAACAAATTTGAATCCTTGACCGTGAAAATGAAGGTCAAAAGATGCGACTGCGTCCTGCAAATCTTGGTTTGAACTGCAGCGTGAAGGGAAGTCAGGTCATAATGAGAGGAATACCTTTGAAATCAACACTTCAAACATGTGTTTCTGTCCATTTTGGGCAAGTAATCTTGCCTTACACCAAGGGTTCACGTTTGAAAATTCTCTAGATTCATTGCAGAATAAAATATGTAGTATTTGCTTTTCTTGGACAATGAAAGTAGTAAATTCGTTAAAGGACCAGAAAAGGGAACAATAACCGGAACGAAATCAAATTTGACTAAGTGGACATGAAAAAGTAAATAAAAGATTTGCCCCAAGAGATCGCAAGTTTGAATCTCACAAATGTCAAACATTTCAAATATTGGGGCCATTGAAAAATTGCCCAGCCGTTAATTTTAGGGTCCCAGTAGTAGTCGAGTCCCAGCCGTTAATTTTAGGGTCCCAGTAGTAGTCGAGTGGTGCACAAGTTGGTCCGAATGTCCCGTTATAAAAAATATATATATAAAGGACCAAAAATGGAACAATATGCCTTTATGCCGAAATTCCAAAGTCTTCCATTTCTTAGTTGGAAGTCATTTTGGGCAACTGAGATTACATAACGCGGTCACGACCAAATTAAAGTCCTGTAAGTTTTTGTCTTTTTCATGCGGGCATTTCAAGAGTCAAAACGGGTATGTTTCCATTTGTTTATCGAACGGATATTTTGGGAATCGATGAACTTACACCCCAATATTTCATAGGCCTTCAAACTTAACGTATTTTCAATTTAACCTTGAAAGTTTAAAAAAAAACTTACAATTAAGCTTTTGCCGTCATCTTCCGGCAAGTTACAAACGGAATTGTGAAATTTGTACTGTCCATCCAATGTTTAATATTTATTTGGACCTGTTACGGATCCTATAAAGATGATTCAAAATGCAAGTCATTCTTAAAATGTAATTTTATAGGTTCCTTAAAAAAATTAGCCCAATCCGATATCAGTAGGGCTGTCATATGAGTTAGGGCTCTCTTAGGGTGCTCATTGAAAAGTCTTAGAGCCAAAAATTCATTATGACCATTTAGGATAAAATGATCAAAAAAATAAAATCTTTGCACCGGTTCAAACAGATTGAAAATTGGAGCACTTAATTTTTTAACCATATTTTAAAAAAAAATTCACAAATAGATTGAACTAGATAAAAAATTAAGTACTCTAATTTTAAATCTATTTGAACTGGTGTGAAAATTTTATTTTTTTGACCATTTTTTCTAAATGGTCATAATGAATTTTTGACTCTAAAACCTTTCAATGAGCACCCTAAGAGAGCTTTAACTCATATGAGATCCCTACTGATATCGGATTGGTCTAATTTTTTTAAGGAACCTATAAAATTACATTTTAAGAATGACTTGCTGTTTAAATCATCTTTATAGAATCCGTAATGGGTCCAAATAAATATTAAATGTTGGATGAACAGTACAAATCTCACAAATTCTGTTTGTAACTTGACGGAAGATGATGGCAAAGGCTTAATTGTAAGTTTGTTTTGTAAACTTTGGAGGTTAAATTGAAAATACGTTAAGTTTGGAGGCCTATGAGACGTTGCGGTATAAGTTCAACGGTTTTTTTGAATTTTCCTGGATATTTTATAGGATTTGGATACTCTCCTTCCCTCAAATACCACGCTAAGTTGCATGGAATGAATGAAAAAAATCAGCTTTTCCGTATTTTTTATTTGTTCAGTTACCAAGAAAGTTGTAGAACTCACATCTTTAACTTTCACACTTTTTGCGAAATAGGTCTTGTCAAAATGAAGAAATTTTAGTTTCCCTGCAACATTTCTTGTAAAAAAAAACATACAACAAAATAAATTTTATTTTTCTTTACTTTACCAGACCTCACTTAACTTTTCTTAGAATTCATTTCCCACACAGTATTCCCGACAACTGAACGGAACCTCTGCATGGTTCTGCCCAAGTTGCCCAACCTATTGTGGATCTTTCCCGAGGTCACTTCGATGATTGATCGTTGTTCATTTCTTAAATTTAGTTGACAAAATTAACCACCCTGAAAATAATGTTGACCGAATATTGTTTAATGTGTTTTTGGAAGACGTCTTTGTTAAGAAAAACGAGTTTCCGATCTAGCTAATATTGCAATAATTTTCTTCAAGTTAAAAGATGTTTTGAAATGTTACGATATCCAATTATTCCAATCAATATAATTTTTGGCGTGCCATAAGTACCAGACAAGATCCTAAACATGAATGGTTCTGGTTATTAAATTGAATCCGAGAAGGGCTACAAATACATAGACGGAATGGACCGTTCCATCCCTTTGAGAAGCTGAAGAGAGACAAGAGACTCCAATTCCTATTTTTACTTCATCGAAGCACTTCCATTGAAATCTTAAATTTATTCCAATTTTTTTTAAAGGAAGAGTAAGAATTTCATTGATAAGAGAATATAACAACCTACTGTGTGCAACCAAGAAAAAAAGGTTATTTCATTCAATAGTTAAAATCTTGCCACCTGCGTATGGATATTCTTCCCTTAGATGGGTTTTTCTTTTCTTTCTTTGTTTATTCCTTATAATGAGCTTATTTTTTGTATCGGTTGAGTAAATGATATTTTTAATCCCATAAACTTAAAGCAAATACTCCCACTGTCCCAATTCTTTATTAGATAATACCAAGCTAATAAGTTGTGGTCAAGGAAAGCCCAAAAATTGAAAAAAATTGGTTGTGTTCAAAATTCAAATACGCTTTGAATCACAAAATGAGTCGTTTCATCTCACAAAATGAACACCACCTAGTGTGGTGGTTCCTCACTCTTTCTATTAAGGAAAAAGCCCTGAGTTCGAGTCCTCATGCATGACATGCATGATCATGTTGTAACCAATCCTTTAACATGTTGACAAAAAACTAAAATAAGTACAAAAAAGAAAAAGAAAAAGCCGTTTAATGCCAAACTTGTATTGATCACAGGAGAAACTTTTTGTATACCGGAGATACCAAGGGGACTGGTAACCACTCTAGTCCGTTTTTAATTTTTCGGCCATTTTCCGATCACAATTTTTGGTATGTTTCGATTCTCGCCGAACTACAAAATGAACGGAGCTGATCATCCAAGTGTGATCGAAAAATAGCCGAAAAATTAGAAATAGACCGGAGGGGATACCAAGGGTCTCGGCAGGGTTTTAAAAAATGGCCGTTACATAACGGATTTTTGAAGGCCCGATACCGTTAGGGTGAAAATAGCGGCATTACGCAAATTCACCTACGTATAGGCCGTTACGTAATACGTAAAGGCCGTTACACCCTGCTACAGGTCCGTTACGAGACCCTTACACCCATTACAGGACTGTTACACCCCGTTACACTTGCTAGTCCTTGGAAAAAATTCATGAGTGCGGTATCTTATTCCCGTTACACATTGACCGATACTTCCGATATTCGTTACTCGCAACCGCAACCGCGACCGTTACCGTTATGCCAACCGATACCGCGATTTAAAACCATGGGTCTTAGTATCCCTTGTATAAAACAAAAAAACTCTCTCTTGATCACAGAGAGGGTTTCAGAGGGAGGCGGGGGCTTTGCTGCCTGATAGGAGCAGCAGGGGCTACCCACACCTCAATACTACGTAGTTTTGAGGTAAAACTATTGGTGCTCTTCTTCTATTGTTTGGATCTGCTGGGCCTCTTTTTTTCTCTCCTTTGTCAAAAAAAACAATTCTCATGGGTGCAAAATAGACATATGGTGGTGCAAGCATCAAATGACCAAAAAAACAATTCTCATGGGCACAAAAGAAAAAAAAAAAAAACTGATTCTCCACCATTAGGTTCCCAATCATAAACCCCAGCAAGATTTTTGGATTAGTACTTGTACACGGCCAAATCTGGTGCCCAAAAATTGGTCGGGTAATCAAGATGACAAACAAAAAAGATGGACCTTGCCCAGAGGAACGAAAAAATAGATCACGGACGTCACCGGAGTATTTGGCGATGATCGATCTCTCGAGTAGTATGGCTTGGACAAGGCTGGGATCGTAGGCGTCACCTTGCCTCACAACCGTTGTGTTCTGGTCCATCGAATAGCACCGCTGATTTTATTCTTCTTTAGCAACCAAACTATCACTCATGCAATCTCGGTTGATTTCGGAGAGAGAGAGAGAGAGAGAGAGAGGGGCTATTTATATATATTGCTGGCTTTTCGGAGAGAGAGAGAGAGGGGCTATTTATATATATTGCTGGCGAGGATGCTATTTAAAGGGAGGGGAGAGAGGCGGTGGGCATCAATTTCGATTATAGAGAGAGAGAGAGGAGAGAGAAAGAGAGGAGGAGGTTTATGGGAATGCAGAATGTGAAAAGAGCTGTGCTACATGCAGAGCAGGCTGTGCACAGCTGTGCACAGCGGCCGTTTTCTCCCGCCTCGGGTCACGCAAAGATGATCGGAGCCGCTCATTTTGTTCAAAATATGTTGTTTAATGTCTCTGTAAAAAATGAGCTTCGTTCAATATCGTTAAAGACGTTAACAAAACACCCAAAATCACTTCAGAATTTAGGCCTAAATTCTGAAGTGATTTTGGGTGTTTTGTTAACGCCTCTAACAATATTGAACGAAGCTCATTTTTTATAGAGACATTAAACAACATATTTTGAACAAAATGAGCGGCTCTGATCATCTTTGTGCGATCCGAGGCGAAAGAGAACGGGATCTGTGCACAGCTGCTGTTCACAGCATGCTGTGCACGTAGCTTTTCTGACGTGAAAATAGGAACATACAGTGATACGATTCAATTGGGATTTTGCCCAATCCCGGTAACTGTGGAATAATGGGGAATAAATATCAATACATATATAGCATATATATATATACACACACTTGCAACTAGATGTATAATGAGCTAAGAATACATTTTAAAGATGTGAACATAAGTATTTAAACTCATATTGATGAACATTTAAATAAGTCTGTTATTTAGGATGCCTATTTAATTTCTTCCATATAAAATGGGTAGAGCTTCACTTCACTAGCCCACAAAGAAGGTTTACGGTTCATGAAGGAAAGAGGGTTACAAAGTTCCAAACTTGTGGAAATCTCCATTGTAGCGAAGGTAAGTTGGTTCCTCCTCTGCCTGAAATACTGAAATCTCATCAAATGTTGAAGTTTTTCTGCAAATCACGAAATGGAATATCTGCTGCTAAAGCTTCTCCAACCTATGTTTTCTATTGCCATCATCAAACCCACCCTTTTTCCACATCCCTCAAACCCATGGATAAATCTTCAAATCAGCACTCCTTCACAGCTCTCTCAACATCGAGGTATGTTCAATTTGAAACTCCTGATAAGCCTGACTCAGTCTTGGCATTCTTCAGGAACCATGGATTCACCCAAACCCAGATCTCCAGTGCCATTAGAAAGTACCCTCCTGTGATAATACGTGATCCCCAAAAGTACCCTTTTGCCCAAGCTTGAACATCTCAAATCCAAAGGCCTTTCAAGCACAGAAATTGCCAGAATAACATCTATGTCATCATTTATCTTGAACAGAAGCTTGGAAAACTCAATCATCCCATCTTTCAATTTATTTGGTGAGTTCCTTCAATCCGAAGAGAAAACGCTAGCTTTTATTAGACGTCGGTTTGGGTTTTGTTTGATTGAACAACTAAGTCATGTGATACCCAATACTGAAATTCTGCAAAAAGTAGGTGTTCCCAATGCCAATATTCGGCTTTTGTTGATTAGCAAACCTAAAGCATTCGCTGCAAACAGCAATCGGTTTAGAGAGTGTGTGGACGAAGTTAAGAAGATGGGGTTTAATTTTTCGAAAAAACAGTTTATGGCAGCCATTCTTGCGTTATTGGGGGTGAGTAATCTACATGGGAGAAGAAGGTTGAGGTTTATAAGAAGTGGGGTTGGACCCAGGATGAGAACTCTGTTGCTTTTAAGATGCATCCAGGTTGTATGAGCTCTTCAGAGGATAAGATCAACAGCGTGATGGATTTTTTTGTT
Source organism: Rhododendron vialii (assembly GCF_030253575.1). Taxonomy (NCBI): domain Eukaryota; kingdom Viridiplantae; phylum Streptophyta; class Magnoliopsida; order Ericales; family Ericaceae; genus Rhododendron; species Rhododendron vialii. The sequence goes on along the minus strand of NC_080558.1, from coordinate 7,955,069 downwards.
AAAAAAAATGGGTTGGGAGTCGTCGTTGGTTGAAAGACAACCAAAAATTATACAACTAAGCTTGGAGAAGAGGATTATTCCGGGGAGTGCAGTTTATCAAGCTTTGTTGTTGCAAGGTTTAATCAAGGCTAGTGATATTAGCTGTACTACATGTAGGGGTATGCAAAAAATCCGCAACCCAATCAATCCGACCCGACCCAAAGGGTCTCGGGCGGCTTCGAACAGGTGCTTCGGTCGGGTATGGGTTGGGTTTTGTAAAAAAAAAAAAAAAACGAGTTTTGGTTCGAGTTTTAGGTTAGTGCGTTCCTTACCCGAGGGGGTCGAACCCGACTTGACCAACCCGAAGGGTAAACCCGACCCGACGTAAAGAATCGAGCTCACGGACGATTCTTACCACCTGTTCGGTTCGATTTTGGGTATGAAATTTTGTAACCCAACATGGTCGGGTCGGGTTCGGGGTCAAATCCGACCCGACCGACCCGTGCACACCCCTAACTACATGGATAAACTTAACTGAAAAGTTTTTCTTCTAGGAATGCCCTAAAATTCCTATCTATATATTCATTCCCATTGTCACTACGAAGAATTTTAATATTCGTATCAAATTGAGTGCGACATAAAAAGATTTAAAACAAAAAAAGACATCACTTTTTGACTTAAGTAAATACATCCAAGTAACACGAGAATAACAGTCAACAAAAGTGACAAACCACTGAAAACCTTTAAGAGATGTAACACGAGAAGGACCCCAAACATCTAAATGGATAACGGTAAAAGGAGACGCACTCCATTTATTAATAGGTGCATAAAATGAATGTTTATATTTTTCAAACTCATAGGTTTCACAAAAAAACTGACTCCTAGAACAATGCTTTATTAAATTAAGAAAAAAATTCTCTAAACTTTCAAAGAAGGGATGACCCAGTCTACGGTGCCACTGATGTAACATAGTAAGAGCTGAACCCGTATCTGCTTGCAGAGCACGACTACATGACATGAGTGGATGAGGTGCAGACTCCAAAAAATAAAAGTCACTATGTAATTTACCACTACCAATCACATTCTCCGTATCCAGTTCCTAAAAGACACAGTGAGTAGGAAAAAAGGTCACGGAACAATTTGCAGAACGAGTAAGGCTTCTAACAGACATAAAATTAGTGGCAAAGTTGAAAATATGTAAAACTAAAGAGAGAGAAATAGAGGGTTAATAGTGAACGGAACCCTTCCTTGAGATATTAGAGAATGACCCATCTGCTATTTGGACATTATCCTTACCAGAACAAGTAGAGTAAAAATCAAATGCAGAGGAATACCCAGTCATATGACCCGAGGTACGAGAATCTATAATTCAAAAAAATAGCAGAAGAGGCAATAAATGCACTAGTCGAAATACATGTGTGAGCAAAATAGGATGAAGTAGGAGCTGTTATGGAAGAGGAAACTATAATAGATAGAGAATCTGCCCGAGCCATAAGGTGCCTGAGAGTTTGTATGTCCCCCTGAGAGAAACCACCAATATGATCAGATGACACCTGAATCCCAGAACTGAACCCAGAATCAGGCAAAGTGCCAACTGCAGACTCCGAAACATGGGCCTGGGATCGAGAACGCATCGAACCACGACCATGGCCATCGCGTCCACTCCCGCGCCCACGAGAGGGCTTGCCATGTAGCTTCTAACAAAAATCCTTGGTATGCCAGTGTTGTGGCAATAATCGCACTGGAGTGACGCATGATTAGAAGGCTCGCTGCTAGTACCAGATTAGGACTTGCCACATTGGAGAATAGGTCTACTATCAAAACCAAAATGACCCTAAGGAGTAGCAACCATGGTAGAATGATCAGAAATAGGAGGGTGCAACATAGCACCCCTCCTACTCTCTTCCTGCTGAACAATAGAATAGGCCTCTGTCAAAGATGAAAACAGAATACGACCCAATACCTGCACTCTAATCGGATCAAGCTCCGGATCAAGACCAGCAAGAAAGTCATAAACACGCTCTTTTTCCATCATTTTTAGCCAATTAGCAACATCTACAGTACAAACAGCCTGAAATCCCTGCTAATAATCAAGTTCCCCCCAAACTCTATTCAAGTCAGTAAAATACACAGCAACAGAACGACGATTTTGCTCCAATGTATAGAGCCTCTTCCTCAACTCAAAACACTGTTCATCATTACCTTGCTGAGAATAAGTCTGGGCTGCAGTAGTCCAAATCTGATGTGGAGTATCAAGCAGTAGGAAAGTATGGCGAATATCAACTCTTATAGAGTTAAACAACTAGGTCGTGACTAAGGATTTCCGAAATTTAAATTTTTTGAGTTCGACCGCCTCAACAGGTGGAGTAACAGGATCCTCAATGAACTCTGACATCCCTTTGGCCTCAATAGCCAAAGTAAAAGTACGAGACCAAATGAAATAATTGGAACCATCCAACTTAATATGGCAAATATCCAGAGAAAAATTATCTAGAGGCCCTACACGACTTAACTCATCATTTGTACTAGCAGAAGCCTTTTGTTTATCCTTTGACATTTCAACACCAGATTATGACAAACGATGTAGAATAAGACAAATAGGGTTCGAAAAAAGCTTGATTATTCTGACCCAAACTCAAACCAGTGTAAATAACTCTTACTCAAGCCAAATGAAGACAACCAGATCTGACCTAACTCCAAAAAATACAAAAAAACCTGAACTGGAGGCAAACAAGTGTGGAGCAACTTCGAAAAAAGACAGATAGTGGCTGTACGGCGTCGGAATTGACTGTATGGCGTCGAAATTGGTTGGGATCGACTGGGGTGATGTCGGAACTGGTCAGAAAGTGCAGTAGGAGCAAGGACGATGTCAGCAAGGCCAGACGACGTCGGAAGTAGCCGACAAGTCTCCAATGAGTATGGGTGACGTTAAAAAACGATCGGAACTCAAGACCTGAGTTCATCGGAAATCACAACTCTAATAGGTCTTCAAATATATCATCAGGAACTAGGGCTATTAGCCGAGACCAGAAAATCGATCGAAACTGAAAAAATCAGACCGGACCGAATTTTTAAAACCGGTCCAATAATTTCGATTCGGTTCCGGTATATAAAATTTTATAAACTGGAAAAATAATTTCGATCTAATTCATGTGTTTTAAAGACCGGTCTAAACCGGACCAGTTATTTATATATATATATATATATATATATGGGAGGAGAATCGAACTCTTGAGGCTAAAAGGATCTCCCCTCTCTTTACTGCTAGACTACCCACCCTTTTGGTGTATATTGGTCTAATAAATATATTTATTATATAAAATTAATCAGATATATATATATATATCAGGGCGGTTCCGGGGACACCAAAAAAAAACACCTCATAGTTTCCGATCAAATTTTGATGATCCAAGCCGATCAATGTGATCAGAACGTGATTTTAAGGATACTCGTGAAAAATCAGCAAAAAAAATGACCGAGAATGGCTTGATCCGAACAGTTTCGAACAGTTTTTTATTGAATGGTTCAAATAAAAACTGCTCAAATCAAACATTTTCCGGTCATTTTTTTTGCTAGTTTCTCGCGGGCACTCTTAAAATCACATTCTGCACACATTGAACGGTTCGGATCATAAAAATTTGTTCGGAAACTATGAGATTACGATTATGGGTGTTTTTTTAGGGTGTTTCTTGAACCGTTCCGTATATACATACATACATATATATATATATATATATATTATGGGCTTAATTATGTTTTTATGGGTTTTTTTTTATGTATTGGGCTCAAAATTGATTCTTTTTTGTTATACAAAAAAAAAAGGGATTGAATTATGGGTTTTTTGTTGATATTTTGTAAGTTGAATTGCGGATTTTTTGACGTGTTGGGTCCAAAATCTGGCCCATGAATGAAAATCGAGTAAATCGAACCGAAACCGGTTGAGGCGATTGAAATCGAACCGTATTATCTCAACCGGTTCCGGTTTATAAAAATCTCAAACCGAATAAAACCAGTTTCGACCGAAAAATATGCCAAAATTGGTCGAAACCGGACCGGTATCACCCCTATTAGGAACGATCAGAAAGGTGGGTTGGAGAACAGATCTGTTCATTGATTGCCTACAAGACTCAACGAGGTGAGCCAATCGCTGTTGTCACTAGATTGTGTGCTCTGATACCATGTAAAGTTTAGACGATGGAATAGAGACCCAAAATGTTAGGGTTTATTTCTCATTACGTTATACTTATACAAATGTAAACAGTAATTACATATTAAACCCTTATCTCCTAATCTACTTACATAAGAGATTAAATGTAAATTACAACTAATTACATATAAATCCATAATTTAAAATTATTACTTTACCTCCTGGTTCTTTATTAACTCGTAGAATCCAATCCTTACCATTGGAGCCTTTAAAAAACAAAAAAGAGAGTTAAACAAAATCTTCAAAACAAGAAAAAAATTGATTTTTTGTAATACTTACGTTCGGTGGTAGCTGATCAGTTGTCCTCATTCCAACATACGGTAGGTCGGCATCGTAACCAAACCCGTAATTCATGATATAATCATAGGACGTGCTGCAGTAAGTACTCTAAACACAATGTATATCGTTAATGAGTAGCTTAGACGCCAACTGCCCATTAACGATATATCGAATACGTATGAGGGATCATATGGGCTCCCAGATATACATTGTGTTCGGAGTACTTATTGCAACGCGTCTTATGATTATATCATGAATTACGGGTTGGTTACGATGCCGACCTACCGTATGTTAGAATTAGGACAACTGATCAGCTACCACCAAACGTTAGTATTGCAAAAAATTATTATTATTTTTTGTTTTGAAGATTTTGTTTAACTCTTTTTTTTTTGTTTTTTAAAGGCTTCAATGATAGGGAGGATCCTTCGAGGTAATAAAGAACCGGTGGGAAAGCAACAACAAATTTTGAAAGCAATCCGCACTCACCCAATAACGGGTACAATGCAGTGATCAGGCGGAATACCGAACCGCATTGAAATAACTGAACTCAGACAATCATTCGTAGACACCATGCCGCAACATGTTGCAAAAAAGAACCTCTTATCAATATCTGTAAAGCACATTCGCAGACTATAACCACGAAATAGAACTAGTTTTGGTCAACTGCCAGATGCTGACTCCCAATGCACCTCTCCAGCATTTTGGTCAACTGCCAATTTCCCAGCGGACCCAGCCCTTTGCTCAAAACCCCTTCACTCAGGCTTTGCCATCGCAATAGTTAACTGTTTCTCAGCCTCTCAGGTTAACCGGGGTGCCTCATCTGCTCAACAATTCCCGATGAATATTAACTCAGCGGACGCAACCTTCTCCTGCTCAGCAGCAACTGCATCAGTCACTCCAACAATCACCTTCTCGGTTTGCTCAGATGTTATCTCAACAGAAACAAAATCTCCAGGCAAGTTTTCAATCATCTCAGTAGGCATTTTCTCAGCTTCAACAACAATTTTCCGCTGATTGATGCAACCTTCAAATCAGAATTTAATGCCACAGCAAAGTTCTCAGGCAAACAAACAACAGGTACTACTTGGTGATGGATTTTTCAAGCGAGAGGGTATCAGCCAATACATTTAGCATTTTAATTCATCTTTCTTTTCCCTCCCTAAATCCCTCACACATCCTGGATCCAACGTAACCTTAGGGTATGGGGGAATAGGGGCTTTGACGATGTGGATAATTCCACATTGGTTGAGGGGAATATTGCTCATATCTACTTTGTCGGCTTTAGGCATTTTTCCCTTATTGTCAGGGGCGGAGCCAGAATTTGTATATGGGGGTGGCGCCAATTGAATTCATGGAATCTGCTACTTCTTGTTTTCTCCCTTCTGCCGACGACATGAGTTCAAGTCTCTAAAAGGAGGAGCCGGTGTATCCCGCTTTCTCTCTTAGGGAACACTGTCACAAAATAAAATAAATAGGTCCAATAGGGGGAGCTATCACATCTGCTTTCTCCCATAGCAAGCACAACAAAAAAAAAAAATTGACAAACTTACAGGGATGCCAAGGACAATGGGGCATCCCTCTTCCACCCTAAGTGTAGAAAAAGGATTAAACCATAACTTATTCATACAATTATGTAAATCGACATGTTTTATAATTCACTTTATATGTCTATTTACATGCACCATAATCCAAAAAGAAACAAGCAGCAAAAATACCAAATTTGTTGGTGAAAATTTAATACCCAAATGGGTCACATTCCTCTCCAATTAATAAGAGAAATTGCAAGTGGAAATTTATGCAAAAATTTAATGAGAGAGCACTAGCTGAGTTTTTGGAAGAACTGAAAAAGAAATGCTACCAGAAAGAATCGAACCCAGGTCTCGCGCATGGAGCATCATTGCCAATTTGCCATACAACTTTGCCACTCGGGTAAAGAACATATTGTGTGTATTTTGCATAAATTAGTTTTATTTAACGGTGTTCACGCAAATATATATATATGGAATTCCTGAAAGGGGGGTGGCACGTGCCACTCCTCCCACCAGCTAGCTCTGCCCGTGCTTATTGTGCTCCTTTAGGTAATTTCTGGGGAAATTGGACCATCCTGAAGGAAACTATAAATTTTGGTTGTATATAATGGCGGTGCAGGTTAAGCGCTCCTGATCTGGCATCAGTTGTTGAGAACGAATTTACAACAAGAAGAATAACAGAACCCATCTAAGCTTTCGTTATACTGTTTAGTATCTCTCAAACAAGTTATACTGTTTTAACTTTGTGTCTAAGCTTTCTTTCTTGAAGACCTTAGGGTACTTTGATAAGAATTTTTTTGCTGCAGACTATGTGGGCCGGCATGGTACCACAGACAGTTGCCACCTCCCCTTCCATCGCTGCAGCGGCATATGTGCCTCCTTCCACATCTGCTGCTCCGGTTGTTCCTGCAATATCGCAGGCAGTAGCTCCTCCAAAATGTGCTTGGACTGAATACACCTCCCCTGATGGTTACAAGTACTACTATAATAGCTCAACTGGTCAAAGCACAGTAAGGAACTTCTGTGTTCATAATGTATGGAGTTTTTATCAAAATCTTGCTCTTGGGGAGTTTCTTCTGTCTCTCTAATGGGTGTCGAAATGCTTTCTGGAATGGACATGCAGTGGGAGAATCCAGAGGAGTTGACATTATTTGAACAACAGCAGCAACAACAAAAACCGCCACTTCAACAACCTCATCCCCAGTCTCACCCTCAAAGCATGTCTGCCCAGCAAGTTCCTCAGATGCAGCAACCTCAACTACAAAATCAACCCCAAATACAGCACCGCCCACAGGAGTAGCAACAAAGTTCTATACCATCATCAGTGAGTGTCTGTCGTGCATTCCCTTACTAGGTTTTGAGTTGTTTGGTAGCTTATTTCGTTTTTGGAAATAGCAGTGTCAGGCTTCTGGAGTTAAATGTACCCGAAACGTACAGGTATCATGTAGCTTAGTTACAGGATCATCAATCATTGGATTTAAAATCTCTAGTTGTGCTGTTGCTGGACATTGTCGTATGCCAACTCGAGTAATCTTGATCCCAATAGTTTATGCATTTTCTTAGTTTGGCTCCTATTAAAGTCCATAGCTTCTGCCCAGTCCCAAGCAACTATTTCCCTTCAACCCATGTGTTACTGTAGAGGATTCTGATCTCAGCTCAGCTTCTGCAGCTACAAGCTTGGTTTCCACCTCAGCTTCTGAGCCTTGGCTCAGCTCAAATGCTTCTATATCAGCTCCTGTGGTTCCCACTTTCACCAAAGGAATGCTTTCCACGTCAGCTTGTTAATGGAGAGTTAGTTAGAGTTTGTTTCGTTTAGTTAGTGATTAGTTTCATTCAGTTAGTGATTAGTTGGGGTAATTAGCTGATGTTAGTAGAGGTAATCAGCGGTTATTCAAATCTATAAAGGCTTGAGGGCCTGATCTTGGTACGGCAGAATCAGAAAAATGAAATGAGAAACACTTTCCCTTCCCTCTCTTCTTTTCCTTTTCTCTTTTCAGTTCTTGAGGTTTAGTTTCGTTTGTGAAGAATTCAGAATTTCCTTTTGGTATCAGAGCAACAAGGACGAAAGTCTGTTCATTCTGGGGTTTCTACTCAAGCACGCTCATCTCTTTCGACTTAGGGTTTCAAAGTTCAAGAATAGGGCTTCGCGATCAAGATTAGGATTTCTTTTCTGTTCAACACAATGTCTGCACCTTCGAGTGAATCTGCTATGACGAATCAAACTGCTGTGACCATGCCTCCATCTCTGGCGTTTCTGGTATCGAACTTTCACACACTTGTCAAAATCCAGTTAAGTTCTGATAACTATCTTCTTTGGAAAACGCAAGTCTTGAATGCTCTTCGTGCCAACGGCTTTATTGAATATGTTGATGGAACTCATAGTCCTCCACCAATTCAGATTCTAGTGCCACTAGTGTTTTTGTTGCTACTCAAAAGCTGCAGGATCTCAGTATTGCTAGTTCAAGTAATTCTTCTCAGGGGTCCATGGTACCAAGGTCTGGATCTTTTTCTAGTTCTGTGATTCCCCCCTCTCATTCACCAACACTTCCGTTTCCACAAAATGGTTCAACCACAGGTTCCTATGTTTCAGCCACAGTTTTCTCAGAATGATTACTTTCCTCAGTTTACACAGGGTGGAACCAGATTCAATTCCAATCGAAATAAACCAAGAGGTCAAGTTTTTGTTCCCTTTTCTAAGCCAGGATGTTGTCAAATTTGTGGAAAGGATAATCACACAGCACGTACATGTTATTATAGAAATGCACAGTCCACATTCTTTCCTCCTCCACCACAAGGATATTTGTCTTCCTCAGGGTTTCATCAGCCTAACATGTGGAGATCTGAACATCCATCTCAGTTTTCTGCATCACCACAGTTTCCTTATGGACCACCACAGCAATCTCGTGGCTTTACTCACCCAGGACCTCAAGCTCATTTTGTTCAGTCTGGTTTTCCATCCTCTTACAGTGGTTATCCCAGAGATTATCATAGTGGCTTTGGTGGCTACAGTCCTCCTGTTCCTTCAGGCTTAGAGGGGTTTTCTTCAGGATTTGATGGTTTTGGTGGGAATGGTGGCTACAGTTCTCATGTTTCCTCAGGTCCATCAGCCTTTTCTACTTCTTATGCCCCATCTTCAGGAGTTTCTGCTTCTAGTTCGTCTCAGAATTGGTATTTTGACAGTGGGGCCACCAACCATGTAACTCCACATGCTACAAATCTGACTCAAACTCAGCCTTACACTGCAGGAGCTGGTGTGATGGTTGGGAATGGTAAGTCATTACCTATTACCTGTGTAGGAAAAGGGGTCTTACCTACTCCAAGTGCCAGATTTCATTTAACTAATGTTTTGCACACACCTGCCATCACTCAAAATCTTCTTTCTGTCTTTCAATTTGCCAAAGATAACAATTGTTCTCTAACTTTTACTTCTTCTGGTTATGTCATTCAGGACAACCAGTCTCATCAGATTCTATACCAAGGCCCATGCCACAAGGGTCTTTATCCTATCCAGACTTGCTCTGAGCTTGCTTCTACTCAGGTTCCTATAGCTTTTCATAGTAATAAGACTGTGCCATCCTCATCTGCCACTTTGTGGCATCAGAGGCTTGGTCATCCAAGTTTCCCTCTTTTTCAAGCTTTAATAAAGCAATTTGACTTGCCTATTACAAAGCCATTTGATGTTTCTTGTTATAGTTGTCACAGTGTGAAAAGTCACAAACTGAGTTTTCCTCTTTCTGTAACACAATCTGTTCACCCATTTGATCTATTGCATATGGATGTTTGGGGCCCTGCTCCTATACCTTCTGTCAAAGGTTTTAGATATTATCTGCTCATTATAGATGATTGTACTAGATATTCTTGGTTATTTCCTTTACACTACAAATCTGATGTTAAGCTAACCCTAACTCAGTTCAAAGCTTATGTGAAAACTCAGTTTCACACTACTGCAAAGATTGTGAGGTCTGACAATGGAAAGGAGTTTGTTAATCACTACCTTACTGATCTTTTCCTCACTAGTGGTATCATTCATCAGACCTCTTGTCCACACACACCAGAGCAAAATGGTGTGGTGGAAAGGAAACATCGACATCTTATGGATACTACTCTTACTCTTCTTCATCAAGCTGGTATGCCTTCTCAGTTTTGGCTTGAAGCCTTGTTCACTACAGTTTACTTGGCTAATAGGCTTCCTCATTCTTCTTTGAAGTTTCAAGTCCCTTTTGTTCTTCTTTTTCATACTCAACCTGATTATCTTACTCTCAAACCTTTTGGCTGTGCTTGTTTTCCCTGGTTAAAACCATATCATTCACATAAGTTGCATCCTAAGTCAACCCCATGTGTGTTTTTAGGCTACTGCCCTGCTACTAAGGGCTATAGGTGCTTGGATCCTGTGTCTCAGAAAGTTTTCATTTCAAGACATGTTAGGTTTATTGAGAATGATTTTCCTTATTCTACTTTATTGTCTAACTCTCTTTCTTCACACCAGACTGGGTCAGATTTGTCTACATTTACAGTTCCTCTTACTAGTTTTACAGATATTCTTGTTACAGTCGCCCCTCCAAATCCCCCAGCTTCTCCTATCTTATCTTCTTCTTCTTCTATTGTTCCAACACCCATTTTTGAAAATACTTCCTTTCCTATTCAGTTTGGTTCTATTTCAGTTCCAGTTGTTGCTTCTTCTTCACCTAGCTCTTCTCATCCCTCTTCTAATTCTCATTCAGTCGAGTCAATTGTCTTACCAGGTCCTTCTCATTCTATGCGAACTCGATCTAAGAATGGAATTTTCAACCTAGACATCCTCTCTCTTTGTTTACTTCTGTGTCTTCTTTACCTACTAAAGAACCATCTCATTTTTCTGATGCCATTCATCATCATGTCTGGCAAAAAGCCATGGCAGAAGAGTATGAAGCATTGGTTAAACAAGGTACTTGGCATCTTGTTCCTCCTCCTACACATGGTAATATCATAGGCTGCCAATGGATTTATAAAATTAAAAAGCATTCAGATGGTTCTGTAGCTCGATATAAGGCAAGGCTTGTGGCCAATGGGAACCAGCAAGAAGCCGACATGGATTTTATTGAGACTTTTAGTCCAGTAATAAAACAACCAACTCTCAGGGTGATTCTTAGTCTTGCTGTTCATCATAAGTGGTCTTTAAGACAGTTGGATGTTTCAAATGCTTTCTTACATGGTGTTATTAATGAGGATGTTTACATGAAGCAACCCTTAGGGTATAAGGATCCAATTCATCCTACTTATGTGTGTAAGCTTTCCAAGGCTCTTTATGGACTGCGGCAAGCTCCACGGGCTTGGTATGCTATGTTCTCCAGTTATCTCATTGAGCTCGGCTTCTGCTCTAGCAAGGCAGATACTTCTCTTTTTCTTTTGCCTCAAGCCAGCAACATTACTATTGTGTTGGTATATGTGGATGATATAGTAATTACAGGTAGTAATTCTACCTACATCACTGATCTCATCAGTCTTCTCAGTAAAAAGTTTGTAATGAAAGACTTAGGCTTTCTCAATTACTTTCTGGGTCTTGAAGTTCATTCCACTTCTTCTGGTTTATTTTTGTCACAAGCCAAATATGCCACTGAGCTTTTGCATAAAGCTGGGATGATTGACTGCAAGCCAAGTGCTTCCCCTGCCTCTGTCAAACCTGGTGTGCCACATCCTGATTCTTTATTTGATGATATACATTTGTATCGAACTCTTGTGGGCTCTTTACAGTACTTGACCTTAACCAGACCAGAAATCTCCTATTCTGTGAATGTTGCTTGTCAACATATGCATTGTCCAAAGGTGAATGACTTTATCGCTGTCAAAAGGATTCTCAGGTACATCAAGGGTACAGTGCATCAAGGTCTGCATTTTATTTCCAGTCCCTTGTCTCTGTCGGCCTATGCTGATGCTGACTGGGCAGGAGATCCTATTGATAGAAGGTCCACTACTGGTTTTGGCGTTTTTATGGGCTCTAATCTTGTGTCTTGGTGTGCCAAGAAACAACATACAGTGGCTAGATCATCCACCGAGGTTGAGTACAGGGCCATGGCACAGACTGCTGGAGATGTGGTTTGGTTGGTACAGCTATTTTCTGAATTACGTATTCCTTTGTCATCACCACCTATCTTGTTTTGTGACAACAAATCTGCTATGGCCCTTGCCTCTAATCCTGTCTTCCATGCCAGGACTAAGCACATAGAGATAGATTATCATTATATCCCTGAACAAGTGCTCAGTAAACACATTGTTTTGTCTCATGTTAGTTCTGAGGACCAAATAGCAGATATCTTTACAAAGCCACTCTCAGTATCTCGATTTCAGGTTCTCAAGTCCAATCTCATGGTTGGTGATCCTCCCATGAGCTTGCAGGGGTGTGTAGAGGATTCTGATCTCAGCTCAGCTTCTGCAGCTACAAGCTTGGTTTCCACCTCAGCTTCTGAGCCTTGGCTCAGCTCAAATGCTTCTATATCAGCTCCTGTGGTTCCCACTTTCACCAAAGGAATGCTTTCCACGTCAGCTTGTTAATGGAGAGTTAGTTAGAGTTTGTTTCGTTTAGTTAGTGATTAGTTTCATTCAGTTAGTGATTAGTTGGGGTAATTAGCTGATGTTAGTAGAGGTAATCAGCGGTTATTCAAATCTATAACCCATGTGTTACTCTGCCAATCTCTGCTCCTTTTGGCAATTTCTGGCACTTTCTTATTAGAATCATATCGCTCATCGTTATTGACTCGCTATTAGATCTGTGTTTCAGATGGAACCACTTTAACAAAATTTATATCAATTTTTTTAATTAGTTCAACTTTTAGCTTCTCAGGAATGTGTTGACCTTTTCCCCTTACCTCTCTCTGTTCTTTTATCCTTCGGTATTTCAGGAATTTGGTTATTCACAGTTACAGGTAGCAGCTGATTACGCCAATGATCCTGCACGTTTCCAACAATTATGGGATTTTTTGTTTTTATTTTTTGTTATTGATGCTGTCAGGTTCTTTGTTTGATCACTGTCTCATTTTGCAATTTCTGCTTGTGCTGCAGGGACTTCAGGCTTATCAGGAGCGGATGTGGAAAAGCAAGCCTTCAGATGTGCTGGCCTCTATTCGTTTTGAAAGCCAAGGAGGGAGGTATCTGGGGCTGCCATCCATTATTGGGAAATCTAAATCAGAAGTATTCAAATATGTGAAAGACTGGGTTATTGGAAGGTTGAAGAGCTGGAAGGAAACGGTTTTAAATATGGCTGGTAAAGAAATATGGCTGACAGAAATAAGGCACCAGAACATCGTGAAACTCTACGGCTTCTGTTACCATGAAAAGCACACTTTTTTGGTTTGCAAGTACGTGGAGAGCGTGGCGAACGTTTTTGAGAAGAGAGAAAGATGCCAAGGAGTTGGACTGGAGTAAGAGAGTGAATGTAGCGAAAGGGGTGGCTCATGCTTTATCTTACTTGCATCATAAGTGTGTGCCTCCCATAATTCATCAGGATATATCGAGCAAGAATGTTTTGTTGAACTCGGAAATGGAGGCTCATGTCCCAGATTTTGGCACGGCAAGGTTTTTGAAGCCTGATTCTTCAAATTGGACTGCGGTTGCAGGCACATTCGGATACATTGCTCTAGGTAACTTTTAATTAGTGCTCAAAGGGCCATCCTTCATTTGGTTGGCTAGTTTGATTCATGAGTGAGAACTAACATGTGACATTGTTGGCGTGTTTTTTTTCCCTTGGAATGGCCAGAATTATCGTACACAATGGCAGTGACAGAGAAATGCAACGTGTATAGCTTTGGTGTTATGACACTCGAGATATTGATGGGATCGCATCGCGGAGAACTCAGTTCAAACCTATACTCATCCGTTGACAACGAACGTGTACAATTGGCAGATGTCTTGGATCCTCGTCTTCCCCCTCCTACCAGTCAAAAGCTAAGAGACGAACTGGATTCCATTTTGAATCTAGCAGTCTGGTGCTTGCGCGCCGATCCTCATTCTAGGCCTACCATGTATGATGCATCTCAGGTGCTTGAGATGAACGCTAGAGCTGGCAGAGAGAGTCCGGAGTTGGTTAAATCTGTTAGAGAGGGTGTTGATGTGCTGCCCATGCTCAGTTAGTAAGTTGGATATTTCTCTCTCTTAGTAAGTTGGGACATAAGGCTCGGTTTGGTTTTGGTTGGTTCTCTCATTCTCTCTTTCGGTCGTTTGTTTTAGAGTACGGATTTTTGGGCAGTGATGTCAAGTACCAAAAGCCGTGTCAATGAGCAGAGGACTTCGCGATGAAAGGAAAATGTTGTTATGCTAATTGTCTCCGGGGCTATTTTCCTACTATTACTGGAGTCAAATATGTATAATATAACCGAAATCCCTAGGCATCTCCGACATTGTCTCGCCTTTATCAATGCTCGCTGGTGAATCCTTTGGCTCGTTAGTGTATCCATTAGGACTTCATCATGTATCATAGCCAATGACCTGGTGACTTGGAGAAACTGTATACGTTGTCGATGATTGTTTGAAAGAGCTGTGATTTACAAACTCCTGTCTTGCATTTTTCTAGTGTAGTTTGAACTCTCAGATATATATAAGAGTTGTTTTTACCTGATTCTAGTTTTTTGATGCACTAACACGCTACATTCCAGTTGATTCAGTACAAATTCATCCAGAAGATCGATTGTTCATTGCAGCAAATTTAGGCACGGATCTGATACAGAAAAATTGTCAGTTTATCATGCAAGATATATAACGACCAAACCATTTTCTTTGAATAATCTAATTTTACCTCAATTTTTTCATTTGCCAGTGCCAAGATAACATGTTATGTGTGAAAACTTTATGTCCAATCCAAAATTAATCGGCAATGAGTGGAGAGGTCTTGTGTTATTAACTGATGGAACTATTCTCTAAAAACCTCCCTTAATTAAGTTGTCCCATGTAGCCACTTTCTAGGTCTATCTTTGTGCAGCTTTCTTTTTGTCTATCGTCGTAGAGTGCGAGCTATTTCAATTTAATTTGGGATGAAATAGGCCATACTATATAGAAATTTTATATCTAACCTGAAATTAATTGAATATAATTAGAGTGGTCTTTCATGCTACTAAGTGATCTTTCATTTCATAACAAAGCAATGTGAGACTGTACCCTAACTTCTTTCGCAAAAAAACTATTTTGTAAGACTCTATTCAATGAAGAATATTGAACGGACTTTTTCAATATAGGGGATAGCGGAGATGAGCGACGACTCCATTGTCTTTGAAGAGCTTGGATAGTAGTGTGATTTTACTTGTTTTTCTCTCCACAAAACTCAATATTGCTGAGTCGCTGATGATGAATTCATTCAATCGACTCTAATTAATTGAGACTTAAGACTCAATGGGGTTCGGTATATCGTGAATTATTTCTTCCCATTTTTTCCCCAAAAAATGGTAGGAGATTTCATTGATACGAGATAAATATACAACCAAAGAGGATTAACTATCCCAAACAGAGACAATAACCAAGAGGTCTAGATTCATAAGCTTATAACTCTAGAAACACAACTTTCCGTTGATCATCATCCAGCTTCTGACAATCGAATCCCAAACCAACAAATAAAACCCCAACCAACCACCGAACTGGGGGAAAAACAACTAGGAAAAAGACTCGCGACAAGAAATCGGAGAGAAAAATAGAAAAACACAAAAAGAACAAATCGAAAGCAACATAAATAAAACCTCACAAACAACACCCAACTAATCAAGCACTTCTATTCCGGCGAACCAAGCGCGCACAAGAACAGACTCCGGCAACCACATCCGCAAGCTAATCCACAAACCCGAGACGCACTTCAGTGACAGAACACCGACGACCATACTGTGTTCTCTCCATTTTTAAGGTTTGTGGTAGGGGCCGACTATTTGCAACTGCGAATTTACTGTATGTAACCTGTGCTAAATAAAACACCCAAATCTTATAACAATTTATTATATGAAACATAACATATATCCATAAACTTTCCAAAATACCCTTCCCACCCCATCAGTCATCTTCCTCCTTCTCATCCCCTTCCCCCTTCTCTCTCTCCTCGTTCTGTCTTCTCTTTTCTTAACACACCACCACCACCAGTCATTTTCCTCCTTCTCTTCCCCTTCTCTCTCCTCCTGTTAACACCACCACCACCACCACCATCATAGACCACCACCACCACACAACACCAAAGCTTAAAAACTTTCCCTAAATATTGGTCGACGAAAATTTATACTCTCTGTTGAAAGAGGAAATTACATGGTTGTCAAAAATTGCGGTCGTGGCAAACAGAGTTCAACGAGGTTGACAATTTTTTCTTTGGATCCTCCAATCGGATATCCAGTCCCGAAAATATCTACTGAAATCGAAACTTAACTTCTGAAATTATTCAAAGAATTCAGAAGTTAGAGTTCATCGCGCATTATGGTATGCATGATTCCAATTGCGCATTTACAAAATGCGTTTTAGCACAATGCGATATCCGTAAATGCATTTCGTGCATGCGCGATTGATATCACGCATTTTGGTAATGTGTAATGCTCTCTAACTTCCAAATTCTTTGACTAATTTCGGAAGTTAACTTCCAAATTAGTGGGTATTTTTCAGTAATTAGTATCCGAAATTTTCTAGGCAACTAGAGTAGAATTTGAACCCATCCTAAATCTGAAATCGAACCGGTACTATCTCTCTCTCTCTCTCGTATTGGGATAAAAGAGGGGGACTGAAGCTCGTGAGAGGCGTTACCACCGTCCACCGCAAATGAAGATGGATTGCAGGTCTTCCGTTATGGGGTTGAGATCCTCGTAAGAGTATTTAATTAATCATTCCTCGTAGCAGATTGTGCACACGATTTTGGCAAATGTGTCGTCGTATACCATCTCCCTCTCACTCTCTCGATGATCTCTGTTAGTTGTTTGAAAATTCTCGGCCGCGATGGAGGGGCTTCAGCGAGGGACGACGGGTATGGTGGAACTCGTGGGAGGGAGGGAGGAAGATGGGTGGCTATGGTGGAACCGGTGGGAGGGAGCAAGGAAGAAGGGTGAGTTGTGTTTAGTAATTTTAAGAATATTTTTGTCTATTTTTTTAAGAGCATTTTTGTTCGAAAGTAATTTATTTTAAAACATGCTACATACTGTAAATTCACATATCTAAATTCCAACTGTGGTTTTCTTTTTTCCCAATTATGCAAATTCTACAGGGCCATCTCTCAAATTAAATTAGCAGCTCAAGAGACTGGGCGCAAGCCATATGTGTTGGGCTGGTACGAGAGGGCGGCCTATCACATGTAAGCCCAGTTGTCAGGATTTGTGAAGCTGAGCCAGGCTGGAGGGACTCGGAGAAGGTCATGTACCTACTAGGCTGAGCTAACTTTTATATCACTCTATATAAAGAACAAAACTATTCTTTTAGAGCATTTGCATCAATGTCTTTATATTAACTTTTTCGTTAGAGTGGCGAGGAAAATCATGAAAACGTTCAAACATCAGCTTCGCTTTAACTACTTTACTTTTTAAATTTGCTACAGTTTCTCGTTATCAATAAAGAGTCTCTGTACACAAATTAGAGATTATTTTATTCTTTCTTCTACCAGGTAAGCTTGGGCTTCGTTCCTTTTCACTATGTATGGTCCCACAAATATGAAGTGCATTTATTGGGCTGAGACTTTTTCCATTGAAACCTGCCAAAATGATCCACCATTTTTTGATAAAATAGAATTATAATAGGAAGCCTGATAAAATAGAGAGCCTAATAAAATAGACATGAAAAATGTGACTAGTTAAAGTAAAAAAAGGTGATCATTTTAGCTATAATTTGACTTAAATTTAGTGAGGCTAATGTGGATGCTCTTAGAGCATCTCCAGTGAAATAGCTAAAGTTAGATTGCTAAATGAAAGTTTTTTTTATTTATAAAAATAAGACCCACTTATTGATAAGTAGTCATTAGTTGCTTAAAAAAAAAAAGTAGTCATTAGTTTGTTGAGTGGACGGTGCACTCAATGGACTAGTTAGTTTTGTTTTATAAAACCAAAAATAAAAATAAAAAAATAGCAACGAAAAGGCCGTTGCTTTGTTGCAACAACTCTTCGAAACCTCACCATTTATCCCAAAAAAAATTAAAAATAGTTTTTTTTTCAATGTAAAAATTGAGCCCACAAAATTTAATGAGTGCATAATTTCAATGTAAAAATTGAGCCCACAAAATTTAATGAGTGCATAAATAAGTGGCCAACTCTATAAAGTGATCGAGTTATTGAGTGATAGACTAATGACCTAACTTATCTAGTCCATTTGAGCTGTTTTTTGCACATTCACTAGCTAAAGTTTTAGTCATTCACACTATTGAGTATTTTATAGAGTTCATTGAAAATGCTCTACGGAGATACACCGTTATTTTTTATTTTTTATTTTTCTAAAAAGAGCTTTGTAGGGAGTGCCTATCGGCTGACTCTGGGCCTCTGGCCGGTTAGGCACTAGCGATGTTTTGTCTAAGCTTGGTCAGACAAGACATTAATATTAATAATAACCCCACCAAGGGTTTTTTATTTTTAGGACAACCAAATGTAAATTATATTGATGAAAAGCACCGATACAAGTTACACAGCTCATAGGCCTAGCTAACAAAGAAAAGATACAAAAAAGAAAAACAAACTAACAGTAACAGAAACAAGACTCACTGGAATTTCAGTCTTCAAAGCTGCTCATTTTGTCTGAATTTCGCCAAGCTTTACCAGAATGTCCACTGAATGGCTTTACGAGGAATCACCCACAACAATACCGAGAAGAAGACTATTGAGGGAGTAGTTGGCCCAAAAATCTATGGAGGAAACAAAAGAGAAAGCATGATCTCGACCAAAGACCCCACCAAGAGTTGATGGTTGAAAATTCTGTAGATCAAAAGTCAAGAGTGGAAGAATACACATTTTGTTTTTTCTTGGATAATGAAAGGAGTTTCGTTACGGACCACAAAGGGAACAACATGACTATATGTATGCCTAAAGTTCAAAGTCTTCCATTTGTTAGTGGGAAGAAAATCTCGAACCCGGGACCGTGTTAATTAATTGTCCCTTGACAACATAGGTCCGGGCGTCTATTTCAACAATAAATGATTCAAATTTTATCTCAATCGAATAGATTTTAGTCGTTTATTGTCGAAATTGAAATTCCTATTCTGCTACCAACCCAATAATCAAGCAATAAAAAGAACGAAGAATAAACGATGGACACCGAATATACGTGGAAAACCTCAAATGGGTAAAAACCACGGGAATGAATCAAACACTATAAAACATTGTGTAGTTACAAGAAGTCTTACCCTACAATTTAAATCCTCACAATCGCCCTAAGACCTACTTGTCGAATCCATGTTCACCACACCCAATATTTGATTGCCGTCGTCTCGAATCCTCAAACCTTCCAAAACCCTTCGAAAATCCACCGAAGAACAAAACTCTGAATATGTTGAGATAAAAAAAACCGTGAGCACCTCTGGGATGAATGATGCTTCTCGTTTTGAAAACCCAAGGCAGCCCAATGTTTTGACTATTGTATATCATTCGTCATCGCTTGCTGAAAAGAGAGAGCGAATATTTATTAATGGGAATGACTTCGGTGTTCCCGGTCATTTTGGGGACACTGTAACTTTTGGCATAACAAAATCACTATGAGCATAACCAAAATCTATTATGAGTATAACCAAAACCATTGAGGAGTATAACAAAAAATAATTTAGGCATAACAAAAAGTTAAAGAAGCATAACAAAAAGCAAAAAAATTAAAGAAGCATAATATGACCACATATAAGCGTAACAATAACTTGTATAAGGCATAACATAAACCTCAAAAAGAATAACGATACCCAACCTGTCTTATTTTGTTTTCTTTATTTATTTTGAAATATTTAACCGTGGTTAACTGGCGAAAATATTAAAATGTATATGTGTTATTCAATTATATTGAAGAGTAAAATGTAACGGACCATAGTAAAAAATTATTTTTAATAATCGAGGACGTTGATTTGGTTGTTATTGTTGAGTTAGTTAAATTTGGAAATTTGGGCTCCATCCAGTAAAATTTGGTCTCCGTTTGGTTTATGAAGCTTGTTGATCGGTGCCAAAAATCATAATAGGAATGATAACCTATGTCCGATAAAGTTTGTAACGATAACCAATTTATTTCATTCTTGGTAGGAATGATCTAATCTCTCTTACGTAAAAGATAGACGGTTCGGATTTTGAAAGAATTGCTAAAACAGTCATCGAGTGGTGAATTATAGGACTTTAATAGCTACATAAGCATAGAATGTGTTCCGATCATGAGGTTTGCGACATCCGATTATCACTGAAATTGGAGACTAATATGGAATCAATAAGATGTGAAATCTTAACGGTTTATATCGATCATCAAAAAAAGTTATTTGGCATCTTCCTTTAAAATCTATACATTCAACCTTATTGTTTATATAAACTAAGGTATTGTGCTATAGTGTAATGTACGGTAGACACATGACCAGAACACGATCACGACGATCGAAATCATTCAATTTGTTGCAGTTGTTGTTGTAATGATTCTTGAAATTTTTTGGGTTTATTGGATTTAAGAAACCCTTCGATCAGGAAGCGGTTCCACGATTAGAATGTTATTTTATATCTGATCAATTGTCTATCGATATGTGATAGACTTCATTATTGGGAGTAACGATCTAATTCCTCATATGGAAAAGATAGAAGGTTCTGATTGCAAAAAAAAAAAGACTTGCAAGACTCGGGCGGTGCACTATAAGACTTAATTCCTCCATATGCATATAATGTGTTCTGATTTGGTGATCGCTTATATCTGATGATCTCTATTTTTCATGAATGATAGCATAATTCGTAAGATGTGAAATCATAACGGTCCAGATCGACCAAAAAATAAACATGTGTAGCGATGAAGTTTATATATTTTGTACGTAATGTTGGTGCAATTGAGCCCATACAATAATCCCTCAAAAAATTGGAAATTTGCCTTTTTCTTTTAATAAAAAATTGGTCTAGGGTCTACTATAGCCTACTTTTAACCCATTAGGTCCACTGATCAAATTTGTAACCCACTAAGTCCACTAATATGTATTTGATAAGGCATAAAGTCCACTACATTTTAAAAGGGAAATAATGCCTTACAAATTTACCCTCCAATTCAAATCTCTTCCGTTTACCCCATTATCTTACGTTTGAAATCACTCACGCAAGGATCTCGGGAAATAACGGTTACGCTGAATAGAGCGACAGAGAGAAAGAGGAGTCTAGCAAAAATCGATTGATCTCGCATAAATTTTCTCCGGTGATCGTCTGTCGTCTCCCTGTGTTGATCCAAGCAGTATCGCCTCCCTCCATCTCGGGTATCTCTCTCACTCACTCTCTATCTCTATCGTATCTCTCTGTTGATGGTGTCGACAATCTCTCCCTCTTGGGTATCTCTCTCATTCTCACTATGGTCTCTGTTTCTCTCTATTTCTCTCGTCTCTCTCTCATTCTCTGTCTCTATATACAACGTTATATAAGTGTATATAAGTATAACAACGTTTTACTTATATAACGTTATATAACTTTCTATATTATCCTTTCCAGATACTATGCATATAACATTAGTGTTCTTATATAACATTTTTGAAACTGATATAACGTTATTGGTATTATATAACGTTATATGACATTGTATATAGAGTGACGAATTACTTATGACATACGCAAATATATGACCATATATGTTTGAAACTTTGTCATCTTTTTGATATATAACATTATTTATCGGTTTTTGTTTTTGTTGTGTATTGTTACATGTGCAGTTGTTATGGATTCAACAGTCATGTTTATTTGTAAGTATGGGTTGGAGATTTTTCCGATGAGGTTATCGGGTGGTGGTAGGTTGAAGGATGTCTTAAGCAGCATTTGTAATAGGTGGAAGAATCTGTCGGTAGAGAGGTTTTCTGTTTCATATGCTTATGAGTATGGTTTTTGTGTTCTTCAGAATGAATCTGATTTTGAGAACATGATTTTTTTGCTTAGTAATTGTGATCGCATAAATGCAAAGGTTGACGAGAATGAACCTAGTAGCCGGTTAATTGTTGGTAGTACTATTGATGAAATGGATGATGTTGATGAAGTTGTTGATGATGAGGTAGAATATGTGGATGGAATGGACCCCGCAGAAAAGTATTGTAAACATACGGAGACTAGGTATTTGACTGAAGCTTGGGCTAATTTGATAGAGGGTGTCGGACAAGAGTTTCCCAAAGGTGTGAAGGAGTTCAGGGCTGTGTTGGCTAAATACGCGATTGAGAATGGCTTCATGTATCGTTTCGTGAAAAATGATTTACTTAGGGTTACGGCTGTTTGTGTTATTACAGGGTGTGAATGGAAGGTGCATGCTATTTTAAATAGGACCAATGGTGCATTTCATATTAAGAAGTGTCATAATGAGCATAATTGTGGGTCAACATACCGAATCAATAAGCATAAGCGTGTGTCATCCCGTCTGGTTGCGAATGAGATAGCAGGGATTGTTGAGAAAAAACCCAAGACTTCTCCAATCGATATGCAGGATTGGTTTACAGACAAGTATGGTCTTGATTTGTGCTATCATAATGCTTGGTTAGGTGTGGAGAAGGCAATGGGGGAATTGTATGGAGATTATGAAGGTTCATTCAATAGGCTTCGGTGGTACGTTGAAGCTGCAAGGGCTACGAATCCGGGGAGCGTATTGAGGCTAGAATCTGATCCTGTAACCAAAGAGTTTTCACGGCTATTTGTGTCGTTTGATGCTTGTATCAAGGGTTTCAATTACTGTCGGCCTTTTTTGTGTCTTGATGCCACCCATTTGAAAGGTAGATTCAAAGGAACACTCCTTGCCGCAACAGGGAAAGATGCAAATCAATGTATGTTAGTGTTTGTTGTTTATGTTATATCCTTATATATTATATTTCATTTGTACATTTTTTAATATATAACATTGTATGTTCTATTATGTGAAGCTACACATGAAAGAGGTTCGCATATAACATTATACGTTTATCATTCATGTGCAGGTTTATTCCCTATAGCTTATGCAATTTGTGACGCTGAAAATGATGCTAATTGGTCTTGGTTTTTTGGCCTTTTGAGGAGTACATTGTCCACTCGTCATGTTACCTTTATTACTGATCGTAACGCAGGTCTTGTCAACAACATTCCTGTTATGTTTCCTGGTTGTCATCATGCATATTGTCTTTATCACCTACAGTTTAACTTGAAGGATCACTTTCCTGGTCGGTTTAGGAAAGGTTTTCGGAACAGGCTCGTAGAATTGTTCAACAAATGTGCATATGCTTCATCGGTGTCGGTTTACAAAGCTGCGGAGGAAGATTTTTACCAATTTGGTGGGGATAAAGCTAGGACCTTTATTGCGAGTGTCCCTAAAGAGCATTGGAGTAACGCGTATTTTAAAGGTCAACGGTACGGTGAGATGAGCTCTAGTGCTGTGGAGTCGTTTAACAATTGGATTCTTAAAGCTCGGAAAATGCCTATTTTTTATTTAGTTGATGAACTTCGTCGCAAAATTATGAAGCAAATGGCAGATAGGAGAGTAAAGTCGATGAAATGGAATTCAATTATTTGTCCGAATATGGATAAGAAGTTAGCTCGATTTATCAAGAAAGGAAGGTCGTGGAGGATCATTATGTCGAAGGGTGGTTTGTACGAGGTGCGTTGTCTTCCCCCTAAGGTAGTGTCTGTTGAGGAAAGGACGTGCTCTTGTGGTAAATGGCAGTCTACCGGTTTCATTTGTAGGCATGCTGCAACGGTTATTATAAAAGCTTGCGGAGGGGAAGGAACTTTGGTGGACCACATGGATCCATTATACCTTGTCGATGCGTATCGTCGTGCATACGAAGAACCCATATATCCAGTTGTAGAGAGTGACATTCCTGATTTTACAAATGGAGGTGAACGAGTTATAAACCCTCCACGGAACAGGCGGCCAGCAGGTAGGCCCAAAGTTAAACATATTCGTTCAAGGGGTGAAGATTCATATACTAGGCCAAATAAATGTGGGAGGTGCCACAAGGCTTCAAAGCACAACCGAAGAACATGCAAAGAGCCAAGCGATATATGAGGCAATGATTCAAATATGAGAATAAAGGAAAGATTATGATGAAGAATAGAATAAAGTTGGGGGGGTTTTAGTTTTTTTTTTTCCTTATTCATGTTTAAATATTGAAGTTGTTTCGTTTGGATTATGGATAAATAAAGATTTTAATATTTTGTATACATGAGTTTTGCACAGTTTGTTCTCCTGTTCAGGTACACTGTATATAACGTTATTATAGTTATATAACGTTATATAACATTATGTATGGTTTCTTTTAAAGTTACGTATGTCATACTCAATTATATGACCATATATGTTTGTAATGTTGTCAATTTTTTTGATAACTAAATCATTACCAAGGTGTAAAGAGATGTTTTGTACATGAAAAGTTACGTTCCTGACAATTCATTGCAAAACTTGACAACATTATTTGGCTCATTATTTGGTTTACTGGTGGTTAGTTTTCATCAGTTGTATGGAGATATATCCTTTTTTTGGACAAACCAGATTGCAAAATCAAATTACACATTCTGTTAATAGCATTACAGCATGACTTGGACAGCATAACAGCAGAGCTTTACACATTCTGTTGCAAAAGCCTTTGGAACTTCAGATGTGGTTAAATTGGACAGCATAACAGAATCAAAACAGAATCATTACAAAGGCTAGTAATAAACAAGAGCATGAGCAGACTATTAATAAACAGGAGCATTAGCAGCTGCAACCCTTCTCAATTATATTAA
Organism: Rhododendron vialii; assembly: GCF_030253575.1. Taxonomy (NCBI): domain Eukaryota; kingdom Viridiplantae; phylum Streptophyta; class Magnoliopsida; order Ericales; family Ericaceae; genus Rhododendron; species Rhododendron vialii. Next base: position 7,930,242 of record NC_080558.1, on the reverse strand, counting down.
ACTGTACCAAAACATCATCAACAGCTGTACAAACATAACTGTACTAACATAACTACAACAGCAGCATTATTACAGCCCAAAAAAGTTTGTTTGGAATGAACCATATAAGGTAGGATTTTGTTTACAAGTCAGTGGTCAAGTCAAACTTCGTTTGGAATGAACCATCCAAGAGTTTAGTACCATGTAAGTCCAATCTTTCTTCTATCTTTACACAAAACTTAAAACCACATTTATTTTGAGCACACCATCTCACTCCCCATATCACAAACAATCTCATCATCAGCTCACTATCCATCTCTTGATTGGTCATTGCTATCCCTTCCCCATCTGTCTTGCTTTCCATTTCTTTATTGTCCAGCTTCTACCTTCATCGTTCAAAAATCGAGAGACTAAACTAGCTTTGAACTGATCAATTTCAGACTTCGGCAATGTTTTTGGGATTGGCTTAAGGTGCGCCACTAGTTCCATGAGCATGCATACGATAACCCTACAATCAACCCTGCATAGTTTCGAGGCAAATAAATATGATAAGTTTATTTTGAGTTCTTGACAAACTGCTATATGTAGGAGTTTTGAAGCTTACGATGTATTTAGTTGTTGTGGAGCATTTTTAGGTGAGCATATTGGAGCATCGAACTTCTAGTCTTCAAATAGAACTTCTGTATCGGTACTTTGGTTATTCAGCTCAGCATGCCTGGCATTCATGTAATTCTCCACGTATTTTTTCTACATTTGGAAAGCACAACATTAGTGGTGTTGATATTGTCCGTGATTGAGAGTATGAGTATTTGTGTATATGGTATTGGTAAGTGTACCACAACGGTAGCGTCTTTCAGAATTGGATCACTGCCGTCTCTCTTCTTCAACGAATTGTAGTGCATCCAGTTTTTTTTCCTGACATCAAATAACAGAATGGTCCAATGCTACGGTGTAAATCTTAGCAGTTTGTTCCCGCTGCCATTCATAGGGAATACCAAGTACCGATAGTATTTAGACCCATGTTGCCGGACGTTCTCAAACACACGATGAAGCTTTGCGTCTAGCAGAACTGTTCTCATGTCGCTTTTGTCGTTGAGCAGTATAGTCTGATGCATTGGAAAATCTTATAAGGACAGTAGATAGATAATCATGCATGTAATTCCAAAAAAAACGTACAGCAATAACTTACTAGAGTTAATATGAGTGCAATGCAAATATCATGTAATTCAATATTACCATGTGAGGTTATATTATATAACGTTATAAAATGTTATATAAGATTACATTCATAACCCAAGTTTAAAGGGATGCTTCGTAAATGAAAAGTTATGTTACTGACACGTCATTGCAAAACTTGTGTTTGGTTTTTATCAGTTGTATTTTATGACGTTAATGTACTTTATGATTAAGTAATATTATGAAGTTCAACTGAGTTAAGATGTATAAAACAACAGAACAGCTGTGTGCAAAAGAAAATATAACATTACATCTGATGCACACAATAGAACAGCAGCAGCATCTTAAATCCAGCAACGTTTATATAACCATATATACGAAGTAAATCAGGTGACATTCTGATACAGAGCTATACGAAATATCAGATTCCAGTCGTATAAGACACCATTTTTACTTAAAAACAGTAGCCAATACAGAAAAGTAGTAATAAACAAGAGCAGTAGCAGTTGCAACCCTTCTCAATTAGATTTTAGTACCAAAATTTCTGCAACAACTGGAATAACATAATTGGACTAACAGAACTACAGCAGCAGCAGAATTACAGCCAAAAATATTAGACAGATAATTATATATAACCTTAAATAAGCAGGCATTTACGAAGTAAAGTAGATGTTGCTTACCCAGATTGTACATGGGAAATATGCAACGTTACCATGGTTAAGGTTATCTTTATCCAGTTGGATTGTTAACATACGAGCGAGACCGTCGATCATCTGCATTAGTTTCCATATTTAAGAACAGAATCGACCAATACCCAGTTTTGATATGTATTTGCAGTATGATATAAGATATGATTTCCATACCCAGTTTGAGACGTTCCCTCATTGCAAGAGTTTCATTATATCTTCCAGAGGTACAACTTCTCTCGTCACATCATTGGTCCAGACAGTACAGCTGTTATCACACATGTGTACCAATAAACTATAAGAAAAAATGTACTTGAGATCTTGTGATGCGCAAAAAAATTTGTACCAAAAAATATTCGTCTCATAGATCATGTTGAAAATAGCAGCAAATATCATGTTATGCAATTTTTCCATATGAGGTTATATTAGTTTAGTATTTTTACTTACGTGATATCAGCCTCAGAACAATCAACAATTTGTTGCAATAGGTTCGCATCATTATTCGGGAGCAAGTGCATCAACGGTGCTTCACGTGGATTCCACTTTTGTTTCGGTATATTCTTTGCCCCCTTTTTCAATTCAACGTAGACATAATCATCTGATCGCTTCTCAACTCTGGTAAAAGTTTTTTTGACTCCTCTGGTCAGAGACGATGATTTCACTTTTATCTTGTTTCTTCCCCTTTTTCCTTTAGGTGTGTTGCATCCTAGTATACTCGTGTATGCCTCTACAGTCGTACTGTCCACTTTTGCATCTGGCACCATTATTTTCTCTGGCCCACCCTCATCCTGGACAATTTCAAACCCCCAAACTTCTTCTTCTTCGTCTTCTTCTTCTTCTTCATCTTCTTCTTCGTCTTCTTCTTCTTCTTCAACCACTTTTGTAGCATTGGATTCTTTCTGACCCACATTTCGAACTGTCTGTTTTCAAAAAACAATCATCACTTATAATTGTTAACTTACTGCCTACATATATAAGCATACATATATAACCTAATATACATGATTATAAAAAACCATATATATATAACCTAATATTTATGAGGTACCTGGTACATTTGTGTAACATTGTGTGTTACAAAATCATCAATGATATCTCCGGCGACTTCCAGTTTTTCTTCAACAATGTCTTTATCTATGATCATGCCACCAATTTCTGTCTGTAAAGTAATGTTTACGTGTTCAAGGTGGTCTTTGTCAAACTGTGCGGAAATGCCTTCGAATCCTAAACCAGCTGTTGTGTTTTGTGGATGATTCGCAATCCTTCTCCTGAGTTCAGAAATTGTGGAATTTTTGTCCTCATTTTCCTTCTGAAGAACAGAAATTATCCGATCCTTTTCCACATTTTTTTCGGTCAACTTTCTGATTATACCTTGGAGGGTTACCACTTCATCCTACTCATCATCCGTATCCTCATCACTTGTATCCTCCACGACCTCGTCGACCGACTTGTCAACTACTGTCTTCAACTTACTGGCCTTGACATCAGCATATTGTTCGGGTACTTGGGAAAACCGATACAACTCTTCCTCCTTGTCGTATGGCTGCAACTCTGAGGATAATACCTTCAAAAAAATACCATAAACAATGATGTTTATACATCACATGCAGCACCAAAATTGTTTTATAATTGATCATCTATGTTCCTTAAAAAAACACATAACTCTATCTAATATTTACCAATTGCGGATCAAGAGAGTCCAAGTTGTTTGTACGTAATGCCTTGGTTAGGTCACCAAGCCTCTACTTGATGAACCTTGGTATGATTTGTGGATCTCCTTGTTTAATTATAGACACATGCTCACATAGCCAATACTGTTTTCAAAAGAAGACACAAATTAGTTTAAAACTTAACGAAAAATTGGAAAAACTATAAAAGTTAAAAAGTGGGAAGTTATTGTTACCATAAGCCCCATTACGCATCCTCCTACTTTTGTTGGTAAGGAAGAAGCCCTTTTGTTTAGTTCTTGGATGACATCTTCGGTGATGAATGTTGACCAATCGTATGTGGTGCTATTATCCAAATATTCCACAAACTCCAAGTAACCCCAACTAACTCTCGCTTGTGTGTTTGCAAAAAATAATGTCCCTATTAACAAAAGGCATAGGACACGTGCCAAGTCCTTCGCATCCTGCAAAGTGTTGCCTTTAACAACCTTGGTAAAGAATTCCCTTAGTACCGGAATTGTTAATATCCTTTGGCCTTTGGGACCTGGGCAAAGTCGATCAGCGAAGTCTGATTTCGGTACCCTTAGAGTTGGATTTAGTACAACCCTTGTATGACCGGATTGTATTCCAAATATGAGTGTTATCTCTTTCGCCGTTATTCTCACAGACTTGCCACCCAATTTAAACCTCCCACTTGTTCCCTCATACTGCTTTACCAACTTTAAAACGTCGGTATCACTCTTCCGTACGTAGGTCTCATCCAAATTTGCTTCGACAATACCCAACAGAAGTTCAGCAAATGGTGTCTTCTTGATCTCCTGAACTTGAAGTTGTGTGAATTGCCTAGTAGGAATACTCCTTATCAGTTTTACCACAGTGTTTAAAGTTGACCTACATAAAATACAGAAATTGTTAGAGATGATCACATGCAACCATATATTATTCAAATTATAACATCATATATTTCAAGTTAGATTAAATATAACATTATATCAAAATTAATATGCAACAAATAACATTTGTATGCTGTTGCAAATACAATGAAATTTATACAGATTAACATATATAACCATATATATGGCAGGTTACAACAATACATATAACCTTTCAATATTATGTACATCATATATAACATTATATCATTGATAATATGCAACATCCAACAATCATATGATGGTGCAATATGATTAAAATGAAACATAAAATCATATATAACAATATATATTACAGGTTATAAACATATATATCCTTACACATTGCCGTATAAAATATATGACGTTATATCATTACATTCATATCCATATTATCATGTAATTTTACCTGTACTGAATGGCCCTCTTGTGTTCCACTTTTTCCTGCTTTGGACGGCTTGACGTGCCCTTCATTCCTTTTCTCTTCTGCCCCTTTTTTTTCTTTTCAATTTCTTCTTCATCTCCCTTGTCTTCATCCCATTCCTCTTCTTCTTGACCCCCCTTTACCTTTTGGTTAACATTTCGTTTTCTATTTAAACTTCCACTCTCGGAGACTTGATACTTTGGTTTTCGTCTAAACCATTTGTCCTCCCTTTCTTCTTTGTCCTTACTCCTTTGCATTTTCTTCAATGTCTCAGCAGACCGTGTGACTCTCTTTGTTGGGGTGTTCAGATCTATAACCTCTACGTCTCCACTATTTGGCCTTTTCCTCTTTCTCTCATAAACCATTTCAGTGTCTGGCTTTTTTCCATGGTGTTTCCTATTGATTTGAATTGGGGTTGGGGAGGAACTTTGGACAGTTGCTTCTATGGCATCTTCTTTTGTTCTTTTCCGTTTCCTTGCGGACACATTCTTCCTGGGGGAGGGGGAGGAAGACTTGACTACCTTAGACTTATGTGCAATGTCTTCATTACTTATGGTTTGTTTCCTTGCGGACACATTCTTCCGGTGGGAGGGGGAGGAAGACTTTACTACCTCAGACTTATGTGCACTGTCTTCAATATTTATGACAGCAGGGTCTGCTGTCCGTTTCCTTGCGTACACCTTTTTCCGGGGGGAGGGGGAGGGGGAGGGGGAGGGGGAGGAAGACTTGACTACCTCTGATTTTTCTTTACTGTTTTCTATAGTTATGACAGCAGGGTTTGCTGTCCGTTTCCTTGGTGTTTTCTTCTGCCTCATCTCTTTTGGGGGGTCAATCATTGCTAACGGACGGGCTTCTGTAGCGTACGCCGCGGGTACCAACTCTTTCCCTGTTCTTTTTGGTTTAGTCATTGCTGCACATACAATAACTAAATTAAACCCATGAGAACATACAGCAGACCCTGATATTACAAATTATGTTCTAACATGGACCGGTCAAAATCACATGTATGTCATAGACGTAAAAAACAAAAAAATGATACCTTAATTTAGTCAGTCAAGTTCAAATCTATATATCTGTCAGTCAAGGAAAAAAACTGGACTGATAACTTAACCAGATATAACCATAAGCATTAGCATATCACTATATAACCATATTTGAAAATCATGCCACACACAACATCTATTCACACACAGTTTACATAACCATATATTCCATCATTGATATCCCTAACTTAAATCAACAACACCCTTACTGATCAAATATTGATATAACCACATTTACTTTCAATCAAAATCCTAATTTAACTTAACCAACACTTTACTGATCAGAACCATAACTGAGCCAATGATTCATATAACCATATATACAAGAAGAAACATACTTGTAACCCAACATTCAAACAACAAACACTTATATAACCATATATACCATAGATGAAATCCCTAACTTAATTCAACCATACCCCTAACGGATCAAATATTGATATAACCACATTTACTTTCAATCAAAACCCTATCTTAACTTAACCATCACTTTACCGTTCAGAACCCTAACTGAGCCAAATGATTCATATAACCATAAATATAGGAATAAACATACCTGTAAACCAATATTCAAACAACCACCCATTCATATAACCATATATTCAAAGACAAACATACCTGGTAATTGATTTCGATGTAGGATTTGACGGCGTTTAATAAACGAAAGCGAACAACTGCGAAGAGCGGGACGGCGTCCGACTGGAATGAAGAAGAACAACGGCGTAGAACAGCTACTACCACCCGAATACAATGGGCGAAGTATGGCGTCTAGCACCCAACTACAATGGGCGACTGAAACTGGTTGTAGGACGGCGACGAACGGAGAAGAACGTCCGTCTGAAAATATGGAGAAGGCGAGACCGTTGGTGAACGAAGAAGGCCGACGACGAAATGTCAGGCGACCAATTTCTTCTCATGAACCGTCTAGGGCATTTCACGTTTTTCACGAACAGGGGTTCGTTTTGAGAAATGAGAGGGGGGGGGAGTGGGGATTCCATTTGTACTGAAATGTGAGAGATTTTCGGGGTTCGAAAATTTCAAATAAATGTTTCCGAAATTGATGGAAAAACGGGGCAATTTCTTTTTAAAAAACAGGGGTATTTTAGACTAGGCAGTGTTATTATATCATTAATAATAGGTTAGTGGACTTAGTGGGTTTTGGAATTTAAAAATGGATTTAGTGGGTTTGAAAAGTGTTATAGTGGACTTATGAAAAATTCTTCCTTCTTTTAAACGTGGAGGATTGACAGCCCCAAAATTCAGACGTCCAAAACTTTAACCATATTTTTTAATATATAGACAGTATAAAGAGGTTGAAAAATTAAGCGTTCTAAATTTCAATTTGTTTGAACTAGTGAAAAGATTTTAGTTTTTTGATCATTTTATTCTAAATGGTCATAATTAAATTTTGACTCTAGGACTCTCGTTGACTAACCTTAAGAAATATTTGATTCTACGACTTTTTTAGGGTTAATCAACGAGAGTCTCAAAGTCAAAATTTAATTATGACCATTTAGGATAAAATGATCAAAAAACTAAAATTTTTCCATCGGTTCAAACGGATTGAAATTTGAAACACTTAATTTTTCAACCTCTTTAGACAGTTTATATATTAAAAAATATGGTTAAAAAATTAATTGTTCCAAATTTCAATCCGTTTGAACCGGTGGAAAGATTTTAGTTTTCTGATCATTTTATCTTAAATGGTCATAATTAAATTTTGACTCTAGGGCTCTCATTGATTAGGCCTAAGAGATATTTGATTCTGTAACTTTCTTAGGGTTAATCAACGAGAGTCTTAGAATCAAAATTTAATTATGACCATTTAAAATAAAATGATCAGAAAACTAAATTCTTTCCACCGATTCAAACAGATTGAAATTTGGAACATTTAATTTTTTTTTAAAAATCAAATTTTATAAAAAAAATTTGTTTAATAATAATACTAAATTCTTTAATTTGTTAGTAGAAATAAATAATACGGCTTAAATCATTAACTAATACTCTCTACTATCTTATCCCCTTATTAACTAATACCCTCAATTCTTTCTCTGCATCCAAACGGGCCCTTAAGGTTAAGAGGGATTGAAGGGAAAAAATGGAGAAATGATGTACAGGATCATAGATGTATGGGAACAAAATCCTTAACTGTGGTTAAGGGGCGGGGCAAAGGGATTTTTTTTTTTTTTACCGGTTCTTTAAGTAGCAGCGAAAATTTGAGAAATTTGTTATACCTTGGTTATGCCACCGAATGGTTAAGGTTATGCTCTCAATGATCAAGTTATGCCAATTATTACGGTGTCCCCAAATTCACTCGGGACACCATAGCAGCTTCCTAATTTCAAAGTCCAAGTCGCTGGTGTCATCAATAAAGGCTTCTAGAGGAGATTTTTAAAATAAAGATACGTGATACATATGGTCTATGCACAGCAGCTTCATTGGGGAAAGAGGGAAAGGGCTTATTAACCTTTTTGATTCCCAAAGTATCACAAAAATCTCATTTTGGTTCCTAATAAACACATTGGAGAAATTGAGTCCCCAACGTTATTAAATGTGTACCAATGTAGTTCCCCATCCCTTGCGCCGTTACCCCAGACGTCAAAACCAGGGGCATGTTTGTCATTTCCCTTCTCCCAACCTATTTATCCTCCGCAGCACCTATTAGGGTTGGGAAAATCACTTGCTCTTCGTTGAGGGAGAGATTCAGGGGTTGTTCAGCTAAATAAGCTACTTGGTTTTTTTTTAATTCAATTTTTTTTCACATTTGTTAATTTTTTGTTAATTTTTTAGGGATTATTACTTCTTCATGACAAAAGGAAATTTAAAAAGTAAAAAAATATGATCAAAATCTATTTTTTTTGAATAAAGACAAAAATAGCCAAATCGGGCGTTGTGTCGGCCCTAATCCCTCTAATGAGGTGCGCCGATCCGTGGGCTCAGAGCACGCTGTCACGGCCCTACTGAGGGGTTGTTCGGCTAAATAAGCCACTTGGCTTATTTTTTTGTCGTTATTCAATTTTTTTTTGCATTTGGTAATTTTTTGCCAATTTTTTAGGGATTATTGTTTCGTCATGACGAGAGGAATCTAAAAAGTGTAAAAAAATTACGATCGAAATCTAATTTTTTTTAATAAAGACAAAAATAGCTAAGTCGGGCACTGTGCCGACCCTAATCCCTCTAATGAGGTGTGCCAATCCGTGGGCCCAGGAGCACGGCGTCACGGCCCTATTGAGGGGTTGTTTGGCTAAATAAGCCAAGTGGCTTATTTTTTTTGTTCTTATTCATTTTTTTCGCATTTGTTAGCTTTTTGCCAATTTTTTAGGGATTATTGTTTCATCATGACGAGAGGAATCTAAAAAGTAAAAAATTACGATCGAAACATAATTTTTTTGAATAAAGACAAAAATAAGTCAATTTTTTTTGTCTTCATTCAAAAAAATTATATTTCAATCGTAATTTTTTAATTTTTAGATTCCTCTTATCATGAAGAAGCAATAAGCTCCCATAAATTGACAAAAAACTAATAAATGCGAAAAACAATTTGAATAAGAACAAAAAAATAAACCACTTGGCTTATTTAGCCAAACAATCCCTCAGTAGGGCGGTGACGACGTGCTCCTGGGCCCACGGATCGGCGCACCTCATTAGAGGGATTAGGGCTGGCATAGCGCCTGACTAGGCTATTTTTGTCTTTATTAAAAAAAATAGATTTCGATCGTAATATTTTTCTTTTTTTGATTTCTCTTGTCATGAAGGAGCAATAATCTCCAAAAAACTAACAAATGTGAAAAAAATTTGAATGAAAAAAGAAAAAGAAAAAGCCAAGTGGCTTATTTATCCGAACAACCCCTGAATCTCTCTCTCCACGAGGAACAAGTGATTTTCCTCAACCTTAATAGGTGCTGTGGAGGATAAAGAGGTTGGGGGAGGGGAAATGACAAACATGCCCCTGGTTTTGACGTTTGGGATAACGGTGTGAGGGGTGGGGGACTACATTGGTATATATTTAATAACTTTGGGGACTCAATTTCTCCAATGTGTTTATTGGGGACCAAAATGAGATTTTTGTGATACTTTGGGGACCAAAAAAGTTAATAAGTCGGGGTACTTTTTCTTTGACCAAGGGAAAGTGAGGGCGCTGCTATTCGCAGCCCTTTATTTTCTCCCATAGCCTACTACATTTCGGTAAATGATTGTTGAAAATCATACATAACATTTTGGTAAATAGCTGTTGAAAACAAGATTATATTTCGGTAACTACATGTCGAAAATATGATCAACTTTCGGTAAACAACTGCTGAACATACATTTTCGGTAAATAGTTGTTGAAAAAAATATTATATTTCGTTAATTGGATGCTGAAAATATATCTCAATTTCGGTAACTAACTGTCGAGTATAATTGTAAATTTTTAACGGGCTATGGAGAAAATAAAGGGTTGCGAATAACAGCGCCCGAAAGTAATTCTATCAGTTTAAGCAATGACAAGTCGAGATAATTTTATAATAGTTTTTTTAGTACTCTCTCCGTCACTTTTTTAGAGTTCAGTATTCAATTTTAAATTGTCCCTTAATAAGTGTTCATTTTGTAAAGTTAGTGGGTAAAAATTGGTGAATTTTTCATTTTGCCTCTAAAAGTAGATTCCATTTTGAAAAGTTAGTGAGTAAAAATGTAACGATGATATTTTCATAGAGAGCAAAGAGAGAAAGTAGAGGTAAAAGTTGATGTGAAATGTGTATTGATGATGTCTTTTTAATAAATTAGAATTACGAAACAGGACACTTAAAAAGAGACGGATGGAGTACTATCTTTTTATTCCTCAAACTATCACCAATTTTTCTACTTCGTCCTCAAACTAATTAGACTGAATGGGATAGTTTAAAGACAAAATGAGTGGTTTTGGTAGTATGAGGATGAAATAGAAAAAGGATCGATAGTTTGGGGGATAAAAACATCAAAATTTATTTTATAATCCGAGGACTATTTGATAAATGTATCACGGAGATGATATGTGTGGAGATTAGTCAAGATAAAATCCTAGACACCTTCACCAGGAAAAAAATAAATAATGACCCTGCAACAGCGACATTAATCCACCAACAAATTAGATGTAGTATATTTATAAGTTAATCACCTACAAGAAACGGAGATTAGATGTATATAGATCATAAGAACATGATTTTAAAACACAAAACATAATTGAACGACTCCGAATATAGTTATCTCTAAGTTGTATTTTTAAAGTTATCTCATGTACTTTTGTTAAATGTATGAGGACAGTGGGACAACCCTGAAATATGTTCAAAAACCACAAACTAGATATATATGCTAGATAAGTCAATTATTGAGAAATCAAGTTAGCTCAATTGGTTGTCTCATTTTTTCTCCGGTGAAAGTCGAAGTCCGAGTCCCACGAAAGGCGGGTTTGGGATTCAGGGCTATGGACAGTCTCTAAATTTCCTGTTAACTAACATACTAACATCTCGCTAACTGTGCGCTGATGTATAAAGTGTGACAAAAAAAAGAAAAAAGAAAAAGACAAGTCAATTACCCAGAAGAGACGTAAAACTCAAGAAGTCTAATTTTTGTCGCTCACTATATATGTTCCTTTCTTTCCACTTGAAAGAGGAAATAAAAACCTTTTCACAATGCCAAACTTATTCAACTACCTCGCTCTGGCTCTCTCGGCCGTTCTGGTGGTTTTCCCACCTCCCTCCACCGCTCAACCACCACAAAATCCCGAAGTCGAAGCGCTTCTCCGGTGGAAACAAAGCCTACGCAACCAAACAATTGTCAGCTCGTGGATTTTCAACCAAACAAATGGCAACTACTCTTCAGCTTCAAGCCCATGCACCTGGCGAGGAATTTCATGCAACGCTGCAGGAAATGTAACTGGACTGAACCTTGCCTACGCGGGATTACAAGGTACTCTTGATCATTTAAACTTCTCATATTTCCCTCTCCTCCTCCGTCTCGACCTCAAATACAATCGACTCACCGGTACCATACCCACCAACGTCGGCCTACTATCGAACCTCGTGTATCTTGACCTCTCCACCAACTCTTTCTCGGGCACAATCCCTCTCTCTGTCGCGAATCTCACCAAGGTTGTCGAGCTGGATTTTGGGCGAAATGCCATAACAGGGCAGCTTGACCCGCGGTTATTTCCTGACCGCGGGTCAAGTCAGGCTAACACCGGCCTGCTTAGCCTCCAAAGGCTACTCTTCCAGGATACCTTGCTCAGTGGTCCCCTCCCGCCGGAGATAGGTAATTTGGAAGATTTGACAATCTTGGCTTTAGATGGTAACAGATTTTCTGGCCCAATTCCTCAATCTTTGGGTAATTTGAGTAAGATAACTTTCCTGCATCTTAGCAGAAACCAATTTTCTGGCCAGATTCCTAAGATTTTCGGCACCTTGATCAAGTTAACCGATTTGAGCTTGTTTACAAACAACTTATCCGGTTCAGTACCGGAAGAAATCGGAAATCTTTCATCATTGGTACGTTTTCATCTAATCTTTAACAACTTGAGTGGTCAATTACCTCCACAACTGTGTCGAGGTGGAAAGCTACAAAATTTCACCGCTGGGTACAATAATTTCACCGGTCCAATTCCGGTAAGCCTAAAAAACTGCACATCCTTGTACAAAGTCCGGCTTGAATATAACCAACTGACCGGAAATCTTGATCAAGATTTTCGAGTGTACCCAAATCTCACTTACATTGATTTGAGGCACAACAATTTACAAGGGAAAATTTCACCCAAATGGGGGGAATGCAGTAACTTGACACTGCTGAATTTAGGCGGGAATTCTATAGAAGGTGAAATCCCAGTGGAAATTTCCCAATTGAACCAATTAGTAGAGCTGGACCTTTCCTCCAACAAGATTTATGGCGAAATTCCTGCACAAGTTGGACAACTGTGGAAGTTATCGTTGTTAAACTTGAGTGACAACAACATTTTTGGTCAAATACCGTCAGAAATCGGGGGACTGTCCAATTTGGATACTCTTGATCTCTCAATGAATATGCTAAGCGGACCTATTCCATATCAAATTGGAGACATGTCAAGATTAATCTTTTTATGTTTGAGTACAAACCACTTGAATGGGAGCATTCCATATCAGATTGGTAATCTTGTATCTCTACAAATTCTGCTTGATCTTAGTTACAACTCTCTCACTGGAGAGATTTCGCCTCAACTGGGGAAGCTGATTAGCCTAGAAGCTTTAAACCTCTCCCACAACTCTCTCTCCGGTTCTATACCAGATTCGTTTAGTGGAATGCTCAGCTTGTCAACGATCGATTTGTCGTTCAATGAATTGGAGGGTCCTCTGCCTGACTCCAAGGTTTTCAATTCATCTCCGCCCGAAGCGTTTTCTCATAACAAGAATCTATGCGGTGAGCCAAACCAAGGTTTGACACCGTGTAAAAACTCAGTGTCTGAGGGCGGTAAGGAAAATAAGGGAAACTCGCGGTTGATCATTATCGCAGTTTCTACCTCGTTAGGCTCATTGTTTCTCTTGCTTCTGCTTGTTGGGGCTATCGCGCTTCACCGGAAAAGTAACCGGAGAAGCCAGAAAGAAGATGTGGCAAAGGGAGAAAACATCTTTTTGATCAAGAATTTCTGCGGAAGAATTGTGTATGGAGATATCATCCGCGCTACAGACAATTTCGACGATGCATACTGCATTGGACAGGGAGGATCGGCCAGAGTCTACAAAGTTAACTTACCAAGTGGGCAGGTACTTTTGGAAGTTTCAAATAAATTTTTTCTATCTATCATTTCGATTGATAACTATCTTATATTCTGTGTAAATCTTCAACAGGTAGTAGCAGTTAAAAAGCTATTCATGAATGAAAGCTCAGAGATTGGGGGGATCAAGAGTTTTGCGAATGAGGTAGCCACGCTGACAGAAATAAGGCACCGGAACATCGTGAAATTCTACGGCTTCTGTTACCACGAAAAGCACACTTTTTTGGTTTGCGAGTACATGGAGAGAGGAAGCTTGGCGGATGTTTTGAGGAGAGAGAAAGACGCCAAGGAGTTGGACTGGAGTAAGAGAGTGAACGTAGTTAAAGGGGTGGCTCACGCTTTATCTTACCTGCATCACAACTGCGCGCCTCCCATAATTCATCGGGACATATCGAGCAAGAATGTTCTGTTGGACTCAGAAATGGAGGCTCATGTCTCAGATTTTGGCACGGCAAGGTTTTTGAAGCCCGATTCTTCAAATTGGACTGCGGTTGCAGGCACGTTCGGATACATTGCTCCAGGTAACTTTAATTAGTGCTCAAAAGGCCATCCTTTATTTGCTTGGCTAGCTAGTTTGATTTGCGAGTGAGAACTAACATGTGACATTGTTGGTGTGTTTTTTTTTTCTCCCTTGGGATTGCTAGAATTATCGTACACAATGGCAGTGACAGAGAAATGCGACGTGTACAGCTTTGGTGTTTTGACACTTGAGATTTTGATTGGATCGCATCCGGGAGAACTCAGCTCAAACCTATACTCATCCGTTGACAATGAATGCATACAATTGGCAGATGTCTTGGATCCTCGTCTTCCGCCTCCTAATAGTCAGAAGCTACAAGACGAATTGGATTCGATTTTGAATCTAGCAGTCTGGTGCTTGCGCGTCGAACCACATTCTAGGCCTACCATGTACGATGCATCTCAGGTGCTTGAGATGAACGCCGGAGCTGGCAGAGAGAGTCCAAAGTTGGTTAAATCTGTTAGAGAGGATGTTGATGAGCTGCCCATGCTTAGTTAGTTAGTTGAATGTTTCTTTCTCTCGTTCTCTCTTTCGGTCTTGTAATCGGGGTTAGAGTAAGGTTTTTTGGGCAGTGGTCTCAAGTACCAAAAGCCATGTTAATTAAGGAGCTGAGGACGTCGCGATGAAAGGAAAATGTTGTTATTTTAGTTGTCTCTGGGACTATTTTCCTACTATTAGTGGTGTCAAATATGTATCATACAACCGAAATCCTTAGGCATCTCCGATATTGTCTCGCCTTATCAAAGTTTGTTGGTGTATCCTTTGGCTTGTTGGTGTATCATAGCCAATGACCCGGTGATTGTTTGAAAGAGGGGTGATATACAAATTCCAGTCTCGCATTTTTCTAGTGTACTTTGAAGATTGGTTTCAGCTTCTACTTAGAACCACCCATTTTTTTGATGCACTAACACACTGCAGTCTAGTTGATTCAGTACAAATCAAGAAGATCGATAGTCCAAAACAAATCAACAAGGAGTGGAGAGGTCTCATGCGTGCTATTAACTAATGCAGCTTTCTTTTTGTCTATTGTCATGGAGTGCGGGATATTTCAATTTAATTTGGGATCGAATAGGCCATATTATGTAGAAAATTTTATATCTATTCTGAAATTAATTGACAATGATTGGAGAGGTCTTTCGTGTTATTAAGCGTTCTTTCATTTCATACCCAAGCATCGTGAGATTGTACACTAACTTTTTTCTACAAAAACTTTTTTGTAAGACTCTCTCTCTCTCTCTCTCCGGTTCATATATTTTAGGAGAACGTTCTTACTCACCTATATCACATAAAATTTTTGCGTAAAACTAACAAACGCAAAAAAAATTTAAATAAAGACAACCAAAAAATTATGCTGCATAACTTAATCACTAGCAAAAATGGGGCAATTTCAAGTCAAGAGATAGGGGAAAACTTACAAGCAACGCCTTTCTGAGCACAACGGCATTTAGGGGTTCACCTTTTATAGCCCAAATAATTCTAGGCTCCCATTTTCTTGCAATTGAAAACCAAGGGTTTTGGCCATTTGGGCCTTTGTTGGGCCTCTAAAAATTTTGCTTTGGGCTTTAGGCCTAGATTTAATGAAAAAAATGAATTCGTTTGTTACCATTCAGTATTTCACACACCAAAGGCCCAGTAAAGCCCAAGGTATTGATTTGTGTATTCAGAAAATTACCTATGGGTCTGGAAACCAAGACTTAATTCCCATTAAGGATGAACTCAATTTTTATTTACCTCTAAGGACAAGGTAGTGACCACACACTTCGCCACAGTTCCTTCTGCTGGACATACCCAGGTACTTTAACCGTTTAAACGCCGTTGTTGTTATCCCTCGACCAACCCCAAGTGGAACAACCCTCCTTTCGCTCTTTAAAGGAGAGCCTCTCTTTCTAACTTTCTAAACCCTAGCCGCGCTTCACTACTCTCCCCCTTGCGGGGGGGGGTTGTTGTGGACTTCCACTTCCTCTCTCTCTCTCTCTCTCTCTCTCTCTCTCTCTCTCTCTCTACTTCAGATCTATTCCCTTGACTTCTGCGAGTTCTGATGTCGGTGAAGCCAGTCGTCGCTAGAGCTGTCTACCTGTGTGCTCCTTTGTCCGATCTTCCTCATCGTGTGCTCTTCTTTTCGATCGTCTTGCAATTCAATTGACGTTATTAGGCCGGCCCCGTTCTTATCGTTATAGGCGTCGCATAGGTTCGAGCCCTGACAGGGGCGTAGTTCCTTGGGACGGAGATAGTAGTCGGTGGCACTTTACGGTGGGGTGTGGTTGCTGTGGTGATTATGGTTCCGTTCTGTCGGCGTTTATGGACGGCTGGATTTAGGTGTGATGATCTGCTATAGGTTTTTTTGTTTTGTTGATGTTTTTTCGGTTTTATCTGTTTTCTCCCCCGTTGAGGGGGCTTTCCTAACCCCTACGTGGGTTTTTTGTTAGTTGCTTGGCTAGTGTTGCGCTAATTGGAGATGTCCTTTCTATTTTGCTCATTAGGTTGTGTGAGGCTCTGAATGTTCTGCGTGGCCTCCATTGTGGTTGCTATATTCTCTCTTTTGGGATGGTTGCCCTTTCGTTGTTATTCTTTTGTTATCAATGAATATCATCCTATCGATTGACAAAAAAAAAATAACAAAAAAAAAGCCGTTGTTAGTATAGTGCCATATTGGTCTGTCTCTCTCCTTGAATCTTGATAACGGAATCCCCAAGATCAACTCAGCATCTTCCTGACCAAATATGATGCAAATTTAACAAATACAAAAAAATAAAAAAAAATCGAATAAAAACAAAATAAGAAAAAGTCCTAAAATTTTTAAAAGTCCTTGGGAGAATACCACTCTGTTTCTTACCCACAGCATCTTGCACACACAATCTTCACCCCAGGAGCACACCCCATGCTCTATTACCACTGTCGTGGGATTGAGAGAATTCATCACACACAAGTACTCACAAATATTTAATTCATCTTGAATCAAAATACACACAAACATATTACAACTCCCACACATTGTCACTTTCACTCAACTCACCACATCTCCCATCTCACACGTAAACACTCAATCGGTAGGGGAACACTCCCACTCTCCTCTACTCACAAATTTTGTCTTAGAAGATCAAAAAATTCGGAAAAAATTCGGTTGGAGATAAAAGATTGTCTGACCGCTTTCCACCATATCTTTTAAAATCAATTGGTGGTAGAGAGGGCTTCAATTAGGTCTTTTGTGGCATTCGACATCGCATCCACAAGTTTGTTTTTATAGCGGTCGTAGAGAGTGACATTGTGTAACCAAATCCATGGGGGCACTCCGGGCTCAACAATCCTTCCCTCACGATGACGCTCCCGCGACTCGAACCCATGATTTCTTGGCTCTGATACCACTTGAAAAATTTATTTTGCTGCCAACTGAATAATCAAAAGCAATATTAGGAACGAAGAATAAACGATGAACACCGGATATACGTGGACAAACCCTAAATGGGCAAAAACCACTGGAATGAATTAAACATTATAAAAACCATTGTGTGGTTGCAAAAGACCTTACTACACAATTGTGAATCCTCACCAATTGACTCAAGATCGATTGCAGAATCCTCGTTCACCACACCCAGTATTTAATTGCCGCCGCCTTTAATCCTCAAGCCTTCCGAAAATCCTTCCAGAAATCCACCGGAAGTTTACTCAAGTTGATTGAATCAAAGTTTGTAGAAACTTCTTGGAGATTGATTAATTGATGCCTCAATGATCCATGAAAATCACTTGAACTCCAAGACCCAAAGCAGACACATCTCTCGGTTTTTTTTTTTAATTGCCGCTACACTTTCTTTTGACTGCTATATTCCACATCAAACCGACCAATACACGGATCGATCAGTAGCGCCTTAATTAGACAGGAGCTTCCGATGGATATCCGATTTATATCCCGATGAATCCGTTCCGATTTAGCTTCCTCCATTCGCAAAGTCGTTCTGTCTTTAGCCATTTGATTCACCCTCTCAATTACAAATGAAGATTCCTTCCACTCTAATCCTATATAGACTCGCTACGCTTATAAGAGAAAAAAAATACAACTCGATAAAGAATAAGATACAAAGAAAAATGCGTTTTGTCAATGGAATTGCCAACCAAAAAAGAGCGCCGCTTTCTAGAGCTAACAATC
Organism: Rhododendron vialii; assembly: GCF_030253575.1. Taxonomy (NCBI): domain Eukaryota; kingdom Viridiplantae; phylum Streptophyta; class Magnoliopsida; order Ericales; family Ericaceae; genus Rhododendron; species Rhododendron vialii. The sequence goes on along the minus strand of NC_080558.1, from coordinate 7,911,939 downwards.
TCCCCCTTTGGCACTTCCATGACAAAACACCCTACAAAAATACTATCATATCCCTGAGTCGTTAATCCGCAACAACCATAACTCAAACAAAAACAAGGATTAGATACCCAGAATTCCTTCTCCCCCTTTTTGTCTTGGAAGGACGAAGGATGAGCAGGATAGAAACAACAAGAATAATGCCCTGCACATGATTTAGTTTAGCCAGGACTCATAAATCAATATCCATTATAGAGAAATAGCCAACTACAAGAATAAGAGGCAGCAAATATTAGAGACCAAAAACCATAGACGTTTAAATGTCAATATCCAAAAACCATAACAAGATTCAACAACTACGTACGTCATTAAAAGAGCCAATAAACCATCCTCCTAGCAAGTGAAAAGCATATAAGTCTGCCAACTAAAAAAAAAAAAACAGCCTTATATATACAAGGCTAGCCAATGTTCAAAGAAAACTAGCAGGTACGAAGAGAGCATCTACCAAAGATAAATCAACTAGTAGCATAGAACAGAGAGAATCATATGGCGATTAACGGGCTGGCGGAGGGTTTTTTTTTGTGTGTGTGTGAGTATATAAGAGAAAACTAGCACAACCGGCTACGCCCATTCGGAACGGTAAAAAAAAACATATGAACTTAGAAGGAAAAAAAACTTGAATTCAAAACTACCAATATGAACTTACATAAAATTTAGAGCAACAAAGGCGACATATCCTCTCTTATCACGATCATTAACAACCATCAACATACACATCAAAATCAAAACATGAGCGAACGGTGTAACGTCTCATCATAGAGATATCGAGAGGAAGAATGCAACACAAAACATGGCCGAATGTTAAAGTGAATGTGTGAATCACGGAAATCATATCAAGCTCAATTCAACAAAGGGGTTGGTTCTCATGTACACTTGGAGTTTCAAGACGACTCCCCCTCAAGAAGTCAAACCGAGCTAAGTCCTCAATGTGATTCGACTAAACGAGAAAGCAATGCTGTAACGACCCGGGTTTTTGACCCAATTTTTTTTTTCTAAATATAATATTATTAGAATTATTTTCCTTAATGCAATTATTTTTTTTAAATACAATTATGCATACAATATATACATGCATTCTTTTTTAAATTTTCCTACACATACATGCGTACATGCACACTCCTTCTCCTCCCTCACCTCAAACTCTTTCCGTCTCCTACTCAGTCTCTACTTCCTCCCTAACCCTAAAACCAAGCCAAATTCGTCCATTCTAAATTCCATGAACCCAACCCCATTAAATTCACTCTTATTCTCTTCCACTAAAATTCTCCTATAAATACCCCACCCCATTGACCCACGAAATTTACACCACAATATTCCCCACGCCATACCAGTCCAAAAGAGAGAGAAAACCCAGTTTCAATCCATGGAGTTTTAGAGAGAGAAAGAAAGAGAAAGAAAAGTGGGTTTCGTACCAAGACCCAACCAAACTCAATCCGACCATTCCAATCTATTCCTCCTACTTCTAGCATCACCAAGCATCGTCCAATTCAATTCCAAAGTCTCCGATCAAAAAAAATCCGAAGTCTTCTTCCCCAAAATTCAAGATTCGTTTTTAAATCAATTGGATCCGATTAAAGGTATTATAATTCTATCCAACCTCTTCTCTAAGTATATTAAGTGTTTATATGCTTAACCTTATGTCCCGAACGAAAAAAATATAGTTTACCGCGCGTTTTCTGCCGTATTCATCAATCTGATATTATTTTTGAGCCCGACACTTTATTTGTAATTATTTACGAAGAAGATGACCTTTATGATAGTTAATTTACAATCCGTCTGATATTAATATTATGAAAAACTATTGATCGGATATTATTTTCTTACAATGTAATATCAACTTAGTATAAAACGTATTAATTATATCAGTTTAATTTATCTGGTAGATTTAGTTGTTTTTAAATGTTTCGAAACGACTTTTCGACCTTCCGAACATTGTTTTTGACGCCCGGACTATTTTTTTTCTAGACTTTTCACACCTGAAAGATCATAACTTGTTAAGATCATATTTTTTTATTTAATTATCTATTTATTAAATTATTTATTAGTTATCTATCAAGTTTACTAACGAAAAATCTTTACGACCTTCCAAACAACGTTTTAACACCCAAACTAATTTTTCCTAGACTCCTTGCATCACAAAGATGATATCTGGTTAAATTAATATTTTTTTTATTTAATTTACTATTTATTGTTATTTCTATAGCGTTTTCAATCAAAAATTCTTTGCGACCTTATAAACCTTATTATAAATGCCCGAATAATTTTATTTAGACTCTCTATATTCTGAAGATGAAATCTTGTTAACAGTAGCATATTTTAATTTGCAAATTATTTATTATCTATTTACTTCACTTTCGGCCACTTTATTTAAACGTCTTTATTTAAATTAATTCCGTGACCTTCCGGACCCAACTTTTGACACTCGACTGGTTGCATAGGACCTTTAGGACTCTTATTAAAGTCGTGATAAATGTTTCACTATTTTTATCCAATTAATGTATTTAATTAGTTTTTAATTAATCTATTATCTTAGAATTAATTAATAAAAGTCTAGAAAATTTTCCTTTTAAATTCATTTTAAAACTCTTACTTTATTGTTGACATTGTGACTATACAAGATTAAGGGCAACGGCCCGTTCATAATAAGTTGCGTGGTTACGTTGTTTATTAATTGTTTTAATTATTATTGATTTGTTTTATATTGCATCGATACTTGATTTAAATGTTAGATTGGACCCTAGAGATATGGGGTGGTATGCGAATAGAATTCATTAGACGGTGCTAAGTAATGGATGAATTGAAAAGTTTTATTTCTAGATTGCCTGCAGGCGTGATGTTGAGAAGTGATGAGTTGGATGTGGTAATTTGAAACTGGCAAAGTAAGCCCAGTGATGAATTGAAACTGGCGGGAGTCCAGTGTTGATATAAAACCTGGCGGTGGTCCAGCGATATTTTTCTGATGATAAAACCTGGCGGTGGTCCAGCGATATTTTCTGATGATAAAAACTGACGGGTGTCCAGTGATAAATTGATGAAAATAAAACTGGCGGGTGTCCAGTGATAAATTGATAAGACCTCAGGGGTAGCCTGACAGGACCTCAGGTATGAGGGTAGCCTAGCAAGACCTTGAGGGCAGCCTGATGGACCTAGAATTGTGAGAGTGGCCAAGCAGGACCTCAGGGGTAGCCTGGCAGGACCTCAGGTATTGAGGGTAGCCTAGCAGGACCTTGAGGGCAGCCTGATGGACCTAGAATTGTGAGAGTGGCCAAGCAGGACCTCAGGGGTAGCCTGGCAGGACCTCAGGTATTGAGGGTAGCCTAGCAGGACCTTGAGGGCAGCCTGATGGACCTAAAATTGTGAGGGTGGCCAAGCAGGACCTCAGGGATAGCCTGGCAGGACCTCAGGTGTTGAGGGTAGCCTAGCAGGACCTTGAGGGCAGCCTGATGGACCAAGAATTGTGTGGATAGTCTACTAATACCCCGTGATATTGAAGGTAGCAGAACGTTTGAAATATGTTCAACGGAATTTTGAGTTTGAAAAAGTGATGGATACTATGGTGCAGGTATGATTATGAAATGTGAGATTCAAAAGAAATTAAATTAAAGGCAAGTTAATGGATAGTAATAAACTGGTTTATGTGGAACAAACTTTGTCTTGCTTTTTTTTGCACTATTATTATCCTGTTGCTTGCTATCTGTAATGTAAGAGGGGTGGTTGGGTTGGATTATTCTATTGGGTGATTTATCACTCACGGATACGTCTGTATCCTGGCAAATTGTTTGCTTTCGGCGATCAATTTGCTAGAGGGCGCAGGATTCACTGGAGATGATTCAAAGATGTTGCAGTTCAACACGGAAAGAATATCAGGAACGAAGATCGAGTATGTTTCGGATTTGTATCAAGCCTAGAGTCAGCTCTGAAATTAATGTATTTTGAATCAACAAATTTATCTTGTGACTGTAATAGTTAAATTTTATTTTGAAAAATTATATTTATTTAGCAAATTTTTTTAAAATTTTATTTTATTTTGCTTCCGAAAAGTCGGGGCGTTACAAATGCTCCCCCTCAAAAGTAGACTCCGGCCCCCTCCTATATTATCATGATCTTTCATTTCCTTTTTTTTTGATAATCACAAAGAAAAGTATTCTATTTTACCCCACTGCCATATGACGCGAACATTCAGAGGCGCTCTCTCTCTCTCTCTCTCTCTATCTCTGCTCTTTCTCTCTCATTTTTCACTCTCCAAATCTAAAATGGACAGCCTAGATGCACTAAGTGGGCACCACATGGTACCCAGCACTGAAAAATTTCTCCACCAGAAGTGGCCGGTCTTTTTGAGGCAAGCTAGGGCCATAGTGGAAGGGGTCAAATGGGAGCGGGCTTTAATGAGAGATGTTAAAGAAAATACATCCCAGGCAGCAAATTAATGTTAAAGAAGGAATATATCTTGGGCCACAAGAAGAATTTTGCATATTCATTCTTACATCATATTTCACAAGTCATGGTGAGACCCTCTAAATAGTTCTGTTGGCACCACATTCACTTGTGAGAAATGATGTAAGAATTAGGGCTGTCCACGGTCCGGATCGGATCGGATTTGTATGAATCCAATCCTAATTCGTATCTCACGATTTTTAGAAAATGCAATCCAATCCTAATCCAAAAGTCTCACTGTTCGGTTCCGGTTTCATCCATGGATTTCCTTCCAAAAAAAAAAAAATTGATGCTACTACCATGATCATATTCCAAATAAAAATGCAAACACTAATTTCCATAAACATTGTCCAAATTGTAAAGGTAGTAAAGGCATTAAGGCAATAAACATGGTAAAGGCAACAATCAAATAAAACTAAGCATTATCCAAAATACACAAATTCTGGTCTAGCATAATCTACTTATTACATCTCATAAAAACCAAACAAAAAATAGCAAATTAATTAGTTTCTCAAAACAAACAAGCAAATTAGTAAAATTATAATTTTTTATAAGTATATATTACCCACACATATCTATATTTTTATTTTTTTAAATATCTCACGGTCCGGTTCGGCTAATCCACGGTTTTGAAATGAAAATCCAATCCTAATCCGTATCTCACGGTTTTTTAATTTTCAAATCCGTGTCTGGACCATTAATCCATAGACAAAATCCAAAAAGCACGGATCAAATCAGTCCAGACCGGTTTCATGGTTCTCGATTTTTCTTGGACAGCCCTATAAGAATAGATGTGTAAACTTGGATGCAAACCTCTCCCCTCGTTCATGGATGGTTTTCTTTGTTGGACGTGTCCTTTCTATATATGCATCGGAAATGCGAAATAACTTAATCGAAGTGTTGAAATCTCATATAATTTTGGCTTTTCTTTACTTGGTGAAGCGTTAATTTCGGCTTCTTAATTTGCAATTTGAAATTGGACTGAAAAGTATTTTTAATGGTTCAAATTTGTTGAAAAAGGACTCTAGCAGGTAAAAAGTCTATTCTTGTCTCTAAGAGTTAATTTATTCTCTTTTGTGTATATAACATTTTTGAATCCTTGATCGTGAAAATGACGGTCAAGATGCGACTGCTTCCTGCAATCTTAATTTGGACTGCAGCGTTACGGGAAGTCGGGTCATAATAAGAAACTTCATACTTCTATGTTATAGGAAATAATACCTTTGAAACCAATCACGCTAAGTTATTGGTTAGGTAAATGGACTTCGAATAATAACCACACCAAGGTTTCATGGTTGACAATTCTCTAGATTCATTGGAGAATAAAATTAATATTGGGCAAACTACATATTACTTTCTTGTGGTTTAGGCCTTTGGCACATCACTTTCCTCATATTTGAAAATGACCAATTCTCCTTCTCATGGTTTCGGATTAAAGTGCCACGCTAACACCATTAATAAAAAATATTAAAAAGACTGTGATACCCTCTGTCCCAGACCCACCTCCACCTAGGGATGGCAATGGGGACGGGTCGGGGACGGGGGTACTACCTCCACCCCCTACCCATTACCCCCTACCTCATCCCCATCCCCGACCCGATCCCCAATGGGAATTTGTTTTTTTCCTCCATCCCCGACCCAAACGGGGAACGGGGATCCAAAACGGGGATTCGGGGATTCGGAATTCGGGCACCTTTATTCTGCAACACACATTGGCATGCACCTGTATTTGCGGCACATAATAGCACCTCCATTTCCTACACCTGTATTTCACAATTTCAGCATATACTACCAATTTTCAGCACATAAGTTAATCTGCAGCACTGTTTTTCCAGCACTAAGTTAATTCCAGCACTAACTTCATAGTTCCATAATTCTAAACAGCTCATAACCGGAGCAAACATTAAGCAAATAAAGAAACAGTGCATATTCCATAGTTCTAAATAAATATATAGTATATATTTATTTATTTATATATATAAATATATATATATTGGGGATTTGGGGACAGGGCGGGGTGGGTAACGAACGGGGAACGGGGACGGGTAGGGTTTGGGGCGGGGACAGACCTATCCCCGTCTCCTACCCGATCCCCGAATTTTTAAAAAAAAATTCCCCATACTCTATCCAATCCCCAAACGAATCCCCGAAGTTCGGGAATTTTAGGGGCGGAGAACGGGACGGATTCGAACGGGGCGGCCGAAATTGCCATCCCTACCTCCACCCCTATCCCCACCATCGCTTCTCGCTCTGCAACACCCAGTTTTCTCCCTGGTTTGGCCTCGGCTTGTTGGGTCCTAATCAGTTTCCTCTGTATGGTTAGGAGAAGAGGGTCATGGATGGTCAGGCCGGTGTATCCATAAATCTATTAGCTCTGTACTTTGTGTTATGAGTTAATAAAACTTATCAATGCCGTTTCAATAAATAACACCCAGTTTTCTTTCTCCTCCAAATCGGACGCCATCCCCTCCGTTCCTCCACAAATTTTGACCCCAAACACCATTGCAGATCCAATGGTCAGATATGTATCAAAAAAGTTTCGTATTTCTGCCCTAAAATTGCAGAGCCCACCACTCTCTCTCTCTTCACTCTCTCCAAACCGGACGAAGAAACAACGGAGACAACGATGCTCCGACCAGCGAAGGATCATGACGCGTGACGGAATTAGATCAAGTTCTTTACTAAGGTGGTCATGGAGCAGAACGTACCAGTGGCGGAGGGAGCATGGGACGAGCGGGGGCATGTGCCCCCACTCGATATTTTTTTTTTGAAATTGAAGATTTTAAAATGTATATTTTGTATTTTGTATAGTTAATTGTGTTTCATAAATTTACTTTTAATCTTTCTACGACATGTCGAATATCATTTCATTCTCAATTTTTTGTTTCATCTATTTGAATATTGTCATTACATTGGTGAAATGAGATGTCTAATGTGGAAAATAGCAGTCACTTACTAATTGGAACTCTCTAATGCATAATGTTCAAAATTCAAAAATGCCTAAACCATGGGCTATACGTTTTATACTTTAACAACTATTAACAATGAGAGCAATATCTATATTATAAAACAGAGCGGTTTTTGTCTATACAAATAAATCCAGCACCCTCTACAACCGTCCGATCAATATTTCATGTTAGTTGTAGCCGTTTGATCGAGAGAGTACTTCCTAATATAAACTCTCCTAACCTTATGACCGATCAATTCTTTCAATTAATTGCTTTTACGTTGTTTCCTTAAGAAGGTTTTCCTATTTAATTTTCCTACATCCAACTCAATAATTTCCTTTTAGGTTGATTTTTTAACATTCAAAAACAAAACAAACCTTTTTTGATTCATATACTAAAAGAAAACATTCTTTATTTTTTAAAGTTGATAATTACGTTGTTTCCTTAAAACGGAGTAGTATCTATATTATAAAACAGAGCGGTTTTTGTCTATACATATAAATCCAGCACCCTCTACAACCGTCCGATCAATATTTCATGTTAGTTGTAGCCGTTTGATCGAGAGAGTACTTCCTAATATAAACTCTCCTAACCTTATGACCGATAAATCCTTTCAATTAATTGCTTTTACGTTGTTTCCTTAAGAAGGTTTTCTTATTTAATTTTCCTACATCCAACTCAATAATTTCCTTTTAGGTTGATTTTTTAACATTCAAAAACAAAACAAACCTTTTTTGATTCATATACTAAAAGAAAACATTCTTTATTTTTTAAAGTTGATAATTACGTTGTTTCCTTAAAACGGAGTAGTATCTATAATACTCTATAATACAATTCACGACGGTGTGGTGGCCCACACATTTTTCCTGCATAAATCTTGGCTGTTGAATTTAGGACACATTTCTCTGCACAAATCTCCACCCTTCATTCAACCATTGGCATTAGATGACTCAGATTGATTTCATCCGATGGTTGAGAGTTGCTCAATATGGTTTCAGTCGAATTTTTGGTAATGATTGGGTGGACTAGAGTAGCTCATTACAGGAAGATTATGGACTATAATTACGGTCATACAAAGACTGATTTATACGAGATTTTTGGTAATGATTTCTGAAATTGCCATTGATTGGCGTTGATTGGGTGAGAATATAATGACATGCTATTGGAAAATACAATGACGTGCTATAAATCGGGTAAGATAATATAATTACATGCAATAATGCCGTTGATTGGCGGCGTTGATTGGGTGAACAAATTTTGGTAATGATTTATTTGCCTTTGAATGGACTACGAATTTTGGTAAAGATTTATTTGCCTTTGGGTGAACGAATTTTGGTAATGATTAATTTGTTCAAAATAGCCAATTTTGAACAAAATTTTGGCTAAGTCGAATTTTGGGTGAACGAATGTCGCTCTCTCTCCCTAATCATTTTCTTTCCGGTTCTCTTTCCTATCTCCCTGACTCTCGCTCTCTCTCCAGTTCTCTTTCCACAGGTATGACTCTTTGTTCTCTTTTTTTTTGAACAAACGGTTGTGGCGGCTGTGAATTGAAAAATTAGTTGTTTAGAAAATTAGTTCTTTGTTCTCTACTCACTGTGAATTCTTTATCCCGTTCTTCTTTTTTTTTTTTTTCCATGTCTTGGAATATCAAAGCTTTCTATTTTAATTTAAAGCACAATAGGCGTCCGTGTTCTCATTTCAATTTTGAATATCGATGAAAACAAATAGGTTGGTGTGTGCCCTTTTTTTCAAAGCAAGATTTTTACATACTCCAAAGCAGGATTTTCCTCCATTCAATTGTTGTGAAAGCATTTTACTAAGAAGTATGGGAACCAGGTACATAAGGCCTAACCTATCTATTCCCAAATTACATTTAAACAAATCGAATTTTGAGTAAAAGATGACAATAACTCAAATAAATCTTACACAATCTTAAGTGTCTCCAATGTTCACAACGGCTGGAATTGCTTTTTTGGATCCTATGATAACCTCAATTGACTTCTACTATATAATTATGAGTTTTTTTTTACCTGATCACGGGTACGATTGTTTGCGTGAAGAAGAGAAAAGAAGATAAGAAAGCAATAGGTTGAGGTTGTGAGTAAACTTTTTTTTTTTTACCTGATCACGGGACAGGTACGATTGGCATTTGTTCAGTTTTGTTGGCGACTTCGACGATAACCATTAGTGTAGTATCCCACTGTACTAGAGATTGTAGTATTTCCTGATCACGTGTACGATTGGCTTTTGAACGATTTGCCGTTGGCATGGGTTTCTAAATGGGTTTTGAGATACTTTGTTTAAGTAGTTTGAATTTATTCTGTTTATTTTGAGATACTATTTGGATATGTGTAAAAGCTTAACATGATGGTGTTATATTGGTCTGATTTTGAAAATACTGTTCTTTTTTCTGCCTCTTACATCTATTGTGAAAAAGAAGGCTCAATGGCCCAAGAAGAAAAAATTTACACTAACTTCTGCCAAGGAAAAGGAAAATGCACCGGTATGATTTTTTGAATTTTTGTATAGTTTTTATAGAAAAGTTAAGGTTCGACCTCTTTCAAGTCTCTCTATTAATTCTATGCAGGATTGACCTCCTCTACAAAGGGAAAAAAGTGTATGTGATGAGCAAAACGTCAATGTCATCCGTAGCAATGAGGTAAGTCCATCAATTTATTGACAAAAAAAAAGATGTCCATCAGTTCCATACATATATATTCACTATTTTCTTTTGTAAAGTTTGACAATACACCATACCTTACTTTTATAGGACGAACGGAAATAAGAATCGGTTCAGACAAAACAAATGTCAAATAGGGGGAAAGAGAAGGCAACTTATGCCATGGGAAATGAAAATGAATGGGTATGACTATTTCATTTCTCTAAACTTCTTTAGAATCAAATAGACATGTCATCTTCTGATTATTTTATTAACAACTGACTTTGTACATTGAGATTCAACCTCTTGGAGACAAAAAATATTGGAATAGTAATCCATGATGAGCGGGATCACAATGTCATCCATGTGGAGAATGAAAATCAAAATTCAAGGGTATCATTTGCCTTTCTTTTGGTAGTTTTAAAAATTATCCGGAGTCAGAATGACAAACTATGAAAGCATCTCTAAACTACACCTGTCTTTTTTTAGTCTAATCTAAAACAACGTCATGCAAACAGTTTAGTTTTTTAAATGCATTATGTGTTTGTAATTTAAATTTTTTTCCAATTTTAATGTGTGCTTTTTCATTCTCCTACTGGTAATATGTTATCAAAAGTGACATTGGACCAACATGCACGTTGAAAACAAGAAAGAAAAACAAAGCATTGTACAATTGGGCCAAAGATTGCTAGGAAATTGTGAGCGTTTTGGCAAATCGCGGGTATTTTCTAGCTTTCCTTTGGTAGCATCATGCAAATTTTCTAGCTTTCTTTTGATAGCTTCATAAGTGATCCAATGCACAACTATGTTTTTCTATACATAGTTCACACTTCGCATGAATTTGTGAGAGATAGAAATTCTCATGATTGTAATATTCTTTAGGTTCTTAAAGTCATAGCATTGAGCAGCCCCTCTAGAAAGTAGTAGTATTGAGGGAATGATGTTATTCAATTTTCCAATTGCTCACGTTCAAAGGATTAATCTTGAAGAAAGCATGACAGAAAGAGGGTGTGTTCTTTTTTTTTCGTTACAGATTACAGAATTCATAGCCAGCAAGGGTGGCCAACAATTTTGTCACTAGCACTTCAATTGAGAGCCCATCTACGAGGCCTAGGAATTCACCAACTTCAGACAACGATGAGCTTATATGTATACGGAGTTCTATTTATATCCCAGTCACTATTTTTTCTCCATAGAAGGACTAATGTTTTATAAAGAAGATTGGTGTTCACTTTTCTTATGTCAGACAACAATCGCTCTCTTCATTACCTCATTTAATTCTCTTTTTTACTCCTATATGTTTCAGTAGACATTCCATTGGGAGTTGTCTTTGAAATTGGTAAATGTGATATTTTTTAAAAAACAAATTTGGATAGAACTGCAGTTTTTTGGTTGGAGAGACCAATGGTAAGGAAGGATAAGTTTAAGCCGGGTTTGGATGGCATGTGTTGCATTGTGCTTTAGGCGCAGGCTATTACTAGCATCAAAGAATGGGGATTGGAGTGAATCTACAAAAAGTACTTTGAATGTTTTAGCTAGAACCTCCCACCAAAAAGAAAATAATGAGAATTTTCATATGCTATCTATTTGATCATTTTATTCTGCTATTATTTTTGTTTGTTCATCTTTTGCCGAACAAACAAACAAAAAAATAGCAGAATTTTTAATTTTTTAAATTTTTTTGTTTGTTTGTTTGGTTTAGTTGTTGGACGAATGGAATTGACTTGGTTAATTGCTGATTGCCTGGAATTCGATCGGAAATCTCATTTGATTCTACATTCTATATTTGGTTCATGAGCAATAAGAAATTATATTCATTTGTTGTTGTAAACTTTAATATTTTTCTTAAATACAATTTACATTCTATATTTGGTTCATGAGCAATAAGAAATTATATTCATTTGTTGTTGTAAATTTTAATATTTTTCTTAAATACAATTACCTTAATATAAACTCTTGAACCTTATATGAAAAAAAGACTTTTCAGAGAGGACGACTTTCTTGGCGGGGGCGGTCAACGGTAGAAAAGGTTAATTCCTTTTAATTGTGTTTTAAACGCGTTGCGCCGTGCCTTCAGGCACGGGCAATTACTAGTTGCTAAATATTGTATAGTGAATTGCTCTTAGACTTGATACACTGAGACAATTCAAGCAATTAAATTGTTTTTATATTCTATATAGTTTACTATATTAATAAATATGTTAGGTTTTTTAATTCTTAGCACAAACGTTTTAACGTTGCTTAGTAAGCAATTTTTTGGTTGAAATGTGTTTAAAAAATGTCCCCACTTACATAGATTTCTGGTTACGCCACTGGAACGTACGCTTCATTTTGATCTGAATTTAGAATTTCTTCATCTTTGATCTCATTTTCAGTGGTTTCTCTGCTGGTGTTTCAATTCACAAGACCAAAGCTTGGATTTCCCTCAAGAAGTTGCAAGTTCGAATCCCAAATTAACATTCCGAACAAACCAAAACTTGGATTTCCTAAAGCTTGGATTTCCCTTGTAGTGGCACTCTTGGAGTGTCATTTGTCATGTCAAGGGTTGGGCCATGGTACCCTCACTCACACCAAAAAAAAAAAGAACATTCCAAACATCGGGGCCATTGAAAAATTGCATAGCCATTAGTTTTAGGGCCCCACAAATAATTAAGCAGCGCACAAGTTGGTCCGAATATCCATTATTAGGAAAAATAAAGGATGAAAAATGGAACAATATATGCCTTATCTTTCTCACTCCTCAAATTCACCTAAACTTCATACTCCCTCCGTCCCTTTTTAAATGTCCTGCTTCGTAACTCCAACTTATTAAAAAGACATTATCATTACACCTTTCACATCAACTTTTTCCTCCACTTTTCCTACTTACCCATCATCATTACACTTTTACTCACTAACTTTTCAAAATAAAATCTACTTTTAGGGACAAAATAGACAATACACCAACTTTTATCCCCCTAACTTTACAAAATGGACACTTATTAAGGGATAGCCCAAAATGGAATACTGGACACATAAAAAGAGACGGAGGGAGTATCTTTTTTATTCATTGTCATGTTTTTGCTTTTACATATATATTCTTAAAGTCCCCTTCTTATAAGGACTATTTTATTTTAATAAAATGCGAACTTCCCTTTTCCGATCGAATTTCGATGATCCGAGCTGCTCAATATGTTCAGAACGTGATTTTAAAGGTATTCGTTAAAAATCAGCAAAAAAAAAGACCGGGAAGGGTTTCATCCGAGCAGTTTTTGTTTATTTTTTATCTAACGGTTCAAATAAAAACTGCTCAAATCAAGCCCTTTCCGGTCATTTTTTTTGCCGATTTCTTGCGGGTACCTTTAAAATCACGTTTTGAACACATTGAGCGGATCGGATCATCGAAATCCGATTTGGAAAGGCGAGAAATAGAAGATCCGCATATAAAGTCTTTATTTTAAGGTCCTCGCCTGAAGATTTTTATATATTCTTATAATTTATCAAACATTTTTTCCCCACTTGTTCAAACAGATATGAAGGATGGGGAGCTTGTTGTTGCCCTTGATAATCCTTGGGCCCCACAATCAACCATGATCTATATCTCACTAAACCAATATTACGATTGATATAGTATTTGAGATCAAGATCAGCTGGGATGTCCGATTCTTCGACAACGGGAATTTCATCGCGAAAGTTGAAATCCAGCTGAGACAGTGTACGGGTACGAAGGGGACGCCCTAAACAGGGAAGGAAAGGGGATCGCTGGATTAATAATTCCTCATCTAGTACTGTTTGGTTTGGACAATAGAAAATGAAGTGAAATTGGAATTTATTTCGTGGATTTTTTTGGAACCATTCCTATAGAATCACTGTGTTTTTGTACTAACATTAACACTCAAGTTGTTTTTCTCCTTTTCTTCTTCCTTTGCTACTTCATTTGAAAAGCAACTCTCTGTGGGGCATCTTGCAGGGTGCATACTAGATCGTCCATCTCGACAATCAATGTTTCGGATTGAAAATAAACTCTTTCAGGAAAGAGTTAACCTGGAAGATTTTTTTTTTAATCCAGACTGTTGAAAACACTTTTGGACGGCCTGGATGTGCCTTGCATCCCTGTAGTGCACCCCTGCACTATAGGGTTTCTGATTCCGTATATCCCCAGAGATCATTTTTATTTTATTTTTATTAGCCCCAGAGATCATCACGCTACAAATTTGAGTAGAAAATGATTGGGCGCGTGGGACATGATTTATTTTTGATCTCTCTGTATTCGGCTCAATGAATCAAACCATTCGGCGGATCAACCTCACTGTTTGCTAGTTTGGGAGCTTAATTAAAATCGAAGTAAAATTTTGTATGATCTTGCCAACACGAGTATTAATAACCTGCAAATTGTCAAACGTGGTTGTTCACTTTTAGAGGGCAGTTGGTCCAACAATGTTTTTTTTTTGGTTTTTGTTTTTGTTTCGTTTATTATAGGCAAAAGTAATTCCATTCATCCCGAAAGATACAAAATGAAATCAACAAAAATATATAGAGTAAAAAAAAGAAATGCAATGGGCAAGTTGGTCCAAGAATTTTACAAGTTGCAACCACATAAAGCTTGAAACAACAAACGACAATATTGTTCAATTGAAGTTATTTATACAAGATCCACTACAATTTCATTTTAGATAATTTACTTTTTTTTTTCAATTATTGCTAGAAAAATAAAGAAAAGCAAAAATAGCAGCCCACAACTGCGAGACTCAAACCCAAGCATTAGTCTTGATGAGGAGCCTCCTATTCCGAAAGAGTTGAAATAATTAATTTCATGGATTATGGCTCCACGGGCCACGGGTCATCGCGTTTGCCCAATTTCTTCGTGGGTGAGGGTGCTGTCTCTGTTGAACAAGACAATTGAGGCATGTCAATAATGGCATTTCTTTAGCAAATTAAAATAATAATAATAATAATAATAATCTTTTCTATGGAACCGTAAAATTATTTTTCAGAAACTACCCCATTTAAAAAGTCAATAAAGAAGCTGATAAAAAAAAAAGTCTCGAAAGAAAGAAGAAAATAAGACTAATCAAATTTTGACATTGTTTGTGCTTCGTTTTCTTATCGTCATAGGGTTGTTTTGTTGTTGAAATGAAAAGATAACGTGGGGGAGGGGGGATGAGGAGTGCCTCATCTGCGTGGACTAAATGTGGACAACTCGAGAGCTGTCAATAATTTTTTCACCTTCAATCAGATTAAATAGTCCCAACCATAAATAGTCCGGGTATATCCTTTTGGGCTGCCAAACCAAGGCAAACATTACGAATGGTCCCTTATCCGGGCGCATAAATAATCCCCCTCCCTATGGATGCATCCAATCGGGCCATTGGGCAGTCAGCGACGTTTTTTTTTTATCTTCAAAATATGGTCCATGTTTCGGTTATTATTTTGGTTTCTTTTTGGACGAGATAAACCGAATAAGTACTCCCTCTGTCCGGATTTAATTATTCCTAATTCTATTTTAACCGGCTAAAAAATGGGTTATATCTTTGAATCTATAATGAATTTTATATTGAATATCGATCTTGTTTGATAGATCTCTATTAGTTCTATAGTACAATATTTTCAAAATTATGTAAAACATTATAAATTGGAAGATATAATTGATTGAAAAATGACACGAATTTTAAAAAAAAACTATTAAATCTGGATGGGGAGAGTATGTAAAAAGTATCGAAAAATGTCATATTCGATCCAAATGGGACAAAAATATCACCATTGTGGCTGAAATTACCGAGAATTGTTCTTGAAATTGCTACAATACAGATCCCTTATTCGAAGGTGTATGGTATGCAATTTTCAAATTAATCACTTTAAATTCATATATAATTAGCCTATGTAAAAAAATACATACACGTCTGTAAAAATTTATAAAGTCAAGGTTATTTTCTCGAATTTTCAATTTTACGTGAATATTATATATTTGTAATCAAAGTTGCGAATTCAAGAATAAGTTACGAGTTCGCATCAAAGTATCATAAAATCCTATCCATAATTGAAGGGTGCATATCGTATACACTACTCAAATATAGATGGCATTGGTATATTACCATTTTCTGTTATTTTCGGATCAAGTAAACAAACAGATAAGAAGGGAAAACTCACCAGGGACAGGGGAAGTTTGGAGCAGTTCCCTAGCAGCCACCTGAAAAGCCAAGAGAAGGGTACAAAACAAAAGGACTTTCCAAACGACAGAAAGCATTTTTAAAGCCATTTTCCTTCAAGCGTAATACAGGGAATATAGGGCTCATCTCTTTTTATAGCCCAAATAATACTAAGGAAACTTGGGCCACAAGAAGACTTCAAAGACAACCATAAGTCGTCCTGGACGCGGGTGGTGCTGGCCCTTCCGTGATGCACAGTGTTGTGTCACATTCAGGCCGTCTGTCTCGACAATTATTGGCCTGAATTTAAAAAAAATGCTTCGGGGAAGAGTTTTTAAAATTTAGACTATCCTAAACACTTTTGAACGGTTGAAATTAAACACAGCACCGTGCATAGTACCTTCGTCCCACCATCGTGCACAGTACCTTCGGCCCACCACCGTCCCCGAATCTTTCTGAGGCAAGGGCCATGGTGGAAGTGGTCAAATGGTATAATAAGAGCTGAACTAATGTTAAAGAAAATTCGCTGATAAAGAAAAACAGGTTAAAGAAAATTCTTCTTCGGCCACGAGAAGAATTTAATTTACATCCATTCTTACGTCATCTCTTACAAGTCATGGCAGGACCATCTCGATAGTTTTGTGGGCACCACCTTCACCTGTGAGAAAGGACGTAAGAATAGATGTGAACTTGGATGTAAGAGCATCTCCAATAGGAGATGTCAAATTTGATGTGGAGCTTGTAACGGTAATATTTGACACTAATTGACAAACCAAACCAGATGCCTTTTTTGGGCCAAATCCTACGCGGCTTTTGACATGGATGAAGGGGAAGAAAGCATGCTAACTTTGACTACCTACACCTTGCTTGCCAAATTTCAAAAAATGACTATTTGTATTTTGACATAAGAGTTGGAAAGGGATAATTTGATGTCAAATAAATAGGATTTGATATAAGGGTTGGAGAGTAGGTTCTGATGTCAAATTAGAGATGCCAAAATGCCACATCAGCCTTCAAAAAAAATTGACATCCCCAGTTTGAAGTCAAAGTTAGAGATGCTCTAAGCTATATATCCCTTGTTCCTGGATGGTGGTCTTTGTTGGAGGTGGTCTTACACATCGCAAATACAAAATAACTAAATCGAAGTATTTAAATCTCGTATGATTTTTGCTTTTCTTAACTCGGTGAAGCATTAATGAGAAGGATATGGCTTCTTTGTAATTTGATGTTGGACTGAAAAGTATTTTTAATGGTTCAAATTTGTTAAAAAAAAAAGAAGGACTCTAGCAGGTAAAAGTTTATTCTTGTCACCAGGGGTGGACGCAAGTAATGGCAAGTGGAGTTAGGTGACCCACTGAGTTGAAAATTACCCCAGAAAATCTATAAAGTTTTGGGCTATATTGGTAAATTTGGCCCAAGAGATGTTATACTTTGTTCAAGTATCTCAACAATATTACAATCCTTGACCTCAAAAAATTCTTACATCTGACCCACTCTCTCTCTCTCTCTCTCTCAAAACTTGTGATTTGATTGGATCCACGTTCAAGTACATACACCCACTCCCATTCTCTCTCTCTCTCTCTCTCATATTTTAAGAAAGCAAAACAAAAAAGAAGAAACATGATACATGGACTCCAATTTGGAAACTCTAAACCTGAATTAATCAAGGGCAAAACCGAAGTCAAAGTAGATTTTGTATCATAGAGATATATTTTTCTCCAAGTTTTACAAGCTTTTCGAGAGCCCGGAGTGAATTTTTTCGAATGACACCCTTAACAAATTTCACAATTAATAATTTAGAACGATAAATTAAATATAGAAATTACTCCATATTGCAAGTATTTTAAAGGAAATGATAATGTTAAAACTGTTTTTGTTGGGGCCAAAACTCTAGTGCACAAAAACCTTGTACCATGTGTAGTATACAAGACTTTAATGTACTGGAGTTTTGGCACAAACAAAAATAATTTTGACATTATCACCACCATCACCACCCTATTTTAAAGTATAAGTAAAGGAAATTAATAGTCATGCCATTAGAGCTCCAGGGCCGGCTCATAAGTTTTGAAGGTCGGAAAAAGCGAACCTCTTGAATGAGACTACCCTATATTTTTCATACAAAAGTGATCTACAAATTTTACCAATTAGGTCAACTGGTTAAGATAATAAAAAACTTACTTGGTAGAGGTGGAGAGTTGGAGATAGTAAAAGAGAGGCCTCAAGGAATTCCTTGTGCAAGTATTTTCCGTCCACAGTCGTTGGTTGTTGTCTTCCCTCCCCTTCGACTCCTCAAGCATGAAGCGTTTCTAGTTCCTGCCGTACTTACTCCTTATGATCGGCTATATCTTCTTTTTCTTTTTTGATCTTTTTTGATTGGCTATATCTTCCTTGCTAGTTCCTACCGACCCTTAAGTTATTTTATTTTGTTTTTTTTAATGCATTATGTTTCTAATGAATAATTCCACAATTTAGGCTTATTTTATGGCTCCTAAATCTCAATTGGGCCTATTTTGTGGCTCCTAAATTTCAATTGGGCCTATTTTGTGTAAAGAAGTCTAGTGCAATTTTTTGTGGACCATATATATATATATATAGGAATCCTAAAAATTTGGGGGCCCTCGTTTTTAATTTTTTTCGGAGGCCCGAAGCGCTCGCTTCCCTCGCCTTGGCTATAAGCCGGCTCTGAGAACTCATGAAACAAATTCCTACATATAAGACCGAAATCTAAAGACATCGATAGTGTACAGTGGCATGCAGGTTCCACTTCAGATCCCGCATAGATAATCCGAGCTGTTCAATAATTTCAAAAAAAAAAAAAACGGAGTGGGCCCTTGAAAAATTAGCGTAGTTGAATATATGTAGGTGCTCAATTCAATCTTCTAATTTTTCATTCATATTCGGCTCGGATTATCCGTACGGAATCCGTAGTGAGACTCGCGTGCCAGTATATTCATCGTTGGTGCCCATAACAATTCTGATATAAGACTTGACCCCAGTGACATAAAGTTCTATATCCGCCCCTGCTTGTCACTAAGGGCGTGTTTGATAGCAGGTTTTGTTTGGAGGGGATTGGTAATGAGATGGGATTAGGATAGGGATTGATAAGGAGAAGGGATTGGTAAAGAGATGGGATTGGTAATGAGTATGTTTGTTTTGCACCGGATTGAACGATAGGAGTATTATCTACCATGTTTGTTTAACATGGGATAGGATTGGATTAAAATATCTATTTCCATTTTTACCCTTATGCAAAATCGTAAAAAAAAAGAAGCAAAATTTAACTCTTCTATTTTTCCCTGTGGCTGTTATATAGGTATTACAAAAATAAAAATATTACAAAATTTAACTCTTCTATTTTGCAAACATAGAATGAGCTTGAAAACGGAACAAATCCATGCACTGGACACGCTACTAGAATAGTCCACCAAAACAATTGAACTACAGCACTCCTCATGACAGTCATAATGTCGAACCTGCAGGCCAACGCCTGGAATAGCAGGTCCAATAATAGCAGCAACACAGCACAACTATTGGACTGTAATAGCAATCTAAGCAACAAGTAGGAAACTGCAGCAAAAAAAGAAAAAGGAAACTACCCAGTTGCAGATTGGTCACATGTCCACTAACATACAACAACTTTCCAATAAGAAAAAGGAAACTACTCCATCACTTGGTCAATGAGAGAACCACATCACTTGTTTGCACTGCCATTTCTAAATCACAACAGCAAAATAATACTTGAAACAACCAATACAAACAACAAACATAATAATAAACAGTCATTTTAAATATATATATATGCATCTTACAAAATGAGGCAATAACATGCCAGAGGGATCAATTTGCTCATCCCCATATACATGCATCTTACAAAATGAGGCAATAACATGCCAGAGGGATCAATTTGCTCATCCCTATATATATATGCATCTTACAAAATGAGGCAATAACATGCCATAGGGATATCATCCCATTAGTGTAGCATAATCCTACTTGAAGTCATACTTAATCTTACAGTCATCATAGTTATAACAAGTTCAAGTTCATATTATCCCAATAACATCATCTTTTTGAATCCCCCAAAAGCTAAGACCATAGACATCCTTCTAGATGGCCCCTGCCAGCAAAAGCGCGACCCACCCAACTTGATCCTCCTTTGGAAAGCTAAAAAACAAGTCCACGCGTTGGGCCTCTTGGACAATTAGAGTGGCAGCCCTCAACCTTTGTTCCCAGTCAAGTGGGTGGTCCATAAGTTCAGCATTAACTTGTTTCCTTTGTAGGGAGAGGTCCTCATCATACCCCATCCTGTGACCTATCTCACCCATTCTAGTGTTGGTATTTTCGAAGAATGTCCCAAATGCTTCAGCCATGTCAGAAAGTCCCTTAGTTATCCCATCGGCAGCTCTTTTCCTTTTCTTACCAGCAACATTGGAGGAAGGTGGGACAGAGGATTGTCCGCCATGTGAGTTGCCCACATTAGGTCCCTCTGGCATGGAATAATCCATGAAACTCGTACCCAAACCAGAAGTAGGACTCTCATATCCAAGTTCTTCAGTGGCAGCCTCCCTTTCCATTGCAGCCATTGTATCGGCCGGTCCCTCAGCTAAGTCCCCATTTGCCCTATCATTGCCAAACAAGTGCAGCCATTCTTCAAAGTACGGATGAGGCTTATTTCTCATTCCTTTTGCATCAGAATGACTCTACACAAGCGGAAACATACAATGCATTAACTTAAAATCTAAACAACGTGCTAGCAAATTAATAGTTGAGTGTAAGAGGGGAATGAATTTTACCCTCACGAAGTTTTCCCAGACATCATCACTATCAACCAATATCATCTTTTCCGTGTCATCCCATCCAAAACCACTTAATTTCAGCATGTCTTGCAACAGATGGTATTGCTTCCTCCATGCCTTAATTTTTGAATCAATATGAGGATGAGCCCTCAAGTTTGTTCCCGGGAATGCTCTTATGATCCTTTTCTCACACTCCCCATAAAAGCCAGCCTTAAATTGTCCACAATCTAGCTTCCACTTACTATCCTCATTGACCAAGTCCCTCATACCACTACAAGAAATCAAGCCTTTTGCGAGGAAGCATATTCCTCGCTAAATACAATATTTTGCTCGCAAAAGCATTTTTGCAAGGAAATTTAATTCGTCGTCCTTTCCTCGCAAATGGGTAGTCTTTGATTCTTTTTTGCAACAAAAATAATTTTCCTCGCCAAAAATCTATTTTTTGCAAGGAAATTTGGTTCGTTGCTATTGAGTAAACCATTTTGCGAGGAAATTCATTTGACACTGATGTAAAACAAATTAGTCGCTATAAATATTCCGTTCCTCGCCAAATATGCATGTTTGGCGACAAAACATTTCCTCGCAAAATGGTGTACTCAATAGTAACAACTCAAATTTCCTCACAAAATATACATATTTAGCGACAAAGCATTTCCCTGCAAAATGGTGTACTCAATAGCAACGATCCAAATTTCCTTGCAAAATATACATGTTTAGCGACAAAATATTTCCTCGCAAAATGGTTTACTCAACAGCAACGACCCAAATTTTCTCGCAAAATATACATGTTTAGCGACAAAATGTTTTCTCGCAAAATGGTGTACTCAATAGCAACGACCCAAATTTCCTCGCAAAATATACATGTTTAGCGACAAAGCGTTTCCTCGCGAAATGGTGCACTCAATGGCAACAATCCAAATTTCATCACAAAATATACATGTATAGCGACAAAACATTTCCTCACAAAATGGTGCACTCAATGGCAACAAAACAAATTCCCTTGCAAACAATTGACTTTTTGGCTAGGAAATAAGTTTTGTCCCATAACAGGAAATACATTTTTGCAAGGAAACTCATCCTCGCAAATAACTCTTTTTGCTTCCTGTCATACAATAATCTGCTATATAATTCAAATAGCACAATCCATCAAACTCAAAGTTAACAGCAGGAACATTAAAATAATTTCACAAATGTCATAGCCTGGTACTTCAATCCCCAAAATATAATATCATGTATCGAGTATCTTTACAAAAACTGCAATGAAGTACTATATTATGTACTATTATGTACCAAAAACTAATTGCATCCTTCCAATATCCTTCTTCCATCTAGAAGTCCCAAAAAACAAAAGGCAAGAAGCGGTTTTGTCCTCCAAACATCATTAGTTTCCCATCTAACACTTCATTGCGTCTTCATCCATCAAAAGATAACATAATTGGTTTCCATCTAGTACTCCATTGCATCTTCATCGACCAAAAGATATAATTGGTTTCCCATCTAGTACTCTATTGCATCAACCAAAAGATACAATTGGTTTCCCATCTAGTACTCCATTGCATCTTCATCCACCAAACGATCACCATCGTTTGTTGAGTAATCTACATAAATGTTACACAATGAAAAGGTTAACAAATTCTAGTCACCATGTACGAAAGAAAGCGAGGAAAAAAAAAAAGAAAAGGCCAAACCTATACACCACTCTAAACTCCAAAAATATCGAACAATAATTGATCCATTGTAGGGTTGCACTCCCTCGACTCCCAACAAAACAATGTAGAAATCAAAGAGTAGGGGTAAATTTAAGCGTTTTTTGAAACTCTTGTAATTATTGGTCGTAATTGCTTGTGGATTTTTTCTTGGACCATGGCTGTTTCGATTAGTTGGACTGAAACTTTGGACATCCCTGGCTGAACTAAATACTGGTGGGCGCGTATTAGATTATACATAGCTGGTTTAACTGCGTTACTAAGTTAAACGTTGCGGCAGCTAGCAAGTGATACCCAAGCGCGAAGTGTCTGAAAAGGCACACTAAAGATGTGCTTGACACATTTGTTGTTGTGTTCCAAGCAATGATATTAAAAGGATCATGATTCATATATGTTGGTTTCTATACCCAAACTACCTTCTTTGGAGAGCTCAGATTATACACCCTGCTCAGCTAAATCTAGTTGTGCAACAATTGTTCACTATGTACCACAACACAAGGCCTATTTATATTTCTTGCGCTGATTTTTTTTCCATGCTTTTTTCTTTAGTTGCTAAGTAGGTTTATGAACAAGAAGCTTAGCTCATGTATGTAATGTTTGAAGTCTTTTCTATGATAGGTCTAAAGTTGGTAGAGCGCAAGGAATATCATCATGGGTTTACTAGACTGAGCAATATTATTAGATGTTATAAGTCTCAGTCTAGTCTAGTATGCGATGTTATTAGATGTTCAACTATGGCACAAATAAAACTATGTCGTCACTAATTTTTTGCCCAACTACAAGTCTATAAAAGTAAAAATAAAAAACGTGAGGAATAGATACTCACTAGCATCATTGGAAGACATGTTGTGACCATTTTGCTGTAACAAGAAATTTAATTGGGATTGCATATTAGCCACGGTTTCTGCTAGTTGCTCTGTATTTTTACGAGCCAATGCTGCTTCAACTAGAGCCTCCTCACACCTCTTCTGCGCTGCTATTGTTTCTTCTCTAGCCTCTTCAGCATCTCTTATAAGTTGTGCTCGAGAAGTTTGGCCAGATTTTGTTAAGCTAGGCTTGGGACCATGTCCTAAACCACGTATGTATCCTGGTTTGGATCCAAAGACAGTACATGAGAGCTCCTCATCTGTCAAAGGAACAGATCCATTTGCCATCGCTTGATCCTGAACATCTTTTAACTTTTTCTGCAAATATCACAGTAAATTATGCCTTGACAATGAAAACAAATTTTTCTAGAAGATAAAACTAATACATTATGAGATGTTTTTCACTTACATATATGGTTTCTGAACCATCTGTCCAACATTTTCTCTTTTCGCTGTAATGAGTCTTCATCCAAGTCTCGGGAAGGTCAGGATTCAAGCCATTGTTTTTCTTTTTCTGGGGAATTAGGTTCGTGAAAAAAAAATCACATACTTTTTTTCGTACTCAACAAATATTGAAACCCGTAAGGAAATAATAGACATACCAAATGATTTTTGACCTTGTAGAAAGCCTTTGATCCAGCAACATGGTGATTCCTAGGCTTAGATCGACTATCCTTGTACTTGTCACATTTTTCCTGCATTTTCAATAGCCAATTAGGAGTACCACAATATCTATATGTTAGAATTTATAGTAAGAGTTGGGGTCGTGAAGATATTACCAAATGTTAACTAGAGTAAATTAGTACTACATACTTGATAGTCTTTGTCTTGCCATAAGTTAGACAGATATCCTCAATCTGCCCCGTCTATGTGTGTAGGGCAATCGACAGCTCCTTTCTCAAACTTCTTCTTGAGGCGGGATCAGCAATCACAGTATCGCTTACCCATACTTTGCAGTATAGCTTTGTCTACATAAGTTGCTTCAGGAAGATCAAATTTTTCCTATTTGTCCCAGAAATTCAACCAGTCAAATGCATATATAGAGACAGCAAATTCAATGTCAAGTAAAAGATTCACATTATCTTTCTTATGTGCGATGTTTTTCATCGAACTATCAAAGCTACGTCAGAATGCTACTAATACTTACACGAATGTGTGCAATACACATTTCCTTTGCATCTTGGGGCACCACCTTCCAGCTTTTTGCCTGTAAAGGAGCAAATTGCCGAACAATAATACCTAACTCTGTGGTGTACCTAGTCAAGTCATCCTCGTTGTCACTCGTTGGTTGTCCCAGCATTCTAGAAAATCCCAACTTAACCTTCTCTCCACGCCTTCGAATTTTAGCTAGCGCTAAACCTTTAGTTCTCCCACGTACTTGCTTAGTTACAGTTACATCTTCTGAAAAATGGAAATATAGATTTGTATGAAACCACATTGTATAAATTGTAAGTGAAAAATGCATTCTTTAACAAGTACCAGGTGTCAAGGATTCATTTGGTTGCTCAGACTCAGATATGTGCAGAGCGGCAGATGAGTTTTGCTCTGGATCATTATTTGGCGTAGATTGCACAGTTGGAGTAATCATTGATCTTGTAGTCACACCATTATTTGGCGTAAATGGCATAGCAGGAGTAAGCACTGATCTTGTAGTCACACCATGAGGAGTGATTCCATGACCTGTCATTCCACGACCTCCTCGTCCTCCACCTCTAGTAGACATCTTTGCATATCTATAAGACGACAAAAAATAAGAATAGACCAACCATCAAATACATCAAAGATGCGCAAAATCAGTAATACCTACTTCTTGTCTAATACAATCCCGAGCAAAGAAAAGGCTGAACTTGAAAGCATCCAACTGAAAAAATTATGATAATTTATTCTCATGAATGTGAGGCATATCCCAAGATTTATCTAGATGATTTCTTCATGAGGCACACACTTGGTATACAAACATCACGAAAGTTCCATTACAATGGCATATAAAAAGTAACATGGAGCTCTGATCCAAGCATTAAAAGTATGAAAAGAAATATTGCTTGAACATGATTTCTAACATGCTTTAAAACAAGAAACATATTACGAAGTCTATGAGAAACATTAAAGGAGGTAGGTCACGATACTTCACAAGACATAATAGATGCAGGAGACAAAAGGACATGTAAACGAGAGTCGCATGTGTACAATGTATGGGGTGAAAAATATGGGATCCTATTTCCTCCATGCCACTCTACATAACACACCCAAATTTCATCTTCAGGAGAGCAACTAGCAAAAAAGAGGCATAGATCTATATAAGTTGTAACCAACACTAATGATAATGCTATGTGAACTGCAATTGATCTCACTGACTACTAGGGGCCCGTCGGTTAAGAGTCCAGTTCCAGTAGCAGGGAAAGCTTTGTGAGAGCAAGATTACAGTTGTAGTTTGACTAAATGTAATGGAAGACACTCGTTCAAGTGAATTTCAATAAGCTAAGCATTCCCTATACGTCTATGGAAAAAATGTCGGAAAGTAAAGCCCATCACGTTGCGCCATATAAATTTCTTGCAGTTAGCTTGAATGTTCCACTCATTTCCTTTGCCACAATGATATCAATGATTAAATGTTGAGCATTGAAGATATGAAAGGTAAACAAAACACTAAACGACATTCTGTTGGGGGGAACAAGGGCCCAAATGCACACACAAATATCACCAAAAAAACAGTCACAAACTGAGCAGAAACGCAGCAGAAACACAGCAGTAACAGATCAGATTTTCAGCACTCTATCAAGCTACAAACATGCAGTTTTCAGCCACAAAACAGAGCAGAAAATACAGCAGTGAATAAACTTATCTGGGCACCAAAAAATTCTGATTTTCCTTCACTTGATTCAAGCTTTACAAAGCCTTCTTCCTTCCCTTTCAAACACAGCCCACACGAGCACACAAAACCCACTTTTTCCTTTTCTCTTCTCTGTTTCTCACTCTGTCTCTCACGTTTTTTTCTTTTTTTTCTTAAAGACAAAAGACACACACATCCACTTGATATTTCTGTACAAGATTCTAGACACACACTTCACTTATTACATACTAAGGACAAAAATATAAAGATATTACATGAAAGCCCCCAAAAAGTAAAACAAGGAAATACCCAAATTGGGTTTACATATTTTTCTAACACATTCACCTTATTCCAATTGTCACGCAAGTAAATTCTCCTTACAATTAAGTTTCTACTCAGATAGCCAGACCTTTTTTGGAAGCCATAATTGGAACTTGGAAGTCATTCCCTATATGCCTCAAAATCCTAGGGGCCAATAGCCCTTTTTCCCATCATAGTTGTCACACTTTCTTTCAGTTCAATTCACTATGGGCATTAGGAAGTGTCCCGCAACAAAAACTTATCAAACAATATACCTTCAAATAAATATTGGCAACAAAGTTTCTTCAAGACATTCAAAGTAAAGGCCCTAGGAAATGATTCCTCATGATCCTAGAGAATTTTCACTTTCCTAATCAGCTTTTGTCAAGGTTGTGAACAATCTCCTATTTGAAGGAAATAAAGATTTTTTACTTTTCTAAGCAACTCCTGCATGTGCTTAATTTCATGATCAGCAAAAAAATAAAAATAAATTCCATGCATGTTTGGTCTCTCCGAATGGATTTCTCCAATATAGTTTCAAGATTCTTGATTTCCACACAGTAGGTTCAGCTTTTCATTATTGTGAGTTGGGATTTTTGGTCTTCTAATGTAAAGCCTAACCTAATCCCAACCCCTACTTTATGTGATTTGGCTTGGGTTGCTCGTTGGTGCATATGAGATGGGGTTTTGTGACTATAGATTGGAGAAATACTAACATATAAGTGCATATATATACACAGATTCATGTACAAACATATATATATATATATATATATATATATATGTATATATATATATATATATATGTATATATATATATATATATGTATGTATAAGATTATGGGACCTTTGCCCCAAATAACCACAATAAATCAACTGGGATTTAGGATCTTTGGAGGAAGATATGGGAAAAGAGAGATGGAAACTTACCACCGTACCTAAAATCTCAGACTCGAGCGATTAGAAAGTAACCCAGTTCTGCTGCTTGAGGCTCCGATTGAAAAATAAGTCAGTGTCATAGTTCTGAATACCGTTTCGGACAGGGTACCGGTTTTTCTATTGGTACGGTACGTACCGGTACCGGTCAGGTACCGGGTACCGTTTCGGATTTACCGCAACTACAATATATATAATAATTATATGTAATTATAATTCAAAAAAATCCCCCATATCATACAATTCATCATGAAATATCTCTACTAGATGACTTTGCACACTAGTGAACTTGTGAATGAGAACCCAATAAAAGGTCTCGCGCGCTCGGGAAAATGTGCCGTGGCCGAAGGCAATTTGGAAAAACTGATTCGGAAACCAATTAACCGGGTGTGCGTCACGGGTTATTCGTGCGCAGGGGGGGTGCAAATCCGGGATCTAAGCCTCGCGCACGTACTATGGTTAAGCCCGTGTTTTGCTAAAATTTTTAAAAACGTTTCTTTATTTTTTTGGGCCTTTTGCTAAAATTTTTAAAAATGTTTCTTTATATTTTTGGGCCTGAAATGTTTTTTTTTTTTGGTTTTTTTGGGACCAGAAAAAGTAAAAAAAAAAAAAAAAAAAAACCTTGCAAAATTTCGGCCGGAAAGGCCGGTATCGGGATACCGGCCGGTATTTGCCGAGATGACCGGTACCGACCGGTATTTGGTCCGGAACGGTATTGGGGGGTGACGGTACCGGTTACTTGTGAAAACGGTACGTACCGGCCGGTACCGGCCGGTACGGAACGGAATCGACAACTATGGTCAGTGTGCGTTATGAGTTCATCGTTCTCACCAACTTCATCAGAGGAGAGAGAGAGAGAGAGAGAGAGAGAGAGAGAGAGAGAGAGGCGAGTAGGAGTCGTATTCCCCTTTTTATGCCCAAGTGCCGCGCCTTTTGTGCATTTTTTTTTCCTCCCCCGCGCCTTTCTTTTTTCCCAATCCCGCCATTCCTAATTGGAAATTTTTGGACGAATGACACGAAAATTATTCCTCGCTGAATGAATTGTTTTTGTGAATTTGATTTCTGGTTCAACAGTGCTACATATATAACAATTCAAACACAATCTCTCACATAAATTTTTTTTACGATCGATCTCGTTAATTTCACCCCGTTCATCTACTTTTCCGAAAATTGTTTGCACTAGACGATTCAATTGAGCAACCACATCTTCTCCGGATAAGAATTTTGGTTCTGGCCTATGCTCGGCTTTACCGTCAAAAGTATGATTACTTTTTCGCATTGGGTGGTCCATTGGTAAGAATCGACTATGTCCCATGTAACAAGTCTTTTTTCCATTATGCAAGTATTGATGAGATGCATCCTCGTTGCAATTAGGGCAAGCTAGCTTTCCTTTGGTGCTCCAACCAGACAAATTAGCATAGGCAGGTAAGTCATTGATGGTCCATAACAATGCAGCACGCAACTGAAAAATTTGCTTTGTAACCGCATCATATGTATCAACACCTATACTCCAAAGCTCTTTTAACTCATCTATTAATGGCCTTAAAAACACATCGATGTCCACTCCAGGAGACTTACGCCGAGGAATTAGAAGAGTCAACATGAAAAATGGATCCTTCATGCATTTCCATGGTGGCAAATTATATGGGACAAGAATTACAGGCCACACACTATAGGAATTACTCATACTTCCAAATGGATTAAAACCGTCGCTTGCCAACCCAAGCCTTACATTGCGTGGATCACTAGCAAATGACTCATGTTTCTGGTCAAAATCTTTCCATGTTAAAGAATCAGCAGGATGTCGCATCACTCCTTCCTCCTCAACTCGCTTGTCCTTATGCCATGTCATATCCTCAGCTATCTTTCTTGACCCAAAGAATCTCCTTAGTTTTTGTTTGACAGGAAAATACCTTAATACCTTGTGAGGAACCCCTTTACTCTTTCCCTTTTGGACCTCCTCCTTGTACCTTGGTGTCTGACAAGATGGACACATGTCTTCAAATTCATAATCTTTCCAAAAGAGTACGCAATCATTCTTACAAACATGTATCTTCTTATAGGTAAGGCCTAAGTCTCGAATCACTTTCTTTGCCTCTCTATAAGTTCTTGGGATTGTAGCTCCAGGAGGAAATGCATCACTTAGTAGTTTGAGTAACATATCAAATGAGTTGTTACTCCACTTGCTAATTAACTTTATATGGAGCAACATCATAATGAAAGACAAAACTGAAAACTTTTCACAACCAGGGTAAAGTTCCTTCTCTGCATCCCTCATTAACCTTGCAAATTTGTTCCCTTCCCCTAGTAAGTCATTAGACATGTCCGGACCATGGCCTGTAGCAGAGGAACCCGTCCAATCATTTGTGAATTGTTCTGCACGTACATCATCAAGTATTTCTTGCATTGCATCCACAGTGATGCCCTCTTCTTCAATGTTAGTATTACCCTGACCATTATTTTCTTGATCAAATTCTTCCCCATGATAAACCCATCGATTATACGCCACCACTACCCCCCACGCATACATATGTTCTTCAGCTTCATCAGGAGTCATCTTGTTGAAATTGTTGCATCTTATACATGGACACCAAATGAGAGTTTCACTAGGTGGCATATGATCAATCGCAAATTTGATGAATTCTTTGACTCCTTCAATGTACAAAGGGTGCCTTCTATTACGAATTTCCATCCAACTCCTATCCATCTTATGCCCTTATGAACTGAAAGAAAACTACAATATCAATAAGAAAACCTCCAAAAAGATAGCCAACCACAGCAACCTACCAACCAAAAAAAAGAACCAAATTCATAACCAAAAGCTCACGAAAACCCAACCAAACTGCTTCAGAAACTCAGAGCCTCATAAACCCATCTAGCCCCCCAAAAAAACATATGTGGAATACATGATGTGGAAAGTAAAAGCTACTTTATTAACCTCTTTATTAAGAAGTATAGAAAGTAGTCCATATTTTAGACTGTGTAAAGGGATGGTCATTAAATATGTGCAATATATAATGTGGACCTGGTAATTAAGAAAGGACCACTATTATTCTATATTGGGAACCACAATCCCCAGATAGCCACCTCATGAAAGTTCTAAATCTTAATCCTTCGCATCAATTGTAATGCTTTCTAAATTTTTTGTTTAATAAAGTTAAGAACATTGAACTTTTAGAAAGGAAACATTAAAATATCATTTACTGGAGCACCCTTTTTAAATACCATTTGCCTTTCGAAAAAAAATAAAAAATGGTAAATCCTATTTGGCTTCAAATTTTTTAACAGAATGTTACGGAGACAAAAACATATAAAATTGGTTTACCCTCCAATCAAAAAGTTTCATTTACCATTCAATAAACCCCACAAGCCAATTACAGGAACACCAATAGATATCCACAACTACTTGTCATAAAGGAACAAACAAACTAGGTTAAAATCTGTGAATGATTCAAAGTGAAGATTAAGACCCCCCCCGGATTGAAACCATGGCTTCAGAGTGAAACATACCTTATTTTTTTATGGCTTCTAGAATAGAGCTTACATGTCACCAACAGGTATGATTCCAACAGAGATTCCGACAAAGTATCAATAGTTGATTCTGTCGATAGCTGCTATTGTGTTGTAGATCCACGAGAAAAACCTTTAGCATGAAGACCTGGAAAAGAAAATGCAATCTCAAAATGGAAAAGAAAAGAGTAAAGTAAAAGAAAGAGGAAGGAAAGGAAAGTTACTTTTAGGTCGTGTTTGATAAGTGTGTTGGATTAGATGGGAATAGTAAGGAGGTGGGATTGATAAGGAGATGGGATTAATAATCCTAAGTGTAATTCCAAGTGGGTGTTTGGTTGTGTAAGGATTAAATCATGGGATTATGATTACCAATCCTAATCTCTTGTTTGATTGGAATACCAAGGGATAGGATAACAAATTGCATTTTCCAATCATACCCATGGGTGAAAAACCTGGTCTATTGAATTGCAAGGAAGACCCACTAACAAATTAAATTTCCCAATCATTTTTGGACAATTTGCATTTTTTTTCATCCAATCAATTTCCAGATTCTTATTTGGACAACCAATTGCAGACTTGTATGTGACACTGGTCTATATTAAGCAAGAGAGAACCAAAAAAAAAAGAAGGATCAGCAGGGTACAAGCCTAAACAATCATTGTATATACATTTATGTATACGCATCTTACAAAATGAGGCAATCATTACATGCCAATAGGGGATTCTACAAATTCCCTCTTTGCCTCAAAACAAGGCACATAACATGCCATAGGGATCAACCGGTCATTATAACATAATCATATGAAGTCATACCCACTTCTACTATTGATTAAGGTCTTGCTCACTAAAATTTTTC
Source organism: Rhododendron vialii (assembly GCF_030253575.1). Lineage (NCBI taxonomy): Eukaryota > Viridiplantae > Streptophyta > Magnoliopsida > Ericales > Ericaceae > Rhododendron > Rhododendron vialii. The sequence continues at coordinate 7,879,937 of NC_080558.1, read as the reverse complement.
TTGCTTTGTCCTTATTCAAAATTTTATTCGCGTTTGTTAATTTTGCGACTAACTTGTGGGGATTATTGATTCGTCTACTCAAAAAATTTACTCTGACATGTGAGACATTTTGTCGAACATGTGGTGCCCAAAAGGATGGGTTGCTCGACAAATATGTTACATTAGAAGGCAAAAGCCAAAGACTCTGGTCCTCAAGTTATGGAAGGCTTGGAACATCCTTGACTGGGATGTTCCAACGAGTCTTTAGGTTTTCCTTTTTATAGAAGCTTAATTCAATTTCATACCTAGAGGAGAAATTGAATGAATTCCCCTCTTCGTAAACGCCATGGGATTTTAATTGAATTTCACCAGTTGCTAATCAAGGAACTAAACCAAAAACCACCAGATCCGAGTTGAAGCCAGTCGTAGTTGAACTCACTTACCTGAGCCGAGGTCGCCGGAGGTCCAGAAGGCAGCTCGTCTCCTTGCGCAGCTCCAGAGGGCAGAATAGAAAGAAGACAATGTAGGTATTTTTGGACTGGTTTAGGGCAGTGGGATGAGGGTTTTGTGAGAGATAGATGTGTGGTTTAACGATTGGGTGATGTAGGAGAGGTGAGAAAAGAGATGGAAATGGCAGAGTTCGCTGCAAGAGAGAATGGAGGCGTTACCTTGGTTTCTCGACAGTGGAGATTTCGGCCAACGGCTGGAACGTACGTACTTTGAACAAACCCAACTTGAATCCTTGTAATTGATGCTCAGAACTTGCAATTTAGGGCTGGATTTTTTGGATTTGGCAGTGAACTGATGTGGGTTTATGGGACTTTAAAAAGTAACTACAGATTTTTAGTGAGGAACACAATTCCCCTCACAAAGTAAATATATGTTTTTAGCGATGAATTCTTTATTTCCTCGCAAATAGACAATGTTTTTGCGAGAAAACTAATTTCTTTGCGAGAAAACTAATTTCTTGCAAAAGGATTTCAACTGTAGCGTCCCAGTAAGTTTGCCACAAAAAATTACTACAGGCATTTGGCGACAAAAATACTGTATTTTCTTGCAAATTCATTTTTCCCACCTATATAAAAAATTCTCGCCATATTTTTTGCGACAACAATTAGCGAGGAATTCCGAAACTTTGTCGCAATTACTCTTTAGCGACAAATAAATAGCGAGTAAAATATGTCTTTCTCGCAAAAAAACACCATTAGCGAGGAAACAATAATTTCCTCGCCAAAACTCTTCCTTTAGCGAGGAAATAGACATCCTCGCTAAAAAATTTCTCGCAAAAAGACTTATTTCTTGTAGTGTACAACCGATGAGGAATTCCTCCTCCCTTTTTGACCAAAACCTTCAAGGTTGTTTGCCACTTCTCTTACTCATACCTATTTTTCAGTCCATAATAACATAGGAATGAAACAGAAATATAAAAGCACAACTTAAACAAGAAAAAATTTGCAGAATCATGAACATAAACGCAGAGCGTAAACATTACTGAAATAAAAAATTGCAGATTGGTCAAGTGAATAAGCATCAATCTCTCTAACATCACATCGAGTAAACATCATTTTCTGCACCAGAATATGACGAAGCAGTAGGTAGAACATCACAAAGTTTACATATTTAGTGACATTAACAGCTTTCAGCAAACATAGATCTCCAATTACAAATTAAAATAACCACTAGGAAGCTCAAATTTTCATCATCTAGCTAAGAGGTTGGACACATCTCTAGCTCTCTTGAAACTAAGCAACATTGACCCCACCATTTTGACCCCTATTTGCTTGCCACTCATTGAACATTTGATTTGCCAATGTGACTCTCCATTCACTCCATTGGTCGGAGGGCTCAACCACATCAATGTACTCATCGTCCTCCTCATCTGGTTGTGGCGGGGGTGGTTGCATAAATTCCTGCGCGAAAGGATCATTGGGCCTCTCACGAGTGATTAGATTGTGAAGAAGGCAACAAGCAGTGATTATCCGACATTGAGTTCTGATTGGGAAGAATGAATGCGACCTAAGGATAGCCCATCTGGCCTTAAGTATGCCAAAAGTCCTCTCAACGACATTACGTGCTGAAGCATGCTTCATGTTGAAGAACTCTTGGGGGGTAGTAGGGGCAGGACCACCTATGTAAGTGGACAAGTGGTAACGTTGACCTCGATAAGGTGCTAAGAAACCTTCCCCATTAGTGTACCCCGCATCTACAAGATATTAGTGACCTGTTGAATTTTTAAAGCAGTAAGTACGAGTTATTAACGTGGTTATATATACATTACATTAGTTTGTGGGAATTCATACCAGTTGGCACTTTCAACCCGTTTTGCCTACTGACAGCATCTCTAAGAACTCTAGAATCTGATGCGGATCCTTCCCATCCTGGCAACACATAAATAAATTGGGTGTCTGGGGCACACACACCCAATACATTGGTAGCAATTTCACCTTTCCTCGTTCTATACCTTGGTTTATCTACCGCAGCAACACGAACATCAATATAGGTCCCATCTAATGCCCCGAGGCAATTCTATGAAGACAAAAAAACTAAGGGTCAACCAACATACAAATGAGATACAGTTTGAAAATTGTGTTAAACAAAGTGTTGCTACATTTTAAAAAGTATACCTGAAACCACTTCCACCTTTCATCATTGGAGTTTGCCGGGACTGGTTCTGGTACCTTAAGAAGGACGTCTTGGAGCCGTATAACAGCCTTAAGCACGTCATTGAAATACCTACTTACGGTTTGACCACTCCTTGTAAAGTCAAACTTAATCTTACGATTCTTTAAGTGGTGTGCAAGTGTATATAAGAATATCCCAACTTTCTCCTCCACCACAACGAACTTTGAATCAGTTAATCCAACACCTCTGACTAGTGTACAAAGCCTCATGAATGTATGAATATCCACTCGAAGTTGTTCGTGACAGTTTACCTCACTATTTCGGATCAACCTATTTAAATTGTCTAATTGGTTTCGAAAGGGATGTGGTGACCTTTTGACATCCAACCTATCTAATCTCTTGCTTAAGGCAATGTGTATGACTACGACAAACAAAGAACAAGCATGATTGATGGAGGCGACAAGATGTTGAAGGGCTATGAATGCATGAATGAGACCCATCATGCTATTTGGTTCTTCATTATTGTCCATCTAAAAAATCACAAACCAATGAAAACAGGAGTTAATCATGGGGCAAGTAGCTAATGAAATCAACACTTTTTGTTAACGAGCAAATTGAGGTTTGAGATTCACATTTGCTTCGGAACAATGCAAGTGCATCATGCACTAAATCAACAAAAGAATTTTTCTTTCGTTCAAACTTTCTATATCAGTAATTATAAATTCAACTCCAATGAAGAAAGTTTGATAAGTTGAGTTGGATTAAGTTGGTGTACATTGTTCTGAATAAATAAGATTTTCCTATATTTGGGATGCCAAAGAAATTACTTCCCTACACACTAAGCAGCTGCAGAAATTAAGTACGAGCTGTGAACCCTAATACTTACGAATCAGCAAACCTTATGCCCCCTGGGTTTATCATGTAAGATCAGAATGAGGGAAATTGTGCAGTAGATATTTCAAAACATTTTTTAATGAGTTAAAATAGCAAGATCATCAAATTGTGAACAAACTAAAAACATGAATAATCATAGTACTTAAGTTTTCCCAACCAATAAAGCCTAATAAAATAGAGAGAAAAAAATTAAGCCAATACCCAAATAACTTATGAGGAAGAGAATACAGAAGGTTCCAAATAGGCCTCATGTTAAATGAAAAATATCATTATTGGAAAAAACTGAGAAAAAAAACCAAATATGGGCTAAAGTTCGAGTAACTGGTTCAGGATGTAGCTTAAACATTGATTGAGAATGGAGCTTAAACATTACTGAAATGGGGTTCCTTGATTTTGTCAGAGCAGAATTTGATGTTACCTTCCAAAAACCCAAAAAAAATTGCACTAATTTGCAAGAAATTCCAACGGAAGAAGGGTACTTTACCGCCGTTCGTAGAGCAAAGAGTTGCCGGAGGAGAGGATGATCTGGAGGAGAAGACGATGCCTTTTTCAGCGCCGCACTTCTTGCTCTGGAGGAGAAGACGCGCGAATTTGGTTCTAGGTTTTCTTCATTTATATAGATAGATGAGGGTACTTGTGTCAATCTTTGTAAAAAAGGAGGGCATAAAAGTCTTCCAACATCTATCCCAGGGAATAGGATTGGTAGTAACACCCCCCCTTGGGTTGGGTAATCCAGCCAATCTGTGGGATTCACAATCCCATGGGACTCCTAATCCCTTCCACCAAATTCAAACCAAACAAACAATTTCAAGTCCAAACCACTTTATTAGTCCAATCCCAAGTCCTTAACTGGCTATCAAACATGCCCTAAGAGTTGGAGTAATTTATTCTTACTGATTTGCATGTATATAACAAATTTGAATCCTGATAGTGAAAATGAAGGTCAAAGATGCGACTGCTTCCTGCAAATCTTGGTTTGAACTGCAGCGTGAAGGGAAGTCAGGTCATAATGCGAGGGGTTGTATCCCAACCAGGGAGACCAGTTTGGTCCAGTTAAGATTGATTGTGGGCCCAACAATGATCGGAACCGTTCATTTTTTAGAGCTCGTCTAGAATGTTGACCACACCAAAAATTACATTGATCGGAAATCATTTTTTATGTTTTCGAAATGCATTAATCTTCAAATAATTGTGTCAAAGGGTTGCAATCTGGTGTTGCACACTTTTATTCTTACAAAATTAATGCATGCATTTCTAAATCATGTCAAACTATATCTGATCAACGTGATTTTCAGCGTGGTCAATGTTTTCAACGTGCTCTAAAAAGTGAACGGTTCCGATTATTTTTGTGAGCTCGGGGAAGGCCACAATCAGTTTTAACTGGACCAAACTGGTCCCAACTGAATTGGTTGAGATACGTCCCCATAATGAGAACTCCTATGTTATAGGAATACCTTTGACCAAACTCCTATGTTTCTATCCATTTTTGACAAGTAATCTTGCCTCAATAGTTTGGATATTTGTGTCTTAAAATATATTTTTTAAAGGGCATAATCGCGCTACGTCATAGGTAGGCGTCAATGGACCGGATTCGATCCGAATCCGATAAATCCAAATCCAATAAGACTCGAATCTGATAGTGGTAATCCGAATCCGAAAAATTTTTTACTTAAAAAATTGTAGCAAAAAAAAATTATTTTCCAAAAAAGATTTAAAATAAAAATACAACTTCTTAAACATATATTTTTTTCAAAATAAAAAATTTACAGTTTTTTTTTGTAAAAAAAACAAAAAAAAAACAAAGTTCAGATCGGATTGATAACGGATTTAATCCGATCCGTATTTGGATTACCGGATTTGAATTACCGGATTGACATTATCGAATTCGGATTGAATCCGATTCATTGATATGCCTAGTTATGGGTAGGTAGATGGACTTTGAATAATAGCCACACCAAGGCAAGGGTTCATGGTTGAAAATTCTCTAGATTAATGTCAGGATAAAATATGAAGTATTTGTTTTTCTTGGACAATGAAAATAGTAAATTCGTTAAAGGACCAGAAAAGGAAACAATAACCGGAACAAAATCGGATTTGACTAAGTGAACATAAAAAAGTAAAGAAAAGACTTGCCCCAAGAGATCGCAAATTCAAAATATTGGGGCCATTGGAAGATTGCCCAGCCGTTAATTTTAGGGTCCGAAATAGTCAAGTTGCGCACAAGTTAATCCGAATGTCCCGTTATAAAAAATATATATAAAGGACCAAAAATGGAAGTCATTTTGGACAAGTGAGATTATATATAACGCGGTCACGACCATCAAAAACTAAGTCCTGTAAAGCAAAGTCTTTTTCATGCAACTCATTCTGGGCATTTCAAAAGGCAAAACGGCTATGTTTCCATTTGTTTATCGAACGGATATTTTATAGGACTTGATACTCTCTGTCTCTAAAATACCACGCTCAGTTGCATGGAATGGAAGGAAAAAAAAATAGCTTTTCCGTATTTTTTATTTGTTCAATTATCAAGAAAGTTATAGGATCCACATCTTTAACTTTCACACTTTTCTGCAAAATAGGTCTTGCCAAAATGAATAAACTTTAGTTTTCCTGAAAGATTTCTTGTAAAAAAAAACACATACAACAAAATAAATAATATTATTTTTACTTTACCAAACCCCACTTAAACTTTCTTGGGAATTTATTTTCCACACAGTATTCCCGACAACTGAACAAAACCTCTGAATGGTTCTGCCCAAGCAGCCCAACCTATTGTGGATCTTTCCCGAGGTCAATTCGATGATTGATTGCATATCGTTGTTCATTTCTTAAATTTAGTTGACAAAATTAACCACCCTGAAAATAATGTTGACCGGGTATTGTTTAATGTGCTTTTGGAAGACGTCTTTTTAAAGAAAAACAAGTTTCCGATCTAGCTAATATTGCAATAATTTTCTTCAAGTTAAAAGACTTTTTGAAATGTTACGATATCCAATGATTCCAATCAAATATAATTTTTGGCGTGCAATAAGTACTGGACAAGGTCCTAAACATGAATGGTCCTGATTATTAAATTGAATCCGAGAAGGGCCACAAATAGACGGAATGGACCTGGACCATCCCGTCCCTTTGAGAAATTGAAGAGAGACAAGAGACTCCAATTCCTATTTTTACTTCCTCGAAGCACTTCCATTGAAATCTTAAATTTATTCCATTTTTTTTTCATTTTTCATGAAAGAGTAAGAATTTTATTGATAAGAGAATATTACAACCTACTGTGTGCAACCAAGAAAGAAAGCACTAGTTGAAAAGTCTTTTTTTTTTTTTTTTCATACAAGTCCTTCTAGGCTTACTTGGATCTTAAGAAACCAATCTGCTTAATTTTAGTCTAGAGCTTGGTATAATTTCGAAGTCCAAGTCGTCGGTGTCATCAATAAAGGCTTCTAGAGGAGATTTTTAAAATAGAGATACGTGATGCATATGGTCTATGCATGGCAGCTTCATTGGTCAAAGTGGGAAAGTGATTAATAACTACTTTTTCTCTGACCAAGGGAAAGTAATTCTATCAGTTTAAGCAATGATTAAGTCGAGATAGTTTTATAATAGTTTTTTTAGAATAGTTTGTTTTTATTGTTCAAATTATCACTCATTTTTCTATTTCGTTATTAAACTAATCGGACTGAATGGGTGGAATTTGAATAGTTTAAGGACGAAATGAGTTGTTTTGGTAGTACGACGGCGAAGTAGAAAAGAAGAGAGATAGTTTGGAGGATAAAAATATAAATAATTCTTTTATAATCCGAGGACTAGACTGACAACTATTTGATAAATGTATCACGGATTTGATATGTGTGTGGAGACTAGTCAAGATAAAATCCTAGACACCTTTACCGGAAAAATATGAATAATGACCCTAGAACAGCCACATCAATCCACCCACAAATTAGATGTAGTATATTTATAAGTTAATCACATACAAGAAACGGAGAGTAGATGTATAGATCATAAGAACACGATTTTAAAACACAAAACATAATTGAACGATTCCGAATATAGTTATCTTTGAGTTGTATTTTTAAAGTTATCTCATGTACTTTTGTTAAATGTATGCGGACGGTGGGACAACCTGAAATATGTTCAAATACCACAAACTAGATATATATGCTAGACAAGTTAATTACCAAGAAACCAAGCTAGCTCAGTTGGTTGTCTCATTTTTCCTCAGTGGAGGTCAGAGTTTGGGTTTGGGGTTCAGACTACGGACAATCTCTGAATCTTTGTTGGGTAACATGGTAAAACTCAAGAAGTCTAATTTTTGTCCCTCCTTATGTCCCTTTCCTTCCATTTGAAAGGGGAAATAAATAAAGTGCACCCAGAAAATCAAACCACCAAAACAGACCTTTTCACAAATGCCAAACCTTTTCAACTACCTTGCTCTGGCTCTCTCAGTCGTTCTGGTGGTTTTCGCACCTCCCTCCACCGCTCAACCACCACAAAATCCCGAAGTCGAAGCGCTTCTCCTGTGGAAACAAAGCCTACGCAACCAAACAATTGTCAGCTCATGGATTTTCAACCAAACAAATGGTAACTCTACAGCATCGAGCCCATGCAACTGGCGAGGAATTTCATGCAACGCTGCAGGAAATGTAACTGGAATGAACCTTGCCTACACGGGATTACCAGGTACTCTTGATCATTTAAACTTCTCATATTTCCCTCTTCTCCTCCGTCTCGACCTCAAAGTCAATCAACTAACCGGTGCCATACCCACCAACATCGGCCTACTCTCAAACCTCGTGTATCTTGATCTCTCCACCAACTCTTTCTCGGGCACAATCCCTCTCTCTGTCGCGAATCTCACCAAGGTTGTCGAGCTAGATTTTGGGCGAAACGCCATAACAGGGCAGCTTGACCCGCGGTTATTTCCTGACCGTGGGTCAAGTCAGGCTAAAACCGGCCTGCTTAGCCTCCAAAAGCTACTCTTCCAAAATACTTCGCTCAGTGGTCCCCTCCCGCCAGAGATAGGTAATTTGGAAGATTTGACAATCTTGGCTTTAGATGGTAGCAGATTTTCTGGCCCAATTCCTCAATCTTTGGGTAATTTGAGTAAGTTGACTTTCCTGCATCTTAACCGAAACCGATTAACTGGCCCGATTCCTAAAAGTTTCGGCACCTTGACCAAGTTAACCGATTTGAGCTTGTATTCAAACTACTTATCCGGTTCAGTACCGGAAGAAATCGGAAATCTTTCATCACTGGTACGTTTTCACGTACTTTCTAACAACTTGAGTGGTCAATTACCTCCACAAGTGTGTCGAGGTCGAAAGCTACAAAATTTCAGCGCTGGGTACAATAATTTCACCGGTCCAATTCCGGTAAGCCTAAAAAACTGCACATCCTTGCGCAGAGTCCGGCTTGAATATAACCAACTGACCGGAAATCTTGATCAAGATTTTGGAGTGTACCCAAATCTCACTTACATCGATTTGAGCCACAACAATTTACAAGGGAAAATTTCACCCAAATGGGGAGAATGCAGTAACTTGACACTGCTGAATTTGGGCGGAAATTCTATAGAAGGTGAAATCCCCGTGGAAATTTCCCAATTGAACCAATTAGTAGAGCTGGACCTTTCCTCCAACAAGATTTACGGCGAAATTCCTGCCCAAGTTGGACAACTGTCGAAATTATCATTGTTAAACTTGAGTGACAACAACATTTTTGGTCGAATACCGTTAGAAATCGGGGGACTGTCCAATTTGGCTTCTCTTGATCTCTCAATGAACATGCTAAGCGGACCTATTCCATATCAAATTGGAGACATGTCAAGATTAATCTTTCTAAGTTTGAGTACAAACCACTTGAATGGGAGCATTCCATATCAGATTGGTAATCTTGTATCTATACAAATTCTGCTTGATCTTAGTAACAACTCTCTCACTGGAGAGATTTCGCCTCAACTTGGGAAGCTGATTAGCCTAGAAGCTTTAAACCTCTCCCACAACTCTCTCTCCGGTTCTATACCGGATTCGTTCAGTGGAATGCTCAGCTTGTCAACCATCGATTTGTCGTACAATGAACTGGAGGGTCCTCTGCCTGACTCCAAGGTTTTCAATAAGTCTCCGTCCGAAGCGTTTTCTCATAACAAGAACCTATGCGGTTATCCAAACCAAGGTTTGACACCATGTAACAACTCAGTGTCTGGGGGTGGAGGTAAGGAAAATAAAGGAAACTCGCGGTTGATCATTATTGCAGTTTCTGCCTCGTTAGGCTCGTTGTTTCTCTTGCTTCTGCTTGTTGGGGCCATTGCGCTTCATCGAAAAAGTAACCGGAAAGGCCAGAAAGAAGATGTGGTAAAGGGAGAAAACATCTTTTTGATCCGGAATTTCCGTGGAAGAATTGTGTATGGAGATATCGTCCGCGCTACAGACAATTTTGACGATGCATACTGCATTGGACAGGGAGGATCGGCCAGAGTCTACAAAGTTAACTTACCAAGTGGGCAGGTACTTTTGGAAGTTTCAAATAAATTTTCTCTATCTATCATTTCGATTGATAACTATCTTATATCCTGTGTAAATCCTCAACAGGTAGTAGCAGTTAAAAAGCTATTCATGAATGAAGGCTCAGAGATTGGGGAGATCAAGAGTTTTGCGAATGAGGTAGCCACGCTGACAGAAATAAGGCACCGGAACATCGTGAAACTCTATGGCTTCTGTTACCATGAAAAGCACACTTTTTTGGTTTGTGAGTACATGGAGAGAGGAAGCTTGGCGGACGTTTTGAGGAGAGATAAAGATGCCAAGGAGTTGGACTGGAGTAAGAGAGTGAACGTAGTTAAAGGGGTGGCTCACGCTTTATCTTACCTGCATCACAACTGCGCGCCTTCCATAACTCATCGGGACATATCGAGCAAGAATGTTCTGTTGGACTCGGAAATGGAGGCTCATGTCTCAGATTTTGGCACGGCAAGGTTTTTGAAGCCTGATTCTTCAAATTGGAGCGCGGTTGCAGGCACGTTCGGATACATTGCTCCAGGTAACTTTATTTAGTGCTCGAAAGGCCATCCTTTATTTGCTTGGCTAGTTTGATTCGTGAGTGAGAACTAACATGAGACATTCTTGGTGTGTTTTTTTTTTCCTTGGCATGGCCAGAATTATCGTACACAATGGCAGTGACAGAGAAATGTGACGTGTACAGCTTCGGTGTTTTGACACTAGAGATTTTGATGGGATTGCATCCGGGAGAACTCAGTTCGAACCTATACTCATCCGTGGACAATGAACGCATACAATTGGCAGATGTGTTGGATCCTCGTCTTCCGCCTCCTACTAGTCAGAAGCTACAAGACGAATTGGATTCCATTTTGAATCTAGCAGTCTGGTGCTTGCGCGTCGAACCACATTCTAGGCCTACCATGTATGATGCATCTCAGGTGCTTGAGATGAACGCCGGAGCTGGCAGAGATAGTCCAGAGTTGGTAAAATCTGTTAGAGAGGGTGTTGATGAGCTGCCCATGCTTAGTTAGTTAGTTGAATGTTTCTCTCTTTCTCTCTTTCGGTCTTGTAATCAGGGTTAGAGTCAGGATTTTCGGGTAGTGGTGTCAAGTACCAAAAGCCATGTTAATTAAGGAGCTGAAGACTTCGCGATGAAAGGAAAATGTGGTTATTTTAGTTGTCTTTGGGGCTATTTTCCTACTATTAGTGGTGTCAAATATGAATAATACAACCAAAATCCTTAGGCATCTCCGCTATTGTCTCGTCTTATCAAAGCTCGTTGGTGTATCCTTTGGCTCGTTGGTGTATCCATTAGGACTTCATCATGTATCATAGCCAATGACTTGGTGACTTGCAAAACTGTATGCATTGTCGATGATTGTTTGAAAGAGGTTAGGGGTGATATACAAATTCCAGTCTCGCATTTTTCTAGTGTACTTTGAAGATTGGATTCAGCTTCTACTTTGAAGATTGGTTTCAATTTGGAAATCGATTCATGATAGCCTGTGGAGGTGATTTCACTCAAGGATGTATCTGTTTATTCCTGATTCTAGTTTTTAGCCGAATTGTGATCTTGAAAACATCGACTTGTGATCCTCAATCCTTCCAAAATTCCCTACCTTAGTAACAAATTCATCATTCATGGTTGCATTTGTTAGCAAAATATTCTGAATTGTCATTCAGTGTGATTTTGCATCTGCTTCTCTCCAAAGTATGCCACAAATTAGAACCATCCATATTTTTTTTTGATGCACTAAAATACTCCGGTCCAGTTTTTTTTTTGGCCAAAGTTTAGGAGTAATTTTATTGACAACAGAATGTCAAACAAAATACAACAGAATGTCAAACGAAACAAAGAATTGCCATTCCTCCCAACAAAACTCACTCTCACATCAACAAAGTCTCGCATCAACATTTCACATCTGCTATAAGAACCCTTACCGAGGAGAAAGAGTCCTCACTGTCATTAATCATATTGACCACCTGAAAAGAATCACCTTCAATGTGTGCCCAATCTCCTTAGCGATAACCAAGCACTCCCTTGCCGCCAATATTGCCTCAAGAGCCAGAGGGCTCATCACATACCCAAGATGAACAGCCCTTGCCGCTCTAACTCTAAACCTTCCATCATGCTCCCTAGCCACAATCCCCATGCAATCCACTCACTTTGATATGGCTGTCAAGACCCCCAATCAAAATTCAGCTTCACCCACCCAAAAGCTGGCTTTTCCCACCCATGCAGATTACCACCCACATGTGCCTGGCTTGCTTCGCACAGGCTCGTTAGCTGCTAGAAATTCACTTGCTTCTAAAATTGCTTGCGTACACGCCATGTCCGGGCAGCACGATTTGCCATTGAAAACCTAATCATTTCTGCACTTCCAGATTTTCCATATAATTGAACCTGCAACAGCCCAAACCTCTTTATTCTCTCTTTCATGTTTTACCATCTTTCCAGCATATTACCCCACCAAGACATAATATCCTCCCTTAAGACAGTTGACATGTTCAACCCCCAACGGGGACAACCTCCACACCACTTGTGCAATGGGACATCTAACAAACAAATGAACAACTGATTCTCTATCCTCCGTGCACAGAGGGCACAACACATCATTTGCAAGATGTCTCCTGACTAGCGCATCTTTAACAGGAAGAATATCATGAAAGCATTTCTGGACAAAGTGGTGAATCTTACCTTGACAAGGTAGTACCAAACACTTTGCCAGAGTTCCTTCCGTTGGACCCGATATTGCTCCCTTCACCATCAGCACTGCCACTCAAAAGCCCATTTCTTCTCATAGCAAATTCACCTGTTTCCATGCTACATCAACCAGAAGTTTTCCAATTGTATACTCAAATGTCAATTAATGCGCTTCATCACTTGTTTGCAAATGGTACCTAGCTACCATCTCCAAAGTTAAACAATCAAATGTCAATGAATGTGCTTCATTACTTCTTTGCAAATGCAACCTTACCATCTCCGAAATTCAAACAATCAATCGGACCCATAGTTCAATTCTTATGAAGCGGAATTATTTGCTCAATATTTCATGAAAACACAATGCCCATCATTCCACCCAGCCAATTTGGTTATGAGCCATCTCAATTTTTGTCTCAAGATAGAGAATGATCCAGCTAGTCCATTAAGTCCACTGAGTGCACAAAAATTGCAAAAAAAATGGCTGCGCTCAAACGCGCTTGGAATCACAAATCGAGTGTTTTCATCTCACAAAAGGAACACTGCCTAGTGTGATTGGTTCCTCACTCTTTCTATTAAGTGAAAGGGTCCTAAGTTCGAGTCCTCATGGATGATATACTCACGAACAAAGCCCTTTAGCATTCTATCTATCGTCGGGAAAAAAAAATTACTTCGCAAAAACCTTCGTTAAAGGTGGTATAGTTTTGGTCAAAGAGACGGTTTTAGGTGCTGTAGTGCACCCCTACATTACATGTGTAGTGCGCCGATCTAGCCGTCCATCTCGGCAGAACGGCTCGAATTTTCATCTAAACAATAGACGGCTCGGATTTGGAGGAGCTCGGATTAAATCCAAGCCATTTATATCGAGATGGACGGTCGGATCCACTAGTGTGGCTGCCGCACTACAGCAACTTCCAATCCAGGGTTTTAGGGTTTCCTGGAAGAAAGAGGGTTATCGGGATAAACCCCCAATTTTTTGAATGTCTCTTCTTGAAAACAGGTGAGTTCCTTCTCTGTTGCCCAAAATTCTTGAGTGCGCAATTTAGGTGGAAATCTTTGCTACATATGAAATGGTTGGAGCTTCACTAGCCCACAGAGAGGGTTTGCGGTTCATGAAGGAAAGAGGGTTACAAGGTTCCAAGCTTGGGGAAATCTCCTCTGTAGTGAAGGTAAGTTTTAGTTCCTCCCCTCTGCGTGAAATACTGAAATCTCGTCAAATGTTGAAGTTTTTCTGCAAATCACGCCATGGAATATCTGCTGCTAAAGTCTCCAACCTATGTTTTCTATTGCCATCATCTAACCCACCCTTTTTCCACATCCCTCAAACCCATGGATAAATCTTCAAATCAGCACTCGTTCACGGTCACATACCTCATAAACTCGTGTGGGTTGTCTCCAGAAAAAGCTCTCTCAGCATCTAAGTATGTCAAATTTGAGACTCCAGATAAGCCTGACTCAGTCTTGGCATTCTTCAGGAACCATGGATTCACCCAAACCCAGATCTCCAGTGCCATTAGAAAGTACCCTCCTGTGATAATACGTGATCCCCAAAAGTCCCTTTTGCCCAAGCATGAGTTTCTCAAATCTAAGGGCCTTTCGATCACAGATATTGCCAGATTAACGTCTATGTCACAATTCATCTTGAAACGCAGCTTGGAAAACTCAATTATTCCTTATTTTCTATGGTAATTTTCTTCAATCCGAAGAGAAAGCGCTTGCTTTTATTAGACATTGTGACTTTGTGCTTGGTTTTGTTTTTTTGATTATCAAAGTCATCAGTCATGTTATACCAAATATTGAAATTCTGCGAGAAGTAGGTGTTCCCAATGCCAATATTGGGCTTTTGTTGACGAGACGACCTAGAGCATTCGCTGTAAGCAGCAATCGGTTTAGGATTTGTGTGGATGAAGTTAACAGGATGGGTTTTAATCCTTCGCAAATGGAGTTTATGTCAGCCATTCGTGTGTTAAGAGGGATGAGTAAATCTACATGGGAGAAGAAGGTTGAGGTTTACAAGAAGTGGGGTTGGACCCAGGACGAGATTCTTGTTGCTTTTAAGAAGCATCCAAATTGTATGATTGCATCACAGGATAAGATCAACCGTGTGATGGATTTTCTTGTTAAAAAAATGGGTTGGGAATCTTCGTTGGTTGCAAGAAGACCAAAAATTATACAACTAATCTTGGAGAAGAGGATTGTTCCGAGGAGTGCAGTTTATAAAGCTTTGTTGTTGCAAGGTTTAATCAAGACTAATGGTATCAGCTTGAGTACATGGCTAAATTTTCTGAAAAGCAGTTCCGGAAGAAGGTTTTGAGCTATAAGATGGAAGAAGCCCCCGAGCTATTGAAGTTGTATAATGCAACATTGGATCTTGCGAAGTAGATGGGATATGGGTATCAATGCCAGACATGTTATGGATGTAGTTGCCCTGTGGTTTTGCTTCTCATGGTTCAACTCTGGGGAATCGAATTCTTGTAATTTCAAACCTGACAAGTGTGAGTTCTTTAGCCCTTGTCCTGGCGCAGAAGCAAGTACGAGCCCATTTTTCTTTTTGGCATAACGCGCTGCTAATCGAATAGATCAGGTGTTACCGTGAGAGAAATGGAATTTGAAGCTCAACATCGGATTGCATTATGTGTCATTTTGTAGTGGTTGCGTACTTTATGCAGTACATCACCATCTGCTCATCTCTAGTAAGTTGGAAAGGTCTTTTTAAATGTGTGATTTACGATTGGATTTTTCTGGTTTCAGCATTGTGGGTTGTTTAATAAACTATAGTGCAATAGTTCAGTTATTAGATTTCCTAGTGTTTGTGGAATTTTATCTTATCATCGAAACACATGCATTTAGCCATCTAAACGTGCCCTGAATTTCGGCTTCTGTGTATGTTGCTTAAACCACCGCTCGTAGTATATAGTAGTAGCAGCTAATACTTGCTCTCTTTTCTCCGGATGACAATTGGATGACCATAGTAAGGAGATCAAGATTCAAGGCCATTTTCAACACCATGGTATATTGATTTTCGCATTCTGGAACCTTGAGTTTGTTGCTCGCCTATTTAGACTTGACTAGTAAAAGAGCATGCGCGATGCACGTGATTGTTTTTTATGCTACTATATACTGATGAGATCCAAAGCATACAACTTAAAAGAGTAATGGAATAGAGTAGTCATTAGGTGAATTCCAACCCTCAATCTCTCCTCTCTTTTTCTAGCTTCTACATGATGTTTTGCAGAAACCCAAGAAACCCCTTTCGTATATATAGATTTCAATGCATTATATCCAAATATGCACTTTCCTTATAGCAATACATATAAATTTATAATGGAAGATTCTAAAGTTGTGTTTGAAGTTGTATTTCAAGACTCTGTTTCTAGACTTTTTTGTTGAATATCGGTCAGCTAGCGTGTCAAATCCAATTTTTGGTTTGCGAGTGGTGGACGAATCTGAATCTGAATTTGATTTACAAAATGCCAGCCCTCAAATCCATTTCTCTGGATGTATTTTTCGGATGGCAAGATGGATTCCATTTGACATATTATTTGTCACATAATTAATTTAGTATCTCCTAGTATACTCAAGTAATTAAAAATTGAGTTGCTTAAATAGAGGTCCTAGTCTCGAGTACCCATATTGGAGTATAATATTATGTATCCATCCTAATCAAACTAATGAGCTATGTTCTCATCCTAACATTCAAACATACTTGGGGATGGCGCTGTGCACATCCGGACCGTTAGTCACAGCAATCAATGGTTAGGATTGCCGAGACGGTTGAGATTACGCACAATACCGAACAATTCGGACCATTGATTGCCGAGGCGGATGGTTAGCATGCGCACACCACTGTCCCACAATCCCATTCAAACAAACCCAATTGTATTAATTGATTAATTCTATCACCTGCCAACTCCCCAGTTAGTTGATTTTGATAATAATTAATACGGTGGGATTAGAATGTGTCAATAATTAATCCTTATCCAAGGGAGTGGACAATCCCATTCTAGGACGGAGTAAAACCTGATCAGGAGCCTTGTGGGGGAAGCAGTAATTGGTTAAGGCTATCAATAACGGACTTTGGGTTGGTGCTGTGTAGTGAGGTGCAAAACACCGTACGTGCTGTGCACTTCCGAGCCGTCGGATCGTGCATCCGACGGCTCGGATCTCATCTTGGCAACTAATGATTGAGAGCCGTTTATTGCCGAGACGGACGGTAATTGGTCAAGGCTATGAATAACTTTCGGTTTCGCTGGTGTACGTCTTTATCCAGGTTAATATTTTTAGGATCATAACTTAATTAATTCTAAAAAACTACAAAATTATTTTATTAACTTTGAAAACTATTTAAGCCACTCTTGATTTGAGTAATATTGAATAATGATTCAATTTGGTATAGATTTAAGTGGAGGAATGGAGAGAACATTAGAATTTTTACTCAAATTTTTTTGTTTGATGAAACTAAGGCAACGTACAGACTGAAGATCACTTGTTTATATCAAATCATTTTGAATCGACATAAAAAAATAGAGAAAAAGACAGGCAACAAGGTTTTAATGATTGGTTTGACTTATCATAGGTGTGGTCTTGCGGCTCTTGCCCTACGGAAGTGGAAGCTGTCATCGAAGATATTCGCTTTGATCGGTTAGGATTTGTGATTTTCTTTTTATTTTTAGGTTGGCGAAGGTAGTTGCGTACGCTTTAGCAACTTCGAATTTGTGAGATTCTAGTATTCGTATTTGGGAAGCTAGACCTTCTGATTGGTTATTGAATCTTCTTTGGAACGATAATTGTTTTCTTTAATGTACTGCTTTATATGATCTTTGTTATGAATGAAATTTCGTACCATGTTGACAAAAAAAAAAGTTTTAATGATTACGATGGTTCACCCTTTAAGCATTAGACTTTTATTTTATGCTTGTACCAGTTCAATATATAATGGGCAATGCATTCACGAACTAATTTGTATATTATGAAATATATTTTGACTTTATAACTAACGAAAGGGACCCTGTTAATTCTTTTGTGTAAATTTTTGGAAGCCCTCGAAGGCCACCCTGTCATCTTCCCCTCAGAAAAGGCCCCATTAACAGCCTGAAGAAGACTTCTATTAATTTTATGCTAGCTTCTACCAGTTCGATTTTTGTTCAATAATGGGCCATCCAATGGTATTTTAATTATGCCTTGCCCACACATAGAATTGGAAATTCTGCAGTGCCCTCCTCTATTGTGCACCTAACAGGACAGATTCGGACCGTCAATCTCGGCAATGAATTGTTTAGATGTGTTTGTAAACTATTACCGGTCAAAGTTAATTACTATCGGTAATAATTAACAAATATATCTGAACTATTTATTGTTGAGATGGACGATCCGAATCTGCCATGTAGACACTACAGAGAGTGCCCAGCCGCATCCTTGGATCCGCCCAACACTTATTGTTTTCTATATCATTATTTTATAAGCACTCCATAAATAGAGTCTATGGCTCCTAGATCAACAAAGCATATACCATTACCTTCATAGGAGACTGAAAGATTGGCAACAAATTTGAGAGGAAAGATCTAATGAGGAAATTGGAAGCCCTCTCCATCCTTTCTTTAACTCTTCTTTTGAGCTCACTTGCACTTTCTCAAGGTCAAGCTCTAGGACCTGATCAAGGTATGATCGATATTCTGAAACCCTTACTTTTTAATTACTTGAAAATTGATAGCCGTCTACTTTATCAATGAACTAGGGAAACCGACACCGTATGTGCATGGTATCCCTTTAAACCCTCCTTCGCTGTACATGTTCCTTCAGATGATTCACTTTCTGAGATGCTACCGGCTTCGGTCATCGAGTTTAAAATTGTCATGGTTTTATCTTGAGCTGAGGCGACTTATCGAACTCTTTCGCTTGAAGTAGGGGAGGCATTCCATGCTACGTATGCACGAACAATTGTTCAGCGCTACTTATAAGTTTGGCTAATATATATCTCCCATTGGAAATTAGTACATGCAATATCCAAACCCCATAAATAAATTTTCATTTCCTTTGAATCCAATCCCTTTCTCATAGTACTGATCACAACCAGTATATAGTCTTAAACTGGTACTGTCCTGTCCATCTGAAATTCACCTTTTGCAAAGAAAGGAAAAATTATTGGTACTTCCATGACGGCCATTTCGACCGCTTGACACTCTCGCATCTCTTCTCACTATGACACCCATTTGCTGTAAAATATGGTACAGGTTACTCGTCTGCGTCGCAGCGGCGACATCACCCTATGCTTGCTCAAGAAAAGCCATTGAAAGGTCAGTTTTACCATTTCAACTTTCGTTCTTATTATGTTTATTTAGGGTTTTGTTCTGGGCCTCTTCTACAAAACCCATACCATACGTTGTTTGGTCTCATTTCACATGCATTTATGTCTCTCGACATGGTTTATATTGGTATTGCAATACTTCCGGAGCGTTGGGAAAATACTCATAATCGATAAAGGCTAATATATATATTTTTTAATTTCAAAGCAAATCTTTTATATTTTGAAGTAAATAAGGGAAAATATTGTAATCCCTTCTACTCTAAATATAATCGACAAAAACTACCCAGACTATAGAGTTTTTAAAATTGGATGTTGTGTCTTTAATTCATATTATTAGGTGATGATTAAAGTGAATTATTAATAACCTTATTCTCCATTTTGTCCCTCATCCAAATTAACCAAGTACTATTTAATCCTTCATTGAAACCAAACCAACTAATTTCTCTGTCCCAAAATGTTAAGACATTCTGGGATAGCGTGTCATTTTAAATTCCCTATATCTTTTAATGTAATAATGTGAATGTTAAAAAATATGCAATATAGATTTTGTTTGATGGATTTTAAATAATTCTATTAAACAAAGTTTTCAAAATTACATAAGAGTTTATAAATCGAAAGATATAAGCAATCTAAAATAGCACACAGTCCCAAAAATGTTTTAACATTTTGGGACGGAGGGAGTACTTTTGAATTCACCACCCATAAAAATCACATTAATGTGAATCTGTCCTCTATAATAACTTCTACTACTATCTTATCCACCTCCATAAATAATACCCCCAAACTCCTTGCACATTCAATTGGGCCGTAAGGATACAAAGTTTGAAACTAAGAATACAAAAACGATATATCCAAAACAGCAGTATAATTAACAAAAACAAGTATTGTCGTTCGTGGTATTTTTACATGTACCCAACCAATTTTGGGCTAATAAGCTAGCCAAATGGCCTATTTTTTTGTCATTGTTAATTTTTTTTCGCATTTGTTAGTTTTTCGTCGATTTCTTTTGGATTATTGCTTATGTCATGACGAAAGGAATCTAGCTAATAAGTAAAAATTTACGATCGAAACCCACATTTTTCTGAATAAGATAACTAAAATAAGCCAATTTTTTGTCTTTATTCAAAAAAAAAATATAGATTTCGATCATAAGTTTCTAACTTTTTAGATTCCTTCCATCATGACAAAGCAATAATTCACAAAAAAATCGACGAAAAACTAAAAAATGTAAAAAAATAAAATAAACAAGAACAAAAAAAAGGCCATTTGGCTCATTAGGCCGAAATAGGCCCGTTTTTGTAGGTAATCAAAACACACCACATAACAGACAACTCCAAAACGCATCTACCAGATCTCCTTGTTTGAGTTTTCCTTTTCTTTCGATATGAGTATAGTAGGTTTGTGTGAACAAATGGCTCTTGACAGAGCTCAATGGAGGAAAATAATTCATGTAGCCAACCCCAAGTGATTGGGACTTAAGGCTCGGTTTGGTTTGGTTTGGTTTAGTTTTCCTTTTCTTAGAATTCAATATCCGAATATAGCGTTCATGTAATCACGTACATTTGTATGATATAATATAGGAAGTATGTCATATTCAATATCCCAGTTTTAGTTTTTTTGAATAAGAAGATAAAAATAAACCCACTAAAACTGGGTTTTGATTCAATGTCTTTTTTGGACCCAATTTTGATTTTCTTCAATTTTCACATATGCCAATCATGTATTTACTAAAGTCCGATGAACACGATTTTCGGTATGATTAAGGTTCTTGCCGAACTCTACATAATGAACGGGATCATCCAAATGTGATCGGAAAATGACTGGAAAATTAGAAACTTCCCGGAGGGGATACCAACCCCCTTTGTATACCAAGAATACATAAAAGTTTCTCGTGTAGATGTATGTAGTATGTATGCAGAAAGTTTCAAATGAGAATCTCTTAAAATGCGGACCCCCCTTTCCTGATCGAATTTCGATGATCCGAGCCTTTCAATGTATTCAGAACGTGATTTTACGGGTATCCGTGAGAAATAGGCAAAAGAAAAAGACCGGGAAGGGATTGATTTGAGCAATTTTTTACTAAACTGTTTAATAAAAAACTGTTTGGATGAAGCCCTTCCCGGTCATTGTTTTTGTTGATTTCTCGCATGTACACTTAAAATCATGTTTTGATCACATTGAGCGGCTTGGATCATCAAAATTCGATCGGTAAATGGGAGAAATGGAAAGATCTGTATTTTAACTAAAATGAGGACCCCCTCATGGAAAACAGACTGTGTAAAATGAGGACCCCCTCATGGACATTATGGCATATTGATCAGGTTCACCTTTCTCAAATTCAATATCGATCTCAATGTAATTAACCTTGTATAGTTAATTCTTTTCAATAATGATGAAATGAATTTCAGGGAGGCAGTGCAAATTTAACTTTGGATTACCAGAGGGTACCAAATGCGGGTCCAAAGGGAACCAGTCGTGCAAAGATCGCTACAATCGTCCCCCATTGCACGTTCAGGAATGTGAATGTCAATCACATCTACCTCCTGTACCTGGCAATTACTGCGCATGCCGTTTTTCTTGTTAATAGTAATTTCAATCAAAATTCAATAAAATGATGTTTTTCCAAAAACATCTGTCTTGTGATTCTTTTGGATGATGTGTGACGAAATACTATTATTTGTTGGGCTGTTTTGGATAATTCAAAATGGCCTAACGAACAAGCATCGATCGTAGGACTTCCTTAGGTATTTCGTTACACATGACACCCGCCAAAAAATACAAAAAAGATAGTAGATGTTTATATCTATGTCGCTGCTGTTTAATATTGGGGCGGAGGAGGTGTACGTTTGTTTACGCCGACAAGTAAATGATTGTTAACTTGAAATTTTAGAGGTTTTTTTTTTTTTTTACATGCACCTATGTAAGAATGTTTTATGGTTCGTGTTCACCAGAAGAACTTCAGAGACCAATCCGGCTTAAAGAACAATTAAACTTGACTTGAAAAACTATTGGTATGGTTAGTGATGAGAAAAAATGGAGTTGTGCAGGGACCGGACACTCTAGCCACGCCCTTGCGTCCACCCCGGACTGATTGACGATTATGGTGATTCATGTTTTTTGCCAATATAGTATACATCGGCGAATGTTAGTTGGGAAAGTTTAGTCAATTAGTCCACAGAGGCTATCCATAGCCTTGAATCCACAAACCACCCACAGCGGGGCTCGAACCCTGGTCTCCCATAAGAGAGAGCCAGGAGTTATCAACTGGGCTGTAAGCCCATTGGTTGGTGATTCATGGTTTTTTTTTTTTTTTTTCGGTCAAATAGAAATAATATGAAACTAGCGAATCCAAGTCACAAGGTAAGGTACCATATTACAACCCATCCTAAAAAGGGGGAAATACAAGAACCATCAGTTTTGATGAGTTACTCCTGTTCTGTGTTTTGTTATTTATAGTGTTAAAAATAAGTCAAAGTCCACTTTGACCTCCTATGGTTTGAGTCATGTGACGATACACCCCGTATGTTTGAAAGTGTGCAATAACACCCCTGTGCATTTTGTGAAGTGTGCACAAGACACCCAATTTCGTCTATAATAACGTCAAGTGTGTGATGGACGCGCATCAAAAGTTCGATATACCCTCATCTTCTCCCTTGATATTGTAAATTTTGACAAGTACTACATCTATACCAAAATTCAAGTTGATCAAAAAATGAAAACCTCATGGTCAAATCGAATTTATTATGAAGGAAATTTTCAAATTTAAATTTATCATTCATCTTAAAAAGAATTAGATCACTGAGTTATTGATATCTAATCGAATGTGTGTGTGTGTGTGTATATATGTATATATATATATATATATATATATATATATATATATATATTTATTTATAGAGATGCTCTACAATTTGATGCATGGAATATCTTCAGTCTATCACTGAGTTATTGATTTTTTTTTCATTCAACTTCCCTACAATTTGACTGTTTAATCAACTTCAGTCTATTACTACAAAAAAATAAAAAAAATTTAAATTGACAAAGAAAAAAGGCAGCTTACAAATATACGAGACTCGAACCTAAACATTAATTTGTCCGGATCGATAAGGAGTCTCTTGTTCTGAATGATTTATGTTGACATCACGAAAATCAAGGATTAATATTCTGAAAAGAAATCCCTGATATTCCTATATGTGGTGGCCCCAGGGATCATCCTGTCTCTTCGCGAGCTTCATAGGCATCTTATCTGTTGAAACAAGACAAATGACATGTTAACTATGGCAATCTTTAGGGGCAAAAAAAAATATAAAAATGCCTTTAAGCTTTAGATAAACTCAGTGACCTTTTCTTTTAAAGCATACGTACAAAAATTAATAATAAATTTGCATAGAAATTAATATTAACTCTATGAAAATTCATGACCTCGAGACAAAAACTCATAACACATAAATTAATGTCATGAATTCGGTTGATGTTATGAAATTATAGAATATATGTACATGTTAAAAATTTCTATTCAAAAGTAATAAGATTGAGTTTTTTTTTTTGATCAAGCAGATCAACGGGGATTAGGAGTAGTTAGTAAGTTATTCCACAGATGGTTCAAAGGCTGTCCATAGTTCTGAACTACAAATGCCCATGACGGAGCTCGAGCCCTTCATCCCTGGGAATTGTTTTCAGATCAAGTGAATGACAAATAAGAGTATCTCGAGCAGATATTGTAAAAATTATATTTAAAAGTGTATTTTGCTACTTATTTAGCATTCTGTTTTATAAAAATAAAAAAAAACCCTTATTATGTACTCCCTCTGTCACATTTTTAATTGGGTGTAAAAATACAAAAAAAAAAAACTATACACAAAAATATATTTTTTGGGGATTGAAAAATGCAAGATTTTTTGTAAGAAATATTTAAAATGAGACGGAGGGAGTATTTGGTAAGAGTATCTCCAGCAAATGAGAAGCTAAAGGAGAAGCAAACTTACGAGGGACATTGGAATTCGAAGTCTCGAGCAGTTCCCTTGCAGCCACCTCCAAAGCAAAAACAAGGGTAAAGATCAAAAGGACTTTCCAAAGTACAAAAAACATTTTCAGAGCCATTTTTTCTTTAGTATAATTAGGGAAGGGGATCTAGGGTTCATGACCTTTTATAGCACAAAATAAAAACTAAAATGACTTGGGCCACAGGAAAGTCTTCACAGAAGACTTGGACTTTTAATTAGGCAAAGGGCATTAGTGCAAGTGCATGGTCAAAAAGAAGAGAGAAACATAATCACGGCAGAGTTGTGAACAAGTTTTTGCAGAATCGTACAACCGCAACCGTTCGTTTCCACAATTAATGATTGAGATTATTTTTCAATTTTTGACCGGTCAAAATTGGTTTTCAATCTAGACCGTCTAAAAACACTTTTGGACGCGTGCGATTGGGCTCCGTAAACCCATTACGAAAACCTCAAAAAGAAATGATGTTCTCCAAAACCTCCGTAAAAATGATGTTCTCCAAAAAGAAATGGTACATCAAAAAATTCAATAATGTCTAAGAAAATTCAATGCAAGTGGGCTTGACCTTCAACGGTTCAACCAGTAGACATTTCTACGCGTATAATTTGTCGTTGTTTTCATACCTTTTCAAAGTGATGATTTAAAAAAAATTACTTTTCTGTTTAATTAATTTGGGTATGGGTTTGTCGCGTGGATATATATAAAGTTTCTACAATTTCAAGATTTGAATTTTGTCAGACCTATCAAATAAGTTCTAAGCGGGTGGGCTAGGTTTTTATGTTTATGTATTAATCATGTCGTCCGGAGATTAAATTATTTACTCCGCCGTTGTAAATATTGTTTCTTCCAAATCAATTATATTGCGCCACATCACAATGTTCTATTAATTGAGACCATTGTTTTGACTACATGATCTAATGTAATTGATTTGGAGTAAACATATATTTACACTGCCGGTGTATATTATTTATTCTCCATTCAAATTATTGTGATAATATCTTTTTGCAAAAAATGCAAGTTTTAATGTAACCAAACTACTCCCTCCGTTTCATATTGCTAGACTTTCTTTTCTTTTTTGGCCTTCAATTCTTTCCTTATTTGGAAATTAAGTCAAATAAAAAAAAGTAGTAACTTTCCAAAGTTATCCATCATAAATTAGCTATAATTGTACTTGAAAGAGAGAGAAAGTTGGGGTAAATTAGGAAATTATGCCCTTGAATTTAAAGCTTATTGGCTTTTTTGGTTCTCAAATATTGATTTTTAATTATCTCATTTTCGTCCTCAATGTTTCAATTTTGAACCAATCAAGTTCCCAGATCTAACGCTGTGAGCCCCATCCGTTAAAATGAGGGGCATCCTCGTTGTTTTACCCACCCCCATTTCTATCAATCAAAAACTGAAAAAAAAGAAGAAGAAGAAGAAAGAAAGAAAGCCAGCGGCAGCCATGGCCATCGCTGCCTGCCCCTACCATCCTCTCCTCTCTTCTTTCTCGTTCATGGCTTGGCACCTTTTCTGTACAAATTCCCCAATCCTTGCAAAGCATGCATATGATGATCATGAGGCCAGAAAGTTGGAATGTGGGAGCGTTTGGTAATTGGGTTTGGGTAGGAATTGGGGGTTGGAAGAGGGGAGGTTTCGGCGAGAGGAGAAGACGGGGGCAATGGTGGGTTCGAAGGAGGAGAGAGTGAAGAAGAGGAGAGAAAGGAATATGAGAAGGGAGCCGAGGAGGGGGTATGGATTGGGCTTTGGAGAGGAGGGGGTATGGATTGGTGAGGCGTCGCGACTGATGAGTGGTGGTGGAGTGTTGATGTTTATGGTGGATTTGAAGAACTGTAATGGAATGAAATCCATTACAGTTGCAGCCTTTCCTCTTTCCTCCTCTTTTTTTATTTCCGTTTATGTTTGACATTTTTTTCGTTTATGTTCGACAGAAATGGGGTGGGTGATATGACGAGGATGCCCCTCATTTTAATGGATGGGGCTCATGGCGTTAGACCTGGTGACATGATTGGTTCAAAATTGAAACGTTGGGGACCAAATGTCTCCAATATTTACATTAGGGACAAAAATGAGACGAGATCAATACTTTGGGGACTAAACAGATTAATAAGCCAATTTAAATTCAAATGCGTTATTCGATCGCATGTCCTCTTAAAAAATTAAAAATTGTCATAAAGGACCAAAAATATGGGACGAGTGGAGCAATAATTGCGAACTCAATAGTGTGACTGAATACATGATACATTTTCCCTTTAATTTTGTAAGATTTCTTTGAGGGATCAAATTTAAAGTTAATTGACAATATAGGGTAAAGTGACATCTAAGATTATATTTATCAAATTCGGATGACTTCGAACAAAAGATGTGCAATGAAGCCTAACAAATTTAAAGTACCTTAATTTGTTCGTTTTCTTTAATTCCTCTTCCCTATATGATGACGGTTGTCCTAGGCATTGAAAACAAAAAGTAATTATTCCCTCCGTTCCCAGTTTTTAAATCTCTTTTCGGGATCTCAATTTAATAAAGAGACATAATTATTGCATGTTTGATCACTTGATTTTTCAATTTTACCCTTCAATCTTTTTGGAAAAAAATTGATGCGGAATAGTGCATTTTTTACATCAGTCAGTTGGGGTTGAATTTTCTTTTTTTCCAATTAGTAGGAGATATTATTACATCATGTATGAAATATAAAGTACAAATCACGGGACATTTGCATCCATTGTGTGAGAGTCTACGAGATAACTAAGTCCAACAATTGGACCAACAATCACTATGAGCCAAACTCAACTACAAACTTCATTAAGGGGAGAAACAACCCCAACAAATACAAATAAAAGAACACATACATACAAGTGGAGAGACTCGAACTACTGAACCACACGCAATTGGGGTTGATTTCCCAGCTATTTAGGCGCCAGAATAAGAGCCCAAAACAGAATAAAACTCTCACTCCGAAAATCAAGGCGCCAACAAAAGAGAAAAAGGGGGTCATTTTGAAATTCAAAGTGTCCCTCAAAATTAGTAAAAACAAGGGTAAAATGGGAAATTGGTTGACTATTAGCTATATAGTTTTAAAGTGGGACAAAATTTTTGGTACAGTAAAAAAATGGGGTAACTGAGACTTAAAAAATGGGGACGGAGTGAGTAAATCAAAGTACTGAAATCTTCAATCTTGTACTATGATTATTTTTTTCCCCTTAATTCTTTCCTTTATTTGGAAGTGAGGCATTCATGAAAAACTGCATACTTCTATGATACGAATGCCCTTTGAAATCAACACCTCAAGGCTCAAATCATTTGTTTTCTCCTTTTTCACAAGTACTCTTGCCTCCAAATATTATGAATATTTAGTTTTATCAGTCATTTTATTTTTAGTTTTATCAGCCCAGAGATCATTACGCTACAAAATTTAGTACAAAAATGATTGGGTGAATTAATGTGCATTCGATTATAATTGTGGTCATGTTATGAGGTATAATTTCTAAGCACGTAGCAACATTTACACTTATGGGCGCACGGGACATATATGATCTATTTTTGATCTCTCTGTATTCGGCTCAATGTATCGAACCATTAGGAGGACCAACCTAGCTGTTTAATTGCTAGTTTGGGAGCTCAATTAAAATCGTAACAAATGTATATTAATAGCACGCAGATTGTCAAACATGATTATTCGCTTTTATAGGGCAGTTGGTCTAGGAATGTTACAAGTTACAACCACATAAAGCTAGAAACAACAAACGACAATGTTACAATTGAAGTTATTTATGGAGTACAAGATTTCACTATAATTTTTTTTGGTAAGTAGGATTTCACTACAATTTCATTAGATAATTTACTCTTCTTTTTTTTTTCCAATTATTGCTAGAAAAATATAGAAAAGCAAAAATAGCAGCCCACAACTATATATGAGACTCGAACCCAAATATTAGTCCTGATGAGGAGCCTCTTATTCCGGAAGAGATGAAATTAATTTCATGGGTTATGGCCCCACGGAACATCGCGTCTGCGTAACTTCTCTATAGGTGACATCTCTGTTGAACAAGACAATAATGGAATTTCTTTAGCAAAAAAAAAACAATTTCTATATATTGAACCATAAAATTCTTTTTTCAGAAACTAACCTATTTAAAAAGTCACTAAAGAAATAAGAAAAAAAGACTAATCAAATTTGACATTGTTTGTGTTTCGTTTTCTTATCTTCAGTGACGTTTTTTTTTAATCTTCAAAATATGGTCCATGTTTCGGTTATTATTCCAGTTTCTTTTTGGTCGAGATAAACCGAACAAGTACATAAAAAACATAAAAAATGTCACATTCCAGAGGGGGCAAAAATTATCACCATTTTGGCTGAAATTACCGAGAATCGTTCTCAAAATTGCTACAATACAGATCCCTTATTCGGAGGTGTACGGTATGCAATTCTTGAATTCATCGCCTTACATTCATAATTAACCTTTGTACTATAAAAATACATAACATACGTAGGAAATTCATCATGTTTGTACAAAAGATTCACAAAACATGACGAATTTCCTATGTTTAATAAAATTTTCTTCACCATTCAAAAAAAGATTCACAACATCGAGACAAAATCTCGTGCAAAAATTTATGAAGTCAAGGTCATTTTCTCGAATTTATACTCGAGATTATGTTTTTGTAAACAAATAATTAGTTGCGAATTAAAGAATAAAGTTACGAATTTGTATCAAAGTATCATAAAATTCTATCCATTGAAGGGTGAATATCTTATACACTCATACATATAAAGAGTTGGTATTCTAGCATTTTCGGAATATTATTTTCGGATCAAGTAAATTAGGCCTGTCAATGGACCGGATTTGATCCGGATCCGATCTGAAAAATCCGATCCGAATCCAATAACGTCGATCCGATAATCCGAATCCAGTAATCCAAATACAGATTAGATCGTATTAAATCCGTTATCAATCCGATCTGAAATTTTATTTTTTAAATTTTATTAAAAAAATTGTAAATTTTTTATTTTGAAAAAAAAATTGTTTAAGAAGTTGTATTTTTATTTTTAATTTTTAATTTTTTTAATTTTTTTTTGGAAAATAATTTTTTTTGAATTTTTTTTTTGCTAAAATTTTTGAAGTAAATAAAGTTTTTGGATCGGATCGGATCCGAATTTTGTAGATTCGAATTACTATTATCGGATTCGAATTTATCGAATTCGAATCGAATTCAGCCCATTCACAAGCCTAAAGTAAATAAACAGATATAAGAGGGGAAAACTCACGAGGGACAAGGGAATCCGAAGTCTGGAGCAGTTCCCTGGCAGCCACTTGAAAAGCCAAGAGGAGGGTACAGATCAAAAGGACTTTCCAAACCACAAAAAGCATTTTGATATCCATTTTTCCTCAAGCATAAGGACAGGGGATATATAGGGCTCGTGTCTTTTTATAGCCCCAATAATACTACGAAGACTTGGGCAACAAGAAAACTTCAAAGACAGGGTCCTTCCCTTCTCTCTCTAGAAACTATTCCTCTCCCCTTCTCTCTCTAGCTCTCGAAATTTAGGGGGATGGGGGAGGCGCTGCCGCTGTGCCTCCTCCTCCTCCTCCTCCCCCTCTTTCTTCCTTTATGAAAAACGATCGGCATGGTAACGAGATGGCTGGAGGCGGCGGTGCTGGTGGAAGAAGCTGGGTTTATGGCTCTTGACATCCGGGGTTCCTCCGATTGTTTATGGGTGCCGATTTGGCGGTTACTTAGCGGTCAATTTTGGGGATACCGGACGGCGACAAGGGTTTAATTCTTACCGAATTGTGTGTATACAACAAATTTGAATCCTTAATCGTAAAAATGACGGTCAAGATACGACTGCTTCCTGTAATCTTGATTTGAACTGCAGTGTGAAGGGAAGCCCGGTCATATTGAGAAACTTCATACTCGAATACCTTTGAAATTAACACTTCAAACATGTGTTTCTGTCCATTTTTGACAAGTGATCTTGCCTCAATAGTTTTGGTACTTGTGCCTTAAAATAGAGTATTTTTTACAAGGCAATCACGCTAAGTTATTGGTTAGGTAGATGGACTTTGAATATTAACCACACCAAGAGTTCATGGTTTAAAATTCTCTAGATTCATTACAGAATAAGATATATTTGTTTTTCAAGGACAATGAAAAAGAAGTAGATTCGTTAAAGGACCAGAAAGAAACAATAACCGGAACGAAATCGGGTTTGGCTAAGTGGGGATGAAAAAATAATTAAAAGGCTTGCCATCAAGAAGTCGTAAGTTCGAATCCCATGAAGGTCAAATTAACATTCTGAACAACCAAAGCTTTGATTTCTCGATCTTCTGTTGTCATTTGCCATGTCAAGGGTTTGAGCCGTGGTACACACACTCACACCCAAAAAAAAAAAAAACATTCCAAACATTGGGGCCATTGAAAAATTGCCTAGCCGTTTGTTTTAGGGCCCCACAAATAATTGAGCTGTGCACAAGCTGGTCCGAAAATCTGTTATTAGAAAAAATAAAGGACGAAAAATGGAACAATATGCCTTATCTTTCTCACTCCTCAAATTCACCTAAACTTCACATCTTCTTATAATTCATTGACATATTTTTGCTTTTGTATATATTCTTGTAATTTATCAAACATTTTTTTTTCCCTCTTGTTCAAACAGATATGAAGGATAGGGAGCTTGTTGTTGCCCTTGATAATCCTTGGGCTCCACAATCAACCATGATCTATATCTCACTAAACTAATATTACAATTGATATATTTGAGATCAAGATCAGCTGGGATGTCCGATTCTTCGACAACGGGAATTTTTCATCGCAAAAGCTAAAATCCAGCTGAGACAGTGTACGAGTACGAAGGGAACGTCCTAAACGGGGAGGGGAAGGGGATCACTCGATTAATAACTCCTCATCTAGTGTTTGGTTTGGAGTATTGTTTGTAAGTATGAGAAATTGATTAATTCCACTATGTACTCGTGTAATTTTATTTATTTTTTTTTGCTCAAACGGAAATATATTTTTTCTATGGACAATAGAAAAAAATGAAGTGAAATTGTAATCTATTTCGTGGATTTTTTTGGAACCATGGCTTTACTCCTATAGACACATTGCGTTTTTATCCTGACATTAACACTCAAGATGCTTTTCTCTTTTGCTTCTTCCTTTTCTACTTCATTCGCCAAAAACTCAAGGGGTTACTTTGCACTAAAGGAGAAGTACAAAAAGAAGATGGACTACTCATTTCTCAGCAGGGCGCATTCGGACCATTCATCTCAGCAAATCAATGATCCGGATTGAAAACAAACTCTTTAACTCTTTTTAATCCGGACTGTTGAAAACACTTTTGGATGACTTGGATGTGCCTTGCAGCTTTGGAAGGCACCCCTGCACTACAGGGCTTCTGAATCCGTATATCCCCAGAGATCAATTTTTTTTTTTTTTCAGCCCCAAAGATCATTACGCTACAAAGTTTGTAGAAAAATGATTGGGTGAATTCATGTGGTCATGAGGTATAATTTCTGAGTACGTAGCAACATTTACACTAACGGGCGCGCGGGACATGACCTATTTTTTATCTCTCTGTATTCGGCTCAATGGATCGAACCATTCGGAGGACCAATTAACCTTGGAGTTTAATTGCTAGTTTAAGGGCTCAATTAAAATTGGAGCAAAGCTTCGTATATTAATAGCACGCAGATTGTCAAACATGGTTATTCACTTTTATAAGGCAGTTGGTCCAAGAATGTTTCAAGTTACAAGTTACAACCACATAAAGCTAGAAACTACAAACGACAATTTTTACAATTGAAGTTATTTATACAAGATTTCACTACAATTTCATTAGATAATTTACTCTTTTTTTCAATTATTAATTGCTAGAAAAATATAGGGGTAGTTAAATAGGAGTCCTCTCCCCTAGTAATACTTAAGTCTCCATCATTAGTGATTTGAATACTTAAGTCTCCGTCCTGATATTCAAAAAATGCCAATAACACCCTTAATTAATATGGAGAAACTATTTTTTTTCTGATTAACCCTTAATAAAAAAGAAGAAGAAATTGTAACCGAAAATCATGGATCATTTAACTCCTCTCTCTGATGCATTAAACCCCTATTTAAAACCCCAATCCCATAATGTGTGCCACAATCACACAAAACTCTCTCTCCTCTCTATCTCTGTCTCTCTCTCCCCTCGGCTTCCAATTGACCAATGACACCGCACTGTAACCTCGCCGCCGCCGTCGATTGTCGTTGGTCCAGCCGTCCTACAACCTCGCTGCCATTGCCCTAGAAAGAGTTTTGGAATCATGGAATTTCTAGTTGGTGGTCCAAAACAATGGAATAGCTTTTCCACCGAACCAGATCTGGTTATTCACGGGGCCATTGTCGAATTTCTCTCACATAAGCCTCGATTCTGCCACCAGAAGTGGTAGAAAGCCGAGATTGGTTAATTTGTGGAGCGATGCCGCAGTCGACTGGCGATGGAAGAACACACAAATACGCTGTCGTCGATTGATGATTATGGTAGTTATTTGAATATTAACGAAATGGAAATATTGTTCCGTTTGCCGAGCAAAAAAAAAATTGTTCCTGTTCTTTGGTTCATTCATGGGTTTAATTTTCCCTTCTCCTTTTGTTCGTGTAATGACAAATCTTTTGGGTTTCCATCGAAAAAGCTAAAGCATTTTGTTTCTTTGGGGACTGAAAGGAACCATTGTTGGAATCATATTGATTCAACTTACCATGGATTCTGATTGTTCGTGATTCTTTTTCTTTTTTTTTTTTTGGGTGCTTCGGAATTTTGATTGTTCTGATGTTGTGACAAAATGTGTCATGATAAAACATGCTGAATTTGAAGAATTTGTCATAAAATGGTTGTCATAGTTGATCCTCACTGATTGTTGCCTGATTTGTACCAAAATGTGTCATGTTAAAACATGCTAGAATTTGTCATAAAATGGTTGTCATAGTTGATCCTCACTAATTGTTGACTAATTTTGTACCAAAATGTGTCATGTTAAAACATGCTGAATTTGCGAAATTTGTCATAAAATGGTTGCCATAGTTGATCCTCAATTGTCATGATAATTTTGCTTCGGGCAATCGAGAGGCGAATGCGTCGGGCGGCAATGGTCGTCATCGATCAAGAGAGAGTGATCCAAATTGATGATGGATTTGACGGTGTCAGCCGGCCACTATGGGGTTGACGGCGATGGTGGGGTTGATCGGTGACAGTAGAGGTGATCGGCCATAGCTACTAGTACAAGCTTTTCTCTTTCATTTTTTTTTTTGTTTTGCTTAAAAGAGAAACACGGCCCGAACCAGAGAGAGAGAGAGAGAGAGAGAGGGGAAGATGGAGGTTTACCAGTGAGTGACATAATGTTGTGGAAGAGGGTCACCGAAGCGGGTTGGAGAACAGCGGCCCAAGATTGGATTTGGACGAGGACGAGAAAATAGGAACATAACTGGTTTTAAATGGGATTTCCTAATCCCTGAAATGAGGGGTGGGGGGCATGGTAATTAAAGAAAATTAAATTATTCTATATATTAATATTAATATATAGATAGGGGTATAACAGTGTAACATGACAATTTGAGGATGAGAACATAAGTATTCAAACCCGTCAGGATGGACACCTAAATAAGTCTTGTAAATAGGATGCCTATTTAATTTGTTCAAAAATATAGAAAAGCTAGAATACCAGCCCACAACTATATATGAGACAAGAACCCAAACATTAGTCCTAATGAGGAGCCTCTTATTCCGGAAGAGATGAAATTAATTTCATGGGTTATGGCTCCATGGCTTATCGTGTTTGCCCAACCTCTTCATGGGTGAGGGTGATATCTCTGTTGAACAAGACAAGTGGAATGTCAATAATGGCATTTCTTTAGCAAATCAAAACAAAAATAAAAAATTTCTATTGAAATTTGAAACATAAAATTCTTTTTCAGAAACTACCCCATTTAAAAATTCACTGAAGAAAGAAGAAAAAAAGAGTAATCAAATTTGACATTGTTTGTGTTTCGTTTTCTTATCTTCAGTGACGTTTTTTTTTTTTAATCTTCAAATATGGTCCATGTTTCGGTTAGTATTCCGGGTTTTTTTGTCGAAAAAAACCGAACAAGTACATAAAAAATATCCAAAAATGTCACATTCGATCTAGAGGGGACAAAATTATGGCTGAAATTACTGAGAATTGTTCTCGAAACTGCTACAATGTAGACCCCTTCTTCAGAGGTGTATATGTGGTATGCAATTCTTGAATTGATCACCTTAAATTCATAATTAACCTTGTATAAAAACACATAACATAATTAAAAAATTCCTCATGTTTTTGCTTTCATATATATTCTTGTATTTCCTCTTGTTCAAACAGGTATGAAGGATAGGGAGCTTGTTGTTGCCCTTGATAATCCTTGGGCCCCACAATCAACCATGATCCATAGGTTTTTTTTTTTTTCCACAATGATAACAGGTGACATTAAAGATCCAAGAAATAATACATTAAGAGAAAATTCTATCCCTAAATAAGGGATCAAAAAACTAAATAGGGGAAAACTCTGTTCAAAGACTGCCCAACTCTAACTAAATGCATCGCTCCAAACAGACGGAGCACTACAAAAAACAACCAAAAATACCCATACAGGGGTGATAGAAGCCCCACAAACAAAGAGAAATCCCACACAGGGGACACCAAAGAAAGGAACCAGAAAAAAGAAAAAAACCAGTAACGGAATCAGACAGAGTCCGCCGTACCGGAATAGACTTCATCCACCCACCAAGATCTCACACTCAGCAGGAGGAGGACGCCTCCGGCAACCACGATCTGCAAGCCACTACACCCAAAAGCCATAGGACTGCACGACGGAAGGGGCGGCGGATGGTGGTTTGGAGAGAAGGAGGATGGGGTGAAAGAGGAAAGAGAGAAAACCTCCGAAATTTAGAATCAGGAGATTGAAAAATCCCAAAAGGGGAGAAATTCACCATGATCTATATCTCACTAAACCAATATTACGGTTGATATATTTGGGATCAAGAGTTGGAATGTCCAATTTTTTTGACAACGGGAATTTCATCGCAGAAGCTGAAATTACGGAGCGACATTTCCACTTATGGGGCCCCAGGGGCATTTTGGCGGAAAAAAAAGAAAAAGAAAAAAAACATTTACACTTATGGTTATGGGTGGGACATGATCTATTTTTGATCTCTCTGTATTTGGCTCAATGAATCCAACGATTCGGAGGATCAACCTCACTGTTTGCTAGGTTGAGAGCTCAGTTAAAATCCGAGCGAAGCTTCGTATGATCTTTTTTTTCATTAGCAAAGAAAAGTTTTCATATCATTAATAAAAATAATACAAAATAGAAATCCTATGGTGGGAGCATTATGCATAAATGGTAGTACCTCAGCTATCACTACACATCACCTCACATTTTTTTCCCAAAAAACCCCCCACAAAAAGAAAAACACCAACAAGTTGACAAGACACCAACAAACACCCAAAAAAGAGCCCAGCTCAAACAGAAGAGCCCAAACCCACAAAAACCAAACCTAAGAAATGATACATTAGGGAGCTTCATATGATCTTGCCCAGCACAAGTATTAATAGCACGCAGATTGTCAAACATGGTTATTCACTTTCATAGCGCAGTTGGTCCAAGAATGTTACAAGTTGCAACGTGTGCATAACGCTAGAAACAACAAGTTAACGACAATGTTACAATTGAAGTTATTTATACAATATTCAATACAAATTATTATTTTTTTAATTAGTTTTAGAAAAGTATAGAAAAAGAAAAAATATATAGCTGCCCACAAATATGAGACTCGATCAAACCCAAACATTAGTCTTGATCATGAGGAGACTCTTATTCCGAAAGAGATGAAACAAATTTCATGGATTATGGCCCCATGGCTCATCGCGTTTGCGCAACTTCTTCGTGGGTGAGGGTGATATATCTGTTGAACAAGACAAGGGGCAAAGTCAATAATGGCATTTCTTTAGCAAATCAACAAAAAGAAAATAACTTTCCTATTGAACCATAAAATTCTTTTTCAGAAACTACCCCATTTAAAAAGGCACTAAAGAAAGAAGAAGAAACAAAAGACTAATCAAATTCGACAATATTGTTTGTGTTTCGTTTTCTTATATTCAGCGACGTTTTTTTTTTTATCTTCAAAATAAGGTCCATTTTTGTTGTTGTTATTATTCCAGTTTCTTTTGGTCGAGATAAATTGAGCAAATACATAAAAAGTATCCAATTATGTCACATTTGATCCAGAGGGGACAAAAATATCACCATTATGGCTGAAATTTCCGAGAATTGTTCTCAAAATTGCTACAATATACGGATCCCCTTATTCGGAGGTGTACAGTATGCAATTCTTGAATTAATCGCCTTAAATTCATAATCAACCTTTGCATAAAAATACATAAAATACGTGGGAAATTCATCACCTTCGTAAAAACAATTCACAACATCAAGACAAAATCTCATAACTTAAAAACTTATGAAGTCAAGGTTATTTTCTCGAATGTATACGCGAATATCATATATTTGTAAACAAAGTTGCGAATTTAAGAATAAGGTTACGAAATCGTATCAAAGAATCATAAAATTCTATTCATTGAAGGGTGCATATCGTGTATATATATATATATATATATATATATATATATATATATATATATATATATATATATATATAGGAAGAAATTAAATAGCCATCCTATTTGATGAACTTATTTATGCCACCATCCTAATGGGTTTGAATCATTAAGTTGGCATCCTCAAATTCAAATAAACCCCATAATGCCCTTTCTCTCTCCTAATTTTTATAACCTCCTCACCTTGAGTTCCCTCATTTTCAGCAAGACAGTTATCAACATACCCACAATTTTTGGCTTTCTCATTTACTCTTTCCAAGCCGTGAACTTCCACACCAACAGAAACACCATTTTGGTTCAAAGCTCAAACCCATTTCCGTATAAGACCCATCTCCATCCAACTGAGTAGAATCTCCATCAGTCAAATCTTCTAATCTTCTACCGCCACATCTCCTGTGTCTTTAGCATCTCCAATTATGGCATCGTCGGCTCTAACACGGCCAGTTTGTAAAGCTATTAATATTTGACGGTGGTGACGGACGCTTGGCTCCGGCGGTGCGTTGTGGAGAGAGAATTGGGTTTTATGGGTTTTTATTGCACGATGTTGATCTTCATTGGAATGACGTCCATCTCAAATGACAACGGTGCAAGCCGCTGTTCTCCACTCAAGCCCCGGTCTCGTTCCCCTCCGTTGCCGACGTTGAATATTCAAGAGAGACGAAATGTCGAAAACAACGTATGGTTTTAATTTTTCCAAATAGATTGGTTTAATGTATGTATGAGTTTCACAAATTTTTATTTACGAATCAATTTAATGGGTGTATTGCATGTGTGTCTATGGTTTGATTGAGATCGAATCGTGGTGCCGTCAACCCACCATCAAATCAGATTTTACAAGTTGATTTATTTAATTTGTATGTGTTTGGTCGAAATGATGGGTTGCAATGGGTATCATTGTATCATATTTTTTCGAAGTTTGTCATGTTCGTGAATTGATCTTGTTAGTAATTTATCTGTATCAAACTTACTAAAAGTATCGCATTTTTCGAAAAGAATCATGTTAGTTATTTATCTTCATCGAACTTATTGACTTAAATGCATCGAACTTACTAAAAGTATCATTATCATTTTTTTTTAAATTTGTCATGCTCGTGAATTGATCATGTTAATAATTTATCTGCATCGAACTTACTAAAAGTATGACGTTTTCTGAAAAGTGTCATGTTAGTAATTTAAATCCATCGAACTTACTAAAAGTATCATTGTAGGTATCATGTTTTTAGAATTTTGTCATGTTTTTGAATTGATCATGTTAACGAAAACACGTGAAACTTTGAAGACATCATTAGTTCATATACCTATTAGGGATTATTGATATCTAAGTATTGAATAATAATAAATTGTTAGAATTAGTTTCTTAAAGAAAATCTATATAAAGTGTTATGGATGTATGAACAAACTAAAAGTATCATGTTTTTATCTGCATCAAACTTACTTGTATGTTGTTACTAATCTATATACACTCTTGTTCATGAATATTCATTTTCAAATTTTAAATCTTGTTTTTAGATTTAGGTGAGAGAAAATCGGAGAGAGAAGATTAGGAGATAAAGATAGGAGATAAATTAGGAAGGATAAGGAGAGTGAAAGATTTCAAAGATTAGGAGAGAGAAAGGGTAATTTAGGATTTATTTGAATTTGAGGATAGAAAAATAAGTTTTCAAACCCACTAGGATGAAGTCTTAAGTATTTATATAGGAAATGACTCATATTTAAGTTCCCCTATATATAGTTTATAGTTGGTATTCTAGCATTTTCTATTAATTTCGGATCAAGTAAATAACATAAGAGGGGATCGAAAACTCACTAGGAACAGGGGAAGTTTGGAGCAGTTCCCTAGCAGCCACCTGAAAAGCCAAGAGAAGGGTACAGAACAAAAGGACTTTCCAAACGACAAAAAGCATTTTTAAAGCCATTTTCCTTCAAGCATAATGGTAGGGAATATAGGGCTCATGGCTTTTTATAGCTCAAATAACACTAAAGGAAACTTGCGCCACAAGAAAGACTTCAAAGACTTGGGAGTCTTGGGTCACCAGAAGTCGTCCTGGACGCGGGGGTGTGGGCATGCGTGCCCGTTTTCGGAATTTCCGGATTCCGAGACGCGAGGCAAGGGGCCCGGGTCGAGGGAGCGCGTGCGGGGAAAGCAAGCGCTCGCAAAATACAGAGCCGCCACTCGGGTTTGAAGGTTCGACACCCAAGGAACCGTATTTCGAAGCACTTGCCGCGCTGTTTGATTTGAAAAAGTTAAGGAACCAGTCCGTCATAACCATATCTGGGTTCGGGAGCCAGGTTACGAGAGGGGAAGGGTTTTATGGCACCCCTCTCGCCCAATCCGGGGATCGGTCTCTACTTAGGCATTTGCGAAAAATGTTTGTTTGCGATTCTGTTTGATTAGTCAATTCTTTAGCCATTTAGGGCGGGGGAACAGTTTAAAGGATTAAAACTGTAACAGTTTGCAAGATGTGATAGATAGCATGGATGAGTGAGATGACAAGTAATAAATGGAATGAAGTTCAAAACGTCGATCATACATCAAGACAGCGCTGTGTATGATTTTGGCACAAACAAACAGCCAGCTTGCATGCGCGAGTTCATCCGCATGCAAGCAAACCATCGCGCGACATAACCATATACTCGTGCGAGTATTGACGCTTCACCAATGGTTTGAATTTCACCCCCTTCTGGGCTCTGGAAGGACCAGTGCTCACCCAGGTGCAAACCAAGCAGTTTATAGGTACTTGAAAGTAAACAATATTACAACAAACAGATGGAAATATTATAAAAACGCAACCCCTAAACAGTGGGGGTGTCTAAACAGAGGCCAAGGCCAAACTACTCATGCAAGGGCAGTCCTTGGAAGACAGAGAACCATCGCGCGACAGAGTGACACAGGCGCGCGATTGTTCAGACTGGACTTCCAGGAATTGCTTTGCATACTTAGGGCTCTGAGACATGTTCAGGAGCATCCCAAGAGCATTCCAAACCAAGAGGTGTTATAAACTAAGCTAAACAAATATTTTCAACATGCAAAACAGCAAAGCAGTGAGCTAAAGCTCTTTAAAAGACTTTAAAAAGACTACAAACTGTCAAACACAATAATAAACTTAAAGACCAGGGTCCCTTCCCCACGTGGTCCAATCTCACGCAGACAGAATTGTCGCGCGAGTATATGGGACCATCGCGCGAGGGTTTCCCAGGTAACAGCTCTTGAAACCCTGCTAGCTTTAGGGCCAGAACTGGTATCGATTACCAGCCTTGACCCTGCCAGCCCCCCTCAGGGGTTCGAACAGTGAGCAGAAAGATATTATACCTTTGCTTGAGTGTCTTGGAGATGGCTTGAATGATGAGATGGTGAGATTTGGAGGGTGATTATGTGGGAGTGAGTGGGGTGTGAGATGTTTGTGCTTGAGTTTGCCTTCTTCTTTCTTGGAGAGAGATTGGTAACCCTTTGCAAGGAAGCATGGGGGGTATTTATAGAAAAAAGGGTTAGTTGGTGGCTAGCCAAGGCCTTGTAACCAGCCAACAATGCTGGTTACAATTGCTTGGTGGAGGAGTGGGGTGGCAAAGGTGATGGGAGAATGGGGGGTGAGGTGGTGCAAGGGGAGCCCCCCCAGAACGCTGTTCAGCCGAGGAAAACGGGGTCACATAGGCCTGTAGCCCCCTGACCACCACGCAATCTGGGTGAAAATGACAGGTGTTGACCATCGCGCGATGAAGTGAGAGCATCGCGCGAGGGTCCAGCCAACCCCGCGAGGGTCAATGGTCAAAGCTTTGACTTTGACCACCACCTGGCAAATGGACCATCGCGCGAGGGTCCTAGTGTGTCGCGCGACATTCAAACCCAAGGTCCAGGTTCTGATTCAAGGGTTTAAGGGCTAAGAATGGGTTCCTCACATGCCAAACTCAAGCCATTCCAAGTTCTCGAGACTGTTTCGACCTGATTCATCATCGGGGAATCAAGAAACCGAAGAACAAAGTAAAACGATCGGGAAGTCAAATTGGGGTGTCTACAGGGGGCGGTGCTGGCCCTTCCGTGTTGTGCTCTATCCGGACCATCGGCCAACAATTAATAGTTTGGATTTTAAAAATATTCTTCCTGAGAAGAGTTTTTAAAATCTGGACCATCCAAATTACTTTTGAATGGCTGAGATTAAGAACACCATCCACAATACCTTCGGCCCAGCACCATTCCGGAGTTCTCCTTCTGAGGCAAGGGCCATCGTACGTGGAAGTGGTCAAATGGTATAACAAGAGCTAAACAGATGTTAAAGAAAATTCTTCTTCGACCACAAGAAGAATTTAATTTACATCCATTCGTACGTTGTCTCTTCCAAGTCATGGTGGGATCGACCAGTTGGATAGTGTTATGGGGCACCCCCTTTACTTGAAAGAAAGGAGGTAAGAATAGATGTGAACTTAGATGTGGACCAACCCCTCGTTCTTGGATGGTGGGTCTTTTTCGGAGGTTGTCCTACACATCGGAAATACGAAATTACTAAATCGAAGTATTTAAATCTCGTATGATTTTCGCTTTTCTTAACTTGGTGAAGCATTAATGAGAAGGATTTGGCTTCTTAATTTGCAATTTGAGATTGAACTAAAAAGTATTTCTAAGGCCATCCACAGTGGTATAATTAAATGCCAATTGTTTTTAAAGTTAACAATATTGGTGCAAAAGATTACTCACAATGGTATAATCAAACTTAGCAACATCCTTAGAAATAATCAAATTTTGGGATTTGGATAACCAAAACTAACAACCTTTTTCAATAATCAAAATTTGTGGATCCTGCACCACATAAGTTAACTAGTTCCAAAATTTGTATACACACGTGTTTCAATTAGTATTTTCTTCTTTCCTTCTTCGCCCACTCTTTTTTTTTTTGGTTAAAAAAATAAAATTGAAGAATAAAATTTTTATGTAGCCAAGCTTTTTCGCTACTCTATACTCCCTC
The DNA here is from genome assembly GCF_030253575.1 of Rhododendron vialii. Lineage (NCBI taxonomy): Eukaryota > Viridiplantae > Streptophyta > Magnoliopsida > Ericales > Ericaceae > Rhododendron > Rhododendron vialii. Next base: position 7,838,316 of record NC_080558.1, on the reverse strand, counting down.
CGTCCCTTTTTAAGTGTTCTGCTTCGTAACTTCAACTTATTAAAAAGACATCATCATTACACCTTTCACATCAATTTTTTCCTCTACTTTCCCTACTTACCCATCATCATTACATTTTTACTCACTAACTTTTCAAAAAAAAATCTACTTTTAGGGACAAAATAGACAATACACCAACTTTTACCCCCCAAACTTTACAAAATGGACACTTATTAAGGGACAGCCCAAAATGAAATACTGGACACAAAAAAAGGGACGGAGGGAGTATCTTTTTCACTTCGTCAACAAACTATTTCTCTTTCTTTTCCTCCAAAAGTAAAACTTATATCTCTCGATCATCTACAATTCAATCCATCGTCGCCGGATTCAGGTGTTTCACTTTTCTTTCCTGTTTTTACTACCCACCTCCGAAAAAAGAAAAAAAAAGGAAAGAATCATAATAGGAGGGAAGGAAGTCACCGATTTTTTTTTCAAAATTAAGAGAGGGAATTGATATATTTTAACTCATAAAAAACGTAAATGGAGGGAAGTGAATGACGGGAAACAGGGGGGAGAGAGAATGAAATTGTAGTGGACCCCATATTTTAATTATGAACTAGAAGTGACCATAGTGAAGCTTAACATTGTTAAGCTTAGCAACCTCTTAAGTGAATAATCAAAAGCAGATGTGTCAACTTTTGGTTATCATTTTTTGATTATACCACTGTGGATGGCCTAACGGTTCAAATTTGTTGAAAAAAAGACTCTAGCAGGTAAACGCCTATTCTTGTCACTAAGAGTTAATTTATTATTAGCGATTTGCGTGTGTATAACAAATTTAAATCATTGATCATGAAAATGTCGGTCAAGATGCGATTGCTTCCTGCAATTTTGGTTAGAACTGCAGTGTGAGAAACTTCATACATGTATTTCTGAACTTCCTTTTTTTTGGTCAAACGGAAATAAGTCGTCCTGGACGCGGGGCTGTGCCGGCCCTTCTGTGCTGCGCAATGCTGTGTCCCATCCGGACCGTCCGTCTCGATCTGAACTTCATATTGAGAAACTTCATGCTCCTGTGTTATAGGAATACCTTTGAAATCAACACTTCAAACATGTGTTTCTGTCCATTTTTGACAAGTAATCTTGCCTCAATAGTTTGGATAGTTGTGCCTTAAAATATATTTTTTCAAGAGCATAATCACGCTACGTTATTGGTAGTTAGATGGACTTTGAATAATAAACCACACCAAGCTTGTTGAACACAAATTTCGAGTCTGCGAAAAAGACGGAAAAATGTTGAACAAGAGTCAATTTTATTGATGTATGAAATTAGGGTTTACAATCTCTGATCTATTTTCTAATCAAAGAAAATAAAGTCTTCTGATTCTTCTCTTCGATTGTTGAAACGAGGGCTTTGTGCTTGATCTCGAATCAAATGGCGAAATCTTCTCCGTGATTTGCGAAGAAGTTGATAACTTGGATTGAATGTTCTTCGAGGCTTTGAGGCTTCGATTCGAAGAACCTTCTTGTTGGATGCACACTTGAAGAATTCTGAAGGATTTGAAGGCTTCGATCTTCAGAGCTCTGGAGCTTTTTGCTTCAATGTGCAGATGGAAAAATATGAGAGGAAACACCTCTATTTATAAGGGTTTGGGTGGAGACTCCAATCCTAACCTTCCATATTGATCTCTTTAATTATTTCCTTTATTGAAAAAGGAATAATAATAATTTGATAATTATCTTTCCTTTCTTTTTATTTTAGAAAAGGTAATTATATATAAAGAGATATATTATTATTCACCAATTAGCCTAATTTGATTGGCCGGACTTGATAAAATAATAACTGTGTCATTTTGACACGTGGCACCATTTAATTGGTCCATTTACATGTCTCTGACTTTTGACCACGGACACTTGGCATCACTTGATTGGCCTGTCCATGAAATTTTGACTTTGACTTATAGGCACTTGGCGACATTTGATTGGCCAATTTGTATGCCCTAGCAACACGTGGCGATTTGTGATAGGCTAGAAATTTTACATGCCTACAGATGCCCCCTCGAGACTTACTCATGTATGAAAGTGAGTAGGTCTCGAAATGTTGACTTGATTTGATTTGATGCTGAAAAGTTGTGTATGAGGCGATAAAGTTTTTTTTTTGCTTGACATTCGGTATCAAGTTGATTTTTCAAAATTTCCACTCGTTGACTGAGCTAAAATTTATCAACTCACACACTGAATTTGTTTTTACATATTCAGAGGCAATAAACCCAACTTATGTGCAAGTTAAGGTTTGATCCATCACGGAATATTTTAGCCTATCAAATTGAAGTTTGATAGCCCGATTAACTTAAGCACGAACCCGTCTCACAACTGTATGCTTGATTGCCCAAAACGTATAACGGATTTAGGGCCCATCCATGCTTCTGCCTGCTGCCCTAATTCTTTTGCTTGGAGAACAATTAATGTAGATTTAGGGAACGCATGAATTAGGAGAGCAATATTGCAGATTCTTTTTCCTTAAAAGTTGTCTCCTTGCTCTATATATTAAGAGCAATAGAAGTCAATTCTCACAAATGAGTGCTTAGTTCGGAAAAACCTTGTGAACAACGAAGACACGAAGTAATAAGTCTTCTTCTTTCGTCTTGTAGCTTCTTGTTTTTGTTGGATTCTTCAAAGTCCTTTTTTTATTTCCTCTGTTGCTTCGCGCTCAACGCGGCCTCCTTCTTTGATCTTTTCCTTTTGCTTCTGTTTTCACACCGAACACACAATAATTTTTCAGAGCACACAGCAATTGCACTCTTTGACTTGTTGTAAATTATAATACCACTGTATTATTAATTTTTAACGAAACATCTGAATGCTTTCCATTAAACGCATATGGTCTTCGATCGTTCCGAAATTTCACTTCCCGTACAGCACTTTTGGTGAGCCTTGGAAAACCTTCCTCGCCTTTTTTTTTTTTTTTAACCGAGGGTATATGCTGTTATTTGTTATTATTTATTTTTTTACCAATGCTAACAGTCTCCTTTCTTTTTTTTGGAGAAAACAGAATATCAAACACATGAATCGTTGTTCCGTTTTAATTGCTTTCAGGTCTCAATTCAGCGCCCTTGTCTTCAAATTATTCTGCTTCTGCATTGAGAAAAGAACGGCCGACAAATCAGAATTCTTTCATGATACCGCAATTTTCCGCACCAAATAGTTGTTTCGGGAAAACAAAAATTATCCATGTGGTGCCCACGTCCATGTAATAGCAGCAAAACTTTCCCTTTGAGCTTCTGATCGTGTAAAGTCAGAACACTCTGAGAGCTTGTGTAACCTATAATTTTGCAAGAGCAGTAGGGTAATTGGTAACTATTTTGTCTTCTAGTCTTTGTGTAGCCAATAATTTTCCGTGCATACACATGCGAAAATATTCTGAGTGGCACCCCAAAATTCCCTTTCGCTTTAAGTGTCTTTATTCTGCATGCTATGCTTTGAAATCCCAGACTTTGACTCCAAGAAATTACTGGAATATTGGCCACATTGCTTCATGCATGCTGTTTTTTTACTCTTTACAGTTTATAGTTTGATCATCAAACGATGGCCTTGTAAAAACAAAACAGGCACGTTCGCCCTTCTTATTTTCCGAAAGCAAAATAATAACTTCCCTTTTTCGTCTTGCAGGCAACAGCTTTTAAGTCTTTGAATCCCAATACTGATTGTTGGACAGAGTTTGGTTTATGTTTTTAACCACGCCACTAACCTTTCTTTTTCATATCAGTACTATGAATTTTCTACTGATGATGCGTTATTGCTTTCTTTTACAGATTTGGTGCTTCACAGCTTACTTGAGCTTTGTAGCTTCTTCGAGCTCTGCTCCGCACTTTCTTCGAGCTCTGCTCCACAGCCACTGCCTCTTCGAGTTTTAAGATTCCGCTGCTGTTATTTCTTTGAGCTTTGCTCCGCCATTTTATCGAGCTTTAAGGCTCCGTTGCTGTTATTTCTTCGAGCTCTGCTCCGCAGCATCTTCGAGCTCTGCTCCGCCGTTTTATCGAGCTTTAAGGCTCCGTTGCTGTTATTTCTTCGAGCTCTGCTCCGCAGCATCTTTGAGCTCTGCTCCGCCGTTTTATCGAGCTTTAAGGCTCCGTTGCTGTTATTTCTTCGAGCTCTGCTCCGCAGCATCTTCGAGCACTGCTCCGCAGTTTCTTCGAGCACTGCTCCGCGGCTTCTTCGAGCTCTGCTCTGCGGGCTTCTTCGAGCTCTGCTCCGCCGTTTCTTCGAGCACTGCTCCGCGGTTTCTTCGAGCTCTGCTCTGCGGGCTTCTTCGAGCTCTGCTTCGCAGCCACTGCCTCTTTGAGTTTGAAGGCTCCGCTGTTGCTGTTTCTTCGGGCTAAAGCTCGATGGCTTTTGCTACTTTGCGAATTCCTTGTGCCTATTCCAGGGAAGAACTCATCAAAGGTCACCGCGGTATTGAAGCTAGCCTATACCATGCTAAAAAAAAAAGGTCCTCGAAGCCTGCCATAACATCGAAGCCAATGCTTTGCTCGAAAGGTGCCTGCCATGATAGAATGATTCTTGAAGCTTTCCGCAATGTTGAAGCCAGTTGATGCCATGCTAGGAGGTTCTTGAAGCCTGCCATAACATCGAAGCCAATGCTTTGCTCGAAAGGTGCCTGCCATGATAGGATGATTCTTGAAGCTTTCCGCAATGTTGAAGCCAGTTGATGCCATGCTAGGAGGTTCTTGAAGCCTGCCATGATGTTGAAGCCAATCTTGCTAGGAAGGTTTTGCCATGAAGTGGGAGTGACCACGGCAAAAGCAAACAAGAGAGAGAGAGCGACTCTACTTTCTACCATCGTTCTTGGAGTTTTGATGGATTCATGCCAAAAGTAGGCCAAGGCAAGCCACCTACCCTTCCTTCTGCAGTCATCTATGAAGTTGGACAGCTTAGTGCAAAAGCCAGTAAGACCCATGGAGCGATTCTACCTTCCACAATCATCTGTGCAACATGAGGATTCCTGCAAAGCAAGCTTACACAAGGGAGTAACTCTACCTCTTGCCACCACCCATGAAGTTGGATCATGCAAAAACAAGCCAAGGCAAGGAAGTGACTTTACCTTATGCCATTCATGAAGTTGAAGAGATCGTAGCAGAAGCAAGCGAAAGTAAGAGAGCAACCTTATGCCATCACCAACGAAGTTAGAGAGTTCATGCCAAAATAAGCTCAGGCAAAGAACATCTTTTCCTCCTGCCATCCTCCATGAAGCTTGAGGGGGTACTCTGACGTGGCAATGCTTGGAGTGCCTTAGGTCTACGTTTGCATAGAAGATATGTTGGGGAGCATGGGGTCTCGATTTGAACTTTGAGAAGGATATACCAGTTCTTTTGAGAAGTCAAATGAACAATCCGTCCGCACGATCCATCATTTGTTGCTTGGTTTCTTTGATTTGGTTTGATGAATAAATTTCAATATTTAGTCTACTTATCCCTTGAAGAATAAAGTAAACACAATTTTTTCCAAAGCTGGCTACATACCCCAAATGAGATCAAACCAAACATAGTTCAAAAGAATTTTTGTTTTTGTTTTTTTGATGGATTGACTGAACTTAAGAAAAATTCTCAAGTTGCCTACGTATCCAAAATGAGATCAAGCCAAACGTAGTTCAAAAGGATTTTTTTTTCTTTTTGAATGACTGAGCTCGAAATTCAAGCTGCCTACGTACCCAAAATGGGATCAAGTCAAACGTAGTTCATTTTTTGATTTTTTTTTTGGGCCGTGCATAGTTTTAGCTCATGCGGGCCAGAAGCAACATGCAGTTTAGACTCATGCATTATGGAGTAATGTTTGCTCTTCAAGGGTAGTAGCGCTTCAAGAATTTGCCATTTATGGGGCCAACTCTTAAGCCATCTTCAGCAACCACTTTGTAGGCGCCACTTGAGTAAACTTCTTGCACCACATATGGTCCATCCCACTTGGAGATGAATTTGCCACCGATTTTATGGGTGGTATTGATGGACCTTCTTACAGGAAGACCCAAATCCCCTTTCTGGAAAGAACGAAGACGAACCTTCTTGTTGAATGATTTTGACATGCGGGCTTGATAACACTCAAGACGTTGTTGTGCCTCAAGTCTCTTTTCATCAAGTGCTTCTAGTTCTTCAAGGCGCAAGCGAGCATTGTCTTCATGAGTGAGACCTTCTTGAACAGCCATCCTTAAAGATGGGATTTGACGTTCGAGCGGCAAAACAGCTTCCACACCGTACACTAGCGCATATGGAGTGGCTTGTGTAGGTGTTCGATATGTGGTTCGATACTCCCAAAGAGCTTCTTCCATTCTCTCAGGCCAATCCCTATTTGCTTTGGCAACTACTTTCTTCAATAAGTTTCCAAGAGTCTTGTTAAATGCTTCCGCAAGACCATTTGCAGGCGGGTTGTACATAGTAGAGGTATGCTGCTTGAAGCCAAATTTTTGGCAAAGTCTGGCCATGGCACTGTTGTAGAAATTCTTTCCGTTGTCCGTGATGATGCAACGCGGTACACCATATCTAAAGATGAGGTGAGTACGGATGAAGTTGACGACATTTTCCTTCTTTACCTCTTTCAGCGCGATTGCCGCCGCCCATTTGGAGAAGTAGTCAGTCGCAGCCAAGATGTACAAGTGACCATCAGAAGACTTCGGCAAGGGCCCCACGACATCCATCCCCCATGCATCAAAAGGCCAAGAAGTGACAGTTGGATGGAGCAGTTCTGGCGGTTGATGTATAAAATTGGCGTGGACTTGGCAAGCATGACATCTCTTAGCGTACTCCATGCAATCCTTGACCATGGTTAGCCAATAGTAGCCCATTCTTTTGATGCGAAAATGAAGTTTTGGGCCAGATTGATGAGCGCCACATATGCCAGAATGAGCTTCTTCCAGAGCTTTTTTGGCTTCATTTTCTTCAAGGCAACGAAGGAATAACCCTTCAAAAGATCGGCGGTAAAGCGTGTCTTTATAGTAAATGAATCGAGGGGCTCGACGCTTCACATCCGCTCTCCTATGTGGATCATCAGGCAGTTTCCCATGTTGCAGATAATCGATAAGGGGTTGGCGCCAATCCTCTGTTTCAATTTCAAGCACTGAGACAACATTCACTTCTTTTTCACCATTGCCTTCATCGTCAAAGATTGGAGGTATGACCCAACTTCGGCATATTGGAACGTGCGTCTCTTGGTCAGGAAAAGCAAGTGTAGAAGCAAGCTTTGCAAGTGCGTCAGCCTGCCTATTTTCGCCTCACGGTACATGTTCCAGAGTGACACCACCAAGTCATGCAATCAAGTGACGTGCGTAGTTATTGAAAGGCATGAGTTCAGGCTTCCTCACTTCATAGATGTTGAGGAGTTGGTTGATGATCAACATTGAGTCTCCATATACCTTGAGTTGCAGATGTTTTGCTTCAACTGCCATCTCCAGTCCAAGAATGAGAGCTTGGTACTCAGCCTCATTGTTTGAACAATTTTGTGTGAGGGTGAAAGCATAAGGCAATACATCTCCTTCTGGGGAAACAAATACTACGCCAGCGCCTGCGCCATTTCGATGTGACGCACCATCAAAGTACATTATCCATGGGGGACGAACTTCTACCACCATGACGTCTTCATCAGGCAATTCTTCGGACAACTCCCACTCGGCTGGTATAGGATGATCCGCCAAAAAATCAGCTAGAGCCTGCCCTTTAACAGCCTTTTGAGGTACATAGATGATCTCGTATTGTTGAAAGAGAAGAGACCATCTTGCCAATCGATCGGTGAGGACCGGCTTTGTCATGACGTATTTGATTGGGTTAGCCTTGGAGATGAGATGCACAGTGTGAGCTTGAAAATAGTGTCGCATCTTTTCAATTGCGAACACTAGAGCTAAGCACATCTTCTCAATTGTAGAATAGTTCAATTCATGAGGTAGCATCATTCTACTCAAGTAGTACAAGGCGCCTTCTTTCCCTTCATCATTCTCTTGAGCAAGCAAGGCCCCCACTGAACGCTCTTGGGCTGCAACATACAAGATTAAAGGTCATCCAGGTTTAGGAGCGGTGAGAACAGGTGGTCTCGTCAAATATGATTTAATGTTCTTGAAGGCATTATCGCATGCTTCATCTCAATCAAAAGAAGTCCCTTTCTTCATGAGGCGGCTGAATGGTTGACAACGCCCAGCCAAATTTGATATGAAGCGACGAAGGTAAGCCAATCGTCCTTGAAGACTCTTCAACTCGTGAATGTTTCGAGGTTCAGGCATTTTCAAGATAGCGTCAATTTTAGCTTGTTCAATCTCTATGCCACGGTGGCGCACAATGAACCCAAGAAACTTTCCAGACGTAACCCCAAAAGCACACTTCAAGGGATTCATCCTAAGTTGGTACCTTCGCAGCCGCTCAAACACTTGCCTCAGATCATGAAGATGGTCGGCTCGTTTCTTGGTCTTCACGACTAAATCATCGACATAACACTCCACATTTTTGTGAAGCACGTCATCGAAGATCTTTTGCATTGCTCTTTGGTATGTGGCACCTGCGTTCTTCAAGCCAAAAGGCATAACTTTGTAACAGTAGATGCATTTTGGTGTACGAAAAGCTGTGAGCTCTTCATCTTGCGGAGCCATGCGAATTTGATTATATCCAGATGAACCATCCATGAATGATAAGACCTCATGTCCAGTAGTGGCATCAACCATGAGCTCTGGTATAGGGAGTGGAAGTCATCTTTCGGACATGTGTTGTTCAAATCACGAAAGTCCACACATACTCGGATTTGCCCATTCTTCTTTTTCACTGGGACGATGCTTGAAATCCAAGTAGGGTATTTGACTTCTCGAATGAAACCAGCTTTGATGAGTTTATTGATCTCTGCTTCGATTTTAGGGACCAAATCTGGTCGGAAGCATCTTTGAGATTGCTTGATAGGTCTGATGCCATGCTTTACCGCTAGATGATGGACTGCGACTCTTGGGTCTAATCCAGGAATCTCCTTATAACTCCAAGCGAAGACGTCCTTATACTCACGTAGAAGCTCGGTGTAGGCAATTTCTTCTTCAAGGGTGAGCAAAGCGCTGATGTAAGTTGGTCGCGGGTCATCTTCAGTCCCTAAATTGATCTCCTTTAGATCGTCGATAATGGACCTCACTCCTTCTTCTAACTCTGGTGGAGCATCTTCAGCATCTTCTTCTACTTGAATTTCATTACAAGTTGCCGTGATATGGAAGGAGGAAATGGCAGATTCTTCATCAAGACAACGATCCAATTCCTTAGAAGGTACTCTGGTCAGCACCACAGTTTGTTGCCTTACTCTTAGCAATGCATCATCAGTTGCCACAATGAGAGTAGTTTGGCACTTCATGCGAGAGGGTATTTTACTCTTCAATTTTTTGTCATCTTCTGACAAAAGAGCAGTCCTCCATTTTGAAGTCTTCTCGATGGCACTGCTTGAAACACCCAATCGACTTTGGACAGACTTTTGTGAAGCATTTGTTGAAGATATCTCATTTGGTAAACCCAATCTACTTTGGATAGACTTGCACAAGATAGAATGTGTGGAGCTTTTGCTTTGTGGCCCTAATCTGTCTTGAATGGGTCCTCTAGTGGCGGTTGGTGAGACAACTTCTTCTTGAGGAGTCAATCTGTCAAAGACTGACCTTTTTGATTTCAGAGCACTTAAGCGAACGAAGACCGATGCCTTTGGTGTTGAAGTACATTCTTCTGCCGTAATGTGGTTGTTGCTCGACTTCTTTATGAAGATGCGAGCAGGAGCAGGTGCAGTGTATCCAAGGCTTGCTTGGGACTCCTTAATAGAATATCCCTTTTGCTTGAGCATTTTCTGAGTCGGGTTCAAGCCATGTATTTTTTCGCCAGTCACTTCAGGCAAAAGTCTCCCTAGAGTGGTTGAACCTTTTGGATTATGTCCAGCCTTTGCGAACAGCTTGTAGGCATTAGGATCGAAGCCATTTGTCCTCTGTGAAGGCAGGTATTCATGCTCCACTTGAGGGCCATGTGTGGCATGAATGAATCCTTTTAGGGGTGGAGCAACCTTTGCTTCGTCAAGGTCAGTGGCTGGGAGTGTTAATCCTTTCAAGGCCGACTCTTCATTTTTTTGCAACTTTGGTACATATCGAAGTGTTGGCGTGCCTTTCTTCTTTGATGGATCTTCCACGTGATGCTTGCCACCTTGACCAGTTTCCTTCTTTGCCTTAGTAAGAATGTTGGTTTTACCAATTTGAAGGTCATTAACTTTAGAGGGTTTGTAACTTGATGAAGAGGCAGCTGGCACTAATTCCGTCAACACCATGTTTGCCAAATAGAATTTAGCATCAGCAAAATGGGATTCAGTCTCGCTAAAGGGTTTGTCATCGGCTACCACCTTCTTTGTCACACCATCTTTGCAGTACTTGAAGCATTGATGGAGGGTTGATGGGACAACGCCATTCTCATGGAGCCACGGCCGCCCTAGCATTACATTGTAAGAGGTTTTGGCATCAATGACATGGAGCAGTGCGCTTGAAGTCATATCATCGATGACTAAATCCAGACGAATGACGCCAACAGCTCTTTGCCCCCCTTGATTGAATCCTTGGATCATGAGACGACTAGGTGCTAGATCTGCCATAGAGATATTGAGTTCCTTCAGAGTATGAAGAGGCAAGATGTTGACCGCAGATCCACCATCCAGGAGCATCCTATTGACTCTTTGTTTGCATAGGTATCCAGAGACAAAAAGCGGACGATTATGTGGAGTTGCGCCAAGCAATAAATCTTCGTCGGAGAGTGTAATGGCTCCAACGCGAGCAGAGCAATCTTTGGCACAGATGGTAGAGCCAAGATGGATTGGAGAGTGCTTATATGCAAGAGGCGACTCTAGTTCCGTCTCTTCAGTTTCTTCACAACTCACAGTATTGCATGAAGCTTCAAAAAGACTGGTGTTGCGAATTGATTCGGGTAAGAAGTCCCATAAAGTAAACGGAGTGCGTAGTCTTTGGACAGGGATGTCTTCTTTCAAGTTTGAAGCTATTTTCTTCAGCTTCTTCTTTCTTTGTTGCCTTCTTGTATGCCTCCTTCTGAGACTAGGCTTTGGGGCCACGGATTGAGGATGCTTCACTTTTAGCTCGCACTTCTTCTTTCTGCGAGTAACAAGGGTCCATCCTTCGCCATCCTTGTCATCTACTTTTGCCTTGGCACAGATGCTGCCCTCAAGCTGTTGAACAGAATGACATCGCACTACCTCAATTGGATCGGACGACCCAAATTGAATCTTCACACTCTGTGGCGCTTAAAGCTGTTGAGTTTCGTCTTGTAGAACAACCACAATTTGATTTGTAGCTACGGTTTCTTTTTCTTCCTCCAAGACGATCTTTCCTTGGCTAGCGAGCTCCACTACCTTTTCTTTAAAGACAAAGCATCGTTGGGTTGGGTGACTAACCAAACGATGGTATTTGCAGTAGTTTGGATCATTAACTTTGTTAGCTTCCTCGGGTCGCTTCATCTCCGGGAGCTCAATGAGTTTCAGATCTAACAGTTGATCAAACATTGAACGGACCTCTGAATCGGGGAAAGGATACACCTTTTCTTGCATCTCCTTCAACGTGAGTCTTTTCCTCTCCTTCATTTGGGGTGGAGTGGACCTCTCTACTTGCTTTTCTTTGAGTTTAGTAGAGATCTTGAATGGTGCAGCATTGATAGCCATGGATTCTTTTTTTCCTTCTTTGACTAGAAATTTGCCCCCTTTGCGAATATCTGGCTTGTTTCCTACGGTGCGAGAATCTTGCACTCTGCGAGAGTCTTGCACTGGTAGCCCTTGCCTTCCATTTGCCGTGATGGTGAGCTCCATGTCATGAGCTCTAGTAGCCAATTCTTCGAAGGTTTTAGGCAGGATTCCTTGAAGAATGTATTGTAGATCCCACTGCATGCCTTTGATGCACATCTCGATTCCAGAAGTTTCAGACAGCCTATCCTTGCAGTTTAGACTCAAGTGTCGCCATCTATTGATGTAATCAATGACAGGCTCATCCTTCCATTGGCGAGCATTCGTAAGCTCGAACATACTAACAATACGGCGAGTGCTGTAGAAACGGTTAAGAAATTCTTGTTCCAGCTGCTCCCAATTGTCAATCGTGCCGGGTTCAAGGTCGCAATACCAGTCGAAAGCATTGCCCTTGAGCGTTCGAACAAACTGCTTGACGAGAAGATCACCATCAGTTCCAGCATTGTTGCATGTTTCCACAAAGTGAGCAATGTGCTGCTTTGGGTTGCCTTTGCCCTCGAATTGTTGAAACTTTGGTGGCTGGTAGCCAACATGCATCCTCAAAAGGTCGATCCTTCGAGTATAAGGCTTAGCATAAGTAGAAGAAGACTTCGATGCCTCCTTGTACTTTTGCTTGATAGTGCCTAAAATGAAATCCTTCAGCTGGTCCATGGGAATTGAACCATCAACAGAAAGCAAGAATTCTTTTGGTACCTCCTTATGTTTGTTTGAAGACCCAATTTGACTTGAATCCCCCATAGTTTCTATTTTGTTCTTGAGGAAGGCAATTTCTGAATCGTGCTCTTCTACGGTTTTTGACAAGCCCTCAATTGCTTTAGCCAAGGAAGCAACTTGCTCTTCTAGATTGACCGCATTTATCGTCATAACATCCATGATTGAAGAACTACCAGACTTGGTGAAGGCATTGAGGTTTGACAGAATAGTGCTTCGAGAAGAGGTGGAGTCAGAACTGCATGAATAGCCTTCTTCCGTGTTCTTCTGAATTTTTGAAGCAGACTCATGAAGCATGGGAGGATAAACAAAGGGATTCTTAATGATGGTTGCCATGTCTTTTGCTGCCTCCATGGTAGAGACGCCTTCCTTCCCTTTTGGTGAGCTTGTGAAGGTTAGCGATGCTTTCGGTAGATCAGCACCAACGGCAGAGTTTGGTTTAGGTAGAAGCGAGGCTTGTGCATATGCTTGAGCTGCAGCCTTTGACTTGCTTCGAGTTATTGGACCACCACTTCTAGCATACGATCCAGAGCCAGGATTTGCAATGGTTGAAGACTTGAAACGTACAACCTTAGCTCGAAGGGCCTTTGAACTGTTGTTCTTAGGAGCCTTTGAAGCCTTGGAACTGTTCTTCTTAGCAGCCATTGAGAATTTGCTTGATTTGTTGAAGAGAAGAGATGAGAAGTAAAGATTGTCCCACCGGGCGTGCCAAAAATCTGTTGAACACAAATTTCGAGTCTGCGAAAAAGACGGAAAAATGTTGAACAAGAGTCAATTTTATTGATGTATGAAATTAGGGTTTACAATCTCTGATCTATTTTCTAATCAAAGAAAATAAAGTCTTCTGATTCTTCTCTTCGATTGTTGAAACGAGGGCTTTGTGCTTGATCTCGAATCAAATGGCGAAATCTTCTCCGTGATTTGCGAAGAAGTTGATAACTTGGATTGAATGTTCTTCGAGGCTTTGAGGCTTCGATTCGAAGAACCTTCTTGTTGGATGCACACTTGAAGAATTCTGAAGGATTTGAAGGCTTCGATCTTCAGAGCTCTGGAGCTTTTTGCTTCAATGTGCAGATGGAAAAATATGAGAGGAAACACCTCTATTTATAAGGGTTTGGGTGGAGACTCCAACCCTAACCTTCCATATTGATCTCTTTAATTATTTCCTTTATTGAAAAAAGAATAATAATAATTTGATAATTATCTTTCCTTTCTTTTTATTTTAGAAAAGGTAATTATATAAAGAGATATATTATTATTCACCAATTAGCCTAATTTGATTGGCCGGACTTGATAAAATAATAACTGTGTCATTTTGACACGTGGCACCATTTGATTGGTCCATTTACATGTCTCTGACTTTTGACCACGGACACTTGGCATCACTTGATTGGCCTGTCCATGAAATTTTGACTTTGACTTATAGGCACTTGGCGACATTTGATTGGCCAATTTGTATGCCCTAGCAACACGTGGCGATTTGTGATAGGCTAGAAATTTTACATGCCTACAAAGCTCATGGTTGAAAATTCTCTAGATTAAAGTTAGGATAAAATATATTTGTTTTTCCTGGACAATGAAAGTAGTAGATTCGTTAAAGGACCAAAAAAGGGAACAATAACTAGAAGGAAACCGGATTTGGCTAAATGAATATGGAAAAATAACTAAAGAGGCTTGTTCAAGAGATATCGTAAATTTGAATCTTACAAAAGTCAAACATTCTAAACATTGGGGCCACTGAAAGATTGCCTAGCTGTTAGTTTTAGGTCCCTATGAATATTCGAGATGCATACAAGCTGACCTGAATATTCGGTTATAAAAAAATAAAAGACGAAAAATGGAACAATATGCCTTTATGCCGAAATTTCAAAGTCTTCCTTTTCTTAGTTGGAAGTCATTTTGGGCAAGTATATTACGCGGTCACGACCAAATTAAGTCCTATAAGTCAAGTCTCTTTCATGCCAGTCTAGGGGACTGTGCTGCGCAGAGCGCAGCGTTGTCCCTAGGTCCGTCATTTTGGACATTTCTCTCAGCAATTTACCTATCTACTTTATGTCTTTGTTCAAAATGCCTATCGCTGTGGCCAAGTCAATTGAGAAAATTCAAAGGTAATTCTTCTGGGGAGACACATTGGAGGGAAAGAAGTTACACCTGGTAAAATGGAGCTGCTTGACAAAAAGTAGGAAAAGGGGTGGTTTAGGTATCAAGAAACTTCTGGATCACAACTTATCTCTCCTTGCGAAATGGTGGTGGAGATTCCACAAGGAGAAAGGAGCTTTATGGCATAAGGTGATCTCTATGAAGTACGGGCTAGATTATCGTGAATGGTTACGCAGATCCCAGTGCCTTCAAGATCATCAACTGTTTGGAAAGATATTTGTTCAGTGGGCGATATCTCCTCGAAATTTGGCAAGTTCCTTCATGACGGTTTCAAGATTGAGGTAAAATCGGGTAACTGAACAAAATTCTGGGAGCATAAGTGGCTTGGGGAGACTCCTCTTAACAGCCAATATCCTAGACTTTATGCGGCATCCTTACAACAAGATACCAGAATTGCTGACATAGGACAGAGCTCAACACTCGGCTGGTGGTCACTTAATTTCAGATGGGACTTATTTGATAGGGAGAAGGCAAGTTTGCTTCAGTTACAACACAAGCTAGTAGAGATCAACTTAGTAAGGGATCTAGATGACAGGTTACTATGTACCAAGGACAAGAGCAACTCTTTCTCTGTAGGATCAGCCTACACCAAATGGGAGGAACTCAATTGTTATGAAGATTCAAACCTTCATCGTATTTGGAAGAGCTTCTCCCCCCTTAAAGTGGAGGTGTTTGTTTGGATGGCGGCTCAAGACAAAATTGCTTCGAGATTTGTTTTGGCAAATCGAGGATTAATTTTTGATGAAGGGGCACAAGAGTGCCCCCTTTGTGCAGAGACTTGTGAAACCCCAAGACACCTACTACTCCACTGCAGATTCTCGTGGGAAGTGTGGACAGGTATATTGAGGTGGTGGGGCGTTCTCTGGATTTGTCCTCCAACAATTATGGACTTCATAGCAATATGGTTTAACAACTCTTTCAAAAACCTGGAAAAGAAATGTTGGGAATCAATTTTGTTCGCAGGTTTATGGTCAATCTGGACTACCAGAAATGAGGTTATCTTCAGTAACAAGCATCCGGATGTTGCGGAAGTTGTGGACTTGATCAAAACTAGAGTGGCATTTTGGATCAAGGCAAAGTTTAATGTTACGGAATACTCAGTGGAAGACTTCAAAAGGGGCATAGAGGTGATAAGGCGTAAGAGGATTTGACTGTAGAATTTTGGGAGTGTTGTGATTTCTATGTTTTGCACCTCCAACTGACCTGTTGGAAGTGTCCCCTCTGTTTTTTTTCGTTTCCCCTTTGCCATTTGGTCTCCTGCTCTTTTTTTGGGGTGGGACCTATGTGGCCTCCTCTCTCGATGTACCCTTGTCGAGCTTAATAAAAATTTTCCTTTTGCCGAGCAAAAAAAAAAAAAAAAAGCCAAAACGGTTATTTTTCCATTTTTTTATCAAACGTATATTTTATAGGACTTGGATACTCTTACTCCCTCAAAGGGTCTCCATATCTTTTTTATAACGGATGTTCGGGCCAGTTTGCGCATACCTCGACTAATTCTGGAGCTCTGAAGGTAACGACCGGGTATAACCCCAGTGGCCCCAAGGTTTGAAATATTTGGTCTCTATGAGAATGAAACTTGTGACCGCATGAAATGAGCACTTATTGCTTTCTCACAACCAGTTGACCAAACCCCTTGGGAGTAAGGGTCTCCATTGTTCTGTTCAGCCTATATATTGTTGATCTTTCTCGAGCTCACTTCGATGATTAAGATTGTTCATTTCTTAAGTTTATATAGTTGAGAAAATTAACCACCTTGAAAATAATGTGGACCAGGTTTAAGTTTGGACAAATAAGTCAAAGTAGCTTATTTTTTGTCCTTATTCAAATTTTTTTTGTATCACTTGGCTTATTGTCAATTTTTTAGGGATTATTGCATCCTCACGACAAGAGAAATCTAAAAAGTAAAAATTTTTGACCGAAATTCAATTTTTTTTGAATAAAGACGAAAATAAATCAATAAGCTAATTTTTTCGTCTTTATTCAAAACAAATTGGATTTCCGGTCAAAATTTTTTACTTTTTAGATTTCTCTTGTCATGAGGATGCAATAATCCCCAAAAAATTGATGATAAGCCAAGTGATACGAAAAAAAATTGAATAAGGACAAAAAATAAGCCACTGTGGCTTATTTGTCCGAACGGGCATGCAGCTTTTGGAGTTAACGCGGTTGTTAAGAAGTTTAAGTTTCCGATGTAGCTAACATTCAAGTTAATTAGAGATGTTTAGAAATTTTACAATATCCAATCAATATAACTTTTTTTTTCTCAGCAAACGAAACTTTTATATCACACTCGAAGGGATACATTGAGGGGGCTCAACCACGGTAAGCACACAAAGCTTACGCGATCAAGCAAAGGATAGGAAATAAGAACATACACCTTACAACATCTTCCAACAAAACATTGGATGAATACACACCTTACCGAAAATCACAAGCACGACTTACAACTTTAACAGCCTAATCCCATCCAAAAAGACCTTAAACTCCTCCACCTGTTTACACCATATTTCACCACCTGTCAATGATCGATCGAAAGGTGGTAATTATGAGAATGCTTCCTATTTTATTATTATTAAGTATTCGTATTAATATTAGAACTAGTATTAGTATTTCTTTTATTATTGTTATTTGCATGCAGGACATTTGGCTTGCTCCTACACATATGGAAGTTAAAAGGACACTTGTCATGCTCCTACACATTTGAAGGGAAGTGGAAAGTTATTTTGACAAATGGAAGCAAAGGATTGAATGAAGACTAGTGGAGAAGTTAGGAAGTTATTTCTTACGCTTGTTGTTTTCTATAAATAGTCTTTTAAGACTTCATTGTAATTCCTCTCCAACAAATCAAAGTCTATCTTTATTTGTCTTAATTTTTGGCACTACTAACCCATTCGGGTTATAATTAGGAGTAGGAGTAGAATTTCATATTCTAAGCTTAACTTAGGATCTTCGATGTGTCGCTCACGGCGATGGATCAATCGTTGAAGATTAATGGAAGTCTCTTCCATTTGTCTTCAATTTCGTTCTTAATCTCACATTTGACTCGACTGCCATTTCTCTTCCGGTGAAGTCCTGAAATACGGCGTGGAACCACGGATCCGTCTTGTGGAGACATGGCTGCATTCGCCCTTATTTTTGTTGTTGGCTTTGTTTCCCGAAATTTCTGTCGATTTCGATTGGGGGAAAAATTGGTAAACACCACCGTATACACCTTAATGTCGAACTTTGCCTTTACCCACATAGCGACTCTAGATTTTACCATTTCAATCTCTTCCCCAACTGTCATTGTTGCGTTGTTAAACACAACCTCGTTTCACGCGCACTAGCCATAATGACCACAAGGTCGCGAAGAAATTAAGTAGCTTCCCACAATCTTCTCTCCAAGTTTCTAAATCTATTATCCATCCACCACCTGAGATGATTATGCAGAGATTCAGGACATACCCATTGAACACACCATCATTCTAGAATCTGCGACCAAACACCCAACCAAAAAAGACAGTCCAATCAATATAATTTTTGCCGTGCCTTAAGTACTAGACTAGACAAGGTCCTAAACGTGAATGATCCTGATTATTAAAGTGAATCCGAGAAGGGCCACAACTATATAGACAGAATGGACCGTCCCGTCCCTTGGAGAAACTGAAGAGCTAGAGACAAGAGACTCCAATTCCTATTTTTACATCGTCCAAGCGCCCACTTTCGTTGAAATCTTAAACTTAAAAAAAAGAAGAAGAAGGAGGTTATTTTATTCTATATACACGAGTTATATCAGTCGTAGTGAGACGCGTCTCATCAAAATGGTAAAATACAAAGAGTATAAGAAGATTTTTTGATAGGCAAGAGTCAAAACAGATGACCATCTTAATTTTGCTCTAGCTTTAATTGTGTAAGGCTGTGTTACATGATTAAAAATCTGCAGAAGTGAGATAAAATGCATGCATTGTATTTTAAGCGTTTATAATAATGTTAAATTGTTTGTTATGTTATGAAAGATAATCGTTATACTTCTATGGACGATAGGCACCTTTTGCATCTCGGGACAGTGACGGCTCTAAGAATTCTTCTAAAGGTGGTCATTAAGAAAACCTGGTGATAAACCCGTTGAGACAAACTAAAGCTATAATTTTGGGTGTGGGGTGTTGTATCATCAGGACCGGCCGGCCTAGGGGTAAGCCCCGAACCCCCAAAAACAAATTCCATATAAATATAAATACGTATATATATATTTTTGGACACAAACACAACATGAAGGATTATTTTGGTTTATTGGTTAGTTGGGCACACTTAAGTTCCCTTATATTAAGGTGCACCTAGGTTCAATTCCTGTGCCCAACATTGAGAATTCATTTTTTCGGTCTTTTCCTTTAAATTCTCCCTCTCTCTCCTCTTTCGTGCAGTGCACCCACTTTTCGCTCTCTCTTTTTTATTTGTCCAAAAGTGAAAAGGCATTTGTTATTGGTGTCCATTTTTTATTTTGAGAGATACTTCTTCTACATCAACAATTAGGGTGTGTTCCACTCAGTAAAATAAGTATTTATTTTTTGAATTAAAGGTGATGTATTGTGAGAGAATGACCTACCTCGTAAAACGGAAAATAAGAACCTTAACGGCATGCCAAACTCCTCCAAAAAAAGAAAAAACAACTACTCCCATTTGCATTCACATAATAATGTATGCAAATATGAAAATTATACATGCATATGTATATAATGTATACACAGAACTCACCAATTTAAAAAAACTTCAATAAAAAAATTAACCATTTTTTAAGTCAGGTTTGTATTTTTCAAGTTGGTCCATAATATTTCTTATTTCAATTTATCATTAAATATAGAAAAATGATCAAAATAAAAAATGAAAGATAAAATAAATAGAAACCCATCAATTTTTTTGAATCGAATCATGCTTTATAAAGCACTATAACCCAAATTTCATTTTAATTTTAATTTTTTTTATAGAATTCAAATTAAAAGCACCTTGTGACCTTGATTTTTTTGCCTTGTATTTTTTTATGACTTAATAATAAGTGGGCAACCACGCTTGAGATTGGGCTTGGGCAACCTAAACGTTGGGGCCGGCACTATGTATCATCCAACTTCTCGGTTGGACGCTCTTTCTTTTTGTATTTTTATTCCTTTGTGTGGATGAGTAAGTTTGACTCACTCCCGTTGTTTACCCTCGATATACCCCTTTCGAATTTATAATATCGTTCCATTTGCTGACCAAAAAAAAAAAACCCCGTTGAGACAAACGCTATTTCATTAAAGAATTCTACCCAAATCTCAACTCGGGAAATACTGTAAATCCAAACCTCCCATTGGCACTTATAACCTTATTTTGGTAGACCGGTCTTGGCCTACATGTGTTTTAAGCAAGCTTATTGTCAATTCACTTTTCTAATACATATGGCCACCCTTTGCATAATGTAGCGCCCCTTCTGTCTCAGGACCTACATTAATATTGAGCATCGATCAATACACAGCCATGTTGGATGCGGGTTAAGGTCTTCTGCTTTGAGGGGATAAGTTTAGGGTGTTTTGTGGTGGTTTCCTAGTAGAGTTGGAGTTTTTGTTGAGGGGGTTCTCATCTGTTTTTATTTAGGGTGGCTTTTTTTGGGTTTGGTCGGCCTTAATTAGGGCTTAGGTGTTGTGTTTTTGGTTGGCATCTTGTCACACTTTTAATCTCTGTTCTTATTTTTCGAGATTAATAAAATTCTCTTTTACTGTTAAAAAAATTAAATAGAGTAACATCATGATCGATCAGTACTCGAACTACTATCAACCACAATGGTGGAATTGGACTAAACCATACTCCCCGACATATGATTTCGGTTGGTATCTTGCCAACTTGTAATCGCTCTTGGATCTCGAGTGGCATATGATTGTCATGGGATGAGGTGCCAACATAGTTGGGATGGCATCCTCCTATCTTGATGTCTCTCTCTTGTTCCGTTTAATCATTGTAACCATTTACATTTGATAATTAATAAAAACAATTTTCTGTTCAAAAAAAAAAAAAATACTTCCCGACAATTCTCAACAATAACAAACAACGTTATTCATACTTTTTATTTTCTATAATCAATATAGGAGAATAATTTCAAAAAAAGAAAAGGAATAGTTTGCAGTAATGAGATACAAATTTGAAAATCAGGTCATCTTCTAGAGCAAGCACGCCAACCTCTTCGTCTTCTATTCGTGAGATAAAATCACTGAATTTAAGGATTGGAGGGCCATGGTTTATCCAAAGCGCCCAAACTAGCGAGCTCCCTCTCCATCTTATGATCATCTGTTTGTACAAAAACAAAAGCTTAAACATGTTTAATTCGAGTAAATTAACAACCAAAAAGCTCGGTTCATTTGTCATCTCTAGGTACACGTAAAAATGATCTGAACAGTCGGTTGTACAAAAACTAAAGTAAATAAGCATGGTAAACTTACAAGGATTTAGGGGGCTCGGATATTGTTGGACAAGTTCCCTGGCAGCCACCTAGCTCGAAAGCTAATAGAATGATGGAGATGATCAAAAGGACTGGCACACCAACAAAAAGCTTTCTTGGACCCATTTTTTTTAACCCCTGAGGAAAACAGAAGTGCTACCAATTTGAAGTGTGTGTGTGTGGGGGGGGGGGGGGGGGGGGGGGGGGAAGCGGTTGTGTGGGGGCTGTTGTGGGTGGGTTTGGTTTTGTGTGTTTCAGTTCACCTTTTATAGGCCAAAAACAGGCTAGGACTTGGATCCATTTTCTAGCAAGGCTTGGACTTTTGGATGGTAAACGCCGCCAGAGTGCAACTGGTGAACAGATATCCGGTCCTAAGATTTGGAGAAAATATTTGCGAAATTTTAGGAATATAATTAGTTAGAATTAAATTCATAGAAATACAATACCTGAAGTAATTTCATTCATGTTTAGGCTAATTCAGTAATCTTACGCAAAAATAAATTATTTTGGAAAATTTTCAAAGTCAACATTTACTTTTTTTTATTGATTGAGCCAAGAATTTAAGATTCACATGAGTATAGGATGGATCAAATTCCTACTCAATCTGGTAATGTGATTTTTGCTCGGATGTATTAGCAGGAATTACAATTCTATTCATGTCTTTTCCAAACATGAGAATCCTAAAAGTATTACATCGATCAAATCCTGTTATATTTTCAAACATCAGAATTATGGAAGTATGACGTCATGTTGTCATTCTTTCTTAAGATTTCTGCCATCCAAATTCGGTAGAAATCACAACACGTTATCTATATGAGTCGCCATTACTTCTAAATATCAGTTCAACCAAAAAATACTTCTAAATAGATAGACTAACACAGTGATGCACTTGGACTAAACAATGTTTTCCCAACAGATTTACAAACAACTTATTTTCATTATTTCACTCTTTTTTTTTTGCAATAAAAGAGAAAACAGTACAGTACAGTAGCGGCTTTGCAATAGCTAAATTCTCCCAATAGATTTACAAACAACTTGTTTTCATTATTTTACTCTTTTTTTTTTTTTACAATAAAAGAGAAAACAGTAAAGTACAATAGCGGCTTGTAGTAGCGAGATTCGAACACGAACATCGGGAAATCTTGTCCACCACGCCAACCTCTTTGGCCCAAATTAAGCTTTTAATTTGTGAGACAAAATCATCCATTTTGAGGGTTGTGGCCCCAAGGATCATCTGAGTTAACAAGTTCCCTCTCCATCTTATGATCTGTTTGAACAACACAAATACTTGTTAGTCACACAATATTATGGATTGTAATTTAGTAATTAATGGCCATGATTAATCATGACGTATCGCTTGGCATCATGCCATGAGGATTTTGCAGAGAAGAACAGATTTTTAGTTTTTTACAAAACAAATATCAATTCAATTGAACGTAAGTTGTCCTGTAATGAACGAGAATATGAAAAATATATATATCACTTCAAAGATTTTGTTCTCTAGTTTTAAAGGTACGAGAACATTACCCACCTCTGTGATTGATTACTTCAGTGCAGTGAAACCAACTTAAAGAAATATACCCACTGAACGTACTAACTAGAGAGTAGGGTAACCTTCAACTAATGAATTCCAAAGTAGATGAAGAAATATAGGAATCCATTTCTTTTCATATTTGTATGGAAAAACATGTATAAATTTACGATTCAAATACAGCCAATATCACTGAGGAGGTTTGAAACTATGAGAGCTCAAAATTCTAAGTTATACCTCCAGGACAGTTTCTCAACTACGTAAACTTTCTTTAATTTTTTTTAATAATTAAGTGTTCGGACCAGTTTACGCACACCTCAACTAATCTTTAAGTACGTAAACTTACAAGGATTTAGAGCGCTAGAAGTCTCGACCAATTCTCTTGCAGCCACCTGAAAAGCCAGGAGAATGATAGAGATCAAAATGAATTGCAAAACGACAAAAAGCTTAATTGAAGCCATTTTTCTCTCGGTATAAGGAAAGGGCGTTATGGGTCACCCTTTTATAGCCCCAAAAACGGGAAGGATTGGCATTCATTTAGTTTCTACTAATTTAATGTCTTTGGCCCCAACAAGACTTGGACTTTTGGGTCTACGCCAGAGTTTAACTAGGGACATGACTCATGAGGGATATAACATTATTTTAAAGGGATTCTCTTGGGTCCTTAATTTGGAAATAAGGATTCATTTGTGCCGCGTGGAGCTCATCTTGATCATATTTCGCAAAATCTAAATTGTAGATATTTTCGGCCATAGTCTGTAATCAGTGTTAAAAACTAGAAAAAAGTTCCGTTTGCAGGGTCTGTTTGAAATTAAAATAAAGTTCCGTTTTAACTGATCCCATATGAGTTGATAACAACCCCTAGAGCTACCGGGCTAAAATGTTTCGAATAATAAACTCTACTAAACTCTCAAGTCATGCCAACCCCGAGGGCTACTGGGTTCACAAGATGAACAATCCTCCGAATTTAAAATAAAGGAAGTGGAAACGAAATTGAAAGACAAATCCAAGTAGAGGGCCATTACCTGCCACGCGTGGCAGTTCTAATTGTGGATTTGACTCATGAGTATGCACAGTATGGCCCTTTTTTTCTGTCATTTTTTATTTTTCAATACTAATTCGGCTTCTCTAGCTCCGGTTCATGCCGAGTCCGATCTTGCAGTACCCATATTGCCACATACGTCGATATATTTTTCTTGATAACTCAGAGTGTTCGACCATTTTGAGCGCACCTTAACTAATCTTTAGAATTGAATCCAGTTATGCTAATTGAGATTCATGTAATTTCCTGTTAATCTGTAAATTGTCCAAAACATTTTTGGAACTTGAGATTAAGTGCGGCAAGGGAGGGATGAAAAGGAACCATAGGCGTAGGCTTTTCCATGCACTGGATATACCAAGCCAAAGAAAAACGCGTGATTGAAATTTGAAACTGGAGAAGACTTATGGGGTTTCCTTGTCCTTGTGTTTTGAAATCAACTCAAATCGTCCAAATAATTGAGTGGTCCAGTGTCACAATACCGCAACCCCCATACGACTATATGCATACGGGGGGTTATTTGATGAGCTGACCTTGACAACCAATGGCTTTGGAACCTTAAATTTCAGGCTTCGTCTCTCACCACATGCTATCAATTCACGTGTGTGGCCTTTGCTCGGTTTTAGTTGGAATCCTAGCTAATCGACTATTTTCAGAATTACCCTTCCGTGTAAAAAAAATACAAATGGTCTTGGCCCGCCTCCGTGCGGAAGCTAGATCTAGGTCTCAGGCTTGTTAGTCCGATCATTATAATCCTGTCAGTAGACAGGTCAGACTCTTGAGCCTATGATCTAGGATAGCTCCCACATCGGGATTGGGTTAAGAGCGTGTGTATGTGTGCAAGAGGCTTTGGTTGGCTTCTTGTCTTCCAATGGTGGTTATTTTTTCCTTCTGCACTACAAGAAAAATGAAAATTGGTGACGAAAAAGTGGCGGCGAAATTTAATTCCGTCACTAAATGAGTATATTTGACAACGAAAAAATAAATTCGTCACTGTTTTGACAACTTCTGTGACGAAATAATTTCGTCACCAATTGTACCTGTTTAGCGACGAAAGAAAAAAATATTTTCGTCACCAAAGGTACCCATTTGGCGACGAAATACATTTTTCATCACCGAAAGCTTAAAAAAGGGGATGAAATTATTTTTCGTCACCAAAGATAATTATTTGGTGACAAAAAATATATTTCGTCACCAAATGCTTAACTTTGGTGACGAAAAATAATTTCGTCACCATTTTAACGCTTTCAACGAAGAAAAATACATTTTGTCGTCAAATGGGTACCTTTCGTGATGAAACTTATGAATTTCACTTTGTCACTAAATGTATCTCAGATACAACTCTTTACTAAATACTCTGATTGATATAATTCAAATTGGGTTTGAACAATAATCAATTGCGTACAATTTTAATGTTTATCAAAATTGCTAATTTTAATATTTAAAGGTTCAAAATTACATTCAAAATATATTTTCATGTTAAACATATGTGTTATATATTAGATATTTCAACTATTTATTGAAAAGTGTGTGTGGTGCGGTTGGTTTGAACTTGCGCGAAAAATTCAAAGGACTCGGGTTCGAAACACAGCAAGACCAAGAAAGAAAGTTTTTTTCCCATATGAAAATGTCTTTTGCAATAAAAAAATTTTATCACCGATATGACCCATCAGTGACGAATTTTTTCGTCATCAAAAAGCACAATAAGCAAGGAAAATTTTTTTGTCACCAATTATTCACTTTTTGGGGACGAAATATTTCATCATCAAAAGGCACTATAGATGACAAAAATAGATTTCGTCACCAAGTAGACACTATATTATTTATGACGCAAAACATGCAATTTGTGATGATTTTCATTCGTCACCCAATTGAATTTTTCCTGTAGTGTGATTCCTGGTGGCATATGATTGTCGGAGTTCTTTTTTGCTCTGCTTGACGCCTCATGCTTTGAATCCAAAACACTTTTGGACGATCCGAATGGGGGACAACACACATGGGTCAGTGGGATCCCCCATTCGTAAATTAAGGCAGCAACTTTCCATATATACTTGCATTTCATGTGAGACACAACAGGATAAATTAAGGCTGAAGTTCTTTCTAAATAAATTTGTCATAAATACAGCAAGTACTATTTACTTATCGTAACTTTTTTGTGTACTTTTGCATAAAACATTTTAGATCGAGGAATCATTCGGCTCAGAAAATGAATCGTGCAACTATTAGAAACGACTAGGTTTTTCCCGTCGTGCAAGCACGAAGATTTCGTGCTTGTGGAATCTTTTAAAAAAGAGAAATTGTAGCCGTAAATAATCTGAAAGTGCTTTATATACAGATTAAGAGGTATTGAATATAAGCCAAGTCAAAGCAGCTGCTTGTGCTAATCAAAATATCTGCGTACTAAGCAGACAATATTGCAAGTCACTTACATCAAATGATTTGTTATACCATCCTGCAACACCCCGATTTTCTAAGGAATTTAGGGTGCATTACCCTTAAAATACGCTGAATTTACAAACTTCTCGGTCCCTATTTGTCTTTATACAAAAATTACAACCTCACAATAATACAAAAATCTACACGAATAGGGCATTTAAATTAAGCACCCTACACACATCGGATGCCGTTGATTCCCGAGATAGGCCCCCTCGGTTTTTTTTTTTTTTAGAATTTTTGGACGGTATGTATATCATTTTCGAAAAATAAACAAGATTAGAAACTTACTGGACCAATTTTAGGCGTCCGAAAATTGGCAATCGAGACTAGTATTTGTATGGAGAATACTATATCCTTAAACCAAATTCGTCCCCTACACTGGTGCTCTCAGGTCTCTTGAACGTTTGCCTCCCATGATTATCCGATTTTTGAAGAACGGAAGTAGCACTACAATCTGTTCAACAGGCAAACCAGGAAACTGTGCAGAACTCTCTCAGAATATGTATGTTATGAGTGCATGAATTTTCATAACTAAAATGGGAGGAGATGGGTCCTATTTATAGAGAAGTAGGCACCCCAACGAAGAAGAACGGTGACTATTCTAAATGGTGTTAGAAAAAGATGCAACTTTTCGAAATGGTCTTAGCCGAAGAGACACCAATTGATCACTTGCCAATCAAGTATTTGGGCTTGCCTTTGGGTGCTAATCCTAAGTGTATCAAAACTTGGCATCCAGTGGTTGCTAGAATGGAAAAGAGGTTGACTGTGTGGCGTAGTAAATATAATTCTTCTAGCTGTGAACTTACTTTACTCAATTCATCCCTTGGCAGCTTACCCATCTACTTTATGTCTCTTTTCAAGATGCCAATTTCGGTAGCAAAGAGATTAGAGAAAATCCAAAGACAATTTTTTTGGGGCGATACGGTGGACAAGAAAAAGCTTCATTTGGTTAAATGGGAGATGATTGCCAAAAAGAAGGAATATGGTGGGCTAGGAGTGAAGAACTTGATGACTCAAAATCTTGCTCTCTTGGCCAAATGGTGGTGGAGGTTCAATAAGGATAATGATTCCTTTTGGGTGAAGGTTATTAAAGATAAATACAATCTGGAGCAAGGCTGTTGGTTACCTCGTTTGCCGGTGTCTGGTGTGGTCACGAATATCTGGAGAGACATATGTTCGGTAGGGGAAACATCTTCAAGTATTGGGACTATTATTCAGGAAGGTTTTAGATTGCAGGTTCATTCCGGACAGGAGATTTCCTTTTGGCACCACACTTGGATGGGGGAGACTACTCTTAAGGAGGAGTTCCCACGCCTTTACATGTATTCAGTGCAGAAGGATGAGATGATCAGTGTTGTAAAAGGTGGTAGTGGAGTGGGAAGATGGAATCTGCTATTTAGAAGAACCCTGTTGAAAAATGTATGCATTATAATTTGTGAAAATTTATATGCATCTCTATTAATTATTTTGATGATTAATTCAATGATATTTTTATTCGGCAAATACAAAATTATCGAAAAGTCGATTCCCGAACTAAATATTTTCGTGACCTTGAAATATAGCATAAAGTCTCTTGGATTCATGATTTATATTTACAAAGACTTTATTGAGCTCAATACATGCTTTAACGGATTTATTTAGATGAAATTGTGAGCCACAGGTTGATGAACCGGCTGACAAGCCGGCTGTCTGAACAGAAAGCTGTGACAACCGGAAACCATCGGACGACCACCCGGATGACCACTCTGTTAACGGCTAGTTCTAACGGCTAGTTCCAACGGCTAGTTCCAACGGCTAGTTTTAACGGCTAGTTCCAACGGCTAGTTCCAACGGCTAGTTCTAACGGCTAGTTCCAACGGCTAGTTCCAACGGCTAGGAAGCATATGGATGGCTATATAAGGCATCAAGAACTCATTAATGAGTAGATACACACAAGCTACAACATTCCATATTATTGCAAGAGCAATTTCTCAAAAGATCAAAGCCAAAAATTCTCATTGTTCTTCCACTTTCATATTTTTCTTGAAGAGAAAATTTGTACAAGTCGTGAGCGATAATTTTCATACCTTCTTCACATACTTGTATTTCCTAAGCGAGTGTTTGAGTCAAACACTTGAAAGCTTAGAAGACCAAATTCGGGTTGGAATTTGGGTGTTATTGTTTTTGAGAAGTTTTCGGAGAAAATTCTTGCGGTTGTGCTAGCTCCTTGGGAAAGCTAGAGGCGTTCGGTTTTTGTAAGCACCCGCAAGACTTACAAGTTGTAATCTTTTAAAGATTAGTGGAACCTTCAAGTAATTGCTTGAGGAGAAGTGGAGTAGGGCCGGACCGTGGACAAATCCGGACCAAACCACTATAAACGGGTTCTATCTCTCTATCTCTCTATTTTGATTGCATACTTATTGTTTGCATATATTGTTAGAGATAAATTTTTATCGGTGATTATTACTAGCAATCCTATTCACCCCCCCCTCTAGGTTGCATAATTTGGGAAACAATTGGTATCAAAGCCTTGGCTCTTGTTTGTAGATTTAACCATCTAAGAGTTAAGATCCATGGCAACTGTTGAAAAATGTATGCATTATAATTTGTGAAAATTTATATGCATCTCTATTAATTATTTTGATGATTAATTCAATGATATTTTTATTCGGCAAATACAAAATTATCGAAAAGTCGATTCCCGAACTAAATATTTTCGTGACCTTGAAATATAGCATAAAGTCTCTTGGATTCATGATTTATATTTACAAAGACTTTATTGAGCTCAATACATGCTTTAACGGATTTATTTAGATGAAATTGTGAGCCACAGGTTGACGAACCGGCTGACAAGCCGGCTGTCTGAACAGAAAGCTGTGACAACCGGAAACCATCGGATGACCCACCGGATGACCGGCCGGACGACCACCCGGATGACCACTCTGTCAACGGCTAGTTCTAACGGCTAGTTCCAACGGCTAGTTCTAACGGCTAGTTCCAACGGCTAGTTCTAACGGCTAGTTCTAACGGCTAGTTCCAACGGCTAGTTCTAACGGCTAGTTCTAACGGCTAGTTCCAACGGCTAGAAAGCATATGGATGGCTATATAAGGCATCAAGAACTCAATAATGAGAAGACACACAAGCTACAATATTTCATATTATTGCAAGAGCAATTTCTCAAAAGATCAAAGCCAAAAATTCTCATTGTTCTTCCACTTTCATATTTTTCTTGAGAGAAAATTTGTACAAGTCGTGAGCGATAATTTTCATACCTTCTTCACATACTTGTATTTCCTAAGCGAGTGTTTGAGTCAAACACTTGAAAGCTTAGAAGACCAAATTCGGGTTGGAATTTGGGCGTTATTGTTTTTGAGAAGTTTTCGGAGAAAATTCTTGCGGTTGTGCTAGCTCCTCGGGAAAGCTAGAGGCATTCGGTTTTTGTAAGCACCCGCAAGACTTACAAGTTGTAATCTTTTAAAGATTAGTGGAACCTTCAAGTAATTGCTTGAGGAGAAGTGGAGTAGGGCCGGACCGTGGACAAATTCGGACCGAACCACTATAAACGGGTTCTATCTCTCTATCTCTCTATTTTAATTGCATACTTATTGTTTGCATATATTGTTAGAGATAAATTTTTATCGGTGATTATTACTAGCAATCCTATTCACCCCCCCCCCCCCCCCCTCTAGGTTGCATAATTTGGGTAACAATTGGTATCAGAGCCTCGGCTCTTGTTTGTAGATTTAACCATCTAAGAGTTAAGATCCATGGCAACCACTAGTAATGTTTCTTGTATCGAAGGTCAATCGTCCAATAGACCTCCCTTGTTCACCGGAGAAAATTACTCTCATTGGAAAAATAGAATGATGATCTTTATTCAACCCACGGATTATGATCTATGGAAAATTATCAAAAATGGTCCCATTATTCCTACTAAGAAAGTTGGGGAAGAGACTATGCCTAAATCAGATAATGAGTGGAGTCATTCGGAAAAGGCTTCAATAGAAAAGAACTATAGAGCTATGAACCTTCTTTTTTGTGCTATTACTCCCAATGAATATGATTGTGTTTCCGCATGTGAATCGGCTAAAGAAATATGGGATAAGTTAGAAATGTCACATGAAGGAGATAGTCAAGTTAAGGAGTCTAAAATTGATATTCTTGTGCATAGCTATGAGCTCTTCAAAATGAAACCGGATGAATCTATATCTCAAATGTTTGCTAGATTTGCTAGTATTACTAACGGTTTAAAAGCTCTTGGAAAGATTTACAGTCAATCCGAAATGACAAGGAAGGTGCTCCGTTCCATGCCAACCAATTGGGACACTACCACCTCCATCATCCTACAATCCAAAGATTTCTCAAAATACACGATGGACAAGCTCATGGGATCTCTCATGACGGAGGAAATGCATCACAACCTCAAGGGTGAAAAAGAGAAGAAAGTTAAGGATCTTGCCTTCAAAAGTACAACAAGCAAATCAAAAAGCAAGGAGGATTCAAGCAACGAAAGTGAGGATGATGAAATGGCGCTCATCACAAAAACGTTCAAGAAACTCCTCAAAAATAGAGCATCTCGCAAAGGTAGAGGATTTTCAAGAAAAGATGGAGGCAAAGAAGAAAGTAGCAAAAAGGATCCAATCATTTGCTACGAGTGCAAGAAGCCCGACCACATCAAAAGTGAATGTCCATATGCCAAAAAATATTCAAAGAAGGACAAAAGGAGAGCTATGATGGCCACATGGGACAATAGTGACGATAGTAGCTCTGATGAGGACGATGAGCAACAAGAGGTCGCTAACTTGTGTTTCATGGCCATCGAAGAAAACGAGGTAGATCTCGACTCATCCTATTCCTTTGATGAATTGTTTATTGCCTATAAAGAGTTGAAAGTAGAATTTGAAAAAGTTGTTTCTAAAAACAAATTTCTTAAAAAGGTTGCTAAAGATCTCTCACTAGAAATGGATGATTTAATTGAAGAGAAAGATATTTTGGAGGAAGAAAATGAAAGTTTAAGAACCTCTTTGGCAAAAGAAAAAGAGTATTTGAAGGATACTTCCAAAAACGAACCTTTAGAAAAACAAATTGATGATTTAACTAATTCTCTTTTAAAACTCATTAATGGAAAAGAAAGTTTAGACATTCTTCTTGGAAAACAAATGGTTTCTTTTCACAAGGCCGGAATTGGTTATAATCCCACTCAACACAAAAATCTTTTTGGAAAAGATGTTCCTCCTTCTAACCATTCTAAATTGACATGTCATTATTGTGGTAAAATTGGTCATATTTCTCCTACATGTCCTATGAAAGGATACTCATCTTCTAATGCAAAAAAGGTTTGGGTTCCTAAGAACCGTATCAATGCTAACCTTCAAGGACCCAAGATGATTTGGGTACCAAAAGTCAAGAATTGATGTGCTATTGTAGGTATGCTTCAAAAGTTCTCTCAAGGAAGGTAGTTGGTACCTTGATAGTGGATTTTCAAGACACATGACCGGTGACAATAGGGCTTTCAATTCTCTTTCGCCTAAAGATGGTGGACATGTCACATTTGGAGACAACAACAAAGGCAAAATCATAGGAATCGGTGATATAGGTAATTCTCCTATTATTGAAGATGTTTTACTTGTTAGTGGTTTAAAACACAATCTTCTTAGCATAAGTCAATTATGTGATAGAGGAAATCGTGTTATCTTTGAAAAATCCAAATGTATCATTGAAAATGTCAAAAGCAACAAGACACTCTTCGTTGGACAAAGACTTGAAAATGTATATGTTTTTAATCTCAATGATTTAAGTAATTGTGATATAAAATGTTTTTCTGCTTTGAGTGAAAATAGTTGGCTTTGGCATAGGCGCCTAGGACATGCAAGTATGGATGCTATTTCAAAACTCTCTAGAAAAAATTTAGTAAAAGGTCTTCCTAAAATCAAATTTGAAAAAGATAGACTTTGTGGTCCTTGCCAACAAGGAAAACAAACCAAGGTTTCTTTTAAGTCCAAAAATGTTGTTTCAACTACTAGACCTTTGCAATTACTTCATATGGATTTGTTTGGACCAACTCGCTCTCCAAGTCTTTGTGGAAACTATTATTGTCTTGTTGTTGTTGATGATTTCTCTAGATATACATGGGTGATGTTCCTAGCTCATAAGAATGAGGCTTATCCTAATTTCACAAAACTTTGTAGAAGAGTTCAAAATGAAAAAGGATTTGTTATTTCTAACATTCGTACGGATCATGGAAAAGAACTTGACAATTCTTTATATGAAAAGTTTTGTGATGACCATGGTATTGGTCATAACTTTTCTGTACCTCGTACTCCTCAACAAAATGGAGTAGTTGAGAGAAAGAATCGTACTTTGGAAGAAATGGCCCGCACTATGCTTTGTGAAAACTCTTTGCCAAAATATTTTTGGGCGGAAGCCGTTAATACCTCATGCTATATTTTGAATCGAGTTTTAATTAGGCCTATCCTCAAGAAAACTCCTTATGAGCTTTGGAATGGTAGAATACCCAACATTAATTATTTTCATGCTTTCGGTTGTAAATGTTATGTATTAAACAATGGAAAAGATGACTTGGGTAAATTTGATTCAAAATCGGATGAAGGCATCTTTATTGGTTATTCTCTTACTAGCAAAGCATATAGAATTTATAATAAGCGCACTAATCTTGTTGAAGAATCTATTCACGTTTCCTTTTATGAATCTAATCCTTGTGTTACTAAGGATGTTGTTGATAATGATGACTTAGAAATTACACATGAGATTCATGACTTGACAATTCAAGAAAAAGTTGATGGTGATACTCAAGTAGAAAGCTTTCAAATCAAAGAAGATGAAGTTATTAATCAACCTCAAGATGCCATGGGAGACAACCAAGATCTTTCCAAGGATTGGAGATTCGTGCAAAACCATCCAAAGGACTTGATTCTTGGAGAAGTTTCGAAAGGGGTAACCACTCGCTCGTCTCATAGAAATTTTTGTGAAAATCAAGCTTTTGTTTCTCAAATTAAGCCTAAAAACTTTCCGGAAGCTCAAGATGATGAAAATTGGATTTTGGCCATGCAAGATGAGTTAAATCAATTTGAAAGGAATAAAGTTTGGGCATTAGTACCTAAGCCTCTTGATCACACTATTATAGGTACTAAATGGGTTTTTCGTAACAAGCTAGATGAATCCGGAAATATTGTTAGGAATAAAGCTAGACTTGTTGCTCAAGGTTATAATCAAGAAGAAGGTATTGATTTTGAAGAAACTTTTGCACCGGTAGCTAGATTAGAGGCTATTCGCATATTACTTGCCTTTGCATCTTTCAAAAATTTCAAGCTTTATCAAATGGATGTGAAAAGTGCATTTTTGAATGGGTTCATAAATGAGGAAGTTTATGTCAAACAACCTCCCGGCTTTGAAGATCATGTATACCCCGATCATGTTTTTAAACTCTCAAAAGCTCTATATGGTTTGAAGCAAGCACCACGTACATGGTATGATAGACTTAGTTCATTCTTGCTTGACAATGGCTTTACTCGTGGAAAAATTGATACTACTCTTTTCATTAAAGCCAAAGGTAAAGATATGCTCATTATTCAAATATATGTTGATGATATTGTCTTTGGTGCCACTAATGATAATATGTGCAAAGAGTTTGCTAAGTGTATGCAAGGTGAGTTTGAAATGAGCATGATGGGGGAGCTTAACTTCTTCCTCGGACTTCAAATCAAGCAAACTAATGAGGGGATCATAATCAACCAAGCCAAGTATGCGAAAGAACTTATTAAGAAGTTTGGCATGGAAGGATCAAAGCCAATGAGCACACCAATGAGCATATCAACTAAGCTAGACAAAGATGAGAATGGTAAGGCCGTCAATGAAAAGATGTATCGAGGTATGATCGGCTCATTACTTTATCTCACGGCAAGTAGACCGGATATAATGTTTAGTGTTTGCATGTGTGCTAGATTTCAATCATGTCCTAAAGAATCGCATTTAAAAGCTATTAAACGTATTTTTAAATATGTTGCCGGTTCTCATGACTTAGGATTGTTTTATCCACGTGGAGTTGCATTTGATTTAATTGGTTATTCGGATGCGGATTTTGGAGGTTTCAAAGTTGATCGTAAAAGTACAAGTGGGACTTGCCAATTTCTAGGGCACTCTCTAGTGTCTTGGCATAGCAAGAAACAAAATTCCGTAGCTCTATCTACCGCCGAGGCGGAATATGTAGCGGCCGGAAGTTGTTGTGCCCAAATATTGTGGATCAAACAACAAATGGAGGATTTCAATTTGCAATATGATCATATTCCTATTAAATGTGATAATACTAGTGCAATTAGCTTAACCAAGAATCCGATTCAACATTCTCGAACAAAACATATTGAGATTAGACATCATTTTATAAGAGATCATGTTCAAAAAGGGGATATTGAACTTAACTTTATTAGTACCGACAAGCAATTGGCGGACATTTTCACAAAACCCCTTGGTGAAGAACAATTTTGTTTCATTCGACGAGAACTCGACATGTCTAATCATTTATGAAAAAGTTTTGTGTTCTTGATGTCAAAAGTTTTTTTTGGATTCAAGGTTGAGTTGATTGAATTCGTAGATATCATACTTGATGGAGAGTACAAATGATCTTGATAAAGAAATCACCCTCCAAACATTTTATCATATGTTTCATTTTAGTGTGTTTGGTATGCAGAAAATCAGTTTTATGGTCTTTAATGCTACTCCTCTTAAACGTTTTCTGGACTTAACCTGCATTTGTCAGTCGGATGTCCAAGCGGATGTCCAACCGGACGACCGTGAGGTTGAGACTTATTCAAGCTTTTGCGTTGCTAACTCTGATTTATTAAGTCTGTTACACTTAGTTTGTATGAACTTCATGGCTTAGTGCTTAAATTGTCTCTTATATACTTCGCCGATATGAATTTCTTGTCTCTAAGCTTGCAGGGATAATCATTCTCGTTAATACCCCTCGCATTCTTTAAAAAGCTCTCTTTTAGGGGGAGCATGTATCAAGGGGACACAACAATAAACACCCGAACACAATTTTTTTTCCCCTATCCTATCTCTATTCGGTGCCGCATCTCCTATTATATCTCTTTCGGCGCCGCATCTCTACCGCATCCCCTATCCTATCTCTATCTCTTCATCTATCTCTCTTTCGGCGCAGCATTTCAAACAATTCGGCAATCTCATACTCTATAAATTCAAACAATTCGGCGCAGCATTTCAAACAATTCGGCGCAGCATTTCAAACAATTCGGCAATCTCATACTCTATAAATTCAACAACACAATCTCTATCTCTTCATCTATCTATCTCTCCTTCTCTCTCGGCCTAAATCTCTCCAAATCTCTATCCTTCCAAATCAAGCAATGGCAAACTTACCGCAAGGGTTACCGTTTGAGTTTCACGAAAGAGATGCCGAACGAGCAGAGTTCAGGTTGTTTATCCAAACCATTTGGATGCAACTCTTTATCTTCATTCTGCTGTGTGCGTTACTTACAATAAGAATACCACCATGGTTCGGGTGGAATGTAAATGTGGATACTCTGTGGTATTGGATTGGCATTGTAGCTGCCGCTGTAGCAGCCATTATTCGAGAATACGAAAATCAAAGACGCCAAGCTTTAGATGAACGAAGATAGAGTGCTACAGGGCAAGACCGGCATGGTGCTGGAACCATGGCCCTATTGTTTTTCTCTTTTTAGTTTTTTTTTATGATGTCACAGGGGGAGAAAAAGCCAAGTTTTAATTGATCTATCTTTCCATTTTTAATATTTTTAACCGTTGTAGGCTAATTTAAAAAAATTGCTCGCTATGATCTGTTGATTTAAAAAATTGCTTGCTATGATCTGTTGATTATTGCTATTACTCGTTGATCATAGATAACTGCTTTGGTGCATGTATTAAGGGGGAGATTGGCATAACTCCTACTTGCATAAAAACTGTCATTTTGTGTCATCATCAAAAAGGGGGAGATTGTTGAAAAATGTATGCATTATAATTTGTGAAAATTTATATGCATCTCTATTAATTATTTTGATGATTAATTCAATGATATTTTTATTCGGCAAATACAAAATTATCGAAAAGTCGATTCCCGAACTAAATATTTTCGTGACCTTGAAATATAGCATAAAGTCTCTTGGATTCATGATTTATATTTACAAAGACTTTATTGAGCTCAATACATGCTTTAACGGATTTATTTAGATGAAATTGTGAGCCACAGGTTGACGAACCGGCTGACAAGCCGGCTGTCTGAACAGAAAGCTGTGACAACCGGAAACCATCGGATGACCCACCGGATGACCGGCCGGATGACCACCCGGATGACCACTCTGTCAACGGCTAGTTCCAACGGCTAGTTCCAACGGCTAGTTCTAACGGCTAGTTCCAACGGCTAGTTCCAACGGCTAGGAAGCATATGGATGGCTATATAAGGCATCAAGAACTCATTAATGAGAAGACACACAAGCTACAACATTCCATATTATTGCAAGAGCAATTTCTCAAAAGATCAAAGCCAAAAATTCTCATTGTTCTTCCACTTTCATATTTTTCTTGAGAGAAAATTTGTACAAGTCGTGAGCGATAATTTTCATACCTTCTTCACATACTTGTATTTCCTAAGCGAGTGTTTGAGTCAAACACTTGAAAGCTTAGAAGACCAAATTCGGGTTGGAATTTGGGCGTTATTGTTTTTGAGAAGTTTTCGGAGAAAATTCTTGCGGTTGTGCTAGCTCCTCGGGAAAGCTAGAGGCATTCGGTTTTTGTAAGCACCCGCAAGACTTACAAGTTGTAATCTTTTAAAGATTAATGGAACCTTCAAGTAATTGCTTGAGGAGAAGTGGAGTAGGGCCGGACCGTGGACAAATCCGGACCGAACCACTATAAACGGGTTCTATCTCTCTATCTCTCTATTTTAATTGCATACTTATTGTTTGCATATATTGTTAGAGATAAATTTTTATCGGTGATTATTACTAGCAATCCTATTCACCCCCCCCCCCCCCCCCCCCCCCCTCTAGGTTGCATAATTTGGGTAACAGCAACCACTAGTAATGTTTCTTGTATCGAAGGTCAATCGTCCAATAGACCTCCCTTGTTCACCGGAGAAAATTACTCTCATTGAAAAAATAGAATGATGATCTTTATTCAATCCACGGATTATGATCTATGGAAAATTATCAAAAATGGTCCCATTATTCCTACTAAGAAAGTTGGGGAAGAGACTATGCCTAAATCAGATAATGAGTGGAGTCATTTGGAAAAAGCTTCAATAGAAAAGAACTATAGAGCTATGAACCTTCTTTTTTATGCTATTACTCCCAATGAATATGATTGTGTTTCCGCATGTGAATCGGCTAAAGAAATATGGGATAAGTTAGAAATGTCACATGAAGGAGATAGTCAAGTTAAGGAGTCTAAAATTGATATTCTTGTGCATAGCTATGAGCTCTTCAAAATGAAACCGGATGAATCTATATCTCAAATGTTTGCTAGATTTGCTAGTATTACTAACGGTTTAAAAGCTCTTGGAAAGATTTACAGTCAATCCGAAATGACAAGGAAGGTGCTCCGTTCCATGCCAACCAATTGGGACACTACCACCTCCATCATCCTACAATCCAAAGATTTCTCAAAATACACGATGGACAAGCTCATGGGATCTCTCATGACGGAGGAAATGCATCACAACCTCAAGGGTGAAAAAGAGAAGAAAGTTAAGGATCTTGCCTTCAAAAGTACAACAAGCAAATCAAAAAGCAAGGAGGATTCAAGCAACGAAAGTGAGGATGATGAAATGGCGCTCATCACAAAAACGTTCAAGAAACTCCTCAAAAATAGAGCATCTCGCAAAGGTAGAGGATTTTCAAGAAAAGATGGAGGCAAAGAAGAAAGTAGCAAAAAGGATCCAATCATTTGCTACGAGTGCAAGAAGCCCGGTCACATCAAAAGTGAATGTCCATATGCCAAAAAATATTCAAAGAAGGACAAAAGGAGAGCTATGATGGCCACATGGGACAATAGTGACGATAGTAGCTCCGATGAGGACGATGAGCAACAAGAGGTCGCTAACTTGTGTTTCATGGCCATCGAAGAAAACGAGGTAGATCTCGACTCATCCTATTCCTTTGATGAATTGTTTATTGCCTATAAAGAGTTGAAAGTAGAATTTTAAAAAGTTGTTTCTAAAAACAAATTTCTTAAAAAGGTTGCTAAAGATCTCTCACTAGAAATGGATGATTTAATTGAAGAGAAAGATATTTTGGAGGAAGAAAATGAAAGTTTAAGAACCTCTTTGGCAAAAGAAAAAGAGTATTTGAAGGATACTTCCAAAAACGAACCTTTAGAAAAACAAATTGATGATTTAACTAATTCTCTTTCAAAACTCACTAATGGAAAAGAAAGTTTAGACATTCTTCTTGGAAAACAAATGGTTTCTTTTCACAAGGCCGGAATTGGTTATAATCCCACTCAACACAAAAATCTTTTTGGAAAAGATGTTCCTCCTTCTAGCCATTCTAAATTGACATGTCATTATTGTGGTAAAATTGGTCATATTTCTCCTACTTGTCCTATGAAAGGATACTCATCGTCTAATGCAAAAAAGGTCTGGGTTCCTAAGAACCGTATCAATGCTAACCTTCAAGGACCCAAGATGATTTGGGTACCAAAAGTCAAGAATTGATGTGCTATTGTAGGTATGCGTCAAAAGTTCTCTCAAGGAAGGAAGTTGGTATCTTGATAGTGGATGTTCAAGACACATGACCGGTCACAAGAGGGCTTTCAATTCTCTTTCGCCTAAAGATGGTGGACATGTCACATTTGGAGACAACAACAAAGGCAAAATCATAGGAATCGGTGATATAGGTAATTCTCCTATTATTGAAGATGTTTTACTTGTTAGTGGTTTAAAACACAATCTTCTTAGCATAAGTCAATTATGTGATAGAGGAAATCGTGTTATCTTTGAAAAATCCAAATGTATCATTGAAAATGTCAAAAGCAACAAGACACTCTTCGTTGGACAAAGACTTGAAAATGTATATGTTTTTAATCTCAATGATTTAAGTAATTGTGATATAAAATGTTTTTCCGCTTTGAGTGAAAATAGTTGGCTTTGGCATAGGCGCCTAGGACATGCAAGTATGGATGCTATTTCAAAACTCTCTAGAAAAAATTTGGTAAAAGGTCTTCCTAAAATCAAATTTGAAAAAGATAGACTTTGTGGTCCTTGCCAACAAGGAAAACAAACCAAGGCTTCTTTTAAGTCCAAAAATGTTGTTTCAACTACTAGACCTTTGCAATTACTTCATATGGATTTGTTTGGACCAACTCGCTCTCCAAGTCTTTGTGGAAACTATTATTGTCTTGTTGTTGTTGATGATTTCTCTAGATATACATGGGTGATGTTCCTAGCTCATAAGAATGAGGCTTATCCTAATTTCACTAAACTTTGTAGAAGAGTTCAAAATGAAAAAGGATTTGTTATTTCTAACATTCGTACGGATCATGGAAAAGAACTTGACAATTCTTTATATGAAAAGTTTTGTGATGAACATGGTATTGGTCATAACTTTTCTGTACCTCGTACTCCTCAACAAAATGGAGTAGTTGAGAGAAAGAATCGT
The DNA here is from genome assembly GCF_030253575.1 of Rhododendron vialii. NCBI lineage: Eukaryota > Viridiplantae > Streptophyta > Magnoliopsida > Ericales > Ericaceae > Rhododendron > Rhododendron vialii. The sequence goes on along the minus strand of NC_080558.1, from coordinate 7,798,620 downwards.
ACTTTGGAAGAAATGGCCCGCACTATGCTTTGTGAAAACTCTTTGCCAAAATATTTTTGGGCGGAAGCCGTTAATACCTCATGCTATATTTTGAATCGAGTTTTAATTAGGCCTATCCTCAAGAAAACTCCTTATGAGCTTTGGAATGGTAGAATACCCAACATTAATTATTTTCATGCCTTCGGTTGTAAATGTTATGTATTAAACAATGGAAAAGATGACTTGGGTAAATTTGATTCAAAATCGGATGAAGGCATCTTTATTGGTTATTCTCTTACTAGCAAAGCATATAGAATTTATAATAAGCGCACTAATCTTGTTGAAGAATCTATTCACGTTTCCTTTGATGAATCTAATCCTTGTGCTACTAAGGATGTTGTTGATAATGATGACTTAGAAATTACACATGAGATTCATGACTTAACAATTCAAGAAAAAGTTGATGGTGATACTCAAGTAGAAAGCTTTTAAATCAAAGAAGATGAAGTTATTAATCAACCTCAAGATGCCATGGGAGACAACCAAGATCTTTCCAAGGATTGGAGATTCGTGCAAAACCATCCAAAGGACTTGATTCTTGGAGAAGTTTCGAAAGGGGTAACCACTCGCTCGTCTCATAGAAATTTTTGTGAAAATCAAGCTTTTGTTTCTCAAATTGAGCCTAAAAACTTTCCGGAAGCTCAAGATGATGAAAATTGGATTTTGGCCATGCAAGATGAGTTAAATCAATTTGAAAGGAATAAAGTTTGGGCATTAGTACCTAAGCCTCTTGATCACACTATTATAGGTACTAAATGGGTTTTTCGTAACAAGCTAGATGAATCCGGAAATATTGTTAGGAATAAAGCTAGACTTGTTGCTCAAGGTTATAATCAAGAAGAAGGTATTGATTTTGAAGAAACTTTTGCACCGGTAGCTAGATTAGAGGCTATTCGCATATTACTTGCCTTTGCATCTTTCAAAAATTTCAAGCTTTATCAAATGGATGTGAAAAGTGCATTTTTGAATGGGTTCATAAATGAGGAAGTTTATGTCAAACAACCTCCCGGCTTTGAAGATCATGTATACCCCGATCATGTTTTTAAACTCTCAAAAGCTCTATATGGTTTGAAGCAAGCACCACGTGCATGGTATGATAGACTTAGTTCATTCTTGCTTGACAATGGCTTTACTCGTGGAAAAATTGATACTACTCTTTTCATTAAAGCCAAAGGTAAAGATATGCTCATTATTCAAATATATGTTGATGATATTGTCTTTGGTGCCACTAATGATAATATGTGCAAAGAGTTTGCTAAGTGTATGCAAGGTGAGTTTGAAATGAGCATGATGGGGGAGCTTAACTTCTTCCTCGGACTTCAAATCAAGCAAACTAATGAGGGGATCATAATCAACCAAGCCAAGTATGCGAAAGAACTTATTAAGAAGTTTGGCATGGAAGGATCAAAGCCAATGAGCACACCAATGAGCATATCAACTAAGCTAGACAAAGATGAGAATGGTAAGGCCGTCAATGAAAAGATGTATCGAGGTATGATCGGCTCATTACTTTATCTCACGGCAAGTAGACCGGATATAATGTTTAGTGTTTGCATGTGTGCTAGATTTCAATCATGTCCTAAAGAATCGCATTTAAAAGCTATTAAACGTATTTTTAAATATGTTGCCGGTTCTCATGACTTAGGATTGTTTTATCCACGTGGAGTTGCATTTGATTTAATTGGTTATTCGGATGCGGATTTTGGAGGTTTCAAAGTTGATCGTAAAAGTACAAGTGGGACTTGCCAATTTCTAGGGCACTCTCTAGTGTCTTGGCATAGCAAGAAACAAAATTCCGTAGCTCTATCTACCGCCGAGGCGGAATATGTAGCGGCCGGAAGTTGTTGTGCCCAAATATTGTGGATCAAACAACAAATGGAGGATTTCAATTTGCAATATGATCATATTCCTATTAAATGTGATAATACTAGTGCAATTAGCTAAACCAAGAATCCGATTCAACATTCTCGAACAAAACATATTGAGATTAGACATCATTTTATAAGAGATCATGTTCAAAAAGGGGATATTGAACTTAACTTTATTAGTACCGACAAGCAATTGGCGGACATTTTCACAAAACCCCTTGGTGAAGAACAATTTTGTTTCATTCGACGAGAACTCGGCATGTCTAATCATTTATGAAAAAGTTTTGTGTTCTTGATGTCAAAAGTTTTTTTTTTGGATTCAATGTTGAGTTGATTGAATTCGTAAATATCATACTTGATGGAGAGTACAAATGATCTTGATAAAGAAATCACCCTCCAAACATTTTATCATATGTTTCATTTTCCTGTGTTTGGTATGCAGAAAATCAGTTTTATGGTCTTTAATGCTACTCCTCTTAAACGTTTTCTGGACTTAACCTGCATTTGTCAGTCGGATGTCCAAGCGGATGTCCAACCGGACGACCGTGAGGTTGAGACTTATTCAAGCTTTTGCGTTGCTAACTCTGATTTATTAAGTCTGTTACACTTAGTTTGTATGAACTTCATGGCTTAGTGCTTAAATTGTCTCTTATATACTTCGCCGATACGAATTTCTTGTCTCTAAGCTTGCAGGGATAATCATTCTCGGTAATACCCCTCGCATTCTTTAAAAAGCTCTCTTTTAGGGGGAGCATGTATTAAGGGGACACAACAATAAACACCCGCATCCCCTATCCTATCTCTATTCGGTGCCGCATCCCCTATTATATCTCTTTCGGCGCCGCATCTCTACCGCATCCCCTATCCTATCTCTATCTCTTCATCTATCTCTCTTTCGGCGCAGCATTTCAAACAATTCGGCAATCTCATACTCTATAAATTCAAACAATTCGGCGCAGCATTTCAAACAATTCGGCGCAGCATTTCAAACAATTCGGCAATCTCATACTCTATAAATTCAACAACACAATCTCTATCTCTTCATCTATCTATCTCTCCTTCTCTCTCGGCCTAAATCTCTCCAAATCTCTATCCTTCCAAATCAAGCAATGGCAAACTTACCGCAAGGGTGACCGTTTGAGTTTTACGAAAGAGATGCCGAACGAGCAGAGTTCAGGTTGTTTATCCAAACCATTTGGATGCAACTCTTTATCTTCATTCTGCTGTGTGCGTTACTTACAATAAGAATACCACCATGGTTCGGGTGGAATGTAAATGTGGATACTCTGTGGTATTGGATTGGCATTGTAGCTGCCGCTGTAGCAGCCATTATTCGAGAATACGAAAATCAAAGACGCCAAGCTTTAGATGAACGAAGATAGAGTGCTACAGGGCAAGAGCGGCATGGTGCTGGAACCATGGCCCTATTGTTTTTCTCTTTTTAGTTTTTTTTTTTTTTTGATGATGTCACAGGGGGAGAAAAAGCCAAGTTTTAATTGATCTATCTTGCCATTTTTAATATTTTTAACCGTTGTGGGCTAATTTAAAAAAATTGCTCGCTATGATCTGTTGATTTAAAAAAATTGCTTGCTATGATCTGTTGATTATCGCTATTACTCGTTGATCATAGATAACTGCTTTGGTGCATGTATTAAGGGGGAGATTGGCATAACTCCTACTTGCATAAAAACTATCATTTTGTGTCATCATCAAAAAGTGGGAGATTGTTGAAAAATGTATGCATTATAATTTGTGAAAATTTATATGCATCTCTATTAATTATTTTGATGATTAATTCAATGATATTTTTATTCGGCAAATACAAAATTATCGAAAAGTCGATTCCCGAACTAAATATTTTCGTGACCTTGAAATATAGCATAAAGTCTCTTGGATTCATGATTTATATTTACAAAGACTTTATTGAGCTCAATACATGCTTTAACGGATTTATTTAGATGAAATTGTGAGCCACAGGTTGACGAACCGGCTGACAAGCCGGCTGTCTGAACAGAAAGCTGTGACAACCGGAAACCATCGGACGACCACCCGGATGACCACTCTGTTAACGGCTAGTTCTAACGGCTAGTTCCAACGGCTAGTTCCAACGGCTAGTTCCAACGGGTAGTTCCAACGGCTAGGAAGCATATGGATGGCTATATAAGGCATCAAGAACTCATTAATGAGTAGATACACACAAGCTACAACATTCCATATTATTGCAAGAGCAATTTCTCAAAAGATCAAAGCCAAAAATTCTCATTGTTCTTCCACTTTCATATTTTTCTTGAAGAGAAAATTTGTACAAGTCGTGAGCGATAATTTTCATACCTTCTTCACATACTTGTATTTCCTAAGCGAGTGTTTGAGTCAAACACTTGAAAGCTTAGAAGACCAAATTCGGGTTGGAATTTGGGTGTTATTGTTTTTGAGAAGTTTTCGGAGAAAATTCTTGCGGTTGTGCTAGCTCCTTGGGAAAGCTAGAGGCGTTCGGTTTTTGTAAGCACCCGCAAGACTTACAAGTTGTAATCTTTTAAAGATTAGTGGAACCTTCAAGTAATTGCTTGAGGAGAAGTGGAGTAGGGCCGGACCGTGGACAAATCCGGACCGAACCACTATAAACGGGTTCTATCTCTCTATCTCTCTATTTTGATTGCATACTTATTGTTTGCATATATTGTTAGAGATAAATTTTTATCGGTGATTATTACTAGCAATCCTATTCACCCCCCCTCTAGGTTGCATAATTTGGGTAACAAACCCTACGTGATTGGGAAAATCAAGAACATGAGGATTTACAACAAAGACTTCAAGCAATGACCTTGGATCAGTCCAAACGCGATAAGTTGAAGTGGAGTTGGGCACCTGACGGTTGTTTCTCGGTGAAATCAGTGTATAACAAATGGGAACAGACTAGAAATGCAAGAAATCTGGTCTTCGAAACAATTTGGAAAAATCTCAGCCCCCCCAAGGTGGAGATTTTTGTGTGGATGGCCCTTCAAGATAGAGTGGCTATTAGATCCGTGCTTCAAAGTAGAAACTTGATCCTGGAAGGCAATTCAGTGCTCTGCCCGCTGTGTTCTCTTCAGTTGGAAACGCCCCAACATCTCTTCTTACACTGCCAATTCTCATGGAATGTTTGGTCTTTGATTCTGGATTGGTGGCATATGAATTGGGTGTGTCCTGAATCTCTGGTAGATCTTTTTACTTGGTGGTTTGATAATAGATTTCGGAACTTGAAGAAGCATTTGTGGGAAGCAACTTTCTTTGCCACAATTTGGTCCTTGTGGTTGATGAGGAATGACTATGTGTTCAATAACGCCTTGACAGGAGTAGGGCAAGTAGGCGAGTTGATCAAAACCAGAGTTGCAATGTGGGTTAAGGTGAAGTTCGATATTAAGGTATACACTGTGGAGGAGTTTAAGGGCTTCTTGGATGGAATCAGAAAAGTGAATTTGTAATGTGTTTCTGAGGAGTGGATCCATCCAACTCTCTGTTGGATGTTCATTTTCTCAGGTTTGTTTCTTTTCTTTTTCTTTGAACTCGTAAGCATTTATTTGCTTTCGGTGTTCCCTCTCAATGAAGCGTTGGCACCCATTGGTTTAGTTGCCACATGTTGGTTTATAACCAACTCTAAATTTAATTCAAAAGCTTTAATAAATGAAGTAACAAATTTAATTAATTACTACAAGTACCCAGGGCCGGCCCAAGGGCAAGGCCCAAGAGGCTGCAGCCTTGGGCCTCTACATTTTGGCAAAAAATGGGGCACCCCTTCTTAGATAAATATATATATATATATATATATATATATATATATATATATATTTTTTCTGTGGGCAATTATAATACCGACTCCTTTGGTGATACAATGGTAAAGTATTTGCTCTTTTACATAAGATGGTTAGGTTCAAATTCAGGAAGGGTATTTTTTTGAAGTGTCTTTTTGCCAAAAAAAAATTCCCTTGTCACATAAATTGGGATTGCTGTGATATATGGATAAGTATTTCTGTTTATTATTTTTAAATTAGAAAATTTATGTAAGACACTATTCCACCACTTGGCCTAGGCATCCAAATATTTTGGGCCGGCCTTGCAAGTACCCAACAAATTTTAAGCCTTAGAATCTTATGAACCCGCTGCCACACTCGGCCCGGTTCAGCAGCAAACTAAATAATTCTAAGTACTCCAAATATATTTATTTATCCACCGTAGGAAAAATAAACTACAACCAACATAAATGAATTTTTTTTTTTTTAGCCAATAGTTTGGATATTTGTGACTTCAAATATATTTTTTCCTTGGCATATTCACGCTAAGTTATTGGTTGGTAGATGGACTTTGAAAATTCTCTAGGTTAAAGTCAGAATGAAATATATTTGTTTTTCTTGGACAATGAAAGTAGTAGATTCGTTAAAGGACCACAAAGGGAACAATAACCTGAACGAAACCGGGTTTGGCTAATTGGGCATTAAAAAAAAAATAAAAGGCTTTGCCCTCAAAGAGGTCGCAAGTTCAAATCTTAAGAAAGTCAAACATTCCAAACATTTGGGCCATTGAAAGATTGCCCATCCGTTAGTTTTAGGGCCCCATGAATAGGCGAGCTTCGAACACGGCGGCCCGAGTGTCCCGCTATAAAAATATATATGTAAAGGACCAAAAATGGAACAATATGCCTTTATGCCGAAATTTCAAGGTCTTCCATTTCTTAGTTGGAAGTCATTTTGGACAAGTGAGATTAGATAACGCCGTCACGACCATCAAAAACAATAGGACTTGGATTACCCCGTTTAGTTGCACGAAAAAGATGAGAAAATCAACTTTTACATTGGAAAACATGCACTTTCTTCTGACATAGGTCTTGCCAAATGGAAAGATCTTTAGTTTTTATGCAAGGTTTCTTGTCAAAAGAACCCACGCAGCCAAATAAATTTTATTTGCTTTTACTTTACCTCACTTCAGCTTTTTTTGGAATTCCTACACAATATTTCCACAAATGAACGGAACCTTTGCATGGTTTTGCTCAGCCTATTCTGGATCTTTCTCGAGCTCACTTCGATGATTGAGATTGTACATTTGTTAAATTTAGTTGAGAAAATTAACTACCCTGAAGATAATGTGGACCGGATATTTTTTTTTGAATGGCGAATTTTTTTATATTAATTTCTTAACAAGGTACAAAGATTAACAGGATAAGGAGAATAGCACATATGCCAAGTCCAAGACTCAATTCCTTAATTAATTGGCAAGATGCCAACCAAAGAACAACTTAATGAGACAAGCCCAAACTCCTAAAAGGCCTAAAAACCCAAATAAAATGAGACAAACCCAAACAATTAAGCCCAAATCAAACCCTAACAAACCCCTAGACTGCAAGCAGCCGCCCCATCCGAACAGCATCAACCTGGATCCGAAACGCCGCCGCCGTGAGGACCACCGTGAACCCGCCGTGTGTCGCCGGATATTGTAATGTGCTTTTGGAATTAACCCGTATTTGTTAACAAAAACAAGTTTCCGATCAATCTAGCTAATATTGCAATAATTTTCTTCAAGTTAGAGATGTTCTGAAATTTTACGGTATCCAGTCAATATAATTTTTGGCATGCCATAAGTACCAGACAAGGTCCTAAACATGAATGGCCCTGATTATTAAATTGAATCCGAGAAGGGCCACAAATATATAGACGGAATGGACCGTTCCGTCCCTTTGAGAAACTGAAGAGAGACAAGAGACTCAGCACTTCCATTGAAATCTTAAACATTTTTTTTTTTTTTTTTGAAAAAAAGGGTTATTTCATTCAATATATATATAAAGGTACGAGAACACTTGGTGATAAACCCGTTGAGACAAACGCTATTTCATCTTCTTATATAGCTTCATTGTTCGTCTCCTAAGTGGGTAATTCGAAGGATAAAGAGAAATCGACAACAATCAGATGTTCGTTATTCAATATCTCCATTGATAAAGAGGGTGGGCCGAGCCGAAAAACCGGGTGGGTGTAGACTCTTCTCTTTCAATCCTTCCTTCTCTCATTCTAACCTATCTGCAGCAATCAGTATTCCGGAGGGCTCCCGTAAGTTCGATAAGAAAGGACTAGCATATCTCAAATGTTGATTCCGATTTTCCTACCACACCTGCTCCGATTAAAGAATTCTACCCAAATCTCAACTTGAGAAATACTACTGTAAATCCAAACCTCCCATTGGTACTTATAACCTTATTTTGGTAGACCGGACTTGCCCTATATATGTTTTAAGGAAGCTTATTGTCTATTCACTTTTCTAACACATATGGCCACCTTTTGCATAATGTAGCGCCTGCCGCTTCTGTCTCAGGACCTACATTAATATTGAGCATCGATCAATACATGGCTGTGTATCGCTCCTCATCCGTTTTATTTAGGGTGGCTTTTTTTTTTTTGGGTTTGGTTGGCCTTAGGGTCTAGGTGTTGGGGTTTTTGGTTGGCATCTTGCCACACTTTTAATCTCTGTTCTTATTTTTTGAGATTAATAAAATTCTCTTTCACTGTTAAAAAAAATTAAATAGAGTAACATCACTATCAGTTGAAGTACTATCAACCCCAATGGTGGAATTGGACTAAACCATACTTTCTGACATATGATTTCGGTTGGTATCTTGTCAACTTGTAATCGCTCTTGGTCGCTCTTGGGTCTCGAGGGCATATGATCATTATGGGATGGGGTGCCAATATAGTTGTGATGTCATCCTCATGTCGTGATGTCTCCCTAGCTCTTGTCCCGTTTAATTATTGCAACCCTTTATGTATGATTAATAAAAAAAAAATCGCTGTTAAAAAAAAAAAAACTCCCCGATAATTCTCAACAATATACAAAAAAATGTTATTCATACTTTTTATTTTCTATAATCAATATAGGAGAATAATTTCAAACAAGAAAATGAATGGTTTGCAGTAAAGAGATACAAATTCGAAAATCAGGTCATCTTCTACACTAAGCACGCCAACCTCTTCGTCTTCTATTCGTGAGATAAAATCACTGAATTTAAGGATTGGAGGGTGTGAACACCCCAATTTGGACCTATTAATTATTTTTAATTTGTGTCCTTAAGGCTCCCCAATGATGAAACGGAATCAAAATAGAACTTGGCTAAAGCTTGGAATGATGCCTCTTGGACTTTTTCAAATCAAAACCATTGTTTTTCCCGACACCTTGAGGGTAAAATGGGCACACATTTCAGCATATAAAATATATTTGAATGAAACTAACTGGGTTAGAAAGAATATCATTTGTTTACTCTTGTTTATATTGATGATATTCTTGTTTTCAGTAAAACACAGGAAAAACATTACAGACATCTTAGGATAGTATTTTAGTTATTTATAGACAATGGTTTAATTATTAGTAAAAAGAAAATGGAACTGTGTAAAGAATACATAGAATAATTAGGAGTAAGAATAGGAAAAGGCAAAATCCAATTACAGCCACATTGCACAAAACATCTTAGAATTTTCAGATAAGATAGAAGATAAGAAGAAACTTCAGTCGTTTTTAGGAACCTTAAATTATGCTAGACCATATATAAAAGATCTTAGCAAAATCATAGGTCCTTTATATGGTATGACGACCCCAACAGGCCAAAAATATTTTAACCAGCAAGATATAGATCTTGTCAGAAAAATTAAAGAGATTTGTAAAAATTTACCAGAATTGGAATTACCATTAGAATCTGATTATATAGTACACTACAAGAAAAATTCAATTGGGTGACGAATGAAAATCGTCACAAATTGCATGTTTTTCGTCACAAATAATATAGGTGACGAAAAAAAATTTGTCGACTAAAGGTTGTCGAGGATTCCTACCTGGTGACGAAATCTATTTTTCGTCACCTATAATGCCTTTTGATGACGAAATATTTCGTCACCAAAAAGTGAATAATTGGTGACGAAATTTTTTTCCTCACTTATTGTGCTTTTGACGACGAAATTTTTTGTCATCGGTTATTTCTTTTGGCAACAAAAAAATTCGTCACCGATGGGTCACATTGGTGACGAAATTTTTTGTCACCAATATAAGAAATCGATGACGAAATTTTTCGTTGCAAAAGATGTTTTCATATGAGAAAAGAAATCCTTCTTTTTTGCTCCTGCTGGGTTTCGAACCTGAGTCTCTTGAGTTTTTTGCGCAAGCTCTAACCAACTGCACTACATACACTTTTAAGTAAATATTTGAAATATCTAATATATAACACATATCTTTTAACATGAAAATGTATTTCAAATGTAATTTTGAACCCTTAAACATTAAAATTAGCAATTTTGATAAACATGAAAGTTGTAGGCAATTGAGTTATTGTTCAAACCCAATTTAATTATCCATTTGATGACGAAATATATTTTTCGTCCCCCAAAGTTAAGCATTTGGTGACGAAAAAAATATTTCGTTACTAAATTGCTTTCATTTGGTGACAAAATATATTTTTTGTCACCAAATGATTTTCTTTGGCGATGAAAAAAAATTTTGTCACATTTTTTAAGCTTTCGGCGATGAAAAATGTATTTTGTCGCAAAATGGGTACCTTTAGTGACGAAAATATTTTTTTGGTCACTAAACATGTATAATTGGTGACGAAATTATTTCCTCACGAAAGTTGTCAAAATAGTGACGAATTTATTTTTTCGTCGCCAAATATACTCATTTAGTGACGAAATTAAATTTCGTCGCTACATTTTCGTCACCAATTTTCATTTTTCTTGTAGTGGTAATAGAGGTAGATGCTAGTGAAAAAGGACGGGGAGCAATACTCCTTAGCAAACCTACCAAATATTCAGCAAAATCCACAGAAAAGATTTGTAGGTATTCCAGTACAAAATATAGAGAAAAAGGAAATCTAGCCAGTATAGATTGTGAAATGCTCGGAGTCATTAATGCAGTTAATAGTTTCAAGTTATGGTTATTCAAACCCTTTACGGTCAGAACAGATTGTGAGGCAATTGTTAAGTTTCATAAGCTTCTCAATGAGAAAAAGATTAGTAACCGTAGATGGCTTAATTTTGTTGATACAATAACAAGTAATGGCTATATAGTAGAATTTGAACATATTACAGGAAAAGAAAATACTTTAGCAGATTATTTATCCAGAGAAATAAATGCTAACATTTCAAGTTTTTCAGATGGCATCTTCATGCAATACAACCAGTACAACCAGGATAGATCAAAACTTTTTAAGCTTTGGTAGTGTAACTCTTAGGGTCTTTCCTGAACAGTCCAGATCCAAGTTCAGGTATCTCATCCATAATATCAGTGAAGAACAGAAGTGTCTTTTAGATAATCTTTGGGACTCTCATAAAGATGTTCCTAGATTTTTAGCTTGTTTAAATGCTTTAAATATTTTCTTTAACCAACAAAATGGGTCAAATCCAACAAAAAGATTTTCATTTTACTGTGTAGCAATAGGCCGTGTCCCAGGAATTTATTCCTATTGGCCAGAAGTTTTAAAACAGGTAGATGGAATCCCTTCCTCGACATGGAAAGGTTTTCATACTTTTGCAGAAGCAAATCAATGGGCCAATCGTACCATTGGAAATAATTTTTATATTTCAGAATCCTCCAGAAGATTAAATACTCATGCAGCTCTTGAGACTGCAGGTTTTGAAAATAACTAGGTTTTTAACCAGCCATTTTCTAACCAACCATTTTCTCAGCAAATAAGATTTTGTGGTCATTGCGAAATAATGACTAGAAATTTTAGACTTTTAAACAGAAGAAATCAAGATATAGAACAGGCTAATCAACAGTTGTTCAATAATCAACAAAAGCTTGAAGAAGAAATAACAACTCTCAAAAAGAAGTTGTTAGATTCAGAGAAAGAACTTAAGAAAGTTAGAAGCCCTTTTACCCCACTGGTAAAAGTGAGAAAGCGGTCTTCCCCACTAGAAGATGAAGAAAAGAGTGAGTGGAGTAAGGAATATGGTCCAACAGACAAGCAAAAGCAACTACATTTCTTTCCAGATTTCCTTCAAAAATCATCCATCATATTCAGCACTTAGCCAAACAAGATAGAGTTCATTTCCAGGAATTCTTATTCTCAGAATTAGTCAAGATCAACCAGAATGCAGGTTGTATTCCAGGACTCACTATTTCCTGAAAAACCCTTTATCTACGAGAAAAAGATGTTCCATGGCTGAAAATTAAACCAACTTGTATTCAGACTCCTTTGGAATGGATGACCTGTACATGCCAACTCGTATACAGCATCCCCATGGCCAACATTGATATGAAGCACTTCAAACCTTTTTATCTTACCTTAAAAGATAAACAGGTGGAAATTACAGAAGTTACTCTTTTGGATTTTGGATATATTCAACAAATTATATTCCATGACCCAGAAGACACTAACAAATTTGGAAGAAAAATTGTAGCATGTGTTCTTAATTCCATGGCAGATCAGGGTATAGCAGTTGAAGCAATTGTGGAATCAAAACTTCTAGAATGGACATCTACAGGACAACTCATCCCTGCCTACCACAATATTCACATTAACACAAATCCTGCAAATACAATCCTCAGAAGAATTTATCATTGCGATAATGATGAACCATGGATCTGCGAAGCAAGCTCAATTAGAAAACAGATCAGGCATGCTATTGCCTTCACCATAGTTGAAGGTTTTCACTACGATAGTCTATATGACTATGGAAAGGCACCCCTATTATGTGAAGACCTATTTCAGAAAATTAGGTCTAATGATCACCTTCCAGAATTAAAATTTCAGTTTGAAATAGGATATGATAATTTAGTCAGATATTATATGGAACAGAAAAATCAGCAGAGGGCAATGCTAACTGGAGAAGATCTATCAGATCCATCTGATCCTGGTGGAGATGAAGATTATGATTTTGATGACGAAGCCATCCAGAACCTCAATAATGCAATGGAAGGATAAAGATCAAAGATGAAAGTATCCCGCCATGATCGACAGCAATACTGTCATCACATGGGTCGATACTTTGCTAGCAAAAGCAGTTTGGAAGTATCTACCGAAAGCAGAATACAACTGTTCCAACCACTCTCCACCAGCCAGAGAAATAATGATTCCAACCACTCTTGGTACACCACCTTTGGACATATCTGCAAATATCAATAATGAAGACCCTACTTTTCAAAAGAAAGTTGAAAGATGTGACGATGCGGGCCAGTGATCACGCGGCATCTACTTTTCTTTTAGAAAAACCGGATCTCCTTTCCTAATAGGTTACCAGTCATCTTATCTGTAGGAGTCTATAAATAGGGTCAAGTCCCTCAGTTGTAACCACGACTCTCCTGGCATTTGAACACTTGCTATCTGTAAGCATTTGTTGCAATTGTAATTGGTCGAGTCAATCTTCAGCAATTGAGTCTTTGTAATTAGCAGCTTTCAGAAATAATGTAGTAAGTTTCTCTTCAGTTCTTTATTGTTCGTTAGGGACTCCCGAAAAGGAATACCGCCATGATCATAAACAATATGAGTATTGTATGAACCATATGTCTGTATTACCCAAAGATTTTAATCCAGTTTTTATACATCACTGAGACCTCAAAATTCACAAATTTTAAAAGGAGTAATGACTTCAGGCCTTTAAACCATAAAGCCTTCTTGAAATTTTGACCCGTTTTGCCAAAGATTGGCATTGAGGGAATATAGTATTCGGAGATAGGTTAAGAAGGAAAATAAGAAATCTCTTTGGATAAAATTTTGACACATAAAGGGAAGTGATAATGAAAAGAAAGATTAATCAATGGGTAATAGGACATATGATTTTATATACAATATACAAGTTGTTTTAAATAGTTTATCTGGATCATGTGGTGGTAAGTACCGAGTAGGATTCACAAATATTTGATTATCTGCTTTTATCTTTTGCATGCATGAACAAAGAAGAACACATCTTGATTTATATTCGTAGACTAGAAGGAGAAATACTTACTCAAAACCTTTTGATAAATAGACTCTCAAATACAGCCTTATACACAAACAGACCTAGATCTAGTAACACCCTTACTAAGTTCATAGGAAAAGAACAGGATAAGCTCAGAGAATTAGAAAAACAGTTGGCCGAAGTACAATTAATTGCAGTACAGCAGAGCAAAACCATTCCAAAATTAATTAAGATTAAACTATAATAACAAATAAGTAAAAGGGATAAAGTGTAATTATTTAGATTTGTCTCTATAAGGATCTCTATCAGTGTCTCTACTCAAAGCAGAACTGTACTAATATAATGTCTTTGGCACTGCCAAGACTTTTGACTTTTAGGTCATCGCTAGAGTGCAACTGGTGGCAAGAGCAACTTAACAGTATGGAGAAAGAATGTTAGGAATTTAATTTATATTCAACAAAAATGTTTTAAGTTATTAGGCGGAGAGAGCCAACAATATATTTGGTGGTCTATCGTTCTTTGTCTAAGCAATATGATATTGTAACATCTTTTTATTCTATCATCATGCAACTTTATTATTTGGATTGTTAGCGTGGATGTTAGTGGTAATTAAATTTTTAGAATATGGCATAGAATGAGTCTCGTCTTGATGCCTTAATTATAAATGAAAAATTATAACATGGGATAGAATGTTCAATCTAGAAGTTTAAGCTATTAATTGAAAAGATTCACATATTATATTAAGTGTTCACTCATTTCATGCCCAGTGGATTTTTGATTGTATTCCTTAAAAGGATTCTCTCATGTACTTAATTCTGGCCGGGATGATATATTCATGGCACTTGGGACCCACGTTAATAATAATAGTGCATAGATCACCGTTTAAATTAAAACTTACAATAATTCGATAATTGTAGCACTCCAATTTAATCTTATTTGGTGATAGACGATATGATTTTAAAGATAAATGTGATCAAATCGTGGGTATATGATCATCGGATTATTCATAGTTTTTTCAAGAATATTTATTTTCCATTTGCAAGATTAACTTGGTCGACCTCAGATTCAAATAAGGGAATGTTGACACTTGACCCAAAACAAATTCAAAGAGAAGTCCAAGAAGAGGTGTTCGGCTCCAAAATGGCTCAAAAGACTGAGCGGGCATGCTAGGACTTGTCGCGTCCAACGTAAAGGACTGAGTGCCCCTTTTCTGACTTCTTAACCGTGAGGGCAAAAGTGCTACAAACCTAAAGGCTGGATTGCAGTGTTGGTTCATGGTTTTGCCTCTACGAGCGAGGACTTAATAATTTCCTAACCGTGTAGAAAAAGAAGTAACAACGTAAGAATAACTTAATTTTATCGTAATAATAAAGTTGGGGGTACAAGAGAGATATGAATAGCTTTATTATGTCGTAATAATAAAGTTGGGGTACAAGAGAGATAGAAACCCGAATTACTTGAGGAAGTAATCGAGTGAAGGTGAGGAAAGTGAGATAGTTGCTTCGCTGGGAAGGCTTTGGTTTTAAGCGTTAAGCTTGATTGGTGTGTGAACCCTTTTTTCTTCTTGACTTCTAATATTTATAGGCAAAATGCTCCACGGTCTTGGATGGGATGGATTTCCCGCCTTGCATCTTGTGCTGACACGTGTCTCGAGTAGCTTCCAGATCTTGCCAAGTATCCAAAATAACTACCCATTAACATGTTTGATGGGATCATGGGTGATTATTGGGAGTAAACAATATTTACCCATGGGTTAATTCCTGATCATGGGCAGTTGACAAGTAATGGATCACCTCATGCCCTCTTTTCGTGGGTTATTTGGAACTACCAGCCATTTGACTTGGTCAAATGGCTTCTTGCCAGGTAACAAACATTTCTCCCTTTTTCCACTTTTCATGGGTCACTTGGGTAATGGGCTATTTAATTAAATTAAGTGGCTTGCTAACATATTTAGCCCACATCAACACTTAATAAGTCATGGGCCAACTGAATTCTTCTTGCAAATAGGCCCAAAAACTCTTAAACTCGAGCCCAAATCCAACTGAAATTAATAGGGCCCAATTACTCTTGCCTTGGCCCGTTAATTTTTTGGTTTGAACAAATATATTTCTTGGCCCAACTTAATTGATTTCAATTAAATGGCTGTCCAACACTGGACTAGGGTTGGGTGCCAAAAACGGGTGTAAACAATGCTCCCCCATGCCTTGATCTTGTTCAAGATCTAGGCTTGTAAGTTAGGACAGAGTATAGTTTTTGGCAAAACCAAACGAGTCCTTATCATCGGGTTTGAAAAAGTAAAAAGATAATTAGGCTTAACTTAGCCTAAATATTCTTTCAAGTGTTTAAATTTTAAAAAGATGATCAGGCTATATAGTTAAGCCTAACCTCTCAAATCTCAAAGTACATCTTCTAATTAGGTTTGGACTCTTCACCTTTGCCTTGAACCAAATCCCAACAGTTTTGAGATAAAAATCCAACCGAAGAGTCCCATCAGCTGTGATAATTACCACCTCTTTAGGCCTAGGGAACACGTGTCATTGCCCCAGGCCTTACATTGGCCTCCATGCAGCTTTTGAAGCCGTCAGGACTCTTCTTTGGGCCAATCAAGAGTGTGTGGGCACACGCCCCGAAAATTCCATTTTTCGTGCATAAAATCAGGTGCGCCCTTTTGGAAAGCGAGGTGAAACGCTTACAATTCAGAGTCGACACTCGGGTCTTGCAGTATGCACCCAAGGAACCGAACTTGAAACGTTTGATGTGTTGTTTGATTTTGAAAAGGCATAGACTAGACCGTCGTCACCTTCGACATCTGAGGTTCGGGAGCTAGGTTACGAGAGGGAAAGGGTTTTATGGCACTCCTCTCGCCCAATCCGGAGATCGGTCTCTACTCGGGCATCTTTATAAAATGTTCGCATTTTTCTCTCATTAATCATTTTTTTTGCCAATTAGGGCGAGGGAACAGTTAAAGTGAATTAAAACTGTAACAGGTTGCATTTACATGGCAAAAATGTGAGGGATGATTTATTTGAAACAAATGATAATAGATTGAGAACAAGCACCTATGAATATTTTAAATAAACTGGAACACGATGTCCCAGAATAACGCACGCAGGAGAAAACCTGTATGCATTGGCTAGGCCATTGCATACAGAGGTAACCTGCATACTTCACCATAGGACTGGCGTGCGCCGGTAGATCTAAACTCACAGCTCCTACTCTCAACCCTCTGGGCTCTAGAAAGGACCAGTGCACACCCAGAACAAACCACGCAGTTTATAGAGCAGAATATATATAGTTACAGGCAGCAGAGATGGTTTAAGAGCCATAAAATGAACAGAACACCTCATAAATAGTGTGGGGGATATAAATAAAGGCTAAGACTTAACTGCCATGCAAAGGTCAGCCACTGGGCTCAATACCACTGCCGTACGCCAGTCATAGAAGGTCGTATGCTAGTGACATCTTCTATCCAGTGCTTGGCTTTATATCTTCTGAGCTCTGGAACATGACCAGAAGACTTCCAGAGGCATTCCAAAATGACAGAAATAATATTAAGAAAGTAAAACTAGCAACTTTAACTATGGAAAGCAGTAAACTGGTTATTAGGCATGCTCACAGTGATGAATAGACAAGAAATAAAGTATAAAACAAAAATCCTGACCCTAGTTCACAACTGGAGTACGCCAGTTCCGAAGGGCTCCGAACTGGAGTACACCAGTTCTAGACAGATCCCAAACAGATCAAATTAAAAACTGTATGTACTGTCACGGAACGGCGTACGCATGCTTATGACTAGCGCACGCCGATTCTAGTTAGAAACGATTTTTTTTGTTTGAAACCTTGCTAGCTTTAGGGCCAGGACTGGTATTGTTTACCAATCTTGACCCTGCCAGCCCCCCCGGCTCCTCAGGGATTAGAACAAAAAGTTTACAAAGATTGGTATACCTTTGATTTAGAGCTTGATGGAATGTTTGAGCTTTGAATTTGGAGTTTGAGGGATAGGTGATGAGCAAAAAGGGTATAGATAGTGTGTGGGAGAGTGTCTTTTGCTTAATCTTTCAATGAATGAAAGAAAAAGGAGCAAAGGCCAAGGAAGAAGAAAGAAAGAACTTGGGAGCTCTTTATGAGTGTAACCCTTGCATACAAATACAAGGGGGGTATATATAGGCAATGAATGACTGAAGGGGGGAGTGTAACCAGCTGGGTTAAGGGCTGGTTAGCCTTGAGAGAGAGTCTCCCATGCATTTAATGAAGATGAGAGGTGATGGAAAGTATGTGGGGGAAGGAGGGAACATCCCCTTCGCGTATCCACCCACCAGACGAATGTACAAGATTCTGGGGGGGCCAAAAGTCTTGTGCACATGGTTGAATAAAGGTGATTTTACTAGCTTTGACTAGAGTACGCCAGTAGGTAACTGGCGTATGCCAGTTCAAGCCTGGTCAACGGGAAAATTTGATCGATGACTGACGCATGGCAACAGACCAGCGCACGCCAATATAGTACCAGCATATGCAAGTAAGGCTTTGTTAAGGCCTTTTGGTTCTAGTTTAGAGAGTTTTGAAAGGAGTCTAAAAGGGTTTTGGAATGCTTAAAGCTCAAACATACTAACATTTTCGGGGTGTTCTTGATCCGTTTCATCATCGAGGAATCAAATATTGTAAGTAAACTAATATGGAAAGCCCAAAATAGGGTGTCTATATAATGTAATCTCTTCAATTGCCATTTAAATTTTGAACATGAGGAGTGATAAGTGCAACGACATCCCTTGAATCTTGCACCGTTCCTCATAAAACTCCATTCTTGTGGCTTTATTCTCTCTCTCTCTATATCTTCTTAGCCTTCCCTCTTCTTATTCGAGAAAAACCCAGAAACAATCCTAGCTCACCGTTGTACCCATTTGAGCCTATGGTCTGCAACAAGGATGGCCACCCACAAAGCCAATGCTCCTCCCCCAAACCCTAACAGTCGTGCAGTACAGATTTGAAAGATTCTGGCTGAGGAAGAGATAGCGATCACCAACGATGTCCTAGTGGTTGCCATCGCTAGCTGATAGGTTTGGGCTCGGCCCTGCCTTCTAGTTGGGGTTTCCATCTCAACTCACTCCCATGTACCCATTGGCGGAAGAAGTCCTTCCCTTTGAATCTCTAAGCCTTGACTGTAGTCGTTTTACCACAGATATACCCAATAGGCTTTGGTACAGGCTTGACGCCAAGCATGTTGAATGGCTTGATCGGGTGATGGAAGCCAAAGGCGATTTGTGGAGGCAGATTGGGATCTGGGATGCAATTCTACTGATCAGCAGATCCCTGATTGGTATGGATAAACATCTCTTCCTCGCCACTTCTCAGTTCTGGTCTGTCACCACGAACTCGTTCCATTTTAAGGTAGGCCTTATGAGCCCCACTCTCCAAGATCTTGCTTTTCTGACAGGCCTCCATCCCCATGGGATAGAGGCCAATTATTTTCTGTTACAAAAAACTCCCTATTTTGAATACAAAGAGCCCTTGTCCTTCAACCCCTTTATAAACCACTACACCAAGAAAGGTCCTGTTGAGGAAGATGAGCACGTAGCCTTCCTCCTATATTGGTTGAACAAATTCATTTTCTGCATCTCTGCGAATAGGGTTACCAAAGATTTCATTGACTTGGCCTGTGCCCTAGCTTCTGGGCAGAAGCTGGCAGTAGGCCACCTGGTCCTGGCACACCTTTACCGAGGTATGAAAGAATTGGTAAACAACAAATTTATTTTTGCCCCCAGTCCACTATGGATCATAACCCTTTGGTTATGGTCCTATTTTCTCAAACTAGCCCCACCAATGAGCAAAAACCCAGAAAATACTTGTTATGGTCTTCACTATGTTGACGCCCATTGACCTAGGTATGCATTCGGTGTCTGCTTCAAATTCTTCTATCATGAACTCACTGGGATGGGAAAGAACTGGACACCTTTCATTAGAGACATAGTACCTTGGTGGTTGAAGAGAGGTGCTTCAGACCCTGGAGATGATTATGATGATCACATGGAGATCTGGACCAGCTTTCTGATTTCCAGGGACCTCATGTACGGCATGGCTTTCACTCCAACCAATTACAAATGTGGAGTAGAATACTACAACGCAGCCCAATTTGCCAGGCAATTCGGCCTGTGTCAGCTCACTCTTTTACCTCCATATCAGTCTTTGAATGAGGACTTCACTGATAGACCCGTCATTCAACCAAGGGACTTCGAAAGAACTAGGAATGTTTTGCCTGAACTCAGAAAGACCTTTGCCCTTCATCCTAATGTTGAACGGATCGAGAAAGGAGCCAAATTTGATAGTTGGTGGGGAGGTTACACAATGATGCATTTCTCAAAACCATATCTGGATGTCTTGACCACGCTTCTGCCCAATACTGCTAGAACACCTGAACCTGGCATTCATATGCCTCTGTAGCAAATCAGTCCTTCACCAACCCTGAGTATAAAAAGAAAAGGTAACTTAGAGGCTCTTTATTGCTTTATTCTCCTTTTAAGCCTCTGAAGTTTGGACGAAATTTCCTTCATATTGGCAGGTTTGGGAGATGTGCCCAAAGACGTTCCTGCAGCCCTCTCAGCTCCTCAAAGATTAAAAGATTAAAGAGGTTGAAGACAACTGCCAAAAGGCAATGGCCAAAGGTATAAACTCTTTAGTCCTTTGTTTAATCCTTCAGAATAAGGTAATAATGCTTTTATCCCTTCTACAGGCATCAGAGATAGTGGTTGCTAGTAGGACAAGGACAATACCAAGACCAGTTCTCTTGAAACTGACCCTTCATAGAAGGTTTGCATTCTCCTTATCTCTATTCCTCGTGCTTTATTCGAATGCTCTATTAACTTTCCCTCTTATAGGCCACCTCCAAGATGACTGAGAAAGAAAAATTCCACCCCAGCTGACTCTGAAAACACCGTGTTTGCCACATAACACAATCCTATCGTAAGGATGTATTGTGACACGAATTTCCAAGCATTTATGGCTCCATATCATCATCAACTTCCCCTTGTTTTCAATCATCAGGAACTCGATGATTACTTTGAAGAAAAGGTAGAAGCAGAAGACAAAGGACTAAACATGCCTGAATAAGAACCTGAACATGAAGCATCCTCGAGGACTCTAAAGAAGCCTAGATCTCCAGTCACCCAGTCCACTCCACCCACCAATCCTATCGTTGAGCTTGAGTTTGTCAATGTGCAAGATGAGGAGGAAGATGAAGACCTGGATTCTTTGTTCAAATCTGCCCAGGACTTGTTGAAGGCAGCCACCTCTGGTACCTCAGGTAGTGGCCTTGGTTCAACGTCTCAGTCTGAGTTCACTCCAAAGGAGGTTGGAGAGGCCAAAACAACCCTCAGGATGGCCCTTCTACAGAGTTTTAAAACTGTCATTCACGCTGCCCGCGCCTCAAACACCAAGAAGGTCATGGATGTACTGATAAAATCTCAGGCCTTGGGAATAGAGGAAACCTCCCTTCAAATCTTCCAAAAGGACTTCCCTACCATGATCAAGTCCCACGACTCTTCCACCTATGAACTCAACAACATAAGTGCTAAGCTGGCTGAACTAGACGCGGTTGACAAGGAACTGACAAGATTTAGCTCTGAATGGAACCAGTTGAAGGAGGACATTAAGGTCAATGAAGCAAACATTACTGCTACTTCAAATGAGATTCAGGACCTCAAGACCAAACTGGCGCAAGCTGAAGGCCGCTTGGAAGACCTTCTGGAGGAATCCAAGAACTTGACCAAACATCATGATGAGCTAAAGACTGGATCAAAAAGTCAGAAGAAGTTCCAAATCTCCATGGGCAGCGGGAGACACTTGAAGCCCAACTTGCTAGCTTTGACATTTTTTGGGAAAACCTCAAAAACAGTCTCAAAGGCCTTTAGTAGGTCTCGTCCTCAAAACTTGATCTTTTTTTTGATTTGGGCTTGTAATAACTTTAAATTTGTTCTTTTTGTGCCTGGCTTGGAACTTTCCTTTAAATGGCCAAAGGCACTGGTTTGGTTTGATGATATGTGGCCTGAACTTGAGGCCGTTATGAATTTTGCATAACAGGTATCATGGCCTCTGTCCAGGCCTTGCTGGCAGATTTTTTATGGTTAGTTAGATTGATTTCCCCCAAAATCTCTCATTTCCCACATAGTAGGATAATGATGCTTTAGGTACTTTCCATTTGTTAAATGCTTAAACAAACCACCATCTAAGTCCATAAGAAGATACATGTTACCTCTAAGGACTTGAGCAATCTGATAAGGTCTTTCTCAGGTCAGGGACTACTTGCCATATCTTGAATTCTTTTTTCCTAAGGGAAAGACATCTTTCCAAACCAAATCTCCTTCAGAAAAACTCTTCCTTCTTACATGCTTGTCATAAGACTTAGCCACTCTTCTTTTTTGGACCAACATATGGTCAAGGGCTAAGAGCCTAACTTCATCCAAGTCTTCAAGCTCTATGAGCATGGCCTGAGTATAATCTGCAGGAGTGAGGCCATGTTGATATGCTATCCTTGCTGACTTTACTGTGACCTCCATTAGAAGGACTGGATCTTGTCCATATACCAACATATAAAGAGTTATATTGGTAGCTTCCTTCTTTGAGGTTCTGTAGGCCCATAGGCTCTTCTACTGAGCCTTCTGCCTTCATCTTCCCCTTAGGATCATCTTCAACTATTGGGTCGTCCAGTAAATCCGTCTCTTGCTCAGCCCTTCTGGCTGCCTGCCTAAATCACTAGCGGTTTCTCTTCTGAGATCTGGACAATAGTGGAGGTGGAGAAGGAAACTTAGGATGCTCAACCTTGTGCCACTCATTTAGAGGAGTGGCTGGGGGTCTCACAGCCCTAGGTTTACCCTTAGAAGGAATAGATATTGTATAGACCCATAAAATTTTTATAACTTCGAAAATTATTTGGTATGTAAATGTCGGCACACGGTCCAAAAATTCCATTTTTCGTGCATAAAATCGAGTGCACCCTTCTTGGGAAGCGCGGCGAAATACTTACAATTCAGAGTCGCCACTCGGGTTTGCGGTATGCACCCAAGGAACCGAACTTGAAACGTTTGCCACGTTGTTTGATTTTGAAAAGGCTTAGACTGGTCCGTCGTCACCTTCGATATCTGAGGTTCGGGAGCCAGGTTACGAGAGGGGAAGGGTTTTATGGCACCCATCTAGCCCAATCCGGAGATCGGTCTCTACTTGGGCATTTTGTAAAACGTTTGCATTTTTTTCTCATTAATCATTTTTTAGCCAATTAGGGCGGGTGAACAGTGAAAGGGGATTAAAACTGTAGCAGGTTGCATTTACATGACAAAAATGTGACGGATGATTTATTTGAAACAAATGACAATAGATTGAGAATAAGCACCTGTGAGCATTTTAAACAAACTGGAACACGCTGTCCCAGAATGAGGCACGCGAGAGGAAGCTGTATGCACTGGCCAGGCCACCACATATAGAGACGACTTGCGTATGTCACAGGACCACTGGCGTGCGCCGGTAGATCTAAATTCACAGCTCCTACTCTCAACTCTCTGAGCTCTGGAAAGGACCAGTGCACACCTAGGACAAACCACGCAGTCAATATAGCAGAATAAATACAGTTACAGGCAGTAGAAATGATTTTAGAACCATAAAATGAGCAGAACACCCCATAAACAGTGTGGGGGATATAAACAGAGACTGAGGCTTAACTGCCATGCAAGGGCCACCCATTGGACCCTGGTCTAACTGTCGTATTCCAGTCATAAGAGACCGTATGCTAGTTACATCATTGGTCCAATGCTTGGCTTTGCATCATCTGAGTTCTGGAACATGACCAGAAGGATATCCCAGAGGCCCTCGAAAACAGAAATAACAATAGAGCTTTAAGGAGTAAGAGCAAATAAAGCCCAAAAACATGAATAATAAGCAAAGATCAACAAATAATCGAGAGGAGAGAGAGAAAAACGTGATAGAGCTTTAAGGAGTGAGAACAAAAACACAAAACTCACCCTTGGTTCACCAAATGCAAGAATCTTGTGATTTTGAGGAAGGAAACCCTTGGATCTTGGAGATTTGAGGTTGAAATCAAGGGTTTTGGGTGAGATTGGAGTGGGGTGAGTGAAAGGGGGTGTTTCCAGGTGTGTTTCGTGGGTTTGTGAGTGAGAAATGACAAAATGGGGTATTTATAGAAGTCCAAAAAGTGTGTTGAAAATTACAAAAAAATGCAGCGGGTACCGGTACTGGGCGACTCCCAGTACCAGTACTGGAGCCTTCAAAATGTCAATTTGATCAAGGTCTGGACAGTGGGTACCGGTCCTGGGAAATAGCCAGTACCAATACCGGCTAGGCAGAAAAATGAAAATTTTCAATGGATTCTAGAGCGAACCCAACTTGATACCAACACCTCCAAACAATATTACAATATCAAAACTTACATTTTACGATTCTCTGAGAGTCCGATATGCAACCGAATATGTATATCCGTATACCCCCACAAACATACGTACAACTTTAATAATAAAACTATTCTTTTACTGTAGACACACTATTTTGGACTGTCCAGATTAGTTTATTTACAGTCTTCGATTCCCCAATGATGATCACGGTCAAGAACATTCCGAGGTTATCGGTGTGTTTAAGCTTTGAGCGTCCTGAACCTCATTCAATCTTTGTCGAGCCCTGTCCAAACCCTTCAAGCCATAACCAAATGGCCTCTGCAAAACCTTACTTGCTTATGCCAGTACTGTGCTGGCGTGCGCTGGTAAACTGCCACGTGTCAGTCATCGACCGTTGACTCAGTTACCACCGGCGCACGCAGGTACAATGTTGGTGTATGCCAATCAAAGTCAGTCAAATGTCACTATTCAACCTCGTACTCAAGACTTTTGTGGCCACCCTGACGTAGTCTACAGTTTTCTGATGATTGTAATCATGCAGGGTTGCTCCCCTCTCTCTCCTACATCTTTCATCACCTAGTCCCATGCATTTAATGCATGGAAGGCTCTCTTCTTAACCCAACTAGCCTTTAACCCAACTGATTACTGCCCTCTTCAGTCCTCCCTTGGGCGATAAATACCCCCCTTGCATTTATATGCAAAGGGTTCACAAGTATTAACCACCCATTTAAGAGTTCAAGTCTCTCTCTCTTCTTTCCCTTGTTTCCTTGCTTCCTCTTCTTTCATCACTTAAAAAAGTAAGCAAGGAACCCTTCCCTCCATATCGTTGCATCCTCACACCCATCTTCCATCCATCAAACCTCAAACTCAAGCTCAAAACATTCCATCAACCTCAAAACCAAAGGTATACCAACTTTAGTAATCTCCTGTGCTGACCCCTGAGGGGTACTAGCAGGGTCAAGTCTAGTAATCAATACTAGTCCTGGCCCTAAAGCTAGTAAGGTTTCAAAGATCGTATTTGATGAGAAACGGCGCACGCTAGTGATCTTAAGCCGTACGCCAGTTATGGCTGTATGTGCACCACTGGCGTAAGGACCATCGATCATCCTTTTCTTATTTTATTTCTTGTCTTATCACTTTTATGTATGCTAAGAACCAGTTTACTGCTTTCTGTACTTTAGAACTGTGTAGTTGCTTATTTGTTATTTCTGTTTTCGAGGGCCTCTGGGATCCTTTTGGTCATGTTCTAGAACTCAGATGATGCAAAGCCAAGCATTGGACCAATGATGTAACTAGCATACGGTCTCTTATGATTGGAATACGACAGTTAGACCAGGGTCCAATGGGTGGCCCTTGCATGGCAGTTAAGCCTCGGTCTCTGTTTATATCCCCCACACTGTTTATGGGGTGTTCTACTCATTTTATGGTTCTAAAATCATTTCTATTGCCTGTAACTGTATTTATTCTGCTATATTGACTGCATGGTTTGTCCTAGGTGTGCACTGGTCTTTTCCAGAGCTCAGAGAGTTGAGAGTAGGAGCTGTGAATTTAGATCTATCGGCGCACGCCAGTGGTTTTTCTGTAATTTTCAACACACTTTTTGGACTTCTATAAATGCCCCATTTTGTCATTTCTCACTCACAAACCCACGAAACACACCTGGAAACACCCCCTTTCACTCACCCCACTCCAATCTCACCTAAAACCCTTGATTTCAACCTCAAATCTCCAAGATCCAAGGGTTTCCTTCCTCAAAATCACAAGATTCTTGCATTTGGTGAACCAAGGGTGAGTTTTGTATTTTTGTTCTCACTCCTTGAAGGTCTATCACGTTTTTCTCTCTCTCCTCTCGATTATTTGTTGATCTTTGCTTGTTATTCATGTTTGTGGGCTTTATTTGCTCTTACTCCTTGAAGCTCTATCACATTTTTGTTCTCACTCCTTAAAGTTCTATCACGTTTTGTTCTCACATATTTGTTGATCTTGTATCCTAGCTTGGGTGAAGCTTGTCTTTGAAGGATTCAAGCTTATTGCTCTTGGTAGACCTAGGGTTTTGCTCAAAACCCATCTAGGTAGGGATTTCTCTCTTCCTCTACTATGTGTGACTTAGGTGTTTATTTGCTATATATGGTTGAATAGAATGTTTTATGGATTAAGGATTGCATATTCCTTGATAGTGGTATGGTGGTAACGAGTGCCATGGTCCATGAGCTATATGTGTTGTATTAGATAATGGCAGTGTGTGTGGAATGAGTTTGTGGCAATGGTATCAATTGTGACGATAGGGTGGTTGTTGTTGTTGTGAAGTGAATAGGGGACTTAGTGTGACGCAAGGGGTGGAAACACACAGTTCATAAGGGGTGGAGTCTATTGTGATGCAATGGGTGGAAATTCGTTGGAAGAAGTGTGTGCGTGTGTGTGTACGAATGGGTTTGTGATTGGGAATTGTTTTGACATTTGTAAAAAGGGTGTCGATGTGCATTATTTGGATTTGGCGTTTAAGTTGATCCGCCTTTTCATGCTTATCATTTCATTGCATGTCGATTTTGTAGAGAATTTCCTACTGGGCTAGTGTAGCTCAGCAAAATCCTTCTTTTCAGGTTCGAACGCAGGGCAATAGATCGCATGACATGGTGTATTTGAAAACGAAGACTTTTGGAAGGTAACATGACCTAGTTATTCATCCATCTTTGTATTAGTCTACTTTTGAATAGAGATGGTACTGTAACTAATTTAATTTGTTTGATCTTTTGACATAAGATTGTAATATTCTAAATACTTTGCACATGTGTTTAACTTAATTTGGGCCACGGTGCCAAGGATGTATTTCTTTTAAACTTGGAAACTTCATTTGTAATTAAACAGGTGGGAAAGCTCATTTTGGGTACTAATAGCCATATGTGAGGATTATTTATTGAAATGGTTATTTATTTATGTTAAATAAATCGATGGTGTGATAGATATCCTCAAGTTGTCAAGCTCATGCTCAACTTCCACTAACCCTGGCTGGATTCGATTGAACACTGATTCACAGGCAACCCTTCTTCCCGTAGACCTCTGTG
Source organism: Rhododendron vialii (assembly GCF_030253575.1). Taxonomy (NCBI): domain Eukaryota; kingdom Viridiplantae; phylum Streptophyta; class Magnoliopsida; order Ericales; family Ericaceae; genus Rhododendron; species Rhododendron vialii. Next base: position 7,771,366 of record NC_080558.1, on the reverse strand, counting down.
GCTCCTTAGACCTGGGTCCAGACCTTCCCACGATAACACACTTCAGAGTTGGCTTGCTAGGACTAGCATGATGTCCACACTCTATGCATACCATGGAACAAGTTGGTCGCTCCGGTTTTTTCACTCCTGTAGGTTTGGACCACTAGGAATTCTGCTTCTTAAACCTCTTGATTCATTCAATCCTGAAATCCCCCTCATCATAAAAAGGATCCTAGTACTTGCTTGGGCTGGACTTGTCTACTGCTCTGGAAGGGGCTCCCAAACTTATCTTCTGCCTAGGGGCGGCCTTAGGCATGCCTCTCATGTACACAAAGACCATATTTGTACTCAGCCCTGAGGGAAAAGGATTGCCATCAACCCCCATGGGCTGCTTGTCTTTCTCAGGAAACTTGAACTCTCCCCGCTCAATTTTGTCATGGATATTATTTCTAAATACTATGCAGTTATTAGTTGTATGACTCAAAGAGTTATGGTACTTACAATATTCCTTGCCGTTCAATTCTTCTGGAGTTGGAATCTTGTGACCAAAGGGCAATTTGAGCAACTTGTCAACAAGGAGTTGATCAAAGATAGCCTCAACCCTGCCAACATCAAAAGTATAGGCTCTGGTTGGCCTATTAAAAGTGTTCTGGATAGGCTACTTCGTTGGCTCCATCTTGATAAAGGTCTTGCAAACATATGGCTTCTTATTGATGATCTCAGCCACTGCCACATCTAGGTTTGCCTCTGTTTCTTAGGGTCATGGTAGTACGTCCCTCTGGATGCTGTCTTTCTGTCCTGCTCCTCCGCCAAGAGCCTCTCGTAATGAGATGCCTTAGAGGACAATGCAAACAAGTCTTTGAATTCTGTCCCATAGAACTTCTTCATTTCAAAGCTCAAGCCGTTTAATGCTATGCGCACGTGCTTGGCCTCTGGAAGGACAATTTTGCATTTGAATCGAGCAGTCTTGAAATGTAAAAGATAGGACTCTATAGATTCAAGATGGGTTTGACGATAGCATGACAGGTCTGCCAACGTCACTTTTGGTTCTACCTTGTAGAATTGCTAGTGGAACATCTCTTCTAACTGTGCCCAGGTTTGCACTGAATTAGGTGGTAGATTGATGTACCAAGTAAAGGCTATTCTAGTAAGAGAATTGGGAAAAAGCCTCAACTTCAGTGCATCAATGGTCCCAGCCTCTCCACATTGAACTTGAAACCTGGCAATGTGCTCCACAGTTGACTGCATGCTCTCTCCATTGAAGGTCTAGAATTCTGGAACTCTATAGCCCTTCGGGAAGAGTGTATTGTCCATGTCTTTGGTATGAGGCTTCCTATACATCGGCCTTCCCAAAGGTTTAAAACCAGGTCCTAACTGCTCCTGACGTAAGTTTAGGACTTGATCCCTTCCCACAAACATGTTTGGCACAAGAGGCAGCTGTGGGCGTGCCTCTTGTGCATGCTGGTCCTGGACTGGACTTGCCCCCCGAGTATCAGAGCTTTGAGGAGTGTGAGCAACTCCTTTGTCCTTTCCAGAGCCCTGGCCTCCAGGCGGAGGCCATTTTTCCGTCTTATCAGGTTTGGATTGGTCTTCAACCAAAACAAACCTTTGATTGTTATTTGCTGGAGGCGACTCGACTCCTCCAATCACAACTCCCTTCTCCTTTTGCCCCCGAATGTAGGGTTGTTAGATGAGGTAGTGTGGTAAAATGTTTGAGGAGGGGGAAGTGCCCTTAGTAAGCCAGTTTGGCCTTGACCATTGCCTTAAACACCAAACTGTGGAAAGCCCTACTGCTGAGGAGTGAGCGGTAGCCTCTCTGTGAGTGTAGCAACCATTTTGTTGACTGCTATGGTCAGAGGTTCCAAGGACTGAGTGAATGATTGCGAGATTGACTGCGTTACGTTGTGGGAGATCTCACGTCCTACCAAAAACATATAATTCTTGACACTGTCCGTAGCGTCGCTAAGATCTTGGGCGCTGATCTGAGGACCAGCTTCCTCGAGTAATGGCACGTCGACTGCCACTCTCTCAGGACTCTGTGGTGGATCCGGCGTGGGTGGACCCGGTTGCTGTTGTTGTTGTTGTGCCTTCTTGACCATGATAAAACCTTTAGACGATTAAGGACCTTCCGGGCGTGTCAAAAAAGATGTTCGGCTCCGAAATGGCTCAATGGACTGAGCGGGCGTGCCAGGACTTATCACGTCCAATGTAAAGGACTGAGTGCCCCTTTTCTGACTTCTTAACCGTGAGGGTAAAAGTGCTGCAAACCTAAGGGCTGGATTGCAGTGTTGGTTCGTGATTTTGCCTCTACGAACGAGGACTTAATAATTTTCTAACCGTGTAGGAAAAGAAGTAACAATGTAAGAATAACTTTATTATATCGTAATAATACAGTTGGGGGTACAAAAGAGATATGAATAACTTTATTATGTCGTAATAATAAAGTTGGGTTACAAGAGAGATAGAAACCCGAATTACTTGAAGAAGTAATCGAGTGAAGGTGAGAAAAGTGAGATAGTTGTTTCGTTGGGAAGACTTTGGTTTTAAGCGTTAAGCTTGATTGGTGTGTGAACCCTTTTTTCTTCCTGACTTCTAGTATTTATAGGCAAAATGCTCCACGGTCTTGCATGGGATGGATTTCCCGCCTTGCATCTTGTGCTGACACGTGTCTCGAGTAGCTTCCAAATCTTTCTAAGTGTCCGAAATAACTACCCATTAACATGTTTGATGGGATCATGGGTGATTATTGGGAGTAAACAATATTTACCCATGGGTTAATTCCTGATCATGGGCAGTTGACAAGTAATAGGCCTCCTCATGCCCTCTTTTCGTGGGTTATTTGGAACTACCAGCCATTTGACTCGATCAAATGGCTTCTTGCCAGGTAACAAACATTTCTCCCCTTTTTCACTTTTCATAGGTTACTTGGGTAATGGGCTATTTAATTAAATTAAGTGGCCTGCTAACATATTTAGCCCACACCAACGCTTAATAAGTCATGGGCCAACTGAATTCTTCTTGCAAATAGGCCCAAAAACTCTTAAACTCGAGCCCAAATCCAACTGAAATTAATCGGGCCCAATTACTCTTGCCTTGGCCCGTTAATTTTTTGATTTGAACAAATATATTTCTTGGCCCAACTTAATAGAATTTCAATTAAATAGCCGTCCAATGCTAGACTTGGGCTGAGTGCCAAAAACGGTAATGACCTTCAACCATGACGTACTTATCTTAAAAAATATTATTCAAAGAGAAGTCCAAGAAGAGGTAATTCATATTGATAATGATTTCCATAAATGCATGGATCACAAGAAGTTTATCTTCTATGTGAGTCAATTTTTCTTGTTCTGATCATTCTATAAACATGAATTTTCGTGTTATTTTTTCAACGTGCTTTATAAAGTGAACATTTGCGATTATCAGAATGATAGAGCCTACATGCTAATATGGCAAATCGGTTGTAAATTTAGTTGTAATTAAAATGGGAGTGTGCCTAGATTTTCCCCCATCTCTTTTTTGTTATCTTCTTGTTTGTGGACCTTGAGGTTAAGGTTGGCCTATGCATTGAACTGACCAAAGATATACGCGTGGTTGGAATTTGAAACCTAGGAAGACAATATATGGGTCTTCGACAAAAACAACTTTTTGATTCAACGGAGGCTGTGGAATATTAGAGTATTGATTGGGCCAATTTTGAAAAGATCTTCTCCGTTTCCAATAATAATAATAATAATAATGTTCTCCACAAGCTCATGATCAATCCCCCGAGTTAGTGGTGGTGGAGCGGACTTAATTTGAATGGAGTACTAATAACTACAAGAGTAAAAAGTACAAGGATTTAGAGGGTTCAAAGACTGGACCAGTTCCCTAGCTAGCAGACACCTCAAAAGCCAAGAAAGTTTTACTTAATGTTTAGGAAAGAAAGTTTTACATAATGTTTAGCACTTTTCGTGCTTAACGAAACTATTCAAGGCGTGAGGTGTTAATGCGGGCTAATTCCTGCGACCGCCACTGAATGTAGGGTATTTCTCCTTTTACTGCCAAAACTGGCTAGGACTAGCATCATATCCATTTTCTACCAATTCAATTGTCTTCAGTCCTAACAAGACTAGCATCATATCCATTTTCTACTAGCATCTAAATGAGAGCTTCTCTCTCTAAATGAGAGATTCTACCTCCTAGTGAGATATTCCGACGGCGGTCCTCCCAGCCTTTCCCTTTCTCTCTCTCTCCTCTGTTTCACCTCCCTTCAACCTTTTCCCTTTCTCTCTCTCTCTCCTCTGTTTTACTTTCCTTCAACCTTTTCCTCATCTAGCTATCTTTTCTCCTGGTGTTGCTCTCCTCCTCCATCCTTTAATCTCTCATCTCCTTTCTCCCTTAACCTTTACCGTACCCTATTTTACCCAGTTACCCACCTTATTTCCTTGCTCACTTTTATTTTCCCGTTTCTCTTTTTTCGGTTCTAGGCTGTCTTCCCTCTATTTCTTTTTTTCCACTTTCCCCATGTCTGACTCGGATTATCTCGATTTGGAAGAAGGGAGAGGGGATAATGAAACCAGCAGAACTAAGTGCCTTCTTGGGAAGATTATTAGCGATAAACCCCTAAATAAGATCGCTGTTTCTAATATCCTTCGAAAAGCCTGGAACACCAGGGCAGAGTTCTCCATTACCCCTTGGAGTAACAATACCACCCTGTTCCGTTTCAATGTTCCGTTTCAATGATGAGGAAGACCGACGCTCGATCTTACGTGATGCTCCGTGGTCGGTGATGGGTAACCTTTTTGTGCTCAAACCTTTACCTGAAGGTGTGGTGTTTTCGGAAATGGATTTCAACAGCTCTCCTTTTTGGGTCCAAATCCATGGCCTTCCGGTGGAAAGAATGACGAGAGTAAATGCAGAGATTATTGGAAAGAGATTTGCTAGTCTTTTGGGTATCGAAGCCATCTCTGATGGGCTTCTCCTTCAAATGAGTTTCCTTAGGGTCAGGGTTGAGGTCAACATATCCCAACCTTTACCTAAAGGTTTCTGGTTGCGAAGGAAGAACCCTGTGGGGGCTGACCTGTGGATTTCTTACAAGTATGAGAGGCTCTCCGATTTCTGTTTCGCTTGTGGCCGTTTGGGTCATGAGAACAAGAATTGCAAGTTTGTCTCTAGAGAAGAAGGCCTTAGTTTTGGTTATGGGCCGGAGCTCCGTACTGGTTCGATTAGAGGCCCTGGCCTTCCGGTGGTGGATATGGAGTCTAGTGTGGTTAGCTCGGATTCGGGCTGCCAGCCTTTGGTCATTGAGAAAGGAGTGGTGGCGCGTGACCAGGAGCACGTCTCTCCGTGCGTAGAGCCCCCAAGGAGAGTGGTTGTTGGTACAGGTACGGAGATTGTTTGTAACGCCCCGAATTTTGGGTACGTTAAATGAGGCATTTATTATATAATAAAGAGAGTCTGGCTCATTATTACATCATAAATACATCATAAGGAAATAGTACATTTATTCAACAAGGAAGGAAACTAGGGTTCCTAATACTACTCAGCATGCTCTTCCATCCAAGCAAGCTCCTCTGCTCCAAAAGCTTCCATGGTATACATCTTACCCTGTTCATCTAAGAAGTCTGACACATTATACCAGCGTCGCCACCCATATAATATGTCAGGGTCACCAAAAAGGCAACACCGTGAGCTACAACGTTCAATAGGAAATCCTTACCCACCAACCTTAACTTACAAATAAGGTTATAATAAAACATCAATTTCCACGTGATACGTATATACACAGTTAACAATGACACATCCACATTCATTAATCATCTATCGTTGGTGTCCAAGATTTTCGGGTTTCTCCTACGCGACTCATCGTAGACCGTGTCAATATTTTCGCATTTCAAATCAACCTTTTAAAATCATTTGCATTGGCTCCGTACCGTGGATAACCAAGCTACACACCCAACCTCGGTTCCGCCGCGCCGGGTTCCCGAGTATCCTCACAATGGTTCCGCCGCGCCGGGTTCCCATTGGCACACAATTGCATTGGCTCCGTACCGCGGATAACCAAGCCGCAACCTTTAAAAATCATTTGCATTGGCTCCGTACCGCGGATAACCAAGCACACACCCAACCTCGGTTCCGCCGCGCCGGTCTCCCGAGTATCCTCATAATGGTTCCGCCGCGCCGGGTTCCCATTGGCACACATTGCATTGGCTCCGTACCGCGGATAACCAATCCACAATTTAAAACCCTCGGTTCCGCCGCTTCGGGTTTCCGAGTAATCCCACAATGGTTCCGCCACTCCGGGTTCCCATTTGGGGTTTTCGAAATCTAAAACCCTCGGTTCCGCCGCTCTGGGTTCCCGAGTATCCCACAATGATTCCACCGCTTCGGGTTCTCATTGGGGTTTTCACAAATCTTACTTTTACACACGCACACAACTCACATAATATATGCCACCCAAAACCAGTCATTATGTTGTTTCAAAATATTTTCTTCCTCGAAAAACATTTCCTTTCATTACTCACACCCTAGGTGCCATGTTTCTACTTTTTCGATTCTCGTGTCTCGTTACATGCAAAGACTCCGCGGTAGGACAAAAATAAACTTGATCCATTCTAACAAGATCATCCAATTCTATATTACTTATCACGCTCAATCATCATTTAGCATAACGCCACATGTACGAACGCCTTTGGAGTGTATCTCTTATGCTTATTCAAAGCACAACGCCACATGTACGGACGTCTTTGGAGTGAAATCACTTATGCTTTATCACACCACAAGTAACACAATCAATTCACATATGCAACTCAAACTCTTTGAAAGATCAAAATACGAATACTTCGATTCACATGGTAAATAACCTACGTATTCATCGAGTAAGTATGGGTACCTACATTATGCTTAGGAATAGAGATAAGGAATTTCCTACTTTATACTTGGGGTGGAAGCTAAGGAGATCCTACATATACGTAGAGATAGGGGACAAGGAATCCTACCGTTCTTCTTGGCGGTATTCGGCTACGGAAGGTTAGTCGGCTATCGGACGGAGTAACTTCCTACGGTGGTTTCCGGTAGCTTCGAAAGAGAAAGGTTTCTCTCGAAAGTTAATCTTGACTAACACTACTCTACTTTATGGATCGAAGGGTGGTCGAGTCGCGGTTTAGTGGCGGCTTTGGTTGAGTTTTTTGAAGAACTCAAGAACAACTCAAGAACATGAAGAACAAAAGAAAGAACAAAAAAAGAACACAATTTTTCTAGAGAGAGAAGTTGCTAGGTGAAGGTGTGAGTTGAATGAGAAACATGGGGTGCTATTTATAGGCAAAACTCTTGGCTCTCTCCCCTCTCACAAGCCCGGCCCTCTCTTTCTCTATATCTCCCATGGATTTGCTCCATTAAGTCATCAAATCAACCTTTCAACCAAGTCATAGTCCTTTCTCCAAATCTTAGGTGTAAGGCTATGAAACCAACTAAAATCTTTAGCCTTTCTAGGTAATTATAACCTAAGTCTAGCTTGTAGTCAAAGTCTTAGGCTAATAAAGGCTAGGATTGTGTCATAAAGGTCCATCATAGGTTGTCATTAGGCTAAATAGACTTAGGCCTAATAAGGTAGCTTGCATGGCTAAGACTTGTCCTTGGATGGGATTTATGGAAGATTTGTTGGAAGATTTGGAGACAATGGTACAAGATTTTGTGCTAAACAATAATAGAAGTACAAAGGGAGAGTTATGTTTGGTTAGGAGAAAGATTCACCCATGGACTTGAAAGGTCAAAGAAAGATCAAGCATGGTACAACCAACCTTCCTTTCTCCTTCCTCCTCCTCTCTCTCTCTCTCTTTCTCTCTCTCTCTCTCTCTCTCTCTCTCAAGTACACACACACACACACACACACACACATATATATATATATGTATATATGCAAACAAGAAAGAATAAGAAAGTACAAGGTACTACATTTTCTAAAATCCCATAAAGAAATCCAATAAGGCACATGCCCCTTTAAATAAATAAACTAGTGTACTAATGTACTCTAGGAAAATCAACTCCCCAATAAATTAATCCAATTGGGTACAAAATCCCAATATAAAATAATAAAAAAAGTACTTAGGAGAAAGATTTGGGCTATTACCCAATGGATAATAAATCCCCTAACTTCTATTGGACAATATCTACTAGGAAACTTTTATATTTAAATAATCAAGGTCCTTCAAAGCATGTGACAAAAGCTCTATATTAAATATAGATGTGGTACCAAGTACCCCCAATTAAATAAAAAGGCTAGGATTCTTTCCATTAAAATAATAATAAAGTACAAGTCAAATCTACTTTATTGGAAGGTTCCCTAGTCACATTGGTACTTTATTTGGTCAAAAGTCTCTATTACCCAAGGGTTACCTACTTCCCTAACGGTTATTACCCAATAGATAATAATTCCCCTTGCGGTTAATAACCAATGGACAAAAGAGTACAAGTACCTTTTATTTTAAAATAAGATTTTGAAAGACTACATGTACTTTGATTTAAATATTAAAAGTTTTATTGTCCAATGGACAAAAATTACCCTAACCATTATGGACAAATGGGTAAAGGCAAAAGGTTCAAAAGTTTCAAAAGGTCCAAAAGGTTCATCTAGTAACTAGGTAAGTTGGTTGCTCAGCTCCTCCAATTAGTCGATTGGAAACCAACTAAATTGGTCACGTAGGGTTTCTAGTCGAGAGTTTACAAATGACTAAAATCCAACTACGACGAAAATCAACAAGGAATTATATAGCCACTCAAGAAAAATAAGTAATTCAAATAAAATTCAAATATTTAAAGAAATTTTTACTGACCAAAATTCAGGGGTGTTACATTGTTCGTGAGCAACATTCCACCACCCTGCCTATGCCAGATGTCGCCTCGACGTTGACCCCCGATGTCGTTTCTATGTTGACCCCAGGTACAAAAAAATCCCCTCTGAAAGTTAACGTTATCCCAAATTTATCCCCTTTGAATATTCCCTTTTATGATGGAATGGATTCTTTGGAGCCACGTGGAATGATGCCAAATTCTCCAAATGATTCAGCGAACTCAAATCCGAGGTCGGGTGGACCCGCATATTTTGTTGCTGAACCCGGGGATAGCCCAAGGAAATCTATTCCTCTCTTCAACCCTCTTTACTTTGGGCCTCTTGACCCACCAAATGAAACTGGCACTCTTGACCCCATTTAGCCCAACCTCACTATAACTCCCATTAGCCCAAAAACATCCCCCATTCAACCCGTTCCCACTATAACACCTGTCACGCCCCGCTTTATAATAATTCGGCAGCATGATTTTTACCTAAAAAAAATAATAATTTTGTCCAATAACTAAAAACAACTTTCTTTTCACTCCATCATGCAAGGTATTATAAGTCTTAACCAAATAAAAGAAGCATGACAAGCTATCCACTTCCAAACATTTCAATTTTTTTGATTAGCCACTATGGCACCCAAAACACCACTTGAACCATACAACTCCAATTACAAAAGGAGGTACAAGTTTTCCTTCTTCCTTGCCTAAAAGACATAACAAAGCATTTCTAGAGGAGAGTTTAACATTTATCATTACATTCTCAAAGTCAAAAACATATACATATAGTCAAAAGATAGCTTTTAAGACCCAACAAAATATCATGCAGATCGACTCGCCAAAGCACAAAAGATATCTCCATCACCTTGTCCATCAAAGCGCATCCTTGCCTTTCGAACCTGTAAGGTAGGGGTGAGCACGACCACCCACACATAATCTACTAGAAACTAAAAGATGCAAGTGACATGTTTGAAAATATGAATACTCATGATAGCTAGACACAACTCTTAATGAATATAATAAGCTCGAAAGGCCAAAATTCTTCAAACAAAAAAATAAGTCAACACATTAAACTAAGTACAAGAAAGTAAGAGCACATAAAACCAAGGTCCAAGTTATCACAGTTGTGTACCAATCCTAGGCGACTGATCAGGTCCCTAATCATCCAAATTTATGGGCTACTAACCCAAAGGCTTATGGGGCACCTTATCCCGCGCGGGTTTACGGACTATACACCGACGGATAACTCATTATCCATATGCTTCCGGCTACACAACGAGCATAAAATGGCCAAGTCAAACGCCAATACATGGCTCACTAGCCCAAACGTCAAGTATCAATCTCAAATCAATTCCAATAAGTAAATACAACTTGTATCGACACAAATCTCAATCTTTACTTTCAAATCCACAAAGCACTAAACATAGTATATAAGTGTCTACACTTTTTCAACTCCACCCTCAAAAAATTTCATCAGTTATGTCAACAAGAGGTAATCCATATCAAATACAAAAAAAATTAATGTGCTCTTCACCAAATACAAACAATTAATCCAAGTACCCTAAACTAGTATATCCATTATCAATCCAATTAAACATAAGCCAATATTTAGACACCACAAATTCTCTAGGCATAATATTTTCTCCACACCCCATCAAACACTAAATCCATCAATTTCAATATACAACTAAAAGTATGAAATTTACATAACCACACAAATTAGGGCTTTTCTTCCATAATCAATTACTACTTAAATACATGAAAATAATCAATCCTCAAACACAATACTTGCATTTTTTTGAGATATCTAGTAGAAAAACCCTACCTCAATTGGTAGCACACAAGAGAGATGAGTGAGATGGTGATGGAGGAAAGCCCACAAACTTGAAATCCCTAGATTCCTCCAAGATCTTGATGTAGATACAAAATGCCCAAGCAAAAAAAGGTGCAACATGATTTGGTTGTGTGTGGGTGTGTTTGATTTAGAGAGAGAGAGAGAGAGAGAGAGAGAGCCCACGGCTCTGGGATGGAAAAGAAAAAAGGAAACAGAGAACACTTTGTTCTCTCGGCCAAAAAGCATTTAAGGTGTAAAAGTATTACACCCTACCCCCCTCAAGTCTCTAAATTATCACATAATACTTGCATGCTATAACTTCTTGCACTAGAGCCCCTCAACTAACACTTAAATGAGTAATTAGCTCTAGAAATTTCTAACATTAATTAAACAACACATAGGAGTCTCCCAACACACTCAATTAAAGGACCGATGAATTCGAACACAGTCAAGAAAATGCCTACACATGCACCTGCACAACTATATTCAAAAATAATAATAATTTTTTTTGGCTCATAAAATTCAAAGTATTTAAAATAACGCATTACACATTAAAGAAATATTAAATAAATAAACTTAGACACGGTTCTCTACAACCTCTCCTCCTAAAAAAATTTCGTCCCCGAAATTTAAATAGCCAATAAGGGAAGTGGTAATACCTTAAGGAGTAAATAACTCAGGGTACTTAGAACGAACTTCTGACTCTAGCTCCCAAGTAGCCTGCTCGACACCATGGTGGTTCCACAACACCTTCACTAATGGAATTGTCTTTCCTCGAAGAACTTTTTCATGTGTATCCAAAATCTGTACCGGCTTCTCTTCATAGGAGACATCGCTTTCAATACTCAAATCAACCCAATCAAGAACATGAGAAGGATCTGGCTCATACTTTCGTAGCATAGACACATGGAAAACGCCATGAACTCCAGATAACTGTGGTGGCAAGGCAAGTCGATATGCCACCTCTCCAACCCTATCAAGAATCTCAAAAGGCCCAATATATCTTGGTGCTAACTTGCCACTGAGACTGAATCTCTTCAAACCCTTCCGAGGCGATACTTTCAAAAAGACATGATCCCCGACTTCAAACACCAAGGGTCGTCTCCTTCGATCAAAATAACTCTTTTGACGACTTTGTGCCGTCATTAGGCGTTGACGAATAAGAGCTACATTCTTCGTGGTTTCTTGTACTAAGTCCGGCCCTAAAGGTGTTGTCTCTCCGACATCTGCCCAACAAACTGGCGATCTACATGCCCTGCCGTATAAGGCCTCAAATGGTGCCATCCCGATACTTGACTGGAAACTGTTATTATAGGCGAACTCCGCTAGAGACAAATGATCTTCCCAAGAACCTCGAAAGTCTAGTACGCAAGCTCGTAGCATATCTTCTAAAATTTGTATTGTGCGCTCGGATTGCCCATCTGTTTGAGGATGAAAGGCTGTGCTAAATAATAAGTCGGTGCCAAGAGCTGATTGTAGACTTTGCCAAAATCTTGATGTAAAACGAGGATCTCTATCTGAAACAATGGATACAGGAACTCCATGAAGTCGTATGATCTCCCGAATATACTTTCTACTAAGCATGTCTATCGTGTCTGCCACACGAATAGGAAGAAAATGAGCGGATTTGGTTAAACGATCTACCACAACCCAAATCGCATCATGCCCTCTCGATGATCTAGGAAGTCCAGTCACAAAGTCCATAGTCACATGCTCCCATTTCCACTCCGCCACTGGTAAAGGCTGTAGCAATCCCGCGGGATTTCGATGCTCGGCCTTTACCTGTTGACAAGTAAAGCACCTTGACACAAATCGAGCTACATCCTTCTTCATGCCCTTCCACCAAAATTGGCGACGTAAATCATGATACATTTTTGTGCCTCCTGGGTGTACCACAAAACGAGAATGATGACACTCACGGAGTACATCGTCGCGACACAACCTAGGGACAAACACTTTGTCCAAATATCTTAAACTCCGATCAGGGTGAAGAACCCATCCATCTAATTCATTACCATTAGTTATGTTGTCCCGAATTGTTTGAGCCTCGTTATCCTCCTGCTGAGCCTTAATCACTCTAGTGAGTAGCGTAGGTTGTACAACAATGTTAAACAAAGCGGCTTGCTCTTCGGTCTCGTTGATCAGCAAATCAAATTCGCCAACATCCTCCAGCATTTTCCATTCCCGAATGGCTAGGCTAGCCAAACTACTAAGAGATTTTCTGCTAAGTGCATCCGCCACAACATTTGCCTTCCCAGGGTGGTAGTGCAAGTCAAAGTCGTAGTCCTCCATATACTCCATCCATCGTCGTTGTCGCAAATTCAAATCTTTTTGAGAGAAAAGGTACTTAAGGCTCTTATGATCCGAGAACACTTCAAATCTCTCACCATACAAATAATACCTCCAAATTTTTAAAGCAAAAATCACCGCCGCAAGCTCCAAGTCATGAGTTGGATAATTACGCTCGTGGGTCTTTAATTGCCGGGAACCATAAGCTACAACCTTGCCTTCTTGCATCAGAACACATCCCAAACCATCCCGTGAAGCATCACAATAAATGGTATAACCGAGGCCCCTCTCCGGTATCACTAGAATCGGTGCTGAAGTCAACCTCTTCTTTAACTCCTGAAATGCTTGTTCACAAGCTTCATTCCATATAAATTTTACTCCTTTGCGTGTAAGGCGAGTCATGGGTGCGGCTAAACGTGAAAAGTCCCCCACAAACCGACGGTAGTAACCGGCCAAGCCCAAAAAGCTACGGATTTCAAATACATTCTTCGGCCTCTCCCAATCCATCACGGCTTCTATCTTGGCAGGGTCAACGGTAACTCCATCCTTCGAGACTACATGGCCAAGGAATTTCACTTCCGAAAGCCAAAACTCACACTTTTCATATTTGGCATAAAGACGATGCTCTCGCAAAAGCTGTAAAGCAATTCTCAAGTGCTCTTCATGTTCTTCCTTTGATGGTGAATAAATCAAAATATCATCCACAAACACCACTACAAACCGGTCGAGATAGGCATGAAAAATGCGGTTCATCAAGTCCATAAAAGCTGCTGGAGCGTTCGTTAAACCAAATGGCATCACCAGAAACTCATAATGCCCATAACGTGTACGAAAAGCCGTTTTTGCTATGTCCTCCTCCTTGACCCTTAATTGATGATATCCCGATCTTAAGTCTATTTTTGAAAAGACACAAGACCCTCTAAGTTGGTCAAACAAATCATCAATTCTAGGTAGAGGATATTTATTCTTGATGGTAACACGGTTCAACTTGCGATAATCTATGCAAAGGCGTAATGATCCATCCTTCTTCTTAGCAAACAAAGCTGGAGCTCCCCATGGTGAAGTACTAGGTCGGATAAACCTTTTGTCCAACAATTCTTGGAGTTGCACTTTCAATTCCCTTAGCTCTGCTGGTGCAAATCTATAAGGTGCCATAGAAATAGGTGCAGTGCCTGGTATAATATCAATGGAAAATTCAACCTCCCGCTTCGGTGGCAATTCAAAAAGATCCTCCGAAAAGACATCCGGATACTCGCAAACCACAGGCGGCAACTCCCCTCGAGTCATGCTACCCTTGTCACTCAAGGTGATGGAAAAGAGATAACTAAGCTCTCCTCGACCACGCAAGGTGTAAAGAGGTGGGACCAAACTATCCTCTCGATCTTCCAAAAAGTAAAAACAATCACCATCTGGAGTGCACACTGATACCCTTCTTCGGTGACAATCGATCGTAGCCTGATATGCTGACAACCAGTCCATACCCAAAATAACATCAAATACATTCATGTCTAACACTATGAAGTCAAACACAAGGCGACGGTCCATAACCTCTATCTCACAAGACCGACATACTCTATTAAGAATCATTCTACCTCCAACAGGCGTGTCTACAGACAAGAAAGAGCTTAACAAGTCTATTTCCAATCCCAACGTAGTAGCAAAGGCAGAAGATATGAAGGAATGAGATGCACCAGTATCTATAAGTACATTAGCCCAAGTATGAAAGAATAAGAAAGTACCTCGGACCACAGAAGGCCCCGTAGATTCTGAAGCTGTAGTAGCTGCAACTGTAAAAACACGGCCCTGCTGACCTCCCGGCTTAGGCTGTTGAACAGAAGGAGTGGTAGTCGCACTATGAGTAGGTTTAGAGCCTTGGGTAGCACGAGATCCCTGAGCAGAAAAGGATTGCTGAGAAGGCCTATAGCCCTGACGGCCTGAAGTGTGCTGTGAAGCTCTGAATTGATGTGACCCAATCACTCTTTGGGAGCTCTGAGCGTTAGGACAAAAGCGTTGGATATGCCCCGCCTGACCACATTGGTGGCAAATTCGTGGTCCTCCGCTTTGACTTTGATTCATAAGTGGGCATTCAGACTTTCGATGCCCTGGTTGATTGCAATGATAGCAAAGGAAAACTCCCGAAGCCGACCTTCCGACAGACTGTGCTCGTTTAACTGACTCCGTTCCTTGAATTGCATTAGTTGTCTCCCTGCCCCTCTTTCTACTATCGGGTTGAAAAGAAAAACCCACCGTTTGACTTTTGGGCTCCTTGATTTGTTTAGCACATTGAGCATCACCTTCAAGTGCCAAGGCACATTCAAAGACTTTGGAGTACTTCTTATATCGATGGCCAACAACCCCTTTTCTGATATCGGGGTTAAGACCCCGCTCAAATCTCCTTGCCTTCAAGTTCTCAGTTGAAATTGTTTCAAGCGCAAATCGGGAAAGTGCCGTAAACCTTGCTTCATACTCCATAACTGTAGAGTTTCCTTGGACCAATCCCAAAAATTCTTCCCGCAACGTGTCTTTAACCATCTCTGGAAAATACTTCTTCAGAAATATTTTCTTAAATGTGGCCCAAGTCATACCCGCCACACCTCCAGTGTTCTCAATTGATTCCCACCAAAGAGCAGCAGCATCCTCCAATTGATAAGCAGCAAAGGACACCCTCAAGCCATCCTCTGTGATTTGCAAAGTATCCAAGGTCTTACTTATCTTGGACAACCAACTATCTGCAGCAATGGGGTCGGGCTCCCCCCTAAAAATAGGTGGCGTCATGCGACGAAACTCCCTCATGGCAGAAATGGCACGAGACTCTGGCTCCGCAGGAAGAGATTGTTGTGCCCGCTGTGGTGTAGTGTTGGCCATACGCTGGAGAGCCTGGGTAAATGCTCTCATCATTTGGGCTCCATCAAAGTTCTCTTGTAGAGCCGGAGTTTCTCTCCCTTCAACCGCGCTAGCTGCCTCTTGGATAGGCTCTCTAGTTCTTCTCTTTGCTCTTGGGGGTTGCACTCTAGCCCCTCGTGCTACACCTCTCCCACGACCACCTCCACGCGCCATCCTACTAATCAAGAGGCAAAGGCAAATAAACTTAATCGCTTTTCAAACGATTCTCAATTCTAAGGTCTAGTGATCTTACACACAAAGCTCTTATCTCATAAAAAAATTTACTTCATACTACATGGCATGTCATCATTCTGAGACACTTAAACATGTGAAGACATAAAAAAAAGAATATGCCATCTGAAGAAACAAGTTAACTACGTAAGCATACAAGAACACATAACATTTGTAAATCACATAACATTCTCATAGCTTAATATGCGAAGTGTCCATGCAATTTCACGTCCCCACCATTTCCCACGGTCCTAAGGTGTTCAAACCTGGTTAGCTCTGATACCATTCTGTCACGCCCCGCTTTATAATAATTCGGCAGCATGATTTTTACCTAAAAAAAAAATAATTTTGTCCAATAACTAAAAACAACTTTCTTTTCACTCCATCATGCAAGGTATTATAAGTCTTAACCAAATAAAAGAAGCATGACAAGCTATCCACTTCCAAACATTTCAATTTTTTTGATTAGCCACTATGGCACCCAAAACACCACTTGAACCATACAACTCCAATTACAAAAGGAGGTACAAGTTTTCCTTCTTCCTTGCCTAAAAGACATAACAAAGCATTTCTAGAGGAGAGTTTAACATTTATCATTACATTCTCAAAGTCAAAAACATATACATATAGTCAAAAGATAGCTTTTAAGACCCAACAAAATATCATGCAGATCGACTCGCCAAAGCACAAAAGATATCTCCATCACCTTGTCCATCAAAGCGCATCCTTGCCTTTCGAACCTGTAAGGTAGGGGTGAGCACGACCACCCACACATAATCTACTAGAAACTAAAAGATGCAAGTGACATGTTTGAAAATATGAATACTCATGATAGCTAGACACAACTCTTAATGAATATAATAAGCTCGAAAGGCCAAAATTCTTCAAACAAAAAAATAAGTCAACACATTAAACTAAGTACAAGAAAGTAAGAGCACATAAAACCAAGGTCCAAGTTATCACAGTTGTGTACCAATCCTAGGCGACTGATCAGGTCCCTAATCATCCAAATTTATGGGCTACTAACCCAAAGGCTTATGGGGCACCTTATCCCGCGCGGGTTTACGGACTATACACCGACGGATAACTCATTATCCATATGCTTCCGGCTACACAACGAGCATAAAATGGCCAAGTCAAACGCCAATACATGGCTCACTAGCCCAAACGTCAAGTATCAATCTCAAATCAATTCCAATAAGTAAATACAACTTGTATCGACACAAATCTCAATCTTTACTTTCAAATCCACAAAGCACTAAACATAGTATATAAGTGTCTACACTTTTTCAACTCCACCCTCAAAAAATTTCATCAGTTATGTCAACAAGAGGTAATCCATATCAAATACAAAAAAAATTAATGTGCTCTTCACCAAATACAAACAATTAATCCAAGTACCCTAAACTAGTATATCCATTATCAATCCAATTAAACATAAGCCAATATTTAGACACCACAAATTCTCTAGGCATAATATTTTCTCCACACCCCATCAAACACTAAATCCATCAATTTCAATATACAACTAAAAGTATGAAATTTACATAACCACACAAATTAGGGCTTTTCTTCCATAATCAATTACTACTTAAATACATGAAAATAATCAATCCTCAAACACAATACTTGCATTTTTTTGAGATATCTAGTAGAAAAACCCTACCTCAATTGGTAGCACACAAGAGAGATGAGTGAGATGGTGATGGAGGAAAGCCCACAAACTTGAAATCCCTAGATTCCTCCAAGATCTTGATGTAGATACAAAATGCCCAAGCAAAAGAAGGTGCAACATGATTTGGTTGTGTGTGGGTGTGTTTGATTTAGAGAGAGAGAGAGAGAGAGAGAGAGAGAGAGAGAGAGAGAGAGAGAGCCCACGGCTCTGGGATGGAAAAGAAAAAAGGAAACAGAGAACACTTTGTTCTCTCGGCCAAAAAGCATTTAAGGTGTAAAAGTATTACACCCTACCCCCCTCAAGTCTCTAAATTATCACATAATACTTGCATGCTATAACTTCTTGCACTAGAGCCCCTCAACTAACACTTAAACGAGTAATTAGCTCTAGAAATTTCTAACATTAATTAAACAACACATAGGAGTCTCCCAACACACTCAATTAAAGGACCGATGAATTCGAACACAGTCAAGAAAATGCCTACACATGCACCTGCACAACTATATTCAAAAATAATAATAATTTTTTTTGGCTCATAAAATTCAAAGTATTTAAAATAACGCATTACACATTAAAGAAATATTAAATAAATAAACTTAGACACGGTTCTCTACAACACCTCCCAGCCCTAAACCATCCTCTGGTCGAGGTCGTGAAGATGTTGTTCTCTCTGATGTCTTTGACCGTCTTCTTAGTATCAAAAGAAAGACCGATGAT
The DNA here is from genome assembly GCF_030253575.1 of Rhododendron vialii. Taxonomy (NCBI): domain Eukaryota; kingdom Viridiplantae; phylum Streptophyta; class Magnoliopsida; order Ericales; family Ericaceae; genus Rhododendron; species Rhododendron vialii. Next base: position 7,752,947 of record NC_080558.1, on the reverse strand, counting down.
TCCCTTACCTCTCCCACCAAATCTAAGGCTCTCAAGCTTGATAACCACTCTTACTTACCTATTATCCCCCTCACCGAACCCACCACCTCCCTTTCAAACACCCACCCATACAATACCAGAGCTACCACTAAAAAACACTTTGTTCCAAGGAAGAGGAACCCTAACCCTGGACCTACCCCCATGCTCCTCGGATCAGATGGTGATGGTAATCTTGTGGATGTTGGAATTATTCAGGTCAATACGGATGATAAGAATTCCTCTATGGATGGATATCAGGGGATTTCCTTTGTTGGCTCGGGATCGAATGCTTCCAAGTTGGAAGGGGCGGTGGTGGCTGGCCTCAAACAGCCACATCCCCAATGCTGATTTTAGCCTGGAATGTTCAAGGAGTTGGGCGACCTTTGACTTCCAAGGCATTGAAGGAGAGTGTTCACACATATCGCCCATCCATTATGTTTATAATGGAGTCCAGAAATAAAGAGAATAAAATGGATCGGCTTCGCCAATCTCTTAATTTCCAGCACTCTTTTTATGTTAATCCAATTGGTTTATCCGGGGGTCTTGCCCTTTGGTGGACCGCTAATGTTTCTCTCTCTGTTGAGTTTGCATCGAATAATGTGGTTCACACTAGCTGCGTGTCTTTACTTAATTCCAAGAAGTGGGCAATGAGCTTTGTTTATGGAAGTCCCACAATTCAGCCCAAGAAGGCGGTTTGGGATCATATTAGGGATATCGCCTTCTCTATGGATGGTCCTTGGTTCTGTCTAGGGGATTTTAATGATGTAGCAGTAGCAAAGGAAAAGTTTGGGGGAAGAACTCCTTCTAGCTCTAGAATTTCAGCGTTCAATGATTTCCTGAATGAATGTGCTCTGATTGATCTTGGTTTTAAAGGTCACCCCTTTACTTGGAGGAATAATAGAGTGGGCTCAGATGTTGTGATGGAGCGCCTTGACAAGGCTTATGCTAATATTGAGGGAAGAGGAGCTTTCCCTCAGGCTATGGTCTTCCATGAACCAGCCATTGGCTCAGACCATTGTCCCATTCGCCTTAATCTTGAGGAACCTTTAAAGATCTATCGCCCTTTCCGTTTTGAATCTATGTGGACAGTGGAGGAAGATTGTGAGGGAATAGTTAAAGCCATTTGGGGGTCAGAAAGGGGAAACAACAATGCTTCTAAGGTGGTTCAAAATTTGGTAAGATGTAAGAAGGATCTCCAGGCATGGCATAAGGGGAAATTCAGCAAGATGAAGGAACAAATAGCAACGCTCAAGTGCAAGATTGAGGCAATCCAAGGAGGGCCTTATTCTCTTGCCTCTAAAATGGAGGAAGAGGATCTGATGGCAAAGCTGAATAAACTCTGGGAACAAGAAGAGATGTACTGGCACCAACGATCCCGTTTAAACTACTTGAAATTTGGGGATAGACATTCCAGATTCTTTCATATTACTGCTACTCAGAGGAGGCAAAGGAACTTGATCCTGAGACTTAAAAACGAAAAGGGGGAATGGATCAACTCCCCAAGAGGTATATCTGATATTATCTGTCAGCATTTCAATAACTTATTTATTGATGCTAATCCCATTATAAATTCTGACAAAGCTTTGAGTGGGGTTTCTAACAAGATAAGTGCAGAATCAAATGTCAACCTTTGCAGACCAGTGAGTGACCTAGAGATTTCCTCTGCCGTGTCTCAAATGGGGGCCCTCAAAGCCCCAGATCCGGATGGTTTTCCAGGGTTGTTTTTCCAAAAATATTGGGAGCTAGTTAAAGTGGATGTCAGCAATATGGTCAGGGATTTCTTTGATGGCTCCTCGAATCTGGGCCCTCTTAATCAAACCAACATAGTCCTCATCCCAAAGGTTCCCCACCCTGAAACCATTGGCCAATTCTGCCTTATCAGTCTATGCAACTTTACCTACAAGATCATTTCCAAAATTCTTGCAAATTGACTAAAGCCCTTACTCCCTTCTATCATTTCCCAAGAGCAATCTGCCTTTATTGAGGGCCGTCAGATCCACGATAACATTATCATTGCTCACGAAGTGTTTCACTACATTAAACACAAGAAGAATGGCCCCAAAGCTCTCATGGCTCTGAAGCTGGATCTGAGTAAGGCATATGATAGAGTGAGATGGAGTTTTTTGGAAGACACAATGCGTACTCTGGGCTTCAATGATAGATGGATTAATTGGGTAATGCACTGTGTTACTACGGTGAATTTCTCGATTATGGCAAATGGCAGAAAAGCGGCAGAGGTCACACCATCCAGAGGATTGAGGCAAGGGGACCCTCTTTCTCCTTACCTATTCCTCCTGGTGGCAGATTCTCAATCTTCCTTATTGTCTTCAGCTGTTTCAAATAAAGAACTGGGGGGAATTCGTGTCAAGAATAGAGGGCCTGTTCTATCTCATCTTCTCTTTGCAGATGATTCGTTGGTACTCTTGGAAGCAAATCTAAAGAATTGCGAGAAGGTAAATGAGATTCTAAATATGTTTGGTGAAGCATCTGGAGAAGAAATTAATTTCCAGAAGTCAGAAATTTTATTCTCTCTTAATACCCCAAAGGATTTCCAACAGGAGATAGTTAATTTCATGGGAATGGGGATTATGAAAGACGGCTCCAAGTACTTAGGGGTACCCACAAGTTGGGGGAATTCAAAGCAAGAAACCCTTGGCTATGTGAGGGACAGAATTATGACCAAACTTCAAGGTTGGAAACAAACGATCATGAACCCTGCGGGCAAGGAAGTCCTTATAAAAGATGTGGCCCAAGCTGTTCCTACTTTCCCTATGTCATGCTTCAAGTTTCCAAAAATGCTCTGCCAAAAAATAAGCTTTGATATTTGTCGGTTCTGGTGGGGGAACAAGGAAAAAGGCAACAAGATCCACTGGGTCCGTTGGAAGGAGTTGAACGGTCCAAAAGAGGAAGGAGGTCTTGGCTTCAGGGATTTACAAGCCTTTAATATTGCTTTCTTAGCTAAGCAATTTTGGAGAATGGTAAAGGAACCCGATGCGCTCTGGGCTAGAGTTCTTAAGGCATCCTACTTCCCAAATTCCTCCCCTTGGACAGCCAGGAGGGGAGCCTCTCCGTCATGGATTTGGTCCAGCTTATTGGAAGGTGGGGATTTACTAAGGAAGGGATCCCATTGGAGGGTAGGAAATGGACTGTCCATCAATGTCTGGGAGAATAAATGGCTATATATCCATAATGAATCTGTGTCCCCTGTTCCTTTGGCCCCCAACAATGACATGCCTATATTAACAGTAAGTGATTTGCTTCTGGATGGTGGTAGGTTATGGAATGAGGAAAAAATTGACTCTCTATTTCCATGGGAGGTGGGGAATGCCATTAAGTCGACGCCTATCTCTTGGTCAGGAGGTGAAGATATGCTAACCTGGGTACACTCTCGTTCTGGAAACTACTCTGTCAAGTTCGGGTACCACCTAGCTTTCCAATCAACCCAAGGAAAGGATAGGGGGCAAGATAGTTCATCCTCTAAGCTCAATTCAATCTTGTGGAAGAAAATCTGGAACCTTAAATCCCCTCCTAGGTTGAAACACTTCCTCTGGCGTATCATCAGAAATGCAGTTTCGACCAAGGAAAACTTGTTTGTAAGGAAATGTGCAAGAAGTCCTATATGTGGTCTCTGTGGAGCTGAGATAGAAACAATTGAACATGTTCTCCTAAGGTGTGAGTGGACAAAAGAAGTATGGGCAAATAGTGGTATTGAGTTTCCAACACCGGTGAACAGAGAGGTATCTGTGAAGAAGTGGTTTGTAAGTCTCCTTGTCGAATGGGGTGGCCAATTTTCGGAGAGGATGGGTCTCATAGGCCAAATTTGCTGGGCAGTCTGGAAGCAAAGGAATGAATGGGTTTTCTTGCAGCAAAGGCCTAATGCGAAGGTGACTCTTAAGAGAGCTATGGGTCTTCATGGGGAATTCTTAGCAGTGACTTGTTCTCAGATAAATGTACCAGCCCGTAATCATGGTGATAGTAATGTCCCGAAGTGGCAACGTCCCCTCAACGGTAGCTGGAAATTTAACTGCGACGGGGCCTTCAACCCCTCGGACAAGTCCGCTGCTTTTGTTGTCTTAGTTAGAGATGAAAATGGATCATTGGTAGAAATTAACCACGGGAGAATTAAGGTGTCTTCGGCACTAGCTGCTGAAGCTTGGGCTATTAGGATTGCAGTGTCAATGGCCCTGGCTTGGGGGAAGAAGGATGCAGTGATTGAGTCGGATTGCCAACCCCTGGTCAATATGCTCCAACCAAAGTCTGTCTTGAAAAATTGGACCATTCAAGCTATTCTGGATGATATTTTTTCCTTTTCTGCTAATTCAAACTTTGTTTTTAGTTGGTGTAATCGTCAGGCCAATAGATGTGCCAACTGGATTGCCTATAATAGTAGACTAGGTGTTGGTATTTCCCTTGCCCCTTGTAATCTCCCTGTTGAGCTCTGCTCCTTGATTCGTTCGAATCTTTAATTGAAGTTCGGCTTTTCAAAAAAAAAAAACAAGACTTGGACTTTTTGATGGTTCAACGCCGCCGAAGTGGAATCGATGACAAGATATCCAGCCCGTAGAGCATCTCCAACCCATCTCTCACTCTTTCTCCATTTTGGAGAATCATAAAGACATATAATTTGTTTATAAAGGGTACTGTTTGGAGTGCAACAGTACTATTTACACACACATTCTAATATTCCCAATTCTCCAAGATTTTTCAAATACACATTCATTTCTTTTTAAAACCACAAGTTTCCCTCCAAGTCTGTTGTTTTTTATTGGGATAGATTTTGATATATCGAAGATGGTCTCATTCTGAAGTTATTGTTATTGAAGATGGTCGCATTCTGAAGCTATTGTCGGTACCTTTTAAACGGTATCATTTTTCAGACATTGATCGAAACTATAGGTATATTGAGCTATTTGCATTTTACATAAATCCATTTTGTGAGAAAGTTTCCATATATGGAACTCAAACTTCAGTCTCATTTTGGAGGCTCAAAATGGTTATGGTTTGGAGCCTTTCAATTGTCTATTTTGCCACGTCAATTCGCCCTTTTGGAGTTTTGGTCCTTTGTAGATGGTTTGGACTTAGAGTTTCGCAATCGTATATTGGGATCCTTAATTACATGCATGTGTGTTTACTTGACCTTAGATATGTGCAAACTCATTCAAATCTGCGGTTTCCACCCACTCTAGAGATATATACTTAATTCAACCCACTTAGAGTATCTCTAAGGGAGGTAGTATAATTTTGTGCCACTTGACCAAACCCCTTGGGGTTAAGGGTCTCCATTGTTCTTTTCAGCCTATATATTGTTGATCTTTCTCGAGCTCACTTCGATGATTAAGATTGTTCATTTCTTAAGTTTAGTTGAGAAAATTAACCACCTAGAAAATAATGTGGACCGGATATTGTTTAATGTGCTTTTGGAATTAACACGTTTGTTAAGAAATTTAAGTTTCCGATGTAGCTAACATTGCAATATTTTTCTTCAAGTTAATTAGAGATGTTTTGATATTTTACAATATCCAATCAATATAATTTTTGCCATGCCTTAAGTACTAGACTAGACAAGGTCCTAAACATGAATGATCCTGATTATTAAAGTGAATCCGAGAAGGGCCACAAATGGACGGAATGGACCGTCCCATCCCTTTGAGAAACTGAAGAGAGGCAAGAGACTCCAATTCCTATTTTTACATCGTCCAAGCGCCCACTTTCGTTGAGATCTTAATTAAACTTAAAAAGAAAAGGTTATTTCATTCAATATACACGAGTTATATCAGTTGTAGTGAGACGCGTCTCATCAAAATGGGAAAATACAAAGAGTAAAAGAAGATTTTTTGATCGGCAAGAGTCAAAACAGATGACCATCTTAGTTTTGCTCTAGCTTTAACTGTTTAAGTCTGTGTTACATGATTAAAAATTTGCAGGAGTGTGATAAAATGCATTGTATTTTAAGCGTTTATAATAAGGCTTAGTTGGGGTAATGTTAAATTGTTTGTTATGTTATGAAAGATAATCGTTATACTTCTATGGATGATTGGCGCCTTTTGCATCTCGGGACAATGACGGCTCTAAGAATTTTTCTAAGGGTGGTCATTAAGAAAACTTGGTGACAAACCTGTTGAGACAAACGCTATTTCATTAAAGAATTCTAATACATATGGCCATTGGCCACCCTTTACATAATGTAGCGCCGCTTCTGTCTCAGGACCTACATTAATATTGAGCATCGATCAATACACAGCCATGTTAGATGCGGGTTAAGGTCTTCTGCTTTTAGAGGATAAGTTTAGGGTGTTTTGTGGTGGTTTCCTAGTAGAGTTGGAGTTTTTGTTGAGGGGGTTCTCATCTGTTTCTATTTAGGGTGGTTTTTTTTGGGTTTGGTCGGCCTTAGAGGCTAGGGCCTAGGTGTTGGGATTTTTGGTCGGCATCTTGTCACACTTTTAATTTCTGTTCTTAGTTTTTGAGATTAATAAAATTCTGTTTTACTGTTAAAAAAAATTAAATAGAGCTACTCGAAGAACTATCAACCACAATGGAAGAATTGGATTAAACCATACTCCCCAACATATGATTTTGGTTGGTATCTTGTCTACTTGTAATCGCTCTTGGATCTGGAGTGGCATATGATCGTCATGGGATGGGGTGCCAACATAATTGGGATGTCATCCTCCTATCGCGATGTCTCTTTCTTGTCCCGTTTAATCATTGAATCCATTAACATTTGATAATTAATAAAAAAAATTCGCTGGTTAAAAAAAAAAAACTTCCCGACAATTCTCAACAATATACAAACCACGTTATTCATACTTTTTATTTTCTATAATCAATATAGGAGAATAATTTCAAAAAAGAAAAGGAATAGTTTGCAGTAAAGAGATACAAATTCGAAAATCAGGTCATCTTCTACAGCAAGCAAGCCAACCTCTTCGTCTTCTAATCGTGAGATAAAATCACTGAATTTAAACATTGGTGGGCCATGGTTTATCCAAAGTGCCCGAACCGTCGAGCTCCCTCTCCATCTTATGATCATCTGTTTGAACAAAAACAAAAGCTTAAAAATGTTTAATTCAAGTAAATTAACAAACAAAAAGCTCGGTTCATTTGTTATCCCTAGGTACACGTAAAAATGATCCGAACAGTCGGTTCTACAAAAACTAAAGTAAATAAACATGGTATACTTACAAGGATTTAGAGGGCTCGGATATGGTAAACTTACAAGGATTTAGAGGGCTCGGATATTGTCGGACAAGTTCCTTGGCAGCCACCTCGAAAGCAAAGAGAATGATGGAGATGATCAAAAGGGCTTGCACACCAACAAAAGCTTTCTTAGACCCCTTCTTCTTTTTTTTAACCCTAATTAAGGAAAACAGAAGTGCTACCAATTTGAATGGTACAAATTAAGGGGCGGGGGTGTTTCACCTTTAATAGGCCAAAAACAGGCTAGGACTTGGATCCATTTTCTAGCAAAATACTTGGACTTTTGGTTTTGGATGGTAGACGCGGCCGACTGCAGGGTGCAACTGGTGAGCAGATATGCAGTCCTAAGATATGCTATTCCATCAAGACTCTTTTTTATAATGCTATCCGATCCACCCTTTCAACTCATCACCGTGTGCTAACAATTTTCTGTGTGGGGTCAGTATGGACATAGTTTTTCCTCGGCTTTAATTAATTGCAGTACACAAATAACTTATTTTCATTATTTAACTTTTTTTTACAATAAAAGAGAAAACAACACAGTACAATAGCAGCTTGTAGTAGCGAGATTCAAATGCGAACATCGGAAAATCTTGTCCACCATGCCAACCTCTTTGGCCCAAATTAAGCTTTTAATCTGTGAGACAAAATCATCCATGTCCAGGGTTGCTATGGGTTGCTATGTTTGCGGTTGATGGGGATAGGATAATCATCGATAACAAGTTCCCTCTCCATCTTATGATCTGTTTGAACAATACAAATGCTTGTCAGTCAAACAATATTATGGATTGTAATTTAATTAATGGCCATGATTAATCACAATGTATCTCTTGGCCTCAAGCCGTGAATTTTTGGCAGAGAAGAAGAGATTTTTAATTTTTTACAAAACAAATATCAATTCAATCGAACGTAAGTTGTCTTGTAAGGAACGAGAATATGACAAATATATATATATATATATATATATATATATATATATATATATATATATATATATATCACTTTAAACACGAGTCTGATTTTGTTCACTAGTTTTAAAGGTACAAGAACATTCCCCACCTCTGTGATTTATTACTCCAGTGCAGTAAAACCAACTTATTAAAGAAATATACCCACTGAAATACTAACTAGAGAGAGCAAAATTCAAAGTTTCTCAACTATGTAAGCTTTCTTTAATTTTTTTTTAATAACCAGGTTTCCGGACCACTTTACGTGCAATTCAGGTCCTCAACTAATCCTCAACTACGTAAACTTACAAGAATTTAGAGCGCTGGAAGCCTCGATCAGTTCTCTAGCAGCCACCTGAAAAGCCAGGAGAATGATTAAGATCAAAATGACTTGCAAAACAACTAAAAGCTTACTTGAAGCCATTTTTCTCTCGGTGGAAGGAAAGTGCGCTATGGTTCACCTTTTTTATAGCCAAAAAATGGGAAAGGATTGGCATTCATTTTCTACCACTAATGCATTTGGCCCCCAACAAGACTTAGGAGTTTTGGGTCTACGTCAGAGTTTAACTAGGGACATGACTTATGAGGGATATAACATTATTTTAAAGGGCAAATTTTCGTAGTCATCCCTGTAGTTTTACGGTTGTTTCACTTTCGTCCCTCTAGTTTCAAAGTGCTTCAATTTCGTCCCTGTAGCTTGTTTTACGTTCCAAATTGGTAAAATCATTAACACCGTTAACGAAACTAACGGAAAAAAAAAATAAGTGTTTCAATTTTCAATCCATTTGAACCGGTGCAAATATCTTATTTTTCTGATCATTTTATCTTAAATGGTCATAATTAATTTTTGGCTCTAAGGCCTTTCAATGAGCACCCTAAGAGAGCCCTGAAACTAAATAAGAAGTCTTCGGGTGCTCGTTGAAAGGCCTTAGAGCCAAAAATTCGTTACGACCATTTAGGATAAAATCAAAAAAATAAGATCTTCGCACCGGTTCAAACGGATTGAAAATTGGAACACTTTTTTTTTTCCGTTAGTTTCGTTAACGGTGTTAACGATTTTACCAATTTGGAACGTAAAACAAACTATATGGATGAAATTAGAGCATTTTGAAACTAGAGGGACGAAAGTGAGACAACCGTAAAACTACAGAGACGACTACAAAAATTTGCCCTATTTTAAAAGGATTCTCTCATGTCCTTAATTTGGAACGAAGGGTTCGTTTGTGGCGCGTGGAGCTTGTAGAGACCCAATTTTTTTTTCTATTTTCTTTAATCGCTTAATATGGGTGGGAGATCGTATTTTGAGGTTGTAATGATGTTTGGAAGTGTCAGTAGCGATAAGGGTTTGATTTGGTGACCGTTGAAAAAATTTCATTTTTCTGCCCAGCTGGTACAGGTACTGCATTTTTCCAGTACAGGTACCCAGTGTCCAGAGCTGAGACAATTCGACGTTTAAAGGTTCCAGTACAGGTACTGGATTTTTCAGTACCGGTACCCGGCCACTGTCGTTTTTCAGAAAATTCAGCACGCTTTTTGGACCACTATAAATACCCCCTTTACTATTTTTCACACCCAAACCCACGACATAACCCTAGAAACACCCCCTCTCACCTCCCCCACTCCAATCTCACTCTAAACTCTTGATTTCAACTTCAAATGTTCAAAATCCAAGGGATTCCTACCTCAAATTAGCTTGATTCTTGCATTTGGTGAACAAAGGGTAAGTTTTGTATTCTTGCTCTCACTCCTTGACCCTCTATCACGTTTTTCTCTCTCTCCTCTTAATCACCTGTTGATTCTTGCTTGTTTATCTTATTTTTGGGTTATATTCCCTCTAGATTTTATAGCAAAGCTTGGGTGGAGCTTGTTCTTGGTAGATTCAAGCTTGTAGCACTTGGTGTACTTAGGGTTTTGCTCAAAATCCATTGTGGTAGGGATTTCTTACTCTTGTTATATGTTTATGTGGAAATTTCTCCCCGTTTTGTATTTCGATCGAATCTGGAAATTTCTTCCCGTTTTTTGAGTTTCAGCCAACTTCAAATGGCCATAACTTCTTCGTCCGATATCCGTTTTCATGCATATTTTATATCGATTCGAAGGTCTTGAAGTTAGCTTTCATTTGACGCTAGAATCACCTAAAAACTCTTAGTACACAGAAAGTTATGATCATCTGAGTAGAGGTGTGTCGGTCCATCAATGTCAGTTGGCTATTCCTAAAATTGTTTCGTTCCATGTTATGAGTCCCTATATAATTAAAATGTATTTAAGTCACTCTCGAATGTGATTGCTTGTATCTTAATGACTCGTATACTTGTATCTCGTCTTGTAGAGCTCCCTAAGTTCCTTGGCACTCTTTCTATAAGATTCTCGTTTAGAACCTAGCGGGTGGTATGTCGATGAGTCATTATGGGTTCGGTGCGTGATGAAGGACATCATGATAGACTTTTAAGAATAATGTGAACTTAAGGCATCTATCATTGTACGATGGGATGTGTTTATGAATTTGTAATGCATTGCATGATGATAAATGAAAGAAAGGTGAACTTGGAAAATGTTTCTTTCTTGTATTCGGATTGATTATGCACGTGTGTATGTCTGAGTTGATAATTTTAAATTGAGGGTACTGCAACGCAAGGTGTGGTAAGGCGGAGACTCTAGAGGGCCCTCAACGCAAGGTATGGTAATGCGGAAACCCAAGTGGAGAGAATTTACTGTAACGCAAGGTGTGTGCTTAGCCTGCGAACCTCGCCTCCAAATAAGGTTGAAACACCCCAAGCGTAGGGCTAGGTCGTCGATAGCATAATATCCGGAAGTCCGGGATCGTACCCACAGAGAATCGAATATAGCTAGTTTGGATTGAAGGTTTATATGGTAAGAGTGCGGCGTTCAAGACGACCAACTTGATTTTGCTTAGAAACGGTGAAAATTGAGGAAAAGACTAGAAATGAGCTTAATTAACTTAAAAGAGGCAAGTCTAGGGATCGTCCATCCCTTGGCAAAGGCAGCTACCGGTTCTCGATTATAACTCAAGCGAGAGTCACAACCGCGTGCTCACACCCGGAAGATTTAACTTTAATGACTACGTTTATCAAAAGATGTGATTAAATGGAACTAAACAAACCTATTTTTGCTAATGTATCTAACACGTAGGAGGCCACGAGCCCTCAAAATGTCGCTTGCCAAGACCGCTTGACTAAACTTCATATCAAGGAGTTAACATCCCTCGCTTAGACCAAAATGGCTAGGTTAATCCAATTCCGAAAACCATGATTTTAAGCCCGAATGTTCGAGAACCAAATAACCGCCTAAGTCATTGGGAAAGATTAGCCCAAGACTTAGCCAAAAGACTACTCAAACATATTGAAAAGACTAGAAAACATGCTTAAGAAAGGAAACATGATTAACCGATAAAAACGAAAATAAACTTGATATTAGTAAAGATCTAACAAGTAGCTACAACATTAACAAGCGAGAAAATAACATATGACATTTACTTACTTGAGTTCTTGAAGGAAATTACTAGAAAAGCTTGAAGAACAACAATGGAGTCCTAGAAAATAAAAATGACTTAAAGTGAAAAATGACTAGCTACCTAAAGATGAGAGAGGAAAACCATATTTATACAAGGTGGCCTTAACCCCTCACAAAATATCCCAAAAATATCCTAAAAGTAGCCAAAAGTGGAAAATAACCCAAAAGTAGAAAGTAGAAAAAGCAGCAAAAACGTGAGTGTATTCTGCAGCATGAACCGGTACTGGCCAAATCCCAGTACCGGTACAAGGCCTTCAATAATGCTGAAAAACACCAACTCTGGACAGCATGAACCGGTACTGGAAATTTCCCAGTACCGGTACAAGATTGACAGATTTTTTGGGCAACTTCGCGGACTCGCTCCGGACACTCCCGAACTCGGATTTAGGCGTTCTTTGAACCGTTGGAAAGCTCATCGAGTCTACTTTCTAACCCAAGTGGTTTGGATCAAACGTAGTTTATACACCAAAGGTTATGACGATTCTACCCTCAGCTAGTCGGAAGATGAATTGCTTTGGTAAAATTCTCACTTCTTCTTCAATTCCCTTGTAGAGACCCGTATTTTATTTCCATAATTTTTATGTTTTATGAAGATATAAAATGGAGAATGAGTTCGGATGTCGAATGTGCTAGAGTTTAGAAGTTCGGGATACAAGTGTAATATGCATGGATGTATAAGTGGAGGTGTGTGTAGGGGATAATTTTCCCCGACCTATATTTATTTTCTTTTCCGGGCCAGACACAACACACACCCACGCCACTCTCTCATCTCTCCCACGGCTTCTCTCTCTCTCTCTGTCTCTCATCAAATTTCTTCCCCAAATCTCAAATTAACTAAGGGATCTTGGAGTATTTTTCTCCTAGAGTCGAGTTCTAGCCTTTGATTGCGTTGGAAAGCTCGGAGGAGGTGTTTTCGGGAGAGGTTTTGCCCGGAGATTCTTGGGGTTTTAATTTCAACCTTCGAGGTAGGGATCTCCTGCCTTCTTTATATGTGTTAAGTGTTGGTTTAATGTACGAGAATCAAGTTTGATCATCTATTTTGAGTCTTGAATAAATCTAGTGAATGCTGAAAATTTCGTGGGTTCTGGTAATCTGTCGTTTTGGGGCTCTTCTGCTAGGGATCAATTTTTGGTGTCTTCATAACTGTTAAAGTACGTTTCAATACGAAGATTTTGGTACCAAGATCATGCAAAACCGATAATCACACAATTAGTTATGGATTTTTGAACACTGGCTGTTTGCTGGATGCGCGAATCTGTGCGTGGCTGTCTTCTTTTAACTTTCTGGGCATGACGAACATTTTGGGTGACTTTGGGTCATTTACAGGAGGTGCATATTTAAGTTAAGAAGAGATTGGCGTTGGAATCAATTAATTTGGTTAAGTATACAATTTTTGGTGAATTTCTAAAGCTGGGTTGGTTGATAGGTGCGGAAATGGTTGCGAAACTGTTTTTCTTTTGATTGTTGGGTTAATCTCCTCTTGTTTCTGAACCTGGGATTTTTACTGAGTGTAGGGCTTGTCGTGGTGCAACTTTTGGCTTTGGTTTCACTATTTTTGAGTTTAAGACGAGTGAGTTATGATTTTTCAATCAATTTTACTTATTTTCGCGTAGAATCTGACAGCACCGGCGAACTTTGGTAAAATGGCCATAACTTTTAGCTCGGGACTCGAAATGATGCACCATTTGTTTTGTTAGAAACTAGACATATAAAGCTTTCCAACGATATATCCCATGCATCATGGGTATGTCCGAGCGATGACAGATTTGCACCCAAAACTGACCCAAATTCTGCTTTGCACCAGTTTCACTGCTACGCTAAGCTATAATCACAAGGCCATAGTAAGGTTATCCGAACTCCGTTTTTGATGTATGACCTATGGATCGAAGAAAAAGAAGTATACTTTTCAATGGTTCAAGTGTCGTCCTTAAATTAGCGTTGTTTAATTGGATATAGTCTAATGTAAAGGATTAACTTTGCCAATTTGACATGTGGGGATACAATGGATTGATTTAGATGATTAGGTGTTGGATTAAAGAGAACTTGTGGTGTGTAAGAAATATGCATTGTTGGTGTATTGACGTTGATGTTGTTTGATACTTAGAGAAAAATACACACTTTTAGGGCATTGTATTGAGCATAAATAGAATTATTGAGTATTGTCTAAACATGTTTCCATTTGATTGAATGTTCTAGGAAGTTCGAGTCATCACGTGGATCGAGGTGAGTGATTTAATACTTAAACACATGGTTTTGAACTTGTTTTTCTTATCGAGCTTATTTGAACATGTTTTATAAATTATGTACTCCATGGATAACAATGAAAGGTGGACTTATTTGTGAAATATTTGCGAATCTATTTAATGGCATTCCCAACGTCCGGTCTTGCTAGGGGACGTCTTAATGGCTAGCAAGGGTGTTTGAGGTTGGTATTTGTTTTGGGATAATGCGTAGACGTCTGGCTTATCCACTAATGGGGACGCCCGGTAGCATTTGAATTTTGAATAACGGAATGTGCATTATATTTGGCTTATGGTTTTGAGTTCTTTGTTTTGAAATATTATCAAATTATTTTGCATTGTCCATGGAAGGCATGTGAGTTAAGTATTAATCATTCACACGAGCTTTGGCTTATGTATTTTCTTTTCCACCTTTCAGGAAGCAACGCGTAGTGTGGCAGAGTGTTTACTTTAGTTTGTAAATTTGTAGGTAAGCACAGCTCTGAGAGGTTTATCCTTTTGGTTTGTAAACCTATGTAAGACTTTGGTTTGTTATCAATAAAAGTTAACTTTTGCTTCCGCTGTTATGTTTAGCCCCTTTTGATTATCGTTTGCTTAGATGATATTTGATTTGTGATTTGGCCTTAGTGAGAAATCACTGGCATTTGTCATGATTAAGACCTCAAGGGGCGGGTCAGGGTCGTGACATCCCTTGACTCTTGGGCAACCCGAGCAACCTCCAAACCATCTCTTGAGCACCACAACGGGGTGGCACTTGGTCTTGAGTACTTGGTTGCATCCGGAGCATTCCTTGGCGTTCAAACGCATCTTATTTATACGAATTACCTGAAACACACAAAAACCTACCTTACGTGCAATATCACTATAAAAGCTAAATAAACGAAAGTGAAACCAACATAATACGGGACTAGACGCACCAAATATCTACAATATTGAGTGCTCATCAGTGTGGAAATACAGTTAAATGTCTCGCTTGATGAAGAGAATTATGGTTGACTTTAGAAGTTTATGTTGACGTTTGGATTGTTTGTTGATTGAGATTGTAGCTATTGAAAAAGAGAATAAAAGGTTGGTTCTATTAAGGTTTTTATTAAAGAAAGAAATTTGAATTTTGAAAAGAGGATTTTTCCAGTATTTTTGAGCGAATCAACAGATCCGGTATTTGGGCACAAATCAACGGACTCCAGTATTCAAGCTCGAATCAACGGAGTTTGACTTGTAATGGTCTTGATTTTCTCAAAATTGTTTTAGAAATCAAAAGGGAAGTTTTATGAAATGAGACTCTATGGTAAGTGGTATGAGTTGAGGAAGTAGTTGTGGCGTTCGTTTGAAAAGTTATCAGAGGGTTGAACTATTGTTATAGTTGTTAGATTGATACGAGTTCAAATGTTGCTTCTTGTTGATGTATGAATGATTAGGGACATCTGTAGGACTTCCAAGATTCTCCAGTCTTAGTCCGTTGTTCGTAGTGGTAGCGTTTGTATCTAACGTTCGTTTGTTAAAACTCATTCACTCTAGATGCATGTTTCATCGTATTTTCATATAATTTGAGTATAGAGTTCTCTACTGGGCTAGTGTAGCTCAACCTATCATTTTCAGGTGTATCCCAAGGACCTTGACGCGGAGTGCATGGTGTGCATACTTGATCTCATCCCCTTTGAGAGTCGCCCGAGTAGTGATTTCATCGTCTTTAGTATGATCTCTTGAAAAGATGAAATTGTAAATTCATTTGAAATCTTTTAATTTCAGATATTATGTAACCTTTAAATTTACCGTCTTTAACTAACTATGAAATTTGGGCCGTAGTGCCAATGTTGTAAATATTGAAACTTGGGGATTTAATTTGTAAATGTTCATTTGTGAACTCTCTTTGGGGTATTATTTGTAATATGCGAGGATCGTTTATTGAAATGAATTATTTATTTATGTTGAAAATTGAGAGCGTGACAGAGCTCATCCTGCTCGTCTTTTCGAAAATTTGATGTTAGGAAATGGAACTTATATGGTTAGGATGATGTTAGGAAATGGAACTTATATTGTGTAAAGATCAGTGTTATTAGATCACGGACGTACGATTTTCAAATCAATCCAAGGTTTTTAAAGAGTATCTACAGTTGGTTAACGGGATTGTTTTTTTATTTGTTCATCTCAATGTCTAGACAAACTAATTGTGAGTTTCTCGATCTACTAATCATTGAGCAACCAATTAAACTGTATATTTGAGGGGTCTATTTAAAATTAGACTAAAGCTCCGTTTTAACGGGTCTCATACGAGTTGATAACAGCTAAAATGTTTTGAATCAAAAAATCTAAGAGGGACTAGACTCTTAAGTCTCATTTATTACCATCACTACTACAAAAATAGATAAAGACCTCGGTCATTTGGTGTGATCTTTCACTTTTAATCTCGCATTTAAAACCGTGGTTTATCAAGGTGTAACTAAAAGTCTATATCTTTTAACCACATGATAAAAATTATGATTAAAACTCATTGAAATCGTAACTAAAAACATAAAAACTGTAATTAAAAATGACAAAACCATGACCTTTAATAGCTTAACATTTCAGTTTTATTATAAAATCGTGGTTGTTTAGCGAGAAATAATCTCTAAAAGTGGCGTTCTCTTAAGGGAAAAAATCCCACATTATTTCTCCGGTTGGGTTTTGACCCCAAAGTCTCTTGAGTTTTACATACAAGTTTCAACCAAATGCACCACAAACACTTTTCAATATATAATTGAAATATTTAATATATAACATATGCGTTTAACATTAAAATATATTTTGAACATCATTTTGAACCTTTAAATATTAAAATTAGCAATTTTAATAAACATGAAAGTTGTAGCCCTTTGTGTTATTGTTCAAACCCAATTTGAATTATCTCAATTAATGGAGTTCTGAACATAGAGTTATACTCGAAATACATTTGGTGATGAAACGCAACCTTCATAAATTTTGTCACCAAAGGTACCCATTTGGCGACAAAATATATTTTCATCGCCAAAAGTGCCCCATTTTGTGATGAAATATTTTTTGTAGAATGGTTGAGAGTGACATTTATTTAGGGGTATTGCGCGAGGAGTCGATTAAGGGGTAAACGACTTTCAACTTTTCCTATATAAGAGCTTTCATCTCAAGTCTAAAAAAAATATTCTCTAATTTACGACCTCAGTTTCTAGATGACTGAGATTAAAGATTATTTTTATCTCAGTTTTTCCGAAATGAGAGATATTCTTTCATATACAATCTCAGTTTTTGAAAAAACGAGATCTATTTTTGAAGTTACAATCTCACTTTTAGATTGCTGAGATTAAAAAACCTTTTCATCTAAGTTTTTTTCGGAATGAGATATATTCTTTCATATATAATCTCAGTTTTTTGAGAATGAGATCTATTAATTCTTCAAGTTACAATCTCACTTTATAGATTACTGATATTAAAAAATCTTTTCATCTCAGTTTTTTCGTATAATTGAGATTAAAACTATAGTCCATAACATTTTATTACGTTTTTACAAAAAGTGAGATCTTTTTAATTTTTGGACCGTAATCTTTATACCATTTTGTAGTAGTGCATGCCAACCCCTAGGGCTACTGGATTCACAAGATGAACAATCCTCTTTGTTCATCTATTTAAAATAAGGAAATTGAAAGAGTAGTCCAAGTAGAGGGCCATTACCTGCAACAAGTGGCAGTTCTAAAATGGATGTGGATTTGACTCACGAGTATGCAAAGCATGGCCCTGTACGTTTTCTGTCATTTTCTATTTTTCAATACTTATTCTGCCAAGGGCTTTTTGAATTTTTTCTTGTATTGTTCTTATTCAATTTTTTTTCATGTTTG
Organism: Rhododendron vialii; assembly: GCF_030253575.1. Lineage (NCBI taxonomy): Eukaryota > Viridiplantae > Streptophyta > Magnoliopsida > Ericales > Ericaceae > Rhododendron > Rhododendron vialii. The sequence goes on along the minus strand of NC_080558.1, from coordinate 7,735,169 downwards.
TTAGTTTTGCGTCTAACTTTTGTGTATTATTGATTCGTCTCGTCAAGACAAATTGAAAAAGTAAAAAATTATGACTTTTATCCAAGTATTTTTGAAAATATTCAAGATAAAGTAAAAAAAAAAAACCCAGAAAACCGTTTTTTCTTTTTTTTGACTTTGTCACACCTTTTCCAGTCTTCTTTGGGCACCCTATGCATAGGATGCACCAAACCAAAGAAAAACGCGTGATTGAAATTTTTGAAACTGGAGAAGACTTATGGGGGTTTCAATTCCTTGTGTTTTGAAATCAACTTGATCGTCCAAATTGAGTGGTCCATTGTCTCAATACCTAAACAACCATACGTTTATACATATATACGGGGGGTCCTATTTGATGAGCTGACCTCGACAACCAATGGCTTTAGAAACCTTTGACTTTAGGGTTTGTCTCTCACCGCATATTATCAATTCATGTGTGTGGTCAGTCCAGACGGGCCTTTACTCAGTTTTAGTTGGAATCCTAGCTGGTGGACTATTTTCAGAAATTAGTTAATCCATTAGGTCTAAGGGCGGGTCTAGCACAACAGTAAAGTTGTTCCATTGTGACTTGGAGGTCACGGGTTCGAGTCGCGCGGAAATAGCCTCTTTGCTTGCAGGGGTAAGGCTGCATATTTCAACCTTTCAAAGACCCCGCAATGGTGGGAGCTTCGCGCACTGAATTTGCCCCTTTTTTTAGATGATCCATTAGGTCGGATAGTGTTTGTTACCCAAAAAAGTTATATGCCAAATATTCATGGAGTGTTTCCGGTAGTGAAAAATTTGTAGATTTTTATTTGTGATTGAAAAGTTATTAAGTGTTTTCGGTAGTGAATATGCTGTTGTGAAATGCCAAGTTGTTTCCGTTGGTGAATAAATTGTTGATGGATTTATGAGTAGAGTTACTGTAGCAAAAATAGTTTTTGTTGACAACTTTTTTGTTAGTGAAAACGAGATGGTAAAATGCTGAAACATATTTTGTTAGTGAAAACGGGATGGTAAAATGAGTTAAGTTTTTAGTATTTTTGGTTAGTAGAAACACCCCCTTAGACTAGAAGGTTTGCCAAAACATTACGTACTGCGTCCCCTGCCTTTTGGGTTATTTCCAAGGATACCTCTTCAACTATCACGTTTTACCAACATAATTCATCACGTTTAAAACTCATCAACCTCACACCCTCATCTATCAAAACCATGCAACATCGCCCCCCTTAGTCCAAATCCGTTAAAATTTTGGACAGAGATGAAAAAGATTAAGTTACCCCTTGTTATGTTAAACGAAACCCAAATTAGTTTTACTCCACACCGTTGCCTTACGTTTCCAAGCGAGAGCGAGAGAGAAGGGAAGGTATACTCCTGTCATCTCCTCCGATTCCGGCCGGCAAGCCATGCGTGCAGAAACCAAAGATGTTTGACATATGAAACTCAAACATTACAAAATTGTCTTCACGAGAAGGAATATCTATGCTATATATTCATCTTAGTACATGATTAAAGCATTTGAATTCCCATATTTTGCTCCATAGGGTCATCAAACTTATATCAAATCCATGAAAAATCAATTCTTCATTTGTTTCCGGAACAACATCCAATAAACGTACAACTGCATTCCCACACTACAAATTTGAACACAAATGCCAAATTTTCATTAACCAATATCCACCACGCTACGAGACCCATCTTACAACCGAAAAAAAAAAATCCTAAATGGAATCTGAAACAAAAAAATTGCACATAAAGAATTCTCAAATCCCAAATTTTGTAAGTAATACAAAAGCCCTAATTTTTTGTGCTAAACAAATATTAAAAATTCTAGGCTCAATAAGTTGATGTACCAGAAATTTGACACTCTTAGAAGTATTTAGTTTCCTAGTTTGTTTTGAACTCCCATTTCTATTTTGTAGGATACTTGGTCAAGAAGAATTATGATTGATTTTGTTTCCTTTTTAGTATTTCAGTAATATATGCTCTACTATAAATTGAGATGCAAGCCTTATGGCAAATTAACTGTTATTGAATTAAAGAAAAATTGAGAGTTTTCTCATTATCGTTTGTTCGAAGAGAGAATACCTCTAGTTCATACCTAGCTATTTGTGTTTATGTTTCAAAGAGTGAATCTTTAAAATAAGCAAATTCGTGATCTCTTCTTGCACTTAGTCTTGTAAAAGGAGGCTACGCTGCATCAGTATTGGACAGCCCAGAGTAAAACACTCTCTCTCCTTGCACCCCCACTCTCTTTCCTCTTTCTCTCTCCTTTTTCTCTCTCCAAATCCGAGCCGTCCAAAATTGAAACGGACGATCTGGATGCATCGAGCAGACACCACGTGATACCCGCTTGTCACTGAAAAATCTCTCATATTTGAGGGTATGAATCGATGGGAAACAGCTTTTGCTGGTACTTTGGGCTGTTCGTTCAAATCTTGGGCTAAACATTGGGGAGTGCAATAGGTTGTTTTGGGAACAACGGCCTTTTGCAACAGGTTGAGGGTTATATTGAGATTTCTCTACATGCATTTCTTTTCCTATTATATACTGTTTTATATTTTTGATTGACATAAAGTCAATCCAGTTATAAGATGGACTATATAATGGGTCATAATTTTCGATTCATTTCAAACGACTCATAAACGGGCGATTAAAGATCCAACTCATTTACAAACCATCCAAACGTACTCACCACCAGTTTGAAAACCCTGTCTTCAATGTAAAGCTGCCGACTAAGGTTAACTCATCTCATTTGCAGAGTCGTATTAGAGGTCTCAAGAATTGAAGTACTCCTTGTTCTAGAGTTCAACTCATCACCGCGTGCTAACAATTTCCTGTTTGGGGTCAGCGCAGACGTAGTTTTTCCTCGGCTTTAATTGTAGTCGTCAGTCCTAGCAGATGCTCCCAGAGTATTCGGTTCATTTGGTCGCGACTATATATTGTATATATAAAAGAACATTACAATTAGATATTCAGACTAGCTAAGTCTCCATTCAATGTGAGACAAATTTGCTATAACTTAAGTTTCTTGTGTCGTGTGCAAGCCTTGAAATAAAGCTGCCGAGCGAGTTTGGCTTCTTTTGATCACGATGCATCATGAACGTGCCAATACATGATCAGGGCGAAATTTTCCAAACCTCTTTTGGATACGTTATTTATACGAGTCAACATTACTTCTAAATATCAGTTCAAACAAAAATTTCCTCTAAATAGATTAACATCACTATCACTAGAGAGCACTCAAACGACAGTGATGCGATTGGACTAAGCAGTGCTTCCCAACAGATTTACAAAACGGGTAAAGTCTACGATACACATCCTTTAAAATGATATACCATATGCACCTATTTTATAGTTCATTCATAATATTTTAGTGTGTTTCGTAACTTTTGTTCTAAAATTCATAACTTTTCAGTATTATGATTCATAACATTTTGATGTATCTCGTAACTTTTATATGATTCGTAACTTTTTAGTAATACGATTCGTAATATTTTCTCCATAATTCATAACATTTTTGGGGTGCATATGATACACACCTAAATAAGGGGTGTGTATTGTAGTCTTTCCCAAACAAACAATTTATTTTTCATTATTTTACTTTTTTTTACTACAATAAAAGAGAAAACAGTACAATAGAGTAGCAGCTTGCAGTAGCGAGATTCAAACACAAACATCGGGAAATCTAGTCCACCATGCCAACCTCTTTGACCCAAATTAAGCTTTTAGTTTGTGAGACTCGCAAAATCATCCATGTCGAGGGTTGTGGCCCCAAGGATCGTCCACCACCATCTTACGATCGCTTTGAACGACACAAATATGCTTGTCAGACATGCAATATTTTGGCAGAGAAGAACAGATTTTTATTTTTTAGAAAACAAATATCAGTGATTGATTACTTCAGTGTGGTGAAACCAACACTTAAATAAATACACCCACTGAGCATACTAACTAGAGAGTAGGGTAATCTTCACTGAATTCCAAAGTGAAAGTAGATGAAGAAATATAGGAATCCATTTCTTTTTATATTGTATGGGAAAACATCTATAAATTTACGATTCAAATACAGCCAGGAGGACTAAATAACCCTACGAGAATCGATATCACTGCGGAGGTTTCAAACCAAGAGAGAAAAATTCTAAGTTTTACCACCAAGACAGTTTCTTAACTACGTAAACTTCTTTTAACTTTTTTAATAACTAAGGCCCCGTTCCGGAACTCAATATAAGTATTTATTTTTTAAGAAGGCAATTTTAAGCTAAAAAATAATGTGTTTACGCAAATAATTTTTCTACCAATATGGATCTTGTTTGATAGATTTTATCGAGATCTTTTATACGGTGTAAAAAAAAATTAAAAAATTATTTTCCATTTACATTATTTTTAAATTTGAAAATGTGAAATAAGTATTTATTTTTTAAGAAGGTGTTCTGGAACGGGGCCTAAGTGTCCGGATCAATTTACGTGCACCTCAACTATATATGTAAACTTACGAGGATTTAGAGCACTAGAAGTCTCGACCAGTTCTCTTGCAGCCACCTGAAAAGCCAGGAGAATGATAGAGATCAAAAGGACTTTTTTTTTTTTTGCTCGGCAAAGGAAACATTTTATTAATCTCGAAAGGGGTACATCGAGAAGAAAACAAGTAAAGAAAGAGCTAGACAAATCCCGAATTTACATACACCTCCAATCGATAGTTGGATGCACACCTGAAAACTAGGTTACAATCTCAGTTTTCGGATACCATCTAAGAAAATTTTAAACTCCTCAACAGTGTAGACCTTGATGTCGAACTTCGCCTTCATCCATATCGCAACTCTAGTTTTGACTAACTCCCCCACCTCCCAAACTTGTTTTGTTGAATTGCTGAAGATAGAGTCGTTCCTCACCAACCAAAGAGACCACAACGTTGCATAGAAGCAAGCTTCCCACACATGTTTTTCCAGGTTGAAAAATTCATTCGCAAACCACCAATTTGCTAATTCCGGAACAGAGAGTGGACAGACCCAATTGATGTTCCACCAATCTAGGATTATTGACCATACACTCCATGAAAAATGACAATGAAGAAACAAATGTTGATGGGTTTCAAGATTCGAGGAACAAAGGGGACACAAAGCTAATTGGATCTCGCTGATCAAGTTTTTGCTGAGAAGGATCGACCTTGTTAATGATTTTTCCTTAACTGCCATCCAAGCAAAGATTTCCACCTTAGGAGGGCCCAAATTCTTCCATAGGGACCCCAACAACGTATTGCTCGGGTAGTTTAGCAATTCCTAGTGCCCATAACTTGACAGAGAAAATACCGTCATTCGTCCATCTCCACTGCAAGGTATCTGGTTTCGAAGGGTCTAGAGTGACTTGTTGGAGCCTCTGCTTCAAGTTATCCATCTCTTGCGTCTCTCGCCCAAACATTTCTCTCCTGAACACTAACTCCCATGATCCTTCAGCCCTCAAAAGGACTTGCAAAACTACAAAAAGCTTACTTGAAGCCATTTTTCTCTCAGTATAAGGAAAGGGCGTTAGGGTTCACCCTTTTTATAGCCAAAAAAGGGAAAGGATTGGCATTCATTTTCTACTACTCCTACTAATTTTTAATGTCTTTGCCTCCAACAAGACTTCGACTTTTGTAACTCCAGAGTTAAACTAGGGACATGACTCATGAAGTATATAACATTATTTTAAAAGGATTCTCCCAGATCCTTAATTTGGAACTAAGGGTTTCGTGCAGCGTGGAGCTCTCTTGCCGATTGTATTTCGGAAATCTGAATTGTAGATTTTGCCGGCCATAGTGTGTAATCAACGTTTGAAAATCTCACTCTGATTCGATAATCATAGCCCTCTAAAAATATAAGCTTCATCTTGAGAAAAAGTGGACTGCGAGAATGATTTTAGGGCATGGGCGTACAAATTCGAATCAATTTAAGTTTTTAAAGAGTATCTATAGTGGGCTTACGGGATTGTTTTTTTATTTGTATATCTCAATGTCTAGACAAATTAATTATGCGCTTCTCGATCGACTAATCATTGAGCGACCCATTACACTATCTATTTGAAGGGTCTGTTTGAAACTAGAATAAAGCTCCATTTTAACTAATTTCTTACATGTTGATGACACCTAAAATGTTTGGAATAAAAAACTCTTAGAGGGACTAGACTCACTAGTCATGCCATCCCCTAGGGCTACTTCACAAGATGAACAATCCTCCGAATTTAAAATAAGGAAGTGGAAACGAAATTGAAAGAGAAGTCCAAGCAGGGGGCCATTACCTGCAACAAGTGTCAGTTCCAGAATGGACGTGGATTTGGCTCACTTTAATTTATCGCTTCTCTAATCTCACCGTCCGTCTCGGCAATCAATGGTCTGGATTTTAAAAAAACTCTTCTAGGGAAGAGGAAAGAGTTTACCTGGAAGAATTTTAAATTCTAAATCGTCCAAAGTATTTTTGAACGGTAAAATTAAGTGTTGTGAGGGAGGGATGAAAAGAAACCATAGGCGTAGACTTTTCCATGCATAGGACATACCAAATCTAACTATATATATATTACACGGAGGGGCTATTTGATGAGCTGACCTTGACAACCAATGGCGGCTCCGTTCCGGATTGGGTACTGATAGGTGCTGAAAAGCACCCATTTAATCCTTTTAATTTATGCCTTGTCGGTCCGTTTACATAGTTACTTAACGAGTTTTAGTGTTTTATGGTGTATGCAAGCCTCGGAGATCAATGGGTGCAAAAAAAGGTGCAATTTGGCAAGTCTTACGGAGTTTTACTGCAAAGATGGGAATTGATTATCTACGGCATCTATGTGAATTTTGGTCTCGGGAAACCAATATCGTCTGAAATAAAATCGCAAATTGCAGTGGAGTATTGAATTACGTCAAGCCGACGGTCCAGGTGTATGGGATCCTAATTAATTAGAATGCATCAATTTGGATTTAGTAGGAATCCCGAGCCGAGGAATTAAACTCATGGATTAACATGGAAAATGCCAAAATAGGAGAGTTTAAGATAGAAAAGAATTCTAACTCTTAATACAGTGAGTGGTTGACTAAGGAAGGGAATTATATTACCTATTCTCGGCAACGTTTATAAAAGGTCATCTTGTATAAAGGGGGGACAACGTTTTACAGAGGGGATTTGTCGAAGAACAGAGGACAAAAGCTGCACATATCATTAACTTCACGGACAAGAACTCCGGCTTTGATGGCCGGCTAAATCCCTTGTCTAGGGAAAGATGAAACTTTGCACCAAGTAACTCTATTTTATGTATGGGGGTTTTTAGGTTTATTATTCGGATCGATTGTATAACTAAGAACCCTTTCCGTTTCAATTGAATGCAATGATTTTGATGGTTTTAATCTATTTAGTATTTGTATGCATGCTTTCAAATACAAGTTATACAATAGTTTTTATTGATTGTGGTTGGAGTTCTGAGATAGATTATACTCGTAAGACGGGCTGTGCCGTTAGACGGCCAGACCGTACTTCTGAAACGGTCCGTGCTATGGGGTAATTTATACCTTTTAACAACTCAATTATTTTTCTACATGATTATTGCTAGGGTTTGCAAGCCCTAATAATAATCCCTTCTGATTCGAATAATTAATCTCGCCTATGCATGTTGAAGTTACGAGGTCGAGGTGTATTCGAACCCTAGATTTTTCTCTCCAATCGTTACAAACTTTTAATTATTTCTCTTAGTTTAATAAATTCTCCAATTTCAAACAACCAAACTTCTTTTGCCCGAATTAATCTAAAAATTAATTGAATTTGTCGTAACTCAGTCATACTGTCTCCGTTGGAACGATACTCGGTCTTGACCACTATTCTACGGAGTAGTAGTTAACTCCAAGCTTTTATAAATTTATTTTTGACACGGAACGACGCGGTCAGGTACTTAAAAAATAAGTACTTATTTACAATTTTCAAGTTTTAAAATAGTAGGCTGACTGAAATAAAAAAAAATGCAATATGGATCTTATTTGATAGATTTAAATGAGATCTATCAAACTCTGCTAAAAAAATTACAAAATTATTTTTGTAAGTCCATTATTTTTATGTTTGAAAATAAGTCCTTATTTTTTAAGTATTTTTTTGAGAAAACGGAGCGGGGCCTAATTTTACTGTTTATCTCTCACCTCATGCTATCAATTCAAGTATGTGGTCAGTCTACACGGGCCTTTCTTGGTTTTAGTTGGAATCCTAGCCAGTGGACATACTATTTTCAGAATTAGTTAATCCATTAGGTCGAAGGGCGAGTCTGACGCAACGATAGAGCTGCTCCCTTGTGACCTGAAGGAGGTCACGGGTTCGAGTCGCAGAATTGAACAGCCTCTTTGCTTGCAGGGATAAGGCTGCGTACATCAACTATTCTCCAAACTCTGCAGTGGCGGGGGTCTCGTGCACTGAATTTGCCCCTTTTTTTAGATGATCCATTAGGTTGGATGAGAAACTTTTAAGTATCCCGGGGATGCCAAGCCCCATGGTATCCCCTCCGGTCCGTTTCTCATTTTTTGATCACGTTTGGATGATCGATTTCGTTCATTTTGTAGAGTTCGGCGAGAACCTTAATCATGCCAAAAATTGTGTTCATCGGACTTTATTTGATACATAATCGACACACATGAAAATTAAGGAAAACCAAAACTGAGTCCAAAAACACACTGAATCAAACCCAATTTTGGTTTTTTTTTTTGCAATTTTCACGTGTGCCGATCATGTATCAAATAAAGTCCGATGAACACAATTTTTGACATGATTAAGGTTCTCGCTGAACTCTACAAAATGAACGAAATCGATCATTCAAATGTGATCGGAAAATGGCTGAAAAATGAGAAACAAACTGGAGGGGATACCATGGGGCTTGATACCCCCGGTATACCTAAAAGTTTCTCAGGTTGGATAGTATGTTACAAAAAAAATTATATGCTGAATATTCAGGCTAGAAGGTTTACCAAAAAGTTACATACTGCGCCCCCTTCTTTTTTTGCAGGGCAAAATTTTGACAGCCTATTTTCCATATATACATGCATTTCACATAAGACAACACGATAAATTAAGCAACATGGGGATCCTGCTGACCTTTGAGGTCAGTATATGTGTTGTCCCCCGGTTAGACCGTCCATGTCGGTAATTAATGGCTCGGATTTTAGAAAAACATGTACTCTTTTAAGGAAGAGTCTAACTCTTTCTTGAAAGAGTTTTTTATTTAAATTCAGACAATCCAAATTAAAACACTTTTAGACAGTCCTTTGAGGGACAACAGGATCCCCCATTTGTAAATTAACGCTGCAAATTTCCATATATACTTGCATTTCATGTGAGACAACAGGATACATTAAGGCTGAAGTTCTTCCTAAATTCATTTGTCTTAAATACAGCAAGTACTTCTCGTAATTTTTCGTGTACTTTTGCATTAAACCTTTTAGGAGGAATCATTCGGCTCAGCAAATGAATCGTACAACTATTAGAAAAGATAAATTAATTTGAAAAAAAGTTCAGATTGGATGACACTAAAGACAAAAAATAGTTATTTCAAATTTTTTCGTCTTTAGTGAATTCATTTTTATTTTGGTTCTATTTTTTTTTTTAACATTTTGTAGTCCTCTTGCGAGACAAGTAATTAATCGAAAGATTGACGTAAATCTAACTAAAATTCAGAAAGCACGACTAGAAATACGAAAACATTAATTCAGGAACAGTGGGCCTAAATAATTACAAACCCCGTTTGGATAAGTCTTTCATTTAACAGTCAAAGAGGGCGATGAGGGCGACTTGGGCTATTTCGGTGGGCTTCTGCTCTGACGTTCTCCTGGTGTGCTCTCTCCTCTGATTTTCGTTCTGTCATGGCTGTAAGTTCTCTTGATGCGTCTTTTCCTGCTTGGATTGATGCTTTTCCCGATCGTTGTGCTTTTGCTACGGTCCCTAGGGTTTCTGCTCCAATGGACTCTAGTAATCTGGGTAGCTCTGTACCTAATTCGGGTCTGCATCTCTCTGAGTCTGTTCCTATTAGTTTAACTGTGTCCTCGATGGATCCTGCGATTGCGAGTAGGGTTACGAAAAATGAGCTCTTCGATCTTCTTGATAATTCTGATAGGGCTCGGTTTCCTCACCTTCAGATTGAGGACTCTGATGGCCCTAGTGCTAAACAAATCAGTGTTTGTCTACTGAGATTCTTCTTTTACGTCACCAGTTGGAGAACAAAATTGTGGAGAAATCTCCTTTGTCGAACCAGGTGGTGGGTGCTTCTGGTTTGTCTTGGAAGGATGTGGTCTCTCCTGCTATGGAGGTGAAGCGTTTGGCTTTGCAATTTTTCCTCCAACCTCTGTGAATGATCATATTTTGGTGTCTCCACCATCTGGTTTAAGTGAAGCTGGAGCTGAGAAGTGGAAAAATTGCATGGTTGGGTATTTTTTGGACAAAAAGGTACGATTCTTGTCAGTTCAGTCTATTGCTTTCAATGTGTGGGGTAAAAAGGGTCTAGTGGATGTGCTCTCAAATGAAAATGGTTTTTTCTTCTTTCAGTTTAACAGCAAAGAGGATTATCGTAGTATCATTGATCAGGGGCTTTGGCATTTTGGGGGAAAACTTTTGATGCTGAAACCATGGGAGGTTGGTATGAGTTTGGAGAAGGAGCAACTCTCTAAGATTCCAATTTGGGTGCAATTCTATAATCTCCCATTGGAGTATTGGACTGCTGAAGGTTTTAGTTTCGTGGCTAGTGCTATTGGAAGGCCCTTGTACGCTGATTCTTTCACTGAAAGTGGCAAAAGGATCAATTTTGTTAGGATTTGTGTCGAAATAGATATTGACTTTGCCTTACTTGCATCTTTTGATCTTCGGTTGGCAAATGGTAATTTGGTTGAGATTAAGGCTAAGTATCCTTGGAAGCCATTACGGTGTGCTACTTGCAAGGTTTTTGGACATGCTATTTGTGTTCCTATTTCCACTGAGGGGGCGGTTCCTCTGGCTACAACTAAGCAAGTATGGCGAAACCTCCCGTGGTTGCCCCTCCTAATGTGTCCTTGGTAGTATCTCCTAAGGTTGTAACTACAACTACACCCTTGGATACTAATGTTCAGCTAGGGGTTGTATCCTCAAATTCTTTTGGTATTCTTGAGGGGATTGACAAGGAAGCTTCTTGTTGGTCCAAAAGCAACCCAAGAGGGGGGTTGAATTGGGTTTCTCACTGACTTATAGCAATTTAAAAAACTAAGAGCACGACAAAAACAAATCAGCACAGTAGCAGGATTAAGTTGACTCAACACAATCAGTAACACTTAAACTAAACAAATTGAGCAAGCTCAAAGCATAGCAGAAACAGAGAACTAGTCAACTGATTTTTAGGGCTTTTATATGAGAACTAAATCAACTAAATATGCATCCTAATTTAACCCAAGATTAATTTCAAAGATATAACAGTTTATTCAAGCAAAAGAGATATGCAAAACAGAAAGTAAAGGAGTAAGGGAAAGAGAAATCAAACACGAGGATTTTATAGTGGTTCGGTCCGCAACTTCACGGACTACTCCACTCCCCAAGTGTCCTACTCGGGAATTGCTGCACTATCTCCAATAGTCGTTACAAACCTCTAGCTTCGCGGGTGCTAGAGAACCTTACAACGAGCGATTACTCCGTATCCACTCCCAACTAGCTAAGACTCCGGCGCTAGTTACACCTAAACCCAAATGATTTTTTTCTACCCAAAAATCACTCACAAAAAAATAGTTCAATCTCAGAGACAAGGGTGTAAGAATCCCTTTTACAATATGGTTCAACGATAACACTCAAACTAGTGTAGATATTCAAGATGTAAACATATGGATGACTGCTAACAGATTTTTTCAAGTAAGAGCTCACTGTAATTTTTTTCTTCAGAGATGTGTTGTGTCCGACTGCTTTCTTTTTCTTCTCCTTTTTATCTTCAAGACCCAATTGAACGTTGAACAATTTTCTCTTAGCCGTTGCATAGAATAAGCTCTTGCCTTATTTTCTTCTCCCTTCAATCTCTATATTCTAGCAATCAAATATCCTCTTTCCTTTCAAAGCTTTTCCACCCGTTTGTCAATAGGAAGAGATTTTCCTTAATCTCTCTCCTTCTTCAATTCTCTTATCTATTGGAGATAGCAATTTTGAGGAAGAAAATTGCTCAATTTTTGCCTTTGATAGACCCGAAACCCCTGTTTCTCGCATCCCCTCTTCCTTCTTGTTTACATCGCCTGTTTCTTTCTTTTCAACGTAGAAGACCAGAGAAGACTAGGTTAGGAAAATGATTCCCTGTGAAAAGAACATCTTTTAAGCTTTTAGACAAAAGAGAATTACGTCTTAGACCCTTCAAAATCAAGAAATAATATAATTAGCCCAATAATAATATATCTCAACAATGATGCCCAATTGACTAATGTAATTCTACCTGGGTCGTGTTTGTTATCATCAAAATCAAGAACATTGGGGCTAACAATTTCCCCCTTTTTGATGATGACAAACATTAGATCAATAATATTCAATAGAAAGAGCCGAGAGCAAAATTAATAAAAGAGAAGATAACTCCCCCTTAATTGATGCACAATTTTCTTGAGCTCAATCTCTTTTCAATTTGCTCCCCCTAAAGTTATGCTGCATTTGCTTGAGCTTGTTTTTAATACTTTTCCCCCTTTGTCATCAACAAAAAGATCGTGGAATAGACCTGTTTTTCAATAAAACAAGTAGACAGAAGTACTCTTAAAAAGCCATATCGAGTGCAGGTCATACATACCACAGAGAGAGTAAAAAAAATGAGATCAAGAGCCATAAAAAATGAGATCAAGAATATCAACAAGGATTGGACATACCAAGTTCTCTTCTTATGCTGCAAAATCTATCCTCGCTAAGAGGTTTCGTGAAAATATCAGCAAGTTGATTATCTGTTCTCACAAAATCAATAACAACATCTCCTCTTTGAACATGATCTCTAATAAAGTGATGTCGAATATCAATATGTTTTGTTCTAGAGTGTTGAATAGGATTTTTAGTCAAATTAATAGCGCTAGTATCATCACACTTAATGGGAATATGATCAAAAAATAAGCCAAAATCCTCTAACTGTTGTTTCATCCATAAAACTTGTGCACAACAACTTCCAACAGCAACATATTCAGCTTCAGCAGTAGATAAAGCAACAGAATGTTGCTTTTTACTAAACCAAGAGACAAGTGGATGTCCAAGAAACTGACATGTACCACTGGTGCTTTTTCTATCTCTTGAACAACCAGCAAAATTCGCATCTGAATATCCAATTAAAACAATTGAAGTGCCTTTAGGATACCACAATCCTAAATTTGGAGTACCAATCAAGTATTTGAAAATTCTTTTTATAGCAATGTGGTGTGATTCTTTAGGAGAGGATTGAAATCGAGCACATAGACACACACTAAACATAATGTCCGGTCTACTAGCTGTTAAGTAAAGAAGAGATCCAATCATACCTCGGTATTTCTTTTCATCAAAAGGCTTACCCATTTCATCTTTGTCGAGTTTGATAGAAGTACTCATAGGAGTACCCATTGGCTTTGCTTTTTCCATGTCAAATCTCTTCAAAAGGTCTTTGATGTACTTGGACTGATTGATAAAAATACCACCAGCTGATTGCTTTATTTGGAGTCCAAGGAAGTAGGTGAGTTCACCCATCATGCTCATTTCGAATTCGCCTTGCATACACTTTGCAAAATCTTCGCACAAACTTTCATTAGTAGCACCAAAAATAATATCATCGACATATATTTGAACAACAAGTATATCATGATCTTTGGTTTTTATAAAAAGAGTAGTGTCAATCTTTCCTTTTGAAAAACCATTTCCAATTAAAAAATTACTCAACCGATCATACCATGCCCTAGGTGCTTGCTTTAAACCATAAAGAGCTTTTGAGAGTTTGAAAACATGATCTGGAAACTCATGATTTTGAAAACCAGGAGGTTGTTTAGCATAAACCTCTTCGGAGATAAAACCATTTAGAAATGCACTCTTTACATCCATTTGAAAAAGTTTGAAATTTTTAAAGCATGCGAATGCAAGTAACATTCTAATAGCTTCTAGTCTAGCAACGGGCGCGAATGTTTCATCAAAATCAATGCCTTCCTCTTGATTGTAACCTTGGGCTACGAGTCGGGCCTTATTTCTAACAACTACACCAGATTCATCCATTTTATTTCTGAACACCCATTTAGTACCAATGACAGAGCAATTTTCAGGTTTAGGGATCGAAGTCCATACTTGATTCCTTTCAAATTGATTGAGTTCTTCTTGCATAGCAAGAATCCAACTCTCATCTTTTTCAGCTTCAACAAAAGACTTAGGCTCTACTTGAGATAAGAAAGCAAGATTATTGCATACATTACGAAGAGAAGATCGAGTCATCATACCTTGAGATGGATCACCTATAATTTGTTCTTTGAATTGATCATGAGCATACCTCCATTCTCTTGGAACAGTATCAACATCTCTATGTTGTGGAGTGATTGAAATCAATTCATTCATTTGTTCAGTAACAGTTGAGCTAACTCCATTTTCATGTTCTACTGCAATTGAGTTGACTCCTTCAGCACTTGCAGAAACTGAGTTTGGTGCAATTTCCACATGAATTTCATTTCTTACTGATGCTTCTTGAGGCACCTCATCATCTAAGTTGTCAATACGAAAAAAATACTTGGAAGGAACATGATCAGTCTCATCAAATGCAACATGAACAGATTCTTCGACAACTAATGTTCTTTTATTGAAAACTCTATATGCCTTGCTAGATGTGGAATAACCAATAAATATGCCTTCATCGAATCTAGCATCAAACTTACCCAAATCATCCTTGTCATTATTATGAACAAAATATTTGTAGCCAAATGCACGAAAGTGATTAATATTAGGCTTTCTACCTTTCCAAAGTTCATATGGAGTCTTATTCAGAATAGGCCTAACCATAACAGGATTCATAACCTAGCATGCAGTATTAACGGCCTCAGCCCAAAAATATCTAGGTAAATTTTTATCACATAACATAGTTCTTGCCATATCTTTCAAGGTCCTATTTTTTCTTTCAACTACACCATTTTGTTGAGGAGTTCTAGGAGCAAAAAAATTATGATCAATGCCAAGTTCATCACAAAACAATTCATACTTGCTATTTTCAAGTTCCCTACCATGATCACTTCTAATGCTAGAAATGAGAAAACCTTTTTCGTTTTGAACTTTTCTACACAACTTAGTAAATGCAGGAAAAGCTTCATCTTTATGTGCAAGAAACATAACCCAAGAAAATCTAGAGTAATCATCAACAATAACAAGAGCATAATGTTTACCACCAAGACTAGCAGTTCTAGTAGGTCCAAACAAGTCCATATGCAAAAGTTGTAATGGTCTAGATGAAGAAACAATATTCTTAGCAAAAAAAGAAGTTCTAGTTTGTTTTCCCATTTGACATGCATCGCAAAAGTCTGTCTTTTTCAAACTTCATCTTAGGAAGACCATCAACCAATTCCTTATTAGAAAGTTTTGAAATCAAATGCATGTTAGCATGTGCAAGTCTCTTATGCCATAACCAACTATTCTCATTCATAGCAGTCAAACACTTATCATCATTAGAAGATAGAGAATGAGCATCAATAACGTAAACATTGTCATGTCTAGTGCCAACAAAAATAGCTTTCTTTTCTGCAATATTTTCTATGATGCATCGTGATTTTTCAAAAATAACGATGATGACCCTTATCACATAATTGACTGATACTCAACAGATTATGTCTCAAACCATCAACAAGAAGCACATTTTCAATAGAGGGAAAGGCATCCTTACCAATATTACCAATACCTATGATTTTACCTTTGCTGTTGTCACCAAATGTTACAAAATCGCTTTCCTTAGATGATAAGGTGTTGAACAGCTTAGAATTCCCGGTCATGTGCCTTGAGCATCCACTATCCAAGAACCACCTTTCATTCTTTGCCTTTGTGCTTAAGCATACCTGTAAATTAATTTGAACATTGGTCTTTGGTACCCATGCTTGTTTGGGTCCTTGAATGTTAGCAACAGAATTCTTTGGAACCCATACCTTTTTGTTCCAACATAAGCATTTCTTTTGATAGGGCATGAATGTAAAATATGACCTTTCTTACCACATTAGTTGCAAGTAGTAAAAGGACAAATTGAAGAAATTGCTTTCACAAAGAAATTTTGATAAGACTTTTGCTTTTTGGTGGGATCAAAACCTAATCCAGCTTTGTCAAAAATACATCTTTGTTTTCCTAGAATAACATCCAAATTATCTCTCCCTTTGACAAACTTAGACAAGGTAGTTTTCAAGTTTTCAACTTCCTTTTTCAGATTTTCATTTTCAAATTTCAAATCAGAATTTTTGTTTATTGAAAAATCTTTTTCTACCTTCGCTTTTAAAACTTCATTCTCTCCTTTTAAAAAGTTCATTTTGAGAGAGAAGAGATGAGTTATTCTTTTTGAGAAAACTATTTTTGGAGGCCAACTTCTTAAATTCAGCATGCAATTCATGAAACGCATTTAACAGTTCATCATAAGTAAAATCATTAGAATCCTCAAGAGAGTTTACCTCAGTGTTTTCATGAGCCATTAAACACAGGTTGGCATGTTCATTGTCGTCATCTGAACCACTTTCATCGCTGCTATTTCCCCATGCCGCAAGTGCTCTTCTTTTTGCCTTCTTGCTAGAATCTTTGGCTTGAGGGCATTCAAACTTCATATGTCCTGGTTTCTTACATTCATAACATATGATGGGATCTCTTTTGTTCTCACTTTTTGTTCCATCCTTCTTGAAGAACTTCTTGCCATTTTCTTTCTTCTTTCTCATGAACTTTTTGAATTTCCTCGTAAACAGTGCTATTTCTTCATCACTGCAACTTGATTCTGAATCATCTTCATCATCATTCTTTGAGGTGGAACACTTGAGGGCTATACTCTTCTTTTTCTGGCCTTGATCTTCCTCCACGCTCATTGTGATTTCATGAGTCATAAGAGAACCCAACAACTCATCAAGGCTGTAATTTGTGAGATCTCGTTTGGCCTCGATGATTGCTGTCACTTTTGGCTCCCATTGTTTTGGTAATGACCTGAGAATCTTTCTTACAAGCTCAACATTAGAGTAAGACTTTCCAAGAGATTTCAAGCCATTGACTATATCAGTAAAGCGAGTAAACATGCTAGAGATGGGTTCATCAGGTTTCATTTTGAACAATTCATACTTATGAACAAGCTGGTCAATTTTAGATTCCTTAACCTGACTAGTACCTTCATGCGTGACTTCTAGTTTATCCCAAATTTCCTTAGCCGATTCACACGCAGAGACTCTATTAAACTCACTAGGATCTAAAGCACAATATAACAAATTCATAGCTTTAGCATTCAGTTCAATTCCAGTTATATCACTAGCATTCCATTCCTTTTCCTCTTTAGGAACTACTACCCCATCAAAAGTTTTGGTAGGACGGTGAGGCCCATCAATAATAACTCTCCACAACTTGTAGTCAGTTTGAATATAAATACGCATTCTAGCCTTCCAATAATTGTAGTTAGACCCGCTAAATAAAGGAGGTCTATTGCTCGATTGGCCCTCGGGAAGAAAGGTGCCATAAGGGGTTGCCATGGATCTTACCCTAAGACGATTAAGTCAAAAATAACTAGAGCCAACCTCTGATACCAATTGTTGGTCCAAAAGCAACCCAAGAGGGGGGGTGAATTGGGTTTCTCACTAACTTATAGCAATTTAAAAAACTAAGAGCACGACAAAAACAAATCAGCACAGTAGCAGGATTAAGTTGACTCAACACAATTAGTAACACTTAAACTAAACAAATTGAGCAAGCTCAAAGCATAGCAGAAACAGAGAACTAGTCAACTGATTTTTAAGGCTTTTATATGAGAACTAAATCAACTAAATAAGCATCCTAATTTAACCCAACATTAATTTCAAAGATATAACAGTTTATTCAAGCAAAAGAGATATGCAAAATAGAAAGTAAAGGAGTAAGGGAAAGAGAAATCAAACACGAGGATTTTATAGTGGTTCGGTCCGCAACTTCACGGCCTACTCCACTCCCCAAGTGTCCTACTCGGGAATTGCTGCACTATTTCCAATAGTCGTTACAAACCTCTAGCTTCGCGGGTGCTAGAGAACCTTACAACGAGCGATTACTCCGTATCCACTCCCAACTAGCTAAGACTCCGGCGCTAGTTACACCTAAACCCAAATGATTTTTTTCTACCCAAAAATCACTCACAAAAAAATGGTTCAATCTCAGAGACAAGGGTGTAAGAATCCCTTTTACAATATGGTTCAACGATAACACTCAAACTAGTGTAGATATTCAAGATGTAAACATATGGATGACTGCTAACAGATTTTTTCAAGTAAGAGCTCACTGTAATTTTTTTCTTCAGAGATGTGTTGTGTCCGACTGCTTTCTTTTTCTTCTCCTTTTTATCTTCAAGACCCAATTGAACGTTGAACAATTTTCTCTTAGCCGTTGCATAGAATAAGCTCTTGCCTTATTTACTTCTCCCTTCAATCTCTATATTCCAGCAATCAAATATCCTCTTTCCTTTCAAAGCTTTTCCACCCGTTTGTCAATAGGAAGAGATTTTCCTTAATCTCTCTCCTTCTTCAATTCTCTTATCTATTGGAGATAGCAATTTTGAGGAAGAAAATTGCTCAATTTCTGCCTTTGATAGACCCAAAACCCCCGTTTCTCGCATCCCCTCTTCCTTCTTGTTTACATCGCCTGTTTCTTTCTTTTCAACGTAGAAGACCAGAGAAGACTAGGTAAGGAAAATGATTCCTTGTGAAAAGAACATCTTTTAAGCTTTTAGACAAAAGAGAATTACGTCTTAGACCCTTCAAAATCAAGAAATAATATAATTAGCCCAATAATAATATATCTCAACAATGATGCCCAATTGACTAATGTAATTCGATCTAATTGGATCGTGTTTGTTATCATCAAAATCAAGAACATTGGGGCTAACACTTCTGTTACTTTTGTGGCCAAGTCTAGTACTTCTTTGATATCTCCATTGGTGGGTAGCTCTGTGGTTAAATTAGGGGGTGTTCAAGCTGTAGTTGGTCAACGTTCGGTTATGTCTGTGCGGCGTGGTGATTCTGGGCAAAGACATGGTAAGGCAAGTAAGACTCATGTTATTGTTGACAGCCCTGGGCAATCTACTAAGGCTGTGAAGAGTGGTGTTCTAGGAGATATTGCACCTATGGGTTTTTCTGGGGCAGATATCCAAGTGTTGGGTGGGCCTACTGACTTTGTTGTTGCTCTGGATGGGAATGATGATACGAATGCTAATTTACCCTCTGAAGAGGAATTTGCAGAAGGGTTGAAACCTGGTGCTGTTTCTCAAGATCCTGTTTCTAATAATAAGAAGAATAAGGGACCGGGACGAGGTAAAGGCCCTCAGGATAAAGGGGGTGGGAAGGCTGGGTCTAAATGATTAAGTTAGCCTCTTGGATATTAGGGGTCTTAACGATCCCTTAAAACAAAAAGAAATAAAAACCCTTATTAATCATGAGAAGTTAGGGATTATGGGTATTGTTGAAGCTAAAATTAGGGCTGAAAATATGGAGAGAACTCTAGCTCATTGTTTTCCTCCTCACTGGAAGGCTGTGGATAATTTAGGGTCATGTGTGGCTGCTCGAATTATTTTTGGATGGGACTCTCTGTGTTTTACTGTGAATGTTATTCATACTTCTGCTCAATTGCTTGTAGTTTCTACTGAAGAGATTACTACTAAGAAGCTTTTCTTTCTTTCTATTGTCTATGGAGGTAATTCTTTTGTTCAGAGGAGGGAGCTATGGTCCGAGATGAGATATATTCATGGGATTATTGGGTCTCAAGTTTGGATACAGTTGGGGGATTTCAATATTGTCAGATCTGCTATAGAACGTTCGGATGGTTTTGATGTTCTTGCTTCAATAGAATTCTGTAGTAGGCCGAGCAAAATGGCTCGTGCCATTTTCGAACGTGATCCAGTATCCCTATCAACTCCAAGTCATCTTTCTCTCAACGTTCGGAACGCCGAAGGCCTCCGTAGCGGAGGGTCTCATTAATTACGACTTCTTTAATCGCCTCAGTCTCCAGCCCCCACGCGAGCGGGAAACACGTTCCGTTGGACACCCTCCGAGGTCGCACAACACGCTTGGTGCCGAACGAGCGTAGCCATCATTCCAGCTCACCTGCATGGGAACAACAACCTTGGTCGTGGTGACGTTCGTGACGTCATCCGAGCGGTTATCAGGATAAGGATAGGAGGCACATGAAGGTGCCAGCTCATCCTACAAACGGTTACAAAACCCTAAACGTGACGTAAGAGTGACGTCAGCCAACGCGTGTTGTTGAGCGTTGGTGCAATCTTGGCGATCAAGCTAAGAGGTTCCCTATAAATATCTCATTATGCCTTCTTGTTAGAGGTACGCACAGAAAAAACCCTAGCTCCTGATTCCTAATTTCTCTCTACAAGTGAACTAACTCGCGCACTGGAGGGCCATCCCGGAGAACCTCCGGTGTGGTCTTTAGTCGTGCTTCATTTTGCAGGGTGAAGAAAGAGACTAGGAGCAGATCTCGAACCCACAGTCAGAAAGTATAAACTATTCGGAATGGAGCCCCACAATTTGGTGAACCCGACGTGAAACGGCTGTTTCTCATATCCACGGCGGCTCCTCCGTGTCGACCAAATCTTTTGTCCTAAAAATTTCTCTCCACCGGATTTTCACAGATCTCCCCCTATTAAAAATGGGCAGAGCACCTCCACCTCCTCTTTTTCAACCTCTCGGTTCCTCTTTACACATCACCTCTGAAACCGGTATCAATGCCGTCTCCCCATCTCACCCTCTGGGATTTACTCCTCCAAGCGTAAGCACAACCATCCAACGTCTAGTAGGTTTGAGTGAGGACGCTCTAGCATATGTACAAATGCTAGAACAGCAGCAAGAACAGACCAACGCTGACGTCGCCATTCTCAAAATGGAGATCGCAAAAATTAAGGCCAACGAATATCCGGCGGCCTCCCACTCTGGGTCAAAGGGACGGCGCCGGCGAGAAAATCTGCCACCTTCTCCCCCTTTGGTTGGTAATGAACGGCCACATAGAGTCTCAGTCCATGATCACCTGGACCCACCATTGTCAGAGCACCGAACCGGAGAGAGCGCTCGCTTTTGGCAGCAACTCTCCCCAGTTCATCAACGTCTCGGCAATGGCGCGGGACTAAGAGGAAGAATAGGGCAACGAGAAGGGAGCCCACATACTTTTTTGTCAAGTTCATCGGCTGGAGACGAATATTCTCAGGGCTCTCAGAGCTACGATACCGTGGAATTTCAAGACAATGATCAAGCTTTCATCCCATATGAATCTGAATGGCGAAGGAGCCGAACGCCGCGAAAAAATGGGAAAGGTCCCCAAAGCCATCGCGTAGAACATAATCAAGTCCCTCGGGAAAAGACCTACGACGGACGAGCAACAAATTCAGCAAGCGCTCGGAAACTTCCTCGTGAAAAAAGCGTAAGTGTGGTCATTCGGCATGACGATCATCCTAGAAATCGAAGGGTCAATCATACCGAAAATCTTCCAGAAGAGTATCACAGAAGGGTCCCCGCGGAGAAGAGAGAGAGAGGATCTCAACGTCGGCATGATATGATGACAGAAAAGGAGAAGGAACAGGAATACTGAGCATGGAAGAAATCTCAGAACACTCGGGAAGGTCTCCCTCCTCGGCCAACTCACGAGTATCAATTGAAAAAGCTGACAGAGTCTCCCTTCTCGGCTAAGATCCAAGCCACCTTGCCAAAGCCAGGGCTCCATCTCCCAAAATTCCAGAAGTTCAACCCCAGCACAACCAAAGCATACACTCATCTCATCAGTTATAGAAGCACCGTCTCATGCGTTACCGATGACGACGCCATCATGTGCAAAGCATTTCCCTCGAGTCTTGGGCGCCTCGGCCTGCTATGGTTTAACCAGTTAGAAGCAGGATCGATCCATAGTTTTAAAAAGCTTGAACGGGCTTTTAACTATCGGTTCATCACAAGCAACAAGCAAGCCAAGGAAGAAGATGCCCTGGCACAGATGAGGAAGAGGCCCGGTGAAACGCTCCGGAAGTATGCCGAGCGCTACTGGCAATTGTTTAACGAAATACCTGGTGTTGATCAATACTGGGCAGCAAGGAACTTTAAAAATGGATTGGAAACAGGAAGCAAGATTCTGGAATGAACGAGCTAATGAGGACGGTTGAACAGTTCTATTCCTATGAGGAGTTCCTCGCCGAACGAGAACTTCAAGGAGGACAAAACTCAACCCCACCCCAAAGCCTTCATGTCCCCATGCCCTAAATTGCACCCCCAAAGCCTGTGGTCGCGGTCCATCCGAAGAAGCAGGTCAACACAGTCAAGCTTGCTGACAAAAAGGGTCCGAAAGCCCATGACTATATAGCCGAAACCACCGTTTTTAAATAGCCAATTTATTTCCTCCTCCGTACGTTAGAGAGGGAACCGTTCTTTGTCTGGCCGAACCCTCCCAAGTTGAACGCAGAAGAGGGTAATATTAACAGTCGAAAGAGATGCTCGTACCACAACGAGCTCGGGCACTACACCACAGCTTGCGCTTCGTATAAAGCCCTTTTGGAAAATCTGGCGGTGCAGGGACTTCTCGATGACCATATTGACTGGACCAAAACGCCGAGGAGACAGCCGAACGTCAGTGCTCAAAATCCCATTCCCCGTCCAGTCGGAGAAATCAACGTTATTCACGGACCAACTACAAAGGAAGCAGCAAAACAGCTTCATTTAGAGCTTGACAAAGCTCAGAAACTTTCGCAAATTTTTTCTATCGATCGTGCTCCTAAACTGATAAAGACACTTGAGCGTCCCTGGTCAATCACTTTCACCGAGCAAGATCTTCAATGGATCCAAACGCCCCATAACGACGCTCTGGTGGTCACAGTGCAAATTTCAACTCACTCCATCAAAAGGGTGCTTGTAGATCAAGGAAGCTCGGCGGAAGTACTGTACTTATCCGTCTTTAAGGAGCTCAAAATCCCAGAGTCATGCCTTCTCCCAGCAGAAGTTCCCCTAATTGGATTCAGTGGAACTCCCGTTTGGCCTCTCGATAGGGTCACCCTCCCCGTTGTTACAAGCTCGGTTGCTTCTAATCTGGAGTTCGACGTTGTGGATGCCCCGAGTTCGTACAACGCAATCCTCAGCCGAAATTGGCTCCATTCAATAAAAGTCGTCGCCTCAACCTACCACCAGGTGGTCAGATACATCGGCGCTCATGGCAGACAAGAAGATCTATTGGGAGATCAATTACAGGCTAGACAATGCTACGTCACAGTCGTCGAAAAGCCACTAAGCTCCAAACGGGTACATTGGGTTGAAGTCCCAGACAAACTGGTTCTCGAGGACGTCAAAACTCTTCCAGAAGAAAAATCCATTGAAGACCTTATCAAATTCCCACTCAATGAAGATGCATCAAGGTATTTCATGCTCGGCGCCAATTTGCCCAAAGCCGAGAGTGAAGAAACATTTCAGTTCCTAAAGAGCAATATTGAAGTTTTTGCTTGGATGCCATACGACATGCCAGGCATCGACCCAACGCTCATCCAGCACTCACTCAACGTCTCAAAATCTGCAAAGCCAGTGATTCAAAAGTCTCGACGATCGGCAACTATTCATGCCGAAACAGTAAACGAAGAAGTGGACAAACTCCTCGAGTGGGTGCCATCAAGGAAGTGCAATATCCCACTTGGCTTGCGAATCCTGTGGTGGTAAAGAAGAAGAATGGAAAATGGAGGGTCTGTTTGGACTAGACCAACTTGAATGATGCTTGCCCAAAGGACTGTCTACCCCTTCCAAAGATAGATCAATTAGTAGATGCAACAGCGGGTCACACTCGGCTAAGTTTTTTGGATGCTTACAGAGGTTACCAACAGATAGCCATGGACCCCAACGACATGGAAAAGACGTCATTTATCACCCCCAGGGGCCTCTTTTGCTACCTTGTTATGCCGTTCGGTCTCAATAATGCGGGGGCCACATTTCAAAGAATGGTGTACCTATTGTTCGGAATGCTCATTGGAGAGATCATGGAAGCCTATATTGACGATATGGTCGTCAAAAGTCTCAAAGCCGAGAACCACCTCTCTCACCTTGTCGAAGTCTTTGCAATATTGAAGAAGTACAAGTTACGACTGAACGCCGACAAATGCGCCTTCGGAGTTAGTTCAGGGAAGTTCCTCGGTTATCTCGTCACTCGGCGTGGCATTGAAGTAGATCCGAACCAGATCACTGCAATTCAGCAATTAAAACCACCATCGACTCCTCGGGAAATTCAGAAGCTAACAGGGATGGCGGCGGCCCTTAATAGGTTTCTTAGCCGCTCATCAGATAAATGCCACGTCTTCTTCCAAACCCTAAAGAAGCAAAGCCGATGAAGCTTCAAATGGACGGAAGATTGCGACGCAGCCCTAACCGAGCTGAAATCTTATCTTTGTTCGGCCCCGCTTCTAGTCAAACCAAAAGCTTTTGAAACTCTCCATCTCTACTTAGCTGTCTCTCCATATGCTATGAGCTCGGCATTTATCCGACGGGAAGGCCTTGAAGACCAACCCATTTACTTTACTAGCCGAACCTTACTCCCAGCTCAAACCAGATATCTGCTGTAGGGAGGTATTCCCGAACAGACACATTTGGTTGCCGAACACGTGATATTTGGCAGCACGTGGTAAGTAAGACAGGACTGATCGCCGGGCAGTATGGTGAACGGCGATATGGACCAATGATATGGGAGATCATTGATCCATGCAGTCTGCTCGGCTGATAAGAACAAAAGGCATGTAAGGCCGTTTGTCCAAAATACAGTGATAAGGACCAGATACATGTGAGGTCATTGGTCCATATGGACTGTTCGGCAACGAGATAACCGAACAAAGAAAGAGCTCCAATCAAGAGTAGGAGCAGAGGGAATACTCTGGAAGATTCCAGAGTAATCATGTCCCGTAAAGGAGTGAGATCCCGAGTATTTAGGATCTAGAATAGACACCCAACGAGAATGGGATGTTCGGCTCTTTATGGAAAAGAATCCGAAAAGGACTCTTTTCTAATAAACTGATAAAGGAAACGAGAATCCTTGATATCCTTGGTTTCCTATATGAGATGGGAATCCTATGGCAATAGAGATGCTTGGGCAACAAGCATATGCAAATCTATAAATATGAGGTAAACCTGGAGGTGAAAGGTACGCAATACATTGCTTTCTGATTGCTTTCCTACTAATAATTAGGGTTTGATTGCTAGTACGTGATACTAACTTTGGCATCGGAGGGCCTTTGCCATGAGAGGCAAAGGTGCACTCACCCCCTGTCTATTTTACAGATTAAGGGTTCCGACGACGAATTAGGGTTCCGGTGAAGAGGCACGAATAAGCCGTTGCAATCCAATTGATCTGAAGCATCAATTGTTTTCATCCCCCTACAATTGGCGCCGTCTGTGGGAAAGAACAAACTTCTCTGAAAAAATAATCATGATGGAAGAAGATCCAGTTACTCCGTTTAGTCCAAAGGACCAGTTGGGTGAGGGAAGAGATAAATCCCCACCAGGCGCTCCGAGAAAGCCCACTGGTAGACATAATGGGGATAACTCCAGAGAAAAAGTAGGTAAAACTGCTTCTGGCTCCACCAGAAGGAGTAGGTCGCATCGAAGAGATGAGTCAGTAACCCATTCAAGAAGTATATACAATGATAACGATGTCCTTGATAAAAAGAGAAGGGAAATCGAGGAGTATGCTCGTTTAATTAAAAAATGAGAGTACGAGATATAGGAATTGCAGCGGGTACGAGAGCACCCAGAAGATTCTGGACTCTCTCGTAGGAATTCCAAGAGGGACGGACGGACTCTGGTAGTCCATTAGCAGACTCATGCACGAAGGAGAATGAGCAGGAGTCCTAATAAAGGGCAATACGAAGTTTCTCCACGAAAAAGGAGAAGCAGGAGTAAAAGCCGAACACCCGAGAGACGGGCTTCCTCAAGAAAAAGGAGGAGCAGAGACCGAAATTCCACCCCAGAGGAGGAAGAGACCAGGAAACATCATCGAGATAGGTACGAAGGACCAGATGCTGATTGGGCCAAAGCTACGGCTCACAAATCTAAGGAGATCGAGGATGGGACAGTGACTGCACGAGAAGCAGCACGCAAGGCCCTAAGTAATATTGCAGCCTCCCCCTTTGCAAAAAGGCTACAAGAGGCTAGGTTGCCGAGCAGAGTGAAGCACGGTACATTCGTACTTTACGAGACAAATATGGATCCCGTGGCTCACATACAGCATTATCAGCAGGCTATGTTCATGCATGAAGGGGATGATGCCATCTTATGCAAGATGTTCCCCTCCAGTCTTGGCAAGGTGGCTTTAGCCTGGTTTCATAAACTGGGCCCGCGATCCATACGAGGATGGAGGCAGTTGGCTGAGGAATTCACTGCTCGGTTCCTGACGAGCAGAAAGGCCCCAAAGACCTTTGAGAGTCTATCCACCATGAAACAGGAGGAGAACGAGCAGATCAGGGATTATGCAAAGAAGTACTGGGAAACTTTCAACGAGATTGAAAGTTGCAGTGAGGAGTACGCAATTGCCACCTTTAAGACTGGTTTGCTATTCGGGGAGAGCTGCGTCGGTCATTGAATAAACATCCAATAGCCACATTGGCTAAATTGATGGAACGGATAGAGCAACATGCCAGAATGGAGGATGACATACTCTGTGAGGATGGCAGGACTGTAGCCGAACAGCCAAAGGCACCTGTCAAAAAGGTGGATAAGCCAGAACCTAAGACTTATAGAGAGAGAAGGGAGTATGGGCAGGCTAAGAAAGAGCCATACAAAGATAAGCAAGCTCCTGACCCCAAATCTTTCTTTTCTATCACTACGGTTTGGAAGGAACCGATTTATAGGATTCTTTATCGAATAAAGAATCAGTCATATTTTAAATGGCCCCCAAGTCTAGGCGGAGACAAAGACGCAAGACGTGCTACGAATCAGCATTGCAGTTACCATAAAGATTGGGGCCATATGACTGAGGATTGCGACATGTACAAAAGACACCTTGATGATCTGGTCTCACAGGGCTATCTCAAGGAATTCATCCAAGAGGATCCAAAAGAGAAAGGGAAAGCTATGGAACTGGGTTACGAGCAAAACCCTAAAGGAGTAATCCATATGATACATGGGTTGGCCACACCTTATACGAGAAATGAGGTTAGGCTGTTACAAAGGCAAGTCAAGCACGATCAGCATGTGATGCGACTGGGAAATAAGAGAGGGCGAGAGAGTGACGAATGCAAAGAAAGCATAGCATTCACTAATGATAATCTGGGAGAAGTCCAAATACCCTACAACGATGCTTTGGTCGTAACCCTACGAGTTGGGGAATATGACATTGAGAGGATTCTAGTGGACTCAGGAAGTTGTACAGACGTGATGTACTACGATGCATTCAAGAAGCTGGGATTGGCCCAAACAGACTTAGAGCAGTCTACAACACCCCTGATCGGCTTTGGTGCAGGGGCGGTCTGGCCCCTGGGAAAGGTAACACTACCTGTTCGGGCTGGCTCAGTGGTGTTAAGGACAGATTTTTTAGTTGTCGATGTTCCTTCTTCCTATAACGCGATTATAGGGAGGACATGGTTGCACAAGATGAGAGCAGTCTCCTCAACTTATCACCAGATGGTGAAATTCCCAGGATCGAATGGGATTGAGGTACTTAGAGGCAATCAGAAAGTGGCCCAACAGTGTTTGATTTCCATTATTAAAAGAGCCCTAAAGGTCCACCACGTCTATACATTAGAAGTACCAGATCAACCAACTATCGAGGATGTTGGAAGAAGTCCAGCTGAAAAGGTAGTAGAAGGCTTGGAGAAAATCCAGATCAACGAAACTGATCCTGAAAGATATTTCTTGGTAGGGGAATCATTGCCAGCAGAGGAAAAGGCTAAATCAATAAGATTTCTGAAAGAATATGTTGATGTATTTGCTTGGGTGCCAGAGGAAATGCCCGGGATGGATGCAGGTGTGATCTGTCACCATTTAAACATTGATCCTCAGCATAAGCCGATCATTCAGAAAAAGAGGAGGGCAACCGTACAGCATGTGGATGCAGTAATCGAAGAGGTCGATCGTTTACTAGAGGCTAAAGCAATACGTGAAGTCTACTACCCAGAATGGTTATCTAACACCGTTGTGGTGAAGAAAAAGAATGGGAAGTGACGTGTCTGCGTAGATTTCACAGACCTAAACAAAGCGTGCCCTAAGGAGAGTTTTCCTCTACCCAGGATTGACCAATTGGTTGACGCAACCGCTGGTTACGAGCGAATGAGTTTCTCGATGCATATCGAGGATTACTAACTCTCTTTGATAATTCTTAGTTTATTCAAAAAATGGTAACCCTGGGGCAAAAGTACCAAGAAGCTGAGGCCGAACGGATCAGATTGCTAAATGACAACACTCGACTGCTTCGGACAGTTTCTCGTCTTGAAAGAGAAAGAGACAAAGCGAAGGCGGATTTTGATGGTGCTAAGGGCAAGCTGCAAATTGCCGAAGAGAGCCTAAACTAGGCTTTATCTGAGATTGACAGCACCAAGAAAGCATCCTATGAAGACTGCTACCAGAAAGGCTATGACGCCACAACAGCTAGTTATGTGGAACAGATGCCAGCTATACAGGACCAGATCTGGATTTCCAGCTGGGAAGCCTGTCTGACAAAACTAGGGGTTGCCGAGGATTCACCCTTCTGGGTTGACAACGAACTGCCTAGCACCCGTGCTCAGAACATTCAAGACATTCAAGAGCCTACAGGACATCCAGAGGAAGACTTTGAACAGCAAATTGAAGAATTTGCCAATACTGAGGAAGATACTCCCACCGGTGTGCACCCTACTGAATCTCTTGCTCGGGATGTATCCCTTGAGCCCATTAACTTGGAGGAGAATGTAGTCGAAGATGGTGCTGATACTGAGATCAACACTAACACTCCAGAGGTCCAAAATGTAGACTGAGTTGGTAAGGATTTAAACTGTTTGAGTTTGGTTGCCGGTCCTGCGTGACCATAAACATATTTTGGCCCTGTGAGGCACCAGTACTATCAATACTTTGTTAACACAAGTATTCGGCCCTTCGTGGCATAACCTTTTATGTTTTGTTCGGCTATCCTCGTGTTTGCATCTGTTCGGATGCAAATAGTTTAATCTTAAGTATTTCGTACTTGTTGTTTGCATAAGTATTTCATACTCTAACAGAATCTACAAACATGATTTCTTTGTACTGAATCTAAGTTTCACGTACTTAAAAACATGTGTTTCTCAGTTTCTCGTACTGTTTTCAAGTTTATTTCATACTTGTACTTTTCTTGTACTTAAAAGTACATACAAGTGTATTCATACTTGTATTCGTCTTCAAATCTTTCAAGTGTTTTTCATACAAACACTTGTAAGGTTCATATAATCATATAGGTGTTCTTTAAGTTTCACATACTTAAGAACAGATATTTATAAGTTTCACGTACTTAACTATTTTAAGTTTCTCGTACCTGAATAAATGTGGCTAACATATACTCGTTATGTTTTTAAGCCAAGCCAATTGCTTTATATAAATGTTTACAAGTGTCTCATACTTTAAATTCCATACAAGTGTTTCGTACTTGTATTCGTTAAGTTTCACGTACTTAAAAATGTTCTAACAGACTTTGTTCCATACAAGTGTTTCGTACTTGTATTCGTTAAGTTTCACGTACTTAAATGTTTGAAAAGCACACAAGTGTTTCATACTTGTGTTTAAGTTTCACATACTTAAAATATATGAAAAGCACACAAGTGTTTCATACTTGTGTTTAAGTTTCACATACTTAAAATGTATACCCTGCTCCCCAATACGAATGAGGGAAACTAAACTCGTAGTTCGTATTAAAAACAAATACCACAACAGTTATACTAAGAAGTGATTTTATTCATAATCTGTAAAACTCAAGAGGGCGTTATTCGTACCCCATGGAACAAAATAATCAAAACTAGAATAAGGGAATTATATTCGTAATTCCCGCACAATCACGTAGTGCAAATCTAAGACAGATTGTAATACTTCTAAACAAAGAACTTTCGTAGATTATGAACATTCCAAGGCCTTGGAATTGGATCACCATCTAGATCTGCCAATTTATAGGCTCCTATGCCTATAATCTCGGTCACTCTATACGGGCCTTCCCAGTTGGCCCCCAGCTTGCCTTCGTTGGCCACCTTGGTATTGCCGAGCACTTTTCGAAGTACGAGGTCTCCAACACCAAACTCTCGAGGATGAACATGTTTGTTATAGCTTTTCATTAGCTGTTCTTGGTAAGAAGCCAGATGCACTAAGGCCTTTTCTCTCCTCTCCTCGGCGAGATCAAGCTCGATTTCAAGGGCCCTGTCATTGCCTCCACTTTCAACCAAAGCGGTCCTGTTGGTCGGCAGACCCACTTCCAGAGGTATGACGGCCTCTGTTCCAAATGCCAATGAATAGGGGGTCTCTCCCGTAGACCTCCTAGGCGTTGTTCGGTGAGCCCACAGAACCAATGGTAGCTCATCTGGCCATTTCCCCTTGGCTTTGTCCAGTATCTTCTTGATCCCATCTAGGATAGTTTTGTTGGACGCCTCTGCTTGCCCATTACTCTGAGGGTAGGCTGGGGTGGAATAATAGTTTCGTATTCCGTACTGGGCACAAAAAGCCTTGAATTTCTTCTGAAATTGGGATCCATTATCTGTAATCAATGAGTAAGGGACCCCAAAGCGAGTGATGATGCTTTTCCACATGAACCTTTCTATCATAGGTTCAGTGATTTTGGCCAGTGGTTCTGCCTCAATCCACTTTGTAAAATAGTCAGTTGCTACAAGCAGGAATTTTCGATTCCCAGTTGCTTTGTGCAATGGACCCACGATATCCATTCCCCATTGAGCAAAAGGCCAGGGACTTGTCAAAGGCACCAGATCCTCGGCTGGTGTTCGAATCATTGGTGAGAATTTTTGACACTTCTCACAAATCTTCACATACACCTTTGCATCTTCTTGCATGTGTGGCCACCAGTAACCTTGAGTAATTGCTCGGTGGGCAATAGATCTGCCTCCAGCATGGCTCCCACATGTTCCCTCGTGGATTTCATGAAGGAACTTTTGTACCATCTCAGGATGTACACATAGTAAATATGGGCCTGTAAAGGATTTCCTGTATAACTTACCCTCTGGGGACAGCCAAAACCTAGCAGATTTGACCCTTATTTTGTGGGCCTCCTTTTTGTCAGATGGGAGTATGTCGTCTCGTAAGAACTCCATGTTTGGGTCCATCCAACTTGGTCCTTGGTTCACGTCCAAGACCAAGTCTACACTCCTCCCAATGCTCGGCTCATTCAGATATTCGACTGCTACCTTTCTTTTAAACTCAGTAGGTACAGCTACAGCCAACCAAGCTAACGAACCTGCATGGGCATTCTGTCCAGAACTTATCTGTTCAATATATACCCTCTCGAAGGTATCAAGCAAGTCATTGGCTGTCTGTACGTAGGCCACCATCTTTTCATTTCGAGTTTCATATTCGCCGGACAGCTGATTCACCACAAGCTGGGAATCACAATACACCCTAACCCGTTCTGCTTTAAGGGTATTTGCACTCCTCAATCCAGCCAAGAGTGCCTCATATTCAGCTACATTATTCGATGCACTGAATCCAAGCCGAACAGATAGTTCAATCAGAACTCCTTGAGGAGGAAACAGGACTACCCCAATTCCAGAACCAGTATTACATGTTGATCCGTCAACGAATAGCTTCCACTCTGTGGGATCCTGTTCGGTTGAAGGCTGATCCTTCATGGATGATGTCTTAGTCACCTGTTCCTTTCTCGTAGGAGGTAGGGGAGCCACAGTGGGTGAAAATTCTGCCACAAAATCAGCCAACACTTGGCCTTTGATTGCTGTGCGTGGCTGATATTCAAGATCGTACTGGCTTAACTCCACGGACCATGTCGAGATCCTTCCCGAACAGTCTGCCTTTCGTAACAACGATTTTAATGGAAGCTCAGTATAAACCACAACCTTGTGGCTTTGGAAGTAGTGTGGCAGTTTCCTGGTGGCTGTCCTAAGTGCTAGGACGAGTTTTTCTAAGGGCAGATATCTCGTCTCTGCATCTAGCAATGTTTTACTAACATAATATATAGGGATTTGTTCGTTTCCCAAATCCCTTAACAGGACTGCACTCACTGCATGCTCGGAAACAACTAAGTACAAAATTAAAGACTCACCTGGCTGTGGAGTTGACAGAAGCGGGGGTTCTGCCAGGTACTTCTTCAGGTCCTGGAAGGCTTGCTCACATTCTGCTCCCCATTCGAATCCCTCCCTCTTTTTCAGCAATTGAAAAAAGGGTCTGCACTTATCACTTGACCTACTGATGAATCTGTTAAGTGCTGCTGCCATTCCAGTCAGCCTCTGGACTTCTTTAGTAGTTTTGGGACTCTATAGCTTCTGTAGGGCAGCGATCTGATCGGGATTTGCCTCTATCCCTCTCATGGTTACCAAGTGGCCCAAGAACTTTCTTGAACAAACTCCAAACGCACATTTCGAGGCGTTGAGTTTCAGTTTGTATTTCCTCAAGATTTCGAAAACTTCTTTCAAATCAACAATATGCCCTCCTTTTTCTTGACTCTTTACCACCATATCATCTATGTAAACTTCCAAAGTTTTTCCAATGAGCTTTTTGAACATAATGGTTGCAAGTCTTTGGTATGTTGCCCCAGCATTCTTTAGCCCAAACGGCATAACACTGTAGCAGTACAACCCTCGTGGTGTGATAAATGAAGTCTTCTCTTGATCAGGTCCAAACATAGCAATCTGATGATATCCTCGATATGCATCGAGAAAACTCATTCGCTCGTAACCAAAGGTTGCGTCCACCAATTGATCAATCCTAGGGAGAGGAAAACTATCCTTAGGGCACGCTTTGTTTAGGTCTGTGAAGTCCACACAGACACGCCACTTCCCATTCATTTTCTTCACAACAGTGTTGGATAACCATTCTGGGTAGTAGACTTCACGTATTGCTTTAGCCTCTAGTAGACGATCGACCTCCTCGATTACTGCATCCACATGCTGCACGGCTGCCCTTCGTTTTTTCTGAATGATTGGCTTGTGCTGAGGGTCAATGTTTAAATGGTGACAGATCACATCTGCATCCACCCCCGGCATTTCCTCTGGCACCCATGCAAAAACATCAATATATTCCTTCAGAAATCTTATCGATTCAGCCTTTTCGTCTGCTGGTAGTGATTCTCCAATTAAAAAATATCTTTCAGGATCAGTCTCGTTGATCTGAATCTTCTCCAAGCCTTCAACCACTTTTTCAGCCGGACTTCTTCCAACATCCTCGATAGTTGGTTGATCAGGTACTTCTAATGTATGAACATGGTGGACCTTTGGGGCTGTTTTGATGATGGAAATCAAACACTGTTGTGCCACCTTCTGGTTGCCTTTAAGTACCTCAATCCCATTTGATCCTGGGAATTTTACCATCTGGTGATAAGTCGAGGAGACTGCTCTCATCTTGTGCAACCATGTCCTCCCTATAATTGCGTTATAGGAAGAAGGGACATCGACCACTAGGAAATCTGTTCTCAACACCACTGATCCAGCCCGAACAGGTAACGTTACCTTTCCTAAGGGCCAGACTGCTCCTGCACCGAACCCAATGAGAGGTGTTGTAGACTGTTCTAAGTCTGTTTGGGCCAGCCCCAGCTTTTTGAATGCATCATAGTACAATACCTCTGTACAACTCCTCGAGTCCACTAGAATTCTCTCGATGTCATATTTCTCAACTCGTAGGGTTACGACCAATGCATCGTTGTGGGGTATTTGGACCTCCCCCAAGTCATCATCAGTGAATGCTATGCTCTCGTTGCATACATCATTCTCTCGTCCTCTCTTATTTCCCAAACGCATCACATGCTGATCGTGTTTGACTTGCCTTTGCAACAGCCTCATCTCATTCCTTGTATAAGGTGTAGCCAACCCATGTATCATATGGATCACGCCTTTAGGGTTTTGTTCATAACCCAGCTCCATAGCTTTACCTTTTTCCTTTGGATCCTCCTGGATAAACTCCTTGAGATAGTCCCGAGAGACCAAATCATCAAGATGCCTCTTGTACATCTTACAATCCTCGGTCATATGGCCCCAATCTTTATGATAGCTGCAGTGCTGATTCGTAGCACGTTTTGCATCTTTGTCTCCGCCTAGACTTGGTGGCCATTTAAAATACGGCTGATTCTTTATTCGATAAAGAATCCTGTAAATTGACTCCTTCCAAACTGTAGTGATAGAAAAGAAGGATTTAGGGTCAGGAGCTTGCTTATCCTTGTACGGCTCTTTCTTAGCCTGCCCATATTCCCTTCTCTCTTTGTAAGTCTTGGGCTTTGGCTTTTCCACTTTTTTGGCAGGTGCCTTCGGCTGTTCGGCAACCATCCTGCCATCCTCACGGAGTATGTCATCCTCCATTCTGGCATGTTGCTCTATCCGTTCCATCAATTTAGCCAGGGTGGCTATCGGGTGTTTATTCAATGAGCTGCGCAGCTCTACCCGAACAGGCAGACCAGTTTTGAAGGTTGCAATTGCGTACTCTTCACTGCAACTTTCAATCTCGTTGAAGGTTTCCCAGTACTTCTTTGCATAATCTCTGATCTGCTCGTTTTCCTCCTGTTTCATGGTGGAAAGACTTTCAAAGGTCTTTAGGGCTTTTCTGCTTGTCAAGAACCGAGCAGTGAATTCCTCTGCCAACTGCCTCCATCCTCGTATGGACCGTGGGGCCAGCTTATGAAACCAAGATAATGCCACCTTGCCAAGGCTGGAGGGGAACATCTTGCATAAGATGGCATCATCCCCTTCATGCATAAACATAGCCTGTTGATAATGCTGTATGTGAGCCACGGGATCCGTATTTGTCTCGTAAAGTACGAACGCACCATGCTTCACTCTGCTCGGCAACCTAGCCTCTTGTAGCCTTTTTGTAAAGGGAGAAGCTGCAATATTACTTAGGGCCTTGTGTGCTGCTTCCCGTGCAGTCACTGTCCCATCCTCAAGCTCTTTTGACTTGTGAGCCGTTGCCTTGACCCAATCAGCATCAGGTCTCTCGTACCTATCTCGATGATGTTTTCTTGTTTCCTCTTCCTCGGGGGTAGAACTTCGGTCTCTACTCCTTTTTTTTCGTGAAGAAGTCATTCTCTCGGGTGTTCGGCTTCTACTTTTTCTTCCCCTTTTTCGTGGAGAAGCCTCATGACGCCCTAAAACAGGACTTCTGCTCCCTTTTCATCTTGAATGGGTCTGCTTATGGACTACCAGAGTTCGTCTGTCTCTCTGGGAATTCCTTCGAGAAAGTCCAGAATCTTCTGGATGGTCTCGTATCCGCTGCAACTCTTGTATCTCGTACTCTCGTTTTTTAATCAAACGAGCATACTCCTCTATTTCCCTTCTTTTTTTATCGAGAACATCGTTGTCACTGTGAATATTTCTCGAATGGGTAACTGATTCATCTCTTCGATGAGACCTACTCCTTCTCGTGGAGCCTGTAGCAGTTTTATCCCCTTTTTCTTTGGAGTTATCTCGGTCATGTCTACCAGCGGGCTTTCTCGGAGCTCCTGGTGGGGATTTATCTCTTCCCCCACCCAACTGGTCCTTTGGACTGAATGGAGTGACTGGATCTTCTTCCATCATATTTATTTTTTCAGAAAAATTTGTTCTTTCCCACAGACGGCGCCAATTGTAGAGGGATGAAAACAATTGATGCTTCGGTTCAATTGGATTGCAACGGCTTATTCGTGCCTCTTCACCGAAACCCTAATTCGTCGTCTGAACCCTAATCTACAAAATAGACAGGGGGTGAGTGCACCTTTGCCTCTCGTGGCAAAAGCCCTCCGATGCCTTTGTTAGTATCACGTACTAGCAATCAAACCCTAATTATCAGTAGGAAAGCAATAAGAATGCAGTGTATTGCGTACCTTTTTTCTCTAGGTTTACCTCATATTTATAGATTTATGTATGCTTGTTGCCCAAGCATCCCTATTTCCATAGGACTCCCAACTCGTATAGGAAACCCAGGATATCAAGGATTCTGGTTTCCTTTATCAGTTTAATAGAAAAGA
The DNA here is from genome assembly GCF_030253575.1 of Rhododendron vialii. Lineage (NCBI taxonomy): Eukaryota > Viridiplantae > Streptophyta > Magnoliopsida > Ericales > Ericaceae > Rhododendron > Rhododendron vialii. Next base: position 7,698,930 of record NC_080558.1, on the reverse strand, counting down.
GTCCTTTCAGGATTCTTTTCTTTTACTGGCCGAACATCCCATTCTCATTGGGTGTCTTTCTTAGATCCTATATTCTTGGGTTCTTATTCCTTAACGGAATACCAACATTCTAGATTCTTCTAGAATGTTCCCCATGCTCCAACAATTGATTTGGGGTTCTTTCCTTGTTCGGCCATCTCGTTGCCGAACAGACTGCCTGGACCAATGACTTCACATGTAACTTGGTCCAAACGTAATGAGAATGTCTCTATCTACCGAATAGTTTAGTTTTACACCACTGACTTCTCATGTCATTGGCCTTTAATCAGCCGAACAGACTGCATGGACCAATGACTTCCCATATCATTGGTCCATATCGCTATTCTCCATACTGCCCGGCGATAAGTCCAGTCATATTTACCACGTGCTCCCAAACATCACGTGTTCGGCAACTAAATGTATCTGCTCGGGAATACCTCCCTACACTGCTCCTCCTCAGTCAAAGCGTGAAGCTGTGGGTAAATCGCGGAGGGTCGGCAAGTAAGACAGGTGCACTGTGGATCGCTTGTTCGGGTACAGTGTACCCCCGAACAAGTACAACAAGTAGGCCCTCGCCATCTGCTCTACCTCCTGCTATGAGTCTGGCGCCCTCCCCTGCAAATACCGCTTGAACTGGTCATAATGGATGGTCTCTGCTTCACTTGCCGGTGCCTGCCCCAAGAACCACTCCAATGCCCCGGTATCTCTGTGAATCTCTGAGTCGAACAGGATAGGCTTTCCTCCTACCCTGAAGCCAGTAAGAGCTGCAAAGTCTGACGAAGTTATTGTCATCTCATCGATCGGAAGGTGGAAGGTATTTGAGGAATCCCACCACCTCTCAGCTAGTGCAGTAAGCAGGGCATGGTCACTCTTCACTCCCTTTAAAGTGAGGATGAAAGCCGGAACCCTGCAGCGTCCACCAAAGCCCTGACTCACTCCGGTAGCCCTCTGTACAACTCGAGCGAGCTCGCGGGACCGCCGTGGCCCCGAGTGCTGGTTGCTCCTCTCTGCATGCAAAGACAAACAACCAAAGAGATCCATCAGCAAATGCAACTCAAGTCCAATAATCAGTCGAATTCAGAGTCTCAAAAGTAGCTCTACGGTCGAAACAAGCATTATAGAGGTCGATTAAAGCTACTCGGTGCTCGTGTTACTTTATCCAATTCTGCTATCAGTCGAATCAAATCAAAGGCATTTATCAGTCAAGCCCCGGACTACGAGGCGTTACTTTCATCAGGGTACACTTCTCAGTCGGTTTCAAAGGCATTCTGTTTATCAACCGGTCGATTCAAACTATTGGGCACGCCATTCGGGCGCTTATCATGTCATGGCAATCTACCAGGTCGAGTTCAAGATCAAAGGACTATGTCATCGGTCGAGGCAGCTTATGATTGATTCAAGCTTGGCCTTAGCAGTTTTCGCCGAAGTTATTGGTGCTCTGCAAGTCAATTCATCTATGTCAAGTGTTTTATCAATCAAATCAAGTTCCAAGGTCGAGGTATACTATCAAATTCTACTTACTAAGTCAAGTTACAGTTCAAGGTTTACAACCTACATGCATTACAAGTTATGCTACGCCGGTTCAAGCTATGTATATCAAAGCAAGTCCAAAAATATACCTGCGCCCAATCCATGGATAAGTGTCTCTATGGAACCCTCAGTATGAGCTCTGCGTCATAGCTATCCCGCAGAGGTGCGAGGCTCTCAACCCCAGACGGTATGAACAAGTGCGGCTCCGGCAAAATGTACGTGTCCGCAATAAACCTAGCACGGGGTGCCTGCTGTAAGGACTCAGCGAGTGTCACTGCACGCTCAAAGGACCATACCTCCCCCTGAGCCTCTTCGCCCGACTCAGTCTCATGCACAAAGGCCTCTTCCTCGGCCCTGGCACCCTCAGTCTCTGCTCTCAGGCGCTCCTCCTCCTGAGCTCTCTCAATTTGCCTCTATCGGTCCTCTCGCGCTGCTATCACTGCAGCCACCACCCCCGGATTCTCTCGGAGCAAACGGCCAAGCTCCTCCTCAGTCACAAACTCAGCAAAGTCTCCGTGCGTAATAGGTACGTACACCGAAGACCCCGCTACAGGCCTAAACTCCACCCCCTCTACGGGTGCCTCCTCGGATATCCCCTCTACAACCACTGGATCCTTACCCCTCGCCGGGTCCCTCCGTGGTGTCTTCGCCCGGTCATCACCGCTACCAATACTGCTGCCGATCCCGCCGCCTCCGGCCGAGCCCAAGCCGGTGATCACTAACCCCTCTACACCACTCTTTAAATCCAATCGACAAACCCGTGGGCCCTCTGATCCGACCATAGCTGGCGTATGCCAGGAGAGGTACGCCCCACCTCTCTTGGCGTACGCCCGTCACCACCGTCACCTGCCACCACTGCATGGCCATCGCCACCGCTTGAGCTACCTGAAACCCCTGCACCAATCGCTGACAGAACTTCGTCTATCAACTGATCGTCGATTCAAGGGCTCTCGGACTCATCCCTCAATCAAACCCCGTCACCGCCACCTCTATCGCCACCATTGCTGCTGCCACCACTGGGTTCTGCCATGGATCAATGTAGGAAAGTGGGTTTTGGAGAAAAATGAAGAAATGAGGAAGAGATTAGGGATTCAAGAGAGTTTGGGAGCCCTTGGGAGTTCAAAACCGATGAAGAGCGGTTTTTTGCATTGTCCCAGAAGTTTATACGACATGGGAGCCATGCTGGACCGGATCTGGGCTCGGGTTTTCTGAATTCACGGGCTTACGCCAGTTGTAAGGCACCGTACGCCAGTCTTATCTGGGCCTTAGGCCCAAATCACTCCCTGAGTTAAAGACCGTTCGCAACTGAAAACCCAAGGTGGCCTCATAGCACACCAAAGCGCGAAGCAAAATTTTCCCAAGTAAAGATCCGTCCAAATTCAAGTCAACGACGGTCCATCCGTCCAAATTCAAATCAACGACGGTCCACCCATCCAAATTCAAATTAACGACGGTCCACCTGTCCAATTTCAAATCAATGATGGTTGGACCTGTCCAATTTCAAATCAACGACGGTCCACCCGTCCAAATTCAAATCAACAACGGTCCACCCGTCCAAATTCAAATCAATGATGGTCCATCCGTCCAATTTCAAATCAACGACGGTCCACCCGTCCAAATTCAAATCAATGACGGTCCACCCGTCCAAATTCAAATCAACGACGGTCCACCCATCCAATCTCAAATCAAATGTACCCACTTGTCCGAATTCAACAAAGCAGGTTCTTTAAAGTTCATGTATGTCCTGTTCTGGATAGCCTAGCAGAGGGTGTCTGGAAAACCTTTGACGTTACTTGCACCAAATCAATGGTATTTCAAGTGCCGTCAAAGGGGGGCTACTGTAGACACCCTATTTCGGACTATCCAGACTAATTTACTTACGATCTTTTGATTCCCCAATGATGATTACGGTCAAGAACACCCGAGGCTAGTGGTGTTTAAGTTTTGAGAGTCCTGAACCTCACTCAAAACCTTTGTCAAGCCCTGCCCAGACCTTTCAAACCAGAACCAAAAAGACCTCAACAAAACCATACTTGCTTGCGCCAGTATCTTCATGGCGTGCGCCGGTCAACTGTCATGTGTCAGTCATCAACCGTTGACTCGGTTCCCACCGGCGCACGTAGGTACCATTCAAGCGTACGCTAGTAAAACCCGGTCAAATCATCACTATTCAACCACGTGTTTGGGACTTTGGTGGCCACCCTGACATAGGCTACAGTTCCCCTGATGATTATACTCTGCAGAGGCATTCCCCTCTCTCTCCTACATCTTCCATCACCTAGTCCCATGCATTTAATGCATGGGAGACTCCCTCCTTAGCCAAACCAGCCCTTAACCCATCTGGTTACTGCCCCTCCTCCAGTCACTCTTATGCTATAAATACCCCCCATTGCATTCATTTGCAAGGGGTTGGCTCCTTTAAGACTCTCAAGCCATTCCTTCCTTTTCTCTTGTTTTCTTGGTTGTTTCCTTTCATCCATTTAAGGTGCAAGCAAGGAAACATCACCCACACACCTCTCTAACACCCCACACCCTCCATATATCCTCCAAACCTCAAGCTCAAAGCTCCAATCCATCACCAAGCTCAATCCAAAAGGTATACCACCTTTTGCTCTGTGCCTCGTTCTGACCCCTGAGGGGTGCTAGCAGGGTCAAGGCTGGTAGTCAATATCAGTCTTGGCCTCAAAGTTGGCAAAGATTCAATGATCGTGTGTGATGATAAGTGGTGCACGCCAGTAACCACAAGCCGTACGCCAGTTATGGCTGTACGTGCACCACTAGCGTGGGAACCACGGATCATCCTGTTCTTGTTTCATTTCTTTTTATCTTATCACCTTTTTGCATGCTAAGAATCAGTTTATCGCTTTCCGTATCATAGAGCTGTGTAGTTGTTTATTTTTTATTTCTACTTTAAGTGGCCTTTAGGACCTTTCTGGTCATGTTCCAGAGCCCGGACATGCAGAGCCAAGCACTAACCAAGTAGTATAACTGGCATACGATAGTCACGATGGATCCAGAGGCTGGCCCTTGCATGACAGTTAGGCCTTGGTCATTGTTTATATTCCCCACACTGTTTATGGGGTATATTGTCTTTTCTTCTACTCAAAATCATCTCTGCTGTCTGTAACTGTATTTTATCCTGCCATTTTGACTGCGTGGTTTGTCCTGGGTGTGCACTGGTCCTTCTAGAGCCCAGAGGGTTGAGGGATAGGAGCTGTGAGTTTAGATTTACCGGCGCACGCCAGTATACCGGTGGCGCACGCAAGTAGTCTCTGCATGCAGTGGCCTAGCCAGTGCATACAGCTTCCTCTTGCGTGCCTCGTCTCAGGACAGCGTGTTCTAGTTTGTTTAAAATCCTCACAGATGCTTGTTCTCAATCTATTATATCTATTTAGATCAAGCATCCATCACATTGTCTTATAAATGCAACTTGTTACAGTTTTAATCCCCTCTAACTACTCCCCTGCCTTAATTGGCTAAAGAAAATGATTAATGAGAGAAAAATGCAAGTGTTTTACAAAATGCCCAAGCAGAGACCGATCTCTGGATTGGGCGAGAGGGGTGCCATAAAACCCTTCCCCTCTCGTAACCTGGCTCCTAAACCTCAGATATCGAAGGTGATGACGGACCAGTCTACGCCTTTTCAAAATCAGACAACGTAGCAAACGTTTCAAGTTCGGTTCCTTGGGTGGTATACCGCAAAACCCGAGTGGCGACTCTGAATTGTAGCGTTTCGCCGCGCTTTCCAAAAAGGGTGCACCCGATTTTAAAACAAAATTGAAAATTTTTCGGGGCGTGTGCCCACATAGTGGCATCGTTGTCTGCCATTTTTTAAACGGGGGGATAGCTTGGTGAAGCTTGAGGGTTGGTAGATGATCGGATTTGCTGAGAAGATGACCGCGAAGTCCTAGTGAGTGATTAGGACCGTTGCGGTGGAGGTGTTCTGACAGGCGAGGATGACAGTCGGGATGGCTATAAAGACCTCTGTTTGGCGTGACTTCGGGTGTTGTAAGAGTATAAAACTGGCTGAAGTTGCTTCTTTAGTCTACCTATCGTGCCTGCTTGAAAGTAAAATACCTATAAGTCAGTACTTGGCCGTAAAAGGTTAGGATTTGGGTTGAATATCCCAACCCTTCTGCACAGAAAGAGATGTTACAACAATAAATGATACAGGGTGTGAGGAAGAACTTTAAGACAAAATGCAGGAAAATTCCTAAACTTACGGGTTCCTATCTTATTTTGATAAGCTGTAATATTTGGGTAGTCTCAAGGGTACTTTGTTGTCAAAGGGGACCAATCCTTCTGCCAGCCCATCATAGGTGGCGATCGGATGATTTCCTTTTTGATATACCACTAGGTACAAGTGACTGTGGAGTTTGTTGGAACCCCTAATATAGCCCATGACATGCCGGGATATCAGGTGAACTCAACGAGGTTGCCCGCTCGATGCATATGATAAATGAATTAAACAGAGCATGTGTTAGTCTTCTGTCGAACTTTTTGGTCATGGCTCTCTATCCCCAGCAGAGTCGCCAAAAACTGTAGACAACTCCCTGAAGCGGGGCATCACCATACAGATTGATCATTGCTGTTTGTTTGCTTTCTACCTCATAAACCAAGACCATGGATATTCCCATGGCTAGGAACGTCGCCACACGATAGCGGTTATTATCAAAACAGAGTCGCCACCTAGTTTATAAAACCTAGGAAAAACAAATAGAGATTCTGGGCTCGGGAGCCAAAGGTACAATGAGGGGAAGGTGTTAGGCACCCCTCTCTGCCCAGTCGTGAGACTGGCCCATATTTGTTCGACATAAGGTTAATACATGATTTATTTAATTCCAACACATAGTCTATTTATTAGCCTTTAAACAGTTAATGGTGAGCCAAGACAATAATTGAAAGCATGCATCAGAATAAGCTGAATAAGACAAACTGTCCCAGGGAAATGGATCTGGCAGCCGGTGAATAGATGTCACGGTTGAGAGATCCTCCTGGTTTGATATACCGGCTGATGGATCGAAGATCCAGCCGATGTTCTTCCTCACACCAGACTTTACGACTAACAAAAGATCATAAAGCTACAATTAATCACAAAGACAAAAAATAAATTGAACCAGAGACCCCTGGGCCACACCACCTTGATCCCTCAATGGCTTGATTGCTTCGGATTGAGCGTGATTGACTGATTGCTTATTGAAAACCCTAGGGTTAGGGTTTGTACTACGGGGTTTAAATCATTGGATCGCGGCTGCCTTTGGGAGGGTAGGGTTTTTGTAGAGGGGAGTTGAGAGAGTATTTGTGCAGAGTTTTGTGGCTTGAGAGGGTGTGTTGATGTGTTAATTTTGTTGTTGTTTTCAGGAACCCTAAGGCCCCTTTATATAGGCAATTAAATACTCACTCCGGCCAATCAAATGGTGTGAATCAATAAGAAATTCTAGGGTAACAAGATCTCTAGTCACGATCTGCTGTGTAGCCCAAACGCATCGGAGTTTGGCTGCTAGGGTTTGGGGATCAGATCAAACGATTGACAGAACGTTCCTGAATCTGGAAAATAGACGATCTGGCGGCCGGACAAAGGATCTGGCGGCTGAAGAATTGATCTGGCTGCTGAAGAATTGATCTGGCTGCCGAGGAATCTATCTCTCAGGGAGATTTTCAAGCAACAAGTTTCACGGGTGAAGAAATGATGTTGAGGCCGTGAGATCGATGTTAACTGCTGAAAGATGGATTCTCCAAGGATTCTGTATTGAAAGATAGATTCTCCAAGGATTCTGTATTTCTGTCTGAAAGGTTATTTGGCTCTAGATTGGGTCCTCTAAGTGGCTAGAAGTTCACCATAAGTCCACGGGTTCACGAGAAGTCAATCAGCAATCACTGTATCCATATCATCATCGGAATAGTCCCCAAGGTGGGATTTAAAATAATCGTTAGGCCAAATTGGGGTGTCTATAGATGTCCCTCTTTGACTGAGCTTAGAAAGATCGGGAGACATGTTTAAGTAAGAGTCAATGCCGTAAAAAGTAACTCAATTTGGTCCAACCAATATTCCAAGGGTTTTTTGAAAAAGGTTTTTGTTATGGTCGAGCTAGGAGGCTGCCTACGTATTCCATAGGAGAAATTCAGACCAATCGTAGTTCGGAGGGCAATAAAGAAAAATAAAAAGTTTGGAGGGTTAGAAATAGAAAACGTACCTTCGGACTTTAAAGGCCGTAGTGCAACGTACCTGGGCTATGCCAGGATTTTGGCGGAGAATAGTTGATGGATTGAAACCATCTCTCTCCTCTCACCCCAACTGTAGAGACCCGTATTTTTTTAGGCCGTATATATATATATATATATATATATATATATATATATATATATATATATATATATATATATGTTAACGTACGGCCCGTAGAGATAAACGGTGCGGATATTCGGTGTGACGTCTTCGTAGGAGGATATAAGGATAATTGTGCGAGAGGTGCACGTGTGTGTGTGTGGGTTGAAGCATGGGGTTACTCCCCATGCCATTAACTTTGTCCCAGGAGAATAATTTCTCCCATTTCCCCCTTTCTCACTCTCGGCTGCCTCTCTCTCCTCTCCATCCGAAACTTTCTCTTCTCTCTTCTCTCTTCTCTCTTCAATTTCATCCACCTAGAGTGTGATTCCGGACAAGGCCCGAGAATTAAAGTTGCTATTCGGAGTACGGGCTTTCCGAATATCAAAGAAAAATCATTATCGGACCTCGTGAAAGCTTGGTTGACTTGGTCAAAGGGTCGGGTTTTGCTCAAACCCATGACGTAGGGATTTCTTACTCTTGTTATGCGTTTATACGGTGTTTATGTACGTAGATCGTATCTTGCTTCATTGTCTACGCTTGTTCTTTCCATTTCCGAAAATCAGCAGAACAGGGCCTGTGTTTTTGGGGTTTTACGCCTTCTTAAGCTCAGATTTGAATTTTGGTTCCTTCGTATGAAATAGAGTAGACTTAGAGCCCGTTCTAATGCCGCTAGAATCACCCAAAACCAATGAGAATTGAATTAATTGTGGATTTTAGAAATCAGGTCACGAATCAGTCTCGTTTTCTGGGTTTGCACCCAATTTCAAACGGCCATAACTTTCTCGTCCGATGTCCGTTTCATGCAAACTTTATTTCGATTTCGAGGTCTTGAAGTCAGCTTTGTATTTCCACTGGAATCGCCTTAAAACTCTTAGTACACCGAAAGTTATGATTGTTTGAGTGGAGGTGTGTCAATCTGTCATGATGATGCGTGACAGATTCGTATCGCTTCGGTAAATGCCTATTTGACCATCCTTGGAGTGCAGGTTTGACTAGGGTTCTTTAATACCTTTTAAGCTTCATTCAGTCACGCAACTTTTGGGACTGGAATCGTTCAAAAATATTAAGAACTCGATTTCTAATGATTTTTAGAAGATTGCCCTGTAATCTGAAAGTCTGGGCAGCGTACAGAGCTGCGTTTTTCATCGTTTGCTATGGTTAAACGATGCTATTGGTTATGGGTCCTTATGGGTTTTAAAGATTGGTAAGTTAGTGATATTTTGGCATTGGAATCATTGAAAATAATTGAGAATGCAAATTTTAATGATGTTGTATAATCGTTTTAACTCTATAATGGGTGTGAGATTGATTATGGATGGATTGTGCATAATGAAGGATGTTTATTGACCTGTGATTCGAGTGTTATGGCCACGTGTAATATCGAACTTTGTATGTATCGTGGTGTGGCATGTCATAGCATATGGACAATGGATGGAGTCGTATCCAATTTCAGATGTCGACGAGGGTTACGGGACCCAACACCGCCCGGAATACACGTCAATATGGATGGAGCCCGGTTCACCTTCGTGGTGGGACCTTGGCGAGGGTTACGGGACCCAACACCGCCCGGAATACACGTCAATATGGACGGAGCCCGGTTCACCTTCTTGGTGGGACATTGGCAAGGGTTACGGGACCCAACACCGCCCGGAATACCCGTCAATATGGATGGAGCCCGGTTCACCTTCTTAGTGGGACCTTGGCGAGGGTTACGGGGCCCAACACTGCTCGGTGCATTGCTTTGCATCACATATCACGCATTGTTGATTGGTTGAGCTAGACTTATGACCTGTGTTGCTTGAGAAATGAAAAGAGAGATAAAGTTGTTAATCTAATGTTTGGCTTGTCGTTCGATTTTGAATCGTATCTTGGATTACTACCCTTCCTCATTGAGCCTCTTGTTCGGTACAAAACAAGGAAACTAGTTCTTGTTGCTTGGAGTGGCTAATACTTGAGAAATGAAAGACAAATCAATTATGTTCAAAAAGGAAATCCAATGATATGTTTGTGTTGTTCTGCTGATTGATATACTCATTGTCATTAGCATTTTGGGGTTCGTTGTACATATATAATGTTGCTCACCTACCACTGTTGGTGCATGATCATCACATATTCGTATAGATGGAGGCAAAATGGAGTAATTGCGTAGGGATAGACAAGTGACAGTTGAGGATAAGTTGTGGTCTAATTAGGATAATTCGAGTTGGTTTATGCTTCTAGTTGACGTATGAGCTGTTAGGAATACCTTTATGAAATTATGATCCCCTGGTTGTAGTATGCTCGTTTGTGGTGGAAAACTCACGTTTCTTTGTGGTATCTCGTCGCATCACTCAGTCTAAGTGTATGATTCATCGCATTTCTATAGCTTGCGTATAGATTTTCCTACTAGGCTAGTGTAGCTCACCCTATCATTTTCAGGTACGATTCAAGGAAGTTGGCATGGAGTACTTGTTGTGCATTTGTGACCAAACCTTTAAAAAGGTATTCAAGAAGGATTTCATAGCACAAGATTTAAAAGAGCATTTTTTTGGCAAGATAGTATTTGTAAATTGTAATAATATTTCCCTAGGATATTGGTATTTTGATGAGTTGGGGCCGTTGAGTTGGAATGTAATATTTGAATTTTATTTGAGAACAGTGAACAAAAAGATCTTTTGGGGTATTATTTGTATTACAGCGAGGACTTTATTTATTGAAAGTGTTTATTATTTATGTTGAAAATCGAGGGCGTGACAACTTGGTATCAGAGCGTTAGGTTTGAATACCTAGAGATTGTGGGGAGACTTAGTCTCATGGGTTCAAAAATCATTGCATATTTTAACAAAACACACATGTGCTTGCATGAACGAGTTTGTACATCGCTGAGGTGTCGCATTTTGCCTTATGGGAGAGTGACTTAGAGTTGTTGACCCGTGTTGGGAAGTTGGAGGCTTTGACCTCATTGTTGTTGTTGTGACCGTGGTAATGACGAGATGTGAAATAGAATATACGCTGACATGTGATGAAAGAGATAAACTGTTGATATGACTCACAAGATGAATGTTTGGTGTGTATATATATAACCTATGTGGATTACATACTAAGTATTATGTGCAAGGAGTAAATCTTGTGAGACATGAGTTGTGTTTAAGTATGTGTGTGAGGAGAGTAACGTATATGTTAGAAGATGAGCTATAAAGTGTCTTGAGGTATTAGCGGTTGAGGTAACATTTGTGGTTGGTTATATTATGGGTAGTCGTTATCGTGACAATTATTGAGGTTATGATTGCAAGCATAGGTACGACAAGTTGAACCTATATAGTGATTTATATGTAGTTAATGTTGACTTAGGAAAAGAAGGTTATAAGTAGGGTGTCAGGATACGGTATGTGTCTTCTGGACACGCAGGCGACTACCGATGAGATCCAAGTGGAAAAGGCGCTTGATCACCGCTTCTTCTAGATGGAAGTCTCGGAAAGTCAATTGGACACTAGAATTGTGTATAGGGGTTAGATCTCTAAGCTTGAGATAGATGGCTCTACGTAGGAATTTCGTAGAAAAGGGAAGTGTTATGGTGTCATAGTCTTCATTGTTGAGGTGAATGTCGTGGTGGTGTCATTATGACAGGATGGTGGAAAATACTGATAGCATTGTGTGGTGAAAATAATAATAATAATAATAATAATAAGAGACAAGACTTGGGGTGTACTATGTCGATGTGACTTGAGGCAAGTGATTGATGTCAGTGTGTGATGAGAGACTTGTTTGAAGTGATGGCAATATGAATGAGGACTGTTGTAAGTTGAAAGATTAGAGGTAGAGATGGTGTGTGATGTGTAATTGGCGACGTAGACTAGACTGATGACAGTATATAATGCATTGAGGTATGCCATTGAGGTGATAGATTTGAGAGAGACTAAGGTTTAAATAGTGGTAGTGATAGCAATGATGGTGATATATAGGAGTCTTAGAATATAATGAGAAGAATAGAAGGGTTGTTTGCAACCCCGGAGTCTTGTGGGTATTCAGGGATAAGTCTGTCAATCGGTCTGTGTCGGTGTTTGAGTTCTAGCATGAATATATTCGAGAGTATTAGATATTCGTTGGTGCAGCTATTGCGCACTTTGTGTGGGTGCTCTAGTGATGAGATGTTAATAGGTTGCAATATTGTTAAAATAGATGAATGATTAGTATTAATGATACGTGTATTTATGATGTGAAGTTTAAGATTGTGAATGTGAAAAGTACGGGATTTGATTCGACCGAATGAATGAGAAAGCTCGATATTGGTAAAGTAAATAGACACTGTATAAGGTTTTGTGAGAGTAAAAGGAACTAGATGACTGTCAGGCTTCCTGAAGCCATGAATTGTAAAGTAGTGGATACTTGGTGAGTCCGTTGGGCACTCGGGAAGTTCGTTGGATACCTTTTGAATCCGTTGGATACTGAGTGAGTGTTAATGCGTGAATATGTGGCTAGTGTGGTGTAAGCCATTAAATTGTATGGTTGATTTTCAAGAGATATTTCATGTATGAAATGTGTTGATATGTCATTTAAGTGCTTGATCTGTTGTGAATCTGAGTGTGTGGAATTTCCCCTTAAAATGCAGTCCAGAATTGGTAAAAAGAGTTATGTAGATACATAGACGTGTGAGATAGAGATTGTGGCTAGTGGTTTTGATTTATGTGTATTGAGTATCTATGTATGGATTTATCAGTGTTCGGTTAATGGAAGCGTCTTATTGTTACGTCTGAAGATCAGGTTGAACTCAAATTTCTGTTTTCCTTTTCCGAATGAGAATGATGTTGTATGAAAATTGATTCTTAGTTTAGTTCGTTTTGAAAAAAAAAAAGAATAGCGATACAAGTTTGGAGTCGGCTATATCATGATGATGTGAACCTTATCTTAAATTCGTTACCATATTGTCTAAATTGTCGTATCCTAAAAGACAAGGTATGGTGCATAAAGATTGACTAGCGATGATATCTTTCAAAAAAAAATTATTATTTTAAATGAACTTGTCTTGTTAAATTCTATAAAATTTCGCCACTAGGTAGACTTGTTTCGATGATTTATCAACTACGGGAACTAAAATTTTCAATGGACTAAGTTTTTCGTCAAAACTGCTTGGAGGCGTGTGATATTACACTTTTACTACGAGAATGGTGATTGGAAAACTCATGACTGTTGTTTAATTCTGATCTTATTGTGTCGGACACGTAGACTTTGAGATAACGTATGCCTTTAAAGGGAACTTGTCTTGAGTTAGCGTTAAGGGTCATTAGAGCTTTGCTTATGTGAGTCTTGAAAGCGAGAGTAAGTTGAATAATAAGAAAGGAAGTGAAACAGAAACGTATGAGAGTTGACCACTTTATTAGCGTACATGAAAAGTCTTATAAACCTCAAGGGAGAGAAGGGAAAATCTTAAACTTGTTAATTGTATATGGCTTGGCAAGTTGTTGAGTTACAATGTCATAAAGTTCTCCTTTGTGTTTGGATACTATCCTTAGAACCGGAACAGATTAATCGGAAAGAGTGAAAATGGATACAGTTTGGGAGACCAAAATTGAGTACTAACACGAGTAAGATTCATACGAATACGACAGCTCCTTCATCTGATGTGTGTGAACCTTAGGATCTGACGATCGTTTTAGTAAGAGGTGATACAAATTGATTGCGGCATTGTAGAGTTCATTGCGTCTTGGACATGAGAGTAGGTGGGTACGAAACGTCGTGAGTGGACACGGTCTTGTAAATTAGAGTTTCTTTGATGATGTGTTTTCATAGGTTTGGTTTAAATTTCGAAGACGAAATTTCTTTAAGGAGCGTAGGATGTAGAGACCCGTATTTTTTTAGGCCGTATATATATATATGCTTTTGTTAACGTACGGCCCGTCGAGATAAACGGTGCGGATATTCGGTGTGACGTCTTTGTGGGAGGATATAAGGATAATTGTGCGAGAGGTGCACGTGTGTGTGGGGTGAAGCATGGGATTACTCCCCATGCCATTAACTTTGTCCCAGGAGAATAATTTCTCCCATTTCCCCCTTTCTCCCTCTCGGCTGTCTCTCTCTCCTCTCCATCCGAAACTTTCTCTTCTCTCTTCTCTCTTCGATTTCACCCACCTTGGGTGTGATTCCGAACAAGGCCTGAGAATTAAAGTTGCTATTCGGAGTACGGGCTTTCCGAATATCCAAGAAAAATCATAATCGGACCTCGTGGGGGCTCGGTTGACTTGGTCAAAGGGTCGGGTTTTGCTCAAACCCATGAGGTAGGGATTTCTTACTCTTGTTATGCGTTTATACGGTGTTTATGTACGTAGATCGTATCTTGCTTCGTGGTTTACGCTTGTTCTTTCCATTTCCGAAAATCAGCAGAACAGGGCCTGAGTTTTTGGGGTTTTACGCCTTCCTAAGCTCAGATTTGAATTTTGGTTCCTTCGTATGAAATAAAGTAGACTGAGAGCCCGTTCTAATGCTGCTGCAATCACCCAAAACCGTTGAGAGTTGAATTAATGGTGGATTTTAGAAATCAGGTCACGAATCAGTCTCGTTTTCTGGGTTTGCGCCCAATTTCAAACGGCCATAACTTTCTCGTCCAATGTCCGTTTCATGCAAACTTTATATCGATTTCGAGGTCTTGAAGTCAGCTTTGTATTGCCACTAGAAACGCCTAAAAACTCTTTGCACACCGAAAGTTATGATTGTTTGAGTGGAGGTGTGTCAATCTGTCACGATGATGCGTGGCAGATTCATATCGCTTCGGTAAATGCCTGTTTGACCATCCTTGGAGTGCAGATTTGACTAGGGTTCTTCCATACCTTTTAAGCTTCATTCACTCGCGCAACTTTTGGGACTGGAATTGTTCAAAAATATTAAGAACTCGATTTATAATGGTTTTTAGAAGATTAATTGCCCTGTAATCTGAAAGTCTGGGCAGCGTACAGAGCTGCGTTTTTCATCGTTTGCTATGGTTAAACGACGCTATTGGTTATGGATTCTTATGGGTTTTAAAGATTGGTAAATTGGTGATATTTTGGCGTTGGAATCATTGAAAATAATTGAGAATGCAAATTTTAATGATGTTGTATAATCGTTTTAACTCGATAATGGGTGTGAGATTGATTATGGATGGATTGTGCATAATGAAGGATGTTTATTGACCTGTGATTCGAGTGTTATGGCCACGTGTGATATCGAAGTTTGTATGTATCGTGGTGTGGCATGTCATAGCATATGGACAATGGATGGAGTCGTATCCAATTTCGGATGTTGACGAGGGTTACTGGACCCAACACTGCCCGGAATACACGTCAATATGGACGGAGCCCGGTTCACCTTCATGGTGGGACCTTGGCGAGGGTTACGGGACCCAACACCGCCTGGAATACACATCAATATCAACGGAGCCCTGTTCACCTTCATGGTGGAACCTTGGCGAGGGTTACGGGACCCAACACCGCCCGGAATACACGTCAATATGGACAGAGCCCGGTTCACCTTCTTGGTGGGATCTTGGGGAGGGTTACGGGACCCAACACCGCCCGAAAATACACGTCAATATGGACGGAGCCCGGTTCACCTTCTTGGTGGGACCTTGGCGAGGGTTACAGGGCCCAACACTGCCCGGTGCATTGCTTTGCATCACATATCACGCATTGTTGATTGGTTGAGCTAGACTTATGACCTGTGTTGCTTGAGAAATGAAAAGAGAGATAAAGTTGTTAATCTAATGTTTGGCTTGTCGTTCGACTTTGAACCGTATCTTGGATTACTATCATTTCTTATTGAGCCTCTTGTTCGGTACAAATCAAGGAAACTAGTTTTTGTTGCATGGAGTGGCTAATACTTGATAAATGAAAGACAAATCAATTATGTTCAAAAAGGAAATCCAATGATATGTTTGTGTTGTTCTGCTGATAGATATACTCATTGTCATTAGCATCTTGGGGTTCGTTGTACATATATAATGTTGCTCACCTACCACTGTTGGTGCATGATCATCACATATTCGTATAGATGGAGGCAAAATGGAGTAATTGCGTAGCGATAGACAAGTGACGGTTGAGGATAAGTTGTGGTCTAATTAGGATAATTCGAGTTGGTTTATGCTTCTAGTTGACGTATGAGCTGTTAGGAATACCTTTATGAAATTGTGATCCCCTGGTTGTAGTATGCTCGTTTGTGGTGGAAAACTCACGTTTCTTTGTGGTATCTCGTCGCATCACTCAGTCTAGGTGTATGATTCATCGCATTTCTATAGCTTGCGTATAGATTTTCCTACTAGGCTAGTGTAGCTCACCCTATCATTTTCAGGTACGATTCAAGGAAGTTGGCATGGAGTACTTGTTGTGCATTTGTGACCAAACCTTTAAAAAGGTATTCAAGAAGGATTTCATAGCACAAGATTTGAAAGAGCGTTTTTTAGAAAGATAGTATTTGTAAATTGTAATAATATTTCCCTAAGATATTGGTATTTTGATGATTTGGGGCCTTCGAGTAGGAATGTAATATTTGAATTTTATTTGAGAACAGTGAACAAAAAGATCTTTTGGGGTATTATTTGTATTACAGTGAGGACTTTATTTATTAAAAGTGTTTATTATTTATGTTGAAAATCGAGGGCGTGACACCAACACTTTCTCTCTCCTTTTTTTTTCTCCAAATCTGAGCCGTTCAAACAAATTAATACTAACCGTCCCACCAATCACAAGCTCCCAAAACCTTAATGAAGTTGGCAACGAACCAACAAACCCAACGAAAGAGACAACGAAAACACAACTTGGGCGAAAAACGACACGGCATCACCAAGAAAAGGGACACGACAATCATCCAAAATGTTTGACGTTGGAACTGCAGCAATATTTGGACTTCAACCAAATTGAAATTATGCGGAAACGTTCAAACTACTCCTAGAGGGGGGGTGAATAGGAGTTTTGATAAAAACATCACCAATTTTCTAATTTAAAAAATTAATATAGATGAACGATTTGATTATTACGATTAATCCAAACCAAAAAAAACAAGTACTGCAGTAGAATAAAAATTGTGACAAGAGACGCACGATTTACGTGGAAAAACTTAGGATCTTAAATAACCCTACGCCAAAACCACGGCCTAACACTACTGCTTTATTCTATTAATCGAAAAGAAGTACAGAATGCGAAATAGCAAAAACCTTACCCCAAGCCTTTACCTATTCTCGCCAATCTCCGATGCTTCCAGAGCTTCTTCAAGATCCAATAGATGCACCACGGACTTCACGTCCGATCTCCGGATTCAACCAGCTCCGAATCAATCTTCAAAAGATTCGGCCACAGCAGCAAACGGCACTAAGAACCACGAACAGTGAATGAATGAATGATATGATGTGTAACGTGATCTTGAAAAATCCAATAACAAGAACCAAGAACGTAAGGAAAAATAAGGTTCCCTCCTTAACACTCTCGTCGGGGAGGCAAGAATAATATAAATGAAAACGGAATACGGGCTGCGTCGAAAACCACTCACAGCCGTGCCACCCTTTCTTTCTTTTATGAACAAAAACCAAAAACTCTCGCCTCCCTGTATCTATTTTATTCTCCACGCTCGTCGAAAAGAAAAAACCAAAATCTCGTGCAACCCTTGTTTTCAATTAAGCAAAAACTCTCTCACTGGGTCAAGACCTCCCTATGGTAATCAACCCTTTTTATACTGCAATTTTCCCTTACAACAAAGATCTTCTAATTATGCATCATATGGAAAGCAAAATTTCGGACCTTTTTAAAGAAAATTGATTTAGGATACACATTTATGGAAAACGAATTTTCAGAGAGATTTTATAGGAAAGACAAACGTGTAGAAATAAGATTTCTAATCTTGGAAATAATATGCATGATATGTTGTGTAATGCTTTTACCTTTCACGCAATTGGCTTAATTCCGTAGTGGTTAAGTTGGCGCAGATAATGGGAGGAGCATCGAGCGAGCAACTACCCCCTAATTAACCTACTCATTACAATCAAATGGAGTCGATATAATAAAGACACCAATGAAAGTTTTGAACAACCCTGAAAAGTGCCAAAATATCTAACACAAATATTCCAATAGAAGGGGTCCACTCCTCTCTCTAGACTTGTTGAATTGTGTGAACTGTCAAGGTAATATGAGTCCCAAAACCCCACTACAAAAGAACATCAAAGGCAGCAAGCTTTCTCATCCAAGATTTGGTAACTAGCGTTGGCTATATACATACATCATGGACTCATGCTTGTATCTTCGCATATTCCTGATCTTGTGTTGCTTTAATCTTATAATATTAACTCACTCTTCCTCTTCAACGCAGCCATCATGCCATGAATATGAGAGCAAGGCCTTGCAGCAGTTCAAGCATAATTTTGTCATCGACAAGTTTGCTTCAGTTGACCCTTCTGCTTCTCCAAAATTTGATTCATGGAAGCTACTTGATGGAAAGAGCAATGGTTGCTGCTCATGGGATGGCATCGAGTGTGACTACGACACTGGTCATGTGATTGGCCTTGACCTCAGTAGTAGCTTTCTCCATGGTTCTATCAACTCCAACAGTAGCCTATTCACCCTTGTCCACCTTCGTAGCCTAAACCTTGCCGATAATGACTTTAATTTCTCCGAAATACCATCCAGAATTGGACATCTTTCGAGGCTGACAAGTCTCAATCTATCCAAATCTGAATTTTTCGGTCAGATTCCTTCAGAAATCTCATCTCTTTCCAAATTGGTTATCCTCGATCTGACTTCAGAATTTGATTTGTATTCTGAAAGTCAATTGAAACTTGAAAAATTCAGTCTAAGAGATCTAGTTCAAAACCTAACCAACTTGAAAGTACTTGACCTTTCTAAGGTGAACATATCTTCTTCCGTGCCACGTGTATTGTCAAATATATCCTCTCTAACAACTCTTCATCTTCCAGGATGTTCGTTGTATGGGGAATTTCCAAAGGACATTTTTCATCTACCAAAACTGCAGATCCTTAATGCAAAATCGAACAAAATTCTCACCGGCTCTCTACCTGAATTTGAAAGTAGTAGTCGCCTTAAGGAATTTGAATTCTCGGGCACGGGCTTCTATGGTAAGCTCCCAGATTCAATTGGTAGACTTGAATCCTTACGTTTTTTGGGATTGGGTCAAACTAGTTTATCTGGGACGCTTCCAACTTCACTTGGCAATCTAACCCGGCTCACTTTCCTCTACCTTTATGATTGCAAGTTTAGTGGCCAGATTCCTAGATCAATCACTCAACTCAAGCATCTTGATTTTCTGATTCTTCATTCTAATAGCTTCACTGGTATTGTCGAGCTAGACATGTTTATGAAACTCCCAAACCTGGTCTCGTTGCAATTAGGGAGAAACAATCTTACAGTGCTCGACAAAAATAGTACCAATGGTACTCTTCCAAAGCTTGCTATTCTAGGATTGGCGTCGTGCAACTTAGTCAAGTTCCCTAGCATTCTAAGATTTCAAGATGAATTGCAGTTGTTAAATATTAACAATAACAAAATTCGAGGCGAAATACCAACTTGGGTATGGAACTCAAGTAAAGAAACAATGGAATATGTCGATTTTGGCCAGAACTTTCTGACAGGTTTCGAGCAGAAGCCAGCTGTCATCCCATGGCGTTTTTTAATAGTTTTCAACCTCGGCTCTAACAAGCTTCAAGGATTGCTTCCCGTTCCACCACCAAGCACTGTTATTTATGACGCCAGCAATAACGCATTGACGGGAGCAATTCCACCATCAATATGCCACAATAATTCTCTTCAAATCCTTGAATTGTCCAATAACAATTTAAATGGCAGCATACCTCCATGTTTGGCCAGTTCCAGCAAAGATCTTCTCATTTTGAATCTAAGTTGCAATAGTTTCCATGGAAGTATTCCTTCAACATTCACAATGAATAGCCAATTGGTGATGATTGATTTAGGGCAAAATCAACTACAGGGGCTGGTGCCAAGATCATTGGCAAATTGTGCAATGCTGGAGTGTCTCATTCTTCAAAATAACCAAATTGAGGATACTTTCCCCTCTTGGTTGGGAGCTCTTCCTAAGTTAGAGCTTCTTATTTTGGGATCAAACAAATTCCACGACATTATTGGGGATCCCAAAAACAATTCAATGTTTCCAAAGTTGCGGATAATTGACCTCTCTTGCAATGGCTTTTCAGGTAATTTGCCAACAGAATACATTCATAATTGGAATGGAATGAAAATGATCAACAAAGAGAATTTGACATATATGCGTTCAAATCCTGAAATTCAATTCGATGTACGTGCCGGTCCAACAACTCATATGACAATATCCTATTCAGATGTGTGGAGCTATAATTACTCAATGAGAGTGGTCAGCAAAGGGATAGACAGGTTATACGAGAGGATTCAAAGTGCCTTGGTGGTTGTTGATCTCTCAAACAACTCATTCTTTGGGGTTATCCCAGAATCCCTTGGAAGTCTCCATGGGCTTCAATTGCTAAACCTCTCCAACAACAAACTTACTGGCACTATCCCCACAGCGTTGGCAAAATTGACAGCATTGGAGTCATTGGACCTATCTCAAAATCTGCTCTTAGGTCACATCCCCTGGCAACTGACCCAACTCACTTTCCTTTCCATCTTTAATGTTTCTCATAATCGACTCACTGGCCCTATACCTCAAGGGAAACAATTTGATACGTTCGACAATAGTTCGTATGATGGGAATTTGGGATTGTGTGGTGTCCCGTTGTCGAAGTCATGCAGAAATTCAATGGCCTCACCACCACCTCCACCTATATTTCGAGGTCATGACGTTGAGTTTTCGAGTTGTATTTATTGGATGGTCATAGCCTTGGGATATGGAAGTGGGCTGGTAGTTGGGTTGGTTATTGGGACAACTCTAACGAGGAGGTATCACGAATGGTTTGTCGACTCCTTCGGGAGGGGGAAGAAATTTCAGAAGAAGAAAAAAAGCAAGGGCCGAAGAACCTAATTAGTAAGCATGCAACATCCATTCTCTCACTTTGTTTTACTCATTTTTTTCATGCTATTAGCTTTCGTGAAGTGATTATTATATATTCCATCGTTTAGAAACTTTCTAACTTCTCGTCGGTTTGGAAATTGGTTTTGCAGTTGTCGGCAATGAAATTGTGGGTTCTTTCTTCAGTACTACTTTTGTGCTTGTGCTCCCATCTTGGCTAGAGGTTATGTTAAATAAAAGGGTCAGGTGTTAAGGATATGCAGGTTTTAGCAGCAGAATACTAGCGGTGTTGTCATGTTTCTAGAGTGCACAAGAGAGATCTTCCTGGAGCTTTTGTTCTTGCTCATTCTGTTGCTACAAGCAGTGTTAACATGTATTTCCTTCTTTTTTTTTTGGCTCGGCAACATGTATTTCTTCATATTGCAGTTTCGTCTTTCTATTACTTGTGGTCTTGTCGCTTATCACTTATGTTTGATTGTATATGCGGTAACTGGTCTTAGATGATTAGTATGGAATGTTGAACTTGTGTGCTCCCAAAACCTCTAGAACTCTAGTTGCCCTTGGACTTTAGTACTGGTGTGCCCCAAAAACCTGTAACATAACTGTTATTCGACCCTTCTTTTTGGTTCATAACATAGATATGCAGATAGGATACTACTGAACTAGGATTACTGTCTTCGGACCTCGTTCTTTCTTGAATAAAATCCATCCCTTTTCCGTGGGAAAAAAAATTGGTACTCCGATAATCAAGACTACTGAACTAGGATTAACACGAGGTGGATATCTTTTAGCTGTATTTCAGTTTTTGCATTGAAATTTCCATTCTCAAAAAAACTAGGATTACCACATCCTTGCTTTCGATTGCTAGTCAATCATCAAAAAATGAATTCCTCCTTGTCTCTTTCGATCATTTGCAGGAGTCTTTCTGCGCATTTGTCTTTTTCATTTTTCCGGTCTTTCCCCGTTCTTGGGAAAGGTTAATTTGGTTGATTTTTGTGTGATGCGTTAGCTCAATGAATGTTACATACGTGACTAAAAGAAAACAAAAAGTCAACAAAGGATTTGGAGCCAACACAATTTTCCCACGCCAAATTGGACAGAAATGAGAAGCTAGCTAGTCTTGCGTAGAAATGGACTAGTAATTTACTAGTCCTACCGGTCCGTCGACCATAATATGTTGACTTGAGGGGCTTTTTTTGGCTCCATCCTCACTGATGCCAATTAAGCACACCAAAGCTGGCAATTTGGACAGCCAGCCTTTGTCGAAGAAAATGGCATGACAGCCATCTGCATCCCTGTTCCTAGTCATTCTCAGCCTCCAAAGAAGACTTCGGCAGCCATGGAGTAAATGGAGTGTTTGGCGTGGGAAGAAAGAGATTGAATTCTGGATAAGACCGGCAACACAATTTTCCTCCGGACACCACAGACATTTTGTTTGTGCACAGGATTCAGTTGATCAGCATTCTTGCATCTCACTAGAAGGTCGAGAGTTCGTTGTTTATTCCCTATAATGGGTTTATTTCTTGTATTGGCTGAGTTATCAGGCTTGATTATCTTGTGAGCTCTCACAACTAATGTAGTGTCTCGAGTTCGTACTTTGTATTTCATACACGTGATGTAAATGTGATCTATTCTATCGATTGATAAAAAAACAAAACCATACGTATTCTCCGGTAACTTGTAACCAAATGGGACTCAATCCTAACATTACGTAGCAGAAGAAAAATCAAGGTGTAAATTAGTGAATCTTGTTATTGGTGGTGTAAATAATGTAGTTGATTATTTTCATTTAGCTAGATTTGCATTGAGGTTTTTTTTTTTTGGTTTTTTTTGCCCGGTTCTTACACTAAATCTAGGGAAAATCTTCAATATACACCCCTTTAAGATATGTATCATATACGCCTATTGTGTGGTCCATATTGTGTTACCTCATAAAAAATTACCTGCTGAACCGGTCATTCTTAACATTTTAGGTCTATCGTAACTTTTATACCAAAAATTCGTAACTTTTCATTCATTACATTTTTCTTAAAAATCATAACCTTTTAGTGCATATCATAACTTTTACATTAATCAATCGTAATTTTTTAGCAATAGATTCATAATATTTTTAGAATCATAATATAACTTTATAAAAAAATTCGTAACATTTTCAATTCGTAACATTTTCCCTACGGAATCGTAACATTATAGTCCATTTCATAACTTTTTAATAATGTATAATCAATTGTGCAATTGATACTTAATCAATTTTTTTAACAGTAGTTAATCAAATATGTAATCTATTATGTCAATGTTCAATTCCATAGTAGATCAGACTTTATAATTGATTTTTCAATTGATTAGACATCATAATCAAATATACATTACGTGTGGTCCGGTACTAAGTTTATGGATCCTATAGAAATTTGTGGTGGAAAAGAACAATGGAATACCATATGTCGGTTCCCAAGACACCTAAATATTAGTCGATGTAACATTTGTTTTTTTTTTTTTCTACCCATAATTTCTAGAAATATTTTTATTGACTTGGATGTGACATGAGAATTTTATCAAAAGTGGTGCGATAACTTAGGACGGTTGATCTATGATGTGGTTAATGGTGGATTTTCCTTAAAAAGTTTATATCTTAAGGGCTCTAGACAGGTTATTTTTGCTAAATAAACTTTTAGTTGATATATAGAGAAGAATAACCTATTTTGAAATCCGTATTTTTTTGGATTTAACCCATTTAATCCGTTTAGACAATAAAAAATATGGCCTAACACATGTTTGCTTTTAATCATTAGTCAATTGTTGAAAATGATTTCCTCCTTGTCTCTTTAATGTGCAGGAATCTTTTCGAGTCTTCCCGTTTGTCTTCTCCTTTCTCCCGTCTTCCCCGTTAACTGGGAAAAGTTCGGTTGATTTTTTCTATAATGTGCCAACTCAATGAATGTTACATACTTGACTAAAATAACCAAAAACAAAAATACGATTTGGAGCCACTCTAGCAAGTCAAGCATGAGATCTTGACCTCTAGATAACAACGCAACACAATTTTCCTTGAGGACACGGCTTTGTTGACTTGGGATTTTCAGAACCACGGCACTCTCTCAGCACGGTTTTCAATAAATTTTCTATCCACTTATTACTCTCATCTCACAACCTATTTGTCTCAACTTATTATCCCAACATCCTCCTTGTAGAGTGGTTCACCGCTATTTCAATAAGTTTTAGACTGGACTGGTCGAAATATTTCAAATCTGGATGTATAGTACAGATTTGAACTGTACCGTCCAATCTAAAACTTAGATCGGAGAGAATTCGAACCCCTATTCGAATCTTCCCTAACAGGGGTCACCTGATATCATAGCGCTTCTAGTGTGCATTCCAATGGCATTTTGTATTGATTCTTTCATTATGATGGCCTACATGATAACAAAATTTAGTTGGTAACCCCAGGGGTTGGCCAAGTGGTTTTGGTCTTGGATTTAGGTGTTTGCTCCATTTTAAGGTCTCAAGTCCGATTCTCCTTGTCAACAACTCTTGAGGCCACCTCAGTCTCAGGTGCGTAAAAACTGACCCGAGACCCTGCATTATCCAAAAAAGAATATATTTTTTTGTTAATAAATCTTGCAAACTTAACAAGTTACTGCTCGACTTGTTGTACTCGTTAATTAGAAGCCTTAGGTTACTCAGTGTTGTAGTTGATTCTTTTCATTTAGCTTAGATTTGCTTTGTGGTGTGTTTTTTGTTGGTAATCTATTGGCTTTGGTTTTCATCTTAGTTTAAGTTTTATATATTATCTTGAAATGAAAAACATACGCCACAATTTAATCATCATATTTTGATATTTTCCATCACACGTACGTAACAATTGCTTTGTTTTGTACACTTCATTTTTTCTATTTTTATTGACTTGGATGTGACATGAGAATGGTATAAACAAGTGGTACGTACGATAACTTTAAGACTGTTGATCTAGGACGGGATCAACACATCTTTGCTTTCGATCGTCTGTCGAAAATGATTTCCACCCGCCTCTTTAATGTGCAGGAAACTTTTCGAGTCTTCCCGTTTGTCTTTTCCTTTCTCCCGTCTTCCCCGTTTCCTGTGAAAATTAAGTTTTCTCAATGAATGTTACATACTGGACCTGAAAAACCAAAAACAAATTAACAACTTGGAGCCACTCCAACTAGTCAAGCGAGAGACTAACATCTGGATAACAACGCAACACAATTTTTCACAAGGACACGGTAGACACTTTTGTTTGTAGTGATACTTTGGTAACAACATTTTGGTACTGCATGTTATGTTCTTTTGGACATGGCAAACTTACACTATCGTATTTTTGTTTATGCCCATTTTTGGCACATAATATCGGGCTAGCCATGAATGGCCATTTAATTAATTCTTTGATTAAATTGGGCCGAAGCTATGTAATTGATTGGTTGTTAAGTGTATTGCGCCATGAGTTTTCTATTACATTTGGGCCCAAGAAACACACATCCCATATGAAGGGCACGGCCCATGATTTTTTGAGAAGGCAGCCCATGGTTGGGCTCATGAAGAAAGGAGCGGATCTGATCCATGAGGTTTAACCCACGTTTTTAGGGATTCAGTTGCTATTGCTGGTGGTTATTTCCCTCAAAGTTCAAAGGCCAATTGACTAAGTCAATTGGCCATGTGTCAAACTAGCACAAAAAGGGGAGAAGTGGAGAGTTATTGCCACATTACCCATGATCTCTTAACTGCCAGAAATTACCCATGATCAAGCATGCATGAAAAGTGGAGCAATCATGGGACACATGTCAGCTTATGGAGCAAAGCAGAATTCGGATTCAGGCCTGAATCAGCTAATTGCTGTGCCTATAAATACAAGTTCACAAGACCAAAAAAAAGGTCCAACACCAATCAAAGCTCAACGCTTACAACCAAAGCCTTCCCAGCGAAGCATACTTTCCTACTTTTAGCAAAGTAGTTTATCGAGTACCTCGTGCTCAAACCCCATTCAAACTCACTTCTTCAAGTAGTTTGGATCTTTTACTTTCTTGTACCAACTTTATTATCCCGGAGTAATGAAGTTCAAGTTTACGTTCCATTTCCTATACGACTAGGAAATTTTAAGTCTATGACCGTGTGGCAAGCAACGAACCATTTGTGATCTTTAACCTTTGGGTCACACGCAATCGCTCTTACGTTAGAAGTCAAGATTCACAGGAATCTTCATTAAAAGTTAGGCGCTACAAGTCTTGGTGCTACAAGTCTTGGCACGCCCGCGCACCACGCATTCACGCCTTTGCCAAAAAACGAGAGTTTTCATTGGCACGCCCAGTGGGACCCTAGTCGTTTCAAAAGGTATCACGCCGATTCATTCGCATGTCAATTCAATATGTTGAATTGGATGTTGAAATTCGGCATCTTAATGAAGAAATTCATTGGCGCGATGATAAGGTCGACGAACTTAAAGATGAAATCTACCGCCTTGATTGTGAGAGGCTTCGACTCAATCATATGGAGGATGGGTATATCCAAGCAAACAACTACTACAACGATGAAATTCAAGGGCTCGAAGATGAAGTTGACAGACTTGACAAGGAGGATCGCCAATTACATTATGAGGTAAACCGTCTGTTTAGTGTCAAGTCACGTGGCTATTCACATATCATGTATTCAGCCCTGCCCGAACAGCATGAATTCCAAAATGGTGGGATTGATGATCCTCCTACTCAAACCTTTGAGGGCCAAGTTGAAGAAGATATCGGCATTCAGTCATGTACTATTGCATCCAATGAAGGACTCTCACAAGAATTCATAGATCCATGGGATGAATGTTTCCGTAAGGTTAAAGAATGTCTTAACAAATCCAAAAAGGCCATTGAAGACATGAAGTCAACTCCAACTCTTACTCCACTACAGACATCACAATTTAGCACTTTAGGCCAAACTTCAGGCCTGAATATGTCTAAACAAGCTTCCAGCAAGCGCTCCAAGCCTCCAGGCTTCTCTCAGTCCTTAACTTCTGAAAGGCCTACACTCGGGGGGCAAGAGTCTCAACAAGCTTCCAACAAGTACGCTAGGCCTCTAGGCTTCTCTCAGCCTTTAGCTTTCAACAATCCTGCATTCGGGGGGCAAGGAGGCCAAGGACTTCGACTTGAGGGGCAAACGTCCCAGTTTAGGCCTTTGAGGATTCCTGAACAGCAGCAACGCCTGGATGATACAGATCGTGACAACAATTTCAGGCCTGATCGTAGCAGCCAACATTTAGAAGTGTTCCTAAAACTTTTGGATGGTAAACTATTTCCATGCTCGAAGGAGCAAAAAGATAGGTCTGTTTCAACTCAAAGGGAGCAAGATTTCAGACCTGGAATAAGCCAGAACATGGAAAGTCCAATTATGAGGCAAGATCAGCCCATTCTCTCCTCTCAAGTGTCTGAAAAGCTACCACACGCAGATTCACTCCTGGGCGGTGAGCAGATCATTGATACAAGTCAGGAAGGATCCAATCCTACCATTAGCCTTGGGGCCAGGTCTGAATTACTTGCTGCACCCGTTCTAGAACAGGAGGAACTAGATGAAGAGGAGGAAATCAACAACATTCTAAGGTTTGATCACGATTCATTTGTAATCGGTGATCTCCCTCCTCCCCCGGTTAATGAAGGCCTTTTTGGCATTGTCCAAACTGCCAAAAGGCATTACAAACATAGGCCAATTGTAGGCCTTAAAGTTGTGGACTTACGCCCGCATTGGATTTGTGGGGCACATCAAAAGCGGATCTTATTCACTTGGCTTACGCAAAAACGTCGTGGTTGTAAAAAGGGCTAAGTAGCCAATGAAAAGTCCTTCATAGGCCGAATAAGCATCTCTAAAATGTTCGGCCAAGGCCTATCAATCATTGAGTAAGCCCTATTAGAGTTTTACTAGGCCTTTTCCATAGAGGTGGAGGCCTTTTAGTTTCATTGAGGCCTGAAAGTTCAAACCAGATGTTCAAACCTTCCAATAATTTTTAGTCCATACCAGGCCTTTTTAATGATTCTATGGTTTCTCTACAACAAGGCCTGGACACAGGACTTTATTGTTTTACAAAGGCCATTTCCGCAGAGACGAAGGCCCTTAGAGCCCTTTATTTAGGCTTGAACCGCATTTATAAGCATTTCAAGGAGAAGTTCAGGCCTTTCAACATATTTCTAGGCCTTTTTGTCGGGTCTTTCATGGTTCAGGCCTGAAAACAGATTTCATATTATCAGAGGCCTGAATGGAGCATAAAAATGCCTAATGCCTACTATCAATAGGCAAGGCAAACAAAAGAGGTCATGCTACAACAAGATTCAAGACCTGTTTGGGATGCCAAAAATGGCTTTACTTTCTATTCACGCCTTGATCCTAAAAGTAAAGAATCAAGGCATGGGAGGCAATGTTTATGTCCATTTTTGGCACATAATATCGGGCTAGCCATGAATGGTCATTTAATTAATTCTTTGATTAAATTGGGCCAAAGCTATGTAATTGATTGGTTGTTAAGTGTATTGGGCCATTAATTTTCTATTACATTTGGGCTCAAGAAACACACAGCCCATATGAAGGGCACGGCCCATGATTTTTTGAGAAGGTAGCCCACGGTTGGGCTCATGAAGAAAGGAGCGGATCTGATCCATGAGGTGCAACCCATGTTTTTAGGGATTCAGTTGCTATTGCTGGTGGTTATTTCCCTCAAAGTTCAAAGGCTAATTGACTTAGTCAATTGGCCATGTGTCAAACTAGCACAAAAAGGGGAGAAGTGGAGAGTTATTGCCACATCACCCATGATCTCTTAACTGCCAGAAACTACCCATGATCAAGCATGCATGAAAAGTGGAGCAATCATGGGACACATGTCAGCTTATGGAGCAAAGCAGAATTCAGATTCAGGCCTGAATCAGCTTATTGTTGTGCCTATAAATTCAAGTTCACAAGACCAAAAAAAAGGTCCAACACCAATCAAAGCTCAACGCTTACAACCAAAGCCTTCCCAGCGAAGCATACTTTCCTACTTTCAGCAAAGTAGTTTATCGGGTACCTCGTGCTCAAACCCCATTCAAACTCACTTCTTCAAGTAGTTTGGATCTTTTACTTTCTTGTACCAACTTTATTATCCCGGAGTAATAAAGTTCACGTTTACGTTCCATTTCCTACACGACTAGGAAATTTTAAGTCCACAATCATGTGGCAAGCAACGAACCATTTGTGATCTTTAACCTTTGGATCACACGCAATCGCTCTTACGTTAGAAGTCAAGATTCACGGGAATCTTCATCAAAAGTTAGGTGCTACAAGTCTTGGCACGCCCGCGCACCACGCATTCACGCCTTTGCCAAAAAATGAGAGTTTTCAATTTCTTATGGACATGGCAAAATTGCACCATCCTATTTCAAGGGGTTAAGGGGGCAGCTGGGGAGGGGCTAGTACTGGATCCAATCGAGCACATGAGCTTGGAGCAATGGCTCTCCAACATGAATAACTCCGCCTTTCGAGTATGAACAACTTTATCTGATAAAATGTAGAATTTTAGCAGAACGCGGTCTTTTATAGCTTGTAAAAATTTTCGTTGTAAATGGTAACTACTTTTGAGATACTACCAATGGAAAATCAATTCAAAAGTAAATGTTTAATGATAAATCGGTTTTGGCTCACCTCCGAGGGAGGGGTTCCTCAACCGTCTATCTGATCCTCAAGTGGATGGAGCGGCTTCCAGTGTGCTCGATCGACTACCTGCAAGACAGAACAGAAAGCTATGGGCACTGGTGTGACTGTCGCCATCACCCCTCTGATGACTAAGTCAGTCGATCTGCTTTATAAGAGAGTATGTTCTGAGTATGAGTTGTGTAGTATTGCGTACCTTTCTCTTATGGAGGTGGTGTCTTTACATAGGCATCTTAGGAGGAGTCCCATTGGGACTGGGACCTTTAGGTCTAATCCGTTTATGACGGACTTGGATGAGCTTTGGAGTGTCCTCTCTAGCTTAGGACTCTTTGATTCTTATCTAGACCAAGAGTCCTTGTGACATATGGATTCTTCAAGATTATCCCTTGGGATTTGTAAGCCTTATACCTTCGTGTGGGATAAGGCATTGGTTGTTTTGGGAGTCCTTTTGACTGCATGAGTTTCCTCCGTAGAGTACTTCATAGTAATTGGTTTCAAGTAGTTAGTTTATCATTTCCTTGGTGATCCAGCTCCTAGGCTGAGCTGGTTGTCATGTTTGCTGAGCTCACCTCATGGGCTGAACTTGATGTTCTTATGAGCTGCACTCATGAGCTTACCTCTCCCTTGGGCCCGTTAGTTGAGGCTAACTCTTACGGGCTAGATTTAGTTGGGTCTAATCCCTGTGGGCAAGATTTCATGTTTATTGGGCCTTCTAGCTTGAGTGCTCTAGCCTGTGCCAAGCTCCTTGTGCTGAGCTGACCTTGGGAGGTTATTCTATCCCTATCAGCTACTCCCCTATTTCCTGGCTCATGCTTTTCTTAGTAGGAAAGAGGAACACTATTTGCTTTTGAACTAATGACTATGCCTGCTTATCTAATCATGTTGCAGCGTACATAGCCGTTATTTGGCCCTGGAACTCTTCGTGGACACTTGGTCCTATGATCATGTTTGTTGTTTCTAACTTTGTTGAACAGCTTTGTTGGCCGGCCTTGCTAATTAGCAAACCGATTATAATGTTTAAGGGGCTAAATAGAGCGCACCCTTTTCACTTTGATCAATGCCTATCTATGGTAGTTGTTTCAACCCTTGGGTGTCTGGCCTTAGCCTTGCTGAACAATAATGCTTGTAGCAGAGCAAAGAAAAATATCTTCATTCTTGATGTTGTGGGAGAAGAGCTTTAGTAAAGCCTGATCTTGTTCTAGTACATTACGTTGGCTTTGTCTTCTGTTGGTCATCTTAGGAATACTTTGGGATAGTTTAGTTGTGGGGGTACTTTATTTATTTTAGGTACTCCCCCAATCCCTTGAGAGTGCATGGGGTTGTTAAAAAATAACTTAGTACTCTATCCTGGCAGTTTGTAGGCTTTATAAAGCTTAGGGGGCTCTTAACGAAGAAGGCGTGTGCATCATGCTTCAAATTTTTATTTCGTGAAGGATATAAGTCTTTTGTAAGGCTTTTTCCGAACAGGCATGAGCACCTTGTTCGGTCTTTCACGTCCCATAAAACTTAGGACTTTTGTAATTCTTATAGAGCTTTGAGAACTTTGGTCGAATAGACCTGAGCGTCGTGCTCAAACTCCTTAAGCTCTTTGCAATTTATCACAGCTTGTTAGCTTTGAAAATTATGTTCGACTTTTGGTCCCGGGAGACTTAGCTTTTTGTTGATGATACTTCAAGAGTTTTGGGCTAAGTTGAGCAAAAGCTCTGTCCGATCGAATAGGTTTTTGAGAGCTACGCTCGGACCTCTTAGGTCTAGTAGAATTTAGCAAAGTTAGCTAACTTTATAAAGCTTGTTTTGGCCAATATTGGGCCTTTCTGCTTGCTTAACTCTTATCCCCTTAGAGATTTGTTTCGATTAGGTTAGCATGCTTTGCTTTCCTTGCATTTGTACATGCTTCACCTGCTGATGTCTTGATTCCTTAGGATTCTCAAGTACTGATCCTTTAGAACCTCTACGTTTCAATTTTCCTGAGATAGGTCTTGCATAGCCGATGCTGACTTTTAGCCTTATTGCTTTTATCGCTACAATTGTCGACTTGTCTGAGCTGACTTCTCGTTGCTCATCTTAATTTTCGTCCCATAGGATTTAACACTAGAGTTGGAAAATTTCTTCCTTTTTTGGGGCTAATATGGATTCTTGTCCATTCCACTCCCCTAAGTATGTAAGTAGTTTGTATTCAAATAACTTTTGCACTCATGCCATTCAATTCCCTTAGGATGCTGATGCCCCAGGTAAGGAGTCCATACTCGGGTCTCGTAGTCCAGAGCTCGGTTCAAGTGGGCTTGTAGGCCTCTTTCTCGGTCTCATTTTTGTGGTAGTACATATACTTGGTACCTTGAACCTAACATATTTAAGTGCTGCTCTTACTTGAGCAAGATGCCTACTCTTACTTGAGCAGGATGCCTTAGCAGTCTTTTTGTATTAGTTGCCTTAGCAACAATGCTTGTAATAGTGCTTACTTTAAGTAGGTTGAATGGCTGACTTTAAATTACTTCCTTAGAAGTTTGCCTTATGTTTGTTGTTTTCTTACATACCCTTGTTCATGCTTCTCTTATGACTCCTTAGAATTACGGAGCTGACATAACTCCTTGGACTACAAAATTCATTTGGGGATGGTGCTATACAGTGATGTGCTCAGCACCGTACTGCGCAGCTCTGAGCCGTCAAATCGTGCATCCGACGACTCGGATCTCATCTCGGCACTGAACGGCTCTCAATCCGAGTCATCGGATGCACGATTTGACAGCTCAGAGCTGCGCAGTACGGTGCTGTGCACCTCAATGCACACCATCAACCTGTCTAGAAAATTAGGGATGAAAGTTTGGAGGATTGATAGGCCTAAACACATTCATAAAGGATATTAATAGATAGATAGATAGATGTACACACTCATTCAAATCCACGGTTTATATCCACCCTAGATTTACCTAATTCAACCCATTTAGAGTATCTATAAGGGAGAGGTAGTATAATGTCAAATATAGCTTTGGTGATACATGTGCCTAGTTGAATAGCTCTTTTGAATGAGTTTAAATTGTTTCCACCACACGTGCAAAAGGTGGGTTTTGCATCACCGCTATTTGTGGATCCCATCATACATTTAGTATACTAATTAGAATCGTTTATCTTGCAGAGTCCATAATAACCTATATCCACAGCGGATTAAAATGAAATTTATTTCCACGCAAAAAATGAACTTGATCGGACTTCGATCAATATGTCAAAAATTGAATTTTAGTTTATAAGATAGACAGCTATAGACAGTTTGACTTTAAAATGATCTACCGTCTATTTTATAAATCAAAATTCAATTTTTGATATACCTATCGACGTCCAATCAAACTAATTTTTTGCGGATATATTAATTTGCAGGCTAAACAAGATGAACGATTCATATTGAGCAAAAACTGTTCAGTGGGGCCTACATATGGTGGCGGAAACACTATGGTTTCCACCTATGGCAGATATAATTTAATCTCCTTTTGGACAAGTCTTTTCAATAAAACTCATCTTGTTATATCTTTATTTGCATCACATCATAATTCTTTGTAAATTTAGTAACATGACTATCACTAGAAGTTCCAAACCACAAGGGTGCAATATTAATTTGGAGCACTAAAGTATGCATGTTTCGCAACAATTGACAAAGAACATTATTTTAATTCCACGTTTTTACAACTGATATGATAGGAGAATAATTGAAAAAAAAGAAAAAAGAAAAAGAAAAATAGCAGTATTAGCTAGCTTGCAATAGTGTGAGATTCAAGTTCGAGCATCGCCTCGGGACATTTTAATCACCAAGCCAACCCTTTTGTCTCGAATTATGCTCGAGTCGTTGAGGCAAATCATCCATGTCTAGGGATAACCGGGGTGTGGATAATCCGGAGTATTGATCAGCTCTCTGTCGATCTTATGGTCTGTCAATTGGAAAACACAAACTACATGTTAGTCTTAGTCACACAATATTCATAATAATTTAAATGCTTTCTAAGAGGCCTCTGGCCCGGCCAACAGCACCAGGGATGCTACTATGAGAGAAAGGAGGTCAGTAATTCAATTCCTCCTCTAATGTGTCAATTTAACTATTCTAACAAACTGACTTTCGCCGATCCAAAAGAAGTAAATTTAAATGCTTGATTAATCATGGAGGTATTGCCATGAAATTTTGGCATATCGTAATAAGAAAATGCTAATAACAACCCAAAGGATTGTCAATAAGACAAGAAAATGACAAAAAAACCACAATTTTCTAAATGTTTGCCTTGAAAAATACTGAAAATATTGTATCGAAAGCTATATTATTTTAATAATCTTCTTGCCTTTTTGACAACCTAATGGGACGTGAATAGCGTAATCAATAGTACTCCTTCCTTCTCATAAAGTTGTACGAAATTCTGTGTAATTTTTAAACTCAAAGATAATATGTATTTACTAAAATAATTCCAAAGTAGATGAAACCAACTCAAAAATAATGTTGGACGTTTCGAACGTAAAATCTAAGAGGGGTCGAAACTCTAAATTATAGGCCTTAACCACTGATTGGCCAACTTGCGGGTTATGTAAACTTACAAGGATTTAGAGCGCTGGAAGTCTCAACTAGTTCCCTAGCAACCACCTGAAAAGCCAAGAGAATGATAGAGATCAAAAGCACTTGCAAAACAACAAAAAGCTTACTAAAACCCATTTTTCCTGGGTACAAGGAAAGGGCAAGTAGGGTTCACCCTTTTATAGCCCAAAAAAAGTATGGCATTCATTTTCTACGAATTTATTGTATTTGGTCCCAGGAAGACTTGGACTTTTGGGTCAACGCCCAAGTTTAATGCACGGGAGATAAGAGCCACAGAAAACAATGTTTAAGAAGAGAATGCTAAAATTAATGCTAGGCTCGTTTATTTGACGAGCCAAGTTTTCAACAGCCCGAGCTTGTTTATCTTACGAGCTAATATGTTAGACTCGATCTCGTTTGTTTAGCATCCAAGTCGAGCTTGAACGAGCTTTTCTCAAGCTGAGTCGTGAGCCGCTTGGCTCGTTTGCTGCCCTGGTTGTGGAGAAATAGAACTGTAGATTTTCGGTTTGCAGAATTTTCTACTCATTTGGACCTCTGAAAAAATGTTTTCTCATATCTTGGAAAGCACCTTCAGAAAACATCTCTTGTAACAAAACACCTTATTTTCAAACGTTAATGTGATCATTGAATGCGTCATACCCTTGTCCTTTTATTTCCAGTCTTGTTTTTATATCTTCTTTACTTCTTGTTTGGTTGTTAGGCATGCCGGTTGCCCTATGGCGTTGAACACGCCAAAGAAGTAGGCCATTTTAAAAGATTACATGACTAGGCGCATCAAACACACAGTTTTTGGTGGTGGAACAAGCTGACAGAGATCTCCAGTCCTTACTTTGGGGGAAATTGTTAAGTGGTCCTGTGTCCCAATACCTCAACAACGCACCACACGTTAATTCACGGGGCTTTCCATATATGATGGAAAATTCGCTGGGTGCTAATTGATATGATGAGCTTACCATTGGGGAGCATGCTGTCCGTGTATTGACCTATCCGGCCGTTCAAATTCAGCAATAAACAGCTCAAATTTCATCTTAGCAATGAACGAAATGAACGACTGAGATCTGTTCGGCTGAGATAAAATTTGAGCCGTCCATTGCTGAAATGAACGGCCCGGATGAGGACAGCCGGCTTCCCGGGTTATCGAATATTAGTATCCAAACCCACAAATATGTTCTATTTCATCCATTTTAAATTAAATTAAATTAAATTCAACCCACTTATTAGAGTGGCAATAAAGAGTCCTAACCCAACTTAAGTAGCTCAAATCATGAGTAGGTTAAATAGGTATATGTTACTACTTAATAAGCAATCCCAGTAATAAACTACTACGGTGATCCAACTGTTAGGGGTGCAGACAGCCAAAGCTTTGTCAAGCTCGAGTTCGGTTCATTTACTAAATGACCCAACGACTTGAGCTCGAGCTCAACTCGAGTCTTCACGAACTGAGCTTAGTTATTTACTAAACGAGCCTCTTTAATCAAGTCGAGCCCTCCTTAACGAGCCGAGTTTTTTTCGAACAAGCCGCGCTCCACTCAGCTCGTTAGTAAATGTGCCAAAAACTCGAGCTCGAGCTCGGCTCGTTTACCAAATGAGTCGAGTCAAGCCGAGCCGAACTGCTCGGTTCATTTACATACCTACTCGCATCTATCAATTTGTGTGTAGCCCGTCTACACAGGCCAGAAGGAAAAGCGGGGGGCATGCTGTGCACTTGCTTGTTTTGCATGATTCGAGCCGTCGGATGCACGATCCAACAGCCGAGATTGTACACAACACCCATGTTGTGCACTTGTGCACAGCAGAGCCCCTGGGTTCGCCTGAGGGTGTGTATCTCTATGTCGTTGGTGGTGAGGTTTGGGTTGCCCCATGCATTGGATATATACCAATGAAACGATCCTCCGTCATGGACCAGAACTTGGAACTATCCTCGATCTGATTTCAAGCCAAAGTCAAAAACAGATCACAGGAATGGATATGGTGATGGTTTCTGATGATGATTGTGCCAGAAGAAGGCCCCTTGCAGATGCGCGATCTGTATGTGGTCGCTACCCTGACATTGTTTGGGAGGGATGGCATGCTTCTCTGATTGAATCCAAGACTAAGGGAGAGGAAGTCTAAGGCTGCATTGAAGGGATCGGGAAGCTCTTTATGCGAGGCCGAGGCCTTGGAACTTGGTTTGTGGTCAGCGGCAAAGCCAGAAGGCAAATGCTCGGAAAAGAAATATCTGATTGCAAAGGCTGTAGCAGCATTAAACTTACAAGGGATGGTTTGCTTTGATTTTCCTAATTGGCAGAAGCTGCTGTCGCCGAAGCTGTATGAATCTGTTCACGACAGTGTACGTGTTTAGCAGTATTAATTGCAAAGTTTGTTGATAGGCGCGCAATATCATAGATATAAGCGTCTAAGTAGGGCAAATTAGCGCGTTAGGGGCGCATTTTATCTCATTTTTTGCTTGACGTCGTGCTTTGTCTTGTTTTGTGTTTTTGTTAATTTCGCAGGAAAGAATGCGGTTTTTGCGCCAAGTTGGTATTTTTTTGGATTTTAACCCATTTAATCCGTTTAGACAATAAAAAATATAGCCTAACACATGTTTGCTTTTAATCATTAGTCAATTGTTGAAAATGATTTCCTCCTTGTCTCTTTAATGTGCAGGAATCTTTTCGAGTCTTCCCATTTGCCTTCTCCTTTCTCCCGTCTTCCCCGTTAACTGGGAAAAGTTTGGTTGATTTTTTCTATAATGTGCCAACTCAATGAATGTTACATACTTCATTGACTAAAAGAACCAAAAACAAAAATACGATTTGGAGCCACTCTAGCTAGTCAAGCATGAGATCTTGACCTCTGGATAACAACGCAACACAATTTTCCTCGAGGACACAGCTTTGTTGACTTGGGATTTTCAGAACCACAGCTCTCTCGTTTTCAATAAGTTTTCTATCCACTTATTACTCTCATCTCACAACCTATTTGTCTCAACTTATTATCCCAGCATCCTCCATGTAGAGTTGTTCACCGCTATTTCAATAAGTTTTAGACTGGACTAGTCGAAATATTTCAAATCTGGATGTATAGTACAGATTTGAACTGTACCGTCCAATCTAAAACTTAGATCGGAGAGAATTCGAACCCCTATTCGAATCTTCCCTAACAGGGGTCACCTGATATCATAGCGCTTCTAGTGTGAATTCTGATGGCATTTTGTATTGATTCTTTCATTATGATGGCCTACGTGATAACAAAATTTAGTTGGTAACCCCAGGGGTTGGCCAAGTGGTTTTGGTTTGGGACTTAGGTGTTTGCTCCATTTTAAGGTCTCAAGTTCGATTCTCCTTGTCAACAACTCTTGAAGCCACCTCAGTCTCAGATGCGTACAAGCTGGCCCGAGACCATACATTATCCAAAAAAGAAAATATTTTTTGTTGGTAAATCTTGCAAACTTAACAAGTTACTGCTCGACTTGTTGGACTCTTTAATTAGAAGCCTTAGGCTATTACTCAGTGTTGTAGTTGATTCTTTTCATTTAGCTAGATTTGCTTTGTGGTGTGTTTTTTATTGGTAATCTAATGGCTTTGATTTTCATCTTACTTTAAGTTTTATATATTATCTTGAAATGAAAAACATATGCCACAATTTAATCATCATATTTTGATATTTTCCATCACACGTAACAATTGTTTTGTTTTGTACACTTCATTTTTTCTATTTTTATTGACTTGGATGTGACATGAGAATGGTATAAACAAGTGGTACGTACGATAACTTTAAGACTGTTGATCTAGGACGGGATCAACACATCTTTGCTTTCGATCATTTGTCGAAAATGATTTCCACCCACCTCTTTAATGTGCAGGAATCTTTTCGAGTCTTTCCGTTTGTCTTTTCCTTTTGTCCCGTCTTCCCCGTTACCCTACATATCTCAATGTCTAGGTTCATTGTGCTGCCAATAATACTTTTAAGTAATTGGATCTTGCACCGATACCAAAGCAAAAAGATCACAATGAATAATCATGTAAGAGAAACACGTTAAACCGATGAGAATTATTCATCAATGGATGGAGGTGAGGAACCAAAAATTGAACACTGCTATTGTCTGCTATTAATTGCGGAAAATATCATTACTGTTGCAGTTCCTCACGTGCACACTACTGTGTATTACATTGCATTTTCTTTTTATTAAGCAACACAAATGAATATACAAAGTAGCATAGAAGAGTACAGGAGAAAGAAAAATGCATGTAATGAACAAACATATTTAGAGTTTTGAACTCAAGTGTACTCCGTAATAGTTAGCTCAAAATCTTACGGGAAAGAGAAGTACTAATAAGCCATTGGAAAGAAAACTAAATCATGCATAGCCCTATTTGAATAATATATTCGTACCTCTTCCAATAAACAAAAGCCCGATCGATGAGGCTTTGCTAGTAAACCAATAAAGCTTCAAATAATTAAATTAGGACCCAACCAGAACTAACTATAAGAAGAAATTCAAAGTAGAACCTACAAGCCATGCAATGTGCTTGTTTAGATCAGCTAACTATCTTCCACCAATTTGATTCCTCTGCAGCAACCAAAAAATCTAAACCACATAATTAGAGATACTTTCGAAAATTCTACCCGAGAATCAAGAAAATAAAATACTTTATTTGCAATGGTAAAATATTCTTCGATTTTGAAATTTCATTGGTTTGATCCACGGAAATAGCCTGGATTGATAACATACGCAGTAGTTTCAAGTACATATTGGTGCACCCTCATACCGTGAGCCACAAAATAAGCCGTTGAACAGATAACTGAATTATGCATAATCCTATCTGAACAAAACATGTGCGTCCTCTGACCAAGAAAAGTCTAATGATGCTTTTCCAGCAAACCCAATGAAGCTTCAAAGAATTAAACCATGACAGCATCAGAATTAAGTATAGATAGAAATAGAAATCTGAAGTAGAACAAATACGTAAATGTGCTTTTTAATTTAGATCATATAACAATATTTCTCAAGGTTGATTTCTTCGAAGCGACAAACAGTTCTGCACCATTCAATGATCGATCCTACAGAATCTTAATTACCCGACAATCAAAACAAATATATGGCGAAACTTGTGTGGCTAAAACATTCTTCAATTTTGAACATTGTAGGGATTTCTCCAAAGAAATTAGCCTAGATTGATAACTTTCATAATAGTTTGAAGTTGGTAATGGTCCCTAATGCAGCAGACCAGAAGGCCATAACATTACCATGCCTATGTAAAATAGAAATCAAGCATCGATACACTAAGAGATACCACACATTGGATATTGGTAAACTTGACAGAAGTTTTTGGTTCCCCATCCATTGATTAGGAAGAAATAGGAGCAGAATCCATTAACATTCTACTCAACAATTTCACTTTATGGCCGTACCACAAAGATATCCATACTTTACGGTAACTTGTGGTCTAATCCTCATAGAGGCAATACATCGAATACCTAACTTGCAGTAGTACGTCCATGAATCACAGAAGTGCCTCTGTAGAAGAAGATTCCCCGAACATTTCGATAAATTGAGACTTTACCATCTGATATAGTTCGTATCCTACCTAATCTTTTGGGGTCACAATTGCCGGGAATACACAAATTGGAAAACACAAAAGAGAGCCAATGAGTGTTGGTTATTGGTGATGCCAGGAGAGATGTCAGTCAGGGGCACACTTCCACACCCTCATCGGAACAAGACTGATTGTCGAAGGCCGGTGTTACGGTAAATCTTCGGCGGATGTTTTGTGAAGGAAAATCAGGGCCGGCCTCGGGCTGAAGCTCGGGGTGCAGCCGCTTTAGGCCTCCGAAAAATAACCCAATTTTCCAGATGATAGCGTTTATATATATATATATACACACACACACAATTGTTTTAAGGTCCACACCTCTTACGGTCCACACCCGTCCGAACCTCCCCTTTCCCGATTGATTTGCGATGATCTAAGCCGCTCAATGTGTTCGGAATGTGATTTTAAGGGTACCCATGAGAAATCAGCAAAAACAATGATCGGGAAGGGATTGATCCAAGCAGTTTTTTTCTGAACCGGTCAATAAAAAACTGTTCAGATCAAGCCCTTCCCGATTATTATTTTTGCCGATTTCTCATGGGTACTCTTAAAATCACGTTCATATCACATTGAGCGGCTCGGATCATCGAAAATCGATCAGAAAATAGAAGATCCAGACAGTCCGGACTTGAAAACAACTCATATAAGCTATCCCTAATCTTGCAAATGACGGGGGAGCAGCACTGATGGTCCCTGATTGTTGATAGAGGTAGCACTTCCTAGGTTCGACTCTCGGAAGGGGGGCTCTTGGCAAACTAAACACTTTGTTTGGTTCTCCTCTCAGAAATAATCTTTCTAAATTTTTTTACTATTTTGTCTTTAGTGATTTTTTGTCAAATTTTATACTTTTTGAATAGAGAGGTACACTATGTACATTCAAAAAGTAAAAGAGTTTGTTAAAATGTTAAAAAAATTTACTAAAAACAAAAAAATACGTAAACCTATAGAACTTTTTTATCTCAAAACTACAAACCAAACTGATTGTTTCCAAAAAAGTAACAATTGGCTTAAGAACAGCGAGCAATGCAGTTCTAGGCCTGATGCGGGCGTGCCAGGGCAGGATTGCTGCCCAAATTCGTATCAAGGCCTGGAAGCCTCAATTTGACTTCTAATCGAACGAAAGTGCACGGCCTAAGGGTGGAGACCGTGAGGAGATTCGTGGTTTGCCTTTGCGGGCTAAGGACTTAAAATTTCCTAATCGTGTGAAAAATGGAAAGAAAGGTAGAGCAAGGCCTAAAACAGAAATAAATGGACTTTATTAACGGTTTAACAAAGTCTGATTACAAGGAAATGAAATAAAATCTAGGCTTGGCTAGATTGAGTATAAACTATTCTAGAAAGTAAAGGTAATTGAACGATAAGCCGTGGGCTTGTTTGGTCGGGGACCGAAAGATAAAAATAGTTAAAAGATAATTAAAATGTAATTTGGATAAGCCATGGGCTTTGATGGTCGTGGACCTAAAGATAAAAGATAATTAAAACATAAATTTGCATAAGCCGGGGGCTTGATGGTCGAGGACCCTGGCCAAGGCCTTCAATGCTGGTATTTATAAGCAATGCTTCCAGGCCCTTAAGCTGCTTGAGCTGCTTCCACAGGCCTTCATGCATGGCTGCCAAGTGTCCTCCTGGTAAAGGCTTAGGCTTGAGCTGCTTCTACTTCCTCCAATGAGCGATTGCCACCTATCCAAGCTTTACTCCTCACTCCAAGAATTCAGCTAAGGCCTGAAAGGCCTGAAAAAGCTCTTTTTTCCTGCATAAAAAACTTGTAAAAAGGTAAAAGGAATTGGCTGTGCAGAATCACGAAGGCCTTTTGAGCTGCTTGTAAGTTGCTTGAATGCCTGAATAGAAGATCTTGGGCCCACCAAGGTCAAAGGCCAAAATTTTATCAGGCCTTTCAGCCATTTCATTGGCTCTTGAGCCCCTTTTGAGGGCCCACTTTCTATTATTAGGCATTTTCATATATATATACATATACATTTATATATGGAAAAGAGAGATTTCGTGGGACTTGTGCCCTACCACTTGCCTTCTTTAGGTTTTCATACAGCAGGCCTAGTTGAGCTGCTTGTGAGCACCTTGAGAGAACCTTCTAGGCCTTTGAGCTGCTTGCAGGTGCTTATGCAGGCTAGAGCTGCTTAGGATGACTCCATGCATGGCTACCACGTGTCCCAAGCCTTGCTTCATGCTAAAGAATGGGGTCCTACCAGCTCAGACCTTGAGCTGCTTATGAGCAGCTTATCCAGACCTGTATAACAGGAACATTCTAGGCCTTTGAGCTGCTTGTGAGCAGCTTAAGGCCTTTTTCCCTACCAATTAACAGGCCATATGTAACCTTTCTAAGGAAGTAAGCCCATCTGTTATTTGGGCCCGAACTCAATGTGAATCATGGGCCTTCGTCTATTGTAAGCCTTTTGAGCCCAGGCCTGGAAAGAAGGCCAGGCTTTAACTAATTTAGACCTATTAAAAGGCCTTGTTACCCCTAAGAACTGGCCTAGGCCTGGATAAAACACTCAGATCTAGTGGGTCAACCCAAGTTTTCGGCCAATCTTGGGCTTGGGCTTGTGATAATGAAATCTTAGGCATAATTTGGCCCAGGCCTTTGAAAACTCAACTCGATCAGTGGCATTCAAATCGGCCTGATTTCGTGGATGGCCGATCATGAGGCTTTTTAGCGCTTGAGACCTTTATTCAAGGCCTTCTTCTAACCACAAATTCGTTTTCTGAATCTTGGCCAAAAATGGGTGTAAACACAAACACAGTGTAAATCTTTTTTTCTTCTTTTTTCTAGATAGAGAGCAAGATCTAGGTAGATGATGACAACCTTGTTCGTTTTGATGTTTTACTTTGTTTTCCAATCATTTATCCTATTTCTTTCTTCAATCACTATCAAAACTAAAATACCCAAAGTTATCAAACGAACAAGGCCGACAACTCGTGCATCGTAGTCTAAATTAGTTATGCTTAAGTGATTGTAGATATTACTCAAAGCACATGATAAATGTTTTGATAAGTTTTTTTTTTTTTTTTGCCTTCATTTATTTCAATTTTATTTTCAACTTCTAATATCAAATTCACAAATAAAACACTTTTGACTATAAATAAATCAAAATAATTAATTTTCTCTCAACATACTCTAATAAAAAAAGATTTAAAGTAAACAATTCTCTCATTGCTTAAAATAGCATTCTTATGGTGAAAGTTAATAACACAATTAGTTAAATAATGCAGTGTATGAGTGTTATTTCGTTATGTTTTTTTTTTTCTAATGGTATAAAATATTTTAAAATTTTATTTTAGTTAAATTGCGAAACTAAAATACCATGTTTAATATTTTTACCTTTATTAACCATCAATGTTGATTTTTTTTAATAAAATCTAAGGCCTCAATTTTAAAAGTTGCTTTGAGCCTCTAAATTCTTAGGGCTGGCCCTGCCCATGCTGGAAGAGAAAGGGTAGTTGAAGAAACACGAGGAAGCCAGACGTGGAGTGGCAGTTTAAGGTTGCCATAGTCCCATGGAGTTCCTATATGGAAACCGTCACAACTTTGCTTCAGAGAACAGGTAACTGAAGGAAGCGCTACTGTTCAGGTTTGGTATCCTAGATTTTGGTTAAAATCCAGATTTCTCGCACTTTTGTTGGACTGTGTTTTCAATGATCCAGATCTCCAGTCAATTTATGACCGGTCATAATTGGCTGCAAATCTGAACTATTGAAAACACAATCCAACGGCTGTGTGAGAAGTCCGGATTTTGCTCATTATCCGGAATACCGGACCTGAAAAGGACTACGTACTGTTGTAAGTGAGCACGT
Organism: Rhododendron vialii; assembly: GCF_030253575.1. NCBI lineage: Eukaryota > Viridiplantae > Streptophyta > Magnoliopsida > Ericales > Ericaceae > Rhododendron > Rhododendron vialii. The sequence goes on along the minus strand of NC_080558.1, from coordinate 7,655,495 downwards.
GGGTCTAAGGTATTTTACTCTGTTGCCCATATAGTTATTGGGCGCTGAGAGGAAGTAAACTGGAATAACCTTTTTTTATCTAATAAAATTTATTTTCTAAAATCTCTCTCTCCATAGACATTGGTATTTTTTCCGGCTTATCGGATGGGAACAACGCTATGTAATGAAAAGGATAGTTTAATTTTTTTTACGATCCTATATTCAATGCATGGTAGCATTTTTTTTCATATATCCACTGGATAACATATAATGGTGTGCACGTTGGCACAAGATAAAAAACTTCACATTGTTATTTTTCTGCCCCCATATATCGAACGGACACATCACTAATATATAGAACAAAACTTTAATGTGAATTTGTTGTCTTGTGCGTCAAACAGTCACAACTCTAATTATTACAATATATAATTTTCAAAAACATTGATTTTGGTTTTGGAAAAAACTGAAAAAAAGAGAGTACTATTTTTATTTATTATTACTTTGTTGTACTATTTAAAACTCAACTCCTTTTCATTTAAAAAAAAAAACCTCAATTCCTTCATTCCCCTAAAATATCTCCTCCACCCCTCCCTATATTCCTCCCCACAAACAAAAAATTCAAAACTCTACAAAATTCATTTGGGGATGGTGCTATACAGTGGTCTGCTCAGTACCGTGCTGCACAGCTCTGAGCCGTCAGATCGTGCATCCGACGACTCGGATCTCATCTCGGCAATGAACAGCTAGCTCTCAACCATTGGTTGCCAAGATAAGATCCGAGCCATTAAATGTACGATCCGACAGCTCGGAGGTGCGTAACACGGTACTGTGCACCTCACTGCATAGCATCAACCCTTCTAGAAAATTAGGGATGAAAGTTCGGAAGATTGGTAGGCCTAAACACATTCATAAAGGATATTAATAGATAGATAGATAGATAGATGTACACACTCGTTCAAATCCACGGTATATATCCACCCTAGATTTACCTAATTCAACCCATTTAGAGTATGTATAAGGGAGAGGTAGTATAATGTCAAATATAGCTTTGGTGATACATGCGCCTAGTAGAATACTCCCTCCGTTCCTTTTTTAGGGAGCGATTATTCGCAGTCCCGTATTTTCTTCCTTAGCCCACTACATTTCGGTAAATGGTTGTTGAAAATCATACATAACATTTCGGTAAATAGCTGTTGAAAATAAGATTATATTTCGGTAACTACATGTCGAAAATATGTTCAACCTTCAGTAAACAACTGCTGAACATACATTTTCGATAAATAACTGTTGAAAAAAATATTATATTTCGGAAATTTTATGCTAAGAATGTATCTCAATTTCGGTAACTAACTGTCGAGTATAATTGAAAATTTTTAACAGGCTAAGGGAGAAAATACTGGGCTGTAAATAGTCGCCCCCCTTTTTTATAGTCTAGTATTCCATTTTGGGTGGTCCCTCAATAAGTATCCATTTTGTAAAGTTAGTGGGTAAAAGTTTGTGAATTTTCCATTTTGCCCCTAAAAGTAGATTCCATTATGAAAAGTTAATGAGTAAAAATATAATGATGATGTCTCCATAGAGGGCAAAGAGGGAAAGTTGAGGTAAAAGTTGATGTGAAAGGTGTAATGATGATGTCTTTTTAATAAGTTGGAGTTACAAAATGAGACACTTAAAAATGGACGGAGGGAGTAGCTCTTTTAGATGAGTTTAAATTGTTTCCACCACACGTGGAAAAGGTGGGTTTTGCATCACCACTATTTTGGATCCCATCGTACATTTAGTATACTAATCAGAATCGTTTATCTTGCAAAGTCCGTAATAACCTATATCTAGAGTGGATAAAAATGAAATTTATTTCCACGCAAAAAATGAGCTCGATCGGACTTCGATCAATGTCAAAAATTGAATTTTGGTTTATAAGATAGACAACTATAGACAGTTTGACTTTAACATGATCTACCATCCATTTTATAAATCAAATTCAATTTTTGATATACTTATCGACATCCAATCAAACTAATTTTTGCGGATATATTAATTTGCAGACTAAACAAGATGAAAGATTCATATTAGAGCAAAAACTGTTCAGTGGGGCCTACAAATGGTGGCAGAAACACCATGGTTTCCACCTATGGCAGATATAATTTAATCTCCTTTTGGACAAGTCTTTTCAATAAAACTCATCTAGTTATATCTTTATTTGCATCACCTCATAATTCTTTGTAAATTTAGTAACATGACTATCACTAGAAGTTCCAAACCACAAGGGTGCAATATTAATTTGGAGCACTAAAGTATGCACGTTTCGCAACAATTGACAAAGAACATTATTTTAATTCCACGTTTTTACAACTGATATGATAGGAGGAGAATTGAAAAAAAAGAAAGAAAAGAAAAATAGTAGTATTAGCTAGCTTGCAATAGTGAGATTCATGTGCGAGCATCGCCTCGGGACATCTTAATTACCAAGCCAACCCCTTTGTCTCGAATTATGCTCGAGTCGTTGAGGCAAATCATCCATGTCTAGGGATATTGGGGATGTGGATAATCCGATCTATTGATGATCAGCGCTCTGTCCATCTTTTGGTCTGTCAATTGGAAAACACAAACTACATGTTAGTCTTAGTCACACAATATTCATAATAATTTAAAGGCTTTCTAAGAGGCCTCTAGCCCAACAGCACCAGGGATGCTACTATGAGAGAAAGGAGGTCAGTTTATGGGAAATGATATTAGCACTCCAAAAATTGATGCCGGCACTCCAAAAAACAAAGGAAAGTGGCTTTGGAGTTACACTGATTTTGGAGTGCCTGGATCAATTTTTGGAGTGCCAATATCATTTCCCTAATTGAATTCCTCCTCTAATGTGTTAATTTAACTAGTCTAACAAACTGACTTTCGCCGATCCAAAAGAAGTAAATTTAAATGCTTGATTAATCATGGAGGTATTGCCATGAAATTTTGGCATATCGTAATAAGAAAATGCTAATAACAACCCAAAGGATTGTCAATAAGACAAAAAAATGACAAAAAAAACCACAATTTTCTAAATGTTTGCCTTGAAAAATACTGAAAATATTGTATCGAAAGCTATATTATTTTAATAATCTTCTTGCCTTTTTGACAACCTAATGGGATGTGAATAGTGTAATCAATAGTACTCCTTCCTTCTCATAAAATTGTTCGAAATTCCGTGCAATTTTTAAACTCAAAGATAATATGTATTTACTAAAATAATTCCAAAGTAGATGAAACCAACTCAAAAATAACGTTGGAGGTTTCGAACATAAAATCAAAGAGGGGTCGAAATCCTAAATTATAGGCCTTAACCACTGATTGGCCAACTTGCGGGTTATGTAAACTTACAAGGATTTAGAGCGCTGGAACTGTAGGGCCGGCTTTGGGCTAAGGCCCAAGAGGCCGGCGCCTTAAGCCCGCCAAGAATGTGTAAAAACTAGAGCCTCCTATTATTTTGGGTACCCATTGTATATGTTCAATCTTTTTGGGTATAGCAACACTAGAGACCCATTTTAATACCCAAACCACCTATTTTATGCTTAAGAGACACAGGCCCAATGGTTGGGCCCAACCTGACTTGCTCAATCAAAGGAAACAAAAAAGGAAAAAGAAAATGCAGATCACGGGCGACTGTCTTCATGTAGAGCCCCTTGGAAAATGATCCCATGTGGTGGATTCCTATATAAGTTTTATGCATATTCTACCCTTAACAGCTCTAATATCCTAAACACACAAGAAAATGGAAGAAGATGAATTAGAGATCAAATAAGAGAAAACAAGATCAGAAATTAGTATTTGTATGGGTTTTTTCCTTGTCGAATATATGCATTGGGCTTTGAAAAAATCATTTAACTACTTGTTATTTTATTGTCATAAATTTTATTAAAGGCCTCATTATCTACGTTCATCTTAGGCCCCCAAAATCACAGAGCCGGCCCTGGCTTGAAGTCTCAACTAGTTCCCTAGCAACCACCTGAAAAGCCTAGAGAATGATAGAGATCAAAAGCACTTGCAAAACAACAAAAAGCTTACTAAAACCCATTTTTCCTAGGTATAAGGAAAGGGCAAGTAGGTTCACCCTTTTATAGCCCAAAAAATGTATGGCATTCTATTGTATTTGGTCCCAAGAAGACTTGGGTCCCGTCCCGGAACGTAAAATAAGTACTTATTTTTTAAGAAAGTAATTTCAAGCTCAAAAATAATGTGTTTACGCAAATAATTTTTCTACTAATATGGATTTTGTTTAATAGATCTCATCAAGATCTTTAATACGGTGCAAAAAAATTTTAAAAATTATTTTTCATTTACATTATTTTTAAGTTTGAAAATGTGAAATAAGCTGCTTATTTTTTAAGGAGGTTTCTGGAACGGGGCCTTGGACTTTTGGGTCAACGCGCAAGTTCAATGGGTGATAAGAGCTATAGAAAACAATGTTTAAGAAGAGAATGCTAAAATGCTAGGCTCGTTTATCTAACGAGGCGAGTTTTCAACAGCTCGAGCTCGTTTATCTAACGAGTTAATATGCTAGGCACAAGCTCGTTTGTTTAGCATCCGAGTTGAGCTTGAACGAGCTTTTCTCCAGCTGAGTCGCGAGCCGCTCGGTTCGTTTATTGCCCTGATTGTGGAGAAATAGTACTGTAGATTTTTGGTTTGCAGAATTTTCTGCTCATTTGGACCTCTGAAAAAATGTTTGATCGTATCTTTGAAAGCACCTTCAGAAAACATCTCTTGTAACAAAACACCTTATTTTCAAACGTTAATGTGATCATTGAATGCGTCATATATACCCTTGTCCTTTTATTTCCTGTTGTGCTGAACACGAAATGAAGAATATAACAAATCAACAAGCGATAAACAAGAACACAAGGATATACGTGGTTCTGTTTAAGTACAAAGCAAGAACGTACTCCATGGGGAAAGAGCAAGAGGATTCACTATAAACGGCGAGAGAAACAAAGAGCCGACTATACCCGTAACTCTACTTGAAGCACTAAACAGATATCTAGGGACAAATCTCTGGTGGAACCCAAAAAGGAGACATAAACCTTTGATGGAACCCTAAGAGATGAACAAAATTCTAATATCTAAGCCCTTGAACAAAAGACCATAATCCTAGGAATCCCCAAGGTCTCTATTTATAGGAAATCACTAAATAAACCTAAACCATATAGGAATAGGAATTCTAGTCAATTTCCAACAAATCTCCACCTTGACTTGAATTCCATCAAACTCAATACTATAGGCAATCATCTCCTTCAATCACTCATCTCCCCCAAAAGCCCCCGCGGGGCAATCACCAACGACACAAGCGAGTAAGGCTCAAACACACTTGCTTGACCTTGTAAACGCGATTCAGGAAACTCTGTCGCACATGCCTCCAAATTGAGCCTCTATCTTCCAACGGGCACCTCCCACCCAATGCATTCCTCCCGGATACATACAAAGATCTGCTCAAATTCCACACTAAGTCAACCTCAAATTCACCGATGAAGAACCCAAAGATGTAACACCCACAATCGTACTACCATCAAGCACATAGAGGTTATTCGATTTTCGACCCTTCATTAAAACACGAGCACCCTTCAAAACCCTCAAGACTCCACCTTCAGCGGTATACTTCCAACTCAAAGAGTCATGAGTACCCAAAGAGATAAGGTTTCTCTTCAGATATGGTATATGTCGAACACCAAACAACGTCCTCACACACCCATCATGCATTCTGACTTTAACTGTTCCAATCCCAACAATTCTACAGAGCATATTATTCCCCATAAGAACTGTACCACAACTGACTAATTCATAAGTATCGAACCAATTCTTATTCAAACACATGTGGTAAGAACATCCGGAGTCTAGAATCCATTCGGTATTCGAACAAACATCACCAACACTCACAGAAAGAACCATAAGTGAATCATCAGAATCCTCTTCAACAATACCAGCAACAACTTTTTTTTCAAAATTATCCTTATTTTTCAACCGAGGACAATTTCTCACCATGTGCACGCATTTCCTACAGTAAAAACACAATCGTATCTCTCTCATAAAGTAGGGTAGTAACCAAATGCTTATAAGACGCAGGCAAAGAACATAACACAATAAGGGCTTGATCTTCATCATCAATCACAATATCATTATTTTTTAAATCCATAATAATTCGTTTTAACTCATCTAGATGGTCTTTTACGGGCGTACCTTCCCTCATACGAAAAGTATAAAGGCGCTGCTTCAAATACAACCGGTTGGTAAGAGACTTTGTTATATAGATGCTTTCCAACTTCAACCAAATACCAGCAGTCGTATCCTCCTCCCTGACCTCGCGAAGCACATCATCAGCTAAACACAACTGAATCGAACTGAGCGCCTTCGCATCGAGGTCCTCAAACACACTATCCTACACATCAAAAGGCTTCTTCGATTTTCCCAACAAAGTCTTGTGTACTCCTTGTTGAACAAGCAAAACCTTCATCTTAATACGCCATAAACTGAAGCTAGTGCTCTATCCATCGAACTTCACAATTTCGAAATGAGTCGCCATTGAAACGATCACCAATTGCACAATACGCAATGGAAAATAAAAGCCTCGGATTGAAACCCGGAGCTCTGATACCAATTTGTTGTGCCGAACATGAAACTGAGAATATAACAAATCAACAAGCAATAAACAAGAATACAAGGATATACGTGGTTCCGTTCAAGCACAAAGCAAGAACGTACTCCATGGGGAGAGAAACAAAGAGCCGGCTATACTCGTAACTCTACTTGAAGCACCAAACAGATATCTAGGGACAAATCTCTGGTGGAACCCGAAAGGGAGACACAAACCCTTGGTGGAACCCTAAGAGATGAACAAAACCCTAATATCTAAGCCCTTGAACAAAAGACCATAACCCTAGGAACCCCCAAGGTCTCTATTTATAGAAAAGCGCTAAATAAATCTAAACTGAATAGGAATAAAAATCCTAGTCAATTTAGGAATTCTATTCAATTTCCAACATTTCCAATCTTGTTTTTATATCTTCTTTACTTCTTGCTTGGTTGTTGGGCATGCCGGTTGCCCTATGGCATTGAACACGCCAAAGAAGTAGACGTATGGGGCTCATCAAACTGGCTTCTTTTCTCCTCCATCTTTGACAAACAATTTTGCTTCATTTCAAGGTTATGGTCCCATATATATTGACAAGATCTTCCCCATAAGCTCGTCAAACTCAAACCTAAGTCACATATAGTGCGCGCGAAAGCGTCCCTCAAAAACCTTCAAAACAACTAAAAAATCCGTCCACGCAAGGATTGAGAACCGAGCGCAAAGCTGTGTGATTGAGAGCCGCAAACGTAGGCCATTTTAAAAGATTACTTAACTAGGCGTCAAACACACAGTTATTGGTGGTGGAACAAGCTGACAGAGATCTCCAGTCCTTACTTTGGGGGAAATTGTTAAGTGGTCCTGTGTCCCAATACCTCAACTGTTAAATATTGCTTGATAGTGAAATGAGTGATCACTTAATAACCTTTAAGGCCTCCCCACTCATTGTCAATTGGCCTTGAGTTGGTTATAAGGTTTCCATATGATATCAGAGTGAGGCTCGTTCCACCCCATATTTTATAAAATTCACAATCTACACCTCACGATGACAGACCAGCAAAAAGGCTGCACAATGATAGGCCACACGTGACAGACCTCAAACGCGATTGCACATGAGGGGGGAATGTTAAATATTTGCTTGGGAGTGAAATGCATGGGTGATCACTTAATAATATTTGAGGCATCCCCACTCATTGTCAATTAGCCTTGAGTTGGTTATAAGGTTTCCACCACAACAACGCACCACACATACGTTACGGGGCTTTCCACATATGATGGAAAATTCGCTGGGTGCTCTTTGATATGACCATTGGAGAGCATGCTGTCCGTGTATTGACCTATCCGGCCGTTTAAATTCGGCAATGGACAGCTCAAATTTCATCTTTACGATGAACGAAATGAACAATTGAGATCTGTTTGATTGAGATAAAAACTGAACCGTCCATTGCAGAAATGAATGGCCTGGATGAGGACAGTCGGCTCCCAAGGTTATTGAATATTAGTATTTACGAGTGTCAATAATATTGATCCAAACCCACAATTACAAATATGTCCTATTTCATCCATTTTAAATTAAATTAAATTAAATTCAACCCACTTATTAGAGTGGCAATAAAGAGTCCTAACCCAACTTAAGTAGCTCAAATCATGAGTAGATTATATGTTACTAATTAATAAGCTATCCCATTAATTAATAAACTACTACGGTGATCCCACTCACTATTACCATGCCAATATTTACTATGGTCATACCAAAATTCGCTACTGATACACCAAAATCTCTACTGCAACATCACATTTTGCTAACGGCACCCCAAATTTCATAAATGAATTTACAAATGTCATACACCACCTTTTTCGTATTGAATATGTATATAAACACGTATATAATTTAGAATTAGGAATACTAGTATATAATTCGATTAATAGACGAGTTAGGTTTTATAGGATTAAAAATAAATGGTCTGTCGAATAAGAGTAGTAATCTGACTAATTAGGTTGTAAATAATTAACGATCCATTAAAAGCCCAATCCGTTTACAACCCTTCCAAACTCACTCAAACCACCCATTTAACACCACCATGTTTTTTTTTGTTAGTAGGGTGTTAGTTTGTTAGTCAACGAAGGATTCAGAGGCTATTCATAATCCTAAAACCACCATGTTCATTGTAGAGCCGTAAATAACGTTCTCACAATCTTGCGGTAATGTATATTAACTCACTCACATGAACTAGGGTTGTAAACAAGTCGTGCCGAGCCAACCAAAGCTTTGTCAAGCTCGAGCTCATCTCTTTTACTAAATGACCCAAAGATTCGAGCTCAGCTCGAGTCTTAACGCGCGAGCCTAGTTATTTACTAAACGGGCCTCTTTAATCAAGCCGAGCCTTCCTTAACGAGCCGAGTTTTTTTTGAACGAGCCGCACTCCACTCAGCTCGTTTAGTAAATGTGCCATAAACTCAAGCTCGAGCTCGGCTCGTTCAATAAACGAGTCGAATCAAGCCGAGCCGAACTGCTCGGTTCATTTACAGACCTACTCGCATCTATCAATTTGTGTGTAGCCCGTCTACACGGGCCCGAGTGAAAAGCGGGGGGCACGCTGTGCCCCTGCATGTTTTGCACGATCCAAGCTATCGGATGCACAATCCAACGGCCAAGATTGTACACAACACTCATGTTGTGCACTTGTGCACAGCAGGGCCCCCCGGGTTCATCTGAGGGTGTGTATCTCTATGTCGTTGGTGGTGAGGTTTGGTTTGCCCCATGCATTGGATATATACCAAAGAAACGATCCTCGGTCATGGACCAGAACTTGGAACCGTCCTCGATCGGATTTCAAGCCAAAGTCAAAAACATATCACAGGAATGGATACGATGATGGTTTCTGATGATGATTGTGCCAGAAGAAGGCCCCTTGCACATGCCCGATCTGTACGTGGTCGCTACCCTGACATTGTTTGGGAGGGATGGCATGCTTCTCTGATTGAATCCAAGACTAAGGGATTGCCAAAAGTTTGAAAGAGAAAGAGGAAGTCTAAGGATGCATTGAAGGGATCGGGAAGCTCTTTATGCGTGGCCGAGGCCTTGGAACTTGGTTTGTGTTCTGCGGCAAAGCCAGAAGGCAAATGCTCGGAAAAGAAATATCTGATTGCAAAGGCTGTTGCAGCATTAACCTTACGAGGGATGGTTTGCTTTGGTTTTCCTAATTGGCAGAAGCTGCTCTCGCCGAAGCTGTATGAATCTGTTCACAACAGTTTGTTTAGCAGTATTAATAGGGAAGTTTGTATTGACCATTTTTGATCTGGAAGATTTCGAGAGAATATTTAAATTGGAGACGCTCATTGATAGTTACACAAAGTTCTGTCATCACCTACGGCAATTAGAGCCTGACCGTGGTGCTCTGATCGCCATTGCTGAAGAGACAATAAATGTAAGAGAAGATCCTATCCTAAGGGAATGTGATTTTGGAGAGATATTGAGACACATACCATTCTGTCTCGTTACCCAGACTTCGAGCGCTGGGAGGTTCAGGGCTTGCGATGGGAATATGAAATTTACCCTATCATGGTGGATGGTACTGAGTTGCATTTGATGGAGCGTGCATTGGAAGAGATGAGTAAGTATGTGCCGCTGAAGGGACATCGTAAAATGCAGCTGATGTTGGAGTTTGTGCGTGACACAAATTCTCACATTTGGTACTCTGAGTTTAGAAGCTTGGAAAGGTGTCAAGTTCGTGGAGCATTCGAGTATGTTACCAAACTGGCTGAAGATAAACGGGGTTTGGGGGGTTTGAATGCCTAGCGGTAAGGATGTTTCATGTTGCAGATCTTGCCCCTTTAGAAAGTGATGGCTTTGGAAGTTTTGATAGAGAAGTGATCGATGTTGTTGAGGCTGCTTATATCGAAAGAAGAATGCAGGGTCATCGTTTCATCAAATATAGAGCACTTCCTGTTTAGCCTATCACTGTCTAGGGTAAGCTAAGCCTGTCCGGAGGATCCTTGATGGTAAAGGGCTTAACTTATACGTAACATTGGAAAGCATTCGAAAGTTGAAGTTCCTTCATGGAAAATTTACGATTTATCTGTAAAAGCTGCATCGGAAAATGGTGAACATGTGGTGAGACTCAAGCATTTTGCTTTGGCAGTCATTGTCTGGAAACAGCAAAACGATTGTAAGATGGCAATGGACACGGAAACTTCTCAGGCTAATGATAGCGTCATGGGAAATGCTGAACTCCTTGAAGCTCTGAAGAACGGGTCTGAGCCTGTAAACAAAAGCTGGAAGTGCGATGGCTTGGCGCGTCTACCAGAAGGATGTTATGATGAGGAAAAATATAAAGCAGTGATGTGTTACGAGTTGGATGGAGCGGTAGAATTGGCGAAGGCCTTTGACAAGGGATTGAGTTTGCCTGCAATCCGTTTGGGAGCATGATACGGGAATGAGATTGACATATTTTCCATGTCCAGTGCAAAACTAAAGCGGTAAAGCTATTTGCTACACTGGACTAGAAATGTTCAAGTATTATCCAATTTTATCAAGGGTGCGACCGTTTCATTTTGTAAAAGCGTACTTTTACTCCTAAAAGGAAATTCCTTTTCAGGTGATGCGAGTGAAAACAAATTCAAGATTGTAGCTTTAAATTCTAGATTTTAAAGGCGGCTGAAATCACTTTCCTCGAATATAATATGTTCATTACCAATCTAGTACGGCATCATTTTTGACAAAAGTAAGCAGGACCAGATAGCGTAGTCTGTGCCATTCTGAGTAGAAAGACACAAAACAACACCAAGAAACTTTCTATGGACTATTGAAGTAATCTTTCGCCAATTACCCGGTCACTTGCGTACTGTATGCACTAGACGTTGTTTTGTGTGTCCCGCGTGATGTAACAAATAACCGCCTCTTGGACCGACGTTGTTTTGGTACTTAAAATTACAGCATTTCCGTTCAGAAGTCCTGGGCTCATGAACATGGCATTAGGTATTTGACATCACTGTCAAAAAATCCCGACTCTGTCCCTGATTACACAACAGTAATAGAGAACGAGAGAGAGAAATATCTTCCAAATACTAACCACCCACTAGCTTCGTAGCTCAACACCCTCTCTAACGGAATTACCAAATCTAAAAACTAACTACTTACACTAACGATCTGGACACTTTCCGCCACCTCCAGCATTCATCTCAAGCACCTGAGACACTTCGTACATGGTAGGTCTAGAACGTGGATCAACACGTAAGCACGATGATATTGCTAGATTCAAAATGGAATCCATTCCGTCTTTTAACTTCTGACTAGTACGAGGCGGAAGTCGAGGATCCAGGACGTTTTCTAATTGTATGTGTTCCTTGTGTTAGATTTCTTGAAGGGTTCCAACCTAAAACCAATTGGCAAAGAGTGGAGAGGCTGCTCAGGCTCATATACTAGTTTTGGAGGAGATAATTAACCGATGTGGGACAAATCCCAACACTCCTCCGCACGTGCGACCCCCGATTCGCACGTGGAGAGGTTAACAAATGATCCGGAACACACGGATCACAATGAAACAAAGTGCAACTATGGCACAAACAAAGGGGAAAAACCTCTTAAAGTCTAGCTCTGATACCATGTTAAAGCATCCAACTCCAAACCAATTGGCAATAGGTGGAGTAACCTCTAGATTTTATTAACCAAGTTTGGGTGGCTTAGATGAGCGATGTGGGACAAGTCTAACACTCCCCCTCACGTGCAGCCCGGATGCACGTGGAGGTACGAATTGAAGAAATAAGAGATTTGACTCGGGCGACCCCTCACGTGCAGCCCGGATGCACGTGGAGGTATGAATTGATGAGTTAACTCGGGCGACGGAGACTTGACCACACGATATGAGGCCACCCAAGACCTAGCTCTGATACCATGTTAGATTTCTTGGAGGGTTCCAACCTAAAATCAATTGGCAAAGAGTAAAGAGGCTGCTCAGACTCATATACTAGTTTTGGAGGAGATAATTAACCGATGTGGGACAAATCCCAACAGTCGAGGGGTGAGTGTAGGTTTGAAATGAATTCCCCCGGATGCGATCCCATCAAAATCTCAAGTGTCAAAACACCAAAGTTGAACACGTCACATTTTTTGGTCACTGCCATCGTGGATGATAATTCTGGGCCATCCCAAGGAATAAAACACAACAACAATGCCACATGTTAGTTTTCTCACTCACAAATAGATCTAGCTAACAAAATAAAGGATGATCTTTTTTTGCAGCAGCCCCAGATATTAAATTGAGTGATTTTAAACTTGTTTGAACATATCGAGTTGCTGTCATGCAACCGAAAAGGCTATGTACCAGATATCAAATATCCTGAAACTGAGGTGTTCATTCATGTGGAGGCACACGTTATCATGGACGAAGATATGGATAGGGGAATATCAATCTTCTAACCAAAATCACTTCGAATCGTGACTAAGACAATATGCAAAGCCTGATAAAAAAGGCTACTTCGGTTCATAACAGAGCACGAAAAAGCCTCATAACCAAGTTTGAGCGTGTTTGATTTGATCATAGACAGGTCCCAATTTCATTTGACCGTTTGTTCAAGCCAAAAGCAACACCAGTTTGTTGTAAAACAAGACCACAAAAAAAGCTCATATATAACTGTTTACACCCATTTTTGGCCAAAAATCAGGAAATGGATTTACGGGTTAAAAGGTAGCCTCGAGGGTCGAGGCCCTAGCCTTGAAAGACCTTACGACCAGTTGCCCACGAATTAGGGCCGGTTCTTAAGAAATGATGGGCCTTCCATATAGGCCTAAATCAGTCAAAGGCCTAAGGCTTGAATCAGTCCACCAGGCCTGAGTATTTCGTCCAGGCCTAACCCAAATTCCTAGAAGTAACAAACACTACAAGAAAATCGTTCTATAGCAACGGTCGAAAGCGTTGCCAAAAAACCCAAAAACCGTTGGTAGAGACCCGTTTAGGCTATACCAACGGTTCTGCCAAACCGTTGCAATATTTTACCAATGGTTTCATTAGCAACGGTTATAACCGTTGCTAAAGGCAATTTTCATTTTTTTTAAAACCAATCACTGTGTGACGTAAGCCTCCATGTGGCGTTGACGTGGCAGCCACATGTCGCCCGTGTGGCGCTGACGTGGCACCCGTGTGGCAGCCTACATGGCGCCCACATGGTGCTGACGTGGCAGCCTACGTGGCGCCCGAGCCCACATGACGTGGCAGGCGAAATATCCTTGCTCCTCCTGAGAATCGAACCTCCGACCTCGTGTGTGCACGCGCGTGCGTGAACCAACTGTGCTAGCCAATAAATTGTGAAAAATTATACTCCTTTTAATATTTATACTATACTAACCGGTTTTTTTTTAATTCTTTTTTTTTAAATCCGGTTTCTAGTAACGGTTAATGAAAACCGATGCTATAGACCGGTTTATAGTAACGGTTATTTAAAACCGTTGCTAAAGGTCAGTTTTTAGCAACGGTTAATGAAAACCGTTGCTATAGTCCAGTTTTTAGCAACGGTTAATGAAAACCGTTGCCATAGTCCTTTTATGCATGTTGGGGAAGATACAAAGATTTACTTATTGCGGTCCGGAATCATGGCTTTGAAAACTTCCAAATTGCTAACTATTTTTATGATGGACTTTCTCCAAAAAGTCAACGGTTCTTAGACATGATGTGTGATGGAAAACTTTTTGAAAAAGAACCCGCTCAAGCTTTAGATTTCTTTGATCGTTTGGCTACAATTTTGCAATCTAGGGTTTTTGTTAAACATTTTCAAGAGTCCAATTCAAATGCCATGGAAGAGGAAATTGAGCTGCATACCTTTGTTGAAGATGTTAGTTTAGATTCTGACAACTCCTCAGAGTCTGATTGGGGTGGTGAGCCAAACGTTAAGCCTGATATCCAGTGTTTTCCCCTTATGGATCCCCCTCTGTGTGACGATCCGGGGGAGAAACTTCTCATTGTTGAGGACACCAATGTGGAGGTAGACTTCTTGAATGCTCTGCTGAATGAGCAGGATGGGAAGAATGTGACTAGACCTGAAAGTTTGTCTCCTTCCTTTGAGGAGATACCATCTATAGAAATTTTGAACCATCCAAAAGTTTCGACTCTTGATGCTGTCACCCTTCATATTGAGTCTCCCTTATTGCAAGAGTTTTTAAAAATTGAATTGATTGATTTTGTTGGTATTGATGAATTTGATTTGGTTTACCATCCTTATATTGTAGATTTTGTCAACTCTTTGAAAATCAATCTATTGTGGAATGCGCACTTGGTTGAAATTAAATTTCTCAAAGGACTTCGGCACTTGCTTTACTCGAAGTATCTATTTTTGTGGCATGGTTGGATTCAATTTTTGAAGCAGAGTGTGGAGTGGAGTACTATGTTCATTTTATTAGCTCTCGTTGGCATAATAAATGTTAGGAGCCCGCGTTTGGCTGCACATACATAAACTCTTTCTTTTTCTTTTTCTTTTTCTCTTTTGACGGTCTAGTATAGCCACCCGTGTCTTCTCTCTCCGATGAGACTCGGGAAGAAAAGTATGCCTCGTGAGATTGCGTGAAAATCGGGAGGTGTTCTTTGTTGTTTTTCTTTGTATATATGTTTGTTGATACCCAGATAACATGAGCCGGGCGGTACTAATGTCATTTGCTTCTTAGTAGGTAGTTGGTTCTTAAGTCTTTTGCAGGGTAAGCATGCTACCACACCAGCCTTGGTGGTTTAGGTCTGAAAGCTAGGGTGAGTGAGGCATTCAAGAGCCCTAAGCATGGGTGCGATTATGTGTCGCGGTTGTAAGACCAAGAAAGCCCCGGCGATGACCTTGTGTGACTAGCTATGGTTCCGATGAAGGAGCCGAAAGAGTGAGCCTTGAAAGCGGTTCCAATGATGAAAGGAAGCAATGACAAGAAAGCCTCGAACTTGGTCGAGGTATAAGGGGGTTGACATTCCCCCCGGAGGTACAATCTTTTGTTCTTTCTCCTCAATACTGTTGTTCTTCATGCTATGAGGACATAGCATCGTTTAAGTTGGGGGGAGGGTTATATTGCTATATATATGTTTTTGATACTTGTCTCTTTTTGTTTTTGTTTTTGTTAAAAATTTTAAACTTTTTTTTTTGCTTTTGCTTGGAATCCTCCTTTGTTAGTAGTGTTTTCGCATCCTAGATACTTTAATTATGCTCAATTGTGTCAATATGGCAAGAGTTGTGTATCCCGTCGAATTTGCTTATGTGTTTGAATCCATGTCACATGCATATACATGAATATTGATGAACAAGTTGAGCCTAAAAGTAAAGTCAAGTTGTGTGCATCGTTAGAGTAGAGATTTGTTTCTTAAGCATCCCATGCTTTTTGTTCTCATTTCTGCACTTGCGTAAATAATATATTTTGTTCATACTTGAGTAGTGTATATATCTTTTATGCATCTTATTGGAGTTGTTAGCGTACTTAGGAAATGATTCAAGGCATTTTTGTTTGATTAAACCACATAAGAGTAACATTGTCCTTGTTTTGAACCGTAGTTTGAGTCTCTTCCGTTGTTTAAACCTAGATAACCGGATGTTTGGAGGGTTGTGTGTCAATAGTTTTCAAAGATTCAAGGAGGTTTGAGGGTGGTGCATGTGAATGTGATAAAAGTGGTTGGAATGTAAAAAGGCGAAGAATTGGTACATGATTTCCTATGTCTCCTTTCCCACTACAAAAGCTAAGGCCCCAAATTTTCATCTCCCTTTCCAAAGTCCTCAAAATTGGCCCCTCAATCTCTCTCGCTACAAAACTCAATTCAAATAACCCTATTCCTCAAAGAAAGATCAAAGAAATGCTATGAAAGAGCAAAAGCGGATTTGAAAGAGGGTTGAATACTATGATGAGAGGATTGGTGTGACCTCCGGTCTAGCTTATGTTCCGGATGAGAAAAAGTCCGACAGAAAGGGGGAGCTCAATGCTCAATACCGTGAGGAGCTGGATGAGGATGACGACTATGTGTGGTGGAGTCGGTGGTAGTAGTTTTTTCTTTATTTCTTTTTTTGTAACTTTGTTTGGTGTTTGGCCCGATATGTGGCCATGCCTTGGGTAGTTTAGGGTTGATAGTGGCCAAGGGTAGATGAACCATGCAAGTATATGGCCACTACATTTTTGTAGTCCCTTTCTCTTTATATCCAAGGTCGTTATAAGCTAATAAAGTCCTCCGTTGATCTTTAGTACGCTGGTTAACTTCGTTTGATGCATGGTCGATATCTATTATTACTTAAGTTGTGATTGTCCTAGTCGTTCCACACTTGTCAATAATTAGCTTTCCTTTTGTTCTAAGCGCCCTTTTGATAGCATGCGTAGCTTTCTGTCTCTGGCTATCGCATTTACTCGCTAGCGCTTGTCATGGGATGTATCTTGTATCTCACTGTGTGAAAAGTCGAATAAGAGTGTATCCTTGTGAGTTTTCGAGTTGAAACTCGTTGTGGTGCACACATGCTTGACTACTCTAATATGGCATAATTTGTTCATCCTAGTTCATGGCATGTTTGTGCGTGGATTGCATGTGATTGGATTTGAAGGGGTGTTTTGGACTCTTGCCTAGTTGAAGTAGTTGAGCATAACTTTCGTATCTTGAATCTCGAGAGGGTTGCATAGCTTAGTTAAATGTGTTTTGTTTTAGTTTGCTAGGGACTAGCAATTCAAGTTGGGGGGTGTGATGAGCACCCAATATTGTAGATATTTGGTGCAACTAGTCTTGTTTTGCTTTGTTTTATTTTGCATTTATTTAGCGTTTATAGTGATATTGCACGTAAGGTGTGTTTTTGTGTATTTCAGGCAATTTGTATAAATAAGGTGCGTTTGATCGTCAAGGAATGCTCCGGGTGCAACCAAGTACTCAAGGCTATGTGCCACCCCATTGTGGTGCTCGAGAGATGGTTTGGAGGTTGCTCGGGTCGCCCAAGAGTCAAGGGAATTGAAGAAGAAGTGAGGATTTTACTAAAGCTACTCATCTTCCGACGTGCTGAGGGTAGAATTGTCATAACTTTTGATGTACAAATTACTTTTGATCCAAACTACTTGGGTTAGAAAGTAGGCTCGACGAGCTTTCCAACGGTTCAAAGAACGCCTAAATCCGAGTTCGGGAGTGTCCGGAGCGCGTCCGCGAAGTTGCCTAAAAAATCTGTCAAGTATGAACCGGTACTGGCCAATTCCCAGTACCGGTACATAGAGTCCAGAGTTCAATTTTTCCAGCCCGTTTGAAGGTCTTGTACCGGTACTGGGGGTTGCCCAGTACCGGTTCATACTGGAGAAATATCTACGTTTTGCTACCTTTTTCAACTTTCCACTTTTGGGTTATTTTCCACTTTTGGCTACTTTTAGGATATTTTTTGGGATATTTTGTGAGAGAGTAAGGCCACCTTGTATAAATAGGGTCTCCCTCTCTCCTCTTTATCTAGCTAGTCTTTTATCATTTTAAGTCTTTTTTCATTTCCTAGGAACTCCATTAAAGCTTCAAGCTTTCTTAGTTATTTCCTTCAAAAACACTAGTAAGTCTTTCTCGTTTGTTAATTTCTCGTTTATTAAAGTTGCTTGTACGGACTAGATCTTTACTAATATCAAGTTTATTTCCGTTTTTATCGGTTAATCATGTTTCCTTTCTTAAGCATGTTTTCTAGTCTTTTTATTATGTGTGAGTAGTTTTTCGATTAAGTCTTGGGCTAATCTTTCCCAATGACTTAGGCGGTTATTTGGTTCTCGAAACTTCGGACTTAAAATCATGGTTTTCGGAATTGGATTAACCTAGCCATTTTGGTCTAAGCGAGGGGTGTTAACTCCTTGATATGAAGTTTAGTCAAGCGGTCTTAGCAAGCGACGTACCGAGGGCTCGTGGCCTCCTACGTGTTAGATACATTAGCAAAAATAGGTTTGTTTAGTTCCGTTTAATCACATCTTTTGATATACGTAGTCATTAAAGTTAAATCTTCCGGGCGTGAGCACGCGGTCGTGACTCTCGCTTGAGTTATAATCGAGAACCGGTAGCGGCCTTTGTCAAGGGATGGACGATCCCTAGACTTGCCTCTTTTAAGTTAATTAAGTTCATTTCTAGTCTTTTCCTTAGTTTTCACTTTTAAAGCAAAATCAAGTTGGTTGTCTTGAACGCCGCACTCTACCATATAAACCTACAATCCAAACTAGCTATATTTCGATTCTATGTGGGTACGATCCCGGACTTCCGAATATTATGCTATCGACGACCTAGCCCTACGCTTGGGGTGTTTCAACCTTATTGGAAGGCTTGGTTCGGAGGCTAAGCAAGCAGTCTTCCTCTAAGGGAGGGTGTTTTGCGGCCTTATAAACATTAAGCTTAAGGGTCATGTTCCCAAAGGTCACCTCCATCTCTCCACTCCTCACATGAATATTAGCATTCCCGGTCGCCAAGAAAGGACGACCAAGAATAATCGGAGTCTGCTTTTTAAGGGTTTGCACCGATTCTGTGTCAAAGACTATAAAATCAGCCGGAAAGTAAAAATCATTAACCTTGACAAGAACATCCTCAACTACTCCACGTGGCACCTTAATAGATCTATCAGCTAATTGCAAGGTAACCGACGTGGGGTTCAACTCCCCAAGCCCCAATTGTTCGTACACCGAGTACAGAATCAAGTTGACACTAGCCCCTAAGTCTAAAAGTGCTCGCTCTATGGCATGCCTCCCAATGACTATATTAATAGTCGGGGTACCAGGATCTTGCATCTTAAGGGGAACGTCCGATTGAAAAACAGAGCTCACTTGTTGTCACGACCCTAGCCCGCCCCTAAAGGCTCTAGTCACAACAAGGCGCCAGTGATCACATCACTAAGGCCATATTAAAGTTAAACACCTCATTAGCAAATGACTAAAGGGACTTAATTAACGACAAGCGGAAGCAAATTCTATTTTATTACATATGCCAAACCAAAAGTCTTTACAAGGATCTCTACATTGCAAATTACCCAGAGCTGTGCATTTTTACATGTCAAAAAAAGTGTTTACCAAGAGCAACTCCCTATCTACAAGTCCATATCTACATAGCACGTCCAAAAGAAAGCTATATGCCACCACTCTACGTCCCGTTGCCTGAAAGGTGGAAAAATTCATAAGCCAAAGCTCGTATGAATGATTAATACGCAATTCACATGCTTTCCATGGACAATGATAAAACCATTTAAAAAATGAATCATTTCTCATAGCAACATAGCATAGTAATGCACATCCTCTATTCATTTCATGTCTACCAGGCGTCCCCGGTAGTGGATAAGTTAAGACGTCTTTCGTTATCCAATTTAATAGCCATGCCTTGCTAGCCTTTTAGCACGTGTCCCCTAGCAAGCTGGGACGTGGGAGGATGCCATTAATAGATATAAAACATGTCCACTTTTCATTGATATGCCATGGAGTTCATATCAAAGTATAAAACATCATTGAAGAGAAAAACTTATAACAAACCATGTGTTTTGGGTATTAATCACTCACCTCGTATCCACGTGTCACCCGAACCTCCTAAGACAATTAGGCAACAAAACATGATTAGAGAATGTCAAACAAGCCTATTTTAAATGAACATAAGGTCCTATGGTAAGAATATGAAATTAGATAGCTAGCCTTAAAAAATTAGTCATAGAATCTGCAGGTTCATAACCTTTAACCTAAAATCTGACTTTGCACAAGAATAAATAAGACACAATCTTCATGCCTTTTTTTAGGTCTATGAGTCTAGTTTCAAAATCAGAAATCGGATCGCAATTTCATCGCTCGAGCTCAAAATTATAGCCGTTCCTGTAAAGTGCGACGATGCTGTCAGCACTGCAGATACCACAACAGCAGGTCGGTTAACGAATTTTTAACTTCTTCCACATTGTGAATTAGGTTCTGAAAATTTTACACAGTAAAGTAGACACATACAGGCATCTTCAGTAAAAATATCAAAAAATATTATGGTCGGGAAGATGGTGAGAAAAATTCCTCAAGAACAAGGCAGATTCAATTCTGTTGGAGCTCTAAATAGCCTACCCACAAGCTATACGAATTTCTGAGGTAAAACCCTAAAATCCACATCAAAACCAACTCTAGAACTTCACAAAACATACTTAAACATGTAGATACAGTAGAGCTATTCTAGAAACATCAAATTCATGGATCAAAGTAAGATGTAAACATGAAATTCAAGGAATTCAATTAGGGTTCTTGAACTTCTACATGAGTTCTACTTAATTTAACTTGTGATTAAACTAAGACCCATAAAATTCATCACTTAGACATGGAATTCAAATACCCTAACATGTGATCAAGGAGGAGAAGCATAAATTACCAAGTGAAGTCTTCAATTCAAAGCCAACAGGTTTTTCCCTAATTTTTCCCCTTCTTCTTCTCTTCACCGCTTCTCTCTCTCTCTCTCTCTCTCTCTCTCTCTCTCTCTCTCTCTCTCTCTACGTTTTTGATAAGAATAAGGGAAGACCGTACTTTTGTTTTGCTAGGCTTAGAAAAATCATTAAGTGTGTGTGTGCCATATGCCAACTTATGCTCCAATTTCTTTTAGCTAGCAAATTAAAGCCAATAACTCACATATTAAACCTAAAACATATCACATAATTAACTTAAAACATAATTAAAGATTAGGGGTATTACACTTGTTCGGTGAGAAGGACCTTTTTAGACACATTGGTTCAGTTTTTCCTCTTTTGAGTGCAGAGGTCCTTTAGAAATTTCGCATAAGTTGGGACTTGTTTGATGGCATCTAGGAGTGGGATGTTAATTTTCACTTGCTTGAATACCTCAAGGGTATCCTCCATAGATACTCCCCTCTTAGGAAAGGGAGATGGTGCATTCAAACATGATGGGAATGGGGCTTTAGGCACATAGGGTGGTACCTTAGAGCCCGCTGACACGGAAGTGGGTGATGCAGGTGTGACTGGAGGAGGGGTTCCCTCTTTACTCTGTGAACTCTCCTTCCCAAAGTCATCGGGGTCGGAGGGAGCCAAATGCTCCTTCGGTTTCACTTTCTGTGGTCGGGTTTCGACCTCTCTCTTATTGCGCAAAGTCATGATTACCTTAGCATCAGCAAGAGGCGGGTCATGAACTACAAACTGTCCTCCAGGGGGTTGGACAGGCTGACTGGGCAACCTACCCTCTTCCCTACGGTTAAGTGCATTGGCTATTTGACCCACTTGGGTCTCGAGCCGCGAGATGGACTGGGTATTAGAACGCACTTGCTGTTGGGTATCAGTTAAACGGTCCAGCGCTTGCAGCACCTTGTCCTCGAAGGATGGATCCCGCGAGGATTGGGTGGGTGCTTGGCGGTTTTGTGAGCGATAGGCAGCTGGATTGAACGAAGTATTAAAAGGCCTAAGCTGCTGAGCAGAAGAACTGCCCTGCTCTTGCGATCTCCACGAGAAATTAGGATGTTTGGCCCAACCCGCGTTGTAAGTACTAGAATACGGATCATTACTTGGTTGGAAGAAACCTCGTGCATTAGCGTACCCTTGTGCAGCATTAACCTGCTCCTCCACAAAAATAGGGAATTGTGGGGCCGCAGGACAGTCAGTGATGAAATGGGCCGGACTAGCACATAAAGAACATGCCTCCTGAGAAAGTGGAGGCTGTGAGGTGGGCGGTCCCATACAAAGAAGCTTTTCAACCTTTTCAGTCAGTATTTCGACTTTGGAATTGAGGTCATGAGATGGTTTGATCTCATACATACCTCGTGGCTTATCAGAGCTAGTAGTGACTGACTTACCTCTCCTCTCAAAAGAAACATTTTGTAGAGACCCTTCGCTCATAGTTTCAAACAATTGCCAGGCTTCCTCTTCACTTTTAACCATCACAGAGCCTCCACATGAGGCATCAACCATCACACGATGAGGCAGAAGCAGCCCAGAATAAAAACTTCGCACTAATTGCCACTTAGGTATGTCATGGTGCGGACACTTACTAATGAGATCTCCATATCTCTCCCAAGCCTCATAGAACTGTTCATTCTCAGCTTGTTGGAAAGTAGTAATCTCTTGCCGAAGTCTGAGTGTTTTTCCTATGGGGAAGAATTTCTTAAGGAATGCCGCACTCATTTGCGCCCAAGATGTTATAGAATTAGTTGGCAAAGTACTAAGCCAATGTTTGGCGTTCCCTATCAAAGTGAATTGAAACAAAATCAATCTCAATGCATCCATCGGAAAATTATGAATTAAAAGCGTGGAACTGAGGGCTTCAAATTCAGTGATGTGTTGATATGGATCCTCTTGAGCTTGCCCTTGAAACTTAGGGAGCATTTGGAGGGTACCGGGCTTAATCTCATACTGATTAGCCGCGATTGCGAGTAATCGTACGCATGATGGTGTAGTGTAAGCCGTAGGGGCGAAGTGTGAGTTGAGAGGGAGGGGGTTAGGTACCACAAGTGCTCCATCAGCATCATCTGCCATTGTGACTAAGTTGGTCTTTTTGTTAACCCTACGTCTCCTATCTAAATCCAAATTAAGAGGTATGAGTTCGGATTCCAAAGACCGACGACCAAGCATGCAAGTTCAATACCCCTCAGGTGTAAAAATGGGGTCCTCCAGACACAGATACTAATTTGCCAAAAAGAAGAACAAACTCACAGTGGGTCAACGAAATTGCTTTTATATCACGGCACCGTTTCTCCACAGTGATCTTTGCTCGTTTTGCCGCCTCGTAACCTGTAGCTAAAAGTACCAAAACTAACAAACAAAATAAAAATAAATAACAATGAACTAAACTAAAAACTAATTCAATTAACGCAACCGTGCAAACTGTCCTCGGCAACGGCGCCAAAATTTGACCGCGTCGTTCCGTGTCAAATATAAATTTATAAAACCTTGGAATTAACTACTACTCCGTAGAATAGTGGTCAAGACCGAGTATCGTTTCGACGGAGACAGTATGGCTGAGTTACGACAAATTCGATTAATTTTTAGATTAATTCGGGCAAAAGAAGTTTGGTTGTTTGAATTTGGAGAATTTATTAAACTAAGAGAAATAATTAAATGGAAAATTTGTAACGATTGGAGAGAAAATCTAGGGTTCGAATCCACTTTGAACCGCGTAACTCCAACATGCATAGGCGAGATTAATTATTCGAATCAGAAGGGATTATTATTAGGGCTTGCAAACCCTAGCAATAATCATCAAGAAAATAATTGAATTGTTAAAAGGTATAGATTATCCCATAGCACAGACCGTCTCAGACGTACGATCTAGCCGCCTAACAGCACAGCCCGTCTTACGAGTATAATCTATCTTAGAACTCCAACCACAATCAATGAAAACTATTGTATAACTTGTATTTGAAAGCATGCATACAAATACTCAATAGATTAAAACCATCAAAATCATTCCATTCAATTGAAACGGAAAGGGTTCTTAGTTACACAATCGATCCGAATAATAAATCTAAAACCCATACATAAAATAGAGTTACTTGGTGCGAAGTTTCATCTTCCCCCTAGATAAGGGATTTAGCCGGCCATCGAAAGAAGTGAATCCAATGATATTGGATTGATCTCCATGTTGTCTTTTTCCGCCACTGCCACGATGCCCACCGCCAATTCTTAATTCCCCGTTCAAGTTTTTAACCAAAAGCTGCTGGGAATAATAATAACCTACCCTAAGTAATAAATTAAGTTCCCTTTTATATGCTGCTGCCGAAACTCTCTTTTCCATAAAGGAAAAGACTTCTTTTCCTATTGCAACTCTTTCCTTGTGTGTGCACCAAATAATTGCACCAGGAAAGAACTTTCTCCAGCCAAATCTTGGTCAAAGTTCCTTATACAATATTGCTTGGGCCCACGTGGATACAAGGAGCACAAATCATAAATCCAATTCCATTGGTATTTTATTTGCTCCACCGAATAAATGTTAGCCCATTGTAAAACCTTTCAAATTGCATGTTTTCGCACCATCGGTCTCCAAGGCCTACAAACACCACAAAACGCTAAAATATATCACGTAACAATGTAAACGAACCGACAAATCATAAATTAGGTGGATTAAATGGGTGTTTTTCAGCACCTATCATAGGGTTTCCTGAAAAATCTAACTCGACAACCCTAGTGAGATTCGTGATGGAAAGAGGGATTGTTCCTGAGAAAGAGTTGGCGGAGAGATCAAGATACATGAGGTTCCAAAGGAAGCCGATGTTGGTGGGAATGGTACCATTGAGTTGGTGAAAGGAAGCCGATGTTGGTGGGAATGGTACCATTGAGTTGGTTAACTTTTAGGTCGAAACGGAAGAGGAGAGGGAAAAAAGAGAGGTCCAAATGGTCAAGAGTACCTTGTAGTCCCGTGTAGGCAAGGTTCAGCCGGGTAACATTTCCTGCAGCGTCGCATGAAATTCCAAGCCAGTTGCATGGGCTTGAAGCTGAAGAGTTACCATTTGTTTGGTTGAAAATCCATGAGTTGACAATTGTTTGGTTGCGTAGGCTTTGTTTCCACCGGAGAAGCGCTTCGACTTCGGGATTTTGTGGTGGTTGAGCTGTGGAGTGAGGTGGGAAAACCGCGGAAACGGCTGAGAGAGCTAGAGCAAGATAGATGAATAGGCTGGGCATTGCGAAAGGTTTGTTTTGTTGGTTAAGTTGGTTTTCCGGGTGCACTTTTATTTCCTCTTTCAAGTAGAAGGAAAGGGAAAATAAAGAGGAAGAAAGTAGTATCATCTTGAGTTGTTGGGATATTAATCAAATTACGCGCTTAATCTCATCAACACACAAAGCTCTCAAATCTTGGATGCTATGAATCACAAGAAAGAAAAAATGAGAAGAGGAGGGAGAGAGGGAGAAACAGAACACCCAAATACACGAGATTCACCAACTGCTTGCTCTTTGGGACTCAATGGAGAAAATCCTTTAAGTCTCTCTCTACAAGTACAACAACTTTACTCTCAAGGATCTGGTGTCCTAACCCTAAAAATAACTGAAATTCTTATATATGGGATACTCCCATCCAAAGACAAGCACAAATACGGAAAAAGCAATATGATGAACACACAAATATATATACATGGAAAATCTCAAAAACGGGTAAAAATCACGAGAGAAATCAAAAACTATAATTAACTTGTGTGATTACTATCGATCTTACTTCAAAATTGAAACTCATCACAATTGACCTAAGACCGATTGCTAACTCCTCATTCACCACACCCAATATTTGACTGTCGCTGCCTTGACTCTTGATCAAGCAATGCCGGCGAATAAGTTTTGGAGGCCGGAAGCGAACTCTTTGAATGCGGCTTCTTTATATTTTTCATTCAAAAGTTGATCTACAAAGAGTTTCATAAAAATTTAAAAAGAAAAAAAACATTACAAAAGATTTATTATTACAAAATATAAGCATATAGTTATAAAAAAAATATGTAGAAAAAAAAAAGATTAAGTGCTCCAATTTTGAATCCGTTTGAACCGATACGAAGATCTTATTATTTTAATCATATAATTCTAAAGCGACATAATTAAATTTTATTTCTAGGACTTTTGTAATTAAGTTTCTGCTCCATAGGATTGCAAATAAGGATGACAAGGGTTTCTTCTTTCTCCCAAAACGCTGCCATTCAAGGGCTAGGCAGGGGCTGCTGCCTCCCATGGATAGCAGAGCCTCCACGTCCCTAAGTTAATGTTTTTCTAAATAGAGTAACATCAAGTATATAATTATATATCAAACCACAACGGTGCAATTGTACTACAGTACCATGCTTCGCAAATTCACGAACTAACTTAGGTTTTTTTTTTTTTTTACATTTTCACACCCGATAGGTAAGAGGATGAACAAAATTCAAAACAGTATATATATAGTAGCTTGTGCCTTGTAGTATTGAGATTCAAATGCCAACATCGATCGATTGAGACATCATGGGCATCCATCACGCCAATGTACGTCTTTTTTTTCCGGAATTAAGGTTGAATTTGTGATTGTGGATGTTCAGCTAGCATATAATCAAGGATTGTGGCCCCACGGATTGTAATGATGACTACCTGTTGGAACTACACAAATTACATAGTAGTAAGTATTTTTCAAACAATAGCCATGTAAATTTAAAGGCTGATCAGTTATCAATGAGGTAACGCAATCTTGGATATGGTACGAATTAATTCGACAAGTATGCTTTA
Source organism: Rhododendron vialii (assembly GCF_030253575.1). Lineage (NCBI taxonomy): Eukaryota > Viridiplantae > Streptophyta > Magnoliopsida > Ericales > Ericaceae > Rhododendron > Rhododendron vialii. The sequence goes on along the minus strand of NC_080558.1, from coordinate 7,628,803 downwards.
GTTTTTATTTTTTGTAATATGAATTGGATTCCACAATGTCATTTTCGAATGTTAGGAGAACATGAGTGGTAAATAGTATTATCATTTTTCAACGAATCTGATTTTTTATTTATTCATTTTAAAGGTATATCGGGGCATATAACTCACCCCCTTGCATGTTCACTGGATTCCAAATTACAGTAGATAACTAAATTTGCAAATCCATTTCATTTTCTTGCAGACTGAAAAACTATATCTACAAATGTACAATTCAACTGGCAGCTAAATGCTGATAAAAAACAAAAAAACAAAAAAAACTGGCAGCTAATACTTTTGCGACTCCCTTTTTCATTAATTTGTATGATGAATAATTCAGGCGTAAGTCTCTCCATGTTGATTGAAGTTAATCTTAAAAATGAAGCACAATTACTTGATTGATCGATGAAAATGAACCATAAGCGAGGTAGTATGAAAAAAGAACAGATGAATCAATCCGCAAAAACAATATACAGTACAAAACAATCGCACAAGGGAAAACAACAAGGTATGTGTGATTCACCAATATGCCTAGGTTGGGATAGATCATGTGCAATAGCTTTGTTAGTTTAGTAAAATGTGTATAAACCTCTTTGTTTTTACTCAGAGTGTCCGGACCATCTTAATTACTGGAACACCAATTTTACTGTCAACTAGCGGGTGACCAGTTTAAAACCCCGTAAATTTCCTATAATTGGCACATTGAAAATTAATGGCACTTGAACATTTCGAAAGTGAAATCTGAAAGGGAAAAAATCCCTGAACTCGGCCCTAGACGAACATGCCAACACTTTGGGTTCCTAAATTATGTAAACCTAGAGGCCTCTAGCAACAACATTTCGAATGCACATAAGTGCCGAGAGAAAGAGGGTCAAGAATTCTACTCTTACAAAGTGTTGACCTAATTATTCTACGAATATTGACTTTTGCTATGGAAAACCGAAACTATGTAACTTACAATATTTTCGAGCGCGAGATGTCTCGACCAGTTCCCTAGCAGCCACCTGAAAACTCAAGAGAATGATAGAGATCAAAAGGGCTTGCAAAACAACAAAAAGCTTGCTTGAAGCCATTTTTCTCAGTATATGGAAAGGGCAATTGTGGTTTACCCTTTATATAGCCAAAAAGATATAGGACTGGCATTCATTTTCCACCAACTTCAGTGGCGGCGCCACATGTAGTCTACCATGGTCACTTGACCAGCCCAAGGAATTTTTTTCTGTTGTAATACGTATAGAATTTTTAGGATAGCACATGTTTTGAAGTAGTTTAAACACTCAGTCTATAAATTAATGAATACCAACTTCACAAAATTTTGAACACCTAGTTCATAGATCAATGATCACTGATCAGTGGCAGAGTGGCATCCCTATTTTTAACCATATTTTAAATATATGAATAGTCTAAAAAAATTAAGTACTCTAATTTTTACTCTGTTTGAACCGATGCGAAGATCTTACTCTTATGATCATTTTATTCTAATGTACCTTAATTAATTTTTGGCTCTAGGGCTCTCATATGAAAGAGTCCTACGAGAGTCGTAAAACCAAATAAAGAGTAGATACTTAATTATAAGAGCCCTAGAGACAAATATTAATTATGACTCTTTAGGACAAAACAATCATAAAAATAACATCTTTGCACCAGTTCAAACGGATTAAAAATTGGAGTACTTAATTTTTTAATCATAATTTTTAAATATATAAAAAGTGTTAGTCTCTTTGTTATTTTATTGCAATCTATATTGCTTTAAAAATAATCTCTTGATTTTTTTTTTTAAAACCCCAAATTATTTGGCGGCGCCTAGGCGGGTATGGCACTTGGCAATGGGTCGTCACCCGACTAGCGCCGAGCCAAGCGCCATTTAGAATACTATGTAGTATTTTGTAAGGTTTTTTCAACACCCTCCAGAAAATTCCTGGAGCCGCCACTGACCAACTTAATGTCGGAAACAGATTCTCTTCAATTCATGTTTTGGACTGGATGAGATAGTTGAAATCTAAACCGTCCAATACTGCAATAATGCTTCGGATCTGCTCAAAGACTTTTTGCTGAAAGAACTTCATTAGTCCTTGAGGAGATCCCAACCATTTATTTTCACAATGTATGGTCCATATTTAATTTGGATTGTTTCCTTCGGTCCAAAACTTGGACCATCCAAAACTTAGTACAATTTTGTTCACCCTGAAAGAGGGTAAACAAAACCTTCTCCTCTACTGGCTAAGAGAAGGTTAATGGGACCACTTCTAACCCAACCCAAGTAAGTTTTTATGCTCAACTTACAAAAAAAAAAACCTGAACTAACGAACTGAACACCATGACCTCCAAAACCATTAAACGAGATGACTTTCACCCCTAATTTTTTTTCCTTTGGTGTCATGCGATTTCAACCCATGTTTATCCTCTAAAAAAATGTCGTTCAATATTGAAATAAAAAGTAAAGTACTTTCTTTCATTCATAAATTTTTTTAATAGTTTTGCCGCAAATTAAAATTTTTCATGAGTTCTTTAATTTGTGCAAAAAGTTTGGAAAAAAAATGTAAATCCCTAGCACGAGCAATTTCGTCATTCCAGAGGATTTGGGTTTTGATCGCATCGTGGTTGAAGGAGATTCCAAGCAGGTGGTGGCGGGGCTAGGATTTTAACTTCTGGGGGCCGCTTTAATGGATTTTATTTTTTTATTGAAACGTATACTTATTATAGCATAAAGTTTTTGTTTTTCCAATACATTACATTTGTATATTAAAATAATTCTAGCCAAATGCAATTAAAATATACAAATTATTTTGTTTTTTTCTTTAGGCCACATCAACTGTCACATGCTAAATTTTTATTTATGAAAGAAATTGAGAAATGAAAATGTAAAATAACTGGATTTTTTATCAAATCAAACCAAAATTATTAAGACTATAAGTAACTATACACGAATAATTCGTCATCTGGGGCGGTTCCGGGGACATCCAAAAAAACACCCCAAATCTCAATCTCATAGTTCCCGATCAAATTTTTATGATCCAGACTGTTTAATGTGTGAAGAATGTGATTTTAAGGGTGCCCGCAAGAAATTAGCAAAAAAAATGACCAGAAAAGGCTTGATTTGAGCAGTTTTTATTTGAACCGTTCAATAAAAAACTGTTCGAAACTATTCGGATCAAGCCCTTCCCAATTATTTTTTTTGCTGATTTCTCATGGGAACCCTTAAAATCACGTTAAGATCACATTAAGCAACTCAGATCATCGAGATTCGATTAGGATCTATGAGGTGTTTTTTTTGGTGTCTGCAGAACCGCCCCGTCATCTATGATATTAAAAATCAAGTATATACAAAATAAAAAATTAAAAACTCGAGAGCTCGGGGGAGGCAAGGCCCTAATATAGCTCTGCCACGAACGGAGGAACATAGCAGATTAGTTGTGGTTTTGGCAGACATCAATCGTGTTCGGTCTATTCTTACGGAGTCCTTGGTGCAGTTTGTTCGACATGGTGACAATAGAGTTGCTCATTGCTTGGCCCAAATTGCTAAGAGAGAGTCATTCTTGTACTTGGTAATTTATTCCAGTTATGGCTTCTGTCCTCCCTTAAGAAGTGCGGATGTCCTATTTGATGTTTTGAACTTTGCTTCTTCTATAATCAAGATCCTATCATTTCGAAAATAAATAAATAAATTTCTCCCTTTCCATTGACTCAGAGTTCTCTTGCCATGTCCATTCTCTTGCATTGTGAATATCCTGGAATAATCGCATTCCGTGTAACAGAATTCTTTTCCGGCATTTCGTGGAAAAATTAATTCGACAAAATTTGGGTCAGGGATGATAATTTTTGAACCTTAGTCTCCGTAGTCCGTACATTTTTCCCCATTTGTTTTTGGGCACAAATTAAAGAACTCATGAACAGTATTTTGGTGCAAAACAACAACAGAACCCATATAATCCTCAATCATTGGAGTATGGGAGGGGGAGGATTGGAGACAGGCCTAACTTTTGGCAATATACACAAAATGGCTGCTCTCAGAATACCACTGAAACAGTGGCCCCCCTAGCCTATACTTGTTTTGCTGCCGATCATGTCTCCAAATCAAAGCCAAATGACATCAGAGAGGGCAGACCTAAAAACCTAATTTAATTTCTGTGCATATTATCATACTTCCTTCATTGATAGCCCAGAGCATCGATATGCATAACAATTTTAAAAAAAAATATGAATGGACGTACTTTACTTTTTTGTTTTACTATTGCACGACCATTTTTTTTTATAGGATAAGCAATTTGAGATGAGTTGAGTACCCATGACTCCATAGAAAAAAATTGGGTTGCGTTAAGAGTGGTTCCATTAACCTCCTCATAGCGATTAGGTCCAACGATGTTAATTAGGTGATTAATTACTCATTCCATGCCCCAACAATGTAGTACTGTAAACAAAGCCACAATATCGACTACAAAAAATACACTAAAACAACTTGATTTTAAGAGCCATATTAGTTAAAATAAATAAATTTATATTTCAAATAACAGGCCTCATGTTAAATGATCATTCTATCATTTAATGGTGAACCAAACATAAGAATAAATATTCTATGGAATGACCATTCTATTCCAACATTGATTCCATCGAATCAAATATACTCTTAGAGGATTCTCTCAACTCCTTAATTTGGACTTGAGTTACGGCACTGAGCAATACTCAACAATTGTTACCCACTAATTTTTTTTTTATTGGCAAAGACAAATTTTATATTTATAGATGAAAGACAGTACAAGTACTAGGGCTATAAATGAACCAAGTAGCTCGCGAGCTCGGCTCGGTTCGGCTCGTTAAGACTCGGCTCGACTCGGCTCGTTTGGTAAACGAGCCGAGCTCGAGCTCGAGTATTTGGCTCGTTTACTAAACGAGCCGAGTGGAGCTCAACTCTTTCGACAAAAGCTCGGCTCGTTAAGGGAGGCTCAACTCGATTAAAGAGGCTCGTTTAATAAATGACTAAGCTCGGCTCGTTAAGGCTCGAGCCAAGCTCGAGCTCGAGTTTTTGGCTCGTTAAGCGCAAACGAGCCGAGCTCGAGCTAGCCAAAGCTCGGCTCAGCTCGGCTCATTTACACCCCTAATTACAACCTAAGAAAACAGAAACAAATGGTAACAAAGCAGCGTAACCAAAGGAACACAAACAGGAAAAGAAAAGGAAAAACAACATCAGCTAGCAGGCCATAGAGTTTGGCACACCAAGACTTCAAGAATTTGCACTCCTGGTGAGGTCTTTTCTTTTCTTTTCCTTTTTATTTGAACGGCAATTTTTTTTTTTAATAATCTTTGAAATTGTTACAAAAATTAAAGGAACAAAGATTCAATGACATCATATCCCTAAATCTACGAAACAAATTCCTAAATCTAAGAATCACCATGTGCCCAAGAATATCAGAGATCCAATGCCTATATAGTATATAGATTGGCAAGAGGCCAATCAAGAAAACATCTATCAAGACAAGCCCACACCCATAAGGCCAAGCCCAGAACTCCTGGTGCGGTATTTTTGTGACGCCCCGCCCCTGGAAGTTCTAAGTAGTGGTAGACCGGCATGAGGGTGGTTGAGACCCATGCGGGGGCTGTCTGATCGGTGACCAAAGGGGTCAGCCAGGGGTGGTCTCACATCGGTTGGTGAAGTATAAATCGTGTGCTATAAATATTAGACCACCATCCTATCTTGTATAAGGCCTTTAAAGCCATGAGGACGTCAAAGCCTTTTAAAACTTTACAGCTAAGCGTGTTCGACTTGGAGTAATCCAAGAACGGGTGGCCTCATTGAAAAGTCTGATGAGCTTTGGTGTTCAAAACGAACAATATTGTACAGAGCAGGAGCTGGTCGGTACAATTTTCTTAATAAGCTGATTTCTAGTCGAATATCTACTCCAACTACGTCTAGCTGATGGGAGGAAAAGTCAAAGTTATCGCCTAATGAGAGACCAAAATGTGAGCATCCAACAAACATGTGCACCACATGTTAAGGAAATACTTTAGATCCCACATTATTTGGAATGAGTGATCGCTTAACATAATATTGAGACATCTCCATTGAGTAGTTTAAACTTTTGGGTTGGAAATAAACTAGGTTTCTACATCGTATCGTAGGTAGATACTTCCACTCCAAATTCTAAAAAATTCACAATTCACATCCCATGATGATATAGTCAATAAAAATGCCGGTTGCACAATGATATACCTAAAAAAGAGGCTACACAGATGACACATCTCAAAACGGGTTGCGCGTGATCAGGAGGAATGTTAAGGGAATACGATCCCACAATGATTGGGTATGAAATGAGTGATTACTTTAACATAATGCCGGGACCTCTCCACCTAATCGGCTCTACACCTCATGTCTTCAAAAGCAGCAGCATCGATCACTAGACTTTAGTGGATAAAAAATGTGTGCCATTAACCAAGTAATGGCATTTCTGATTATGAAATCCACCAGCAGAAGTGGCCATACCAACATACATATTATTATATTAAGTTATTAACACTGCAATGAAGGGAATGTTCACACCAGCAAAGCAATGGATAATACGTAGTATCTGATTATGAACTCCACCAGAAAAAAAGTAGCCATACCCAGCACATATCAACAGAGAGAAAATGCAGCACCATAGGAATTAATTTGCAGCCGCGCCGAGAACAAAATTATGTGGCGAAATCTTAATTTCAAGAAACAGTTTTTTCAAAAAGTTTCTTGAAACCAAACACCTTATTATCTTTAACATTAATGGGATCATTAAATATGAGTCCATCTATGGTACACAAATTTTTTTTTCATGTATAGTACTCAAAAAGTCACTTTAGTGGTAAGCATTTCACATTGAGTGATAAGTAATTCATAAGGAAGTGGTAAGTATTCCACGTTGAGTAATCGAAACAGAAATACTTACCACTCAGTCTGGAATTGTTTCAAACGAAGTGATAAGTATTCCACATTGAGTGATAAATATTATACATATGAAATATCGGTCTTGCTATTGTCAGCCCAATAGGCTGACGATAAACACATTATAAGACAAGAAAAATACGTATTTCTATATACTTTTTATACCCTTTAATATACATTTACACATTCACTATTATCAGCTCACTAGGCTAATTTTAGAATTTTCCATGAAATATTTACCACTCACTGTAGTATGCTTACCACTCCTTATGACGTACTTATCACTCAATGTACTTATCACTCATGTAGAGTACTTATCACTGAAGTAACTTTTTAGGTACCATACATTAAAAAGTGATTTATGCACAAAATAAATTCTTAAATACGTCTTACCTTTTTCCTTCTATTTCTGGTCTAAAATACATTTTATTTCTGATCATTGAAACTTTGAAAACCTGCAATCCATTTATCTGCACTATCTCTGGAGTAAGTTTGTACTAATCTTGTTGGGGTTGCGTCCAATCAACTTGGGTAGTCACGTTTCGATCCTTTGGGATTTGGCAGCTTGGCACTAATCAATTATTCATCATGAATTGCCACTCTACACCATGAGAGATGGATGATGTATTTGACTGGAAAGAGGACAAGAGTGGATGTTCCCAAACAAGCTATAGGGAACAAAATAGACCAAAAAAAGGTCTAGAGGAATGAAGGCCGGCCCTTGGAAGAGCAATTACTTGTATCTTCTTGTTTGAGGTGTTCGAGGTTGGGGTTGCCCTGTGCTTCGAGTAGACGGTGGACCTGTTAAATATGAGAGAAAAAATATTTCATTGAATTTCAATAATAAAACTATACAATAAGACCTCTATTTATACAAGGGAGAGGAGTCTAACTATGGAAGAGAATCATCTTAATTATAATGAAATCGTAATCAATTACAATCAAAATAAAATCAAGACAATCTTATAATATCGTAATCATACCAGGACATGATTATACTATTATATGATTAGGATATTCTAACATAGGGGGAGTGTTAGACTCGTCTCACATCACTCATTTAAGTCACCCAAACTTAGTTAATAAATTCTATGGAAGAAAATTATCCTAATTATAATGAAATCGTAATCAATTACAATCAAAATAAAATCAAGACAATCATATAATATCGTAATCATATTAGAACATGATTATAATATTATATGAATACTATATTCTAACATAGGGAAAGTGTTAGACTCGTCCCACATCGCTCATCTAAGCCATCCAAACTTAGTTAATAAATTATAAAGGCTACTCCACCTATGGCTAATTAGTTTTAAGTTGGAACGCTCCAAGAAATCTAACATGATATTAAAGCTAGGTCTTGGGTAGCCTCACCTCGTGTGGGAAAGTCTCTGTCATCCAAGTCAATCAGTCAGTTCCTGGTCTCCTGGTCTGTCACCTCCATATGCATCCAGTCTATACATGAGGGAGAGTGTTAGACTTGTTCCACATGACATCACTCATCAAATCCGCTCAAGCTTGGTTAATAAATTCTAGAGACTACTCTACTTATGGCCAATTAATTTTAGGTTGCAACTGTCCAAAAAATCTAACAAGACCAAAGTGTAAACTCAAACCGTCCAAAAAATCTAACAAGACCAAAGTGTAAACTCCAAAAGATCGACGATCTAGTGTTTTTCACAAAGGAATATGCGTGATTGAAATTCGAAGCCTCGGAAGACTTGTCGGTTTCCCTGTGTTTTTAACCCGTTCTAGAACACCTTCTTAAAACATAAGTACTTAGTTCACATTTTCAAATTCAAAACTAATGTAAATAAAAAATAATTTTTTGAATTTTTTTTTGCACCATATTAAAGATCTCATTGAGATCTTTTAAACAAAATTCATATTACATATTTCTATATTTTAATAAGTCCATCATTTTTTAGTTTGAAATTATCTTCTTAAAAAATAAATATTTATTTGGCGTTCGAGAACGGAACAAATCTCCTAATCCAAAACTTATTTCTCTCCATCTTCGGCAAACAATTTTGCTTCAGTTGGGGCTTCGGCCCGCAACAATGCGGATGGGTCCACATTTTGAAAAATCCTCTCTACAAGCCCATCAACTACACACAGTTTATTTTTTTGCGTTCAAAAAAAAAAAAATTAAGATGAGCAAAAAAAATTTCATTAACTCATAATACGAAGTACAGAAATAATAAGGGCTTGAGTACACCAGTCTGACCACCCAAGACCCTCTTCTCCAAACCACACAGGGGAAGCTGATTTAGGCCCAACAGGCTGAGCCAAAATCAGGAGGAAAACCCTAAAAAAAAAAAACCCCAATGGTTGGTACCACACATAGTTATAGTCTTATAGATTGGTGGCCGGTAAGGCTACAAACGAATAGAGTTGCTCGCGAGCCGCTCAAGACTCAGCTCGGTTTGTGATGTAAACGAACGAGCTTGAGCTAGAACTTTTGGCGGTTTTCTAAACGAGCTGAGCTCGAGTTATTTCTCAAAAAAAAATCTCATTTTGTTACTAAAAAGTGATTATTTCTTAAAATACTTGGGTAAAAGTAAAAAAAAAAAAAAATTACTTTTTCGATTCCTCTCGTCAAGATGAATTAATAACCCACAAAAGCCTGGCGCAAAACTAACAAATGCGAAAAAAATTCAAATAAAGACAACTCTCAAATTTAAGTTAAGTTTAAGAGAACTTTGAAGTCAGCATAGAGTAGGATTCCCACCCCATCGTGTTTGACAATGAGGAGAAATTTTTCGGTATTGGGTGGATATATCCCACATGGTACCCGCTCGGCACATCTGAGCCGTTTAATATATTTTTGGATGGCTCGAATTGAAATTCTCTCTCTCTTCTCACCCCAACACTTTTTCTCTCTCCAAATACAAGTCATCCAAGAACACAATGGACGGCTTGAATGCGCCAAATGGACATCATGTGATACCCACCCGACACTTAAAAAATTTCCGACAATGAGGGCAGCCGAAATTTTTGTAACTGTTTATTTGGCCTAATGGATTGAGTGATTGGGGACTAATTTTACCGCCCATTAAACTGTGATTAAAGTCAGAACCAACATAGCATTGATGGCATGCACGTAACAGTCGAATCTAAACCCATGGCTTCCTTAATGTTTTCACATAGCTTCTTTTGAGATAATTTGGAATTTTTGATTTTTTTCTTTATTCAAAAAAAAATTGGCATTTGTTAATTTTGTATCATATTTTTGTGGATTATTAGTTCGTCTCGACAAGAATGATAGGTCCAAATTGGCTCCTCTGTAGGACTTGACTAAATTGGCCTTCGCTAAGAAATCAATTTCATCCTGCTGCGCTCGGCAGCTCCCCACTCTGTAAAGCATCAATTTCATCCTGCTTTGCTCGGGAGCTCTGTGCTTCGAGAACGGATAAACATCTATTCCATCTTGCTCTGCTTGGCAGCTCTGCGCTCCACTGAGCAGATGGACGTTGACCCCATCTAATATCAGTATGCGGTTGTAACCACCTTACTTGTAATTGTTAGGACTTGTGGCTGATACATGAGAGGTACCGAGAAATTCTATAATAAGGGCCGGTTGCGAGTGTAGTGGGGTGGAGTGGAGCGAAGCGCAACAAAGCAGAGCGGGGACATCAATATTAAAGACTGTTCTCTCGCTCCCATGGACGTACCCGGCTTTGGAGAACCACGTATATTGCTATGTCGATTTCTTTACTGTTTTATACTCGTAAATCGTGTGCGTGTGTGTTTCGATCCTAACCGTAATCCAGGATAATCGATTACAACTCTCCGGAGTTCGAAACTCAACTACTTGATATTATCTCCAAATGGCTAACGGACGAAAACCACCCACTCCCTCCGGGGAATTCAAATTCAGACGCCAAACGGTTCCAAGCGGTTAGGAGACTCCTCCGGGATATCCAACCCCATCCAAGAGAAGGGGACCGACGGGTACACACTCCCAAACTCTCCAAACACTTCCACTCTCTACGTTGTATTTCATTTTCTCCAACAAAATATAATGACTAAGGCAACGGAGGTGTTTCGGTTGGCACCACAACATTTCCTCTAACAAAATACTGACTTTTGCTGGTCATTGGTCGAGCATGTGAAAATGATTCATCTGAGAAATCAAAAAATTAAGAAATTATGACTTTTGCCCAAATAATTTTTTCCCACATATAAATGTCAAGATACTTTAATAGTGCTACCTAGAACAAAGGAACTTACACTTAGGGCTGCAAACGAGCCAAGCCGAGCCGAATTTCAACATGTTCGGGCTCGGCTCACCTTAATTTACTTTGGCTCGAGCTCGGCTCGAGCTCGAATCGAGCCCAAATATATTGGCTCAAGCTCGGCTCGTGAAAATAATTGAGCGCTCGAACTCGGCTCGTGTGGCTCGCTTAAATGGGAGACACGCTTGCCCAGCACACGGAAAAGTAAAGGAGCTGGACTCTTTCTTTATATTGGTACAGTGGGTGTTTGTTCTCAAAAACTATCGATGTGGGACTCCTATTTTTTCCCTCACAATGAAAAGCTTCCCTCAAGACTTGTCCCACATCTGTAAAAGATGTGCAAAGGTATTGTACTCCTCTCCTATAAAACTAAGCAGTAGAGTTGCCATCCTTAGGTGTGGCTGCATAAGCCACGTTGCAACACATGGAAAGGAAAATCGTTGCGTATTCAAAACTTATTTACAAAAAAAAACACATATGGTTATACGTATAATTATATATACATATATATAAATATAAATATATACGAGATCGCGAGCTCATTCGAGCCGAGCTTTAAGTTGCTCGAGCTCGGCTCGTTTATGAAACAAGCTGAGAATGATGGCTCGAGCTCATTTGTTTATTTGATGAACCGAGTTCGAACGAGCCGTTAGCGAGTCGAGTCACGAGCCGCTCGCGAGCAGTTTGGTTTATTTGCAGCCCTACAGTTACACTAGCTCACACTACACTGAACAATTTTCCCACCGACAAAGGAACTTGCACTTACAGTACACTGAACAATTTACATCTTGACATACAACAGAAAGTCTACACACATACAATCTGTGCACAGATTGTGCACAGATTTCATTGTGGGGCCCACCACGGATCCCACACAAATCATCCGAGCCGTTCATTAAATGTAAAACATTTTTTCAAAGGTGCCCATAAAAAATAATCTCAATTAGATACCTATAAGTGCTCGATCCAATCATATAACTTTTCATTATCCGAAAATCTGAATGAAAAATTAGACGGTTGGATGAAGCATCTATAGGTATTGGATTGAGCTTATTTTTCACAAGGACTCTTGAAAAAATATTTTACATTTAATGAACGGCTCAAATAATTTGTATGGAACCCGTGGTGGGCCCCACAACAAAATATGTGCATAGATTGCTGTGTGTAGCAGGACTGGACATATAAATGTCAAGAAATGTCAAGATACTTACGTGTTTCACGGTAAAAACTGCTAAACACCGCGACGTAGCGGGAACCGGCCGGCTCCGTGTGCAATTTTTGGTCCTGGCGCTACACCAGTCTATCCCCGAACCGACCCCTCGAAAAAGTGCTACATACCGGCCGAAATGGTTCTTAGTGACCTTTTTTAGATTGAAAATACATTTCTGACCAAATATATGAATCTTAATATGGAAACAATATATGACTCTTAATATGGAAACAATATTTTCCACCGTTAGATTGAAAACAATATATGACTCTTATGGTAGATAGATTTACCTATTTCTATCTTCGAATTTCCTTTCTATCTTCGATTACATGCCTCCCAATTTAATAAATCTTTTTGCTGTTTCACGTACGCTGGCTTTGCTGCTTTGTTTTTTTAACCAAAATCAATCAATCAATCAATCAATCTCTCTCTCTCTATCTCTCTCATTTATAGTGGCTATTTTTATTAATTTGTATTGGGTGCTCTCCTCACTTCAATTTAAGCCTTTAATTGCTTCCAAACGTCTATGGTCTTCCTCTCGAAGAATACCGCGATGACTTCCCAACATGTAACGAAACATACTGCTTTCATATCATTTTTTGATATCACAGTTCTAATTACTGATCAACAGGTGGACAATGATCAGTAATTAGAAAAAAAAAAACAGGTGGACAATGATTTGAGAAACACGGTAAATAAGTTTTCTTTTACTAAGCACAACACATTTTTATAACGACTTGATATTTTGAACTATGCATACTTCTTATGCAGAGGTCCGACTTCTCCGTTGCTAGACGCCTGCCAAGTCCGTCGTTTAAATGCATACAAAGACGTAGAGACTCAACTAAAAAACCTAAAAAAACTAAAAAATCTAACTTTACCAAATAATTAAATTTTACCAAATAATTGAATTTTATTTATGTGTAACCTAGAAAGACTCTTAATCTCTTACCATTAGGTGGAATGATATTCAGATATGATGATGTTGTCACTGGTTGAGCTAACTTGAAAATTTTAATCTTACAAAGGGTTGAATTTCTTTTGGCGCAGGAAAAAGTCATACTGAAATGCTTGCGAATAGGTGGGATGATATTTGGGTTTGTCACTTCAGTTACTATTGCATTACATTTCGAATTTAAACTACACCAAAAATTTTGGCTATGCAATTATTAACAGGAAAATCGAAGCTAAGGAAAACTGGCTCAAGACACACCAAGAAAAATTGGGTATGATGATGAAGGCATGGCTTCAAAAAAATCTGGAGTACAGTATAATCTTAATGGTTGGTGCAAGTTTTTTTTTTTATCGGCAAAGATGAATTTTATTAAAAAACAGGAAAAGGGGAAAGGGATCCAACAAATAGTTGAACAATACACCATAAGGACAAAGTCCATAATACCCAAAGGTCTATCAGCGTTCACAACAGATAATACAATAAAGATCAACCCAATACCCAAATTAAATAAAAAAAGCCCAAAACCCAAACTCCGGCCCAAGCCTGGACCGATCCACCCAAACCATCCCATAAAACCCTAAACTACACTGGCAGCCACCGCCGTACAAACCACTGGAGCCCAACCTCGCCGTTAAGCCGAGCCGGCCTCTCCCAGATGTAGACACCGGTGGCGGGAAACAGCCTACGACAGTGAAAGCTAACACAGTCAGGCTTGAGAGCCAACCACCACCACCAATAGCCAAAACACCAAACAACCTCTGTAACAAAACAATCTTCATCAACGAGATCACCACCCCAGAACCCCACGCCCGATTGAGAGCTCAAAAGGCCGCCGACTGGAATTCGGCACACAAAAGGCAACCAAAGCATCACAACCATGGGAGCCACATCCACCCCTCCACCACAGGACTGGATCATCACAGATCAAAACCGCCATCCTCACCCATCGTTTTCTGGAATAAAAGAGAACCTGCAAAACAAAGTTAGAACATCTATGCTACCGAAATAGAACACCTCCCCACCACCGCACCACCGCCCAACACCCACTCAAAACCAGATCCAGAACCCCAACGCCACCAAAACAGCCACAAGATCGACGAAGAAACAGCGATTCTTCAACCACTGCCGCACCGATAGCCACCGTCCCTACACATCCACGGCCAACCGGCCGAAAAGGAAAACAGAGCTGTTAGGCAAACCCACGTCCGTCCAGCAACGGAAAACGTGAAGTGGTTCAGATTACCCCACACCTCTGGCTGCCGTCGGCCCCTAACCGTTAGGACTACAGGACATCCCCTGATGTGGTGAATGGCGGGTGCCAAGCGGCTACTAGGAAAGGCGAGCAGGGAAGACTGAATCGAGGCAGGAAAGTCTGATGGGCGTCGAAATCTGAAAGAAGAGAGGAAGGAGAGAGAGATAGAGAGGGGAGAAGGAGGAAAAACGGACCCGGGGGAGGAGGGAAGGAGGGCACCTCCCCCCCCCGGCGGCAGCGGTGGCTGAGGGAAAGACCTAGGAGAGAAATCGCTATGTTTTAGAGACAGGCCCGGCCCTGAGTTTTCCGGGGCCCTAGGCGACCAACGAATTTGGGGCCCTTCACATCTACAAATGAAATATTTTCAAAATATACAAATTGTCCCAAATATAAGACTTCCAAATACTTAGCCATGTCACAAAAATTACAGTACAATAACTAATAAGTATCACTTGAACATTGCTCTTCTTGCATTTTTAGAGGCAAATAAATCAATTAAGCTTCCATAGTCTAGTTTTGCTACGAAATCATTTTTAATGGCCCCTGTTTGAGATTGGAGTAATTTTTCGACTCTTTGCTTCTTTTTTCTCTTTTCATATCCAGACGGGTAACATCTTTTAAGCTTCATGATAAGCTGGGGTAAAAGGGAAAAAAGAGAGAGGTATTAATCAGGTAACATACTTTTTTATTAAACTAAGATATACAATGTTAGGTTATCAATGAACTCTCATATATGCCTATTTTATTCTATATGCACCACTACATTCTAACATATTTTATTCTAAAGGAATAAAAAACAAAAGTACAACTCCACAAAATCACAAATCACAAAAGAAAAACGCAGAGAGCCGAAACAGTGAATATGCATAAACACAAATCACAACTCCCACGTATCACAAATCACAAACCCACTGCCGATTCACAACTCCAACATATTTTATCCAACATAAACATATTTTATCACAAATCACAACTCCATCATATTTTATCCTATTTTATGCCGATTCACTACATGGCTTTAGCCCTATTTTTGAGAAATTAAACAAATAGTTCTCAACTGGAAAAAAGAAAAAAGCATACCTCGTACTCTGGTAGATTTCTTCTTGCCGAGTTGCCGCCGATTCATTTTTTACCCCTTCTGGCTCTTCATTCTTCAAGGGCAAATTTCACATTTCAATTCTCTACAGCTCTGCTGTGATTGTGAGACCAGAGGACTATAGAATTGGAGAAGGTGATAGCAGAGAGCCGAGAGGATTGGAGATTGGAGAACTCGAGAAGCCGACGTTAGGGACCTGGGGTTTTCAAATTTCAAATTTCAATTCTCTCCTGTGAGACTAGAGGCTGAGCCGACTTGGCTTTTCTATCTGTGGTTCTATTGTTTTCTTTTTCTTTTTTTTTGCTTTCAAGAGTTGTTTGTCTCAGAATTTCCGGATTGGGCTGAAAAAATATTTGGGGCCTTGTTTTAAAATGGGGCCTCACTCTTTTAAGTTAACTTTGGGTAATTTGGGCCCAAAAGACTCCTAGTGTAGTATACTAACTTATAATGTTTGGGGGCCCTAATTTTGGGCCTTTTGGGGGGGGCCCTAGGCCACCGCCTGGTGGGCCTAGGGCCAAGGCCGGGCCTGTTTAGAGAGAGAAGGAGCCGTCTAGCAGTTTCTACGACTATTTTGCGGTTGCGGTTGCGGTTGCGGTTGGTGCAGGTTGTTAATTCTTTTTCCTTTCAATTGTTTCTTTAATTCTCTTTTTTTATCCTTCAACAAAATTTTTACCTTATTTTTAATCTACCGATGTAAGTTGCTTCTCAAATGGTATTTTTTTTCCATTTTGAAATGAAAAAAAAACCACCATGTTTGCGGAGATGAAAATTTTATTTTCGGTAGAAAGAAAAAATGAGAGGGAGAGAGCTAGTTACGGGTGTTAGTAACTCCAACACCTTGCCGCCTTTAATTCTTTGTTCAAACTCATTTTCTAGTCTTTTTCATAAGGGTATTTCTCACTTTTCAAAGCAAAACCAAAAGTTGGCCACTTAAACGCCACAAACCCTTACACCTACAAATCCTAATCAAGCTACTTAAGTCATCTAACCCTTCTAAAAGAAAACTCGGTTGAGTCGCATAACATAGGCTATCAACCGGAAGATTTAGCTATGAAACCAAATAAAGACTAGAAATGTAGTGTGGAAATCAAGTGTGCTCTTTTATTCTCTTGGCAAACACGAACCGAGACATTACTCCGAACCATATGTGCTAGCACATGATCACTAGAGATTAACATCGGTAAGTTTTGTTACATAAAAAGTGAACCCTTCTCATTTTCCAAACTGAACCTCGTGTCTCTAGTTGAAAAAAGCAAGATTAACCAAAGAGACAAGGCGTTATTCACTCCGATGCCAAGCCTAATCGACTATTCACATATACTCAAAGAACTAAGCATGGTAAGAAATCTAGGCATAAGATTTAACCAATAAAATCGGAAATAAACTTGATATTATAAAAGATCTAAAGCATACAAACAACTTTAATACTCAAGAATTTAACGTAACACAAATACCTTGGATTGTTCTTGAGAAATTACAACTAAAAAGCTTCTAACTTGAAAATGGAGTTCTAAGATTTAAAAGACTTAAAGTTGAATTGTATCTAGGTAAAAGAGGAAGAGAGATAGAGGCCTATTTATACAAGATAACATCTTTCTACACCAAATATCTAATAAAGTTGCCAAATAAAGAAAGTTTCTATTTATGAAAAATTGAAAAAGCTGCCAAAAATATTGGATGGGCAAAACTAGTATCAATACCATAGCAAAAGGGTTTCGATACCCTTGCGGCTGGAAACCGAGGGCTCTTGTGGTATCGATACCTCTTGGACTGGTATCGATACCACTACTGATTTCTGCAGTTTTCATCCCAGAATCTTCCATTGGCCTTCAAACATCCTGGGCATTCCCTGGTGCTTCTTTCCTTAGTTCTTGGGACTTGGTGGAACAATGCCAAAAGGCCTCGGGCACTTGGTTAACCTCGGGGATCGTCCTTGGCGTCAAAACACGCATTATTCTCGCGGTTTACCTGAAATGCTTACAAAAATACCTTATGCGTAATATCCAACAAAAACAGCCACTTTAATATACAAACACTATCAAACTTGGAGGACTTAAGCAACAAGATTATACAATCTTGGGTGCTTATCACAAAACCACGGTCTTCTTCCTTCTTTATCCTTCTTCAGCCGAATGAATGAATGAGAGGGAGAGAGACAGTGTGGAGGTGGATTCTCCAACTGCAGAGAGTCCCTGCAGTTAAACTTTTCTCAACTGTTAAAAACACTATCCGACGGTTGCGATCACTTGGACTGCACCTCTGACAAGCCTGGTTAAGTGTTTACGGGTGGACAGTGTTTGAGGTAGCCCATTATCACCACATCCCAAATTATCTCCTACAGCAAATCGAATTAGACACCCCATTCCTTCCATTTCCAGCCAGCTAACGTACCCATGTTAATGGCCAAATTTGTGAGGCCAAATGGTGACTTTAACATTTTATGCAAGTTTTCATGAGCCCTCATTTACGTTTGTGGTGAAGTAATCACTTAGATGTGTTGACAGTTGTACACGATTTTGAAACTAAACGTCAGAGGGATGGCATCCCAATTAAAAATATTGTTTAGCAAAAAATAGAGGCATATCAAGCCTTGCAAAAGCTCGAAGAAAAATATAAGTGAACAATACCTTACAGAAACCACTGGAATCATGTGAACCAACAATATTTCAAGGACATGTAGAAAATGGGTACAAGAGACATTTATGGTGAGGATGTTTGGCCGGATCCGGGGATCCTGTAGGGCGGAGTGCCCTACAGGGATTGTAGTGCAGCACACAGTCATTGATCTCATTAATCAACAGTCCAGATCAAATATCAATTATGACCTGTAATAAATGATTCTCACCGGTCATAATTAAAAATCATATCTCAACCATTCATTGTCAAGATATGGCCCGTGTGCACCTTATAGGGTGCCTTGGATACATTCGACGTTAGTTGTGTTTGTGGACAAATTTTTATAGGGATACCCTTTGTGTCATCTTTTTATCATTTGACTTTTTTTGTGAATACAATATGTTTTTATGTTTTCTTTTTAGATGTCTCCTCGAGGTACGCATTTTCATTGATGTGTATCGTCTTTTATTTTTATTAGTATTTTGGATGGAGATTTTTTATTGGATCAAGTTTTATGCGTTTGAGTTTGTGTATGAAAAAATTAGGGATTGAAAATTTTTTTTTCTTTATTTGCTGATTCAAGTTAACCATGTCAATGGATATGATGGATTATTGTTTTTCACGTAGTTGAATTTGTTGGACTCGTTGATAAAAGTGCATGTGATTTCAGTATTTATTTGTGTATGTTGATTGTTCGAGCCGTACATATATAGCACGCGAGTTTAGCATTTATTTGAGTGTGCTGATGGTTTAAGTCGTGCCTTTAGGCACGGGCATGCGCTAGTACCTTTATATTCTAGTTTAAAATTATATAGAATTTATAAAATAAAATAAAAAAGGAGAAAAAACTGAAATAGTCTCTATAGTTAAGTGTTTGTGTCAATTTGATCCCTGTAGTTATAATTGGCTCGAGTTATAATTGACTTGATTTACACTCTGTACTTTCCATTTTGTTCCAATTTGGTCCAATTACTAACTTCCGTTAGTCCGCCGTTAGTCTTTTAAACAGCAAAATCATATGGCCCCCCTTTTTTGGGTTAAAACAAACTCGTTTTGCTAAATAAGCCAACTGGCTTATTTTTTTTTATCCTTATTCAATTTTTTTTCGTATTTGTTAGTTTTTTGGGGGTTATTGTATCGTCATGACGAGAGAAATCTAAAAAGTAAAAAATTATGATCGAAATTCAATTTTTTTTAAATAAAGACGAAAAAATTGAATTATTGGCTTATTTTTGTCTTTATTCAAAAAATTAGGTTTCGATAGTAATTTTTTATTTTTTATATTCTTCTTGTCATGACGATGCAATAATCCCCAAAAAAATTACGAAAAACTAACAAATACGAAAAATATTTGAATAAGGATAAAAAAAATAAGCCAGTTGGCTTATTTAGTTGAACAGGGTTACTCATTCCCCTCTTGCCCTAACATACCTCTAAACCAAAACACAGCTCATTCTTCCATTCTCCATTGATAAGGAGGCACCTGAAAAGAAATTTGGTTATAATTTTCTGCAAAAAATTGCCTTCAAATTCATCATTTTCATGATCAGCCATGAGGTATCATAACCACTGGTATTGTCTACCTGTTCAATTTGTGGACAAATACTAAGATGCCTTATTTTTCTGCATAATACTAAAAATGCATATAGAACCATGTCCAAAAGTCACAACATGATATAGATCCAAAAGTCGCAATATGATAAAAAAACCATATTCAAAAGTCAAAATATTACATAAACTCAATTCCAAATTTAGCAAGTGATAACCTAATATATATACGTAACAAACCACTCAACTAGGTTACAATAAACCTAACTTAACAGCCCAAGTGGTTACAAAAAATAGGGCCATGTCATTCCATTCATTTTCCTACACTAGGCCTATGTACTGATTCTTGACTAGGAATGTTGAAAAATAAACCTAAGCCAATTTTTTCGTCTTTATTAAAAAATTGAATTTCAATCATAATTTTTTACTTTTTAGATTTCTCTCGTCATGATGATGCAATAACCCCCAACAATTTGACGAAAAACTAACAAAAACGAAAAACAATTTGAATAAAGATAAAAAAATAAGCCAGTTGACTTATTTAGCCGAACGGGTCTGTTTTAACCTCCAAAAAAAGGGGCCATATGATTTTGCTGTTTAAAGGACTAACGGCGGACTAACGGAAGTTAGTAATTGGACCAAATTGAAACAAAATGGAAAGTACATAGTGTAAATCGAGCCAATTACAACTACAGAGACCAAATTGACACAAACACTTAACTACATGAACTATTTCAGTTTTTTCCCCTAAAAAAAATTAGTCTTAGATACATTATGTGAACTTTATAACCTCACAAGTCCACCTATTAATTTTGTAAAGTATCAAGTCCATTTTAGGGTACCCTAGAGTAGGGTAAGATATCCTAAGGTTTAGACACTTTCATAAGATTTTAGGGTGCACTTTCTTATTATAAGATAGAATACCTTAGGATATGGTAGATTACCCTAGCGTAAGATACCCTAGGGTTTAGGCACTTTCATAGCTAGGGTTTTATATATGATGCAACTTCCTATTATAGGATTTTAGTGGTTTAGGTATTGTCATAGGGTTTAGGATTTTAGGGACTTTCATAGGGTACCATAGAGTACGGTAGGGTACCCTGGGATTTAGACACTTTCATAAAATTTTAGAGTGCACTTTTCTATTATAGGTATGGTAGATTACCCTAGCGTAGGGTACCCTATGGTTTAGATATTTTCATGAGGTTTTAGGGTGCATTTTTCCATTATAGGGTTTTAGTGGTTTAGACACTTTCATAGGGTTTAGGGTTTTATACATTTTCATAGGATACCTTAGGGTTTAAGTTGTGTGAACTTGTGACTTTTCGAAACTATGACTTATGAGCTTATGAAATGTCAAGAATTTAAAAGCGGTTGCACTTGCTTATAAATAGCTGTAACATTAATTATGAGTAATTGACAACAAAAGCTTGAAGTATCCGTTGTAACAAAGCTAACGATGAACTTTAAATTACTTTAGATTCTCAAATCGGGTTCCAACCAACACCACCCAAAACCTAATTAATTTCTCTAGAAATCACTTTATTCGAACATGAATATACTTCTGTATGTTTGTCACCCGCCGTCTAGGGGTGCTAAACGAGCCGATCAAGTGGTTAATCAAGCTTTGTTTGAAATCTAAACGAGTTTTAAAAATATATTTGAGTTTAGCTTGTATATGAGATGAGATGATCTTAAACGAGCTTTACTCAAGTCAAACACGAGCCGATCCCGAATAATTCAATTTGTTATACATTATAAGTCGAGTAGTAGCTTGGTTGAGCTTGGTTTGAAATCATAACGAGTTTCAAAATCATGTTCAAGCATGGTTTGTTTACGTAACGAACCAATCTTCAACAAGCTTTTAACAAATGAACACGAGTTCAAACTCAAATAACTTAGTTCGTTTAGCAGCCCTACCACCATCTAGAACAATAAATTGGCTCATCGTTTTTGACAAAAGTAAGCAAGACCAGATAGCACGGTCTGTGCCAAGCTGAGTAGAAGGAACAAAACAACACCAAGAAACGAAATGATCTTCCACGGGCTATTAAAGTAATCCCGCCGGAGCTTCGTGGTCCATATGTTCCGCCGGCACTTACAATACGCATTTATGTCGTTGAAGTCCCCGTAATAACAGAAGTCGGCGCGAGACACCATGACACACGTGGAAGCCTTGCTGAAGACTGCCGAAACGGCTTTCGTCGCCCAGCATGTTGTTCAGAATCCCGCAACGGCGGAGCAAACTGACGTCCCTCGCGGAGTTGATGAGGCAGCACAAGAAAGTCAGGTAATCCTTGACGTATTTGGGGCCGGCGTCCTGGAGATGCTCCTCGTGCGCGATCAAGTTCCTGAAGATAATCTCGAACGTCTCTTCGACAGCAAAATGCGGGATCTCGATAGCCCCGTTCACAAACCTTATGTATAACCAGGGGGTACGCGTAGCCTTCTTGAACCTGATCCCGGCCTCGTGTAGCTCTGTGGCAGAATGTGTATACTCCCATCTCTTTTTGTCGTGGCAAATATTTCTATTAGACACCAATTTGGCAACAGAAGATGATGCGAAAAGGTGTACTAGACCGAGAAAATGCTTCACGTGGTCGGGTGAAATCCCGTACGATGTTTTCAGAAACCTCTCCAAACCCGGAGGCATGGTGCAAATATAATGTTCTCGGACACAATAGCCGTACCGTATGAATAAGTCGATGATGTTGTCTCGTGGATCTGGAATTTTCGTCATGGTGAACAAACGCACGACAATGAAGAACGGAAGTTCATTCTCGAACAGCATTAAGTCCCGCCATATACCGTGGAGGATCCAATCCATTCTGAAGATAGGGTCGTTTGTATCTCTCAACATTGTCATGGAGAATTTGCGGAGAAACTCAACGATAAAACAGCTGTCGAAAAGCATCATTTCCACAAACTCGTCGTTGCTAAGGTTTATGGAGTCAGCATAACACCCTTGTGCTCTTTTCTGCAATTTCCTCATGGCTGCGACGTACCTATCCACGCTTGCCTCCTCTGTCCGTTTAAGAAGCAATCGAAGATACTGCATTTGTGTCCTTCCATCATCCATAGATGGCCTTTACCACGGTGATATGGTCCAATCGACAGTATTTCTGGTTCATAGACCTTTTCACTTTGCCTACGTAGTCGATCATGGACTCTGTAAATATACCACTCGAAATGTGCACCAGATAGGTGAGTAAGCTTCTCGTCTAAACGAAGGGAGAGAGGATCAACGGCACATGCATCGGGCATCATATCTCATAAAATGGGTGGAAACCCTGTCCAAATTAAGCGGTACTACTAAATTAAAACACAATATAAACAGAATATACAAGATTTCTTACTATCGATTGAAAATTAGATGTAAAATGTTTTATCTATAAGTTGCAGGAACAGAAAAGGCCTGATAGAAGCTTACAGACCATGGCATACTGGACAAGGTTTCTAGAAATATGTTCGTGAACTTTCCTAAGCTTACATGCCATGGCTTGAACATTTTTTGGGTTTCACAGCATTCGAAACTCCCTCTCTCTCTGCCCGAAACCCTCTCACTCTAACTCTTGAGTTCTCATTAGGGTTTTCAAATGAGTATCTCTTCACCTCATGCCACAAAATATTGCATACGTTACTAATTGGACAACTAAATTCTCTCGATTTTTTGGTTTTAAGTACGAATTTTATCAAACGTTGTCACATTTAGGCACCTCAACTAATTCGCAGGAGACCAATTTCACTGTCTACTATTGGTTGCCAGTTTAAAATCAGTACATTCCTCATAAACTGGCCCCGCAAAAATTAATGGCACTTGAAGGTGTCCTGTTTAAAATTAGTACATTCCGTATAAACTGGTCCCGCAAAAATTAATGGCACTTGAAGGTGTCCAAAATTCGAAAAGGAACAAATCCCTAATTAAGTTCTTGACCACCAGGCTAATACGTTGGGTTCTAAGCTATGTAAACTTACAATGATTTTAAGAGCTGAAAGTCACGACCAGTTCCCTGGCTAGCAGCCACCTGAAATGCCAAGACAATGATAGAGATGCAAAAAGGACTTGCAAAACAACACAAGTCTTACTTAAGGCAAAAATCTTTCTCATTATAAGAAAAGTGGATACTAGGGTTCACCCTTTTTATAGCCAAAAAGATACTATAGGACTGGCATTCATTTCCTACCAATATAATGTCTTTGGCACTAACAAGACTTTTGACTTCTAGGTCATCGCTAGAGTGCAACTGGTGGCAAGAGCAACTTGTATAAAAGTATACATGGAGAAAGAATGTTAGGAATTTTATATTCAACAAAACAGTGAGAATAATTAATATTGGGGATAGACCGTATGATTTGATTTTAAAAGGTAATTGTGATCAAATATATCATGGGTATATGATCATCGGATTATTTGTAGTCTTTTCAAGAATATTTATTTTCGAATTGCAAGATGAACTGGGTCGACCTCAGATTCAAATAAGGGAATGTTGACACATGACCCAAGACAAATTCAAAGAGAAGTCTAGTCCAAGAAGAGGTCCCAAAACAAATTCAAAGAGAAGTCCAAGTTAACAAGAGATCATTACCTTCAACCATGATGTACTTATATAAATTAAAAATATTTGTCACGCCAAAATTCATACTGATAATGACTTCTGTAAATGCATGGATCAGAACAAGTTTATCTTCTATGTGAGTCAGTTTTTTCTTATTCTGATCATTCTATAAACATGGGTTTTGTGTCATTATTTTTGACATGGTTTATATAGTGAACGTCTCTGATTATCAAAATGATGGAGCTAGCCTATATGCTAATACGGAAAATCGGTTGCAAGTTTGGTTGCCCTATGCATTGAACTGACCAAAGAAATACGCGTGGTTGCAATTTCAAACCTAGGAAGACTATATATATGGAGTTTGGAATCAACTCCTCCAAAATCCACTTTATTTTTCCCCATCTTCGACAAAAACAACTTTTTGATTCAACTGAGGCTGTGGATTAGTAGAGTATTGATTGGGCCAACTTTGAAAAGATCTTCTCCATTTCCAAAAAAATAATAATAATAATGTTCTCCACAAGCTCATGATCAATCCCCCAAGTTAGCGGTGGTGGAGCGAACTTAAGTTGAATGGAGTAATAATAACTTCAAGAGGAAAACGTACGTAAAAGGATTTAGAGGGTTCAAAGACTGGACCAGTTCCCTAGCAGACACCTCAAAAGCTAAGAAAGTTTTACTTAATGTTTAGGAAAGAAAGTTTTTCATAATGTTTAATTAGCACTTTTCGTGCTTAGCGAAAATTCTCAAGACATGAGATGTGAAAGCGGGTTAATTCCTGCAACCACCACTGAGTGTAGGGTATTTCTCCTTTTACTGCCAAAACTGGTTACGACTGCTAGCATCCATTTTCTAGCAATTCAATTGTCTTCAGTCCTAACAAGACTTGGACTTTTGGATGGTCAATGCTCCCGGAGTGGAACCGATGACAAGATATCTGATAGACGCGTAAATGTTCATATACGCGCCCCTAATTTATCCTTGTTAAATTTATTTATATCATTATTTAGAGCTTAATATTTGACTTTTGTATTGTAGGTGTTTGGAGGCTTTATACGTTAAAACAGTAATTTAAAGTTAAGTTGGCAGAGCTAAAAGAATTAATTAGGGACTGGGTCTTGCTAGTTTTGCTCCGATTGCGTACATGGTCTCGGAAGTGAAAAAGGAAGCAAAATAAGATGCAAGTTTTGGTGGGCCCAAGAGAGGAATAATATTTTTGATATTTTGACCAAGTCTTTTGACTTAGGAAACGAGGGGGCGTTCCAGATTGGCTTCCTTTTTCCAAACTTCCTTTTCAGGTAATGAACAGTGCACAAAAAGAAGATCCATTCCAGTTTCTCTTAACAAGTTGTTCTTTTAAAAAAAGAGCCATGTTGAAATGACAATATTGCCCTTTTACCAACTCAACTTCTCCAGACGCCATCCCTCTTCTCTCCCTCTTCGGCACAGAGCAAACCCAGACTCTCTCTCTCTTCAATCTTCTTCTGGTTCGGCCGAAGCTCATACGAATACATACGCTCACAGAAAATTGTGTCCACAATCTGTCAAGCACCGCATTTGGATCCACAAATCCAAACCAGCCGATTCAGCCGCTGAGTATAATGTATTCAGCACCTGCTACGCCAAATTCTTTCAACCCTGTCGGAGGGAACCCATTTGGATAAATTGAAAGGTGAATTGCCTTTTTTGGCTCCGTTTTGGGGCATCATTTTAGTGGCCCCTTTTGAGTGCCGTTGGGTGGAAATTTTGGGTTTCCTTTGTTGTTGTAGATTATCCAGCCAAATGTGATTATCAACATTTTTTCCTGGGTTAAGGTTCAGTTCTTACATGAGTCATTGGGTAACTAACGAACTGGCTTTCTCTGTTGGAATCGGACCTTTCTTCTCCGTGTTCTTCCCGGCCTGTTGTTACTTCTGGAAAGGGGAGAGGGAGGGCAACATAGATGAGGTTGGACATAGGAGTTCTTCCTAGCTCGTAACGACTTCTGGAGAGGGGAAGAGGGAGGGCGACTTCTGGAAAGAGGGAGAGTGAGGGCTACAGAGATGAAAATGGCGAACAGTGGAAGCCCTAGGAGATGGAAAAGGGGCAAGGGCAGTATTGTCATTTCACTCGGGCGCTGTGGGGAACAGGGACCAAAACGACATCGTTTTGGTCGGAGATTTTAAAAAAAAAAGAAGGTTCAGAAACCTGGAACAAGCATTCTTTTTGCCCCAAAAAAAAGAACTTTTTGAAAAGCTGGAACGGCGCCTGAATGGGCCTACACCAATTTCTTGGCAGTGGGCCATTATTGGAAAAAAAAGGGTTTTAGCATATAAAGGCATCACTACTTCTGGTAGAAAAAAAGGACGCACAACTTTTGTTTTTTTTTCAGAGCATTTTTTTACAGGAAGAGGAAAAGAACGGGGCTGTCGTCAGAGAACTACAAAAAATTTGCGATCTCCCAACGGTTTTTTTAGTAACGGTTGAAAAAACAGTCGGTATAGATAGTGTTTAGCAACGGTTTGCAAAACGTTACTAGAAACAGGACTATAGCAACGGTTTTCATGCAACCGTTACTAGATTACAAGACTATAGCAACGGTTTTTCATAACCGTTACTAAAAACCAGACTATAGCGACGGTTTCCAATAACCGTTACTATAAACCGGACTATAGCAACGGTTTCATTAACCGTTAGTAGATTTTCATACCACCAAAACCAATTTTCTTCATGTGATCAGTTTTCCATATTTGAACTAACGATCGCGACGGTTGACTTTTTTTTCATGTTGATTAAATCATTCTCGTAAAAATTTGACTCAATCGGATTTGTAATTATATTTAAAATATATACTTGTGTTGTATTTTTCTACTCAATCAAGTATGCAACGATACCCGATTAATTTCATTTTTCGTAGGGTGTTTGGACAAATACGCCTAAGTGGCTTATTTTTTGTCTTTATTCAAATTTTTTTCGTATTTGTTAGTTTCTCGTCAATTTTTTGGGGATTATTGTTTCGTCATGACGAGCGGAATCTAAAAAGTAAAAAATTTCGATCAAAATCTAATTTTTTTTGAAGGAAGACGAAAAAATTGGCTTATTGGCTTATTTTTTGTCTTTAGTCAAAAAAATTAAGTTTTGATCGAAATTTTTTATTTTTTAGATTCCTCTCGTCATGACGAAGCAATAATCCCAAAAAAAATTGACAAAGAAACTAACAAATGCAAAAAAATTTGAATAAGAACAAAAAATAAGCCACTTTGACTTATTTAAAAAATAGACGGTTCCAATCGGAAAAAAAAAGTAGGTGTTTGTATAGTATAAACCGAATTTAAAAACTTGGATTAAGAATAAATCGAAAAAACTCTAATGACATAAGTTAGCCCAACCAGTTTGCATAGTATAAATATTAGAAGGCCCTTTAAAGTACACAAGTGTTGGGCTAGCCCAGCTAGTTTGCACTCGCGTGCGCATACGCGAGATCCTTGGTTCGATTCACAGGAGGAGCAAAAATTGTTGTGTTGCCTTCCATGCGCCACGTGGGGGCCACGTCACCGCCACGTGGGTGACAGACGGAGGCCATGTCAGCGCAACTTTGGAGCCACGTGGCGCTGTCGTGGCTGCCATGTCATATTTTACCCCAGATATTTTTAAAAAAACTTGCCTTTAGCAATGGTACAACCGTTGCTAAAGAAACCGTTACTAAAAAAAAATCATGTACCAACGCTCGTCAAAACTGTTGCTATACCTCTACACCAACGGATATCTCGCAACGGTTTGGTGAACTGTTGATGTTGCTTTTAGCAACGCATTTTGTGTTTTTTAGTAACGCTTTTGACCGTTGTTAAATCCCGATTTTCTTGTAGTGAGATCAAGAGAAACGGGGGCTACTGTTCTTCGGTTCGAATATTATTTAATTTCTTCCGAGTTTTTCTTTCTTTTAAGTTATTTAAAGTTTTGTTCAGATCTTCACACTCTGGTGATTCGTATTGATTTATGTTCTTTATTAAAGTTGTTTGTCGGTATTCAATTAATTGTTATCTTTTATTTATTTATTTATTTTTATCTCGCGTAAAAAGCATGATTAATTCTAAGGTTTTATTTCTTTTATTTTTAATAATATGTGAGTAGTTTTTCTGAGATTTGGTCACTGGGTAAAGGCGCGCCGCGACCCAATTAGAATTTGTCTTGCAATTTTTCAGTATATTAATTTAATTAAATAATTTTAGTTGGTGAAAACTACGTCCGTTGGACGAATCCAAGGCATTGTCGGGACTCATGTGAGCGGGAACGGTGGAACAAAACCTGTTTGTTGCTGTGTACAGGACCGACAACCTTAGGATTCGCATTCTTCGGAGTTTCTAATTCTCCCTAAAATTTAACCATTTTAGAACTTTGAAAAGGGAGTGGATTCTGATTGGGTAGCGAGCGCTGGATTCCCTATGACCGTGCCTCTCTTTTTAATTATTTGAGCAAGTTATCTGTTAGTATTAGTTTATTAATCGACTAAAAGACAAGGGGTGCCTACCTAAGAGCTAATTTTTAATACTACAGCCCGAGGTTCCATAGCACACATTTCACCGTCCTTAGTGGATTCGACTCCGGTCTTACCGGATATTATGCTACATCGGTCTTAGCCCTACGCTTGGGGCAACCCATTATTTTAGGTTTAGGAATCGGCCAAGCATTTTTGGCGCCGTTGCCGGGGACGATAACGTGTGTTAAGAATTCGGGTAGTTAGTTTTATTTTTATTTTTCTTTTTAGTTTTGTTTGAGCCATCATAGGTAGAGGTGGGCAATCCTCCATTGTAGGAAAGCAATCACCTCTAAAGCCTAAGTACTACCGAGACAATACCAGGCGTCTCGTAGCCATTGAGAGAGAGACGAGAGTAATCGTGGAGGGAGAGTCTTTTAGTAGTGATTCTTTTGATATCGGTGGCCTTTTCATTGATTTAATAATTGAGCCACCAATAGCAGAGCCACCGATGCCGATGCGTGCACACATGCATCCTGAGATGACCACTCCTCTTGGTTCAATAGTTCTACCAACCGAGACGGTGGAAGCATGCAATACTTTCACCATTAAGCCTAGTACGCACAATGCCCTTCCCCTATTTTATGGGAAGGAGAATGAGGATCCGTATGAGCACGTCCGTCATTTTGAGGGGTTGGTGCGCACCCTGGCCACCACTACTCAATGGGAGAATACTTGCCTTAAGCTTTTCCCAGCCTCGCTCAGGGACAATGCGGATAAGTGGCTACGAATGCAGAAGCCACAGTCTCTCAGGACTTGGGCTGCTGTTCGAGATTTATTTTACAAGAAATATTTCTCTGAAAGTAAATCGAAGTACCTGACTCGCCAAGTCCAATCGTATAAGCAGAAAGAGGGCGAGTCGTTTCTAATGTGCTGGGAGCGGTTCAAGGACTTGCTATTGTCCTTGCCGCATCATGGTTTCGTGAAACACCAGTTGGTGTCATTTTTCTATTTGGGCTTGAATGTTGCTACGGTCCAACAAATGGAGTACCTCTATAAAGAGGAGGATTTTCCAGATAAGTCCCCGGGCGATGCGTGGGACTTTCTCGACGAGTTGGCCGAGAAACACCGAAGTTGGGAACCTTCCGACCTCGGTGATAGGGCCATGGCTGCACAGGGACCCAGTGGGTCTGGCATTTTTCCTTCTAGTGTGCCTGAGCAGACTAAGCAGGCAATTGGTGACATCAGGACCCAATTGACCCAGTTGACGGCGGCAGTTGGACAAGTCCAGTAGGAGAAGGGAAAGTTTCCTTCTCAACCTATAATCAATGCCGTCGGTACTCATTATGTGGGCGATTCTTCTGGCCCAAGTAATCCGAATCTCAGTCTGAAAGAGGCTAAGGCGATCACCACTCTCAGAAGTGGAAAGGTGATCGACAAGGACTCACCCCCAAAGCAGAAATCGGTGCCACCCCCGATGCCGATAGCTATTCCAGCAGTCGTTCCAGACTTGGAAAGTGTTCCTGAGGTAGAGAAAGAGACGGAGTCTCCTGAAGTGGTGGTGCCTGCAACTGCGGCCCCCACGACTCCAACGCCACCCGTTGCTCCATATCCAAATCGCTTTGTGGCGAAACCTAAGGTCAATGTAAACTTTCAAATGCTTGAATTATTCAAGAAAGTTCAGTTTTTTATCTCTTTGATGGAAGCCATTGACGCAATTCCTCAGTTTGTGAAGGTCTTGAAGGATCTGTGCACGTCAAAGTGGAGAACTAAGAGTCAGAACAAAGTGCTTCTGACGGAGCAAATGAGCTCCATTCTCCAGGCTGAGATCCCCACCAAGTGCAAGGATCCTGGTTGTCCCACCATCCCTGTAGCGATCGCAGGCCAAAAGTTCGATAAGGCTTTGCTGGATTTAGGAGCAAGTGTTAATTTACTCCCCCATTCAGTATACTTACAGCTTGGCTTAGGCGATTTGAAAGCCACACCGGTCACGCTGCAGTTGGCTGACCGGAGTGTGAGAATTCCAAAGGGGGTGGTGGAGGATGTTTTAATTCAAGTGGGCGAGGTTCTTTTTCCAGTCGACTTCATTGTCTTGGATACATGCCAAATACTGGAGGTCTTTGAGAAGACTCCTATCATCCTTGGTCGTCCTTTTCTAGCCACCTCCAGTGCTGTCATGAATTGCAAAACTGGACAAGTCCAATTGTCGTTTGGGGACTTGAAAATGAAGGTGAATGTT
This sequence comes from Rhododendron vialii, assembly GCF_030253575.1. Classification (NCBI taxonomy): domain Eukaryota; kingdom Viridiplantae; phylum Streptophyta; class Magnoliopsida; order Ericales; family Ericaceae; genus Rhododendron; species Rhododendron vialii. The sequence goes on along the minus strand of NC_080558.1, from coordinate 7,597,712 downwards.
TCAATGTGGATAGCCGGGTTGAGGATGATGAGGAGATATATGAGGTGAGTTTGATCGACACGCTCGTGCAAGAGCATGTCGATAGTGTGTTATTATACAAGGATCCTCTGGAGATAGCATTAACCTCCGAAGAGGCGTCATTCTTAGATTCTCCAGAGGTAGGGAGTCTAATGGAGATGCTTGCAGTGGAGGATGTGTGTGGCGCCGCTTGGAACCCAGTTCCTGAGCCGCTGGGCGCCCCATCTCTTAAAGTTCTCCCATCGTCAGTCCAGCCGCCTAAACCAGAGTTAAAGCCTCTGTCGAACACATTTAAGTATGCCTTCCTTAAAGGTGATGATACTTTTCTGGTTGTGATCTCCTCATCCCTTGAGGCAGATTAAGAGGCTAAATTGCTTACCATGTTGAGAAAGCATGTGAGCGCGATAGGCTAGACAATAGTGGATTTGCAGGGAATTAGTCCAACGGTGTGTACACACCACATTTTTCTAAATGAGGATGTGAAGCCTTCTAGGCAATCTCAGCATCGTCTGAACCCCAATATGAAAAAGGTGGTTCGAGCTGAGGTGCTGAAGCTTTTAGATGCGGGTATTATCTACCCGATAGCCCATAGTGAGTGGGTAAGCCCAGTGCAGGTGGTGCCTAAGAAGGCAAGAGTGACCATCGTGAGGAACGGCGAGGGCGAGCTAGTGCCGACCCGTGTTCAAACTGGGTGGCGAGTTTGCATAGATTACCGGAAGCTCAATGCGAGCACCCAAAAAGACCATTTCCCTCTCTCATTCATTGATCAAATTCTAGAGAGAGTGGCTGGCCGGGCATTCTATTGCTTCCTGGATGGGTACTCTGGCTACAATCAAATTGAGGTAGCCATGGAAGATCAGGAGAAGACCACCTTCAAGTGTCCTTATGGTACGTTTGCCTACCGTCGCATGCCGTTTGGGTTGTGCAACGCTCCCGAAACCTTTTCAAGGTGCATGATGGGAATATTTAGCGACATGGTAGAGAAGATAGTGGAGGTGTTTATGGATGATTTTTCAATTTTCGGGGATTCGTTTGATGAATGCCTCGAGAATTTAAGAAAGGTCTTGCAACGGTGCGAAGAGAAGCAACTTGTGCTTAATTGGGAGAAGTGCCACTTCATGGCGACCCAAGGGATTGTGTTGGGACACATTGTCTCATCCAAGGATATTGAGGTGGACAAGGCGAAGATTGATTTGATTGCGAATCTTCCTTCTCTCAAGACTATCAAGGATATCCAGTCTTTCTTAGGTCACGCCGGTTTTTACCGACGTTTTATTAAGGATTTCAATGCCATATCCCGACCGTTGTGTCAGTTGTTGTCGAAGGATACACCCTTTGTATGGTCCGACGCGTGTGAGGAGGCATTCAATACATTAAAGCGGAGTCTCATTACTCCGCCGATTGTTCAGCCTTCGGATTGGAGTTTGCCCTTTGAGTTGATGTGTGACGCCTCCGACTATGCAGTCAAAGTAGTTTTAGGGCAGAGGCGAGGGAAAGATCCCTGCGTTGTTTATTATGCGAGCAAGACGTTGAATGAGGCACAGATGAACTATACCACCACCGAGAAGGAGTTGCTCGCAGTGGTGTTTGCCTTAGATAAGTTTCGGTCCTACTTGGTAGGGTCACAGATTGTGGTTTTTACCGATCATGCAGCTTTGAAGTACTTAATGACCAAGTTGGACGCGAAAACTCGCCTTATCCGGTGGATTCTTTTGCTGCAAGAATTCCACATTGTCATTAAAGATAAGAAAGGGGTCGAGAATGTAGTGGCGGACCATCTGTCTCGTTTGGAGTTTGAGGACCCCACATCTCATTTCCATTGTGGATTCGTTCCCGGACGAGCAGTTATTCGCTGCTAATGCGTGCCCATGGTTTGCAGATATCGCCAATTATTTGGTGACTGGGCAAATTCCACCCCATTGGTCCACGGCTGAGAAGCAGCGGTTTTTACGAGAGGTCCGGCAATATATTTACGATGATCCATATGTGTTTAAGTATTGCGCGGACCAAATTATGCGCCGGTGTGTCCCCGAAACTGATCAAAGAAGAATTTTAGAGTTTTGTCACACTGAGGCGTGCGGAGGTCATTTTTCCGCGAAGAAGACTGCGGCTAAGGTCAGTGAGTGTGGTTTCTATTGGCCAAGTCTATTTAAGGATGCGTACGTCTTTTGTAAATCGTGTGACCGGTGTCAGAAATTAGGTAAAATTGGCTCGCGGAATATGGTGCCCTTTCAGAACATTTTTGTGATAGAGGTTTTCAATTGTTGGGGCATTGATTTCATGGGCCCGTTTCCGGGGTCATACGGTTATGAGTACATCCTCCTTGCGGTAGATTACGTTTTGCAAGTGGGTTGAGGCAATTCCCACTAAGACCAGCGATTCTAAGGTCGTGCTAGAGTTCTTGCGAACTAACATTTTGTCAAGGTTTGGCATGCCACGTGCCATTATCTCTGATCAGGGCACACATTTTGCAATAGGTCTTTTGGGGCATTAATGAGCAAGTATGACATTTCTCATAAGGTGTCTACTGCCTATCACCCTCAAACCAACGGTCAGGCTGAGTTAGCAAATCGCAAGATTAAGGGGATTTTAGAAAAGACCATGAACCCGAATAGGAAGGATTGGTCACTTCGGTTTACCGATGCCTTATGGGCCTACCGCACTGCTTACAAGACCATGTTGGGTGCTTCACCCTACCTGCTCGTTTATGGTAAGGCATGCCACTTGCCCGTTGAGATGGAGCATAAGGCCTATTGGGCCATTAAGACGCTAAACGCGCGTTTACCTGAGGCGGGTGCCCATAGGAAGCTCCAGTTGTGTGAGCTTGAGGAGATTAGGAATGACGCGTATGAGAGTGCGAGTATCTATAAGGCTAAGGTTAAGGCGTATCATGATAGGAATATTCAGCGTAAAACCTTTAGTGTTGGTCAGAAAGTGTTACTGTATAACTCGCGCCTTCATCTGTTTCCTGGTAAGTTAAGGTCCGGCGGGACGGTCCTTACGTTGTGCATAAGGTTTATCTGAATGGGTCGGTAGATATTTGTGACCCTAAGAATGATAATATTTTCAAGGTTAATGGGCAGCTTCTGGAACCTTTTTTGGAATATGTAGAAGTAGGAGAACCAGATGAGGTGTTGGTCGATCCTGTTTATTTGGATGACCCTATTGTGTAGCCATTGGGCTATGTTCTGACGGGTAGCTTTCACGTACCACTCTCTTCACTAAGAAGTGGACCCGGCTCCTAGCGATAGGGGTACCCATCATTGACTTGGGTTTTGGAAATAATTTTTATACACTTGTTCTTTTATTTCTTGTTAATTAATAAAATCCAAAAAAAAACAAAGACATTGGAAAAGAAAAAAAAAATTAGCATAATGGTCTGATATAGCCACCTGGTCGAAGCTATGTATGTAGTACTTAGGAGGTTGGGTCTGACGGCAGGCACGTAGTTAGCAGCGAGAATTCTGTCCGAACCATCTAACTTTAATGTCCAAATTCTGTGGAGATTGCTTCACAAACGGAGTGGTGGGTAAGGAATCTGGCAACCCCAGAGGGAGTGATAGCCTATTATTAGATGATGGTACTACTTCTCAAGATATCGTTGAATCTTATGCATACTGTCCTTCCAACAAATAGGGAAACACGGTCTTTGACCAGGGAGAAAAGTAGTACCCGTGTCTTTCGCGTGAAGAAATTGGATGGTTTAATTTTTGTCTTTCATTTTATTTCTTGCCTTGTTTATTTCTTTTAGTTATTTTTCTTGTTATCTTGGAGGCTAACATTTTGCAGGTTGTTCGATCCAAGTTGGAGGGTCTCCCTCTACCTATAGTTTACTCTGCTTAGCCCCTCTTTTTCGAGGTGATATCTATCCTCTCTTTTATGCTTATGTCCTATCTTTATTTTTCATGTTTTCAATGAGGACATTGCATAGTTCAAGTTGGAGGGATGGATCACTTTGTTCTTCATTTGACAAAATTAAAAAAAAAAAGGTGGAATTCTTTTTGCATGAGACTGAAAGCGGTTGAGATTGGCTCTTCATTGATTGAGTTGGAGATGTGATAGTCATTGTTTGATTATATTGTGGTGGCACTGTAGTTCTTTCTGCTAGCTTGTCGCGAAGAATTGGTCATGGCATTTTTTTTAGCACATTTGCACTTCACGTCTGTTTGGCCTTTGGTTGCTTGTGAGCTGTGACTTGATTATTCTTGATGGCTAGTTTAGTGGAGACTTATGCCCCATGTGAATTTAGAGCCTTATCTTTTCTAGGAGTGGTGTCAAATAAACTCTTGTTTCTCACGAAAAAAGTAAATTCGTTATTGATCTCATTATTTTGTCGTCAAGTGTTGGAAATGTTTTGAATTGCCTACTTATCTCTTGGATTTGGAAAAATGCATGGTTGTGTTGCCCATTGGAGAGGATTATAGGTCATCTTTGCTATTTAAAGCCGATTCGTTTCTTTCTTTCATACATTTATCTCTTGTGAGCCCATTTGAGCCTCTCGCATGATACCCTTTTCTTGTTGAGCTCCTCTATCTATATTGTGTCTTGAGAAGGCTTAGATAATTGTGTGGAGGTATATTTTTCAGAAGAGAGAGTAAATGTAGTAAGAATTGAGTTTTACTGATTAGTGATCTTTCCCATAGAAAAAAAAACATAAAAAAAAAGAAAAAAAAAAGTAAAAAGGGAAGACATCATATTATTGTGGAAAGGAGTAATTCTTGGTTTAAATATGGGAAAAAAAGGTAGGAAAGAGAGATGTAGCGGAGTTGAAAAAAAGAGAGAGAAGAAAACGAGGGCACGCATCGTTGTATTTGCCCTATGTAAGTTGTAATTAGCCTATTCTCGGACACTTGAATTTTTACCTAACCTTGAAATATTTTCCCTTACCTAATGTTATAACCGAAATGAAAGTCCTATTTGATCCTTGGGGCAATGAGCTGTGAATTGGTGGATGAAGAGGGTTTTCAATACTTGAAATTCCGTTCATAAGATCGTGTATCCACTTTGTAGAGCTTTCTTTTTGTGTCAACTTGTGCAGAGTATTTTGCTTTCAGTTACATATTTTCGACTGCATATATTGAGAGTAATATGCACCTTGTTTCGAGTGATTTAATTTGTTGAATGCATGACACGGTGAGATTTGAAGTCGAGACTCAGTCCGGAAAGAACTTTTGGTTATTTTTCACTTGTGACCGAAGCCCTTGTTCATACACGCTGAGTATAGGTACCATGGCAAATTTTTATGACCGATAGTATCTAAAACTACTTATGTCTGTTATCTCTCTGCGATGACTTCATATTCTTTGCTTGAGATATCATTGAGCTCTATTACAGGTTTTTGGATTTCATGTGGAGAGGATTCACAGTGTTTTGTGGGTGATCACCACTGAAAACCCTTACGAGACTTCACTCGTCCTACCGGGGCCGCCTGGGGGTTTAAAAGAACTATCAGTTTTAATTTGTTTTTTTTAAATTGCATTTTATTTTCTTTGCTCGGGACTAGCAAAATGTAAATTGGGGGGGTGTGATAGGCGCGTAAATGTTCACATACGCGTCCCCTAATTTATCCTTGTTAAGTCTATTTATATCATTATTTAGAGCTTAATATTTGATTTTTGTATTGTAGATGTTTGGAGGCTTTATACGTTAAAACCGTAATTTAAAGTTACGTTGGCAGAGCTAAAAGAATTAATTAGGGACTGGGTCTTGCTAGTTTTGCTCCGATTGCACACATGGTCTCGGAAGGGAAAAGGAAGCAAAATAAGATGCAAGTTTTGGTGGGCCCAAGAGAGGAATAATATTTTTGATATTTTGACCAAGTCTTTTGACTTAGGAAAGGAATGGGCCTACACCAATTTCTTGGCAGTGGGCCATGTTGGAAAAAAAAAGGGTTTTAGCATATAAAGGCATCACTACTTCTGGCAGAAAAAAAGGACGCACAACTTTTGTTTTTTGTTTTTTTTTGTTTTTCAGAGCATTTTTTTACAGGAAGAAGAAAAGAACGGGGCTGCCGTCAGAGGACTTCTTCCTACGGTACAAAACATGAAAAAGTTCGAGACCAGCAGAGATCAAGAGAAACGGGGGCTACTGTTCTTCGGTTCGAATATTATTTAATTACTTCCGAGTTTTTTTTTCTTTTAAGTTATTTAAAGTTTTGTTCAGATCTTCACACTCTGGTGATTTGTATTGATTTATGTTCTTTATTAAAGTTGTTTGTTAGTATTCAATTAGTTGTTATCTTTTGTTTATTTATTTATTTTTATCTCGCGTAAAAATCATGATTAATTCTAGGGTTTTGTTTCTTTTATTTTTAATAATATGTGAGTAGTTTTTCTGAGGTTTGGTCGCTGGGTAAAGGCGCGCCGCGACCCAATTAGGATTTATCTCCCAATTTTTCAGTACATTAATTTAATTAAATAATTTTAGTTGGTGAAAACTACGTCCGTTTGGACAAATCCGAGGCATTGTCGGGACTCATGTGAGCGGGAATGAGGGACCAAAACCTGTTCGTCGCTATGTACAGGACCGACAACCTTAGGATTCGCATTCTTCGGAGTTTCCAGTTCTCCCTAAAATCTAACCATTTTAGAACTTTAAAATTTAACCATTTTAGAACTTTGAAAAGCGAGTGGATTCTGATTGGATAGCGAGCGCCGGATTCCCTACCACCTTGCCTCTCTTTTTAATTATTTGAGCAAGTTATCTGTTAGTATTAGTTTATTAATCAACTAAAAGACAAGGGGTGGCTACCTAAGAGCTAATTTTTAATACTACAACCCGAGGTTCCACAGCACACATTTCACCGTCCTTAGTGGATTCGACTCCGGTCTTACCGGGTATTGTGCTACATCGGTCTCAGCCCTACGCTTGGGGCAACCCATTATTTTAGGTCTAGGAATCGATCAAGCAATATCCAGCTCGTAGAGCATCTCCAACCCATCTCTCACTCTTTCTCCATTTTGGAGAATCAAATAGACATATTTTTTTAAAAGGGGGTGTTTGGAGCACAATACTAGTTACACACTCTCTAATCCCAACTCTCCAATATTTGTCAAATACACATTCATTTCTTTTAACACCACAAGTTTCCCTTCAAATCTGTAGTTTTTTATTGGGATAGATTCTGATATATCGAAGATTGATTGCATTCTGAAGCTATTGTCGGTACCTTTTAAACAGTATCGTTTTTCATACATCGAATCTATAGGTATACATATTGAGCTATTTCCAATGTACATAAATCCATTTTTGTGAGAGAGTTTCCATACATGGAACTCAAACTTCAGTCTCCATTTTGGATGCCCAAAATGGTGATGGTTTGGAGCCTTTCCATTCTATATTTTGTCACATATCCATTCTCCCTTTCGGAGTTTCAGTCCTTTAGAGGGTTGGACATATATGCTCGATCTCTTAGAGTTCCACAATCGTATATTGGGATCCTTACATGCATGTGTGATTACTTGAGCTTAGATATGTACAAACTCATTCAATCCACGGTATCCACCCACCCTAAATTTACTTAATTTAACCCAGTTAGAGCATCTCTTAGGGAGGTAGTATAATTATATGCCAAATATAGCTTTGTTGATACATGTGCCTAGTTGAAGAGCTCTTTTGGAGGAGTTTAATACTTTGTTTGGTTTGCTTTTCGAAAAAAAAATTTCAACTCAAAAAACACTCATTATCTCTATTTTCAATAAACTCTCATTTCTCTCTTCACCCATTACCCATATCTCCAATCATTATTCTCATTTCTCTCTTTATCTCTCTTGACTCATTACACCAATATCTCTAATTATTACCATAATTTCTCTCTCCACTCATTATCCTAAAAATCAAACTAAAAATTTCTCAAAAACCCATCCAAACACAACATAAATTGTTTTGACCACAGGTGGAAAAGGTAGGTTTTGCACCACTGCCATTTGTGGATTCCATCATACAATATTTATTGTACTAATCTCAATTGTTTCATCTTGTAGAGCCCGTAATAACATATATCCACGCCTAAAATGAGCTTGATCGGACATCGATCAATATGTCAAAAATTGAATTTTGATTTATAAGATGTGCAACTATAGATAGTTTCATGACTTTAAAATGATCCACCGCCCATTTTATATACCAAAATTTAATTTTTGATATGGCTATTGACGTTTAATCAAATTAATTTTTTTGTGGATGTACTAAATTGTGGGCTCTCCAAAATGAACATTTCAGATTATAACAAAAAAATATTCGGTGAGGCCTACAAGCTATGGCGGAAAAACCATTGTTTTCACGTATGGCGGATAGAATTCAATTTCTTGTTAGATAAGTCTTTTCAATAAAACTCATCCAGAATTTATATCTTTATTTGTATCACATCATACTTCTTTGTAAATTTAGTTACATGATGACTATCACTACAATATTTGTGCCTTTAAAATATGTTTTTTTTCAAGGGCATAATCACGCTAAGTTATTGGTAGGTAGAGTTGGTAAAGTTGGGGGTGAAATTCCCTGGCAATTTTGGGGTGAAATTTTGAATTGCAAGAGAGGTGGAGGTGGGGCCCTTTACTTGGTTCGGTTGCCAGTGCCACATAGGCAGTGTACAAATGGTGTACACAGCTGGTGTACCCATACCACTTTTGATTTGAATAAGGGTGTATTCTAGAACGCAAAATAAGTATTTATTTTTTAATAAGGTAATTTTAAGTTTAAAAATAATTGGCTTACTAAAATTTAAAAATATGTAATATGGATCTTATTTGAAAGATCTCATCGAGATCTTTTAAACGATTAGAAAAAATTGAAAAATTATTTTTCATTTACATTATTTTTTAGTTTAAAAATATAAAATAAGTACTTATTTTTTAAAGTGTTCTGGAATTAGCCCTAATAACCACACCAAGGGTTCATGGTTGAAAATTCTCTAGATTAAAGTCAGAATAAAATATACAGTATTTGTTTTTCTTGGACAATGAACGTAGTATATTCGTTAAAAGACCAGAAAGGAACAAAGACCAGAAAGACCAGAACGAAATCGGATTTGGCTAAGTGGGTATAAAAAAGTAATAAAAAGGCTTGCCCAGAAGAGATCGTAAGTTTGAATCTCACGAAAGTCAAACATTCCACATTAGTGCCATTGGAGGATTGCACAGTGGATGGTTTTAGAGCCCCACAAATAGTTAAGTTGCGCACCAGCTGATCCGAATGTCTCATTATAAAAAATATATATAGAGGACGAAAAATGAAACAATATGCCTTTATGCCGAAATTTCAAAGTCTTCCATTTCTTAGTTGGAAGTCATTTTGGACATTTAAAAATGTAAAGCGGTCACGACCATCAAAAACTAAGTCCTATAAAGCAAAGTCTTTTTCATGCAAGTCATTTTGGGCATTTCAAATAGAAATGATTCCATATCGATATCCGTTGGAGCTAATTTTTTACAGAAACCCTCCAAAAAATATTTTAAAAAATATAAGCTATTCGGATCATTTTGTAGGACCCCGATATGGGCCCCACAAAAATATAAGTGCATGATATGTGCACAAAAATATGTGCAAGTAGCACTGTTGTCAAAACAGTTATTTCTCCATTTGTTTATCGAACCTATATTTTATAGGACTTGGATACTCTCAGTCTCAGTCGCTCAAATACCACGTTCAGTTTCATGAAAAGGATGAGAAAATTTAGCATTTCTGTATTTTTTATTTGTTCAGTTATCAAGAAAGCTATACAACCCACAGTTCCAGCTTTTCTACTGGAAAATACTTTCTTGCAAAATAGGTCTTGCCAAAAGGAAGAAATTTTAGTTTTCATACAAGTTTTATTGTCAAAAGAACACACACAATGAAATAAATTTTATTTTTCCCTTTTTGCCGTAACCCCATTCTTAGCAACTTTTTTTGTCCTTTTAGTTTTGTCTTTTTTTGTTTGTCTTTTCAAAATTTTAGTTACATTCACGTTATATTTTTAAGATTGATTATTTTTTTCGATGAGAGAAATCTATAAAGTAAAAAAAAAATTATGATCAAAATAAAAAAAAATCCACTTAAGACGAAAAAACACTAAACAATTGGTATTTTTGTGGAAAGTGTCATTTTATATATATATAATTTTTTAAAACTTTGGTCCATATTTTTAAACATTTCTAATTATGAGACGAGTGATTAATTTTAAAACTTAGGCCGAAAAACTAAATAAAAAAATTAGAAAAAAAATTTAAAAAGGAAAAAAAAATATTGGACAAAAATTAAAGGTTAGGAAGAATTTCATTGACCAATGCTATTTATATTACATCAATTTCCAAACTTCCATTTCACAACAAAGAAGTAGATAAACTGTACTTCCCGACAATTCACAACAATTTACAAACAACTTTATTCATACCCTTTTTTTTTTTTACAATATAGGACAATAATTTCAAAAAAAAAAAAAGAAATAGTCTGCAGTAATTAGATACAAATTTGAAAATCGGGTCATCTTAAGCTTGTATTAGTGAGAGATCGATAAGATAAAATCACTGAGTACTTTAAGGGTTGTGGGGCCATGGATCATCCAAAGAGTCATCGAGCTTCCTCTCCATCTTATGATCTGTTTGAACAAAAACAAATCACATGTTTAATTCAAGTAAATAAACAAAAGCTTGGTTGCAAAATGATTCGAACCGTACTCGGTTGCAAAAAAACTAAAGTAAATAAACGTGGTAAACTTACAAGGATTTAGAGGGCTCGGATATTGTTGGACCAGTTCCCTAGCAGCCACCCCAAAATCCAAGAGAATGATGGAGATGTTCAAAAGTACTTGCATGTCAAGAAAAAGCTTTCTTAGACCCATTATTTTTTTCCCTAAGGAAAAGTTGGAAAATAGAAGTGCTACCAATTTGAATGGTGCAAGGGGGGTTCACCTTTTATAGGCCAAAAACATGCTAAGACTTGGATCCATTTTCTAGCAAAATACTTGGACTTTTGGATGGTAAAACGCCGCCGGAGTGCAACTGGTGAGCAGATATTTGGTCCTAAGATTTGGGGAAATTACTGGGTGATCATGGGCCTATTCCCTCCGCAGTCATCTCATCTATGGATGACTGGAATCTGAAGTTGGAATAGGAATATGATTATTATGAGTCAATATTCCTAGGAATTTTCTTGGATAGGAATAGAAATATGATTGGTAGGGATTAAACTCGATCATAGGAATACAATACATGAAATAATTTTGTTCCGGTGTTTGGACTAGTTCAAAAATCTTACACAGGAATAAGTTATTTTGGAAATTCATCATACAACATTTCCTTTTTTTATTGATTGAGCCAGGAATCTAAAATTCCCATAGGGTAAGGGATAGATCAAATTCTCACTGAATCTGGTAATTAATGTGATTCTTGGTCGGATGTGTCAAGAATCACAATTATATTCCTATCTTTTCCAAATGTGGGAATCTTGAAAGTATGGCATCATATTCCTGTTACTAAAACAGGTCGAGCTGAGCATTAACGAGCCGAGCTGAACTCGCGAGCTGCTCGGTTCATTTATAGCCCAAAACGAGTCAAGCCAAGCCGAGCGTTAACGAGCCGAGCTAAGCCGAACTCGTAAGCTGCTCAGCTCATTTATAGCCCTTAGCCCTAGTGCTAGGGTTAGGTTTTGAGGGGTGATTTTGGTGTTGGCCAACAGAAGTTTACCAATGACTCGCAAGATCGGTAAGCTTTGATGTTTGAGGAGAAATTTTTCAGTGCCGGGTGGGTGCCACGTCACCCACATTCGAGCCGTCCAAAAGTGTATTTGATGCAGGCCAATAATTTATGAATATATGAATTTCAGTATATTATTTTGAATCTTTTTTGTTTTAGCATAAAGTATCTAGAATATTATGTTTTCCTAATTATGTTTATTTATTGATTTATTCTAGGGAATTGATTTTGTCACTCACCTTTTTATTAATGTCATTCCCCTTCTATCACAAAACAAATCATATTATATAGACACAAAGGGGAGTGACATTAACAAAAAGAGAAGTGGCAAAATCACTCCCCTTATTCTATTACCTTTTTATTGTTTTCTTATTCTCCAAGTCGAAGATTTAGGTTTCCATTATTTAGTTTCCTTTTTAGTATTTCTAGGTTATTATAAATTGGGTTGTAAGCCTTAGGGCAAATCAGTTGTTTTTATGATTGATTAATGAAAATCGAGAGTTTCTCTATTTGTTTTTGTGTTTCAAAGAGAGAATCTTTAACATAAGCAAGTTTGTGATCTCTTATTGCACTTAGTCTTGTAAAAGGAAGTTGTACTGCATTAGTATTGGACAGCCCAGAGTAAAACACACTCTCTCCTCTTTTTTCTCTCTCCAAATCTAAGTCATCCAAAATCGAAACGAACGGCCCGGATGCACCGAGTAGGCACCACATGGTACCCGCTCGTCACTGAAAAATTTCTCATGTTTGAGGGTATGGGCCGATGGGAAACAGCTTTTGCTAGTACTTTGGGCTGTTCGTTCAAATCTTGGGCGGTGAGAATCTGACGGAGTAGACGAGACGATGTGATCACGATCAGACGAGACGGAGACGATGATTTGGCTACCCATAGTCAAGTGACGGACGAGATGGGACAAACCTAAATCGGACGTGATTTTGCCTGACAAAGAGATTCTTGGCACTTCATGCCTAAAATCAAAGATGACGAACGAGACGAGAAGTGACGCAAATTTTTAGCCAAACAAGACAGACGAGATGTGATCGATTAGACGAGATGTAGACGAGAAGAGCCCATTAGGCTCTGGAGATGGAGGAGAAATACCAAATAAGACGAGATTTTGGTAAGATAGACGAGAGAATCACAACCAATTCGTGATTGGAGGCCAATATAGACGAGATATTTGCTATAGAGACGAGATGACGAGGAATGATACGCCAAGTGGTTCAAGCTATGTTCGGACCTAAGTTCGACATGTGAAACAAAGAGCGACATACTCTTTGTGTGATGAGATCAACCAATAGAGTGGTTGAAGAGGCTCAATGAGAGGGAGCCATTACGAACAACAGACGGTTGTTCCTATAGACTAAAAAATTGACAAAGGATGGTTGTCCAGCAAGGCAAGGTGTCAAGACAATGAAAGACAAATGCACTGGACGAGAGAATCAAGCTTAAGGGGGGATGTTGAAATATGGTAAGCTAGATTCCTAGCTAAGGAAAAAGATTGTGGAGAATGGCAAAAACTTGGAATGAATTAAAGAAAAACGTGGATATATCCTAGCAGCCTTTGAAGACCAAAGAGCATCCAAGTTGATAGCCAAGGCATGTGTGGCATTAAAGGCTAAGAAGAAAAAGTCTCCAAGCATGGGCTTGGAATAGTGATAATCTATGTATGGCAGTGGATAGATATAGGGAAAAAGAGAGAAAGATAGAGAGAGAGGAACGGGGACCCTCCATAGGGGGTTTCCCCCCACCAATGTAGTGAGTTTGTTTGTGAGGAAGAGTGAGGAGAAAAGAAACAGAGAGAGTGAGGGTGTGGGTGTGGGTGTGGGAGCAACCCCAGACGGGGGTTCTCCCCCATAAGTTATGCATTTGTGCTTTGTTGTTAATCAATAGATAAGAGTTTGTTTAGTGCATGAGTGTGTGTCGCTTCCGCCTTCCAACATTTAGTTCATATCTATTTGTGTTTATGTTTCAAAGAGAGAATCTTTAACATAAACAAATTTGTGATCTCTTCTTACAAATAGTTTCGTAAAAGAAGGTTGCACTGCATCAATGATGCAAACAATAATTTATAAATATATGAATTTTAGTTTATTATTTTGAATATTTTTGTTTTAGCATAAATTATCTAAAATATTATGTTTTCTTAATTAGGTTTATTCTATTACCTTTTTATTGTTTTCTTATTCTCTAAATCGAAGATTTAGGTTTCCATTATTTAGTTTCCTATTTAGTATTTCTAGGTTATTATAAATTGGGTTGTAAGCCTTAGGGCAATTCAGTTTTTTTTGTGATTGATTAATAAAAATTGAGAATTTATCTCTATTTGTGTTTGTGTTTCAAAGAGATGATCTTTAACATAAGTAAGTTCGTGATCTCTTTTTGTAAATAGTTTCGTCAAAGGAGGCTGCACTACATCAGTTGGTATTAGCGCTCTCGTTCCAATCCTGACTATGACCGAAGGACGTGCTAGAGGTCACAGTAGAAAAGGAGGTCATACAGCTTATGTTGATGAAGTCTATGAGCAAGATGATGCTGCTCGAGGTGCTCGATTGGAGGAAAGGTTTCTACAACTTGAGCAGCAGATGGAGAAGGCGTTTGGAGCGCTAATCGACTAGATTGCTGCCTTGTCTGTTTGTGGAAACCCGCCTCACTGTCGTCCAGTTCAACCTCGATTTCCGAAAGAGGAGGAGGTATTGGATGATATTTATATCACCAAACCTTTAGTTGATAATCATCAGTCGAGGGGAAGGACAGTGGTGAATGAAGCTACCATTGGATGGCCATTCACATCAAATTTTAATCCAAATTCAATAGTGAGTTGGAGTAAGCCACTAGTTTTTTACGAAGGACCGGTGGAGAAAATTACTCTCAAGGAAAAAATAAGAAAATATTGCAAAAAGAAGTTGTTACCATGCTTGAAGGTGCTAAAATTGGTTGGGATAATCAATGTGTGGATCTTTTTTGGAAATATATATTGGAGTTGCTGTGAAAAAAAATATTTGGGTTGCGTACTTAGAGAAAATTGGGAGGGCAATTGTTACTTTTAGTTTTCAAGACTCGTCTTTACAGTTTGGGTTCGAAAAAATTATTTGAAGTACAAGATTAATGCGGACAAGATTCGACGAATTTGATTATATAAACTCGAGGACGAGTTTCTTCAAGACTGAGAGAATGATGCAAAGTGAAAATTGAAATAATTTAATAAATAACTTTCTCTAATTTTTCTTATTTTGATTTTAGTAATTTTGTTAGGGAGTTTCAATTTTAGGAATAAGTGTTCTAAGAAGCATTTAGTTTCTTAGTTTGTTTTGAACTACCATTCCTATTTTGTATGATACTTGGTCAAGAAGAATTAGGATTGATTTTTTTTTTTCCAGTAATATATGCTCTACTGTAAATTGAGATGTAAGTCTTAAGGCAAATTAGTTGTTATTGAATTAAAGAAAAATTGAGAGTTTTCTCATTATCTTTTGTTTGAAAAGAGAGTACCTTTAGTTCATACCTATTTGTGTTTATATTTCAAAGAGAGAATCTTTAATATAACAAAATTCGTGATATCTTCTTGCACTTAGCCTTGTAAAAGGAAGCTGCACTGCATCAGTATTGCACAGCCCAGAGTAAAACACTCTCTCTCCTCTGCTTCGCCTTCAAACCTCGCCTTCAAATATAAGGTTTAAAACCCCAAGCGTAGGGCTAGGTCGTCGGTAGCATAATATCCGGAAGTCCGGGATCGTACCCACAGAGAATTCGAATATAGCTTAATCGGATTGTAGGTTTTGTATGGTGGATTGTGGCGTTTAAGACGGCCAACTTGGTTTTGCTTTGAAACGATGAAAATTGCCAAGGCAAAAGACTAGGAAAACGCTTAATAAACTAAAAGGAGGCAAGTCTAGGGATCGTCTAACCCTTGACTTAAGCCGTTACCGGTTCTCAATATAACTCAGGCGAGAGCCACGACCGCGTGCTCACGCCCGGAAAATTTAGCTTTAATGACTACGTTTATCAAAAGATGTGATTAACCGGAATTAAATCAACCTATTTTTGCTAATGTATCTAACACGTAGGGGGCCACGAGCCCTCGGTATGTCGCTTGCCAAGACCGCTTGACTAAACTTCATACCAAGGAGTTAACACGCCTCGCTTAGACCAAAAAGGCTAGATTAATGAAATTCCGAAAATCAAGATTTTAAGCCCGAAGGTTTGAGAACCAAATAACCACCTAAGTACTCGGGAAAGATTACCCCGAGACTTGGCCTATCAACTACTCACACATAGCTAAAGCATGAAAGAAAGCATAAAAACGAGACATGACTTTTAACCGATGAAAACGAAAACAAACTTGATATTATAAAAGATCTAGTCCGTAGGAACAACTTTAATAAACGAGAAATTAACAAACGAGAATTACTTACTTGAGTTCTTAAGGAATTACACTAGAAAAGCTTGAAAGACATTAATGGAGGAAAACTTAAAGCTCTTAATTAACTAGATAACAAAGGGGAGAGAGGAGACCCCTATTTATACACAATGGGTTTCTCTCTCCTCAAATATCTAAAAACATACTATAAGTAGCAACTATTCCATAAATGGAAAGTCCAAAAAGTAGCAAAATATCTGGTCGGAAGCTCTCCGTATCGATACAGAATAAGCAAAGTATCGATACCACATCGTTAAGCTGAAAAGGCCAATCTCCCGTAACAATCCCGTATCGATACAGATTATGGCCGTATCGATACGGGACTCTCTGCTTGGAAAGGTAACAAACGCGTATCGATACGGTCCAAAATCCGTATCGATATGCAGAGCTTATCTCTGGTCTTCAGGCCAGCCTCCAAAACTTGACACCCGACGACCGCTGGCTTGCCCGATGCTCCTCGCCTTCGTTCTTTGGTCACTTTGGCACAAGTTCCACCGAGCAATGAGTCTTGAATTAACTTGGGGGTTTGCTTTGGACTCAAAATACGCCTTTTAAGGCCGTTTTGTCTGAAACACTAAACAAACTACCTTACGAGCAATATCGACTAAAAACGACAATAAAAGCTAAAAGCACTTCTAACTAACGGACTTAAGCACCACGATCAAGCAATCTTAGGTGCGTATCACACCCCCCAACCTGAGCGTTGCTAGTCCCTAGCAACAAAATAGGAACTAAAGGAAATAAAGAACGCCTGACCATCCTTCCGACAGAGCTACTTAGCACCTACTCAAACTGCAACTAATTGGCAAGAGTTAAAATAACTTAATTATTCCAAAACAACTCGCAGCCAACAATTGAGCGATCAACTAAATATTGAGCAAGTTATAATCAAGTAACCAAAACGAGCGCCAAAAAAAAACAAAAGACGGATACGAAGCTATAACTTAACCAAATCCAACCAATGTAACCATATCCCATAAGAAAAGTGCTCGAATTAGGCACGGGGAACAAAAATACCATGCCTTATAAGTGGAGAGCACCATTAAACAGAACTTACGACTAAACGATTGAAAACTGAATTGCCGAAAGAAAGCATGCCACAAACTAAATATACTAGCTATCAAGCAATAAATCGAAATGGAATCAAGGCATATTAAAGATCTACTAAGGGCTTCATAGCATATATTGACCTTGGTTTTAAATCAAAGAACGGTTAGCAAAATAGGATAGCGGCCATATACTAGCTTGGTTCAACTACCCTTGGCCGCCTCCAACTCCAACTACCAAGTCATAGGCCACATGCCGGCCTCAACAAAAACTTACTAAACTATTAAGTCAGAGTTAAACTAAACCAAACGAAACTAAAAACAAGGAAATAAAAGATAAGAGGCGGGCTGTCAACCACCAAGCACCCCGACCAAGTTGAGGGATTTCCAACTACTCCACCGACTCTACTCGTCATCCACAAACACTGGCTCATCCCCAGCAAAATCATCGCTGTCCTCATCAGGCTCCTCGGGCGGTGGCACATATTGCTCACTGGCTTGCCCCACTCCTTGGCTCAGAACCCAGTCTAACTTATGATCAATCTTCCGCTGCCTCCTTGCATTGGCTCGGGTCTCCTTTTTCAGTTTCTTCAAGCATCCCATAGTGGCCACCCCTTGGCAAAACAGCAATTTGTTCCAAGCAGCCGACTTTGCACCCTTTGGTGGCAAAGTAGTTAAGTACTCCCCACGTGGGGCAGCAGCAGCAGTAGGTCGGGACTGAGAGATACTCCGGGTGAGTATGGAACTGTTAATATCCCCCGGATTGAGCTTTTCACGCTCCGGAAACTTGGAAGCAGGAACCTTCTGAGCCAAACACATAACGGTCACCAAACATGGAAAAGGCAACCTAGAGTTGGTTGGGGCCTTGGCTTTGAAATCAATCATCTCCTGAAATATAACCTTTGCCCAGTCACACACCACATTCGGATTCATGAACGCGTGAATCATCCCCCCTTCGTAGCTATCCGGCTTGTTCTCCGTCCCCCTCGGATTGAAATTGTGATGCACTAGCTGATTGACAAGCCGATATACCTCCTTAAACTTTCCCGGCACATGAGGGAGACTTGCCTCCCTAGGATTTTTGTACAATTCCTGAACAACGGTCTCATCCGCCACATACTCCTCATCGGGATAATTCACATCATCCGCGGGTGGTTGGCGGTAATTCAAAACCCGTGCAATAAACCCTGAAGTCACCTCGATAGTAATCTTCCCAATTTTTGATGTTACCTTGGCATCATCCTTCTTCTCATCCTCCTCAGGCGGAATTTTCATGTTTTTGTAAAATTCTACGACAAGCTCTTTGTTGTAACTAGGGTTAGGGGCCAGGTAGTAAGACAAACCTTGGTCGCGGATGCGACGAACAAACGGATTCTCGATACCAAGGTTGTCGACGTCAACATGTCGCTCATTCTTGAACCCCCGGTTCCGAATCCCTTCTTCCCATTTCTTTTGAGTTGCGGCACGAATTTCAGCCGCCATCCTCCTCTTAGCCCGGCTTCGCTTTTGCGGGTTTGCAATCATTTCCTCCTCCTCCTCCATTTCCTGCACTATCTCCTCCGCTTGTTGCGAAGAAGAAGCCGGAGCCTTGCCCTTAGAAACCATAGTCTTTGTTCTCACCATTGCATGCAAAACCTACCAAACAGAACAATATCCCAAATCTTGAAACAAAATACTACCGAAAACAACCCAGATTGCAGCCAGGAACGTGCAAATTTCAACAAAAACAGGCGGCCAGACAGAATCCACAACACTTCTGAGTTGTACTACACAGATTTTGCTTCTAAACTTAATTACACAAATGGTAACTTCGCCATGCAATCCCAGTCCCAAAGCCAATCAAAATTTCAAAAATCTAGGAAACAGGGGTTCATGGGTGATTTCGAAAGTTGGGGTTTAGAAACATGGTAGGATGGTTCAAAATAGCAATGCATGGCAATATAGTGGGTAATCAAGGTTTGGAGTTAATATAGAGGAAGAACAATGGGAGATGATGCGCATAGAGAGAGAGAGAGAGGATTTACCTTGGTATAAGTAGGATTTGACTTGAAATCCTTGAAAACCTTTGGAATTCCTTGAAAGCTTGGAGTTTTGGGGAAAGATTATGGAGTTTTTGGGGTTGATTTTGGTGTTTTTGGGGTTGGGTTTCGAAGAGCTTGGGCGGTTATGGAGGGTTAGTGAGAGAGAATGGAGTTTGAGAAGATGAAGAGGCCGACCTTAATAACTGCAGATTTCGACTTTAACCCACGCATATCGATACGGCCCTTAATCCGTATCGATACGGGTCTTTCTGATTGCCCACGAACAAACGCGTATCGATACGCCTTACGGGCTGTATCGATATGGGTGGCTTATCTCCAGAAGTTCAACTTTGCCACCCGATAGCCAATGCCGACGCCCAGAGCCACTTTTAAAATACACCCGGAGCCTGTAAACCTGAAGCCCGCCCCAGCAAAGCTTAAAACCAACTTCCATCCATCCACCCAAACATCCGGTTTCCTATGGATAAGAGTGAGACGCGAACTAGGCTTTATTTTTAAAGGACAATGAGACTCTCTTGTGGTTTTAATCAAGCAAAGATGGCCTTGTATCATTTCTTACATATGCCATAGATTCCGAAGCGATTTAAAGTAGATAACGAATACGTTTAGGCATGACATGAGATTAAAAACTAACTAAGAATATACTGAGAACAATCAACGGGATATGGGTCAAACCTGCTCACAACACACTCAACATTTAATTTCTCGCCCTTTAGCATGCATACGAGTTGGACAGAACAAGTTTAACAAAAATATTTACACGAACTCTTGCCAATTAATGAACTATTGACCAAGTGCTAAGTTGATCCATTCCACTAACTTGTAATAACGGAAGGATTGATCTACCAAAAATGAAAAATTTAAACAAAACGCATAAAACATAAATATCCGATTTATGTCCCTCCCCCCAACTTGAAATATGCTATGCCCTCATAGCATGGAGAACAACAGTAGGGAAAAAGGAACAAAAGATCTTACCGACGGGGGAATGTCAACCCCCGGATACCTCGACCAAGTTGGAGGTTTTTTCGCCACCGGCTCCGTTTGTCATCCGAACGGCTTCCAAGGTCGACTCCTTCGGTTCTTCCAACGGAACCACAGCTAGTCACACAGGATCATGGCCAAAACTTTATTGGACTAACAACCGCGACACGTAATCGCACCCATGCTTAGGGCTCCTGAATGCCTCAATCACTCCGACGTTAGATCCAATCCACCAAGGCTGGTGTGGTAGCACGTACACCCTGCAAAAGACTTAAGCTCGGACTACCTACTAAGAGCCAAATGACATTAGAACCGCCCGGCTCGTGTTATCCGGGCACCAACAAACATATATACAAAGAAAAACAAAAGACACCACCCGATTTTCACGCAATCTTACGAGTCATACTTTTCGTCCCGTATCTCACCAAGTAGGCAAAACGCGGGTGGCTATACTAGACCATCAAAGTTGTTACATCATGCCCAAAGTAAAATTCACCGCTTGACCCCGCCAAGCAATTAAGCCCAGCGTTCCCTATGATCAAAACAAAGTGAAGCAAGACAGAGCCTAGGGCCAAAGCCCGGGAATATCAAGCCGCACCCAAAGACCTAAATTGCCCCCGATAGGGACATATCTGGTGAGCATGGATCGTTAACGGCAAACTACGACAAAGAAGGACTAATTAAAGCCCGATACAATGATGCGTTGGTGAAATCTTTTGGTGAGAAAATCCCGCAACATGAGAAATAAGCAGAAAGCAGAAACGCATTATTTACAAATGTACAAATATACAGAATTTAATATCAGAACTCGGAGCGTCCAAGTCACAGCTGGACTCCGCCAAACAATGAAGTCCAGCGTCCCCTAAGATCGTAACCAGGCAGGCACAAGATAGAGCCAAGTGCGGTAATGGAGCACGGGAATATCAAGGCCTAACCTAAGATCTATACCGCCCCCGTTGGGGCTAATCTGGAAGACGTGAGTGGTTCACTGTGAATTACTCCTATCAGAAAAGCTAACGAAAGCCTTATGTCACTGATATTAAAAATTGCCCTTACTAACCGGAGCTGGGCACACGATCCTTTTTTTAGTAGCGGCGTGCGAAGCTACATATACCCAAGTCAATGGAGGGTACCCCCTACCCGGGGGCCGGGTCCGACAAACAATTAAGTTCAGCGGTTACGCTTTCGCTCCCCGTGCAAATTAGAGTAACACAAGCTAAAACGAGGGGCCATCCGTGTAAACGGGATCGGCCAAGACCTCATCGGGCTCGCGAGCTTCAAAGCCACCAAGGAAAGGCTTAAGCCGCTGACCGTTAACTTTAAAAGAGGAACCGTTACGCATGCTCTCTACTTCTATTGCCCCGTGAGGGGACACATTTTTGACAACATAAGGTCCGGCCCAACGTGAGCGCAACTTCCCGGGATGCAAGTGCAATCGAGAATTATACAACAAGACTTACTGACCGGGCGCAAAGTTTTTAATCACAATCTTATTATCATGCTTGGCTTTGAGTTTAGATTTGTAAGTGCTAGAGTGATCGTAAGCATTGTACCTCAACTCCTCGAGTTCCGTCAATTGGAGCTTGCGGCGGGCACCAGCTTGTACCATATTGAAATTTAGTTTCTTAATGGCCCAATACGCTTTATGCTCAAGCTCGACTGGCAAGTGGCATGCTTTCCCGTAAACTAACCGATAAGGTGACATTCCCAAGATAGTCTTGTACGCAGTACGGTAAGCCCACAAAGCATCGACCAAGCGAGTTGACCAATCTTTACGGGTAGGATTAACCGTCTTCTCCAAGATATGTTTAATCTCTCGATTTGCAAGCTCCGCTTGGCCATTGGTTTGCGGGTGATAAGCCGTTGAGACTTTGTGAATGATGGAATACTTCCGCAAGAGGGCCGCGATGGATCGGTTGCAAAAGTGGGACCCTTGATCACTAATGATAGCCCTAGGCATACCAAAGCGCGCCAAAATGTACTCACGAAGAAAGTCAACGACCACTTGGGTATCATTAGTACGAGTGGGGATGGCTTCCACCCATTTGGAGACATAGTCAACGGCCAACAAGATGTAGAGGTACCCAAAAGATGTAGGAAATGGCCCCATGAAGTCGATACCCCAACAGTCAAACACTTCAATAATCAAAATGGGGGTAAGCGGCATCTCATTACGTCGCGTCACGCACCCCAACAGTTGACAGCGCGCACATGACCGGCAGAAAGCAAACGTATCCTTGTACAATTGTGGCCAATAGAATCCGCACTGCAAAATCTTAGCGGCGGTCTTTTTGAACGAGAAATGGCCGCCACAAGCCTCCGTGTGGCAAAACTGGATAACACTATGTTCCTCAGACTCGGGCACACAATGGCGAACAAGTTGGTCAGCGCAATACTTAAACAAATACGGGTCGTCAAAAGAGAACCGTTTCACCTCGGCCAAAAACCGACGCTACTCCTGCAAATTCCAATGTCCAGGCATAAGACCGGTGACTAAGTAGTTCACTACATCCGCGTACCATGGAGCCGTAGTGATGGAGAATAGCTGCTCATCGGGAAAGGAGTCACCGATAGGAATGTGCAATGTATGATCTTCGAATTCTAATCGAGACAAATGATCGGCCACCACATTCTCGACACCCTTCTTGTCCTTAATAGTGAGGTCAAACTCTTGCAGGAGTAAAATCCACCGAATCAAACGCGCCTTGGCATCCTGCTTAGTGAAAAGGTACTTGAGAGCCGAATGATTGGTGTACACGGTAATCGGAGCCCCCACTAGATAAGACCGGAACTTGTCCAACGCAAAGACTATGGCAAGCAACTCCTTTTCCGTAGTGGAATAGTTCATTTGAGCCTCATTGAGCGTCTTGCTTGCATAGTAGATGACGTACGGCTCTTTCCCTTTCCTTTGGCCCAAAACAGCTCCAACGGCATAATCACTGGCGTCACACATGAGCTCGAAGGGCAATTCCCAATCCGGCGATCGCACTATAGGTGGAGAGGTGAGACTAGACTTTAGCTTGGCAAAGGCGGCCTCGCAACCCGGCGTCCACTCGAACGGCACATCTTTGGCGAGCAAATGACATAAAGGCCGGGCAATTGCACTAAAATCTTTGATAAACCGCCGATAGAAACCAGCATGCCCCAAGAAAGAGCGGATATCCTTCAAACACTTTGGAGTCGGAAGACTCCCTATCAAATCGATTTTTGCCCGATCCACTTCGATGCCTTTCGAAGAAACAATATGGCCGAGTACAATGCCTTCGGTCACCATGAAATGACATTTCTCCCAATTCAGCACTAGGTTCTTTTCCTCGCACCGGGCCAATACTAACCCCAAGTTGGTAAGACAAACCTCAAAGGAGTCACCAAAAACTGAGAAGTCGTCCATGAATACTTCCATAATTTTCTCCACCATGTCACTGAATAAACCCATAATACACCGCGAGAAGGTACCGAGGGCGTTGCAAAGCCCGAACGGCATACGACGATACGCAAAGGTCCCGAAGGGGCACGTGAAAGTAGTTTTCTCTTGATCTTCCAAGGCCACCTCAATCTGATTATAACCGGAGTACCCGTCCAAAAAGCAGTAGAACTTATGCCCGGCCACTCTCTCCAAAATTTGATCGATGAAGGGAAGGGGAAAATGGTCCTTTCGGGTACTGGCGTTCAGCTTTCGATAATCAATGCACACCCTCCAGCCAGTCTGAACACGCATTGGAATAAGCTCATCCTTGTCGTTTTTCACCATAGTCACCCCAGACTTCTTTGGCACCACTTGTATCGGGCTCACCCACTTGGAATCTGCTATCGGGTAAATAATGCCAACATCCAACAATTTAAGAACTTCGGCGCGCACCACATCCTTCATAATCGGGTTTAATCGTCGTTGAGGCTGGCGAGAGGGCTTAACATCCTCCTCCATGTAAATGTGATGGGAGCATAGAGATCCATCTATTCCTTTGATATCGGCTATGGACCATCCAATAGCCTTTGAATGTGTCCTCAACTTAGAGAGGAGTTGAGATTCCTGAAGTTCGGTGAGGGCGGAGGAGATTACTACCGGGTATGTTTGGCCGTCGCCAAGATAGGCGTACTTGAGGGTATCCGGTAGTGGTTTCAACTCAAGCACTGGGGGTTCCATGCTAGACGGAACGGCTCGCTTGTCAATAAAAGGCAGCTCCTCAAATTTGGGGACCCATGGGGTTATACCACACATCTCTTCCTCATCCAACAAAGAGCACAAGTACGCAACCTCAGGGGCTTCAAGAAAATCGGCCTCGGCAGACGTCAGTGCGAGTTCCAACTGATCTTTGCAAATAAACGTAGTGATGTGGTCTTGAACAAGTGAATCGACCATGCTTACTCCGCACACATCCTCGTCATCGCCCAATTGGCTACCGATATGGAACATGTTGACTTGCATCTTCATGTTGCCAAAACTCATGTTAAGGCGGCCATCCCGGCAATGAATGACGGCGTCGGATGTTGCCAAAAACGGCCGGCCAAGAATGATTGGGACGGACGATTGAGCTGCCGGCACCGGGCACGTATCAAGAACTACGAAGTCGACTGGGTATACGAACTGGTCAACTTGAACAAGAACATCTTCGACCACCCCTTTGGGAACTCGAATACTCCGATCGGCTAGTTGTAAAGTCACCCGAGTTGGCTTCATTTCTCCCAAACCGAGTTGTTCATAGACCGAGAACGGGAGGAGGTTTACACTTGCCCCCAAATCAAGAAGAGCCTTTTCACAAACTTTACCCCCGATGGTGATGGATATCGTAGGACAGCCCGGATCATTATACTTGGGCGGAAGGGTTGACTGGAAGAGTGAGCTCACTTGTTCAGTCAAGAACACCTTCTTCTGCACTTGGAGTTGCCGTTTGTGAGTGCACAACTCCTTCAAAAATTTGGCGTATGATGGAATCTGTTTAATAGCATCAAGCAAAGGAAGGTTAACCGTCACTTTCTTAAGAACTTCATAGATATCACTGTTCAAATTTGGCTTGGCAGGCGACTTAAGTCGGTTAGGATATGGAGCGGGAACGGTGAAAGCGGGCGGAACCTCGACTTCTTTGGCTTTTCCCTTTTCTTCTTCTGTAAGAACCGGTTTGGGAGATTCCCCATTTGGCACTATGGGCTTCAATAGTGCCGGAAAGGGTAACAAGATTTGCTCAACCGGCGGCTCCACTTGAGCATTATCAACCGTCTTCCCACTTCTCAACGATATTATGGCCTTTGCTTGCTCGGGGAAAGTCACCGAAGAGCCTTGTGCAAAGTGTTGGCCTTGAGGGTTTGGTTGAGGTTGGGTAGGTAGTTTTCCTTTCTCTTGTTGCAAAACACCAATAGCCGTTGTTAATTTACCCACTTGATTCCTTATGTCGTTCATCGCTTGGGTATTTTGCTCATTAGTGGTCGTTTGCATTTGACAGAATGCATTCAAAGTATCCTCCAGAGAACGTCGTGGAGGTGGGGCTGGTTGCTGCTGAAATTGATTTTGCCCTTGGAATTGGCTCGGTGGTATGAAACCTGGCGGGCCTTGAGATTGTGCCGGAGGAAAACGTGGCTGACCTTGAAACTGAGATTGGCGCCATGTTTGATTCTGAGAAGGAGGAGGACCTTGAGAAGTTGACGAGCCGACCTCATTCTGATTACTCCAACGGAAAGCCGGATTAGATCTCAACCCCGGATTATAAGTGTTGGAATATGGATCCCAACGTTGATTCAGTGCACATACTTCTTCTGGGAGTTGATTATAGTGTTGCCGAAGGGTGGGGATGGTATGACAGTTGTCGGTCGAATGACCCGTAGTCTCGCAAATGACACAAACTTCTTCCACTTGGCGAACCTCTTTCACCTCTTTCACTTCTGTCGCTTCTTTTGCTTCTTTTGCTTGGACCGAATCTAGCTTCATTCTGTCCAACTTTAACGATAGCTCATCCAACCGCGTCTCAAGACCGTTATGCTCATTCACTGAAACCTTACCGGAGCCTCCCGGTCCTTGATTTCTCATAGCTTGGTCACCCGGATCAATGTATTGCCAAGTTTGAGCTCTTTCGGCCAAAGCATCTAAGAATTCCCAAGCGGCGTCGGGGTCCTTTCCCATAAAGTCACCGCTCCCCATAGTATCCAAAAGCTGCTTAGACTCCCGATCACAACCCAAATAGAAATAGTTGATCACAAGATACATGGGAAAATTGTGGTGTGGGACAGCTGCAAGCAAATCCTTGTAACGCTCCCAATACTTGTAGAAAACCTCCCCATCTTTTTGCTTAAAATTCTGAATTTGATCCATGAGGAGCTTGGTTCGGCTGACCGGGAAGAACTTGGTGGTGAACACATCTTGCACTTCCCCCCATGTGAGCAAGGAGCGGGCCTTCAAAGAATGGAACCACTGCTTAGCCTTGTCCTTGAGCGAAAAGGGAAATAGCTTCAGGCGAGCTTGATCTAGCTGACCCGGCCCGGTCACAAAGGTGCTAACGATAGTTTCGAATTCCCGAATGTGGGCATAAGGATCCTCCAATTCACGCCCTCGAAACTCTGGGATAACCCGATGGTACTCTGGCTTGAAAGCAAACGCATTGGCGGCAGTGCAAGTGGGAATGACTATGGGGGAGACATGTGGACCTCTTTCTGGCGTTAAATAATCGCGCAAAGTGCAAGCTGCTGGTTGATCTGCCATTGAGCTTAATGGAGGTGATAGCTCGCGAGACGCTGATCGATGTAGCCGATTCGATAAAGGGCTACGATAGATATTGAGCATACAACCTGCACAGTCCAATAAAGCAGACTAGAGGGGCTATGCCGCCGCCTCGTTCACAAACAGTCTCGTGGGGTTATGCCACCACCACGGCTATAGAAGCAATAATAAATATAAAGTAAAAGGCAATTGATGCTCGACTAGCTTCGTTAAACCTCAAGTCGAATTGGTGGCTCGGTTAGAGGTATCCGCTAAGCCGAGCTCAAAGTACACAAATGAAAAATAACCGGAGTACTTACAATGGTTTGTCGATCCTCCAAATAAGCTATAAAAGAAATCCCCGGCAACGGCGCCAAAAATGCTTCGCCTTCAAACCTCGCCTTCAAATATAAGGTTTAAAACCCCAAGCGTAGGGCTAGGTCGTCGGTAGCATAATATCCGGAAGTCCGGGATCGTACCCACAGAGAATTCGAATATAGCTTAATCGGATTGTAGGTTTTGTATGGTGGATTGTGGCGTTTAAGACGGCCAACTTGGTTTTGCTTTGAAACGATGAAAATTGCCAAGGCAAAAGACTAGGAAAACGCTTAATAAACTAAAAGGAGGCAAGTCTAGGGATCGTCTAACCCTTGACTTAAGCCGTTACCGGTTCTCAATATAACTCAGGCGAGAGCCACGACCGCGTGCTCACGCCCGGAGAATTTAGCTTTAATGACTACGTTTATCAAAAGATGTGATTAACCGGAATTAAATCAACCTATTTTTGCTAATGTATCTAACACGTAGGGGGCCACGAGCCCTCGGTATGTCGCTTGCCAAGACCGCTTGACTAAACTTCATACCAAGGAGTTAACACGCCTAGCTTAGACCAAAAAGGCTAGATTAATGAAATTCCGAAAACCAAGATTTTAAGCCCGAAGGTTTGAGAACCAAATAACCACCTAAGTACTCGGGAAAGATTACCCCGAGACTTGGCCTATCAACTACTCACACATAGCTAAAGCATGAAAGAAAGCATAAAAACGAGACATGACTTTTAACCGATGAAAACGAAAACAAACTTGATATTATAAAAGATCTAGTCCATAGGAACAACTTTAATAAACGAGAAATTAACAAACGAGAATTACTTACTTGAGTTCTTAAGGAATTACATTAGAAAAGCTTGAAAGACATTAATGGAGGAAAACTTAAAGCTCTTAATTAACTAGATAACAAAGGGGAGAGAGGAGACCCCTATTTATACACAATGGGTTTCTCTCTCTTCAAATATCTAAAAACATACTATAAGTAGCAACTATTCCATAAATGGAAAGTCCAAAAAGTAGCAAAATATCTGGTCGGAAGCTCTCCGTATCGATACAGAATAAGCAAAGTATCGATACCACATCGTTAAGCTGAAAAGGCCAATTTCCCGTAACAATCCCGTATCGATACAGATTATGGCCGTATCGATACGGGACTCTCTGCTTGGAAAGGTAACAAACGCGTATCGATACGGTCCAAAATCCGTATCGATACGCAGAGCTTATCTCTGGTCTTCAGGCCAGCCTCCAAAACTTGACACCCGACGACCGCTGGCTTGCCCGATGCTCCTCGCCTTCGTTCTTTGGTCACTTTGGCACAAGTTCCACCGAGCAATGAGTCTTGAATTAACTTGGGGGTTTGCTTTGGACTCAAAATACGCCTTTTAAGGCCGTTTTGCCTGAAACACTAAACAAACTACCTTACGAGCAATATCGACTAAAAACGACAATAAAAGCTAAAAGCACTTCTAACTAACGGACTTAAGCACCACGATCAAGCAATCTTAGGTGCGTATCATCCTCTCACCCCCACTCTCTCTCCTCTTTCTCTCACATTTGTCTCTCTCCAAATCCGAATCGTCCAAAATCGAAACTGACGGCCCAAATGCACTGAGCGGACACCATGTGGTACCCGCTCGTCACTAAAAAATTTCTCATGTTTGAGGGTATGAACCGATGGGAAATAGCTTTTTCTGGTACTTTGGGCTGTTCGTTCAAATCTTGGGCTAAACATTGGGGAGTGCAAAAGGTTGTTTTGGGAACAACGGCCTTTTGCAACAGGTTGAGGGGTATATTGAGATTTCTCTACATGCATTTCTTTTCCTATTATATATATACTGTTTTATATTTTTGATTGACATAAAGTCAATCCAGTTATAAGATGGACTATATAATTAATGAGTCATAATTTTCGATTCATTTCAAACGACACATAAACAGGCAACTTAAATTGATTAAAGATCCAACTCATTTACAAACCATCCAAACGTACTCACCATCCGTTTGAAACCCTGTCTTCAATGTAAAGCTGCCGACTAAGGTTAACTAAACTCATTTGCAGAGTCGTATTAGAGGTCTCAAGAAGTACTATTTGTTCTAGAGTTCAACTCATCACTGCGTGCTAACAATTTCCTGTTTGGATCAGCGTGGACGTAGTTTTTCAAACCTTGTTTGGATACGTCTAATTATTTCCTGCGTGTTAATTATTTCTAACATTTTGGTCTTTAGTGAAGTCATTTTTATTTTGGTCCTATTTTTTTAAAAACATTTTGTAGTCCTCTCAGCGAGACAAATAATTAATCGAAAGATTGACATAAATCTAACTAAAATTCAGAAAGGATGACTAGAAATACCAAAACATTAATTCAGGAACAATGGGTCCTAAATTAATGTTATTCAAACCTTGTTTGGATACGTCTTTCATTTAATCAACTCATTAAATATTTTTGTTTAGACTACATCAATTATTTTTTTCTAAATAGAGCAACATCAAATATTCAAAACACAATGGTGCATTTTGACTAAACCATGCTTCACTAAAGTGACATACAACTTAATTTATTTTTACATTTTCACCCAATTGAAGCAGAATTTAAAAAAAAATAAAAAATAACCCAGTATAGTAGCCTGCAGTACTAAGATTCAATGCCAACTTCGGGAGATCGCTTACGCCAACCTCTTCGTCTTGAATTCTGCTTGAATTTGTGAAACAGAATCATCGACATCAAGGATTGTGGCCTTTAGACCATGGGTGATCATATGGCGAAACGTCCAACTTCTTCATCCGATGATTTGCTTGAATAACACAAATTACATGTAACTATGTTGGTCGAACAACATGTTAATTATTTAAAAGCCTGGATTTTCTAATTAACCCCAATGTTCCAGAAACCTTCGTAAAAAGTAAACAACTTATTTCACATTTTCAAACTCAAAAATAATGTAAATGAAAAATAAATTTTTGATTTTTTTTCATCGTTTAAAAGATCTCAATGAGATCTATCAAATAAAATCTATAATGCTAAGAAAATTATTTGCGTAAACACCTGATTTTTGAGCTTGAAATTGCCTTCTTAAAAAATCAGTACTTATTTGGGTTTCTGGAACGGTTCTTCTTCTTCTTTTTGTTTAAATATGGATTTTATCAAATGTAGTCACATTTTGACACCTCAATGAATTCATAGGAGACCAATTTCACTATCTACCATTTGTGGCCACAGTTTAAAATCAGGTAAATTCCTTATAAACTAGCCCCACAAAAATCAATGGCACCTAAAGGTTTGGAACGCGAAATTTAATTGTAAGGGAACAAATCCCTAATCTGAGGTTCTTGACGTCGGGTTTCTAAGTTACGTAAACTTACAATGATTTTGATCGCTGAAAGTCTCGACCAGTTCCCTAGCAACCACCTGTAAAGCCAAGAGAATGATAGAAATCAAAAGGACTTGCAAAACAGCAACAATCTTACTTGAAGCCATCTTTCTATCTAACTATAAGAAAAGTGGCAATTAGGGTTCACCCTTTTTATAGCCAAAAAGATACCATAAGGCTGGGATTCATTTCCTACCAATATATTATATAATGTCTTTGCACTAGCAAGACTTGGACTTTTAGGTCAACGCTAGAGTGCAACTGGTGACAAGAGCGACTTAAGAGTATGGAGAAAGGATGTTAGAAATTCTATATTCAACGAAAAAGTTTAAAAAGTTATTAGGCAGAGAGAGCCAACAATTAATATAATAGGAGAGAGAGAGAGATCATTCATTCTTTGTCTCTAAGGCATGTGGTATTGTATATGTGACATTCCCCTCATGTACCGCTGCAATGCGGTATTGTAACATCTTTTTAGTTTATCATCGTGCAACTTTATAAATATTTGGATCGTTACCGTGGATGATAGTAATAGTCATAAATTTTTGGAATAGGGGATAGAATGAGTCTGGTTTTGGTACCTTAATTATAAAATGGGATAGAATAATAATCTAGAAGCTTAAGCTGTATATTAATTGAAAAGGTTCCTGGCCATATTATATGAAGTGTTCACTCGTTTCATGCCCGGTGGATTTGGGATTGTATTCCTTAGAAGGATTCTCTCCATGTCCTTAATTTTGGTCCGGATCCGATGATTATTTAGCTCTCAAAGTTAATTTTATTTAAAACTAGCCATGGGAATAAAAATAAAGAAGTTTCTCAGAAGTGTCTTTTCCCGGCAAATGAACAATTAAACTTTAGTTTTTCTACAAAATTCTTTTGCCAAATGAATATTCATAAGAAAATAGATTTCATTTTCTTTTACTTCACTTTTTCTGAGAATAACTTTCTTGTACAATATTCTTGCCAACTAAACGGAGCCATAGGGAAAGGGATGGATCAGATTCTCGCTCAATTTAGTATATAATATGATTTCTGGTTGCAAGTGTCAACCTGAATCACAATCCTATTCATGTCCCTTCCGAACGTGGAAATCGTGAAAGTATGACATCAAATTCTTGTTGCCGTCACTTCCAAACATCGAAATCATTGAAATATGAAATATGACGTCACATTATCATTCCTTCTCTAAGAGTTCTGCCATCCAAATTGAGCCTTACATGTATGTTTGCTTTTTCTTTTGGATGACCTTTATATATATGTATGTTTTGATGTTGAGGGTATGGGCCGATGGGAAACAGCTTTTGCTGGTACTTGGGGGGCTGTTAAAATCTCTGGCTAAATATTGGGGAGTGCAATAGGTTGTTCTAGCGGGAAATTCTTTGCCGGTCCCATTTTTTGCATGCTATCCCATTTAGACCATTTTTTGTAGTGCTATCCCATCCACCCTTTCAACTCATCACCACGTGCTAACAATTTTCCATGTGGGGTCAGTGTGGACGTAGTTTTTCCTCGGCTTTAATTAATTGCAGTACACAAACAACTTATTTTCATTATTTAACTTTTTTTATACAATAAAAGAGAAAACAGTACAGTACAATAGCAGCTTCCAGTAGCGAGATTCGAACGCGAACATTGGGAAATCTTGTCCACCATGCCAACCTCTTTGGCCCAAATTAAGCTTTTAATTTGTGAGACAAAATCATCCATGTCGAGGGTTGTGGCCCTTGCTCCAAGGATCATCTGAGTTAACAAGTTCCCTCTCCATCTTATGATCTGTTTGAACAACACAAATGCTTGTCAGTCACACAATATTATGGATTGTAATTTAGTAATTAATGGTCATGATTGATCATGACGTATCTCTTGGCCTCATGCCGTGAATTTTTGGTAGAGAAGAACAGATTTTTAGTCTTTTACAAAACAAATATCAATTCAATCGAACGTAAGTTGTCGTGTAAGGAACGAGAATATGGCAAATATATATCAATTAAAACACGAGTCTGATTTTGTTCACTAGTTTTAAAGGTACGAGAACATTACCCACCTCTATGATTGATTACTTCAGTGTAGTGAAACCAACTTAAAGAAATATACCCACCGAACAAACGAACTAGAGAGAGCAAAATTCTCAACTATTTAAATTTTCTTTAATAACCAGGTTTTCGGACCACTTTACCTGCAACTCAGGTTCTCAACTAATCCTCAACTACGTAAACTTACAAGGATTTAGAGCGCTAGAAGCCTCGACCAGTTCTCTGGCAGCCACTTGAAAAGCCAGGAGAATGATAGAGATCAAAATGACTCGCAAAACAACAAAAAGTTTACTTGAAGCCATGTTTCTCTCGGTATAAGGAAAGTGCGTTATGGTTCACCTTTTTTATAGCCAAAAAAGGGAAAGGACTGGCATTCATTTTCTACTACTAATTTAATGTCTTTGGCCCCAACAAGAGTTGGACTTTTGGGTCTACGCCAGAGTTTAACTGGGGACATGACTCATGAGGGATATAACATTATTTTAATTAAGCCGAGCAAAAAAAAAAAATTTATTTTAATTAAAGGATTCTCTTAGGTCCTTAATTTGGAAATAAGGATTCATTTGAGCCGCGTGGAGCTCATCCTGATCGTATTTCGCAAAATCTAAATTGTAGATTTTTTCGGCCATAGTGTGTTATCAGCGTTATAAACTAGAATAAAGCTCCATTTGCAAGGTCTGTTTGAACTAGAATAAAGCTCCATTTTAACTGATCCCATACGCAGGGCCGGCTAATGGGAGAGGTCAGGGAAGCACGTGCTTTGGCCCTCAAAAAATGTTAAAAACGAGGGCCCTCAAAATTTTAGGATCCCAATATATATGTTTGTATAAATGGCTCCCAAATTTTTTTGCACTGAGCCTCATTTACACAAAATAGGCCCAATTAAAATTTAAAAGCTACAAAATAGGCCCAAATGGTGGAATTACTCATTAGAAACATTGGGACGATAAAAAAAGAAGAAGAAAAGAAACACATGAGGAGTAATTGGTTTTTTAATGTTTTTTTTATTTTTATAATGGTGAAATTACTCTTTTGTAATGATTTTTTTATGAGACTTTTTGTAGACCACTTTTGTATGAAAAATATAAGGAGGCTTCATTCAAAAGGTTCGCTTCCGACCTCAAAAACTTATGAGCCGGCTCTACCCATACGAGTTGATAGCATCTAAAATGTTTCGAATAATAAACTCTACTAAACTCTCAAAGTCATGCCAACCCCTAGGGCTACTGGGTTCAGAAGATGAACAATCCTCCGAATTTAAAATAAAGGAAGTGGAAACGAAAATGAAAGAGAAGTCCAAGTAGAGGGCCATTACCTGCAACAAGTGGCAGTTCTAAAATGGATGTGGATTTGACTCATGAGAATGCAAAGTATGGTCCTGTTTTCTGTCATTTTCTATTTTTCAATACTAAATTTGGCTTCTCTCCGGTCCATCTGGGCCTCTGGGGTCCGATCTTGCAGTACCTATATTGCCACGTACATCGATATATTTTCCTTCATAACTAAGAGTGTCCGACCATCTTAAGTTCATCTTAACCAATCTATCGAATTGAATCCTATTATGCTAATTGAGATTCATGTAATTAATTTCCTGTTAATTGATCGATATAGTAGTAAAACTTTGTAGTTTAATTTGGATCCTATTTTAATGAATGTTCATTCTGTAACATTTTCCGAAAACAGAAGACATGTTAAATCACACATCTTTTTTTTTCCCCACATTAATGTGATCATTTAGTACGTCATACCTTTTCCTTTTATTTTTGGGCTTGAGTGGTTCTACTTCCACTGCTCACTTTGATTGCTTCCCCAATCTCACCGCTTGTCTCAACAATTAATGGTTCGGATTTAAAAACAAAAAAAAAACTCTTCCAAGAAAGAGGAAAGAGTTAACTCTTCCCTCGAAGAGTTTTTTAAAATCTGAATCGCTCAAAACACTTTTGAAACTTGAAATTGAGTACGGTGACGAGAGAGGTGATCAAAAGGAGCGGTAGGCGTACCAAACCAAAGTAAAACGCGTGATTGAAATTTGAAACTTTAGAAGACTTGTGGGATTTCCTTGTCCTTGTGTTTTGAAACTTGAGAAGATTTCCATAGGCGTAAGCTTTCCTATGGGGTTACCTTGTCCTTGTGTTTTGAAATCAATTCGATCGTCCAAGTAATTGAGTGGTCCAGTGACTCAGGCCCCGTTCTCGAAAATGAAATAAGTACTTATTTTTTAAGAAGACAATTTTAAGTTCAAAAATCATATGATTACACAAATAATTTTTGATGCAGGAAAGCGTACACGAAATTGAAAAAGGAGCAGCAAGGACAATCACAAACACAGTAGTTTTAGAGAAACTCTCTCTAAACTCTTTACAACATTCAATAATCAACTCCTTAGCCCTGAGGTGAACAACTGAATATGAAGGACGCAACTCTAACCCTAGAAAGCGTAAAATAGAGGAAAAAACAAGAGTTCTGAAAAAAGAACGGGCTGAAACGGAGTTTCCTACGAAAAATTACAAGCGAAACAAAAATAGCCCAAAAACGATTCGAAGGCCCGATCGGAGGCCCAAATGGCCTCAGAAGGCTAAAAAACACGCGGCACAGTCCTGACCGTCGGGCCATTTCAGATCGAACCCAAGTGGGCCCAAAACCAAATTCTCCAGTCAGTTATTTACGAAAAAACCTATTAGTACAAATTGGCCTTGGAATGCTTAAAGTAGTACTCCTCCTCTTTGGCTACTGCATTAATTTTCCTATCAATATGGATTTTATATGATAGATTTCATTGAGATCTTTAATATGGTGCAAAAAAAATAGAAAAATTATGTTTCATTTACATTATTTTTGAGTTTAAAAATGTAAAATAAGTACTTATTTTTTAAGAAGGTGTTCTAGAACGGGGCCTCAGTACCTCAACCACCATACAACTATATACATACGGGGGCTATTTGATGAGCTGACCTTGACAACCAATGGCTTTGACCCGTTCGTTTAAAGTTTTTGGATTTTGGATTATAATCATTATCATATTTCTTTTCAATCATTACTTTTATTTTTTTCTTTATCTCTCTCCATTCATTACCCTTATTTTCAATTATTATACTATTTCTCTCTACACTCATTATCTACAATTCCAAATCCAAAATCCCAGAACAAACGGGATTTATTTTAGGATTTGTCTCTCACCGCATGCTATCAATTCATGCGTGTGGTCAGTCTACA
This sequence comes from Rhododendron vialii, assembly GCF_030253575.1. Taxonomy (NCBI): domain Eukaryota; kingdom Viridiplantae; phylum Streptophyta; class Magnoliopsida; order Ericales; family Ericaceae; genus Rhododendron; species Rhododendron vialii. Next base: position 7,561,894 of record NC_080558.1, on the reverse strand, counting down.
CGGGTCTTTGCTTGGTTTTAGTTGGAATCATTGCTAGTCGACTATTTTCAAAATCACCCTTCCCTGTAAAAAAAATACAAATGGTCTTGGCTCGCCTCCGTGCGGGAGGTAGATCCAGGTCGCAGGCCAGTTAGCCCGACCATTATAATCCTGTTAGTATGTGGGTAAGACTTTTGAGCCTGTGATCTAAGGTGGCTCCCACATCGGGAGTTTGGGTTAAGTGTGTGTGTGTTTAAGAGGCTTTGGTTGGCTTCTTGCCATCCGAAGGTGGTTAATTCTTTCTTCTGATTACTCGCAGCATATGATTGTCGAAGTTCTTTTTTGCTCTGCTTGACGCCTCGTGTTTTGGATCCTTTAAATCTTTATAATTTATTTCCAAAGATTTAATAAATTTTCTTTGTTGTACAAAAAAAGATAAAACAATTGCCTAGTAAATGTGGTAAGTAGTCTAAGGTGTTTATCCAACTATCTGTTGGATGTCTTTCTTTTCCGGCGTATCCAAGCTCTTTATGCTAGGATGCCCTTTCTCAGTGTACCCTTTTGAGCAATATAAAATGTTTTGTTTGCTGATCAAAAAAAAAAAGGTGGTAAGTGGAATTACTCTCTAACCTTTCTGTGTAAAAAGAGAGAGACTATTTTCAGAATTAGTTGATTCATGAGGTCGGAAAATGTTTTACAAAAAAAAGTTATATGCTGAATATTCAGGCCAGAAGGTTTACCAAAACATTACATACTGCGCCCCCTGCATTTTTTGCAGCGCAAAATTTTGACAACCTAATTTCCATATATACATGCATTTCACGTGAGACAACAGGATAAATTAAGCAACCGGAGATCCTGTTGACCTCAAAGGTTAGCATGTGTGTTGTCCCCTATCTTAACCATTCATATCGGTAATTAATAGTCCGGATTTTAGGAAATCTTTTTCTGGTAAGAGTCTAACTATTCCTTGGAAGAGAAAATTCTGATCATCTAAAACACTTTTAGACGATCTGAATAAGAGACAACACACATGCATGCTGACCTTCAAAGGTCAACAGGATCCCCCATTTGTAAATTAAGGTTGCAAATTTCCATATATACTTGCATTTCATGTGAGACAACAGGATAAATTAAGGCTGAAGTTCTTCCTAAATTAATTTGTCTGAAATACAGAAAGTACTATTTACTTATCGTAACTTTTTCTGTACTTTTGCATAAAACCTTTTATTTTCAAGATAAAAAATAGTTATTTCAAACTTTTTCGTTTTTAGTGAACTCATTTTTATTTTTGTCCTACTTTTTTTTTTTAAAACTTTTTGTAGTCCTCTCAATGAGACAAATAATTAATCGAAAGATTGACGTAAATCTAACTAAAATTCAAAAAGGGCGACTAGAAATACCAAAACATTAATTCAGGAACAATGGGTCCTAAATTAATGTTATACGGACCTCGTTTGGATAAGTCTTTCATTTAATCAACTCATTAAATATTTTTGTTTAGACTACATCAATTATTTTTTTCTAAATAGAGCAACATCAAATATTCAAAACACAATGGTGCATTTTGACTAAACCATGCTTCACAAAAGTGACGTACAACTTAATTTATTTTTACATTTTCACCCAATTGAAGCAGAATTAGAAAAACAAAAACCCAGTATAGTAGCCTGCAGTACAAAGATTCATTGCCAACTTCGGGAGATCGCTTACGCCAACCTCTTCGTCTTGAATTCTGCTTGAATTTGTGAAACAGAATCATCGACATCAAGGATTGTGGCCTTTAGACCATGGGTGATCATATGGCGAAACGTCCAACTTCTTCATCCGATGATCTGCTTGAATAACACAAATTACATGTAACTATGTTGGTCGAACAACATGTTAATTATTTAAAAGCCTGGATTTTCTAATTAACCCCAATGTTCCAGAAACCTTCTTAAAAAGTAAACAACTTATTTCACATTTTCAAACTCAAAAATGATGGAAATGAAAAATAAATTTTTGATTTTTTTTTTCATCGTTTAAAAAATCTCAATGAGATCTATCAAATAAAATCGATAATGCTAAGAAAATTATTTGCTTAAACACCTGATTTTTGAACTTGAAATTGCCTTCTTAAAAAATCAGTACTTATTTGGGTTTTTGGAACGATTCTTCTTCTTCTTTTTGTTTAAATATGGATTTTACCAAATGTAGTCTGATAAGTGCCAAAATATACATATTTTGGCCCTTCAAACTACATTTGTTAGTCATTTATTTTTGTTAATTGATTTTTATTTTGTTCTTTTGTTGTTTATAGGTTGTTCGAGCCCGTTGTCCGAGACTTTGAATAAAAAGAAGATTTTAAAGAAGTTTGGGGTTAAAATGCGAAATGATCCAAAATCGGGTGGTTCATTTATTATTTCCTGAAGTTCAAGGGCCTTTGTGTGATTAAGGTTTTCAATTCCTATATAAACACTTTACCAACCAATTGACTTTAGGGCTCCCTGTCGGCAGCCCGTGGAAAGAAAAGAAAAAGTCAAAAGCAGCTTTAGCTTTTGGAAAAAAACTAATCGGCAGCAGTTTTTGAAAAAAAACGGTCGACAGCTAATTTTGAAAAAAAAGGGGCGGCTGTCAGCGGAAAGGAGGCTGCAGAGATCTCTTTAAAGAGGGGAGCCAGGGAGAAAGAAAAGGAGATATACACACGGAAGAAAAAGAAAGGAACGGGGGGCTGCCATCAGGATTCTTTTTTTTCACGCCATTAGAGAACGAAAGGCCGAGACCGGCGGAGATCAAGAGGAACGTGGCTGCCGTTCTTTGTTCCCAGTATGGTTTATTTTTCCTCCGATTTTTTTTCTTTCAAGTTTTTTTTATGCTTTGTTTAATTACTCATACTTCAGTAACTTATTTTAATTTCCGTTCTTAATAAAAGTTGTATGTTTATTTTTGTTTGGTTTAGATTCTGTGTTTATTTTATATCTTGCGTAATAGAATCATGTTTCAATTTAGGGTTTCTTTTGTTTATTGCATAATGATTAGTGAGTAGTTATATAGGTAGGGTCGCGGGGTGATTAGCACGCCGTGATCAGTTCGGGTATTGCTCTTTTTATCAGACAATGTAAAAATGATTTAAGATTGGAAAAATACTTCCCACGGACGAATCTGGGCATTGTCGGAGCCCTTGTGAACGGGGGAATGGGGATCCAAAACCCATTCTCCGCTGCGCATAGGTATATGGCGACCCTAAGGTTTCGCATCTTGCGGGGTATCTTTTCAATCCAAAATTGAACGTTTTTAAGAATACCAAATTGAGCAGGTTGATCTGGACTGGTTACGAGTGCTATGAACCCTACGACTGTACCTCTTTTTAATTATTTGAAAAGAAAAAGTTATTTTTCTTAAGTTTTAGTTAATCTCAAACAAAACAACAAGGGGTGGCTACCTAAGAGCTAATTTTAATTCTACAACCCGAATTTTTAGTCAGCACACATCACCGTCTCTGTGGATTCGACTCCGGACTTACCGGATATTATGCTGCGTCGATCTCCGCCCTACGCTTGGGGCAACCCATTAATTTAGGACTAGGAAATCGGTCAAGCATAGTCACATTTCGACGCCTCAACGAATTCGTAGGAGACCAATTTCACTATCTACCATTGGTGGCCATAGTTTAAAATCAAGTAAATTCCTTATAAACTAGCCCCACAAAAATCAATGGCACCTGAAGGCCTGGAATGCAAAATTTAATTATAAGGGAACAAATCCCTAATCTGAGGTTCTTGACGTCGGGTTTCAAAGTTATGTAAACTTACAATGATTTTGATTGCTGAAAATCTCGACCAGTTCCCTAGCAATCACCTGAAAAGCCAAGAGAATGATAGAAATCAGAAGGACTTGCAAAACAACAACAATCTTACTTGAAGCCATCTTTCTATCTAACCAATAAGAAAAGTGGCAATTAGGGTTCACCCTTTTTTATAGCCAAAAAGATACTATAAGGCTGGGATTCATTTCCTACCAATATATTATATAATGTCTTTGGCACTAGCAAGACTTGGACTTTTAGGTCAACGCTAGAGTGCAATTGGTGACAAGAGCGACTTTTAAGAGTATGGAGAAAGGATGTTAGAAATTCTATATTCAACGAAAAAGTTTAAAAAGTTATTAGGCAGAGAGAGCCAACAATTAATATAATAGGAGAGAGAGATCATTCATTCTTTGTCTCTAAGGCATGTGGTATTGTATATGTGACATTCCCCTCACGAACCGCTGTAATCCGGTTTTGTAACATCTTTTTAGTTTATCATTGTGCAACTTTATAAATATTTGGATTGTTACCGTGAATGTTAGTAATAGTCATAAATTTTTTTAGATTTACACACTGATTTTATGCCATTTCTACAGATTTTCTCTCTCTAAAACCCGTCTCCACTCTCTACCTTCTGCATATAGGGTTTTCGTTTGGGGGGGCGGCGCCCGCCGCTAGCCTCTCCCCTTTTCTTCTCTCATCTCTCTCTCTATCCATCTTTCTTCCTTCCCCATTCCCCTCTGATCTATTCCCTTTCTCTTATTCACAAAACGATTGGCTCTGCAACCGAGTGGGCGGCGATGGCGGCGGTTGGGTGATGCTGTGTTCGTTTCTCGGCATCTGTTTCTTCCAATCGTTTTTGGGAGTCCTTTGATATCGCTTCACGGCGGTTGGGTCCTGGATCTGGCGTTGATGGCGGCTGGTATGGCTCCTCCTCCTCTTTCTCCTCTCTCTCCTCTGTTTTTTCGAACCCCTGCCCTCCGATCCTGCTGTTCGCCTGTTTCGATCTCGGTCGTGATTCTCCTGTTCGGTTCTCCGGTTGGCGGGTTGCTGGACTCACTGACTTTTGCCTAACGGTAGGGGCTTTCCTGAGGGGGTTTTCGCGTCCGGCGTGGCTCCCGCCTGGGTCTTTGTCGGTGGACCTGGGTTTTGCTTAACGGCTTGGTCGTAGCTTCCGCGGTTGCTTTGGTTCGTTGGGCTTCGTTTTGCTCCGTCGTTGGGTGACCAGTGGTGGTTTGGTGGTGGACGATGGTGGCTGACGGGTGGTGGGTGTTGTGCATCCTGATCGGATGGGCGGCGGTGGGCGGTGGTATGATCTGCTGTGGTTGTGTTCGGATGTGGTTTGCTGCTCCGTTGGGTTGCCAATGGTGGTTTGGTGGTTGGCGGAGTGGTTGACCGGCGGTGGGGGCGGCTGAGATCTAGGGTAGGTTTTGGTTTTCTTTCGGGCTGGGCTGTATTGTTTTATCTAGGCTTTTTGGCTTTTTGGCTCTTTGGGTGTTTTGTGTTTCATTGTATTATCTGGACTCTTGGGCCCTTAGGTGTTTGGGCTTCGGCCCTTTGGGTGTTTTTTCCAACTTTTGGTTGGAATCCTCTTTCTCCTTAAATAAAATGTTTGCTTCGCCTTTCAAAAAAAAATAGTCATAAATTTTTGGACTAGGGGAGAGAATGAATCTGGTTTTGATACCTTAATTATAAAATGGGATAGAATAATAATCTAGAAGCATAAGCTATAGATTAATTGAAATGGTTCCTGGCCATATTATATGAAGTGTTCACTCGTTTCATGCCCCGTGGATTTTGGATTGTATTCCTTAAAAGGATTCTCTTCATGTCCTTAATTTTGGTCCGGATGATTCTTTCTGGCACTTGGAGCCCACCTTCATCACAATAGTTCTCAGATCAAGAGCAGTAGGCGTAGACTTTTCTCTATATATATATATATATATATAGACACACACCAAACCAAAGAAAAACGCGTGATTGAAATTTGAAACTGGAGAAGACTTATGGGGATTTCAATTCTTTGTGTTTTGAAATCAACTCGGTCGTCCAAATTGAGTGGTGTGTCTCAATACCTCAACCACGTACCATACGACTAGATATGTACGGGGACGGGGCTATTTGATGAGCTGACCTTGAACATGCATATTGCCATAGTTTTTTTTTGACAAGGTATCCGAACTAATTTACGTGCATCTCGATTAATCTGATAGACTAATCCCACCATTACTAACGAGGACCCCATTTATAGTCCGAAAAGTCTATGAGTACATACATTCATGTACGTACACCAAGCATATACGTATGCATTTTGGATCCGCTTCAGGTCTCACAAAAGTGATCCGAGTTGTTCATTTTGTTTAAAATAGTTTGTTTTTTTTTTTTTTTGCTCGGAAAATAGTTTGTTTTTTTTTGTTTAAAATAGTTTGTTTGCGGACCATATTAACAAATTAACTCAATTCGATATCGGTAAAGACCTTTACAAAATATCTAACTTTGCTATAGAATTCAGGCATGAATTCTAAAGTAAAGTACTTGGATGTTTCCTTATTAATACACCAAAAGCACTACTGCCACATCACATTTTGCTAATACACACTAAATTTCATAAATGACACACTAAAATTTACTTATGTCACACACCATCTTTTTTGGTTAGAAATGCATAGAAGAAATTAAATAGGCAATGTCCTATCAAAAAACTTATTTAGGTGTTCATCGATCCTAGTGATTTTGAATACTTATGTTCCCATGCTGACTAAAACTTACTTCAATGTCCGGATGATTCACCTTAATCATAATAGTACACAGATCAGTGTTTAGATTAAAACTTACAATAATTCAATAATTGTAGCCCTCCAATTTTAAAGATAAATATGATTAGATCGTGGGTATATGATCATATCGGAGTAGTCGTAGTTTTCTTGAAAAATATTTATTTTCGATTTGCAAGATGAACTGGATTTTCAGATTCAAATAAGGGAATGTACCACTCTTGACCCAAAACAAATTGAAAGAGAAGTCCAAGAAGAGATCATTTACCTTCAACCATGATGCACTTATCTTAAAATATATATTTAGTCATGCCAAAGTTCATACTGATAAGATTTTCATAGATGCATGATCAGAACAAATTTATCTTCTATGTGAGTTAGTTTTTTCTTGTTCTAATAATTTATTTATCGACATTCTATTAAGCATGGGTTTTGATATCATTATTTTTGACATAAATACTTTATATAGTGAACGTTTATTATTATTAAAATGATGGAGCCTAGCTATATGCTAATAAGGCAAATCTTTTGTAATTATTATTATAAGTTTGGCTGTAAAATATATGGTAGTGTGCCTAGATTTCTCTCTCTCTCTCTCTCTCTCTCTCTCTCTGTGCCTAGATTTCTCTCTCTCTCTCTCTCTCTCTCTCTCTCTCTCTCTCTCTCTCTGCCTAGATTTCTCTCTCTCTCTCTCTCTCTCTCTCTCTCTCTCTCTCTCTCTCTCTCTTACAATTATCATTTTTCAGTGCCGCATGTTACTATTAGTGGTGGTGGAGCGAACTTTGAATAATAGCCACAAGAGGAAAGCGTGCAAGAGGACAACATGTTACGTGTTGGGTGAATTTGAGCCGTCCATGCTCGATAATGGATACTGTCATGACGGGGCCAACACGCATACTGTCATGCACCCACCAGTTCAATTTGAATTAGAGGGCTAAAAGACTGGACCAGTTCCCTAGGCTAGAAGGTTTACCAAAAAAAATACATATTGCACGCGCCCCCTTCTTTTTTTGCAGAGAAAATTTTTGATTAGCCTAGTTTCCATATATACTTGGATTTCATGTGAGACAACAGGATAAATTAAAGTTGAGTTCTTCCTTAATTAATCTGTCTTAAATACAGTACGAACTATTTACTTCTCGTAACATTTTGTGTCATTTCGGATAATTTTTTTTAGGAGTAGTACTATATATCATTGATCAGCTCACCGAAATGAATCATAAAACTATAAGAAATTATAAATTAATTTGAAAAAAAAGTTCAGATTGGATTACACTGACGAAGACAGAAAGTAATTGTTGTCTATGGGAAAAAGTAGTTGTTTCAAACTTTTTTTTAACTCGATTTTGCTTTTGGTCCTTTTTTTTTTTTACTTTTTATACTCATGTCGTCGAGATGAATAATTAAGCAAAACATTGACATAAGGGTAACTAAAATTTGGAAAGGATGACCAGAAATACCAAATCAATAATTCAGAAGCAACGGGCCCTTATTGTATTACAGACCTCGTTTGGATCGTTCTTTCATAAAAATCATCTCGTTAAATATTTTTTTTATAGATAAATTGTTTTTGCTAAATAGAGTCCGTGACATCAACTATTTCAAACCACAATTGTGCAATTGGACTCAACCATGCTTCACAAAAGTCACATACAACTTAATTTATTTGTACATTTTCACCCGATAGAAGCAGAATTAAAAAAGAAAAAACAGTATAGTAGCCTGCAGTACTAAGATTCGAATACCAACTTCGGGACATTGCATCAGTCACGCCAACCTCTTTGTCTCGAATTCAGCTTGAATTTGTGAGACAGAATCATCGATGTCAAGGATTGTGGCCGGTAACCCATGGGTCATCATATGGCGAAACTTCCAACTTCTTCATCGTATGATCTGTTTGAATAACACAAATAACATGTTAGTCAAACAATAGCCATGTTAATTTGAAAGCCTGATTTTTCAAATGAGGTATCTCTTGGCCTCATGCCACTAAATCTTGGATATGGTACTAATTGGACAAGTATATTCTTTATGTTTGGGGTATAACGTGGATTTGATCAAATGTTGTCATGTTGGCACCTCGACTAATTTGTAGGAGACCAATTTCACCGTTAGTGGTGGCCGATTTAAAATCGGGTAAGTTATCCGTAAACTGACCCCACAAAAATTAATGGAGACACCTGAAGGTTTCGAACTTGAATTGGAAAGGGAGCAAATCCTTAATCCTAGGTTGTTGACCGCCAAGCCAATACGTTTGGTTTCTAAGCTATATATGTAAACTTACAATGATTTAGAGCGCTGGAAGTCTCCACCAGTTCCCTAGCAACCACCTGAAATGCCAAGAGAATGATAGAGATCAAAAGGACTTGCAAAACAACAACAATCTTACTTGAAGCCATCTTTCTAGCTAAATACAAGAAAAGTGGCAATTAGGGTTCACCCATTTTATAGCCAAAAACATTCTGTAGGACTGGCATTCATTTTCTACCAAGATACCATAATATCTTTGGCATTAACAAGACTTGGACTTTTAGGTCATCGCCAGAGTGCAAGACAGGTGACAAGAGCGACTTAACAATATTATGGAGAAGAGAGCCAACAATATATTAGGTGAAGAGAGCCAACAATATATTAGGTGATCACTAACTCTTTGTGTAAGCAATGTGCATGGTATTGTTTCAATTCATAAAGCGAAAAATAATACTTTAAAAATAAGAATCTTAATTAGCGGAATTAATATTATTCCTCTGGTAAAAAAAACAATGAGAATAATATTGACATTAGATGGTATCATTTTAAAGATAAATGTGATTAAGTCGTGGGTATATGATCATCGGATTAGTCGTAGTTATTTCAAGAATATTTATTTTCGATTTGCAAGATGAACTGGGTCCTCAAATTCAAATAAGGGAATGTTGACATTTGACCCAAAACAAATTGAAAGAGAGGTCCAAGGAGTGGGCATTACTACTTCAAATGGTTTGGCCAAGTGGTTGTGAGAAAACAATAAATGTTTCTTCATGGAGTCACGGGTTTCATTCTCACGGAAGCCAAACATTACAAACGTAGCTTGGGGCCATTGGAAGTTATACCCGGTCATTACCTCTAGGGCCCTGGAATTAGTCAAAGTGCGTGCAAGTTGGCCTTGACATCCGGTTATAAAAAAAAAAAATGGTAGTGTGCCAAGATTTTCCTCTCTCTCCCTTATTTTTTATGTATCTTCTTGTTAGTGGTGGCCGTTGAGGTTAAGGTTGCCCTATGCATTGAATTGACCAAAGAAACACAAGTGATTGCAATTTGAAACCTCAGTTAAAGACTTATATGGAGTTCGGAATCAACTCCACCAAAATCGACTTTAATATTTTTCTCCATCTTCGACAAAAACAACTTTTTGATTCAACTGTGGCTGCGGAATACTAGTAAGGATTAGGCCAACTTTGAAAAGATCTTCTCCACAAGCTCGCTTTCCAAAAATAATAATAATAATGTTCTGCATAAGCTCATGATCAATCCCCCAAGTTAGTGGTGGGGGAACGAACTTAATTTGAATGGAGTACTAATAACTACAAGAGGAAAAGGTACAAGGATTTAGAGGGTTCAAAGACTGGACCAGTTCCCTAGCAGACACCTCAAAAGCCAAGAAAGTTTTACTTAATGTTTAGGAAAGAAAGTTTTACAGAATGTTTAGCACTTTTCGTGCTTAGCGAAAATCCTCAAGGCGTGAGGTGTGAATGCGGGTTAGTTCCTGCGACCGCCACTGAGTGTTGGGTATTTCTCCAATTTTACTGCCAAAACTAGCTAGGACTAGCATCCATTCTCTACTAATTCAATTGTCTTCAGTCCTAACAAGACTTGAACTTTTTGATGGCTCGATGCCGCCAGTGTGGAATCGATGACAAGACATCCAGCCCGTAGAGCATCTCTGACCCATCTCTCACTCTTTCTCTATTTTGGAGAATCAAAAAGACATAATTTATTTATGGAAAAATCTACAATACACATTTCTTAAAAGGGTTTACCATATGGATCTATTTTATGGTTCATTCATAACATTTTAGTGTTGCTTCGTTCGCTCCGATATAAAGAATAACGTCTCAATCGTAGGGCTTAATACGTCAATTGAAGCATAATAATTCGGAAGATCGGAATCGTACCCACGGGAATAATTAATACGGCTTTGCTGGATTTGTAAATGTAAGCTCAGATTTTCGGCTTTTAGACAGCCAACTTGGTTTTATGTTTGTAGTGGAAGGCAAAATTGAAAAGCGAATAAACTAAGATAAAAAGCAGGTTAGATCTAGGAATTATTAATACTCACGACTCAAGTTAAACTACATTTCTCACCCAATTACGCGGTTCAGGATACACAATTAAGGTTCCCAAATCGGAAAATAGGATGGTTCGATTACCAAGCTAGCTCAAGAATTTATTTAGCAAATGCCTCGTGCGACAGAGCTCCAAGCATCATGTGTGGTAAGGAGGCGATGCTCTTACCTACACATGATCAAGGAGATTAACACCTTAGCGATTTGACAAATAAACTCGAACCTCACATCGATTCTCGAACCAAAGGTTTAAACTTTATAGTGAAAAATGCAATTCTACTTGAGCCATGAGGTGTTAGTCACCTCATGACCTAACCTTGAAAAACTACTCACACATATCTATTGAAATAAGAGCAAACAAAAATTTACTTAGCATAATTGAAATAACAACGCTAGAAGAAAATTAGATTAAGCGATAGATCGAGGGATTCGCTACAACTTTTATGAAGACAAGAGTAACAAAAACTAACTAATTAAGACAGAAAAATAAAAATTTAATCTGAAAAATGAAGAACAACCAAGAATAATTCAAAATCTAGATCTAGATCTAAAAATTAATGTAATCAAATCTATTCCACTTTTTTGTACAAAGTGACATCATAGCTTTTATATCTTCCAAGTACGAGCACAGAATATTCTCCAAGATGCTCCAAAGTCACTCTCCTAAAGCCATCGGCATCGATGGAGAAAGGCTTAAAGCTGCTGCTAAAAGTCTCGGCATCGATGTAATGTGAAACTTCCCATCGATGCCGAGATAGGTAAGGAACTGGTCACTAAGTACTTCGGCATTGATGTAACATGATACTTTCCATCGATGCCGAAGTGCTTAACTACAGCAATTGGTCTTGCTCGCTGCTTTGTCTTGCTTTGGCAAGTCGTCAGGTCGCCTTCGGGTCTTGACATGGCTTGGACCTTAAAAACACCTGTTAATAGGCAAATTCCTACAAAACAAGGCTACGCTACCTCATGAGCAAACGCAATTAAAAACCACTAAATTAACGAAAGAAATAACTAAAACTAGACAACTAGCGCACCCTTAATTGTAATATCGGGTGCTTATCAAGTGTGTTTCTTAACTTTTGTTCTAAATTTATAATCTTTCAGTAGTACGATTTGTAACATTTTCATTACGATTTATAATATTTTGGTGTATCTCGTAACCTTTATAAAATTCATAACTTTTTAGCAATACGATTCGTAACATTTTCTCTACAATTCATAATATTTTGGGAGGTCCCAGATAGGAGGTGTGTATTGTAGTCTTTGTTTATAAACGGTACTGTTTGGAGCACAACACTATTTACACACACACACTATAATATTCCCAATTCTCCAAGATTTTTCAAATACACATTCATTTCGTTTTAAAACCACAAGTTTCCCTCCAAATTTGTAGTTTTTTATTGGGATAGATTTTGATATATCAAAGATGGTCGCATTCTGAAGCTATTGTCGTTACCCTTTAAACGGTATCATTTTTCATACTCCATCGAATCTATAGGTATATTGAGCTATTTGCAATTTACATAAATCCATTTTGTGAGAGTGTTTTCCACATATGGTACTCAATCTTCAGTCTCCGTTTTGGAGCCTTTGCATTTTATATTGTCACATCCATTCTTTCCTTTTGAAGTTTCGGTCTTTTGGAGATGGGTTCGAGATGCTCTTAGAGTTTCACAATTGTATATTGGGATCTTTACATATATGCAAGTGTGATTACTTGACCTACAGATCCTTAGATATATACTACTCCCTCCGTCCCTTTTTAAGTGTCCTGCTTCGTAACTCTAACTTATTAAAAAGACATCATCATTACACCTTTCACATCAACTTTTTCCTCCACTTTCCCTACTTACCCATCATTATTACACTTTTACTCACTAACTTTTCAAAATAAAATCTACTTTTAGGGACAAAATAGACAATACACCAACTTTTACCCCCCTAACTTTACAAAATGGACACTTATTAAGGGACAGCCCAAAATGGAATACTGGACACAAAAAAAGGGACGGAGGGAGTAGCGTTTATGCCCGTTCAATAGACGGAAAAAAGGAAGAAGTTACATTGGTATTTTTCAATTTTGTGTATTGAAAGTGCAGAACGATAGCTGATGAAAAACGTAGTGATTTTTTTTTTCACGGTCCCATGCTTGAAGAGAAAGGGTAGTTGAAAACATGGGTAAGCCAGACGTGGAGTGCCAGTTTTACCTTGCCATGGTCCCATGGAGTTCCTATTTGGAACCGTCACAACTCTGCTTCAGAGAACAGGTAACTGTCGGAAGTGAGCACGTGGGTTTGTTGCGGCTAAGGTATTTTACTCTGTTGCCCATACAGTTATTGGGCGCTAAGGGGAAGTGAATCAATCATTCTACCTCCACGTCCAAACACACACCCATTTACACACCCTCACTTACAAAAGAGGTGGAGCCCGCACACACTACACAACCAGTGTGTATGAGCCCCACCTCTATTTTGAGTGAGTGTGTGTAAATGGGTGTATATTTTGGTGAGGAGTTAGAATTTTTGAACTGGAATAACCCTTTTTTTTTATGAGGGGTGATTTTGTCACTTTCCTTTTTGTTAATGTCACTTTCCTTTATGTCTTTATTAAATAATTTATTTTGTGAGAGAATGGAGTGACATTAACAAAAAAAGGAGTGGCAAAATCAATTCTTTTTTTATCTAATAAAATTTATTTCCTAAAATCTCTCTTCATAGACATTGGTATTTTTTTTCGGCTTATCGGACAGGCACAATGCTATGTAATAAAAAAGATAGTTTAATTTTTTTTTTCACGATCCCATATTCCATGCACGCGTGGTAGCATTTTTTCCATTATATCTATATGATAACATATAATGGTGTGCTCGCTTGCACGGGATAAAAAATACATTGTGATTTTTTCTGCTCTCGTGTATTGAACGGGCACATCGCTAGTTGATAGAATAAAACTTTAATGAGAATTTGTTATCTCGTGCATCAAACAGTCACAACTCTAATTAGTACAATATATAATTTTAAAAAACATCGATATAGATTTTGAAAAATAAAAAAAGTACGATTTTTATTTATCATTACTTTGTTGTACTACTCTTTAAAACTCAACTCCTGTTCATTTAAAAAAAAAAACCTCAATTCCTTCCTTCCCCTAAAATATCTCCCCCACCCCACCCTATATTCTCTCCCCCCCTCCCCCACGTTTTTTTCTACTCTCTCACACACACACACACACGTCTCTCTCTCTCTCTCTCTCTCTCTCTCTCTCTCTCTCATATTTTTGTTGTTAGACGTATCTCATATTGCTTATCTAAGCCACCCAAGCTTGGTTAATAAATTCTAAAGGTTACTTCACCAATTGCCAATTGATTTTATGTTGGAACTCTCCAAGAAATCTAACATAGTATCAGATCGAGCTAGGTCTTAGGTGGCCTTACATCTCGTGGTAAAGTCTCTGTTGCCCGACTCAGTCAGTCACCTCCACGTGCATCCGAGCTGCATGTGAGGGAGAGTGTTAAATTTGTCCCACATCGCTCATCTAAGTCACCAAAGCTTGGTTAATAAATTCTAGAGGCTATTCCACCTATTGCCAATTTGTTGTAGGTTGGAACCTCCAAGAAATCTAACATTTGTAAATTAAAAAAAAATAGGAAAAAAAACTGAAATAGTCCCTGTAGTTAAGTGTTTGTGTCAATTTGGTCCCTGTAGTTATAATTGGCTCGATTTACACTCTGTACTTTCCATTTTGTTTCAATTTGGTCCAATTACTAACTTCCGTTAGTCCGCCGTTAGTCCTTTAAACAGCAAAATCATCTGGCCCCCTTTTTTTGGGTTAAAACAGACTCGTTCCGCTAAATAAGCCAACTGGCTTTTTTTTTTAATCCTTATTCAAGTTTTTTCGTATTTGTTAGTTTTTTGGGGGTTATTGCATCGTCATGACGAGAGAAATATAAAAAGTAAAAAATTATTATCGAAATTCAATTTTTTTTGAGTAAAGACGAAAAAATTAACTTATTGGCTTATTTTTGTCTTTATTTAAAAAAATTAGGTTTCGATCGTAATTTTTTACTTTTTAGATTCCTCTTGTCATGAAGATGCAATAATCCCTAAAAAATGACAAAAAACTAACAAATACGAAAAATATTTGAATAAGAACAAAAAAATAAGCCAGTTGGCTTATTTAGTTGAACAGGGTTATTCATTCCCCTCTTGCCCTAACATATCTCTAAATCAAAACACAGCTCATTTTTCCATTCTCCATTGATAAGGAGGCACCTGAGAAGAAATTTGATTATAATTTTCTGCAAAAAATTGCCCTCAAATTCATCATTTTCATGATCAGCTATGAAGTATCATAACCACTGGTATTGTCTACCTGTTCAACTTGTGGACAAATACTAAGATGCCTTATTTTTCT
Source organism: Rhododendron vialii (assembly GCF_030253575.1). Classification (NCBI taxonomy): domain Eukaryota; kingdom Viridiplantae; phylum Streptophyta; class Magnoliopsida; order Ericales; family Ericaceae; genus Rhododendron; species Rhododendron vialii. The sequence goes on along the minus strand of NC_080558.1, from coordinate 7,546,610 downwards.
GCATAGTACTAAAAATGCATATAGAACCATGTCCAAAAGTCACAACATGATATACAACATGATATAGATTCAAAAGTCACAATATGATAAAGAACCATGTCCAAAAGTCAGAGTATTACATAAACTCAGTTCCAAATTTAGTAAGTCATAACCTAATACATAGACATAGCAAATCACTCAACTAAGTTACAATAAACCTAACTTAACAGCCCAAGTGGTTACAAAGAATAGGGCCATGTCATTCCATTCATTTTTCTATACTTGGCTCATGCACTGATTCTTGACTAGGAATGTTGAAAAATAAACCTAAGCCAATTTTTTCGTCTTTATTAAAAAAATTGAATTTCGATCATAATTTTTTACTTTTTAGATTTCTCTCATCATGATGATGCAAAAACCTCCAAAAAATTGACGAAAAACTAAAAAATACGAAAAAAAATTGAATAAGGATAAAAAAATAAGCTAGTTGGCTTATTTAGCCGAACGGGTCTGTTTTAACCCCCAAAAAAGGGGGCCATATGATTTTGCTGTTTAAAAGACTAACGGCAGACTAACGGAAGTTAGTAATTGGACCAAATTGGAACAAAATGGAAAGTACAGAGTGTAAATCGAGCCAATTACAACTACAGGGACCAAATTGACACAAATACTTAACTACAGGGACTATTTCAGTTTTTTTCCCAAAAAAATATATCGAAACTCTAGAAAATCAGGGATGAAGGTTTGGAGGATTTTTTTTGATAACCGAGAAATATCCCTACAGACGAGCCACAATTGAACCCGACTGCGCAACCCATTGGTAGTATAATTGGATATTGATAGATAGATGTACACACTCATTCAAATCCACGGTATATATATATATCCACACTAGATTTACTTAATTCAACCCATTGGTAGTATAATTTTCTGTCAACTATAGCTTTGGTGATACATGTCCCTAATTGAAGAGCTCTTTTGGATGAGTTTAAATTGTTTCCACCACACGTGGAAAAGGTGGGTTTTGCACTACTGCTGCTATTTGTGGATCCCATCTGTGGATCCCATCGTACATTTATTGTACAAATCAGAATCGTTTATCTTGCAGCATATTGATCGGACTTCAATCAATATGTCAAAAATTGAATTTTGGTTTATAAAATAGACAACTATAGACAGTTTGACTTTAAAATAATCTACCGTCCATTTTATAAATCAAAATTTAATTTTTGATATATCTATCAACGTCCAATCAAACTAATTTTCTGCAGATATACTGATTTGCGGGCTATACAAGATGAACGATTCATATTAGAACAAAAAATGTTCGGTGGGGCCTACAAGTGGTGGCGGAAACACCATGGTTTCCACCTATGGCGGATGGAATTTAATCCCCTTTTGGATAAGTCTTTTCAATAAAACTCATCTAGTTATATCTTTATTTGTATCACATCATAATTCTTTGTAAATTTAGTTACATGACTATTACTACAAGTTCCAAACCACAAGGGTGCAATATTAATTTGGAGCACTAAAGTATGCATGTTTCGCAACAATTCATAAAGAACATTATTTTAATTCCACGTTTTTACAACTGATAGGAGGAGAATCAAAAAAAAAAAGAAAAAGAAAAGAAAAATAGTAGTATTAGCTAGCTTGCAATAGTGAGATTCAAGTGCGAGCATCGCCTCGGGACATCTTAATCACCAAGTCAACCCCTTTTGTCTTGAATTATGCTCGAGTCGTTGAGGCAAATCATCCATGTCTAGGGATTGTGGGGCCATGGATTATCCGCTCTATTGCCCGTGATCAGCTCTCTGTCCATCTTATGGTCTGTTAATTGGAAAACACAAACTACATGTTAATCTTAGTCACACAATATTCGTAGTAATTTAAAGGCTTTCACAGAGGTCAGGAGGTGCTGCTACGAGAAAGGAGGTTAGTAATTCAACTCCTCCTCTCATGTGTTAATTTAATTATTCTAACAAACTGACTTTCGCCGATCCAAAAGAAGTAAATTTAAATGCTTGATTAATCACCGAGGTATTGCCATGAAATTTGGCACATTGTTATAAAAAATGCTAATAGCAACCCAATGGACTGTCAATAAGATAAGAAAATGACCACAAAAAAAAAAAAAAAACCAGTATTCTATGTGTTTGCCTTGAAAAATGTTAAAAATATTGTATCGGAAATTAACTATGGTTTTTTAAATATTCTTCTTTTCTTTTTGACAACCTAATGGGCTGTGAATAGTGTAATCAATATTACTCCCTCTATCCTACAAAGTTGTACGAAACTGCATGTAATTTTTAAACTCAAAAATAATATGTATATATACTAAAATAATTCCAAAATAGATGAAACTAACTCAAAAATAATGTTGGAGGTTTCGAACGTAAAACCTAAGAGGGGTCAAGATCCTAAGTTTTAGACCTTAACCACTAATCGGGCAACTTGTGGGTTATGTAAACTTACAAGAATTTAGAGCGCTGGAAGTCTCGACCAGTTCCCTAGCAGCCACCTGAAAAGCCAAGAGAATGATAGATATCAAAAGCACTTGCAAAACAACAAAAAGCTTACTAAAGCCCATTTTTTCTGAGTCTAAGGAAATGGCAAGTAGGGTTCACCCTTTTACAGCCCCAAAAATGTATGGCATTCATTTTCTTCGAATTTGTTGTATTTGGTACCAAGAAGACTTGGACTTTTGGGTCAACGCCCAAGTTCAATGGGTGATAAGAGCCATAGAAAAAAATGGCAAGTAGGGTTCACCCTTTTATAGCCCCAAAAATGTATGGCATTCATTTTCTTCAAATTTGTTGTATTTGGTCCCAAGAAGACTTGGACTTTTGGGTCAACGCCCAAGTTCAATGGGTGATAAGAGCCATAGAAAACAATGTTTAAAAAGAGAATGCTAAAATGCTAGGCTCGTTTATCTAGCGAGCCGAGTTTTCAACAGCTCGAGCTCGAGCACGTTTATCTAACGAGCTAATATGCTAGGCTCAAGCTCGTTTGTTTAGCATCCGAGTTAAGCTTGAACGAGCTTTCTTGACTCGAGCGGCTCGGGTCGCGAGCCTCTCAGCTCGTTTGCTGCCCTGGTTGTGGAGAAATAGTACTGTAGATTTTCGGTTTGCAGAATTTTCTACTCATTTGGACCTCTGAAAAAAAGTTTGATCATATCCTGGAAGGCACTTTCAGAAAACATCTCTTGTAACAAAACCTTATTTTCAAACGTGAATGTGATCATTGAATGCGTCATATATACCCTTGTCCTTTTATTTCCAGTCTTGTTTTTATATCTTCTTTACTTCTTGTTTGGTTGTTGGGCATGCCGGTTGCCCATATGGCATTGAACACGCCAAAGAAGTAGACTCATGGCATGGGGCTCATCAAACTGGCTTCTTTTCTCCTCCATCTTTTACAAACAATTTTGCTTCATTTCAAGGTTATGGTCCCATATATATTGACAAGATCTTCCCCATAAGCTCGTCAAACTCCAACCTAAGTCACATATAGCGCAGGCGGGAGCATGAGAGCGTCCCTCAAAAATCTTCAAAACAACTAAAAAATCCGTCCACGCAAGGATTGAGAGCCGAGCGCAGAGCTGTGTGATTGAGAGCTCAAACGTAGGCCATTTTAAAAGATTACGTGACTAGGCATCAAACACACAATTATTGGTGGTGGAATGATCAGTGCCAAAATATACATATTTTGACCCTCCAATCTATATTTACTAGTCTTTAATATTTGTTAATTGGTATTTATTTTGCGTTTTTATGTTTACAGGTTGTTCGAGCTCAATTTTCATGATTTTTGGGTAAAGATGGAAGTTAACAAAAGTTTTGAATTGAAGTGCGAAGTGCGTTAGAACTTTAGTGGTCAATTTAATATTAGATAAAATCCTAAGGGACCATTATGTAATTAATGCATGCAGTTCCTATAAAATCAAAACCTAATACCTACTGACTAAAAAGCAGCTTTTGAAAAAGGTTTTGACTGCGGCAGCTTGGAAAAAAGGGAATTAATTCCCGTAGAAAAGAAGAAAGAACGGGGTTGTTGTGAGACCGTTCCAGAAATTTTTTTAAAAAATAAGTAACTTATTTTATATTTTCAAACTCAAAAATAAAGTAAATAAAAATTTTGTTTTTTATTTTTTTTTGCACCGTATAAAAGATCTTGATGAGATCTATCAAACAAGATCTATATTGATGGGAAAATTATTTGCGTAAATATTTTATTTTTGAGCTTAAAATTACCTTCTTAAAAAATAAGTACTTATTTATAATTCCGGAACGGAGCCTGATTCTTCTTGGGATCACGCGACCGAGGAGGCTGCTGCCGTGGAAAAGAAAGAAAAGTTACAGACGAAGGCTACGCAGAAACGAAGAACGGGGCTGTCAGAGCCGTGACTTGTGTTCCAATTTTCTTTTTCCTTTCAACTTTTATTTGAAGCTTTGTTCAATTATTCGTACTTTCGTAACTCGTTTTTAATTCTTGTTCTTTATAAAAGTTATTCACTAGTTTTTGATTAGTTGATATTTCTTATTTATTTTTCATTCCAAGCAATAGAAGCATGATGCAATCTAGGGTTTCTTTTCTTTCTTTCTTAATTATGAGTGAGTAGTCGTAAAGGTAGGGTCGCAGAGTGATTAGCATACCGTGGTCAGGTCGGACACGTTCTGCTCCTGTTTTGGAATAATAATGCAAAAGCAATTTTAGGTTACTAGAGAACATTCGTTGGACGAACCCGGGCATCTTCGGAGCCCATGTGAACGGGAGAATGGAGGTCCAAAACTCATTCTCCGCTGCGCATGGGTAAACGGCGACCATAAAGGTTCGCATCTTTCGGTGTATCTTTTTCTCTCTAAAGTCGAATATTTTTAAGAATACTGAATGGAGCAGATAAGTCCAAAACTGGTTGCGAGAGCTATGAATCCTACGACCGTACCTCTTTTTTAATTATTTGAAAAGTTCAATTATTTTGTAAGTTTAGTTAATCTTAGCATCAAACTACAAGGGGTGGCTACCTATGAGCCAGTTTTAATTATAGCAATATAGGCCTGGCATGATACTTGCGACTTTCCTTGAGAAAATACAAGTAGTTGATTCGTGCAATACATGAGACTTTCACTTGTTTTTATGTAAAATTGCTGGTAGTGTTAGAGAAAATCATATAAACGTACATGCATTTATAATGAACATTTGAACACACACACACAAAATTCCTTATTCTTTTTAATATATATGCAGTTACAAATTAGTAAATCACAAAAAGGATAATTGATTGAAAATGTAATGATGAAAAACTAAACTTTAAGTAGTAAAAGGTGCTCGGTTACATGTATATTATAGATTTGAATGCCGAGTTGTTAGAGAGTGTCTCGACGTGAACATATGTATATAGAATGCAATTTTGAAAGCTTGGTTCAGTCAGTGAAAGATATTGAATCGAGCATGGTCTTTACTTATGAAGTGCACTTTGTCATTAAATGTATTTCGGATATAACTTTTTACTGAAAACTCTGATTGAGATAATTCAAATTGGGTTTGAACAATAATCAATTGCTTATAATTTTCATGTTTATCAAAATTGCTAATTTTAATGTTTAAAGGTTCAAAATTACATTCGAAATATATTTTCATGTTAAACATATGTGTTATATATTAGATATTTCAACTATTTATTGAAAAGTGTGTGTGGTGCAGTTGGTTTGAACTTGCGTGAAAAACTCAAAGGACTCGGGTTCGAAACACAGCAAGACGAAGAAAGAAAGATTTTTTTCCCCATATGAAAACGTCTCCCAATTGAATTTTTCTTGTAGCGTGATTCCTGGTGGCATATGATTGTCAGAGTTCTTTTTTGCTCTGCTTGACGCCTCATGCTTTGAATCCAAAACACTTTTGGACGATCCGAATGGGGGACAACACACATGGGTCAGCGGGATCCCCCTTCGTAAATTAAGGCAGCAACTTTCCATATATACTTGCATTTCATGTGAGACACAACAGGATAAATTAAGGCTGAAGTTCTTTCTAAATTAATTTGTCATAAATACAGCAAGTACTATTTACTTATCGTAACTTTTTGTGTACTTTTGCATAAAACATTTTAGGATCGAGGAATCATTCGGCTCAAAAAATGAATCGTGCAACTATTAGAAACGACTAGGTTTTTCCCGTCGTGCAAGCACGAAGATTTCGTGCCTGTGGATTCTGTTAAAAAAGAGAAATTGTAGCCGTAAATAATCTGAAAGTGCTTTATATACAGATTAAGAGGTATTGAATATAAGCCAAGTCAAAGCAGCTGTTTGTGCTAATCAAAATATCTGTGTACTAAGCAGACAATATTGCAAATCACTTACATCAAAAGATTTGTTATACCATCCTGCAACACCCCAATTTTCTTAGTAATTTAGGGCGCATTACCCTTAAAATACATTGAATTTACAAACTTCTCGGTCCCTATTTGTCTTTATACAAAAATTACAACCTCACAATAATACAAAAATCTACACGAATAGAGTGTTTAAATTAAGCACCCTACACACATCGAATGCCGTTGATTCCCGAGATAGGCCCCCTCGCTTTTTTGTTTTTTAGAATTTTTGGACGGTATGTATATCATTTTCGAAAAATAAACAAGATTAGAAACTTACTTGACCAATTTTAGGCGTCCGAAAATTGGCAATCAAGACTAGTATTTGTATAGAGAATATTATATCCTTAAAGCAAATTCGTCCCCCACACTGGTGCTCTTAGGTCTCTTGAACGTTTGCCTCCCAAGATTATCCGATTTTCGAAGAACAGAAGTAGCACTACAATCTGTTCAACAGGCGAACCAGGAAACTATGCAGAACTCTCTCAGAATATGTATGTTATGAGTGCATGAATTTTCATAACTGAAATAGGAGAAGATGGGTCCTATTTATAGAGAAGTAGGCACCCCAACGAAGAAGAACGGTGACTATTCTAAATGGTGTTAAAAAAGATGCAACTTTTCGAAATGGTCTCAGCCGAAGAGACACCACTGTTCGAACTTGTTTTGGCCGAACAAACACAACACTTTCCTATCAGCAATGCTACACACAGCAAAAGTGCACATAGTTTGTGCACAGATTTTTTGTGGGGCCCACTACGGGTCTCATACAAATAATTCGAGCCGTTCATTAAATGTAAAATATTTTTTCAAGGGCCCCCGAGAAAAATCAGCTCAATCCGATACTCATAGGTGCTCGATTCAATCATTTAACTTTTCATTCGAATTTCAGGATAATGAAAAGTTAAATGATTGAATCGAGCACTTATAGGTGTTGGATTAAGCAAATTTTTTGTGGAGGCCCTTGAAAAAATGTTTTACATTTAATGAACGGCTTAGATTATTTGTAAGGGACCTGTAGTGGGCCCCACAAAAAATCTGTGCACAAAATCTGTGCACTTTTGTTGTGTGTAACATTTATGCTTTCCTATTTTCCCAAGGCGCACATTGCCAAGGAAAATGAAGTGTTGGCACCCATTGGTTTAGTTGCCACATGTTGGTTTATAACCAACTCTAAATTTAATTCAAAAGCTTTAATAAATGAAGTAACAAATTTAATTAAGGGTTAATTTCAGATACACCCTCTGTACTTTGGTCGTTTCTCAACTACACCCACTCTACTTCATTTTTAAACACTCGCACCCCTTGTACTTAAGACTGGTTTGGAACTGTTAGTATTTCTGTCAAAAGTAACGAAAAGACTAAAATACCCCATCGTATACCTCTTCCTTATTTCTTTTTTCTCATTCGCGTATTTCTCTCTCTCTCTCTAGAAGCTCTGGTTCTTCAATGGCAGAGAGAGAAACTTAGGTACGTTGATAGCGAAAAGAAATCTGCTTCAAAGAACGTGAATCATTTCAAAGAACTCATTTTCTAGGGTTTTCAGATCGTAAGGTATGTTGATAGCCCGAAAACTCATCGTCTAGGGTTTTGAGTAACGTTTTTTATTTTATTTTTTATACTGGTGTTGAGGTGAGTTTGTCGGCCAATAAGGGAAAATTATTTCTGATTTTCACATAAAGGGAGACATAATGCTTTGAAAACAAAGAACTTTTCATGATTTGAGGAAGCGTTGAAGTTGTAACGCTTTTCTGGTACAATTTTAAATTTGTTTCGATTTTAGGGTTTTTGTTCAAACTTTCCCCTATTGTTTTGTTCTTTAATGGAAATTTTCATGATTTAGGGAAGGCACATCATTGTAACCCTTTTCTGGTACAGTTTTAAATTTTTTTCGAATTTAGGGTTTTTATCCTAACTTTCCACTATTGTTTTGTTCTTTAATGGAACTTTTTACTGTTCGTTTCTTCTTTAATGGTTGTGGTCCCATACCCAAATACATGTCTGTTGTTCTTTAATGGTTTTTTGTGAGCTGCGTTGTTCTTTAATGCTTGCATGTGGTCCCTTAGGTTTGTAAAGTTGGGTTTTTTAATCATAAATGCAGGATGACTATATATGTCACCCTTCAATTGCATCATGGGAGGTATTTCAAGCATACCCCATTGGCCACTATGTATTTGGGTGGGACAGTGGAAATGGTTGACGAAATGGACCCTGATTTGATTTGTTACTTTGACTTGAAGAAAGTAATTATGTCATATGGTTATCCCACCACAAGTACTATGTATTACGTGATTCCTAGTGTTGGTTTGACTAAGGGACTTAGGGTTATAAATTCTGACATAGAGGTTAGAGAAATGTTGGATGTTTACAAAGGTCTTCCAGTCATTAGTTTGTATTGTGAAAGAGGTCATGAGCCCCTTCAAATCATTTACCCTGATGATGATGTGGATGTTCCCCCTGTGGAAACAAATGTTATGGAGTTAGATGATGAAAGTCATAAGGCCAATGAGGGCAATCATGAGGTGGTGGATGATATACCAATGGATAAAGGAGTTGGTGAGGATGAAGATGAAGAAGATGACCCTGATTATGAAGTAGATGAAGATGAAGATGAATATGAAGATGAAGAGAATGAGGATGATGAGGATGGCTCAGATGTAAGTTCTGCCCCTAGCTGGATGTTTGAGAATCTGGAAGGGCCTAGTGATGATGACATTTTTGCTGCAAAGCAACAACCAAATCAAGCAAAAGGTGATAAAGAGCAACCACAAGCAGAAGATTGGTACTCAGATGGGGGGATTCTAATGAGTTACTTAGTCTGTATGGATCAGATGAAGATGAAGAGGGAAGAATGAACTCCAGTAGTAAGAAGTGTCGTGAGTTTAATGAGGATGTGGACATGATTAAACCAGCTTTGGAGGAGGGAATGAAATTCACTAATGTGGTAGTATTTAGGAAGGCACTAAGGGAGTGGCAAGTTCAACAAGGGTTTGACTACAAATTTGTGAAGAATGAAAGTAGCAGGGTCACAGTGAAATGTAAGGAGGAAGAATGTGGTTTTAGAGTTCATGCTTCAAGAATGCAGGGTGAAAAAACTTTTCAAATCAAAACAATGACTCATGATCATAGTTGTTTAAGAACTTACAATAACCATTTAGTGACTTCACAGTACATTGCAGACAAGTACTTGGACAAGTTGAGGGATGATCCATGGATGGAAGTTGATGCATTTCAAAAACAGATAAGAAGGGAATTGACAGTTGATGTAAGCAAGAGCCAATTGTACAGAGCCAAGAACAAGGCTAAGGAAATGATTGAGGGAGACCACTCTGTGCAATATGGTAGGTTAAATGACTACATGGAAACTGTTCTAAAATTCAATCCTTCAAGTTGGATTAAGATACAGTCAGATAAGCCTGGTCCAGACCTACCCCCAACTTTCTGCAAAATGTATGTTAGATATGATACACAATTAAAGGGCTTACTAGCTGGTTGTAGGCCTATGATTGGATTTGATGGAGCTTTTCTGAAGGGTTTATATGGGGGACAAATTCTTAGTGCAATTGGGATGGATGGTAACAACAACATGTTTCCTATAGCTATAGCTGTGCTAGAGGTAGAGACTAAGGAGTCTTGGACTTGGTTCTTGAACATATTGTTGGAAGATATTGGGAGTGTGGAGGAGAGGGGATGGACATTTATCTCAGATAGGTAGAAGGGCTTGGTAGAGACATTCAAAGAGCTAATGCCAAATGTAGAACATAGATTTTGCCTTAGGCATTTGTATGCAAATTACAGAAAGAAATTCAAAGGTAAGGAATTGAAAGATTTGATGTGGAGGGCAGCCTCTGCAACCACAGTTTGGGCACATAACCATCACATGAAGACACTTGAGGGTTTGGATAAGGGGGCACACAAGTGGTTAAAGGACATTCCAGCTGAGCAATGGTGTAGGTCCCATTTCAGCCCCAGAAGCAAGTGTGACTATTTGGTGAATAATCTCAGTGAGTCATTCAATAACTACATTTTAGAAGCAAGGGATAAACCCATAATTTCCATGCTGGAATGGATAAGGAGGAAGGTTATGAACAGGTTTCAAATTAAAAGGATGGGAATGGAGAAATATAATCAAGCCATATGTCCAAGGATCATGGCCAAATTAGATGTAATGAACAAGGATTCAAAGGACAGTTTTTCACACTTTTGTGGTGAGTACAAGTTTGAAGTGGACTGCCATGACACAACCTACACTGTGGATTTAAAGGAAAAGACATGTGGATGCAGACAATGGGATCTAACAGGAATACCTTGTAAACATGCATGTGCTGCTATTGGGCTCAACAAGCAGAAGGTAGAGGAATATGTGCATCCTTGTTACAGCAGAGACACATATTTGGGGGTATACCAACATATGATTCAGCCAATTCCTGGCAAACATGATTGGGTGAAGTCCAACAATGAGGAAGTCCTTCCTCCCTTCATGAAAAGGCCAAGTGGCAGGCCAAAAAAAGTAAGAAGAAAGGCTGCAGAGGAGGCTGAGGATGCAGGGGCAGGTCTGTCTAGAACAGGAAGGTATATGTCATGTTCAAAATGTTTGCAAAAGGGTCACAATCTCAGATCATGCAAGAATCCAATCCACCCAAATTCTAAGCTGCTAAAGAAAAAGAATCCATCACAATCTCAGGTATGTAAAGTAACAATATTCAAATTCTAAGTTGCTAATTTTTTAAAGTAAAAGCATACTGACCAATATTTGGCAGGCACAACAAGGTCAACCAAAGCAGAAGAAATCAAGAATAAGGATTACACCACAAACTTCAACTCAGCCTTCTGTGGATGCTGGTTTCTACACTAAACCAGCACAGTTATTTGAACCAATTAACCCTGGTTTCTACACTCAACCTAGCCAAGGCAATGTTAATTCTGTCAATCCTGGTTTTTCCTCACAGGTATAAGTAATGTTTAATTATGGTATATTCTGCATTTTTTGGTTTATAGCACTATTTAACTAAGGTTTTATGGGTGTAGCCATCTAAATTGCAATGTATTGGTGGAAAGTTTGGAGGAAATGGTCCTCGATTCAGTGTGGGGGTTGCTAACACAGAAGGACAAGCAGGTGGTGCTCAAAGAGGTGGTGGAAGGGCAGGTGCTCCAAGAGGAGGACAAACAGGTGGTGCTCAAAGAGGCGGTGGCAGGGGAGGTGCTTCAAGAGGTGGTGGAAGGACAGGTGCTAGCAGAGGTGCTGAAAGGTCAAGTGTTACCAGAGGTGGTGGAAGGGCAGGTGCTGCAAGAGGTCGTGGAAGGGCAAGTGCAACCAGAGGTGGTGGAAGGGCAAGTGCTCCAAGAGGTGATACACAGTTAGGGAATGGAGAAACAGGTGATAGAGAAGGAGATTGGTGGTGGTAATTTACATATGCAACCTTTTATTGGCCAAGTTATGTAGTAATCTTATGATAAGTGTCAAAGTAATTGTCCAAGTTATGGTACTTTGACACTTATTTCTGCAGTTTTTTTGTCCAAGTTATGGTACTTTGACACTCATTCTGCAGTTTTTTTTGTTGGCCAGTTACTCCTATAATTTCTTTTGTTGGGCAAGTAATTGTCGTAGTCTTATGGTACTTTGTGTGGACAAGTTTGTGGTAGCTATGGTTTCTTGGACCAGTAATGCTATGCTCGTGTATATTGCTTTCTGGTTCTATGGGTTTTGACAAGTTTGTGGTTGACAAGTTTGTGATAATGCTACATGGTTGACATTCCCTTGTGGTTTTTGTTAGACCATTTAGTAGTTGTTCTAGTATGAAGTTCTCAATATGATTTGCATTGAATCAGATTACAAGGGCTTGCATTTCATAATAGCATAAACAAAACACTGCATATATTTTTTCAGTTCATTACAAGGGATAGACATATTTTCTGAATTACATAACCCTTGACAAAAAAGTGCAATACATGAACATTCTACTTAGTTAAACACAACACCATAAAGCAGAAAATGGCAACCCAAGTTGCCACAAACATCCCCTTCTGCCTTCTCTCCTCAGCCTTGCTTTTCTCCAACTCTCTCTCTAAGCGGTCAATGGTCTGCAATAGCTCGTCCCTTCTGCAATCACAAGGTGGAGGGTCAACCCACACAAAAAATTTGCATTTCGTGAACTGCATAAAAAAAATACATTACAATTCATTTTACAATATTTTTTAGTGTGTATAACTACCTTAAACTTACTGAATACCTTCCATACCCGTAAAACCGTCTTCCCATGGATGATGGTATGTTAGACGTACGCAGAGGAGCTACTTCGCCACAATGGCAAATGGGGACTTGGTTAGATGAGGGGGAACGAGAGGGAGTACGGGAAAAAGAAGAAGAGGCCATGGTGGGTGGGTGATGCTCTGTTTTCTATTCCCACCTGTGGAGAAATGATATATATAGGATGTAAATGGCTTATGGGGGCAATTTGGTCTTGTAAAAGATGTTTAGGAGGGAAAATTCCCGTCAACAAGCCATTACTTGCTTTTTCGTTACTTTTGACGGAAATACTAACAGTTCCAAACCAGTCTTAAGTACAAGGGGTGCGAGTGTTTAAAAATGAAGTAGAGGGGGTGTAGTAGAGAAACGACCAAAGTACAGGGAGTGTATCTGAAATTAATCCCCTAAATTAATTACTACAAGTACCCAGGGCCAGCCCAAGGGCAAGGCCCAAGAGGCTGCAGCCTTGGGCCTCTACATTTTGGCAAAAAATGGGGCACCCCTTCCTAGATAAATATATATATATATATATATATATATATATATATATATATATATATATATATATATATATATATATATATATATATATTCTGTGGGCAATTATAATACCGACTCCTTTGGTGATACAATGGTAAAGTATTTGCTCTTTCACATAAGATGGTTAGGTTAAAATTTGGGTAGGGTATTTTTTTGAAGTGTCTTTTTGCCAAAAAAAAATTCCCTTGTCGCATAAATTGGGATTGCTGTGATATATGGATAAGTATTTCTATTTATTATTTTTAAATTAGAAAATTTATGTAAGGCACTATTCCACCACTTGGCCAAGGCATCCAAATATTTTGGGCCAGCCTTGCAAGTCAAGTACCCAACAAATTTTAAGCCTTAGAATCTTATGAACCCGCTGCCACACTCGGTCCGGTTCAGCAGCAAACTAAATTATTCTAAGTACTCCAAATATATTTATTTATCCACCGTAGGAAAAATAAACTACAACCAACTTAAATGATTTTTTTTTTATTTGAGTCAATAGTTTGGATATTTGTGACTTCAAATATATTTTTTCCTTGGCATATTCACGCTAAGTTATTGGTTGGTAGATGGACTTTGAAAATTCTCTAGGTTAAAGTCAGAATGAAATATATTTGTTTTTCTTGGACAATGAAAGCAGTAGATTCGTTAAAGGACCACAAAGGGAACAATAACCTGAACGAAACCGGGTTTGGCTAATTGGGCATTAAAAAACAAATACTCCGTAAAAGGCTTTGTCCTTAAAGATGTCGCAAGTTCAAATCTTAAGAAAGTCAAACATTCCAAACATTTGAGCCTTTGAAAGATTGCCCATCCGTTAGTTTTAGGGCCCCAAGAATAGGCGAGCTTCGCACAAGTCGGCCCGAATGTCCCACTATAAAAATATATATATATAAAGGACAAAAATGGAACAATATGCCTTTATGCCGAAATTTCAAAGTCTTCCATTTCTTAGTTGGAAGTCATTTTGGACAAGTGAGATCAGATAACGCGGTCACGACCATCAAAAACTATAGGACTTGGATTACCCCGTTTAGTTGCACGAAAAAGATGAAAAAATCAACTTTTACATCGGAAAACATGCACTTTCTTCCGACATAGGTCTTGCCAAATGGAAGGATCTTTAGTTTTTATGCAAGGTTTCTTGTCAAAAGAACCCACGCAACCAAATAAATTTTATTTGCTTTCACTTTACCTCACTTCAGCTTTTTTGGGAATTCCTACACAATATTTCCGCAAATGAACGGAACCTCTGCATGGTTTTGCTCAGCCTCTTCTGGATCTTTCTCGAGCTCACTTCGATGATTGAGATTGTACGTTTCTTAAATTTAGTTGAGAAAATTAACTACCCTGAAGATAATGTGGACCGGAATTTTTTTTTTTGAACGGCGAATTTTTTTTATTAATTTCTGAACAAGGTACAAAGATTAACAGGATTAGGAGAATAGCACATATGCCAAGTCCGAGACCCAATTCCTTAATTAATTGGCAAAATGCCAACCAAAGAACAACCCAATAAGACAAGCCCAAACTCCTAAAGGCCTAAAAACCCAAATAAAATGAGATAAACCCAAACAATTAAGTCCAAATCAAACCCTAACAAACCCCTAGACTGCCAGCAGCCGCCCCATCCGAACAACATCAACCTGGATCCGAAACGTCGCCGCCGTGAGAACCGCCGTGAACCCGCCGTATGTCGCCGGATATTGTAATGTGCTTTTAAAATTAACCCGTATTTGTTAACAAAAACAAGCTTCCGATCAATCTAGCTAATATTGCAATAATTTTCTTCAAGTTAGAGATGTTCTGAAATTTTACGGTATCCAGTCAATATAATTTTTGACATGCCATAAGTACCAGACAAGGTCCTAAACATGAATGGTCCTGATTATTAAATTGAATCCGAGAAGGGCCACAAATATATAGACGAAATGGACCGTTCCGTCCCTTTGAGAAACTGAAGAGAGACAAGAGACTCCAATTCCTATTTTTACATCGTCCAAGCACTTCCATTGAAATCTTGAACATTTTTTTTTTTTTGAAAAAAAGGGTTATTTCATTCAATATATATATATAAAGGTACGAGAACACTTGGTGATAAACCCGTTGAGACAAACTCTATTTCATCTTCTTATATAGCTTCATTGTTTGTCTCCTAAGTGGCATGGGTAATTCGAAGGATAAAGAGAAATCGACAACAATCAGATGTTCGTTATTCAATATCTCCACTGATAAAGAGGGTGGGCCGAGCTGAAAAACCGGGTGGGAGTAGACGCTTCTCTTTCAATCCTTCCTTCTCTCATTCTAACCTATCTGCAGCAATCAGTATTCCGGGGGCTCCCGTAAGTTCGATAATAAAGGACTAGCATATCTCAAGTGTTGATTCCGATTTTCCTACCACACCTGCTCCGATTAAAGAATTCTACCCAAATCTCAACTTGAGAAATAATACTGTAAATCCAAACCTCCCATTGGTACTTATAACCTTATTTTGGTAGACCGGACTTGCCCTATATATGTTTTAAGCAAGCTTATTGTCTATTCACTTTTCTAACACATATGGCCACCTTTTGCATAATATAGCGCGTGCCGCTTCTGTCTCAGGACCTACATTAATATTGAGCATCGATCAATACATGGCTGTGCATCGCTCCTCATCCATTTTATTTAGGGTGGCTTTTTTTTTTTTTTTTTTGGGTTTGGTCGGCCTTAGGGCCTAGCTAGGTGTTGGGGTTTTTGGTTGGCATCTTGCCACACTTTTAATCTCTGTTCTTATTTTTCGAGATCAATACAATTCTCTTTTGCTGTTAAACAAAATTATATAGAGTAACATCACTATCAGTTGAAGTACTATCATCCCCAATGGTGAAATTGGACTAAACCATACTTCCTGACATATGATTTCGGTTGGTATCTTGCCAACTTGTAATCGCTCTTGGGTCTCGAGTGGCATATGATCGTCATGAGATGGGGTGCCAACATAGTTGGGATGTCATCCTTCGGTTGCAATGTCTCTCGCTTACCCGTTTAATCATTGTAACCATTTACATTTGATAATTAATAAAAAAATTCGCTGTTCAAAAAAAAAAAAACTTCCCGACAATTCTCAAAAATATACAAACAACGTTATTCATACTTTTTGTTTTCTATAATCAATATAGGAGAATAATTTCAAAAAAGAAAAGTAATAGTTTGCAGTAAAGAGAAACAAATTCGAAAATCAGGTCATCTTCTACAGCAAGCACGCCAACCTCTTCGTCTTCAATTCGTGAGATAAAATCACTGAATTTAAGGATCGGAGGGCCATGGTTTATCCAAAGCGCCCGAACTAGCGAGCTCCCTCTCCATCTTATGATCATCTGTTTGAACAAAAACAAAAGCTTAAACATGTTTAATTCAAGTAAATTAACAAAAAAAATTCTAAAATCAGCCAAATGGGCTAACAATAGTGAGTGTGTGAATCTGTATTAAAGGATATAAAAAGTACATAGAAATGCATATTTTTCTTGTCTTCTAATGTGTTTATCGTCAGCCCAGTGGGCTAACAATAGTAAGACCGAATTAAGAATTAAACAAAAAGCTCAGTTCATTTGTCTTCCCTAGGTACACGTAAAAATGATCCGAACAGTCGCTTGTACAAAAACTAAAGTAAATAAACATGGTAAACTTACAAGGATTTAGAGGGCTCGGATATTGTTGGAGAAGTTCCCTGGTAGCCACCTCGAAAGCTAAGAGAAGGATGGAGATGATCAAAAGGACTTGCACACCAACAAAAAGCTTTCTTGGATAAGGGGGTGGGGGTGGGGGTGGTGGTGGTGGTTTGGTGTTCGGTTCACCTTTTATAGGCCAAAAACAGGCTAGGACTTGGATCCATTTTCTAGCAAGACTTGGACTTTTTAATTTGGATGGTAAACGCCACCAGAGTGCAACTGGTGAACCAATATCCGGTCTTAAGATTTGGGGAGAATATTTGCGAAATTTTCTTGAGCAGGAATAGGAATATAATTAGTAGGTATACAATACTAGAAGTAATTGCGTCCCGGTGGTTGGGCTAAATCAGTAATCTTACACAAAAATAAATTATTTTAGAAATTTATCAGAGTCAACATTTACTTCTTTTTATTAATTGAGCCATCTAAGATTTCCATGAGTAAATGATGAATCAGATTCCTACTCAATCTAGTAATGTGATTTTTGATTAGATGTGTCAGTAAGAATCACAATCCTATTCATATTTTTTCCAAACATGAGAATTCTAAAAGTATGACATCAAATTCCTATTGTTGTCATTCCAAATGTCGGAATTATTGAAGTATGATGTTACATTATCATTCTTCCTCAAGATTTCTGCCATCCAAATTGGATTGAATGCACAATATGTAGCAGGCCGAGCAAAATGGCTCGGGCCGTTCCGAGCGTGATCTAGTATTCCTCTCAACTCCAATACATCTTTCTTTGGACGTTCGGATCAGCAACCGTAGCCGAGGGTCCATGTAGCCGAGGGCCCCTCTAATTATTACTTCCTTTAATGCTCCATTCCCTACACCTGCTCGGGTTGGAGGATACGTTCGTTGGATAGCTGCCGAAGGTCCCACAACATGCTCGGTGCCGAGCATAGCCTGGCCGACGGTCCAGCTCATCCGTATCAAAACAGTAACTATGGCAATGATGATGGTCGTGAAGTCATCCGAACGGTTATGAGGACATTGATGGTGGCACGTGAAGGTGCCAGCTCATCATGAAAACGATTGCAAAACCCTAAACGTGATGCAACAGTGACATCAGCCGACGCGTGTTGAGCGTTGGTGCAATCTTGGAGACCAAGCTAAGGGTTCCCTATAAATATCCCATTATGCTTTCTTGGAGGAGGTACGCTCAAACAAAACCCTAGCTCCCAATCTTTAACTCTTCCTGGCAAGCAAACTGACTCTTGCACCGGAGGGCCATTCCAGAGAACCTCCGGTGTGGTCTCTTAGTCGTGCTTCGTTTTGCAGGACTGGGCAAAGGAGACAGGAGCTAACCCCGAACCACCATTCAAAAAGTACGAACCATACGGAACGGAGCCCCCACAATTTGGTGAACCCGACGTGAAACTTGATTCTCAGATCCACGGCGGCTCCCCCACCTCGACCACTTCTTTCGTACCTTAAAACCTCACCCCTCAAAATCTCCACCAGTCTCCTCCAAAGAAAAATGGGCGGAGCACCACCACCTCCTCTCTTTCAACCCCTCAGTTCCTCTTTGCACATCACCTCTGAAACTGGTATCAACGTTGCCTCCCCATCTCACCCTCCTGGATTTACTCCACCAGGCGTGAGCTCTTCCATCCAACGTCCAGTGGGCCTGAGTGAAGATGCTTTAGCATACGTACAAATGCTAGAACAGCAACAAGAACAGACCAACGCTGATGTAGCCGTCCTTAGAATGGAGATCGAAAAAATTAAGGCCAAAGAATTTCCTACAGCATCCCACTCTGGATCTCAGGGTCGGCGCCGGAGAGGAAATCTGCCACCCCCTCTTCCTTTGGGTATTGATGCGCGGCCAAAAAGAATCTCAGTCCACGACCGCCTGGACCCACCATTGACTGACCATCGAACTGGGGATAGCGCTCGCCTTAGGCAGCAGCTCTCACCAGTTCATAAACGTCTCGGCAATGGTGCGGGACATAGAGGACGAGAAGGACGGCGAGAGGGGAGCCCGCACACTGTTTTCTCAAGTTCATCGGCTGGAGATGAATACTCCCAGGGCTCCCAAAGCTATGATACCGTGAAATTTCAAGACAACGATCAGGCTCTCATCCCATACAAATCCGAACGGCAAAGAAGCCGGACGCCAAGAAGAAAAGGGAAAGATCCCCAGAGCCATCGGATCGAACATGATGAAGTCCCTCGGGAAAAAGCCTACGAAGGACGAGCAACAAATTCAGTAAGCGCTCGGAGGCTAAACCGTGAAAGGAGTGTAAGTGTCGTCGTTCGGCAAGACGATCGCCCTAGCCAACGAAGGGTTTACCATTCCGAAAATCTTCCAGAAGAAGACTACAGAAAGGTCCCCATAGAGAAGAGGGGGAGGTGATTTCAACGTCGGCAGGATGAGAACGAAGGAAAACAAAGGGAACAAGAA
Organism: Rhododendron vialii; assembly: GCF_030253575.1. NCBI lineage: Eukaryota > Viridiplantae > Streptophyta > Magnoliopsida > Ericales > Ericaceae > Rhododendron > Rhododendron vialii. The sequence goes on along the minus strand of NC_080558.1, from coordinate 7,527,357 downwards.
TGCCGAGCATTAAAGAAGTCTCGAAATGCTCGGGAAGGTCTTCCCCCTCGGCCAACCCACGAGTACCAATTGAAAAAGCTGACAGAATCACCCTTCTCGGCCAAGATCCAAGCCACGTTGCCGAAGCTAGGTCTCCACCTCCCGAAGTTCCAGAAGTTTGACCCCAGCACAACCGAGGCATACACCCATCTCATCAGTTACAGAAGCACCATCTCATGCGTCACCGACGACGATGCCATTATGTGCAAAGCATTCCCCTCGAGTCTTGGGCGCCTCGGCTTGCTTTGGTTCAACCAATTACAGGCTGGATCGATCCACAGTTTTAAAGAGCTTGAAAGAGCTTTTAACTATCGGATCATCACTAGCAACAAGCAAGCCAAGGAAGAAGATGCCTTGGCACAGATGAGGAAGAGGCTCGGCGAGACGCTTCGGAAGTATGCCGAACGTTACTGGCAATTGTTTAATGAGATACCCGGAGTTGATCAATACTGGGCGGCAAGGAACTTCAAGAATTGGTTGGAAACAGGAAGCAAGATCTTGGATGAGCTGGTAATAAGGGCGCCTCATGGAATGAACGAGCTAATGAGGACGGTAGAACAGTTCTGCTCCTACGAAGAGTTCCTCGCCGAGCGAGAACTCCAAGGAGGACAAAACTCAATCGTACCTCAAAGCCTTCATGTTCCCACGCCCCAAATCGCACCACCAAAGCCTGTGGTCGCTGTCCAGCCGAAGAAGCAGGTCAACACAGTCAAGGTGGCAGACAAAAAGGGGCCGAAAGCTCATGACTATATAGCTGAAACCACAGTTTTCAAAGAGCCAATTTATTTCCTCCTCCGTACGATAGAGAAGGAACCGTTCTTTGTTTGGCCGAACCCTCCCAAACTGAACACAGAAGAAGGCAATAACAACAATCGGAAGAGATGCTTGTACCATAACGAGCTCGGGCATTACACCACGGCTTGCGCTCCCTATAAGGCACTTTTGGAAAATCTTGCAGCACAAGGACTTCTTGATAATCATATCGATTGGACAAAGACGCCGAGGAGACAGCCGAACGCTGGTGGACAAAACCTTATTCCACGTCCAGTCGGAGTAATCAACGTTATTCATGGGTCAACAACAAAGGAGGCAGCAAAACAGCTTCGTCAAGAGCTTGTCAAAGCTGAGAAAGTTACCCAAATTTTTTCCATCGGTCGTGCTCCAAAAAGAGTCAAAATGCTCGAGCGTCCCTGGTCAATCACCTTCACCGAACAAGATCTTCAACACATCCAAACCCCCCATAGCGACGCTCTGGTGGTCACAATCCAAATCTCAACTCACTCGGTCAAAAGGGTGCTTATTGATCAAGGAAGCTCGGCAGAAGTGATGTATTTATCTCTCTTCAACGAGCTCAAAATCCCACAGTCGTGCCTTTTACCAGCAGAAGTCCCTTTAATTGGTTTCAGTGGCACTCCAGTTTGGCCTTTCGGAAGGATTACCCTCCCTGTTGTTATGGGCTCGGTCGCCTCTAATCATGAATTTGTCGTTGTGGAGGCACCAAGCCCATACAACGCAATCCTTGGCCGAAATTGGCTCCATTCAATCAAGGCCGTCGCCTCAACCTACCACCAAGTGGTCAGGTACATCGGCACTAACGGCAAACAAGAAGACCTATTTGGAGACCAGTTACAAGCCAGACAGTGTTACGTCTCGGCCATTGGAAAGTCATCAAGCTCCAAAAGAGTACATTGGGTTGAAGTCCCTGATAAACCAGTCCTCGAAGACGTCGGATCTCTTCCTGAAGAAAAATCAATTGAGGATCTTATCAAAATCCCACTTAACAAGGATGCATCACGATATTTCATGCTCGGCGCTTGTTTATCCCAAGCCGAGAGTGAAGAAACCTTGCAGTTCCTCAAAAGCAACATCGAAGTTTTTACATGGACGCCGTACGATATGCCAGGCATTGACCCAAAGCTCATCCAGCATTCCCTCAAGGTTTCAAAATCAGCAAAGCCTGTGATTCAGAAGCCTCGGAGGTCTGCCACTATTCATGCCGATGCAGTAAATGAAGAAGTTGGCAAACTCCTCGAGGCTGGCGCCATCAAAGAAGTGCAATACCCCACTTGGCTCGCAAACCCTGTGGTGGTGAAGAAGAAGAATGGAAAATGGAAAGTCTGCGTGGACTACACCAACTTGAATGATGCTTGTCCTAAAGACTGTTTACCCCTTCCAAAGATTGATCAATTGGTAGATGCAACGGCGGGTCATGCTCGGTTGAGTTTTTTGGATGCTTACCGAGGTTACCACCAGATAGCCATGGATCCCGACGATATGGAAAAGACGGCATTCATCACACCCAGAGACCTCTTCTGCTACCTGGTTATGCCGTTCGGCCTTAAGAATGCAGGGGCTACATTTCAGAGAATGGTATACCTCTTGTTCGGAATTCTCATCAGCGAAATCATGGAAGCTTATATTGACGATATGGTCGTCAAAAGTCTCAAAGCCGAGAACCACCTCTCTCATCTTGCTGAGGTCTTTGCAATATTGAAGAAGCACAAGCTACGGCTTAACGCCGACAAATGCGCCTTTGGAGTTAGCTCCGGGAAGTTCCTCGGCTATTTGGTTACTCGGCGTGGTATCGAAGCAGATCCGAACCAGATCTCAGCTATTCAGCAATTGAAACCACCATCCACCCCTCGGGAAATTCAGAAGTTAACCGGGATGGCAGCGGCTCTCAACAGGTTTATTAGCCGCTCGTCAGATAAATGCCATGTCTTTTTCCAAACTCTTAAGAAGCAAAGCCGACGAAGTTTCAAGTGGACGGAAGATTGTGATGCAGCCCTCACCGAGCTAAAATCCTATCTTTGTTCGGCTCCTCTTCTTGTCAAACCAGTAGCTTTTGAAACCCTCCACCTCTATTTAGCTGTCTCTCCACATGCCGTGAGCTCGGCACTTGTCCGACAGGAAGGCCTTGAGGACCAACCAATCTACTTTTCTAGCCGAACCTTGCTCCCAGCACAGACTAGGTATCTGCCACTGGAGAAGCTTCTTCTAGCATTGGTTACAGCCGCTCGGAAATTGCTCCCTTATTTTCAAGAGCACCCCATCATAGTTCTCACGGAGTTTCCACTTAAAAATCTCTTGAAGAAGGCTGATCTATCAAGCAGAGTATCTCAATGGGCGGTCGAATTAGCAAATTTTGATATCCACTTTGAGCCTCGAACTGCAATCAAGGCACAAGTATTAGCAGACTTTATTGCTGAATTCACCCCTGGAAGCCCGGTCGAGGAAACATTGGTCAAGCCTAATTATGGGATGCTAGAACAACAAGAGGCTCAGAAAGTTTGGAACTTATTTAGCGGAGACGTTTGGAAGTTGCACATTGACGGGGCATCAAACAGCAACGGCTCGGGTGCAGGGGTCGTTCTTGTAAACCCTTGTGGCGTCCTTCATGAAAGTGCTATCACAATCAACTTCCATGCCACAAACAACGAAGCCGAATATGAAGCTCTGCTTGCTGGTCTCCGAGCCGCGGCAAGTTTACAAGTTGAAGACCTACAAGTGTTCTGCGACTCTCAGCTGATCGTCAATCAATTAAAAGGTGATTATGAAGCTCGGGACCCAAGAATGATTCAGTATCAAGCTACTACTCTAGAGTTAATCCGAGGGTTCAAAGGATTCCAAATCGAACAGATCAACAGAGAGAACAACGCTCATGCCGATGCTCTCGCAAGTTTGGCCTCGACAAGCAAAGCATCTGAATTCCGACACATCAGCTTCGGCGAAATTCACCAGCCAAGCTTCGAAGTCTCGGAAGAAGTATTCAACATTTCCCTCGGCCCAAGTTGGATGGATGAAATCGTCTCGTTCTTCAAAGATGATACTCTACCCTCTGACAAAAAGGAGGCCCACCGTGTACGCAGCAAAGTAGCCTACTACTGGATCTCTGAGCTCGGCCAACTATACAGGAAAAGCTTCACTGGGCCATATCTTCGAGTTGTTCACCCAACCGAGGTCCCAATTATTTTAACCGAGCTCCACTCTGGCAGCTGCGGATGTCACTCTGGCAGCCGTTCCCTATGTCAAAGAGCTCTAAGTCAGGGATACTTTTGGAAAGGAATGAAGAAGGATTGTGAAGAAGTGGTCAAAAAGTGCAAGCCTTGCCAACTTTTCTCCCCCATACCAAGGCAGCCCGCTCAATCTCTCAAACCTATCACTAGTCCATGGCCCTTTGCTCAGTGGGGCTTGGATATAGTTGGCAAACTTCCAACTGCCCTTGGGGGCTTCAAGTTTTTGATCACTGCAACGGATTACTTTTCAAAGTGGGTGGAAGCCGAGCCTTTAGTCACAACGACTGAAGCATACGTTTGGCGATTCGTTTGGAGGAACATCGTCACAAGGTTCGGCGTGCCTTATGCAATTGTGTCGGATAATGGCTCCCAATTCATCGGAAAAGAGTTAACTGGACTCTGCGCTGAGTTCGGAATTAGATTCTTCAATTCAACCCCTGCTTGCGACCTTAATGTGTCCTAGTAAAGAGTGCCCCAAGCGTAGGGCTAGGTCGGTTGCAGCATAATAAACTCGGAAGTCCGAGATCGAATCCACAGGGAGCCAATGGAGCTAGGCCGGAGGTTTGATTTACGAAGGGTTTTTAGCGTTAGGACCGCCAACCTTTAGGTTCGGCTTTGAGACGGCCAACTTTTGAGTGATTGAAATTCTCTCTACCTCCTAACTTGATTGAAAATGAAGTTTGACTAGAAATTAAAAGCGGCAAGGTCTAGGGGTTTATTCCGCCCATAACTTAGGTCGTTCAACGCTTCTCTTCGATAACTCAAGTGAGAGTCATTGTCATTTGATCTTACTCGGAAGATTTAACCATGAAAATCAAGTTTAACTCATACAATAAGGTTTGAAGATGGAAAGGAACTCATTTAGGCATTTTATCAAACACCTAGAGTGACAGAGTTCCAAGCATGCCGTGTGCCAAGGAGACTTGTCGACACGGCATCAAAGAAGTTAACAACCCTAAGTTTAGACCAAAGATTAGAGTTTAACAAGTTCTTTGAGGCATTTTGGCAAACACTTAGAGTGACATAGCTCCAAGCATTATATGTGGCAAGAGATCAAGTCATTGCCTACACATAATCAAAGAGGTTAACAACCCTAGGTTTTGTTACATAAAAATGAACTTAATCCATTCACAAACCACATTAAGTACAAGAAATGAAAGAAGCCATTAAACTACCCAAGTCACGAGATAGAAATCACCCCATGACCAAGCCTTTATCACTACTCAACCATAAAACAAGAATGAAGAACAAGCATAAAAAGATAAAAACGATTCATGGATAAAAACGAAAATAAACTTAAGATTACGAAAGATCTCAACCGTACCTACAACATTAATGAAGATGAAATACCTCAAAACCCAACTCTTCAATCTCCTTTGAAGAGAGATGAAGAGTTTGAGAGGAGAGGGAGGTAGAGAGAGAAGGAGCAGGTCTTGAATGCCCTGAAATCGGGCTTAAGTTGGTATATATACCCCCTTTACAAAATAATTACAAAAATGCCATTAAAAAGTTCGCGCGCAGACACCGGGTATTGATACCTCTAAAAGAGGTATCGATACCTCTGTCCTCTCTGGACAGCATGCTTCCTGGTATTGATACCCAGAGTTGGGGGTATTGATACCCCATGTTTCTCTGGCCTGTTTTGACTATTTTCTTCATTCTTTCGGTCTTTGAGAGCCCCGAACCTTTCTTTCATGCTTTGATCACTTCGTTTGAGACTCGGGGAGCGATTCCCAATGAACCACACGTACTCGAATGCTTCCGGATTCCTCCGAGGATTATTGGGAGCCTTGGAAACGTCCTTTTCGCTCCGATTACCTACTTTTTAACAAAAACACAACTTGCGCGCAAAATCAAATAGAAATAAGTAAAAAGCGCTTGCAAGAGTAGAAAAACGGGATAGATAAGCCCCATTATTTACACTATTTAGGGCTTATCAACCCCATCCTACCCCGAGGGCAACGGCCAGGCCGAAGCCACTAACAAGACTGTCTGCGCTGGCATTAAACGTCGGCTAGACTCAAAACGAGGAAAATGGGCCGAGGAACTCCCTAGGGTCCTTTGGGCCTATCGCTCCACTCCCAGACGCTCCACTGGCCAAACTCCTTTTGCAATGGCCTTCGGCATGGAGGCCGTCATCCCACTGGAATCAAGGTTCCCGACCCTACGCACCGAAACTTTTGATCTTGAATCCAACAATGATGCAGTGGCAACTGAGCTTATTTTAGCCGAAGAAAAGCGAGACGATGCCCAGCTCAAGTTAGCCAACTATCAGCAGGAAGTCGCTCGGGGCTACAATCGAAGCGTAAGGCTCAAGAAGTTCAGAGCCGACGACTGGGTATGGCGGAAGGTTGTCCGAGCCAACCAGAAGACAAAATTCAAACCGAATTGGGAAGGACCCTATAGGGTGATTAAAGAGGTCGGTAACGGCTCGTACAAGTTAGAAGACAAAGAAGGAAGGGAAATTGAGAATCCCTGAAATGCTCTGAACCTCAGAAAGGCCTACCTTTGAAGTCTCTCGTCGGTCTCAATCTATCACACCACCTCTCAAGTCTATTACTTTTCTCTTACCAAAGTGCTGTACTTGTTTTGGCAATCTTTTATTTAATGAAAAGTATCTCCTACTTCTGAAGCATCAGTGTTCTCTATATTTGATTACAATGATTCAAACATCAATCGCTATAAGCTCGGTATTCTGACAATTACAGCTACGTTCGGATTTCTTTACTGAAAACATGATTATGGCTCGGACAATTCGATTTCCAGCTACAACTCGATTAAACGTATTGGTTCGGCTATGTTCATAATTTGACTTGAACTAAATGGCCACATCAAACAATTACTCTACCTATTACCTTGGCATAAGACTGGCATTTTGAGCCGAGCCTTACACCAAAGTAGGGGCTATCATGAGTAACTATCAAAACCTTGAAAACAAGCCAAGGTTGCTTAACCTTCGGCAGCCAAAATCAGAAAATATTTCTAAGGCATGGAGAAAAATTCAGTGCAGTAACAAAGTTGAGAATTCCTTCTAAGTCATCATTTAAACATAAACTTGGAATTCAAAAACTCCTACGAAGAGGGCTCGGCTTAGTGAAACGTTTGATGCCGACTCCCTTAAAACTATTACATCTAGCATGGCAAAATCCCAAACGTTCGGCGCCATCCAGTCCAAAGAAGCAAAGTTCAAAATATTCAAAAACAAAATACTTAAGGAAAATCCTAAATTGGGGTGTCTTCGACGACCTTGTCTTGAGCCTGAGGATGGCTCTCACCTTCACCAACCTTCTGCTGTTGATCGACGGCAAGCACATCAATCATCTCTTCATCATCATCCTCAGGAGGAAAAGGCTGACACTCCTCCTCGGTGTATGGAAGGTCAAGGTCAGGCACAGCCGGCTCGGGAAGTTGCTTCAGAAAACCTGACTCAAGTTGAATCGCCATAACACCAGCCATGGCGTCGGCACCGGCAGCATATCCCAGCTTGAAGAAGTCAGGTAACCGAGCTTCAAGTTCGTCGTTGACCATTTTATGAGCAACCTGGGTGTACTCTAGGGCAGCTCTTTGGATCCCGGCCTCATAACCACGGGCGTCGGCAGCTGTAATCTTCTCTTTCTCCTCCCCCTTCAGCTTTATCACCTCGGCCTCAGCAGTCTCGGCAGCGACTCTAGCTTCAGCAAGCTCCTTCTTCAACCTCTCCATCTCGACCTCCTCGTCCTTGACCTGTTGCTCCGAGATCCTAAACTTGGTTCGCCAAGAATCTCGGTCAGACCTATACCTCTCTCGTTCGGCAAAGACCTTGGAAGCTTTGTCATACGCCTTCAGCGCAGCCTGCCCAGCCTAATCAAAAGAGCAAAGTAAAAAAAAAGAGAGGAGGAGAGAGGAAATAAATAGGGAAAAGATAAAGGAGAGAAAAAAAGGAACAAACCTGAACAAGATGAGAACACATCTCACCAAGCCCTGGAAGAAGCTCGGTTGGAACCTGATCATAATCCCTCGGCAGGGCCAGCCCCCTCAGAAGCGTGATGGCAAGGTTCGGCTCTTCTTTTACTGAGTCGTTCTGAAGGAGAACCCTGCCATCAGGCATCATGTACGAAGGGCTGAACTGGCGACGGACGGCGGCCTCGGTGGCTGGATCTGTAAGGTCGATATGTGGTTCAACAAGATTCCCCTGACCCTTTGGTAGAGGGGCTGGAACCGTGTGAAGAGGCACAGATTGAGAAACGGTCGGCAGAACAACATCCTCGGACGTTTTCTGTCTCTTCTCCTTCTGACCCTGCTGCTCAGAAATGCTTCGGCTTCGGCCAAGATTTGCCGACTTTGTTGGGATCACAGGCCTTGGAATGTTCCTTCTTGACATATCTTCGAAGGAGGGCTGGAAAAATTCGGCAGAATCAAACGGAGTAAGCCACTCCTCTGCTGTAAATCCGATCCTCGGCAATTTCACCCCTCCTTGTTGCCTCTTCTTTCGGATTCCGACGGCGTTGGAATTTCCCTTCTTCTTTTGTACAGCCTCGGCAGCTGGAGCACTGGGTGTCTTTTTCTTGCTCTGAGCGACCTCTTTCCCTTTCTTCCTCAGCACACCTTTGTAAGAGGGACGGTAGTCAATAAGGGTCGGAGCGTGACGGCAAACCTGGGCCAGAAGCGTCTCGCTCGCCTTCTCTCGAGAGTTTGTGTTAAGCCCCTTGGAAATAGGGCCGAGCTCTGCAAAAAGAACAGAAATTCAAGAAATGCTTTCAGCGGAAAAGAAGACAAAAGTAGGACGTAATAAATAACTTAAACACGTTCGGTCTTATCACCTCTCGTATCAGCCACTTTTGGAACGGTGAATCGACGGAGACCGTCGCCGAACTCGAAGTTTCCATGCACTTCAAGGTAAAAATCAGCCCATTTGTCCGTGTCCGAAAGTCCGTCTACCAGAGGCTCCTTTTTGGGACGCGTCGACAAATACCGACGGCCAGATTTCCCATGTCTGGACATGGTGTATGTGTAAAAGAGGTCCGTCGGCGTGAAGTCCAAATCTTGACTCTCGATCAAAGCAATTACCGACATGATGATTCGGTAACTGTTGATCGCGAGTTGATGGGGTGCTAAACTGAATTTCCAAAGAATTTCCCTGAGGAAGGGGTGAATTGGGAACCGAAGCCCGGCCTCGCAAATGGCCATTAGGGGCACGATTATATGCTCAGGACGGTGACCCCTATGGTCTTTTATGTCGGTGCTCTTGACTCTATGAATCAGAACATCCTCGGGAATATTGTATTTCGTTCGGAAGGCTTCGTACTCCCCAGGGCTGCCGCTGAAATAGTGAGCGTAGGGACACAGCAAGCCCTTGTCAAAAAGGTCGGCGTTGCTCGGGGCCGATGTCGAAGCTTCGGCTCCTGACACGAGCCTTGACCTGGCTTCTTTCCCCATCTGTGGCTCGGTTTCGGATTGTGTTTCTGGGGAGAAACTTATCTCGAGCTCCGTAAGGAAGTCGTCGGCGGCATACTCATAATCGCGCTCGGCGTTAGAATCGTCAGACACAGGAGAGGTCGCTGACATTCTCGTGGAAGCAGAATTAATCGCTCGGCTACTCCTCAGCCTACGCCACTCGATAAGTTCGCTGATGAATTGACGATCGGATTCGGTTTCCGAGCAATCCGAGTCTGAAGACACGTCGATAACCTCGTGAGCCAGACCTAGGAAAAGAACAAAGGGGTATTAAGCTATTAAAATCTGCGTCGGCAAAGAAGATCGTTTAGAAGTTCGGTTAATCTTATCAGCTCACGAGTCACATGCTAACCTATAATGGGCTCGATACTTCTTAAAAGAATCCCTACGTTCGGCAAACAAAAGAGTTGGGGATCGTTCGGTTATTTATCCCCATCAGTAGAAATCGTTCGGTCAGCCCCAGACATCTTATGGGGGCTCGGAAGAACAAGTTGAGTTCAGGGATGAACATCATCGTTCATCCCAGTACTCTACTGTTCATACAGTGCAGAAACCCCCAAAAATCGCCCCAGAAACCCAGAAAATAAGCATGAAAAGCAAGAGAAAAAGTAAAACGATAAGAATCGATGACATACCTGAAGATTTCTGTTGGAATGGGGCTTGAAGTTGAGGATCTGGATTCGAGCAGAGTTCTGGAACGGAATTGTAGAGAGAGAAACTCCAGACGCTAGAGAGAGAGAGTGCAGAAGAGCTTTCTCTCTCCTCACTCACCACTATTTATAAACGGAGCGGGCCTTTTCGAATTTCCCGCCCATCATTTCATCGCCGAACCCCTCGCCAACCTCTACGCAACACGTGGCGACTGAAGTCCTTGCCCATGCCAGCCGTCTCCACGTCTGCCAAGACGTCCTTTCAACTGACACACCCGTTCAAATACTCGACAGCTGTTGCCTTATGTGGGGCTCGGATTTATCTGCCGAAGGTTCAAGCTCGGCCAAGTCTTAAATCAACCCATACCGAGTGAAGAGCTTCGGCATGGGTTGAGGGGGTATTGTAGCAGGCCGAGCAAAATGGCTCGGGCTGTTCCGAGCGTGATCTAGTATTCCTCTCAACTCCAATACATCTTTTTTTGGACGTTCGGATCAGCAACCGTAGCCGAGGGTCCATGTAGCCGAGGGCCCCTCTAATTATTACTTCCTTTAATGCTCCATTCCTTACACCTGCTCGGGTTGGAGGATACGTTCGTTGGATAGCTGCTGAAGGTCCCACAACATGCTCGGTGCCGAGCATAGCCTGGCCGACGGTCCAACTCATCCGTATCAGAACAGTAACTATGGCAATGATGATGGTCGTGACGTCATCCGAACGGTTATGAGGACATTGATGGTGGCACGTGAAGGTGCCAGCTCATCATGAAAACGGTTGCAAAACCCTAAACGTGATGCAACAGTGACATCAGCCGACGCATGTTGAGCGTTGGTGCAATCTTGGAGACCAAGCTAAGGATTCCCTATAAATATCCCATTATGCCTTCTTGGAGGAGGTACGCTCAAACAAAACCCTAGCTCCTAATCTTTAACTCTTCCTGGCAAACAAACTGACTCTTGCACCGGAGGGCCATTCCGGAGAACCTCCGGTGTGGTCTCTTAGTCGTGCTTCGTTTTGCAGGACTGGGCAAAGGAGACATGAGCTAACCCCGAACCACCATTCAAAAAGTACGAACCATACGGAACGGAGCCCCCACACAATACGTTATCTATACGAGTTGCCATTACTTCTAAATATCAGTTCAAACAAAAATTAATACTTCTAAATAGATAGACTAACACAGGGATGCAATTGGACTAAACAGTGTTTTTCCAATAGATTTACAAACAACTAATTTTTATTATTTCACATTTTTTTTACAATATAAAAGAGAAAATAGTACAGTATAGTAGTGGCTTGCAATAGTGAGATTCTCCAAACAGATTTACAAACAACTTATTTTCATAATTTTACTTCTTTTTTTACAATAAAAGAGAAAATAGTACAATACAGTAGCGAGATTCGAACGCAAACATCGGGAAATCTTGTCCACCAACCTCTTTGGCCCAAATTAAGCTTTTAATTTGTGAGACAAAATAATCCATTTAGAGGGTTGTGGCCCCAAGGATCATCCGAGTTAACAAGTTCGCTCTCCATCTTATGATCTGTTTGAACGACACAAATGCTTGTTAGTCACACAATATTATGAATTGTACAGTAATTTAGTAATTAATGGCCATGATTAATCATGACGTATCTCTTGGCCTCATGTGCCATGAATTTTTGGCAGAGAAGAACAGATTTTTAGTAGTTTTTTTACAAAACAAATATCAATTCAATCGAACGTAAGTTGTCCTGTAAAGAACGAGAATGTGACAAATATATATATATATGTATATATATATAGTTATATATATAGTTATTTTCAAATGAAACCAACTAAAAGAAATATACCCACTGAACCAACTAAAAGAAATATACCCACTGAACATACTAACTAGAGAGAGTAAAATTCAAAGTTTTACTGTCAGGACAGTTTCTCAACTATGTAAACTTTCTTTAATTTTTTTTAATAACTAGGTCTCCGGACCACATTACGTGCACCTCAGGTCCTCAACTAATTCTCAACTACGTAAACTTACAAGGATTTAGAGCGCTAGAAATCTCGACCAGTTCTCTAGCAGCCACCTGAAAAGCCAGGAGAATGATACAGATCGAAATGACTTGCAAAACAACAAGAAGCTTACTTGAAGCCATTTTTCTCTCGGTAAAAGGAAAGGGCATTATGGTTCACCCATTTTATAGCCAAAAAGGGAAAGGATTGGCATTCATTTTCTACTACTAATTTAATGTCTTTGGCCCCAGCAAGACTTGGACTTTTGGGTCCACGCCAGAGTTTAACTAGGGACATGACTTATGAGGGATATAACATTATTTTAAAAGGATTCTCTTAGGTCCTTAGAAATACGGATTCATTCGTGCCGCGTGGAGCTCATCCTGATCATATTTCGCAAAATCTAAATTGTAGATTTTTTCGGCCATAGTGTGTAATCAGCGTTAGAAACTAGAATAAAGCTCCGTTTGCAGGGTCTATTTGAAACTAGAATAAAACTCCGTTTTAACTGATCTCATACGAGTTTGATAACACCTAAAGTGTTTCGAATAATAAACTCTACTAAACTCTCAAGTCGTGTCAACCCCTAGGGCTACTGGGTTCACAAGATGAACAATCCTCCGAATTTAAAATAAAGGAAGTGGAAACGAAATTGAAAGAGAAGTCCAAGTAGAGGGCCATTACCTGCAACAAGTGGCAATTCTAAAATGGATGTGGATTTGACTCGTGAGTATGCACAGGATATACCAAACCAAAGAAAAACTTTTCGAACTTGAGATTGAGTAGGGTGAAAAAAAAGCGGCGTAAGCTTTCCTATGCACAGGATATACCAAACCAAAGAAAAACGCGTGATTGAAATTTGAAACTGGAGAAGACTTATGGGGTTTCCTTGTCCTTGTGTTTTGAAATCAACTCGATCGTCCAAATAATTGAATGGTCCAGTGTCTCAATACCTCAACCACCACACGACTATATATATTTATATATTTGGGCCTATTTGATGAGCTGACCTTGAAAACCAATGGCTTTGACCTGTTCGTTTAAAGTTTTTGGATTTTGGATTATAATCATTATTCTATTTCTTTTCAATCTATCATTACTTTCATTTTTTTTTATTTCTTTCCATTTATTATCCTTATTTTCAATCATTACTCATTTCTCTCTACACTCATTATCTACAAATCCAAAATCCCAAAACAAACGGAGTCGATTTTAGGATTCGTCTCTCATCGCATGCTATCTATTCATGTGTGTGGTTAGTCTACATGGGCCTTTGCTCGGTTTTAGTTGGAATCCTAGCTAGTCGACTATTTTTAGAATTACCCTTCCGTGTAAAAAAAATACAAATGGTCTTGGCCCGCCTCCGTGCTGGAGCTAGATCCAGGTCCCAAGCCTGTTAGTCCGACCATTATAATTTTGTCAGTATGTGGGTAAGACTCTTGGGCCTGTGATCTAGGGTGGCTCTCACATCGGGAGTTTGGGTTAAGTGTGTGTGTGTTTAAGAGGCTTTGGTTGGCTTCTTGCCATCCAAAGGTGGTTAATTCTTTCCTTCTGATTCCTCGCGGCATATGATTGTCGGAGTTCTTTTTCGTTCTGTTTGATGCCTCGTGATTTGAATCCTTTAAATCTTTATAATTTATTTCCAAAGATTAATAAATTTTCTTTGTTCTACAAAAAAATAAAAAATAAAACAATTGCCTAGTAAATGTGGTAAGTAGAATTACTCTCTTGCCCTTCTGTATAAAAAAAGAGAGACTATTTTCAGAATTAGTTGATCCATTAGGTCAGAAAGTGTTTTAGAAAAAAAGTTATATGCTGAATATTCAGGCCAGAAGGTTTACCAAAACATTACATACTGCGCCCCCTGCATTTTTCGCAAATTTTGACAACCTAATTTCCATATATACATGCATTTCACGTGAGACAACAGGATAAATTAAGCAACCCGGGGATCCTGCTGACCTCAAAGGTTAGCATGTGTGTTGCCCCCTATCTCGGCCATTCATATCAGTAATTAATGGTCCGGATTTTAGGAAATCTTTTTCTAGGAAGAGTCTAACTCTTGAAAAAGAAAATCTAGACCATCCAAAATACTTTTGAACGTTCCGAATAGGAAACAACACACAAACCTTCAAAGGTCAGCAGGATCCCCATTTGTAAATTAAGGTTGCAAATTTCCATATATTCCTGCATTTCATGTGAGACAACAGGATACATTAAGGCTGAAGTTCTTCCTAAATTAATTTTTATAAAATACAGCAAGTACTATTTACTTATCGTAACTTTTTGTGTACTTTTGCATAAAACCTTTTAGGAGGAATCATTCGGCTCAGCAAATTAATGAATCGTACAACTACTTGGACAGATAAATTGATTTGAAAAAAAGTTCAAATTGGACGACACTAAAGACAAAAAATAGTTATTTCAAACTTTTCGTCTTCAGTGAACTCATTTTTATTTTGGTCCATTTTTTTTTAAACTTTTTGTAGTCCTCTCAACGAGACAAATAATTAATCAAAATACTGACGTAAATCTAACTAAAATTCAGAAAGGACGACTAGACATACCAAAGCATTAATTCAAGAACAATGGGACCTAAATTAATATTAAATAGTACCTCGTTTGGATAAGTCTTTCATTTAATCAACTCATTAAATATTTTTGTTTTTATTACATCAATTAAATATTTACGGTTTTGCCATTCTAGGCTTAAAATGCCTAAGATACTCCTCGGTCGTGGCATCCACATTACCATCCAAACGTACTCACCACCCGTTTGAAACCCTATCTTCAATGTAAAGCTGCCGACTAAGGGCTTGTTTGATAACTTAAATTCAGCACTTAAAACTCATTCAATTAAGTAATAAGTGATTCAGTAGTTTTGATATACCTACATTTTACATTGCTTAACAAATTAAGTACCACTTAAAATATAGGCTAAAAAGTTGAAAAAAATTAAGTAGCTTTGAGCTACTTAATTCTGGCTGAATTTTTGTGAACTTACATTCAACTATCATACCATCACTCCTCCACCACCACCACCACCACCACCACTCCACCACCACCACCACCACCACAACTCTACCACCACCACTACCACCACTCCACCACCACCACTACCATCGCTACACCATGACCACCGCTCCTACCACCACTACACCACTTCCACCACCTACACCACTCCACCACCACCACCACCACATCACCACCACCAGCTCCACCACAACCACCACCACCATTACCACTACCATCACTACACCACCACCATCGTTCCTACCACCACTCCACCACCATCACCACCACTCCACCACCACTACCATCACTACACCGCCACCACCACCACCACGTACTCCCACGTACCACTCCACCATACCACTCCACCACCACCACCACTCTATCACCTCCACCACTCCACCACCTCCGCCACCATCGACACCACCATCGCCACCACCACCTCCACCACTCCTCCACCATTACAATAAGTATATTATGACTGTTAGTAAATTAAAAGAGAATTGGAACAAAATTAATTCATCATTTTTTTAATTCAGTACTTAATATATTTATCAAACAGCTTTTCAGCTTAAAGATTTCAGCATTTAGTTTTCAGTACTTAATTTTTCAGCTTTCAGTTTCAGTTTTATCAAACAGCCCCTAAGTTTAACTCAACTCATTTGCAGAGTCGTATTAGAGGTCTCAACAAGTACTCTTTGTTCTAGAGTTCAACTATCACCGCGTGCTAACAATTTCCTGTTTGGGGTCGCGTGGACGTAGCTTTCCCTCGGCTTTAATTGCAGTCGTCAGTCCTAGCGGATGCTCCCAGAGTATTCGGTTCATTTGGTTGCGACTATATATTGCATATATAAAAGAACATTATAATAAGATATTCAGGCTAGCTAAATCTCCATTCAAAGTGAGACAAATAGCTATAACTTAAGTTTCTTGTGTCGTGTGCAAGCCTTGAAATAGAGCTGCCGGGCGAGTTTGCCAATCGGATTGATTTCCTTGACGCGGTCGGCCGGCTCCTTTTGATCACGATGCACGTGCCAATACATGATTGGGGCAAAATTTTCCAAAACCTCTTTTGGATACGTTATTTATACGAGTCACTATTACTTCTAAATATCAGTTCAAACAAAAATTACCTCTAAATAGATTAACTCGGCTCTGCTGGAGCAAGAAGCGAGAGGGTAAATTTCCTATCCCTTTGGTGCCTACTGCTTTCGGTTTCCATAGTTTTTATGCTGATCTTATCATGGAACATTAGAGATTCGGGGAGTTTTGTTAAAAAGAGATTTGTGTCTAAGCTTATTAAAAAAAGAAAGCCTGATTTGATTTTCATTCAATAAATGAAACTGGAGAGTTTAGCTAGAATTGATGTTCAGAAATTATGGGACTGTGGTGATTTTGAGTTTGCTATATCTAGTTCTATCGGGGCATCCGGGGGCTTACTATCTATCTGGAACAAAGAATTTATTAAAGTTGACAATATTGTCTCCCACAGATCTTTCATTATTTTACACGGTGTGCTATATAATTATTTCCCTTGTTGAGTGGTGAATGTATATGCTCCTAATGAGGCGGGAAGTAGGAGAGTTTTATGGGATGAATTATTAGGATTGAAAAGGAACTCACCTGTCCCGTGGTGTATGGGGGGAGATTTTAACGAAATTACCTCTATCAGTGAAAGGAAAGGGTGTCAACGGGTGGAAAGAGGAATGAAGGATTTTGTGAATTTTTGCAATTCTATAGAGCTAATAGACATACTGATGATTGGGAGGAAATTTACTTGGACCAACTACCAAGATAATGCCATCCTTAGTCGTTTGGACAGATTTCTGCTCTCTCAACAATGGCTAGACAGATTCAAAGTTCTTCAATGGGGGCTACATAGGCCCATATCTGATCATTGTCCTATTATGCTGCTTGATGATGGAAGAGATTGGGGCCCTAGACCGTTTAAATTCATGGATATCTGGCTATCAAATCCTAAGTGTATGGCTATTACTAAGGAAACATGGGAGAATACACATGTGAGTGGATGGGCTGGCTTTATTATTTTGTAGAAACTGAGAGCAATCAAAGACAAGCTCAAGGTATGGAACAAAGAGGAATTTGGGGATGTCAATGCGGCTTTACAAGATAAGGAAGTAGAAATTCATCGATTTGATCTTTTGGTGGAGGAGAGAACGCTCAATTCTGAGGAGAATGCCTTGAGATGTAAGGCTAAAACTGAATTTTGGAGGCTATCTCGACTGGCTGAAACTATGTGGAGACAAAAATCAAGGTTGACTTGGATGAAATTGGGGGATAAAAACACGAGATATTTTCAAGCCATTGCAAATAATAGATTTCGGAGGAATATGATGGGTTCGGTAAAGGTGAATGAGAGAGTGCTTGAGGATCCCCTGGAAATAAAGGCTGCTGTCGTTGATTACTTTAGTGATAACTTTAAAGAGGAGAGAAAGCTTAAACCAATGTTGGGGAGTGTGCTAGGGAGCTCTTAATCCGGACATCTCTAGTCAGTTAGATAAAGTTTTTGAGGAGGGGGAAATCCTTGCAGCTTTGAAGGAATGCAGCAGCATCAAGGTTCCGGGTCCAGATGGTTTCAATTTCTCGTTAGTTAAAAAAGGGTGGGATTTTATGAAGGAACTACTGGTGCAATTCTTCTCTGAGTTCCACTCTAATTGCAAGCTCACTAGAGGTATCAACTCTTCTTTTGTAACTTTAATTCCGAAAGTAAATTGCCCCAGGTCATTTAAAGAATTTCGACCCATAAGTATGGTAGGTTGGATTTATAAGCTGCTAGTTAAAGTTCTAGCTAATAGACTCAAATGCCATCTACCTCCTCTTATTGGTGAATCCCAAGTT
The DNA here is from genome assembly GCF_030253575.1 of Rhododendron vialii. NCBI lineage: Eukaryota > Viridiplantae > Streptophyta > Magnoliopsida > Ericales > Ericaceae > Rhododendron > Rhododendron vialii. The sequence continues at coordinate 7,509,357 of NC_080558.1, read as the reverse complement.
GCGTTTATTGAGGACAAACAGCTATTGGATGGTGTTCTTATCGCAAACGAGGTTATTCATGGGTGGAAAAATAGCTCTCAAGGAGGTTTGATCTTGAAAATTGATTTCGAGAGAGCCTATGATTGTGTCAATTGGGGATTTTTACTTGACTTATCCGCAAAATTGGGCTTCGGGGAGAAATGGTGTGCTTGGATTAAGGAATGTTTGTCCTCGGTGACTATGTCTATTCTGATAAATGGCTCTGCATCTAAGGAATTCCAAATTCAGAAGGGCATTCGACAGGGGGATCCGTTATCTCCCTTTCTATTCAATATTGTGGTTGAAGGGCTAAACATTCTGCTAGAAAGGGCGAGGGAGCTGAACTTCATTAAAGGGGCTAGAATTGGACCGATTGGAGCAAATGGGATAGTGGTTTCTCCCCTCCAATTTGCTGACGACACGATTATTTTCTGCAATAATGATAGAGAGGAGTTGGTTAATATCAAAAGAATTCTGTGATGTTTTCAACTTATGTCAGGATTAAAGATAAACTATTCCAAAAGTTCTTTGTGTGGGATTAAGGTGAACCACCAGGATGTTACCACCCGTGCTATGGTCATGGGATGCAAAATTGATCATTTGCCAATCAAGTACTTGGGGTTGTCATTGGGAGCTAATCCAAACATAATCAAAACATGGGATTTGGTGATTGAAAGAATGGAAAAAAGGCTTAGTGTATGGCAAAGGAGATTCAAGACTTCCGGGGGTAGACTTACTTTAATGAACTCATCCCTTGGAAGCTTTGCCTATATACTTCATGTCGTTATTCAAAATGCTATTGTCAGTTGCCAAGGCATTAGCAAAAATCCAGAGACAATTTTTTTGGGGTGATACAGTGGATAAGAGAAAGTTACACCTGGTCAAATGGATGTGATTTCCAAAAAGAAAAAGTATGGAGGGTTAGGAGTCAAGAATTTGATGATCCAAAACCTTGCTCTCCTGGCCAGGTGATGGTGGAGATTCTACAAGGACAGCAATTCTCTATGGGTGAAGGTGATCAAATGCAGATACAATTTGGAGCCAAGATGTTGGTTACCTCGGTTACCCTCTTCTAGTAAGGCCTCTATTATTTCGAAGGACATATATTTGGTAGGGGAGACCAATGGTTGTATCGGATCCACTCTCCAGGAAGGTTTTAAATTAGAGGTTCACTCGGGGCAGAAAAATCTCCTTCTGGAACCAAGTCTGGTTAGGGAACTCATCCCTTAAAGAGGAGTTCCTCGCCTCTATCTTATCTCTACTCAAAAAGAGATGGTAATTAGTGATATTAAAGATGATAGATGGAACTTACTATTCCAGAGAGGGCTACGGGATTCGAAAATTCAGCAATTTGAGGATCTGCTTTTGAAACTACAACCGGTGCTTTTGGATCCAACCAAGTGTGATCTGTTTGAGGTGGAAATAGACTCTTGATAATTACTTTTCTGTAAAATCTGTGTATAATAGATGGGAACAAGTGGGCCTTACAACGAATAGGGTGTTGGGTTCGATTTGGAAAAGCATTTCCCCACCCAAAGTGGAAATTTTTTCCTGGTTGGCACTCCAGGACAAAGTGGCTACGAAGTCAGCTCTTCTCTACCGCAATGTATTACCTGAGGGCCAATCGGTGATGTGTCCGTTCTACTCTTTGACTGTAGAAACACTGGAGCACCTCTTTCTCCATTGTCAATTTGCATGGGATGTTTGGTCATTGATTTTAGACTGGTGGCATGTCAGTTGGGTTTGTCCGGCCTCCTTGTTAAACCTCCGGCCTCCTTGTTAAACCTCTTTACATGGTGGTTAGATTTTGGTTTCAAAAATCTGGAAAAGTTCATGTGGGAAACAACTTTCCATGCTACTATTTGGTCTGTATGGCTGGTAAGAAATGATATTGTCTTCAACAATGCTTCTTGGCGAGTGTAGGACCTTTGGGAGCTAATTAAAACCAGAGTTGCTATGTGGATCAAAGTGAAGTTTGATATTAAGGTGCACTCGGTGGAGGATTTTAAGGGTTATCTTAATGGAATGAGGAAGATCAAAGTGTAGGTTCTTTTTTCGTGAGGATGGATTCGATCCAACTTTCTGTTGGAGGGTCATACCCTTCTTCCTTTTGTTTTGTTTTGTATCTGCTGCACTTTAAGCGTTTGTTGCTTATTGAATGCTCTCTCGATGTACCCTTTTCAAGCCAATAAAGTTTTCATTTTGCCGAGCAAAAAAAAAAACATCACTATCACTAGAGAGCACTCAAACGACAGCGATGCGATTGGACTAAGCAGTGCTTCCCAACAGATTTACAAACGACTTATTTTCATTTTTTTACTTTTTTTACTACAGTAAAAGAGAAAACAGTACAGAAGAGTAGTAGTTTGCAGTAGAGAGATTCGAACGCAAACATCAGGAAATCTTGTCCACCATGCCAACCTCTTTGGCCCAAATTAAGCTTTTAGTTTGTGAGACTTGCAAAATCATTCATGTCGAGGGTTGTGGCCCCAAGGATCGTCCACCACCATCTTACGATCTGTTTGAACAACACAAACATGCTTGTCAGTCATGCAATATTTTGGCAGAGATGAACAGATTTTTATTTTTTTAGAAAACAAATATCAGTGATTGATTACTTCAGTGTGGTGAAACCAACTTAAAGAAATACACCCACTGAGCATACTAACTAGAGAGTAGGGTAATCTCCACTGAATTCCAAAGTGAAAGTAGATGAAGAAATATAGGAATCCATTTCTTTTTATATTGTATGGAAAAACATCTATAAATTTACGATTCAAATACAGCTAGGAGGACTAATTAACCCTACGGGAATCGATATCACTGCGGAGGTTTCAAACCAAGCGAGAGCAAAATTCTAAGTTTTACCACCAGGGCAGTTTCTTAACTATGTAAACTTTCTTTTAACTTTTTTAATAACTAGGTATCCGGTTTACGCGCACCTATATATGAAAACTTACGAGGATTTAGAGCGCTAAAAGCCTCGATCAGTTCTCTAGCAGCCACCTGAAAAGCCAGGAGAATGATAGAGATCAAAAGGACTTGCAAAACTACAAAAAGCTTGCTTGAAGCCATTTTTCTCTCAGTATAAGGAAGGGACGTTAGGGTTCACCCTTTTTATAGCCAAAAAAGGGAAAGGATTGGCATTTTGGGTCAACGCCAGAGTTAAACTAAGGACATGACTCATGAAATATATAACATTATTTTAAAAGGATTCTCTCATGCACCTTAATTTGGAACGAAGGGCTCATTCATGCTGCGTGGAGCTATCTTGCCGATCGTATTTCGAAAATCTGAATTGTAGATTTTGCCGGCCATAGTGTGTAATCGTTTGAAAATCTCACTCTGATTCGATAATCGTAACCCTCTAAAAATAAAGCTTCATCTTGAGAAAAAGTGGACTGCGAGAATGATGTTAGGGCATGGGCGAACGATTTTTGAATCAATTTAAGTTTTTAAAGAGTATCTATAGTGGGCTTACAGGATTGTTTTTTTATTTGTATATCTCAATGTCTAGACAAACTAATTATGCGCTTCTCAATCGACTAATCATTGAGCGACCCATTACACTATCAATTTGCAGGGTCTGTTCAAAACTAGAATAAAGCTCCGTTTTAACTAATTTCATACGAGTTGATAACACCTAAAATGTTTCGAATAAAAACCTCTTAGAGGGACTAGACTCACTAGTAATGCCAACCCCTAGGGCTACTGGGTTCACAAGATGAACAATCCTCCGAATTTAAAAGAAGGAAGTGAAACGAATTTGAAGAGAAGTCCAAGCACTGGGCCATTGCCTGCAACAAGTGTCAGTTCTAGAATGGACGTGGATTCGGCTCACTTTTACCGCTCCTCTAATCTCACCGTTCGTCTCAGCAATCAATGGTCTAGATTTTTAAAAAATTCTTCGAGAGAAGAGGAAAGAGTTTACCTGAAAGAATTTTTAAATTCCAAATCATCCAAAATACTTTTGAACAGTAAGATTAAGTGCAGTGGGGGAGGGATGAAAATGAACCATAGGCGTAGACTTTCCCATGCATAGGATATACCAAATCTAACCAAAGCAAAACGCGTGATTGAAATTTGAAACTGGAGAAGACTTATGGGGTTTCCTTGTCCTTGTGTATTGAAATCAACTCGATCGTCCAAATAATTGAGTGGTCCAGTGTCTCAATACCTCAACCACCATACGACTATATACATAGGGGTGGCGATTTGATGAGCTGACCTTGACAACCAATGGCGGCCCCGTTCCGGATTGGATACTTAAAAAATAAGTACTTATTTACAATTTTCAAGTTTTAAAATATTAGGCTTACTGAAATAAAAAAAAATACAATATGGATCTTATTTGATAGATTTCGATGAGTTCTATCAAACTTTGCTAGAAAAAAATTAAAAAAATATTTTTATAAGTTCATTATTTTTATGTTTGAAAATAGGTCATTATTTTTTAAGCACTTTTTTTAGAAAACGGAACGGGGCCTAATTTTATGGTTTATCTCTCACCGCATGTTGGTGTGTGGTCTGTCTACACGGGCCTTTCTCGGTTTTAGTTGGAATCCTAGCTAGTGGACGTACTATTTTCAGAATTAGTTAATCCATTAGGTCGAAGGGCGGGTTTGACGCAATGGTAGAGTCGCTCCCTTGTGACCTGAAAGAGGTCACGGGTTCGAGTCGCAGAATTGAATAGTCTCTTTGCTTACAGGGATAAGGTTGCGTACATCAACCATTCTCCAAACTCCGCAATGGCGGGAGTCTTGTGCACTGAATTTGCCTTTTCTTAGATGATCCATTAGGTCGGATAGTGTGTTACAAAAAAAATTATATGCTGAATATTCAGGCTAGAAGGTTTACCAAAAAGTTACATACTGCGGCCCCTTCTTTTTTTGCAGGGCAAAATTTTCACATGAGACAACAGGGTAAATTATGCAACCCGGGGATCCTGCTGACCTTTGAGGTCAGTATATGTGTTGTCCCCCATTTAGACCGGCTATGTCGATAATTAATGGCTCGGATTTTAGGAAAACATGTTCTCTTTCAATTCTTGAAAGAGTTTTTTATTTAAATACAGACAATCCAAATTAAAAACACTTTTTAATTAACGGTCTGGATGGGGCCGGGAACAAAACACAATGCTGACCTTTGAGGGTCAACAGGATCCCCATTTGTAAATTAACGCTGCAAATTTCCATATATACTTGCATTTCATGTGAGACAACAGAATACATTAAGGCTGAAGTTCTTCCTAAATTAATTTGTCTTAAATACAACAAGTACTAGTATTTACTTATCGTAATTCTTCGTGTACTTTTGCATAAAACCTTTTAGGAGGAATCATGCGGCTCAGCATACAACTATTGGAAAAGATAAATTGATTTGAAAAAAAGTTCAGATTGGACGACACTGAAGACAAAAAATAATTATTTCTAACTTTTTCGTCTTTAGTGAAATCATTTTTATTTTGGTCCTATTTTTTTAAAAACATTTTGTAGTCCTCTCAGCGAGACAAATAATTAATCGAAAGATTGACATAAATCTAACTAAAATTCAGAAAGGACGACTAGAAATACCAAAACATTAATTCAGGAACAATGGGTCCTAAATTAATGTTATCCAGACCTCGTTTGGATAAGTCTTTCATTTAATCAACTCATTAAATATTTTTGTTTAGACTACATCAATTATTTTTTTCTAAATAGAGCAACATCAAATATTCAAAACACAATGGTGCATTTTGACTAAACCATGCTTCACAAAAGTCACATACAACTTAATTTATTTTTACATTTTCACCCAATTGAAGCAGAATTTAAAAAAAAAAAAAAAAAACCCAGTATAGTAGCCTGCAGTACTAAGATTCAATGCCAACTTCGGGAGATCGCTTACGCCAACCTCTTCGTCTTGAATTCTGCTTGAATTTGTGAAACAGAATCATCGACATCAAGGATTGTGGCCTTTAGACCATGGGTGATCATATGGCGAAACGTTCAACTTCTTCATCTGATGATCTGCTTGAATAACCCAAATTACATGTAACTATGTTGGTCGAACAACATGTTAATTATTTAAAAGCCTGGATTTTCTAATTAACCCCAATGTTCCAGAAACCTTCTTAAAAAGTAAACAACTTATTTCACATTTTTCAAACTAAAAAATAATGTAAATGAAAAATAAATTTTTGATTTTTTTTTCATCGTTTAAAAAATCTCAATGAGATCTATCAAATAAAATCTATAATGCTAAGAAAATTATTTGCGTAAACACCTGATTTTTGAGCTTGAAATTGCCTTCTTAAAAAATCAGTACTTATTTGGGTTTCTGGAACGGTTCTTCTTCTTCTTTTTGTTTAAATATGGATTTTATCAAATGTAGTCACATTTTGACACCTCAACGAATTCATAGGAGACCAATTTCACTATCTACCATTGGTGGCCACAGTTTAAAATCAGGTAAATTCCTTATAAACTAGCCCCACAAAAATCAATGGCACCTGAAGGTCTGGAACGCGAAATTTAATTGTAAGGGAACAAATTCCTATTCTGAGTTTCTTGACGTCGGGTTTCTAAGTTACGTAAACTTACAATGATTTTGATCGCTGAAAGTCTCGACTAGTTCCCTAGCAACCACCTGTAAAGCCAAGAGAATGATCGAAATCAAAAGGACTTGCAAAACAGCAACAATCTTACTTGAAGCCATCTTTCTATCTAACTATAAGAAAAGTGGCAATTAGGGTTCACCCTTTTTATAGCCAAAAATATACTATAAGGCTGGGATTCATTTCCTACCAATATAATGTTAGAAATTCTATATTCAACGAAAAAGTTTAATAAGTTATTAGGCAGAGAGAGCCAACAATTAATATAATAGGTACGAGAGAGAGAGAGAGAGAGAGAGAGAGAGAGATCATTCATTCTTTGTCTCTAAGGCATGTGGTATTGTATATGTGACATTCCCCTCACGTACCGCTGCAATGCGGTTTTGTAACATCTTTTTAGTTTATCATCGTTCAACTTTATAAATATTTGGATTGTTACCGTGGATGTTAGTAATAGTCATAAATTTTTGGAATAGGGGATAGAATGAGTCTGGTTTTGATACCTTAATTATAAAATGGGATAGAATAATAATCTAGAAGCTTAAGCTGTATATTAATTGAAAAGGTTCCTGGCCATATTATATGAAGTGTTCACTCGTTTCATGCCCCGTGGATTTGGGATTGTATTCCTTGGAAGGATTCTCTCCATGTCCTTAATTTTGGTCCGGATGATTATTTAGCTCTCAAAGTTATTTTTATTTAAAACTAGCCATGGAAATAAAAATAAAGAAGTTTCTCAGAAGTGTATTTTCCCGGCAAATGAACAATTAAACTTTAGTTTTTCTACAAAATTCTTTTGCCAAATGAACATTCGTAGGAAAATAGATTTCATTTTCTTTTACTTTACTTTTTCTGAGAATAACTTTCTTGTACAATATTCTTGGCAACTAAACGGAGCCATAGGGAAAGGGATGGATCAGATTCTCGCTCAATCTAGTATATAATATGATTTCTGGTTGCAAGTGTCAACCTGAATCACAATCCTATTCATGTCCCTTCCGAACGTAGGAATCCCGAAAGTATGGCATCAAATTCTTGTTGCCGTCACTTCCAAACATCGAAATCATTGAAATATGGCGTCACATTGTCATTCCTTCTCTAAGCGTTCTGCCATCCAAATTGAGCCTTACATGTATGTTTGCTTTTTCTTTTGGATGACCTTCATATATATGTATGTTTTGATGTTGAGGGTATGGGCCGATGGGAAACAGCTTTTGCTGGTACTTGGGCTGTTAAAATCTCTGGCTAAATATTGGGGAGTGCAATAGGTTGTTCTAGCGGAAAATTCTTGGCCGGTCCCATTATTTGCATGCTATTCCATTCAGATCATTTTTTGTAGTGCTATCCCATCCACCCTTTCAACTCATCACCACGTGCCAACAATTTTCCGTGTGGGGTCAGTGTGGACGTAGTTTTTCCTCGGCTTTAATTAATTGCAGTACACAAACAACTTATTTTCATTATTTAACTTTTTTTATACAATAAAAGAGAAAACAGTACAGTACAGTAGCAGCTTCCAGTAGCGAGATTCGAACGCGAACATTGGGAAATCTTGTCCACCATGCCAACCTCTTTGGCCCAAATTAAGCTTTTAATTTGTGAGACAAAATCATCCATGTCGAGGGTTGTGGCCCTTGCTCCAAGGATCATCCGAGTTAACAAGTTCCCTCTCCATCTTATGATCTGTTTGAACAACACAAATGCTTGCCAGTCACACAATATTATGGATTGTAATTTTGTAATTTTGTAATTAATGGTCATGATTAATCATGACGTATCTCTTGGCCTCATGCCGTGAATTTTTGGTAGAGAAGAACAGATTTTTAGTCTTTTACAGAACAAATATCAATTCAATCGAACGTAAGTTGTCGTGTAAGGAACGAGAATATGACAAAATATATATATATATATATATATATATATATATATATCACTTAAAATACGAGTCTGATTTTGTTCACTAGTTCTAAAGGTACGAGAACATTACCCACCTCTATGATTGATTACTTCAGTGTAGTGAAACCAACTTAAAGAAATATACCCACTGAACATACGAACTAGAGAGAGCAAAATTCCCAACTATTTAAATTTTCTTTAATAACCAGGTTTCCGAACCACTTTACCTGCAACTCAGGTCCTCAACTAATCTTTAAGTATGTAAACTTACAAAGATTTAGAGCGCTAGAAGCCTCAACCAATTCTCTAGCAGCCACCTGAAAAGCCAGGAGAATGATAGAGATCAAAATGACTTGCAAAACAACAAAAAGCTTACTTGAAGCCATATTTCCCTCGGTATAAGGAAAGTGCATTATGGTTCACCTTTTTTATAGCCAAAAAAGGGAAAGGATTGGCATTCATTTTCTACTACTAATTTAATGCCTTTGGCCCCAACAAGACTTGGACTTTTGGGTCTACGCCAGAGTTTAACTAGGGACATGACTCATGAGGGATATAACATTATTTTAATTAAAGGATTCTCTTAGGTCCTTAATTTGGAAATAAGGATTCATTTGTGCCGCGTGGAGCTCATCCTGATCGTACTTCGCAAAATCTAAATTGTAGATTTTTTCGGCCATAGTGTGTAATCAGCGTTATAAACTAGAATAAAGCTCCGTTTGAAAGGTCTGATTGAAACTAGAATAAAGCTCCATTTTAACTGATCCCATACGCAGGGCCGGCTAATGGGATAGGTCAAGGAAGCATGTGCTTTGGACCCTCGAAAATGTTAAAAACGAGGGCCTTCAAAATTTTAGGATCCCAATATATATGTATGTATAAATGGCCCCCAAAAGTTTTTGCACTGAGCCTCATTTACACAAAATAGGCCCAAATGGTGGAATTACTCATTAGAAACACTGGGACGATAAAAAAAGAAGAAAAAAAACACCCGAGGAGTAATTGGTTTTTTAATGGTTGTTTTTTTATAATGGTAGAATTACTCTTTTGTAATGGTTTTTTTATGAGACTTTTTGTAGACCACTTTTATATGAAAAATATACGGAGGTCTCATTTAAGAGGTTCGCTTCCGACCTCAAAAACTTATGAACCGGCTTTACCCATACGAGTTGATAGCACCTAAAATGTTTCGAATAATAAACTCTACTAAACTCTCAAAGTCATGCCAACCCGTAGGGCTACTGGGTTCACAAGATGAACAATCCTCCGAATTTAAAATAAAGGAAGTGGAAACGAAATTGAAAGAGAAGTCCAAGTAGAGGGCCATTACCTGCAACAAGTGGCAGTTCTAAAATGGATGTGGATTTGACTCATGAGAATGCAAAGTATGGTCCTGTTTTCTGTCATTTTCTATTTTTCAATACTAAATTTGGCTTCTCTCCGGTCCATCTCGGGTCCGATCTTGCAGTACCTATATTGCCACGTACGTCGATATATTTTCCTTTATAACTAAGAGTGTCCGACCATTTTAAGTTCATCTTAACCAATCTATCGAATTGAATCCTATTATGCTAATTGAGATTCATGTAATTAATTTCCTGTTAATTGATCGATATAGTAGTAAAACTTTTGTAGTTTAATTTGGATCTTATTTTATTGATTGTTCATTGTGTAACATTTTCCGAAAACAGAAGACATGTTAAATCACGCATCTTTTTTTTTCCCCACATTAATGTGATCATTTAGTACGTCATACCTTTTCCTTTGATTTTTTGGGCATGAGTGGTTCTACGTCCACCGCTCATTTTCACTGCTTCCCCAATCTCACCGCCTGTCTCAACAATTAATGGTCCGGATTTAAAAACAAAAAAAACTCTTGTCCTTGTGAAACTTGAACTAGAATAAAACCAAAGTAAAAAAACTCCCTCGAAGAGTTTTTTAAAATCCGAATCGTTCAAAATACTTTTGAAACTTGAAATTGAGTATGAGAGAGGTGATCAAAAGGAGCGGCAGGCGTACCAAACCAAAGTAAAACGCGTGATTGAAATTTGAAACTTGAGAAGACTTATGGGATTTCCTTGTCCTTGTGTTTTGAAACATGAGAAGATTTCCATAGGTGTAAGCATTCCTATGGGGTTACCTTGTCCTTGTGTTTTGAAATCAACTCGTGTAGTGCGGAAGCGTTAACAAACTCAGAAACGGACGTGATTAATTGCTTTGTAATTGAACAAACCACAGAAAAGAGAGAGAGAGAAAGAGCAATCACAGAGAACACAGAGATATACGTGGTTCGGTAATGAATACCTACTCCACGGGCAGTCAGACGATCAAGGGTTTCACTATACGGAAGTAATCGGATGCTCAAAGGGCTACAGATGAGATCTCTCAGAGTTCCTCTCTTTGCCTCTCGCAGAAAAGCTGCTGTGAATGCAATACTATAAGCAAAAAACCCTAAAATATGCTTATATACTAATCTGTCTTGTCCACGCTGGTCCGGACCACCAAGGCTTTGGACCGGACCACGGAGGCCAAGACGTCCAAAACGAGCCAAAAACTACAAATCTCCACCTTGGCAAGATATTGGACTACGAACCAAAAAATCAGACATGCAGCAACCAGAAAATCAGATAACCAGAATACCCAAACGAATCGTGCTCTGACTGCCATCAGAGCGCCCTATGGCGCATGCACCCGAAGGTGCTCAGATTTGCTGCATATGGATCAAGTCCACGCAACGCTGGAACTTGACCCCAGTGACAACCTTAGTCATCATATCAGCCGGATTGTCCGCAGTACCAATTTTCTCTAATAGAATATCCCCCTCATCAATGATCTCACGAACAAAGTGAAAGCGAACATCAATATGTTTGGTCCGAGCATGATGCACCTGATTCTTCGCAAGATGAATTGCACTCTGACTGTCACAATGAACGACAACGTGATCTTGCCCAATGCCCAAATCAGCCATCAACCCATGCAACCAGATCGCCTCCTTTATGGCTTCAGTCACAGCCATATATTCGGCCTTAGTAGTGGACAGTGCAACCGTCGACCGCAAAGTACATCGCCAACTCACCGGCCCACCAGCCATGGTAAACACATACCCAGTTGTTGAACGACGCTTATCCAGATCACCCGCATAATCCGAGTCCACAAAACCAGAAACCAGATCACAAACTGATGCGCACCTCTCGAACTTCAAACCCAAATTCACGGTTCCCAGAACATACCGCAAAATCCTCTTAGCCGCTTGCCAATGCACCTTACCAGGATCGTGCATGTAACAACTAACCATACTGACGGCCTGTGCCAAATCAGGCCTCGTGCAGACCATGGCGTACATCAGACTTCCAACCAAGCTCGCATAAGGAACGGTCGCCATGTATTTTCGTTCCTCATCTGTAGTGGGAGATAGCGAAGCACTAAGCTTATAATGGGGAGCCAGTGGTACGCTCACCGGTTTTGAGCTACCACCTATACCGAACCGCTCAAGCACCTTCTTCAAATATTGCTGCTGAGTTAGATGAACGGTGCCCTTCACCCTATCCCGAGTAATCTCCATCCCCAAAATCTTACATGCCTCTGATAAGCACCCAATAATGCATATTCTTGGTGCTTAAGTCCTTTAGTATGTTGTGTTTGTACATATATATTGTCGTTTTTATGCGATATTGCACGTAAGGTACCTTTTTGTGTATTTCAGGTAAAACGTGCTAATAAGGCGGTTTTGATCGCCAATAAACGTTCCGGGATGAGCCAAGTGTCCAAATGCCCGCCGGTACTCATTTCATTGTCACCGAAGCCTAACGGTGCCACAAGAAGCCACGGAGATTGGCCGGAGGTCAAGGTTGGCAAGGAACGTGCCAAAGTGGTTTAAGCAAGGCATATGCATCGAGGATGGCCCTCGAGGGTATCCGAGACTCCAAGGCCACTAGGCATACCTCCGCCAAGTCTCGTTGATCATGTAATGAAGCATTGGAAGGCCGTCGGGGCACGACAAGGCATGATGGCCCAAGCTGACCCTGTTCTGCAGTTTTCACACAGAGGTACCAATACCTCATTTTTTAGGTATTGGTACCATCATGCCGAATTAGAAGACAGTTGGATTGGTACCAATACCTCATTTTTTAGGTATTGGTACCAATGCCCTTCGGCCAGCACATTTTTTGCTGAACATTTCAACCTTCCATAAATGGAAAGTTTCTACTTCTAGTATGTTTTTGGGATATTTTGGGGGCCTTTTTGTCCATTGTAAGGCTGATTTTGTAAGGCCTATAAATAGTCTTGTATGCCATTTATGGAAGATATGGCCATTAGTTAGTTTTTTAGGCCTAAGTCTTTTTCTTGCTTTCTAGGATTTTCATGTTGTGTTCATAGCTTTTCAAGCTTTCAATCTTCAAGAACTCAAGTAAGTTTAAGTGTTTTGATGTTTTCTCATGTATTAATGTTGTAGCTACTTGTTAGATCTTCTTATAAATCAAGTTTATTTTCGTTTTTATCGGTTAATCATGTTTTCATTTCTTAGCATGTTTTCTAGTCTTTTTATTATGAGTGAGTAGTTAATCGGTTCGGTCATGGGGTGAGGTTCACCCTATGGATTAGTCCATTAAATGGTTTCTCTTAACTTTAGCTTAATCTCAAGGTTTTGAATGAATTAAACCCATGATTTCTAGTTTTGATCATGGGGTTGGTGGTTTCTTTGATCAATGAAGTTTATCGCCTTGTGCTACGAGCTTGATAATCCTACGCGTGCGAACGATCTTTTTTCGTCTCTCACTTGCGTTAAATGAGTTCAATTTGAATTAGAGCTTTGAATTAAGTTATAAGTAGTCTTCAGCTTTTAATTCGTCTAGTGGATCCGGACGGTTTCGGTTCATTCATGAGTTAGATGAAGAAACCGTTTGATGGCTAAGTCGTGGGTAAATCAATCCCTTTGACTCGACCATCTTAACCTAGTTTATTTCCAAGTTTAATTTCGTCAATCGAATCCAAACTCCAAAGTTGGCTGCTTGAACGCCGCAATCTTTAAGCAACTTCTATTCCAAATTCGCTAAAGAAGATTTCTCTGTGGGAACGATCCGGTCTTCCGGTTTATATGCTATCAACGACCTAGCCCTACGCTTGGGGTGTGAACCTTTCTAAGAGGTTAGGTTGCCGACGAAGCAGCCTCCCCGAGGTCCTTCATCTCGAATTCCCGACTTAGCTGAATCTTTAACTTGTCTATCTCCACCTGACTTTTATATGTTTTACATGCGATCAGCATATCATTGACATATAAAAGCAAATAAATAAAGGACTTATCCGCAAGCTTTCTGAAATATACACAATGATCAAATTGGCTCTGAGTGTATTTCTGACTCAACATGAAGCTATCAAAACGTTTATACCACTGACGCGGCGACTGTTTTAACCCGTAGAGAGACTTATGTAATCGACAAACCAACTTCTCCTTACCAGCAATACGAAAACCATCAGGTTGAGACATATAAATCTCTTCCTCCAAATCACCATGTAGGAATGCAGTTTTAACATCTAATTGAGCCAACTCCAAATCAAACTGAGCTACCAAAGCTAGTAAAATGCGAATTGAAGCTTGCTTCACAACAGGAGAAAATACCTCATTGTAGTCGATTCCCTCCTTTTGTGCGTAGCCCTTAGCTACCAGCCTAGCTTTGAAACGAATACCACCCTTCTTTGTTGACTCTTCCTTCTTGGTGTAGACCCATTTGCAACCAATCTCCTTCTTGCCTTTCGGAAGCGAAACCAAATCCCATGTCTGATTCTTGTGAAGAGAAGTCATCTCCTCACCTATTGCTTTCTTCCACTCCATAGTTTCTGGACTACCCATAGCTTCTTTGAAAGTGGACGGGATGTCAGCATCTATAACCGGCAATGCATAGGCAACCATATCAACATACCTTGCGGGTACACGGATGACCCTTTTGGGTCGAGATGTTGCAATGGAATCTTTCTGCTGCTGCTGTTGCGAAGAACTGTGTACTGGAACTTCACCCTCAACCGTATCACTATCATTTGATTCAACCCCACTGTCTTCTTCAACTAACTGAATCGGATCTTGAGGAACCACCTAGGTCTCTAACTCCACCTATTTCTGAGCAACTTTATTACCCACAACCTGCACAGGCGGCTTGATCATCTCAGATTCATTGAAGGTCACGTCACGGCTAATGATCGCCTTCTTTGAATCGAGACACCACAACTTGTATCCCTTAACACCTTCCATAAAACCCAAGAACAATGCCTTCTTGGCTCTAGGATCCAGCTTTGATTCCCTAACATGATAATAAGCAGGGCAACCAAAAATATGTAAGGAATCATAATCTGATGCAGGTTTACCTGACCATACCTCCAATGGCGTTTTACCCTCAAGTGCAACAGATGGCAAACGGTTGACCAAATGACATGCATACATCACTGCTTCAGCCCAGTACTGTCTACCCAAACCAGAAGTCGATAGCATACACCGCACTTTGTCCAGTAAAGTACGGTTCATCCTCTCTGCCACACCATTTTGCTGTGGTGTGCCTCTCACCGTAAAGTGCCGCGCTATACCAAATTTTTCACAAATATCGAAGAGAGGATCAGATCGATACTCTCCCCCATTGTCTGATCTGAGGCGCTTGACCTGTCTACCTGTCTGGGTCTCAATCAACTTTTTCCACTTAAGGAAAATATCACGCACCTCATCTTTATGTTTCATGATATAAATCCAAACACGGCGAGAGTAATCATCAACGACTGAAACAAAATAATATTTACCACTCAAAGAAGCAACCCTAGCTGGCCCCCAGACATCCGAATGAATGTAGTCAAGTGTACCCTTCGTTTGGTGAATAGCAGTGCCGAACTTGACTCTAGTCTGCTTCCCCAGAACACAATGTTCACAGAAATCCATCTTGCAGGTCTTGGCACCTTTCAGCAAATTCTGCTTCAGCAGGCCTTGCATGGCCTTTTCGCCAGCATGACCCAAACGCATGTGCCACAGTCTAGTAGTGTCCGAATCATCCTCCCCGACGTTGCTACAGACGGCGGCTAACCCACCTACAACTGCAATACCCTGCAGGTAATACAAATTGTTCTGTCGAATGCCCTTCATCACAACCATAGCACCTTTCGAAACCTTTAGAGCTCCACCTTCAATGGTAATCCGGTAACCTGTGGAGTCTAAAGTACCCAGCGATATCAGATTCTTCTTTAAGTCCGGTACATACCGAACATCAGACAAAATACGAACGGACCCATCATGTAGCTTCAGCTTGATCTTCCCTACCCCGATTGTCTTACAGGCATGATCATTACCCATAAACACTGCTCCACCATCAACCATGTCAATGCTGGAAAACCAATCCTTGTTAGGACACATATGGTAGGTACAGCCGGAATCCAAAATCCATTGATCAGACTGACAAACTAGCGACGAACCCAACAGAGCAAAATTAGAATCATCATCTTGATCAGAATGTACTATGTTGGCCTTGGAACTATCCTTGCCCTTTTTCTTGGGACAATCTTTCTTCCAATGGCCCTTCTCACAACAATAGGCGCATTCATCCTTAGCAACTCTACCAGAAGTTGAGGTCCCTCTCCCCTTAGAGTTGGAGCGACCCCGATTACCGCTATTCTTCCTATTTTGAGACCTGCCCCTGACAGATAAGGCTTCTCCAGAATCTCCATGTGCCTGCATATCCCTTTTGCGATACTCATTGTTCACAAGAGCATTGGGGACATCATCAAATTTAATGGTATCCTTCCCATACATTAAAGTGGTAGACAGATGATCATAATCTTTGGGCAAGGAATTTAACAAAAGCAGGGCTTTATCCTCATCTAGAATTTCAACATCTAGATTCAACAAATCAGCAAGTATTTTATTATAATCATTCAAGTGCTCGGTCATTGATATACCTGAACGATACTGAAATCTGAAGAGTTTCTTCTTCAGATAAAGGCGATTCTCCACGCTCTTGGTCATGTACTTGTCCTCGAGCTTTTTCCACAGGACCTTCGCATTCGTTTCCCGCATAACAAAATACTTATGATCTTTGGCAAGACACATCCTGATAAAACCGCACGCCTGACGGTTGATCCGATCCCAATCCCTTGCATTAAGGTCCTCAGGCTTGTCTTCCAAAGTAAAATCCAACTCCTGTTGGATCAGAACATCCATAACTTCGCACTGCCACATACCGAAGTTATTTTTGCCATCAAATTTTTCCACATCAAACTTCGCACTCGACATAATCGGCCTCGAAGCCCCAGGCTGATAACTCGATTCAGTTTTGGTGGATTCTCCATCTTTTGGAGTTTTACCAGATTTACCGGATTCTTCAGACATCGCTCTTCAATAACAAAGCAAAAATCACCAGAAACAAACCCTAGATCGAAAACCTAGGGCTTTGATACCAGTTTGTAGTGCGGAAGCGTTAACAAACTCAGAAACGGACGTGATTAATTGCTTTGTAATTGAACAAACCACAGAAAAGAGAGAGAGAGAGAGAGAAAGAGCAATCACAGAGAACACAGAGATATACGTGGTTCGGTAATGAATACCTACTCCACGGGCAGTCAGACGATCAAGGGTTTCACTATACGGAAGTAATCGGATGCCCAAAGGGCTACAGATGAGATCTCTCAGAGTTCCTCTCTTTGCCTCTCGCAGAAAAGCTGCTGTGAATGCAATACTATAAGCAAAAAACCCTAAAATATGCTTATATACTAATCTGTCCTGTCCACGCTGGTCCGGACCACCAAGGCTTTGGACCGGACCACGGAGGCCAAGACGTCCAAAACAAGCCAAAAACAACAACTCGATCGTCCAAGTAATTGAATGGTCCAGTGTCTCAGACCGCGTTCTCGAAAATGAAATAAGTACTTATTTTTAAGAAGGCAATTTTAAATTTAAAAATTATGTGATTACACAAATAATTTTTGATGCAGAAAAGCGTACAAGAAATTGAAAACGGAGCAGCAAGGTCGATCACAAACACAGTAGTTTTAGAGAAACTCTCTCTAGACTCTTTTCAATATTCAATAATCAACTCCTTAGCCCTGAGGAGAACAACTGAATATAAAGGAAGCAACTCTAACCCTAGAAAGCGTAAATTAGAGGGAAAAACAAGAGTTCTGAAAAAAGAACAGGCTAAAACGGAGTTTCCTACGAAAAATTATAAGCAAAACAAAAATAGCCCAAAAACAGTTCGAAGGCCCTGTCGGAGGCCCAAATGGCCTCAGAAGGCTAAAAAACACACGGCACATGGCCTTATGGTCGGGCCATTTCAGATCGAACCCAAGTGAGCCCAAAACCAAATTCTCCAGTCAGTTATTCATGAAAATACCTATTAGTAGAAAAAGGCCTAGGAATGCTTAAAGTAGTACTCCTCCTCTTTGGCTACTGTATCAATTTTTCTATCAATATGGATTTTATATCATATTTTTCATTGAGATCTTTCATATGGTGCAAAAAAAAAATAGAAAAATTATATTTCTTTTACATTATTTTTGAGTTTAAAAATATGAAATAAGTATTTATTTTTTAAGAAGGTGTTCTTGAACGGGGTCTCAGTACCTCAACCACCATACAACTATATACATAGGGGGGGCTATTTGATGAGCTGACCTTGACAACCAATGGCTTTGACCCGCTCGTTTAAAGTTTTTGGATTTTGGATTATAATCATTATCATATTTCTTTTCAATCATGACTTTTATTTTTTTCTTTATCTCTTTCCATTCTTTACTCTTATTTTCAATTATTATTCTATTTCTCTCTACATTCATTATCTACAATTTTAAATCCAAAGTCCCAGAACAAATGGGGTCGATTTTAGGATTCGTCTCTCACGGCATGCTATCAATTCATGCACGTGGTCAGTCTACACAGGCCTTTGCTGGGTTTTAGTTGGAATCATAGCTAGTCGACTATTTTCAGAATCACCCTTCCGTGTAAAAAAAATACAAATGGTCTTGGCTCGCCTCCATGCGGGAGCTAGATCCAGGTCCCAGGCCTGTTAGCCCGACCATTATAATCCTGTCAGTATGCGGGTAAGACTCTTGGGCCTGTGATCTAAAGTGTCTCCCACGTCGGGAGTTTGGGTTAAGTGTGTCTGTGTTTAAGAGGCTTTGGTTGGCTTCTTGCCATCCGAAGGTGGTTAATTCTTTTCTTCTGATTCCTCGCGGCATATGATTGTCGAAGTTCTTTTTCACTCTGCTTGACGCCTCGTGTTTTGGATCCTTTAAATCTTTATAATTTATTTCCAAAGATTAATAAATTTTCTTCGTTGTACAAAAAAAATATAAAACAATTGCTTAGTAAATGTGGTAAGTGGAATTACTCTCTAACCCTTCTGTGTAAAAAAAGAGAGACTATTTTCAGAATTAGTTGATCCATTAGGTCGGAAAATGTTTTACAAAAAAAGTTATATGCTGAATATTCAGGCCAGAAGGTTTACCAAAACATTACATAGTACTGCGCCCCCTGCATTTTTCGCAGCGCAAAATTTTGACAACCTAATTTCCATATATACATGCATTTCACGTGAGACAACAGGATAAATTAAGCAACCCGGAGATCCTGCTGACCTCAAAGGTTAGCATGCGTGTTGTCCCCAATCTCAACCATTTATATCAGTAATTAATGGTCCGGATTATAGAAAATCTTCTTCCGGAAAGAGTCTAACTATTCCTTGGAAGAAAAAATCCAGACAATTCAAAACACTTTTGGACGATCTGAATAGGGGACAACACACATGCTGAACTTCAAAGGTCAACAGGATCCCCCATTTGTAAATTAAGGTTTCAAATTTCCATATATACTTGCATTTCATGTGAGACAACAGGATAAATTAAGGCTGAAGTTCTTCCTAAATTAATTTGTCTAAAATACAGAAAGTACTATTTACTTATCGTAACTTTTTGTGTACTTTTGCATAAAACCTTTTATTTTCAAGACAAAAAATAGTTATTTCAAACTTTTCGTTTTTAGTGAACTCATTATTATTTTGGTCCTATTTTTTGTTTTTTAAACTTTTTGTAGTCCTCTCAGCGAGACAAATAATTAATCGAAAGATTGACGTAAATCTAACTAAAATTCAGAAAGGACGACTAGATATACCAAAACATTAATTCAGGAACAATGGGGCCTAAATTAATGTTATACAGACCTCGTTTGGATAAGTCTTTCATTTAATCAACTCATTAAATATTTTTGTTTATACTACATCAATTAAATATTTATGGTTTTGCCATCTCAAGCTTAAAATGCCTAAGATACTCCTCCGCTATGGCTCTGCATCACCATCCAAACATACTCACCACCCGTTTGAAACCCTGTCTTCAATGTAAAGCTGCCGACTAAGGTTAACTGAACTCATTTGCAGAGTCGTATTAGAGGTCTCAAGAAGTACTCCTTGTTCTAGAGTTCAACTCATCACCGCGTGCTAACAATTTTCTGTTTGTGGTCAGCGTGGACGTAGTTTTCCTTCGGCTTTAATTGCAGTCGTCAGTCCTAGCAGATGCTCCCAGAGTGTTCGGTTCATTTGGTCGCGACTATATATTAATGTATATATAAAAGAACATTATAATTGGATATTCAGGCTAGCTAAATCTCCATTCCATGTGAGACAAATGGCTATAACTTAAGTTTCTTGTGTCCTGTGCAGGCCTTGAAATAAAGCTGCCGAGCGAGTTTGCCAATACGATGCATCATGAACGCGCCAATACATGATCGAGGCGAAATTTTCCAAACCACTTTTGGATACGTTATTTATACGAGTCAACATTACTTCTAAATATCAGTTCAAACAAAAATTACCTCTAAATAAATTAACATCACTATCACTAGAGAGCACTCAAACGACAGTGATGCGATTGGACTAAGCAGTGCTTCCCAACAGATTTACAAACGACTTATTTTCATTTTTTTACTTTTTTTTTACTACAATGAAATGATAGAGAAAACAGTAGAGTAGAGTAGCAGCTTGCAGTAGCGAGATTCGAACACAAAAATCCGGAAAATCTTGTCCACCATGCCAACCTCTTTGGCCCAAATTAAACTTTTAGTTTGTGAGACTTGCTAAATCATCCATGTCGAGGGTTGTGGCCCCAAGGATTGTCCGCCTGATCTGTTTGAACAACACAAATATACTTGTCAGTCATGTAATATTTTGGCAGAGAAGAACAGATTTTTATTTTTTAGGAAACAAATATTAGTGATTGATAAGTACTTCAGTGTGGTGAAACCAACACTTAAAGAAATACACCCACCGAGCATACTAACTAGAGAGTAGTAGGGTAATCTCCACTGAATTCCAAAGTGAAAGTAGATGAAGAAATATAAGAATCCATTTCTTTTTATATTTTATGGAAAAACATCTATAAATTTACAATTCAAATACAGCCAGGAGGACTAATTAACCCCACAAGAATCGATGTCACTGCAGAGGTTTCAAACCATGCAAGAGAGAGCAAAATTCTAAGTTTTACCTCCAGGACAGTTTCTTAACTATGTAAACTTTCTTTTAACTTTTTTAATAACTAGGTGTCCAGATCGATTTAAACGCATCTCAACTATATAAACTTACGAGGATTTAGAGCCCTAGAAGTCTCGACCAGTTCTCTAGCAGCCACCTGAAAAGCCAAGAGAATGATAGAGATCAAAAGGACTTGCAAAAGTACAAAAAGCTTACTTGAAGCCATTTTTCTCTCAGTATAAGGAAAGGGTGTTAGGGTTCACCCATTTTATAGCCAAAAACGGGCAAGGATTGGGATTCATTTTCTACTACTAGGGACATGACTCATGAAGTATATAACATTATTTTAAAAGGATTCTCTCAGTTCCTTAATTTGGAACGAAGGGTTCATTCATGCAGCGTGGAGCTATCTTGCCGATCGTATTTTGAAAATCTAAATTGTAGATTTTGCCGGCAATCGTGTGTAATCGTTTGAAAATCTCACTCTGATTCGATAATCGTAACCCTCTAAAAATAAAAAGCTTCATCTTGAGAAAAAGTGGACTGCGAGAATGATGTTAGGGCATGGGCGAATGATTTTCGAATCAATTTAAGTTTTAAAGAGTATCTATAGTGGGTTTATGGGATTGTCTTTTTATTTGTATATCTCAATGTCTGGACAAACTAATTATGCGCTTCTCGATCGACTAATCATTGAGCGACCCATTACACTATCAATTTGCATGGTCTGTTCAAAACTAGAATAAAGCTCCGTTTTAACTAATTTCATACGAGTTGATAACACCTAAAATGTTTCAAATAATAAACTCTAAGGCAGACTAGACTCACTAGTCATGCCAACCCCTGGGGCTACTGGGTTCACAAGATGAACAATCCTCCAAATTTAAAATAAGGAAGTGGAAACGAATTTGAAGAGAAGTCCAAGCAGAGGGCCATTACCTGCAACAAGTGTCAGTTCTAGAATGGACGTGGATTTGGCTCACTTTTACCGCTCCTCTAATCTCACCGTCCGTCTCGGCAATCAATGGTCTGGATTTTAAAAAAACTCTATTAGGGAAGAGGAAAGAGTTTACCTGGAAGAATTTTTAAATTCCAAATCGTTCAAAGTGCTTTTGAACAGTAAGATTAAGTGCGGTGGGGGAGGGATGAAAATGAACCATAGGCGTTCCCATGCATAGGATATACCAAATCTAACCAAAGCAAAACGCGTGATTGAAATTTGAAACTGGAGAAGACTTATGGGGTTTCCTTGTCCTTGTGTATTGAAATCAACTCGATCGTCCAAATAATTGAGTGGTCCAGTGTCTCAATACCTCAACCACCATACGACTATATACATGGGGGGGCAATTTGATGAGCTGACCTTGACAACCAATGGCGGCCCCGTTCCGGATTGGGTCCCAAAAATTAAGTAGTTATTTATAATTTTCAAGCTTTAAAATAATAGGCTTACTGAAATCAAAAAGTATAAAATATGAATTTTGTTTGATAGATTTCGATAAGATCTATCAAACCCTGTAAAAAAAAATTAAAATACATTTAGTGACATGAAAGTTGTAGGCAATTGAGTTATTGTTAAAACCCAATTTGAATTATCTCAATCGGAGTTTTTAGTAAAGAGTTATGTTTGAAATACATTTAGTGACAAAGCACAATTCATAAATTTCATCACGAAAAGTACCCATTTGACGACGAAATATATTTTTCGTCGCTAAAAGAGTTAAAATGGTGACAAAATTATTTTTCGTCACCAAAGTTAAGCATTTGTTGACGAAATAAATATTTCGTTACTAAATTGCTCTCATTTGGCGGTGAAATATATTTTTTGTCACCAAATGGGTACCTTTCGTGATGAATTTTTTTTTTCGTCGCTAAATAGGTATAATTGGTGACGAAATTATTTTGTCACGGAAGTTGTCAAAATAGTGACGAATTTATTTTTTCGTCGCCACTTCTTTGTCACCAATTTTCATTTTTCTTGTAGTGACTTTAAAATAATCTACCGTCCATTTTATAAATCAAAATTCAATTTTTGATATACCTATCAACGTACAATCAAACTAATTTTTTGCAGATATACTAATTTGCGGGCTATACAAGATGAACGATTTATATTAGAACAAAAAATGTTCGGTGGGGCCTACAAGTGGTGGCGGAAACACCATGGTTTCCACCTATGGCGGATAGAATTTAATCCCCTTTTGGATAAGTCTTTTCAATAAAACTCATCTAGTTATATCTTTATTTGTATCACATCATAATTCTTTGTAAATTTAGTTACATGACTATCACTACAAGTTCCAAACCGCAAGGGTGCAATATTAATTTGGAGCACTAAAGTATGCATGTTTCGCAACAGTTCACAAAGAACATTATTTTAATTCGCCGTTCTTACAACTGATAGGAGGAGAATTGAAAAGAAAAAAAAAATAGTAGCTAGCTTGCATTAGTGAGATTCAAGTGCGAGCATCGTCTTGGGACATCTTAATCACCAAGTCAATCCCTTTTTTCTCGAATTGAGCTCGAGTTGTTGAGGCAAATCATCCATGTCTAGGGATTGTGGGGCCATGGATTATCCGGTTTATTGCCCGTGATCAGCTCTCTGTCCATCTTATGGTCTGTTAATTGGAAAACACAAACTACATGTTAATCTTAGTCACACAATATTCGTAGTAATTGAAAGGCTTTTTCACAGAGGTCAGGAGGTGCTGCTACGAGAAAGGAGTTAAGTAATTCAACTTCTCCTCTCATGCATGTGTTAATTTAACTATTTTAACAAACTGACTTTCGCCGATCCAAAATAAGTAAATTTAAATGCTTGATTAATCACCGAGGTATTGCCATGAAATTTGGCACATCGTAATAAAAAAATGCTAATAGCAACCCAATGGGCTGTCAATAAAATAAGAAAATAACACACACAAAAAACAATATTCTATGTGTTTGCCTTGAAAAATGTTACTCCCTTCGTCTTTTTTTAAGTATCCTGCTTCGTAACTTCAACTTATTAAAAAGACATCATCATTATACCTTTCACATCAACTTTTTCCTCTACTTTTCCTACTTACCATCATCATTACACTTTTATTCACTAACTTTTCAAAATGGAATCACTTTTATGGACAAAATAAACAATGCACCAACTTTTACCCACTAACTTCATAAAATGGACCCTTATTAAGGAACAACCTAAAATGGAATACTGGACTCTAAATAAGGCACGGAGGGAGTAAAAATATTGCATCGGAAACAATGTTTTTTTCAAATATTCTTCTTGCCTTTTTGAAAACCTAATGGACCGTGAATAGCGTAATCAATATTACTCTCTCCGTCTCACAAAGTTGTACGAAATTGCGTGTAATTTTTAAACTCAAAAATAATATGTATATTTACTAAAATAATTCCAAAGAAGATGAAACCAACTAAAAAATAATGTTGGAGGTTTCAAATGTAAAACCTAAGAGGGGTCAAGATCTTAAGTTTTAGACCTTAATCACTGATCGGCCAACTTGTGGGTTATGTAAACTTACAAGGATTTAAAGCGTTGGAAGTCTCGACCAGTTGCCGAGCAGCCACCTGAGAAACCAAGAGAATGATAGAGATCAAAAGCACTTGCAAAACAACAAAAAGCTTACTAAAACCCATTTTTTCTGAGTATAAGGAAATGGCAAGTAGGGTTCACCCTTTTATAGCCCAAAAAATGTATGGCATTCATTTTCTACGAATTTATTGTATTTGGTCCAAAAGAAGAATTGGACTTTTGGGTCAACGCCCAAGTTCAATGGGTGATAAGAGCCATAGAAAACAGTGTTTAAGAAGAGAATTCTAAAATGCTAGGCTCGTTTATCTAACGAGCCGAGTTTTCAACAGCTCGATCTCGTTTATCTAATGATCTAATATGCTAGGCTTGAGTTTGTTTGTTTAGTATCCGAGTCGAGCTTGAACGAGTTTTTCTCGAGCCAAGTCACGAGCCGCTTGGCTCGTTTGCTGCCCTGGTTGTGGAGAAATAGCACTGTAGATTTTCGGTTTGCAGAATTTTCTATTCATTTGGACTTGTGAAAAAATGTTTGATCATATCTTGGAAAGCACCTCCAGAAAACATCTCTTGTAACAAAACACCTTATTTCCAGTCTAGTTTTTATATCTTCTTTACTTATTGTTTGGTTGTTGGGCATGCCGGTTGCCCTATGGCATTGAACACGCCAAAGAATTGTAGACGTATGGAGCTCTTCAAACTGGCTTCTTTTCGCCTCCATCTTTGACAAACAATTTTGCTTCATTTCAAGGTTATGGTCCCATATATATTGACAAGATCTTCCCCATAAGCTCGTCAAACTGTTTGTTTCCAAAAAAGTAAAAATTGGCCTAGGAACAACGAGTAGTGCAGTTCTAGGCCTGATGCGGGCGTGCCAGGGCAGGATTGCTGCCCAAATTCGTATCAAGGCCTGGAAGCCTTAATCTGACTTCTAATTGGATGAAAGTGCACGACCTAAGGGTGGAGACCGTGAGGAGGTTCGTGGTTTGCCTTTGCGGGCTAAGGACTTAAAATTTCCTAATCGTGTGAAAAATGGACAGAAAGGTAGAGCAA
The DNA here is from genome assembly GCF_030253575.1 of Rhododendron vialii. NCBI lineage: Eukaryota > Viridiplantae > Streptophyta > Magnoliopsida > Ericales > Ericaceae > Rhododendron > Rhododendron vialii. Next base: position 7,483,769 of record NC_080558.1, on the reverse strand, counting down.
GGCCTAAAACAGAAATAAATGGACTTTATTAACGGTTTAACAAAGTCTGATTACAAGGAAATGAAATAAAATCTAGGCTTGGCTAGATTGAGTACAAACTATTCTAGAAAGTAAAGTTAATTGAACGATAAGCCGTGGGCTTGTTTGGTCAGGGACCGAAAGATAAAAATAGTTAAAAGATAAATGAAATGAAATTTGGATAAGCCATGGGCTTTGATGGTCGTGGACCTTGGCCAAGGTCTTCAGAACTGTGATTTATAGGAGCTACAGGCCTTGAGCTGCTTCAAAATGCTCCAATGCATGGTTGCCACATGGCCTTCTATCAGAGGCTTGAGCAAGAGCAGCTTCGAAATGCTCCAATGAGGGGCTACTCTCTGAACAAAACGTGCATTTTACTCCAAGAAAAGGGCAAAGGCCTGAAAAATCCTTCTTTTCTGCATATAATTTTGAAAAAGGACAAAGAAAATTTCAATTTTTGCAGTATCCAGGCCATTCCGGGCCCACCACAACTGCAGACCAATACTTCACCAGGCCTTTCTTATCATTTTATTGGACCTTGCATACTTGTGGGCCCTCTAAATCCTCTGAGGTTGATCTTTCACGGAAGAAGGATCCAGAAACAAAGGATTAACCAGACCTGGATGAGCTGCTTGTGAGCAGCTTGCTTAGGTCTGCATGAATCATTCACCAACAGCTCCAAGGGCTGCATGTGCGCCACCTGTCTCTAGCCTTGCTTCGTGCTGAAGAATGGGGTCCCACCAGTTCAGACCTTGAGCTGCTTGTGAGCAGCTTACCCAGACCTGCCTATCAGGAATATTCTAGGCCTTTGAGCTGCTCACAAGCAGCTTAAGGCCTTTGAGCTGCTTGTGAGCAGCGTAAGGCCTTTGAGCTACTTGTGAGCTGCTTAAGGCCTTGAGCTACTTGTGAGCAGCTTAAGGCCTTTGAGCTACTTGTGAGCAGCTTAAGGCCCCCTAATTGCTCCTTAAAGGCTTTAACGATGCTCTTAAAGTAGTGGGCCTTTCATCAATTGGGCCTAAACTTCTTGTTAAATCATAGGCCTTTGCCCAATGTAAGCCTTCTGAGCCCAAGCCTGGTGAGAAAACCAAGGCTTCTACCAATTTGGGCCCATTTCTTAGGCCTTTGTTACTTCTAGGAATTTGGGTTAGGCCTAGACGAAATACTCAGGCCTGGTGGACTGATTCAAGCCTTAGGCCTTTGACTGATTTAGGCTATATGCAAGGCCCATCATTTCTTAAGAACCGGCCCTAATTCGTGGGCAACTGGTCGTAAAGTCTTTCAAGGCTAGGGCATCGACCCTCGAGGCTACCTTTTAACCCTTAAATTCATTTCCTGATTTTTGGCCAAGAATGGGTGTAAACATTGCCCCCCCATGCCTTGATTTTTTACGTTTAGGATCAAGGCATGTATAAAAAGTAAAACCATTTTTTGGCATCCAAACAGGCCTCGATTCCTATTTTTGCATGTATTCTTTTGATTGCCTTTCCTTTGGACTTAGTAGGCATTAGACATTTTTCAAACATGCTTTCAGGCCTCTCTGACAATATTCTCTAACTTCAGACCTTGGAATGAGTCTGCCAACCATATTTTTGTTGGACAGGCCTGTGAAAGGCCTCTCTTAAAGATAGAAGGCCTCAATCTGCATCCTTTAGGGCTATTTAGAGCAATTGGATGATGATCATGCCTATACTAGAGTTGAATCTTAAGGCTCATTGCCTCTTATTAGCCATGTTTACGCCAATAGAGGCTATGCGTTCAGGCCTGAAATCATGTTTGGAAGGCCTAAACTTCCAGTTAAAGTGTTTATAATGACGATTCAGGCCTACTTAAAGAGCTCAAAGGGCCTTCATCTTTGTGGAAAAGGCCTTTATACACCGATACGAGGCCTCTTTTCAGTCCCGGTTGCAGAGCAGCTCCACACCTACAAAAGGTTCGCAACAAGGCCTGGAAATACGTTGAAAGCCCTAAAAAGGTGGCTCAGGCCGAAAGAAAGAGCTTAAAGGGCCTCATTTCTTGCAAAAAGGCCTATTTAAATGAAATAAAAGGCCTGGTATGAACTTAAAAATAAGGCCTACTCAATGACTGGTAGGCCTTGGCCGAACATCTTAAAGATGCATGTTCGGCCCTTGAAGGGCTTTCCTCTACTTAGCCCTTTTTACAACCACGACATTTTTGCGTAAGCCAAGTGAATAACACTCGCTTTTGATGTGCCCCACAAATCCAATGTGGGCACGATTCTACAGCTTTAAGGCCTATAGCTGGCCTACGCTTGAAATGCCTTTTGGCAGGTTGGACAATGCCAAAAAAGCCTTCGTTAACCGGGGGAGGAGGGGGATCTCCAATCACAAATGAATCGTGATCAAACCCTGGAGTGTCATCGTTTTCCTCCTCTTCATGTCGTTCCTCCTCTTCTAGAACAGCTGCAACATGCAATTCAGACCTACCCATAGGGCTGATGGCAAGCCTGGATCGTTCTAGGCCTACATCAATGATCTGCTCATCACCTAGGACTGAATCTGGATGTGGTAGCCCTTCAGAGACTTCAGAAAGCTCTTGAAAGGAGAAAATGGGCTGATCTTGCCTCATAATTGGAGTTCCCATGTTCTGGCTTATTCCAGGCCTGAGATCTTGCTCCATTTGCGTCGAAACAGGCCTGTCGTTTGGCTCCTCTAGGCTTGGAACTGGCTTTTCATCTAGAAGTTTTTGAGAAACTCCTGAATGTTCGCTGCTGCGTTCAGGCATGAAGCTGTTGTAACCCAGGCCTTGCCGCTGGTCGGGAATCCTCAAAGGCTTGAACTGAGAATCTTGCCCCCCAAGTGCAATTTCTTGGCCTCCTTGCCCCCCGAGTGCAGGGCTTTCGGAAGCTAAGGCCTGAGAGAAGCCTGGTGTACTTGTTCGAGGCTTGTTTAGACACATTCAGGCCTGAAGTCGAGCCTAAAGTGTCAAACCGTGATACCGGTGGTGGAGGAGTTGACAACTTATCCTTGAGTTTAGCCATCGCTTTATCAATGGCCTTGTTGAAGTTGTCAATGGCCTTATTGCAGTTGATAGTGGCCTTGTTGCAGTTGATTAGACATTCCTCAATCTTAAGCAAAGATGCATCCAAGGGATGAGAAATCTCCCGCTAGAATTTTTCGTTGGATGCAACGGTATAGGTCTGAATGCCCATATTTTCCTCAACTTGGCCTCCAAAGGTCTGAGTATAAGGATCACCAAAGCCACCATTTTGGAATTCAGGCTGTTCGGGCAGGCCTGAATGCATGATACTTGAATAGCCACGTGACTTAGCATTAAGGAGATAGGCTACCTCATTGCGTAATTGGCATTCCTCATCTTCAAGTCTGCCAATTTCGTCTTCAAGCCTTCTAACTGCATCGTTGTAGTAGTGTTGTGCGTCGAGAAACCAACCCTCCGTAGGATTGAGTCGATACTTCTCCATGTTGAGACGGTTGATCTCATCTTCAAGTTCATCGACCTTATCATAGCGCCAACTAATTTCTTCTTCAAGACGCCGAATCTCAACATCCAATACAATGTATTGAGTCGACATGAATCGGAGTGATCATACCCCTTAAAACGATTAGGGTCCCACCAGGCGTGCCAATGTTTGTTCCGAAAAAGTAAAAATTGGCCTAGGAACAGCGAGTAGTGCAGTTCTAGGCCTGATGCGGGCGTGCCAGGGCAAGATTGCTGCCCAAATTCGTATCAAGGCCTGGAAGCCTTAATCTGACTTCTAATTGGACGAAAGTGCACGGCCTAAGGGTGGAGACCGTGAGGAGGTTCGTGGTTTGCCTTTGCGGGCTAAGGACTTAAAATTTCCTAATCGTGTGAAAAATGGACAGAAAGGTAGAGCAAGGCCTAAAACAGAAATAAATGGACTTTATTAACAGTTTAACAAAGTCTGATTACAAGGAAATGAAATAAAATCTAGGCTTGGCTAGATTGAGTACAAACTATTCTAGAAAGTAAAGTTAATTGAACGATAAGCCATGGGCTTGTTTGGTCGGGGACCGAAAGATAAAAATAGTTAAAAGATAAATGAAATGAAATTTGGATAAGCCATGGGCTTTGATGGTCGTGGACCTTGGCCAAGGTCTTCAGAACTGTGATTTATAGGAGCTACAGGCCTTGAGCTGCTTCAAAATGCTCCAATGCATGGCTGCCACATGGCCTTCTATCAGAGGCTTGAGCTTGAGCAGCTTCGAAATGCTCCAATGAGGGGTTACTCTCTGAACAAAACGTGCCTTTTACTCTAAGAAAAGGGCAAAGGCCTGAAAAATCCTTCTTTTCTGCATATAATTTTGAAAAAGGGCAAAGAAAATTTCAGTTTCTGCAGTATCCAGGCCATTTTGGGCCCACCACAACTGCAGACCAATACTTCACCAGGCCTTTCTTATCATTTTATTGGACCTTGCATACTTGTGGGCCCTCTAAATCCTCTGAGGTTGATCTTTCACGGAAGAAGGATCCAGAAACAAAGGATTAACCAGACCTGGATGAGCTGCTTGTGAGCAGCTTGCTTAGGTCTGCATGAATCATTCACCAACAGCTCCAAGGGCTGCATGTGCGCCACCTGTCTCTAGCCTTGCTTCGTGCTGAAGAATGGGGTCCCACCAGTTCAGACCTTGAGCTGCTTGTGAGCAGCTTACCCAGACCTGCCTATCAGGAATATTCTAGGCCTTTGAGCTGCTCACAAGCAGCTTAAGGCCTTTGAGCTGCTTGTGAGCAGCGTAAGGCCTTTGAGCTACTTGTGAGCTGCTTAAGGCCTTGAGCTACTTGTGAGCAGCTTAAGGCCCCCTAATTGCTCCTTAAAGGCTTTAACGATGCTCTTAAAGTAGTGGGCCTTTCATCAATTGGGCCTAAACTTCTTGTTAAATCATGGGCCTTTGCCCAATGTAAGCCTTCTGAGCCCACGCCTGGTGAGAAAACCTAGGCTTCTACCAATTTGGGCCCATTTCTTAGGCCTTTGTTACTTCTAGGAATTTGGGTTAGGCCTAGACGAAATACTCAGGCCTGGTGGACTGATTCAAGCCTTAGGCCTTTGACTGATTTAGGCTATATGCAAGGCCCATCATTTCTTAAGAACCAGCCCTAATTCGTGGGCAACTGGTCGTAAGGTCTTTCAAGGCTAGGGCCTCGACCCTCGAGGCTACCTTTTAACCCTTAAATCCATTCCCTGATTTTTGGCCAAAAATGGGTGTAAACACAAACTCAAACCTAAGTCACATATAGCGCAGGCGGGAGCTTGAAAGTGTCCCTCAAAAACCTTCAAAACAACTATAAAATCCGTCCACGCAAGGATTGAGAACCGAGCGCAAATGTAGGCAATTTTAAAAGAGATTACGTGACTAGGCGTCAAACACACAGTTATTGGAGGTGGAACAAGCTGACAGAGATCTCCCGTCCTTACTTTGGGGGAAATTGTTAAGTGGTCCTGTGTCCCAATACCTCAACAACGCACCACACATTAATTCACGGGGCTTTCCATATATGATGGAAAATTCGCTGGGTGCTCTTTGATATGATGAGCTGACCATTGGGGAGCATGCTGTCCGTGTATTGACCTATCTGGCCGTTCAAATTCGGCAATGGACAATTCAAATTTCATCTTAGCAATGAACGACTGAGATCTGTTTGACTGAGATAAAATTTGAGTTGTCCATTGCTAAAATGAACGGCCCGAACCGGCTCCCCAGGTTATTGAATATTAGTATTTACGAGTGTCAATAATATTGATCCAAACCCACTAATATGTCCTATTTCATCCATTTTAAATTAAATTAAATTCAACCCACTTATTAGAGTGGCAATAATAAAGAGTCCTAATTAATAAGCGATCCCATTAATAAACTACTACGGTGATCTCACTCACTATTACCACGCCAATAGTTACTATGGTCATACCAAAATTCACTACTGATTCACCAAAATCTCTACTGCAACATCACATTTTGCTAACGGCACACCAAATTTCATAAATGAATTTACAAATGTCATACACCACCTTTTTCGTGCTGAATATGTTTATAAACACGTATATAATTTAGAATTAGGAATACTAGTATGTAATTGGATTAATAGACGAGTTAGGTTTTAAGGATTAAAAATAAATGGTCGGTCGAATAAGAGTAGTAATCTGACTAATTAGGTAGTAAATAATTAACGATCCATTAAAAGCCCAATCCGTTTTACAACCCGTCCAAACTCATTCAAACCACCCATCTGACACCACCATGATTTTTTTTTGGTCAGCAAGAATTAGCGGGGTGTTAGTTTGTTAGTCAACGAAGGGTTCAGAGACTATTCATAGTCCTGACACCACCATGTTCACTGTAGAGCCGTAAATAATGTTCTCACAATCTTTCGGTAATGTATATTAACTCACTCGCATGAACTAGGGCTGTAAACGAGCCGTGCCGAGCCGACTAAAGCTTTGTCAAGCTCAAGCTCGGCTCATTTACTAAATGACCCAAAGACTTGAGCTTGAGCTCAACTCGAGTCTTAACGAGCCGGGCTTAGTTATTTACTAAACGGGCCTCTTTAATCAAGCCGAGCCTTCCTTAACGAGCCGCGCTCCACTTAGCTCGTTTAGTAAATGTGCCAAAAACTCGAGCTCGAGCTCGAGCTTGGCTCGTTTACTAAATGAGTCAAGTCGAGCCGAGCCGAACTGCTCGGTTCATTTACAGACCTACTCTCATCTATCAATTTGTGTGTAGCCCGTCTACACGGGCCCGAGGACAAAGTGAGGGGCATGCTGTGCACTTACGTGTTTTGCACTATCCGAGCCATCGGATGCACGATCCAACGGCTGAGATTGTACACAACACCCATGCTGTGCACAAGTGCACAGCAGGGGCCCCGGGTTCGCCTGAGGGTGTGTGTCTCTAGGTCGTTGGTGGTGAGGTTTGGGTTGCCCCATGCATTGGATATATACCGAAGAAACGATCCTCCGTCATGGACCAGAACTTGGAACCGTCCTCGATCTGATTTCAAGCCAAAGTCAAAACAAATCACAGGAATGGATACGGTGATGGTTTCTGATGATGATTGTGCCAGAAGAAGGCCCCTTGCACATGCCCGTTCTGTATGTGGTCGCTACCCTGACATTGTTTGGGAGGGATGGCATGCTTCTCTGATTGAATCCAAGACTAAGGGATTGCCAAAAGTTTGAAAGAGAAAGAGGAAGTCTAAGGCTGCATTGAAGGGATCGGGAAGCTCTTTATGCGAGGCCGAGGCCTTGGAACTTGGTTTGTGGTCTGCGGCAAAGCCAGAAGGCAAATGCTCGGAAAAGAAATATCTGATTGCAAAGGCTGTTGCAGCATTAACCTTACGAGGGATGGTTTGCTTTGATTTTCCTAATTGGTAGAAGCTGCCCTCGCTGAAGCTGTATGAATCTGTTCACGACAGTGTGTTTAGCAGTATTAATAGGGAAGTTTGTATTGACCGTTTTTGATCAGGAAGATTTCGAGAGAATATTTAACTTGGAGCGCTCATTGATAGTTACACAAAGTTCTGTCATCGCCTACGGCAATTAAAGCCTGACCGTAGAGATTGATGGCTATATTGAAAGAATTTAAATGCCTAGCGGTGCGGATGTTTCATTTGCAGCTCTTGCCCCTTTTGAAAGTGATGGCTTTGGAAGTTTTGATAGTGAAGTGATCGATGTTGTTGGGGCTGCTTATATCGAAAGAAGAATGCAGGGTCATCGTTTCATCAAATATAGAGCACTTCCTGTTTAGCCTATCACTGTCTAGGGTAAGCTAAGCCTGTCCGGAGGATCCTTGATGGTAAAGGGCTTAACGTAGACGTAACATCGGAAAGCATTCGAAAGTTGACGTTCCTTCGTGGAAAATTTACAATTTATCTGTAAAAGCTGCATTGGAAAATGGTGAACACGTGGTGAGACTCGAGCATTTTGCTTTGGCAGTCATTGCCTGGAAACAGCAAAACGATCCTCCCAGTAAGATGGCAATGGACAAGGAAACTTCTCAGGCTAATGATAGCGTCATGGGAAATGCTGAACTCCTTGAAGCTCTGAAGAACGGGTCCGAGCCTGTAAACAAAAGCTGGAAGTGTGATGGCTTGGCGCGTCTACCGGAAGGATGTTATGATGAGGAAAAATATAAAGCAGTGATGTGTTACGAGGTGGATGGAGCGGTAGAATTGGCTAAGGCCTTTGACAAGGGATTGAGTTTGCCTGCAATCCGTTTAGGAGCATGGTATGGGAAATGAGATTGACATATTTTCATGTCCAGTGCAAAACTAAAGCGGTAAAGCTATTTGCTATACTGGACTAGAAATGTTCAAGTATTATCCAATCCAATTTTATCAAGGGTACGTGCGACCGTTTCATTTTGTAAAAGCGTACTTTTACTCCTAAAAGGAAATTCTTTTGGTGATGCGAGTGAAAACTTCCTCGAACATAATATGTTCATCACCAAAAGAGTACAGCATCATTTTTGACAAAAGTAAGCAAGACCAGATAGCTTAGTCTGTGCCATTCTGAGTAGAAAGTAACAAAACAACACCAAGAAACTAAATGATTTTCTATGGACTATTGAAGTAATCTCTCGCCAATTACGCGGTCACTTGCGTTCTGTATGCACTAGACATTGTTTTGTGTGTCCCGCATGATGTAACAAATAACTGCCTCTTGGACTGACATTGTTTTGTTACTTAAAATTACAGCATTTCCCTTCCATCTCGAAGTCCTGGGCTCATGAGCATGGCATTAGGTATTTGACATCACCGTCAAAAATCCCGACTCTGTCCCTGATTACACAACAGTAATAGAGAACGAGAGAGAGAAATATCTAGCTTCCAAAAACTAACCGACCACTAGCTTTGTAGCTCAACACCCTCTTTAACAGAATTACCAAATCTAAAAACTGACTACTTAAACTAACGATCTGGACACTTTCCGCCGCCTCCAGCATTCATCTCAAGCACCTGAGACACTTCGTACATGGTAGGTCTAGAACGTGGATCAACACGTAAGCACGATATTGCTATATTCAAAATGGAATCCATTCCGTCTTTTAACTTTTGACTAGTAGGAGGCGGAAGACGAGGATCCAGGACGTCTGCTAATTGTATGTGTTCCTTGTCGAGGGGTGAGTGTAGGTTTGAACTGAATTCCCCCGGATGCGATCCCATCAAAATCTCAAGTGCCAAAACACCAAAGCTCAACATGTCACATTTTTCAGTCACTGCCATCGTGAATGATAATTCTGGGTCATCCCAAGGAAAAAAACACAACAATGCCACATGTTAGTTCTCTCACTCACAAATAGATCTAGCTAACAAAATAAAGGATGATCTTTTTTTGCAGCAGCCCCAGATATTAAATTGAGTGATTTTAAACTTGTTTGAACATGTCGAGTTGCTGTCATGCAACCGAAAAGGCTATGTACCAGATATCAAATATCCTGAAACTGAGGTGTTCATTCATATGGAGGCATACGTTATCTTGGACGAAGAACTGGATAGGGGAATATCAATCTTCTAACCAAAATCACTTCGAATCGTGACTAAGACAATATGCAAAGCCTGATAAAAAAAAAGGCTACTTCGGTTCATAACAGAGCATGAAAAAGCCTCATAACCAAGTTTGAGCATGTTTGATTTGATCATAGACAGGTTCCAATTTCATTTAACCGTTCGTTCAAGCCAAAAGCAACACCAGTATGTTGTAAAACAAGACCACAAAAAAAAGCTCATATATAACTAGGCATACAATCTGTTTTCCGAAGGGTGTAAGTATACCATGGCGTTGGCCCTTTTGTTTTGGGTAACTTCGTTATATACGTACCACGATAGTAATTCATACTTCAGAATTCGCAATGGGCTTCACAGCAAATTAAGTACTTTGAAAGATGTAAATTGCATGAGTTCTGTTTTGAAACTTTCCAAAGCACTATTTCAAGTTACCTGGAGCAATGTATCCATATGTGCCAGCAACTGCGGACCAATTTGAAGCATCGGGCTTTAAAAACCTTGCCGTGCCAAAATCTGAGACACAGGCCTCCATTTCCGAGTTCAACAAAACATTCTTGCTTGATATATCTCGGTGAATTATAGGTGGCACGCAGTTGTGATGCAAGTAAGATAAAGCATGAGCCACCCCTCGAGCTACGTTCACTCTCTTACTCCAATCCAACTCCTTGGCTTCTTCCTCTCCCCTCAAAACATCTGCCAAGCTTCCTCTCTCCATGTACTCGCAAACCAAAAATGTGTGCTTTTCATGGAAACAGAAGCCATAGAGTTTCACTATGTTCCGGTGTCTTACTTCTGTCAGAGTTGCTATCTCATTTGCAAAACTCTTGATCTCCCCAATCTCTGAATCTTCATTCATGAATAGCTTCTTGACTGCTACTACCTGTAGATGATTTAGGCAGTAGAATATAGTATTAATAATACAACAAAGATCACAATAACCAGTAGATTCAAAATAGTACTAGGAAGATAAAACTAAAGAAAGACAGTCGATGTGTTCAATGAGAGTCATGACAAGTAGTTCTTTTACATCCAACTCAGGTGATCAGTTGACTCCCTTTGTGACGAACTTATACTACACCAAGAAACATCCGAAAATCTCAACAAATGTCCGACACCCTACACGAATGATGACAGACGGGTGTCAAGCAAGGTAGTTTAAGATTTTGCGCATCAACTCCAAACTTTTGAAGAGAATGCCTACAGAAGAAAAGGCTGCTATCGAAAATCCTATCCCAAAAATCACTCCATGTCCCAACGTCTAGGAGAGAAATACATATAGTCTTTATCCAAAGGGCACAACAAACAGGGTACTTCAACAGAAAGGGTGGATCGGACTTCTTGTCGATCCCTTGGCAATGATCACTGTTAGTTAAAAAGACATTTCTTTTATATTTTATAAACAAACCTTTACACCACCGCGCCAAAACACAAAATATATAATCATACGGAGACGTAACACTTTCAAAAGTACCTGCCCACTTGGTAAGTTGACTTTGTAGACTCTAGCAGATCCGCCCTGTCCAATGCAGTATTCATCGTCAAAATTGTCTGTAGCACGGATGATATCTCCGTACGGAATTTTCCCAGAAAAATTCAGGATTGAAGATATATCCTCTCCCCTGATCACATCTTCTTTCTGATTTCTCCAGAAACTATTTCGACGAAACGCGATAAACCCAACAAGCAAGAGCAAAAGAAACAAGGAGCCTGACGAGGTAGAAATCGCAATAATGATCGACCTCGAGTTTCCTTTATTTCCACCACCCTCGGATGCCGAGTGGCTACATGGTGTCAAACCGTGGATTGGATCCCCACATAGATTCTTGTTATGAGAAAATGCTTCGGGTGGAGACGTAATAAAAACCTTGGAGTCAGGCAGAGGACCCTCCAATTCGTTGAACGACAAATCGATAGCTGACAAGCTGATCATTTCTCTAAACGGTATAGACCCGGAGAGAGAGTTGTGGGAGAGGTTTAAAGCTTCTAGGATAATCAGCTTCCCTAGATGTGGCGAAATCTCTCCAGTGAGAGAGTTGTAACTAAGATCAAGCAGACTTTGTAGAGATTCAAGATTGCCAATCTGATATGGAATGCTCCCATTCAAGTGGTTTTTACTCAGACTTAGAAAGATTAATCTTGACATGTCTCCAATTTGATATGGAATAGGTCCGCTTAGCATGTTCATTGAGAGATCAAGAGAAGCCAAATTGGACAGTCCCCCGATTTCGAATGGTATTTGACCAAAAATGTTGTTGTCACTCAAGTTTAACGACGATAATTTCAACAATTGTCCAGCTTGTGCCGGAATTTTCCCGGATATCTTGTTGGAGGAAAGGTCAAGCACTACTAGTTGGTTCAATTGGGAAATTTCCACTGGGATTTCACCTCCAATAGAATTCCCACCCAAATTCAGCAGTGTCAAGCTACTGCATTCTCCCCATGTGGGTGAAATTTTCCCTTGTAAATTGTTGTGGCTCAAATCGATATAATTGAGATTTGGGTACACTCCGAAATATCGATCAAGATTTCCGGTCAGTTGGTTATGTTCGAGCCGGACTCTGAATAAGGTTGTGCAGTTTTTGAGGCTTACCGGAATTGGACCGGTGATATTATTGTACCCCGCGGTGAAATTCGCTAGCATTCCGCCTTGACACACTTGTGGAGGTAATTGACCACTCAAGTTGTTAGAAAGTAAATGAAAAACTACCAACGATGAAAGATTTCCGATTTCTTCTGGCACTGAACCGGTTAAGTGGTTCGAAAACAGGTTCAAGTTGGTTAACTTGGTCAGAGTGCCGAAACTCTTAGGAATCTGGCCAGAAAATTGGTTTTGGTTAAGATGAAGGAAAGTTATCTTACTCAAGTTACCCAGAGACTGAGGAATTGGGCCATAAAAACTGTTGTTATCCAGAGCCAAGAGAGTCAAATGTTCCAAATTACCCATCTCTGATGGGAGGGGACCACCAAGCAAAGTATCTGTCAAGAGTAGCCTTTGGATGCTAAGTAGGCCGGTTTTCGCCTGACTTGACCCGCGGTCAGGGAATAACCGTGGGTCAAGTTACCTGGTTATAGGATTTCCTGAAAAATCCAACTCGACAACCCTAGTGAGATTCGTGATGGAAAGAGGGATTGTTCCTGAGAAAGAGTTGGCGGAGAGATCAAGATACATGAGGTTCGAAAGTAAGCCGATGTTGGTGGGAATGGTACCATTGAGTTGGTTAACGTACTTTTAGGTCGAGACGGAAGAGGAGAGGGAAAAAAGAGAGGTCCAAATGGTCAAGAGTACGTACCTTGTAGTCCCGTGTAGGCAAGGTTCAGCCGGGTAACATTTCCTGCAGCATTGCATAAAATTCCAAGCCAGTTGCATGGGCTTGAAGCTGAAGAGTTACCATTTGTTTGGTTGAAAATCCATGAGTCGACAATTGTTTGGTTGCGTAGGCTTTGTTTCCACCGGAGAAGCGCTTCGACTTCGGTATTTTGTGGTGGTTGAGCGGTGGAGTGAGGTGGGAAAACCGCGGAAACGGCTGAGAGAGCTATAGCAAGATAGATGAATAGGCTGGGCATTGCGAAAGGTTTGTTTTGTTGGTTAAGTTGGTTTTCCGGGTGCACTTTTATTTCCTCTTTCAAGTGGAAGGAAAGGGAAAATAAAGAGGAAGAAAGTATCTTCTTGAGTTTTTGGGATATTAATCAAATTACGCGCTTAATCTCATCAGCACACAAAACTTTCAAATCTTGGATGCTATGAATCACAAGAAAGAAAAAATGAGAAGAGGAGGGAGAGAGAGAAACAAAACACCCAAATACACGAGATTCACCAACTGCCTACTCTTCGGGACTCAATGGAGAAAATCCTTTAAGTCTCTCTCTCTACAAGTACAACAACTTTACTCTCAAGGATATGGTGTCCTAACCCTAAAAATAACTGAAATTCTTATATATGGGATACTCCCATCCAAAGACAAGCACAAATACAAAAAAAGTAATATGATGAACACATGAATATATATACAGGGAAAATCTAAAAAACGGGTAAAAATCGCGAGAGAAATCGAAAACTATAATTAACTTGTGTGATTACAATCGATATTACTCCAAAATTGAAACTCTTCACAATTGACCTAAGACCGATTGCTGACTCCTCATTCACCACACCCAATATTTGACTATCGCTGCCTTGACTCCTGATCAAGCAGTGCCGGCTAATAAGTTTTGGAGGCCGGAAGGGAACTCATTGAATGCGGCTTCTTTATATTTTTCATTCAAAAGTTGATCTACAAAGAGTTTCATAAAAAAATTTATAAAAAAAAACATTACAAATGATTTATTATTACAAAATATAAGCACATAGTTATAAAAAAAAATATGTAGAAAAAAAAAAGATTAAGTGCTCCAATTTTGAATCCGTTTGAACCAATGCAAAGATTTTATTATTTTAATCATATTATTCTAAAGTGACATAATTAAATTTTACTTTTAGGACTTTTGTAATTAAATTTCTGCTCCATAGGATTGCAAATAAGAATGACAAGGGTTTCTTCTGCCTCCCAAAACGCTATCATTCAAGGGCTGGGTAGGGGGCTGCTGCCTCCCATGAACAGCAGAGCCTCCGCATCCCTAAGTTAATGTTTTTCTAAATAGAGTAACATCAAGTATATAATTATATATCAAACCACAACGGTGCAATTGTACTACAGTACCATGCTTCGCAAATTCACGAACTAACTTAGTTTTTTTTTATTTTTACATTTTCACACCCGATAGGTAGGAGGATGAACAAAATTCAAAACAGTATATATAGTAGCTTTGTGCCTTGTAGTATTGAGATTCAAATGCCAACATCAATCGATCGAGACATCGCGGGCATCCATCACGCCAATGTACGTCTTTTTTTCCGGAATTAGGTTGAATTTGTGATTGTGGATGTTCAGCTAGCTAGCATATAATCAAGGATTGTGGCCCCACGGATTGTAATGATGACTACCTGTTGGAACTACACAAATTACATAGTAGTAAGTATTTTTCAAACAATAGCCATGTAAATTTAAAGGCTGATCAGTTATCAATGAGGTAACGCAATCTTGGATATGGTACGAATTAATTGGACAAGTATTTTTTATTTTTTATTTTTTGTAATATGAATTGGATTCCACAATGTCATTTTCGAATATTAGGAGAACATGAGTGGTAAATAGTATTGGAGTATTATTTTTCAACGAATCTGATTTTTTATTTATTCATTTTAAAGGTATATCGGGGCATATAACTCACCCCCTTGCATGTTCACCGGATTCCAAATTACAGTAGATAACTAAATTTGCAAATCCATTTCATTTTCTTGCAGACTGAAAAACTATATCTACAAATGTACAATTCAACTGGCAGCTAAATGCTGATTAAAAAAAAAAAAAAACTGGCAGCTAATACTTTTGCGACTCCCTTTTTCGTTAATTTGTATGATGAATAATTCAAGCGTAAGTCTCTCCATGTTGATTGAAGTTAATCTTAAAAATGAAGCACAACTTGATTGATCGATGAAAATGAACCACAAGCGAGGTAGTATGAAAAAGGAACAGATGAATCAATCCGCAAAAACAATATACAGCACAAAACAATCACACAAGGGAAAACAACAAGGTATGTGTGATTCACCAATATGCCTAGGTTGGGATAGATCATGTGCAATAGCTTTGTTGGTTTAGTAAAATGTGTATAAACCTCTTTGTTTTTACTCAGAGTGTCCGGACCATCTTAATTTCTGAAACACCAATTTTCCTGTCAACTAGCGGGTGACTAGTTTAAAACCCCGTAAATTTCCTATAAGCTGGCACATTGAAAATTAATGGCACCTGAACATTTCGAAAGTGAAATCTGAAAGGGAAAAAAATCCCTGAACTCAGGCCCTAGACGAACATGCCAACACTTTGGGTTCCTAAATTATGTAAACCTAGAGGCCTCCAGCAACACCATTTGGAATGCACATAAGTGCCAGGAGAAAGAGAGTCAAGAATTCAACTACTCTTAGAATGTGTTGACCTAATTATTCTACGAATATTGACTTTTGCTATGGAAAACCGAAACTATGTAACTTACAATATTTTTGAGCGTGAGATGTCTCGACCAGTTCCCTAACAGCCACCTGAAAACCCAAGAGAATGATAGAGATCAAAAGGGCTTGCAAAACAACAAAATGCTTGCTTGAAGCCATTTTTCTCAGTATATGGAAAGGGTAATTGTGGTTTACCCTTTATATAGCCAAAAAGATATAGGACTGGCATTCAGTTTCCACCAACTGGTCCAACTTAATTTCGGAAACAGATCCTCTTCAATTCATGTTTCGAACTGGATGAGATAGTTGAAATTTGAACTGTCCAATACTGCAATTATGCTTCGGAACTCAACCCATGTTTATCCTCTAAAAAAATGTCGTTCAATATTAAAATAAAAAGTATAGTACTTTCTTTCATTCATAATTTTTTTTAATAGTTTTGCCCCAAATTAAAATTTTTCACTAGTTCTTTAATATGTGCAAAAAGTTTGGAAAAAAAATGTAAATCCCTAGCATGAGCAATTTCGTCATTACAGAGGAATTGGGTTTTGATTGCATCGTGTTTGAAGGAGATTCCAAGCAGGTGGTGGCGGGGCTAGGATTTTGACTTTGGGGGGCCGGATTAATAAACTTTTTTTTTATCGAAACGTATACTTATTATAGCATAAAGTTTTTGTTTTTCCCATACATTACATTTGTAGATTGAAATGATTCTAGCGAAATGCAGTTAAAGTATACAAATCATTTTGTTTTTTTCTTTAGGCCACATCAACTGTCACATGCTAATTTTTCTATTTATGAAAGAAATTGAGACATGAAAATGTAAAATAACTTGATTTTTTATCAAATCAAACCAAAATTATTAAGATTATAAGTAACTATACACGAATAATTATCTATGATATTTAAAATCAGGTATATACAAAATAAAAAATTTAAAACTCAGGAGCTCGAGGGAGCATAACAAATTAGTTGTGGTTTTGGCAAACATCAATCGTGTTCAGTCTATTCTTACAAAGTCCTTGGTGCAGTTTGTTCGACGTGGTGGCAATGAAATTGCTCATTGCTTGGCTCAAAGTGCTGAGAGAGGGAGTCATTCTTGTACTTGGTAATTTATCCCAATTATTACTTTTGTCCTCCCTTAAGAAGGACGGATGCCCTATTTGATGTTTTGAACTTTGCTTCTTCTGTAATCAAGATCCTATCATTTTGAAAATAAATAAATAAATTTCACCATTAGATCCATTGACTCAGAGTTCTCTCGCCATGTCCATTCTCTTGCGTTGTGAATATCCTGGAATAATCGCATTCCGTGTAACAAAATTCTCTTCCGGCATTTCGTGGAAAATTAATTCGACAAAATTTGGGTCAGGGATGATAATTTTGAACCTTAGTCTCCGTAGTCCATACATTTTTTCCCAGTTTTTTTTTTTTCACAAATTAAAGAACTCATGAACAATATTGAAACAGTGGCCCCCCTAGCCTATACCTATTTTGTTGCCGATCATGCCTCCAAATCGCCAAATGACATCAGAAAAGACAGGCCTAAAGACCCAATTCAATTTCTGTGCATATTACCATACTTCCTTCATTGATAGTCCAGAGTATCGATATGCACAACAATCTAAAAAAATTATGAATGGACATACTTTACTTTTTGTTTCACTATTGCACGACCTTTTTTTAAGAGTATATAAGCAATTTGAGATGAGTTGAATACGCATGACTCCATAGAAAAAAATTAGGGGTGAAAGTCATCCCGTTTAATGGTTTAGGGGTGTTCCGTTCGTTAGTACATGGTTTGTTCGTTTTTTTTTTTTTTTTTTAAATTAAGCATAAGAACTAACTTGGGTTGCGTTAAGAGTGGTTCCATTAACCTCCTCATAGCGATTAGGTCCAACAATGTTCGGTGATTAATTACTCATTCCATGCCCCAACAATAAATAAATTAATATTTCAAATAATAGGCCTCATGTTACTATTTCGTCCAAGGCCTCAGAATGAATTCAGCTGTGCCTGACTTTCCTTGAAACCCCTCTGATCCCTTGCAGCCACGTTTAAAGTATGTCACATGTAGCCTCTCTCTCTCTCTCTTTTTTTTATCTATAATCGTGTAATCTTTTTATTGGGACCGTTGTCGTGAGAGTTAATTTAATTTTTGAATTGTAGAGTGGAATTAATCTCATTCTGATACCATAGTAAAACATTATGTACAATTCATAAGCTTAAGTTATTTCGTCAAAAAACGAGATACTTTCAGCGATGAAAATATATTTCGTCACAAAATGGGTATTTTTGGTAATGTAGACACCCCATTCTGGACTGTCCAGATAACGTTATTTGTCGATCTTATATTTCCCCAATGATGATTTTAGTCGAAAACAGTTTAAGGACGAAAGGGTGGTTGAGCTTTGAGCGTCCCGAACCTCTCTCAAAACACCTTTCAAAACCCTTCAAACCAGAGCCAAACAGCCCCAGCAAAACCCAACTGGCATACGCCAGTGTACTGGAGGCGTACGCCGGTCACCTGCCACGTGTCAGTCATCGACCAGTGGCCCATCTTGTACTGGCGCACGCCAGTTACTAGTGGCGCACGCCAGTCAAACCCAGTCAAATCAACTTTATCCAGCCACTTGGGCGGGACTTTTGTGCCACCCTGACGTCGGCCACAGTGTCCCTGATGACCGCTTTCGGCCAGGCCCGCTCCCCCTCTCTCCTACACCCCCCATCAAGGCAAGTCCCATGCATTTAATGCATGGGAGGCTCCAACCTTACCTTAAACAGCCAAACAGGGCCTTAGACCAGACTGATCTCAGTCACTCCCCCCTCTATAAATACCCCCCTTGCATTCATTTGCAAGGGGGTTGGCCTCATTAAGAAGCACAAAGCTTTCTTCATCTCTCTTCTTGCTCTCTATTTCTCTTCTTCCATTGAAAGAGAAAGGAGAACCACCCATCTCCATACACCCTGCTGACATACAGCCACCTTCTTAGCCTCCATCTTCAATCCATAAGCTCAATATCTCCTCCAAACCTCCATACAAAAAGGTATACCACCTTTACGTTCTTTTCTGTTTTCGATCCCTGAGGGGAGCCAGCAGGGCCCAGGCTAGTAAACAATACTAGTCCTGGCCTTGAAATGGCAAAAATATGACAATCGTATCAGATGAAACATGGCGCACGCCAGTACGTCTATGCCGTACGCCAGTAATGGAAGTATGGGCACAACTGGCGTGGGGATCATGGATCGTCATTCCTCTTATTTTATCTTTCTGTCGATCACCTTAGCATGCTAATAACCGGTTTACTGCTTTCCATGTTTAGAGCTGTTTAGTGGTAATATCTTATCTTTTCCATTTCTGTCATATAAAGGCCTCTGGGATCCTTCTGGTCATGTTCCAGAACCCAGATGATGCAAAGCCAAACACTGGAATCAAATGACAAGTGGCGTACGGCAGTAATACACTGGCGTACGGCCGTAGTCCTCTGGGTCCAGTGACTGGCCCTTGCACCTGAAGCGTAAGCTAGGCCTATCTTCTGTCCCGCACTGTTTTGGGATGCTCTGCTTTCTTTCCTGGTCTAAAGCCATTCATTTTTTTCCTGTGACTGTGTATATTCTGCTATATTAAACTGCGTGGTTTGCCCTGGGTGTGCGCTGGTCCTTTTCCAGAGCCCAGAGGGTTGCAAACAAAGACTGAGAGATCCAACAAGTGGAGTACGCCAGTTTATATGTGGCGTGCGCTGGTTTCGTCACCATGCAGTGGCTCGACCAGTGCATGTTGGCAGAATCTGCTCACGTCACCTTGTGACAGCGTACTGCAGTTTGCTCGGGATACTCAGTGCTTGTTCTCAATCTATACTTAGCATCGCAATCAAATCATTCATAGGCATTTTGTCACATAAACTGCAATTTGTTACCGCTTTCGCCCCCATTAACTGTTCCCCCGCCCTAACTGGCTAAAAAATGATGAAATGAGAGAAAAATGCAAATGCTTTATAAAATGCCTGAGTAGAGACCGATCTCCGGATTGGGCGAGAGGGGTGCCATAAAACCCTTCCCCTCTCGTAATCTGGCTCCCGAACCTCAGATATCGAAGGTGACGACGGACCGGTCTACGCCTTTTCAAAATCAAACAAGCGTGGTAAAAACGTTTTCGAGTTCGGTTCCTTGGGTGTTCCTACCGCTAAAACCCGAGTGGCGACTCTGAATCAAGGCATTTCGCCGCGCATTTTCCAAAGAGGGCCGCGCCCAGTCTTTAAGAAATGGGAACCCAAAGATCGAGCGATTTTTCGGGGCGCGTGCCCACAGTGGCGACTCTGCTGGGGAACATTGCGTTGGTTGATATTTGGCGATTAATACATAATTGAACAATTCTCAAAAGCTTGTCAAAACAGTACGCTTCGCGCTGCTGAAGAACGGAATGGTAACGTAACAGGATCTCAGCATCCGACCAATCCGAACTGGGGCTTTTACTATTGTTCTCTTGTGTAGTTTTCTCCAAAATATCAATTAACAAAAGTGAGCCAAGCTTCAAAAGGCGTTTGTTTTCAAAGGTGTTGCATTTTTCTCTCATCTAATCATTCTTCGGCATTCTCCGTTCGTATCGATGGTTGGTCAGCCCCGTTGAGGTGTTTTGGGTAACCGGCACAGTTTACTGGAGCCCGGGGTCCTCGAATGCCCAACAACCTTGGACGATGATGAGTCGTACTACCGTTCGACCTTTGCTTTGCTCCACGCGTTGCAATGGGAGGTATATCGCGGCTCTAGTCAGAGGAACCCCTTTAAGCCAAAACCGGCCTCTACAGCGTGTACAAAGCATTAGCACCTTTCAACCTAAGACAGGAACCCGCAGGGTAGGATTACTTGCTTCTCACCCCATATCCTATCTATGTGTTATCGCTTTCCATATCGCATGCCTGTACATACATTCATGATCGTTTCGCGTAGGAGCATGCTAGGGCGGCTTTTAGGATGTCTTTTGTCGAGTCTGTCTTGCGCCCACTCGGCGTTTGCCTTGGACCGATGACGAGTCGTGCATCTCGATGTTGCACGTTACCAGAATTTTCAAATCCTTAGTCAATGGAACTTCGGGAAATCGATACTTCCTAAGTCCTTGTCTCAAACCCCATCGAGGTTTCAAACCGAAAACTAGGAACAACGGAGAGAATGGCATGATGCTTACACCACTCGGGTTAAAAGTGCTAACCACTTACACCAGGCTCCGGCACAGTGCTACTTACGCCATTTCGGTTACGGTATCATGACATCTACACCGAGTTGTTCCAAAATCAAACTTTGAAACTTCGAGAAGGGAGAAAGTCAAAGACTTAGGCTGTTTTGGCATCCCTTAGTAAACATTCGATTCAATCAAGGATACACTGTCGAAAAGAAAATCCGAGGATTCCATGGCAACCGTCCGAATGGTGTAAAGCAGACTCCCCCTAGTTCTAGAGTCTAGGAGGACACCGACGACGTTGGCATGATCATTTTTCAATTCCCGTCTATTCTTTCAAATAAAATGACTGCAGGCTGTCACTGAGCTCTTGTACTTTGCCGTCTAGTCATGCCGATGTCAAAGCAGAATTCCGAGATCAAGAGCCAAACCTACTTGGGACCGTCCGTCGAGTCTGTTTGAGGATCTGATTTGGGGTTCGTTTTTCAGTCGACCGCAACGGAAGCTCTGGCCTGCACTGTGTCACGAGAGGATTCGCCACCGACTACTCCGCACGAGTCCCCTCCGTCTACTCCATCTCCGCCAGCATCTCCCAAACCTGTTAAAATAGAAGTACTAGCCATGGCGGATGTCCCACCTCCGAATCTTGCAATCGTCCTAGCCGATCTACAGCGCAACCTGGCCATCATGCAACAGAGAGCCGACCAGGCCGACGCCTCTATGGCCAATCTCCAAACCCTAATCGAGGAGCGACTTCCCCTGGTAGCAGGAGGGGAAGGCGGTGAAAGGCGTGAACAGGGAGCCGCCGGCCAAGAGGAACCATTGGTTGAGAACCCCGCTCCAAGCCCAGAAATGGCAGCTTTGGTCGCCAAGATGGCCAAGTTGGAAGAAGCCGTCGCCAAATCTGAAAGAAAAGGGTCGGGAGCGCTAGACATGGACCGCCTCTGCCCATTTCCGAATGCTCGGCTGCCCGATCGGTTTAAAATGCCCGACTTTGCAAAATTCGACGGCAGCGGAGACCCGAAAACTCACTTGTTGGCCTATCATGGAGCCATGAAGCTGCATGGCGTCGAGGAGGATGCCATGGCTCAGCTATTTCCGCAAACTCTGGCCGGTCCCGCTTTCCAATGGTTTCTGTCCCTCGACATCGCCAAGAGGCGGACCTGGGAGGACATCGGCACGGCCTTCAATGCCCAGTATAGCTACAACGCCCAGCTCAAAATGACCACTCGGGAGTTGGAATCCACCAAGATGACTGCAAAGGAGTCCTTTGCAGACTTTATCCAAAGATGGAGAGCCAATGCCGCTCTCATGCCCGACCGCCCAAGCGAGAAGGATCAGATCCGCATCATCTCCCGTAATCTGCAGCCCGACTTCGCCAAAAACCTTGTGTTGGTTCAGGGCGCAAACTTTGAAACCTTCTATGACTCCGGGCTGGCCATCGAAGAAGCCCTTCAAACCGGCGTTCTGCCTAGGAGTGACAATTCCTCCTCCACTTCAGCCTCAAAATCAAAGCCTCGTGCATACACCGGGAACAGCACTGCTTTGTTCGGTGGCAACAGCTACGCCAACGCGAACTCTGCCAACAACCCCTCTACCCAAAACTCTAACCACATTGCCGACATTAACCAAGTTCAAACCCTTCAAAGACCCCGAAACCGCAACCAACCTCGTAACTTCGCCAACTTCGAGGCACCTCTCTCCTCGGTGTTGGAGAAGCTAATCAAAACCGGGCACCTCAGGCCTCTAGCCCCAACTCCACTTCCTCAAAATCCACCCCCTAGCCATAACCCCAACGCTTTCTGTGCGTACCATCAAATGCCCGGCCATTACACCGATTCATGCTACCGCCTCCGTCATGCGATACAGGATTTGGTGGACAATGGCACCCTTCCAACTCCACCCGCAAAGCCCAATGTCATTTCCAACTCCTTACCCAAGCATGACCCTAACCCTCGAGTGAACCAGATAAACCTTAGCTCCACCATATTCAACCCTACCGACCATATTACCTCAACCTTCAACCAAAAACCAATTGTACCCTTCCCCTCCGAACCAAGCATTAACATGATGGCGGCCGGTTGGGCCATGGAGGACAGAGCCAAGGAGTGGGAAGAACTTTGCAGTGATTGGACTGAACAGTACAACATGGGATTCCCCGCGCACCCTCAGGTCAATCAGGTATGGCTAGACCAGTGGCAGGAAGAATGGAACGTGGCGCAGGCTGACCCTCTGGATGGTCTCTCTCTGTTCGCGCTCTTTCACCAGCCCGAATTAAACCCCGTCGAAGTGGAAGCCGAGGAGTACGTGTGGGATCCACAGCCTGGTGGATGGCAATTGGGTCAAGGCCTCGAGGCGGATGTGGACCAAAACGACTTTGATGAGAAGTACTGGGACCAGTTCCAAGAGGGAGAGGTTGTGCCCGAAGTTCGTCGCCCGCTAGGCGCCATGTTACCCTTGGTAAATGCTATTGCTGACACGCTCGACCGTCGCATCCATGAGTGTGATATTACCCTCGACGTTGTTTCTGTGGAACGGCCGCGTCCTGTCATTACAGCCCCCGGGGATGACTGCTCAATCATGATTCTAGATGCGCTTCCGGCCGACCTCTGGGATGCGGAAGAAGCTATTAAGACCTCACCGCCCGCTGATATTTGGGACGTCGACAACATTGTCGACCTCAACATGGGGAACGAAGTATGGACCGTCAATACTGCTCTCGTCGATGGAGGATTTTGGGACGTTCCATTCGTCACTAACCCAGGAGCACCATTTGAAGAAGAGGCTGCACAGGATCCCGCCTTTTGGGAGGGTCTAGTGATGAAGGATTTGGAATGGGATACCGCTCTGGGGACAGATTCGACTGCAACGGTGGCATCAACGGACAAAGGGAAGCGCAAGCTGGAAGAAGTACCAGCCGATCTGTGGGATTCTATTGACTCATCATCTTGGTGGGACGTGGCCAATGTCACTAGGAGCGGCCGAGTGTTTCAGCCCTCCAACCTCCAGGCGGGAAGCTCGTCCAATCCGCCCGGTCAGAAAGCCACTGTTCCCGCTGCTCAGCAAACTGATCCGCTCTTTCCGAATGGGGCTCCAGAAGAAGACGCCATTTTGAAACAGCTCGAACGGATTCCTGCCGCCGTCTCTATCTGGGGTCTGATATCGTCATCAAAGGAGCATCGTGAGAAGCTGTCTTCCGCATTGGCCCGGCTCACTGTACCGATCGACATTACCCCCGAGGCCATGATTGCTCTCGTGCTACCACTTCTCTCTAAACACTCCGTCATTTTCACTGAGAGGGATCTGCCCGTTGAAGGAACTGCTCACAACCGCCCGCTGCACATCACCATCAAGTGCCGGGGACATTGGGTGCCAACCGTGCTAATTGACAACGGCTCAGCTATCAACGTTTGCCCGATGAGGGTTGCCTACCGTTTGGGATTCGCAAAGAGCGACCTAACGCCCTCCAATCTGGCCGTCAAGGCATATGACAGCACTCGCCGCATGGTGGAAGGAACTCTGATGCTGAAACTGGATGCTGAGGGTTTCGAAATGGATGTAGAGTTCCACGTGGTTGACGTCCCCGCCACCTTTAACCTGCTGCTGGGCAGACCTTGGCTTCATAGGGCCGACATTATGGCTGTACCTTCAACCCTACACCAGAAAGTCATGCTGGGGCTGCCTACCGGAACCTTAACAATCTGCGCGGACTCTGGGATCCGCCCGCTCACGGATGACGGCACGCCTGTCTTGGGCATTATGCACGGGGAAGAAGACTCGGACTTCGGGGGTTTCTCTTTCGACACATCTGGCTCAGTCCTCGCCATTGCCATGGATGATGACTTCACCATAAGCTCAACTGTCCTCGAAATGATGAGGAAGATGTCATTCATGCCGGGCCTAGGACTCGGGGCCAACCAACAAGGGATCGCCGAGTTCCCTGTCTTTCCTTCCAACAACGGCCGCTTTGGTCTTGGTTACACTTCACCGGCCAAAGACGCCGAAAAGAGGAAAGACACGGGAAAACCTCGAACCCTTTTTGGTAACCCCGACAGCTACTTTGTGCGAGAGGGAGGAGGCTCTGCTTATTCGGGACAGATAGAGCCGTTTTGGGATCCGGAGACTTCCACTTGGCTACCGGGATTTGAAATCTTTGCTGCGGACACCTGGCCCGATGAGGAGACAGCCGAAGAGAAACTGGCCGAAAAGGAATTCAAGAAGCAGTTGGGTCAAGCCAAGGGAGAGTTTGACTGGCTGAAGGCTTTTGATCAAGGCGATCTGGAGATGTTGTTCTCCCAAGTAGGTTTGGTTGGCAAGGGCGAAGAAGCTGAAGTGCTGATGCTCGGGCCCGACTCCTCAGATGCTCTCGAGGATCCTACCTTTCTCATCGTGAAGGCACAGGGAAGTCTCAATAACTGCATTTTCACTCCGCGTCTAACATGCATTGACGATGAGTCTGAGTCTGACACAGAGTCTGTCAAGTCTAAGTCTAGCTCAGAGTCGGAGCTTGTGCCTCTTGGCCCTCCACGTCGTAGCTTTTACTTCGAGTTCGAGTCTGTTGTACTTGGCAACCCCGTGGGGTTTTATGAAATGCATGATCCTACTTCTGACTACTTTGCTAGCTTCTATATAAACTGTGTCGACCCTGACGATGAAGGAACAAACTTCGACGGGGACATCCCGGCTGAGTTGCGTTCCCTCATCGAAAAGGAAGACGAAAGGCGTGCTCAGCCTCTAAAAGAAGAAGTAATTTGTGTAAATTTGAAAAACGAGGATGACCCCCACATGATGCAAATCGGTGCAAATCTATCCCCGGAAAATCATGCCGGAACTATCGAGCTACTCAAGGAATTTCCCGAGGTTTTCGCGTGGTCTCACAAGGATATGCCCGGCATTGATCCTGAAATAGTGCAGCATCGAATCCCGTTGGAGCCTGGGGCTGTCCCCGTCAAACAGAAGCTCCGCAGAATGAGGCCGGATTGGGTTCAGAAGATCAAGGAATAGGGTTACTAAACAGATTGATGCAGGGTTCATAAGGGTTGCAGAGTACCCCAGATGGGTGGCCAACATTGTGCCCGTTCTTAAGAAGGATGGAAAGATCCGAGTCTGCGTCGACTTCCGGGACTTAAACAAGGCAAGCCCCAAAGACAGTTTTCCCTTGCCGCACATTGACGTGCTTGTGGACAACACGGCGGGGCATGCCTTGCTCTCTTTTGTCGACGGATTCTCCGGATACAACCAGATCTCTGTGGCACCCGAGGACCAAGAGAAAACGACATTTGTCTCGGAATGGGGGACTTACTGCTATGTAAAAATGCCGTTTGGGCTGAAGAACGCCGGGTGCACTTTCCAACGGGCTCAAACGACCTTGTTTCACGATTTTATCCATAAGACTGTCGAGATCTACGTCGATGACATGATCGTGAAGGCAAAGGAGGAAAAAGACTATCTTCCGACACTCAGGCAATTTCTCGAAAGGCTCCGCAAATACAATGTGCGCCTGAACCCGCAAAAGTGTACGTTTGGGGTCACGTCAGGCAAAATGTTGGGGTTTCTGATCACCGCGAGGGGAATTGAAGTGGATCCTTCCAAAATCAAAGCAATCCTTGAGATGGAGCCACCCAAGTCTGAAAAAGGTGTGCGAAGTTTTCTAGGGAAGGTCCAGTTCATCAGCAGGTTCATCTCCAAGTTAACTCTAACCTGCGGGCCGTTATTCCATTTGCTCAAAAAGGGGGTCCCATTCGAATGGACGGAGAAATGCCAGACCGCTTTCGAGTCTATTCAGAGGTATTTGCAGAACCCACCGGTACTGATGCCGCCAACACCGGGTCGACCTTTGATTCTCTATCTGTCCGTTTCTTCAACAGCTATGGGATGTCTGCTAGCACAGGAAGGAAGCAATGGGGTCGAGAAGGCTGTGTACTATCTGAGCAAGAAGATGGTCGGATCTGAGGAGCGCTATACCCCTCTCGAAAAGACGTGTTGGGCGTTAGTTTGGGCTACAAGAAAGCTTAGACACTACATGCTAGCCTATTCGGTGAGACTGATCTCTCGGATGGATCCTATCAAGTATCTGTTCGAGAAGCCTGCACTCACCCATAAGCTAGCACGTTGGTTGCTTCTGCTGGCTGAGTTCGAACTCCAACATGTCACGAGAAAATCTGTAAAGGGGCGCGCTGTGGCCGAATTTTTAGCCGACCACCCGATCTACGGCCCGGAAGATGTGGATTTCACATTCCCCGACGAAGAGGTTCTAACAGTGGTCGAGGAAGTATGGACGCTCTATTTTGATGGGGCTGCTAACCAAAGGGGATTCGGGATCGGAGTATTGTTGATCACGCCCGCCGGTGCTCACATTCCTCTCGCCTTCAAACTGAATTTCGATGTCACCAACAATCAAGCCGAGTATGAGGCCTGCATCGTCGGAATGGAAGCTGCCATCGCTTTAGGGGTCGAGAAGTTGGAAGTAATTGGCGATTCGAACTTGGTGGTTTCCCAAGCCAATGGAGATTGGAAGGTTCGTGAGGAAAAGCTGAAGCCTTATCACCAAGATTTGGAAGAACTGATTCCTCGCTTCAATAAGGTGACTTTCACCCATGT
Source organism: Rhododendron vialii (assembly GCF_030253575.1). Lineage (NCBI taxonomy): Eukaryota > Viridiplantae > Streptophyta > Magnoliopsida > Ericales > Ericaceae > Rhododendron > Rhododendron vialii. The sequence goes on along the minus strand of NC_080558.1, from coordinate 7,456,434 downwards.
CCCACGCTTGAGGAATCAGTTCGCCGATGCCTTGGCGACTTTGGCTTCAATGATCGAACTTCCAATAGGAGTTAAGCTGCGGCCAATTGTGATTGAACAGAGGGACTTGCCCGCTTACGAGTATATCAACGCCATTGATGATGTCGATGATAGCCTACCCTGGTACCATGACATTTGGAACTTTGTGGAGCGCGGGGAGTTCCCTATTGAGGCCACGAAGAAGGACCGGATCGCCTTACAGAGGCTGGCTTCTCAGTACATCATCTGTGGGGGGGAAGCTGTATCGAAGGTCGCACTGTGGGATGCACAAGCTCTGTGTCAACGGCGTCGAGGCAACAAGGATAATGGAAGAGGTTCACGAAGGAGTCTGCGGGCCTCACATGAGCGGCGTCATGCTCGCTAGGAAAATCCTCAGGCAGGGTTACTACTGGTCTACAATGGAAACGCAGTGCATCGACTATGTCCGGCGCTGTTACAAGTGTCAAATCCACGCGAACTTGCAGCATGTCCCTCCGTCTAAGCTGTATGGCATGACTTCGCCATGGCCGTTCTCTGTTTGGGGCATCGATGTTATCGGGATGATCAGACCGTCTGCTTCAAACGGCCATAAGTTCATACTAGTAGCGATAGACTATTTCACCAAGTGGGTCGAGGCCGAATCCTACAAGACACTGACAACGGTTCAAGTTGCTCAATTCATTCGAAAGAACATCATTTACCGGTACGGGGTTCCTCAGGCATTTGTATCCGATAACGGGAGCCATTTCAAGGGGAGGGTTCTGGAGCTCTTCGAGGAATTTGGTATCGAGATCCATCATTCAACGACCTATCGCCCGCAAACAAATGGGGCGGTCGAAGCTGCAAACAAGAATGTCGAGATGATCATCAAGAAGACTGCCGAGTCTGCAAGGGATTGGCACGAGCAGCTGCCACTCGCCCTCTGGGGATACCGGACATCTATTCGAACTTCAACGGGTGCAACTCCCTTCTCTCTAGTCTATGGGATGGAGGCAGTACTTCCCATCGAGCTCGAGGTACCATCGCTGAGAATCATGGTTGAAAGCGGTCTTGAGGAATCTGACTGGTTAAGCGGAAGGTTTATCGAGTTGATGCTGTTTGATGAGAGAAGACTCCGGGCTTTGTATCATGTTCAGGGGTATCAGCGTCGAATTGCCCGCGCATTCAACAAAAAGGTGAAGTCCAGGGGCTTGGTCGAAGGAGACATGGTCACAAAGGAGATCCGGGCTCCAGTGTTTGATCCTCGTGGGAAATTCAGGCCGAAGCGATCCGGGCCATACATCATCAAGACCGTCCTATCCGGGGGTGCTGCTAAGCTCATCGACCTCGACGGCAATGAATTCAACACCCTGGTCAACCTGGATCAGCTCAAGCGTTATTTTCCCTGAGAGATGCTCGTTGGGTCGAAAACCACAAGGGTGGGCGATTCCAAGCAAAAGTTAGAGCAGCCTGCTAGACCGAAAACCTAAGGAGGCGGTTCTAGGCAAAAATAAATAGGCAAAAGTCGAAAGCTCGCTAGACCGAAAACCTAAGGAGGCAGTGCTAGGCAAAAGTTAGAGCGTAAAAGGAGAGGTAAAATACACGAGTGAACCTTAGCCTGAACTACGTTCTGACCTGATTCCCTGAAAAGGGATACGTAGGCAATCTCACCTTGAGATTCGGTCACATTCGATCAAAATTTCGATCCAGGTTCGACACTTTTGGGTCAATAGCACAGTTCGAGGGGGGGTCGAGCACAAGTCAAAAGCAGCACCGAAGCGAGTCAGAAAGGGGGAAACCTGTTGTCTTTCAACTTTATTGCAAATTACTATTTCTAATATATAAGCTGAGCACAAAAGCCTTAAAAACAGTTGAAGCATGAAAAACAGAACAAAATGCTTGAGAAGCCTAACGGCTCGCAGTTTATTCTAAGCATAGCAAAGTGGCCCGGAGTCAGTCAATATTTTCTCTTGCATTCACATCTGCTCTCAGCCACTGTCTATAGCGGCTCCTCAGCCCTGTTGAAAAACCCGGCATCTCAGCCTGAAGGGCTCTAAGGCCCCAGCGCCGTTGGTAACCGCCGAGTGTTTGAGCATTGAAGTTCGGGACACGGAAATCCCCAATGCTGGTGCGGTGGTTCTCTTGAGAGGCGCCCAACTGTCGAAGAACACGGCCGGGAATGTAGAAAGTGAAACTCGATAGCCCAGCAATCACCATCCGGTCGAATCCGTCGGAGGAAATAGCCATATCCGGAAGGTCCAGCCAGGGGCACCTCCAAGCAATCTCATCAGGCTGCATTTGCTGCATGAACGCATACCAGCCTTCTATGTCCATGTCCGGATACCGCATCTCCCTTTGATGGATCCTCTTCGGAAAGAGATTCCAGCCCGCTACCGGAGGATGCAAGAGATTCAACTTGTCTGACAGCCACAACTGTATGAGAGGAAAAGACAAGTAAGAAGCCAGATAAAACCTGAGCGAAAAGACAAGTAAGGAGCAGGGAAGCAGCCTAAGCCGAGTGTTGAGGTAAAATGAGAACGTGTGAAAAGCCGGAAAAAGGTGAGCTGAGTGAGATTACCTGAAGCAAAAGCGGGCTGCCGCTGAAAACGGCGAACTGGCCCGTATACACCAAATCCAAACCCAAGAGAGTTTCGGCCAGGACCAGAGGGACCACGTTCCTTCGCGCCCCCATCTGTGCAGCAACGCTCACCAGTGAAGGGCTGACCCGCCCGTCGGCCGGCACAAGCAAGTAGGCGGCCAGCAAGCAGATCACCAAGGCAAAGCGGCGACGCGCCTGAGCATCATCACTAGCCAAATCGCCGTCCGGGCTGTACATTTCGATCAACCGCATGATTTTCAATTGGCCGCCCTCCAGGATGGTATTCGCCGAGCCCCGGGAAATATTGAGTGAACTGGCCAGCAATTTGGGCATGCTCGCCTGGTAGGGCGGAACTACAAGCGTAGGGGACGAGAAGGTCCGAAGGTACACCTGGAATTCTTCGACAGTCGGGCACATCTCGTCGTCGCCAAAGCGAAAGACATGGACATCTGGATCCCAGAATCTGAGAGCAGCCTGCAGGAGCGCTGGGCGGAGTGGCACATGTCGAAGAAAGCGGAACGAGGCGAGACCGTGGTATTGAAAGTTGAGCCAGTCAACGCTTAGAAATTGCGCCAACCAGGGCCTAAGTAAAGTCGGGAGGGGGTTGTCCATGGCAAATATTGAAGTATACTGGAGGAAAGGGGAAGCAGTGCGCCTTGGGAAACCTTTGCAGGGCCTCTGCTTTATAGGCCTTTGCCCTTTGAAATTTTTGCCAATAATGGGGCATCCAAAGCCTCATGCTAGACTCCAAATCGTGTTCATGCAAAGGACACTGCCCCCTGAGACACCCAGAAACCGTGTGCAAACCGTGTAGGGGTGAAGACAAAGTGGCCCCCGAAAAGGACAGTTGGTCAGTCAAGTGGATCTGGCACTCAGGAACCTGGCGTACGCCAGTTATTTACTGGCGTGTCCGTGTCCCCACACTACTGGCGTACTGCCCTCAACTTCTGGCGTACGCCAGTCGGCTTCACCAGAAACCAGTCTTGAGCAGCTACTGCCTCCGTGTGGTCGTTTTCAATTCCGGGGCTGGTTTTGGCTATTTGTTGGGTCCTACAAGTCACAAATGACATTTAAGACTATGGCCAAGCATCGGATTCCAAAAGCCACGCTCGATGAAGATTTTGGACCCTCGGTGGCCCGTGTCGAGACAAAATCAAGGATACGGATGGTCAAAACTCGTTTCCAGGGCTCTTGCCAAGTTTTGTCATACCATACAAGTTGCGTAGGACTTATGTGACTGTGTGGGGGTGTCGGTTTCAGTCCGGGACTATATCGAGTCGTCTTTGGCGTCTTATGCCCGTTTTTATGGCATTTTTAGCGTTTTCTTGATATTTCCCTTGCACCGGTACATTTCTATCGGTTTGGATGATTCGTACAAGTCATTTTGCATCTATGTCACCGTTCAAAAGGGTCAGTTTCCTTCCCCGGGGTAAATGATGGAGTTTGGCCTACCGGCGCCGAAAACTCCCGTATCCCTCGCGTGTCTGGGATACGTATGGTATCCTAGGACGTTTCTGTCCATCTTTTCTTCGAGCTAAGTCAATTATGTGCGTAGTCAAGTGTCTGTGGTCGACTCAAAGTATTCATCAATGCATGTTAGATATTAGCGGATGTTTTGTTCTTTTCCTTTACCAAGCCTCACCAAAGTAATGGGAAAGCAGTAAAACAGAAAATGCATCTATTATATACTACTGTGTCAAAGCTACTGGTGGAAATGTACCGAGTATCAAACGACACAACGGCCCGGGCAGAGCTAAATGTATCAGGGCACACTCGCCCGCAAAATCAAGAGGCACGCAGGCCCCGTCCAAAACATCGAGTATCAAAGTATCTATCCAAAAGTGGCAAGTACCGGCAAAATAGACTGAGGCTCGGTGATAGCCCTCAGTCATCAAAAAGGTCTTCCTCGTCGTCCTCGTCCTCGCTGTCCTCCACCTCCCTAGGGTCTATCCGGAACCTCGGATCGCTCGCTGAGTCAGAGCCGCTGCTGAGGGACGTCCCCTCTTCCTCTTCTTCCTCTGCCTCTTCTTCTTCTCTCCTTTTCTTCTGCGAGGGTCCCTCGGCAGGCTTCTTCTCTGCAGGCCTCTTCCTCAGCTCCCGGCGGAACTGGAGCTCCTCGCTGGCCGGAGTGATTTGCACTCCCTGTTCCACCCTTGCCACTGGCCGGGAGGAGCTCGAAGCTGCCTTCTTTGCTGGGGGAGGCCGCACGCTCTTTCTCCTAGGAGCCGCCCTAGCGTGTCACTGCATAGTCATTCAATTCAGTTAACATACATTGTGCATATTGTATATATTGAAATGCTGAGTGCAGGAAATGTCAAAAGCAATCCCGATCAAAAGTAAAAGGAACAGTTATACCTGAGGCTGCTCAACGGGAGCTGGAACTGGTGGTGGGTACTCCAATTGCAAAGAGGCGCCGCCGGCTATCCTGTGGAACTCCTTCTCCATGGCCTTCATCAGGCGAGCTGCCTCCCGTACCCATTCTATCGGGGCCTGTGACATATTTCGGGACAGAATCAGAATGCAAGCCAAGTGTACATACTGAAAACAAATACGGGAACTACAAAAGGGTAAAGGAATGTCTTACCGGCCCTGTGATCTCTGCTGGATCTGTCCTGGCGGGCTCGAACCGAACTATAGCCTCCTCTCCTGCCGTGTCCCGCACAGCTAGGGTCCAAGAAAGCCGAGGCAGCCCAGTCGCTGTGGCATAGTCGCTCCTCTCTCTCGGGCGGGATGCCCTGCTCTCCCGGCTCCGCCTCTCCTCACCAGCCTCAAGCGCCTCACTCTGCACGGCGACATGCTCCAGCACGCCGAGCGGCCTCGCCAGGTGCTGCCTCCGGTATACGGCGTAGTCACGCTCAGGCCTCAGAAAAGCAGCCAGCCCGGTCGGAACAGTGAAGCGCCTCAGCTCAGCCAGGGTATACTTGTCCGTGTGGGAAGCGTGAGGAGGAAGTGGCCCAGGCACCTGAAAGTCAAGAGCACCTAGTGACTGCCGTGTCACCCGATCACCCAGATACCACCGCCACCCGAAGGCCGACTCCAAAAGCACCCGGCTCGCAGTCACCACCCTGCTCTCCGCCAAGTACGCAGGCTCAGGCTCAGCGCCGCTCCAAGGGTTCCAATCCACCTGCAAGGCAATGGCACAGTTTGTAAGGTATCAGCGACAGCATTAAAGCAATTCTACGGGTATAATGATCAAATTCGACATAATTGCATACCTGAGTGCCAGACAGCTCGTCGAGGTAGGTCCGGAAAGCTAGGAGGCTCCCTCTGGATTTCTTTTTCCCGCTATACATAGGACCCCAAATCATGGCACGGGGGAGCATCCTCAGGTTCGGGCACTTGTTCTCCGGAGGGTACATCTTCAGCACCTCATAAGCCCATAGCTGCAAATGGTAAAGACAACCAAGGCGTCAGTTCATATGCAAATCAAAGTACAAATGCAATAAAGGGAAAAGCGTTAAGTAAATGATAGTCTTTGTTTCTTACCTCTCACACCCTCCAGTAGCCGGCAGTCGCCTTCTTCCCGCGAGAGAACGCCCCCATAAAGCCATAGCAGGTGCCCAGGGCAGCTCCTCCCCAGTCAAACCTCGAAGCTGCGCCTAAGTCATGGAGGGCCGGTAAGTAGGACAGGTGCACTGTGGATCGCTTGTTCGGGTACAGGGTAGCCCCGAACAAGTACAACAGGTAGGCCCTCGCCATCTGCTCCGCCTCCAACTCTGACTCCGGCTCCCTCCCGTGCAAATACAGTTTGAACTGGTCATAATGGACGGTCTCCGCCTCACCCGCCGGCGCCTGCCCTAGAAACCACGTCAGAGCCGCCGGAGCCCTGTAAATCTCTGAGTCAAACGGGATAGGCTCTCCACCTACCCTCAAGCCTGTGAGCGCTGCGAAGTCGGACGGGGTCACTGTCATCTCCCCAATCGGCAAGTGGAAGGTATTTGAGGAATCCCACCACCTCTCGGCCAGCGCTGTCAGCAGAGCGTGATCGCTTTTCACGGCCGTCAACGTGAGGATAAACGGCCGGAACCCTGCAGCGTCAACCAAGGCCCTGACACGCTCGGGCAAGCTCCTGTACAGCTCAAGCGAACTCGCCGGACCTCCGTGGCCCCGGGTGCTGGCCGCCCCCCTCTGCACAACAAAGAAAGGCAGACAGCAGAAAGAATTTCATCAATAAATTGCACTCCAAACAGTTAGTCGAATTCAGAATATCAAAGAGTAACTCTACAAGTCGAAAACAGGTATCATAAAGGTCGAACAAAAGCTACTAGGCACTTGTATTCTCCTATCCAGCTCTGCTATCAGTCGAATCAATTCAAGGGTGTTTTTTTTGGTCGAGTTCCGAGCCACTGGGCCTCTCTTTTCTCAAGGTACATCTCTCAGTCGATTACACGAGTTTTCGGTATGGCACTATGGTCGAATCAAGCTATTGGGCACGCCATCCGGGCGTCCGTCATGTCATGGCAATCTACTTAGTCGAAGTCAAGTTCAAGGGATAGCCTTATTGATCGAAGCCACTTATGGTCGATTCTAGTTTAGCGCTAACCGTTCCTCAAAGTTATGGGGCATCCTGCAAGTCGATTCAACTACTTCGATTGTTCTACCATTCAAGTCGAGTTTCTGCGTCGAGGCATATTATTCAAGGTTCCATTTTCTCAGTCGGGTTACAATCGAGGTTCCAATCTACATGCATTACGAGCTACGCTACGACAATTCAAAACTACCTTTGGATTCAAACAATAAGACATGCATATCAAAGGAAAAAGTTCAAAGGAATACCTGTGCCCAGTCCACTGACAAGTGCCTCTGCGGGTCCCTCAGTATCAGCTCAGCGTCATAACTCCCCCTCAAAGGCGCGAGGCTCTCGACCCCGGACGGTATAAACAGGTGTGGCTCGGGCGGAGCGTATGTAGCCGCGTCAAACTGACGGCGGGGTGCCAGCCGGGCGGACTCTGCGAGCGTCACTGCCCGCTCAAGGGACCACACCTCCCCCTGAGCCTCCTCAGCTATCTCAGTCTCGCTCACAAAGGCTTCCTCATCGGCCCTGGCCCTCTCGGCCTCTTCCCTCAAGCGCTCCTCCTCCTGCGCTCTCTCCACTTGTCGGGCCCTATCCTCTCGTGCTGCCAGCACTGCAGCCACTACCCCCGGGTTCTCACGGAGCAACCGGCCGAGTTCTTCCTCGGACACAAACTCGGCAAAGTCACCCCGTGTGATGGGTACGTGCGCCGAGGACCCTGCTGCAGGCCTGAACTCCACCTCTCCCACGGGTAGCTCTCCGGATGCTCCCTCTTCAACCACCGGGCCCTTGTCCCTTGCCGGATCTCTCACCGGCGTCTCCGGCCGATCATCATCATCACCACTGCCGCTACCGCTGCCGCCGGCTCCAGCCGAGCCCAGACCCGTGATCACTAAGCCCTCTACCCCGCTGCTTGGATCCAATCGCCGGACCTGTGGACCCACTATCACAACAGAACCTGGCGTACGCCTCATCCCTCCTGGCGTACGCCCCTCCTGGCCACCAACCACCTCTTCTGCATGGCCACCACCGCCGTCTTCGCCGCCTGTACCGTCTGCACCAATGCTCGACGAAGCCCCTACCGTCGTTTGATCGTCGATTCGTGGCCTTGGGGCCTCGATTTCACCCCGTGTTTGGGTTCTTCCTTCTCCGGCACCGCCATTGCCGCCACCTTCACCGGATTCTGCCATAGATGAGGTGGGCTGAGTGAATAATGGATGAGATGAGAGATTGAGTGAGAGTATGATGGGTTTTGAGAGAGTTTTGAGAATTCGGAGTTCAAAACGGAACGAATGGCGGTTTTCTGCACTGGTTCGGCATCTCATATGACGTATGGGACGGTTGGGCCGGGTCTGGACTCGGATCTGGGCTCGGATCTCTGAGCTTTATGGCGTACGCCAGTTGTTTGTACCGTACGCTAGTACGTTGTGGGCCTCAGGCCCAATCCATGTCCAATGCTGAGATTCATCCTAAAAGGAAGGCCCAGCTTCATATCGGCTCACGTGGACCCATCCCCAAGCAGAGGCTCGTCCAATTTCAAATCAACGACGATCTATCCGTCCAACTTCAAATCAACGACGATCTATCCGTCCAATTTCGAATCAACGACGATCTATCCGTCCAATTTCAAATCAACGACGATCTATCCGTCCAATTTCAAATCAACGACGATCCACTCGTCCAATTTCAAATCAACGACGATCCACTCGTCCAATTTCGAATCAACGACGGTCTATCCGTCCAACTTCAAATCAACGACGATCTATCCGTCCAATTTCAAATCAACGACGATCTATCCGTCCAATTTCAAATCAACGACGATCCACTCGTCCAATTTCAAATCAACGACGATCCACTCGTCCAATTTCGAATCAACGACGATCTATCCGTCCAACTTCAAATCAACGACGATCCACTCGTCCAATTTCGAATCAACGACGATCTATCCGTCCAACTTCAAATCAACGACGATCTATCCGTCCAATTTCAAATCAACGACGATCCATCCGTCCAATTTCAAATCAACGACGATCCACTCGTCCAATTTCGAATCAACGACGATCTATCCGTCCAATTTCGAATCAACGACGATCTATCCGTCCAACTTCAAATCAACGACGATCTATCCGTCCAATTTCAAATCAACGACGATCTATCCGTCCAATTTCAAATCAACGACGATCCTCTCTCAAATCAACGACGATCCATCCGTCCCACAATCTGCTTTCCCCAACAGAATCGATGCTTCTGCAAAAGGATCATTCCCCAGGGGAGTCTACATTTCTATGATCTGTCGGTCTATCCGCCCCAGCGACAAGTCAAACAGGTTCTTCAAATTTCTTGCATTCCTGATAGCCTTGAAGAGGGTGTCTAGAAAACCTTTGACGTTACTTGTCTTCAGTCAATGGTGCGTCAAGTGCCGTCAAAGGGGGGCTTCTGTAGACACCCCATTCTGGACTGTCCAGATAACGTTATTTGTCGATCTTATATTTCCCCAATGATGATTTTAGTCGAAAACAGTTTAAGGACGAAAGGGTGGTTGAGCTTTGAGCGTCCCGAACCTCTCTCAAAACACCTTTCAAAACCCTTCAAACCAGAGCCAAACAGCCCCAGCAAAACCCAACTGGCATACGCCAGTGTACTGGAGGCGTACGCCGGTCACCTGCCACGTGTCAGTCATCGACCAGTGGCCCATCTTGTACTGGCGCACGCCAGTTACTAGTGGCGCACGCCAGTCAAACCCAGTCAAATCAACTTTATCCAGCCACTTGGGCGGGACTTTTGTGCCACCCTGACGTCGGCCACAGTGTCCCTGATGACCGCTTTCGGCCAGGCCCGCTCCCCCTCTCTCCTACACCCCCCATCAAGGCAAGTCCCATGCATTTAATGCATGGGAGGCTCCAACCTTACCTTAAACAGCCAAACAGGGCCTTAGACCAGACTGATCTCAGTCACTCCCCCCTCTATAAATACCCCCCTTGCATTCATTTGCAAGGGGGTTGGCCTCATTAAGAAGCACAAAGCTTTCTTCATCTCTCTTCTTGCTCTCTATTTCTCTTCTTCCATTGAAAGAGAAAGGAGAACCACCCATCTCCATACACCCTGCTGACATACAGCCACCTTCTTAGCCTCCATCTTCAATCCATAAGCTCAATATCTCCTCCAAACCTCCATACAAAAAGGTATACCACCTTTACGTTCTTTTCTGTTTTCGATCCCTGAGGGGAGCCAGCAGGGCCCAGGCTAGTAAACAATACTAGTCCTGGCCTTGAAATGGCAAAAATATGACAATCGTATCAGATGAAACATGGCGCACGCCAGTACGTCTATGCCGTACGCCAGTAATGGAAGTATGGGCACAACTGGCGTGGGGATCATGGATCGTCATTCCTCTTATTTTATCTTTCTGTCGATCACCTTAGCATGCTAATAACCGGTTTACTGCTTTCCATGTTTAGAGCTGTTTAGTGGTAATATCTTATCTTTTCCATTTCTGTCATATAAAGGCCTCTGGGATCCTTCTGGTCATGTTCCAGAACCCAGATGATGCAAAGCCAAACACTGGAATCAAATGACAAGTGGCGTACGGCAGTAATACACTGGCGTACGGCCGTAGTCCTCTGGGTCCAGTGACTGGCCCTTGCACCTGAAGCGTAAGCTAGGCCTATCTTCTGTCCCGCACTGTTTTGGGATGCTCTGCTTTCTTTCCTGGTCTAAAGCCATTCATTTTTTTCCTGTGACTGTGTATATTCTGCTATATTAAACTGCGTGGTTTGCCCTGGGTGTGCGCTGGTCCTTTTCCAGAGCCCAGAGGGTTGCAAACAAAGACTGAGAGATCCAACAAGTGGAGTACGCCAGTTTATATGTGGCGTGCGCTGGTTTCGTCACCATGCAGTGGCTCGACCAGTGCATGTTGGCAGAATCTGCTCACGTCACCTTGTGACAGCGTACTGCAGTTTGCTCGGGATACTCAGTGCTTGTTCTCAATCTATACTTAGCATCGCAATCAAATCATTCATAGGCATTTTGTCACATAAACTGCAATTTGTTACCGCTTTCGTCCCCATTAACTGTTCCCCCGCCCTAACTGGCTAAAAAATGATGAAATGAGAGAAAAATGCAAATGCTTTATAAAATGCCTGAGTAGAGACCGATCTCCGGATTGGGCGAGAGGGGTGCCATAAAACCCTTCCCCTCTCGTAACCTGGCTCCCGAACCTCAGATATCGAAGGTGACGACGGACCGGTCTACGCCTTTTCAAAATCAAACAAGCGTGGTAAAAACGTTTTCGAGTTCGGTTCCTTGGGTGTTCCTACCGCTAAAACCCGAGTGGCGACTCTGAATCAAGGCATTTCGCCGCGCATTTTCCAAAGAGGGCCGCGCCCAGTCTTTAAGAAATGGGAACCCAAAGATCGAGCGATTTTTCGGGGCGCGTGCCCACAGGTAACAAAATTTATGAAGGTTGCGTTTCGTCGCCAAATGTATTTCGAGTATAATTCTATGCTCAATACTGCATTAATTGAGATAATTTAAATTGAGTTTGAACAATAACACAAAGGGCTACAACTTTCATGTTTATAAAAATTTCTAATTTTAATATTTAAAGGTTCAAAATTATGTTCGAAATATATTTTAATGTTAAACGCATATGTTATATATTAAATATTTCAATTATATATTAAAAAGTGTGTGTGGTACAGTTGGTTGAAATTTCTATGCCAAACTCAAGAGACTTAAGTTCAAAACCCAACAGGATAAATAAAGTGGGATTTTTTCCCTTAGGAAAACGTCACTTTTAATCTCGGTTTTTCAAAAACTGAGATTATTACTCTCTAAACAACCACGGTTTTGTAATGAAACTGAGATGTTAAGCTATTAAAGGTCATGGTTTTGTCATTTTTAATCACAATTTTTATGTTTATAGTCACGGTTTTAATGAGTTTTAATCACGGTTTATATCCTGTGGTTAAAAGATAGGACATATTAGTTACACCTTGATAGACCACGGTTTTGAATGCGAATTAAAAGTGAAAGATCATACCAAATGACCGAGATCTTTATCTATTTTTGTAGTAATGGTAAGGCTGCAAACGAACAGAGCTGCTCGCAAGCCGCTCAAGACTCGGCTCTGTTCATGATGTAAACGAACGAGCTTGAGCTAGAACTTTTGGCGGTTTTCTAAACGAGCTGAGCTCGAGTTTTTTCTCAAAAAAATCTCATTTTGTTACTAAAAAGTGATTATTTCTTAAAATACTTGAGTAAAAGTAAAAAAAAAAAAATTACTATTCCGATTCCTCTCGTCAAGATGAATTAATAACGAGTATTACTATTGGTACCGACGGTACCGTAGGGAAAATGTACCGACGGCCATCGGATGACCGTCTCCGGCCACCGGACGGCCGATCCGAGCCGTCCAAAAATTTTAAAAAATAAAACCGAGTGGGCCCATGCGAGAATCAATGGCATCCGAGGTGTGTAGGGTACTTGATCCGAGCACCCCTTTTTCGTGTATATACACGTATATACAAATATACACGAAAAAGGGGTGCTCGGATCAAGTACCCTACACACCTCGGATGCCATTGATTTTCGCGCTGGCCCACTCGGTTTTATTTTTTAAAATTTTTGGACGGCTCGAATCGGTCGTCCGGTGGCCGTCGGTGCATTTTCCCTATGGGTACCGTCGGTACCAATAGGATTTCTGATTAATAACCCATAAAAGCTTGATGCAAAACTAATAAATGCGAAAAAAAATTCAAATAAGGACAACTCTCAGATTTAAGTTAAATTTAAGAGAACTTTGAAATCATAATAGAGTAGGATTCCCACCCCATCGTGTTTGACAATGAGGAGAAATTTTTCGGTGTTGGGTGGGTATATCCTATATGGTACCCGCTCGGCACATTTGGACTGTTTAATAGTACATTTTTGGATGGCTCGGATTGAAACCCTCTCTCTCTTTTCACCCCAATACTTTTTCTCTCTTCAAATACAAGCCGTCCAAAAACACAATGGACGGCTCGAATGCGCCTAATGGACACCATGTGGTACCCACCCGGCACTTAAAAAATTTCCGACAATGAGGGCAGCAGAAATTTTTGTGACTGTTTATTTGGCCTAATGGATTGAGTGATCGGGGACTAATTTTACCGCCCATTAAACTGTGATTAAAGTCAGAACTAACATAGCATTGATGGCACGCAAGTAACAGTCGAATCTAAACCAGTGGCTTCCTTAATGTTTCACATAGCTTCTTTTGAGATAATTTGGAATTTTTTATTTTTGTCTTTATTCAAAAAAAATTGACATTTGTTAATTTTGAGTTATATTTTTGTGGATTATTAGTTCGTCTCAACGAGAATGATAGGTCCAAATTGACTCTTCAGTAGGACTTGACTGAATTGGCCTTCTTCGCTAAGAAATCAATTTCATCCTACTCCGCTCAGCTGCTCTACACTTGGTTGAGCTTGGATTAAAATCTTAACGAGTTTCAAAATCATGTTCAAGCATGGTTTGTTTACGTAATAAATCAATCTTCAACAAGCTTTTAACGAATGAACACGAGCTCAAACTCAAATAGCTTAGTTCGTTTAGCAGCCCTACCACCATCTAGAACAATAAATTGGCTCATCGTTTTTGACAAAAGTAAGCAAGACCAGATAGCACGGTCTGTGCCAAGCTGAGTAGAAGCAACAAAACAACACCAAGAAACGAAATGATCTTCCACGGGCTATTGAAGTAATCCCGCCGGAGCTTCGTGGTCCATATGTTCTGCCGGCACTTACAATACGCATTTATGTCGTTGAAGTCCCCGTAATAACAGAAGTCGGCGCGAGACACCATGACACACGTGGAAGCCTTGCTGAAGACTGCCGAGACGGCTTCGTCGTCGCCCAGCATGTTGTTCAGAATCCCGCAACGGCGGAGCAAACTGACGTCCCTCGCGGAGTTGATGAGGCAGCACAAGAAAGTCAGGTAATCCTTGACGTATTTGGGGCCGGCGTCCTGGAGATGCTCCTCGTGCGCGATCAAGTTCCTGAAGATAATCTCGAACGTCTCTTCGACAGCAAAATGCGGGATCTCGATTGCCCCGTTCACAAACCTTATGTATAACCAGGGGGTACGCTTAGCCTTCTTGAACCTGATCCCGGCCTCGTGTAGCTCTGTGGCAGAATGTATATACTCCCATCTCTTTTCGTCGTGGCAAATATGTCTATTAGACACCAATTTGGCAACAGAAGATGATGCGAAAAGGTGTACTAGACCGAGAAAATGCTTCACGTGGTCGGGTGAAATCCCGTACGATATTTTCAGAAAGCTCTCCAAACCCGGAGGCATGGTGCAAATATAATGTTCTCGGACACAATAGCCGTACCGTATGAATAAGTCGATGATGTTGTCTCGTGGATCTGGAATTTTCGTCATGGTGAACAAATGCACGACAATGAAGAACGGAAGTTGATTCTCGAACAGCATTAAGTCCCGCCATATACCGTGGAGGATCCAATCCATTCTGAAGATAGGGTCGTTTGTATCTCTCAACATTGTCATGGAGAATTTGCGGAGAAACTCAACAATAAAACAGCTGTCGAGAAGCATCATTTCCACAAACTCGTCGTTGCTAAGGTTTATGGAGTCAGCATAACACCCTTGTGCTCTTTTCTGCAATTTCCTCATGGCTGCGACGTACCTATCCACGCTTGCCTCCTCTGTCCGTTTAAGAAGCAACCGAAGATACTGCATTTTGTGTCCTTCCATCATCCATAGATGGCCTTTACCACGGTGATATGGTCCAATCGACAGTATTTCTGGTTCATAGGCCTTTTCACTTTGCCTACGTAGTCGATCATGGACTCTGTAAATATACCACTCGAAATGTGCACCAGATAGGTGAGTAAGCTTCTCGTCTAAACGAAGGGAGAGAGGATCGACGGCACATGCATCGGGCATCATATCTCATAAAATGGGTGGAAACCCTGTCCAAATTAAGCGGTACTACTAAATTAGAACACAATATAAACAGAATATACAAGATTTCTTACTATCGATCGAAAATTAGATGTAAAATGTTTTATCTATAAGTTGCAGGAACAGAAAAGGCCTGATAGAAGCTTACAGACCATGGCATACTGGACAAGGTTTCTAGAAATATGTTCGTGAACTTTCCTAAGCTTACATGCCATGGCTTGAACATTTTTTGGGTTTCACAGCATTCGAAACTCTCTCTCTCTCTGCCCGAAACCCTCTCACTCTAACTCTTGAGTTCTCATTAGGGTTTTCAAATGAGTATCTCTTCACCTCATGCCACAAAATATTGCATAAGGTACTAATTGGACAACTAAATTCTCTCGATTTTTTGGTTTTAAGTGCGAATTTTATCAAACGTTGTCACATTTAGGCACCTCAACTAATTCGCAGGAGACCAATTTCACTGTCTACTATTGGTTGCCAGTTTAAAATCAGTACATTCCTCATAAACTGGCCCCGCAAAAATTAATGGCACTTGAAGGTGTCCTGTTTAAAATTAGTACATTCCGTATAAACTGGTCCCGCAAAAATTAATGGCACTTGAAGGTGTCCAAAATTCGAAAAGGAACAAATCCCTAATTAAGTTCTTGACCACCAGGCTAATACGTTGGGTTCTAAGCTATGTAAACTTACAATGATTTTAAGAGCTGAAAGTCACGACCAGTTCCCTAGCTAGCAGCCACCTGAAAGGCCAAGACAATGATAGAGATGCAAAAAGGACTTGCAAAACAACAAAAATCTTACTTAAGGCAAAAAAATTTCTCAATATAAGAAAAGTGGCAACTAGGGTTCACCCTTTTTATAGCCAAAAAGATACTATAGGACTGGCATTCATTTCCTACCAATATAATGTCTTTGGCACTAACAAGACTTTTGACTTCTAGGTCATCGCTAGAGTGCAACTGGTGGCAAGAGCAACTTGTATAAAAGTATACATGGAGAAAGAATGCTAGGAATTTTATATTCAACAAAACAGTGAGAATAATTAATATTGGCGATAGACCTTATGATTTGATTTTAAAAGATAATTGTGATCAAATATATCATGGGTATATGATCATCGGATTATTTGTAGTCTTTTCAAGAATATTTATTTTCGAATTGCAAGATGAACTGGGTCGACCTCAGATTCAAATAAGGGAATGTTGACACATGACCCAAGACAAATTCAAAGAGAAGTCTAGTCCAAGAAGAGGTCCCAAAACAAATTCAAAGAGAAGTCCAAGTTAAGAAGAGGTCATTACCTTCAACCATGATGTACTTATATTAATTAAAAATATTAGTCACACCAAAATTCATACTGATAATGATTTCTGTAAATGCATGGATCAAAGCAAATTTATCTTCTATGTGAGTCAGTTTTTTCTTATTCTGATCATTCTATAAACATGGGCTTTGTGTCATTATTTTTAACATGCTTTATATAGTGAACGTTTCTGATTATCAAAATGATGGAGCTAGCCTATATGCTAATACGGAAAATCAGTTGCAAGTTTGGTTGCCCTATGCATTGAACTGACCAAAGAAATACGCGTGGTTGCAATTTGAAATCTAGGAAGACTATATATATGGAGTTTGGAATCAACTCCTCCAAAATCCACTTTATTTTTCCCCATCTTCGACAAAAACAACTTTTTGATTCAACTGATTAGTAGAGTATTGATTGGGACAACTTTGAAAAGATCTTCTCCATTTCCAAAAAATTAATAATAATAATGTTCTCCACAAGCTCATGATCAATCCCCCAAGTTAGCGGTGGTGGAGCGAACTTAATTTGAATGGAGTAATAATAATTAACTTCAAGAGGAAAACGTACGTAAAAGGATTAATTAGAGGGTTCAAAGACTGGACCAGTTCCCTAGAAGACACCTCAAATAAGAAAGTTTTACTTAATGTTTAGGAAAGAAAGTTTTACATAATGTTTAGAACTTTTCGTGCTTTGCGAAAATTTTCAAGGCATGAGGTGTGAATGCGGGTTAGTTCCTGCGACCATCACTGACTTAGGGTATTTCTCCTTTTACTGCCAAAACTGGTTAGGACTGCTAGCATCCATTTTCTAGCAATTCAATTGTCTTCGGTCCTAACAAGACTTGGTCTTTTGGATGGTCAATGCTCCCGGAGTGAAACCGATGACAAGATATCCAGCCCGTAGAGCATCTCCAACCCAACGCTCACTCTTTCTCCATTTTGGAGAATCAAAAAGACATATTTGTTTAAAAGGGGGTGTTTGGAGCACAACACTAGTTACACACTCTCTAATCCCATCTCTCCAATATTTGTCAAATACACATTCATTTCTTTTAACACCAAAAGTTTCCCTTCAAATCTGTAGTTTTTTATTGGGATAGATTGTGATATATCGAAGATTGATCGCATTCTGAAGCTATTGTTGGTACATTTTAAACAGTATCAATTTTTCATACATCGAATCTATAGGTATATATATTGAGCTATTTCCAATTTACATAAATCCATTTTGTGAGAGAGTTTCCATACATGGAACTCAAACTTCGGTCTCCATTTTGGAGGCCCAAAATGGTGATGGTATGGAGCCTTTCCATTCTATATTTTGTCACATATCCATTCTCCCTTTCGGAGTTTCAGTCCTTTAGAGGGTTGGAGATATATGCTCGATCTCTTAGAGTTCCACAATCGTATATTGGGATCCTTACATGCATGTGTGATTACTTGAGCTTAGCTATGCACAAACAAAAGTGCTACACACACAACGGTTGTGTAAAACACAACACACAACTAATCTCTAGCCGTCCATTACTGTAATAAATAGCTAGGATTCGCTCAAACTCTTCCCCATAAAAGTTAAACTTTTCCTTGGAAGAGTTTTTATAAAATCTAGACCGTCTAAATACATCTGGACGGTCAGAATTACGCACACAACTAACACAACGGTTGTGCAAGTAACATTTTTGACAAACAAACTCATTCAATCCACGGTATCCACCCACCCTAAATTTACTTAATTTAACCCAGTTAGAGCATCTCTTAGGGAGGTAGTATAATTATATGCCAAATATAGCTTTGGTGATACAAGTGCCTAGTTGAAGAGCTCTTTTGGAGGAGCTTAATACTTTGTTTGGTTTGCTTTTCGAAAAAAAAATTTCAACTCAAAAAACACTCATTATCTCTATTTTCAATAAACTCTCATTTCTCTCTTCGCCCATTACCCATATCTCCAATCATTATTCTCATTTCTCTCTTTATCTCTCTCGATTCATTACACTACTATCTCTAATTATTACCATAATTTCTATCTCCACTCATTATCCCAAAAACCAAACTAAAAATTTCTCAAAAACCCATCCAAACACAACATAAATTGTTTTGACCACAGGTGGAAAAGGTAGGTTTTGCACCACTGCCATTTGTGGATTCCATCATACAATATTTATTGTGCTAAT
The DNA here is from genome assembly GCF_030253575.1 of Rhododendron vialii. NCBI lineage: Eukaryota > Viridiplantae > Streptophyta > Magnoliopsida > Ericales > Ericaceae > Rhododendron > Rhododendron vialii. The sequence continues at coordinate 7,437,878 of NC_080558.1, read as the reverse complement.
CTCAATCGTTTCATCTTGTAGAGCCCGTAATAACATATATCCTAAAATGAGCTTGATCGGACATCAATCAATATGTCAAAAATTGAATTTTGATTTATAAGATGTGCAACTATAGATAGTTTCATGACTTTAAAATGATCCACCGCCCATTTTATGTACCAAAATTTAATTTTTGATATGGCTATTGACGTTTAATCAAATTAATTTTTTTGTGGATGTACTAAATTGTGGGCTCTCCAAAATGAACATTTCAGATTATAACAAAAAAATATTCAGTGAGGCCTACAAGCTATGACGGAAAAACCATTGTTTTCACGTATGGCGGATAGAATTCAATTTCCTGTTGGATAAGTCTTTTCAATAAAACTCATCCAGAATTTATATCTTTATTTGTATCACATCATACTTCTTTGTAAATTTAGTTACATGATGACTATCACTACAATATTTGTGCCTTAAAATATGTTTTTTTTCAAGGGCATAATTGATAGGCACATAAATATTCATATGCGCGCCTCCTATTTTACCATTGCTAAGTCTATTTATATTGTTATTTGAAGTTTTAATGCTTAATTTTTGTGTTGTAGATATTCGGAGAGTTTGATATAAAAATATGCAAAGTTGACATATTGAACGGTGTTCGACGTTGGCCCGTTCGAATGCAATCAAGTGGAAGGACTGGACTGCAATCGGAGTAATTATTCGCACGTCAATTGGCCAGGGAATTGTTGCTCATTGAAACCAAACAAATAAGAATAGACTTTGGTACACCAGTGGGCCCAATAGTTAGTAACTATTTTGACTAAGTGGGCCACTATGGAAATGGGCTTACACGGCTAGGAAAAGGAATAAAAAGAAATATAGGTTTTGTTGGAGGTCGGCAGAAGGACCCATGAGAGGAATAGGGTTTTATTTTATTATAAAACGTGAAGAGCAGCTTGTGGAAAAAAAGAGGAGGAGTGCTTGACGATTTCCTAAATCTAAATTAATGGGTTGTCCCAATCGTAGAGCGGAGACCATCGTAGGGCGGAGACCGTCGTAGCACAATATCCGGTAAGACCGGAGTCGAATCCACTAAGGACGGTGAAGTGTGTGCTATGGAACCTCGGGTTGTAGTATTTAAATTAGCTCTTAGGTAGCCACCCTTTGTCTTTTAGTTGATTAATTAACTAATACTAACAAATAACTTGCTCAAATGATTAAAAAGAGAGGCACGGTCGTAGGGAATCCGGCGTTCGCTACCCAATCAGAATCCGCTCGCTTTTCAAAGTTCTAAAAAGGGTTAAATTTAGGGAGAATTGAAAACTCCGAAAGATGCGAATCCTAAGGTTGCCGGTCTCGTACACAGCGGCGAACAGGTTTTGGTTCCCTGTTCCCGCTCACATGAGCCCTGGCAATGCCTCGGATCGTCCAACGGACGTAGTTTGCACCAACTCAATTTATTTAATTAAATTAATGTGCAGAAAATTGCGAGACGAATCCTAATTGGGTCGCGGCACGCCTTTACGCAGTGACCAAACCTCAGAAAAGCTACTCACTTTATTAAAAATAAAAGGAATAAAAATCTAGAATTAATCATGCTTCTATTACTCGATACGAAAAATAAACAAAAGATCCAAAATTAAACAAGAACCAAACTAACGACTTTAATAAAGAACGAAAATCAATATGAGTTACCGAAGTACGAATAATTGAACAATACTTTAAAACATGTTTGGAAAAACAACAAAAGCAATAAAACTAACAATATTCGGAACTCGACAGTCAACAGCCTTTTTCTGTCCGTGGGAAAATTGCCTCCTTTTCGTTCACAGCTCTGGGTCTGCTTTTTTTCTCCGACAGCGTGATCCCCAGAAGATACCACGGCAGCCCCTATCTTTGGTTTTTTTTCATCCGTGAGAATAGTGCTTCGTGCATCGGAAATCAGTCCTCCTCTTCAAAAGCTGCTGCTGCTTCCTTTTTATATTATAATATAATAAAATCTATTCCCTTTTTTTTTGTTCCAGCAAACTCCAATATTTTTTCATGGCCCACCATTTACTTGTTAACTAATAACATTGGACCCAGTCAATGGAATTGTAACCCGTGAACTAATTAGTGAACTCTTGACTCCATATGACCATTCAATGGTTTGCTTCAAACACCATTTAATATTCTAACTCTGTGCTTTTTGTATCAAACTCTCCAACTACCGGCTTCAAGATCTCGCAATCCAATCTTGATGTAAAATCCACCTTATTCCTGCAAAACTTAACAAAAACCCAAAAATAAGACAAAATACGGCATCAAATGGAACATGAGATAAAACGCGCCTCTAACGCGCTAATTCACCCTACTTAGGCGCTCATATCTATGATATCATGCGCCTATCAAAGAGGAACGGGTCTGCCATCAAGATTCTTTTTTCTCACGCCATCAAAGAACAAAAATCCGAGACCGGCGGAGATCAAGACGGACGGGGCTGCCGAGAATTTGGTTTGGATAATTTTTCTTTCCAGTTTTATTCCTTTCAAGTTATTTGAAGTTTTGTTCAATTATTTGCATTCCAGTAATTCGTTTTAATTTTTGTTCTTTATAAAAGTTGTTCGTTGGTACTTATTTAACATAGATCTTTCGTTTATTTTCTGTATCGAGTAATAGAAGCATGGTTAATTCTAGAGTTTTATTCCTTTTATTTCTAATAATGAGTGAGTAGTTTATCTGAAGTTTAGTCGTTGGGTAAAGGCGCGCCGCGACCCAATTAGGATTCGTCTCGCAACTTTTTTGTGTATTAATTTAATTTAATAAATTTAGTTTGTGAAAACTACGTCCGTTGGACGATCCGAGGCGTTGTCGGGACTCATGTGAGCGGGAACGGGGGACCAAAACCTATTCGCCGCTGTGTACGTGGCCGGCAACCTTAGGATTCGCATCCTTCGAAGTTTCCAATTCTCCCTAAATTTAACCGTTTTTAGAACTTTGAAAAGCGAGCGAATTCTGATTGGGTAGCGAGCGCTGGATTCCCTACGACCATGTCTCTCTTTTTAATCATTTGAGCAAGTTATCTATTAGTATTAGTCAATCAATCAACTAGAAGACAAGGGGTGGCTACCTAAGAGCTATTTTTAATACTACAACCCGAATTTTTAGTCAGCACACATCACCATCTCTGTGGATTCGACTCCGGACTTACCAGATATTGTGATATGTCGGTCTCAGCCCTACGCTTGGGGCAACCAATTAATCTAGGACTAGGAATCAGTCAAGCATTTTTGGCGCCGTTGCCGAGGACGGTAACGTGTGTTAAAGAATTCGAGTAGTTGGTTTTATTTTTATTTTCTTTTTAGTTTCTTTAGTTGTCTTAAGTCAACATAGGTAGAAGTGGGCAATCCTCCATCGTAGGGAAGCAATCACCTCTAAAGTCTAAGTACTACCGAGACAATATCAGGCGTCTCGTAGCCATTGAGAGAGAGCCAAGAGTAATCATGGAGGGAGAGTCTTTTAGTGATGATTCTTTTGATATCGGTGACCTTTTCGTTGATTTAATAATTGAGCCACCAATAGCAGAACCACCGATGTCGATGCGTGCACACATGCATCCTGAGATGACCACTCCTCTTGGTCCAATAGTTCTACCAACTGAGATGGTGGAAGCACGCAATGCTTTCACCATAAAGCCTGGTACGCATAATGCCCTTCCCCTGTTTTATGGGAAGGAGAATGAAGATCCGTATGAGCACGTCCATCATTTCGACGGGTTGGTGCACACCCTGGCCGCCACCACTACCCAGTGGGAGAATGCTTGCCTTAAGGTTTTCCCAGCCTCGCTCAGGGACAATACGGATAAGTGGCTGCGGATGCAGAAGCCACAGTCTCTCAAGACGTGGGCTGCTGTCCGAGATTTATTTTACAAAAAATATTTCTCGGAAAGTAAATCGAAGTACCTGACTCGCCAAGTCCAATCGAATAAGCAGAAAGAGGGCGAGTCATATTTAAGGTGCTGGGAGCGGTTCAAGGACTTGCTGTTGTCCTTACCACATCATGGTTTCGTGAAACAACAGTTGGTGTCATTTTTCTATTTGGGCTTGAATGTTTCTACGGTCCAACAAATTGAGTACCTCTATAAGGAGGAGGATTTTCTCGACAAGTTCCCAGACGGTGCGTGGGACTTTCTAGACGAGTTGGCTGAGAAATACCGAAGTTGGGAACCTTCCGACCTCGGTGATAGGGCCATGACTGCACAGGGACCCAGTGGGTCTGGCATTTTTCCCTCAAGTGTGCGAGAGTACAATGTCCAGTCTCAGCTAGATAAAATGGCTAAGCAGTTAGAGGACTTGAAGTTTAAGCAAGTCCATCAGGTGAGTGAGCTAAGAGTTGAGGAGGTTTGTGCCTTATGTGAGTGTCCAAGGCATTTAGTTACCATTTGCCCCGCTTTTCCTATGGTGAAAGAGACCTACCAAAGCAATCAGGCTGAGGTGAATGCAATAAACCAGCGTTGGGATCCGTATTCAAATACCTACAATCCAGGGTGGGCCCAAAACCCACTTTTGAGTTGAAAGGATCAAAAAGCCCCGGTGCAACCCCAGGTACCACCTCAGCCACAAGTTTAGCAATTTCGGCCTCTTCAAGGCTAAATGATCCAGTTTCTTTACCCCCCTCAGCAGCAGCAGGGGTTTGGTCCTTCATCTTTTGGACCACCCCCTGGCATTAACCATCCCCCACAGGATAAGCAGACTGATGCGATGATGAAGGCTCTCATGCAGTCTTAAATTAGCTTCACTGAGCAGACTAAGCAGGCAATTGGTGACATTAGGACCCAATTGACCCAGTTGACGGCGGTAGTTGGACAAGTCCAGCAGGAGAAGAGAAAGTTTCCTTCTCAACCTCTAGCTAATGCCGCCGGTACTCATTATGTGGGCGATTCTTCTGGCCCAAGTAATCCGAATCTCAGTCTGGAAGAGGCTAAGGCGATCACCACTCTCAAAAGTGAGAAAGTGATCGACAAGAACTTACCCCTAAAGCCGAAATTGGTGCCACCAGCAATCGTTCCAGACTTAGGAAGTGTTCCTGAGGTAGAGAAAGATGCGGAGTCTCCTGAAGTGGTGTTGCCTGCAACTGCGGCCCCCACGACTCCAACGCCACCCGTTGCTCCATATCCAAATCGCTTGGTGGCGAAACCTAAGGTCAATGTGAACTTTCAAATGCTTGAATTATTCAAGAAAGTTTAGTTTCCTATCTCCTTGATGGAAGCTATTGACGCAATTCCTCAGTTTGCAAAGGTCTTGAAAGATCTGTGCACGTCAAAGCGGAGAACCAAGAGTCAGGACAAAGTGCTTCTGACGGAGCAAGTGAGCTCCATTTTCCAGGCCAATATCCCAACCAAGTGCAAAGACCCTGGTTGTCCCACTATCCCTATAACTATCGCAGGCCAGAAATTTGATACGGCATTACTGAATTTAGGAGTAAGTGTCAACTTGCTCCCATATTCAGTATACTTGAGGCTTGGCCTCGGCGATTTGAGAGCCACACCTTTCACACTACAGTTGGCTGATCGGAGTGTGAGAGTTCCGAAGGGGGCGGTGGAAGATGTTTTAATTCGGGTGGACGAGTTCCTTTTTCCAGTTAACTTTATTGTCATGGATACATGCCCGATTCCGGAGGTCTTCGAGAAGACTCCTATTATCCTTGGTCGTCCTTTCTTAGCCACCTCCAATGCTGTGATGAAGTGCAAAACTGGAAAAGTCCAAATGTCGTTTGGGGACTTGAAAATGGAGGTGAATGTGTTTAATGTGGATAGCCGAGTCGATGATGCTAAGGAAGTGCATGAGGTGAATTTGATCGACACGCTGGTACAAGAGCATGTCGATAGTATTTTGTATAAGAATTCTCTAGAGATAGCCTTAACTGCCGAGAATGCATCATTCTTAGATTCTTTAGAGGTAGAGAGTTTGATGGAGATGTCTGCGATCGAGGATGTATGTGGCACCGCTTGGGACCCAATTCTTGAGCCGTTGGGTGCCCCATTGTCTTAAGTTTCGACGGGTAGCTTTTGCGTACCACTTTCTTCACTAAGAAGAGGACCCGGTCCCTAGCGATAGGGGTACCCATCATTGACTTGAATTTTGTGCACAATATTTGTATATTTGTTCTTTTATTTCTTATTAAGCAATAAATTTCAAAAACAAAAAAAATTGGAAAAGGAAAAAAAATTAGCATAATGGTCTGGTATAGCTACCTGGTCGAAGCTATGTGTGTAGTACTTAGGAGGTTGGGTCTGACGGCAGGCGCGTAGTTAGCAGCGAGAATTCTGTATGAACCATCTGACTTTAATGTCCAAACTCTGTGGAGATTGCTTCACAAACGGAGTGGTGGGTAAGGAATCTAGAAACCCCAGAGGGAGTGACAGTCTATTAGATGATGACACCACTTCTCAAGATATCGTTGAATCCTATGCATACTGTCCTTCCAACAAATAGGGAAACACAGTCTTTGGCCAGGGAGAAAAGTAGTACCCGTATCTTTCGCGTGAAGAAAGTAAATGATTTTTTTTTGTTTTCCTTTTATTTCTTACTTTATTTATTTCTTTTAGTTATTTTTCTTACTGTTTTGGAGGCTAATATTTTGCAGGTTGTTTGATCCAAGTTGGGGGGTCTCCCTCTATCTATAGTTTACTCTGCTTAGCTCCTCTTTTTCGAGGTAATATCTATCCTCTCTTTTATGTTTATGTCCTATCTTTATTTTTTCATGCTTTCAATGCGGACATTGAATAGTTCAAGTTGGGGGGAGAGATCACTTTGTTCTTTATTTTGTTAAAAAAAATTGAAAAAATAAAAATAGTAGGATTCTTTTTGCATGAGACTTGAAGGCTGTTGAGATTGGCTCTAAGTTGATTGAGTTTGTGATGTGATAGTCATTGTTTTGATATTGTGGTGGCATAGTAGTTCTTTTTGCTAGCCTGTCGCGAAGAATTGGTCATGACATTTATTTTTAGCACATTTGCACTTCACGTCTATTTGGGTTTTGGTTGCTTGTGAGCTGTGACTTGATTATTCTCGATGGCTAGTTTAGTGGAGACTTATACCCATGTGAGTTTAGAGTCTTATCTTTTCTTGGAATGGTGTCAAATAAATTCTTGTTTGTCTCGAGAGAGCAAATTCGTTGTGGATCTCATTATTTTTGTTGTCAAGTGTTGCGAATATTTTAAAATTGCATTGGGTTTGAAATTTACATGGTTGTATTGCCCATTGGAAAGGATTATAGGCCATCTTTGCTATTTTGAGCCGGTACACTTCTTCCTTTCATATATTCATCTCTTATGAGCCCGTTTAAGCCTTTTGCATGCTAGCATTTTTCTTGTTGAGCTCCACCATCTATATTGTGTCTTGAGAATGGCTAGTTAATGATGTGAACTAGTGAGAAAATAAGGAGATGAATGAAGCTGAGAATTGTATTTTATTGATTGGTGATCTTTCCCAAAAAAAAATTAAAAAAAAGAAGAGAAAAAAGGTGAAAAGGAAAGACACCAAATCATTGTAGAAAGGAAAATACTAGTTCTTATATGGGATTGTATTAAAGAGTTAGGAAGAGAAATGTGGCGAAGTTGAAAAGAAAAAAAGAAAAAAAGTAAGAAAGGGCACACATTATTTTGCCCTATTGTTTGAAGTCATTCTCGGACACTTGAATTCTCACCTAGCCTTGAAATATTTTCCCTTACCTGATGTTATAACTCGAATTGAAGTCCTATTTGATCCTATGGGCAATGAGCTGTAAATTGGTGGATAGAGAAAATTTTCAATACTTGGCATTCTATTCATGAGATCGTGTGTCCAATATAAAGAGCTTTCTTTTCGTGTCATTGTGTGCGGAGTATTTTGCTTTCATTTACATAACGTCTGTCCGCACATATTGAGAGTAATATGCATATTGTTTCGAGTGATTTCATTTATTGAGTGCATAACACGGTGAGATTTGAAGTCAAGACTCGGTCCAGAGAAAACTTTTAGTTATTTTTCACTTGTGACCGAAGCCCTTGATCGCACACGCTAAGTATAGGTGCCGTGACTCATATTTTTGATTTGATAGTATCTAGAATGCTTATACTCGTTATCTTTTTACGATGGCTACGTGTTCTTTGTTTGAGGTATCATTGAGCTGTCTTACGATTTTTCAGATTTCATGTAAAAGGATCCGCGGTGTTTTGTGGGTGATCACTGCTGAAAATCTTCTCGAGACTTCACTCGTCCTACCGGGGCCGCATGGGGGTTTAAAAGAACTATCGATTTTTGTTTTTGTTCTTTACTTGTATTTTATTTTCTTTGCTCGGGATTAGCAAAGTGTAAGTTGAGGGGTGTGATAGATACGTAAATGTTCATATGCGCGCCCCCTAATTTACCATTGCTAAGTCTATTTATATTGTTATTTGGAGTTTTAATGCTTAATTTTTGTGTTGTAGATATTCGGAGAGTTTGATATAAAAATATGCAAAGTTGACATATTGAACGGTGATCGACGTTGGCTCGTTCGAATGCAATCAGGTGGAAGAACTGGACTGCAATCGGAGTAATTATTCACAAGTCAATTGGCCAGGGAATTGTTGCTCATGGAAACCAAACAAATAAGAATAGACTTTGGTACACCAGTGGGCCCAATAGTTAGTAACTATTTTGACTAAGTGGGCCACTGTGGAAATGGGCTTACACGGCTGGGAAAAGGAATAAAAAGAAATATAGGTTGTGTTGGAGGTCGGCAGAAGGACCCATGAGAGGAATAGGGTTTTATTTTATTATTATAAAACGTGAAGAGCAGCTTGTGGAAAAAAAGAGGAGGAACGGGGCTGCCATTAGGATTCTTTTTTCTCACGCCATCAAAGAACAAAAATCCGAGACCGGCGGAGATCAAGACGGACGGGGCTGCCGAGAATTTGGTTTGGATAATTTTTCTTTCCAGTTTTATTTCTGTCAAGTTATTTGAAGTTTTGTTCAATTATTTGCATTCCAGTAATTCGTTTTAATTTCTGTTCTTTATAAAAGTTGTTCGTTGGTACTTATTTAACATAAATCTTTCGTTTATTTTCTGTATCGAGTAATAGAAGCATGATTAATTCTAGGGTTTTATTCCTTTTATTTCTAATAATGAGTGAGTAGTTTATCTTAGGTTTAGTCGTTGGGTAAAGGCGCGCCGCGACCCAATTAGGATTTGTCTCGCAACTTTTTTGTGTATTAATTTAATTTAATAAATTTAGTTGGTGAAAACTACGTCCGTTGGATGATCCGAGGCATTGTCGGGACTCATGTGAGCGGAAACGGGGCACCAAAACATGTTCACCGCTGTGTACGGGGCCGGCAACCTTAGGATTCCCATCCTTCAGAGTTTTCAATTCTCCCTAAATTTAACCGTTTTTAGAACTTTGAAAAGCGAGCAAATTCTGATTGGGTAGCGAGCGCTGGATTCCCTACGACCGTGCCTCTCTTTTTAATCATTTGAGCAAGTTATCCGTTAGTATTAGTCAATCAATCAACTAGAAGACAAGGGGTGGCTACCTAAGAGCTATTTTTAATACTACAACCCAAATTTTTAGTCAGCACACATCACCATCTCTGTGGATTCGACTCCGGACTTACTGGATATTGTGCTACGTCGGTCTCAGCCCTACGCTTGGGGCAACCCATTAATCTAGGACTAGAAATCGGTCGAGCAATAATCACGCTATGTTATTGGTAGGTAGAGTTGGGGGTGAAATTCCCGGGCAATTTTGGGGTGAAATTTTGAATTGCAAGAGAGTAGGAGGTGGGGCCCTTTACTTGGTTCGGTTGCCAGTGCCACATAGGCAATGTACAAATGGTGTACACAACTGGTGTACTCATACCACTTTTGATTTGAATAAGGGTGTATTTTAGAACGCAAAATAAGTACTTATTTTTAAATAAGGTAATTTTAAGTTCAAAAAATAATTAGCTTACTAAAATTTAAAAATATGTAATATGGATCTTGTTTGAAAGATCTCATTGAGATCTTTTAAACGATGCGAAAAAATTGAAAAATTATTTTTCATTTACCTTATTTTTTAGTTTGAAAATATAAAATAAGTACTTATTTTTTAAAGTGTTCTGGAATTAGCCCTAATAACCACACCAAGGGTTCATGGTTGAAAATTCTCTAGATTAAAGTCAGAATAAAATATACAGTATTTGTTTTTCTTGGACAATGAAAGTAGTATATTCGTTAAAAGACCAGAACGGAACAATAACCGGAACGAAATCGGATTTGGCTAAGTAGGTATAAAAAAGTAATAAAAAGGCTTGCCCAGAAGAGATCGTAAGTTCGAATCTCACGAAAGTCAAACATTCCACATTAGTGCCATTGGAGGATTGCACAGCGGATGGTTTTAGAGCCCCACAAATAGTCAAGTTGCGCACCAGCTGGTCCGAATGTCTCATTATAAAAAATATATGTAGAGGACGAAAAATGAAACAATATGCCTTTATGCCGATATTTCAAAGTCTTCCATTTCTTAGTTGGAAGTCATGATTTTGGACATTTAAAAAATGTAAAGCGGTCACGACCATCAAAAACTAAGTCCTATAAAGCAAAGTCTTTTTCATGCAAGTCATTTTGGGCATTTCAAACAGAAATGATTCCATATCGATATTTGTTGGAGCTGATTTTTTACAAAAACCCTCTAAAAAATATTTTAAAAAATATAAGCGATTCGGATCATTTTGTAGAACCCCGATGTGGGCCCCACAAAAATATGTGTAAGTAGCACTGTTGTCAAAACAGTTATTTCTCCATTTGTTTATCGAACCTATATTTTATAGGACTTGGATACTCTCAGTCGCTCAAATACCACGTTCAGTTTCACGAAAAGGATGAGAAAATTTAGCATTTATGTATTTTTTATTTGTTCAGTTATCAAGAAAGCTATACAACCCATAGTTTCAGCTTTTCTACTGGAAAATACTTTCTTGCAAAATAGGTCTCGCCAAAAGGAAGAAATTTTAGTTTTCATACGAGATTTATTGTCAAAAGAACACACACAATGAAATAAATTTTATTTTTCCCTTTTCGCCGTAACCCCATTCTTAGCAACTTTTTTTGTCCTTTTAGTTTTGTCTTTTTTTGTTTGTCTTTTCAAAATTTTAGTTACATTCACATTATATTTTTAAGATTGATTATTTGTTTCAATGAGAGAATTCTATAAAGTAAAAAAAAATTATGATCAAAATAAAAAAAAATCCACTAAAGACGAAAAAACACTAAACAACTGGTATTTTTGTGGAAAGTGTCATTTCATATATATATATAATTTTTTTTAAACGTTGGTCCATATTTTTAAACATTTCTAATTATGAGACAAGAGATCAATTTTAAAACTTAGGCCGAAAAACTAAACAAAAAATTAGAAAAAAAATTTAAAAAGGAAAAAAAAAATACTGGACAAAAATTAAAGGTTAGGAAGAATTTCGTCGACCAATGCTATTTATATTACATCAATTTCCAAACTTCCAATTCACAACAAAGAAGTAGATAAACTGTACTTCCCGACAATTCACAACAATTTACAAACAACTTTATTCATACCCTTTTTTTTTTTTACAATATAGGACAATAATTTCAAAAAAAAAGAAAAGAAATAGTCTGCAGTAATGAGATACAAATTTGATAATCGGGTCATCTTAAGCTTGTATTAGTGAGAGATCGATAAGATAAAATCACTGAGTACTTTAAGGGTTGTGGGGCCATGGATCATCCAAAGAGTCATCGAGCTTCCTCTCCATCTTATGATCTATTTGAACAAAAACAAATCACATGTTTAATTCAAGTAAATAAACAAAAGCTTGGTTGCAAAATGATTCAAACAGTACTCGGTTGCAAAAAACTAAAGTAAATAAACGCGGTAAACTTACAAGGATTTAGAGGGCTCGGATATTGTTGGACTAGTTCCCTAGCAGCCACTCCAAAATTCAAGAGAATGATGAAGATGTTCAAAAGGACTTGCATGCCAAGAAAAAGCTTTCTTAGACCCATTATTTTTCTCCCTAAGGGAAAGTTGGAAAATAGAAGTGCTACCAATTTGAATGGTGCAAGGGGGGTTCACCTTTTATAGGCCAAAAACAGGCTAGGACTTGGATCCATTTTCTAGCAAAATACTTGGACTTTTGGATGGTAAAACGCCGCCAGAGTGCAACTGGTGAGCAGATATTTGGTCCTAAGATTTGGGGAAATTACTGGGTGATCATGGGCCTATTCCCTCCACAGTCATCTCATCTATGGATGACTGGAATCTGAAGTTGGAATAGGAATATGATTATTATGAGTCAATATTCCTAGGAATTTTCTTGGATAGGAATAGAAATATGATTGGTAGGGATTAAACTCATAGGAATACAATACATGAAATAATTTTGTTCCGGTGTTTGGACTAGTTCAAAAATCTTACACAGGAATAAGTTATTTTGGAAATTCATCATACAACATTTCCTTTTTTTATTGATTGAGCCAGGAATCTAAAATTCCCATAGGGTAAGGGATAGATCAAATTCTCACTGAATCTGGTAATTAATGTGATTCCTGGTCGGATGTGTCAAGAATCACAATTATATTCCTATCTTTTCCAAATGTGGAAATCTTGAAAGTATGGCATCATATTCCTGTTACTAAAACAAGTCGAGCTGAGCATTAACGAGCCGAGCTGAACTCGCGAGCTGCTCGGTTCATTTACAGCCCCAAACGAGTCAAGCCAAGCCGAGCGTTAACGAGCCGAGCTAAGCCGAACTCGTAAGCTGCTCAGTTCATTTATAGCCCTTAGCCCTAGTGCTAGGGTTAGGTTTTGAGGGGTGATTTTGGTGTTGGCCATCAGAAGTTTACCAATGACTCGCAAGATCGGTAAGCTTTGATGTTTGAGGAGAAATTTTTCAGTGCCGGGTGGGTACCACGTCACCCACATTCGAGCCGTCCAAAAGTGTATTTGATGCAGGCCAATAATTTATGAATATATGAATTTCAGTATATTAGTTTGAATCTTTTTTGTTTTAGCATAAAGTATCTAGAATATTATGTTTTCCTAATTAGGTTTATTTATTGATTTATTCTAGGGAATTGATTTTGTCACTCACCTTTTTATTAAAGTCATTCCCCTTCTATCACAAAACAAATCATATTATATAGACACAAAGGGGAGTGATATTAACAAAAAGAGGAGTGGCAAAATCACTCCCCTTATTCTATTACCTTTTTATTGTTTTCTTATTCTCCAAGTCGAAGATTTAGGTTTCCATTATTTAGTTTCCTTTTAGTATTTCTAGGTTATTATAAATTGGGTTGTAAGCCTTAGGGCAAATCAGTTGTTTTTATGATTGATTAATGAAAATTGAGAGTTTCTCTATTTGTTTTTGTGTTTCAAATAGAGAATCTTTAACATAAGCAAGTTTGTGATCTCTTATTGCACTTAGTCTTGTAAAAGGAAGTTGTACTGCATTAGTATTGGACAGCCCATAGTAAAACACACTCTCTCCTCTTTCTCTCTCTTTTTTCTCTCTCCAAATCTAAGTCATCCAAAATCGAAACGGACGGCCCGGATGCACCGAGTAGGCACCACATGGTACCCGCTCGTCACTGAAAAATTTCTCATGTTTGAGGGTATGGGCCGATGGGAAACAGCTTTTGCTAGTACTTTGGGCTGTTCGTTCAAATCTTGGGCAGTGAGAATCTGACGGAGTAGACGAGACGATGTGATCACGGTCAGACGAGACAGAGACGATGATTTGGCTACCCATAGTCAAGTGACGGACGAGATGGGACAAACCTAAATCGGACATGATTTTGCCTAACAAAGAGATTCTTGGCACTTCATGCCTAAAATCAACGATGACGAACGAGACGAGAAGTGACGCAAATTTTTAGCCAAACAAGACAGACGAGATGTGATCGATCAGACGAGATGTAGACGAGAAGAGCCCTTTAGGCTCTGAAGATGGAGGAGAAATACCAAATAAGACGAGATTTTGGTAAGATAGACGAGAGAATCACAACCAATTCGTGATTGGAGGCCAATAAAGATGAGATATTTGCTATAGAGACGAGATGACGAGGAATGATACGCCAAGTGGTTCAAGCTATGTTCGGACCTAAGTTCGACATGTGAAACAAAGAGCGACATACTCTTTGTGTGATGAGATCAACCAATAGAGTGGTTGAAGAGGCTCAATGAGAGGGAGCCATTACGAACAACAGACGGTTGTTCCTATAGACTAAAAAATTGACAAAGGATGGTTGTCCAGCAAGGCAAGGTGTCAAGACAATGAAAGACAAATGCACTGGACGAGAGAATCAAGCTTAAGGGGGGATGTTGAAATATGGTAAGCTGGATTCCTAGCTAAGGAAAAAGATTGTGGAGAATGGCAAAAACTTGGAATGAATTAAAGAAAAACGTGGATATATCCTAGCAGCCTTTGAAGACCAAAGAGCATCCAAGTTGATAGCCAAGGCATGTGTGGCATTAAAGGCTAAGAAGAAAAAGTCTCCAAGCATGGGCTTGGAATAGTGATAATCTATGTATGGCAGTGGATAGATATAGGGAAAAAGAGAGAAAGATAGAGAGAGAGGAACGGGGACCCTCCATAGGGGGTTTCACCCCACCAATGTAGTGAATTTGTTTGTGAGGAAGAGTGAGGAGAAAAGAAACAGAGAGAGTGAGGGTGTGGGTGTGGGAGCAACCCCAGACGGGGATTCTCCCCCATAAGCAATGCATTTGTGCTTTGTTGTTAATCAATAGATAAGAGTTTGTTTAGTGCATGAGTGTGTATCGCTTCCGCCTTCCAACATTTAGTTCATACCTATTTGTGTTTATGTTTCAAAGAGAGAATCTTTAACATAAGCAAATTTGTGATCTCTTCTTACAAATAGTTTCGTAAAATGAGGTTGCACTGCATCAATGATGCAAGCAATAATTTATAATTATATGAATTTTAGTTTATTATTTTGAATATTTTTGTTTTAGCATAAATTATCTAAAATATTATGTTTTCTTAATTAGGTTTATTCTATTACCTTTTTATTGTTTTCTTATTCTCCAAATCGAAGATTTAGGTTTCCATTATTTAGTTTCCTATTTAGTATTTCTAGGTTATTATAAATTGGGTTGTAAGCCTTAGGGCAAATCAGTTTTTTTTGTGATTGATTAATAAAAATTGAGAATTTATCTCTATTTGTGTTTGTGTTTCAAAGAGATGATCTTTAACATAAGTAAGTTCGTGATCTCTTTTTGTAAATAGTTTCGTCAAAGGAGGCTGCACTACATCAGTTGGTATTAGCGCTCTCGTTCCAATCCTGACTATGGCCGAAGGACGTGCTAGAGGTCACAGTAGAAGAGGAGGTCATACAGCTTATGTTGATGAAGTCTATGAGCAAGATGATGCTGCTCGAGGTGCTCGATTGGAGGAAAGGTTTCTACAACTTGAGCAGCAAATGGAGAAGGCGTTTGGAGCGCTAATCGACTAGATTGCTGCCTTGTCTGTTTGTGGAAACCCGCCTCACTGTCGTCCAGTTCAACCTCGATTTCCGAAAGAGGAGGAGGTATCGGATGATATTTATATCACCAAACCTTTAGTTGGTAATCATCAGTCGAGGGGAAGGACAGTGGTGAATGAAGCTACCATTGGATGGCCATTCACATCAAATTTTATTCCAAATCTAGTAGTGAGTTGGAGTAAGCCACTAGTTTTTTACGAAGGACCGGTGGAGAAAATTACTCTTAAGGAAAAAATAAGAAAATATTGCAAAAAGAAGTTGTTACCATGCTTGAAGGTGCTAAAATTGGTTGGGATAATCAATGCGTGGATCTTTTTTGGAAATATATATTGGAGTTGCTGTGAAAAAAAATATTTGGGTTGCGTACTTAGAGAAAATTGGGAGGGCAATTGTTACTTTTAGTTTTCAAGACTCGTCTTTACAGTTTGGGTTCGAAAAAATTATTTGAAGTACAAGATTAATGCGAACAAGATTCGACGAATTTGATTATATAAACTCGAGGACGAGTTTCTTCAAGACAGAGAGAATGAAGCAGAGTGAAAATTGAAATAATTTAATAAATAACTTTCTCTAATTTTTCTTATTTTGATTTTAGTGATTTTGTTAAGGAGTTTCAATTTTAGGAATAAGTGTTCTAAGAAGCATTTAGTTTCTTAGTTTGTTTTGAACTACCATTCCTATTTTGTAGGATACTTGGTCGAGAAGAATTAGGATTGATTTTTTTTTCCAGTAATATATGCTCTATTGTAAATTGAGATGTAAGTCTTAAGGCAAATTAGTTGTTATTGAATTAAAGAAAAATTGAGAGTTTTCTCATTATCTTTTGTTTGAAAAGAGAGTACCTTTAGTTCATACCTATTTGTGTTTATATTTCAAAGAGAGAATCTTTAATATAACCAAATTCATGATATCTTCTTGCACTTAGCCTTGTAAAAGGAGGCTGCACTGCATCAGTATTGCACAGCTCAGAGTAAAACACTCTCTCTCCTCTCACCCCCACTCTCTCTCCTCTTTCTCTCACATTTGTCTCTCTCCAAATCCGAATCGTCCAAAATCGAAACTGACGGCCCAAATGCACTGAGCAGACACCACGTGGTACCCGCTCGTCACTAAAAAATTTCTCATGTTAGAGGGTATGAACAGATGGGAAATAGCTTTTTCTGGTACTTTGGGCTGTTCGTTCAAATCTTAGGCTAAACATTGGGGAGTGCAAAAGGTTGTTTTGGGAACAACGGCCTTTTGCAACAGGTTGAGGGGTATATTGAGATTTCTCTACATGTATTTCTTTTCCTATTATATACTGTTTTATATTTTTGATTGACATAAAGTCAATCCAGTTATAAGATGGACTATATAATGGGTCATAATTTTCGATTCATTTCAAACGACACATAAACAGGCAACTTAAATTGATTAAAGATCCAACTCATTTACAAATCATCCAAACGTACTCACCACCCGTTTGAAACCCTGTCTTCAATGTAAAGCTGCCGACTAAGGTTAACTCAACTCATTTGCAGAGTCGTATTAGAGGTCTCAACAAGTACTCTTTGTTTTAGAGTTCAACTCATCACTGCGTGCTAACAATTTCCTGCAGTTTGGATCAGCGTGGACGTAGTTTTTCCTCGGCTTTAATTGCAGTCGGCAGTCCTAGTGGATGCTCCCAGAGTATTCGGTTCATTTGGTCGTGACTATATATTTTGTATATATAAAAGAACATTATATTGGATATTCAGGCTAGCTAAATCTCCATTCAATGTGAGACATTTTCATAAGGTTTTAGGATGCACTTTTCCATTATTGGGTTTTAGTGGTTTAAGCACTTTCATAGAATTTATGATTTTATACTCTTTCACAAGATACCGGTTTAAGTTGTGTGGACTTGTAGCTTTACGAAATTATGACTTGTGAGCTTATGAAATGTCAAGAATTTAAAAGCGGTTGCACTTGCTTATAAAATAGCTGTAACATTAATTATGAGTAATTGACAACAAAAGCTTGAAGTATCTGCTGTAACAAGGCTAAAGATGAACTTTAAATTCTCAAATCGGGTTCCAACCAACACCACCCAAAACAGTAAATAATTTCTCTAGCAATCACTTTACTCGAACATGAATATACTCCTATATGTTTGTCACCCGCCATCCAGGGGTGCTAAACGTACGAGTCGTGCAGGTGGTTAATCAAGTTTAGTTTGAAATCTCAACGAGTTTGAAATCTCAACGAGTTTTAAAAATATATTTGAGCTAGGCTTGTATATGAGATGAGCTGATCTTAAACGAGTTTTACTCAAGTTAGATACGAGCCGATCCCGAGTAGTTTGAATTTGTTATACATTATAAGTCGAGTAGTAACTCGCTTGAGCTTGGTTTGAAATCTTAATGAGTTTCAAAAACGTGTTCAGCATGATTTGTTTACGTAACGAATCAATCTTCAACAAGCTTTTAAAGAAGGAACACGAGCTCAAACTCAAATAGCTTAGTTCGTTTAGCAGCCCTACCGCCATCTAGAACAATAAATTGGCTCATCGTTTTTGACAAAAGTAAGCAAGACCAGATAGGGTGGTCTGTGCCAAACTGAGTAGAAGCAACAAAACAACACCAAGAAACGAAACGATCTTCCACGGGCTATTGAAGTAATCCCGCCGGAGCTTCGTGGTCCATATGTTCTGCCGGCACTTACAATACGCATTTATGTCGTTGAAGTCCCGGTAGTAACAGAAGTCGGCACGAGACACCAGGACACACGTGGAAGCCTTGCTGAAGACTGCCGAAACGGCTTCGTCGTCGCCCAGCATGTTGTTCAGAATCCCGCAACGGCGGAGCAAACTGACGTCCCTCGCGGAGTTGATGAGGCAGCACAAGAAAGTCAGGTAATTCTTCACGTATTTGGGTCCGGCGTCCTGGAGATGCTCCTCGTGCGCAATCAAGTTCCTGAAGATAGTCTCGAACGTCTCTTCGACAGCAAAATGCGGGATCTCGATTGCCCCGTTCACAAACCTTATGTATAACCAGGGGGTACACTTAGCCTTCTTGAACCTGATCCCGGCCTCGTGTAGCTCAGTGGCAGAATGTATATAATCCCATCTCTTTTCGTCGTGGCAAATATTTCTATTAGACACCAATTTGGCAACCGAAGATGATGTGACATGGTGTACTAGACCGAGAAAATGCTTCACGTCGTCAGGTGAAATCCCGTACGAAATTTTCAGAAACCTCTCGAAACCCGGAGGCATGGTGCAAATATAATGTTCTCGGACACAATAGCCGTACCGTATGAATAAGTCGACGATGTTGTCTCGTGGATCTGGAATTTTCGTCATGGTGAACAAATGCACGAGAATGAAGAACGGAAGTTGATTCTCGAACAGCATTAAGTCCCGCCATATACCGTGGAGGATCCAATCCATTCTGAAGATAGGGTCGTTTGTATCTCTCAACATTGTCATGGAGAATTTGCGGAGAAACTCAACGATAAAACAGGTGTCGAGAAGCATCATTTCCACAAACTCGTCGTTGCTAAGGTTTATGGAGTCAGCATAACACCCTTGTGCTCTTTTCTGCAATTTCCTCATGGCTGCGACGTACCTATCCACGCTTGCCTCCTCTGTCCGTTTAAGAAGCAATCGAAGATACTGCATTTTGTGTCCTTCCATCATCCATAGATGGCCTTTACCACGGTGATATGGTCCAATCGACAGTATTTCTGGCTCGTAGGCCTTTTCGCTCTGCCTACGTAGTCGATCATGGACTCTGTAAATATACCACTCGAAATGTGCACCAGATAGGTGAGTAAGCTTCTCGTCTAAACGAAGGGAGAGAGGATCAGCGGCACTTGCATCGGGCATCATATCTCATAAAATGGGTGGAAACCCTGTCCAAATTAAGCGGTACTACCAAATTAAAACACAATATAAACAGAAGATACAAGATTTCTTACCATCGAAAATTAGATGTAAATTGTTTTATCTATGGCTCCGTTTGTTTTTCGATGTAAAATGTTTTACAATATAAAATATTTTCCATGTAAAATATTTTTTTAGAAAACAAACTTCAAACTTTTATTTTCCGGTATTTGGTTGGCACTTGAATTATATTTTTAGAAATTGACAAAATAGTGTAGAAAGAGAGAGAGGCTTAAACGGTGGAGAGATTTGAGAATATTATAATTGAACATAGGTCAAGACTGACGATCAAAAAAACTGAGCAGTGAGAATTACAGTAGAAAGCAGCAGGTTCAATTTGGAAAATAACTTACGAAAGATTTAAGAGTAAGTTATTTTCATCCAATTAATGAAAAATATTTTACATGTAAAATATTTTAGATGTAAATTGTTTTATCTATGAGTTGCTGGAACAGAAAAGGCCTGATAGAAGCTTACAGACCATGGCATACTAGACAAGGTTTCTAGAATTATGTTCGTGAACTTTCCTAAGCTTACATGCCATGGCTTGAACATTTTTTGGGTTTCACAGCATTCGAAACTCTCTCTCTCTCTACCCGACACCCTCTCTCTCTAACTCTTGAATTCTCATTAGGGTTTTCAAATGAGTATCTCTTCACGTCATGCCACGAAATATTCTTGCTGGACAACTACATATATTCTCTCTATTTTTTTGATTTAAGTATGAATTTTATCAAACATTGTCACATTTAGGCACCTCAACTAATTCGCAGGAGACCAATTTCACTGTCAATTATTGGTGGCCAGTTTAAAATTAGTACATTCCTTATAAACTGGCCCCGCAAAAATTAATAGCACTTGAAGGTGTCGAACACAAAATTCCAAAGGGAACAAATTTCTAAGTTTGATCTTGACCACCAGGCCAATACGTTGGGTTCTAAGCTATGTAAACTTACAATAATTTTGAGAGCTGAAAGTCTCGACCAGTTCCCCAGCTAGCAGCCACCTGAAATGCCAAGACAATGATAGTGATCAAAAAGGACTTGCAAAACAACAAAAATCTTACTTAAGGCAAAAATCTTTCTCAATATAAGAAAAGTGGCAATTAGGGTTCACCCTTTTTATAGCCAAAAAGATACTATAGGACTGGCATTCATTTCCTACCATTATAATGTCTTTGGCACTAACAAGACTTTTGACTTTTAGGTCATCGCTAGAGTGCAACTGGTGGCAAGAGCAACTTGTATAACAGTATATATGGAGAAAGAATGTTAGGAGTTTTATATTCAACAGAACAGTGAGAATAATATTGGCGATTGATCGTATGATTTTAAAGATAAATGTGATCAAATAGCGGGTATATGATCATCGGATTATTCGTAGTCTTTTCAAGAATGTTTATTTTGCGATTTGCAAGATGAACTGGGTCGACTGAAAAAGACTGCTCCCAGATCTTGAGATTGGAAGCAAAGAAATTTGATGGCTGTTTTTTTCTTTTTCTGTGTAAGATCCCATTTTGGTAAACTTCAAGGATTTGGGGATATTTTTTGTTCTAGGCTTGCAACTTTTTTTTTTGGTGAATGGTTCTTCATGTATAATTCTTACTTTGGTTCTTAAAAATGATGGACTGATGGAATTATGTGATTGTTTTGATTGACTGTGAAATCTGGATTGCAAAAAATAAATGTGGAACCTTTTAACGAGCTCAAGCCCGAGCCGAGCTGACTCATTCATGTACTACCGAGTTCAGCCGAGCCGAGCTCGAGCTTTGCAAATGATTAACGAGCCGAGCTCGAGCCCAGATTTTCCAGCTCGATTCGAGCTCAAGCCAAGCTCGAGCCTCCCTATAAATGATCGAGCCGAGCTTGAACACGTTAAAGCTCGACTCAGCTTGGCTCGGCTCATTTGCAACCCTACCTACATGCTAATATGGCAAATTGGTTGTAAATTTGGTTGTAATATGGGAGTGTCCCAACCCCAAGGGGTTTGACCAAGTGATTGTGAGAAAGTAATACTTCGTAAGTGTTTCTTCATGGGGTCACGGGTTTCATTCCCACGGAGACCAAATATTCCAAACCTAGCATGGGGCCATTGGGAGTTATACTCGGTCATTATCTCCAGGGCTCTAGAATTAGTCGAGGTACGTGCAAGCTGGCCCTGACATCCAGTTATAAAAAAAAAATGGTAGTGCCAAGATTTTCCTCTCTCTCTCTTTTATTTTTTATGTATCTTCTAGTTAGTGGTGGCCGCTGAGGTTAAGGTTGCCCTATATATGCATTGAATTGACCAAAGAAACACAAGTGATTGCAATTTGAAACCTCAGAAGACTTATATGGAGTTTGGAATCAACTCAATCCTCCAAAATCGACTTTAATATTTTTGATTCAACTGAGGCTGTGGAATACTAGTATGGATTAGGCGCCAACTTTGAAAAGATCTTCTCCACAAGCTCACTTTCCAAAAAAAAATAATAATATATAGGCTATGTTTGGTAATACTGTCACTTTTCTGTTTTTTGTTTTCTATTTGTTAAATTTAGTTTTTACTTTTTCTTTAAAAAAAGTGAAAGCAGAAATCATGTTTGTGTCAACTTGTTTTCAAAAAAAAGAAAAGAAAAAGAAAAGTAAACCTGATTTTGCAAACCAGACAGATTCAAGTCTGATTGAAGGAAATTCAGAAAAACATCCGAGATATAACCCACATTTAGCTAAATAAACTTTAATATGGAGTAGTTGCAAACCAAGAACTGTTATATCAGCACCTAAAACACAGATTCAGCACTTAGATCACCAAATTTCAGCATCTAGAATACAGATTCAGCACTCCTTAAACACTATTTCCGGCACATACTACCAGTTTTCAGCTCGTAACAATAAATAAATGTATTGATTTGATCAAAGAATACCATGATCAGCTCTATCGAAGAACTCTTCGGATAAAAGTCAACAAGGCAAATTAAAATTTTCTTTGAAAAGCTAAAAATGAGTTGGATGGATTCAAACATGCCGCAAAATGTTAGCAATTCGATATTTGTCTTAGTGAAACGAGAATTTAATTTTTGAAGGAGTCCATTGATTTAGTTGGAAACTCACGACAACACAATAAACAATAAACCCAGCACCCAAAATTTCCAATTCTTTCAAAAAAAATTGAATTCAGGTGTATTTACAATTTCCAATTTCCAATTCAGGTGTATTTACATACATGTACAAGTACAACTCTCTCTCAAGAGAGAGAGAGACCGTCAATCAATGGCCACTTGGAACCAATTTTTTTTTTTTTTTTAACGTTGGGAAGAGACAAGGTGCAGTTGGGAAGAGATCCGAGGGAAAAAAAAGTGGCGAAAAAACAAGTGACTTTCCCGCGCGCGAAACCTAGCAGCCGGTTTTTAATTTTGAAAGAAGTGAAAGTAAGGTTTTGATACTTTCTCAAATTTTCAAAATAGTAAAAACTGTTTACAATATTTGGAAATGAAAGTAGTGCACCAAACATATTTTCATTCCTATTTTTTGTAAATTTTGAAAATAAAAATCGAAAACAGAAAACATAAGTGGTACCAAACATAGCCATAATGTTCTCCACAAGCTCATGATCAATCCCCCAAGTTAGTGGTGGTGGAGCGAACTTAATTTGAATGGATTAATAACTACAAGAGGAAAAGGTACAAGGAATTTTAGAGGGTTCGAAGAGTGGACCAGTTCCCTAGCAGACACCTCAAAAGCCAAGAAAGTTTTACTATGTTTAGGAAAGAAAGTTTTACATAATGTTTAGCACTTTTCGTGATTAGCAAAAATCCTCAAGGCGTGAGGTGTGAATGCGGGTTAATTCCTGCGACCGCCACTAGGTGTAGGGTATTTCTCCAATTTTACTGCCAAAACTGGCTAGGACTAGCATCCATTTTCTACCAATTCAATTGTCTTCAGTCCTAACAGGACTTGGACTTTTTGATGGTTCAACGCTGCCGAAGTGGAATTGATGACAAGATATCCAGCCCGTTGAGCATCTCCAACCCATCTCTTACTCTTTCTCCATTTTGGAGAATCAAAAAGTTCTGCTTTGTTCGGTTATTTGTTTTGTTTTGTTTTCCAATCATTACCCTACTTCTTTCTCCAATCATTATCTTATTTCTCCAATTATTACTTTCTCATCCCTCTCTATCTCTCTCCAATTATTTCCCCTCTCTTCAATCATTACCCTATTTCTCTCACCATCTACTACCAAAACTAAACTAAATTAAACTCTCAACCAAACAAAGCGTAATTTGTTTGTAAAGGGTACTGTTTGGAGCACAACACTATTTACACATCCCAATTCTCCAAGATTTTTCAAATACGAATGCATTTCTTTTTAACACCACAAGTTTTCTTCCAAATCTGTAGTTTTTTATTGGGATAGATTTCGATATATCGAAGATGGTCGCATTCTAAAGTTATTGTCGGTACCTTTTAAACGGTATCATTTTTTAGACATCGATCGAATCTATAGGTATATTGAGCTATTTGCAATTTACATAAATCCATTTTGTGAGAAAGTTTCCATATATGGAACTCAAACTTCAGTCTCCATTTTGGAGGCCCAAAATGGTTATGGTTTGGAGCCTTTCAATTCTCTATTTTGTCACATCAATTCGCTCTTTTGGAGTTTTGGTCCTTTGTAGATGGTTTGGAGACGCTCTTAGAGTTTCGCAATCGTATATTGGGATATCCTTAATTACATGCATGTGTGATTACTTGACCTTAGATATGTGCAATCCACCCATTCTAGAGTTACTTAATTCAACCCACGTAGAGTATCTCTAAGGGAGGGAGTATAATTTTGTGCCAAATATAGCTTTGGTGATACATGTGCCTAGTTGAAGAGCTCTTTTGGATGAGTTTAAGTTGTTGTGGGTTTTGCACCACTGCCATTTGTGGATCCCATCGTATATTTATTATACTAATCTAAATCGTTCATCTTGCATGTAGAACCCACAATAACGTATATCCACGCCTAAAATGAGCTTGATTGGACATCGATCTATATGTCAAAAATTAAATTTTGGTTTATAAGATGGACGACTATAGAGACAGTTTGAGTTTAAAATGATCCACCGTCCATTTTATAAATCAAAATTCAATTTTTGATATACCTATTAATTGATCGATGCCCAATCAAACTAATCTTTGTGGATATACTAATTTGCGGGCTCTACAAGATGAACGATTCAGATTATAAAAATATATATTCGATGGGGCCTACAAGCGGTGGTGGAAAAACCATAGTTTAATTTCCACGTATGGCAGATAGAATTCAATTTCTTGTTGGATAAGTCTTTTCAATAAAACTCATCTAGAATTTATATCTTTATTTGTATCACATCTTAATTTTCTTTGTAAATTTAGTTACATGACTATCACTACAAGTTCCAAACCACAAGGGTGCAATATTTGGAGTCCTAAAGTAGTATGCATGTTTCACAACGATCGATTCACAAACAACTTTATTTCAATTCCACGTTTTTACAACTGATAGGAGGAGAAGTGAAAAACAAGAAAAGAAAAATAGTAGCTAGCAGCTTGCAGTAGTGAGATTCAAGTGCAAGCATCACCTCGATCGGGACATCTTAATCACCAAGCCAACCTCTTCATCTCGAATTAAGCTCGAGTCGTTGAGGCAAATCATCCATGTCTAGGGATGGTAGCCCCATGGAGTATCCCCCGACGAAGGACTACGACCATTGATCAGCTCTCTGTCCATCTTATGGTCTGTCAATTGGAAAACACAAACTACATGTTAATCTTAGTCACACAATATTCATAGTAATTTAAAGGCATTTCAAAAGGCCTTTACCCCAACAGCATTAGGAGGTGCTGCTATATATGAGAAAGGAGGTCAGTAATTCAACTCCGTGTTAATTTAACTATTCTAACAAAATGACTTTCGCCGATCCAAAAGAAGTAAACTTAAATGCTTGATTAATCACCGAGGTATTTATTGGCATCATGCCATGAAACTTTGGCATATCGTGGTAAGAAAATGGATGCAATAGCCTTTCTAGTTCAGTACACTGTAAAACACTTAAATTAGGTACACCATTTTTTAATTATATATAGTTCAGGGTGTCTAGCTGGGCCAGTTTAAGACATCTCAATTGATCCCTGAGCAACCAATGTATTGTCATCTTGCGAGGTCTAATTAAAGCTTGGACAAATACCCGTGCAAACTAGCCCCCATGAGAATTGATGGCATTGTGGAGGTCGAATGTCAAATCTTACAGGAGTCGAAATCCCAAATCTTAGGCATTAACCATTGATTGGCCAACTTGTGGATTATGTAAACTTACAAGGATTTAGAACGCTAGAAGGCTCGATCAGTTCCCTAGCAGCCACCTGAAAAGCCAAGAGAATGATAGAGATCAAAAGGACATGCAAAACAACAACAATCTTACTTGAAGTCATTTTTCCTTGAGTATATGCGGAAAGGGCAATTAGGGTTTCACCCTTTTATAGCCCCAAAAAAGTTATGGCATTCATTTTCTACGAATTTATTGTATTTGGTCCAAAGAAGACTTGGACTTTTGGGTCAACGCCCAAGTTCAATGGGTGATAAGAGCCGTGGATAACAATGTTTAAAAAGAGAAGTGCTAGAGTGTGTTGTATGGGACCGGGGGATTCTGTAGTGCAGCCCACACTGCAATCTGTAAGACGGCTGATTCGGCCGTCCATTTTAGCGATGAACGACTCAAATTTTCATTTTCCCATTCCGAGTGTTTGTGTGTTTCACAAGTGTTTTTTTCTTTTTAAAAAGGATTCTCTCAAGTTCTTAATTTTGAATGGTACTTTTGAGGCAAGTGGAGCCCACTTTGATTGAACTTTGGCAGTCTCATTCGACTTCTGCATTTAACAAAATCATATTGAAACGATAATTATATCCTCTAATACTACAGTAATATTTGACACAGAATGTAGGATTTAGCACTTTTCATGCTTAGCAAAAATCCTCAAGGCGTGAGATGTGAATGCGGGCAAATTCCACTGAATGTAGGGTTCTCCTTTTACTGCCGAAACTGGCTAGCATCCATTTTCTACCAATTCAATTGTCTTCCGTCCTAAAAAGACTAGGACTTTAATTTTGATAGTCAATGCCGCCGGAATGGAACCGATGACAAGATATCCAACCCGTAGAGCATCTCCAATCCATCTCTCACTCTTTCTTTATTTTGGAGAATCAAAAAGTCGTATTCTATTTAAAAAGTATGTTTGGAGCACAACACTATTTACACAATCTATTCCCAATTCTCCAATGTTTTTCAAATACACATTCATTTCTTTTAAAACCACAAGTTTCCCTCCAAATCTGTACATTTTTATTGGGATAGATTTTGATAGGAAGGGGATAATGCCACGATCTAAAACTCTCCTGCCACAACAAAAACTAGTGAATGCCTTATTTACCCCTTCCACTCATTTTGACCCAGCAAGCCTCTCTCTCCCCCGTCTGCTATTCTCTCAAACAATCTACAGGAGTACAATGGAGAAAAAATGCCCTTCCTCCACGTAACCACTCTTTTTTCCTCTCTCTTCTTCTATATTTGACTCTCTCACTCTCTCTACACACCATTTCTCCCCAACCCACCTCTCTTCTTCTTCTTCTTTTCTCACTCTACATGTTTTTTTACTATTTCTACAGATCCAGACCAACGATTGACATCTCCGCCTAAAAATTTTCTTACCCGTTTGATTGCCGCTCGTTGCAAGTCCTTGCGTGATACATACACTGATGGGTGTCAAATGATAGCACTCGTAGTCTAGTACCATGCGCAGTCTTGTTCTCAAATGCCTTGAGATTCTACCTAATTTTTACATAGTATACTTTCAAATAAGAGAATCAGACCGAAACGAGGGAAATTTGATTTATAGTCACCTACAGTCGACAACAATTCCATTTTAGAGGAAGGTAATCTTGGGAGCAAAGCAACGATGAGGACTCAAACTCATAGATATAGTGTTTGTTTCGTGATGTCGATGATTCGATGATCTAGTTGACGATAATTATAGAGATTCAAAAGATTCATGCTTTGTTTGGAACTCTTTTAAAAAAAAATTGAAAAAGTAGTAGGGGTAATAAGTGGAGAGAGATAGAAAGAGAGAGAAATAATTGGAAGTAGAATAAATCTTTTCAAAAATGCTTTTCAAAAAAAGAAGTAAACACTATCAGTTTAGAGAAAAGATAATTAGAGGGGCAATGAGTGATAGAGTTGTCGAGTTAGTGAAACTGGCCGACGGCATTCAACGGGGCAAATAATGCATTTCATAGTTTTTGTCGTGGCAAGAGAGTGAGAGTTTTAGATCGTGGCATTATCTCTATCCTTTTGATATATCAAAGATGGATTGCATTTTGAAGCTATTTTCGGTACCTTTCAAATGCTATCATTTTTTATACATCGAATCTAGGTATATTGAGCTATTTGCAATTAACATAAATCCATTTTGTGAGAGAGTTTCCATATATATACATATTTTTTTTTTTTGAAAATGTCAATATCATTTCATAAGCCCGAAGGCGAAGATTACATCGCAAATACAGGAATGCACCAAAACTACCTACTCCGGGATTAACGGACACCCTGCAAAAGCAAATCAGCACTAGGTGCCGACATGAGAATCCCGTCCGGGACTAGGCAGAAAGAAAATCGAAACGACATCCCAGTACAAACCATTAAACAATGAAAACAGATGTAATCAGAAAACAACCAACAGATCTCAAGCGAAAAAGAATCTAATCCTAACATTTGTCGACTGAAAAGAGAAGCTCGATGGTCGGAGACCAAAACCTCCTTCGCCCCTGACCTACAACCGTCTTCGCTAGCGCAAGCCGGCCCTCGACGGAAATCACCCAAATAGGCAGCCTTCCGGTTCCATGGACTGCTCGACTGGTAACCGCTAGGCAGATTATCCGATGAAACCCATCCACAAACCAAACCAGAACAAGAACGAAAAAAAAAGATTATTTGCCCACCACCACTACCTCACCAGATCCGGGGGAAACCCAAAATCGGTACACAACCGGACTGAAAACCAGCCGGTAGAGGAGACGAAAAAATCGTCGAAAAAATCGTCGAAAACCCTAACTCCAAAACACCTCACCTTATTTGAACCCCTCACCGACTACCAGCTACCAGATCTGAGTCTCCACCGCAAGAACCGAACAGAGAAACCCACAGGCCATGGCCGGAGTCCAAGCGCCGAGTTCAACAGAGGACGAAACTGAGAACGGAGAGGTGAGAAACAGTAGAAAGGGCCGGAAGGAGGAGGGGATTAGGGGAAAAAGGGGGAGGAAGGAGGGAGAGGAGGGGGGCGGCAGCCCCTCCCCCCAACGGAAAAGCCTAGGAGCTGGAAAAGTTTAGAGAGAAGGGAGAGCGGCTCTAGAGAGAGAAAGGGAGACTTAGTTGAGATTCCATATATGGAACTCAAACTTCTGTCTCGATTTTGGAGGCCCAAAATGGTGATGGTTTGGAGCCTTTCCATTTTATATTGGGAAATTTTTATAAATAGTCCCTTTAGTTTGCATGAATTTTCATTTTTGTCCCTCTAGTATCAATTGTGTTACTTTTAGTCCTATAATTTGCATTCTGTCTCAATTTCGTCCCTCTCGCTTATGGCGTTAATGAAACAAACGGAATTGGAGGACAAAATTGTCATTTCTCCTCACAGAAGGACTAAATTGAGATTTCATGCAAACTAGAGGGACTATTTCTATAATTTTATTTTTTACTTTTGTTTTTATACATAAATTTAAAATACATCATATATAATATATTTCTCATCTCATTTTATATTGAATAATAAAAAATATGTTGAAATTTTGTAAAGTTTTTATTATATACATCACAAAAAATATGAGAAAATTCGAAAAACAACTCTTATGTTAATTGTCTTGGTCTTGTATTTTTTTTTTCAATTGAATTTTCACTATCGTTATTTTTTTTGTCACATGATTAAAAAGAAAAAGTTGTTCAGTAGTATTTAGAAATCTTGTAATTGTGTTTAATTAAGCAATGAAACACTATTAAATATTAAGAGATCAAATACATTAAAATATGGGTATAAGTGTATTTATTTTGGGACTTACTCATAAGATCACTCATATAACAAATAAACACAGATTTTAAACATTTTTTTAATTGGGTGAAAAAATAAGAAGATTATAAGAACATGATACAAAGACATGAGCTAAGGGGTTGATTTGTGCATTTTCTAATATTTTTGTAATGTGTAATGAAATATAAATTTTTCAATATAGTTTGATTACCCAATAAAAAATAATTCAGTTGTCAAATACATTACTTATTGTAACATCCTTTTTAATTGAGGTGCTTAAATGTTATACTTAATAACCTAAAGGACTAAAGTGCGATTTTTTTTTATTAGAGTGGTGCATGTGTGCCGTGTGTTTGTGTGAGGTGGTGTGTGTGTGTTTCTTTTTAAAACAAAAGAAAAGAAAGAAAACCCATCAGGAGAGGTTCCAACGTGAGAGAGAGAGAGAGAGAGAGAGAGAGAGAGAGAGAGAGAGAGAGAGAGAGAGATCAGCCGGTGGAAGAAGGAGAAGAGAAAGGGGAAGTGAGAGCTAGGTTGAATTGGAAACTTTGTAAGGTAATTCATGATCTTCTTTACTTGAATTTATGATTTTGTTGTTCAATTCCCTACCTGGCATCTAGTTAGAGGTGAATTGAATTCATGGGAGAAGGGTTTTTGAGGTTGGAATTGGGTTTAATTTCAGAAAATTCGGGGTATGATATGAATATGCATAACTGTGTTGAATCAAATTGAAACTGTTCTGTTTTTGACGAATTTATTCAAGGTACCTAGAAATTTTATAAATTCTTGAAAAAAATCCTGAAGGTTCATCTGTGAGTCTATTGCATCGTGTTAAATTTTCAGAAAATAACTCGAAGTGGTTTGGCCTACAAAATTCGTGGACTGAACTGGTGTCTGATTCGCGTCTGTGCAGACAGCACAGACACGTGTTGGAAAAACGGGCATAACTTCTTGCTCGGGTATCGGTTTTACGCACCGTTTCTTGATTCCGAAACTAGACTCGTATATCTTTCTGAATATGCATGGGTTGTGTCGTGGTTCTTTCTAGATTATAGCAGTTTTTGAATTAAAGTTCAGGTTTTGGTACTTCTGAAATTCTGGACAGCTTTTGGCTTGAGTTTAAGCATGCTGGGTGGACATGGGTTCTCATGAGTCTTAAACATGGATCAATTGGTGATGTTTTGGTGTTGGAATTATTGGAAAATATTGAGTATGTGATTTTTAATGAGCTTTCGATCGCAGACTGTTCTGCTGAAAACTGTGAATTCTGCTTTAGATATGTAACTTCATTTGAGCGTATCTTGGTCATTCAGACTCTGTTTAGGACAAATTTTATATCAAAATTCATGTACCGGAGGTGTACTTTCTAATGGTGGTGGTTTCATAATCTGGTTTTAACCCTATAAGAAGTTATGGTCGAAATACAACAGGATGGTCATGGTTTCAAATCGATTTTAAGAGTTATATCATATTTATACTCTTACGTTGAATTGGGGGCACTTCTAAGCCTTAAGATGGACATATTTGTATTCGTTGGGTATTGTCTAATACCTTATTAGTTTTATAATTTGGTATCAAATGATTGTTAAATGGTTTAGGGGTGTTGGTGGCATTGTTAACCTCATTTGACACTTGTTAGCATGGTGAATGTATTATGGGGTGTATCATATATTTACTTAAACATTCCAAGGGATTCATATGCTGATATGGTAGCTTGTGGCTAGGTAACAAGCCGGTCAAATAGGAGGTGCCGAAATCGTAAGTTTGGTGTATATCTCGGTCGATGCAAAGGTGAGTGTGTCTGATATGGTTATCTTTAATGAGATATTGCTGTAATGGTGAATGTATATCATACTATTGTTGCTTAGCTTATGATATGTGAGAGTTTGATTCATAGATGTTGTTCTATATTGAATTGAACTTGAATGTTGGCTTAGTGCCCGGTGATTGGCTTTATGCCAAAAGGCTTTTATGCCTTAAATTATTGGCTGTGTGCCCGGTGATTGGCTTTATGCCATATGGCTTTATGCCTTAAACTATTGGCTGTGTGCCCGGTGATTGGCTTAATGCCAAAAGGCTTTATGCCTTAGATTATTGGCTATGTGCCCGGTGTTGCTCTTAATTTCTTGATAAACTGTTGACAAGTTGAGATTATCTTTTTAGCTGTTGGATATTACTGTTATGTTGTAATTGGAGAATGTGGTGATTATATCTGTTACGTACATTTAAGTATCCCAGATATGTTGAGAATTTATATTTTGGTTGTTATTTATTCGGTTGTTGCTATATTTTGTTGAGCATTTCTATATCTCACACACTCTGGCTTTCCTTTTTGGTCTGCCAGGTAGCAGGTTGCGTAGAGTGGGTCCACTACCGGTCATCGTGTTGAGAAGTGTTTGGGCTAGCATTAGATGATGTGGATGAACGAGTTGGTTGTAGGTAGTAAACTAAAAAGTTGATTTATGTAAGTTATAAATAAGTCGTTGGTGGATGTATTAAAGTGTAAAATTTTTAAAGTATTGTAAAACTATATTGTTGTTTAGTTGTGCGAGATCGTGGTTGGTTGGTCGATACGTCGACTCATTTTTATGTTAAGGTGATAAGTCTTCCGCTGGGTGTTATTCTGACAGGTTGTGAGGTGTGGTTCGGTTTTGGTGTGGAATGTCACGTGGTCGCGTCGACTCGGGCCCACATTGGGTGCCGTTTGCGGGGCGGGGCGTGACACTTATGGTCTTTATTTTATTTGCAAAAAACGAAAGTAAAATGTAAAATTTTAAAAATAATCCATCTGGTTTGCATAAAATTTCAATTTGGTCCTTCTGTGAGAGAAAATGATAATTTTGCCCTTCAATTCCCGTTTGTTTCATGGACGGCGTCAGGGAGAAGGACGAAATTGAGATGGAATGAAAATTATAGGGTTAAAATTGATACAATTAATAATAGAGGGACGA
This sequence comes from Rhododendron vialii, assembly GCF_030253575.1. NCBI lineage: Eukaryota > Viridiplantae > Streptophyta > Magnoliopsida > Ericales > Ericaceae > Rhododendron > Rhododendron vialii. The sequence goes on along the minus strand of NC_080558.1, from coordinate 7,405,440 downwards.
AAATGAGAACTCGTGCAAACTAGAGGGGCCATTTTTAAAATTTTGCCTTTTATATTTTGTAATTTTGTAACAACCATTCTTCCCTTTTGAAGTTTCGGTCCTTCGGAGATGGGTTGGAGACAATCTTAGAGTTTCACGATCGTGTATTGGGAATCCTTGCATGCCTGTGTGATTACTGGACCATAGATATGTACAAACTCATTCAAATCCACGGTATCCATCCACTCTTGATTTACTTAATTCAACCCACTTAGAGCATCTCTTAGGGAGGTAGTATATATAATTTCATGCCAAATATAGCTTTTGTACCGTGATAACATGCCTAGTTGAAGAGCTATTTGCAATAAACGCACTCCAGTGATTCTCGAAGGCTCCGTTTGTTTGGGAGTAAAATATTTTTCATTAATTAGATTAAAATGACTTATCCTTAAATCTTCCGTAAGTTATTTTTCGAAATGAACCCGCAACACTCTACTGTAATTTTCATGGTTCAGTTTCCTTGATCATCGGTCCTGACCCACGTTTAATTTCAATATTTTCAGATCTCTCCACCGATTAAGTGCCCCCCCCCCCCCAACTATTTTGTCAATTTCTAAAAATATTTTCAAGCGCCAACCAAACACTAGAAAATAAAAAGTTTCAAATTTGTTTTTTGTCAATTTCTAAAAATATTTTCAAGCGCCAACCAAACACCAGAAAATAAAAAGTTTCAAATTTGTTTTCAGAAAAAATATTTTACATGGAAAACATTTTACATCAAAACAAACGGAGCCCAAATGTTAAATTTTAGCTATAGTTTTGCCCCTTCCAACCAAAAATTCTCGCTTCGGCCTCACAGCCTAAAGTAGTCAGTTGATTAGGCCGAATACCGAGTTAGCAAGATACAAATTGTTGGGACGGTTTGCAACTTGCCTGGGAGCGAAATTTGATCGGTATTCTTGTAGAAACCGACTCCTTGACATTGGTGCAACTCCTCAAATAGAAAGTGTTGTGTAACCATGAATTCAGTAACATGCTCTTTGATTGCAGGGTGTTGCTAGACCGGCTTAAGGCAGAAGTCTGTCATGTCTATCAAGAGAGTAACCGAAGTGCGGATGCTATTACAAGAGCTAACCTTAGTAGTAGTGATCATAATTTCTTTATTATTCAGTCGATTCCGAACTATTTGAATCAAATCATCTTGATGACGCTAGGGGAGTTCCCTAGGACTATGTATTAGTTTTTGTTGTTTCTTTAATGCCAGTTCAATAAAATAAAATAAAATAAAGATACAAATTGTTGGATATTGGATATTCAGGCTAGAAGGCTATTGCATCCCAATTCTTCTTTTCTCACGTTTTTTCTCAGCGGAACACATGTTAATATATATATATCCATTTGATGTATGAAACTGGCTAAACTAGTTAATAATTTTTCTAATTAGCACATCTAAACGAAGCACGCATCTTAGACTTTCTCTCTCTCTAACTTAGACTCAAGCGCCGTCTACAGGGTTTGGGGGGAGGTTCCTGTGTAGTGTTGCCGGCGGAGGGACCATGGCCGGAGGCCCCACTCGACCTCGGTTCCCTCTGGGCCTTCCAGATCTAATGGTTTGCGTTCAGAGGTGGAGCTTGGTTTCAGGAGGTGGTGCGGCGTGGGGATTTGCACAATAACGGTGGTGAAGGCGCACGGGTTGTAAGTTTTCTGCTTTTCTGTTTCCTTCTCCTCCAGTGAGGTCCGGATGTGTTACCGATTTGGGTTTCCCAAGATCCGGTGGGTTTCCGGTCTGGGTCTCCCCCAGATCCGGTGGATGGTGGGTAATAACGGTAGGGTTTGTTTGGTGTTTCCGGGTGCAAGGTGGGCTGGCTTGTTGTGGGTTGTCTACCGCGCCCGAAGTTTCAAAGTGCCAACAGGAACTCGCACTGGAGCATCCCTTTGCAGCTACGAGGGATTCGTCCCTTGCGCCATGAATGCCAACATTAGCCATTTAAAGGACCGATCCAATGGTTTGAGCTCTGGGTTGCTCATTTACTGATTCTCGAATAGACCATACGTCGCATCGTGTTGGTCTACTTTGGCAGTAATGCGTCTTTGAGCTTGTATGCCCATTTATGGTTTTGCTCGTTTCCTAGTTTTCAGTAAATTTAGTTCTTACTGATTGTTATGATTATTTCATAGAAGTGCAGTTAGGCTTTTTGGAATGAAATTTGTTGATTAAAAAAAGAGGGTAATTTTTTACCAACCTCTTTTGGATAAGTCTTTTCAATGAAACTCGCCTAGTTAATTACTCTGTATTATATCTTCTTTTTCTCGATAACTCAAGAATCTCGACCAGCTTACACGCACTTTAATCAATTCTGAGGGGCCCAATCTCACCTTCTATTTGCTAAGAGCCCAATTAAAACAGGAGCTCAATCAGTATAAGCTAACCCTAAAAGAACTGATAGCACTTATGAAGTTTTAAACCTGAAACAAGAAATTGAATCCCTAACTTTCATATGAAGTTTTAAACCTGAAACAAGAAATTGAATCCCTAACTTTCAAGCGTAGACCCCAGGCCAACCCCTTGGGTTGATCCAGTTATATCTTTGTTTGTATCACATCAAGAAGAACCAAACCACGAGGGTGCAATATTTGGACCAAAGTATGCATGTTTCGCAACAATTCACAAACAACTTTATTTTAATTCCACGTTTTTACAACTGATAGGAGGAGAATTGAAAAAAAAAAGAAAAAAGAAAAAAGAAAAATAGTACTAGCTAACTTGCAGTAGTGAGATTCAAGTGCGAGCATCGATCGCCTCGGGACATCTTAATCACCAAGCCAACCCTTTGTCTCGAATTAATTAATTAAGCTCTCGAGTCATTGAGGCAAAACATCCATGTCTAGGGATTGTGGCCCCATGGATTATCTGGATTCTTGATCAGCTTTCTGTCCATCTTATGGTCTGTTATTTAGAAAGCACAAACTACATGTTAATCTCAGTCCCAAAATATTCATAATAATAATTTAAAGGCTTTCTAAGCGGTCTTTAGCCCAACGGCATCAGGGATGCTGCTATATATGAGAAAGGAGGTTAGTAATTCAATTCCTTCTCCAATGTGTAAATTTAACTATTCTAACAAACTGACTTGCGGATCAAAAAAACAAAAAAATTGACTTTCGCCAATCCAAAAGAAGTAAATTTAAATGGTTGATTAATCACCAAAGTATTGCCATGAAATTTTGGCATATTGTAATTAAAAAATGCTAATAACAACCCAATAGACTGTCAATAAGACAAAAAAAAAATGACCAAAAAACAAACACAATTTTCTATGTGTTTGCCTTGAAAAATGTTTAAAATATTGTATTGGAAACTTTTTTTTTTTTTAAATATTCTTCTTGTTTTTTTGACAACTTAATTGACTGTGAATAGCATGATCAATTGTACTCCTTTCGTTCCACAAAGTTGGTCCCTTACGAAACTACATGCAATTTTTAAACTCAAAAATAATATGCCTTTACTAAAATAATTCCAAAGTAGATGAAACCAACTCGGAAATAATGTTGGAGGTTTCGAATGTAAAACCTAAAAGGGGTCGAAATCCTAAATTGTAGGCCTTAACCGCTGATCGGCTAACTTGTGGGTTATGTAAACTTACAAGGATTTAGAGCACTAGAAGTCTCGACCAGTTCCCTAGCAGCCACTTGAAAAGCCAAGAGAATGACAGAGATCAAAAGGACTTGCAAAACAACAAAAAGCTTACTTAAACCCATTTTCCCTGGGTATAGGGAAAGGGCAGGTAGGGTTCACCCTTTTATAGCCCAAAAAATGTATGACACCCATTTTCTACGAATTTAATGCACCTGCCCCCAAGAAGACTTGGACTTTTGGGTCAACGCCCAAGTTCAATGCATGGGTGAGAAGAGCCATATGTTTAAGAAGAGAATGCGAAATTGCTAGGCTCGAACTTGTTTGTTTAGCATCCGAGTAGAGCTTGGATAGCTTTTCTCGAGCCGAGTCTTGAGCCGTTCAGCTCGTTTGTAGCCTTAGATTGTGGAGAAAGAGTGTAGATTTTCGATTTGCAGAATGTTCAATGAGTTTCGACCTCTAAAAAAATGTTTGATATCTTCGAAAGCACTTTCAGAAAACATCTCTTGTAACAAAACACCTTATTTTCAAACGCTAATGTGATCATTGAATGCGTCATATATACCCTGGCCATGTCCTTTTATTTCCAGTCTTTTTTTTATACTGTATCTTCTTTACTTCTTGTTTGATTGTTGGGCTTGCCGGTTGCCCATATGGCATTGAACACGCCAAAGAATTGTAGACGTATGGGGCTCATCAAACTGGCTTCTTTTTTCCTCAATCTTTGACAAACAATTTTGCTTTATTTCGAGGTTATGGTCCCATATTGACAAGATCTCTTCCACACAAGCTCGTTCAAACTGAAACCCAAGTCACATGAAGTGCGGGCGGATACGGGTTCGGAAGTGCGAGCGTGAAAGCGTTTCCCAAAAACTTTCTCTAACAATTAAAATTCGTCAGTGCGAGGATTGAGAGCGCGAGCGTAGGCGATTACTAAAGCGTCAAACGCACAGTTATTGGTAGTGGAACAAAGCTCACAGAGTGCAACTAGTGAGTGGACAATTCAGTCCTTGGGGAAAATTGTTGAGTGGTCCTGTGTCCCAACAATACCTCAACAACGTACCACACGTTAATATTACACACGGGGCTTTCCTTGATTAAGTATTCACTATTCCATTAGTCAATATTGATCCAAACCGGAAATAGTTTCGCACATGCTCTTTAGATGCAAATGAGCGGTTCGGATTATTTTTCTAGGACTTCATATGTGTTCAAAATGCTTATGTACGAGATGCATGTATCTACGTGTATGTACTCATAGACTTTTCACATTTTATATTGCAGAGAGCTTAAAAGTATGATATCTATAGTTATAAAAGTATGATATCTGTACTAAGCTTACATTTTATATTGCAGAAAGCTTAAATTGCCCGAACAGAATTTGTTTATTCACCGAACAGGTACAGTAAATTGGCTCATCATTTTTGACAAAAGTAAGCAAGACCAGATAACATTGTCTGTGCAAAACTGAGTAGAAGCAAGAAAACAACACCAAGAAACGAGATGATTTTCCACGGGCCATTGAAGTAATCCCGCCGGAGTTTCGCCATCCATATGTTCTGTCGACGCTTACAATACGCACTTATGTCGTTGAAAACTTCGTAGTAACAGAAGCTGCCGCGAGACACGAAGACACAGGTGGAGGCCTTGCTAAAAAATGCCAAGACGGCTTCATCATCACCCAGCATGTTGTTGAGAATCCCACAACGGCGAAGCAAACTGACATCCTTCGCAGAGTTGATAAGGCAACACAAGAAAGTTAGGTAATCCGTGATGCACTTAGGGCCAGCGTCCTGCAGATGCTCCTCGTGGGCGATTAAGTTTCTGAAAATAGTATCGGTCTTCTCTTCGACAGCGAATTCTGGGATATAAATTGTACCGTTTGCGAACTTTATGTCGAACAAGGGGGTATGCTTAGCCTTCTTGAACCTGATCCCGGCCTCATATAGCTCTGTTGCGCAATTTATGTAATCCCATCTCTTTCCCTCATTGCAACTATTTCTGTTAGAAACTAATTTGGCAAACGAAGATGATGTAATAGTGTGAAACAGTCCGAGAAAATGCTTCACGCCGTCGGGTGAAATCCCATATGAAATTTTCAAAAACCTTTCGGGACCTGGAGACATGCTACAAAAATATTGTTCCCGGACGCAGTAGTAGAACCGTATCAGTAAGTCAATGATGTTGTCTCGTGGATCCAGAATTTTTGTCAAGTTGAACAGATGCACGAGAATAAAGAACGGAAGTTGATTCTCAAACAGCATCAAATCCCGCCATATACTATGAAGGATCCAATCCATTTTGAAGAGAAGGTCGTCTGTACCTCTTAGCATTGTCATAGAGAACTTGCGGAGAAATTCAATGACAAAACAGCCGTCGAGAAGCATCATTTCCACAAACTCCTCTTCGCTAAGGTTTATGGAGTCTGCATAACATCCTTGCGCTCTTTTCCGCAATTTCCTCATGGCTACGACGTACCTATCTACGCTCGTCTCCTCTGTTCGTTTAAGAAGCAATTGAAGATACTGCAATTTGTGTTCTTCCATCATCTGTAGATGGCCTTTACTGCGGTGATATGGTCCAATCGACAGTATTTCTAGTTCGTAGGCCTTTTCACTCTGCCTACGTAGTCTATCATGAATCTTGTAAATATACCACTCAAAATGTGCACCAGATAGGCGAGTAAGCTTCTCATCTAAACGAATGGAGAGAGGATCAGCACTTGCATTGGGCATCATATCTCACCAAGATGAAGAAGCCCTGTCCAAAGAATCACCAAAAGATTTTTCAAGGACAATGTAAAAAGAATATAGTACAAGATTTCCCATTATTGGTAATTATAGATTGATGTTCTTGTGAGTCTTGGTTTGACACTTAGCTAACTGACCTGAGGTAAGGGCCGAGGACAGAATAGGAGCAAATACATAATACAATACATTATTACAACGGACAAATAACTTTACTTATTTCCTGCAGAAGAGAAATCACTGAAAATAAAGCAACAATTATTACTGTCACTTTAACTTTATTTCTCTTAATACTTATTGCACACAACACTCCAAATAGTAGAACAACAGCTGGCGCTAATTTGAGTAGTACTGGGAATCATCCAAGTCATACTGGCAGAGTAAAACTCTGTAGGTTTACTGTATGATGATACAAACCTTAAGATATAAATACATGTTATATAGGCATTGGCAGTATCGGATGATACAAACCTTGAGATATAAACTTTCTTCCCTCGATACATGTTGAAAACTGGTGCGAGCCATTAATGCACCGAGTTACACAAGGTAAAAATCTTTGCATCGTTTCTTTCTATTCATGCTTGATTTGTTCGTTGTGCGATTTTGTATGTGCGTTGGTCCTGGCATACTTGACGGGTTTTCTAGAAATGTATTTCATGAACTTCCTAAGCTTACATGCCATGGCTAGAACTCAATATTTAGTCTAAGCAAGCAAAAGCTAAACACCCTTCAGATTTGACCTTTCATGATCAATTTACAGTTGGTGATAGATAACTAAAGAAACCTTAAGGGCATAGAGGAGAAACTACAAATTTCCATCTACGGGACGGGAAGAAAATTAGTAATCCAAAGTCCAAATGACACAAATCATATGATATACGGAGTAAAATTTTATTATATCACAAAGAGGGAGTCCGATTTTGTTCACCCACCGAAAAAATGGGTGAACAATACCCACCTCCTTATTGGTTGAAAATTAGTAATCCAACGTCCAAACAACGCAAATCACGGTATAGCCAGTTCGCGAATCAAAAAAATGTTTTTATTAAAGGCCCCGAATTTAAGTGATAATAGAGGAAAGGATGAGAAAATGTATTTGCACAAATCTTTTTTCATGATAATACAAGTATTCTAGATAGAAGAATTAAGCAAACCAGTATTTCTAAATTTTTCAGCTATATATACAGTTATATAGATCTATTAAAATTAAAGTCGATTTCCTATTTATATGATCGCAGAAAGGTTTTTTCTTTTCAGCTGGAACCACAGTTCCGAAAAGGGATTTCCATGTTTGCAAGAGGCTTTCAAGAACTTCTAGTTTGCATTACTGAAATTTATCAAACCCTTACCCAGGACATCTCAAAAGGAGAGGCCTATGGCACTTAAAAAAAAAATGGTGACAAAAACGATGACTACCTAACAAATGCATAGCTAACACACAAAAATAAGTACAACAGATGTACGTAACTAACCAAAAAAATGCGCTACCATTTTGGAGTTTACCATATACCCCTATTCTTTACTTACCAAAAAAATTTGTGGAACTGAGATTAAAAAAATTGCACTAAAATTTAAGCAGGGCGGCTCCACTCTCCCGACCTGGTTTAAAAAATTGCACTAAAAATTTTTATGTTTTCACGTATAATTTGGTTTTTCTTCAATATAGTCAGCACTAAATTATTCAAATGTAGTCAAAGTAACTGAAAATTCACTTAAATTTGTGTGTAGCTAGACAATATGCTCAACACAACAACCAAACAAATTTTCAACCAAAATAAACTAGTTTCTTTTTTCATAGAGCTTTGTATGAAAAAAAAAATTAAGAATCTTTTACGTTTTTGTTACCGCTGAGCTAAAATCCTAAAGCTACGCATAACATATGCACAAAACATAAGTAGCTTTCTATGTCTCTCAGTCTCAAAATACAGTGGAAGTTTCTTTTTAATACTTGCAGAAATCACACAGAACTAATCCGTATAAAAGTTCTCAAAATGAATCACCATTAAACTTCGATGCATGCGTAACAGCGTGCATTTTATCGAAGTAGAAAAATTGTAAAGTAAATCGCATGAGATACACGTTTGAGGATACTGGTCGAACACTTGGTGGGCAACAGAAAACACATTTAAAAATGCAGAGGAAGACTCACCGAGTGGACGAGTACACACCTTTTCTGCGTAATCAGAGACAGAAAAGAGAAGCAATTCGCATGCCTTCCAACCGACTTCTTCTCCAACTATGAAAAGGCAATTTCTTCTCAATTTAGAGACCCAACTACCCCGAAGCCTATAAAAGTAAACATACCAATAGGGTTTTCGGAATCTTTGGGCGGTTATTGGCCCCAAGCTTTTAAATAATGGTTTTCGAAGACGGAACGATTAAACATTGCTGTGTAATGGTATCGGAAGTATTATCGTTACATATCTAATGGAATCGGTTGTAACAGTCGTGAATTTTTTGAAAATTGATGAAGTAACTAAACAAACACCCCATAACGGACAAGTATCCGCTGTAATGGCCGTGAATCAGTCTGTGAATCGAAAACAGACCGATTGGTGACACGGTGAGATGTTTCATCTCTCCAGTTCATCAAGATGTAACCGTATCGAGAAGCTCAAAAAACTGTTACGAACAGCCTGTACGTTACCTTCCGGCCAATTTTTAAAACCTTGATTGGCCCCCTCCAAGAGTGTAATATGGGAAATCCCCCTAGTGGAGGGAGTGAGTAGTGAGTGATGTGACCGATCCCAGCCGCCTTATTTGAAACATTTGGCCAGTCAGTAGAATTTCTTGCAAATTTTACTTACTCCTTATGTGATGTCGCCTCCTTGTTTTCAATTATCAGCACACTAATTGAAAACAAAAAGTGGTGTAAGCTGGAAGGAAGACTAGCTAGACAGAAAGTCACAAAAAGTCTAGAACCACCACACACACTCATTGCATATGTCCACCGCTAGTAGATATATTTTCTGAATTTATAGAGACGAAAGTGAACAATTTATGGGTATATTTTACAAGGCCCCATAAAAATTATTTTAAAATTTATGAATATTTTTCTGTATTTTTGTGGGATCTAAAATAGAATACGCGTGGCGTGTAGTGGACTTGTGTGGTGGAACAATGCGGTGGCCATAGCATTGTTGCTAGCTAGAAGTTTAAAGTCTTAATTTTTGGTGAGGCATAACAACCCTAGAGACAACACAATCCACTCTGTAGAAGTAATAATGATCGTATTTTTGTAAAACCACACAACTCACTTTGCAGTGATGTACGCAATTGAGACATAACAGACCAGTAAACCTGAACCTCATAATTTTTTGAATAAAAACAAATATTAGTAAAAAAAAAAAACTTTACTGGGTAATTTTTGTTTTTATTCAAAAAAACTATAAGTTTCGCTAATTTTTGTTTACTTTTCTTATTCCTATCGATGAGAAGAATTAATAAGTCACATAAATTTGATGTAAAATTTAAAAATACTAAAAAAATTGAATAAATATTTTTTTTTAAAAAGTCATTTTGACTTATTAAGCCAAAACCACCCAAAATAGCCTCCAAAAGAATTACACAAGTTTTCCTCAAAGCCAACCTTTGGAGTATTTTTGATGTAATAAATGGTAATGAGTGAAGAGCGAGATAGAAAGAGAAAGTAATTAAGAACCGTGAAGGGCGAAAATATTTTTTTCAAAGATGGAAAAAGAAAAGTGGCAAGGCCACGGTCGAGTGCGCGGCTGATTGATATAACTAGCAGCCTAGTATTGTTTCCACGTCTGACCAGACATAAAATACCTAGAAATTATGCAACCATATGAATATTGAAAGTTTGTTCGATGTCCTTAGGGCATTCGTCCTCCTATATATTCCCGAAGTGCCCGAATTTAGTACAAAATCGAGCGTAGGTTCCACATACTTTTATGAGAGAGAAAGAGCAATTTATATTGCGGAAAGCTTAAAATTATGATATCTATAGTTATAAAAGTATGATATCTGTACTAAGCTTACATTTTATATTGCAGAAAAGCTTAAATTGCCCGAACCGAATTTGTATATTCACCGAACAGGTACAGTAAATTGGCTCATCATTTTTGACAAAAGTAAGCAAGACCAGATAACATTGTCTGTGCAAAACTTAGTAGAAGCAACAAAACAACACCGAGGAACGAAATGATTTTCCACGGGCCGTTGAAGTAATCCCGCCGGAGTTTCGCCGTCCATATGTTCTGTCGACACTTACAATACGCATTTATGTCGTTGAAAACTTCGTAGTAACAGAAGCCGCCACGAGACACGAAGACGCAGGTGGAAGCCTTGCTAAAAACTGCCGAGACGGCTTTATCGTCACCCAGCATGTTGTTGAGAATCCCACAACGGCGAAGCAAACTGACATCCTTCACGGAGTTGATGAGGCAACACAAGAAAGTTAGGTAATCCGTGATGCACTTAGGGCCGGCGTCCTGCAGATGCTCCTCGTGGGCGATTAAGTTTCTGAAAATAGTATCGGTCTTCTCTTCGACAGCGAATTCTGGGATATAGATTGTACCGTTTGCGAACTTTATGTCGAACAAGGGGGTATGCTTAGCCTTCTTGAACCTGATCCCGGCCTCATATAGCTCTGTTGCGCAATTTATGTAATCCCATCTCTTTTCCTCGTTGCGTTTTTTTCTGTTAGAAACTAATTTGGCAAACGAAGATGATGTAATAGTGTGAACCAGGCCGAGAAAATGCTTCACGCCGTCGGGTGAAATCCCATATGAAATTTTCAAAAACCTTTCGGGACCTGGAGACATGCTACAAAAATATTGTTCCCGGACGCAGTAGTAGTACCGTATCAGTAAGTCAATGATGTTGTCTCGTGGATCCGGAATTTTTGTCATGTTGAACAGATGCACGAGAATAAAGAACGGAAGTTGATTCTCAAACAGCATCAAATCCCGCCATATACTATGAAGGATCCAATCCATTTTGAAGAGAAGGTCGTCTGTATGTCTTAGCATTGTTATAGAGAACTTGCGGAGAAATTCAATGACAAAACAGCCATCGAGAAGCATCATTTCCACAAACTCCTCTTCGCTGAGGTTTATGGAGTCGGCATAACATCCTTGCGCTCTTTTCTGCAATTTCCTCATGGCTACGACGTACCTATCTACGCTTGTCTCCTCTGTTCGTTTAAGAAGCAATCGAATATATTGCAATTTGTGTTCTTCCATCATCCGTAGATGCCCTTTACCGCGGTGATATGGTCCAATCGACAGTATTTCTGGTTCGTAGGCCTTTTCGCTCTGCCTACGTAGTCGATCATGGACTCTGTAAATATACCACTCGAAATGTGCACCGGATAGGTGAGTAAGCTTCTCGTCTAAACGAAGGGAGAGAGGATCAGCACTTGCATTGGGCATCATATCTCACCAAGATGTAGAAACCCTGTCCAAAGAATCACCAAAAGATTTTTAAAGGACAATACAAAAAGAATATATCCAAAAATTTCTCATTATCGAAAATTATAGAATGATGTTCTTGTGAGTCTTGGTTTGGCACTTCGCTGACTGACCTGAGGATGATACAAACCTTAAGATATAAATACATGTTATATAGGCAGCAGCCGATAATACAAACCTTAAGATTTAACTTTCTTCCCTCAATACATGCTGAAAACTGGTGCGACCCATAAATGTCGTCCCTAGTTACACAAGGTAAAAATCTTTGTGTCGTTTCTTTCTGTTCAAGTCTGTTCATGCTTGATTTGTTCGTCATGCGATTTTGTATGTGCGTTGGTCCTGGCATATATACTTGACAGGTTTTCTAGAAATGCATTTCATGAACTTCCTGAGCTTACATGCCATGGCTAGAACTCAATATTTAGTTAGTCTAAGTAAGCAAAAACTAAACACCCTTCAGATTAGACCTTTCATGATCAATTTACAGTTGGTGGCCGGTAGATAATTGAAAGAAACCTTAAGGGCATAGACGAGAAACTACGAATTTCCATCCAAGGGACGGGAAGAAAATTAGTAATCCAAAGTCCAAACAACACAAATCATGGTATAAAATTTTATTGTATACCTAAAAATTGAGTCAACATTACCCGCCTCCTTATTGGTTGAAAATTAGTAATCCAGAGTCCAAACGACACAAATCATGACATACCCAGTTTGCCAATCAAAAAATGTTTTTATTCAATGCTCCGAATTCCTATAGTAAGCAATACTAGAGAAAAAAACGAGAAAATGTATCAGCACAAATCTTTTTCATGATGATACAAGTATTCTAGATAGAAGAATTAAGCAAACCAGTATTTCTAAATTTTTCAGCTACATATTTATATAGATCTATTAAAATTAAAGTCTATTTCCAATTTATATGATTGCAGAAAGGTTTTTCATTCAGCTGGAACCACAGTTCCGAAAAGGTTTTCCATTCTTGCAGAAAAAAAAATGCGCAACTACTTAAGTACATGTACGTAACTAACCAAAACCAAAATGTGTAACTGAGACCATAAACATGCGGAACTAATGAGCCAAAAAAACATTCGTACGAGGCACCAACCCCCATATTATCCGTCCTATACTTCCGAGGTACACACACCCAGTCACCCCTAGTGCAGTAACCCAAAAAAATACGCAAGATAAACCAAAATTTGGCACGGGCGGCTCCACTATATCCCGACCTGATCGAGTTCAAAAAATGCACTAAAAATTTGTATGCTTTCATGGATAATTTGGTTTTTTTTCAATATTGTCGGCACTAAATCATTCATATGTAGCCAAAGTTTTTGAAAATTCACTTGAATTTGTGAGTAACTAGATAACATAGCTCAACACAACAACCAAACAAATTTTTCAAGCAAAATAAACTTGTTTCTTTTTCCATAGAGCTTTGTATGAAAAAAAAAATTAAAAATCTTTACGTTTTGTCACAGCTGAGCTAAAATCCCAGAGCTGCCCCTGAAAATACGCATAACATATGCACAAACATAAGTAAGCTCTTTCTATGTCGCACCTTGGTCTCTCAGTCTCAAAATACAGTGGAAGTTTCTTTTTAATACTTGGCAGAAATCACACAGAACTAATCCGTAAATAAAACCGCATGAGATATACGTTTGAGGATACCGGTCGAACATTTGGTGGGCAACAGAAAACCCGTTTAAAAATGCAGAGGAAGACTCACCGAGTAGACACCTTTTCTGCGTAATCAGAGACAGGAAAGAGAAGCAGTTTGCATGCCCTCCAACCGACTTCTTCTCCGACTTCAGCAACTTTGAAACGGCAATTTCTTCTCAATTTAGAGACCCAACTACCCCGAAGCCTATAAAGTAAACATATCAACAGGTTTCGGAATCTTTGGGCGGTCATTGGCCCCAAGCTTTTAAATACTAATGGTTTTGGAAGACGGAACGGTTAAACATAATCGGAAGTACTATTATCCTACTATGTCTAACGGAATCGGTTGTAGCGATTGTGAATTTTGAAAATTAATCAAGTGACTAAACAAACACCCCATAATAGCCAAGTATCCGTTGTAATGGCCGTGAATCAGTATGTGAGTCAGAAACAAACCGATTGGTGACGTGTGAGATTTTTCATCAAGACGTAACAGTATCGAAAAGCTAAAAAAACTGTTACGAAACGGCCGGTACGTTACCTTACAGCCAATTTTTAAAATCTTGATTAACCCCTCCGCCAGGTAACAACCAAGAATATAATATAGGAAATCCCCCTAGTGGAGGGGGTGAGTTGTGACCGATCCCAGCCACCTTATTTGAAACATTTGGCCAGTCGTAGTTGAATTTCTTGCAAATTTTACTGATGTGATGTCGCCTCCTTGTTTTCAATTATCAGCACAATAATTCATTGTACTTTGAAGAGAGTTATGTACACATTTACACTGTCGACAGAAACTTCAAAATTAGGACACCTTTACTACTAGTTTGAGCATAAATTAGACTTCTTTTCGAAGATTGATTTGGTCGTCATGAACAAAAAGAGAGGTCACGTGCACCACCGTCAAATGTGGTGCAAGCAGGAAGGGAGACTAGCTTGAATAAAAAGTGTAGGACCACCGCACACACTCATCGCATATGTCCATCGCATAGCTAGTAGATATATTTTTTGAATTTGTAGAGACGAAAGAGAACAGTTTATTTTTTCTAGTCCCATAAAATTATTTTTTATGTATTTTTTTGCAACCTGAAATAGACTATGCGTGGCGTGCAGTGGACTTGTGTGGTGGAACAATGCGGTGGCCATAGCATTGTTGCTAGCTAGAAGTTAAAAGTCTTAAATTTTTGGTGAGGCATAACTACCCTGGAGACAACACAACCCATTCTGTAGAAGTAATAATGATTGTATTTTTGTAAAACCACACAACCCACTTTGCGGTGATGTACGCAATTGAGACATCCTAACAGACCGGTAAACCTGAACCTCATAATTTTTTGAATAAAAAAAAATATTAGTAAAAAAAAAAAACTTTACTAATTTTTGTTTTATTCAAAAAACTATAAGTTTCGATCAATTTTCTTTTACTTTTCTGATTCCTGTCGATGAGAAAAATTAATAAGTCACAGAAGTTTGACGCAAAATTTACAAATACGAAAAAAATTAGATAGATATAAAAAAATAATTCATTTTGACTTATTAAACCAAAACCACCCAAAAAATAGCCTCCAAAAGAATTACACAAGTTTTCCCCAAAGCCATCTTTTGGAAGTACTTGAGATTCTAATTTCGAAGGATCCTGATTTATGAGAACGATGTTATTTTCCAAGTAAAGAGAATTGACTATTTGTCCTAGCATTTAGTTCCTGTTTTTGAAAATTATTTTTGATGTAATAAATGATAATGAGTGGAAAGAAAGAAAGATAGATAAAATAATTGAGAACCGTGCAAGACGAAAATATTTTTCTCAAAGATGGGAAAAGATAAATGGCAAGGCCACGGTCAAGTGCGCGCCGGTGATTGATAACTGGCAGCCTAGTATTGTTTCCACGTTTGACCAGACATAAAATACCTAGAAATTATGAAACCATATGAATATTGAAAGTTTGTTAGATGTCCTTGGGGCATTGGTCCTCCTATATATTCCCGAAGTGCCCAAATTTACAGCCCCTTTGGATGGAGAGATGAGAAAAGAAAAAAAAGTGGGTGTGTTCTTCCTTATTAGTGAGAAAAGAAAAAAAAAAAAAAAGGTGTGATTTCTCACCCTCCCATCCACATAACAGTTAGAAATCAAATTCTCACAGGCGACTGGTAGAATTCTGGCGACTCTCCGACGAGCTGAAATTCTCTCCCTCTCATCTCTGGCAAACCTGGTACTCTCTCTCTCTCTCTCTCTCGCGCGCGCGCGCGCGCGACGCACAGTCACTCGTTTGACGACGATTCGACGAAGGGGTGGACCACACGCTCCCCTTTCTCACGAAATCTCGCCAAAACGGAATTGGGCTTGGAAAGGGTTCTGGTCTCTCACCCTCTCTCGCCTTCTTCCCCTTCCAAACGAGGGAAAGATTGAGCTCTCTTCCCCGTTTCTTTTCTTCTCTCGCGAATTCTCGCTTACCAAATGAGCTCTTAGTTCAAAATCGAGCGTAGGTTCCACATACTTTAATGAGAGAAAAGAGCAATTTGCATAAGGAACTGAATAATCTCGGTAGAGCAACACGTACTTAACAAACTATGTACATCCTGCAAAAGTATTATTCTGCTTTGAGCTTGTTCGTTTGGGGTATTCAAAATCTCTGTGCACAATCTCCAATAAATTAACAACAGGAGAACAAATGTAGATGATGGAAGAAAAAGAAAATTTTCAGAGGAAAAACAAATGCTCTGTACCGTTTTCTTCTTTGTACTCTTGTTTTGCCCATGTATAATAGATCTCGTCGTAAATTTCATAGTAATAAATTTTCAAAACACAATTCAACGGCTGCAAAAACATAAGCGTGCATGGGTGCAAGAAAAAACCCAATACCAAGGACTCAATAGTTGCTATCAATTCTTTTGAGGTCAGTTTATACTAATTTTGCCTTAACTTTTAATTGGGCGCTCCCCTAATAGGATAGTGGAATTGGTCCTTAGAAATTAATCAACATGCACATAATTTGACTCCACACGGCACACATATGCTATCAAAAAAAGAAAAAGAGAGGACTCGGTGCCCCACACTGGTGGCATGAGCGATTAAACTAATGTTTAGGGTCCTATTCTGCAAAGAGAAATAAGTATTTATTTTTCAAATAAGTTCAAATTTTTGAATTAAAAGTGATGTATTGTAAAAGAATGACATGTCTCGTAAAATAAAAAATAAGTACTTAAAAATAAGAATTTTGACAAAACAAAGCCTTAAATGAGGCAGGATTCTCTGTACAGAAAATTCCTTTGCCTCTGTACCAACAGTTTTTTCAATCGTAAAATTTAAAATATAAGAAAAATCACACAATGCAAGGCCGAAAAACAGAAAGACTACGGCC
Organism: Rhododendron vialii; assembly: GCF_030253575.1. Classification (NCBI taxonomy): domain Eukaryota; kingdom Viridiplantae; phylum Streptophyta; class Magnoliopsida; order Ericales; family Ericaceae; genus Rhododendron; species Rhododendron vialii. The sequence continues at coordinate 7,388,624 of NC_080558.1, read as the reverse complement.
ACCGCAGGCAAAATGCGGTGGCCGGCCACCGCATGCCATTTGGGGCCCACTCCGGGCCCCGCACAGACGATCCGATCCGTTCAATAATTTTTATAAAAAAAAACCGAGTGGGTTGCGCGAGAAATCAACTCGATCCGATATGTATAGGTGCTCGGATCAAGCTTCTTATCTTTGGAAAATCAGAAAAAATGGAAAGATTGGTTTTCCGATTTTCCAAAGATGAAAAGTTTGATCCGAGCACTTACACATATCGGATTGAGCTGATTTCTAGCGTGACCCACTCGGTTTTTTTTTTTAAATTATTGAACGGCTCGGATTGTCCATGCAGGGCCCAGAACGGACGGTCACGGCGTGCAGTGGCCGGCCACCGCATTTTGCCTTCGGTGGCCGTAGACTTTCTGGCCGAAAAACCCCTCTGTTCAGCCATACAGAAGTACAAGGATTTTGACGAACCCTCGGAAAAATAAGCCAACGTTGACTTTAGAAAGGAAACCTCTGTTTGGAACTTTGAAGTGTAGTTGGCGAAAAATTATTTGGTGGGAATCAAATAATTAGTTATCATGCTCCTGGGCGTGGCCCGGCATCAATCTCCACCAATCATTTTCCTCGAATGCCGTAGGCCCCACATCCCAATCAACCAATCATGCTCCTCCAATGTGCTCTCTCTCTCCTCCCCTCCCCTCTCTCTCCTCAATTCTAACATTCACAGTTCTCACAATCGCCGACTTTCAATCAACAAAGTCTCCCTCCTGTCAGAATTTCGTCACCGACCACCGCATCTTCCGCCGCTTCAATCATGACTCATATCCTTCAAAATCAAATCTTCATTAAAATCTTCTTTTGTTTCAATTTCTCGTTTTTAATTCGATTAAAGATCGAAACTTTTACTTTCTCGAGTAACAATTATCCCTTTTCCGATTGAATGAAAATTTTCTACGCCTGATTCATCCCATCTATAAAAAAAAAAATTCTCAATTTTGGATCAGGGTTTAAATCAAAGGCCGTCACGTAACAGGATTTTAAAGCTTTCCTCGATACTGTTATTTACGTATGTATATGGTGGATTTTGTTCGATACCGGCCCGTATATGGTTGAATCACCGCCGTTACGCTTCCGATGCCGCGATTTAAAACCCTGATTTGGATGTGATTATATATGTAATTTATTTATGTATGTATAATGCGTTTATGGATATAGATTTGCTTTGATTTGGCATGGGTTTTCCTTGATTCGATTGAAACGCGGTAACCAGAGGGAGAAAGATCGAGAGAGAGCTCAGGCTCGGACCGGAGGGAAGGCTAAAGGCAAGGAAGATGGATTGACCCCTGAACAGCGCCGTGAAAGGTTCGGATTTTTCCAAATATTAAAACCAATCTTTTTCCGTTTTTGCAGTAATTTGGGCTTGATTTGATTTGGGTTTTCCTTAGAAATCAATCTTTTTCTGTTTTTGCTGTAATTTGGGCTTGATTTGGTTTGGGTTGTCCTTAGAAATCAATATTTTTCTGTTTTTTTGGATTAATTTGTGCTTGATTTGATTAGGGTTTTTCCTAGAAAAAATCAATCTTTTTCTCTCTCTTTTTGCATTAATTTGTGCTTGATTTGATTTGGGTTTCTTTATCGTTGTGGATGCGTAGGGATGGGAAGGCGCTTCAGGAGAAGGCCGCGAAGAAGGCGGAAAAGGCGGCTGGGAGTGGCGATGCCGGAGGTAAAAGCACCAAGAAATAACTGAATGGGGAATGTATTTTCATGGGATTGCCTTTAATTCGATGTTGTGTTTGATAAAGATGCTATTTTGGGGTTGGTGTTTTTGACCTTATGTATCGTGAGTTTCTTGTGTCCTTTGCATCTATTTTTGGTGTGAAGATTTAGTGTTTGGATTCTTGCAATCTGTTCATAGTTCGTATCCGTTTTGGGGAATAATGTTATTGTTCTGACACACTGGATTTCTTGTTCTGAAAACTATGTGGCCAACTCCAAATAAAATAAAAGTGTTCTCTACTTTGTCTGAGGTGCAGCTTGGATAATAATCTAGATTTCGACGCTAATTATGATGTATTTTCTATATGCTTCCGAATGTCGATAGAAGTTTAATAAATCTTGTTAAGTTGTGGATGAGAGCTCGCTAGTGTTTGTTTTAACTTGTTGGTAGTTAAGATGAATTTATTGCTTCGACGAAAACATGCAATTATGGTGATTCTTGATCCCAGAAGGAGAAAGATGCCGGATGTAACTGTAAGGCAAGAACATTTAATAATGAGATTCTTGCTTCCAAAAGGAGAAAGATGGAATTCCTGAGGATAGGAACATCAGAGCATGCAAATTACTGTGGTTCTTGCTTCCAAAAGGAGAAAGATACAGAAACCATTCTAGATACAAATTTCTGAGTGTGGTAAAAGTAATTTTTCTTTTTCTAGTCAGCACCTGGAGTTTTATTGGGTTGGAGCGGATTGGATCTGTTCTGCTTGGGGCATGGTGAATTCTGGTTCGCTTAAGTAGTTCATCAACTTTAAGAGGGTGTGAAGTCGGTTAAAGAGAACATCTCCCTTGTTAAAACCTAAAAACCTTTGTAGGAATGAGACTCTTTCAGTCAATGAGTGACGTGTGAGCGATAGTGTTACTAGACCCGCTTAAGTAGGTTTACTAAGAATCGCAACACATTTGTTGTACACCACTTGAATGGTCTAATACAAAAATCTATCCGGACGAATCATGGGTGCTTAACTTATTGAGCTGCTGGGAGCCTCAGAATTGCTTAGGGCGACTCTGCACTAGTCTTATTGCTGTCCATTCTGGTATTCCAAACGGTATGCTAACCAATCTAGGTTTCTGGCATTTCAGTTTCATTAGTTATTCAAAAATACGAACTAAAGAAGAGGAGAGAAAAAATTCAGAAGATTATGGGCGTGTTGTATTATTGTTTGTACAATATACTTGACCTTTCTTTCTTCTATATCTGTAATTGCCATATCTTTATTATCTTACTCAATGCTATTTTGTGCCCATCTGTGTACATTGTGTGTAGTTTGTATGATTTTGTTACTTTATAACTACTAATTTTAGAAAAGTACGTTATTATGTTAATTGCTAGAGTCAATATACGCATATTTGGCATATCTATGGAAGGGAAATGTCGCAGGTAATTTACTGGTAGCAAAGAAGGTACAGTAATAAGTAGCTTTTGTACAAGCAAAATTTAAGATGCTGATATACTACTGTTTACTTGTGGAAAGCATTTTTTTTTTCATTCAAAATTTTGTATTGATGCCCTAGAATTAGGGCCGCAAACGAGCCGAGCCGAGCCGAGTTTTACAGTGTTCAAGCTTGTTTATTAAGGTTTTTAACGAACCCGAGCTCGAGATTGAGCTCAGTGAAAACTTAACGAGTCGAGCTTGAGCCAAGCGGGCCTTGGCTTGACTCGAGCTCGAGCTTGTTCACGAGCCTCAACGGACCAACAAAAAATGTATATATATCCTCGCATAGGCTTAATACAACCAAAAATATTTTGATTGTGAAGGTATATATCTTTCATTTTCCTATGGAGTGGGGGTGTACTGGTGTGCGTGTGCTCTCGCCTCCCTTGGTTGACTGGAAAGTGAAAACAGAAAGAACAAATTATGAAATAACAATAAAAATCCTAAACTTAAGTATATATACCCCAGCTCGTGAGCCAACTCGAGCCGAGCTTATCCTAGCTCGAGCTCAGCTCATTTACCAAATAAGCTGAAAAAATCGGCTCTAGCTCTTTCGTTTAACTTCCGAGCCGATTTTGAACGAGCCACTAATGAGCCGAGCTGTGAGCAGCTTGCGAGCGGCTCGGTTTGTTTGCAGCCCTACCTAGAATAAGTTGATAATCCTGATGAGATGTATGTTGGACTCTGCGAATATACAATATTTACTCGTAATTGACAGATACGTAAATTGTTACTAAGATTTTAGAGAAAAAATTGTTATTGATGTATTTTGGCTACTCTTGCTTGAAATCACTGTTGGGGAATCTGGCCTGGGAATTGTATGGTGCGTAGATTCTTGCTTAGATGTGGTTAAGACGCTTTTTCAGTTCTTCTATAAGTGCATCTAAGTTTTATTTGTTCATCTTTCATTCTTATTTTTCCGAGTACTTGTATCTCTACCTGCACTTGTTCCACGGACTCGGTTGCTCGCATATGTTAAGTGTTGGAGTCATCTAACCTCCATACCAAGGACGCGGCGATACGTCATAGTAATATTCAAATTTGTCGATGTATTTCTTTAATTTCCTCTAGTAAATAGTGTTTACGAAGTGCCGTAGGTCATTTAATGAATGCTATAGGAGTTCCACTTGTAGTTGATGGTAAATAAAATTACAGAATACAATTGTTGGGTGAATGTCCAACTAAATATGTTGGAAAAGGCTCCCATACCCTTGTCTGAGTGTCGACTGCCCGACACGGATATTTTAGTTATGTAGATGAAGGACCCATGTAACATTAGTCCGGCATAACCAATAAGAAAACAGGAGGAAATCGAAGCCATGAAATACTCCTCTCTCTCTCTCTCTCATCATCATCATCATCATCATCATCATCTGTTTGAAAAATCATCTTCGTGTGTCTAAAAGCTCATCATCCTCTTGACAAATCATCCTGTTGTACTTCTACAATCCGATGCATGAATATATCTGCCTCTCATGAGCATCAGTCGTATGCAGCCGGAGCTGTTCCGGATCAACTGATCATGCTTCTTGATTACTGGTAATTTATTCCGTTTGTCAATTAATACGATTATCGACAAATGTGCCAAGTCAAAGGGGAGAATTGAAATGCACATATGTAATTTGAAGGGGTTCCATTTCGGAATTGCGAAAGGTAAGGTTTCGGATGGATGCAAAGCATGATGTATATCGGTACAACATTAGGTTCATCTTTGGTTTTCGCCTTCTAGTATTCCCTCTCATTGTGTGAGAATTGCCCAGAAGTTTTGTCTTCCAGTGTTGTAGCACAGTAATACAAATTGTGCAGCGTAGAGTGCAAGAAATCAAGTATCCGAAAACATCACTAGCTTGTACTCTGACCCTAGTGGGGCATGAGATTGAAATTCCCTGTCTGTGAATCAGTAATGATATTTCCTCGCGTATTCAAGTGTCCAGTACAGAAAATGGTGATGGTACTTTTTTCTGAATAAAGGGTGAATATACCATCTCTGCTTCTTCGATTATCATGCATTTTTCTGGGTATCAACTTTGCCACGGTTTTCACCGGTAAAGCCACCTATGCCACATCCTCGGCTCAACTTCAATTGAAAATATATTCATCGCAAGTACTTTCGGGAATAATTTTATAGTTTCCAGCACTACGAGAAACCACAAAACCGAGGCTATTTTTTTGAAAGCCAAGGTTGAGAAGAAAACTGGAGGCAAGGCTATTGATCTCATGTTGTGATGTAGTTGGAAACTTCTGTGCAAGATGTCGCCTTCTCAGCCATCAACGGTAGTGTACGCTCAAAGAAAAATGCAGGTACTGAGTAAAGTAACCAACACCTAAATCCAAAACTCAGAAAAACAAATGCAACTTTCTTTGTTCCAAAGATCATGCCAGTGATGAGTATCAGGGCAGATCTAGAAACCCCAGATCTACTTGACAGATTAAAACATAAATTGCATGCGTACACAGCAGTACCTGGAAATTATATAAGACAAGGAACAAATGCAAGCTGGTCATCATTCACAGTAGCAAAATCATCTTTTTTTGCAATCTGGTCATAACACTCCGGCTTCATTCACCAACTTTATACTCCATACAACAAATTGAATGCAGAGAGAGAGAGAGAGAGAGAGAGAGAGAGAGAGAGAGAGAGAGAGATACATGTTATCCACAAATGTCTATTTGCAGAGTGGAACGACTACAAAGCTACTACATAATTTGACGAGAACGGATTACTGCACAAAAACAAAGAGAAAAAACGTTTCCTATCTACCTGATTCACAGCAATTTGGCCTCCGGAGAAAATGATCCAGCAAAACTGCCCACCTCTGACAAAATTGATCATGAGGCTTCTGTGAAAGAGAACATTGCTGTTCAACCAATCCAGCAGACTTGGATCGAACTCAAAATATTGGAAGACAACCAATACGGAACCTCAGATAGCCATTCCTGAAGGACTAACAAACTCGGGGTACCTAACCATGATGTCGAAGTAGCTCAAAATATTCAAGCATTTATTTAGCCACTTGATTACAAAGAAAGAAAAAAAAATCGAGAAGATTCATTTTTCCTTGTTTGGATGTGTTGGAAAACTGGAAAAGGACAGTGAAAATATGAAGGGGGGGAGTAAGAGCAATTCTTTATTTCAAAGAACAGGTTTCCTCGTATAAGGAAACGACGAGGAAACCTTCCTAACCACCACGAAACCTTCCTAACCACCACGAGAAGAACGAGAGGGAGAGAATTACACCAACATTTCGTAATGAAATATTTTTGTTAATTCTTTTCGATGGCCACAGAAAGTGCATGGGTGGACAAGATTTTATGAGATGTATTTATGGGACCACTTTTAAAAGATTTTGTCCATCCGCACACTTTCTATGGGCGGTTTTTTGGCCAGGCCGTAGATTTATCCCACCCTTTTCTTGTTCTTCATTCTTTTCTCTTTCACCTTTTCTTTTCCCTCACTATTCCTGCCACCAAAAAGACACTGCATTTGAATTTTGAAGCATCAAAACTCATACCTTACGAGCTTTTGTGAACTCCTATAGACACACTTCGACAGCGCTTCTTCTTTGACACAACCTGAAAACAGAAATTCAGGGGTCAGGCAATAGTTTTTCAGGGAGCATCCAAGATTATCAAAAGTTCTTCAACGACTAATAAGGGATGAACTGGTTGGTAAAGATGGAAAGAGTCCCTTCTCACACTATCTGGAAGAGAACCTTTACCAAAATCATTACTTCCAGTCTTCCACTATGTTTTGCTTTGAGTAACATCATAACACTAGGCAAATCAAAATTCCTTTATCTGGTCATCAATTTCCAATAGTATGAGTAGGCTTTTTAAGCTTGGCTTGTTAGAAATTTAATTAGTTTCCTCTGCAAGCTTTTCTTTTTTCGGCCCAATCACTATTTTATAAAGCATCTCCTGAAATGCTACCAACTCAACAATCTCCCAGTCCTTGAACGGATGTCTATAGATACATTTTAGAGCATCTGCTCCACTCTATGCAAATTGCATGCCACCACTCATCCCCAATAAAATGGAAACATGAAGTCCACATCCCCATCACTATCGTTCTCATTCAAGTAAAAACCACATCCCACAAAAACCCAACTTTAAGATTTTCCCGTAGTCCGTACCATGATGCACATTATAACACACCTATACTAATTCTAAAATAAACCACACGTTAGAGGGATAAACCAAACCTTCAGAAAAGAATCAATCTGTTAGTCTACAAGATGTTGTAAGTCATAGATAATATCTACTGGTGATAAGAAACCACTCCAAGGTTAGAAAAAAAAAAAATTTAAGAAACCACTCCAATACACCAGAAGTAAGCATATTTATCAATCATAAAAACAAACTACATTTGTACAAATACAAGATGAAAAGACAGTAGGCTACAGATGGATCAACATGATGAATAAAATGTTCTCAAAGATTTCATCTAATTAGCCCATCAAATCTCACACAACAGTGAGAGCTACAAAAAGTTGCATTAAAAGAAATGACTGAAAGGTGGTTTTCCAAGGAAAAGAACTGTAACAGATTGGACTACAACTACTAGAGTAAGCAAGCTTTAATCTTAAGTAACTGCTCAAATGAGATGTCAAATTAACTGGTAACAATAGTCTCCAAGACTCTAAACAGGCAGGGGCACCGAAGAATAATATCAGTTCCATGACGTGACGAGTTAAGTCAATCATCCAAAGATAACAACAGTACACTAATCAATGCATAAACCATGGCTCCAGATTCTGGATGTAGTTTGCTGTCAAAACAGAAACATGCAGCAGAACACATTACTTTGGCAGTTTGGCACACCAAAGTCCAAACTTTTTGACCCGTCATAGTTTCTATCCTAAACGATTGTCTGAGACATAGCCTACCAAATGGTTTTCCCGTTAGGAAAAAAAAAAAAAAAAACTTATGCCTCCAACCTACACCAAATGTTTTACCAATCATATGCACGACCCTCACCTCATTTGATATGCTTTCTCACACAGTTCCCTCAGTCTATATTTTAGTTATCACCTTAAACATTTTCGACTCTAACTTTACTACGTCTTCAAAACTTTCTCGGCCATTTCCTTTTTGTACGCAAGTGCACCCCCTCGGTGACCAAAACAGCTAGTCAGGCAACCAGTTGTGCTTTCTCCATATCAAAAAACAAATACTAAGTTACCAAGTTGGGTGAAGTTGCACCCATGTCGACAGCAAATAAGCCAAAGCTCAGCTCCTCCCAACCAAAAACACATGCTAGTCCATAGAGGCACTGTCTAAATGAGACCTCATCACATGTAGTCTTATATACAGAACAGCCCCAAGGTACTACCACTAAGGTGGTATACAATTAGGTTTCATTCGGTTAAAATCCTGCATCCGTCCATGGCAGTGTATGAATGCTCATGGGGAAAGATCAACCAATAAACTTCCAGCAGAAAGTATAGAGATCTGAGAGAACTCCATAACGGCAGCAAATTTGGTCATACCTTGGAGAATGGTAGTGGCAAAGAAGTCTGGCGCACAGCCTTTCTTGGTTCTGTTAGCTGTCGAATCTCTCTAAGTTGGCGCGTTATATCTTCAAGAAGTTGCAGTTGAAGCTTTTCCCTTTCAACAGGCTCCATAGAGAAATTAAGTTTCTCTCTTCCTTCTTGCACAATTCTCAACTTTTCTCTGAGCCACTCCACTTCCGTGTCAATTTTCAACCTTTCATTATCAACAGCTGACATGGAACTTCTCCGCAGATCAGAAGTAGTAAATTTGCACGATGAGCCACCCAAAGGTGGCAGCCCCGCAGTCATGATCGAACTACTGCTTCTGTTGAAATTTGGCTTGGTGTCCAACAAATTAGAGCTTGGAAAGTCGGTTACACCATCTTTTCTCTCAATGACAGAAGCATCTAATTGTGCATCACTTTTTCGGGGAACATTTGAAGCATCGCTATCCCAGAGTGGTTCATTATTTTTGCCTCCATCTATAACATGGACATCATGAGCATGAGCCTGCATATCAAGTATCATGTCTTCAGGACTTCTGCTACCCTGAAATGCATCATTTCGATGCCACTTCAAAATTTCACCATCATTTGGAATACTTACAACATTTACATTATGATTTTGAATAGTTTTTGTTTCTGTTTCTTCTTGTAGATTGGCATTATCATTTTGCTCTTGGTCTTCACTTTCTAAGTAAAGGGTATTTTCAGAAAATTTGTGTTTTCGTGAACTACCTGACATGTGTGAAAACTTGTTGTCTAGGTCTCCCTGCTTTGAAATATCAGCTTCTTCATACCATGAACATTTTTCCTTCTCAAAAGATGAGACCTCATTGACTAAAGTTTCATTTTTTACAATTTCCTTCATGTCAATGGATTCACTAAGCTGCTGAAGCATCAGAAATGGATCTTCACCCATATCAAATGAAGAAGCAAGCCCATCTCTCTGTTTGTTTAAAAAATCTGGGATATCATTCGGTAACTGCTCATTTTTATTATACATCTGCCTATAAGCTTCAACTTCCTTTTCCAAAAAATGCTTCTCCAACTCCCTCCTCACAAGGATTTCTTTGAGGATGTTCATTTCTTCAGCGTCATAAGCTGATTTCTCTTCTATTATTCTCTGGTACTGCCGAGCCTCCATTTCCACGGATGCCTTCTCCTCTTGTAGACGCAGTATCATAGCCATGGCCTCATCTGCAGCGGAAGCAGCAGCACTTCTCTCCTTCTCTAGCTCAAGGAAAAGAGCAGCACGACCTGCATGCTCTTCCTCAAGCGCTTGCTTCAATATTCTTATGGTGTTTTGCTCATTACCATCATAACCCAGCTGTATTTGCACATTACTCTTTATCTCTTCAAAAGATGATTCATTTCCCTCATATGGCTGATATTCATACAGTGGTTCGCTAAACTCAACACCTTGTGATGCTTTCTCATCAACGTTTGTAATACTCAGAACTTCATCATCATCTGCAGTCACAAAACAAGAACAATAGATATGTCAGCATCTAATTAGCAATAACCTAGGCATGGATCTATGAATCCTACCATTTAAGTTCTATAAAAATGCAATTTGAAACTGATACACCTAAACTCCATATGTTAACCCTCGCCATATATGTACCAATGGAAGTGAATTTCCTTAAAACAAGGCAACTTCCTTCATTTTTCTTTTTTACCCCAGTTTATTTTGTCTTGCTTCTTTATCGTCATTGTTATTTTGCATTCAATCCATCCTAAGTTAGAAAAGAGACCAAAATTGCATTATAAATGATGTTCAATAAGTGATCAACTAAGTATGAAATACAAAAGAAAAAACTCTCAAAATTATTTGAAGCCTATAACCAAGTGGCGATTTCTTTCCCGACTAGTTTATGTAGTTCTTTTGATTAGATCCAAGGGGGAGTTCAACCCATGGAAAACAAAAGGATGTGCAGGACGATAGGAAAGTGTTAGTCCTTACAAGCACAGAAGAATAAAGCTTGATTCCTGTCAACCACAGGACTCCCTATCTCTCTACCAAATCTTGGCTTCACATTCTAAATGTTCAAGGTTTGATGTTTCGGTTCATCTTCCTCCCCTACACCCCTGTGGGGCACCCCACGGGGTCCCCGGATCACATCTTCCAACCCATCTACTGTTCCATAACCAGGTCGGGATCATGCACTGCATCCCTTTTAGAGACTGTTTTTATGCCTTGGTTAGTGAACATTTCCAGGTCCCTTCTTGAAACCCCAAGAATTTATGAATCCATTTTCTGAAAAACCAATTGAAGGATTCCAAAACTAAGGACTTTCAAATCCCTTTTTGGTTTTAATCCCTTGATTCCCTTTCCATGCCTTTCGCCCTTTCCCATGCATGGCCTGAACTTTTACAAACTTCCCAAGACATAATTTCACCAGAAAAGATATCTTTCATTTGGGGGTCTCAGAATGCAGAGAGCTGATTGTTCAAGTTAAGTTTCCGTTGAGAACCCTATATGGGAAGTAAGAGTGCTCATACAACACCCAGATTTTTTGGCTTTCCCTATTCAACTAAAACAGTAGCGGTGTCAACGTATGTTGATTTTGAAGACACACCCACATTCAGATATCAGTTTCCACATATACAACATTAATGCCCAATCGTTAGCTTTTCACTTTTAATGCTGGCTCTTTGATAAAGGTATAATAAAACAAAGCTGGCATGCAAAGATGCAAAATTCCAGAAAAAACTAAGAAATCAATGGAACAAATCAAGATCACAATTGACACTCACTGTTAAGGCGATCAGCACCAGCTCCAGAATCAACAGGCAGCGATCTGCATTCAATGGCCTTGTTACCAATCTGATTAATGCTTGAATGTGACTCAGCATCTCCACTAGAAGGGTCCATACTCAATACAGGAGAAACTTTTGCATAATCTGCACAAATTTTCCGCCGCCTCCTAAGACGGCTGCTTGGCCTCTGATTTACAATCCCCTTCCCCTTAATATCAAACCTTCCTTCTTTAACATGGACTAATTCATTCCCTGCATCAATCCCCTTGGCAGATTCATTCCTCAGAACCAAGTCCCTCTTCCCCACATTGGCACCCGACATCGAACTACATGACGGCTCGCCTTCCATTTCCAAAAAACCATTTACACAGTTTTTGTCTCTATCTCTAACCAACTTCAAATTCAATTGGTAGTCACGGTCTTTTGGCCAAATAGAATCGAAAGGGAACTTGCTCTTCACAGACAGTTGGACCGAAGAGACCGACTCTACTGGGTAATCAACTAAAAACCTCTGCACGCAGTAATTGCTATTGGGGGAACCAAACAAGCCATTACAAGGGCATGGTAAACTTAATCCAAAGAAACCCAGAAATTTTGATGCAAAAAACGCAAGAGTTGATGCACAGAGCAGTAGATATGCAATAGCAAGATCAAGAAAAGCACCCACTAACCCAATAAATGTCCATGAGTGCATAACCTGGCATGCCATATGATTTCTACAAAATCCCTAACTTCTCATTTAAGATCCAGCTCCAGATAACCACCACCAAACCCCCTTGTTTGGTTTCCAGAGAAAACGTGGGAAAGACAAAAGAGAAAAACTGAATCAAGCCTCAGCAGAATCTGTTGACTTCCCTGAGAAAAAACCCAGTAAGCAAAACTTTTAAGTCAACAGACAAGTCTTGAATCATAGGAATAAAAGGTAACCAAAAAAATTTGATTTTCGTCACCTCAACTTTCTAGGCCAAAAAGGATGATAATTTACAGAAACCCACAAATATTAGAGAGATATAAACACAATTAGAACCAGAGAGAGAGAGAGAGAGTTACCAATTGAGAAGACAGAACCTTGTAATTCCTCTTCTCCTTCTGCTAACTTCTTGTTTGCTAAACTTCTCTTTAAAGAAGCTCTGAGATACAATGTTGATAGGTATCTGTATATGTACCCACAAGAATATAGATGAAATTAAATAGCCATCCTATTCAGTAATCCTATTCAGTATCAGCTGTGCTATTAACACAAATATTTATCACACAGATTCTATACAGATTTTAATATGGTGTCCACTGTAGTTTCCACATAAACTATCTAAGCCGTTCATTAAATTTAGAATATTTTTTCGAATGCTCCTGCCTAAAATCAGCTCAACCCAATAAGTATAAATATTCGATCCAATCTTCTAACTTTTCATCCAATCTTGACAAATGTTGAGAATGAATGAAAAGTTAAAAGATTGGATCGAGCACTTATACTTATCAAATTGAGCTGATTTTTCTTAGAAACTCTCGGAAAAATATTATAAATTTAATGAACGACTCGGATCATTTGTGTGAGATTTGTAGTGGACCCCATACTAAATTCTGTATGACAAATGTATGTGCAGACAGACTTACTAATTCGTAAAACCACTAGAATTAGAACTTAAGTATGTATGTATGACAGAACTCCTATTTAAGTTCCCCAAGAATATATATGTATATACATTATATATGGAAAAAAAAATTCACTAGTTGTTTTTTTTTTTTTTTATCCGCAAATTCACTAGTTGTTAATAGCACTAGTCACGTTCAAAATTGTTCTAAACAATCTGGATGTTAATGAAACTTTACCGAGAAAAGTTGATCGTTCAGAACACTTTTGGACGGACACGATTGGTTGCTGCGGTAAAGAACCAACTTCCCCATAAATAAGTTTATCTCATAATATATATATATATATATATATATATATATTATGTGATAAAAATATATGTATGTAGAGAACAAAAGAGAAGCAATATATGGAGGAGCTTTTGTTGTTTGTTGGTTTGCTCACATGGGAAGAGTAGCCTTTTTGCTGTGGATATGTTCGTAGCCTTTTTGCTGTGGATATGTTCGAAGTTGATACGGCGTCGTTGAGCAGCCGACTCGTTCGTCAGCATCGTAACTGAACTTATCAAACCCCTTTACAGAACACCTTCTTAAAAAATAATTACTTATTTCACATTTTCAAGCTTAAAAATAATGTCAATAAAAAATAATTTTTCAATTTTTTTTGCACCGTATTAAAAATCTCAATGAGATCTATCAAACAAGATCCATATTGATAGGAAAATAATTTGCATAAATACATAATTTTTGAGCTTGAAATTGTCTTTTTAAAAAATAAGTATTTATTTTCGCTTCCCGGAACGGAGTCTCGGTCCAACAACCAACACACGTTTTGTCGTGTTTTCGCATGTGGCCTGGAAAATTCCTACCCTCTCGTGGGAAAATTATCAAATGCTTTTGGTCTAGCATCACGCGGTGTTCTTGAGAAATTTTCTCATATCACTATCCTATCAATTCAAAAACCGTCTGTACCAATAGTAGGACTCTTTGACGTATTCCATGTTTATATCTCTAGCACAACCATTTGATGAAAGGGGAATTAAGAGGCCAGCCTCAAGAAATAGGTTCGGATTTAATTTAGTCCTGAAAAAAATATTCCTTCTTTATTTCAGTCATTTTTCTTGACTTTTCATACATTTTTACTATTTTGCCCATTCTTTTTCACTTTTTGTGTACATATCCATTTTCAGTAAAATTTATATTTTTACAATCAACTCCTGACTCATATTATTTCGGACAAAAATACCCTTAACTATGTGAATTGATTATGAGAACTGTCAATTCTCATAGCCAGTTAACATAATATTTTGGACAAAAATATCCCCACCAGTTCATATAATCCGAGTTAACATATTATTTTGGACAAAAATACTCCTGAACTATGGCTATGAGAACTGAGGTTATGAGAGCCATATTTTTAAAATAAATTCCTGAATCATATTATTTCGGATAAAAATACCCTTAGCTATGTGAACTGGTTATGAGAACTGCCAAGTCTCATAGTCGATTCTATGAGAACTGCTAGCTATGTGAACTGAGTTATGAGAACTGCCAATTCTCATAATTAGTTTTATGAGAACTACCAATTTTCATAATCAGGTCTATAAGAATTGGCTATGAGAAGTGACTATTCTCATAGAAAATTAGTTTTGTGAACTGGTTATGAGTACTGGACTATGTGAATTGAAAAATACACAGTTCACATAGTTTTACCACATACTAAAATAAACAGTTTTCATAAAAATGTATAATTCTCATAGAAATTATACAGTTTTAATAGATGGTTTTTATGGACAATACACAGTTCTCATAAAAAAAATATAGTTCTCATAGATTGTTCTCATGAACAATACACAGTTCTCATAGAAAAATACATAATTTTCATAGAAAATAAACACACGAACAAAAATTGAATAAAAACGTAAAGGTAATCAAAATCATATATATTTATAAATGTTCTCAACGCCATGTCTTAAAAAGGTAATCAGAGTAAAAATAATAATAATTCACATAGGAAATAAATTGATTTAGAATTGAATTTTTAACTGCAAGTCTCATAGTCAGTTCTATGAGAACTGTTAATTTTTATAGTCAATTCTATGAGAACTGACTGTTCTCATAGAGAACTAGTTTTGTAAACTGCTTATGAGAACTGGACTATGTGAACTGAAAAATACATAGTTCACACAGTCTTACCATATACTAATTAAAATACACAGTTCTCATAAAAAAATATAGTTCTCATAGAAAATATACGGTTCTAATAGACAGTTCTCATAGAAAAATATGCAGTTCTCATAAAAAAATACACAGTTTTCATAGATAGTTCTCATAAACAACACAGAGTTCTCGTAGAAAAATACACAGTTCTCGTAAAAAATACACACACGAATGAAAATTTAAAAAAAAAAAAACCAATCAAAATCAAAATCCATCCATATCACAGCTTATTTTTTTCTCAAGTGCCCAATATTTGATCAAACAAGGGAGATCACACTCTCACACACGGAATCAATCTCTACACATACAATCAAACAAAAATTTTAAACTGAAATGTTGATTTTGAAGAAAGTCTGTGGGCCTCTATCTCCTCGTGAATTCTATGCAAAATGGAGTATTCTGGGTTTTCTTCATGTACAGATGGAGTCAACCTAATATTCTATGAAATCCCCAAGGGATTTAACATGTACCATCACAACATTTGGAGCTATGTGAAAACTTGGATCTCAATGGGAGACGACTAGATTTTAATGGGAGACGACCAAAACGAGGGAAGATAGTGGAGATATCGACCAACGGCAGCAACAACACAACGGTGGTAAGAACACGAATTCTCGTCGGAGACGGCGACGGCGGCGGTGGTCGGCGATGATCCATCAGTGGAGGGAGAGAGAGGTGTTTGGTGTGTCTAGATGTCGTGGCAATAGTTTAGAGAGAGAGGGGGGAGAGGATGTTCTCAGCTTTTACGTCTGTTCATGGAGTTGATCTTGGCGGGCAAAAAAGTCAATAAGTAACATAACTGAGCCATCCAGCTTCGGAAAAAAAAATCAAGATTGGGATCAAACTAAACCTAAAAAACAGGATTGGTCTCTAATTTTCTATTGATGAAACGTTGAGAGAAGTGGGATAAACGGCGGATTCAACTAGAAGGATTCTTCTTGGTCTAATAGCTACTGCAGTAGGTTTGATACGATTGCATCATTAAGTAATTCTTTATTAGGGTCAGCTCACATTATATTCTTTGTCTTCAGTATTTTTTTAGTACAGCTTACCTTTCATAATTCTTTTTCTGGCTTTTCGTCGTAATTTTTGAGATTAATTGTTCGTCTCGACAAGAAGAAACGAAAAGTTATGAAAATATAGACTGAAGTTGCAAAAAATTCATATAAGAGGACACTATAAACAACAACAAAAAAAATCAGTTGTTTGGTATTTTTACGGTTTTAGTGAACCTTTTTTTTTTCTTTTGGTCTTATTTTTTTTGTATTTTATACTCATCTCGTCAAGACGGATGATTAATCCAAAAAGTAAAATGTGAATTTAACAAAAATTTAGAAAAAGAAATATCAAAATAAAAAAATAAAAAAATACCAAAAATAAAGTGGGAAATCACCCTAAATCTCAATTTTCAAAAATATAACGGGAAATCGCCCTAAATCTCAATTTATTACCAGGAACAATAATTACAATGATTGAAGCAGTAGCTTCTCTCCGTTCAGTTGTCAGGAAAGTGTAGGAAATGATGGAAAAATCAACTTTCTCATAACTTTTGTAGTGTTTAGTTGCCAGAAAAGTAGTGGAAAAAATGTTCTTAAGTTTTCCTGCAAGATTTACTTTCTTGTAAAAGTGATCCGGCCAAAAGCATAGAAATTTGCGGGAAAGTTTTCTGCATTGTGGGGCCAAAATAATTGGAGGGAAAAAAAAAAATGAATGACGCCAATACCAAAAAAAATACAAATTAAGTTCTTAGAAAGACACTTTGAAATTTACGTGAGCAATAACAATTTCGACTACTGTGATGCTTTCTAAGATAATTGTTGTAGAAAAAATTAGTAATTGATTTTTTTTTTGGAAGTATTTATTTATCTTGTCATTAGTCTTTAATTTTGTTTTGTACTTACTGATCATCAGTTTATCAATGAGTTTTTGTATCGGCAACTAATCAAGCATAGTTATTTAACATTTGTTTATTTAGTTATCATCTACTTATTTTTTAAGCTTCATGTTAAGGCTTTGCAATAGATAAAATATATTTTATGGTATGTGTTAGTTCTAAAAGTTACTTTTAGCCACGGAAAATAAAGAAGTTTCTCATAAGTGTCTTTTTTCCGACAAATGAACCACTAACCTTTAGTTTTCCTGCAAAAAAATTTTGTCAAATGAACACTCACAGGAAAATAGATTTCTTTTTCCTTTACTTCACTTTACTTGACTTTTCCTGAGAATAATTTTTCTGTACAACATTCCTGACAACTGAACGGAGCCTTAAGTGTTGCAATCGGCTGAGCGACTCTCAAACAAATTTTCAACATATTTGGTTGTGTTCTACTTCATCACAAAGTGTGTGGCTCATATATCATCGCTCATGGAAAAGACTATGGAGCACCACCAGAACAAGGTGCTTCAGGAGTACCGGAAAACCACTCATGGGTGTCGTGTGGTTCACGCGCGATGCAAGAAGGTAAAGAACAACGAGAAGCAGGAGAATCTTGAAGGGGAATCAATAATTATTGAAAATTATTAGTACAGTAAATTGGTTGTCCCCACTCCCCGCCGCCCACTGAATACAAAGGCTGCGGTTTTTTTTTTTTTTTGTTACCATCGGAGAGGTGTCTCCGTGTTCAAACGGGATGAGAAACCCACCTCGAGGACGATTAGAACCGTTCAATTTATTCAACGATCATTGAAAAAGATCATCTCAATCGAATATCGGAAAGTGCAAGGAATCGATCAAGTCCTTATCGATATCTGATTTAAATGTTTTTTATAAGAACTTTAAAAAATATGTTTTTAACAAATTGAGTGATTCTGATTATTTGTGTTGGACCACGAAGAAAGTCTCACACAGCAAACTCTGTAGTGCACCAGCCGCATTACACGATTGATCCGTCCGTTCATCTAGTCACGAACGGCTCGAATTTAATCTGAACTTCTATAAATTCAAACCGTTTATTGTTCAAATTAAAAATCTGAACTGTCCATTACCAAGATGGACGATTGGATTAGCCACACTATACGTGTCCGAGGTGTACTACTGTAATACCCCTAATCTTTAATTATGTTTTAAGTTAATTATGTGATGTGTTTTGGGCTTAATTAGCTAACTAAATGAAATTGGAACATAAGTGGTTATAGGTCACACCAACACAGGATAGTTTTTCCTGTAATCTGTTAAAATGAAAACGTGTAATGTTTTCCCCCATCCTCATCACACGTAGAGAGAGAGAGAGAGAGAGAGAGAAAGAGGAGAGAACCGTTCGGGAGAAGGAAAAAGAAGAAGAAGGAGAAAATCTTGGAGATTTCTTCCTAGACTTGAATTGAAGCTTAATTTGGTAAGTACATGCCTAGATGAGTAAAATTTCTTGTTCTTCATGTTCAATTTTTGCTAGAAGTGCTGAATCTAGTGGGTTTAGGGTAGAGATTGGAGCTTGTGTTGGAACCCATGAACCCTGTTTAAATTCCCAGAAATTGACATGTTTAAAGTTGGTGTAATTCATGAATTTGGTATATTTGAGGCAGCCCATGAATATGCTCTGGTTTGCTCATGTTTTTGTGAAGTTTCTGTATGATTTTTTTGATGTGAATTTTAGAGTTTTACCTCAGAAATTCGTATAGCTTGTGGGTAGGCTATTTAGAGCTCCAACAGAATTGAATCTGCCTTGTTCTTGAGGAATTTTTCTCACCATCTTCCCGACCTTAATATTTTTTGATATTTTTACTGAAGATGCCTGTATGTGTCTACTTTACTGTGTAAAATTTTCAGAACCTAATTCACAATGTGGAAGAAGTTAAAATTCGTTAACCGACCTGCTGTTGTGGTTTCTGCTGTGCTGACAGCATCGTCGCACTTTACGGGAACGGCTATAATTTTGGGCTCGGGCGATGAAATTGCGATCCGATTTCTGATTTTGAAACTAGACTCATAGACCTAAAAAAAATGCATGAAGATTGTGTCTTATTTATTCTTGTGCTAAGTCAGATTTTAGGTTAAAGGTTATGACCCTGCAGATTCTGTGATTAATTTTTAAGGCTAGCTATCTAATTTCATATTCTTACCATAGGACCTTATGTTCATTTAAAATAGGCTTGCTTGACATCCTCTAATCATGTTTTGTTGCCTAATTGTCTTAGGAGGTTCGGGTGACACGTGGATACGAGGTGAGTGATTAATACCCAAAACACATGGTTTGTTATAAGCTTTACGCTTCAATGATGTTTTATAATTTGATATGAACTCCATGGAATATCAATGGAAGGTGGACATGTTTTATATCTATTAATGGCATCCTCCCACGTCCCAGCTTGCTAGGGGACACGTGCTAAAAGGCTAGCAAGGCATGGCTATTAAATCGGATAACGAGAGACGTCTTAACTTATCCACTACCGGGGACGCCTGGTAGACATGAAATGAATAGAGGATGTGCATTACTATGCTATGTTGCTATGAGAAATGATTCGTTTTTTTTTTTAAATGGTTTTATCATTGTCCATGGAAAGCATGTGAATTGCGTATTAATCATTCATACGAGCTTTGGCTTATGAATTTTCCCACCTTTCAGGCAACGGGACGTAGAGTGGTGGCGTGCAACTCTTCTTTTGGTCACACTAAGTAGATGTTGGCTTGTAGATAGGGAGTTGTTTTTGGTGAGCATTTTTGTATGTAATATGCACAGCTCTGGGTGGTTTGCAATGTAGAGATCCTTGTAAAGACTTTTGGTTTGGCATATGTAATAAAATAGAATTTACTTCCGCTTGTCGTTAATTAAGTCCCTTTAGTCATTTGCTAATGAGGTGTTTAACTTTAATATGGCCTTAGTGATGTGATCACTGGCGCCTTGTTGTGACTAGAGCCTTTAGGGGCGGGCTAGGGTCGTGACAAAGTTTTTGGTATCAGAGCAACATGCTAGGAAAATGAGATGCACGGTTAGCAATGACTCACGCACGTACCCTCAGAGCTTAGGAAATTGAATCTATGTGTGCTAAGTGAGTTATATCAAATGCTTTGCTACATGACTTTCTAATGTGTTGCTATATGACTAGACATGCATAATCTATATTACTGTTATATCATCTATACAATGTGGATTTTCTTTCTCTTGAATAGCAAATGGAGCATAGAGATGAGCTAGAGGCAGCACAGCCGCCACCAATGGATAGAATGGAAAGAATGGAACGGTTACTAGAGGGGGTGTTGGGTGTGATGAACCACCAAGTGCATAATCAACCGCCGCCACCGCCCGCGGTAGTTATTGCGCAGCCTGTGGCAGAAATGAGTATCAAGGACTTTCAAAAGATGAAGCCTCCTATTTTTGAAGGTGGAATTGACCCGTTGAAGGCTGACAACTGGATTTTGGGCATGGAGAAAATATTTGCTGTGGCTCAGGCACAATGTCCGGCGATGCACAAGGTTGTTCTTGCTACCTATAACTTCGAGGGAGAGGCGTACAGATGGTGGCTAATACAGAGGGAAAGAGAGCCAAATATGACCTGGGTACGATTCAAAGAGGTATTTTATGAAAAGTATTTTCCACAGACACTTAAGGATGCTAAGGTCAATGAATTTATCAACTGGACGCAGGGTCCTACTATGTCAGTGTCAGAATATGACAGAATCTTCACAGATTTAAGTCGGTTTGCACCACATATGGTTGATACAGATGCTCGTAGGGCAAGGAGGTTTGAGGAAGGACTAAAGGATGGGCTACGTGAGCCGATCAAACTTCTTAGGTTGCCAACTTATGCTGATATACTAAATGTGGCTTTGTTGTCCGAAGAAGATCGGGCTAAAAGCAAAGCTAAGGCAGAAGGGCAGAAAAGGCAGACTACTTTCGTGCCAGTCAGGAATCAGGTAGTCGGGGGTTCTTTTAAAAGGCAAAACACAGGTACATCGGGGTGGAGTCAAGGTGGAAGCAGTAATAGCAATAATAGTGGCTCTCGACCATGTCCTAAATGTGGAAGAGCGCATAGAGGTCAGTGCTACAGGGATACAGGGGCATGCTTTAGGTGTGGGCAAATAGGGCACTTGATGAAAGATTGTCCGGCCATGACGAAGCCAAATGTGAGAACACCAACTGCTACCACTAGTTCAGCACAGAGCTCAGGTACGAAACCGGATATGGGAAAGAAACAAGGCAAGGTCTTTGCTTTGGTTCCGGGAGACTCTCAAAATGCAAATTCAGTGGTGTCAGGTACACTTCAAATTTGTGGGCATTCAGCTTATGTGCTTATTGATTCGGGATCTACTCATTCTTTTGTTTCTATGCAATTTGCTGCTAAGTTAACTAGACCACTTGAACCACTTGACCACGAATTGCATGTGTCACAACCTATGGGTGGTAATATTGCATGTTCTACTGCTTATAAGGCTTGTGATATTTTAGTTGGAAGTGCGCATTTGTTAGTTGATTTAATTCCTTTAAATATGGGTCATTTTGATGCTATATTGGGAATGGACTGGTTGACCTCCAACTTTGCCACCATAGATTGTATTGCTAAGACAGTAATGATTCAGATACTAAATGGGGTTGATGTTACTTTTGAGGGGAAAGCAGTGGTTTCACCGCCTTACCTGATATCTGCTATGCGGGCTCGTAAATTGATTGGTAAAGGGTGTCAGGGTTATTTGTGTTCTATTCTTACTACTGAATCTGGTGTTACTACTTTGCAAGATATTCCTGTTGTGAATGAGTTTCCTGATGTATTTCCGGAAGATTTGCCTGGTTCATTGATTGACAGGGAGATAGAGTTTGTTATTGACCTTATTCCGGGGACTCAACCGATTTCTAAGACTCCATATCGAATGGCACCATTGGAGTTGAAGGAACTAAAAATCCAATTGCAGGAACTACTTGACAAGGGGTTTATTAAACCAAGTATCTCACCTTGGGGAGCACCGGTCTTATTTGTGAAGAAGAAAGACGGTACAATGAGGCTTTGCATTGATTATCGGGAGTTGAATAAAGTGACTATCAAGAACAGGTATCCACTTCCGAGGATTGATGATTTGTTCGATCAACTACAAGGAGCGATGGTGTTTTCTAAAATTGATCTTCGATCGGGCTACCATCAGTTAAAAGTAAAGGTAGAGGATGTTGAAAAAACAGCATTCAGAACGAGGTATGGACACTATGAATTTTTGGTTATGCCTTTCGGAGTTACTAATGCACCTGCAGCTTTTATGGATTTAATGAATAGAGTGTTCAAGTATTATCTAGATGAATTTGTTGTTGTGTTCATTGACGATATACTTGTGTACTCTAAGACTCCAGAACAGCATGCCGAGCACTTGAGGATGGTTCTACAAACACTACGGGAAAATAAGTTGTTTGGCAAACTGAAGAAATGTGAGTTCTGGCTATCTAGTGTTGCATTTCTTGGACATGTGATCAGTGGGGATGGCATTACAGTTGATCCACAGAAGATTGAGGCAATAATGAGTTGGCCAAGACCAACTACAGTGACAGAAGTTCGCAGCTTCTTAGGATTGGCTGGATACTATCGGAAGTTTGTAAAGGATTTCTCTAAAATTTCAGGACCATTGACTGAATTGACACGGAAAGAAGTTCCATTTGTGTGGACTAAGGAGAGAGAAAGTTGTTTCTTAGAATTGAAGGAACGGCTAGTTACAGCACCGATTTTGACTTTGCCATCGGGGACCGAGGGATTTGTGATTTTCAGCGATGCTTCACATCAAGGTTTGGGCTGTGTTTTGATGCAGCACGGAAAAGTGATCGCTTATGCTTCACGCCAGCTGAAACTGCATGAAAAGAATTATCCCACACATGATTTGGAGTTAGCGGCAGTGATCTTTGCTTTGAAATTGTGGCGACACTATTTGTATGGGGCGTCATGTGAGATTTATACGGACCATAAGAGCTTGAAATATCTCTTCACGCAAAAGGAGTTGAACTTGAGGCAGAGAAGGTGGCTTGAATTGATGAAAGACTATGATTTGACGATTCAGTATCATCCAGGTAAAGCTAATGTGGTTGCGGATGCTTTGAGCCGAAAATCATCGGGTGAGTTATGTTGTTTGCTCACTTCTCAGCAAAACTTAATTAGGGAAATGGAAAAGCTGGAATTGGAGGTTTCCGTTCATGGCACCAATGCTATATTAGCTGCTTTTACTGTTCAACCTATGTTATATGAAACCGTTATACAAAGACAGCTGGATGATGAATTTTTGAAGGACATTATCGAGGCATGGGAAACTAAGCCTAAGGAGGATTTCTCTTTTAGAGATGGTGTGCTGAGATTTCGAAATAGGGTTTGTGTACCTGATGTACCAGAAATTCGAAGACAAATCTTGGAGGAGGCTCATAAATCCAGATTTGCAGTGCATCCTGGAAGCACCAAAATGTACCGAGATCTTAGGGAAGTGTATTGGTGGCCAGGTATGAAAAGGGAGGTAGCTAAATTTGTTTCGCAATGTCTGACGTGTCAACGAGTTAAAGCTGAGCATAAGAATCCAGCAGGGTTGCTTCAATCCTTGCCTATACCGGAATGGAAATGGGAGCATATCACGATGGACTTTGTTGTAGGATTGCCGCGTACACAGAAAGGAAACAATGCAATATGGGTAATTGTGGACCGCTTAACAAAATCTGCTCACTTCTTGCCTATGAATGTCTCATTTACCTTGGATCAATTGGCTGAGTTGTATATTAAGGAAATTATACGACTACATGGTACGCCAGTGTCTATTGTGTCAGACAGGGATTCGAGGTTCACTTCTAATTTCTGGAGGAGTTTGCAAAAGGCTATGGGCACAGAATTGAAATTCAGTACGGCATTCCATCCACAAACCGACGGTCAATCTGAGAGGGTTATACAGGTTTTGGAGGATATGTTACGAGCTTGTGTTTTGGATTTTCAGGGAAGTTGGGAGAAACATTTGTCATTGGCAGAATTTGCATATAACAATAGTTATCAGGCGAGTATAGGTGTGGCACCGTACGAAGCACTATATGGGAGGAAATGTCGATCGCCGATATGCTGGACCGAAGTGGGGGAGAGGAGACTTGAGGGGCCAGCAATTGCCGATGAAACTACTGAAAGAATTCGAATAATCCAAGAAAGATTGAAAGCGGCACAAAGTCGGCAAAAGAGTTACGCAGATTCAAAGAGGAGACCGTTGAGGTTTGAAGTCGGGGACTTCGTATTTTTGAAAGCGTCGCCAATGAAGGGGAAAAAGCGGTTTGGAAAGGCGGGAAAGCTACAACCGAGATATGTTGGACCATTTGAAGTTCTAAATAAAGTTGGTGAGGTGAGTTATCGGTTAGCGTTACCGCCAGAGTTATCCTATGTTCACCCTGTTTTCCATGTGTCCATGTTACGTCGATGTTTGCCTAACTCCGATGAAAGGTTGCTTGTGACAACACCTATTGAACTTCAGGGAGACTTGAGTTATGAGGTAACACCGGAAAGGATCATTGGCCGAAAGGACAAAGTTCTTAGAAACAAAGTGATACCATTAGTGAAAGTATGGTGGGATAATCAGCGAGGAGGAGAAGCGTCATGGGAAACCGAAGAAGATATGCTGAAGAAGTATCCGTATCTCTTCCCAATACAAGGTAAGTCAAGTTTGAGGACAAACTTCTATAAGTGGGGGAGAGTGTAATACCCCTAATCTTTAATTATGTTTTAAGTTAATTATGTGATGTGTTTTGGGCTTAATTAGCTAACTAAATGAAATTGGAACATAAGTGGTTATAGGTCACACCAACACAGGATAGTTTTTCCTGTAATCTGTTAAAATGAAAACGTGTAATGTTTTCCCCCATCCTCATCACACGTAGAGAGAGAGAGAGAGAGAGAGAGAAAGCGGAGAGAACCGTTCGGGAGAAGGAAAAAGAAGAAGAAGGAGAAAATCTTGGAGATTTCTTCCTAGACTTGAATTGAAGCTTAATTTGGTAAGTACATGCCTAGATGAGTAAAATTTCTTGTTCTTCATGTTCAATTTTTGCTAGAAGTGCTGAATCTAGTGGGTTTAGGGTAGAGATTGGAGCTTGTGTTGGAACCCATGAACCCTGTTTAAATTCCCAGAAATTGACATGTTTAAAGTTGGTGTAATTCATGAATTTGGTATATTTGAGGCAGCCCATGAATATGCTCTGGTTTGCTCATGTTTTTGTGAAGTTTCTGTATGATTTTTTTGATGTGAATTTTAGAGTTTTACCTCAGAAATTCGTATAGCTTGTGGGTAGGCTATTTAGAGCTCCAACAGAATTGAATCTGCCTTGTTCTTGAGGAATTTTTCTCACCATCTTCCCGACCTTAATATTTTTTGATATTTTTACTGAAGATGCCTGTATGTGTCTACTTTACTGTGTAAAATTTTCAGAACCTAATTCACAATGTGGAAGAAGTTAAAATTCGTTAACCGACCTGCTGTTGTGGTTTCTGCTGTGCTGACAGCATCGTCGCACTTTACGGGAACGGCTATAATTTTGGGCTCGGGCGATGAAATTGCGATCCGATTTCTGATTTTGAAACTAGACTCATAGACCTAAAAAAAATGCATGAAGATTGTGTCTTATTTATTCTTGTGCTAAGTCAGATTTTAGGTTAAAGGTTATGACCCTGCAGATTCTGTGATTAATTTTTAAGGCTAGCTATCTAATTTCATATTCTTACCATAGGACCTTATGTTCATTTAAAATAGGCTTGCTTGACATCCTCTAATCATGTTTTGTTGCCTAATTGTCTTAGGAGGTTCGGGTGACACGTGGATACGAGGTGAGTGATTAATACCCAAAACACATGGTTTGTTATAAGCTTTACGCTTCAATGATGTTTTATAATTTGATATGAACTCCATGGAATATCAATGGAAGGTGGACATGTTTTATATCTATTAATGGCATCCTCCCACGTCCCAGCTTGCTAGGGGACACGTGCTAAAAGGCTAGCAAGGCATGGCTATTAAATCGGATAACGAGAGACGTCTTAACTTATCCACTACCGGGGACGCCTGGTAGACATGAAATGAATAGAGGATGTGCATTACTATGCTATGTTGCTATGAGAAATGATTCGTTTTTTTTTTTAAATGGTTTTATCATTGTCCATGGAAAGCATGTGAATTGCGTATTAATCATTCATACGAGCTTTGGCTTATGAATTTTCCCACCTTTCAGGCAACGGGACGTAGAGTGGTGGCGTGCAACTCTTCTTTTGGTCACACTAAGTAGATGTTGGCTTGTAGATAGGGAGTTGTTTTTGGTGAGCATTTTTGTATGTAATATGCACAGCTCTGAGTGGTTTGCAATGTAGAGATCCTTGTAAAGACTTTTGGTTTGGCATATGTAATAAAATAGAATTTACTTCCGCTTGTCGTTAATTAAGTCCCTTTAGTCATTTGCTAATGAGGTGTTTAACTTTAATATGGCCTTAGTGATGTGATCACTGGCGCCTTGTTGTGACTAGAGCCTTTAGGGGCGGGCTAGGGTCGTGACAACTACAGCACTCTGGTCCGGGCGTTTGTCCTTGAAAAAGCATGACCAATGGGCAAAAAGCTGGAGTTTTTTTTTTTTTAGTTTTCTGTCGTTTTATTCTCTTTTTATGAAGGAGAAGTGAGATTGACGATACAAAAAGATCTGGGTCAAAAAGTCGTCCTTTCAACACAAAGAAGGCAAACAAGTTGTAATTTTAAAAAATGATAAAAAAAAAAAAGTTGTAATTTTAAAAAACGGAAGATATTTTAATTCTAGAATTAAGTAAAGCGATTTAGTCATAGCAAACACATTCTTAAATCTTAATATGTGGTAGGGAGGGATGTGGAATACTATCGCGGTGCCGCAAGGGCATTGAATAATTTTTTACTCGAAGGATTCTTCTTTTGCTAATAGGTACTGTAAATATTTTTGCGCTCGGTTAAATATGTTCTAGCATCATTAAACAACTCTTTATTAACCTCAATTCATTCAATAGGAACAACAAGTGACGCGAGAGCTCCTCTAAGTGTTCCAGTCAACGGATCTATTCTCGGAGGAATTTTCAATGCACTTGGTTTTGTTTTTTATCACAAAGTGTATCGCTCATATATAATCAAAAATGAAAAAAGATTATGGATTAGGGTGTCATTGTATTATGTACTTTTACAAAGGAAGTAAGGTTGACGATACAAAATGATCTAGGACAAAAGTCAATTTTTTTTAACACAAAGAAGGCAAACACGATTAGGGGTTCTAGCTCAGTTAGTCGTGTACCAATACTTAGGTGAGAAGTTCTGGATTCGTGTCGTTCTAATGGAACATTATCGATACCCCTTGTGGTAATATAACCTAACAACCAACAAGCATATTAACATTCTATTGTCTAGGGAAAAAAAGATGGAAGAAAGCAAACAAGTTGTAATTTTTGAAAACCAGATGATATTCTTCTCTTTTACAAGTAAAGCAATTTTAGTCACAGCAAACACATTTTTAAATTCTTAATACGTGGGCTACTGAAGTGCGCGCGGTCATACAAAATGTGTGGGTCCACCCCGTCAAAAACGAGTGATTATTCAGTGCTCTTGAAGCTTAGATCACCATGGGCGGTGCTCGAATAACACCACGCCATGGTCGTCTAGGAGTACCTAATAAATTTTCATCAATAATCGTGGTCTGGCAGCCCAATTTGACTAGAGCCAATTGTCAAGGGGAAAATGACGGCCAATGACGTGTTTTAATAATTAATATCAGCCAAGGACATTTTCAGTATTAACAAATGTTTTTAGCTTGTTCTTAGCAGATATTAATTATCAAAACACGTCTCGGGGCCGTCATTTTCCCATTGTCAAGAGCACTGGGCTAGGCCCAGTAGCTCGATCCATTGGGCCCCTTGATTTGATTTTGGTTTATTGCACGAACACCCCTTTGTCATCATCATCGTATTACTAAAACCATGCAGTGGGAAGAACACTCATGAGTCATGACTCAAGTACGATTTTATGAAAAAAATACTCAAAATACTAAGAGCAACTTTAATGAATTAGTATTTTGGTGCGTGAAGTGTTTTTTATTTTACAACAGGTGTATCAAGTGAATCTAATTTTATATGTTAACAGTGTGTTAATTTGGACAGTGAATGAGTATTATATTAATGTTGGTAAGATGTGATCTCTCTCTCTCTCTCTCTCTCTCTCTCTCTCTCTCTCTCTCTCTCTCTCGTGCTATTGACAGTCTTACAGATAACCTCAATCGTTAATTTTTGTTGGAGTTAACCACAAAATTACGTAACCCACTAGAGAGACCAATTTGAGTATAGTTGTTAATTAGTCAGATAATTTCTGACCTAAAGCTACTCATACCACAACCGCTAAAGATGCCCTAAAGGACCTAAAGTCATTCCTTTACTCATTATGATCTATACATCCCTTGACTATTATTCGATTTCTATTGAGTAGCTTTGTCAATTGTAAGACCATACAGTCAAACTCCTAAACCACTATTCAAAATTATCATGCTAGAGACATTCACAAGTGTGCACAGTTACTTGCACACACCCTCGCATAGTCGCAAGGATGGAATGACCCGAGCAATGCACTTGGAGGGATGCAATGTGTGAGTAATTATTTGCGCACAATTGTGTGTCACTGGAGTTTTTGTTCCTCAATAGCTTCTGTTCGATAAAACGGGTGGATAACAGTATGTCGGATTGCTAGTCTCGTTCCAGAACACCTTCTTAAAAAATAAGTATTTATTTCACATTTTCAAATTAAAAAATAATGTAAATGAAAAATAATTTTTCAATTTTTTTTTGTATCGTTTAAAAGATCACAATGAGATCTATCAAACAAGATCCATATTGCTAGAAAATTTATTTGCGTAAACACATTATTTTGAAAGGTGGGGATATGCAAATGATGAGTGAGGATGATTCTGATGATATTGAGAAATCTACTACTGGTTCAGTGCTTGCTGCCACTCATCCATCCTCTTCTACTCAAGGGACCACAAATCCATCCAGTATTCCTGTGCTATTTAATGTTCCTTCATCTAGTATCCCTAGGCAATTTCATGTTCCAATGATGTGATGTCACCACATTCTCAGTTTGTTGCTCAAGGTTCATATCAGTCACAATCTCAATTCATGCCTCAACAACAGCTATATTCCAGTCAGTTCAGAGGTTTTCCAAGATTTCCAAGGGAACCTATTACTGTTAGAATAGACCAACCAGTCTCACCTTTTGAACAACAATCATTTTCTGGTTTTCACATTTGGTGAGGGACTCTTTAGGGAGAGGAAGCCACATAACTTAGATAGGTTTACATGTAATTAACTTCCCCGATTCGTAACTTAGATACTGCATTACTTAGTAATCTTACACATGCTTATAAAATTCGCATCCTACACTAAGATAAATATGTCTCAAAAGGACAACCATACAAGTAGTTACTGCATGATCACCAACAAAAACGGTAATGCAAGGATAAATTAAGCAAAGCTCCTACTTGTCTGACCTCCACAGTATCAAGAACTCTCACGGCCTACAGCAATCAAATTGCTGCCTCCACTTCATCGTCAACTTCCTTAAACTTAATATACGTCGACAATTTATTTCTCACCTTCGGCTTACGAGACACCTCTCCGGCAACTTCCTCCTTTACTTCATCATCCTTTATCCGAACGGGCATTCCATCCCTGCACCATGAACATCCCCATAAATGTTATGTTTTTGCTTTATGGTTATTAGTAGTTATTCTTTATAGTACTTGTTGAGTAAGGAAAATTTATTTTTTTTTATTTTTTTGAGGTTTTATGGCAATAAGCCACTTTCTAAAGTGACTGGTAAGTCTCAGTCTCAAGAAACCCCAAACAAAAGCTTTCTGACTGGGAGAGTTCTACTCGAATTTTCAGTTGGAACAATTAACCAAAAAAAAAAAAGTGAGGGGGCCTGGCCCCACCCAACCCCTTAGCAGTTCTGCTATTGCTAAGCTTAAACTTGTTAAAATCCATCAAAATAACAACACTTGAAGTTACACTGATGGGATATAATTCGATAAGTTGAAGAGGCATGAACTAATGAAAAGAAAAACTGCAACTCCAAAGGTTGTAGACCACAGCTTAAATTATTCATCCATTTTCGAAAGGGAAATGATAGACTCCAGTAGTAAGGATCTAAGAAGCACGGACACTTAAGAGAAGGTGGCACATCCGTGTCTGACACATGTTGGACACCGACACTCCTCAGACATGTGTCCGATTACTCATTTTTTTCGTGTCCATATAAAAAATGAATATTTTAATTCAAAAATGTGTCCGACACCCTTTCTACAACGTGTCCGACACTTCTTTGGCTTCTACAACTAGAAATCAATTTGTGATCTAACACTTCTTAGACACTTGCTAACATGTGACTAGAAAAGATATCAAAATATGACATTGTTGAGGATTACTTCAGGATTCCTAACTGTGCCCATTTCTTTTTAAGATTTTCTCGAGTCCCATGTCAATGAAATTCTACGTAACTTGGTGTATCTTATGATCAATTTGCAACATGCACAGATGGTGATGTATATACACAAATATATATTTAGATAAATAACTGAACGTATCCTAACCGTGTCCGTGCCCTACATGTTAGAGAAATAACGTATTCTCGTGTCCGTGTCGTATTGTATCCGTGTCTCGTGTCCGTATCTATGCTTCTTAGGTAAGGATCCTAGAATGAGTTACGAACTTTGGAACTGTAATAAAAGCAGTTCTTGTACAAAGCGTACAAAATTGTAAGATTTCAATAGAAGATTGGCTCCTCCCTTTTCTTTAAATTCATTAGATACAGCGGCACCTTATGCTTTCGTCACCTCCCAAAAAACTAAGTTGCTAGCACCATTGAAGCTACAGTTCCCTTCCCCTCCCCTCCCATCACAAATAGAGCAAAACTGCAATTGCTCCCAGTTAATAACAACCCAACTAGGGGCGGAGCCAAAATTATGTTTTGGGTGGGCGCCGGAACTTGAACTTTTTTTACTTCATCCAGTGAGGAGAGATTTTAAAATTGCAGGGGATGCCGATAGAACAGATTCTGCAAGGATAATATACTTTGTACTTTCATGTATACAAGTACTACGTTTTAGCTTAAGCTCCACCCCTGAACCCAACCCTCAAAAGAGTTTTAGCTTTAGCTTAATATATTATGTACTTTTTTGTCATACGTTTCGATTTAGGTACCTTCAAGAGAATTGGTTTTGAAAAAACGAGTCAAGGAACCTCCATACTAGAATGTGTTCGCAGCTGAATCTGGAATTCCTTGAAATTTAATGATATCTAGTATTATCCACAATGTCTTTGAGAACAAAAACATAGTGATAGTTAAGAAGAGACTGACTTCGCGTTGTAGATCTTGGGAATTTGAGAGGTTCAAGCCATTCTAGATCTTGGGAATTCGACAAATTCTGCGTTATAGAGGTGTAGCGTCAGTGTATTCACTTATTGACGAAGTTAAGAAGAGATTGACTTTTTGGAAAAATAAGTGTGTGTCCAACGTCACAGGAAGGATTACTTCAGTAAAGTTGACTCTCTACAATATTCTTGTTGATTCCTATGCCACACTAGCTATCAATTGAATACCTTATGCCAGGGATAGTACTCAGATGCTTGGCCACACTTTTGTATGCAGCAGTGAGACTACCCATTCTAACCAAATTGGATTATGCATCTGCAGGTAAATTAAAGCTTCCCACTTATGGAAGCTCTCAAGTAAGTCTTGGTGCTGCTGGCATAAGGAATGGTAGGGGGAGATGATTACAGGCTAGGAGCAGGAAGGGTAGCTGGAGGAAGTAATAAGCATGAAGGCTGAACTTAGAAGCATTCTTCAAGGTCAAAGCAACTAGAGAACCAATGATTCACAGAAGAGTAGAAGTGGAGATAGAATCAGCAAATTGGTCAAGTTAATAACCAAAGATGGACAATGCCACTCACAAGCATAACGCTTTGATAGAAGACTACAAACTGAAGCTGCAAAGGACCAAAAGCTCCATAGACAAGTTTATGGATATACCGACATCTTATCTAAACTTGGATCAGAAGACTTTGTAGAAATGAAAGTTTTGCAAGAGCAACCGAAAAGAAGTACTCCCTCTGTCCCTTTTTAAGTGTCCTGCTTCGTAACTCCAACTTATTAAAAAGATATCATCATTACACATTTCACATCAACTTTTTCCTCCATTTTTCCTACTTACCCATCATCATTACACTTTTACTCATTAACTTTTCAAAATAAAATCTACTTTTAGGGACAAAATAGACAATACACCAACTTTTACCCCGCTAACTTTACAAAATGGACACTTATTAAGGGACAGCCCAAAATGGAATACTGGACACAAAAAAAGGGACGGAGGGAGTAACACCTATGTTTGAAGCTGGCGACTACTTGCAGAAATGCATTGTGTTTCTTCCCCATATAAAAAATCCTTATCAGCAATAATTATTAGAGAGAAAGGGTGGCAGGGATTGAAACCCCTGTGATGAACTATTTGAACCGTGTGACAATTCTAATTCACGATATTCATGAATTGTTTTGTGCAATATGGGGTTGTCATTTTCTTCTTTTGAAAGGGCTGTAATAGTGAGGGCACAAACCAGCAAAAGGTTCTAATGGGGGGTTGGCTGGGGGTTATTGGGTACAGGTTCCACCGTTTTGGTCTTGGGGTGCCTCTCATAGGAAGTGTTGTCCTTTTTGCTGATGCATTTATGTTTATTGTTCTCCTATTATCATGAAACCCATAGTTTTTGGAAACATAACTATATTGATACTTTGGCAAGAAAATCTTCTCATTACACTTACTTTGAAGAATTCCACGTGCAAAGCACGTGCAGTTTTGCTGGTACAGGTTCCACCGTTTTGGTCTTGGGGTGCCTTTCATAGGAGGTGTTGTCCTATTTGCTGATGCATTTATGTTTATTATTCTCCTATTGTCATCAAAACCCATAGTTTCTAGAAACATATATATATATATATATATATATATATATATATATATATATATATTGATACTTTGGCAAGAATATCTTCTCATTACACTTACTTTGAAGAATTCCATTTTTGCTGGTGTACAAAAATATGCGTTTATCTTCACTCATCATTATGCTATATGTATATAGTATTTCTCGTGAAGTTGTTCAAACTCGAAGTATGCACAACAGGTGATGTATTCAGCACAGAACAGAACAGAACTTGATTAAGGACCAAAAGGCCTAATCCATTACATCTAAAACAAGAACAGACAAATGAAGCCTAAACTTACTCAACTTCCTATCCAATGTGACGGTGTGGCTTGAGGCTATAACCAGACAGCCAGTGACCTGCACCAAATGAGGTTTGAACTTTCTGATGTCTTAACACTACGTCCATCAAAATATCTGATCATTTGAGGATCATAGGAACAGCAACAAGATTCTTCTTCTCTCTCCTTATCCAAACCAAAAGAGAAAAAGAAAAAAAGGCCCATGCTTCCACCCTTCTATATCATAATACGTTACAAATGAAAATTTCAAATGCAATACCTTCACTTTCACTCCAACTTCCAAACCTGTAAGTTGTGTGAAGTGGGCACAGTACGATGCTTATGATTAAATTTACTACAACATATGAAGAATACCCCTCTCTGGTATGTTTCTGCAGGAAAATAACTAATCAGATTTTCCTCGCAAAATTAAAATGCATAAACTAAATGATCGGTCCGCCCGCCCACCTGTTCTTATCATGCATCATCTTATCATGCATCATCGAGAATCGTTTCAGAAAGTATCATTGAAATCCTACTACAAGAAAGCACAAAGAAGCCAAGCAACTAAAAAATATCCACTCAAGGAGGCAGGATAAGAAAGGAGCGGATGCAAACTTACAGCAGGAGGCCATGCCCCGTGAGGGCAAGTGGCTGATCAACAATATAAGCAAAACTCCACATGATGGATCCCTTCAAGTCGCCCATTATGCTATCGGATGTTCCAGGAGGAGGACGGACAAGTTTAGAAACTCGAAACTTGGCGTAGCGAACTTTGGTGCGGCCGCTCCTACGACCAGTATCGAGGGTGAAGAAACAAAAATCCTTCCCTGCCAAATGAACCAATAGTGGCTCTCCGCATAATCCCTTGCCCACTCCAAGCCTGGAACCCTTGATTTTGCCCCCGGAAGTGCAACCGGGTCTTCATATTGGTGGCTACGAGATACCCGTTCCATGTGTAGTACATGTAATTGCCAACCCCAATTGGTTTGAGGCCACTGCTGCACACAGACCAGGCTAGTTATTCCCAAGTGCCACTGTTGACATGGTAGGCGCAATGGGTAGCTTTACCACTAAACAAAATCTTCGTATCTGAAGGGCTGCCGTAGGCTGCAATGGAAAGCTCGCTGCAAACATATTCTTCTTCGTAATCGTCATAGTTGAACGGTGGTGGAGGTAGACGCTCCCATTCGTTTTTTATGGGGTCATATACTTCCCCCCATGGCCCCCAAGCTCTTATCCACTTCCCCAACTCACTCTCCTTCCCCAAGTCATAATTGCCACCAAAAACATAAATCTTACCTTCAACAGCTAGAGCTCCACCTCTACATCTGGGAGTCAGCATCTTAAGGCCTTTCTTCCAGCCCCCATCAGCTTCAGCTCCGCCACTTCTTTTGTTATTGGCAGTCTCGAAATAGTAGACATCGCGAGATAAGAAACCTTCATTCTCACCGCCGAGGACGTAGACAGCGGAGCCAAGAGCAACAAGCATTTTCCCGCTGGGAAACCATCCCAGCTTCAACGGAGTGATTCGCCGTAGTGGAGGGCCGTTGTGTTCTTTCCCCCCCTCAGTACCAAGGTCGCCGTTTCCTTCCTTGAACAACTCAATGCGGCACTTTTTGCAAAAATTCCTATCCTTAGAACTCTTCTCGTCGAAATCGACGGCATACAACATCGGACCAAACCCGTTAGTATGATAGGAAATCATGCAAGGAGTTCTCACCCTATCCTCCAGCTCCGACCTTGATGATGTTCTAGAGCTGCTTGACCTACATCTTTTCAACCCTCTTCCTCTTCCTATTTCACCTTCTCCAGCAGCTTTCTCCATCCCCACCCGACCACTCATTCTTCTTCTTCCTCTTCCTATTTCTCCTTCTCCAGCAGCTTTCTCAATCCCCATCCGACCACTCGTTCTTCTTCTTCGCTCACGTTTCGCTCCACCCCCAACTTTCTAGGGCTTCGAAGGTTTTGAGATACAATATATAAAACTTTGGAGAAGATACGTGGTATCTGCTAGGCGAATCTGGTCGTCCATTTTGGTTTTTGACGGCTCAGATTTAAAGAGTATATTGAGGTGAGAAGAGGGAGAGTGTTTCAATCTGAACCGTCCAATATATTTTTGGACGGCTCAAACGTGATGTTCAGACATCACGTTTGCCGACTAACGGGTTCAAACGTGATGTTCGAACATCACGTCTGCCGAGTAACGTGCTATCCACCTGGCATCCAAAAATTTCTCAAAACTTTGGATACACACCACCTTGTGAAGGATCCATTTGAAAATCCATTTTGTTTTAAAAATCACCGTAAAATATCAACTCAACTAAATATTAATAAGAATAAGAGTTTAATGTATTCTTCACTCAATTTGTTGACAAAAAGTTGAACGAAGAATCGGCCATGCCCTAGCAATATTTGACTGAATTGATTTTTTTACAATAATTCTTTTAAAAATTATTTCAAATATATTAAAGATTATTATTATTTTTTTTTTATGAGGCTCCAAAATGAGTCTCCCACTGCACAGTGTGTATAAGCCTAAGATTCATATCCGCCCCTTCTAGACTTGGCTGGCCCATTACCTGGCTTGGGTACGTGAGCAGGGATGAGCCACACAAGGCCCTGATTCAATTCGGTGACGCCTGGCCTACATATTAGAAGCCCGGTCCGACTTTGCCTAATAAGCACAAAATCCCTAGAAACAAAAGGACCAGTTAGCTCTGTTGGCCTATTTTTTGGCCCACTTTGATGATTAAAATGTTCACTTGTTAGATTTCGTCAAGACCATTAATCACATCAAAAATCAAATTGATTGGATATTATTTGATATACAATTTCAACACATTTCAAACTTTGATGTCAATGCGACTCTCCTTCCACCCTATTTAGTTCATGTGGATAGTATTTACCTTCCGTTCAAAAAAAGATGCTGAAGTATTTACAAGTTCGTTGATAGTCCAAATCTTCCACACTCTCTCTTCTTTTTTTTCATAACTCAAGAGTCCAGGTGATGCAACTGAACTATTTAGAATATATATATACTAGTGCTAACCCGTGCCTACGGCACTATGCATCCTGATTGAAAGGGGATGACAGTTGTGTGATTTAGGTGAAAACCATGGGCATTTAACCGGAAAGTGAGAGAAAGCACTATAGCCTTTAGATCAAATGAATCTAAGCCATTCTAATAACTTGTCCCCACACCTTTCTATTTTATACTCCCTCCGTTCCTTTTTTAGAGTCCAGTATTCCATTTTGGGCTGTCCCTTAATAAGTGTCTATTTTGTAAAGTTAGTGGGTAAAAGTTGATATATTGTCTATTTTATCCCTAAAAGTAGATTTCTTTTTAAAAAGTGAGTGAGTAAAAATGTAATGATGATGGGTAAGTAGGAAAAGTAGAGGAAAAAGTTGATGTGAAAGGTATAATGATGATGTCTTTTTAATAAGTTGGAATTACGAAGCAATACACTTAAAAAGGGACGGAGGGAGTAATAGAGATGGGGCCGGTTTTGCTCAAAAAATATTTGACACAACACTAATCGGAGCCGTTCAATTTGTTTAAAATACGTTTTTAAGGGGTCTGTAAAAAATCAACTCATTCAGATATGGGTAAAGGCTTGATCAGTTCATTCAATTTTATGCTGTCAAATTTGATAGGATCCAACTGAATGAACCGATCAAGCACTTACCAATATCTGAATGAGTTAATTTTTACGGAAACCCTTAAAAATATGCTTTAAACAAATTAAACGGCTCTGATCATTTGCATGGAACTTCAAAATGGGTCCCACAAAAAACTTATGTCAAATATTTTGTGAGCGGAACCGACCCCTATATATATATATGCACAAGGTTTCTCACGCCTGGTATTGTTTCGTTTGGAGTATTGATACTGTAATAGTAGAATTTGTTTTTCAAGCAGTCTGCATATATTTAAAATATTTCTTTTTGAAAATGAAAGAGAACAAGGCATATTGGTTGAATTTGTTGTTCATTATTTATTTGCGTGTGCTGAATGTTTGAGTCATGTCTTCAGGCACAGACATGCCCTAGTGTTCCTTTATAGGCCCCTTGTGGATATACAGTCCGGATCAAGTTCACACCTCTTTCGGTCCGCACCGCCCGCATCTCCCCTTTTCCGATCAAATTTCAATAACCCGAGCCGCTCAATATGATCAGAACGTGATTTTAAGGATACCTGTGAGAAATCGACAAAAAAAATGATCGGGAAGGGCTTCATCTGAACAGTTTTTTGTTGAACGGTTTAATAAAAAACTACTCAAATCAAGCCTTTTTCGGTGTTTTTTTTTTTGCCCATTTTACATGAGTACCCTTAAAATCACGTTCTGAACACATTGAACGGCTCGGATCATCGAAATTTGATCGGAAAAGGGGAAGTGCGGACGGTGCGGACCGTAAGAGGTGTGGACTTGATCGGGACTGATGTGTGTGTGTGTGTATATATATCGGGGCGGTTCTGAGAATGTCTATAAAAACATCTCAAACCTCAATCTCATAGTTTCCAACCAAATTTTTATGATCCGAACCGTTCAATATGTGCATAATGTAATTTTAATGGTGCCCGTGAGAAATTAGCAAAAAATGACTAGAAAAAGCTTGATTTAAGCAGTTTTTATTTGAACCGTCTAATAAAAATGGTCATTGTAGCATTGTTGCTCGCTGATTTTAGTATAATTCCTGTTAAATTTGTGAATTCAAAATTTTAAGAACACTAATGTGTGGTGGAGACGTCTCTAGCTTGAGCACTATGAGCTGGGGTTGAGGTATAAAGGGACCCAGTGGACCCCTCCTAACTTCTAAAAAAAATATTAGAAAAAAAATTTCCCTTCTAGTACTTTTGAACAAATAAAACAAACCTTTCATTCTCCATCTATCGTTTTTGACGACTTGTGAACTCGAGGACTCCTATTGCTGTTCATTTGTTCTTTGATTGAATCGGCTCGATATTACTCAAATTAATCGGCTTGAATGTTCAATTTCAGCAGACATGTAATTGTATATATCGAAAGAGAAATTGCGATGCAATTTAGTTTAGAATCAATCAATCTTAAATGATCATTTTCGAGATTTTAAGAACATGTCTGTTTCACTTTGATAAATTATTAAACAACTTTGTTCTATTTTTATGGATAATCATTTTTGAAAAATGTATTTTGACTTATCCTTTGACTATGGAATACAAGTATAGTGGTAATCATTTTTTTGTTTTTTATTAATCAGCAAAGAAAGGATTTCATACCATTAACAATGATACAAAACAGAATCCCTGTAGTGATATACTAGGGAGCATTATGCACAAATGATAGTATCTCGCCTATCACTATATCTTAACTCACTTTTTTTTTTGAAAAATAAAAAGAAAAAAAAAACCAACGTTGATAAGATACTAACAAAACACCCAAAGGAAATCTAGCCCAAACACCAAAACTTATTTATTGAGTAAGAAATAGAGAGATGTTTGACTTTTTTTTTTTCTGTTACGACTCGGCCCCCAAGATTTGTAATCCTAGCTTCGTCATTGACTACGTGACAGTGACAGTGACAGTGCTTGGTGTTACACGAGCAAATAATAATTTTTTTCACTTGTATTATCTCCAAACCGACGAGGATTAAAGAGCCGTAGGAGATTGACTTATCTATAACGCCTTATTTTTTTATGGTAAATAAAGTTGCATTAAAAATAGAAAATAATAAGTCTAGGGTGTAGCCCCCCTACAAGGTCTTCATGAATCTGGAACGTAAAATAAGAGGACATGAAGAAAAGAGAGATGTGTATACTCCAGTTGACTTGGCGAGCAAATCTGCATGCACATCCATTGCCATTTGCTTCTCTAAACACCAGTAATTATTGAACTACACAAATTTACACAAACATTTTACACACACTTACATCTTTTGGTAGGTTTCATATATACTGGATGTGCAGTGTGTGTAGGTCTCAGTGTGAATATGAGTGGTTCGATTATTTGTGTAAGCATTTATGTAAGTGTTTGTGGCTATAGAATGATTCTTCTAAACACATGCTTGATCGAGGTTGATAATTAGTCTTTTAGGTAAAACAACAAATGTACGTCTTGCTTTTTTGTTCAAGAAAATATGAATTCCCTAATAAATCCATGTTTATATATATATATATATATATATATATATATATATATATATATATATATACACACACATAAAAATTTACATTTTGAATGCCCTTTTTTTAGGGAATTGATTTTACCACTCTCCTTTTTAACTATATATTTACACTCTTTTTTTTTTTTCCTTTATTGGTGTGAATTGACTATATTGCCTCTTCATATGTGTAAAAGTGAATTTATGAAAGGGTAACAAAGTAAATTTACATAAATAAGATCGAAAAAGGAAGTGTGAAAATCACTATCCTTTCTTTATCACTGTAGTATTCTTCCAAAAAAAAAAAACGCTCGGGCACTCTTGTTCTTCTTTTACAGCCCCTTTAGGTTGAGGGATTCCATAAGAAAAGACATTGTACTGGTTTCTAGCCAAATTAAATGGATCGAGTACTTTGGTGAAAAATTGAGAGAAAAGTACAAATATGAAATTTTTTGATTGGCTCTTCCCTATCTTACCATAGCAAAATGGTGAGATTGGGTAAAAAGGACTCCCTTTTTTTATTCACCATGTCTTACGATTCAAGAGGGCTGGTAATTTCTGCTCGAGCCTTGCACATGGTAATTACTGACTTCAATAACCTGGAACGTAGATCGTACCGGTACAGGGAGCGGGAACAAGAACGTGGCACACCACATGTCTAAATTGTGGAACATGCTAGGGGTAGATTTTTATAGATAACGAAATCAAAACTTATCCTTCCAAGGGATGAACATCCAGTAAAAATAAGCAGTATTTTCCAAATTACATTTCTAGGAACATGCGTGATGACCACATTTTTACATTGTCTGTCACCAAACTTCCATTCTCTCTAGATTTTTAAATTAATAAGTTAAAAAAATCTGCAAAATATTACAGATATATTTGGATCGCTATATTTACCGTTTTGGAAGGAAAGTGACCATGTTTTGCAATATTATATGAAAACGTAATCCACTTGGATAGCTGTCGGCAACATAGCTTAATTAGGACCCATGTACAAAAGAGATGTACCGTGATGATATTAAAAACTAAAAAAATTGAACCGGCTGAAAAAAAATAAAAAATATAGCAGTTTGGTCTGGTTTTTATGAAGTACCGGTTCGATTCGGTTCGATTTTCTTTTTAGGCTAATTTTGATTTTGGTTTCGATTCCAGTTGTGTTGGAAAAGAACCGATTGCAGACCGAACCGAACCAAATACTTATAAAGGTTTCCATTCTACATGTATGTGGTACACCTAATAAAATCCCTACACAAGTAATGAAGTAATCTTAAGGCCCCGTTTGATAACCTTCTTAAGCCTTGCGATTGGTAGTCCAATCCCAATGGACTCCTAAACCCTTGTTTGGCAACCCAAATAGATTCGGACTAATAATCGGATGAGTAGTGTGGCCTTTAGGGGAATACCCCTTGAGACTTGATATTGGTAATCCAATCCCAAGTAGGTTAATGCCAAAATACAAAGTTACAATTGGACTAGTAATGGAAGCTACTTAGCATAAGGGCAAAATGAAAATATATACTATCAATCCAATCATATTCAATGGAAACAAGCATGGTATTAATAATATCATCATCTAATTTTATCCCAAACAAACATATTTATTATCAATCTATTCTCATTACTAATCCATTCTCATTATCAATCTCAACCATAATTTCATATTCTTACGAATCTCATCTATCTATCACTGTTACCAAATGGAGCCTAAAATCTCAACAGAAAATGACTGGCCAGTCCTAGATTTCGAGTTTGTAGCCCACCAAATCCTTTGCTCTATATGTGCAATGCCATATAGGTCCTGTGGGCCCTCCTAAAAAAAACCCGCGCGCTGTACCTATTCTTGCCCGGTTGCCCCACTTTAATGCACACTTCTGACTTGGCCTATCCAAGATAAGTGCTCTCTCTCTCTTTCTCTCTCTCTCTCTCTCTCTCTCTCTCTCTCTCTCTCGCCCCTCTCTGCCTCTCTCTCTCCTTTCTTCCTTTCTCCTACTTTTTTTTTTATTTAAATCTATTATTAATAGAAGTAGTTTTTTTTTTTGTAAACAAGCATTTTTTATAAAATTTATATTTTTAAAATTTACTTGGCAAACTATATTAAACAAGACTAATATTGGGTGTAAAATTATGATAGGCAGAATGATTTTCTTTAGGTGTAGACTTTTTTTTCGTTTTACACTATCAAATGCTAATAAAACGTTAGAATGCTTAACTCTATTAGTTGTAAATTTAAACTGTTAATTAATATTATTAGGCTGTTAATTAACACTATTAATATTTAAATAAACATTGTTAATTCTATATTTAGACTGTTAATTAACAATTTAAACACAATTAGTTATTAAATAAATATTATTAATTGTGAATTTAGACAGTAAATTATAAATTTAGACAAAATAAAATGGACATTGAAAAAGAAAATTTTATTTTTTCACAATTTTATATTCAATATTGATCTCATTAGCTAGATCTCTATGAGTAGATTTCAAATATATAAATTTTGTAAATAATAAATATGTACAAAAAAGTTATAAAAAGATTTTACGGAGTAAGATTTTTGAATTCAAAAAAGAAGAGAGAAGAAAATGATTCTCCGTAGTAGTAGAAGAGCGAGATGTAGTGCGCCTGAAACCAAGGAGAGGAGAGAGAGAACATTACATCACTGTGTCAATCCCAGTCTTTTTGTTTTCCAACTCGAGAGGAGAAAGAGGGAGTGGGGTGCGCGTGTTACAGTCTTACAGACGGAGGAGAGAGAGACAAAGAGGAACAGTGCTTGCGCGAGGTCAAATAGGACTTTGTGGACAGATATTTGTGCCCAAAGACCTAATGAGACATTTTTCATTCACATAGGATCGGGCGGAAGAATCCCCACCCGAGACCTAAAAGTAGACAAGACACCAACTGAACACCAAAAAAATCCCACAGAACCTCAACATAAACCGCCAAAAATCTAAACGAACCTCACACCCTAAACCTAAACCCCCATCAACAACAAACCGAAAAGCCAAAGATCCAAACAGACTTAAAAAAAAAAATCAAAACCAAATGATGAAACTGGAAAAACCCAATCAAATGAAACCGAAGGGTAAACGGTTCGGTTTCGGTTTGGATTTACATAAACCGATAACTTCGGTTTTGGTTCCAAATTAA
The DNA here is from genome assembly GCF_030253575.1 of Rhododendron vialii. Taxonomy (NCBI): domain Eukaryota; kingdom Viridiplantae; phylum Streptophyta; class Magnoliopsida; order Ericales; family Ericaceae; genus Rhododendron; species Rhododendron vialii. The sequence goes on along the minus strand of NC_080558.1, from coordinate 7,345,863 downwards.
AAATCCCAAAAACAGAACTAAATCGAACTGAACTAAACCTTTAACACCCCTAGTATTGTAGTGGCCTACTGGACACTTTACTACGAAAATAAGAACTTCAAAAAGGGGAGTGATTTTGTCACTCATTTTTTCGCTAATGGCACTCTTCTTTGTGTCTCTATTAGGTGATTTGTTTTGTAAGAAAATAAGAGTGCCGTTAGAGAAAAGATGAGTGGCAAAATCGATCAATTCCCCTTCAAAAATTTGAAACACTCTTTTTCCTAGCAGGTACTAGACTTTTTGAAAAAGAAACGTAGTTAAGTGTTGCTTGCTTTTTGTAGCAAGCGGCTTGCTGTGCTGTGCATAGAAAACCAGAAACAAAAGGAATACTTGTTGGGTCGTTTTAAGCAAAAATCCCTGCACGGCTATGTTGTTTTGATTCTGTATTGACTACAGAGGGCATCATGGATACTAATAATCCATAAAGCAGATAGTAACTCCATACCAACGGTAAAAAATGTGGTTCTAAAGACCACCAATGGTTGACCAAAAAAGAAAACCACCTATGAGTACATATACCTCTTTGCGATCCATTTCGGATTCTACAAAAATAATTCTACTCACTCATTTTATTCAAAATATATTGTTAAGGTCCCTATAAAATACTTCCTCCGTCCCTATTTAATTGCAAGTAAAAGTTGATGAGAAAAATATAAAATAGAGGATAATTTTGGAAAAAGAAGATAAAAGTTGATGTGAAAAGTGTAAAATGAAGAAAAAAGTGTAAAGTGGAGACGAAAATTGACTCCTAATTAAAACTGCATGTTTTTCAAACTGTGATATTTAAAAATGAACGGAGGGAGTAGTGAAGAACATTTTGGACAGAGATTGGTTGGCAACTAGGAATTGACAACCGTATGGAGAGAGGGGCCTTAAATATGGAGCGATCCTTCTACCACTATACTCATTCACACACCCACACTCACAAAAAGGTTGGAGCCCATATACACTACACATCCAATATGTGTGGGCCACATTCTTATTGTAAGTAAGAATGTGTGAATGGATGTAATGTTAGAATTATTGTATATAGTGTTCATCGCCTTGTTGGATAGCGATGTCCTTTGGTGAAGGAGTAGTAAAAAAAAAATTAAGATAAGAATGGTCATTGGGGTAGGTGTGCTGAGAAATTGTAATTTTTGAGTAGGTATTTGTTACCATGAGAGGTAACTAATCAGTGGGAAATTTCATTTTTGACGGGTGAAATGAAACAAAATAGAAAAATGCATGTACAAAAGTTCCTTGCACACAAGGGTCTGGTAAGGCCATCCACAGTGGTATAATCAAAAAAGGATAACCAAAAGTTGACACATCAGCTTTTGATTATTCACTTAAGAGGTTGTTAAGTTTAACAATGTTAAGCTTCACTATGGTCACTTTTAGTTCATAATCAAAATATGGGGTTCACTACAATTTCACTCTCTCTCCTTCTCTGTTTCTTGTCATTCACTTCCCTCTATTTACGTTTTTTATGGGTTAAAATATATCGATTCCTTCTCTTAATTTTGAAAAAAAAATCGATGACTTTCTTCCCTCATATTATGATTTTTCCTTTTTTTTTTCTTTTTTTGGAGGGGGGGGTTAGAAACAGGAAAGAAGAGTGAAACACCTTAATCCGGCGACGATGTATTGAATTGTAGATGATCGAGAGATATGATTTTCACTTTTGAAGGAAAAAAAAGAGAAATAGTTTGTTGGCGAAGTGAAAAAGATATAAAGTAGGCGAAAAAGCTTGGCTACATAAAAATTTTATTCTTCAATTTTATTTTTTAATTAAAAAAAAGAGTATGCAAAGAAGAGAAGAAGAAAATATTAGTTGAAACACGTGTATACAAATTTTGGAACTAGTTAACATATGTGGTGTAGGATCCACAAATTTTGATTATTGAAAAAGGTTGCTAGTTTTGATTATCCAAAGCCCAAAGTTTGATTATTTCTAAGGATGTTGTTAAGTTTGATTATACCATTGTGAGCAATCTTTTGCACCAATATTGTTAACTTTAAAAACAATTGGCATTTGATTATACCACTGTGGATGGCCTAACCTTTTGAGTTTGGGTATAATAATGTTAGGGACACATTAATTTGTCACATTCCAATTATATTTCTCTCACATGTATATGTGTGAAAATTTCGCAATAAATGTGTAGATCTGACATGTATATGAGAGAGGTATAATTAAAATGTGACAAATTAATGTGTTCCTAACATTCACCTCTTCATTTCCCGAAAGGAAATACGTTTAGAGCATCCGCAATGGGAATAATCAAAATCGATAACCAAAATGTGCTACGTCAGCATTTAATTATCCATTTAGTTCATAATCAAACCTAACAAACTTGATCTCCACATTGGTTATTTTTGTATCCCTATAAAAAAAAACCCCCACAATACGCAATGCATTTATGTCCAATTGCAAACGAGTTCCAACCACGCACCCGACCACACCAAATTATTTATCTCGATGAGACGATTCTAATGTGAGGTGTTTTTTAATTTTTTAGTTTTGAATTTGGTTATTGAGTTTTGGTTATTGGTAAAAGTTGTTAAGTTTGGTTATTCAAAGGTCAAAATTTGATGAGTTGTTAAGAGGTTGCTAAGTTTGGTTATTACAATATAAGCACTTTTTTAAACAAATATTGCTAACTTTAGTAACATTTTAATTTTGATTATTACATTGTGAATGCTCTTAGGCATAACTTGGAAAACACGTAGCCAGCGGCCATAATGATTGTGAATGATGGCCCACACTGCCCGATTTCCCCGATTTTTCTTCATTTACGGCTCCGAACAATCAGAAAGTCTACGCTTACCGACGAGGTTTCCTGATCGGAATCCCGATGCCTCGCTGGGCACACTCCGGCCACCGGACGGCAGATCCGATCCGTCCAAAGATTCTAAAAAAAAAACCGAGTGGTTGATTGCGGGAACAAACGGCATCCGACGTGTGTAAATGGCCGATCCAAACAATCCATTTTTGTGTTTGGATCGGCCAAAAATGGAGTGTTTGGATTGGCAAAAAATGAAGTGCTTGGATCGGCCATCTACACACGTCGGATGCCGTTTATTCTCTCTCAAACCCACTCGATTTTTTTTTTTGAATTTTTGGATGGCTCGGATCAGCCGTTCGGTGGCCGGAGTGTGCCCGGCAGGGCGTCAGGATTCCGATCGGGATTATTCCCGTCGGAAACTGTAGCTTCACTGCCGAACAATTTCACACGTCCATCGATAATTAATGGTAGAGATATCTTTTCAAATTTTGGCTGGTAAAAATTGATTTTCAGTTTAGATCATCCAAAATACTTTTAGATGCGCGAGATTGAGCTCCGTAAATATCCGTAGAATTGTTATAGTATTAATATCTCCCATGGTTTGGTTCATTGGCGGTTTGGTTTAGACAGTTTAGGCGATTTGAGGATCGGTCCATCCGCTAGCTAGGCAACCATAATACTTATAATGTGTTGTATAATTTTTACGAACATAAATAATAAGTATCTTTCTTTTTTTTTTTTTCCTTCAGCTATAAAATTCTCCAATCAAATATCATTTTTTCTCTATTGCTACCATCTAGTGACAGAAAAAACAAAAAAACAGTGGAGAAACAGGAAACGAAATTGGACCAAAGCACTTTTTTTCCTCCAACTTCGCCACTATCAACTTTTACTAAGGCTCCATTTGTTTCGACGTAAAATATTTTAAAATGTAAAATATTTTTTTAGAAAATAAATTTTAAATTTTTATTTTTCGATGTTTGGTAGGTACTTTCAGAAAATAGACAAAATAGTGTAGAGAGAGGAGGGCTTATACGGTGGAGAGATCTGAGAATATTTGAATTGAATGTAGGTCAGGACTGACGATCGATGAAATTGAGCAGTGAGAATTGCAGTAGATGGCAGCGAGTTCATTTCGGAAGATAACTTACGGAAAATTTGAGGGTAAGTCATTTTCATCCAATTGATAGATTCATTTTTTACACAATCAAACACCGAAAAATAGATAAAATATTTTATCAGAAAATATTTACACACAAACAAATGGAGCCCAAGCCTTCTGTTACTCTCAGCTGGTCATAATCAGCATAAACCAAGAAGCATAACGGGTGTTTGGGAGTCCCATTTTTTACTATTTTTTAATTATTTCTTTTTACATTTCTGACTTTTTAGATTATAGTGACAATGTATTATTGAATTTTTTATACATCTCCCCCTACTTTTCACTTTTGCTCTCTAACTCAAAATTTGAAAACTCATTTTGCTAAAATGTGTTTTTGAAAGAGGCTGCCAAACACCCATAAATTGAAAAGAGGAAAATGAAAAGTAAAAATTAAATGGGGTTGCCAAAAAAAAGTGCTAAATATAAAAATTCATTACCATAGCCATTAACCTAACAAGCATTACCATAAGTCATTAACAAGGTTGGTAGAAAATGTTCTATATCGGTACCAACTAATGACTATCACATAAGTTTTTTTTATTTTTAACAAGGTTAATATACGAAGTTCTCTTCTTCTTCTTTTTGCAAAATATGTATTATTGTGCTAATTTTTTTAATAAAAAAACATAATATTTTCAATGTCAAGGTCGGTAGAAAAAATATTTTTTTCAACTCGAAGTATAACAAAATTAATTTTTTAATTACACACATGCGGTGGACTTGTGCGGTGAGCCTAGACTTTCTGGTGTGCAAATGGTGCGATCTACTGGGCCAAAGTAGAGATGAATCCATACTCCAAGGGTAAAAGTGTAGTTACTCCAATAAGGAGTACTACTATGTATGAGGGAAAGGATTTTCGCACCCTCTTTTTACCCAAGTACACTTTAATCTTTGTCTTTATTATGAGAATGTTACATAAATGCCCTTACATCTTCCATACACTACCCTAAGAAAAAGGATATTTTTGTAGTTTTACATACCAAGAATAACAAATACTCCAAAAATGTCCTAGTATATATATTAGTAGTTTTCCAGCTGTCTGATTGTCCTACCATTTCTTGCACCCCAGTGTACTGCAAGAGAGAGAGAGAGAGAGACGAGAGGAATATCGCCATTTCCCTTCCCTTCCCTTCCCTTTCCGGCCGTTTCTAGGGTTACGGCGGTGGTCCAACCGGCAACGATGAAACCCAACACTCCCTCCTTCACTCTCACTCTTCTCGTTTCCTTTTCCGTCAGCTTCTAAAGAAATGGTGGTGGTTCTTTAGTGGAGTCCGGCAACGACGAAACCCAACGCTCCCTCCGTCAGTCTCACTCTTCTCGTCTCCTTTTCCGTCAGATTCTAGAGAAATGGCGGTGGTTCTTTAGCGACGGTGGTTCCCTCTAGTTTTTCTCTCTTCTCCTAGCTAGCTGGCTCCTTTTTCCGGACGGTTTTAGTATACAGAAGAATCGATTGGCCTTGAGTCCAAACTTCAGGTAAATACAGCTTAAGGATATCATTGAATGTATTTTTGGGTTGTGAAAATATATATTCATATTGAGCTCAATCAATCGCTAGATCTAGAGGGTCATGTTATGATAATGGGCCTCCTCTGTTCTTAATGTATGTTGCCATTTTTTGAGTTTATTTCATTTTGTAAGTGATATTAAACTCGATGGCTTGTTTCTGAATGGCTTTGAGTCTACTTTTTCATTCATAGGTTGCTTGCTTCCTTTGAGTTTTTTACTGATTCATGAGGCTTGTGCTTGGTTGCAGTTTCCCTCCTCCTTTTTTTTCCTGGTTGAAGCCTGTCGGGAAGGTTGTCGAATGTTTGGAAAACAAATAACAAACACCTACAATAAAGTAGTTGGGTTCAGAATTTCCATATTCCATAAGGATTTATAATGCTCACATTATCATTGAATTTGAAATTTGAATACGTTTGTTTTAGTGTATCCAAAGAATCAATCATTTTCTTCATGTTTTAGTGCCTTCGTGTACCACATAAAAATAATAATGTTTATTATTATTTTTATGTGGTATGCAAAGGCACTAAAACATGAAGAAATTGATTGATTCTTTGGATACACTAAAACAAACGTATTCAAATTTCCATGAAGGTTTCCATGATAGTTCCCCCTTCGTGGAGATATCGAATGGCCTTCGAGATGCCCCTGTCAACAATCACTTTTATTGGTTACAAAAAATGGAAAAAACAAGAATGAAAGAAATGTTGTAAACAAGAACAAAAGACTTACTTGAACACTTGTTGGTAAGTATTCGTCATCTCCAAGTACTTTGATTGATCCTGGTTGAGAGTCCACATGCATGTTTGACTGACTCTTTTGTTCAACCATGCTTCAATGGAAAGTGAAGGGATGCGCTCAACCACTACCGTATATGTTTCATTTGTGTTCTCATATGCGAGGAATCTGGGAGTTGACGGATGGTCAAGAGATGCCAGCAAGTTGCCAATTTTTATAGCTTCATCATTCGCCTGGAAGACGAGAAAAGTCACCTCAATTGGTATCTTGGTGTCCCACTCATTCGAACCGTACCATGTGCCATTGAACATACGCCAAGGTACGCGCTACTCAACTTCAGTCGAACAAAGAATGGGAATAGATCTTGTAGGTTGCTCCATAGAGGCTGTCAATACACACAGAAAAAGAAAATTGTGAACAATCATCTCACATGTGAAAAAAAAGAAGAGCAAAAGAAACAACCAAGTAAAAAAGATGTCAATTCGCAGTAACGATATGACTCAAATATTGTTTGGAGAAAGGGATTGTCACAGTATGATGAAAACATGGCAAACCAATTTATGACAGATTACGAAGACTTGGCCTCAACTATCACAGCCAAGAAAGAGAACTATCAATATCTAGAGGAGGCAACATGTACTGCAATTCGCGAGTTGCAAAGCACTGATACTTAGAAATTTTAAAAACAATGGCAATTTAAGTCAACAACAAAGAGGGCCAATTATAATTTCAAGTCTTCAACCCTTTGTCAAAATTCTGGAAGGTAGTAATTTCAGTGCAAAAGGCCAGAGATGGATTCAATTCTGAGTAGTGCTCTGATGTCTCATTGATGGTTTGGGGAGAAACCACCAAAACCTATTTTTCCAAGGTTCAAAATGCTTTGAATAGATGAACAGATATATCGAAAACAATCATCAAAAAATCCCGACGTAAAGAATCCATAGTACTAAGTATCCACGAAATTCAAAACAGCCACAAAATAACAAAACCCCAATTATGTTTCTGGTACACATTTTCGTAACTACACCTTAAATATTCTTAGCTCTGATCACCAACATATCAACATGGAAAAGCCACTAAGTTCATGCTACAATTCTCAAAGCTCAGTTGCATGCAGGTCCACCATTTAAGAAAGGAATTCAACATGCAAAGCAACACAACCAAGGAATACAGAGACATGCAAAGCAACACAACCAAGGAACATAGAGACATTGCATGAATATAAGAACCAATTGATGGCTTTTGAAGAATCTTCACATAACCTACGCAGAATAAAAAATCAACTGTCCAACACCAACTGACATGAAGAAAACAGTTCAAGAATTCGTAAGTGAGGGTGTGGAAGGAAAAGACAAATCGATCTGGGGGATATCCCTTCGCAAACAACAAATCCACCTTGGCGTATGTTCAATGGCACATGGTACGGTTCGAATGAGTGGGACACCAAGATACCAATTGAGGTGACTTTTCTCGTTTTCCAGACGAATGATGAAGCTATAAAGATTGGCAACTTGCTGGCATCTCTTGACCATCTGTCAACTCCCAGATTCCTCGCATATGAGAACACAAATGAAACATATACGGTGGTGGTTGAGCGCATCCCTTCACTTTCCATTGAAGCATGGTTGAACAAAGGAGTCAGTCAAACATGCATGTGGACTCTCAACCAGGATCAATCAAAGTACTTGGAGATGACGAATACTTACCAACAAGTGTTTAAGTAAGTCTTTTGTTCTTGTTTACAACATTTCTTTCATTCTTGTTTTTTCCATTTTTTGTAACCAATAAAAGTGATTGTTGACAGGGGCATCTCGAAGGCCATTCGATATCTCCACGAAGGGGGGAACTATCATGGAAACCTTCTTCGAGGTGTTTGGGTTTCAACCGGAGCAGAAATCAAAGTTACGCTTGGGAACTTCAATCCCAACTTGGGTTAGAATTCCTGTGTGATCGGTCTGTTAATTTGTCTTGACTTTTTAGTTTGGGTACCTACCATTTATTCTTTTCTTCTTCTTCTTCTTCTTTTTTCCTCTTTAGGTTTTGAAGAGGGATATCGAAAGGACATTACTGATCTAATGAGCCTCGTGAAGTTAGCAGTGGAAAAACACTCTGACGGGTTTATGATCAACGGCCAACATCCGGAAGCACCTCCTCCGCTTGCAAGCTTCTATGAGATGTGCGCAGCTTGAGACTGCTGGACCTCTTGAAAGCATGAGGTAAACACTTCGTTAGCATTCAAATCAGTATGTTTTGCCTTGTTTGCTGTCTGTTTTGGAGTAATTTTAGGGTGGTCTGCCTTAGTTTTTTCCCCTGCATCTAAAGTTTTTGTCTCCTATGCTGAAATTCATTAATGCTTTGTGGCCCTCGATTCTCAGGATGTTGCTGGTTTTCTGCCTTTGCTTGCTTTTGTTTGGGCTAGTGCAGGTTAAGGGGTGTTTTTTTTGGGTCAATCAGAAGTTCCCATAAAGTAAGCAAAGAAGCTAAGTCCCAAGAGATAGAGTAACATCATTACAGACATTGAAAAACAAGGCAAACAGATGCCAAAACCCAAGTACAAAGATGACCCAGATTATATAGTTGTACATAGAAATTGCCATAGATTGAGTTTCTGTATAAGGACAAGAAAGTGTTTGCTTTCCTTCTTGCTTTCTTGATTCCGATAGCGATTATTCTTCAATTTCCTTCTTGCTTTCTTGACTTGGATAGTGATTATTCTTCAATTGACATTGTCACTGTGATGCTTATGCTACAGGGAGTTTGCTTATTTTATTTATTGGTCCCCGTTGTTTTGGGATTGGAAGGACCGGTACAATTTCATTCTGAAATTGGATAATTTTTCAAAGGGATCATCTGATCAATTCTTTTTAGAATTTGCTGAGGATGCAAGGGCACCAAACAAAGGCACCGGTGTCGGGTTCAGATTGGGTAAACCAAAGGATAAAGCTTGTATAGCCAAACCTGTTATCATTTTTAGTATGTTTAAGATGAAAAATTGGCAACAGAGAGTCGAAGCTCTACCCTCAACTGACCCTCTGCACGCGATTTATACTATTTTTTTTCCTTTTTCGCTCTTCTCCTTTTATCTTAAATATCTAACAGTTGTTTTAAAACAATTTAATTATCCTAGTGTGAGGATATGGTTAAGCAGGGACTAGGACTGGTTGTACAACCTCCGTTTGATGATTGTGCTGCATTGAAACATTTGCTTGAAGTCTTCCCTGAAGCCTTCACAGCAATTCATGAGAGGATGGTTTTTCGTCTGTACAATATGTCAGAGTCGTGCTTTGGGTAAGTATTATCATACAAAACAAGTTCCTTTATCTTTTTTGTATTGGCACTTCAAACTAAACTTTTTTTCCTCCTTTTGATTTGTAGAAAAAATTTAGTCACTTTCTTGAAAGCTGAGCCCCAAGCTCTGGGATGAGGCAAAGGCATATTACAATGAAGGGGCAAAGGGAGATTACAATGAAGAGGGGTTTTTTCTGGTTGAGAAAGTGGAGACAACGAAAATTTTCTAAGAACATTATGTTAATTTCCTACAACTTCTTTCCAGTTCGTTTTATTGTATGAGGTGCATTTGTTTGTCTTCTTTTCGTAAGACTCATATCCGAGTATTAGTATTTGAAACTCTCGACCTCCATTTTAATTTTGGTATTTGGATTTGTTCTATCAGTTGTTTTATGTAATTTGAGAAGCACGCGCATTGATCATGATGTCTAGGCTGTGTTTGGATTTATGGATTTGATAAGGGATTTAACAAGGGAAAGGAAAATGGTAAGGAAGACAAGCATAAGTATAGTGTTGAAATGCAAATTACACATTAATTTTGTTGGGACGGGACCGTCGCCTTACTAGCTTAATGGTGATTAAAAATTGATGGGTATTGAAAACAAATTATAGCTAAAGGCTTATGTTAGTTGCCAAATTTGTCCACACAGACAATCACAGATTGTGAATATATTTGGTTGTGGGGTCCACTACAGATCCCATACAAACGATTTGAGCCGTTTATTAAATGTAAAACATTTTTTGAAGAGTCTCCGTAAAAAATCAGCCCAATCCAATACCTATAGATGCTTGATCTAATCATCTAATTTTTCATTACCCGAAAATCTGAATGAAACTTTAGATGATTTGATCGAACTCCTATTGGAACACTTAATTTTTTTTGCTCAACTTTCCGTCAAAAAGGCCTTGTAGCCCCAAAACTGTGCCGTTTAGGGGCACGACAATCCTGTGATGACTTGGGTCACCACAGGCCCCCCGACCCCGTGTGGTTAGCAGGGTTCTTCAGTTGCTGATGGGTTGTTAGACAGAGGCCAACATAGTATTGCTTTTAAAACACCTGTTGTACCCTACTACCCAACGTGGGTTCATGGAGAAAACAAGTCCAATTTACTCTCTGTACATGGAGAATACCAATTGAAAAAAGGGTTACTACCCGTGGCAATATACAATCAGATTGTGTATGCTAAAGGGGTGCCACTTTCATGGCATTTAAAAATAAAAATAAAAAACCTTAAAATAAGAGAATTAGGTGGTGGTGTGGGCAAATTACCCTCCACTAGCCTACTTTCTAAGGTGGTTGAATTTTGTAATACTGTCTGGGTTTGATTACTCTTATTCTTCTCTCTCTTTCTCCTCCCTTCTTTGCCTCAACCAAAAGTGTCCGTAGGAAATTACAAAATCCGTCCCCCAGAAGTTCTTCTGATTAATGAAGAGAATTCATTCCCGTATCAGAATTCTGCCTGGAATTTCTCATTCCAAAGTCGTGACACGGTTCAAATGCCTGTTTACCAACTCAGACAAGACCAATTCGACTAAATAATCCAGCACCCCTGGGCAAAAGACAGGCCCAGTAAACTTACTTTATTCAATTTATGTCCAGGCAAGTATCCCATTCTAACAGCTCGAATCAAGACTTCAATTATCATAAAATAAGAATAAAGAGATGGAAAATTCATCGCGCTTTTTTCGTTCTTGAGTGGGGGGTCGTGTCGTGGAAGATTTGGGTTCGAATACCATAACCCCGATGTGGCGAAGAAGGCCCGGTTGGGCACAAAGAACATACTTGTTAAGATGTGTCAACTTTTATTAATTCCTCTCAAGGATAATGGCCCTGTTATACTTGTCAAGATGTGTCAAATTGCAGAATACTATCATGCAATTTGCATAAAACAACAATATGCAAAATATACATGGAGTACCATAGCGCATGAAAGAATTGTGGACAAGAGTATCCAAACATTCAATTAAATCGATCACTGGGTAGAGTCCACCTCAAATTATCGCCCAAACCTAATACATCTATGTACTCGTGTTTAAAGTTTCCATATGGTTTGTAATCAAAGTAACCAGTACCTCGATGCCTTTGCAACAGTTGCAATCACCTTTCGACCTTGAATAGGAATAAGATAATAAAATCCTCCATGTGGAGCTCGAGGATTTCGAAGCTCCATATATACCCATCAGAGAAACGGAACATGAATCTAATCTCCTATACCAGGAATTAATGCTCCAAGGACACCATCTCGGTGGATCATACAAGTTCCGATGAAAACTAAAACAAGCATGAACCACGATCGAGTCTTTTTCACAAACAGAAATCCATCTTCGTTGCACTCTGGTAGCTCCTCTTCAGCTTGGCCAAGGTACTATTTTGGGCATGCTGGCATAGCAATGAAGAGCAAAAGAGTAGAGTTAACTATTATCATGAGCTCTAAGAGTATAGAAACATATGCAACATTTGGAAAGAGTTAATTTCCAAAACATAGACAAAGCAAGGTTAAAAAAATGGGCAATTTTAGTTTGGAAACTCAAAAGCATAAAAAAGAAATATGACTCGGTAAGAGTACATATCAAGTGCAGCCAAAGATTCCATTAGCAAATGCTCATCCTTCAACTTAACTATCAACTTTTCCTATTCCTTTCAATACTATCTTCGTGCAAGAGAGGCTTAATTCAATTGGAAAGCTACAGAAATCCATATACTGCATAGTAATTCGAAAGGGTTGACCTGGCCAAGACCATGAAATACAGACTGAACGAAATCACAAATGCATTTATTCCACATCACACTACTGGCTTGCAATCATTTACAAAAGCACGGGACAACTCACTTAGAAATTAAAGGCAGACTTAACAAAATTAAGTGACAACCACGCAATAAATTATGTTCATAGCTAATCAACATAGTACATGAGCCAACAACATTCTATACCATTCCTGGTCCTTCAACCCAACTACCGACATATTTTCGTATTGTAGCATTGGGGAGAAAACCAAAAAAAAAGCTAATGAGCATCAGTAAAGTCATTACTTAACTCTTCAAATGGAAATAAAAAACCCCAAAAGCTACTTTTTGCTTGCTTTTCTCATGAAACCCCTCCATCCAAAGGGGCTATGTCTAACCGTAGGACACTTACATCCCTTTTGGATTGAGTGATTTGGTGAATGAATAAAAAATGGTTATAGTAATTTCCAACCAAATCACTCAGTTGGATTGAGCATTTTGGTTAAAAATAGAGAGAAAAGTACAAAAATAAATTTTTTTTGATTGGCCCTTTCCCTTTCTCACCCAATCTCATAGAAAATGGTGAGTTTTTATGAGAAAAGGCTCCCCTTTTTTTCTTTTTTGGAACAAGATCTTGTATTAAGAAACAACGCAAAGAGAGAGGAGGGCAACCCTCTTACAAAATAACCTGGCCTTTTAAGGCCAAACAGCCACACCAAAAGAAACTATCTGAAAGTCAAAACAGCAAAAAGGAAAAACACAGCTCAATGACCAAGCTAAGGCTCCTTTAGCATCACTCCAAAGAATAGGATTGCATAATACAATCTTGAAATCTTAAGAGCTGCTGGAAACTTTTATTCAACTTCACAATTCTGCAACAATTTATAGGCTTCAAAACATTTGTTGAATGCAAATAACTGTTTGTATTCCCTAGAGGTCTGGTAGAATGAATACGTCAAGGGATGAATGGGCCTAGTAACGAATTAATATATACGGTAAGAACTAGGGCAGTGGGCACTATTGAGATAAATGTAAACATGTCGTTAAACTTATTCAAGTACAAGATCCATGCAACACAGTAAATCCTTAGGGCTACCCCTACAACCCAAGAGTTACAACTTATTATGAATTGAATCACAATGCGATAGTTTCACATCTCCAAAATCAAGATACTGTGGCTGAAATGACAAACAAATGTTAAGACTCTAGACAGGTGAGACAAAATCATTGCCAAATAAAGAGGGGATTAGAACTTGTTTACAATTATCTTCTCCAACACTGCAAGTAGTACAAACAATCCAATTCACTACAAATTATACGATACTGTTCAAAATACCTTATTATGACCCATGGCAGGAGCTACCGAATAAATCTTCTTTGCTTCAGCTAGTTGAGTAATGGGAGGTAAGAAAAATCTTTGTCCACACCTGTAGAACAAGAGATGGAAGCTCCAAAACTTTTTGAGGAATATATTTTGCTTGATCTGATATGCTTCAGGATACATCCATGGCCTGGAATTTGGGCACCTAAACCAAATCTTGGATGATTCTGCCACTTGCAGATATGATTTTGGACTAATAGAAGATTACCTACGACATACCAGATATATCGCCAACTAAGGTCATGTGTCACCACAACTACATTTCAAAGTTAACTCAAAATGAAGATTATGGAAAAGCATGTCCATTATGTGATCTAACGGTGGACGAAGATCACACAAAACTAATAATCTCACCACAATATAGTGGAAAGAGACGAAAACTGAATATTTTTAGTCTGCATTGCACTGACTCTAGGTCTAGTATATTCATCCACAGCATGGTCCATTAAGCAGTATGAGTTCCACCCATTAATGTTGAACATTCTACCATCCAAAGTGAAGTGAGTCCCATTCCTCTGAACAAAGCTCAACTCTGGTTCTCTACTGTAATTGACTCATAAATCCCCAAATGACAAGTAAATAAATGCCAGGCATGTTGCAAATCCAACAATGGCGTAGAAGAACCCATTTCCTGCTGCCGTTCTGGGTGATTTAACCATAAATAAAGCACAAATTACACTACTCAAGATTTTAAATCAACAAATGTAAGATTCAGAGATACCCAGATTAGGTTAACGAAAATTGAGATCTCACCAGGCCAGGTTGTGAACAAAATGTCCAAGAAAAAAGCTCAAATCCCTTTCTTGAAAGGGTACCCAAAATCATCGATGAGGCACAGTTAAGTCAGAAACTTGAGAATGTAACTGAATCAAGTACCAGCTGTAATTTTTTTGTGATACCAACAACCATAAATGGGTGTTGGCCAAACCCAAAATCAAACCCTTTCAAGAAATCGCTGACTGGTGAACGTCGGAGAAGATGTAGTTGTCACTTGTCAGGAGAACGAGAAATCCGTAGGGGAACTCAACGACGAAGGTCGGAGAAGATATATTTCCGTTTGACCAAAAAAAAGGTAGTTGGAGAAGATGTAATAATAGCCAGAGTTCACAGAACAAAAGCATGCAACACTTAGTAAGCATAGGAACAAAACAGCGGAAACAAACATCAACCCATCAAGCCACCTAAATTGCAAAGTGGAGAACTTGAATTGACCATGCTGCCCAACAACCGATGAACAATATCCCAGCAATTGAGGGGTAAAATTGACCAAATAAACCAAAAATTGGCAAGTGATTTAATTTGGAAAACCAGAATAAACTGGTCAAACTGGATCAAACCGGACCAAGCCGAACCATTGATATTTGGGCTGGTTTTGGTTTTAAAAAATACCTAAACCAAACCAAATCGAACCGTTCACACCCCCTAGTCGGGTGTTCACTCCGTAACTAGCCAAGATCGATGGATCCTAACCTTGCAGATTCTATTAAAGCTCTAGTGTAGATCATGCTATAAGCTTTTCCTATCCTAAAGTAAGCTCTTGGAAAGTGCATTGAATATGTTTCAGCTTAAGTTTTCGCAAGAAACCAAAATTGTAGCCCAATTGGTAACTCCAGGTTCAGGGCTATGGGCTGTGGGCGGTTGTGGGTTCAGGGCTATGGATAGTCGAGCCCCGCTGTGGGTTCAGGGCTATAGATAGTCGAACCCCTGTGGACTAACTCACTAACTTCCCCCACTAACTCTGCTAATGTATACAATGCAGCAAAAAAATAAATTTCAAACATTCTTCATTAGGCACAAAAGCTATACCAAATTTATTCCAAAAGCTTCTAAACATAAGTATAAAATTCTAAATACCCGTTGCTAAGTTTTTTTACAATTGACACAGAAAGTTTTGCATGTTTATTGCTTTGTTACTAATCCCATAAAAAACATCTTGTTCTATAATATCACCAAGCTATTGTTTCAACCATTGATAATCCAGTAATCAATTTTGTCAGAATATTCATTGCTTAAAAAACCCTCTCCGTCGGAGCAGTTGCAACTGGTAAGATCAACACCAAAAGGGGCCATAGATTTGGGTTTGAAACCCTCGAGTAACACAACAGCCAGTACACAAAATTTTCAATTCCTAAAAAATCATTTGAGTAGGTTTAAAAAAAGAAAAAATGAAAAGAAAAGGTAGTGGCTGATAAAATTCCGAGGGGCACATGACACCCTGGCCCTTTTAACTAAATCTGGATATTGCTCTATAATTTATCACTAGCGTTGTACCCGTTCAATACGCGAAACAAAAGAAAAAGAAGATTCACACATTTTTTTTTGTTTCCGTTTCTTGAACAGGCACAATGCCAGTGATGTTTCCAGATAGATTGGTTGAACCATACAAATTGGGTGATAAAAAAACAAATAGAACCAAAGCGTTATTAACGTTTTCACAGGGAAGACTTATATCTCTTTTTATGAATTACAGTAAAATTTAAAGTGTAAATTAAATTACTTCAAATTAATTCCCAATTGTAAAAATATATATAAGATACCCCAAGGGTGCAGAACACCCAATAAATTTTTCCTCCCCATCCTCTCTCTCTCTCTCTCTCTATTTTAAAAATCAAAATTGTAAGAATTTCTCTCTCTCAATTTTAAAAATCAAAATTGTAAGAATTTAGGATCGGGGGTTTGGAGATTTTTTAACTACATGATAGATTGATGAGTTGAGTGCATATGACACGAGAAGAACAAAAGTGGGTGAATGTCATTTCTAGTCATAATTGCCACCAAAAGCATAAATCTTACCTTCAACAGCTAGAGCTCCACCTCTACATCTAGGACTCAGCATCTTAGGGCCTTGCTTCCAGCCCCCATCAGCTTCAGCTCCGCCACTTCTTTTGTTATTGGCAATCTCGAAATAGTAGACATCGCGAGATAAGAGACCTTCATTCTCACCGCCGAGGACGTAGACGGCGGAGCCAATAGCGACAAACATTTTCCCGCCGGGAAACCTGTGTGGCCCGTGATCCTCGTTCTCCTCCTCCGCTGGTGGATTGGTGGTCGAGTCTTCTCCTCTCCTGCACAGTGAGCGCACGACTAAAGACCAGGCTCTCCTGCACAGTGAGCGCACGACTAAAGACCAGGCCGGGGATTGTCCCGGTAAGGCCCTCCGGCGTGAGGATGAGAAATGTGCAGAGAGAGTCGGCAGAAGATTACGAGAGTGAGTATGTAGTATCGTGTACCTCTTTAGGGTTTCCCCTGTTAGGTATTTATAGGGCTTCTTCACTTGCTCTCCAAGCACCAGCACGTGCCTAGCGCGGGTCAGGCAGTGTCATCATAACGTCACCAAATAGATCTGGTAACCGTATTTAGGGATGAGCTGGCACACCCATGTGCGCTCATGATCATCTCCTGTTGTAACCGCTTTTACGCGTGGGAAGACATGCAAATCAGCGGCTAGCCAAGGGCGGCGGTGGCCTTGCTCTGCGGGTGGCCGAACACGCCTTTGTCGATCGGGCACATGATTGACAGGAGAGGACAGTCACAAGTGACCCGCCGTGGATGGTGGCCGAGAACGAGATGACCTGCCGAAGAGTTCATGGCAAAAGTAATGGTCGCCGTAGAGCAGGGACGGGAGCCGTGCCCAAGGTTCGTGCTCGGCACGGCACGGGCTCGGTCGTTACATAGCGAACTCATGTTCGGCCTGCTACAAAACCATCCCAGTTTCAACGGAGTGATTCGCCGCAGCGGAGGACCGTCGTGTTCTTTCCCCTCAGTACCACCAAGGTCGCCGTCGTGTTCTTTCCCCTCAGTACCACCAAGGTCGCCGCCGTCTCCTTCCTTGAACAGCTCAATGCGGCACCTTTTGCAGAAATTCCTCTCCTTACAACGCTTCTCGCCGAAATCCACAGCGTACAGCATCGGACCGAACCCATTAGGGTGATAGGAAATCAGGCAAGGAGTTCTCTCCCTGTTCTCCGGCTCCGACGACCTTGGTGGTGTTCTAGAGCTGCTTGATCTACATCTTTTCAACCCTCTTCTTCTTCCATTTTTTTCACCTTCTCCGGCAGCTAATTTATCCATCCCCTCCCGCCCACTCTTTCTTCTTCTTCTTCTTCGCTCACCACCCGCTCTGCCTCCAACCAACATAATACTCCTATATATACGTTTCTCAAAGAGTCGGCCAAGAAATCTACAATACACACCCCTTTGAGGTGCATATCATATGCATATATTGAGTGGTCCTTATTGTGTCACCTAATAAAAAATTACCTGCTGAACCGGTCATTCATAATATTTTAGGTCTATCGTAACTTATATACCAAAAATTTGTAACTTTTGATTCACAACATTTTTCTTACAAATCATAACCTTTTAGTGCATATTGTAACTTTTATAAATGAATCGTAATTTTTTAGCAACAGATTCATAACATTTTTAGAATCATAACATTTTGGTGTGTTTCATAACTTTATAAAAAAAATCGTAACATTTTCAGTTCATAACATTTTCACTACGGAATAGTAACATTTTAGTCTATTTCATAACTTTTCTATAATCAATTGTGCAATTGATTACTTAATCAATTTTTTTTGAACGGTAGTTAATTAAATATGTAATCTATTATGTGAATGTTCAATTCCATAATCGATTAGACTTTATAATTAATTTTTCAATTGATTAGATATTATAATAAATATATTAATTGATTTTGCAATTGATTACATATTCGATTAGACATCATAATCGAATATGTAATCAATTCTATTATGTTCAATTATGTAATCGATTAGACAATATAATCAATTTTGTAATTGAATTGAGTATGATTGGGTAACAATGTGAAGTCAATATATTACTCAATCGATTTGCTAATTGATGGGCCTCAATAAGTCCTCTAATCAATTGCGAAATAAGTTAAAAACAACATTGTGATAGATTTAAAAATCAATTGTTCTGAATAACACAAATAATTGATTACATGATCGATTATATTTCTATGCGGTTTCAATTACGTAATTGATTGGTATTGATAACACTTGTAATCGATTACACTATCAAATACTAGTATTAGTTATTTATAATTCGGATGCTTGCACTAATTCACAAAATATTAATAGTACGTCTATTGACTAAAAAATAAATAGCACGTCCTAAATATTGTTGTCTTTTACACGTAACCTAAAATGTATTGGTAAATTTATCTCGTCACTATCACTCTCTTGATCACCCATTAACTTTTTTGTTAGTGTTTCCTACTTATTAATACAGATGATCGACTTCGCTATTCTTTTTAGTTGGACTATTTATGTGAAAATTCACTATGCAATTAAAGATATTGTGAAAAATATTAAACATCATAATATTTCAAAAAAATTCAAAAAAAAAAAAGACTACAAATATGAAACACTTTAAAAATCCTGTAAAAAATGCCTTGACTTTTTATTACATTATGATAATGATAGTATCTTTTTCCTTTAGTAATTATCGAGAACCTATTTTAATGGAGTAAATTATTTCCACTTGAAATAATTTTAGCTTCAAAGTTTTTAAAAAATAAAATTATTATTTTTATCATAAATTAATTATCAAAAATAAAATTGGGCTGGTTTCGTCAAAGGAAAAGAAAGATATACGCTGGTTGGGAAGAAAGTGAAGGGTGGGATTTTCTTTCCATTTTGGTTAATTCACAGGGTTTACCTGTATCACTGGTAATAGGTTTTTTGTTAACCTATCGTAACATTTTAAAGGGTTCAGATCATTTTTCAAGCATCTAATGGTAATTAAAGAGGCTGCATATGATACACAACCAAATAAGGGATTTGTATTGTAGCACTTCTCCTCTAGGAAATTGTGGTAAGAATGTTTAGAAATTACTTTAACCTAATCTATTACCCTCTTAAAAATAATAAGTTTACTAAAATAAAAAAAATGCAATATAGATCTTATTTGATAGATCTCAATGAAATCTACCAAACCCTGCAAAAAAATTAAAAAATTATTTTCGTAAACCCATTATTTTTTAGCTTGAAAATAAGTCTTTATTTTTTAAATACTTATTTTGGAATGTGGAACAATCATAGATAATGAGGTAAAAAAACATAACATCTATTTAAAATATATATATATATATATACACACACACACACACACACACACACACACACAAATTGGTCCCTATAGTTAAGTGTTTGTGTCAATTTGGTCCCTGTAGTTGTAATTGGCTCGATTTACATTCTGTACTTTCCGTTTTGTTCCAACTTGGTCCAATTACTAACCACCGTTAGTCCTTTTAACAGCAAAATCAAATGACCCCCTTTTTTGGGGTTAAAACAGTAATTCTCTCATTCCCCTCTTGCCCTAATATTAGGGGTGTGCACGGGTCGGGTTTGACCTCCGAACCCGGCCCGACATGTCAGGTAACAAATATTTTAGGCCCGCAAACTGAATCGAAAAGGAGTCAGAACTGTCCGCGAGCCCGATTATTTACGTCGGGTCGGGTCCGACCAAAAGACTGAATTAATCTTTTTGAATTGATTGAGTCGGGTCGGGTAAGAAACACACCAATCCGGAACCGAAATCTGATTTTTAACAGAAAATGAACCCGTACCTGTCCGAACCACATGTTCGACCCCCCAAGACCCTTCGGGTCGGGTCCGCGGGTGGGCGGACTTTTTGCACAGGCCTACCTAATATACATCTGAACCAAAATACAGCTCATTCTTCCATTCTCCATTGATATTGAAGCACCTGAGAAGAAATTTGGTTATAGTTTTCTGCAAAAAGTTGCCCTCCAATTCGGCATTTTCATGATCAGCCATGAGGCAACATAACCACAGGTATTGTCTACCTGTTCAACTTATGGACAAATACTGAAATGCCTTATTTTTCTGCATAATGCTGAAAATGCATATTGAACCATGTCCAAAAGTCACAACATGATATAGATCCAAAAGTCACAACATGAGAAAGAACCATGTCTAAAAGTCAAAATATTACATAAACTCAAGAGTTGTTCGGCTAAATAAGCAAAAGTGGCTTTTTTTTTTGTTGTTGTCGTTATTCAATTTTTTTTCTTCGCATTTGTTACTTTTTTGTTAATTTTTCAGAGATTATTGCTTCGTCATGACGAGAGGAACCTAAAAAGTAAAAAATTACCATCGAAATTCAATTTTTTTTGAATAAAGAAGAAAAAATTGGCTTATTGGCTTATTTTTGTCTTTATTGGCTTATTTTTGTCTTCTTTATTTAAAGGGACTAACGGCGAACTAACGCCAGTTAACAATTGGACCAAATTGGAACAAAATAGAAAGTACAGAGTATAAATCGAGTCAATTACAACTACAGGGACCAAGTTGACACAAACACTTAACTACATGGACCATTTCGGTTTTTTTCCCTATTTTGGAATGTGGAACGATCATAGATAATGAGGTAAAAAAACATAACATCTATTTAAAATATATATTTATATATATATATATATATATATATATATATACACACACACACACACACACACACACACACACAAATTATCAAGTGAGGGATCCCTCACTTTGTTAAAATGAGGGACTTTCATTTCCCGATTAAAATTTTAAAATCCGAACCATTCAATGTGTGCAGAACGTGATTTTAAGGGTTCTCGCGAGAAATCAGCGAAAAAAATGACCCGGAAGGGCTTCATCCGAGCAGTTTTTTTTGAACCGTTCAATGAAAACTGCTCGGATGAAGCCCTTCCCGGTCATTTTTTTTGCTGATTTCTCGTGGAAACCCTTAAAATCACGTTCTGATCACTTTGAGCGGCTCGGATCATCGAAATTCAATCGGGAAGGGGAGTCCCGCATTTTTTTAAAATGCGGGATCCCTCACCGGAACCCGACTGTATATATACATATATACAAATTATCAAGTGAGGGATCCCTCACTTTGTTAAAATGCGGGACTTTCATTTCCCGATCAAATTTTTAAAATCCGAACCGTTCAATATGTGCAGAACGTGATTTTAAGGGTCCCCGCGAGAAATCAGCAAAAAAAATGACCGGGAAGGACGTCAACCGAGCAGTTTTTTTTGAACCGTTCAATGAAAACTGCTCAGATGAAGCCCTTCCCGGTCATTTTTTTTGCTGATTTCTCACGGGGTCCATTAAAATCACGTTCTGATCACTTTGAGCGGCTCGGATCATCGAAATTCAATCGGGAAGGGAAGTCCCGCATTTTAAAAAAATGAGGGATCCCTTACCGGAACCTAACTCTATATATATATATATATATATATGAGGCAAAATGAGAACTTAAAAATATAAGTAACATAGTATATTTTAACAAAAATTCTTCTTCTTTTTTTTGTGAAAGTTGTCATTATTCGAATGAATATTATTCAAATTAACAGGATTTTGTAATGTAGTTTTATTTATTTTTAAGGTTTCTCCGTAATTCTATAAAACTATACAAAAATAAATAAATAAGCTAGTTATTGTCATGAATGCGAATTAACACTATTTAGAGTCTTAGACCATCGACAATAGAGATGAAGAGAGAACACGGATCATAATATTTACACCAATAGATTCTTATAGTTATTGGATTGAGCTGATTTTTCACGAGTGCACTCAAAAAAATATTCTAAACGTAATGAACGGTTTGGATCATTTATAGAGGACCCATAGTAAACGCCACATTGAAATCCGTGCAAAATCTATGTAATATTTGTCAGTGTCAATAGCACAACTATTGTTTTTATCGGAGGAAAGGAAAAAATTTAACGAAGAAAGTACAGAGCTCGTGTTTGTATAGAAACAGCGCATCTTTCTACGGTTTAGAGTGATTTTAGATACTAAGAAATCGTGGAGACATATGGTACATGATTCCATGAATGATATGGTTCATGTATATAGTTGAAAAGTCTAGTTGAAGATAAGTTTCGAATTAATTATGGTAGATATCCAAGAGTCGTCTAGTAGTTTGTGGACTTGACTAGGTTCATGTAACTCAGAGTCTATATATACTATGATGTACTCCCGTGGCTAAGGTGCGATGGAAAGTAGAGAGAGGTCGATCAGAAAGAACAGGGTTGAATAGAGTGGATGAACTACAACAAAGTAGTCAAGTGTGATAAAGATTGTAGAAAATATATATTTTATCATAAATTATGTGTTATCTCCTCCCTCACGTCTCTCCTACTTGTTTAAAGTGTATTTGGTCCATCCCGAGTTTCTAACAGTGACTTGACTTGTGCCCAAGTAAGCTCGTGCTAGGCTCGTGCTCTAACTATCGTCTTCTTGAATTGACGCCATGGATGAAGCATTAATGAATGTGTCTCTCGTGTGTCGCGACAATCAGCTTTGGGGTGGACCTTATTGGGCCCGGCTCAGCCCGACCAAGCTCGGCAATTCCACGGATTTGAGCTTATACTTGACAAGCCACACGCCCATACTAGCGTGTCGTTCCAAGGCACCCGGTTTGGCATCCACTAGGCCTAGTAGGAGCATCTTGGTTCGGCCCACTGCGATTGGCAAATCCACACCCAACAAGAACTAAATATGGTTTTTTTTTTTTTAACAAATTAACGTGGATGACTGAGTTCAAAATGAACTTCAAGAAACAAAATCGTCTTTTTATAACTCCCCTCATCATTCTTTTTTACGGTTCATTATTCCATAATAGCATGTCCCTTAAAGACTGTCGTCCACTTTGAAAAAGTTAGTGAATAAATAAAAATTTATACATTTTCTATTTTTTCATTCTGAATAGATTTTATTTTGAAAAGTTAGTGAGTAAAAGTGTAATAATAATGTAACCATAAATGGCAATTATGGAAAGTTCAAATATTTAAAGTGTAATAACGTCTCCATAAAAAGTCAAATTTGTAAATTTGGGACTGAAAAAGGGTAGGAGTGTAATTTAAACGCAACAAACACCAACGTAATTGCGGAAAAGCCCATGCACAAGCTATGATAAACCACTAACAAACTTAACCCACAGTACATTTCATCCAACTTAGAAGTACTCCTTGGCAACAATTACCTCTCCAAATCATTTGTGTTCAATGCTAGCAAACTAGAGGCACTTTGAAATTAAGAGGTCCAAAATTCAAATCTTAAACAATCTGCTTTGAGAATGTACAAAACTCACCTGCATGAAATGCGAAAACAACAATCAGTGAGGAGCAGAAACATCTGTAAAGTCAATGGAAGCATTCTTGTTTTCTAGAGATCGATGCAGCAAGTTCCGAGAGAGAAGACATTGTTAGGGTTTCAACAGGGACTGTCTGGTTAAAGTCATTGGAAACTTTGATAGCCAGTTCTGAGAGCTCTTCACTGGTAGCTTCAAACCCGACGGTGGCAGTAGCATGATCATTGAGAACTTTACAAGCTTTGTCAAGGATTGACTGCAGGTATTTGCCTTGTGCTTCAATCCGAAGTTGCAAACGACGCTGAACCTGGTTCCAATAGAAACACAGTGATAAATGTCTTCTACAACAATGAACTTGTAAACCCAACATCTCGATGAAAACAAGGATAAATAATTGCTTTCGATATGTTGTTTCAGTCAGCTAGGAAAAGGAGGCATTTCATAAACACTTCGGTGAAGTTTCAAACATATTCCAACAATGTAGCCGGAACATAATGGAAAATGTCAAACACTGGGGAATGGATATATCTAATAGGTGTCATAACAACTCAATACTTCGGTGTGCTTCCTAGAATTTCAACATGTTTCAGAATGTCATGGTAATTGTCAGTGAAAATATTAGAATGTCAGGATTCCACGAATGTTCAATTTTGGTCTCCTAGGATACAGAAACATTTAGGCAATGAAATTTTGTTCATTTGGTTGAAAAGTCAATCGTATTGATTTCGTTCTCCATTTGTTTTTATGCTTTCGGAAAGAAAAAACACTGAAAATATCAAAACCACTCATCAATTTCATTATTTTTGTGAAAATGAAACCAGTTCTAGAACACTCGAAAACTGTATTTGCATGTTTCCTAAACAATTGTTGTCAGAAAAGTTTTCATTTCAAAATGAAAACAATTCGCCTAACATGTTTTCTATGTTTCGCTTGAAATGAAAACCAGCGACGGAAACAATACCAAGTGGGCCCTAAGCTCCTTGGCTAAATTCAGCTTTGACTCGTGATTGCATTTTGGCAAGCTTAAGCTAAGCAGTTCAGGAAACTACATCTAGAGCACCTGAGCATTCTGAAAATTACTGATACACTCACATCAAGTTTCATTAATTTCAAATGTGGTTGCCACAGGCATTCACAATAGTCGCAGTAAGCAAAGAAACTAAGCAGCTTGTAGGTTGCCACAGGCATTCCAATCAGTCGGAGTAAGCAAATAAACTAACCTCCAGCTGGTCATGCAGTGTTCGTTGGACTTCCATCTGTACTCGCAAAGCCTCAGTCACCTGGTAGCCACTTGTTAAGCGATAAAAAGCAGCAAGTGAGAAGAAAAGCAATTAGAGAGGTGTTTGTAACAACCAGGGGAAAATGATACCACCAGCTTCAGTGCATGCCTCTTGTACTACTACAATAAATGAAAAACAGAAGAGAAAAAGAACAAATATGTAACATACTCGTTAAGCCCATGAGCTATTTTTGACGATGAGGATATAGATGAACCGGTGTCCTGACTCTCCGCAATGCAAGAAGCTGCAATCCCAAAAATACCTTATGATAGATCGATAAGAATTTCAAGTAGAGCACTCATCACTTAAAACAACCATCATTTTCATTCCCCAAACCGCACCCTAAAAATCAGCGGCCCCTATTTTGGTTGCAGAGAGAAGTTTTTTAATCAATCTTGCTGCAAAATTCTTAAAACATGTTGGGTTGACAGTTTTTGAACTTGTTTTTGGTAATCAAGTACAAGTAACTTTTTAAAAAGCATTAAAAGACATTTCGGATTCCAGAAAACCATTTCTGTGGACGTATTGAACAATAACCATTCGCACAAACATTGCTAGAAAGGATACTACACAACTGATCCTGAATATAACAACCAAAGCAAGCATGTTCGGCATAGGAAATTAATGTAATATGGCTACACAACTCCAATAGACCAAAAAAAATCTGGATGGAGATGAAAGATCAAAAGATTGTACGACAGCAAAAGGATACAGAAAACATAACAGCCTCCTAAAAAAGTCAGTCTAAAACTCGCAGTATGCGTTCATGCTAAATTCTGGTACCTCATGCTAAAGATGTTATGTCCAATTTTGGGTGGAAAGCTATTTTCATGTTTCTCTTCTTTTTTTTCTCTCTCCTTTTACATTTCTTCACTAGTGATGGTTTTCTCTTATTCATGTGTTTAAAATATATCAAGAAGTTTTACCCGACATCCTTCATCTGGATTTGAAAGGTTGCGTTTATATTCAACATTTTAAAGGAGTAGATTGGCAATTTTTGCTTATACGAAAAATGGGCTACTTAATATGCTTTATCCATATAATAATCAGTAAATCCTAGGGATTATACGGAGATCAAGGTTGATACCATCCTTAGAGCTGTCAGGTAAGTCCTTGTATGATTGCTTCCCCATCCGATATTTCTGCAAGGATGAAACCTCAGAAGTTGTGAATGCATGAAAGACTGTTATCTGAGTAACTTTGCTGATGTAAAAGCAATCAACAGAAATTAATGGCACATAATGAGTGATATTTTCGTTTCGTTTTACTTATTTTTCAACAGTAGAGCCAGTCCTAGTTTCCCGTCGGTTGAGCCACTCCCACCTTTGGGAACGCCAACCAACATCGGCACCGTTCAAGCCGTTACACCACTTGTTGAACTTCATTAGAAGAATGGTAGAAATTGATATTCAAAGTTCAAACTGTTCAACTCCTTCCAGCAAGAAAGCTCAAAGACAATCATTTGTTTGCTTTTCTTTTTGCTCCTCTTATCCTTTGTGTGTGGACAGGTAGAGTCAAGGGAAGGAGGTTTGAGTATGTCAAGATTATGCCCAAAAAAAAAAAATTCACAATATAATTGGAAAACAAACCTGAAGATGTGACTTCAAGTGATAAAGGGTAAGGCCTTTTACCCCCATAGTTCTCAAGATTGTCTTTGGTGTTGCTTCTGCAATTTACATAGAAATAAAAGCAGAATAAGAGTAAAACCTTCCAAGTGGTGAGTTCATCCAACGTATTTACATGATATTCAACTATCATCCATGTTACAGCTTGTCCGACGACTCCTACCTACAACGGATAACCTCCGAAACTAGAATGAGTCTGGGCGGCTCTCCACCCATTACCAATGTTTTTGGTTGGATGCTTTCACATGGTATCTGAGCTAGGTTTTCAAAGGCTTTTGGGCACGACTCTCTTTATTGACTTTCTAGTTGTTTGTGTCATAAGTTCACTTTGTTTTGTAGTGATCCCTATGTTTTAGACCCTTTGTTTCCTCTCTATGTTGGTCACGGGGTCGCACGTGCAGGGGAGCGTTCGACCTTGTCCCACAATAGTTAATTAACCTTCAAAACTAGTATATATACCGGGGCGATGTCTCCACTCATTGTCAATTGGTTTAGAAATGAATGCTTTAGCACTTCACACATGTCCCACCACCTATCTCATAAAAGGGCACCCTTAGAGAAGCAATAAGGCATGTCATGGCACTCTTCCACAACAAATCCACTGTGGAAGGGCAAGTAGTCTTCAGAAATCAAACAAATCAGTCGAGACAAATTATAGGGGTAGGACAGACTAGACCAGGTTTGGGTGAGGGTTGGGGTTGGGGTTTACAACATCCATGTAGGCTCCAGTTTTTTTCAGCTCTGTGGAGATGGAAGGTTCAAGGCGGGCACTGGCAAATTTCATGTAAGGGTGGGTGGGAGTTCAGGGAGGAAGCTCCCACCCACTAAAATATAATTGCACTTCCAAATTTCCAAGTTTCACAGAGGGAAACTTTTTACTTTCATTTCGTCTGTAAAAATAATTGCAAAGTCAAAAGGGAGTTAACTGTATCATCATTTAAATGGAAGCTCGGGTCAACCAGGTGTACAAGTTAGTTAGGCATCTTGCACTATGGCATCTTAATCAGTTTATTCCATTAAAAAGTACACCGCGATAAATATTTTCACAGGTAAGGCTCCAATTCCATAGGGAAATAAATTTCAATGAAGTTAAACACAATAAATGCAGAATAGTACAGGAGATGGCAGAATATGCTGTCCATACAATGACAAAGTGCTATAGTCACTGCAATTTGTCCACAACACACCCAACATAATCGAACTGAATGGTTCCAAAACTAAGTTTTGTCCTTCTAGCTATCTTTTCTCATTGGAGACGTACACACCAGAAAAAAAAGAAAAAGAAAAAGGAATGGATTAGCAATATGTTAATGGTTATGCTATTGATAGCCACTGGATTGTCAATAAGGTAAGAAGAAATTTTCGATGCACTTTTAACACTTTTCAGGACACTTTAACACATAGAAAACTGCAGTTTTTTTTTGTCATTTTTCTGCCTTAATGACATCCCATAGGACTGCTTTTAGCATTTTCCGTCGTCACCCAAAAGTATTGATTGATTTACTAGAATAACACTGAACTGCCTAAAGGTCAAGTTCAGACAATCATTTGAAGCAGTGAAGAATAATCAAGTAGTGACAACAACTCCAAACAATGACACAAAGTTTCTTATACATATTATTCAATTATATTGACAAAAAGGACCTGATTAACAGCAACTGATGGGGCCATCGATTCTCAAACTTGTGCATTGACTAATTAACTACGATAAGATGCACAATCAAGATGACCCACAATCATAGATTCCTATGATGATGATAGTGATGGGTGCATATTAGAATTTGGACATTGCAGAAAGGAAAAGAGGAAATTGGACATAAAGTTTAATAATCAGCTAATTCCTATTAGTTATTTACTGAAAAGTGAAACCTAATAAATGATCTACGACATCTGAAAGCGAAGGGGAAAAAAAGCATAAAAACACACGAACTCTAAGGGCTGGCCCTTTTGTTAATGTTGAAGGATTTGTTATCTCATCAGATTAATGGCGCAGGAATTATTATACCACACTTCCATCATATTTTTATATTCCACCTTTTGTCTGACTATATATCAGATGCATGTTGAATTCTAACCGTAAGAATTTTAACCAAACACTGGATATGTAGCCCCTTGCATATATAGTGATATAGTCCAACCCAATAATCATATCGGGTCAAACAAGCAGATCCTAAAATTGCAGGATTCGCCCAATATTGACTACTGTCTTGGACCTCGGTTTCTGTGATGTAAAAACACTACTACAGAAAACATTGGAGTTGCCTATCATTACTACCAGTGCACAACAAACGCCGTATCGAATTCATGGGAAAATACCAAAGTACCCTTAGGGTCACTCTTTTGACGTAACTAATAGCGAAAGATATATAATTTCATTCGAGATGTTGTCATGTTGTCTCATGGAATCAAATAGTGGGAAATCTAATAATACCACACCTCCATGTAATTATATATCCCACGCTCTGGGATTTGTATATCTGAGGTCCATTCAACCAAACACCGAATAAGTAGTTCTCTCATCTCCGGGATAAATAGTGTAATCCAATCAGGAGCGGACCTATGTGGGGTCCGACTCAATTTTGTGGAACTACATTAATATTCGTACATATTTCAATTACACCCAAAAAATATACGACAGTGTTTTAACAAAACTACTCCTAATTCCCTTTATGCAAATATTCGTTATATTTATTTGTCAAAGTGCTAAAATTTCCCGCCATTTTTTTTGTGCAAACACACCCCTCTTAATTATAAGATGAAGATACATATATAGTCACCCCTCGGTAATTTTACTGGAAAAAAAAAAAAACATTGTTTTAAGCAATTGTAAATATAGACGTAGGGTTAAGTTTAATTATTTTTTCCCCCACTAATGCAAATTTATAGGTGCGCCACTGAATCCAATATATATATCTCCTCTGGTCAAACAAAAGAGCCCTTTCTACAACCCTAAGGGCTAGCTCAAGTGGCAAAAGGGATGGGCGGATGAGCTGTAGAAATCCTGAGTTTGAAACCTGGTAACCTCTTGGGGCCAGGCCGCAGGAGAGAAATCTCTTGTGAATCAAGGCGTGAATGCCGGAAAGGGAATAGTCGAAGTACGCGTAAGCTAGCCCGACATCCATTACCGTTTGAACCGGAAAAAAAAGAGCCCTTTAATACGTTGAAACAATATAGACGTGGATCCACACAAAGGTATACCAATTTACACAACTACTTCAAAAAAACAAATACAAAAAAAATCAAACAAGAAAAGAACGAATGGAACTTCCCATTTCAAACAACAAACCCACTCTCGAGAGAGAGGGAGGGAGGGAGAATAAATTGTACTCACTGTCAGGTCCACCGAGCTGAGTGACAGCATCAACAAACCTCTCGTGGAGCTCCGCCGTCCACCGGAGCCGAGGCTTCGGATCCGAGGTCCACAGCACCTCGCTGTCCACCGGTACCGAATGAATCGCCGAGTACATTTTGCTCACAAAATAAATCACCTGTACTCAGCCCTTAAATTAGTTACTAAAACAACCCAAAATACTTGGAGGAGGAAGCAACCGAGGAGAAAGGGCGAAATGGGTTTTACCCTTTCAGCTGATATCGGGGCTCGGAGCCCCGGAAATGTCAGACAGCGTGGAATGGATTTATTGACCGTGATGTTGAAATGGGTGTTGGGTGGGGAGGAAGAAAGAGGTCTGAATACTCTACTACTCTATTTGCCTATTTGGGGAGAGAGAGAGAGAGAGGGGGGAGAGTGCTGCGGTGTCTCTGTCTTGGTTGTCTCTCTCTCGTGTTTCTTTCTCTAGGCAGAGTGTAGTGCAGTGTGTGTCGGTCTGTTTTTCTCTTTTCTTTATTGTCGGATTTTAGTTTTAGAAAATATATGGGATTAAATAACCACGGAGTATATACACGAGCCTTCTTATAAGGTCATCCGCACTATGTTAAAATGCGGACATTCTTTTTTTCGATAAGATTTTGATAATTTGAGCCGTTTAATGTGTTCAAAACGTGATTTTAAAGGTACCTGTGAGAAATCAACTCAAAATATAGCCGGAAGTACTTGATCCAAACAACTTTTTATATAGCTTGATCCAAACAATTTTTCAAATCAGTTTAAAATCACGTTATGATCACATTAAGCGGGTCGAATCATCGAAAATCGATCAGAAAATGAGAGGTCCGCACTTTGCTGAGTGCGAACGCCCTTATAAGACGAGGACTGAATAGATGAGATTATGTGAATATGAAATGCGAAACCCAGCAGAATTTTCGTAGCTAAAGGTTTTATAAAGTAGTACTAATAATTACAGAGTAATAGATGACATTATCCAGTCGTTCGAATTTTTGTAGAACGGTTTTGATAAATTAAAAAATTAATCTCAAATATTGTTGTTATCGTATCAGCCGACGACATGCGGTATCAGGCCCCGTTCCAAAACTCAAAAAAAGTCTTTATTTTTTAAAAAGGTAATTTCAAGCTCAAAAATGAGGAATTTATTGAAATCTAAAAATATGCACTATGAATCTTGTTTAAAAGATCTCATTGAGATCTTTTATACGATGCAAAAAAAATTAAAAATTTATTTTTCATTTACATTATTTTTAAATTTAAAAATGTGAAATAAGCTGCTTATTTTTTAAGAAGATTTCTAGAACGGAACCTCATTATCCCACGATATCACTAATCATAATTGACTGTCCTCGAAACAAAAATTGCTTACTATTTACTTAAGGAAAAATATTTATGATTGCTCTATAAATATCTAATCAAAAACTATACCAGCTAACAAAGAAATCGGGTGGGACCAAGGCTCTTTTGACCCCGTAATAGTTGCGCATAATACGACGCCTACATGAATGTGAGAGGGAGAGGGGCTGGTTTCACGGTAATGATTTCTACACAGATTTTTGTGCACATATAATACTGTTGTTTTACCCGGAAAAGAGAGAGAGGGGTGTCTATGTCTTGTCGTTCTTGGATTTAGAGATGTTGTAGTGCGATGTGTGTAGTGCGTTGTGTGTAGTGCGGCACTACAGCTGTTCAAAAGTACTTTTAACGGTTTACATTAAAAACAAATTCTTTTATAGAAAAATTTGTTTTTAATCTAAACCGAAAAATTTGTTTTTAATGTAAACCGTTAATTGATGAGATCGATGACTATTGGCCGCCTTACAGACACCCGACACAGGAGTGCACTACAGCACTCTCGGGACGTCTTTCTCTCTCGATTCTCTCTCTAGGTAGAGTGTAGTGTCTTTTTTTTCTTTTTTCTTTTTTTATCCCAGCTGCCAGCCTTTAAAGAGACCGGATGGCCATTTTTTAGCATTTCTTTAGCCCATTTTAATGATCGAGACTGTTCACTTTATAAATATTGTCAAAAATATGTAGCACACCAAAAATCAAGTTACTGTAATAATATTATCGGAACACATGTATCTCAAAAAATGAGTTTTGAAAACATTACTCCCAATACTAGATTGATTGAAACCATTTTTCCAGGATAACATATCAAACGATTAGTAATCAAGGGAATATTTGGCACACCTGCTATCCTTGATAAGGTTTAAGAATAAAAGATTCTAACCCAAAAGATAATAAGTCCTAAAAGTGTCTTGGACTCCCTTGTTTTTTTATGAACTCTTTGATATGACCAATCAAAGAAGGGGGCAGTGTGTTGTTTGATGTCAAGTTTTGTTTTCTTATGATTTTCTGAGGAGGATATGTTGGGTGTGTTTTGGACAGAAAGAAAAAGAACATGGAGTCGGTTTGGATTTTCTCATTTCAAAGATTTCACTGTCATATTGTATTATTAGACATTGAACTAGTGTTGTGTCCGTTCGATACACGGAGAACAAAACAAATACATTTTTTCACGTACTGTCTTGTGCATCAGAAAGGTCCAATGCTAGTTAATAAGAAAGCGACCAATTAAAAGGTGTGTGGAGTCGGCGGATTATTATTCGGTGCCCGGGACATGGTAGGGGGGTGTCCCAACTCCCTCCCCACTATGCGGTGAGGAGGCTCGACACAAATGTGTGGTGAGGAGAAAGTTAGGGTGCCCACCTACCATGCCCCGGGAACCGAATAATAGTCTGTAGACTCTACACACCTCTTTATTGGTTTCTTCCTTATTAACTAGCATTGCACCGGTCCGAGGTGTTTTTGCTTCTACTAAACATAATTTTTCGGATCCGCGAGCAGTTATTCTATGAGTTTGAAATACCCATATCACCATTGTGTCCAACTACTCAGTATATAAAATTAAAACGTGAAAGACCAAAATAAATTTTTGCTTAAAGTCGAAGGTAAATAACAGAAATTTTCCCTAAACAAATACTTGGTGAAACAACTAATTCATTTTCAGTAAAAAAATATTCCAACAATGCCTAATCAAGCCTTTGAAAAAGATAAATTTAATCAAGGATTCAAGAACTATACTGCTACAACTTTTAAGTGCACTACCCCTGAATTAGATTAGTACTTGTGTGTCAAATTAGTAGCACCCTGGACAGATCAGAGAGAGTGAGAGATCAAGTAGTAGTTAACATGTTGAAAGGTTGTCTTGAAATCCACCCTTCATCATCAATGTAACCTATGCTAGTTAGCCACGTCAACGTTTTCCGATCCAGCCTCGCTTCCCATTTCACGCGGTTCGAAGTGTTTGATCCCATCCCGTGGCACTCGTGCTCGGCAAATGTTAGCATATACCTGATTCATCATATGCAGATACAATAAGTAATATGAAGAAGAAAAACTTCGATTGGAGCAAGAAACTTGCTCTTTGCTCACAAAAAAGTACAACGTTTGTGAGAGCAAAGAGAACTTACTCGCGACCAAGAACGTTGCCCCAAGCATCCCACCCCTCAGGAGTAACAATGTCCGAGAGAGAAGAGTTGTAAAAGACGACTCTGGCATACTCTCTCCATGGCCGGCCCAAATAGGTCCGTCCAGTCCCAATCACATTACATCCCTTAAACACAAAACCGTTCGTGTCTTTCGGGTCCGACCTACCTTGTGCTGTTATGAAGCCCGCCAACCCGTCTAATGCTTCTGCTATTACTGATATGGTACATCTCTACAAATAAAGGAAATGAAAATCTCATTTACTAGTACTTCTTTTAAATTTTTCAAGCAAATGAATTACCGTTTATAAGTGCTAATAAACGTTGCTAATGCCTAATGTATACGTGTTACCTCATAAATAGATTGCCCAGCACCAAAGACGAAATCAACAGCTCCTTGAATAGAGCAGAGCTTGAAGTAGTGTCTGCCTTGGACATCCCACAAAGTGTCTTGCAACCCAAAGAAACCGCACCGGTAAAACGCCGATTTGTCGCCGGAGATCATTGCCGCCACTGCCGGGCTTATGGGGTTGGAACCCGTCGGAGGATTGTTGTACGAATTCTGTTTCAAAGTCACAAATAATATTAATTGGTCTGGCGGACACGAGAAAGCTAATAAATGTTTGTCCTTCATAAGGTCGCATATTCAAATCTCATGAAGGCCAAACATTCCAAACCTTAGATCACCGAAGGGTTTGCCCAATGGTTGATTTCAAGGGCCCGGAATTAATCGGGCGGCGCATAAGCTGGCCGGAACATCTGGTTATCAAATCAAAATTTAAAAAGAAAGTGGTATATAGGGTTTCTCTTACCCTGAAAGATATACTTTTGGCAACAATATTATCGGCTTGAGAGATGAAAGTAGGGCTCGTCGTGATTGAATCGTGACCTTCCCAAACCACATTGGTCTTTCTCTTCCCTTCTCCTTTGAGGTAGATGTATGGCTTGTCAATTGGGATTGAAACCTGTTCTCTGCTTTCAAGAAAACAAACAAGTACACTGAGAGGCAAAATTTCAAAATAGTACCTGATCTTTCACACAAATCACACATAGGCACTTAATCTTTTAATATTATCAAAAAAAACACCCAATTTATTTAAAATCCATAATTTTCCACCAACCGTGAACTTTTTACCCAAAAAAAGACGGAAATGTTGAAATGGCCTACATCTAGTCATTTGGAGGGAAACCAATATATATTTTGAGGGGGAAAACACATTACACTATTGATTTCTTCTGCCAAGATCCACATGAGGGCCATGGAGTTTCAATGGTTTGTTATATATGGGAGTGATGCTTATAAGACTTCATCTTGGTTATTGAAACTGTTTGTTTTTGTTGAACTGGTTATTGCACATTTTGGGGATCAAATTTTTGTGTTATTTCTTTCGGCAGAGCTTGAAATGGTGTGAGACAAATGAATGAGAAGAAGGAGATGTTTTGGGATTTTGGGACATCCCCATTCTGCTTAACTTTTTCTATAACTTTTAGTTTTGTTCTTATTTGAATTTTTTTCGTGTTTATAAGTTTTGCACACAAAAAAAATTATATATTTACCAAAAATTTTGGGGAAATAGTAATTTTTTTTGATTTAAAAGTGGTTATTTCCTAAAATATTTGAATAAAAGTAAAAAAACTAATGTACTTTTCTGATTCGTCTTGTCGAGATGAATCATTAAGTCACAAAAAGTTGATGCAAAACTAACAAACGCGAAAAAAAAAAGTCATAGAAAGAGTAAAAATAATTGTTATTGGAACTTCATGGTGGGAGAAATCAATAGAGTAATGTGTTTTTCCTCCAAAATATATATTAAGAGTAAAAATAATTGTTATTGGAACTTCATGGTGGGAGAAATCAATAGAGTAATGTGTTTTTCCTCCAAAATATATATTGGTTTCCCTCCAAATGGCCAGGTGTAGGCCATTTCAGCATTTCCATATATGTTTTTGGATGGAAAGTTAATGGCAGGTGGAAAATTGATGAGTTTTTAAATAGGTCAGGTGTTTTTTTTTATAATATTAAAAGGTCAGGTGCCTATGCGTGATTTGTATAAAAAGTCAGGTGTTATTTTGAAATTTTCCCACGTTTAGACAAAAAAGCGTTCTTCCTGTTTTATGCATCGAATTAGAGACTCGGGGTGCTGTAGTGTACCACCGCACTACACGTACCACACTACACGTGTAGTGCGTCCAATTCGGACGGTTTGGATTTTCATCCAAATAATGGACGGCTAGGATTAGTAGGAGCTCAGATTAAATCTGAGCCGTCCGTGCTGAGATGGACGGCCGGATTGGCCGCAATACACCATGTAATGCGGCAGGTGCACTACAACCCCTCCTATTCCTGGAATTACGCGAATCTATTGTTATAAATTAAAATTTTATACTTTGAATATACTTGACTCAAGTTCATTCAAAGCTATGAAAAATAGAGGTACAAACATAAATTAAAAAATTATCTTCCAAACTTCCGTCCTCAACTGACGGCTGTAGCCTATTAATAAGAAAGTTTCTTACCTCTTTCACACAGAACGTGAGAGTTCATTTCTCGTCAGGAATATAAGTACTTGGTGTGGTGGTTAACGGTACCCATTCTCTTTAATGATAGGCTAGACATAAATTGAGTGGAAAAAAAACTTCCCACCTCCCAAAAATTTCTCCCCCTCAAAATCCCACTCCCACCCCTTCCCACGTCTCTCTCTCTCTCTCTCTCTCTCTCTCTCTCTCTCTCTCTCTCTCTCTCTCCATTCCAAAAGCCCCCTCAACTTTTCGAAATCATTTTTGTTTCTTGCTTGGACTACTAGATTTATGTTCTGTGTGGTCTACGAACTGCTACTCAATCAATTAGTTTTCGTGGCAGAAATATTTAGCGAGTTTAAGAGGGAAATATGCTGTAAATTTATTGATAGTTTTACTATTTACTTAGAAATAATGGCCCCTTAAATTCTTGAAGACTACGTATTTATTAAATTACCTTCTACCTTAGAAGTAACCACCACAACATGGCATGGCCCTGCGTATTACGTAAAATAACTCCATCATTAATTCGAAAGTAGTTTCTTTCTATTTTCAATAAATATATACGTTCATATGTATGTATGATGTATCAATGCATAGTTCGTCGCTTCGCCCCTGGGAAAATATGTACAAGGCAAGAATAAAAACCGAAAGTCAAAAATTTACCTGTACTCGCCGGCCTTGATATAAACACAAATCCAATTCCCATTGTTTGAAGGAATCGAATCAATAGCTGATTGAATGGTTGTGAAGTTTCCTTGCCCGGATTGATCAACATAGATAGTTGGGTAATTTGGTGGCACCCCTGCATTGTAAAATCTGCGATGCAGTTGACGTCTACTCGCAAACCCAAGCCCGATGAAGAAAAAGAAAAATCCACATATGAACCAACCTCGGAGCAACATTTCTTTCCACTTGTGTACTTGTCACAGAAAAATTCAATTTCGTAGCACCCAAAAGTGTTTTTTTTTCCTTAAAGTGCCAGAAGGGTTTTGGAGGAATTTGAAGAAGAAGAGAAACAAGTGTGTGAAATAGAAGAGGAAAAAGGCAACCCATTGAAATTTATAGTGGGGGAATTTAGTGTGTGAACTGAAAAAGGGGAAAATCAGAGGGTCTATGCATGGTATAGTATTTTTGGAATTTATTGCTTGATTCTTAAAATCCCTAAACAGAAAATACTTAAATTTTGTTTTCCCTTACTGATTTTCTGCCTTTGTTTTTTCCGGTTCAATATCAACGTATTCACATTCCTTTTATTCTCAAGAGTTATGTAAAAAGGAAATGATGATTTACAAATGCTATTTTTGGCTGTCATTCCAATTTTTACCATATGGGAGAGATACTGGTTATTCTTAATAATGGAAAATTTGGCTGGAAAACAATAATTATGGGTCCGGGGTCGAACTATTTTTGTAAATTTGGGGGGAGAAATTAGTGCCATGGACGCAACGGCGGCTCCAGAATTCTAGTTGACAAAATGCACATATTTACATTTGGATAAATTAAAAAAAAAAAAGCTGCTGATTTTGCCAAAATTTGGTCTAGTTTATTTTGTTTGCTTGAGCTATTGTACCTACTTACTCACAAACTTAAGCGATTTTTCACTTACTTTGACCATGTATGAATGATTCAGTGCCGGCAATATTAAGAAAAAAAAATACAATTATATAAAAAAAATGAAATTTTTAATGCATTTTAATTTTGAATCAAAAGAATTCGCTTGAACCCCTTAGAAACCCAATAGAGCCGCCCCTGCATGAACGTACAAAGAATATGGTATGTGGATTTTGCAATTATTCCACATACTATGTTCATGAAAAGGCTTCATATATATCTCCCCACCAGCTCATAAAACGGTTTGGGAGCTGGAACTCCAAAAGCTACACAAAATGACACTTACATTTCCCTCGCGAATATATATATGTGATATCACGTTAAAGTGCGAAAATCATTACCCATTGGCTCGTCGTCGGCGCCATGTACCTATCGGCGATCGTCCAAAACTACGCTCAATGTTATCTTCTTAAAAATTGCATGGACGTCTTTGATAGGACAATCGCCTCATCCTTGTAACCGTTCTTTGCACGCACCTTTCCTCCTCTGGCTCCGTGCTATTCGGGGCCGATTTTGCTGACTACGTACCTTGGAGTGAGAATCATAGGTTAAATTGTTCATCGTCGGTATTTTCTGATGGAGATGACCGTCGATGTGTAATTTTGTATCTTTATGCTATAGGATGTAGTTGTGATCTTGTTATAATAGATGCGCCCGTCGGGTCTATTACAAAACAGCATTAAAATTTAAAGGAATTGATTAATTATGCATTAATGAACAGAAAATTACAATAGTAGACCTGCATACCCAGAAAAATTATCAGAAAATATTATAAAGTTAATTTGATGGACCAAATATATTCTGGATGCGATAGGCATACACCAGAATTTTATGAGGATTTTTTACCTTTTTTTCCAAATAATAAAAATAGTGAAAATTAAAGATCCAAGTTCCTAAAAGCGTAAAAATTAAAGGTCAACAAAACTACCTTCTATATTGTGTCCCTTCCACTTTTCAACGAATATCATTTGCGTGTACCTGCGGTGTGGGAGCTGGGAGGACACTCCGGTCGTTGTGAGTCTTGTGACCTCGCGATCTACACCAGGCCGGATCGCCCTTCTCTCTCTCTCTCTGAATTTCTTTGTACTCATAACTTGTTTTCATGTATCATGAAACAAATGAGAACACAGCTGCTTTGGCTAAGGAAGTGGCCTTGATGCATAGACTATTTTACGATCTATCGTTCCTCTCCGATCTCCTCGACAATTTTTTTGTTATGCGAGTCCCAATGTATAAATACTTGACCATCTTGAAAATCTTGTGTTATTGGAAATATAGTGGCTATATATGGTTTCAAGAAAGGAAAATATGTAAAGAAAAAATTTCCGAATTACCTATAAAAAAAAAAAGAAGGAAAAAAAGTAAAGGAAAAACCTCACTAAGTTGAAAGTTTATGACCAAAAGAAATACGAGGACAAGAAAATTACAGCAATCCACCAACTGTTCCCAATACATCTGTTTCTTTGATTTCTCTTATGATTATATGTACATGCCAGTTGTTAGTAGTAATATTTTACTTTGATATTTGTTACTAGTATCTTAAAATGTGGAACAAAATATCAATCGTTTTGCTTTAGATGAGTGGGCTACGTGCCATAGGAACAAAATAAACTTACCAGTGTTTTATTACTTGATGATATAGAACCAAGTTTTCCCCAAATGAAGAGGTTTTTTTTTTTTTTTTTCCATACGTTTAGGATAGATCCATTGATAGAAGAAGAAAACAGTACGTCATTAGGAAGGGGATACAAGTACGTCAAGTATGCACCTCCCTGCATTCTGGGCTACATCATGCGCCACAGAATTGTCATCACTCCGAAAATTCACTGTCATCACATCAAACATTGCACATAGCCTCCAAAGGGTGAGAAAGTCCCGCAAAGGGGAAGAAAGCTCGCACAAGGGTAGGACAAACCAAAGAACAATGATCTCCCAACGGAGGCCACACAAAACAAGAAGAACAATCCTCCAAATGGAGGCGGAAAGCTACAATCTGAAAAAGAAAAAAGAAACAACCAGTCAATAACTAGTAACAAGTCACCCAAGTTGCCCACTGAGTCGAACTGAGTTAAGGACGAGTCGCACCATCATAGACCATCCTGACGCCAAGACCCCAGCAACCTCAATCGCAAAACCCAACTCCGACGATCACGAGCAGCACAACAAACAACCTCTAGCGACCACAACGGCGAAAACTAGTGACAAACCTCTGGACAATGCGGTGGAATCGTTGGAAAAGGAGCGACGGACAGAGACAGCTGGTGCTGGTGGTATGGGGAGGAGGATGATGGGGATGATGGAGGAAGAGAGAGAGAACTCTCACATCTAAGATCGGGAGATCGCCCGCTAAGGGAAGAAAATCCTAGGTAGGAAGGGAATGAGGGAGGAGGTGGGGGCGGCTAGGGTTTGGTGGCGAGAGGAGAGGTAGAGGGAGAGAGAGAGGGAGAGGGACAGCAATTAAATAATTCCGAAATGAAGAGGTACACAACAATATGCACAATATTCTACACAACATGTTCACGTGTCAATGTCTCATTGGTAGTTAGAAACTAGCGAACCATCCAGTTGCCAATTCGAAACTACAACATAAGCATGTTGTTCAAAATGTTGGATATGTTGCTCGTAACTTTCTCAATTGAAAAACGTCGTCCCGAATTCTTTATTTCAAGCTGACAACTAATGGCATTATTCTGTGTATAATGCAGGCTTGGAGCACATGGTTTGTGAATTCGCCAATAGAGTATACAGATCAGATGATAATATCCTCAGAACAAAAAAATCAGCTCTGAAATTTCTCCACCTGCTCCATTTTGAACTCCCATCTGTAATTTGATAACTGGTGTCCGGCCCAATGGACCCACTAATCCGAGAAATCAATCACTAGCAATAAACATACCAGTTATCTAACAGAGAGAACAGAACACATTCGCTCAACATTTAGGTATAAAAATTACTCGGAAATATAGAAAAGATGTAAAACATGAGTATTGAAGTAGTGCCAAAAGGGTAAAAAAAAAAAAAAACAAATAATAGGTACTAAATGAAAACATTTCAACTATTTTCAAAAAAAAAAAAAAAATGAAAACATTTCAACTGGAATTCTACTTCCACTTGACAGGATGCAAGCGCTATCAGATAACAATGATTTGTCTTAAACCATAGGTGGCTTCGTAGGGGCCCTTTTAAGTCCGGCTGAATCGGAGGACTCAATTTGCGACTGGAGGCAGAAACTAACAAAATCGTTAAGTCAGAAAACTGGCAATATCCCTGGTTCAGTACTTGATGGGAGCAAGGATGTCAAGCTGGGGACCAAGTTTCTCCTCTGCAACCTTCTCAGCTTTGAGCCTCAGTTTCGTCAACTGCTTCTTCCTCTCATATGTCACCTGAGATTTTTCCTTCCTCTTCTTCTCAAGTTCCTGCAGCGAAAACAGAAGTAAAAAGGATTAATCATCCAATGGAAGGCAAATGCCAAAGTAGGTTTCTCATCAGTTCAGCTATAGCTCAGAATAGCATTTAACAGTCCAAGAGTAGTCAAGGTTCACGCAAACACGTAAAGTGCATGCGAAGCTATAGTCAAGTTAGTGACTTCATTACATGAGCGTGCAGTGGAGACGAAGGCAGTCTTTGGTTCCAGTACTAAACAAACAATTCTTGAATACGATTCTACCAACAGAATTTATACACAAA
Organism: Rhododendron vialii; assembly: GCF_030253575.1. Classification (NCBI taxonomy): domain Eukaryota; kingdom Viridiplantae; phylum Streptophyta; class Magnoliopsida; order Ericales; family Ericaceae; genus Rhododendron; species Rhododendron vialii. The sequence continues at coordinate 7,304,577 of NC_080558.1, read as the reverse complement.
TCTAATAAGATAAACTAAAGAAATTTCTACCCAACTTTAAGAACCCCAAAGCAATCAAAATCACCATAAGCAACAGATGTCAAAAAGAAATTACACACGGAAAAACCCAAACACCAAAAGGGATCGATACCCGTAAAAAGTTATTCAACTGCTTTGACATAAACCCATAACCCATTATACAGACTGTCCGAATAAATTAAAAAACACATACTAAAGACCAACACCCAGACAATCTAGGGCGTATAGGCTGTATAGCTTCAAAGTTCAAAGGGTCAGGCTAATCGCTCTATATTTAGAAGCAGTACTTCAGACAACTAAATCCAGCTCTCTTCCTTTTTTAATTGACTATATCCGTCTCTCTCTCCTTGTCAACACGTAACATAATCATTAACACGAGAAAACTAGACAGAAAACAGGCAGTTCTTCTGGTTCCATCAGCAAAGCAAAATTGACCCACAAACAAGAATGAGTAGCAGAAACTCGCCTTGATTGTGTCATAATGGTTCCATCCAACCTCAGAAGAAAGCCTTCCCAACGAGCAGTACTTATGGCCAGCTTGAAGCCTCAAAACCCTAATTTTGAAGAACCAAAAAGCAACGTGATTGATAAGCCAAAAACAAAGAAAGACTAAACAATTACATTACAAACATCAACATGTAGTACAATCTGTAACAGCAAAACTCACTTGAGAGCATCAGGGATGACCATCCTCTTTTTCTTGTCATATGGTGGTGGAATGCCCTCATAAGCCTTCAAACGAGCAAGTGCGGCAGCACCACGCTTAGTCTTATGAGGAATCATACTACAAAACAATTACCAAATGAAGTTAAGCAAACCTGTAGTTTTCCACAAGGATACCCGAAAGGCTTATAAGTGTTTCTCCTTTACCAACAAATCCATTACAATATGCCCATATCCAAACCTATAACCCCAGTGGTTTTTGTTCTTAAATGAAATTGATACAAGAGTTTCTCAAAGACAACGCAACTAATTCGACAAGCCTTTGCACCAATACTAAGGTTGGCTAAATGGATCCATTCCCCAAATTATTTGCAGTTGCTTACTAAGTTGGAGGTACATATTGTCTTTTGCTATTCGCACATTGTATATAAAGTTACTTAATTTGAAAAATGCCACTCCAAATTCCACGGAAAAACATGGGTACGTATCTGAAAGACAACCTAAACAAATATACACAAGGTACAAACTAGGATTTGGCATTTGAAGAGAGCATCAGTTTTAACAGCATAATTAGCAAAGAGTTATTCCCGATTAGCGTCCTCTTACCTCCAGATTACTTTCCCCAAGGATAGATTTTAAAAAATCTTTCTTTGAGTTCATTGAAACACTACTTGATTGATCAACGTGTGACATTCGGAATACTCATCACTAATGGAGGCCAAATGATCCCTGGATTGATCAGGAGATCCGTTCAACTGGTTAGAATCACTGAATCAGTTACTTGAACAAATTAGATTTTGTAGAGTGATAGTATTAGTTTGATATATAGAGCATCTTCAGCCCTTGCCCTTTTTGTACTCAAACTCAACATTTGAGTAAAAAAATACCCCAAAAATCACTTCACTCCTTGACTCAAACCTATACCAAATTAAGTTTTACTCAAATGAAGTGAGACACAAATTTGTACTCACTATGCCATTAATGAGCTTTTACTCAAATTTGTGCTTAGATTTGGATTTTCCCATTGGATTACTTTGTACCAAATGAAGCTTTTACTGTTGAAGATACTCTGAATATCGATATCAAACGCATCACCACCTTCCACAACTAACTAATTTCGTGGGTCCTTACTCCAGCAATAATGCTGGGGACACAACACCAATGACACCCGCCTGCGTGCCACTGCATGACACCTGCCTGTGTGCCACTGCATGATTGGTGGTTGCAAAGTAGTTTCAAAGTGGTTGTTTCCCATAAACAATCATGCAGTCCCCGCCACGCAGGCAGGTGTGGCTAGTGTTGTGGTGGAGTGTTGTGCCCCTAGCATTATTATTGTTACTCCAGTAACAGTTTTCCTTATATTCTATCCTATTAGACCAAGTTCTAATCAACATAAACATAATAACATATACCACGAAATGCGTGTCTGCGTGAGAGAGAGAGAGAGAGAGAGAGAGAGAGAGAGAGAGAGAGAGAGAGAGAGAGAGAGTATACCCACGAATGGTGCGCCAGAGGATCTTGGCGGGGGCGCGGAAGTGGATGGGTCCATGGGAAGGTTTGGTGTTCATCCTCTTACGGAGGAATCTGAGGTACTTCATCTTCTGACGGACGAGTCCGCCCGAGAGGCATATCTCCTCGCACCTCACCACCGCCACTTCCTGGCCGTTTTGCAGCTCCTTGCTCAATATCGACGCCAGCCGACCCAGCATGTGTTGGTGGCCGTCCACCACCACTTGCCGGGCGCAGATCCCGGATCCTGACACCATCGTAGACTAACCCTTTCTGCGGCGGCGGCGGCAGGGTTCAGGGGAAATGGAGGAGGGTAGGGTTTTCGAGGCGTGTCTTGTGTTACTTGTGTAGGCATATTCTCATATTTATAAGGTGTGTGGTAAGGTGGTTTGCTATTATACAATAAAACTATGGAAATTGTGTACAGCATAAAGTGAATCGCTTTCCGTGGGACCCATTTTGGAGTCGCACAAAAATTAACAGATCTAATTTATTTGTTTAAAATACTTTTTAAAGAATTTATGTGAAAAATAAGCTCAGTTGGATATTCTTAAAGACTTGATCGATTCTCCGCCCATTTTGTAAGAGGAAATTAAGCAAAGAAATGATTAAGCATATAATAATATCTAACTTAGCTGATTTTTAACAGTGATCCTTAAAGAAATAGTAATTTTTAATAAAAAACTAAGCGACTTCGATCATTTGTATTAGACCTCTAAGTGGGTCTATAGTGTACATTTGGTGTACACCAGGCCTCTTTTATATATTATACTAACCCGTTAAATAAGTCAACTGGCTTATTTTTTGTCCTTATTCAAATTATTTTCGTATTTGTTAGTTTTTTGTCAATTTTTTTAGAATTATTGCATTGTAATGATGAAAGGAATCTAAAAAGTAAAAATTTATGATCGAAATCTAATTTTTGTAATTTTTTACTTTTTAGATTTCTCTTGTCATAACGATGTAATAATCCCAAAAAAATTGACGAAAAATTAACAAATACAAAAATAATTTGAATAAGAATAAAAAAAAATAAGCCAATTGACTTATTTAAACGAACGGGATGACATTGTGATGTTGATGTCATCAAATTAACTAGGTACCTTCACCCAAATTGAACAAGAGTTTTTTTTTTTTTTATCCGCAATTAAACAAGAGTTGGCTCGAGTATTTTGTTCAATTTCAGCTAACACACAAGGCCATTTTTGTAAGGTCAATGGGAAATGATCTCAAGACAGAACAAACAACAAGAGAACACATAATACAGATTATTTTTTCTAGAAATTGATTTTAGCACTTCAAAAAATTGATAGGAGAACTCCAAAACAACGTCATTTTATGTATCAACACAGTTCAATTTTGGAGCCCCTTTATCAATTTTTGGAGTGCCAAAATCACAAACCTTTTTTCTTTTCGATAACCATAATAGAGACTCAGAGCGAACAAAAAGAGAACACATAATACTACTAGAGATTACTCGTACAATTAACTGCCAACATTTTTACTACTTGAAATAAGGATTGATCGAGCAAGTTCATGCTTTTCAATGGAAATCACCGAGAATAAAACTACAGTTGCAACGAGCGTGATTTACCTAGTTCAGTACAGGCAAAAATAAAAACAAAAAAAATAAAAACAAGGATAACAGTCCTCGAATCATACGCAATTGCAATTCCAATATCCGTCTTTCCCTATCATACTCGTCTCTTAAGTTAACGGATGAATCAACGAGGAAACACAAGCGAGGAAAACAGTGAAAGACCAACAGATTTTTTCCCAGTAGCAGCATCAGAGATGCCCACACAATTGCCAACGCCTGCTTTCTTTTTTCTCAACCACAAAGCAGCATAGTTTGTCCAATCACTGCCTTGGAACTCAAACTCTGCGAGTGAGAGTTAATTGATTGAAAACTGAAATCATGAAGTGTATTCGAACGGCTGAGGCGGCTGAGGCTCCTCGTCAACAGCCATGGCTGCAGCCGATGCTGAGCCCTGTTGTCCAGTAGCTGATCCACTGGTGGCTGATCCGGTGGATGAAGGTGCATCGGTGAGAGACAACACTTCTGGTTCGGTGGGACGCAAGTCTTTCACAAGAACAAACCCCGAAGGTGCTAACTTGATCGGAACATACCTACTTTCTTCTAGAAACTTGATGAACTTCTCCTGAGCAGGAACCACCCGGGCAGGGTTAGTCAAGATTTCGAAAGCTGGTTCAGGCTCTGCCTTTTTCTCTGGTGCTGGACTATCAACCTGCGGAGAGAGAACACAAGGTGAGTAGCTGAACAGGACGAGTGAAATATCAGCAGTCCAAAATGGCATGAAAACACAAAAATAGATTCCGATATTCTACATCTCAAAAACTGCTCCCTCGGACCCTTTTTGTCAGGCACTATTGGGGTCTTTAACTTTTCAAGGAAACATGCATTTAACGAACTTAAACTCACATATAAACATATCAAATACGGACATTGGCCTTCATCTACTCTTCCCAAAGTATTCACAATGAAGAATAAGGGGTATCTTTGGCAAATTAACAAATTTATGCTTAAGAGGACACACAAAGCGAGGAGGAACATACAGGGGGGCAGTGATTCAATAGTTAAATACCAAATATATGAACCTAAACATTGTGGGTTCACAAGTTGGGTCTATACCCAGCATTCTTCCCATGTCCAACAATATGGAGACTTAATTGGGTGCACTCACTTAAATACGCAGGAATTTACAGTGGCCACAGACACCCTAGCGTTCGCAAACCTAGTAGCATAACAAGACATTTGTACTCCAGAGGCCCTAGTTAGTAAATTAAAACCTGCATATGGTTAATCAAACCTACAAGCCTATGAAAAACTCAGCCTACAATCCTCTATGCTGTGGGTTTGAGTGGGGCGACAATCACTCTCTGCATTTCATGCCAAGGTTAAATCTTCACCCAAACCATCTCTCCCGGACACCTATTTATGGGTTTCAACTGTGTGTGTGTGTGTGTGTGTGTGTGTGAGAGAGAGAGAGAGAGAGAAATCTTTGTGCTACAAAATACGAAGATAAGATATACAAACCTGCATAGAATCCCCATCCTTATCACTAGTGGATTTCCCTTTTCCAGCATTTGAGCCAGCAGAAGACTCTGGCCCGGCTGACTTCTCAGCGTTAGCTTTCTGATCTGCCTCCTTTTTAGTAGCCCTAGCCTTGGCTTTTGCAGATATTGATAAAACTGCAGTCGGAAGTTTCACAGCCGAGGTAGTAGTAGGTACAGTAGTAGGGCGAGGATACTCAAATAGCGATGGTTTTGCATGTGACAAGAACTCGAATCTTGGAATTTTCAAGTTGTAGTTTAGTCCAATTAAGGCTGCGGGTGAGAAGGACAAGCTAATGAAGTAGATGAGGGGATACCAATACCAAAACTGGCTGAAAACAGCAAGACCGACAACTGCAGTAATTTTGTCATGTTTTGTTCTGGAAAGCAACTTTATAGTTACATTTCTTCCACCGGCGTCCAATATTCCAGAGGCCAAAATTGCTCCCATCTTGCTCATGGTGTCTTCATGCTTATCCAAAATGATTTTTTCCAACTGCCGCCTGGAATAACAACGAATAAGAGACTAAGCTAAAGAATGATACGAGAGAACCATGCAACAATAACTCACTCCATCTCTTAGGAGTTCCCAGCTTCTTGAGGTGACATCCATCACATGCATTATGTATCAAATTTATGGGCATTATTTCCAACATTGCCACTTTATTTCCCGGTTTCATACATATATTAGTACTATTTGGGTGCATGGGATAGTTTCGAAAACTAAGTAACCAAAAAGACTTTTTAAAGTGGGCTTTTCTTTCGTGATATCCCAAATAGTGAAGATGGAATTAAGGATAAAGACCATAATAGAAAAGAGTACAATACCTGAATGCTCCAACGCGAGAATCACTAGCTTCACTGATTTGAACCATCACCATAGCCATTGCTATTAAAGCGCCTTGACGAACAAAATCAACTACATCCGATGTCAAAGGCTCTAGCAGAGATATGGCCTCACTCAGACCAGTACCCGCACAGGAAATGCCAACTGCTAGTGCTGCTCCATACCGAACATGAGGGTTGTAAGACTCTGACAGCAGGGAGACAATACGAGGAGTCTGCAGCCACAGGTAGTGAAATCAAGTTCAAGGGGTACCAGATTAAGACAAGTAATGACTTGGGTAAATCTACAAAAAGAGCCAAACGAAATCTATAACTTGCAGTCAGGTTGGTAGAATTGTCTGATTCACAATTCCACACGAGTTCCAACCAATTTGATTCAAACCTTCTTGTTGAACTGGAAATTAAGGTTGTGACTCATTTGATTCATATGAGTCAATAGCATTTAATATGATTAAACTAGGTTTATATTTTTGTTTGCAAAATGCATAAATGATGTTGTTTCACCTCTATCAAACCAAACCAAACCGAGCCTTACGTCCCAATCACTTGGGGTCGGCTATCAAGAGAAAACAATAATCAATCAGCAGTATAGTTGAACACTGATTAGTGTAGTTATATTGCGATTATTTTGTTATAACAGCATAATACGTATATACATAGATCAGACTGTACATTAGACCAACTAAGTGATGTTCTAATTGAAGATCTGTTTGACAGAAATTGTTTGCTTTTGGAAGATCAACAGCATATGCAAATACACAAAAAGACTTAAACTACACGAAAACGCACACGACAAGAAACGGAAGACAATTGGAACCAGGTATGAGTTCTCCATGAATCCAAACAACACCAAATAATAGGTGCAATAGAATGCGTGCATGCACAAATAACACCACTACAAAGCTCTCGTTGATAGATTAAACTGTAAAACACAGTATTGAGAACAGCAATCACAAAAAGCACAACAGAAATACCAGATACCTAAGTTTCCCAAACAAAGAAAGAGATAAGAAAAAGCACCAACCTGTTCTGGATCCGAGTACAGGACAAACCCAAGTGCTAGAACAGCGGTCCGCCTGACATCATTGTTCACATCTGATACTGCAAAATGCAGCAGCTGACGGATTGCCTTGTTGTTTGCTGTTCCACTGTATGCTAATGCCAAGGCATACATGCCACCATAACGCAGAATGGGATCTTGATCCCGAGTCATCTGCTCAATTAGCGTGTCTGCTTCTTCTTCTCTTCCATAGACTGTGAGGGCTATCCCCAATGCCAAACCCCTGGAACAAGGAATTAGGCAAATAAATCAGAAGGAAGACCTATATACAAGGATCTGTGTTCAGTAATCGGATTACTCTAACTTCCAGGAAGAACCGCCACGATAGTCCCATACAACAATAAGAGCACCATTTAATCCCCAGTCCCTAGAATATGGTAAGTTTAAATTGCAAAATAAGCTTGCAAGGGGAATGCCAAACCAGTCATATCAGACATGGATCCCCTACCCTTATCCGAGTGTTCGACACGGGTACCTTATACATTAGTATAAGTCCATGTATGATAAGGGAAGACAGTAGTTCAAACCTCAGCATAACATGAAAGTCATCTTACCTGATTATTTTCTCATGTTGTGTCTCATGTGCATAAGTAAGCATTTCGGCTGCCTTCTCACTTGCAGTCCCAACCATCAGTAAGCCCATACTAATACCAGCAGCTTCTCCAGCAACGGCACTGTCAGTATAAAGCACATTCTTAATGTCGTCATAGACGTCTTCATCAGCAGTTCCAAGAGCTGCCAAGCCAAGACCTAAGCATGCACCATGCTGAATAACCTGCACCAACAAAAGTTTCCAAACAGGAATAATTTAACTGTTAACCACCATCTCATGTAAAAGCTTGAGCTGTCAGAAATGGGCAACTTGAAAATCATTCACAGCCTCAAGGCTACTTATTGCGATGTTATCGCGAAGTAGAACCGTTTTATCCCCCTTATCTATCTAGTGGGAAGTGAGGTTTGACATGATCCATCGCTTGCGCACACAAAATATTAGGTGGCTAACCACAAAATCATCTAAAAGATTGAGCTGTTAGAGGGGGACTGAAATTAATGGTGCACAAAGCAAGTAAGCAACTAAATATTGGATTGTAAACAACACGCACCTCCACATTGGTACTGCGTAGACTATCCCGCAGGAATTGTTTAATACCCTCGCCGTGGTTTGCATGAATCAAGCCTAGTGCATATAGAGCACCACCTTCTGAGTATGGACTACCACCACCACCGGCCCCACTCTGTGGCAAGTATGGGGCCATCAGTGATCTTCCCTGTTGTAGGTGGCCTCTGTGAATAACACCAAGCCCTGCTGTTGCACTGAACTTAGCCCAATTAGTAGCTCTGCTCAGCCAATCCTACGAGTTGTTGCAAATAATGAGGGTCAGAGACTCAGAATACATAAATTCTGCAGGGATATTCAACAAATGATTATAAGAGAACTACAGTTATAGTAAGTTCACCAGATTCTCCCGCAGAAATGTATCCACAGTTGTTCCAGCATGCATAATGGCATTGGCATATATTGTTGCACTGTGGCAGACACTATTTCTCATCTCTACAGACTGTTTTATTGTCTTAAGAATGAGAAGATCCGATCTGTACGCAAAATCATGGAATGGGTTAAGAAAATCTTAAATAAAGGGTCTTGCTAAAACAGGTAGCACATCTATACTCATTTGACACATTTCAGTACAATTTTATGCACTGTTGACAAGTTGAGCAAAGCACAAGAAATAAAGAAAGCCATAAATAAGTTCTTACTTGTTATGACTGTATAAAAATTGCAGAGTCAACTGTATTGAAGTCTCTCCGGACAAAATTCCTTTGATTTTCGTCAACCTCTCAGCATAAGTTGCTTCATTTGGATCTGCTTCTTGAACAATTTGGTTAACAGCTTGAGTTCCATCTGCCATTTGAACATCCTCAGATGCAGCAGCATTTCCATCTTGACCAGACTCTGATGCAGCAGATCCTTGCCGTGGAGGTTCGGATGGGTGAGACTTGGGACCAGAAAGCAGATTTTTCACATTCAGTAGAAAAGCTTGGTGCTCATTCTCGACCAGATCAAAAGCTATTTGAAATGCGAGCAGAGCATCATCCTTATTTTCAGATCGTAGAAGTTTTTCCAAGATGCTGGAAACACCCTCTGGTTCATCCAGTAACATCAGGCACTGACAGATGCTTAAATAATCAGGAGAAGGCAACTTCTGGTATACTTTAACAAGAAGATGAAGCACCTGTGAACAAGATCAGCGGAGGGTTTGGATTAGTTTATGAATAGCTCATCTCCTTCCTTCAAATTATATTTTGTTCATATCCATCAAGTAACTGGGAATAATTATCAGTTATATGCCGAAAAAAAGAGGGATATCTTCTTCCTTTACTATTTTAGTAGCAGTAAAAAAATTACAAGAGAACATAGTACCTCCATTTAAAGGACACAAATAGTACTAACAGATACCAACGAGGAAAACCAAACCAAGACAACAACTCTGTTCTAGATCAAAAATTAAATCAAGTTGCAGAAACCATTAACTATACAGAAACAGCCCACAATCACCTTGACAATTTTGTAATACCCATGGAGGTTTACAGTCCTGTGCAGCTAAAACATATGAGTATTTTTTGTTCAGTTTTTCTTTTTTAATCCAAAATATGAGTTTATATAACACACAAAGCGTGACAAACATAATATATACCCCTGTACTGACAGAAGGTAAAAAATTTCAATAAAAATGTGTGATCTGTGTGATCTTTAGTTTTCAGGCACTGCTCAGGAATGATAAACTTAGTATATACATGAGTACTGACTGAAGTAAGGTAAATATACTTGAGAAATATGATGCAGACAAGCAGCACTGAAAATAACACTTAAAAACAAAGACCAATTGTAGGCCCACACATCAGAGGTCACTATGGTATCTGGAAAATCCAAACTACCTAGACTGGAAAGGATTTGTTTCCTTTTTGAGATCTAGGACTCGCAAACAAATTCGGAATGAAAGAAGTCCACTGAAAGCCTTGGTCCTTGACTGATTTCTCTTTCATTCCAACTTCCAATTTTTGCTTTTTCATTGCTAGCAACTGTGGTTATAAACCTAAACTGGACAAGAATGATTTTGCTCATACCTCCCGGCGATATTCTCTGAGGTTCACATATGAATGAGAGATATTGATGCAATATGATAAGGTTGCATGAATGTTGTCACTCCTCGTAATTGCTTCCTCAAGCTTATCCAATCTTCGGCATTCAATGGCCATTCCTATTGCTTGTTGATATCTTCCGTCCAGGATACACCTATATACAGCAACGGTAAGAAAATAGAAGAATTCTACCACAACACTGAAGAGAAGAAGAAAATTACATACTTGTCCAACATTCTCTCCACGATTGCCTCCAAACGAGGGTCCATTTTGACGGCTTCATTTGGCTCTGCAGCCTTTGACTTGAGACTGGCATATTCATCAATAGCTTTGGCTGAGAGAAAGAACATGACCATCAGTAAAAACTCAAATGTGTTATTTCTTCCTATATTAACAATGAAAACATGAATTCAAACCATGATGATGAGGTTTAGCTGGCAATATACACCCTTGACACATAAATAATTAGAGGCACAATCAATGCGGAGTAATAAGCAGATATTTAAACCTCAAAGCAAACACAAAACCATAGATGTTGGAAAAGAATGAATGCAAGGAGGAAATTCGTACCAAGAAGGGTATGAACGTAATCCGACTCCTCAGAAACATCAAAAAGAGGACCAGCTCCAAGAGCATATGACAAGGAGTCATTAAGTTCAACCAAGTAATAAAAAACCTGTCAAGAGAAAGAAAGGAAAATGTGTTAAGAACATAAGAGCTAATTGAATATGCATATCAAGCAGTTACAATCAATGGCCTCAACAATGACCCTAGTTGACTCAAGACTCAAGTAATTGAAACTTAACAAAAACAAAGGAATCTGCGTAGCTATGAGAGAGAGAGAGAGAGAGAGAGGTGCCGGTGGTTGTGCTAAACCAACCAGAAGTCAGTAGGCCACCTCTAAACCCTATTTCTGTATAATGGAAGCAATAAGTAGCGCATCAATATCTTTCATAAGTTTGTATATGTCTACTAGGGCTCTCGCAGTAATTATCCTCCATGCTACCATCGCCATTACAAATATATTAAAAGCTCAAAGTAAGAGATTGGAAAACCAAAAAAAAAAGTATGTTAGTAGCACTACAAACAGGATGCCATATCACCATCTGTCCAGGGATTACTCCAAGTTTGAAGGCGATTATACCTGCCCATCACCATACATAGCAACCTGAGGCTATTTCATATGAATAGCTCTTCCTGCTTTTTACTATATGAATAGCTGTTCTGCTTGCAACACCTCTAACTTGAAAACACCGAAGATTGTGTGGGAAAAGAGTACATTACATATGCCAATTTCCAAAATCGAATCTGTCAACTTTATGCTAAAGTATTCAGCTTAAGTCGTTATGGACCAGCAGAAAACAGAAGACAGCCAAAATCGAATAAAAACCTCTACCCTCCAAAATTATTTTAAGAAACAAGAATAAAAAGAACAAATAATCTGGGAATCCGATGGGCATAAAAAACACAATTGCAGACAATTATATCAATATATCGAATAAAGAGAGTCGTAAAAAATAAGAGAGAGACAGCAGAGGCTAAACAAACAAAGAGGATGCACATAAAGCTATCAGGTAATGACCTTTGAAACAAGCAACGCAGCAAGCTGTCGTTGGTCGAACTCCTCATCTTCATACAAGCTTTCTCTGCATGAAAATCAACAGAAAAATTTATTTCTAATAACTAAATTGACAGAAATCTTTCATTGAAAATTGATTCTATTAACCACCCTGCTCCCCATTATTCCACCACTCCCAAATATGATCCCAAATCTCAAAACCGCAACCTTTTTCTATATCCAAAAGAATGAAGCTATGGAAAACAGGACCACATACATATTGAAATGCCAAACATCCTGAAAGGGTAAATTCTATAATCGACGAAGGGTTCATAGTAACAGAATGGGATAGGTCTATTTATCTTTCAAAGCTTGAAAGGGAAATACAAATCGTCACAATCATTGATGATTGCGGTAGTAATAATTGACTGTGTGCATACCATAATCCTACTTTGCTACAAAAGTCCACTTTTTTGTTTTGTATCAGAGATTTAGAATATCGCACTTCTACAACGCAGTTCAGGTTTAACCAGATCAAGGGTTTATATAAAACCTACAACCTAACCATATAGAAAACAACAAACAGCAATGTACTCTAAACATTTCAGATCCTACTATCAACCTTTTAACTGATAGCAATGTCCCACTCAATCAGTAATTCCTTAGTACTTATCCCTAGTAAAAAGGAGAGCGAATTCATCATCTCCATAATCAAGCACATAAAGAACCTAGGGGTTCTTCTTGAGCAATCAGGTGAAGAAAACTAACCACTACGGCACTACTCACTGAAGATATAAAAAAAAAAATCGATAACTCAGGTGTCCTAATCAGTCGGGACCCAATTATAGACTCCATATGGTCTGGCCCCCATAGGAGTTGAAAGCACCTGGGAGGTTTTGAACATGAGACCTTACGAGGGAGCAAATCTCAGGCCTGACCAACCCTTGTGGTTGACCATGCTAAAGATACCCTTTTTTTAGGAACCACCCCAGGCAGGGTTCGATTCTCCTTGGAGGCACTCGGGATTTAAGTGGGGGGCCATAGCGGTGGGTTGTTGCGCTAGTTTTCGCAACCAAGCAACAATACAACCACCCTATGTCCTGCCTAATAACATAGCATACAGGTTGTAGATAAACAAAAACGAGAATTTTGAGCTTAAAAATAGAAACTTTTCCAGTTACATTAAATTCAGCAAGATACCTAGCCCAATTCGATCAATTTCGTAGTTTTTTCTCTCTACAAACTCAAAACAAACCAAAAATCACAAAGAGCCTAAGAAACCAAGAGGGAATTGAAAGGGATTATTAGTTACATGATGGGAACGCTGGTAGAGATCTCGGGCCAGAAGTGGTCAACGAAGGCGTTGAGGAGAGACAAAGCGTGGAGCTTCAGAGAGGGGTTGCTCTCGTTCAGCATCGCCAAGAGCCCCCCCGCCGAGCTCACCATCGTCGCCGCCGCCGCCGCCATGGTCTTTGTCCAGCACCGCTAGAGAGACAGGTTCGTGAGAGTAGATAGGGTTATAAATTAGGTTAACTTATAGATTCGATCTGTGAGAATGCAGGGGTACGGTTAGGTTTTTGGAGGAGAAGAAACCCTAGGAAATTGGGAAGACGAGAGGAGGTGAGAGAACAGGTCGGTGAGAGAGAGAGGGAGGGAGGAGTGTTGTGTAGTATATATGGGGGCTTTTCTTGAAGAAGTGGCAAACCAAGTTCAGATTCACTTCGGATACGCCTCAATTGTTTGGATTATTTGCGCTGTGGGGACTTGAAAGTCGATAAAATCACATCACACCCCGTTAAGTTGTGCGGCAAATGAACCGAGCAACTCGCGAGTTCGGCTCGGCTCATTAATGCTTCGCTTAGCTCGTTTAGTAAATGAGTCGAGCTTGAGTTTTCAGTTCTTTCAGCAAACAAGCCGAGTGGAGTTCGACTCGTTGGAAAAAAAAAACTCGCCTCATTAAGAGAGACTCGTTTAGTAAATGATTAAGCTTAACTTGTTAAGGGCTCAACTCGTTAAGGCTTGAGCCGAGCTTGAGCTCAACTTTTTAGCTCGTTTAGACCCCAAGGCGTTACGTAAAAGATGAAAAAATCACTTATCACACCCCATCACGTTGTGATACAAATGAGCTGACCTCGGCTTGGCTTGACTCAACTCGTTTAGTAAATGAATCGAGCTCGAACTTGAATTTTTGGCTTATTTAGTAGATGAGCTAAGTTCAAAAAACAAGATCGGCTTGTTAAGGGAGGTTCGGCTCGATTAAAGAGGCTCATTTAGTAAATGACTAAGCTCAACTCGTTAAGGCTCGGCTTGAGCTCAAATTTTTGGTTCGTCTAGTAAACAAGCCAAGCTTAAGCTCGACAAAACTCGGCTCGTTTGTAGCGTCAAGGCAGCGTAAAAGATGAGGATTTCAAGTAAGGTAAAGACTTGAGTCAAACAAAAAGCGAACGGGTGCAGGAGTGCAAATCAAAGTCAGATAATGCGCAAGCGGGTGCTGAAGCGCGAACGTGAAAGCGTCTTTCAAAAATATCCTAAACAATTTAAATTCGCGATCGTGAGAACTGAGAGCGCGGAGCGCTAATTGAGAGTGGGAGCATAGCCCATTTTGAAGGTCAGGATTGACCAAGCCCCATCGAAGCGGTCCTGAGATGTTTCATTTGCAGGCTTCCAGCCCAAGATACCTGGCCCAAAACATGGTAAGTGAAACCTTGGGCTTGGTTTGGGTTGCCCAGGAAGATGCAGACTTCTGGTCCGGAAAAACATATGCAAGCGGAGAAAAACATATCAGGAGGATCTTAAAGAAAAAATTACTATTTAGGAAAAAGGAAAAGTGTCAATATTTTATTACGTAGAAAAAGAAAAAAAGGAAAGGAGAACTGAAAATAAAGGACATAAAAATTTGTCCAAGGTAACTAAATAGGAGTAATTCATTTTAAATACGGCCAAAAATATTCAAATTAAAAAGGAGTTTTTAAATATTTATCCTCAAATCTCATCCCTCGTAAGTTTTCATCCGTTGCTTTTTGAACAATTATGTTTCCATCCCCACTTTTAAATAATTCCAGGATTGCCCCTTATATATATAATATATGTATATATAGGCATGGACTTTGGGGACCAAAAAATAATTTTGAAGGTCCTCTAGCCTAATTTTAGGATAATCATCCCTAATTTGAATCCCAAAAATTTGGGCAATGAATTAAAACCGCCCCACCCCTAATTAGGATTCCAAAATTTCGGCATAATTAACTCACACAACCCCATCCCCCCTCCCCCCCCCCCCCCCCCCCCCCCCCCCCCCAATTTCCCAATTTGCAGTGGCGAGCACAAACCCGAAGCCGGAAAATTCCATTTCAATTTGCCGCAGCGGGACGCAAGCGGGATCCCTTCGCCATCCCCCAGCGACCTCGGTCGACGGCCTCACCTTCCATCACCACTTCGCCGATCAATCAGTCACCGTCGCCGATCAACTAGTCGCCATTGCCGCCGTTGTTGTACACCCTTAATCTGTTTTTCATTGCGGATTCGGGTTGCCGTCAATTTGATCTGCTTGTCGCCTTCCTCCATGTATATCAAGTGCTTCCAAATGTATAGAACAGAGAGAGGAGAAACTATTCAGTGCTTCCAATTAAAGTAATCTTGTCTATATGTAACTTATTTGTCATGTTTTGTTACAAATTCTTTATGTGTACAATAATATTGTTGTGGTAAAAAATAATATTGGGATTCAAATTAGAGACTGTGAATCATGAATAAACATGATTTTCATATTTTTTATCTTTGTTTTTCATGAATAAAACATGGTGTACTTATGTTTTTCATGGTGTATTCATGAAAAACATGGCCGATTAATTTATTCATTTTTTCATGATCGATTAAAATCATGGAGTATTCATGTTTTTCAATTAATTTATTCATGTTTTTCTGATTAATTTATTCATTGTGTTTTCATGAATAAAAATGGTGTATTCATATTTTTTAAATAAATCATGAATTTCCGTGAAATTGGTCGAACCATATTCACGAAAATTAAGAATTTACCAAATGTCACAAAAATTAAGAATTTAAAAATTTACGAAATTAAGGAGAGAGAATGGTTTAGTATATATCTATTAAAGATTTTAAATTTTGAAAATTCCCCCCATTTCTATCCATAAATCAACCCACGATTTTAGGTGACTATAATTATTAGAATTCCACTAATGTAGGAAGGAAATATACACCTACATATGAATATCTTATAAAAAGGGTAATATAGGTAATTCACCATCTAAAAGGATGAAAACATAACTGTTCAAAAAGTGCCGGATGAAAACTTACAAAGAGTAGAACCCGAGGACTATTCTTTAAGTCTCCCAATTAAAAATGGCTTTCAAGATACCCATGTCAAGAGTCCCTTCTTATAAGGATCTCATTATTTTATTAAAATGCGAACCTCCCTTTCTCAATCTAATTTCGATGATTTAAGCCGCTCAATGTGTTCAGAACGTGATTTTAAGGGTACCAAATAGGAATCAGCAAAAAAAAAGACCAGGAAGGGCTTCATCCGAGTAGTTTTGGTTTGTTTTTTATCGAACGATTCAAATAAAAACTGCTCAAATCAAGCCCTTCCCGGTCATTTTTTTTGCCGATTTCTCATAGATGCCCTTAAAATCACGTTCTGAACACATTGAGCGGCTCGGATCATCGAAATCAGATCGGGAAAGGGGAGAAATGAGGAGGTCCGCATATAATGTCCTCATTTTAAGGTCCTTACTTAAAGATTTCTACCCATGTCAAATCTCATCTAGCATAGATAGAATTTTTAGACCCCTCTCATGCGCACTCGTTTCCAATCCTCCACTATTGTTCAACTTTGAGACGTGAGCGCATCTCTCACTCATAAGAAGGCGCTTTGCCACTCTACCAAGCATGCTTTGGTTTTGGTATTTTTGAAACATGGGTGGGCACGTTTCACCTCCCTCTTCTTAGGTCGACCCCTGCTTAAACTTGTTTTTGAAGCTTAAATTGTTTACTCTTAAATTAGTCCAATGTTTGTGAACCATATGAGACCTAAGTACTCTGCGCGTAGTGTTCTAAAAAATTGATCCTGAAATAAGAAACCAAGAGAGAATGTTTATCTGGATTGCTTGAATCTTTGTCACACTGTTTCAACTCTCTCTTGACTTCTAGCCTTCTTGGCGTTTCTGAATCTATATAAGCAATATAGCCTTGTACTGTATGATTTGTATGACATGTTTCGTAGGATACCATTCGCGTTGAATATTTAGTCTTAACCGCGGAGGTTCTAAACAAATATGAGATATGTAGTACCCTTTGGATGTTAGTCCAACAACTCCAATTCGATTCTTATCTATCTATATAATATGGAGTAGTGATTTTTGAATTTTCTATATTTTGAACCATCGGATTTGTACATATTTTTTCTAGAGTTGAAATTTACGAGTAATAAGACTAGAAATATACTTGGAAAGAATGAATATTAGGAAGAATGATGAAAGAAAAACTAAAATTAATGTTTCCTAATCTTATTCAGATTTCTTATTTTCGAATTTTTCTTATTTTCCTAACAGTTACCAGTCCAAAACAATTATCGTGATTTAGGGTTGTCTCTCTCCCTCACACGTTAATTCCAAAAAATAGATTCCAATTTTGAATCCAAAACTACTTTCTCTCTCACACATACATTTTTTAAAATATATTCAGATTGCTAAATGTTTAGTTGGTTGAGTGATTGAGAGGGAAAAAACTGATTAATTATATATTTAGTTATTTGATTCATTGCAATATGTTGGTGGTAGCAAATGTATTGATTTTGTTGCATCTTGATTCTAAGTCATAGTTTTATCTTCGCCTTTATCAGGTTGAAAGTTGAAAATCAACGAAAATATACATGTGCCTATGTTTCCTCATTGGAGTTAATTTTTTTTTATTTAACTTAATTTTCTATAGTACATAACATAAGGGTGTAGGGCTCATCCATACTTAACAAAAAACAAGTTGTTGCAATGGATGATTACTTTGATTCAATGGTTTAGGCTCATTCTCCTCCTTTCAGTAAAGTACTTGCACTTTTTGCACATATTACACAATTATCGTGTGGATTTATTTACTCCTAATAACTGTACATTAATGTTTCAGTGATTTTTCAAAAAAAAAGAGAGAAAAATACCAAAACTTTCCAAATTCCGTACTAATTTGAAGAATAGATATAAGGGAGCGTTCCGGAGACACAAAAAAGGACACTCCATCTCAACCATTGAAGCCAATGGCTAAAATAAGAAATTCACAAAGAATTACTCTTGGCTGCAAAGAATTACTCATAGCCACAAAAAATTATTCCTGGCCTCGATGAATTACTCCTGACCGCGATGAATTAAATTTAGCCGTAAAGAATTACTCTTGGCTGCAATGAATTATTCTTGACAGAGAATTATTTTTGGCCGCATCAAATTGCACTTGGCCGCATCGAATTACTTTTGGCCGCATCGAATTCCTCTTGGTCGCACCGAATTGCATTTAGCTGTGAAGAATTACTCCTGGCCAAGCCGAATTACTCTTGGCCGCATTGAATTGCACTTGGCCGCGTTGAATTGCATTTGGCCGCATCAAATTGCACTTAGCCGCTACGAATTACTTTTGGCCTCATTGAATTGCACTTGGCCACATCGAATTACTTTATGGTCTCTCAATTTTTTGCAGCCAAGTGCAATTCGATGTGGCCAAGAGTAATTCGTAGCGGCCGGGAGTAATTCTTCCCGACCAAGAGTAATTCTTCGCGATAGGAGTAATTCGATGCGGCCAAGAGTAATTCTTCTCGGCAGGAGTAATATTTTGCGGCCAATAGTAATTCTTAGCGTTAGATTTTTTTTTTTTTTGTTAACTAATAGGTAAGAGAACAAAATTATTGTTCAATACAACTTGACCTATTGATTTAGATGATTTAGAGTTTCATGATCTGTCTGAGATTGAAAATTGTAGATTTTTTTTGGAACCTTTTGGTAGACAGAGTTTCAAACTCTACTTTTTACTTGGTTATATCATCATATATGTAATCTTGGAACTATTTTGCTTTTCTATTTTTCTAGGTCAATTAAGGAAACAAGTGTGATAGGGGGTGTCACTTTTGAGTGAGTGTTCGAGTTGGAATCCCATATGATTATACATTCTTAATATCTCTGATGCTATCCCTGAATGCAACTAACGGAATTAAACAGATTTGGTAACATGGTTGTGTTAAACTATTTTATAAACTTGGTTAGATGAACCATGTTTGAAGCTTATTCTTAAAATGAAAATTTCCAATCGAGAAGTAGATTTTGTTGGGAGAAGGAAAATTTTTCTAATTCACGGTTATTTGTTATGCTCCTCTCACCTCATGTGAGATGACATTAAAAAGAACCGTTATATCTAAAAAAAATCCTTCAGAAAAGTGGAGTTTAATATTTCATTTAGACTATGTTTAGAAAGCATTGCTCCGTGTCTTTGCCTTTAGGCACGGACAATTACTAGTGCTTTAATATCCGGGACAAACGAAATGAGCAAAATATATATAGCATATATTTTTGTGTTGGATTCAGATTAGTATCAAATTTTCCATCGAGCCATGAAATAGGTTCCCCGAAAGCAGTTACAAATCGTCGACTCCTTTCTTCCACTCCATCCTGAAGAATAACTAGGGCTAATTTAGACACTTTTTCATGTTCCAATCAAACACTTCCATTTTGCCAATTTGTTATTCTTTAAAGGAGAAGATTATGGGTTTGGAAACTGCTTTGCACTGGTTTACTCCAAGTGTTCTGTTATCAAATCCCTCACTCCATGAATTCAATGTACTGACACGGGCTAGGGATAAATGAGACTTGATTTAGGCTAAGTTCCGC
Source organism: Rhododendron vialii (assembly GCF_030253575.1). NCBI lineage: Eukaryota > Viridiplantae > Streptophyta > Magnoliopsida > Ericales > Ericaceae > Rhododendron > Rhododendron vialii. The sequence goes on along the minus strand of NC_080558.1, from coordinate 7,284,827 downwards.
TAAGGGTTTTTTTTGAGTTTTTTTTTGTTTTGTTTTGTCTTTATTCAATTATTTTTTTGCGTTTGTTAGTTTGGCGTCTAACTTCTGTGAAAATATCCAAGATAAAGTCCGGAACTTAGCCTTGTGTTCGTATTAGTTATGTTAATTTAGAATACGAGAAGGGGAATCTCAAGGGGTTGATTGGGAGCAAGGCATCAAGTAAGGGGCTGATACCCAAGCTCTTGCTGCTTCAACTCCAACACCAACCAAAAAAAAAAGATAAAAGGCCGCCGCGCTGAAGGATTGTCTGGTCGTTGACCTTACAATCCGAGATAGTCGAGGTGCGCACAAACTGGTCCGGACACCATGTTATCAACCTTACAATCCGAAATAGTCGAGGTACACGTAAACTGACCCGGACACCATGTTATCAAGCTTAAAAAGAGAACAGGAAAATAGGAAGGAAGACCATGGTAGGTTCTGGACCAACTTTGGCTAGGCCACCAACCCTAAAGTCTAGAAAAGATTTTTCCTCCCTCCACTATAGTGAAATCTTGGCAATAGAAGCCCTGTATTTTGCTGCAACTGAGTTTGTGAAAGGGCAGAATCTGTCACTGTTATTCAAGTTCTTATCAGATCTTGCTTTAAACAGCAAGGTAGCTTCATAGCTTCTGGAGATGGTTTTATGTAATGTAAATTTCCATTGTCAGCTTCAGTAAATGATTCCTATGTTTCAGACTTCGATGTCTCAGCAGAATGGACCAGTTTTGGATGATTACCAAAGTGGTCCAAGCCCATGATATAAGAAAACCATCAATGGGGTGGTCCAGAACCTTATATGAAAAAGCCCATGCCAGAAACTAAATACTGGATTGGCTGGACCGCTGGAGCACCACATGGCGGTGCTACCGGACTACTAAAAAAATTCACTTGTTTGTGGGCTTCAATGCTGAGAAGTTTATGTTCATGGATGTAGTTTGCGTGACCACTTCTGTTGTCCTTTTCTTGTCTATCGACTTATGTTTCTTCAAACTTGTATCATTCACTGCTCGGGACCACGGATTTTGCATCAAATTTGAACGGTTCAATGCTGGGAACGCCAGCCTAGACAACCGCCTCCCTTGTAAGGCGGCAGACCCAACACTGCCTCTCTTGTAATGGGTTGTTATAAAAGCTGTGAACTGTGTCCTACATGTTGGGGAGCTAGACAAGAGGGACCTAGCCAGACCCACTTAAGCGAGGGGGCCCGACACAGGGGATGTGTAGGCCCAATTCAGGACGGACTTGAGCCATAGCTTAACCCGACCCAACCTACAACAGAGTGGCAAGAAGTCGGCGAGTTAAGATTCATATGCAAAAGTTTCCCCAAACATCATCTAAGAGATTCGAATTCATGTCCTCCTGGTAACTAAACCACTTGGTAGAAGAGTGATTTGGTGTAATAATAGAAAAGTACAATCAAGAAACCTTTTGGAAGTACATTGCTAGCTCAGTTCATTTTGTTTTGCCCTCAGAATTGAGACTAATGGAAAGAGATAGAATAACAGGATTTCATGTCAAGGCTATATGTGTGTTGAAAAAGCTTCTAAATTCAGCACAGATGACATTGCGAGCTTTCTTGTTGTTCCTGAATTTAAGACTCTGATTTTGATTTACCGAAACAGGCGTACGATGTGACAAATTTCTTGACCGACCATCCCGGTGGCAAAGAGGTTCTGCTGACGGCTGCTGCTACTGGCCGGACATCTTCAACTGATTATTTTCTGATTTTCGAACCTTTTTAAGAAAAGTGTCTTGTTGGAATTGTGCGTTTTCATTTCGCTTCTTGAGTTAAGGAAACAAAACGATTCGAGTTTCCAATAACATAGTACTAGTAATTTTTTTCATTTATAGGTGAAAGCAATTTTTGATAATTCCAAAACAAACCTTGTTAATGATATTCACGGGCCGTGTTCCTTTCTCTCTTTTTTTCTTTATAAAACATCTTTCACTTTGAACGATTTTCATTTTGGTTCGAAAACATTTTCTGGAGTTCCTCAGGTCGTTTTAAAAAAAAAAAAAAAAAACAATTTATGAAATAGTTTTCGACTGACTGCTGAACAAGTTTTCAGTATTCTTTTGGAACACCAAAACAAACAAAATAGAGGAAACCAAACAAGCCACATACTCCTATTTCTGTTGTGACCTCGAGGATGCTGGTCATGGGAGTGCAGCTAGACTAATGCTAGATGAATTCCATGTTGGAGAGATTGATCAATCCTCAACGCCACAAAAAAATAACATATGCAATTCCAAAGCAAAACTTGGGACAACAAGGAAAAGTCATCGGACTTCACCACCCTCCACCTCCGGCAAGGGCGGAACTATGCTATGGCTACCATGGGCAGTAGCCCAGGTCACATTCCAAAAACACCACACACACAAAAAAAAAAAAATTTATATGTCAAGTTTTAGTTGAAAAAGTTTTAGCCCAACCCATTTTCTTCTGTAGCCCCACCAATCCATTTTAATTAGCCCAGCCTTCTTTCTTTGAGGAAAACCGAAACAAAGTCTTGATCGATTTAGGAAAAATCAAAACAAAAGCAAATCAAATTACACTGTAAACAAAATCCCATCCTTCTTTCTTTGAAAAATAAATTAAAATTACATCAACTAGCTAGAGAGATTGGAGTTATTCTGATGTGGAGATGAAGATCGGCGGCCAAATCAGCGGAATCGCGCCATAGTTAGCTAGAGTCCTGGACTAATTGAACGGAGAAGTTGGGGTTGGTTTTGCCTTTGAGGCAAACTTGTTGAAAATATCCACTCAGATTCGATAACAAATGATTTTTACTCTCTGAAACATTGTAGGGTACAACTTCAATAGTGTACGTTTTTTGTACTTTTATTTTGTTTACTTTTGAACATTTACGTATTCATGTATAAGTTTGCCTCTCTTTTTTTTCATATACATAAAATTTGGGTTAGCCCAGGGCAAAATTAATTCCTAGTTCTGCCCTTGTCCTCCAGCCGGTTCCTCGTCGCCCCACATATGTTTGCATTTCATATGCCTATGTGAATTTTTCAGTACAAACAATCATGTCGTATGCGGTGAAAATTTTCCTTTTGCTTTGTGACACTGTTTGAGAAAACGTAAAGTGAAAACATTGGAAGGGACTGGCATTCTTTTCATAAAAACGAAGGTTGTATCTAGCACACAAGGCTCTCATTTAGTATATCGTGATTTTAAAGAGATACTAGTAGGTAGACAGTCTTACTCTCACTTTCTCGTAAAGAGGAGAATGTTCAGGACTCAAATGTACGACACTGGGTGATCGCGAGTAGCACTTGGCGGTGCAACAGGTCGCATTAAGTCGAGGAGGGACGGGCGACACTCCCCAAGATTTCGAAAATTACAGGTTCTCCCATAGCAATAAAGGAAGCAGTATCTTTTCAATTAGCCACTCAGAAAATTCCCATTTCCCTTTAAATCTTTTATGGACCCTCACACGGTACAAATGTCTATTGTCTTTCAACTCTAGCACAGCAGCCCTCTTTTGTCCAGCCGCTTATTTTGAATTCGATGGCTCGTTTGATTTGATGGAATCAAATTGTGAGACTTGGAATGAGCCCCGTCTTAACTTAAAGAACACGTGTTACAACCCAATTTACAGTATATCGTTCCTGTAATAATCCTTGTCAAATAGTATCTTATGAACGAAAATTCCAATTACACAGTAAGCTAGCATAGCTAAATGATATACAATCTTCTAATTTTTTTAAATGATATACAATCTTCGAATTTTTTTCATCATAAAGCTTTTGACATTGCAGGTTACGAAATAAGGCTCAAGGTCCCATGTACCCCAATTTTTGTGTGTACCCATCATCCAAGTGGACGTTCTCAATCGTATGATCATGTGAAAATCTCACAACTTGAGGGCGTTCAAGTATGATCTTGCAGCTGAGAATCACTTAGTACATCACAACAAGGATACAAAGGACTGCTGGTCGAAACATGAGTCCATCTACCCAACCCAATTAATTGGAACAAATGACCAGTCCGATTTGGTTTGGCTCGGTTTCTCCGATTTGGTTTGGCTCGGTTTCTCCGTTCCGTAAAAGGAACTCTAATAACATAAATAAAAAGGACCCTTGTTTCCCCTTTCATTTCATTTCTTTCAGTTTCAATACCACCTTGTGCACATCCTTTGAAGTTCTGCAAAACCAATACAAAAACCAAACTGGTTGTCATCATCAAAGCAGACTAGATTTCTTGGGACCACTAGGAATACGACATGCTGGCCCAAAGCACATATAATTACACTCCCAGGGTTTGCCCCAGTGGTTCGGGCAGATACTTAGATTTTGGGAGTACTTCTCAAGATTTGGGGTTCGATTCCTCATGCACCGGGTATGTACCCTGAAGTAACTGGGGGCCGTGACTGATGCGGCCGCGCTAGCTCCTCCAGAGGTTTGGGTTATGCATGCGTGTCCATTTAATGGCCTAACTGTAGAGCTATTTCTCTGTTACCTTAAAAAAAAACACACATATAATTTGTGCATGCCATGTTACTGGATGTCATGTGTTCTTTCAATGGTAGCTCTCAAGAAAGCAACCCAAGGAGAGACAGTCTCTGTGTTTCAGGACTGATACCATTTATCACTTACCCACAAATCGGGCAACCAAATGGTGACTCATTCCAAACTCTACAAAAGGAACCAAACATGGAGTTGAATCGTGTCACATACCGTTCGATAAAATACCGTAAAAAGAAGTATGCAAGCTCGTTAATTATCATTCTCCACGTTGGAGTAGAATTGAATTTCCGAAAAGAACCAGAAAAACGTAGGAGTAGAATCATATCACCATTTGATTCTACTCCATATAGGAGTATTTGTCACAATTAGCACAAGAAGAATGTTTCCTCAAATCTTTTGTATAGACTTATTTTTGTTTGACCCGGTGTTTTCGTAAACTTTTGATCGATAATATACGAAAGTACCAGTTCAGGCACGCACATGGTTTAACGGCCAATACTACATGAAAACACCGATACAACGATGATGGATACAGAGGATTTGAGCTCGTTAATTATCATTCTAAGATCGGACATTTTGACCTATAAGTTTTTGCTTTACCAAGTTGAGTTTTCACCAACTTAACAAGCAATTGATCCTGAGGCTCAAAGAATACTCCATTTGTGGAGACCTCTGACTGCTATAATACAGTACTAATTAACTTTTAATCCCAACTATTGCTGGTACTAATTCCACTGGTTTAGTAACAAAGGATTTGGAAATCCCAAGGGTTTGGCCAAGTAGATATAAGAAAATAAATAAGTGTTTGTTCTCTATTAAGTTGCATGTTCTAGTCTCACGTTGTCAGTCAAACATTCCATACCTTGAGGCACGGTAGTTAACTTTATGCCCCGACACTAGTCAAGATACGCGTAAACTGACTCAGACATCCGGTTATGACAAGGGAAAACAAATGGTTTCGACTCTCGAAATTCTTGCACCCATTTGATATGGTGAGACAAGGCACTGTACATATATAGTGACAAGTGTACCACAATTTCAAGATTCGCCTGCACTTTAGTCAAACAGGTTTTTTACATGGTTAAAGTGTTAGTAAGACAGTCAAAAAGCACACTCAACATGGGGAACAATAAAATTCTTGATAGACCCCTCTAATTGGTAAGAAATCAATCAATGAGAGCCATGTCTGAATGTAGAAAAAGGTCATTGGAACTTTAAGATTCCTCAAATTCGTCTAAAACCCACTTGAATTGGCCCCACCATCTCTCTAAACACCATCAGTTCTTCCCCCCACCCACCCACCCACTCCCTAATTTCAATGTTAGTGGATTGCTTTGCTTCAAGCTATGCACTTTGTTGATTCTCATTTATGACCGGATGTTCGAGTTAGCTTATGCGCACCTCAATTAATTCCGGAGTCATAAAGTTAAAGATCGGGCAAATTCTCCGGTGGTCCTAAGGTTCGGAATGCTTAGCCTTCATTGCACTCAGGCATGCAATCTCGTAAAAGACAAGCACTCGGCCAAACCCCTCGGGTTTATGCACTTAGTTGTTCTCACACTAGTCTGAGAAAAACCAGGAGACACATCTACTGCAGCTATGGTAATGGAGGAGTTTTTTTTCATTCACCTAATGATTCCTGAATTCTGCTCCTCTTTATTTTCTGGTGAGAAATGAGAATATTTCATTCATTAAAACTGGAGATATCAATTTCCTGCTAAAAGAAAAAAGAAGGCGGCAAACTAATCCATAATATTCCTCGTAATAACATGAATTTCGTAAATAAACCAGCCAGACTGTCTTTATAATATTTCCAATAAGAATTAGAATACCATAAATACCACCACCATAAAGCATGTACATATGACCACCAATGCTATGAATTTCTATTTTCAAAATTTAATAATTCAGTAGTCGTAAAATTATTAACCAGATGTAAATGACAACTGCTAGATATTATCACATCGCGCATTGTAAATGACAACTGCTAGATATTATCAAAATTTAATAATATTTCTTTGTTGTTTGATGTTCTGATCAAACGCTCTCTCAGAACAAAAATTTTCAGCATGTTGATTGACCAAATGCTTCAACTTCTCAGCAGTTTTATTTCAACATGCTGTGTGATGTTGAGATCAAATGCTCAGCACCGCTGGATTCGGAGTTGGTGCTGTGCAACTGAGCAGCACCGTGCTGCACTGCTCGAATGCCGTTCGTTCGGCAATCCAACGGTTCAAATCTTATCTCGGCAATGAACGGCACAGATGCAACATGGGTGGAGATAAGATTTGAACCGTTGAATTTACGAACAGACAGCATCTGAACCGCGCAGCACGGTGCTGTGCGGCAGCTACACATCACCAATCCCCAGTGGCAGCGGTGCTGCCAAGCACCCCTGCTACCCTTGCTTGGTAGCACCTCCCATTCCCAGGTCCACAACCCTCAAAACTCCCGCACAACATTTTTCTCATACTTGCATCATTCAAATCTACCATGAAGAACCAAAAAAAGATTTTCTCGAAATCTTCAATCTGTCCAAAACCATTCTCTTATCTTTCCCTTTTCAAGCATTTCCTATGCCTGACAAGCTTGCAGTTGTCCCATTCGAAAGGGTAGTTCCATAAAGTCCAAAATAGTGTTTAACCAGACAAGATAAATGGTGGTGCCAAGAACAAAGCAATCCCACCACTAGTGACATCACCAACCATTCTCACAAGAGGCTAAAATATTAGGACAATGAATAGTAACAGCCTCATCTCTCAGTGAAGGGCCAGTACCACCCAAATGTTCATCAAAGGTGCTTTTTAAATCCTATTTCTGGGAGCTTGAATTATGATAGACATTAATGCTGCTCAAGGAGAAAGCTAAAACAATCCTAATGTGAACGAAATTACTACTGTAGCATTTTCTCTTTCTTTTCCCTTGGGTTGTTTTGCCTCGCAGAAGGACTGCTGAAAGTACAATATGTCATCACTTGCGCGGTACTTCTTGCTAATAAGTTACTGCAATACACACTACGTGGGTCACCCCTTATCTCTCACAACTCAACGAAAGTGTTTGTTGATGTCCTTACACACTACGTGGGTCACCCCTTATCTCTCACAACTCAACGAAAGTGTTTGTTGATGTCCTAACCGTAGAAGTTGTCATTACATGATTTGTTTGAAAGTATAATGTGAAAACACCACATGGTATTCCAGAACCGTCAAAACAATTACTCTTCCTGAACAGAAAACAAGCTAGCACATACTCCGAAGAAACGAAAAAGCTAAGGCGGGTTTGGCTCAAATCGCCTATTTGTCATTCTTTTCAATAAATAAGAAATGAGCAAAACCAGTATAAGGATTTATCGGTCGACTTCACTTCCACTTTCGTATTTGCTTACTGCTTGTTGGCCTTCTTCAGTAAGCAGTTGCTATGTAACCCTGGAGGTACCAAGCAATAAGCAAATAAACAATAGTACAACCAAACTAGCCCTATGGACAAGCTAGCTGCAAGCGTGCAACAAACAAGTTGATTGCCTCACATGAAGATGAACAGGCCAAAGATCAACTGAGAATCCTATACAAAAGATGAGATGAGAGGGGACAAAGACAAACACAGGTGGGGAAATGGGTCAATTTTATTGCAAAGATTCCATCACTACAGGTATAGACCTCAAGAGGGGAGGACAATACAGGACACAGGCAAAAAAACAAAAAACCTAAGTAAAATTTTTGTACCACCAAAACACTGAACTGACCTAGTTCATTGAACCCTAACCCTATTTCCCTTCCCCTCTGGGTCAGATGATCTGTTAGACAAAGAACCCTTGTTCTATTTGTTGTGTTAATCACAAGCTTTGTTATTGTACAGATCATTAGTCTACACTTAGACAGCCCTACTTTCTTTACAAGTAAAGAAAAGTGATGGGAGATGGATAATACCACCATCACTGCAGAAAACTACCACGATTCATGCAACCGAGAATACGGAACACCTAAGGATTCAGCTTTGCCCATTCGAAACATCCTGGCAGCAGCTTATCGTTCACGGGATCCAGCTTTGCCCATTCGAAACGTCCTGGCAGCGGCTTATCGTTCACGGGATCGAAGTTGTACCTGAAAGGGAAATTCATTTGGGAGACATGAAACAAACGGATGGCAAAAACATGTGAAATCCACAATTCGTATTTTCTGCCCAATACCCGTGTCCGACAGACAGTGCCGGCCCCGATATTTAGGTTGCCCAAGTCCAACCTCGTGCTTGGTTGCCCACTTAATATTAAGTTACAAAAATAGAAAGACATACAAGTCAAAAAAAAAAAATTTCAATGTTACATTTTGCTTTTAACTAAGCTTGAATTACATCAAAAAATCAAAATCAAAATACAACTCCAATTATATTGCTTTATGATTACCACGATCTAATTCAAAGTAAACAACTTTTCCTTGCATTTCTTGAAACAACTTCTTTGATTAAGTCATTGTACTTTAACTTATTCATGTACTCATTTTTAATTGAGATCACAGCGAATCTACTTAATCTCTCGTGTGACATGGATGTCCGAATGTAAGTTTCTATCTATTTCAACTAAGAAAAACTATTTTCCGCTGAAGCAACTGCAACACGAATATTCAACTATATTCGATAAGCAATCACATATCATTTGAAAACTACCATCTTCCCAATAAAATCTTATAATCACATAATTGAAAAACACATCTGAACAAAATTTGAACTTTTTAATTACACTTACTCTCAAAAAATTAAAGAAGTGAAATTCTTTTTTTGCTTCTTTAAAATTAAATGTGTAAGGTTTATCAATATAGACATTCTAATGTCTGTATGAGGTACTATAATCAAAAGGAACATGAAAGTAAAATAGTTTGACCAAAACATAAAAAGTTTAATAAACCCTTTTAACTTTTAATAGTAGTAGAAATCACATGAACAAATTAAATGAAAATAAGTAATAGTAAGAGGCTAAACAAATTTAAAAAAAGAAGAAGATATCTTACGGAAAGACAAAGATGAAGGGGCTCATAGGGAGGATCAAAAAACAGGTTGGGAGGCTAGCTTGCTACAACTCGAACCCACCCATTTTCAATGGAGAAAGATAACTTCACCGCTGGGCCAAAGACCCCATTTGTTTTTTATGGGCTAACTTTTATATTTATTATGTACTTCATGGTTAAATTTTTTTTTGGTTGCCCCTGGTGGGGGGGTTGCCCAAGCCCAGGGGGTTGTTGGGCTCACCTCGGGCTGGCCCTGCCAACAGATATAAAATGGGTATGGGTGCGGGATATGTGTCTTACACCAGTGCCCAATTAAGAAACTTGAATTCACGTTGGCTACAAAAGAAAATTTATAGCCTTCCACACATATCAAAGATACAAATTCCAAAATAAATCCGTATCCCCTTATACAGAAGAAATAAGTGTTCAGGACTGCGCCATACCCATATCCAACTTTTGGACATATATCCTTTTTCCCAAAAGCAATTAAGTTTAAAAAGGCCCGACACTTGGAAACGCAACACCCATACTCGAATCCATGTAACATAGAAGGATTTTTTTTTAGAGGAAACAAAAACATACTTGTCCATAAATTGCTTTTGTTGCTGTTCTTCTGGACCGGAGAAGAAATTGTCCATTTCGCGGGCCGTTGGGATGTGGCTTGGCATGGAATTCTGCACTCCCCCGCTGGCCGCAGTTGAGCAGGTAGGCCTAGTGGTAGAACCAGGGGTTCTGATGCTCTCTGGATCTCTTATCAAACTGCACGGTGTGCTCTCCCTGGTACTCCTGTCACAGATAAGATGCATTTCCCTTTACAAACAAACAGTCACAAGCCATGCATGTTGCAACAATAGATATACAGGAGATATACAGGCCGTGGTGTTTGCTGGGACTAATCGTAAATGAATATAAATCTCACTGGATATACAATACCACCAGATTTACAGCGGATTAAAAATCTCACACCCCTATAGTTTTGTACATTATTTTCAATCCGGGTCTTAAGTATTGGAACAAAACCACCGGATATTTGATCTGGATATAGACAAACGGGTCCATACTTATATGTAAATTGACTAGTACGAAACCTTATGCAACTAACAATTTTATGTGGAAAGGAATTCAAGGCCATCAGGAGCCTGTCAGTGCACTTTAAGGTGAAAGCTTTTTCATTTTCATGGTTATGACACAGAGGCGTTATCTTTCCATCTCTGATCCACTGCTGCAATTTTATTTAAGAGAACCCCACGATATATATACAAGATAAAAAGGAGGAAAGGGGGCCTACCAATCATTCAGAAGCTTTGCAATTTAAGACACCAATACAACAAATGCATTGAACATTCAGTTAAAGAGAAGAGAAGCCTTTTCTCCAGCTACAAAATTATTCAATCACCAAGATACCACAAATAATGCTGGAAGTGTGGTAACATAGACATACAGATAGCAAGAATAAGGTTCTATTTCCTTGGAAAATAACATCATGACCCTGGAGAACACTAAAACAATGCCAACCAACAAAACCCATAATGTATAAGAATTTTTTCCTCTTTTGTTTTGGGTTCAACGGCCAGGGGTATCCTAGCCAGCATACGCACACGTCGGCTATTTCCCTCCCCGGTCCAATCAGAGGCAGACGGCCATCCACGTTGGGTAGGGGATTCACAATAGATTTCTCTCTTGCGGACAGGCCCCAAGAGGTTGCCAAATTTTGAACTCGGATGTTTGGGCTTACAGTTCATCCTTATCCGTGTAGCCACTTGAGCTACCCATTGGGGTTTATAAGAATTTTCTTAAAACACAATAATGCATGAAAGTAAGAAACCATGAGGAAAGAACAGTTGAAGATAGTGACGCAAATGACAGCTTCAAACAGTTCAGAAATAGCTCAAACTGTGACAAGGCATATTTAAGGATGCTGAATTGTCACTGTTAGCCAATGGGCTCTAGCCCAGTTGCATCTCCTAGTCCTCCCCTTGTAGGTTGCCAAAGTTCAAGCCCCGTCGTGGCCATTTGGGGTTTCCGTTTCCCCGTGTACTAATCTACTAACTCTCCCACTAACCCCCGATAATGTATACAATCTTGCCAAAAAAAAAAATGGTCGCGGTTATGTAAATGCTTCCAACAACCTTTCATACTAAAAAAATCGCGTCAAGTAGTAAATGACAATGAATAGCCAATAGAACTCGAGGTTGGTGAGTGATTTATGTATCATTATGAAGTTAGAACTACAAAAAGATTATTAACCACGGCATTCAAAAAAAAAGTGGAAAATAGAATAGAATATTAAGAATATGCTAAGGGGAAAAAAGAATAAAATCGAAAACGAATCTGGCCCGTTTGGTTTGCGCGTCTAATTGTCTTATTTGTTTATTTTCGGTTTAAATCTAGACACAATTCAACCCAAAATAGGACGATAAGACAGTAAAACGAGATAATCAAACAGGCCTTCAACCCCACCATACACACCAGAAGGTAAAAAGTAAAAAAAAAATTAAAAAATATTTATTGGGTAATTGAATGCTATTTTTAAGAGACCAACCCCTAAGAAATAAAAAAAGGGCAAAAGTAAAGAACAAAACGGATTTGTTTTTAGGCAACAGAAACAGAGGACATAAATTCAGGCTAAGGCTCCGTTTCAGAAACCTTCTTAAAAAATAAATACTTATTTTAGAACTTCTCAAAGAAAAATAAAAAAAATTGTTCCAGAAAACTCAAATAAGCAGCTTATTTCATATTTTCAAACTTAAAAATAACGTAAATGAAAAATAAATTTTCAATTTTTTTTGCACCGTATTAAAAATCTCAATGAGATCTATCAAATAAGATCCATATTGATAGAAAAATTATTTGCGTAAACACATGATTTTTGAGCTTAAAGTTGCCTTAACCAAAAAATAAGTACGTACTTCTTATTTTGTGGAACAAGCCTTATTATTATTGAACAAAAAATAAAAACTTATTTAAGTTCCGGAAAGGGGCCTAAATAGGGAAATGGGGGAAAAAAAAAAACCTCATATTCACGTCACTAGCCCATAGAATAGCTGAGCAAAATTTGCAGGAGGGTGACCTAATTGACAACGAAGGAGTTTTTATACTGTATCAAACAACCCCACAAATGGTACCTACACCCACACATGCAGACTCAAAGACAAGAGAAACCCAAGATTGGTTTCATTTTCCTTCATTTTCAGAGGGACCAAACAGCGAACGCAAAAAAAGCCCGCAAATTTAGGACAAAACCAAAGGGGACGGGGAAAGAAAAAAAAAAGATGCTAGAACACAAATTTAAAACACAACTGCATCAAAATTTCATCCGAGAAATCGATCGAACGGTTCTTCGAACGGTTCTGGATGCAGTTGCATCAGTTGTGTTCCTAGACTTTCGGATGCCAAAAAAATAAAATAAAACCCACCCACCTCAAACCACCAAGAACAAGAAGAACCCTTAATTTGTTTTTGACACCATAACTCCAAAAGGACCAAAACAGGTATTCTGACTTTGATTGTGCCTCTTTTCACATTTTCTCAGCAAACAAACGGGGAAAAGAAAAACTTTTTACTTTGCAAGAAACCGAAATGGAAAAAACAAATGCAAAACCCACTTTCAACCCAACAAAAATATTCCACCAGGCCTGAAAATTTTGTCGAAAAAGCCATGCATGTGAATATCACTTTTCCAAATTTTCTCCGAAGCCAAACAGAACATAAAAAGACCCTCTCAAGTTCAAGAAACAAGGCAAAAACAAAAGAAAAGAACTAGTAATTTTTTTCACCCCAAAACTTTCCCCAAAGCACAAATTGATCCTTAGATTCTGGCCCTTTTTCACTTTTTCTCAGCAAACAAAACAGGCCCAAGAATACCCTTTTACTGTTAAACAGAGAAAACAGAACACAAAAAAATAAACAGGTAAAGGAAAAAAAAAAAAAACTAGTTAAACGAAAACCCACCTTTCTCTACCTTCAAATTCCAACACATTCTCTCCACAAGAAGCCTCACCACCACCTCCACCACCCAAATCACCATTCTTGTTTTCTTGAAAACTCTCTTCCAATTTCTCTATCCCCAAATTACCCCCCTCATCATTCACAAATTCCGACCCCACACCCAATCTTGATTTTCTCGAATTAGGGTTTGGGCTTAAGACAGGAGTTTGTTTAGGGCCCTGTTGTTGTTGTTGTTGTTGTTGTTGTTGTTTCTGTCTCTTGGAATGATCAATTGGGGGCTTTTCGAGTCTTCTGCTCCTCAGCTGCAGATAAGACCCTCCGGCGGCGACGGTGGTGGCGGTGGCCGGCGCCGGCGATGATTTCTGGAGGCGTTGCAAAGCTAGGGTTCTGGCTCGGGTTCGGACGCCGAGAGAGGACTGGGCGACTTCCATTAGCGCCACGTCGGCTGCTGTCTTTGCTTTCCTCAGGTACTTGCCCATCTACCAGCTTTGGATGTGAGAGAGGGAGAGAGAGAGAGAGAGACAGAGAGAGAAATGGAAGATTGGATGAGAGAGAGAGAGAGAGAGAGAGAGAGAGAGAGGAAGAGGGGGGTATGGGTTTTTGTTTGTGGGTTTGTGTTTTTTGTCAAGAAAGGGAGAAGGAAGTGACTGATCCCCTCAAGTTTTATTCCCAACCCGGACCCGGGTGGGGCCGGATTCGGGATGGGCCCCATTTTACAATTTGTGCACAATTGTTGTACAAACAGACTTTCTGGTTTTTTTTGGGTAATAAAAGTGGTCTCGGGTCAATTTGCATACATTACAGAACTAATCTCTCCAATTTCTACCGGCCTTTACTAACCCAAACAGCCTTTACGCATGGGGTAGCCTCGAGGGCTTTTCGCAGCGCAGAAAAGTCGAACCTAGGACGAGAGAAAAATGTCCTTGGAAAAAAATAATTATCGGACTTCGTTTTAACTAACTCCTATGAACGAATCGTGTTTTGCACGAGAAAGTAAGCAAAATATGTGTTAAATTGTTAACTATCAATTTTTTCCTTATACAAACACGATTACTTTGTTTAATAGACAAATTTCGATTAAAGTAATTTTGGCGTGGATATTGTTCTCGATGAGTTCTACAAAACAAATTATTCTGATAATTTTTTGAGTTAGAATGGAACCAAAAAAATTACGTAGGCTGTATTCTTGTAGGCTGTATTCTTGTAAATTTATTTGTCCAGATCTAATTTCGGTAATTTTTATTTTTTGTAACTCAAAAAAAACACATATCATTGCATGCATACATACATACATACATGAAATTCTAATGATTTTTTTTGGAAGATGCCAAATTTTTAACCATTTTGTTGTGAACATCCATGGGTACTCAATGCAACTAATCTATATTGAAGAAAATCCCCTTTTAATCGAGTATAGAAAAATAGTGCGAAAATCTCTATATGAGTCAACTAATACGTAATGAACGAAACCGCTTTCTAAGATGGAGAGAAACACTATAGGGTGAGTTCGGGCCACAATCCTAATTCTCAAAAAACTCTAAATTTATAAATTAATTAGTGTAACCGATAGAAATGTATGCTGTATTGTAAGCCAAATCATAATTATTCAAAATTTTGAAATTTCAAGATTCTTGCATTAAGTAATTGTAAATGGAAGGTTTCACATTTATAAGCAATATTAAGTATGATTCATGTTTAATTATAAAAAACTTGACCTCTATATGGTAAGTAGTAATTAATCAAGCTCTAATCTTTATTGCTCATAAAAAAATAATTTTTTTCCCAAGCACATCATGAGTGTCCATAATTATTACTCTTTTTGCTTTGGAAAATCTAGAACGCAGATATGGTCATATCCAAAGTGCTCGTGTGAGTATTTTTTTTTTGAAGATCTGGTCTTACCCTTGTACATACAGTTAAAAGTGTTTTGTTTTGGAAATTCGTTAAAATAATAATAATAATTCATCAATCAACCTAAATCTTTCCTTTTTTTTTTGGTTTCCGCCATAACTTTTTGGTTTTGTTTTAATTCAAAAAAAAATTCATGTTTGTTAATTTTGCGACAAACTTTTATGTATTATGGGTTTATCTTGACGAGAAGAATCAAAAAAATAAAAAAAAATTATAACTTTTACACAAATGTTTCTAAAAATATCTAAGAAAAACCTAAAAAATTGAACTTTTTTTTGCGCTTTTTTTTGAATATTTTTCAAAACACTAGTGTAAAAGTTAAATTTTTTTTACTTTTTCAAATCCTCTCGTTGAGATGAATTAATAATATATAGTAAAAATTTAGCGCAAAATTGATAAAGGCAAAAAAAAAAAATTGGATTACAAATTTTTTGTTAGGGAAAGTGGAAACGCACCATCACAGGAAATTCAAAACAAACCAAAATTTCTTCAAATCTGATATATCTTCTCGCGATATGAGTAGTAGCCGACTTTTAAAGCTTAATTCACAGAATCACTGGTGTAGTACTGTACAAGAGTCAGCCAAGTCATTGAATACCTTCTCTCAGTGGCCACGTGGAAAGTTCTTTACTTATTTATATTTGTTTTTGTTTTTTTTTATGAAAAAATCTAAGATCAGCCCACTGAACTGACAATAAGAAATATGAATGTATATTAAAAAGTGTAAAAAAAATATATAAAAATATATGTTTTCCTTATTCTTTTGTGTGCTTATTGTCAACCCACTAGGCTGACAATAGAAAAATAGTATTTTTTTTTCCATTAGTCTATTTTCAAAAAAGAAAAGCGTATTCAACGCCAAAGGATGATTTGCTCACGCGCCACCCTCTCACCCGTCAAGAGTTGGGTTACAGTTACAGTTACACTACTACCTCTGTCTCCCGCTCCCAATGCTCATTCTATGCGTCTCCGCTTTCGCTACGAGAAAAAATGATTTTTGCGTAGATACAGGGCCATCGCAAATACTCATGTCGCCCTCGCTAATGCCTTTTTCAAAGGCCATGCAACGGCAAATGGGACATCGCGGTTGATGGGGTTTCAAAAGTTTTTTTTTTTTTGGCATTGACAAGTAGCCGTCGCTAAATATTTGCCACAGTGAAAGCCACTTTTAAGCGTCGGCCTTGTTGCCAACGCGAAAGGAAATCTTAGAACTCATCCTTGAAACTTAACAAAGGAGACACAGTTTTAGAATCATCCAAAGAGGAGTTACAGTTTTTTAGAATCACCCTAAGAAGAGATTTTGCATGCATTATTATTTTGTCTATAAAATACTATAAATTAACCTTATCATTCTCATGAAATTAATTCTCTTGAAATTTCTAACCAACGACAACGTAACATATATAGTAAAAAATACAACTTAGAATTTATTCTTCATAATTTTACCCAAAACATTATTCTGATGCAAAATTTATTGTGCAAATATTATTTGACCACCCATACACAAATTAAAACTGAGTAATTATTTGTGTTATACTATTTCAAAACTTGAATCTAAAATCCTACAGAAAATTAACTTCCAAGTGCCCATTACTCCTACTCGTGTTCTCGCTCATGCGTAACAATTACTTCGAACCTCAAAATTAAGACGCAAACAAACACAATTACAATGGGGTGAGGAAGTTCCAAAGGAAAAAGTTTTAAGAAGAGTGTTTTTCTTTCTTTGATTTTTTTTTATCGGCAAAATGTTTATTGAAAAAACTCTATAAGGGTACATGGAGAAGGGGGCAATCCAAGCAAAGGTTAAAAGAAAATTTCTTTGTTTGATTTTTCACAGAAGAGAAAGCAAAGTTCAAGTTATCCTATGTAATAAGTTAGAAGTAAGACAACAAATGGGCTCCACAATATAAAATAGCTTTTATATTTTTTTAAGAAAGGGCTGAAACTATTTTAAAGTGCTGGGAATACCTACATTTTTTTGTTTATTTTTAAATAAGAGATTAAATTTTGTTCGCAAGCGGTAGAAACGATGGGTTTTCACTGTAGTCCATTGTGGATCCCACCATGTGTTTTATCATTCTAATCTGAATTGTTCATTTTGTAGAGCCTATTAGTGTACTTTATTCACGCAAAAAAATATCAGTTTGATTGTGTATCAATAAATCAATCAAAAATTGAATTTTGTTTATAAAATAGACGATCTGATCGTGTCAAGTTAAACTGTCCATGACCATCCAATCTATTTTATAAACCAAAGTTTAAATTTTTGGGACACCTACTGATATCCGCTAAAGCTAATATTTTGAATGAAAATATTACTCTGCGGGTTTTACAAAATAAACGGTTCAGGTTGACAATTAACGCACCGTGGGACCCAAAATAATTGTGGTGGAAAAACTATAGTTTATGCCGCTAGCGGAAGAAATTTAATCTCTTTAAATGCAGTAATAAACAACCGTTCTTTCCTTTTTTATTTGAAGATTGGTTCAAATAGAGATACTGTGAGCATGGAAAATATCAATTGGAGGGAAAATTATTTAATGTCTTTGGGCATCACCACATGATATTCAAAAAAAAATTCATCACATATTTTTGTAGTCTGCATCACAAAGTGTATGGAGCCGACACGTGTATAAGAGTTTGAGACACCGTCACGTGGGATTGCGGTGCTGCAGGAGCATAGAATAATTACTCGAATTTAATTCTGTCGGTGCCGGACACGAGCTCCACGATATTTAATTACCAAAATCAGACGACCAATCGCCGCGAAAAAGGAATCCAATGCCGATGCCCAGTACAGCATCAAAAAATCGGATGCGGGGGGCTGCTGTCCCCAAGGGGATAGCAGCGTGCTGCTGTCCCAATTTTGAGGCCCACTCCGGTCTCGCTCCGATAATCTGAATCGTTCACTTTGTAGAGCTCGTCAAGTAGAACGATTATGCGAAAAATCAGCTTAATTGGATATCATTAAGTACCTGATCGGAGCCCATATAACTCTCAATCCATGGGTTACAGTGGATTTGATCCAGTGTTTCGGATTCATTCTTTTTAAGATAAAAAGGTTCCGATCAGGTACTTAATGACATCCAATTAAGCTGATTTTTAGCATGGTTGTTCTACTCGACAAGCTCTACAAAATGAACGATTCAGATCATCGGAGCGAGACCGGAATGGGCCCCAAAATGGGGTGCAGCAGCATGCTGCTGTCCCCAAAGGGACAGCAGCCCCCCTCCCTCCAAAAAATCGGCGATTTTAAACTTTAATGCTTTAGTACTTTTTTCGAAAATTCAAGACACTTAATACTCCTATAAAAAAAACTGCCCATAGTCACGGAAAAAAACCGGGTTGAGGCCGTGGAGACTTTAGTACTCGATGGAACTTTACAGTTAAGCGTGCTCGTCTTGAAAATAGTCTTGAAATGGGTGACAAATTGGAAAGTTCATAGAGCTTGGCGGCCAATCGGACAATATTGTAGCAAGGCTGTAGCGGGTCATTACAAAAACATTTAATTTCAAATTTATCTTCTTTTTTTGTTTTAGCTCCACTAATCCTGAGAAAAAAATCTCAGTGATCACTGGCGGAGGTCCCACTAAAGCCAAAGTTTTGCCTTTCCGAACCTTTTACTCCGAAACAAAATAAACCAAGCATTAGTACGCCTTTTTCTCTGTTTTTTTATCCTCCTTGTTTTATCAAAACACCTTCTCTGGCTGCATTGGTAGTTCGGGATCTCGACTTCTCGATGACAATTCGTACGATGTTTTTTTTTGTTTTGTTGATGCTCAATTCGTACCATGTTTATGGTCACGTAAATAGTAAAATAGCCTCACACCTTGTTTTTTCAAGAATCTCGTTTGTCTTGGACCGTAGAGGTGCAGTCCAAGTGATCGCAACCGTCGCATGGTATTTTTAATGGTCCAGATTTGTTTTAAATCTATTATTATACCGGTAATAAAAGACTTTTACCCGTAAAATATTCAACAAATTAAATCAAAACCATTGATTATCAAGATAAATGGTTCAGATTGAATTGACTGTAGAGAAATCGGATCCAAGAATCAGGCAATTGGTTGGGTGATTGCGTAGATAAGTATTTAAGAACTTTCTTGTGAGCGCTCTCGTTTATCATTTTCGATTGTGCATTTCTCCCTTTTTGGGATTTTCGGAGCCAATTCAAGACCAATTATGCCAAAAATGGAGTATTTTGCAAAAGGAAGATGCTACGGTATCCCCTTTCTTGTCTGGGGGATACCCGACAAAAATAACATAACCCAAACAAACACGTTATGTAATTTTTCAAAAATGACATAACACTTTTTAAAAATGGCACAACACATTACATCATTTTTCAAAAAAGTTTTAAAATGTCATAACAACTCACACAAATGGGCATAACACTATGATGTTCCCCAGACAAGGTTACTACAAAGCATTCATTTGTTACGGTATCCCCTTAAATGGCACAATAACTCACACAAATGGGCATAACAAGAGGCGTAACGGGGGACACCGTGAGAAGAAACAAGGGGATACCAAGTCATTCCCTTTTGCAAAATGAAGTGGGGAATGTAAAATTCAAAAAACAATTGGCCCCCAAACACTTAGGAAAAACTTGAAAAGTTGGCCTAATAAGTACGTAATTCAATGCGCATGCTAAGCTTAAACAAACCGTCCACTATTAATGCCAAGTTAGCTTCGTCAGCTGATGCGTCAGTTTTTAACCATTTTCTTTTACCAATTTTCGTTCGTAGACTTCCAAAAATTCAACAATTTGATTCTTTGGGAATTTCGAGTAGTTGGTACGATTTTTCCAACAAATTTATAATTCTTATATATATAATCTTTCATACTCTTGGAGTGGCGTGTAATAATGTACATGCCCGAGTTTACTTTAGTTTTAATTTTTCAGCACATCGAACGTGTTGCGCACCCGCACGTGAATACGCACGTGTTATTTGAATATTTGGGCTAATCCCGATTATAGTGTCGAGTGCAAATAAACGTATTTAATGGGATTTAGGAAACCAATGACACGATATAGACGGGCATTGGAAAAAATGTTGAATATATACATCAAACGGAACAAAGATATAGTACAAAATACTCCTTGGTTTTATTCAAATCCTCAAATTCAGTGTATATATTGCAATTCCCTGCATAGATTAAAAATGTTTAAGACACAAATATTTGGATACAGGTATACCCGTAAGCCGTTGAGAGTCGACGCGAGTCTAGAAAATGCACTATGAGATCACATGCATCGAATGACTATTGACATATCTTTTCTTCGAACTTGTGTTTGAATATACACGTGTCTTGTCTAGTACTATCATATCGTTGGGTTGTACATTAAATTAATAAAATTTACCATCACCGCCACCATGAACTAAAACTAAAGAGAAGTGTGAAACAACCACTTTTTCCTTATTGAGTTTTTTTTTCTTTTAAAAAAAGTGTCTAGTAATATCATATTGTTACGTTTTTATCATTCGTTAAAACTACAATGTTGTAGCCGGCCAAACATAGCTGTCCGCGTTCAATTACCGTGCACATACCTGCGCCAGGGCTCGGCTTTGAACTGAGGTCTATCAGCCGCCAACGTGGCACCCACCTTATGCCTGACGCCAGGAGTGTGTCATCCACGCTCGGCAACCTGCGAAAAAATAGGGTCCGTTGGAAGGTTCTTCGTTCGGGGCAATCACTGGGCTCGGCCAGGAGCGGGGCTCAGCCACCCGCTGAGTCGCGTGCTCTCTCACGTGACTAAAAATAGTTACGCCAAAAGATAATGATGAGCGCACATGGGAGGTGCCAGCTCACGCCAAAACGGTTACCATATCTATTCTATGACGTCACAATGATGTCACCTAGCTCGTGCAGGGCATGTGCCCGTACTTGGAGAGCAAGCTAAGGAGACTATAAATACTCAAGGATCACGACCCTAAGAGGTACAGACTTCTAGAGACCTAAACCCTAGTCTCTGGCATTATTCTCTGCACATTTTGATCCTCTCGCCGGAGGGCCTTGCCGGGCAACCCCGCCCAGGTCTTAGTCGTGCGTTCACTGTGCAGGGTAGGGCAAGGAGGCTAGACGATCCCTGAACCAGCGGAGGAAGGATCGAAATCAAGGATTACGGGCCGCACAAAGGTCCAGTGGTAAAAAACAAAAAACTACAAGGTTTTTCACATTTTTAAGAGGTGAATCTCGTTAACTAAATCAAACGAGAGAATAAAGATGATTATTTACCGGTTAAATAGTTGAAACCCAACAAAAATTCGAATACATGTGTTACAAATTAATACTACCAATTTGTTTTCTGCTTCTACGTTTAAATGTTCAAATAAAACCTTGCTATGCTCCTGGCCAATTGGAGATGATGTTGTGCAGTGGTGTGCGCTGCACCGTGTTGAGCACCTCTAATCGTGCATCTGACGGCTCGGATCTCATCTCGACAATAAATGACTCTCGATCGTTGGTTGCTAAGATAAGATCCGAGTCGTCAGATGCACGATCCAACGGTTTGAAAGTACGCAGTATGTGTTTGTGCACCACCAATCCGAAGTCCGCTTCTGGCAAAGGAATCCTTGACCTACTTCAACACTTCTACAATTTTCCGCCTCCCATGCCTTTTTTTTTTTAAACGAACAATATAATCCCACTTATATATAACTTGAAGACTTTACAACCATATTTACTTAGCATCCAATACAAGATCAAAAGCAAAATGAAAAAACTATATATAGCGGCAAAGGCATTTATTTTTCTTATTGGGAGCTAAGTTACATAATTTCCGTGCGCAGAGACGGATCTAGAGTTCGGCATACGGGGGCCAAGGCCCTCGCATAGTTTCGGTTTTTTTTTCCCCCAAATTTCAATATCAATATTAGTTGTATTTTGCTTGAACACATAAATATTGTGTTTTGTATCAGGTGTTATTTAGACATTTAAATGCTTTAGAATTAGAATGTGTCCATTTTTTGTCACAAAAACCAACTTCTCCCTCTGTGCACGATTTCTCATAAGTTATCCCTTCAATTATTAGTCTTATTTCTCTTTTTATCCCTCTCACTCGTTACCCAGAAAACTTCTCTCAAAACCCAAATCAAACAAACAATTAAATTCTCAAACCTTGAAATTTTAGAATTTTGTTGTTTATAGTTCGGCCCCTGCGTGTAGGAAATTCTGGTTCCGTCTCTGTCCGTGCATGCTCGAGAATGGAAGCGACAGCACGTGTGCGAGTGTGGAAGTGTTTTCGAAACACATTCCGAACTACAAAAAATCGAGAGAGCGAGGATTGAAAGTGTGAGCACAGTGCAAGAATCGAAGGATAACGAGGATCGGAAGTACTAGGTAAAAACAAACATAGAATATATACACACGTGAGCATGTATTACCCCGTATTAAGTTTAACGCTTTCCCTCATTCCAATTTACATGCTGTAGATGTTTTTTTGTCACTCATGTAGCTAGAGAGTAGTGATTTTGTTCTATTATGCAATATGAAACTATCCATTTAGGAGAAACTATGGGTACAGATCAACAGATGTGCAAATATGGATGTCATATGGTGGTGCAGACATGGACATACATCATTGAGGGCACTATAAAAATAAAAAATCCAGAGATAGTCAACTCCTGACAACATTCCACCGACTCACAACTTGATGGTTGTTGGCGATGTGGCGTGGTTTCGTGTTGGTTGTTACATCATGTTAGGAAGGATAATTTTTAGGTTTTGGAGTACAAAGTACTATTTAGTTCACCCATGCACCTAAATACAAGGTGAGCAGTACTCACTGTCCATGTTGGACGAAAATTACTCACTTTTTGAAAAGTTCGCGCCGAACCGTTACTTCGATGATCACATACATTGATTTTGTGGGGCTTATTTTCGTAACATTTCAAACAAGTCATTCTTATTTTGACAAGCATTTAATCGAATAACATGTGCCTTGTAAACTAAACTAAAAATTTCAAAAAAAAAAAGTGCAGTGGGGGCCGTGCACCCGGTGGTCCTAGATTGGCTCTGTCACTGATGTCGTAAATGAAAATGGGTTCTTTGATTTAGGATTAATATAAAATGTATTCAAATAAAAAATAAAAAAAAAACTTCAAATTGATTACTCAACAAGTACACTAAAAAAATTGGAAAAACTAATTATTGGACAAAGTGGGCCTCTCTACAAATAAATTGAGAATTAAAGTTCCCAACTTAGAAAAGTCCATCAGAGTGCACAATCTTCGGTCTCCGACGGGTAACATGAGTAATCTCAAAATGTATATTTGGCTTTAAAATATACTCTCAATTCACGAATTCATCTATAATATTTATTGATACACGCAAGGTATGCGGTAGTCCGTGGTAGTAATATTTTCAGAAAAAGCTTATCAGGTTTTGTCGTTACTAGTAGAAGATGAAATTAACCACTTTCATTTTCTTTTGGGTGCTGCTAAATACAACTGCAAATTTTATACATGTAGCCAATTTATAAAAAGAAAATTTTGAATTCCTCCTTATGAATTGGCTACATATAGCAAATTCGCAGTTGTATTTAGTTGGACCCTTTCTTTTCTTTTGAGAAATTAAGATTCACTTATATCTGAATATTTAGGCTTAGCAATTTTCATGGTGGAACAACAAAAAACAAGTGACAGGACTTAAAAATGGGCCCATGTAAGGCCCACTACTCGGATCAGGTACAGATCTTCAAATGGGCCCATGCAAGGCTTTTTTAATGGCCCAGCATTACTCGGGTCAGTGACAGGTTCAAAATGGACCTATCGGAGGCCCTTTTTAGTGGCCCAATTAATTGTCCTCGCAATGAAATCTTCCTTTTTAGTGTAGCGTCAATTCATCATCATATAAAATTCTTTTTTTTTTTGGAAAATGACGGCTCAAGACGTGTTTTGATAATTAATACCAGCCAATGACAAGCTAAGAACATTTGTTAATGCTGAAAATGTCATTGGCGGGTATTAATTATCAAAATACGTCATTGGCCGTTATTTTCCTCTTTTTTTTTTTTTTTAAACCATAATCCGTTCAAGAATATGAATATCTGAATTAAATCGGTAAATGAAGCCCTCAACATACTAAGCCGAACTGATAGCCCATTAAAGAAAGAAATATTACCTAAACAAATGACCCATGACGGCATGACTCATGGGAGATATTCAATTCTTTGTGGCAGTGATTAACCCAGCCCCTGACATCTCGATCTGGTATGAAAATGTACAAGGGTGCTCAATTGAACTAGTCTCAATTAATTTTTTTCTTGATATCATAAACATAACGTGTTTGACAATTCGTATTGTTAGGGTAAAACGAGGAGGAAGCTAGAAAGATCTTTAACCGGGCCAAAAAGATTTCCAAAACGTAAAACGATGCATTTTAGAAAAGAGAGTTATTCTTACAAGAATGACGACATAGTTCTTGTTTCGCTAAGACCAATACTACAGAGTATAAAAAACCAATTTCCCTGCAATTTTTTTAGTGTTTACGAGTTACTGAGATAATTGAATTTTTTTTTTTTTCATTTCATCATTTCTCGTCTTTTTCGTACAAACTGAACGGGTCCTTAAACATAGTAACGTATTCCACAATTCCATGACTCTTTTGAAACAGAAAGTCTAGGGTCAACGCATTTCATGCGGTGACCGATCCACCGCACGTATTTTGGAGCCCACTCTGGACCCCCAAAAAATACAAGAAAATATTTATAAATTTTAAAGGACCATGTAAAAAATCAGCTCTAACGGATATCGGTAGGTATGTTTTTCGGAATTCGTAGGAACGAAACTGTTTAGTTTTACAGTTTCATCCCTACAAATTCAAAAAATATATCTACCGATATCCGTTGGAGCTGATTTTTTACAGGGTCTCGTAAAATATTATTTTAAAATTTATGAATTTTTTTCTGAATTTTTTTGAGACCCGAAGTGGGCCCCAAAAAAAGTGCGGTGAACGGTCACCGCGAATTCCATGCGGTGACCGTAGTCCTGCTCCTTTTGAAAATAGTCTAGTCTTAAAACATGGCATTGGAACTCAAAAAACGGTAGCTAATCTTAAAGACATACAAAGTACTTTTCAATATTACACTGCCAATATCTCTCAATTAAGACCTTGAGCATACAAAAATAATTACTCCACCAAAGAACTTTCTCATTAATAAGGGCCAGCTTCAACAGGGGTGAGCCATCTTGCACATAGAATACCAGACGAATGGGTAGCTATCAAAGCCGGCCCTGTGGTAAGTCGGTTCCGGCAACCTCCTACCATGAGGCAACAAATCAAACTAATTTTTGGGCAATTGTCCACGCGGTTATATTAATTTTGATTTTTGTATGTAACTTTTGATTGTGTTTTTTTCTTTTTGACTTGTATGTCATTTTGTCTTTCAAATATTATGCTGTGAAAGTGTGAATAAAATAGGGAGAATTTTTCATAAGTCCACTATAGCAATTTTCAAACCCTCTAAGTCCACTTCTAAATTCTAAAACCTCCTAAGTCCACTAACCTATTAGCAAAGATATAATAACCCTGTTAGGTCTAATATACCTCTGTTTTTTAAAAACTTTTTGCCCATTTTTTCAACCATTTCAAAAACATCAATTTGAAATTTCCTAAAATTTCTCCCGATTCTTGAAATTTCTCCCCATTCAAAAACTTATAAACCCCCCCCCCCCCCCCCCCCCCCCAAACCCCATTTTCATCTGTTTCATCTCTTTTCAGAAGAAAGGCCCAGTTCCTAACCTAGCCAATCGGTTCGTCTTCAACCACTTTGTAACGATCCGGATTTTTGACCTAATTTTTTTTAATACAAATTTATATTGTTAAATTTTTAATTCAATAATTAATTAGATTGAATAATTAAAATATATTATTACGTGTACAATTGATATTATTTGCGCTATTGTTTAAGATATATATTTAAACTTTAGATATACAGGAAATTAGGGATTCGTATTCATCTCTTATCTTTCCTATCTAAATCCTAACTAGAACTCTATTCAAATTAACTCTCCACTTCTCTCTCTCTCTCATCCTATACATATATGCGTTCACATACATTCTCACCTTATACATAAACGCGTCCACATACATTTTTATCTTATACATATACACGTCCACATACATTAGATTAAAGACCAAATGTGGCACTTGTCCTCTATCTCTCTTATCATTATCAGTATCTTTCTCATTCACTCTCATTCCCCATTCTACCACTTCCACACTTATCCTCTCACATTCTCACTACCTTATTCTCTCCCATTATACATACCCACATAAATCCGAAAATTGAACACCAATATATTATTTCACTCCCAATTCTATTATTAAGTCTAAATAGAGAGAGAGAGAGAGACGGATTTCTACATAAAATTCCTCCGTACATCATATTCAGGTTTTCAATCAACCACTACATCACCAAGTATCCACAAACCACCTTCCAATTAGTCCCGAGTCCCCTGCTGCCGCCGCCGTCTTTTTCATTTTACCGAAATCGTCCGCAAACTAGTACCCGCTCTTTCGGCCGGATTTAAAGTAGAATAATTGCTTCCCTATTTTCTCCTAAGTATTAAATAATTTATATATGATGAATTTGAAAAGTTATAATGGGATTTGTCATACCCGCGAATCAAACCAGAAGTACTCTGTTTCCTGAAAAATTGAAAATCGAAGGCTACTGTAGCATGCATGTTTTTCTTTTAAAGTGAGATATTATGAAATTGCAGTTTGCCCCCTGAATATACTTTAGTTCTCAATTTGAACCTAAACTATGTGGTTGATTTATTTTTAATAGAATAAGCGCATGCTATAATTAATTAATTTACTTGTTCAACGAATCTTAAGGGCATCGGTCCAATCATAAAATATTATGTGTTTACTTACTCGCACAATATTATTTGATATGTACTTTTTATCTCATTGAAATGTATTATGTTATGAATCGAGCTGTTATTGATTGTATTATGTTGTTCGTGTTGAAATGAGCTTGGGTTCATGGGTGATTTCGAGTAGTGAACACGTAGACGTGGTTAAGTAAAGGATAAAATGGTAAAGTTGATTGAGGATGTTGGGTGCCGGTAAAGGACCCTGGTACGGTAAAGTACCTTTAGTTGAGTTAGGGAACGGTAAAAGACCCCGAGTACGGTAAAGTGCTCAAAGTGTGTGGAGGACGGTAAAGAACTCCGGGTACAGTATTTGAGATACGGTAAAGGATCCTAAATACGGTACAGTACCCAGTGTGTGTGTGGAGGACGGTAAAGGACTCCGGGTACAGTATTTGGGATACGGTAAAGGATCTTAAATACGGTACAGTACCCAGTGTGTGTGTGGAGGACGGTAAAGGACTCCGGGTATAGTATTTGGGATACGGTAAATTATCCTAAATACGGTACAGTACCCAGTGTGTGTGGAAGACAGTAAAGGACTCCGGGTACAGTATTTTGGGAAACGGTAAAGGATCCTTGAATACGGTATAGTACCCAGTGTGTAGATTAGGGGTATGGTAAAGTACCCAGTGCGTAGAGTTGGGAGACGATAAAGGATCCTGACAATGAGATAGTGCGACCGCTAATGCTGAGTTGTCATGGTGAGCTGTTCCTTTATTATGGTTGTAAGCGAATCCAGACTGGATACATAATTTAGTAGTATTCGCTTAGAACCCTGGTGCAGGACAAATAAAGAGAGAGTTATTCCATGGGACGGTCAAAGTTAGTGGATATGGGAGGAAAGGACCTTGTGGAAAGGATCCTTAGATTTCATGTAAGATAATGGATAGTAAAGGAAATGGCGATGTATTATTATTCTGTACCTCCTATGAATTGATATATTGTTAACCTGCTAAATGTAGAGTAAGGGGTTGGTAGAATTGGGATTATTCTACTGGGTGAATTATCACTCACGGATACGTTTGTATCCTGGTAAATCGTTTGTTTCGGCGATCAATTTGTCAGAGGGTGCAGGGTTCAATGGTGGAGCTGTTTGTCACAGGAAGAATACCAAGAGCGGAGACCAAGTATGTTTGAGATCTGAATCAAGACTAGAGTTGCTCTGAAGATATTTAAATAAAATGTTGGATTCTTTTTGTTGTATTTTTTTTTAATGTACATTTTGTATAACGACAAATAGGGGCCTAGTAGTTTATAAAATTCAGTATATTTTAGGGTTAATGCTTCGAAATTCCTTGAAAAATCGGGGCGTTACACACTCGATCGGCAAGAAGCACTCGACCGTCGTCGCCGTCCTCAAGCACTCAAATACCGGCGTCGTCTCTGTCGCCGTCGCCGTCGTCAAGTACTCGATTGCCGTCGTCACTCCAACAACGAAAACAACGGACGAAAAATAGAGATCAACCCACGTCCCAGACTTCCTTCGTCGTCGATCGTCGACCTAGCCCAAGGTACGATCGTTGCAAATATCCATCGTCAATCGTCGCCCTTCGTCGCTAACATCGCACTCCTCCTCGCCGTCGTCCTTCGTCGTCGATCGTCGCCCTTCGTCGCTTTTGCATATGTGTATATATAGTTTCTGATTTATATAACATTATATATGATCTACTGTCTCGTAAGACATTTTATACGATGTTCCGTTGCTTTTGCATATATGTATATATAGTTTTTGATTTATATCACGTTATATACGATATACTGTCTCGTGAGACATTAGATATGATGTTCTGTCGCTTTTGCATATATGTATATATAGTTTCTGATTTATATAACGTTATATACGATCTACTATCTCGTGAGACATTATATATCATGTTCTGTTCAACAAATATATAGGGTTATATATGGTTATATCAATGTTGGTAACTGAGTCCAGTTCAAGGTATATATAGGAACTCATTAGCAAAACACAATTGAACAGTTAATAATATATAAGTTAGGGTTTTGATTGCGAGTAGATATGATTATATCAAACTCTGATCATTATATGTTCTACTTTATTGAATTGGTCCACGCAGCGGCCTTACTGACTTATTATTTGTGCAGTTGTTCAAGGGGTGAAGAGTATTAAGTTACATGTGAAATCGACCGTGAAGAAGGCGACGACGACAAAGGGAAAGAAGTTACAAGATCTGCTCTTCTTTTTTTTCCCATTTTTTTTACAGTTAGAAAGGACAGAATCTCATGTATAACGTTATAAGGCTATATGTTTATTTTTTGTCATACTTATTACGTTTTTTTGTGTGTATTTATTTATGTGGCAAAGTAATACACATATAAAGTTCTTTTGTTTGTTTTTGCATTGTAAACATATATAAGATTATTTATATACGGTTATCAGAAGTTAGTCAATAAAGCCGCTGCGCGGACCAATTCAATAAAGTAAAACATATAACGTTATATGTGAGTTTCTATGCTGTGAAACTCCAAAAAAATAGAACATATAACATTATATGAAAGTTGCTGATTTGTGTACCTCCCAACAAAAAAAGAACATATATTGTTACTCGAAGCAAGTCATTGAGGCCGCTGCGCGAACCAATTCAATAAAGTAAAAATATAATGTTATATGGGAGTTTTTGTGCAGCGAAACTCCAAAAAAATTATAGAACATATATGTACGTTCAGATGTAAACGTGGAATGTTATATGTTCTTGTATTATAATAAAAAAAGATTTCAAAAACTCATATAACGTTAAATGCGAGCCGATGAATGAGTACATAACGTAAAATGTAAGTATCGCACGTTAAATGAGAACTGATGAACGAGTATATAACGTTATATATGTACAATTACGTTATATACAGTGTATCAGAAAAGGAAAATTTTCTGTTGCTTTATTCCAACGTAACTGCTGGAATTTCAAACGTAGAACGGATAATGGGCTAAAAATATGAGATTTGAATGGAAAGGGTAATCTTCTCTCTCTCTCTCTCTCTCTCTCTCTCTCTCTCTCGTTTGGACTCTGTTTCCCTTTTGGATATGGGAACAACGTGAATATGAGAGATTTTATAGGAGTGGGATATGAGAGATTTTATAGGAGTGAGATATATCAGATTAACAGTTTTTAAAGGTAAGAGTATTTTGGTCCTGAACTAATTCCTTTTTTAATTGAATTGGACTTAAGGCCTCACCAAAACCTAATTAGTGGATTAGAAGGGTTATGAAATTTAGAAGTGAATTTAGTGGGTTACAAATATGCTATAGTGGACTTCCCAACAATTTTTTAAATAAAATAGGAGTATATTCATCTCTTTACCCCCATCGTTTTGACACACTCTAGCTAAACCTATTACACAAAATTGTATTGCATCATTCATGTATTACCCTATCGACTCAACATGTCCCTTCTATTCATCTTCAATCTCACATGTATGTGCGTGTGGAAATTAACGAAAATGTTAAGATCCATGAAATGAAAGATAAATGAATGGCTCAGATTTACAATCTGAGCAGTCCATTTATCTTTCATGAATACTTTAATGAATCAAATTCATGTACCGTATCAAGCCTCAAAGATTAATTGTCATTAAGGGTTGTGCATGGCCAATAGGAGCATTGGGGATGTTAAGCTATATTATCATGTTCATAATCTGCATTACAGCAACCCGAATGATTTGGTTTAGTGGTTAAAGTCTGAAACTCAAGGGTTTGCTTCATTTTAAGGTTTCAGATTCAAAACCTCTTAGGTATTATTAACCGATCTGAGCTAGTCTATACAATAATTTACTCTAGCTTTAATTGAGCACTCCACAAATAGGCAGCGAAATTGATCTACAGAATTAATAGAGGTGCGCGTAAGCTTGCCTGAGGACCTAGAGTTATCAAAAAATAATCTCCACTACCAGCAAGTTATCCCCGACTGCACCCCTTTATGACCAGCGGATATAGAGAGATAGATGGGAGAGAAGTACTAGTAGATGTTACTGTGGAAGGACAATGTTTGGTTGGTCCAATATTAAATACTCACTATGATATGAGAAAGGCCAATCATAAATGGCATTTAAGGGTGTTGCAGCCCTAGAAACCATAGCTCACGACCTGTCTTTGGGCAAATTGGCCCCTACCTCACAGGCCACATCAGAGAGATATGATTCAAAGGACGTCGTTTCCTTAATCTTTCTTGTATTGCCCGTTCGGACAAATAAGTCACAGAGGCTTATTTTTTGTTTTTATTCAAATTTTTTTCGTATCACTTGGCTTATTGTCATTTTTTTTGGGATTATTGTATCTTCACGACAAGAGGAATCTAAAAAGTAAAAAAATTTGACCGAAATTCAATTTTTTTTGAATAAAGACGAAAAAGTTTGCTTATTGATTTACTTTCGTCTTTATTAAAAAAAAATTGGATTTCGGTCAAAAATTTTTACTTTTTAGATTCCTCTTGTCGCGAGGATGCAATAATCCTCAAAAAAATGACAATAATCTAAGTGATACGAAAAAAATTTGAATAAGGACAAAAAATAAGCCATTTTGGCTTATTTGTCCGAACACCCAAGTGAGAAGTTTTTTTTGTACAAATTGGATACCACGTAGCGGCAGTCAGTGTCTATCCGAGCTGTCTAAACGTGTTTTAGACGGTTCAAATCCAAGCTTTCTCTCTCCTCTTTCCTTCTGCTCGGATTCATGGACGGTTCAAAACACGTTTGAACGGCTCGAATGAGTTGCTGAGTGCTACACGGACTAATTTGCACCCAAAAATTTATTCTTCTAAGGCTCCGTTCCGGAACGTAAAATAAGTACTTATTTTTAAGAAGTCAATTTCAAGCTAAAAAATGATGGATTTATTGAAATCTAAAAATATGCAATATGGATCTTGTTTGAAAGATCTCATTGAGATTGAGATCTTTAATAAGGTGCAAAAAAAATCAAAAAATTATTTTTCATTCACATAATTTTTTAGTTTGAAAATGTGAAATAAATATTTATTTTCTAATAAGAAGGTGTTCTGGAACGGACTCTAATTAAGGAGACAGTACTTGAATTCAGTGACCCTAAAAGTCAAATTTCCTTATTATTGTGTTTCAAAATATGTGCTGTCATTGGAGGGAGGCAGTTGGAAGAATTAATTTACTTGTCCAATAAAAGATCAGCATTCATTTACTCCTAAAAAAGGAGACAGTTGGGGTTACTGACTTACTGGGGGTCCAACCTTCTTTGCCATGCATGAAATACGTACACAAGCCAATAGAAAAATTAACTAAAATGACACTAATTTCGGAATTTCTAAACAAAAACTTTTTTTATTTAGTCTGAAGACAAAAAAATTTAGTGAAAACTCATCCTCAAATTGGATATTCACAATAATACATATGAAATTAAAATATACAGAATGGTGTGACCAATTGTAATCCTTGCATCTCTAAACAAAACATAAATCATTACCACGAAACCATTCGGAATGGAATTTTGGTATGACTTTCCCAACTCGTTTTTATGGTCCTTCTATTTGAATTTCGTGCACAAATTCCCGACACCAATGTGCCCGAATTTGTGCATTGAATGCGGGTTCTACAAAACATTGAAGGACTCAGGTGTATTGAACTTGGTCTGAACATATTAGCGCATTTGGATCTATGCACGAAAAATCTGTGTACCCAGAAATACTTTCAATGATAATTCAAAATTTCAAATTGTCTTGCTTTCTTAATTTCTTCTTCTTCTTTTTTGGAAACATGCAATTTCATAACAGGACCGTGCCAAAAGCTCAAGGAGATAAACACTAACCATGTAACTCAAAAAGAAATCAAAACTAACCAAAACTAACCAAAACTAACCAAACATAACCTGAGATTATCAGGAGATTTTGGAACCCTCCTCCAAGAGAAGGCATAAGACCAAGGACGGAACCAGGATTTTATCTTAGAAATGGCGAAATGTATACTAAAAAAATCTAGTAGTGGTGAGACGATATAAGTTGGGCATAATTTTTTTTTTACATATAATAATTGCATTTTTTAAAATTCTTGTCGTGACGGTCGCCGCCGTTAGGCCCCCCTGATCCATCCATGCACAAGACTGCACTTGATCTGCAATAAGCTTACAACTCGTAAAAGATCAAATAAATAAGGAGTCTGGGACAAAATGTTACTCCCTCCCTCCCATTTTAAATATTTTCTACTGAAAACGGTATAACTTTGACAACAAAATAAAATATTTTGGGAATTACAATTTTAATTTTTTTGGAACCTTTCAAAAGTACTCACTGAGATCTTTTGAACGATACAAAAATATTAGAAAAAATACATTCTTTTTGAAGTCAAAATATATGATTTTTTGTAGGGAGCATTTAAAATGAGACAGAGAGAGTGAAAAACCAAAACTAATTATGCAACATAACCTCCGTGCAAGTCCATGCACGTTCCAAAAACATTAGAGTCTAGGACCACGTACACATTTTATTCAGATATATAGTCCAATTAATATTGTCCAATGCCAACATAGTTTTTTTTTTTTTTTTTTTGTAGAAAAACCCCCCACCATTTAGCGTCTAGTGAATCCAAAAATGAGACTACTATATCCTTTTTTTTGAACGACGATACTACTAATTTAATAGTTTTATATTGAGTTTTGCGCATATTCTAAAATATACTCCTAATTTAATAGTTTTATTTTGTTGCCAACATTTTCGTGCATAGAAGCTTCCTTCAGTTCCTTCGCTATATATAGCCCGCATATATCTTCATTAATCCACTGCACTGATCAGTTTACTCAACTCGGCTCTATAGTCTTGCTATGGTATCTTTGTTTTAGAGAGAGAGAGAGAGAGAGAGAGAGGAGTTTTCTTCAGTAGTTTTGTGGAGATTGGGTTTTGTTAAAGCTACAAATGAGTAGCAGTGGAGTTCGTTTTTCCGCGGCTGTTTTCTTTCTTGTTCTAGTAGTAGTACTGGTTGGATGCGGAGTTGAAGCAGATCTTGTTAGTCATGAAGTTAAAGATGATAAACACTTACTTGGTCATCCCATTGGCCTTGGAGGAGGTTTAGGTCATGGCATTTTTAGAAAGGGGTTTCCACATGGACTTGGCAGAGGTGTTGGTCTAGGTGGCGGTGCTGGTG
Organism: Rhododendron vialii; assembly: GCF_030253575.1. Classification (NCBI taxonomy): domain Eukaryota; kingdom Viridiplantae; phylum Streptophyta; class Magnoliopsida; order Ericales; family Ericaceae; genus Rhododendron; species Rhododendron vialii. Next base: position 7,250,467 of record NC_080558.1, on the reverse strand, counting down.
GAGGTTTAGGTGGTGGGTTAGGCGGAGGTGGTGGTCTTGGTGGTGGGGCCGGAGGTGGTGGTGGTTTAGGAGGTGGAGGTGGTCTCGGTGGTGGTGGTGGTTTAGGAGGAGGGGGTGGTGCTGGAGGTGGTTTAGGAGGCGGCAATGGTTTAGGTGGTGGTGCAGGAGGTGGTCTTGGAGGTGGTGCTGGCGGAGGTTTAGGCAAAGGAGGCGGTTTAGGTGGTGGTGCTGGCGGTGGAGGTGGTTTAGGGGGTGGTGTTGGCGGAGGAGGTGGCCTTGGTGCTGGTGGAGGAGGCGGTCTAGGTGGTGGTGGTGGTTTAGGAGGTGGCAGTGGTTTAGGTGGTGGTGCAGGAGGTGGCCTTGGTGGTGGTGGTGGAGGCGGTCTTGGTGGTGGTGGTGGTTTAGGAGGTGGCAGTGGTTTAGGTGGTGGTGCAGGAGGTGGTCTTGGCGGTGGTGCTGGCGGAGGTTTAGGCAAAGGGGGTGGTCTCGGTGGTGGTGGTGGTTTAGGGGGTGGTGGTGGTTTAGGCGGTGGTGTTGGTGGAGGTTTTGGAAAACAAGGTGGTCTTGGAGGTGGTGCAGGTGGAGGTTTAGGCGGAGGAGGTGGAATTGGTGGTGGCGGCGCAAATGGTGGGCTAGGAGGTGGTGCAGGAGGAGGTTTAGGTCATGGTGGAGGTTTAAATGGTGGGTTAGGACATGGGGGAGGTCTAGGTGGTGGTGTAGGTGGTGGTTTAGGTCATAATGGCGGTCTTGGAGGTGGTGTAGGTGGTGGGCTAGGTCATCATGGAGGACTAGGAGGCGGCACAGGTGGTGGATTGGGAGGTGGTGCTGGAGGAGGAGCTGGTGGGGGAGGTGGTCTTGGAGGAGGAGCTGGTGGAGGAGGGGGTCTAGGTGGAGGAAGCGGCGGAGGTTTAGGAGGTGGTACTGGTGGTGGCCTTGGCGGTGGAGCAGGTGGGGGAGGTGGTCTTGGAGGAGGAGCCGGTGGAGGAGGGGGTCTTGGTGGAGGAAGCGGCGGAGGCTTAGGAGGTGGTACTGGTGGTGGAGCCGGTGGGGGAGGTGGTCTTGGAGGAGGAGTCGGTGGAGGAGGGGGTCTTGGTGGAGGAAGTGGCGGAGGCTTAGGAGGCGGGGCTGGTGGTGGTGCAGGTGCTGGTGGAGGCTTCGGAGGGGGTGCAGGTGGCAGCGGAGGCTTTGGTGGAGGAGGTGGAGGTGGTTTAGGTGGCGGTGTAGGTTCAGGAGTAGGGTTTGGAGCTGGTGCAGGTGGGGGTTCCGGTGGTGGAGTGGGAGGCGGTGGCGGTTTCGGTGGAGGTGGTGGAGTAGGGGGTGGTTTTGGTGGTGGCCATTAACTTGCCCTTACCTGTTATATAGTACTGTACTAGTACTTTTCCTTATTCCATAATGCCTTGTTTATGCAGTCAATTAGTGCCTGGCTTGTTTATGGATACATCCGGAGTAGTGAAATTTATTTGGTTTCCTTTTCTGCCTATTTTAAGAGATTTATCGCAACCAGTTGTCATCAGATCTCTCTGATTGACTTTCGTTTTTTCCATATCATGAATTGTAATGCAAGAGCATTTAAGGTTTGTGTTGTTTTCACATGTTTTTGTTAATTGTTTCGAACAATTGTGATTGTATATAGTGCTTTTCTTTTGATCTCGAATTATTGTGATTCTAGTGCTTCTTTATGATCTCCGTATTAAATTTGTTTGTCCGCTTTTTAATTTCTGCTTGTTCTAAAGTATATGTCTGTTTTAAAGACTAATAGATGAAAAGCTACACCATCCTCATTTTGTCCTATATTATTTGATGAGTTAAAAAGTAATCTATTCGAAAAGATAGAGGGTAACTTTTGAGAGCATTTACAGACGCAATAATGTGCAATATAGTTTGACACTTAAAAATTTTGGTGCTTTTTTGGTGTGTTTTTTTTAAGATTTGGTACTGTAGATTTGCATTGGCTGTTCACAATGTGCTCATCAATATTCAGCAGCTAATATGTACATCTGCATATATTTCTAGATTTTGATTCATAGAACAGCAACAAAAACATATCAGTGCCTGCCTCATCACTAATGGTGAAATGGCATGCGAATGAAGAGCACAAGCACAGACTTTCGGTTGGTGCCAGCACCATGTCGCGCACCTCCGAGCCGTCAGATTGTGCATTCGACAGCTCGGATCTCATCTCGACAACTAACGATCGAGAGCCATTCATTATCGAGATGAGATTCGAGCCGTCAGATGTACGATTCGACGGCTTAAAGTTGCGCAACACGGTGCTGCGTACACCACTATACAGCACCATCCTCCAATTCCACAAGCACTCTTTTCCCGATCACTGGACCCAAGTCCCAAATCAAGACTTTTGCCCGAATGAGTAAACAATGGCCTATAGGGATCATATTTATCTATAACATACTAATTATAACAAACTAATTAACTAATTAAACGAGTCTCCAATAAGTATAATCTGGCCACTGAGCAGAATTAGGAAGCCCTGCTCGGACCGCGCGTTACTGAGCATGAGAAACTGCTATGGTGTTCCGTGCGATCAACCCCAGAGGGGTTCTAGGGTGTTGCCTGGCAATAAATCGGTGTCTAGTTTTTTTTTAAGGCCGTTGGCTGTGTATGCCAAAAATTAGGGGTGCCAAATTGAACCCAGACCATTAAGAAATCTAAATTCATCTATTAAAAAATAGACCCAACCCAATCTATTTATTAGTTGGGTAAGAATGGGTCCAAACCCATCTAACCCATTTATTATTGGGTCTTAATTGGGTTTCAATTGCGCGTTACTGAACAGTTTCATGTTACGAATTACAGTTACAGTACAAGCCGAGTTGAACCAAGTTTTGTAGTGAACTCGTACACTAAATGAACCAAAAATTCGAACTCAAACTTCGTTTGTTTGTAAACGAATCGAGTCCGATTCGAGCCGAGCTTATACAAAACAAGTCGAGGATTCTGAGCCGGAACACAGAATACGGAGACGGAGTATCAAATCATTAATGCCAGTACTACAACTCGGACACAGTCATAGAGTTCGAACGAAGACATCTCCGTCGATATTTATCGGGAAGCACTAAATCTTTCACCCGCATACGATTAGACAGAGGGTCCATTTCGGCCAATTTTCCATACTTGAAATTAGAGACAGACAAGAGAGGGAAGTTGATTCATTCGGGGAGAGAGAGAGGTACCGGTTCAATTTGAAATAACGGCTAGTTTTGATTTTGATCGAATGAAAATTTATGGGCACAAACAAAATAGATATACATACATCTTGTAACAATTTATTATATTATATAAAAAACCCTAGCACTTTATACAAGTCCCAAATTTTTCTTTGTACCTGCACCTTGAAATGTGTTTAGAGAGAGAAAATCCAACTTATGAATGGAAAGCTGGCTAGTTCGTGGCTTATTTTTTTTGTCCTTATTTAATTTTTTTCGCATTTGTTTGTTTTTCGTTAATTTTTTTTGTGGATTATTGCTTCGTCATAGGAGGAATCTAAAACGTAAAAAATTATGATCGAAACCTAAATTTTGAATAAAGACAAAAATAAACCAATTTTTTCGTCTTTATTTAAAAAAATATGAATTTTGATCGTAATTTTTTACTTTTTAGATTCCTCTCGTCATGACAAAGCAATAATCCTCAAAAAATTGTCAAAAAACTAACAAATGCGAAAAATATTTGAATAAAAATAAAAAAATAAGCCACTTGGTCATTTAGTGTACATATATATTTTAGTCATTTAGTATATAGTATGTAATTGGGTTAATGGGCAGGTCGGGTTTACTTTTAAATAAATGGGTTGAGTTGGGTATGGGTAATTAGACTCATAATTAATGGATCTAAATGGGTTAATGACCCATTAAAGACCCAACCCACTTGCAACTTACCCATTTTGACCCAAACCCGCCCATTTGCCACCCCTACCAAAAACTGACTTCGGTCAATTAGATCTAGTCGTCGAAGCGCAAATCCTACGTCTCCTTAGCGGTTCCTGCCTCTAGTGCCGTTGTTGGCGGGCAAGTTATGGCTGCGGTGGTTCTTCTACAAGTTGCAACAACAATAGACCGGAGGCGGCATGGGGCAATCCTTGTGGTGGGTGTAGCCTGCAAGATCAGGTGGTGAACAGAGGACGGAGGCCGAAATTTGGGGTGGTGGTGGCTGAAGTGTTTCAGATTGTTAAGGTTAGGGTTTTTAAATTTCATTATTCGTTTTTCGGTTTCGGTTTGTGTTTTCCGTTCGTGGGTCTTTTCTCCCTTGTATGGGACTTTCTCACCCCTTGGGGGGGTTGTTGGTAGTGGTGTGTTGGGATTTCGATGGTTGGTTTGTGAGGTTCTGGGTTTTTGCTTGTGAATCTAGACCTTTTGGTTATTATCTCTGGTCGGGATTGATAACCCTCCTTCATTGTATGTTTTCTCGTATTAATGGAATCTTCTACCATTTTGACCCAAAAAAAAAAAAAAGAAGGAAAAGTGGGGGGACTTGGAGATGGAAGAAGAAGAATGCGGAGAAGAGTGAGATTTAATGGGTGCGCCTAATTTAACAAAATGGTGTTGTTTTGGGAGGGCTACAATCCTCTGGTGAGCTCCCTTCACCACAGGCTCCCTTAGTTCGATGGCATGGAGAGAAGTCGAGGAGGATTAAGGGGTATTATTGTGATATATAAAAGTATGTTTAATCTTTAGGGGGTGTTCCACTAGGATTTTTTATTTTATTTTATTCTTATTTGAATTTTTTTTTTGCGTTTGTTAGTTTTGCGCCTCACTTTTTTGGGTTTTTGAATCGTCTCGTTAAGACATCAGAAAAGTATAATTTTTTTTTACTTTTATTCAAATATTTTGAGAAATAACCATTTTTCAATAAAAAAAAGTTGTATCCTTAGATGGTGTTGCACTAAGAACTTTTTTTACTTTTTCGCGTTTGTCCTTTTTTTGGTTTTTCGATTCGTCTCGTCAAGACGAATGGGAAAAGTATAATTTTTTTTTGCTTTTACCCAAATATTTCTCAAAATATTTTGGTTAAAGTATTTTTTTTTTTTTAACTTTTCTAACTCGTCGAGATGAATTAATAATTCATAAAAATTTGATGCAAAAACTAATAAACGCGAAAAAAATTTGAAGAAGAGAAAAAAATTATGGGTCCTTCTGCAATACGCCCACTAGGCTTACGCCGAATGGGCTGATGGTAAGGAAACAATAAAGTAAGGAACTTAAATTGAATGGGTGACACGTGTATACTCTGACATTTTTTATGACTACTTTTCACACTTAGTTGAATATTTGATTTTTGTACCGTCATAGCTCTTAGAATTCCCATTTTAGCCTTCCTGTCCTTTATGGCTTTAACCAATTCCATATCTCTTGAGTTCTCTCTCTCTACAAGTACCCAACTATGAAGGCTAGATTTACTTTCCCAATTCTCTCTCTGTTCACAAACCAATGCATGTATATATTGATGATGAAAACAATATTTCGAGCGGATCAAAAAAAAAAAAAACAATATTTCGAGAATTCTAATAAAATTGATTCTCAAGTTTATTGACTGCTTGTCTCCCAAATTCTAATATTACTTGATTCAGCACAAATTGCACGAAATAATTGATTAATGTATCTCTCTAGCCTCTATCATGTCCCATATTCCCTAAATGTACTTCAAAACAAGGAATCGAACGTCTAAATTGATTGTCTGACTAAAAAACAAGAACAATACAATTAGATCTTACGACATTGGAAATGAGAACTTTTAATTTTGACTACGATTGCAATAATGGAAAAACCAGAAGGCCATTACTAAAGAATTGCACGCTCAAAACAATACAAGCCAATCACCGATCCAATCGAAGTGACATCTATCCTTCCGCTAATTCAGTAAAAAAAATACACTAGAAATCAAATCTAGATCTATAAAAGAAGAGATTTATAAAGAGAAAAAAACTATGAGTGATGGAGAAAAACAAACCATGAGTAAAACCCATGTCTGTTGTCGATAAAAAAAAAAAAGTACCCATGTCTGTTGAGTAATGTGAGAAAGAGCATGGGCGGGGTGAGAGAACCATATTCCCCCTGTTTCACATCCATACGTTCAACTGAGTTAAGTTTCAAACCCATAAATTACAGAGCTCAATCAAAAAGAAGGTAAAAATGAAGTGCTATTTTTTGAGGTGAATATGATGCGTACACGATGGGAAATATTGAAAATGGCCAAAGAAAAAGTAAATGTAGAGCTACCGAAAAAGGTCCAGTTTAGGAACACCTTGGCTATTGGGGTTCGTCAATGGCGAGAGAGAGAGAGAGAGAGAGAGAGAGAGAGTTGGATGATGTAGAATTAGGCCCCGTTTCAGAAACCTTTTTAAAAAATAAGCAGCTTATTTCACATTTTCAAACTAAAAAATAATGTAAATGAAAAATATTCTTTTAATTTTTTTTGCATCATATAAAAGATCTCATCGAGATCTTTCAAATAAGATCCATAATGCATATTTTTAGATTTTAATAAATTCATAATTTTTAAGCTTGAAGTTGCCTTCTTAAAAAATAGAGACTTTTTTAAAGTTCTGGAACGGGGCCTTATTAGAGCCCGTTCCACAAACAAAAAAAAGTTTTTATTTTTTAAGAAGGTAATTTCAAGCTCAAAAATTATAGGATTATTGAAATTTAAAAATATACAATATGGATCTTGTTTGAAATAAGATCCAAAAAAAATTAAAAATTTATTTTTTATTTACATTATTTTTAAGTTTGAAAATATAAAATAAGCTGCTTATTTTTTAAAAAATTTTTTGGAACGGGCTAAATGTGGAATTATTTTTATCAATTGCTTCACAACTTAAGTAATCTTTAAATATTCTGTCAGTGCATTGAAAAAAACAATAAATAAGATGGCGTGATGCTCACTATGGTAGGCCTTTAGGGTTGACAATAACTTTTGCCAAAAATTATACTACTTTAAAAAGCGTAATGGGGGAAGAAATTGGAAAGGAGTCGGAGGGGATAAGGATCAATAAGTCTTGACGTCATCGATGACGCAGCAATGCCACGTGTTCCACACAGATTCCCCTGCATTGACACAGAAACCAGCCCATATCGCAACGGGCTCCGCTCACTGCACTCCATCGTCACTCCCTATAAAATACTCCATCCATTTTAAAATGACTGATTTTTTTTAAAAAACGTTTCATTTTTAATTTCTTATATTTTTTAATATAAATATTAAAAAATATGTAATATGAATCTTATTTAATAGATTATAATTAATTCTATTAAATAAAATTTTCAAAATCACATAAAGCTTCATAAATCAAAAAATATAAATATTTGAAAATGACACGAAATTTCAAAAACATCACTCATTTTGAAATGGAGCGAGTATTAAGAGCCAAGCGCGCTCTCTCGCTAGAGATCCACGCGTACAGAGAGAGTAATAGTCCAGAGTTAGACACAGAGAGAGAGAGAGAGAGAGAGAGAGATCAGTTTGAAGGAGAAATGGCAGCAGCAGCAGCAGTGAGGAGAACGAAATTGGGTTCGCAAGGAATGGAGGTATCAGCACAGGGGCTGGGGTGTATGGGCATGTCGTTCATGTACGGCCCTCCCAAGGCCGAACAAGACATGATCGAGCTCGTCCACTACGCCGTCTCATCTGGCGTCACCTTTCTCGACACCTCCGACGTCTACGGCGACAACGAGCTCCTCCTCGCCAAGGTATGTACGGCTAGAGCCGAGCAAGCCAAAAGGCCTTAAAAAATTTTCAAAATTTAGAGGCCCCTCCTATTCTGCTACCATTTGTAATAGTCTTGCAAAAAGGTTCAATCTTTTAATTTTCACTCTAGGCCCTGAAAAGTCAGGACCGGCTCTGTATGTACCCCAATTTACCCTGAATTTCATCACTTGTTTTGTGTTTGTTTTGTTATTGTAAAATGAGTAAGGATTCCAGTCTCCCTTTATTTGTTTAAATTTTAGTGTTAATTTTGATATGGACTTGAGTCTGGGGCTGGAGCGAGATTTAGGGGATTTACTTTGATTTTGGTTCTGAGTTTAGAAAAGCATAAATTATTGTTAGATTCTGGATTGTGGGTTGTAAATTATGTATTTCTAGTCTAGATTATAATAAGAATCTGCCAAAGTGGCGGGAGGTAGGGTTGCAAACAAGCTAAGCCAAGCTTTGAAGCATTCGAGCTTGGCTCGTTCAAAACTAGTCTAGTTCGAACTCGACTTTTTTAGTATTCAGGTGTTCAAGCTCGGTTCGTTTAGTAAACGAGCCTCTACAAAGGAGTGGAGCTTTTATGAGCAAGCCAAGTTACAACTAATTCAAGCTCGGATAGTTTACAAAAACGAGCTTGAAACTCAAGCTCAAGCTCGACTCGTTTACTAACGAGCCGAGTCCATAAGTAGCCGAGCCTTGAGTTGCTCACGGAACGTTCGGTTTGTTGTAGCCCTAATTGGATGACATGTGCAAAATAGAGTTTGTAAAAGGATTTTGCGAGTGAAAGTATAATCAAGGTCTAAAAAGTTCCTGGGTGATTTTTGGGTTTTTTATTTTTTGGTTCATTTTGAGATAATGCATGTTGACAGAATAATTTATAGAAGTAGCTCCAAAACACTCAAAATTGAAAGATGCCTAATTATCAATCAAATAGTTAGGCTAGGGCCTTAATTGGGAATGGTATATCTGATAATGGTTCAATGTTTGAAAGAATTGGTGTAGGAAAGTGATCGTTGGTGGACTATTCAACTAAGAATAACATTTCCAAACTTAGTAAGAATCTATTGAAGTTTGCCTAGATCATTGGGATTGGAGCAAATCTTCACTTGATTTGTCACAAATTGGCTCAAGATAATCCTCGGCCTACTCTGTTGACTTCCATGGCTTCTACTTGGTTCAAGTGTGAAGAAGAATAGGACTATCCTCTGCCTATGTATGTGCATTGACTGTGAAGCTTGAAATGAGAGGCAATCGATTGAGAGTTGGAGAAATAGAAACTAGGTGGGTTCCCTGTCTTAGGTGTTGGTGAGCAAAACCTTTGTAATTCTCCTCCACTTATTGAACTCTACCGGCCCTGGTGTAGGCAATTAATGAACCATGCAATTTTTTTGTGTGTTTGTGGTTATTTGTGTGCATTTGTAAATTTCTAGGAACAACAGATTCTGATCATAACTTTGAGGGTAATGTCAAAATTCAAGCTTAATCGACTAAAAAATGCTGGACTGAGTAAATTATTCTCAAATGATATATGTGGATAAGATTATTGGCGTAACCCAAACACTTGTAGAGTACCTCATGCGGTAGAGATTAGATAATTGTGTAATTGATTCCTAATAATTAGAATTTAATTTTCACTCAGGATTACTGGTATGCAACCGCAGCATCATAGTCACACTCACTCCATAGAACAAATTTAATTGGATTGTAATGGATATGCTTGAATTGTTCTGATTGATGATTGATTCAATTGGATTTTGTGTTATAGGCTCTGAAAGGAGGGTGGAGAGAGAAAGTGCAGTTGGCGACAAAATTCGGGATCAGCAGCATGAATGGTGCCCCCAAAACACGCGGAGAGCCAGAGTATGTGAGGGAGGCTTGTGAGAGAAGCTTGAAACGTCTCGAGGTGGATTACATTGATCTCTATTACCAGCATCGGATTGACATCACTGTCCCAATTGAAGTCACGGTTTGACCTCTTGTTCCTCTCTCTCTCTCTCTCTCTCTCTCTCTCTCTCTCTATAGATATATATATATATATATATATATATAGATATATCTATGCACACACACACACATCTGTATGGTGATTGGTCATGTAAGTTGGGCTTGTGGTTTTAAGTAAAGTTTTATTAGTTGTTAGTAACCAGTTGAAACAGGGTGGACTAGTTGTCATTTTGATTGTTATACTTTCTTTGTGGTCTCTCACGGTGTTGCTCTTCATTTCGAGCCTTCCAATTCTTTTACATCAGGCGTTAAGCAGATGTTTCTTTTGGTTGATGTTCGATCTTCAATGACGTCCAGTTCTACGCCCTCACTAAATTTAGAGGTCAACGTGATGAAGAACGATATTCTTTTGTTCCTGAGATTAGTGAACAGAACTTGATCATGTTTGATTCTGGGTTTAGGTAGGATGGGATTTGGCCATCTGGTTTCAGAATACTTAAGGTGTGCTTACTACATTGCTCAGAATTACGTAGATGAAGGTTACCTGAGATAATTTTTTGAACAGCAAAGGTAACCTGTGATCATGGTGCAAATGTAAGGGAGTTTTAATGCTTCTATATCATATATTAAGCAAATGGGTCTGTTGGTTGATTTTAGTTCTTGACTAGCACTACTGCGTCCCATGGCACACCCTTGTTCGGTTGGAAGTGAAAGGATGAAGACTGATATACTGTGTTTCCCATATATCACTGGATTAACTGTATTGATTGTAGGTTTAGGTAGGATGGCGTTGGGCTATCTTGTTTTTGGAAACTACTTCCATGGTCATGGTAATATACCAAGAGTCACTAGGAAACCCATAACCAAGGTGACATTATATGAACGTGCAGAGGTTGTCTTCATTTTCAATTCTGGTTCATTGTAATACTACCCATCAAAGGTGCAGTTAGGCAGCAATTTGTTTTTGCAACTACACTAGAATTGAGTGACTATCTTTTGCATAGCTCTTTCTTCTCTTGTTAAGTTTACGAGGATTTCATCATTTTGGCATTGAATTTTATCTAACCCTGGTTGTGCAACCTTTTGCAAGGTTGGAGCACTCAAGGAGCTGGTCGAAGAGGGTAAAATAAAGTACATCGGCTTGTCTGAAGCCTCTGCTTCTACAATCAGAAGGGCACATGCTGTGCATCCTATAACAGCTGTGCAGATGGAGTGGTCCTTATGGTCAAGAGATATAGAGGCGGAAATTGTTCCCACTTGCAGGTGAGGTGTCATTTGTGCTAATTCATCTGATTTGAGAGTTGATATGTGTTTTGATTCCTGAATGTCTGATTTCATCCCTTTTGCGACTCTTCTTGTCAAATTCAGAGAACTTGGCATTGCAATTGTTCCGTACAGTCCTTTGGGACGGGGATTTTTATCGGGAGGTGCCAATTTGGTAGCAAACTTGGCGGATGGTGATTTGCGAAAGGTTTGTGCATTTGGTTGTTATTTTCACTTAGTCACGAATCTATCAACCTTTTGAACCTTGCAAAAATTCAACTTCCTCTATCTACTATTGCATTCAATATGGGGTCAACATCTGGTATATAGGGGGTGTTTGGGAACCCTATTTTCTCATTTTGCATTTTCATTTTTTTCATTTTGGGTGTTTGGCACCCCATTATGAGAATGAATTCTTGGTTTTTTGGTTTGGAGGCAAAAACCCAGAAACAGGTCTAGAGGTGTTTTTCACATTTTTGCATTTTTCCATTTTGTGGTCAATTATCAAAATACCCACTTTCCTCCCTTCATTTTCGACAAAGTAATAAAGACAAAGGGCAATATGGTAAAAATCCTATCCATAATTCATTTTCGACAATCATCTACCAAATACTACTACATTTCAAAATACATTCTGCACAAAAATCTCCCAAACACTCTTACCATACTCAAAATACATTCTGGCCATAATCCAAAAAGCCAAAAAGCTGAAAATGAAAAGTCAAAAAGTAGGTTTCCAAATACCCCCATACTGTTTTCCTTCCATAGATTTATTCAAATTGTTTTTCTGCAGTTTCTCCACTTGTCCTAAATTTTACTCCTCTAGATGCACGTTGTATGTCGAATATAAGATAACCACCATTCACACAACCACATATTTAACTACAATTAGAAGTCGCGTCGACCGCATAACTGTTTGTGCAATGACATGTATGGAGCTTCTGTTTGCTATAAAGTTCCAGTTTGAATTATAGGTGGCAGAGCCACTAAACTGTAGAACTTTAGACAACACCGTGTATTTCTTTCATTAGCATCATACGCACTGCTGAAATGTTTTAATTGAAATTCTTTGACACATTGTGAAGCTTCTTAAATGTGTTTTTCACCCCGCATCCTTGCTCTTCCTTACCAACCAGCAAGACCACCTTCCCTCCCAATAAAAACTTATCCAAACTATGTGAGGGGCAATCACTCCTCCTCTTCTCAAAACCACTTTCTGGGTTTCAAGACTCCCATATGAAACTAGAACTACAGATATGCTACGGGAAAGGATTACTAAAGAGTAAAACGTCGGACGAAGAGAAAAAAATGAGAGTCAGTTATGGAAAAGTATACTTAATTCATCCTTCTGCATCATTTCTTTATTAGTTGTTATCCTGAATTGTATGTTTCCGTTTGTAGAATATGCCAAGGTTCAAACCCGAAAATGTTGAGCATAACAAGAAGATATTTGAGCGGGTGCATGAAATGGCACAAAAGAAGGGCTGCACACCATCACAGCTGGCATTGGCGTGGGTCCACCGCCAAGGGAACGACGTGTGTCCTATACCTGGTACCACCAAGATTGAGAACTTAAACCAGAACATTGGTGCATTATCCGTAAAGCTAACTCCTGAAGAAATGGCTGAACTGGAATCCTATGCTTCCAGTGATGCGGTTAAGGGTGATAGACATATGTACATGTCGACTACGTGGATAAATTCAGAGACTCCTCCATTGTCCTCGTGGAAACCTAAGTGAAGGCATGCCTCTTTCTCTGTCTGCGTGCTTACAGAATAAATTGCTTACCACTTTCCTATTTTCCATGGGTATTTTGTGTTTGTGTCAAGTTTCATCGGTATTGTGTTCCACTATAACTATCTTGGCTTGAGTTGTATGGTTCCACTATAGCTATCTTGGCTTGAGTTGTACGATATGGACCTCGTTTATTTAAGTCGTATCCATCTTGTACCGAACGTTTATGCCTACTGATTTTGGGTACTTGGATGATGTTTTGGATTTACGAAGCTTGCAATGCAGGATATGTGATTTTAGTGTGCATGGAGCTGTGTTTTGTTTTGCTCTATTTAGATTGACCTTTTAGAGATGTATTGCCATTCTTGGAGTATTAAGAATCCAAAAGCCCAGCTCAATGCCTGTATTGTGTGAATTGAAGAATAACTGTTTTTTTTTTTTTTTTAAAAGTTGGGTAGGTTAAAAATGGATTATTCATTTCTTCTAACTACCTAAACATTTTTTGCATGCTATTTGGGATCATAGTCAATGCATGTTCATTTTAGTGTGTTTCGTAACTTTTATTTTAGAATTCATAACCTTTTAGCAGTATAATTCGTAATATTTTCATTATGATTCATTACATTTTGGTGTATTTTGTAACATTTATATGATTCGTAACTTTTTAGCAATATCATTTGTAACATTTTCTCTACAATTCGTAATATTTTGGGGGGTGCATATGATACACATTCAAATAAGGGGTGTGTATTATAGTCTTCCTCTAAATTAGTACGTAAAATTTACCATCACCATCACCGCTACCACGAACTAAACCAAAGAGAAGTGTGAAACAACTGTTTTTTCCTTGTTGAAAATGTAACGAAAAAAAAAAAAGTGTAGTAATATCATATCGTTACGTTTTTATCACTTGTTAAAACTACAAGGTCCCGTGGCCAAAAAAAAAACTACATGGTCTTTCACATTTTTAAGAGGTGAATCTCGTTACTAAATCAATAGAGAGAACGACTTGTCAAAAAAAAAAAAAATCAAACGAGAGAATAAAGATGATTATTTACCGGTTAAATAGTTGAAACCCAACAAAAATCCGAATACATGTGTTACAATTAATACTCCAATTTGTTTTCTACTTCTACATTTAAATGTTCAAATGAAACCTTGCTATGCTCCTGGCCAATTGAGGATGATGATGTACAGTGGTGTACACAGCATCGTGTTGCGCATCTCTGAGTCGTCGGATTGTGCACGATCCGACGACTCGGATTTCATCTATGCAATAAATGGCTTTCAATCGTTGGTTGCCGAGATGAGATCTGAGCCGTCGTCGGGTTCACGATCCGACGGCTTGAAAGTGCGCAACACGATGCTGTGCACCACCAATCCGAAGTCCACTCCTGGCAAAGGAATCGTTGACCTACTCAACACTTCTACAACTTTCCGCCTCCTATACTTTCTTTTTTTTAAACGAACAATATAATTTCATTTATATAACTTGAAGACATTACAACCATATTCACTTAGCATCCAATACAAGATCAAAAAAAATGAAAAAACTATATATAGCGGCAAGGGCATTTATTTTTCTTATCGGGAGCTAAGTTACATAATTTCTGTGTGTGCTCGAGAACGGAAGCGAGAGCGCGTGTGCGAGTGTGAAAGTGTTTTCGAAACACATTTCGAACTACAAAAATTTGAGAGAGAGAGAATTGAGAGTATGAGCATAGTGCAAGAATCGAACGATAACGAGGACCGGAAATAGTAGGTAAAAACAAACATAGAATATATACACACGTGAGCATATATTATTAAGTGTAAAGCTTTCCCTCATTCCAATTTACATACTGAGATGTTTTTTGTCACTCATGTAGCAAGAGAGTAATGATTTTGTTCTATTATGCAATATGAAACCGTCCATTTAGGAGAAACTATGGGTACAGATCAACAGATGTGCACATATGGATGTCATACAGTGGCATAGACAAGGATATGCATCACTGGGACACAATAAAAATAAAAAATCTAGAGATAGCCAACTCCTGACAACATCCCACCGACTCACGACTTGATGGTTGTTGGCGATGTGGCGTGGTTTCATGTTGGTTGTTACATCATGTTAGGAAGGATAATTTTTAGGTTTTGGAGTACAAAGTACTATTTAGTTCATCCATTCACTTAAACACTAGGTGAACATTACTTATTGTCCATACTAGAAGAAAATTACTCCCTTTTTAAAAAGTTCGCGCCAAATCTTTACTTCGATGATCACATACATTGATTTTGTGGGGCTTCTTTTCGTAACATTTCAAACAAATCATTCTTATTTTGACAAGCATTTAATCGAATAACATGTGCATGGTAACTAAACTAAAAATTTCAAAAGAAAAAAGTGTAGTGGGGGCCCATGCACCCGGTGGTCCTAGATTGGCTTTGTCACTGATGTCATAAATGAAAATGGGTTCTTTGATTTAGGATTAATATTAAATGTATTCAAATAAAAAATAAAAAAATAACACTTCAAATTGATTACTCAACAAGTACACTAAAAAAATTTGGGCAAAACTAATTATTGGATGAAGTGGGCCTTTTACAAATAAATTGAGAATTAAAGTTCCCAACTTAGAAAAGTCCATTGGAGTGCACACTCTCCGGTCTCCAACGGGTGACATGAGTAATCTCAAAGTGCATATTTGGCTAAAAAAGATACTCTCAATTTACGAATTCATCTATAATATTTATTGATACACACGCAAGGTACGTAGTAGTCCGTGGTAGTAATATTTTCCGAAAAAGCATATCAGGTTTTGTCGTTACTCATAGAAGATGAAATTAACCACTTTCATTTTCTTTTCTTTTGAGAAATTAAGATTCACTTATATCTGAATATTTAGGCTTAGCAATTATCATGGTGGAACAACAAAAAACAAGTAACAGGACTTAAAAATGGGCCCATGTAAGGCCCACTACTCGGATCAGGTGCAGGTCTTCAAATGGGCCCATGCAAGGCTTTTTTAATGGCCCAACATTACTCGGGTCAGTGACAGGTTCAAAATGGACCTATCGGAGGCCTTTTTTAGTGGCCCAATTAATTGTCCTCGCAATGAAATCTTCCCTTTTAATGTAGCGGCAATTCATCATCACATAATAATATTTTTTCTTTTTTTTTTTTGGGGAAAATGACGGCCCAAGACGTGTTTTGATATTTAATACCGACAAAGAACATTTGTTAATGTTGAAAATATCCTTAGCGGATATTAATTATCAAAACACGTCATTGACCGTCATTTTTCCTTTTTCCTTTTTTTACTGTAAGCCAAAGAAGAATATGAATATCTGAATTAAATCGGTACATGAAGCCCTCAACATACTAAGCTGAACTGATAGCCCATTAAAGAAAGAAATATTACCTAAACAAATGACCCTTGAGAGATATTCGATTCTTTGCAGGAGGATTAACCCCCTGACATCTCGATCTCGTATGTAAATGTACAAGGGTGCTCAATTGAACTAGTCTCAATTAATTTTTCTCTTCATACCATAAACATAACGTGTTTGACATTCGTATTGTTAGGGTAAAACGAGGAGGAAGCTTGAAAGATCTTTAACCGGGCCAAAAAGATTTCCAAAACGTAAAACGAGGCATTTTAAAAGAGAGAGTTAATTCTTACAAGAATGACGACATAGTTCTTGTTTCGCTAAGACCAAATACTACAGAGTATAAAAAACCAATTTCCCTGCAATTTTTTTTAGTGTTCAGTTACTGAGACAATTGATTTTTTATTTTTTTTCATTTCACCATTTCTCGTCTTTTTCGTAAAATTGAACAGTTCCTTAAACATAGTAACGTATCCCACAATTCCATGACTCTTTTGAAAATAGTCTAGTCTTAAAACATGGCATTGGAACTCAAAGAACGGTAGCTAACCTTAAGGACATACGGAGTACTTTTCAAGGGAAAGTCTATAATACATATACCTTAAAATGGTGTACCATATGCACCTATTTTATGGTTCATTCATAACATTTTAGTGTGTTTTGTAACTTTTGTTCTAGAATTCATAATTTTTCAGCAATACAATTCGTAACATTTTTATTATGATTCATTACATTTTAGTGTATCTCGTAACCTTTATACGATTCGTAATTTTTTAGCAATCCGATTCGTAACATTTTTTCTATAATTCATAACATTTTGGGAAATGCATATGATATACACTCAAATAAAAGGTGTGTATTGTAGTCTTTCTCACTTTTCAATGTTACACTTCCAATATCTCTCAATTAAGACCTTGAGAATACAAAAATACTAATCACTCCACCAAAGAACTTTCATTAATAAGGGCCATGCTTCAACCAGGGGTGAGCTATCTTGCACATAGAATACCATACGAATGGGTAGCTATCAAAGCCGGCCCCATGATAAGCCCATAGGACCTCGGGTTTGGACAACCCACCATCATGGCGCAACAAATCAAAATAATTTTTGGGCAACTGCCCATGCGGTTGGTTATATATGTAATTCAAGCTAAAAGCATGATGTAATTTTGGTTGCGTTTTTTTTTCACTTTTCTTTTCTGTTTGACTTGTATGTCATTTTATCTTTTATTACTAATATAGTAGTAGGCAACTAAGATTGGAGTCGGGTTTAGACAACACAAACATAGGAGTCGACACTGGTACCTATTAGCCAAATACTGCCGGGGAGGGTGCCGTGTATTTTAGCTAGTCCTTGTTATCCAAACTATCTCAAATATTATGTTGTGAATAAAATAGGAGTCCAAGTCTCATCTCGTTAACCCCCATTGTTTTGACACACTCTAGCTAAACCTATTACAATCTCGTTAATTTTTTTTGCACCGTATTAAAGATCTCAATGAGATCTATCAAACAAAATCCATATTGATAGGAAAATTATTTGCGTACGTATATGATTTTTTAGCTTGAAATTGCCTTCTTAAAAAATAAGTACTTATTTTCCTTTCCGGAATGGAGCCTGAGCATGAGAAACCGCTATGGTGTTCCGAGCGATCAACCCCAGAGGGGTTATAGGGTGGTGGCTGGCAGTAAATCGGTGTCTAGTTTTTTTTGAAGGCCGTTGGCTGTGTGTGCCCAAAACTGATTTGGGTTATTTAGATCTAGCCGTCGAAGCGCAAATCCTACGTCTCCTTAGCGGTTCCCGCCTCTAGTGCCGTTGTTGGCGGGCAAGTTATGGCTGCGGTGGTTCTTCTACAAGTTGCAACAACAACAGACCGGAGGCGGCATGGGGCAGTCCTTGTGTTGGGTGTAGCCTGCAAAGATCTAGTGGTGAACGGAGGACGGAGGCCGAAGTTTGGGGTAGCGGTGGCTGAAGTGTTTCAGATTGTTAGGGTTAGGGTTTTTTAGTTTCGGTATTTGTTTTTCGGTTTCGGTTTGTGTTTGCCGTTCGTGGGTCTTTCTCCCCTGTGTGGGACTTTCTCACCCCTCGGGGGTGTTGTTAGTAGTGGTGTGTTGGGATTTCGATGGTTGGTTTGTGAGGTTATGGATATTTGTTTGTGAATCTAGACCTCTTGGTTATTGTCTCTGGTCGGGATTGATAACCCTCCTTCATTGTATGTTTTCTCGTATTAATGAAATATTCTACCATTTTTTTTAAAAAAAAGAAGGGAAAGTTGGGGGACTTGGAGATGGAAGAAGAATGAGGAGAAAAGTGAGATTTAATGGGTGCGTCTAATTTATCAAAATGGTGCTGTTTTGGGAGCTGTTTTGGGAGGGCTACAATCTGGTGGTGAGCTCCCTTCACCACAGGCTCCCCGAGTTTGGTGGCATGGAGAGAAGTCGAGGAGGATTAAGGGGTATTATCTATATTATTACTTCTTTTAAATGTACAAAGATATTCCTCCAGCATTTGCAACTAATATCAGTCCTATCTACAGCTCTTGCCCACCGGCACAATACAACCCAACAACTCGGTGAGATGTTTGTTTATTTTATATCCTCGCACCATCTCTAGAACACCCCAACCAAAACGACGTATCCTCTCTCCATCTCTCGAACGCTCCATCGGCCATCAACTAGAAACATCATGTCTTCCTCTGGCTCTCCTTCCATCTTCTTCTTCTCCGACCTTCATCGTGGTTCCATCTTCCTCCACGTTCTCCTCCAACCTTCAATCCTTTTATGGACTGTTACTAAGATCCTATCCTCTCCGCATTCATCGAAGACGAGCCCAGTGTCCGTTTACAGACATCTTCATGATGTCTAGCCCCACATCCATTTCTCATTCATATAGAAGATCTCTCTGGACTTCCAAGTTCTCTACTTCCAACAATATTTGCATAGTAAGTTGCATTTTCCCCACCCTCTCTTCCCCATCTTCATCAATAGTAAATCCTATCCTTTCCGCATTCATCGAAGACGAGCCCGGCGTCCGTTTACAGACATCTTCATGATGTCTAACCCCACATCCATTTCTCATTCATACAGAAGACCTCTCTAGACTTCCAAGTCCTCTACTTCCAACAATATTTGCATAGTAAATTGCATTTTCCCCACCCTCTCTTCCCCATCTTCATCGATAGTAAACATGTGCATCAAGTATAGGTATCTATACTTTCAACATCAGATTGATATTCCTTAAAACAAAATTGAATTGTTGATGTCATGCACACCACTTGTTCGATGGAATTACCCAACATTCCGGCGTGTTGTTTGTTGTCTTTGGGATAGTGCCGACTGCCTAGCAAGCCAGACTCCGTTGCCCCAAATTCATACCAAGTACCCATGTATTCATGTTAGTTACCGTGTGATTGACTGAATCAATACCATGTTTCCCCACCATTCATGTCCTATAAAGTGGATTTTTTTTTGGGTTTTAATATAGTACATGACTAGCCAATGTTGGGTAACGCATGCCACTATTAAATCTTCTTCTCCTTTTACTAGAATGGTGTACACAAAATATTTGATCAATGTCACGTACACCAACAAACAGAACCTCTGTTCTCAAATGTTTAACTTGACTCAATCCATAAATACCTTGCTTTGTTGAGAACTTACCCGCCAATTGTAATCCATAGCAATCCGGTAGAGCACAAAGCTTTGTTATTGAAAGTATTATAATATATATGTAAAGATCGAATACTTTTTTATGGAAAAGACATTGCATGTGTCTAATGGAACAGAAGAGGTTATTACCTCAGCGAGGAAACACGTTGGCAAATACCCGCATGCCAAATCTATAATTGAATAGACTGTCCATACGTATCGGCGCTTTCAAAATTTAAGCCATTACCTATCTTGACTTTGCACCTGTAAAATATTTCAATGTGATCCTTGGACATACATCTACACCTATGGTGTTTTATATTTTTCACCTGTGAGGACTTTGTGTGTCTATGTATATCATCTCGATATGTCCTTGAGCAGGATGTTTCCTGTTCTCTTTCTGTATTTCTTCCTTTTCATGGAGTGTTGTCGGGCTTGATTCATTTAGAACCCAAAAACTTGGTCCAACTTTAATATTATACTAGATTCTATAGGTAGGCATTTATCAATTGGTGTGTTCATGCATGATTTATTTCTTATTTTGATTTGGTAGACCGTAGACAGACTATTGTTTCAGCCTTGTTGTATGCAGCATGCCAGTAAGTAAATGGCTTATTCAAACTAGAATGTACGTTTGCAATCGCTTCTTCATTTTGAATAGGTAGGCTGATGGTATATCTTCTTCATTTTCAATAGGTGGGCTGATGTTATGAGTATTACTCTATTCTCTCACTTTTCCTAGAGTGAAACTGCAAGCTTCTACTTACAGGATCCTTTGTTTATTCTTTATTTGGAGTTAATAACTCCACAAGTTCAATAAATGTTCGTATGACTATTCTATTTGGCACCTTTCATCCGCTCCTAGGTAATTATTTTAGGAAGGGATCCTGATCATCTGATCTGACAAAGCACATTGGTACGTTTGTTCTATTATGAAGTAATTTCGAAAGAAGACGGGTATCGATGCTGCAAATGGGCTCCTCCCATCTAACCAGGTAGATAAAGTTTAACATAAATGGGTCCAAGTAGACAGAGATGGCCATGCTAGGGCTGGTGGCTAATGAGAAAGGTTATTGCTATGGCATGGGTGACACTATAACCCTACCAGAGCAGTGCAAAACAAGTAGAAATTTAAATGTCCTATTGGATCTCTGTCACAAATTCAGGATTTGATTAAAATTTTAACAAGATAATAATGACAATGAGATCTTCTAATGATAAGGTGTGAAGCATGATGCTCATGCTGTCGCAAACTGGAAACTTCTTCTTCCTTGGTCGGTAATGAAAAGTTGCAGGTCTGCAGCTACCAGCTCCTGCTTGACATTGATGCCTGCAGCCCTGGGTCGTTTAGTTGTGCAATCAAGTATGTTTTCTTTTCTTCCTCTTTCAAACCATTGAAAAAAGTAACAATTTATGACTAACACGCTTCAAATGCAATGGAATCAAAATACACGTTTCTTTCTGTTGTGTCCTATTTTCTTCCATCTCCCGTATTTGATTAACTAACAAAGCCAAAATATATAACTATCAAAAATCTCAACATTATCTGCTTGTCGCTTAACACCATTTTAAACATTTCCTGGATGATCAATGGTGCATCAGATACACAAAATGATTCGCCTTTTTATATTTTCAAATTAGTTGAAGGCATCAGGTACACAAAATGATTCGTCTTTTCACAGTTTCAAATCAGTTGAAGAAATTTTCAGCCAAGAACAAAAAGGTACTTAATTTTTCTTCTTTCTTACAATTTCAAATTGCATAAACGTTAGTTGCATACTTACCGATGCCATTTGTGCTCTTACTTTGGAAGAAAAAAAAACACGTGCGATGCATAGGCGAAGTTGACAAAGTTCTGGTGAGATGCATTCTCCTTAAGAATGCAACTACAACCATACAAAACATAACGACAAAAAAAATGATGATTTAATGATCTTTGGATGTTGTTGATTTTATTAGGCGAAGAGTGCTATCACGTGCTCTTAGGGTTAGGGTTCTCTTAGTTTTATCTGGAACTAAGATCATTTAGTGGAAATCTCTTTCAAATAAGAAGGTACAACTTCCTTGGTCTTCACCATAGGGAGAAACATGATAGTAGAAGAATGGATCCCAATCTGACACTAAGGTGATTTAGTGGAGATCTCTATCAAATAGGAAGATACAACTTTCTTGGTCTTCACCACATGAAGAAACATAATGGAAGAATGGACCCCAACCAACTCCTCCTATACCATTGACAACCAGTTTAACTTCACTCTCGTGTCTTGCCAAATGCTTTGACTTGATGTGGTGGCTAGAAACACACCTGCAATTTGCTGATGATACTATGTTTTTCTGTAATAATGATGTAAATGAAATCCAGGCTATCAAGATAATTCTGAGGTGGTTTCAGTCCATGTCTGGGTTAAAGGTCAATTACTCAAAAAGCATGATTTTGTGGAGTTAGAATTCAAGAGCAGGAAGTAAATAATCTGACAGCTTTAGTTGGGTGCAAAGTGGGAAGCTTCAAATGAAGTACTTAAGCATGCCTCTAGGAGCTAATCCAAGGAGGATTCAAACTTGGCAACCTGTGGTGGATAGAATGAAGAAGATTCTGAAGGTTTGTGTTACCCAAATTATGCAACCTAGAGGGGGGGTGAATAGGATTGCTAGTAATAATTACCAATAAAAATTTATCTCTAACAATATATGCAAACAATAAGTATGCAATCAAAATAGAGAGATAGAGAGATAGAACCCGTTTATAGTGGTTCGGTCCGGATTTGTCCACGGTCCGGCCCTACTCCACTTCTCCTCAAGCAATTACTTGAAGGTTAGACTAATCTTTAAAAGATTACAACTTGTAAGTCTTGCGGGTGCTTACAAGAACCGAATGTCTCTAGCTTTCCCGAGGAGCTAGCACAACCGCAAGAATTTTCTCCGAAAACTTCTCAAAAACAATAACACCCAAATTCCAACCCGAATTTGGTCTTCTAAGCTTTCAAGTGTTTGACTCAAACACTCACTTAGGAAATACAAGTATGTGAAGAAGGTATGAAAATTATCGCTCACGACTTGTACAAATTTTCTCTCAAGAATAATATGAAAGTGGAAGAACAATGAGAATTTTTGGCTTTGATCTTTTGAGAATTTGCTCTTGCAATAATATGGAATGTTGTAGCTTGTGTATATATACATTAATGAGTTCTTGATGCCTTATATAGCCATCCATATGCTTCCTAGCCGTTGGAAACTAGCCGTTGGAACTAGCCGTTGGAAACTAGCCGTTGGAAACTAGCCGTTTGAAACTAGCCGTTGGAAACTAGCCGTTTGAAACTAGCCGTTGGAAACTAGCCGTTTGAAACTAGCCGTTGGAAACTAGCCGTTTGAAAGAGTGGTCATCCGGGTGGTCGTCCGGTTGTCACAGCTTTCTGTTCAGACAGCCGGCTTGTCAGCCGGTTCGTCAACCTGTGGCTCACAATTTCATCTAAATAAACCGTTAAAGCATGTATTGAGCTCAATAAAGTCTTTGTAAATATAAATCATGAATCCAAGAGACTTTATGCTATATTTCAAGGTCACGAAAATATTTAATTCGGGAATCGACTTTTCGATAATTTTGTATTTGCCGAATAAAAATATCATTGAATTAATCATCAAAATAATTAATAGAGATGCATATAAATTTTCACAAATTATAATGCATACATTTTTCAACAATCTCCCCCTTTTTGATGATGACACAAAATGATAGTTTTTATTCAAGTAGGAGTTATGCCAATCTCCCCCTTAATACATGCACCAAAGCAGTTATCTATGATCAACGAGTAATAGCAATAATCATCAGATCATAGCAAGCAATTTTTTAAATTTGCCCAAAATGGCAAGATAGATCAATTAAAACTTGGCTTTTTCTCCCCCTGTGACATCATAAAAAAAAAACTAAAAAGAGAAAAACAATAGGGCCATGGTTCCAGCACCATGCCGCTCTTGCCCTGTAGCACTCTATCTTCGTTCATTGAGAGCTTGGCGACCTTGATTTTCGTATTCTCGAATAATGGCTGCTACAACGGCAGCTATAATGCCAATCCAATACCACAGAGTATCCACATTTATATTCCATCCGAACCATGGTGGTATTCTCATGGTAAGTAACGCACACAGCAGAATGAAGATAAAGAGTTGCATCCAAATGGTTTGGATAAACAACCTGAACTCTGCTCGTTCGGCATCTCTTTCGTAAAACTCAAACGGTAACCCTTGCGGTATGTTTGCCATTGCTTGATGAGAGATTTAGGCCGAGAGAGAAGGAGAGATAGATAGATGAAGAGATAGAGAGAGTGTTGTTGAATTTATAGAGTATGAGAGAAGTGTTTGAGGATAAGGAATGCCGCGCCGAATTGTTTGAAAGTTGAGATTGAGGATATCCGAATTGTTTGAAATTTGAGATTGAGGATAGCCGAATTGTTTGAAATTTGAGATTGAGGATATCCGAATTGTTTGAAATTTGAGATAGGGGATGCGGTAGGCGCCGAAAGAGATATATATGAAGAGATAGAGATAGGATAGGGGATGCGGTAGAGATGCGGCGCCGAAAGAGATATAGAATAGGGGTGGCGCCGAATAGAGATAGGATAGGGGTGGCGCCGAAAAGAATAAGAATAGGGGAAGAAAATTGTGTTCGGGTGTTTATTGTTGTGTCCCCTTAATACATGCTCCCCCTAAAAGAGAGCTTTTTAAAGAATGCGAGGGGTATTACCGAGAATGATTATCCCTGCAAGCTTAGAGACAAGAAATTCATATCGGCGAAGTATATAAGAGACAATTTAAGCACTAAGCCATGAAGTTCATACAAACTAAGTGTAACAGACTTAATAAATCAGAGTTAGCAACGCAAAAGCTTGAATAAGTCTCAACCTCACGGTTGTCCGGTTGGACATCCGCTTGGACATCCGACTGACAAATGCAGGTTAAGTCCAGAAATCGTTTAAGAGGAGTAACATTAAAGACCATAAAACTGATTTTCTTCATACCAAACACAGGAAAATGAAACATATGATAAAATGTTTGGAGGGTGATTTCTTTATCAAGATCATTTGTACTCTCCATCAAGTATGATATTTACGAATTCAATCAACTCAACATTGAATCCAAAAAAAACTTTTGACATCAAGAACACAAAACTTTTTCATAAATGATTAGACATGCCGAGTTCTCGTCGAATGAAACAAAATTGTTCTTCACCAAGGGGTTTTGTGAAAATGTCCGCCAATTGCTTGTCGGTACTAATAAAGTTAAGTTCAATATCCCCTTTTTGAACATGATCTCTTATAAAATGATGTCTAATCTCAATATGTTTTGTTCGAGAATGTTGAATTGGATTCTTGGTTAAGCTAATTGCACTAGTATTATCACATTTAATAGGAATATGATCATATTGCAAATTGAAATCCTCCATTTGTTGTTTGATCCACAATATTTGGGCACAACAACTTCCGGCCGCTACATATTCCGCCTCGGCGGTAGATAGAGCTACGGAATTTTGTTTCTTGCTATGCCAAGACACTAGAGAGTGCCCTAGAAATTGGCAAGTCCCACTTGTACTTTTACGATCAACTTTGAAACCTCCAAAATCCGCATCCGAATAACCAATTAAATCAAATGCAACTCCACGTGGATAAAACAATCCTAAGTCATGAGAACCGGCAACATATTTAAAAATACGTTTAATAGCTTTTAAATGCGATTCTTTAGGACATGATTGAAATCTAGCACACATGCAGACACTAAACATTATATCAGGTCTACTTGCCGTGAGATAAAGTAATGAGCCGATCATACCTCGATACATCTTTTCATTGACGGCCTTACCATTCTCATCTTTGTCTAGCTTAGTTGATGTGCTCATTGGTGTGCTCGTTGGTTTTGATCCTTCCATGCCAAACTTCTTAATAAGTTCTTTCGCATACTTGGCTTGGTTGATTAGGATCCCCTCATTAGTTTGCTTGATTTGAAGTCCGAGGAAGAAGTTAAGCTCCCCCATCATACTCATTTCAAATTCACCTTGCATACACTTAGCAAACTCTTTGCACATATTATCATTAGTGGCACCAAAGACAATATCATCAACATATATTTGAATAATGAGCATATCTTTACCTTTGGCTTTAATGAAAAGAGTAGTATCAATTTTTCCACGAGTAAAGCCATTGTCAAGCAAGAATGAACTAAGTCTATCATACCATGCACGTGGTGCTTGCTTCAAACCATATAAAGCTTTTGAGAGTTTAAAAACATGATCGGGGTATACATGATCTTCAAAGCCGGGAGGTTGTTTGACATAAACTTCTTCATTTATGAACCCATTCAAAAATGCACTTTTCACATCCATTTGATAAAGCTTGAAATTTTTGAAAGATGCAAAGGCAAGTAATATGCGAATAGCCTCTAATCTAGCTACCGGTGCAAAAGTTTCTTCAAAATCAATACCTTCTTCTTGATTATAACCTTGAGCAACAAGTCTAGCTTTATTCCTAACAATATTTCCGGATTCATCTAGCTTGTTACGAAAAACCCATTTAGTATCTATAATAGTGTGATCAAGAGGCTTAGGTACTAATGCCCAAACTTTATTCCTTTCAAATTGATTTAACTCATCTTGCATGGCCAAAATCCAATTTTCATCATCTTGAGCTTCCGGAAAGTTTTTAGGCTCAATTTGAGAAACAAAAGCTTGATTTTCACAAAAATTTCTATGAGACGAGCGAGTGGTTACCCCTTTCGAAACTTCTCCAAGAATCAAGTCCTTTGGATGGTTTTGCACGAATCTCCAATCCTTGGAAAGATCTTGGTTGTCTCCCATGGCATCTTGAGGTTGATTAATAACTTCATCTTCTTTGATTTGAGAGCTTTCTACTTGAGTATCACCATCAACTTTTTCTTGAATTGTCAAGTCATGAATCTCATGTGTAATTTCTAAGTCATCATTATTAACAACATCCTTAGTAGCACAAGGATTAGATTCATCAAAGGAAACGTGAATAGATTCTTCAACAAGATTAGTGCGCTTATTATAAATTCTATATGCTTTGCTAGTAAGAGAGTAACCAATAAAGATGCCTTCATCCGATTTTGAATCAAATTTACCCAAGTTATCTTTTCCATTGTTTAATACATAACATTTACAACCGAAGGCATGAAAGTAATTAATGTTGGGTATTCTACCATTCCAAAGCTCATAAGGAGTTTTCTTGAGGATAGGCCTAATTAAAACTCGATTCAAAATATAGCATGAGGTATTAACGGCTTCCGCCCAAAAATATTTTGGCAAAGAGTTTTCACAAAGCATAGTGCGGGCCATTTCTTCCAGAGTACGATTTTTTCTCTCTACTACTCCATTTTGTTGAGGAGTACGAGGTACGGAAAAGTTATGACCAATACCATGTTCATCACAAAACTTTTCATATAAAGAATTGTCAAGTTCTTTTCCATGATCCGTACGAATGTTAGAAATAACAAAGCCTTTTTCATTTTGAACTCTTCTACAAAGTTTAGTGAAATTAGGATAAGCCTCATTCTTATGAGCTAGGAACATCACCCATGTATATCTAGAGAAATCATCAACAACAACAAGACAATAATAGTTTCCACAAAGACTTGGAGAGCGAGTTGGTCCAAACAAATCCATATGAAGTAATTGCAAAGGTCTAGTAGTTGAAACAACATTTTTGGACTTAAAAGAAGCCTTGGTTTGTTTTCCTTGTTGGCAAGGACCACAAAGTCTATCTTTTTCAAATTTGATTTTAGGAAGACCTTTTACCAAATTTTTTCTAGAGAGTTTTGAAATAGCATCCATACTTGCATGTCCTAGGCGCCTATGCCAAAGCCAACTATTTTCACTCAAAGCGGAAAAACATTTTATATCACAATTACTTAAATCATTGAGATTAAAAACATATACATTTTCAAATCTTTGTCCAACGAAGAGTGTCTTGTTGCTTTTGTCATTTTCAATGATACATTTGGATTTTTCAAAGATAACACGATTTCCTCTATCACATAATTGACTTATGCTAAGAAGATTGTGTTTTAAACCATTAACAAGTAAAACATCTTCAATAATAGGAGAATTACCTATATTGCCGATTCCTATGATTTTACCTTTGTTGTTGTCTCCAAATGTGACATGTCCACCATCTTTAGTCGAAAGAGAATTGAAAGCCCTCTTGTCACCGGTCATGTGTCTTGAACATCCACTATCAAGGTACCAACTTCCTTCCTTGAGAGAACTTTTGAAGCATACCTACAATAGCACATCAATTCTTGACTTTTGGTACCCAAATCATCTTGGGTCCTTGAAGGTTAGCATTGATACGGTTCTTAGGAACCCAAACCTTTTTTGCATTAGAAGATGAGTATCCTTTCATAGGACATGTAGGAGAAATATGACCAATTTTACCACAATAATGACATGTCAATTTAGAATGGCTAGAAGGAGGAACATCTTTTTCAAAAAGATTTTTGTGTTGAGTGGGATTATAACCAATTCCGGCCTTGTGAAAAGAAACCATTTGTTTTCCAAGAAGAATGTCTAAACTTTCTTTTCCATTAGTGAGTTTTGAAAGAGAATTAGTTAAATCATCAATTTGTTTTTCTAAAGATTCGTTTTTGGAAGTATTTTTCAAATACTCTTTTTCTTTTTCCAAAGAGGTTCTTAAACTTTCATTTTCTTCCTCCAAAATATCTTTCTCTTCAATTAAATCATCTATTTCTAGTGAAAGATCTTTAGCAACCTTTTTAAGAAATTTGTTTTTAGAAACAACCTTTTCAAATTCTACTTTCAACTCTTTATAGGCAATAAATAATTCATCAAAGGAATAGGATGAGTCGAGATCTACCTCGTTTTCTTCGATGGCCATGAAACACAAGTTAGCGACCTCTTGTTGCTCATCGTCCTCATCGGAGCTACTATCGTCACTATTGTCCCATGCGGCCATCATAGCTCTCTTTTTGTCCTTCTTTGAATATTTTTTTGCATATGGACATTCACTTTTGATGTGGCCGGGCTTCTTGCACTCGTAGCAAATGATTGGATCCTTTTTACTATTTTCTTCTTTGCCTCCATCTTTTCTTGAAAATCCTCTGCCTTTGTGAGATGCTCTATTTTTGAGGAGTTTCTTGAACGTTTTTGTGATGAGCGCCATTTCATCATCCTCACTTTCGTTGCTTGAATCCTCCTTGCTTTTTGATTTGCTTGTTGTACTTTTGAAGGCAAGATCCTTAACTTTCTTCTCTTTTTCACCCTTGAGGTTGTGATGCATTTCCTCCGTCATGAGAGATCCCATGAGCTTGTCCATCGTGTATGTTGAGAAATCTTTGGATTGTAGGATGATGGAGGTGGTAGTGTCCCAATTGGTTGGCATGGAACGGAGCACCTTCCTTGTCATTTCGGATTGACTGTAAATCTTTCCAAGAGCTTTTAAACCGTTAGTAATACTAGCAAATCTAGCAAACATTTGAGATATAGATTCATCCGGTTTCATTTTGAAGAGCTCATAGCTATGCACAAGAATATCAATTTTGGACTCCTTAACTTGACTATCTCCTTCATGTGACATTTCTAACTTATCCCATATTTCTTTAGCCGATTCACATGCGGAAACACAATCATATTCATTGGGAGTAATAGCACAAAAAAGAAGGTTCATAGCTCTATAGTTCTTTTCTATTGAAGCCTTTTCCAAATGACTCCACTCATAATCTGGTTTAGGCATAGTCTCTTCTCCAACTTTCTTAGTAGGAATAATGGGACCATTTTTGATAATTTTCCATAGATCATAATCCGTGGATTGAATAAAGATCATCATTCTATTTTTCCAATGAGAGTAATTTTCTCCGGTGAACAAGGGAGGTCTATTGGACGATTGACCTTCGATACAAGAAACATTACTAGTGGTTGCCATGGATCTTAACTCTTAGATGGTTAAATCTACAAACAAGAGCCGAGGCTCTGATACCAATTGTTACCCAAATTATGCAACCTAGAGGGGGGGTGAATAGGATTGCTAGTAATAATTACCAATAAAAATTTATCTCTAACAATATATGCAAACAATAAGTATGCAATCAAAATAGAGAGATAGAGAGATAGAACCCGTTTATAGTGGTTCGGTCCGGATTTGTCCACGGTCCGGCCCTACTCCACTTCTCCTCAAGCAATTACTTGAAGGTTAGACTAATCTTTAAAAGATTACAACTTGTAAGTCTTGCGGGTGCTTACAAGAACCGAATGTCTCTAGCTTTCCCGAGGAGCTAGCACAACCGCAAGAATTTTCTCCGAAAACTTCTCAAAAACAATAACACCCAAATTCCAACCCGAATTTGGTCTTCTAAGCTTTCAAGTGTTTGACTCAAACACTCACTTAGGAAATACAAGTATGTGAAGAAGGTATGAAAATTATCGCTCACGACTTGTACAAATTTTCTCTCAAGAATAATATGAAAGTGGAAGAACAATGAGAATTTTTGGCTTTGATCTTTTGAGAATTTGCTCTTGCAATAATATGGAATGTTGTAGCTTGTGTATATATACATTAATGAGTTCTTGATGCCTTATATAGCCATCCATATGCTTCCTAGCCGTTGGAAACTAGCCGTTGGAACTAGCCGTTGGAAACTAGCCGTTGGAAACTAGCCGTTTGAAACTAGCCGTTGGAAACTAGCCGTTTGAAACTAGCCGTTGGAAACTAGCCGTTTGAAACTAGCCGTTGGAAACTAGCCGTTTGAAAGAGTGGTCATCCGGGTGGTCGTCCGGTTGTCACAGCTTTCTGTTCAGACAGCCGGCTTGTCAGCCGGTTCGTCAACCTGTGGCTCACAATTTCATCTAAATAAACCGTTAAAGCATGTATTGAGCTCAATAAAGTCTTTGTAAATATAAATCATGAATCCAAGAGACTTTATGCTATATTTCAAGGTCACGAAAATATTTAATTCGGGAATCGACTTTTCGATAATTTTGTATTTGCCGAATAAAAATATCATTGAATTAATCATCAAAATAATTAATAGAGATGCATATAAATTTTCACAAATTATAATGCATACATTTTTCAACAGTTTGGAAGCAAAATCACATGACAATGAGTGGAAGGTTGGCTCTAATTAAATCATCCTATAGCAACCTCCCAATCTATTATATGTCTTTGGTTAAAATGCCAGTTGCAGTGGCAAATAGCATTGAGAAGATTCAGAGACAATTCATATGGGATGACTCAGATGAGAGAAAGAAGTTATATCTAATCAAGTGGGAGCTAGAAGATTACAAAAAGCAGAAGATATGGGGTCTTGGGAGTTAGCAGCTAATGGAGCATAATTCTGCACTTTTGGCTAAATGGTGGTGGCGCTTCAACAAGGAAAAGGATTCTTTATGGATCAAAGTAATATCTCAGAAGTATAACATAGGAGAGAAGGTTGCCAAAAGTTCCTAATAGAGGGAAGGTTTCAAATGTATGGAAGGACATATGCTCCGTGGCAAGTGTTGGTGTTGACATGGGTGAACGCATAGTAACAGGTTTTACTTTTAAAAGTCAATTCTGGGAGAAATATTCAATTCTGGAATCATTTGTGGCTGGGTGAGGAGGCTTTGAAATCTGTGTTCCCTACTCTATTTAGGCTATCATCACAAAAGGAAGCTATGATAGCAGAAGTGAGAGGTGATCAAGCAAATAGCCTATGGGATTTAAGATTCTCAAGAAGACTACGGGATTGGGAGAAGGATCAACTGAACACTCTACATCCACTACTTAGTGTGGTTTTACTGGATGCCTCAACGGATGATAGCCTCCGATGGAAATGGAGTAAAGATCTCACCTTTTCAGTGAAGACTGCCTATTCTACTTAGGAAAACAAGAGCTTCTTGGATGAGATGGAGTTGTTCAAGACCTGGAAAAACATCTGCCCACCAAAAGTTGAAATGTTTGCTTTGATGGCTTTGCAAGAGTGTATTGCTTCAAAATCAGTCTTGGTTAGGAGAGCAATTATTCCCAACAGTTTGGATATATGCCCTTTGTGTAACAATGCTCAAGAATCTCCAAATCACCTCCTTCTGCTCTGTTATCATGCTTGGAAAGTTTGGTCTGAGATTATGAAATGGTGGAAGATATTATGGGTCCGTCCATCAAATCTAGTGGAATTTCATCAGTTCTGAACTCTTTTAGGTTTCAGAAGCTAGAGAAACTATGTTGGCAGGCATTTTTTATAGTGTGTTGTGGTCTATATGGTTAAGCAGGAATGAGATTGTATTCAGAAACAAGACTTGGGATTGTGAGTAAACTGTTGATCTAATCAAGACTAGGATGGCTATCTGGATTAAAGGAAAATTTGATGTCAAAGATTACTTCATTGATGACTTCAAATTTTGCTTGGAGGGGATTAGAGAAGTGAGATTTTAGTGCTTCTCTGGGGTGGGGTGGGGTGGGGTGGGGTGGGGTGGGGTGGGGGTGGGGTGTCTGTCCGTTTTTTCTTTCCTTTGTTTTCTCCTCTTGTTTTGTGGTTGGGTTGGGTTGGGTTGGGTTGGGTTGGGTTTGGGCTCTGTTTTTCTTTTTTTGCTTCTTTCCTTTTCTTTTTTGTGTCTTGGTCTTTTTGGAGTTTTGGGTGGTGGTTTGTCTTGTTTTTGGCTTTTTGTTTTTGGTTTGCATCTGTATTGTTTTGGTCCCTGTTTGTGTAGTCTTGTGTCTGTTCCTGTTTTGGATCTTGGTTTTTGTGTCTGTTTTGGTTCTCCCTTTGCCGGTGGCCCACTCATTGACCTCTTCACTTATCCACTGGAGTCTCTCATGAAACTGATGCTATTGCTGCCAAGAATACTAATGTTGCTATCTGAATGGATGCTTTTGATACTGTCAAGAATATTATTGTGCTACTCAGATATGTCTTGATGATGTGCTATGCTATACTTGGTGCTGACTGTCTCCTCTCTCAATTGAAGATGGTGCTGGTTGAATGGAAGGTTTCAATCTATAGATTTCTGAAAATCTCTTTCTGCTGAAGTTGCTGGTTATTACTATGTTTAGCGCTTGAACTTTGCTACTGGTTCATAAGTTTTCTGCATTTGCTGTCATTTCTGTTGTGGTGTGATGCTGTTTTGGACCTTGCTGCTACATCGTAATACTACTTTGGTCCATTCTAAGTTTTCTCCTGAAGATGTTTGAAGATGGTATGAGTGCAATTGTTTTCTTCTTTTGGCCTTGGATTGAAGAAAGATCAACGCTGTGCTTTGCAGTGCTGAATGATTGGCTTTTTTGAAGGTTTTGTAGGTATTGTCTGTGTTTGGTAGAATTTCATGACTATTGGATGTTAGGTTGCGGATTTCTACTGTAATGCCTTTTCGTTGGCTCGGTTTTCTCTTTTACATTCAGTATTGTGCTGGATGTTTTCTCTTCCTTGTCATGTATTTGCTCATGGCCTGTCATGTAACTTATATATGACTTGGATCCTTTACTCGATGTACTCATTGTTGAGTTATCAATAAATTTTATTGCCGATTAAAAAAAAACCAATGTAGGCGGCAACTTACCTCATTGGTCTAAAGAGGTTCGAATTTTTTATAGGCTTTGCACGCGTTGTAATATTTTCACTATGTAATTATTTATAGTGACAAGGTGTATCCATTTGCTAATTATGCTATGGAAGTAAGCTCCTTGTAGAATTGTTTATCTTTCGTCAATCAAGTTCTTGTCTTTTCTATGTTTCATGTAGAACTTGTACACATCATGCGTAATGCATGTATATTGATGCCCAACTATAGTTTTAAATAGCGATAGTGGACTGTGTAGCGGTAGTGGCCGAATCAAATGATACGTTGCGGGAATCATGTGTAATGGTCGTTTGTTGTAGCCGTTTTTGGTGCCACAGCACATGTGACAGTTGTAGCGAGCAAAAAATTGGATGTAAAACCATACATAGTGGGAACCAAAAAATATGGGTGTGAATTTGGAATAGCACCGGTATAGCAAGTGTAGCGGTAGTAGAGGTCCGAAAAATCGCTTCGCAGCAGCTAATATGCTATATAATGGCTGGTTTTAAATCCATGTGCCCAACACATAGGGGGACTTTTGAAGACTAATTTTGATGCCAAAACTAATTACTGATTAAGATTTAACAAATAGGTTTGCTCGGAAAAATCAATATATTTGGAGCAAATGATCTTTGAAGTCGTTTCTTGGGGTATGATAATGCACTAAAGATTAGATATTTAATTCTGTTTGACACTATTATTAGGTAGTTTCTAATGGAATTTGAGACCATTTTTAATTTTTATCACATTCACCCAAAGAAAAAGTTTCAAAATTCAAATCTCATCAAACTAAAATTCCTTTAGATTGCTTCACGTGCAACGCACGTGCAAGTTTACTAGTATCATAAAACAATCGATTACATTGAAGTTAGATATTGTCCGAAGGGGAATAAATAACCAAACAAGAGGCCTAACTACGCAAGATCACCCGCTAGAGCCTCGCAACCAGGCTTTACCAGCTAAATCAGCCATGACCGACCTCCAAACAGAGAAAGGAACCCATACCCTCACAAGCACACACAATTGGCCCACACCAATTAATTATCAAGATTATTTAGTACATACATCAACCTGAGGAGTCCCAGTGTATGAACTAGTTGATATATGAAAATATGTTGAATCTTTAGGTGGTGTTCCACTAAGAATTTTTTTTATTTTATTCTTATTTGAATTTTTTTTTTTTGCATTTGTTAGTTTTGCACCTCACTTTTTTGGGTTTTCAGAATCGTCTCTTTAAGACATCGGAAAAGTATAATTTTTTTTTACTTTTACTCAAATATTTTGAGAAATAACCATTTTTCTGTAAAAAAGAAGAAGTTGTGTATCCTTAGGTGGTGTTGCACTAAGGATTTTTAAGACTTTTTCTTAATTTGTCCTTATTTAAATTTTTTCGCATTTGTCCTTAATTTTTTGGTTTTTCGATTCATTTCGTCAAGAAGAATCGGAAAAGTATATATTTTTTTTTGCTTTTATCCAAATATTTTGAGAAATAAATTTTTTTTTTTTTGCTGAAAAGAGATTATTTTTCAAAATATTTGGGTTAAATTTTTTTTTTTTTACTTTTCTAACTCATCGAAACGAATTAATAATTCATAAAAATTTAGTGTAAGACTAATAAAGGAGAAAAAAATTTGAATAAAGAAAAAAAAAAGTATATAAAAGTTAAGTCTTGGGCAGGAGACAGGAGTCGGTGGGGATAAGGATAAGTCTTGACGTCATCGATGACGTTATCAATGCCACCTGTTCCACGCAGATTCCCTTGCTTTGACCCGAAACCAGCCCATTTCGCAACGTGCTCCGATCACTGCACTCCATCATCACTCCCTATAAAAGAAGAGTGAAGCGCTCTCTCTCGATAGAGATCCACGCGTACAGAGAGAGTAATAGTCCAGAGTCCTAGAGAGATCAGTTTGAAGGAGAAATGGCAGCAGCAGCACCATCAGTGAGGAGAACGAAATTGGGTTCGCAAGGAATGGAGGTATCAGCACAGGGGCTGGGGTGTATGGGCATGTCGTCCTCGTACGGCCCCCCCAAGCCCGAACAAGACATGATCGAGCTCGTCCACCACGCCGTCTCATCCGGCGTCACCTTTCTCGACACCTCCGACGTCTACGGCGACAACGAGCTCGTCCTCGCCAAGGTATGTACGGCTAGAGCCGAGCAAGCCAAAAGGCCTCAAAAAAATTTCAAAATTTAGAGGCCCCTCCTATTCTGCTACCGTTTGTAATAGTCTTGCAAAAAGGTTCAATCTTTTAATTTTCACTCTAGGCCCTGAAAAGTCAGGACCGGCTCTGTATGTACCCCAATTTACCCTGAATTTCATCACTTGTTTTGTGTTTGTTTTGTTATTGTAAAATGAGTAAGGATTCCAGTCTCCCTTTATTTGTTTAAATTTTAGTGTTAATTTTGATATGGACTTGAGTCTGGGGCTGGAGCGAGATTTAGGGGATTTACTTTGATTTTGGTTCTGAGTTTAGAAAAGCATAAGAACTGGAGATGCTTTAAGGGGGGGGGGGGGGGTTTAGTATTTGTTTGGGAGCTAATTATTGTTAGATTCTGGATTGTGGGTTGTAAATTATGTATTTCTAGTCTAGATTATAATAAGAATCTGCCAAAGTGGCGGGAGGTAGGGTTGCAAACAAGCTAAGCCAAGCTTTGAAGCATTCGAGCTTGGCTCGTTCAAAACTAGTCTAGTTTGAACTCGACTTGTTGAGGATTGAGGTGTTCGAGCTCGGTTCGTTAAGTAAAAGAGCCTCTACAAAGGAGTCGAGCCTTTACGAGCTAGCCGAGTTACAACTAACTCAAGCTCGGATCGTTTACGAAAACAAGCTTGAAGCTCAAGCTCGACTCGTTTACTATTACTAATTAGCCGATCCCATAAGGAGCCGTGCCTTGAGCTGTTCGCAAAACGTTCAGTTTGTTGTAGCCCTAATTGGATGACATGTGCAGAATATATTTTGTGAAAGGATTTTGTGAGTGAAAGTATAATCAAGGTCTAAAAAGTTCCTGGGTGATTTTTTGGATTTTTTATTTTTCGCTTCATTTTGAGATAATGCATGTTGACAGAATAATTTATAGAAGTAGCTCAAAAACACTCAAAATTGAAAGATGCGTAATTATCAATCTAATAGTTAGGCGTCCAACTAGGGCCTTAATTGGGAGTGTGATATCTGATAATGATTCAATGTCTGAACAAACTGGTGTAGGAAAGTGATTGTTGATGGACTATTCATCCAAGAATAACATTTCCAAACTAAGCAAGAATTTGCCGTGGTTTGCCTAGATGATTGGGATTGGAGCAAATCTTCACTTGATTTGTCACAGATTGGCAGCATTGGCTCAAGATGATCCTTGGCTCAAGATGATCCTCGGCCTACTCTGTTGACTTCCATGGCTTCTGCTTGGTTCAAGTGTGAAGAAGAGTAGAACTCTTCTCTGCCTATTTTTTTTGAACGGCGAAAAAGAATTTTATTAATCTTTGAATGTGAATACAAAGACCAAAAGGAGCAAGGAGAAGGGCAACAAGTGCCCATCTGAGACCCAGTAGGTTTGGTTCTAGTGGCTTATTAATCTTTGAATGTGAATACAAAGACCAAAAGGAGCAAGGAGAAGGGCAACAAGTGCCCATCTGAGACCTAGTAGGTTTGGTTCTAGTGGCTTGTGTTGCTGCCATAATATCCTCTTTGACTTAGGTTCAACACATTATAGCTCCAAATGTCTAGAATAAATTTATTTTACCAGAACTCTCCTCTGCCTATGTATGTGTACTGCTTGTGAAGCTTGAAATGAGGAGTTGGAGAAATAGAAACTAGGTGGGTTCCCTGTCTTAGGTTTTGGTGAGCAAAACCTTTGTAATTCTCCTCCACTTATTGAACTCTACCGGACCTGGTGTAGACAATTATTGAACCTGGCAATTTTTTTTGTGTGTGTTTGTGGTTATTTTTGTGCGTTTGTGAGTTTGTTTCTAGGAACAACAGCTTCTGATCATAACTTAGAGGGTAATGTCAGAATTCAAGCTTAATCGACTAAAATGTTGGACTGAGTGAATTATTTTCAATGATACATGTGGATAAGATTATTGGCTTAACCCGAACACTAGTGGAGTACCTCATGCAGGAGAGATTAGATATCTGTGTAATTGATTCCTAATAATTTGAATTCAATTTTCACTCAGGATTACTGGTATCCAACTGCAGCATCATAGTCGCACTCACTCCATAGAACATATGTGATTGGATTGCAATGGATATGCTTGAATTGTTCTGATTGATGAATTGATTCAATTGGATTTATGTTATAGGCTCTGAAAGGAGGGTGGAGAGAAAAAGTGCAGTTGGCGACAAAATTCGGGATCACCAAAAAGGATGGTGCCATAATACCACGCGGAGAGCCAGAGTACGTGAGGGAGGCTTGCGAGAGAAGCTTGAAACGTCTGGAGGTGGATTACATCGATCTCTATTACCAGCATCGGATTGACACCACCATCCCAATCGAAGTCACGGTTTGCCCTCTTGTTCCTCTCTCTCTCTCTCTCTCTCTCTCTCTATATATATATATATATATATATATACACACACACACACATTCACACACATATACATATACATATACATATACATATACATATGTTTATATGCATAGACATCTGTATAGTGATTTGTCATGTACGTTGGGCTTGTGGTTTTTAGTAAAGGTTGATTAGTTGTTAGTACCCACTGCCCAGTTGAAACTGGGTGGACTAGTTGTCATTTTCTTTGTGGTCTCTCACCATGTTGTTCTTTATTTTGAGCCTTTCTCATTCTTTTACATCATGCGTTAAGCAGATGTTTCTTTTGGTTGATCTTTGATCCAAAGTTGTCAAATCCGTTCCGTACCGGCTACGTACCGGTGCGAAAACGGAACGCAAAGAGTCATGTTCCGTTCCGGTTGAAATACCGGCTTGTTCCGGCCAATACCGGGTGTACCGGACAATACCGGCCTGTTCCGGACATTTTCCGGTGTTCCGGCCGGTACAAAATTACCCTCTCTCTCTTTTTTTTTTTTTTTACATTTTATGTTTATACTTAAAATATGGTAGATATATATTAAATACATAGATAAAATATTAATTGCGGTAAATCCGGAACGGTACCGGGTTACAGCCCAGTATCGATACGTACCATTCCAATAGTGAAAACGTTACGCTGGCCGGTACGGTATTGACAACTTTGCTTTGATCTTGAATTGCACTACGATGTCCAGTTCTAAGCCCTCACTCAATTTAGAGGTCAAAGTGATGAAGAATGATATTCTTTTGTTCCTAAGGTTAGTGAACTTGATCATGTTTGATTATGGGTTTGGGTAGGATGGGATTTGGCCATCTGGTTTCAGAATACTTCATGGTGTGCTTACTAAATTGCTCAGAATTACGTAGATGAAGGTAACCTGAGATAACTTTTTTGAACAACGAAGGTTAACCTGTGATCATGGTACAAATGTAAGGGAGTTTTAATGCTTCTATATCATACATTAAGCAAATGGGTCTGTTGGTTGATTTTAGTTCTTGAGTAGCACTACCGCGTCCCTTGGCACACCCTTGTTCTATTGTAAGTGAAAGGATGAAGACTGATATACTGTGTTTCCCACATATCGCTGGACTTAACCGTATTGATTGTGGGTTTAGGTAGGATGGCGTTGGACTATCTTGTTTTTGAAAACTACTTCTATGGTCATGGTAATACCAATTGTCACTAGGAAACCGGTAACCAATGTGACATTATATGAACGTACAGAGATTGTCTTCATTTTCACTTCTGGTTCATTGTCATACTGCCCATCAAAGGTGCAGTTAGGCAGCAATTTGTTTTTGCGACAGAGTTGAGTGACTCTTTTGCATAGCTCTTTCTTCTCTTGTTATGTTTACGAGGATTTCATCCTTTTGGCATTGAATTTTATCTAACCCTGGTTGTGCAACCTTTTGCAAGGTTGGAGCACTCAAGGAGCTGGTCGAAGAGGGTAAAATAAAGTACATCGGCTTGTCTGAAGCCTCTGCTTCTACAATCAGAAGGGCACATGCTGTGCATCCTTTAACAGCTGTGCAGATGGAGTGGTCCTTATGGTCAAGAGATATAGAGGCGGACGTTGTTCCCACTTGCAGGTGAGGTGTCATTTGTGCTAATTCATCTGATTTGAGAGTTGATATGTGTTCTGATTCCTGAATGTCTGATTTCATCCCTCTTGCGACTCTTCTTGTCAAATTCAGAGAACTTGGCATTGCAATTGTTCCATACAGTCCTTTGGGACGGGGATTTTTATCAGGAGGTGCCAATTTGGTTGCAAACTTGGCGGATGGTGATTTGCGAAAGGTTTGTGCATTTAGTTGTTATTTTCACTTCGTCATGAATCTATCAACCTTTTGAACCTTGCTAAAATTCAACTTCCTCCATCTACGATTGCATTCAATATGGGGTCAACATCTGGTATATACTGTTTTCCTTCCATAGATTTATTCAAATTATTTTTCAGCAGTTTCTCCACTTGTCCTATATTTTACTCCTCTATATGCACGTTGTATGTCGAATATAAGATAACCACCATTCTCACAACCACGTATTTAACTACAATTAGAAGTCGCGTCGACCGCAAAACTGTTTGTGCAATGTCATAGTTGTATGGAGCTTCTGTTTGCTATAAAGTTCCAGTTTGAATTATAGGCGGCAGAGCCACTCAACTGTCGAACTTTAGACAACACTGTGTATTTGTTTCATTAGCATCGTACACACTGCTGAAACATTTTAATTGAAATTCTTTGACACATTGTGAAGCTTCTTAAATGTGTTTTTCACTCCGCATCCTTGCTCTTCCTTACCAACCAGCAAGACCACCTTCCCTCCCAATAAAAACTTATCCAAACTATGTGAGGGGCAATCACTCCTCCTCTTCTCAAAACTACTTTATGGGTTGCAAGACTCCCATATGAAACTGGAATTACAGATATGCTACTGGAAAGGATTACTAAAGAGTAAAACGTCGGACGAAGAGAAAAAAATGAGAGTCAGTTATGGAAAAGTATACTTATTCATCCTTCTGCATCATTTATTTATTAGTTGTTATCCTGAATCGTATGTTTCATTTGTAGAATATGCCAAGGTTCAAACCCGAAAACGTTGAGCATAACAAGAAGATATTCGAGCGGGTGCACGAAATGGCACAAAAGAAGGGCTGCACACCATCACAGCTGGCATTGGCGTGGGTCCACCACCAAGGGAACGACGTGTGTCCTATACCTGGTACCACCAAGATTGAGAACTTAAACCAGAACATTGGTGCATTATCCGTAAAGCTAACTCCTGAAGAAATGGCTGAACTGGAATCCTATGCTTCCGGTGATGCGGTTAAGGGTGATAGACATGTGTACATGTCGACTACGTGGATAAATTCAGAGACTCCTCCATTGTCCTCGTGGAAACCTAAGTGAAGGCATGCCTCTTTCTCTGTCTGCGTGCTTACAGAATAAATTGCTTACCACTTTCCTATTTTCCATGGGTATTTTGTGTTTGTGTAAAGTTTCATCGGTATTGTGTTCCACTATAACTATCTTGGCTTGAGTTGTACGGTTCCACTATAGCTATCTTGGCTTGAGTTGTACGGTATGGACCTCCTTTATTTAAGTCGTATCCATCTTGTACCGAACTTTTATGCCTACTGATTTTGGGTGCTTGGATGATGTTTCGGATTTACGAAGCTTGCAATGCAGGATATGTGATTTTAGTGTGCATGGAGCTGTGTTTTGTTTTGCTCTATTTAGATAGACCTTTTAGAGATGTATTGCCATTCTTGGTGTATTAAGAATCCAAAAGCCCAGCTCAAGGCCTGTATTGTGTGAATTGAAGAATAACTGTTTTTGCGGATCAAAAAAAAAAAAAGAATAACTGTTTTTTAAATAAAAAAAGTTGGGTAGGTTAAAAATGGATTATTCATTTCTTCTAACTACCTAAACCTGTATTGCGTGCTATTTGGGCTCATAGTCAATGCATGTTCAGGACACACTATTGAAATGAATTTACCATCTATAAGTAAATAGAAAGTACAACTTTTACATGAAATAAAGAGGGAAACAAGTTGTTCATCTGGGAATATAGTTCGAAGTGAGAATATCTCCATTCTTACCGTTTTTATAAAAGTTATTAATCTTGTTCATTACAGGCCGGTATGTACTGTACCGGAGTAAAAACGGAATACTTAACACTACGTTCTGTTCTGCCCAAAATACCGCATATTCCGGCCATTATCCGGATCTCATCTGGTACAAGTACAACAAGAAAATTGCTACTCCCCCCCGCCGACGCACACCCCCCGGCCCCACCACCCTTTTTCCCGGATTACCCCTCTCTCTCTCCCTTTTCTTTCTTTCTGCGTTTGCTTCTTTTTTTTTTTCCTTTTCTTTTCCAGTTTTGTTTTTCATTTTCTTTCTTTCTGACTTGAATTTTTTTTTCTCTTTAATAATAGATTCAAGTCTAATTCTTGGCTTTGTAAAGTAATTGAGAAAAAAAAAGTGTTTCAATTGATCATGTTTATCCGACTGTTTTATTTT
This sequence comes from Rhododendron vialii, assembly GCF_030253575.1. Classification (NCBI taxonomy): domain Eukaryota; kingdom Viridiplantae; phylum Streptophyta; class Magnoliopsida; order Ericales; family Ericaceae; genus Rhododendron; species Rhododendron vialii. The sequence continues at coordinate 7,208,678 of NC_080558.1, read as the reverse complement.
TTATTTTTTATCCTTTATAGATTAAAAAATATAGTTACGAAAATAAGTGTTTCAATTTTCAATCCGTTTGAACCAGTGCGAAGATGTTATTTTTCTGATCATTTCATCCTAAATGGTCGTAATAAATTTTTGGCTCCAAAGCCTTTTAATGAACACCCTAAGAGAGTCCTGAAACTAAATAATACAGTAAGTCTTACGGTGCTCGTTGAAAGGCCGTAAAGCAAAAAATTTATTAAGATTACAATTAGTGTTCGGGAACTAATTACGAAATGTATTTTGCAAACGACATATGAATCCAGAATACAAATGTTATATTTAGGATTATTATTTTTTAACTATAGTACAATTTTATAAATTTGTTAACCATTATTTAGCATAGATCCTCTTAACTGATTCAGTAGTATGTTGCTTTAAATTACGTTTATACTCCATAGGATTGCAAATGGATGGTTTTTATTTTTTTTAACTAAAACGGAAACGTTTTAGGGGCTACTGTGTCAATGGGGGCAGCAGAGCCCCCGGGTCCCCCATACTTTTTAATTTATTTTTTTATTTAGTTACTTATATCTTATTTATTTAATTTCTATAAATACACCCTTTGTATATTTAAAAATATAATTCAAGAATTAAGTGTTTTAATTCTCAATTCAATTAAATCAGAGCAAAGATCATTTTTTTTATTATTTTATTTTAAATGGTCATAATGAATTTTTTGGTTTAAGGCTTTTCAACAAACACCCTAAGACTCATTATTTAGTTTCAAGACTCTCTTAGGGTGTCCATTGAAAGGCCTTAGAGCCAAAAATTTATTATGACCATTTAGGATGAAATGATCAGAAAAATAACAACTTTGCACCGGTTCAAACGGATTGAAAATTGGAACACTTATTTTTGTAATTATATTTTTTAATCTATAAAGGATAAAAAAAGAAAAATAAAACAGTCGGATAAACATAATCAATTGAAACACTTTTTTTTCTCTCAATTACTTTACAAAGTCTAGAATTAGACTTGAACGTATTATTAAAGAGAAAAAAAATTCAAACCGGAAAGAATGAAAAGGAAATAAAATAAAAAAAAAAAAAACCAAACCGGAAATAAAAGAAAAAAGAAAAGAAAAGAATAAACTGTAAAGAAAGAAAGAAAGAAAAGGAAGGGAGAGAGAGAGAGAGAGAGAGAGAGAGAGAGAGGCGGAGGGGGGTAATCTGGGAAAGGGAGGTGGGGCCGGGGGGTGGGTGTGTCAGGGGGGAATAGCAGTCCTCGTACAACAAATACTTGTCAAAAAGATTGCTCCAAAGCCCTCAAAATTATGAATGAAAAGAGAAGAGAAGAGAGAGAAATGGGATTATACTGGAGTACCTTCATCACGGTCCGAAATCCATTGGGCACCAAAGTTTTCTTCCATGCGTTCAAGTAATGCTCCACTCGTATTACCTTGGTAAACTCCTTGGTAGACTTCAGCAAGCTTAGCAAGGTACTTGACAATGGAAGTACGAACAGACAATATGGTGCCATGGCTGCCAACTAACAATTTTAATATTTTATTGGCAATATCCGCCTCATTCACGAACTTTCCGTCGTCATCGCCAGTCGAAAGCATTTGTGACAAGATCGCGACAAGATCAATGTCCTAAGTTGGCGATGTCATTCCCTTAGCCAAATCTATCTTCAGCAGAATCCGAGGGCTTGGTATGTGGCTGAGTTTTCGAAGATGTGCGATAGAATATGGGGAGAGAGATTTTGGATTTTTATATGGGGAGAGAGATTTTGGACTTTTGTAAGTTTGGAGAGACATTTCCGTTGCAAAAAAAGAAGAAAAAAAAGAAGGGTGAGGGTGAAAGTGATGCAGCTGTATAGCAAATTAGCAAGTGTTGCCTACAACATGACGTAAATTTCAATGCAATTTACTTTTCCCAAATTCTTTCACCTCATCTCCACGTTTATTCATTAATCCCAATTTTTTGAGACTCAAAACAATTGACTTGCTTAACATGGATGAATAAGTACTGATTAATATATATATATATATATATATATATATCTTTAACAAAATTTATTATTAGAGAAAGGTTAATTATCTTTGTTAAGGAAACAGAATTTTAGGGTTAAATGAATGATCACTCAATAACATTTGGAACCATCTTTATTCATTGTTAATTAGTTTTGAAATAGATATAAAATTTCGACAATCTTCACATAAATATATTAAAAATATATAAAATATTTATTGCGTTGAATCTGAAACGATACCGAGGTATTAACTGGTACCGGTATGTATTGTTCCGGTAGTGAAAACGGAATTGATAACTTTTGGTTTTTATCCAAACCCAAAATTTGAGTAAAAACACTTGTCAACCGCAGAAAAATGGTAAAGGTGTGCTGAATTATTTATTTCTCGATTTATTTGGTTTATGAAATGCCTTGCATCGAGCTGAAGAGTTGCTGGTTGGCCTGCGATAAAAGCTTCGTTCTCGGCCACGTTGTTTGTGGTAGGAAATGCCAACTGATCAGTTGTTTTGGGTATTTTACTCCTTCTGGTGATAACAGCACAACACATTGGTTTTTTTTTTTGTTTTTTTATTTAAATTATTTACTTTTACATTTGTAATTTTTTTAATTAGTTACTATTTTAGTACGCCACTTTGAAACAAAAAAAAAAAAACTTATTAAGTGCTCTTGTGTTTTGTCACTTGGTGTATCAATACCATTCTTCGCTACATGTTCATGTGGGATCAAGACTATAATGTATAAGTAACACATAAATATGTGATCGGGATCGATTGGTGTTGGCATTTTGTGGCTATAACAAGCTTCCATTCATCAAACTTTTCCGTCTGAAACGCCACTTGTTTACGGAATTATAATCATTATCTCATCACAAAATACAAGTCAAGCCAACCTCCTTTTTACCTTCTTCCTTCTCTCTCTATTTATCATCTTATCTATCAATAACTCCTCTACTTTGGGTTGAAGATGAGTTAGAACTACATTCAGATTCTTATAAAAAAAAATTATAGATAATTTGTTTTCACTAAAAAGTCGCATGTGGTGGGGTAGGTGAATTGTGCCCCACCAATACAATTTTCTGGCTACGCCACTTGTGGCGGGCGCGGCTCGGCGGAGCGGGCCACATTAGGATGGCTAACTCAAATCTGCACACATAGGCCAGCTGCTTTAGTAGTATACAGGAGCTATACATCTGCCGGACCATTCTAGCCGAACCAAGATTATTCACCAGCGTTGGTCATAGACCCGGACAGGGGGAGTTCAGTTACATGTCGTTCGGCGGAAATCCCTCCGGACCAATTGACAATTCTGAAGTGCTTATCTCAGCCGATCCGTATCGTTCGGCAAAGCCCTTAGTCACTGAACCACCCCTGCTCCCTGACTTGAAGAGAAAGTCAGGAAGAGTTGGGTAAGAGCAAGTTTACCGGTCTATATAAACAAGAGAAAAAGCTTTTTAAGCTAACCAAAGAGATAAATTTCCCCTGCAACAGCATAGGTAAACCACACTGTATAATTCCTCCAGCTACAGTCGTTCACTTCATCTACCGAAGGACTGTTCACCCGGTTCCCATTTTTTAATTCTTTTTCCTCCCCTCCGTCTCTCTCTGTATCCACCAAGAAAGGAAAAGAAAAGAGAAAAAGAATAATATTTTAATAAAGAATAGGTAAAAGAAATAGTATTGATGTGGTGTTGAAAGAGATGTGAGTAGGTAAAATGAAAAAATTGCACTGTTCATTAGCATTTTTACATGACAATTGGTAGGGGTGAGCATGGATCGGATTGGTCTGGTTTTATAGTAATCCAATAACCAAACCACTACTTACGGATTATGAATTTAGAGAACCAAACCAATCCATAAAATTCATAAAATCAAACCAATCCAAACCATTCAAAGGCGGTTTGGTTTCGGTTTTAAACCACGGTTCGTTTAAAATTGAGATATCATTACTATAAACTATTTTAAGTACTTAAAATTGCATAGATAACTTAAACTAAAAGTTATATTGAAATTAATATATTAAAATCATCAAAACTCACTAACATCAATCAACTAAATAAGAATAGAATACATTAGAAAGTAAGTTACTGAGATAAAAGAGTAGGAAATCACTTTACTAAGCACAAACCATATATGTAGCGTAATGAAATTGTAGGAAAAGGAAGTTTAGGAAATTAATATTGAAAGTGAAAGAAAAGAATAGGGTGGTGGAATAGAGTATTAGATAAGGAAATTAAGTTTATTAAGTATATCTAAACAAATTATATACTATATGTGTGTGTGTCTATCACACGGTTTGGATTGGTTTGGAACCAGAACCATTAACATAAATCCATAAACCAAACCATCTAACACGGTTTTTATTTTTTTTAAACCAAGACCTAACCACATGATTAAAAAACCAAACCATATTATTCGGTTTAGATTGGTTTGGACTGGATTCACGGTTTCATGGTTATTTTGCTCACCCTTAACAATTGGTAAACTTGCTCTAAGGGTGGCAGATGACATGATTAGGTTTCCTTAATTACGTGAACAGATCGTGGGGATCGTCAGGACTGAGATTGCGGACTTGATTTGGTGCCACGATTGAAGAGCCAATCATGGAGCGCGTGATGCATGTACGTGGGCGATTGAAGAGCCAATCATGGAGCGCGTGATGCATGTACGTGGGTTGGCCTTCACGTTTCCTTTGTCTATAAAAGGAGCAGTCCCCCCCCCCCCTAGAGATAAAGGTGATTGAATTCTTACCCTCAAAAACCCTAAACACCATTCTGAAAGCTTTTCTTTCCTCATACTTACTTTACCGTTGGAGTGCCTATCCCGGACTTCCACGATCCGGGTTTGGGCACTAACACGGATGTTATTTGTGCAAGACTCACCCTCATCCAAGACATATCAACCCAACCACTTTATTACCTAAGACTCGACCGGATGGGAGTTCGATACTCCATGTCCGTGTAGAAAATTTATGAATCAGGAAAATCAGTCTTTACAGGCTAATTACAGGGTAAGGGGAGATGCACAAAGATGATCCACAATGGCTTGCCCCTCTCTCTCTTTCCTGTGTCGTCATACTGGGCAAAAATAAAACCACTCTGATCCGATAGCGTTGTCTATTGTGGAAAGATAAGAGTACAAGTGATCGACCTAGTAAATTCTTTCTACAATGTCATACTTTCTTGCCAAAGAGAACCAACAAATTGGAACGGAGGAAGTAACAAACACTCGATTTGGGTAAAAAAAAAAGGTGGAGGGGGGGGGGGGGGGGGGGGGGGGGGGGCCTCCCGGGCTCCCCTTCCAATCAATGTGATTAGCGACATTGCATTTGATTCACCTATATAACTCTTGGATTCACTTGAATGTTGAATACTACCGAACATTGTATATATAGACCACTGGTCATGTAAATCGAACATCGTCCCACAATTTAAACATGATAACTACCTGGGGCAATATCCAACCTTTGGTTGGTTCCCCTTTCCCCGGGTCTTTAGAGGCTAAATGAATGTCGAGGCTTGGGAATCTAACTTTGTTGGATTGCCGGTTTTTCCTCGTTGTGAGGCCGCCACTCTCTGATTCCGTTTAATCGTTGTAACTTGTTTCAATGATTACTAAAATCTTCATTTTGCTGATTAAAAAAAAAAAAAAAAAAACTAGCTGGGGCAAGGATTTGGAAGGCGGAGTCTGAAGCTTTGGAGATGGCATAACCAAATGAAGCTTTTCACCCAAATAATGGGTAAACGTTAAAGAATAATGCTTGTGAATTGGCGATGCTTAATTGGTTGATGATCCTAGCGGAATAGTGTTAAAGTCCCCTAAATCCACATTTCTTGTGATCATCTTCGATTTTTCACCGATGACATGGGTATCAAATGTTTGATTAAAACCCTCACACTATCTATAAAACACAACGCCTAGCTCTGAATCTTTCATCGTCAACCTTCACCTTCGATCTTTTTAAACGTGGAAGACGCGAAGGGTTTGAACTTGATATATATACTTGCTCAATTGTTTACCCTCCTTCCCGGGCTCCCCTTCGAATCAATGTGATCATTAGCAACATTGCATTTGATTCACCGATATAACTCTAGCTAGGGATTCACTTGAATGTTGAATACTACCGATCAAACATTGTGAAACCGATCAAAATGAAAGCATGAAGAATTCGATAGTTTTGTAGATTCATGTGATATTGATCATTCAGCATACAACTTAAGATCAAGTAACTAGCAAAATAATAAAGGAATACGAAAGTCATGAACAGTAGAGTTAACACTTCCCGGTAAGCGTTTGATTTATGAATTTAAGAAAGAACCAAGTAACTAATCAGTTGACAGATTGTGGATGGCAAGACTATATAATTAGGTCGAAATTCTCTTAAGGATAATACTCCCTCCAGGGAATTAGAAATCCTCTAGTGCAGGAGGTGCACTATGTGGTGTGCAGCATTTAAGTTGTTCGTTTGGCAATTAATGGTCCAGATTTCATCTCGATTCCTGCAAGTCTTAGCGGTCTATTGTCGAGACAAGATCTGAGCCATCAATTGCCGGAACGGACGCCCGAGATGCCGCACTACACCCTGTAATGCACCCCGCACTATAGGCTCCCATGCATGTACATGTCCTTCTCCATTCACCAGTAATATGCACAGAGTATGTGAGGTCTGAATTTGAGCACAGTATACTGCATGCTTTCAAATGACAAAAAAACAAAGCAAATCGGGTACGTAGAGGGAAAAGCAAATCCTATCTTGTATGACTATGGTTAGAGCATCAACAGATGTCTAATAATTATCAAATACTGTAAGGCCCGTTTCAGTTTCTTTAAAAAAGAACTTTTAGTAAATAAAGGTAATTTCAAGCTAAAAATTATGTGTTTACGCAAATAATTTTTCTATCAATATCGATCTTATTTGATAGATATGATCTTTTAAACGGTGCAAAAAAATTTAAAAATGATTTTTTATTTTCATTGTATTTAAGCTTGGAATTACATTCTTTTTGAAAAAAAAAAAGGTTTAAAAAGAAAGCGGAACAGCACCTAATTGTTTCATGACAAATTGGGTTAAATACCGGGACACCCCTAGAACTATTTCTGTTTGTCTCGCTCACCCCCTCATAGAATTTTGCCTATGGCCAGCCCCCTAAGCGAATTTTTTTTTGTCCCATAGACCCCTTCCGTCAGGTTTTCGTCCAAAACTGTTAGACGGAATGAATGAAAAGTTCATTTTACCCTTATATAAATATACCACACCAGACCACCATCGGCTCACCAGTTAATTCCTCCACCGTCACAACACACCAATTCATTCCACCACCGAACACCAATTCATTCCAAACACCACCATCATTTCTGTCCATTCACCAGTTCATTCCACCACCATCTTTTTCTCCTCACCACCACCACTACCATCACGCCATTCACCACGGCTATACACCACCACCGAACACCAACTCATTCCAAACACTTCTCTCTCTGCAAAATCATTGGGAGTGCTGATGAAAATACATAGTTTAGGGTTCTAATCGAGTCCTTTGGCACTCGAATCGACAGACCCAAGTGTGAATCTTGTTAAAAGCCTTCGAAAATAGCAGCATCTAGTTCAAGTCTAACTGAATCTGGTCTCAATCGAGTGGGATAGGAGCAATAAGGGTTTGCGAAAGGCTGAATCGAAGGTTACAGATAAGGGTTAGGGCTCGTACAAGTTTGAATCAAGTCAAACACCCTTCGAAATGACTCAAATTAGGGTTTTGAAACTCGATTTGAGTTCAATCTGTGGGTTTTTGGTTGATTTTGAGTTTGATAGGTACTATTTTTTGTTCGAAAGTAGCTGGTCCAGTCAATGGTGGTGGTTGCCGGTGTGGGTGGTGGTCTCTGATGTCGATGGTGGTTGGTGGTGGTGATTGTGGTGGCTGGTGGTGGTGGTGATTTCGAGTTTGATAGGTACTATTTTTGTTCGAAAGTAGCTGGTTAGTCGATGGTAGTTGCCAGCATGGGTGGTGGTCTCTGGCATCGATGGTGGTTGCCAGCGTCCATGGTGGTGGTGTTTGCAGTTTGGTGGTGGTGATTGTGGTGGCTGGTGGTGATTTCGGAGGGAGAGAGAGAGAGATAGGGGCAATTTTGAAACATTTTATAACTTTTAATAGAATTTAAGTCAAAATTTTTACAGTTTTAGAAGGAATCTTGACGGAAGGGGTGACAAAATTTTTTTAATGAAGGATCTCTCCGTAAGCAAGATTCTAAGAGGGGGTGAGCGAGTCAAAGAGGTAAACTTCGAGGAGTGTCCGGGTATTTAACCCTGACAAATTTTTGTTTTTGGTCTGTTGGAATAAGGTTTCTTTAGGCTGGGAATGAGATTTTTGGACAAGAGACAAGTGCAAAAATCCATGTGGCCTACTGATCAATAACTTTTCAAAAAACAAGACTAAAGGTGCCCATTTTGCTAAAGAGAGATCTGACACCACTGCCTGGTGGGTCGCACTCCTTTTTTCAGCTAAAGACGCTCCATTTAGTTTCACAGCTCAATATCTCATCGTCCGTCTAGGTAACCGCTGTTTCGAATTAAAAAAAAAAAACTCTTTCAGAAAAGAGTTTTTATTAAAATTCGGATAGTGCAAAACACTTTTAGACGATAAAATTAAGAGCGGCGGAAGAAGCGATAAATGTTGAGCGATGGACTTATCAACTATCAAGAGCCATGAAAGTCACCAGCACATGCAGCTGTAAAATACAAATGATACATTCATTTTGTGTCTCACTGATTTTATGCCTTGGTATTTCACAATAAGCAACTTTAGCATTAAAATCACTACCAAAAAAAAAACTTTAGCATTAAAATGCTAACCTCATGAGCAATAGTTAACGTACAAAAAGTGCAATAATATCTAAAAGAGGTATGTAGATCATATCCGAAAAAGTATATTGATATTTGAAAAAAATGCATCGAAATTTTAACTTTTTTTTTAGTACAAACTATTAAGTGAATTATAAATTGTCTAGTGGGCTGAGGTTAGAAAAATCGTTTATTGTTAGGTTTAAAAATTAGATATGCAGATAGGATTGATCAATTAATTCTCAACTCTAGTTTATCTTATCCTTTGCAATGTTTGAGATTTTTCGTTGTTGTTGTTGTTGGTTTTTTTTTTTTGAGATATTCATAGGTCATAGCAGATGCATTGAAGGAGTTATATATGTGAGACGAACAAAAAATCGAAACTCATTACCCATGGAAAAAGAAAAATCGTATAAAAACTGGAGCAAACATGTAACAACGAGTTTGAAATTGTAAACAAGCGTTGCCCATGAGTTCTATACCCGATTCATAAACAGAGAGTTTTTCAGGTTCTTTGCTAATCGGGGCTAAAACTCCGGAAATAAAAAGTGCCAAAATAGGAATAAAGCTTGATATTAGTAGAAATGCCCAAAAAATATCATATTCGTAAAGCAGAAACATAGATGCACTCCTATGAACGTGGAAACTTTAGATGAAAAACCATACACAATGATTTGCAACACCAATAAACCAATACCCTAATAATATTATTGTCCATGGAGGTAGCATATGATTGGAAGCATGGAAAATATGAAACCAGTAACTTATTTTTCACTATACATCCGGAGGAGGAGGAGGAGGAGGAGGAGAAGGTGGAGATGTGATTGTAACAGTACTCTGATTTGTAGCATTCGTTATGCCGATGACAAGGGCTATATCTGCTCACCTGTTGGACTCGGGATTCGGACCACTGGGGACTTCATGAGCACCCGCCTCGAATTGGCGCTTTTTAGTGGCGGTTGTACTACTGGTGGCATTTACGGTGGTGGTGGTAGAAAAAGAATTCGTACTTTGTGGCACTGAATCCACCGCTCTCGCGGCGTGCTGGGTTGTGGGCGATTCTGGAAGGGCTCGGCGGAGAGGGGAGGAGGAGAAAGGAACGCGAGGAGTCGTCGTCGTCGTCGTCCTTGAGGAATCGAGAGGGCGAGCGAAGAGAGGGGTAATCAAGAGAAGAAGTACTATCCCAACAAGCAGCAAGAGTGTTTTTGTTGGTTTTTTTGTGGAGCTTTCGAAAACTGATCTAGCCATGGTAATATTGGAAGAAAGAAACCACACCCCCCAGTTGTCCACTGGAGATCAATATCCATGAACCAGTTGGAGCCACCTGATAAAAGAGAGGAGTATTTCGATGGAAATCAAAAGGAGAGCTCTAAAAATTCAAAACCACATTTGTAGCTAATGGAAGTATATCGTTTTATATATAGCTAGTATAAAAGGAGGTGCGTACAAAAAAGTGAACCTTTGTTGATCAAGATATTGCAGTACCCCTCATTTTGTTGTTGAATTACATGGATGCCCTAGTATTTGATGAATTGAATTGTTGACTCTTGACCTGTTTGTTCACATTTCTTGTTTAAAACCTCTTAAACAAAATAGACTGCTCGGATTTTCATCCGAACAATGGACGGTTAGGATTTGAAGGAGTTCGGATTAAATTCAAGCTGTCCGCACCGAGTTAGGATTTGTAGTGTGGCGGGTGCACTACAGCCCCTCTCATTCCAACAGAAAGTATATGCCCACCGCACACTCAACATTCACCGCTCCTCCCCCAGACGGATGGTGAGCAGTGGGTCTATGTAGTCTTGCTGTAAACAAAATGCTCTTTCCTTTTGGGTAAATTATGCTCACCTATGGGTTTAGGTCGCCTTCGGGAGTCTCGCCATGAGTCGGAGTCCCTATGATCAAGTCCAAGGGATGATTGGTTTGCCCGATTGCCTCCTTCCTCCACCCTTTCAAAAAGAAAAGAAAAAAATCCTTTTTCTTTCCTCTCCAATTTGTCATGAAACATACGAAAAGTCATGCATGGAACAAGGGCAATCAAATTAAAAATCAATGTACTAAGTTTTTCATGGCTGGAGAAATATTCTTAAAAATTACATAACTTTTAGATCACATTTGAAAAGTATAACATCCTACGCGTCTAGCATGATAACCAATTTTTATTCATTATAATACTATTAGTTTATGTTATGTTCTATTTAGAGCAAGACAGTCTAAAAGTGACAACGGTGATCACTCCTAAGTTGCAGATGATATGGCCAACCCTTTTTTTTTCTTCTCGCAAATGAAAATTTTATAAAACTTGAAAGGGATACAGCGAGGGGAGCATAGAAGCACAATGTACTTTTGCGCTACTCAACAAAAGAAATACTAGTTGCTTAAGAAAAACCAACTAGGGGTAATCTGGTCATTTTGCAAAAAGAAAGAGAGAGAATCTGTAAAGATAAAGCAAGTGAGCGTAAAAAGGAAAGGGGTGGGAAAATTAAGGGTGGGTGGCTTTTTCCTGCTTGGCCTTTTGCTGAAGAAATCTCCCTTCTTTGACTTGGAAAATCCTTTGGAAAATTACAGGTGATGTTAAATGTCTGCTTTCTCCTTTTATCATGAGGAAATAATATCACAAAAAGCTTTGCATTTCCTTCCTTACCCATTCTGCATCACTGATTTTGAAAAAAATACAAGCCCTGTCTGCATGATTGGGTACATTGGTCCCCACCAAATGCATGGTACGTTAAGGTCATAAAGGTAATTCCAGTCCGAGGATTTTTCCTTTTTTTGGAATTTGAAGAGCTCCTATTTCGCACCGGATTTGGGGGTGGCGTAGGCCGGTCATCCCACCCGCCCCGTAGTGTATAGTGTAGTCGATCTGGTCGTTTATTTTGATAGAGACGGCTCAAATTTAATCCGAACTTCTACAAATCTGAGTCATTTATTCGTTGGATTAAAATTCGAGCTGTTCATTGTCGAAATGAATGGCCGAATCGGTTGCATTAAGTTCTGGATTCCGCATGAATATGCGGTAGTGAAAGTCATTGGAGCATCACACGACAATACTCTAAGAGCAATTAATAATTACTCCAAAACTAACCCACTTCACCATCCTGACTATATCCCTAAAATAATTAAGTATAACTACACACAGAGCCGGCTTATGAAAGAAGCCAAGAAAGCCTAAAAATATAGAGTGAGTGTGAGCCTCATTCAAAAAATTCGCTTCTGGCGCCCGAGAGTTATGAACCGGCTACACACTAACGTACATACACCTCTAGTGTGTGTGAGACTCACTCTTATTGTGAGTGCGTGTGTATAAATATTTGTGTGTTTGGTGAATTGTTGATATCCCTAAGCGCCCAGGACCCGAATCCTATGTCCGATCCCAATCCGGACAGGGGCCTGTCCCACTTGTCTCAGCCGTTGATCTCGCAAATCAATGGCTAAGATGTGCCGAGCAAAAAGAGCTCAGTACATTTCAGCCATTGATTTGCGAGATCAACGGCTGAAAGGAACGGGACAGGCTCCTGTCCGGATTGAGGTCAGACGGGATCTCGGTCCAAGCGCTCCACCCCTGCCACCGACCACCACCATCTTTACCAAATCGTAATAGCCTCCCCTCTTAGTTTTAGCATTCTCTGTCTCTCTGCAATCTCCCCTCCCCTTTTGCCACCGTTCTCCCCAGTCCTCACTACTCGTAAGGGTGTAAACGAGTCAAGTCAAACCAAATTTATAGTGTAAATGAGCCGAAAACTCGAGGTCGTAATGAGCCGAGCTAATCAGTTCATTTACTAAACGAGTCAAAACTTTAGAATGTTGAGCTGGGCTCGTTTACTTCACGAGGCTAAAACTCAAACTCGACCTTGGCTCGATTACTAAACGAGTGGAGCCGAACTGAGCCGATCCTCGAGGTGCTCACGAGCTTTGTTTGCAGCCCTAGTCGTCAGTCCATCCACCCATCCATATCGCAACTCAGAGATCACCTCTCTCTCCAATCCTTTTTTCTCTCGGTTCCACTTCTTCCAGGTGCCAGACACACCAATGCCCATTGTTCGTCATCTCACAATCAAACAATGGGAACCCTTTTACGATTCGTTTGTCCAATGGTCAAAAGATACCAGAACACTTTAGTTGGGTGGATTATTGAGAAATTCGGGTACATGTACTAGGATAAGGATTTTTGCACCTTTTGATAATTTTATTGAGAGGAAAAAAAAAACGATGATTAAGCGTATGGTGTTTTAAGGAGACTACTAAAATACAGTTGCGAATAGAAGAGGATATGAGCAGGGGCCCCGGAACCTTCAAGTTTTTTATTAGGCTCATTTTTCTAATGTAGTTATATTTTTACTATATAGTTGTATGTTTTGGCCTCTTAGAAATCTTGATAATTTTAATTTAAGATTAACCTACTTTTTTATCATGATCTTCCGAGCAATTTTTAAAAAAAATATATTTCTAGTCTGTTATTTTTAATGAAATTCTACGTCCGCCGCATTTGGGGGCTTAAAAATGCTTTCTAGGCTGCATGAAAAAAGTTGAAAGAAAGATGTGCCAACAAAAGTAACCCTTAAATAGTATTTGGAAAGGAAGATAAGAACGTTTAGAAAAAAACGACCAGCACCAGCAGCACTCATTTTCATGATATGTGGTGACTATTAGACATAGAAAAGGTTCCAAATGAGTAAGCGAGGCAGCTGACGGACGAGAAGTTTTTGGGTGCCGAGCGCGTATCACGTGGAGGTACTTGTTGGCAATCCGGATTGTCCAACCAGTTATCCAACGGCCTTGATTTATTCCCTCTCTCTCCCATCACCCCGCCACTCTCTCTCCACTTTTTCTCTTTCTAAAATTCGGACCGTCCAAAACACGTCTGGAAAATCCGGATCGCCGACAGAATATGTACGTACCACGTGAGTGGTACCCTACCGGCACCCAATTTTTTCTCCTGACAGAGAGTGAAAGATACGAGATTCCCTTGGCCTGCTAGAGATACTTTATCTAACTAAAAGAAGAATTTAAGTGTGAATTGGGCTCTAGCCGAGATGGGAGGTCTTGGGTTCAAATCTCACTTATTGCACTCGTGGTTTATACCCCACGTCCCATTCCCCTTCTTCCTCTTAGACATATAGAGTAGTATAATTTGTCCCCCCACTTGACAAAAGAGAGAGAAGAGTGTCTTGAAATTGTAGCATTCTTCCATTTGCGAGTTTCAATGGTTGAAGTTTAATATGCGTATGTGAATCAAATTATGAATGCTAGGGGCCCTAAATACGAATGCCAATGGTCCAAGTTAGTTTGTCAAATTAATTATGACTATTTTTTTTATCGCAAAAGTGACATTTTATTAAATCTTCATAATGGTACATCGAACATCCAATAAAAAAATTGGATGAAACACCTAGTGGGTCAAGCCCTAAATTGGGGTAAGTGACGCGGCTGACGCCCGATCCCAAAAATCCCAAACACTCAAACCCAAGCCCCACCCCACCGATCACCGACATATGAGTCCAAAAATTTAGCTGTGAATTTTTGTGGTTCAGTTTACGAGTTGCAAATGTTGCACCACAAAATGGATCGGAGTGTCTATTGTAGTCGTGTAAAAGAAGTCAAATAATATCAAATTATTTCGACAAAAAAAAACAGATCTGAGAGGGAAATCGCAAGCGCATTTCACGGCTCCACAATTGCGGTGGTTGAAGGCTAGCTATAGCGATGTAACCTAGTTAATTTGATTGACAAAGAAATTCTGTTGACAAAATCGATTCAAACAAATTTGATTTGTGCATGGCAGATCATGCACGCTGTTTACGTTAATCCCGTTCATACGAAAGCTACGTCAATTTAATCGCCCTTTGTCTGTTGCTTATTTTTTCTTTCTCCAAATCAGTCTTTCCATTTTGATTGCCGAACCGATGAAGTGTTTTTTTCTGAAGCAATGGCTGGCAATGGGCCATGGTGATCGCGCTAGGCCGTGATGTATACTCCTATGTAATATTACTCAACTACCCTTGGGAACTAACTCAAATCATTGAACCGACTCAAATCATTTGATTGATAATCAACGGACACGCAATTCAATTTCAGCTTGAACTTTTTAGAATGGTCAAGTGGCAGTGGCATTCTCGTAAGGAAATGACTTTGACATGAATTATGGGCCCTACCATGGGCTAATTGCGTGCCTTGTTGTGAAGATGGTTCGTAAAAAGGAGTTAAAATGTACTTTGATGGGATCTTTCGTTTTGACTTTTAAGTTCAAAACTTAACCAACGCCATTTTCTCTAATAATGCTATGGTTATCATATATTTGCACAACATTTAGATATCATCTGAGATGAGATGGAGTATCTGATATATACAAATGAGTTACTTGACATTTTTTTTTGATAATCTGGTTTCTAGGTCAATTTTTTTTTTAACCAGATCTAAATATCTGTATCCATTTTAATTTGGTTCTTCGGATTCCGGTGGTGGTATTAGATGGGTTTTCCAGTGGGGTGGCGGTCCGGGTGGTGGGGGCTGTTTTTAGGGTTTCGGTTTTGGCTTTGAGCTTGGCCCAATTAGGGTTTTTGTTAGTCTCTTGCCAACGCTTGGGTCTCGGATAGCCTTAGATTATTAATCTTTCATTTTGGTTGTCCTTGTCTTTTTAATTTTTGTACTTTTCGGAGATTAATAAAATTTCTTTTGCCGAGGGAAAAAAAAATTACTCGAAAGTTGCTATTAACTTAGCAAGAAAGTGGAGAGAGAGAGAGAGAGAGAGAGAGAGAGAGAGAGAGAGAGAGAGAGAGAGCAAATGTGCAACTGAACAACCAGTCAATTAGACTTAGGGCAGCCCCAAATTAAGAAAAAACTGTCTCACCTTTTACATGACAAACAATATCGATCTAATTCCATTCCCAGGTCGTTCTGGTCTTGACTAGAAGGGAAATGCATGAATCTCATGCTTTTGATTTGAGAAAAGTAGAAAACCATGTTTATAAGAAAGTCATCCGTAGAGACAACAAATTCATTATCTCCTGACCATAAATGCCCAAAGTAGACGCAAACTGGAGGTTTGATTAATAATATGTGCTGCTTTCTGTGTTAACTTACGTTATTATATGCCTTCCAAAAACTTTGAATTTTTGGCATTTTTTCTGAACTCACGTGCAGCCCGGATGCACATGGAGGTACGAATTGAGTTGAGGCCACCAAAGACTCGACCATGTGAGGTGAGGCCACCCAAGACAACTCTTATACTATGTTAGATTTCCTGGAAGATTCCAACCTAAAATCAATTGGTAATAGGTGGAGTGAATTCTAAATTTTATTAACATAGCTTAGATGACTTAGATGAGCGATGTGGGATAAAATCTAACAGAAACAAGACCAACTTGTGATTACCATCAGTAAAGTGAGGTAAAGCTTTTGCCTAACAGCGAGGCAGATCAGATCGGTTTGGGAGCATGGCCGGTGGCCTTCCGCCGGTATCTGCTGTTGAGGGATTCGGTTTTCACCTAACGGCTAAGGTTGAGTGCTTGCGTTTGAGTTTTTGGGCTTCCCTCCGTTGGTTCGTGTCCAGTGGTGGTAACGTTTGGTGCCCGGAGGTTGTCTGGATCGGACGGCTCGGCAGCAGGGTGGTGGCCAGGCTGATGTTGTGGCAGCGGGTGGAAGGCATGAATTTGAAATGTACATTAGTTATGATTAGGGCTTTGGTTAGGGCTTTGAGTATTCTTTGGACTGGGCTATATTGTATACCGGAAGTTGATGTAGAACGCGTACAATACCCTGAAGCGTGTGAACTAGCTAGCTAGCTAGCTAGCTAGAGACAAGATTACTCATAGTTCAAAACATAATTAGAAAAAGGTTTTGTAGGTGGGATGACTTTACATAAAGGTTGACACCACCCATGACACATTGTTATTTGCATTGACAGGGGGATCGATCAGTTTCTTTCATAAGGACATGCATGTCCCGTCCATGCAAAGATGGAATGGAATGCAGGGCCTAGTATAACTCCAGGGACATCTTCTCAAATAAGTTTTTACTTTTTTCAGACCAGCTTTTGAAAAGCATGACTAATAAATACTTTATCACAAAATAATGGATGTCAATCCTCACACATATATTTGTGCCTTTTTTTCTTTATTGGTAAGCACAACTTGTCTATGCAGCGTGACACCATTTATGATGTAAGGTAGAAATAATAGGGGGTGTAAGGTGTGGTTATCAATTTGGGGAGTGTCAAAATCACTCCCTGTATGAAATTGATTTTGGCACTCCCGTGGAGAGTGTGGTTATCAATTTGGAGAATGCCAAAATCAATTCCTGCGCTATTATTGCATTATATATGTGCATAGTGCATATTTTAATTATGGGTGTTCAGAAGCCAATTACAAAATCTTAAAATCACAAACGGAGAAGCTTTCACTCACGAAACACTTCTTCAAAACTTACTCTGCAAATATACCACTATTTTCCAAAAACCTTTGTAGAATATCACTATAACAAAAAAATGGGGAAATGATTTTGTCACTCCTTTTTTTGTTAATGCCACTCCCCTGCAAGTGTATTTTTGCACCAAAAATACACTTGCAGGTGAGTGACGTTAACAAAAAAGAAAGTGGCAAAATCAGCAGCAAAAAATTATACGCACAATCCATAAACTAAGATATAATTGGCTCCCAAACACCCCAATCTAGGTTGTAGCTAAGATTGTGGTTGTTCACAGTAAGAAAAGTTTTGAAGTTTGAACAATTCTCACAAAAGACATCTGTGTTTGGAGATCACAAGTGTGTTTGAAAACTCCATGAGACGAAATGTTAATTATGAAAATAGAACAAAATAGGAGTGGAACTTCGTGTGATATGACGTTAGGGGCAGCTCTATTATATGATTAGGGGTTCAAGCGAACCCCTCGGGCCAAGACACTATTGTAATTTTCGTTACATGTAGTTTAGTTTCTCTTTAATATTCTCTCAACTGAATCATTTGTAAAAAAAAGTAAACAAAAATATACCTAAAATCGTTTTGTATACAATTTTTTTTCTGCGCGTTTTGTTACCGCTGAACTAAAATTCTAGAGCCCCTAGCTAGGTCATAGTACGCTACCAATGTCTCTTTCCTTCCCCCTTCTCTCTCTAGAAACCTTGGCCACCTCTGATTATGGTTTCGGCCGGGGGAGGCTCCCCTTGGTCTTTTCCCCATCTCCACACTCTCCTCTAGTTTCCCTTTCTGTCCACCCTTTTTTCCCGTCCTTCTTAGCCCTTGTTTTTGCCCTATGATTTGGGGATTTTTCGTGTTGTGCGACTGGCTTGGAGGACTGGGCCGTAGGCCAGAGTTCCTCCTTCAGCTTGGCTCCCTTCGAGCCTTCCAGATCGGTTGGCGGCAATGGTGGTGTCGCGGGTGTGTGGGGTGGTTAGGGTTTGGGATTAATAACATAGGAGGAGGTGAAGGGGTTTGGTTTTCTGCTGTTTTTTCTGTTTTGCTTCTTCGGCTTGTTACCAGTCTGGGGTTCCCCCGGATTTGGTGAGTAGAGGTGGTGGGCGAGTAACTTTTGTGAGGCTTGGCTTCGGAGCAGGTGGTATAAAGGCCGGGGCTTGGCCCTAGAGCCTGGGTTCTACAAGTTTTTTAGCCTGTGGGTTTAACCTTGGGGATTTGAAGAGGCCGAAGAGGTTTTGCAGTCGTGAAGTCATGGTTTGATCGAAGTTTTAGTCCAGGAGGATTTCTACCTCGATCTCCATGCTTGGAGCCTCACGTGTCAGCGGAGGCTTGCTGGAGATGTCATCTCTTTTGTTTTGGTTTGTGATCCCGTTTGTGCCTAAATATCCGGCGAAGGGCGGGCTTTGGCCAAAGCAGGCCGACGTGCTTAGTGGTTTCGTCCACGGTGCTGCATTTTTGTTTTGATAGTTCTTATCTATTTCGGTTTTGTAGTGTTTGTCTCTGTTTTGGATTCTTCGCCATCCCGAGGCGACTGTTGTATAGATTGCTAGCCCCTTGTGTCCCAACCCTTAGTGGCGGTGAGGAGAGAGAGCATTTGGCTCGTGCTTAGGATCTAGATCTAGACTCTTTACGTCTCTTTGTCCTTGCATTTTTTGTGTATTTTTCTGTGTTGGGTTGGTTGTAATCTCCCTTTCATTGTATTCGGATAGTCTCGTTGTAAGTGCCGCTTGGCATTTTAATGAAATGTGTTTCGGATTAAAAAAAAATAGTACGCTACCAATCACAACAAAACTTCACAATTGTGTAAATTTCACTCACCTCCCTGAGGTATCTGACAAAAGCAAAAGCCTCCTTTGATGTTTCTGAAATGTTATTTATGCCTTCTACTCTACCAGACATTATACAGATTCCCCTAACTGATAAATATGCCTATGTTAAATGTGTTGGTCAAATGAGGAAAAGGTCCTCGAATTTTGACAAAATAAAAGTCCTCGTCTTCTCCTTTTACCAAACGCATCATTAGCTGACTTCATAGGGAAAAAAAGGAGCAATGCTCGAAATTAGGGTAAATTTCACTGTCCTCCATGAGGTTTTGACAAATACAAGAACCTCTCCTGACGTTCTGATAATTACTACATGGATCTCCCTTATAAACTATTGTTCATATTCTCTCGTTTCATTAAATCCTCACTTACGCCGTTTGTGTTTGTCATTAATAGAACAAGAAGACTTGATTATTTAATTTATCTAATATTAAGTGCATTTTTTACTAGCAAAAACTAACGGTGTTAGCGTGGATTTGATGAAATTGGGGAATCTATACAATAATTTGTGAAGTAAGGGTGTGATGACCCGCGCCAGGTAATCTGTTTACCCTTAGCCCATGTAGCTCAAAAGATTAATCTCAGGTTAACAGTAACTAATCGGCCTTACCTTATATACTACTCTGGGCTTTCATAACTCTGTGACATGAAATGTTACAACCTCTTCACCTTAGTTGCAACGTACCAGTTGCACCCATACACATTTTTCTTAACACCTCTTTTCACTCCTCTTTTTATTTATTTATTTATCAGAAACCTCTTTTCACTCCTTAATACACTTACCAATGCTGTCTTTTTTATTTTTTATTCAAATTTTAGAGGAAAAGTTTAAAATGCACTAGATTTGGGTAAAAAGAATGGATAAAAGCATTATTGAAGACATGTCCAAATAGAGCTTTTTCAAGGGTTGAAAAATGGGCAACGGTGGGTTCGTCCGCAAGAAACTGGTATGCTCTTATCCAAAACCCTAGCTTTTTATCCCTCCATCACGATCGCGCCGCCGACGAAAACACCGACTGCCTCCTCTTCAAGCGGTTCCTCAACCGCGGCGAGGGCGACGACGTCCGCCTGCAGTTCTCAATGAATCTCGCCAACATTGGTGAGAAACAAAATGGGGGGTTTTAGGGGTTCATGATCATCTCACCCTCCCCATTCATTCTCTCACCATTTTTCACCCTTTTGGCTATCCAAACAAGGGAGATAATTCCTTTTCCCTCGGTTGCTTTTCTTCTCCTGATGCGAGGTAATATTGGAGTGTCTTGAGTGTTAGAGTTCTAGATTTATTTATGGGTTTTGGGTTTAAGGTCATTTTGTGCATTTTAGGTGTTCGTTCAAAGTTCTCAAAGAAGTAGTTGTATCAATTTCCACATTCTTGTGAATCGTACTTCTTAATTTTGTGTATTGATAGATTTGTTTGATGGAAGTGGGTTGCGGCCGCCGGAAATAATGGAGGTTATAGGTTCTCGGTGTAGTGGTGATGGAGGGTTTTGGAGGTGTTGCTGGTTGTGATGGGTTTTGGTGGTAATGGAGACCGGGTCAAGGAGGTAGTCGTGTATATTAGCCTCAGTCATGTATATTAGCCTCGGTGAAAAAAGGTACTCTCTTAGATGACAGAAGGGGTATGTATTAGACTTGTTTTGATAACCCATTTGAACATAATAAAAAAAGAAGGGTAATTTTGTCAAAGAAACTCATTTATCAGGTCATTTGTGCTTAGTTTAGTTCCCGGCAATGCAGGGATGTACAAATATTATTTGTCTGGTATTATCTGTCCACATTACCCCTTTCGATCTCTTCCTAAGCTAGTATGGATATACAGCAGATTTTGAGGCATGGCTTATAGAAGAAAGGTCGTGTTGGGAAAAAATTTAATAATGCAATCAAATAGGATATTGCACTAGAGCAGTTGAAATAGGTATGGTTTGTGGCATAAATGCTTCTCCTCGAAACTAAATTGTAGAAAATTAATAGAATGTTCTTAGTAAATTTGCATTATCTCCTCTGTCTCAACCAAACAAAAAAAAAAAACCCTTTCTTCATTGTAACTTGGATCATCAATCCCATCAGAAACTTTACCAATTCGTAGACTAATCTCCCTTTGCCTCATCCCAGAGCTTGGGGCTCCTCCTTCAAGAACGTGACCAAATTTTTTTCTACAAACCAAAAGGAGAAAGAAAAAATAGTTTGAAGTACCGATACAAGGAAGAAAAAGGAACTTGTTTTGTATGATAAATATAGTTGTAGACACTTACCCAAAGTGCAACTTTGAGATACGGTATAGGTGAAAAACCATCTTCTTGTATATCATTGTGATGCCTTCGGGGAAGACTTCAAGCATATAAGTCATTGTAGCACGATCATCACACGAAAGGTTTAAATCCGGTCCTATTGCCACAATGATTGCCTCGCACTAGGATAATTGAATTGTATTAAAACAACCGTTACATATGTAGGACAAAAGGAGGAGAGCGAAAAAGGAAAAAGGACAACTAAAGGGGTAAAATTCAAATCTTACAGTTTCCCCATAGTGTTTTATAACCTTCTTGTGGAAATAGTATATTCCACCAGCAAACGATCCATAGGACTCCCAGAGTACCATGAGAGTGGTGGAATCTACTATTTCCACAAGAATGTTATAAAGCACCATGGGAAAACTGTAAGACATGATTTTTACCTCTTTAGTTGTACTTTTTTTTTTTTCTCCCTTTTTTCGCTCTCCTCTTTTTGTCCTATATATGTAACGGTTGTTTTAATACAATTTAATTATCCTAGTGCGAGGCTATTGTTGAGGCAATAGGACCGGGTTTAAGCCTTTTGTGTGATGATCGTGTTGCAATGATTCATCTGCTTGGAGTATTGCTCGAAGGCATCACAATATTGTATGAGAGGATGGTTTTTCACCTATACCGTATCTCAGAGTTGCATTTTGGGTATGCATCTACGATTATACTTATCATACAAAACAAGTTCTTTTTTTTTTTTTTTTTGTATCGGTGCTTCGAACTATTTTTTTTCTCTCCTTTTGGTTTGTAGAAAAAATTTGGTCACATTGTTTGAAGGAGAAACCCCAAGCTTTGGGATGAGGCGAAGGGAAATTAGTCTACGAATTGGTATTGTTTTTAATGGGATTTATGATCAAAGTTATTATGAAGAAAGGTTTTTTTTTTTTGCTTGAGAGAGTGAAGACAGTGCAAATTTACTAAGAACATTCTTTTAATTTTCTACAACTTCTTTCTGTTTCACTTTATTGTATGAGTTGTCTTCCTTTCGTAATACTCGTCTTTGACTATGATGGTTTAGGATTGAGGGTGAATGAGTATCTGAAATTTTTCCTTGTTATTCGAATGAGGGCAACATGCATTAGTTCTATAATCGTTATGTAATGAAGTTTCAATATCTAGAAACATAAAAATTCAATATTGGGTTTGGTTGCATTATATGCTATAGTACGTTTACAGAAATTTGAGTAGCACACACATTGCGTTAGCCCCGATTGCTTTGAAGAAGAAGATGATGCACTAAGAATTATGTTTTCAAAAAGATCTGTGCGTCTTAAAAAACGTAGTCAAAGCGAAGTCCAAGGTCCTAGAATGAAACTTCCAAGTCAGATCTATTTTATGTCAGATACTTTCGTCTCTTCCAACTTTGCCATGAAAATGCTTTTATTTGTATGGCAACCAATTTTGCAAAACATCTCGATTTACTCAGGTCTTCCAAAAACTACTGAACAAATAATCATTGCTTATTGGGCCATTGCACTTGCAGATCCTACTATATATGATCAGCTCTGTTTGAAAAAATAATAATAAGTAAACTTTGACCAATTTGCAGTGTGCTAATCATGGAAGGTTAAATAAATTATGAAGTTTGAGAAATTATTTTTGATCTGTAGAAGTTCATGTTCTTATCATTCTAAGGCTGGTATTTGTAGAGGGATTGCTGTTAGTCCACACTCTCCCCCCATCTCACATCTCCTGTTTGCAGATGATTGTTTTGTTTTTCCCCATTTTGATGTTTTTGAAGTCTGGTGTTTGAAGTGGTTTTTGGATGCTTACTGTGACCAAGCTGGTCAGAAAATTAATCTAAGGAAATCTGAGATTTATGTTAGCCCTAATATGACCCAATCTAATATTAATCTCTTGTCGCGTATCTTGGGAATTAAAGTGGTTGCTAAGCCTGGGGTGTATTTGGGAGCCAGTCTAGATTTCTCCCTTCGAAAAGGAGATATTTTTAATTCAGTGCTTCAAAATATGTTTAATAAAATGCAGGGTTGGAAAACACCAACATTAGCCTTGCCTTACCTGGTAGAACCATAGAAGTGTTTTGGCTAAACATTCTCTGTTCTATCCCTATCTATTTCCTCTCTTGCCTTTTGGGCTCCTTCCTACTTGATCAATTAGATTCATGGTATTGTTCGTAATTTTGTTTGGAAGGGAAAAACAGGGAAATGTTTACATTGGATCAAATGGTCTTCTTTGTTCCTACCTAAGAGCCAGGGAGGTTTAGGTTTCAGAGACCTAGCTCTTTAATAGCAGATCAAAAAAAAAAAAAGAAAAAAGAAAAAAGAAGCACCTCTTTAATCAAGCTTTGTTGGCTAGGATGGCCTGGAGAATATTGCAGTATCCAGAGTCTGTTTTTTCTTAAGTTCTGCTATCCAAATATTGTCATAAGGAAGAATTTTTTAAATGTCGAGGGTAATGCTCGTTGTTCGTGGGGATGGAGGAGTATCCTTGGGAAGGGATTTATTGAAGAAAGGTTTAAAATGGGAGCTGGGCGATGGTTCTTCTATTGATCCTTTTTGTGATGAGTGGATGAGTGGATTCCATTTGTTTCCAACCCCTACGGTTCTGTTTCTGCTAATAGATGTTTAGCAGTTTTCAAGTTTCAGACCTGATCAATTGGGAGTCTAGATCAGGGCGGATTCCCCTTCTTTCCTTTTTGTTTCCTCCTGAAGTGGTTAGAAATATTTCAGCCATCACAATTCCTTCTTGTTCGTCTAAGGACAGGCTTGTGTGGGGGCTTTCCAAAGGCGGGTCCTTCTCCGTCAAATCTGCATATTTTTTTGGCTCTTCAAGGTCGCAATTGTGTCTCTTGGAGCGCAATATGGTTGATGGCTTTGTTTATATGGAAGCTTATTCATAGAATCCTCCCGGTGAGTGTCAATCTTAGGAGGGGGGTAGAAATAGATACAAGGTGTCTAAGGTGTGGACAAGCAGATGAAGCCATTGAGCACTTTGTGTTTGAATGCTCTTTTTCTAAACATATATGGAGAGGATCAACATTGGGTCTGGATTTTGATGTGGGTAATCCCATGGGGCTTACTGAATGGTTGGTAGAGTGGATTAGAAAAGGAAATTGTTTTTGAATCTAGAATCCATTTTGATAATGTTGTTTCCCATCCAAATGATGTGCTGTTTTCCTGTAAGGCCTTGTTTGCTCAGGTTTTTCAAAGCCAAAAGTTGGGTTCTAACCATGATGCTTCCAATTTTGTTCTTGCTGATGAGGCTAGTAGCAGGGGGGTGGCTCAGGAGGGTACTCTTTCCGTTTTGGTCATTCTGATGGTTTTGCAGATGATGGGGGCAGAGTTTACTTTTGAATAGATGGAGCTTGGCAGAAAGAAGGATTGCAGGGAGCTTTTGCGTGGGTGGCTGAAAATTCTCAGGCGGATAAGCTTATGCAGGGTTTGGGGAAGCACATGATGCCCAGTGCAAATGTTGCAGAAGCCACTGCTTGTTTGGAGGCTGTTTGGTTAAGCTCTATTATTTCAAATATTGATAGGTTTGACTTTATTTTGATTGTAAAAGTCAGTAGGGTCTCGATGCAAGTTGCTCATAAGTTGGCAAAAGCCACCCTGAAAAGGGAGGGCTAGTATTTTGGTAATGAAGTTTCTGCTTTCTCGAAAAAAAACATTTCATCCTATACTCAATGCCAAATTGAAGTACTATCAACTCAAGAATAAATTTCAGCTGTAAACTATTTGTACACCACAGAACAGAACACATATGCATAAACTTCGATATAATTCACCATACTTTTCGAACATCAACCACTGTTCAATGGTACAGTACTATCAACTCAAGAATAAATTTCAGCAGTAAACTATTTGTACACCACAGAACAGAACATATATGCATAAACTTCGATATAATTCACCATACTTTTCTAACATCAACCAGTGTTCAATGGTACATGCAGCAGTACCTAAGAAATACATTGCCCGCACATCACAAAATGGAACTGAAGTTGGCAACATACATAAAAATTGCAATAAGGAATCTTCATATGAGTGGATCCTGATCCATTATAAGCATTTCAACTGTAAACAAATACTTCCATTTATGAGGCTATATAATTCAACAAAATCTCAACGAAATAACCTTCTTTGATCCTTGTCTCTACTTTCCTGGGTGTATAGATAATATGAAACAAATTACATAAGAGAGCCTCTTATGTCAGCCTAATTACTATTCTCAAAGCTGTATGTGTATTCAGAGATTAGTCTTCGGTTTAGTGAGGCGCCTCGTCACTGAGCGCATAGTCACAAATTCCTCCGCTGCAGAAGGGTGTATGCCCACCTGTCACCCAACCAAAAAATTATGATACTAATGATAAATCGTATTCATTCAGTTTGGGGGAATGATGGCATTGGATTCTTAATGAAGGATTCGAAGCGGGTGTTGTGCCTCATCCTGTGCTGTGAGTGCAAATCATCAAGCCTGGGGTGGACCCAATTTGCACTCACAGCACACTGTTGTACTCCCAAACACAGCACCTTCCCCGAACCGTTTGGTGGATGTTGAAACAAGTAGCAAGGGTAAGAAAGGCAATATCCAGATAAGGCTAACAGTCAATATGAGCTCAAGAAAGGACTCGGAAATTTCAATCTATAGGTCAAAAGAAAAGGATATTGAAAGGACAAAAACCACCAACCAAATCATTTAACAAATGAAAGTGCTTCAGAACACATATATATAGGAACACGTGTTCATAATCGAAACTAAGTCTTTGCATCCTAATCACTTGGGCGGGCTACATTAATCCCTTTTCTTTTTCTTTTCTTTTTTTTTTTTTTTTGGCACTATGATTTATCCCTTGACAGAGCTCAATGAAGAAAATGGGTTCATAAGCCAACCCTAATTGATTGGGACATTGAAGGCTTGATTCGGTTTTGTTTATATATCCATACACAGAGACACATACATTGTAGTTGTGTGACAGAATACAGAGTTGTTCTATTACGCTCCTATATGGTTATATGTTCTCCACCCCTTTCATTATACTGACCATATAGGCAATCGCCCATACATTTGGGTGTAAACTTCTACCAAAAAGGGCAAGAGGGTGCCAACAGGGAGCTCTAATTCAATATTTTAGTAAAAACTAGCGCTTCCAAACATGGTCCCCCCCCCCAAAAAAAAAAAAAACTCATCCATTTTGCGTCGTCATTAAAATGAGTTAAATGACTGATCAGGGCGGGAAAACTCAAGACTGATTGAACACATGTCAACAAGGGGCTAACATGGTAAGATTAAATCTGATGCCTTTCAAGCATTCCATGTAGCCTTGGGAAATCCCCAGCGAAAAAACCCCAAGAATTTAGAGAGAAAAATTCTAGCCCATCTTATTTCGGTAGTTCGACACAAGTGGGGGATGGAAATGGTTATAGGAACATGAGTTCTCAGTCAATTTGTGTATGAAAGAAAATACACATCCGTCCTCATTTATTTGTGCATTTCCAATATCATGGACATCACACAAAATCGTCTATGTTTTCTAACTTTTTTTATTAGATGATTATGAAAACTTTGTCTACAAAACCTAAATGAGATCTTTTAATTGCTAGAAAAGATCTTGAAATCTTTTACCACCAAAAAACAGTATATGTTGACCTGATAAAGGCATGACTGCCAGAAAATGACAAACAATGTGGAGTGGGGACAGAGGGAGTACGAGGAGAGACAAAAGACTCCAACTAAGGTTTAAAGAAAATCAGTGCTCTGATAGTTAGGGGAAACAACTTATAGGCTACCTGTATGAATATTCCTTAAAGTAACTCCACACGTCAACAAACAGAAGCTCAGATGCCAGTTCGAAAGAAAATTAAGTAGTTCTGAGGAGTGAAGTCCAGCTTACCGTGCTATCAAATTGTGCCTTAGTTGCTCCGCACTTGAGCGCAATAGCAATGCCCTGAGAAGGATATCCCAAACAGTATCAGGTGCTGCATATGCAGATATCAACTAAACCACAAAGTAATCCAGAAAAGTAGGACATTCATAAGAAGTGCTATAGGCAGTACTTGAGGAATACCACCTACTTGAGATACCATGGGATCTGCCACAACAGGGGATATACACTTACGAAACATGGTAAAATTTTGAAAATGTCCACTTAAAGCACATTTCTTGGCACACTATGAAAACATTTTTTATGCATCTTCCAAAGAACTACTCTCTTCGAGTTTTAGGCAGTCACAATTTAACTTTTTTACGCATGAGGTAAAAGATAAAGAAACAAACAGTGAAAAAGTTAGGGATAACTCTGGAACACTGAATCCAACACTTTCGAATATCAATGTGCCCTGTTTTGAAAACTGTGTTCCAACCGCAATCACTAGGGTATTAGCATTTTCCGGTAGCATAGATCCAGACATAGGCAATGCAAGACAATTCGTGTGGAAGATTCAATCATTCTAATCGAAACACAAAGGTGAAAGCCCAAGTTCATTACTCTGGTTCTGCCCATCAGTGGAAGGGCAACATGGGAGATCTTTATTTTTTATTTTTTATTTTTTATTTTTATGCATGGCAATATAGGATTAAAGAATTAACTCAATATGGAACTCTGAGAATTTCAGTTTTTCGATGCTCAAGCCTTCCCTAAATATCACTATCTGTTTGATGATCTTAATAAAACACAAAAATAGTAAGCCTCAAGTTCCATGTGAATTAAGAAATGAGGGATTCAAACCTATATGTAGCTACTGCTCAAGAACTTCATGAAATATTGGACAAAGACAACCGATACCTGCATAATCTCAGCCGCATCCGGCCCACACATGGATGCTCCAAGAACTTTATCTGTCTCTGCATCAACAACAAGCTTCATAATGGTCTTCTCTTGCCGTCTACAGACAGAAATGTCAAGTGACAAATGGAGTTTTAGAGATAAGCATTCTTCACAATGTAATAAGAGTGAAACAAATTACATGTCACATTTTAGTCAAGAATGATGCCTAGTTGAGAGAAGCAACAATTTTGTAACGTATATGGAACTCAATTGTTCAATTCAGATGCATGATAAACATGAACCACCAATTTCGTGGGCCTAATATCCAATGGCTAACAAATGGCACGTATTCAATGCCCTAATATAGTGGACAAACTGGAAAAAAAATCAAAATCTGCAGTTGCGAAACAGCTCTGGGCTATCATTATAACATTTGATACAGGCCCCTACAAATGGCAAGAGAAAACGTATAAAAAAGAAGAGGTTATAAATCGATAGAAAACCGGCAATTGTGATTTGTATTTACACAAATATACAACCGGGATACTACATTCCTACATATAGATAAGAATACAAACTCTAAAACAAAGATGCACTTCTATTCTACTTTCCACGTGTTTCTCAATCATGGCATGCTAAATCAGGAAATCCAGCTGCAATAGTTTTCACAACTGGAAAATATGATAGATGTTAGGATTCTGAAAGATAGGCATTTCTGATTTACCTTCAGATAATGCCCAGTATGACTAGAGAGTTGGCCTAAAACAACAGTGTTTAAGTATTGGACTTTTCATCTCATCTTTTATTTTATCAAGTGTATGGAAAGGAGAATGTTGACCTTGTGCAGAGGATTGAATGTAAGTTCCCAAAGACTTTAAAAAGTGCAAAACTAGCAGGAATCCCTAGTCTCACAAATCATGAGATTACAGCAAGAAGGTAATCTCTTCCCCTTTAAGCTTCTATAACTATATAATCAAATCATATACCCTGAGACAGTGTTCTTCATAGGGTTGAATGTTGACGTGAAAACCAAAACATCACCCTTTGCTTGCTCTATAGCCTGTTCTTCACTGAGTCCGACTACAGAAAGAGGTGGTATGCTGCGAAGTAACAGAAGACACAAATTATTTACTGAAAAAAAAAGAAAAAGAAGACACTACTAAAAATACTATAAAGAGATTCCAAAGAAAATGACAAAGTTGGTGCATAAAACTATTAAATGATATAATTGGGAAAAAAAACCTTCGGCATGCATGAGAAACAATTCTGACAAGATACTGATAAATGGTTTCAACGTTACATTTTTTGTACGGTACAAAATTGTTGGTCGCAAAAAGATTGAGAGTGATACAAACAAAGTGAAACCCAGAAGATAGAGACATATAGTACCAACAAAACAACAGGTTGTCTGATAGATTTACAAGGGCGTAAATTTTTTTTAGGAATCGGGTTTTAAAAAAAAAACTGTGAGAGACTAAGGATTTTAGAACAGAAAATCTCAAGTAGCCAGTGCATAGCAATCCAACATTGACAAAAAAAAAAAAAATACGTGACACGGAAACTCTTTAGTAACTTGTCAACTCAAGCCAAGGTAATATGTTAGATCTTCCACAAGCTCTGAATATAGATACAAATACCAGAATTGCACCAAGAACAATTTTAAAACTATAGAACCGTCACTCTATAGACAGATATTCTCATGGTTGAGGTATGTTAGACAAGTACTAGAAGGGCAGAAACTGTACCAGAACACGGCACAAGGTATATTGCTATAGTCTGGTTTGCAAGGCTGCCCACCAAAAGCAGTTTTCTGCAGGCAACACAAAGGAGTGGACACGTTGAGAAAAATGAAATTACTTAAGTACATAACAAGAGATATCGCATTGTTGAGTTCATAAGAAAAGGAATGAAAACTCAAAATTCATAACCACTGAAGGTCCAAGTGAGAACGCACTGCAAAAAGGGTTCCCTCCATTAAAGCCACAGGAGTAAGATTCATTCTATTTGTTACATCACCAATGGCCCATATGCTTGGTATGTTTGTGCGAGAATACTCATCAACCTGAAAAAGACAATGAGAAGGATGGGACACCTCAAAGACATTTAAATTTGAATAATTGAATGGAACAAGCCATCTTTTCACAAGCAAAACATTTGTTCATTGTGTTGCGAACAAATGGAAGGAGAATAAGAAGTTTGCAAACACTACAGGCGAACCCAAAACAAACCACCTAGTTACATGAGAAAGACCAGAATCATGTAACAAGCGCCTTTGCACACTATGAATGGCAGCAAATGCCTTCAAAGCAAAACCATTTAAATGACTATGGTGACCTACATGAATTGCACACAGCGTTCTGTTTGGGGGAAAAAAAAACAACACATGCAGAGAGCATATATAATAGAATAATACAGGGGAGACAAGAGGACAAAGGAGCATAAAGACCAACTATCATAGCCAACATAACAGCTGGTAACGACCCTCCACCCACAAATAATGGAAGCTTAAGGGTCAAGCTATAGGATTAAAAATATACAACACTAAAATAAGACACTATAGAGGAAAACATTTCCGTGTTGCCCACAAGTTCCGCACCACTGTCAATTAGTGATAGGAAATGAAGCCTCAAATAGCCTATGTACAAACTTCAGCTAAATATCTCTGATTCGAATAGCTCTTAAGCCAGTTCAGTTCCCTCTACAAACTGTTGAAATCGACAACATGAAAAAACCAAAAAGAAAAAGTTGGGACCTTTATGGCTCCTGTCTTGTCAAGCTCAACACCTACAGCTTCCAGATTCAACCTCTTTGTGTTAGGAACACGACCTGTAATAAACAAGAAAACTTCACTATCTCAAAAGCTTGATTGCCAAATTGCACCATAAAAGAAAATGTGCACTTTGCAACAAGCGACCAGCAAATACATAAATTGATACAGAACATGACTCTGACCAAGACTCAAAATCGATTTTAGTCAATGTGTCTTGTCCTTCGTAGGTTGACGACTTAACATGTAAATCAACGATAAGTAATAATTCCTCAATGCTTGTAACAAGAGCGAAGTTTCGGAATTACCGGTGGCAAAGAGTACAACATCAGCCATTATTTCTTCACCATGATCTGTGACAACTTTTATCCCCTCTTCTGTTTTGACCAACTAAACAATAAAACTCTTATCAGAGCCAGGTTGTCAGAAAGAAAAATAAGGAAATTAATCACCATGCAAATAACAAAACTCCTAAAAAAAAATGAAAAACCTCTGTCAAATTTGTCCTGGGGTGCAAATTAATTCCCCTGCCTTCCAGATTCCTTGCAACCACAGCTCTCATTTCATCATCAAAACCTCTGCATCAATTATTTGGAGAGCACAACCTTAAGGACACAACGGCATAATTCAATGAAAGTGGTATTGACCAAGAAATTCATAGCTAAAGCTGTTCTCTGGAAATAATAAGCAACCGCATTGGTGTGATATACTTGGATTCAACATAAAAGTAATCTATGTCGCAACAAATTCATATATAACCCGATATGTAAACCGTAAAGACTTTCTATGACAGAAAACAGAAACAATGAGGAAAACAACACCCCCCCCTCCCCGAAAAAGAAAAAAAAAATCAAGTTAGGCAGGAAGCATATAAAACGTACTGGAAGTAATATGAGTCATTGGAAGCACTGATGACCCAAGTAGGCTTCTACATCTATCCCATTACTAAAGTGAATCTGTCAATAGAGATTTCCGATCACAAAAAGTATCAAAAGTGATTGTAAACAGACTACATTAAATCCTATTTTTGAACTGGCTAAAATGGTTGACACTCGACCATGATTAAAAATGCCGTAATCAAGGGCAATTTTAAAATATTCTCGAAAATTAGATTTAATTTTAGACTATTATGAATATTATTAATAATAGCTTTTTATAATCTTAATAATCTTAGTTTGATTTAGTAAAAAATAGATTAATTTATATTCTCATTTCTTAATTTCGTGTGAGTATTATAGTGGCCTAAATAAAGGAAACAAAATGATTCATATACTTTTACTCTTTTAAGCTAGAATAATTTTAACGTACGAATGTATTATATTGGAAATCAAAAACTTTATGATATAAAAATGAGTTCAAGTGTATATAAAAATCTGTCTATTAAGTCGGCCCCCCTCTGGCCAAAATCCTGGCTCTGCCACTGGCAGTAATAGTCTTCTATGTTAACCCAACATCAGTTCAACAAAGCTTGGCAACTATTCCAGTTGTTCAGATGCTATAGCTTCATTCTTCAGAGTTTGATCTTGATGTGGTTTTATTTCTCATTGACACATTCTATGTGCAATACAAACGAGCTTGTAGTTAAAGTTCCATAGTTCCAAATCTTAGTTGAAGATGTCAAATGTTTTGGCCAAAAAATTGCAATAAGTACACAGGCTTTTCAAACTTTACAAATTCCGGTACATATTTAAATAAAGTGTAGCCTGGAGGTAAGTTAAAGGATGCACGAAGGAGATCCAAGGTAGCTTCATAGGATCATCTTAACATTATGGTAATCCGAATTTGTTTGTCCACTTTTTGACTTTTAGGGTCCTAAAAATCAAAATGTTTGTCTATTTGAACAGATTCATGAAACAAAATTTTATACAATTCGCTAGTTGCCCCTTCGCTTTTGAATTAAAGAGTCCAAGTCTAAATTTGATGTGCAAATTCTAGAAAGTTGAAGCTTTAAAAGTGTAATGATTGTGTCTCCTTAAAAAGTTGGATTCCTCAAACTGGGATGAAGGGAGTAATAGAAAAGCCCAGATCAAGCCATCCAAGCTTTTAGGCAATAACAAGGCAGCTACATGTTTAAGCTTCTTCGACTAGATCTACAACAATAAATAATTCACCTATGTCCATAAGGAAAAGTATAGTTTCTTCTATTCCAGCAAAGAAGTGTGGTGTCATCTCTATCCTCAAAGGGTGATTGCCATTTGTCACCATAAAATCCAAGAAGCAAAGGAGAAATTTACATGTTCACAACAAGCACGGGTTCCAAAGACAGAACTGCCCCAAATCTAATCTACTTTATAAAAGAAAATTTTCAAGTATAGCATATTGGGTACACCCATGAACTATAACCTAGCATTTTTCTCCCCCTCTCCTTTTGGGCATTCGTAGGTTTCTATCTGTGCGCATTATTCCCAAACTTCACAATATGGGTCCAGCAAAAAATTCATTATTCACTGAACAATAATTTTGGAACAACTAAAAGGAATGCCAACAGGAAACCAAAATTGATAACTTAAACTATAACCTCAATGGAAGTTCCTTTCTGAAACATAAATCCACTGTACAACCCATCCCGCGCCATATTGAAGCGAACTCAACAGCGATGTACCTAAACAAGAGAAAAACCAAGTCATCTAACAGACATAAGCATGCCAAGAGAAATTAATACAACAGGATGGTAAAGATAGAGACAAACCCTCCCCCAAGTACGACTGCACGCTTAGGTAACTCATCCAAGCTCAAGGCTTCATCAGAGGTTATAGCTAACTCCTACAATGCAACAAGAAAACATAGTAACAACACTAACTAGAACAGAATAGGAAAATAACATAGTACTGACGATGGAACCTTCAAGATAAAATTGGAAAATTACCTGCCCTGGAATAGCTGGTCGTTGAGCCCTACCACCGGTTGCAATGAGTATGTGTTTTGCTGAATAGCATATTTTGGTTCCATCCAGTTGTGTCAGCTCGACTTCATTAGGACCAACTATCTTTCCCTCTCCCTCATACAATTTAACCCCAGCATTTGAGAGTAGGCGCTTGTAGATCCCATTTAATCTGATTATTTCTTCTGTCTGCAACATTCACAGAAAATAAAGTTGAAAGACTAATAGTACATCATGTATAAAAGCAAAATACAAAATCCAACACTGACCTTCTTCTGCAAGAGCTTTTTCCAATTGAAATCAATTTTTTCATTCAATTCCCACCCATAATTTCTGGCATCCTACAAAACCAAAACAATCATTGCATCAAACCTCATCAGATAACCACATAGCGAAAATTTTGTTTCCTGCATTCTTGTACAAAATCACATTATTCTGAACCAAAACAAAAACAGTCAACTGGAATAACTTGGAAAGCATAACCATTTCAGTGGACAGTGCATCCTTAATGAGGTAACTTTCAAGGACGTAGAATCATATAAGAAAAACAGGGAACAAGACTACTACAATCAAAACCCATAACATCCATTCTGAGCCTGGTAGGAAAGGTTTCAACCTAAATACATCCAACCTAATTCCGGGCACCATTTAACATAGAACGTCACCATCACACATGCTAGGAGTATCGGGTGACAGTATCTCCAAATTAGCAAATTTTCGACGTAGACCTATGCACCATCAATTACACAATCAGGGGTAGTAGGAAGGGGAAAACAGGCACAGACTTAACCCATGTCACATTACTGAAACCCAAGATTCTGCATAGTAATTAAATCCAGATCACTACTAAACGAACTGTCATACCAGTCGAACCCAGAAGTTGTATATCTCACATGAGATGAACTTCAGTGTTTGGGAAAACGGAATTGGTTTAGAATATAAAAGGGCTTCAAAGAGGAAAAGCTGACCAAAGAGCCAGCACTGTCAACTACAATCTTCACCAACTTGTATCATTTCATCCACGTATAAACTAGATACCATGAACTCACCTCAAGTTCTGGCCCAAAAGATGCCCCATAAACCAAAATCTTCTTTGGGACACAACCCCGAATGACACACCTGTAACATATGAAAGACATCAAAGGTAGTAAGCAGTTTCAGTTTCAATTTTTGTTTTAAATAAAATAATAATAATACTAATCTAGCATCTACACTGCATACTCTGGATGGTGGTCAATTTAAGTACCAAACCACCACCTGTCTAACAGACACCCTAGTGGTCACCATACTTGGATGGTGACTCTTACCACCTAAAGTCACCAAATTCATTAATTGGAAAAAATGAAAGCAGAAACTACAGAAATGCATCTCATATGTAATAATTACAATGGTAAAACGATATGCCAAAGTTAAAACGGGAAAGGGCATTAGTGAATAGACTAATCCAGGTATTGTCTTGTGAAACTTACGTTCCGCCAACTCCTCCATTAACTTCTGAGCTGATTGGATGAAATGGAAGCTCGCAAATTCCAACCTTGCACACGATTTTGTTCTTTAGTAAATACATACTTAAAAAAAAGGATAAAAAGCACCCCCAAAACAGGGAACAGAAACATGGATTAAGCAACCATGTAACCAAACTGCAAAAAACGTTGAGAAAAGCTATAATCAATGTTAGAACACTCAGGGGAACTGTCTCCTATGAAGAATTCATGGGGGAAGCCATCGGTCAAGTAAGATCTTATGAAAGCTAATGACATCATATTTTAATTGTTGTTCTTCAACATAAAACATGATACACTCCCCGTGAAATTTTCCATGACTGATCAACTAACAACATAAAAATCAGACCAAGGCTTTGTCCACTTCTATCAACAACAGATAAAAACAACAGCATGCAAATGCAAGAAATTATAGCCAGTGGCTTTAACTAGTTATACCAGCATTGATTTCTCTTTCAAACTATATATGGCTACTTGCACCGACGGTCCGACCACATGACAATTTGTTTTCTTGAAGCTTTTCTAACTCAACAAGTCATCACAACCACATGCAAAAATATAGCGGCACAATAGTGTTCTTTTGCATTTATATGTCCTTTGTTTGTCATCCATAGGCGGAACCTCTTCATTGGTGCAGAAACAAAATAAATAAACTCTTCTACAGGTACATTTCCTATGAAAATCGAAGTAGAACCAAGTTAGACTAGATACGAAGACAGGCAGGGCCCCTTTGTGTTGGTAGGATGGACACAGATAGATCACCCTTTTTCTTCTTTATCGTGAACAAGGTTTAATAAAAAAAAATACAAGACTAAGGCTTACACATCCTAGGCTATTTAACAAACGCAGACGAAAATTACACAGGTAGTTGAGAGTTGGATTCAAAGAGGACCTATGATAAATACATGCATGAAATTTACCTTGGCTCCGAATTGAGCTGAGAATCTGGATGCACGAACACCACCACTTCCGGCCCCTATCACAAACAAATCGAAGTCGTAGTGTGGTTCCTCTTGGTTAGATTTTTCCAGCTCCCCATCAATTAGCATCTTCCTCGCCATGATAAGTAAACTAAAACCAAAAAAGCCAAAAAAAATTAGCAAGAACCAATATAACATCCACATAACTAATTTTCACGTGGCTGCTGAGCAAACGTAGGAAAGCAAAAAGTAATACATGGGGTTCTGATGTTCCTGAAAACTCTTACTTCCTAAAACACATACGGAAGTTTTGAATATTCTGCCTTCAATAGCTCAGTACTAAATAATTGACCAAAATGATTCATTTTCTCCCATAGATAAAAAGGAATTGGATCCTCCCCAGTAACTCTTAGGGACAAGATGGTCCAGTCCGGCCCATAAGTGGACCCTTTCCCAGACTTACTTCAGTGATTGGAACCGTTCACTTTTTAGACCTCCTCGAGAAAATCAGCCCCGCCAAAACTTATGCTTATCGTACATCGGTTGATAACTTGATATGTTTCAAAACAAAATTTATGTAGGGAAAAATAGAAAACAATAACGCCTGAAATACTGAATCGGAACCCTATTCAGAAAACATATCAAAACATATCCGACGAACATGAATTGTTCTCGATGAGGTCTAAAAGATAAATGGTTAAGACCATCGAAGTGGGCCTGAAAAAGGGCCCACAAATGGGCCAGACAGGACCATTTGAGGGACCGTAGAGGCTTCCACTCCACACAAAAAATATTTCCATTTCCCACAGATTCTAAGCAATCAAATGCAGAAATTAACCAAGTTAAATCAAAATGGATCGTAAATGACAGAAGTAATCAATAGTGATCTGATGTTGAAAAACTCTAAACCCACAAAACCAACATAGAAGCTTGGAATATTCAACCTTCAAAAGGCTCAAACAAAGCACAACCGACCCATTTGAATCGATCAAACCAAGCAAAGAATCAAGTTAAGTGGCAATATATATGGGAATTAACGGCAAAACCTTAACCCAGAAAAATTAAATGGAAATGGGTTGTTTAGAGTACCTCTGTGAACGTGAAGATCAACTTTCTTATTCTTCAATGATTTTTCTAACCCTTTTCTGAGTCTCTGGTTATGACGAGAGGGGTTACGTAGAAAAGAATGGTTGATGAAAGAAACAGCCACGACAGAGTTTGAACAAAGTGGGGCAGCTATATGTATATGCACATACGTCGGTGAGATGTAGAGAGAGAAAGAGAGGAATAGAGTCCACCTTTAGGGTTCAATACGGAGAGAGAGAGAGAGAGAGAGAGAGAGAGCGCGCAAGGGGTGGGGTTCTGAAAGGAAGGTATGGGGAAAACGAAGAAGATGGGTTTTTTGGGTATTTCACACGTGTACTGAGAATATAGGGGGGAACGACGGCCACAGGGAATCACAAAAATTTTTAAATTTTCCTCTCTCGTTATTTTTTAGTTTGGAGATAAATTTAGAAATAAAATAAAATTGTGCACAATATAATTTTTCTTCTATTTTTTCCTACTATTCTTTTATCTCGTTTTCCTCAAGTTCCAAAAACAATGTTAGTGCGTATAGCCACTGTAGTAAAAGACATTCTCAATACCAATATACAAAGGCTCTTCTACATTAATGATATTTGATAGAAAAAACAATAGGTGAGAAAAACAAATAATAGAAGTAAATTTTATTCTACCAATTTAATTTTGATGGGATCTTCGAATTTAAATATCACTGCATTATCTGTATATATTATTGTCATTTTAATTTTTTCATTTCAACCTTAACCTTAGTCAACTATTTTCAGGGAGAAACTTTTATGTATATCGGAGATACCACCCTCCTTGGTATCCCCTTCGGTCCATTTCGTATTTTTTAGGCCATTTTTTTGATCATATTTGGATGATCGGCTCCGTTCATTTTGTAGAGTTTGACAAGAATCTTATTAATACCAAAAATTGTATTCATTGAACTTTAATAGGTACATGATCGGCACACGTGAAAATTGAAGAAAATTAAAATTGGGTCAAAAAACACACTGAATTGGAACCCAATTTTGATTTTTTTTTCCCCTATTTTCATGTGTGCCGATCATGTTCCAAATAAAGTTTGATGAACACGGTTTTTAATACGATTAAGGTTCTCGTTGAACTCGACAAAATGAACGGATCCAATCATCAAAATGTGATCGGAAAATGGCCGAAAAATGTGAAACGGACCGGAAAAAGTTTCTCATTTTTAAGAGTAATACTAGTTATTAAGATTCCATTGAATGTTTCCATATTACAAAACCAAAAAAAAAAAAAAAACTAACCAATAGGTCCCATACATCATACTATAGATTTACCCCCCCAAAAAAAAAAATTTACATCATACTATATATAATTCTAGTTCTAAAATCAATAAGATATTCCATAACCATAATTAGAA
Source organism: Rhododendron vialii (assembly GCF_030253575.1). Taxonomy (NCBI): domain Eukaryota; kingdom Viridiplantae; phylum Streptophyta; class Magnoliopsida; order Ericales; family Ericaceae; genus Rhododendron; species Rhododendron vialii. The sequence goes on along the minus strand of NC_080558.1, from coordinate 7,170,059 downwards.
ATTCCAACATTATTTTTATTTCCATCTCTCAAGAAGAAAAGTACACTGACGAGGAATATTTTCCATCCATTAGAAAAGGAAACCACACCTAGTATAAGCTAGAAAAAGAGGCCACATGAAGCCACATTCCGTTAAACGAAATGAGTAAATATTTTTATTTTTAAATAAAAAATAATGTATTACAAGAAAATGATCTGTTTTGTAAAATAAAAAATAAATACTTACAAATAAGAAATTTAACGGAACGGGACCAGACTTGAGACTTGGGAGAGCCCTCTGTTCATGTTAGTGTAGTAGTAGTTTTTTCTCTTCTTTTTTCGAAATCGTGTGTAGTAGTAGTAGTTCATTTTAGTATTTTTTATAGAGTGTTCTTTAGCACTTTGTAATCCTATTTAAATCTATTGAACACGTCAACGTTGCATTTAAGCCGTGCAAGTGTGTGAGTATAGTTTTCCCGGACCCGGGATACTGTTGAGTGGCCGATTCGATCGTTCATCTCGGCACGGACGACTCGGATCGAATCTAAGGGCATACAAATTGCATACAAATTTATCCCGTCCATTGATCGGTTAAGATCCGAGTCGTCGATTGCCAAGATAACTGCACCACTTTTCTTTTCCATGTGATTCTAATAAATCCTGCCATGTGATTCTAATAAATCAAAGTAGTGGATGACAAATTGCGTGCTCATTCCCACCACCATCTTTGACTTGGCAACCATAGAAGGCAAAATCGAGTACGATCCTGTTAAAATGGTTTGATGCCTAAATGAAAATGTTCAAGTTCTATACTTGGAGGTGATAATTTCAATGGTCAATATACAACCACCTAAATCCAAAAGCCAAATTTATAAGCACAAAAAATATCCAAAAAAAATATCTATGAAGTTCTTCTTTATTGTCAAAAAAAAATCCAAAAGCCAACACTTGATTTTGTTCAATCCTTTAACCGCTGCAGGCTTGCCCAGATGGTTAGAATTTAGACCAGCATTAGGAGATCTTGAGTTCGGACCTTACTATATGCAAGGTACTCACAACTCTTTATTGTGGAGGTCGTGGACTCACGCTGTCGGGGTGATCCTTGAACCCCAACAGCTCCAAGGGGCTTGGCAACGTGGGCTTGAACGATTGTTCTGCATGAGATCGCATGTTCCGATTTTACAGAGGTCAAACATTTCAAACCCCTGGAGCCATTAGAGGAGTTGTCCGATTGTGAACTTTAGGGTTCCGAAATTAGTCGAGATGTGCACCAGTTGATCGGTTATTAAAAAAAAGAAGAGAAATAAGAGGTCCCATTATTTGTGCGGTGAAAGGGAATCGATGAGACGAAATCTGGGGACCATTCGGGCTGTGGTCCAATGGGTCTTGTTGCCATGGTTGTGTCTTCATCAATTGTGGAATAGGAATCAGCTTTTCCTTTTTCAGAAATTGATAACAGAAAGAAGACAATAATACTCAAACTCTGAAAAGATCACACTCTCCCATAAAGCTCACCATCGGTCTCATTTTGATGATCCGAACATTTCAAGGGATACGTTCGAACGGGTAAAACATTCATAAACAAAATTAGCTCAATCGGAACCTAGACCGACAAAATAATGGTTTCAATCATCGTGATAGTACGTTCTGATGCCCGTTCTGTTTGGTTCAAAGAGAAGCGCGAGCCGTTCGCATTACCTGATCAGAAGGTGTGTGTGGCAATAGAAGCACAAAAAGGGACAGGAGAGGTACCAAATCAGATGCACCTTAACAAAATTTTGGAAATCTGAAACTCAAGGTCCTTGACAAATAAGAAATGTTTCCTGAAAAATTCTTCCATTTCCTTACCAACCAAATCACTCAAACTAAGGCAAAGAAATACCACAACTACAATGAATTCAAGCCTCCTTTTACTGGACCATTTTTTTTTCTATTGAGCATCATGTAATGGGGGCCATGGAGGGCAAAGAGACAGAGTGGAAGATTTGGACTATTCAAAAAACTTGTAAACAAAAGGCTTATGCGATGTAACGATCCACATGGATTAATGGAGAGGACGGAGGTTCTTCCCTTTTAATGCACCGATCCCAACTTCAGGAAACAAGAAAAAGACACAGAAAAAACAAAAGCTATTGACACAGCAACAGTAAAAGACCAGTCACCGGACTCGCCACCTTTCTTCAGGCCTACATGAGAGTAGTTACTGTTGACTACATGAGAGTAGTTACTGTTGAGATGGTTTTTGAAAAGCCGGAGCCTGTTATTGGAAAACAGCCTGTTATTGGAAAACAAAGGATGCATAAGGATCGCTAGCCGCGAACATGCAAGTTATCTCGGAACCAACGCTTGCAAGAGATCTGGATTCTGTACTAGTAGTAGAAATATAATCAATCGACTGGGAAAGCTCAAAGCCGAACTCAAGTTCATAGTAAAGTACAACATCATATGAATGAAAATGTTATCAGGAGACTAGGATGAGACCAGCATTAAAAATCTTTATGGCCTATGGGATCAGATTAATGGATTTGCTCTTAAGGCCGCACCTCAGATAGGAATTATTTGGTTGGCAGTCTGCTGTAGTTTCATTTGTCTTAGATACTTAAGATTGGCATTGGTGACCAAAGATTGAGCAGAACTTAACCAACTTGAATGTCATATCCAAATGGTGCATGCATAGAGGCATAACAAGAAAAGGCCCCGTCTCTCCTATTCTTATTTGCTGATATCCTATCGTTTTCTAGCAATATAAGGTTTGTTGCTAAAGGAGGAAAGAAAGTAACAAAACAATGTTTGTATCGCTTTAATAACCTCTCGAACTCTAGGCCAATGGGCTCTAGTCCAGTTGGCATCTCTTGGCCCTCCCCATGTGGGAGGCCGGGGTACGAGATCCGTCGTGGGCATTTGGGATTCAGAGCTATGGATAGCCTTTGAAACCCATTGTGGACTAACCTACTAACTCCCCGCTAATCCCCGCTGACGTATACAAAAATTGAAAAAAAAAAGAAGAAAAACCTCTCAAACTCTAGTTTCTTGATAAACAGGATTGTGAAACTGCTGCTCCTGCATTCAAATGTATCCATCCATATTGAATCATTGATTGCTATCATGATTTAAACGGTCATGATTGTGTGAGATAAAGGATATAAGGAGGAAGAATATGGGCCTACCATTATTGAAGGAATGGTGCACGAAGTTCATAGTCCTGTTTACAAGAAAGAATTAAGACATCTTCTGGGACCATTTCATTCACCACTCCAGCTTCCTGTACTCGACCAATCAGAAAAAATTCAAAACTTCATAAAATGTATAACTCATCCATAGAGTTAGCAAGTATGAAAACACATGGTGTACAACCGTAATAGTAACAAATCCACAGGTAGTATAGTTGAACACTTCATTCAGAGTTCGTTTTTGACGGTGTAACATCATTCCATAAACCAAAACTTTTGGAATGTTTCTAGTAGTCATGCAAATTCATTCAGTATCAAAATCTAACTTGACCAAATTAGCATCCTACTTTGATCCTCAGTGGCGTCTTCCAATTCAATCCAGATGAGAGAGAGAGAGAGAGAGAGAGAGAGAGAGAGAGAGAGAGAGAGAGAGAGAGAGAGAGAGAGAGAGAGAGATGAAGATGTGAGGACCGAATATGGTTACCAGATTAAGTTTCAAATGACTGAGTTTCCAAATCACGATCTTCATCCATTTGAAGTTGTTACAGAAGCCGATCCTTCACATGATTGGTGCCATGGAAACGACAATGAATCATTTTTGTCAATTTTGTGATTGTGTCAATCATAATGCTAATTTTTCTGTATTTATTTGCTCAAAAAGTAACAATGATTCTACGACCCTTTTGGGAAGCAGCAAACGGATTATGCATACTCTCAAGTGTTGGTACAGGAATTCCATACAAACATAGATGCAAGCAATGCCTCTAGAAGGGGATGTTGTCTGGCATGCTCAAGCCAATTCCCATTTCCTTTTTGGCATCCCTCAGGTTGTAATTCTTGTCATTGATAAAACAGCTTGCTTGGCCACAAATATCAAGCCATAATTGTGTCACTACTAGTTTACCAAGAGCAATGGATTCCAACATATCCCTGTCTGCCCAAATCTATCAGCTATAAATTGTGTAGCATTTGAAGAACATGATGCTATAGAGCTACCTAGTCATGCCAAAATTTGTGAGGAAAAAATAGCTTCAGTGAAGGAAAAATCTAAAGCTGACATTTTGCCGATTTGGGAGCAGAAAAGTGACAAAAGAAAAAAGAAGATGGAAACCATTTTTTGCTGTTTAATTCTATCATAATCCAAGTTTTTGTAGAAAAAAGACACGGACGTTTGCCATGCCTCTTCGCTGTCTCATATCTTTTGATCTAACAAATTGTAGTGATTAAGCTCTTTCATTAGGAGGAATCTGGAAAGCTGTCTAGTTAACAGTATTACCAAAAGGCTCAGTACTTCGATACTAGTTGGCTTCATTGCCAATCCAAACTTTGAGACATTTGAGAAATCTGTTAAATTTTCACGAACGGGGGCCATGGGAGTGGCTATGAACCAATACGATTCAATTTCAAATGCAACCATTCTTGATTCGGGTCCTTTCTGTTTCACAAAAGAAAGTGGGGAAAAAGAAACATAATGCGTTATCTTTGACCATAACAATGCTAAGTCCTTCAATTGTAGACGACTTCTACGAATCTTCAATAATTTCTTCCATGCTTTCCACCAGCAGGAAGGAAAAGATCAAGATTATGTGAATTGAGCATCTTTCCCTGAACATATTCCAGCTAAGGAATATGTCAAACAATGCTAAATGCTTCCAAGGTATATTGCTGAAATGATTTCTCTACCCGGCCTATCATTCTTTCAACAACCAAAAGAAAAAGACTGAAAGAGTCAAATTTATGAAGAAGAATCAAAAACAGAAACGCTGCACATTGGAAGAACGACACAAGTTGTCAAGGCTACAAATAGGTAACACTATGGCTTCTCTCATATAACACTCTCCCGTACTACACATGCGCATGTGAATCATAACTACTTCAAATACTCGCTATCGATAGCTAACCAATAGATTGGCTGTTGGAACGAAATACGGTGATAAATGAGCACCCTATTTGCCTAGAATGTACTGGCAGAACTCCATCAATAATTTGAATTTTAAAAATTCAGCATCCGATAGAGTGCCTTGCAATTTTCCCACCTTAAACACCATCGATCACCACTCTAAAATGCAAACTCAACGTGATGAAACCATCGAAGGCAAACGTATCAGGACACCGTAAAAAAGCTACTTTAAAGTACATTCGTATATAGCCCTAATCACGCCGAACCATAGTGGGCGATTTTGAATGAAAAGTGGAGTAACAGTACTACTGATCTTCTCTTCGGAAGAAGAGAAATCAATAGCGGGTGGCTTTCGATTTTGCTGTTCTTGACAACTTGTGTCAAATTTGCCGTTCTTAACCCCTAAAAAGAGAGTCAAATTTGTAGCCTTGACAACTTGTGTCATTCTTCCAATGTGCAGTGTTCTTGTTTTCTATTCTTCTTCTTCTTCTTCTTCATGATATTCTCATTTTCTTCAAGAACTTCCAGTTAGTTTTGTCATTTGTTCAATCGAGTTCCAACCTAACTCCACGGGAAAAGTCTTTATCCCATAATACTAACAAAAAAGACCAAAAAAACTTCAGAACATACCCATCACCCAACCATAGAAGACTATTCTGCATAGCAAAAGTTACCTCTCAAAAAACCTTTCTTGAACTCATTTCCTAGTTATCTGAGCATCCAAACATGGCCACTAGTGAAACTACCTGCAAGTTCCTCAAGTTTGAAGAACCTATGGCCAGTGGTGCAAGAAGGAATCAAGAAACTTGTAGAGCACTTAGAAGAAGTTCGTAGCGATCAATTCATTTGTCTGTTGTCAGGTATTGCCATTCTTGAGGGAAAAACCATAGGCCGAAAAATGGGTTTCCTTCAGAAGCCAATACGTCAAACAGGTGGGAGGCATAAAACTTGCATCAATTTCTAAAACTGTTAAATCCATACAAAATCAAAAAACCTGCAAAGTTTTAGTTTAAGAATATTGTACGTACCTCACATTCTTGGCTTCAGATGCGGGTCGGGTCTGTAGAGAGAGAAGGGTGAGAGAGAGAGAGAGAGAGAGAGAGAGAGAGAGAGAGAGAGAGAGACGATGGATTTGCAACTGTTATAACGAACTGCGACCAAAAAGCCTACGAGAAAAACCAGTTTTTTGAGGTTGCAATCAAGTGTGCTTAGCTTTCTTTTCTTCAATTTCTTTCGAGATATATCTTCTTCGATTAAATAGCAATAGGTACTCGATCGACTTGATATCTCACAAAATTATTCTAATTAACAAGTTATACAATGCATCATTTACCCAAAAACAAGTTATACAATGCATCATTTACCCAAAAACAAGTTATACAATGCCGACGAATTGGATCATCAAATTGATTCCAAAGTAAGATTGAAAATTGCCAAAAACAGCAGAGAAACCTCCTACCGGATTGTAATCAAACTCACCTTCTATAAGGGTTGTGATCAAGTGTGCTCAGCTCAATTTTTTTTGAAATATATCTTTTCCGATTAAATACATTAGGAACTCGATCAACTTGATATTTTACTAAACCATTATAATCAACAATTTCTACAATTTGGACGAATCGGATCATTAAATTAGCTCCTAAATAAGTTTGAAAATTGCCAAAAAGGGGAGAAGCTTTCTTTTTGACATTTCGCAGATTGAAGATGAGAAGTCTTGCCAATATCAAACTCGCGTTTCATACACCCGCGTTATGTATTTACCGACTTTTTTTAATTCTTCCTAAAACCGTGTATCCCGAACACGATTTCGGCATGGCAGAGTCGCCAACACGAAACTTGCATTCACGGAGCACGCTTTCCTCAGAACATGTATAAATACTCCTTTTTTTGATTAACAAAACATGTATAAATTTTGTGTTTAAAGATTTTCCTCCTCGATTCACTCCCTTGATCCATGCTTGCTCAGAATTCCATAATTCAAACGAGTCCTCAGTTGATTTTCACAAATGCAATATCAAGGCCTTGGCCTTCCCCCCATGGCTTTATCCTCCCCACGGCGGTCAAGGCAGTGGACGGCAGGTTCATGGCATTGGGTCGGACTCCGGGCTCAATTCAGATCCCTTTGTTTAGTCGTCCTTGGTTAGTATGTTTGTTTAGTCGTCCTTGGTTAGTATGTATGTCAAATGCAGTGAATTAAAGGATGCCCGTACACTGCTCGATGTAATGTCTGAATCAGACGAGGTTTTTTGCAGTGCTTTAGTTTCGGGGAATGCTCGGCTAGCCAGCAGCCACTAGGACATGTAAGTGAGGCAAAAGAGGTCTTTGAGGACATGGAGAACAAAGGACTGCCGACTTGTAATTGATAAATTGTGAACTCATTCCGATTTTGTTTCCTGATCGGAACGGTTCAAATTGTAGATCTTGTCAAGAAGATAAACTTTGTGGAAGATCGTTCTAATCGAATGTTGATCAGTACATAATCGGAGACGATAGGAGTGAATTTATCTTTATTAAAATAGTTTTGGCCATACTGGATCAAACCCCATTTTAAATATGGGGGGGCTACGAAACGAGATTTTTCTATCACTCACGGGTAATGAAATTTCTGCTCCTTTGCAATTCAGGTACGTAATTAAGCTTTTGTTATTGACATATTCCTTCGGTAGGACCCTTTGCACTCGCTCTCAATCCTCGCTTTATGCTTGCGCTCTTGCGAATTGTTGTAGATTGGAATGTTTTTGGAAGACTCTTTCCTTCTCGTGCTTCTGCTCATGCAAGCGCCCGCGCATTATGTGACTCATAGGTTGCGAGCCCTGGTTTTTGGCAGAGATTACGGGATCTTAGAATGCAAAAGGTTGCTTTCAGATTAGAATGATTCCTTGGATATACCTTTCAACTTCCAGTTTTCCTTCAACATAAGTAATACTAGTAGAACAACGCAGAAGGAAAAACGTAGAGTAAAGCCTTAATGAATCAAGTGGTGAGGTGTATGAAACATTCAATATAGAATTGTGTCCTGATTTTGACTTACCAAAGAAAGATAGGGGAATATCCTGATTTTTTTTCCTGAAATTATACGTCCCTGCTCACCAGCTCGGACTTGAGAAAATTTTCCTGTTCTTTCTCAATTACCCAGAAGTATGTATTCATAAGTATGATGGATGGTACCTGAATTTCCGGCATATCACATTTTCCATTGGGACTTAGAAATAGCTTGATCGTTTCTAGCTATTTGTAACTTATGCTTGAGGAACCAAGGGGTAAATGCATTGCAAGAGCAGCCATAAACTTCTCCGCCTCTCTCCATGGCATCTGATTAATCAACCTGATACTCGGCTGCTCCTTGCAACTTTTTAAGCTTTGAATGCAGGAAATCCGAAATATTTGATAGCCTCCTATACAAGGTTTGATGTTTTATTTATCTTCACTTTGTTTTAACATGCCCGTATTTCACTGACATCTAATACACCGTGGAATGTAAAATGCCACAGTTTGTGCTTTTTCGTTTCCAAATTCCTTGTGTTGTATGTTGAGGTTTGGAGTGTGGATTATAATCATTGATGAAGAGGGTGATATGTTGAAAGAGTTGAGAAATGATTGTGGTGATGAGGTCCACAAGGCTGTAGCCAACTGATTGTTGGAAATCAACGACTGCAATCCAAGTGGGATGTATCCAGTTCCTGAAATATGGAATCCGAAGGAGGGAAGAAAAGCAAGTCTGAAAGAGATCATCAATTACGTAATGAAGCAGTGGAAGTCTAATAAGCATAAGAGGAAATCTGGCCAACAATCGCTTGGGCTCCCACAAATGAAGTATTATTCTTTCAGACTGTAAAGTCTATATATGCATCTATTTATGCATGTTAAAAATTTATGCTGCTGGTGCTATTGTCAAACCCTCCTTTCTTTTCTTGATACATATCCCACAATAAAAACCAGGAAAATCGAGTGCCTGTACATGGGAGCAGAAATATTTTGGTCCGGTTTAAGGCGTGTTGGCTTAAAATTGGTGACTCCCTAAAAGTTTTTAATTGTAAAGCAATATCCGCATCAGTTGTGAGTTGTCAATGTGGTACACTTCCACCAGGAAATAAAACAATTTCAGCTGGTTGAGCCAAGCTTCATAAGTTGTTCTCCTCCCGCTCTCACTTTTGTTTTCTCCATGTGAATCCTTGTCGACTGAATATTTACTATTGGACACCAAACTCGTGGCTGTCGACCAATTATATCATGATATACAAGGCTGTAGGGGGATATATAACAGTTCCTGTTACATTGATTTTAATGCATAACCCCCTGTTAGGCTGAACGGAAAAGAGACATTAGCAACCTACAACAAGAATGCATCGCGTCAACTAAACCAAAATTACTTCTGTTTGTTAGTATACAAGCACTTAAAAATATCATCTCCTTTGTTTCAAGGACTCTTTGAAATGTATGAATTTCCCGTGTTGGACACTCGAAAGGGTGTGGAATGTGACCTACACTTTACTTAGATGCTTACCTTGCAAACATATTTAGCGTTGTTAGTCTATTTCGAAACTATGTGTAAGGCTCTTATATGCATTAAGTTGCTTGGCTTCGTTGTGCTTTCTTGTTGTAGGATTTCAACGACACCTTCTGAAATTATACTTGATGATGGATGATAAGAAAAGGTGGGTGGGCGGAGCGATCATTTAGTTTATGCATTTTAATTTTGTGAGGACAATCTATTAAGTTATTTTCCTGCAGAAACATACCAGAGAGGGGTATTCTTCATATGTTATAGTAAATTTATTCATATGCATCGTACTGTGACCACTTTACACAACTATTACAGGTTTGGAAGTTGGAGTGAAAGTGAAGGTATTGTATTGTGTTTGAAATTTTCATTTGTAAGGTATTATGACATAGAAGGGTGGAAGCATGGGCCTTTTTTTTCTTTTTCTTTTTCTTTTTTGTTTTTGGTTTTTGGTTTGGGACGTAGTGTTAAGACACCCGATTTTGAAGTTCAAACCTCATTTGGTGTAGGTCACTGGCTGTCTGGTTACAGACTCAAGCCACACCGTCGCATTGGATAGCAAGTTGAGTAAGTTTAGGCTTCGTTTGTCTGTTATTGTTTCAGATGTAATGGATCAGGCCTTTGGCCCTTAATCAAGTTCTGTACTGAATATATCACCTGTTGTGCATGCTTTGAACAACTTCACGAGAAATACTAGATACGTTGGAATTCTTCAAAGTAAGTGTAATCAGAAGATTTTCTTGCCAAAGTATCTATATATTCATGTTTCCAAAAACGATGGTTTTCATGACCATAGGAGAACAAGAAACATATAGCTAGGCATCAGCAAATAGGACAACATTTCCTATGAGAGGCACCCCAAGACCAAAACGGTGGAACTTGTACCCAATAACCCCTAGCCAACCCCACGTTAGAACCTTTTGTTGGTTTGTGCCCTCCCAATTACATCCCCTTTAAAAGAAGAAAATGACAACCCCACAATGTACAAAATAATTCATAAGTATCATGAATTGAAACAGTCACACGGTTCAAATAGTTCATCACAGGGGTTTCAAACCCTGCCACCCTTTCTAATAATTAATGCTGGTAAGGATTTTTTATATGGGGAAGAAACACAATGCATTTCTGCGATGTGTTTTTCTTCATCCACCATTGGGTTTTTGATTTGAGTAGTTGCCAGCTCCAAACATAGGTGCAACTTCTTCTGGTGGCTCTTGCAACTTTGATTTCTACAAAGTCTTCTGATCCAAGTTTAGATAAGATGTTGGTACATCCATAAACTTGTCTGAGTATGTTGGTGATGGAGCTTTTGGTTCTTTGCAGCTTTAGTTTGTAGTCTTCTATCAAAGCTTTAGGCTTTTGAGTGCCTGAGTGGCATGGTCCATCCTTGGTTATTAACTTGACCATATCTGCTGATTCTATCTCCACTTCTACTCTCCTGTGAATCATTGGTTCTCTTTTAAACAACACGTGCAAAAATAATTTAAGATCTCTCTTATTTTCTTTTCCCTTAACAAATGGAAGATTCATATTTAGTGATAGTATGCATCAAGAATAATAACTTCACTTTGCTTTGGCTATTAAGTTCAAAGTTTGCCCTTCTACGAGACTATGACTGGTTTTGTTCTCGAAGACATTGTGGATAATACTAGATATCATTAGATTTCAAGGAATTCCAGATTCAGCAGCGAACACATTTGAGTATGGAGGTTCCTTGACTCGTTTTTTCAAAACCAATTCTCTTGAACGTACCTAAATCAAAACGTATGACAAAGCTGAGGGTTGGGTTTAGGGGTGGAGCTTAAGTTAAAACGTAGTACTTGTATACATAAAAGTACAAAGTATATTATCCTTGCAGAATCTGTTCTACCGGCACCCCTGCAATTTTAAAATCTCTCCCCACTGGATGAAGTTAAAAAATTCAAGTTTCGGCACCCACCCAAAACATAATTTTTGGCTCCGCCCCTAGTTGGGTTGTTATTAATTGGAAGCAATTGCAGTTTTAATCTATTTGTGATGGGAGGGGAACTGTAGCTTCAATGGTGGTCTCAACTAAGTTTTTTTGGGAGGTGACAAAAGCATAAGTTGCGACTGTATCTAATGAATTTAAAGAAAGGGAGGACCCAATCTTCCATTGGAATCTTACGATTTTGTACACTTTGTACAAGAACTGCTTTTATTACAGTTCCAAATTTTGTAGCTCATTCTAAGATCCTTACCTAAGAAGCATAGATACGGACACGAAACACGGATACGACATGACAAGGACATGCAGATATGTTATTTCTCTAAAATGTTAGGACACGGACACATTGAGGATACGTTCAATTATGTATCTAAATATATCTTTGTTTATATACATGAACATCAGTGCATGTTCCTAATTATATACTAATAGATCATAATATACGGCAAGTTATGTAGAATTTCGTTGACATGGGACACGAGAAAATCCTAGAAGAAATGGGCACGTTTAGGAATCCTCAAGTAATCCTTAACAATGTCATAGTTCGATATATTTTCTAGTCACATGTTAGCAATTGTCTAAGAAGTGTTGATCACAAATTTATTTCTTAGTTATAGATGCCAAAGAAGTGATGGACACGTTGTAGAAAGAGTGTCGGACATGTGTCCAAATTAAAATTTTCATTTTTTATTATGGACAGGAGAAAAAGAGTAATCTGACACGTGTCTGAGAGTGTCCGAGACTTCGAGGAGTGTCGGTGTTCGACACATATCCGACATGGACAAGCTTCCTTCTTTGAATTGTCCGTGCTTCTTAGATCCTTACTACTGGAGTCAATCATTTCCCTTCCGGAAGTGGATGAATAATGTAAGTTGTGATCTACAACCTTTGGAGTTGCAGTTTTTCTTTTCATTAGTTCATGGCTCTTAACTTATCAAATTATATCCCATCGGTGTAACTTCAGGCTTTGTTATTTTGATGGCTTTTAACAATGTTAAGCTTAGCAGTGGCGGAACTGCTAAGGGGTTGGGTGGGGCCAGGCCCCCCCACTTTTTTTTTTTTGTGTTCATTATTCCAACTGAAAATTCTAATAGAACTCTCCCGGTCAGAGAGCGTTTGGTTGGGGTTTCTTGAGACTGAGACTTACCAGTCACTTTAAATGTGTTTCTGCTTTATGGTTATTGGTAGTTATTCTTTTATAGTACTTGTTGAGTAAGGAATAGATTTTTTTTTGATTGAGGTTTTATGGAAATAAGCCACTTCCTAACAGTTATGGGAGGTTCATGGTGCAGGGATGGAATGCCCGTTTGGATGATGAAGTAGAAGAGGAAGTTGCTGGAGCACCTCCTAAGCCGAAGATGACAATGACTATGTCGAGGAAAATTAAGTTTGAGGAGTAAGTTGACGATGAAGTGGAGGTAGCAATTTGATTGCTTTAGACCGTGAAAGTTCTTGATACTGTGGAGGTCAGACAAGTAGGAGCTTTGCATAATTTATCCTTGCATTACCCTTTTTGTTTGTGATCATGCATTAACTACTTGCATAGTTGTTCTTTTGAGACATGTTTATCTTCGTGTAGGATGCAAATCGTACTAGCATGTCTAAGTTATGCAGTATCTAAGGTACGGGGAAGTTGATTAGTTTTCCCACCGATAGCACATGGTTCCCTTGGAAATCTTGGAAAACCTCTGAACTGACTGGAATATAGCTGTTGTTGAGGCATGAATTGAGATTGTGACTGATATGGACCTTGAGAAACAAACACTGATGAATCATTAGATTTCTCAATATCATCCTCATTGATTATTTGCATATCCTCTCCTTTCAACATTGTGACCAATTCATCAAAGCTAATGTTATCCCCTCTGGTTTGAATCACGATTGTGAAACCTGTAAAAATCTTTTGCTCAAACCACGTAAGGTATGAAGAATCAGTTCTTCATCTCCCATGGGGCCGGCTACCTGCTGCCTCTGTTTTCTGAGCATACTCTTTGATTGTATCAAGATAAACCTCCATCGTAGATGTTTGCTTACAATTGTACATCTTTTTATTTATTATTATTATTATTATTATTATTATTATAAGCTCTTATGCCTCTTATCCTTCAATTCATGAATATGAGACCGAGAAAGAGAAGTAATAAGTATCTATTCCTTTTTGTGTTGGTATTGGGGGATGGTGTTGTGCACATTCAGACCGTCCATCTCGGCAGTTAACGGTTCGGATTGCACAGTGTTGTGTGTAATCTCAACCAGCAATCCGGACCGTTGATTGTCGAGACAGGCTGTCAGGACGTGCACAGTATTGTGCACAACATGGTATCTAACATCTTTCATACAAATAAAGTTTGCATAAAAGACAAAGTTTGAAGTTTCATACAAACAAAGTTTGCATAAAAGACAAAATTTGAAGTTTATTTATCCGCATTTTAGACCTCATGTTTCATAATTTGTCACCTGGCCAATCAAATATGGCCTTAAACTAATTTTTTTGGCCTCCTTTGTTCAAAACAAAACTTAGAGAACTAATGACTTTCTACATGAAAAAAGGAATAAAAAGAATCTAGTGGTGACGGGCCTATATAAATTAAGGGGGCGACTATTCGCAGCTCCGTATTTTCTCTCTTAGCCCGTTCAAAAAATTTCAATTATACTCGACAGTTAGTTACCGAAATTGAGATACATTTTCAGCATACAATTATCGAAATATAATATTTTTTTCAACAACTATTTATCGAAAATATATGTTCGGCAGTTGTTTACCGAAGGTTGAATATATTTTCGACATGTAGTTACCGAAATATAATCTTGTTTTCAACAGCTATTTACCGAAATGTTATGTATGATTTTTAACAACTATTTACTGAAATGTAGTGGGCTAAGGGAGAAAATACGGGGATGCGAATAGTCGCCCCCTAAATCAAAGATAATTTTTTTATTTTTATATATAATCACAACATTTTTTAAAATCGTTGTGGTGGCGACCGCCGCAACTTGTCCCCCTTGGCTCCATTCTTGCACAAAAGGTTAGTCCTAAAAAAAAATGACACAGGTCAACCCACAAAGCTCACCATCGGTCTTATTTTGATGATATGAACATTTCATTTCATTAGGTAAGTTTGGATGGGTAAAAAAACATTCCGAAAAGCAATTAGCATGGATTAATGGAGAGGACGGCGATCGAGTAGGCAATGAATTCAAGCCTCCTTTTCAGCATCACGTAATGGGGCCATGGAGGGGCAAAGATTTGGACTATCAACAAAAGGCTTATGCAATATAACGATCCACACGGATTAAAGGAGAGGACGGCGATCGAGTCCGCGTTGACATCGAGATCTGATGTGACGTTTACGATATCGGCTAACGGCCTAAATCGAAGATAAACTTAAGATAGCAACAAATTGATCAAATCCTATCTCTATCTTTCGAACTTAACAAACCATATCGTATCGTAATGTAAAAACAAATAGGATTATTCTGCTCCAACCAAGCACCAGTATTGGACGAACAATTAAAGATTTGTTCGGACGTGGCTTGACCTTCTAAAGAGGATTATTCTGCTCCAACCAATTAAGGATTGCACCATCAGGTTAATTGGGGCCATCTGGGGTTCCAAGCAAGGAATATGCATCGCCTTTACCTAATTGCTTTAGACAAATAAGACAATTGTTTGATATATTTTTCTTTTTTAGGAACCTTTTTTTTTTTTTTGCTTTCGGTCATAATTTTGTACTCCTTCTATTCCAAATTGCTAGTCCCCTACAAAAAGGCGTGCAATTTTGATACCAAAAAATAAAATACTTCCACGCATAGTTTTCAAAATTTCTTTGCACTATCAATTTGGTGTAAAGAAACTTTAAAATGATGCTTGGAAGTATTTTATTTTTTGATCCAAAAATTGCATGACTTTTAGTAAGGGATGAGCAATTTGGGATGGATAAAGTACTTTTTAGATTCCTATTGTCAAGATGGATAATTAATCCAAAAAATATCACGCAAACCTAACAAAAATTCAGAAAATACGAATAAAACAAACAAAACAAAGAAACAAATTATTTTAAGTTAAAAAGAACGCAGCTGTAGTAAGCGATAATAAATCATCCAATTTACCTTTAATATTGTAGTTGCAACTAAACATCTAATTCAGTGTAAGCTGAAACTAGGCTCTCAATACATGGATAAGCACTAAAAGATGGAAAACAATGTTGAATCTTTGGATACCAAAATTTTCCGTCTTTCGGATTGTACCAAACTAAATGCCCCTTAACATCACGCCCCTTAACATCCATTAAAACGTCGCCATTCTTCGAAATGCACTTTGGCGCAAAATACTTACCATAGATTAATTCATGCATATCATCATCTATCGCAACCAACTTGGTCCAAGACTCTCTTATACCATATTCACCCATAGCTCAACACCTAATCCATCATAGTTGCAGAGCTTCATACAGAGGCGTCCACCTAAAACATCCATTGTCAAAAAAGGCTTACAGTTATCGATATAATCAGGTTGTAAATAAAACCTCCCCATATGTCTCCTTAGCCAAATCAAGAGAGACAATAATGACCTCGATCTCGTCACGCCCAATCCAATGCAGCGCCCCATTCACAAATTTTCCTCAACCATTCACAGGATGAGGACAATCTCCAATCCTCCTCCAAGAGTCAGTCCTTAACGTATACACCATCACTGTATTCTGATATTCCGAATTAATTCGAGCCTGAGAAATTAACACCACTTTGTAATCATCAATAGACTCGTCTCGTCATAACCGAACCCGTATATTGGGTACCTGTCCCACCATGGGATTTCAATACCGGGCAATATCCTGGATTTCCTAGTAGACGGGTTCCATACGAATAGCGTTTTTGATCGAATAATGCACACCAATCCGTTGCAGGAACCCACAATCCGATCTCTATTAAGAGTTACATCAAAACGAAAACCGAAACCGACAGCTAGCAGCATCATCTTGCTCATGCATAATAGAAAAAATCGAACATGACTTGAAATCGCAAGGGTGATCATCGCTGCTTAGGAGGAGTCTGTGGTGGGTATTATCGGTGTTGGAAGATGCTAAACTGAGATGGGTTTTGGCGAACTTTCGGATCAGAAATCAAGGAACGCCATGATTCGCAAACGCACCTAAATCGCAGCAGATCGCAGCAGAGTCTTGACGGGAAGTCTCAAAACTATTTCGACGATGATTTCACGAGGGAGATTCGGCAGTGGCTTAGAATCGGTTTTTTGACGTAGCGGGTTTCTATTTTTCTTTCTTTGGTAAACACGTATTGGGTTTCTTTCAATCGCCATAGATGGTGCTTTTTCTGAGTTTGGGACCAAAATCCAGGGTAGTATATACTTTTTACTGATAACTTTTGAACGATGTAAAGAAAATTTAAAATTATTTCCAAGATATATTTGTTTCATTGGATTCGGAAGGGTATGGGACATTGGAGGTGACACAAATTATGGGATGGAGAAGTAATATGAATTTTATTTTGAAGGTCTCGTATAACTTTTAATTAATACTCCCTCCGTCCAATTTAAGCTATAGGAAAGCATATTTTTATGGAGACGATGGCCTGATCTTTTTGGGATTTTGGATTTTGGGTAATTAGTAGAGAAAAAACTTATTGGGTCTGTAGATAGAGTTCAAAATTCAAATCCTAAAATGAACAAGGTAAATTGATTGTACTTAAAAGACATCAAATTTCCAAGATTGCCCTTCATTATTCTGAAGTTACTTAAAGGCCCCTTACTTGAAGACTCCTTTCGAAGCTGGCTCACATTTTCTTTTCCAAAATTGCCACAAACAAACAAAAGAATTTACTTTTAAGTACCATACGCACCTATTAACCGTAAGGCCAGAAAAGTAAAAGCACAGACGAAGTAGCCACTACCCACGTTCAACTTTGTGGAACTGCACACTTCCGTCTGCACACCTGTGACCTCGTTCGTTTTGGGTTTTGGATTTTGAATTCTAATCATGATCATATTTGTCTCCAATCATTACTCTCATTTTTTTCTCTATCTCCCTCCGATCATTACTCCTATTTTTAATCATTACTCTATTTCTTTCTACACTCATTACCTATAAATCCAAATTCAAATCCAAAATCCCAAAACGAACGATTCCGAAAATCCATGGTTCCCAAGAGCTTTGAACATCCGTCCAATGCTTCACACAAATTCAAGAAGTAGGTACTGATAATACCTATTACGTACGTTCCCCTTATTGTTACTTTAAAACTTCCTGTAAATGTACGCATGATCTATTTCTTCAATCCCCACCACAGCAGATACAACGCCGTATCTATTTTTCCTTACGAAGGTGCTTCACTTCCTGGAACGGCAAGGCAATTTGGTGTTCTAATGATGGTGCGGCAATTGACTTTTCGTCGTGACTGCCCTGCTCGCACTCTCTGTTCTGCGATACTGTTCCGAGGACAACAGTTCCATTTGTTCTTAATTGTATATACACAAGGTGTGTTAAATTTTTGTTCAAGTATGCATGAATCCGATGTTGGGTTGAGAAGGGACACTTATGGGGCCCTTTGGTTGTTTTTGATGTTTAATTTGAATTACCAATTGAGTTCAATAGAAAAAATCGAATTAACCATTATTGGATTAAGTTTTCTTTGTCCTCTATTGTCTCTCTCTATCATGCACAGGCACTCTGTTTGAATAGGTCAATGTACGTATTCCTTAAGAGCATCACATGTGTTTCTTGATCTGTTAGGAAATTCTATTTTGTGTTTGTGTAATGAATTTTAGTACGATATTAATTAACAACTCGTTTGCGAAATTTGATAAAAGACTACATAGATATTAGGCGGAGGCGATGGCGGTGGAAGACGGACATTAATTAGCACTAGAGGCCGGAGCACACATGATATGTGTGCAAGTCAAATTTTTGTTAAAATTGGGTCAAACAACAAATGATAACATTAGATCTTGCACACGCAACGTGTGTGCTCCAACCTCTAATCTAAAATAATGGGAGTACTAGAGATGGAGGGAAATTATTTGTTCCTCCGGAAAGTTCTTCTGTCTGTTTCAAATAAAAAAAGAACTTAACAAATCAACAATGGAGTGCAATTTTCCAAAATCTTTTGGTAAAAAGTTCCCATGGGAAGTTAAAAAAGGGCTCCATACATGAGGTTGCTTCCTTATTCTCTGTTCATGTCAAAACAATTTCCCGAATATGACGGCGAGGGAAGGCTGCTATTGTCAATGGAGGGTTGATTGATGTTGCAAGATGGAAGTTTGATTGATGTATCTTCCAAAAAAAGCCGCACGAGTTGGTCGCAAAAGAGTTCAAATCGAGCCGAACAAAGTCACTGAAGTACCTTTTTCTCGCTGAACAAATATTTGCTCCTTATCAAATCAGTTGAAAGTTGCAAAATTTACTGTCCATAGGCAAATCAAAGAAGGTATGATGAGCCACATTCAAATACAATCAAACCTTTTTTTATCAAATGAAACAAAGAGAGCAAGGCTTCGATTTTGTTTATCAATGCTTGAGCCTGAGTAGTATTGGAACTGAGCCGCTTTTTAAATCTATGTACAACTATATACATATTGATGAGAAGTGGTTCTTCATGACGAAAGAATAAAAAAAGTACTACCTATTGCCGAAAGAAAATGAACCATTGCAGACTTGCAAAAGCAAGCTAGCGGTTCATTACGAAAGTGATGTTTCATATAGTATCAAGACACAAGTTGAAGCATCCAGATACATGAAACTTGACTACAACTCAACTACAGTGATTACGCAAATTATAAAACTCCTCCCGAAGCCAGTTGATCACTTACCAAATAACTTTTGCAAAATCTCTGTACGTAGAGCAAAATCATACTCACGGGACAAAACTAGCAAGCTAACAACTTGTCCACTTACATCACAAACAGGAGCCCCATGACTACCCACCTCCCCACTGAAACAACTTAATTGGATGAACCTTGATGTGGAATTAAACCATATGGTTCATTTCTCTTTTCCTCAATGGTTTTCACAATCGCTAAGTTCAGTCGCTTATTTCTCAAAATTACCTTAGCTTAACGGGGTTCTTCCTCTAGGTGCAATGCATGATTATTTCGGAATCTTCCGGCACCACATGGTTACATGTGAGAATTAAACCATCTACATTGATTACTACACCAGCACCGTAAGATTCTTCCGCAACAAAATATTCCTCATCAGACTGTACGCTTCCTTCATCGTCTTCAGACTCTTGGGTTTCTTCATCATCATCAAATGCTTGTATTTCTTCATCATCATTCTCATCGACACGTGCATCATCTTTTTCGGTATCCTCATCATTGTCACTCTTCACTTCTTCCTCAGAAATCGTCTTCCTAGAAGATGAAATAACCGCTACCACCCCATGTAACCACAAGAGGTGGTAGTTGTTATTTCATCTTCTAGCTAGGAAGAAGATTTCTGAGGAAGAAGTGAAGAGGGACGATGATGAGGATATAAAGAATATTTTGTTGTGGAAGAATCTTACATCCTTGAGGTGTCGATGCACCATTATTTCGGAATCTTCCAGCACCAAATGGTTACATGTGAGAACGCTGCAGAGCTGAGGTAATTTTGAGAAATAAGCGACTGAACTTAGCGATTGTGAAAACCATTGAGGAAAAGAGAAATGAACCATTTACTTCTGTACATTTGGCAATGGAGATTCTAATGGGGATTCTATTTTGCAGGGTAGTACAGTGTATTCTATATCCCATCCTGACAAATTGACGTATAGTCGGGATCAGAAATTCATCATTCTTATCTTAAACTTAAGAAATATCCATAGCATTTCGGGCTCTTCGGGCTCTCCACAGCAAGGTTCATCAAATTAAGTTGTTTTAGTGGGGAGGTGGGTAGTCACGGGGCTCCTGTCTGTGATGTGAGTGGACAAGTTGTTGGCTTGCTAGTATTGTCCCGTGGGTATGATTTTGCTCTACGTACAGAGCTTCTACAGATATTTTGCGAAAGTTATTTGGTAAGTGATCAACTGGCTTCGGGTGGAGTTTTGTAATTTGCATAATCATTGCAGTTGAATTGTAGTCAAGTTTCATGTGCTTGGGTGCTTCAACTTGTGTCTCTATACTATATACACTTTCCTTTCTAATTTATTATCTTATGGTTTTTTTCCATTTTAAGTTGATATTATTTCAAGAGAATTGATAATTTACATGTAAATGTGGGCTACGATAGCCCCGGGTGATGGGGCTCTTTGGATGGCCCGAAAATGAAGTTTTGGTTTTCAAAAAATGGAAGAGTTGTCACCCAGATTTAAGGTCCGCCATCTGAGAAACCATTTTGATTGGAAAATAATTTTTAAAATTGAAAACCAGAGATTGTTTTGGGTTCGGAAGCTAGGTTACGAAAGGGAAAGGTTTTTACGGCACCCCTCTCGCTTGACACGGGGTTGGTCTCTACTCAAAGTATGTGGGATTTTTATCGAAAGCATTTTGTTTCATAAAGATCAATTAGCACTTATTTACATGTACAACAAATAAGAGTGTATACATGTGCTTGTGAACATGATACAATGATGACACGATACGAAATGAATAAATGCAGAAACTGAAACAAAACTACCGGAAACACTCGGGTGCCCAAGAGTGGTCTTGGACGCTCAAGACCACTTTGCTCCTGCAAAATAGAACTTTAGCACTTTTGACAGTAAACAGAATATTCAATTACGGAGAAATGTATTAATAGAATATTTAGGCAAGCTTGGTCAGCATCAAACTCAAACAAACAAGAACATGTCTTGAATATTCAAGTATTGCCTTCTTGAAAGTATAAAATGAACCTAACTGGTATCTGGAAGGACCAGTGCACACCCAGTACCTACAAAATCATCTGAAATGAAACCTATAATGGCAAAACGTAATTTTTGGGGAGCCTCAGCAATCTTGAGCGCTCATGAATGGTCTTGGGCGCTCAAGAGTGAGCCCAGTGCAAAAAAAAATAAAAAAATAATTTTGTTTCTCTTGCTCTTGTTAAACTAAGATTAAAAGAACTCACAACCAGTATAGGAAACTGGTATGAGCCTCCGATCTCCCTCAGAAGTAGGAAAAATATAAAATAACTTGGAAAAACCAAAATTTATACCTTTTCTTGACTTGGACTATCCTTTCTGGATGATTTTGTTGCTTGAAAAGAACTGAAGAATCCTAGAAAAATAAGAGGTTGATTATGGTTAAGATCTCAGATTTTTCTGGGATCTTCTAGAGATTGGTTTTTGATTTTTGAAATAAACTTTGAAATAATTTAGAGAGAAAGTGAGCCTTTTCAGAAAACAAGAGAGTTTTGAGAGAAATTTCGTGACCCTCTCATATGCTGAAATGAGGGGGTATTTATAGGGGTGAAGAAAATAGGTTTTGTTTTTTAAAATAAAATCAAAATAAAATGGGAAAATATTTTTTGGGGAAAAATGGCATGATGAGAATCTGGTCTTTTGAATACTCTGGCTGAGTATTGACCTGAAAAAGGTTTGAACGTTGAATGGAAAAAGTGGGGTGAGTGGAGGATCTCTTCACCCACTGGGTGTGATAGAGGTCTTAAGCGCTCAAGAGTGGTCTTGGGCACTCAAGAGTGGCTGCCCAACTTTAGAGCAGCGCCACAAACACTCACGAATTTGAATTTGGGTGTTTTTCGAAGTGTTGAAAAGCTGGTTGGGTCATCTTTCTTCCCCAGTTGGTTTAGCAACCAGACGTCAGCTAGCAACCCACGTCAGCTAGCAACCCACGTCGGCAAGAGCTCCCATGCGCAGCCGAATCCCCAATAATGACCACCGAGACACCGTCACTTCGGTTACCACAAACGACCTGAGAAACCCGACCACAATGGTACCAATCACCGCCGCACGCCATCAACCAAGCATCGCCCTCGCTCAAATCCAAACCACCAGCCGTGAAACCACCGCTTGCCGTTAAGCCCAACCATGACTAAACACGGTGGGTGGCCACACGAGCCTCAACACCACCACTCTAATCGGACGGCCTCGCCGTTAGGCCAAACCGGTCACCACAAGCGGTAAAAAATCGGCGGACGGCCGACGAGAGGAGAAAAGGATAGAGACAGAGGTTGAAACAGCATCCGGAACAGAGACTGGTCAGGATAGGTTAGGGAAAGGGGAAGGAGGAAAGCCCGTGGCCGGGTGGAGGAGATGAGGCATATCAAACGGCTTGACCAGTACAGAGAGAAAGAAGATAGAAGGTAGAGCGTTCCTTCCCAAAAAATGTTTCAGTTCAAGAATTCCATACTAATGAATTCCATTTCAAAGCTACCATACATAATTAAAACGAAAAGGGCATATTAACATATATACTAAGAACTTCTATCAATAAACATGATCAGCAAAGAAACACTTGATTGCCTGTATCACAACACTGAATGCATCACAGGGTAATAAGAAAAAATGGTTGAAACAGACAAAAAAAAAAACCCATTAAGTTGGAGTAGAGTTGGGAATTAAAGTGTAGTAACGGATAATAAAACATCTAATTTACCTTTGATATTGTAGCCACTAATCTCCACTGTCAGCATCAGTGCAAGGTGAAACTAGGCTCTCAATATATGGATAAGCACTAAAAGATGGAAAACACTGGTGAATCTTTGGATACCAAATTTTTCCATCTTTCCAATTGTAACCAACTAAATGCCCCTTAACATCACGCCCCGTAACAACCATTAAAACGTCGCCATTCTTCGAAATGCACTTTGGCGATAAATTCTTACCATGGATTAATTCATGCGAATCATCATAAATATCAAACAACATGGTCCAAGACTCTCTTATACCGTATTCCTTCATCACCCATAGTTCAACACCTAACCCATCATAGTCGCAGAGCATACAAAGGCATCCACTTAAAACCTCCATTGTCAAATAACGGTTAGCAAAGTGTATATAATCAGGTTGTGAAACCTCCCCATATGTCTCTTTAGCCAAATCAAAAGAGACAATAATATCCTTGATCTCGACATGCCCAATCCAATGGAGCGCCCCACTCACAAATTTCCCTGAACCATTCACTTGATGAGGACAATCTCCAATCGTCCTCCAAGAATCAGTCCTTGACGTATACACCGCCACTGTATTCTTATATTCCCAATTCACTTGAGCCTGAAAAATTAACACGACTTTGTAATCATCAATAGACTCGTCATAACCAAACCCGCATACTGGGAACCTAGAGCGCTGGTACACTGTGCACCTGTTCCACCATGGCACTTCAATATCGGGCAATATCCTGAATTTCCTAGTAGACGGGTTCCATATGAATAGCGTTTTTAATCCAAAAGTCATGCACACCAATCCGTTGCAGGAACCCACAATCCGAACTCCATCTAAACCAAAATCAAGACCGACAGCAGCATCACATCGCTCATACATAATAGAAAAAATAGAACATGACTTGAAATCGTGAGGGTCATCATCACTGCGTAGAAGGAGTCTACGGTGGGTATAATCGGTGTTCGAAGATGCTAAACTGAGATGGGTTTTGGCGAACTTCGGATCAGAAATCAAGGAACGCCATGATTCGCAAACGCACCTAAATCGCATCAGAGTCTTGACAGGAAGTCTCGAGAGTATTTCGACGATGATTTCATGAGGGAGATCTGGCAATGGCTTTGAATCGGTTTTTTGATGTAGCGGGTTTCTTTTTTTCTTTCTTTGGTAAACACGTTTAGGGGATCTTTCAATCGCCATAGATGGTGGTTTTTCTGAGGTTGGGACCAAAACCTAGTACTAGTAAAATTGTCAGCGAGTCCAACGCTATATTTATAGCTATCTATCAAGATTAGGGTAAATTAGAGAAAACCCCCTCTATCTATCACGCCCTATCACTTAACAACCTTTCGAGAAAAAAAAACCCAATGTATATATATACTTTCTACTGATAACTTTTGAATGATGTAAAGAAAATTAAAAACTATTTCCGAGATATATTTGCTTCATTCGATTTGGAAGGACACGGGATTTCGTAAGTGAGACAAATCATGGGACGGAGAAGTGATATGGATCTAATTTTAAACTATGTACCATGTAGCCAATACGCCCATTTTGGTGCCCCATGTGGTTCCCTATCTCAAACTGTTCCAGGTTAGTGTTCTATCCAGTTCCAGGTTAGTGTTCTAATAATAACTTAAGTGTGAAACATTGTTATCTTGAGAGTCTTTCTCCGATTTAATCTTAGGGCACACAAAAAAATATAGGGAGTTTCATGCTCTATAGGCATCTATTTTCTAAGCGAATGGCAGAAAGTTGAGTTTTCGGTTGAAATTCAATAGGTTTGGCTGTTTGGGTTAGCTCGCATTGTTTTGTTTAAGGTCTAAAAACTGGATGGTAGAATTTTGACACGGCCACAAAACTGTCAGAACGATTCTCTTGCTCCAGATGCTGTAGTTTGTCCCGCCAATGTCGCATCCATGTCGATTGTCAACAAACTCTCACGCCTCCCCCACACATTGTTAATTGTGTTACTTCTGCTGCATTCATTAGGTCAGCAAACAGATGTAGTTACGTATCTCCGTGGGATCACGTCTCTGCACCTCTATTTTCTTTGCTTCCGATGGATTGTGACATGATAGGTTCAGTTAAGTATTGTATTCGTGATGATGGCTGGTGGTTTTTGTTAATTGTTCGTTAACTACACAAATACTTATTTAGTCCAGAAAAGATTTTGTAGCTTCCTGGCGGTGTTTCCCCATAGAGACTCAAATGAAGATGTTATGCCACCATAATCCGCTCCGTCCTCAACATGAATAAGTTCATAGGCAGCAGCGGTAGTGAAATTCACATTAGAGGGGTGATCAGGAATATTAGAGTACCTGGGTATATAAGTGCTGGCAATAACATTCAGAGAATGGACAAACACCAGACACTATTACAACCAACAATATCTTTCACTTTAGAAGTAGAGGAGTAACCATGATTTCCAGGAAAAAAGGTCTACAAGAGGACCATTCCCACACCACCAGTCCAGCCACAAGTCAATGGTGAAGGTCACCGATTTAATCATAGTTGTACAGCCAGCCAAGTTCAAAGTGTCACTAACCCACCCGGTAAGCTTACTCTGAACTCTTTCAACTATGCTATTGAAATGGGATTCACTCACTCTACTATGGAGAATATAAATACCAAGATACTTTCCGAGGTTCAGGGCAAGTTGAATACCCATAATAGTACTAAGTCTATCAGCTCTTCTTCTCGAAACCTTCGAAGATATGAACATTTTGGATTTAGAAAAGTAATACTCTGATTAGACATAGTACAAAAGTTGTTAAGAACATCAATCATGGCTTGGAAAGTATCGAATCTGTCCACCCCAAACAATATCAAATCATCTGCAAAGAACAAATACATGGGGAGACAACTCCCTTGTCTAAGTCCCCTACCAGGAGTGAACTCTTACAAGGCTTCCCCATTACACAAAATGGAGGTAGTGATATTACAAACACAGTCTCATGATAAGTTGAATCCAAGCCAAACAAAACTTGAAAATTTTCAAAGTGTTAGCAATGAAATAAAAAAAAAAAGTTCGGATAATATAGAAACAACCGATATCGTGTGTCTCAAGATTGTGCTAGCCTATGCTAAGGATATTTAGGCTGCTTTTAAGGCTCCCCAACCCAATATATTGAATAATGGTCGACTGACCTACTGGTTGCTCTCACTTCCAGGTGAAATCAAACTCAACACAGATGGATGCTACTATGATTACAAGAAGTCTGGCTTTGGCGGAGGCTTTAGAGATAGCAATGGTGGCTGGATTCTTGGATTCTATGGCAAGGCCACTAGCAATTGCAGTCTTGGTAGCTCGATTCTTGGATTCTATGCCAAGGCCACTAGCAACTGCAGTCTAGAACCTAGAAGCTGAGATTTGGGCAATTCACGGTCTCATGATTATCCTCGAAAAGGAAATGAACAATGTTAAAATTGAGTCGGACTCTAGCGAGGCAGTTTGATTTTGCAATGATGGATCACCTGAAGGCCACTAGCAACTGCAAGAAGCTAGAAGCTGAGATTTGGGCAATTTACAGAGGTCTCACGATTATCCTCAAAAAGGGAATGAACAATGTTAAAATTGAGTCGGACTATAGCGAGGCAGTTCAATTTTGCAATGATGGATCACCTGATGACCATCCCCAATGCCACATAGTGAAAGACGCTTAGAGAATCATCACGAGGATTAACTCCACCATAGCCCCATACGTACCGCCAAGCCAATCAAACTGCTGATTGTCTGGCACGACTTGGATCTCAACAGGAGGAAGACTTGATCGTTTCAACTAGTGTCCTTGCTGCTAGGGAATTTGTTGTGGCAGACGCCCTCTGTGAAATGATTGTTCACAATTTTTTTTCTATGCGTGTACTAACAGCCTCTATGGAGCGGTCTATTCCCATTATTTGTTCCACTAATGTTGTGGAGCGTGTACCTTGGTTTATGTTTGATAGCACGTGGTACGGTTCTAACAAGTGGAACACAAAGATACCAATAGGCGTGACTTTTCTTGCATTCTAGACGAATGGGGAAGCCAAAAAGATGGGCAAGTTGCTGGCTGCTTTTGACCATCCATCGATTCCAAGGTTCCTCGAATACGAGTACAGAAGTGGAGTCCATCAAGTAGTGGTTGAGCGCCTCCCACCCCTTGGTATTCAAGAATGGTGGGACCGAGGAGTTGGTGAAACATGTATGTGAACCCTCAACAAGGATAAAACAATGTACTTGGAGATGAGTAATTATCAACAAATTTTCATGCTAGTCTTCTATTAGTTCTTGTTTACAACCTTTATGACAATCTTATTTTCTCCATGTTTTGTAACCCACAAAAGTAATTGTTCGGCAAGAGCATCTCAAAGGCCATTCAATATCTCCATGAAGGGGGAAATTTTCACAGAAACCTTATTGGAGGTGTATGGATTTCAACTGAATTAGTTTTTAAAGTTATGCTTGTGAACTTCAAGCCCAATTTGGGTGAGAATTTCTATGTGATCTACCTCAGTTAATATGTTTTGTCTTTTTAATTTGGACATCTCAGCCATTGATTCATTTTTCTTTAGGTTTTGAAGATGGATTTAAAAAGGATATTGCCCATCTGATGCAGCTGGTGGAGTTAGCTGTGGACAAACACTCGGAGGGTTTTATGATCAAAGACAAACATCCTAAATTGCATCCTCCGCTAGCAAGCTTCTACAACCTATGGCAGATGTCTTGGTTTATGAACAGGTTGTAGAAGCTTGCTAGCGGAGGAGACACTTTAGGATGTTTGCATGTGTGATCATAAAGCCCTTCGAGTGCTTGTCCACAACTAACTCCACTAACTGCATCAGATCGGCAATATCTTTTTTAAATCCATCTCCAAACCTAAAGAAAAATTAATCAATGGTAGACGTACCAGAATTAAAAAGACAAGACAATTAACAGAGGTAGATCACACAGAAATTCTCAACCAAATTGGGATTAAAGTTCACAAATCTAACTTTAATTTATAATTCAGTTGAAATCCATGGATCCGTGAAATTTCTCCTTCATGGAGATATTGAATGGCCTTCGAGATGCCCCTGCTCAACAATCACTTTTATTGGTTACAAAACAGTTAAAAAACAAGATTGAAATAAATATTGTAAACAAGAACTATCAGAAGACTTGCTTGAAAACTTGTTGAAAAGTACTCTTCGTCTTCAAGTACATTATTTTATCTTTGTTAAGAGTTCACATACATGTTTCACCAACTACTCGGTCCAACATTTCTTGAATACAAAGGGATGGGAGGCGCTTAACCACTACTTGATGTACTCTACTTCTGTCCTCATATGCGAGGAACCTTGGAATCCATAGATGGTCAAGAGCAGTCAACAACTTACCCGTCTTTGTGGCTTCCCCATTCGTCTGGAATGTGAGAAAAGTCACGTCTATAGGTATCTTTGTGTTTCACTTGTTAGAACCGTACCACTTGCTATCGAACATAGACCAAGGTACGCGCTCCACAACATCAGTGGAACAAAGAATGTGAATAGACTACACGGGATGTTCCATAGAGGCTGTCAATACACACAGGAAAAAAAATTGTGAACAATCTTTTCACATGTAAAAAAAAGAGCAAAAGAAACAACCAAATAAAAAGGCAAAAAATTTAGTGGTAATGATATGATGCAGATATTTTTTGGCCAAAGGGATTGTTACAGTATGATGAAAACATGGCAAACCCATTTCTTACCGTTACAGATTACAAAGACTCCGCCTCATCTATCACAGCCAAGAAAGTGAATTATCAGTATCCAAAGGAGGCAACCTGTACTGCAATTTGTGAGTTGCAAAGCACTGATACTTAGAAATTTAGAAAAGAATGGCAATTCAAGTCAAGAACAGAGGGGGCAATTATAATTTCAAGTCTTGAACCCTAAGTAAAAATTCCGAAAGGTAGTAATTTCTGTATAAAGGCAGGAGATGGATTCAATTTTAAGTTGTGATCTGATGTCTCATTGATGGGTTGGGGAGAAACCTCAAAAACATAGTTTTCCAAGGTTCAAAATGCTTTGAATAGATTAACAGATATATCAAAAAAAAAAAAAAATCATCATAAAATCCCAACGTAAAAAATCCATACTAAGAATCCACAAAATTCAAAACAGCCACAAAATCTCAAAACTTCAATTATGTTTCTGGTACCCATCTCCGTAACTACACCTTAAATATTCATAGCTCTCACCAAAATATCAACACGGCAAAGCAACTAAGTTCATGCTACAATTCTCAAACTCAGTTGCATGCAGGTCCACCATTTAAGAGAGGAATTCAACATGCAAAGCAACACAACCAAGGAATACAAAGACATTGCATGAATATAGACAGCCGTTAGCATTGTAACCTAGGGTGATAAGTGACGGTAACACTTTTCTCACATTCTAAATCCTCCAATTATAAGAACCAATTGATGGCTGTTGAAGAATGAAGGCATTGCATATAACCCACACAGAATCAAAATCATCAACTGTCCAACCAACTGACATGAAGAAAACAGTTCGAATTTCCAAACGAGTGCCAGCCTTACGTTATCTTTCAAATTGCCAATGAAAAAAAATAAACTAGCACCAAAATAATTGGTGAATAATACCAAAAATTTTCATGATATACATGCCTAGCTTATTTGTCATCATAATCTTGTACTTGGATCAAGAATTCGTAAGCAGGGGGTGTTGAAGGAAAAGACAAATTGATCAGGGGGATATCCCTTCGCAAACAACAAATCCATCTACAAATCGTTGATCCAAACACAGCAGGGTAAATGAGAAGTCGATGTTAGCTAGACCTTAACCTTGGGGTGTTCACTGGAACACCCTTGATTCAAAAGTACCAACAGGGAAAAAAATATAGTTATCTTACAAGTGGTTTAATACATAGCCCTTGACTACCCTAAAACTATTGTATAGGGACACTCTACAATGTCTTGATATGTACTAAAATTGGTTTAATACATATTTGTTTTTTATTATGCAACTCACTTTGTTAATTCATCCCACTTGAATGCCTATTTCACTCTTGCTAATGATGCAGAAGGCAAAAACATTCTTATTTTCATGCCTATTATTCAAGATCTAGAGATTGATTGAGCTCAAGATGGATATTTTTCACAACCCCAAAACATATCCAATGCTATCCTTAAAGCTGTATTTACCTGTAGTTTGGACTCGAGGCCAATTGATTCTTCTGATACCACCAAAGAAGCCGGAGAAGGGGGCGAGGAGAGAGAAATAACCGGAGCAAACCACCGCCATTTCTCAAAAACCTGACGGAAAAGGAGACGGGAGGAATGAGAGTGAACGGAGGAACCGTCGGGTAAACGCATTTCCTTTCAATTAAAGGGGCGATACGCAAAGGACATTTGTACTCTAATTAATGATATTGTTGCTTTTCAGTAGGACTGCGAGCAGCTCTTGAAACGTTCGGCTTGGCTACTAAACTAGTGAGCTCGAGCTCTTGAAACGTTCGGCTTGGCTACTAAACTAGTGAGCTCGAGCTCGAGTTTTCGACTCGGCTCGATTAAATAGGTCCGTTTAGTAAATGATTAAACTTTGCTTGTTAGGAGCTCAGTTCGTTAAAGCTCGAGCCAAGATCAACCTCAATTTTTTGGCTTGTTTAATGAATGAGCAGAACTCGAACTCGACGTAGCTCGGATCGGCTTGTTTAAAGCTCTACTATTCACCATAGGAGAAAAAAGAAAAGAAAAGAAAAGGTTCTCACTAGGCCTGTCAATGGACCGGATCTGATCCGAAAAATCCGATCTGGATTCGATAATGTCGATCCGATAATCCGATAATCCGAATCCGGTAATTCAAATACGGATCGGATCGGATTAAATCCGTTATCAATCCGAATCCGAACTTTATTTTTTTTAAATTTTTTAAATTTTTTTTAAAAAACAGTAAATTTTTTATTTTGAAAAAAAAAATGTTTAAGAAGTTGTATTTTTATTTTAAAATTTAAAAATTTTTTTTAAAAAAAAATTATATTTTTTTGCTAAAATTTTTGAAGTAAAAAAAGTTTTCGGATCCGGATTACCACTATCGGATTCGAGTCTTATCGGATTTGATCTTTTCGGATCCGGATCCGAATCGGATCCGGCCTATTGACTGACCTAGTTCTCACTGGACCCAGTTCGATCGTTGTGCAAGGACTTTTGTACATACGTTTTTCTTTCTCATTTCACATGGAAAAAAATAAAATTTTCCGCTAAGTTACCCTTGTAACAAATATACACTTTCTCAGCACACCTACCCATGAGTCCATGACCATTCTCAGATCAAGTCCAACGGGGGATAGATAGTCACTTTCCATCCCCAGATGTAAAAATCAGCGTTCCAATGGAGATGAAAAATAGCAAAGATGGATTTGGAATATATCCGTCCCCAAATGACTATGGCTATAAATGCCACATCATCAAACATCATCGAACCCAACTGAAATTACCAGAAAAGGTACGACCGGAGTTACCTTTTATTCGCCTGAAACTGGCCGGAATATGCAAAGGTCGCTGTTTATGCAAATATGTCGCCGGAATCTGCAAATATGTCGCCGAAGAGATGAATGATGAGAGTGTTTTCCACAAAAAGTGTCAAAACCAAATCGGCTTGGAATCGCAGGCGTGCCAGGGCAAGATTGGTACCCAAATTTGTATCAAGGCCTGAAACCTCAATCTGACTTCTAATCGAACGAAAGTGCACGGCTTAAGGGTAAAACTGTGAGCATGTTTGTGGTTTGCCTTAACGAAAAGAACTTAAAAATTTTCTAACCATTGTTAGAAAATGAAAAGAAAAGTAGAAAGGCCTAAAACAGAATTAAAAGGACTCCATTAACGGTTTAACAAAGTTTGGTTATAAGGAAATGAAATAAAATCTAGGCTTGGCTAGATTGAGTACAAACTTTGTTGGAAAGTAAAAGTAATTGAAGGATAATTAGAGTAGGCCGTGGGCTTAATTGGTCAGGGACCTCTGCTAAGGCCTTCCGTTCTGGTATTTGTAGGCAAAGTTCCAGGCCTTGAGCTGCTTTCACAGGTCTTCATGCATGGCTGCCTCGTGGCCCAAGCCTTGCTCCTTACTCTAAACCTTCAACTGCATTTTTAGGCCTGACAACAACTTTTTTTCAGGCCTGAAATCGCCTATTTTTGCATGGATGCTTGCTAAAAATAGATTTTTGGGACCTTTTAAGGCTAAAACTTGAAACTTTTTTGTAAAAGAGAAGACTTTTCAGCCATTTTTTACCTTAATCGGCTCTAAGGTGGTTCCTTCTACAAGAACATTCAAGATAAAGAGAACCCTTGAAACTTGTGCCCTCTTTTCCTGCAACATAAGACCAAGCAGGCCTAGTTAAGCTGCTTGTGAACAACTTGTGCAGGCCTGATTGAGCTATTTGTGAGCTGTTTAGAGAGAACCTTCTAGGCCTTTAAGCTGCTTGTGAGCAGCTTGCTAGAGAGAACCTTCTAGACCTTTGAGCAAGTTCTAGACCTTTGAGCTGCTTGTGAGCAGCTTGCTAGAAAGAACCTTTTAGGCCTTTGAGCAGGTTCTAGGTCTCACAAAATTAGCTTGCTGGAGAGAACCTTCTAGGCATTTTTGACTTCTCTATTTTCAAGCCTGAATAAACCCAAAAAAACTGGGCCAAGACCTGAAAAACGAATCTTGGCCTAATTGGTCTAAATAGGCCTGAAAAACTAGTCCGAATTTTGATTAGTTGGGTCAAGACCTGAACCTAATTTGGGCTTTTACTTCATTGGGCCGAACAGATCTAAGAATAGGCCCACTATATATTCGACCAAAGACCTAAATTAATCAAGGCCTAATTCAACCAAGGTCCAAAATGTTATTTTGGGCCACTAATCTATTAACAAATTCCTTTTTTAGAATTTAGCAAAAAATGGGTGTAGAGAGAGAGAGAGAGTGAGAGAGAGACGACCGAGTCGATGAGAGAGAGAGAGAGAGAGAGAGAGGGGGGGGGGGGGGTTTCAGACTTTCTGAGAGCCTGTTCCAGAACACCTTCTTAAAAAATAAGTACTTATTTCACATTTTCAAACTAAAAAATAATATAAATGAAAAATAATTTTTTGATTTTTTTTGCATTGAGATCTTTTAAACAAGATCCATATTGCATATTTTTAGATTTCAATAAATTCATCATTTTTGAGCTTGAAATTGTCTTATTAAAAAATAAGTTCTTATTCACGTTTCGGAACGGAGTCGTTTTTGGGTTTCAGTCGACACAAATTGAAAGAAGCCAATAGGTGGGGAGAGAACTGTGGGGCTATTATTCAATGTGGACAAAAGCGGGGAATATGGCGTTGAACGGCTATAAATTGGGGCAACGGCTCTAAAAAAATTACTCCAAATTCCAATGACACCAAATATGTTGTTGCTATCAGTTCACACCAAATATTTTTGGGGGAGACTTACCAAAAAAACCCCACATTTATATTTTACAAGTTCAAGGACAAACACATTTTGCAATCAAATATAAAGACAAATGTACCCTATAAAAGTGCCTAAAATTCTAGGGTACCCTGCAGTAGTTTTGTCCGTGAAAACATGTAAAAGGCTAAAAAATTCAAAAAGTTGAAAGATCTCCACTGAAAACTATTTTACCGTCCTTGTAACTAATTTTCCATATTTTTTGTCGCTACACAATCATTCTCAAATTCATAAATTAGCCTACGAATTATGGTGGAAAAAATTGGATGAAAGTTAAAAATAAAAGATAAATTTTCAATTTTTTTTAAAGTCTTCATTTGGCAAACACTATAATTATTTTTTAACGAAAATAGTAGATAATTGAATTAAGTCAGGGGAAAATAAGTTGGAGGGAAAGTTAGTTAATATATAGGACTCTTTGGTTCTATTTTAGAATTCACCATTAGAGAGGGGTGATTCATATTATACGTCCAACTAACTTCTAACCACTTTTTTATACTAAAATAACTATTCATCCCCTCATAATCCGGACCGTTCAAGAACATTTTTGGACTGCTGTGATTGGTTGGTATTTGTTTACAGCACAACCGAAAATAAGACAATCTCTTTGAATAAAATGGATGGGTAAAACTATTTTTGTAGAATCCGAAATGGATCGCAAAGACATATCTACGCAGGGCATGTGCCCCATTTATGTGCTCGTAGCTGGTCTTTAAGAACGCAGTTTTGACTGAGTGTATGGAGTTACTATATGCTTTATGGAGTATTAAATACCCATAATGCCCTCTATAGTCTATACAGAATCAAAAACAATGTAGCCATAAAGAGATTTTTGCTTAAAATGACCCAACAAGTACTGCCCTTATGCTTTTGGTTCAGGTTTTCTATGCACAGCTAGCCGCTTGCCACAAAAAGCAAGCAACAGCTAGCCTCAGCTATCAATATTGCGACTACCACATACGCTCACACACACGATCACACAAACTCACTCACATGATCCCACATTAAGTGTGGAGTTCACTTGTGTGGACCCTATACTTGTGGATGAGTTTGTGTGTAAGCGTTTGTGGTTATAGAATTATTGACTTTGTACTAAACGTCCAGTACTAAGTTTGTGCATCTCTCTTGTATATGAGTCCTAATTAAGCTATGTAATCGGCAACTATCCTAGAGAATTACGTTTTTTTGTAAGAATGTTGCAAAACATGGTATACTTTCATTCAAAAACGATAAATATGGAGATCCAAAACTATCCGCAATTTTTTGCAATTTTTTTCCCGACTTATTCATTTAAAAATCTAGAGAAAATGGAATTTTGGCAAGAGATAATATAAAAATGTGGTCATCATGTTCCTAGAAATGTATTTTAAATGAATAATTTGGAAAATAATACTTATTTTAACTGAATGTTCATCCCTTGGATGGGTAAGTTGTGATTTTGTTATCTATAAAAACCAACCCTAGCGTGTACCACAATTTAGACATGTAGCGTGCCACATTCTCGTTTTCATTCCTCGAATCGATACGATCCACAATCCAGATAACTGAAGTCGGTAATTACCACGTGAAAAGAACCAATCAAAATGAATTCAAGCCTAAGGCAGAAATACCACAACTACAATGAATTTCTCGCCAAAGTACTCAATCCAAATGAATCATTCTTCCATTTCCTTTCCAACTAAATCACTCAAACTAAGGCAGAAATACCACAACTACAATGAATTCAAGCCTCCTTTTCAGCATCATGTAATTGGGGCCATGGAGGGCAAACAGACACATAGTGGAAGATTTGGACTATCAACAAACTTGTAAACAAAAGGCTTATGCAATGTAACGATCCACATGGATTAACGGAGAGGACCGAGAGTCGATCGGCATTGACATCAAGGTCTGATGTGATGATTACAATAGAGCTCAGCTAACAGCCTAAATTAAAGATAAAACTTAAAATAGCGAAAAATTGATCAAATCCTATCTCTATCTTTCAAACTTAACAAACCATATCGTATCGTAATGTAAAAGCAAATAGGATTATTCAGCTCCAACCAATTAAGGGTTGCACCATGAGGTTGGGTCCATCTGGGTTTCCAAGCAAGGAATATGCATCGGCCCTGCCTAATTGCCAAAAAAAACAGGAAAACAAAAAAATTTATCGCCATTCAAATGACATCGAGAATAAAACAAATGTAAAGCAACGTCCACAAGCGTTTTGAAAGATTTTTGCTTCTACCAAAAATAGTACTATCAATGTTCTTCTACGTAAAAAGAACACAAAATCAACACGAAGTAAACCCCAACAATTTACGATCACATATTCCCCAAACAACAAAAAACAGAATGATTCCTTTTCAAGGCAATCATAGTTATCATACATAACAAAGATAAAGCCACCAACATATATATTAGGAGTAGACTTGAGTAAAACAATCAGCTGTCATGCACGTTCGGTACCGAAATTACTATAAAAAAAAAAAATTAATATTCTTGGTGAAGGACTAGGACTTACAACCTAGAGCAACACCTCCAAAACCGGAAATCCAACTAGACTGAGGCAATTTTGATCCAAACATCATCGGTTGATATCTCTTTACATCCCTCCCTAATTCCAAGTTCTACCCAATTCGCGGGGTGTAATGAAGCAGTGATCTGAGCCACGTCTCTCTCTAATTCCAACTTCGATCCAATTCTAGGTTAGAGTTCTACTAATAGTTATGGCAGAAAATAAGGCTATTTTTACGAGTATTTCCCAACTTTGCTTTCAGAACACAGATAAAAAATGTTGGGATTATCAATCTCTCTAGCCAACTTTGTTTAACATTACTATGTTGTGTCAGATAGGTTTCAAAAATTGGATGGTAGAATTCTGACATGTCGTCGACAAAACTGTTGGGATGATTCCCTTTCTCCCCTCCAGACGCTGTAGTTACCATGTCGATTGTCCACAAAACGCGCTCCCCTCTCACCCTATTTTCGAATAGTGTTACTTCTGCTGCATTCGTTAGGTTAGCAAATAGACGTTACAGTTTTTCTAGAGGTGTCAAACGGGTCGGGCCGGCACGGGCACGGCCCGTTTAAAGGCGGCACGGCACGGCACAGGCACGGATTTAATCACGGCACGGCACGGCACGACACGGTCATAGTGGGCACGCGGCACGGCACGGGCACGGAAGTGAGCGGGAACGACACGGGCACGGCACGAAAATTGGCCTGGTACGACACGGCACGACACGGTCTTAGATGGGCACGGTACGGGCACGGCACGGAAGTGGAATGGGGCACGAGTCACGGCACGGCACGACACGGTTCTAGACAGGCACGACACGACACGGCACGGGCACGGGGCACGGCACGGACACGGAAATGAGGGGGCACGGCACGGGCACGGCACAGAAGTTGGTCTGGTACGACACGGTCTTAGACGGGCACGGCACGGCACGGAAGTAGGATGGGGCATGAGTCACGACATGGTTCTAACTAGGCACGGCACGGGCACGGGTATGAGCACGGAAGTAGAACGGGATTTTAGTTGGGCACGGCACGGTGTCGGTTCTCGTCGTCGGGCATGGGCCGCATGGCACGGCACTAGGCATGGAAAAACCAAAAAAAAAAAATTGTTATTAAATAAACAAAGGATTTTAGATTATCGTTTACTTTACTTGTATGTATTTTTTGATAATCCAATAATTTATTAATCTTTTCCTTTTATTTAAGTAAAATAAGCTTTTAAAATATTTTATATGATTAAGAAATTTTGAATCAAAATTCAAACATGATAATAATAAAATACACCAATTACTACACATATACTAATATACATTATGTTTTATCTAATAAAGATTTTTAAAAAATACATAGAAAAAAAGAAGAAAAAAAACTACTTTAAAAAATGGGGTTTTAAAAAAATAATCTCTATGGGGTTCGAACCCAAGTTCTTAGGGACTTGACAATTGACACACATCTCAAACCACCAAGGCCAACAATTTTTTTGTACTTATAATTAGAACAAGTAATATATATTACATAATTGATAATTCTATTCTATAAAAACGAGCCTCTTGTACGCTAGCCACACGATTGCGACACAAGTATGATGACCCATATCGTTCATTTTGTTGTTCTTGGTGTTTTAATCACTCTCGCAAATTTTCAGGTCTATCGGGTTTTGGAAGCCCTTTCATCGGGACGTAGATTTATTAATAGAATTTTTTTTGTTATGTGCGATTAAGTATATAACGATAACCAATTTACTTTATTTTTTGCACGAATGATATAATCACTCCCACATAAAAGGTAGATGGTTCCGATTTTCAAAAAATAACTCGGACGACCCTCAAGTGGTGTATTATAGGACTTTAATGCGTTTAGAAGCACCGAATGTGTTCTGATCACGTGGTTTCCGACATCAGATTATCACCTATTCAGGGGAGAATGATAAATTATATAAGATCTTAAATTGTAACGGTTTAGATCAAACATTTGAAAAAATGAGTCTGCAGCTACCTTTCAAATCTATACATCGAACTTATTTGGTTCTAAACTAATATATTCCGCTATTGTCCAATGTACGCTAGCCACACGATTGCGACACAAGTATGACGATCCATACCGTTCATTTCATTGTTCTTGGTGTTTTAATCACTTTCGCAAAAATTTCGGGTCTATCGGGTTTTGGAAGCCCTTGCATCGGGACGTAGATTTATTAATAGAATTTTTTTGTTATGTGCGATCAAGTATATAACGATAACCAATTTACTTCATTTTTTGAACGAATGATATAATCACTCCCACATAAAAGGTAGACGGTTCCGATTTTCAAATAACAACTCGGGCGGCCCTCAAGTGGTGCATTATAGGACTTTACGAGAATTTTTCCTTATTGAATGCATATGGATTATGGTGCGACTGTTGCACATGATCACGCACTAGTATAAATAGAAAAAAAATGAGAGGCGAAAGCCCTAGCAGCTGTAGTGACCAGTAATTTTGGACCGTATTTTTTTTTTAAAGAAGTATTGTAATTATTAGTAAAGGTGTGACACGTGGAAATACGAATAATGTCGTGGTTATATGATTAGGGGGTTGATGTGAAGGAATTATTAGTGTAGGGGTGAAAGTACAATAAATGAATATGGATATATATGTTGGAATTGGAACGCGGGAAATCATTTTTCTCCCTTTTTTTTTTTTTTTTTTTCTTCTTCTTTCTCGTCTGTCTCTGCTCCTCCTCCGAAAACACCCTCCTCCACTTCTCTCCTCGATTTCATCTACTTAGACCGTGATTCCGAACAAAGCCCAAGACTTAAAATTGTTATACGGAGGGCGGGTTTCCTATCCATCCGAAAAAAATCATGATCGGACCTCGTGGGGCTACGGTTGACTTGGTCAAAGGGTCGGGTTTTGCTCAAAACCCTTGAGGTAGGGATTTCTTACTCTTGTTATGCGTTTATACGGTGTTTATGTATCTAGATTGTGCCTTGTTTCGTTGTTTGAGCTTGTTTTATCCATTTTCGAGAATCTGCAGAACAGGGTCTTCGTTTTTGGGGTTTTACCCCTTCTTAAGCTCAAAATTGAATTTTGATTCCTTCGTATGAAATAGAGTAGACTTAAAGCCCGTTCTAATGCCACTGAAATCACTCAAAACCGTTGAGAATTGAATTAATGGTGGATTTTAGAAGTTTGGTCACGAATCTGTCTCGGTTTCTGCTCGTTTTTGGTTTGCGCCCAATTTCAAATGGCTGTAACTTTCTTGTCTGATATCCGATTCATGCAAACTTTATATCGATTTCGAGGTCTTGAAGTCAGCTTTGTATTGCTACTGGAATCGCCTTAAAACTCTTAGTACACCGAAAGTTATGATCGTTTGAGTGGAGGTGTGTCAATCTGTCACGTTTATGCGTGACAGATTCGTATTGCTTCGACAAATGCCTGTTTAACCATCCTTAAAGTGCAGATTTGACTAGGGTTCCTTCATACCTTTTAAGCTTCGTTCACTCACGCAACTTTTGGGACTGGAATCATTCAAAAGTATTAAGAACTCAATTTATAGTGATTTTTAGAAGATTGCCCTGTAATCTGGAAATCTGGACAGCGTACAGAGCTTCGTTTTTCATCGTTTGCTATGGTTAAACGATGCTATTGGTTATGGGTCCTTATGGGTTTAAAAGATTGGTAAGTTGGTGAACTTTTGGCGTTAGAATCATTGAAAAATATTGGGTATGAAATTTTTAATGAATTGTCGAATATTGATTGCTCTCTAGGACAGTTTTGGTTCGTTAATTCTCGTTCGTCTGTTTTGATCTGTAAGATGGGATCTGTACTTCTCATACTCCTCGAAGCCGTTAAGATGGAATCTGTACTCCTCGTACCAAAGTCGGTAAGATGGGACAAAGCCCTTCTCTTCTGTATGTTTCTTTTTTTCCTTCTTTTTTTTATTTTTTTTTATTTTACCAAATTGTTGGTTTGATCTGTTTTAACAGTTGGGTTTTTTTTTAGGTGTGATTGCAGTACTCGATGTGTGCATATGGGATAGTGTACTTGGATAGCTTTTGTAGCTGTTTTCGATCCAGCAAGTGCCCTTCCAACATTTCAGAATCCATTCTCTCTCTCGCTCTCGGAAGGTGAACAGTGAGTCATTGACTACCCAATCTCTAGTACTTTATGTGTTAGTAACTCGTATTTAACTTGGTGGATACCTCTAACTTGGTTTTATGCCAAACTTGAGGTGTAACAAAGCCAGGCTAAATATTGAGTTTGTTTTTAGTTAGTATAGTTAGTTTTATTTGATTGCATTGCTTAGCCGAGGTGGTGGCATAACCCATCGCATATTCTGTTTGCTGAGTTGAGGTGGCGGCCTAGCCCCTCCAGTCTGTTAGTTTGTTGTTAGTTTGTTAGCTGTTTATTTGATTGCATTGCACGAGCGTTAATTTTTTGCACTATAAGAAACATGTGGACTGGGAGGTAACCGAAAATTGAAATTGGTGATATATTCACTTGTCTTGGACTCCAATACTGGCGTGCCTTGATGAGAATATATTTGTGAGAGCATGTGTTTTTTAGGGGGATGCACATTGCACGTAGGACACTGGATAATCATTACTCATTAGGATCGAAATATTGAATACTACGATATACAACTTAAGAACATTAAAGGCACCGACGCACCGGAATGTGAGTTTTTTGGGAAGATTTATTTTTAGATGAAAATCGGTTGCCTGTTGGTGATGTGTATACGAAAATTGATTGCACAACATGGCACGATTAAGGGCAGGCACGGCACGAATAGACAAAAAAGGCACGGCACGACCCAACCCGACAAAAAAAGCACGGCACGACACAACCTGACAAAAAAAGGCACGACACGATACGACACGACAAAAAAAGGCACGGCACGACACGACCCGACAAAAAAGGCACGGCACGACACGACCCGACAAAAAAAGGCACGACACGATGCGGCATGATTAATTAATGGGGCACGGCACGACACGACACGATTTTATAAAGGCACGGCCCGACACGGCCTGACAAAGCAAAATGGTCCACCACGGCACGACACGGGCACGGTACGGCACGCCATGGCACGATGAAGTAAACGGGCACGGTACGGCACGACACGAAGCACGGGTTGGCACGGAAGAAAATGGCACGGCACGGCACGACAGGCACGTTTGACACCCCTAAGTTTTTCTCCCATCTTTGCTCTGATTTGGGATCATGCCTCAGCACCACTTTGTTCCTTGCTTCCTATCAATTTTCCGAATTCATATTAGTGTTTTAGCCTTTTCTTCGCTATCACTATATATAGGTGGAGAAGACAGTTTCCGATACACATTTCCTATCAACAAAAACATAATCAATTCCATTTCAAAGCTACAAGACATAAAAGCGAAAAGGGCATTAACATACAAATAACTTCCCAAAATTCGCGGGGTGTAATTAAGTTTCTCGATAGTTAACTTCCTCCAAAAAATTTGCTAAACTTCAATAAACATGAGCAAAGAAACACTTGATTGCCTGTATCAAAACACTGATCATAGGGTAATAAGAAAAATGATCGAAACGAAACAAAAAAACATAAACTTAGAGTGAAGTTGGGAAAGTGTAGTAAGAGATAATAAAACATCAGTATTTACGTTTAATACTGTTGTTGCACCTAAACTCCAGTGTCACCAACATTAAGGTGAAACTAGGCTCTCAATATATGGATAAGACCGGTAAGAGTCTTTCAACAAATTTGGACCATTAAATGCCGAGATGGACGATTGAGATACCGCTCTTTCCTAAAATATGATATTGAAGTGCAAATAAGCCGGTCCCTTTGTTACGTCCGAGAGTACT
Source organism: Rhododendron vialii (assembly GCF_030253575.1). Lineage (NCBI taxonomy): Eukaryota > Viridiplantae > Streptophyta > Magnoliopsida > Ericales > Ericaceae > Rhododendron > Rhododendron vialii. The sequence goes on along the minus strand of NC_080558.1, from coordinate 7,128,226 downwards.
TCTGTAAAGAACGCCAGTGATGTTACAATCTCATTCGTCCCTCGAGGTTGGTCCAATGACTAACTGCAACCTCACGCCTACTAGAGGATAAGCTCTGTCAGAAGCAAAATAGTAACTAGATTAACCACTGACAAGTACTGTGAACAGCCATAACTACACAAATAAAGGTACCCAAAGAACCATGTCGTGCAGGTTCCCTCCAGAGCTGCGCAAGTACAAGATTAGGTTCTTATGACATTACAATTGCAAAATAAACAGAGTAAGCTCTCATTATTGGACAAAGTTGTAACACGAAGGAAGTGCAAGTCTTCACTTCACAGAGACTACAATATAAGCAATTCGATTATGGGGATCACACGTTTTCATTCTCATTTCCTGAAAACATGTAAAACACTAACATAAGCTAATCCACGTAGAGGTGTCTAACGGGCCGGATTGGCACGGGCACGATTAATTTTGGCACAGTCCAAATGACCGAAGGATTAAAAATAACCAAAGCAAGGTCCCCCAAGCATTATAAAAAAAATGAATCTTCTTGCTTCCACCAAAATCAACATCGATTTTCTGCTAAGTTAGAAGAGCACAAAATAAACATGGACTCTACCCATTTCAGTTTCCAATACACATTTCCTATCAACAAAAACGTAACGAGTTCCATTTCAAAGGGATGAGACTTCAAAACGAAGAGGCATTCCATATCAAGAACATACATCAATAATGCATCAACAGTTGGGTTAACTGTCATCTTTCACTCATGTTCCCAAAATTTTCACAATAGTTAACAGATGGTTTTACCACATTTTGTTAAACATCACTAAATTAACATGAGCAAATTAAGGAACACTTCTGCAAGGTTGTATTATCAAACACTGAATACATCACAAGAGTACTAAAGCAAGGTAAACAACAAAAAGCAGAAACTTTAGGTAAAGTGCGCGAAAATCTAGCAAGAGATGAAAAAAAAGAAAACAATTTTACCTTTATTCCCTTTAATAATTAATGGTGTCGCCACCAGATTCCAGCATCAACACCAGTGTCAGGGTGAAACTAGGCTCTCAATATAAGGATAAACACTATAATTTGGAAAAAACCCACGAATCTTTAGATAACTAAATGTTCCATCATTGGGATTGTATCGAACTAAACGCATCCCGACAACCATTAAAACGTCACCATTGTTCAAAATGCACTTTGGTGTGAAATACTCACCACACAATGGATGTGTAACATCATGAATCGCAACCAACTTGGTCCAAGACTCTCTTATTCCATATTCCTTCATCACCCATAGATCAACATGAACTCCATGATTCCGCCACTGCCTGCAGAGCATACAGAGGTATCCACTTAAAACATCCATCGTCGAAAGAAAACCACCATTGCTATTATAATCAGGTTGCGAAACCTCCCCATACGTCTCTTTAGCCAAATCAAGAGAGACGATTAACTCATCACTGGAACTGCCCCTCACAGTCCAATGGAGCGCCCCACTCACAAATTTCCCTTTACCAGCCACAATAACAGAATTAGGACAGTCTGCTATCCTCCTCCAAGAATCAGCCCTTAACGTATACACCGCCACTTTATTTCGATGATAGTCCCTATTAGATCCACCCTTAAAAACTAACACCACCTTGTAATCATCAGTAGATGTGTCATAACCAAACCCACATGCCGGTTGCCAGTCATCCGGTATCGTAATACTGGGCAGCTTCCTAGACTTCTTCGTAGACGGGTTCCACAGGAATATGGTTTTCTTATCAGTATGGACGCACACCAACCCGTCACAGGAATCCTCAATCCAAAATCCTTTAGGATCGAAAGGGTAATCAACGCCCACAGCAGTATCAGATTGCTCATGCCGCATGATAGAAGAAATAGAACATGACTTGATATCGCAAAGGGGAACATTAGTTATTAGGAGGAGTCTATGGTGGGTATAACTAGAGTTCGAAGATACTATACTGAGGTGGGTTTTCACGATTTTCGGATCGGAAATCAAAGAACGCCATGATTTGCAAGCGCACCTGAATCGCAGCATAGACTTGATGGGAAGTCTCAAGAGTATTTCGACATTGATTTCATAAGGGAGATTTGGCAATGGCTTTGAACCTTCGGCCCAATCAGTTTTATGAAGTATCGGGTTTCTTTCTGTCGCCATGGATGTTGCTTTTTCTAGGTTTGGCACCAAAACCTAGTTGTAGTAAAATTTTACAAGGGTACAACGCTTTATACTTTGAGTCGAAACCCACAGTTTCCGCCTCGGCCCATTACAGGCCCTATCGAATATTTTCTGTAATAATTTAAATTGTTCATCTCGTAGAGTCCGCAAATTAATGGTTATACTAAAAATTATCTTGATTGGACATCAATAACTATGTCAAAAATTGAATTTTGGTTTAAAAAACGAATGGTCTAAGAAATGATATTGGCACTCCAAAAATTAATACAGACACTCCAAAAAACAAAGGAAAGTGGCTTTGGTGTGACGTAAACTATCCGTTACTGTCGATTTTATAAACCAAAATTTCAATTTTGATATAGTTCTTGATGTTCGATCAAGCTGATTTTTTACGAGAACATATAATTTTTCCGAGCTCTACAAGATGATCGGTTCAGATTACTGCAGTAAATGTTCAGTAGTCATGTATCAAAATCAGGGTAAATTAATTGTAGAAAACCCCCTCAATCTATCACAACGTGTTATTAAATGCCCTGCTATCTAAATAACGTCGCAATCCCAGCACCAATTTTCCTAAAACTACCCCAATGCGAACACTTTCTACGGATAATTTTAAATGATAGTAAAGAAAAATCCGGTAGTAACATATCAAAGAGCGTCATACAAAGACGACAAGCTCAACCTCACTACAATTCACCTCACAATTTTAAAAAAGAAAAGAAAAAATAACATGACAACAAACTCCTAGAAATAAACCTTGTTGGTAAGATAACAATAGCATGATGAAAATTAAAAAAATTATTTATGAGATAAGCATCGGAGGGCCTTCTGCAGACCAGAGGCGGGGTGATTCTCATTGTTTCTTGTCTTGTTGTATTAGGGTTTTGGCGAGATTATTCACTGCTGATTTCCGAGAATGTTGACCAGTTTATGCGGATTTTCTCCACGTGCAGAAGTAATATGGTTCTTTTAATATGTCCCGTGAATATGGTTCTTGTGATTGTCCCTAGTTTAATGATAATTAATTTAAAAATGTAAAAGTTATTATTGTGGGAAAATGAAGAGTAAAAGTAGAGACTCATCTCCATTGTGAAGTGAGTCGTCTAATATATATATATATATATATATATATATATATATATATATATACACACACACAGTCAGTCTCAAATGAGGAGTCCGTATTTTAGTTAAAATGCGGACCTCCTCATTTCTCCCATTTTCGGATTGAATTTCGATGATCCGAGTCGCTCAATGTGTTCAGAACATGATTTTAAGGGTACCAGCGAGAAATCGGCAAAAAAAAAAAAGAAGACCGGGAAGGTCTTCATTTGAGCAGTTTTTGTTTGAGCCGTTCGATAAAAAACAAACAAAAACTGCTCGGAAGGACTTCATTTTTTTTTGCTGATTTCTCCCGGGCACCCTTAAAATCACGTTCTAAACACATTGAACGGCTCGGATCATCGAAATTCGATCTGGAAAGGGAGGTCCGTATTTTATTAAAATGAGGTGGTCCTCATAAGAGCCGAACTGTATATATATAAATCAAGTCTCATTTTGTAGACTTATTTAGTTATTTTAGAGCTTGAATATTGAAATTTCCTGACACTTTACATTTGAATGTATAGAGAGTTTGATTGAACATGTTCTTGGGCATCTCCAACCCAATACTCTCCAAATTAATCGAGACACATGCATCCAACTGCAGTCAAAAACCAAAACTCACATCTAACAACTCCATCTGGAGTGAATTAATTAGTGTTAAACAGGGCTATTCAAATAGTTTTCGAAATAAAATTCCTGAATTTCCTCGAACTACTCCTTCAGGATTTCTGCACATGAATAGAGAATCAAGTTCCACATCATTACATCAAACACCTAAATTAATCATCATAAACAGCACATTGTGATCCAAGGTTTTTTTATTTTTCTTTTGATAACTTGATCATATCCGAACCAGCTTACAAGCACTTCATTATGATCAAAGTTGTCAAAACAAACTATGCAGCAACAAAGGAGTTAGCATTGACTACTCTCAACAAATATGATGTGATTCTTGTTTTATCGGAAAATGAAATCTCCATCATATGTGCTCTTGCTATGAGTTCTTGTATCTTTGCGGTTGTAAATGAGGCTACTTCCGTTGAATTATGAGCAAGCTATAGATCACACCTAACAAAAGTAACCAGTTCAATTTCGATTGTCCAAAAGTATTTTCAATGGTCTAGATTTGTTTAAAGACCCTTGCCGGTAAGAGTCTTTTAATAAACTTGAACCGTTAAAATCCAAGATGAACGATAGAGATACAACTATTTCCTAAAATATAACATTGAAGTGCAGATAAGTGGGTCCTTTTGTTATGTCCAAGTGTACTTTTGTTAAGAACGCCTTGGTCCAATGAAAATGATCGACCAATGACTAACTGCAACCTCACGGCTACAAGAGGATAAGCTCAATCAGAAGCAAAATAACTAGATTAACCACTTCTATCTTTCTTCAAAAAGAAATAAAAACGTCTCCAATCCATTTCTAGAGAACGAATGTGACATATCGAGGGAAGATTTTGTATTTTTTTCCATTTTATCCTCACTTTTAGTACTTTTTGAGAAAATTTTGGAGGAACCTATTGTATTTTTTAGAGATTTTGTCTCCAAATTTACTTTGGGGTCTATAACTATGGAGACCACACTTTCATTGTGGAGACAAAATCTCTAAAAAAACAATGGGCCTTCCAAGAATCTCCAAAAAAGTACAAAAAGTGAGAAAATATAAATTACAAAATCTACCCTCAGTATCTCACATCCATTCTTTATTTTTTGAAAAAATTATGCATTCTAGACCATTTTAATCTTCTCACTTCCACCAAAAAGAATATCAATGTTCGTCAAAGTTAGAAGCGCACAAAATAAACATGAATTTTGATATTGCAGTTTTCAATACTCATATCCTATCAACCAAAACATAGAATTGCATTTCGAGGCGACAAGACATTAAAATGAAAATGACATCAAGTATAATGCAATCAAGAACTTACAGTCAATATAAATGCATCAAACAGCTGACTTAAGAGAAGTGTCTTCTGTCATCCATGTTCTCAAAATTTTCATCAGTCTATTCCTTCGACTTTCCATTAGAATTGTCATAAAAGAATCAATTAGTGCCACCTTATCACCCCATCACGTTTAAGCATTGCCAAAGGTATAGGGAGAGGAGCCACAAGTTTATCAGTAGTTTAACGGATGGCTTTACCAAATTTTGGTAAACATCAATTAACATAAGCAAAAAAAAAAACACTTGTATCATCAACATTGAATGCATCAATGAGTGATGAAAAAACGGCGCCGTAACAAAAAAACACAGGCCTTTGGTAAAGTTGGAAAAGTGTAGTAAGCGATAAATAAAACATGTTCACCATGAATCGAAGTATGGTGTTACCACTAAACTCCGGTGTCAGCATCAGTGCCAGGTGTAACTAGACTCTCATTGTATTATCGTGAATCGCATTCAACTTGGTCCAAGACTCTCCTATACCATATTCCTTTATCACCCATAACTCAACACCCTTTACATCACAATCGCAGGGCACACAGAAGCATCCACCTAAAACATCCATTGTCAAATCATGACGAGAATGAACACACTCAGGTTGTGGAACCTCCCCATAGGTCTCTGTAGCCAAATCAAGAGAGACCAAATAATCTTCTCGGACCCAAGATTCAGAATCCAATGGAACGCCCCACTAGCAAATTTCCCTGGACCAATCAAATCAAAAGGATGAGGACACTGCCACACTGTTTTGCCTTTCCACGTTCGGGTTGTTCTTCTAAAAAAGCCAATGGCTTTCCCGCAAAAAATGAGTCAAATAAAGCCACATAAAGACGAAAATAAACTAATAAGCCAATTTTTTCGTTTTTATTCAAAAAAAAAATGAATTTCGATCAAAATTTTTTAGTTTTTAGATTCCTCTTATCATGAGGATGCAATAATCCCCAAAAAAGAGATGATAAGCCAAGTGATACGAAAAAAATTTGAATAAGGACAAAAAATAAGCCACTCTGGCTTTTTTGTTCAAACAACCTAAATTGAACCTGGAAAATTACCACCACCTTGTAATCATCAATAGACTCGTCATAACTTGAACATGGAACCTATGGAAATTAAGGAAAAGAAAAGAGAAGAGAAATTGAAGGAAAAATTTATTATTTATTAAACTTGAAAATTTTATTTTTTTCTCTTTTTCATTTTTAATTTCCTTTCTTTTTCCTGAGTTCCAAACAAAGCCTAAATTTCCTAGTAGACGGGGGTTCCATACGAATAACGTTTGTGATCGAAGAGCGATGCACACCAATCCGTTGCAGGAACCCACAATCCAAACTCCATTAGGAGTTTCATCAAAAGGAAATTCAAGACCGACAGTAGCATCACATTGCTCATACATAATAGAAAAAATAGAACATGACTTGAAATACAATACTAAGGGTAATTCTATATCCATCCGAGACCCAATCCCCAAGTTTGGCACGAAACCAAACATGGGAAAACCTTTGGAACAAAGCCCATATCTGTCGGCCTAAAAGCCCGGATAAGAACATTAAGATCAAACATCTAAGGGGCCTAAAAGCCCAAATAATGAGATAAATCCAAACCAATACAGCCCAAAACAAAAAACACTAGCAACAGTCAGCAGTTTCCGCCGCCCACACCACTAGTGCCGGCCCCGGTATTTGGGTTGCCCTAGCCCAATCTCATGTTTTGTTGCCCACTTACTATTAAGTCATATAAAATAAAATAGAAACATACAAGTACAAAAAAATCAAAATTTACATTGTTTTTTTTAGCTTGAATAACATCAAAAAAACAATATCAAAACGTAAACCCCGGTTATAGTGCTTTAATCTCTCTTGGGAAATGGTAGTTCGAAGATAAAAAAAGGGGGGGAGTTAGCTCGCTCAATTTATTTTAACTATGACATTTTTTTAATCATTACTCCAATATTCCTGTTTTGTTTGTTAAGTCTGGAAATTTCCAATGAAGTAATTTGATTTTTGTAATGTTATAGATTGGGAGGGAAGCAAAAAGAGGTAGAACAAAAATTGTGGGTCGAAAGGAAAACAAAAAGAGGAGAAAAACAAAAGATGGAGAAACAGAAAAGAAGAGGATTGGGTGTGGGCTGGGAGTCAAACTCTACCCAGCCGGAGTTTTCACAGCTGCAATGACCACTGAACCAAGCGGACAGTTTATGAATCTTTGGGAAACTTTTTTTATACTTGTCATCTATCTTAAATTTTTTTTTGCCTGAGAGCTTGCAGGGCTTACACCGGCCCGGCCCTGCACACCACTGCAAGCCACCACGGCAAAAGGAAGCTCCACCGCCAGCCACCATATCCAAGACTGCCACCCGGAGAGCCTCCCGAATGCCACCGCTGCCCCACAAGCCGTTAGGCCAAGAACCGAATGATCTTAGGCGAAACACCGGCAGAGGCTGTGGTGGGTGTAACAATCGTGAGGGCTATCAACACTGCTTAGGAGGAGTCTATGGGGGGTGTAATCGGTGTTGGAAGATGCTAATGTTGGATCAGGAAATCAATACCGGGCAATATCCAAAATTTCCTAGTAGACGGAGGTTGGTTTTCGCGAACTTTGGATCGGAAATCAAGGAACGCCATGATTTGCAAACGCACATAAATCCCTTTTTTCTTTGCTTCCGATAGATTGTGACATGATAGGTTCAGTTAAGTACTGCATTTGTGATGACGGCTGGTGGTTTTTGTTAATTGTTTTCGTTAACTACACGAATACTTATCTAATTGAGAAAAAGATTGTGAAGCTCCCTGACAGTGTTTTCCGCCCAGAGACTCGAATGAAGAGCTTATGCCACCAGGGATTGCAGTCAACAATGGATTGAGCAAAACTGGTAATTAAATCGAGCTGCTGTCTGGCTCTTCAGGCGATCGAGGAACTATTTGCTAGTAAAGGCTTCAAGACAAGTTGGCTCGATGATCTTTCACGTCTTGGTTGGGATCACTAGGGGTTATCAACAAGAACCCGAGAAGTATTCATCGGCCCTAAATAATCGCAGAAATAGCAAGTGGAAAAACAGCCCAACTATATGACGAATTCAACAGCCAAATAATCCCCAGGAAATAAAAATAAGCAGAGCAAAAGCAAAACGAACATCAATGTTTGTAAAAGTTAGAAGTGCACAAAATAAACATGGATTTTGATATTGCAGTTTCCGATACTCATTTCCCATCAACCAAAACATAGAATTCGATCCATTTCAAGATGATAAGACATAAAAATGAAAATGACATCACATATAATGCGATCACGAACTTATGTCAATAATGCATCAACAGGTGACTGAAGTGAAGTGTCCTCTGTCATCGATGTTCTGAAAATGACATCAAGTATAATGCAATCAAGAACTTACGTCAATATAAATGCATCAAACAGCTCACTTAAGTGAAGTGTCTTCTGTCATCGATGTTTTAAAAATTTTCATCTGCCTATTCCTTCGACTTTCAAAAAGTAGCGTCGTAAAAGAATCAAGTGAAACCTTATCACCCCATCATGTTTAAGCATTGCCAAAGGTATAGGGATATGAAGCCACAAGTTTCTTAGTAGTTTAACAGATGGTTTCTCCATCTTTCGAATTGTACCGAAGTAAACACACTTCCGTTGCAATGTCTCCATTCTTAAAATACAAATGGGTGGTGTGATACCTGTATTAACGTAAATCTCCCAGTGGATTCCGCACTATAACAAAGATTCAAGATCCACATCAACATCTAATCATCTTTAATGGCACATTGTGACCCAAGGTTTTTTTTCTCTTTTTTTGTTTTTATTTTTTTATAACTTGATGTCTGAACCAGCTTACAAGCACCTCATTGAGACTAGAGTCGTCCACACAATTACTATGTATCATGTATTGTTTCCTTCCATTGCTTTCCAACTAAACCACTCGCAGTAAGGCAATCAATGAATTAATTTCAAGCTTCTTACTGGTGACCATATTGCCAATTAATGCCCAATGCTTTCCTCATTCCTCCACCTTTACACACCTTTGTGGCTATATACAATACCCAATTAACCCTCCATTTCTAGACCATATTAATGGTTACTAAACTACTTTAACAGGCACACATTCATTCCAAACTGGCTTAAGGACGGCAAAAACATTCCAAAGTGGCTAGCTTAATTATGGACGGCAAAACACAAAGAGTGGAAGGTTTGGACTATCAAAAGGAGTTATCGGAAAACAAAACCTCCTTCATATGCCCTTGCCGTGAGTGCTTGTATCTTCGCGTTTGTAATGAGGCTATGAACAAGCTATGAATCACACCTAACAAAAGTAACCAGTTCTGGCTTTGTAGCCATCCGGTCGTGCAATTTTGACTGTCCAAGAGTATTTTCAATGGTCTGGATTTTCTTAGACTCGTACCGGTTAGAGTCTTTCAACAAATTTGGACCATTAAATGCCGAGATGGACGATTCAGATACGGCTCTTTCCTAAAATATGGTATTGAAGTGCAGATAAGCCGGTCCCTTTGTTACGTCCGAGAGTACTTTTGTAAAGAACGCTTGTGATGTTACAATCTCATTCGGCCCTCAAGGTTGGTCCAATGACTAACTGCAACCTCACGTCTACTAGAGGATAAGCTCTATCAGAAGCAAAATAGTAACTAGATTAACCATTGACAAGTACTGTGAACAGCCATAATTACACAAATAAAGGTTCCCAAAGAACCATCTCGTGCAGGTACCCTCCAGAGCTGCGCAAGTGCTAGATTAGGTTCTTATGACATTACAATTGCAAAATAAACAGAGTAAGCTCTCATTATTGGACAAAGTTGTAACACGAAGGAAGTGCAAGTCTTCACTTCACAGAGACTACAATATAAGCAATTCGATTATGGGGATCACACGTTTTCATTCTCATTTCCTGAAAACATGTAAAAACTAACATAAGCTAATCCACGTAGAGGTGTCAAACGGGCCGGACTGGCACGGGCACGACACGTTTAATTTTGGCACGGTCCAAATGACCGAAGGATTAAAAATAAGCAAAGCAAGGTCCCCCAAGCATAATAAAAAAAATGAATCTTCTCTCTTCCACCAAAATGAACATTGATTTTCCGCTAAGTTAGAAGAGCACAAAATAAACATGGACTCTACCCATTTCAGTTTCCAATACACATTTCCTATCAACAAAAACGTAATGAGTTCCATTTCAAAGGGATGAGACATCAAAACGAAGAGGCATTCCATATCAAGAACATATATCAATAGTGCATCAACAGTTGGGTTAACTGTCATCTTTCACTCATGTTCCCAAAATTTTCACATTAGTTAACAGATGGTTTTACCACATTTTGTTAAACATCAGTAAATTAACATGGGCAAATTAAGGAACACTTCTGCATTGTTGTATTATCAAACACTGAATACATCACAAGAGTACTAAAGCATGGTAAACAACAAAAAGCCGAAACATTAGGTAAAGTGCTCGAAAGTTTAGCAAGAGATGAAATAAAAACATCTAGTTTTACCTTTATTCGTGTCGCCACCAGATTCCAGTGTCAGGGTGAAACTAGGCTCTCAATATAAGGATAAACACTATAATTTGGAAAAACCCCACAAATCTTTGGATAACTAAATTTTCCATTATTGGGATTGTATCGAACTAAACACATCCTGACAACCATTAAAACGTCACCATTGTTTAAAATGCACTTTGGTGTGAAATTCTCACCATACAAATAATACAATGGATGTGTAACATCATGAACCGCAACCAACTTGGTCCAAGACTCTCTTATTCCATATTCCTTCATCACCCATAGATCAACATGAACTCCATGATTCCGCCACTGCCTGCAGAGCATACAGAGGTATCCACTTAAAACATCCATCGTCGAAAGAAAAACACCATCGCTATTATAATCAGGTTGCAAAACCTCCCCATAGGTCTCTTTAGCCAAATCTAGAGAGACGATTAACTCAACACTGGAACTGCCACTCACAGTCCAATGGAGCGCCCCACTCACAAATTTCCCTTTACCAGCCATAGGAATAGAATGAGGACAGTCTGCTATCCTCCTCCAAGAATCAGCCCTTAATGCATACACCGCCACTTTATTTCGATGATAGTCCCTATTAGATCCACCATTAAAAACTAACACCACCTTGTAATCATCAGTAGATGTGTCATAACCTAACCCACATGCCGGGGACCAGTCATACGGTATCGTAATACTGGGCAGCTTCCTCGACTTCTTCGTAGACGGGTTCCACAGGAATATGGTTTTCTTATCAGTATGGACGCACACCAACCCGTCGCAGGTAGCCTCAATCCAAAATCTTTTAGGAACGAAAGGGTAATCAACGCCCACAGCAGTAACAGATTGCTCATGCCGCATGATAGAAGAAATAGAACATGACTTGATATCACAAAGGGGATCATTAGTTATAAGGAGTCTTTGGTGGGTATAACTAGGGTTCGAAGATGCTAAACTGAGATGGGTTTTCACGAATTTCGGATCGGAAATCGAAGAACACCATGATTTGCAAGCGCACCTGAATCGTAGCAAAGACTTGACGGGAAGTCTCAAGAGTATTTCGACATTGATTTCATTAGGGAGATTTGGCAATTGCTTTGAATCTTCGGCCCAATGGGTTTTATGACGTATCGGGTTTCTTTCTGTCGCCATGGATGGTGCTTTTGCCAGGTTTGGGACCAAAACCTAGTTGTAGTAAAATTTACGAGGGTACGACTCTTTATACTTTACTTCCCTGGTTATTGTCGTACTCCATCAGGATTAGGGTAAATTATATAAGGGTCCCCTCCATCTATCACACCGTGTTATTAAACACCCTTTATCTACATAACATCACAATCCCGCACCTCAATTTTCCCAAAAATACCCCAATGCATATACTACTATCTTTGGATAAACTTTAGAACAACATGCATGAAGAAAATAAAAAAATTATTTCTGAGATAAGTATCAGAGGGCCTTCCTCGTACCAGGGGAGGGGTGTTTCTCATTGTTTCGTGTCTTGTAGTATTAGGGTTCCAGCGACATTAATCATTCATGATCTTAGGGAGCGTTAATTAGTTTAAGCGGATTTTCTCCACATATAATGTACATAAGTAATGTGGATTTTTTAAAAAGTCTAGTGAATATCGTGGTAAAATAGACAATAAAAAATAAAAACTCATCTCCAAGGTGAAGTGAGCTTAAAAATAAAGAGATATAAATCAAGTCCCTTTTTTCAGACTTATTTTAGAGCTTGATTAGAATGTCCTCACACTTTATATTTGAAGAACATATAGAGAGCGTGATTGAACATGGTCTTGGGCATCTCCAACCCAATACTCTCCAAATTAATCAAGACACGTTCAATTCAACTAGAGTCAAAAATCAAAACTTACACCAACAACTCCCTCTGGAGTGAATTATTGTTTTTTTTTTCCTCAGCAAATTTTTTTTATTAATCTCTGAAAGGATACAAAGATTAAAAGAAAAAGAGCACCCGAAGGAAAAATTACTAACCTAAAATTTCCCAAGACCCAAACGTTGATAGGAGACCAACAAAAATAGGCCAAGCCCAAACCCTAAAAAGACCCTATTTGCTAACTGCACCCAAAAAACAGCCGTCAACAATGAGATTCACTAGGTTTGGGTTAGCTTGTGCCAACTGGATGATAGAATTTGGACACATCCACAAGACTATTGGGACGATTCTCTTAGCTTTTTCTCAACAAGTATTCATCGGCCATAACTAATCAAAAAAATAGCAAAACGAGTGGAAAAACAGTCCAACTATGACAAAGTAACAGCCAAGTAATCCCAAGGAAATAAAAATAAGCAGAGCAAAGCAAGGTCCACATGCATTCTAGACCATTTTAATCTTTTGGCTTCCACCAAAAACAATACCAATGTTTGTCAAAGTAAGAAGCACACGTACAAAATAAACGTGGATTTCGATATTGCAGTTTCCAATACTCATTTCCCATCAACCAAAACATAGAATTCGATCCATTTCAAGGCAATAAGACATGTAAAATAAAAATGACATCACGTATAATGCGATCACGAACTTACGTCAATAACACGGTGTGATAGACGGTGCAACGCTTTATACTTTATGGCCCTAGTTATTGAATTGTCGTATGAAGATTAGGGTAAATTGTAGAAAACCCCCTCCATCTATCACACCGTGTTATTAAACGCCCTTTTTCTAATAATCGTCACAATCCCTGCACCAATCTTCCTAAAACTACCCCAATGCGTACACTCTCTATGGGAAACTATAGAACAACATGAAGAAAATTAAAAAATTATTTCTGAGATAAGCATCGGGGGGGACCTTTTGCCGACCAAAGGTGGGGTGTTTCTCACTGTTTCTTGTCTTGAAGTATTAGGGTTCCGGCGAGATTATACATTGCTGGTTTCAGAGAGAGTTGACCACTCTATGTGGATTTTCTCCACGTACAGAAGTAATATGAATTTTTTAAAAGGTCTCGTGAATATCTTTTGACTGTCACTAGTTTTATGATAATTAATTTTCAAATATAAAATTTATTATCGTGGAAAAATAAAAAATGAAAGTAGAGATTCATCTCCATTGTGAAAGTAGACTTGTCCCTCTGAGCATATATACACGAAAAATAGGGTGCTTGATTCAAACACCCTACACATATATACACGAAAAATAGGGTGTTTGATTTAAGCACCATACACTCATCGGATGCCATTGATTCTCGTGAGAGCCTCTTCGTTTTTTTTTTAGAATTTTTGGACGGCTCGGATCGGCTGTCCGGTGACCGTAGACGGCCCGGCGTGGCCGTCGGAACAATTTCGGTTGGGATGTGGTCGGTACGTATAGGTTTTCTGTGTCCCTCCGGAGTGAATTAGTGTTAACAGCGGTGTCTAATGAAAATCTGGAATCAATTTCAATGCAATAAACATGCACAAGGGCAATTCGAAAACTTTTCGAATTTAACAAATGTTTGAAACTTTTTGAATTTCACAAACTTTTCAATGCAATAAACAAGCCATCTATCATGCATGTTTGGAAAATTTTCGAATTTCCTGGACCTACTCCTTCAGGATACCAAATAATCAAGATCCACATCAACACCTAATCATCATATATAAGCGGCACATTGTGACCCAAGGTTTTTTTTTCCCTCTTCTTTTCTGTTTTTTTTTTTTTATAACTTGGTGTCCAAACCAACCTAAAAGGACCTCATCGTGACCAAAGTTGTCAAAACAAACAACGTATCATGTATTGTTTCCATCGATTGCTTTCCATCTAAACCAGTCGCACTAAAGGCAATCAATGAATTTCAAGCTTCTTTTTTTTGCTAAGAAAAAAGGATTTATTAATCTTTATAAAGGATTTCAAAGATTAAAAGGATCAAGAGCACACCGGCACAAAGCAGAAACAAAAATCCAAGCACCAAATTGACCATCAACTATTGCCAAAGCCCAATGCTTTCCTCATTCCTCTACCGTACACGCCATTGCGGCTATACATTCATTCCAAACTGGCTTATGGACGGCGAGAACACAGAGAGTGGAAGGTTTGGACTATCAACAAAGAATTTAGCATTGACTCTCAATGCATTTCCTTTCAACAAAATCGCAATGAGTTCCGAAATTTCCAAATTTTCATCTACTTGTAACTTCAACGCCCCATCATTTTAAGCATTGTCAAAGACACAAGCAAGTGAAACCACAATTTTGCTAATTAAACCTCGCTAAACACGAGCAAAGAAAAGCTTTTGTGGTTGTATTATCAAACACTGAATACATCACCAGAGTACTAAAGCAAGGTATAAACAATAAAAAGCAGAAACTTTAGGCAAAGTGCGCGAAAGTGTAGCAAGCAACAGAGAAATCAAAACATCTAATTTTACCTTTGTTCCCTTTAATATACGGAAAAGATATAGGTACCGACGGATTTCCCACCGAAATCGTACCGACGGCCTCACCGGGCCGTCTCCGGCCACCGGACGGCCGATCCGAACCGTCCAATAATTTTATAAAAAAAAACCGAGGGGCCTTGGGCGAGAAACAACGGCATCCGATGTGTGTAGGGTGTTGGATCAAACACTCTTTTATTCGTGTAGATATGTAATTACAACGGCATCCGATGTGTGTAGGGTGTTGGATCAAGCACTCTTTTATTCGTGTATATATGTAATTACAACGGCATACGATGTGTGTAGGGTGTTGGATCAAGCACTCTTTTTTTTGTGTATATTACAACGGCATCCGATGTGTGTAGGGTGTTGGATCAAGCACTCTTTTTTTTCGTGTATATACTACACACATCGGATGCCGTTGTTTCTCGCGTAGGGCCCTTCGGTTTTTTTTTTTTTAGAATTATTGGACGGTTCGGATCCGCCATCCGGTGGCCGGAGACGGCCCGGCGAGGCCGTCGGTACGATTTCGGTGGGAAATCCGTCGGTACGGATAGCAGCACTCTTTAATATATGTGTTGCCACAGCTTCCAACGTCGACAGTACCCGTTTCAGGGTGAAACTAGGCTCTCAATATAAGGATAAGCATTACAATACGGGAAAAATCCGTGGATCTTCAGATAACTAAAAGTTCCATCATTAGGACTGTATCGAACTAAACTCTCCTTGACAACCAATAAAATGTCACCATTGTTCAAAATGCACCAAAGTGTGAAATACTCACCGTACAATGGATGTGTAACATCATGGATCGCAACCAACTTGGTCCAAGACTCTGTTTTTCCATATTCCTTCATCACCCATAGATCAACATGAGCTCTAGGATACTTGCAGAGCATACAGAGGTATCCACTTAAAACATCCATCGTCGAAAGAAGACCACCATCTCTATTATAATCAGGTTGCGATACCTCCCCATATGTCTCTTTAGCCAAATCAAGAGAGACGATCAACTTACTGGACCCGTCACTCACAGTCCAATGGAGGGCCCCACTCACAAATTTCCCTTTACCAGCCATAATAATAGAATGAGGAAAGTCTGCTATCCTCCTCCAAGAATCAGCTCTTAATGTATACACGGCCACTTTATTTAGATGATAGTCCCTATTAGATCCACCATTAAGAACTAACACCACCTTGTAATCATCAGTAAATGAGTCATAACCTAACCCACATCCCGGGGACCAGTCATACGGTATCGTAATACTTGGCAGCTTCCTATACTTCTTCGTAGACGGGTTCCACAGGAATATGGTTTTTTTCTTACCAGTATGGAGGCACACCAACCCGTCGCAGGAACCCTCAATCCAAAATCGATTAGGAGATTCCACGAAAGGCCAATCAACGCTAGCAGCAGTATCAGATTGCTCATGCCGCATGATAGATGGAATAGAACATGACTTGAAATCGCGATGGAAATCCGTAGTCTCTAGGAGTCTATGGTGGTTATAACCAATGTTCGAAGATGCTAAACTGAGATGGGTTTTTGCGAATTTCGGATCGGAAATCAAAGAACCCCATGTTTGCAAGCGCACCTGAATCGCAGCAGAGACTTGACGGGAAGTCTCAAGAGTATTTCGACATTGATTTCATAAGGGAGATTTGGCAATGGCTTTGAACCTTCGGCCCAATCGATTTTACGAAGTATCGGGTTTCTTTCTATCGCCATGGATGGTGCTTCTTCTGGTTTGGGACCAAAACCTAGTTGTAGTAAAACTTTATAGTTTATGGCCCTAGTTATTGAATTGTCGTATCAAGATCAGGGTACATTGTAGAAAACTTCCTTCATCTATTTCATCTATCACACCGTGTTATTAAACGCCGTTTAATCTAAATAACATCACAATACCCGCACCAATTTTCGTAAAACTTCCCCAATGCGTACACTTTCTACGGATAACTTTAGAACGGCATGAAGAAATTCAATACTCCCGTAATTATTTTTGAGATAATCGTCGGGGGGCCTTCCGCCGACCAAAGGCGGGGTGTTTCTTGTCTTGTTGTATTAGAGTTCTGGCCAGATAGATTATTCACATCTCAGAGAGCGTTGACCAGTCTATATATAAAGCATTGTAACATAGATTTTTTCAAAGGTCTCGTGAATATTTTCTGATTGTTACTAATTTTATGATAATTAATTAAAAAATGTAAAACCTATTAAGGAGGAAAAATGAAAAATAAAAGTAGGAACTCATCTCCATTATGAAGTCTAAAATTATAGAGATAGAAACCAAGTCGCTTTTTGTAGACATATTTTAGAGGTTGATTGGAATATCCTGACACTTTAAATTCTTCCTATCAATTCTTAATTCCTAGCGGGTTCGTACTTTAGAGTTGGCAAAAGCCATGTATCATGGATCTTTTGGAAAATTTCCGAATTTCCTCGATCTACTCTGTAATCAATGCGCCCATGAGTGGGCAACTCAGGAGTTTTCTTGGGGAGCACAAGTGTTCTACGGTGGAAATCCAAAAGGGCAAATTCATGGCAGTGGTTTCAAGCTTTTTGGTTTCTCGTGGGAGGTTTCAAGCCCTTTGGTTTTTCCCCTGTTAAATCACTCCTGTTGTAGCCATGGAACACACGGGAAAAATCTCTATCACTCTTGTTGGTCTTAGATTGTGGATATGGGTGTATAACTCTGGTAGTATACACATCACCGGAGCAAGCTGGATTCGTGGGGTTCTCTCAAGCAAGCTCTCAACGAGGTAGAACGCCATTACCTGTCCGTCGTCGTTACTTCCAAGAGGTAATCCAAAATTGAACTTCCGCTGCGTCAATTTCTAACAGTGGTATCAGAGCCGCTTTAAGGTGTTCTCCTATTAAAGTATGTATTGTACTCATGCATCTCATTTTAGAACTCGAAGCTGTTAATACGGATGATACTGTGCTTGGTTCAAAAATGGTGATTTTCTGTATCATCTCAGTTTTGCGTCGAAATTATACATGTTGTAGTTGATAAGGCAAAGATCAGTTCTGGAAAGTTTGAACAGATATTATGGGGCCATTTGGCCGGAATTAGTTGTCAACACGGGTTGACGGAAACGAAAGGACATGACACAAGGCACGGGAAAAAAATTATTAGATAATTTGTTTTGTGACTCGTAAATATAATGTGATTAATTAACAATAATTTTAGTTGCAAAACAAGGCATTTTAGTTTCATAATTTATAAAAAATAAGTTTTTAAATTGGAACAACTAACAATAAAAAAGGAAAAAAACTAATTTTAAAGAAAAACCTCCATGTGATTCAAACTCAAGTCCTATGGAACTTGTCACACATTACAAACCACCAAGGCCACTAGTCATGTTATGTTTTTACTTGGAACAACTAATAATAAATAAGAAACAAAATTAGTTATAAAAAAATAATCTCTATGGGGTTCGAACCCAAGTCCTTGAGGACTTAACACACATATCAAACCACCAAGGCCAAAAATCTTGTTGTGCTTTTAATTGGAACAACTACTATATATTATATAATTTTATTCTATAAAAACGGGCATCTTGTACAGTAGCCAAACAATTGCAACACAATTGTGACGATCCATACCGTTCATTTTGTTGTTCTTGGTGTTTTAATCACTCTCACAAATTTTTCGGGTCTATCGGGTTTTGGAAGCCCTTTCATCGGGACGTAAATTCATTAATAGGAGATTTTTTGTTATGTGCGATCAAGTATATAACGATAACCAATTTACTTTATTTCTTGCACGAATGATATAATCACTCCCACATAAAAGGTAGACGGTTCAAATTTTCAAAAAACAGCTCTGGCGACCCTCAAGTGGTGCATTATAGGACTTTATTGCCTTTGGAAGCACCGAATGTGTTCCGATCATGTGGTTTCCGACATCCGATTCTCACCTATTTAGGGGAGAATGATAAATTTAACAAGATCTTAAATAGTAACGGTTTAGATCGAGCATTCGAAAAAATGAGTCTGCAGCTACCTTTCAAATCTATATAACTAACTTATTTGGTTCTAAACCAATGTATTCCGCTATAGTCCAATGTATGGTAGCCACACGATTGCGACACAGTTATGACGATCCATACCGTTCATTTTTTTATTCATAGTGTTTTAATCACTCTCGCAAATTTTCGGGTCTATTAGGTTTTGGAAGCCCATTCATCGGGATGTAGATTCATTAATAGGAATTTTTTGTTATGTGTGATCAAGTATATATGATAACCAATCTACTTCATTTTTTGCACGAATGAAAGCATGACCTGTTTAACACCTCTAAACGGGCACGACACGATTAAAAACGCCACGACCAAGTAAAACAGGCATTGCACGAAGCACGACACGATTGAAAAATGGCACGAAACGACACGATCAAGTAAACGGGCCAGCACGGTACGACACGATTAAAAAACAGGCGAGCACGGCACGACACTACACGATTTAAGTAAATGGGCCCGGCACGGCACGACAAGACATGATTTAAAAACGGGCTGGCATGGCACAACATGATTTAAGTAAATAGGCCCGGCCCAAAACGACACGATTGAAAAACAGCGCGGCACGACACGACACAATTTAAGTAAATGGGCACGACACGACACGATTAAAAATGGCACGGCACGACACGATACGATTTAAGTAAACGGGCACGGTACAAAGCACGGTTGGCACGGAAGTTGAATGACACGGCACGGCACGGCACACACGTTTGACACCTCTAGTTCTCCCTCCATTACTTTCCAACTAAACCACTCGCAGTAAGGCAATCAATGAATTTCAAGTTCTTGTGTCCCTTTTGCTGATAGGGAATTTGTTGTGGTAGACGCCTTGGGTGTGGGTCTTTTGTGAAATGATTGTTCACAATTTTTTTTTATGTGTGTATTAACAGTCTCTATGGAGCAACCCGTGCGGTCTATTCCCATTCTTTGTTCCACTAATGTTGTGGAGCGTGTACCTTGGTCGATGTTTGATAGCATGTGGTACGGTTCTAACAAGTGGAGCACAAAGATATCTATAGACGTGACTTTTCTCGCATGTTCCAAACGAATGGGAAAGCCGAAAAGACGAGCAAGTTGATGACTGCTTTTGACCATCCTTCAATTCCAAGATTCCTTGAATAGGAGCATAGAAGTGGAGTATATCGACAATCAAGTAATGGTTGAGCACCTCCCATCCCATCCCATGGTATTCAAGAATGGTTGGACCAAGGAGTTGGTGAAACACGTATGTGGACCCTCAACAAGGATAAAACAATATACTTGGAGTTGAAGAGTAACTATCAACAAGTTTTCAATTAGTTTTTGTTTACAACATTTATTTCAATCTTGTTTTGTAACCAATAAAAGTGATTGTTGGGCAGGGCATCTCGAAGGCCATTCAATATATCGATGAAGGGGGAAATTTTCACTCAAACCTTTTTGAAGGCATATGGATTTCAACTGGATTAGAAATTAAAGTTATGCTTGTGAACTTCAATCCCGATTTGGGTGAGAATTTCTGTGTGATCTACCTCTGTTAATTTGTCTTGTCTTTTTAATTTGGATACCTCAGCCATTGATTCATGTTTCTTTAGGTTTTGAAGATTGATTTAAAAAGGATATTGTCGTTCTGATGCAGCTGGTGGATCGGAGTTAGCTATGGACAAACACTAGGAGGGCTTTATGATCAAATGCAAACATCCTAGAGTGTTTTGCAGGCTTTATGATCAAATGCAAACATCCTAAAGTGCCTTGTACATCCTAAACTCAAACATCCTAAAGTGCCTTGTACATCCTAAACTTTAGGATGTTTGCATTTGATCATAAAGCCCTCAGAGTGCTTGTCCACAATTATTTGTAATATCTCTCTCACATAGTGTGGAACCTACACATATATGAGGTCCAAATCATGTGAGAGGATATTACAACTAACCGTTGCGTTGAGGATTTTTTTTGGTATGTACCCCATGTGTGTACTCATAGCTAGTTTTTAAAACTAGCTTTGCTAGAGGTACATATACAAAGGTACATACATCACAAATACATACGTATTCTTGACCCATCTCGGGTCTCAAAACATTGATCTGAAACCACTTATTTTGTTCAACTTTTCTTCATAATCTAGATTATGAAGCAAAGTTAGATATTTTGTATTCATTTTTTCTAATATTAGATTGTGTTTATTTTTTACAAGAACCCTAAACAAATCATTTTGAAAACCCAATACGAGTCCAAAACGTGCATGTCCCCTATTTTGCTCTTTACTCCAAGAAATCGGCTGCATGATCCCTAGACCTTTGAGCTTCTTCCATCCATGATATCTTGCTGAAAAAGCACTTCAAGCTGCCGTTAAAGAGATGCTTCTAGATACTTTGAGCTGCTTGGAGCTCCTCCTCAAGCCCCAAATGTCGCCAAGGGTCATTTCTTTGGCCATCCAACATTAAAGGCCGAAATACTTTGGCCAAAACCAAAGGAAAAAGCTACTTTTGCTAGCTTTTATCCCTTGCTTGTGGGTCCCAATCCACTTAAAAATAAATTCCTCGTTTATGAAGATTCTGAAAAAAGGAGTCCCTTGGGACTTGATCCTTCCTTTTTGGTTGGCTTAGGCTTAAGCTGTCTCTCTAGGCCTGAGTAAGCTCCTTGGAGAGCCGCTTATGGCCTACGGGAGCTGATCTGGAGGCCTGCATGGCCTTCATGTGTCAGTCATGCCTTCCTTCCTGCCGGTTGGAGAATAACTTTGGGCCTCCCCATTCTCCTCTTTTTACTTAGGCCCACACTTGGGCCTTTAACTGATTTGGACCTACTTAAAGGCTTGGCTTGCCTTGACCGACACTTGGGCCTCACCTAAACTTGTCCATGGATAAAATCCATGGAATTTTTATCTGAGCTTCTTTTCAAAAAATGAAACTTAGCCCCTTGTTGTGGACTTTTTATGTAAGGCCTGACATGCTTTTAAATGAAATTTTGGGCATTAATTAAGCCCAATTCGGAAACCTAATGGAGACCCATTTCATTCTATTGAGTTCAAACTTGGACTAAATGTCCCAATGATGCGTATCAAACGAAATCCAGATCCCCACATGTCATCTCCCATTCTTCTTTTAATTTTGGCCAAAATTGGATATAAACAGTGTGATATTTGGACATGACAGTGCATACAGTTTTCGAATGTCAGTGCACGAGGTGGTCAAATCTAATGGCAACTTGCTTTTCACCATGGGGGGATAAAATGGGGGGATAAAAAAAAAGGAAGCAGCTTCTCACTAGACCCAGTCCGATCCTTGTGCAAGGAACTTTTGTGCGTACATTTTTTTTCATTTCACCCGTCAAAAACAAAATTTCACTCTAAGTTACCTCTTGTAACAAATACGTACTCAAAATTACAATTTCTGATCAGCACACCTACCCATGACTATTTTTATCGTAAAAATTTACTAGTATTCACCAAAGAACATCACTATCCTATTAAGGCTATAAACTCCATAGGAACATGTTACGTACAAAGAAATTTTATCCGGATATGACCCGGATACACTATTTATGACTGGTCATAAATACACCGATCTTTTATGACCGGTCATAAATAATGTATTCTGGATAAAATGAGTTATTTTTGTAAATCCGAGACGGATCCGAAAGACATACGTACCTCATGTATATATGTACTCATAGCTGGTCTTTAAAACCATATTTTTTTACTGAGGGTATGGAGTTTACTATCTGCTTTATTGCTTGTATCATGAGAAAAAATAATAAAAACACTTAGTTGCTTGTATCATCTACACAGAATACATCAATGAGTGATGAAAAACGGTAAATACGAAAAACTATGACTCTATTTAAAGTTGGAAAAGTGTGGTAAGAGACAATAAAACATCAAATTTTACCTTCATCCCCTTCAACGTTGGCGTTGTCACTAAACTCTATTGTCTGCATCAGTGTCGGGTGAAACTAGACTCCCAATATAGGGATAAGCACGAAAAGATAGGAAACACTTGTCAACCGTTCGATAAAAAAAACTTCCATCTTTCGGATTGTACTGAACTAAATGCCCCCTAACAGCCATTAAAATGTCGCCATTCTTCAAAATGAACAATGGTTTGAAAAGCTGACCATACAATGAATGTGTCTTATCATGAATCGCAACCAACTTGGTCCAAGACTCTCTTATACCATATTCCTTCATCACCCATAGCTCAACACCCAATCTATTAGAATTGTAGAGCGTATAGAGGCATCCACCTACAACATCCATTGTCAAGTTACGACAAGAATCAACATAATCAGGTTGTGAAACCTCCCCAAATGTCTCTCTAGCCAAATCAAGAGAGACAATAATGTCCTTGGACCGGACAATCGGAATCCAATGGAGTGCCCCACTCGCAAATTTCCCTAAACAAGTCCTATCAAGACAATGAGGACAGTCTCCAATCCTCCTCCAAGAATCAGTCCTTGACGTATACACCGCCACTCTATTTTGACTTTGCATATATTTAAATCTAACATGGAAAACTACCACCACCTTGTAATCATCAATAGACTCGTCATAACCAAATCCATAAACATGAAGCCACATAGGCGAAAAAGCGTGCTCGGAATCTGTGAGCTCATTGAGCTGCATTCCAATTTCGGGCAATTTCTTGGCTTTCCTCGTAGATGGGTTCCATAGAATTATCGTTGACTTGTGAATAGTGATGCACACCAATCCATTGCAGGAACCCACAATCGAAATCGAATCAGGAGATCCAACAAAAGGGCAATCAAGACTAACAGCAGTAGCAGATTGCTCATACATAATAGCAGAAATAGAACATGAGTTGAGATCGGGATGGTAATATCCTTTATTCCTTAGGAGGAGTCTATCGTGGGTATAATCGGTGTTTAACGATGCTACACTTAGATGGGTTTTTGCGAATTTCGGATGAGAGATCAAAGAACGCCATGATTTGCAAGCGCACGTGAATCGCAATAGAGACTTGACGGAAAGTCTCGAGAGTATTTCGACAATAATTTCTTGAGGGAGATTTGGCAATGGCTTTGAATCTTCGGCCCAATCAGGTTTTCGACGTATCGGGTTTCTTTCGATTGCCATGGATGGTGCTTTTGCTCAGTTTGGGACCAAAACCTAGTAGTATTAAAAATTTATGAGTGTACAACTCTTTATACTTTATTGCCCTAGTTATTCTCGTATCAAGATTAGGGTAAATTATACAAAACCCCTCCATCTTTCATGCCGTGTTATTAATCGCCCTTTATCTACGTAACGTCACAATCCCTGCACCCCAACTTTCCCAAAAATACCCCAATTCATGTACTACTACTTTCTATGGATAACTTTAGAACGGTATGAAGAAAATTAAAAAATTATTTCGAGATAACCATCGGAGGGCTGCCGACCAGAGGAGGGGCATGTTTCTCATTGTTTCTTGTCTTGCAGTATTAGGGTTCCAGTGAGTTTATTCAATGCTGGTCTGAGAGAGCATTGACCAGTTTACGTGGATTTTTTCCACGTACATCAGTAATATGGATTTTTTAAAAGGTCCAGTGAATATCTTCTAATTATCACTAGTTTTATGATAATTAATTTAAAAATATAAAAGTTATTATCGTGGAAAAATGAAAAATAACAGTGGAGACTCATCTCCATTGTGAAGTAAGTCTAAAATGTAAAAAATCAAAGTCTCTTTTTGTAGACTTGTTTTAGAGCTTGGTGGGAATGTCCAGACTTGACACTTTACATTCAATTCAACTAAAGTCAAAAACCAAAAGTCATCTATCAGGCATGTTTGGAAAATTTCCGAATTTCCTCGACCTATGCCTTCAAAATTCCAGCGTTGTTACCCCCGCCGCACGACCCACACCAATCCCCGCTCATACAAAATGTCACCGTTTTGGTGCAGTGGCGAAGACCCCGTTGACTTGCTCCTTCCCTGTTTTTGGTGGCCGAATAAATGGGCATGGTTTTACCAAAACTTCTATAAATAAATATGAGCAAAGGAACCCCATTTCCTTTTCAGTTTTAACAGCAAACATTGAGTACATTACTTGGAGAATAAGAACAAGAACTCGTGTAAACGCATCGTGGAATATTATAAAGAATTGGGCAAGGCTAGTAAGGCATAATCGAAGACCTAATTTAACCTTTGCTCCCTTTAGTACTGGTGTTGCCACTGAACCCCACTATAACTTCGGGGTCGGGTCGATTTGGGGTTACAAACAAGAAATATTCATCAGCCGCGCCCCAACTGATTGCACAAATAGTACTCAATGCGCGGAAAAACAATCCAACAAGGAAGAAAGTAAACAGCCGAATGACCCCGAGGATTAAAAATAAGCAAAGCAAGGTCCCCCAAGCATTCTAAAAAAATTTATCATCTCACTTCCACCAAAATGAACATCGATTTTCCGCTAAGTTAGAAGAGCACAAAATAAACATGAACTTGTAGTAGGCCGGATTAATACATAAATAGGTCATGGGGTCTCTCGAACCCAAATCCCGCTAGGCCCGTAGGCCCAAGGCGAGAATAAGGGCCCCGCGGGTCCTTCACCCATTTGGAAGATATCTGGGTTGGAGGACTGACTCGGGTTGTGCCAAAGACTGCACCAAACCGCAGCTGGCTTAGTACGGAGAAGATCGGATCGGCCACGTGGCACCATTCTCATTCGGCCACCTGGCGAGGACAAACGGAATACGACGAGTTTGGCCCAGGTACCGTATGGCCCAGCCACGCGTCATCATCACGGGAGGCCACGTGGAGCGGTCCCCTCGCGAGCAGAGCTACGCCTTTCGGCAGTAGTCAGTACAGATGCGCAGAGTGAACCCCGCAGGCCCACGTAGCCGACCACTCGAGCCCCACCCGACACGCTCAAGGCTGAATCCCTCCTGGCGCTTGGAGGCAGACAGGGTTGGTGATTGGTGACAGCATCCGGCACAGGATTGGGAGCATGCTCTCCCTCCAAACTTGATCCTCAATGAAGGCATTCCGCTATATATGCTCTCTTCTCTCACTAAGTTGAGTTTCCCTTCTCTATTCCAGAACTAACTTAGTCATCGGAGTGAGCTGGTAGGCACTAATCGTGCATTCTTTGTGCAGAGACAGGGAAAGAGAGAGGAGACCTATCAAATGCATTTCACAGTCAAGTAATCCATATCAAGTAAGAGAGGATTAGAGTGAACACCAACCCACAGGACTCTACCCATTTCAGTTTTCAATACACATTTCCTATCAACAAAAACGTAACGAGTTCCATTTCAAATGGATGAGACATCAAAATGAAGAGGCATTACACATCAAGAACATCCATCAATCTTAATGCATCGACAGTTGGGCTAACTGTCATCTTTCACTTATAACTCCAAAAACTTCAAAATTCTCATTCTAAGCATTGTCAAAGACACGAGCAAGTGAAACCACAATTTTCACGCTAGTTTTACCACAATTGCTAAACCTCGCTAAACATGAGCAAAGAAACACTTTCGTGGTTGTATTATCAAACACTGAATACATTACAAGAGTACTAAAGCAAGGTAAACAACAAAAAGCAGAAACTTGAGGTAAACTGCGCGAAAGTATACCAAGAGAAATAAAACATCTAGTTTTACCTTTATTCCCTTTAATAATGGTGTTGCCACCAGATTCCAGCATCAACGTACACCAGTGTCAGGGTGAAACTAGGCTCTCGATATAAGGATAAACACTACAATTTGGGAAAAACCCACGAATCTTTGGATAACTAAACGTTCCATCATTGGGATTGTATCGAACTAAACACAACCCAACAACCATTAAAACGTCACCATTGTTCAAAATGCACTTTGGTGTGAAATACTCACCATATAATGGATGTGTAACATCATGAATCATAACCAACTTGGTCCAAAACTCTCTTATTCCATATTCCTTCATCACCCATAGATCAACATGTGCTCCATGATACCTGTAGAGCATACAGAGGCATCCACTTAAAACATTCATTGTCGAAACAAAACCACCATCTCTACTATAAGCAGGCTGTGAAACCTCCCCATATGTCTCTTTAGCCAAATCAAGAAAGATGATTAACTCACTGGACCTGTCTCTCACAGTCCAATGGAGGGCCCCACTCACAAATTTCCCTTTACCAGCCGTAGAAATAGAATGAGGACAGTCTGCTATCCTCCTTCAAGAATCAGCCCTCAACTCATATACCGCCACTTTATTTCGACGATAGTCTGTATTAGATCCACCATTAAAAACTAACACAACCTTGTAATCATCGGTAGACTTGTCATAACCTAACCCACATGCCGGGGACCAGTCATACGGTATCGTAATACTTGGCAGCTTCCTATACTTCTTCGTAGACGGGTTCCACAGGAATATGGTTTTTTTCTTATCGGTACGGATGCACACCAACCCATCGCAGGAACCCTCAATCCAAAATCCATTGGAAGATTCTACGAAAGGGTGATCAATGCCGACAGCAGTATCAGATTGGTCATGCCGCATGATCGAAGAGATAGAACATGACTTCAAATCGCCATGGTGATTACTATTATTCCTTATGAGGAGTCTATAGTGGGTGTAACCAGTGCTCGAAGATGCTGAACAGAGATGTGTTTTCACGAGTTTCGGATCCGAAATCAAAAAACGCCATGATTTGCAAGCGCACCTGAATCGAAGCAGAGACTTGACGGGAAGTCTCAAGAGTATTTCGACAATGATTTCATGAGGGAGATTTGGCAATGGCTTTGAACATTCGGCCGAATTGGTTTTATGAAGTATCGGGTTTCTTTCTGTCGCCATGGATGGTGCTTTTTCTGGGTTTGAGACCAAAACCTAGTAGTAGTACAAATTTACGAGGGTACAACGCTTTATACTTTATGGCCCTAGTTATTGAACTGTCGTATGAAGATCAAGGTAAATTGTAGAAAACCCCCTCCATCTATCACACCGTGTTATTAAACGCCCTTTTATCTACATAACGTGCATGCCCGCACCAATTTTCCTAAAACTACTGCAATGCGTACCCTTTCTACCATTCTACGGATAACTTTAGAACGGCATGAAGAAAATTAAAAAATTATTTCTGAGATAAGCGACGGAGGGCCTTCCGCAAACCAGAGGGGAGGAGTTTCTCATTGTTTCTTGTCTGGATGTATTAGGGTTCCAGCGAGATTATTCACTGCTGATTTCAGAGATTGTTGACTAGTCTATGCGGATTTTCTTCACGTACATAAGTAATATGGATTTTTTAAATGGTCTCGTGAATATCTTCTGATTGACACTAGCTTTATGATAATTACAGTAATTTTTAAATGTAAAAGTTATAATTGTGGAAAAAAAGTAAAGACTCATCTCCATTGTGAAGTGAGTCTAAAAATATAGAGATATGAATCAAGTCTCATTTTGTAGACTTCTTTTAGAGCTTGAATATTGGAATTTCCTGACACTCTCTTCATTTGAACATATAGTCTGACGGTCCGACACAATTAGGAGTCGCCGTAAACACAAGACAAACCGGGGACACATAAAAATAACATATGGGCGTGTGTCTACACTGGGGACACAGAAAAATACATATGAGATATCGCATACAAAAGTTATAATAAGCACAGATGACTGAAAACACAGGTAACAAGGTACTTGTAAGCCAAAGAATCTATAAGCTTCTCAATAAGCAATTCAATAAACAACCCTCCTGTATAATGGTGCACAACCAACAAAAGGTAACATGAAATACAACCGGTAGACAACAGGACGCACAATCCAGTAGATGCTAGCATACTTATTTAAGGGATTCAAGTTGAAAACCTATAAATGTATTCCATATATAACTGATACTTCCAATTAGTATATACTGTAAGATGGAAACATGAACACAATTAAAACATTCCTCCCACTTGGCAATGAAGGAAACATTTTACTCCTCCCACTCTCCAAAGAAAGAGAATATTAACATTCCTCTTGAGGGTTTTTTTTTTTTTTTAAACTTATGTTCCACCAAGTTAGAAGCACACAAAATGAACATGGATTTAACCTGTATAATTTCCAACACCCATTTCCGAATCAACAAATTCCCTTTGAAGACCATAAGACATACAAAAAAGGGGGGGGACCAGCATATAAGAAACCTAAATCCTCAGGCATGTTCCACATATTTCAAAATTTTCATCATATTCCTCCATGTTTCTGGAGATGTTATAAAAGAATCAAGGCCACCTCAACAACCCATCATCTTGTTAAACATTAAAAGATAAAATGATCTGAAACCATATCTAAACAATTTCCTTCAAGGTCAACAGGCGGTTTTACCAAAATTTGGTCACTTCAACAGATATGAGCAAGGGAACCATTTTTTATTTCGGTTTTAAATCAACATTGAGTACATAACTGAGAGATTGAAAATAGTTGGGGAACGCAAGTAAGAGATGATAAAACATCTATGTTTACCTATGTTCCTTGAAGTATTAGTGTTGCCAGTGAACCCCACCGTCAGACGCAATGTCAGGCGAGACTAGGCTCTCAACATAGGGAAAGAAATTAAAACGCGCTGAGCAATTATGAATCGTTGGATAAACAAATGTTCCATCTTTTGGATTGTACCGAACCAAATGCATAAAATTATGCAGTAAAACTTCACCATTCTTCAAAATGCACAATGGAGTGGTGGAGTAAGGACTACCAGATGGATGTTTCACATAAGGAATCACAACCAAATTGGTCCAAGACTCTCTAGTACCATATTCCTTCATCACCCATAGATCAGTGTAATAACGATAGGCATGTAGTATACAGAGGCATCCATTTAAAACATCCAACAAGCTCCTATACACATGACCATCTCGCTAATCAGGTTCCAAAACCTCTCCATGAGCCTCCTTCACCAAATCAACAGAAACAATAATAGAACCAACATTAGAATCGCTACGCCCAGTCCAATGAAGGGCACCATATAAATATGTCCCTAAACCATCCGAAGGAAGACGATGAGGAGAGCCTTCAATCCTTCTCCACGAAGGAGTCCTCAAGGCATACACCTTCACTTCAACCTCAAAACCACTTGTACCAAACTTCCCAAAAAATCCTGCCCCCTTGTAATCATCGGTAGACTCATCGTAACCAAAGCCATAACTGATGAAGGGCGGATGCGGTATGTCGGTCAATCTCTTGGAATTTCTAGTGGACGGGTTCCATATAAATACTTGGCTATCAATCGCAACGCACACTAAACCATCACAGCTGCCCACAATCCTTACTGGACAATTAGATGCTTTCGAAGGGCAATCAAGGTCAACAGCTGTGTCAGATTGCTCGTTCAACATAGAGTGAAGAGAGCATGATTTGTTATCATAACCGGGACTCAGAACACTTAGAAAGAGTCTATGGTGGGTATAATCAGTGTCCGTAGACGTTAATCTGAGATGGGATTTCACGAATTGGGGTTGAAAAATCAAAGAACGTCATGATTTGGAAACGCACCTGAATCGCAGCAGAGACTTGACCGGAAGTCTCGATAGTATTTCGGCGATGAGTTCCGTCGGAAAGCCTAGACAGGAGGTCTTTTTGGGTTCTTGACAATTGGAGCTGCTTTCGGTCGCCATGGAAAGCCGAGCTCCCAGATGAGGACACAACGAGGATCTAGTCAGAGAAACCGGACGGGAATTTGGTTAATTGTCCTTTAGGCTTTGTTTGTTTTTCAGGGAGAAAGCGAGGGAAAGAAAATGATAGGGAAAATTGGGAAATATGGGGGGGGGGGGGGGGGGGAGGAAAGGGAATGGGAGAGAAATTTTAATTAATTCTTTTGGCAAAAGCCTACTTCATTTCTAGACAAGACTTACGTTCGAGTCTCATCAGTGGCAAGAGAATGTGGAATTTGTTCTCTTGCCATCCTGTACCTAGGTGATGTTGTGGGGACGGTATGTCCTCACGAACAGTAGTTATGGCTCGAACCGAACATTTCACAATGAGTAGGGAGCCCCTATGATCACGCCCTAGGGGGTTGCTATATTGAACGTCCCCTCCAACCCTTTTTTCTAATAAAAAAAACAGTTGAATTTTTTTTATTTTCTCTCCTCTTTCTCTCCAATCTAAACAATTGGAGGGAAAAAAATTTAACTTTTTTTTCTTTTCTCTCACTTTCTCTAAATTCCAAACAAAGCCTTACATCCCTTAAACTATTCGAAAAGTGTCTTATTAGTCCTTCAAATAATAAAACTATTTACTCAATAACTACTTATTTTTTAAATAAGTGTACTTATTTTTTTAATTAAATGTAATGTATTATGAGAGAATGACATGTCTCGTAAAATAAAAAATAAGCATTTAAAAATTAAGAACCTAAGCAAAACAAGGTCGTAGTCCCTGAACTAACAATGTCCTTGTCCAGTCCAATTTTTGAATATAAAAAACGTTGGAAGGGCCTTTAAAAAGGTTAACGGAAGTAGGAAGGACTACTCCATGTTAGTGGTGATTCTATTCCTGGTTTTCCACCTCCACTTACATAGTCATACTCACATAAGAGATAAGACCCGCACACACTAGACACTCTTTGTGTTAGTGGTCGGAGACGGAGAGGTGTGGGCATATGGGGGCCAAGGCCCCGTGGTTTCTGGGTTTTTTTTATTAATATAAATATAAATATATTTTTAATTTTTTTTTGTTTGTTGAAAACATCTAGGTATTGTATTTTGTTTTGGGTGTTATTTAGACATAAAAATGCCTTCGTTTTTTGTCCCAAAACCCAATTTCTCTCTCCGTGCACGGCCTCTCATAAGTTTTTTCTTCAATTATTGATCTCATTTCTTTTTCTATCTCTCTCTACTTTCTACCCAAAAAACCCTCCTTCAAAATCTAAACCAAACAAACTACGTATTAGATATCCGAACCTTCAAATTTCAAAATCTTGTTCATAGTTCAGTCCCCGTGTTTACAAAATTCTGGTTCCGTCCCTGTTAGTGGTGATTCTATCCCCAAAAAAAGACAAGAAGAAATTTAGCTATTTAATTCAGTTAAACTTCTTCTTCTTCTTTTTGGTGTTTTTTTTTACCCCACACACAACAAGATATTTATCTTGCTCAGCTCCGAGTCTCGTTAAATTATCAGCACTTTGATTGGCTTGTGGAGTACGTACACTGTTACATCCCTACCAACTTGATCATCGCAGGTTCCATGATCGGTAACACAATCCGTTGAACTTATTTTGCTAGAACTCCGAACTTTTTGAGCAATATCATAGATATTTTCTAAAATATTTGGGTAAAAATCATAAATTTTTATGTTTTCGATTCCTCTTAACGATATGAATCAATAATTCACAAAAGTATGATAAAACAAACAATTGCAGAAAAATTTGAATAAAGACAAACTAAAAATCACCCAAAAAAACTACATGAAATAGGCACTTAAATCATTAATGTAATCATATAAAGCGGATAAGCTCAAGCAAAAGCAAAATAACTTGATTAACCATTTATACAGTCCGGATTTGGTCAAGACGTCCTGATCGGAGCTTAGGTCCGGACTTTTCCCACAGCCGTCGGATTGTGTTTTCGAAGGTCCAGATGCACGGATAGTTTGTTCGCGCGAGTTCGCGCGAACAAACTATCCGTGCATCCGGACCATTGAAAACACAATCCAACGGCTGAGATTATGGTCCGGACCTAAGCTCCGGTCAGGACGTCCTGACCAGATCCGGATTGACCATTTATAAGAGTGCACATGCCATAATTATACAAATTAAGTTTCTAAAAGAGCCATCCCAGGCTTTAGGTATACATACAACATATTTTTGGGGAAATCATGGAACAGTGGAGAAAGGGGCAAATATTGCCCAGGTCATGGACAACTTTTTTCGGAATTCATTTGAACATGAGAAGGAGAAAATTAATTCCCAATACATGTAGAGGGCCACCTAAAATGACTATTATGCCCCTAATGAAATAAATCCTAAATCTTGAATTCCAGCCACCGTTCTCTCATTTTATCCTTCCTTCCCACTCGTACGCTGCTGAAGAGCAAGAGAACAACAGGGGAGGGTTCCGCTTCTGCTCTCGTTCGACCTTTCTCCCTCACCTCTTCTTCCTCTCTTACATCATCTCTCTGTAAGCTACAGTACTCTCTCGATTCCGCCCAAGAAGAAGCAGTATCTTCTCCTTGACCAAGTGATTTCGTAGTCGTACGCATCTGGTAAGGAATGTTTTGGGTGTTTCAATTTTTTTGCAGTTTTCTCTCTTTTCTCTTCTCTCATTTCATCCATGTGTCTGTTTGTAAGCAATTTGGTTTTTTTCATTGTACGAATGAGTGGTCTGGTTAAGGTAGAAGTTGTTAGGTTTTAGGTTAAGTTTCTCGTTTTCTATAATGACGTGAAAACAACGCAAGCAAACCATTTCGAGGGCCTTCACTCTAGTATTGTTTCCATTGACAATGTACAAAAGCACCATAATTTGTTCTAACTGATGGAACAAATTTGAAACTTTCTAAGCCTAACAATGTGCAAGGCACAGTAGTATGATTGCAGCAGAAAAAAAAAAGTGTGTTGACCCTTTACAAAGGTGTGTTGGTCTGTATGAAATGTGATTCTTGTTTAAGTCATGTAACATTTTTTTTGAAAATAAAATAGTTACTCTTTAAGTTACCTGATGTTACTCATTGTAAGAACTTTTATTGCTCTCTATATAAGAATCTTTTGTTGCTCTCTATATAAGATTGTATGCCTTGACTGTTAAGGGAATTAAGGTAAAATTCGATGTTTTATTATCTTTGACAACACGTTCCCAACTTTACCTAGAGTCAGTTTTTGGTTTCACCGTTTTTCATCACTCATTGATATATTCTGTCTTAATGAAACAAACAACTAAGTGTTTTTTTATTTGTTTTTGCTCATGTTTATTGAATTTTATCATAATTTGGGAAAACCATCTTAAACTACTGAGAAACTTGTGGCTTTATATGTCTCTACCTTTCAAAATGATTGAAAATGATGGGATGGCACTTGATTCTTTTATTACACTTTCGAAAAGTTGAAGGAATAGGCAGATGAAAGTTTTGAAATTTTGAGAATATGGATCATAGATGACCCTTCACTTTAGGCAACTACTGATGCATTATTGATGAAAGTTTTGAAATTTTCAGAATATGGATCATAGATGACCTTTCACTTTAGGCAACTACTAATGCATTATTGATGTAAGTTCTTGATTGCATTATATGTAATGGCAAATTTTTTTTTTATGACTTATTGCCTTGAAATGGAATTCTATGTTTTGGTTGATAGGAAATGAGTATCGAAAACTGTAGTATTGAAATCCATGTTTATTTTGTGCGCTTCAAACTTTGAGGAACATTGGTATTCTTTTTGGTGGAAGCGAGAAGATTAAAATGATTTAGACATTGCTTAGGTTATTTTTTTTCCTTGGGATCATTTTGCAATACTTTGTCCTAGTTTTCCATTCTGGTAAATTGAGATCTTAGTAAAGCAAATAAACCACGAACACAACAGGATCTAGCCCTGGCTTAGTTTTACAGGCCCAAAAACCAACTGAAGGAAACAAAGACAACAGATAACTTTGTCATAGTTGGACTGATTTTCCACTCATTTGCTATTTGTGCGATTTGTTAGGGTGGATGAATACTTCTTGTTTATAATGCCAAGTGAGCCCAACCAAGAAGTGAAATATCATCGAACCGACTAGTCTTGAAGCATTTATACACAAGTAGTTCCTCGATCGTCCGAAGACTTGCTGTTTGGCTATTTCGACGTCATCAGTATTCTTCACTATAATTTAAAATATAATTTTGCAAAGGTAACAACTATTAATTTTTAAGAACAACTTTTTTTTGGGCATATTTCAATTGGTAATATTTTAGGTTGTGGCATGAGTGTAATTCGCTGATGTATGGTTGTTTCTGCTAAATAACATGAACTTTCTTAAATTATATTGGTAACATCAGTTTTATAACCTATGTCACTTGCTTTTTGTATTCACCTATATAGGATCAAATTAGTGAGTTGGCTATAATACAGGGAGTTGGCATAAATTTGGATAGAATAGATACTATTTGAGAGTGGGTTAGTGATTTGTTAAGGATATCTACATAATGTATTTAGGGTTGTAAGTTAGGATTTTGGTTTTGGAGAAAATGTTTTTGGAGGCAATCGACTTCATAGATTTTGCTTCAGCATTTTAGTCAGATAAACTTCCTATTGTCTTCTTCCAATACCCTTTACATTCATGAATATAGTTTTGATTGAGAGATCCATTTCTGAATACGTGTACGAGGCCGTTTGTTCAATGGCGGAGTCAATGGGACTTGTTCTTCAACCTCTTCTTCGTCTTCTTCCTCTTCCTCTTCCTCTTCCTCAACTTGTTTTTCCACCACACTTTGTTCTTCCACCTCCACATGTTGTACAACATCCGCCATCACGTGCTCCGGAGAGTAAAACGACATTTCGCGGGCAAACACAAGGTGATCAATCCCACTCATGCGGCCGGCATCCATGTCCTCCACGTCAAGCCCATCACTAACCTTCTTCGGATTCAAAGTGGAGGTTGAAGGAATGTCCTCCAAGTCCATATCTACATTGCCCATCTCCACATCATCTTCATTTGGATTCTTTCTCTCAGTCACATCCTTCCCCTTATTTGGACTCTGTCTCTCATTGGAGGCCTTCCTCTTGGATGGATTCCGTGTGCATGTTTCAGGAACATCACCCATCAAGGCGGCATCCAAGACTTCAAGTTGTTGCATTTGTACAAGAAAATATTTCTTCAAATCATGATATGCAGCAATTGCGTGCTGCACATAAGGTTAAAGACTAAACGTTATAAATATAAATGACATAAATGGTTCAATTGTATATCGGCAACCAAATTAAGTTCTCACCGGATGCCGAAGACGAGGCTCAGGGAATTGCCCAGAAATAGGATCTACCAACTCCAAATTCTCCTCCTTTGCAATTCGTTCTTTTATTAGTTTCGTCGTCCATGACTGAATCATGGGATCACCTTCACTCCCAACCTTCATACCCATTGGCTGTTTGTCAAAATATATAAGCTGCAACAAAAAAATATTATGAGTCACAATACAGTACACACGAGTTTTATAGCAAATGATTGAAAGGTAAAGAAAACGTTGATGTACTTACCATTAGGAGTAACACACAACCACCAACGCCAAAGGCATCCTTCTTATTCTTACTATCAGCAACCTTGGCACTTCTCTTTTTGTACTTGGATATTTCTTTCACCAACCAATCAAACACAAATTCTGCCCATGCATATGTAGGAGTTTGCGATAAATCGTGCACTGCCGGGTAAAATCTTGTGGCGGCCACATCCTTCGTGGTTGGACACAACAAGCAAGACAACACGAAAAGAACGTACGAAGTTTGAAACTTCACGTCAAAAATCCCAGTCTTGAATACTTGTTGCATCATTGCAAATGTGACTCCCCTCTTCAACGGTTTCTTTTCTTTCCCAAACATCTTCCTAATGTGTTCAAAGTGGTTGTCTTCACAATCCGTCGGAACTGCTATCGTTCCACAAGAAAGCCCTAATGCCCTTCGAACATCATCTGGAGTGATTGTATAAATCCTCACCCTCCCAAACTCCAAACTCTTGGTGGCAGGGTTAAAATGGTTAACCAACCGACTTATAAATTCACGGTTCAGCAATCGACACTTCAGTTTAAGCATTGAACCAAAACCGACTCTTTCAACAGCATCTTTTTGTTCTTTGGTCAATGCCTCGTTTACTTTCACCAACTTCAAGGGCGAGCACCGACTCCGAAATACCGGCTGCACATATAGAGAGTTTAAGATTTAATACAACCCATCATTGTTACACACATGATACGTTAACATAATGATTAACTATATCAAAAACAACAAATACAAAACCATACCGGCGCATTTTTCTTTTTTTCCTTCAGAACATTCTTGTTAATGCGGACCTTTCTTTCTTTGGCCATGTCCACGAATGGCGCTTTTTCAGCATCAGACATCTTTTTCCACACTTCCGCAGCTAATTTGCTATACTGGATAGTGGAGACAAAAATTTGTGTTATTACGAGAGGCAACATGATTTCATAATACCATGCACTAAAGTTTAACCAATAACCATACGAACTACAACCGCATTAACTCTAACCTTTGCAATTATAAACCTTGGACCCTTATTTGCAGCTTTGGCTTTTTTCTGATAGGCGTCACTGCAGTTGGAAAGGTAGAAAATGCATTTGTTACGGTCAATACAAAATGGAAGTAAACACATTAACAAACTAACTATAATGGTCGTAGAAATACGTACAGGAAATAGAGATAAGGATTGGTGTGGGTACATTCCACTGCTGACTTAGACCCTTCTACTCCTGCCTTGGACCCTTTTACAATTCGCGGTCGCTTCTTTCCAGTTGTCATCCTTCATTTAGCACAAAAATAAGAAAACTTTAATCATTCATAATGGTCTATGAGCAACCAGGACTACATTAAAAATGTACTCTTTCAGTATCTCAATCAAGAATTGAACATTACAATCATTAACCCATAAGTTTGAAGCCAAGCCAAACAGAATTAGCAAGCCTTCTATCTTTTATGTCTTATCCTAATCACAGATGATCAATGTGAGCTCTATCATAATTTAATGCACGTTCACCAACATGCACAAAAGTTCAAAAAGTCAAATATACACATTGACACAATTTATCTTAATTAGATTATTCATCCAAAAATAGCAAGGTAGCTGAGAATAGAAGCACAAGGGAGAAAATTAAATTTCCAGCTCTAAATCCAAATTTGTTGAATTATTGATCATACAATGCATTTAATCTAATGCAGGAAGGAAAACACTAAATCTAGGTGGAGCCTGGAACTGATTCTCTACACAAGTCACCAGCTTACTTGCAATTAAATAGTTTCAAGTGTCAACAACCAATATCAAGGACCAATAGCTACACTTAAGTGTACTAAGATTGTTAAAAAACCTAAAATTGAATTGAAGAATGAGCAAACAGGATTAAGTACTCACTTCTATGCAAAAGTAACACCAGATCCTCAAGGTGCTTAATCCTTATGAGTTCCTACGTTGTTTCAAAGGAGCTACCGAGCAAAGAAACAGCCATGTGCGCTCCATATCATATCTCCTTTTATTGAGCCTTGCTTGCCAAAACAAAAATCTTGGCTTTAGGTGTCAAATGTGAGCTCATTCACAAACAGTTTCAGCATCCATGTATGGACAAGAAAAGAACTCAACCGATCCATCATCAGTCATCACCATGTGGGTGAAACAGGACAAGCGAAAAATGAACATTGACTAGCAAAAGTTAATTATCATGTGCAAAAATATCTTTGCTTCACTTTTAACAAATAAATTCAGCCTTTACTTGCTGAATACATAATAAATCTTTGAAGTACCCGAACACACTGAAAATTCCAAAACAGTGTAAACCACAGAGAGAAACTAGGATTTTAGGACAAGATAAGAGTACATTGGATCTCCTGATGATTATTACCATACCCTATCTTACTCTACATGACCATGTGAAAGGAGTAGATGGAACAATCAAAAGATGTGTTCTAATATACAGAGCGAATTGATACAAGCAAAATCACAATGTTTAGTGATGTGAACAATTATTTTCTGATAATCATAAAGCTAAGAAATCCAGGGAAAGTTAAATAACTAGCATTCCCTCAAATACTTGGAAGAAAGCCGAAGCTCTGAACCTTAGGATGTATTTCTGACAATTAGAAAGCTAACAAAATTTGGAAATCTGAAACTCAAGGTCCTTAACAAATAAGAAATGTTTCCTGAAAAATTCTTTCATTTCCTTTCCAACCAACTCATTCAAACTCAGGCAGAAATACGACAGCTACACTGAATTCAAGCCTCCTTTTTCTGGACCATGTTTTTGCTATTGAGCATCGTGTAATGGGGTCATGGAGGGCAAAGAGAGAGAGTGGAAGATTTGGACTATTCAACAAACTTGTAAATAAAAGGCTTATGCGATGTAACGATCCACATGGATTAATGGAGAGGATGGAGAGTCCTCTTCTTCCCTTTTAATGCATCGATCCCAACTTCAGGAAACAAGAAAAAGACACAGAAAAAACAAAAGTTATTCACACAGAAACAGTAAAAGACCAGTCACCGGACTCACCACCTTTCTTTAGGCCTACACGAGAGTAGTTACTGTTGAGATGGTTTTTGAAAAGCCAGAGCCTGTTATTGGAAAACAAAGGATGCATAAAGATCGCTACCAGCGAACATGCAAGTTATCCCGGAACCAGCACGTGCAAGAGATCTGGATGCTGTACTCTAGTAGTAGAAATATAATCAATCGACTGGGAAAGCTCAAAGCTGAACTCAAGTTCATAGTAAAGTCCAACATCATATGAATGAAAATGTTATCAGGATTCAGGAGATTAGGATGAGACCAGCATTAAAAATCTTTATGGCCTATGGGATCAGATTAATGGATTTGCTCTCAAGGCCGCACTTCAGATAGGAATTATTTGGTTGGCAGTCTACTGTAGTTTCATTTGTCTTAGTTACTTAAGATCGGCATCGGTGACTAACGATTGAGCAGAACTTAACCGACTTGAATGTCAAATGGAAATGGTGCATGCATAGAGGCATAACAAGGAAAGGCCCCATCTCTCCTATTCTTATTCACTGATATCCTATCGTTTTCTAGCAATATAAGGTTTGTTGCTAAAGGAGGAAAGAAAGTAACAAAACAATGTTCATATTGCTTTGCTAACCTCTCAAACTCTAGGCCAATGGGCTCTAATCCAGTTGGCATCTCTTGGTCCTCCCCATGTGGGAGGCCAGGGTTTGAGCTCCGTCGTGGGAGTTTGAGATTCAAGGCTATCCATAGGCTCTGTTTCCCATTGTGGACTAACCTACTAACTCCCCGCTAATCCCAGCTGACGTATACAAAAATTGAAAAAAAAAACCTCTCAAACTCAGATTAAGTTTCAAATGACTGAGTTTCGAAATCACGATCTTCATCCATTTGAAGTCGTTACAGAAGCCGATCCTTCACATGATTGGTGCCATGGAAACGACATACGAGCAAATAAATACAGAAAAATTAGCATTACGATTGACACAATCACAAAATTGGCAGAAATGATTCATTGTTACTTTTGCTACTTCAAAAGTAACAATGACTCTACGACCCCTTTTGGGAAGCAGCAAACAGAGATTATGCATACTCTTAAGTGTTGGTACAGGAATTCCATACAAACATAGATGCAAGCAATGCCTCTAGAAGGGGATGTTGTCTACCATGGGCCAATGAAACTGGCATGCTGAAGCTAATTCCCATTTCCTTTTTGGCATCCCTAAGGTTGTAATCTATGGAGCACGGGTACCGGTACGTGGTACGGGTACGGGTACGGAAAATGGAAAAATCCAAAAAAGTAGGGTACGGGTACGGCGGGGGTACGGCATATTTATTTATTATTATTTTTTATAATTTTAATATGCTTGAGTTTGTATGTATAATGTATAGCTCATGTATAATCACATCATTATATTAGTTATAAAAAATTTATATATTTCTTAATAAAATACAAATTTAAAAGAGACCAGGGGTCGAAGTGCAAACTTTCATATATTTAGGGACCATATTGTTGCATATGATAAGGTATAAGGACTGGAGTGTAATAACCCTTTAAATATACGTATGAACCTAGGGCTCACAACTTCCCACATCGTCTCTGACTCTCTCGCCGTCGACTCTCTCTCTCTGACTCTCTAGCCGTCGATCATCATCATCGTCCGACGTCTCTCTCTCTCGTCGCCATCGATCATCGTCTCTCTTCTCCGTCCGACGTCTCTCTCTCGCAGTAGCAGTGGATCAACAGGTTTCTCCCTTTCTCTCTCTTCTTCTTCTTCTTCTTCGATCTTTCTTCTTCTTCATCTGCTTCTTCTTCTTCTTTGCGTACCCATCAGAGTATTCGCGTACCCATGCCGTACCCTAAACATACGAACGTACCCGGTTCGTTTCCGGCGTACCCGGCCCGTACCCGTACCAAGTACGTGTACGCCATTGTTTCTGGCGTACCGGTGCTTCATAGGTTGTAATTCTTGTCATTGATACAACAGTTTGCTTGGCCACAACTATCAAGCCATAATTGTGTCACTATTAGTTTACCAAGAGCAATGGATTCCAACATATCCCTGTTTGCCCAAATCTATCAGCTATAAATTGTGTAGCATTTGAACAACATGATGCTACAGAGCTACCTAGTCGTGCCAAAATCTGTGAAGAAAAAATAACTTCAGTGAGGAAAAATCTAAAGCTGACATTTTGCCAATTTGGGAGCAGAAAAGTGACAGAAGAAAAAAGATGGGAAAGCTTTTTTTTCTGTTTAATTCTATCATAATCCAAGTTTTTGTTGAACAAGGCACGGACGTTTGCCATGCCTCTTCGTCGTCTCAAATCTTTTGATCTAACATATGGTAGTGATTCAAAAACCCTAAGCTAATAAGCTCTTTCATTAGGAGGAATCTGGAAAGCTGTCTAGTTAACATTATTACCAAAAGGTTCAGTACTTCGATTCTAGTTGGCTTCATTGCCAATCTGGAAAGCTCACCTTTTGTTCAAGCTCTCGACTTCTTCGTCGGTGACCTGTCCTCCAAACACCAGCTTACTGATCCAATCCGACGGCTGCCAGCCATTATCCCACACAAAAACACAAAATAATCAACAAAATATAAGAACACAAACACGTTTTTGATACCCGAAAAAACAATACCATACAATGGCAATATCACAAACTGCACGTTATTAATCCTTATAACTATGTCTGGAGTATCGTTCAACGTGATTGATCAACAAATTTTCGATAGTATACCCAAATTTTATTTTTTAACATGATGTTTAATCATGTGACTGTCATTAAAATAAAATCTAACAACATTTAATATCCTAAACCTAGAAAGCGTAACTAAGCCCCAGTCTAGCATGGCATAAAACTACATCGCACTACATGAACACACACAGAGAAAAAAGCTAAAGAAATCATAAAGATATGGGCGAGGTAACATAAAGAATATATAATACATACTCATGGACATAGAGGAAACTTGTAGTTTTAATTAACTACGTTGTATGCTGATGGCATCTCGTCTTGGTAGGTAAACCTTGACAACAAAAATTAAGTAACTAATGCATGCCTACGCCTTCCTGGACATGTAAGGGATTCCAACTTTTCCCAATTTTTTCTCATCAAAACAATGTGCTGGGTAAGTGTAATATCCAACACGAGGCCTATGAAACTCCTTTTAGGAAACAACTGTGCAGCATACTAATTTAAGGCACGTCCATGGTGCGTTCCATAATTGTCATATTTATCCTCTTTTCCATTTCATCTAGCACATCAAACCTGATTATAGAAACCACCGAGAAGACAAAATACCAAGAGTATTATAGCAGTAAAAATTACACATAAAGCAGGAGAAAACGTGAAAACTAATGTGGGGGGGGTTGGTGTTTAAGGACCCTAAACCTTTTGTAGGTGGTGAGTGAACTCACACAGTTACCCGCACCTATCAACCAAATTACGAGAAGACATGAAGAACTATAGATGCTTTCAGCTAGTTAAAAAGATACAAAAAAGAGCAAATAGCCAAATATACCAAAAAATTGACGAGAGAGATAGAGGAGAGGAGAGAGAAATGGAGGTGCGGGCGTTGGAGCGAGGAGCGGAGGCGGGTGTGTCGGCAAGGGTATTCCGGACTAGACGAGCAGATCTACCGTGGAAGTGTGAGGCTTTCTCACTGCAGATGAAGTGCGTTCGTACTGAGCAATTCTTCAGACGATGGAGAACACAGAGGAGATGAAGGGGGAGCAAACCCTAGGGAGGATGAGATGACGTGTTAGTTCTTCTGGAGCACAGACAGATTTGAAATGGTTTAGGGGTTTACTTCAGTTGGGGAGTGGGAAGGGGGAAAACACGAAATTGGGAGTGGGAGACACCAACAACGTCGTCTTGAAAGGGAGAGGTAATTTTGTCCATATTTGTTTTGATTCCCATGTCTTTTGAATTACTTTTCTCCTTCCCATCACTTAGGAATTCCAAAAAAGTGGTCCATGACCTGGGCAATACTTGCCCCTCTTTCCACTGTTCCGTGATTTCCCCCATATTTTTCCACCCGATGGGCATACAAAGTCAGAAGAAACAACAGCAAAAAGAAGCAAAATCAACAGCAACTAGGAAGCTCAGTAGACCCCAACGCTTTTGGCACTTCCCCAACCCAAACAAGATGCTTAACTTCAATCTACCGCCATTTTAGCAAGATTACGAGCCGAGTATTAGCTCTCAATGCATTTCAAATTTGTAACATCACCAAGACTACCAATATAAGCAATTCTGAGAGGCCGTTCCAGAGTAGGTTCTTTTTAGAAAAGTACTTTTTTTGGTCATGAACAGCACAAAAAAGGAACATCCGTTCCACTTCACCCTGCAAAGTTCTTCT
The DNA here is from genome assembly GCF_030253575.1 of Rhododendron vialii. Taxonomy (NCBI): domain Eukaryota; kingdom Viridiplantae; phylum Streptophyta; class Magnoliopsida; order Ericales; family Ericaceae; genus Rhododendron; species Rhododendron vialii. The sequence continues at coordinate 7,084,630 of NC_080558.1, read as the reverse complement.
TTTTTGAGAAGGTAAGTGTTGTAATGACCATATTGTCCTTCCACTTCACCCTAGGTTGGGTTGCTGAATGCTGACAAAATGGGGGAAGGGTAGTATTGTCATTTCACGCAGGAGTATTGTCAAACATTCTTAAAAAATAGGAAGTTTCACAAATCTGGAACAAGCCTTGTTTTTAGACAAAAAAATATGTACTTTTTCCAAAACTGGAACGGTTACTCAATTATGGGAATCACACCTCGTCATTCTCAGTTTCTGAAAACATGTGACACACCATCATAGTTATTGCTTGTATGAGATGTTGCATACAAAAGTTATAATGTGCCATAACGACCAAAAAATTCATGACACAAGGTATTTATAAACCGAAGGTCTATAAGCTTCTAAATAAGCAATTCAATAAACAAGCACTGTATTAATGGTGCACAATCAACGAAAGGTAACATGGAATACGAACAGGTCGGCAACAGGATACAAAATGTAAATGATTGCCTGCTTATTGCCCTCGGGCACAAGAACTAACTTGTAGCACCACTAATAGGACTTTTACCCACCATCATCCGTATTCTACCGAAAATTAAAATTTCATAGAGTAAAGAAATCACAAAAAGGTAATCAAATAACGAAAATAAGCTTATCTTAAGACTCTTAAGGATACTCTTAAGGTCTAGTATAAGGTCCACAACGGAGGTTGTAAATGAGTGATGACGTCAAAATGCAACAAAACCAATGTTCTAAAACGCGCTAGGCAGGCGACGACCACCTTCAAGCTTCGAGACCTATTAATCAACCATTAATCGCCTTTTAGCAATTAGTCAGTTTTTGTTTTTTTTGTTTTTTTTTTAATATTCTGCAACCTCCCTACCATTATTAATCACAGATTTCCTAGTTGATGTGATATATCTTCTCTCCTAAAAAATTTTCTAGTTCTCTTTCACTATCGAATACTCAATGTAAACACTTCTGAATGTTAACAGTTCTCTGCAATTCAAAGAAAGAGACATAGAGAGTGGACTATTCAGTCGGTGAGTGTACTGACTTTTGATATATTTATTATTGGGGTGTATATTAGTTTAATTATATTACTAGTTAGTGGTGTGCATATTATATACTATACTAGTTAGGGGAGTGTATATTGTATATTATATATTATATACACCAGTATAGTATATACTGAGATACCAGACGAGAGTGAGAGATAGTGAGAGAGAGAGAGAGAGAGAGAGAGAGAGAGAGACTTCTGGACCTAGTGTATGCATGAGAGAGAGAGAGAGATACTAAGATACCAGACGAGAGAGAGAGAGAGAGAGAGAGAGAGAGAGAGAGAGAGAGAGAGAATTTACAGCAGTGAGGCGGCGAGGACGACCGGAGATGACGACCGGCGATGACAGACGGCGATGAAAGACGGCGATGACAAGCGGAGAGCGAGAGACCAGACGATCGTGTTTTAGGGTTCCGAATCTTCCGATCGTGTTTTACTCTGGTGTTACTCTGCTCTGAGATGCCAGACGATCGTATATCTCGAAGCCCTTAAACCGGTACTAGTGAGTAAAATTGCATAACAAGCCCTTCAACTTCATTACCCCAACAGTTACACTCCTTGAATTTTTTAAATTACAGCTTTATCCTGTTTAATTGCGGAATAGACGCCTAATCGCCGATTAATCGACTAATCGCCGCCAAACCTCGATTAATCTCCAGACCGTCTAATTCAAAAGCCCAGGCATTAATCTGATCGGAGAGGCCATAAATCCGATTAATCGGTGATTAAAACCGATTTTTAGAACACTGAACAAAACCCCAAAACTCGAAATTGAATCCTAAGACTACTCCGTGGCATTATGACCATACTCTTTTCTCTACTTAGAAATAGGCGATTGGACCACCTCAAAGTCCACAGAGATGTAGGCTTCCAGGGGTTCAACTTTGACGAAGATCCGCCTCAGTCGGAGTTCGTATGATGAAGATATAGTTGTTTGAAGTTTGTGGATTATGGAAAAATTTCTAGTGTCACACTCATTTTCACACCCAAACACATACCCACACTCACATGAGTGGTGGGCTCCATACACACACAGACACACTAGAGTGTGTAGTGTGTGTGGAACCCACCACTCATGTGAATGGTGGGTGTATGTTTGGGTGTGAAAATGGATGTGGTACTAGCACCACTCAAAAAGTAATGGCACCTAACTCATGCCTAGAGCGCCAAAAAACAGTATGCAGCTCTAATATTCGCCCAACGCGTGGCTGCCCACGTTGGAAGAAATTTCTGCAATTCCACAAAAAAATGTCCAGTCACAATTTAAGCCTAGAATTTCTTGGGATCAGGGGGTCTAGTGGCGGCGATCGCAATGACAAGAATTTTAGAAAATACAATTATTATATGTAAAAAAAAAAAATTATGCCCAACTTATATAGTCTCGCCACCACTAGATTTTTTTAGTATACATTCCGCCACTACTAGAGTAAAATCCTGGTTCCATTCTTGCGCATGAGGCAACTCCTCCAATCATTCCACCTAAATGTTATATGTATGAATATGCTAGACAGACTTAGCTTTGAAGGATTCAAGCTCAAAACTCATCAATGGATTACAAAGCTCATACTTCCAATTACTATAAAAGAAAACAAAAAACCAAATAGAGCACAAGGATTAAGTAAGAATTAGACATGCATGGCCTATTAGTTCTCATCGAGCTTTCGCTTCTCCGCGGGGTTGACTTGAGGTACCAAGCAGGAAACATGCTTCGGCTTAGACTAATTGGAAAGTAGTTAATGATTGCTAAAAAGCCCACTTGTTAAAAAGCTAGCAGTCAATCAAAATGTCCTCGCCAATGCATGAAACACATCACTCCTCCCACACCCCCAAAAAAGAGAATATTAACAATCCTCTTAAGTTTGTTTTTTTTGAACTTAATGTTCCACTAAATTAGAAGCACACAAAATAAACTTAGGTTAACCTATTTCCGAAACGACAATCACCTTTTGAACACCATAATGCAGTGAAAAAAAAGTAGACAAAATACTCCGTATAAGAAATTTAAATCCTTATGGATTGGCTGTTGGCTACGGTGTCATCCGTCATGCATGTTTTGTGAATTTCAAAATTTTCCTCAACCTATTCCTCCAAGTTCCGGAAATTAAAAAAAGAAACAAGTGTCACCTCAAAAACCCATCATCTCGTTAACAATGTCAAACATATCATGACGTGAAACCATATTTATGTGAATCCCTTTCACTATTAACCGGTGGTTTTACCAAAATTAGGTTAAACTTCGATAAATATGAGTAAATGAACTTATTTCTTTTTCAATTTTAAAATCAGCATTGAGTACATCACTAAGAGATCAAAAAGAACAAGAACCCATATAAAACACATCATGGATTAATAAAAATTGGGCAAGGCTAGTAAGGCATAATCGAAGGCAATTTTACCTTTACTCCCTTTAGTATGGGTACTACCACTGAACCCCACTATCAGCATCAATGTCAGGGGACACTAGGCTCTCAAAGTAGGGACAGACATGGATAGAAAAACCCGTCGAACAATTGCGAATAGTAGGATGAATAAATGTGCCATCTTTTGTGTTTTAAGGAACTAATATACAGTAAAACTTCACAATTGTTCAAAATGCACACTGGTATGGAGTAGTAAGGACCAGCCAATGGAAGAGGCACATACGGAATGACAACCAACTTGGTCCAAGACTCTCAAATATCCTATCTTTCATTACCCATACATCAGCACAATCACCGCAGGTGGCGATGTATTTTACAAAGACTAGGTTCAACTTCAATAAATATGAACTAAGGAACTTTGTTCTTTTTCGGTTTTAATATCAAGATTGAGTACATCACTACGATATTAAAAGACACAAGACCAAATATATAAACACAATGGATTGACAAGAGTAGGGGAAGGCTGGTAAGACATAATCAAACATCTAATTTTACCTTTATTCCCTTTAGTATTGCTGTTGCCACTAAACCCCAGTAACCCCATTGTCAACATCAATGTCAGGCGAGACTATGCTTTCAACCTAGGGAAAGACAGTAAAATCCTCTGAACCATTACAAATTGTAGGACAAATCGAAACTATGCTTTCAACGTAGGGAAAGACAGTAGAACCCTCTGAACCATTTCGAATTGTAGGACAAATAAATGTGCCATCTTTTGGATTGTACCAAACTAAATGTGTAAAAACATTCACTAAAACTTCACCATTCTTCAAAATGCAGACTGGGGTGGGGTAAGGAGTGCCCAATTGAGGGGTCGCATGAGGTATCACAATCATTTTGGTCCAAGACTCTCTGATACCGTATTCCTTCATCACCCATACATCAGCGTAATCATCGTAGGCACATCGTATACAGAGGCATCCATTTAAAACATCCAACAAGCTCCAAGACAAATAACCATCTCGATAATCAGGTACTGAAATCTCTCCATAAGTCTGCTTCGCCAAATCAAGAGAAACAATAACAACATTGGACTCCCTACTCACAGTCCAATGGAGGGCCCCGTTCAAATACGTCCCTTCTTCTCCGAAACCAAGACGATGAGGAAAGTCACCAATCCTCCTCCACGAATTAGTCCTTAATGTAAACACCTTCACTTCAATCTCGAGAGTATGAACATGGGAAAAGACTCCCACCACCTTGTAATCATCAACGGACTTATCGTAACCAAAACTATAACTCGGAATGTAATTGTGCATTTCAGGATTTGGCAATCCCTTGGATTTCCTAGTAGACGGGTTCCATATAAGTACATCCTGCCCAGCTCTGACGCACACTAAACCATAACAGCAACCAACAATCCATGTTCCCCAACAACGATCGTTCAAAGGGCAATCAAGCTCAACAGCAGTATCAGATTTCTCGTTCCAAATAGAGTGAAGAGAGCAGGACTTGTAATAAAAAAAAGGGGGATACGTACAGTGTAGAATGAGTCTATGGTGGGTATAATCAACGTCCATTGATGCTAAACTGAGATGGGTTTTGGCAAATACGGGCTGAGAAATCAAAGAACGCCATGATTTGGAAACACACCTGAATCGCAGCAGAGACTTGACGGGAAGCCTCGACAGTATTTCGAAGATGATTTCCGGGAGGAGATTCGGCAGTAGGAGAGGATCTACCGTGGGAAGGGTGGGGGTTTGAGAGGTGTTCTTGGGTTCTTGATGAGAGGAGCTGCTTTGGGTCGCCATAGAATATAGATGGTGCTGTGATTGCGTCCGTGTCTTGAGGGTTTAGGACCTTTCCGAGAAAGGTGCCTTTTAAGGAGCTTTGAATGGAGTATTGAGGGTAGTAGTACTATGTCCAGATGTCAAAAAATTGAGAGCCACAACTTTTATAAAATACTACTAATAACTACTCCTATCATTTAAAAAAAAGTTCATAATGAACACGATAGAAATGATTTTTACAATCTTATAAAACTAATCGAGATTTACTAAATAAAATTCATATATTCGATATGAAATTCATTGCAGATTTAAAGATTCATTATGGATTTACCAAATAAGATCCTATTTCTTTCAATTTTTTTCTCTTCCTCCCTTCAAACGAGGAATCAAACAACTGATACGAATTTTTTTTGTTTAATTTTCTCTTTCTTTCGTTTCATCTTCTTAACTTCCAAGCAAACCATGACAAGGAAATCATGGGAGAAGGAGATGTAAAAGAAAACCAAACCAAATATCCTGCTTGAAAGAAGTTTATACAGAAAATGTTGGTTGTGTTCGGTTCACATTTTAGTTTAGTTTTTCAATCATTATTCTATTTCTTTCTCCGATTATTACCCTATTTATCTAATTATTACTTTTTTATCTCTCTCTATCTCTCTTCAATCATTACCACTCTCTTCAATCATTACCTTATTTTTCTCTCTACCCACCACCATAACTAAATTCCTTACCAAACAAAGCCGGTAATAGTAGAGTTTTGAGACAATTACATTTTCACCGCCACAATTTTACACAAACTCCCAATTTCAACTCCATATTTGCGTGGTAAAAGTTACAGCCAAGGCCGCATGATACATGGAATCCTTCCCAAGTTTACGTTCTCTATTTGCCACCTCAAGCATAGAAGTTCACTACCCCTGTCCCGTCCCGTCCCGTCCCATCCCGCTAAGCCAAATAAACATTTAAAAAATAAGGATTTATTTTCAAACTTAAAAATAATAGGTTTACAAAAATAGTTTTTCAATTTTTTTGGCAGGATTTGATAGATCTCATCAAAATCGAGATCTATCAAATAATATTCATATTGCATATTTTTTAATTTCAGTATACCTATTATTTTTAAGCTTAAAAACTACAAATAAGTACTTATTTTTAAAGGGCCTCAGCGGAACACCCATTAATGACATAAAAAGGGGCTAAGCTCAAGCTCAAGCAAAATAACTTTGATAATAGTGGTCAAACTACGGTAAATAGCCAGATAAATGTCAAATATTGCCGAATGAAAACAACGATGAGAATATTCTTGTATCCCAAAAGGTTCATTTTCATGGAACTACAAACCCAGATCGCAATGTTAAAAGAAAAAAAAAAAAACTCCGATAGGGCTATAAACAAGTGTGTGTACCTGTATTAAATGTAACAGCCATGGCTTAGTCCGCGTAATACATGCAATTTCTCCCCATGGGCATTCAAAGATAGAAGAAGCAACTGCAAAAACAAAATGCTAACAGGCGCAATATTGCGCTTTCTAAGTTGGCCTTTTGTCCGGATCAACAAAAAAAAAAGTGGGCCATTTGTCCGGATCAAAATTAACAAATGCGAAAAAATATTAAATAAGGACAAAATTTTCAAATTTAAGTTAAGTTCAAGAGAACGGAGCCTTAAATATGAAGTTAAATTTAAATGTAAAAAACATATTTTAGTTGAAAATATTATTCGAGTTAACCAAATTAAATAAATAAATTAATTAATTAAATAAATAAGATAATAGAATTAAAGAATTAAAAAAAAAGAATTTAGTTAAAAGGGTGGGAGTTGGGGGCATTTTGGTCTTCTTGGGTGTGTGGGTGGGTTGGGGGGTGGGGGGGTTGGGGGTGTTGGGTGGGGGTGGTGTTGGGTGTGGGAAAAACAGCTCTCAGTACTTACATGTGTATCAGTTGTTGTGAGAGAAAATTATTTTCGGAGCAGCTGCAAACAACCTATTTACGGAGTCGTGTAATTTCAATCATCTGTTTCGGCAATCAATGGTCCGGATTTTAAAATAACTATTCACGTGAATAATTTTTTGAAATTCAGACCGTCCAAAATACTTTTGGATGACTGAGATTGAGCTCCGTTAAAATCTGTTTACAACTGCTCTGTAAACAATATTTTCTCATCAGTTGTTGGCAATAACTGATAATGATAGTACATATTTTATATTTTACCTATCTATATTTCAGCTCAATTTACACTAACAAAAATACTAAAAACTTAACGCATTTTATTAATTGGTTTCCACTAAACAATTTTTTTTTTACCAATTAAACAACTTTTTTCATTCATACCCAACAAGAACTTTTGCACTACCAGAAATAACTTGATATTTCTCAACAACTTATTTATTACCGAAAACACCTAACAACTTTTCAACCACAACAAAAAATCTATAAATATTTCACTATCGAAAACATCCCTGAATTCTTTCAATATAATTTTCAATCCGTTTGCCCCGGTGTGGAAATCTTAATTCTTTGATCATAAAGGGTCATTGTTAATATTTGTTTCTATGACTCTTATAATTAAGTATCTATTCTTTATTTGAGATCTTATAGAGCAGATACTTGACTATAAGAGCACTAGAGACAAAAACTAAATGACTTTTTAAGATAAAATAATCAAAAAAATAAGATCTTTGACCCACTTCAAACAAATTGAAAATTAGAATACTTTTTTTAAAATTATTTATATACGTATTAAAAATATGATTAATATCTGAGAGAGAGAGAAAGTAGCGTCTCAAAGAAACAGCTATAGGTTGCTTTCAAAATAGTAGTTGTGAGAGGAGTACATCAATGTGTGTAATTCAAAATAGTAGTTGTGAGAGGAGTACATTAGTTGTGAGAGGAGTACATCAATGTGGGTAATTCAAAATAGTAGTTGTGAGAGGAGTACATCAATGTGGGTAATTATAGTTTCAATCAAAGCTGTCATGTGTAGGGATGGCAATGGGGAGGGTCGGGGGTGGATACCAGTATCCCCGTCTCCGATCCCCGAGCCTAAATCTCTCCCCATCCCCGCCGGGGATTTATTTTTACCCTCCATCCCCGCCCCAAACGGGGAACGGGGATCCCCGCGGAGAAACGGGGATCCAAAGATTCCAAAACTTAAAAAAAAAGAAGAAAAAGTCACCTACCATTAGAAAATACAAACCATGAAACAAAATTAAAAAAAAAAAATCTAGGCTACCATTACAAACCAAATGCTAAGGAAAATAGCCACAGTTGGTGGTCGCATTTCATTCGATTCCACTTGAGTTGACAACGAGCGAGTTTTCCGAAGTGGTAGATTGTGTTCAAAATGAAAAAACGCATTAAGAAAAGGTGAAACAAAAATACACAAAAAAAAGAAAAAAAGTAAAACAAAAATTCACAGAAGATGCTCAAATTCGAAAAGAAAACCACGAACCTTCATTCATTATCAGCCACATTTGTCAGCAATAACATCAGACTACAAGACGACATACATTACAGTCAGATCCACACCCAATACTCGTTCTATAATCCATCTCACATCAGTTCAAAAATTATATTTAACACCATGCCATAATTTCTCACAATTCTTTACAACCATTTCACTCACTGTCCACCATCCACAAAGAGTAAATTCAAGAAGTTACTTGCCTTGTAGTATGAAAGAAGATAAATTTATGTTCTTTCCATCACTTTTAGTTACCATCAAAATTCAAACTACAGGGGAAAACAAACTGAGCATTTTACATAAAGTAGAATAACAAGTGGGTAAACCCTCACTTATGTATTAATAATTATATATAGTAGGGGGGCGGGGCGGGGCGGGGCGGGGATGGGGCGGGTACTAACTCATATCCACCCCCTACCCATTCCCCACTTTTTTTTTTAAAATTATCCCCATACCCTACCCGATCCCCAAATAATCCCCGAATCCCCCACCCATTTGGGGCGGGGCGGGGCGGCCGAAATTGCCATCCCTAGTCATGTGAGGCATGAATGGACATAAACTATTACAACTACTATTCTAATTACGATGGCGCCCATTAGCAGAACCGAAACAAGAAAAATCAGCATTATCTAGCAAGCAAAATATGTAACCCCCCACCAGGGGCGGAGGGATTAAGAGTCAAGGGGGGCAGCCGACCCCGCTGCCTCCCAAATTCTTTTAGAGATTGGTATAATTTTTACCTAATTTTTACTCATTTGACCTCCTTTTAAAATTCATTTTTGTCCCAACCCATATATAAGGGTTTTGTATTTAGGAAAAAGATGAGTCAAAATATAATTTCCACCTACAAAAATCCCCAAAACGTGAATAGCATTTTCATTGTTCTTGTTATTAATATATATCTACTTTTTGGTTAACTTGTTAATTTGATTGTTCCGTTCAAATAGCAACTAGAAAAAGTGAATCATACATAGTTCAAATTTTCGACCCTACTTGTTTAAAATCCTAGCTCCGCCTCTGCCCCCAACGCTCTTGGCACTTCCCCAATCCAGCAAAACAAGAGGGTGAACTTCTACCGCCATATTTTAGGAAAGAGATTTGAGCCGAGAGTATTAGCACATAATGCATTCCAAATTTATAACCTTAAGTGAGTCAAAGTCTTTCACTCCACAAAGACTACCAATATAAGCAATTCGATTATGGGAATCACACCTCCTCGTTCTCAATTCCTAAAAACATGTCAAACATCGACACAATTATTGCTCGTATGAGATGTTGCACATAAAAGTTATAACGTGCCATAGATCACCAAGAAATTCATGAAACAAGGTATTTGTAAACCGAAGGTCTATAAGCTTCTAGATAAGCAATTCAATAAACAAGCATCGTATTAATGGTGCACAATCAACAACAGGCCAGGTAACATGGAATATGACCAGGTCGGCAACAGGATGCACAAGAACTAATCCGTAGCGCCACTAATAGGACTGTTGTCTACCATCGTCCGTAGAATTCACTAACTTCCAAAAATAGAATCAATACAGAATGTATTGAAGGTATGTAACACTCACTTCAATTCCAAGTTCAATCAAAGAATCCTACCTAATACACTGCAACAACGTGCAATTAGGAGTAAGCAATCAAATAACGAAGTTAAATAATCTCACAAGACTCTAAGGATACTCTAATGTCAAGTGCAAGGTCCATGGTGGAGGTCCTAAATGAGTAATGACGTCAACATGCATCAAAATCCCAAGACTCGACATTGAATCCCAAGACTAGTCCGTGGCATAACGACCATAATATTTTCTCCACTTAAAAATAGGTGATTGGACCACCACAAACTCCACTTTCAGGGGTTCAACTTTGACAAAAACCCCGCCTCAGTCAGGAGTCCAGATGTTGAAGATACAGTCGTTTGAAGTTGGTGGACCGTGGAAAAAAAGTAATGGCACCTAACTCATGCCTAACCTTCACCCAAAGCATGCCCCACGCTGGAAGGGATTTCGGCAATTCCGCCCAAAAGACGTCCATAGTCACAATTTAAGCCTTGAATTCCCTACGGAGTACCCAACTCCTCCAATCAATCCACCCAAATGTAATATGTATGAATATGCAAGACAGACTTACCTTTGAAGGATTCAAGATCCAAAACACATCAATGAATTCCAAAACTCGTACTTCCAATTACTAGAAAACAAAAAATAAAAAAAAACCACAAGGATTAAGTGAGAATTAGACATGCCTGGCCTATCAGTTCTCATCGAGCTTTCGCTTCTCTGTGGGGTTTATTTGAGGAACCAAGCAAGAAATATGCTTCAGCCTAACCTAGTCAAGAAAGTAGTTAATGAATGCAAAAAAGTCCACTAGTTAAAAAGCTAATAGTCAATCAAATGTCCTCAAAGCAATTAAAAACAGGTGAAGCAATACACCTCACCAATGCATGAAACACATAACTCCTTCCACTCCCCAAAGATAGAGATTAACAACACTCCTCTCAGTTTTTTTGTTGAACTTAATGTTTCACCAATTAAGTTAGAAGCACACAAGATGAAAATGGAGTTAACCACTATAATTTCCAATACCTATTTCCTAAACGAAAATCAGAAATTCCTTTTCAACACCATAAGATAGTGAAAAAAAGGGGGACAGCATACTCTGTATATGAAGCTTAAATACTTATGGATTGGCAGTTGGCTACGGTGTCATCCATCATGCATGTTTTGCGAATTTCAAATTTTGTTCAACCTATTCCTCCAAGTTCCGCTAAATGTTAAAAAAGAATTAAGTGTCACCTCAAAAACCCATATCTTGTTAACCAATGTCAAACAAATAACGATGTGAAAGTTGAAACCATATTTACGCAATCCTTTCACTGGTTTTACCAAAATTAGATTAAACTTCTATAAATATGAGCAAAGGAACGTTTTTCATTTTCAGTTTTAAGTTTTTAACACCAACATTGAGTACATCACTATTAAGAACAAGAACTCGTGTAAGCACATCGTGGATTAAAAAGAATTGGACAAGGTGATGAGCACCCAATATTGTAGATATCTGGTGCGACTAATCCCGTTTTATGTGGTTTTAACTTGCGTTATTTAGCTTTTGTAGCGATATTGCACGTAAGGTAAGTTTTTGTATGTTTCAGGTAATTCGCATAAATGAGGCGCGTTCGAATGCCAAGGAATGCTCTGGGTGCAACCAAGTACTCAAGGCCACGTGCCACCACGTTGTTGTGCCCAAAGAGTCATGAAGAGATGGTTTGGAGGTTGCTCGGGTCGCCCAAGGGTCAAAGGAATTGAAGGAGAAGTGAGGATTTTACTAAAACTACTCATCTTCCGACCAGCTGAGAGTAGAATTGTCATAACTTTTTATGTATAAATTACTTTTGAACCAAACCACTTGGGTTAGAAAGTAGACTCGACAAGCTTTCTAACGGTCCAAAGAACACCTAAATCCGAGTTCAGGAGTGTCCGGAGCGTGCCATGGGCCGTCGGGTGTCAAATCGGGGCACAAGGGACTTGATCTGCCAGGAAGCAGAACCGTATCGATACGGATTTTGGAGTATCGATACGGTTTCAAAACAGAAGGAAGTCATAAATCCAACCTTCAGCGTATCGATACGGATCTCAGCGTATCGATACGGTTCCTTTTGTATCGATACGGGTCGTCTACGGAGAATCCTGGGTTTCAGAGCAAGACAGCTCAGTATCGATACGGGAGGCTTACCGACTTACTTTTTGACAGCTTTTAACTTTCCATAAGTGGTAACTTTCTACTTTTGGTGTGTTTCTGGATATTTTGGAGGAGAGAGAGAGTCTTTTTGTATAAATACTCATCTCTCTCTCACTTGTAAAGGAGTAGATAGTTAGTGTTATTAGAAATGAGGAAAAGTGTATAGGGTGTTAATGAACCCTTACACATATACTTTTATTTATATTACTCTGGAGAGTTACACATACATAAGATAGACGATGTGGGACAAACCCACTTTCTCTAATAAACACTTCTAACACTCCCCCTCAAGCTGGAGAATAGATATCACAAATTCCCAGCTTGTTACATAAAAATTCTAAACGAGGTTTAAATAGTGATTTGGTAAAAACATCTGCTATCTGAGCACCTGTGGACACAAAAGGCATAGCCAACACACCAGCATCAACCTTCTCTCGAACGATATGACAATCTACCTCAATATGTTTGGTTCTCTCATGAAACACAGGGTTCGAAGCGATATGTATTGCCGCCTGATTGTCACAATACATAGGAATGGGTAACTGCACCCGAAATCCCAGCTCCTCAAGAAATGATCTCAACCAAACAACTTCACATGTAGTATGAGCCATGGCACGATACTCTGCTTCTGCACTAGACCTTGCAACAACTGTCTGTTTCTTACTTTTCCAGGTAACTAAGTTGCCACCAACAAATGTACAGTAACCAGTTGTTGAACGTCTATCAGAAGGTGACCCTGCCCAATCTGCATCAGTAAATGCCTCAACACGCAAATGACCATTGGAACGGTAAAATAAACCACGTCCAGGATGAGCCTTAAGATACTTCACAATACGAATACAAGCTTCCCAATGTGGAAGACGAGGAGCAGACATAAACTGACTCACCATACTAACAGCAAATGAGATATCAGGACGTGTATTGGTAAGATAATTTAACTTACCAACCAAACGACGATATTGGTCTGGATGAGGAAATTCCTCCCCCTGATCAACGCAAAGTTTGACATTAGGATCCATTGGAGTCTCCACAGGTTTGGCTCCCAGCAAACCTGTCTCCTCTAGAATATCCAACACATATTTCCTCTGGGACAAATTAATCCCATCCTTTGACCTTGCTACCTCAATACCCAAGAAATATCGTAGCTTACCCAGGTCTTTAGTGTGAAACTGACTATGTAAGAACTGTTTCAACTCACCAATCCCTTTCTGATCATCTCCAGTAATAATAATGTCATCTACATAGACAATGAGCAATACTTTCCCTCGAGCCGACATAAGGGAAAACACAGAATGATCTGATTGACTTCGATGCATGCCAAATCTCAAAATAGCCTCACTAAACTTGCCAAACCACGCTCGAGGAGATTGCTTAAGTCCATAAAGTGCCTTGCGAAGACGACATACCTTATGATGCTCCCCCTGAGCAACAAACCCAGGTGGTTGCTCCATATAGACTTCCTCCTGGAGATCGCCATGGAGAAAGGCATTTTTGACATCAAGCTGATACAACGGCCAGCCAAGAGTGGCGGCAAGAGAAATAAGAATTCGCACAGAGCCAAGCTTGGCAACAGGAGAGAACGTTTCGGAATAATCAACACCATAAGTTTGGGTGTAGCCTTTAGCAACCAAGCGAGCTTTGTGACGCTCAATAGTGCCATCAGGTAGATACTTGACAGTATAGACCCAACGACAGCCAACAGTAGATTTCCCAGCAGGAAGAGTAACCAACTCCCATGTGCCATTAGTATGAAGAGCAGACATTTCATCCGCCATAGCTGTCCGCCACTCAGACCGAGATAATGCCTCCTGAACAGTTTTAGGAACAAAAACGGAGGAAACAGTAGTAGTGAAAGCACGAAGGGATGGAGAGAGATGAGTATAAGAGAGAAACCGAGAAATAGGATGAGAAGTGCTAGAGAGATTAGAAAAACCATATTTTGCCGGGGGACGACGATTCTCACGAGTCGGATATCGAGGAGCAGGTGGATCCGGCGACGGGGGAGAAGACGGAGATGTGGGCACTGAGAGTTCGCCAGATTGGAATGGCTCTGTAGGTGGAGGTGGTGCCTGAGGCGGTGGCGGTGCTGATGCTGGGAAACGACGAACATATACCTGCAAAGGTTGTGGTGAAACAGTGCCAGTAGGAACAGCCATAGGTAACACAGACTCGAGTGTAAGAAGATCATTGATAGCAACAGGGTCCGAATAATATGGTAAGGACTCATTAAACGTGACATCAGCACACACAAAGTGACGACGTAAAGTAGGAGAGTAACATCGATAGCCTTTCTGGGTGTGTGAGTATCCCAGAAAGATACACCTAAAAGACCGAGGATCAAGAGCATGAACATAACTGGTGCACCCAAAAACTCGAGGGGGTAAAGAGTGGAGAGGCCGACCGGGAAACAAGACCGTATGAGGAACCTGACCACCTAAGACCGTAGAGGGCATACGGTTGATTAGATAACATGCAGTGAGAACGGCGTCACTCCAATATGACTTAGGAACCTGCATTTGAAATAATAAGGCACGCATAACCTCGGACAAGTGCCGAATCTTGCGCTCAGCAACTCCATTTTGTTGTGGAGTCCGAGAGCACGACGATTGGTGAATAATGCCATGATCATCGAAAAAATGAGAAAGAATATGGTGAAAATATTCACGGGCATTATCGGAACGAAATATCTTAACACAAGTATCAAACTGATTTTTGACTTCCATGTAAAAAGTTTTAAAAACAGATTTCAATTCAGACCGCTCTTTCATTAGATAAAGATATGTAAGACGAGAAAAGTCATCCACAAAAATAACATAATACTGAAAACCAGAAACACTAGGCACATGAATAGGCCCCCAAATGTCTGAATGAACTAACTGAAAAGGACGCGACGCACGACGCTCAAGCCTAGGTAAAAAAGTGACTCTACGGTGTTTACTAAACTCACAGACCTCACAAACCAACTTATTAATGGAACGACAGGAAGGCACAAGGTGCTTCAAACTCTGAAGAGAGGGATGACCAAGACGACAGTGCTGTTGGTATGGAGACTCTGATGTCTGAAGAGCTACAGGCTGAGAAACAGTCAAGTAATATAAGCCACCTCGCTCAATGCCCCCACCAATCTTCCTCCCCGTCTTGAGATCCTGAAAAACACAGCCATGAGGAAGAAATGTGACGGAACAATTTAAAGATTTTGTAAGACGGCTCACAGACATAAGATTAAACGGGAAACGAGGAACATGTAATACAGATGATAAAGTAAAAGAGGAAGTGACAGGAACTGAACCGAAGCCAGTAACAACAGTGGTAGAGCCATCGGCTAAGGTGACATGAGATGTTTTACCAACCGGTTGGTGATCAAAGAAAGCAGATGTACCAGTCATATGATCTGTGGCTCCTGAGTCAATAACCCAAGGAGAGGAAGAAGAGGAGGCAACACAAGCAACGGATGAACCGGTCTGAGCGAGCGTAGCAGTAGAGGATCCTGTCGCAGCCTGAAATGACAAAAAACGTTGGTACTCCTCGGCTGAAATAGCCACATCGGCAGAGGATTGAGTAAACTGTTCAGTATCCTGAGAGATAGTAGCCTGATAAGCCTGGGGAAAGCCGTGAAGGTTATAACAGAACTCCACCGTATGATTTGTTCCCCAACAATGAGTGCAAAATCTTGAATCACGGCCGCGACCGCGGCCACCTCCCCCTGATATGCGACCCCCACGATTATCAAAACCAGAGTCACGGCCACCAAAGCCACGACCACGACCAAAACTACGGCCTCCAGAATCACGACTACGGCCTCCAAACCCAGAATCACGGCCACCAAAGCCACGACCACTCACCCCATAATCGCGGCCACGACTACTAAATCCAGAATCACGACTGCGACCGCGACCATGGCTGACAGACAAAGCAGAGCTGTCAGAAATAGCGGAAGACAAAGCAGAACGACCAGAAGTCGGTGCAGAAATAGACGATGACTGTCGGAGACGACTGAATACCTCGCTGAGCGGAGGTAAGTCACGATTTCCCAAAATCTGATTACCCACAGGGCCAAAAGTGG
Source organism: Rhododendron vialii (assembly GCF_030253575.1). Lineage (NCBI taxonomy): Eukaryota > Viridiplantae > Streptophyta > Magnoliopsida > Ericales > Ericaceae > Rhododendron > Rhododendron vialii. The sequence goes on along the minus strand of NC_080558.1, from coordinate 7,068,181 downwards.
ATGATGCACCGGATAAAAAACGAGTAACCCTCATACGTTCACGCTGGCGCCGTATAACCTGAATATCAGCAGTAAGTGGCTCACATATATCCAATTCATTACAAATGCGCCGAAACTTAGCATAATATTCCTCAAAAGAATCATCACCCTGAGATATATTAAAGAAAGACTGATGAAGATCATATGTGCGACGGAGATTGTCGACACCTGAATACAACTCCTGTGCCTGTGTCCACACCTCTCTAGCTGTATCACAGAACATCAGCGTACTAGCAACCTGTTCCGTCATACTATTCCATAATTCTGAACGAACACGGGCATCAACAGCTTTCCATGCCCTATATGTAGGTTCAGCAGTAGCAGGAGGCTCATCAGTCAAAAAAGAGTCCTCAGACTGACCCATATAATACACCTCAACAGCTTTAGCCCAAAGAACATAATTGCCCCCATTTAATGGTGTGGAGGTAATAGGGCGCCTCTCGCGAGACCAAGAACCACTTGATACGCTACCAACAATAGTAGAATTAGAGCTAGAAACAGTACCAGAATCAGAATCCTTCTTCTCAGACATTCTACCGAACAATGGAAGGGTAACAACCAATAACTAGCAAATAACCAATACACAACCAAAGCAAAATACCAATAACTATTGATCAACAAAATCAACTAATATACTAACATCGAACCGGTCACCAGGCTGGATAGATACCCAATATCAACAACCCCAACATAACATATTCTTCACAACCACTAGTCCACCACATGACAGCGATACTTGACAAGAACAGTATAGAAAATAGTTACCAGAATGAGAGAAACATCAACAGAAATTGCAAAAACGAGAAAACAGGGCCTGGTGATGCATGCCAGTGCATGAAGATGGTCGCCGAAACAGGGATGAACAGTAATTGTAAGGTGATGAACAGTAACGTAGGTGAACAGTACTCGGTGAACAGTAACGTCGGTGAACAGTACCCCCGTGAACAGTCGCGATGAACAGTAATCGTGAACAGTGCGATGAACAGTAACCGTGAACAGTGCGCGGTGAACAGTATGCGGGAACAGTACAGTGAACTAGGATTAGGGTTAGGGTTAAGGCAAAGGCTAGGGTATGGTTTAGGATTAAGGTTAAGATGGTGGTGTATTAGGATTGTGGTGGTTTAGGATTAGGGTTAAGGTTAAGCTTTGATACCATGTTATTAGAAATGAGGAAAAGTGTATAGGGTGTTAATGAACCCTTACACATATACCTTTATTTATATTACTCTGGAGAGTTACACATACATAAGATAGACGATGTGGGACAAACCCACTTTCTCTAATAAACACTTCTGACAGTTAGTTTAGGTTAGTCTTTCCCACTAATGTCTTCTAAGCTTTCTTAGTTAAATCTTTCAAGAACACTTGTAAGTCTTTCTCATTTGTTAAATTCTCGTTTATTAAAGTTGTTTGTACGTATTAGATTCTCACTAATATCAAGTTTATTTTCGTTTTATCAATTAATCATGTTTTCATTTCCTAGTATAATTTCTAGCATTTTCAATATGTGTGAGTAGTTTCTTGGCTAAGTCTTGGGCTACTCTTTCCTAAGGACTTAGGGTGTTATTTGGTTCTTGAACCCTCAGCTTAAAATCATGATTTTCGGAATTTCATTAACTTAGCCATTTTGGTCTAAGCGAGAGGTGTTAACTCCTTGATATGAAGTTTAGTCAAGCAGTCTTGGCAAGCAGCATACCGAGGGCTCGTGGCCTCCTACGTGTTAGATACATTAGCAAAAATAGGTTGGTTTAGTTCCGTTTAATCACATCTTTTGATAAACGTAGTCGTTAAAGTTAAATCTTCCAGGAGTGAGCAAGCGGTCGTGATTCTCGCCTGAGTTATAATGAGAACCAGTAACGGCCTTTGTCAAGGGAAGGATGGTCCCTAGACTTGCCTCTTTTAGTTCATAGAACTATTTTCTAGTCTTTTGCCTTAGTTTTCCACCGTTTAAAGTAAAACAAAGTTGGCCGTCTTAAACGCCGAAACCACCATATAAAACCCACAATCCGGTTAAATTATATTCGAATTCCCTGTGGTACGATCCCGGTCTTATCGGTTTATTATGCAACCGACGATCTAGTCTCACGCTTGGGGTTTTTCTCAATCTTATTTGAAGGCGAGATTTGAAGGCTAAGCACAAGGCTAGTAAGGCATAATCGAAGACCTAATTTAACCTTTACTCCCTTTAGTACTAGTGGTGCCACTAAACCACATTGTCAACATCAATGTCACGCAACACTTGGCTCTCAACGTAGGTGTAGACGTAGACAACAAATCCCATCCAACAATTGCGAATCATAGGATAAATAAATGTGACATCTTTTGGTTTGTAAGGAACTAAATGTCTGTACGTATACAGTAAAACTTCACCATTGTTCAAAATGCACAATGATATGGAGTAAGGATAAACCAATGGAGGCGCCACAAATGGTATGACAACCAACTTGGTCCAAGACTCTCCAATATCATATTCCTTCATTACACATACATCAGCACAATCAATGTAGGTCACGAGTATTTTACCAAAATTAGGTTCAATTTCAATAAATATGACCAAAGGAACTCTGTTCTTTTTCGGATTTAACATCAAGATTGAGTACATCATCAATGTTTTTCAACACACTGTGGATTTAAGACATAATCAAACATCTAATTTACCGTTGTTCCCTTGAGTACTGGTGCTGCCACTGAATTCCACTGTCAACATCAATGTCTGGCGAGACTAGGCTCTCAATGTAGGGATAGACAATAAACTGCTCTGAACAATTACGAATCAGAAGATGAATAGATGTGCCATCTTTGGGATTGTACCGAACTAAATGTGTATAAACGTTCACTAAAACTTCATCATTCTTTAAAATGCAGACTGGTGTGGGGTAATGACGACCCAACGGATGGGTCGCACGAGGTATTGCACGAGGTATCACAACCAACTTGGTCCAAGACTCTCGAATACCGTATTCCTTCAACACCCATACATCAACGTACTCATGATAGGCACATACTATACGGAGGCATCCATTTAAAACATCCAAGAAGCTCCTACACAAATGACCATCTCCATAATCAGGCAGCAAAACCTCTCCATAAGTCTCCTCCGCCAAATCAAGAGAAATAATAATAGCATCGGACTCCCTACTCACAATCCAATGGAGGGCCCTGTTCAAATATGTCCCTGATACATCCATATGAAGACAGCGAGGAAAGCCTCCAATCCTCCTCCACGAATTAGTCCTTAATGAATACACCTTCCCTTCAGCCTCAAAACCCCTATTATAATTATTAGCATCACAAGAAAATACCGCCACCTTGTAATCATCAATAGACTCATCATAGCCAAAACCATGCATCGCGATGTAATGGTATGGGGACGGAATTTCAACATCTGGCAATCTCTTGGATTTCCTAGTAGACGGGTTCCATATAAATACTTCCCTATCACTTGCAACGCACACTAAACCATCACAGCAACCCACAATCGTTCCTCGATGATTAGATACTTTCGAAGGGAAATCAAGGTCAACAGCAGTATCACATTGCTCATTCAAAATAGAGTAAAGAGAGCATGACTTGACATCAGTATGGGGATACGGATAGCTTAGGATGAGTCTATGGTGGTGGGTATAATCAGTGCCCATTGATGCTAAACTGAGATGGGTTTTCGCGAATTCGGGTCGAGAAATCAAAGAACGCCAGGATTTAGAAACGCACCTGAATCGCAACAGAGACTTGACGGGAAGCCGCGACAGTATTTCGACGATTAATTCCGGCAGGAGATCCGGCAGTAAGAGAGAATCTTCTGTGGGAAGATGGGTTTGAGAGGTCGTTTCGGGTTCTTGACAGGAGGAGCTGCTTTCGGTCGCCATTGATAAAGCTGTGGTCAGCGTTGCATCTGTGATTCTGTGTCCTGAGGATTTGGAAAAATTTCGAGAATGGTGTCGTGCTGTGATTTGCGTCTTGTGTATACAAAGCTTTGAGATAATTGCATTTGAAACCCCATAGTTTAACGAATATCCCAATTACAGCTTCCTATATTTAATTTGATCAATTTTAACCGTGTACTATCAGAAATGATATGAGATGATTTTTTATTGGAGACCCTAAAATATAGGAAGCTGGATGATTTGTAAATGCCCTAACCCTAAAAAATAAATTTTGAACAAAATAAACGGCTCCGATCATTTTTGTGGGACTTGAAACGGGTCCAAAATGGATCTGTGCAAGCTATTTGTACAACTTTTGTCGTACCTCTAGCACCTCTGGTGTACTATTGATGGATCAATCCAACAATGCTACTTGCACATACTTTTGTGCACATATCATGAACATATATTTTTGTGGGGCCCATATCGGGATTCCACAAAATGATCCGAACCACTCATCTTTTTAAAAATATTTTTGGAAGGGTTCTTATAAAAAATCAACTCCAACGGATATCGGTAAAAGCTTTCTCAGAAATCGTAAGGCAACACAGAATGATTCGCCTTACGATTTCTGAGAAAGTCCTTACCGATATCTGTTGGAGCTGATTTTTACAAGAACCCTTCAAAAAATATTTTAAAAAAGATGAGCGGTTCGGATCATTTTGTGGGACTCCGATATGGGCTCCACAAAAATGTACGTGCATGATATGTGCACAAAAGTATGTGTGGGAATCATTACCGGGATCAAGATGCCTCCAATGGCATAATCAAAACTAAGACTCTGTTTGAAACCCATGGAAAATGGGAGAATAAAAATTTTTCCTTAAGGATTGTTTGGTTCCTATTTAAGGAGAAGGAAAAGAAAATGGGAAGGAAAGGAAAGTTCTGGAGAGGAAAAAGACCGAGGAAAATTGGGAGAGAAAACTCCCCACACATTTATAAGGAAAAGACAATTAAATTTTTTTTTCTTTTCTTTCCATTTTCCTATTGAAGTCAAATAGTGGAATTAATTTTCCTTGCAGTTTCTTTTCATTTTCTTTCTTCCACCAAACAAGATAAAAGAATCCACTTTCTTCACATTTTCCCTCCTTTTTCTTTTCTTTTACTTTCTACAAATTTCAAATAGAGAAAAGATTTCTAAAGTTAGCAATGTTGGTCCAAAATATGAATCAAAATGGCATAATAAAACTTAGCAACTCCTCAACCAAATTTTGGCTGGATAATCAAACTAACAACATATATTGTATTTGATAACTAAATTTAATGAGAATCACACATTCTCTCTCTTTCTTTTCTCTCTCCTCTCATCACTATCAATTGACTCATTTGCTTACAGTTATTTCTAGCTCCCTTCACTAAAAGGTAATTAATTTTGGCATTCCATTTGGTCTTTTAGTGTGTTTGAAATACACATGACAGAAGCACTGAAACACAAATAGTGAAATGTGGTTACCAAAAATCAGAGTGCCAAAATCATTGCCCCTATTAAAAATGTGTTTTTGATTACAATTTTTTTTTATGATGGACCATTGTGGGACTCCACATTATTAAGCTTAACAACTCATTAATGAATAACCGGAAGACAAGGTGACAAGTTTTGACTATTCAAATTTGATTACGCCATTGGAGATACCCTTAATGTCAACCATCCATGATTCTCTATGAGTAATGTTAGAACCACACCCATTTGGATTCGATGTATATGATTGTGAGGATTTTATTTAAGAAATATTATTTTATTTATGTTTAAAAATCGAGGGCGTGACACTTTTAGTGTTTAAAATACACATGGCAAGAGCACTGAAACACAAATAGTGGAAATGTGGTTATTTAAAAGTGAAGTGTCAAAATCATTGCCCCTATTAAAAATGTGTTTTTTATTACATTTTTTTTATTATAGAACATTGTGGGCCTCCACGTTGTTAAGCTTTACAATCCTTTAAATGGATAACCAAAAAATGAGGTGACAAATTTTGACTATCCAAATTTGATTATGCCATTGGATATTTCTTATAATGTCAACCATCCATGATCTATCTATCAAGATGAGCAATGTTACAACCACTCACACCCCCATATATTTTTTGCTACTGTGGTCTTGTCTCACTGGTTCTTGTAATTTTCATCCACGCTTACCCACACCCCAATCAAAATCCCTTCCGCGCTCCTCCCACGCAACCCAAATATTCCTGTTTCGATCGTGAAGCCAACGCCACCGCAACAAGAAAGGACTATTAAATAGAGACGGAGGATGTAGTAATTTTTTCTCAAAGCACACTTTTTTCTCAGCGCACTCCTCTTGATCACCACACTCAAATTGAGCCCCCGGTACTCTCCAGTCTCCACTGCCGTGTCGCCCGCTCTCACCTATCTCACCGTACGCAGTGCAAATCCCCTCCTTTCTCCATCTCGCCCGCAATCACCACACCAGCAAGAAATCATCAAACGACCAAGTGTGTAAGCCATCAAAAATGAAAACGGTGCGGTGCCGGAATTGGCCAATGAGTCTGAAAACAGATGAGGTCAAGAGAACACAACCAGAGTAGGAAAAAAAAAAAAAAAAAGTTAGCCAAAAATGTAGCTTTGTTTCTCCAAGACAATCTTTCATTTTTCTCCTCCATTAGCCATATCCACAATTGCATCTGTATTTTGTGGGCTCCTTATGAGAGAGAAAGAGGGGAGACCCTTGCCAAAACCTATATAAATCTCCAAATAAAATGTCAAATATTGCTAATTGAAGCACAACAATAGAAAAATTCTTACAATCTCAGAAGTTTAGGTTGTAACAAAGCCACATTGGCCTATAAACAAGTGTGTGCAATCTTCCCCGCGTGACTTCAGTTGTATCCGAGCTGCTGCTTTTTTTCATCATACAGTGGTATTTGAACATGATACCGTCTCCTTTTCAAATATGTTGCGACAATGTTCTTGCTTTATCGAGAAACGAAAGCTTGTTTATGACTTTCTCATGCCCTCACCATGCGTGCTTGTAATCTTCTCGTTTGTAATGAGGCTACTTCATTGAATTATGACCAAGGTATCAATCACACCTAATATTTGTAACCACACTCATAGCTTCGTAGCCGTTCGTGCAGTTTTAATCGTCAAAAAGTATTTTCAATGGTCTAGTGTTGTTAAAAGACTCTTACCGGTAAGTCTTTTAACATATTGGAAGCATTAAACACCAAGATGGACGATTGAGGTGTGTGTGCTTCCTGCAATCCCGGCTTGAAGTGTAGATAAGCAGGCCCCTCTGTTATGACCGGTTTTTGTTAAAGAAGGCTTGTGATGTTACAACCTTGCTGATCCGGTGCAAGCGGGGCTCCGCAAACCCCCAATTATTGCAATATTTTTAATATATTTTTATATTTTGTATGAAAAAATTATGAAGAAAGGTCCCCTCAAACTTGTATTATTGCTATATGAGGATGATATTTTGTTGTTAATTTACGAATACACGTGATTCGGTCCCCCCACATCAGGAATCCTGCGTCTGCCACTGATACCCGTTTCAGAATCCAAAATAAGTACTTATTTTTTGATAAGGCAATTTCAAGCTCAAAAATAATGTGTTTACACAAATAATTTTTTTGACAATATAGACCTTGTTTCATAGATCTCATTAAAACGACTAAAACCTTTAAGCTAGGTCTCTTTTTGAATTCGTTATCGATAGATGGTGTACGTGTACACACATTTCCATATTTCAATTTTGGTCCCAAGTTATGAAATTTTTTTCCTGCCGGATAGCTTTGAAAATTTATAAAGGCCCCCCCACTTCGTGTCCTCCCATGTCTTATTGCTTCTGAATCTCTCTGATTGAGCTAACAGTTGTATTGTAAAGTGAACTTTTTATGCCTTTGGTTGCAGTTAGTCACTGGAGACCGTCCTCGATGTGTCCGCCACTGCGTGATCTCAACAGTTCAAAAGTGTTTTGGATAGTCCAGATTTTTAAAAAACTTTTCCCAATTTCAACTCCATATTTTCCCATTCAATCATCCTTCTATCTTCGTAAGTATGCTTGCTCTAATGGAGTGTACATGCAATATAATACTATGCCTACGGCAAAATCTTAATAATACTACCCCTCACTCACTCTATTAGGCTCACAGAGCAAACTGATTTGAGATATGTGACCTAAACAAAAGAAGCAGCAATTTGATAGTATTCGTTGTTGTACCATACTCTGGAAAATGCGACCCAATTAGCAATTCAGTGATCGAAGATCCGAACAATGTATAAAAAAAAAAAAAAAAATTGTCAAATATACCTTCTTTCTTCCATACAACAAATTTAGTAAGTCAAACCTGGAATGGTAATTGCATTTTATACTTCTTGTGAGAGAAAAAGAGAAGACCCCTGCCAAACTGGGTAAATAGGTAGATAGAATGTCAAATATTGCGAATTGAAACACAAAAATAAGAACATGTTTGCGTGGTAAAAGTTACAGCCAAAGCTCAGGCCGCAGGATACATGGAATCCTTCCCAAGTTTAAGTTCGGGCGCCGCTATTCGCAACTTTTTATTTTCTCCTATAGCCCACTACATTTCGGTAAATAGTTGATGAAAATCATAAATAACATTTCGATAAATTACTGTTGAAAACAAGATTATATTTTGGTAACTTCATGTCGAAAATATGTTCAACTTTCGGTAAACAACTGCCGAACATACATTTTCGATAAATATCTGTTGAAAAAAATATTATATTTCGGTAATTGGATGCTGAAAATATATTTCAATTTTGATAACTAATTGTCGAGTATAATTGAAAATTTTTAACGGACTATGGAAGAAAATAGAGGGCTGCGAATAGCGGCGCCCCTAAGTTCTCTATCTGCCACCTCGAGCATAGAAGTTCATTAATGACATAAAAGGGGGCTACGCTCAAGCTCAAGAAAAATAGCTTTGATAAGAGTGGCCCAAACTATGGTAAATAGCCAGATAAATGTCAAATATTGCCAAATGAAAAACAACGATAAGAATATTCCTGTAGTCCCAGAAGGTTAATTTTCATGGAACTACGTACAAATGCAGATTGCATTGGGTCATAAAAAAAAACTCGCATAGGGCTGTAAACAAGAGGGTGTATGTGTATTAAATGTAACAGCCACGGCTTAGTCCGCGTAATACATGCAATTTCTCCCCATGGGCATACAAAGTCAGAAGAAACAACAGCAAAGACAAGAAAACTCAGCATTAACTAGCAAGCAAAATCAGCAACCCCCAACGCTCTTGGCACTTCCCCAATCCAGCAAAACAAGAGGGAATCACACCTCCTCGTTCTCAGTTCCTGGAAACATGTAACACATCAACATAATTATTGCTTGTATGAGATGTTGCACACAAAAGTTATAACGTGCCATAGATGACCAAGAAATTCATGAAACAAGGTATTTGTAAACCAAAGGTCTATAAGCTTCTAGATAAGCAATTCAATAAACAAGCATCGTATTAATGGTGCACAATCAACAACAGGTAACATGGAATACGAACAGGTCGGCAACAGGATGCACAATCCTGTAAATGCTTGCATGCTTCTGGCACAAGAACTAATCCGCAGCGCCACTAATAGGATTGTTGTCTACCATCATCCATAGAATTCACGAACTTGCAAAAATGGAATCAATACAGAATGTAGTGAAGGTATGTAACACTCACTTCAATTCCAAGTTCAATCAAAGAATCCTACCTAATACACTGCGACAACATGCAATTAGGAGTAAGTAATCAAATAACGAAGTCAAATAATCTCATAAGACTCTAAGGATACTCTAATGTCAAGTGCAAGGTCTACGGTGGAGGTCCTAAATGAGTAATGACGTCAACATGCAACAAAATCCCAAAACTCGACATTGAATCCTAAGACTAATCCGTGGCATTACGACCATAATATTTTCTCCACTTAAAAATAGGTGATTGGACCACCACAAACTCCACTTTCAGGGGTTCAACTTTGACGAAAACCCCGCCTCAGTCAGAGTCTAGATGTTGAAGATACAGTCGTTTGAAGTTGGTGGACCGTGGGAACAAAGTAATGGCACCTAACTCATGCCTAACCCGCACTAGAGCGCCAAAAAAAAGTATACAGCGCTAATATGCGCCCAACGCGTGCCAACCCACGTTGGAAGGGATTTCGGCAATTCCACCCAAAAGACGTCCACAGTCACAATTTAAGCCTTGAATTCCCTACGGAGTACCCAACTCCTCCAATCAATCCACCTAAATGTAATATGTATGAATATGCAAGACAGACTTACCTATGAAGGATTCAAGATCCAAAACACATCAATGAATACCAAAACTCGTACTTCCAATTACTAGAAAACAAAAACAAAATAAACCACAAGGATTAAGTGAGAATTAGACATGCCTGGCCTATTAGTTCTCATCGAGCTTTCGCTTCTATGTGGGGTTTAATTTGAGGAACCAAGCAAGAAATACGCTTCAGCCTAACCTAATCGCGAAAGTAGTTAATGAATGCTAAAAATTCCACTTGTTAAAAAGCTAATAGTCAATCAAATGTCCTCAAAGCAATTAAAAACAGGTGAAGCAATACACCTCACCAATGCATGAAACACATAACTCCTCCCACTCCCCAAAGAAAGAGATTAACAACACTCCTCTCAGTTTTTTTTGTTGAACTTAATGTTTCACCAATTAAGTTAGAAGCACACAAGACGAACCTAGAGTTAACCACTATAATTTCCAATACCTATTTCCGAAACACAAATCACAAATTCCTTTTCAACACCATAAGATAGTGAAAAAGAGGGGGACAGCATACTCCGTATATGAAACTTAAATACTAATGGATTGGCAGTTGGCTACGGTGTCATCCATCATGCATGTTTTGCGAATTTCAAATTTTGTTCAACCTATTCCTCCAAGTTCCGCAAATGTTAAAAAATAATCAAGTGTCACCTCAAAAACCCATACCTTGTTAACCAATGTCAAACAAATAACGATGTGAAAGTTGAAACCATATTTACGCAATCCTTTCACTGGTTTTACCAAAATTAGATTAAACTTCTATAAATATGAGCAAAGGAACTTTTTTCATTTTCAGTTTTAACACCAACATTGAGTACATCACTATTAAGAACAAGAACTCGTGTAAACACATCGTGGATTAAAAAGAATTGGGCAAGGCTAGTAAGGCATAATCGAAGACCTAATTTAACCTTTACTCCCTTTAGTATTGGTGTTGGCACTGAACCCCACTGTCAGCATCAATGTCACGCAACACTAGGCTCTCAACGTAGGGACAGACATAGACAGCAAATCCCATTGAACAATTGCGAATCGTAGGATAATAAATGTGCCATCTTTTTGGTTTGTAAGGAACTAAATGTCTGTACATATACAGTAAAACTTCACCATTGTTCAAAATGCGCAATGATAACCAATGGAGTTGTGGCAGGTGCCACATATGGTATGAGTTGTATGAGAACCAACTTGGTCTAAGACTCTTTAATACCATATTCCTTCACTACCCATACATCAGCACAATCACCGTAGGTGGCAAGTTTTCTACCAAAATGTGGTTCAACTTCAATATATATGACCAAAGAAACTTTGCTCTTTTTCGTTTAACATCAAGAGTACATCACTATGATATTAAGAAGACGCAAGAACAAATATAAACACACTGTGGATAGAAAAGAGTTGGGGAAGGCTAGTAAGACATAATCAAACATCTAATTTTACCTTTATTACCTTTAGTATTGGTGCTGCCACTGAACTCCACTGTCAGCATCAATCTCTGGTGAGATTAGGCTCTCAATGTGGCGATATACACTAAACCGCTCTGAACAATTACGAATCGGAAGATAAATAGTTGTGCCATCTTTGGGATTGTACCGAACTAAATGTGTATAAACATTCACTAAAAATTCACCATTCTTCAAAATGCAGACTGGAGTGGGGTAAGGATCAAACAACTCAGGGGTCGCACAGGGTATCACAACCAACTTGGTCCAAGACTCTCTAATACCGTATTCTTTCATCACCCATACATCAATGTACTCATCATAGGCACATACTATACGGAGGCATCCATTTAAAACATCCAAGGAGCTCCTACTCAAATGACCATCTCCATAATCAGGTAGCAAAACCTCTCTATAAGTCTCCTTCACCAAATCAAGAGAAACAATAATAATATTGGACTCCCTACTCACAGTCACAGTCCAATAGAGGGCCCCGTTCAAATATGTCCCTGATATATCCATATGAAAACCATAAGGAAAGATTCCAATCCTCCTCCACGAATTAGTCCTTAATGAATACACCTCCCCTTTAGCCTCAAAGTCAAAACCACTATTACTAGCATCACGAGAAAATACCACCACCTTGTAATCATCAATAGACTCATCATAGCCAAAACCATACGCATATGGGTAATTGTGTCGGGACAGCATTTCAACATCCAGCAATCTCTTGGATCTCCTAGTAGACGGGTTCCATATAATTAATCCACCATAAATTGTACCGCACACTAAACCATCACAGCAACCCACAATCCTTCCTAGATGATTAATATTCAGAGGGCAATCAAGGTCAACCGCAGTATCAGATTGCTCATTCAAAATACAGTAAAGTGAGCATGACTTGACATTAGTAGGTTCACGGGGATCCAGATCGCTTAGGAGGAGTCTATGGTGGGTATAATCACTGCTCATAGATGCTAAACTGAGATGGGTTTTCGCGAATTCGGGTTGAGAAATGAAAGAACGCCATGATTTGGAAACGCACCTGAATCGCAACAAAGACTTGACGGGAAGCCTCGACAGTATTTGGACGATGATTTCCGGCAAGAGATCCGGCAGGAGGAGAGAATCTTCGGCGGGAAGGTGTGTTTGAGATGTCATTTTGGGTTCTTGACAGGAGGAGCTGCCATCGGTCGCCATAGATGAATCTGTGATGGCATCTGAATTTTGGAGAATGGTGCTATGCTGTGATTTGCGTCTGCATACAAAGCTTTGAGACAATTGCATTTGAAACCCCATAGTTTAACTAGCATCCCAATTACAACTACCTAATCTGATCAATTTGAACTGTGTACTATTGATGGATTAGGGTGTCTCCAGTAGCATAATTAATTAAAAGATTTTTAAAATTAGCAATGTTGCCAAAATATGAATCAAAACAGGCAACAGCATAATAAAACGTAGCAACCCCTCAACTAATATTCAAATTTTGAAACTTGAATAATTAAAACTAACAACATTTTCTATTTGATTACTAAATTTAACGAGGACCGCATATTCTCTCTTTTATTTCACTCTCCCCTCGTCACTATCAATTGACTCACTCACCTACATTTATTTTCAACTCTCTCTGCAAAAGGGGGAGCAGAAGAGAGTTCTAAAGAGACGAGCTCGTTCCACCTTGGGACTCCGGGGCTGCGATCCTCGACATTTGTCATTTCTCTAGTCTGGGTAACATCTCCTTCAAGTGGGTTCGAAGATTTGCTAATAGGGTCGCCCAAGAAAAGTAGCAGCCTTAGCTAGTCATAATTTGCTTCCTTGTAATTGGACCGGTGTCCCTCCTCTATCTCTCTGAGAAGAGGCTCTATAAGCCGTTTTGGCTTTCTATTAGTTTATATAATCTTATTTGCAGATAAAAAAGAAGAAGAAGAGAGTTCTCTGGGGGAGGGCTCCTCCTCCTCTCCTTGTCCACCCCCCTCCCCTCCCCATTCCCTTTTTTTCTTCTCTTCCTGCCTCTTTGCCCCTCAATCCCCCTCTCCTTCGGTCTCTCTTTCTCCTCTCTTCTCCTATCATGGTTGCGAGATGGTTGAGATGCTCTCCTAAAGAAGTTGTGATTTTCTACTCTCCCAATCACTTTTGGACTCACGAGCTAGATCTAAAAACTTTTTTAACGAGGCCTCTCATAATTAAAATTTAAGGAGGTCAATCTCGACCGTCCAAAAGTATTTTAGACGATATAGATTAAAGATTAACGATAAGAAATATTTACTACCGGTAAGAGTTAAAAAATGTATCTCAACCATTGATTGCCAAAACAAATGAGTTATTCACGGCTCCACTGGAAATAAGTTTCTCTCTTATCACGAACACGTATTTCCAAATTGGTCAACTTAAACCTTGTACCGTTAATGAATTACACAACAATTATGCTACCACCACAAACATTTCATGAAACACGAGAACATAAAATAGGGGTGGTACCGCATACTTAGCCGTAAACAATCACTTTACTATATGAAATGGCAAGGAACCATGAATTCTGGGTAGCCAGAATTATAACCCAGAAACTTATCCTTAATCCAGGTTGCTATGCCCACATTATGCCTCTCCGACCCACTAACAACCAGTTTGGATGGGAAGAATTGGAGAGAAAAGAAAGGAAAAGAAAATAAGCCCTTTTCGGCTGTATCACTTTTTTGGTCAGCTGATGAGGAGAGAAATGGAAAACAAATGGAGGAAAATCGAGACACTCATTTCTCCCTCAAACCACCAGTTTTCAAATCATTCTCTTTCTTTCCTTCTCATCCGAACAAGAAGAAACTAACTAGTAGAATTTCTTATGCTCTGTCTTATTCTGCAGAAACGAAACAAGCACAAATGAGGTCGCTGGTAGCATCTTTAAAGATGCCAAATAAAAACGATCAAAGCCTTAAGCCATGTCCACGATGTAGCGTTTTGATTTCACTCGAACCAAAAGACCAACACACACAGAAAACACCCTTTCAATTTCTGTAGAGTTGAGACTAGAGTAGGTGGAGGTGGCCAAATTGAAGGGTGTCACATGAAATCCATTTTTAAACCGAACAGTCCCACTATGCACACATTCACTTGGGTTCCATACCAAGCTATTGATCTCACCTGAAATCAGCCACAACTCATGGCTCTGTGACGACTACTTGTGTTTCTGTTTTCGATGTTCTGGCCATCTCAAGACTAAAAAGACCACCGAACACCACAGTTATGTGCTAAAGAGGGCATAAGCTCAAGCAAAAGCAAAATTCATCCTTTATATTAATAACACTGGACAAGCCATAACTGTACAAATAACTTTCCAAAAGAGCCATCCCTGGCTGTAGGTGCCCTCTAGAGCTATGCAAATACTAGATTATGTCCATATGCATCAATTTTACATTCAAAAAATATATATAGAGAGAGAGTAGTAGCTCTCCCTACATTTCAAATGTATAACATAGAGCAAGCACGAGTCTTCACTCTGCCAAGACTACAACAAAATCGATTCAATTCTTGGGAATCACACCTCCTCATTCTCATTTCCTGAAAAAGCGGGTAAAAACAAAATCATAAGAAAACGGCGGAACCCTCACACGAGATAGTGCATAGAATACTTACAATGTACCATGGATGACTAAACAATTCATGTAACAAGTTAATTGTAAAGACAACTCGATTCAAACTTTCAATGTCAGTCTAATTATATGGTTTCACAAGCAGTAATGATATTACGCTTGTGATCGCAATCTTTAAACTTCACAGAATAAAATGCAATTAAAACTTAATTATTGCACTAAGACCTAATTGAAACCTAAACCTTCATTTAGGATAAACTAGGGTCCGGGTGGTACAAGTTCTCTTGCTTATTAGTATATTCATGTAATCAGGTGTTTCTCATATACACTGTTACACACACGTTTTCCAAGTTGTGTCTGTCTATTATAAGAACCTTTAAGTGCATGCATCTTTAAAAAATAATGTCATAAAAGTCGCTAGGCGCTAGCCGGTGATTAAGCGGGGAGATTAAACAGCGCCTAGAGAATAGTCGGTTGTTTCATTTTTTAGTTTTTAAAATTATTCTCCTCCCCCCTCCCCATGTTATGACTTATGAGTTAGTAGCAATGTTTGCAAAGGCAATTTTGGGACCCGCCTCGAGGCAAGGCACAACAAAAACGCCTTTGGGCATTAATGTTTGTGCAAAGAACCACAAAAGTAGCGTACACTTTCTATGCCTTTTTCACCTAGATGACAGAGGCGAACGCCACTGAAGAATTGATTCTTTTTCTTTTTGTAAGTAAAAGAGTTGGTTTATTTAAAGTTGTTGGGGCAAAGACGCTAGGTTTTCACTTACTTGCGAGACAATTGAGAGTACTTTTAAAAGTTGAATTTCCAAATGGAAGGTCTAAGTTCGAATCTCAGGGGTGGACCTATGGTGACATTCCATAACTCACTCCCCCTTGAGGTTACCCAGGGCTTAGGCCCGGTAATTACCCGACTATGTAACACGGATGCGGGTGCATGAATCAGAAACATGTGTATATCTAAGGGCCAGACACCACAAACTTGAAAGGATTCGTGGATATGTATATAAATTTGGATACAGGTGCGGCGATATGCCACCAAATTCTTAAATTATTTTTATTATATTTTTATATGTACAAAAAACAAGATTTTCTATGTGGGGAAAAAAATGGAAGCCCAAATAGACAAGCCCAATAAACAATTGATTTTCAAGTTAACACCACATAACTTAGTAGGCCCAGAGGCTAGTTTAATGAAGGACCCCAAACAAACCTATCACTCCTTATTGAATAAAGAAGCCCACAAACCCATTACTAAATAGAAGCCCAATAAGTAGACAAGCCCAACTACTAATAGGGACTACATACAGAGAGAGAGAGAGAGAGAGAGAGAGAGAGAGAGAGAGAGAGAGAGAGAGAGAGAGAGAGAGAGAGAGAGAGAGGATCATTGGTCTGTTTGCAGCAGCAACAAGCAGAGAATATTCAACCCTTTAGATTTGCAAAATTAAAACCGAAATAGCATATTAACACAATATTCAACCCTTTAGATTTGAAAAAATTATGCATTTAACCCCCGATTAATCGCGCCTAGCCCCTTAATTAATCGCGCCTAGCCGCTTAATTCTCCAATTAATCCCACATAGCTGCTGCCTAATTCCGCCCAACTGCCTGGCTGATTAGTTGCCAAAAATTCTGCCCAGTGGCCGACTAATTGTCCTGACGCCTAATTCAGCTCCTAGGCCCCTAGTCGAGGCAGCGGACCACCAGCGCCGGTGGTCCACCTAGGCCGACTTGTAGAACACTGGTAAAAAATGTGACCAAGTCATGAATTATTCACAAGCCCACAAGGAGGATGTTCCATTTTAACGGTCTCTCTCTCCCTAAGTTAATCAAGACACATTCAACGAGAGTCAAAAACCAAATCTTACATCCAACAACTCTCCTCTGGAATGAATTGGTGTTAATGGAGGTGTCTAGTAAAACATTTGCAATCAAGTTCAATGCAATAAACATACACAGGCAATTCAAAAGGTTTTGGAGATAAGATTTTGCCATGCCAAGATGCTAGTAAATGAGATTTCCACGCAAATGAGACTGCACTTTAGTCTTCCTATCATTTGTCGATTCCTACTGCATTGGCAGATGGCATGTGCCAGTTACCATGATTTAAGGACAAATTCTGAATTTTGAAATCATAGGTATAATTATGTGAAACCATATCAAAGATATAATCATGAGAAATCATATTAACATGATGTTCTTTCACAGTTAACAGGAGGATTTCCTACAACTTTGTTCTTCAATAGATATGAGCAGGGAACATTGTTCGTTTTCTGGGTATAAACATCTATATTGAGTATATCACTCAAGACATAACAAGATACAAAGGAAAAACTATAAATTATAAGCACATTATGCATTGAACAAAGTTGTGAAAGGCGATCAAGACATAATCAAGACATTTAATTTACCTTTACTCCTCTAAGAAGTCGTATTGCAATCGAACCCCAGTGTATCAAGCAAGACTAGGCTCTCAATGTAGGGATACGCAACAAAATACGAGGGACAATTATGAAGTGTAGGATAAGTAAAGGTGACATCCTTTGGATTGTAGCGAACTAAATGTGTCCAAACACAACGCTTCTGGATATGCAATAAAACTTCACCATTCTTCAAAATGCACAATGGTGGGGAATAATTTAAATTCCCATAAGGTATCACAACCAATTTGATCCAAGACTCTCTTCTATCGTATTCCTTCATCATCCATACATCAACACAAGCTCCATCATAGTTGCGAACTACACACAGGCATCCACTTACAACAGCCAGCATCGACTGAGAATGACCATCTCCATAATCAGGTTGCAAAACCTCTCCAAACTTCTCCTTTGCCAAATCAAGAGAAACAATAACCTGACAGGACCTGCCCCAGGGGGCACAATGAAGGGCCCCCTTCACATATATCCCTGAATCATTCCAAGGTATAAAATCAGAAGAGTCTAAAATACTCCTCCACCAATCTGTTTTTGAAGTATACAACTTGACCTTGACATCACCACAGCCTGCCCCAGAATTACTGAAGAATCCCACCACCTTGCAATCATCAATAGACTCGTCATAACCAAACCCATACCTACAGAATAAGTACGGCATTCTGGCATTCGGTAATCTCTTGGATTTCCTAGTAGACGGGTTCCAAATGCATACTTCGTTTCCGGCTGCAATGCACACTAAACCATCACAGCAACCAACAACCATTATTCTCCAACGAGATCCTTTCAAAGGGCAGTCAAGATCAACAGCAGTATCGGATTGCTCATTCAAAATGGAGTAAAGAGAGCATGACTTGACACCAGTAGAAGGTGGATACTGGCCGGTTAGAATGAGTCTATGGTGGGCATAACTAGTGTTCTTAGATGCTAAACTGAGATGGGTTTTCACGAATTGGGGTTGAGAAATCAAAGAACGCCATGATTTTGAAACGCACCTGAATCGCAGCAGAGACTTGACTGGAAGTCTCGGCAGTATTTGGAAGATGATTTCCGGCGGGAGATCCGGCAGTAGGAGAGAATCTTCCGTCGAGAGGAGGCCATGAGAGGTCTGCATAGTCATTTTGGGTTCTCGGCAATTGGAGCTTCTTTCTGTCGCCATAGATGGCGCTCTGCCCTGATTGCGTCTGTGTTTTTCGATGATGGTGCAATTTGGGTTTGCTACAAATATGTTTAGGGCTTGAATAGTTGAGCGAACAATTATTTTTCATCCTCAAACAATTACACACGCTTTGCGCATATGCATTTTTTGTGGGGCCTATACACACTGGAGGTGTAGTATGTGGGCTCTAATGTGAATGTGGGTGGAGTTATGTAAATGTGTGTGTAAGTATTTGTAGTTGGAGAATGATTGATTGAGAAAAATAGAAGATCCGAACCGACTTCTACATGTAATGCACCCGGTCTCGGCTAGAGTCATTTAGTAATCAATAATCGTGGTAAGCACGAGCTCAAGTTCTAGACACGAGCTATGCTCAACACTCTAAAAATTTAACTCGGCTTGAAAAAGCTCCACTCTTCGTAAGGGCTCGACTCGTTTATAAAAGGGTCGAGCTCGATTTCAAGCACGTTCAATAAACGAGCTGAGCTCGAATACTCAAAAGCTTGGTATTGGAATGAATCATCACTTAATAACATTTGAAACCTTTGCATTCATTGCCAATTGACTATGAGTTGGGTATAAAATTTTCACATGATACAAGAGAGGGACCATTCTACCCCACAATTTAAAAAAAAAATTTTATATTTCACACCTCACAATGATACACCCCAAAAGAAGGTACACGTGAGTGGAGATGTTAAGGAAATAAGTAATCACTTAATAACATTTGAAATATCCCCACTCGTTGCCAATTAATTTTGAGATGACTATAGTAAAATTTACACAATTTGCACTCCTAACTTGAACAGTGCCTTTTTTGAAATAGTTTATTTTTAGTGGAACCAACAATTTTTAGACCACCGCACCTACTACCATATTAATGCTACCTTTGGCAACAACAAAAAAAGGCCAAAAACTCCCTGTGATCGGTTGTATAGTAGTACTAGTTTTGGACATTCTGAACACTACCGTGTTATTTGATATGATTATTACTAATACGTACAAGATTATGGAATATTGAATACTTATCTGGGGTTGAAAAGGAAAAATGATTGTTGAGCCAAAGTCTTCCATGAGATTAAAATCTAGAATCCACTAATTTTACTCTTTTAATTTATCTTTTACGTATTATGGGAGTGCAATCGGGTCCAATAGTGGCCCGGCTACAGGGTTGTTCCTCGGTTACCAAAAAAAAAAAATTGATGGGAGTGACATGGTTGTGGTTGTAGTATAGGAAGGATGTTGCTCGCGAGATAGCAGGCATAGAAAGTGGTTGTGGTTGTAGTATACGAAGGAGGTGCTCGCGGGATAGCAGGCATAGAAAGTGCTAACTTAAGGGATGGGTTGATGATGATCTAGTGATGGTTTCCCTTGTCCTAAAAAATCGATTACCACACCAACCAAAAAGGAGGAATGAAGGTAAAGGAAAAGGATCGAAACGGGAATGTTAACCGCCGCAATGAGTAGGCCGAAGAAGACTATAAGTAACGGGAATGTCGTCAAAAAATGGCAGCGGTGCAAGAACCGGCACGACCAAGCCCGACACCTCTAAAACCACGACTACCACCCGACACCTCTAAAACACATCAGCACCACCAAGCCCGTCACTCCCATGCATTTTGTCCCTCCATTTCACTAAAACAGAAGGGGATCTTATGTGCATATATTGGCAATATTGCTCACTATGTTAAGATTTCCCGAGGTCGTCCAGTTCTGGCTGTGACTTGGTTTGAATTCAAGGGTGAGATAGATACTCGATTGCTATCCTCAAAAAAAAAACTTACATAGCATACATTGTATTCAAAATTGCACACAGAAACATTGATCTTCAAGCCCTCCCATCCAAGGTACATATGATGCTGCGAAACGTGGAGATTGGGTTGGAGATTTGATCACAAGCACCGTCTAGCATTACAAAATGGGAAAATCTGGTCCTGATATGAGTGCACACAATATATGGACGGCTTCCCACATAAGAGAAAGGTGGATGGAATTGGAGATTGAATTGGGAAAGTTCCACAACTAATATGGAAATGGTGATGATGAAGTGTTAGATCCGTTTGTTGGAGATCACTTAGCAGATAAGGGGCACAACCAGAGAAATCCAAACTACATATGTGACGAAATAAGAAGCTATTTTAATCTGCACAAAGGGAGTGATTCGAAAACGGATTGCAAATGGAGTAATTATACAATTGTCCTAGACTACCATGTGGCATGTCCAAGTGGTGCTCCCAACCTATCACTTAGCGGGAAATTTTATGGGTGGCACATGGTCGTCATCCCTTGTTGGGTGGTTGGGGGACAAGGGTTGACCCACTTAGTATAGGTGGCGATAAATTATTGGCACATGTGGCATAGTCATCATCCCTTGCAGATGAGGGCTAAATCTTGTTTTGAACTATGAATACTTCGATTTACCAAAAATCGTGGAGGGATTGATGGCGGTCAGAGAGAACTAAACTATTTTGCCGATATTAAGCTGTAACGATTTGACGGTGGGCTAAACTATTTGGCCGAATCGTATTACTCATAGCCGCTTGTTTTGACACTTGGCCGGTTGTTATTACTCTTGGCCGCTTCTTATTACTCTTGGCCGCTTATTATTGCACTTGGCCGCTTGTTATTGCTCTTGGCCGCGTCTTATTACACTTGGCCGCTTGTTATTACTCTCAGCCGCGTCTTATTACACTTGGCCGTTTCTTATTGCTCTTGGCCGCTTCTTATTGCACTTGGCCGCTTGTTATTGCTCTTGGCCGCGTCTTATTACACTTGGCCGCTTGTTATTACTCTCAGCCGCGTCTTATTACACTTGGCCGCTTCTTATTGCTCTTGGCCGCTTCTTATTGCTCCGAACCGCTTGTTATTACTCTTGGCCGCGCTTTATTACACTTAGCCGCTTTTTATTACTCTTGGCCGCTTCTTTGGACACTTCGCCGCGATTTTCTTAAAGCGGGATTAGTATACCCGTCATTTTGGCCGGAGCGTCGGGCTTCTAATCAGGAATTTGGGTTTTGAAGCGGGGCTCTGGGAGTTAGGGGACTGAATTGAGCTTACCAGCTGGCCCACCTCATTTTAAGCCGAAACCCATTTAAAAAATTTCAACAGGAAAAAAAACTTTTAAAGAATCTTTCAATTGACCCAAAATATTTTTCTGGCTCTCTTTTGGGGATTTTATACTTTTACAAGCTTAATAATGTTTTTCTAATTTTTTTTATTTTTATTCAATTTTCTTTTGCGTCAAAGTTTTTTTTATGGATTATTGGATCGTTTCGACTAGAGAAATCGAAGAACTATAAAATTATGACCCAAACTCAAACATTATTATAAAAAAGCCAAGAAAAAGTCTGAAAAGTTTGAATATTGTTTGGCCTTTGTTTGGATATTTTCCAAAATAACTATTTCTACGACTCATCTCGTCGAGACGAATCAATAGTTAACAAAAATTTGACGCAGACTAACAAATGCAAAAAAAAAAAAGATGAATAGAGACAAAGAAAATTCCGTTCGGCAGGAAAATAAAAATGTGTGCGATCATTTAATATCTTAACATAGAGATGTGTCCAAGTGACTGTCTAAGCATACACCTCAATCTTTGAGCCCTTCCAATTTCTTGCTTGAATGGAGTCAATGGATCACAAACGGGGCCAAAGGATGCCGCCAAGCACCCCGATGCCAAGTGGGTGCCGAGCGGCATCCGATCGTTCATTTCGGTATAGATCACTCGGACTGAATCTAATCACATATAAATCTAAACCTTTCATTGCTTGATGAATATTCGAGCAGTCGATCACCGAGATGAACGGTCGGATCGGCTGCTCAGAAGTACTGCTGCCAAGCACAGGCATGTCCAAATCCCAAGGATAGTAGTGTTTTATTAACTAACAATAAGTCTACATTAATTGCCCCCACCCCCCCCCCCCCCCCCCCGCCCCCCCCCCCCCCCCCCCCGGCGGCAAAAAAAAAAAAAAAACAATAAGTCTACATGCAGCTTTGCAATTATGCAACACATATTCATTTAAAGATAGTCCATCAAGATTTAGTTCCATGAGGGCGTAAAAATAATCTGACAAACTCAAATTGTTTACTCAAAATCGAAGCAAATGTCATAAGTAATGAATGTAGGTACATTGCACCGTCTTCTTAGCGAAGCATGTTACTATGGCCTCCTCTATTTACCCACTGTTAAGTGCCAACTAACTCGTTTTAATCTCCATTTTATTATAGAATTTAAGTTCATTTTACAGAGTAAAAGGATGCATTTGCAAATCCAAACAACTCTTCAAAAGGAAAATCCCAATTCTTGGAAGGAAGAACTTAATTGTTTGCTTTGCTTTTGGAGTTTGGAAAAATTCTCAGTTGAATAATTGTATAATCAAAAATTAAAAGAAGAGGCACAAAGAAATGATCAAAAGGGTGAAGCATAAATGAACACACAAATACAGGAGAGGATTCGAAGTGAGCAAGAACGAGATTGGCAGCTCCTTTCCCTATATAAATCCAATCGTGTGCATCTTTTCGCTCAAATTCCACCTCCATCCACTGCAAGGATTCAGAAATGCACATCTAAATGCATTATACTCCTAAATGTATACATTCACATATACTAGGTCCTGTTTGCTTACAGATTTCTAAGAATTTACCGTTGGAATTGCAACAAAAGCCAATAACAGTGAGAGCACATCGAGGAATTATGTTTCCTCAAAGTGAACTCTCATGTTACTGACCCAGTTTACAAGAATAAGAACACCAACCAACCGGCGGCCCAAACCAAGAATCACAGATTACTTTTGAATCATGTAAACCTAAAAAAAAAAAACATATGCGAATGAAATCATCACGGATGAATCTCATGGAATCACTTCGTACCACCTTCTTGTGCCTCTCTTATGCTTTAACAATCCTTATAATGTTTAAAGGATTGCCTTTTTCTAGTCTCCTGCCAATTCGGACTAGAAAAAGTGAGGTAAAAAAATAAATTAAAATATTTGCTGCATCACATGCGCCTCAGGCGCAATTCGCGTGCTCCGATCCCCAGGCGTATATAAGTTGCGCTCGGGCGCTTCCACATTTTCTCTTTTCTTGTAGAGTGTCTCAGGCGCAATTTGAATTGCTACTCGGGAGCACTCAGTTTTTTCTTTTTTGATGTAATGAACCATTGAAATCCATGCCAACATGCTCAAAAGTGCAAAATCTAACTATGAACTCCATAATTTTGGATCAACAAAAAAAAAAAATCCAAAGGTCATTGGTTCTTGTGTTAGCCCATATTTATTTGTATATGAGACAAATCTTGAACAAAAAATTGGGCCTCAAGGCACTTTCAAAAGGAAAAAGAACAATTTTATTCCTACATATGACATCCACGGCCGGGCTCATAGATTTCTTGCATTTGAGGGTGTGATCGATCTCCAGAAGCAAAAGCATGGATCAAACCTTCGGCTTCAACGCTGCTCCACCCCGGCTTCTTCAATAAATTCATTGTCGTTCATACATCTACGTAGTTCTTCAACTCCTTCCCGCCTCTCAACAATAGCTTGAACAGTACAAAGTACAAAGTATGAAGCTCAAATCGTTGTCATTCATGATGCGTTTTCTTCTTGCTTACTACTGGTAAAAGCATGATTAGTGTGCGTATGTTCTGTTTTCGGACATCTTGGCTGCATCTTATTACTCCTGGCAGCATGTTTTGACATCTGGCCGCTATTTTTTTAAGAGTGGTTACAGAACACGCGTTTTAGTGTATGATCTGTTTCCGGATATCTTGGCCGCATCTTATTACACTTGGCCGAATCGTATTACTCATAGCTGCTTGTTTTGACACTTGGCCGGTTGTTATTACTCTTGGCCGCTTCTTATTACTATTGGCCGCTTATTATTGCCTCTGGCCGCTTGTTATTGCTCCTAGATGCTATTTATTGCCAGTGGCCGCTTGTTATTGCTCCTAGCCGCTTGTTATTGCTCTTGGCCGCGTCTTATTACAATTGGCCGCTTGTTATTACAATTGGCCGCGTCTTATTACACTTGGCCGCTTCTTATTGCTCTTGGCCGCTTCTTATTGCTCCGAACCGGTTGTTATTACTCTTGGCTGTGCTTTATTACACTTGGCCGCTTTTTATTACTCTTGGTCACTTCTTTTGACACTTGGCCGCGATTTTCTTAAAGCGGGATTAGTATACCCGTCATTTTGGCCGGAGCGTTGGGCTTCTAATCAGGAATTTGTGTTTTGAAGCGGGGCTCTAGGAGTTAGGGGACTGAATTGAGCTTATCAGCTGGCCCACCTCATTTTAAGCTGAAACCCATTTAAAAAATCTCTACAGAAAAAAAAAACTTTTACAAGAACTTTCAGTTGACCCAAAATATTTTCCTGGCTCTCTTTTGGGGATTTTATACTTTTACAAGATTAATAATTTTTTTTAATTTTTTTTCTTTTATTCAATTTTCTTTTGCGTTAGTTAGTTTTACGTCAAAGTTTTTTTTATGGATTATTGGATCGTTTCGACTAGAGAAATTGAAGAACCATAAAATTATGACCCAAACTCAAATATTATTTTTAAAAAGCCAAGAAAAAGTTCGAAAAGTCTGAATATTGTCTGGCCTTTTTTTTGGATTTTTCCCAAAATACTTGGGTCATAATTATCTATTTCTCCGACTCATCTTGTCGTGACGAATCAATAGTTGACAAAAATTTGACGCGAACTAACAAATGCAAAAATAGTAAATGAATTGAGACAAAAAGAAAATTCCGTTCGGCAGGAAAATAAAAATGTATATGATCATTTAATATTTTAATATAGAGATGTGTCCAAGTGACTGTCTAAGCATACACCTCAATCTTTGGGCCCTTCCAATTTCTTGCTTGAATGGAGTCAATGGATCACAAACGGGGCCAAAGGTTGCCGCCAAGCACCTCGGTGCCAAATGGGTGCCAAGCGGCATCCAATCTTTCATTTCGGTATAGATCACTCGGATTGAATCTGATCGCATATAAATCTAAACCTTTCATTGCTTGATGAATATTCGAGCAGTCGATCGCCGAGATGAACGGTCGGATCGGCCGCTCAGAAGTACCACTGCCAAGCATAGGCATGTCCAAATCCCAAGGATAGATATGAATTATTAACCAACAATAAGTCTACATTACTTGCCCCCAACCCCCCCCCCCCCCCCCCCCCCCCCCCCCCCACAAAAAAAAAAGAAAGAAAGAAAAAAACAATAAGTCTACATGCAGCTTTGCAATTATGCAACACATATTCATTTAAAGATAGTCCATCAAGATTTAGTTCCATGAGGGCGTAAAAATAATCCGACAAAATCAAATTGTTTACTCAAAATCGAAGGAAATGTCATAAGTAATGAATGTAGGTACATTGCACCGTCTTCTTAGCGAAGCATGTTACTATGGCCTCCTCTATTTACCCACTGTTAAGTGTCAACTAACTTGTTTTAATCTCCATTTCATTCTAGAATTTAAGTTCATTTTACAAAGTACAAGGATGCATTTGCAAATCCAAACAACTCTTCAAAAGGAAAATCCCAATTCT
This sequence comes from Rhododendron vialii, assembly GCF_030253575.1. Lineage (NCBI taxonomy): Eukaryota > Viridiplantae > Streptophyta > Magnoliopsida > Ericales > Ericaceae > Rhododendron > Rhododendron vialii. The sequence goes on along the minus strand of NC_080558.1, from coordinate 7,041,777 downwards.
TGGAAGAAAGAACTTAATTGTTTGCTTTGCTTTTGGAGTTTGGAAAAATTCTTAGCTGAATTATTGTATAATCAAAAATTAAAAGAAGAGGCACAATGAAATGATCAAAAGGGTGAAGCATAAATGAACACACAAATACTGGAGAGGATTCGGAGTGAGCAAGAACGAGATTGGCAGCTCCTTTCCCAATATAAATCCAATCGTCTACATCTTTTCACTCAAATGCCACCTCCATCCACTGGTGGGATTCAGAAATGCACATCTAAATGCATTATACTCCTAGACGTATACATTCACATATACCAGGTCCTGTTTGCTTGGAGATTTCTAAGAATTTACTGTTGAAATTGCAACAAAAGCCAATAACAGTGAAAGCACATCAAGGAATTATGTTTCATCAAAGTGAACTCTCATGTTACTGACCCAGTTTACAAGAATAAGTACACCAACCAACCGGCGGCCCAAACCAAGAATCACAGATTACTTTTGGATCATGTTGGTCTGTCGTTTTCGCACCAAAAATATAATTTATAAAACCAAGGAATTAACTAGTATTCCGAAGAACAGTTGTTAAGTCCAGGATCGTCCGCAGGGAGTAAAAAGCTGAGTTGCAGTAGTTTCAATTAATTTCTAATTTAATTCAGAAAGTAAAGAGAAGTTGGATTTTGATTTGGATTGATTAAACTAAAACTAAACTAGAAAGCAGATTAAAGGAGTTGTAAACTGATGAGAGATGGGACTAGGGTTTCTGATTCAGTCTCCCTCTGTAACGCAATTGTTTCGAAACCTAGTGTTCATATTCAACATTCAACCAGATTACCGTAGGGTAGCAATTCTTATCGATAATTCCCAAAAAGATAATCAAGATTCGCACTCCATATAGGCTATCTCAACATGGCACAGATCGTCTCATTGGATTTAACCAACGGCACGATCCGTCTCACGTCGTATAGTCTATCTCAAAACCTATCCTGAAATATTAAAAATCATTGTATGACAGTGCTTGAAACCATGGATACAAACACATTCGAATGTCAGAAAAATATCAAACTTCATAAAAAGTTATGAATCGATCAAGTGACACAATCAAGTTGAACATAAAACCCTAGAATCAGACAACTATGCTACTTGGAGAGACCTCCTCATTACCCTAGCCGAGTAGATTAGCCGTTCATGGAGTGAGAACAAATAATCATGTAAGAACAAAACTCCATTGAACAACAAACTGAAAGCTTTCTAATAAATAGTAAAAGAATAAAACCCAAAGCTCCTGTGTCGGTTTGGCCGTGATTCGCGAGGCGTGGTGATTGCTGCCCAGTTCTCTATTTTCGCGTGATGAAAAAGTATCCTGATGGCCACCACCGTTCTCCCGTTCTCCCGTTTCTGCCGTGGGAAAATATGATATATTGGCAGCCCCCGCTGTTTCCGTTTCTGCGTGACAATCGGATCCCCAAGCAAAAACCCTTGCAGCCCTTTTATAAGTGCCGAAAATAATCTTCATGAGAAAGGAGGCGCCGACCTTTTTAATTACTGGCCCATCATTATGCACATAATTATTCATCTTGTAGGAATTTTATTGGGTGCTTCTCTCTTTCCATCCATTATAAGCTTGGTCCAACTTGTTGATTTTTGATCGGCAAGGATAACATTCTCTAAGCATGACATCGAGCTCGCTTTGCATCGTTAATTATTTTTATATCGATTTAGCTTCAAATATTATCCAACGGCTCCGTAGGTTCTGAAATAAATAAAAACGAGTATCAAACTCTAAATAATATAATAAACGGACATAACAAGAGTAAATTAAGGGGCGTAAATAGGCACATTTATGCACCTATCACATCCCCCAACTTACACTTTGCTAGTCCCTAGCAAAGAAATCAAAAAATAAATAAAATAAAGCAACTAACTAAAGGATAGATCTTTTAAACCCCCGGGTGGCCCCGGTAGGACGAGTGAAGTCTCGTGAGGGTTTTCAGCAGTGATCACCCACAAAACATCGCGGATTCCTTTACTTGGAACCCAAAAACCTGCAATGCAACTCATTGCAACACCAATACCAAGAATATAACATATGCAATAATAGTTCTAGATGCTATCAAAACATAGAAATAAATCATGGCACCCAAACTTAGTGTGTGTGAGCAAAGACCTCGACTACAAGTGAACCACAACCGAGCACCCTCTCCGGACCGAGTCTCGACTTCAATTCTCACCATGTCATGCACTCAACAAAAGAAAACGCTCGAAACAAGGTGCATTTAATAAACTCTCAACGTGTGCGGATGGAAGTTATGCAATAAAGAACCAAAGTATCCTGCACACTTAGACGCGAAAAGAAAGCTTTTTAAAGTGGACACAAGATCTCATGAATGGAATGCCAAGTATTAAAGACTATATCTATCCATCGATCACAACCCATTACCCCTAAGATCAAGTAGGACTTTTATTTTGGTTATATCATTGGGTAAGGAAAAGTGCTTCAAAAGTTAGGACAAATCATAAGCAAGTGTCCGAGAATAGGCCAAAACAACATAGGGCAAGTAATAATGTGCCCCTCTCATCATTCTTTTCAACTCCGCCTTATCTCTCTTATTATTCACCACTCACACAATTCCACAATGAAGTTCACACGTTTCTTTCTTCAAACAAATGCATAGGTGTCTTCCCCTTTTTCATTCAAGTTCTATTTTTGTTTCTTTTGCAATTTTTTTCACTGTTTTTAACAATGGGGAAGAACACACCACAATTCAAGCAAATCTTTCTCAAATACACTTTCTCCACTCTCTTTAAAAATTAACCTTCACATGATTAACTTGCCATTCTCAAGACACAATATGGTTGGTGAAGCTTAACAAGAAAAAGGCTCATGCAAGAGGCTCAATGTGGCTTGCAAGGGATAAGTGTTTAAGAAAAAGAAACGAACCGGCTCAAAGCACAAAAATGGCCTACTATCATCTCCTAGGGGCAATACAACCATGTAACTTTCCATTCCCAAAAGATGAAATATTACGCATGCATTAAGTCCCAATACTTGATGACAAAGATAATGAGATCGACAACGATTAAGCTTCTTCTTTTTTACGACAAACAAAGAGTTTAAATAACACCACTCCAAAGGAAGGTAAGGCACTAAAGCTCACATGGGTATAAGTCTCCACTAATCTAGCCATTGAAAGCACTCAAGTTACAACTCACAAGTAGTCAAAGTCCAAGAAACATGCAGTGCAAAGATGCTAAGAGCGTATGCCAAGATAAATTCCTATTGCCAAGCTAGCAAAAAGAACTACCGTGCTACATAAGTATTCAAGTAATGCTCATAGATTTTCAGCACAAGCAACCAACAAGTAAACATTGCAATCTCCAAGTCTCAAGTAGAAAGGATCTAACAAGTATTTTTTTTTTTTTTAAAAACTCTATAGACAAAAAGCAAGCGATCCATCCCCCAACTAATAATGGCACTGTCCTCAGTGACGGCTCAGCCATAGAAAAATAAAAGACAAGCCAGAGAAAGAAAGGAGAGATATCACCTCACGTAGGAGCAACAAAAATCAAGGCAAAAGAAAATGTGGGAGTCATCCCCCAACTTGTAGCGTAAACCTGCGCTTCGTTAGTCCCACAACACAAAATATAGAGAATAAAACAAAATAAAACAAAAGACACAAAGCGAAGAAAAAGAGAAAAATAAAAATAATAAAAATAAAAATAAAATGCTAACAAATACTCCCTAAAATACTCCACCAAGACAAAAAAGTATACACTTTCTTCGCGTGAAAGACACGGGTACTACTTTTCTCCCTTGTCAAAGACTGTGGTTCCCTATTTGTTGGAAGGACAATATGTGTAGGATTCAGCGATATCTTGAAAAGTGGTGCCATCATCTAATAGGCTGTCACTCCCTCTGGGGCTGCCAGATTCCTTACCCACCACTCGGTTTATGAAGCAATCTCCACCAAGTTGGACATTAAAATCAGATGGTTCAGACAGAATTTTCATTGCTAACTACACGCCTGCCGCCAGACCCAACCTCCTAAGTACTACATACATAGCTTTGACAAGGTGGCTATACCAGACCTTCAGAAGCCGTTCGAGCACGGCAAACACTAGAGGTCTCTCAAACTCCATAGATTTCAAGTCTCCTAGACTCATTGAAAGCGCTCAAAGGTTAGGGTACACTGGGTCCACCAAATTGATGGACTCAATTTCACCCTCTTCACTCAAACCATCCACATATGGCTTCAATCGTTGGCCATTAACCTTAGATACTTGGCCATCACGTGGATCCCAAATTTCAATCGCACCATGGGGGTATACACGAGTAATAACATAAGGTCCATCCCATCTAGAGTTCAACTTGCCCGGAAACAATTTCAAACGTGAATTGAAGAGCCACACCTTTTGATTAGGCTCAAAGGACTTCCTACGGATATGCTTATCATGGAATGCTTTAGTCCTAGCCTTATAGATTTTAGAGCTCTCATATGCATCATTACGAAGTTCTTTTAATTCATTGAGTTGGAGTTTACGATTCGAACCGGCAATAACCATATCAAAATTAAATTTCTTAATGGCCCACATGGCCCTATGTTCCAACTCTACAGGCAAGTGGCACGCTTTACCGTAAACCAACCGGTAAGGAGACATGCCAATGGGAGTTTTAAAAGTTGTACGGTAGGCCCATAAAGCATCATTAAGCCTAAGCGACCAATCTTTCCGATCCGGCCTAACCGTTTTCTCAAGAATTGATTTAACCTCCCTATTCGAGACCTCTACTTGGCCACTAGTTTGAGGATGATAAGGTGTTGCCACCTTGTGAGTGATAGAATATTTCTTTACTAGCGCCGCAAAGTATTTGTTTAGGAAGTGGGTTCCCTCATCACTTATAATCGCACGTGGGTAGCCAAAGCGACTAAAAATGTTACTTTGCAAGAATTCGACCACAACCTTGTGGTCATTAGTCCGCGTTGCTACCGCTTCCACCCACTTTGAGACATAATCTACTGCCACTAAAATATACTCATTCCCAAAAGAAGTTGGGAATGGTCCCATAAAATCAATTCCCCACACATCAAAAATTTCTACCACAAGAATATCGGACAAAGGCATCATGTCTTGGTTGGATATGTTGCCAACCTTTTGGCAACGAAGGCATGCCTTGCAAAACTCATGGGCATCCTTAAAAAGTGTGGGCCAATAGAACCCGCATTGCAAGACCTTCGCCGAGGTCCTCTTACCGCTAAAATGTCCCCCACACTCAAGAGTATGACAAAAAGTCAATATGCTCTGTTGCTCACTTTCGGGGACACATCGCCGAATCACTTGATCCGAACAATATTTGAACAACTCCGGATCCTCCCAAAAATAATTACCAACCTGCGCAAAGAATCGGTCCTTGTCTTGCTTGGACCAATGGGAAGGTATGGCGCCAGTGGCATGGTAATTTACAATGTTCGCATACCAAGGGGGTTGACTATGTGACACCGTAAAAAGTTGCTCATCCGGAAAGGAGTCTTTTAAGGGTAAAGGGTCACATGCGGAGTCAATCAAGATCCTCGAGAGGTGGTCGGCTACGGAGTTTTCGAAACCTTTCTTGTCCCGGATTTCTAAGTCGAATTCTTGTAGCAATAAGACCCACCTAATCAACCTAGGTTTCGCGTCCTTCTTTGAAAGCAAGTACCGCAACGCGGCATGGTCAGAGTACACGATAATCTTCGACCTCAAGAGGTAGGACCAAAACTTATCTAACGCAAACACTACCGCGAGCATCTCCTTCTCCGTAGTGGTATAGTTCAATTGAGCATCGGAGAGAGTCTTGCTCGCATAGTAAATGGCGTAAGGCACCTTATCCACCCGTTGGCCAAGGACCGCGCCAACCGCATAGTCGGACGCATCACACATGATCTCAAAGGGAAGAGACCAAACAGGGGATTGCATGATCGGGGCGGAAGACAACGCAGTACGAAGCTTCACGAAGGCATTCATGCACGCATCATCAAAGACAAACGGGGCATCCTTGGCAAGGAGGTCGCACAAGGGCTTTGAAATTTTGCTAAAGTCTCTGATGAAACGGCGGTAAAACCCTGCATGCCCTAAAAATGAGCGAATTTGCTTGACGGTAGAAGGGGGAGGAAGCTTAGAGATAAGGTCCACTTTAGCTTTATCGACTTCGATCCCCCTTTTAGACACGACATGACTTAGCACAATTCCCTCTTGAACCATAAAATGGCTCTTCTCCCAACTTAACACCAAATTGGTCTCCAAACAGCGCTTAAGCACCCTCTCAAGATTATGGAGACAACTCTCGAAAGACTTCCCAAAAACCGAGAAGTCGTCCATGAAGACCTCAAGAAAATTCTCCACCATATCGGAGAATATTGCCATCATGCACCGTTGAAAGGTCGCAGGTGCATTGCACAAACCAAAAGGCATACGCCGATAGGCAAAGGTGCCAAATGGACAGGTGAACGTGGTCTTTTCTTGGTCTGCGGGGTCAACGGATACTTGATTATAGCCTGAATAGCCATCAAGAAAACAATAGTAACTCTGGCCCGCCAACCGTTCTAGGATTTGATCCACAAATGGAAGTGGAAAGTGATCCTTCCTAGTCATGGAATTCAACTTCCGGTAATCAATGCACACTCGCCACCTGTGGTCATGCGAGTGGGGACAGATTCACCCTTATCATTTTTCACCACAGTGATGCCTGACTTCTTAGGCACCACCTGCGTGGGACTCACCCATTTACTATCAGAGATGGGGTATATGATACCCGCATCTAACAATTTGACCACCTCCTTCATTACCACCTCTTTCATGTTGGGATTTAATCTCCGTTGCATCTCTGGAGATGGTTTGGCATCTTCCTCACAATTTATACGATGCATGCAAACGGAGGGGTCTATCCCCTTGAGGTCCGCTATCGACCACCCTAAGGCACCCTTGTGCCTCCCAAGCACATCAACAAGCTGACCCTCCTGCACGACAGTAAGGTCAGACGCGATAATCGCAGGAAGAGTATCTGTAGGCCCTAAAAAGATATACTTGAGATTGGCCGGGAGTGGCTTCAGCTCAAGCTTCGGAGGGGCCTCTATAAAAGGGAGCGCAGGCTCACGTGACAATGGTGGTAATGGTTCAAACTTGGCTTGCCATGTTGGAGGTGCATGATTAAGCACTGAGTTGACCTCTGTAATGGTTTAACCTAATTCATACTCCTTATGGCCATAATGGGCCAAACATGCCTCTAAAGGGTCCTTAGTGAGAATGTAGGGAAGAGCTTCCTCCACGACATCATCTATGACATCGACTGCGAAACAGTCTTCATCCGTGGAAGGGTACTTGGTGGAATTGTAAATATTAAGCCTAACATTCATGTTTCCAAAAGACACATCCATCACCCCGGCCTTGACATGGATATTAGCATTAGCTGTAGCCAAGAAAGGACGACCAAGTATGATGGTGGTGGATTGCATGGATGCTTGGCCAAGCTCTGTGTCAAGGATGATAAAATCTGCAGGGAAGAGAAATTGGTCAACTTTCACCAATACATCCTCGACAATGCCCCTTGGGATTCTAATGGATCGGTCCGCCAACTGTAAAGTCACCGAGGTGGGTTTCAACTCCCCAAACCCAAACTGCTCATACACAGAGTATGGCATAAGATTAACACTGGCCCCGAGATCCAGAAGTGCCCTTTCTATAATGTGGTCACCTATGACACATGAAATTGTGGGGGTCCCTGGATCGGGCAACTTAGGGGCAGTAGAAGTGTGGAAAACAGAGGAGACACCCTCAGCTAGAAGGACATTTTTTGTAACATTGGTTCGAGTTCTACGCTTTTGAGTGCAAAGGTCCTTAAGAAATTTAGCGTATGAGGGGACTTGCCGAATGGCGTCCAGAAGAGGAAGATTTATCTTGACTTGCTTGAAAGTCTCAATCATATCTTCCATCACAGCAGCTTTCTTAGTATAAGGAGATTGTGAATTAAGAGCCGCTGGAAAAGGGACACGTGGTACACCTGGTGGTACCATGGCGGAACTGGTGGAAGGAGAAGTAGGTGAAGTGGTATCAGTAACAAAAGGAGGCGCATCCTCCTCTTCAAGGATCTTGTCCTTTTCCTTAGGCCTAAAAACAGAAGATCGAGCATCTTGCTTTTTCGAAGTGTCATCTGTAGGCCTAGTCTCTACAATTCGGCCCGATCGAAGGGCCACAACTGCTTTAGCTTGCTCCTGGTGATGGTTAGGAGCGTGCTGCTCGTCAACTTGGAATTGACCCCTAGGATTGGAAACTGGTTGGCTAGGTAGCTTACCCTCCTCTCTCTTGCTAAGCGCATTGGCCAATTGGCCGATTTGGGATTCTAACCGCACTATGGATTGAGTATTGGAATTACATTGTTGGCTGGTACTCTTTAATCCCTGCAGTTTTTGGAGCACTGTTTGCATCCCTTGTCACATGGTCTCGTCAAAATTGGGAGACCGTTGAGGCTGGGGCGCCTGAGAAGGAGGAGGTGCTTGTTGGAAGGGCTGTGGTGCCCTTTGGGAAGCCATTTGATTAAATTTGCTTGGGTAATTGGGCTTTGGTTGGTTGAAACCACTTAGGTTGTGCGGTCTCTGTTGCAAAGAGGAGGGACTGCCTTGATTTTGCGTCCTCCAAGAAAAGTTTGGGTGATCTTTCCAACCAGCATTGTATGTGGGAGAAAATGGGTCGTAGCCTGGCCTGGAGAACCCTTGTGCAGCACTAACTTGCTCTTGCACAAACTCTGGATATTGGGAGGCAGAGGGGCAATCAGTGATGTAATGCATGGGACTAGCACAAATCCCACACACCTCCTGAAAAGTGGGTGGATGATGTCCCACAGGGAGAGGATGTTGACCCGAAGTGATTAATTCTTTCAATGTTTTGGTCAAGGCAGCTACTTGATGTGTAAGGTCATTCGAGGGCTGAACCTCATAGACCCCTCTCTGTTTGGAAGAACTAGACGCTGCCCCTCTCGAATGTCTAAGGGAAGATGCACGATGTTGAGAGTTTTCACTAAGGTTTTCGAATAACTTCCATGCATCGTTCACATTCTTATGCAGGAAGGTCCCACCACTAGAAGAATCTACCAGTTGGCGATGTGGTTCCATCAAACCCTGGTAAAAAGATTGAACAAGCTGCCACTTGGGGATAGCATGGTGAGGACACGTCCTAAGAAGGTCATTGAATCTCTCCCAAGATTCATGAAACTGTTCTCCATCGTGTTGGGTAAATCCGGTGATCTCTTGTCTATGAAGGGTTGTCTTACCGATGGAGAAATATTTCTTTAGGAACTCTTCGCACATCTGAGTCCAAGAGGTGATGGAGTTTGCCGGTAAGGAGTTCAACCACTGTTTGGCCTTATCCTTCAACGAGAATGGGAAAAGTAGTAATTTCAATGCATCCTTATCAAAGTCACGAATGCAAATAATTTTGCTCGTTTCCATGAATTGGTTCAAGTGATCATAAGGATCCTCGTTTGGTTTCCCATAAAATGAGGGCAACATCTGTAAAGTGCCTGGCCTTATCTCGTATTGGTTGGCTCTTACCGTGGGCATGACTATGCACGAAGTGGACTCATACTCATTTGGAATAAAATACTCCACCAATGGGGAGCCCTGTTCCCCACCAATTGCTCCTGTTTGGTCGCCCATTACGTCAAAGTTTATATTACGAGCAATTGGGCGTTCACGTTTTGCTTTAAGAGAATTCCTAAAAGATCGAAGGGTTTTCTCAAATTCAGGATCAGTATCAGACGCTGTCTCAGGTGATAACGACCGATATCGACGCATAAATATCCCAAAAACCCTAATTCCACTACCATTTCAGCGATCCAACAATAAAGTAATCGAAAAGAGAACTCACAGTGGGTAAACGAAATCGCTTTGATCTGCCTGGCCACCAATAAATTCAACTTCACAATCCTTGTGATGTTCAAAAACCTGGCAATGCTGAAACAGACTAACAGGAAAGAAAAAAAAATTAAATAAAACAAAGAATTAAACTAAAAACAAATTGAAAATACGCAACCGTGTTTTAACTCCCCGGCAACGGCGCCAAAAATTCACAACTATGTAAAGATTTCCCGAGGTCGTCCAGTTCTGGCTGTGACTTGGTTTGAATTCAAGGGTGAGATAGATACTCGATTGCTATCCTCAAAAAAAAAAAACTTACATAGCATACATTGTATTCAAAATTGCACACAGAAACGTTGATCTTCAAGCCCTCCCATCCAAGGTACATATGATGTTGCGAAACGTGGAGATTGGGTTGGAGATCTGATCACAAGCACCGTCTAGCATTACAAAATGGGAAAATCTGGTCCTGATATGAGTGCACACAATATATGGACGGCTTCCCACATAAGAGAAAGGTGGATGGAATTGGAGATTGAATTGGGAAAGTTCCACAACTAATATGGAAATGGTGATGATGAAGTGTTAGATCCGTTTGTTGGAGATCACTTAGCAGATAAGGGGCACAACCAGAGAAACCCAAACTACATATGTGACGAAATAAGAAGCTATTTTAATCTGCACAAAGGGAGTGATTCGAAAACGGATTGCAAATGGAGTAATTATACAATTGTCCTAGACTACCATGTGGCATGTCCAAGTGGTGCTCCCAACCTATCACTTAGCGGGAAATTTTATGGGTGGCACATGGTCGTCATCCCTTGTTGGGTGGTTGGGGGACAAGGGTTGACCCACTTAGTATGGGTGGCGATAAATTATTGGCACATGTGGCATAGTAATCATCCCTTGCAGATGAGGGCTAAATCTTGTTTTGAACTATGAATACTTCGATTTACCAAAAATCGTGGAGGGATTGATGGCGGTCAGAGAGAACTAAACTATTTTGCCGATATTAAGCTGTAACGATTTGACGGTGGGCTAAACTATTTGGCCGAATCGTATTACTCATAGCCGCTTGTTTTGACACTTGGCCGGTTGTTATTACTCTTGGCCGCTTCTTATTATTCTTGGCCGCTTATTATTGCACTTGGCCACTTGTTATTGCACTTGGCCGCGTCTTATTACACTTGGCCGCTTGTTATTACTCTCAGCCGCGTCTTATTACACTTGGCCGCTACTTATTGCTCTTGGCCGCTTCTTATTGCACTTGGCCGCTTGTTATTGCTCTTGGCCGCGTCTTATTACACTTGGCCGCTTGTTATTACTCTCAGCCGCGTCTTATTACACTTGGCCGCTTCTTATTGCTCTTGGCCGCTTCTTATTGCTCCGAACCGCTTGTTATTACTCTTGGCCGCGCTTTATTACACTTAGCCGCTTTTTATTACTCTTGGCCGCTTCTTTGGACACTTCGCCGCGATTTTCTTAAAGCGGGATTAGTATACCCGTCATTTTGGCCGGAGCGTCGGGCTTCTAATTAGGAATTTGGGTTTTGAAGCGGGGCTCTGGGAGTTAGGGGACTGAATTGAGCTTACCAGCTGGCCCACCTCATTTTAAGCCGAAACCCATTTAAAAAATCTCAACAGGAAAAAAAACTTTTAAAGAATCTTTCAATTGACCCAAAATATTTTTCTGGCTCTCTTTTGGAGATTTTATACTTTTACAAGCTTAATAATGTTTTTCTAATTTTTTTTATTTTTATTCAATTTTCTTTTGCGTTAGTTAGTTTTGCGTCAAAGTTTTTTTTATGGATTATTGGATCGTTTCGACTAGAGAAATCGAAGAACTATAAAATTATGACCCAAACTCAAACATTATTATAAAAAAGCCAAGAAAAAGTCTGAAAAGTTTGAATATTGTTTGGCCTTTGTTTGGATTTTTCCCAAAATAACTATTTCTACGACTCATCTCGTCGAGACGAATCAATAGTTAACAAAAATTTGACGCAGACTAACAAATGCAAAAAAAAAAAAGATGAATAGAGACAAAGAAAATTCCGTTCGGCAGGAAAATAAAAATGTCTGCGATCATTTAATATCTTAACATAGAGATGTGTCCAAGTGACTGTCTAAGCATACACCTCAATCTTTGAGCCCTTCCAATTTCTTGCTTGAATGGAGTCAATGGATCACAAATGGGGCCAAAGGATGCCGCCAAGCACCCCGATGCCAAGTGGGTGCCGAGCGGCATTCGATCGTTCATTTCAGTACAGATCACTCGGACTGAATCTAATCGCATATAAATCTAAACCTTTCATTGCTTGATGAATATTCGAGCAGTCGATCACCGAGATGAACGGTCGGATCGGCTGCTCAGAAGTACTGCTGCCAAGCACAGGCATGTCCAAATCCCAAGGATAGTAGTGTATTATTAACTAACAATAAGTCTACATTAATTGCCCGCCCCCCCCCCCCCCCCCCCGGCAAAAAAAAAAAAAAAAAACAATAAATCTACATGCAGATTTGCAATTATGCAACACATATTCATTTAAAGATAGCCCATCAAGATTTAGTTCCATCAGGGCGTAAAAATAATCCGACAAACTCAAATTGTTTACTCAAAATCGAAGCAAATGTCATAAGTAATGAATGTAGGTACATTGCACCGTCTTCTTAGCGAAGCATGTTACTATGGCCTCCTCTATTTACCCACTGTTAAGTGCCAACTAACTCGTTTTAATCTCCATTTTATTATAGAATTTAAGTTCATTTTACAGAGTAAAAGGATGCATTTGCAAATCCAAACAACTCTTCAAAAGGAAAATCCCAATTCTTGGAAGGAAGAACTTAATTGTTTGCTTTGCCTTTGGAGTTTGGAAAAATTCTCAGTTGAATAATTGTATAATCAAAAATTAAAAGAAGAGGCACAAAGAAATGATCAAAAGGGTGAAGCATAAATGAACACACAAATACAGGATAGGATTCGAAGTGAGCAAGAACGAGATTGGCAGCTCCTTTCCCTATATAAATCCAATCGTGTGCATCTTTTCGCTCAAATTCCACCTCCATCCATTGCAAGGATTCAGAAATGCACATCTAAATGCATTATACTCCTAAATGTATACATTCACATATACTAGGTCCTGTTTGCTTACAGATTTCTAAGAATTTACCGTTGGAATTGCAACAAAAGCCAATAACAGTGAGAGCACATCGAGGAATTATGTTTCCTCAAAGTGAACTCTCATGTTACTGACCTAGTTTACAAGAATAAGAACACCAACCAACCGGCGGCCCAAACCAAGAATCACAGATTACTTTTGAATCATGTAAACCTAAAAAAAAAAAACATATGCGAATGAAATCATCACGGATGAATCTCATGGAATCACTTCGTACCACCTTCTTGTGCCTCTCTTATGCTTTAACAATCCTTATAATGTTTAAAGGATTGCCTTTTTCTAGTCTCCTGCCAATTCGAACTAGAAAAAGTGAGGTAAAAAAATAAATTAAAATATTTGCTGCATCACATGCGCCTCAGGCGCAATTCGCGTGCTCCAATCCCCAGGCGTATATAAGTTGCGCTCGGGCGCTTCCACATTTACTCTTTTCTTGTAGAGTGTCTCAGGCGCAATTTGAATTGCTACTCGGGAGCACTCAGTTTTTTCTTTTTTGATGTAAAGAACCATTGAAATCCATGCCAACATGCTCAAAAGTGCAAAATCTAACTATAAACTCCATAATTTTGGATCAACAAAAAAAAAATCCAAAGGTCGTTGGTTCTTGTGTTAGCCCATATTTATTTGTATATGAGACAAATCTTGAACAAAAAATTGGGCCTCAAGGCACTTTCAAAAGGAAAAAGAACAATTTTATTCCTACATATGACATCCACGGCCGGGCTCATAGATTTCTTGCATTTGAGGGTGTGATCGATCTCCAGAAGCAAAAGCATGGATCAAACCTTCGGCTTCAACGCTGCTCCACCTCGGCTTCTTCAATAAATTCATTGTCATTCATACATCTACGTAGTTCTTCAACTCCATCCCGCCTCTCAACAATAGCTCGAACAGTACAAAGTACAAAGTATGAAGCTCAAATCGTTGTCATTCATGATGCGTTTTCTTCTTGCTTACTACTGGTAAAAGCATGATTAGTGTGCGTATGTTCTGTTTTCGGACATCTTGGCTGCATCTTATTACTCCTGGCAGCATGTTTTGACATCTGGCCGCTATTTTTTTAAGAGTGGTTACAGAACACGCGTTTTAGTGTATGATTTGTTTCCGGATATCTTGGCCGCATCTTATTACACTTGGCCGAATCGTATTACTCATAGCTGCTTGTTTTGACACTTGGCCGGTTGTTATTACTCTTGGCCGCTTCTTATTACTATTGGCCGCTTATTATTGCCTCTGGCCGCTTGTTATTGCTCCTAGATGCTAATTATTGCCAGTGGCCGCTTGTTATTGCTCCTAGCCGCTTGTTATTGCTCTTGGCCGCGTCTTATTACACTTGGCCGCTTGTTATTACAATTGGCCGCGTCTTATTACACTTGGCCGCTTCTTATTGCTCTTGGCCACTTCTTATTGCTTCGAACCGCTTGTTATTACTCTTGGCTGCGCTTTATTAGACTTGGCCGCTTTTTATTACTCTTGGTCACTTCTTTTGACACTTGGCCGCGATTTTCTTAAAGCGGGATTAGTATACCCGTCATTTTGGCCGGAGCGTTGGGCTTCTAATCAGGAATTTGTGTTTTGAAGCGGGGCTCTAGGAGTTAGGGGACTGAATTGAGCTTATCAGCTGGCCCACCTCATTTTAAGCTGAAACCCATTTAAAAAATCTCTACAAAAAAAAAAAACTTTTAAAGAATCTTTCAGTTGACCCAAAATATTTTCCTGGCTCTCTTTTGGGGATTTTATACTTTTACAAGATTAATAATTTTTTTCTAATTTTTTTTCTTTTATTCAATTTTCTTTTGCGTTAGTTAGTTTTACGTCAAAGTTTTTTTTATGGATTATTGGATCGTTTCGACTAGAGAAATTGAAGAACCATAAAATTATGACCCAAACTCAAATATTATTTTTAAAAAGCCAAGAAAAAGTCCGAAAAGTCTGAATATTGTCTGGCCTTTTTTTTGGATTTTTCCCAAAATACTTGGGTCATAATTTTCTATTTCTCCGACTCATCTCGTCGTGACGAATCAATAGTTGACAAAAATTTGACGCGAACTAACAAATGCAAAAATAATAAATGAATTGAGACAAAAAGAAAATTCCGTTCGGCAGGAAAATAAAAATGTATATTATCATTTAATATTTTAATATAGAGATGTGTCCAAGTGACTGTCTAAGCATACACCTCAATCTTTGGGCCCTTCCAATTTCTTGCTTGAATGGAGTCAATGGATCACAAACGGGGCCAAAGGTTGCCGCCAAGCACCTCGGTGCCAAATGGGTGCCAAGCGGCATCCAATCGTTCATTTCGGTATAGATCACTCGGACTGAATCTGATCGCATATAAATCTAAACCTTTCATTGCTTGATGAATATTCGAGCAGTCGATCGCCGAGATGAACGGTCGGATCGGTCGCTCAGAAGTACCACTGCCAAGCATAGGCATGTCCAAATCCCAAGGATAGATATGAATTATTAAGCAACAATAAGTCTACATAACACACACCCCCCCCCCCCACAAAAAAAAAAAAAAAAAGAAAGAAAAAAACAATAAGTCTACATGCAGCTTTGCAATTATGCAACACATATTCATTTAAAGATAGTCCATCAAGATTTAGTTCCATGAGGGCGTAAAAATAATCCGACAAAATCAAATTGTTTACTCAAAATCGAAGGAAATGTCATAAGTAATGAATGTAGGTACATTGCACCGTCTTCTTAGCGAAGCATGTTACTATGGCCTCCTTTATTTACCCACTGTTAAGTGTCAACTAACTTGTTTTAATCTCCATTTCATTCTAGAATTTAAGTTCATTTTACAAAGTACAAGGATGCATTTGCAAATCCAAACAACTCTTCAAAAGGAAAATCCCAATTCTTGGAAGAAAGAACTTAATTGTTTGCTTTGCTTTTGGTGTTTGGAAAAATTCTTAGCTGAATTATTGTATAATCAAAAATTAAAAGAAGAGGCACAATGAAATGATCAAAAGGGTGAAGCATAAATGAACACACAAATACTGGAGAGGATTCGGAGTGAGCAAGAACGAGATTGGCAGCTCCTTTCCCTATATAAATCCAATCGTCTACATCTTTTCACTCAAATGCCACCTCCATCCACTGGTGGGATTCAGAAATGCACATCTAAATGCATTATAATCCTAGACGTATACATTCACATATACCAGGTCCTGTTTGCTTGGAGATTTCTAAGAATTTACCGTTGAAATTGCAACAAAAGCCAATAACAGTGAAAGCACATCATGGAATTATGTTTCATCAAAGTGAACTCTCATGTTACTGACCCAGTTTACAAGAATAAGTACACCAACCAACCGGCGGCCCAAACCAAGAATCACAGATTACTTTTGGATCATGTTGGTCTGTCGTTTTCGCACCAAAAATATAATTTATAAAACCAAGGAATTAACTAGTATTCCAAAGAACAGTTGTTAAGTCCAGGATCGTCCGCAGGGAGTAAAAAGCTGAGTTGCAGTAGTTTCAATTAATTTCTAATTTAATTCAGAAAGTAAAGAGAAGTTGGATTTTGATTTGGATTGATTAAACTAAAACTAAACTAGAAAGCAGATTAAAGGAGTTGTAAACTGATGAGAGATGGGACTAGGGTTTCCGATTCAGTCTCCCTCTGTAACGCAATTGTTTCGAAACCTAGTGTTCATATTCAACATTCAACCAGATTACCGTAGGGTAGCAATTCTTATCGATAATTCCCAAAAAGATAATCAAGATTCGCACTCCATATAGGCTATCTCAACATGGCACAGATTGTCTCATTGGATTTAACCAACGGCACGATCCGTCTCACGTCGTATAGTCTATCTCAAAACCTATCCTGAAATATTAAAAATCATTGTATGACAGTGCTTGAAACCATGGATACAAACACATTCGAATGTCAGAAAAATATCAAACTTCATAAAAAGTTATGAATCGATCAAGTGACACAATCAAGTTGAACATAAAACCCTAGAATCAGACAACTATGCTACTTGGAGAGACCTCCTCATTACCCTAGCCGAGTAGATTAGCCGTTCATGGAGTGAGAACAAATAATCATGTAAGAACAAAACTCCATTGAACAACAAACTGAAAGCTTTCTAATAAATAGTAAAAGAATAAAACCCAAAGCTCCTGTGTCGGTTTGGCCGTGATTCGCGAGGCGTGGTGATTGCTGCCCAGTTCTCTATTTTCGCGTGATGAAAAAGTATCCTGATGGCCACCACCGTTCTCCCGTTTCTGCCGTGGGAAAATATGATATATTGGCAGCCCCCGCTGTTTCCGTTTCTGCGTGACAATCGGATCCCCAAGCAAAAACCCTTGCAGCCCTTTTATAAGTGCCGAAAATAATCTTCATGAGAAAGGAGGCGCCGACCTTTTTAATTACTGGCCCATCATTATGCACATAATTATTCATCTTGTAGGAATTTTATTGGGTGCTTCTCTCTTTCCATCCATTATAAGCTTGGTCCAACTTGTTGATTTTTGATCGGCAAGGATAACATTCTCTAAGCATGACATCGAGCTCGCTTTGCATCGTTAATTATTTTTATATCGATTTAGCTTCAAATATTATCCAACAGCTCCGTAGGTTCTGAAATAAATAAAAACGAGTATCAAACTCTAAATAATATAATAAACGGACATAACAAGAGTAAATTAAGGGGCGTAAATAGGCACATTTATGCACCTATCACATCCCCCAACTTACACTTTGCTAGTCCCTAGCAAAGAAATCAAAAAATAAATAAAATAAAGCAACTAACTAAAGGATAGATCTTTTAAACCCCCGGGTGGCCCCGGTAGGACGAGTGAAGTCTCGTGAGGGTTTTCAGCAGTGATCACCCACAAAACATCGCGGATTCCTTTACTTGGAACCCAAAAACCTGCAATGCAACTCATTGCAACACCAATACCAAGAATATAACATATGCAATAATAGTTCTAGACGCTATCAAAACATAGAAATAAATCATGGCACCCAAACTTAGTGTGTGTGAGCAAAGACCTCGACTACAAGTGAACCACAACCGAGCACCCTCTCCGGACCGAGTCTCGACTTCAATTCTCACCATGTCATGCACTCAACAAAAGAAAACGCTCGAAACAAGGTGCATTTAATAAACTCTCAACGTGTGCGGATGGAAGTTATGCAATAAAGAACCAAAGTATCCTGCACACTTAGACGCGAAAAGAAAGCTTTTTAAAGTGGACACAAGATCTCATGAATGGAATGCCAAGTATTAAAGACTATATCTATCCATCGATCACAACCCATTACCCCTAAGATCAAGTAGGACTTTTATTTTGGTTATATCATTGGGTAAGGAAAAGTGCTTCAAAAGTTAGGACAAATCATAAGCAAGTGTCCGAGAATAGGCCAAAACAACATAGGGCAAGTAATAATGTGCGCGCCCTCTCATCATTCTTTTCAACTCCGCCTTATCTCTCTTATTATTCACCATTCACACAATTCCACAATGAAGTTCACACGTTTCTTTCTTCAAACAAATGCATAGGTGTCTTCCCCTTTTTCATTCAAGTTCTATTTTTTTTTCTTTTGCAATTTTTTCACTGTTTTTAACAATGGGGAAGAACACACCACAATTCAAGCAAATCTTTCTCAAATACACTTTCTCCACTCTCTTTAAAAATTAACCTTCACATGATTAACTTGCCATTCTCAAGACACAATATGGTTGGTGAAGCTTAACAAGAAAAAGGCTCATGCAAGAGGCTCAATGTGGCTTGCAAGGGATAAGTGTTTAAGAAAAAGAAACGAACCGGCTCAAAGCACAAAAATGGCCTACTATCATCTCCTAGGGGCAATACAACCATGTAACTTTCCATTCCCAAAAGATGAAATATTACGCATGCATTAAGTCCCAATACTTGATGACAAAGATAATGAGATCGACATCGATTTAGCTTCTTCTTTTTTACGACAAACAAAGAGTTTAAATAACACCACTCCAAAGGAAGGTAAGGCACTAAAGCTCACATGGGTATAAGTCTCCACTAATCTAGCCATTGAAAGCACTCAAGTTACAACTCACAAGTAGTCAAAGTCCAAGAAACGTGCAGTGCAAAGATGCTAAGAGCGTATGCCAAGATAAATTCCTATTGCCAAGCTAGCAAAAAGAACTACCGTGCTACATAAGTATTCAAGTAATGCTCATAGATTTTCAGCACAAGCAACCAACAAGTAAACATTGCAATCTCCAAGTCTCAAGTAGAAAGGATCTAACAAGTATTTTTTTTTTTTTTAAAACTCTATAGACAAAAAGCAAGCGATCCATCCCCCAACTAATAATGGCACTATCCTCAGTGACGGCTCAGCCATAGAAAAATAAAAGACTAGCCAGAGAAAGAAAGGAGAGATATCACCTCACGTAGGAGCAACAAAAATCAAGGCAAAAGAAAATGTGGGAGTCATCCCCCAACTTGTAGCGTAAACCTGCGCTTCGTTAGTCCCACAACACAAAATATAGAGAATAAAACAAAATAAAACAAAAGACACAAAGCGAAGAAAAAGAGAAAAATAAAAATAATAAAAATAAAAATAAAATGCTAACAAATACTCCCTAAAATACTCCACCAAGACAAAAAAGTATACACTTTCTTCGCGTGAAAGACACGGGTACTACTTTTCTCCCTTGTCAAAGACTGTGGTTCCCTATTTGTTGGAAGGACAATATGTGTAGGATTCAGCGATATCTTGAAAAGTGGTGCCATCATCTAATAGGCTGTCACTCCCTCTGGGGCTGCCAGATTCCTTACCCACCACTCGGTTTATGAAGCAATCTCCACCAAGTTGGACATTAAAATCAGATGGTTCAGACAGAATTTTCGTTGCTAACTACACGCCTGCCGCCAGACCCAACCTCCTAAGTACTACATACATAGCTTTGACAAGGTGGCTATACCAGACCTTCAGAAGCCGTTCGAGCACGGCAAACAGTGGAGGTCTCTCAAACTCCATAGATTTCAAGTCTCCTAGACTCATTGAAAGCGCTCAAAGGTTAGGGTACACTGGGTCCAACAAATTGATGGACTCAATTTCACCCTCTTCACTCAAACCGTCCACATATGGCTTCAATCGTTGGCCATTAACCTTAGATACTTGGCCATCACGTGGATCCCAAATTTCAATCGCACCATGGGGGTATACACGAGTAATAACATAAGGTCCATCCCATCTAGAGTTCAACTTGCCCGGAAACAATTTCAAACGTGAATTGAAGAGCCACACCTTTTGATTAGGCTCAAAGGACTTCCTACGGATATGCTTATCATGGAATGCTTTAGTCCTAGCCTTATAGATTTTAGAGCTCTCATATGCATCATTACGAAGTTCTTTTAATTCATTGAGTTGGAGTTTACGATTCGAACCGGCAATAACCATATCAAAATTAAATTTCTTAATGGCCCACATGGCCCTATGTTCCAACTCTACAGGCAAGTGGCACGCTTTACCGTAAACCAACCGGTAAGGAGACATGCCAATGGGAGTTTTAAAAGCTGTACGGTAGGCCCATAAAGCATCATTAAGCCTAAGCGACCAATCTTTCCGATCCGGCCTAACCGTTTTCTCAAGAATTGATTTAACCTCCCTATTCGAGACCTCTACTTGGCCACTAGTTTGAGGATGATAAGGTGTTGCCACCTTGTGAGTGATAGAATATTTCTTTACTAGCGCCGCAAAGTATTTGTTTAGGAAGTGGGTTCCCTCATCACTTATAATCGCACGTGGGTAGCCAAAGCGACTAAAAATGTTACTTTGCAAGAATTCGACCACAACCTTGTGGTCATTAGTCCGCGTTGCTACCGCTTCCACCCACTTTGAGACATAATCTACTGCCACTAAAATATACTCATTCCCAAAAGAAGTTGGGAATGGTCCCATAAAATCAATTCCCTACACATCAAAAATTTCTACCACAAGAATATCGGACAAAGGCATCATGTCTTGGTTGGATATGTTGCCAACCTTTTGGCAACGAAGGCATGCCTTGCAAAACTCATGGGCATCCTTAAAAAGTGTGGGCCAATAGAACCCGCATTGCAAGACCTTCGCCGAGGTCCTCTTACCGCTAAAATGTCCCCCACACTCAAGAGTATGACAAAAAGTCAATATGCTCTGTTGCTCACTTTCGGGGACACATCGCCGAATCACTTGATCCGAACAATATTTGAACAACTCCGGATCCTCCCAAAAATAATTACCAACCTGCGCAAAGAATCGGTCCTTGTCTTCGACCTCAAGAGGTAGGACCAAAACTTATCTAACGCAAACACTACCGCGAGCATCTCCTTCTCCGTAGTGGTATAGTTCAATTGAGCATCCGAGAGAGTCTTGCTCGCATAGTAAATGGCGTAAGGCACCTTATCCACCCGTTGGCCAAGGACCGCGCCAACCGCATAGTCGGACGCATCACACATGATCTCAAAGGGAAGAGACCAAACAGGGGATTGCATGATCGGGGCGGAAGACAACGCAGTACGAAGCTTCACGAAGGCATTCATGCACGCATCATCAAAGACAAACGGGGCATCCTTGGCAAGGAGGTCGCACAAGGGCTTTGAAATTTTGCTAAAGTCTCTGATGAAACGGCGGTAAAACCCTGCATGCCCTAAAAATGAGCGAATTTGCTTGACGGTAGAAGGGGGAGGAAGCTTAGAGATAAGGTCCACTTTAGCTTTATCAACTTCGATCCCCCTTTTAGACACGACATGACTTAGCACAATTCCCTCTTGAACCATAAAATGGCTCTTCTCCCAACTTAACACCAAATTGGTCTCCAAACAGCGCTTAAGCACCCTCTCAAGATTATGGAGACAACTCTCGAAAGACTTCCCAAAAACCGAGAAGTCGTCCATGAAGACCTCAAGAAAATTCTCCACCATATCGGAGAATATTGCCATCATGCACCGTTGAAAGGTCGCAGGTGCATTGCACAAACCAAAAGGCATACGCCGATAGGCAAAGGTGCCAAATGGACAGGTGAACGTGGTCTTTTCTTGGTCTGCGGGGTCAACGGATACTTGATTATAGCCTGAATAGCCATCAAGAAAACAATAGTAACTCTGGCCCGCCAACCGTTCTAGGATTTGATCCACAAATGGAAGTGGAAAGTGATCCTTCCTAGTCATGGAATTCAACTTCCGGTAATCAATGCACACTCGCCACCTGTGGTCATGCGAGTGGGGACAGATTCACCCTTATCATTTTTCACCACAGTGATGCCTGACTTCTTAGGCACCACCTGCGTGGGACTCACCCATTTACTATCAGAGATGGGGTATATGATACCCGCATCTAACAATTTGACCACCTCCTTCATTACCACCTCTTTCATGTTGGGATTTAATCTCCGTTGCATCTCTGGAGATGGTTTGGCATCTTCCTCACAATTTATACGATGCATGCAAACGGAGGGGTCTATCCCCTTGAGGTCCGCTATCGACCACCCTAAGGCACCCTTGTGCCTCCCAAGCACATCAACAAGCTGACCCTCCTGCACGACAGTAAGGTCAGACGCGATAATCGCAGGAAGAGTATCTGTAGGCCCTAAAAAGATATACTTGAGATTGGCCGGGAGTGGCTTCAGCTCAAGCTTCGGAGGGGCCTCTATAAAAGGGAGCGCAGGCTCACGTGACAATGGTGGTAATGGTTCAAACTTGGCTTGCCATGTTGGAGGTGCATGATTAAGCACTGAGTTGACCTCTGTAATGGTTTAACCTAATTCATACTCCTTATGGCCATAATGGGCCAAACATGCCTCTAAAGGGTCCTTAGTGAGAATGTAGGGAAGAGCTTCCTCCACGACATCATCTATGACATCGACTGCGAAACAGTCTTCATCCGTGGAAGGGTACTTGGTGGAATTGTAAATATTAAGCCTAACATTCATGTTTCCAAAAGACACATCCATCACCCCGGCCTTGACATGGATATTAGCATTAGCTGTAGCCAAGAAAGGACGACCAAGTATGATGGTGGTGGATTGCATGGATGCTTGGCCAAGCTCTGTGTCAAGGATGATAAAATCTGCAGGGAAGAGAAATTGGTCAACTTTCACCAATACATCCTCGACAATGCCCCTTGGGATTCTAATGGATCGGTCCGCCAACTGTAAAGTCACCGAGGTGGGTTTCAACTCCCCAAACCCAAACTGCTCATACACAGAGTATGGCATAAGATTAACACTGGCCCCGAGATCCAGAAGTGCCCTTTCTATAATGTGGTCACCTATGACACATGAAATTGTGGGGGTCCCTGGATCGGGCAACTTAGGGGCAGTAGAAGTGTGGAAAACAGAGGAGACACCCTCAGCTAGAAGGACATTTTTTGTAACATTGGTTCGAGTTCTACGCTTTTGAGTGCAAAGGTCCTTAAGAAATTTAGCGTATGAGGGGAGTTGCCGAATGGCGTCCAGAAGAGGAAGATTTATCTTGACTTGCTTGAAAGTCTCAATCATATCTTCCATCACAGCAGCTTTCTTAGTATAAGGAGATTGTGAATTAAGAGCCGCTGGAAAAGGGACACGTGGTACACCTGGTGGTACCATGGCGGAACTGGTGGAAGGAGAAGTAGGTGAAGTGGTATCAGTAACAAAAGGAGGCGCATCCTCCTCTTCAAGGATCTTGTCCTTTTCCTTAGGCCTAAAAACAGAAGATCGAGCATCTTGCTTTTTCGAAGTGTCATCTGTAGGCCTAGTCTCTACAATTCGGCCCGATCGAAGGGCCACAACTGCTTTAGCTTGCTCCTGGTGATGGTTAGGAGTGTGCTGCTCGTCAACTTGGAATTGACCCCTAGGATTGGAAACTGGTTGGCTAGGTAGCTTACCCTCCTCTCTCTTGCTAAGCGCATTGGCCAATTGGCCGATTTGGGATTCTAACCGCACTATGGATTGAGTATTGGAATTACATTGTTGGCTGGTACTCTCTAATCCCTGCAGTTTTTGGAGCACTGTTTGCATCCCTTGTCACATGGTCTCGTCAAAATTGGGAGACCGTTGAGGCTGGGGCGCCTGAGAAGGAGGAGGTGCTTGTTGGAAGGGCTGTGGTGCCCTTTGGGAAGCCATTTGATTAAATTTGCTTGGGTAATTGGGCTTTGGTTGGTTGAAACCACTTAGGTTGTGCGGTCTCTGTTGCAAAGAGGAGGGACTGCCTTGATTTTGCGTCCTCCAAGAAAAGTTTGGGTGATCTTTCCAACCAGCATTGTATGTGGGAGAAAATGGGTCGTAGCCTGGCCTGGAGAACCCTTGTGCAGCACTAACTTGCTCTTGCACAAACTCTGGATATTGGGAGGCAGAGGGGCAATCAGTGATGTAATGCATGGGACTAGCACAAATCCCACACACCTCCTGAAAAGTGGGTGGATGATGTCCCACAGGGAGAGGATGTTGACCCGAAGTGATTAATTCTTTCAATGTTTTGGTCAAGGCAGCTACTTGATGTGTAAGGTCATTAGAGGGCTGAACCTCATAGACCCCTCTCTGTTTGGAAGAACTAGACGCTGCCCCTCTCGAATGTCTAAGGGAAGATGCACGATGTTGAGAGTTTTCACTAAGGTTTTCGAATAACTTCCATGCATCGTTCACATTCTTATGCAGGAAGGTCCCACCACTAGAAGAATCTACCAGTTGGCGATGTGGTTCCATCAAACCCTGGTAAAAAGATTGAACAAGCTGCCACTTGGGGATAGCATGGTGAGGACACGTCCTAAGAAGGTCATTGAATCTCTCCCAAGATTCATGAAACTGTTCTCCATCGTGTTGGGTAAATCCGGTGATCTCTTGTCTATGAAGGGTTGTCTTACCGATGGAGAAATATTTCTTTAGGAACTCTTCGCACATCTGAGTCCAAGAGGTGATGGAGTTTGCCGGTAAGGAGTTCAACCACTGTTTGGCCTTATCCTTCAACGAGAATGGGAAAAGGAGTAATTTCAATGCATCCTTATCAAAGTCACGAATGCAAATAATTTTGCTCGTTTCCATGAATTGGTTCAAGTGATCATAAGGATCCTCGTTTGGTTTCCCATAAAATGAGGGCAACATCTGTAAAGTGCCTGGCCTTATCTCGTATTGGTTGGCTCTTACCGTGGGCATGACTATGCACGAAGTGGACTCATACTCATTTGGAATAAAATACTCCACCAATGGGGAGCCCTGTTCCCCACCAATTGCTCCTGTTTGGTCGCCCATTACGTCAAAGTTTATATTACGAGCAATTGGGCGTTCACGTTTTGCTTTAAGAGAATTCCTAAAAGATCGAAGGGTTTTCTCAAATTCAGGATCAGTATCAGACACTGTCTCAGGTGATAACGACCGATATCGACGCATAAATATCCAAAAAACCCTAATTCCACTACCATTTCAGCGATCCAAAAATAAAGTAATCGAAAAGAGAACTCACAGTGGGTAAACGAAATCGCTTTGATCTGCCTGGCCACCAATAAATTCAACTTCACAATCCTTGTGATGTTCAAAAACCTGGCAATGCTGAAACAGACTAACAGGAAAGAAAAAAAAATTAAATAAAACAAAGAATTAAACTAAAAACAAATTGAAAATACGCAACCGTGTTCTAACTCCCCGGCAACGGCGCCAAAAATTTACAACTATGTTAAGATTTCCCGAGGTTGTCCAGTTCTGGCTGTGACTTGGTTTGAATTCAAGGGTGAGATAGATATTCGATTGCTATCCTCAAAAAAAAAACTTACATAGCATACATTGTATTCAAAATTGCACACAGAAACGTTGATCTTCAAGCCCTCCCATCCAAGGTACATATGATGCTGCGAAACGTGGAGATTGGGTTGGAGATCTGATCACAAGCACCGTCTAGCATTACAAAATGGGAAAATCTGGTCCTGATATGAGTGCACACAATATATGGACGGCTTCCCACATAAGAGAAAGGTGGATGGAATTGGAGATTGAATTGGGAAAGTTCCACAACTAATATGGAAATGGTGATGATGAAGTGTTAGATCCGTTTGTTGGAGATCACTTAGCAGATAAGGGGCACAACCAGAGAAACCCAAACTACATATGTGACGAAATAAGAAGCTATTTTAATCTGCACAAAGGGAGTGATTCAAAAACGGATTGCAAATGGAGTAATTATACAATTGTCCTAGACTACCATGTGGCATGTCCAAGTGGTGCTCCCAACCTATCACTTAGCGGGAAATTTTATGGGTGGCACATGGTCGTCATCCCTTGTTGGGTGGTTGGGGGACAAGGGTTGACCCACTTAGTATGGGTGGCGATAAATTATTGGCACATGTGGCATAGTAATCATCCCTTGTGGATGAGGGCTAAATCTTGTTTTGAACTATGAATACTTCGATTTACCAAAAATCGTGGAGGGATTGATGGCGGTCAGAGAGAACTAAACTATTTTGCCGATATTAAGCTGTAACGATTTGACGGTGGGCTAAACTATTTGGCCGAATCGTATTACTCATAGCCGCTTGTTTTGACACTTGGCCGGTTGTTATTACTCTTGGCCGCTTCTTATTACTCTTGGCCGCTTATTATTGCACTTGGCCGCTTGTTATTGCTCTTGGCCGCGTCTTATTACACTTGGCCGCTTGTTATTACTCTCAGCCGCGTCTTATTACACTTGGCCGCTTCTTATTGCACTTGGCCGCTTCTTATTGCTCTTGGCCGCGTCTTATTACACTTGGCCGCTTGTTATTACTCTCAGCCGCGTCTTATTACACTTGGCCGCTTCTTATTGCGCTTGGCCGCTTCTTATTGCTCCGAACCGCTTGTTATTACTCTTGGCCGCGCTTTATTACACTTTGCCGCTTTTTATTACTCTTGGCCGCTTCTTTGGACACTTCGCCGCGATTTTCTTAAAGCGGGATTAGTATACCCGTCATTTTGGCCGGAGCGTCGGGCTTCTAATCAGGAATTTGGGTTTTGAAGCGGGGCTCTGGGAGTTAGGGGACTGAATTGAGCTTACCAGCTGGCCCACCTCATTTTAAGCCGAAACCCATTTAAAAAATCTCAACAGGAAAAAAAACTTTTAAAGAATCTTTCAATTGACCCAAAATATTTTTCTGGCTCTCTTTTGGAGATTTTATACTTTTACAAGCTTAATAATGTTTTTCTAATTTTTTTTATTTTTATTCAATTTTCTTTTGCGTTAGTTAGTTTTGCGTCAAAGTTTTTTTTATGGATTATTGGATCGTTTCGACTAGAGAAATCGAAGAACTATAAAATTATGACCCAAACTCAAACATTATTATAAAAAAGCCAAGAAAAAGTCTGAAAAGTTTGAATATTGTTTGGCCTTTGTTTGGATTTTTCCCAAAATAACTAATTCTACGACTCATCTCGTCGAGACGAATCAATAGTTAACAAAAATTTGACGCAGACTAACAAATGCAAAAAAAAAAAAAGATGAATAGAGACAAAGAAAATTCCGTTCGGCAGGAAAATAAAAATGTCTGCGATCATTTAGTATCTTAACATAGAGATGTGTCCAAGTGACTGTCTAAGCATACACCTCAATCTTTGAGCCCTTCCAATTTCTTGCTTGAATGGAGTCAATGGATCACAAACGGGGCCAAAGGATGCCGCCAAGCACCCCGATGCCAAGTGGGTGCCGAGCGGCATCCGATCGTTCATTTCGGTACAGATCACTCGGACTGAATCTAATCGCATATAAATCTAAACCTTTCATTGCTTGATGAATATTCGAGCAGTCGATCACCGAGATGAACGGTCGGATCGGCTGCTCAGAAGTACTGCTGCCAAGCACAGGCATGTCCAAATCCCAAGGATAGTAGTGTATTATTAACTAACAATAAGTCTACATTAATTGCCCCCCCCCCGGGCAAAAAAAAAAAAAAAAAACAATAAATCTACATGCAGCTTTGCAATTATGCAACACATATTCATTTAAAGATAGCCCATCAAGATTTAGTTCCATGAGGGCGTAAAAATAATCCGACAAACTCAAATTGTTTACTCAAAATCGAAGCAAATGTCATAAGTAATGAATGTAGGTACATTGCACCGTCTTCTTAGCGAAGCATGTTACTATGGCCTCCTCTATTTACCCACTGTTAAGTGCCAACTAACTCGTTTTAATCTCCATTTTATTATAGAATTTAAGTTCATTTTACAGAGTAAAAGGATGCATTTGCAAATCCAAACAACTCTTCAAAAGGAAAATCCCAATTCTTGGAAGGAAGAACTTAATTGTTTGCTTTGCTTTTGGAGTTTGGAAAAATTCTCAGTTGAATAATTGTATAATCAAAAATTAAAAGAAGAGGCACAAAGAAATGATCAAAAGGGTGAAGCATAAATGAACACACAAATACAGGAGAGGATTCGAAGTGAGCAAGAACGAGATTGGCAGCTCCTTTCCCTATATAAATCCAATCGTCTGCATCTTTTCGGTCAAATTCCACCTCCATCCACTGCAAGGATTCAGAAATGCACGTCTAAATGCATTATACTCCTAAATGTATACATTCACATATACTAGGTCCTGTTTGCTTACAGATTTCTAAGAATTTACCGTTGGAATTGCAACAAAAGCCAATAACAGTGAGAGCACATCGAGGAATTATGTTTCCTCAAAGTGAACTCTCATGATACTGACCCAGTTTACAAGAATAAGAACACCAACCAACCGGCGGCCCAAACCAAGAATCACGGATTACTTTTGAATCATGTAAACCTAAAAAAAAAAAACATATGCGAATGAAATCGTCACGGATGAATCTCATGGAATCACTTCGTACCACCTTCTTGTGCCTCTCTTATGCTTTAACAATCCTTATAATGTTTAAAGGATTGCCTTTTTCTAGTCTCCTGCCAATTCGGACTAGAAAAAGTGAGGTAAAAAAATAAATTAAAATATTTGCTGCATCACATGCGCCTCAGGCGCAATTCGCATGCTCCGATCCCCAGGCGTATATAAGTTGCGCTCGGGCGCTTCCACATTTACTCTTTTCTTGTAGAGTGTCTCAGGCGCAATTTCAATTGGTACTCGGGAGCACTCAGTTTTTTCTTTTTTGATGTAATGAACCATTGAAATCCATGCCAACATGCTCAAAAGTGCAAAATCTAACTATGAACTCCATAATTTTGGATCAACAAAAAAAAAATCCAAAGGTCGTTGGTTCTTGTGTTAGCCCATATTTATTTGTATATGAGACAAATCTTGAACAAAAAATTGGGCCTCAAGGCACTTTCAAAAGGAAAAAGAACAATTTTATTCCTACATATGACATCCACGGCCGGGCTCATAGATTTCTTGCATTTGAGGGTGTGATCGATCTCCAGAAGCAAAAGCATGGATCAAACCTTCGGCTTCAACGCTGCTCCACCTCGGCTTCTTCAATAAATTCATTGTCGTTCATACATCTACGTAGTTCTTCAACTCCATCCCGCCTCTCAACAATAGCTCGAACAGTACAAAGTACAAAGTATGAAGCTCAAATCGTTGTCATTCATGATGCGTTTTCTTCTTGCTTACTACTGGTAAAAGCATGATTTGTGTGCGTATGTTCTGTTTTCGGACATCTTGGCTGCATCTTATTACTCCTGGCAGCATGTTTTGACATCTGGCCGCTATTTTTTTAAGAGTGGTTACAGAACACGCGTTTTAGTGTATGATCTGTTTCCGGATATCTTGGCCGCATCTTATTACACTTGGCCGAATCGTATTACTCATAGCTGCTTGTTTTGACACTTGGCCGGTTGTTATTACTCTTGGCCGCTTCTTATTACTATTGGCCGCTTATTATTGCCTCTGGCCGCTTGTTATTGCTCCTAGATGCTATTTATTGCCAGTGGCCGCTTGTTATTGCTCCTAGCCGCTTGTTATTGCTCTTGGCCGCGTCTTATTACACTTGGCCGCTTGTAATTACAATTGGCCGCGTCTTATTACACTTGGCCGCTTCTTATTGCTCTTGGCCACTTCTTATTGCTCCGAATCGCTTGTTATTACTCTTGGCTGCGCTTTATTACACTTGGCCGCTTTTTATTACTCTTGGTCACTTCTTTTGACACTTGGCCGCGATTTTCTTAAAGCGGGATTAGTATACCTGTCATTTTGGCCGGAGCGTTGGGCTTCTAATCAGGAATTTGTGTTTTGAAGTGGGGCTCTAGGAGTTAGGGGACTGAATTGAGCTTATCAGCTGGCCCACCTCATTTTAAGCTGAAACCCATTTAAAAAATCTCTACAGAAAAAAAAAACTTTTAAAGAATCTTTCAGTTGACCCAAAATATTTTCCTGGCTCTCTTTTGGGGATTTTATACTTTTACAAGATTAATAATTTTTTTCTAATTTTTTTTCTTTTATTCAATTTTCTTTTGCGTTAGTTAGTTTTACGTCAAAGTTTTTTTTATGGATTATTGGATCGTTTCGACTAGAGAAATTGAAGAACCATAAAATTATGACCCAAACTCAAATATTATTTTTAAAAAGCCAAGAAAAAGTCCGAAAAGTCTGAATATTGTCTGGCCTTTTTTTTGGATTTTTCCCAAAATACTTGGGTCATAATTTTCTATTTCTCCGACTCATCTCGTCGTGACGAATCAATAGTTGACAAAAATTTGACGCGAACTAACAAATGCAAAAATAATAAATGAATTGAGACAAAAAGAAAATTCCGTTCGGCAGGAAAATAAAAATGTATATTATCATTTAATATTTTAATATAGAGATGTGTCCAAGTGACTGTCTAAGCATACACCTCAATCTTTGGGCCCTTCCAATTTCTTGCTTGAATGGAGTCAATGGATCACAAACGGGGCCAAAGGTTGCCGCCAAGCACCTCGGTGCCAAATGGGTGCCAAGCGGCATCCAATCGTTCATTTCGGTATAGATCATTCGGACTGAATCTGATCGCATATAAATCTAAACCTTTCATTGCTTGATGAATATTCGAGCAGTCGATCGCCGAGATGAACGGTCGGATCGGCCGCTCAGAAGTACCACTGCCAAGCATAGGCATGTCCAAATCCCAAGGATAGATATGAATTATTAACCAACAATAAGCCTACATTACCCCCCCCCCCCCCCCCCCCCCCAAAAAAAAAAAAAAAGAAAGAAAGAAAAAAAAACAATAAGTTTACATGCAGCTTTGCAATTATGCAACACATATTCATTTAAAGATAGTCCATCAAGATTTAGTTCCATGAGGGCGTAAAAATAATCCGACAAAATCAAATTGTTTACTCAAAATCGAAGGAAATGTCATAAGTAATGAATGTAGGTACATTGCACCGTCTTCTTAGCGAAGCATGTTACTATGGCCTCCTCTATTTACCCACTGTTAAGTGTCAACTAACTTGTTTTAATCTCCATTTCATTCTAGAATTTAAGTTCATTTTACAAAGTACAAGGATGCATTTGCAAATCCAAACAACTCTTCAAAAGGAAAATCCCAATTCTTGGAAGAAAGAACTTAATTGTTTGCTTTGCTTTTGGTGTTTGGAAAAATTCTTAGCTGAATTATTGTATAATCAAAAATTAAAAGAAGAGGCACAATGAAATGATCAAAAGGGTGAAGCATAAATGAACACACAAATACTGGAGAGGATTCGGAGTGAGCAAGAACGAGATTGGCAGCTCCTTTCCCTATATAAATCCAATCGTCTACATCTTTTCACTCAAATGCCACCTCCATCCACTGGTGGGATTCAGAAATGCACATCTAAATGCATTATACTCCTAGACGTATACATTCACATATACCAGGTCCTGTTTGCTTGGAGATTTCAAAGAATTTACCGTTGAAATTGCAACAAAAGCCAATAACAGTGAAAGCACATCATGGAATTATGTTTCATCAAAGTGAACTCTCATGTTACTGACCCAGTTTACAAGAATAAGTACACCAACCAACCGGCGGCCCAAACCAAGAATCACATATTACTTTTGGATCATGTTGGTCTGTCGTTTTCGCACCAAAAATATAATTTATAAAACCAAGGAATTAACTAGTATTCCGAAGAACAGTTGTTAAGTCCAGGATCGTCCGCAGGGAGTAAAAAGCTGAGTTGCAGTAGTTTCAATTAATTTCTAATTTAATTCAGAAAGTAAAGAGAAGTTGGATTTTGATTTGGATTGATTAAACTAAAACTAAACTAGAAAGCAGATTAAAGGAGTTGTAAACTGATGAGAGATGGGACTAGGGTTTCCGATTCAGTCTCCCTCTGTAACGCAATTGTTTCGAAACCTAGTGTTCATATTCAACATCCAACCAGATTACCGTAGGGTAGCGATTCCTATCGATAATTCCCAAAAAGATAATCAAGATTCGCACTCCATATAGGCTATCTCAACATGGCACAGATCGTCTCATTGGATTTAACCAACGGCACGATCCGTCTCACGTCGTATAGTCTATCTCAAAACCTATCCTGAAATATTAAAAATCATTGTATGACAGTGCTTGAAACCATGGATACAAACACATTCGAATGTCAGAAAAATATCAAACTTCATAAAAAGTTATGAATCGATCAAGTCACACAATCAAGTTGAACATAAAACCCTAGAATCAGACAACTATGCTACTTGGAGAGACCTCCTCATTACCCTAGCCGAGTAGATTAGCCGTTCATGGAGTGAGAACAAATAATCATGTAAGAACAAAACTCCATTGAACAACAAACTGAAAGCTTTCTAATAAATAGTAAAAGAATAAAACCCAAAGCTCCTGTGTCGGTTTGGCCGTGATTCGCGAGGCGTGGTGATTGCTGCCCAGTAGGACAAGTGAAGAAATCAAAAAATAAATAAAATAAAGCAACTAACTAAAGGATAGATCTTTGAAACCCCCGGGTGGCCCCGGTAGGACAAGTGAAGTCTCGTGAGGGTTTTCAGCAGTGATCACCCACAAAACACCGCGGATTCCTTTACTTGGAACCCAAAAACCTGCAATGCAACTCATTGCAACACCAATACCAAGAATATAACATATGCAATAATAGTTCTAGACGCTATCAAAACATAGAAATAAATCATGGCACCCAAACTTAGTATGTGTGAGCAAAGACCTCGACTACAAGTGAACCACAACCGAGCACCCTCTCCGGACCGAGTCTCGACTTCAATTCTCACCATGTCATGCACTCAACAAAAGAAAACGCTCGAAACAAGGTGCATTTAATAAACTCTCAACGTGTGCGGATGGAAGTTATGCAATAAAGAACCAAAGTATCCTGCACACTTAGACGCGAAAAGAAAGCTTTTTAAAGTGGACACAAGATCTCATGAATGGAATGCCAAGTATTAAAGACTATATCTATCCATCGATCACAACCCATTACCCCTAAGATCAAGTAGGACTTTTATTTTGGTTATATCATTGGGTAAGAAAAAGTGCTTCAAAAGTTAGGACAAATCATAAGCAAGTGTCCGAGAATAGGCCAAAACAACATAGGGCAAGTAATAATGTGCGCGCCCTCTCATCATTCTTTTCAACTCCGCCTTATCTCTCTTATTATTCACCATTCACACAATTCCACAATGAAGTTCACACGTTTCTTTCTTCAAACAAATGCATAGGTGTCTTCCCCTTTTTCATTCAAGTTCTATTTTTTTTTCTTTTGCAATTTTTTCACTGTTTTTAACAATGGGGAAGAACACACCACAATTCAAGCAAATCTTTCTCAAATACACTTTCTCCACTCTCTTTAAAAATTAACCTTCACATGATTAACTTGCCATTCTCAAGACACAATATGGTTGGTGAAGCTTAACAAGAAAAAGGCTCATGCAAGAGGCTCAATGTGGCTTGCAAGGGATAAGTGTTTAAGAAAAAGAAACGAACCGGCTCAAAGCACAAAAATGGCCTACTATCATCTCCTAGGGGCAATACAACCATGTAACTTTCCATTCCCAAAAGATGAAATATTACGCATGCATTAAGTCCCAATACTTGATGACAAAGATAATGAGATCGACAACGATTAAGCTTCTTCTTTTTTACGACAAACAAAGAGTTTAAATAACACCACTCCAAAGGAAGGTAAGGCACTAAAGCTCACATGGGTATAAGTCTCCACTAATCTAGCCATTGAAAGCACTCAAGTTACAACTCACAAGTAGTCAAAGTCCAAGAAACGTGCAGTGCAAAGATGCTAAGAGCGTATGCCAAGATAAATTCCTATTGCCAAGCTAGCAAAAAGAACTACCGTGCTACATAAGTATTCAAGTAATGCTCATAGATTTTCAGCACAAGCAACCAACAAGTAAACATTGCAATCTCCAAGTCTCAAGTAGAAAGGATCTAACAAGTATTTTTTTTTTTTTTAAAAACTCTATAGACAAAAAGCAAGCGATCCATCCCCCAACTAATAATGGCACTGTCCTCGGTGACGGCTCAGCCATAGAAAAATAAAAGACAAGCCAGAGAAAGAAAGGAGAGATATCACCTCACGTAGGAGCAACAAAAATCAAGGCAAAAGAAAATGTGGGAGTCATCCCCCAACTTGTAGCGTAAACCTGCGCTTCGTTAGTCCCACAACACAAAATATAGAGAATAAAACAAAATAAAACAAAAGACACAAAGCGAAGAAAAAGAGAAAAATAAAAATAATAAAAATAAAAATAAAATGCTAACAAATACTCCCTAAAATACTCCACCAAGACAAAAAAGTATACACTTTCTTCGCGTGAAAGACACGGGTACTACTTTTCTCCCTTGTCAAAGACTGTGGTTCCCTATTTGTTGGAAGGACAATATGTGTAGGATTCAGCGATATCTTGAAAAGTGGTGCCATCATCTAATAGGCTGTCACTCCCTCTGGGGCTGCCAGATTCCTTACCCACCACTCGGTTTATGAAGCAATCTCCACCAAGTTGGACATTAAAATCAGATGGTTCAGACAGAATTTTCGTTGCTAACTACACGCCTGCCGCCAGACCCAACCTCCTAAGTACTACATACATAGCTTTGACAAGGTGGCTATACCAGACCTTCAGAAGCCGTTCGAGCACGGCAAACACTGGAGGTCTCTCAAACTCCATAGATTTCAAGTCTCCTAGACTCATTGAAAGCGCTCAAAGGTTAGGGTACACTGGGTCCACCAAATTGATGGACTCAATTTCACCCTCTTCACTCAAACCGTCCACATATGGCTTCAATCGTTGGCCATTAACCTTAGATACTTGGCCATCACGTGGATCCCAAATTTCAATCGCACCATGGGGGTATACACGAGTAATAACATAAGGTCCATCCCATCTAGAGTTCAACTTGCCCGGAAACAATTTCAAACGTGAATTGAAGAGCCACACCTTTTGATTAGGCTCAAAGGACTTCCTACGGATATGCTTATCATGGAATGCTTTAGTCCTAGCCTTATAGATTTTAGAGCTCTCATATGCATCATTACGAAGTTCTTTTAATTCATTGAGTTGGAGTTTACGATTCGAACCGGCAATAACCATATCAAAATTAAATTTCTTAATGGCCCACATGGCCCTATGTTCCAACTCTACAGGCAAGTGGCACGCTTTACCGTAAACCAACCGGTAAGGAGACATGCCAATGGGAGTTTTAAAAGCTGTACGGTAGGCCCATAAAGCATCATTAAGCCTAAGCGACCAATCTTTCCGATCCGGCCTAACTGTTTTCTCAAGAATTGATTTAACCTCCCTATTCGAGACCTCTACTTGGCCACTAGTTTGAGGATGATAAGGTGTTGCCACCTTGTGAGTGATAGAATATTTCTTTACTAGCGCCGCAAAGTATTTGTTTAGGAAGTGGGTTCCCTCATCACTTATAATCGCACGTGGGTAGCCAAAGCGACTAAAAATGTTACTTTGCAAGAATTCGACCACAACCTTGTGGTCATTAGTCCGCGTTGCTACCGCTTCCACCCACTTTGAGACATAATCTACTGCCACTAAAATATACTCATTCCCAAAAGAAGTTGGGAATGGTCCCATAAAATCAATTCCCCACCCATCAAAAATTTCTACCACAAGAATATCGGACAAAGGCATCATGTCTTGGTTGGATATGTTGCCAACCTTTTGGCAACGAAGGCATGCCTTGCAAAACTCATGGGCATCCTTAAAAAGTGTGGGCCAATAGAACCCGCATTGCAAGACCTTCGCCGAGGTCCTCTTACCGCTAAAATGTCCCCCACACTCAAGAGTATGACAAAAAGTCAATATGCTCTGTTGCTCACTTTCGGGGACACATCGCCGAATCACTTGATCCGAACAATATTTGAACAACTCCGGATCCTCCCAAAAATAATTACCAACCTGCGCAAAGAATCGGTCCTTGTCTTGCTTGGACCAATGGGAAGGTATGGCGCTAGTGGCATGGTAATTTACAATGTTCGCATACCAAGGGGGTTGACTATGTGACACCGTAAAAAGTTGCTCATCCGGAAAGGAGTCTTTTAAGGGTAAAGGGTCACATGCGGAGTCAATCAAGATCCTCGAGAGGTGGTCGGCTACGGAGTTTTCGAAACCTTTCTTGCCCCGGATTTCTAAGTCGAATTCTTGTAGCAACAAGACCCACCTAATCAACCTAGGTTTCGCGTCCTTCTTTGAAAGCAAGTACCGCAACGCGGCATGGTCAGAGTACACGATAATCTTCGACCTCAAGAGGTAGGACCAAAACTTATCTAACGCAAACACTACCGCGAGCATCTCCTTCTCCGTAGTGGTATAGTTCAATTGAGCATCGGAGAGAGTCTTGCTCGCATAGTAAATGGCGTAAGGCAACTTATCCACCCGTTGGCCAAGGACCGCGCCAACCGCATAGTCGGACGCATCACACATGATCTCAAAGGGAAGAGACCAAACAGGGGATTGCATGATCGGGGCGGAAGACAACGCAGTACGAAGCTTCACGAAGGCATTCATGCACGCATCATCAAAGACAAACGGGGCATCCTTGGCAAGGAGGTCGCACAAGGGCTTTGAAATTTTGCTAAAGTCTCTGATGAAACGGCGGTAAAACCCTGCATGCCCTAAAAATGGGCGAATTTGCTTGACGGTAGAAGGGGGAGGAAGCTTAGAGATAAGGTCCACTTTAGCTTTATCGACTTCGATCCCCCTTTTAGACACGACATGACCTAGCACAATTCCCTCTTGAACCATAAAATGGCTCTTCTCCCAACTTAACACCAAATTGGTCTCCAAACAGCGCTTAAGCACCCTCTCAAGATTATGGAGACAACTCTCGAAAGACTTCCCAAAAACCGAGAAGTCGTCCATGAAGACCTCAAGAA
This sequence comes from Rhododendron vialii, assembly GCF_030253575.1. NCBI lineage: Eukaryota > Viridiplantae > Streptophyta > Magnoliopsida > Ericales > Ericaceae > Rhododendron > Rhododendron vialii. The sequence goes on along the minus strand of NC_080558.1, from coordinate 7,004,488 downwards.
AATTCTCCACCATATCGGAGAATATTGCCATCATGCACCGTTGAAAGGTCGCAGGTGCATTGCACAAACCAAAAGGCATACGCCGATAGGCAAAGGTGCCAAATGGACAGGTGAACGTGGTCTTTTCTTGGTCTGCGGGGTCAATGGATACTTGATTATAGCCTGAATAGCCATCAAGAAAACAATAGTAACTCTGGCCCGCCAACCGTTCTAGGATTTGATCCACAAATGGAAGTGGAAAGTGATCCTTCTTAGTCATGGAATTCAACTTCCGGTAATCAATGCACACTCGCCACCTGTGGTCATGCGAGTGGGGACAGATTCACCCTTATCATTTTTCACCACAGTGATGCCTGACTTCTTAGGCACCACCTGCGTGGGACTCACCCATTTACTATCAGAGATGGGGTATATATGATACCCGCATCTAACAATTTGACCACCTCCTTCATTACCACCTCTTTCATGTTGGGATTTAATCTCCGTTGCATCTCTGGAGATGGTTTGGCATCTTCCTCACAATTTATACGATGCATGCAAACGGAGGGGTCTATCCCCTTGAGGTCCGCTACCGACCACCCTAAGGCACCCTTGTGCCTCCCAAGCACATCAACAAGCTGACCCTCCTGCACGACGGTAAGGTCAGACGCGATAATCGCAGGAAGAGTATCTATAGGCCCTAAAAAGATATACTTGAGATTGGCCGGGAGTGGCTTCAGCTCAAGCTTCGGAGGGGCCTCTATAGAAGGGAGCGCAGGCTCACGTGACAATGGTGGTAATGGTTCAAACTTGGCTTGCCATGTTGGAGGTGCATGATTAAGCACTGAGTTGACCGCTGTAATGGTTTAACCTAATTCATACTCCTTATGGCCATAATGGGCCAAACATGCCTCTAAAGGGTCCTTAGTGAGAATGTAGGGAAGCGCTTCCTCCACGACATCATCTATGACATCGACTGCGAAACAGTCTTCATCCGTGGAAGGGTACTTGGTGGAATTGTAAATATTAAGCCTAACATTCATGTTTCCAAAAGACACATCCATCACCCCGGCCTTGACATGGATATTAGCATTAGCTGTAGCCAAGAAAGGACGACCAAGTATGATGGTGGTGGATTGCATGGATGCTTGGCCAAGCTCTGTGTCAAGGATGATAAAATCTGCAGGGAAGAGAAATTGATCAACTTTCACCAATACATCCTCGACAATGCCCCTTGGGATTCTAATGGATCGGTCCGCCAACTGTAAAGTCACCGAGGTGGGTTTCAACTCCCCAAACCCAAACTGCTCATACACAGAGTATGGCATAAGATTAACACTGGCCCTGAGATCCAGAAGTGCCCTTTCTATAATGTGGTCACCTATGACACATGAAATTGTGGGGGTCCCTGGATCGGGCCACTTAGGGGCAGTAGAAGTGTGGAAAACAGAGGAGACACCCTCAGCTAGAAGGACATTTTTTGTAACATTGGTTCGAGTTCTACGCTTTTGAGTGCAAAGGCCCTTAAGAAATTTAGCGTATGAGGGGACTTGCCGAATGGCGTCCAGAAGAGGAAGATTTATCTTGACTTGCTTGAAAGTCTCAATCATATCTTCCATCACAGCAGCTTTCTTAGTATAAGGAGATTGTGAATTAAGAGCCGCTGGAAAAGGGACACGTGGTACACCTGGTGGTACCATGGCGGAACTGGTTGAAGGAGAAGTAGGTGAAGTGGTATCAGTAACAAAAGGAGGCGCATCCTCCTCTTCAAGGATCTTGTCCTTTTCCTTAGGCCTAAAAACAGAAGATCGAGCATCTTGCTTTTTCGAAGTGTCATCTGTAGGCCTAGTCTCTACAATTCGGCCCGATCGAAGGGCCACAACTTCTTTAGCTTGCTCCTGGTGATGGTTAGGAGCGTGCTGCTCGTCAACTTGGAATTGACCCCTAGGATTGGAAACTGGTTGGCTAGGTAGCTTACCCTCCTCTCTCTTGCTAAGCGCATCTTGCTAAGCGCATTGGCCAATTGGCCGATTTGGGATTCTAACCGCACTATGGATTGAGTATTGGAATTACATTGTTGGCTGGTACTCTCTAATCCCTACAGTTTTTGGAGCACTGTTTGCATCCCTTGTCACATGGTCTCGTCAAAATTGGGAGACCGTTGAGGCTGGGGCACCTGAGAAGGAGGAGGTGCTTGTTGGAAGGGCTGTGGTGCCCTTTGGGAAGCCATTTGATTAAATTTGCTTGGGTAATTGGGCTTTGGTTGGTTGAAACCACTTAGGTTGTGCGGTCTCTGTTGCAAAGAGGAAGGACTGCCTTGATTTTGCGTCCTCCAAGAAAAGTTTGGGTGATCTTTCCAACCAGCATTGTATGTGGGAGAAAATGGGTCGTAGCCTGGCCTGGAGAACCCTTGTGCAGCACTAACTTGCTCTTGCACAAACTCTGGATATTGGGAGGCAGAGGGGCAATCAGTGATGTAATGCATGGGACTAGCACAAATCCCACACACCTCCTGAAAAGTGGGTGGATGATGTCCCACAGGGAGAGGATGTTGACCCAAAGTGATTAATTCTTTCAATGTTTTGGTCAAGGCAGCTACTTGATGTGTAAGGTCATTAGAGGGCTGAACCTCATAGACCCCTCTCTGTTTGGAAGAACTAGAAGATGCCCCTCTCGAATGTCTAAGGGAAGATGCACGATGTTGAGAGTTTTCACTAAGGTTTTCGAATAACTTCCATGCATCGTTCACATTCTTATGCAGGAAGGTCCCGCCACTAGAAGAATCTACCAGTTGGCGATGTGGTTCCATCAAACCCTGGTAAAAAGATTGAACAAGCTGCCACTTGGGGATAGCATGGTGAGGACACGTCCTAAGAAGGTCATTGAATCTCTCCCAAGATTCATGAAACTGTTCTCCATCGTGTTGGGTAAATCCGGTGATCTCTTGTCTATGAAGGGTTGTCTTACCGATGGAGAAATATTTCTTTAGGAACTCTTCGCACATCTGAGTCCAAGAGGTGATGGAGTTTGCCGGTAAGGAGTTCAACCACTGTTTGGCCTTATCCTTCAACGAGAATGGGAAAAGGAGTAATTTCAATGCATCCTTATCAAAGTCACGAATGCAAATAATTTTGCTCGTTTCCATGAATTGGTTCAAGTGATCATAAGGATCCTCGTTTGGTTTCCCATAAAATGAAGGCAACATCTGTAAAGTGCCTGGCCTTATCTCGTATTGGTTGGCTCTTACCGTGGGCATGACTATGCATGAAGTGGACTCATACTCATTTGGAATAAAACACTCCACCAATGGGGAGCCCTGTTCCCCACCAATTGCTCCTGTTTGGTCGCCCATTACGTCAAAGTTTATATTACGAGCAATTGGGCGTTCACGTTTTGCTTTAAGAGAATTCCTAAAAGATCGAAGGGTTTTCTCAAATTCAGGATCAGTATCAGATGCTGTCTCAGGTGATAACGACCGATATCGACGCATAAATATCCCAAAAACCCTAATTCCACTACCATTTCAGCGATCCAACAATAAAGTAATCGAAAAGAGAACTCACAGTGGGTAAACGAAATCGCTTTGATCTGCCTGGCCACCAATAAATTCAACTTCACAATCCTTGTGATGATCAAAAACCTGGCAATGCTGAAACAGACTAACAGGAAAGAAAAAAAAATTAAATAAAACAAAGAATTAAACTAAAAACAAATTGAAAATACGCAACCGTGTTTTAACTCCCCGGCAACGGCGCCAAAAATTCACAACTATGTTAAGATTTCCCGAGGTCGTCCAGTTCTGGCTGTGACTTGGTTTGAATTCAAGGGTGAGATAGATACTCGATTGCTATCCTCAAAAAAAAAACTTACATAGCATACATTGTATTCAAAATTGCACACAGAAACGTTGATCTTCAAGCCCTCCCATCCAAGGTACATATGATGCTGCGAAACATGGAGATTGGGTTGGAGATCTGATCACAAGCACCGTCTAGCATTACAAAATGGGAAAATCTGGTCCTGATATGAGTGCACACAATATATGGACGGCTTCCCACATAAGAGAAAGGTGGATGGAATTGGAGATTGAATTGGGAAAGTTCCACAACTAATATGGAAATGGTGATGATGAAGTGTTAGATCCGTTTGTTGGAGATCTCTTAGCAGATAAGGGGCACAACCAGAGAAACCCAAACTACATATGTGACGAAATAAGAAGCTATTTTAATCTGCACAAAGGGAGTGATTCGAAAACGGATTGCAAATGGAGTAATTATACAATTGTCCTAGACTACCATGTGGCATGTCCAAGTGGTGCTCCCAACCTATCACTTAGCGGGAAATTTTATGGGTGGCACATGGTCGTCATCCCTTGTTGGGTGGTTGGGGGACAAGGGTTGACCCACTTAGTATGGGTGGCGATAAATTATTGGCACATGTGGCATAGTCATCATCCCTTGCAGATGAGGGCTAAATCTTGTTTTGAACTATGAATACTTCGATTTACCAAAAATCGTGGAGGGATTGATGGCGGTCAGAGAGAACTAAACTATTTTGCCGATATTAAGCTGTAACGATTTGACGGTGGGCTAAACTATTTGGCCGAATCGTATTACTCATAGCCGCTTGTTTTGACACTTGGCCGGTTGTTATTACTCTTGGCCGCTACTTATTACTCTTGGCCGCTTATTATTGCACTTGGCCGCTTGATATTGCTCTTAGCCGCGTCTTATTACACTTGGCCGCTTGTTATTACTCTCAGCCGCGTCTTATTACACTTGGCCGCTTCTTATTGCTCTTGGCCGCTTCTTATTGCACTTGGCCGCTTCTTATTACACTTGGCCGCTTGTTATTACTCTCAGCCGCGTCTTATTACACTTGGCCACTTCTTATTGCTCTTGGCCGCTTCTTATTGCTCCGAACCGCTTGTTATTACTCTTGGCCGCGCTTTATTACACTTAGCCGCTTTTTATTACTCTTGGCCGCTTCTTTGGACACTTCGCCGCGATTTTCTTAAAGCGGGATTAGTATACCCGTCATTTTGGCCGGAGCGTCGGGCTTCTAATCAGGAATTTGGGTTTTGAAGCGGGGCTCTGGGAGTTAGGGGACTGAATTGAGCTTACCAGTTGGCCCACCTCATTTTAAGCCGAAACCCATTTAAAAAATCTCAACAGGAAAAAAAACTTTTAAAGAATCTTTCAATTGACCCAAAATATTTTTCTGGCTCTCTTTTGGAGATTTTATACTTTTACAAGCTTAATAATGTTTTTCTAATTTTTTTTATTTTTATTCAATTTTCTTTTGCGTTAGTTAGTTTTGCGTCAAAGTTTTTTTTATGGATTATTGGATCGTTTCGACTAGAGAAATCGAAGAACTATAAAATTATGACCCAAACGCAAACATTATTATAAAAAAGCCAAGAAAAAGTCTGAAAAGTATGAATATTGTTTGGCCTTTGTTTGGATTTTTCCCAAAATAACTATTTCTACGACTCATCTCGTCGAGACGAATCAATAGTTAACAAAAATTTGACGCAGACTAACAAATGCAAAAAAAAAAAGATGAATAGAGACAAAGAAAATTCCGTTCGGCAGGAAAATAAAAATGTCTGCGATCATTTAATATCTTAACATAGAGATGTGTCCAAGTGACTGTCTAAGCATACACCTCAATCTTTGAGCCCTTCCAATTTCTTGCTTGAATGGAGTCAATGGATCACAAACGGGGCCAAAGGATGCAGCCAAGCACCCCGATGCCAAGTGGGTGCCGAGCGGCATCCGATCGTTCATTTCGGTACAGATCACTCGGACTGAATCTAATCGCATATAAATCTAAACCTTTCATTGCTTGATGAATATTCGAGCAGTCGATCACCGAGATGAACGGTCGGATCGGCTGCTCAGAAGTACTGCTGCCAAGCACAGGCATGTCCAAATCCCAAGGATGGTAGTGTATTATTAACTAACAATAAGTCTACATTAATTGCCCCCCCCCCCCCCCCCCGGCAAAAAAAAAAAAAAAACAATAAATCTACATGCAGCTTTGCAATTATGCAACACATATTCATTTAAAGATAGCCCATCAAGATTTAGTTCCATGAGGGCGTAAAAATAATCCGACAAACTCAAATTGTTTACTCAAAATCGAAGCAAATGTCATAAGTAATGAATGTAGGTACATTGCACCGTCTTCTTAGCGAAGCATGTTACTATGGCCTCCTCTATTTACCCACTGTTAAGTGCCAACTAACTCGTTTTAATCTCCATTTTATTATAGAATTTAAGTTCATTTTACAGAGTGAAAGGATGCATTTGCAAATCCAAACAACTCTTCAAAAGGAAAATCCCAATTCTTGGAAGGAAGAACTTAATTGTTTGCTTTGCTTTTGGAGTTTGGAAAAATTCTCAGTTGAATAATTGTATAATCAAAAATTAAAAGAAGAGGCACAAAGAAATGATCAAAAGGGTGAAGCATAAATGAACACACAAATACAGGAGAGGATTCGAAGTGAGCAAGAACGAGATTGGCAGCTCCTTTCCCTATATAAATCTAATCGTCTGCATCTTTTCGCTCAAATTCCAGCTCCATCCACTGCAAGGATTCAGAAATGCACATCTAAATGCATTATACTCCTAAATGTATACATTCACATATACTAGGTCCTGTTTGCTTACAGATTTCTAAAAATTTACCGTTGGAATTGCAACAAAAGCCAATAACAGTGAGAGCACATCGAGGAATTATGTTTCCTCAAAGTGAACTCTCATGTTACTGACCCAGTTTACAAGAATAAGAACACCAACCAACCGGCGGCCCAAACCAAGAATCACAGATTACTTTTGAATCATGTAAACCTAAAAAAAAAAAACATATGCGAATGAAATCATCACGGATGAATCTCATGGAATCACTTCGTACCACCTTCTTGTGCCTCTCTTATGCTTTAACAATCCTTATAATGTTTAAAGGATTGCCTTTTTCTAGTCTCCTGCCAATTCGGACTAGAAAAAGTGAGGTAAAAAAATAAATTAAAATATTTGCTGCATCACATGCGCCTCAGGCGCAATTCGCGTGCTCCGATCCCCAGGCGTATATAAGTTGCGTTCGGGCGCTTCCACATTTACTCTTTTCTTGTAGAGTGTCTCAGGCGCAATTTCAATTGCTACTCGGGAGCACTCAGTTTTTTCTTTTTTGATGTAATGAACCATTGAAATCCATGCCAACATGCTCAAAAGTGCAAAATCTAACTATGAACTCCATAATTTTGGATCAACAAAAAAAAAATCCAAAGGTCGTTGGTTCTTGTGTTAGCCCATATTTATTTGTATATGAGACAAATCTTGAACAAAAAATTGGGCCTCAAGGCACTTTCAAAAGGAAAAAGAACAATTTTATTCCTACATATGACATCCACGGCCGGGCTCATAGATTTCTTGCATTTGAGGGTGTGATCGATCTCCAGAAGCAAAAGCATGGATCAAACCTTCGGCTTCAACGCTGCTCCACCTCGGCTTCTTCAATAAATTCATTGTCGTTCATACATCTACGTAGTTCTTCAACTCCATCCCGCCTCTCAACAATAGCTCGAACAGTACAAAGTACAAAGTATGAAGCTCAAATCGTTGTCATTCATGATGCGTTTTCTTCTTGCTTCCTACTGGTAAAAGCATGATTAGTGTGCGTATGTTCTGTTTTCGGACATCTTGGCTGCATCTTATTACTCCTGGCAGCATGTTTTGACATCTGGCCGCTATTTTTTTAAGAGTGGTTATAGAACACGCGTTTTAGTGTATGATCTGTTTCCGGATATCTTGGCCGCATCTTATTACACTTGGCCGAATCGTATTACTCATAGCTGCTTGTTTTGACACTTGGCCGGTTGTTATTACTCTTGGCCGCTTCTTATTACTATTGGCCGCTTATTATTGCCTCTGGCCGCTTGTTATTGCTCCTAGAAGCTAATTATTGCCAGTGGCCGCTTGTTATTGCTCCTAGCCGCTTGTTATTGCTCTTGGCCGCGTCTTATTACACTTGGCCGCTTGTAATTACAATTGGCCGCGTCTTATTACACTTGGCCGCTTCTTATTGCTCTTGGCCACTTCTTATTGCTCCAAACCGCTTGTTATTACTCTTGGCTGCGCTTTATTACACTTGGCCGCTTTTTATTACTCTTGGTCACTTCTTTTGACACTTGGCCGCGATTTTCTTAAAGCGGGATTAGTATACCCGTCATTTTGGCCGGAGCGTTGGGCTTCTAATCAGGAATTTGTGTTTTGAAGCGGGGCTCTAGGAGTTAGGGGACTGAATTGAGCTTATCAGCTGGCCCACCTCATTTTAAGCTGAAACCCATTTAAAAAATCTCTACAGAAAAAAAAAACTTTTAAAGAATCTTTCAGTTGACCCAAAATATTTTCCTGGCTCTCTTTTGGGGATTTTATACTTTTACAAGATTAATAATTTTTTTCTAATTTTTTTTCTTTTATTCAATTTTCTTTTGTGTTAGTTAGTTTTACGTCAAAGTTTTTTTTATGGATTATTGGATCGTTTCGACTAGAGAAATTGAAGAACCATAAAATTATGACCCAAACTCAAATATTATTTTTAAAAAGCCAAGAAAAAGTCCAAAAAGTCTGAATATTGTCTGGCCTTTTTTTTGGATTTTTCCCAAAATACTTGGGTCATAATTTTCTATTTCTCCGACTCATCTCGTCGTGACGAATCAATAGTTCACAAAAATTTGACGCGAACTAACAAATGCAAAAATAATAAATGAATTGAGACAAAAAGAAAATTCCGTTCGGCAGGAAAATAAAAATGTATATTATCATTTAATATTTTAATATAGAGATGTGTCCAAGTGACTGTCTAAGCATACACCTCAATCTTTGAGCCCTTCCAATTTCTTGCTTGAATGGAGTCAATGGATCACAAACGGGGCCAAAGGATGCAGCCAAGCACCCCGATGCCAAGTGGGTGCCGAGCGGCATCCGATCGTTCATTTCGGTACAGATCACTCGGACTGAATCTAATCGCATATAAATCTAAACCTTTCATTGCTTGATGAATATTCGAGCAGTCGATCGCCGAGATGAACGGTCGGATCGGCCGCTCAGAAGTACCACTGCCAAGCATAGGCATGTCCAAATCCCAAGGATAGATATGAATTATTAACCAACAATAAGTCTACATTACACATCCCCCCCCCCCCCCCCCCGCCCCCCCCCCCACAAAAAAAAAAAAAAAGAAAGAAAAAAACAATAAGTCTACATGCAGCTTTGCAATTATGCAACACATATTCATTTAAAGATAGTCCATCAAGATTTAGTTCCATGAGGGCGTAAAAATAATCCGACAAAATCAAATTGTTTACTCAAAATCGAAGGAAATGTCATAAGTAATGAATGTAGGTACATTGCACCGTCTTCTTAGCGAAGCATGTTACTATGGCCTCCTCTATTTACCCACTGTTAAGTGTCAACTAACTTGTTTTAATCTCCATTTCATTCTAGAATTTAAGTTCATTTTAAAAAGTACAAGTATGCATTTGCAAATCCAAACAACTCTTCAAAAGGAAAATCCCAATTCTTGGAAGAAAGAACTTAATTGTTTGCTTTGCTTTTGGAGTTTGGAAAAATTCTTAGCTGAATTATTGTATAATCAAAAATTAAAAGAAGAGGCACAATGAAATGATCAAAAGGGTGAAGCATAAATGAACACACAAATACTGGAGAGGATTCAGAGTGAGCAAGAACGAGATTGGCAGCTCCTTTCCCTATATAAATCCAATCGTCTACATCTTTTCACTCAAATGCCACCTCCATCCATTGGTGGGATTCAGAAATGCACATCTAAATGCATTATACTCCTAGACGTATACATTCACATATACCAGGTCCTGTTTGCTTGGAGATTTCTAAGAATTTACCGTTGCAATTGCAACAAAAGCCAATAACAGTGAAAGCACATCATGGAATTATGTTTCATCAAAGTGAACTCTCATGTTACTGACCCAGTTTACAAGAATAAGTACACCAACCAACCGGCGGCCCAAACCAAGAATCACAGATTACTTTTGGATCATGTTGGTCCATCGTTTTCGCACCAAAAATATAATTTATAAAACCAAGGAATTAACTAGTATTCCGAAGAACAGTTGTTAAGTCCAGGATCGTCCGCAGGGAGTAAAAAGCTGAGTTGCAGTAGTTTCAATTAATTTCTAATTTAATTCAGAAAGTAAAGAGAAATTGGATTTTGATTTGGATTGATTAAACTAAAGCTAAACTAGAAAGCAGATTAAAGGAGTTGTAAACTGATGAGAGATGGGACTAGGGTTTCCTATTCAGTCTCCCTCTGTAACGCAATTGTTTCGAAACCTAGTGTTCATATTCAACATTCAACCAGATTACCGTAGGGTAGCAATTCCTATCGATAATTCCCAAAAAGATAATCAAGATTCGCACTCCATATAGGCTATCTCAACATGGCACAGATCGTCTCATTGGATTTAACCAACGGCACGATCCGTCTCACGTCGTATAGTCTATCTCAAAACCTATCCTGAAATATTAAAAATCATTGTATGACAGTGCTTGAAACCATGGATACAAACACATTCGAATGTCAGAAAAATATCAAACTTCATAAAAAGTTATGAATCGATCAAGTCACACAATCAAGTTGAACATAAAACCCTAGAATCAGACAACTATGCTACTTGGAGAGACCTCCTCATTACCCTAGCCGAGTAGATTAGCCGTTCATGGAGTGAGAACAAATAATCATGTAAGAACAAAACTCCATTGAACAACAAACTGAAAGCTTTCTAATAAATAGTAAAAGAATAAAACCCAAAGCTCCTGTGTCGGTTTTGCCGTGATTCGCGAGGCGTGGTGATTGCTGCCCAGTAGGACAAGTGAAGAAATCAAAAAATAAATAAAATAAAGCAACTAACTAAAGGATAGATCTTTGAAACCCCCGGGTGGCCCCGGTAGGACAAGTGAAGTCTCGTGAGGGTTTTCAGCAGTGATCACCCACAAAACACCGCGGATTCCTTTACTTGGAACCCAAAAACCTGCAATGCAACTCATTGCAACACCAATACCAAGAATATAACATATGCAATAATAGTTCTAGACGCTATCAAAACATAGAAATAAATCATGGCACCCAAACTTAGTATGTGTGAGCAAAGACCTCGACTACAAGTGAACCACAACCGAGCACCCTCTCCGGACCGAGTCTCGACTTCAATTCTCACCATGTCATGCACTCAACAAAAGAAAACGCTCGAAACAAGGTGCATTTAATAAACTCTCAACGTGTGCGGATGGAAGTTATGCAATAAAGAACCAAAGTATCCTGCACACTTAGACGCGAAAAGAAAGCTTTTTAAAGTGGACACAAGATCTCATGAATGGAATGCCAAGTATTAAAGACTATATCTATCCATCGATCACAACCCATTACCCCTAAGATCAAGTAGGACTTTTATTTTGGTTATATCATTGGGTAAGAAAAAGTGCTTCAAAAGTTAGGACAAATCATAAGCAAGTGTCCGAGAATAGGCCAAAACAACATAGGGCAAGTAATAATGTGCGCGCCCTCTCATCATTCTTTTCAACTCCGCCTTATCTCTCTTATTATTCACCATTCACACAATTCCACAATGAAGTTCACACGTTTCTTTCTTCAAACAAATGCATAGGTGTCTTCCCCTTTTTCATTCAAGTTCTATTTTTTTTTCTTTTGCAATTTTTTCACTGTTTTTAACAATGGGGAAGAACACACCACAATTCAAGCAAATCTTTCTCAAATACACTTTCTCCACTCTCTTTAAAAATTAACCTTCACATGATTAACTTGCCATTCTCAAGACACAATATGGTTGGTGAAGCTTAACAAGAAAAAGGCTCATGCAAGAGGCTCAATGTGGCTTGCAAGGGATAAGTGTTTAAGAAAAAGAAACGAACCGGCTCAAAGCACAAAAATGGCCTACTATCATCTCCTAGGGGCAATACAACCATGTAACTTTCCATTCCCAAAAGATGAAATATTACGCATGCATTAAGTCCCAATACTTGATGACAAAGATAATGAGATCGACAACGATTAAGCTTCTTCTTTTTTACGACAAACAAAGAGTTTAAATAACACCACTCCAAAGGAAGGTAAGGCACTAAAGCTCACATGGGTATAAGTCTCCACTAATCTAGCCATTGAAAGCACTCAAGTTACAACTCACAAGTAGTCAAAGTCCAAGAAACGTGCAGTGCAAAGATGCTAAGAGCGTATGCCAAGATAAATTCCTATTGCCAAGCTAGCAAAAAGAACTACCGTGCTACATAAGTATTCAAGTAATGCTCATAGATTTTCAGCACAAGCAACCAACAAGTAAACATTGCAATCTCCAAGTCTCAAGTAGAAAGGATCTAACAAGTATTTTTTTTTTTTTTAAAAACTCTATAGACAAAAAGCAAGCGATCCATCCCCCAACTAATAATGGCACTGTCCTCGGTGACGGCTCAGCCATAGAAAAATAAAAGACAAGCCAGAGAAAGAAAGGAGAGATATCACCTCACGTAGGAGCAACAAAAATCAAGGCAAAAGAAAATGTGGGAGTCATCCCCCAACTTGTAGCGTAAACCTGCGCTTCGTTAGTCCCACAACACAAAATATAGAGAATAAAACAAAATAAAACAAAAGACACAAAGCGAAGAAAAAGAGAAAAATAAAAATAATAAAAATAAAAATAAAATGCTAACAAATACTCCCTAAAATACTCCACCAAGACAAAAAAGTATACACTTTCTTCGCGTGAAAGACACGGGTACTACTTTTCTCCCTTGTCAAAGACTGTGGTTCCCTATTTGTTGGAAGGACAATATGTGTAGGATTCAGCGATATCTTGAAAAGTGGTGCCATCATCTAATAGGCTGTCACTCCCTCTGGGGCTGCCAGATTCCTTACCCACCACTCGGTTTATGAAGCAATCTCCACCAAGTTGGACATTAAAATCAGATGGTTCAGACAGAATTTTCGTTGCTAACTACACGCCTGCCGCCAGACCCAACCTCCTAAGTACTACATACATAGCTTTGACAAGGTGGCTATACCAGACCTTCAGAAGCCGTTCGAGCACGGCAAACACTGGAGGTCTCTCAAACTCCATAGATTTCAAGTCTCCTAGACTCATTGAAAGCGCTCAAAGGTTAGGGTACACTGGGTCCACCAAATTGATGGACTCAATTTCACCCTCTTCACTCAAACCGTCCACATATGGCTTCAATCGTTGGCCATTAACCTTAGATACTTGGCCATCACGTGGATCCCAAATTTCAATCGCACCATGGGGGTATACACGAGTAATAACATAAGGTCCATCCCATCTAGAGTTCAACTTGCCCGGAAACAATTTCAAACGTGAATTGAAGAGCCACACCTTTTGATTAGGCTCAAAGGACTTCCTACGGATATGCTTATCATGGAATGCTTTAGTCCTAGCCTTATAGATTTTAGAGCTCTCATATGCATCATTACGAAGTTCTTTTAATTCATTGAGTTGGAGTTTACGATTCGAACCGGCAATAACCATATCAAAATTAAATTTCTTAATGGCCCACATGGCCCTATGTTCCAACTCTACAGGCAAGTGGCACGCTTTACCGTAAACCAACCGGTAAGGAGACATGCCAATGGGAGTTTTAAAAGCTGTACGGTAGGCCCATAAAGCATCATTAAGCCTAAGCGACCAATCTTTCCGATCCGGCCTAACCGTTTTCTCAAGAATTGATTTAACCTCCCTATTCGAGACCTCTACTTGGCCACTAGTTTGAGGATGATAAGGTGTTGCCACCTTGTGAGTGATAGAATATTTCTTTACTAGCGCCGCAAAGTATTTGTTTAGGAAGTGGGTTCCCTCATCACTTATAATCGCACGTGGGTAGCCAAAGCGACTAAAAATGTTACTTTGCAAGAATTCGACCACAACCTTGTGGTCATTAGTCCGCGTTGCTACCGCTTCCACCCACTTTGAGACATAATCTACTGCCACTAAAATATACTCATTCCCAAAAGAAGTTGGGAATGGTCCCATAAAATCAATTCCCCACACATCAAAAATTTCTACCACAAGAATATCGGACAAAGGCATCATGTCTTGGTTGGATATGTTGCCAACCTTTTGGCAACGAAGGCATGCCTTGCAAAACTCATGGGCATCCTTAAAAAGTGTGGGCCAATAGAACCCGCATTGCAAGACCTTCGCCGAGGTCCTCTTACCGCTAAAATGTCCCCCACACTCAAGAGTATGACAAAAAGTCAATATGCTCTGTTGCTCACTTTCGGGGACACATCGCCGAATCACTTGATCCGAACAATATTTGAACAACTCCGGATCCTCCCAAAAATAATTACCAACCTGCGCAAAGAATCGGTCCTTGTCTTGCTTGGACCAATGGGAAGGTATGGCGCCAGTGGCATGGTAATTTACAATGTTCGCATACCAAGGGGGTTGACTATGTGACACCGTAAAAAGTTGCTCATCCGGAAAGGAGTCTTTTAAGGGTAAAGGGTCATATGCGGAGTCAATCAAGATCCTCGAGAGGTGGTCGGCTACGGAGTTTTCGAAACCTTTCTTGTCCCGGATTTCTAAGTCGAATTCTTGTAGCAACAAGACCCACCTAATCAACCTAGGTTTCGCGTCCTTCTTTGAAAGCAAGTACCGCAACGCGGCATGGTCAGAGTACACGATAATCTTCGACCTCAAGAGGTAGGACCAAAACTTATCTAACGCAAACACTACCGCGAGCATCTCCTTCTCCGTAGTGGTATAGTTCAATTGAGCATCGGAGAGAGTCTTGCTCGCATAGTAAATGGCGTAAGGCACCTTATCCACCCGTTGGCCAAGGACCGCGCCAACCGCATAGTCGGACGCATCACACATGATCTCAAAGGGAAGAGACCAAACAGGGGATTGCATGATCGGGGCGGAAGACAACGCAGTACGAAGCTTCACGAAGGCATTCATGCACGCATCATCAAAGACAAACGGGGCATCCTTGGCAAAGAGGTCGCACAAGGGCTTTGAAATTTTGCTAAAGTCTCTGATGAAACGGCGGTAAAACCCTGCATGCCCTAAAAATGAGCGAATTTGCTTGACGGTAGAAGGGGGAGGAAGTTAGAGATAAGGTCCACTTTAGCTTTATCGACTTCGATCCCCCTTTTAGACACGACATGACCTAGCACAATTCCCTCTTGAACCATAAAATGGCTCTTCTCCCAACTTAACACCAAATTGGTCTCCAAACAGCGCTTAAGCACCCTCTCAAGATTATGGAGACAACTCTCGAAAGACTTCCCAAAAACCGAGAAGTCGTCCATGAAGACCTCAAGAAAATTCTCCACCATATCGGAGAATATTGCCATCATGCACCGTTGAAAGGTCGCAGGTGCATTGCACAAACCAAAAGGCATACGCCGATAGGCAAAGGTGCCAAATGGACAGGTGAACGTGGTCTTTTATTGGTCTGCGGGGTCAACGGATACTTGATTATAGCCTGAATAGCCATCAAGAAAACAATAGTAACTCTGGCCCGCCAACCGTTCTAGGATTTGATCCACAAATGGAAGTGGAAAGTGATCCTTCCTAGTCATGGAATTCAACTTCCGGTAATCAATGCACACTCGCCACCTGTGGTCATGCGAGTGGGAACAGATTCACCCTTATCATTTTTCACCACAGTGATGCCTGACTTCTTAGGCACCACCTGCGTGGGACTCACCCATTTACTATCAGAGATGGGGTATATGATACCCGCATCTAACAATTTGACCACCTCCTTCATTACCACCTCTTTCATGTTGGGATTTAATCTCCGTTGTATCTCTGGAGATGGTTTGGCATCTTCCTCACAATTTATACGATGCATGCAAACGGAGGGGTCTATCCCTTTGAGGTCCGCTACCGACCACCCTAAGGCACCCTTGTGCCTCCCAAGCACATCAACAAGCTGACCCTCCTGCACGATAGTAAGGTCAGACGCGATAATCGCAGGAAGAGTATCTGTAGGCCCTAAAAAGATATACTTGAGATTGGCCGGGAGTGGCTTCAGCTCTAGCTTCGGAGGGGCCTCTATAGAAGGGAGCGCAGGCTCACTTGACAATGGTGGTAATGGTTCAAACTTGGCTTGCCATGTTGGAGGTGCATGATTAAGCACTGAGTTGACCTCTGTAATGGTTTAACCTAATTCATACTCCTTATGGCCATAATGGGCCAAACATGCCTCTAAAGGGTCCTTAGTGAGAATGTAGGGAAGAGCTTCCTCCACGACATCATCTATGACATCGACTGCGAAACAGTCTTCGTCCGTGGAAGGGTACTTGGTGGAATTGTAAATATTAAGCCTAACATTCATGTTTCCAAAAGACACATCCATCACCCCGGCCTTGACATGGATATTAGCATTAGCTGTAGCCAAGAAAGGACGACCAAGTATGATGGTGGTGGATTGCATGGATGCTTGGCCAAGCTCTGTGTCAAGGATGATAAAATCTGCAGGGAAGAGAAATTGGTCAACTTTCACCAATACATCCTCGACAATGCCCCTTGGGATTCTAATGGATCGGTCCGCCAACTGTAAAGTCACCGAGGTGGGTTTCAACTCCCCAAACCCAAATTGCTCATACACAGAGTATGGCATAAGATTAACACTGGCCCCGAGATCCAGAAGTGCCCTTTCTATAATGTGGTCACCTATGACACATGAAATTGTGGGGGTCCTTGGATCGGGCAACTTAGGGGCAGTAGAAGTGTGGAAAACAGAGGAGACACCGTCAGCTAGAAGGACATTTTTTGTAACATTGGTTCGAGTTCTACGCTTTTGAGTGCAAAGGTCCTTAAGAAATTTAGCGTATGAGGGGACTTGCCGAATGGCGTCCAGAAAAGGAAGATTTATCTTGACTTGCTTGAAAGTCTCAATCATATCTTCCATCACAGCAGCTTTCTTAGTATAAGGACATTGTGAATTAAGAGCCGCTGGAAAAGGGACACGTGGTACACTTGGTGGTACCATGGCGGAACTGGTGGAAGGAGAAGTAGGTGAAGTGGTATCAGTAACAAAAGGAGGCGCATCCTCCTCTTCAAGGATCTTGTCCTTTTCCATAGGCCTAAAAACAGAAGATCGAGCATCTTGCTTTTTCGAAGTGTCATCTGTAGGCCTAGTCTCTACAATTCGGCCCGATCGAAGGGCCACAACTGCTTTAGCTTGCTCCTGGTGATGGTTAGGAGCGTGCTGCTCGTCAACTTGGAATTGACCCCTAGGATTGGAAACTGGTTGGCTAGGTAGCTTACCCTCCTCTCTCTTGCTAAGCGCATTGGCCAATTGGCCGATTTGGGATTCTAACTGCACTATGGATTGAGTATTGGAATTACATTGTTGGCTGGTACTCTCTAATCCCTGCAGTTTTTGGAGCACTGTTTGCATCCCTTGTCACATGGTCTCGTCAAAATTGGGAGACCGTTGAGGCTGGGGCACCTGAGAAGGAGGAGGTGCTTGTTGGAAGGGCTGTGGTGCCCTTTGGGAAGCCATTTGATTAAATTTGCTTGGGTAATTGGGCTTTGGTTGGTTGAAACCACTTAGGTTGTGCGATCTCTGTTGCAAAGAGGAGGGACTGCCTTGATTTTGCGTCCTCCAAGAAAAGTTTGGGTGATCTTTCCAACCAGCATTGTATGTAGGAGAAAATGGGTCGTAGCTTGGCCTGGAGAACCCTTGTGCAGCACTAACTTGCTCTTGCACAAACTCTGGATATTGGGAGGCAGAGGGGCAATCAGTGATGTAATGCATGGGACTAGCACAAATCCCACACACCTCCTGAAAAGTGGGTGGATGATGTCCCACAGGGAGAGGATGTTGACCCGAAGTGATTAACTCTTTCAATGTTTTGGTCAAGGCAGCTACTTGATGTGTAAGGTCATTAGAGGGCTGAACCTCATAGACCCCTCTCTGTTTGGAAGAACTAGACGCTGCCCCTCTCGAATGTCTAAGGGAAGATGCACGATGTTGAGAGTTTTCACTAAGGTTTTCGAATAACTTCCATGCATCGTTCACATTCTTATGCAGGAAGGTCCCACCACTAGAAGAATCTACCAGTTGGCGATGTGGTTCCATCAAACCCTGGTAAAAAGATTGAACAAGCTGCCACTTGGGGATAGCATGGTGAGGACACGTCCTAAGAAGGTCATTGAATCTCTCCCAAGATTCATGAAACTGTTCTCCATCGTGTTGGGTAAATCCGGTGATCTCTTGTCTATGAAGGGTTGTCTTACCGATGGAGAAATATTTCTTTAGGAACTCTTCGCACATCTGAGTCCAAGAGGTGATGGAGTTTGCCGGTAAGGAGTTCAACCACTGTTTGGCCTTATCCTTCAACGAGAATGGGAAAAGGAGTAATTTCAATGCATCCTTATCAAAGTCACGAATGCAAATAATTTTGCTCGTTTCCATGAATTGGTTCAAGTTATCATAAGGATCCTCGTTTGGTTTCCCATAAAATGAGGGCAACATCTGTAAAGTGCCTGGCCTTATCTCGTATTGGTTGGCTCTTACCGTGGGCATGACTATGCACGAAGTGGACTCATACTCATTTGGAATAAAACACTCCACCAATGGGGAGCCCTGTTCCCCACCAATTGCTCCTGTTTGGTCGCCCATTACGTCAAAGTTTATATTACGAGCAATTGGGCGTTCACGTTTTGCTTTAAGAGAATTCCTAAAGATCGAAGGGTTTTCTCAAATTCAAGATCAGTATCAGACGCTGTCTCAGGTGATAACGACCGATATCGACGCATAAATATCCCAAAAACCCTAATTCCACTACCATTTTAGCGATCCAACAATAAAGTAATCGAAAAGAGAACTCACAGTGGGTAAACGAAATCGCTTTGATCTGCCTGGCCACCAATAAATTCAACTTCACAATCCTTGTGATGTTCAAAAACCTGGCAATGCTGAAACAGACTAACAGGAAAGAAAAAAAAATTAAATAAAACAAAGAATTAAACTAAAAACAAATTGAAAATACGCAACCGTGTTTTAACTCCCCGGCAACGGCGCCAAAAATTCACAACTATGTTAAGATTTCCCGAGGTCGTCCAGTTCTGGCTGTGACTTGGTTTGAATTCAAGGGTGAGATAGATACTCGATTGCTATCCTCAAAAAAAAAACTTACATAGCATACATTGTATTCAAAATTGCACACAGAAACGTTGATCTTCAAGCCCTCCCATCCAAGGTACATATGATGCTGCAAAACGTGGAGATTGGGTTGGAGATCTGATCACAAGCACCGTCTAGCATTACAAAATGGGAAAATCTGGTCCTGATATGAGTGCACACAATATATGGACGGCTTCCCACATAAGAGAAAGGTGGATGGAATTGGAGATTGAATTGGGAAAGTTCCACAACTAATATGGAAATGGTGATGATGAAGTGTTAGATCCGTTTGTTGGAGATCACTTAGCAGATAAAGGGCACAACCAGAGAAACCCAAACTACATATGTGACGAAATAAGAAGCTATTTTAATCTGCACAAAGGGAGTGATTCGAAAACGGATTGCAAATGGAGTAATTATACAATTGTCCTAGACTACCATGTGGCATGTCCAAGTGGTGCTCCCAACCTATCACTTAGCGGGAAATTTTATGGGTGGCACATGGTCGTCATCCCTTGTTGGGTGGTTGGGGGACAAGGGTTGACCCACTTAGTATGGGTGGCGATAAATTATTGGCACATGTGGCATAGTCATCATCCCTTGCAGATGAGGGCTAAATCTTGTTTTGAACTATGAATACTTCGATTTACCAAAAATCGTGGAGGGATTGATGGCGGTCAGAGAGAACTAAACTATTTTGCCGATATTAAGCTGTAACGATTTGACGGTGGGCTAAACTATTTGGCCGAATCGTATTACTCATAGCCGCTTGTATTGACACTTGGCCGGTTGTTATTACTCTTGGCCGCTTCTTATTACTCTTGGCCGCTTATTATTGCACTTGGCCGCTTGTTATTTCTCTTGGCCGCGTCTTATTACACTTGGCCGCTTGTTATTACTCTCAGCCGCGTCTTATTACACTTGGCCGCTTCTTATTGCTCTTGGCCGCTTGTTATTGCTCTTGGCCGCGTCTTATTACACTTGGCCGCTTGTTATTACTCTCAGCCGCGTCTTATTACACTTGGCCGCTTCTTATTGCTCTTGGCCGCTTGTTATTACTCTCAGCCGCGTCTTATTACACTTGGCCGCTTCTTATTGCTCTTGGCCGCTTGTTATTACTCTCAGCCGCGTCTTATTACACTTGGCCGCTTCTTATTGCTCTTGGCCGCTTCTTATTGCTCCGAACCGCTTGTTATTACTCTTGGCCGCGCTTTATTACACTTAGCCGCTTTTTATTACTCTTGGCCGCTTCTTTGGACACTTCGCCGCGATTTTCTTAAAGCGGGATTAGTATACCCGTCATTTTGGCCGGAGCGTCGGGCTTCTAATCAGGAATTTGGGTTTTGAAGCGGGGCTCTGGGAGTTAGGGGACTGAATTGAGCTTACCAGCTGGCCCACCTCATTTTAAGCCGAAACCCATTTAAAAAATCTCAACAGGAAAAAAAACTTTTAAAGAATCTTTCAATTGACCCAAAATATTTTTCTGGCTCTCTTTTGGAGATTTTATACTTTTACAAGCTTAATAATGTTTTTCTAATTTTTTTTATTTTTATTCAATTTTCTTTTGCGTTAGTTAGTTTTGCGTCAAAGTTTTTTTTATGGATTATTGGATCGTTTCGACTAGAGAAATCGAAGAACTATAAAATTATGACCCAAACTCAAACATTATTATAAAAAAGCCAAGAAAAAGTCTGAAAAGTTTGAATATTGTTTGGCCTTTGTTTGGATTTTTCCCAAAATAACTATTTCTACGACTCATCTCGTCGAGACGAATCAATAGTTAACAAAAATTTGACGCAGACTAACAAATGCAAAAAAAAAAAAAGATGAATAGAGACAAAGAAAATTCCGTTCGGCAGGAAAATAAAAATGTCTGCGATCATTTAATATCTTAACATAGAGATGTGTCCATGTGACTGTCTAAGCATACACCTCAATCTTTGAGCCCTTCCAATTTCTTGCTTGAATGGAGTCAATGGATCACAAACGGGGCCAAAGGATGCCGCCAAGCACCCCGATGCCAAGTGGGTGCCGAGCGGCATCCGATCGTTCATTTCGGTACAGATCACTCGGACTGAATCTAATCGCATATAAATCTAAACCTTTCATTGCTTGATGAATATTCGAGCAGTCGATCACCGAGATGAACGGTCGGATCGGCTGCTCAGAAGTACTGCTGCCAAGCACAGGCATGTCCAAATCCCAAGGATAGTAGTGTATTATTAACTAACAATAAGTCTACATTAATTGCCCCCCCCCCCCCCGGCAAAAAAAAATAATAATAATAATAAATCTACATGCAGCTTTGCAATTATGCAACACATATTCATTTAAAGATAGCCCATCAAGATTTAGTTCCATGAGGGCGTAAAAATAATCCGACAAACTCAAATTGTTTACTCAAAATCGAAGCAATTGTCATAAGTAATGAATGTAGGTACATTGCACCGTCTTCTTAGTGAAGCATGTTACTATGGCCTCCTCTATTTACCCACTGTTAAGTGCCAACTAACTCGTTTTAATCTCCATTTTATTATAGAATTTAAGTTCATTTTACAGTGTAAAAGGATGCATTTGCAAATCCAAACAACTCTTCAAAAGGAAAATCCCAATTCTTGGAAGGAAGAACTTAATTGTTTGCTTTGCTTTTGGAGTTTGGAAAAGTTCTCAGTTGAATAATTGTATAATCAAAAATTAAAAGAAGAGGCACAAAGAAATGATCAAAAGGGTGAAGCATAAATGAACACACAAATACAGGAGAGGATTCGAAGTGAGCAAGAACGAGATTGGCAGCTCCTTTCCCTATATAAATCCAATCGTCTGCATCTTTTCGCTCAAATTCCACCTCCATCCACTGCAAGGATTTAGAAATGCACATCTAAATGCATTATACTCCTAAATGTATACATTCACATATACTAGGTCCTGTTTGCTTACAGATTTCTAAGAATTTACCGTTGGAATTGCAACAAAAGCCAATAACAGTGAGAGCACATCGAGGAATTATGTTTCCTCAAAGTGAACTCTCATGTTACTGACCCAGTTTACAAGAATAAGAACACCAACCAACCGGCGGCCCAAATCAAGAATCATAGATTACTTTTGAATCATGTAAACCTAAAAAAAAAAACATATGCGAATGAAATCATCACGGATGAATCTCATGGAATCACTTCGTACCACCTTCTTGTGCCTCTCTTATGCTTTAACAATCCTTATAATGTTTAAAGGATTGCCTTTTTCTAGTCTCCTGCCAATTCGGACTAAAAAAAGTGAGGTAAAAAAATAAATTAAAATATTTGCTGCATCACATGCGCCTCAGGCGCAATTCGCATGCTCCGATCCCCAGGCGTATATAAGTTGCGCTCGGGCGCTTCCACATTTACTCTTTTCTTGTAGAGTGTCTCAGGCGCAATTTGAATTGCTACTCGGGAGCACTCAGTTTTTTCTTTTTTGATGTAATGAACCATTGAAATCCATGCCAACATGCTCAAAAGTGCAAAATCTAACTATGAACTCCATAATTTTGGATCAACAAAAAAAAAATCCAAAGGTCGTTGGTTCTTGTGTTAGCCCATATTTATTTGTATATGAGACAAATCTTGAACAAAAAATTGGGCCTCAAGGCACTTTCAAAAGGAAACAAGGCACTTTCAAAAGGAAAAAGAACAATTTTATTCCTACATATGACATCCACGGCCGGGCTCATAGATTTCTTGCATTTGAGGGTGTGATCGATCTCCAGAAGCAAAAGCATGGATCAAACCTTCGGCTTCAACGCTGCTCCACCTCGGCTTCTTCAATAAATTCATTGTCGTTCATACATCTACGTAGTTCTTCAACTCCATCCCGCCTCTCAACAATAGCTTGAACAGTACAAAGTACAAAGTATGAAGCTCAAATCGTTGTCATTCATGATGCGTTTTCTTCTTGCTTCCTACTGGTAAAAGCATGATTAGTGTGCGTATGTTCTGTTTTCGGACATCTTGGCTGCATCTTATTACTCCTGGCAGCATGTTTTGACATCTGGCCGCTATTTTTTTAAGAGTGGTTACAGAACACGCGTTTTAGTGTATGATCTGTTTCCGGATATCTTGGCCGCATCTTATTACACTTGGCCGAATCGTATTACTCATAGCTGCTTGTTTTGACACTTGGCCGGTTGTTATTACTCTTGGCCGCTTCTTATTACTATTGGCCGCTTATTATTGCCTCTAGCCGCTTGTTATTGCTCCTAGATGCTAATTATTGCCAGTGGCCGCTTGTTATTGCTCCTAGCCGCTTGTTATTGCTCTTGGCCGCGTCTTATTACACTTGGCCGCTTGTTATTACAATTGGCCGCGTCTTATTACACTTGGCCGCTTCTTATTGCTCTTGGCCACTTCTTATTGCTCCGAACCGCTTGTTATTACTCTTGGCTGCACTTTATTACACTTGGCCGCTTTTTATTACTCTTGGTCACTTCTTTTGACACTTGGCCGCGATTTTCTTAAAGCGGGATTAGTATACCCGTCATTTTGGCCGGAGCGTTGGGCTTCTAATCAGGAATTTGTGTTTTGAAGCGGGGCTCTAGGAGTTAGGGGACTGAATTGAGCTTATCAGCTGGCCCACCTCATTTTAAGCTGAAACCCATTTAAAAAATCTCTACAGAAAAAAAAAACTTTTAAAGAATCTTTCAGTTGACCCAAAATATTTTCCTGGCTCTCTTTTGGGGATTTTATACTTTTACAAGATTAATAATTTTTTTCTAATTTTTTTTCTTTTATTCAATTTTCTTTTGCGTTAGTTAGTTTTACGTCAAAGTTTTTTTTATAGATTATTGGATCGTTTCGACTAGAGAAATTTAAGAACCATAAAATTATGACCCAAACTCAAATATTATTTTTAAAAAGCCAAGAAAAAGTCCGAAAAGTCTGAATATTGTCTGGCCTTTTTTTTGGATTTTTCCCAAAATACTTGGGTCATAATTTTCTATTTCTCCGACTCATCTCGTCGTGACGAATCAATAGTTGACAAAAATTTGACGCGAACTAACAAATGCAAAAATAATAAATGAATTGAGACAAAAAGAAAATTTCGTTCGGTAGGAAAATAAAAATGTATATTATCATTTAATATTTTAATATAGAGATTTGTCCAAGTGACTGTCTAAGCATACACCTCAATCTTTGGGCCCTTCCAATTTCTTGCTTGAATGGAGTCAATGGATCACAAACGGGGCCAAAGGTTGCCGCCAAGCACCTCGGTGCCAAATGGGTGCCAAGCGGCATCCAATTGTTCATTTCGGTATAGATCACTCGGACTGAATCAGATCGCATATAAATCTAAACCTTTCATTGCTTGATGAATATTCGAGCAGTCGATCGCCGAGATGAACGGTCGGATCGGCCGCTCAGAAGTACCACTGCCAAGCATAGGCATGTCCAAATCCCAAGGATAGATATGAATTATTAACCAACAATAAGTCTACATTCCCCCCCCCCCCCCCCCCCCCCAAAAAAAAAAAAGAAAAAAAAGAAAGAAAAAAACAATAAGTCTACATGCAGCTTTGCAATTATGCAACACATATTCATTTAAAGATAGTCCATCAAGATTTAGTACCATGAGGGCGTAAAAATAATCCGACAAAATCAAATTGTTTACTCAAAATTGAAGGAAATGTCATAAGTAATGAATGTAGGTACATTGCACCGTCTTCTTAGCGAAGCATGTTACTATGGCCTCCTCTATTTACCCACTGTTAAGTGTCAACTAACTTGTTTTAATCTCCATTTCATTCTAGAATTTAAGTTCATTTTACAAAGTACAAGGATGCATTTGCAAATCCAAACAACTCTTCAAAAGGAAAATCCCAATTCTTGGAAGAAAGAACTTAATTGTTTGCTTTGCTTTTGGAGTTTGGAAAAATTCTTAGCTGAATTATTGTATAATCAAAAATTAAAAGAAGAGGCACAATGAAATGATCAAAAGGGTGAAGCATAAATGAACACACAAATACTGGAGAGGATTCAGAGTGAGCAAGAACGAGATTGGCAGCTCCTTTCCCTATATAAATCCAATCGTCTACATCTTTTCACTCAAATGCCACCTCCATCCATTGGTGGGATTCAGAAATGCACATCTAAATGCATTATACTCCTAGACGTATACATTCACATATACCAGGTCCTGTTTGCTTGGAGATTTCTAAGAATTTACCGTTGAAATTGCAACAAAAGCCAATAAACAGTGAAAGCACATCATGGAATTATGTTTCATCAAAGTGAACTCTCATGTTACTGACCCAGTTTACAAGAATCACAAATTACTTTTGGATCATGTTGGTCTGTCGTTTTCGCACCAAAAATATAATTTATAAAACCAAGGAATTAACTAGTATTCCGAAGAACAGTTGTTAAGTCCAGGATCGTCCGCAGGGAGTAAAAGGCTGAGTTGCAGTAGTTTCAATTAATTTCTAATTTAATTCAGAAAGTAAAGAGAAGTTGGATTTTGATTTGGATTGATTAAACTAAAACTAAACTAGAAAGCAGATTAAAGGAGTTGTAAACTGATGAGAGATGGGACTAGGGTTTCCGATTCAGTCTCCCTCTGTAACGCAATTGTTTCGAAACCTAGTGTTCATATTCAACCTTCAACGAGATTACCGTAGGGTAGCAATTCCTATCGATAATTCCCAAAAAGATAATCAAGATTCGCACTCCATATAGGCTATCTCAACATGGCACAGATCGTCTCATTGGATTTAACCAACGGCACGATCCGTCTCACGTCGTATAGTCTATCTCAAAACCTATCCTGAAATATTAAAAATCATTGTATGACAGTGCTTGAAACCATGGATACAAACACATTCGAATGTCAGAAAAATATCAAACTTCATAAAAAGTTATGAATCGATCAAGTCACACAATCAAGTTGAACATAAAACCCTAGAATCAGACAACTATGCTACTTGGAGAGACCTCCTCATTACCCTAGCCGAGTAGATTAGCCGTTCATGGAGTGAGAACAAATAATCATGTAAGAACAAAACTCCATTGAACAACAAACTGAAAGCTTTCTAATAAATAGTAAAAGAATAAAACCCAAAGCTCCTGTGTCGGTTTGGCCGTGATTCGCGAGGCGTGGTGATTGCTGCCCAGTTCTCTATTTTCGCGTGATGAAAAAGTATCCTGATGGCCACCACCGTTCTCCCGTTTCTGCCGTGGGAAAATATGATATATTGGCAGCCCCCGCTGTTTCCGTTTCTGCGTGACAATCGGATCCCCAAGCAAAAACCCTTGCAGCCCTTTTATAAGTGCTGAAAATAATCTTCATGAGAAAGGAGGCGCCGACCTTTTTAATTACTGGCCCATCATTATGCACATAATTATTCATCTTGTAGGAATTTTATTGGGTGCTTCTCTCTTTCCATCCATTATAAGCTTGGTCCAACTTGTTGATTTTTGATCGGCAAGGATAACATTCTCTAAGCATGACATCGAGCTCGCTTTGCATCGTTAATTATTTTTATATCGATTTAGCTTCAAATATTATCCAACGGCTCCGTAGGTTCTGAAATAAATAAAAACGAGTATCAAACTCTAAATAATATAATAAACGGACATAACAAGAGTAAATTAAGGGGCGTAAATAGGCACATTTATGCACCTATCACATCCCCCAACTTACACTTTGCTAGTCCCTAGCAAAGAAATCAAAAAATAAATAAAATAAAGCAACTAACTAAAGGATAGATCTTTTAAACCCCCGGGTGGCCCCGGTAGGACGAGTGAAGTCTCGTGAGGGTTTTCAGCAGTGATCACCCACAAAACACCGCGGATTCCTTTACTTGGAACCCAAAAACCTGCAATGCAACTCATTGCAACACCAATACCAAGAATATAACATATGCAATAATAGTTCTAGACGCTATCAAAACATAGAAATAAATCATGGCACCCAAACTTAGTGTGTGTGAGCAAAGACCTCGACTACAAGTGAACCACAACCGAGCACCCTCTCCGGACCGAGTCTCGACTTCAATTCTCACCATGTCATGCACTCAACAAAAGAAAACGCTCGAAACAAGGTGCATTTAATAAACTCTCAACGTGTGCGGATGGAAGTTATGCAATAAAGAACCAAAGTATCCTGCACACTTAGACGCGAAAAGAAAGCTTTTTAAAGTGGACACAAGATCTCATGAATGGAATGCCAAGTATTAAAGACTATATCTATCCATCGATCACAACCCATTACCCCTAAGATCAAGTAGGACTTTTATTTTGGTTATATCATTGGGTAAGGAAAAGTGCTTCAAAAGTTAGGACAAATCATAAGCAAGTGTCCGAGAATAGGCCAAAACAACATAGGGCAAGTAATAATGTGCGCGCCCTCTCATCATTCTTTTCAACTCCGCCTTATCTCTCTTATTATTCACCATTCACACAATTCCACAATGAAGTTCACACGTTTCTTTCTTCAAACAAATGCATAGGTGTCTTCCCCTTTTTCATTCAAGTTCTATTTTTTTTTCTTTTGCAATTTTTTCACTGTTTTTAACAATGGGGAAGAACACACCACAATTCAAGCAAATCTTTCTCAAATACACTTTCTCCACTCTCTTTAAAAATTAACCTTCACATGATTAACTTGCCATTCTCAAGACACAATATGGTTGGTGAAGCTTAACAAGAAAAAGGCTCATGCAAGAGGCTCAACGTGGCTTGCAAGGGATAAGTGTTTAAGAAAAAGAAAAGAACCGGCTCAAAGCACAAAAATGGCCTACTATCATCTCCTAGGGGCAATACAACCATGTAACTTTCCATTCCCAAAAGATGAAATATTACGCATGCATTAAGTCCCAATACTTGATGACAAAGATAATGAGATCGACAACGATTAAGCTTCTTCTTTTTTACGACAAACAAAGAGTTTAAATAACACCACTCCAAAGGAAGGTAAGGCACTAAAGCTCACATGGGTATAAGTCTCCACTAATCTAGCCATTGAAAGCACTCAAGTTACAACTCACAAGTAGTCAAAGTCCAAGAAACGTGCAGTGCAAAGATGCTAAGAGCGTATGCCAAGATAAATTCCTATTGCCAAGCTAGCAAAAAGAACTACCGTGCTACATAAGTATTCAAGTAATGCTCATAGATTTTCAGCACAAGCAACCAACAAGTAAACATTGCAATCTCCAAGTCTCAAGTAGAAAGGATCTAACAAGTATTTTTTTTTTTTTTTAAACTCTATAGACAAAAAGCAAGCGATCCATCCCCTAACTAATAATGGCACTGTCCTCAGTGACGGCTCAGCCATAGAAAAATAAAAGACAAGCCAGAGAAAGAAAGGAGAGATATCACCTCACGTAGGAGCAACAAAAATCAAGGCAAAAGAAAATGTGGGAGTCATCCCCCAACTTGTAGCGTAAACCTGCGCTTCGTTAGTCCCACAACACAAAATATAGAGAATAAAATAAAATAAAATAAAACAAAAGACACAAAGCGAAGAAAAAGAGAAAAATAAAAATAATAAAAATAAAAAGCTAACAAATACTCCCTAAAATACTCCACCAAGACAAAAAAGTATACACTTTCTTCGCGTGAAAGACACGGGTACTACTTTTCTCCCTTGTCAAAGACTGTGGTTCCCTATTTGTTGGAAGGACAATATGTGTAGGATTCAGCGATATCTTGAAAAGTGGTGCCATCATCTAATAGGCTGTCACTCCCTCTGGGGCTGCCAGATTCCTTACCCACCACTCGGTTTTTGAAGCAATCTCCACCAAGTTGGACATTAAAATCAGATGGTTCAGACAGAATTTTCGTTGCTAACTACACGCCTGCCGCCAGACCCAACCTCCTAAGTACTACATACATAGCTTTGACAAGGTGGCTATACCAGACCTTCAGAAGCCGTTCGAGCACGGCAAACACTGGAGGTCTCTCAAACTACATAGATTTCAAGTCTCCTAGACTCATTGAAAGCGCTCAAAGGTTAGGGTACACTGGGTCCACCAAATTGATGGACTCAATTTCACCCTCTTCACTCAAACCGTCCACATATGGCTTCAATCGTTGGCCATTAACCTTAGATACTTGGCCATCACGTGGATCCCAAATTTCAATCGCACCATGGGGGTATACACGAGTAATAACATAAGGTCCATCCCATCTAGAGTTCAACTTGCCCGGAAACAATTTCAAACGTGAATTGAAGAGCCACACCTTTTGATTAGGCTCAAAGGACTTCCTACGGATATGCTTATCATGGAATGCTTTAGTCCTAGCCTTATAGATTTTAGAGCTCTCATATGCATCATTACGAAGTTCTTTTAATTCATTGAGTTGGAGTTTACGATTCGAACCGGCAATAACCATATCAAAATTAAATTTCTTAATGGCCCACATGGCCCTATGTTCCAACTCTACAGGCAAGTGGCACGCTTTACCGTAAACCAACCAGTAAGGAGACATGCCAATGGGAGTTTTAAAAGCTGTACGGTAGGCCCATAAAGCATCATTAAGCCTAAGCGACCAATCTTTCCGATCCGGCCTAACTGTTTTCTCAAGAATTGATTTAACCTCCCTATTCGAGACCTCTACTTGGCCACTAGTTTGAGGATGATAAGGTGTTGCCACCTTGTGAGTGATAGAATATTTCTTTACTAGCGCCGCAAAGTATTTGTTTAGGAAGTGGGTTCCCTCATCACTTATAATCGCACGTGGGTAGCCAAAGCGACTAAAAATGTTACTTTGCAAGAATTCGACCACAACCTTGTGGTCATTAGTCCGCGTTGCTACCGCTTCCACCCACTTTGAGACATAATCTACTGCCACTAAAATATACTCATTCCCAAAAGAAGTTGGGAATGGTCCCATAAAATCAATTCCCCACCCATCAAAAATTTCTACCACAAGAATATCGGACAAAGGCATCATGTCTTGGTTGGATATGTTGCCAACCTTTTGGCAACGAAGGCATGCCTTGCAAAACTCATGGGCATCCTTAAAAAGTGTGGGCCAATAGAACCCGCATTGCAAGACCTTCGCCGAGGTCCTCTTACCGCTAAAATGTCCCCCACACTCAAGAGTATGACAAAAAGTCAATATGCTCTGTTGCTCACTTTCGGGGACACATCGCCGAATCACTTGATCCGAACAATATTTGAACAACTCCGGATCCTCCCAAAAATAATTACCAACCTGCGCAAAGAGTCGGTCCTTATTTTGCTTGGACCAATGGGAAGGTATGGCGCCAGTGGCATGGGCATTTACAATGTTCGCATACCAAGGGGGTTGACTATGTGACACCGTAAAAAGTTGCTCATCCGGAAAGGAGTCTTTTAAGGGTAAAGGGTCACATGCGGAGTCAATCAAGATCCTCGAGAGGTGGTCGGCTACGGAGTTTTCGAAACCTTTCTTGTCCCGGATTTCTAAGTCGAATTCTTGTAGCAACAAGACCCACCTAATCAACCTAGGTTTCGCGTCCTTCTTTGAAAGCAAGTACCGCAACGCGGCATGGTCAGAGTACACGATAATCTTCGACCTCAAGAGGTAGGACCAAAACTTATCTAACGCAAACACTACCGCGAGCATCTCCTTCTCCGTAGTGGTATAGTTCAATTGAGCATCGGAGAGAGTCTTGCTCGCATAGTAAATGGCGTAAGGCACCTTATCCACCCGTTGGCCAAGGACCGCGCCAACCGCATAGTCGGACGCATCACATATGATCTCAAAGGGAAGAGACCAAACAGGGGATTGCATGATCGGGGCGGAATACAACGCAGTACGAAGCTTCACGAAGGCATTCATGCACGCATCATCAAAGACAAACGGGGCATCCTTGGCAAGGAGGTCGCACAAGGGCTTTGAAATTTTGCTAAAGTCTCTGATGAAACGGCAGTAAAACCCTGCATGCCCTAAAAATGAGCGAATTTGCTTGACGGTAGAAGGGGGAGGAAGCTTAGAGATAAGGTCCACTTTAGCTTTATCGACTTCGATCCCCCTTTTAGACAAGACATGACCTAGCACAATTCCCTCTTGAACCATAAAATGGCTCTTCTCCCAACTTAACACCAAATTGGTCTCCAAACAGCGCTTAAGCACCCTCTCAAGATTATGGAGACAACTCTCGAAAGACTTCCCAAAAACCGAGAAGTCGTCCATGAAGACCTTAAGAAAATTCTCCACCATATCGGAGAATATTGCCATCATGCACCGTTGAAAGGTCGCAGGTGCATTGCACAAACCAAAAGGCATACGCCGATAGGCAAAGGTGCCAAATGGACAGGTGAACGTGGTCTTTTCTTGGTCTGCGGGGTCAACGGATACTTGATTATAACCTGAATAGCCATCAAGAAAACAATAGTAACTCTGGCCCGCCAACCGTTCTAGGATTTGATCCACAAATGGAAGTGGAAAGTGATCCTTCCTAGTCATGGAATTCATTTTCCGGTAATCAATGCACACTCGCCACCTGTGGTCATGCAAGTGGGGACAGATTCACCCTTATCATTTTTCACCACAGTGATGCCTGACTTCTTAGGCACCACCTGCGTGGGACTCACCCATTTACTATCAGAGATGGGGTATATGATACCCGCATCTAACAATTTGACCACCTCCTTCATTACCACCTCTTTCATGTTGGGATTTAATCTCCGTTGCATCTCTGGAGATGGTTTGGCATCTTCCTCACAATTTATACGATGCATGCAAATGGAGGGGTCTATCCCCTTGAGGTCCGCTACCGACCACCCTAAGGCACCCTTGTGCCTCCCAAGCACATCAACAAGCTAACCCTCCTGCACGACAGTAAGGTCAGACGCGATAATCGCAGGAAGAGTATCTGTAGGCCCTAAAAAGATATACTTGAGATTGGCCGGGAGTGGCTTCAGCTCAAGCTTCGGAGGTGCCTCTATAAAAGGGAGCGCAGGCTCACGTGACAATGGTGGTAATGGTTCAAACTTGGCTTGCCATGTTGGAGGTGCATGATTAAGCACTGAGTTGACCTCTGTAATGGTTTAACCTAATTCATACTCCTTATGGCCATAATGGGCCAAACATGCCTCTAAAGGGTCCTTAGTGAGAATGTAGGGAAGAGCTTCCTCCACGACATCATCTATGACATCGACTGCGAAACAGTCTTCATCCGTGGAAGGGTACTTGGTGGAATTGTAAATATTAAGCCTAACATTCATGTTTCCAAAAGACACATCCATCACCCCGGCCTTGACATGGATATTAGCATTAGCTGTAGCCAAGAAAGGACGACCAAGTATGATGGTGGTGGATTGCATGGATGCTTGGCCAAGCTCTGTGTCAAGGATGATAAAATCTGCAGGGAAGAGAAATTGGTCAACTTTCACCAATACATCCTCGACAATGCCCCTTGGGATTCTAATGGATCGGTCCGCCAACTGTAAAGTCACCGAGGTGGGTTTCAACTCCCCAAACCCAAACTGCTCATACACAGAGTATGGCATAAGATTAACACTGGCCCCGAGATCCAGAAGTGCCCTTTCTATAATGTGGTCACCTATGACACATGAAATTGTGGGGGTCCCTGGATCGGGCAACCTAGGGGCAGTAGAAGTGTGGAAAACAGAGGAGACACCCTCAGCTAGAAGGACATTTTTTGTAACATTGGTTCGAGTTCTACGCTTTTGAGTGCAAAGGTCCTTAAGAAATTTAGCGTATGAGGGGACTTGCCGAATGGCGTCCAGAAGAGGAAGATTTATCTTGACTTGCTTGAAAGTCTCAATCATATCTTCCATCACAGCAGCTTTCTTAGTATAAGGAGATTGTGAATTAAGAGCCGCTGGAAAAGGGACACGTGGTACACCTGGTGGTACCATGGCGGAACTGGTGGAAGGAGAAGTAGGTGAAGTGGTATCAGTAACAAAAGGAGGCGCATCCTCCTCTTCAAGGATCTTGTCCTTTTCCTTAGGCCTAAAAATAGAAGATCGAGCATCTTGCTTTTTCGAAGTGTCATCTGTAGGCCTAGTCTCTACAATTCGGCCCAATCGAAGGGCCACAACTGCTTTAGCTTGCTCCTGGTGATGGTTAGGAGCGTGCTGCTCGTCAACTTGGAATTGACCCCTAGGATTGGAAACTGGTTGGCTAGGTAGCTTACCCTCCTCTCTCTTGCTAAGCGCATTGGCCAATTGGCCGATTTGGGATTCTAACCGCACTATGGATTGAGTATTGGAATTACATTGTTGGCTGGTACTCTCTAATCCCTGCAGTTTTTGGAGCACTGTTTGCATCCCTTGTCACATGGTCTCGTCAAAATTGGGAGACCGTTGAGGTTGGGGCGCCTGAGAAGGAGGAGGTGCTTGTTGGAAGGGCTGTGGTGCCCTTTGGGAAGCCATTTGATTAAATTTGCTTGGGTAATTGGGCTTTGGTTGGTTGAAACCACTTAGGTTGTGTGGTCTCTGTTGCAAAGAGGAGGGACTGCCTTGATTTTGCGTCCTCCAAGAAAAGTTTGGGTGATCTTTCCAACTAGCATTGTATGTGGGAGAAAATGGGTCGTAGCCTGGCCTGGAGAACCCTTGTGCAGCACTAACTTGCTCTTGCACAAACTTTGGATATTGGGAGGCAGAGGGGCAATCAGTGATGTAATGCATGGGACTAGCACAAATCCCACACACCTCCTGAAAAGTGGGTGGATGATGTCCCACAGGGAGAGGATGTTGACCCGAAGTGATTAATTCTTTCAATGTTTTGGTCAAGGCAGCTACTTGATGTGTAAGGTCATTAGAGGGCTGAACCTCATAGACCCCTCTCTGTTTGGAAGAACTAGACGCTGCCCCTCTCGAATGTCTAAGGGAAGATGCACGATGTTGAGAGTTTTCACTAAGGTTTTCGAATAACTTCCATGCATCGTTCACATTCTTATGCAGGAAGGTCCCACCACTAGAAGAATCTACCAGTTGGCGATGTGGTTCCATCAAACCCTGGTAAAAAGATTGAACAAGCTGCCACTTGGGGATAGCATGGTGAGGACACGTCCTAAGAAGGTCATTGAATCTCTCCCAAGATTCATGAAACTGTTCTCCATCGTGTTGGGTAAATCCGGTGATCTCTTGTCTATGAAGGGTTGTCTTACCGATGGAGAAATATTTCTTTAGGAACTCTTCGCACATCTGAGTCCAAGAGGTGATGGAGTTTGCCGATAAGGAGTTCAACCACTGTTTGGCCTTATCCTTCAACGAGAATGGGAAAAGGAGTAATTTCAATGCATCCTTATCAAAGTCATGAATGCAAATAATTTTGCTCGTTTCCATGAATTGGTTCAAGTGATCATAAGGATCCTCGTTTGGTTTCCCATAAAATGAGGGCAACATCTGTAAAGTGCCTGGCCTTATCTCGTATTGGTTGGCTCTTACCGTGGGCATGACTATGCACGAAGTGGACTCATACTCATTTGGAATAAAACACTCCACCAATGGGGAGCCCTGTTCCCCACCAATTGCTCCTGTTTGGTCGCCCATTACGTCAAAGTTTATATTACGAGCAATTGGGCGTTCACGTTTTGCTTTAAGAGAATTCCTAAAAGATCGAAGGGTTTTCTCAAATTCAGGATCAGTATCAGACGCTGTCTCAGGTGATAACGACCGATATCGACGCATAAATATCCCAAAAACCCTAATTCCACTACCATTTTAGCGATCCAACAATAAAGTAATCGAAAAGAGAACTCACAGTGGGTAAACGAAATCGCTTTGATCTGCCTGGCCACCAATAAATTCAACTTCACAATCCTTGTGATGTTCAAAAACCTGGCAATGCTGAAACAGACTAACAGGAAAGAAAAAAAAATTAAATAAAACAAAGAATTAAACTAAAAACAAATTGAAAATACGCAACCGTGTTTTAACTCCCCGGCAACGGCGCCAAAAATTCACAACTATGTTAAGATTTCCCGAGGTCGTCCAGTTCTGGCTGTGACTTGGTTTGAATTCAAGGGTGAGATAGATACTCGATTGCTATCCTCAAAAAAAAAACTTACATAGCATACATTGTATTCAAAATTGCACACAGAAACGTTGATCTTCAAGCCCTCCCATCCAAGGTACATATGATGCTGCGAAACGTGGAGATTGGGTTGGAGATCTGATCACAAGCACCGTCTAGCATTACAAAATGGGAAAATCTGGTCCTGATATGAGTGCACACAATATATGGACGGCTTCCCACATAAGAGAAAGGTGGATGGAATTGGAGATTGAATTGGGAAAGTTCCACAACTAATATGGAAATGGTGATGATGAAGTGTTAGATCCGTTTGTTGGAGATCACTTAGCAGATAAGGGGCACAACCAGAGAAACCCAAACTACATATGTGACGAAATAAGAAGCTATTTTAATATGCACAAAGGGAGTGATTCGAA
This sequence comes from Rhododendron vialii, assembly GCF_030253575.1. NCBI lineage: Eukaryota > Viridiplantae > Streptophyta > Magnoliopsida > Ericales > Ericaceae > Rhododendron > Rhododendron vialii. The sequence continues at coordinate 6,968,917 of NC_080558.1, read as the reverse complement.
AACGGATTGCAAATGGAGTAATTATACAATTGTCCTAGACTACCATGTGGCATGTCCAAGTGGTGCTCCCAACCTATCACTTAGCGGGAAATTTTATGGGTGGCACATGGTCGTCATCCCTTGTTGGGTGGTTGGGGGACAAGGGTTGACCCACTTAGTATGGGTGGCGATAAATTATTGGCACATGTGGCATAGTCATCATCCCTTGCAGATGAGGGCTAAATCTTGTTTTGAACTATGAATACTTCGATTTACCAAAAATCGTGGAGGGATTGATGGGGGTCAGAGAGAACTAAACTATTTTGCCGATATTAAGTTGTAACGATTTGACGGTGGGCTAAACTATTTGGCCGAATCGTATTACTCATAGCCGCTTGTTTTGACACTTGGCCGGTTGTTATTACTCTTGGCCGCTTCTTATTACTCTTGGCCGCTTATTATTGCACGTGGCCGCTTGTTATTGCTCTTGGCCGCGTCTTATTACACTTGGCCGCTTGTTATTACTGTCAGCCGCGTCTTATTACACTTGGCCGCTTCTTGTTGCTCTTGGCCGCTTCTTATTGCACTTGGCCGCTTGTTATTGCTCTTGGCCGCGTCTTATTACACTTGGCCGCTTGTTATTACTCTCAGCCGCGTCTTATTACACTTGGCCGCTTCTTATTGCTCTTGGCCGCTACTTATTGCTCCGAACCGCTTGTTATTACTCTTGGCCGCGCTTTATTACACTTAGCCGCTTTTTATTACTCTTGGCCGCTTCTTTGGACACTTCGCCGCGATTTTCTTAAAGCGGGATTAGTATACCCGTCATTTTGGCCGGAGCGTCGGGCTTCTAATCAGGAATTTGGGTTTTGAAGCGGGGCTCTGGGAGTTAGGGGACTGAATTGAGCTTACCAGCTGGCCCACCTCATTTTAAGCCGAAACCCATTTAAAAAATCTCAACAGGAAAAAAAACTTTTAAAGAATCTTTCAATTGACCCAAAATATTTTTCTGGCTCTCTTTTGGAGATTTTATACTTTTACATGCTTAATAATGTTTTTCTAATTTTTTTTATTTTTATTCAATTTTCTTTTGCGTTAGTTAGTTTTGCGTCAAAGTTTTTTTTATGGATTATTGGATCGTTTCGACTAGAGAAATCGAAGAACTATAAAATTATGACCCAAACTCAAACATTATTATAAAAAAGCCAAGAAAAAGTCTGAAAAGTTTGAATATTGTTTGGCCTTTGTTTGGATTTTTCCCAAAATAACTATTTCTACGACTCATCTCGTCGAGACGAATCAATAGTTAACAAAAATTTGACGCAGACTAACAAATGCAAAAAAAAAAAAAGATGAATAGAGACAAAGAAAATTCCGTTCGGCAGGAAAATAAAAATGTCTGCGATCATTTAATATCTTAACATAGAGATGTGTCCAAGTGACTGTCTAAGCATACACCTCAATCTTTGAGCCCTTCCAATTTCTTGCTTGAATGGAGTCAATGGATCACAAACGGGGCCAAAGGATGCCGCCAAGCACCCCGATGCCAAGTGGGTGCCGAGCGGCATCCGATCGTTCATTTCGGTACAGATCACTCGGACTGAATCTAATCGCATATAAATCTAAACCTTTCATTGCTTGATGAATATTCGAGCAGTCGATCACCGAGATGAACGGTCGGATCGGCTGCTCAGAAGTACTGCTGCCAAGCACAGGCATGTCCAAATCCCAAGGATAGTAGTGTATTATTAACTAACAATAAGTCTACATTAATTGCCCCCCCCCCCGGGCAAAAAAAAATAATAATAATAATAAATCTACATGCAGCTTTGCAATTATGCAACACATATTCATTTAAAGATAGCCCATCAAGATTTAGTTCCATGAGGGCGTAAAAATAATCCGACAAACTCAATTTGTTTACTCAAAATCGAAGCAAATGTCATAAGTAATGAATGTAGGTACATTGCACCGTCTTCTTAGTGAAGCATGTTACTATGGCCTCCTCTATTTACCCACTGTTAAGTGCCAACTAACTCGTTTTAATCTCCATTTTATTATAGAATTTAAGTTCATTTTACAGAGTAAAAGGATGCATTTGCAAATCCAAACAACTCTTCAAAAGGAAAATCCCAATTCTTGGAAGGAAGAACTTAATTGTTTGCTTTGCTTTTGGAGTTTGGAAAAGTTCTCAGTTGAATAATTGTATAATCAAAAATTAAAAGAAGAGGCACAAAGAAATGATCAAAAGGGTGAAGCATAAATGAACACACAAATACAGGAGAGGATTCGAAGTGAGCAAGAACGAGATTGGCAGCTCCTTTCCCTATATAAATCCAATCGTCTGCATCTTTTCGCTCAAATTCCACCTCCATCCACTGCAAGGATTCAGAAATGCACATCTAAATGCATTATACTCCTAAATGTATACATTCACATATACTAGGTCCTGTTTGCTTACAGATTTCTAAGAATTTACCGTTGGAATTGCAACAAAAGCCAATAACAGTGAGAGCACATCGAGGAATTATGTTTCCTCAAAGTGAACTCTCATGTTACTGACCCAGTTTACAAGAATAAGAACACCAACCAACCGGCGGCCCAAATCAAGAATCATAGATTACTTTTGAATCATGTAAACCTAAAAAAAAAAACATATGCGAATGAAATCATCACGGATGAATCTCATGGAATCACTTCGTAGCACCTTCTTGTGCCTCTCTTATGCTTTAACAATCCTTATAATGTTTAAAGGATTGCCTTTTTCTAGTCTCCTGCCAATTCGGACTAGAAAAAGTGAGGTAAAAAAATAAATTAAAATATTTGCTGCATCACATGCGCCTCAGGCGCAATTCGCATGCTCCGATCCCCAGGCGTATATAAGTTGCGCTCGGGCGCTTCCACATTTACTCTTTTCTTGTAGAGTGTCTCAGGCGCAATTTGAATTGCTACTCGGGAGCACTCAGTTTTTTCTTTTTTGATGTAATGAACCATTGAAATCCATGCCAACATGCTCAAAAGTGCAAAATCTAACTATGAACTCCATAATTTTGGATCAACAAAAAAAAATCCAAAGGTCGTTGGTTCTTGTGTTAGCCCATATTTATTTGTATATGAGACAAATCTTGAACAAAAAATTGGGCCTCAAGGCACTTTCAAAAGGAAACAAGGCACTTTCAAAAGGAAAAAGAACAATTTTATTCCTACATATGACATCCACGGCCGGGCTCATAGATTTCTTGCATTTGAGGGTGTGATCGATCTCCAGAAGCAAAAGCATGGATCAAACCTTCGGCTTCAACGCTGCTCCACCTCGGCTTCTTCAATAAATTCATTGTCGTTCATACATCTACGTAGTTCTTCAACTCCATCCCGCCTCTCAACAATAGCTTGAACAGTACAAAGTACAAAGTATGAAGCTCAAATCGTTGTCATTCATGATGCGTTTTCTTCTTGCTTCCTACTGGTAAAAGCATGATTAGTGTGCGTATGTTCTGTTTTCGGACATCTTGGCTGCATCTTATTACTCCTGGCAGCATGTTTTGACATCTGGCCGCTATTTTTTTAAGAGTGGTTACAGAACACGCGTTTTAGTGTATGATCTGTTTCCGGATATCTTGGCCGCATCTTATTACACTTGGCCGAATCGTATTACTCATAGCAGCTTGTTTTGACACTTGGCCGGTTGTTATTACTCTTGGCCGCTTCTTATTACTATTGGCCGCTTATTATTGCCTCTAGCCGCTTGTTATTGCTCCTAGATGGTAATTATTGCCAGTGGCCGCTTGTTATTGCTCCTAGCCGCTTGTTATTGCTCTTGGCCGCGTCTTATTACACTTGGCCGCTTGTTATTACAATTGGCCGCGTCTTATTACACTTGGCCGCTTCTTATTGCTCTTGGCCACTTCTTATTGCTCCGAACCGCTTGTTATTACTCTTGGCTGCGCTTTATTACACTTGGCCGCTTTTTATTACTCTTGGTCACTTCTTTTGACACTTGGCCGCGATTTTCTTAAAGCGGGATTAGTATACCCGTCATTTTGGCCGGAGCGTTGGGCTTCTAATCAGGAATTTGTGTTTTGAAGCAGGGCTCTAAGAGTTAGGGGACTGAATTGAGCTTATCAGCTGGCCCACCTCATTTTAAGCTGAAACCCATTTAAAAAATCTCTACAGAAAAAAAAACTTTTAAAGAATCTTTCAGTTGACCCAAAATATTTTCCTGGCTCTCTTTTGGGGATTTTATACTTTTACAAGATTAATAATTTTTTTCTAATTTTTTTTCTTTTATTCAATTTTCTTTTGCGTTAGTTAGTTTTACGTCAAAGTTTTTTTTATAGATTATTGGATCGTTTCGACTAGAGAAATTTAAGAACCATAAAATTATGACCCAAACAAAAAATATTATTTTTAAAAAGCCAAGAAAAAGTCCGAAAAGTCTGAATATTGTCTGGCCTTTTTTTTTGATTTTTCCCAAAATACTTGGGTCATAATTTTCTATTTCTCCGACTCATCTCGTCGTGACGAATCAATAGTTGACAAAAATTTGACGCGAACTAACAAATGCAAAAATAATAAATGAATTGAGACAAAAAGAAAATTTCGTTCGGCAGGAAAATAAAAATGTATATTATCATTTAATATTTTAATATAGAGATGTGTCCAAGTGACTATCTAAGCATACACCTCAATCTTTGGGCCCTTCCAATTTCTTGCTTGAATGGAGTCAATGGATCACAAACGGGGCCAAAGGTTGCCGCCAAGCACCTCGGTGCCAAATGGGTGCCAAGCGGCATCCAATTGTTCATTTCGGTATAGATCACTCGGACTGAATCAGATCGCATATAAATCTAAACCTTTCATTGCTTGATGAATATTCGAGCAGTCGATCGCCGAGATGAACGGTCGGATCGGCCGCTCAGAAGTACCACTGCCAAGCATAGGCATGTCCAAATCCCAAGGATAGATATGAATTATTAACCAACAATAAGTCTACATTCCCCCCCCCCCCCCCCCCCAAAAAAAAAAAAAAAAAAGAAAGAAAAAAACAATAAGTCTACATGCAGCTTTGCAATTATGCAACACATATTCATTTAAAAATAGTCCATCAAGATTTAGTACCATGAGGGCGTAAAAATAATCCGACAAAATCAAATTGTTTACTCAAAATTGAAGGAAATGTCATAAGTAATGAATGTAGGTACATTGCACCGTCTTCTTAGCGAAGCATGTTACTATGGCCTCCTCTATTTACCCACTGTTAAGTGTCAACTAACTTGTTTTAATCTCCATTTCATTCTAGAATTTAAGTTCATTTTACAAAGTACAAGGATGCATTTGCAAATCCAAACAACTCTTCAAAAGGAAAATCCCAATTCTTGGAAGAAAGAACTTAATTGTTTGCTTTGCTTTTGGAGTTTGGAAAAATTCTTAGCTGAATTATTGTATAATCAAAAATTAAAAGAAGAGGCACAATGAAATGATCAAAAGGGTGAAGCATAAATGAACACACAAATACTGGAGAGGATTCGGAGTGAGCAAGAACGAGATTGGCAGCTCCTTTCCCTATATAAATCCAATCGTCTACATCTTTTCACTCAAATGCCACCTCCATCCACAGGTGGGATTCAGAAATGCACATCTAAATGCATTATACTCCTAGACGTATACATTCACATATACCAGGTCCTGTTTGCTTGGAGATTTCTAAGAATTTACCGTTGAAATTGCAACAAAAGCCAATAAACAGTGAAAGCACATCATGGAATTATGTTTCATCAAAGTGAACTCTCATGTTACTGACCCAGTTTACAAGAATCACAAATTACTTTTGGATCATGTTGGTCTGTCGTTTTCGCACCAAAAATATAATTTATAAAACCAAGGAATTAACTAGTATTCCGAAGAACAGTTGTTAAGTCCAGGATCGTCCGCAGGGAGTAAAAGGCTGAGTTGCAGTAGTTTCAATTAATTTCTAATTTAATTCAGAAAGTAAAGAGAAGTTGGATTTTGATTTGGATTGATTAAACTAAAACTAAACTAGAAAGCAGATTAAAGGAGTTGTAAACTGATGAGAGATGGGACTAGGGTTTCCGATTCAGTCTCCCTCTGTAACGCAATTGTTTCGAAACCTAGTGTTCATATTCAACCTTCAACGAGATTACCGTAGGGTAGCAATTCCTATCGATAATTCCCAAAAAGATAATCAAGATTCGCACTCCATATAGGCTATCTCAACATGGCACAGATCGTCTCATTGGATTTAACCAACGGCACGATCCGTCTCACGTCGTATAGTCTATCTCAAAACCTATCCTGAAATATTAAAAATCATTGTATGACAGTGCTTGAAACCATGGATACAAACACATTCGAATGTCAGAAAAATATCAAACTTCATAAAAAGTTATGAATCGATCAAGTCACATAATCAAGTTGAACATAAAACCCTAGAATCAGACAACTATGCTACTTGGAGAGACCTCCTCATTACCCTAGCCGAGTAGATTAGCCGTTCATGGAGTGAGAACAAATAATCATGTAAGAACAAAACTCCATTGAACAACAAACTGAAAGCTTTCTAATAAATAGTAAAAGAATAAAACCCAAAGCTCCTGTGTCGGTTTGGCCGTGATTCGCGAGGCGTGGTGATTGCTGCCCAGTTCTCTATTTTCGCGTGATGAAAAAGTATCCTGATGGCCACCACCGTTCTCCCGTTTCTGCCGTGGGAAAATATGATATATTGGCAGCCCCCGCTGTTTCCGTTTCTGCGTGACAATCGGATCCCCAAGCAAAAACCCTCTTGCAGCCCTTTTATAAGTGCTGAAAATAATCTTCATGAGAAAGGAGGCGCCGACCTTTTTAATTACTGGCCCATCATTATGCACATAATTATTCATCTTGTAGGAATTTTATTGGGTGCTTCTCTCTTTCCATCCATTATAAGCTTGGTCCAACTTGTTGATTTTTGATCGGCAAGGATAACATTCTCTAAGCATGACATCGAGCTCGCTTTGCATCGTTAATTATTTTTATATCGATTTAGCTTCAAATATTATCCAACGGCTCCGTAGGTTCTGAAATAAATAAAAACGAGTATCAAACTCTAAATAATATAATAAACGGACATAACAAGAGTAAATTAAGGGGCGTAAATAGGCACATTTATGCACCTATCACATCCCCCAACTTACACTTTGCTAGTCCCTAGCAAAGAAATCAAAAAATAAATAAAATAAAGCAACTAACTAAAGGATAGATCTTTTAAACCCCTGGGTGGCCCCGGTAGGACGAGTGAAGTCTCGTGAGGGTTTTCAGCAGTGATCACCCACAAAACACCGCGGATTCCTTTACTTGGAACCCAAAAACCTGCAATGCAACTCATTGCAACACCAATACCAAGAATATAACATATGCAATAATAGTTCTAGACGCTATCAAAACATAGAAATAAATCATGGCACCCAAACTTAGTGTGTGTGAGCAAAGACCTCGACTACAAGTGAACCACAACCGAGCACCCTCTCCGGACCGAGTCTCGACTTCAAGTCTCACCATGTCATGCACTCAACAAAAGAAAACGCTCGAAACAAGGTGCATTTAATAAACTCTCAACGTGTGCGGATGGAAGTTATGCAATAAAGAACCAAAGTATCCTGCACACTTAGACGCGAAAAGAAAGCTTTTTAAAGTGGACACAAGATCTCATGAATGGAATGCCAAGTATTAAAGACTATATCTATCCATCGATCACAACCCATTACCCCTAAGATCAAGTAGGACTTTTATTTTGGTTATATCATTGGGTAAGGAAAAGTGCTTCAAAAGTTAGGACAAATCATAAGCAAGTGTCCGAGAATAGGCCAAAACAACATAGGGCAAGTAATAATGTGCGCGCCCTCTCATCATTCTTTTCAACTCCGCCTTATCTCTCTTATTATTCACCATTCACACAATTCCACAATGAAGTTCACACGTTTCTTTCTTCAAACAAATGCATAGGTGTCTTCCCCTTTTTCATTCAAGTTCTATTTTTTTTTCTTTTGCAATTTTTTCACTGTTTTTAACAATGGGGAAGAACACACCACAATTCAAGCAAATCTTTCTCAAATACACTTTCTCCACTCTCTTTAAAAATTAACCTTCACATGATTAACTTGCCATTCTCAAGACACAATATGGTTGGTGAAGCTTAACAAGAAAAAGGCTCATGCAAGAGGCTCAACGTGGCTTGCAAGGGATAAGTGTTTAAGAAAAAGAAAAGAACCGGCTCAAAGCACAAAAATGGCCTACTATCATCTCCTAGGGGCAATACAACCATGTAACTTTCCATTCCCAAAAGATGAAATATTACGCATGCATTAAGTCCCAATACTTGATGACAAAGATAATGAGATCGACAACGATTAAGCTTCTTCTTTTTTACGACAAACAAAGAGTTTAAATAACACCACTCCAAAGGAAGGTAAGGCACTAAAGCTCACATGGGTATAAGTCTCCACTAATCTGGCCATTGAAAGCACTCAAGTTACAACTCACAAGTAGTCAAAGTCCAAGAAACGTGCAGTGCAAAGATGCTAAGAGCGTATGCCAAGATAAATTCCTATTGCCAAGCTAGCAAAAAGAACTACCGTGCTACATAAGTATTCAAGTAATGCTCATAGATTTTCAGCACAAGCAACCAACAAGTAAACATTGCAATCTCCAAGTCTCAAGTAGAAAGGATCTAACAAGTATTTTTTTTTTTTAAAAAACTCTATAGACAAAAAGCAAGCGATCCATCCCCTAACTAATAATGGCACTGTCCTCAGTGACGGCTCAGCCATAGAAAAATAAAAGACAAGCCAGAGAAAGAAAGGAGAGATATCACCTCACGTAGGAGCAACAAAAATCAAGGCAAAAGAAAATGTGGGAGTCATCCCCCAACTTGTAGCGTAAACCTGCGCTTCGTTAGTCCCACAACACAAAATATAGAGAATAAAACAAAATAAAACAAAAGACACAAAGCGAAGAAAAAGAGAAAAATAAAAATAATAAAAATAAAAAGCTAACAAATACTCCCTAAAATACTCCACCAAGACAAAAAAGTATACACTTTCTTCGCGTGAAAGACACGGGTACTACTTTTCTCCCTTGTCAAAGACTGTGGTTCCCTATTTGTTGGAAGGACAATATGTGTAGGATTCAGCGATATCTTGAAAAGTGGTGCCATCATCTAATAGGCTGTCACTCCCTCTGGGGCTGCCAGATTCCTTACCCACCACTCGGTTTTTGAAGCAATCTCCACCAAGTTGGACATTAAAATCAGATGGTTCAGACAGAATTTTCGTTGCTAACTACACGCCTGCCGCCAGACCCAACCTCCTAAGTACTACATACATAGCTTTGACAAGGTGGCTATACCAGACCTTCAGAAGCCGTTCGAGCACGGCAAACACTGGAGGTCTCTCAAACTCCATAGATTTCAAGTCTCCTAGACTCATTGAAAGCGCTCAAAGGTTAGGGTACACTGGGTCCACCAAATTGATGGACTCAATTTCACCCTCTTCACTCAAACCGTCCACATATGGCTTCAATCGTTGGCCATTAACCTTAGATACTTGGCCATCACGTGGATCCCAAATTTCAATCGCACCATGGGGGTATACACGAGTAATAACATAAGGTCCATCCCATCTAGAGTTCAACTTGCCCGGAAACAATTTCAAACGTGAATTGAAGAGCCACACCTTTTGATTAGGCTCAAAGGACTTCCTACGGATATGCTTATCATGGAATGCTTTAGTCCTAGCCTTATAGATTTTAGAGCTCTCATATGCATCATTACGAAGTTCTTTTAATTCATTGAGTTGGAGTTTACGATTCGAACCGGCAATAACCATATCAAAATTAAATTTCTTAATGGCCCACATGGCCCTATGTTCCAACTCTACAGGCAAGTGGCACGCTTTACCGTAAACCAACCAGTAAGGAGACATGCCAATGGGAGTTTTAAAAGCTGTACGGTAGGCCCATAAAGCATCATTAAGCCTAAGCGACCAATCTTTCCGATCCGGCCTAACTGTTTTCTCAAGAATTGATTTAACCTCCCTATTCGAGACCTCTACTTGGCCACTAGTTTGAGGATGATAAGGTGTTGCCACCTTGTGAGTGATAGAATATTTCTTTACTAGCGCCGCAAAGTATTTGTTTAGGAAGTGGGTTCCCTCATCACTTATAATCGCACGTGGGTAGCCAAAGCGACTAAAAATGTTACTTTGCAAGAATTCGACCACAACCTTGTGGTCATTAGTCCGCGTTGCTACCGCTTCCACCCACTTTGAGACATAATCTACTGCCACTAAAATATACTCATTCCCAAAAGAAGTTGGGAATGGTCCCATAAAATCAATTCCCCACCCATCAAAAATTTCTACCACAAGAATATCGGACAAAGGCATCATGTCTTGGTTGGATATGTTGCCAACCTTTTGGCAACGAAGGCATGCCTTGCAAAACTCATGGGCATCCTTAAAAAGTGTGGGCCAATAGAACCCGCATTGCAACACCTTCGCCGAGGTCCTCTTACCGCTAAAATGTCCCCTACACTCAAGAGTATGACAAAAAGTCAATATGCTCTGTTGCTCACTTTCGGGGACACATCGCCGAATCACTTGATCCGAACAATATTTGAACAACTCCGGATCCTCCCAAAAATAATTACCAACCTGCGCAAAGAGTCGGTCCTTGTCTTGCTTGGACCAATGGGAAGGTATGGCGCCAGTGGCATGGGCATTTACAATGTTCGCATACCAAGGGGGTTGACTATGTGACACCGTAAAAAGTTGCTCATCCGGAAAGGAGTCTTTTAAGGGTAAAGGGTCACATGCGGAGTCAATCAAGATCCTCGAGAGGTGGTCGGCTACGGAGTTTTCGAAACCTTTCTTGTCCCGTATTTCTAAGTCGAATTCTTGTAGCAACAAGACCCACCTAATCAACCTAGGTTTCGCGTCCTTCTTTGAAAGCAAGTACCGCAATGCGGCATGGTCAGAGTACACGATAATCTTCGACCTCAAGAGGTAGGACCAAAACTTATCTAACGCAAACACTACCGCGAGCATCTCCTTCTCCGTAGTGGTATAGTTCAATTGAGCATCGGAGAGAGTCTTGCTCGCATAGTAAATGGCGTAACGCACCTTATCCACCCGTTGGCCAAGGACCGCGCCAACCGCATAGTCGGACGCATCACATATGATCTCAAAGGGAAGAGACCAAACAGGGGATTGCATGATCGGGGCGGAATACAACGCAGTACGAAGCTTCACGAAGGCATTCATGCACGCATCATCAAAGACAAACGGGGCATCCTTGGCAAGGAGGTCGCACAAGGGCTTTGAAATTTTGCTAAAGTCTCTGATGAAACGGCAGTAAAACCCTGCATGCCCTAAAAATGAGCGAATTTGCTTGACGGTAGAAGGGGGAGGAAGCTTAGAGATAAGGTCCACTTTAGCTTTATCGACTTCGATCCCCCTTTTAGACAAGACATGACCTAGCACAATTCCCTCTTGAACCATAAAATGGCTCTTCTCCCAACTTAACACCAAATTGGTCTCCAAACAGCGCTTAAGCACCCTCTCAAGATTATGGAGACAACTCTCGAAAGACTTCCCAAAAACCGAGAAGTCGTCCATGAAGACCTTAAGAAAATTCTCCACCATATCGGAGAATATTGCCATCATGCACCGTTGAAAGTTCGCAGGTGCATTGCACAAACCAAAAGGCATACGCCGATAGGCAAAGGTGCCAAATGGACAGGTGAACGTGGTCTTTTCTTGGTCTGCGGGGTCAACGGATACTTGATTATAGCCTGAATAGCCATCAAGAAAACAATAGTAACTCTGGCCCGCCAACCGTTCTAGGATTTGATCCACAAATGGAAGTGGAAAGTGATCCTTCCTAGTCATGGAATTCAACTTCCGGTAATCAATGCACACTCGCCACCTGTGGTCATGCGAGTGGGGACAGATTCACCCTTATCATTTTTCACCACAGTGATGCCTGACTTCTTAGGCACCACCTGCGTGGGACTCACCCATTTACTATCAGAGATGGGGTATATGATACCCGCATCTAACAATTTGACCACCTCATTCATTACCACCTCTTTCATGTTGGGATTTAATCTCCGTTGCATCTCTGGAGATGGTTTGGCATCTTCCTCACAATTTATACGATGCATGCAAAAGGAGGGGTCTATCCCCTTGAGGTCTGCTACCGACCACCCTAAGGCACCCTTGTGCCTCCCAAGCACATCAACAAGCTGACCCTACTGCACGACAGTAAGGTCAGACGCGATAATCGCAAGAAGAGTATCTGTAGGCCCTAAAAAGATATACTTGAGATTGGCCGGGAGTGGCTTCAGCTCAAGCTTCGGAGGGGCCTCTATAAAAGGGAGCGCAGGCTCACGTGACAATGGTGGTAATGGTTCAAACTTGGCTTGCCATGTTGGAGGTGCATGATTAAGCACTGAGTTGACCTCTGTAATGGTTTAACCTAATTCATACTCCTTATGGCCATAATGGGCCAAACATGCCTCTAAAGGGTCCTTAGTGAGAATGTAGGGAAGAGCTTCCTCCACGACATCATCTATGACATCGACTGCGAAACAGTCTTCATCCGTGGAAGGGTACTTGGTGGAATTGTAAATATTAAGCCTAACATTCATGTTTCCAAAAGACACATCCATCACCCCGGCCTTGACATGGATATTAGCATTAGCTGTAGCCAAGAAAGGACGACCAAGTATGATGGTGGTGGATTGCATGGATGCTTGGCCAAGCTCTGTGTCAAGGATGATAAAATCTGTAGGGAAGAGAAATTGGTCAACTTTCACCAATACATCCTCGACAATGCCCCTTGGGATTCTAATGGATCGGTCCGCCAACTGTAAAGTCACCGAGGTGGGTTTCAACTCCCCAAACCCAAACTGCTCATACACAGAGTATGGCATAAGATTAACACTGGCCCCGAGATCCAGAAGTGCCCTTTCTATAATGTGGTCACCTATGACACATGAAATTGTGGGGGTCCCTGGATCGGGCAACCTAGGGGCAGTAGAAGTGTGGAAAACAGAGGAGACACCCTCAGCTAGAAGGACATTTTTTGTAACATTGGTTCGAGTTCTACGCTTTTGAGTGCAAAGGTCCTTAAGAAATTTAGCGTATGAGGGGACTTGCCGAATGGCGTCCAGAAGAGGAAGATTTATCTTGACTTGCTTGAAAGTCTCAATCATATCTTCCATCACAGCAGCTTTCTTAGTATAAGGAGATTTTGAATTAAGAGCCGCTGGAAAAGGGACACGTGGTACACCTGGTGGTACCATGGCGGAACTGGTGGAAGGAGAAGTAGGTGAAGTGGTATCAGTAACAAAAGGAGGCGCATCCTCATCTTCAAGGATCTTGTCCTTTTCCTTAGGCCTAAAAATAGAAGATCGAGCATCTTGCTTTTTCGAAGTGTCATCTGTAGGCCTAGTCTCTACAATTCGGCCCGATCGAAGGGCCACAACTGCTTTAGCTTGCTCCTGGTGATGGTTAGGAGCGTGCTGCTCGTCAACTTGGAATTGACCCCTAGGATTGGAAACTGGTTGGCTAGGTAGCTTACCCTCCTCTCTCTTGCTAAGCGCATTGGCCAATTGGCCGATTTGGGATTCTAACCGCACTATGGATTGAGTATTGGAATTACATTGTTGGCTGGTACTCTCTAATCCCTGCAGTTTTTGGAGCACTGTTTGCATCCCTTGTCACATGGTCTCGTCAAAATTGGGAGACCGTTGAGGTTGGGGCGCCTGAGAAGGAGGAGGTGCTTGTTGGAAGGGCTGTGGTGCCCTTTGGGAAGCCATTTGATTAAATTTGCTTGGGTAATTGGGCTTTGGTTGGTTGAAACCACTTAGGTTGTGCGGTCTCTGTTGCAAAGAGGAGGGACTGCCTTGATTTTGCGTCCTCCAAGAAAAGTTTGGGTGATCTTTCCAACCAGCATTGTATGTGGGAGAAAATGGGTCGTAGCCTGGCCTGGAGAACCCTTGTGCAGCACTAACTTGCTCTTGCACAAACTCTGGATATTGGGAGGCAGAGGGGCAATCAGTGATGTAATGCATGGGACTAGCACAAATCCCACACACCTCCTGAAAAGTGGGTGGATGATGTCCCACAGGGAGAGGATGTTGACCCGAAGTGATTAATTCTTTCAATGTTTTGGTCAAGGCAGCTACTTGATGTGTAAGGTCATTAGAGGGCTGAACCTCATAGACCCCTCTCTGTTTGGAAGAACTAGACGCTGCCCCTCTCGAATGTCTAAGGGAAGATGCACGATGTTGAGAGTTTTCACTAAGGTTTTCGAATAACTTCCATGCATCGTTCACATTCTTATGCAGGAAGGTCCCACCACTAGAAGAATCTACCAGTTGGCGATGTGGTTCCATCAAACCCTGGTAAAAAGATTGAACAAGCTGCCACTTGGGGATAGCATGGTGAGGACACGTCCTAAGAAGGTCATTGAATCTCTCCCAAGATTCATGAAACTGTTCTCCATCGTGTTGGGTAAATCCGGTGATCTCTTGTCTATGAAGGGTTGTCTTACCGATGGAGAAATATTTCTTTAGGAACTCTTCGCACATCTGAGTCCAAGAGGTGATGGAGTTTGCCGGTAAGGAGTTCAACCACTGTTTGGCCTTATCCTTCAACGAGAATGGGAAAAGGAGTAATTTCAATGCATCCTTATCAAAGTCACGAATGCAAATAATTTTGCTCGTTTCCATGAATTGGTTCAAGTGATCATAAGGATCCTCGTTTGGTTTCCCATAAAATGAGGGCAACATCTGTAAAGTGCCTGGCCTTATCTCGTATTGGTTGGCTCTTACCGTGGGCATGACTATGCACGAAGTGGACTCATACTCATTTGGAATAAAACACTCCACCAATGGGGAGCCCTGTTCCCCACCAATTGCTCCTGTTTGGTCGCCCATTACGTCAAAGTTTATATTACGAGCAATTGGGCGTTCACGTTTTGCTTTAAGAGAATTCCTAAAAGATCGAAGGGTTTTCTCAAATTCAGGATCAGTATCAGACGCTGTCTCAGGTGATAACGACCGATATCGACGCATAAATATCCCAAAAACCCTAATTCCACTACCATTTCAGCGATCCAACAATAAAGTAATCGAAAAGAGAACTCACAGTGGGTAAACGAAATCGCTTTGATCTGCCTGGCCACCAATAAATTCAACTTCACAATCCTTGTGATGTTCAAAAACCTGGCAATGCTGAGACTAACAGGAAAGAAAAAAAAATTAAATAAAACAAAGAATTAAACTAAAAACAAATTGAAAATACGCAACCGTGTTTTAACTCCCCGGCAACGGCGCCAAAAATTCACAACTATGTTAAGATTTCCCGAGGTCGTCCAGTTCTGGCTGTGACTTGGTTTGAATTCAAGGGTGAGATAGATACTCGATTGCTATCCTCAAAAAAAAAACTTACATACCATACATTGTATTGAAAATTGCACACAGAAACGTTGATCTTCAAGCCCTCCCATCCAAGGTACATATGATGCTGCGAAACGTGGAGATTGGGTTGAAGATCTGATCACAAGCACCGTCTAGCATTACAAAATGGGAAAATCTGGTCCTGATATGAGTGCACACAATATATGGACGGCTTCCCACATAAGAGAAAGGTGGATGGAATTGGAGATTGAATTGGGAAAGTTCCACAACTAATATGGAAATGGTGATGATGAAGTGTTAGATCCGTTTGTTGGAGATCACTTAGCAGATAAGGGGCACAACCAGAGAAACCCAAACTACATATGTGACGAAATAAGAAGCTATTTTAATCTGCACAAAGGGAGTGATTCGAAAACGGATTGCAAATGGAGTAATTATACAATTGTCCTAGACTACCATGTGGCATGTCCAAGTGGTGCTCCCAACCTATCACTTAGCGGGAAATTTTATGGGTGGCACATGGTCGTCATCCCTTGTTGGGTGGTTGGGAGACAAGGGTTGACCCACTTAGTATGGGTGGCGATAAATTATTGGCACATGTGGCATAGTAATCATCCCTTGAAGATGAGGGCTAAATCTTGTTTTGAACTATGAATACTTCGATTTACCAAAAATCGGGGAGGGATTGATGGCGGTCAGAGAGAACTAAACTATTTTGCCGATATTAAGCTGTAACGATTTGACGGTGGGCTAAACTATTTGGCCGAATCGTATTACTCATAGCCGCTTGTTTTGACACTTGGCCGGTTGTTATTACTCTTGGCCGCTTCTTATTACTCTTGGCCGCTTATTATTGCACTTGGCCGCTTGTTATTGCTCTTCGCCGCGTCTTATTACACTTGGCCGCTTGTTATTACTCTCAGCCGCGTCTTATTACACTTGGCCGCTTCTTATTGCACTTGGCCGTTTCTTATTGCTCTTGGCCGCGTCTTATTACACTTGGCCGCTTGTTATTACTCTCAGCCGCGTCTTATTACACTTGGCCGCTTCTTATTGCTCTTGGCCGCTTCTTATTGCTCCGAACCGCTTGTTATTACTCTTGGCCGCGCTTTATTACACTTAGCCGCTTTTTATTACTCTTGGCCGCTTCTTTGGACACTTCGCCGCGATTTTCTTAAAGCGGGATTAGTATACCCGTCATTTTGGCCGGAGCGTCGGGCTTCTAATCAGGAATTTGGGTTTTGAAGCGGGGCTCTGGGAGTTAGGGGACTGAATTGAGCTTACCAGCTGGCCCACCTCATTTTAAGCCGAAACCCATTTAAAAAATCTCAACAGGAAAAAAAACTTTTAAAGAATCTTTCAATTGACCCAAAATATTTTTCTGGCTCTCTTTTGGAGATTTTATACTTTTACAAGCTTAATAATGTTTTTCTAATTTTTTTTATTTTTATTCAATTTTCTTTTGCGTTAGTTAGTTTTGCGTCAAAGTTTTTTTTATGGATTATTGGATCGTTTCGACTAGAGAAATCGAAGAACTATAAAATTATGACCCAAACTCAAACATTATTATAAAAAAGCCAAGAAAAAGTCTGAAAAGTTTGAATATTGTTTGGCCTTTGTTTGGATTTTTCCCAAAATAACTATTTCTACAACTCATCTCGTCGAGACGAATCAATAGTTAACAAAAATTTGACGCAGACTAACAAATGCAAAAAAAAAAAAAGATGAATAGAGACAAAGAAAATTCCGTTCGGCAGGAAAATAAAAATGTCTGCGATCATTTAATATCTTAACATAGAGATGTGTCCAAGTGACTGTCTAAGCATACACCTCAATCTTTGAGCCCTTCCAATTTCTTGCTTGAATGGAGTCAATGGATCACAAACGGGGCCAAAGGATGCCGCCAAGCACCCCGATGCCAAGTGGGTGCCGAGCGGCATCCGATCGTTCATTTCGGTACAGATCACTCGGACTGAATCTAATCGCATATAAATCTAAACCTTTCATTGCTTGATGAATATTCGAGCAGTCGATCACCGAGATGAACGGTCGGATCGGCTGCTCAGAAGTACTGCTGCCAAGCACAGGCATGTCCAAATCCCAAGGATAGTAGTGTATTATAAAGTAACAATAAGTCTACATTAATTGCCCCCCCCCGGCAAAAAAAAAAAAAAAAAACAATAAATCTACATGCAGCTTTGCAATTATGCAACACATATTCATTTAAAGATAGCCCATCAAGATTTAGTTCCATGAGGGCGTAAAAATAATCCGACAAACTCAAATTGTTTACTCAAAATCGAAGCAAATGTCGTAAGTAATGAATGTAGGTACATTGCACCGTCTTCTTAGCGAAGCATGTTACTATGGCCTCCTCTATTTACCCACTGTTAAGTGCCAACTAACTCGTTTTAATCTCCATTTTATTATAGAATTTAAGTTCATTTTACAGAGTAAAAGGATGCATTTGCAAATCCAAACAACTCTTCAAAAGGAAAATCCCAATTCTTGGAAGGAAGAACTTAATTGTTTGCTTTGCTTTTGGAGTTTGGAAAAATTCTCAGTTGAATAATTGTATAATCAAAAATTAAAAGAAGAGGCACAAAGAAATGATCAAAAGGGTGAAGCATAAATGAACACACAAATACAGGAGAGGATTCGAAGTGAGCAAGAACGAGATTGGCAGCTCCTTTCCCTATATAAATCCAATCGTCTGCATCTTTTCGCTCAAACTCCACCTCCATCCACTGCAAGGATTAAGAAATGCACATTTAAATGCATTATACTCCTAAATGTATACATTCACATATACTAGGTCTTGTTTGCTTACAGATTTCTAAGAATTTACCGTTGGAATTGCAACAAAAGCCAATAACAGTGAGAGCACATCGAGGAATTATGTTTCCTCAAAGTGAACTCTCATGTTACTGACCCAGTTTACAAGAATAAGAACACCAACCAACCGGCGGCCCAAACCAAGAATCACAGATTACTTTTGAATCATGTAGACCTAAAAAAAAAAAACATATGCGAATGAAATCATCACGGATGAATCTCATGGAATCACTTCGTACCACCTTCTTGTGCCTCTCTTATGCTTTAACAATCCTTATAATGTTTAAAGGATTGCCTTTTTCTAGTCTCCTGCCAATTCGGACTAGAAAAAGTGAGGTAAAAAAATAAATTAAAATATTTGCTGCATCACATGCGCCTCAGGCGCAATTCGCATGCTCCGATCCCCTGGCGTATATAAGTTGCGCTCGGGCGCTTCCACATTTACTCTTTTCTTGTAGAGTGTCTCAGGCGCAATTTGAATTGCTACTCGGGAGCACTCAGTTTTTTCTTTTTTGATGTAATGAACCATTGAAATCCATGCCAACATGCTCAAAAGTGCAAAATCTAACTATGAACTCCATAATTTTGGATCAACAAAAAAAAATCCAAAGGTCGTTGGTTCTTGTGTTAGCCCATATTTATTTGTATATGAGACAAATCTTGAACAAAAAATTGGGCCTCAAGGCACTTTCAAAAGGAAACAAGGCACTTTCAAAAGGAAAAAGAACAATTTTATTCCTACATATGACATCCACGGCCGGGCTCATAGATTTCTTGCATTTGAGGGTGTGATCGATCTCCAGAAGCAAAAGCATGGATCAAACCTTCGGCTTCAACGCTGCTCCACCTCGGCTTCTTCAATAAATTCATTGTCGTTCATACATCTACGTAGTTCTTCAACTCCATCCCGCCTCTCAACAATAGCTTGAACAGTACAAAGTACAAAGTATGAAGCTCAAATCGTTGTCATTCATGATGCGTTTTCTTCTTGCTTCCTACTGGTAAAAGCATGATTAGTGTGCGTATGTTCTGTTTTCGGACATCTTGGCTGCATCTTATTACTCCTGGCAGCATGTTTTGACATCTGGCCGCTATTTTTTTAAGAGTGGTTACAGAACACGCGTTTTAGTGTATGATCTGTTTCCGGATATCTTGGCCGCATCTTATTACACTTGGCCGAATCGTATTACTCATAGCTGCTTGTTTTGACACTTGGCCGGTTGTTATTACTCTTGGCCGCTTCTTATTACTATTGGCCGCTTATTATTGCCTCTAGCCGCTTGTTATTGCTCCTAGATGGTAATTATTGCCAGTGGCCGCTTGTTATTGCTCCTAGCCGCTTGTGATTGCTCTTGGCCGCGTCTTATTACACTTGGCCGCTTGTTATTACAATTGGCCGCGTCTTATTACACTTGGCCGCTTCTTATTGCTCTTGGCCACTTCTTATTGCTCCGAACCGCTTGTTATTACTCTTGGCTGCGCTTTATTACACTTGGCCGCTTTTTATTACTCTTGGTCACTTCTTTTGACACTTGGCCGCGATTTTCTTAAAGCGGGATTAGTATACCCGTCATTTTGGCCGGAGCGTTGGGCTTCTAATCAGGAATTTGTGTTTTGAAGCGGGGCTCTAGGAGTTAGGGGACTGAATTGAGCTTATCAGCTGGCCCACCTCATTTTAAGCTGAAACCCATTTAAAAAATCTCTACAGAAAAAAAAAAACTTTTAAAGAATCTTTCAGTTGACCCAAAATATTTTCCTGGCTCTCTTTTGGGGATTTTATACTTTTACAAGATTAATAATTTTTTTCTAATTTTTTTTCTTTTATTCAATTTTCTTTTGCGTTAGTTAGTTTTACGTCAAAGTTTTTTTTATAGATTATTGGATCGTTTCGACTAGAGAAATTGAAGAACCATAAAATTATGACCCAAACTCAAATATTATTTTTAAAAAGCCAAGAAAAAGTCCGAAAAGTCTGAATATTGTCTGGCCTTTTTTTTGGATTTTTCCCAAAATACTTGGGTCATAATTTTCTATTTCTCCGACTCATCTCGTCGTGACGAATCAATAGTTGACAAAAATTTGACGCGAACTAACAAATGCAAAAATAATAAATGAATTGAGACAAAAAGAAAATTTTGTTCGGCAGGAAAATAAAAATGTATATTATCATTTAATATTTTAATATAGAGATGTGTCCAAGTGACTGTCTAAGCATACACCTCAATCTTTGGGCCCTTCCAATTTCTTGCTTGAATGGAGTCAATGGATCACAAACGGGGCCAAAGGTTGCCGCCAAGCACCTCGGTGCCAAATGGGTGCCAAGCGGCATCCAATCGTTCATTTCGGTATAGATCACTCGGACTGAATCAGATCGCATATAAATCTAAACCTTTCATTGCTTGATGAATATTCGAGCAGTCGATCGCCGAGATGAACGGTCGGATCGGCCGCTCAGAAGTACCACTGCCAAGCATAGGCATGTCCAAATCCCAAGGATAGATATGAATTATTAACCAACAGTAAGTCTACATTACCACCCCCCCCCCCCCCCCCCCCCCCCCCCCCCCAAAAAAAAAAATAAAAAAAAAAAAAAAAGAAAGAAAAAAACAATAAGTCTACATGCAGCTTTGCAATTATGCAACACATATTCATTTAAAGATAGTCCATCAAGATTTAGTTCCATGAGGGCGTAAAAATAATCCGACAAAATCAAATTGTTTACTCAAAATCGAAGGAAATGTCATAAGTAATGAATGTAGGTACATTGCACCGTCTTCTTAGCGAAGCATGTTACTATGGCCTCCTCTATTTACCCACTGTTAAGTGTCAACTAACTTGTTTTAATCTCCATTTCATTCTAGAATTTAAGTTCATTTTACAAAGTACAAGGATGCATTTGCAAATCCAAACAACTCTTCAAAAGGAAAATCCCAATTCTTGGAAGAAAGAACTTAATTGTTTGCTTTGCTTTTGGAGTTTGGAAAAATTCTTAGCTGAATTATTGTATAATCAAAAATTAAAAGAAGAGGCACAATGAAATGATCAAAAGGGTGAAGCATAAATGAACACACAAATACTGGAGAGGATTCGGAGTGAGCAAGAACGAGATTGGCAGCTCCTTTCCCTATATAAATCCAATCGTCTACATCTTTTCACTCAAATGCCACCTCCATCCACTGGTGGGATTCAGAAATGCACATCTAAATGCATTATACTCCTAGACGTATACATTCACATATACCAGGTCCTGTTTGCTTGGAGATTTCTAAGAATTTACCGTTGAAATTGCAACAAAAGCCAATAAACAGTGAAAGCACATCATGGAATTATGTTTCATCAAAGTGAATTCTCATGTTACTGACCCAGTTTACAAGAATCACAAATTACTTTCGGATCATGTTGGTCTGTCGTTTTCGCACCAAAAATATAATTTATAAAACCAAGGAATTAACTAGTATTCCGAAGAACAGTTGTTAAGTCCAGGATCGTCCGCAGGGAGTAAAAAGCTGAGTTGCAGTAGTTTCAATTAATTTCTAATTTAATTCAAAAAGTAAAGAGAAGTTGGATTTTGATTTGGATTGATTAAACTAAAACTAAACTAGAAAGCAGATTAAAGGAGTTGTAAACTGATGAGAGATGGGACTAGGGTTTCCGATTCAGTCTCCCTCTGTAACGCAATTGTTTCGAAACCTAGTGTTCATATTCAACATTCAACCAGATTACCGTAGGGTAGCAATTCCTATCGATAATTCCCAAAAAGATAATAAAGATTCGCACTCCATATAGGCTATCTCAACATGGCACAGATCGTCTCATTGGATTTAACCAACGGCACGATCCGTCTCACGTCGTATAGTCTATCTCAAAACCTATCCTGAAATATTAAAAATCATTGTATGACAGTGCTTGAAACCATGGATACAAACACATTCGAATGTCAGAAAAATATCAAACTTCATAAAAAGTTATGAATCGATCAAGTCACACAATCAAGTTGAACATAAAACCCTAGAATCAGACAACTATGCTACTTGGAGAGACCTCCTCATTACCCTAGCCGAGTAGATTAGCCGTTCATGGAGTGAGAACAAATAATCATGTAAGAACAAAACTCCATTGAACAACAAACTGAAAGCTTTCTAATAAATAGTAAAAGAATAAAACCCAAAGCTCCTGTGTCGGTTTGGCCGTGATTCGCGAGGCGTGGTGATTGCTGCCCAGTTCTCTATTTTCGCGTGATGAAAAAGTATCCTGATGGCCACCACCGTTCTCCCGTTTCTGCCGTGGGAAAATATGATATATTGGCAGCCCCCGCTGTTTCCGTTTCTGCGTGACAATCGGATCCCCAAGCAAAAACCCTTGCAGCCCTTTTATAAGTGCTGAAAATAATCTTCATGAGAAAGGAGGCGCCGACCTTTTTAATTACTGGCCCATCATTATGCACATAATTATTCATCTTGTAGGAATTTTATTGGGTGCTTCTCTCTTTCCATCCATTATAAGCTTGGTCCAACTTGTTGATTTTTGATCGGCAAGGATAACATTCTCTAAGCATGACATCGAGCTCGCTTTGCATCGTTAATTATTTTTATATCGATTTAGCTTCAAATATTATCCAACGGCTCCGTAGGTTCTGAAATAAATAAAAACGAGTATCAAACTCTAAATAATATAATAAACGGACATAACAAGAGTAAATTAAGGGGCGTAAATAGGCACATTTATGCACCTATCACATCCCCCAACTTACACTTTGCTAGTCCCTAGCAAAGAAATCAAAAAATAAATAAAATAAAGAAACTAACTAAAGGATAGATCTTTTAAACCCCCGGGTGGCCCCGGTAGGACGAGTGAAGTCTCGTGAGGGTTTTCAGCAGTGATCACCCACAAAACACCGCGGATTCCTTTACTTGGAACCCAAAAACCTGCAATGCAACTCATTGCAACACCAATACCAAGAATATAACATATGCAATAATAGTTCTAGACGCTATCAAAACATAGAAATAAATCATGGCACCCAAACTTAGTGTGTGTGAGCAAAGACCTCGACTACAAGTGAACCACAACCGAGCACCCTCTCCGGACCGAGTCTCGACTTCAATTCTCACCATGTCATGCACTCAACAAAAGAAAACGCTCGAAACAAGGTGCATTTAATAAACTCTCAACGTGTGCGGATGGAAGTTATGCAATAAAGAACCAAAGTATCCTGCACACTTAGACGCGAAAAGAAAGCTTTTTAAAGTGGACACAAGATCTCATGAATGGAATGCCAAGTATTAAAGACTATATCTATCCATCGATCACAACCCATTACCCCTAAGATCAAGTAGGACTTTTATTTTGGTTATATCATTGGGTAAGGAAAAGTGCTTCAAAAGTTAGGACAAATCATAAGCAAGTGTCCGAGAATAGGCCAAAACAACATAGGGCAAGTAATAATGTGCGCGCCCTCTCATCATTCTTTTCAACTCCGCCTTATCTCTCTTATTATTCACCATTCACACAATTCCACAATGAAGTTCACACGTTTCTTTCTTCAAACAAATGCATAGGTGTCTTCCCCTTTTTCATTCAAGTTCTATTTTTTTTTCTTTTGCAATTTTTTCACTGTTTTTAACAATGGGGAAGAACACACCACAATTCAAGCAAATCTTTCTCAAATACACTTTCTCCACTCTCTTTAAAAATTAACCTTCACATGATTAACTTGCCATTCTCAAGACACAATATGGTTGGTGAAGCTTAACAAGAAAAAGGCTCATGCAAGAGGCACAACGTGGCTTGCAAGGGATAAGTGTTTAAGAAAAAGAAAAGAACCGGCTCAAAGCACAAAAATGGCCTACTATCATCTCCTAGGGGCAATACAACCATGTAACTTTCCATTCCCAAAAGATGAAATATTACGCATGCATTAAGTCCCAATACTTGATGACAAAGATAATGAGATCGACAACGATTAAGCTTCTTCTTTTTTACGACAAACAAAGAGTTTAAATAACACCACTCCAAAGGAAGGTAAGGCACTAAAGCTCACATGGGTATAAGTCTCCACTAATCTAGCCATTGAAAGCACTCAAGTTACAACTCACAAGTAGTCAAAGTCCAAGAAACGTGCAGTGCAAAGATGCTAAGAGCGTATGCCAAGATAAATTCCTATTGCCAAGCTAGCAAAAAGAACTACCATGCTACATAAGTATTCAAGTAATGCTCATAGATTTTCAGCACAAGCAACCAACAAGTAAATATTGCAATCTCCAAGTCTCAAGTAGAAAGGATCTAACAAGTATTTTTTTTTTTTAAAAAAACTCTATAGACAAAAAGCAAGCGATCCATCCCCCAACTAATAATGGCACTGTCCTCAGTGACGGCTCAGCCATAGAAAAATAAAAGACAAGCCAGAGAAAGAAAGGAGAGATATCACCTCACGTAGGAGCAACAAAAATCAAGGCAAAAGAAAATGTGGGAGTCATCCCCCAACTTGTAGCGTAAACCTGCGCTTCGTTAGTCCCACAACACAAAATATAGAGAATAAAACAAAATAAAACAAAAGACACAAAGCGAAGAAAAAGAGAAAAATAAAAATAATAAAAATAAAAATAAAATGCTAACAAATACTCCCTAAAATACTCCACCAAGACAAAAAAGTATACACTTTCTTCGCGTGAAAGACACGGGTACTACTTTTCTCCCTTGTCAAAGACTGTGGTTCCCTATTTGTTGGAAGGACAATATGTGTAGGATTCAGCGATATCTTGAAAAGTGGTGCCATCATCTAATAGGCTGTCACTCCCTCTGGGGCTGCCAGATTCCTTACCCACCACTCGGTTTATGAAGCAATCTCCACCAAGTTGGACATTAAAATCAGATGGTTCAGACAGAATTTTCGTTGCTAACTACACGCCTGCCACCAGACCCATCCTCCTAAGTACTACATGCATAGCTTTGACAAGGTGGCTATACCAGACCTTCAGAAGCCGTTCGTGCACGGCAAACACTGGAGGTCTTTCAAACTCCATAGATTTCAAGTCTCCTAGACTCATTGAAAGCGCTCAAAGGTTAGGGTACACTGGGTCCACCAAATTGATGGACTCAATTTCACCCTCTTCACTCAAACCGTCCACATATGGCTTCAATCGTTGGCCATTAACCTTAGATATTTGGCCATCACGTGGATCCCAAATTTCAATCGCACCATGGGGGTATACACGAGTAATAACATAAGGTCCATCCCATCTAGAGTTCAACTTGCCCGGAAACAATTTCAAACGTGAATTGAAGAGCCACACCTTTTGATTAGGCTCAAAGGACTTCCTACGGATATGCTTATCATGGAATGCATTAGTCCTAGCCTTATAGATTTTAGAGCTCTCATATGCATCATTACGAAGTTCTTTTAATTCATTGAGTTGGAGTTTACGATTCGAACCGGCAATAACCATATCAAAATTAAATTTCTTAATGGCCCACATGGCCCTATGTTCCAACTCTACAGGCAAGTGGCACGCTTTACCGTAAACCAACCGGTAAGGAGACATGCCAATGGGAGTTTTAAAAGCTGTACGGTAGGCCCATAAAGCATCATTAAGCCTAAGCGACCAATCTTTCCGATCCGGCCTAACTGTTTTCTCAAGAATTGATTTAACCTCCCTATTCGAGACCTCTACTTGGCCACTAGTTTGAGGATGATAAGGTGTTGCCACCTTGTGAGTGATAGAATATTTCTTTACTAGCGCCGCAAAGTATTTGTTTAGGAAGTGGGTTCCCTCATCACTTATAATCGCACGTGGGTAGCCAAAGCGACTAAAAATGTTACTTTGCAAGAATTCGACCACAACCTTGTGGTCATTAGTCCGCGTTGCTACCGCTTCCACCCACTTTGAGACATAATCTACTGCCACTAAAATATACTCATTCCCAAAAGAAGTTGGGAATGGTCCCATAAAATCAATTCCCCACACATCAAAAATTTCTACCACAAGAATATCGGACAAAGGCATCATGTCTTGGTTGGATATGTTGCCAACCTTTTGGCAACGAAGGCATGCCTTGCAAAACTCATGGGCATCCTTAAAAAGTGTGGGCCAATAGAACCCGCATTGCAAGACCTTCGCCGAGGTCCTCTTACCGCTAAAATGTCCCCCACACTCAAGAGTATGACAAAAAGTCAATATGCTCTGTTGCTCACTTTCGGGGACACATCGCCGAATCACTTGATCCGAACAATATTTGAACAACTCCGGATCCTCCCAAAAATAATTACCAACCTGCGCAAAGAATCGGTCCTTGTCTTGCTTGGACCAATGGGAAGGTATGGCGCTAGTGGCATGGTAATTTACAATGTTCGCATACCAAGGGGGTTGACTATGTGACACCGTAAAAAGTTGCTCATCTGGAAAGGAGTCTTTTAAGGGTAAAGGGTCACATGCGGAGTCAATCAAGATCCTCGAGAGGTGGTCGGCTACGGAGTTTTCGAAACCTTTCTTGTCCCGGATTTCTAAGTCGAATTCTTGTAGCAACAAGACCCACCTAATCAACCTAGGTTTCACGTCCTTCTTTGAAAGCAAGTACCGCAACGCGGCATGGTCAGAGTACACGATAATCTTCGACCTCAAGAGGTAGGACCAAAACTTATCTAACGAAAACACTACCGCGAGCATCTCCTTCTCCGTAGTGGTATAGTTCAATTGAGCATCGGAGAGAGTCTTGCTCGCATAGTAAATGGCGTAAGGCAACTTATCCACCCGTTGGCCAAGGACCGCGCCAACCGCATAGTCGGACGCATCACACATGATCTCAAAGGGAAGAGACCAAACAGGGGATTGCATGATCGGGGCGGAAGACAACGCAGTACGAAGCTTCACGAAGGCATTCATGCACGCATCATCAAAGACAAACGGGGCATCCTTGGCAAGGAGGTCGCACAAGGGCTTTGAAATTTTGCTAAAGTCTCTGATGAAACGGCGGTAAAACCCTGCATGCCCTAAAAATGGGCGAATTTGCTTGACGGTAGAAGGGGGAGGAAGCTTAGAGATAAGGTCCACTTTAGCTTTATCGACTTCGATCCCCCTTTTAGACACGACATGACCTAGCACAATTCCCTCTTGAACCATAAAATGGCTCTTCTCCCAACTTAACACCAAATTGGTCTCCAAACAGCGCTTAAGCACCCTCTCAAGATTATGGAGACAACTCTCGAAAGACTTCCCAAAAACCGAGAAGTCGTCCATGAAGACCTCAAGAAAATTCTCCACCATATCGGAGAATATTGCCATCATGCACCGTTGAAAGGTCGCAGGTGCATTGCACAAACCAAAAGGCATACGCCGATAGGCAAAGGTGCCAAATGGACAGGTGAACGTGGTCTTTTCTTGGTCTGCGTGGTCAATGGATACTTGATTATAGCCTGAATAGCCATCAAGAAAACAATAGTTACTCTGGCCCGCCAACCATTCTAGGATTTGATCCACAAATGGAAGTGGAAAGTGATCCTTCTTAGTCATGGAATTCAACTTCCGGTAATCAATGCACACTCGCCACCTGTGGTCATGCGAGTGGGGACAGATTCACCCTTATCATTTTTCACCACAGTGATGCCTGACTTCTTAGGCACCACCTGCGTGGGACTCACCCATTTACTATCAGAGATGGGGTATATATGATACCCGCATCTAACAATTTGACCACCTCCTTCATTACCACCTCTTTCATGTGGGGATTTAATCTCCGTTGCATCTCTGGAGATGGTTTGGCATCTTCCTCACAATTTATACGATGCATGCAAACGGAGGGGTCTATCCCCTTGAGGTCCGCTACCGACCACCCTAAGGCACCCTTGTGCCTCCCAAGCACATCAACAAGCTGACCCTCCTGCACGACGGTAAGGTCAGACGCGATAATCGCAGGAAGAGTATCTATAGGCCCTAAAAAGATATACTTGAGATTGGCCGGGAGTGGCTTCAGCTCAAGCTTCGGAGGGGCCTCTATAGAAGGGAGCGCAGGCTCACGTGACAATGGTGGTAATGGTTCAAACTTGGCTTGCCATGTTGGAGGTGCATGATTAAGCACTGAGTTGACCGCTGTAATGGTTTAACCTAATTCATACTCCTTATGGCCATAATGGGCCAAACATGCCTCTAAAGGGTCCTTAGTGAGAATGTAGGGAAGCGCTTCCTCCACGACATCATCTATGACATCGACTGCGAAACAGTCTTCGTCCGTGGAAGGGTACTTGGTGGAATTGTAAATATTAAGCCTAACATTCATGTTTCCAAAAGACACATCCATCACCCCGGCCTTGACATGGATATTAGCATTAGCTGTAGCCAAGAAAGGACGACCAAGTATGATGGTGGTGGATTGCATGGATGCTTGGCCAAGCTCTGTGTCAAGGATGATAAAATCTGCATGGAAGAGAAATTGGTCAACTTTCACCAATACATCCTCGACAATGCCCCTTGGGATTCTAATGGATCGGTCCGCCAACTGTAAAGTCACCGAGGTGGGTTTCAACTCCCCAAACCCAAACTGCTCATACACAGAGTATGGCATAAGATTAACACTGGCCCCGAGATCCAGAAGTGCCCTTTCTATAATATGGTCACCTATGACACATGAAATTGTGGGGGTCCCTGGATCGGGCAACTTAGGGGCAGTAGAAGTGTGGAAAACAGAGGAGACACCCTCAGCTAGAAGGACATTTTTTGTAACATTGGTTCGAGTTCTACGCTTTTGAGTGCAAAGGTCCTTAAGAAATTTAGCGTATGAGGGGACTTGCCGAATGGCGTCCAGAAGAGGAAGATTTATCTTGACTTGCTTGAAAGTCTCAATCATATCTTCCATCACAGCAGCTTTCTTAGTATAAGGAGATTGTGAATTAAGAGCCGCTGGAAAAGGGACACGTGGTACACCTGGTGGTACCATGGCGGAACTGGTGGAAGGAGAAGTAGGTGAAGTGGTATCAGTAACAAAAGGAGGCGCATCCTCCTCTTCAAGGATCTTGTCCTTTTCCTTAGGCCTAAAAACAGAAGATCGAGCATCTTGCTTTTTCGAAGTGTCATCTGTAGGCCTAGTCTCTACAATTCGGCCCGATCGAAGGGCCACAACTGCTTTAGCTTGCTCCTGGTGATGGTTAGGAGCGTGCTGCTCGTCAACTTGGAATTGACCCCTAGGATTGGAAACTGGTTGGCTAGGTAGCTTACCCTCCTCTCTCTTGCTAAGCGCATTGGCCAATTGGCCGATTTGGGATTCTAACCGCACTATGGATTGAGTATTGGAATTACATTGTTGGCTGGTACTCTCTAATCCCTACAGTTTTTGGAGCACTGTTTGCATCCCTTGTCACATGGTCTCGTCAAAATTGGGAGACCGTTGAGGCTGGGGCGCCTGAGAAGGAGGAGGTGCTTGTTGGAAGGGCTGTGGTGCCCTTTGGGAAGCCATTTGATTAAATTTGCTTGGGTAATTGGGCTTTGGTTGGTTGAAACCACTTAGGTTGTGCGGTCTCTGTTGCAAAGAGGAGGGACTGCCTTGATTTTGCGTCCTCCAAGAAAAGTTTGGGTGATCTTTCCAACCAGCATTGTATGTGGGAGAAAATGGGTCGTAGCCTGGCCTGGAGAACCCTTGTGCAGCACTAACTTGCTCTTGCACAAACTCTGGATATTGGGAGGCAGAGGGGCAATCAGTGATGTAATGCATGGGACTAGCACAAATCCCACACACCTCCTGAAAAGTGGGTGGATGATGTCCCACAGGGAGAGGATGTTGACCCGAAGTGATTAATTCTTTCAATGTTTTGGTCAAGGCAGCTACTTGATGTGTAAGGTCATTAGAGGGCTGAACCTCATAGACCCCTCTCTGTTTGGAAGAACTAGACGCTGCCCCTCTCGAATGTCTAAGGGAAGATGCACGATGTTGAGAGTTTTCACTAAGGTTTTCGAATAACTTCCATGCATCGTTCACATTCTTATGCAGGAAGGTCCCACCACTAGAAGAATCTACCAGTTGGCGATGTGGTTCCATCAAACCCTGGTAAAAAGATTGAACAAGCTGCCACTTGGGGATAGCATGGTGAGGACACGTCCTAAGAAGGTCATTGAATCTCTCCCAAGATTCATGAAACTGTTCTCCATCGTGTTGGGTAAATCCGGTGATCTCTTGTCTATGAAGGGTTGTCTTACCGATGGAGAAATATTTCTTTAGGAACTCTTCGCACATCTGAGTCCAAGAGGTGATGGAGTTTGCCGGTAAGGAGTTCAACCACTGTTTGGCCTTATCCTTCAACGAGAATGGGAAAAGGAGTAATTTCAATGCATCCTTATCAAAGTCACGAATGCAAATAATTTTGCTCGTTTCCATGAATTGGTTCAAGTGATCATAAGGATCCTCGTTTGGTTTCCCATAAAATGAGGGCAACATCTGTAAAGTGCCTGGCCTTATCTCGTATTGGTTGGCTCTTACCGTGGGCATGACTATGCACGAAGTGGACTCATACTCATTTGGAATAAAATACTCCACCAATGGGGAGCCCTGTTCCCCACCAATTGCTCCTGTTTGGTTGCCCATTACGTCAAAGTTTATATTACGAGCAATTGGGCGTTCACGTTTTGCTTTAAGAGAATTCCTAAAAGATCGAAGGGTTTTCTCAAATTCAGGATCAGTATCAGACGCTGTCTCAGGTGATAACGACCGATATCGACGCATAAATATCCCAAAAACCCTAATTCCACTACCATTTCAGCGATCCAACAATAAAGTAATCGAAAAGAGAACTCACAGTGGGTAAACGAAATCGCTTTGATCTGCCTGGCCACCAATAAATTCAACTTCACAATCCTTGTGATGTTCAAAAACCTGGCAATGCTGAAACAGACTAACAGGAAAGAAAAAAAAATTAAATAAAACAAAGAATTAAACTAAAAACAAATTGAAAATACGCAACCGTGTTTTAACTCCCCGGCAACGGCGCCAAAAATTCACAGCTATGTTAAGATTTCCCGAGGTCGTCCAGTTCTGGCTGTGACTTGGTTTGAATTCAAGGGTGAGATAGATACTCGATTGCTATCCTCAAAAAAAAAACTTACATAGCATACATTGTAATTAAAATTGCACACAGAAACGTTGATCTTCAAGCCCTCCCATCCAAGGTACATATGATTCTGCGAAACGTGGAGATTGGGTTGGAGATCTGATCACAAGCACCGTCTAGCATTACAAAATGGGAAAATCTGGTCCTGATATGAGTGCACACAATATATGGACGGCTTCCCACATAAGAGAAAGGTGGATGGAATTGGAGATTGAATTGGGAAAGTTCCACAACTAATATGGAAATGGTGATGATGAAGTGTTAGATCCGTTTGTTGGAGATCACTTAGCAGATAAGGGGCACAACCAGAGAAACCCAAACTACATATGTGACGAAATAAGAAGCTATTTTAATTTGCACAAAGGGAGTGATTCGAAAACGGATTGCAAATGGAGTAATTATACAATTGTCCTAGACTACCATGTGGCATGTCCAAGTGGTGCTCCCAACCTATCACTTAGCGGGAAATTTTATGGGTGGCACATGGTCGTCATCCCTTGTTGGGTGGTTGGGGGACAAGGGTTGACCCACTTAGTATGGGTGGCGATAAATTATTGGCACATGTGGCATAGTCATCATCCCTTGCAGATGAGGGCTAAATCTTGTTTTGAACTATGAATACTTCGATTTACAAAAAATCGTGGAGGGATTGATGGCGGTCAGAGAGAACTAAACTATTTTGCCGATATTAAGCTGTAACGATTTGACGGTGGGCTAAACTATTTGGCCGAATCGTATTACTCATAGCCGCTTGTTTTGACACTTGGCCGGTTGTTATTACTCTTGGCCGCTTCTTATTACTCTTGGCCGCTTATTATTGCACTTGGCCGCTTGTTATTGCTCTTGGCCGCGTCTTATTACACTTGGCCGCTTGTTATTACTCTCAGCCGCGTCTTATTACACTTGGCCGCTTCTTATTGCTCTTGGCCGCTTCTTATTGCACTTGGCCGCTTCTTATTACACTTGGCCGCTTGTTATTACTCTCAGCCGCGTCTTATTACACTTGGCCGCTTCTTATTGCTCTTGGCCGCTTCTTATTGCTCCGAACCGCTTGTTATTACTCTTGGCCGCGCTTTATTACACTTAGCCGCTTTTTATTACTCTTGGCCGCTTCTTTGGACACTTCGCCGCGATTTTCTTAAAGCGGGATTAGTATACCCGTCATTTTGGCCGGAGCGTCGGGCTTCTAATCAGGAATTTGGGTTTTGAAGCGGGGCTCTGGGAGTTATGGGACTGAATTGACCTTACCAGTTGGCCCACCTCATTTTAAGCCGAAACCCATTTAAAAAATCTCAACAGGAAAAAAAACTTTTAAAGAATCTTTCAATTGACCCAAAATATTTTTCTGGCTCTCTTTTGGAGATTTTATACTTTTACAAGCTTAATAATGTTTTTGTAATTTTTTTTATTTTTATTCAATTTTCTTTTGCGTTAGTTAGTTTTGCGTCAAAGTTTTTTTTATGGATTATTGGATCGTTTCGACTAGAGAAATCGAAGAACTATAAAATTATGACCCAAACTCAAACATTATTATAAAAAAGCCAAGAAAAAGTCTAAAAAGTTTGAATATTGTTTGGCCTTTGTTTGGATTTTTCCCAAAATAACTATTTCTACGACTCATCTCGTCGAGACGAATCAATAGTTAACAAAAATTTGACGCAGACTAACAAATGCAAAAAAAAAAAGATGAATAGAGACAAAGAAAATTCCGTTCGGCAGGAAAATAAAAATGTCTGCGATCATTTAATATCTTAACATAGAGATGTGTCCAAGTGACTGTCTAAGCATACACCTCAATCTTTGAGCCCTTCCAATTTCTTGCTTGAATGGAGTCAATGGATCACAAACGGGGCCAAAGGATGCAGCCAAGCACCCCGATGCCAAGTGGGTGCCGAGCGGCATCCGATCGTTCATTTCGGTACAGATCACTCGGACTGAATCTAATCGCATATAAATCTAAACCTTTCATTGCTTGATGAATATTCGAGCAGTCGATCACCGAGATGAACGGTCGGATCGGCTGCTCAGAAGTACTGCTGCCAAGCACAGGCATGTCCAAATCCCAAGGATAGTAGTGTATTATTAACTAACAATAAGTCTACATTAATTGCCCCCCCCCCCCCCGGCAAAAAAAAAAAAAAAAACAATAAATCTACATGCAGCTTTGCAATTATGCAACACATATTCATTTAAAGATAGCCCATCAAGATTTAGTTCCATGAGGGCGTAAAAATAATCCGACAAACTCAAATTGTTTACTCAAAATCGAAGCAAATGTCATAAGTAATGAATGTAGGTACATTGCACCGTCTTCTTAGCGAAGCATGTTACTATGGCCTCCTCTATTTACCCACTGTTAAGTGCCAACTAACTCGTTTTAATCTCCATTTTATTATAGAATTTAAGTTCATTTTACAGAGTGAAAGGATGCATTTGCAAATCCAAACAACTCTTCAAAAGGAAAATCCCAATTCTTGGAAGGAAGAACTTAATTGTTTGCTTTGCTTTTGGAGTTTGGAAAAATTCTCAGTCGAATAATTGTATAATCAAAAATTAAAAGAAGAGGCACAAAGAAATGATCAAAAGGGTGAAGCATAAATGAACACACAAATACAGGAGAGGATTCGAAGTGAGCAAGAACGAGATTGGCAGCTCCTTTCCCTATATAAATCCAATCGTCTGCATCTTTTCGCTCAAATTCCACCTCCATCCACTGCAAGGATTCAGAAATGCACATCTAAATGCATTATACTCCTAAATGTATACATTCACATATACTAGGTCCTGTTTGCTTACAGATTTCTAAAAATTTACCGTTGGAATTGCAACAAAAGCCAATAACAGTGAGAGCACATCGAGGAATTATGTTTCCTCAAAGTGAACTCTCATGTTACTGACCCAGTTTACAAGAATAAGAACACCAACCAACCGGCGGCCCAAACCAAGAATCACAGATTACTTTTGAATCATGTAAACCTAAAAAAAAAAAACATATGCGAATGAAATCATCACGGATGAATCTCATGGAATCACTTCGTACCACCTTCTTGTGCCTCTCTTATGCTTTAACAATCCTTATAATGTTTAAAGGATTGCCTTTTTCTAGTCTCCTGCCAATTCGGACTAGAAAAAGTGAGGTAAAAAAATAACTTAAAATATTTGCTGCATCACATGCGCCTCAGGCGCAATTCGCGTGCTCCGATCCCCAAGCGTATATAAGTTGCGCTCGTGCGCTTCCACATTTACTCTTTTCTTGTAGAGTGTCTCAGGCGCAATTTGAATTGCTACTCGGGAGCACTCAGTTTTTTCTTTTTTGATGTAATGAACCATTGAAATCCATGCCAACATGCTCAAAAGTGCAAAATCTAACTATGAACTCCATAATTTTGGATCAACAAAAAAAAAATCCAAAGGTCGTTGGTTCTTGTGTTAGCCCATATTTATTTGTATATGAGACAAATCTTGAAAAAAAAATTGGGCCTCAAGGCACTTTCAAAAGGAAAAAGAACAATTTTATTCCTACATATGACATCCACGGCCGGGCTCATAGATTTCTTGCATTTGAGGGTGTGATCGATCTCCAGAAGCAAAAGCATGGATCAAACCTTCGGCTTCAACGCTGCTCCACCTCGGCTTCTTCAATAAATTCATTGTCGTTCATACATCTACGTAGTTCTTCAACTCCATCCCGCCTCTCAACAATAGCTTGAACAGTACAAAGTACAAAGTATGAAGCTCAAATCGTTGTCATTCATGATGCGTTTTCTTCTTGCTTCCTACTGGTAAAAGCATGATTAGTGTGCGTATGTTCTGTTTTCGGACATCTTGGCTGCATCTTATTACTCCTGGCAGCATGTTTTGACATCTGGCCGCTATTTTTTTAAGAGTGGTTACAGAACACGCGTTTTAGTGTATGATCTGTTTCCGGATATCTTGGCCGCATCTTATTACACTTGGCCGAATCGTATTACTCATAGCTGCTTGTTTTGACACTTGGCCGGTTGTTATTACTCTTGGCCGCTTCTTATTACTATTGGCCGCTTATTATTGCCTCTAGCCGCTTGTTATTGCTCCTAGATGGTAATTATTGCCAGTGGCCGCTTGTTATTGCTCCTAGCCGCTTGTGATTGCTCTTGGCCGCGTCTTATTACACTTGGCCGCTTGTTATTACAATTGGCCGCGTCTTATTACACTTGGCCGCTTCTTATTGCTCTTGGCCACTTCTTATTGCTCCGAACCGCTTGTTATTACTCTTGGCTGCGCTTTATTACACTTGGCCGCTTTTTATTACTCTTGGTCACTTCTTTTGACACTTGGCCGCGATTTTCTTAAAGCGGGATTAGTATACCCGTCATTTTGGCCGGAGCGTTGGGCTTCTAATCAGGAATTTGTGTTTTGAAGCGGGGCTCTAGGAGTTAGGGGACTGAATTGAGCTTATCAGCTGGCTCACCTCATTTTAAGCTGAAACCCATTTAAAAAATCTCTACAGAAAAAAAAAACTTTTAAAGAATCTTTCAGTTGACCCAACATATTTTCCTGGCTCTCTTTTGGGGATTTTATACTTTTACAAGATTAATAATTTTTTTCTAATTTTTTTTCTTTTATTCAATTTTCTTTTGCGTTAGTTAGTTTTACGTCAAAGTTTTTTTTATGGATTATTGGATCGTTTCGACTAGAGAAATTGAAGAACCATAAAATTATGACCCAAACTCAAATATTATTTTTAAAAAGCCAAGAAAAAGTCCGAAAAGTCTGAATATTGTCTGGCCTTTTTTTTGGATTTTTCCCAAAATACTTGGGTCATAATTTTCTATTCCTCCGACTCATCTTGTCGTGACGAATCAATAGTTGACAAAAATTTGACGCGAACTAACAAATGCAAAAATAATAAATGAATTGAGACAAAAAGAAAATTCCGTTCGGCAGGAAAATAAAAATGTATATTATCATTTAATAATTTAATATAGAGATGTGTCCAAGTGACTGTCTAAGCATACACCTCAATCTTTGGGCCCTTCCAATTTCTTGCTTGAATGGAGTCAATGGATCACAAACGGGGCCAAAGGTTGCCGCCAAGCACCTCGGTGCCAAATGGGTGCCAAGCGGCATCCAATCGTTCATTTCGGTATAGATCACTCGGACTGAATCTGATCGCATATAAATCTAAACCTTTCATTGCTTGATGAATATTCGAGCAGTCGATCGCCGAGATGAACGGTCGGATCGGCCGCTCAGAAGTACCACTGCCAAGCATAGGCATGTCCAAATCCCAAGGATAGATATGAATTATTAACCAACAATAAGTCTACATTACACCCCCCACACAAAAAAAAAAAAAAAAGAAAGAAAAAAAAAATAAGTCTACATGCAGCTTTGCAATTATGCAACACATATTCATTTAAAGATAGTCCATCAAGATTTAGTTCCATGAGGGCGTAAAAATAATTCGACAAAATCAAATTGTTTACTCAAAATCGAAGGAAATGTCATAAGTAATGAATGTAGGTACATTGCACCGTCTTCTTAGCGAAGCATGTTACTATGGCCTCCTCTATTTACCCACTGTTAAGTGTCAACTAACTTGTTTTAATCTCCATTTCATTCTAGAATTTAAGTTCATTTTACAAAGTACAAGGATGCATTTGCAAATCCAAACAACTCTTCAAAAGGAAAATCCCAATTCTTGGAAGAAAGAACTTAATTGTTTGCTTTGCTTTTGGAGTTTGGAAAAATTCTTAGCTGAATTATTGTATAATCAAAAATTAAAAGAAGTGGCACAATGAAATGATCAAAAGGGTGAAGCATAAATGAACACACAAATACTGGAGAGGATTCGGAGTGAGCAAGAACGAGATTGGCAGCTCCTTTCCCTATATAAATCCAATCGTCTACATCTTTTCACTCAAATGCCACCTCCATCCATTGGTGGGATTCAGAAATGCACATCTAAATGCATTATACTCCTAGACGTATACATTCACATATACCAGGTCCTGTTTGCTTGGAGATTTCTAAGAATTTACCGTTGCAATTGCAACAAAAGCCAATAACAGTGAAAGCACATCATGGAATTATGTTTCATCAAAGTGAACTCTCATGTTACTGACCCAGTTTACAAGAATAAGTACACCAACCAACCGGCGGCCCAAACCAAGAATCACAGATTACTTTTGGATCATGTTGGTCCGTCGTTTTCGCACCAAAAATATAATTTATAAAACCAAGGAATTAACTAGTATTCCGAAGAACAGTTGTTAAGTCCAGGATCGTCCGCAGGGAGTAAAAAGCTGAGTTGCAGTAGTTTCAATTAATTTCTAATTTAATTCAGAAAGTAAAGAGAAATTGGATTTTGATTTGGATTGATTAAACTAAAGCTAAACTAGAAAGCAGATTAAAGGAGTTGTAAACTGATGAGAGATGGGACTAGGGTTTCCGATTCAGTCTCCCTCTGTAACGCAATTGTTTCGAAACCTAGTGTTCATATTCAACATTCAACCAGATTACCGTAGGGTAGCAATTCCTATCGATAATTCCCAAAAAGATAATCAAGATTCGCACTCCATATAGGCTATCTCAACATGGCACAGATCGTCTCATTGGATTTAACCAACGGCACGATCCGTCTCACGTCGTATAGTCTATCTCAAAACCTATCCTGAAATATTAAAAATCATTGTATGACAGTGCTTGAAACCATGGATACAAACACATTCGAATGTCAGAAAAATATCAAACTTCATAAAAAGTTATGAATCGATCAAGTCACACAATCAAGTTGAACATAAAACCCTAGAATCAGACAACTATGCTACTTGGAGAGACCTCCTCATTACCCTAGCCGAGTAGATTAGCCGTTCATGGAGTGAGAACAAATAATCATGTAAGAACAAAACTCCATTGAACAACAAACTGAAAGCTTTCTAATAAATAGTAAAAGAATAAAACCCAAAGCTCCTGTGTCGGTTTGGCCGTGATTCGCGAGGCGTGGTGATTGCTGCCCAGTTCTCTATTTTCGCGTGATGAAAAAGTATCCTGATGGCCACCACCGTTCTCCCGTTTCTGCCGTGGGAAAATATGATATATTGGCAGCCCCCGCTGTTTCCGTTTCTGCGTGACAATCGGATCCCCAAGCAAAAACCCTTGCAGTCCTTTTATAAGTGCTGAAAATAATCTTCATGAGAAAGGAGGCGCCGACCTTTTTAATTACTGGCCCATCATTATGCACATAATTATTCATCTTGTAGGAATTTTATTGGGTGCTTCTCTCTTTCCATCCATTATAAGCTTGGTCCAACTTGTTGATTTTTGATCGGCAAGGATAACATTCTCTAAGCATGACATCGAGCTCGCTTTGCATCGTTAATTATTTTTATATCGATTTAGCTTCAAATATTATCCAACGGCTCCGTAGGTTCTGAAATAAATAAAAACGAGTATCAAACTCTAAATAATATAATAAACGGACATAACAAGAGTAAATTAAGGGGCGTAAATAGGCACATTTATGCACCTATCACATCTCCCAACTTACACTTTGCTAGTCCCTAGCAAAGAAATCAAAAAATAAATAAAATAAAGCAACTAACTAAAGGATAGATCTTTTAAACCCCCGGGTGGCCCCGGTAGGACGAGTGAAGTCTCGTGAGGGTTTTCAGCAGTGATCACCCACAAAACACCGCCGATTCCTTTACTTGGAACCCAAAAACCTGCAATGCAACTCATTGCAACACCAATACCAAGAATATAACATATGCAATAATAGTTCTAGACGCTATCAAAACATAGAAATAAATCATGGCACCCAAACTTAGTGTGTGTGAGCAAAGACCACGACTACAAGTGAACCACAACCGAGCACCCTCTCCGGACCGAGTCTCGACTTCAATTCTCACCATGTCATGCACTCAACAAAAGAAAACGCTCGAAACAAGGTGCATTTAATAAACTCTCAACGTGTGCGGATGGAAGTTATGCAATAAAGAACCAAAGTATCCTGCACACTTAGACGCAAAAAGAAAGCTTTTTAAAGTGGACACAAGATCTCATGAATGGAATGCCAAGTATTAAAGACTATATCTATCCATCGATCACAACCCATTACCCCTAAGATCAAGTAGGACTTTTATTTTGGTTATATCATTGGGTAAGGAAAAGTGCTTCAAAAGTTAGGACAAATCATAAGCAAGTGTCCGAGAATAGGCCAAAACAACATAGGCAAGTAATAATGTGCGCGCCCTCTCATCATTCTTTTCAACTCCGCCTTATCTCTCTTATTATTCACCATTCACACAATTCCACAATGAAGTTCACACGTTTCTTTCTTCAAACAAATGCATAGGTGTCTTCCCCTTTTTCATTCAAGTTCTATTTTTTTTTCTTTTGCAATTTTTTCACTGTTTTTAACAATGGGGAAGAACACACCACAATTCAAGCAAATCTTTCTCAAATACACTTTCTCCACTCTCTTTAAAAATTAACCTTCACATGATTAACTTGCCATTCTCAAGACACAATATGGTTGGTGAAGCTTAACAAGAAAAAGGCTCATGCAAGAGGCTCAATGTGGCTTGCAAGGGATAAGTGTTTAAGAAAAAGAAACGAACCGGCTCAAAGCACAAAAATGGCCTACTATCATCTCCTAGGGGCAATACAACCATGTAACTTTCCATTCCCAAAAGATGAAATATTACGCATGCATTAAGTCCCAATACTTGATGACAAAGATAATGAGATCGACAACGATTAAGCTTCTTCTTTTTTACGACAAACAAAGAGTTTAAATAACACCACTCCAAAGGAAGGTAAGGCACTAAAGCTCACATGGGTATAAGTCTCCACTAATCTAGCCATTGAAAGCACTCAAGTTACAACTCACAAGTAGTCAAAGTCCAAGAAACGTGCAGTGCAAAGATGCTAAGAGCGTATGCCAAGATAAATTCCTATTGCCAAGCTAGCAAAAAGAACTACCATGCTACAAAAGTATTCAAGTAATGCTCATAGATTTTCAGCACAAGCAACCAACAAGTAAACATTGCAATCTCCAAGTCTCAAGTAGAAAGGATCTAACAAGTATTTTTTTTTATTTTTAAAAAACTCTATAGACAAAAAGCAAGCGATCCATCCCCCAACTAATAATGGCACTGTCCTCAGTGATGGCTCAGCCATAGAAAAATAAAAGACAAGCCAGAGAAAGAAAGGAGAGATATCACCTCACGTAGGAGCAACAAAAATCAAGGCAAAAGAAAATGTGGGAGTCATCCCCCAACTTGTAGCGTAAACCTGCGCTTCGTTAGTCCCACAACACAAAATATAGAGAATAAAACAAAATAAAACAAAAGACACAAAGCGAAGAAAAAGAGAAAAATAAAAATAATAAAAATAAAAATAAAATGCTAACAAATACTCCCTAAAATACTCCACCAAGACAAAAAAGTATACACTTTCTTCGCGTGAAAGACACGGGTACTACTTTTCTCCCTTGTCAAAGACTGTGGTTCCCTATTTGTTGGAAGGACAATATGTGTAGGATTCAGCGATATCTTGAAAAGTGGTGCCATCATCTAATAGGCTGTCACTCCCTCTGGGGCTGCCAGATTCCTTACCCACCACTCGGTTTATGAAGCAATCTCCACCAAGTTGGACATTAAAATCAGATGGTTCAGACAGAATTTTCGTTGCTAACTACACGCCTGCCGCCAGACCCAACCTCCTAAGTACTACATACATAGCTTTGACAAGGTGGCTATACCAGACCTTCAGAAGCCGTTCGAGCACGGCAAACACTGGAGGTCTCTCAAACTCCATAGATTTCAAGTCTCCTAGACTCATTGAAAGCGCTCAAAGGTTAGGGTACACTGGGTCCACCAAATTGATGGACTCAATTTCACCCTCTTCACTCAAACCGTCCACATATGGCTTCAATCGTTGGCCATTAACCTTAGATACTTGGCCATCACGTGGATCCCAAATTTCAATCGCACCATGGGGGTATACACGAGTAATAACATAAGGTCCATCCCATCTAGAGTTCAACTTGCCCGGAAACAATTTCAAACGTGAATTGAAGCGCCACACCTTTTGATTAGGCTCAAAGGACTTCCTACGGATATGCTTATCATGGAATGCTTTAGTCCTAGCCTTATAGATTTTAGAGCTCTCATATGCATCATTACGAAGTTCTTTTAATTCATTGAGTTGGAGTTTATGATTCGAACCGGCAATAACCATATCAAAATTAAATTTCTTAATGGCCCACATGGCCCTATGTTCCAACTCTACAGGCAAGTGGCACGCTTTACCGTAAACCAACCGGTAAGGAGACATGCCAATGGGAGTTTTAAAAGCTGTACGGTAGGCCCATAAAGCATCATTAAGCCTAAGCGACCAATCTTTCCGATCCGGCCTAACCGTTTTCTCAAGAATTGATTTAACCTCCCTATTCGAGACCTCTACTTGGCCACTAGTTTGAGGATGATAAGGTGTTGCCACCTTGTGAGTGATAGAATATTTCTTTACTAGCGCCGCAAAGTATTTGTTTAGGAAGTGGGTTCCCTCATCACTTATAATCGCACGTGGGTAGCCAAAGCGACTAAAAATGTTACTTTGCAAGAATTCGACCACAACCTTGTGGTCATTAGTCCGCGTTGCTACCGCTTCCACCCACTTTGAGACATAATCTACTGCCACTAAAATATACTCATTCCCAAAAGAAGTTGGGAATGGTCCCATAAAATCAATTCCCCACACATCAAAAATTTCTACCACAAGAATATCGGACAAAGGCATCATGTCTTGGTTGGATATGTTGCCAACCTTTTGGCAACGAAAGCATGCCTTGCAAAACTCATGGGCATCCTTAAAAAGTGTGGGCCAATAGAACCCGCATTGCAAGACCTTCGCCGAGGTCCTCTTACCGCTAAAATGTCCCCCACACTCAAGAGTATGACA
Organism: Rhododendron vialii; assembly: GCF_030253575.1. Lineage (NCBI taxonomy): Eukaryota > Viridiplantae > Streptophyta > Magnoliopsida > Ericales > Ericaceae > Rhododendron > Rhododendron vialii. The sequence goes on along the minus strand of NC_080558.1, from coordinate 6,926,591 downwards.
AAAAGTCAATATGCTCTGTTGCTCACTTTCGGGGACACATCGCCGAATCACTTGATCCGAACAATATTTGAACAACTCCGGATCCTCCCAAAAATAATTACCAACCTGCGCAAAGAATCGGTCCTTGTCTTGCTTGGACCAATGGGAAGGTATGGCGCTAGTGGCATGGTAATTTACAATGTTCGCATACCAAGGGGGTTGACTATGTGACACCGTAAAAAGTTGCTCATCCGGAAAGGAGTCTTTTAAGGGTAAAGGGTCACATGCGGAGTCAATCAAGATCCTCGAGAGGTGGTCGGCTACGGAGTTTTCGAAACCTTTCTTGTCCCGGATTTCTAAGTCGAATTCTTGTAGCAACAAGACCCACCTAATCAACCTAGGTTTCACGTCCTTCTTTGAAAGCAAGTACCGCAACGCGGCATGGTCAGAGTACACGATAATCTTCGACCTCAAGAGGTAGGACCAAAACTTATCTAACGCAAACACTACCGCGAGCATCTCCTTCTCCGTAGTGGTATAGTTCAATTGAGCATCGGAGAGAGTCTTGCTCGCATAGTAAATGGCGTAAGGCACCTTATCCACCCGTTGGCCAAGGACCGCGCCAACCGCATAGTCGGACGCATCACACATGATCTCAAAGGGAAGAGACCAAACAGGGGATTGCATGATCGGGGCGGAAGACAACGCAGTACGAAGCTTCACGAAGGCATTCATGCACGCATCATCAAAGACAAACGGGGCATCCTTGGCAAGGAGGTCGCACAAGGGCTTTGAAATTTTGCTAAAGTCTCTGATGAAACGGCGGTAAAACCCTGCATGCCCTAAAAATGAGCGAATTTGCTTGACGGTAGAAGGGGGAGGAAGCTTAGAGATAAGGTCCACTTTAGCTTTATCGACTTCGATCCCCCTTTTAGACACGACATGACCTAGCACAATTCCCTCTTGAACCATAAAATGGCTCTTCTCCCAACTTAACACCAAATTGGTCTCCAAACAGCGCTTAAGCACCCTCTCAAGATTATGGAGACAACTCTCGAAAGACTTCCCAAAAACCGAGAAGTCATCCATGAAGACCTCAAGAAAATTCTCCACCATATCGGAGAATATTGCCATCATGCACCGTTGAAAGGTCGCAGGTGCATTGCACAAACCAAAAGGCATACGCCGATAGGCAAAGGTGCCAAATGGACAGGTGAACGTGGTCTTTTCTTGGTCTACGGGGTCAACGGATACTTGATTATAGCTTGAATAGCCATCAAGAAAACAATAGTAACTCTGGCCCGCCAACCGTTCTAGGATTTGATCCACAAATGGAAGTGGAAAGTGATCCTTCCTAGTCATGGAATTCAACTTCCGGTAATCAATGCACACTCGCCACCTGTGGTCATGCGAGTGGGGACAGATTCACCCTTATCATTTTTCACCACAGTGATGCCTGACTTCTTAGGCACCACCTGCGTGGGACTCACCCATTTACTATCAGAGATGGGGTATATGATTCCCGCATCTAACAATTTGACCACCTCCTTCATTGCCACCTCTTTCATGTTGGGATTTAATCTCCGTTGCATCTCTGGAGATGGTTTGGCATCTTCCTCACAATTTATACGATGCATGCAAACGGAGGGGTCTATCCCCTTGAGGTCCGCTACCGACCACCCTAAGGCACCCTTGTGCCTCCCAAGCACATCAACAAGCTGACCCTCCTGCACGACAGTAAGGTCAGACGCGATAATTGCAGGAAGAGTATCTGTAGGCCCTAAAAAGATATACTTGAGATTGGCCGGGAGTGGCTTCAGCTCAAGCTTCGGAGGGGCCTCTATAGAAGGGAGCGCAGGCTCACGTGACAATGGTGGTAATGGTTCAAACTTGGCTTGCCATGTTGGAGGTGCATGATTAAGCACTGAGTTGACCTCTGTAATGGTTTGACCTAATTCATACTCCTTATGGCCATAATGGGCCAAACATGCCTCTAAAGGGTCCTTAGTGAGAATGTAGGGAAGAGCTTCCTCCACGACATCATCTATGACATCGACTGCGAAACAGTCTTCATCCGTGGAAGGGTACTTGGTGGAATTGTAAATATTAAGCCTAACATTCATGTTTCCAAAAGACACATCCATCACCCCGGCCTTGACATGGATATTAGCATTAGCTGTAGCCAAGAAAGGACGACCAAGTATGATGGTGGTGGATTGCATGGATGCTTGGCCAAGCTCTGTGTCAAGGATGATAAAATCTGCAGGGAAGAGAAATTGGTCAACTTTCACCAATACATCCTCGACAATGCCCCTTGGGATTCTAATGGATCGGTCCGCCAACTGTAAAGTCACCGAGGTGGGTTTCAACTCCCCAAACCCAAACTGCTCATACACAGAGTATGGCATAAGATTAACACTGGCCCCGAGATCCAGAAGTGCCCTTTCTATAATGTGGTCACCTATGACACATGAAATTGTGGGGGTCCCTGGATCGGGCAACTTAGGGGCAGTAGAAGTGTGGAAAACAGAGGAGACACCCTCAGCTAGAAGGACATTTTTTGTAACATTGGTTCGAGTTCTACGCTTTTGAGTGCAAAGGTCCTTAAGAAATTTAGCGTATGAGGGGACTTGCCGAATGGCGTCCAGAAGAGGAAGATTTATCTTGACTTGCTTGAAAGTCTCAATCATATCTTCCATCACAGCAGCTTTCTTAGTATAAGGAGATTGTGAATTAAGAGCCGCTGGAAAAGGGACACGTGGTACACCTGGTGGTACCATGGCGGAACTGGTGGAAGGAGAAGTAGGTGAAGTGGTATCAGTAACAAAAGGAGGCGCATCCTCCTCTTCAAGGATCTTGTCCTTTTCCTTAGGCCTAAAAACAGAAGATCGAGCATCTTGCTTTTTCGAAGTGTCATCTGTAGGCCTAGTCTCTACAATTCGGCCCGATCGAAGGGCCACAACTGCTTTAGCTTGCTCCTGGTGAAGGTTAGGAGCGTGCTGCTCGTCAACTTGGAATTGACCCCTAGGATTGGAAACTGGTTGGCTAGGTAGCTTACCCTCCTCTCTCTTGCTAAGCGCATTGGCCAATTGGCCGATTTGGGATTCTAACCGCACTATGGATTGAGTATTGGAATTACATTGTTGGCTGGTACTCTCTAATCCCTGCAGTTTTTGGAGCACTGTTTGCATCCCTTGTCACATGGTCTCGTCAAAATTGGGAGACCGTTGAGGCTGGGGCGCCTGAGAAGGAGGAGGTGCTTGTTGGAAGGGCTGTGGTGCCCTTTGGGAAGCCATTTGATTAAATTTGCTTGGGTAATTGGGCTTTGGTTGGTTGAAACCACTTAGGTTGTGCGGTCTCTGTTGCAAAGAGGAGGGACTGCCTTGATTTTGCGTCCTCCAAGAAAAGTTTGGGTGATCTTTCCAACCAGCATTGTATGTGGGAGAAAATGGGTCGTAGCCTGGCCTGGAGAACCCTTGTGCAGCACTAACTTGCTCTTGCACAAACTTTGGATATTGGGAGGCAGAGGGGCAATCAGTGATGTAATGCATGGGACTAGCACAAATCCCACACACCTCCTGAAAAGTGGGTGGATGATGTCCCACAGGGAGAGGATGTTGACCCGAAGTGATTAATTCTTTCAATGTTTTGGTCAAGGCAGCTACTTGATGTGTAAGGTCATTAGAGGGCTGAACCTCATAGACCCCTCTCTGTTTGGAAGAACTAGACGCTGCCCCTCTCGAATGTCTAAGGGAAGATGCACGATGTTGAGAGTTTTCACTAAGGTTTTCGAATAACTTCCATGCATCGTTCACATTCTTATGCAGGAAGGTCCCGCCACTAGAAGAATCTACCAGTTGGCGATGTGGTTCCATCAAACCCTGGTAAAAAGATTGAACAAGCTGCCACTTGGAGATAGCATGGTGAGGACACGTCCTAAGAAGGTCATTGAATCTCTCCCAAGATTCATGAAACTGTTCTCCATCATGTTGGGTAAATCCGGTGATCTCTTGTCTGTGAAGGGTTTTCTTACCGATGGAGAAATATTTCTTTAGGAACTCTTCGCACATCTGAGTCCAAGAGGTGATGGAGTTTGCCGGTAAGGAGTTCAACCACTGTTTGGCCTTATCCTTCAACGAGAATGGGAAAAGGAGTAATTTCAATGCATCCTTATCAAAGTCACGAATGCAAATAATTTTGCTCGTTTCCATGAATTGGTTCAAGTGATCATAAGGATCCTCGTTTGGTTTCCCATAAAATGAGGGCAACATCTGTAAAGTGCCTGGCCTTATCTCGTATTGGTTGGCTCTTACCGTGGGCATGACTATGCACGAAGTGGACTCATACTCATTTGGAATAAAATACTCCACCAATGGGGAGCCCTGTTCCCCACCAATTGCTCCTGTTTGGTCGCCCATTACGTCAAAGTTTATATTACGAGCAATTGGGCGTTCACGTTTTGCTTTAAGAGAATTCCTAAAAGATCGAAGGGTTTTCTCAAATTCAGGATCAGTATCAGACGCTGTCTCAGGTGATAACGACCGATATCGACGCATAAATATCCCAAAAACCCTAATTCCACTACCATTTCAGCGATCCAACAATAAAGTAATCGAAAAGAGAACTCACAGTGGGTAAACGAAATCGCTTTGATCTGCCTGGCCACCAATAAATTCAACTTCACAATCCTTGTGATGTTCAAAAACCTGGCAATGCTGAAACAGACTAACAGGAAAGAAAAAAAATTAAATAAAACAAAGAATTAAACTAAAAACAAATTGAAAATATGCAACCGTGTTTTAACTCCCCGGCAACGGCGCCAAAAATTCACAACTATGTTAAGATTTCCCAAGGTCGTCCAGTTCTGGCTGTGACTTGGTTTGAATTCAAGGGTGAGATAGATACTCGATTGCTATCCTCAAAAAAAAAAACTTACATAGCATACATTGTATTCAAAATTGCACACAGAAACGTTGATCTTCAAGCCCTCCCATCCAAGGTACATATGATGCTGCGAAACGTGGAGATTGGGTTGGAGATCTAATCACAAGCACCGTCTAGCATTACAAAATGGGAAAATCTGGTCCTGATATGAGTGCACACAATATATGGACGGCTTCCCACATAAGAGAAAGGTGGATGGAATTGGAGATTGAATTGGGAAAGTTCCACAACTAATATGGAAATGGTGATGATGAAGTGTTAGATCCGTTTGTTGGAGATCACTTAGCAGATAAGGGGCACAACCAGAGAAACCCAAACTACATATGTGACGAAATAAGAAGCTATTTTAATCTGCACAAAGGGAGTGATTCGAAAACGGATTGCAAATGGAGTAATTATACAATTGTCCTAGACTACCATGTGGCATGTCCAAGTGGTGCTCCCAACCTATCACTTAGCGGGAAATTTTATGGGTGGCACATGGTCATCATCCCTTGTTGGGTGGTTGGGGGACAAGGGTTGACCCACTTAGTATGGGTGGCGATAAATTATTGGCACATGTGGCATAGTCATCATCCCTTGCAGATGAGGGCTAAATCTTGTTTTGAACTATGAATACTTCGATTTACCAAAAATCGTGGAGGGATTGATGGCGGTCAGAGAGAACTAAACTATTTTGCCGATATTAAGCTGTAACGATTTGACGGTGGGCTAAACTATTTGGCCGAATCGTATTACTCATAGCCGCTTGTTTTGACACTTGGCCAGTTGTTATTACTCTTGGCCGCTTCTTATTACTCTTGGCCGCTTATTATTGCACTTGGCCGCTTGTTATTGCTCTTGGCCGCGTCTTATTACACTTGGCCACTTGTTATTACTCTCAGCCGCGTCTTATTACACTTGGCCGCTTCTTATTGCTCTTGGCCGCTTCTTATTGCACTTGGCCGCTTCTTATTGCTCTTGGCCGCGTCTTATTACACTTGGCCGCTTGTTATTACTCTCAGCCGCGTCTTATTACACTTGGCCGCTTCTTATTGCTCTTGGCCGCTTCTTATTGCTCCCAACCGCTTGTTATTACTCTTGGCCGCGCTTTATTACACTTAGCCGCTTTTTATTACTCTTGGCCGCTTCTTTGGACACTTCGCCGCGATTTTCTTAAAGCGGGATTAGTATACCCGTCATTTTGGCCGGAGCGTCGGGCTTCTAATCAGGAATTTGGGTTTTGAAGCGGGGCTCTGGGAGTTAGGGGACTGAATTGAGCTTACCAGCTGGCCCACCTCATTTTAAGCCGAAACCCATTTAAAAAATCTCAACAGGAAAAAAAACTTTTAAAGAATCTTTCAATTGACCCAAAATATTTTTCTGGCTCTCTTTTGGAGATTTTATACTTTTACAAGCTTAATAATGTTTTTCTAATTTTTTTTATTTTTATTCAATTTTCTTTTGCGTTAGTTAGTTTTGCGTCAAAGTTTTTTTTATGGATTATTGGATCGTTTCGACTAGAGAAATCGAAGAACTATAAAATTATGACCCAAACTCAAACATTATTATAAAAAAGCCAAGAAAAAGTCTGAAAAGTTTGAATATTGTTTGGCCTTTGTTTGGATTTTTCCCAAAATAACTATTTCTACGACTCATCTCGTCGAGACGAATCAATAGTTAACAAAAATTTGACGCAGACTAACAAATGCAAAAAAAAAAAAGATGAATAGAGACAAAGAAAATTCCGTTCGGCAGGAAAATAAAAATGTCTGCGATCATTTGATATCTTAACATAGAGATGTGTCCAAGTGACTGTCTAAGCATACACCTCAATCTTTGAGCCCTTCCAATTTCTTGCTTGAATGGAGTCAATGGATCACAAACGGGGCCAAAGGATGCCGCTCGGCACCCCGATGCCAAGTGGGTGCCGAGCGGCATCCGATCGTTCATTTCGGTACAGATCACTCGGACTGAATCTAATCGCATATAAATCTAAACCTTTCATTGCTTGATGAATATTCGAGCAGTCGATCACCGAGATGAACGGTCGGATCGGCTGCTCAGAAGTACTGCTGCCAAGCACAGGCATGTCCAAATCCCAAGGATAGTAGTGTATTATTAACTAACAATAAATCTACATTATTTCCCCCCCCCCCCCCCCCCCCCCCGGCAAAAAAAAAAAAAAAAAAACAATAAATCTACATGCAGCTTTGCAATTATGCAACACATATTCATTTAAAGATAGCCCATCAAGATTTAGTTCCATGAGGGCGTAAAAATAATCCGACAAACTCAAATTGTTTACTCAAAATCGAAGCAAATGTCATAAGTAATGAATGTAGGTACATTGCACCGTCTTCTTAGCGAAGCATGTTACTATGGCCTCCTCTATTTACCCACTGTTAAGTGCCAACTAACTCGTTTTAATCTCCATTTTATTATAGAATTTAAGTTCATTTTACAGAGTGAAAGGATGCATTTGCAAATCCAAACAACTCTTCAAAAGGAAAATCCCAATTCTTGGAAGGAAGAACTTAATTGTTTGCTTTGCTTTTGGAGTTTGGAAAAATTCTCAGTTGAATAATTGTATAATCAAAAATTAAAAGAAGAGGCACAAAGAAATGATCAAAAGGGTGAAGCATAAATGAACACACAAATACAGGAGAGGATTCGAAGTGAGCAAGAACGAGATTGGCAGCTCCTTTCCCTATATAAATCCAATCGTCTGCATCTTTTCGCTCAAATTCCACCTCCATCCACTGCAAGGATTCAGAAATGCACATCTAAATGCATTATACTCCTAAATGTATACATTCACATATACTAGGTCCTGTTTGCTTACAGATTTCTAAGAATTTACCGTTGGAATTGCAACAAAAGCCAATAACAGTGAGAGCACATCGAGGAATTATGTTTCCTCAAAGTGAACTCTCATGTTACTGACCCAGTTTACAAGAATAAGAACACCAACCAACCGGCGGCCCAAACCAAGAATCACAGATTACTTTTGAATCATGTAAACCTAAAAAAAAAAAACATATGCGAATGAAATCATCACGGATGAATCTCATGGAATCACTTCGTACCACCTTCTTGTGCCTCTCTTATGCTTTAACAATCCTTATAATGTTTAAAGGATTGCCTTTTTCTAGTCTCCTGCCAATTCGGACTAGAAAAAGTGAGGTAAAAAAATAAATTAAAATATTTGCTGCATCACATGCGCCTCAGGCGCAATTCGCGTGCTCCGATCCCCAGGCGTATATAAGTTGCGCTCGGGCGCTTCCACATTTACTCTTTTCTTGTAGAGTGTCTCAGGCGCAATTTGAATTGCTACTCGGGAGCACTCAGTTTTTTCTTTTTTGATGTAATGAACCATTGAAATCCATGCCAACATGCTCAAAAGTGCAAAATCTAACTATGAACTCCATAATTTTGGATCAACAAAAAAAAAATCCAAAGGTCGTTGGTTCTTGTGTTAGCCCATATTTATTTGTATATGAGACAAATCTTGAACAAAAAATTGGGCCTCAAGGCACTTTCAAAAGGAAAAAGAACAATTTTATTCCTACATATGACATCCACGGCCGGGCTCATAGATTTCTTGCATTTGAGGGTGTGATCGATCTCCAGAAGCAAAAGCATGGATCAAACCTTCGGCTTCAACGCTGCTCCACCTCGGCTTCTTCAATAAATTCATTGTCGTTCATACATCTACGTAGTTCTTCAACTCCATCCCGCCTCTCAACAATAGCTTGAACAGTACAAAGTACAAAGTATGAAGCTCAAATCGTTGTCATTCATGATGCGTTTTCTTCTTGCTTCCTACTGGTAAAAGCATGATTAGTGTGCGTATGTTCTGTTTTCGGACATCTTGGCTGCATCTTATTACTCCTGGCAGCATGTTTTGACATCTGGCCGCTATTTTTTTAAGAGTGGTTACAGAACACGCGTTTTAGTGTATGATCTGTTTCCGGATATCTTGGCCGCATCTTATTACACTTGGCCGAATCGTATTACTCATAGCTGCTTGTTTTGACACTTGGCCGGTTGTTATTACTCTTGGCCGCTTCTTATTACTATTGGCCGCTTATTATTGCCTCTAGCCGCTTGTTATTGCTCCTAGATGGTAATTATTGCCAGTGGCCGCTTGTTATTGCTCCTAGCCGCTTGTGATTGCTCTTGGCCGCGTCTTATTACACTTGGCCGCTTGTTATTACAATTGGCCGCGTCTTATTACACTTGGCCGCTTCTTATTGCTCTTGGCCACTTCTTATTGCTCCGAACCGCTTGTTATTACTCTTGGCTGCGCTTTATTACACTTGGCCGCTTTTTATTACTCTTGGTCACTTCTTTTGACACTTGGCCGCGATTTTCTTAAAGCGGGATTAGTATACCCGTCATTTTGGCCGGAGCGTTGGGCTTCTAATCAGGAATTTGTGTTTTGAAGCGGGGCTCTAGGAGTTAGGGGACTGAATTGAGCTTATCAGCTGGCCCACCTCATTTTAAGCTGAAACCCATTTAAAAAATCTCTACAGAAAAAAAAAACTTTTAAAGAATCTTTCAGTTGACCCAACATATTTTCCTGGCTCTCTTTTGGGGATTTTATACTTTTACAAGATTAATAATTTTTTTCTAATTTTTTTTCTTTTATTCAATTTTCTTTTGCGTTAGTTAGTTTTACGTCAAAGTTTTTTTTATGGATTATTGGATCGTTTCGACTAGAGAAATTGAAGAACCATAAAATTATGACCCAAACTCAAATATTATTTTTAAAAAGCCAAGAAAAAGTCCGAAAAGTCTGAATATTGTCTGGCCTTTTTTTTGGATTTTTCCCAAAATACTTGGGTCATAATTTTCTATTCCTCCGACTCATCTTGTCGTGACGAATCAATAGTTGACAAAAATTTGACGCGAACTAACAAATGCAAAAATAATAAATGAATTGAGACAAAAAGAAAATTCCGTTCGGCAGGAAAATAAAAATGTATATTATCATTTAATAATTTAATATAGAGATGTGTCCAAGTGACTGTCTAAGCATACACCTCAATCTTTGGGCCCTTCCAATTTCTTGCTTGAATGGAGTCAATGGATCACAAACGGGGCCAAAGGTTGCCGCCAAGCACCTCGGTGCCAAATGGGTGCCAAGCGGCATCCAATCGTTCATTTCGGTATAGATCACTCGGACTGAATCTGATCGCATATAAATCTAAACCTTTCATTGCTTGATGAATATTCGAGCAGTCGATCGCCGAGATGAACGGTCGGATCGGCCGCTCAGAAGTACCACTGCCAAGCATAGGCATGTCCAAATCCCAAGGATAGATATGAATTATTAACCAACAATAAGTCTACATTACACCCCCCCCCCCCCCCCACAAAAAAAAAAAAAAAAGAAAGAAAAAAAAAAATAAGTCTACATGCAGCTTTGCAATTATGCAACACATATTCATTTAAAGATAGTCCATCAAGATTTAGTTCCATGAGGGCGTAAAAATAATTCGACAAAATCAAATTGTTTACTCAAAATCGAAGGAAATGTCATAAGTAATGAATGTAGGTACATTGCACCGTCTTCTTAGCGAAGCATGTTACTATGGCCTCCTCTATTTACCCACTGTTAAGTGTCAACTAACTTGTTTTAATCTCCATTTCATTCTAGAATTTAAGTTCATTTTACAAAGTACAAGGATGCATTTGCAAATCCAAACAACTCTTCAAAAGGAAAATCCCAATTCTTGGAAGAAAGAACTTAATTGTTTGCTTTGCTTTTGGAGTTTGGAAAAATTCTTAGCTGAATTATTGTATAATCAAAAATTAAAAGAAGTGGCACAATGAAATGATCAAAAGGGTGAAGCATAAATGAACACACAAATACTGGAGAGGATTCGGAGTGAGCAAGAACGAGATTGGCAGCTCCTTTCCCTATATAAATCCAATCGTCTACATCTTTTCACTCAAATGCCACCTCCATCCATTGGTGGGATTCAGAAATGCACATCTAAATGCATTATACTCCTAGACGTATACATTCACATATACCAGGTCCTGTTTGCTTGGAGATTTCTAAGAATTTACCGTTGCAATTGCAACAAAAGCCAATAACAGTGAAAGCACATCATGGAATTATGTTTCATCAAAGTGAACTCTCATGTTACTGACCCAGTTTACAAGAATAAGTACACCAACCAACCGGCGGCCCAAACCAAGAATCACAGATTACTTTTGGATCATGTTGGTCCGTCGTTTTCGCACCAAAAATATAATTTATAAAACCAAGGAATTAACTAGTATTCCGAAGAACAGTTGTTAAGTCCAGGATCGTCCGCAGGGAGTAAAAAGCTGAGTTGCAGTAGTTTCAATTAATTTCTAATTTAATTCAGAAAGTAAAGAGAAATTGGATTTTGATTTGGATTGATTAAACTAAAGCTAAACTAGAAAGCAGATTAAAGGAGTTGTAAACTGATGAGAGATGGGACTAGGGTTTCCGATTCAGTCTCCCTCTGTAACGCAATTGTTTCGAAACCTAGTGTTCATATTCAACATTCAACCAGATTACCGTAGGGTAGCAATTCCTATCGATAATTCCCAAAAAGATAATCAAGATTCGCACTCCATATAGGCTATCTCAACATGGCACAGATCGTCTCATTGGATTTAACCAACGGCACGATCCGTCTCACGTCGTATAGTCTATCTCAAAACCTATCCTGAAATATTAAAAATCATTGTATGACAGTGCTTGAAACCATGGATACAAACACATTCGAATGTCAGAAAAATATCAAACTTCATAAAAAGTTATGAATCGATCAAGTCACACAATCAAGTTGAACATAAAACCCTAGAATCAGACAACTATGCTACTTGGAGAGACCTCCTCATTACCCTAGCCGAGTAGATTAGCCGTTCATGGAGTGAGAACAAATAATCATGTAAGAACAAAACTCCATTGAACAACAAACTGAAAGCTTTCTAATAAATAGTAAAAGAATAAAACCCAAAGCTCCTGTGTCGGTTTGGCCGTGATTCGCGAGGCGTGGTGATTGCTGCCCAGTTCTCTATTTTCGCGTGATGAAAAAGTATCCTGATGGCCACCACCGTTCTCCCGTTTCTGCCGTGGGAAAATATGATATATTGGCAGCCCCCGCTGTTTCCGTTTCTGCGTGACAATCGGATCCCCAAGCAAAAACCCTTGCAGTCCTTTTATAAGTGCTGAAAATAATCTTCATGAGAAAGGAGGCGCCGACCTTTTTAATTACTGGCCCATCATTATGCACATAATTATTCATCTTGTAGGAATTTTATTGGGTGCTTCTCTCTTTCCATCCATTATAAGCTTGGTCCAACTTGTTGATTTTTGATCGGCAAGGATAACATTCTCTAAGCATGACATCGAGCTCGCTTTGCATCGTTAATTATTTTTATATCGATTTAGCTTCAAATATTATCCAACGGCTCCGTAGGTTCTGAAATAAATAAAAACGAGTATCAAACTCTAAATAATATAATAAACGGACATAACAAGAGTAAATTAAGGGGCGTAAATAGGCACATTTATGCACCTATCACATCTCCCAACTTACACTTTGCTAGTCCCTAGCAAAGAAATCAAAAAATAAATAAAATAAAGCAACTAACTAAAGGATAGATCTTTTAAACCCCCGGGTGGCCCCGGTAGGACGAGTGAAGTCTCGTGAGGGTTTTCAGCAGTGATCACCCACAAAACACCGCCGATTCCTTTACTTGGAACCCAAAAACCTGCAATGCAACTCATTGCAACACCAATACCAAGAATATAACATATGCAATAATAGTTCTAGACGCTATCAAAACATAGAAATAAATCATGGCACCCAAACTTAGTGTGTGTGAGCAAAGACCACGACTACAAGTGAACCACAACCGAGCACCCTCTCCGGACCGAGTCTCGACTTCAATTCTCACCATGTCATGCACTCAACAAAAGAAAACGCTCGAAACAAGGTGCATTTAATAAACTCTCAACGTGTGCGGATGGAAGTTATGCAATAAAGAACCAAAGTATCCTGCACACTTAGACGCAAAAAGAAAGCTTTTTAAAGTGGACACAAGATCTCATGAATGGAATGCCAAGTATTAAAGACTATATCTATCCATCGATCACAACCCATTACCCCTAAGATCAAGTAGGACTTTTATTTTGGTTATATCATTGGGTAAGGAAAAGTGCTTCAAAAGTTAGGACAAATCATAAGCAAGTGTCCGAGAATAGGCCAAAACAACATAGGCAAGTAATAATGTGCGCGCCCTCTCATCATTCTTTTCAACTCCGCCTTATCTCTCTTATTATTCACCATTCACACAATTCCACAATGAAGTTCACACGTTTCTTTCTTCAAACAAATGCATAGGTGTCTTCCCCTTTTTCATTCAAGTTCTATTTTTTTTTCTTTTGCAATTTTTTCACTGTTTTTAACAATGGGGAAGAACACACCACAATTCAAGCAAATCTTTCTCAAATACACTTTCTCCACTCTCTTTAAAAATTAACCTTCACATGATTAACTTGCCATTCTCAAGACACAATATGGTTGGTGAAGCTTAACAAGAAAAAGGCTCATGCAAGAGGCTCAATGTGGCTTGCAAGGGATAAGTGTTTAAGAAAAAGAAACGAACCGGCTCAAAGCACAAAAATGGCCTACTATCATCTCCTAGGGGCAATACAACCATGTAACTTTCCATTCCCAAAAGATGAAATATTACGCATGCATTAAGTCCCAATACTTGATGACAAAGATAATGAGATCGACAACGATTAAGCTTCTTCTTTTTTACGACAAACAAAGAGTTTAAATAACACCACTCCAAAGGAAGGTAAGGCACTAAAGCTCACATGGGTATAAGTCTCCACTAATCTAGCCATTGAAAGCACTCAAGTTACAACTCACAAGTAGTCAAAGTCCAAGAAACGTGCAGTGCAAAGATGCTAAGAGCGTATGCCAAGATAAATTCCTATTGCCAAGCTAGCAAAAAGAACTACCATGCTACAAAAGTATTCAAGTAATGCTCATAGATTTTCAGCACAAGCAACCAACAAGTAAACATTGCAATCTCCAAGTCTCAAGTAGAAAGGATCTAACAAGTATTTTTTTTTATTTTTAAAAAACTCTATAGACAAAAAGCAAGCGATCCATCCCCCAACTAATAATGGCACTGTCCTCAGTGATGGCTCAGCCATAGAAAAATAAAAGACAAGCCAGAGAAAGAAAGGAGAGATATCACCTCACGTAGGAGCAACAAAAATCAAGGCAAAAGAAAATGTGGGAGTCATCCCCCAACTTGTAGCGTAAACCTGCGCTTCGTTAGTCCCACAACACAAAATATAGAGAATAAAACAAAATAAAACAAAAGACACAAAGCGAAGAAAAAGAGAAAAATAAAAATAATAAAAATAAAAATAAAATGCTAACAAATACTCCCTAAAATACTCCACCAAGACAAAAAAGTATACACTTTCTTCGCGTGAAAGACACGGGTACTACTTTTCTCCCTTGTCAAAGACTGTGGTTCCCTATTTGTTGGAAGGACAATATGTGTAGGATTCAGCGATATCTTGAAAAGTGGTGCCATCATCTAATAGGCTGTCACTCCCTCTGGGGCTGCCAGATTCCTTACCCACCACTCGGTTTATGAAGCAATCTCCACCAAGTTGGACATTAAAATCAGATGGTTCAGACAGAATTTTCGTTGCTAACTACACGCCTGCCGCCAGACCCAACCTCCTAAGTACTACATACATAGCTTTGACAAGGTGGCTATACCAGACCTTCAGAAGCCGTTCGAGCACGGCAAACACTGGAGGTCTCTCAAACTCCATAGATTTCAAGTCTCCTAGACTCATTGAAAGCGCTCAAAGGTTAGGGTACACTGGGTCCACCAAATTGATGGACTCAATTTCACCCTCTTCACTCAAACCGTCCACATATGGCTTCAATCGTTGGCCATTAACCTTAGATACTTGGCCATCACGTGGATCCCAAATTTCAATCGCACCATGGGGGTATACACGAGTAATAACATAAGGTCCATCCCATCTAGAGTTCAACTTGCCCGGAAACAATTTCAAACGTGAATTGAAGCGCCACACCTTTTGATTAGGCTCAAAGGACTTCCTACGGATATGCTTATCATGGAATGCTTTAGTCCTAGCCTTATAGATTTTAGAGCTCTCATATGCATCATTACGAAGTTCTTTTAATTCATTGAGTTGGAGTTTATGATTCGAACCGGCAATAACCATATCAAAATTAAATTTCTTAATGGCCCACATGGCCCTATGTTCCAACTCTACAGGCAAGTGGCACGCTTTACCGTAAACCAACCGGTAAGGAGACATGCCAATGGGAGTTTTAAAAGCTGTACGGTAGGCCCATAAAGCATCATTAAGCCTAAGCGACCAATCTTTCCGATCCGGCCTAACCGTTTTCTCAAGAATTGATTTAACCTCCCTATTCGAGACCTCTACTTGGCCACTAGTTTGAGGATGATAAGGTGTTGCCACCTTGTGAGTGATAGAATATTTCTTTACTAGCGCCGCAAAGTATTTGTTTAGGAAGTGGGTTCCCTCATCACTTATAATCGCACGTGGGTAGCCAAAGCGACTAAAAATGTTACTTTGCAAGAATTCGACCACAACCTTGTGGTCATTAGTCCGCGTTGCTACCGCTTCCACCCACTTTGAGACATAATCTACTGCCACTAAAATATACTCATTCCCAAAAGAAGTTGGGAATGGTCCCATAAAATCAATTCCCCACACATCAAAAATTTCTACCACAAGAATATCGGACAAAGGCATCATGTCTTGGTTGGATATGTTGCCAACCTTTTGGCAACGAAAGCATGCCTTGCAAAACTCATGGGCATCCTTAAAAAGTGTGGGCCAATAGAACCCGCATTGCAAGACCTTCGCCGAGGTCCTCTTACCGCTAAAATGTCCCCCACACTCAAGAGTATGACAAAAAGTCAATATGCTCTGTTGCTCACTTTCGGGGACACATCGCCGAATCACTTGATCCGAACAATATTTGAACAACTCCGGATCCTCCCAAAAATAATTACCAACCTGCGCAAAGAATCGGTCCTTGTCTTGCTTGGACCAATGGGAAGGTATGGCGCTAGTGGCATGGTAATTTACAATGTTCGCATACCAAGGGGGTTGACTATGTGACACTGTAAAAAGTTGCTCATCCGGAAAGGAGTCTTTTAAGGGTAAAGGGTCACATGCGGAGTCAATCAAGATCCTCGAGAGGTGGTCGGCTACGGAGTTTTCGAAACCTTTCTTGTCCCGGATTTCTAAGTCGAATTCTTGTAGCAACAAGACCCACCTAATCAACCTAGGTTTCACGTCCTTCTTTGAAAGCAAGTACCGCAACGCGGCATGGTCAGAGTACACGATAATCTTCGACCTCAAGAGGTAGGACCAAAACTTATCTAACGCAAACACTACCGCGAGCATCTCCTTCTCCGTAGTGGTATAGTTCAATTGAGCATCGGAGAGAGTCTTGCTCGCATAGTAAATGGCGTAAGGCACCTTATCCACCCGTTGGCCAAGGACCGCGCCAACCGCATAGTCGGACGCATCACACATGATCTCAAAGGGAAGAGACCAAACAGGGGATTGCATGATCGGGGCGGAAGACAACGCAGTACGAAGCTTCACGAAGGCATTCATGCACGCATCATCAAAGACAAACGGGGCATCCTTGGCAAGGAGGTCGCACAAGGGCTTTGAAATTTTGCTAAAGTCTCTGATGAAACGGCGGTAAAACCCTGCATGCCCTAAAAATGAGCGAATTTGCTTGACGGTAGAAGGGGGAGGAAGCTTAGAGATAAGGTCCACTTTAGCTTTATCGACTTCGATCCCCCTTTTAGACACGACATGACCTAGCACAATTCCCTCTTGAACCATAAAATGGCTCTTCTCCCAACTTAACACCAAATTGGTCTCCAAACAGCGCTTAAGCACCCTCTCAAGATTATGGAGACAACTCTCGAAAGACTTCCCAAAAACCGAGAAGTCATCCATGAAGACCTCAAGAAAATTCTCCACCATATCGGAGAATATTGCCATCATGCACCGTTGAAAGGTCGCAGGTGCATTGCACAAACCAAAAGGCATACGCCGATAGGCAAAGGTGCCAAATGGACAGGTGAACGTGGTCTTTTCTTGGTCTACGGGGTCAACGGATACTTGATTATAGCTTGAATAGCCATCAAGAAAACAATAGTAACTCTGGCCCGCCAACCGTTCTAGGATTTGATCCACAAATGGAAGTGGAAAGTGATCCTTCCTAGTCATGGAATTCAACTTCCGGTAATCAATGCACACTCGCCACCTGTGGTCATGCGAGTGGGGACAGATTCACCCTTATCATTTTTCACCACAGTGATGCCTGACTTCTTAGGCACCACCTGCGTGGGACTCACCCATTTACTATCAGAGATGGGGTATATGATTCCCGCATCTAACAATTTGACCACCTCCTTCATTGCCACCTCTTTCATGTTGGGATTTAATCTCCGTTGCATCTCTGGAGATGGTTTGGCATCTTCCTCACAATTTATACGATGCATGCAAACGGAGGGGTCTATCCCCTTGAGGTCCGCTACCGACCACCCTAAGGCACCCTTGTGCCTCCCAAGCACATCAACAAGCTGACCCTCCTGCACGACAGTAAGGTCAGACGCGATAATTGCAGGAAGAGTATCTGTAGGCCCTAAAAAGATATACTTGAGATTGGCCGGGAGTGGCTTCAGCTCAAGCTTCGGAGGGGCCTCTATAGAAGGGAGCGCAGGCTCACGTGACAATGGTGGTAATGGTTCAAACTTGGCTTGCCATGTTGGAGGTGCATGATTAAGCACTGAGTTGACCTCTGTAATGGTTTGACCTAATTCATACTCCTTATGGCCATAATGGGCCAAACATGCCTCTAAAGGGTCCTTAGTGAGAATGTAGGGAAGAGCTTCCTCCACGACATCATCTATGACATCGACTGCGAAACAGTCTTCATCCGTGGAAGGGTACTTGGTGGAATTGTAAATATTAAGCCTAACATTCATGTTTCCAAAAGACACATCCATCACCCCGGCCTTGACATGGATATTAGCATTAGCTGTAGCCAAGAAAGGACGACCAAGTATGATGGTGGTGGATTGCATGGATGCTTGGCCAAGCTCTGTGTCAAGGATGATAAAATCTGCAGGGAAGAGAAATTGGTCAACTTTCACCAATACATCCTCGACAATGCCCCTTGGGATTCTAATGGATCGGTCCGCCAACTGTAAAGTCACCGAGGTGGGTTTCAACTCCCCAAACCCAAACTGCTCATACACAGAGTATGGCATAAGATTAACACTGGCCCCGAGATCCAGAAGTGCCCTTTCTATAATGTGGTCACCTATGACACATGAAATTGTGGGGGTCCCTGGATCGGGCAACTTAGGGGCAGTAGAAGTGTGGAAAACAGAGGAGACACCCTCAGCTAGAAGGACATTTTTTGTAACATTGGTTCGAGTTCTACGCTTTTGAGTGCAAAGGTCCTTAAGAAATTTAGCGTATGAGGGGACTTGCCGAATGGCGTCCAGAAGAGGAAGATTTATCTTGACTTGCTTGAAAGTCTCAATCATATCTTCCATCACAGCAGCTTTCTTAGTATAAGGAGATTGTGAATTAAGAGCCGCTGGAAAAGGGACACGTGGTACACCTGGTGGTACCATGGCGGAACTGGTGGAAGGAGAAGTAGGTGAAGTGGTATCAGTAACAAAAGGAGGCGCATCCTCCTCTTCAAGGATCTTGTCCTTTTCCTTAGGCCTAAAAACAGAAGATCGAGCATCTTGCTTTTTCGAAGTGTCATCTGTAGGCCTAGTCTCTACAATTCGGCCCGATCGAAGGGCCACAACTGCTTTAGCTTGCTCCTGGTGAAGGTTAGGAGCGTGCTGCTCGTCAACTTGGAATTGACCCCTAGGATTGGAAACTGGTTGGCTAGGTAGCTTACCCTCCTCTCTCTTGCTAAGCGCATTGGCCAATTGGCCGATTTGGGATTCTAACCGCACTATGGATTGAGTATTGGAATTACATTGTTGGCTGGTACTCTCTAATCCCTGCAGTTTTTGGAGCACTGTTTGCATCCCTTGTCACATGGTCTCGTCAAAATTGGGAGACCGTTGAGGCTGGGGCGCCTGAGAAGGAGGAGGTGCTTGTTGGAAGGGCTGTGGTGCCCTTTGGGAAGCCATTTGATTAAATTTGCTTGGGTAATTGGGCTTTGGTTGGTTGAAACCACTTAGGTTGTGCGGTCTCTGTTGCAAAGAGGAGGGACTGCCTTGATTTTGCGTCCTCCAAGAAAAGTTTGGGTGATCTTTCCAACCAGCATTGTATGTGGGAGAAAATGGGTCGTAGCCTGGCCTGGAGAACCCTTGTGCAGCACTAACTTGCTCTTGCACAAACTTTGGATATTGGGAGGCAGAGGGGCAATCAGTGATGTAATGCATGGGACTAGCACAAATCCCACACACCTCCTGAAAAGTGGGTGGATGATGTCCCACAGGGAGAGGATGTTGACCCGAAGTGATTAATTCTTTCAATGTTTTGGTCAAGGCAGCTACTTGATGTGTAAGGTCATTAGAGGGCTGAACCTCATAGACCCCTCTCTGTTTGGAAGAACTAGACGCTGCCCCTCTCGAATGTCTAAGGGAAGATGCACGATGTTGAGAGTTTTCACTAAGGTTTTCGAATAACTTCCATGCATCGTTCACATTCTTATGCAGGAAGGTCCCGCCACTAGAAGAATCTACCAGTTGGCGATGTGGTTCCATCAAACCCTGGTAAAAAGATTGAACAAGCTGCCACTTGGAGATAGCATGGTGAGGACACGTCCTAAGAAGGTCATTGAATCTCTCCCAAGATTCATGAAACTGTTCTCCATCATGTTGGGTAAATCCGGTGATCTCTTGTCTGTGAAGGGTTTTCTTACCGATGGAGAAATATTTCTTTAGGAACTCTTCGCACATCTGAGTCCAAGAGGTGATGGAGTTTGCCGGTAAGGAGTTCAACCACTGTTTGGCCTTATCCTTCAACGAGAATGGGAAAAGGAGTAATTTCAATGCATCCTTATCAAAGTCACGAATGCAAATAATTTTGCTCGTTTCCATGAATTGGTTCAAGTGATCATAAGGATCCTCGTTTGGTTTCCCATAAAATGAGGGCAACATCTGTAAAGTGCCTGGCCTTATCTCGTATTGGTTGGCTCTTACCGTGGGCATGACTATGCACGAAGTGGACTCATACTCATTTGGAATAAAATACTCCACCAATGGGGAGCCCTGTTCCCCACCAATTGCTCCTGTTTGGTCGCCCATTACGTCAAAGTTTATATTACGAGCAATTGGGCGTTCACGTTTTGCTTTAAGAGAATTCCTAAAAGATCGAAGGGTTTTCTCAAATTCAGGATCAGTATCAGACGCTGTCTCAGGTGATAACGACCGATATCGACGCATAAATATCCCAAAAACCCTAATTCCACTACCATTTCAGCGATCCAACAATAAAGTAATCGAAAAGAGAACTCACAGTGGGTAAACGAAATCGCTTTGATCTGCCTGGCCACCAATAAATTCAACTTCACAATCCTTGTGATGTTCAAAAACCTGGCAATGCTGAAACAGACTAACAGGAAAGAAAAAAAAATTAAATAAAACAAAGAATTAAACTAAAAACAAATTGAAAATATGCAACCGTGTTTTAACTCCCCGGCAACGGCGCCAAAAATTCACAACTATGTTAAGATTTCCCAAGGTCGTCCAGTTCTGGCTGTGACTTGGTTTGAATTCAAGGGTGAGATAGATACTCGATTGCTATCCTCAAAAAAAAAAACTTACATAGCATACATTGTATTCAAAATTGCACACAGAAACGTTGATCTTCAAGCCCTCCCATCCAAGGTACATATGATGCTGCGAAACGTGGAGATTGGGTTGGAGATCTAATCACAAGCACCGTCTAGCATTACAAAATGGGAAAATCTGGTCCTGATATGAGTGCACACAATATATGGACGGCTTCCCACATAAGAGAAAGGTGGATGGAATTGGAGATTGAATTGGGAAAGTTCCACAACTAATATGGAAATGGTGATGATGAAGTGTTAGATCCGTTTGTTGGAGATCACTTAGCAGATAAGGGGCACAACCAGAGAAACCCAAACTACATATGTGACGAAATAAGAAGCTATTTTAATCTGCACAAAGGGAGTGATTCGAAAACGGATTGCAAATGGAGTAATTATACAATTGTCCTAGACTACCATGTGGCATGTCCAAGTGGTGCTCCCAACCTATCACTTAGCGGGAAATTTTATGGGTGGCACATGGTCATCATCCCTTGTTGGGTGGTTGGGGGACAAGGGTTGACCCACTTAGTATGGGTGGCGATAAATTATTGGCACATGTGGCATAGTCATCATCCCTTGCAGATGAGGGCTAAATCTTGTTTTGAACTATGAATACTTCGATTTACCAAAAATCGTGGAGGGATTGATGGCGGTCAGAGAGAACTAAACTATTTTGCCGATATTAAGCTGTAACGATTTGACGGTGGGCTAAACTATTTGGCCGAATCGTATTACTCATAGCCGCTTGTTTTGACACTTGGCCAGTTGTTATTACTCTTGGCCGCTTCTTATTACTCTTGGCCGCTTATTATTGCACTTGGCCGCTTGTTATTGCTCTTGGCCGCGTCTTATTACACTTGGCCACTTGTTATTACTCTCAGCCGCGTCTTATTACACTTGGCCGCTTCTTATTGCTCTTGGCCGCTTCTTATTGCACTTGGCCGCTTCTTATTGCTCTTGGCCGCGTCTTATTACACTTGGCCGCTTGTTATTACTCTCAGCCGCGTCTTATTACACTTGGCCGCTTCTTATTGCTCTTGGCCGCTTCTTATTGCTCCCAACCGCTTGTTATTACTCTTGGCCGCGCTTTATTACACTTAGCCGCTTTTTATTACTCTTGGCCGCTTCTTTGGACACTTCGCCGCGATTTTCTTAAAGCGGGATTAGTATACCCGTCATTTTGGCCGGAGCGTCGGGCTTCTAATCAGGAATTTGGGTTTTGAAGCGGGGCTCTGGGAGTTAGGGGACTGAATTGAGCTTACCAGCTGGCCCACCTCATTTTAAGCCGAAACCCATTTAAAAAATCTCAACAGGAAAAAAAACTTTTAAAGAATCTTTCAATTGACCCAAAATATTTTTCTGGCTCTCTTTTGGAGATTTTATACTTTTACAAGCTTAATAATGTTTTTCTAATTTTTTTTATTTTTATTCAATTTTCTTTTGCGTTAGTTAGTTTTGCGTCAAAGTTTTTTTTATGGATTATTGGATCGTTTCGACTAGAGAAATCGAAGAACTATAAAATTATGACCCAAACTCAAACATTATTATAAAAAAGCCAAGAAAAAGTCTTAAAAGTTTGAATATTGTTTGGCCTTTGTTTGGATTTTTCCCAAAATAACTATTTCTACGACTCATCTCGTCGAGACGAATCAATAGTTAACAAAAATTTGACGCAGACTAACAAATGCAAAAAAAAAAAAGATGAATAGAGACAAAGAAAATTCCGTTCGGCAGGAAAATAAAAATGTCTGCGATCATTTGATATCTTAACATAGAGATGTGTCCAAGTGACTGTCTAAGCATACACCTCAATCTTTGAGCCCTTCCAATTTCTTGCTTGAATGGAGTCAATGGATCACAAACGGGGCCAAAGGATGCCGCTCGGCACCCCGATGCCAAGTGGGTGCCGAGCGGCATCCGATCGTTCATTTCGGTACAGATCACTCGGACTGAATCTAATCGCATATAAATCTAAACCTTTCATTGCTTGATGAATATTCGAGCAGTCGATCACCGAGATGAACGATCGGATCGGCTGCTCAGAAGTACTGCTGCCAAGCACAGGCATGTCCAAATCCCAAGGATAGTAGTGTATTATTAACTAACAATAAGTCTACATTAATTGCCCCCCCCCCCCCCCCCCCCGGCAAAAAAAAAAAAAAAAAACAATAAATCTACATGCAGCTTTGCAATTATGCAACACATATTCATTTAAAGATAGCCCATCAAGATTTAGTTCCATGAGGGCGTAAAAATAATCCGACAAACTCAAATTGTTTACTCAAAATCGAAGCAAATGTCATAAGTAATGAATGTAGGTACATTGCACCGTCTTCTTAGCGAAGCATGTTACTATGGCCTCCTCTATTTACCCACTGTTAAGTGCCAACTAACTCGTTTTAATCTCCATTTTATTATAGAATTTAAGTTCATTTTACAGAGTGAAAGGATGCATTTGCAAATCCAAACAACTCTTCAAAAGGAAAATCCCAATTCTTGGAAGGAAGAACTTAATTGTTTGCTTTGCTTTTGGAGTTTGGAAAAATTCTCAGTTGAATAATTGTATAATCAAAAATTAAAAGAAGAGGCACAAAGAAATGATCAAAAGGGTGAAGCATAAATGAACACACAAATACAGGAGAGGATTCGAAGTGAGCAAGAACGAGATTGGCAGCTCCTTTCCCTATATAAATCCAATCGTCTGCATCTTTTCGCTCAAATTCCACCTCCATCCACTGCAAGGATTCAGAAATGCACATCTAAATGCATTATACTCCTAAATGTATACATTCACATATACTAGGTCCTGTTTGCTTACAGATTTCTAAGAATTTACCGTTGGAATTGCAACAAAAGCCAATAACAGTGAGAGCACATCGAGGAATTATGTTTCCTCAAAGTGAACTCTCATGTTACTGACCCAGTTTACAAGAATAAGAACACCAACCAACCGGCGGCCCAAACCAAGAATCACAGATTACTTTTGAATCATGTAAACCTAAAAAAAAAAAACATATGCGAATGAAATCATCACGGATGAATCTCATGGAATCACTTCGTACCACCTTCTTGTGCCTCTCTTATGCTTTAACAATCCTTATAATGTTTAAAGGATTGCCTTTTTCTAGTCTCCTGCCAATTCGGACTAGAAAAAGTGAGGTAAAAAAATAAATTAAAATATTTGCTGCATCACATGCGCCTCAGGCGCAATTCGCGTGCTCCGATCCCCAGGCGTATATAAGTTGCGCTCGGGCGCTTCCACATTTACTCTTTTCTTGTAGAGTGTCTCAGGCGCAATTTGAATTGCTACTCGGGAGCACTCAGTTTTTTCTTTTTTGATGTAATGAACCATTGAAATCCATGCCAACATGCTCAAAAGTGCAAAATCTAACTATGAACTCCATAATTTTGGATCAACAAAAAAAAAATCCAAAGGTCGTTGGTTCTTGTGTTAGCCCATATTTATTTGTATATGAGACAAATCTTGAACAAAAAATTGGGCCTCAAGGCACTTTCAAAAGGAAAAAGAACAATTTTATTCCTACATATGACATCCACGGCCGGGCTCATAGATTTCTTGCATTTGAGGGTGTGATCGATCTCCAGAAGCAAAAGCATGGATC
The DNA here is from genome assembly GCF_030253575.1 of Rhododendron vialii. Lineage (NCBI taxonomy): Eukaryota > Viridiplantae > Streptophyta > Magnoliopsida > Ericales > Ericaceae > Rhododendron > Rhododendron vialii. Next base: position 6,902,134 of record NC_080558.1, on the reverse strand, counting down.
AAACCTTCGGCTTCAACGCTGCTCCACCTCGGCTTCTTCAATAAATTCATTGTCGTTCATACATCTACGTAGTTCTTCAACTCCATCCCGCCTCTCAACAATAGCTTGAACAGTACAAAGTACAAAGTATGAAGCTCAAATCGTTGTCATTCATGATGCGTTTTCTTCTTGCTTCCTACTGGTAAAAGCATGATTAGTGTGCGTATGTTCTGTTTTCGGACATCTTGGCTGCATCTTATTACTCCTGGCAGCATGTTTTGACATCTGGCCGCTATTTTTTTAAGAGTGGTTACAGAACACGCGTTTTAGTGTATGATCTGTTTCCGGATATCTTGGCCGCATCTTATTACACTTGGCCGAATCGTATTACTCATAGCTGCTTGTTTTGACACTTGGCCGGTTGTTATTACTCTTGGCCGCTTCTTATTACTATTGGCCGCTTATTATTGCCTCTAGCCGCTTGTTATTGCTCCTAGATGGTAATTATTGCCAGTGGCCGCTTGTTATTGCTCCTAGCCGCTTGTGATTGCTCTTGGCCGCGTCTTATTACACTTGGCCGCTTGTTATTACAATTGGCCGCGTCTTATTACACTTGGCCGCTTCTTATTGCTCTTGGCCACTTCTTATTGCTCCGAACCGCTTGTTATTACTCTTGGCTGCGCTTTATTACACTTGGCCGCTTTTTATTACTCTTGGTCACTTCTTTTGACACTTGGCCGCGATTTTCTTAAAGCGGGATTAGTATACCCGTCATTTTGGCCGGAGCGTTGGGCTTCTAATCAGGAATTTGTGTTTTGAAGCGGGGCTCTAGGAGTTAGGGGACTGAATTGAGCTTATCAGCTGGCCCACCTCATTTTTAGCTGAAACCCATTTAAAAAATCTCTACAGAAAAAAAAAACTTTTAAAGAATCTTTCAGTTGACCCAAAATATTTTCCTGGCTCTCTTTTGGGGATTTTATACTTTTACAAGATTAATGATTTTTTTCTAATTTTTTTCTTTTATTCAATTTTCTTTTGCGTTAGTTAGTTTTACGTCAAAGTTTTTTTTATAGATTATTGGATCGTTTCGACTAGAGAAATTGAAGAACCATAAAATTATGACCCAAACTCAAATATTATTTTTAAAAAGCCAAGAAAAAGTCCGAAAAGTCTGAATATTGTCTGGCCCTTTTTTTGGATTTTTCCCAAAATACTTGGGTCATAATTTTCTATTTCTCCGACTCATCTCGTCGTGACGAATCAATAGTTGACAAAAATTTGACGCGAACTAACAAATGCAAAAATAATAAATGAATTGAGACAAAAAGAAAATTTCGTTCGGCAGGAAAATAAAAATGTATATTATCATTTAATATTTTAATATAGAGATGTGTCCAAGTGACTGTCTAAGCATACACCTCAATCTTTGGGCCCTTCCAATTTCTTGCTTGAATGGAGTCAATGGATCACAAACGGGGCCAAAGGTTGCCGCCAAGCACCTCGGTGCCAAATGGGTGCCAAGCGGCATCCAATCGTTCATTTCGGTATAGATCACTCGGACTGAATCATATCGCATATAAATCTAAACCTTTCATTGCTTGATGAATATTCGAGCAGTCGATCGCCGAGATGAACGGTCGGATCGGCCGCTCAGAAGTACCACTGCCAAGCATAGGCATGTCCAAATCCCAAGGATAGATATGAATTATTAACCAACAATAAGTCTACATCACCCCCCCCCCACCCCCCCCACAAAAAAAAAAAAAAAAGAAAGAAAAAAACAATAAGTCTACATGCAGCTTTGCAATTATGCAACACATATTCATTTAAAGATAGTCCATCAAGATTTAGTTCCATGAGGGCGTAAAAATAATCCGACAAAATCAAATTGTTTACTCAAAATCGAAGGAAATGTCATAAGTAATGAATGTAGGTACATTGCACCGTCTTCTTAGCGAAGCATGTTACTATGGCCTCCTCTATTTACCCACTGTTAAGTGTCAACTAACTTGTTTTAATCTCCATTTCATTCTAGAATTTAAGTTCATTTTACAAAGTACAAGGATGCATTTGCAAATCCAAACAACTCTTCAAAAGGAAAATCCCAATTCTTGGAAGAAAGAACTTAATTGTTTGCTTTGCTTTTGGAGTTTGGAAAAATTCTTAGCTGAATTATTGTATAATCAAAAATTAAAAGAAGAGGCACAATGAAATGATCAAAAGGGTGAAGCATAAATGAACACACAAATACAGGAGAGGATTCGGAGTGAGCAAGAACGAGATTGGCAGCTCCTTTCCCTATATAAATCCAATCGTCTACATCTTTTCACTCAAATGCCACCTCCATCCACTGGTGGGATTCAGAAATGCACATCTAAATGCATTATACTCCTAGACGTATACATTCACATATACCAGGTCCTGTTTGCTTGGAGATTTCTAAGAATTTACCGTTGCAATTGCAACAAAAGCCAATAACAGTGAAAGCACATCATGGAATTATGTTTCATCAAAGTGAACTCTCATGTTACTGACCCAGTTTACAAGAATAAGTACACCAACCAACCGGCGGCCCAAACCAAGAATCACAGATTACTTTTGGATCATGTTGGTCTGTCGTTTTCGCACCAAAAATATAATTTATAAAACCAAGGAATTAACTAGTATTCCGAAGAACAGTTGTTAAGTCCAGGATCGTCCGCAGGGAGTAAAAAGCTGAGTTGCAGTAGTTTCAATTAATTTCTAATTTAATTCAAAAAGTAAAGAGAAGTTGGATTTTGATTTGGATTGATTAAACTAAAACTAAACTAGAAAGCAGATTAAAGGAGTTGTAAACTGATGAGAGATGGGACTAGGGTTTCCGATTCAGTCTCCCTCTGTTACGCAATTGTTTCGAAACCTAGTGTTCATATTCAACATTCAACCAGATTACCGTAGGGTAGCAATTCCTATCGATAATTCCCAAAAAGATAATCAAGATTCGCACTCCATATAGGCTATCTCAACATCGCACAAATCGTCTCATTGGATTTAACCAACGGCACGATCCGTCTCACGTCGTATAGTCTATCTCAAAACCTATCCTGAAATATTAAAAATCATTGTATGACAGTGCTTGAAACCATGGATACAAACACATTCGAATGTCAGAAAAATATCAAACTTCATAAAAAGTTATGAATCGATCAAGTCACACAATCAAGTTGAACATAAAACCCTAGAATCAGACAACTATGCTACTTGGAGAGACCTCCTCATTACCCTAGCCGAGTAGATTAGCCGTTCATGGAGTGAGAACAAATAATCATGTAAGAACAAAACTCCATTGAACAACAAACTGAAAGCTTTCTAATAAATAGTAAAAGAATAAAACCCAAAGCTCCTGTGTCGGTTTGGCCGTGATTCGCGAGGCGTGGTGATTGCTGCCCAGTTCTCTATTTTCGCGTGATGAAAAAGTATCCTGATGGCCACCACCGTTCTCCCGTTTCTGCCGTGGGAAAATATGATATATTGGCAGCCCCCGCTGTTTCCGTTTCTGCGTGACAATCGGATCCCCAAGCAAAAACCCTTGCAGCCCTTTTATAAGTGCTGAAAATAATCTTCATGAGAAAGGAGGCGCCGACCTTTTTAATTACTGGCCCATCATTATGCACATAATTATTCATCTTGTAGGAATTTTATTGGGTGCTTCTCTCTTTCCATCCATTATAAGCTTGGTCCAACTTGTTGATTTTTGATCGGCAAGGATAACATTCTCTAAGCATGACATCGAGCTCGCTTTGCATCGTTAATTATTTTTATATCGATTTAGCTTCAAATATTATCCAACGGCTCCGTAGGTTCTGAAATAAATAAAAACGAGTATCAAACTCTAAATAATATAATAAACGGACATAACAAGAGTAAATTAAGGGGCGTAAATAGGCACATTTATGCACCTATCACATCCCCCAACTTACACTTTGCTAGTCCCTAGCAAAGAAATCAAAAAATAAATAAAATAAAGAAACTAACTAAAGGATAGATCTTTTAAACCCCCGGGTGGCCCCGGTAGGACGAGTGAAGTCTCGTGAGGGTTTTCAGCAGTGATCACCCACAAAACACCGCGGATTCCTTTACTTGGAACCCAAAAACCTGCAATGCAACTCATTGCAACACCAATACCAAGAATATAACATATGCAATAATAGTTCTAGACGCTATCAAAACATAGAAATAAATCATGGCACCCAAACTTAGTGTGTGTGAGCAAAGACCTCGACTACAAGTGAACCACAACCGAGCACCCTCTCCGGACCGAGTCTCGACTTCAATTCTCACCATGTCACGCACTCAACAAAAGAAAACGCTCGAAACAAGGTGCATTTAATAAACTCTCAACGTGTGCGGATGGAAGTTATGCAATAAAGAACCAAAGTATCCTGCACACTTAGACGCGAAAAGAAAGCTTTTTAAAGTGGACACAAGATCTCATGAATGGAATGCCAAGTATTAAAGACTATATCTATCCATCGATCACAACCCATTACCCCTAAGATCAAGTAGGACTTTTATTTTGGTTATATCATTGGGTAAGGAAAAGTGCTTCAAAAGTTAGGACAAATCATAAGCAAGTGTCCGAGAATAGGCCAAAACAACATAGGGCAAGTAATAATGTGCGCGCCCTCTCATCATTCTTTTCAACTCCGCCTTATCTCTCTTATTTTTCACCATTCAGACAATTCCACAATGAAGTTCACACGTTTCTTTCTTCAAACAAATGCATAGGTGTCTTCCCCTTTTTCATTCAAGTTCTATTTTTTTTTCTTTTGCAATTTTTTCACTGTTTTTAACAATGGGGAAGAACACACCACAATTCAAGCAAATCTTTCTCAAATACACTTTCTCCACTCTCTTTAAAAATTAACCTTCACATGATTAACTTGCCATTCTCAAGACACAATATGGTTGGTGAAGCTTAACAAGAAAAAGGCTCATGCAAGAGGCTCAATGTGGCTTGCAAGGGATAAGTGTTTAAGAAAAAGAAACGAACCGGCTCAAAGCACAAAAATGGCCTACTATCATCTCCTAGGGGCAATACAACCATGTAACTTTCCATTCCCAAAAGATGAAATATTACGCATGCATTAAGTCCCAATACTTGATGACAAAGATAATGAGATCGACAACGATTAAGCTTCTTCTTTTTTACGACAAACAAAGAGTTTAAATAACACCACTCCAAAGGAAGGTAAGGCACTAAAGCTCACATGGGTATAAGTCTCCACTAATCTAGCCATTGAAAGCACTCAAGTTACAACTCACAAGTAGTCAAAGTCCAAGAAACGTGCAGTGCAAAGATGCTAAGAGCGTATGCCAAGATAAATTCCTATTGCCAAGCTAGCAAAAAGAACTACCATGCTACATAAGTATTCAAGTAATGCTCATAGATTTTCAGGACAAGCAACCAACAAGTAAACATTGCAATCTCCAAGTCTCAAGTAGAAAGGATCTAACAAGTATTTTTTTTTTTTTTAAAAACTCTATAGACAAAAAGCAAGCGATCCATCCCCCAACTAATAATGGCACTGTCCTCAGTGACGGCTCAGCCATAGAAAAATAAAAGACAAGCCAGAGAAAGAAAGGAGAGATATCACCTCACGTAGGAGCAACAAAAATCAAGGCAAAAGAAAATGTGGGAGTCATCCCCCAACTTGTAGCGTAAACCTGCGCTTCGTTAGTCCCACAACACAAAATATAGAGAATAAAACAAAATAAAACAAAAGACACAAAGCGAAGAAAAAGAGAAAAATAAAAATAATAAAAATAAAAATAAAATGCTAACAAATACTCCCTAAAATACTCCACCAAGACAAAAAAGTATACACTTTCTTCGCGTGAAAGACACGGGTACTACTTTTCTCCCTTGTCAAAGACTGTGGTTCCCTATTTGTTGGAAGGACAATATGTGTAGGATTCAGCGATATCTTGAAAAGTGGTGCCATCATCTAATAGGCTGTCACTCCCTCTGGGGCTGCCAGATTCCTTACCCACCACTCGGTTTATGAAGCAATCTCCACCAAGTTGGACATTAAAATCAGATGGTTCAGACAGAATTTTCGTTGCTAACTACACGCCTGCCGCCAGACCCAACCTCCTAAGTACTACATACATAGCTTTGACAAGGTGGCTATACCAGACCTTCAGAAGCCGTTCGAGCACGGCAAACACTGGAGGTCTCTCAAACTCCATAGATTTCAAGTCTCCTAGACTCATTGAAAGCGCTCAAAGGTTAGGGTACACTGGGTCCACCAAATTGATGGACTCAATTTCACCCTCTTCACTCAAACCGTCCACATATGGCTTCAATCGTTGGCCATTAACCTTAGATACTTGGCCATCACGTGGATCCCAAATTTCAATCGCACCATGGGGGTATACACGAGTAATAACATAAGGTCCATCCCATCTAGAGTTCAACTTGCCCGGAAACAATTTCAAATGTGAATTGAAGAGCCACACCTTTTGATTAGGCTCAAAGGACTTCCTACGGATATGCTTATCATGGAATGCTTTAGTCCTAGCCTTATAGATTTTAGAGCTCTCATATGCATCATTACGAAGTTCTTTTAATTCATTGAGTTGGAGTTTACGATTCGAACCGGCAATAACCATATCAAAATTAAATTTCTTAATGGCCCACATGGCCCTATGTTCCAACTCTACAGGCAAGTGGCACGCTTTACCGTAAACCAACCGGTAAGGAGACATGCCAATGGGAGTTTTAAAAGCTGTACGGTAGGCCCATAAAGAATCATTAAGCCTAAGCGACCAATCTTTCCGATCCGGCCTAACCGTTTTCTCAAGAATTGATTTAACCTCCCTTTTCGAGACCTCTACTTGGCCACTAGTTTGAGGATGATAAGGTGTTGCCACCTTGTGAGTGATAGAATATTTCTTTACTAGCGCCGCAAAGTATTTGTTTAGGAAGTGGGTTCCCTCATCACTTATAATCGCACGTGGGTAGCCAAAGCGACTAAAAATGTTACTTTGCAAGAATTCGACCACAACCTTGTGGTCATTAGTCCGCGTTGCTACCGCTTCCACCCACTTTGAGACATAATCTACTGCCACTAAAATATACTCATTCCCAAAAGAAGTTGGGAATGGTCCCATAAAATCAATTCCCCACACATCAAAAATTTCTACCACAAGAATATCGGACAAAGGCATCATGTCTTGGTTGGATATGTTGCCAACCTTTTGGCAACGAAGGCATGCCTTGCAAAACTCATGGGCATCCTTAAAAAGTGTGGGCCAATAGAACCCGCATTGCAAGACCTTCACCGAGGTCCTCTTACCGCTAAAATGTCCCCCACACTCAAGAGTATGACAAAAAGTCAATATGCTCTGTTGCTCACTTTCGGGGACACATCGCCGAATCACTTGATCCGAACAATATTTGAACAACTCCGGATCCTCCCAAAAATAATTACCAACCTGCGCAAAGAATCGGTCCTTGTCTTGCTTGGACCAATGGGAAGGTATGGCGCCAGTGGCATGGTAATTTACAATGTTCGCATACCAAGGGGGTTGACTATGTGACACTGTAAAAAGTTGCTCATCTGGAAAGGAGTCTTTTAAGGGTAAAGGGTCACATGCGGAGTCAATCAAGATCCTCGAGAGGTGGTCGGCTACGGAGTTTTCGAAACCTTTCTTGTCCCGGATTTCTAAGTCGAATTCTTGTAGCAACAAGACCCACCTAATCAACCTAGGTTTCGCGTCCTTCTTTGAAAGCAAGTACCGCAACGCGGCATGGTCAGAGTACACGATAATCTTCGACCTCAAGAGGTAGGACCAAAACTTATCTAACGCAAACACTACCGCGAGCATCTCCTTCTCCGTAGTGGTATAGTTCAATTGAGCATCGGAGAGAGTCTTGCTCGCATAGTAAATGGCGTAAGGCACCTTATCCACCCGTTGGCCAAGGACCGCGCCAACCGCATAGTCGGACGCATCACACATGATCTCAAAGGGAAGAGACCAAACAGGGGATTGCATGATCGGGGCGGAAGACAACGCAGTACGAAGCTTCACGAAGGCATTCATGCACGCATCATCAAAGACAAACGGGGCATCCTTGGCAAAGAGGTCGCACAAGGGCTTTGAAATTTTGCTAAAGTCTCTGATGAAACGGCGGTAAAACCCTGCATGCCCTAAAAATGAGCGAATTTGCTTGACGGTAGAAGGGGGAGGAAGTTAGAGATAAGGTCCACTTTAGCTTTATCGACTTCGATCCCCCTTTCAGACACGACATGACCTAGCACAATTCCCTCTTGAACCATAAAATGGCTCTTCTCCCAACTTAACACCAAATTGGTCTCCAAACAGCGCTTAAGCACCCTCTCAAGATTATGGAGACAACTCTCGAAAGACTTCCCAAAAACCGAGAAGTCATCCATGAAGACCTCAAGAAAATTCTCCACCATATCGGAGAATATTGCCATCATGCACCGTTGAAAGGTCGCAGGTGCATTGCACAAACCAAAAGGCATACGCCGATAGGCAAAGGTGCCAAATGGACAGGTGAACGTGGTCTTTTATTGGTCTGCGGGGTCAACGGATACTTGATTATAGCCTGAATAGCCATCAAGAAAACAATAGTAACTCTGGCCTGCCAACCGTTCTAGGATTTGATCCACAAATGGAAGTGGAAAGTGATCCTTCCTAGTCATGGAATTCAACTTCCGGTAATCAATGCACACTCGCCACCTGTGGTCATGCGAGTGGGGACAGATTCACCCTTATCATTTTTCACCACAGTGATGCCTGACTTCTTAGGCACCACCTGCGTGGGACTCACCCATTTACTATCAGAGATGGGGTATATGATACCTGCATCTAACAATTTGACCACCTCCTTCATTACCACCTCTTTCATGTTGGGATTTAATATCCGTTGCATCTCTGGAGATGGTTTGGCATCTTCCTCACAATTTATACGATGCATGCAAACGGAGGGGTCTATCCCCTTGAGGTCCGCTACCGACCACCCTAAGGCACCCTTGTGCCTCCCAAGCACATTAACAAGCTGACCCTCCTGCACGACAGTAAGGTCAGACGCGATAATCGCAGGAAGAATATCTGTAGGCCCTAAAAAGATATACTTGAGATTGGCCGGGAGTGGCTTCAGCTCAAGCTTCGGAGGGGCCTCTATAGAAGGGAGCGCAGGCTCACGTGACAATGGTGGTAATGGTTCAAACTTGGCTTGCCATGTTGGAGGTGCATGATTAAGCACTGAGTTGACCTCTGTAATGGTTTAACCTAATTCATACTGCTTATGGCCATAATGGGCCAAACATGCCTCTAAAGGGTCCTTAGTGAGAATGTAGGGAAGAGCTTCCTCCACGACATCATCTATGACATCGACTGCGAAACAGTCTTCGTCCGTGGAAGGGTACTTGGTGGAATTGTAAATATTAAGCCTAACATTCATGTTTCCAAAAGACACATCCATCACCCCGGCCTTGACATGGATATTAGCATTAGCTGTAGCCAAGAAAGGACGACCAAGTATGATGGTGGTGGATTGCATGGATGCTTGGCCAAGCTCTGTGTCAAGGATGATAAAATCTGCAGGGAAGAGAAATTGGTCAACTTTCACCAATACATCCTCGACAATGCCCCTTGGGATTCTAATGGATCGGTCCGCCAACTGTAAAGTCACCGAGGTGGGTTTCAACTCTCCAAACCCAAATTGCTCATACACAGAGTATGGCATAAGATTAACACTGGCCCCGAGATCCAGAAGTGCCCTTTCTATAATGTGGTCACCTATGACACATGAAATTGTGGGGGTCCTTGGATCGGGCAACTTAGGGGCAGTAGAAGTGTGGAAAACAGAGGAGACACCGTCAGCTAGAAGGACATTTTTTGTAACATTGGTTCGAGTTCTACGCTTTTGAGTGCAAAGGTCCTTAAGAAATTTAGCGTATGAGGGGACTTGCCGAATGGCGTCCAGAAGAGGAAGATTTATCTTGACTTGCTTGAAAGTCTCAATCATATCTTCCATCACAGCAGCTTTCTTAGTATAAGGATATTGTGAATTAAGAGCCGCTGGAAAAGGGACACGTGGTACACTTGGTGGTACCATGGCGGAACTGGTGGAAGGAGAAGTAGGTGAAGTGGTATCAGTAACAAAAGGAGGCGCATCCTCCTCTTCAAGGATCTTGTCCTTTCCTTAGGCCTAAAAACAGAAGATCGAGCATCTTGCTTTTTCGAAGTGTCATCTGTTGGCCTAGTCTCTACAATTCGGCCCGATCGAAGGGCCACAACTGCTTTAGCTTGCTCCTGGTGATGGTTAGGAGCGTGCTGCTCGTCAACTTGGAATTGACCCCTAGGATTGGAAACTGGTTGGCTAGGTAGCTTACCCTCCTCTCTCTTGCTAAGCGCATTGGCCAGTTGGCCGATTTGGGATTCTAACTGCACTATGGATTGAGTATTGGAATTACATTGTTGGCTGGTACTCTCTAATCCCTGCAGTTTTTGGAGCACTGTTTGCATCCCTTGTCACATGGTCTCGTCAAAATTGGGAGACCGTTGAGGCTGGGGCACCTGAGAAGGAGGAGGTGCTTGTTGGAAGGGCTGTGGTGCCCTTTGGGAAGCCATTTGATTAAATTTGCTTGGGTAATTGGGCTTTGGTTGGTTGAAACCACTTAGGTTGTGCGGTCTCTGTTGCAAAGAGGAGGAACTGCCTTGATTTTGCGTCCTCCAAGAAAAGTTTGGGTGATCTTTCCAACCAGCATTGTATGTGGGAGAAAATGGGTCGTAGCCTGGCCTGGAGAACCCTTGTGCAGCACTAACTTGCTCTTGCACAAACTCTGGATATTGGGAGGCAGAGGGGCAATCAGTGATGTAATGCATGGGACTAGCACAAATCCCACACACCTCCTGAAAAGTGGGTGGATGATGTCCCACAGGGAGAGGATGTTGACCCGAAGTGATTAATTCTTTCAATGTTTTGGTCAAGGCAGCTACTTGATGTGTAAGGTCATTAGAGGGCTGAACCTCATAGACCCCTCTCTGTTTGGAAGAACTAGACGCTGCCCCTCTCGAATGTCTAAGGGAAGATGCACGATGTTGAGAGTTTTCACTAAGGTTTTCGAATAACTTCCATGCATCGTTCACATTCTTATGCAGGAAGGTCCCACCACTAGAAGAATCTACCAGTTGGCGATGTGGTTCCATCAAACCCTGGTAAAAAGATTGAACAAGCTGCCACTTGGGGATAGCATGGTGAGGACACGTCCTAAGAAGGTCATTGAATCTCTCCCAAGATTCATGAAACTGTTCTCCATCGTGTTGGGTAAATCCGGTGATCTCTTGTCTATGAAGGGTTGTCTTACCGATGGAGAAATATTTCTTTAGGAACTCTTCGCACATCTGAGTCCAAGAGGTGATGGAGTTTGCCGGTAAGGAGTTCAACCACTGTTTGGCCTTATCCTTCAACGAGAATGGGAAAAGGAGTAATTTCAATGCATCCTTATCAAAGTCACGAATGCAAATAATTTTGCTCGTTTCCATGAATTGGTTCAAGTTATCATAAGGATCCTCGTTTGGTTTCCCATAAAATGAGGGCAACATCTGTAAAGTGCCTGGCCTTATCTCGTATTGGTTGGCTCTTACCGTGGGCATGACTATGCACGAAGTGGACTCATACTCATTTGGAATAAAACACTCCACCAATGGGGAGCCCTGTTCCCCACCAATTGCTCCTGTTTGGTCGCCCATTACGTCAAAGTTTATATTACGAGCAATTGGGCGTTCACGTTTTGCTTTAAGAGAATTCCTAAAAGATCGAAGGGTTTTCTCAAATTCAGGATCAGTATCAGACGCTGTCTCAGGTGATAACGACCGATATCGACGCATAAATATCCCAAAAACCCTAATTCCACTACCATTTCAGCGATCCAACAATAAAGTAATCGAAAAGAGAACTCACAGTGGGTAAACGAAATCGCTTTGATCTGCCTGGCCACCAATAAATTCAACTTCACAATCCTTGTGATGTTCAAAAACCTGGCAATGCTGAAACAGACTAACAGGAAAGAAAAAAAAATTAAATAAAACAAAGAATTAAACTAAAAACAAATTGAAAATACGCAACCGTGTTTTAACTCCCCGGCAACGGCGCCAAAAATTCACAACTATGTTAAGATTTCCCGAGGTCGTCCAGTTCTGGCTGTGACTTGGTTTGAATTCAAGGGTGAGATAGATACTCGATTGCTATCCTCAAAAAAAAAAAAAACTTACATAGCATACATTGTATTCAAAATTGCACATAGAAACGTTGATCTTCAAGCCCTCCCATCCAAGGTACATATGATGCTGCGAAACATGGAGATTGGGTTGGAGATCTGATCACAAGCACCGTCTAGCATTACAAAATGGGAAAATCTGGTCCTGATATGAGTGCACACAATATATGGACGGCTTCCCACATAAGAGAAAGGTGGATGGAATTGGAGATTGAATTGGGAAAGTTCCACAACTAATATGGAAATGGTGATGATGAAGTGTTAGATCCGTTTGTTGGAGATCACTTAGCAGATAAGGGGCACAACCAGAGAAACCCAAACTACATATGTGACGAAATAAGAAGCTATTTTAATCTGCACAAAGGGAGTGATTCGAAAACGGATTGCAAATGGAGTAATTATACAATTGTCCTAGACTACCATGTGGCATGTCCAAGTGGTGCTCCCAACCTATCACTTAGCGGGAAATTTTATGGGTGGCACATGGTCGTCATCCCTTGTTGGGTGGTTGGGGGACAAGGGTTGACCCACTTAGTATGGGTGGCGATAAATTATTGGCACATGTGGCATAGTCATCATCCCTTGCAGATGAGGGCTAAATCTTGTTTTGAACTATGAATACTTCGATTTACCAAAAATCGTGGAGGGATTGATGGCGGTCAGAGAGAACTAAACTATTTTGCCGATATTAAGCTGTAACGATTTGACGGTGGGCTAAGCTATTTGGCCGAATCGTATTACTCATAGCCGCTTGTTTTGACACTTGGCCGGTTGTTATTACTCTTGGCCGCTTCTTATTACTCTTGGCCGCTTATTATTGCACTTGGCCGCTTGTTATTGCTCTTGGCCGCGTCTTATTACACTTGGCCGCTTGTTAATACTCTCAGCCGCGTCTTATTACACTTGGCCGCTTCTTATTGCTCTTGGCCGTTTCTTATTGCACTTGGCCGCTTCTTATTGCTCTTGGCCGCGTCTTATTACACTTGGCCGCTTGTTATTACTCTCAGCCGCGTCTTATTACACTTGGCCGCTTCTTATTGCTCTTGGCCGCTTCTTATTGCTCCCAACCGCTTGTTATTACTCTTGGCCGCGCTTTATTACACTTAGCCGATTTTTATTACTCTTGGCCGCTTCTTTGGACACTTCGCCGCGATTTTCTTAAAGCGGGATTAGTATACCCGTCATTTTGGCCGGAGCGTCGGGCTTCTAATCAGGAATTTGGGTTTTGAAGCGGGGCTCAGGGAGTTAGGGGACTGAATTGAGCTTACCAGCTGGCCCACCTCATTTTAAGCCGAAACCCATTTAAAAAATCTCAACAGGAAAAAAAACTTTTAAAGAATCTTTCAATTGACCCAAAATATTTTTCTGGCTCTCTTTTGGAGATTTTATACTTTTACAAGCTTAATAATGTTTTTCTAATTTTTTTTATTTTTATTCAATTTTCTTTTGCGTTAGTTAGTTTTGCGTCAAAGTTTTTTTTATGGATTATTGGATCGTTTCGACTAGAGAAATCGAAGAACTATAAAATTATGACCCAAACTCAAACATTATTATAAAAAAGCCAAGAAAAAGTCTGAAAAGTTTGAATATTGTTTGGCCTTTGTTTGGATTTTTCCCAAAATAACTATTTCTGCGACTCATCTCGTCGAGACGAATCAATAGTTAACAAAAATTTGACGCAGACTAACAAATGCAAAAAACAAAACGATGAATAGAGACAAAGAAAATTCCGTTCGGCAAGAAAATAAAAATGTCTGCGATCATTTGATATCTTAACATAGAGATGTGTCCAAGTGACTGTCTAAGCATACACCTCAATCTTTGAGCCCTTCCAATTTCTTGCTTGAATGGAGTCAATGGATCACAAACGGGGCCAAAGGATGCCGCCAAGCACCCCGATGCCAAGTGGGTGCCGAGCGGCATCCGATCGTTCATTTCGGTACAGATCACTCGGACTGAATCTAATCGCATATAAATCTAAACCTTTCATTGCTTGATGAATATTCGAGCAGTCGATCACCGAGATGAACGGTCGGATCGGCTGCTCAGAAGTACTGCTGCCAAGCATAGGCATGTCCAAATCCCAAGGATAGTAGTGTATTATTAACTAACAATAAGTCTACATTAATTCCCCCCCCCCCCCCCCCCCGGGGCAAAAAAAAAAACAATAAATCTACATGCAGCTTTGCAATTATGCAACACATATTCATTTAAAGATAGCCCATCAAGATTTAGTTCCATGAGGGCGTAAAAATAATCCGACAAACTCAAATTGTTTACTCAAAATCGAAGCAAATGTCATAAGTAATGAATGTAGGTACATTGCACCGTCTTCTTAGCGAAGCATGTTACTATGGCCTCCTCTATTTACCCACTGTTAATTGCCAACTAACTCGTTTTAATCTCCATTTTATTATAGAATTTAAGTTCATTTTACAGAGTAAAAGGATGCATTTGCAAATCCAAACAACTCTTCAAAAGGAAAATCCCAATTCTTGGAAGGAAGAACTTAATTGTTTGCTTTGCTTTTGGAGTTTGAAAAAATTCTCAGTTGAATAATTGTATAATCAAAAATTAAAAGAAGAGGCACAAAGAAATGATCAAAAGGGTGAAGCATAAATGAACACACAAATACAGGAGAGGATTCGAAGTGAGCAAGAACGAGATTGGCAGCTCCTTTCCCTATATAAATCCAATCGTCTGCATCTTTTCGCTCAAATTCCACCTCCATCCACTGCAAGGATTCAGAAATGCACATCTAAATGCATTATACTCCTAAATGTATACATTCACATATACTAGGTCCTGTTTGCTTACAGATTTCTAAGAATTTACCGTTGGAATTGCAACAAAAGCCAATAACAGTGAGAGCACATCGAGGAATTATGTTTCCTCAAAGTGAACTCTCATGTTACTGACCCAGTTTACAAGAATAAGAACACCAACCAACCGGCGGCCCAAACCAAGAATCATAGATTACTTTTGAATCATGTAAACCTAAAAAAAAAAACATATGCGAATGAAATCATCACGGATGAATCTCATGGAATCACTTCGTACCACCTTCTTGTGCCTCTCTTATGCTTTAACAATCCTTATAATGTTTAAAGGATTGCCTTTTTCTAGTCTCCTGCCAATTCGGACTAGAAAAAGTGAGGTAAAAAAATAAATTAAAATATTTGCTGCATCACATGCGCCTCAGGCGCAATTCGCGTGCTCCGATCCCCAGGCGTATATAAGTTGCGCTCGGGCGCTTCCACATTTTCTCTTTTCTTGTAGAGTGTCTCAGGCGCAATTTGAATTGCTACTCGGGAGCACGCAGTTTTTTCTTTTTTGATGTAATGAACCATTGAAATCCATGCCAACATGCTCAAAAGTGCAAAATCTAACTATGAACTCCATAATTTTGGATCAACAAAAAAAAAATCCAAAGGTCATTGGTTCTTGTGTTAGCCCATATTTATTTGTATATGAGACAAATCTTGAACAAAAAATTGGGCCTCAAGGCACTTTCAAAAGGAAAAAGAACAATTTTATTCCTACATATGACATCCACGGCCGGGCTCATAGATTTCTTGCATTTGAGGGTGTGATCGATCTCCAGAAGCAAAAGCATGGATCAAACCTTCGGCTTCAACGCTGCTCCACCCCGGCTTCTTCAATAAATTCATTGTCGTTCATACATCTACGTAGTTCTTCAACTCCATCCCGCCTCTCAACAATAGCTTGAACAGTACAAAGTACAAAGTATGAAGCTCAAATCGTTGTCATTCATGATGCGTTTTCTTCTTGCTTACTACTGGTAAAAGCATGATTAGTGTGCGTATGTTCTGTTTTCGGACATCTTGGCTGCATCTTATTACTCCTGGCAGCATGTTTTGACATCTGGCCGCTATTTTTTTAAGAGTGGTACAGAACACGCGTTTTAGTGTATGATCTGTTTCCGGATATCTTGGCCGCATCTTATTACACTTGGCCGAATCGTATTACTCATAGCTGCTTGTTTTGACACTTAGCCGGTTGTTATTACTCTTGGCCGCTTCTTATTACTATTGGCCGCTTATTATTGCCTCTGGCCGCTTGTTATTGCTCCTAGATGCTAATTATTGCCAGTGGCCGCTTGTTATTGCTCCTAACCACTTGTTATTGCTCTTGGCCGCGTCTTATTACACTTGGCCGCTTGTTATTACAATTGGCCGCGTCTTATTACACTTGGCCGCTTCTTATTGCTCTTGGCCACTTCTTATTGCTCCGAACCGCTTGTTATTACTCTTGGCTGCGCTTTATTACACTTGGCCGCGATTTTCTTAAAGCGGGATTAGTATACCCGTCATTTTGGCCGGAGCGTTGGGCTTCTAATCAGGAATTTGTGTTTTGAAGCGGGGCTCTAGGAGTTAGGGGACTGAATTGAGCTTATCAGCTGGCCCACCTCATTTTAAGCTGAAACCCATTTAAAAAATATCTACAGAAAAAAAAAACTTTTAAAGAATCTTTCAGTTGACCCAAAATATTTTCCTGGCTCTCTTTTGGGGATTTTATACTTTTACAAGATTAATAATTTTTTTCTTTTATTCAATTTTCTTTTGCGTTAGTTAGTTTTACGTCAAAGTTTTTTTTATGGATTATTGGATCGTTTCGACTAGAGAAATTGAAGAACCATAAAATTATGACCCAAACTCAAATATTATTTTTAAAAAGCCAAGAAAAAGTCCGAAAAGTCTGAATATTGTCTGGCCTTTTTTTTGGATTTTTCCCAAAATACTTGGGTCATAATTTTCTATTTCTCCGACTCATCTCGTCGTGACGAATCAATAGTTGACAAAAATTTGACGCGAACTAACAAATGCAAAAATAATAAATGAATTGAGACAAAAAGAAAATTCCGTTCGGCAGGAAAATAAAAATGTATATTATCATTTAATATTTTAATATAGAGATGTGTCCAAGTGACTGTCTAAGCATACACCTCAATCTTTGGGCCCTTCCAATTTCTTGCTTGAATGGAGTCAATGGATCACAAACGGGGCCAAAGGTTGCCGCCAAGCACCTCGGTGCCAAATGGGTGCCAAGCGGCGTCCAATCGTTCATTTCGGTATAGATCACTCGGACTGAATCTGATCGCATATAAATCTAAACCTTTCATTGCTTGATGAATATTCGAGCAGTCGATCGCCGAGATGAACGGTCGGATCAGCCGCTCAGAAGTACCACTGCCAAGCATAGGCATGTCCAAATCCCAAGGATAGATATGAATTATTAACCAACAATAAGTCTACATTACTTGCCCCCAACCCCCCCCCCCCCCCCCCCCCCCCCCCCCCCCCCACAAAAAAAAAAGAAAGAAAGAAAAAAACAATAAGTCTACATGCAGCTTTGCAATTATGCAACACATATTCATTTAAAGATAGTCCATCAAGATTTAGTTCCATGAGGGCGTAAAAATAATCCGACAAAATCAAATTGTTTACTCAAAATCGAAGGAAATGTCATAAGTAATGAATGTAGGTACATTGCACCGTCTTCTTAGCGAAGCATGTTACTATGGCCTCCTCTATTTACCCACTGTTAAGTGTCAACTAACTTGTTTTAATCTCCATTTCATTCTAGAATTTAAGTTCATTTTACAAAGTACAAGGATGCATTTGCAAATCCAAACAACTCTTCAAAAGGAAAATCCCAATTCTTGGAAGAAAGAACTTAATTGTTTGCTTTGCTTTTGGAGTTTGGAAAAATTCTTAGCTGAATTATTGTATAATCAAAAATTAAAAGAAGAGGCACAATGAAATGATCAAAAGGGTGAAGCATAAATGAACACACAAATACTGGAGAGGATTCGGAGTGAGCAAGAACGAGATTGGCAGCTCCTTTCCCTATATAAATCCAATCGTCTACATCTTTTCACTCAAATGCCACCTCCATCCACTGGTGGGATTCAGAAATGCACATCTAAATGCATTATACTCCTAGACGTATACATTCACATATACCAGGTCCTGTTTGCTTGGAGATTTCTAAGAATTTACCGTTGAAATTGCAACAAAAGCCAATAACAGTGAAAGCACATCATGGAATTATGTTTCATCAAAGTGAACTCTCATGTTACTGACCCAGTTTACAAGAATAAGTACACCAACCAACCGGCGGCCCAAACCAAGAATCACAGATTACTTTTGGATCATGTTGGTCTGTCGTTTTCGCACCAAAAATATAATTTATAAAACCAAGGAATTAACTAGTATTCCGAAGAACAGTTGTTAAGTCCAGGATCGTCCGCAGGGAGTAAAAAGCTGAGTTGCAGTAGTTTCAATTAATTTCTAATTTAATTCAGAAAGTAAAGAGAAGTTGGATTTTGATTTGGATTGATTAAACTAAAACTAAACTAGAAAGCAGATTAAAGGAGTTGTAAACTGATGAGAGATGGGACTAGGGTTTCCGATTCAGTCTCCCTCTGTAACGCAATTGTTTCGAAACCTAGTGTTCATATTCAACATTCAACCAGATTACCGTAGGGTAGCAATTCCTATCGATAATTCCCAAAAAGATAATCAAGATTCGCACTCCATATAGGCTATCTCAACATGGCACAGATCGTCTCATTGGATTTAACCAACGGCACGATCCGTCTCACGTCGTATAGTCTATCTCAAAACCTATCCTGAAATATTAAAAATCATTGTATGACAGTGCTTGAAACCATGGATACAAACACATTCGAATGTCATAAAAATATCAAACTTCATAAAAAGTTATGAATCGATCAAGTCACACAATCAAGTTGAACATAAAACCCTAGAATCAGACAACTATGCTACTTGGAGAGACCTCCTCATTACCCTAGCCGAGTAGATTAGCCGTTCATGGAGTGAGAACAAATAATCATGTAAGAACAAAACTCCATTGAACAACAAACTGAAAGCTTTCTAATAAATAGTAAAAGAATAAAACCCAAAGCTCCTGTGTCGGTTTGGCCGTGATTCGCGAGGCGTGGTGATTGCTGCCCAGTTCTCTATTTTCGCGTGATGAAAAAGTATCCTAATGGCCACCACCGTTCTCCCGTTTCTGCCGTGGGAAAATATGATATATTGGCAGCCCCCGCTGTTTCCGTTTCTGCGAGACAATCGGATCCCCAAGCAAAAACCCTTGCAGCCCTTTTATAAGTGCCGAAAATAATCTTCATGAGAAAGGAGGCGCCGACCTTTTTAATTACTGGCCCATCATTATGCACATAATTATTCATCTTGTAGGAATTTTATTGGGTGCTTCTCTCTTTCCATCCATTATAAGCTTGGTCCAACTTGTTGATTTTTGATCGGCAAGGATAACATTCTCTAAGCATGACATCGAGCTCGCTTTGCATCGTTAATTATTTTTATATCGATTTAGCTTCAAATATTATCCAACGGCTCCGTAGGTTCTGAAATAAATAAAAACGAGTATCAAACTCTAAATAATATAATAAACGGACATAACAAGAGTAAATTAAGGGGCGTAAATAGGCACATTTATGCACCTATCACATGTATACCTAAAAAAAAAAAAAATTGCCAATGAAATCATCACGGATGGATCTCATGGAATCACTTCGTACCACTTTCTTGTGCCTCTCTTATGCTTTAACAATCCTTACAATGTTTAAAGGATTGCCGTTTTTTAGTCTCCTGCCAATTCGGACTAGAAAAAGTGAGGTAAAAAAATAAATTAAAAATATTTCCTGCATCACATGCACGTCAGGCGCAATTCACGTGCTCCCCAGGCGTATATAAGTTGTGCTCGGGCGCTTCCACATTTTCTCTCTTCTTGTAAAGTGTCTCAGGCGCAATTTGAAATTGCTACTCGGGAGCATTCACTTTTTTCTTTTTTGATATAATGAACCATTGAATTCCATGCCAACATTCTCAAAAGTGCAAAATTTAACTGTGAACTCCATAATTCTGGATCAACAAAAAAAAAAATCCAAAGGTCATTGGTTCTTGTGTTAGCCCATATTTATTTGTATATGAGACAAATCTTGAACAAAAAATTGGGCCTCGAGGCACTTTAAAAAGGAAAAAGAACAATTTTATTCCTACATATGACATCCACGGCCGGGCTCATAGATTTCTTGCATTTGAGGGTGTGATCGATCTCCAGAAGCAAAAGCATGGATCAAACCTTCGGCTTCAACGCTGCTCTACCCCGGCTTCATCAGTAAAATCATTGTCGTTCATACATCTACGTAGTTCTTCAACTCCATCCCGCCTCTCAACAACAGCTTGAACAATACAAAGTATGAAGCTCAAATCGTTGTCATTCATGCGTTTTCTTCTTGCTTACTACTGGTAAAAGTGTGATTAATGTGCGTATGATCTGTTTTCGGACATCTTGGCCGCATCTTATTACTCCTGGCAGCATGTTTTGACATCTGCCCGCTATTTCTTTAAGAGAGGTTACGGAACACGCGTTTTAGTGTATGATCTGTTTCCAGATATCTTGGCCGCATCTTATTACACTCGGCCAAATCGTATTACTCATAGCCGCTTGTTTTGACACTTGGCTAGGTGTTATTAATCTTGGCCGCTTCTTATTACTATTGGCCGCTTATTATTGCTCCTGTCCGCTTGTTATTGCTCTTGGCCGCGTCTTATTACACTTGGCCGCTTGTTATTACTCTTGGCCGCGTCGTATTACATTTGGCCGCTTTTTAATGCTCTTGGCCGCTTCTTATTGCTCCAAACCGCTTGTTATTACTCTTGGCTACGCTTTATTACACTTGGCCGCTTTTTATTACTCTTGGCCACTTCTTTCCGCTTCTTATTGCTCCGAACCGCTTGTTATTACTCTTGGCCGCGCTTTACTACACTTGGCCGCTTTTTATTACTGTTGGCCGCTTTTTTTGACACTTGGCCGCGATTTTCTTAAAGCGGGATTAGTATACCCGTCATTTTGGCCGGAGCGTCGGGCTTCTAATCATGAATTTTGGTTTTGAAGCGGGGCTCTAGGAGTTAGGGGACTGAATTGAGCTTACCAGCTGGCCCACCTCATTTTAAGTCGAAACCCATATAAAAAATCTCAACAGGAAAAAAAACTTTTAAAGAATCTTTCAGTTGACCCAAAATATTTTCCTGGCTCTCTTTTGGGGATTTTATACTTTTACAAGCATAATAATGTTTTTCTAATTATTTTTTATTTTTATTCTATTTTCTTTTGTGTTAGTTAGTTTTGCGTCAAAGTTTTCTTTTATGGATTATTGGATCGTTTCGACTAGAGAAATCGAAGAACCATAAAATTATGACCCAAACTCAAATATTATTTTAAAAAAGCCAAGAAAAAGTTCGAAAAGTCTGAATATTGTTTGGCCTTTTTTTTTATTTTTCCAAAAATAATTGAGCTTGGGTCATAATTTTCTGTTTCTCTGACTCATCTCGTCGAGACGAATCAATAGTTATCAAAAATTTGACGCAAACTAACAAATGCAAAAAAAAAAAAAATGAATAGAGACAAAAAGAAATTTTCGTTTGGCAGGAAAATAAAAATGTCTGCAATCATTTAATATTTTAATATAGAGATGTGTCCAAGTGACTGTCTAAGCATACACCTCAATCTTTGGGCCCTTCCAATTTCTTGCTTGAATGGAGTCAATGGATCACAAACGGGGCCAAAGGATGCCGCCAAGCACCCCGGTGCCAAGTGGTTGACGAGCGGCATCCGATCGTTCATTTCGGTACAGATCATTCAGACTGAATTTGATTGCATATAAATCTAAACCTTTCATTGCTTGATAAATATTCGAGCAGTCGATCGCCGAGATGAATGGTCGGATCGGCCGCTCTGCAGTGCCGCTGCCAAGCACAGGCATGTCCAAATCCCAAGGATAGTAGTGTATTATTAACCAACAATAAATCTACATTAATTGGCCCCCTCCCCAAAAAAAAAAAACAGTAAGTCTACATGCAGCTTTGCAATTATGCAACACATATTCATTTAAAGATAGTCCATCAAGATTTAGTTCCATGAGGGCGTAAAAATAATCCGACAAAATCAAATTGTTTACTCAAAATCAAAGCAAATGTCATAAGTAATTAATGTAGGTACATTGCACCGTCTTCTTAGTGAAGCATGTTAAGTGTCAACTAACTCGTTTTAATCTCCATTTTATTCTAGAATTTAAGTTCATTTTACAAAGTACAAGGATGCATTTGCAAATCCAAACAACTCTCCAAAAGGAAAATCCCAATTCTTAGAAGGAAGAACTTAATTGTTTGCTTTGCTTTTGGAGTTTGGAAAAATTCTCAGTTGAATTATTGTATAATCAAAAATTAAAAGAAGAGGCACAAAGAAATGATCAAAAAGGTGAAGCATAAATGAAGACACAAATACAGGAGAGGATTCGGAGTGAGCAAGAACGAGATTGGCAGCTCCTTTCCCTATATAAATCCAATCGTCTGCATCTTTTCGCTCAAATGCCACCTCCATCCACTGCTGGGATTCAGAAATGCACATCTAAATGCATTATACTCCTAGACGTATACATTCACATATTCCAGGTCCTATTTGCTTGCGGATTTCTAAGAATTTACCGTTGGAATTGCAACAAAAGCCAATAACAGTGAAAGCACATCAAGGAATTATGTTTCATCAAAGTGAACTCTCATGTTACTGACCCAGTTTACAAGAATAAGTACACCAACCAACCGGCGGCCCAAACCACGAATCACAGATTACTTTTGAATCATGTATACCTAAAAAAAAAAACATATGCCAATGAAATCATCATGGATGGATCTCATGGAATCACTTTGTACCACCTTCTTGTGCCTCTCTTATGCTTTAACAATCCTTATAATGTTTAAAGGATTGCCTTTTTTTAGTCTCCTGCCAATTCGGACTAGAAAAAGTGAGGTAAAAAAATAAATTAAAAATATTTGCTGCATCACATGCACGTCAGGCGCAATTCGCGTGCCCCCCAGGTGTATATAAGTTGTGCTCGGGCGCTTCCACATTTTCTCTCTTCTTGTAAAGTGTCTCAGGCGCAATTTGAATTGCTACTTGGGAGCATTCACTTTTTTCTTTTTTGATGTAATGAATCATTGAATTCCATGCCAACATTTTCAAAAGTGCAAAATCTAACTGTGAACTCCATAATTTTGGATCAACAAAAAAAAAATCCAAAGGTCATTGGTTCTTGTGTTAGCCCATATTTATTTGTATATGAGACAAATCTTGAACAAAAAATTGGGCCTCGAGGCACTTTCAAATGGAAAAAGAACAATTTTATTCCTACATATGACATCCATGGCCGGGCTCATAGATTTCTTACATTTGAGGGTGTGATCGATCTCCAGAAGCAAAAGCATGGATCAAACCTTCGGCTTCAACGCTGCTCCACCCCGGCTTCATCAGTAAAATCATTGTCGTTCATACATCTCCGTAGTTCTTCAACTCCATCCCGCCTCTCAACAACAGCTTGAACAATACAAAGCATGAAGCTCAAATCGTTGTCATTCATGTGTTTTCTTCTTGCTTACTACTGGTAAAAGCGCGATTAGTGTGCGTATGATCTGTTTTCGGACATCTTGGCCGCATCTTATTACTCCTGGCAGCATGTTTTGACATCTGCCCGCTATTTTTTAAAGAGTGGTTACTGAACACGCGTTTTAGTGTATGATTTGTTTTCAGATATCTTGGCTGCATCATATTACACTTGGCCGAATCGTATTACTCTTAGCCGCTTGTTTTGACACTTGGCCAGTTTTTATTACTCTTGGCCGCTTGTTATTGGTCCTAGCCGCTTGTTATTGCTCTTGGCCGCGTCTTATTACACTTGGCCGCGTTTTATTACACTTGGCCGCTTCTTATTGCTCCATTTCGCTTGTTATTACTCTTGGCCGCGCTTTAGTACACTTGGCCACTTTTTTTTACTCTTGGCCGCTTCTTTTGACACTTGGCTGCGATTTTCTTAAAGCGGGATTAGTATACCCATCATTTTGGCCGGAGCGTCGGGCTTCTAATTAGGAGATCAGCTGTCGGCTATCGGGCTCTCCACGTCACAAAGATTTTTCAAACCAAGCATGTCTGCAATGCAAGCCTGAACATTGGTTAGGTTTGGCTCTTGGCTAACGACGGCTATTGCAACTTCGTCAAAGTGATTATCTTCTTTTGATCTTTTTGCAACTTCATTTACCATAGTTGTCTTGCCCACACCGCCCATCCCGCAAACCCCAATAATGTTGATCTCATCATGCTCTAGAGCTTTAATGATTTCTTCCATAATAAGCCTTCGAGACTCAAACCCCATAAAATCTCTATTGGTGATGATTTTTATGCCTGTCTGACCCACTAACAACCCGTTTGGATAGGAAGAAATGGAGAGAAAAGAAAAGAAAATAAATAATTTTCTCCCTACAAGGAAAATTGAGACATTCAATTCTCCCTCAAACCAACAGTGTTGAAATCTCTCTCTCTTTCTCTCTCTCAATCAAGTTACCAAAAGTACAGTAAATAAATCCAATGAACTACATTTGAGGACCTTTTTCCAGTTATTCCAAACACAATCTTATTCTGCTGAAACCAATCAAGCCCAAGCCAAAACAGAGCACAGCTAGGGCGCTAGATGCATCTTTAAAGATGCTGAATAAAAATGAACAAAGCCTTGAGCCACGTCCACAGTGTAGGGTTTTGATTTTTCTCGAACCCACAGACAAACACATAGAGAACACCCTTTCAACTTCTATAGAGTTGAGACTAGAGTAGGTGGAGGTGGCCAAATTGAAGGGGAGCACATGAAATCCATTTTTGAACCGAACAGTCCTAATGCACTACGCACACGTTCTCTTGGATTCCATACCAAGCTATTGATCTCACCCAAAATCGGTAACAACTTGTGGCTTTGTGTCTGGCAATGCATTTGAAGTTCTTGCCATCTCAAGACTAAAAATATCACTGAACACCATTAATGTTCTAAAGAGGGCAAAAGCAAAAGCGGAGGCAAAATTCATCCATTAAACATTGATAACACTGAACAAGCCATAACCATACAAATAAGTTTCCCAAAGAGCCATCGGCTGCAGGTGCTCCTAGAGCTATGCAAGTACTCCCTCCGTCCCATTTTTATAGACCATTTTCGTTTTTCGTGCCATTCTTTCAACGCTTATATCTTCCAATATGAATCTCAAAAAATATGCAATATGGATCTTGTTTGATAGTTCTCGATTAGATTTATAATACAAAATTTTCAAAATTATGAAAAACATTTTAGATTGGGAAATATAAGCGTTGAAAGAAAGACACGAAAAACGAAAATGGACAATAAAAATGGGACGGAGGGAGTACTAGATATGTCCATATGCATCAATATTGCAGTCATTAAAAGAAAAAAAAAATTAGGCTCCGTTCCAGAAACTTTCTTAAAAAATAAGCAGCTTATTTTACATTTTCAAACTAAAAAATAATAAAAATGAAAAATAATTTTTCAATTTTTTTTTGTATCGTATAAAAGATTTCGATTAGATCTTTTCAACAAGATCCATATTGCATATTTTTAGATTTCAATAAGTTTATAATTTTTGAGCTTGAAATTACCTTCTTAAAAAATAAGGGCTTTTTTCCATTTCCGGAACGGAGCCTAGCTCTCCTTACATTCCAAATTTATAACATAGAGCAAGCACAAGTCTTCACTCCGCCAAGACTAGAATAAAATCGATTCAATTCTGGGGAATCACACCTCATTCCTAGTTCCTGAAAAAACAGGTATAAACAAAATCATAAGCATACGGCGGAAAGCTCACATGAGATAGTGCATAGAATACTTACAATGTGCCATGGATGACTAAACTCGATTCAAAATAACCACAAGTGGTCTTTGAACGTCAGTCTAATTAGGGGTATATGGTTTCGCAGGCAGTAATGATATTAGGCTTTTGATCAAAATCTTTAAACTTCACAAAATAAAATGCAATTCATAACTAATTATTGCATTAATTAGTATATGTGCTCTTGCTGGGTGGTATGTGTGCTCTTGCTTGTTAATATATGATGTAATCAGGTGTTCCTCATATACACTGTTTACCACATGTTTTTAAGTGATGTCTATTATAAAAACCTTTAAATGCATGCAAGTAGAAAATAATATTCTAAAAGGCGCTAGGCACTAGTCGGGCGGCCGGGCACTGTCTAGCGCCTAGGCTGATTAATTGGCGCCTAGAGATTAGTCGGTTTTTTCATATATTTTTTTTAAAAAAATTTCCTCCCCCATCCCCAAGTTATGAGTAAGTAGAAGTCCAATGTTTCCAAAGGCGATTCTGGGGCTCGCCTTGAGGCAAGGCACAGCAAAAAATGCCTCTTGGAGTTACTGTTTGGGCAGAGAACCACAAAAGCGGCATATGCCTTTCACACTTTTTTCACCTAGATGATGGAGGCGAACGCCTTAGAAGAGTCGGTTCTTTCTTTTTAAGTAAAAGAGTCGGTTCATTTAAAGTTGTCGGGCCAAAGACGCCGGGTTTTTGTGTACTTGCGAGACAACTGAGAGTGCTAATAAAAGTTGAATCTATCAATGCTTTATGTTTTATGCCTTCACATGGTTTTCGGGAAATTTTATCAACTATTTTCTTATTTATTTTGAGGTACCTTTGCCTGGCGCAAAGCCGCAAACACTACCACTCTTTTTATGGTGTTTTTAATTATTTTCTATAAATTAAAAGCAAAAACTCCAAAGGCTTATGCCTCAATCAATGCCTCTAAGGCTTACGCCTTGCCTCATGAGTCATGACAGGTCAACAACCTCGTCTTGCGCTTTCACCTTTGAAAACTTGGAGTAGAACATGAGGAGAATCTATATTATCAAACAGAGCGATTTTTGTCTACACGTACAAACATGAGCACCTCTACAGTAGTTGATTGTCTTCAAGATAAGATTGTAGTCGTTCGATTAAAAGAATGTTTCCTTACTTTGATCTGCTGTTGTGGTAATATATACACTTTCCTTTCCAATTTATTACATTTTGTTTTTTTTTCATCTTAAGTTGATATTATTTCAAGAGAGTTGATAATTAACCTGTAAATTATTGCCTTTTTTATTTATTCTCTCTACCTTGGCATGAGCCTTTTAAAGCGAGGCAAAGAGTTAGTAGGTTATATTGGACAGGTAGAACAGACAACTTATTTAAGTCGGGACTGTATTTCGTTTGGACGTACCTTTACACACAGGCATCTACTAGTAAAACAATAATTTACATATAAACAGAGGAAATAAAGCTTATATTCACATAATTTCACTTTATTTGACAACAAACAAATGAAAAAACAACACAGTGACTACATACAAACAGAGAGAGAGAGAGAGAGAGAGAGAGAGAGAGAGAGAGAGAGAGAGAGAGAGAGACGACACAGAGAGAGACAAGAGACGACAAAGAGAAAGACGAGAGAGAGGACCGTAGGTTCGTTTGCAGCAGCAACGAGCAGAGAAGATGAGGTTTAGATTTAAGTCGTTTATATTGTACAATGTATGACTATATATTATAGTAAAACTACACTAAAACCCTAGTAGTAATTACCACAATATGTAACCCTTTTTGCAAAATTACGCATTTAACTTCCGATTAATCTCGCCTAGCCGCCTAATTCCACCTTTAGATTTGCAAAGTTATGTATTCAACCCCCAAATAATCCTCCCTAACTGCCTAATTTCTCCAATTAATCCCTCCCATGACCCATCCGCCTAGCCAATTATTTGCCAATAATCCTGCTAGCGGCCGACGTATTGTCTTGCAACGCAAATCAGCTCCTAGGCCCCTAGTCGAGGCGGTGGATGACCGCCAAGCGCCTAGGCGGCCACCTAGGCCAATTTTTGAAACACTGCTAAAAAATGTGACCAAGTCTTGAATTATTCCCAAGCCCACAACAAGGATGTTTCATTTTAACAATCTCTCTCTCCCTAAATTAATCAAGACACATTCAACGAGAGTCAAAAGCCGATAAAAAAATGAGAGTCAAAAACCAAAACTCACATCCAACAACTCTACTCCAGATTGAATTGGTGTTAATAGAGGTGTCTAGTAAAACAGTTGCAATCAATTTCAATGCGATAAACAAACACAAGGGCAATTCAAAAGGTTTTTGATATAAGATTTTTCCATGCGAATATGCTAATAATGAGATTTCCACGCAAATGAGACTACACCGATGTCTTGCCCTACAGAAGTGAGAGTTGTATTCGAAGATATTTGCTGAGAAGTTCGGTTTAGGATTTGCGATTTTCTTTTTATTCGTTAATCAGTAAATGTAGTTGCACAAACTTTGACAACTTCGCGTTTGCAAGGTTCTCGTATTCATTCTCAGGAAGATAAACCTCCTGATTGGTTATTGGATCCTCTGTGGAACAATAATCATCCTCTTTCATGTACAGCAATGATCGTTTTATCAATGAAAGTTTCCTATCATGTTGACAAAAAAAGAAAAAGAAAAAAGAAGCCTTCTTATCACTCGTGGATTCCTAATGCATTCGCATATCGCAAGTGCCTGCCAGTTATCATGATGCTTGGAAAAAATTCCCACTTCCCCAATCAGATACATAATTATGTGAAACCATATTAACAAGATTTTCTTTCACAGTTAACAGAAGGCTTTACCACAACTTTTTTCTTCAATAGATATGAGCAGGGAACTTTGTTCATTTTTTGGGTATAGACAACTACATTGAGTATATCACTCAGACATAACAAGATACAAAAGAAAAACTATAAGGTATGAACACATTACGCATTGAACAAAGTTGCGAAAGGCGATCAAGACATAATTAAAACATTTAATTTACCTTTACTCCTCTTAGAAGACAAATCGCAATCGAACCCCAGTGTGTCAAGCGAGACTAGGCTCTCAATGTAGGGATACGCATCAAAATTCAGAAAACAATTACGAATTGTAGGATAAGCAAAGGTGCCATCTCTTGGATAGTAGCGAACTAAATGCGTCCGGATATCCAGTAAAACATCACCATTCTTCAAAATGCACAATGGTGGGGAATACTCATAATTCGATGGATGTGTAACATAAGGTATAACAACCAATTTGATCCAAGACTCTCCTCTACCGTATTCCTTCATCACCCATACATCACAAGCTTCATCATAGTGGCGAAATACACACAGGCATCCACTTACAACAGCCAGCATCGACTGAGAATAACAACTCCATAATCAGGTTGCAAAACCTCTCCAAACTTCTCCTTTGCCAAATCAAGAGAAACAATAGCCTTATGGGACTCCCCCCAGGGGGCCCAATGAAGGGCCCCCTTCACATATATCCCTGAATCATTCCAAGGTATAAAATCAGAAGAGTCTACAATACTCCTCCACGAATCTGTTTTTGAAGAATACAACTTGACTTCGAGATCACCACCGCTTGCCCCAGCAGTAGAGAAGAATCCCACCACCTTGTAATCATCACTAGACTCATCATAACAAAACCCATACCTATAAAAAAGGTACCTCATGTCAACATTCGGTAATCTCTTGGATTTCCTAGTAGGCGGGTTCCAAATACATACTTCGTTTCCAGCTGCGATGCACACTAAACCATCACAGCAACCCACAACCATTATTCTAGAACGAGGTACGTTCAAAGGGCAGTCAAGATCAACAGCAGTATCGGATTGCTCATTCAGAATGGAGTAAAGAGAGCATGACTTGACACCAGTAGAGGGTGGACACTCGGTTAGAATGAGTCGATGGTGGGTATAATCACTTTTCGTAGATGCTAAACTGAGATGGGCTCTCACGAATTGGGGTTGAGAAATCAAAGAACGCCATGATTTGGAAACGCACCTGAATCGCAACAGAGACTTGACTGGAAGTCTCGACAGTATTTGGAAGATGATTTCCGGCGGGAGATCCGGCAGTAGGAGAGAATCTTCCGTCGAGAGGAGGCCATGAGGGGTCTGCTCGGTCATTTCGGGTTCTCGGTTATTGGAGCTTCTTTTGGTCGCCATAGATGATAGATGGTGCTGTGATTGCGTCTGTGCTTTGGGGGATAGGGAAAATATTCGAGCATGGTGCAATACGGGTTGGCTAGAATTTATGGTTAGGGCTTGAATCCGAACGGACTTCCACCGCACTCGGTCCAGCTTAGATTCCGCACCGCCGCTAGACTTGTTAGTAATCATACAAAGCGCCAAGTTGAGTTATTGATGCAAAATAAAAAGATTATATTTATTATTTAAAAAAATATAAAGTTTCTTATTTTGTTTTATGTATATTTTGTTAGAAATCTTATAATTATATAAATAAGTGTCTACATTATTTATTTTTTTAATTTAGTTTCCTTTTAAGAATTATTTGATCAAAAAGAATAAATAGATTCTAATTTTGTAGTTTCATTTTTCTTTATTTCCTAGTGTGTAGGATTTCTTCTACTATAAATTGAGTTATAAGTCTTAGAACTATTTTTTTTTAGTAATAAAATTATAAAGATTGTTTTCTTTTATGCTAACTTTTGGATATTCTGTGTGAATCAACCAATTATTGTTGCCTTTATTTCTGGATATTCTTTGACTAAACAGGTTTAGAGAATGATTTTGATCTCCGGGTATTCGTTACGAATCAACAGATTTCAGACTCGATTTAGTGGTTTTGTTCTTCTTTAGCTTCCGCTACATCAGTTATAGGCACGTTTAGTATACGCAAGGCCGGCTCTGAGCCGAGACAAGTAAGGTGGCAGACTTAAGCCCCAAATTTTGGATCAAAATTAGGGCCACAGATCGGTATAGTTAGATATGTAATAAGTATATATCTAGCACTTACATAACAAATAAGTTAGCTAACCTAGTGGAAAAGCTTAGTTCATCTATCCAAGAGGTATATGGTTCAAGTGTAAGGGGCTTTTCTTTTTCTTTTTCTTCCCCATATGAATATTTTTTTTCCCTCGTAAGTTCATCTTAGGTCCCGCGAATTTCGAAGCCGGCCTTGAGTATACGAATCGAGCTCAACACACCAAAACTTGAGTCGGCTTAAAAAATCTCGCATCGTTTGTAAATGCTCGACTCATTTACAAACAAGTCGAGCTTGAGTTTCGGGCATGTTTAGTAAACGAGCTGAATTCGAATACTACAAAGCTGTACTCATTTGCATTCCTAATATGTGCAACACGACCTTTTTGGAAAGATATTGTAGAACCCACAATTTTTTAGACAACCACAAGTGACGGGTTAATGAAGAGGATCCACCTTCTATTCTTTTAACACCTACTAGTTTTGACATTCTAAACACTACCCGTGTTGTTTGATAAGATTACTAAATAAGGGGTACATACATGCATTCAATGACATAAGCAAGATTTACCGTCTCATCTTTTGGCTATCCATTTTAAGGGTTGCTAATATTAACAATGTAAAGTCCCACAATGGTCTTTTTGGTAGAAAGATAGAAAGAGTTGAGAATAAATGTGAATTGGTGGGTCCATTGATAGTGATGAGAGAAAAAGAGATCCCCGTTAAATTTGATTATCTAAAGAAAAAATGTTACAGTACTAGTTTTGATCATTTAAAGACATTGCTAAGTTTGGTTATGCCATTGTAAATCATATTTTGGACCAACATTGGTTACTTCAAATTTTTTTAGTTTTGGTTACGCCATTGAAGACACCCTAAGAATAAAAGATTAAACATTGAATATCTGGAGTTGAGAAATCAAGCTTGTCAAATTGATTGTCTCATTGGTCAAATTTTTTAGGTTTGGGGTTCAGGGCTATGGATAGCCTCTAAAATCTCCGTTGACTAACATACAAACATCCTGCTAATCTCCGCTGATGTATACCGTATGACCAAAAAAAAAAGAATATATGGAGTTGAAAGAAAATGAAAATGAAGTGTTAAAGCTAAAGTATTCGATGCTAGAAATCAAAATCTAGAATCTACTAATTTTAGTTTTTTACTTTCTGTTTTTGTATGTTGGGAGGGACATGGTTGCGGTTGCAGTGGTGGAAGAATGGTGCATGCTGATGGGAATTGGGATGGTAAGCATAGAAAGTGCTGACTTTTAGGGGATGAGTTGATAGTGGCGATGGTGGTCTGGTGACGGTTAACAACAGTATAAGTGGGCGGAGAAGTGGTGGTTTCATTGATTGCGTGCCCTCACCACCAGCCCGAAAAATCGATTATATCACCAACTGAATAGGAGAAATGAAGATAAAGGAAAAAGATCGAAACGGGAATGTTAACAGCATCAATCAGTAGGCGGAAGAAGACTATAAGCAATCAGTAGGCCGACGAAGACTATAAGCAACAAGTAGGCCGACGAAGACTCTGAGTCATCAAAAAATGGTAGCTGGTGGTGCTGGAACTGGCAGACGGGCCGGAAAATAGACAAGGTCAAGATAACACACACACTAAAAAAAATGCCAAATTTTTAGCTTTCTTTCTTCAACACAATGTTCCTCCTTTCAGTTTCTCCTCGTAAAGTCGAATGCACAATTGCCTTTGTATTTTGTGGGCTCCTCATGAGAGAGAAAGCGAGGAGACTCTTGCCAAGCCTAGGTAAAACTCCAAATAAAATGTCAAATATTGCTAACTGAAATGAAAAACAGGAAATTTCTTATAGTCTCAGGAGGTTAGGTTGTAGCAAAGCCAAATTGGGTTTTTAAACAAGTGTGCATACGACTTCAAAATTAAACCCGATAATCCGGGTGATACATGCTATCTTTCCCAAGCTTAGTTGTATTTGAATTTCATCTTCATTTAAACATGATGCGAAAATGTATTCGTTATATCCACACCGAAAAACAAATCTGGTTTACGATTTACGACTTCATGTCGCCTTTTCACGAGTGCTACTGATCTTGGTTATGAACTCCAGCCGACGTTTGCAACAAGGCCAATTCACCAGATAAACAAGACACATTGAAGCCATAATTGTACCACTAAGTTCCCAAAAGCCATCCCAGGCTGTAGGTACTCTGTAGAGCTGCGCAAGTACCAGACTAGATCCATATGACATTACTATTATTTCAAAAAGCTCGGGAACCAATATGTACGGAATAGAAATATTCAAACCGCCCAAGTAAAGAACTATTACAAATAAAAGAAAATATAAGAGTATTACGAGTAGCTCTCATTACATGCCAAAGTCGTAAGCAATTCACGGAGCCTACCATAGATGCCATTCGATTAATGGAATCACACATCTCATTCTCAGTTCCTGAAAATATGTAAAATTCGTTAGTTAACACATGTATGAGATACTGCATACAAAAAGTATAATGTGCTATAGATGAGCGGAAAATTCAAGTAAAAAGGCAGTATATATAAACCAAACAATCGGTAAGTTTCTCAATAAGCAACTCAATAAATAATCATTCTATATAATGGTGCAAAACCAATGAAAGGTGCCATGAAATACGACCATTTGACACCATGTTGCACAATCCTCTTAAGTGGTGCACAACCAATGAAAGTTACCAAGAAGTACGACCGGTTGACAGCAGGTTGCACAATCCTTTAAGTCCTAGCCTGCTTATTATCCTCCAGCACAAGGGTGTCCGTAGTGCTACTAAAAGATTCTTAATCTAGTATCAAAAGCCTAACATCGATTCAGCTCACTAAATATAGAAACATAAAGTAAGAATAGAGTCAATACAGTGATGTGACCAAGGTATGCAACACTCACTTGAATCCCAGTTCCATCAAACATTCCTACATTAGCTCTACGCATTCAGGAATAAGCAATCAAATAACAATGTTCAGCTAACCTCACAAGGCTCTAAGGATACTCTCCGAGGTATCGTCTAAAGCACTCATAAGTCATACCTAGGAGTCCCGCAGACACACGACATGCTACTAATGGTCCAAGGTCAAAGATGGAGATCCTAAATGAGTGATGAAGTCAAAACGCAACAAACTACCGATAATCCACATGGAATCCAAAGAGTAGTCTGTGGTACAGTGGCACTACGACCATTCTCTTTTCACTAGATAGAAATAGATGATGGGGCCATCACCAATCCAACGGGAAGTAGACTTCACGGGCTTGAATTTAGATATAAACTCAGCCTACACTAAGTCCAAATTAGGGAGATATAGTCATTTGAAGTTGGTGGAGTCTGCAGCTAAAGACAGTCCGCAGTCGTAACTCATACCTAATCTGCACTCGCGCACCATAAAACAGAACGCGGCATAGTGGCTCTAACTTACTCCCAACGCATGCCTAACCTCAGTTGGGAGAGATTTCAACAATTCCACCAAAAAAACCTCCATGGCCTCAATATAAGCCTTGAATTCAATATGAGCCATCGCATGTACTCGGCTTCCACGCTTGATCAAGCAACATTTGCCACGTCACCAGATATAAGACTCTCCCCGCCGACAGATGTCCCATGTCATGTTTCGTGAACAGCTATGCCTGAGAATGAATGAATTGTGATATAGCGCCTCGGGTTTAGTGGCTTACTTATCCTCAAATCAGTCCCCCAAACTATTGTAAGGATGAACATTAGATTACTCTCTCTTTTTTTCTTTTGATCATCACATTAGACTACTCTTGTTCGAATGATTCAAGCTCAAAAACTCATCAATAGCTAGCAACCTCATACTTCCAACAACTATTTAGTGAAAACACGAAAACTACTCAAACCCACAATTATAAATTATTAATTAAACATGCCCGGCCTGTAAGTTCTTGTAGAGATTTTGCTTCTTCGATCATTGAGTACACTTGGGGTGAACACTTTAAAGCAAGAAATCTGATTGAGCCTGAACTAATCGCGAAATTAGTTGAAGAGCCCCAAAAGTCAAAAGTTCAATGTCCTCAAGAAAATTAAAAAAGGGTCAAGCAATGGGCCACGCCAAGGAAGGAAATATTTGATTCCTCCCACTCCCCAAAAAAGAGGATACCAATGTTCCCCCGAGTCTTTTTCAACTTAATGCTCCTCTAAGTCAAAAGCACGCAAAATGATCACAATGTTAGCCAATATAACTTCCCAATATCCATTTTTGAAACACCTAAAAAGGCGGGAAAAAAATACTTTACAAGACCATTAGATTAACGACAAGGGCATCTACATGACTATATACTCATCCCTCATGCATATTTGGAGATCTTCCAAATTTTCCTCAACCTATTCCTCCAAGTTTCCAGAAATGTCATAAATATTCAAGTGCCACCTCAAGAACCCATCATCTCATTAAACAATGTCAAAGATATAATGATGCAAAACCATACTTACACAACTCCTTTCGCGGTTAACAGGAGGTTTTCCCAAAATTTGATCAAGCTTCAATAAAACTGAGCAAAGGAACCTTTTTCTTTCTAGTTTTAACTTCAACATCGAGAACATCACTAAATAGATTAAAATGACACTAGAACAAATAGAAACACATTGCGGATTGAAAAGAGTTGGGTAAGGCTAGTAAGACATAATCAAAAGTCTAAATTTACCTTCATTCCCTTTAGTGTTGGTGTCGCCACTAAACCCCACTATCAGCATCAGTGTCAGTCAAGACTAGACTCTCAACGTAGGTATGCACAGAAAAAGACGAAAAAATATGAATCATAGGATAGCTAAATGTGCCATCTATGTAGTTGTACAGAACTAATTGCGACTGGATATGGAGTAAAATTTCACCATTCGCCAAAATGCACAATGGTTGGGAGTACTGACCATCAAAAGGATGTGCTGCATAAGTTATGGTAATCAACTTGGCCCAGGACTCTCTAATACCATATTCCTTCATTACCCAAACATCAGTGCAATCATCGTAGGTAGCGAGTGTACAGAGGCATCCATTTAAGACATCCAACCCAATCTGATCCAAACTACCACGTTGATAATGAGGTTCCAAAACCTCTCCGAACGTCACATTCACCAAATCAAGAGAAACAATAATGCTACCGCCATTGCCACCCAAAAACCAATGTAGCGCACCACTCACAAATATACCGCTACCGTTCAAATTTGTCACTAAACCATCTGAAGGAAGACAAAAAGGAAAGCTTCCAATCCTCCTCCATGAATGAGTCCTTAATGTACACACCTGCGCTTCAAACTCAAGACCAGTATTTACGTCACGAAAGAATCCCACCACCTTGTAGTCGTCAATAGACTCAGCATAACCAAACCCGTACCTCACATACCTCCCGACTGAAAGGTTCTGCGTTTCAACATTCGGGAATCTCTTGGATTTCCTAGTAGATGGGTTCCATATACGTACTTCCCTTTCACTTACAATGCATACCAATCCATCACAGCAACCCACAATCCTTTCTCCACAATCAGGTCCTTTCACAAGGCAATCAAGCTTGACAGCAGTATCAGATTGCTCATTCGAAATAGAGTAAAGAGAGCAATCGACTCCATTGCGATCCTGCTCGGTTAGAATGAGTTTATGGTGGCCATAAACATTGTTCCTAGATGCTAAACTGAGATGGGTTTTTGCGAATTCGGGTTCAGAAATCAAAGAACACAACGATTTGGAAACGCACCTGAATCGCAGCAGAGACTTGACGGGAAGCCTCGATAGTATATCGTAGATGATTTCGGACGGGAGGTTCGGTAGTACCTCCCGTAGTAAGTGAGAGGTCTGCATGGTCTTTTTGGGTTCTCGACAAGTTGAGCTGCTTCCGGTCGCCATAGATGGTGATGTGATTTCGTCTGTGTTCCAAGGGATAAGGAATTTTCCGAGAATGGCGCAATCTGGGTGGTTGAATAGTTGAGCAAAATACTAAAAAAGACAAACAGACTTCCACTTCTCTCGGTACCGTGCCTCTGGGTGGATCCGCTATTTTACAAGGTTTTGGGGTATGTACTTAGAACAATTTTATCAATAATTACGTAAAAAATCTTGTGAATAGTGTACATTTTTATTTTATCTACTCATATTCCTTTCAACACTATACAAACACTATCTATTTAACCTATTTTCTATTAAAATATATTTTTTTCTTTCCCAAATAGTACAACAAAATACAATTAAAAAAAAAAGAAGAAGAAACAGAAAGAGAGAGGGATGGAGAGAGGAGAGAAAAAATAATGTTGTATATCACGTACCTGATGAACAGTTGTAAGCCAAAAGTGCCGAAGCACTGTTCACAAATTTATTTTTGCTCTTTGTTTAGCTACTTTGGTGTAAGGTTATTTGTCCTACTTT
Organism: Rhododendron vialii; assembly: GCF_030253575.1. Lineage (NCBI taxonomy): Eukaryota > Viridiplantae > Streptophyta > Magnoliopsida > Ericales > Ericaceae > Rhododendron > Rhododendron vialii. The sequence continues at coordinate 6,864,754 of NC_080558.1, read as the reverse complement.
GATGAGCTAAAATGGCTTTAAATCTATTTAATCTCAGCTGGTAAAGTTGCTCATAGGCTATCGGATTGGATTAAGTCGAGTTTTTAAAGCTCGCTTAGATAATGGAACGGACTCAAGAATATCCCTAAAATTCAAGGGGAAATTCCTCGCCGGTCCTAGTTTTTGCTTAGAGTTCCATGCAAACCCTTTTTAGTAGAGCTATCTCATCCAGCTTCTTTTTAAATATGTTTTTACTATTTTACTCTTGTCACTTTTCAACAACCTACAGAATTCACATTCCACAAAATTCGCACCCCACAAAATTCGCACCCCAAGAATTTACACCTCACAGAATTCACACCCCAAGAATTCACACCCTTTTGCAGAATTCACATCTCATTTTTACTATTCATCCCCTGTGCAGAATTCACACCTTTGAATTGACACTCATTTGAAATTCACACCCCACAGAATTCACACCCCAAAAATTCACACCTCACAGAATTCACACCCCAAAAATTCACACCTTCAGAATTCACGTCTCATTTTTACTATTCATCCCTTTTGTAGAATTCACATCCATTTGCAAGAATTCACACATTTGAATTGACACTCATTCACACCCCTATGCACTATTCATGCCCTCAAAATTTTGGATAAATTATTGGTGTGAATTCTTGAGTGTGTGGATTTGGCCCCAATACACCATTTACAAATCCACACACCTTTACAGAATTCATGTCCTTAAAATCCACATATCAATTTACAGTCCTTTCCATATCTTTTGCATAATTCACATCCCGGTAATTTCATATCATACCCTTTTGCAGAATTCACATCTTCGAAAAAGATAGAATTCACACCACCAAATTAAGAATTCACACCTTCAAAAAAAAAGAATTCACATATTCAAAAAAAAAAATTCACACCCTTGAAAAAGATAGAATTCACGTCACTAAATTAAGAATTCACACATTCAAAAAAAGAATTCACTCCACCAAAAAAATTCACACCCTCAGAATTCACATCTCATCTGCTTTTTTTCATACCTCTAGAATTCACACCCCTGAATGTAGCCCATCGGCACAATTCACACCCCATGAATTACATAATTCACATCTCTAAATACAGAATTCACACCCGTCTACACAATTTACACCCCTCAAATTATAAAATCGATACCTCTAAATACAAAATTCACACCTCTAAATGCAAAATTTACACCCCTAAATACAGAATTCACACCTCATCTGCACAATTCACACACTTTTAATTATGAATTTAGACTATTAATTATGATTGTGGATCAAAGGGCAATTACAGTGCATCCATTATGATTGTGGATAAAAAAGAAAAAGAAAAAGAAAGAAAATAAAAAGAGAATAAAAAATACAAAGGGCAATTACGGTGCATCCATTATGATTGTGGTTGGACCAGAAAGAAAAAAAAACGATGGTAGCAAAATTCACTTCGGGTTCTACGACTCCAACAATAATTAAAGAAAGAAGAAAACGAAGTATAATTGCGGATCTAAAAGAGAACAAATGGAAGCAAAGCATTCTCTGATTGTTGTTGAACACAATAGAATAAAGACAAACCAACGGCAGTGGATGAACCTTCCCCATCTGGGGCATTATGTTATCATTAGAAAGTCTGGCGTTACTTCTTTCCGATTCCAGTGTTGATTAGGGCTCGCACTACCTGACTGATTCAGCCGTCCTCCTCCGCCGCCGCGCCGCACCGTGACGCCGCCGCTGCCCTCCTCGGCTTCTGCCACTAGCTTTGCGACGACGTCGACGACGAGTGCTCGCTCGATCCGTCAAGCCACTCCGCCTCGTCGCCATTATCCGAAACCATAGACAAAGACATGCCCCGATCGCGGTTTGGACCCATACTCTGGCTGAACGCCAACTGCTTCTTCCGATGGCCGGGAGCATGTTGGAGAACCAAGACCCCGTCGACGTCGTGCTTAAATTCACAGAATTCAGATCCGAGTCCATCTTCTCCGCCTTTTGGTGTTCTCAAATCTATATTGCTTTGTTGGTAGGGTTTAGAACAGTTTGTGGGGTATTTTGGGTAGATCACTTAAAATAGGGCTTAGACGGGTAGTGTAAGACACACGAGGGGCCTAAACAGGTAGAGAGGTACAAAAATGGGCCGGCCAGTCAGTTCCCCTAAATTCAAACCCAGTTTAGACCAGCCCGATAAAATAACAACAATGACAGACATCATATATTTATACTATCAAAAAAAATTAAGAAGAAAAAAAAAACTACTTCTATACTTACATATGCACAATATCCATTTTTTAATGCATACATACACACATATTCCTTGGTCATAGTATATCTTTAACTATTACGATTATAAACTCAAATTTAAAATAGTGGGAATGATGAAGGTATGCATGGACACCCATACTTTAGAAAAATAAATGAACTAGTTGGATGGGCTGAGAAGTACAAGCCAGACTCAAACTTAGCCCGGCTCGAATCCAGCCTGGCCCAATGTATGTGCAGCCCTAATTTGCATCCAGACCCATTTTTTTTAATCCAAGTATTTATCAAAATTTGTGTCAAAAATTCCATTTGAGTATGATTTGTCCGATGTTAAGCCCTTGTTACTTCTACCCCAAACTATTGGCGTATTTTTCTTACCCACCAAGAGAACATTTGTAAGTAATAAGAAATTGAAAAGTAATAAGAAAGTGAAAAGAAGTGTTAGAGAAAAAAAGGTTTGGATTTGGATTTCTCCTCATTTGGGTGAGCACAATTAAAAAACTTACTAGAGATGAGTTTTTTACAAGTTTTGACAAAAAAATAAATTACAGGTTTTGAAAAAACCAACAAAGGGTATGTAAATGGGTATGCATTAGAGATGAGTTTTTAGTGTTTTTACTTGAATTTTGAATTTGGGTATATGAAATAAAAATTGGAGATGCTTTAAATATACATCAATTCAGCTTCAGCATCCAACATTTTCGTTTTGTAAACTTCACTTATGATATTCGATAAAAAAATACTTCACTCATGATAGATTATACGACTCCTCGGACATTGTAAGCACTAACACGATGTTGATAAAATTATTAAAATTTAGAAGAATGGAAAAATTACCCGTCAAATTGATTGGGATGGAAACTTAGGTAGTACCGGACCAAGATTTAATTAATCCTGGATTATACTAGTGCTTGGACATTCACATTAGATTGCGGGATTATTTTTTGCAAGGACTAGAAAACATTAGAGTAACAATGGGGATAAAGATGACATATGGGTCATTCGGATAATAGATGGGATTGTATGTAGTACAGGATTAGTTGTACCATATTTGATTTGGGTGGGATGAATGATGGGATAAGGAGTGGAGCATTATTTTTTACCATTAGACGAACAGAAAAATAATCCCGATGATCCGAATTAGCTAATACCACTCCCTCAGGTGGTATTTGATAGTCTCATAGATGGGGTGTTGAGAGGCCAAATAATTCCCCTCTACTCCGGTCCTAACTTTAGTCCTGCATGTCAAACGTGAGACTAGCTAATCCTGAAGGATATGGGCCCCCACATGTTCACTTGTACCGCGCATGGGGCCTGAGGGATGATAATCCCACCATCAGCCCTCTCTAAACGCTATCTCACGTTGTTAACAACATTAAGAAATTGAAATTACGGTTTGAATGTTGGCTCTCTTTAAACTGGAAAGTTTTGCAAAGAAAACTGAAGTATGAAATTAAAACCAAGTATTTGACACAAGTAATTAAATTCTGAAATGTGTGTATACTTTCAAAAAAATTCTAGTATTACGTTGTGATACGGTGGTGCATGCCGTGGTGGTGGTATATTAAAAGTCTAGTGATACCGCATTTTGTAATCCATAGACACAAGTGATTGTGTGAAGCCCACCACACTTGTATTTAGAGAGTATAAAATGCGGTATCAGTAGAATTGCTCGGCGAGTCGGGCTATCGTTTTCTTTTCCGTAGTGTTGAGCCTGAACACCAGCCCCTTGAAGGAACACTCAATCCTAACTCTATCAGGAGTTTGATTGAAAGGGTAATCAAAGCCAGCGGCTCAACCGCTCAAACAAATTTATTATTTTTTTTAGATAATCAAAACGCCCTCAGGGCTTACAAAAGATGAAGAGAAACTCTAACCAGAGCAGTGGAAACAAAATTTGGGGGGATCACCACCCAATCCCTAGGAAGTAGACCCTTCAAAGTCTTCTTTGCCACCACATGAGCGAGCTTGTTAGCCGTTCTTTTAACCCAGTCAAATCTGATGTTCAGCTCCTCTCTCATCTTTCTAATGTCCCAAACCACTGCAGAAACTTCCCCAGGAGGGACCAGTTCAGAGGCACAAACATGACTTGACATAAATGTGAATTGGCAGGTCCATTGATAATGAGGAGAGAGAGAGAGAGGTCCAGTTAAATTTGATTATCCAAAGAGAAAATGTTGCTAGTTTTGGCCATCCGAAGACATTGCTAGTTTGGTTACACCATTGTAAATCATATTTTGGACCAACATTGGTTACGTAAAATTTTTTTAGTTTTGGTTACACCATTGAAGACCCTCTAAGAATAAAAGATTAAACATTCAATATCTGGAGTTGGAAGAAAATAAAAATGATGTGTCAAGCCAAAGTATTCGATGCTAGAAATTAAAATCTAGCATCTACTAATTCTAGTTTTTTTTTGTTTCTGATTTTGTATGTTGGGAGTGACATGGTTTGTAGTTGTAGTGGTGGAAGGATGGTGCTGGTGTGAATTGGTATAGCAAGCATTGAAAGTGCTGACTTTAGGGGATGACTTGATGGTGGCGATGGCGGTCTAGTGATGGTAACAACAGTATAAGCAAGCGGAAAAGTGGTGGTTTCGTTGATTGCGTGCTTTCACCACCAGCCCAAAAATTCGATTATATCACCAACCGAAAAGGAGGAATGAAGGAAAAAGATCGAAACGGGAATCTTAACAGCACCAATCAGCAGGCTGAAGAAGACCATAAGCAATCGGTAGGCCGAAGCAATAAGTTGGCCGCGAAGACTCTTAAGTCATCGAAAAAAGGTAGCGGGCGGTGCTAGAACTAGCAGATGTGCCGAAAAATAGACAAGGTCAAGATAACACAAACAGTAAAAAAAATTGCCAAATTTTAGCTTTCTTTCTTCAACACAATATTCCTCCTTTCAGTTTCTCCTCGTAAAGTCTAATGCACAATTGCCTTTGTATTTTGTGGGCTCCTCGAGAGAGAGAGAGAGAGAGAGAGAGAGAGAGAGAGAGAGAGAGAGAGAGAGAGAGAGAGACTCTTCCCAAGCCTAGGTAAATCTCCAGAGAAAATGTCAAATATTGCTAACCGAAAACCATCCCAGGCTGTAGGTTCCTTCTAGAGCTGTGCAAGTACTAGACTAGATCCATATGACAGTACTATTATTTCAAAAATCTCAGGAACGAATATGTACATAATAGAAATATGCCAACCGCCCAAGTATTACAAATAAAAGCAAATGAAGAGTATTACTCCAGCTCTCATTAGATGCCAAAGTCGTAAGCAATTCACGGAGCCTTCCATATATGCAATTTGATTTCGGAAATCACACATCTCAACCTCAGTTCCTGAAAATATGTAAAATTTGTAAGTTAACACATGCATGAGATACTGCGTACAAAAAGTATAATGTGCTATAGATGAGCGGAAAATTCAAGTAAAAAGGCAGAATATAGAAACCGAAAAATAAGTTTCTCAATAAGCAACTCAATAAATAATCATTCTATATAATGGTGCAAAACCAATGAAAGGTACCGTGAAATACGACCGGTTGACACCATGTTGCACAATCCTCTTAAGTGGTGCACAACCAATGAAAGGCACCATGAAATATGACTGGTTGACAGCTGGTTGCACAATCCTCTAAGCCCTAGCCTGCTTATTATCCTCCAACATGAGGGTGTCCGTAGTGCCGCTAATAGATTCTTAATCTAGTATCAAAAGCCTAACATCGATACAGCTCACTAAATATAGAAACATAAAGTAAGAATGGAGTCAATACAGTGATGTGACCAAGGTATGCAACACTCACTTGAATCCCAGTTCCATCAAACACTCCTACATTAGCTCTACGCATTCAGGAATAAGCAATCGAATAACAAAGTTCAGTTAACCTCACAAGGCTCTAAGGATACTCTCCGAGGTATCGTCAAAAGCACTCATAAGTCATACCTAGGAGTCCCGTAGACACACGACATGCTACTAATGGTCCAAGGTCAAAGATGGAGATCCTAAATGAGTGATGAAGTCAAAACGCAACAAACTACCGATAATCCACATGCATCCTTGAAGAGTAGTCTGCGATACAGTGGGACTATGACCATACTCTTTTCACTAGATAGAAATAGGTGATGGGGCCATCACCAATCCAATGGGAAGTAGACTTCAGGGGCTTGAATTTAGACATAAACTCGGCCCACACTTGGTCCAAATTAGGGAGATATAGTCATTTTAAGTTGGTAGAGTCTGCAGATAAAGACAGTCTGCAGTCATAACTCATGCCTAATCCGCACTCGTGCACCATAAAACAGAACACAGCACAGTGGCACTAACTTGCTCCCAACACGTGCCTAACCTCAGTTGGGAGAGATTACAACAATTCCACCAAAAAAACCTCCATGGCCTCAATATACACCAAGGGATAAGAGCTGATTGCTGGTGATGACCCCCAAAAATTGTAAGGATGAACACATTAGACTACTCTCTCTTTTTTTCTTTTGATCATCACATTAGACTACTCTTGTTCAAATGATTCAAGCACAAAAACTCATCAATTGATAGCAACCTCATACTTCCAACAACTCTTAAGTGAAAACACGAAAACTACTCAAACCCACAATGATAAATTATGAATTAAACATGCATGGCCTGTAAGTTCTTGTAGAGATTTTGCTTCTTCATTAAGTATACTTCGGGTCAACACTTTAAAGCAAGAAATCTGATTGAGCCGTAACTAATCGCGAAATTAGTTGAAAAGCCCCAAAAGTCAAACAGCTAAAAGTCAAAAGTTCAATTTCCTCAAGAAAATTAAAAAAAGGTCAAGCAATGGGCCTCGCCAAGGAAGGAAATATTTGATTCCTCCCACTCCCCAAAAAAGAGGATACCAATGTTCCCCCAAGTTTTTTTTAACTTAATGCTCCTCTAAAAGCATGCAAAATGAATACGCCAAAATCAACACGATGTTAGCCAATATAACTTCCAATATCCATTTTTGAAACACCAAAAAAGGCGGAAAAAAAAAAAAAAAACTTTACAAGACCATTAGATTAACGACAAGGGCATCTATATCACTATATACTCATCCCTCATGTATGTTTGGAGATCTTCCAAATTTTACTCAAACCTATTCTTCCAAGTTTCCAGAAATGTCATAAAATATTCAAGGGCCACCTCAAGAACCCATCATTTCATTAAACGATGTCAAAGATATAATGATGTGAAACCATACTACCACAAATCTTTTTGCGGTTAACAGGAGGTTTTACCAAAATTTGATCAAGCTTCAATAAAACTGAGCAAAGGAACCTTTTTCTTTTCTAGTTTTAACTTCAACATCGAACATCACTAAATAGATTAAAATGACACGAGAACAAATAGAAACATTGCGGATTGAAAAGAGTTGGGTAAGGCTAGTAAGACTGTAAGACATAATCAAAAGTCTAAACTTACCTTCATCCCCATTAGCGTTGGTGTCACCACTAAACCCCACTATCAACATCAGTGTCAGGCGAGACTAGACTCTCAACGTAGGTATGCACAGAAAAAGACGAAAAAATTTGAATCATAGGATAGCTAAATGTGCCATCTTTGCAGTTGTACAGAGCTAATTGCCACTGGATATCGAGTAAAATTTCACCATTCGCCAAAATGCACAATGGTTGGGAGTACAAGTACCCATCAAAAGGATGTGCTGCATAAGTTATGGTAACCAACTTGGCCCAGGACTCTCTAATACCATATTCCTTCATTACCCAAACATCAGTGCAATCATAGTAGGTAGCGAGTATACAGAGGCATCCATTTAAGACATCCAACCGAAACCGAATCTTATACAAACTAGTACCACGTTGGTAATGAGGTTCCATAACCTCTCCATGCGTCTCCTTCGCCAAATCAAGAGAAACAATAATCCTACTGCGACTGCCACCCAAAAACCAATGGAGCGCCCCACTCACAAATATCCCATTCAAATTTGCCACTAAACCATCTGAAGGAAGACAAAGAGGAAAGCTTCCAATTCCAATCCTCCTCCAGGAATGAGTCCTTAATGTACACACCTGCACTTCAACCTCAAGACTACTATTTAGGTTACGAAAGAATCCCACCACCTTGTAGTCATCAATAGACTCATCATAACCAAACCCATACATCACATTCCTCCCACTATAATGGTACTGCTTTCCAACATTCGGGAATCTCTTGGATTTCCTAGTAGATGGGTTCCATATACGTACTTCCCTTTCAGTAACAATGCACACCAAACCATTACAGCAACCCACAATCCTTTCTCCACAAAAAGGTCCTTTCACAAGGCAATCAAGCTTAAGAGCAGTATTATCAGATTGCTCATTCGAAATAGAGTAAAGAGAGCAATTGACTCCAGTATAGCCATCCTGATCGCTTAGAACGAGTCTATGGTATCCATTATCGTTATTCCTAGACGCTAAACTGAGATGGGTTTTCGCGAATTCGGGTTGAGAAATCAAGGAACGCCACGATTTGGAAACGCACCTGAATCGCAGCAGAGACTTGACTGGAAGCCTCGGTAGTATATCGATGATGATTTCGGGCGGGAGGTTCGGTAGTACCTCCCGTAGTAAGTGAGAGGTCTGCTTGGGTTCTCGACAAGTTGAGGTGCTTTCGGTCGCCTTAGATGGTGCTGTGATTTCGTCTGTGGTTTAAGGGATAAGGAATTTTTGGAGAATGGCGCAATCTGGTATATACGCTTCGGGGATTTCCTTTGGTAAAAGAGAGTTTCGTACACGTCGTTTGGTTTGAGGCTTTGAGCGATTTCGTTGAGAAGAGAAAAGAAACTAGAAGGGACTCTCTTTCACTTTGGGATGAGAGATTTTTATCGAACTAATCCTTTTTTTAGAACTATTAGCCTGAATACTCTCGTTGTCAAACTATTTTTAAAACTGCTCGGTAGAGCCACTTCAACAAGCGCTACCTGAGTAGCGCTATTCCGATTGGCGCTATGGAATTACACCTGTGCCACGCGGCTGTATGACGTGGACAAACGCCATTTGAAATAGCTCTACTCAAATTAGTAGAGCCACTTGAACTGGCTCTAGCTCTTTCTTTCTTTTTTTTTTGATCCGGCTCTAGGGCTTTTGTATCTAATTCCAACGGCGCTTCTTCTCCCTCTCTCCTCTCCTCTGCTCTGCTCCCCTCCCTCTCTGCGATACCCACCCTCGTGCTAGCCGAGACCGCTCGACGGACGCCGTCAAAAACCGGCAACAATCGTCACTGACTCGCTGGCTGTTCACCGTATGTATCTCTCTCTCTTCGGCTTTCTCTGTGCTTTCTTTGCATTCTCTACTCTCTACTATTCTGATTACGAGCATTTATGGAGAGTAGTAAGGAAGAAAATCCATGGGCCCAGTCCACACGCGAGATGGGTGGTCTTCTGTAGGTGTAAGAAAGCGACCAAATCGGTAGGAGAGAGGAAATTCGACACATCCATGCCTAGGTTTACACCCACAAAGGGTTCATCCCTCTTCCGTTGCTGCTTAATCTCTGCAAATTTTACATTCAAACCCATAAAAGTTTAGCACTTCATACACCACTTTATAAGCACATCTCTAGATTTTAGGGAATTGTCTGAAATGGGTTTGGGGCTGTTTTTCTGGTATGAATCCTATCGTGAAATCGGAACCATAACTCTCCTCATGCACATTATGCACCCCAAGATTATGAATGTATGTGTATCTAGTGACTTTCTGAAGTGGGTTTGTGGTCGTTTACCTATTTTCACCCATCGCATAGGGTTCATTTCTCTCATGTTGCTGGCTAAACTACCCAAATGTTGCAATGCAACTCACACCCACAACAATATGGCAAGTATTTGTTTGTCCAGAGCAATTTAGCACTTTATACACCCAAGTTGTTCACATAAAGGCTAGTAATCAATTTTCTGACTTTGAAGTGGGTTTATGGCTTTTTTACCTGGTAGGAGAGTGGAGTCTGTAGTGAGGAGGAGCATGAGAAAATGGCGGTGAGGCTTTGGGGAAAGGGAAAAATACGTAGAACTTAGGTCCAGTCAACAACAGTAGAACTCTACTTGGATATAAAATTCCTTTTCTGAATCGTGCTCCACCCTAAATCATTATCATCAAGTTCTTTGGGCTTAAAGTGGATTTGTTTTCAAACAGCTTTGTTTGTTACTGCGTGCTATTTACATATCTTTTTCTTATGTTCTAGCTTTGTCTTCGACATACCATGTGCCAATCAAAATAAAACTAATGCTTCAAAATCTTTTACAATCTTGAAAGTTCATAAAAGAATTTAATTTTTTTTGTCTTCAATCTTTTGTGATTGGAGGATAAGATAGTTTTTTGGCTTAGTTCAAGCAAAATGGAAAGCTAGCCACTTATGACTCATAAATCTGTTGTATTTTTTTTTAAAGAAAGTTCTTAGTGAAGTATTATTGTTTGATCTATGTAATGCAAATTTTTGAATTGTTGGTCATTAGTTATATTATGGGCAATCGTTTTATTTTGTTCAATTTTAAGCAAAGTAGTTATTGTCAATCCATCTTTTCTTAAACATAATACAATAGGTATGGAATGGCAAGATATACACTTCCTATTCATTATACGCATTATTTTACCTTGGCTAGTGTACGTCAAGGAAAATTGGAAATCACCTTAAATTGTGTAGGTGCAAAACCCCATGTTCAAGTCTTTATAAATTTGCCTATATTTTGTTTAGCAATGTGGATAATATGTCGAAATTGACAATTAATCTAAAATATAGGTCATACTATGGACCTCAACCTTAATGCGCTTCGTAGGCCTGACCCGGGGCCCAGAGATGGGTCGATTCTATGTTTACAACATCAGCACCGCTCTCGAGAAGTCTGGGAAGCTGATGTAAGTGACATTTGGATAATGTACGTACTTCATAAACTTTAGTGTAAATTTGTCAATCTAATCCATGAATTAACAATTTATTTTAGCGCACACGGCCTGTGGATTCAAAAAAAGTCAGAGTTCGTAGTGCGAAGAAAGGTATACGAGCATTGCCATGGCCATCACCCCCTGTTTTAGAGTTGATACGGCGTGCCCGTTTAGAGGGCCTTTGTTCATTGCCTTTTGTGTCCGTGGATTGGGGTCTCATTACAGCACTTTTAGAGCGATGGCGGCCTGAGACACACACGTTTCACTTGCGGCCCGGTGAGTCCACAATCACGCTACAAGATGTTGAGGTTTTGTTAGGCATTCCAGTTGACGGTAAACCTATGACTGGAAATACAAATTTGAAGCCTAATGATTTATGTAAGCATCTATTGGGGGAACAACCTACAGAAGAGTCGGACATAAACGGGATGAAGGTCAAGGCTAGCTGGTTAAGTGATAGGTTCACTGGCCAAGTAGAGGAAGGGGCAGACCCAGAGGTTGTTGCGCGCCAGGCACGCGGCTACTTGTTGTTGCTTATGGGGGAGACTATATTTGCTGACCACTCAGGTATGTTGCAATCGTTTGTAGAAAATATTTCAAATGTTCAACGTAGGGCTTTTATGTTGAATTCCATGCTTTAGTAGTTGTATTTCATGTTTAGTTGATGAATTTTGTTGGATTTGAGTAGTAGAATTTCGTGTATGTAGCATGTGTACATAGCAGTTTTCTGACAGCAAACTGGGTCTCAGTTTTTACGTAATTTCTCATTTGTAAAACTTTGAATTAGGTATTGGTTCCTTCACAAGTTAGAAACTAGACTTAAAGCTTGTTCTTTTGCCGCTGGAATTGCCCAAAACCGTTGAGAATTCAATTTATAGTGATTTTCCGAAATCTGGGTTGAAACCAGGAAATCTGTTTCCTGACAGATTCGCGAACCAACAGTATTTACTCATTTTTCCATCCTTTAGGTTCGAATCTGACTTGGGTTCCTTCACAACTTTTGTAGTACATCCTGTTACGCAACTTTCGGCACTAGAATCACTAAAAAAAGTAAAAAGCACAATTTATAGCGATGTTTCAAAGTTGGGCTGTCCTGTGAAGCTTCTTGCTGAAAAATAATATTGGTTTGCTTTCTTGAGATGAATCTAGTTGGAGGGTTGATCTCTAATGTTTTCCTAGGAATACAAATGTGAGCTAGCTATCTTTGTGTCTTGATCTTACTCTTTTTGAGTTTTAGTTGAATTAGTTATGATTTATTTGGATTGAATTGAACTTAAACACTTTTAGGGCATTGTATTGAGCATAAATAGAATCATTGAGTATTGTCTAAACATGTTTCCATTTGATTGAATGTTCTAGGAAGTAGTTTGGATGGGTTTAAGAGTCGAAAATCGCAGGAAGAACAGTGGGTAATTTTCTGGAAAACTGCAGAATTGAGAAATTTGGTATCTGTCTTGATTTTGTGGATTTTTTTTGAGGCAGTTCCTAGACTCCAACTTTCGGCACTAGAATCACTCAGTTAGGTTTGGACACCCAAGACTTCCACGTTGACCTGCAACACGAGGCAGAGGTAGAGTTGGATTTTGTGTCGAATAATGATGGTCAGGATGATGAGGTTGAGGAAGAGGCAGACTTTCAGGATTCAATTGTAGGAGGAGACAGAGAGGGTGGAAGAGAGGTCACTCAGTCTACTACTAAGACTCCTGTTGTTGCCCAACGTAGGAGTAAGCGGCAGAGAAAGAAGCCACGTTGTGGTACGGGTGGCACAATGTGCAAGGATGGAGGGGAAAAGACTAAGCGGGCTTGCCACTAAAGGTAGGGTATGTGCATATTATGCTATTGGTTTTTTTGTTTAATATAGATAACATTAGTACTTAGTACTTTTTGCTGAAGATGAAGATATGACTTTATTCGTAATGTTGGTGGAACTCAATTTAAGTTTGTGCTCCGATAACACTCCTTTTCTTGGCATGAAAGACATGTAGGTAGGCAAATTAGTTTTCAGAGATTTTTATCTTTTGGCAAATGTGTTATAATGTGGAGCAATGTCTGAATATAATTCATGGGCGTGTCCGTATCCGACACGCCGAAACAGGAAATGGATGGTATTGATTTATTGTAATGCATGGTGCTTTGTTTGTCTTGGCAAGTATGTATTATGTATTGAATGGGTTTGCATGGTTGCAGTAGAGGCGGACTTTTGCTTTTTGAATATTATGGTCAATGGCAAGTAGGCCAATGGGTTTGAATGGTGCCATGGATTTTAGATTGATTTGTGAGACAATGGGAAGCAGGTATATGCATTGAATATTATGTGTTGGAACTGATTTTTTTGTTCAAACTGTGTTCAAGTAGATATATGAAATACACCAATGTGTAGACTGTTTTTATGTTTTTTATTTTGGCAAAAACGTGAAACTGTTTGTTTGGCCAAGAAGTGAGTGTAGCCCAAATGATAGAAAAGACATACTGCGACGATCCATATTGTCACAGCCCGACTCATTCTTTTTGTTCTATTGTTTTAGTTTAGTTTTCTGTTTGACTAATTGGCATCTGCTTCAATTGTGGAGCTTGATCAATTTAATTAAGAATGATAGTGCCATTGGACAAAACCTTACTGGGCCATTTCAAGTGGCATTAATCTCACGGATGATTTCCTTGAAATGGAAGGCCTGCAGCACTACCTGAGATAGAATATGGAAGCTGTCCCCGTGACGGGGGAAAGCCCTTCAAAAGATTTTGATCATTTTTTGCCGAAATCCTGCTGCACGTACATACTTCATTTATTTTTGCATTTGTAAATTTTATGTGAAACTTTTGTGACCTATCGATTCGTCTCGACAAGAGAAATAAAAAAAGTAAAAATTATGATCAAAACTCATAATATTTTAAATAAGGACAAATGCGAGTCAAAAAAACAATTTTTTAGAACTTATTCTTTTGTCTTTAAAAAAAATTACAGTATTCGTTTCGACTAAATTTTTTATACTTGTTAGATGTTACTCTCGCTGAAACGAATTAACAACAAATTGACGCAAAACTAAGAAACGCAATATATTTTTTTTTGGTATAAAGACAGAAAATAAATTACTATTTCACTTTTAAAGCTCAATCGGCCGAACCGGCCTATGAATAAACTGTTTGTTCTCAAATGAATATTGTCAGGCCGTATTGGCTTACACCCTGATTGGACTACCCAAATAGAATCTTGTCAGGCTTGGGTAGAGCCACTTCAAATGGCTATAGAATCTTGGCAGGCTTAGGTAGAGCCACTTCAAATGGCTCTACTCTGATTGGACTACCCAATTAGAATCTTGTCAGGCTTAGGTAGAGCCATTTGAAGTGGCTCTACTTTGGTAGAGCCATTTGAAGTGGCGCTATTCTTATGGAGTAGCGCCATTTGAAGTGGCGCTAGCTTTAGCTCCCGATAGAATCTTGTGTAGGCCATACCGGTATAGCCATTTCAAGTGGCGCTACTTAAGAAGAGCCATTTCAAGTGGCGCTACCCTGACTGGGTCCCATGCACAGATCGATCCAGTTTGACTCGAATCTTGCCAGCCATCCATCAATCTGCATGACCAATGACTTCAGTAAAGCTACTTAGATAGGCTTTACTTGACTGAACAAAATGCCAAGTCCCCTATAAATCCAAGTCCCTATATATAAATCATTTCTGTCAACTCCAAAGTAAATATAGACACAACGTGAACTACAATTTTCATCTTCCATTAAAAATGAGCGATTCAAACCCTATGTACGTATTGGTTTACATATGTGGGCATGTTGTCCAACAACCAAACGGCCCGTCCTACGTCGGTGGTAGGACAATCCCCTTATCAATTGTGAGAGGGATAACTCTTAATGACTTGCAAGAGATGATTTGGAATGCAGCGGGTATGCCGGCAACAATGATGAAAATAACCTACCCATTCCCAATTATGAGCTATCCTCATGCAACATACCAATACGCCGCAGTTGATGTCGTGGATGATAGTAGCATCGGAATGATGTTTGATATATCTGATAAAATCACCGGCTACACCCCCGTTTTGTTCACAGAAACGATGGGTGCCATAGGTAGCCAAGCAAATGAAAGTGTCGTTCACCATCGTTCGAGTCATCGATCACAACGACAATCGCAGCCAAATATTTCGCAACACCAACGAAATGACAACACTTTCATTGAAAACGAGGAGAATTTGGAAGACGTTGCCGAGGAACCTATCATACATGAGGAAGTACATGATGACATTACAGACATCGAAGCGTTTGGCATGCATATTAGAGACATTGATGAGGCCTCACAGAGCTCGGAGGAAGATGTTGATGCAGGATTAGAGGCCGACGAAGGTGAACAAGACCCAATAAGGATGTTCGAAAAGTCATCCACCATGATGACACAAGACACATGGACCAACCTCGTTGACCCTAGTCCACCAATGCCAATGAGTAGTCACGCTGGGTGGGACGGGAGGTCTGAACTTTTCGAGGGACAGGTATTTTTAAAAGAGAACTCTCCCACTCTATATTCCAGCATACAATTCATAGGCAAAATGTGGTATTCATTGAAAACATTGCATTCTCTTACATGTATCGATTTTTTTTCCGCAGATGTTCTTTTCGAAGCTTGAGGTTAAAAATACAGTGAAAAAATATAGCATGGACAGAAATTATGTGGCAAAGACAGAACAGTCCACAACCCGTTTGTTGGTCTACAAATGCGCAAACCAAAACCCATGCTCGTGGCAACTTCGAGCAATAAGGAAGCCGGATCAGGATGTCTGGAAAATTACGAGATATGCAGGACCCCACAGCTGCTTGGCTTTCAATGTCACCACAGATCATCAGATGCTCGACGCTCGCTACATTGCAAATATGATTATGTCAACCGTGGAAGCATCTCCAAGTATGAAGGTCAAGGCTTTTCAAGCAATGGTAAAAGATAAGTGCGACGGTTACTACCCATCGTATGCAAAGACATGGGCTGCAAAGCAAATGGCTATAGCAGCCATTTACGGTGACTGGGAAGACTCATTTGCTGAACTCCCTCAATACCTGGAAGCTATTAAAGAAAGGAATCCGGGTACTCAAACCCATATCATAACAAAGGAGACAGGCAGGCTGGGACATGTTATATTTGATGCTGTGTTTTGGGCTTTCGGACCAGCCATTGAAGGATTCAAGCATTGTCGCCCAGTAATTAGTGTTGATGGTACTTTTTTGACAGGAAAATACAAGGGAACGTTGCTTGTTGCTGTAAGTCAAGATGCTGAGAATCAAATCTTTCCTATTGCATTCGCTATCGTCGAGAAGGAGAACAAGGAAAATTAGGGGTGGTTCCTTGATTGCATAAGATTTTACGTTACTCAACGTCAAGGCTTGTGTCTCATTTCAGACAGGCACTCAGGTCTTCTTTCATATCTCAAAGATGCTCCACAATGGAGACCCCCGGCGGCATACCACAGATACTGCGCCCGCCACTTGGGGGTAAACTACACACGAAGGTACAATAAAACTGTGGGCGACCAAGTAAAACTAGCAGCCTGTGAAATACAAGTTCGAAAGTTTAAGATTGAGCTACAAAAACTTCAAAGGTTTTCCAACGGTGCAGTAAATAAGGATCTTGAAGAGCTACCCCTACGTAAGTGGTCCTATGCACACGATGGGGGTAGGCGATACGGATCGCGTACTACAAACCTATCTGAGAGCTTTAATGGGGTCCTCAAGGAAGCCAGACACCTCCCCATAGTGGCCACAATTAGGACGACATTCTATAAATGTGTTACGTATTTCAACAACTATGCCGTCAAAGCAAGGGAAGGGATCGAATCAGGTAAAACATTTAGCAAATTCGCAACGGAAAAGTACGATGAATGGAGGATGAGAGCAAGAAGGCACGAAGTGATTGAGTTTGACAGAGAGACGGGAATCTAAGAGGTGCGAACTCCAATGAATCCAACTAGCCCATATAAAGGAAATCACAGGCACACAGTACACTTCAATGAGCAGACATGTACTTGCAACAAGATGCAACAATGGAGGATGCCGTGCTCGCATGTGATTGCAGTGTGTAATAGAATGGCCATGGACCCTACACGATTCATAAGCAATGTTTGGAGGCTTGACTCAAACATAGCCATATATAGCTCTGAAACGTTCATACCGCTGCATGACAAATCATATTGGCCTCCCTACAATGGGCCAATAATTCATCCTGATGAAGAACGTCTTAGGGGTCGAGGACGTCCACAAGTAAATCGATTTCGAAATGAGATGGATATGATGGACGACTGGCTTGAGGCACAACCATCACACAAACAGTCTTGTACCTTGTGTGGTGGACATGGGCATAACAAGCGAAAATGTTCAAAGAGGGGAGAAGCGTCATCTTCGGTACCAAATATGTAATTTGTAATGTTTAAAATTATGTATATGTTTGACTTTTCAATTGCTAAAATGGATCTGTAACTTGCAATGTTTAGTTTTTATTTTCTTTCATGGAAGTTGGAGAATAAGTATTGTTGTTAGAGCTATATAATGCGAAGTTATGATGGTTATTAGTTTTTGTAGTGCTTTAGTGTCAACTGTTAAATTGTCGTTTAAAATAACAAAATCAATACCACATAATTAAAGACAGTTAACATTGTAATGAGGTTTTCAAAATAAATTAGAGAAAGTTAACTATATTTAGAATTCTTCAGTAGCAAAATAAATATACACGATATGTAGCAAAATAAAGCTGAAAATATAAATAAAATTTTTTCTAGTGAAGTTAATAAAAACCCTAAAGCGAATTAAAGTGCCATCAACATTGTTCTATATTAGTTATATTTTGGACAATCATTTGTTTTTCAATTTTAAGTAAAGTAGTTATTGTCAATCTATCTTTTCTTAAGCATAAAATACAATAGTTTCCGCTATTCATGTTGTAATGACCAAATATTCTACACTAAGTGGTTCGCAATTTTTATTTTAACGATTTTACTTTCGTTTTCACCATGACCAAGACAAAGTGATCAAATTAATGGGAAGATGTTTCAATAAGGTAGAGCCAGTTGAAAAGGCGCTACCTGATTTAGGTAGAGCCACTTGAAATGGCGCTACCTGATTAGGTAGAGCAACTTCAAGTGGCGCTACCTGATTAGGTAGAGCAGCTTCAAGTGGCGCTAGTCCACGTCATATAACCAACACAGCACATGACAGAGCGCCACATGGCAAATAGCGCCAATTGTAATGACGCTACTCAAGTAGCGCTTGTTGAAGTGGCTCTACCGAGCAGTTTTAAAAATAGTTTGAAAACGAGAGTATTCAGGCTAATAGTTCTAAAAAAAGGATTAGTTCGATAAAAATCTCTTGGGATGACCAAAAGGTGGGAGACGGTGCACCCGGCCGCCAGCCCGCCCAGCCTGTCCAGTCCAACCTTAAGTGGTTAAGTTGGGTTTGATTGAGTTTTTAAGTCCGTTTAGTTAGGAGAAATGACGGCCCACGACACTTTGGGGGCCCGAATTATCAAGAAGGATGAGCCCATTTTCAAAAGGGAGCTGAAGATTCCCCATATTTTTATTTTTTGAACTCAAGGACAAGCCTTAAGATACTTTATAAAAGTACCTAAAACCCTAGGGTACCTTACGAAAGTGCCTAAAACTGTATGATACCCTGTATATGAAAGTATCTAAACCACTAAAATCATATAAAAGTACCTAAACCATAGGATACCCTACGCTAAGGTTCTCTTTCCAAAATAAGAAGGACCGACTTCACACTCACTAATCTTTACCGGTCATTAACAGAAAATCACGTCATTACCGGTCATTAAGCAGGAATTCTAATCCTAGGCTGTCATTTTCCCGTTAACGTAATTGACTTGAGAATATCTCTAAAAATTAAGCTCCGCCGGATAAAATTACGACAATGATATGCATTATATATTTGTACTATCAAAAAAATATTAAGAAGGGAAAAAAAAACTATTACACTACTACCTATATATGTGCACAATATCCTTTTTTTTAATGCATTCGTACACACATATTCCTTGGTCATCATATTCCTATAAATATTAGGATTATAAACTCAAATTTAAAAAGAAAACAAATGCCTTACTTGGGTGGGATGGGGAAACAATACTTTAAAAGGGTTGTGCTCAGGAATATGAAATGAAGCTCGATTATTAATGGGTTAGTGTTGGGCATGCACAAGTCTCGTTATTATTTAGTACAAGCCCGGCCTGATATATGTGCAGCCCTAATATGCAGCCAGACTTTTTTTTTTTTTAATCCAAGTATTTATCAAATTTGTGTCAAAAATTCCATTTGGGTATGATTTGTCCTACGTTAAACCCTTATTACTTCTACTCCGAATGGATGCTATTCTGTCAAGACACCGTGGCAAGCATGCAGGCACAGGTATCCCTATTAAACCTTGGCACTCCATTGTTTGGTTTAGTCAAAATGTGCGTCGGAGTTTCATTCTTTGGCTTGCAATTCTGTCAAGGTTATGCACCAAGGATAGAATTGTTAGTTGGGGGCTCTCTATTAATCCTATCTGTGTAGTACTGTGTATGTCCCAAAGATACCCATGCTCATTTATTTTTTTGAGTGCTAGTTTTCCTCAATGATTTGGAATCGGGTGCTGATTATGGATGATATATCCAGAGGTTCTCTCCCTTTGGATCAAGAACTTGTTTGGGCTGCTGATCATCGAAAAGGCAGTAGTTTCAGTAGTATTATATACAAGCTTTTCCTGGCTGCCACTACGTACTTTCTGTGGAGGAAGCACAATACCAGGATATTCCGAAGCAAGAATAGAGATGTGAATGGGTTAGCTGCCTCTGTTCTTGATGCTATCCGAGCTAGACTTAGCTTTTGTCCTCTGTCAAGCTTTCTGCTTGCGATAGGGAACTTTGTGATGATTGGTTACTTGATTCGAAAATATTCAACATTAACAATCGTTGATAGAGCTCCTGTATAGGTGGTTTTTTTTGCTTCTTGTTGTGTTTATTCAGGGGATGCCCCGTAGTTTTTGTAGCTTCTTTCCTTTTTGGTGAAATGAAATTACTTACCAAAAAAAACAAAAAAAATTTGATCTGAATTAGCTAATACCACTCCCTCATGTCGTATTTGATAGCAGAAAGTCTAAGCATCCCGACCGGGGGTTCCCGACCGAATTCCCAACGCTGCGCCAGGCCCACTCGGGCTACCAGACGGCTGATCGGAGCCGACCAAAAATTCTATAAAAAAAAACCGAGTGGGTCTACGCGGGAATCAACAGCATCCGATGTGTGTAGGTGGCTGATCCAAACACTCCATTTTTTTGTTTACAGGAACTGTAGTTTCTCTCATTTGATAGTCTCCTAGATGAGGTATTGAGAGGCCAAATAATCCCCCTACTCCAATCCTAACTTTAGTCCCGCGCATCAAATGTAAGACTAGTTAATCCTTTGAAGAAATGGGGCTCCACATGTTCTCCTGTACCACGGATGGGGCCTGAGCGATATTAATCCCACCATCAGCCCTCTCTAAACGTTAACACGTTGTTGATAAAATCAAGAAATTAAAATTACGGATTAAGTAACCAAATGGTTAGAGAGTTTGAAACAAAGTAGGTTTCTTTCCTGGGGAGACCAAAGTTAAACTAATCTCATAACCAAACCCAGATATTGTTCCACATACCTAATGTTTTCTTTTCCATAGTGTTGAGCTTGAACACCTGCCCCTTGACGGAACCCGCAATCGATAAACTAAAGATGGGTTTTCACCAATTTCAAAATCAAAGAACGCCACGATTTGCAAACACACATGAATTGCAGCCGAGACCTGATGGGAAGTCTTGAGAGTGTTTTGACAATGATCTTAGGCAGAAAATGTGGGCATGGAGCCATGAATTCTGGGTGGCCAGAAATATAACCCAGAAACTTACCTTGAATCCAGGTTGCTCTACCAACATTATGCCCGTCCAACCCAGTAACAACCCGTTTGGATGGGAAGAGTTGGACTTTTTGCCCTCATCACTTGTTTGGTTAAATATTGAGGAGAGAAAGGGAAACAAACGGCGGAAATTGGAGATATTCGATTCTCCCCCAAACCACCAATTTTTGAAATCATTCCCTTTCTTTCCTTCTCATCCAAACAAGAAGAAACTAAAAAAATCTTTTCTTCCAAGAACAATCTTATTCTGCTGAAATGAATAAAGCACTAGCCAAAACAGAGCACAACTAGGTTGCTAGAAGCTGAAGATACTGAAAAAGAATGGACAAAGCCTTAAGCCAGTAATTACCCCAACAAAAAAAAAAACCTAAAGCCAGTCCACAACGTAGGGCTTTGATTTTGCTCGGACCCGTAGACAAACAGAACCCAAGACAAACAACACCCTTTCAATTTATCCTTGAGACTAGAGTAGGTGAAGGTGGCCAAATTGGTTGCCGTCGCGTGAAATCGATTTTTAAGCCAAACAGTCTAAAGCCTAAAGCGCTACTCACACATTCACTAGGGTTCCATACCAAGCTATTGACCTGACTCAAAATTGGTCACGACTCGTTGCTTTGTGATTTCTGTTTAGGAATGACATTTGATGTCCTGATCAATCCCTTGCCAACTCAAGACTAAAAAGATCACTGAACACCATTCATTTACTATGTACTAAAGAGGGCATAAGCTCAAGCGGAAGCCAAATTCATCTGCTAAACATTAATACCACTGGACAAGCCATAACTGTACAAATGACTTTCCAAAAGAGCCATCCCAGGCTGTAGGCGCGCCCTCTAGAGCTATGCAAGTACTAGATTTTAGTAGATTATGTCCATATGCATAGATATTACAGTCAGACAAAAGAGTAGTATCTCTCCTTAACATAGAGCAAGCACAAATCTTCACTCCAAGAAAATTACGATAAAAGCAATTCAATTCTTGCAAATCACACCTCCACATTCTCAGTTCCTGAAAAGACATGTAAAACAATGACATAAGCAAACAGCTGAACGCTCGATACATACTTACAGTGTACCATGGATGACTAAACAATTCTCGTAACAAGTTAAGTGAAACGACAGCTCGATTTCAACTAATCGCAAGTAGCCTAAACAAACAGTAATGATACTAAGCTTTTGATCACAATCTTATAAAGTTCACATAATAAAATGCAATTACAGTCTAATTATTGCATTCAGACCTAATTACGTACTTAAACCTCAAGTTAGGCAAAACTAGGGTCCAGGGTGTTACATGTGATCTTGGTCATTACTATATGCATATAATCAGGTGTGCACCCTACACATTTTTTAGCACACTTTTCTGGTTGGTGTGTTTTTTAAAATCCCGTTCCATCCACACACGCAACTAGAAATGCGACCTCGTCATGAATGATTCACAGGCGCATAACAAGGATGTTCCATTTTTAACTTATCTGTCTCTCTGCCTAAGTTAATCAAGGCACATTCGACCAGACTAAAAAACTAAAACTTCCATCCAACAACTCTCCTCTGGAATGAATCGGTGTTCATAGAGTGTCTACCAAAAGGTTTGTGAAATGAGATCTTTCCATGCCAAGATGCTAACAAATGAGATTTCCACGCAAATTAGATCATGTTGAAGTCTTCCTATCAATTGCCGGCTCCAAATGCATTTGCAGTTGGCAAGTGTCATTTATCATGCATCCTTGGAAGATTTCCTATTTAGCCTCAACCTACTCCTTCATGATTCCGGACATGAATAAAGAATCAAATTCCACATCAACGCCTAAACATCACATGATTCATAGTAGGGCATATCAAAGATTTAATCACGGGAAACCATAATAACAAGATTTTCTTTCACAGTTAACTAGTGGTTTTACCACAATTTTGTTAAACTTCAGTAGAGATGAGCAGGGAACATTGTCCATTTTGGGGGTATTGACATTAATATTAAGGACATCACTTAGAAATAAAAGATACAAAAGAAAAACAATAAACACATTATGCATTGAAAAGAGTTGCAAAAGGCAATTAAGACATTTAATTTTACCTGGACTACTCTTAGAATTTTTATTGCCACTAAACCCCATTGTCAACATCTGTGTCAAATGAGACTAGGCTCTCAATGTAGGGATACACAACAAAGTTCGGGAAACAATTATGAATTGTAGGATAAGAAAAGGTGCCAACTTTTGGGCAGTAGCAGTGTCTGGAATATCTAGTAAAACATCACCATTCTTCAAAATACACAAGGGTTTGGAATATTGAAAATTTGATGGATGTGTAACGTAAGGTATCACAACCAATTTGGTCCAAGACTCTCTTATACTTCAGCATATATAGGTTCCATCATAGTCACAGACTACACAGAGGCATCCACTTACAACATGCAGTGCCATCTGAGAATGACCATCTCTATAATTATGCTGCAAAACCTCTCCAAAAGTGTCTTTTACCAGATCTCGAGTAACAATAATCTTATGGGACTTTTTTTTTTTTTTTGGGTAAATAATCTCATGGGACTTGCCGCTTGCAGTCCAATGAAGGGTTCCATTCACACATATTCCTGAACCACTTGGAGGTAGACAATTAGAAAAGTCTACAATACTCCTCCAAGGCAAGAATTGGTCTTCAACGTATATATCTTCACTTCAACATCAAAACGGCTTGTACCAACATTATGAAAGAATGCCACCGCCTTGTAATCATGAATAGACTCTTCATAACCAAAATAATATTTTATGAAGCGGGCTTGCCTTTAAACAATTGGCACTTTCGAAAAGTAATCAAGATCAACAGAAATCGTAAAAGGATTATACCGTTATACGTTCAATTCCAATTTCAATGCACGCTTACCCATCACAGAAATCGTAAATCCTTACTTCACAATGAGGCACTTTCAAAGGGTAATCAAGATTAACAGCAGTATCAGAATGCTCTTGCAAAACAGTGTAAAGAGAGACTTCACAGCATAATCGCAACCAAAAGGGCTTAGTAGCAAGAGTCTGTGGTGGGTGTAATCAGTAATCATAGATGCTAGACTGAGATGGGCTTTCGCAGTTAACGGGGTGTCTCAAAAGTATTTCAAAGACGATTTCAGCCAGGAGGTTCTCAACAATTAGAGCTAAAACTTCAGTCAGAATGGGGTTTTGAGGGGTATAATTGGTCATTTTGGGCTCTAGATAAGTGGAGCTGCTTCCAGTCACCAAAGATGGTGCTGTGGTTGTCTTTGTTTTTGGGTTCGGGACAAATAAGAAACAAGAATAGTCAGGCTCCACAGATACAACCATTTCACAAATTACATCACTAAGAGATCAAAAGGACACAAGAACAAACATCAATAAAAACATTGTCGATTAAAAAGAGTTGGGGAAGACTAGTAAGACACGATCAAACATCTATTTTTACATTTTTTCCCCTATAGTATTGGTATTGCTGCTGAGCCAAAATGTCAGCATCAATGTCAGGCGAGACAAGGCTCTCAGCGTAAGGATAGAGTCGATAAACCATAAATTTCTCTAAACAATTATGAATCCTAGGATAAATAAATGTGCCATCCTTGGGATTGTACCAAATGAAATGTGTGTAATCATAAAGTGAAACTTCACCATTCAGTCCATTCTTCAAAATGCACAATGGATATCTCAGACAGGGTATCACAACCAACTTGGTCTAAGACTCTCTAATACCATATTCCTTCATCACCCATACATTAGTGCAATTATGATAGCCACCGAGTATACAAAGACATCCACTTAAAACATCCGACAAGCTCTTATTCAAATAATGCTCTTGATAATCAGGTTCTGAAACCTCTCCATAAGTCTCCTTCGCCAAAACAAGAGAAACAATAATACGATTGGACCCCCTATGCGCAGTCTAATGGAGGGCGCCATTGAAATAAGTCACTAAACCACCCAAAGCAAGAAGATGAGGAAAGCCTCCATTCCTCCTCCACGAATGAGCCCATTAGTAGATCCGTCTATGCTCACCAAGCTTATATAAATCTCCAAATAAACGTAAAATATTGCCAATAGAAATACAGCAATAGGAATATTCATATAATCTCAAAAAATTACTCACAAAGCCACATCAAGTTGTAAACAAGTGCGCGTATGACCTCAAAAGTAAAACTGGGCTTATTCCACGTGACGCATGCTATCATTCCCAAGCTTATGTAATGTATTTTAATTTCTTCTCCATTTTGCTTTCAAACATGATGCAACAATGTTCTTTCTTTTTCTAGTAAAGAAGGATTTTATTATCAAAAAAGAGAATTTACAAGTGAAAAAAGAGAGAGAGAGAGAGAGAGAGAGGCATACACCCTTAAACCAGATCAAACTACACATAATTTCTGAGTTACCAAAAAAAAAAAATGGAAAGTACACAGATACAACACATTAAAACTAAACAAAAGGCCCTCGACATCATACCTACAAGATTTTCTCCAAGACATTCCAAGCTTTAATTTCCGAGTTACCAAAAAAATTGAAACTACACAGAGATACAACACATAAAAACAAAACAAAAGCCCCTAGACATCATACCTACAAGATTTTCTCCGAGATATTCCAAGCTTTACACAAAGCCCAATTTTCTAACAATAGTAGACCCTGTCCCTCACATCCTTTATAATCTGCTCATAGACTACCTCTGAGAATGGCTACTTGTTACCAAAAACACATTCATTTTTCGCCCTCCAAATGGGATATATTGCCCCTGCCATAGCCAACTTATATAGAGAAGAAAGAAAGTAAGTCAGACTTATTGAGATGATGAGTTAGCCCAATCAATCTCTTGAGACCAACCAGCAGGACACCTACAAATACCAAACTTCAGTAGAATTTCGGCCAAACCAAAGCTAAAAATGGACACTTGAAGAATAGGTGGTTTGTGAAATTCAGTCCCTCCGTCATGTGAAATCCATTTTAAGCCAAACAGTCTAATGCACGACGCACACATTCACTAGGGTTCCATACCAAGCTATTGATCTGACTCAAAATTGGTCATGACTCGTGGCTTTGTGACGGCTAATTGTGTTTCTGTTTGGAATGCATTTGATGTCAAGACCCTGATCAATCCCTTGCCATCTCAAGCCTAAAAGGTTCGCTGAACACCATTATTGTACTAAAGAGGGCATAAGCTCAAGCGGAAGCAAAATTCATCTATTAAACATTGATAAGAGTGGACAAGCCATAATTGTACAAATAAATTTCCAAAAAGAGCCATCCCAGGCTGTAGGTGCCTTCCAGAGCTATGCAACTACTAGATTATGTCCATACGCATCAATTATTACAGTCACAGACAAAAGAGTAGTACCTCTCCTTACATTCCAAATTTATAACATAGAGCAAGCACAAGTCTTGACTCCACGAAGAATACAGTAAAAGCGATTCGATTCTTGGGAATCACAGCAGCTCCTCATTCTCGGTTCCTGAAAAATCATGTAGAAGCATGACATAAGTGAACGGCGGAACGCTCGAATGAGATAATGCATAGAATACTTACAATGTGCCATGGATGACTACACTTCCTGTAACAAGTTATTTGTATAGATAACTCGATTTCAACTAATCACAAGTTGTCTAACAAACACTAATGATAAGTTCACATAATAAAATGCAATTATATTCTAATTATTGCATTCAGACCTAATTTAAGAACTTAAACCACAAGTTAGGCAAAACTAGGGTCCGGGGTGTTACATGTGATATTGGTCATTACTCATTAGTATATGCATAGAATCAGATGTGTACCCTACACAGTTTTTGGCAAACTTCTCTGGCTGGTGTGTATTTCAAAATCCCATCCACACACACAACTAGAAATGCAACCTCATTATGAATGATTCGCAATCCCACCACAAGGATGGTTCATTTTAACTCTCTCTCTCTCTCTCTCTCTCTCTCTCGAAATTTATCAAGACGCATTCAACTAGAGTAAAAAACTAAAACTTAAATCAAACAATTATCCTCTGGGAAGAATTGTTGTTAATAGAGGTGTCTACTGAAACATTTGGAATCAATTTCAATGCAATACACAAACACGAGGGCAATTCAAAAGGTTTGTCAAATGAGAATTTTCGCCAAGATGCTAATATATGAGATTTCCACGCAAACGAGACTGTGCCGAAGTCTTCCTATCAATTGTCGGTTCCTACTGCATTCGCAGTTTGGAAGTGTCATTTATCATGTATCTTTGGAAAATTTCCTAATTTTCCTCAACCTACTCCCTCAAATTTCTGGACATGAATAAAGGATCAAATTCCACATCAATGCCTAATCATCAGTCATCACATGAATCACATTAAGCCATATCAAAGATTTGATCATGTAAAACCATATTAAGAATTTCTTTCGCAGTTAACTAGTGGTTTAACCACAATTTCACTAAACTTCAATCCGTTTCTTGGGTATTGACATCAATATTGAGTACATCACTAAGACATAACAAGATACAAGAAAAACAATAAACACATTATGCATTGAAAAGAGTTGCAAAAGGCAATTAAGACACAATTAAGAGTTAAGACATTTAATTTTACTTTCACTCCTCTTTGAATTTTTATTGCCACTACACTCCATTGTTAGCATCTGTGTCAAACGAGACTAGGCTCTCAATGTAGGGATACACACTAAATCTCGGGAAACAGTTATGAATCGTAGGATAAGCAAAGGTGCCATCTCTTGGGTGGAAGCGAACTAAATGCGTCAGGATATCCAGCAAAACATCACCATTCTTCAAAATACACAAGGGTTCGGAATACGGACAATTTGATGGATGTGCAACATAAGGTACCACAACCAATTTGGTCCAAGACTCTCTTATACCATATTCCTTCATCACCCATACTTCAGC
This sequence comes from Rhododendron vialii, assembly GCF_030253575.1. Taxonomy (NCBI): domain Eukaryota; kingdom Viridiplantae; phylum Streptophyta; class Magnoliopsida; order Ericales; family Ericaceae; genus Rhododendron; species Rhododendron vialii. The sequence goes on along the minus strand of NC_080558.1, from coordinate 6,836,805 downwards.
ACAAATTCCATCATAATCACAGACTAAACAGAGGCATCCACTTACAAAATGCAACATCAACTGAGAATGACCATCTCTATAATCAGGAAGCAAAACCTCTCCAAAAGTCTCCTTTAACAGATCGAGAGAAACAATAACCTTATGGGACTCGCCGCTTGCAGTCCAATGAAGGACCCCATTCACACAAATTCCTGAACCGAACAGAGGTAGACAATTAGAAAACTCTACGATGCTCCTCCAAGAATCGGTCTTCAACGTATACATCATCACTTCAACATTAAAACCGCATGTACCAACATTACAAAAGAATCCCACCACCTTGTAATCGTCAATAGACTCTACATAACCAAACGCATACATTATGAATCGGGCTCCCCTTTCAACAGCAGGCAATCGCTTGGATTTCCTTGTACAGGGGTTCCATAAAAAGACTATACGTTCAGTTCCAATGCACGCTAACCCATTACAGAAACCGTAAATCCTTACTTTACAATGAGGTGCTTCCAAAGGGTAATCAAGATCAACAGCAGTATCAGAATGCTCTTGCAAAACAGCGTGCAGAGAGCATGACTTCACAGCAAACTCGTGACTCAAAAGGCTTAGTAGTAAGAGTCTATGGTGGGCATAATCAGGGTTCGTAGATGCTAGACTGAGATGGGCTTTGGCGAATTTCGGGTCAGAAATCATAGAGCGCCATGATTTGGAAACGCACCTGAACCGCAGCAGAGACTTAACGGGAAGTCTCGAAAGTATTTCGAAGATGATTTCAGGGAGAAGGTTCTCAATAAGTGGAGCTGAAACTTCTGCCGGGCCCGGAATGGGTTTTCGAGGGGTCTGATTGGTCTTTATGGGTTCTGGATAAGTGGAGCTGCTTCCGGTAGCCATATATGGTGCTGTGATCGCGTCTTTGTTTTCGGATTTGGGATGAGTAAGAAACAAGAAAAGTCAGGCTCAACACGTTACAACCATTTCACAAATTTTCCACAAATCCGATCGGGATCTTCCATAAAGTGGAAGAAGTGCTCAAATCCCAAGGCCCTTGGGTTGCAAGAAATGGTGGGAAAACACGACCCTTATTTTCTCACTCAGAGCAAAAACAAGAAGGAAATCATGAGAAAGAAGGGGAGAGAGAGAGAGAGAGAGAGACCAAACCAAACCCTAGAGTGTTGAGCAACCTTCACATACAGTTTTGCAAGAGAGAGGGTTTCAGATCAGGGTTATTAGTATCTCCGGCCTTCGCCCGTCTTTTTCCGTCATTTTCCCATACAAGATTTCTAAATAAGGGTAGCAGGTCTCCTCATTTTGGATTTAATTGTTTTATCTTATTTATCATTATGCCATTAAGAATCAAATGTATATATATTTGTATAAAATTATAATTTGATGGTCAGAGATGTGTCTATTCAAAATGGATTTTTAAGAGATCAAATACATTAAAATATGGGTATAAATATATTTATTTTGGGACTTATTTATAAGACCACTCATATAACAAATAAACACAGATTTTGAGCATTTTTTTTATCGGGGTGAAAAAATAAGGAAATTATAATAACATAATACAAAGACATTAGTTAAGGGGTTGATTTGTGCATTTTTTAATATTTTTGTTATGTGTAAGGAAATAATTTTTTTTCAATATAGTTTGATTATCCAATAAAAAATAATTCAATTGTCAAATACATTACTTATGGCTTTTTTTATTTTATTTGCAAAAAAAGAGAGTAAAATGTAAAATTTTAGAAATGGTCCTTTTGGTTTACATAAAATCTCAATTTTGCCCTTTAATTCCGTTTGTTTCATTGACAACATCATGTAGAGGGACGAAATTGAGATGGAATGAAAATTATAAGGTTAAAATTGATATAATTAATATTAGAGGGACAAAAATGAAAACTCGTGCAAACTAGAGGGACCGTTTATAAAAAATTTCTTTTTTAAATTTGAGTTTTAAAATGGGTCAAGGCTGGAGATGCTTTTATGGCTTGAAGTGTTGAGCTATAGTATAGTGTATAGCTGTGTGTACATTTTGTGATTTCCTTGATCTAGAAGGTTTTTATTTCACTGGTCAAAAAAAAAATAAAAGAGGGAGAAGGTTTTTATTTCTTGTTCGATGGTTAGGTTGACTTAAACGCACTTCGACTAATCTTCTTTCTGGTCCGGTCGGAGGATTTTATTCTGGCCAAGATTGTAATATAAACATACGTGTTTGTACATAGGCATACTCAAACGGTCGATAACGAATTCAATAAGAGTCCTAAAACTTGAATTTTTAGTGGTAAAATAATGTAGGTATGTGTAACAACTAACAACACAAAATTGGAAGAAAAAAAAAATTATCGTATCCCCTGCTATATTCGTGTCTTCATTTTTTGAGAGTTGCCCTGTCTAGTATTTGTCCTTTTCAGTGTCCTTATCCATGCTACTAATGGTCCAATATTAAAGATGAAGGTTCTAAATGAGTGATCAAGTCAAGACGCAAGAATCCTAGGAGTAGTCTGTGGTACTACAAGTCTACAACCATACTCTTTTCGCTAGATAGAATTAGGTGATGGGGCCACCCCAATCCCATGAAAAATGGACTTTAAATAGAAGCTTGAATTTAGACATAAACGCGGCATACTGCCTTATTCTCTTTGCAACTTAAAAAGAATTTTTCAAAAAAATCTCCCTAGATTCCTCTTAGATTTTTACTACTTTTAACATTTCTCTCTCTATCTCTCTCCACTAGTTACTCCTTACTTTTTTTCAAAAAACTTTTCAAATTGCAATCCAAACAAATACCCCCTAGATTTTTCAAAAAATACCCCCTAGATTTTTCATACTTTCAACATTTTTCTCTCTATCTCTCTCCACTGATTACCTCTATTATTTTTCAAATTTTTTTTCAAAACTCAAACCAAACACAACTACATTTGAAAGTTGGTGGACTCTGCAAATAAAAACTGTCGTTAACTCATGCCTAATCCACACTCGCGCGAGATCGGATCTCCTGTTCGACTCCCATCCAGACAGAGGCCTATCCGACTTTTCTCGGCCGTTGATCTCGAAAATCAACGGCTGAGATAAACCGAACACTTTTTGCAGCTAAACGACGTCGTTTTGGCGCAAAAAGTGATCAGCTCATCTCCGTCGTTAATTTACGAGATCAACGACTGAGAAAAGTCAAACAGGCCCCTGTCCGGATGGGAAAAAAAAACATTTACAAGACCATTATATATTAATGAAAAAGGGGTGGGGCCGGGGGATCTATATACAAGATATATCCTAATGGATTGGTAAATGGCTCAAGTTTCATCCATAATTTTGGAAAAAATTCCAAATTTTCCTCCACCTATTCCTCCAAATTTCTAGTAATGGTATACAATAGTCATGTGCCACTTCAAGAATCCATCTTCTCCTTAAACGATGTCGAAGATATAATATATGAACACTAAAATTTGGTTAACGGGTGGTTCTACAGAAATTTGGTTAAGTTCAATAAATATATTAACAAAAGAACCATTTTCTATTTCGGTTTTAACATCAACACTGAATGCATCACTAACAGATTAAAAAGACACAAGGACAGATATATACACATAGAGGACTGAAAAGAGTTGGGGATGGCTAGTAAGACATAATCAAATATCTAATTTTACCTCCATTTCCTTCAGTATGGGAGTTGCAGCTGTTGCCATTGAACCCCACTCTCAGCATCAATGTCAGGTGAGAAGAGGCTCTCAACATAGGAATGCACAATATAACACGATGACCCATTGTGAATCTTAGGGTAACTAAATGTGCCATCTTTGGAATTGTACCGAATTAATTGCTTCTGGATACCCAATAAGACTTCACCGATCTTCGAAGTCCACAATAGTGGAAAACACACATAATATGGACCTGAAACATAAGGTATGACCACCAACTTGGTCCAAGACTCTCTAGTTCCATATTCTTTCATTACCCATACATCAAGAAAATCTTTGAAGGTACGAAGTATACAGAGGCATCCATTTAAAGCATCCAACCTGGCCGGATGAAGACCATCTTGATAATCAGGTTCCGCAACCTCTCCAAACGTTTCCTTCAACAGATCAAAAGAAACAATAACCCTACTGCCATTGCCACGTGAAAACCAATGGAGCGCCCCACTCACAAATGCCTGCGAAACATGCGGAGGAAGATGGCCAAGAAAGCCTTTAGTCCTCCTCCATGAATCAGTCCTTAATGTATAAACCCTCACTTCAACCTCATGCCCACTATTACGTGGATCACAAAAGAATCCCACCACCTTGAAATCATCGACAGACTCATCATATCCAAACCCATACGTCTTCAAGTAGTGGTTTACCATTTCAACATCCGGCAATCTCTTGGATTTTCTAGTAGACGGGTTCCATATCGATACTTCCTTTCCAGCTACGAAGCACACTAAGCCATAGCAGCAACCAACAACCCATGTTGTATTATGATACACACTCACAGGGCAATCAAGGTCAACAGCGGTATCAGATTTCTCATTCACGACAGAGTAAAGGGAGCATGACTTGAAATCAACACGGGGATAGGATTTGAAATAGATTAGGAGGAGTCTGTGGTGGGTATAATCAGTGTTCACTGATGCTAAACTGTGATGGGCTTTCACGAATTCGGGTTGAGATATCAAAGAACGCCATGATTTAGAAACGCACTTGAATCGCAACAGAGACTTGACGGGTAGTCTAGATAGTACCTCAAAGATGATTTCCGGCGGGAGAAGCGGAAGTAGGAGAGAATCGTCCGTCGAGAGGGGGCTATGAGAGGGCTGCTTGGTCTTCTTGAGTTGCCGGCAAGTACTGGAGCTGCTTTCGGTCGCCATAGATGGTGCTCTGACTTTGTCTGTGTTTTGAGCCTTTTGACTATTATTGGGGAAGCGGAAATGGAGAGAGAAATTTAAATTGCTGTTATTCTCTTCGTTATCTTCAAGGGTTAATTGTTGACCGAATACTGCATCAAAGAATAGTTGTCTTCCTCTGATTGGTTAATGGGCACCATGTATGGATGCGACGTGGTACCCTCCCGGCCAGGGGCGGGCCTACTGGATTTCCAGGGGGCTGGATTCAAAAAAATGCTATTGGCATCGAATCATTCATATATAGTCAAAGTAAGTGAAAAATCACTTAAGTTTGTAAGTGTGTAGGTACTACAGCTCAAATATACATAATAGATTAGGCCTACTAAAATTTTATCCAAATATAAATATGTGCATTTTTCATAGAGCTTTGCATACAATTTTTTTTTTTTGTAATTTTATCACCGCTGAACTAAAATTCTGAAGCCACCACTGCTCTCGGCACCCAAAAATTTCTCGCGAATTAGGATTGCTGCATGGTAGAAGTGTTTAAAGCCCAAGCGCCTTCAAATTGCAACAAACGGTGGTGATATCGACAGCTAAGAGAACCCAGGAACAGGAAGGATGAGAAATAAAGACAGGTTTCCATTTGTCCATTTTTGAACACTTCTCAATGAGTCAATGGGTACCTCAAACCATGGGGGTTAACTATGTAAACACTTCATTTCTCAAATTTTTGAATACTTTGGCTTAAATATGTTAACACTTCATTTCTCTTTTCTTTAAACAACTTTCCAACTCTCAGATATTCAATATCTAATCTTCCATTCTCAGTGAGTAATCCTATCAAACAACATGGTAGCGTTTAGAATGTCCAAAACTAGTACAACCTCTCAAGCTTAGGTAATGTACTCCGTATTTGATTTTCACTCTCAATCCCCTCTCAAATTTGAGGTCACAATGTACTTGTTTTATCAACACTGCAAAACAAAAGCATGTTTGTGACTTGATATGCCATCTTGATGAGTGCTACTGATCTTGGTTGTGAATTCATGTTTGTAATAAGGCCACTTCGCTAGATAATCAAGTCACATTGAATTATGGCCAAAAGTAGAAAAATAACTAGATCAACCATTGGTAAGAGTGAACATGCCAAAAATATATATTTTTGAAGAGAAGCCATAATTATACAACTCAGTTCCCAAAAGAGCCATCCCAGACTGTAGGTACCCTCCAGAGTTGTGCAAGTACTAGATTAGGTCCATGTCACATTACTATTACGAAGCAAATAGATAGCTCTCATTACATGCCAAAGTTGTACTCACACATCTCAATTCCGGGAATCACACATCTTATTCTCAGTTCCTGCAAACATGTCAAATTCGTAAGTTAACACATGTATGAGATATTGCATGAACAAGTTGTAAGCTTCTCGATAAGCAACTCAATAAACAATCATCCTATATAATGTGCACAACCAATGAAAGGTACCGTGAAATACAACCCTGTTTTCAGCAGCGGCTAGGGTTTCGTTTCTCAGCACAAACAACTCAATAAACAATCATCCTACTCCTCCCCTAATCCCCTCCTCTCCCTCTCCTCTCCCCAACTCTCCAGTCCAGTTTCGCCTTATCTCCGTTGTGGGTGCTTTCCATGTGCTGAGATCCGGCATCCAGTTCCGGCCGGTGGCTTGTGAACCTGGTTTGAAGTAGCTCATCCTTGGTCTCCCAGATCTAGTGGCTGAGGCCACCGGGTCCTGTGAGCAGTGTTTGTGGGGTGGCTCAATAAGGTGAGATGGGGATTAGGGTTTGCTATTTTATTCCGGGTTTTACTCGGTTTTTCTCACGGCTGGTTTCCTTAGTCCGGCAACGGTACCGGTCTGGTTTCCCCAGATCTGGTGGGTGATGATGGTGGACAAATAAATTTTGTTGTTTTGGTTCTATGAGTTTGAAAATCTATGGCTGCTTTCATCTGTGCTTTTTTGCTTGGTTTGAGTTATGTGTCCCTTAGCGATCCTCTATTACCAAGATCGAAGACGGATTCTATGCCCTGCATTTATATATGGTGTCCCTTCGCAGTATGTGCCTTGGAGCCTCCTAGTGGATGTGTTCCGTGTCTAGATTTTGGTAGTTTTGGTTCATTCCATATATTGTGATGAAATCTTTGTAGCTTTCAGGCTTTTGATATGAAATGAGATTGCCGTTTGATATAAAAAAAAATACGACCCGTTGACAACAGGTTACACGATCCTCTAAATCCTAGCATGCTTATTATCCTCCAACACAAGGGAGTCCGTAGTGCCGCTAAATGCTAATAGATTCTTAATCGAGTCTCAAAAGTTTAACATCGATAGAGCTCACTAAATAGAGTTACATTAAGTAAGGAACTTGCAAAAATGGAGTCGATACCATGATGTGACCAAGGTATGCAATACTTACCTGAATCCTAGTTCCATCAAGTATTCCTACATAACTCTATTAGGAAAAAGTAATCGAAGAACAAAGTTCAGTTTATCTCACAAGGCTGTAAGGATACTCTAAAAGGTATGGTCTGACACACCTAGGAGTTCCGTACACATGATACACCAGGGAGACGCCAAAATACATGTGTGACACGCCACATGATGTCCATCAAATTCTAGTGTTTTTTTATGTTGGGAGGCATTGGGGACACACTCGAGACATGGGGAGACACAGTGGAGAGACACATGAGCAAATGGTGACTTTTCTCAACTTTAAAGCATTTTCGGGAAAAAATTTAAATTTCAAAAGGGATTGAAATTGTAATGTAAACATAGGTGTATGTACACAGGCATACTCCAACGGTCAATAGCGTACTCAATAAGAGCCCTAACTTGAATATGTAGGGGTTATAATGTAGGTCTACATAACAAAATCAATTTGCAAAGAGGGAAAAAAAAAAAATTTTATCATGTCCCCTGCCATGTCCGCGTCTTGATTTTTTGAGAGTTGTCTGTTGTCGTGTCCAGTGTGTGTCCTTGTCTGTGTCCATATCCATGCTACTAATTCTCCAAGGTTAAATATGGAGGTACTAAATGAGTGATGAAGTCAAAACGCAACAAATCCCCGATAATCCCCATGGAATCATAGGAGTAGTTTATGGTGCTACAACCATACTCTTATGGCTAGATAGAATTAGATAATGGAGCCACCACCAATCCATTGAAAAGTAGACTTTAAGGGCGTGAATTGAGAAATAAAATGCAGCCCACTCTAATTCCAGATGATGGAGATGTAATCATTTGAAGTTGGTGGACTCTGCAGATAAAGACTGTCAGTAACTCATGCCTAACCGGGACTCGCGCACCATAAAACAGTATGCGGCACAGAGGCACTAACTTGTGCCCAACACGTGCCTAACCCCTGTTAAGAGAGATCTCTACAATCCCACCAAAAAAACTCTCCAGGGTCTCAATTTAAGCCTTCAACTCACTATAGGTTGTTCGCAAATCCTCAAATCAATCACCACTAAAATTGTAACTTTGAACACATTAGACTACGCTTGTTTGAATGATTAAAGGCCAAAAACTCATCAATAGCTTCGCAACCTCATACTTCCAACAACTCTTAAGTGAAAACACAAAAACTACTAAAACACAAAATGATTAATTATTAATTCAACATCCATGGCCTGTAAGTTCTTGTAGTGCTTTTGCTTCTTGGTTGAGTATACTTGGGGTTAAAACTTAAAAGCAAGAAAGCTGCTCAAGCCTAAACTACTCGCGAAATATAGTTAAAGAGCCCTAAAAAGTCAAATGTTAAATGTCCTCAAGAACATTTTAAGAAGAGGTCAAGCAATGGGCCTCGCCAAGGAAGGAAATATTTGATTCCTCCCACTCCCCAAAAAAGAGGATATCAATGTTCCCCCAAGTCCTTTTCAACTTAATGTTCCTCTAAGTCAAAAGCACACAAAATGAACACAATGCTAACCAATATAACTTCCAATATCCATTTTCGAAACACCAAAATGCAAAAAAAAATCGTAAGGGGATCTGTATACAAGATAATATCCTAATGGATTGGTAGTTGGCTTAAGTTTCATCCATCATGCATGTTTGGAAAAATTCCATATTTTCCTCAACCTATTCCTCCAAATTTCCGGAAATGGTATAAAATAATCATGTGCCACCTCAAGAATCCATTATCTCGTTAAATGACGTCAAAGAAATAATACTCTCTATGAAACTGTTTTTTCACAATTCCTTTCAAGGTTAACGGTTGGTTTTACCAAAATTTGGTTAACTTCAATAAATATTAGCAAAGGAACCATTTTCTATTTCGGTTTTAACATCAACACTGAATACATCACTAAGAGGTTAAAAAGACAAGAGGAAAAATATGAACACATGGTGGATACAAAAGAGTTGGGGAAGGCTAGCAAGACATAATCAAATATCTAATTTTACCTTCATTTCCTTTAGCATTGACGTTGCGGCTGTTGCCATTGAATCCCACTCTCAGCATCAATGTCAAGCGAGAAGAGGCTCTCAACATACGAATACACAATATACCAAAACACAGGGTAATTAAATGTACCATCTTTGGGATTGTACCGAACTAAATGCGTGTATGTACGCATTACGACTTCACCATTCTTCAAAGTCCACAATAGCGGACGACTAAGATTATCACATGGATGTGAAACATAAGGTATGACCACAAACTTGGTCCAAGACTCTCTAGTTCCATATTCCTTCATCACCCATACATCAACAAAATCTCTGTACATACCGAGTACACAGAGGCATCCATTTAAAGCATCCAACCAAACCTGATGCAAAATACCATCTCGATAATCAGGTTCCGAAACCTCTCCATACGTTTCCTTCACCAAATCAAGAGAAACAATATTTTTCCCGCAATCGCCAGTCGAAAACCAATGGAGCGCCCCACTCACACATGTCCCTGAACCATGAGGAGTAAGAGGAAGACGGTCAGGAAAGCCTCCAATCCTCCTCCACGAATTAGTCTTTAATGAATACACCTTCACTTCAGCCTCAAAATCACTATTACCCACATCATGAAAGACTCCAACCACCTTGTAATCATCACTGGACTCATCATAACCAAACCCATACGCCCCTCTGTAGAGGTTTGCCATTCTAACATTAGGCAATCTCTTGGATTTTCTAGTAGACGGGTTCCATATAGATACTTCGTTTCCAGCTGCGACGCACACCAAACCATAACAGCAACCAACAATCCATGTTGTGGAATAAGCCCCTTTCAAAGGGCAATCAAGCTCAACAGCAGTATCAGATTTCTCATTCAAAATAGAGTAAAGAGAGCATGACTTAAAATCAAGAGAGGAACACAGGAGGAGTCTATGGAGGGTATAATCGGTGTTTGTAGATGCTAATCTGAGATGGGTTTTTGCGAATTCGGGTTGAGAAATCAGAGAACGCCATGATTTGGAAACACACCTGAATCGCAGCAGAGACTTGACGGGGAGTCTCGACAGAACCTCGATGATGATTTCCTGCGGGAGATGCGGAATTAGGAGAGAATCTTCCGTCGAGAGGGGGCTACGAGAGGTCTGCTTGGTCTTCTTGAGTTGTCGGCAAGCGGAGCTGCTTCCGGTCGCCATAGATGGTGCTCTGACTTTGTCTGTGTTTCGAGTATTTTGTTTGACTAATAGTGTAATTCCGCGTGCTTTGCACGAATTAAGATAAGCGGTTGATTTTGCCATTTTTTTTTTTTAACGACTATTCTTTTGGAAGTGTATTTTTGATGTAAAAATAAATCGAAGAAAAATAATGTTTAAAAAAAAAGAGAATAAAAAAATTATTTCCCTTTAAATATTGTTATGAAAATAAAGAAATTGTAAAAATAAATAATTGAATGAAATGTTATTTTTATATAATAATAAAAAAAAATGGTATTTTATAAGTAATACAAAAGGAGTTCTTGCGAATTTGGGTTGAGAAATCAAAGAACGCCATGATCTGGAAACACACGTGAATCGAAGTAGAGACTTGACGGGGAGTCTCCACAGTACTTCGACGATGATTTCCCGGGGGAGATTCGGCAGTGGGTGAGAATCTTCCGTCGAGAGGGGGCTATGAGAGGTCTGCTTGGTCTATGAGAGGTCTGCTTGGTCTTTTTGGGTTCTGGGCGAGTGGAGCTGCTTTGGGTCGCCATGGATGGTGCTCTGACTGTGTCTGTGTTTTGAGGGTTCGGGAAATTTTCGAGGATGGTGCCAGTAATGATTTCCACACATATGTTTTTGCATATATTTTGCACATATATTTTTGTGAAATTCATATTGGGGTTTTGCAAAATGATCCAAACCGTTCATCTTTTTTAAAATATTTTTTGGAGGATTCATATAAAAAATCAACTTCAACGGATATCGGTAAGGATTTTCTCATAAATCGTAGGACAAATCATTCTATTTTACCCTACAAATTCTAAGAAACCCCTTACCGATATCAGTTAGAGCTGATTTTTTAGAGGTGCTCTGGCTGTGTCTGTGTCTTGCATGGTAGAAGTGTTTAAAGCCCAAGCCCCTTCAAATTGCAAGGAATGGTGGGGATTTGGACAGCTAAAAGAACCCAAAAAAGGATGAGAAATAAGCAATAAAAGCTATGAGTACATATGAGAATGTACATATCATGTATATATGAGTTTTGTCGAGTTCATTTCCGCTTTTACAAAAATGAATCAAACCACCAATTATTTTAAAAATATTTTTTTATGCAGACCTGTAAAAAAATCAGCTCAATCCTATATCGTTTCTGAATTTGTAAAGACAAAACTACTTAACTGCTTAGTTTTGTCCCTATGCATTCCGGAAAAATCCTTACCGATATCGAATTGAGTTGATTTTTTACATGACTATAAAAAAAATATTCTAAAAATAATGAGCAGATCGGATCATTTTTGTAGGATTCCAAATTAACCCCACAAAATCCATATATATATATATATATAATATGTACAATGCATATGTAGTATAGCACTTCTCAAAGGATTAAGATCTACCATGGGGGTCGACAAGTAAAATATACCCATTCTCTAAGCCTTATCATTTAGGCCGAAGGCCTATGACCCGCCCAAAATCCGCCCGGCCCGTCGGGCTTTTACTCGGCCCGAGCTCGTAAAACTGGCAGGCTAGTTCGGCCCGTAGTTTGTAATGGGCGGACTCAGGCCTATGATTTTTTACTCGGCCCGCCCGTAGGCTCGGCCCGCGGTACCCGCCCAAAAGCCTGCCAATGGGCCAACCTATTAGCCCAAAATCCCACAAGACCCTTTCTTTTTCCTTTGATTTAGTTTTGCCCAAAGAAATTTAAGCCCGCCGCACCGCCAATTGGGCTAGCCCGGCCCGCCAAAAAGAAAAACCCCATCCGGTCCGGCCCGATGATGACCCTTACCACTCTCTTTAAATAAGTGCGGTTTCAGTGAAATCAAGGGGGTGTGTGCGCAATTTAACATTGATAGACTTCGCGACTTCAATTTACGGGGTTACTTTTACTAAAACTCGCGATTCAACATCACGAGTTTATTGAGGACATTGGGTCCAGGTGGAATTTTCCCTTGATTGGACCTCAGGTTTACAAATTGCGAGGTTTTCTTTTCTTTTTTTTAATAAAATTAGATGACCGGGCCACCTTGTGTGATTGTGCATACCAATACTCTAAACTAATTAAGGAAGTATGATAATGTGTACATAAATTGAATTGGGTCTCTAAAGTCTAGGCGCTTTCTGATGCCATTTAGCTTTGATTTGAAGGCATAGTTTCACAGTAAAACAAGTATAGAAGGCCACTGTTTATATGGTATTCTGAGAGCAGCTACTTTAAGGTCTGTTTCCAATCCTCTCCTGCCCATACATCTAATGATTGGGGATTACATGGATTTTGTTGTTGTTGTGACCACCTTGTGCACATCTTAACTAATTCAAAGCTTTAAAGGTAATGATTGGACATATCCACTGTATTTATAATATCATTTGCCAATCGAATATTATATTTCCTATTCTTGCAAACTTAACTTATTTCTTAGTTTTGCGTATTTTATTCGTCTTTTTGAATTTTGTTAGATTTGCGTGAAATTTTTTGAATTAATCATCCGTCTCGATGAGAGGAGTCTAAAAAGTACAAAATTATGACGAAAAACAAAAAAAAAAGTGCACTAAAAACAAAAAAAAATCAAACAACTGTCTTATTTGTCTAAAATGCCGTCTTATTCGAATTTTTTCACCATCGGTCCATATTTTATATTTTTTTTATTCATCTCATCGGGACGAACTATTAATCCCAAAATTACGATGAAAAGCTAAACAAAGAGTTACGAAAATATAAAAAATACCAAAATAAGTTTCAAACTTATAATTAAGTTTACAAGAACAAAGCCTAATCACTATATTTCAACTTTCTATGCTAAATAATTAAAGTCCAAAACTAATTAATTTTGTTTAGAGAAATGATATATATTCACATTCTCTTTTTTGTTATTTACCCTCCCTTTTTCCTTTAGGGAATTAATTTGCTACCTCAAGCATAGAAGTTTAATTAACATCATTACTGTAACCAAAAGGGGATAATAAAGCTCAAGCGAAAGCAAAATAACTTTACGTACTTGGAACATTTTATTTTATTTTTTCCAAAGGGGGCATCAAAATCAAAAGAAACTACAGCAAAGAAAAAAAAAATTGGCAGACAAGGGGCTCAACTTCTACAGCCATTTGAGCAAGATTACGAGCTGAAAGTATTAGCAGTCGATGCATTCCAAATTAGTAACATAAAGCGAGTCTTCCGCTCCACAAAGACTGCCAACATAAGCGATTTCGATTACGGGAATCGCACCTCCTCGTTCACTTCCTAAAAATACGTAAGACGTCAACATAATTAATGTTCGTAAGTCGTATGAGATATTGCATCCAAGAGTTATAATGTGCATAGATGACCAAAAAATTCGTAGCATGGTTAATAGTTTATAATCGACCGTCAATAATGTGCAATTAGGAGTAAGTAATCAAATAACGAAGTTAAACGAATCTCACCGGACTCTTTAAGGATAATCTAACGTCTGGTCGATCGGAGGCCCGAGGTGGAGGTCCAAAATGAGTGATGGAAGTCAAATGAAACAAAACCCCCAAAATCATCATCGAATCCTAAGACTAGGCTGTGGCATTACGACCATAATCTTTTCTCTACTTAGAAATAAGCGATGGGACCACCACAACTTCCGTGGAGAAGCAGGCCCCGGAGCTTTAATTTTGACATAAAATTCGGAGTAGTGCTATATGTACCGACCTCCCCGGTACCGAAATCGTACCGCCGGCCGCCGGTGGGCCGTCTCCGGCCACCGGACGGCCGATCCGAGCCGTCCAAAAATTTTTAAAAAAAAAAACGAGGGGGCCCACTTGGGAATCAACGGCATCCGAGGTGTGTAAGGTGCTTGATCCGAGCACCCTTTTTTCGTGTATATATGTATATTCGAATATACATATATACACGAAAAAAGGGTGCTCGGATCAAGCACCTTACACACCTCGGATGCCGTTGATTCCTGCGTGGGCCCCCTCGTTTTTTTTTTTAAAAATTTTTGGACGGCTCGGATCGGCCGTCCGGTGGCCGGAGACGGCCCACCGGCAGCCGGCGGTACGATTTCGGTACCGGGGAGGTCGGTACCAATATCATTTCAGTAAAATTCGCCTCAATCGGAGTTGTTTGAAGTGGGTGGACTGTGCAACAAAAACAATGACACCTAACTCATGCCTAACCCGCACTAGATTGCCAAAAAACAGAATGCAGCACTAATTAATCTCAGCCCAACGCGTGCCGAACCCGTGTTAGGAGAGATTTCTGCAATTCCACCCCAAAAATGTCCACAACCACACTTGAGGCCTTAAATTCCCAATGGAGTACTACCCAAATATTCTAAGTATGAACAAGCAAGACAGACTTTAGCTTTGAAGGATTCCAGCTCAAAACCCATCAATGGATTACTGTGAGTGAAAACATGAAAACAACTACAACACAAGGATTTTAAGCATATGACTTAAACATGCATGGCCTATCGGTTGTCGTACGTCGAGCTTTCGCTTCTCGATTGGGTTTATTTGGGGTACCAAGCAAGAACTATGCTTCAGCCGAAACAAATCGCATAAGTAGTTAATGGACGCTAAAAACTCCACTGGTTAAAAAGCCAATTATGTCAAATGTGGTCAAGGCAATTAGAAAAAGGTGAAGCAATGGACTTCGCCGATGAAGTAAACATTTTACTCCTCCCACTACCCAAAGAAAGAGAATATCAACATTCCTTTTCAAGTTTTTCTTTTTCTTTTCTTTGAACCTAATGTTCCCACCAGGCTAGTTAGATGGACACAATATGAACACAGAGTTATGACATAGGACGGGATTGAAATAAGGCTAATTACAACTTACAAGTATGATCAAAGCACAACGAAAACAGAGGTTGATGGACACAATATGAACACAGAGTTATGACATAGGACGGGATTGAAATAAGGCTAATTACAAGTATGATCAAAACACAACGAAAACAGAGGTTGTTTTCGGATTGTGAACATTGGACGTGAATAATGAAATGGAGTAGTAGAGAAGAAGAAGGGTTTTAAGAAGATATAGATCTAAGCCTCACGTCTAGGTTACCAAATGAATCACACCTTAAGCCTCTCTAGCATCACACCAGAGAATATGATTGCATCACACAATCTTCAAAGCTACAAGCTTTTGTAAATTCTTATTAAAAACTCAATCATTCATACCTTTATACTCTTCAAGTACGTCGATTTTTAGGTTCCTAAAGTGTTTAATACCAAAGAGTGCTATTAATTCCTATTTCCTAGATGACTGGATAGGATCAAAGAACATATCTTGGTAAACGATGACAAAGATAAAATGATGTAAAACGATATTTGCACGATTTTCTTTTACAGTTAACAGGTGGATTCAAAATAATTTAGCAAAACTTCAATAAGCAAAGGAGCCCTTTTTTTTAATTTTTTTATTCTAACGTTAACTTTGAGTACATCACTAAAATATTAAAGGTTCACAAAGAAAAATATATAAACAAATTTTATGGAGAAGAGAGTTGGGAAAGGCGAGTAAGACATAATCAAAAATTTAATTTGACCTTTGTTATCTTAGAGTTTCCATTGAACCCGAACCCCACTGTCAGCATCAAAGTCAGGCGAGACTAGGCTCTCAATGTAGGGATATGCATCAATGTAGGGATATGCATCAAAACAGTTTGATGCATCAAAACAGTTTGGAGAATTATGAATCGTGGGACTACTAATTGTGCCATTAGGATTGTACCGATCTAAATTGTAGTTACCAGTATACAGTAGAACTTCACCATTCTTCAAAATGCACAATACTGTGGAGAAGGGAACAACCCAATTGTGACGCATGGACGTCGGTATAGAAAACAACTTGGTCCAAGACTCTCTGACACCGCATTCTTTCATTGCCCATACATCAATAGCACGACCACGGTTACGGACAATACAAAGGCACCCGTCCAAAACAGCCAACAAAATCTGATGCGTATAATCACCTTGAAACACAGATGGCAAAACTTCCTGTTCAAAAAAAAGAGGTTGCAAAACTTCTTCATACGTCTCCTTCACCAAATCAAGAGAAGGAATGATATCCGTAGGCAAGGTCGGGAAGGTCCACGAAAGCCAATGGAGGGCCCCGTTCACAAATGTCCCTGAATTATATGCAGGAAGAGAATGAGGAAAGTCTCCAATCCTTCTCCACGAATCAGTCCTCGATGAATACACATTCACTTCGTTATCACCAAAGAATCCCACCACCTTGTAATCATCAGCAGACTCGTCATAACCAAAACCATAACTCCCCTTATCAGGGTCCCGCGTTACAACATCCGGCAATCTCTTGGATTTCCTAGTAGACGGGTTCCATATAAGTACTCCGCTTTCAGTTGAGATGCACACTAAACCATCACGGCCACCCCAAAACCTCAGCCTATAATCCGGTAAAGTCGAAGGGCAATCCAGCTCCACAGCGGTATCGGAATGCTCATTCAAAATGGAGTAAAGAGAGCATGACTTGACATCGGTATAGGGATACCCATCGGGTATAATTAGTCTATGGTGGGCATAACTAGTGTCCTTAGATGCCAAACCGAGATGGGTCTCTGCGAATCTGGGTTGAGAAATCAACGAACACCATGATTTGGAAACGCACCTGAATCGCAACAGAGACTTGACCGGAAGCCTCAAAAGTATTTCAATGATGATTTCGAACGGGAGGTTCGGCAGGTCGGGAAAATTCTCCATCGGAAGGGGACCGAGAGAGAGGTCTGCTTGGTTGCGTCTTTGTGTCTAGGGTTTCTTCCTTGTGGTAAAAGTTTTCCAAGTTCTTAAAGCCCAAAGGTATTTCAATTCCGACTAAATTTCTCCTTCATCCCTCAACTATTCAATATTAATGTAATACTCCTACTTAATTCGTCAATTAATTCTTCTGAGTCCTTAAACTTTTCAAGGTGATAAAAGCTACTGTACTTTTCAAATTATCAAAGAACATGCATATTGTTCTCAATTGAAAACAATTATTAATCAAAAAATTATATTTATTTTAGGGACAACGTTCTTTTGATTTTTTGTTCTAAATTAACAAACAACGTTCTTAACTAATATAAAATAAGAAGAGAGTAATTCTTTTCCTTCAATTTATATCCCTAAATACACAGGATAGACGGATGATAATGAGCCTCAATATCGATGCTAGTAACAGAATAGTAGCCTTTCGGTTAGTAAATAAACTTAAGAATCTGAAATTAGACTGAGTGTATATGGATTTGAAAAGTTTCAAGATCAAAAAAATGTTGTACTTCTGTTCATAATTATTTAAATTTTTTCGCATCAAATTAAAGAACTATTCAAGATTTTTCAATTGATGAATAGAAACTCGAAAAATTATGTAATAAAAATTATTTTTTATCCATAAATTGCAAGTCATTTTTGTAAGGGAGTATCAAAATAGAATCGAAGAAGTAGTATTCATCATTATAACATACTCTCGGAAAAGCTAACCAAATTGCAATTCAGCCATTGAAGATACGAACAGAATCAAAGATGCCAAATTTACCTTTCTTTCTTCTATACAACAACTATTTGGCTTATTCATGGAGGAGTCGTGAATAAGTCGTTTGTGGAGTTGCACGATTTTAGTCGTCCGTTTCGGCATATTCGGCTTATTCATGCAGGAGTCGTGAATAAGTTATTTGTGGAGTTGCACGATCTCAGTCGTCCGTTTCGGCATGGGACGGTCTAGATTTTAAAAAAACTATTCCCTGGAAGAGTTTAACCCTTTGCACGAATAATTTTTTTTTAAATCCGGACCGTCCAATACACTTTGGACGCACACGATTTGCTCCGTAAACGTTTAATTACGGAAAGCTCCGTAATAAAGTTTTTCTCATAATTTTTTTTTTGTTCCTTCCCTTTTCTTCTAGAACAGTCAAATCCACAATTCACAATTGCATTATATTAATGGACTCCTTATGGGCAAAAATGCAAAAAAGACTTGCTAGCAAAAATGCCCAGAAGGTCAATTTGCGTGGTACGAGACCTGATCACATTGGGTAAAAAGGAGGCGGGATTCTCTGTAGTCGAACTGCAGAGACTCTGTAGTCTAATCACACCCGCTCATCTTTGTATCTAATGGTCCAAACTTTAAAAAAAAATTCTTCAAAAAAGTTTTTTTTTTTTTTTAAATTCTCGATCGTTAAAAACACTATCCGATGATTATGAACACTCCAACCGCACATCTGCAGTCCAAATGTGGACTGCATCCATACGTGGACTGCTGACATGCTTTATTCGGGTAAAAAACAAGTCCCATCAGGTTCTAAACAAGTGTGTGGCTTTAAATGTTACTATTACAAAGGCTAGTTTGTTCGTTTTGAATCTCAAAATCCCTCTGCACGTTCTTCAATAAATTTTCTCTTATCTATCTCTCTTCACTCATTACTTCAAAACATTCCTTAAAACCCAAACCGAACAGAAGATTAGTCTGCATGATACAAGCAATCTTTCCCAAAGCTTGGGTCTCTATTTGCCAATTGCCAGCATAGAAATTTAATTAACATCATTAACGTAACCAAAAGGGGTAAGCTCAAATAACATTAATACGTACATATGACATTTTATTTTTTTATTTCCGATGGGGCATCAAAATCACAAGAAACAACAAGAGGCTGATCAGCTTCGATCTACCGCCATTTTAGCAAGATCACGAGCTGAAAGAATGAGCATGCATTCCAAATTAGTAACATAAAGCGAGTCTTCCACTCCACAAAGACTATCAATATAGGCGATTCTATTATGAGAATCGCACCTCCTCGTTCACTTCCTGAAAATATGCAAGACGTCAACATAATTAATGCTCGTAAGTCGCATATACGAGATACTGCTTAGAAGAGTTATAATGTGCATAGATGACCAAATAATTTGGTAACAAGATACTTGTCACAAGATATTTGTAAGCCGAAGGATCTATAAGCTTCTCAATAAGCAATTTCAATACACAACATAATCAACCAAAGGTAACATGAAATACAACCGGGTTGGCAACAGGACGAATGATCCTATACATGCTAGCTAAGTATGCTTATTGTCCTCTGGCGCAGGACTAATTGGTAGCACGAGTAATAGTTTTTAATCTACCGTCAAAAGTTTAATTAACATCCATAGAATTCACCGGAAATGTTAACTTCATAAAGGAAAGGACTTTAAAATATGGACTCTGTACAGTAATGTAACCAAGGTAGGTAATACTCACTTCAAATTCGAGTTCGATAGATAATCCTACATAATCCGCTACGATAATGTGCGATTAGGAGTAAGTAATCAAATAACGATGTTAAACTAATTTTACCAAACCAGGTCCGAACCTGAGATTTTCAAGATCCTATGCGGGATTTGAAAATGAGGCCTCTCATACGTAAGTACTCCCTCCGTCCCTTTTTTTTTGTCCAGTATTACATTTTGGGCTGTCCCTTAATAAGTGTCAATTTTGTAAAGTTAAGGGGGTAAAAGTTGGTGTATTGTCTATTTTGTCCATAAAAGTAGATTTTATTTTGAAAAGTTAGTGAGTAAAAGTGTAATGATAATGGGTAAGTAGGGAAAGTGAAGGAAAAAGTTGATGTGAAAGGTGTAATGATGATGTCTTTTTAATAAGTTGGAGTTACGAAGCTGGACACTTAAAAAGGGACGGAGGGAGTATATAAGAGCATCCGCAATGGGAATAATTAAAATCGATAACCAAAATGTGCTACGTCAGCATTTGATTATCCATTTAGTTCATAATCAAACCTAACAAACTTGATCTCCACATTGGTTATTTTTGTATCCCTATAAAAAAAAAATCCCACAATACGCAATGCATCTATGTCCAATTACAAACGAGTTCCAATCACGCACCCGACCACACCAAATTATTCGTCTCGATGAGACGATTCTAATGTGAGGTGTTTTTTAATTTTTTAGTTTTGAATTTGGTTATTGGGTTTGGTTATTGAGTTTTGGTTATTGATAAAAGTTGTTAAGTTTGGTTATTCAAAGGTCAAAATTTGATGAGTTGCTAAGTTTGGTTATTACAATGTGAGCACTTTTTTGAACAAACATTGCTAACTTTAGCAACTTTTTAGTTTTGATTATTACATTGTGGATGCTCTAATATAACTTTCCGATATGAGAAACTAAATAACCTTGTGGTTCAGTGGCGGAATGTTGTGCCACATCCTAAGTTCCTTAGGTTGTGTGTTCAAGTCTCGAGCACCGCATTCCGAAACCTTCTTTGGAACGCAAGACCTCATGCCTCAAAACACACGCATCTTACCACTTCACAATAGAAGTCTGTTTGTTAAATTCTTGACATAAATAATACTATTTATTATATTCTCGCATTTGGAGGCCCTACTATTGACCAAATTTTGAAGGCCCTAGGCGCTCGCCTTGTGGGATTATGCCAAGGGCCGGGCCTGCACCGAACTCTATGGATATTCTAATGTCTGGTCCGAGCTAGAGGTCCTAAATGAGTGATGGAATTCAAATGCAACATAACCCCCAAAATTGACATCGAATCCCAAGACTAGCCCGTTGCATTAGATTTAGGACCATAATCTTTTCCCTACTAAGAAATAAGTGATGGGCACCGCAAATTCCATGGAGAAGTAGGCTTTGGAGCTTTAATATTGACATAAAACTCGCCTCCATCAAAATATGAATGATGAAGATATAGTCGTTTGAAGTGCGTGGACTGTGCAACAAAACTAATGACACCTAACTCATGCCTAACCCGCACTAGAGAGCAAAAAAAAAAGTGTGAACCCCTCTTACGAGTGATTTCTGCAATTCCACCCAAAATTACAATTTAAGCCTTAAATTCCCAATGGAGTACCCAAAAATTCTAAGTATGAACATGCAAGGCAGATTTAGCTTTGACGGATTCTAGCTCAACACTCATCCATGGATTCTGAAACTCAATACTTCCAATTACTGTGAGTATATGATGCATGGACACAGACACGGACACAGACACGGGGACACGTGAATTCTAAAAAAATGGGAACACAGATACGTCGGGGGACACGCCACGTGTATATTTATTTATATAAAAAATATATAGTTTGACACCCCTAATTTTTTTTAAAATTATACTTTGGTCCCCAATTTTTTTAAAAAAATTACAATTTGACCTCTGCCGTGTCCCATCAGTGTCCCCAGCCGTGTCCCAGTAAAAAATTTAAATTAAATTATGGGACACTCCACGTGGCATGTTCCATACGTGTCCCCATGTCCGACACTGCGATACGTCGACCTCTAGAGGTATCGGTGCTTCATAGCTCTAAGTTAAACATGAAAACAACTACAACACAAGGATTAAGCATGACTTAAACATGCATGGTCTATCGGTTGTCGTTGAACTTTCACTTCTCAATTGGGTTTATTTGAGGTACCGAGCAAGAACTATATGCTTCAGCCTAAACAAATTGCAAAAGTAGTTAATACAACAACAAAATAACATAATCCATCTAGTCCCCATCTCAGTAGTATTCTGAGAGCAACCACTTTGCTGATAAATGAAAAGAAAAAAAGGTGAAGCAAGTTTTTCCTTTCCTTTTCTTTGAACTTAATGTGCCACCAAGTTAGATGCACAAAGAATGAACACGGAGTTATGACATAGGATGGGATTGAAATAAGGCCAAGTATGATCAGAACACAAAAAAACAGAGGCTGTTTTGGGGCTGTGAACAGTGAATGTGAATAATGAAAGAGAAAGAAAAGAAGAAGAAGGGTTTTAAGAATATAGAATCATAGATCTAGGCCTCACACCTAGGTTACCAAATGAATCACCCCTTAGGCCTCTTTAGCATCACACCACAGAATATGACTGCATCACACAATCTTCAAAGCTACAGGCTTTGGTAAATTCTTATTCACCCAATCATTCATACCTTCATACTCTTCAAGTACATCAATACATAGGTTCCTAATGTGTTTAATACCAAAGACTATTCTGATTCTCTAGATGACTGGTTTAATACCAAAGACTGTTCCCATTCCCTAGCTAGATGGCTCATGGCTGGATAGGATCGATGAATTGTGTTGTGTGATGATTGAGGACATTGGATATGTGGTCAAAGCACCCTAAATGAAAAGTCACAAGGCTCGTGCATCCACCAATGAAATACACATCAATCCAAAACTTCGAATCTTCTTAAACCAGCAAACTACCCCTTCTATTTATCATGGACTGCATCAAGTTAACGACTATAAATAACACCAACAGCAAGTTTCTTTTCAAGAGCATAAGACATATAGAAAAATGCGGCGAACAATATACCATTAGAAACTTAAATCCATTTGGCTACGGTGCCATCCGCCATGCATGTTTGGCATATTTTAAAGAGGCCTGGTACAATACATGAAACTGTCTTTGAAAGCACACTGGAAGTAAAGTCCAGATTTACTTTAAAACTTTCCGCAACCTATCTTTTCTGTATCTTCAAACTATTCTCAACCTATTCCTTCAAGTTTGCAGAAACTTTATAAAAGAAGAAAGTGACACATCAAAGAACACATATCTTGGTAAACGATGACAAAGATAAAATGATATAAAACAATATTTACACGATTTTCTTTCACAGTTAACAGGTGGATTTAAAATAATTTAGCAAAACTTCAATAAGCAAAGGAACCCTTTATTTTTATTCTAACATTAACGTTGAGTACATCACTAAATTATTAAAGGTACACAAAAGAACAAATATAAACAAATTTTATGGAGAAAAGAGTTGGGAAAGGCGAGAAAGGCATAATCAAACATCTAATTTGACATTTATTACCTTTAGTTTTGGTCTTGGTGTTTCCATTGAATCCCACTGTCAACATCAATGTCAGGCGAGACTAGGCTCTCAACGTAGGGATACGCACTAAAACAGTCTTGTGAATTATGAATCGTAGGACTACTAATTGTGCGATTAGGATTGTACCGAACTAAACTGCAGTTACCAATATCCATTAAAACTCCACCATTCTTCAAAATGCAAAATACTGTGGAGTGGGGAACATCCCAATATTGATGTGACACAGGGGGTATGGTCCGTATAGAAAACAACTTGGTCCAAGACTCTCTAACACCGTATTGTTTCATTACCCATACATTGATAGCACAACCACAGTTACAGACAATACAAAGGCATCCGTCCAAAATAGCCAACAAATTCTGATGCGTATAATTATCATCTCGATACACAGGTGGCAAAACTTCCTGTTCAAAAGAAAGAGGTGGCAAAACTTGTCCATACGTCTCCTTCACCAAATCAAGAGAACCAATGATCTCATTCGGCAAGGTCCACCAAGTCCAATGGAGGGCCCCGTTCAAAAATGTCCCTGAAAAATATGCAGGAAGAGAATGAGGAAAGTCTCCAATCCTTCTCCACGAATCAGTCCTAAATGAATAGACTTTCACTTCCTGATCACCAAAAAATCTCACCACCTTGTAATCATCAGCAGACTCGTCATAACCAAAACCATACCTTCCCCTATCAGGATCCCGCGTTCCAACATCCGGCAATCTCTTGGATTTCATAGTAGACGGGTTCCATATAAGTACTTCGCTTTCAGTTGAGATGCACACTAAACCATCACAGCCACCCCAAAAACCTCACCCTACAATATTCCGGTACAGTCAAAGGGCAATCAAGCTCAACAGCGGTATCGGAATGCTCATTCAAAATGGAGTAAAGAGAGCATGACTTGACATGATCAGTAAAGCCATACGGATCGATTAGAATGAGTCTATGGTGGGCATAACTAGTGCTCTTAGACGCCAAACTGAGATGGGTCTTTGCGAATTTGGGTTGATAAATCAACGAACACCATGATTTGGAAACGCACCTGAATCGCAGTAGAGACTTGACTGGAAGCCTCAAAAGTATTTCGTTGATGATTTCAAAAGGGAGGTTCGGCAGGTCGGGAAAATTTTCCGTCTGAAGGGGGCCGAAAGAAGTCTGCTTGGTCTTTTTGCGTTATCGGCCAGTTGAGCTGCTTTCTGTCGCCATAGATTGTGCTTCGATTGCGTCTTGTGTCTAGGGTTTCTTCCCTGTGGTAGAGATCCAAAGCCCAAAGCCAAAGGTAGTTCAATTCCGACTATTATAAATTTCACGAATTTTTTTTTCAGTGCCGGGTGCGTAACAAGAAGTGCCGGCTCGTTGAATTCGAACAGTCATTACATTTTTGGACGGCTCAGATTTGGTGAGAAAAAATAGAAAGAAAGTATTGGGATGTAAGAAGAGAGAGTATTTCAATCCGAGCCGTCTAAAAGTGTATTAGACGGCCCGGATGTACCGAGCGCGTACCACGTGGGATATACCCGGCACCGAAAAATTTCTCAAATTCCACCTTTATCCGTCAACTATTCAATGTTAATCTATATTCCTACTTAATTCGTCAATTAATTCTTCTGAGTCATTAAACTTTTCAAGGTGAGATATTCCGTTGGTCTAATTTTGCATTCGCTGTCTATGTACCGGATAAAAGCTACTGTACCTCTCTCTAGTCAGCAATTGCCTAGGTGAGTTTGATAGATGAAATTACCCTCTTGCCCTCTCTAAAAAAACAAATTATCAAAGAAACATGCACATTGCACTCAATTGAAAACAATTATTAATCAAAAAATCTTACTTCATTTTAGGGACAACGTTCTTTTGATTTTTTGTTTTAAATTAATTAACGATGTTCTTAACTATAAAATAAGAAAATACTGTAGTTCTTTTGCTTCAAGTGATCATATTCTGATATCAGAAATCCTATTGGTACCGACGGTACCCATAGGGAAAATGCACCGACGGCCACCGGACGGCCGTCTCCGGTCACCGGACGGCCGATCCGAGCCGTCCAAAAATTTTAAAAAATAAAACCGAGTGGCCTTACGCGAGAATCAATGGCATCCGAGGTGTGTAGGGTACTTGATCCGAGTACCCCTTTTTCGTGTATATACACGTATATACAAATATACACGAAAAATGGGTGCTCGGATCAAGTACCCTACACACCTCGGATGCCATTGATTCTCGCGTAAGGCCACTCGGTTTTATTTTTTAAAATTTTTGGACGGCTCGGATCGGCCGTCCGGTGACCGGAGACGGCCGTCCGGTGGCCGTCGGTGCATTTTCCCTATGGGTACCGTCGGTACCCATAGCAGTACTCGATTGATATATACACAGGATAGACAGAAGATAACGAGCCTTCAATATCAACCCTAGGAACGGAACAGTTGCCTTTGATTTGTAAATAAACCTAAGAATCTGAAATTAGACCGTGTATATGGATTTGAAAAGTTTAAGAACTCAAGTGTAATCGATAGATTAAGAAAGAAATTAAAAGGAATTGAATAGTTGGGCGAATAAAAGTGAAATTTAGCAACTGTTTCAGATACAATACTTATCATAGAAAGAGATGAATAAAACCAAACTGGATTTCATCATCGAAATAAATTTATACATACTAGCCAGCGCAACTAAGGCCAATTTAATTGCAATGCCCAAACTGCGGGAGGAAGAAAATGCTCAGTTACGTTTGAATTTGATAGCAGAAAACAGAGGTGAAGACCACCTAACATCTCACGTAGCTTTGCGAGAATCTACTTATAAACGAGAAATGTAACTTGGAGATAATCCACATTACCAGACTCAGCCTTGCTAATAGTTCTCTCTGGATTTGGAGGATTTCCACTAAACAGTCATTTCAAACAGCCCAAGATAATGGGACAATCAAGCAACCAAAAAGCCAATCCGCTACCAAACCAAACTTCCCTGGCCCATGGTTGACATCGAAACAGATTGTGTTAGATAGTTTCGATATCCTTCTCACAAATAGAACACAAGGGATCAGAGCACATTTTCGATGAAACAGATTTGCTTTGCAAGCCAACCAGTTGCGTGCCACTTTCCAAGCAAATGACGAACCTTTGGGGCTGTTGTAATAGCCCAGAATTACCAAGTAGAAGGTTCCATGGGTTTCGCTCTTGCCACTGCCTCAAAGCCTGGAAATACCCAGATTTAGCTGAATAAGAACCAGAAGTAGTATGGAACCAGATCCCTAGACACAATGCTAAGATTTGCCAGATCCCAAAGAGAGCTGCATTGAAAGCAGCAAAGACTAGGGCTTAAAAGTTAATTTTTTGTGATCATTTAGTTATATTTGAACATCATCCTGTCTCTTTTCAAATATGTGACATGACTGATGTCTGGTTTTGTTGACAATAAAAAGCTTGTTTACAACTTCATGTGCCCTTCCTATGAGTACTACTGACCTTCGTTATGAATTACATCCAACATGTTCGTAATAAGGCCAATTCGGGAGATAATGAACACCTACTGAATTGCAACCAAGCTGTTAATCTCACTTAAAATTGGTTACGACAAGTGGCTTTGTTGGGAAAAATTATATTTTTGTCAATACATGCATGTAATCTCATCATCCATTGGCGCTGGTCCAATAACAGCGTTAGTGACTAACTTCTACCTCAAGCCTAAAATTTCACTTAACTATATCAGTGTAATAACAAGGGGATAAGCTCAAGCAGAAGCAAAATAACTTGTACCCTCTACAGCTTTGTAAGCACTTAGATTAGGGCCATATGACATTACTATTTCAAAACAAATATCTGATTACAAGCCAAAGTTGTAACATAAAGACAGTACAAGTATTCACGCCACAAAGACTACAATATAAGCAATTTGATTCTGGGATTTACACGTTCTCATCCTGAAAATTAACATGAAGAACAATAACATAAGTTAACGCACATATGAGACATTACATATGGAAGTTAATAATGTGGTATAGTTGAGTGACAAATTCATGTAACAAGGTAGAATTTTGTAAACCAAACAATCTATAAGCTTCTCAGTAAGCAACTCAACGAATACTCATTCTATATAATGGTGTACAACCGATGAAAAGTAAAATGAAATACGACCGGGCTGACAGTATGTTGCAGAATCCTCTAAATCCTAGCATTCTTATTACCCTCCAACCCAAGGAGGTGCATAGTGCCGCGTAATAGATTCTTTAATATAGTATCAAGAGTTTAACATCCATTAGACATACAGAAAGGCCTGAAAGGGGGATCTATACAACAAGAAAATATCCTAATAGATTGGTAGTCGGCTTAAGTGTCATCCATCATGCTTGTCTGGAAAATTTCATAATTTCCCCCAACCTAATCCTCCAAGTTTCCGGAAATATTATTAAAAAATCAAGTGCCACCTCAAGAAGCCATCATCTCGTTAAACGATGTAAAAGATACAAGGATGTGAAGCCATATTTACACAATTTCTTTCACAGTTAGCAGGTGGTTTTACCAAAATTAGTTAAACTTCATGACCAAAGGATTTCTTCCTTTTCCGGTCTTAAATTTTTAACATCAACATTGAGTACAACGTTAAGTGTTTAAAGACACGAGAACTAAAATAGACACATTGTGGATTGAAAAGAGTTGGGGAAGGCTAACAAGACATAATCGAACTTCTTATTTTACCTTTATTCCCTTCAGTAGTGGTGTTGCCGCTGAACCCCATTGTCAGCATCAATGTAAGGCGAGACTAGGTTCTCAATGTAGTGATAGACAACAAAACTCTCTGAACAATTATGAATCACATGATAAATAGATGTGCCATCTTTGGGATTATACCGAACTAAATGCGTATAATAAACATTCAGTAAAACTTCACCATTCTTCAAAATGTAGAATGGTTTGGAGGAAGGAGTACCACTCGATGGATGTGTCACATAAGGTATCACAACCAACTTGGTCCAAGACTCTCTAATACCGTATTCCTTCATCACCCATATATCAGAGTAATAATCATAGGAGCATAGTATACAGAGGCATCCATTTAAAGCATTCAACAAGCTCCTAGAGCTATAACCATCTCGATAATCAGGCTCCAAAACCTCTCCAAAAGTCTCATTCGCCAAATCAAGACAAATGATAACATTGGGCTTTGTAAACCGAGTCCAATGGAGGGCCCCGTTCAAATATGTCCCGAAATGATCCAAAGGAAAAAATTGAGGAAAGCCTCTAATCTGCCTCCACGAATCAGTCCTTAATGAATACACCATCACTTCAACCTCACGATGAATATCCCAAAAAAATCTAGCCACCTTGTAATCATCAACAGACTCATCATAACCAAAACCATACCTCAGGAAGTTATAGGACTTCGTTTCAGCATTCGGCAATCTCTTTGATTTCCTAGCAGACGGGTTCGATATAATTACTTCCAAATCAGCTGCGATGCACACTAAACCATTACAACTACCCACAACCATTACTGGAGAATATGTTCTTTTCAAAGGGCAATCAAGCTCAACAGCAGTATCAGATTTCTCATTCAAAACAGAGTAGAGGGAGCATGACTTGAAATCAACATAGGAGCACGGACCTTGTAGAATGAGTCTATGGTGGGTATAATCAGTGTTCACAGATGCTAATCTGAGATGGGTCTTTGCGAATTCGGTTTGAGATATCAAAGAACGCCATGATTTGGAAACGCACCTGAATCGCAGCAGAGACTTCACGGAAAGTCTCGACAGAATTTCCACGATGATTTCGAACGGGAGGTTCGGCAGTAGGTGAGAATCTTCCGTCGGAAGGGGGCTTTGACTTTGAGGGGTCTGCTTGGTCTTTTTTGGTTCTGGACGAGTTTTGCTGCTTTCGGTCGCCATAGATGGTGCTCTGATTGCGTTTGAGGGTTTGGGAAGAATTGTGCAGCTATTCGGCGCTACCAATTTTTGAGACAACTGCATTTGAAACCCCATAGTTTAACACAAATCCCAATTCGTAAGTACGTAGTTTCGACATTTAGCATGCGTTTCCATTATATTAATGAACTACTCCTTCCGTCCCTTTTTTGTGTCCAGTATTTCATTTTGGGCTGTCCCTTAATAAGTGTCCATTTTGTAAAGTTAGGGGGATAAAAGTTGATGTATTGTCTATTTTGTCCCTAAAAGTAGATTTTATTTTGAAAAGTTAGTGAGTAAAAGTGTAATGATGATGGGTAAATAGGAAAAGTAGAGGAAAAAGTTGCTGTGAAAGGTGTAATGATGATGTCTTTTTAATAAGTTGGAGTTACGAAGCAGGACACTTAAAAAGCGACGGAGGGAGTACATGTAAATGACAATAGTCAAGTTGTTGCCATAAATGGTGTTTTAATTGATGTATATGAAGAGGATAGTTTGCGTAGAAATGCATAAAAAAAAATGTGCTTTAGTTCAATTAGTTTATGTAATTTAGCGGAAACACACCCTTAATTTGACCTGTCTAATTTTCTTTATCAAGAAAAAGAGTAAGTGATACATTAAAAAAGCTCAACTTGATGGGAAAATTAACTCTACATTTAATTTCAAATATCATTCTAACTCTTTTTTCCAAGATAATGTATTCCGATCCCATAGCAACCTATGTCATATCAAAACTGAATTTTATGTTGTCTACTCGCCGTGTCAAATTAATTGAATGGTTCAAATCAAATGAATGGACTCGGGGTTGGCTCAATTTTGCGCACATTATATAAATTTCCATGGAGTTCTTGAATAGACTCGGGGTTGGCTCAATTTTTCGCACATTATATTCTGTTCCTCCTGTCCCATTCTCATTGACGGTGCGGCTCTAGGATTCTAGTTCTTTTTCTTTTCTTTTCTTTTTGTCATTTATTAATCTTAATCACATTATCTTAGGGGATTTGGAGATGGGGCTTATGGGGATCAAACTCTGCCCGCCCATGTGCATGAGAGTATGTAAGAGAGGCCAACTGCACTCCACTCCACTTACATTCTAGTTCAGCGGTGATAAAATAGTAAAAAAAAATTTATACAAAGCTCTATGTTAAATGAACATATTTGCATTTGCTTCAGATTTTGTTGGGCCTAGTTTATTTTTTTTGTGGAGCTATATTACATACTCACTCACACAACTATTTGAATTTTCACTTAATTCAATGCTGACAATATTAAAAAAGGTAAATAATATTAATTGCAAAATTTTAATACGTTTTTTGAATTAGGGGGTTTGCTTGGACCCCTGAGAACATAGCAGAGCCGCCCCTAATGGTGGCAGATTGTTAACCCAAATCGCATCAATTTTTGTCACATTTCTATATTAAGAATGTTATTTTATGTTGATTCATTCGTTCGATAATAAGCGTGGTACCCGTATTTTGTACAGACGGAAAATATGTTATATGCACGATTTTGTGTTACATGTGAAATTGTATTAAAAGAGAGAGTTTGAATGTGAGAGGAGTTGTGAGAAGTGAAATTGTATTAAAAGAGAGAGTTTGAATGTGAGAGGAGTTGTGAGAAGTTTGAAAGATTTCCCTTTTGTTTGGTCAAAAAGCAATTGTGGGTGAGATAGATCATCAGTGGCCGAATTGGACTGAAAAATCTGAATAAAAAATTAGATAAATAGATAAAGCACTTACCGATATTCAGATGAGCTGATTGTTAATCCTATATCATGGAAACTATTTTAAATATATATATGAACGGTGTAGATGATTTGTGTGAAATCCAAAGATGTGTCCCACAAATCAATCGATACATGTTTTTGTAAATGCTCAGTACCCAAATCATTACCGTTACCAAAACAAAATAATATTACATCAAAGTTTGTTTCGATATGCATGTAAAAAATCGGCATGAAGATTGTAAGGTTTCAACGGGAAAGGTTGGCCTGGGGTACATGCCTAAAACTTAGGGATTTGATTCTTTCTAAGGTTTCGAAATCTCTCAAGTGCTATCAATTTCTTTGAGGTCAATCTATATAGAGTTTCGCTCTGACTTTCAATGTGGCCACCGCTAGTTGACTATGGAATTGGTCTGCCAAGATTAATCGAGATGTACGTAAATTGGACCGGACACCTGGTTATCAAAGAAAAGCCAAGTCTTGATTGCTCTTGTAAGAAACTGACATTTCGAAAGTAAGTGTGCGATTGAAACCAAAGAATGTCGCTCTAGAATCACTAAATTCTGCACAGAAACAGGAGTAGAGTTGTTACTTGTCCCTAAAATGGCTAGTTATTCAATGAAACAGAAAGTTCATTAGGAGTTCAACAAATTCATCTGATAAATTTTTTGTTTTAAACTTTGCATAAGTTGAGTTGGATTAGAGACGAAAAAGATGAAAAGAAGCAGCTGGTGACAAATACAAATCAGGATTTTGCATTAAAGTTACCAAAAATAACCGAACACCCCTAATATTAAAGTCCAAGCACTCGAATAATTAATCTCTAGAAGATTCCAAAGGGTTGTATCTAGATCATCAAGATATTAGTCACATATTGAAATTAGGTCTAGAGCCATCCATTGAGTAATATAAATAGAGATGGTGTCTAATCATTTTGTGTAAGAAAAATCTTGAGTGTTAAATAAAAATTTGAGTGTTCCATTCACTTCTCCTACTTCCAAATCACTTCCTTCTTACAAGTCTTAAACATCCTACAACCAACATCTCCAACACCAATTTACCATCCCAGTAGTTCACAATCAAGAGCTAGTTGATTAGTATCCAACATCAACGATAGATCTGGTACGTCGTAATCAACTCACTATATTGAGAAATGGTATTATATATTAGATTATTTGTTTTGACGCCAGTTTGAGTGGCTTTTACTTATTAACCTTATGCTTCGACAATTCTTTGCTAGCTCTTTTATTAATTCAAGAGTCTTACTTTTTGTACCATGCTTCACTTCACTTTGTTTTGCTTTGAAAGGTGAATACTAGAAAATGAGTTTTAAACTATATTAACGAGCGTCAAGGTCTCAGGGGTCAACAACCTGCCACTTGGCCGGCTAATGGTTTCCTTTTGATAACTCAAATGAGAGTTACATCCACGCGCTCTCACTCAGAGGTTTAACTAGAAAATCAAAGGTAATGATCAGTCCTAAAATGGAATAAAACCCATTTAGGTGTTTAATCAAACGCTCGTAATGACAAGGTTCCAAGCATCGCTTGTGGCAAGATAAGTTTGCCGACGCACGATCAAAGAAATTATCAACTACAAGTTTTGAACAGAATTAAGAGATTTAAACTATTTTACAAACCAAATGAAAGCTTTAATGCAAAAGAAACCAAATTACTAACCAAGTCTCAGGGTGGGAATCACTCCTTGACCAAGCCTAATTAACTACTCACTCATTGCTAAAGCAATAAGCACAAGGATAAAAAGCGACATGAAATTTAACCAATGAAAGCAAAAATAAACTTCATATTATAAGGAGAATCTAGAGTGTATCTACAACTTTAATGAATGAGAAATTAACAAACAACAATTAATTAAGGGTGTTCTTAAGAAATTACACTAAGAAAGCTTGAGAGCAACAGTGGAAGAAACTTAGGCAAGAAGAAAGCTAAGAATAAAAATCTAGATTTTTTTTTGGATATTTATGAGGTAGGGGGGTATTTGTATACTTGCCCTTCTCTCTCCAAAATATCTCAAAAACTAACACGTAAACACATCTGTATATATCGATACAACCAAAAAGGTTGTATCGATACCGAGCAGCTTAGCATCCAACCTCTTGGGCGCCGTAACGTCCTAGTATAGATACAATAAAAAAGGTTGTATCGATACTGTAGAGTTAAAACTCATTGTCTTCATGGTTGCTAAATGGTATCACCTTCGATAAAGCCGGTTGTATAGATACCGCCTTCGATATGTGCTAAAAGCCATTAAATTTTACTGTTCGATGCAAGGTAAGGGTATTGGTAGTTTTCCTACCTCTCCGAGCCAACAAACACACAAAACGGTTGTGTTTGGTTGAGAGTTTAGTTTAATTTAGTTTTGGTAGTGGGTGGAGAGAGAAATAAAGTAATGATTGAAGATAGAGCTAAAGATTGAAGAGAGATAAAGAGAGATGAGAAAGTAATAATTGGAAAAATAGGGTAATGATTGGAGAAAGAAATAGGGTAATGATTGAAAACAAAACTAAAACTAAAACTAAACGATGAACTGAATTAATTTTTTCCCTTTGAAAACTCGGAACGATTGACAATGGCGCTCTTTCATTTTATGACACATTCAGGCCCCGTTTGATAAAACTCTTAGCTCTTGAGGGACTATCAAGTCCTTGTTTGGTAACCAAAAAAATGTTCGAACTATTACTCCCATGGGATGAACAAGCCGGTCCATAGGAGTATTCTTCTCTTTTTTCTAAACAGACATGGATCGAAAGAATTGTTTGGATCAAGATTATTGGTATAGGATGAGGGTATGTATCCTCTCACTTCTCTTTTTTCGAGATTGATATTGTACGAATCTTCTGAGTAGGTATTGTTGGAGATTAGGATGGGACTTTTGATTCCTGAAGAGAAAATAGGATGGGACTTTTGTTTCTTTTGCACTATCTTTATTTTATTACCTTATTTTTATATTAATTTGTTTGTCAAAATATTTTTTTTGTTAGGAAATGACCGAGGAATACTACTTCGATTGGAGGTTAATCAGATCAAATATTTTCTTGCCAATTGCGAATCAAGTAGATGCTTGTACGTATAAGCCCTAATTCAACTGTCGAGAAAATATTTTGTATGATAGATTGACACTTTTGGATAGCTTAGATTGACACATAAGCCTTCAAAAAAAAATTTGACATCACTAATTTGACATCTCCTATCTGCCCTTGGCTATATGAATTAGCTTGAGGTGCGTCACAAGTTGACCCGGGACACTTTGCATTACAAAAAAAAAAATTATTGTACTTTTGTTTATAGAAAATAATATTTTAACCCCATGGTTTTATAGATTCACTTCAAAAGTGGTCTTTCGGAGCCTGCGTTGTGTAATTTAAGCACTTTTTGTCCTCTTTTTTTGTGTTTATTAGTTTTGAACCAAACTAGTCTTTTTTTTCTAAAAAGTTATTATTTTTTAAAACATTTGGGTAGAAGTAAAATTTTTATATTTTTTTTATTCCTCTCGTCGAGACGAATGTCACAAAATTAACAAATGCAATAAAATTCAAATAAAGACAATAAGAAAAAATCCTAAAATTTTGAACAGTCCTTAGGAGAATACCACTTTCTTTCCCCTTAGGTTTCTGACTACTACAGATTCCCCCCTCATGTTTGAGAAAGTGTATTTTCTCAATAGGTGTCAATTAGACTAGTGTATTTTTTCAATAGATGTCAATCTATCATACAAAATATTTTATCGACAGTTGAATTAGGGCTTATACGTACAAGCATCTCCTTGATTCGCAATTGGTAGAAAAATATCCGGTCTTATTAGCCTCCAATCGCTGTAGTATTCCTCGGTCATTTCCTAACAAAAAAAAAACATTTTGACAAATAAATTAATATAAAAATAAGGTAATAAAATAAAGATAGTACAGAAGAAACAAAAGTTCCATCCTATTTTCTCTCCAGGAGTCAGAACCACTGTAACTAATGTATGAGAACTCTCACAGTAGTTTAACTAATCTCCAACAATACCTACTCAGAAGATTCGTATAGTATCAATCTTGAAAAAAGAGAAGTGAGAGGATACATACCCTCATCCTATACCAATAATCTCGATCCAACTAGTTCTTTTGATCCATGTCTGTTTAGAAAAAAGAGAAGAATAACGAAGAATAGCCTTACGAATCCCATCAATCTATCACTATTATCAAATGGGGCCTTAAAGAATAAGGAGTGAGAGACAGCCAGCTAGTGAGAGAGGTTAAGGCTTGGTTTTAGGTGGATAGCGAAAAATTTCAGATCGGAACAGAGTCTTTGTATTATAACACAACCCATTCCGTTAGGGATGTTTGTGATGCTTTTAAAATAATCAGGGGTGTCAGTGAATTTATCTAAGACAGTTGTTAATCTAAGACAGTTGTTAATATTGCAGCAAGTTAGTAATTATGTAATCCAACAAATATCAAATATGCTTGTAATATTAAAAAATAATAAATAACAGCAGAACACATACGAAATTGTATAATGAGGAAACATCAAAAGAAAGAGACAAAAGTACATAAATACCCTCTCAACTATTACTTTTTTCACGGAGACTCCCTCACATTTAAAATTGTTCATACAGACCCCCTCAACTAATCTTCGTTACCCAAACAACACCATTCCGTCTCAAAACCGTTTGTGATGTACCCCTTCATCCATAAATCGGACAAAAATATCATTGTTGAATTGCATACATATACACCCTCTCTAACCCTTTTCTTTCTCCCATCTACAAATAGTCTCCAATCAAAACCCAAAACCAGCAAATAGATCTGAAACTTTGGTTTATATATATATAGGGGCCAGTTCCACCCACACGATTTTTGACACTCCATCTTAACCATTAAAATCAATACACACACACACACACACACACACACTCTCTCTCTCTCTCTCTCTCTCTCTCTCTCTCTCTCTCTCTCAAAAACCCAAACGAGTTACAAAATAGGAGATGGAAAAAGTAACGCAGTAGCCACCATGGCCGTCGTCGGCTGCCACCACCATTCTCCTCCACTTCTCTTTTCCCACACCTCTCTCCTTTCACTACAAGAAAAATTCAATTGGGTGACGAACGAAAATCGTTACAAATTGCATGTTTTTCGTCACAAATAATATAGGTGACGAAAAAAAAATTGTCGACTAAAGGTTGTCGAGGATTCCTACCTAATGACGAAATCTATTTTTCGTCACCTATAGTGTCTTTTGATGACGAAATATTTTGTCACCAAAAACTGAATAATTGGTGACGAAATTTTTTTCCTTGCTTATTGTGCTTTTTGATGATGAAATTTTTTGTCATCAATTATTCCTTTTAGCGACGAAAAAATTCGTCACCAATGTGACACATCGGTGACGAAATTTTTCATTGCAAAAAATGTTTTCATCTGGGAAAAAAAATCATTCTTTCTTGCTCCTGCTGGGTTTCGAATCTAAGTCCATTGAGTTTTTCGCGCAAGTTCCAACCAACTACACTATACACACTTTTCAATAAACATTTGAAATATCTAATATATAACACATATGTTTAACATGAAAATATATTTCGAATGTAATTTTGAACCTTTAAACATTAAAATTAGCAAATTTGATAAACATGAAAGTTGTAGGCAATTGAATTATTGTTCAAACCCAATTTGAATTATCTCAATCGGAGTTTTTAGGAAAGAGTTACGTCCAAAATACATTTAGTGACAAAGCGCAATTCATAAATTTCGTCACAAAAGGTGTCCATTTGACGACGAAATATATTTTCCGTCGCTGAAAGCGATAAAATGGTGACGAAAAATAATTTCGTCACCAAGTTAAGCATTTGGTGACGAAATAAATATTTCGTTACTAAATTGCTCTCATTTGGCGACGAAATATATTTTTTGTCACCAAATGATTATCTTTGGCGACGAAAAATAATTTCGTCACCTTTTTTAAGCTTTCGGCAACAAAAATGTATTTCGTCACCAAATGAGTACCTTTGGTGACGAAAATATTTTTTTCGTCGCTAAACAGGTATAATTTGTGACGAAATTATTTCGTCACGGAAATTATCAAAATAGTGACGAATTTATTTTTTCGTCGCCAAATATACTCATTTAGTGACGAAATTAAATTCCGTCGCCACTTTTTCGTCACCAATTTTAATTTTTCTTGTAGTGTTTCTCTCCTCTTTCTTCCCTTCTCATTTTTTCTCAGCAAAAGAACCATCGCGGCACCTGTCGCTGTCGCGCTATAGTTTTTGCGTTGTTTTTGGTGGAATCTGATCTTTTTATGGATGAAATAAGTAAAGATGCAATTTTAGGATTATATACAGAAGGTTCTCTTTAAAATGATTGATGTAAGGAAAAAAATTGTATAAAACGAACAAAACGATTAGGACAATGACTAATATAATAAGGGTATAATATAAATGTTAGGAGGTCTTTGTGGAATAAAGTGATAGTTGAGGGGGTGCTTATGTACTTTTATCTTATAAAAAAATGGTATCTTAGTCATTTCCTCCATTCCGTTAACGGAGTTAGGATTTTTTTCGTTTCTAATAGTTGAGGGAATCTGTATGAGCGATTTTAAATGTAAGTGGATCTCCGTAAAAAAAAATGATATTTGAGAGAGAGTTTATGTACTTTCTCCAAAGAAGGAGTTGTTCTTCGAGAAGCAACAAAATATCAATTGAGTTATTTCTCAGGAAATTAAACATCAAGGAAAGAGTTGTTCTTCAAGAACAACAAAATATTAATTGAGATATTTCTTAGGAAACATCAAGGAAAGAGTTGTTCTTTAAGAGCAACAAAATATTATTGAAATATTTCTCAGGAAACATCGAGAAAAGAGCTGTCCTTCAAGAATAACAAAATATTATTGAAATATTTCTCACAACATTCCTTTCACTCTTCGTCTTTACAATGATCCTTCTACAAAATTTCTACAACATTTGAGAGATAAAAGTAATGAAATCTTGTAGAGGCTACCACCTAAGAACGTCCGCATCAAACTCATCCATATATTTTATCCTAGCTATAGCCATTTTGATATTTTCAAAACTCTCCGTCTATTAGGAAAAAAAAAACGATTTTGTGCTCCAAGAGCAAAGCTACTCCTCTCATATAAGTGCATGAAGGGCGCTTAATAGTATGGCCCAAGCCGCCCAACGAGCTCACCGGTACGGCCGAAGCCTCTCTTAGTGGAGGTCAGGGTTCAAGTCCAATGAGTGGCGCTTTGGGTGCGATATCTCCTCTTAGACTAGGTTCTAACAATTGAAAAAAGAAAAAGAAAAAAAGAGATTGCATGGCCCCACTTCAAGTACATGTCTTTTTGTGAGAGGAAAGAGCAACGAAAGAGCGTTTGCTCTGGGAACACATAAGAATGAATGCTGCTACTGGTACAGCAGGAGGAGCACAGCAGCCGCGCACAGATCGCTTTTGCGCCCGTCTCGGATCCTGCAAAGATGATCGGAGCCGCTCATTTTGTTCAAAATACTTCGTTTAGGGTCCCTGTAAAAAATCATCTCAATCCGATATCGGGAAGGGTGTTTACGAATCATCCAACTTTAAATTTTGAAGCAAAGTTGGATGATTCGTAAACACCCTTCCCGATATCGGATTGAGATGATTTTTACAGGGCCCTAAACGAAGTATTTTGAACAAAATGAGCGGCTCCGATCATCTTTGCAGGACCCGAGACGGGCGTAAAAGCGATCTGTGCGCGGCTGCTGTGCTCCTCCTGCTGTACCAGTAGCTTTACTGCATAAGAATGTCCCTATATCAGACTATTCTTTCCAAACTTTTGTTCGCTAACTTTGACGAGTAAGCAAGTGGAGTAGAGTCCATCTGGAGTAGATTATTCTTCAAGCACATGAGTAGAGTTCGATTTCTATAAACAAAGATAGAGCTATATGTGGGCAATGGGGGCCCTGCGTGGTTTCAGTTCTTTTTTCTTAATTATTATAAATATTTCAAGTTCACACAACCAATTGAGAAGTATTTTCAAGAATTGGGAGGCTCAAACAACATTTTAAAAAATGGTGCTTAATTATTTTGAGCATAATATTGTACAGCATCCGGAATCTAAATAATTGGAAAGTATTTTTGGGCTATTTCAATGGTTGATTGGGACTAAAACATCAGCAACCTACTTACTTGTCTACAGAGTTGTGATACTTATGCTTAATCTTCATAGTTCTTCCTATTTATGAAATCTTGGTTCTGTCCCTTCCCGTAAGCGCATATCTCCTTCCCCAAGTACCTTAGGATAGAGTGGATTAGATTTACTAAATGACAAAAAAGGAAAAAACTTATACGAGCAATATTTTATTCTTTCTACTTTATAGTTTAATGTATTTTTCACACCCAAATAAACCCACCCACGGGTTTCTTGTCATTGTAGAGTGTAGGCCACCCAGAGCAATCTCTACCCCGAATGGAC
Organism: Rhododendron vialii; assembly: GCF_030253575.1. Taxonomy (NCBI): domain Eukaryota; kingdom Viridiplantae; phylum Streptophyta; class Magnoliopsida; order Ericales; family Ericaceae; genus Rhododendron; species Rhododendron vialii. The sequence continues at coordinate 6,797,543 of NC_080558.1, read as the reverse complement.
TTTTTTTTTTAAATGATTTTAATACTCCCTTTTATTGGCACTTTTTTTTTAAATTTTTATTCACATGAAAGTACCAAATTGTCCTTCATATGGAAGAAGTGACTTAAGAGGTAAGGCTAGTTTAGTAAAGCCTCATTCCGATAAGGTTCTTATTTTTTAAGTACTTATAATTTTTCGCTTTACAAGATAGGTTATTCTTTCACAATATATCATATTTAATTCAAAAAATGAGTACAAATAAGCGGGACATGTCATTCTTACATCACCTTTAATTCAAAAAAATAAATACTTATTTCAGTTAATGGAACACACCCTAATTTTATATGAATAAAAGACAAAAAAAAAAAGTGTACCAATGGATGAAAGTGGAGTGTGAAAATTATTTTTCTTTTTTAATATAAAAAGTCCTAGTCTTTTTTTATTTTTGTGAACTTAATCATAGTCTATACTATCTCTTAGGGAAAAGGGAAGTGGAGGGTGACGTTTGAACCCTCACCAAATGAAGACCTATTCTTCAATCTAAACGGAAAATTAAAATCGGGGTTTTTTTTATGAAAGCTTCACCCATCTAAAATTAGATATCGTAGTATTTTATTGCCAAACCGAGTGGAACGTTGCCCGTTTCTTCAGGCGAGGAACGGTAGCGTTTGCAAATTGAAAAATAGATTTCCAGAGGCTGAATGTAGGGTGTGTGAAGAGTATGAACTTTTACCTCTAATGTCGAGCACTATGGGTATGACACGTGCCCTGGTGCTCGGCAAGGTTTATGCCGTGGGTATGTTTTTTTAACACGTTTTACCGAGCTCTCAGGCGACGACACGTGTCCCAAATGGCTGCTCAGATGGAAATGCCCTGCCAGAGGGACTCTAATCAGCAAAGTCCCCACGACCGCCACACAAGCTTGTCTTTGATTGGTGGCATCATGGGGAGTTCTTGATCGGCGAAGCCCCTACAATAGCCACACAAGCCTGTCTTTGATTGGTGGCATCGTGGGGAGGCAGTTAACACTCCCCCACGATCTCCATCACCCCGTTGATTTATCAGTAAGTCTATGGGTACAGAAAAAGGTATAGATTTTGTACATGGATTTTTCGTGGGGCCCACTACGGGTTCCACACAAATGATCCGAGCCGATCATTAAATGTAAAATATTTTTTTAAGGACTCATGCAAAAATTCAGCTCAATCCGATACTTATAGGTGTTCAATCCAATCATCAAATTTTTCATTTAGATTTCAGGATATGAAAAAGTTAGATGGTTGGATCGAACATCTATAAGTATCGAATTGAGCTGAATTTTTGCGAGGGCCCTTGAAAAAATGTTTTACATTTAGTGAACGACTCGGATCATTTGTGTGGAATCCGTAGTGGGCCTCACGAAAAATCTACGTACAAAATATGTACCATTTTTCTGTACCCATAGACTTACTACTGATTTATGGTTCACGCCTCACGGGATGTAACTTCCACCCACCCCGTGGGAACCACCCCACTCGCCCATGATCTAGGTCCACCACCTGGGGGCAAACATACTCAGTCACAGAACCCCTGTAAATACGAGTACACGAGACATACACAGGTGGACACTTTATTTCCCTCTTTTACAATATTTTCTCTGTCATTTCTCGAGTAACTTGATTGTCGGAGGGTTCACGATCGGAAACACCACCGGTCCTTAAACTTGTTTTGCAGGGAACCCTTCCCAAAGGCTCTCGGCGTTATCATTCAAACTTGGCAGGAGTTTCGTCGAAGTGTTCGAATCAACCGCTCAGATTTTTTGCTAGTGTGTATTGTTCTAATTAATGTTTATGGTAACTATCAAAAGGAGCCTATTGGATGATATCACCATTTCTATCCTAATGAACTAGCGTTGTGCCCATTCGATACACAGGGCAACAAAATAATATCCACGATGTGTTTTTTTTCATTTTTGTACATCGTACAGACACAACGCTAGTTTCTAATCGCATATCTATACCAACTTACATTACTTCTTTTTTTTAAACGGTAATCACATTTCACACAATATTAATTGTTGTGGTCCAACCTTTGGGCTATAAGATTAATCATGCAAACGTTGTTCAAACCTAAAAAATAAAAATGGAGATCTAGAGACAAAAAAGTGAAAACGTTGTTGATCAAACCGAACTTCTTATTTTAATCAATACCTAGAGACAAAAAAAGTGAAAACACCATTATGATCGAGGGAGCATGTGGAAATATTAAAAAAATCAAGGAGGCTGGAAATGTACATGAATGCATTAAATGTTTTAACCTTTGAGCGGTTGATGAGAATAGAACCCAAACGTTATAGCAAAGAAAGCAATTAACTAATTCGGTGTGGTAGGTGGACGTAACCTCTTACTTTCAAAATCTTAAAAACAAAAAAGTTAAGATACCATAATACCATTAATTAATTAGGACTGAGAATGTGGGGAAAAGTAAAGATACATACATATCGAAGCTAAGGTGGTGGACTTACGTTTTCGGCAATATTTGCAAACATTCCTCTTTTAATTTGGCAGATTTGTGAGAGCTCAAGAGTAGAAGAATAGAAAAAGTGGATAGGAATTGCCTTGTCATGAGAGATAAATAGGTGAGCAGAATGGTGGCTTAGATAGTGGTTGTGAGGTGAGTTTTTTTTTACTCTGTAAAATTTAGTCTGTCAAGTGTGAACGTGGGACGCGGGTGAGTTTTTTTTTTTTTTTTTAATTCTGCGAGTGTTGAGTGAATTTCATTATAAATCTGTTTGTTGTACGTGGGGTTTTTTTTTTATATTTTTAAAATTTTAAAATATCTAGAAAATTAAAAATAAAAGTTTGGAGGCTTGTGGGGTTTAAATACATTTGCATAGGATATTGATCAAGGTGAACGTGATATTTGCATAGGATATTGATCATGAAATATCATCAAGGTGAATGTGAAAATCTTTGTTTTCTGTTGCCCCATAGAAAATCAAGGAATTGGAAAACACACATATAATTATGTATGGAGAATTGAAGGAGAAGTGGGGTTTTGAAGGAGTAGTGGGGTTGGGTGGTGAACGTGGGTATGGATGTGTGTGAGTCAAACGTGTTTTTTTTTTTTTTCCTTAAAGAAAATGGAAGATCAAGGAATTGTGTGACAAAGGTGAGCGTGGAGTTTTTTTATTATTAAAGAAAATATAAAATCTTAGAAATTAGGATTTGGGATTTGGATGATTGTGGGGCTTAAATACATTTCTATAGGATATTGATAGATAGATAGATCGATCTACGTACCCTAATCAAGGAGCAGACCAAGGTAAAACCATCTCCTAATCAAACCACAACAATCATCCCAGAAACGGACTTTTGACTCATAATCAAAGCATTACAAAAATCCAATTCACTCCGTAAAATAGACTTTTGACATCAGAAAAATTCCAGAAGATGACGTCGGCGGCTCTTGCGTCATCAACGATCCAACTTATCCAAATAAGCTTCGGCCTTATCCGACAGAAAATGGTTTGTTGGATACTAATGGGGAAGGGAGGTTGTAGCGATAGCGAGGATAGGAATGCCTGCTGGGATATGATGGTACATTTGGTCGAATCTATCACTTTGGTAAACAAAATGCAATTTTTTTTTTTTTCCCGTGTGGACGGGGATGGTGATGTTACGTTTATAGTGATAGAAATCATATAAAATTGAGAGCTTACTTGTTAAGTTTTGGTTTTCCTCAGTACTATTATATATATAAAGCCAGTATATAAAGCCAGAGTGAAGAGAGAGAGGGATAAAACAAGGGATGGAGGAGATGGAGAGGGAGAAGACGAGGGAGGAGATGGACTTTTTGTCGGCATTGCCGGAGTGTCTCCTAACAGCCATCCTCTCTCGAACATCCCCTCGGGACGTGTGCCGTTCGTCGGCGGCCTCGAAGGAACTCAGGTCCGTCGCCGAGTCCGACGCCGTGTGGGAAAGATTCCTGCCGTCCGATCATGGGGACATCATATCGGGATTGGCATATGGTCCCGCGGCTTTCTCCACCAAGAAACAACTCTACGAAAGCCTGACAGAGATTGTCCTCAACGTTGGCGAACGGGTAACCTGATCGCGCGCATCATTAATTTTATATGTTGATCGTGTTAAAATCCTACGAAAATGATTCGTACGATTTTATACGCACGGTTGTTTGGTATCCTTGTTGAATTAAACTTTTCTAACTTCCAAAGGCCTTCATTTCTCAGTTCACAAGCAAGATCTAGTTGACTAGAATCCAAAATCAAGGGTAGATGCTGGTGGAAAGTCAACTCTATCTCATGGGTAGATGCTGGGGCAATTTTGAAAACCGCTTTTGTAACGTAGCTTCAAAAGTTTGTTCCATCTGCCTTTTCATATTAGAATAGATTGACCTTCTGCTTCGCGAGTTCTTGTCTTAATTTTTTTTTTGTTCATTTCCCTTTTTTGGGTTCAAGATACTTAATTTTTTGACTTTTTGTAGCAGAGATTCAAAATAGATAAAGGTAGTGGAAAAAAGCGTGTTGTGCTGGAAGCTCGGGAGCTTGCAATTACATGGGGAAGTGTTCCTGAATATTGGGAATGGATACGTTTACCTCGGACAAGGTACCGCTCCTACTTCTCCCTCTCTCTCCTCTTCCTGAAAATGGAACCTTCGAATGTGATTCGCGAGAGGACAAACGGAGCTGCCACAGTTTCATTTGATGGTATAAGCTTTTCGTTTGAAGGTCTCTTGGTGTGTAAGTTATTTATGCAAATAGTTCGGCTAGTCGTACATCGATAGTCATCTCAATATAAATCATTACTTGGCTTGAGATAAATGAACGGTCAGCCATCTCACGGTCCATTTCAATTTTGACCATGTATTTCTCTGGAGTTAAATATAGTTGAACCAGACACTTGCTGATAGCTGACTATCGATCCTGATTTGTTGCATTTGAAATTCACACATTCAAACCTAGAAAATGAAATGTTCAGATCGTTAAAATGAGAATATGGTGGGATCCCCTCGTATTAGGATCACATTACATAACCCTACTTGCTTTATTTGTGTATCTAAGTCTCGTGTGAATATCTTTAGTATGTGTAGATCGTCGGAGGTGCCCGAGCCTCCGGAAGAGCGTTTGTTCGATCTTAAAGGCAAGATAGAGGCTCGGTTGTTGTCGCCAGAAACCACGTATGTAGCATACCTTATGTTCAAAACTTGGGCAAGCTATGGGTCTCTCGGCCGAGCGAAGACATATGTAAGATTTGCTGGGAAAAAAGGAGATGGCTATGAGACCACCAACATTGTTAATCTGGAACCGGCAAAATCAAGTCATCATCTGCGTAAAAGAACAGAAGGGTGGATGGAGATTGCATTGGGAGAGTTTTTCACTGGTCAAGGAGATAACGGCGAAGTGGAGATCCGGTTGATGGAGGTCGAACAAGGAAACTGGAAAGGTGTCATCAGTGTACAAGGCATTGTGCTTCGGCCTAAAGTTTGATTCCTAAATGAAAAGGGTATGTTTGTTTAGTGTATATACCAAACCAAACCGAGTTTTACGTCCCAATCACTTGGGGTCGGTTACATGAATCTATTTCCTCCATTGTTCTGTGTATATATATCAATTTATTTCTTTATTCTTGTAGGCATGGTTGGAAAGGTGTCATCTGTACAAGCATAATTCACATAAGTGTCTATATTTACAACTACGTTAATACTCTTTGTACTTAGCATACACACTTGTATATATTTGAATACATGATTAATTAATTCTATGCTTCAACTTTCGTTGTATGATTGATTTTTAATTATTGGTTTACAAAAGCGTTTGTCTTTTTGGAATGTTTATTTCTTCGTTCTCTTTATTTTTAACCGTTGTGGAGAAATAATTTATAGAAAGACCATCAATAAAACAATCTCTATCATTCTACAATCTTTTACAATTATGACTACTAAAGAGTCCCACTAGGCTAGACTTTGTAAAACCTTCTTGTTGATGTCTTTGTGTTGAAACACATATATGATGGCCATTTTTTTTTTTCAAATGATAGAATAATTTATTGATAATAACAAATAAAATGCAGAGAACGGACAGCCATTCCAAGAGAGGGGATATAGCAACCAAAAAGGAGACCTAAACACCATGCAGAATATTCAGGACCTCACACAACCAGATGTGCAAAACTGATGGACCATATCTCCAATCCACACAACACGACAAGTGACCAGCAAAACACTCACGTAGGAGCGAGGGAAGCTCCCACAAGGGGGGAGAAATTAAACAGGAAGAATCAAAAACATCAACAAAACAAAAACCTAGCTACAACAGACCGACGTACACCTAAATCCAGCTGCCCAAAAACACCAGTCGAGACCGTGTCAAGGAACCTCAATCACCTCAGCAGTCATACCTTACCGCACAGCGACACCAACTACTATCTTCGTCCCCATAACCTATGACCTCCTCGGGACCAGTTTAGTGTATGGTAATTGTTATAAATTCGATTTCCATGAATGGAAGGAGGAGCTGGATAGAGCTAGCTAGGTTCAATGCCTGATACAACGGTTTTTGCAAGTTTTGTGATGTTCTTCTCGTCGTGATGACTAAATCTTACTGTTGGATACGGGGTAGTGGTTTCCAACCCCCGTGAGCTAAGGCTTTGTTTGGAACTTTGGGGATGGAAAGGAAAAAAGGATGGAAAATTTTAAAAAAAAAATTCTTCCTTTTGTTTGGTTGTTAGAGGAAAGAGAGGAGAAAATTTTAAACACAAACTCAATTTTTCCTCCAATTTCTCTTTAACACAAACTAAATTTTAAACACAAACTCAATTTTTCCTCCATCCCCAAGTTCCAAACAAAGCCTAAGTCGATCTTCATTGCTGTTGTAAGGGGCATTTCGAGAGCAAGTGTGTCTCAGCATCAAATATCATAGCACTAGTAGATTAATTACCCGTGCCTAAAATTAAGCACTACCAATAAATAATTCACATCAACTTTCCTGTATTTATAGATAATGAAACCAAATTGTTTTTCCCTGCTCAACAATAAATTCACACAAAAGCCCATGCCCTATAAGAAATACAAAATTAATCACTCAACAAACCAACCATAATCATTCAATTTTCTATATAGACATTTTTAAAGAGAATCGCTTTGTTATACAATATAGATCGATATTTTGCTGATCTCAACGTAGTCATATTTTTTATATTGTTAAAGTTCACATAATATCTTGACGTTTTTTTTTTGGGTAATTCAATATCTTGACGTTTGCAAGGAAAAACAAACTCCTCAAGACGTTCACATTTTTAACGTAACACAAATATCATGACGTCTGAAAGTAGTATATTAATTAAATTGCAGATTTTTCTGTAATCTAAAGTTTCCCATCTTTTACCCTTTAACCCTTTCGAAAAATTCTTTCATTTCATAAAAAGGAAGGGATAGAAAAGGGAATTTGGTTCATTTAAAAGTCAAATAAGCAAACACTTGTAACATTTAAAGTAAGCAGACAAATTGATTACGACGAAGCCTAAGGGGATCTACTTAAAATCTTTTGAGACTTCTTTCTTACGCGTATGTCTCCACTCGTAGTTTCTATGGACAATGATGATGGGAAACCGGCCTATTCCACCAAAGGAGAACCTCACATCTATAGAAATCAAACTCTAAATCTCACGTCTCAAAAAAGTGCTACACCGTTATTGGGCTAAATTACCCAAAGTTACCCGGTTCAAATCTGGAAAGTATATCATTTTATTCTTACTCTAGACTATTTAATTCTCAATTTATATTTTTTTTACCCCGAAGAAACACACCCCTCTACGCCACCACACAGCGCCACGTCCTCACCAATTCAACGTGTTGGAAATTGGAATTGACCAACTCAATTCAACTGAATATGCATTATACAGGTCAATCAAATACTTTATCCATTTCCAAAATAAAATCTGTCTTTACTCAAATTTTATTCACGTTCGTTAGTTTTGCGTCAATTTTTTGTGGATTGTTGATTGTTTCGACAGAATGTTGGCCTATTAAGAAACAACAGGTGAGCAATATGAATGTAGCAAAAATGAGAATGTTGAGGTGGATGTATAGTAAGACTAGACGAGATAAGATTAGAAATGAAACGGTTCTTGAGATGGTAAGTTTAGCACCTATAAATGAGGAGTTGAAGGAAAGTAGACTAAGGTGGTTTGAACATGTCTATTGTAGACCTGAAAATACAGTAGTTAAGAGAGCGGATAAGATAACTTTGGGTAACAACACTACAAGGAGTGGAAGACTTAAATTGACATTAGATGTTATTGTGTGCAAAGATACAAGTTTAATGAGTTTGAGTGAACAAATGGCCCTTGACAGAGCTCAATGAAGAAAAATGATTCATGTAGTCGACTCCAATTGATTGGGACATAAGGCTCTATTTGGTTTGGTTGATTGTTTCGACAAGAGAAATAGAAAAAGTAAAGAACTATGACTTTTACCCAAAAAAAAATTTAGAAACATCCAAATTTTAGCATTTTTAGCCAAGTTTTTGGGCAAAAAGTCATAATTTCTTTACTTTTTGATTTTTGTTGTCGAAATAATAAATAATTCTTAAAACTTGAAGAAAAATTAATAAATACAAAAAAAAATTAAATAAGAAGAAAAAAAACTCTCAGGCTTGGAAACTAGCCAAAGGCTGCATTCTTTTTTTTTTTTTGAACGGCGAAAAAGATATATTTCATTAAAACGAAATGAAGTACATCGATAAACAGGGCAAGAAAAGATAGCATAACAATGTGAGAGTAACATCCTAACGAGGTTGGCACCCTACCCCACAACAATCATATGCTATTCAAGCCCGAGGATTGATAAGAAATCAATCCAACCGGATTACAAGAAGAGTACTTATAAGTTTGAAACTTATTTGGGTATTATTTACATTTTGTAACTTTTTGTTTAGCTTTTCGACATAATTTTAGGGATTAATAGTTCGTCTAGATGAGACCGAGACGAATTGAAAAAACATAAAAATATGGACCGATATTGAAAAAATTCAAATTAAGCGACACTTTTTGAAACTTTTTTTTTTTTGTTTTGGGTTACGTTTTTTGTACGAGAGTATTTTGTACTTTTTAGTATTCTTTCTTATAGAAATTCAGAAAAGATATCAAAACACACAAAACGAAAACGAAAACGAAATAGCCCGTTTGGAAGAACTCTCAGCCGGAGTATAAAGAGCCGGTTTCAGAACACTTTCTGAAAAAATAAATATTTATTTCACATTTTTAAACTCAAAAATAATGTAAACGAAAAATAAATTTTCAATTTTTTTTACATCGTATTAAAGATCTTATTGAAATCTCTTAAATAAGATTCATATTTCATATTTTTAAATTTTAATAAATTTATTTTTTTTAAACTTAAAATTACCTTCTTAAAAAACGGCTTTCTGGAACTGAGCCATAGTCAGCGCAAGACAGTGAGCGGGGAAGGAGAGAGAAAGGGGATGGATTTTTCCTCGGCGTTGCCAGAAGGCATCGTGTCGGACATTCTCTCTCTGACATCTCCTCGGGACGCGTGCCGGTCGTCGGCGATCTCCAAGGGGTTCAAGTCCGTCGCCGATTCCGACGCCGTGTGGGACAGATTCCTGCCGTCCGATCACGCGGCGATCTTATCGAGGTCGGTATCCCCCGTGCCTTCCTCCACCAAGAAGCAACTATACTCTCGCCTGGCCGACTGTCCTATTCTCCTCGACGGCGGCAAATTGGTAACCCTGATTTCACCATTTCTATATGCTCAGTCTTGTATAGACGTAGATGTATACACAATCACTAGCATTGTACCAGTTCGATGTACGCGGGATAAAAAAAATTCCCACTTTTCTCTTATTTTCTTGTTCATCGACCGGTATAATACTAGTTAATAAACAAGAAACCAATATCCGGAGTTTGCGGACTATTTTTTGGTGAGAAATTTTTTGTGAGAAATATGCCGATAAAACTTAAGGCTCCATTCCGTTAAGGAAAATAAGTACTTATTTTTTGAATTAAAATTAATGTATTATGAGAGAATTAATCTATCTCGTAAAACGAAAAATAAATATTTACAAAATAAGAACTTTAGCCGAACGGGACCTTACTCCGTAAAAGTGAGTAGCTACCCTTCTGGCTTTTTAATTTTAAGTTGAAAATGGGACGGAGGGACTGGGGAGTATTTAGTTTAGGTGATAATGCTACAGTGAATTCTAAACAATAATTGAATTTTGCTAAATTTTGGCGTCAGTTGGGGTGGCTTTTTACTTACAGTACTTATTAACCTTATGCTTGAACAGTTCTTGTCATTTTCTCTCTCTTCTTTAATTTTTTTTTTTTTTTTTTTGAGTAGCTCTAATATTAATTCAAGAGTCTTGCTTCTCTTGTACCAGAGCTTCGCTTTAGATAAAGCTAGTGCCAAAAAGTGTTTTGTGCTAGGAGCCCGGGAGCTTGCAATCATACAGGGAAGTTCTCCAGAAAATTGGGAATGGGTGTCTTTACCGCAATCAAGGTCCCCCACCTCTACTCTTTTAGGAACCAGATCGAACCCTCCCATGTGATTCTCATGCGAGGAGAAATGGGGCCCGCCGTGGTCCAATTTTTGATGATCTAAGCCTTGATTTTAAAAGTCTCGATGTGTAAATCATTTATGCAAATAATCGATTTATTGTGTACATTGATAACCAATCTCAAGAAATCATATTTGGTCTTAAGAAATCAATAAGCGATTAGAAATTTTACAGTTCATTTCAAAGTTGACTCTCTATTCCTCTCGAGACAAATACAATTCGGCTTAAATCTGACTATCCTGATATTTTGCATAGATGATTTAGACATAGGGAACTACAAAATAAACGGGTTGGGTCACAATGATGCGACTTTGGTAGGTTCTATTTCTCCTCACATGAGATCACCACATGCGAAGATCCTAATTCCTCTTTTTGTGTGCATTTAAGTCTTATGCATGTCTTTAGAACATGCAGATTCTCGGAGGTGGCCCATCTTTTGCAAGTGTGTTGGTTTTGTATTGAAGGCAAAATAGAGGCTCAATTGTTGTCGCCAAAAACCACTTATGTAGTGTACCTTGTGTTTCAAATGAGGAGAAGTAACAATGGGTTTGATTATCTACCACTAGACTCGTTTGTAAGTTTTGCTGGGGAAAGAGGAGATAGAGATGAAGATGCGATCATCCACGAGACAAAGATGAACATTGTTTATTTGAAACGGGGCCTATCTAGTCCTCAGATAGGAGCATCAACGAGACGACTTCCGCAAAAAAGACTGGACAAGTGGATGGAGGTTGAATTGGGAGAGTTTTTCATTGGTAAAGGAGATAGTGGTAAAGTAGTGATGGGGTTGATGGCGGTCGAACGAGGTAGACGGACAAGTGGTATCATTATTGAAGGCATTGAGGTTCGGCCTAAATCCAATTCCTGAAGAAAAGTTTATGTTTGTTTGTGGCGACTGCATTGTTCATATATGTACCAAGGTAGGTATTTCTTCTTGTGGGTGTGTGTGCTTTTTATCATTCTCGTGGGTGTGCTTGTAAAACCTCCTCTCTCTTTTTTGGAGAAGATGTAAAACTTTTTGGTGATACCTTCGTGTTGAAACATCGATGTGATAATTGATAGCAATTTACTATGTTAATTCATGGTGTTTTTCTTGTTTGTATGGGGGTAATTGGGTTATAAATTTAATTTCCAGCAATCGAAGGAGGAGTTGGGTTAGAGGTGGTGGCTTTAACGTGGACCATCCTTCTCTTATGTTTGAGATATCTCTTCATGTATCTAATCTTTCTGGTAAGTTTGTGAGGTATTTTACTCAGAATGGCCAGTATACTGTAAAATCCGGATATCAGACTGCGAAGTCTGTTGGGTTCAAATGGGGAAGATGATTGTAGCAATATTGAAGGCCTACTTGAATATGTTGATTCGGTAAATCAGGCATTTTGTTTGGAAGTTTATCCACGGTATTGTTCTTGTGAATAGTAGAAGCCTTGAAAAGGCTGCTGCTGCTGCTAACAAGTAAAAACTCCCCAGATAAAAATGCAGGACTCTTGTTTTCAAAGCTAACCAGCATCAAGACTGGTAGCTCCAGTCTCACTTAGCACAGGCTTAAATTCCGTTCACCATTTAAGAACTGCGAGGTAGCCCATCTATCGCACTCCTAGGTAAAGAAGAACTCTTAATAAAGAAAAGGGAACCCCCAACTAATACCATGAAGAAGAAACAGGGAAGGTGCTATATGGGTTGCATGCACATTGCTTTGCACGCGAAAATCATGAGAGCAATGGTCCTGAGTGGTTCAAGCCAGGGCACGAAGCTACACGTTTATTTTTGGTTGTGAGACGAAGGTCAGAGACAACTTGTTCTATATGTAGCCGTGCGGGTAAACAGATCTTCTATGCTAGTAGTTGCAATAGTGAGTGAATAGTTGAAAGGGGTACTATACAATTGTCACGAGCTTGATTACAGTCTGGCCTTTCTCCGTTGTTGTGTTAAATTCATGTCAAGTTTTGGCAATATTATCTTGGTGCCAAATTTGAAGAATATGACAAACGCCAAACTGGCAAACTTGTCCCATTTTGTAAGCCATTTGATTTGTATTCCAAAAAGGGAAGTGATTTTGCCACTGGGAGTGCCGTTAACAATTTGGGGAGTGGCAAAATCACTCCCCTTTAAAAATGAGGAGGGTTCAATACAATGTTAGTACTCAAGATTGTGCCAAAATGATACTAAATCGGTGCAGATTCATTGATAATTTTTAGTTTTTTAACACTGTAATAAGCTCAAACAATAGTTTTTACAATGTCATTTTAATACGAACCACCAGCAGTTGGAGTTTTTTATCCCCTGCTCAAATAGGGTAGAGGAGAGATCAACTGGCTATGGCAACCTCCTCTGGGCATGAACACAAGGACTCTAGACTTGCAGCAGTCCTGTGAGGGACCAATCACTCATATGTTTTTCTACCGCATGCACCCCCAAGGGATAGTGGATCACATCCGGACTGCGCAGGAGGGCAAGGTTCGCGGGGTCGTTGTTTGCACTACTCGAACCTACGTTGAACCTGTAAGCCATTTACCACTAAGCTACAACCCCTGGTGGTGCAGTTCAATGGAGTTGCTCTCTGGGACATTGCAATGTCAAAAAAACTTAGATAAGAGTTTTTATCTGTGAACCTGAATCTCAAACTCTTGGGGCAACAACTCAGGAGAGAGAGAGAGAGAGAGAGAGAGAGAGAGAGAGAGAGAGAGAGAGAGAGAGAGAGAGAGAGGGGCATTGCGTGAAATGAGGGAAGAACATTTTCCATAGAGAAAGTAAGTCTAGACCCGAAATGAGGACCATTGAACGCATCTGGCCTAATTTTAGCCTCTTGTTTTATCCAACCAGCCATTGCACAGTAACCATTTCACTTTCACCTGAAAATATTTTCTGATCTTTCATTTCTCAAAACTTTGTGTTTTGAGAATCTTTTGTAATCTTTCCAAAAATTTTGGAAATGAAAATTAAGAGATCATTTTATGCTTCTCATTCTCTCACCCACATTCAATCACTTTCGTAGCCTTGTCATAAGCCAATTTGATTTGAATTAAGGGGAAAAAAAAGAGAAAAAAATAAGATGGCCACGTCAACAGGCCCCAAGAAAAACTCATCCTCTACCTCCTCCTCCGCCCCCGACCGGCCGCCACAGGCGGTGAAATTCGCTCGCCGGACTTCAAGCGGCCGCGTCGTCAGCCTTTCCCGCGAGGATGACCTGGACATGTCAGGCGAGTTCGCAGGCCCCAACGATTACATTAATTATACCGTCATGATGCCGCCAACCCCAGATAACCAGCCTGCAGGCTCATCAGGCCCAGCTCCCTCGGGCGATAAGCCCGATGGGCCAGGCCCGTACGGCCCAACAAGCCGGTTCGGCGTGGAATCTCATCGGGTAGATATGACGAGGCGGGGCGGAGGGGAGGAGGAGGGCGGTAGTGGCGGCGGCGGCGGGAAGTTGGACCGTCGGATGTCGGTGATGAAATCGAACAATAAATCAATGCTGCTGAGGAGCCAGACGGGGGATTTCGATCATAACCGTTGGTTGTTTGAGACAAAGGGGAAGTATGGTATAGGGAATGCATATTGGCAAGACGATGAGAATTCATTTGACGAAACTGGCATGAGCATGTCTGATTTTATGGACAAGCCTTGGAAGCCTCTCACTCGGAAAGTTAAGGTTCCAGCATCAATTCTCAGCCCTTACAGGTGCAAGCCTTTAAATTTTTATCGATCAACAGAAATTTCATCATCATCCAATGTGTACCTCGCAGTTTGTCCTGTTTGTTGACCATAATTCATGAAAACCGGTTATAAACATCTACCATTCTGTTTCTTTCTTTCTCATCACACTGGTAGACTTACGACGGAGACTTGAGATACTCTACCGCATCAGCCAACCGCCGAAAATTGGATTTGTTGCCAAAATATCGGTATTAAACCTGAAATCTCCCGGCTTCCAAACCATACGGCTTTCTGGATGTCACGAAAAGCCCAACGGCAGGCCGGGAGGAGCCAGAACCACCATCACACTACCTCTTCTTTTCTTTTCTTTTTTCCTTATCACCACACTACCTATAATTTGTTCACACCATTTGTGCAAACCTACAATGTGTTCACGTAAAGACTATACATATATCCCAGATGAATCCATAGATTATTTGCACTTGTACATGACCAGCACTAAAACAGTTGGAAAAAGTCATTGAATTGAGCATGAAATTAGGCTTTCAACAATATGTTGGAAGAGAAGAAACAAGGCTTCCAGCATTGATAGGGTGGTTGTCTCTTTCTATTTTTGTCGTTCCCATTTGTCACGGAAGCGGGGACTGTGCTATGCAGTGTGTTGAACACCATATAGACCATCTGTCTCGATAATTAATGGTTCGAATTAAAATGAAACTTTTCTGGAGAAGAATTACCAACTAGTTTGCCAATCTTAAACTAGGAGGTTTTTATTTAAAATTCAGAATTTGACCCAATACATTGATTCATTCGAGGGACAAATCTTAGTGTTCATTAGACGGGGCCAAAAGTGTGTAGAGTTTATGTGGGTCTCTCCTCATTCGTTAGGATTTGTCGAGGTGATTGTTCTTTTAAAAAAACAAAACCAATGCAATTGTTGAGTGTCATTCAAGAAGCATAACTGGGAGGATTCTGTCATTGGTGCAAAGATGAGGCGTGTCGGCCTAATTTTCCAACTACCAATCAAATAATAATAATTTAACCAACGGCTTTATTCTCCCTCTCGCCAGAACACAGTTCTGATACTATCCTCTTTCTCAGCCAGCTAGGGTTTTGTTCTCACGCTTTTTCTCCATCTCCACCACGAACACCTCCGGTATCTCTCTCTCTCTCTCTCAACTTTGATTTTTCGTTAAGAAATTTGGGGATATTTGTACATGACCATGTGGTTTTATTTGTGATTTGGTTTTGAAGCTTAGGTTTTCTATGTTATCCGCTTTTTACTTTTAGTATTCTTCAGAAAATTGGGTTTTATTGTAGGAGAACATGACGTTTCGTTGAGGGTTTGGGAAAGTTGTGATTTGTATTTGAAACCTAGGGTTTTCTCTGATATTCCGCCTTTCCTTCGTTTATCATTGCTTATAGCGTAAATGTGCGAGAGTGTGTATTTGTGCATGAAAGTTATGATTTGTGTGCATATATGTATTGAGGATAGGGGATCTCACACACACAAACACAAAGGGCCCGTTTGATAAACCTCCGGAGGGTTGGGATTGGATTACCAATCCCAAGGAATTATTAATACTGTGTTTGGTAACCCAAAATGGGTTGAGATTATTAGTCCTTAGGACTAACAAAGTGGGTATTAGGGGGGATTCACAATACCCTCTCACACTTGGTATTCATAGTCCAGTCCATACCCAAGCCATACGAAATTACCATCCTATCCTGCTTAAACCAACTAATGACCAAAATACCTGCATTTCACCACTGCTAATCTGAGCTCCCCCTCGCCAGAGCCATCCCGTCGCCGGAGTTGGAGTGAATTTCTTTGAAATCGCACCATTGCACTTGTTGGGTTTTGGACTGAAATCGTCTCCATCTCTGGATTCGTGAACTGGGTTTTGGATTTTGCCGATTAAAAAAAAAGGGTTTGTGAAATGGGTTTTGTTTTGCCAATTAGGACTGAAGAGGAGATGGGGATTTGTGGGTTGAGAGAGAGAGAGAGAGAGAGAGAGAGTCGGCTAAGGAGGTTGGAGAGAGAGAGAGAGAGAGAGAGAGAGAGAGAGAGAGTCGGCTATGGAGGTTGGAGGAGATGGGGATTTGTGGGTTGAAGGAGAGAGAGAGTCGGCTGTGGACTGAAGAGCAGATGTAAATCTGGTGGTAAGATTGAAGCGTGGGATTGGACCGGATGAACGGCTAGAATTAAAGGGGGGAAAATGGCACAAGGGCAAAAATGGAAATTTGTTTTACCAATCCAATCCTATCCCATGCGAAACAAACACAATATTAATATTCCCATCATCTAATCCCATCTTAGACAAACATACTCATTATCAATCCCATCTCATTACCAATCCCTTCTCATTACCAATCCCAATCCTAATCCCATCTCCTTACGAATCCCATCCATTTATCACTATTATCAAACGGGACCAAAGATATACTCCCTCCGTCCCATAATATTTGTCCGGTCCGTAAAACGGAGACGTAAAAATAATACAATTTTTGTAAGAAAAGTTGGAAAAAAATTCAACAATTTACTAGATTTTGACGAGTTCTTTTAACTTATGAAAAAAATTTGAATTTTTTCTTGAAAGAAATACATTATTTTATAGTTCCCGTTTTGCGGACCGGACAAATATTATGGGACGGAGGGAGTAATATGGTATAGCTGGAATGCCCGCTCCACAGAGAAACTTAACAAGGATAGGAGAACATGACGTCCCGTTAAGGATTTAGGAAAGTTGTCATTTGTATTTGAAACCTAGGGTTTTCTCTGTTTTTGGTAAGGAAAATTAAAAACCTAGGGTTTTTTTTTTCTGTTATTCATCTTTTTCTTCTTATATCATATCTTGTTGCGTAAATGTGGGAGTGTGGGTATTTCTGTGTGAAATTTACAATTTGTGCATGTATATGTATTGAGGATCAGGGATCTCACACACAAAAACACAAAGATATAACATGGTTTGGCTGGAATGCCCGCTCCATAGAGAAATTTAACTGGGATAGGAGAACATGAAATTCCGTTGAGGATTTGGGAAACTTGTCATTTGTATTGGAAACCTAGGTTTTCTCTGCTTTTGGTAAGGAAAAATAAAAACCTAGGGTTTTCTCTGTTATTCAGCTTTTCCTTCTCATACACTCCATAGAGAAAAAACACTATTTTAATATGAAAGAAAATAGTGGAGGAGTTATAACTTACGAGCGTGAACTTTACTCTCTCTGACGCTTCGGTTCTGCTCTCACCCTCTCTGTAAATCTGCAAACACTCTCAGCTCACTACATACATCTATATATAGGGAGGAGGGGTAATACAGCCAAGGAGTGATTAACTCTGGCGACTAAGGTGGGGGCCTTGTCACTCAAGTCTCTCTTGAGTCCATCTCATGTGTGAATCCAACAATATGGACACATTACACATGCATTGTGCGAATGCAAGCATGGAAACTTGAAAGTGCATGCTGATGCTTTGCTGGGATTGGTCATAGTTTATGAATCAACTTTCACACACCTTATCATTGTATTTGAATTAAAAATGCCTCTTAAAGATGGAGGAGATAGGTGCGAAGGTAGTTGGAAACTTAAAATGTTTGAAGTCCGGAAAAGAAGGAAGAAAAGCATTTTGAATGAGGAGCATTTTGAATCTATTTGAAATGACGTTTCTCTAAAATGGAATCCACTTTGTTGCTTACATTAGGAGAATAAAGGGAGCATTATTGTAGTTGCTCTTATACACCGAAACCTACACAAAAATCAGCACTGTTTTACGGTTACCGAGCTCTATCAGATGAACGAGCCATTCATCCATTCGCACTCATTTACCATAAGACCGTGCATGGATCATACATATATAGTGGTGGTTATGGAAGGAAAACGAGATGGAAAGAAAAGATGAGAAGAAAACAATGCAAGAAGTAAAATTTATTTATATATCTCCTTGATAAATATCTCTACAAATTCTTGTTCCAAAGAAATCTATATACCATTGGAATCTCTAACTTGAAGTCCTGCTTCTTCTTTTTTTCTCTCTTTTTCAACAGGCTACTTATTGTGACACGCCTTATAATACTGTTTTTCTTCCTAACATGGCGTATTCAAAACCCGAACGAGGAGGCTCTCTGGTTATGGGGAATGTCCATTGTATGCGAGTGCTGGTTCGCTTTCTCATGGATTCTTGACATACTCCCCAAGGTCAACCCCATAAACCGCCAAACTGACCTCACCGCCCTCCGCGAAAAGTTCGAGACCCCCTCTCCATCAAACCCTCATGGCCGGTCTGACTTACCAGGCGTTGACGTGTTCATCTCCACTGCCGACCCTGAGAAAGAGCCCCCTTTGGTCACTGCCAATACTATCCTTTCTATACTTGGCGTGGATTATCCGGTTGAGAAGGTCTCTATTTACATATCAGATGATGGTGGTGCCATCCTTACCTTTGAGGCCATGGCTGAGGCTGTCAAATTCGCTGAGGTTTTGTTACTTTCATTACTCATTTCTTAAAGATAATTTGAACTTGTGAAAGAAAGAAATGAAACAGACCGATTATGGGTCAAAACTGAGAAATGTGGCAGCAGTGCATTGGGCAATGTGTTGTTCACTTTATTACCATCCGATGGCAGTCCAATATGTCAGTCACTTATAGCCAGACAATCATTCTCTATAGAAATAATAGCAACTACTGGAGTCTTGTACCTTAGTTTTGTATACTCTTACAACCTGTTTGAATTCCGTGATTTGGAGAGAGAAGAAATGAAAGTATAGTCTCTTCACAGATCGCATGCATGGATAGTATTTTTGAGAGAGAGATGGAAAGAAAGAGTTTCTAAAGCCCACCTTTTGAATCTCTCCATTAGTGAGTAGATTTGGAGAGAAACGATAAGGGGTTAGCACTCACTGGTTTTCTTCCTGCTCTTACGAAGCTTCCCTTTTTCCTTTCTCGTTTCTCTATGGTATCTTTCTAGACAGAATAGTGGACAACTCACTCTTTTCTATATGTTTATCCCCTTAATTTCCAAACATGAAGGAGAAATAAGATTATCATGATTCTTTTGTGTCCAAGCTAATCGGTTATTTTCTTTTAGTCTTTATTTAGAGTTATATTTTCCTGTTATCTCCTAGTTTTCTGGAGGGTCTATTACTAAGTTCATTTGTGTCCTTTGAATATATTTCCAAGCTTATGGGGAATAAGTTCCGAAGTTTCTGACAGGATTGGGTGCCCTTCTGCCGGAAACACAACATTGAGCCTAGGAATCCAGACAGTTACTTCAGTGTTAAAACAGACCCAACTAAGAACAAGAAGCGTCATGATTTTGTCAAGGACCGCCGTTGGATCAAGAGGGAATACGACGAGTTCAAGGTCCGGATCAATGGGCTGCCGGATGTGATCCGCAAGCGGTGCGAGATGTACAATTCAAAGGAGGAAATGCAAGAAAAAAAGGCTGCTAGGGAGAAGAATGGTGGAGTGTTGCCTGCAGATCAGCCGATAAAGGTCACCAAGGCTACTTGGATGGCTGATGGGACCCATTGGCCGGGCACCTGGTACAACTCAACGGCTGATCACTCAAAGGGTGACCATGCTGGAATTCTACAGGTGACAATGGGAGGGGGAGAGGGAGAGAGTTCATAGATTTGCCGTACAGTTATAGTGATCACATCTTCTTACCACATTTTGTTTACCATTTAAACTGACACACCCGTAGCCGCTTCTAGAAAAGTTTCAATACAGGTCTACTTGTTTCTGACAGTTGTAGGTAAGCATGTCATATAGGATGGTAAACAAAAGACGTAACAAATTGGTCAACCTCTAATTGCCAATTTAATAGTGCTGAGGCTGTATTTGAATGGTTGATAGAATTGAATACATTTGATGTGTCTAATTTTAAAAAAGTGTTGAACAAACAAACAAAAAAAATTGATATCTTAGGGTGTTCGGGCCAGCTTATGCTCAATCGACTAATCCCAGGGGAACCAATCCCTCCTCGAATTACAGACAGAATTTCTATACCTAGAACTCCAAGGCAATGGCAGAGGCTTCTTAGAAATAATGAGCCACAAGATTATGCATTCTTTTTTGAAATGAAGTATCGCCAAAATGGCACATCATTCTGTATGAAAAGTTTGTAGGAAATTCCTTTTTATAGGGTTACCCGCTTTTTGGGCTTTGTGTGACAAGTGTATACAAACAAAAAGTTGAACAAAATCAGTACTGAATGATGAGGCAAATACCAAATGGGCTTGAATGTTCGAAACTGTCATTGTCATATCATTGTGGTGGAAATTTAGTTTAACAAAAATTTCCTTTGTGCAAAACTAACATGTCATTGTGGTGTCAATTTAGTTTAACAACATTTTTCTTTGTGCAAAACAACATCATATTAGTTTAAGAGCTACTTTTAATAATCGGAGAAACCATTGTTATCTTACAAATGTTTGAACTCAAGATATTCCTGAGTGGGATATTTCAGATATTCTGACATTGACTCCATGTAGGTGATGAGCAAGGTTCCAGATCATGATCCGGTGATGGGTCACCCAAACGAGAAGAAGCTGGACTTCAGTGGCATTGACACTAGGCTTCCAATGTTTGCATATGTTTCACGTGAGAAACGCCCTGGTTATGACCACAACAAGAAGGCCGGAGCCATGAATGCCCTTGTTAGAGCTTCGGCGATACTCTCTAATGGCCCATTTATACTCAACTTGGATTGTGATCATTATGTATACAACTGCATGGCGATCAGAGAAGGAATGTGCTTCATGATGGACCGTGGTGGTGACCGGATTTGCTACATACAGTTTCCCCAGAGATTTGAAGGGATTGATCCCTCTGACCGATATGCCAACCATAACACTGTCTTCTTTGATGGTAAGATCCTCTGTCCATCATTTTGGTCTAAGTTCTCAGTGTTCTCTAATTTTGCATATAAATTCTGATGCTCTTCCTGAATAGGTGCAACTACAATCCTCTTCCTAAGTTGTCCTTATAAATTTGTCCATAGAGTCCAGTAAATTCTTTGAATACCCTCTTATGTCAATGTTAGGATACAGGACCAAGATCAAATGGTTTTAAGGCATTCCATTTAACATGGGGCAATGAAAAGCACTTTCACTGGTTGATGAGCACCTATTAGCCCAAAACGCACCATGAAAACTTAAAGAAATGGGTAGAAAGATAAAACACCATTGAGAAGGAGAAGTTTCTTTGCACTTCTTGGATTTTAAAGAGTTAAAACGTGACACTTTGCAAGCTTGTGCATGCATTCCCGCTTTGTTACTTTAGCTTATATTTGGTACGGATTTGTAGAGGTACTTGTGGAAAGATAAGAAGATAGTGAACTCGAAAAGCCTTCATTAAATCTCCCAACAAATGCATGATCTAGATATATGATTTGGAATCATACTTGCATGCCCTGCCTATCAATAAGATGCATCCTCGCTAGAATCTGTTGCTCGTTTGTCATAAAACTATGTCATGATCAAGATATTCACAAAGGGGTTATGGTTTAACTGGTAGCATAGTCCTGCAAGTATTCCAGCCTCGTCCAGTGCACCAATATAGCTTCTTTCTGTATCCCCCAACCACCATAAACTTCTTAGTTGATTATTTATTCTTTCTTCCTCCAACTATGCTTTTCATCTCTGGTACATGGACTTTTTCCATCATAGAAGGTGGTACCCGTGTTGCACACTTTTTTTTTTTTAACTGTCCCGTGTTGCACACTTGACACTCACATAATGGCGTGTTTAATTGGACATACACCTAGCAAACATATAGGTAATTCAAAATTATCATGGGCTATGCATAATTGCATATGACTCCTATTTATACATCAAATGCCTCAAGGCACCTTTGTTAAGACTTGAGACCATTTATCTTGGAAAATAGAAGAAGGCTAAGGAATATGAATATTTTGGCTTGTCTCCTTGTCCTGAAATGAAAACTAGATGGACTTGATACTTAGACCCATACCCGCACCTGAAACTGTACCCAATTCCATGTATAATAGCTGTTACCATATCAATAGAAAGTATCATTGCTGTCTGGATAAATTGTTTTCTTACTAACTGAAGTTCGGGTATGTATTTTGTTTGCTTGCACAACAGGGAACATGAGAGCTCTGGATGGTCTCCAAGGTCCTGTATATGTTGGGACTGGCTGCATGTTTCGGCGCTATGCGCTATACGGTTTTAACCCGCCACGGGCCAACGAGTACTTGGGTATTGTCGGGCAAAACAAGTCACGGGCCTCAAACATTCCAATGCAGACTGATGAGGACTCAGACACACTGCCCTTGACGTCTCATCCTGACCTTACCCTGCCCAAAAAATTTGGGAATTCAACCATGTTTGCAGAGTCTATACCCATTTGTGAGTATCAGGGACGTCCACTTGCCGATCACATTTCTGTGAAGAACGGACGACCTCCTGGTGCACTGCTCATTCCGCGCCCTCCACTTGATGCCCCCACTGTCGCTGAGGCCGTTGCCGTCATCTCCTGCTGGTACTTGCTTAACTTAGAATCCCTTTCACCATTCACATGACAGGAACTTTGCAAGACAAGTGTTAATTCAGGTTTAGGGAAAATTCTGCATGCATCTGTGTTGATGACTAGTCTACCCATTATTAGGATTGACCATGTGTTCGGTATTTTTGTTTGGTTTTGATGGGATAAAGTTCAAATCGTCTTTTCTTATCCACCATAGGGCAAAAACAGTTCTCACAAATCTGAAAAAGTGGCTTTTGGTGTTTACCCACAATGTTTTGGTGTTTAATTTTGATGCTTCGACATAGGTACGAAGACAAGACAGAATGGGGGGACCGGGTTGGCTGGATCTATGGATCGGTGACGGAAGACGTGGTCACTGGCTACCGAATGCACAACCGCGGGTGGCGGTCAGTCTACTGCATTACAAAGAGGGATGCTTTCCGTGGCACGGCACCCATCAACCTCACCGACCGACTCCACCAGGTGCTCCGTTGGGCCACAGGCTCTGTCGAGATTTTCTTCTCCCGAAACAACCCCCTCCTGGCCACCCGCCGCCTCAAGTTCCTCCAACGCATCGCCTACTTCAACGTTGGCGTTTACCCCTTCACCTCCATCTTCCTTGTAGTGTACTGCTTCCTTCCAGCCTTGTCCCTCTTCTCCGGACAATTCATCGTGCAAAGCCTTAATATCGCCTTCCTTTCGTACCTCCTCCTAATAACCGTCTGTCTTATCCTATTATCCCTTCTAGAAGTTAAATGGTCCGGTATTGCACTAGAGGAGTGGTGGCGAAATGAGCAGTTTTGGGTCATAGGTGGGAGTAGCGCCCACCTTGTTGCGGTTATCCAAGGGCTCCTAAAGGTCTTAGCCGGAATCGAGATCTCTTTCAAGTTGACAACGAAATCGACAGCTGAAGATGAAGACGACATCTATGCGGATCTGTACGTCGTGAAGTGGACGAGCCTGTTCCTGATGCCGTTGACTATAATCATGGTGAACCTCGTCGCCCTGATCATGGCGTCCGCGAGGACTATTTACAGCGTCATTCCGGAGTGGAGCAAGCTTTTTGGTGGGGCGTTTTTCAGTTTCTGGGTGCTGGCTCATATGTACCCATTTGCCAAAGGGTTGATGGGGAGGAAAGGGAAAATGCCCACCATCATCTATGTTTGGGCAGGGCTGGTTTCCATTACAGTCTCTTTGCTCTGGATATCTATCAGTCCCCCAAGTGACAATTCTACTGCTAGTGGTGGTTCTCTCTAGGGGAAAAATGAAAGAGGTGAGGAGATTGTTTTGTGACTAAATTGAAAATCTGCTTCCATGTGTATTCTGAAAAAACGCTGCGAAAGACCGGAGAGTTTCTGTTGTATGGTGCTGTAATTTGAAAGTGTAGGACATACTGATACATGTATGTATGTAATGTTAGAACAATTTTTGCGGTTTTATTTCTCGAGTCGCTGTGCCAATGCGAACCGTGGTGTTTGTAAGTTATAGAGATCAGTAGTATTTCTTGTGACATTAAGCCTTGACTGCATTTTTGTGTCTGCTGCAAACTTCATACAGTTGCTACAACTGCTGTTTGAAGTGGATGATGCCTAGGGCTATATTTGGTTTTTGGATTTGTCTAAGAAAATAAAATTTTAAAAAAATATATCTCTAAGGGAAAGAGGGTGAGTTACTACTACAATAAATTGAAGATCCAAACACACCTTCTGCTTGGTTTAGCGTCTTATTTGCTTAAAATCTGGTGTGTTTTTTTCAATTGATAGGAGAGATAGGGGAAGGGTGGTGTTACAATTCGCAACGATAAGACTCAAACCCAGGCATTTTAGCTGGTAAGGGAGTGTCACAAACACAAGGCCAACCCCTTGGTCTTGCTTAAAATCGGCAAACCAACACCGCCCACAAATTTAAAGGAATTGTCTTAATGGTCAATGCTTGCCAGTTAGGAATTTATTTCTTCTTAGATCTTTTGTTCGAAACTCTTGTGGGGCCAATCCGTACGGGATTTTGCTTCAGCTTTAAATGGACCTCTCTGAACATATTAGAATTGGTCCCTCAAAAATTAGACTGAGTGTGCGTGTTGATCTGGACACCTTAATGTATCAAAAAACACAAACACTAACAACAAACTTAAAGAGTTTGGCCTAGGTGTGTGTCAAGGCTTGAGAATTGGGTTGATGGGTTGCTCCCCCTTGTTAGGTCTCAAAGTTCCAATTTTCTTCTTTGGTGATGTCAAATCTTGTGAAGACAACTCATACGAGACTTGTCTCGACTTCAAACGGACCCTATCTATTGGAAGGTGAAATTGGTCATCCAAAAATAGTTGAGGTGTGTTGTCACGCCTTAGAAGAAAAGAAAACAATCACCAGCAAAAGGGAAGGTTGCTATAATTGGAAAAATCTAACCCCCTGAACTTTCAAATCTTCAAAAAAGAGCCGCGTGAATACTGACTGACTGACAATTTCTTCATCATACAAAAACGAGTGATTGGAGAAATTTTTGGGTGTTGGATAGGTACCACGTTACCCGACCGACGTGGTGCCTTAGCAACACATTCGGCCTGTCTCAAATTGAAACACTCTCTCACCTCTCACCTCAACACTCTTTCTCCTCTTTCTTTCTCCAAAATTCGAGTCGTCCAAAACCAAAATGAACAGTCCGGATGCACCGAGCTCGGCATTGAAAATCTTCTCCGAGCGATGCTATTGCTATCTACACAACTTAAAATACAATTCCATACACAAAATTGTGTTCGTAGTGGTTTTGATGCACATAGTCTCACATAGTCACATGCATCAAACGATTCTTGACGCAGTTGTGTTTGTAGATCTTTATTTATAAAACTCACCGATTAAAAAACAAAAACAGTATAAATTCATACTTCCCGTCCTTAAATAAATCTTCGGCGCGAAAACTCCGGTCTTTAGAAAGAAGTATTATTTTCGTTTAAAAAATTTACGACTTGACAGATCTCATTGATATGTATTGATTTGTGAAAAAAATTGATTCATTTTACGGAAAAATACATCTTTTTACCGTAAAAGTCTAAATTTGCGCATCCAACATTTATTCAGAGACGACGGAGTATACATCGCATAATTTTCAAACTTCCAATTCTTCGGCTATATTTTGACTGTAACCCAAATTTAGATCCTTCCATTACTCTCCTCTCCTCTCTCTCTCTCTCTCTGTCTCTCTCTCGCCCATCGTTTCCTTCCCCCAAATATACACACCGCAAATCCAGCTCATCTCCCTCCGATACCCTCGCTTCTCTCTCTCTCTCTCTCTCTCTCTCTCTCTCTGCATTCTTCAACGTTTAGGTTATCAGGTTTTCTTTTTCCCCTGAAGGGAAAAAAAAAAGGTTAGGAAAATGGGCCAACAATCGCTGATCTACAGCTTCGTCGCGCGAGGAACGGTGATCCTCGCCGAGTACACGGAGTTCACGGGGAATTTCACGAGCATCGCGTCGCAATGCCTCCAGAAGCTTCCGGCCACCAACAACCGCTTCACCTACAACTGCGATGGCCACACCTTCAACTACCTCGTCGAAAACGGTTTCAGTACGTAATTAAAACTTTTTTTCATTTTCGTCGTTTTTACATGGGTCGGTTTCGTGATTCGGAAACATTTGGTGCTTAGCAAGGTTTTGAAAATCCCGTACCATACCGGCTAGTACGTACCGGTATCGACCAAATCCGGGTTCCTCCACCTTTAATTTCGTCCTGCTCAAATACCGGCTTGTACTTGTCCATACCGGATGGTACCAATCAATACCGGACTACATAAAAATTATATTTTTTTCTTCTGATACCGGACGGTACCAATCAATACCATTAATAGCGATAAATCCGAAACGGTACTCCGTACCCGGTATCTCATCCGTACCGGTACACGTACCGTACAAGCAGGAAAACAGGTACTTTAGCCGGTACGGTATTCAGAACCTTGGTGCTTAGTCTACTGTTTTCATTATATGACACCGTGTGTGCGAATGGTATTAGGCGAAAGATGAAAAGAGGAAGATTTTGAATTGGGATTAATGTGTATTAAAATTTGGGTGAAAAGAGGAGAGAAGAAATTTGGGATGGCAGTTTTTTCCCTCTCGGCAGTTTCTCCAGGTGGTCAAAGGGGTAATTTGGGGAAGAAAGCCTAAAAAATGACGTTCACACTATAAAGGGCAATTTTTGAGCTTAAAAATAATGTACTTACCGGGATAATTTTTTTGCAATATGGTCTTGTTTTATAGATCTCGATGAGATCTAGTGAACGGTGCAAAAAAATTGAAATATTATTTTAGTAAATACATTATTGTTTTTAAGTTCGAAATTGCACGTAGTTTCGTGGGGGATCAACTTTATGGGACGGAAAGAGTAATAGATATTATGGGAGAAATATTTATGGATCTTTGGATTGTGAGAATGGATGGGAACAGAAAGAATGGAGAATGCTGTCACTTGTTTGGGTAAATAAAATAGGTGAAAATTGGTGAGGAAGGATGGGAAATGAAGCAAGAAGATGGGGTGTTTTTTTTTTATTTTTTATATCTCACCAGTTTGGTGAGATTTGGTGAGAAATCACAACCCATTATGTTCTCTCCCTATCAACTACCAAAGGGCCTGCCTGAAAAAAAAGATTCAATTGAAAGATATCCAATAAGGCAATAAAAAACAATGCAAGGGAAAGAACATTGGAAGTTTTCAGCTTTGTTGTTGCATATTGGTATATGTTCTGGGCTTCTGGCTTTTCCAGCTTTCTACATCAAAATGATGAGGAAAAGTAAAATGACTTGAATGTAAAGGGAACTAAGTTAAGAATAGACAAAATATTATATTGATTGTTGAATGTTGTTACTTTTACGATACACACATTTGGTTGGGATTAGGGATGTTGCGGGTAAGAAAGTTTCTCAAAAATGGTTTGTGGATGGAAGGGTTGTTCTTTTGTCAGTTTAAATGAGATGTAAAATGCATAGTCTTAGATCAGGCCTAGATAGGAATGGCATTAGTTGACTTGGATTGGAGAAAATTATTTGAAAAAGATTTTCTCATGGTATACCAAAGAAAAGGCGCAACCAGCACGCCCCCTTTTTTTTGTGAATTTTTTTGTTTCTACATGGTTCCACCTTGCAACAACTTCAAACAGGTCCCTTGAATCTCATCCTCTTGATCATAAATGATCACGAGGCCCAAAATCACCTGGACTAATAGGAATCCCAATTCATTGTGCACTGCAATCCAATCCGATAAAAAGCTGCTAGGACGTCTTATTCTGGGAGTACAATTATGTGACTGGTAGATTGTCCTTTCTTTGGTAAGGGGGTGTTGGGGTAGAGGTTCATTGTTGGTTTTGTTGTTGTTTCATCAATACTGTCATCTTAACCTATGAAGGCCCCTGTAGATCTCATTGTTAGCTTTATGATTATATTAAGTGGGCTGAGGTTGGATACCCAAAGCTCCATGAAGTAGAGGAAAGCAAATAGTTCGAACATTTTATGCTGACAGACCAATGTTGTTGTCAATGTGGAAATTGCCTAATGAATTATGAGACCAAGTCATGTGTGGATGCCTTGGGTTAGCTTTGGGTACTTATTGGATGATGTTCTCGCGGGTCACAAACTAAAGAGGTTTGTAAGGCATATAATTTGGACTTGAGCTTTGCACAGCTAAACTTTGTTATTGAGCCGACTTGCTCAAATGTCTGCTCCATTGTTCTGGTCCTTCCGGACACCAGTTGTTTGAGGTTACTTTGAGCATTGCACCTCAGGTAAGATTCTTTTAGAAGTTGCATGTTTCCATCATATTTTCTTCGTGGATGTGCAATTCCGCGAAATGTTCTAAATGAATCTATGAAGTTGTATCCTCTGTTAATTTGCAATGACTGCACTGACTATACTGATTAGTCCCTAGGAGTAAGGTATTCTATGTTAACATCTTTCTTGAATTGATCAACGATAAGAAACTTAAAACACATTTTGGATACTTTCGCGATTCAACATATGATGGCGCAACCCTTGATTGGTTGGAGCGGAAGAATCCTCTTTGGAAGCTGCGTGTCAAGTCACGTGGGAATAAATCTTTTTGGTCCAATAATTGTGCTTGGTAGACAAGTTATTTAGTTTATGGGAGTTATTTATTTTAGGATAAGATTTGTTTAGCTTGAAGATAGAGATGGGATTTTATCAATTTGTTGCTAGGTTGAGTTCATCTTTTATTTAGTTTGTTAGTCTATAAATAAGATAATTAAGGTTGTAATCATCAGACTTGGATTAATGAAAATAAGAGTTGTGTGAAGTTAGGGAGCCCTTGTGTGTTTTCTCTCTCCTCTCTAATCTCTCACTGTCCTGCATCAACATATCTCCTGGTAACTCACCAAAAGAAAGGTGTTACTATCCCTGAGGGAGAAGACAAAGGGGCAGGTGGTAGCGCTAATCTGCAGGGAATTAAGTCTATCAGTTGCAAACTTGGTATCATATGGTATAGTCATTTTAGGTCAACTGCGCAATTGTTTCTACGTCTTTTATATGCTGCAAACTTCTTGATGCTTTCTTGATGATGAAGTTGTCAGATCTGATCAGACTTTTAGTTGAGCAATCAAGAGAAAATGGTTTTATATCATTTGGGCAAATTATTTAGACTCATTGATATTTCTTGAACTTTGGCTTTTGCAGCCTACTGTGTTGTGGCGGTCGAGTCTGCTGGCAGACAAATTCCAATTGCCTTTCTGGACCGTGTTAAGGATGATTTCAACAAGAGATATGGTGGAGGGAAAGCTGCAACTGCTGTTGCCAAGAGCCTGAACAAGGAGTTTGGGTATCTTTTCTTGTCTTTCTTGAGATGTTTTGTCTGCCTCTCTTTAGAGTACTTAGACTTTTTTGTTGTTTTGTTTTACAACTATAAGGTCCAAATTAAAGGAGCACATGCATTACTGTGTGGATCATCCAGAGGAGATAAGCAAGCTTGCAAAGGTGAAGGCTCAGGTTTCCGAAGTCAAGGGAGTGATGATGGAAAACATTGAGAAGGTAAGAAGGCTTTGCTCGGGGTTTTCTCTGAAATACAAATTTATGAGGCATAGGGGCCACCTTTCTAGATCAAGAGTATATTTACTACCTTTAGTAATGCTTTTTCTTGCAGACATTCTATATAGCTGCATTATGGTATTTTATACTGTATTAATAGTTAGACCACATATGAGCTTGTAACTGCATCTAGTACTAGAACTAGACTGATCTAAAGTTTTTCATCAAAATATTAAAATGTGGAATTACTATCCAACTTAGTTAACTTTTGAAACTTTGTGAAAAGTGAGCGAGTTGTGAACTTAAGTCGACAATTCAATCTATACTTTCCAGTTAAGGAGTGAGGACTACATTGTTACAACTTACAAATACATCTATATCTAAGTTTCTTAGCTATGAAGGTTGTAATATAAATGCGAAACGACTGAAATGTTTAATTTGTCTAAATTAAATTTGTGTGTTGTGCAGGTTCTTGACCGTGGAGAGAAGATTGAGTTGCTGGTAGATAAAACGGAGAACCTTCGTTCTCAGGTCAGTCCTAGCGAATTGTATATCTTGTGGTTGACTGTTAAGGATCTTTACCTATTCGAATTGCTATCAGTTGTTGTTCTCTTGAGTTGCATTTTGTGAATTTTATTGTGCTTTTTATCAAGGGCTGATGCAACTGTGGAGGTGTTTCTAGTAACGTTCAATGATGTAGTCATCATTTTGTTGGTGTATTCAAATTGACTTCCTAACCATCACTTCCGTATCATTCAGAAAAGCTTTTTATTCTGTAGTCCGATAATTTGCACCAAACACTGAACATACCAACTCTACCTGCTGCCCCCAGCCCCAGTTTTCAGTTGCTTGTGGTAAATTAACTGTACTATTAACCACCAAAATGTTAATGCGATTGAACACACGTTCTCCATTTTTCCTTCCCTTCTACCCGCGCCTCTCAAGTTCCCATTCCTCTTCTTTTGTTTCAATTCCAAACTGCATTTGCGGTAGAAGGCATATGATAATTGATACTCTTATGTGTATTTATGTCTTGATCGATTGATCCCAAGATGGATTAATAAAAATAATTACTCTTCTGCTGATTGCATTTCAGGCACAAGACTTTAGGCAACAGGGCACTCAGATAAAGAGGAAGATGTGGCTCCAGAATATGAAGATAAAATTGATTGTTTTGGGCATCATAATCGCGCTGATTCTCATCCTCGTTATGTCTCTGTGCGGAGGCTTCAAATGTACTTGATTTGTTGACTTGATTCTCATCATCGTTACACCTCTTTCGGCCAGCCTTTTCTAGGGCTCATAATTGGAGTTAGATTGTATATGGGATATATTGCTGGATTTCGTATATTGATGAAGGAAAATCTCTGTGCACGAGGCTTTGCTTTGTATATATCATGGCACATTTGTTTAGCATGTAATGGAGGATTACTATTGATGATACCAACATTGATGACCTTTTATTTTGGTACTTAAGTTTTAGCAGTCATTATCTAGTGCTTTCTTCTATATGTAATTTCTAGCACGGATCTATTACGTACATATAATTGGTGTGTACTGTTTGTCTGTATTAGGTGTGATGTACTAAAGTAAATGTCTTTCCTTTTAAGAAGGGGTGAGTTGTATGTACGTTTGTATTGAAGTATCGTAGTCCTGCAACTATGGTACCTCTTGTATTGTCGTATGTATATAGGTTTAAGTGTGGACTTTAAGTCTGTAGGTACAGTAGCATGGCAGGTGAACCAATTATATGCAATATTATTCAGTGATGTAAGCTATGATGCAAGCCACTCCGCCTTACGCCTATAAAAAGAAAGACATTTACTTTGGTACATCACACCTAATACAGACAAACAGTACACACCATCCCATGGAAGTATGTGTTCCCTCTTTTCCAATGCAGACTTGAATTTAAACCTTGTTTTAGTTACAAAAACACTAGTGTAGCTGCAAGTGCACCGGGAGAGATCGTTATTGTCGGGAGAATATTTACTTCTCCCAACAACTCTCTGTTGCAAAAATCACCGGGCGGTTTTTCTGTGATTGATCATCTCGTTATATTCCATGTCATAACTTCTTCAAGGTGGTTCTTAGATCATCAACTTATAAAGAGAATACCATCAACAGGAAAAGAATGACGTAAAAGTTAAAAAGAAAGTAAGCCTTTTCACTTAAATCTTTTCCTTTTCCTGTATAAATTTACTTTAGCCATTGCTTAAAATATCAAAAAAAATTTAAACTTCTTGGCAAAGTAAACCAATAAAATTCACCAATATGGATCCTCTCATGTGAGGCCCCTCATGCGATGTGCCTCTCCCAATGTTGGGCCCTTGAAGACGGTTGTCCATACCTTGATGGCAATCCCTGCTCAAAGCCCTTGATGACCCAGCGCAAGGACCGCTTCATCGATGACACTTCCCTGCTCAAAGACCTCCTCCCGGGCAAAACAGACATTGTTCTTACGTTTGGAGATCATGTTTCCGCAAATTTGAAAACGGTTGTCGGTACCTTGATGACCCTAGCGACAAAGAACCGTTCCATCGATGGCAGTTCTTGTCATTAGGGCCATCAAGGTACCGACAACCGTCCTCAAATTTACGGAACCATGCCTCTCCAAACGTAAGAACAATGTCCATTTCACCCGGGTGGAGGGATTTGAGCAGGGAAGTGTCATCAAGGAAGCGGTTCATCGAGGTTCTTGAGGGCTTCAAGCAGGGAAGTGTCATCGAGGGACCGACAACCGTTTCCGAATCGGCGGAAACAGGCCTTTCCCAATGTTGGCCCATTGAGCAGATGGTTGAGTGCCCTTACAGGTTCAACGAAAAGAAAGCTAATGTTTAGGAGAAGATGACAGAGACAAAAGTCTGAAAGTACCCAGGCTGGTGTCCCTAATACCATAATAGAATGAAACAGAGAAGGGAGAAAATGTGTATTCAATTTGACACTGAAACTATACATGAGTCCTTTATATATACAAGGGGAGAGAGCCTAATTATGGGAATGAAATAATATTAATTACAATACAATCAAACCGTAATCACGAAAAATCATAAACAAAATCCTAATAATATCATTCTTTCCAGAGGAATGATTGTATTTTGATTGCATTTAAATTATAGTACAATATATATATCTCTCCCTCTACCTCTTTGTATTCAGAAATCCTAGGGTCCCGTGAACTGCTGAGCCAAGCTTGATCCCCTTTTGTTTTGCTTCGCATTATACACACAGCTGACTTCTCTTTAAAAAAAGAAGAAGAAGAATCTTCCACATTTAGAATATTAGCCGACTCTTACAGCCTCATGAACCTCACAAACAGAAAAGGAATGAATCTATTGGAGATGAAAAAGAGAATTGGGGACGGCCTTAACTGAACTGAAGAATTTATAATCGATTATGTATGATTCTGACTATGCAACACCACAAATTCTACATTACAAGGTACAGAGAGCATGATTGTAGCAAAACCCATTTCATTTCCCTATGAGAATCAGTGCCAAATTCGGCACTAAAGATTGACTTTGTCATTTGTTGGCAGCAATTTGGCCCACTGGTGGATATAGATTTTGCCAAAGTACCTGTCAGATTATGGCCTTGGCAGCTGATAAAGCAAGCGCGTGGACTTGCTCTTAGACCTTCAGTTTTGTTGATTGTTTTTGCTAACTCCAAACAACACTAGTAACAATAACAAAACAGTTCAAACAACGTCAGTATATCCGATTGAAGTAGAAATGTAGAATTCTTCCACGTTTGAGAAAGATGAATAGAAGGGTCAGATTGAACTACTGTACAGTGTAATTCACAGAAACTGTCTAGGCTGACCTAAACATTGCAAAATCACAAAATTGAACGAAGAAAAAGCAGTTCCAGGAAAAAGATGATCTGACCACCCTCCGATTACAAATAAAATCAGAACGAACAAGTGGATTGGGAAGAACGTAATAGAAGATGCTGCCTTATATTAGCCCACAATCTAAATGCAACAACCACCTAATATAAGGCAAGGCAAAATGCAAGTTCCAAACCAAATTTTAATGCAGGAGTTTTATGTTAATCCAATCTTTTTAGCTGCTAAGCAAATCCAGGTGAGAAATTGAGAAAAATAAACCAACCTAAAAATCAGAAACAGACTATTGTCGGTGAAGAAAGCTAAAAAATGATTGACGGCAGACTAGTCCAAACTAAACAGCTAATGAGATACGGTATGGACACAGCCTGCTTGAGAGAGAGAGAGAGAGAGAGAGAGAGAGAGGGGTAAATAAAGGATCCTTAACACATAGATCACAATTGAACAAAGTGCACTCGCCAAGAAAAGAAAAGAAAAAGGGGCACTATTTACCAAATCATTGAAAGAGAGTCTTGCCCAAAACCAGCTCAACTCCCCAGTGTTCTAAATGGCGGCCGCCCAAGCCGCCTAGGCACCGCCTAGGCGCTTGGAGGTACCCTGCCGCCACGCCAATAGCCCTTGGCGTTTGATTTGGCACCTAGGGAGTTTGGCGGTGTTTGGCGGCCGCCTAGGCAGCCTTGGCGGTCTTGGTGGGCCTTGGCGGCGGCGTCGGCGTCTTTGGAGGCCTTTGGCAGCCTAAAAATATATATATAAAAATAATAATACGAGGGAGGTGAGCGAAGCCCTGCTGCTTATTGTCTTATCAAACTTATTTGCTAGTTGCTACTACTTAATTTCATTTGGGTTTGTACTTTGAAGTTTGAACTTGCATTATGGATACATGGAATATAGTTTGATTGGATAATGGTTTGTTAAAAAAAATAAAAAATAAAAAAATCTGCCGAATTGCTTGGCGGCGCCTAGGCGGCTTGGCGCTTGGAGGTGGGTCTCCGCCCTACTACCGCCAAGCGCCATTTAGAACATAGCTATTGCCGTCCTAAAGCAACCAACTATAACTATTTGGCGACATGCATGAGACCTACAAGACTTGCATAGTAACTTGGGTGAAGTCAATAATCTACAATTTCTTGGGTAAATAAATATATTTGGGTCCATATGTATATACAAGGAAAGGAACAGTCCATATTGTACAATTGACCCAGGCAACATGAAAGTACCTCAACAAGTTTTAGAAAGTGAGAATAGTATAAGTTTTTGTTCTGTCAGCAGGTTCACAGAAGCTACCTCAAGATTAGGAGTAACTAAAACCCCAAAACAAATTAGAAACCTGGAGAACTTATACCAAAAAGTTTCCGGGCCGATTTGAATAAGTTGAATTCAGGTTTTGGCCCTTTGGCACATCGAAAAACTGACATTCTTATGACTCTTATCTGCCTTCTGCCAGTATATGACATCTGCAAGCTCTAATAAATGTATAATACATAATGGGAAAATCCAGTCCCCAAACATGCGTAATATTGAGGAACAGCACGCTTACAAGCGTAAGTGACCAACCAGTAATGGACAATGACAGACCAATGTGGGATTAAGTTAAGTAGGAGGTGTAAACTGTATTTAACCCTTTTCAAAATATAAGCCTCACATAAAATATTTTAACTTTCACAAAGACACATAAAACTAAAATATTGAAGTAATTAATTACTCATACACATATGTGGCCATACATGTAAATTTCAGGCCATTTGTGTTTTCACCTGAAAAGATTTTCATGTAATTAGTGATATGTTTCAGAATGTATCTTTTTGAGCGGGAGGATCATTATTTAACCACTTAAGATAAGATTTACCAATAGAAAAGACCTTCTAGTGGAAAATAGTTTATCATCTATATGAATAACCGACACAACAAGAATTTGACCTAGCTAACTTATAGTTTAACGTCAAGCAAAATTACCGGCAAAAGACAAATGTCAATGGAAGATGTCAATGGTCAAGGTGAAACTTGCTCCTAAAGTTGAAAACATAGAACCTCATAAATCCTTCCATGTCACTTGCACAAGCATCCATAATCTGACAACTTCAAATCATTCACTTAAAGTTTGGGACACAGCCTTACTATCCTCCCTTGGCACAAGACTCTGGATCATTTTTAAAAGTTCGCTATCCTCACCCTCAGCCGGAAGTAAATCTACTAATATGGACATGGTAGATGCATCTGGTGAGAATTTCCTGTTGATTATTTCTTGTAGAAGGATCTTAACCTTATGTATGTCTCCCTTCTTTAGGAATGCCCGAACAACAATATTGTAAGTAACATTATTTGGTGGACAGCCGTCTTTCTCCATTTGCAAAAGTAACTCCTCAGCTTCATCTACCAAGGCCATCTTACAAAGTCCACTAATCATTATAGTGTACATCTTAACATTGGGTTTCAAACCGTTGGCTAAAACGGTACTAAAAAGTTTTCGAGCATCTTCAATCTTCCCCGCTTCGCACATGCCATTAATTATGATACTATAAATAACAATATCAGGAACTATTCCATGATCTTGCATTGACCAAAACACCTCTACTGCCTTGCCAATTTTTTGGTTCTTAAAGAATCCATCTAACAAGATTGAGTAAGTTAAAATGTCAGGATTTTGACCGCTACACATCATCTCATGAAATATATGATCTGCTGCATCACATCTCCCTGCGTGTAACAGCCCCTTTAACAAAGTGTTGTAAGTACCAGTAGCAGGTTTTAACCCTTTACGAGGCATTTCTCTGAAGAGATCCATGGCCTTGTCTATATTCATCTTATTGCAGAAACCATTGATTAGAATATTATAGCTACGGATATCAGGCTCAAGGCCCTTATCAACTAGGGAGTTCAACACTTCTTTTGCTTTCTTTATTTGGCCTTGCAAACAATATCCGTCCATCAGTGCATTATAAGTGACAACATTGGGTTTCACACCTCTTCGAATCATGATCTGGAGTATGCCCTCCGCTTCTTCAGTCCTTCCCTCCTTGCAAAGTGCATCTATCAACATATTGAAGGTCACAACATCAGGGAAAATGTTTTGCTCCGTCATGTCACTCAATATATTTGCGACATCCTTCCCTCGACCTGATTTGCATAAGCCATCAACGAAAGAGTTGTAGGTCACCACATTAGGCATAATATCATAGCCTCTCATCTCCGATAAGAGCCGGAAAGCATCATCGAAATTCCCGTCCTTACTAAGGTTGTCGATGATTGTGTTATACATCACAACAGTGAGCCTATATTTCCATTTCTGCATACTCCTCAGCAAACATATAGCCATTGTAGTGTCTCCTACTTTACAAAGCCCCTTTATGATCGTCCCATAGGTGATTTCATCAGGTTCGATGTCTCCATATTTTATCAACCTTCTGAACAAATTCACAGCCTCAGAAGTCTTAACTTCTAAAACATACCCGTTTATCAGAGTGGTGAAGGTAGCCACATTTGGAGTATAACCGCATTTGAAGAAGATACCCAAGATAGCAAATCCAAAATCCAATCGATTCAAGCGGCAACAACAATTGATCAAAATATTCAGTGTATATTCGTCAATTGGAATGCCCAACTCGTGGATTTCTTTAAACAGAGAAAAGACGGATGAATATTCCTTCATCTTGGCAACAGCAGTTAACAGCTGATTAAAATGGATCACTGAAGGCAGAGGTCGAAATCGGGCCATTTGACGGAACAAACAAAGAGCATGGTCGAGCTTGTGAAAACCCGTTTTAGATTTCTCCAGCAACAACTTCTGCAGTTGCTTCCGGTTCGTGATTGCAATGTCATCAGTGGGATTAGGGTTCGTTGAAAATTGAGTAGTATGAAACAAGAGCATATGATGATGGACAAACGGGTTACCTTTTCCATAGTTACGTGCTGTCGTTGTTGGACTGAAAATCAAAGCAACACCAGCGATTCTTCTTGTTCTCATCTTGATTGAAAAGAGGTTTCTTTTTTCCGCAACAAGAAGCCTCTATCGTTTGATTGATCCAAACCAGACCAAAAAATAAAAAAAAATGACCTCTCCGTCATCCAAATTCCAACACCGCCGAGCCGCTGATGACTTCATCCAGTCCACATAACGTCATTGACGACAACGATGTGAGTTAATTTACAATCCCTCTTTTTTTTCTTTTTTTTTACATATCTATTTATCTATTCTCTCTCATACCCTACTCATCGACGTCGCCTGCCAATCCACTAAGCGTCCCATCTTCTTCTACCGAGAGTGGTTCTACCATCACATCCATTTACACACTCATCACATCCATTTACACATCCACATGCATATTCACATTCATAACAAGGGTGGAGTCCACACACACGAAACATCAACGTGTCACACCCCAATCACACCTCACATGTACAAGAGAGGGGTGTGGCTGAGATGTAACAAATTAACGTGTCTCCTGCATCTTTGGCCGGGGAACCTGAATTTACCCAGGTTTTATTCACTACTATGCATTTACGGAGTAATTTTCCTTTTTTTCCCTGTAGTGATTTTAGGTTTTTTTTTATTTGTTTGAAAAGGGTTATAGTTTTTTGGGGTTTTGGGTAATTTATTGAAAATGTGACATACCGACGCACAATATTCACGACGAGCGATTGAACAATTATATGAACGTGTTACAATGGCAGTACACTACATCAATCAGGTGAGATCCACAACAACTAAGGGTGCATTTCTGTTATACTTTTTTCGCTTCAAGTTGAAATTGTTTTTGCTAAATAGCATTTTAGTTTATGTATATGAGGGGAACGATCACATGTCTCAAAATCCGTAAAAACTAGGGCTATTTAGACTATTACTTTAGTGGAAACATTCCCTAAAGCAAACCCAATATGGAACAATTGAAGAATATCGTCATATGGGGTAGGAATGAACTGATAACATATACGGGAGACAGTTGATAATCACTTAGTATTATTGTCTTTGGCAAGATTTGACTGGAGAGCGTACAAGAGGCCCAACTAGGCTGGCCATAGTTGGTTTACTGAACATATTGAACTGTTGACTCCTTTTAATGGCTCTTCATGTGGCATATTGAGTTAGTGTATTTACCAGTCTATATATGCATATAAATAAAATTTTGGGCTAATTTTTGGTTCACGGCTTGCGATGCAAATATGATTTCTTTTCTTTCATTTTCTGCCAGCGAATGTTCCTCTTCGCGCTCTTATTGCTCCTGTTGTAATGTGTAACTATTTTGGATGCTTTCCAAAACGTATTCAACGTTCTACAACACTTTCGTAGGATTTTCTCAATTTCTCTTATGTATACCTTTGTTTTTATTCTATTGGCATCCGTTCTCATTTCTCACATAATTGGTGCATAAATTAGGGATTGTTGGCATAATTCTTCTTTTCGTGGTTCATATGTATAACAAGGGAGCTGATCAGTATATTTTTCATAAATTAGGGATTGTCTGCTTTCAAAATTCAAAATCAAACCCCTCTCTCTCTCTCTCTCTCTCTCTCTCTCTCTCTCTCTCACACATTTGTAGGAGATGTGTTTAAGGCTTTTGCACTCTAAGGTCAATCTCTCTCACGGTGAAGTAAAATATGAAGCACGGTCCCGATTTTTACAAATCTATTTTCCCCATTTCGCCGTAGGATTCCAGAGAAGGAGAAGTAGGATACATAAAGGTTAATTGATTTTTTATGGTCAAATGGCAGGTGTTCTTTATGTAGTACACATTTTGCATGGCAATGGACCACCGGCTTATTATTTAGTAGCAATCTTTCCATTTAAAAGTTTTTTTTTTAGGAAGGGTAATTTCACCTACCAAACTCACCTAGGCAATTGCTGACTAGGGAAAGGTAGAGTGAACCCTTTAAACACACACACACAAACCCAAAGTAGGATTCTCTCTCTTCTATGCACCTCTTCATTTCAAATTTCTATCGCTTGCCCCCACGAGCCCCACCACATGTTGCCGCTACACAACCGTTGCCTCCACCAATTCATATGT
This sequence comes from Rhododendron vialii, assembly GCF_030253575.1. Lineage (NCBI taxonomy): Eukaryota > Viridiplantae > Streptophyta > Magnoliopsida > Ericales > Ericaceae > Rhododendron > Rhododendron vialii. The sequence continues at coordinate 6,757,988 of NC_080558.1, read as the reverse complement.
AGGTGACTAGGTGTTATTTTTGTTCACGATCTATTTCTCGGAGGAATACCCGATGAAATACGTGGCTGAGCTTCAGTATTGTCGGTTCTGAGGTATCTATTTCAATCTTCTTCTCAGGCGCCAGGACTTCATATCTTAAGCGATGAGATTGTTTTTTTAAACTTTTTTATTCTCTGTTTTTGTTTCCAGACCATGGCTTCTCATCCGCCTAATCCGACCAAGCCGAACCATCTAACCAGCAAACCAAATCGATTAAACCATGAAACACTCACGGATGGATGCGAATGGAGAAAACAACATATTACGGATGGGAACCGAACCGATCCGCCCAAAATCGAACCGTCGATAACCCTAATGAGAGTTGTGTTTGTGGAAGACCATATTACGTTCGACGTTGTGTTTCTGGACAAACGTTCCTAGGATACTCTTAGTATTGTTCTCTTTTTTATATTTTGGCCCTTTTTTTTTGGATAAAACTGTTATCCAAAAGTTTCAATCGGGAATCCAGAATACAAATTCTATTACATTTACACAAGAACTGAATTACAATATAATGAAATTACAAAACCGAAATGAGAACCGAAATACTGAATATGGATTTGTGAACCGAAACCCGTGTTGCACACGGTGTCCTTAAAAAAGATTCACCGCCTACCGGAGGGTGTTGAGGTTACTCGGCGTCTGTCTCCCAGGATTGATCCGACTCGAACCACGAACGTCGAAACACCACAGAAGAACGTCTTGGCGAACTAACTCAGCGTCTGTCTCTCTCTCACACTATATCAGAATGCTAGTGTATTCTTGGGTGAATTGGTGTAGAACTACGCTGTGAAATGCTCCTTTTATAGGCAGAGCTTGACCCTAATAATTCTGTCAGCCTTCAATACGTGGAGTAAATGGCAGAATGAATGGGGGAAAAACCCCCCACAATGAATAGAGGTAACCCCCACCATGAATATGGGAAAGTAAAGGCCCCCCAATCCATTCAAATTTCCAACAGTCCTCCACATGAATGGACTTGGGACCAGACCTAATGCAGACGATGGAGAGAGAGCACAACGGATAATTCTTGCATAGGATAGGTAGCTTTTGGCCTTGAACCTTCCCTCGTAAAAGCCCATCGGATTTATTGGCTGACCAGTGAACGTGCTGTCTTGAACTGTTCTGCTGTTGGTGTAAACCGAGTCAATAGACTTCACACAGGAGCTTCTCCTAACGCAGTTTAATTCTCACTATTGGGTTCATTTTGGCCATGACACCCCTTCCTGGTTCTGCAAGTATTCTCTCGAGAATTTTGCCTTCCAAATTCTCATAGAAGCGGCCCCACTTCATACTCACATAGGTGACTTTCTTATAAAGGGTATCCTGCTATACCCTGCCTAGCATTCCAGTGCATAAGAGTCATTAAAAGCCAATGCTTAACCTATTTCCATTTGCAGGTATCACTATTCATACCATAGGAATGGGTAGGAGAGCATATCTCCTCAGTGATCATTCTCTGTTACTCGCAAGTAGGTTGTCCCATTGAATCTAGATCTTGGGATCTCCAGTCAGCTAGGATAGGTTTTCCTTCACGGTAACTTGAGCGTAATAGGCGTTAGCCCCATTCCCCTTGATGCATTATTTACCAGCTCTCGGTTTAACCCTTTGGTTAACGAATCCGCAATATTGTCCTTTGACCTCACATAGTCAAGAATGACAATTCCACTAGAGAGCATTTGCTTAATGGTATTATGTCTACGTCGTATATGCCTAAACTTACCATTATACATGGTACTCCGTGCCCTTCCAATAGCCGCTTGACTATCGCAATGAATGCATACTGCAGGCATAGGTTTTGGCCATCTTGAAATATCCTCTACAAAATGGCGTAGCCATTCTGCCTCTTCAGTTGCTTTATCTAAAGCAATGAATTCTGATTCCATTGTTGAACGTGCAATGCACGTCTGTTTCGAAGATTTCCAAGAGATTGCTGCACCACCAAGTGTAAAGACATATCCACTCGTGGATTTTGAGTCTTTCATGTCTGATATCCAATTTGCGTCAGTGTACCCTTCTAGTACTGCTGGATATTTGAAATAGTGCAATCCCAGATCACGAGTATATCTCAAATAGCGAAGCACTCTAACTATCGCCTTCCAGTGATCAAACCCTGGATTACTCGTGTATCTACTCAATCGACTCACCGAGTATGCTATATCAGGCCTTGCACAACTCATTAAGTACATGAGACTCCCGATTATCCGAGAATACTCCAATTGAGACACACCTTCCCCCACATTCTTGGATAAATGGAGGCTTAAATCCACAGGGGTACGTGCTATCTCTGTACCAGACTTGTCAAACCTCTCAAGAATCTTATCAACGTAATGAGACTAAGACAAGGCAAGTCCATCAGATGTTCTGGTGATCTTGACCCCCTGGATTACATCTGCAAGGCCCATATCTTTCATGTCGAATTTAGAATTTAGCATGTTCTTGGTAGACGTGATCATCTTATCATTACTACCTACAACGAGCATGTCATCAACATATAGACATAAAATCACGTAGCCATCGGCTGTGTCTTTGACATATACACACTTGTCACATTCGTTGATTTTGAAACCACTTAACAACATAGCATTGTCAAATTTTTCATGCCATTGTTTTGGTGCTTGCTTTAGACCATACAGAGATCTAACAAGTTTACAGACCTTTCCCTCTTGTCCTGGTGTAGAAAAACCCTCAGGTTGTTCCATGTAGATTTCCTCATCTAAGTCACCATTCAAAAAGGTTGTCTTGACATTCATCTGATGTATCTCAAGATTTCACAATGCAGCGATCGCAATGATCATCCGGATGGACGTTATCCTGGACACAGGTGAGTAAGTATCAAAGTAATCTAGGCCTTCCTTTTGTCTATATCATTTGATAACAAGCCTAGCTTTGTACTTATCTATTGACCCATCCGCCTTCATTTTTCTCTTGAAAATCCATTTGTAGCCCAAGGGCTTACTGCCTGGTGGTAGATCCACCAGTTCCCAAGTATGATTTTGCAGAATGGAGTCAATCTCACTTTTGATAGCCTCTTTCCATAAAGGACCTTCAGGAGAGCTAACCGCTTCTTTGAATGTCCGAGGCTCGCTTTCTAAAAGATAAGTTAGAAAGTCTGGACCAAAAGAAGTAGAAGTTCTAGCCCTCTTGCTACGTCTTGGCTCAAAATCAACTTCTTCTTCTTGGTCACAACTACTCTCACCAGTAGTTCTCAAAGTCCGCTTTGTCGAACTTGACTCTCCAATGGATCTATAAGGAAATATGTGCTCAAAGAATGTCGCATTCCTAGATTCCATGAGAGTATTCTTGTGAATATCGGATATGTTTGATTCATAAACAAGAAACCGATATGCACTACTGCCTTCTGCATAACCGATGAACACACAATCCACGGTTTTCGGGCCTATCTTTTCCTTCTTCGGAAGAGGTACGGCCACCTTTGCAAGGCACCCCCACATTCGTAGATAATTGTAGGTAGGCTTCCTACCTTTGAACAATTCATAAGGGGTTTTGTCCATTTTCTTGCGAGGAATTTTGTTAAGGATATAATTAGCAGTGAGAATTGCATCTCCCCACATGTTCTGAGGCAACCCAGAACTGATCAACATAGCGTTCATCATATCCTTCAAAGTCCGATTCTTGTGTTCAGCAATTCCATTGGACTGAGGTGAGTATGGTGCAGTGGTTTGGTAAATGATTCCGTGTTGGGCACAGAATCCACCATACGGTGATTCATACTCACCACCTCGATCACTTCTCAACATTTTAATCTTTCTATTAAGTTGAGTTTCAACTTCATTCTTGTAAAGAACAAACTTGTCCAGGGCTTCATCCTTGCTTTTCAGCAAGTACACATAGCAAAACTTAGTGCTATCGTCAATAAAAGTAATAAAGTACTTATTACCGGCCCATGGTTGGACATATTTCAAATCACACACATCTGTGTGGATTAGGTCTAATGGTGTTGTGCTTCTCTCTACTGGTTTGAAAGAAGATCTTGGCATTTTTGCCTCAACACATGTTTCACATCTGTGTTTGTTATTAATTTGAAAAGCTGGAATATGGTCCATGTTAATTAATTTACGCAATGAATTATAATTAACATGACCTAGTCTACCATGCCACAAAAAGGAAGACTCAAGCACATAAGCAACAGAGGATTTCTTTTTATTGATAGTAGGGATAACAGTCATTACATTTATCTTAAAGAGACCATCGGTCATGTAACCTTTCCCTACATACATTCTAGCTTTAGTCAGAGTGACCCTATCTACCTCAAAAACCAGACGAAAGCCGTGCTTGCTCAGCAGAGAACCAGACACCAAATTCTTGCGAATATCTGGCACAAACAGCACATTATTCAGAGTCAACTCTTTTCCCGAAGTCATCTTCAGGACCACTTTCCCCTGCCCCGCAACATCCGAGGTAGTTGAATTCCCCATAAACAACTTCTCACCGTTAGCAACCGGCTCGAAGGTAGTGAACAACTGTCTGTCACAACAGATATGACGTGTAGCCCCAGTGTCTACCCACCATTCTTGCGGGTTTGAACCAATCATGTTCACTTCAGATACCATAGCCGAGAGGTTGATATCGGCCACTGCAGCCTCCACCTCAGCCAAATGCGCTTGAGCGCGAGGGTTAAGCGGCTTCAAACATTCTGAAGCTTTGTGCCCGAATTTGTTGCAGTTGAAGCAAGTACTCGGAAATTTCTCTCTCTGTTTCTTGGCAACACCACCTCTCGGTCCCAGATTGACATTCTTGTCCTTCGGTTTGCCAGCTTGCTTATCAGATCGCTTGTCAGAACGCTTGTCAGAACGCCTGTCATTCTGATTTTTCCTCACACCGGAAGATTGACCATGCTCCATGACATTTGCCTTGGCCATGTAGGAGGCCTTTGCACTCCTATCCATTCCCCGATTCTCCTCTTCAATCCGGAGCTTGATGAAAAGAGCCTCCAAGGTCATCTCCTTATTCTTGAACATGAGATAGCTCTTGAATTCTTTCCATGCTGGGGGTAGCTTGTGGATGACTGCAGCCACCTGGAATGCTTCACTCAGAATCATCCCTTCAATCCTGATCTCATTGACCAGGAGCTGCAGCTCTTGGACTTGGACTGCCATAAACTTGGAGTCTACCATCATATAGTCAAGGAACCGGCCCACAACAAACTTTTTGGACCCGGTACCCTCGATCTTGTATTTCCTGTCTAAGGAATCCCACAACTCCTTCGCAGACGGAGCCTCGCCATACACAGAATACAGCGAATCATCTAGAGCATTCAGAATATAATTCTTGCACATGTAGTCATGCTCTTTCCATTTGGCCACATCAATTCGCTTCTGAGTGTCAGGATCTTCCTCAGCAATAACAGGTGCTTCCTCGATAAACCACTTAGCCAAGTTCAAGGTGGTGAGATAGAACAACATCTTCTGTTGCCACCTTTTGAAGTCCACCCCAACAAATTTGCTCGGCCTCTCCACGTGAGACATTGGAACAGTGGGAATCCCAGGAATAGGAGCATGAGTTGGAATAGCACCACCATTATTTCCATTGCCACTGACCCCACCAGTCTCTTTGTCTTTGCCAGTGAAAGTTGTTTTCCCTTGCACTGTTGTCATGTTTTTCCTAAAATTTGGAACAACACATAAGAGAACAAATCTCAATATCAAAATGACAAGCTATACATGTATAGATTAGCAATCTATTAAACAAGCTAAGTCTAACATCCCCATAATACCATGTAACCAGGGGGTCCTGGGGGCAGCGCCCCCGGGGCGGGAGTCTGAGGGCTGGCCTTCAGCGGGGATCGACCAAGGTAAACGGTATACACAATCTACTACTAATAAGACTGTGGCCATCCGACTCCCCCTTCTGCTAAACAGCGTAATTTGGGTATTGGCTTATACCACATAGGCCGTGTACCAAGGCTGAGTGAATCACGCCTACCACTGGTTTAATCACTTCAGGCAAGGCACACTAGGCCGCATGCCACCTCTGGCCATGCCAAGTACCCAAATTGCATCCGCCAAGCAGATCATCATAGTGGGATCAAGGCCAGGCGATGTCCAGGCATAAGCCAAGTAAATCACCCCAGAGGCCATCCAAAAATTGATCCAAGGCCAAGCCGCGCACGACTGCCTTAGGCCGTAGCCTTACTGTTCCAAGCCGCGCACGACTGCCTTAGGCCGTAGCCTTACTGTTTATCTCATCACCGAACAGTGGCCATGTCGCGCACGACAGGCCATGGCCGAAGCCAAACATGTTTTGCAAATGATCTCTTTGAACATCGAGCAATCTGCCAGATTACTTCATAAACGCAGACACCAGTGGGGTTAATCCATCAAGGAAACTAATCTGTCACCAAACTGTTCTTGCAACCCAAATGTTAGTCCCAAATAGAATACGTTTTCTGGAAATCCGATTGTCGATCAAAACAATCAAAATCTGTTTTAAGCTTGTTATCCAAAAGTTTCAATCGGGAATCCAGAATACAAATTCTATTATATTTACACAAGAACTGAATTACAATATAATGAAATTACAAAACCGAAATGAGAACCGAAATACTAAATATGGATTTGTGAACCGAAACCCGTGTTGCACACGGTGTCCTTAAAACAGATTCACCGCCTACCGGAGGGTGTTGAGGTTACTCGGCGTCTGTCTCCCAGGATTGATCCGGCTCGGACCACGAACGTCGGAACACAACCGAAGAACGTCTTGGCGAACTAACTCAGCGTCTGTCTCTCTCTCACACTATATCAGAATGCTAGTGAATTCTTGGGTGAATTGGTGTAGAACTATGCTGTGAAATGCTCCTTTTATAGGCAAAGCTTGACCCTAATAATTCTGCCAGCCTTCAATACGTGGAGTAAATGGCAGAATGAATGGGGGAAAAAACCCCACAATGAATAGAGGTAACCCCCACCATGAATATGGGGAAGTAAAGGCCCCCCAATCCATTCAAATTTCCAACAAAAACATGTTTTTCTATGTTTTTTTGTATCTCTACTTTAGACACGCATTTTCAATGTTATGTATCGTTCTTTATTTGTCAATTCAAGTTAAACAGGTCAATAAATATGTTTGGGTTATTGTTTTCCGCAAAGTTGAATTCATTGGGCCTGTTTATATACTGGGTTCAATATCCAATATTTATTTGTGTGTGTTATTGTTCGAACCGTGCCTCATGGGCATGCACTAGTCCTCTTTCAAATATATAGATATTTGATACAATAATATATTTGAATTTCGAGTGTCGGGAAACTATTGGTTCATGAGTTCAATTCACTGCATAGAAGAGAACTTGAAAGTCGATGTATCTTGGGGGAGGAGTATCATTCAACCCTGTAGAAGAGAGGGTATATTGTTCTTTAGGAGGGCGCTATCACGTGTCTCGACTAACCCACGGGCTATTCTATACCTTTCTCTATTTATTTGATTCTGTAAATTTGATTGATGAATATTATTTATATTTATTATTCTATTAGAAAATTCCTATTGCATATGTTTTCTTCTCCAACAGTAAACCCACCAAACCCTAGCTGTTCTGTTTATTCTACATCACACACCACATCATCTTATGCTAGTTGTTAACAAAAAGTATAGAAAAGATAATCAAGATATAAACTCCAACAAAAATTGCTAGTTCTTAACAAAAAGTATAGAAGAGATAATCAAGATATAAACTCCAAACAAAAATTGCAAACATTAATGGAGGAATCTCCTAAAAGCAACAATAATTAATACTGCGTCAATTAACATCCCAATAAAGTGATGTGCCGAGTGTGGTGTGGGTGTGGGTGTGGGTGTTGTGTGTAATGGGAACAAAAGGAGTACAAAGGAAAAGACAAGAAGAAAAAGGGGAAGCAATGGGGATGGAGAATGTTACGTATAAAGAAAATTTATTTTAAAAGTACTTTGAAAATAGCAATCAATGGTTGAGAATCACTTTGATGATTGGGTCACACACATCAAAGTGAATTTCAACCATTGATTGCTATTTTCGGGGTACTTTCGGGATAAATTTTCTTTGTTCCTGGCATTTCTGGGATGGGGTTGCGGCAAATGGCAGATGAGAGGGTGGGTTTCGGCTGGAAAAGGGGAAAAAGGAGAAGTGAGGTGATGGTTGGTGGAGTATTGGTTTGGTAATAGTTTGGTTAGGATTGTAGTTTAGGATTTAGTTAGATTCAGGTTTCGGTAAAATGATCCAGGACAAACTCATGCACACAATAAGAAATTAACTTGCCGGATACGCACGCGAACAATCGATTATGGAATAAAATTTGATGTGACATAAATAATTTTTTTCACATTAAATAAACCAATGAGCAAAATAATATTTTTGTTTTGGAAATTATTACTCCCTCCGTCCCTAAATAAGTGTCCGGCGCGCAAAATTAGGCCTTCAAAAAAAAGCATTTGTGTCGTTAAAAAAATTAAATTTTTTTCACAAATCAATAGTTAGCAATGAGTTCTATTATATTGTGAAAAAAATTAATTTTTTTAATGAAAAATATGCATGTTTTGTAAAGTCTAATTTTGCGCGCCGGACACTTATTTAGGAACGGAGGGAGTATTATTTATTAAAAATACCGGGTCTTTACAAACTGGCCGTCTTGTGGTCTTCAAATAAAATCCATTGACAAATTATGGTTAAGATCCAAACCAATCATTTTTTTTAAAAGAAATCTTTCACAATATCTTTATAAAGCACGAATTTATCCAAATACCAGTAGATACCTAACCAAATTACCTTAGCGTAAAAGAAATTGGCTTGAAATTGGGGGTGGGGGTGGCACCCTCCGTCCTAAAATAATACTAGTTCAGTATTCCATTTCAGAATGTTCCTTACTAAGAGCATCCGCAATGTAATAATCAAAACTTGTCACGTCAGCTTTTGATTATTCATTTAGAGGGTTGCTAAAGTTAGCAATGTGAAGTCTCACATTGTTACTTTTGATTATTCAAATGCTCAAATTTGATTATTGATTAGGAGGTTGTTAACTTTGATTATTACAATGTGAGTATTTTTTTAAGCACACATTGCTAACTTTAACAATCTTTTGATTTTGATTATTACATTGTGGATGCTTTAAGTGTCCGTTTTCAAAAATTGATGAGTAAAGCTTGTGGAATTATTATTTCGTCCTTTTGAAATGGTAATGGTTAATGAGTTAATGGGTGAAAATAGAGGATAATTATATTGTTGAAAGTGGAGGTAAAAATCAAGATTATGTCTCCTTCATAATGAGGTCAAGTTCCGCCAAGTTTCTTATTTTTTAGGTACTTATTTCCCATTTTACATGACAGGTCATTCTCTCACAATACATCACATTTAATTCAAAAAATAAGTATTTATTTTCCTTAGCGAAATGGTGCCTAAGTTGGAATTACAAAATTGGACACATAAAAATGGATGGAGGGAGTATCAAGGGAAGAGGTAAAAAAATACAGTATTTAACCAAATAAGATGAAAAGAAAATGTTATTTTGATTTTGGTTGAATTGTGTAGCTTCCCAAATTATATGAAGTGCAAAATTACTAATTTGTTCTGAAGATCTGCTAATGAATCTTTCTTAGTTGATATATATAGCAATGCAACTTGATTAATAAACATTAGTGTAATATTGTAGTAAATCTTAAGGAGGATTTTCAGTTGTTTTTATGCGAAAAACTGATTATGGTAGAAGGAAGAAGGAAACGGTTATATAATTCAGTAAGTTTCCATAAGCAACTGAAAGAACTATCTCAAGTAGTAAAAAATTTATACTTTTACCCAATATTTTGAAAAATATCCAAAATAAAGTCGAAAAAGCCGTCTTTTGAGATTTTATCTTGGATATTTCCAAAATTTGATAGTTGAAGAACTAAATAGACTCAATTGGCAGTTGAGGGACCAAATAAACATAGATTAGATAGTTGAAGGACGGAATATCGGGACTTGAAGAAAAAAAGAAAAAGAAACGAAAACAATGGCATTAACGTAGAAGGTCTAGTCCAGTTTTATTAGTATTCAGTCCGGTCCAATTTTGGACCCCTCCCGTGGCCCACAACAACGATATGAATTGTTCATTTTGTAGAGCTCGTTGAATATGCCATCCACGCAAAAAATTAGCACGATCGAACATCAATAGGTACATGAACGAAATATATTTGTACAAGAAAAAAATAGTAGGCAAAGTTTCAATTTATTTTTTGCGGTCACATTTTTCTTGTGCAAATCTGTTTCGTTTATAAACCTATCGATATTCAATCAAGCTAATTTTTTTGCGTGGATGACATACTCGATGAGATCTACAAAATGAACGATTCCTATCGTTATTGTGGGCTAGAACAACTCAAAACTAGACCGGATTGGATACCAAAAAAACTGGTCTGGACCTTCTCCCGGCATTTACCCGTCTACTGCATGATAGAGAGAGATGTATTGTACGTAGGTTTGAATCCTTCCTCAAATCAAACCCTACTCCTCCTCCTCTTCACAATTTGTTCTTCAACTTAACCTCTTATTCCTACTGATTTCTCTCTGTGTGATGAAACGAGAACGTGACGCAGATCCGGAGGAGAAAATTGCTGAACGAGCCGAGGCTCTCTGGGAGCGATTCCTGCTGGAGAGGAGAGCGAAGTGAAGGAAAGAGAGAGAGTGCTCGAATACAAGTCCCTTATTCGGGATGCCGAGGAGAATTTAGATATTTGGGCCCTAACTCAAGACCCTCACGAGGCTCGCCTTGCCTCCCCTCCTCCACTTGATTTGTTCGAGGTTTCGTCGCCAAGCGTGGACCAGCCTCAAGCAGAAAAACTTGGCCTCCAAGGATCCGAGAGATTTCGCTAATACTCGGAACATCACTTTTCTGAATCGTAAATTGACGCAGTATTATTGCCTATAAGAGATTCCGCTGGTGTTTGCAATTTCTTGCAATTCTGTCTGGAGTTTATATCTTGATTATCTCTTCTAGTAGTATGCTTTTGTTACTTACATTTATTACCTTCCTGACTTTTACCCCTCTCCGGAAAGAGGACACAGACACCAAGTGGGTACAAACACTAAGTAGGTTAGGATCGCAATAAAGAAAACAAGAGGAGAGATATTATAGAACTGGGAATGGGATTCAGCACAGGAAGTTTGGATTATGGCTTCTTTAAAAGTGTTCTTTTTGCAAACTTGCCTAAAGCTCAAATTTTCTCAAAATTTGACCTAAAAGCAGGTTTTTGGCGTTGGACTTGATTGAACGCCGCATGAGCCAAATAAACCAAGACTGCTGATTTATTAATATGATATGATGATGATGTGTGTAATGTAGAATAAACAGAACAGCTAGGTTGGTGGGTTTACTTTCTTTCAATATTTTGCCGCGATGCGTCTTTCTTATTGAACGGGATCGGACCCGGTGATGTTGCCAAGCACCCCTGCCAAATGGGGTACCGAACGGTAGCCGGCCGTTCATCTCGGCACACGGGAAGGCTCAGATTGAATCTGAGCGCATACAAATCTAAACCGTCCATTGCGCGGTCAAAGTCCAAGCCGTCGATTCCAGAGATGAACAACCTAATCGGATCGGCCGCCCAGCACCACCGCCAAACACCCCCGCTTGGCAACATCTCTCAAACTCCATGAAGAGAGACGGGGAGAATTTGTCTTTGCAGTGATGCTCTATCCAGCCATTCTTGAACAAACATTCAAAAAGTTGCTCGTACGCTCAAAGCGTAAACTAAACTACCTTTCCAAATACAGAGATACTTCCAATATCTAGCAAATTAAGTTCCATGGCCATCATGTGAATATGATTACTAATAATAGGTGAAGGTCAGATGACAGAAGCATTCGACCACTAAAGCATGACATAAAACAATTTTTAGTCAGGCAGGCTAGGGTGTGATAATGCAACAAAACATAAGTTCTTTCTACGATTCAAAATTGTTGCTTCGTTTAACAGTGACAAAGTGATGGGGGAGTTGTTCACAAAGTCTAACTGAGACACAGAGAAGATAGTGGTTTTAATGAAATTAAATTGCACCAATCTGTTTCACAAAAGCAATTCAGAAATCAATAAACCCCCAATTCATGACATTATCCAAATTTATTAGAAAACCTATGAATAATATTTGCTCGCCAAAACAGTTCGCTATGAAGTGAATACCTGCAGTATCCTGGAACATGAGTTCCTATGCAAAAATGACGTAGACCAGTGCAAATCCATCTCGGAACGCATAGGTTTGAAGGAGAGACTCCCAGCACATAAATGACGAGATCTGGGCGACACTAGCAGTCCAAGCAAGCCTTTGTTCCAGCATTTAGATAAACCACAAAATTACATCCGGAAACAGTTTCAAGGGAGTAGTTTGGGGTAATTTGTGAAGAGAAATAGATAGGAAGATGAGAATAATAAGTGAAGGGAAATTTTAGCGGAAACCTTTCACAGAGAGACGGAGAAATGTTTTGAGACCCCACGAGAACAAACCCATGTTTCACGATAAGAAGGTAGGTACGGTTTTGACAACCAAAACTAGTCTTCCAACTAGCTCGACCTCTAACATTGCTGCAGAAGTTGGAGATTCATGAGAAGGTCTGCAACTCTTCACCAGCTGTATCAAACAATCTGTGTCAGCAGTATGCACATAACCTTTTGAGAAACCAACACTTTGTATGGTCATTATATCCTTTTGTCAAATGAATAAAGATCATTGCATGCAAATCCAACTGAAAGGTCCCCTAGAGATCAAACTGCATATGAAAAAATAAAATTTTCAAAAAATTAGAGATATTTCAATACTTCTGTTTTATGAAGAACATAGATTTTACAGCTGGTATACCTATCCAAGAACGAAAAAGTTTACATCCAGTCGCATGGTTTCATCACCTCAAGGAAAGTCGTAACTACAATCAGGTAAATGAAATGACAGCCAAAACGCCTATCCGAATATCTTCATCTTACATTGGACAAGGTCTGATACGAACATTTCAATGAAAATAGTGTTCTTTTTTTCCAACATTTATTGGTCCAACACGAGGCTCGATCATACGTATAACTGGTAGGCAGTAGCATACTTTTGCCTGACTTTTCTAACGTCCCAACAATGTTTAGTACAAGAAAGAAAGTGAATTCTGAGACTACACTTTTATGTTCAATGGCTAAGTTAATTCATGCATTTTCCAGAACCTGCCGGTTAAGAGTTGCTATATTGTCATATATAGCTCTCACGTTATGCATTTGTTCTACAATGATGGCAATTCAACTAAATGAATCATAGCAGCAAATCCTGTATCATTGAACAACTTATCAAGAAATAACTGTTTGATCTCGTTTCATGGCAAAACTAACAACTTATCTTTGCTTGCAAGTGTAAGGCTACTTACATCAATCATTCAAAACCCACATATGTGGGAGCTTCGTGCACTGGGTATGACCCTTTTTTTTGTTTGCTTGAGAGTTTTTTAGTTCAAAATCCAGAGAAACTTTACGAAATTTCAATCACTAAGGCCTTAAATAGTGGATGAAACATAAAGACGGGCAGGAAAAAGATAAGAGAGCCCCTACTGGAAGCACACCTAATATCAGTGAAGATTCAAAGAAATAAGTGCAAGCAATTTACATAGGTATTGTAACCAATTTACATAGGTATTGTAACACTTTGACCAATAACTGCCACCAAACTAAAATACTGAAATATTCAATTATTCATGGAGTATTTGTTTGTGTTCATCATTATAGATTTCACTGCCATTTGTGATTTCGCATCAATAGCTTTTCATGTGTTTACCCATTAGGATGATTATTTAACAACTTAACATAAGTTTTACCAAGAGAAAAGACCTTCTAGTGGAAAAAAAAATGCCTCATCTATAAAACAACCAACATCACAAGAATATAAAATCACGATATCATAGTATAACCTCGAGCAAAATTACGAGGAAAAGGCAAATGTCATGTTAAAGGTGAAACTTGCTCCTAAAGGTGAAAACATAGAACCTCATAAAATCCTTCCACATAACTTGCACAAGCATCCATAATCTGACAACTTCAAATCATTCCCTTAAAGCTTGGGACACAGCCTTACCATCCTCCCTTGGCAGAAGACTCTGGATCATTTTTAAAAAATCGCTATCCTCACCCTCGGCCGCAAGTAAATCTACTAATATGGACATGGTAGATACATCTGGTTTGAAATTCCTGTTGATTATTTCTTGCAGAAATATCTTAACCTTGTGTTTGTCTTCCCTCTTCAGGAATGCCCTGACCACAATATTGTAAGTCACATCATTTGGTGGGCACCCATCTCCCTCCATTTGCAAAAGTAACTCCTCAGCTTCATCTACCAAGGCCGCCTTACAAAGTCCACTAATCATTGTTGTGTAAATCTTAACATTGGGTTTCAAACCTTTAGCTAAGAAGACACTAAAAACTTTTCGAGCATCTTCAATCTTCCCTGCTTTGCACATGCCATTAATGATGACACTATAAATAACAATATTAGGAACTATTCCTTGATCTTGCATTGAACGAAACACCTCTACTGCCTTGCCAATTTTTTTGTTTTTAAAGAATCCGTCTAATAAGATTGAGTAAGTTAGAATGTTAGGTGTTTGACCGCTACACATCATCTCGTGAAACATATGATCTGCTGCATCACATCTCCCTATGTGTAACAACCCCTTTAACATAGAGTTGTAAGTATCAGTAGCAGGTTTTAACCCTTTACAAGGCATTTCTCTAAAGAGATCCATGGCCTCGTCTATATTCATCTTATTGAAGAAACCATTGATTAAAATATTATAGCTATGGCTATTAGGCTCAAGGCCCTTATCAACAAGGGAGTTCAACACTTCTTTTGCTTTCTTTATTTGGCCTTGCAAACAATATCCGTCCATCAATACACTATAAGTGACAACATTGGGTTTCACACCTCTTCGAATCATGATCTGGAGTATGCCCTCCGCTTCTTCAGTCCTTCCCTCCTTGCAAAGTGCATCTATCAACATATTGAAGGTCACAACATCAGGGAAAATGTTTTGCTCCGTCATGTCACTCAATATTTTTGCGGCATCCTTCCCTCGACCTGATTTGCACAAGCCATCAACTAAAGAGCTGTAGGTCACCACATTAGGCATAATATCATAGCCTCTCATCTCCGATAAGAGCCGGAAAGCATCATCGAAATTCCCGTCCTTACTAAGGTTGTCGATGATTGTGTTATACATCACAACAGTGAGCCTATATTTCCATTTCTGCATACTCCTCAGCAAACGTATAGCCATTGTAGTGTCTCCTACTTTACAAAGCCCCTTTATGATCGTCCCATAGGTGATTTCATTGGGTTCGATGTCTCCATATTTTATCAACCTTACGAACAAATTCACAGCCTCAGAAGTCTTGCCTTCTAAAACATACCCATTTATCAGAGTGGTGAAGGTAGCCACATTTGGAGTATAACCACACTTACAGAAGATACCCAAGATAGCAAATCCAAAATCCAATCGATTCAAGCGGCAACAACAATTGATCAAAATATTCAGTGTATATTCATCAATTGGAATGCCCAACTCGTGGATTTCTTTAAACAGAGAAAAGACGGATGAATATTCCTTCATCTTGGCAACAGCAGTTAACAGCTGATTAAAATGGATCACTGAAGGCAGAGGTCGAAATCGGGCCATTTGACGGAACAAACAAAGAGCATGGTCGAGCTTGTGAAAACCCGTTTTAGATTTCTCCAGCAACAACTTCTGCAGTTGCTTCCGGTTCGTGATTGCAATGTCATCAGTGGGATTAGGGTTCGTTGAAAATTGAGTAGTATGAAACAAGAGTATATGATGATGGACAAACGGGTTACCTTTTCCATAGTTACGTGCTGTCGTTGTTGGGCTGAAAATCAAAGCAACACCAGCGATTCTTCTTGTTCTCATCTTGATTGAAAAGAGGTTTCTTTTTTCCGCAACAAGAAGCCTCTATCGTTTGATTGAGCCAAACCAGACAACTATGGGGAAATGACACAGTATAATAATACGGATAAACGGCGTCGTTCATGTGGTTTGTCGGAGAATCAAATATCCCTTGGGATGAGTTTGCTCATGTCATAATATTTGACGAGGTTGACTATTTGCAATTACAAATTTTCTAAGCATAATCCATGCTAAAATTAATGTTTCGGGGACAAAAATACCCTTTTAATAAATGGATAAAAATACCCTCAATGAAACGATGTCGTTATAGGTCATCTTCCTCTCTACTCTTCTTCCCCAACCCACCTCCCACCTACCAGTCTTCTTTTTTTTTTATCTGCACCTTTCACCTACATGTACCACCACCTCAACCGTCCCCTCCTCCTACTCCCCACCACCACCGCCGCCGCCGTTACATCCGCCACCGCAGCAATTGCCACCAACTTCGTTGTCAGCCGTCGGTTTTTGTATGGAACTCGCATTTCTTCGCCGAAGAGCCCAATCCCATTGCGCATTAGCAAAATGCGCCATGCTAATCGCGCATTTCGTGAATGCGTTCTACAGAGCATGACGCATTCGAAATTTGCGTTTTTTGCATTTTTAATAGTTAGAATCTGCGTTTTAACAAAAAAAATACATGAAGATGCGTTATAATTTGTAAACATTTTTAAGTTTTAAAATTTGAAATTGTCGAAATTTTTCAAAAATGTGTATCCGAATATGTCGGGGAATTTTTTTGAAATTTCGGATACACAATGGTGGTAGTGGTGGTGTGTACAGCAGAAGAGAAGTGAAGAAAGAACTGAGAATGTGTTGGTGGTGGTGGTTGTGGCCGACAAATGTGGTGGAGGAAGCGTCTACTGTTGCTGGTGTTGATGGTGTCGGCTGGTGTGGTGGTAGTGAACGAACAGAGAAGAGAGAAATGGGGAGAGAGGGAGAAGGGCAAAACGGTGGTGGCAGTGGTGTTGGTGACGCTGCCGGTGAGTTCTTGATGAACTCCCATGGTGGTTATGGAGTTTGGTGGTGGTGCAGGGGAGAAGAGAAGAGAGAAACAAGAGAGATGGAAGGGGGGGAACGAGAGGGTAGTTTTGGAAGTTTAGGGATACTCCTTACTAAGTGTTCGTTTTAAAGAATTGATGACATTCCATTTCAGGATGTTTCTTACTAAGTGTCCATTTTAAAAAATTGATGAGTAAAGTTTGTGAAATTATTATTTTGTCCTTGTGAAATGGTAATGGTTAATGAGTTAATGGGTGAAAATAGAGGATAATTGTTGAAAGTGGAGGTAAAAATCAAGATTATGTCTCCTTAATAATAAGGTCAAGTTCCACCAAATTTCTTATTTTTTAGGTACTTATTTCACATTTTACAAGACAGGTCATTCTCTCAGAATACATCACATTTAATTAAAAAATAAGTATTTATTTTCCTTAGCGGAATGGTGCCTAAGTTGGAATTACAAAATTGGACACATAAAAATGGATGAGGGAGTATCAAGGGAAGAGGTAAAAAAAAATACAATATTTAACCAAATAAGATGAAAAAAAAATGTTATTTTGATTTTGGTTGAATTGTGTAGTTTCCCAAATTATATGAAGTGCAAAATTACCAATTTGCTCTGAAATTCTGCTCATGAATCTTTCTTAATTGATATATATAGCAATGCAACTTGATTAATAAACATTAGTGTAATATTGTAGTAAATTTTAAGGAGGATTTTCAGCCGTTTTTATGCGAAAAACTGATTATGGTAGAAGGAAGAAGGAAACGGTTATATAATTCAGTAATTTTCCATAAGCAACTGAAAGAACTATCTCAAGTAGTAAAAAATTTATACTTTTATCCAAATATTTTGAAAAATATCCAAAATAAAGTCGAAAAAGCCGTCTTTTGAGATTTTATCTTGAATATTTCCAAAATTTGATAGTTGAAGAACTAAATAGACTCAATTGGCAGTTGAGGGACTAAATAAACATAGATTAGATAGTTGAAGGACGGAATATCGGGACTTGAAAGAAAAAAAGAAAAAGAAAAGAAAACAATGGCATTAACGGAAGAAAGTCAAGTCCAGTTATTAGTATCGTCCAATTTTGGACCCCTCTCACAACAACGATATGAATTGTTCATTTCGTAGAGTTTGTTGAGTATGTCATTCACGCAAAAAATTAGCATGATCGAATATCAATAGGTACATGAACGAAATATGTTTGTACAAGAAAAAAATAGGCAATAATGAGTTTCAATTTATTTTTTGTGGTCACATTTTTCTTGTGCAAATCTGTTTCGTTTATGTACCTATCGATATTCAATCAAGCTAAGTTTTTTGCGTGGATCACATACTCGACGAGATCTACAAAATGAACGATTCCTATCGTTATTGTGGAACAACTCAAAACTGGACCAGACTGGATACCAAAAAGACCTCCCGGGCATTAACCCCTATATACTGCATGGTAGAGAGATGTATTATACGTAGGTTTGAATCCTTCCTCAAATCAAACCCTCCCAATCTCACGATGTCCTCCTCCTCTTCACAATTTGTTCTTCAACATAACCTTTTATTCCTACTGATTTCTCTCTGTGTGATGAAACGAGAACGTGACGCAGATCCGGAGGAGAAAATTGCTGAACGGGCCGAGGCTCTCGAGGAGCTATTCCTGCTGGAGAGGAGAGCAAAGCGAAGGAAAGAGAGAGAATGCTCGAATACAAGTCCCTTATTCGGGATGCCGAGGAGAATTTAGATATTTGGGCCCTAATTCAAGACCCTCACGAGGCTCGCCTCGCCTCCCCTCCTCCACTTGATTTGTTCGAGGTTTCGTCGCCAAGCGTGGACCAGCCTCAAGTTGAAAAAATTGGCCAACAAGTATCCGAGAGATTCCGCTAATACTCGAACATCACTTTAGTGGATGGTAAATTGACGCAGTATTATTGCCTATAAGAGATTCCGCTGGTGTTTGCAATTTCTTGCAATTCTATCTGGAGTTTATATCTTTCTTGATTATCTCTTCTAGTAGTATGCTTTTGTTACTATGATATGATGATGATGTGTGTAATGTAGAATAAACAGAACAGCTAGGTTTGGTGGGTTTACTCTCTTTCAATATTTTGCCGCGATGCGTCTTTCTTATTGAACGGGATTGGACTCGTGATGCTGACAAACACCCCCTGCCAAGCGGGGTGCCGAGCGGTATCCGACTGTTCATCTCGGCACGGACGGCTCAGATTGAATCTGAGCGCATACAAATCTAAACCGTCCATTGCGTGGCCAAGGTCCAAGCCGTCGATTCCCGAGCTGAACGACCTAATCGGGTCGGCCGCTCAGCACCGCTACCAAACACCCCCGCTTGGCAACATCTCCCAAACTGACTGCATGAAGAGGGACAGAGGGAGAATTTGTCGCGCAGTGATGCTCTATCCAGCCATTCTTGAACAAACATTCAAAAAGTTGCTCGTACGCTCAAAGCGTAAACAAAACTACCTTTCCAAATACAGAGATACTTCCAATATCTAGCCAGCAAATTAAGTTCCACGGCCATCGTGTGAATACGATTACTAATAATAGGTGGCGATCAGATGACAGAAGCATTCGACCACTAAAGCATGACATAAAACAATTTTTAGTCAGGCAGGCTAGGATGTGATAATGCAACAAAACGTAACTTCTTTCTACGATTCAAAATTGTTGCTTCGTTTAACAGTGAAAAAGTGATGGGGGAGTTGTTCACAAAGTCTAATTGAGACACAGAGAAGATAGTGGTTTAAATGAAATTAAATTGCACCTATCTGTTTCACAAAAGCAATTCAGAAATCAACAAACCCCCATTTCATGAAACTATCCAAATTTATTAGAAAACCTATGAATAATATTTGCTCGCCAAAACAGTTCGCTATAAAGTGAATACCTGCAGTATCCTGGAACATGAGTTCCTATGCAAAAACGACGTAGACCAGTGCAACTCCATCTCGGAACGCATAGGTTCGAAGGAGAGACTCCCAGCACATAAATGACGAGATCTGGGAGGACACCAGCAGTCCAAGCAAGCCTTTGTTCCAGCATTTAGATAAACCCCAAAACTAAATCCAGAAACAGTTTCAAGGGAGTAGTTTGGGGTAATTTGTGAAGAGAGATAGATAGGAAGATGAGAATAATAAGTGAAGGGAAATTTTAGCAGAAACCTTGCACAGAGAGACGGAGAAATGTTTTGAGACCCCAAGAGAACAAACCCGTGTTTCACGATAAGAAGGTAGGTACGGTTTTGACAACCAAAACTAGTCTTCCAACTAGCTCGACCTCTAACATTGCTGCAGAAGTTGGAGATTCATGAGAAGGTCTGCAGCTCTTCACCAGCAGTATCAAACAATCTGTGTCAGCACTATTCACGTAAACTTTTGAGAAACCAACACTTTGTATGGTCATCATATCCTTTTGTCAAATGAAAAAAGATCATTGCATTCAAATCCAACTGAAAGGTCCCCTAGAGATCAAACTGCATATGAGAAAATCAAAATTTCAAAAAATTAGAGATATTTCAATACTTCTGTAAATGAAAGAACAAAGATTTTACAGCTGGTATACCTATCCAAGAACGAAAAAGTTTACATCCAGTTGCATGGTTTCATCACCTCAAGGAAAGTCGTAACTACAATCAGGTAAATGAAATGACAGCCAAAACGCCTATCCGAATATCTTCATCTTACATTGGACAAGGTCTAATACGAACATTTCAATGAAAATAGTGTTCTTTTTTTCCAACATTTATTGGTCCAACACGAGGCTCAATCATACGTATAACTGGTAGGCAGTAGCATACTTTTGCCTTAGTTTTCAAACGTCCCAACAATGTTTAGTACAAGAAAGAAAGTGAATTCTGAGACTACACTTTTATGTTCAATGGCTAAGTGAATTCACGCATTTTCCTGAACCTGCCAGTTAAGAGTTGCTATATTGTCATATATAGCTCTCACGTAATACATTTGTTCTACAATGATGGCAATTCAACTAAATGAATCATAGCAACAAATGCTGTATCATTGAACAACTTATCAAGAAATAACTGTTTGATCTCATTTCATGGCAAATCTAACAACTTATTTTTGCTTGCAAGTGTAAGGCTACTTACATCAATCATTCAAAGAACCCACATATGTGGGAGCTTCGTGCACTGGGTATGACCCTTTTTTTTGTTTGCTTGAGAGTTTTTTAGTTCAAAATCCAGAGAAACTTTACGAAATTTCAATCACTAAGGCCTTAAATAGTGGATGAAACATAAAGACGGGCAGGAAAAAGATAAGAGTGACCAACTGGAAGTACACCTAATATCAGTGAAGATTCAAAGAAATAAGTGCAACCAATTTACATAGGTATTGTAACACTTTGAACAATAACTGCCGCCAAACTAAAATACTGAAATATTCAATTATTCATGGAGTATTTGTTTGTGTTCATCATTATAGATTTCACTGCCATTTGTGATTTCACATGAATAGCTTTCCATGTGTTTACCCATTAGGATGATTATTTAACAACTTAACATAAGTTTTACCAAGAGAAAAGACCTTCTAGTGGAAAAAAATGCATCATCTATAAAAAAAACCAACATCACAAGAATATAAAATCACAATATCATAGTATAACCTCGAGCAAAATTACGAGTAAAAGGCAAATGTCATGTTAAAGGTGAAACTTGCTCCTAAAGGTGAAAACATAGAACCTCATAAAATCCTTCAACATAACTTGCACAAGCATCCATAATCTGACAACTTCAAATCATTCCCTTAAAGCTTGGGACACAGCCTTACCATCCTCCCTTGGCAGAAGACTCTGGATCATTTTTAAAAAATCGCTATCCTCACCCTCGGCGGCAAGTAAATCTACTAATATGGACATGGTAGACACATCTGGTTTGAAATTCCTGTTGATTATTTCTTGCAGAAATATCTTAACCTTGTGTTTGTCTCCTCTCTTCAGGAATGCCCTGACCACAATATTGTAAGTCACATCATTTGGTGGGCACCCATCTCCCTCCATTTGCAAAAGTAACTCCTCAGCTTCATCTACCAAGGCCGCCTTACAAAGTCCACTAATCAATGTTGTGTAAA
The DNA here is from genome assembly GCF_030253575.1 of Rhododendron vialii. Taxonomy (NCBI): domain Eukaryota; kingdom Viridiplantae; phylum Streptophyta; class Magnoliopsida; order Ericales; family Ericaceae; genus Rhododendron; species Rhododendron vialii. The sequence continues at coordinate 6,735,910 of NC_080558.1, read as the reverse complement.
TCTTAACATCGGGTTTCAAACCTTTAGCTAAGAAGGTACTAAAAACTTTTCGAGCATCTTCAATCTTCCCTGCTTTGCACATGCCATTAATGATGACACTATAAATAACAATATTAGGAACTATTCCTTGATCTTGCATTGAACGAAACACCTCTACTGCCTTGCCAATTTTTTTGTTCTTAAAGAATCCGTCTAATAAGATTGAGTAAGTTAGAATGTCAGGAGTTTGACCGCTACACATCATCTCGTAAAACATATGATCTGCTGCATCACATCTCCCTATGTGTAACAACCCCTTTAACATAGAGTTGTAAGTATCAGTAGCAGGTTTTAACCCTTTACGAGGCATTTCTCTAAAGAGATCCATGGCCTCGTCTATATTCATCTTATTGAAGAAACCATTGATTAAAATATTATAGCTATGGCTATTAGGCTCAAGGCCCTTATCAACAAGGGAGTTCAACACTTCTTTTGCTTTCTTTATTTGGCCTTGCAAACAATATCCGTCCATCAATACACTATAAGTGACAACATTGGGTTTCACACCTCTTCGAATCATGATCTGGAGTATGCCCTCCGCTTCTTCAGTCCTTCCCTCCTTGCAAAGTGCATCTATCAACATATTGAAGGTCACAACATTAGGGAAAATGTTTTGCTCCGTCATGTCACTCAATATTATTGCGGCATCCTTCCCTCGACCTGATTTGCAGAAGCCATCAACCAAAGAGCTGTAGGTCACCACATTAGGCATAATATCATAGCCTCTCATCTCCAATAAGAGCTGGAAAGCATCATCTAAATTCCCGTCCTTACTAAGGGTGTCGATGATTGTGTTATACATCACAACAGTGGGCCTATAGTTCCATTTCTGCATACTCCTCAGCAAACGTATAGCCATTGTAGTGTCTCCTACTTTACAAAGCCCCTTTATGATCGTCCCATAGGTGATTTCATTAGGTTCGATGTCTCCATATTTTATCAACCTTACGAACAAATTCACAGCCTCAGAAGTCTTGCCTTCTAAAATATACCCATTTATCAGAGTGGTGAAGGTAGCCACATTTGGAGTATAACCACACTTATAGAAGATACCCAAGATAGCAAATCCAAAATCCACTTGATTCAAGCGGCAACAACAATTGATCAAAATAGTCAGCGTATATTCATCAATTGGAATGCCCAACTCGCGGATTTCTTTATACAGAGAAATGATGGATGAATATTCCTTCATCTTGGCAACAGCAGTTAACAGCTGATTAAAATGGACGACAGAAGGCGGAGGATGAACTCGGGCCATTTGACGGAACAAACTAAGAGCATGGTCGAGCTTGTGAAAACCCGTTTTAGATTTCTCCAGCAACAACTTCTGTAGTTGCTGCCGGTTCGTGATTGCAATGACATCAGTGGGATTAGGGTTCGTTGAAAATTGGGTAGTATGAAACAAGAGTGTATGATGATGGACAAACGGGTTACCTTTTCCATAATTACGTGCTGTCGTTGTTGGGCTGAAAATCAAAGCAACAGCAGCGATTCTTCTTGTTCGCATCTTTCTTGATTGAAAAGAGTTTTCTTTTTTCCGCAACAAGAAGTCAGGAGTCAGGGTGTTCAAGAAAACCGCCCAAACCGTAAAATCGGTCTAATTCGGACCGAATTGTCCTATTTGGTCTGGTTCTGCGGTCAGGTTATGGTTCCAAAAAAATAAGAACTGTTAATTTTGGTTCGATTACTGGTTCTCAATTAAAGAACCGTGGTTAGAATCGGACCGGACCGTTTAAAACTAATATATATAATTATACAAAATAAATATATGTGTGTAATTTGGTAGGTTAATCTCTTTCTTTTTAAACTTACTTTATTTAGAGATGAAATCTCATTTGTTAGGAAAATTTTTATTTTCTTTCTTCTTTTTCTATTTTTCTATTCTAATAGATTATCTTCATTCTTTCAATTCTTTGCGACCTTATTTAACGGATTAGTTTTTATAATTTCAATCTCACGTCTCTTTTTCTCACACACCGGTGATAGGTTTGGATGTTAATTGGATAGAATCGAAACCGAAACCGAACCAAAATCGGACCGGTTTTGCGGTTTGGTTTTGATTCGGTTCCACTCATATATTGGTTAGGTTCTGGTTCTTAATTTCCTAAAACCGTTTGAAATGATCCGATTACTGATTTTCTAGAGAACCGAACCAATCCGGACCGTGTACACCCCTACAAGAAACCTCTATCGTTTGATTGCGCCAAACCAGACAACCATGGGGAAATGACATAGTATAACAATACGGATAAACGGCGTCGTTCGTGAGGTTTGTTGGAGAATCAAATATTCCTCGGGATGAGTTTCCAACATGCGGAAATGACACAGTATAACAATACGGATAAACGGCGTCGTTCATGAGGTTTGTTGGAGAATCAAATATCCCTCGGGATGAGTTTGCAACTGTGCTATGGGCACAGATAAACTCGGTACATATCGTGCACAAATTTTTTGCGTGATCCACCACGAATCCCACAATGACTACCTGAATTGCTCATTTTTCTTAGAACATCTTTTTTGTGGATACCTATAAAAAAAATTCAATTGGATATTGGTAGGAGCTTTTTTAGAATTCGTAGGGCGAATCAGTCAATTTCACCCTACGAATTTTGAAAAAGCTTCACTGATGTTCGATTGAGATAATATTTCAGACAAAAATAATATGTTTTAAGAAATTGATTCGCTCTACTAATTTTGAAAAATCGACTACCGTTGATTGAAATGATTTTTTTCCGGGAACGCGTGAAAAAATATTTTTAAAAAAAATGATATGTTTGGATCCTCTTTGCAGGACCCGGGTACGCCCCGCAAAAAACTTGTGCATTATTGCGTCTAGTTTGTCTCTGTAAGTAGACTTTTCGTTGATGAGAAGGGTGTGGATAGTCTAATGTGGCAACCAAACAGCCACTAAAATTGCCACCCATAGGCCAGAAGGCTAATCATGGTCAGAAATTCAAAATCCTCGTCTATAAATACACCATTCATTGCAACAACAAATGGATCACTAAGAAAAAGCAACACAATGAGATCTACCGAACCATAATCTAGAGAATCTCGTCCTTATATCAAGGTAAAAATTATCTTGCAGAGTTAAGTTCACAGACGCTTTGTTTGTTCCGGCAAAACTATTTTCGCAGATAACACATTACTATGTATTTTCTAGTACTTGATGTGTCTGAAAACCATAATTCATCGAATAATGTTTTGCACGGTTAGCAGAAAGATTTGATTTTATTTGAAAATATTGTACACTTTTCGAAGGTAAAAGGCATTTTATAGATTTAAGACTACTACAACCGCCTTTCCACCAACCACTACAACTGCTGCCGGTGCCATTCGGACACCATCATACTTAGATCAGCGGAATTTTCTGCGTACATGCAAAAGTTCGGAACAAGAAACTTGATAATGCTTGATTGCCAACCAATTTCAGGCATGACATTCACAATGCCGCTCACGTCAAGCCTAAACTCGAATGCTATTGTAAGAAATCCAAATCCGTGTCATAAGGACAGAACAACCAACTTCGGACTCTTAACTGATTGAGAAAGACACTCGAAACAGAGCAGCTATCATCATCCCAAACCCAAAATCTTTGAGCAATCAAAAGTCCAAATGACCTTCTAACACAATCCCCGCCTCAACCCGAGGATTCACACTCTCAATTGTAGCTGTGGCCGGGGACTTCCCCCTATGCCCTTACGAGATCAGGCCAGCAACTCTTACCTGCACGTAGTCGACTACATTTTATCACGCTTGATATCACATTAATTCTTTCACTACAGTTCTAACGCATAATCTTTATCTTTACAGTCGAACAACATTTTTACTGTTAGGCTTCGCAAGATCTTCTTCTGATTAGCTTCTGCTTGATGGCATGGCTATAAATGGCCTCTTTTTTTCAGCACTAAAAAAAAAAAATCATCTGCAAAACATAAGAGATGGCAAGAATATGAGCTGTGACCTTTACATTATGGAGTTTTTCATTATGCTCTTTAGCATCAGTCATGCTCGTGTCGAAAGCTGTGACCTATACGGCTATACCTTACAGAATTTTTCTTCTAGTCATGCGTGGAACTTTTGAGTATCAGTCTAGTATATTTGTCGCATATGTATGTTAACCTTGAACCACTGCAACAGATTGATCTATCACACATTCTGCTTTTGCGGGTAGTTTGTGCATATGTGCTTCCCAGTGGTTTGGATTCTTCACAGTGAGACTAATTTGAAGGAAAGCATTAGACGAATATGCATAGCTCTTTACTGCTTCTGACTATACTATCTATCTATCTATCTACTCCTCTTTTTACTAGATGAGTCTGACACGGTTTAGCTTGAAAGAGAGTATTATAAATATACCATTTCTTCTGTCTGGGATGGTTTTGCAAGTTTTCAGAGGCGAAAGGGCTGGGCTGGGCAGGGCAAAGCTATAGACCTCTCATAAGACGAGGCATTTAGGCAAGGCGTTTAGCTTGACAGGGAATGCAACATATACCATTTCTAGTCTCGCCTTTAATACCTTTGTCTTCATTGTAGCTTAATAAGCTCCACTTTAGTCTCTCTCTCTCTCTCTCTCGATCTGCTGCTACTTTGGTTTACTCCTTTTTTTTTGCTAGGACATTTGCTTAACAATTCTGCTCAGGGGACCGCCAAAAAAAATAAAAAATTTCTTGCTTTTGGGAAGGTAAATGTAAAAACTTCAGGAAAAAAAAAAAAGGCAACGAGTTTTAACTTATTTTGTTTAGCCCCTTTACATAGATCAAATACTTCTATCTTTCCAACTTGCGGTAAACATGTATCTTGGTTGACAATAGTTTCCTCCCAATGAGGATGCTGTAGCTCGTGCATGCGCTGCAGATTTGTTGCGCACCCCGTTTTGACAGGACTTCAAACAGTTTTCTCATTGATCAAAAAGACATGACACAACTTCAAACAGTTTCCTCATTGATCAACAAATATGATGTCGTTTTCTACTCATTACAAGCCAATTGAGTCATTGTTCACGTGTCCGCGCAAGCGTCCCCAAATCCCTAAACTGACATTATTACTGGTGGTTGCAGTGTTTTAGTATGAAGAAGTGTTGATCTTGTACGATGTACCCGTAAGCCAATAATAGGATATTTTTTCACAAAAAAAAAAAAAAAAGGAAATAGTGAGGGTGTACCCGTTACATAACACTTAATTAAGTATCCATGTTTTGAGGGTGTCAAAGAGTTCCTTAGAACTCAAGACATGGTATTTTATCCCTTGGCACATGTTTCTGAATCATTGTTGCAGAAAAAGGAAATAGTGAGGGAGAAAGAGACAGGAAGGAAGTTAAAGGTTCATATGTTTCTGAATCATTGTTATGACTCTGCGCGGGTGAGTCAGCCTGCCCTGCCCTGGTCAATTGTCCATGCTGATCGTTGACCAACAGGTGGCAATTTGACTAGCGCACGCTGGATTTGAACCAACGTATGATAGTAGGGTTCTGGATAGGTTTGGTTAGGTTTAAAAGGGTGTCAAACACTCAAAGTTCAACTACTCGACATTCCCGGGGTGTTCTCGATCAGTTTCACCATTGAGGAATCAAAAACCAAAAGTAAACTAATCTGGAAGTCCAGATTGGGTTGTCTACACCGGGCTGGCTTTCACTTTTAAAATGGCCTCATTTTGACTGCAAACGTCCCAGATTCCGTACGTTGGGTGTTTTCTTAGTCCCACATTGAAAAATCTTCGTTTTTGCTCCACGAATTCATTCCATATAACCCCTTACCTCTATAGATTCATCCATCCATCAAATTGGGATCCTTTCTCACATTTGAGAACTTCTTCCCCAGCTTGAAAGCAGGCCAAGGCTTCACACCTTAGTTAGCATTCGAGCAAGTAAATTCTTGTTAACGTTGTTAGCCTGCCGGAAAGGCGTCTCGCGTCAAGATCGCCCTCGAGTGGGTAGTCTAGTCCTATTTCTATTCAGTTCTTAAGGGCATCCCGCTTGGTTTGTAGGAGTCAAGGTATGGTGCTCGTCTTTTTTTTCTTTATTGTTTAGTAAATTTTTGCACATCTAATTTAATTTTGTTTAGTTCCTAGCAATGTTTCATGCGTTAGCGTAGTTTTCAGTCACACAAGATGACCATGTTGTCCTTTTCTAGTTAATTATTGTTTTGCATGTTTAGTTAAAATCATGCATAGTTAGCTTATCATGAATTTGTGGTTACTTTGTTTACACTCGCACATGTATTCACGCGTAGTCGTTATGCTGTCTACATGCATATCTACCATTTCATCCTTGTCGTAATGTTGTTCGCATGCGCATTAGCTGTTGAGCCCATATCGCTATGCTATCCGCATCACCCCATGCATATTATCCGGTGAATTACTATTTTACCCATGTACGCAATATATCGGCGTTATGTTTGTTTAATTAGTTATTCTGAGTAGTCAGTCAATGCATGTGGCTATCCAATCGGCTTATTTTTCTAATTTGACTCGATTTCCTAATTTAAAAAGTTTTCTAATCGGATTGCTTTCTTAACTTGGCCCGGTTTTCTAATTTGGTCAGGTGTCTAGTTTAATTTTAGTTCCCTCATCCTCTCATGTTGTATGTTAGTTCAAGTTTGGTTCAGCCATGTTCATGCATGTTTTCTATTTCCGCTCAATTGCATGATTAGTTTAGTACTTCATGTTGCATGTACCCATTCAACTCAAGCCTTTGCTATGCTAGTTAGTTTTAGGGTAGCTAGCTTCTCCAAGAAGTAGGGACCCTTTTTTTGGCATTCACAACGGCGGATTGATTATCTTGTGTGCTAGATCTAAGGACCGTATGAGGACCTAAGAATGACTATTGATCATTGCCTGAGGATATGAGATGATAATGAGATGTTCATCTCTAGGCTCTCATCCACAAGATGTATGCTTTCACTTTCTTTTTCATGTGTTACATTCGATGGAGGCAGTTTTCAAATGGTTTTTCCCCTCTAGCAAAAGACTCATTTTTCAAAATGTGTTTACTAAAACTTACCTGTCTGCTTGTGTGTCATGCATTTAAGATAGAGATGATTAGAACTAATGGTGATGAGTAGATGCCAATCATTGGATTGGACAAAGTGGGTGCCTAACACCTTCATACTTGGTACCTTAGCCCCAAGACTCGTCAGTGGTGATGCAAGGATCAAGCCTTTCCATAAGAGCAATTTTCAGTTCTTGGACCTAAACCAAGTGGCGACACTGGGTTTTGTTAAGTGCTTGTTGATTGCAAGTATTTGACAATGTTGTGCCAGTCATCATGTTTTAGTAAAGTCTACCCACAAGTGCCAGTCATGGAGCGCTCTCCCCTAGGGAGCGATGACACTCATAGATGTGTTTAATGTTTTTAGAATGTTTGAAAGTCTTGTTGAAAGGCAAAGTGGCCATCTAAGTAATAGAGGTGGTGAGTACAACTCAAAGGAATTTATGAAATTTTGCAAAGATATTGGCATGGAAAGAGAATTGAGGGTTAGATACACTCGATAATAATGGTTAGATACACTCCATAATAAATGGAGTGGCGGAAAGACAAAATAAAACAATTGAAGAAATGGATAATTGAATATTTCATAAAAAAAGGTTTACCCAAGATTTTTTGGGGGGAAGTTGTTAACACGGCATTTTACTTGTTGAATAGATGTCAAACAAAACCCCTTGCAAATAAAATTCCATTTGAAGTTTGGAGTAAAAGAAAGCCCTCCAAAAATCACTTGAAAGTGTTTTGTTGCATTTGTTAGAGCATCTCTAAAAGACTCGCTCCAGCTCAAAATCCAACAATAATGGCGAAAAAATCATGAAATCACAAACCCACGAGACTCGCTCCAGCCTCGCCTATTTGCTTGGAAGCTACAGTACCTAGCCAGGTGTGGCAAGGTTTTCTAGCCTCGTTTGGCTTGCTTCTCGCGCGTAGGTCTCTCTCTCTCTCTCTCTCTCTCTCTGATCCAGATCGACGACAATGAACAAGACTTGTTCTCGATCGACGACAGCGGATTCTGGAATCGAAATCGACGACCGTGAAAACAAACTCAACGACGCCAGTGATGGTGGGTATATGAATAGAGAGAGATGTGGGTATACGCCAGAGACAATGCTGGAGATGGGAGGATTTGTGGTGGCTGTGAGCGTGGATTTGAGTTTGTACTGTGTCAATATATATGTATATGTTTTGTATATATGTTTATACAGTCAGTTCTTGTAAGGGATCCCTTACTTAACTTAAGTGCGAACCTCACAGATTTTGATCAAATTTTGATAATCTGAACCATTCAATATGATGAGAACGTGATTTTAAGGAGTCTTGGCGAGAAATTAGCAAAAAATATGACCAGAAAGTGCTTCATCCGAGCAATTTTCATTGAACGGTTCAATAAAATACTGCTCAGATCAAGCACTTTCCAGTCATATTTTTTGCTAATTTCCTCAATAACCCTTAAAATCACGTTCTAAACACATTGAATAGTTCAGATCATCAAAGTTTGATCAAGAAAGAGAGGTCCGCACTTAAAGAACCTCACCTAAGGTCCTTAAAAGAAGTTTTCTGTATACTTATATATATAAGATGTTGCTAATGCCAAAAATATTTTTGTTTGTGCCAAAACTGGAGTGTATAAAAGTGTTGTACATTGCACAAGATACAAGACTTTCATGCACTCTAGTTTTGGCACAAACAAAAACAGTTTTGGCATTATCATTTCCCATATATATATATATATATATATATATATATATATATATATATATATCGGGGCGGTTCCGGAGACACTTAAAAAAACCCTTAAAAAAAACTCTAAATCTTAATCTCATAGTTTCCGATCAAATTTTGATGATCCGAGCCGCTCAATGTGTTCACAACGTGATTTTAAAGGTGCCCACGAGAAATTGGCAAAAAAACTAACCGGGAAGGGCTTGATTTGAGCAATTTTTTATTGGACCGTTCAATAAAGTTCAATGAAAAATTATTCCGATGAAGCCCTTCCCGGTCTTTTTTTTTGCTGATTTCTCGCAAGCACCCTTAAAATCACATTCTGATCACATTGAGCGGCCCGGATCATCAAAATTCGATCGGGAACTATGAAGTGTTTTTTTAAGTGTCCCCAGAACCGCCCCGTATATATATATATATATATATATATATATATATAAATGGCATTAATTACCCCAAAAAAATAAATGGAGAAACTTGATTATGAATTTTTTTCCCTTTTCAAAATTCTCAAAACTGTATTTGCATTTTTTTTTACACTACTGTTTTTTTTTTTTTCTATACAACAATGGGTTTGTGTCATGTTAATCCAATGTTCTGCTAGAAGGTGGAATTTCTGCTGCTTTCTTAGTTCTCACTGTGGCAGTCATTTCATGGTGGCCATTTGGTTTTACTGTCAAACTTGATTGTTGTCTATATTTTACACCTGAACTTACCAAAGTGCTTCATATCTACCTGTTCCAATCCTTACTAAGGAAGTAGCAGGACCTGCATTGGTGGACATTGATTCATTTATGATTTGAAGTTTAAGAGGATGAGGAAGAACACATGTTTGTGTCCGACAATATGAGGATGGTCAATAGTAGGGAGGGCAATTCAATTAAGCTGTTTGTTTCTCCCAAATCTTCTTTGTATTGAAGCTTAAATGCGGAATTCCTTCCGCCTTTGACCTGATTTGAGAGTCCCTACTACTTACTGAAACAGAGGTAAAAGTTCAAAACGGAATTGTTACAGGACTGCAACCCAACTCTCTCTTTGTTTTGCGGGAAGGGGCGAAGGGCTACCCTCATATCCAAGCTGTCACTTCAACCGTTCATGGTCTTTCTTTGCAAACAAGTGCACTTGCCATTGATAGAATTGATAGGAACATTCTTTGGCGGATATACCGACAGTAAGAGTGCAAAAGATTAATCAAATGGGAACCGTCTCTAAGAGAATTGAAAGAGAAAGATGGAAGGTGGTTGGGGTTGAGAAAAACAAAAGAAAACAAAATTGCCTTTTGAAACTTGTTCAGAGACTCGTCTGGAAAGAAAGTTGTGAGTTTCAACTTCTAACGAAGTTCTGTTCGTAAAAACAAAGAAATAAAGAAGAGAATGAAATACCTCTATGGGAGGAGAGCCTCACACTTTGAAGAGTATTATCAAGTCTTAATTAACCTTCTACGTACTTAGAAGGATATATATGATAAATGTTAATTGGTGATGGGAAGGATACCTCCTCCTTGGTGGTGTGGAGACAATTCTTTGGTTGAGAACCACCCTCAAGTTCAACCAGAGGATTCTAAGGTGGAATCCATTGTATCGGAAAATAAGGATTGCGATCTAGTATTGCTTTTGATCTATATCCTTCGAGGAAAGAAGTAATAATCTTAAGATTCTTGTCGACTAACTCTGAAACTAAAACTGAACTAAGTGTACCAAAATAAAATACTCGGTGTGCATTTGTAGAAACTATGAAGGATGTACCAGACTTAGGGTACTGAGCATACGGCATTTCCCAAAACAAACATATCCCGCATTTTTGTAATTTGACAACAAATTGGTGAGATGTAGCAGCAACCACCCTAGTAGAAACAATAACAGATGCAATGCGCACCATGTTTTTTTTTGCTATCTTTGAAGTGTAATGAATCGTGTTTCAATATGTGCATCAATCAGCCTTTACCTAACACAATACCCTAGTATACGCAAAAAGGATCCCAAATATTGACATGGAGACCATCTTTCTCTAGCAGCTTCATTTGTTTTTAGCAGCCGAACAGGTTCCAAAGGTCGGGTAGGTGACCAAAAGACCAAGTACCTCGTGCTTTCCATACCTCCTCGCAAAGCAATGGGAGTTTCGCCATCTAGATTCTCAAGAGTGCTATAGCAATAAACAGAGAGCAAAGAAAATAAGTTACAAACAGCGCAAGAACCAAAACATAAAAAAGAAAAAACAAATCCATGACAGCATGAAACATCGACCAGATTAGAGGTTTGACTTACATAGCCACACCATGTTCTAGCAAAAGTGCTACACACTCATTGCTGCCATATTGAACCGCATAGTGAAGCACAATATTCTTATTCACATCCAAAGCATCAACCATTGTTCCACAATGATATCCAATTGATCCAGAAAAGCTAAGAATTAACCCGTAAATTGCAAAATAGTTACACTGACAATAATATGCAAAAAAATAACTTTTTCCCCAATCTGTTATTACATAGTCTCACGTAGACACCACAAAGGAGAGAGAACATAAGAGGGACATTACTTTTTCCCCAATCTATTATTACGTTCCATATCACCAATGATCACGGCCTAAACTAACACAAAAATATCATTTTTATGAAAATCCAATAGAAACAAGAAGTTAAAAAACAAAAATAATATCTATTGCCGTTGGGAATACCTCATTACTAGCACATGCAGAGTGCAACAGAGGAGGGATCTTGGAGCTATCAACTAATTTATGAATCCATGAACACGAATAGGGGTTCAGTTCGGCAACCAAGAGAAGGGCCGTCTTGGCCAAATCAATGGTCTTCGGGGAAAAGGAGGGGCTTCGGATTATCTTCAGCATATACCTTGGAGAAGTCATCCACTAAAGCATCCTGATGCCATTCTAGAGCCATCGCAAAGGATTGCAACTCTTCGATCAACTGTCGGCCAAAGGTTTCTCCGATGCAAGGGACTCAAAAATAAAATCAACGACACGGCGGAAGAGGTGGACCAACAAACCATTATCTCTGGGGAAGTGTCGCAGGACGACAATGGACACCCGTGTCGCCTGCTGGCGAGCCTCATCGGAATAGGTGTTGAACAACACATCAGACTTATTGTTGTTGGGAAACGATTCCCAAAACCCAATAATGATGCGTACAAATTAGATAACAAAACCCACAAAAACCTTACAAGGCGGAATTAGGGTTTTACCACAACTCCTGCGTCACGAACGCTGGTTGAACTTGTTACAACACACCTTGCTATATGCCACGAATACTGTTCGACCGTACCTTACGATCTTCTACCGTATTCCCCGCACGTCTAGAACACGAACCGAGTGTTGCTCTCACTAAGCCTGTCTCTATTTACTGAATAATAGAAAAACGTCAATCTGATCTAGAGAGCATAACGTGTATATATAGGACTACGATAGGGACATAATGAGTAATAAGTCTGGGCTCCCAGTGTAAATAAGAAAACCTAATTGATTCTATTTCTGATTTCACTAATTATAATTCACCCCACTACAGAATTATAATTGCACTCCCTTCCTTATCTCAATTATATTACGAGTTTCATGATATTAAATACTTATTAATCTCCCCGCGTTAAGATTACAGATACCCGTTGATTAAAATAAATTACTAACAATTGCAATCAGCTTCTCGAGGTGCGCATCCCCAATATTCTTGGGACGGCCTCGAGGTATGATGTGGGAACATGCTGGGCTAATTCATCCAAGAGGTTGAGTAGTGTTGAGTCCAAGGCAACATGGTCTATTTTTTGAATGTAACACGTCAAGAAGCCCTCCAATTCCGGCCACTTTCCCACAGGCAACATTTGAGCCGCCAAGATGGATACAATCTCACACAAGATGCCAGCCACAAGTCCGTCTTGAAGATGTCTCAACCACCCAAGTAGTTCCCTCTTTAACTCCATAACCGTTCTTGAATTGAATCTTGAAAACAACTCTCCTCCATCATTGACCAGCATGTCCTGCAAAACACTAATATTTATGGTCATTCTTGTTTATTTCTTCAAACACTAATATTTCTAGATCCTGGCTTGTTTTAGTAGTATACAATTCTTTGATTGGCTTCAATCAATTCGTACTCATATTTATTAAGACTTATAGGGAGAGAAACAACTTTTTTCTAGATAAATCCAGTATTGAATAAATGATTTTCCACATCAAGATCGTTTAAATCTCACCATCCTTCCATGTGTGTTGATGTGTACGCAAGTATCTAGGTGTATGCTACATACAGATTGATATAAGTATGTGTATAGATAGAACTTGAACTGCTTGACCGTGTTGTGGGTTTATTATCTCACATCCATGATGAAGTTTGTTCTGGACTCTGATCTCTTGACATTTCAATTGTTTGGAAGTTACATAAAACCTGGGCTTATAAAATTCATATAATGGACCAAGACCATTTTTTTATAAAACTGTCCAACATGTCACATTTGGCATCAACTTTGGAGCTACTTTTTAGGCGGGTTTTTTTTTTTTTTTGGTTCCAAAAAAAAATCATCTCTCTTTTTTTCCTTTTAAGTTTCAATGAGCTTTCGTATTTACATTACTTCCATCATCAGTTTGCCAAGGTGGAGTTCTAGAATCTAGAAAGGAAAAAAAAAAAAAAGGGAACCTTTGATGCGTCAATGCAACAATGGCCAAACAAGAAGAGTTTCTCACTAGATGAGAAGACAACAATAGCAATGTCACAACCCACCAAGGTACACAGCTTGCTTGCCTTCTTGAAAAGGCCAGGTGAAAAGACAACAAGAGCAATCTCATAGCCGACCAAGGTACACAATTCACTTAGCTTCTTGAAAAGGCCAGATTGGCGCTTTGAGATGGCAGCCCGGCAAGGTGGCTTGTTTGCCAATTTGTGGTTGCCTAAAAGAAGAGTGATCTTTAAGTGATTGTTTTAAATTTTTGCAACAATATGTATAATTTTGAATATCATATCTTGTTGAATACTAAACACTTTGATTTTTGAAGTTGCCTTTATCTTTTTGTCATTTTGTCCTGATATTTTAGCAGTCCAAAGCGAATTTTAGAAATTCTGACCCTGTTGTGATAACACTTGAGATTCTCAAAAGAAAGACATGAAATCATAAATAAAGGATACTCAAAATCACTTCATCCCTTTCTTTCAAAACTACAAGATGCAAGCTATATCAGGCGTGTACCATAGACTTTTGTTGGAATCTAAAAAGCAATGTGGTTAAGGAGCTTACTAAAGGAGCTGCTGCCAATGTGGTTAAGGAGCTTACTAAAGGAGCTTAATTTTGCACAAGAAGAAGCAACTGAGTTATTCATGGACAATCAATCGGCAATAGCACTAGCCAATAATTCAGTCTTCCATGATCGTAACAAGCACATAGATAGAAGGTATCATTTTATAAGAGAAAGCATGGCTAACATGGAACTCCGAATGACTTTCACAAGGTCAGAAGATCAAATTGCCAATATCCTCATCAAGCCGCTCAAGTATGAAGTCTTCTCCAAGCTAAGAAATCTTTTCGGAGTTTCTAAATCAAGTTTAAGGGGGGATGTTGGAGCATAAACTTGATTTAGGTTTTGGGGTCAATCCATAAATAAAGCCCAAATTGGAGATATTAAAATCCAACCCATGTTCTAGAATAATCTCTAGAAGATTCTAAAAATATCCATGTGTAGAAGACTCTAAATATATGTATGTGTAGAATGTTCTAAAGGAAAATATCTAGATATTAGTTTGGAATAGTTAGATAGTTAGGGGTGGGAAGAATATCTTTGTAAGAATATCTTAGGTCTAGAATCATCCATTGAGTAGTATAATAGAGATAGTTAGGGGTGGGAAGAATATCTTAGGTCTAGATCCATCCAATGAGTTGTATAAATAGGAATAGTTAGGGGTGGGCCTCGTGTCATATCCACTTGTATTCATGTTGTATAAATAGGGATAGTTAGGGGTTGGCCTTGTGTCATATCCACTCGTATTCGTGTCATGTCATTTCAAATTTAGTGTCTTTTCAGATTAGTGTCAAAATACCTGTTGTCATAAATGTGTCAAATATCTTAACACTAACCTGACCTGCTAAAAATCATATCGTATTCGGGTTGACATTATTAAGACCCTTTTATTTTTTAATATTTACATAAAATTATATACTTTTCCAATGTTGTGCATGACTACTTATTTAATTTAATAACAAAAATTGAAGACATTTTCGATACCATCATAATTACAAAAATGATAAAACCAGTCAAATAATGGCATTGAAAATGTCACCATAATTAGACATAGGTCTCAAAATCAAATAATTTTGTTTGAATTTCTAAAACAAATCGAGATCTATCAAACAAGATCCATATTTGATATAAAATTTATTACCAATTAAAAGATATAACAAGTTTTTTTTATCCAGTTAGAATAGAACTAAGACAAGTAAATTAGGACGGAGGGAGTATTATTTAGTAAACAGTAAGTTTAGAACTACACACAAATACACAAATACTTACACACATACTCACAATAGAGAGATAAGCCCTACACACACTAAACCTACCTACCTACACACACTAAACCTACCTACCTTATTATGAGTGTGTGTAAGTGTCTGTGTGATCCTAGCATTGTTGTTTAGTCCCCTAAATTAGTAGGTTGCTGATAAAACAATTTTTATTATAATTATTGATAAAGTCGCAAGAGGGGCCCATGAGGTGCCGTTTATCACCGCTGCCATTGTTTCACAAAAATCAACCACCAAGCCTCTCTCTCTCTCTCTCTCTCTCTCTCTCTCTCTCTCTCTCTCTCTCTCTCTCTCTCTCTCTCTCTCTCTCACAAAAATCAACCACCAACCCTCTCTCTCTCTCTCTCTCTCTCTCTCTCTCTCTCTCTCTCTCTCTCTCTCTCTCTCTCTCTCTGTGTGTTTCAAACCCTAGTTCTAAGCTTAGTTGCACGAAGCGGGAGTGGGGGAGCGGAAAATATGTATTTTATATCAACCTTTTAGATAATTTTTGTACGCTTCATTTTTTATATAACAAGTACTATATCACAATTTACCAACAAAGGCAAGATAAGGGGTCTATCGAGTAATAAATTAAAACATAAGGTTTTGAAACTGTAATTTGGCTATTCACATAAACAAAATAACACAGCCCATCAAAAAGCTATTGTAGGCCCATTTATTCTGTTGTAGAATCTACTTTAATCATGTTTTGCTTAAATATACAAGCCCATTTAGTAGTAAAGAATAAGACATTGTTCCCGAAAGAAAAATAAGTACTTATTTTTTAAGAATACAATTTTAAACTCAAAAATTATATGTTTATGCAAATAATTTTTCTTTTAATATGGATCTTATTTGATAAATCTTTTTGAGATCTTTAATACGGTGCAAAAAAATTAAAAAATTATTTTTTATTTATATTATTTTTGAGTTTAAAAATATAAAATAAGTACTTATTTTGTAAGAATGTGTTCTGAAATGTAGCTTAAGTAAGGGCTCCGACTATGATGCTCCCAAGCGGTTTGGGAGCATCATACTCCCATTGCTTGTGAACCGTTGGATCTTATTGCTTTAATCCCAGTCGTTGGTAGAGAAATCCTTCTCTCTCCCCGTTACCTCCTATTTACAAGTTAACGTGAAATACAGTATTTGAGAGCCCTAAAATTATTTTGGCCCCTCCTCCCTCCCACCTCTCTCTCCTCTCCACGGTCGTCCGCTCGCCTCTGTCCACGGCTCCTCCAACTCCACATCTCTCTCCACTGCACAGTCGACGACGGAAACCTCTATAGCTCTTCCATCCACAGCCCCTAAGCAAACGACAAAAAGCCCTCTCTCTTCCTAAACAGATGGTCACAACGAAAAGCCCTCTCCTCCATTGTGCTAGGTATTTCTCTCTCACTCTCTAGAACACACAACCACCACTACAAAACACAAACACCTCTGCACTACCACGCATATTGAGGCCGTTGTGAACTGGGTTTGTGGGCTCTTCCCCTTTCTCACCAAATGTCACAGAAACTGGTGAGATTGGGCGAGAATGGGTGAGATAGGGCTTAGTTCGTACCAAAACTTAGGGTTTTGCTCCAAAATGTCGGCCATTGCCATTCTTAACCATGACAAGTTCCTCACTTCCCTAATTATAAGATAAAACTTATTTCTCGCTTTTGATTTCTTTTGTTCCCCAAAATTGAATTGAAAACCTTTTTTGTTCCTTGTACTTTGGAAGTGAAATCTGAATAAATTCCTCCATGTTTCATGGATCAACCGGCAACGACTTGTTAAAGTAGGAATAATCTAACGTCGTCTTTAAGAATTAGATAATAATTTAATGGGAAATCAGTCAATTAGATAATAATTTCACGGCATGCCCAATCCCTAAGTTTTGTCCAAATAAAGAGAGAAAGACACTGATGATTGTTGACATTACCTTCCCATTTGCAGATTAGTTTGTGGAGTGCCTACTGCCTAATTATATTGGTATGAGGAGGTGACAAATTCTTATTGACAGTGTATAGTGTACTACGTTCTCACCTTATTTTCAGTCTGAAGCTCAATGAACTATCCATTGAAACATCACTACAAGAATTTTGGGATCTCCCAACGGTTTTTTAGTAACGGTTAAAAAAACCGTTGGTATAGATGGTGTTTAGCAACAGTTTTCCAAACGTTACTAGAAACAGGACTATAGCAACGGTTTTCATGCCACCGTTACTAGATTACAAGACTATAGCAACGGTTTTCCATAACCGTTACTAAAAACCGGACTATAGCAACGGTTTTCCATAACCGTTACTAAAAACCCGACTATAGCAACGGTTTTCAATAACCGTTACTAAAAACCGGACTATAGCAACGGTTTTCCATAACCGTTACTAAAAACCCGACTATAGCAACGGTTTTCCATAACCGTTACTATAAACCGGACTATAAAGACGAAAAAATTGGCTTATTGGCTTATTTTTGGCTTATTTTTTGTCTTTATTCAAAAAAATTAAGTTTTGATTGAAATTTTTTAGTTTAATGATTCCTCTCGTCATGACGAAACAATAATCCCAAAAAAATTGGCGAGAAACTAACAAATGCAAAAAAAAATTGAATAAGGACAAAAAATAATCCGAACAAGCGTAGCTATCTGTACTATGTAAAAAATAGACAGTTCCAATCGGAAAAAAAAAGTAGGTGTTTGTATAGTATAAACCGAATTTAAAAACTTGGATTAAGAATAAATCGATAAAACTCTGATGACATAAGTTAGCCCAACCGGTTTGCATAGTATAAATATTAAAAGGCCCTCAATATTACACAAGTGTTGGGCTAGCCCAGCTGGTTCGTACTCGCGCGCGCATACGCGAGGTCCTGGGTTCGATTCCCAGGAGAAGCAAAATTATTGTGTTGCCTTCCATGCGCCACGCGGGCGCCACGCAGGCGACATGGGAGGCCACGTGGGCGACAGGTGGGGGCCACGTCAGCGCCATACCCCAGATTTAAAAAAAAAAAAATTGCCTTTAGCAATGGTTACAACCGTTGCTAAAGAAACCGTTACTAAAAAAAAATCTATACCAACGCTCATCAAAACCGTTGCTATATGTCTACACCAACGGATATCTCGCAACGGTTTGGGCAACGGTTGGTGAACCGTTGGTATAGCTTTTAGCAACGTTTTTTGTGTTTTTTAGTAACGCTTTTGACCGTTGTTAGATCCCAATTTTTTTGTAGTGCATGATCGCTTGGAGACGTTTTATGATGTGCTACTTTTCAGTCCCATTTTAAGTTCTTATTGCCATTATTCATCATAGAAGTTATCATTCACCCTTTCTTGCTTTTGCCAGTATCTTAGGAAATGTTAATGGTGTTGTTCATCTACGGTCTTATGGGATATTACATATAATTTGATTGCAGAAGAGATTTACTCTAATCATTTGACATCATTGCATATTTGTCTGAGAAAGAGATGTAGCGGTTTAGATGCATTTTTGATTTTTAGTCGCACATGGCACTCGTTATCCATATTATCAAATTGGAGGGATTACTTGATCCTATACCATTTCAGAATTTCGAAAATGATCAACCAAGTTTCTGTTCATTTTTTCTGGGTTATTGTTGGTAACATTTGGTGTCTGAAAGTTGATACCAACATTTGCCTTGGGAGAATTTTACTTTGCGAGTAAACCACTCCCATCACCCTTGGTTTTTAGGACCAGCACCAAGCAACGAAATGATTATTATTTCTGAGATGTCTGAAAGTTGATACCAACATTTGCCTTGGGAGAATTTTACTTTGCGAGTAAACCACTCCCATCACCCTTGGTTTTTAGGACCAGCACCAAGCAACGAAATGATTATTATTTCTGAGAAGAGAACTGAAATATGCCCTCCTCAAGCATCGCCCCTATTGCTTTTAAAACTTTTGTCGGTTTAGCAATCACCACCAATCTCCCCATATTGTGTTCGTCCTCTTTTTCTTTTGTTGACCATGAGGATGTCTTTTACTCAAGTAACAGCATAAAGTTTGCCATACATGGGGAATCCTGCTAGTGCCTAAAAGCTTACACAACTAACTTATTTCCTCTGTAACTTTTGGAATTCTGCTAGTGCCTAAAAGCTTACACAACTAGCTTATTTCCTCTGTGTTTTTTGTTATGCTTGCTCAGTTCTTTTCACCATTTAACTTTGTGGCCAAGAAAATGGAAATTATCCCCTTTGGACATGGTATGGTGTCCCTATGGATATATTGAGATTAATTTTTTGTACTTATTTTGATAGGGAAAAGAACCATCTCACAAGGAGTTCATTCTACCATAATGGAGTGATGTGGTGTGTCCTTTTAGAAAATGCTATGTAGTAAGTATCAGAGTGGTTGTTTCATGACCATGGTATTTGTGAATCTGTGAAATTTGTTTGACCTTTGTTTAGTTGTTTTGATGGATTAAGGGATAGTAGATACGATCATACTAATTCTTGTATCACTTATTTAATGCATCAAGTGGTGGCTGGTTTGCAAGTAACACGGAAATGGACAAACCATTTTTTGGCTCATTATCAACTCAAGACATTTTGGCGTTGGGATTTTTTGATGGATCGTTCTATTTTGTGATGCTACTGATATATAGTTATATGTTTAGAGATTGGAAGCAAATACATTGTATACTCTCCAAGATGAATGTGATAGAAAGCTCTTTTTGTATACTCTCTAAGCAAAGACATTGTATACTCTTCATATCGTATACTCTCCAAAATAAATGTGATAGAAGGCTCTTTTTGTTTGATCAAATGTTGATGTGCCTTGGTGGCTCTTGTTGTTTGATCAATAGCGACCTTGTTTGGTATGTTCGTTGTGTTGTTGTTAGGTATGCCATGAACGGATTGTACATACCATTTCAAATACCCTAACTAAAAATTGGGCATACTTACCACCAAAAAAAGGGATAATGATTGTACATACATTATAGTGGGTATGACATGAACCAAGAGTACCTACAATTTCCGTAACCATACTTACCACAAATACAGGGTTTATTTAATAAAAACTAGACATTTCAACATGGGTCTGGATATTTCGACATGGGTGTGCTACCATGTAGAGGGATGGATTTCAACATGGGTGTGCTGCCATTTTTATATTTCGACATGGGTGTGCTACCATGCAGAGGAAAGGATTTCAACATGGGTGTGCTGCCATGTTTCGCCACAATTACAGGGTTTACTTACTAATAGCTTGGCTTTGAAAATTAAGAATCACAACTTAGTACAATTTCAATCCCTAATAAGTGCTACCATATAAAGTGGTATGTATTGCCCTAAACAATGGTAAGCATAACCATAAAATATTGTAAAAACGTGAAAAGCTTAATTAGATTTTTTTTTTTTGCTCGGCAGCTTAATTAGATTATTGTGAAACACTTATTTGTGATTCTTCAACTTATGGTCTTTGAGTAAGTTGGTAAGAGCTAATAATCACAGCTTAATTTAGTTTGTTCTTGAGAAAAACTTACTTAGTTAGCTTCTTCCACCTATTGGCTTTTGAAAGTTCGGAAGTTTTTTCTTCAATTTTCATTTTTTTTTTAGAAGAAGAGAGATGAATGGGAGCTAGAGTGGATAACTTTGAAGAGTTTAATGTAGGTATGGAGTAATCTAGTTCCATTAATGCCATAATTGATGGTACGTAAGAAGGCAATGCCAAAACGTGTTAACTTTCTGTGGTAAATGTGGTTTCAGTATATAGTCATTGTTACCTTCCAATGAAGTAAAAAACAGTAAAGACGTGGTAAGTGTTTGTGAACTCTAGTTAGCTTATGGTAAAAAAAATCAGCTTTTATAGTTTTTGTAGCTTCATTCTATGGTAAGTAAGATATTAATGACTGGTAAGTAGTATACATTTATGTATCAACATTAATGTTCTATAGGGTATGGTACATACCAAATTAAAATTACGTAAGATCTACTTGTATTACTTTTATGATAAATTAAACAAATGTGTATTATCTTTCTATTTAATGAAATTACTTTTAAAGTTTATGAAAATAAAGAATTAAATGAATGAGACATTTCAATTTAGTGTTTTATTAGTGGTTACTCCTACATTTGCCAAGTGATTAATGTTAACTACAAAGACTGTTACTCTTACATTTGCCAAGTGATCAATGTTAATCACCAAATAACCATTTTTGAAATTTACTAATTGTGTAATTTGAAGGATTGAAATAGATAAGTCCGTGCTTAAGCAATTCAACAAGTTAGTCACTCAACTTTAGCCAATTGTATTAATCTTCACTAATCACTATCAATCAAAATATCATTGTTAATTACCACAACTAACAAATATGATATTAATCAACTCACATCGTCTGATCAATTGGTTGAACTTATAATTTAATCAATCAATAGCAAATGAATCCATCCTCGTTGACTGATTGCTATCAAGTATATTGCTATCAACACTATTAGTTGTTAGATTTTCAAATTATGTCATATTTATCACTATAAGCTATATTAATGAAACTAAATAGCCTAATTTTATTAAATACTATCATAAATTTAATTGAGAATTCTACTAAATTATTCAATATCTATTAAGAAAAAATATATTTATTGTTGAATTCCATTGTAACAATTAACTTATAGTGTTATTTTATACTATATATATTAACTTAATTTGTAAATTTTCAAAATATTAAATCAATACCTTGTTTTCTCCATAATATTTAAAAGTAAGTTACTTAAATATATGATTATTTAAAAACAAATTAATTAAATACATTTATAATGTTATTTGGAAATTATGATTTTTTTTGTCAAATTTTAATTTTCAAATAATTCTTCTAATTATATCTTAAGACCAAATTAAAATCTTAAACTAGATTTATAATTGAACACCATTTTTTAGGTTTTTCATTACCCAATTGTTAGCAACAAGGCAAAAAATATGGTGTATATAGCTTAAAGTGGTGTAAACATATAAATCCCAAAAGCTCCAAATTTTCCCGCAAAAAAATAGGGTACTTTTTTTTTTTTTGGGTTAATGGTAACTTGTTATCCGAGTAACTGGTTATAGTAAAGAGTACTGCTATTGGTACCGACGGTACCGTAGGAAAAATGTACCGACGGCCATTGGAAGGCCGTCTCCGGCCACCGAACGGCCGATCCGAGCCGTCCAAAAATTTTAAAAAACAAAACCGAGGGGGCCTTCGCGAGAATCAATGGCATCCGAGATGTGTAGGATACTCGATCCGAGCACCCCTTTTTGGTCTATATATGTATATACGTGTATATACACGAAAAAGGGGTGCTCGGATCAAGTATCCTACACACCTCGGATGCCATTGATTCCCGAATGAGCCCACTCGGTTTTATTTTTTAAAATTTTTGGACGGCTCGGATCGGCCGTACGGTGGCCGGAGACGGCCGTCCGGTGGCCGTCGGTACATTTTTCCTATGGTACCGTCGGTACCAATAGGATTTCTGTATAGTAAGTTTCTTCATAATCTATAGTAAGTTTAGCCTTATTCAATGATAAGTGTTGCCTTACTCAATAGTATATGTAACATGTTCTGTGGTAAGTAATCTTCTGATTTTTTTGGTCAAAAGTTCACAAAACCATCTCGGTTTTAACAAAACTACTCTACTTTTAATTTTTGGTTTTGATCCAAAAACTATAATTTACCGATTTTCAATCTAATAGTTCATATTCATATGATGCTGCCGTGCCACTTAGAGCATCAGAGAAGTTTTGCTAAGTAAACCTATTAAACTACATACAAAGCCTAACTTTACAACCCAAAATAATACTACTCTAAAGGAAAACCCTAGCCCCTTTTCAAAAAAAAAAAAACTAAAGCCAGGGAAAAAACCACCGAGCTGCACGTCGTTCTGCAGCAGCGATTGCGTCGACCATATCGGCTTCCACACATCGCCGAAACAAGGTACGCCTCTTACCTCTTCTTCTTCGTCGCCGCCCAAACCGTAGCATAGCCGACGACGACTGATCTCTCCTCCGGCCAAATCTCTCACTCGTGCGCGCGCGCGCTCCCATCGCGTTTCTGAGTGAGAAGCGGAGCGGGGATTCGCGGTTCTCGTGCGGGAGCCCCTTCCCGCCTCCAAGTTAGGCGTTTTCTGCAACTAAGGTTCTAAGCATAGGGCTGAGAATCTTACTACTCAGAATGGCGTCGGTGATGTTCACGGACTGTTCATCATCTACGACGGCTCTTCTTATTCCCTCAAGCAGATACAGAGTCCGACACAGCGTCCTTCATTCTCTCCGGTCGATGCCCCTGCAGTTCGCACCTGTTAAACCTTCTCTCCGGTCGATGCCCCTGCAGTTCGCACCGTTCGCACCTGTTAAACCTATCCTGCTCAGGACTACCGCCACCATCAGTCACGCATCAGCTTCTCCCACCGGTACTTCTACTTCTCCTTCTCCTTCATAATCGCTTCCATTCTTGATTTGAATAAAGCAAATCCTCCTTGTTAGGGCTGATTAACCGGCTGAATGGCAGAGCTTGAACACTTAAATTAGTTTTGAAACATGTTCTAGCTTAGCTTGTTTACGAGACTAGCCTATCTCGAAGCGCTTTAATCGAGCCCAACACGAGTCGATCGAGTTGTTTGAATTTTTTATACATCATACGTTGAGTGTTTAATTTGTTCATGTGTTAAGCCAATATTGAACGAGCTTTCAGCGTTTTTGTACGTTTTTTTTTTTTTTTCGTGAAGTTTCCTGATCCCTATCGAGGGAAGGGAAGGCAGGTTCACGCTTTTTATGGACGCTTTTTATGGGGCATGTGTTAGTCGTAGTTCTACACTTACAATCTAATGTGCTCCACCAGTTTATGTGTTTCATTTTATATACAGGTGATGTTGCCCTTGTGGACGTGAAACGTTGTAATTTGTATCCATCAGTGGTTAGGGTTTCATTTAGTTACTAGTATTAGTTGTGCTTGCGCCAATGAATGATAGTGCATTTTGTCGAACAAGTTGAATGCTTCAAGTTCTCTGTACAACCCATGGGCGGAAGGGGGTTCCTGGCCCCTCACAAAAAAAGGTTTATGTATGTATGAGATATAGCTGTTTGAACTAAGAGTTATCTCATAGATGCCCTTCAAATCTTTGTATAGCTACACCACAGGTCATTGTTTTCATAAAGCAAGTGCTGATTAAGGATTGGGTTTGTTTCTCTATAATGTTGTTTCCTGAGGAAGATGAAGAAAATGACATGCCTCTCTTCCATAACTAGAATTTGTGGCTCACAATATGTAGGGTGTTCTTTAGAGCCTACTAGTCATATATCCTATTGAATCCATAAATGAAAGTATGATATTTTATTCTTGTTTCTCCTTGAGAGTATGAACAAGAAATGATGTGACAATAGTGAGTTAAATCTTGTTTCACATTCTTTGTTAGACGGCCTTTTAATTTTAAAAGAAATCTTCATATCAATTGAATTTGGCCATCTTGCTTCTGTAATGGAATACTTTGCACAAGATTCTCAAGTGAAATTGGCCATCCCGCTTCTATGTATGGGTTTTTTTGTTTTTTTTTTTTGAACACCGAAAGAAGAGATTTAATTGATCACAAGCTTCAGCACACAAGGATTAAAAGGAGGCAAAGAAAAGGCATCACAATGTGCGGCAACATCCCAACTATGTTGGCACCCAACCCCACGACAATCACTTGCCCACAAAGCCCCCAAGAGAGGAAGAGTTAACATACAGAGTTGCCCAGGAGGCAACCAAAAGAACTTCAATACATGATCAAAAACCCAGAAAGCAACAAACCCAACAGCTTGGTCACCCCATAGGAAAATAAGTAACCATTTGCTTCTATGTATGGGCTACTTCGCACTACTTTGTCAAGTGAACTTCAATACGTCCAGATTACCGGTGCCTGTATGGAATTATACTCATTCTCAGACCTTAAGGATAATCCAGCTGTATTTTCTTTAGGAAGCTAAGAAGTTCCATGGCTTGTTAATCTCGGATGCTTCTCTCATTTGAATAGTGTAAATGAGTAGGTTAATCAGATTTTCTTTATATGATAAAAAATTCGTTACTTTTCTTTGTTGGGCACATTTGTTGAGTACATCTCTTGCGTTGGATTTGGACGACTAATATGGGTAGAAGTATTCACTATTTTCATGTCCAATTTGGAATGCTTCAGATATTGAAACACCTAGAGATATTTTGTTCTGGTAAAGCGGGAACTGGCTTTAGCGAATGGGCTTTTGGGAGGGAAAGGAGAAAATAGGAAAAAAGTTTCTCTTTTGATATCCGATTCTGTTTTTATTGTGTTGGGAGCATTTTGGGCGTTGTACTCTTTTGGCTTTTTCCATTGAAATTTGGAATTGGTAGATTGTCTTTTGTATGAGATATTCTTGGTTTGTAAATTCTATTGATTTGTTGTGCAGCTGCAATGGCTGCTGAAACCTCTGCAAAGATCATTGATGGAAAATCAATTGCAAAGCAAATCAGAGATGAGATAACTGTTGAAATATCGAGGATGAAGGATACGATTGGTGTTGTTCCAGGATTAGCAGTTATTCTAGTGGGTGACAGGAAGGATTCTGCAACTTATGTACGCAACAAGAAGAAAGCTTGTGAATCTGTGGGGATCAATTCCTATGAAGTGCACTTGCCTGAAGACTCCACAGAACAGGAAGTGCTTAAGCATATCTCATGCTTCAATGATGATCCCTCTGTACACGGAATTCTTGTTCAGTTACCTCTTCCTTCCGTGAGTTCCTTATTCGGTGTACTGCATTTTACTCTCTTTTTTCTAAACCCTGTTATGAGAACATACCTTTTAAAGGAAACAACATAATAGAAAACATGCATTTACGTTTGGTAGGTGCATTTTTAGAAATTCACATAGTAAACAAAGATATTAAGGTATGGTCAATAAATGGTTAGCCCTAAAGCATTATTCTGCAGTGAGATATTATATCTTTTGAGTAGCCAACACTGCATCGAGTTTGCAAATAAACCAACTTGTCGCAAGTGTATGGTAAGGCCTTGATTAACCTATGAAGCACCGACACTCCAAAAGGGCATTGTGTCCATGTATTGGACACGGGGACACGCCCAAATACGTATTGGACATGCCACATGGCGTGTCCAATAATTTTTATTATTTTCTTATAGGGGACACGCGGGGGACACTGTTGGGTACATGCTGAGGACATGGCTGGGAGTCAAAACGTAACATGTTTTTAATTTTGAGGGGTTAATATGAAATTATTCAAAACATTTGGGTTAAACTATAATTATGTCTTTATTTGAACCATGTTAATCTCATACATTCATATAGGACATTTCTTCGTCAACGGACATGGAAGAAAAGAAAAAATATATATGTATATATATATTTATATTATATACACGTGGCATCTCCCTCGCCGTGTCTGTATCTCCACTTTTTTAGAATTGCCGTGTCCCGTATCCATGTCCGTGCTACATAGATTATAACTGTCATTAAGACTACAGTCTACAGTTCTGATTTTGTTCATGGATTCTGTGCCAGCATATGAATGAGCAAAATATCTTGAATTCTGTTTCCATTGAGAAAGATGTGGATGGATTCCACCCACTTAACATTGGACGACTAGCCATGCGTGGTAGAGAGCCCTTATTTGTTTCATGTACACCTAAAGGATGCATAGAACTGCTACATCGATATGGCATGGATATCAAGGGAAGGAGGGCTGTTGTGATTGGCAGGAGCAATATTGTTGGAACGCCAGCTGCTCTATTGCTGCAGGTAATCTTATGGTTCCTGGATTTTTACTATGTCAGCCTCTGTCCAAGTTACTTTACCAAACTGAATGTTATTTCTCTATCTAATTTAGTTTCTTTCCCTTTTTAACTTCTTGATGTGATCTAATTTCTAGAGAGAAGATGCTACTGTCAGCGTTGTCCATTCCAGAACCAATAATCCGGAGGAGATCACAAGACAAGCAGATATCATCATTGCTGCTGTAGGGCAAGCAAACATGGTGAGGGGTAGTTGGATAAAGCCTGGTGCTGTTGTTATCGATGTTGGAATTAATCCAGTTGAGGTGAGCTGGGTCTTTTTTGGCTTCTTCACAATGTTCACATGCTTACAGAGAGTTTGCTTTGCAGTTTGAGTTTAGTAGCACTGAGCTGATTCTGTGTGCATTTTATGTGACAGGATGCGAAAAGTGCAAAAGGGTATCGTTTGGTTGGAGATGTATGTTATGAGGAGGCTTGCAAGATTGCTTCAGCTATTACTCCAGTTCCCGGGGGAGTTGGACCCATGACTATCGCAATGCTTCTATCTAATACTCTCAGCTCAGCAAAGAGAATGCACAACTACAAATGAGGGAGGAGGATTCATTGTCGTTCAGTTAGTCTACAACCCCATTCCCCTCGAGCACCTGCTTAGACAGTGCTTGGATCTTGGATGTTAACTGATTTTGAGAAAATCTCCACAAAATATTTTTTGGCCACCGCAAATTTATATCCAAACATAGCCCTCGCGTGAGCGCCTTTCGATTTCTCTCTATTTACTGTTTCCAATATCTGAATATTGGCATTGGCTAGACAAGGGTAGTAGTTCATGTGAGGTTGGGTGCTTCGTAAATATGTTGATTGAAGAGGAGGTGAGGAGGTAAGTGCTTGCAAACTGGGTGCTTTCTTTCCAGAAAAAAAGGTACACAGGGAAATCGATTTCGTACACAGGAACTCTTTGTTACATACTATGATCTCACAATTTTGTATTTTTTATATTGACTATAAAGAAGGCTATACCAATTTTCTGATGGCATGATTCAGAATTGGAAGTTATGTTCTTCTGTACAAGTAATTATTTGAGTTCCACTATAAGAATGGTCATACTCATATAAAACTTTCAGTAAATGTATAAGATGGTGGGCAAGCGAATCTTCTCTGGTTTTTTTTGCTCATTGTTGGTGTCATTTTCTTATTGACGGGTTGCCAAAAAGGGCTGTTTTGGATGCATGTGTCTACCTAGGTTGCTCAACATAGGTTGTTATGGGTAAGATTTTTGTGGAGAGATTGGCGGCGGAATCACTGTATTTGGCTTATCACTTGTAGGTTGCATGGAAATTTCTATCGGGACCATTGCCTTGTTATCCTTCACCAGTGCATGTGTCCCATTTCCTATCGTCACATGATTTTCTTATATTGTTGATAATATATCAATGGAGGCGACTGGTAGTGTGCCTTTGCCACTGTTTTCCATGCAATAAGTTTCTTATACAATGATTAATGTCAGTTCTTTACGGTAAACTTATAGTTCTTGGTACTATAATATCAGTATTATTAATAAAATTCTTGACAGTCTTGAATCTAAGATAAAGAAAACAAAAACAAAACATCCTCTTGATAATTACGATGTGGTCTAGAATTGGCGTAATATGTTGGGTGTAACGGACAATATCTCAACCACTAAGAAATCCAAATTGAGGGAATCTACATAGTTGGATTAGTAGAACACAAGAGTCTCACCAATTCCTTTTCTTTTTGTTGTTTTTTTTGGGGTCAAAAACGGAAAAACTCACCAATTCCATTTGCTTGCGTTCTTATTCGTTCGTTTGGGCTAAATCTATGCCATTTTGGTAACAAGGTCTGTTATTGGCAATGAGGGAAGAGATGGATATGTGCCAAGTATTTCTATACTGAACATAAAAATAGCCATTTTTGTAACAAGGTCTGCCATTGGCAATGAGGGGAGGGATGGATATGTGCCAAGTATTTGTAAACTGAACATAAAAGTAGGTGTAACTTTTCAGTGCAAAAATTGGTAGGGAGAGCTTACTAACAATTCTGGTCCCTAGCCAAGACCCATTACTATTATTCAAAGAAAACTTGCATCCCTCCCCAATTCTGACTCAATTGCCGATAGAAGTTATTACAATCTCACTGATATAAAATACGACAAAAACAGACTGTAGACAGATAGTGGTTTGAAGGGGGGAAAAACGTCAATGACATTTGTGCTTCCGTAAATTGAAAACAATTTAGCTTCTTACTACAAGTTATTGGCAACGTCAGTCTGTCATCTGACTGAATGATATATTGAAACTTCTAGGGCACAATGGGAACATAAAAATGCTCACCATTTGAACACAAGAATGAACTATGAAAGTCATTATAGATTGAAGCAGATATTTCTGCTATCAATTATTGTGGCTATCTAAATTACAAATGGATAGAAGCCAAAGTAAACAACGTTGAAATAACCTTGAGGACATCAAACTTGCTTGGTCAGAAAGAGTGATGTACATTGCTTCATTGTATCCTCAGGGCTGGTAACTGTCAACAGAACAAACAAGTTTAGTTTTTTTAGCGATTATGAGGGGGGGAAATAGCAACATAAAGGGAGCAATGTTTTTTTTCTTCTTTCGAAACGGCAAAATTTATTAAGAAACTTGATAGAGGTACATCAAGTAGGAGGAGAGGGGATGGGGATCTAATCAAAGGTTAGAAAATGGGCCGAGGCCGAAACACATTAGGGGCAAAACCCTAAAAAGCGAGCCAAGCCCAAACACCCTAGGGCAAAGCCCAAAATACACCCTATAGGCCTCAAAATGCCCAGATTTGAAACCAATACAGCTCAAAACAAATAAGGCCTAAAATGCCCAAATATAAAAATAAGCCCAAGCCCACACAAGCATATGCCCATAGAGAACATAGGCAGTGCCAAGCCCAAGAGGCCCAAGACTACCCAAACCCTAACAGCCCAGCACAGCCCAACAAACGCTGTAACCACCAACACGCCGCCGTCCACCCCACCAGGCAAACCAAAACCATTGCCAGTGCGACGTTGGCACTGAAATCAAATTAAACGGTCATTTGGATGCTAAATAAAAATGAAAGTATTCCTTCTCAAGCGAAACATTAAGTCCATCTTGTACAAAATGAATAGTTGCAATGAATAGAATGTTGCCAATTATGTATTTTGAGTTATGTATCCAATTTTTTGCAGTCATCCAATTCTGGCAGATGAATAGATACATGATGTGGATATGATTGAATACAAAATGAAACTACTTGATTGAAGCTGTAACGCCCCTCAATTTTGGTCAATAAAAATTTCGTTAAAAATTTGAATTTTATTTGAATTACTTATTTTCTCTTGAATGGCTATATGATGTTTTGTTTATTTTCGTCGTAATTAGATTTTGGTCGTTAGTTAACTCTCGACTAGAAACCCTAATTTCACTTTGGACCCTCAAGGATCGTTTCTTGACTTATATGCCCTACTTAGCAAGCCTAGTTAGCTTCTAACCGGCTCGATGGAGTAACCAAACTAGGAAGTCACCTAGTTACGTTTCCCTAACCAAAGATGGACCGTTTTGCCCATCTTGGACCTTTTGAACCTTTTCAACCCTAGACTACAAATTGTTTAATTGTTTTCTTTTATTGTTTAGATTTATTCTTTATCCATTGGACGATAAATGTTAGGGGGAATTATTATCCATTGGATAAAAGAAACTCATTTCTTTATATTAAAAGGATTTTGAAAGATTTAAACAAAGTACTATGATTGACATTTATAATTATTTTGAAAAGTACTTTTCGATTTATTTACTAATAAAAGTACCCTAGTAACTATGGACCATTGGACATTAACCATTAGGGTAATCTTTACCCATTGGACAAAAGCCTTTTCTTTATTTTATTTGGTAAGTACATATATATATATATATCATATGTGTATTTTCAAAAAGGACATGTAGTCTTTTCCAAAAACTTAATTTAGTATTTAAAGTACCCGTACCTTATTATCCTTTGGATAATAACCATTAGGGATTCTATTAACCATTGGGTAATAGGCTCATCTTTCAAACAAAGTACTTATCCCATTAAAATAATATTTTGTTAAGATTCCCGGGAGTACAAAAGTACATTATTATATTAATTAAAGTACTTGTACCTTTTAATTGTTTATTAGGAGAATCTTGACCCTTTTAGCCCTAATATATATTTGTACATATGTATATATGTATATAAGTACTTGAATGATGTATATTGCCTTAGTACACTCGTACCCATTTGTTAGTTTATTAAGTAGAATCTTGACTCTTAAAGGCTAGTTTGATCTTTTGTACAAAAGTACCTATTAATTTATTTTTGTCTTGCATTAGTAGTACATATATATATGTATATGGATAGTACATGAGAGAGAGAGAGAGAGAGAGAACCGTGAGGGAGAGAGAGGAGAGAGGCCGAGAGAGAGAAAGAAGGAGAGGGAGAGAAAGAGAAGGAAAGAGGAAGGAAGAAGAAGAAAGATTTGATGTGTACCTTGTCATTAGTCTTCCAAAGTACTTCAAAATCTTTGGTGATCTCTTTTCCTAGCCAAATCTTAACCTACTTGTCCTCCTTGGTACCAATTTCATTTGTTTAAACCAAGAATCTTGTACCCATGACTCCTCCATTGCAACATATCTTCCAAGAATCCCATCCAAGGACTAACATAGCCATGCAAGCCTACCAATTTAGCTTCCAACCTTTCAATCAAACCTTGACATGTGAAATAAAGTGTGACATAGAGAGAGAGAGAGAGAGGGGCCGGCCAAGAGGGAGAGAGGGAGAGCCTTTGCCTATAAATGGAAGCTCACTCCAAGCTTAAACTCACACCTCAAACCATTGCTCTCACTTCTCTCTAAAAATTTCCAAAAGTTCTTGCTTTCCAAGTTCTAGTTTTCTTGTGTTCTTGAGTGTTCTTGAGAGGAACCACCAAACCACTTTCAAAACCACCTTTAGATCTTTTAAAGTAGCTTAGTTAAGTTAGGAAGTTGTTTCTAGGAAAAGAAAGTACAACTCTTTTCCTTACGAAGCAAAACCGATGCCGTTACTCCGTCCGACCGCCAACTAACTTCCGTAGCCGACTACCGCCAAGAAGCAAGGTAGGATTCCTTGTCCCCTAACTCTACGTATGATGTAGGATATCCTTATCTTCCATCCCAAGTAGTTATCTTTACCTATTTTCCCATATATAGTCTTGTACCTAATTATAAGTTCGTTAGGAAGAAACTTTAATCATGTCATTTAAAGTAGATAATGTTATCTTTTGTTGAAAGTATATAAAATGCATGATGTTTGTTATTAAGTGATTCAAGCATGTCAAGTAGTTTTAAAATAGATGATCTTGTTAGATTGAATAGTATAATGAATGATATCGTATGTGAAAAGTCTCACCGCGGAGTCTATGCATGAGAAACGAGACACGAAAAATCAAGAAAGTAGAAACATGACACCTAGGGTGTAGATAATGATGAGATGTGTTTTGAAACCGCAATGTAGCCGGACTTGGTAGCCCATTGTGTGTATGAAAACCCGCGATGTGGCCGGACGTGGTAGCCCATCGTGTGGATTGTGAAAACCGCAACGTGGCCGGACTTGGTAGCCCGTTGTGTGTATGAAAACTCGTAATGTGGCCGGACTTGGTAGCCCATTGCGTGGTTTGTGAAAACCACAATGTGGCCGGACTTGGTAGCTCATTGTGAAGATTGCCAATGCGGTCGGACGTGGTAGCCTCATTGGTAATATGGCTTGGTTATCCGCGGAGAGGAGCCAATGCAAGTTTTGTGTGCCAATGGGAACCCGGGACGGCGGAACCATTGTGAGGATACTCGGGAGTCCGGAACGGCGGAACCGAGGTTGGGTGTGTAGCTTGGTTATCCGCGGTACGGAGCCAATGCAAATTGTGTGAGTTAAACAAATGGTTTTTGAAAAGATGAATTGGTATGTGAAAATGTTGACACGGTCTACGATGAGTTGCGTAGGAGAAACTCGGAGAATCTTGGACACCAACGATAGTTATATAGCAATTGCGGATGTGTTATTAATGTTATCTTTTGTAGCTATGTATACACATATCATGTGGAAATCGATGTGACGTTATAACCTGTTGCTTGTTAGTTATGGGTTAGCGGGTATAGGATTTTTCTATTGAGCTTTCGTAGCTCACGGTGTTGCCTTTTCGGTGACCCTGACATATTATATCAGTGGCGACGCTGGTATAATGTGTCAAACCTTGTAGATGAACAGGGTGAACTTTACACCTTGGAGGCATTTGGAGCTGAAGAGCTGGCTCAGATGGAGGAGCAGGCGGAGCTGTAGTTAGGAACCTTAGTTCCCTTCCGTTTGTAATAAAAGTACTCCTTTTAAGTTTCTGTTGTAATAAAAAGCTTGACTCAGTTTATTTTCAATAAAATTACTTATTTAACGCCCAGACTCCATTTGATTTTATGAATAAAATGTCTTTTTAACGTACCCAAAATTCGGAGCGTTACAGAAGCTTTCTTTGCAAAAACTTTGCTAATTACACATTTGGTCCTATAGATGCCATGGCAAATAGAAATTTCCCGGGTACATTAAAATTGCATCAATAAGCTCGAATATAGGGCTGGCCTGTGTGGCCCAAGGTTCTCTCTGATTCATATATCTCAAAGTCATTTCCTCCCCTGCTCAAACAAACACCCAAGCATGTCAGTCCTAATGGAGTACTACAGAATATTCAGCCAAAAAAAAATTCACATGATCTATTAAATGTCCTTGGCGGGTATTAATTATCAAAACACGTCTTGAGCCTTCATTTTCCCTCTATTAAAACACATTACAAGACATGACTACAGGGAACCGAGGTTCAATAACAAGTTAGTGGGCTCACAGGAAATACCAATCAAGGGAGAAAAACATCGCCATCAGAAAAGGAGGGAAAATCCAAATAAATGGATAAGCTAGGCATACGTTTTACCTTGCAAGTCTTGTCTCCAAAGAAGTGAATTTCACGAAAATCATCTAGGTACCCCAAGCAATAATAAGTCTTATCCAAACCTTGAGGAAACACCTTTTACACCAAGGAAAACATAATGTCAAATTAGCTGGCAATGACCGGTTGCTAATTACTTTAGCGAAGCTTAAGAATTATATAAAAGCATAGACAAGCAATGAAATCCACTCACATCAAAACTTATTTGTCCACCAATAGAAAAGGTGAGGTTTAAGGTGGGAAAATTTCTCACGGAGCACAGAGACCATATTGGGGCGTATGTGTTTGAACCTGGATGTAATTTCAGTACATAAAATTTTCAAGCAGTCTCACATGATAAGTGATTATTATTAAAGACCCAAACTGCATTCCATCAGTAAAATGTTACATCAATATATACAAGTATTTTTCATGAGAATCCCTTCGTTGAATTTTAGTCTCAAATGTTTCATATGATTTTTCCATGCAAACAACGATTCTATTCTTGCAGATGGCAGGGATTTTCCATAGTTGTTTTTCGCACATTAATTTCAGGGTCTACTGTAAGTATTTTGCAATTTACGAGTTAGTAATTCTTATCTTTTAACTTTTATGGATAAATCGTATATCATTGCAGGTGGTTTTTGGATCAATCGTATATCATTGCAGGTGAAGTGTGCAAGAATGCTTCTCAAGGGTGGAGCAATGGTTGATGCTGCAATTTGTACGAGATAAATAGGGCTACGGACCTATTATTCAAGAATGCTCCGTTGTTTATGTTGTCTCAACTTCATATTATTGAGGTACGTTCGTTTTTATAGAAAATCATTTTCATGTAGGGATAAAAATACGTCGAGTATGAAAGTGTCTTTCAAAAATTTTACAAACTATTAAAATTTGCGATAACGATAATTGAATTCGTAACCGTAGAATAATGATTGAAAACAAAATCGAAGGTCAAACATACTAACGTGGAGAGTATTCAAGAAAAAATGGAAAAGGAAAAACGGGTGGACGACCAAAGCCCAAAACGAACGGTAGCTGCTCCTAACTCCTACTGGAAGTACAACAATAAGCAAATCAGGCAAACAGGACACTCATCTCTATTTAGGGGACAGCTCATCTCTATTTGAGGTTCAACTCAATGATCTCGTTCATGTTGTAGAGCTTGTAAAATTAAACAACCAGGTAAAAAAATCATGTTGGTTGGGTGGCTGGTCCGGGTCGTAACCCATTTAACTTTAGAAAAATGAATTGTTCAAATGGTAATCTGAGGTGCCTTGCTCATTTTGGTCAAGATAAAAGTGCATCGATTAAGTATTGATCGATATTAGATCAACGGCAATTTTTGGGTGGTTTTTTTCTCAATTGAAGTCTACAGTATGAACGAGTTCAATCATTGAATTGAACCCAAACTGAGGTCGGAAATGGCCGGACTATATGCTGTGCAGTCCACTACGTGAGACAAGTCATTTATGAATCTCGCTTCTGCTGTTGTTGGACTGTAAAGTGTGGTCCGCATGATCATAGCCGCCCAAAAGTGTTTTAAACTGTTCAAGTTTTTAAAAAAACCTATTTAGAAAAATTTTGTTAAATTATGGATCATTGAATGCGAAAATAAATTGCTACAATAAAACGACGGAGGTCACTCTGAAATCTGGAGTCCAATTGTAGAGAAGCCGGTCCACATTTATTTACACCATATGGAGCCACGTGTTCCCCCAACCACCAAGCCCTCCTTCCCCGCTGTCTACTGAACTCACGAGTCCACTTCCACTTCTTCTTCTCTCTCTCTCCCTCCCTCTCTCTCTCTCTCTAAACATCTACATTTCACTGATTTCAGTCGTACTGTCCGGTTTCCGTCTCAACTTCCTTCTCTCTCCACGCACCCTTTTCGACTCCGCCGATGGACGTAGCTTGCCAGCTCGTCTGCTGCGGTGGAATCGACCCTCTCCGTCACACCACTTCTTCTCTCTCCTCCTCTTCTTCTTCCTCTTCCTCTTCCAGCAGCACAACAATCACCACGCCTCGCCGTCGAATTCCGTCCGCGATTAGGGCTCGGAGGAGGCGGAACGGCGTCGTTCGGGCCGTCGCCACCGAGCCCAAACCCACCGAGAAAGGGCCGAGAGTAGTGAATGGATCCCCGAGCTCGTCTCCATTGAAGCCGGTCAATGGAGTTTCCACGGTCAGTGAAGCTAAACTGAGTATCCGACTCTCTGTGCAAATTCCTGCATAAGATGCTTTTAAAGACATAAAAACTAGTATTTATTTAAAATACTTACAAGTATTGAAAACATAAATAAAAATAACTTAGATAACCATTTCGTTAATTCAAAATGCATTACTTAAAAATTAGTATTTTTCTCGCTTTTTCAGCGGCAATATACTATAATTAAACTCTTATACTAGATTTGAGTATAACTATAATGTTGGAGACCTTGGCGTATGCCCAAAGGTCCTATATTTAGGTGGGATATATATACATGCTAATAACGCATAACAACGCAATGGGCTGTCAATAAAGCAGGAAAATGATATATATATATATATATATATATATAATTTCTTTGTGTTGAAGTGCCTTGAAAAGTGTAAAAGCCGAATTTTGTTTTTTTTATTCTTCTCGCCTTATTGACAACCGAGTGGGCTGTTAAGTGCATAACCGATACACTCTCTTTATGTATATATGTCTATGTATTGTGACTTGTTCATTCTCTTATTTTTGTCGAATTAATGTTTAGTAGCGGGGAAAATGCAGGAAATGGCAAGGAAATATAATGGTGTTTGAATACATGCAGCAATGCTATAGAAAGAAACATTATCAAGCTGAACTGACTGCTAAAAGAATTGAAGTGAATTTGTCTTCGAACAGTTGAATGCCCCTTGGATTTCCCTCCCTCCCTAGTGATCAGTGTAGTAGGACTCACGATAAGTTACAGTTTTTGGAATCAATTCTGCGGAACACTTAAAAAGAAAACTCATTTTCATGAAATCTTGAAAAGATGTCCAAAAGATTCTCAAGAATTGGTTTCGATAGATTTAAATAGGATACATGCATGTAGAGTGTTCTTATTGCCAAAACTAGATAATGGAAAGTTTTTTCACGAACCCAGTTCCGAAGTGCATCCAAACAGAATCTAAAAATGGGTGCATTAGCAGACTTAATTACAAACAATTTGCGGATTGAAAAGAGTGCATTTGCGGAACAATACAACGCAATTTTAAAAGCTTTGGGACTCGATATAATTCTTTATGCGGTTTAAAACAAAGATGATTGTGAAACGCTAAACACAATGTGGGAAACTTCACTTGTACTGTTCAGAGATCAGTTGATCAAAAAGAGGTAGATAGTCTTCATGATACAGCTTTTTAAGGCAAGTAGATAATTACTATGAGATATTTGATTTGTATCCACTAAATATGTTGTGCCGAACACGAAATTGAGAATATAATAAATCAACAAGCGATAAACAAGAACACAAGGATATACGTGGTTCCGTTCAAGCACAAAGCAAGAACGTACTCCACGGGGAAAAGAGCAAGAGGATTCACTATAAACGGGGAGAGAAACAAAGAGCCGGCTATACCCGTAACTCTAATTGAAGCACCAAACAGATATCTAGGGACAAATCTCTGGTGAAACCCAAAAGGGAGACACAAACCCTTGGTGGAACCCTAAGAGCATAAACAAAACCCTAATATCTAAGCCCTTGGTCAAAAGACCATAACCCTAGGAACCCCCAAGGTCCCTATTTATAGGAAAACACTAAATAAACCTAAACCGAATAGGAAAAGGAATCCTAGTCAATTTAGGAATTCTAGTCAATTTCCAACAAATCTCCACCTTGACTTGAATTCCATCGAATTCAACACAATAGGCAATCCTCTCCTTTAATCGCTCATCTCCCCCAAAAGCCCCCCCACGGGGCCATCACCAACGGCACAAACGAGTAAGGCTCAAGCACACCTGCTTGACCTTGTAAACGCGACTCAGGAAACCCAGCCGCACATGCCTCCAAATTGAGCCTCTATCTTCCAACGGGCACCTCCCACCCAACGCATCCCTCCCGAATGCACTCGAAGATCTGCTCAAACTCCACACGGAGTTAATTACCGACTCTACCACAGAGTTAAAAACCCAACACTGAGTCAACCTCGAATTCACCGATGAAGAACCCAAAGATGTAGCACCCACAATCGTACTACCATCAAGCACATAGAGGTTATTCGATTTCCGACCCTTCATCAAAACACGAGCACCCTTCAAAACCCTCAAGACTCCACCTTCAGCGGTATGCTTCCGACCCAAAGAGTCAAGAGTACCCAAAGAGATAAGGTTCCTCTTCAAATCTGGTATATGTCGAACACCAAACAACGTCCTCACAAACCCATCATGCATTCTGACTTTAATTGTTCCAATCCCAACAATTCTACAGGACATGTTAGTCCCCATAAGAACTGTACCACAGCTGACCGATTCATAAGTATCGAACCAATCTTTATTCGGACACATGTGGTAAGAACATCCGGAGTCCAGAATCCATTCGTTATTCGAACAGACATCACCGACACTCACAGAAAGAACCATAAGTGAATCGTCGGAATCTTCTTCAACAATACCAGCAACAACCTTCTCTTCAAAATTATCCTTATTTTTCAACCTAGGACAATTTCTCACCATGTGCCCATATTTCCTACAGTAAAAACACTTTACTTCCTGATTTGTGGAACGAGAGCCAGAAACCCCTCTACTGCCATAATCCCTCTCAGAAGTTCTTCCTTGCACCATCAAACCCTGAGCATCAAAATCACCACCCTCACCGGATACTTTTTTCCTCAATTCTTTCGAATACAAACTAGACTTAACGTCCTCCATGGAAATCGTATCCCTCCCGTAAAGTAGGGTAGTAACAAAATGCTCATAAGATGCAGGCAAAGAACATAACACAATAAGGGCTTGATCTTCATCATCAATCACAACATCAATATTTTTTAAATCCATAATAATTCGATTTAACTCATCTAGATGGTCTTTTACGGGCGTACCTTCCCTCATACGAAACGTATAAAGGCGCTGCTTCAAATACAACCGGTTGGTAAGAGACTTCGTCATATAGATGCTTTCCAACTTCAACCAAATACCGGCAGTAGTATCCTCCTCCCCGACCTCGCGAAGCACATCATCGGCTAAACACAACTGAATCGAACTGAGCGCCTTCGCATCGAGATCCTCAAACACACT
This sequence comes from Rhododendron vialii, assembly GCF_030253575.1. Lineage (NCBI taxonomy): Eukaryota > Viridiplantae > Streptophyta > Magnoliopsida > Ericales > Ericaceae > Rhododendron > Rhododendron vialii. Next base: position 6,696,701 of record NC_080558.1, on the reverse strand, counting down.
ATCCTGCATATCAGCAGGCTTCTTCAATTTTCCTAACAAAGTCTTGTGTAATCCTTGTTGAACAAGCAAAGCCTTCATCTTAATACGCCATAAACTGAAGCTAGTGCTCTGCCCATCGAACTTCGCAATTTCGAAACGAGTCGCCATTGAAACGATCACCAATTGCACAATACGCAACAGAAAACAAAAGCCTCGGATTGAAACCCGGAGCTCTGATACCAATTTGTTGTGCCGAACACGAAATTGAGAATATAATAAATCAACAAGCGATAAACAAGAACACAAGGATATACGTGGTTCCGTTCAAGCACAAAGCAAGAACGTACTCCACGGGGAAAAGAGCAAGAGGATTCACTATAAACGGGGAGAGAAACAAAGAGCCGGCTATACCCGTAACTCTAATTGAAGCACCAAACAGATATCTAGGGACAAATCTCTGGTGGAACCCAAAAGGGAGACACAAACCCTTGGTGGAACCCTAAGAGCATAAACAAAACCCTAATATCTAAGCCCTTGGTCAAAAGACCATAACCCTAGGAACCCCCAAGGTCCCTATTTATAGGAAAACACTAAATAAACCTAAACCGAATAGGAAAAGGAATCCTAGTCAATTTAGGAATTCTAGTCAATTTCCAACAAAATATCTGGGCTTTTCTTAGAAATCCAAAATTTTGTTTTTCTGTTTTATCTTTTTCCCACCGCATCTTTGCAATCAAATAAAGTGCCATTTGGAATTAGTTTTTCTTACTGGGAACTAAGTCGTACCTCTATTTGATTGCCCTATGAAGTACTGATGGTTTGAGATCTGGAATGGCAGAGAATCGGTGATGTTTCAAAGGAGATCAAAAGAGTGAGAGCACAGATGGAAGAAAATGAACAGGTGGCAATACTTATGAGGGGGCTTAGGGGTCAGAATTTGAGTGATTCCCAGTTTGCTGATGAGAACATTCAGCTTCGCCTTGTGGAGGTTTGTGTGTTGCTTTGATTGGTTATTTGTATCAGCTGATGCGAACTTTCACTTCCTTTCGGTTTTTTTTATTGTTACGACGTATATGTATTGAATTCAAGTTTCTATGAGTGTTTAAATGAAACATTGCAAGTTTTTAGATGCACTTTAAGTTGTTGGCTTTTGGAAAACGTGGCTATTTTTGCTGTTAAATAGACAAGTTCATCTTGAGCAATTTGAAAAATCCAGTGTGCAAAGGAGAATAATCGAAACTTTCCAGGAGAAACATGATCCGTCTTTACTATGCAACCAGCGAGTCTTTGCTGTAGTGTCTATTATTCTGCAAGCCTTGTTTTTTCTTCAAGCTTCAAGATCTTTTGGTTAACTTTTTAGATTCTTGATGAATTTCTCTAATATTTTTGTTAAATTAATTTTAGAATTCCTGTCTTTATTTTGAAAAAGAAGATAGATTGATTTCAGTGTGCTTTTACCTGTATAGGTTATAGGTAGGTGCATCTATGGGGTAGTGGGACTAATCAATTCTGCTGAAAGAAGATGACTGATATAATAAGATTGGGTCCGCATAGAGCTCATCAGTGCTTGAACGTAATTGCTTGAAATTTGCATTTTCAACGGTCTGAAATTTGTTGCAGCTTTCTTGTTCTGTAAGCGGAAGCCAAAAGCGCCTTCTCTTGCTTCCAAATAATTAACTTTGCTTGAAGTTATTTCTATAGCATAAGCTATTAGTGGAAGTTGTGCCAAACACACTCCCACAGTAACATAAGAAAGTAGAAAATAAGGAACCCTGTATAGATAACTTCGAATCTGCAATAGCTAACTGCTGGTCTGCAGCCATAAATAACAGTGTACATACTGATCTAGGATCCAAAAAGATTGACGTTTACGTAATATGTGTGTGTTGAATTTTGCTTGACTTGATGATGTAGCACCGCCACGGACACGCGACACGACACGGACTCTCCCATGCGCCAATGTTAAAAAATTGGAAGACACGACACGTTAAGGGACACGTTTTAAATGATATATGTTTATACAGTTATATGTATAAAAAAGCTCTAATTCTATATGTGTAACACCATATATAGCTTAAATCTTATTTATCTTCACATTGTTCACGAAAGTATTCCAACAAATAGCGTTTCATCACTTTCATCATCTGTGTGTCTTAGTCATCAATAAACTTATCATATGGTACACAAAGAAGAAAGACTTTTCTAAGCTTTAACAAGAGTCTTAACCATTTCGTTTAACACCCCGACATGTCTTGTGAGTGTCCCAAGAGTGTCCTGAGCATTTTTTGGAGTGTCCCTGGAGTCTCCAAACAAAAAACGTTGAGAAAAAGGAGGACACGTTGGATTTGAGTGTCAGACGCGTGTCCGGAGAGTATTGGTGTCCGAAAAGTGTCAGACAACGATACGCGAGCTCTGACGAAGTGTCCGTGCTACATTGATGACAACTATTTCCTCCAAGTTTTAATCATGCTATAAGATTCATGCAGGCCAGGTTTGAAGGTGACAAAAGTTTTGTGTCACTACAGATCAGCTAGTTTTGACTTTGAAGCACAATTTTGTGAAGTATATAGTTTATATGTAAACCAACTAACCAAGTAGAGCTTTGCATTTGTAACTTACTATGTCATGAAACTTCAAAGTTTTGTCGTAATCAGTGAGCTTCACTGGTTTCGTATCGCAAAGTAGACTGGAAAGCCTAAGCCTGTGGCTGCAGAATTTCATAAGAAGTACAGTCAAGGAATTTTACCAATAAAAAAATCCATTTCGTGAAGCTCAAGGTTTTAGATAGGTTGTCATTGACTCATAAATATTTGGAGCTCTTGGGTTGGAACTCCCTTTTTCATCTAATTATTGAGGGTTGTGTTTTCTGCTTCTTTGTGCTTTTTCAGGTTGATGAAAGCAGCGAGTTTTTGCCTTTGGTGTATGAACCTGCTAGCATATCTGCATACTGGGGAAAGAGACCACGTGCTGTTGCAACACGCATTGTACAGTTGCTATCAGTTGCTGGAGGTTTTCTTTCCCGTCTTGCCTGGGATGTGATAAACAAAAAGGTTAAAGAGGTAATGTTCAGTCCTACGCTTGCTATTTGGACTTACTGGAGAGTTTCTGACTGTCTCATAATTTTAATAGTCTGCACCAGCTTTTGGTATGAATAAAAGAAGTATGCAAGTTTCTTTGGTTTTTTCTTGGGTTTTTGTTCTACATGTGAAAGCTTATAAATTACTGGGAGCATCTGTTTACAAGTCGCTCTGAAATTCACTTCTATAAACCAATAATTTGTTAGGTGTGTCTTGTTCTATTACTCATGACTTTGAAGAACAAAATACAAAATATATTTATTTCTGCCTTGTAATTAATCTGGATGGTAGGATATTCACAAGCGTCAATTTGATCACTAAACTCCAATTGCTTATGAAAGACGATGTATGGATATTCCATTGAGAATTCGCCTTTTAAGTACTTCGGTTATCCTTAGGTGACAAACGTATGGTGGAGTTCTTTTGGGCTCCATTGTTGAAGAAGATTGGCAGGGAGTTGGAGGGGTGGAATATAGGTCTAGGGGAGTGACTCTTGTTAATGTACTTCGTAGTTTTTCGTTCCCTTTTTGCCTGCGGGAGAGATAAGCTGGGATTTTTGAATTCCATTGGTACAAGCAACTGACAAATTGACTTAGCTATCCTACTTTAGGGGGTTAGGGGTTAAAATTTTGTACATGTCCATCTTTCTACTCCATTGTTCCTTGTCTATTAGTATTGACTATTATTTCGTTTTCCCGGTAACTAGAATGAAGTTTCTCGAGCTATTGAGCTTAGGGATATTGTCACCTCTTTGGGTCCAGCATACATAAAACTTGGGCAAGCATTGAGCATTCGACCAGATATACTGTCACCTGCTGCAATGACTGAGCTGCAAAAGCTCTGCGACAAGGTATGAGTGGCCTTTCATTTAACAATTCAACATCCACTAAAACTACATATGATTCAACTGCAAGGTCGCTGAATTTGTTTCACTGTTTTTCTAAAAATCAGGTTGGACTTGCTCTGTTATACTTAGGAAATGCTCTCTCTTTTTATCCGCGTTAGGAAATGCTCCTTCAAATAGCCTAATGCATCTCTATCTTAATTCTGTAATGAACTTCTGTTTGTAATTTGGTGATGGTTACGAGTATCTGAAAATGAAAAGGACCAAGAAGCCGAACGAAAGGGTGCTCGGAAGTAGATAAGGAAGTTCTGAGATAAATAGGACATGGGGATGTGCAAATTAGAAGATTTGGAAAGTGGTTGCCTCTTAATTGCTATTTCTTGAAGTCACTGAGGCGGCATGAAGTACCATGGATGGGATTCTAATATTTTAACTTGGTTTGCTAGTGATAAACTGAGCATTATAATAGCTTGTTGCATGTAGAGGTAGTGACTCAATTTTTTAACAAAGGGCACAAGAAGTATCCCAAGAATAATTTTTCTCTTTATGATTATGGTTCCATTTTGGACTCATCCCTGCAGAGTAAACCTTGGACACCTGCAACAACCGACATGAATTTTCTACTTTCAGTGTTGACTTATTGTTTCTCTCTTCGTACTTTTGAAGGTTCCCTCATATCCAGATGACGTTGCTATGGCTCTTATAGAGGAGGAGCTTGGTCAGCCGTGGTATAACATCTATTCTGAGCTGACTTCCTCACCAATAGCGGCTGGTAATCTCCACAATTGATATTGTTACCTGAGTGAACATTATTTTAGAGCATGGGGATGTCCAGTTGAAATTGTGAATTATAATTACCATTTGGTTGTTCGCTTGTTATTTCATAAGTAGAGTCTGCATGAGCCTTGAGTTGTACACTGGTAAATACTTGTCCCTTAAACGTACCCACAAAATGTCTGGCCTTGTTGCTTAATACATATATTTTTCTTGTGAACTTTTTTGGCAGCATCTCTTGGACAGGTGTACAAGGGTCGGCTAAAGGAGAATGGGGATTTGGTTGCTGTAAAAGTACAGAGGCCATTTGTCCTCGAGACAGTGACAGTTGATTTGTTCGTCATAAGGAACTTGGGCTTGGTTCTTCGGAAGTTCCCTCAGGTACTTTTCCTAAATCACAAGTCTTGCAGTCTATTTTTTGTCCCGAAGGGATTTTTTTGTCATTTTGTAAGGGAAAACTGTAGTTTCGCTGATGCTTCCTGTCATAAAACTGTTATTATTCAGGTTTCTATTGATGTTGTTGGTTTGGTGGATGAATGGGCTGCCCGTTTCTTTGAGGAGCTTGATTATGTTAATGAGGGTGAAAATGGAACATTCTTCGCTGAGATGATGAAGAAAGACCTTCCACAGGTGGGTTTGAGTATCTTTACAAGTTTTTTTCATTTTTTTTAATCCAACTTATGTGTTGACAATTTCACTCTTTGCGGAGTTTTAAGTCGGATACTGTCAGTTGCATGCTTAATGGTATTTATCGGACAGCCAAATATCAGAAAGCTAGTCATGGTTTCAAAAGAAACATGTGATCACACGCCTAAGTCTAAAAGTCACGCTACTTGCTTCCTGTTGGCACCATGTTGTATGGACCCTTAAATATACTGCATTTGGGGTTGCTGCCAATCAACCTGATTGACTCAGTTGGGAAATACCAGGGGTGAAGAACACCAAAGATTTAAGGTTCCAACAAGGATGTTTGGTTCTGCATTTGTGCTGTATGATTGTCTGATTGCGAATTTATCATCAACTCAGCGTGTCAGCCACAATTTTTAACCAAGCCAAAGGGTGTTGTTTTGTGAATCAATTAGAAGGATTCCACCCAGGGAACTACTAAAAGTTGGACAAATGAAACTAGTATGGTCTTGGTAGATTGTCGTGTAGATATTATAACCTACTCTTGAATCTTGACATATCAATTGCATATCTTTTTAAGTATTTCTAAATTACCCCTTCGCATTTTTGAGTCCCATAGAAGGTTTTTGAGGATTCCATTTTACCATTTTGTAGTTTCTCTCATTTGTTTTTTAGCTGTCAAGTTTAATAAGTGTGGGTATTGTAGATGTCACTTTTTAAGATGTATTTTGATACTTCTGATTTATTTTTGTCCCAGGTAATTGTACCTAAGACCTATACTAAATACACTTCAAGAAAGGTTCTTACTACACAGTGGGTAGACGGGGAAAAGCTTTCACAAAGCACAGCAGATGATGTTGGAGACCTGGTCAAAGTTGGAGTCATATGCTACTTAAAGCAGGTGATTAATCTAGTAAACAGCTAAAATTCCACTGGGGATAGACATTTCTGACTCGTCTATATTTACTTGTGTGTTTGTGTAGTCAAGTTGGATATAAGTTATATTTGTTTGTTCTCTATGTTGTTTTATTTTGTTTGTTTGAACGGCGAAAAAGGAAATTTTATTAATCTTTGAAATGAAAACAAAGACTAAAGGGAGCAAGGAGAAAGGCAACAATTGCCTATCCTCTCCAAATCCTTGATTCGCAAGATGCCAACCAAGGGACAAGCCCAACACCTAAAAAGCCTAAAAGCCCAAATAAGACAATAAGCACAAGTGGGATGCAGCCCAAACACCCAAAAGGCCTAAAAGCCCAAATATACAAATAAGCCCAAAAACACCTAAACCCTAGCCCAACAGCAGATACAAAACCCCAGCCACGGAAACAGCCTCCAACCACCAAAACCCCTGGTGAACCACCACACCCCGAAAACCCAATTGGACCGAAACCCTAAACCAACAGAATCCAATAACAGAAGATACGCTGCCACAATCGCCACCGCACACCCTGTCATGGAAAGACCCAAAAAGCACAAGAGCAGTGCTCAGATCTACGGTCACACCACCGCCGGACGCAAGTCTCCATCGCCGTTAGGCAAAACCAAACTCACTCAGGAATGAGCCGGCTGGAAGCTATGTGAACCTCGCCCCCAAACCCCACGTTCTCTATGTTGTTTACTACCTTCTGACATGAGAAAGTGGACTTCTTAAAAAATTCCTATGCTACATGGACTCTGGTCTGGGGTATGTGTCTAAGCATCGAATTCATCTCCTATGTGCAACGATATTGGGGCATGACAAAGTTTACATAATTCTTTATATCCTTTTTTGTAATAAGGCAAAATCATATTATAGACTTACTTGTTGGCTGAATATTCAACTCTACACGTCATAAACATATTTGGTTCCCTTACCCATATGTTGTGTGCTGGTCATGGGTACTACTTGTGTGATAGAATCTGTTTCTTGGTTAGTGGCGGAGTAATTTTTTTTTCAAGCAATTAGAAACTTTTCCTATTATTAGAAGAACTAAGCAGAAGTGCAATGGGTATAGATGAGGATAAGAAGTCCATCCATGAGAAAGGAAGAGAAATGAAGAAAACGGAACTACAACAAACAAACTGCTTTCCAAACTCTAGAGATTTAAAAAAAAAAAAAAAGGAAATCCCTTTGAAGGGAAGTGAAAATTAACTCGACAACCAAAACAAGTAGCAAATCTAATCCCATAGATCTTGAACTTCTTCTTCATTTCTTCTTTGTTGACTAAAACTAGACCATCCATTGTCTGAAGTGTATAACAATGACAGTATGTGCCTTTTGCAACTATTATGGTTGTCATGAGAAAGACTTGTAATTAGGCATGCTTCACCATCAATAAGTGACTATTTTGTCAGGCTAAAATTTTTGAGCTTAGTGCCGGGCTAATAGGGTAGCCCAACTGGTCGGGCTTCGGGCTGGGCCGGTCTTCAGAACCTCTAGCCCAAACCCTACCCATTGGGATTGAGTGGGCCTAGGGCCAGGCTAAATATCATCGGGCTCGGGTGTACTCTAGGCCACTGGTCCAAATTTACACCCCTAGTAAAGAGGATGCACCTAATGCTTGTCTAATATAGGGAAAAATTGCCTAGGTGGAACAATATTATCTAGCATTATCTACCAGTTTATTTAATTTATAAGAAAACACTAATATATCTTAGGCCAGGGAAAATAACTTCATAACGTACATAATGGAGAGTTCGAAATGTAAAATCTCTTATATTCGACTCCTTCCATGCTCATAAAAACTATACAGTATGTTGTTCTGCTGTCTGTCTTTCCATTACAGTTCCCTTTTGCATCTATGGTTTGCAACTTGCACTACCTGTCTTGCTGCAAATTCCAGCTCTGTTCTTGAGTAATTGTGTTTTTCTGGGTCGAGTACGAAAAAGCTTTCCGTATGTTTCCTCCATTATCTTGCTCATTGTCATTTGGATTTACAGTTGCTTGATACTGGATTCTTCCATGCTGATCCACATCCTGGGAATATGATCCGCACTCCAGATGGGAAGCTAGCTATCCTTGATTTTGGTAACAATTTCCTTCGCAAATGTTTGTTTAGCAGCATCACTAACATTCTCCTTTGATGCTTGTTTGGGATTGTAGTTTCTCATTCTTAAGTAAATGCACGGATTGGATAAGCTAGTTTTTGAAAAGATTTGAGTCTATAGAATTTAAGCTATGCTGAAAAGAAGCCTGGCAAAACTCTACCAGTTTGCCATCCATCAATTCCCACAAAGTTTTTCATTTGAGATTACCATAAACTATGCTGAACAGGATTTTCCAAAGGCAAGTTGCCGAAGAGTGAGCCCATTGAAGCCTAACTGTTGGAAAACAGATTATTGAGTGATACAACTAGAAATTTAGACACACACTTCAAATATAAGGGATGATGTAACCAATTGTCTTATTGATGTGGAGGCAAGGAGACTGTCTATTAGCACGAGGGAGTTTTTTGGGTGAGGTGACCATCATCTTTCTCTCTTTTTTCCCTTACAAATTTCAGTTTGGAAAGGAATTGTGTTTTACATTAAATGATGGATAACATCAAATGCAAAAACGGGTGGGACATGCTTTCCCTACTGTTCACGAGAAAAAACAGAGAACTAAATTAAGTAGAGACACTTCAACTGTTTTGAAGAATTTCTTGTGAGCCACACCATGCAAAATGTCACAGGACTAGAAATACTTAGAGACCTGATTACGACTTTTTTGATTTGGTGGTAACTGCTTTGATTACTCCAAAAAAATCATCATCATACAATGTGATACTTGAGGAACAGTCTTGAACATTCTAATGAATGTTTTTGCTGTATCAGGCCTAGTCACAAAACTGACAGATGATCAGAAATATGGCATGATTGAAGCTATTGCTCATCTTATTCATCGGGACTATGCAGCTATAGTCAAAGATTTCGTCAAACTTGATTTCATTGCCGAAGGTGTTAATTTGGAACCCATCTTGCCTGTTTTGGCTAAGGTATTTGATCAGGCACTTGAAGGCGGCGGAGCAAAAAATATCAACTTTCAGGAGTTGGCATCCGATTTGGCTCAAATTACATTTGACTATCCATTCAGGATACCTCCGTATTTTGCTCTTATAATTAGGGCGATAGGGGTGCTGGAAGGCATAGCTTTGGTGGGGAATCCTGATTTTGCTATTGTAGATGAAGCTTATCCATACATTGCGCAGGTATTGAAATACTAAAGCTGGGAGACTATATATAAGCACACAAGAATGGGTTCTAGATTTGCTCTTTCTGATGCATTCACCGTGATAGCTTAATACAGGCATTCATACTATTTTATCCTTAATGCGCTAACTAATATTATCGTCTGTTATGGGAAACTTGCTTAACTAAACAGAACCAAACTTTTGACGTCAGTTTATTTGTATCCTTTGTTAGAGGCTCCTGACTGATGAATCACCACGCCTAAGGAATGCTTTGCGCTACACGATATACGGAAAATCTGGTGTATTTGATGCTGAAAGGTTCATTGATGTCATGCAAGCCTTTGAGAATTTCATAACTGCAGCCAAAAGTGGAGGTGGTGAGGAACTGAGTGGGGATATGGCTGAGCTTGGCATTCTGCAAAATCAAAGCAGCTATGGATTTCCCGGTTTTCCAATTAGTGCATCTCAACAAGAGCAGCCAATTCAAACAAGAGCAGCCTTGGCATTTCTATTATCAGAGAAGGGAAACTTTTTTCGAGAATTTCTTTTGGATGAGGTACTTCTGAAAATAATCCGTTATTCATGCAACTTGTTCTATAAGACATATCCCCGTTAGGATTGTTCATGTAATGGCCCAAGCACACCACTAGCCCAGTATCTTTATTTTGATTCACAAGCCACACCATATGGCCCAAAATGCTTATGCCCAAGATACTAGTAGTAGCTTACATGGTTTGTTATATACCCAAAATCATCCATGTGGACTTCCAATGTGGGACGGGGGTGTTACAATCTCCCCACCTTTATAGTCTTGTGCCCTCGTGAGGGGTTCAGCACTAGAATCACCAACAACCAAATCAAACCGAAGTCCAAGGCCCACATGGTCATGTACACGGATTGCTCTGATATCATCTATAGCGCCCCAAGCAGACCACTGCCCCAATACTTCGATTTTGATCCACAAGCCACGCCACATGGCCCAAAATGCTTAAGCCCAAGGTACTAGTAGTAGCTTACATGGTTCAACATTCTTTTTTTTCCCGATTACGATTGGTGTTGTGAGTAGCAGCTGGGCAAGGACGAATCTAAAAGAAAGGAAATGAGAAAATCACATTATTAACTACTTCCTGTTCATGGTTGAGAACAGAAGACTTCCAATTAAATTAACAATATGATACAGTTGCATGAGGGATAACTGACCCTTTAGATCTACTTTCAAGTTTCAACTAATAATGTCGGGCATGTGATTCTTCCATAGTTCAATGGTAAGAACTGCTATTTGTAGGGTTCGTTTATGGTAGGCTTAGAACCCTGAAGAATATTTCAGGCTCATTTTATCTATGCTATTGACAGTGGTTTCTTTCTACCAGTCCTTCCCCTACTCGATACATACGTTTAGCTGTTTCTCTAATTATTGTTGGTTGTTTTTGTATTTTGTGACATTATTCATGAATTACTTAATAGTTTACTCTACAGACTGATGTGGAATGACAACCATCTCTGTGTCCATCTACCGAGTAGTTTTCTGGTTTTTCTTTTTGTTCTCGTCTTTCCAATTAGGTTCTCTTAAAACAGCATCTCTCTGCCTTAGACACCAGAATTATATATTCTTGATTGAGTGGATTGAGTGGATGGGTTTTTTTTTTTAGGACGAAGAGAACAAAATAGGGATGTTGAAAATCTAACTTCTTCCTTTCTTTCTTCCTCTTTTGACATGTAAAACAGATTGTGAAGGGTATTGATGCAGTTACAAGGGAACAGTTGGTAAGAGTGATGGCAGTCCTTGGACTTGGAAATGTTACCCCAGTTTTCAGTATGATTCCGTCTTTTGGACCCATTAGGACCGCAGCTCTTCTACCTACCATAACTGAGGAGGACAAAGTCATATTGAACAATGTTCAGAAAATCCTCGAATTCTTGACGGCAGGAACTACAGTAAAGAGATCATCAAACCAGGTATCAAAAAGCTCTGTTTGTTAACAAATAGAAACCTTAAAGAAGAGCAAAATAGAAAGAAAGGAAGTAGAACAATTGAGAACATATAGCCACATATATCAAATAAGTAGAGCATGGTACATTGAAATTTCCCCATTATTTGGTTCCATTTTTGAAGCTGTAGGACAATTTGGTTGATGTCTTTCTGAACTTTTCTGAGAGTAACCAAACATGAGTTCCTGCGAGTGTTTGGGATTTGAAACTGCAAATAACGGGGAAACTCACAACACAATTCCTTAGGTTAACACAATTATTAAGTTTACGTGCATTTCAATCCTATCTTCCAGCTCTGGAATATGAATTCTGGCACGAAACTAGCCTTATTTTCAATTGGAACAACTGAATCTCTCTCTCTCTCTCTCTCTCTCTCTCTCTCTCTCTCTCTCTCTCTCTCATCTTATTCTTTAATTGTGTCTGCAGACTGTTGATGTTACTCAGGTGGTCCAAGAACTACTTCCTGTATTGCCAAGCCTCTCCGTTAACGTGCTCCCTGAGATCCTTAGTCGGCTATCTTCCCGAGTACTGGCACGCTTAATTCGAGATACATTTTTACAGTGACTCCTACTTAACGATCCATGAAGGTGTACATATATTGGGTAGTCAAATATTCCAATCATTCACATCCAAATGATTTTCCTAATTCCTTGTCTCTATGCCCATCTGATTTGTCCACAAGCTGTAGCCTATTGGAGGCTGAATGGATGCAAATTTTGGGAGGGAAAAATAAAACATATTAAAAATGTAGTTTTCCCATTGCCAATTTGTATAAGCTGAGGTAGTGTCCGATGAGGACCTTTTCTTTTATTTTCTTCTCTTCTTCTTGTGCTGGGAACGATCCTGTGATGTATAGACGTCTAACATGTATATGTTGCACTGGTTGCAGAGAATTAAGTTATCTTTCTTATGTTTATTCACATGGAGAAGCTCATTATACGCATAAATACGCATCTTCTCAAAAGGAACTTCACTTGCGATCCCACTTTCTTTACTATTCTATCTTACAGACCGATTTTGCAGCAAGTTCGATGGAAGTAGTATACGCCCACCCCATGAAAGAGTTGAATAAGTTTGTGTAGGTTGGTGCAATTCAAATATCTTTTAAATCCTTTTCCTGTTCCCTCTCTTTTGCCCAGACGTACTGCTACGCAAATTGGGGACGTATTGCTACACAAATTGGAGATCTGATACATCCTTGAGCTATGTTTAGCTCTAGAGTAAGTACATAGATTGGATTACTACAAATTCAATACTCCCCTTTTCGTTTTTCATGAATGGAGCTGGAATGTGACTCCCTTCTAAATTGTTTTTTTTATCAATCTGTCCTAGATGACCAAACAAATTCCATGTCATTTCTTTAACCATTTCAAATATGGTGCAAAAGTACCACGCCCAGAACCAGAGTGGCAAACAAGCAATCTATACTACGTAATTATGATGCTCTCTCTCTCTCTCTCTCTCTCTCTCTCTCTCTCTCTCTCTCTCTCAAAAAGGTACATATCAACTAATGTGAGGGTTCGTCAGGAGAAAAAAGAACTAGTGTAAGGGCGTCTATAACTCCTCTTATTCCAGGGCCCAGGCCAAAACATGAGAAAAGCAAAATAACATTGAGAAAGAAAAGAACATGTGATCATCTCAATGATGCAAGAGCTGACAAACAGTGTAAGTAATTTCACAAACATTCCAAAAAGTTAAAAAGAGCACTAAATACGTCACACCAATGAGTACCCAAGGCAAAAGCAAAAGAAAACAACTCTTAGTGGGGAGAGGCACGAGCATGAGCAAACCTGTTTCTGTATCCATTAAACTTCTTTTCCCAGCCTCAAAAAAAAAACCCACCACAGACCATTATCTTATTTTCAAAGCAAAACTGTAATCATCCGTAGAAATCGCCCACATTCCATCAAAAACAAAACTCTCCTGTCCAGATAGTTTGAAAGACAGGCATCCCAATAAACACAGTATCCTTGGAGCTGGTCCTGGTATCAAGAAGAGGGACGGCAAGAGAGCAGGAAAAGGTAGGATAGGAAGGAGCAACCAGCGTTTTACATCTCTAAGCGTGAACAGAGAAGTCCCTACCGACTTGGGAGCCAGGCAAGTGCGGCGACTGGGGAGATCTGCATGCTCTCCCTCAAGACGGGTTGTTTAAGCTTGTTGTCTGCACTCCTGGCGGCGTCGGCGCAGAACAGGTGCACCTCCTTAGTGTGCTCTTGCTATGTACCATCTCGGTGTTCTGACTGTAACGATGATCAAGTTCACCACAGAAGTAGCAGCAACAACAGCAGTAACAACAAGAAGCGATTTTCTGCGGCGAATAAAGATGGGGTCAGACAAGACTTATGCAATGATAGGCTGCAAAGCCAAGGTAATAGGAGGACTAATGGGACTCACATTGATCCAATTCCTCTCAAGAGTAATCTGAAGAAATTTACTACAGTGGAGGTAGATCAGGAAAGGGTAGACACAAGGAAAGTAAATTGGCCTGATGCTCATGGGAAAGATATTGCTAATGTTCAATTGTTCGAGCCCAGGTAAAGTCATCATTCTACCCCCTCTAGTTTGGTTGTCTAAAGTTAATGTTAGATATAAGAAAAGCCCTAGTACTTAAAACAGTTTCGAGGGTGTGTTCATGAGCTTAACAAGTTCGGAAACAATTAAAGACTACAATTATTTCTTGATGTTGAAGTTTTCACTATGCTTTGACTCGTGACTTACTGTGTTGTCACTCTTCCATCCATTTTATAGTGTGTCGGAGAGCAGTGAGCTCGAGGGAGTACAAAATTCTTGTGTTTGTGCAATTCAATGAAAGAGGTATGCCTTTTGCTTTATGTACATACTTCAATTTCAGATGGGTATCTTTATAGACTTGTTGCAGCAAACATGTTAGATCAAAATAATCGGGTTTATTTTTGGTGTTCTATTGCAATGTGTACCAGTATGTTTGACTTAAAATGCACAACAGCATCTAAACCAAACCGAGCCTTGAGTCCCCAATCACTTGGGTCGGCTACATAAATCCTTTTCCTCCATTGAGAATATATTTGCTTGGACGAGGGCACTAGGAAGAATATTCAAAGATGTATTGTTTAAGACACATTGAAAGATGCAAGCTGTACATCAAAAACTATAAATGTGATACTTTAAAGTTTAAAGTAAGATGTTTGCATAATGATAGCATGTATAAAAAGTGAAGGGTGCAAATAAAATGAAGACTCAAATCATTCAGTGAAAAACATGCGCATGGGTTAAGTCCCACCTCCATGATATGTTCTCCAACCTAGTTGATTTACCAAACAGACTCCTAACCCCACCCAACAAAAAGGCATAATCACAGAGCCAGAGGAGATCAAGTTTAATCAAAATACTTGTACTCGTCTAATTGGTTCTGAAAAAGGAGAGTTGCTTTTCCCAGATTTAAAAATTGCATCTCTCCCTATCTTCCACAGTGATGATCATCCATTTTACAAGACAAATATCCATATCTAAGTTCTTCAAAAATCTAAATCAAACAATTTTTATTACCGCATGGAGTTTAAATGCATTCATTGCAGCTATGGATGGAATTATTTCATCGTTCTTGTCACCATTTTTGCTTCAGTATCCTCTGCGCTCATGAAGTGGATTCATTCTTACTTTGCAGATGGTATACTTCAAAGTTCTGTTCAGCAGTATTCTATATATTCAGATGCTATTCTCTTCAGCAAATATCAATAGAGCTCAAATTCTGTACTCCACTGCAGTGGGAGAAATTCATAAGTGGAAAAAGTGTAATGATGTGCCTGGCAAATGAAATTGACTCCAATGATCTAAATGTACTTTCCTTTTGATTAACCCCAAAAATCTATATCAAAAGTACAATTTCGATTGAGATAACATGCCAAGTTGAATTAATGAAAAGGTCAATTAGTTGAAGATTGAAAACATTCTACGCTGACCAAGTATTCTGGTATAGTGGGATGGTTATACAAACGCGAAAGCTTAAGGTCATTAAATAACTGAAGGAGGTTATCCGATAGAAGTAAAACAAGAAAGAGATCGCAATAATCACCATATTGGAGCATTCCAGAAAAGAATCAACCGTAAAAGTGCCGATAAAACCATTACAGTATTCCTATTTCTTTCATTAACAGGCAACATAAGAAGGGCAGGTCAACCTGATAACAATCTAACAAGCATAGCCTTCTATTCAGAGAAAGCAAAAAAGGCCAATATTTAAATTATATCAGAGGAGAGAACCAGGAAAACTTACCGACTAGAGAGGAGGCACCACAATACGAACCAAAAAGCATGTCCAAGTAGTTTTCCGGACGCCATATTTACAGCAAACACGCTCTTTTGCTCTTCAAAGTTTCAACATGAGCAAGAGAATGGGTCTTTGAAGGCACATATGACAAAGAATGGGCATCAGCTGAAACACTAAATGCAATCAAATGACATGAGTTATTCAATGGCCAGTTAGCGCAAAATATGAAAGCTGTGAAGGAAAAGAAACAACTTAAAGCTTCTTCTACTATGCAGGCTTTGCAAGAGCAGCCAATTCAAACCCACTAATTCAAAAGGACGTTGCAAACTTTTCGACTACTCTACATCTTCAAATTCATAATTCATTAAACTTTAAGTTCCTGAAAGTTGTTTTATGGAGTCCACTACCATCAGAGCAATATCATATTTTCCACTTGCGAATTGACAAACTGCAAATCCATTTCAAGGGAAGAGGATAATGCTTCATTGGATGCATGCAAAGCAAACACTAATAATCACATTTGTCAGGAGATCAGGAGAAAGAAAAGGGAAACAAATGACCAAATCCCTCAGCAGTAAACAAAACCGGTCAGAGGCCAGAAGAATATGTGCCAGGAACAAAATCAAACGACGTAAATGGTATAAGCATCTCCAGCATCAAACAATTGTTCCATATTGGTTACAAGCATATGCAAGAATCAAAATTTCAACTTTTTATACCCCTTATGGTTTACCAGATTGTAACTCTACGAACGGATCATCTTCTACGTACAAGTGTGGCCCCTATTTCTCTGTTCTTTCACATGCGAACTATGATATTGACGAAGCCAGTGTCCTCACTTAGTATTCATCTGCTACCAAGTAATGGATATCAATCTCATCTCAAACTACTGATTCTGACTTCTTTCCCTTTGATTTCCTTTTCTCCTGCATCTTCTTTTTCTTTGCTTCAGCTGTAACCCATGTGTAATCTGGAGGAATTGCAAACGGATCTTGAATATTTTCTATCCTATTGCTCGAACCACCAGTGGAAGAACTTGGTCTTTGGTAAGGAGCTTTTATCCACTGAAACCATGAGGAACTCGATGACTGCATGATTGCTGGGCTTTCTCGGCCCGTTGGACTCGAAGGGGGGGTTGAGAATTCATCCACTGGTTGTAACTCTTCAAATTTTGTAAATGTAACCAACACTCTGATGGTGGGAACCACGGGGATAGCAACCTGGAACAAAATTTAGAGTTGCGTAAGAAAGGATACAAATAAAGTTACAAAGCACTGACAGCCCACTAGAAGCTGCTCCAGAAAGAAAGATGGAAAGGAAAAAGGGAAAAAAAAACACTTCAGGTATATGAACCACATTCAAAAGTCTGCTGTGAAGCATTTGAAGATATTGTAAAGCCAAAAAGCAGAGAATTTGCAACAAAAAAATAATAAATAAATCGGTCAGTTGAGCAGGTTTCCAAGGTCTTTCCGAGTCTCTGGCCGCTTTGTTACAACAAAAATACCACCATCAGGTCAATGTATCTAACTTCTTTGTATCCAAAGCTGATTCCATGTCTCCTACAACTCAACCGTACAAAGTGGATTAAACTAGCCATGCTTCAATCCAGCAACTAAATCAGTAGTTTCAAAGGTAAACTCATTGGCACACAGAGACCGCCAACTATTTTGAAATGGGGGGCTCTATGAAAAGGTGTAGGGGTTGGGATACAGAATTGGGAACAAATTTTCTTAAAACTGAGAAGCCCTGTGAAGTGTGAACAGAGTAGTTAATTGTAAAAAAACTGATGGTTAGGATTAGAAGGCCCTATAAACTGACAGGCAGTATAAGCGGTGCTAGTAGTAGTTGATAAGGTGCATAACGTAGTTGCCGTTCCCTGTAATAGTAAAAAATATTGGCAAAGAAAACTGGCCCCCACTTGCTAAGCAGCTAAGGAGTAGTTAAGGTTTAACACTTGAAGAGAAGGCAGAAACCAAGCATCATTAAGAACCATACTTCTACAGCATGGAGGGTTTCCTGGATCGCAACGATGGCTCAATACTTGATACTGGGTGATAGTCAAGGGAATCTCCCCTATTCTTAGGTGTTGAGTCCGCACAATGTAACCATGTATTCATGCTGTAATGAATATGTTTTGCAGACATCTAACCTTACTGTGGGGAGGAATACGTTAAGGGATACAGAATGTCATATATAATTCTTCTTCTGTTGTAGTTCTTATATCTCCAAGTCTCTTTCTCTAGAAGGATTTTGAATATTTTTTTTCACACACACATACTACCTTGGGGCACTTGAAGCTATGGTTTCTCATAGGTACTATGACAACTGTTTCCTTGACAAATACCCTTATGGTGACAACATGAACCGATTTACTTGACTGGCCTAGAGGTTCTAAGATTAGGCTCACACCGGGGGAAAAAAAGGAATCCATGCTCTTCTGTTGAAGTAGGCTGATAGTCTCTTTAGGGTGGAAGGCAGTTGTGCAAGTATGTCTGAATGTAAGTGAAACTAGAAATAGTCGCTCAAAGCCTCAAACCCTTCCATTTCTCCAATTTGTACCTCCTATAAAGGAAACTTTCTGTATTGCACTACCAAAGGATGGTCAGGTTTCCATCTTTTAAATTAATTTATGTGTCTGCAGCTTAGGCAGTCCAAATGAAATGAAGTAAGATCCAACTTCAATTAAATAGGGAGTACAAAAACTGGCAGCATTTCTCAGAAGGTTTTCACTTCCAGAGAAAAACCCTAATAGGCAAATACATATTAAAAGTGATGCATAAAAACCAGCAAACTATGCTGACACTATCTTGGTGCATTCAGTAGAGTTATAACTGGATCGCACCGCTACAGTTCCTAAAAAGAGCACCATAGTCCCAGTAAAAGATCTAGAAAAAGCAACATCCATAACAACATCTTCTACGGGAAGGACGGAAAGCAGCACAAAGATTTAGCTATTGAAAAGGATACATCGTCTCAAAGCACATAAATTCAGACAAGAATATTAACATATCAGGCATCGAAAAGGGGTGTACTAGAATGACCACACTTATGCAACATACCTTGACCGGAAAGGTGCCCAAAGGAAGTTTTGTAGTAAGCAGTTCTCGCAAGCGACGAATGGCTTTAACTTTGTTAGCCAGAATGTCTAGCAGCGGAAGGAGTTCTTCAGAGCGCAATGGAAAATCCGGAGAAAGCCAGAGGACAGGCCTTAACCCTTTCTTGTATTCATTTTCACGGCTTCCATCCTTCCGGCGAGTTCCACTCTCAGAATTCACGGATGATGATATTTTGGTGTGCTTTCCTCTAGGGTTCTCATCGCCCCTCACATCAATCTCCACTGAGTGTCGTCCCGGATTGTTCTGACCTTGTGATGGAGAATCACCAAGCAGATCACTACTAACCTTCTCTTCTACAGAGAGTGAACCTCTTGGTGCGACAGTCCTCTTCTTCCCTTTATCCTCAGTATTATCCTGTTTTCTCCACCCGCCAAACCATCCCTTCTTTCCATGCCTAATCTCACCATTCTCATTGCTTAAATCATTCTCATTGCTTAAATCCGAAGAATCCAACTTGAGTGCAACTTCAAGTTGCCTTCTTTCCTCATCCGTCAGAAGATCATCAAGGCCTTCACTTTCAGTTTCATTGTCATTACAAGCTGAAAACAACTCTTCGTCCGTCATAGCACCTGGAACCCTCCTGGACTTTATGCTGACAACCACATTGTGCATATCATACACTTTAGCCTTCCAAATACCCACCATTTCTGTTTTCTCTTGTCGTCTCCATGTCACCTGTGGCAAAAGAACTGCTTCAGTCACATCGATCCCAGGCCTTATTATATTAGTTTGGGACATAGCTTTCACTTCTTGCTGCACCTCTGCCTCACTTGCTGTGGCACCGGCACCATCTAAAGCATTCATCACTTCCTTATCTTTGTGCGTGATCATGCAAAGTGACCCACGAGGAACTTTTCCATCCTCGGACCCATCGCCAAGAAAAAGAACACTCTGATCCGATCGCTGGATTCTCAACCCATCGAAACCAGACAAAGTCATATCTGCCCTCAAGTTGGCACCTCTTTTCCATATTCTGTACGTGTCAGACGGTGCAATCCGTGAGATGAAAGGGATAACTGAGCTCTCAAAGTGGAAAGTTATTTCCATGTAGAAATCTCGCATCCTCCTCATGGTTTGTATCAACCGCGGCAACCTTCTACACCATTTAGCCCAAGCCAGCGGCTGGTAGTGCTTGACTATGATTCGTGCTATCACTTCTTCCCTGTTACATATTGCTTCCTGGAGTGGACTCCACCCCTGCTCATTTTGCAAGCTCCAGTCTGCACCGGCAATCATAAGCATTTCAGTTGCAGTCTCGTCACTGAGCTTGACAGCTAAGTGAAGAGGGGTGTCACGGTTAGGGACATTGCGACAGTCAATCACAGCAGAAACGGCATCAGCCTTTTGTTCTTCGGATAGTGAATCTGATTCAGTGCGAATTTCAGATGGGTCACAAAACCGTGGGAGGCCCGAAAGTATCTTTCCGAGAGTTGCATAGTCCTTCATGGCTACAGCTCTGTGCACATGACTGTGGGCATACTTCGACACATCAATGCCTGCCATGGCTCAGGAGTTCTTTGGGGGGCCCTAGCCCGGATTAGTGTTAACAATCAAAACCCAATTCAATCATCCAAAGCCACAAGCAAAAGGAGTCCAAACAAGCAACCGTTCTTCCAAATCAACAAAATATGAGGATTTACCACTGCCATAAGTTCAAACAACACCATTATGAGTAAATCACAACCTAGCACCAGATTCATCCAATATCACAACTCAATTAACATATAGACCAGACCTAGAAAACAAGTCTTAACCAAATTGGAAAAAACCCAGACAATCTTTACCAGAGCTAAATCGGACCCTTTCTGAATGACACAAGAAAACAACACAGACCAGACTACTGCAGCTATCACAAATAAAAGCACAGAAATCTTACAAAAATGGGCCTAAAAGTTAAGTAAGCAAAGGGTCAAGAAATCCCAACTTCTTCCTCTTTCCCTCAATCTTTCTCAGGACTGAATCAGACCCAGTTCGAATCACACCCAAAAGACACAAGAAAACAACACGGGCCCGACAATTACAGCAATCACAAGCAAAAAAAGAAGAGAAAATCCTCAAAAAGGGTTCAAAAGAAAGAAATGCAAAAGCGTCAAGAAATCCCACCTTCTTCTTCTTCTTCTTCCTTCTGCTTCGAATAAAGATTACTGCCAAAAAGAACTGAGTGAGTGGACCCCACCACCTCTCACCTCTTCTGCAATCATAAAGAACAAATAGATCCAATCCAGATCAGACAAACAAACCAAAGGATAAACATGTGGTGTGAAAAAAAAGAGACAAGGAAAAAGAAAGAAACGAAAAAGAACTCAACTTTTTATAACAATTTGAGGGGGCTGGGAATCTAACAAATTAAAAACTAAAAGCAGAATCAAAGCAAGGAACACATAAGAAAGCATAAAGAAGAAATCCCACCATCCAAGAAAACAAGAAAACTGCAGATATTAGAGATTGAAGAGGGATAACACAAAAGTAGAGTCGTGGAAGAAGAAATGGAAAGGTCAAGATTCAAAGAAAGAGAGATTCTTACCCTTTTGGTTAAAGAGGGAGAAGAAATACTGGGGAGTGGTTAATGCGGGGGTAAAGGTTGAAGTTGAGGAAAGAAGCAAAGGTTCCATTTACCCTTTCGTTGGAACACACCAAAGGGTTGAAACTAGTCATCTGAAGGAGAGTTGCTCCATAACGCACAAAGGGTCAGATTTGAGAGAGCGAGAGATGGGTTTCTCTTCTTCTTTTTTCTCTCTCTTTTTTGGAGTAAAGATTTTTTTTTATCATTTAATGGGTTCGATAGAAACAGAGGAAGAAAAGATGGGTTTTGACTTTTGTGAAAGAAGGTACTACTATATAAAAAATAAAAGAAATCAATCCTATAATTTGTTTGAAAAACTGGGAAATAGAATAACAATTTTTAAGGAATTTGGAGGGAGAGATGGATACTTACAGAAATCGAAATATAGATAGATAATAATTTGAAACCAAAAAAAAGGAAGAACAAGGGTCTCGTAGTGCATTAGCGTACTATTGGAAGTATAGAACTCGTTGTAGATTAACAGATCAGTAGTTTTTGAGAGTTTATTGGTGCGTTCATCCTTTGTTGGACTGCATTTGATCGTCTGGGTATTTATTGTCTTTTATTCTTAACTTTGCACTTTTTCTCGTTTGAGACTTCTAATTAGATGTTAAACAGTTTAAAAGTGTCGATGTTTCATCAGGACATGTCTGGGTTAAGATAAAATATATCGATTGCCTTGTGATTTACTAGTTTTTATTTGTTAGACGATTAGTTTGGTTTTACCCAAGTTCTTTGTAATGATCTCCGTTTTGTAAGTATCACTCGGAGTTATCAATACAATCTTCTCACTTTTGACAAATAAAATAAAAAAAAACAACAGAGTAGTTATATTTCCTTAAATGATCTTCTCAACTTATTCTACAAATTGAACAGAATATCTCGATGAAAAAATTCTAATTGAGCATACGAAGACGTATTACACTCTAGTAGTACATTAGGGCACTATCGTATATCACGTTGAGCATAAAGATTAGATTTAAAAATAAGACCATAGTTTTTTATAGAACAAATTAAATAGGCATCCTGTTTTGAGCCACTACTTAAGTTCCATCCTTAGTGGTTTGAATAATTAAAAGTGTTCATCCTTAATTTGCACATTTTACGTATTATGCCCTATTAATTTATTAATATATGCATTTGTGTATATATTTACTTATACCTTAAATTTTGCACATGGACGTTTCCACTTACCCAAAAAAACGAGATTAGGAAATCTCTGTCGATTGTGGTTAGTTTCTATTTTATTGTTCAATACCATATATGTGATTGATAATTTGAATTTCAAGCCTTTTTATAAGTCCTCCCTCATTTATTACACACTATGTATTACCTTCCCTGCAAATTTTCGAATATGATCAATTTTTAATTAATCCATGATTTTCAAGAAATATTTATACAAAATTACTATGAACATATTTTCGGAACGTGCTGGATATTCAAATCGACCATATTTTTCATAGATTATTTATGTACCAATAAAACAGAATTCGAAACATGGTCGATATCAAAATCGACCACGTTTTTCATAGATTATTTTCGACAAATTACCACAAAATAAATTTTCGGAACATGATGAATAGACATCACTAATTCATCACAAAGATGGTGATACATTTTGCGAATATGATAAATCCATCGTGTTTTCCAAATTTATCATGATAAACATCTACTTGCCGTTCTTTCCACCCCTTCAAAGACGATTTGGCATTTCTTCTACAACCAGTAGATGATCATACATAGGTTACATCCCAAATAAGTTTCGAGAGAGATTATTTCCAAAAAATCGAATTCTTTGGTTGATTTAGGATTATTTTCATTTCCTCTCAATAACATGCATCCTTGGTTGCTTTAGGATTATTTTCATTTAAAAAATGTTAAACCCACTTCATTTGGCTTTTATTAATTCTAAAAAATGTACTGAAATGTGTGAAAATTATATAGAAGTGTGTTTTCGTAAATCAAAAAGTATATATATTAAAATCCTCCAATTATTTTCTTCAACTCAGTGATAGCCTAGTAAACCGTCAATATAAGGACCCTCTCTTAAAGGAAGTAGTACGATTTTAGAAATGAAGTAGAACTTCTTATAATGGTATAGTTTCCCCATTTGTAGGCATTTTCGGGCTCACTTTAATAATCCAAACCACTTATTAAGTTTCATGCTAAATGCCTTCCGAAATTATATCAATCAATTTTCAATCAGCTTGATTGATGTTTCTAATGAGATCTAGAAATTGAACGATTTGGATAATCTTATTGTACCCGACCCACACGACTGAAGAAAATTTTAAACAATATAGAGGCAAAAAGTTTTTCTCTTTGACAGACCGCAAAAATATTGGATTGGCTCATTTTTCATTGCATTTTCCTACCCGCGACACAATGAATATGTCCCCTTTCTGTCTTTTTCCTCGTACTGTCATATTCCTGTTTTTTCTTTTTGGTTTCGGATATTTATTTTAGCACTCCAAAATTTTAGCCGGCGCTCCAAAAGTGGGGTGCCAAAATCATTCCCTAATATAGCTCTAAAAGTGGAGTACCAAAATCCATCGGGATTTTGTTTTGGAGCGTCAAAATCAATAACCTTTTGGTTTTTTGTTCAAATTTTTTTCGACACGCTTTATTCCGCGAGCAGTACCCACGTTGACCCGGCCCACAGAACATGCAAATGCTTGGATTAGACATATAAACTAACAGAATTGAATTTTTTGTAGTAGTTGTTCAGTAAAAAAAAAATGATTTGGCGAGTTGATTCCAAATGAATTTCAAGATAGTTGTGAATCAATCTTGAGTAGTTTTGATAAAACTGTTCGAGCTTGGTTTGAGTTAATATGATGTAATACGAAAGAATGAAACAGCCAAACAAACCGCATAAGAACACCAAGATTTACATAATTTCGCCTGAGTACAAAAAGCTTAGACATACTCCATGGGCGAAGATTAGCGACGATTCACTATAAATAAAACAAATTACAACGAGCCGACTGCATCCATAACTCTTTAGAGAGGCCAAATTATTAAAGGAATAGCCCCCTAAACAAAACCTTTAGAATCGATCTCCTAAGTTTCCATTTTATAAGAGAGCACAAAACAGGGTTTAACAGACGTGCTATTGGTACAGATATAAGTATGTACAAATCCCTTTTTGATTCCGTTTTGTGTCTCAAAAAAATTATCGGAATCACTAATTTTGTTTAAAATAATTTGTTTACAGCTCCTACAAAAAGTAAGCTCAATCCGGTATCGGTTAAGACATCTACAAAATATTCAACTTTGTCTCCGAATTCAAACCTGAATTCTAAAGCAAAGTTTTGATGTTTTGTAAATGCTCTTACCGATACTGCATTGAGCTTAATTTTGCAAGGACCATAAGAAAAGTATTTTAAGCAAAATGAGTGG
Source organism: Rhododendron vialii (assembly GCF_030253575.1). Taxonomy (NCBI): domain Eukaryota; kingdom Viridiplantae; phylum Streptophyta; class Magnoliopsida; order Ericales; family Ericaceae; genus Rhododendron; species Rhododendron vialii. The sequence continues at coordinate 6,671,933 of NC_080558.1, read as the reverse complement.
ATCCGATCATCTTTTTAAAATCTAAAATGGGCCCAAAAAGAAGTATGTACACACTAGTACAGATGTAAAATCTGTACCTTTGGACTTTCTGTTTAATTTTGAACGAACCATGCTACTGGTACAGACAATCTGTGCACAGATTGTGCACAGATTTTGTGGTGGGGCCCACCACGGGTCCCACACAAATGATCCGAGCCGTTCATTAAATGTAAAATATTTTTTCAAGAGTCCCCGTAAAAAATCAGCTCAATCTAATACGTATAAGTACTCGATCCAATTATCTAAATTTTCATTCAGATTTCCGGGTAATGAAAAGTTAGATGATTAGATCAAGCACCTATAGATATTGGATTGAGCTGATTTTTTATAGAAACCCTTGAAAAAATATTTTACATTTAATGAACGGCTCGGATCATTTGTGTGGGATCCATGGTGGGCCCTACCACAAAATCTGTGCATAATCTGTGCACAGATTGTATGTACCAATAGCATTTCGGATTTTGAACAGCCTCTCTTTTTTGTGTCCAACCGTTCGGACTGACATAAGGCTCCCTCCGGACAGCCTGCATTGATAGCACAGGTTTTTTTTATGGAGTACGAAATTATCAGAATAATGTAATTAGAATTCTAACTATATAGTGTATATTTTGACTAAATCCAGATCCTGGTTTTAAACACCGTTTTTTTTTTTTTTTTTTTTACGCCGTATAATCATGTTACAGCTCATGCCAAGTGTACGTTTACGGTCACCATCAATGCGAAACACAGTTTTTTTTCCCTAAGTCGTAGAGTCATGTTACCGCTCATGTCAAGTGCACGTTTACGGTCACCATCAAAGCGAGAGACATCTCCACAAGTTAAACGACTTAATTTCAAATGTCACTTCTCAAGAACAAAGATCTTATATATTTAAATTCTAGGTGCCCCTCAACATATATAAAAGGTTACACTTGGTATGTTTTCCATTATTATTCATTGTTTTCACTTGGTAACTCCATTAGGGTTTCACTTTCTCTTAGAACATAAACTTGATACCAAAAAGAATGTGAAATTGCAACTGTTAATTAGTTGAAATCAACAAACACTAATCACTATGCTACTCACTCCGTCCATTTTTTAGAGTCTAGTATTTTATTTTGAACTATCCCTTTAATAAGTGTTCATTTTGTTAAGTTAATGAATAAAAGTTGATACATTTTTCATTTGGAAACTAATTTTCGCGCTTCACTTTTTACTAATGGCGCTCCAATTTTAACGTAAAGTTACTAGTAACTCATGAACAAAGTGAAGTGCCATCAGCAAAAAATAGAGCGCAAACATCAATCTTTTATTCATTCTACCTCTAAAAGTACATTCCATTTTAAAAGTTAGTAAATAAAAGTATAATGATGATATTTCATAGAGGGTAAGTAAGAAAAATTAACTTTTCGAATGTAATGACGATGTCTCCATAAAAAATTGAATTTATGAAATGAAACTCTTAAAAAGGGACGGAAAGAATATATACTAGCAAGAACATATGGAAATCTCATTCACGATTTCATATAATTGTCAAAATTTTGGAAGAGACTAGGCTCCGTTCCGGAAACGGAAAAAAGCCCTTATTTTTTAAGAAGGCAATTTCAAGCTCAAAAATGAAGGGTTTATTGAAATCTAAAAATATACACTATGGATCTTGTTTGAAAGATCTCATTGAGATCTTTTATACGATGCAAAAAAAATTAAAAATTTATTTTTCATTTACATTATTTTTGAGTTTGAAAATGTGAAATAAGCTGCTTATTTTTTAAGAAGGTTTCTGGAACGGGGTCTAAGAATGTATTCCCCTAACTAAATTAAAGGTGATATATTGTGAGACAATAATGTGTCTAAAATAAGCACTAAGGCCATCCACAGTGGTATAATCAAATGCCAATTGTTTTTAAAGTTACCAATGTTTGTGCAAAAGATTACTCACAATGGTATAATCAAACTTAGCAACATCCTTAGAAATAATCAAATTTTGGGCTTTGGATAACCAAAACTAACAACCTTTTTCAATAATCAAAATTTGTGGATCCTACACCACATAAGTTAACTAGTTCCAAAATTTGTATACACATGTGTTTCAACTAGTATTTTTTTCTTTCCTTCTTCGCCCACTCTTTTTTTTTTTTGATTAAAAAAATAAAATTGAAGATTAAATTTTTTATGTAGCCAAGCTTTTTCGCTACTCTATATCTTTTTCACTTCGCCAACAAACTATTTCTCTTTCCTTTCCTTCAAAAGTGAAACTCATATCTCTCGATCATCTACAATTCAATCCATCGTCGCCGGATTAAGGTGTTTCACTCTTTTTTCCTGTTTCCACTACCCACTTCCGAAAAAAAAAAAAGAAGGAAAAAATCATAATAGGAGGCAAGGCAGTCACCGATTTTTTTTTCAAAATTAAGAAAGGGAATCGATTTATTTTAACTCATAAAAAAAGTAAATGGAGGGAAGTGAATGATGGAAAACATGGGGGAGAGAGAATGAAATTGTAGTAGACCCCATATTTTGATTATGGACTAGAAGTGACCATAGTGAAGCTTAACATTGTTAAGCTTAACAACCTCTTAAATGAAAAATCAAAAGCTGATATGTCAACTTTTGGTTATTCTTTTTTGATTATATTACTGTGGATGACCTAAGAAAATAGTAAAAATTCTTAGCAAGACCTAAGCACTTTTCAGTTTATTTGGAAAGATAAAAGCCACAGTTAGCTTTATAGGTCTAACCATCAATACTTTTTGCTAAGAATATGCCAAACATCAATGATTTTGGTAACACCCAAAAATATTCCTTGATTAATCATATTATCACAAAGAAAATTATTTCCATTTCCATAACAAGATCCTTTTTTAATTAATTTCAGAATTGAAAACAATGGGCCTAACCAGCCCTTTATGTGGAATCAAACAAAGCCCAGTCCATAGTCCCACAACACATCAGATTTCAAAACATAAGCCATAAACAACACCCAAAAGGCTAACCACCGCCCACTAAGCCGACACGCTATGGAGCACCACGGTCTCGACGGTAAGCCCAGGCCCGAACCCAAAGAGAACGCCCCACTCGAGCCCCTCACCGGTGGTCTTGTGCCCGTCTTCCAATGACTTTTTCCTCATCTGGTCCAATATGAATAGCACGCAAGCGCTCGACATGTTCCCGTACTCGCTCAACACGTGCCTCGTGGGCCCCAGCTTTTCGGGCTTGAGGGCTAGCTTTTGCTCCACCTGGTCCAAGATGGCAGGCCCGCCGGGGTGCGCGATCCAAAAGAGGGAATTCCAATCAGAGATGCCCAAGGGCTGGAAGGCCTCCACCAGGCTCTTTTCGATGTTCTTTGAAATGAGCCCGGGGACGTCCTTGAGGAGGTGGAACGTCAGGCCCACCTCGCGGAGATGCCCGTCGATGGCCCCATCGCTGTCCGGGAGAATGGTTTGGGCCGCGGAGACCACCTGGAAAAGGGGCTTCTCGACCTCGGGGATTGGGTCGGCCCCGACGATGATCGCGGCTGCGCCGTCCCCGAAGAGGGCCTGGCCCACGAGGCTGTCGAGGTGGGAGTCGCTGGGCCCGCGGAAGGTGACGGCGGTGATCTCGGAGCAGACCACCAGGACCCGGGCGCCCTTGTTGTTCTCCGCCAGGTCCTTGGCCAGGCGGAGGACCGTGCCGCCGGCGAAGCAGCCCTGCTGGTACATCATGAGGCGCTTGACGGAGGGGCGGAGGCCAAGGAGCTTGGTGAGCTGGTAGTCGGCCCCGGGCATGTCGACGCCGGAGGTGGTGCAGAAGACAAGGTGGGTGATCTTGGACTTGGGCTGGCCCCACTCCTTGATGGCCTTCACGGCCGCCTCTTTCCCCAGCTTGGGGATCTCGACCACCACCATGTCCTGTCTGGCGTCCAGGGAAGGCGCCATGTAGGCGCACACGTTGGGATTCTCCTTCAAGATTTCCTCTGTCAAGTACATGTACCTCTTCTTGATCATGGATTTGTCGCCTGAATTTTCCCACCACAAAAATAGTAAGAATATAAATCGTAATATACACACAGAAATTTACCCACATATGCAGGAAATATATAATTAATAATGCTGTCTAGATTCATTCTACCATCTACCCAGATGAGTTTTTACACAGCTCACACTTTTATCTGGTGTGTGTGTGTGTGTGTGTGAGAGAGAGAGAGAGAGAGAGAGAGAGAGAGAGAGAGAGAGAGAGTCTACAGCTAGCACATACTCCATGATCACATGTTGTGTTTTCGAAAAACATACATGAATATACCAAGATCTCCTATAGGCGATAACTACTGGCAGACAACCAAGAAAATGGGAATTTTGAATGGGCAACAGTTATTTTCAAAAGCATATCAAATATAACTTACACATGCGCTGGAACTTCTCCTTCAACTCGGTCTTGTGCTCGCTGTTGGTGATACGGAAGTAGTAATCGGGATACGTGCTCTGCTCGACGCAGAACGGAGGGGTCGCAGTCCCGATGGCCATGACCGTGGCCGGTCCCTCGGCCCTCATCGCTTTCCGGACTTCCTCGACCGTCACCATGTTCGCCGGAAAGAGTTTTCCGGTGGCCTGATAGTTTTCGTGAGGGAGTGAAAAGTGGTAGCTTAGCTAGGATCGAGTTTGATTGGAGATCGAGTTAAGTGAGATAAAATGAAGGTAAGGTGTGTGGCTTATATAAAGGGGTGGGTGCGTGGACTAATACTAGTAAAAATGGTAGCTGAGGGTCACGTGCCAGACCAAACTGGGATTTTGTGTTTGGTTTGGTTTGCATCTAACGGCTCTGGCTATCAACTCTCCACATGGTTTGTAGTTTTTGGTACCTACCACCCCTGGGGGAAAGAACATAGAAAATGCTATTCGGTCACTGTGGTGCTTCTAACACCGTTGTTCGTCATAGTATATTTTTGTAGAGTTCGACTCTCGCACCGTCACATGATGCCCCAACATCCTCATCCACCACATGTTTTTTTGTGAGACTCAGCTCTGAGTTCGATAGAAATGTATGGTAGATAATGGTGTTAAGGCAACACTGAGTCCAAGAAAATGTGTAGTGCATAAGGGTGTTGAGAAGCATCACATGACGGTGCCAAAGACTATTGAATAATACTTCATCCGTCTCAAAATGTTTGTCCGATCCTCAAAACAGAGTCTTAACAATAATATAATTTTTGCAAGAAAAATTTGAAAGTTTTGTAACAACTTACTAAATATCAATGAGTTCTTTTAATTTGTAAAAAAAATTTAAATTTGCTTTTTACAAAATTACATCATTTTCAAGCTATCATTTTGCAAATCGGATAAACAATTTGGGACGGAGGAATTACTAACTAGAAGAACATAATACTACCAATCAATAATTCTAGGTGTATGTGTTAGGTGAAATGGACGTTCCAGATTGGTTAATGAACGTGGAATAACGTTTTGTCATTTATGGACCGGTCGAAAGAGGGTATTAAATGGCGAAGAAGGATAGTTGGGAATACTAGTACTATGGGTGTGAGTACCGATAACTTGCAGGGTTAGGATGATGGCACATCAACTGGGAGTGTATCCAGATATTTTTTGTTTGGAGAATGTTCGGTTTGGATTTTGAGGTAGATTTTTTGGGTGATGAGTGAAAATAAATAGATACAGGAAATTTCTTAATCAATTGAGTTGGGTGGGATCTCACTTTTTTCTTAGTAACTCAGGTGTTCGAGCCAGTTTGTGCGCAACCTCACTTAAAAGCTCCGTACAACATGATCTTTATGAGGAGTTGATAGCATCTGAGAAGTTTCGAACCTAAAACCTAAGGTGAAAGCAAACCTCTAGGGCATATTTTTTGGGGTCCTAAAGGCCTCGTTCCAGAAACCTTCTTAAAAAATAAACAACTTATTTCATATTTTTTAACTAAAAAATAGTGTAAATGAAAAATAATTTTTCGATTTTTTGCACCAATAAAAAGATCTCAATGAGATATATCAAACAAGATCCATATTTATAGAAAAATTATTTGCGTAAACACATGATTTTTGAGTTCGAAAATTTTTTCTATCAAAAGAAGATAATTTTTTTTTCATTTTTGTTATATTTGAGTTTGAAATTACATTCTTTTAAAAAAAAATTTTGGAGAAAGCAGAACGGGGCCTAATCCGGGTGGGGAGAAAAATCAAATTGTTCTTTAACTCATTTTTGTATTCCTTGTGTATCAATTTAATAAGGACAACAAGGTAATTTCATATATCATCCACCCTTATTCACCTACTCTTATCCACCATATTAACTCTTGGCAAAATCTAATTTCCGCCCAGAAGGCTGACGGTAGTGTGGAGCACGCGTTCACAAAGGTAGGACTCGTACGCTTTACGTCATCACTTTTTGTACGTGGATCAAGGCAATGGCAGGTTTAAAGAGATTCAAACCAATTTGATTTTAATTGACAATATTGTCCCTAATAGCTTTTCCGAATACCAAAACAAGTCCTCATCCCCCTCCAAGCTTATCCCTTTTTTTTTTTTTTGATCCGCTCCAAGCTTATCCTTCCCCCTCTCTCTCTCTACTGTAAATTTACCTCTCCCCGGGAAGTTTCAAGTACTGGTGGTCACTCCACGCTCTCGTTCGTCCGATAGTATTTTTCTCGTTCATTTTCTTTGTTCTCTCATCATTTTTTATTTTTTGATGACATCTTCTTTCTGTTCGGTCTTTCTGCTGGGCTCCGATCTGTGAGTGCTTGTTGCTGTCTTCCTTTCCCGGCGATCTTGCAACCAATCTTTGGTGGAAACTCTTTTTTTTTTTTGAGTAAATAAGGTGGAAACTTTTATGTTCTCTGTAGATAAGAAGTGTTTGATTTTGACAGTATTTCCTACATCTCGTCATCAGGAAAGATTTTTTGGTCAAGCTTAGAAATTGTCCACACTCTACAGTGTGGTCTGTTTACATAGTAGCAACTCTCTCTCTCTCTCTCTCTCTCTCTCTCTCTCTCTCTCTCTCTCTCTATATATATATATATATATATTTTTGGGTCTCTTGATTTATTTAAGTTTTTATTTTGATTCAAATTTTCAGCGTCATGAAATTTTTGTATTTTATCAGACTAGTAAAACCAAATTCTTACTTACTCGATTTAGGGTGTAAAAAAAAGAAAAAGAAGAGAGATGTGAGAAGGACAAAGGATATGGAAACAGAGATGGAGGAATGGTGAGGTGATCTTGCTCCATGTAAATCTAAGGGAGAATGTACTGATTGTAATACAAGCTCCATCACAAAGCTCAAAAACAAAAAAATTGAATACATAATTTCCAACTTCAAGCCGAATTTCACACAAAAAATCTCAAATCAAAACCCCTAAACTAAAAGCCCTTTTTCCAAAATCCCCAAATTTCACTGCAATCATCTGGGTTTGCACTTCGTTGATCAACATTTCGTCTGACAAAGTAAATATGGGCGTCCTCCCAATCTAGTTTTGAGCATATGGCCGATGGAGAGAAACAAAGACGCAGGGGGACGCCGTCGGCGGTGGTGCCGCGAAGGACCCTGTTTTTCTTGAAGTGTTTCGTTTCTTTCAAGATTTGGAAATTGAAAGAGGGATGGTATATCTAGGGGTGGGACCTAGGTAGCATTATTAAAGGGGTGTTTTGGTCATTTACTTTCTTATGTTAAAGTCATCTACTTTTCACAGACATTTTGCGCAGTAGATGTCTCAAAGTACTGTCATTAATTGTCCTGGGAATCCCGTCTACCGTCCGCCTACTAGGCGGTATATAGAAGGACTCTTAACTCTTACTCAAACCAAGTATAAGCCGGAGTTATCACGTGGGACCCACTTTGAAAAAATGAGTTCTATTGAATAACGTTGAGTACTTGAAAGTTGAAGCAATTTATTCTAGTTTTTGTTCAAAATACTAGGTACATACTATTAATTTCTACAAAATCATTTTGATAATTTGTGTGGGAGATGAAATGGGCCCAACATACACATTCCCTCACACCAGTGAAATGGATCTGACTTTCTATTTTAGGATACAAATAGATCTTAGCATTTTCTAATTTCTATCAGGGAAAATGACGGCCAAGGACGTGTATTGCAACTTTAAAAAAAAAAAAAAACCTTATTGTTGTTCCTAAAAGAAATAAGTAGGAGTATATTGCAACTTAGTTGATAAAAATTACAAAGGTGCTATTGGTACAAATGAAAAATCTGTACCAGCATGTACAAATTAATTTTGGGCTCGTTTTGGGTTTCAAAAAAATGACCGGAATCGCTTATGTTGTTTCAAATACCTTGTTTATGCTCCCTACAAAAAATAAGCTCAATCCAGTATCGGTTAGGTCATTTACGAAACATGCAATTTTGTTTCAGAATTCAAACCTGAATTCTAAAGCAAAGTTGAATGTTTTGTAAACATCTTTACCGATACCGAATTGAATTGAATTTTTATAGGGACCGTAAACAAAGTATTTTAAATAAAATGAACGACTTCGATCATTTTTTTAAGACCCAAAACGGGTTTGTACACGTTGGTATAGATTATTCATCTGTACCTTTATCATTTCTGCAAAAATTATTATAGCCGGAAAACCCCCGTAACCTACACTTATGCTTGGGATCCATTGCAGGACCAATGGGGCTCGAAGTGGACCTTTTTGAATGGTACCCCCGATATAATTCACAAATATAAAAAATTTAGTATGATAAACTCAATTTTAAAAAGAACTATTACAAGTATTGAAAAAATTAAATTCAAAAAACTTGATGGTCATTGTGCTGTGTCAAGTGCATTACTAAACACTGCTCGTGTTTTTAGCTTAAAAAAAATTAAAAAATACTGTGCTAGGAGGTCAGCTCTCACACTAATTTTAATGTATATACGGAATTAGGGCAGCAAACGAGTCGAATCGACCTCGAACTTTAGAACGTTCAGGTTTGTTGGTTAAGTGTATAAGCGAATTCGAGCTCATTGAAAATTTAACGAGCCGAACTTGCCTTGGTATAAGTCGAATTCAAATATGTTCACGAGTCTAAACGAGTCAAAAATATTTGGTACTCCCACAAGAAAGGCCACGGTTCGAGCCTCGTCCGAGGAGTTTGGCGTTCAAGGCTAAGGACAACTTCTGAATCCCTGTGAACTAATTGACTAATTCCCCCGCTAACTCCCACTTATGTATAAGCAAAAAAGTGAGAGAAGAAAGTCCCTCTCTCCCACACCTGGGTTCAAATCTCGCTTGCCGCGGATGGTAAGACCCCTGAACCAAATAATGAGTAAGAGGCCTTTAGTTCACCGGGCTTACGGGGACGGACTATTCTCCTTCAGATAGTTGTTAATTCGCAAAAAAGTCCAATGGTGACGATCTTTAATCAGGACACATAGATACAATTTAACATTCTAATTAGGGTTGGTCTCCCCCATGAGGAAGCTAGGATGCTCGCCCCTCCCATTTGGAGGCTTAGCCGAAAAAAAAAAGGGGTTCCAAGGAAAATACTATTCCGTCCCAAATTTTTAGTTTTTATGGGTGTTCTTGTCACTTTTTAATTAATTATACTCCATCAATAATTCTCCATCTTGTATAGTCTATATGGGTTTAGATGATTTAAAATTTTTGTTTAATAATATTAAGGGGCAATTACAGTAAGCCCCCTCTAACTATACCTTGGTAACGAGTTGCCCCCTTCATCGTTTAACCAGGACACTTAACCCCCTTCATCTTTTATCGCGTGACACTTAACCACCATCCGTTAGTGAGCCGTTAGTCAAGAATACACACAACGGCACACACACACACACACACACACTCTCTCTCTCTCTCTCTCTATTTCTCTGCCTCTCCCAACGGTACACACACACTCTCTCTCTCTCTCTTTTTCTATGAAATCTCTCTCTCTTTCTCTATGTGATGGAATGTAGCACTGGGTCTCATTGTATTTGTGGTTGCAGACAAAATTTGGGTGTGGATTTTTCATTTGGGCTGACCCACCAAAATCTGAGAGCATCCAGTCCAACATAGAGAGCACCCAGAATTTACAGATCCGCAAGTTAGAGTTGCAGAGAAAGGTAGATGAATTGGAAAGTAGAGTGGAAGTGTTGGAAGCAATGAAAAAACAAATGCATAAAGAAGTTCAACAAATGCGAAAAAAATTAGGCAAATGCAGAAGGAAGTCCTATGTTTGAAGAAGAAATCGCGGTGGAAGAAAATAGGTTTTCTTTTGATTGTTCTCTTTTTTTTTATCCCACATGTACAAGAAAATGGTGACTGAAAAGTATCTTGCTTTGGCTTAGGTACAATATGAATGAGTATTGGTTGATTAACGTAGTGCATTCCAATAAAGATTACAACCCAGAAATAAAGTACTGGAAATGGTAGTCGTTACCCAAAAGACAGCCTACTTCTTTTAATTGGCCCGTGCATCGAACGGGTACAACGCTAGAACGGGTTAGTTTTGCCCGTGTATAGAATGGGTGGAACGCTAGTATGGAATTTGCTGGTAGGAACTACAGTGGGAACTAGCCGTTGGAGGTCATTTTACACTGGCCGGTTGACAGAGTGGTCGACCGGGTGGACGACCTGGTGGTCGACCGAGTGGACGACCGGTTTATCATCAGGGCATCATCTTATTCAGGGCTGAAAGAGGGTAAATTGGTACTTTCAGCAATTCCGTTAACGGTATCTTCCATTTTGCGCGAGATAAAAGATGAAGGGGTTAAGTGTCCGAGTTAAACGATGAATGGGGCAACTTGTTACCGTGGTATAGTTGGAGGGGGTTTAATGTAATTTTCCCTCATCTTATTTAGGGTTGAAAGAGGGTAAATTGGTAATTTCAGCAATTCCGTTAACGGTATCTTCCATTTTGCGCGAGATAAAGGATGAAAGGGGTTAAGTGTCCGAGTTAAACGATGAAGGGGACAACTCGTTACCGAGGTATAGTTGGAGGGGGCTTAATATAATTTCCCCTAATATTAATCGAGATCTATCAAACAGTGTCTATATTTGCATCTAAAAAGAATTACTAATTAAAAAAATAACTAATTTATTATCAACTAGGGTGAAAATAAAGCCTTACCTCGTTTCAGAAAACTTCTTAAAAAATAAGCAGCTTATTTTACGTTTTCAAACTAAAAAATAATATAAATGAAAAATAATTTTTTAATTTTTTTTGCATCGTATAAAAGATTTTATCGAGATCTTTCAAACAAGATCCATATTGCATATTTTTAGATTCCAATAAAACTATAATTTTTGAACTTGAAATTATCTTCTTAAAAAATAAGGTATTTTTTTCGTTTGCGGAACGTGCCCTATTTAAAAAAGAGGGCTGCTATTCCCCCCCCCCCCCGGCCCCACACCCCATTTCCCTCCTTACCCTTACCCCCGGCCCCCCGTGTCACGCCCTCGATTTTTAATATAAATAACAATACCATTTTAAATACAAATCCTCACAATAGTACATACGGTACCCCAAATTACAACATACAGTTTCTAAATCTCACAATTTTGTCAACTGATACAATATTCCAAATTTGAGAAAATAGTACAATACAGTTTGATTTACAAGGGAAAGACAAGTTCTTCAAAAAATAACTTTAGCCTGTGATGTCTGCATGCACTTCACACCCTCCAAGACTGTGTCCATGTAGTGTACCTGAAAATGGTAGGTTGAGCTACACTAGCCCAGTAGAGAAATCTATACTCAAGCTATATGAAAATGCGATAAAGTATGCACAAAGAGTGAAAGAATTCGATAAGTGAACATGAGAAACACGAGTTTATCACAACGAAAGACAGACTACGGCCAAAGAGTTTCAAACAACTTGTAAGTATTCCTAACCGTTCACATGTCATGTAGAAACATTATTGAAATCACATTAATCAAACGTACTCACAATAGGTTCACAACCATTTCGACACTTCTCATAATCTCAGTCACTCTGCATTTCCACCCCTTGCGTTGCAGTTTGCATTTCCACCCCTTGCGTTGCAATCAACATCACCCAATATTTCGGTCTTTGCATTACCACCCCTTGCGTTGCAATCACATCCTCATTCCAATTCTCAATTACAGCCAATCAAATCCCAATAATCATACAGCTCATTCATCAAACGCTTCTCTAATCTCATGACACAATGAAGCACATCAATCAAACTGACTTATAGGTCAAACACGCATCGACAAGCACATGACAAAGTACTCCAAACGATCAATCATAACAGAATATCGACTAGCAAATTAGTACACGCCTTTTTCTCTTTGTACATCACAATATCGTACCAACTCCATAGTGACTCTACAACATACTACTCGCTAATATTGATTACTTAGATTTCATGGAACGAGCGCCAAAGGAGTTTGAAGGATAAGTGAATCGTGCAGACACGCATTACTATGCTACCACTCGGATCACTAGAAAAGCTCACGTCTACCAACTATACTTCCCACAACGTCTCACTTAGCCTTCGGTACTCCTAAATAACCTTACATCACATATTCTATTTACCACGACACTAAGATTACGCTTAACGGGTAACGAAAGAATTAGAATAATCATTAACTCATTGGAACATGAGTAATCAAGTTTTGGAATGGTTTAACGATGTTTAAAAGGGTGTTAGAAGTGATTGGGAGTCAAAACAAACGAACGAGAATCAACGGACCAAAACTGTCCCAGAGAGCAGTCACTGTTCGACCATTCATTAAATATTCCATACTCGACATTTTTCAATGATTCCAATGCCAAAAGATCACCAACTTACCAATCTTTAAAACCCATAAGGACCCGTAACCAATAGTGTCGTTTAACCATAGTAAACGATGAAAAACGCAGCTTTATACACTGCCCAGATTTTCAGATTTTTGTTCAATCTTCTAAAAATCATTATAAATCGAGTTCTTAATATTTTTGAGTGATTCCAGTCCCAAAAGTTTCGCGATTGAACAAAGTTTGAAAAACGAGAAGGAACCTAGTCAAATCTGCACTCCAAGGGTGGTTAAACAGGGGTTTACCGAGGTTAAATGATTCTGTCACGCAGAATGACACATCTCCACTCAAACAATCATAACTTTCTGTGTACTAAGAGTTTTAAGACGATTCCAGTGGCCAATGAAAGCTAACTTCAGGACCTTCGAACCAATATAAAATTTTCATAAAACGGACATCGGACGAGGAAGTTATGGCCGTTCGAAGTGGGCTGAAACCCAGAAAACGAGACAGATTGCAGACCAGTATTCTAAAAATCACCATAAATTCAATTCTCAACGGTTTCGAGTGATTCCAGCGGCATTAGAACGGGCTCTAAGTCTACTCTATTTCATACGAGGAACCCAAAATTTAATTCCGAGCTTAAGAAGGCATAAAACTGCAAAAACGAAGACCCTGTTCTGCAGATTCTCAAAAATGGAAGAAACAACCTCAAACAACGAAACAAGGCACGATCTAAGTACATAAACACCGTATAAACGCATAACGAGAGTAAGAAATCCCTACCTCATGGGTTTTGAGCAAAACCCCAAAGATCCGAGCGAAACCGAAACTCCTACGTGATCCGATCGTAATTTTTCTTGGATGGATAGGTAGCCCTCGTTCCGTAGAACAACTTTAATTCTCGGACTTTGTTCGGAATCATACTCCATGGAGGTGAAATTGAGGAGAGAAGATGAGGGAGAGGTGAGAGCTAGAGAGAGAGAGTGTCGGCCGAGAGAGAGGAGAAATAAAGGAGAGAATATCTCCTGGGAAATAAAAGAGTGGAAAAGATGGGAAAAATTATCCCATGCTCTCACTTCACAAACGCACACATGCACCTCTCACCTAATCATATCCTTATATCCTTTCACGAACACGTCACACCGTAAATCCACACCGTCTATCTTGACAAGTCGTACTATTGCAAAAGAAAGAAAAAAAAAATACGGCCTAAAAAATACAGGTCTCTACACCCCGCCTTCCCTTTTTTTTTTTTTTTTTTATCAAACCCCAGCCTTCCCTTAAAACCCGAATTATCCTCCGGCCCCCCTCCCCTCTTAAAACACCTTCACCTTTTAAATTTTATTTTTACTTAATTAATTTTATCTTATTTATTTAATTTCTACAAATACACCGGGTCAAAAATTGTATTTTTTTGATCATTTTATTTTAAATGATCATAATGAATTTTTTACTCTAAGACCTTTCAACAAACACCCTAAAACTCATTATTTAGTTTCAAGACTCTCTTAGGGTGTTCATTAAAAGGCCTTGGAGGCAAAAATTTATTACGACCATTTAGGATGAAATGATCAGAAAAATAACATCTTTGCACCGGTTCAAACAGATTGAAAATTGAAACATTTCTTTTTGTAACTATATTTTTATTAGACTTGAACCTAGAATTAAACTTCAACCATAGAGCAAATATGGGGGGGGGGCATATGGGGTGAGGAGAGAAGTCCTCATTTTCCTATAAATAGAACCCTTTGTGAAACCATTCAATTCACACCTTGAATCTCTCCAACTTTTCTCTCTAGAAACTTTGTGTTTGCTCTTTGTTCTTACTTTGCTCTTTGTGCTATTGTGGTACGAAGTAATGGGTATAAGCACGCCGGGAACAGCATTTGGAGGAGATATTGATTAAAATTTGTGTTTTTATGTATTTTCATGTTTTGACAATATGTACTCAATTATAATAAAATGAAATTTTATTTCAATTTATTATTGTTCATTACAAGTTATTTTTATTATTCATTGTTAAGACTAATTAATTAACTAATTAAAATAATATAAATTTATTAAGTATAAAGTCAATTTTAATTGAAAATAGAATTTGAGTTAACCAAAAAAAAGAAGAAGAAGGGAGGTAAATGGGAAAAGAAACAAATAAAGAAAATAGAAAAAATTATTAAAATAATAAAAAAAAGATTCAAAGTGGAAGGAAACAAAAAGAAATAAAGAGAAAAAAAACGAAAAAAAAAATTCTAACAGAAAAAAAACAAAAGGAAATAAAGAAGGAAAAAGAAAAAAGAAAAAAAAAACAAAATGGGAGGAAGGAGGAGCAGGAGGAAGGGGGAGAGGGAAGGGGGTAATATGGGAAATGGGGTGTGGGGCCGCGGGGGGTGTGTGTGTGTGTGAGAGAGAGAGAGAGAGAGAGAGAGAGTAGCAATTTACTTTAAAAAATGGGGACGGGGTAACAAAATAAAGAAAGGAAAGAAAGGAAGAGCGAGTTGCGGGAAAGAGAACTTCGGACTCTCTCTCTCTCTCTCTGTGTGCAGGGAAGAAGACATGTCGTCGAACAATCCTTCTCAACTCCTACCATCTGGTACTAATCTCTCTCTCTCTCTCTCTATACCCCCATTTATTTTCCATCTTTTCTCTTTTCTTGGTTCCTCAGAATATGCAATAAGCCGGAAAGAAGCTAAAACCCTAGAAACTCATCATTGACTTGAATTTAGTGAGTTTTTTTTTTTTGTTGGCAAAATGGGGTTTAATTCCGTGTTTGATTGACTGTTTGTGGTAATGGGTTTTCAATTGTAGAGCTGATTGATCGGTGCATTGGGTCGAAGATATGGGTGATAATGAAAGGCGACAAGGAGCTCGTTGGAACCCTCAGGGGCTTTGATGTATACGTCAACATGGTTCTTGAAGACGTCATTGAATAGTATTTCCCATCCTGCCTGTCTATTATCTTACTATATGCTTACGCTTACAAATGTTAATGCTTGTGTTTTTGTGTCTATATACTTAATGCGGATGCACGAACACTTGTGTCGCTGATAACCATTGATTTGAGACTGTTTCGATTTGGGGTCGTATGTCTTTTAATTCACTAGTGCTTAGGCCCCGTTCATTTGGGAATTAGTTAGTCGGAAAAGTGATCCCATCAAAGTAAAAGTGAGAGGATCACCGATACCACATTCCAAGGTATTATATATATGGATTATGTTGGGCTGCTTGTCCAACGGCCTCCACCACTTGTTGCATCCAATTAACAAAATTCAGGCTCGTGGTATTTGTAATCCCTTCTTGTTGAATTCCATCAATCAAACATGCCTTTAGAGTTGTACAATTGGTCATATCAAAGAACCAAAAATGCCTTGGAAAATTTGACATGGAAAATGAAAATGTTTTGGTTAGTGGAAGAGGAGATCGTAATGTGGTCATGAAGTACAGATTTTGTTGTTCTTCAATTTGTTATCCGTCCCCATAAAACTGCTATTGGGCGCAAATCAAGTTGAAGCAGTAGAACATTGCAACAATGATCAAAAGAGATGGGAATGAGCACTTCCATTTCATGACTGCTGATGAGAGTACTTGTTCCCTTTTCGCTGTATTGGTTTTAAGGCTGAGAACGTAAAAGTTAAATTCAAACATGGAAAGGTGCAAGTCACCTTATTTTTCTTGTTTGTGATGGTGTTGAGCTATCTGGCACCCGTGGAACTGCAAAGAGGTCCTCTTGAGTTCTGGCATACATGATTTGCCAGAGTCGACTAGTATATTGCAATTTGCCGTTCAAATAAAAACATAGTATATTACAATTCCAGCTGTACCATTGTCACCTACGACCTGTGCCCACTTCACCTACAACTTGTACCAAGGTCTCCTACAACCGTCCCCCATGGTTGGAAATCAATGGCTTAATTGGTAGATGCTACATAATAAGGCCAGCTTGTTTCTAAATAACCTTATCTTAGCTCGATCAAGTTAGTGGGTCTCCTACTCTCCTTTCAGAAGTTACCGGGCCACTAAGCAGTGGGTCGTCACAATGTCGTTCATAGTTAGTACTCAGTAAACATGATAGGGATATTGTGTGCTTGAGTGGAACACATTTTATTGGCTTGCGATAATGGCTATGCTTGTTTTTATTGAGTATACATATGGTAGATGCTTAACGAGGATTGAATGCTCATATTTGCTGAAAATGGTTGGTCCAAGTGATGGCAACTTTATATTTCACTACAAGTTAGTTATATTCAATTTCTAGAGCCCTTTATGTTCCAATAAACTAACCTTTCTGCATGGATGCCTAGATCATGAAACAGACTGGGTTATAATTGGTTGCAACTAGCAACCACTTGCCTCATTCGGTGAATTGCTAAACCTATCTTTCAAGGCTGTGTTTTGATCTTTTCTTTGGTTTTTGGAGAGATTGTACTAGAGGGAGAAAAGCAAAGGAAGAGTAACCAAATTAGCTCCATAAATCCCTTTGCTTGTTTGTTCCTCTACAAGCAAGATCTCATCTGAGAAGTGTTTATCTATATCCTTGGATGTCAAAGGGACGCGTATAAGTTTCTCATTTTGTCAATGTTCTAAAAATCGCTAGGCACTAGTTGGGCGGAAAAGGGGCACCTAGCGTCTAGGCGCCGACTAGTCAGCTGCCTAGCGCCTAGGCAGGGACTAGGCACCCGACTAGTCGGCTATCTAATCTAGGCGTCGGGCCACCACCTAGCGCCTAGGTGGGGACTAATCGGCCTAGGCGGCCGCCTTTTAGAACACTGCATTTTGTTCTTTTCTCCTCAACATAATGCTTGTGATAAGTTTTGGAACTTCTAGTTGTGCTTTCTGTAGTTTTGAGCTAGCTATTGCATGATTCATATGTAATGTTTATGAGTGCGTCATTGATTGATTATATCTTTATATCCAGCGAAATCACTTCTGAAGGGCGACGGATCACGAAGCTGGATCAGATCTTGCTCAATGGAAACAACATTGCGATTGTAAGTATATTACATAGCTGTTGTACATGCCCCCCCTAATAGTTTTTCAGAAAGCTCTGATTGAGGCAACTTTTTGTCTACTGCAGCTGGTTCCTGGTGGCTCTCCTGATCCAGAATGAGGCTTTTATCTAGGTTGTGTGGTTTTGCTATCTTTTCAAGAGGCAATGTTATCGTTAGATGAAAGGCTTTTCGTAAGAAATTCATAATATTCGGTGATCAACAATCTGCAAGTTCTGAAGGAAAACAGAGTTTCTGATGTTAAACCATGGTTCAGATTTTGTAGTTTGCTTGTTACTTTGTGTTTCTAGATTTCTTAGCAATGATACAGTGTTGTTTTTCAGTAGCGTAACATTCCGTCCTGTTTATCATTTATGGGCTTCTTGTTCTATAAAAATTTCCTTCTAATTTTGCGCGTATTCGCATAATACTCCAAAGCGTCCCAAATTCAAATTGTTTTTCATTTCATTTTCCCTTAACATGATATAAGTATCCTTTTCTTTTCCTTGCAAGTTCAAGATCTAGACATTGTTTATGCAATTTGAGTGCTGTAGCATACTAAATTTTGACTAATTTTTTTGTTATTTTTTCCTTCTGCACTGTACTAAATTTTGACCAAGACATGTCATTTTAATAATTGTGCATTGGAGATGCCCTAACCTTAAGCTAAATTCCCAGATAAACTGTAGCGTTGCAAAACTCTGTAGAATGTTACGTAAAATTTGGGTTGAGTGGCCTTGTTCCTTTTGGGTTTCAAAACTTTTGGGTATGGATTTTAATAAATTTTTTATATCTATTTCTCTTTACTCATTAAACCTTCTCCAAAATCCAAATTGAACGCTGTGAGCGCTTTCTCTCTCTTGGGTTCATTAAAAAAACTTTTTTCTTGCTTTTTTCCCTTCGAGCCCATCCTTGAAATACCATCGTAGTCATTTTTGGATTGGAGATCCCCGAGTTAAAATTCATAGTCCGATTACAAAAGATTTGGCTCAAATAAAATATTTTGTTCTCGACAAATTATTCAGCCCTTGGCTGTCACACACACACGCCCCCCCTCTCTCACCGCACAATAGTGTGAAATCCAAGACAAAATGCGTAGGCTCCGCGTCAATGTGTGGTAAAAAAATGACCTAAAACACCATGTTACGTTGTCCCTAAGACACAATAATTTTTCCGTTTCGTCTCACTTGACCATTTGAAAAAAAAGAGAAGAAGTTCTTCATGTGGCCTACAAAGACTCCTATAACTTTTTTTTTCAATACAGGGTGTCTCGGGCCAGTTTGCGTGCAACTCAGACTAATTCTTACAGCTCCTCACACAGCAGTTTCACGCACTTACGCGCGGGTGAGGTGGACGCAAGAGTTGTTAACAAAGAGAATCGAATACGAGATATTAGGATAGAGTAAATCAATGAACTAAATGTACAAAAAGTTACTAAATTCTAGAATTGGTCCTCCGAAAATTAGTCAAAATGTAGATACTGCGGAGTAAAATTTATCCCAACACATTAGTTATGATTTTTCTTGGCTATTGATAATGCCACTTTCCAAATTTATAATACTACTCATCTAGGAGTGGCAAAATCAATTCCATATAGGGATTGATAATGCTACTCCCCAATGTCCCCAAAACCCCAAATTTATAATGCTACTCGCCTGGGAGTGGCAAAATCAATTTCATATAGAAATTGATAATGCTACCATGGGCGGAGGCACATGGGTACAAGGAAGGGCGGCTGACTCTATTTGCTGCCAAATTTTTCTTGGGATAGGTATAATTTTTACTAATTTGGCCCCAAATTTTCATAGGAAGAAGGTATAATTTAGCTATTTTGACCCCACAAAAAATCTCTAAATTGCCTCAACTTGTTTTAAGTGTATAGAAATCCCAAGCGTTCTTTTTTATTCGAGAGTTGATAGTATTAGAAATGAGACTATTATGCATTTTTTTTTCAAATATAACGAGTCTTTTTGGGCTAATTATGAGGCAAAAATGAATTATTAGTGCATATCGATCTTATAATTAACCTTCTAATTTAGTTATTTTTAGACTTGTGCGTAAAAAAAAAAATTGCACATGAATATAATTTTTGATTCCATTAATCAAATTTTTTGGCTTCGCCCCTGATTATTTATGCTACCCTCTAAATTGACAACTACTTTTCCTTTGGAAGTGACATTTTAAATTTAGAGAGTGACATTATAAATTCTTTTTTCTTTTTTAAATTGCTCGACATATATAATGGGATGAGTTTTTTTTTTTTTTTTTGGGATGAGTTGAACTGTAAAAAAAAAGAAGGTTACAACATGCCAAAATCTGGATCTTGCGTGAGTCTCTGCTCACGTATTCGCTAGCGTTTGAGTTTCCTGTTTCTTCCGACTGCAGAACTGGAATAACTTATCGAGATAGAATATATACGTATATGTAGAGAGAGAGAGAGAGAGAGAGAGAGAGAGAGAGAGAGAGAGAGTTCGCCAGGGTTGTCTTCTTCGTGGGAAACCTTAGTATCTAGATTCAACTCTACACACTTCTCCTTTTCTTGGATTTGAAGGATCAAAAGAACCCATTAAAGGTTTAATCTTTACCTGCTTTCATCAGCTCTTCATCAAGGGTTTGCTGTAAAGTCGTTTTAGTACCTGCTTCTGTGTTAGTTTTCTTTCTGATTTGTTTTTTGTTATTTTCTGGCTTACTTTTGAGCTCTGTCATATTAAATTTGTGGGTTTTGTTTGTTTCACCTGTCTGATCTTGAACTTGCATTGGGATGTGTATGGTATTGATCCTTTATCCTGTTGTTTGTTTGAGATTTAAGGTCATACTATTGGGTTTCTTGAAGTTGTTATATCAGTGGTTGAACTGGGTCGTTTCGTACCGTTGTTTTTGTTACTTGGAATGCGGTTTGTTCTGGTACAAAGAACCTGAATGCGCGATAGGAGTAGGCTTGTGTAGGTTACCATATCAGAATCAACTATGTACTTCTTTCAGGCTATAAAACATGAAATAAAGAGAGTATTATTCGTCAAATTATTTGCGTAAAACACTTTTCTAGCATCATAAAGACCTTGGCAGGCACTGGTTCAGTGTCTCTCAGACCTAATTCCATTGGGCAGGGATACGAGACTGAAACATAGAAACCCAACTGAGAACATAGAAACACCAGGTTTCCAAAATTGTAGAGAAGATGTCCCACACATGCAAGTCTGTCTAGTGCAATTTGTTTTTTTGTTTCTATTGCAATTCATTGGCATGACCTCCCTCCATGGGCTAATTGGAGCTCTAACATCCTTCTCAGGTTTAACTATATTAGTGTTGAGATCCATAGCTTTCATAGCAGATTATATAAATCATTGAGTAGAGCTCACCTTTGTAAACCGGCTTCCAAGGGGAGGATTTAATGCCAAGAGCTTATATACATGTGATCAAGCTTTCTGTTAACTGATGTTGGTCGTTTGGATAATATCTCAATTGACTTTGGTGTTGTATTAAGCTGATTATACCTCCCGATATCACACAGGTCTTGGTATGTAAGTCAGAATCTTTGAACCCTGTACACTAAGCACTTCTGGTGCCACCTCATTCATAATTATCTTTGGATTGCATGTTTTGATCTGCTTTTACTGTCATACATATAGGTAGAGGCAAAGGAAGGATTCGTTTCTTGGTGGGTGGTTGTGTGATTTGGGGGGGTAGTTGGGGTTGTTCCTTCTGTTATGTAATTTGATGAAATGCATTTTGAACTGTGCAACTGTTTTTGGAACCCTGTGCACCATGCTCCAGTCTTGTTTTACCTTTTCTGCATTTTCTTGGCTTTGTTGTTATAGAAAGCTCACCTCGAAGATTTTATTTTCCTTTCAACTACTCCATTCACGTAAAAGTGACCAACGAAAGCCTTCTCTACTGAGTCTTTTGTTTTGCTCTTTCTTTTCTTTTCTTGTTGTGAGAGATCCTCTTGTCTAAAAAGTTCCTGGATCCAAATTTTCTTATGATCTGATGGAGTGAGTATGCATGAGTTTTGCACTTCATTTGCCTTTGCTCTGTTTGGTTGCCCTTTTATCTACTTGCCTCTATAGATGATTGTAGCAAAACATTTTCATAAAGCTTTGATTATGCGTTCATGCCTATGCTCTTTGGTTTTGCCTACGCTTTGTGGTATTGCACTTGTTATCTCTCAATATAATTATTTTATGTTTTTTTGTTAAAATGTGTTTTTTCTTCCACGGTAATGATTGCATCATGACAAAATATCTTTTGGGATGAACAGAAGTTGATTCTTCTTAGTCGGCACTGTTGCTATTTCATTTAGAGCGTTGCTATAAAGTTATAAACAAACCATCATGTACAACAATTTGTACAATGAATCAATGCCAATGAGTATGTTGTAAAAAAGAATTGTACATTTTGTGTTTATAGTGTTTCTCTTTCCTTAATTGAGACCAGCTGGAATTTTGTACAGAATATGGATTACATGGACATTGATCAGGTCCCTGATGTTCCCGACACTCCTGATAGATTGGCTGCCCAGGATGTTAATGGAAGGCAAGTTATTGAAATAGGAAGTGATTCATCTGCAGGAAACACAGATTTTTCTGGCGAAGCTGCTAAAAATCAGCTAAGAGCCAGGAGTAAACTGGTCCTCGATAATGGGCATTGTAAAAGTCTGTTTTTTCGCCCTGGAAAAAATGTTAGCATTTCCAACAAGTCGGAGGTTGATGGTGACTTCAAAGGAAAAGCTCTATCTAGTACTCAATCACCTAACTGTGGAAGAAATGATGTTGTAGATCTGATGGAGTGGAGGGGGCCAGCCCAAGTGTTCCACAATGATGTCCCAAATGCAGTATTAGAAGATTGTTTTCAAGCTAAAGAATTTAGAAAAGGATCAATAACGACCAATGGCTTTTCTTCTTTACGTGGCATATCAAATTCTTCAGCGACAGCAGTTAATACCTGTAGAGGAAAAGAAAAAGTAAATGATACATGTAAAGGAGGTTCAGGTCTTGATTGTGGAAAAGGAACCTTTGGTGATTCACTACCTGAAGTTGGAAATGGTGTTTCCTCGTCATTTTATGGTCTGTCGCCTAGAGTTGGTGGACGAATTAGATTTGTGAGAGATGGCTGCATCTCTCCACGGAATATAGCAAAGGCCAAACAGTTTGCTGAAAATCACAGTAATGGTTCCATTGATTTACAGAATGATAGGGGAACTTCATCTAATTCCTCGTTGAATCTGGTAAGGGATTTGATTGCTGGAGGGAACAATGTTGATAGAAGAGAAGGGGTGATATTTCAGCCTTCTTCATCAAAAGAGCCGGCTGCAAAAACCATAGATTTGGCTACCAGGTACTACTGTTCGCTTGAAAATCGTTTGCGTTGAATTGCAGTGGTTGCTTACATTCCTAGTTTCTTGATTTAGAGGCTGGATTTGTTCCTTGGGATTGGTTCATGAAGCTGCTTGGAGAACTCTGTAGGATGATTACTTAGATTCCCTCTTTCCCACTTTGTTGTCGGTTTGTCTGAATCTTGAGCGTGGGCAGCTTCACCGTACAACTGTGTCATTTCTGTTTGGTAGCATCTTTTCCTAATTATGTATGATTTAATTGCACGGTTCACATTGTGAACTTTCTGATGCTCTAGACTATGAATGAAGCAAGCGTGGTAATATGCATAGAAATTGATTTGAGTCTCTAGGCCTACCCTCTTTGATGCCTTTTGGCTTTGATTTGGGGGCATAGTTCCGCATCAAAACGTCCCTTCACCTCCTTGGTTCTTGGAGGTATAGGGGGGCCACTGTTTAAGTGGTATTTGGAGAGCAATCACTTTGTCAATATATTGCCAAAGGTTAGATTTGTCTCCAATCCTCCCCTGCCCAGACCCCCTAATTGGGGACTAGATGGGTTCTGTTATTGTATCATTGGATGGTTCTCATGTCTTGTACTATCCATTCTTTTAAAAAGCATGAAATTTACCCACTTTTGTGCTTCCCCTATCCTATGCATTCATGATATAGAGTTGTAGCCCCGTAGGTTATGACAATAGTCATAAACATGGAATTGAACAGATTTAAAAATGCACACAAGACAAGACATGGGCATGCACACAAAATTATTGGACTCACTGGCTCAACATTATACAAAAGGCATTTTTGTGAGCCAAATTAATATACATTTGGAAATTGCTTGCAGAACCCTGTTTCAAAATGGCCTTTGGTTTTCTAGTGAAAAACTTAAGCTGAAAGATTTTCAATGCACTTTCAGAGAACTTACTGTCAAGAAAAGTTTCTAGCTTGATCTGCAGCTTTAATTGAATCTGCAAGGTTAGGATCCATCTGATTGGCATTTTGGGCCTACCTAGTGGTAATTTTTGGCTATTCTGGAGTGGACACTAAGGCCGTGTTGAGATCCAGGATTGGTGGAGGGGTTTGTGTAGGGAAAGGAAGAGGTGAATGAAAGTATAGGAAGATAATGAAGTGAAGAGGCTTGTCTTCCCTACCATTTTCCTTTCCCTTGTTAACTCCCTCCTCAAATCCATGTCCATACAGGCAAACACAGCCTAAGGTCAATCAATCTGCACAACACATTGAGAAGAGAAAAGATACCAATTAGTTTTGATGGAAGGAGATTTTTCAGTGTTGATAGTTGCATGTGAAAAGGGTTGAGTCTTGAAGATTTTGCACCTTTGTAAGTAACTGACATGTAAAAAACTTCGAGGTGGATTCTTATCTAAAGGTGTGATAACTTTGGAAGTATTATTTGGCAACTCACGACTCCCCTTTGTCAAAACCTACTGAAAATAGATAAGAAAAGGACCTTTAAGGGGGTTCTGGCAGAACAATATCTTTGTGAAATCGCTCTACCACATGGTAACATAATTAAGAATCATTTGACTGTGAAAGTCACTCGAGTCTTTTTTTTTTTTTTTTGTCGTGTCATCATGCACTCATCCATGGAAATGCAAGTCTCCTTGCTTTATTCCTATTGATTTTTCCTGGTAAGTTAACATCATTACTAGTGACGAATCCTACTGGCCAATGAGCCAGTTGAAAATTGTCCTGCTGCTAATCTAGTTATATACTTGCAGGAGCTCAATAGCTCAAAATGAACAGATCTGTGGAACTAGTAATGCCAGTGGAGATGCATTCAGATGTTTTGAAGGATTTGGCGGGTGGAGAAACACACGTAATCGCACGAAGAAATTTAATCTCCCCTTCTTTGATGAGGGTCAACATCTTTCCAGAACAAAGGATGACCCGTCCTATGTCAACCAACAAAACGAAAGCAAGGTGGTGAGAAGAGATAGTGGGAAGGGGATTAGTAGCAGGATTGACAACGAAGATCGGGAAGATCAGAATGCAGTCTCTTTTCAGAATGGATGTGCTTTAACTGAAGCTCAAGCAGTCTCCCGCCCTATGGCACACTCGGTCCATGTTACCGGTCATCGTGGTGCAGCAAGCACTCTTATGAAAAGACAGAAGCAAGGCTCTACCTCAAGTAATCATGGTCAAAGCTCTACATCAGCCGCTGTTGACTCTGAATTTGTGATTCTTGCCTCATCGAAGGAGCCGTTAAATTCAAGATCAACTAGAAACCATAGCGATAGTGGTCCAAGCATTTTGGATTCAGACCATCCGGTTATTGAAGTTGATGGATTTTCCCCTGAAGTGAGACACTATGGGTCCGACAATAGAGATGCTAGTAGTAATGGTGACTCAGATGATAGGGCTAGACAAGTAGAAGCAGATGAGATGTTGGCTCGTGAACTCCAAGAACAACTGTATCATGAGTCACCAGGAGTTGAAGATGAAGAAGTTTGCTTCCTTATTCGCTTCTGTTGATTTTATGTACTTGTTGCTAGATGTTACTTCCTCTTTTCGCCCCTAATTCCATTATTTTGTGAATCGCTATTTACCTTTATGCAGTTTGATGCACTCATCACATCAGCGAGGCAGCGGGAGGAATCATCACAGCATTCTTATTCTGGTGGAAGTCATCCTGTTTTCCATCCTGTAAGTAGACATCTTTATAGGTACTCAAATCGCATGAAACAGCTACATCCTATAGTGATTTATAAAATATATATGGTTCTATTACTTCTATAGGCAAAAATGTCTCAAACATTCAGGTAAGAACCAGAGATGTTTAAGTATTGTTTTGAGGTTGCGATGCAACAGTCTTCAGTGTCTGCGTGTGGGAATTTATTCTGTTCTGTGGCATGGGAATAAATGGAAGAAAGATGCTGCATTTAGCCACTTCATTTGCATTTTCCATTTTACGTTCTCTTGTGAAAGGGCAGGCTGAAGCATGACCAAACCAGTTCGTTGCTGATAGTTGTAACTTGATACAATATGCAGTAGTTGATAGGTTTTCCACGTTGTTGCATGCGAACTGTTTTTCCCTTGCTAGTATGGACTGATTTGTACTCCCTCCGTCCCACTTTAATTGTCCCCTACGGGATCCTATTTCTATATTTTCTCTTTTTAATTTTCTTACACCAAATTAAAGTATTCGATGTGCACTTTAATTTGGTGTAAGAAAGAAAAAAAAATGTAGAAATGTGTTTTTTTTTTTGGATTGAAATTGCACGGATCTCCGTAGGGGACATTTAAAGTGGGACGGAGGGAGTGCAACATATTTGAACTCTGTGCTTGGACCAAGTGTTGACATACCTACAGTTGTCCATTGTTCAAATATGTTGTTGATATCTAACCATACTAGCAAAGGAGTAACAATAATTATATGATCAAATCTGTTTGAGCCACGGTTGATGATGCTCAATGTTCCCGGGCTCAAGGATAGGATATGGTGTGTGCTACACTTTGCCTATGATCACATAGGGAAGTGCATGATATGTGTCTTTTCAGGAGACTAACATTTGGTGCCATATTCGTGGGAGCGTTTGTTGTGGTGATGATATATAGTGCCACAACAAGGAGTCAGATGTCTATAGAGACGAGAATCATCTCGTTGACTAACAAGAATTACAAGCTTCTATCTAGATTTGTAGGGCTTGTTTACACCTATTTAATTTTCACATGCAAAACTACCATATGAGCTTCTGCAACCTCTCATTGCCAATTGATTTTGAGTTGGATGCTTTAAAATAGTATTAGAGCTAGGCTTTCACAGTCTTTTGGACAAGACTATCTCGATTGAAATTCCCTTGCTTTAACATATACCAAGAAGAATGTATAAGTTGAAAGAATTGTTTCTTTAAATTCTAGAACTACGAAAACACCCAGCACCTTATGACATAAATTGGGTCCTATTATGAACCTTAGTTGACCCAAACATGACTTGAAACTTTAAAATTACAAAATCACTTTGACCTTTGAATGTAAAATTGTGGAGAAATTGGCTAGAAGCCGAGAAGTAATGTGAAGAACTGAAAGAAAGTGAATATCATGGTTAGGAACTCACAAATGCAAGGTCCCTGGATCGTGAATTTCAATTAAGTCACCCAACAAATTTTTCTGCGCTTCCAATTATGTATTTGTCTGTGTGATCGCATTTCTATGTTCAGTAATATCAGAGGACTTGAAAGCATTTTTTCATTATTAAAGACTTAAAGTTATTAAGGGTCGGTTTGGTAAAGTTATATGTGGTATTTGTTAATCTCGTGCATTAAACTTCCAGTAATGGTCATATTGCTTTGCATATAGTTATTGTTAAATTCCGTATTAATAATCCCAGTTGTGTTCTAAAAGAATATCATTTGCATTTTATGCAGAGTGGCTCTCTAACTTCAAATTCCTATAGACAGTCCCGGTCACCGTTCTCTCAGAACCCTTCTATGTATGGAGGCACTAATGCTCAAGGTCCTGCCTCTGCTAGATTAACACGGTTGAGGAGTCGCGTACGGAGCCAATTGCCTAGAATATCCTATAGGGAAAGTGGTTCTCTCTTTCCTCCCAGCATGGATTTGGACATGGTATTAGGCCCATATCTATATTCAGAATTTGCATTACTTTTTAAAGTTCTCTTTAAGTTTCATTCTTACTGCTGGCTGGAGTCCTTGACATGTGATGTTGAGGTATGAATTGGATATATGGTTGATAGTTGAGCTGACCTTATTTTGTTTAACCCAGCAATTCTCTCTTTTTTATTCATCATTTCATTTTTAATGATATAGTTTGGAAGATATTTCAGTCTTACTTCATTTGTGAGGATATAATTTGGATGATATATGCATTCTGACATTATAATTCTGTATAAGCATTTAGTTTCCTTCTTCCTGATGGATCCTGCTTTTTCCAGTATTTTTAGTTGCTTATTTTCATTGTCCTTCAAGCACGGCATTCAATATGGTGCCTTGAGATGTGGGTCTTGAAGATGGTCCTGGCTTCTGCAATTGTCCTTTACATCTAAGATTATTTTGATCATTGTGGTGCTGTCCTTTCTAAAACCTCCCTCTTTGTTTGTTGGTTATCTTTTCCCCTATTGATCGAAGAAAGGAAAGAAGGACACACGAGGGCCACAAAACTAATTCACAATCACCCTCAATGTTGTTACTCAAAGTCTGTTTTAAACACATCAATGCTTCCTTTTTGAATTGAAGGACTTTCCCAGGATTTTCAGACAGCCATTCATCCTGTTGAGGGTTCATATCCAACCTTTTATTTTTGAGTTGAGCTTCACTTTGGGGCGGGTTTATAAGCTTCCCTTTAAATACTTCCTTATGTAAGACAAGTCCATTTAACAAAGCGAAAATTACGAAATCCATGTATCCATTTCATCATTTTGTGTACTTCCTCCATTTGAGGAGGTTTGTTTTCTTGGCATCTCTTGTCATATTACACATAGTATGTATGGGATGTCTTTTTGAGCAAAGTGGAAGCATTACTTTCCTCTTTCTTTAACTCTACATTAATTTTTTTTTTTGTCTGATTGGTAGCGAATATTATGTTACCTATTGAAACTCCCGCACTAGCACCACAGTTTATAGATTCATTGGCTTGAATACCTGTACTCCTCTAATATTGTGGCCACTGGTCATGGATATGCTAGACTCATGCTTTTTTTCATGATACGCAGAGAATGCATATATTAGAAGCATTAGAGGCCTTCAGTGATATGGAAATGGCTGGTAACTTACTTCAAGTTGATCGTGAATTCAATGAGTAAGTTATCTTTGTGCTCTCTTTGCTTATCACATTGGACATGATTTAAGCGTATGGTTTGTACTGTAGTTGATTTGTATAATTTTCTGTATTAATTACTGGAGAGTATACATTAAATATGCATTGGTGTTATTTTGTACGTTAAATATGCATTGGTGTTTGTTGTGGTCCTTCCCTTTTTCATTAATTTTTTTTAAGTCTTTGCTGTAGCCTTCTATAGATGTGCTGACTGCTGAGTTGCGTAATGTATGCGTAAACCGTGATGTTATAGAAGTTGATTGTGGGTGTTCTAAGGCTTTCTTTGGTATGTCTAAAAAGTAAAGAATGTTTCCATTTTTGCTTTTTGAGGGATTGCTGGATATACAAAACGCTAAGCAGCGAGGTATACAAGTGGGGAGTTTAGAGAAACCAAACTTCTGGGCTCCCAGCTTATTAGCGATCCCAAACACATACTTCCAACATCAAAAGACCCATTAAAAACAGTCTTATTGGAAAGCTTTCTAGTCTTACACCCTGCCTTGAGGGATTAATGCTCCAGCACTCAATGCATCAACATTGTCACATGGTGAAAATCGCATACACTTGTTTACAGTTCTCTGGCGCTTTCGGTATTGGGTATTAACTACAGCTTTTCCATGTCCATTCACGGTTGATGACTCTTTATATTTGTGGTGTTGTGCAGTTGTGGTTTTGCAACCTAACTTTAACTCCTTCCTATATAGGGAAGAGAAACTTTGATCGACTAAGTGTGTCTGTGGACATTGTAAATGTCAAATTCCAAGAAAATATTAGATTCTAGAAACCTGTATTAATTTTTTTTTTTCAGGCATATAGTTTTAATTTGTCTTCTTCCACCTAAATATGTATTATTGAAAGGTAATCGAGGGTTCTGGCCCCCTCAGTGATGAACAAGGTTAGTGTTCCCTTAAAGACGCAATATTTGCATCTAATACTTCTGGTTGACTGCTATAAGAACATTTTGATTTTTGCATAATCGTTTAGGTTTCACAACTAGTTTGAATAACGAATAGATGAAGATTATTTGCGATAGCAAGCTTTTAAGGATGGCATTCGAAACATTTCTCCAAGCAACGGTTTCTTACTTTTTAATTTGTGGCACTTTGAGCCCTCCAGCTGCAATCTTCCAATTTATTGCTCTTTTTTCGCATACTTTTGATTCATTGAATTGCCGTCTTGCATTACTCACTTTAATCGCCCCAAATTCAGATTGTTTATTCTCGTAATAGGGAGGGTCAAGGAACTTCCATGAGGCTTATGCTTATGCCTCTATTGGTTTTAATATTGCATCTTTCTTATTGTAAGAAAGACTAAAGTTTACCTGTTTAAGCTAACATTTCCTCCATTATGTTTGGCACATCAACAGTTGAACTCGTATCCTACATCTTTGAGGTTGATTTCATTTGGAGGATATTCAACTTGAGAACTTCCAAAATTAGATTCACAAATTTTGACTCTTACTGGATTGACTAGTCTATTTGACCGTGCTACACTTGTGTGCCACATTTTATCAACCCAAGATGCTAGAATATTGTTGCTAAGCACAAGTGCATAAGTTTTGGGTTTCTCTATATATCAATTGTAAGGGTGTTTTATGACGTCCCGTGAAACTTTTTGCACTTTACCCGTTTGAAGGGGGAAAAAGAGGAGAGGGTGGGGCACTGTCACGACTTTTTGTTAATATAGTATTTCTCTTTTGCTTTAGGATTTGTAAGTTTTACAGTTACTTCTAGCCAATTCCCCCCCTTTTTTTTTTTTATAAAATCTCTTACTACAACTGATTTTTTCCAGAAATGATTACGAAATGTTGTTGGCGCTTGACGAGAACAATCACCACCATGTTGGTGCATCTCTTGATCAAATTAATAGCTTGCCACTGTCAACAGTTCAGGTAATATACATTAGATTTGGTAAGTGAGTATGTAGAAGAAAAAGAGGATACAGGATTCAACGAGGGCATGCTCTTGCCCCCGCCCCCACAAAAAGAAGACGACATATATGGATACATATTTGAATAAATGTTTTGGCTCACTTGATGTTTGTTGTTCTGTTCTGTCTTGCAGGGCGAGAATTTTGAAGAAGCTTGTGCAATTTGCCTTGAAACCCCTACCTCCGGTGACTCTATACGCCATCTTCCTTGCTTGCACAAATTTCACAAAGATGTACGCAATTCTAAATTTGATAGTAGTTTATTCATTTCTTTTAACCATGAAGCATCAATTTACTAGGATCATACAGATCCTTTTCTCCATAAAATCTAGTCTAACAACTACTAGGAACAATTACAGAGAACACAACAAGGTCAACCCCGGAAACAAATCAAGTCCTAAATTGGAAATCTGTTCAAAATAACCCCCAGACAAGTAATGGGATATTGGGATGTCAATCTCAACCATCAGTCTGCAACTGTTAACTAGCCTTAACAAATAGTTTGTCATTCTTCCAACTTCTTAGTCCTTCCTCTTCTTAGTTAAGCTAGCTGCCAGTCAACCACCCTGTTCCTCCACCATCACCACCATAATATCCACTTCCCAATCTCATCCCACCTCAAAAGCCAATGCGACTAGTGCCTGAAAACCGCCTCTGCTGGCCCCACCTCGCTGCAAATCCAAATCTCGCAAACTCAAATCGCAGTATGAAACCTCACATCTCCCATCAGTACTGTATAGACGTGTATGCAAATGCATGCTTAGCAAACAGGAGATCTCTTGAACACAAAATTGACAAACTAAAGTTCTCTGATCAACAAGATCTCATGATCAAAACTGCGGGTAGCAAATTCCAAACTCCAAGGGATGGTGACATATGGTTGGAGGATTGCGGTTAGGGAGGGGAAGGAATAGCTGGTGGGTGGAGGAGGGGAGGTAGAGGGTGGTGGAGAAAGGGGAGGGGTGGGGAGCGACTGCATGGATGGTGGAAAGGGAGGATAGGATGGCGGTTGTTGGTGGAGTAAGATTTTGTTCACCGCATATTGCAGAGAACGTGTTGGAGGGGCTAATCCAGAGAAGACCAAATGCATGATACTGTTTTGCTGGATGGATCTGATGAGGGTTGACAATACTAGTGATCCCATTGCGATTTCTAGTCTAAGGTAAAGTTAGAACGAACACAAAGTTGGAGCAGTAAAAAATTACTTCCCTTAGATGCTAAAATACTTTGAACTGATGGTTGAGATT
This sequence comes from Rhododendron vialii, assembly GCF_030253575.1. Taxonomy (NCBI): domain Eukaryota; kingdom Viridiplantae; phylum Streptophyta; class Magnoliopsida; order Ericales; family Ericaceae; genus Rhododendron; species Rhododendron vialii. The sequence continues at coordinate 6,639,950 of NC_080558.1, read as the reverse complement.
GTTTGCGCATTAACAATTCAGGGTTTAAATTGGTAAAAAGGGTGAAACTTTCAGGTTTCACCCCCCCGGTGGGATTGTTTGGTAATTTCCCTAACTACCGTATATAATTTTCACAAACGTAGTCCTCGGGGAATCATTTGACGATGCGCAATCTGCATCTAACTTGTTTTCTCCCACACTTGCAGTGCATTGACACATGGCTCAGAAGGAAAACCTCATGCCCAATATGCAAGTCATCTATCACTTGATTAGCAACAGGGACTTGTACGGGATCCATGTCATTTTGCAGCGAACGACAGCAAATCTGTGATGGCAAATTCTTGCTTCGTGGGAGATTACCCCTTGTTTTAGTTTTGCTTCTCTTGGTTGCTGTCATGGGAAGCAGATTGGCATAAGCAAAATTCCATATGCATCATTTTTGTTCAGTTCACAATGGGTCCGTATTTCGAGGCCTCCATCTCACCTGAATCCTATCCTCAAGTTTGTCTTGAATGTGGAGAGTTTATGTGCTAAGATATTGTGTTGTGTTTGCTTTGCTGCTTATCAGTGCGCCCATATGAATACATGCATTGGGCTTTTGAGATCCAGTACGAAGTATTTTATTATCTATTGGTCACCTTGGAAGGATTATTTTTTAAAAATTTGTTTAGTACTTCTATGAGGAATTCAGATTATAGGTAATGTGGAAATTTTTGAGGATGAATGCTAGCATGGATAGCACGCCTTGCTGCTTTTGCGGCGCTACCAAAGGGTGGTTGTTCGTTGTTAATGATATCACCTTGCCAAGATATTGTGCGAGCTTTTTTGGCGTGAGGCGCAAGCGTAATGGCATTGTGATCCCCGAAGATTAGTTAAAATATGATAAAACGGCTCATTTGGAGCTCTTGATTCCATTGCTCCACGACTTTAACATAGTAGTCACGCCGTCCTATCTATTTAGAGTAGAACTTCATATAGCAATGATGCCATCCTACCTATTTAGAGTAGGGCGTACTACCCATTTAGTTTAGGCAGTTTTGCCCGTCCTACCTATTTAGAGTAGAACTTCATATAGCAACAATGCCATCCTACCTATTTAGAGTAGGGCGTACTACCCATTTAGTGTATGCCGTTTTGCCCTCAATAGTTAGAACTATACCCGATGGGGATCCAAAACTAATTCGTTATGCAGTTTAACCTCTTTTGTTTATTTAAACAGAACTGAAAGAAATCCTTTAATTTGTTCTTGTTACAAGCAGATAAAGCCGAGAATGAGGACGTTCATAATGGAAAAGCACCATAGACCAGGATATTCCTGGGAAATAAGGCTTGAAAAGAAAAGGCAAATTCAAGCACAAAACATTCACTTGTAAACAGTCGTATAATGGCGAAACCTTGACGCCAACTCAAACAATGCACTAGTCGCGGCTGTATTGTATTAAGAAATCGGGCACGAAGTAGAAAAGGAACCCAATTTTTTTCAATCCAAATACAGCCTGTAAGAGTTCCTTTTCTTTTTCTTGATCCAAATACGAACCACATAAACAAGTTTGGAATAAGAAGCAGCATTAAAAAGATCTTAAACATGCTCTCATTTATTTTCTTCTCATTTTTCAATCCAAATACAGCCTGTAAGAGTTCCTTTTCTTTTTCTTGATCCAAATACGAACCACATAAACAAGTTTGGAATAAGAAGCAGCATTAAAAAGATCTTAAACATGCTCTCATTTATTTTCTTCTCATTCTCCTATAACAACAATAACAAAACATAACCCATCTAGTCCCCAATCATTGAGGGTATGGGCGGAGGATGATTAGAAATAGAGCTAACCTTTGGCAATATATGCACAAAGTAATTGCTAACAGAATACCACTAAAACAGTGGCCCCCCTAAACCTCCAAGAACCGAGGAGCTACAAGGACATTTTGTAGTAAAACCATGCCCCCAAATCAAAAACCAAATGGTATCAGAGAGGGAGGCCAAATTCTCCTACTCCTACCAAATTCGAGAAAAAACTAACAAGTTCACAGCTAACTCCATGTCCTTTTGATTACCCAAAAAAAGAAAAGAAAAAAGGAGACAAATTTCATACCCTCTAGCTTGCCAACAACTTGTGACGAATCAAATGTAGGGATACGGTCTCTAACAGGTTTCGCACAATATCAATGCGACATTATTACATCGGTTTTCAACACTAGGTGTAATGTTATTTATGCTGTAATATGGGAGTAGTGAATTATATTCTATCGAGCATCCTTGGATAAAAGGTTGTTGGTCTCGATCTTCCGAGCATTGCAGAGCTCGTCAACAGAGTCACCTCTTTCAAAAACAGCTGCAGCCCCCATTCCAGTACCTGCAGATAATTAGAAAACAAAATATCATCGTATGCCCAGCCAATGAAAACAAAGTATCATCGTATGCTCAGCCAATGTAAATGAGAGAGAGAGAGAGAGAGAGAGAGAGAGAGAGAGAGAGAGAGAGAGTACCTATGCACATGGATATAACACCGAAGCGGCAATCTTTGCCACGACGCTTCATTTCATGCAATAGTGTGGCTACACATCGTGCACCTATAACATGCAGAAGGCATCTCGTCATTCCCGAATCCCCATAAACAAGCTCAAATATTTTCGGATTCTAGTCTATCAAAATCCTTGATGACAAGATTCATATTATGAATATTTAAGAAGCCAAACATGAACGGTTATGAGCCGGGTTCAGACGAGTCCTCAAGAAGGATGTGGTAAGCACATACGTAAACGAAACATGCACATGAGAACAAATGAAAAGTAGAAACATCTAGAAGCACCGCATGGTATTCTTTTTGGTGCAAGCCGAGTCCTCAAGAAGGACGAGGTAAGCACATACGTAAACGGAACATGCACATAAGAACAAATGAAAAGTAGAAACATCTAGAAGCACCGCATAGTATTCTTTTTGGTGCAAGCCCATTTATGGAGGCCTCTTTGACGGGATAAAGGAGTGAGTATTGAGGAAAGCTAAAATGCATGTAGCACATACCTGTTGCACCCAAAGGATGCCCAATGGCCATTGCACCTCCATTAACATTGATCTTTTCTGGATCAAGATCCAGCTTCTTGCGGCAATATACAAATTGCGATGCAAATGCCTGTGGAAAAAGCGTTACAATTGGAACAGTAGCAGATATCAAGTTCAAAAACTGTAAATGCTTGAGAGAGAGAGAGAGAGAGAGAGAGAGAGAGAGAGAGAGAGAGAGAGAGAGAAATTTCTTTACATAATAAAAAAATCACCTCATTTATCTCGAAAAGATCAATATCATCAAGTTCAAGACCGGCAGCCTTGACTGCAGCTGGAATTGCAGCTGCGGGGCCAACACCCATGATGGCAGGATCTACACCAACAGCAGCAAAAGTCCTACATAGAGCTCACCAAATAAAATTTCTCAATAGCCCCAGTACCTCGACTTTCTTTTCTTCTATCGAAGAGGTCAGCTAGGAAACACATGGCAGGTGTACACACGTAGCATTGGAGGGTTGATTTGACCCGGAAGAAGCTATTGTAGGATTGGCACTGAATGAGGCATTCAGTGTAGTAAAACATCTAACGGGGTCTTAATGGTAATATAACTCTGAGAAACAACAGAATAACTAAAACTGTAAGATGATGCGCCTCAAAGAAGATTCATAAAACTTAGCTCCAGCACAGTTGCCAATCTCAGGCCTTAATCAATAATCAGCTACGAGGAGCTACCATGAAGGAAATAACTGGTACATGAAGAGAATACTTGTTTCTAGTACGTCAAGCAAATCCATCGAGGATATCATGAAAAGGTAAGATATGTTCCTTGCAGGTACCATGCAGAGGGTGCAACATGTGATTTTCTGCCAAGAACAAACGAGAGGAAGGAACAGAAGAATGGCAAACATTGATTCCACTAGGGAGCATGAAAACATGAAGAATGGCAAACATTAACTGATCATGTGGAGTGCCTCAAGCATCATTCCGTTACCTAATCAAGTTTAGAGCACTAGCGATTATATTGACAGCAAGAAAGATAGCATCACCCATCGATATCAATGAAACATATCTCCTAATTAATATCTTATCAATGGCAACAAAGTTTTTCCAAGACATGAACCCTTCATCTAAATTTTGACTTGTTATGAGAGTCGAAAGATTTGAATATGAGGAATAACTATAACTATGTACGTGGGAACAAGAGTGATTCAGCCCAATGTGCAAAGCTGAACCATCTTATTCTCGATGTAATCCAAGCAGCATAATCTAAGTTTACACACCTGAATACACCAAGAATTGGTAATCCTTTCTGCGTTGCAACACTTCTCTTCATCAGGAGGACGGCTGCAGCACCATCACTCACTTGACTAGAGTTCCCTATCGTATAGCCACCAGAAGAAATAAAATCACAATACCAGAATTCTAAATAAACCTCAAAGGCTCAAACATGTTGTGCTTTCATTTACCAGCAGTGGTTGTCCCATCTTTCTTAAATACGGGCTTCAGTTTTCCCAGATCTGATAGTGACGCGTTTGGCCGAATTCCATCATCAACTGAAATCGTAACGGGCTTCTCATCTCCAGTTTTTGGATCAACAATCTGTTGGCACAGAATATATTACATCAATGCACAAGATCATAGCATCCACACACAAACTTGGTAACACTAAGCAAGCAGCAAAATTCCATATCACAACTCATTGAGACAGCAATTAAAAAAAAATTTACCTTGGTGGCCACAGGGATTATTTCCTCTTTAAATTTACCAGAAGCAGTCGCAGCAGCAGCCTTTCTATGTGACTCAACCTAACAATGTAGAATAAGGAGATCAATAACTTGCAAACATCAAAAAATCAACATACTAATGAATCATATCAACTCACTGCAGCCTGGTCTTGCTCCTGCCTTGTTACGCTAAAGCGATGAGCAACATTTTCTGAAGTAACACCCATAGGGAGTAGGCAATCTTGGGCTTGTGCCATGGTCTTTACCTGATATAAATAGAAAGAGTTGGTCAACAAAAAGCAATCCTGTAAGGCTGTGTCTGGATCAAGAATTCATCTAGGGGTCAAATGTAGCTTGCGCTAAGCAGAATAGAGGAATCTATTATGGGAAAAGAAAGCTGAGGGAAGGAGGAATCCCTTACCTCAACAAATCTTTGGTCCAAGCACAGCCAAGTGGACATAAAATGAACCAAAGAAAAAAATAACCTTTTGCTCACTTCATTGTTTCTTATTTCCTTTAATTTTCCTTCTTATCCATAAATTCCTCTTACATATCCATAATCCAAACACAACGTCAAAGAAATTATCTCCTCCAGAGAGCTCATCAAAATCCAAAATCACAACATGGAGAGAAAAATTACAAAACATACCCTTGGATTGACTGATCCTTCCCATGCCATTGGGTTTGCGGTCATGGATTCCAACCCAGCGCCAATTCCTATTCAGAAGATACAAACAGTATAAAGAATGAACACAAACAGACCATGCATCAAAATTCCAGACTCAGGGGGCTTCCTTCAAAAATAGATGACCCTTACCAATATCATAGAATCCAGCTTTAATTGATGCAGCTACATCAGCAACTGCCTGGAGACCAGAAGAACACTGCCTATTCACGGTTCTTACCGGCACAGTTTCTGAGCACATGAGATAAAAACATGTCAGCAAATGCTAGGGAATCAAATCAAAAATCCCAAAAAAAAAGGAAGAAAGAGAAATATACCAGGGAAACCAGCATAGAATGCAGCCATTCTGCATTCGCTTGCCCTTTGAGAGCCCGGTGCCAATACAGTGCCCACGACAATGTCCCCAACTTCACTCGGATTCACATTTGTTTTCTCTATCACTGCCTGTATCAAATAGTCATCATAGAAAAGTGTATTCTCAATCTCATCAAGCCTCGTTTTAGATGTTAAGGAAAACTAAATCAACATAGTAGATGACAATAATGATAACTGACCTTGAGAACAGGCGCGAGTAAATCATCAGGAAATGTATCCTTGAAACCACCCCTCTTTGATTTGCAAAGTGCTGTCCGATAGGCACTGTGTGTAGCATCAAAAGCACACAATGTGCAAGGTGAGACACAAAATTCATTACTTTACCAGAGTCCAAAAGAATATATAACTTTGTAAAAATACCATCAGAGTTACTTACGCCACTATGACTACATCGTCCCCATAAACAGAACTCCTATGGTATGCCGCACTATCCCCAGCAGCACAGACAGATGCCTGGAGTGAAGAATATAAACAAATTTAGTGAAGACAAGAGCCAAGAGTAAAGCCAAGACATTTACACAACACAAGCTTCGATGGAGGTCTATTCATCATCTGCTCACCACCAGAGGATACAATCAAGCTGTAGTATTATGTTAGCAACTCAAAATTCGACCTCATATGTCAAATTTAAACCCTATATAAAGCTTGGATACTGGGTAACAACAAAAGAATGTGGACAAATAAAGTGGAACAATTAATGATACTCCCAAGTGATCAAACTGAGGTCATCACCTCCCTATTCAGACATGCGTCAAACCCCATTTGTCTCACTACAATCTAATACGGTCAAACGTTTCACAGAAGGTACACGTTAAATATAACAACCCACCCAACCTTTATCATTGACTCATATTCTCTAGACCTGTTTGTTTCATTAAATATAACATCTTCAGGGCCTCCGAAAAATCTTATATTGCTCACTAAAGCTCCAGCGATCTCCAATATAAATGAAACCTCATATGTAAATAAATCAGTTTACTCAAACTGAAGCACTATTATTACCACAATATCATATGACTAGCCAAATAGGCCCTAAGGGTACAGTTCTTATATATATCTAACACTAGCTCTATGGAGGGATCACCTTCCGTCTCATTTTTCTATGCCAAATTGCCCAACAGAAAACTTTCCTCGACTGCATCAATTACACTACGTACTTATAACTTCAGTTTTCAAGTTGTCATTACAAGATTTTCACATCCTCTTGTGCGTAAGCACAAATTTTAAAAATTTTGCGGAACACGTATAAATTTTAAAAATGGCGGAACACGTATGCTAGTTAATTACTGGCCTAAGCCCTGAGTGAGGGATGAGACATACTTCCAATTAGGAGGCTCCAATATTTACAGGTAAAAACAAATCCATAGATATTCACATAAAAATGAACCAGATCCAAACACAAAGTGGAAAGTGACATAGAATAATAATTCCACATTTATGCGAGCACTCAGAGCCAACCCAATCCGAGGACGGACACATGATTTTAATATTAGGTGGGCGAACAATAAAATCTTCTTTCCGATGATAGCATGATATATTTCTGTCTATACGTATTACCAAAACAATTTTTAAGAACAATCATCGGTATTTTCCATTGACCAAAACAATTACAAAAATACAGTTACAAACAATCGTAGATTCGTATAATCTTGTGCCTCAATATTTTCAGGAGCCAAATACGCAACCTAAGATGAACGGGTATTGAATTGTCCAAAAAATCTCGGATGGGCGCGGGCCAACTTAAATAACTTTTCCATCTTCGAGAAAAAAAAAAACTGCTATAATTCCAACGAAGTTTCGAAACTTGGATAGGACGATCGCCCGGGCTCATCCGCCCGTGGGTCTGTCCTCGATCAGATCGAGGTGAATCAAAGTCTTAAAAAAACAAAATTGAACTTACGTTGAGAGATGATTGGATGTTCTCCAGTGAGGAAGAAGTGGAGGAAGGACGAAGGTGTTGAAGAACGACTCTCTGCCTCTCGATTGCTCTCTCCATATCTCTACAAATCTCTCTCTCTCTCTCTCTCTCTCTCTAACTGATTGTTTGACGAGGAAGAGAGATGTAGATAGATATAGCTATGTATATATATAGGTGCGTGCGTTGGGAAGTGTGACGAGAAAAGTTTTATCGGGAAGGGGGAATGGAGATCAGGATAACACGAAGAAGACGTGACAACAAGGCGGTGCGTGTCTGTCTGGTCTGATTTTCTATTTGGGGAATCAAAACGAGGAAGGCGAAGACCTGATTGCCCACTCTCGTTTTTAGCGCGTTTCCATCACTTGCTAATTGGGATGCTGCCAACTGCCAAGCATCTTCCTACAAAGCGGTGTCGAGCACTCGATCCGGCCGTCCATCTTGGAACGGATGACTCGGATTGAATTTGAGAACATACAAATATTAACCGTCTATTGCTCGGTTGCGATCTGAACCGTCAATTGCCGAAATGAACGATTGAATCGACTGCTCTGCGTTCGCTTTTGCGGGGTGCTTGGCAGCATCCCCGTTCCGTCAATGACCACAATTGTTGGTTATTTTTCTCGATAAAAATGCATTTTTTCAAGTTTTCGTTTTGTGGATCGAATAATTTTTTTGGGACGGGGAGAGTGTACATTTGCTAATTACAGCATGTTGATTGAATTTTTTTTTTTTTTGCCAACATGTTGATTGATTTAAATGATTGAATTAGTTGATTAAACACTTATTCAAATTAGTGGGTCTAATCTAGTTAATTGTATGGATTCTTACTAAAAAATCACTTTCTGTCAACTATTTTCATTTTTAGTCAAATTAATCAGCTCGCTTTTGTTAATTGTATAAATCGGACATCGATCCAAACAAACCTATAGTGAAAATAAAAAGTAATACTAATGGTTGGACGATGAAAAAAAATTCGGAATAAGGACATAGATGTATCCAGAGTCGTCCCATGTATGTGATATGATGAACTTACTCGAGAACTCACTTTTCCTGGACGATCGTGAATGTCTGTTTTAATACAGCTAAAAAAAGAAAAAAAGAAATGGAGATTGTCAAAAAAATTTGAATGATTATTTTTTTGGAGACTCATAATAAGATGACTCTTGCTTATGTTACTCATTGTTATAATTTACAAATCATTCTCAGGATGAAAACTTATAGGACTTCTCTTAAGACTCCCATTAGTGACAAACATCACAATTGAATTCTATGAACAATGCCTGGACAATGGATGAGCAGATAAATACACTGAGAGGAGGTCAAAAAACATGGTGAATTTCCCTCATACATGCACATATCAACCCTGCAAGAATTGCCGCTATGGACTCTAATTTACAAAGTTCAACCGCAAAAAAGACGATAAGTTGCGTAGTTTTTTCTTCCTTTTTTCTCCTATCGACTTATGGGGGGGTTGGATAATCTCATCTCTTTGCCTGATTATATCGCTTTGGTTGGACTGCGATGGACATAACTCGAAGCCTGTCGGCTATCTCGGTGAACGATGGCCTGGCTGCGGGATCAGGCGACCAGCAATCTTTCATCAACGTTCTCCACTCGGCATTGCAACGATCGGGCACGGGAGGCCTCAATGTGTTGCTCACGATTCCACCTGTTCAGTTTCAAAATTGATGACAGGGTTACTCATAAAACAGAAACAGCGAGTAGAGAACGCTGATGCACGCAAGAAAGTTTGAATTGTCTTACACAGTCCTTATATCAAGGTTGTAAAGGTAAAACATTGTGAAAGCTGACTTTTTATTCTATTATGTAGCCCAAATCACATGAAATTGAAATGTTTTCACGTGAAAATCAACTTGGAAACCAAATCTGTTTACATTTCAGGAACGCACAATTTGAACAATGTAAATAATCGCTACAATGTTTTGTCACAACTGTCCCGAAGCCATATGTAAATAACATAAGAATGCCAGATGCAAAGAATATCTTCAACATTGTACTCTTGTAGACATAAGATAATTCGAAAGCAAGTGGATTAACTAGTTTCTACCAGGCTATGAAGCACGAATACTTCCATATGGGAGTATAACAATGCCAGACATAGATTGTTTTCACTGTACTACTTTTACTTGTGAACATAGCTACTTCGAAAGCAAGTGAAGAAATTTCCCACCACCTAAGTTTTGAGAGAGGCTAACAAAAACCATTTAGAAGTTGAGACCAAAGATTATCACAGAAGTTACATTGTGATGGAATCCCTCTCTCACGCACGAAATAGTCCCAAGATGATTTGCAACAAAAGTCCTCACAGTGAGAACTGAGGCATTCTGCATTGCAGTTGGCCCAACAAACATCCATAACAGCAGGTATTACAATATATAGTCGCATATCAACGTAATTGACCACTACTCAATGTTCCAAATTTTTGCTAGCAACCATTTGAGAATTCATACCAGATCTCATCAAGATGGGATTCAGAATCACAGATCAGTCAAAAGGGTTATTGGCTACGTTGAAAACAAAAAAAATTGCCATCTTAAATCCTACTCCTGACCCTACAATATTTGTTCCATTTTTTATTCAACCTTGGAAAATCATACCTATGATAGCACCACAATGCATGTTTGCGTAGGGCTCCTCCCCAGTCAAGATCTCCCACATTGTGATGCCAAATGAGAACACATCAACCTGTCAAAACAAGTGGCAAAGCGAATAGGGAAAAGAAAAAGATGCCATTATTCAATGTTTTAGACGACATGAATGCAATTATGATTATAACCTTCTCAGAAACCCGACTGCTGCTGCCATTAAGTAGCTCTGGTGCCATCCATGGAAGTGTTCCCCGTACACCACCAGAAACAAGCGTATTGCGTTTAATTCTCGATAATCCAAAATCTCCCACCTGAAATGCTAGTTCTAGTAGTCATGCTTACTTAAAAGGGGGATTTACAAAAAAAATTGTGAAGATGAGGACAACTTTTGGGAAGTGGATGTGAACTTGAACTTCCTCTACTTAAAAGCTTTGATGAACTTTCATTCCATAAATGAAAACTTGTCTGTTAAAATGTAACATGGGAAGTTTGAAACAAATTTGGAAGATAAGTACCTTGCATACTGGTCGATGCGGATCTCCCAAATTCACAAGCAAATTGTCACATTTCAAGTCAAAATGAACAATATTTTTCAGATGCAAGTACTCCATGCCAAAAGCTGCATCCATTGCAATTATAAGCTTTTTACGCCAATCAAGCGCTTTTCTGAAAAAATTCAAAACTTCCATTAAACTATTTTCGTGCTAAGAGGATATAGAAAGAAAATTCGAATCACAAACCAACTCACCGATCCTTCTTTAAGAGGACATGTCGTAGTGATCCATTGGCCATGAATTCAGTTAAAGTTGCCAATGTACCCCCTGGCCCGTCTGGAACAACCCCATAGAATGCCACTACATTCGGATGGTGAAGCTTTGACAGGATTTGAGCCTCTCTCCAGAAGTCTTTTATCTGTGACAAGAAGTGAGATTGTATATTGGAGTTGCAAACACCTTACATTTATTTTGGTTTTATCCTATAATGGTGAATTGCCTTTATCATGTCATCGTTATTGTCTTTCCCTTTCTTCACAACTGGACACTGTACTTCACTAAAAGTACAAATAATGGATAAAAAAGCAGTTTTTGGTTACGCAAATAGATTTGCTAAGTCATTTCTGTAGTTTAAGTCGGGACTCACCAACCGCTCTTGTTCAGATGATTTTCCAGCAAAACAGCTCTTTTTGATTCTTTTGATCGCAACATCTGTTCCCCTCCACTTTCCGTGATAAACTGTTCCAAACGTACCAGATCCTAACTCTCGTAGCTCTTCAAGATCATCATTCCTTATGATCTGCACATTGTCTGAGATATTCAGTCGTACAATCATAACACAATAAGATTCTTCTTTTACCTTCACATTATCTTCACTTCGTGGGAAAAAACGAGAGTGAATAATGGCAAACGAAAATAAGGTAACAACAGTGCTTTTTTCTAGCTCATCAGTAACTATAAAGAAAAAAGAGAACCAAATTAAAAAAATAATAATAGACAACAATCAGCAACCTAGGTGTTGAAAATGAAGCCTAGTAGTCAAAGTTTAATTTCTGAACCTGCAAACCATAGAGGCCGGCTTCCATTTCAGCTATTGCAGCATCACTGAACGATTCGTCTTTATCACTGGCACCACCTTTTACATCCTACAAAAATATATGGCAGTAAATCTTCCGACAAAAACAGAATCACAATGCTATAGTCCGAAAAACAATAAGAAAAGAAGGAAATTCTACAAAGTCATAACTATATTAGGACCCATCAAAGTAAGGAGGCTTAACAGCTTAGCACAGTAGCTATAGTTTTAGCATTTATCGAGAAAAAAAAGGTACAAAGAATACCTCGTAGTCGGATTCTGGAGCGAAACTCTCAGTATCTGTTTCTCTGGGTGATGAATTCTCGTCGCTGGGATCATCATCTACATGAGGCACAATTGTTGAAGATGAAGGGACATCAGGAGGTAAAACGCCAGTTACATCTTCAACAATGACAGCTGATTCAGATACCTCAAAAAGGTTATCTGAGTTCTCTCCAATCCTTGAGGCCACAAAAGATTGCCCTCGTAATCCTACCATTTCTTCATAGCTTCCATTAAGATATTTCCCAGGGTCCTCCTCAAGGCCAAGACAGTCATTCTCCCACGAAAAACCTCTCAGATTTAAAGGGCTACCAAGAATAGGCTCTTCTCCAGGAGATGCATCAGAAACTGTTTCGCTGCTTATCGTCTCACTAGCCTTTTGGCTCTTGACAAGGAACTCAGGTGCAGATGGGTTTAAGTGGTATTCATTAACAAGCTCTCTCATACTGTTAGTGAAATCTTCCAGTGCAGTGGCTTTGGAATCAGAACTTCTTCCCTCAGGGACATACTCTTGTGGATGAATTGAGTTCGTGGGCGAATTATTCATTTGATGTTCCATAGCATTGCGATTCTGCATTGGATTTCCATTTCCACCATAATGTTTCCCATCCCCACCTGAAGGATCGCCTTTCTTTCCCATACTATTCATCGTGTCTTGCTCCCATTCAGTAAATTCCCTGCTGTGGTCCCCTGACTTGCAAATGGGCATACTTGTATTTTCAACTGATTTCTCAGCAATCATCTCTTGCTGTTGCCATTCTTGTGACAAACTTGACATTGCCAAGGAAGGAGATTTTTCCATTTCGAAATTCTGGCCATACCATGGGAGGTCTACGTTTTTCTCCACATCATAGTTGGAATTCCCTTCCCGTAGTAATTGTGGATCAGAGAGAGAATGAGGCATTCTATTATAAGTCCGAATTGGAACATCAGATTCAGGAAACAGCCGCATTGTATCATCAGGAGAAGAGATGAACTTTTCACCCTGCAATCCCCTATCATTAGGCCTACCAAAGTCTGTATCACTTTGACCATATAGTGGAGAAGAAACAACACAATCTTTGCAAGGATTACGATTAAGAAACCGCATGTCACGAGTCTTGTTGGGTTCTACCAAATGTTTGTTATGAGCATTTTGGTAATTCAACACTTGCAGAGTTACTTGAGGTTGATTATAGAAATGCCCATCACCGAATGCACGATCCTCGTACATCTGCATATGGGTATTCTTAGGATCCCTAGAGTGAATTGGCATGGGAGATAAAGGAGGAGACTGACTGAATGATTTGGTTGTGGTAAAAAATTGAGTGGCAGGGTTTGAAAGCATGAGTCTCAAGTTTGGGGAGCCGCTTCCTTCCCTAATCTCCAAAGGTTGAACGGAAGTAGGGGAGTCCCTTTGAAAAGTTGGACTATAGTCCTTGGAACCCCAATGACTTGCTTGACTTGACAAACTATGCCCACTAGAGCTCCTTTTGGGACTCGGATCAAGCATTCCATTAACCGCAACAACATATTGATAATCAACATCATTTTGTTGCACGCTCCTTGACTCTAAGGAAACTGGGCTTTCGGCTTCACTAGAAGATGAAACGAGAAATATTCGTAACCTTTGAGAGCTTCTTTCCAAATCATGATACTCCTCTATCATGTGATGAAGGTCCTCATCCGATGATACGGATATAAGCGCATCAAGATCCTCACCTGGAAGCTGGTACTTAATCGTATGGGCTTGATTGCAAATTACAGAAGTTTTTTTCACTAGTTCTCTATAGGTAAGGTTTTTCCTTATGGATATGATACGTGTCTCTCCTCCAACATATCTAAGTTTCCCATCATTTGGCCTTGGTAAAATTCTCCCTCCAAAGCTACAGAGGAATTTCATTTTTCCAGATAAAGAACCATCCGAAACTCCAGAACCAAGTGGGTGATAGGACTGAGGCGAGTCTGATGTATAAAAGGGAGACCCCAGTGGCCCGGTAGCCGCTCGATCACAACTAACTTCATTAAAAAAATTACCCGCTTGCTGGTCATTGGCTATGTAATTCCTGTGGTATCTGCTTACCATACCAGCATAAGCCTTTTGCTCTACTTCTGCTGAAACATCCACAGAATCTCTTCTTCTTATCCCAAGAAGACCAGTAAGATCCTCATAGACAAGTTGATTGTTCTGATCATAGTTAAACCCTACTCTCCTCGCCTGCCGCTGTTCCGTCTCATTAATGAGGGGTACTCTTCGCGGTGAAATGCGATCTCTGAGAAACTCTGGCGAAAATTCCTCCCCAGTCTGTATACATATGTTGTGTACGTCTTTGCCTTTGTAAAATTCATCGATTGGCACAACCTTGGCCGAATCATTATTGAACTGTCGGCCTGAATTACCCTGAACTTCACTTGTCATGATGTCAATCCACCAAGAACCTTTTGTCTGGCCTTATGAGCCTTTTTTGTGGGTGACCATAAAATCTGACAATAGGTGTGCAATTGCTTCTCCAAATATAAACAAAGAATAAGTGGAACAAAGGTCATACTATATCCAAATTCAACACAATATTTCCGTAATTGGCTTCTTCAATTGCATATACAAGAAATGGCCACTCTCACAAACAACTGAGAAAAAACTGTCACAAGAACGCCCAAGGGGTTTGATAATGTACAATTTCTGCCTACAATCTACCAGTCTTCAAATACCATTTGAAAACCCAACACATTTATACACAGAAACAAGGATTTCCTTTTCAATTTTCATTTTTCACCCCATTATAATTTAGACAAAATATATAGCTGATTGAAATCCCACATCAATATAATCACCTCAAATACACCTATCAGACAGATTTGTGGTGGCATTCCATCTAGAGACTCACAAATTCAGCTGTGCAGAAAAATTAGGATCATTAATGAACCAATGGATTCAAGCATAAGATAACCAAATCAACCAATAAATGTTCATGGTGAAAATTATTGAAAAAAATGGAGATTGGTGAGAAATAGAAATGGGTATTAAAAATGAATTAAACTTGAGACGTTTTACGAGAATATCAAGAATATCCAGACAGATGGGATATGGAATGCAGAATATAGAGAAGAAACAGTCCAAAAGGGTACCTCTTTGTGCACTTAGATTTTGTCCATTTTGTGTGGTTTGCAGCCCAGGAAGTTGCATTTCTGGAGCAAAAATCAGGCTTGCTCAAAAGAGAAAAATTGGTGTCTGAATTTGTGTTTTGTTTGTGAGGTGCAGGTTAATGGGGAGAGAGAGAGAGAGAGAGAGAGAGAGAGAGAGAGAGAGAGAGAGAGAGAGAGAGGGCCGTTGCATGAGAGTCGGGGGAGGGGTTGGAGAGTGACATCTTAGAATAAAGCGGCATCAACCCAGGAGGGGGTCTCCTAACTGTAACTAATTTCTCTCTCTTTCTCACACACACACGACCAAGTTATTTATGTTTGGGGTACAAACCACTCGAGCCGAACTTCGTAGTATTTAAGTTCGGATTGTTTCCTAAACGAGCCTAAAGCACGAGCTCGAAGTTCGGCTCGTTTATAAACGAGTCGAGCTTGGTTCATTTATTAACCGCGCATCTGTAAACAAGCCAAGTCCATAGAAACGAGCCGAGCTTTTGACTGTTGAGCTCTACCCGTTTACTAAAAGTTAGGTTTGAACTTGGCTAGATTACTATATGAGCCGAGCCTGAAGCTGGTCGCGTGCAGCTTGATTCATTTGCCGCCCTCAGTTAGATTGCGTTAAAAGAAAGGTAATTATGAATCACCCCTCGGGGTTAGCTTAAGTGATTTGCGCACCTTAGTTTCAAGGAAAAGATTAGGATTCGAGTTCATGGATGAGTGCTGAATTCCAGTTATAATCGAACTCACTAGCTAGTAATCCATTCATGCTATTTTATGGCAAAAATATGAAAGGAAAAAAATTTCTGATACTAAAACGAACCGCGCGGGTTTGGTTGAGTTTTTAATAACAATTTGATAATAACCGTCGATTACGCTTCGGTTCACAGATTTAGAACCCAAGAATCCACGAAAACTTAAACCCAATGGTTTTCGTAAATTCAGTGGTAAGCTGAACGAAACACACGAATCCAAGAAAACCTAAACCCAATGGTTTTCGTAAATTCAGTGGTAAGCTGAACGAGCAATGGTTTTCGTAAATTCAGTGGTAAGCTGAACGAAACACTCGCAGTGGCTGAGTTCAAATCCTGTCCAAGCAGTTACGGTGTGTAATATGAACTGACATACTTAGGTTCACCAATATTTACACTCTCGGTGTTTAATTGTAAAACGGTCTTGCTATTGTCAGTCCACCGGGCTAACGATAAATACACTAGAAGACGAGAAAATACGTATTTCTGTGTACTTTTTATACCATTTAATACACATTCATTCACTCACTATTGTCAGCCCATTGAGCTGATTTTAAAATTTTCCATTGTAAAATTATGTCAGACCGCACTCCTCGATTTCGCCCAGGCCCCTGAAAGCCTAAGGACAGCCCCGATCACAACTGTAGTGCTTCAAGTCTGCTTCGTATTGTGAAGAACCACTCTGGTTGCTCGGAAACTAAAGGGAAACAAAGATCATGCTGATCCCCCTCAAAGTACAAACATAGAGAGAGAGAGAGAGAGAGAGAGAGAGAGAGAGAAATCCTATTGGTACCCAAAAATTTCTGGAGAGGAGAGAGCAAAACAGAAAATCTGAAAAGAAACAAGCAACTAAGAGCTCGTTTGTTTGGGGGATTTAGAGGGTTGGGATTGGAGATGTAATACCGTGGCCTCAGAAATTCAATGTCTGGTGTCACAAATTGGAATAGGATAACGTATCCTGAAAGAGCCTATATCCCACTGCCGTACGCAATTAGAGATCCCTTGAGGCCTTGAGGGTGGAATTTCATATCCCTCTACCAAGTAGCACTGCGCGACTGTTTCGGCTATGGTCTATACAAAACTTGCAGTTCGCACGAGGACACAACTGAAAATGTTTGCAGCAATCCTAAGGAATAACACATCTCACACAAACCCAATGAATCTTTTATTCCTTCGTTTTATCTCTGGACAAACAAACGAGCCCTAAGAACAATACTGAAATCATGGTAATACGCACCATGAAAAATCGCTATTAACCGGTCAAACATTGAGGACAAACAGCCACTCTACCGTCGCCAATAACAATACCCATTTAAGAAGGAAAACAAGAAGTGAAACCACTTCTTTTGTGTCTAGAAAAACGAACTGTCTCTGTTCAATCACTTGGCATTTAAAACGTACAAAGGGCAGGTAATGATGGTGATTCCACACCAGGCTCAATAGAGAATTGAATGCAGAAAGGGGCAGTGGTCTCTTTTTGTGTCGAAGGTCATGTAGTCATTATCAATGATGAATCATTATTCAAAATGAATTTCCGACAAACAATACCATGAGAAGCATCATTCCACAACAAAGGAAATGGTAAATTTAAAACCACGAGGTAGTCTTCGGGATATATATTAAACTAAAACCACGGAGTTCAAGCACTTCTTACGATCACCTATAAGAATCGGGACGCTTCGGTTTGCTCTGAACGACAGCCTCAATCTTCTCTAGTACATCAGGTGTCAGTTTAGGGATGACATCAATAGCCTTCATATTCTCTTGAATCTGCACAAGTGGAAAATGGTGTTAATGTGAAAAGAATATTGTTAAAAATGCACCAAAAACAAAAGAATAGACCATATACAACAGTATCACGTAGTTGGTCTTCATTGTCGTTTATTCACAGTAAGATTTTGAATGCGTTATTTTTTCCAAGGTTCGAGTAGGAAAACCAAAAGCAGCAAAACTATTGGAAGCTTGTTTCTTGCGTTCCAAACAACTTCTAAAATATTGGTCAACAGGTGTGACTCATGGTAAGTTGCTACTTTTTTCTATGGTTTGACTACTTCAATTGACGTGAATATTAATTACTCGTGATCATAAACGTTAGAGGCGGAACTAGGATCTTGACCTGAGAGGGGCCAAGACAAGAAAACTAGTTTCACCCGCGAAAATGCACTCACATTGTCATGTTTCCATCATACTTCCTTTAAACACATTGTAATATGGGAAATTGCAATTTTGTACAAAAAAGCAAAAAACAACCCTCAAATATATCTAATATTCCAAAAGCACGAACTCTAAAAGACATGAACAAAAACACAGTGGCGGAGCTAGGATTAAAAATCCCGGGGGGCCGAGTTATAACGGAAAAAATTCAACATCAAACATCTCTCTATGCCTTACTCAAAAAATAAGTAAAAAAAAAAAAACTACCAATATCCTTTCGATATACATAAATACCCGGGGGGCTGACTCTAAACTTTTATTGCATTGCAATGTCCCTTTCGATATATATAAATACCCGTTTGCTAAAATCAAACATTGAAGCCGATTCAATCAAAAAACAACACGAAAAGCAACAGGAGTCGTCGAGTTCGTAAGTCGTCAAAAACGATAGAAGGAGAAGGGAGGGTTTTGTTTGGAAGCTTTGTTTTATTTCTTCAAGAGTAAAAGGGATTCTTTTTTATTTTGGCTATGAGCATCTGACCCAGGAATTTATTATTATTATTATTATTATTATTATTATTATTATTATCAGAAAACCTTTTCAAGTACGATAAACTGACCTGATACTCTTTGGTAGCACCAGTAATAACCGAAGAGACATTAGGATTGGTTGCACACCAAGCGATTGCAAGTTGAGATAAAGGCACACCTAGTTCTTCAGCAATCGGTTTCAATCCTTTTACTTTTTTCTGCACGTCATCCACCATCGATCTGTTGGCAAGATTCTACAAGGTTGAACACCACAATCAGATATGCCAATAAGGTAAAAAGGCAGAAAAATGCAACTACGTGTATGACTGTTCGTTAGGAAGTAGTATGAAATAAATGGAAGAGTTCCTCCCGAGGAACGAGGCTTAAGATGTTACACCTGAACATTGTTGGTTACATGACTAGCAAAGGACTAAGAATACCGAGATCAATGAGTCACATCATATACACAAGCGCACACAGTTCCATGCGATCCCGATATAGAGATTTAATAATTAAATTTTCTATGAGTTACAAACAATTTAAAAGTGCATCCACCAAGGATTCCAAAACGGCCAAGACCTAGCATATAAGCAGGTTCAAAATCTGGTTTTCTTTTGCAATTCCAATTCCATAACTGGTGTGAGGCCAAAATTGCGACTGAATCGGCCTGTTCATGCTACGTATTGGACAAAAGGTTTTGTTGGAGTCCACAGTTCACGCATGAAAGCATCACTGTGGAATGCGGGCAAGCTCGCATGCTTTAAGCGAGTATGAGACATCCATTTAAAGGTGTTCAAATGAAGAAGGAATGAGCGATAAATAGCAGTAACAGATAGAAGGCAGGAGGAAAGACGCCGTGTTCATTCTTTCTCAACCTAGTTTCTTTAGTTAACAAAAAACAAATGTTATAATCTACATTCCACAATACCATATGTAACGACCCGGATCCTCAAGCACCACAATACAAAAAAAAAACCACAATCTGTCTTTTATTCCAATTTTTTTTTACAATTTATAACTATCTCTAAAATAAATAAACAACACCCACTCTCGCAGCAACTCGGACGAGCCCGCTAACCAACCTGCAAGCTGGAGTCCAAAGGACCCCAGGAGTATGTGAGACATAATAACGTGTACAATAGCAATATCAAATAAACTGCACAATGTCAATCATTACGTATAACACCAACCAGGAATATAACACATTCCACATAAAAGGAACCACATATCCTGTCCTCCTCGGTATATGACGGGTGACGTACCACCTCACTAGCCTCACCATAGCCCATTGGCCAACATGTCTTTTGGCATAGCTTATTAGCCTAGTCACCCCGCCACATACCAAACAGTTCCACGACATACAGTCACCGCACATAACACAACCAACAAGAACCCAACATTAATATTGTACGAGAAATATGTATCTCACACTCACCCTCAAATCGCCACCGCAATATACGCACTCCACAACGAATGACCGACCGAAATTGCTACGATATGCATCACCGCAATCGGTCGGGGACGATTGCTCCATTCTCTCAACTTCTCTTCTGACTACGTACAAATAAATAAGCACCACCAATACCCACTCCTCCCTTTTAAAAGACCAAAAAGACTCGGCATACGTGAGAGTCTGGAAATGAGACACATGTCCACACTTAAATGATTTTTCTTTGTTCAAAATCTTCTCTGTACTTCATTTCTAGCTTACACGTTGCTAGCACATGCACACATACTTCTATTATTCTTTCTTGTATTTATCTTAGTCTCAATAAAACAATTCGGTCCAGTCAAAAAAATGATTTGATTTCACTAACATATACTCTAGTTTTTGTTTTTATTTTATGGGTGTTACACCATATTACCGCAGCTAAATTTTCTTCTTGGTTTTACGGTAAGTGCAACTATATATCCTAATCAAAAAGCAGAAACACGATTAATGCAGGAGCATACCAAATCCAACCAAACTGTGAACTGAGGTGCTACATTAATCCATTTTCGTATGAAAAAACAAAAACATAAACAAAGTGAAATGATGCAACAGCAATGAAAATTCATCGTCCTATAGTAGTGCACAGTCAATTAAGCATCAATGTATGTCGTTAAAGTACATTTAGCCACCAACACATGAAGTTCTTCATGATTTTTTCCTTCTCTTTATATACCGCAGGAAACCATGATAGAAGACGAATTATGCAGAGAGCATGTTCATCAGAAATAGAGGGGTCAGAAGTGCAAATTAACTAGGTCAATTATGTAGTCTTGTCTCCTTCGGGAAAAAAAAAATTACAAAGTCTGATGAAACTGTAAATTAAAGGGTAGCTAAGAGAACAGTAACTTCCAAACAAGTTTACCTTGTAGTTTTCCAATGAGAACCGACTATCAGGTGGGATTCCCCCGAGATATTTCCCAGTCAGAACACCAGATGCAAGTGGACTCCATGTGGTGAGACCTATTCCATAGTTAGTGTACAGAGGGAGGTACTCAGACTCAACCTGCAGTATCACAAAATATAAAACAATAAGAATCAATTGAATCAATTACTATGCAAAGAAACCAAGTAGTATTTCAGCTCACAGACGTCCCATCCCACCCATCATCAACACCATATATACAACAGTAACAACATTAATAGTGGCACTGGCACATAACATGCTACAATTCTTCAACCTAAACTGTTGTAGAATCCACTAGGATATGAACCAGGAGAAATTCCTCAATCTACAAGGAAGAGAGAAGATAAACTCTCAGAATGTGAAGGGAATTTACGGTGAAAGAATTCTAGATTGCTTTGGTTACCTAATTGACTGCTTGGGATCATGTTTTAAAGAATGTGTTCCATGCCACTCTGCTATCCCCCACATGCATATAATCTTTGTATGCAATATAAGACCAACCCGCCCCACAAAAACACAGACCAAAACAATATCCACTTGGATGATCCGAGAAAGCACAAAATCTACCTTACCCATACATGCTACAAGCCTACAACCAACTTCACAAACCATACCAAACCAATTCGTTTGGATTGTAGATTTCAAGGACAAACCAATCCGCGCAACTCATAGAACCTGACCAATAAAAACCATTTAAATACTTCGGCCCCGGTTTTGAACCACGGTATCAGATTCACAAATCATTATACCACTTCAAAATTGCATAAAAAGTCATTAAAAGTCACTAAAATTGAAACCTATACTTGGAAAAAAAACACCATTAAAAGTCACTAAAATCGAATAATCGTATCTAAAATCCAATAAACGTTTCAAAGAGGGTTCCATGAAATTATACTTGAATGAGTTTATATAATTGTACATGCACATATCTATTGTGGTTTGGATTGGTTTGGAACCAAAACCAAAGACATTAATCACTACATCTGCAGACAAACCATTTGATCCGGTTATTTGTTTTCTGGACCAAGATCCAAAAATCACAATTAAGAAACCGAACCAAATCGGCTGGTTAGGATTCGGTTTGGTCAGGATTCATCAACGGTTTTTTCCTCACCCCTACGGCCTCCCCAACACAAATGGAAGCATGCACACACACAGCAAGACATCTATATACATAAGACAAAGCTACTTCACAGAACCCACAAGTATCAATTTCACAAAAGAAGAAGCCATGTCTATATCCCGCTTGAGTTTGAGCTCGCGTTTGAGATCGGTTCGATGCATAAACAAACCAACCTTGTGCATATTTTTTATGTTTGTTAAGATTTCGAACCAAACTCGAACAAACCACTGCTCAGCGCAGGGGCGGCTCTAGAGTCCAATCGAGCCCCCTGGGTTAGAAAAATGTAATAAATTTTTGTACTTTCTTTATATATAAATTGATTTTTCTTTAATATTGTCCCTACTGAGTCATTAATACAAAGTCAAAACACAAGAAAATTAGCTCAGCAAAATAAAATGAGTGAGTCTTTCCTGCTTCCAATGGCGACTGGCTTGGAAGTGGACTTGATTGTCTAAGCCCCAATAAAATGTCAACTAAAAATAAAAATAATAATTATTTTATATAGAATGTTGTTCCACAAAATAATTTCTATACGTTTTTGTCACTGAACTAAAATCCCAAGAGCCGCCCTGGCTCAGGGAACGAGCTATGATGTCTAAAAATTTAAGCTACTCATGATCAGTTCGTGATCCATAGCTCGGTTCGTGATCAGCTCGTTTGAGAGTGATTCATCTCATAAACAAATTTCTAAAAGCTCATCAAATTTTCAAACCAAAGTTGAACAATCCAACTGTTCAGCTCGTTCAGCAGGCCTAGATCGTGGTAAAAGAACCAAATCATCTTTCCCATAACCTCATACAATCAACTTCACACAACCCCCCCAAAAAAGTTAAAATCTTTCCCACCAAAATGCTTTATTTTTAAGTTCACGTCTTGATATTACGGATGAGTAATTATTCAGCAGTCTTGGGGCACCATCACTTGGCGCCCCAACACCATTATCAGTTCTGTGGGATCCATACACCTAGTAGTAGTAGGACAAGAGAAATGTGTGGTGGATAAAAATGTTGGAGCACCACATTGCAGTATCCGAAGACCACCAAATAATTGTTCGTTACGGAGGGAGTAAAAATTTTCCGATACCTTATGCCTCGACAACAAATTGTACTCGGGCTGCTCCACAATCGGCCCAACAAGATCCAACCTCTCCGCCACCCCCCACGCCTCCGTGATCTGCTGGGCGGACCACTCGCTCGTCCCCCAATAAAATGCCCATCCGTTATCAATCACCCAGTTCATCGCCCTCACCGTCTCCTCGATCGGCGTCGACACGTCCGGACGGTGGCAGTAAATCACGTCTACGTAATCCATCTCCAGCCTCTTCAGCGACGCTTTCGTACCTTCCACGATGTGCTTTCTCGATAGCCCCTTGTCGTTGGGCCCTGCCCCGCCCCAGAAGATCTTGGTCGATATGACGATGTCGGAGCGCTTCCAGCCGAGCTCGCGGATGGCCTGGCCCATGATCTCCTCGGCCCGGCCGTTGGCGTAGACCTCGGCGTTGTCGAAGAAGTTGACGCCGTGGTCGCGGCAGGTCTGGAGGAGGGTTTTGGCTTCTTTCACGTCGAGCTGGTTGCCGAAGCTGACCCACGAGCCGTACGAGAGCTGGCTCACTTTCAGGCCGGATCGGCCCAGGTTGTTGTACTGCATTTTTTTTTTAGATCGGCGGTGGTGGTGCGGTGGAGAGAGAGAGAGAGAGAGAGAGAGAGAGAGAGAGAGAAAAAGTGGAGTGAGAGAGTAGAGAGACAGAGAGAGAGAGAACGGCTGGTGGGGGAAAGAATATAGAGGAGGAGATCGAGCGATGGCATCTGGCGGTAAATGACAGTTTATACCCTGTCAAGTTATTTTATTTCTGTTGGTCACTGATGTTTTCTTCTTTGACCTAATTTCTCCCTTTCTTGTATTTCTTGTTTACAATTCAGTCTGGAATAGGAACGTAAACGAACCAAGCTTCGTGGTGTTTAGGCCTAAAACTTGAGCTCGGCTCTGTTGTACACGAGTTGAGCACTTAACGAATCAAGCTTGGCCAGTTTACTTAACGAGCCACATTATATGAGCCAAGCCTATACAAACTAATCAAGTTTTTGCAAGAGCTAAGCCGAGCTTTTGAGTGTCAAGCTCCGCTTGTTTAGTAAACAAGCCCAAAATTCAAGCTCGAGCAGAATTACTAAATCAGCTCGGTTCGTTCGTAGCCCTAGTCCAGAACGAGCAAGGTTTTATGTAGTGGCATAGTGAAGAATATGTATTGTTGGGGCACTATGAAACAAGAACTCCAATAGTAGCCAAGTTCCAATAACAACTTATACCGCACGTGGTTATTGGCGATGCAATGATGGCTTGAACTTTGTTTCATCTATGATTCTTGTCATAGGGCAGAATAGAGTCTTAGAAATATATCAAACAACATAATTCATGATACTTAACGAAAATGAACAGAACTTTTTTAAGAAAAAAATGTTTATGGGTCAGATTACGCACTTAATTATTTTCCGAAGGACCAATCTCAATTGTACACTAGCATTTGGGGAAAGAGGGATTAAAGTCAAACAATGCCTCTTACAGAATGGCCCCTAGATGAATTGATAAACTTATGAGGAAATAAATTCTTAAATTTCCGATTCTAAATGTCAAACTAACCTGTTAAGGTTGAACAAAACCAATGTTTTTTTTTTTTAACAATTTCTTTTATTAAGGAACTAAATCAAAGAATCAAGGGGATGCCATTGATAAACAGAACAGGTGTTTTTTTTTTTTAAATATTATTTATGGAAGAATCAGACTTATTTACTTTTTTTTTCTAAGGAAAAGATTTTATTATCACTGAAATATGAGTATTACAATGACAAAAGGAATAAGGGACAACATCAAAAAACTAAGCAACGTTTAAATAACTAAACAGAGCCTAGATTCATCCTCAGCCTCCCGAGACCAAATCCTAAGTAGCCCCTGGCCCTAGATACCCACCCTCACTGGTGGCGAACCACCCTCAATACCTGACCGGTGAGAAACACTGACAATTACACGATCTGAGGCCAAACGGCTCACCAAATCCATCCCAAGAATTGAGACGCTGCTACTGTCGCTCTGACCGCCGTGAACCCACCATGTGTTTCCGATCCCAAAAATCGTTTTGAGCCAGCCGCAAATGCCTCTACTGCGAATCCAATACCTCCCTTGCTATGAATTCAATAGTCTTATTTACTATTGATGAACTATCCGGTTTATTCCTTTAAAAAATAAGTATTTATTTGTAATTTTCAAGTTTAAAAATAATAGGCTTACTGAAATAAAAAAAATATGCAATATGGATATTGTTTGACCTACAAAAAATTGAAAAATTATTTTCGTAAATCCATTATCTTTAAGCTTGAAAATAAGTTCTTATTTGAGAAAATGGAACGGGGTAAGACCCTGTCATGCTAAGATCATTATTTTTAAATACTTAATTTTCACTTTAAGAGACAAATTATTCTCTTACGATATATCGCCTTTAATTTTAAAAAACACACCCCGTTTGATAACCGGACTATGCCTTAGGATTGGACTACCAATCCCAAGGGCTTCCCAACCCCTTGTTTGATAATCGGATTATTACTCCTTTGGGATGAGCAGTGAGCTCTATAGGAGGTATTAGCAATACCCCGTAGGACTTGATATTCGTAGTTCAATCCCAACCCTTTTTTTATTACCAATCCCTTTTTATTATCAATTTCTTCTATCAATCCAATCCCATCATCTAATCTCATCTCAAACAAATATGATATTAATAATCCCATCATCTAATCTCATCCCAAACAAACATACTCATTAACAATCACTTCTCATTACCAATCTCAATTCTAATCTCATCTCCTTACGAATCTCATCAATCTATCACTGTTATTAAACGGGGCCAAGTAACTTAATTGGTTTAAAAATCCAGGGAATTTCATAAGCTAGGAAGTACTGGATGATGCTATGGTGTCTCCGGTCATTTTGGAGACACCGTAATTTTTGGCATAACTGACCATTATAAGCATAACCAAGACCAGTGATATGTATAATCAAAGCCTTACGAAGGCATAACCTTTTTGGGAATTTTGGGGGTTATGCCTTCGTAAGGCTTTGGTTATACATATCATTGGTCTTGGTTATGCTTGTAATGATCAGTTATGTTAAAAATTACGATGTTCTTAAATGGCGGGTAGACACCGTAGCGTTTCCCAGGAAGTACTACTATTAATTAATATTGACGAAATAGATGGCCAAAATAGAAGAATAGCAAAACAATAGGGGGCCCACGGCACCGAATTCTGTTACGTGGCCCATATATGACCTCGTTAACTCTTCAAGTGTTTTTTAAATTTCTGTTTTTTGTACTTGTTTATTTTTATCTGGCGGAAAACGGTTGAGGGGCTTTATATACGGCGAGAGGGACAGAAAAGAGGAGAAAAACTTCTTTACGGAGACTCCACAAAGAAGATTTTTACAGAGGCAAAATAATGTCACTTGTCTAAAATAATGTCACTTGTCTAAAAGTATTTTCGGCGGTTCAGATTTTAAATAAACTATTTAGGTAAATAGTTTAAATGAATTATTTGCGCGAATAGTTTATTTAAAATTATGACCGTCGATTACCAAGGAACGGTGAGATGGCGCAGCACAGAAACCTCAATGACCCTTTTGTGAATAAAAATTGAAGACAGCATTTTGGAGCTCATTTCTGGGTGAATTATAAAAATAGTCCGGGAGTATCGTCACGTGATACTTCGGACTACTTTACAATCATGCATTTTTGACTGTGGGATCTACCACCAAGTGTATATATTAATTATACAGGAACATGTGGTTGTTAAGTGGTCGGGGTACCACGTGACAGTACTCCTGAACTATTGAATAATTACTCCACTTCCAGCCCAGTCTTCTCCCATTCAGTCCTGTCAAGTACGACTCCTCTGTCTCATTTTTATTGTCTATTATTCTGTTTGTTTTCTTTATGTCTATATCTTTTAGTGTGGATCTTGAAAAATATGCAATATGAATCTTATTTGATAGATCTCGATTAGTTTTATAATACAAAGTTTTTAAAATTATGAAAAATATTATAGATTAAAAGATATAAATAATTAAAAAATGATACACAATTCAGAAATAGACAATGAAAATGGGACGGAGGGAATATTAGTTTTTGTGGACTTATATTGGGCTCACCGTCCATTTTGTAGAGCTTAATGCCCCGTTCCGGAATGAGTTTTAAGTACTTATTTTTTAAGAAGACAATTTCAAGCTAAAAAATAATAGGCTTAATGAAATCTAAAAATATACAATATGGACCTTGTTTGAAAGATCTGAATGAGATCTTTTATATGATGTAAAAAAAATCAAAAAATTATTTTTTATTTATATTATTTTTGAGTTTAAAAATATGAAATAAGTACTTATTTTTTAAGAAGGTGTTCTGGAACGGGCTCTTAGTGTTATTCAAGCATTTTAAAAAATCATGTGCATTGAATATCGATTAACACCTTAACAAAACACGTTTACCTTGAATCAAATGTATTGTGCACGTTAATTGGACCCATTTGTTTCAAGATAAAATGGGTTCTGATATGTCATCGATCAGTATCCATTGAACATGATTTTTTCTTCATCGTTGAAGAACTAATCAAGCTCTATATCATGAATGGTGTCGATCATTGTTGTGAGTGACGGGTCAAAAAATAAAAATCCTAACTGGACGGGGACTGGATGGGAGAAGACTGGTCTGCACCTATCTTGGGTAGATGATAAGGTACATCCGGTACAATTTGAGATTTGCTAGTCCTAGGATCATTTGCCTTCAAAGGACACCAAATAGAAATCATGTGATCAGCGGCCCTGATGAGTTTGAGCCAGCTATTGCCTAAGAGCATCCACAATGTAATAATCAAAACTAAAATGTTGCTAAACTTAGCAATGTTTGCTCAAAAAAGTGCTCACATTGTAATAACCAAATTTAGCAACCTCTTAGCAACTCATCAAATTTTGACCTTTGAATAACCAAACTTAACAACTTTTACCAATAACCAAAACTCAATAACCAAATTCAAAACTAAAAAATTAAAAAACACCTCACATTAGAATCGTCTCATCGAGACGAATAATTTGGTATGGTCGGGTGCGTGATTGGAACTCGTTTGCAATTGGACATAGATAAATTGCGTATTGTAGGGGGTTTTTTTTTTATAGGGATACAAAAATAACCAATGTGGAGATCAAATTTGTTAGGTTTGATTATGAACTAAATAGATAATCAAATGCTGACGTGACACATTTTGATTATCAATTTTGATTATTCCCATTGCGAATGCTCTAAGGGATTTTCTTGTTGGCACATCTTTTAGTCCTATTCCATGCTTGCTTTCATGAAGCAGGATTTGCCTTGTTTTGCATGTAAGCGATCACGGCTCTTTTTTGGCTGGTTCTTCCAAAAATAATTGAACTTTTTTAGCAATTGATCAACATAATATTCTTGTGTCAAAGCAATTCCATCAGCGCTCTTTAATACTTTAATCCCCAAAATAACATTAGCAGGTCCTAAATCCTTCATATCAAAATTGCTAAATCGATGCTATAGCAATCAAAACTCGAATAGTTAATACGAGTTACCAGAGAATATGTATTAAAGAAATCTATTCCTTCTTTTTGTTTGAAGCCTTTAGCTACTTGTCTAGCCTTAAAATTTTTTCAATGGTTCGATCAGTTCTAAGTTTCTTTCTAAATATTCATTTACACCGTATTGTCTTGCAACCGGGAGGAAGATCATTAAGATACCACGTATTGTTAGAAACGATAGAATTCATCTCACTATTTATAGCTTCTTTCTAAAAAGTAGCATCTATAGAAGTCATAGCTTCACTATAGGTTTGAGGATCATTTTCAATCAAGAAAGTTTGAAAGTCACTGCCAAAGTCTTTTTCTATTCTACTTCTTTTACTTCGCCTTGGTTCAAAATCGTTTTGAGAATCAACACTACTTCTTGAGGTGGAACAGTAACCAATTGAGCTTGAAAGCTTATCTTTCATTGGAAAAATATGTTCAAAAAATTCAGTTTCTCTTGATTCCATGATAGTGTTAGAAATATCAGAAACTTCAGAATTAATAACTAAAAATCGATAACCAACACTATCAATGGCAAATCTAATGAAAACACAGTCAATTGTTTTTGGACCCAATTTTCTTTTCTTAGGAGGTGGTACTAAAACTTTAGCCAAACACCCCCACACTTTGAAATATTTTAAGCTAGGCTTTTGATTTTCCAAAGTTCATATGGAGTTTTATCACAATCTTTGTAAGGCACTTTATTCAAAACGTGACAAGCCGAATATAAAGCTTCACCCCATAAGTTATTCGGTAAACCAGAACTAGCTAACATCTCCTTAACCATATCTACTAATGTACGATTTTTACGTTCCGCTACTCCATTTGATGGAGGTGAAAAAGAAGGAGTTCGTTGGTGAATTATACCATGCGTTTCACAAAAAAACTTTCATTTCAGTTGGTGCATACTCGCCTCCTCTATCGGACCTTAATATTTTTATTTTCTTTTCCAACTGATTTTCTACTCGTGTTTTGAAGACTTTAATTTTTTAAAAAGCTCACTTTTGTGATGGATTAAATACACATGGCAATATTTTGAAAAATCATCAATAAAGGTTATAAAATATCTTTGACCACCACAAGCAAGCACGTTATTACTGTCACAAGTGTCACTATGTATAAGCTCTAATAAAGTTGTGTCTCTAACAACTGATTTATACGATTTTTTAGTAAGTTTAGCTTGTACACACACTTGACATTTTTCCTTAACATCAACTACAGATTTTGGAATGATCTCTAAACTCATCATCCTTTTAATAGTTTTCAAATTTACATGCCCAAGTCTGCCATGCCAAGTACCACAACATTCAACATTAGAAACTGAAGAACTTTTAGGCATTTAACAATCTATTTTATTCGAATCAAAATTCACAACATTAAGACTGAACAAACCGTCAACTAAATAACCTTTACCAACAAAACTACTATTCTTAGTAATCACAACTTTATTTGACTCCAAAACAACCTTAAAACCATGACAAACTAATAAAGAATCACTTACTAGATTTTTCTTAATGTCCGGAACATGCAAGACTCCATTTAAGATGATAACTTTGCCAGAGGTCAACTTTAAACTAACGTTCCCTTCTCCTAATACCCTGGCCATGCTCCCATTTCCCATGCTTACAGTTTTTGTGCTTGATTCCTCATAATATGATGAAAACATATTTTTATCAGTGTACACATGAACGTTAGCACCCGAGTCTATAAACCAATCATTTGAGTTGAAAACAATGTTTAACTCAAGGCTACTAACAAATGCCATTTTTTTTAATAGTCAGCCAACATAAAGGCAAGTATAAGACTAACTGAAAACCCTAACAATTATCATTCCTTAGATTGTTGGGAAAATTATATGATTAGGAAAATTATATTAGAAATTAAATGCCTAAACAAGAATAATAATCAACCAAGTAAGGCAACTAGATATTATTAGAGAAAAGATAAGAATAGCCTGTGAGGTGGTCGAGGCACGTGATGGCGCCCCCTAAGGAATGATACACCCCCTTCTGCACGGGGTTGGATGACGTTCTTTCCCCAAGATACAACGACCTTCAAGTTCTCTTCGGTGCAGCGAATCAAACTCATGAACTGATAGTTTTTCGACACTCGAAATCCAAATATATAGTTGTATTATAAAAGAAGATGGCTATGAAAGTATTTTGTTATATGGATATATGAAAGAAGATGGCTGAAAGTATTTTGTTTGGAATAGAAATCAACGGGTAGGATATATAAGTCTTTATCAGTGTGTAAGTTTGCAAAGCAAGCGAGAGAGTTTTTGATAGAGTTGTGTACTTCAATGTCTCAGCCGAATGTAAAGTACTCCGTAATAGATTTACTAATAAGCATAATAGAATGTGAGTTTGTTATGCTAACAAATAGTGGTTTCAAAATTAGGAGGAAAAATAGAAGACCTAGCGATCAAAGTGGTTTTCAAATAAACACTCGCATTTTAACTCTAACTGTACATACCTATAATTCATCCTCAGATCCACGTGATCAAATGTTAACGTAAAAGTAAAATATTAAATTAAAACCAACAGTTTTGGCATGTAAGCGATCATGACTCTTTTTTGGTTGGTTCTTTCGAAAATGCCTCCTTAGGTCTTGCCTTTAGTGATTGATCGTGAGAGAGGATTTAAGGGGGCATTTTGGTCGTTTCGCATTTTTTTTGGTGGTGGCCCACGAGCACTATTTATGTACTGTAGCAAATTTAGAAAAATTTACTTTAGTGAATTTTCTGACTTTTCAAGATTTTCCTCTTAGTCATTTTTTCCTTAGTTTCTTACTTTTTTGTCCTTTGTGCGGGGTTTCTTTGGTAAAATTAGTTGGCCCAAATCCTATATTTTATTGTGTTGCACATGGCTAGAATCCTCTCAAGATCTCTAATTAAACCACTCTAACAATCCTTATACATACTCCAAGTTGGTGTTGTGCAGTGAGGTGCACAGCACCGTGCTGCGCACTTCCGAGCCATTGGATTGTGCATTCGATAGCTCGAATCTCATCTTGACAACCAACGATCGAGAGGCGCCGTTCATTGCCGAGATGAGATTCGAGTTGTCGGATGCACGATCCGACGGCTCGGAGGTGTGCGGCACGGTGCTGTGCACACAACTGTATAGCACCATCCCCCAATTCTCCTTATACGTTCTCCCCAAACTCCTGCATGAGAGAGAGAGAGAGAGAGTACAAAATCATATCAAATTTGAAATCTTTCGAAAATCTTGCAGAGAATCAAAATAAAGATTTGATTCTGATTCAAGTTCTTCACCCTACATGCGTAATTCAAACCAATTGAGAGAGAGAGAGAGAGAGAGAGAGAGAGAGAGAGAGAGCATTAAAGAGATTTTTTCTTTGATCCGTATTAAAGAGAGAGATAGAGACAGAGAAAATGAATCAACTAATGATTTGATTATGATTCTTATTTTGAATCCAATGGTACAGAAAGAATGTGAGAGCTTGAGGCAATTTTTTTTTGACAATATTATATACATCAACGGGGTTAACAGGAGTGTAAGTAAGTTGGTTCACAGGAGTCCAGGGGTTGTCCATAGCCCTGAACTCCAACCAATTGCACCTTCATGGGGATCGAACCCAGGCCTCCACCAAAAAAGACGGTGAGTGATGCCAACTGAGCTAAGAACTCAAGTTTTAAGGTGAATTAAGAGGGATTCAATGAGCAATACAAAGAGTAATGATCACAAAATGACATGCGAGCACGTCGCCCTCTTCGCTAGTCTATCAACATTGCATCTCCCAGGATTTTCAAACACTTTTCTAGAAAATCTTCACGTGGATTGTTCTCGCTCAAAGCATAGCAACAAAAATTTGCCACAAGTAGGACTGTAGGAGCTTGAAAACCATATGGAGTTATCCACCTGCTTGTGTCTTGGGTAGCGCCCCAAACGGACACAAGTTCGAGACTCGCTTGCTTGCTAAAGCTCAACTTGGCTTGGTTCGTTTAACTATCGAGTTGAGTCAAGCTCAACACTCTATAGCTCAACTCAGCTCGAAAAAGCTCAGCTTGTTGATAGAGGCTCGACTTGCTAAGGGTTTGTGTCGTTTTATGAGTTCGAGCTCAAGATTTAATCTCATTTTGTAAACGAACCAGACCCACTCACTACAAAACTCGGCTCGGCTCGATGCGTTTACACCCCTAAGCTGAACTATTGGTATTGTGTTATTGTTCGATCTATTTCTTTCAACGTTTTGTTTATGTTCCATCAATTTTGGTTAAATCTTTTGTGAAGTATTGATACTTGTCGAAGTGAGAGATCTAAACTTCTTTATATATTTTCTAAAGCTTTCACAAACTAATAATTCCCGAAAGCATTTGCTACAAAATACTACTACATTTAAAAAAAAAAAGAAGACTCAAATCCTCTTTTAAAAAACCTTTCGAAGTCAAATTCCTTTCGACTGACGTAATACAGGACTCGATGATCAAATTCATAGCTGGCATTTGGTCATGCCTTCCTTTGTCTAATTGTCTCTGTAATTTCTTTTTAAAAATCCACAAATGGAGTTTAGGTTTGACTTTTGTAAAAAAAATGGAAGAAACAATAATCCTAAAATTTGAGCGAGATTAATAAACTTTGCTGCACGTATGTCTATAGCAAATCTAAGATTTCACTGCGTTTTACGAGGCTTGTAACAGTGGCGGAGTCAGGATTTTGTTATTGGAGGAGGCCGGCTTAACAGACATATACTATTTTTTATCGGAACGTATAATTATTATATCGTAAGGTTTTTGTTTTTTAGTTCATTACATTATTTGTAGATTTAATTGATTTTTTAGGTTATTTCAACTGTCACGTGCTTATTTTTATTTATGAAAGAAATTGAGAAATGAGAATGTAAAATAACCAATTTTTTATCAAATCGAAGTAAAATTATTAAGATTATAAGTAATTATAATGAATAATTATCAATAATATTTAAAATCAAGTATACATAAAATAAATTTTTTAAAACTCGAACTCTCGAAAAGCCGGGTCCGGGGGGCCAAGGCCCCCGGACCCTACATACCTCTGCCCCTGCTTGGAAAATGGGTTTAGCCCCCCGCTAAAAGACTTTTTAAATACTTGAAGTATGTATCCGATCAACCACTCACTTTGATAGGATGCTATCATTTACTGCATTTCAAACTTTTGATTGGTGCTATGGAGTGAGGTGCACAGAACCGTACTGCGCATCTCTGAGCAGTTGGATCATGCATCCGACGGCTCAGATCTCATCTCGGCAACCAACAATCGAGAGCTGTTCATTGCCGAGATGAGATTTGAGCCGTCGGATGCACAATCCGACGGCTCGAAAGTGCGCAGTACGGTGCTGTGCACACCACTGCACAACACCATCTGCCAATTCATTTATTTGGCTAATATGACAATGTACGTTAGTATCACTCTCACTTTTAATTTCACGTGAACTTCACTGATCCATTACCATTAATCCAGATCAAAAAAAAAAAAAAAAACCTAATCAAAAATACATTCAGAATTGGTTTATTCCATATTTATGAGAGATGGGAGACTGTGCCAACCAAAAAACGTGGCGGATTTTGGGTTATCTGAGGCCTGGGCATTTCATGAAAACTGCTTGCAATGGATCATCTTGGTCAGTGGGTCTGCAGCCCATTCTTGATGACTGTTTCGAGCAATGCTACGTACCCCCGACGACTTACCCCGAAAAGAGAAAAATCTAAACCATAGATTTATCTGGTATTTTCGAGGAGGGTACATAGAATTATTGTTACTGTTTCAGCCTTCTGTTTGCAGTTTATGTTGTGTTAATTATCACACTCAGTTATAACTAAATCGATGGGCTTTCAATATTTTTTTTTTTTGCCGACACTGTATTTTTCAACCGGTGGCGAGAGGGTGAACTAGCGGGTTAACAACAAAACAGGGCTCGATGTTGTCTGTCCACAGACTCGAACCTCAATGCTTGAACTTAGAAGTCAAAGGGTACTGCCAGATGAGTTAAGAGCCATGTCTTACGGGCTTAATGGATGGCTTTCCTTTACACGGTCTAGGGACGCAGTTGATGTTTTCTGGACCCATTTCGTCATGGTCTATGGTCCATTGATACCATACCTGGTTGCTAAACTCTTGTTCTTATATGGGCCTTAGCCCAATGTTACTATGGAAACCCTTTTGGGCTTGCTAGCCTTTTTTTGGGAAAATAACGGCCCATGACGTGTTTTGATAATTAATACCTACCAAGGACATGCTGAGAACAATTGTTAATGCTGAAAATATCATTGGCGGGTATTCATTATTAAAACACGTCATTGTCCGTCATTTTCCCTTCTTTTTTTTTTAAAATTATCTGTGGGTCTGGAAAATCAGAAACTACCATCAACACTGGAGTCACACGGGCAAAAATTATCTAAGAGTTTTTGATAAAGAAAAAAATACGAAAAAGATAAGTTAAGTTAGGGACTTTAGACCTACTCACCTCATAAACTAACTTCTATTGTTAAAAAATCAAGAAAATCGAGCACGGTTTGTGGCTGATCGGCTTGGTTTTTTTTTTTTTTAATAGATGCGCGCATGTTTGTTCGGATATTCGATTATAAAAAAAATTAAAAAATAAAAGCAAGGAAAATCGACTTGGTTAAAAACTCATTTGAGATTTGACTTAGCTATTAGGGGTGTTTTTGGTAGTGAAAAATTTGTAGATTTTAATTTGTGGTTGAGAAGTTGTTAGATGTTTCCGATAGTGAATAAGTCGTTGAGAAATGTTAATTTATTTCCGATAGTGAATAAGTTATTGATAGGTCTTTGAGTTGAGTTACTGTAGCAAAAAAAAAAAATTTGTTGACAACTTTTTTGTTGGTGGAAACGAGATGATAAAATGCTGAAACTTTTTTATTAATGAAAACGAGATGATAAAATGCGTTAAATTTTTTGTGATTTTTGTTAGTAGAAACAACCTCTAATTTTAAAATCATTTTTAAAAAAAATCTTTTACTCCGTAAATCTCAATGATTGTTTAACTCGTAAGAATTGTATCAATGATTGTTATGTCACATGGGTTGTGATAATAGATATAGTTTGGCTACAATGTCCAAATCAAATGATAACAAAACCAACAAAACCAAGCGTCATTTTGGGACTTCAGGTTGGTATTGTGTAGTGAGGTGTATGCGCGGTGCTGTGCACCTTCGAGTCTTCGGATCGTGTATCCGACGGCTCGGATCTCATCTCGGCAACCAACGATCGAGAGCCGTTCATTGCCGAAATGAGATCCGAGCCGTCGGATACACCATCCGACGGCTCGGAGATGCACAACACGGTGCTGCGCACACCACTGCACAAAACCATCCCGCAATTGGTCATTTGGGATGTTACAAAACAAAAAACTGCCATTAGGAAAATATCGATGCCACACAAAATTACATGCACCTGCACATATATTCGCAAACGGTCGCGCCCCATGCCTTAAGTGTGTGTAGAATTTATCCTCAAATAGTTTGTCTAGCAGTCAAGGCTTAAGAATTAAGGATTTATACTCGTAAGATCTCAGGTTTGAACCTCCTAGGTACTATGGCTATGTCCCAGTTTTGATTGCCCCTGCTGGCGTACAGTGGATTTAATCCCTTGGTATTAGTCGATATGCGTCTAATTTAATCCGAACACATGAGTTACCAAACAATAAGTGTGCGCAGAAGTTTGGGTGTACAGTTTCTAGCGTTACTCTTGTCACTTTGTCATTTCTACACTCGGATGAATTTTAAAATTGTCTCCATTTTTTAAAGTTTATAACCTAAACTCATGAATTTTATAATCACACATTCTCATTTTTTGATTGCAAAAGTGAGGACATGCACATGGCCTCTCTCTCTCTCTCTCTCTCTCTCTCTCTCTCTCTCATTCTCATTTTTCGATTGCAAAAGTGAGGACATGCACATGGCCTCTCTCTCTCTCTCTCTCTCTCTCTCTCTCTCTCTCTCTCTCTCTCATATACGTACGTAGGTGTATTCTGTATAATGTGCATGGGGTTGTCAACCATTATTGTTATTTTCTCATATTTTTTATTTTCTCGGCATAAAAATCCACGGTGGAGATTTGTCAAAAGTTAAAAAAAACCTCCGCCAATCACTCCGCAAGCCTCGATTCAATAAAAGAAAAGGAAAGGGAAAACATGAGAAATGTAAAGTGTGTATAAAGTCACCCTATCCCAAAAATTGTACAAATTGGAAATACATACGAGTGAGGAAAATGAAGAATGAAAAGTCAGCCGATCAATCGATAAATTTTTGGGGGCCGTGCAGGCAGAGCCGGCGTAGAAGGAAAGTCGAGGAAACTGTCGCTTTTGGCCCGATCGAAAAGGGCTCCCAAAAAATACAATTTATAGTTTTAAATAAAAAGGAGTTCCAATTGTTTTCGAGTAACATCTTCTTGATCGTGTGGCAGCTTAGGTTTTTTGGATGCTTTAGTAGCTGGGTTCGAATTTCCACCCCTTTAGTTTTCCTCAACATTTTGCAAAATTTAGTTCAAAGATGCGTATGCGGAGATAGATGACCCCATATTAGGACTTCCGTTTGGGCCCCAAATTTTTTTGAGACGGCACTAGGAGGTGGTACTCGTTGGCAATCCCAACCGTCCAAACGTATTTTTGACGGTCCAGATTTATTTTCTCTCTCTCACCTCACCCCACCACTCTCTCTCATCTTTTTCTCTCTTTGACGTCCGGACCATCCAAAACACGTTTGGACGGTTGAGATCATCTACGGATACGTACCCGTCCGACACCCAAAAACTTCTCCAATTAGGAGGAGGTTGGCCTTGATGAGCGGTGAGTGGTTTAATTGTGGCCCGTGGGTCCAACTTGGTATAACCGCGTCTTGAACTACATTTTACTTTGACCCTCGTTCGTGTGCCGGACCCACAAACTTTGGGTGAAGTTTGGTTGGAATTGGACCCCATTGACACTAAACTTGCCAGTTAGATCGAAACCCTTCACCTTTTAGAGGTTGTTGAGGATGTCGACCGCCCTAAAAAAAACACTTTGATGGGTTACTTATCGATGTGATTTCGGAATGCATTTTATTTGTAAAAATATTTGATTCCAACACCGGATCGAAAAGAAGAGTTAGTATAAGGGAATCGAGCGGTCCATGAAAATGACCGAGATGGTCTAATTTGCCAATTTGTGGATTATAGATTCAATCGTTGACTTTTTAGGGTTCGTTGAGAATGTCAACCAACCAAAAAAACCACGTTGGCCAAATACTTGTTGATATCATCTCGGCATGCATTTATCTGTAAAATAATTTGATTGCAACACCAAATCGGAACTCATTTCACCCACTAATTTGCAAGATAAATATGTTCAAAACCATATCAAGTATACTCGATCCGATCAACATTATGTGTGATATATATAATTGATGACTCCAACGAGCTCTAGATAATGAACGTTTAGATCATCAAAGTGATCGAGCATGAAAGGACCCATAAAAGAGTAAACTGCAATGAAAATGAACGGGAGAGGATTCATCTCCTTAACATAGCTAGGAATGAGGTCCAGACTCTATTTACGTTTTAAAACAAACCCATTATTTTTGGAAAATGATCTTTCGTGCGGAGTCTGTGAACTGTACTGAAATATACTGTTGGAGCTTGTGGATCTAACTGGTCCGCTAGCTGGATGGGGTCATGGATCACACCCGATCACGTTTGGACGGTTCGATCACTTTGCACAGCCAGTGACCATCCAAGCAAAACTTACAGGTTCACGAGATATCAGTAACGGTCGATCGTTTGTTAATAACTTATACACTGACTCCTTTTTTTTTTTTTGGCAAAATCTTTTTTTGTTAATCTTTAAACGACTTGTTATATGGCTTCGGATCCCTTGTCCCAATCTCTCTATCTGACCTCCCTGTCCCAGTCCTCATCAAGCGACACGTGTCACTCTTACCAAAACCCAAAAGGTCACACCACACCCAATCCCTCCCCTTCACCTTGTCTTCTCCCCTGCTACCTCTTTCCAAAAACCTAATTCACACCACCTCTCTCACTCATCGATGCCCACATCTCATTCAGCCCCCACGAGCCCAAGTAGAAGCAACAAAAACCTAATTCATAAAATTTAGAACCTAACGAAATTAAAATCGGAATTGGAAAACATAAATACATATTTGCACATGTACTGTTGGATGTGTGTGTATATTTCCATACATATTTTGTGTGTGTGTGGAAAGAGAGAGAGAGAGAGAGAGAGAGAGAGGGGTATCAAAGGAGGAAATGGTTCAGATCTCAAAAGAAACGATAGGCCGCTCGGAAGTGCGTTTACCGTTCGGAGTGGCGTGGTTGGGTTTTGTAGGGTCGGAGGAGTCTTTGACACCGCCGCCGTTGGTGGGGTGAGAGTAGAAGGTGGCGATTCTGGAAACGTCGTCGTTGAGTGCGTGAAGTCATGATAGCAGAGGGAGAAGACATGGGTGAAGGGAGAAAGATTGGGTGTGGTGTGACCTTTTGAGTTTTGGTAGGAGAAACATGTGTTGCTTGATGAGGACTGTGACAGGGAGGTCAGACAGAGGGATTGGGACCGGGGATCCGAAGCCTTGTTATATTCTGTTAATATGAGTCGTTAAAGTCACTATAAATCTACTCGACCAAGTGAATGGTTTTGAAGTACGTTATGAGCTGTACTTGGAAGTACAGGCCCCACCATGCCAGCAAATGACCTCGTATGATCCAATCCAAAGTTAGGCGTCGAAGTCTTATCAATGGGAAAACTATACAAACTTGATTTGGTTGCAAAATGTAGTTGGAATTTAATTCCATGTGCAGGAGACATTTTGGGTCAAGTGATCACTTCCACTTGTTTAAGATTCAACAATGAACCAAGTTATCCATATATATATATATATATACCCATGTGGGTGTGATGTGCCTTGTGAAAAAAAATAGCCAATGTGCGCGTGGAAACGTCTACGCCTACCGCCCACTTTTTACTGTTCCCCCCCACTGTTTTCATTTCGTTGTGCAAAATTATTTTGGACGGTCTGGATTTTTAAGTACTCTTCCGGAAAAGAGTAAAATCCGAACCATTGATTACCGAGACGGACGGTGAGATTGAGAGAACGATGAAACCGTGTGGCGGACGTAACAGTACCACTGTTGTTTCAATGGGAAAATACTTGGACTTTTCAAGCCTCCATAGCTACTTTAGTGGGGCTAAGCATACTTTTTCAGCGAACAATACGCGCGGTGTGACCTGAGCTTTGACCTTGACGTAGATTTGGCCAGATTACCTGTAGATGGATGTGTGAGACTGAGGACGATCCTCGCTAATAGGTACATGAAAATAGCCTTCCTGTACATATACATCCATTTTTTGTGCCGCAAGGAGATTGTCTTGTTTGAGAATCAACCCACTCAAAATTTGCACCAATGCGCGCAAACAAAGACGGATCTACGTTGGGGCAGTTCTTTTATCCCTTCTTGGGCAACTGCTTCAGTTTTTTTTACCCCAATATATAGTAAGAGTAGCATTTTGCTTCAATTTTGGTTATTATTTGCACACACATCTCGCGTGTCTTAGCTCTAGTGTAAATAAATCAAGACGAGGAGTATGTACGTATTCTCATTTTCTCACCTCTGCTGTCAACCTGTGTTCTGATACTCTTGGTAGAGCACTCATATTTCATAAGTTTAAATTGTTAGGAGAATAGTCCTTTTCAACGCTCAAATGTGGAATGTAGATGTTCAAATCAAAGCCTCTTAAGCTATATGCCTTTGTGCCCCCACCATCAACATATAGCCCAACCTAAATTGCTCAAATTAGCATGACCTTAGCCAAACCTTCTTTTATGAAGACTTAGGGTTGGTGCTGCTGCACACCTCCGAGCCGTCGGATCGTGCATCCGACGGCTCGGATCTCATCTCGACAATGAATGACTCTCAGTTTTTCATTGCCGAGATGAGATGAAAGTCGTTAATTGACAAGATGAGATCCGAGGAGTCGGATGCACGGTCCGACAGCTTGGAAGTGCGTAGCACTGTGCTGTGTACACCACTGCACAACACTATCCCTCAATTGCTTTTATGATCCTAATTAACCTCAGGTGTATTGGTTATTAGCCGTCCTATTAGCTTTTGAAGTATTCTTTGGGACACCTCTTCAAATGTGATAGCATGTCAAACTTGAATTAGCTATAGATTCATACCATCAAGATCATCATCAAGTTCGAAACTTTCTAGGTGCTATCAATTCTTTCGGGCTAATTTACATGGAGTTTTGCTCCGGTTTTAATTGGGCTCTCCTCAAGTAGGCAATGGAACTGACCCCCAGAATTAGTCGATGTGCGCATAAGCTGCCCCGAATACTTCAGTTGTAAAGAAAAAAAATCCTCAATCTAATTAATAACATTCCTACGAATTAGGGTAGTGGGGTTCTTGGTCCTTCTTTTCCCATAAGCGCATGGAATTTCAACTTGCCCTCTCTGTTAGTCAATACAAGGACATTAATAAACAGAGAAATGTTTATTTATTAGAGATTAACTACGATTTTTTTTTTTATAAAAAAAATGTCGAAATTTTTTCACACTTGAAAACGAGAAACAAATGTGAGATGTTCGGACCTCAAAATATCATGCAATAATGAAAGATTTCCCAAATTCAACTCCTTAGACTGCGTTCTTTTAAACTTAACTTAAATATGAGAATTGTCTTTATTTGAATTTTTTTCGTATTTGTTAGTTTTGTGCCAAATTTTTAAATGTTATTGATTTGTCTCGATGAGAGAAATTGGAAAAATAATTTTTTTCTACTTTTACTCAAGTATTTTGAGAAATAACAACTTTTTAGCAAAAAA
Source organism: Rhododendron vialii (assembly GCF_030253575.1). Lineage (NCBI taxonomy): Eukaryota > Viridiplantae > Streptophyta > Magnoliopsida > Ericales > Ericaceae > Rhododendron > Rhododendron vialii. The sequence continues at coordinate 6,598,289 of NC_080558.1, read as the reverse complement.
AATGGTTATTTCTCAAAATACTTGGGTAAAAGTAAAAAAAAAAAAATACTTTTCCGATTCTTTCCGTCGAGACGAATCAATTACCCAAAAAAATTTGGCGCAAAACTAACAAATGAGAAAAAAAATTCAAATAAGGACAAAACTCTCAAATTTAAGTTAAGTTCAAGAGAACGCAGCCTTAACAACTGCGCATCAATCGGCATGACTTTGGGTTCTCGGGACGGGACCCAAATGTTATAAAGTGTCTTGTATTTACTAGCGAAAAATTACTGTAGAGGGCCTCTTACATGGACTCGGGCACCTGCAGTATAGGAGTGCACTAGGGAAGTGTAGTGCAGAATCCAGAGCGTTACTGTCTTTGGATTTAAATTATTTAGTTTTATAAGAACCTTTGGGAGAACTGAAAAACAATAAGAGAACCTTTGACCCTCTTTTTTCTCTTTGCTTTTTTCTTTTGGGCTTCCGCGAATTCTCCAAAAATCCGATAATCACAAACAAGTGAGGCACAAAAGTATATTAGTAGTCCATGAATGGGGTAGTTGTTTTCAAAACACTCTTTCCTACCAATAAGTTTTTTCGATAACTTAGATGTTCGAGTCAGCTTACACGCACATTGACTACTCTTACTCTTGGTGGACCAATCCCACCGACTACTTACTTGCAGGAGTCCCAATTAAAGGTAGTGCAAAACTCTGTTTGGACTGGACCTAAAGAAGTTGATAGCATCTCAGAAGTTTCGAACCTAAGACTTACGGATGGAGCAAACCCTGAAATCCCGAACCTTGAGCACTAGGCCAACATATCTATGGGTTCTCCTAGTTATTTGTTTTGAGTGAGAATTGAGAGTGGATGAGGCCATCTAGTTTCCCTCTCTCTTTTTTGGATGTCTAGCGGTAGGAAAATTAGAATTACGGGACCCTAGATTAATCATGTGAAGTCTGCACTAGCTAAATCAAACCACATAGTACAAAATAACCCAAGAATAGTCCCATATACGATAAAGAGATAAACTAATGACAAAAGAATTGTCAATGTTCAAAACGAAAGAATGCGACAGTACTAGTCGAGCTAAGTGCAAGCTGATCCGAACACTCGATTATATATAATAAAAAAAACTTTTGTTTACTTATTAGTAGTAGTTGGTATGGTAAATAAGAATTGGCAGTGGTTGAGGCCATCTATTTTACCCAATTGTGTTTTCTTTTTGCAAAAACCTGTGCTGTTGCGGTTGAAACAGTCAAATGCCTTAATGTTGGTCATAAGTCTTCTCAGAATTATGAATGTCCTATTTGTTAGTGTCTCAATAATTTACCCTGTTCTGTCTCAATCTGTAGGTGTAATTTCTGAAGCTTCTTTTTTTTTTCCCCCACAAACAGTTTGCTTTCAGCCAATGAGTTCTTAGCTCAGTTGGCATCGTTCGAGCCCCATGAAGGACGGTTGGTTGGAATTTAGGGTTGTGAACATCATCCGAACCTCCTGTGAACTAACTTATTAATATCCCGTTAATTCCTGCTGATGTATACAATATTGGCAAAAAAAAAAAAAAAACAATCTGCTTTCATTCTAGTACTTAATGTCAACTAATGCTGACCACAATTCAAGGGGGGTTGAGCAGAAAATTTAACTGACCCCCCAATTTAGGGTACCAACCCATAATTACAGACAGTCTTCCAAAGTGAGGTCTTGAATGGAGAGAGAGTATAAGATTCTTCACTGAAAGTTCGGAGGTCAAACATTTTAAACTTTGGTATTATGGTTTGAAACGCTTTTTGGAAAAAAATAATCATTACTTGCTTCGACAATATTAGACCCCTGTTCTACCAATTAGAGCATCCACAGTGGTATAATCAAAACCAAAAAGTTGTTAAGGTTAGCAACATTTCCTCAAAAAAGAGCTCACATTGGAATAACCAAACTTAGCAACCTCTTAACAACTCATCAAATTTTGGCTCTTGGATAATCAAATCTAGCCACTTTTTGCCAATAACCAAATTTAGTTGTCATCACGTTTCCTCAATCAAGTACACCATTATTACACAAAAACATTCTCTCTCTTCCATTTTCAACATGTTTCTAAGAAAAATGTTTTTTTAAAAAGTTTTTTTTTTTTGCAATAACAGTTTTTTTTTTTTTTTTGCGAAAACTGTTTTTCCCAAAACTGTGGTTTTTTTTTTTTTTTTTTTTGCAAAAACACTTTATTTCAAAACTGTTTTTTTTTTATTAAAACTTGTTTTTTTCAAAACTGTTTTGGAAAATTTGTTTTTTATGTCACAATTTTTAGATTTTTATAAGTTGAAAAAGTGATGTGGCAAGTTTTGGTTATTCAATTTTGATTGTACCATTGTGGACCTCTACATTGTTAATCTTAGCAACCTCTTAAATGCATAACCAAAAGATAATGTGACAACTTTTGATTATTAACTTTTGGTTATTCCACTGTGGATGCTCTTAGGAGAGCACAAGTGGCAAATTGAGGCTATTTTTGAATTAGTTGATCTTTTAAATACAGTAGTTTTGAACAAATAATGAAAGTCCATAATGAAAGTCCTTCACCCTTACCATTGTGGTAGCTTTTGACAATAATGGAATAGTTTAAGTATAAATATTTATGATTTAAGGGGGGAAAAATCACTTAATTTAATTCTTCAAATACAAAACATTTTTCAGGGCTACATTTCTTTATTTATACGTAAATATTACTACGTAAATGTTTTCAGATACGTACATTGGCTCTTTCGTTAGGTTAAATTAAAGCCATATAAGAGAAAAGTGTAAAATAGCAGACATTGCAACAGGGTAATGATAAGGCTATGTTTTATCTATAGATTAGACATGTATCGGTATTCAAACAGCTTGATCTTTTATAGTATTGATGAAAAAATAGCGACTGATTCGAATAAAAAAATATATCTCAATGACTTTAATTCATCTAAAGACTAGCTATAGAGGAGAATTGAATCAACTCTTTATTTCGTTTATAACAAAAACCAAGATTAGTACGTATTGTACTCATTTTATTTCGTTTATAACAGATCAGTATTGTACTCAGTACTATACTCTTTAACATTTCCCCTTACCTAACCACTCAGAAATCGAGCTAAAACACTTAGGCCCCGTTTGATAACCCTCCAAGGGGTTGGGATTGGATTGTTAGAGTGAGAGTATTATCAATACCTTGTTTGGTTTCCCAAAAATGGTCCGGACTATCAATCCCACCGGATTGCTAATACCCCAACTTGGGGGTATTGCTAATATCATCTTGGAGATGGTATTAATAATCCCATACCAATCTCTCCTCCTTATCAATCTTTTCTCATTATCAATCTCTTCTATCAATCCAATTCCATCATCTAATCCCATCTCAAACAAACATAATATTAATAATCCTATCATCGAATCCCATCCCAAACAAACATACTCATTATTAATTCCTTCTCATTACCAATCCCAATTTTAATCTCATCTCTTTACGAATCCCATTTATCTATCACCGTTATCAAATGGGGCCCAAGTTAATCGGGTATACACTTAAATTTCTGGTAACAAAACATGGCCTACAAAATCTGTAACTTTTTTACCTTTTCATTTTGCTATCGATGCAATTGAGTAAAGAGTAAAGAGCATATATATAAGACTAAATGAGAGAGTGAATTGGGTTTATACCCGCCCAAATTTCGGGTAACAAAACATATATGGCCTACAAATACCTTTTCATTTTAATTGAGGGATGGTGCTGTGCGCACCTCTGAGCTGTCGGATAGTGCATCCAACGACTCGGATCTCATCTCGGCAATGGACGGCTCTCGATCGTTGGTTGCCGAAATGAGATCCGAGCCGTCGGATGCACAATCCAACGGCTCGGAGGTGTGCACCTCACTGTATAGCACCCACCCGAAGTCCATTTTTATGGATGCATTTAGTAAAGACTAAATTAAAAAACCATCTCTCTCTCACTCACTCACTCACTCACACACACTCACTCTCTCTCTCATTGCTTGTTAGTCAAGGTTTAGAAATGGTTAAGGTAGTAATCTTACTTGACCCCCCACCTAAAATCTCACTAATTAATCAATGGAAGACCTTAAGCAAAGACGATCATGATTAATTAATTTACTTCGTTTATGATCATCATCAAAGTAAAATCCATGCCCTACCTAACCCACCATATATCCCATATATATAGACCGTCTGATCAAACGATCGACGACCAACATGCTTTTTCATGAAAATTAACTATATATATTTTGTATTTTGTTGATTGTAATTAAACAGTTGAAAATGTAATTTCTTGGATCATACTCAACCTAATGCATGCTCGTGGACGTACGGATGCAAAATTTTACTACTTTAAAGAAAATTAATATGAAGGAAAATTAAACCTTGGGGTGATGCATGAACCTATACACAAGGCTTGCATAGGGTCCGTTCTGGATCGGTTTGGTTCCTTAGAAATCCTAGGACTGAACCGTGACTTACGGTACTAAGAAATTGTATTCCTGTCCGGACCAAAAGTCCTACAGGACTGAACCGAACAAATACGCGAATCACGGTTTCGGTTTTGACCCACGGATTACGTACGCACATATTGCAGTACTTGAGCACTCTTTGCCCTTCCAATTGTCAAGTCCTTGGGGTTGACTCTTGGGGCCACCTCACCCCACGCGTAAGCATGTGAAACGGTTGTGGTTAATTGGAGGTGCGCTCAAGCTGGCCCGGAACACCCTGCATTATTACACATACAAAAAAAAGTCCTTGGGGTGACCTGCGATGATGCTTTGATTGGTACTCCATGCAATCAACCGTCCCGTGCTTTTTTTTGTTTGCTAAAATGGTCCTGGTGATTTGAGAATAAAATGTAAAACACTTATCATGATGTTTTGTGAACCTTTTTATGCATGTTATAAGGAGGCCATGGCCGGGTTCGATCTCCTCTATCCTGAAAATTTCTGTGCCTCTTTGCCGAGAGGTTTTCTGGGCGTTGGATAGTGTACGTAATTTTCTTTTTATATTTTAAATTCAACGGCGCGCTGACAAATATCTCGACATAGAGGTACAAGGATTTTCGGCTCATAAGATCTGGCTCTGGCCATGGGGGTAAAACTTGTGTAGGAATTTATGTTTGTAGTTAAGAGGGCGTGAAATAATGTTATGATGGGAGTCATTTGGGTTGTTGCATGGGGACATGATCGTGTTCTCTAAAAGGCAAAATATAGTAGGGAGAAGGGCTATATATGTCATTAAAAGTCAAAACCCTCTCCCAAAAAAGGAACGGAAAAAGGAAAATAGAAAATAAATTTAGGGAAAAAAGGAGGGGTTTTTTTTTTTTTGAATACAACGCTTATTTGTAACGTTTTCTCACATGAAATGAGTCTCGTACGTGCATGTGCCGATCCCACCCCATATGAAAAGAGGTGTTACGACTAACCGTTGTGTTGAAAACTTTCTCAACCAAGCTTATCAGTTTACGATGCATGCAAAATCCCTTCCTCCCCCGTTCTCCTCTTACCAATTTGTAAAGAAAATAAAACAGATGATTTCTTACATATATATATTTTTAAAGAATTGGGTCGGTTGAGAATCCATCACAAAAAAAGAGAGGAAGTGTATACATATTAAAGACCTAGAGGTTGCTCTAGGAGAAAGGCGAATGACTGACTTTGGGAGTACTTCCTTTGGTCAGGAGTTCGATTTCTCACCGGGTGACTATCTTGATAGTAAGTGGGGGACTGTGACTGGTGTGGCCGAGCTAGTTTCCCCTGAGATTTTGGTTGCGTAGTCGGGTCCAATTGTGACTTGACTGTAGGGTTGTTACTTGGTTATAAAAAAACAAAAGACTGTCACCAATGAGGTAGAAAAAAATCAAAGGCAGCGTCTTTTATGTGTGCCCCCTAGAGTTTCATCTTTTAGTCAATCTAATCCTCTTTAAACTGTAGTTTGTTATTAAATAGGGCAAAAATACCACAGTGAAAGAGGAAAATTTTATACTAGGAGAAATCATGGGGTTTCAATTTGCTTTTGACTGAGTTAGGTTTTACAAGACTTCAACTTTTTTTTTTTTTAATGCAGGGTGTCTAGGATCAGCTTGCGCGCACCTCAGAGTAATTCCTACAGCCCCTCCCACAATCGTTTCACATACTAACACATGGAGGTAAGATGGCCCAAGACCACTTGGCCAACCCGTTGGGATTAAGACTTCAACTTTTAACGAGTGTACCTTCGATCCTGAGGTATAATGTCGAACATTGGTGCAATATTTGGTTTGTGAAAATTGACATTGAAATAATATTTGGGAACAAATGTCATAATTCATTTAATGCTGTGTCGGTTTGTGTTATGTATCAACTTTTGTTTGGTCCCTCCTGTCGTTGCTGTTTTTTTTGTTAATCTATTTAACTCATTGTACTTAGTGATATTCGAGTGAATAAACTTTTCTTTTGCAGATAAGAACACAAATTTGATATATTTCATTTTGTTGAGGGATATGTAGTTGAAAAATTTACAAATTTCCCAAAGATGCAATAACATCCGTACAATTTGTGCCCCTCCCATTGTAATTTATTCTTGGCTGCGTTCTTTTAAATTTATTTTAAAATAAATTGGTTTGTCATTATTTAAAGTTTTTTTTGCATTTGTTAGTTTTGTGCCAAATTTTTGGAGATTATCGATTCGCCTCGATAAGAGGAATCGGAAAACTATATATTTTTTTTTACTTTTACCCAAGTATTTTGAGAAATAACCATTTTTTAGAAGAAAAAAAAAGTGAAATATGTTGACTTGTTTTGAGAAATAAGTGGTTAATTTTCAAAATATATGGGTAAAAGTAAAATTTGAAAATCCAAGTTTCTTGGTTGTAATTAGTTGATACAATTCTTGAACAAAATCGGAACTGAACCGTGATTCACGGCTCGAATTAAAATTGAACTTTGAGACTTTTGATCCGGATACAGATTTCATTTTTAAAAAACCTTAACTCACAAATTAGAATTGAATTAATAGAAATCCAATCCAATCTGATCCGAACGGTGTACAGCCCTAAGAGCAAGTACACCAGTGCATAGCTAATTTACCTTGTGAATAGTTTACAATTTTAGTTTACCTATCAACTTTTTCTATCACAATTACACCAACACTATCTATTTTACTTACTATCTATTATAATATTGTTTTTTCTTCATTTTTTTTGTTTCTTTTTTTCTTCTTCCCCATTTCATTTCTGATTTTGCAGCCAGCAATACGTGCCCCATTTTTCAGCACTCCAACCAGTCCCCCACCTCTCTCTCTCTCTCTCAAATTCACCCAAAATTTAGAACCCAACAAATGTAATCCTCGGGGAGGAGTTATAGCAAGAAATTGAACCCTATATCTTTCAATTCAGATGAGAATTGGTGCAGAAAACTTATCCCATGAATAATCTCTGCAAACTGGAAGAAGAGAATTCCATGGAAGGGAGAGAGAGAGAGAGAGAGAGAGAGAGGAACTGGGTTTTGACATGATTTGTGATCCAGAACCTCGTTGCTCCGGCTAGGTTTCTACAGGAGAGAGAGAGAGAAAGAGGAGGGAAACAATAAAATAAGGAGTAGCTTGTGAATAGAGCTTCGGCAAATGAAGCGAACACCTGTAGCAAAAGGTATTCAACCTACCCCTTTACCGATTCTGCTGCATGAGAGTTTTCTCACCTTGGATTGGTAAAATGGCTAAGATTGGGTGTTTACCTAAGCTGATATACTTGTTCTAAGCATTATGGCAGTTTCTCAATGACAACCGCCGAGAATATCGGGCGCGAAATATACAAATCCCATCTCGGAATGTTCACATCCCAAAATCAGCTTAAATCCGTGACTTTTGCTTCCTCCGGATTGTCCGTACACGTTTTCTCTCCTCCCTCTGTCAGATCATTCAGTGCTCTTGGCGCACACTACGCGGCGGCGTCTCAAGTCTCTCCTCACACACATTGTTGTGGAATCCTGACACTTTGTCAAGGGCTTCATAAAAATGTGTGATTGACGAGAGGCGTGGGGAACCACGTGACGGTGCCGCAAGAGCATTGAATAATTTTTCCCTCCCTCTCTTTCTTTCGTTACAAAAATAAAAGTGCAAGTATGCTACACGTCACTTCCTTTAAAGAGTATGGTTTGTCACACCAAACCATCATTTGTCGAAAATCCTACCGCACTTATGTCAAGACCGAAGCTAAAAGTCCAATCATATTTGGATGATATTCAAAGTATGTCTAGCCCCAATAAAAGGGAACAGGGGTGTGCTGTGCATCGTTCGGACCATCGGTTTTGACAATCAATGGTCTAGATTTTTTTTTTAAAAATTTCGGGGAAGAGTTAAAATCTGGACTTAACTCTTCCCCGAAATTTTTTTTTTTTATAAATTTTAGATCATCCAAAATACTTTTGGACAGTTGAGATTGCACAACACTGTGCTAACCTGGGCTTTCTCGGTACACGTCATCACCTATCTACCCCCTCTCTCACTCCGTCACGGAATTCGTGCGTGGCAAACGGTAAATTCCGGTGAAAATCCCCCAAAGGAATTCGAGTGATAGAATCGTAAATATATGGGAATTAGAGTGCCCACAAAAAAGGGACTTGCACGTGACACAGCGTCGGTGGTGGTGGTGGGGTTTTGTGTTAGTGGAGAGAGAGAGAGAGAGAGGGAGAGAGCGGTTAGTTGCGGTTGAGACGGTGGTTAAAAAAAAGTGGAAATCTTTTTCAGCTACAGATATTTAACGGAACCATGGCCAAACACAAAATTTAGGTTGTACTTTACTTGGAATCTGATTATTTAAGGCCCTTTTGGTTCCTTTTGGGAATATTATTATTTCGTAATTTATTTTCTTATCTGTAAATTTCAAAATATATCTTCCCATATAGTACCTTATATGTAAACAGTAGTACTAGTAATTTTCTGGATCAATTGGCAAGAGAGTAATTTCTTTTTTTATTTACCGACACAAAAGAAAGTATTTTTTTTGCATTTTATAATTTCGGCGTGAATGACTTATTTTTGACTTGATGTATTTTGGAGTCAATATCATTGTGTATGCTACAAAATTGAACCCTCCACGATGCTATTTATGTCTCGACGTGTAGTAAAAAGCTATTCATTCCGAGCTGGTCATCACGTACGTCTCGAAGTGCAATAGAAAGCTCACATATGTTAATCAGATTATATATAGTTACCCACACGAACGAATAAAACCCGTTATCAAAAAATGGATGGTACACCTTGTATCCATTTCTCTCACTACAAAATTCAATTCGAAATAACTCATTTTTCTTTTCACGGTAAAAACACATTCATTCAAACAAGTCATACGGCTACGATGTAGTATTAAATTGACACAAATTTCCTTAATTGTGTCGACATTAAAAATATGGCAGACAAATACAGTACTAATTTTCGTGGACAAAGAAAAATTGGTGAACGAAAATCAGACAAGATTTTCACCGATATGATTCCTCTTCAAGTCGCAGTGGGGAAAAGGTTTTTGGGTAACGGAAAATTTAATCCAACCGCGGTCGGTCAAACCGAGCGTTTGTCTTGTTCGTACTTAACGGCCGTTACCGTTTAGCCTCAACAGCCTTGTACTCTCTCTCTTTTGTGCTTCTATAAAGAAAGAGTCCCGTCACGTTCAACCTCCTCGTCTCTGACTCTCTGCTCCGCTTTTATCTTTTGCTTCTCCTTCTCCTTCTTCTTTCTCTTTTCTCAGTTTCCACTACACAGTGGAGAGAGAAACTGAAAGACCCACAGAGAGAGAGAGAGAGAGAGAGAGAGAGAGAGAGAGGGCGTTTGTAATGGCAATGGCGGCCTCGAAGAAGTGGGTTTCTCTGTGTTCGTTTCTTCTCCTCATCCTGTTGCTCGTCGGAGTCGTCGCGATTGTGCAAAGGAACCAAACCTCTGCTTCAAGGTAATTTCCTCTCTCTCTCTCTCTCTCTCTCTCTCTCTGTGTGTGTGTGACTCTGTGTATGTGTGTGTAGAGTCGGTACTCTACGTTTTTCCAAATACCTTGCTCATTGTTTTTTTCAAACCAAGATCGAGCTTCCCTGTTCGTGTCAATTGTTGAATTATTAGGTACTGAGTTTGTATTTGCTCTGCATTAACTGTTTTTCTTCAAAATTCTCCAAAATAGCTGGCGCGAATTGCAGTTTTCCTCTGTTATTTCCCGCTAATTAGAAGGCACTATTCGCTAAAATGGTCCGCATTTTCATTTCTGAGCTTTTCCATTTCACCCTCAACTTGTTGATTCAGGTCAACCTCTGGTTCTCAACAGAAATCTAGAAAGAGAGAGAGAGAGAGAGGGAGGGGATTTTAGAGAGAGAAAGGGTTTGTGACTTTGTGTTGCTAAATTTTTATCGTTGCTGACAGGAACGAAGAAACAGTGGATTTACAGAGCTCCAACAACTCATCATCAATGGCGGCCACAAGGTTAGTTAGTAGGAGCCCAACACTGTTCACCGCATTGGGTTTATTGAAATCTCAGCCGTCAATTTCTCTGTAAAAAGAGTGTGCGCGACCGTTAGATGTGTTATTCCTACGTTTTCTCTGGCCAAACTTCTTCGAACAATCGTGGCCGTTGAGATCCCGAATCCCATTAGATCTGAATCGTTTATTCCGTTACGTTCGGTTTGGGGTTAATTCGGATTCGTTGGCTGAAACAACCAACCCCCATTGGTGCATTCGTTCCTCCGCCTCCTCTTCTTGAATTTCCGTAATTACCCTCGTAACAAACTTTTGGTTTCGTCAATGCTCGCAGTAGTAGAGATTCTGTAGGGGTAAATCCGTCATTTACCGTGCGAGTACGAATTGGAGGAAAATTCCCGCCGACGACGAGTCGTCTTGCCCTCCTCTCTCTCTCTCTCTCCAGAATTTTCTCTCTCTACAAAAAGCAGTTGGAAAGCTTCTCTCTCTGTGAGGAGTAAAATCTGCTCACACACTCTCTCTCTCTCTCCACGCTCCCACTACTGCAGTGTACTTCCGACTCGAGTCCTTCTGCACTGCTCACTGAAATGGTGAATAACTGTCGGGTATTTTAAGGCTAAGTTACTAAAATACCCCTAAACCATCATTAGTCGGTTTGGTGCAAAGAGAAGTATAAATAAATATAAGTGCACGAAGAAAAATTAATTTACGGGTCAGGTATAAATTACTATTAGACGTTTTTTGAGCCTAACATAAATAAATCTGAGCTACACATAATTTTTTTCCCTGTAGGCATTTTTCTGATTTTCCTGTTTACGAATTAAAAAAATATGGAGAAAAATCTGTATCTGGGTAATGGGGCATATTTTTTAATAAATAAGCCAAAAAGATTTTTTCTGTGCATTGTTTTTTTTTTTTTTTTTTGTTTACACGTAGATCTGCATATGTAATAGTCAAGAAAAGTGACATAATAATTGTAGATTGTCGGGCTAGGAAAAGAGGATGACGTAAACAGATTTTGAATGCCGTGATACGAAAGGATTGGGCTTACTAAACCTAGGTGAGCAGGTAGCTCTAGACAGAGTTCATTGGAAAAAATATGATTCATGTAGTCGACCACAATTTCCAGTTTGGTTATTGTTTTTATTTTATTGTTATTGTTATTGCACTCCTTATGCCGTACATGTGGAATTGCTCTGTTTTTAGCCGAAATGGGTACACTGTGGAATCAGCAGAAAGTAGTTGGTGATTGCCCAAAAAGTTGTTAAAATGTCAGTTTGTCAACGGTTCTGATTGACCATTTCTTTTTCACATTGATTTGTGGTGGAATTGATTCTTCCCGAATTGTCGATGATTTTGAGTTGTGGATTTAATTTGGGTTCTTGTTGTTTTAGGTTGGAAGAGTATGGATCTTTGAATGAGCATGCTGTGGACGACCCAGATGAAGTTGCTGCCATGGTTGAAATGTCTGCTCTCTCTCTCTCTCTCTCTCTCTCTCTCTCTCTCTCCAATTAACGTGTTCATTTGATTACAGTGACCCCCTTTACTCGAAAGCACATGGCATTCAATTTTGGATTGCATTTCCATTCCCTTTTTGTCCTCATCAACTTATTTTAATGAGATCTATCCATTACTCTATTATAAAATTTACAGATTAAGGAATAAAAAAAACCATGATCCTCATCTGCTACATTCTTGTGACTCCACCTTCTTGCTCAGTTGCTCCACCTGCCAATTGCAGTGATATCCTAATCCTAATGTTTAACATTTAAGTAAAGATTCTGTTTGCGTAGTTGTTTGATCAGTATTACGAAAATAGATGTCTAGAGACAAATGTGTCCAGAGCAGCTTAAATGCAAACAAATGCGAATGCCACACGATGCACGTGAGACTCACACACCGGATGAACGGGAGATCAATCTCATGTTTCCCAAGCATTTTTCTACTCTATTCTATGCTATGGTTAAAAAGTTGCTTATTCGTATATTTACTTGAGACAAATTACATTTACAGTATTAGCATAAAAAAGAACTACTCAAAATCTACACTGCACAGGTCTCAATGGATTTACATCAAAGCTTACATTTGGACTGTATTTGCATGTGGCCAATGTATCAAAAGCAACAACAGAGATGCCTAGTTAGTGTAAATTACAGGGGCCTTCTATTAGGTGTAGATTAGAATGCGGTGTTTTTTTTTTTCTTCCTGTTGCATGAATCCTAGATCTGTCAATTTGTTACAGCCTCACCCATGTGTGGCCAAAGGAAGCAAAAAGTAGTACCTTCTTGCTTTGTACCCTCATGAAATGACAAAAGATACACATTCTGCTGTGTAACTGTAACCCCACAGTGATCTTGTTTGAAAAATGAAAGAGCTAGATGTTGGGAGGACAGATGGTGGGTGAGAATAATTACATCCACCGACAGATCTTGGCAAACTAGTAGCTGTATTTCTGCATAACATCTTATCGTAGTGAATGAAATAGAAATGAATAAATAAATGAAACAGGAAGAAATAAATGAAATAAGGACGTATATGAGAGTGATGTGGTCGGGGTGTTGCCGAGTGATGTGTCCGTAGCATCACTTAAACTTTTAGTTGATGTATGCGAGGAGAATGACCTATCTCAAAATCCGTGTTTTTGTGAGCTTTAGCTCGTTTAGTCTGTTTAGCCCGTTTAGGAAAACTTCGGTGTTTTCCTGAATTCTTCTGTTATTGTCATTGGTATTTGTTGATGGGTGTTGTTTGGGGTTTGGGGCTTTGGATTAGAGCTATCTGTGTGTCCTCACATGTAGTGTGTCCTATGTGTGCTTTTATTAATTATGAAATTAAACTCTGTGAACACATTCCTTGTGACTTAACAGGAGCATCCAGAACAGCACTGAGAGGAGGAAATTAGGCTACTTCTCGTGTGGTACCGGAAACCCTATTGACGATTGCTGGCGGTGCGACTCGAACTGGCACCGCAATCGCAAGCGCTTGGCGGACTGTGGCATCGGCTTTGGGCGCAACGCCATTGGAGGCCGCGACGGTCGCTTTTACGTCGTCACAGACCCCTCTGACAATGACCCCGTCAACCCCCGCCCCGGGACACTTCGCCATGCTGTCATCCAAGACAAACCCCTCTGGATCGTGTTCAAGCGCGACATGGTCATACAACTGAAACAAGAACTGATCATGAACAGTTTTAAAACAATTGATGGGCGTGGGGCTAATGTTCACATAGCAAATGGTGCTTGCATTACTATTCAGTATGTGACCAACGTGATTATTCACGGGCTGCATATACATGACTGTAAACCCACTGGGAATGCTATGGTGAGGAGCTCACCTAGTCATTTTGGGTGGAGGACAATGGCTGATGGTGATGCTGTTTCGATTTTTGGGTCGAGTCATATTTGGGTTGACCATAATTCTCTGTCTAATTGTGCTGATGGGCTTGTTGATGCTGTTATGGGTTCGACCGCGATTACTATTTCTAATAACCACTTTACTCACCACAATGAGGTTTGTTCAATGCAAATTTTGCAATTTGAACTCTGGTTTAATTTGGTTGTTTGGTTATGGGGAGAGTGATTTTCTTTGATTTGTGTGTGATGAAAAATTAGGTGATGCTGTTGGGGCACAGTGATTCCTATGTTAGAGACAAACAGATGCAAGTCACTATTGCGTACAACCATTTTGGTCAGGGACTTATCCAGAGAATGCCGAGGTATATATATACAGCTTGTCCTTTCATATGAGCTGGGTTTTCTTGTTTTGTCCTTTAAAAATGCAAAAGATTGTTCCTTAGTGTAGTCTGGGTCCATAAATTGAGACTCCGTCCCTTATAGCCTAGTCTATATCTGCACCAGACGTGACTTTGTACCGACACCTTTCTCTGTGTAGACGGCTAAGTGACTCATAACCTTAACATATTTCTTGGAATAATGGAATATCTTTTCCAAATATGCGAGATGAGAATTTTTCCCACAGCTTTATGTAAGCAGTAGCACAATCAGAAACTGAATTTTTTTTTTTTCTGTTTTTTCCACAAGTTTTACTGAATACAAATAACAATTTGGTTTCGATATGATCTGGGGCTGTGTTTGATTAATGAAAGTGAGGATCTCTGGTGAGAAATGAGAAGGTGAAGAACAGGATAATATTGGTCTGTATTTCAGCATTGTTTCTGATATGAAACTGGTTTGTGAAAAATTGCAGATGCAGGCATGGGTATTTCCATGTGGTGAACAATGACTACACTCACTGGGAGATGTATGCAATTGGTGGAAGTGCTAACCCCACCATCAACAGCCAGGCCAACAGATACCTTGCTCCCTCCAATCCATTTGCAAAAGAGGTGAACTTCTATTTTCCCCTTATGGAAAAAGTGTGGAGATTTGGTGAATAAACATGGGAAATTCGTAGGGTCTCTCGTAATGGAATTGTTCTCTGGATTTATGCCGATTGTATTTCATTTTTCCCCACAAAAAGTAGTGAATGTTCTGAATGTTGATGAGGCTTGTTTTGGTGCAGGTTACGAAGAGAGTGGAAACTGCAGCAAGTCAATGGAAGGGTTGGAATTGGAGGTCAGAGGGTGACCTTTTGCTCAATGGTGCCTATTTCACCCCATCCGGGGCCGGAGCCTCGGCTAACTATGCCAGAGCTTCCAGCCTAGGGGCCAAGTCTTCTTCAATGGTTGGCTCCATCACCTCCGGTGCAGGTGTTCTCGGCTGCCGCAGAGGCCATCAGTGCTAACACCAATCTCACTCAGTCAACTTATATATGGAGAAGAATTGGTCTTTCTATTTTTCTTTTCTTCGGTTAGGTTTCCGGTTTTTACTACATATTCCACCATTGTTTCTCCATTTTTCGATATGATTTTCGATATGGCTTTGTCATTCTACATTGTCCTGCTACCGTTGCGCAACCTCGGCCCGCTTCAATTGAAAACGAAAACAGAACAATCGCGATTTTAGGAGCGGGTTCGCAAGCGTTGTTCAATTTTCTTTTTCTTACCTTGTTTTGTCAATCTCAACCTCCTCCTAACCACCATTTGGGCTATCAACTATCAGTCTTTACTGCAATTTGTGAGTTTTTCTTTCTTTTTTTGGGATTTGTTTCTTTAGCTTTCTTTTGGATACAAGATATCTTACAGTGTGAATGTCAAAACTCTTGAGGCTTGATTTATGGAAAAGTTTGGTGATAGATGATGATGCATAGCACTTAACTTCTTTACCTTTTCCCCACTCCCCACACTCTTTTTGGCTTTGTCATTGTCAATGGAAGCAATCCTATCAATGCCTTTTGGCTGTTGATTGTGTCTTCCCCTTGTGTACCTGTTTTATGGTGCATTCTTTGTTCACTTTTTGGGTGGTAATAATTTTCTCATGTGCACCAACCAGAATTTTGAGAAATCACAGCTGTTAGGTTTGTCCCTGGGCCTACCAAAATGATGTGTTGGTTAGTGAGAAATGGCTGGAAAATTTCGGGAGTTAGGTTATTAATTGTATCTTAAACTTTCCATAAATAGTCCAAGTCCATAATGATGAGTGAGATCAGGTATTAGCATAGGATGCTGATTTTTCACAGTTGACTCCATTCAGGGTTGGTAGGAGCTAAAAGTCACATAATTCGTCTACGGGTTCGTGAGCATGAGCTGGGAAATGTCTTTGAAAAATACCCCAAACTAGTAAAATCTGTGAAAATGAGAATTGAGAGTACAAGTGCAATGCGAGAATTGAGAGCAAAAATACAGGGTATTTGATAGATTATGCGACCAAGGATAAAAGGGGGCACACCATGTGCATACCAATTCAGCCTATTAAACTAGGATTGTACGGTCTCCCTTTTTCTAGAGAAAAGCAAAAGTTTTCAAGGGTTTGGATGATTTAGATGTGGCAATCTCAATTCATATTTTTTAACCCGTTTAAATTCATCCATTTATAACTCAATTCAATCCATCCATATTGTATAATGGGTTGATATGGATTGAACCCATATTAATTCATTTATACATGGGTTTAGATAAGTTAAAAATGGGTTAGAATTAAAAGATCCAACTGCTGCTTGTACGTTTATCCCAAACTCCTGCTGCCAAAGACAAATAGGAGTATTTTTTACGCTTGTGTGATCACTCTCTCAGTTAACCGATCGTGATTGACCTTTCTGCTATTATGGTGGAAATTTTCTTCTTTAAAAAACTAAGAGTAATGAATTGCTGCTTAAATTGAACGATCGTGCTAATCCTTTGCGTTTGGTTTTCGGTTTTTTTTTTTTAACAAGAAAGAAATATATCATATATAAATATAAAAAGGACACCATCGGTCCAAAGTAAAAAAAACAACAAAACAAAATACAAAAGAGCCACCTAGAACCAAAATGCGGGAGCCGGATCCATCGAGAAGCTGCGCCAGGAAATGACTTGAAAATTTCAATTTTTTGGGAATATGGAGTCCACACCTTTACTAGCCAAACCTTTACAAACCACGCAACCGTAAACATTCTTCTCCCTCCCCAAGGGGCAAGACAAAAAAATATTCGTATTTGTTAATTATGCGTCAAACTCTTGTAACTTTTCTATTCTTCTTGTTGAGAGGAATAGAAAAGGTAAAAAATTATGATCAAAACTCATTTTTTGAATAAAGACAAAATTAAGTTAAAATTTCTGTCTTTTTGGCTTATTTTCGTTTTTATTTTAAAAAATTAAGTTTTAATCATAATTTTTTACTTTTATGATTCCTCTTATTGAGACAAATCAAAAGGAAAGGGAAGGAGGGATAAAATACATTTTCCAACTTGAACTGGAGTAAATAAGCAGGAAGAAAGGGAAAAAAAAAAAAGGGGGAGGGAAAATGGGTCGGGTCGGGCAGGTTTGAGTTTGGCTTGACCCATATCCGGCCCGATCCATTTCAACCCGTTTACCATTTGCTTCATAATCGACCCGTCCATAATCGACCCGCGACTCATTTTAACCCGCCCATACCCGCTCATTTGCCACGATCGTAATCTACTAGGTAATCTTACTCAAAAGTTATGTAATAATACACTCTTCTTATCAATGAAAGTGCAAAACTTCATCTAAACCATTGATTGCAGTAAATAAACGGCCCCGATTAGAACTGTCTCCTCCAGTCTAAAACATAGACTGAATTCATTGTTTTGGATATTTTTTCTTTATTCGAAAAAAAATTAGTTTGGTTAATAAATTTCACTTTTTAAATTTTTTTTTGTTAAACGAGACGAATCAATAATTCACAACAAATTAACGTATAACTAACATATGTAGAAAAAAATCCAATAAATAAAAAAATAATCCGACTTAAGCGAAAACATATCCCCGTAACGTTTCGCACCGCAGTAAGCTTTAAATGATTTCACAGGCAATCGACCAAAATATGGGTCCACAGTTACAATAAATGTTTTTTTTTTTGGGTCATGAATATTGAATAACAACAATAAATGTTGAGAATCAATAAATAGGGTTAGAAATCTTCTGACATCTCTCCACTTGGGCCTTTATTGGGCCTGACCCTTCGGTGCAGTTTGGCATCTCTCGTAACCTTAAATACTAGTACTTCGTCGATCGGTTCTTGGACCACACCAATCACAATTCTCTCACTCTGCCTTGGAGAGAGAGAGAGAGAGATGTGAATTTTCACCCTCCTTTTTTTTTTTTTTTAAATTTGAAAGTCAAATTTCCCCCTTCTCTTTGATTAATTGAATTAGTGGAAGTGTGTTAAAATCAAAACAAACAGGGTGGAGCCAGGATTTCATTTTAGAAGGGGCTAGATCTCGTAAGAGAAAAACCTTTAACTTGCAATTAGCTGCAAAATGCAATAATTTTTGATTGTTATCCAAGT
This sequence comes from Rhododendron vialii, assembly GCF_030253575.1. Taxonomy (NCBI): domain Eukaryota; kingdom Viridiplantae; phylum Streptophyta; class Magnoliopsida; order Ericales; family Ericaceae; genus Rhododendron; species Rhododendron vialii. The sequence goes on along the minus strand of NC_080558.1, from coordinate 6,580,014 downwards.
TAAAATCAAGATGAATATTGCGTATTTGAAATCTTTTTTTTTAATCCGAAATTCATTCATAGGTAAAAGCCATACGGCTCCACACGATTACAATCTAATACAGAGATAAAGAATAAACAATAGTCATAAAGAGCAAAACTAATGCCTAAGCCCTAAATGCGAGCACAAAGCACCCAACACGTTACTGCCGAAACAGACTAACCAGAGGGCAGCGTAGATGAGGATAGGTAACCCAACAATTAGTCGCCTCAGAAAGACATTCCTGTCAGAAGCTTCAACATGTGTATTTGAAATCTTAATAAGAACTTTATAAGGGGAGAGAGTACAAATCAAATGAAAGTATAAAGGATACACTTTTTCTTTCTCGAATTTTTGGTGGCACGAACGAGTCTCAAATAAATAAAATTGAATTTTGGTTTATAAAACAGATGGCCTAATTATGTCACTAGTTTTTTAAGTTAAACTATCCATGACCGTATCTATAAGATGAATGATTCAGATTACTACAACGATTACTCGGTAAGGCTGTACAGTGAGTGGCGGAAATCTTGGAAATAATTTAATCTGAAAAATTAAAGGTATGCAAAAAGGGGTACGTATAGAAGTACAATTGTGGAGGTCACGTTATTTTTGTGGGGCAATCTTCAGGGTCGATCTCCATTTATTGTTTGGCCAGATTTAAATTCCTCATTCCTGAGACATGGTACAAATATTTTTCTGCAATTGTACGTCCCATATTCAAAGGGGTTCGTAAATTAAATTGCAGTCCCTGCCCATTTGTATGACTGTACGATATTCACTCTTTTCAGAACACAGAACAATTAACATAGGAGTATAATGTGATGTAGAATGTTACGTATTAAATGGAGAAAGCTATGGTACAAGTCCGTAAAGAGTTTTATCTCGAATTTAAATGTGCCATCGCAAGTGAACGGTGAGATTGATTTCATGAAATTACAGTCAAGAGCTGAGTAGGGCGGCAAACGAGCCGAGCCGTGTTTTGTCGAGCTTGAAACGAGCCAAAAACTTGAGCTTCCGCTCGGCTTGTTAGTCATTTATTAAACGAGCATTTTTAATCGAAACGAGTCTCTCTTAAAGAGCCGAGCCCTACTCGGCTCGTTTCGAAAATTGAATCTCAATTAAGCTGAGCTCGTTTACTAAAAACAAGCCGAGCCGAGCTCACGAACTGCTTGGTTGATTTGCAGCCCACCCAAGTAAGCTAGCACCAAGTGCCACCAACACTCTAAGTTACCAAAAAAGAAACAGGGATGCCTCTTAAAATTTTCAGGATTATCTCAACGGATAAAAAAACATACAAACACACAACTCAAACGTCGTTATTTTGTTACATTAGAGAAAACTTTCAACGCAACGGTTATTTGTATTTGTACTGCCCTCCACTCATGAGATGGGACTCATACGTACATACATAGGGTCTACATCATGTGAAAGAACGTTATAAATATATAACCGTTGCATTGAAAACTTTTTTCCCCTTCCATGACCACTTGGTCTAACCCGCTCTATTTTTGATCCCTCTAGCTTTCCATTAGCGTTATAAACGGTTAGGTGTATGCTCCATCTTAAAATTTCAAATTCAATTTTCCTTGCCAACAATTTTTGGGGCCACTTCACCTCATGCGTAAGCATGTGAAATGACTATGGGAGGGGCTGCAGGGATTAGTTCGAGGTGCACGCAAGCTGACCCGAGACACTCTACATAATATTATAATTTTAAAAAAAAACTTACCATATTCACGACTACCCCTAGTTTCCAACCGAATCTTCCAAACTTTTATTTTGCCAATTACTTATCTGTATGACTGTATCCACATGTCTCACCAAAATAAAGCCAAGCCATCACGGTTTTTTTTGCATGGAATATCCATCCTTTTTGCATGGCCTGAAAATACACATATATTACATTCGTAGTAATTAATATTAGGCAAATTTCACTCAGACCCCCTGAGGTATCTGATAATGACAGAAAATACCCCTCAATTTTCAAAAATGACAGAAACCTCCCCTATTTCACAGTTTGGGTTTCATTCCGTTAGTTCCGTTAGTGAAATGGACGGAAAACTTACGAAAAATGAAATTTTCAATTTTATTTAGTTCTACAGCTATCTTAGGGCTCTTATTGAACGTCCTAGAGCAAAAAATTAATTATGACCCTTTTGGATAAAATGATCAGAAAAATAAGATTTTCGCACCGATTCAAACGGATTAAAAATTGGAGCACTTAAGTATCTTCCCTTCATTTGGTTCTATGGCTCTCTCAGGGCTCTCATTGAAAGTTTTGGGGCCAAAAATTAACTATGACCATTTAGGATAAAATGATAAAAAAATAAAAATCTTTGCACCGATTCAAACGAATTAAAAATTGGAGCACTTAAGTATCTCCTCTTCGTTTAGTTCTACGGCTATTTTAAGGCTCTCATTGAAAATTTTAGAACTAAAAATTAATTATTGCACTTTAGGATAAAATAATCAGAAAAATAAGATTTTCGCACCGATTCAAATGGATTGAAAATTGAAGCACTTTAAGTATTTGCTCTTCATTGAAAGCCCTAAAATCAAATAAACAGCAAAATTTTAAATGCTCCAAATTTTAATTCGTTTGAATCGGTACAAAGATTTTATTTTTTTTAATTATTTTATCCTAAATGGTCATAATTAATTTTTGGTTCTAGGACTTTCAATGAGAGCCCTAAGATAGCTGTAGAACTAAATAAAATTGAAGATTTCATTTTCTGTACATTTTCGTACATTTTCCGTCCACTTTACTAGCGGAACTAACGGAATGAAACCCAAACTGTGAAATAAGGGAGGTTTCTGTCATTTTTGAAAATTGAAGGGTACTTTCTGTCATTGTCAGATACCTCAGGGGTCTGAGTGAAATTTGCCCTTAATAATACGACTCTTTATTCCACCTAACTCTGACCCACAATCAAAACCCAATGGTTTTCCCAATGCCCTAAATAGCTTCCCAGCTAGCTAGCTATCACTTAGGTCAACGCCACAATATTAATTTACTCTCCCTTTAATAACCACAACTGTAAACCACCCTCTCCTCTGGCCCCCTCTCTCTATAAATACCACACCACTTCCCAACCCCAGATCATTCTGAGTTCTTATCAGAGAGAGAGAGAGAGTGAGAGAGAGATGGCAAAGTGGAATGCTGTGTTTGTGGTGGCAGTAGCAGTGGTACTTGTGAATGCCACGGCTAGGGAGATTCCAAGCCCAAAGGCATCACCTGGTCATGAAAATCCCAACCAAACCAACCTGGTCCATGTCCCTGACAATGCTATCCCACCAAACAATAGTGATGCCAAGAACGCCACCACCGTCAAGGACAAGAAGTGCCTGATCGGCTTCGCCGGCGTCGGCGGCATTGCCGGGGTTGGCGGAGTCATTCCCGTCATTCCCCTCGGCGCCGGCATCGGCGGGGTCGGCGGTGGCGTGGGTGGGGTCGGCGGTGTCGGTGGACTTGGCGGGGTCGGCGGGCTGGGAGGAGTAGGTGGGTTGGGTGGCGCAGCCGGTGGCGTTGGTGGAACCATACCTTAATTAGGGTTTTATTTTTTGTCTGGCTTTTGAACCCATGCATCATTGCATGAGTAGGGTTTTTTCAAGTTTCACTTCCAATGGGTTTTTATTATGCTATTTCTTGGCTAGTCTGTTTTTATTTTATTTTATTTTATTTTATGTTAACTATGCTATGCTTTTGGGGTCATTGTCTGTCTCTCCCTTTGGATTTGAATGAAGCAACTTTTGTTTGAAGCTCTTTTTTGATTTGTGTTTCTTGTCCTCAATACTACTTGCCTAGCTAGCTAATGCATGCATGCATGCATGTGTTAGATCGTAGCTGATGAGTACTTATTAATTATATAGTGGCGGAGGATATGAATTTTACAAATTAATGGCCCAAATACTACAAAATGATGATGAAAAAGAATAATTTTCAAGAGGTTAAATTAAAGTTATCATCGCATGATTTTGGACAACACAAAAATTAAAACAAATAACTAGCAGAGGAGCAAGCTGATTTCTAGCTCAGAGTCTCTCAAAACTTTTGATTCCTCGGCATGTTTTTTTTATTTTTATTTTTGGATACATGCAAGAAACCTTGGAGGTAGGGGATGGAATCCCGCAATGAGAATTGAACACAACTAATTTATTTATTTATTTATTTTTTGGGGTAAAGAGAAGCATTAGCACTTGGCCAACTCCTTGGGCTTCATGCGTGTGACATTAATGAGGAGTTTTTACTCATTAGAGGACAACTTGTCTGCCGATCCCTTCGGGTATGGTCGTGTGCAAATCGATGAGATTTAGCTAGGTTTGTGAGTTGTTGCAGATGAAGGTAATTTGCTGACTAAATTCAAAATTCTAAAATGCATGGGTGCACAAAGAAACTAGGATCGGAGAGAACTACTATTTCGTGTTCAAATAAGAATCACTCGTAAGAACGGAGAGTTGAGACGTACATGACAGAGGGATATATAAATTGGATGTTGCCCAATGATAGAGAGAGATATAAATTCGATGTTGGGCAACATCGAATTTCTATCTGTCTCTATATGGGAAGCGGACTCGGGGATGGTGCTGCCCTGCAATACCATGCCGTTCTGGCGCAGTGAAGGGATCCCCTTTTTGCATTTCTTTTTTTTGTGTGTGTGTTCTTTATCGGTCGAGATGCGCTCGGCACCCCTGCCGAGCACCCCTGCTTGGCAGGGTCTCCCGGTCCGGAAACGGACCCGGGGATCCTGCCGAGCGGCACCCCTGCTGAGCGGCCAATCCGGCCGTTTATGTCAAAATCGACGGCCTAGATCGAAACATCTTTTCCTTTTCCTTTTCTTTTTTTTTTAAATTCATTCGGTATCTTTGCATCCGCACCGTCCAAAACACTTTTGGACGGTCGAGATGCGCTCGGCACCCCTGCCGAGCACCCCTGCTTGGCAGGGTCTCCCGGTCCGGAAACATGTCCACTTTAAGATTACAAAAAAATTGAATCTTTTTAATGATTACCATGTTCCTCTTAAGGATCACATAGATTGTGGAGAGCTCATAAGTTTTTCTAGTACTCCTAACATCTAAGTGCACCCCTTGATGCCGTTGGACCAAAGCTCTATTGGCCTTCAAAGTCATTAATTCTACTTAATTAGTACTTACCATGCAAGCAAATGGGATAATGCATATATAGCATCAATATAATTAAAGAAAACAATCCGAATTGAACATATTTTCTTGTCATTCCATGGAAAGATGTATGGAATTAAATTTCTTAACAAATACCACAGTTCTCTCTAGATTACATAGGATTAAATAGGTGCATACAGCTTGCCTGTATAAATTACACAAAACATGATATCACATTTTCATCCACAAGCAACATCAACAAACAAGAGCATCCAAAAGCACAAAACCATGATCATTTTTCTCAAAAACTACCTGTTGATGCTTGCCCTAATTCTAATGGCCATGCACCAATCGCCGGTGGAGTCGTTAGTCCTGGCCGACGGCCCCGTCATCATAACCAACAAAATCCCCGGACCCCTGACGATCCACTGTGTGTCTTCCGCCGGCAGTGACCTCGGCATACAGACCAGGCAGTTTGACGGGAAGTTCTCATGGAACGTTAAATTAGTCGCCGGTAAAGGGTCCGATGTTTACAGGTGCGATCTGGCCTCTGGAGGTTTGCGCGGTAGTTTTAGTCTTTTTGATGGCAGGAGAGACTTTGCTCCAGATAGGTGCGGCCTTAAGGATTTTTTGTGCCTTTGGGAAGTGAGACCGGATGGAATATATTTGTACCATTCGATTGGCGATAGGCATTATTTTGACTTGCAGTATTCTTGGCCGCGATAATTGTTGTAAACTGTGAATTAAAGTTATGCAAAAGCATTATTTGGTATCATTATCAGATAAATAAATCACAAATTTGGAGGGTATAATTGTCTCTGCATTAATCCTTTTTTTTTTTTTTTGACGAGTTTTCGGTGGTTCCAAAATCTAATGCAGACTCGCCATGCCGATCATCATATACGAGATTGGACCTCTTTCTCACAGATTTGATGAAACAGCCCAGCCCAAGAAAGGAAGGTTATATAGTACGGGATGCATTCCATTTGTATGAATCGCGAACGTACCACGCACGACCGAATCTCAGTGCACTCATTTTTAGTGTATTGAGACGGAATTGGTAGCGTTACGAATCTCTATTGCCATTCGTTCTAGTTATTGTTGTTGTTATTGGTAGGGTACGTTCTAATTTCGGTGTGTCGCATACCATTTCAAGATTATCGATGTAAATTAAGTAATGTATGCTACTCGAATCGTATGTAATTTATCACACACAGACAAAAATTAAACTTCTAAGGCAATACAAAATAACAAATTATTAGAGTCAATTACTTTTTCGACCTTAGTTTGAAACTTTAATGATATTCAAACATGATGTTCAAGCTTCGTTTTTGTTTTATGTAAAAACCGTTCTTAAACGAGGCTTTAACGAGCAAACATGAGTTCAAACTTGAGCAGGTTAGCTTGTTTGGCAACCCTAGTCGCTCCATGCGCATTTAGAAGCTCTCGGAGCTTGCACTAATGTCCCTTTGGCCTAACTTTTTTCTGACTTTTGACACGGTCTTAATTTACAGTTGATTTCTCATATATTAGATTCCGATTAAATGTTTATATTACATCTTCGTCTCAATGAAAGGAATAAAAAAAGTATAAAAATATAGACCAAAGACGAAAAAATTCAGTACAAGACGACAATAAAGACCGAAAAAGACGGTTTTAACCCGACGGGAAAGAATGATCATTTGGCACGATCGGATTAGATGTTATACGAAATTCTTGCAGTGTGACTAATAATGGTTTTCTTTTCCAAAAATGGGAAATTAAGGATGGACCGAAGATGGCTGGACAGGGGTGGCCACCCAACCCAAATTCGAAAAATCAATTCTTTTTTTTTATTTGCAATTTTTTTTTTAGATGTCTCAAAAAGACTACAAAGATTTAACGGATCATGGGCACACTTGCAAACACCACCTGAGAACCAAACCCAAAGGAAGATAAGAAGCCAACCAAAACACCACAATGAAAAATAAAACCGAAATATCCGTTGAAACAACCCGAACAACCTAAAACCAAAAGAGATGAACCGAAACTCAAGAGAGAGCAAACCGAAAGTACAAAGCCGAAACAAAAAATCAATTCTTGTTTCACCGTCAAAACAGATAAAATCATATCTTATCTTCCTAATGTAGAAAGAAGCCAACGTATCCCTTCAAATCATTAATGCACTTACCATTATCCAAGCAAATGGTACTCCGTAAAATTTAGGACAGAACATGATTACTAAAAGTGAGAAACTTATTCACGGAGGCTTTGTGAACAGGTTGTTCATGGAGCGGCGCAATTACAGCTGTCCATTCGCGACTCAATGGTTGAGATTGTTTTTAATTTTGACCGGTCACATTTGGTTTTCAATCCGGACCATCCAAAAACACTTAAGACGTGTGCAAGTTCTTTTTTAATCGGAAAAAGTGACAATTTATTAGGAATAGAAAAAAGAATTCCAACCAAAAGTTGAAAAATGCAGCCGAAGGGACAAAACCCACAACAATACTTGAAGGCCTAAAGTGCCCAGATACAAACAAAAACATCTCATACAACCAAAAGGTCTAAAAAAACCCAAATCTAACAATAAAGACCAGCCTATAGAAAACCCAAAACTTAGCCCTGCACAATTGGGCTCTGTAAATCTTTATTTACGGAAAGCTCCGTAAAGAAGTTTTTCTGTTACTAAAATCACAATGAAACTTTTTTATTTTTTTATTTTTAGCATAGATGGAAAGATGTAATATAGTCGAAATCTTTTGTGATTACCATATCCCTCTCTTGATTACTACATATAGATCAGCAGGCTTGTCTATATAAAACTAAAACTAGATAAGAATGTCAAGAATTAACCCAATAGAAAAGGAGGGGAAAAAAAAATATGAGTCACCCCAAAAGCTACCTATTGATGCTTGCCCTGACCATAATGGCGATGCTTCTGTCGCCGGTGGAGTCATTAACCCTAGCTTCTGGCTCCGTCATCGTTGTCAACGTTCCCCCCACCTATCTAACTATCCATTGTTGGTCCAACGCAGGCAACGACCTCGGCACACAAACCGTCCCTGATCGGTTCACATGGAATGCAAGTATAGTCGCGGGTAGAAAAAATGAAGTCTACACTTGCGATCTGGGCGAGGGAGGATTGCATGGGCGTTTTAGTCTTTTCGACGAAGCAAGAGACTGGAATAAGGATAGGTGTGGTTTCCCGAATTTTAGGTGCTACTGGGAGGTGAGAACAGATGGGATATATCAGTTTTTCTTGAAAAGCCAGAGTTTTGAGTTGCAGTATCGTTGGTGATAACTGTTTTATACTTCGGCATTGAAAATTCGGCATTTTTTTTTTCCAGTGAAAGCGGTGCAAGAAATATATTAATAACAACTATATTACGAGCCATTGTGCCATGGTTTTGTCTATTTGTTTGGGAGCATTGTTATTTGGTTTCATAAGTAAATGAATACACAAGTTATTCAAGGGTATAACTGTCCCAATAAATCAGTTGTTCTTTTCGTCTTGATCGACGACTTGTTGGAATTCACACGCATAGGGACGTGACTCTGATAACATATTCAACAAGGAGTCGCAATTCCAAACTAAGTAGGAATATATGAGGAAAAAGATAAAAAAAAATAAGTAAAGAATATGATCTCTTCCCCCGCTATGGAAATTCTAGATTCGTAGCTCGCAGTCCATACCAAAAAGGAAATGTTTTACTGAATTAATATTCCAATTAATCGGATTCCTATTCTCTTACTAAAAATTATGGGCCTCCGAACTGAGCTTACTGATAATGGGATCTAGAAGCACGATTTAACATGACTGGGAATAATGATCTTCTGGGGTTAGACTGGTTAGTAATTAGTAATATTTTTGGATCCGGCTCCTCTCCGGTTGGACCGGAGGAGACAGTCCTAATCATAACTGTCCATCGGTAGATTCAATAGTTCGGATCTTCTCGTAAACTCTTACCGGTAAGAATTAATTAACTCTTATTGGTCAAAAATTTTTTTTTTTGCTCGGCAAACGAAGATTTTTATTAAACTCGAAGGGGTACATTGAGAAAAGGAGAGAACACAAGGTGCCTCTCAAAGAAACACAACGAAAAAACAAGCAAACACCATAACATCCAACCAAGGGTTGGAGATAACACCTCAATCAGAAAGTTAAAATTTCAATTTCCAAATCCCATCCAAATACCCCTTAAAGTCCTCCACTGAGTAAATCTTAATGTCACGTTTGGTCCTCATCCACATGACTACCCTTGTTTTAACAAGATCGGCCACATCCCAAACCAGCGTAGAAGCATTGTTGAAGATATAATCATTCCGCACTAGCAATAACGACCAAAGTGTTGCATAGAAACAAGATTCCCAAATTTCTTTTTCAAAGTTTCGAAACCGATTCCCAAACCACCAATTAGCCAAAGCCTCTACCGATGAAGGGCATACCCATCTTTAAAATACATTTTAAAATACATCTTTTCCTACATCGAAACCATTGATTGCAGCAAATGAACGGTCATTATTAAGACTGTCTCCTCCAATTTAAAACATAGACGGGAGATGATCCGAATCCTTAGATTTGACACAAATTCCTTGAAATGAAGGTTTTATGGATTTTTTTCCTAAACGTGGGAGTGGTGGTCCCCTCTGATATAGGCAAGGATGAACCGATTATTTTTTGGCTTCCTAATAGGAAGTTGTTGGGAAAAATTACAATGCAATCGGCAAATCCATAGAACAATTTTATTATGTACAAATAGAAAGATACAAATTATATGTACGAACCGTATATATACTGTAAATGAAATGATGATACAAAATCGATACAGAAATGCAAACCAAAATTTGTGTCATACACTCCTTAAAACAGAATCAAGCCTACCGAAGAGTGTTGAGGTTGAACCGACGTCTTTCTCCCAAGACTTATCCGGTCACTACCCATAGAACATCACCATGAGTAGTCTTGGCGAACTGACCTTATGTCTGCCTCGTTCTCACACAAAGAACGAAACTCGGAACTTTGGCGTATGAAATATGAAATTGGTTCATAACATAGATATGAAATTGCCAACAAGGCCGGCCTAAGGGTTTTTATTGCCCAATGCCTAATAAAAAAAAGTGTGCCATTAAAGAATTAATACTTCACAATTTTTACAGCAATAATCACAATAAGATAAAGTTAAACTAATACAAAGTTTTACTAATCATAACACACGAACACAAACCCAAGTAGTAAAAATATTTTATTCTATTCGGCTAACTCATTACCTCCAATTGGACATTTTTTTCTATTAGGCTTAAAAAAAGTTCTACTCAAACCCAAGTATAGTAGTTAAAAAAATAAAAAAAATGTGCCCCTAAAATTTGAAATTTTTGGAATGCCAAGGCCCAGACCTCTTGGGCCTTGTGCCTAGGCCGGCCCTAATTGCCAACTTATATAGCATTGAGGGTGACCCTTGAGCTGAACTCCAGAAATCAATTCTTGAAACCTTCAGAATGAATAGGGTAATTAAATCCACGTAAATGCCGGAAAGAATTCTATACCATAAATCTCACATCATGGGGTATTAATCAATCATAACCGCTGGACTTTAGAGTTGCCTCGTCCAGATTCGATGAATCAAAATGGGTTTGTTCGGTTGCCTTGAAAGACCCTCAGAATTTCCCAAATTCGTTCACAATTTTTTTTAACAAAAGCAATACCAATCCTTCAAATCCTTAGTTCTACTTACCATGCGAGTTAAAGGGATAATTCATTGCATAAATAAAATAAAGCAACCCAAACGGGAAAAAAAAAAAAAATCTTTTGCATACATGGAAAGATGTAAAGTGACTCTATTTTTGCAATTTCCATCTTCATTTCTCCCTAACTAATTATGTGAGTATATAGTCCTTGCCCATGTAAACAAAGGGAAAACATCAGCATAGTGATAATCTTTTCTTTTATCACCAAGAAGCAAGAGTTCCGCCAAAAAAAAAAAAAAACATGAGTCATCCCGAACGCTACGTACTAATACTTGCCCTAGTTCTAATGGCCATGCATGAGTCCCCGGTGGAGTCGACAATCACAGCTCAAGGCACCATCTCCATCATCAGCAGCATCCCCGATGCTTTTCTTACCATCCATTGTCGATCGTCCAGCGGCAAAGACCTTGGCACAAAATCCATACCCTTTAACGGCAAGTTCACATGGAATGTAAGCGTAGGCGGTCAAAATGAAGTTTATGACTGCGGTTTGGTAGTCGAAGGTCTCCACGGGCATTTTAGTCTTTTTGACGCAGGAAGAGATTGGTCTAGAGATAGGTGTGGTATTGAGAACTTTGCGTGTCTTTGGAGGGTGAGAAGAAAGGGGATTTATTTGTTCGTGATCAAAAGCCAGGATTTTGTATTGCAGTATTCTTGGTAGTGAGAATTCTTGAATACCATGCGTAGGGAAAGATTGCGTTCGGAACTCTCACCGGGTGAAGTGGGCTTTGACCCTCACCGGGTGAATTTTGAAGTGCCCATTTACTGTCCGACCAACTGGACTAAGAGGCAACTTTTGTTTCGCGAGTCGAAGAATAAGTAATCAAACGTGAATGGCATAAGTTTTCTCCGCATCAATCAGTTTTGTTTATTGTGGCGAGGTGTAGTTTAATTTTTGGATATTGCACTTATACCCTAATATATTGTTGATGTTTTTCATTTAGCCCCTCTTACAATATTGCAGTATTTCCCATTATTTTCAATTCTTTAAATCAGTCGGCCCGTCACTCCCTACATATATATGTAACCGAGTATATTCGATTTTTTGACCAACCGAATATTTGAACTTGAAGAGAAACCAAGCTTGTCAAGTTGGTTGTCTCATTTCTCTCCTCAGTGGTGACCTGAGTTCGAGTTTCATGGGGAACAGGTTTAGGGTTTAGGGCTTTGGATAGCCTTTGAACTCCTGTTGTCTAACAAACTAACACCCTGTTAACCCCCGCTTATGTATACTGTATGACAAAAAAAAATTTGAACTTCAAACCAAACCGTTCCACGAGTACCGACTGAAAATAAAATCAAACTTCTTGTAAATTTTAATTTTTTATTTTTTGAGAGAGAATGGTTGGTCTAAAGTTTTTTCTTCTTCAATTGTAACTGGGAGTGGGAGAGCTTTTGATATCCATAAAAAAAAATTGTTTTCCATACTAATCTTTTCAATTTATTTTATTAATCGATACTCAAATATAGGACTTTTACAGATTGACAGGGATTTTACTTCCTAATTTGTGGCTGATTGAGAGTCCAAATATTCACAAGATATTAAATGGGATATATATCAAATTGGGAGTTTTTGACTTAGCTTTTAGTTTTTTCCTACTTGATATTTTTAGATCGATCTGTAGTTTCTCTCTTTTGTACTTTCCTTAAGAATCGGAAGAGATAGAAGGAGTAGGAGGCCAAACAAGTCGAACACAATATTGTTTAGGATTAGCTTTTATACGTGTTTAAGCTTCTTGAGTTTGAGAATTTTTGAAAACTAATTGTTCAAATTTGGCTCACATTTGAAATTAATGGTTATGATAAATATGAGCGTGGCTCGTAAAATATATAAGTCAATCTCGAACTTTCAAGCTCGAGCTTAAGCTTGTGAAATTTGAGCTATCAAGCCTGAACTTAAGCTCGTGACATTCAAAAATCACAAAAGTAGGGGGGAAGAAAAGCTATAGACTAGCAAGCCTGAACTTAAGCTCGGTGGGAAGATGTATTGAAAGATCTCGCATGTTTAAAATATTTATTGATTTACTCCTATCTTGGCAATATTTACGGAATGGCTCCTTATTCACAAAACTTATCAAGCCAAACATTCATATACCCGGGCTTGGCTTGAATATTTAAGAAAACAATAAAAAGTGATTGAGCTTGTATTATACTTTATTTGAACGAGTTTGAAGGACCCCAAAGTCAAGCCAACCTTGAACCGAGCTCAAGCTATTTGGTTCGTTTAGTAGTCCTACCTACAAAATGGAGAAAAGGAGAAAATCTTTAGGCTCTTCTTTGCAATTTTTTATTTTTTTTAGAAAAGTATGAAGGTTTTTTTTTTGGCCAGTCGATAGAATGTTAAGGGTTAGATGTTAGTTGTTACAATGGAAATCGAACACCTCCTCAATAAGAACTCGAACTCAAAATCTCTCCTTTAAAAGGAAGATCAGTAATTAATGAAACAACCATAGTAAATGTGGTGTTCAGGAAAGTTGAAGTTCAATACATAATAATGAAACCTCCTTTATCTTTGCTGTCAATTAACCTATGAGGAATCTCATGTTTTTGGGCCTACTCTTGCGTTATATATGTCATCTTTAAGTAGAAAATGTTATTAAATTAACCTCTATGTATATAAAATCTAAACAAATTAGGTAATTATTTTATCCACCCCCAATTAAGAATCTAAGCTTTAAGTGGTAAATTATTTAATATTATAGCTTGATGTGTCATGGTTTAGGAGATGATGACAATAATAATTGCCATCATAGTACATGAAATCCACTAAGCCAAAGAATATAGGCATGAATTTGCATTTGTTTATTACCAAAAAAAAAAATCAAGTTGATCGAACATCAATAAGAGCCTGATCAACTCATATAAGAAAAATGGTCAGTCAGATATCATGTACGGTACATTTCTCTTGTAACAATTACTCCCTCCATCCCGAACCAAGTGTCCATTTTTACTATTTGGGAGGTTTCAAAATATTGTCTATATCATTTTATCCATAATATATTTTTTTACATAGAATATAGATCTCGTTTGATAGATCTCAATTAGTTCTATTATACAAAATCTTAAATTACATTATGAGTTAAAAAATATAAGAAATTTTGTAAATGTCATGATTGTCGATAAACAACACTTATTTTGGGACGGATGGAGTCTGTTCCATTTCGGCAGATATATACTAATGTCTTATCAATTTGATTTTCTACATGGGTTATTAAGTCAATAGAGGCCTAGTAAATGAATGACCTACTCATACTATCAAGTGGGGTCGTATGAGCAAGGATGGAGCCAGAGGAGGGCTAGTAGGGACAGTCACCCCCTTACAACTCAAAAAAAACCCTACTTTTACATTGAAAAAAAAAATTTGATTGTGTATATTCGCCCACCAACACAAAATTCCGGCTCCGTTTGTGGTGATGAGTCTTATTTTACATGACGAGCGTCACATGGGAGGACGAAAATCAATACATTTTAACTCTTTTTTTGGCAATACATTAAATTCGAAGGAGATATTGATATTTTTTTCCTCATATAGAAAACTAAAAGTCCAAGTGAATTAAATATGAGTGAGCCCAAGTCTCTTCGCTTGTCTATATAAAGAACAAAACATCAGTACAATATTGTTCAAACCAATATCAACAAAGTAAGAGTATAGCACAAGAAAACAAAAAAAAAAAAACATGAGTTGCCTACGAGGCTATGGCATTTTTCTTGCCCTAGCACTGATCATGGCCACGCACCAGCTGCTGCTGGTCGAGTCGCTCGTCACGATTACAGGCCAAGTGCGCGTTTCCAACGAATTCCCCACTCCTTTGCTCCTTCATTGCTCTTCAGACACCGTTGACCTCGGCAACGAAACCGTCAGAGGCGGTGCTCATTTCGAATGGACCGTGCGGGTTGTCGTCGGTAAAAGTAACATTTACAGTTGCGACCTGGTTTCGGGAAACAAGAGAGGTCGCTTCGTTTTGTTCGACCCCAAGAAAGAAATTAGAGACGAAGTGTGTGGTACTAGGAACTTCGACTGCGACTGGCAACTGAGAAATGGCGGCTTGTTTCTTTTCTATACGAAAAGAAGGGAGTATGTTTTGCAATATCCCTTCTAGCCCTGATTGTGTGTTGGCCATGGATGAATACTACTCCTACTAATGTAGTATCATGTATTGTTTCGTGATCGATTAGATGCATATTTTGCTCTCAATAAAGAAGAAATTTTCTAATATGTGTATTCTTTGATTTTGTGGATTCATAAATGTTACTCCTTTTAAAAAAAATTGTCTAGGAATTTGGTGCTCAGATAAGTTGGGCTTGGGTGCTCCCATGCATGAATTTGGTTACACAATGTCACTCCTTCCAGACGCTCGATCTAAAAGTAGGTTTGCGGGTGCAATGTTGAATGACATAAAAGACTTAATTAAAACTCTTCCTAACACCAATTGGTTTCAGGAGAGACGGTGGAAAAGCGGTCCGACAAGTGGTATCAAAGCTAGGAAGTCATGGGTTCGAGTCTCAAGAGCATCATTGTAAGGGAGGGATTGTTGGGTCTGAATGCCTCCATGAATTTGGTTACACAATGTCACTCCCTACGACCACTCTAAAAATAGAATTGCGGGTGCGATACGTCAAATGGCATAAAAGACTTAACTGAAACTCTTTCTAACATCAATTAGTTTTAGAAGAGACGGTGAAAAAATGGTCCGACAAGAAGATAGGAGTCCGATTTTGTTCACCCTCACCAAACGAGGGTGAAGTGGTGAACGTTACCCTCACTTCTATTGGTTGTAGGTCCTATCGAATTTAACCACAGTTAACATTAAATAACCACAAATTATGGAAGTGACAACGATTTCGTATCATGCTATTGGGAAAACTATCCCCTGCGTTTCAAGAGGTAAATACACGTGGGAATGATTCGGGATCGATCTGTTTCTGAACAGATTTCCCTTGCATGCCCCTGTTCACGAGGATAATTAATCAACTGAGATTGGGACTTCTTTGAACACCAGATTTATTGAGCGTTAATTGTAGGATGTCAAGTGAATATTTCCTCAGGGTCGGAGGCAGCCCAATATTCTGAACTCTCTTATTCAAGGTGACATATGCGTGCAATAGCAATCACAAGTTAGCGTCTAACCGGCCGTACGCCAGTCGAAAGGCGCTCCGAAGCCTTATGCCTTGTTTTCTTTCATTTTCAAAAAGAATTTTTCAAAAAAAATTTCAAAACACAAACCAAACAAAACATAAGTCACTCAAAATTGAGAAGGAAGAGAAAGTATAGAGCAAGGCTCAGAGTTAGCTTGTATCCACGTACCTCGTTCTTTTCGATCTATTGTGTAGCTTATCTCTTCTAGCTAGGTTTAAGTTTCGAGTATGCTCGTATCAGATACTACCGTACATTTCTCTTTGTAACAATCACGTTACATTCTAATGGATATATACTAATTTATTTATATACTATATATAGTATAGCAGGAGGACATTTCGTGAGGAGGGTTGTGGATGCGACACGTGGCATTGGACTTACCTTTTCGGTTTTTTTGAACGTTGTTTTAGGAATTCTCTTTTAGTTACGTCATTTGGTCAAAATAGAAAAAATATAATTGGCACATTTAGTACAATTAGTGAAATCAATTTAGTATTGTTTAAAGATTATACATGGGTATTTACTAGTACATTTCAATGTCAACTTATTAGGGAACTCAATCTCATATATACAATATTTTATTTTGCAATTAACGTCCCTTTAATTTGGGCTATTTTAAAGTTAATTTAGTAAGAATAACTTTCCTTCTCCTTCTAAAAAACTCACCTAAACTTCAAGGTTTTTATATTTAGTTCTTTTTTTTTTGTTTTTTTTATTACCAAAGTTCCAGTTGGACACATTACGCGAATATTTTTTAAACCATTTCAATTGGGAGTTAGATGCATTTTCGTTAATAATCATATTGGCAATTTATCTTTAAGTAATTTTTTTTTATACAATATAATTGTAGAATTCAAATCAATAAAATAGCTTGTTTATTTTCTTTGGGAAAAAATTGTGAAACCATTTTTTGTTTACTCCGTGCATAGCACGGTTTCAATGCATGGTAGTATTAATGTACTTATCGATTTGATTTTCTCCGTGAGTTGCTAAACCGATAGAGGCCTAGCTAGTAAATGAATGACTCCTATACGATCAAGAGGGGTCGTGATGAGTCTTATTTTACATGACGAGCGTCACATATGGGAGGATCGATCATCTCGTGCGAAGATTTGCGATGTACTTTAAGTCAACAGAAAATCAATACATTTATCTTTTTTTTTTGGTAATACATTTAATTCGAAGGAGATATTGATATCATTTCTTCATATAGACAACTAAAAGTCTCTTTGCTTGATCTATATAAAGAACAAAACATCAGTACAGTATTGTTCATACCAATATCAAAAAACATGAGTTACCTACGAGGCTATGGCATTTTCCTTGCCCTGGCACTGATCACGGCCATGCACCAGCTGCCGCCGGTCGAGTCGTTCGTCTTGGTTGCAGGCAAAGTGCGCGTTTCCAACCAATTCCCCTCTCCTATGGTCATTCATTGCTCTTCTGACGATCACACCGTTGACCTCGGCGCCCAAACCGTCGGAGGCGGTTCTTCTTTCGAATGGAACGTTAGCGTTGTCATCGGTAGGAGTAACATTTACAGTTGCGGCGTGTATTCGAGAAACAAGGCCGGTGACTTTGTTCTGTTCGACCCCAAGAAAGACGTTAGCAGCGAAGTCTGTGGTTTGAAGAACTTCGTTTGCGATTGGCAACTGAGAAATGGCGGCTGGTTTCTTTATTATGCGAAAAGAAGGGAGTATGTTTTGCAGTATCCCTTCTAGCCGTAATTGTGTGTGTGTTGGGCGCTGTGAATGAATACTAATGTGGTATCACCTACTGGTTCGTGAATTATTGATGCAAATTTTGGTCTCAATAATACAAGAAATTTTCTTAATACGTGTATTCTTGATTTTGTTGTGGATTCATAAATTTTACTCCATTTAGAATAATAGTTTGGGAATTTGGTTCTCAGAGAGTCTAGGCAGCTGAAATGATTATACTCCATCAAACTAATTCAAGTGATTAATTTTATTTAATGACAAAAGAGAGAATGCCAAGGACAGGCACCAATACTTATTTGCATGCCCTTGTCACCATAAATCCATAACATCCCAGGATGACGTTTTGTGGGGGAGATGGTTATTTAAAGAAAAAGTTCTGTAAATACCCTTGGCTTTAACGGTCAATGTGGATGGAATTAGCTCCGGGGACTATTTAAACCTACATGGTAAACGTTGGGATACAATATACGCGATTTATATATTGGGGACCTGTTTGATGCGTACAAGTTTGTTACGTGTAGTTCGTTAATGCTTTGTGATACACGCAGACATGTCTGATATCTCTCTTTATCTTCATCTACCCTCGCGTTCTCTCTCTCTCTCTCTCTCTCTCTCTCTCTCTCTCTCTCGCGCACGCACGCACGCACTCATCTACTTCAATTTAATCTATTCTTGGTTTCCTGTGCTACTATTGCGTTCTGCCCTGGCCTCTGGGGTTCAATTATATCTTTTGAGAAAAAAGTAACACCAGTTAGTTCACTTGTAGGGACATGCGTCAGCTTCCAAAGTGGGTTAAACCGAGAGGCCCATATCGTGCACTTACGTTCCAAGAGAAGGAGTATTACCGTAAGAGGGCTGAAGAGAGCAGGGATGTAATGTATACACATGGAATGGAATTCTATTTGATGTATACTACTCCTCTACTTGAAGTTTATTCTCTCAGTGTCTAATTGCTATCTGATAGTGTAATATATCTACAGGGGTTTGATGTTCCGGATATACCTGATGATATTGATCCTTGTGAAATAGATGTTAAGCCATTTAAGTTGGACCAGCACCCCCCTGGAAGTGAGCTATGGAAGGAGCTCGCAGATTATTCAAAGTTAGCTCTTGACAAGTACAACAAGTGTAACAGCGTATGGGCTATTAATTTCCAGTTCACAAAATTCTTCCATCCTCGTCTCTTTTATTGCGTGTCCTCTTTCTTGGTATTTGGTTTAACTTCTTTCTTAAATTATACTGTAGGCAGCAAAGTACCAGTTTGCGAAGTTAATCAAGGCAAACTACGGAGGTGGTTATCCTTTCGAGTATTTTATTACATTTCAGGCCTATGATATGGCTTGTTTTCGCTGTAAGACTTTCCAAGCTAGTGTGACTATAGGGTTTAAGGAAACAACGGCGGATTGCTGGCCTGAACCGTATCCAACTTCTCGAAGGTACTTTCTGTCTTTGCTATTCTTCTGTTTTGTTGTTATTGGATCACTGATGGGTTTATACACTGTATCATCTGCGAACTGTAATACCTCTCTCTCTCTCTCTCTCTCTCTCTCTCTCTCTCTCATATGGGGGGTTGCTTGAATATTGCTATCCCTATTGGAACGGGCAGGACGTACATCTGTTGTACGAGTCATGCTGCTAATTCTGAATTCCCTACATGGGATGGGCTACTAAATTAACATACTATAAGAGTATGACCTAATTTCCATTGTTTTTATGCGGCACGGGCAAGTGGTTGGTATCTTAATTTTGGGCTTATCTCGTTCCTGATACTTAGGATCATTAATGAGCTCAATGTTTCACAGATTATAAAAAATTACTTTTACTATTACTCAGAATCGAACGGACATTGTTTTGTTCAGGTCCAGACATAATATCGACGCTGGTGCAGTGGAATGCTCATCTGCTGATCAACACCGAATGAACCTTCTTTAGAAGCATTTGTCAGCACTACCTTTCTTACTCACCACAGTTGAACTTTCGGTTGTCTTGTTTTTCTTGAGCGTTATGTTCCCAGGCAGTCTTTTATTTGTTTGGCTGCCAAAGACTTAAAAACCCAGTAGAGGCTGTTTGGCTTATGGGTTTGATTTCCCTGTAAAGACTTGTAAATAATGAAAAAGAAACTGATTTCATCTATAAGCTGTGTGCTTTGTAGTTAAAATGTTAAGAGTATCGTAACTATCTTTTTTTTCAGCTGCTTTTCAAAAAAAAAAATTTCTTTTTTTTTCAGCTGTCAATTACTAAACGGATGTGGGAAGCTATACCTGTGCCGCGTGCAATGGCATACTTGTTAGCCCTTGCCATTTTACGGTTGAGTAGAGTATCGTGTTTGGTTGTTTTCTCCCCTAGATGCCCCCATATTTTCTTGTTTGTCGGCCTGGGACCCTTGTATCATGTGTTTATTTATGTGTCTTTTATACATCTCTCTTATTCATTGAAAAGAAAAGTATCACGGGCTTGGAAAAGGTAAAATATGACATGTCCCTTAAAATATCCAAGTTTTGTTTATTTCATTCTTAAACTACCAATTACACACATTTGGCCTTTAAACTATTAATTGCATACTTACTAAGGTCAGTTTCCACTGTCCATCCGTGTTTTGGATGGAAAATCTGTAGGTTGGATGGAAAAGTGTTAGACTTGGCCTCTTCTTTTCTTTTTTTTTCACGGATAGACTTAACCTTACCCAGCATTATTGGCGCCCAACAGAGGGGTACTTTAGACTTTTACGTCTACCATTCACTTTCACTACTCTTCCAATTTCTGTCTATCTCGGCATAAAATAATTCTTTCAAGGAAGAGTTGAACTTTTTCCTCTTCCCTAGAAGAATTTTTTCAAAATTATCGTCCAAAACATTTTTGGACAGTGAGATTGAGTGTGGTGGGGGAGGTGTGAAAAGGAACGGTGGTAGGCGTAGACTTTCCTATGCACAGGACTTGTTATAAATAAATAAAAAAATTCGTGTTCGTTAGTTTTGCGTCAAACTTTTGTGAATTATTGATTCGTCTCGATAAGAAGAATCAGTTACATGTATATATGCTGCACGGCCCACACAACCCGAATTAGGGACAAATATTAAACACATTCTCCGTCCTTTTTCCGAGTAGAAACTGTGACATCATCATAAATCGTCCTGGCTCGCTGAAAATTCTTAGTCCCACACGGCCACACCCTTCTCTAGTCAAGAAAATTTAGCCGACCACTCAAGTTTGTTCCACCCGTCGCAACCGTAAATTTCCCAAATGCGAAGGACTGTATTGAATTTCCACTTGGAAGAGCGATTCACAGACACGGATACACGGACACGACAGAGACAAGTCGCCAACAACATTTTTAAAAAATGCGAGGCAGGACACGCCGGTGACTCCTCAGACGTATATAACCATAAAATCTTGATACTATGTTGTTAAATTTTACAACGAGATTATGAATAATACAACATAATGCCAATTGAAATAGGAAAGAAATACGCGTAAACGACTAGCGATTAACCCGACGAGATAAGTGTCCGATGAGTCACGTTCTTAGAAGTGTTCGTGCTTTAGGCTAAGCTAATAAGACTCCTTTATTATTACCTAGTTACCATTTCCGCAATCACTTGGACCAGGGATACTGCACCACATAGTCACCCTTTTTGGCGGAGAACAAAAATACGCCGTCCTCTGCCACCTTCCAAGAGCAATCGAAATTCTTAATGCCGCACCTTTCTGTATTCCAATCCGTTCTACTATCGAACAAATCAAAGCGGCCGTGCAGGTTTCCAGAACTCATGTCGCAGCTGTAGACTTCAGTTTTCCCGATGACTATGCTTACGTTCCACTCCAAAACATCAAAGGGCGGGAGGGTTCGTGGGCCGAAATCCTTGTGGTCCGATTGGCAATGGATGTTCAAGGGTCCGGGGACTTGGTTGAAGATGAACACCGAGCCTATAGCTAGGGTGACCGACTCTGCCGCCGGTGACTGGTGCATTGCCATGAGTGTTAGGGCTAGCAGAAGCACATGGATTGTGTGGTAACTCATGTTTTCTTCGGGTGCTCGCGTATGTTGTTTTTGTTGTTGCTGGTGCTGATACCGGTACCAGTATCGACGGTGTGATTGGTCTTTAGTTCATTTAAATAGATAAAGTCAAAAGAGTGTGAAATCTGTGTAATCAAGTATGGATTATGGTAATCTTTTGAAGATTCAGGCAATTTTTGGGGGTTGGATTTTATTATCAAAGAAAAGGAAATAGAAATAAATAGTAGAATCTTGATTGTTTGTTATAGGGTAATTAGACTGGTTCCCCCGAGGTTTATAAACTAAGAGTTACCTCCCCTGAAGTTTCCGAAATGTCAGGTAGCTCCCCTGTTAGACCGTTCGGATTAATCCGAAATCCGATATGAATCAAATTTATCTATTCCTGAGTATAAAAGCACTGGGAATTGGTATACGAGCAATGATTTTCCCAAACAATAGCTAAAAGGGTAAGGAAAGCCTTTGACATCCAAATTTTCAATTTTGGATGTTTTTGAATTTCATTTCCTTATTCCCGGTGCAATCAACCAAACAACGTCTAACTAGTGCCAGGGCAAGCATTGGCACATAGCTTGTATAATAGAAGCTCATGTTTTCTGGGGTTTGATAAAAGGGTTTTTTTTTTTTTTTTTTTGCATCTGCATAAGTCAGCATTATTAATTGTAGTTAGTAAAGTTTGAACACCTGTTAAATGCATGGGGTCCAAAGTTCAGGAGTTATTTTGAATTTTTTTCTATTATTTGGATAAAAATAAAAATAAAAAATTACTTGAACTCGAGGCACAAGTCGCAACAAAACGGAACAAGGGTAAATCCACAACTATCAGAAAAGTCCATTACCAATGATCTATCATTGATGTTAAAAGGAAACGTTTAAAGGATTTTGAAGCAACTCAATGGACCTTAAAGCTACAACTAGGGAATTCTGCAGGAAAAAGCTTCAGGGTTTTCCTGTCATGTTTCAAAAAATGAGCAAAAGAAACAAATAACATCTCACTCATATCAGAGATTCAGGCAAATAATACTTCTCTCAAAAAAGCAAATGTACATGATGATTTTATTGCAGAATATATCGATACAAGTAATAATCAGGTCCTAAAAGATCATATTAGCAAAGAAACTGAGAGATTATTGTTACGTACAAGTCAAGAGGCATCATCTTTCTCCGTAGGATCATATACCGGTGAAGAAATGAATTTCTTTGCTCTCTGTTCAGTATCAATCAGCATCAGCACAACTTCCCGCATCGATGGCCGATCAAAAGGGTTCAAGTTTGTGCACAATAGAGCGATTTTTAATACAGTAATCATGTGATTGACTGTACTTTCATCTTTCAGATTTAATCTACTGTCAAGTATCCCAGATGATAGTTGATGCTCGCGGATATATTTCTTCACCCACGTGACGAGATCACATCCCAGATCTATCGGCTGTACCGGAGTTCTTCCAGTTATCAACTCCAAGAGAACTACTCCATAGCTATAAATATCAGATTTTTCAGTCACCTTCATTGTGTATGCATATTCTGGCATCAAGAAAATGTGAATTGTCAGTCAAGATGGAATCAAGCTCAATCATCTCAACCAACAAGGTGTAAAACTATCTGCCGCGAAGAAATAATGAGGTAGCTCAAGAAATTTAAAAATTGTTATAGGAGTCGTACAAAAAACATGGATCTATTTTTCTGGGTGCTATTACATAGATAAGGACATAATTCATGATACTCTAGTTTTCTAAACATAAAGCCCAATAAATTATTACAAGAAGGGCACAATAAATTATTTCCACCAATCTGAACACAACATGGTAATGTGCACATAAATTAAATTGGGTCTCCAGGCCTGCCCTCTCTGATGCTATTTGGCTTTGATTAGTGAGCATGGTTCCACAGCAAAACAGGTATAGGAAGCCACTGTTTCAGTGGTATTCTAAGAGGAGCCACTTTGTGCATATTGCCAAAGGTTAGGTCTGTCTCCAATCCTCTCCCACCCATACCCTCAATGATTGGGAACAACATGAATTCTGTTGTTGTTGTTATTGTTGTTGTAAGCTGAACACAACAGATAGAAGTGGAAAGTTTCCAAAACTGGAAATGTAATTACGGTGCCTAGCTTCAAAATTCACAACTCGAAATGAACTGACATGAATTCAGCAAAGCCAAACTCTCTCTTCGCAACCGTATCCCAAAGAAAATACCAAGGCTACATTTGGGTCACAGATTTGTGCAAGGGATTTGCTGAGGGAAAGGAAAATGGTGGACAGAACTTATCTTTTTTCTATGCTATTATTTTCCTATGTTTTCCTCCACCTTTTTCCTTTCCCTCAATAAGTTCCAGATACGGTACAATGGGTAAAATGGAAAGACAATGAAACAAGGATTCATATAAGCGACTGTGTATATGAGCAGTAAGAGGTTCATCTTAAACTAAACGTTCCTTACTTGTGATATGTCTTAACCAGACAAACAAGGTATAGATTGAAACACATTCAACAAACAAGCAAAAACTACAATATGAAATGATGAAAAGAAAAGGCAGGAGCTTACCAGGGGCAATGTAGCCGTATGACCCTGCCACGGCAGACATTGACTTGGAGTAAGGCATGTCAATGACCTTTGCCAATCCAAAATCACCAACATGGGCTTCAAAATTCTCATCAAGCAGAATATTGTTAGACTTTATATCCCGGTGAACAATCCTTGGTCGGCAGTCGTGATGCAAGTAAGCAAGACCCTCGGCAGCACCAAGAGCAACCCTAAAACGTGTCGGCCATTCCAACTCACAACAAGTTGCTCCTTCACCGTGAAGCAATTCGCCCAAACTACCCTTTTCCATGTACTCATAAATAAGCAAATTCGAACCCTGGTGATAGCAAAAACCGTAAAGCTTCACAATGTTGCGGTGCCTAATCTTTCCAAGAGTTAGAATCTCAGCTTGAAAACTGTTCTCAACGTTTTCATTGTTGTTTCCTTCTCTATTAGAAGCTAGCTTCTTAACGGCAATTGTTTCCCCAGACTCCATAACCGCCTTGTAAACGGTTCCAACAGCTCCTCTCCCAACAACATAACTGTCATGAAAGTTGTTTGTGGCTTCAACTAGGTCTTGGAAAGTAAAACCCTCCTTTGGAGGAAAATAAATATCCGAAATGAGAGAGGATGTCTCTTTTTCTTGGCGGGAAGCAACCACCTCTACCGGACGCCTCATGATATACAAGAGAATTGCAATGAGAATTAGAGAAATCCCACCTATAGCAGCAGCAACTAGTGTGATTATTTTACCCCTTGGAGCACTTAAACCACCTTTCACAGAAGGCTGCATTGAATTCAAAGTCGGGTTGCCGTTGCAATCGCCTAAAGGCCCACCACAAAGCCCTTTGTTTCCGATAAAGCTGCTCTTGGCCATGTTCTGAAACAACCCGATAGAAGGCAACGGTCCAGAAAGGTCATTATATGAGAAATTACACCCCAACAAACTTGACAGGTTACCAAACGTACTTGGTATTTCTCCACTCAGATCATTGTTATTCAGAAGGAGGATTTCTAGCAAAATAAGGTTTCCAAGCTGAGGTGGAATCTTTCCAGAGAGATTGTTGTGACTAAGATTCAGCGCAATTTGCAAGCCAGTGAGAGCCCCCAACTCTGCTGGTATTCCACCAGAAAACAAGTTGCTGCCCATTTGTAACTCAGTCAAATGAGAGAGATTTCCCAATGCTGCAGGAATATTTCCAGATAACTTGTTTTCAGAAAGCATGAGAAGCTCCAGTTGCAAAAGGGTTCCGAGCTCATTTGGTATGGAACCTGTGAAGCTGTTTTGGCTAAGATCAAGCCGTTGAAGCATCAAGCAGTTAAGAATCTCAGGTGGTATTTTCCCGGTGAGCAAATTAGAGGAAATATTGAAAGTAACCAATTGGGACAAATTTCCTATCTCCTTCGGCAACTCAGATGTGAAGAAATTGTTTGAGAGATCAAGCCTTTGCAGCCTTTTGCAGCTTGCAATTTCTGGAGGGATCGGACCACTAAACTTGTTCAGGCCCAACTCAAGAGCAGAAAGATTCACCAAGTTGCACAACTCAGAGGGAAAGCTCCCAGTCAGGTTGTTCCCATCGAGACGAAGTTGCACCAAAGAATTGCACTTTATGAGATGATCTGGGATATTTCCATGCAGGCTATTAGATTCAAGATTCAGATATATCAAATTGGAATTCCAGCAAATATGAGGAGGTATTCTTCCATCTAGGTAGTTGTTTGAGAAATCAACCACCCAAAGTTTGCTGTAAAGTCCAAGGTCTCTAGGAATGGTACCACTGAGGGAGTTTTGAAATAACTGCAACTGAAGCATTTGAGTTAGGTTTTGAAATCCTAAAGGAATAGGACCGGTGAGGTTATTAATTGATAGATCAAGCTTTGTTAAGTTTTCCAACCTGCTAAGCTCATTTGGTATAATACCCGTTAGCTGGTTCTCAAAAAGGTAGAGTAAACTCAAACCCTGTATCTGACTCAACTCGGACGGAATCTCTCCCGACAAGTAGTTCTCTGAGAAATCGATTTCTTTTGCTAAAGAGACATTACCAATCTGCGTAGGTATTGTTCCATTTAGCCCATTCCTGTACAAGTATAAATTCATCAAGGACTTGATATTACCAAATTCACCAGGAATTTCGCCCACAAGGTTGTTGTCATACAAAGCAAGAGTCTGAAGATTCGTACAGTTCCCGATTTCCTTCGGTATGAAACCGATCAATTCATTACTCCAAAGAACCAAATCCGTCAAGCTCTTAAGCATCCCAATCTCTTTTGGTATATTGCCTCCTAGGTTGTTTTGGGCCAGACCAAGATACACCAAGTTCTCACATCCACCAACGGTCGAGGGAATGCTCCCAGAAATCACATTTTGCCCCGCTCGAAATGTCGTCATGTTTTTTAGATTCCCAAGGGAAACAGGCAATGGACCGCTGATGTTGTTAGAGTATGCCAGAAACCGCACCAAAGAAGAAAGTTTTCCAACCTCCTCTGGAATGGGACCCGATATCTTGTTATTGCACAAGTTCAAGTATGTTAAAGAAGGTAAATTACCCAACTCAGAAGGAATTTGCCCATCAAACAGATTGTTATTCAAATAAAGAATTTCCAATCTCAAGCAATTTCCAATCTCCTTAGGAATGTTTCCAGTGAACCCGTTGTTAGAAACATCAAGCCCAGCAAGATTAACCAAATTGCAAATACTGGGGCTCAGGGTCCCAGAAAGGTTCAGTGAAGACAAACTAATATTCACCACGACTGGATTTTTAGGGTCAAATGAGCAATTCACACCCTTCCAACCACATGGGGTTTGGTCACTCGAATTCCAGTTTCCTAGAAAGTTAAGTTTATCGTAAACACCTTTCTTGAACTCCAAAAGGTAAAGCCCCTCAGAATTCAACCCTTCTGAAGCACAAACAAGCAGAGCAGTGACGACGAAAAAGCTGGCGAAACCTACAATCAAACCTCTCCTCGAGTCTTCCATTATTCTATCCTTCATGGTATCTCGTTTACAGCACAATCTGAGAAATTAAACAACCCAGTTTAGCCTCAGGACACAAAGCCAAAAAATTTAACATTCGTACTTCTCGAAGTAGGTTTAAAGGCATTGTTATAAGTTTAAGACAACCTCTTAAACATATTCTTAGGTTTATAAGTTTTGTCTATCCTTGCAATTTTAAGTATACGTTTTCTCCTAACTTCTGTACTTCTCTGTTATACTCCTACGACTGTATTCATAAATTTTCCCAGTTATTTTCCAACAAGTACCAAGTGAACCAAGAATCTCAATTATGCATTTGAGGCTATTTTCAATAGAAAATGACAGTGTACTAAAAC
Organism: Rhododendron vialii; assembly: GCF_030253575.1. Classification (NCBI taxonomy): domain Eukaryota; kingdom Viridiplantae; phylum Streptophyta; class Magnoliopsida; order Ericales; family Ericaceae; genus Rhododendron; species Rhododendron vialii. The sequence continues at coordinate 6,552,425 of NC_080558.1, read as the reverse complement.
AAGGAATTAATTGGCGATTAATTGTTGGCGGAGCCTATCCGATTAAGTCCGACTAACGATTAATCGGCGATTACTAATTAATATATGCACTGATTAATCGCTCAAAGGTGGCCGACTGCCCGACTAGTGCCTAGTGACTTTTAGAACATTGAAAAATGATAAACTGACGACCATTTAAAGCAATTCACATATTCAAGATTCAGAAACACGAGAAAGAAAACTGGCATTCAGAAAATGGACAACTATATTCAATCTTCAACAACATAGAAGGAATCCAAAATACACATAGAGCTAAGTGATGAATCAACAACTTCAAATAATACAACAAAACAGATTTTTTTTTTCAGAAACTTACCCAAACAAAAAAAAAATCTTTTTCAGAAATGATAAGTAAAAAGAGTGAAAGAAATCAATCAAGTAAAAGAAACATAACAAACAAGAAATCCAAAGAAAACCCATCAATGATCAAAGCTTTGTTAACATACCTCAGAGTCCATCACTTACGGAATGAGAGACATGACCCCAACTGCTGATTCAATTCCCCAAGTGATTCCTCCAGAAAACCCATTAAAGATTAAATAGGAATAGGAGTACAAAACAACACCAAGGTCTCAACTTTTCAAAGGATGGTGGGATCTTCAAATCGACAATGGAATATTATTATTAAATATTTTCTTCACATATAATACTCCGTAGGAACTTTAAAAGGGACAACCCTTTTGAACTCAAGAAAAGGAAGGAATCAAAAACAAATGGAATGAATCAGAAGGGCTTCGTGGGGGGATTTTACTCGGGGGAAAGGAAGAGAACAAAACCCAAGTCGTGATTTTGTTTTTAATTGTGTATTTTTGGTTGGAATGATGGTAAAGGGTCTTTAGGTGAATGAATCGGAGGTATGGATGAGAGCTCTTCACTGAAGCTCAAATGGCCGACAAAGCATGCCTTCACACCTCTCTCTCTCTCTCTCTCTCTCTCTCTGTAATGTTACACACACACACTCTCTCTCTCTCACGGAAAAGAAAGCTGCGAACTTTTTAGGCAAGAAAAGTTATCTTTTCTGGAGAATATTTTGGTGGGATTTCTTGGATTGGGACAGTTTCTAGGAGTGAAACTGTGAAAGTAAAGCAGATTGATCTTAAAAACGGTGTCGTGTCAAACTTTGTGACGAAAAGCTTCTATCAGACCTGATGTATCCTTCCCGGTTCTGAACGTCGACTACAATGAACAACGAAAATCCAAAAAAAAAAAAATAGTTTAATGAGGAAGGCATTAATGATTAATGAATTACTAGTAACCACTTTAAATTAAGTGATAAACTTGTTAGATTTGTGTTTGTCATAATGTTTTTTTATAGTTTGTTATGCAATTAGAAAAAATATACCTTAATTTTATCCATAGTATTGAATATATGGACCAAATTTATTCTCATTACACCAAAATTTTCCCACATATGGTTGTTTGTTATTTTCATTATGATACTATGTACGTGTGTAATACTAAATTTTTTAGATTTTGTTCTTCAAGTTTTCGACCGCATGCTATAAGCTAGAAGGGCCGGAGCTAAATTTTTAACATCATCTGGTAAACATTTTCTTCTCTAATTTGGTCATTGGGAGTTCATATATGGCTTCGTTCTTTGTATAGGTACGCATGTAGTTAGTGAGATTTGAATACCCCGTCATTGACAAATGCACGAGAATATATAATACTTACCACTTAACTATCATTCCACGTGCATCGATCGTCCCTGTTTCTTAACCTGTGAAAGCACTAAACTTAATGTCTAAATCAACTATTCACCATGTGGGTATAGTCTAGGAACATATGATACGACTCTTGAAAGATGAATTGGTGGGGCAACCAAACAAATTATTTCAAAAAGGAAACTCTAGTGATAAAAGAATGGGGTTTTGAGGTGGTGGGAGTACATCTCATGCCATGACTAGACTTCCATTTTGTATGGTTGACAGATACCTCATACTAAAAATCAAAAGCCAATATGAGAAGGTTCTTGTTTGGGTTAGGCTCATCCCCACCAAAGCCTCTCAGACATGTGCCTTCTCTTCATTAACACCAAACCATCTCACTATGTATCAACTTATGCATGAAAACAAAACAAGATAATAAGACACTAAAGATTGATTAGAACACTGATACGTGCACAGATACACATACAGATGTGTTAGAAACTCTTAGACTCGCGTGGACCTCTCATTATTTTTGGAAAACTCATGTGCATTGCACAAGTCCTGGACACAAAGTTTACACACAAAAGGCTTTCCGAACTAATTACCATTGAACAAACACTTCAAAACTTAATTGGTTCGTAGGTGCATTAATCAAACGTTGATTCCAAATGTAGTTTAAAGAGAGAAAAATCAACCCATTGGCGCCATTGGAAGTGTGCTAGCTTACTTATAATTTCTCGTGATCCAAACTCGGATTAATTATAATTTCTCAATCTGCATCAATTTTCATCACTCCAAATCACAGTATGTTCATATTTATGCAATATTTTCTTAAGGTGTTCTACATATTAACAAATAAATTACATAGAATGTTGACAAATGGGTATATGAACTAGATTTATATATGTTGGGTGTCTGACTCCGATACAACATGCTAAAATTTACACTTCACAATGTCTTTGAATTTGTTATGTAAATTAATACTCAACATATATAGAGGTGCAGAATGAATTGATGAATATTGATCTAGGTGGTCTAGCCACACTCAAAATGAATCTCTTCCATACACTTTCATTTTTTCATTAAACTCTATAAAATTCTCCTGGTTCCTTAGGGTCCTTTTGGTTACCTTTATTGAAGAAAAAATAACTAAAAATAAGGTGGTTTAACTTACTCTTGATATTTATTTACTTTTGTGTTTTAGTCGTCAATTAAAACAAAAGTAAATACAAAAATGAGGTGCTAAATGACTCTATTTATTTTGTTTTCTTACTTATTCTCTATCGTCAGGAAACCACACATCTATAGGCCTCGTTCACTTGTCAAGAAATTGCATTGTATGAGAAATTTATTTCTGAGAAATTTTAGTGAAGTAAGGTAATGAAAAAGAGAATGGATTTCTCTTTATGCGTTTATCTAATGAAGGAAAGTTACGGAAAAAAAGTTGAAAATTAGTTGTTTAATTATCTAGAAAATTACAATAAAATAAATTTCTGCGAGATCTTGTGTTTATTTGTACTATAAAATTTGAGAATAAACTAACAACTAGTAGTAATAGGGATATAAGGCCTACCATTTCCTTCCAGATAGTAGTCTGGAAACTATCATTTTTGTACTCTCTTTTTCTTTGTCATACAACATATACTTCAGCGGGTTAGCGAGATGTTAGTATGTTAGTCAACAGGAGGTTCAAAGGCTATCTATAGTTCTAAATCCTAAACTTGCTTTCCGTGTGACTCGAACTCAGGTCACCAACTCAGGTCACCACTCCAAACCTGCTTCCCATGTGACTCGAACTCAGGTCACCACTGAGGAGAAAAATCAGACAACCAACTTGACAAGCTTGATTTCTCATCATTTCTGTATTTTATTCTCCCTTTTTTAAGGTTAAAAAGTTGACTAAATCGGCAAGAGAGCTTGGGAACCGGCCAATGTTGACCACATAGTCAACGAAGGCAGAGGTATCTGAAACAGTGACGCAGATTTTGTCAAATCTATGCCTAATCCTGAATTATTAATCCGAAAATCCGTCATTATCGCGTAATATATTAGTAGTAATCTAAGTTTATACAGATGGATCGATTAAAAATTAAGGGATTTTTAGACAGCCAAAATCTAGGAAGACTATCCATTTGGCTTCTACCACGTGTCTATTCAACCTTAAATTAGTTAACTGAAAATGTGAGTTATCCATGTGGGAGTTTTTCTCCTTTTCACCCCATCTTTTAGTTTTATGAACTTTTTAATATTTTGAGTTGTTTTTCTTTGGGGCCCTCAGGTTGAGCCCATTTGCGGGCCGGGTCATCTCGAGCACGCAAAAGATGCCGGAATCGTTCACTTTTTACACCATGTCAAGAACATTAGTCGATCAAAAAATTATGTCGATAGGATATCGGTAGATATAATTTTGGCATCATTTTCGAAGCACCCGAAGGCAGGCACAACACGCCGCTTAAAAGGAACGCCCTAGCATGTTTCGTTATCATATTTGAATTCATGTCATAGAGATCTGACGGGTTTTTTTACATGCTGGCTGTCAGCTACCTAACGCACAGCCATCCTCCTTTATTCGGGCTTGGGACCGGCTGGAGAATAAAAATAAGGCTCTAAGCACAGTTTATTAGTGACATGCGCATGAGAAATCCTTGGTGGATATTGAGAAAGATATTTGAATAGTTTGGTTATTGAAGGATATTAATAATTGCATTTAAAATCGAGGGCGTGACAGGAGAATAAAAAAAATATTCAGAGAAAATTACTTTAAAAAAAAACAATTATCAACATGATTTTTTTGAATGACTAATGTTCTTGACATGATCTAACAAGTAGATGATTTCGATTATCTTTTATCTACTCAAGAAGAGCCCGCAATTAGAGGGATTAGATACTCGAAGATAAACTCCAGCTCTATTCATAGTACTACAAAGTGACTCTTTACTTTTAGAGCTCTGATAGTTTTTTTTTTTTTTATCGACGGCAAAAGAAGAGATTTTATTGATTGAATTGCCATTAGAAATTGAAATAAAACGTTGCGACGTAATCATATTTCATCAAAGATATTTTGCAACTCTTTTTGAAATTCGATCGAAATCCTTGTCTAGCTCCTCTTGATCATTGAGCAAAGATGTGTACAAACAAATGCAATCTATTATCTAAAATAATGTCGAACCGTCTAAAGTCAAGAATCAAATATTTTTTCTTATAAATATATAATAATTTTTGCAACATATTACTAGCTAGTGCATTAGAAGTGTCAAAATCTCACCTTTCAAGCTAGCTATATTAAATTAAAATATTCTTGTAACTTATTGCAAGTTGTAGAGTTTTATTTGACTGAGTAGTACTAAAAACGTGGGTTCTATGACTTCGCTCAAACATGTCAGAATATGGTAATAGTATTTCTTAAAGTTTTATATTAGATTAACCACTAATTCATTTAAAGGAGTGACAACTTTATATGAATGTGAGTATGTTTAATTAGTTTAACCATGAGAATAATTTATCTATAAATCAGCCGTGAGGTTAATTATTGTGTTTAATTAAGTATGTGTACTGAAGCGGCGCTCCCAAGAATAAAAGGACCGTGTGAAAAGTTGACAATAATACTCCAATCAAGTGGAGCTTGAGAAGTTTTTCCAATCTTTTTTTTTTTGTAATGCAAGATGTCTCGGGCTAGTTTACGCGTACTTCTGATTAATTCCTACAATTCCTCTCATGTACAGTCATTTCACACACTTACGCATGGGGTGAGGTGACCCTAGAAGTTGTTGGCAATAAGAATCGAATCTGAGACCTTATGATAGAGCAAACACTTAAATCTCAGGCCAAGACCATTTGGCCAACCTCGGTTTGTTTTTCCAATGTCTTAGAAGCACATAAAGCTACCATGTTAGCTAATTAATACATAATCCTATGTATATAATTATATAAAGGCATGCTTTGCGGCGAGTAGCTTCCCATTGCAACAAATGCATCCAAAACACATATGTTATCTACAACTTTACATTACATGTACTTTAAGGAAAGTGACAATTTAATCAAGAAGCAATCAAGAAGAAATTAGACGTATACGTGACATAGAGAGAGAGAGAAATATATTTAGAAAAGAGAAGAATCGGTTATTCTTTTACGACTAGTAAAAGAGCATACGTTAACATTATAACGACGAAAGCGCTGAATACCTTGGTTAGAAAAACGTTGTACGAGTGCCTACCTTAATCGCCAATATTTCACTCTCTCTCTCTCAAGAAATTCAAAAACCAGATGAAGAAAGTGGAGCCATGTGTGACGGATAAAAACCCAACTCTTAGATATTGGAAGCTCTATAAAGTCAAGAAAAAAGAAATTATATGCAGAGAGAGTTGAAGAATGTCAAGATGGAATGATTAAACAAAACCGGATCCATTTCCCTTTGCACAATTTCCCAACTTCACAGTCAGCTTCCATAGCCCCAAAAATTGACTTCACATGCCTCCCTTTCCGCTTCACGTGCAATGTATGTCATGATTCGGAATCAGAAATCCTGCGGGCCACTTTCTATAGTGCATTTTGCAGGGAGCATTCAAGCTGTTCACGAGTGTTTCAAATTGTCCGAATTTAAAATGGAATCGTTAAAAACACTTGTGAATGACCGTGATTGTGCCCTGCAAGATCCCGAGATCTAATTCAAAATTATCAACTAAGACTTGTGAGAGAGAGGGGGGTGGGGGGAGAGAGAACCAATTTTTTGTCTATGATTTAAGCTATGCTTCCTAATTTTTTTGTTAAGAAGATACTAAAAAAAGATTTTTTATCGAATATTAAGGAACAAAGAAAAATGATCAACCAAGACGTTAGGGGAAAATATAGATGTAAACTGAGAATCCTAACCCTGTCGGACCAAGTTCTGTCCTTAGTCACATATTAAAACTTCAAAATGTCTTGCGTTCGCGCTCTCAATCCTGATCACTCTCACGAATTTTAATAGTTTGAAATGTATTTCTAAGATGCTTTTACAATCGTGATCGCGCTCCCGCACGTGCACGCTGATTATGTGACTCAGGGTCCGTCCTTCGGTTTTAGGCCAAATTCCCATGTTGTTACGGTTTCGAATACAAAAGCCCAGGACTATATGCACTTGACACAAATTCCCTGACCAAAAACTCAACATTAATGTGTATATGTAGGTGTGCAAGTATGCGTACTTTCAGCGGAAATTGTGTAATTGTGGGATTTGTACACCCAGGCTCTGTTTGTTTCGATGTAAAATGTTTTACAATATAAAATATTTTTCATGTAAATTGTTTATTCTGAAAACAAACCTTAAATTTTTATTTTATGGTGTTTGGTTAGCACTTAAAAATATTTTAAGAAATTGACAAAATAGTATATATATATATAGAGAGAGAGAGGGCAGGCTTAATCGATGGAGAAATCTGAGAATATTAGAATTGAACATGGGTTAGGACGGGCGATTGAAAAAACTGAGCAATGAAAATTAAAATAGAGGGCAACGAGTTCATTTGAGAAAATAACTTATGGAAGATTTAAGGGTAAGTCATTTTCATCCAATTAATGAAAAATGTTTTACATGTAAAATATTTTCCTCATTTTTTACACAACCAAACACCAAAAAATAGATAAAACATTTTACCAGAAAATATTTTACACCCAAACAAACTGAGCCTTAATGTGTGAGAAAATGTTACTACTATTGTTTTGCACTGGGCCAACCCAGGATTTTGATAAAAGTGGGATCTTAAAGGCCTGCTGAGGGCCTCCACGTCCCTTCAAGGTCCAGCATAGGCCCGATGCGGCATGGCCTGTATTGCAACAGTACATGGGCCTACGGCCAAATTTCTATTCCTATTGTAGTGGACAAGTAGGCGATACCGAACCATATATCAAACAATCATTCTACAATCACACACATACACAGGATGCGAGAGTTCGGGTACATACAATGTGTAATTGATTGTGGTACTAGCACAATTGTTCGCCGTGCAACGACTCCAGTTTTCAATTATCGTCTAAATTTTTTTTCTTTCCTTCCATTACCAAAAAATAAACTCCACAGTTTATTTTTCAACCTGGGAGAGAAAGAGGACAAGATAGGTGTTGTTACTCCAAGGAGCTTTTTTTGTTTTGTCCTTATTATTATTTTATTTTATTTTGCGTTTTGTTCGTTTTGCGACAAACTTTTGTGGATAAATAGAAGTCATCTTTCAAATATCTCTTCTCACTCTTCAAATTTAGAGAACGCCCATTCACTCTTCAAACACCAAAATAGGATAATTCTCGAACACAAACACACTTCTCACACACACCCCTCTCAAACACACAAACCTTATAGAGTGAGCTCCACAACGTATTATGAAAATCCAAACCCTTTATTTTTGTAGGTCTTGACATACCAAAACAGCCTCTTTTTAAAAAAAATAACCGGATATGGGATGCTGAAGTTAACAACAGAGGAAACCATCCAGTGGCCCAGCTTGTGTATGTAGTCCTTGGGTTCAGTTAACCGTTGCCTCTGATTTGCATTTGAAACACGCCAATTCTAATAAACGATGCCTCATGAGATGCAAGAGAATGACAATTAGAATTAGGGAAACCACACCAATAGCACCTGCAAGTACTATGATTATGTTAGCCCATGTAGCACTTAAACCACCTTTCAAACAAGGATGCATTGAGCACGAAGACGGGTTTCCGTTGCAACCGCCAAGAGGCCCTCCGCAGAGCCCTTCGTTTCCAATGAAGCTGCTTTCAGCCATGTTCTGAAACAATCTGACCGAAGGCAACTGTCCGGAAAGGTCATTCATTATACGAGAAATTGCACACCAACAAGCTTGACAAATTACTCAACGTGATGGGAAACGATTCCCAGAATCCAGTAAAGACGCGTACAGATTAGACAACAAAAAATCGCAAAATCCTACAAGACGGAATTAGGATTTTACCACAACTCCCGCGTCACGAACGCTAGTTGAACTTGTTACAGCACACCTTGCTGTATGCCACTGTAGGCATGTAAAAATTCTAGCCTATCACAAATCGCCACGTGTTGCTAGGGCATACAAATTGGCCAATCAAATGCTGCCAAGTGCCTGTAAGTCAAAGTCAAAATTTCATGGATGGGCCAATCAAGTGATGCCAAGTGTCCGTGGTCAAAAGTCAGAGACATGTAAATGGACCAATCAAATGGTGCCACGTGTCAAAATGACACAGTTATTATTTTATCAAGTCCGGCCAATCAAATTAGGCTAATTGGTGAATAATAATTTATCTCATTATATATAATTACCTTTTTTAAAATAAAAAGAAAAGAAAGGTAATTATCAAATAATTATTATTCCTTTTTCAACAAAGGAAATAATTAAAGAGATCAATAAGAAAGGTTAGAGTTGGAGTCTCCACCCAAATCCTTATAAATAGAGGTGCTCCCTCTCATATTTTTTCCATCTGCACATTGAAGCACACAAGCTCCAGAGCTTTAAAGATCAAAGCCCTCAAGCCCTTCAGAAGTCTTCAAGTCTGCATCCGACAAGAAGGTTCTTCAGATCAAAGCTTCAAAGCTCCGAAGAACAATCAAGTCAAGCCCACATCAAACAAGACGGTTCTTCAGATCAAAGTTTCAAAGCCCTGAAGAACGCTCAAGTCAAATCTCCATCATCAATTTCAAACTCCAGAACTCTGAAGATCAAAGCCTCCAAGCCCTTCAGAATTTGCATTCATCCATCACACACAAACTTCTAGAGTTCTGAAGATCAAAGCTGTGAAGGCCCTTCAGAATCTTTCAAGTCCACATCAAGCTAGACGCTCTTCAGTTCAAAGCATCCATGCCCTAAAGAACGTTCAAGCCAAGTCCACCAATCATTAGTCTCCTTCAACCAAATCGAAGAAGATCTCAAATACCCAATTTGGGACCAAGCTCTGAAGCCCTCAAAGTCGCATCTCCTTCAACCAAATCGAAGAAGATCTCAAATACTGACTTGAAAAGAAGCTCCAAAGCCCTCAAGTCAATATCCACAAATCCGTCATCTTTTTCACCTAAATTGGAGAAGATCAAGCAATTCAACTTGAGAAGAAGCTTCAAAGCCCTCAAGTCAAAGCCCAACAAAGTCGCCATCATCTTCGCAAAGACTACAGAAGATATCGCCGTTCAAATCGAGATCAAGCTATCAAGCCCTCGTTTCAACATCCAAAGAGAAGAATCAGAGGATTAATTTTCTTTGAAAATCGCATCAGAGATTGTAACCCTAAATTTCTTAAATTAATAAAATTGACTTATTCAGCATCTTTCCGTCTTTTCCGTAGACTCGAAATTTGTGTTCAACAGCCACAAATACTGAAGTGTAAACTCTATCGTGATTTGTTTGCTCTCTCTAGGTCTCTCGCTATTTCGTGAATAATAGAAAAACCAAGTTCCTGACCTAGAGAGCATAACGTGAATATATTGGTTACGATAGGGACCTGAGAAGTAATAAGTTTGGGCTCCCAGTGTAAATAAGAAACCTTAATCGATTCTATTTCTTATTTTACTAATTATAATTCACCCTACTACAGAATTATAATTACACTTTCGTCATTATCTCAATTATATTACAAGCTCCATAATATTAAATATTTAAGTATCACCTCACGTTAAGATTACAAATACCTGTTGATTAAAATAAATTTCTATGGTATTTCACCACTCAGATCATTGTTATTCAGGACGAGGTGTTCTAGCATAATTAGGTTTCCGAGCTGAGGTGGGATTCTTCCGGAGAAAACGTTGTGACTAAGATTCAGCATTTGCAAGCCGGTGAGAGCTCCCAACTCCGCAGGTATTCCACCAGAAAGCAAGTTGCAACCCAATTGTAAGTTGGTCAAATGAGAGAGATTTCCCAATGCTGCAGGAATATTTCCAGATAACTTGTTTTCAGAAAGTATGAGAAGCTTCAGTTGGGAAAGGGTACCGAGCTCGTCTGGTATGATACCCGTTAGCTGGTTCTCAAAAAGCTGGAATAAACGCAAACCCTGTATCTTACCCAACTCGGACGGAATCATTCCCGACAAGTAGTTCTCTGAGAAATCGATATCTGTTGCTAAAGAGAGATTACCAATCTGCTTGGGTATTATTCCATTTAACCCATTCCCGTACAAGTATAAAATAATCAAGGACTTGATATTACCAATTTCACCAGGAATTTCGCCCACAAGGTGGTTGTCATACAAATCAAGAGTCTGAAGATTCGTACAGTTCCCGATTTCCTTCGGTATGAAACCCATCAATTCATTATCCCAAAGAAGCAAATCCGTCAAGCTCTTAAGCATCCCAATCTCTTTTGGTATATTGCCTCCTAGGTTGTTTTGGGCCAGACCAAGATACACCAAGTTCTCACATCCACCTATGGTCGAGGGAATGCTCCCAGAAATCACATTTTGCCCCGCTCGAAATGTCGTCATGTTTTTCAGATTCCAAAGGGAAACCGGCAGAGGACCGCTGATGTAGTTGGAGTATGCCAGAAACAGCACCAAAGAAGAAAGTTTTCCAACCTCCTCCGGAATTGGACCCGATATCTCGTTAGTGCACAAGTTCAAGGATGTTAAAGAAGCCAGATTACCCAACTCAGAAGGAATTTGCCCATCAAACAGATCGTTATTCAAATAAAGAATTTCCAATCTCAAGCAATTTCCAATCTCCTTAGGAATGTTTCCAGTGAACCCGTTGTTAGAAACATCAAGCTCAGCAAGATTAACCAAATTGCAAATACTGGGACTCAGGGTCCCAGAAAGGTTCAGTGAAGACAAACTAATAGACACCACAACTGGATTTTTAGGGTCCAATGAGCAATTCACACCCTTCCAACCACATGGGGTTTGGTCACTCGAATTCCAGTTTCCTAGAAAGTTGAGTCCATCGTAAACACCTTTCTTGAACTCCAAAAGGTACAGCCCCTCAGAATTCAACCCTTCTGAAGCACAAACAAGCAGAGCAGTGACGACGAAAAAGCCGGCGAAACCTACAATCAAACCTCTCCTCGAGTCTTTCATTATTCTATCCTTCACGGTATCTCATTTACAGCACAATCTGAGAAATTAACAACCCAGTTTAGCCTCAGGACACGAAGCCAAAAATTTTAACATTCGTAATTCTCTAAGTTGGTTTAAAGGCATTGTTACAAGTTTAAGACAACCTCTTAAACATATTCTCTTAGGTTTATAAGTTTTGTCTATCCTTACTATTTTAAGTACATCTTTTCTCCTAATTTTTGTACTTCTCCGTTGTACTCCTACGACTGTATTCATAAATTTTCCCAGTTATTTTCCAACAAGTACCAAGTGAACCAAGAATTTCAATTCTGCATTTGAGTCTATTTTCAATTGAAAATGATAAACTGACGACCATTTAAAGCAATTCACATATTCAAGATTCAGAAACACGAGAAAGAAAACTGGCATTCAGAATATGGACAACTATATTCAATCTTCAACAACATAGAAGAAATCCAAATACACATCGAGCTGGGTGATGATGTAGTGGTGGCCCACTCATTTTATATGACACATATTGATTATGAGTTTAATACGAGTTTAATAGGACTTTATTTTATTCTATTGGTCAAATAGAGAAGTTGTTTCCTAAATAGACTCTACTTTGATGGGAAGTGAGTATAATGTTCAGGAAACCGGTCTTTCTCCCTGTCTATAAAAGAGCGTCTAGGGGTTCCATCAATTCAATGTGTGATACTAAATAGCTAGAAAGAAAGGCAAAGGAGAGAAACCCGTCTTCTACCTAGAGCTTAATGCTCTGGTAAATTATGGTCGCTACAGTCATTTACCGGGTCGTTCATGATAATTCTAGATCCTAGCATAAACTTAGGGTGTTAATTGTCTAACACCACTAAAGAATAAATTTACATGGGGTAGCAGAGCTATAGGTTTCTGAATATCGTGATTTTCCATTAAAGAACAAGCGGATGAAATAATCTGTGCCAGTCCGATTTTTTTGGATCGACGACAACCTACGGAGTAGTAGGATTAATTGATTAATAACGATATATGTACCATGTATAATGATGATGAGATCATGATTCCTCCTTTTATGAACGGTTTTGGACCGATGTCGAGATCGGGCCGGTTTATCTCGTCGGTGGCTTGGTACTTGTTTTTATAATGAGATGAGATGAATGGAACCAATTATTTTAGGAAAAATGACGGCTCAGGACGTATTTTGATAATTAATACCCGTTAAGGACAAGCTAAGAACATTTGTTAATGCTAAAAATGTCTTTGACGGGTATTAATTATCAAACACGTCCTTGACCGTCATTTTCCCATTATTTTACTGTACGTACAAAGAAGAAGCAATTCGATGTAAGCAATCATGCACATAGCTTGACATAAATGTATTGAAGTAAATAAAGTCAGTTACTTCATGATCACTGAACGAATTGATTTTGCCTAACTGATATGCGCAAATAACATGGCAATAAAATATGTGAGTGAGTTGGTGGGTTTACTTTCATTGCCTTAGAGCATCTCCGGTCTCAACCCAAAATTTTACTCAAATTTGGGTAAAAACTCATTTTGGATCAGACTCACTCCAACGGCAAAATGATCGTTTACCCAAATATATCTTTTTTCTAAGTATTCAATAGCAATAATGTAAATAATAGAAGGGAACAAATTTGATTTGGGGTAGAGACTGACTGATTGCTATGAAGAAAAAGAAGAAGAAGAACTCGGTCCATCTCCATAACTACCGCCAACCACCCAAATAGTCTACCACTTACCACCACCTCTTTTCTTTTCCATCTGTAGGAACTCATTTTGGCGGCAGCGGCCATGAGAGAGAGAGAGAGAGAGAGAGTTGCAGGTATCCACGCTTGGGAAAGCCGACGCCATACTCTCAGAATAGCATGGAAGGAGCCGTTGAAAAGAGAAAAGAGCCGTTGGAATATTGGGGGAAAAAATGGGGAGAGACTTTGGTTGTTTCAAATTTGGGAAAAGAAATAGGTAAAACCCAAAATGAGGAAGGATTTGGGTCAAAGATTGAAGAGGGTTTTTTGTGAGTTTTGCCCAAATTTTAAATTTGGGTCTTAAAATGAGTCAAGATTGGAAATTCTCTTACGTCTTAGTTGTGATTGTATCACGTACCGCGGCTCTACCCTAAACAGTTTTTTAGTTTGAGATAATGACCGATTGAATGTGTTTTTCATTATGCATAAGGAGGCAACTCACGTACTTAGAAAATTTTGATAATGTGTCATTTTGGCTGCTGATTTTTTAACTCCTTTTTTTGTTAATGTCACTCTCTATAAGTGTATTTTTTGTGCAAAAATACATTTGTAGGGGAGTGGCGTTAACAAAAAATGGAGTGGCAAAATCATTTCCCTAAATTTTACGTATGTTGTTTTTACGGGATAATGTCGACAGACAATCGACATAAAATAACTTTGTGGCTTCTTATGATTTGTGAGGGCTTAATGATGGGTCATATGTATTTATGATCACTTGATGGTTATATGTAATTATTGTTTTGACTGATAATCTAGACTACTGATTTTGCCACTCCCTTTTTTGTTAACGTCATTCCCCTGCAAATGTATTACAAGTGTATCTTTGATACAAAAATACATTTGCAGGGGAGTGCCGTTAACAAAAAAGAGTGACAAAATCATTTCCCATAATCTATATTATGATAGATTTGGTAGTCACCAAAGTGACCCAATCAGTATGGCTCGTAGATATCAAGTCATGTTAGAAAAATTTATTTGTGAACAATTGGTTATTCAACTTGTGTCCATAAAGGAAGTTATCAATTTGAATCTATATTATGTGAGATTTGGAAGTCACCAAAGTGACCAAATCATAATGGTTTATAGATATCAAATAATATTATGGAACCCGAATGGTGGATAATTTAAGATTCACTTATTGTCCGTGAAAATTTATTGTTTTGATTTAACTCTATATAATGATATGGTTTGGTAGTCGCAAAAGTAATCCAACCGGCATGTTGGTAGATGTTAATCAAATTATGAAATTGTAATACCTATTATGATCAGGTGTTAAAATAATAATACTTTAATATTTTTAATTACCTAATGTCAATGCAAAAGTCATTATCTTGATTGAAATCTATATTAAGACGCGGTTTGGTAGTCGCCAAAGTGACCCAATTGGAATGTTTCATAGGTTTCAATTAAATTACTAAAACTTAACACTTATTTTATTTGATATTTATATTATGATACGGTTTGGTAGTCACCAAAGTGGTCCAACTGGAATGACTTATAAATATCAAATTATGTATGAAACTTACTCTCTTTCCTAAGTGTTAAGAATAACGACTTTGCCAATCTCAATTCTCTAGTTGCATGGATATTGGGTAGGCTCAAAGGTGCACCATTTCTATGTGATTAGTGAATTGAAATATGATAATTTATAAGTATTCACAATTGAGATTGGAATTTTATACCCAAAAAGGTAACAAACTTACTTAATTGTGAATCCTTATCAATTAGTTATATTGGTGACAGAGAATCACCATAATTGTTAATAGTGTAACATTAGATGAACCCAAAGGCAGATCACTGTTGCACTATTTATTATTGTTTGGACAAAATTTATTTTGTCAAAATTATTGGTAACTCAAAGTATTATTATAGTGAGCATATATTATGTGTGCATTGTCAATATATTTGCTTCACATTCACATGCTTGGTCTGTTTTCTTTTAAATTTAAATGAATGAGTTTCTCATATTAAAAAGAACAAGATTAGTTTCATTTCGAATACTAGATATTGATAAAGTTTTTTTTTTTTTTGCTCGGCCAGATATTGATAAAGTATTAATTTAAGAAATTCTATTTCTTTTATAATTTAAGTTGTGCAAAATAATTTTACTTTATTTTGGTGAAGAGTGAATGAACTGAAATGAGAAAGACTAAGCCTTATGTTTTTGTGAATGTTTAAGATGAGCATTATTATGTTTGTTATGCATGAAACGCTTGAGGATGTCATTGAAATGTTATATTTGGCATACTCAACAAAAGTACTTGAGAATTAAAGTAGTTGAAGCCTAAATGGGACATAAAGTGGGCATTATGTGGTGCTAATGAGTCTACTAATGATCTTGGACTCAAAAGAATGTTAGAACAATGATATATGTCGCTTCTTTAGATAGTTGAGGCATTATCAGAAAGTTTGTCATGAATGTAGGAAATGATTTGAAAGGGGAAAGTAGTTAGTTATATTGTAACTATGAAGTGATTTGATTATAAGCTACTATTTATGTTTTATAACCAAGATGCAGAGAGATTTAAAGTTATTAAAAACATAAGCCCATTGAGTTCTAAAGAATTGAGTTACAGTTTTTATTAAAAGGGCCTTTCGACTTATCGTTTGCTATTTAAGAGTTGGTCATCATTTTGTGTTTTCTATAATACTACAGATTTAGTTTGCTTTATCCAAACTATATTTTATGGTGATTGAAAAATACCAATTATTGTGTTATGGTATTTTATTATGATTTGAACAAACTAAAGTTTGATGACTATTTTATTGAGAACTCTCTTTATACTGCATCATAATGTTAGTTTGGTTAGTAGCCTCATGTTTGAAAATTACTTCATCTTGTGACATGAATGTTTGAAACATAGTTTCAACTAAACATATAAAGAGATTAATATATGACATAAATTTTATTAATCTCCTTATACGCGTGATTTGCATTAATACAAGCAAACCATATTCATTAAGAAGTGAGTCACAACAAATAACGGGCTTCTTAAAGTGATTCATATAGACATAAATTTTTACATCTTTTGATGAATAGACCTACTTTATCATATGTAGATGACTTTTTGTGTTATGTTAGCTTTTCTATTGCATTAAAGATCTCAATCAATGGATCTCGATGTGTACATTGTTGAGGTAGAAAGGATAAATAGAACGTAATATAAAAGTCATCATATATGACATGAGTGATAAATATTATGGAAGGTATGTTCCACATCAGAATGTAGTAGCTGAAAAATAATCGTACATTATTAGATATGGTTAGAAGTATGTTTGTAACTCCGAAATACCCATTATGTGATGAATAGATATTTTTAAGCTCACTGTATTTATGTGAATTAGGTTTCTTGTAAGATAGTTTCAAATACTTTTTTTGAACTGTGGAAAGGAAGGAAACTGAACTTAGGATACTTGAATGTTTGAGATTGTCCAGCAGAGGCTAGAATTTCTAATTCACATGAAAGGAATTTGAATTTTAGAATGAGTTATGGTAATCTTATTGGTTATTATAGAAAATTCAAAGGGTATGGGTTTTTAGTATTTAACCATAGTACGATAATTATAGAAATCAGTCATTCAGATTCTTTAGGAATGATGAAATCAGTGAGAGTGATAAGTCATGGAATGTGGTCACTTAAAAGTTAGGGTATAAGTTTCTTTACTCGTAACTTAGAATGATATTGTTCTTATAATCACTCTATTACGAGATTGACACCAATAAAGAAACTATAGAACAATCACAAAAGATAGCATTAAGAATATCTCGAAGGAACATGAGATTTGCTATTTGAATGATTATTTGATTTATCTACACGAATGCTTTTAATCCGATTTTGTTTTCACAAACCATGTAAAATGATAATTTTTATTAAATGGAATGATGAGTTGAACCAATGAAACAGAATGAAGTTTGAAATTTCGTTGAATTGTCATAATGATACAAGAAAGTATATTGTAAGTCGGTCTTCAAGATTACACTTGATTTAGGGGGCAATATGGAATGATATAAAATCAAACTTGTGGCCAAGGGTTACACTCAGAAAGGAGGCATAATTTTATGAAGCCCTTCTCTCTTGTATCCGAGAAGAACTCGCTGAAAATTATTGTGTATCCGAGAATAACTCGTTGAAAATTATTATGGCGTTGGTAGGTAACTCTTATGATTTAGAGTTAAATTGACGTGAAAATAACCTTTCGAACGACAGTTTAGATGATAGAGTCTATATGAATCAACTTGAAGGTTTTTCAATTACAGTAAAAGAGCACTTTGCTGCAAACTTAAGAAGTCAACTATTGAACTTAAGAATACTCTTGCCATTATTGGTTCCTTATGTGTGTTGATATCATTGGTTCCTTTGGATTTAAAGAAAAAACACTATTAATTGATGTATACATGGACAAATCTAGGAATATAATCTACTGGGGGCACCTTATTAATCATAATGGCGAAAATTCATTTTTTTAGTCAACAATGGTAAGATCATACAAATTAAGATATGCATTACTAACTACAAAAGTTTATAATACGTACTTTAAATTAAATTAGGTTAAATGAGCACAAAATCTCAAAAAAAAATTAAAAATATGTTTTAAATGAACATCAACAAGTTTTACAATGATCGAATTAGTTTTGCTAATGATTTTATTGTAAAATATTTATCCAGACAGTTAATGATAAAACAGAATCAAGAATGAATATCTCTAAATAGACAAATAGCTCATAAAACAACAAGTATAAATATATCATATGATGAAATTTAAGCATAAACTAATACTAAATGTGTATTTTCGAGATATATGCAAGTGTGTATAAACATGTTTTAGCACATTTTCATAATTATGCTAATTTATATAAAAATATCAAAAAAATATTTTAATTTCGAGTGGGGGCACGTGCCCCAGTGTACATCCGCCCCTGGGTGTATATATTCAAAGAATAGTGGGAGTAAGTTTATGTTTTTGACATGTACGTTGACGGTATTTGCCTTGTTGTAGTGATATTTATTGTTTGCACTTAATTTTAAACTATAGGTTATATGCTCACATTAAGGAGGTCGGATGATCTTGAGTTTGTTAGCTACTCAGATTCAAATTATTTTTAAAGTTTTGATAGTAAATTGTCTTCTTTTGATTAATTGTTCCTATTATGTGGAGGAGTAAACAAAAGTTTTAAAATAGCTATCATTACTTCATCCATTATGTTAGTTGAATTGTGGCATTTTTTGAGGTCATACTTCATGAATAGCAGTTGGGAAATTTATCGTAAGACTTGAGGTTGTCAACACCATTACCAAGTTGCTTAGAGCTTATGTTTTCGCAACTATTTTCTTCTCTAAGAAAAATTTCAAAAATAAAAGTGTCACTAAAGGCTCACACAGCTAATGATTGCAGATTCACTTATGAAGGGGTTAGTGCAAAGACGTGTAAGAATTATACTAATTGAATGAGTCTAGCATAACTCATAATAGTTGTAACTTATGGACTACAATGTGATGATGATGATATTATTCGACACTTTGAGAGATCTCAATTTCGTGTTTCTGATAATTTCCTATAATGTGTAGTGTACGTATATGTATGTAAATGATTAATGATTACAGGAATCTGATAATTTCCTATAATGTATAGTGTATGTATATGTATGTAAATGATTAATGATTACAAGAATAATCTTGGGAGAATTTTGCATAAGTCCACTATAGCAGTTTTCAAACTCATCTAGTCTACTTCTAAGTTTCATAACCCACTAAGTCCACTAGCCTACAAAAATATCAATATAACCCACTATATGTAGCCTTAATCAGCCCTATATATACCCCAGTATTTGTAGTTTCTTTTTCATTTTCTTCAAACGAGGGGGGGGGGGGGGGGGGGAAGGGAGGGAAAGAGAAGGGGGGCGCCGAGACAAGCATCTCGTCCTAGCTTCCTGTCGTTGTCGCCATCGCCATCCACCTCACTTCGCCGTCGCATCCAGTCCCAGCCTCGCTGTCGCCATCGCATCTCACCTCTGCGTCACCATCGTGTTCAACAAGTGGCATAGTTCGTCAGCACGTCACCAAATGGGATCTGCACAAATCTCCACGAGATCGCTGTCTTTTCCTAGCCTCAGCTTCGTTCCCACCATCGCCTTTTCAACATAAACAGGTAGGTCGAGTTTAGTTTAAGGTTGAACATATACGGTTATTTGTTATTATTTGTGCAGATCTGGTTTGGTTAGAGTTTTGGATTAACTTATGGAATCATATAATGTTATATATGATCTTCTGAAATATTTTTCATTACAGTGGAAGAACATATGATGATATATGTTTACATTTAATTCTTTAACATATAACCCTAATTACATACCGACTGCAATATAATTAGGTCGGGTTCTATGGCCGAAATTACACCCTAAGTTATTGAAAATATCATTTTCGCTGCAGTTCGGAGTGCTCCTAAAGTCGCACCCTGAACTGCGGCACTTTGTGCCATGGGGGCTCTGCCCCCACACTTTCGGACTAAATCATTGCTGAAGGTTATCCTTTTGTTTTGTGAATATATATGGTTATATATTTCGGTCTATAAGCCGCTACGCGGACCAATTCAATAACGTAAATTTAGTAATTTATTAGTTTTCGTGTATAAATATATGTTAGTTTTATTTGTACATATAACCATATTATAAAAAAATATGGTATGTTATTTGTATATGAAACACATATGGTTATATATCTAATTATGTACCTTGTATTATGTCATCATATGGTTACATGCGGACTGTTTTAATATGACTATATGTTTATATTTTCAGGTCTATTAGGCCGCTGTGCGGACCAATTCAATAACATAAATTTAGTATTTTTATTAGTTTTCATATATAAATTTATTAGTTTTATTTGTATATATAACCATATTTTAAGAAAATATGGTCCATTCTCTTTATATGAGACACATATGGTTATATATCTAATTATGTACTCTGTATCATACCATTATTCCTAATATATACAGTTATATATGATTTTTTGTTATAGTGTATCATGAAAGATATAACGTTTAGGTTTTCGTTTGACAGCTGATATCATGAAACATATATGGTAATATACGAATTCTTGAATCCTTTTTTAAACATATAAAGCTATACGTTTCCATCTGTTTAACTTTTTTTCTTATATGTGTAGAAATAACAAATCTAAAGGAAATAGGAATATGGTTTCATGAAGTGCCTAGTCCAATTTATTGCAAATTGTTGTACCACCACAATGACACCGTAATAATGGAGTTTAGGATGAACTCCAACCACAGATCAGCTCTCTACATCAAATCCTTCTACCAAAGATACCTCATAATGTTGAAGAGACACATTAGGATCGTTGATCCTGACAAGACAGCCAAGAACATTAGATTTAGTATTTTAATTTGGTTAAAGTCTTTTTGCGTAATTTCTTTCTCTTGTTTTCATATTGCTATTCAGAAGACTCTGAATCCGTTTTGTAGATCTATCGATCAAATTTATAATTATGTAGTTAAATAATAGCAGACTCTGGATCTATTTTTTATTTATTTTGAACACAGATGTTTTGATTGGAGGATGTAATGGTTTCAATGATTGTTATTTGTTAAAACTTGAAGATATATATATGCATAAACATATAACCATAATCATATATATAACCATAGACAACCTTATATGAATTGGTCCGCGCAGCGGCTTAACAAACTTGAATATATAATGTTATATGTGCAGCGACAGAGCGGGTGAGTAGTTTCAATGATTGTTATTTGTTAAAATTTAGACATATATATGCATAAACATATAACCATATATATAATCATAGACAACGTTATATGAATTGGTCTATTCTGCGCAGCAGCTTAACAGACCTGAACATATAATGTTATCTGTGCAGCGACAGAGCGGGTGAGATTTGGAATGTGGAGAGAGTTGTCAAAATTCCAAAACAGAAAAAAAAAAAAAAAGAGTAAAATTTATAACATTGTACATGATCTGAATATATAACTATAGAACCATATTGTTCCTTACTCGTTATAACCATATAACCCTATAAAAGAATAATAAACCATAACCATAAACAACCTTATATGAATTGGTCCGCACTGTGGCCAAACAAATTTGAACATATAATGTTATCTGTGCAGCGATAGAGTGGGTGAGATCTAGAATGTAGAGAGAGAGATGTCAAAATTCTAAAAAATGAAAAGAAAAAAAAGATGAAAAAAAGCCCGCAAGGGCATTCTTGTCTTGTATTAATTCCTTTTTGACTTGACAAGGGCTTAGTTGACAACACAAAAAATGAAAAAGAATAAAAATATTTTTTTTTGTCTAAGCCAATCAGAGCCCTTGTCTGAGTGGACCTAGTAGGTTTACAAAGTTGAGAGGTGGACTTGGTGGGTTATAAACATTCTATAGTGGACCTTAGATCAATTTTTTAAATAATTCTTGGACAAAAGACATCATGTTGGACCTTACGAATACGCTTCTCACTTAAAGACTATGTTAAATAGTTTGCTAGTGTTGTGGTACATGAAAGGGACTATGTCATTGTGATGTACAACCGCCATGACTCACACTAGTGGGTTGTGTAATTTATGATTGTGACCAAATTAAGAAGGATTTGATATAGGCTTATGGCACGCCTTATGTTTATATTGTTAAACTCTACTTAAGTTATCATATGAGCCAAGTGGGAGAATGTAAAACTAAATTTTAATTTAGTCATTGTATTGGTCGACTCATTTTATATGACACATATTAATTATAAGTTTAATAGGATTCTTCATATCTTTATTTTATTCAATTGGTCAAATAGAGAAGTTGTTTCTTAAATAAAAAATGATACTCACACAACATCAAACACAACCTCTCACATACATATGGGCTCCACACATACTACTATGTATGGACCCCACCTGTATGTGAGAGGTTGTGTGAGTTATTGTGTTTGGATTATTGTGTGAGTAGCATTGTTGTAACTAAATAGACTCTACTTTGTTGTGTGAGTAGTATTGTTGTTCATTAAAGAAACCGGTCATCTCTCTGCCTATAAAAAAGCGTCTAGGATTCTATCAATTCAGTGTGTGATATTAAATAGCTAGAAAGAAAGGCAGAGGAGAGAAACCCATCTTCCACCTAGAACTTAATGCTCTAGTAAATTATGGTCGCAACAGTCACTTATCGAATCGCTCAAATTCTGCATAAATGGATCCGAGTACGCCGTTCTTGATCCTATAATTTTTGATTAATAATTGTATATGTGATGATCATGATAATTCTAGATCCTAGCATAAACGTAGGGTGTTAATTATCTAACACCGCTAAAGAAAAAATTTACAGATGAATCAACAACTTCAAATAATACAACAAATCAGATTTCTTTTTTCAAAGACTTCCTTCCCTCCCCCTCCCCCTCCCCCCCAAAAAAAAAAAAAAAACTTTTTCAGAAATGATAAGTGAAAAGAGTGAAAGAAATCAATCAAGTAAAAGAAACACAACAAACAAGAAATCCAAAGAAAACCCATTAAGAGCATCAGCATCAGAGTAGGTATATGCATAAGTTTAGGTAAAGTAGAGAAGTAGAGCCCAAGAAGAGTAGTGCAGCAGATTAGCTAAATCCAAAGGTAAAATACATTTTCTAAAATGGTTTGGTAGAAATAGTTAAGTACTGTTCACTCTGTATTGTTTACTTTATTATTTTTTCCACAACTGACACACTCTCTTCTCTTCTATTTCTCCTTGCTACCGGTTTGTATTTTATAATACCATAAATGCCATACGATATAATATTTTATTAGATAGAGAGGACATATACAGAGGACTGGTGCGAGGATTGGTGTGGTGTGAAAGTCAAAAGAAAGTAGCAAAAATACATTTTTGCATTGTTCACTTGCCATTTGGACTAACCCTCGGGGTACATGTTCTAAAGATCAATGCTTTATTAACATACCTCAGAGTCCATCACTTATGGAATGATTCAACTGCTGATTCAATTCCCCAAGTGATTCCTTCAGAAAACCCATTAAAGATTAAAAAGGAGTACAAAACAACACCAAGGTCTCAACTTTTCAAAGGATGGGATGGTGGGATCTTCAAATCTACAAGGGAATATTATTATTAAATATGTTCGTATATAATACTCCGCAGGAACTTTAAAAGGGATAACCCTTTTGAACCCAAGAAAAGGAAGTAATAAAAAAAAAATGGAATGAATCAGAAGGGCTTTGTGGGGGGGATTTTACTTGGGGAAAGGAAGTGAACAAAACCCAAATCGTGATTTTGGTTTTAATTGTGTATTTTTTGTTGGAATGATGGTAAAGTCTTTAGGTGAATGAGAATCGGAGGTATGGGTAAGAGCTCTTCACTGAAACTCTCATGGCCGACAAAGCATGCCTTCTCTTTCTCTCTCTCTTGGTAAAGTCCTTAGGTGAATGAGAATCGGAGTTATGGGTGAGAGCTCTTCACTGAAACTCTAATGGCCGACAAAGCATGCCTTTTCTCTCTCTCTCTCTCTCTCTCTCTCTCCCTCTAATCTTACAAACACATTTCTCCTCAGTCTCTCTCTCGACTGGAAAAGAAAGCTGGGAACTTGTTAGGTAAGAAATGTTCTCTTTTCTGGAGAAAGATTTGGTGCAAGGGTTATCATTTAGTCCCAAGGCTCGCGACCCGTCTGAAGCTCACTTGGCTCATTGGGTTTTTATTTGGTCCGAGCCCCTGAAACGAGCGGGTTAGCCTAGTCCATAGTTTGTAATGGACGGGCTTGGGCCTATGAATTTTTACTCAGTCCGTCCGTAGGCCTGGCCCGTGAGCCCGTTCACTAGCCCGCCTGTGGTACCCACCCAATAGCCCACCAATTAGTCCGAAATGCCACAAAAGTTTTTCCCTTGGTTTACGTTTCTGGATCTGCTGACAAGCCCGTTGTAATTTACAACGGCTATTTAGTAGAGATCAAAGGCTCATATCTAACCAACACACAGATGGACTTGGGCTGCAACCACACAGGATCAAATCCTTTCTCCCACCCTAGATATAAATACTCTTTTTCTATTGAGATTAGATCCAAAACCCATATGCTCTCTCTCACCTCTCAATCTATCCTTCCACAGTCCTCTCCTCTTCCTCTCATTCTCACACACACAAACAACGAACATCAATCATCTCTCTTCTCTCCGATCACAACTAGACAACCATAGTCCGATCTCAACTACAGTCCGATGAGCTTGACGAGACGAGAGCGACCATCTCGCCGATCTCTCCTCCGCGGCTCCGCCGATCTCTCCCCCCACCACTCCCCACCTCTGCCTCCACCACCACCACCAGTTTGACGACTTCCTCTGCCTCTCCGCTGCCCTGTCCAACGACGTCCTCCGCCTCTCTACCTCTTCAAAAAAGTGAAGTGTCCATAGATTTTATTCAGTTCAGTTGGGTTCAACTCTCACGCAGTTGGATTCGAGAATAGCAATAGATCAGTTGGGTTCTTTTTGTTTATGTTTTGTAAAGTCTGTAATGATTTCTTCGGAAAAAAAAAAAACTATTGTAATGAGAATCTCATTATGAGATCAAAATTTTAGCCCAACTATTGTAATTGTAATGAGATGAAAGCCCAACTACTGGAATGGCATTAGCCATTCTGGCAGCTTGCCCACAAACCCGCCCATGTTTTGGTCTGCCAGCCCGTCAATTGGGCTAGCCTGATGTAGCCCAACCTGCCAAAAAGAATAAGCCCGATCAGCCCAGCCCGTGGGTGGGCTTGGGTGGTGAGTTGGTGGGCCGGGCAGGGCCGATGATGACCCTTAAGGCCCGATTGGATGTTGTATCCATCGGGTGTATTATGCAATCCGGGTGTATTGGTTTCTGATGGGACAGTTGCTCCACCGTTTGGTATGATTTTTCGCTCCTATATTCGTTTCTCCCCGTTTTCGTTAATACAGCCCTCATGGTACTAATTTATGGCCACCTCCGGAGGTAGCCATAACTAATCCGGGGCAATACAGGTGAAATCTTGCCAGTTCTGCCCTCCCTAATCTCCCTCTTCATCACCTCTTCACACATGCACACAGAATGGGAAAAATGGAAAATAGAGAGAGGAAAAAAATTATGGCCCGAGTTGTCATTTACAGGAGAGAGTGAGAGAGAGAGGTACCGAACGTCGCCGTTGCCGTTCGAAATTTGGCCGTCAACGGTGTGGATCTGACCATCCACCGTCTTCAAGTTGCCATCGTCGACTTCGACTGGAACAAAGGTGTGTGGGTTTGTAGACACAGAGAGAGAGGTGGATGGTTTTGTAGAAAACTGTGTAATTGGGTAGTTGAAAACCGTGGATGGGTTTTTGAAATTATTAAAATAATTAAATTATTAGTCAACTAAATTAGTATTGTTTAATTGTGATAAAGTAATTAATTTTATTGGATTTTGTAATAATATATTTAATCTAATAAATTATCGATTTTAACACTGAGCAAGGGTAAAAGAGTCATTTGTCTGTTTTTTACATCATACACCTTTTCCTACACACCCAATTTATCCTCCATCCAAACCCAGTATTATTTTATCCTCATTCTCTAGTACATCATCCAAACCATCTACTTTTTAATACACCCTCTATAAATGTCACATCAATGTAGGTCCTCCCTTCCTAACTAATACCCCTTACTATCTTCAAAAATGATATTCATACAACAATCCAAACGCAACAACTTACACAACCTCTCACATAAATGTGGGCTCCACACACATTACTATGTGTGGGTCCCACATGTATGTGAGAGGTTGTGTAAGTTGTTGTGTTTGAATTATTGTGTGAGTAGCATTGTTGTACTATCTTATCCCTCTTCATAAATACTACACCCAAACCACATACGGCATCCAATCGGGCCATTAATTTGGTGGGATTTCTTGGATGGGGACAGTTTCTAGGTGTGAAACTGTGAAAGTGAAGTGGATTATCTTTGTCAAAAAAAAAGTGGATTGATCTTGAAATGGTGTCGTGTCAAACCTTGTGACGAAAGCTTCTATCAGACCTGATGTATCCTTCCCGGGGTCTGAACGCAGCAATGAAGAACGAAAATCCAAAAAAACAAAATTAGTTTATCAGGAACTCAAATTAAATGATAAACTTGTTAGATTTGGAACGTGATTAGGGTTCTAAAAACCCTTTCTAGTTGTAATCTACTCATGTTTATCCTATTACTAAAAGCCGCTAAAAAGCACGGATACGGATACGGGACATGAATACGAATACTCAAATACGTGATTTTTTCAAAAAAGAGAATACGATACGTTGAGAGATACGTTGAATGTAAAAATAAATAAATAAATATATTATATATAATTCTTAATTCTTAAAATTTCATTAATAAGTTTTTCATTACACAAATTCACCATTTCACATGTCGAGAGAGATATATATTCACGTATAGTTATATATATATATAACTGTATCTATATATATATATTTATATACACACAATGAGAGAGAGACGAGAGACTTACAAGATTGTCGAGAGAGATGATATCATCGGTGTGTTTATGGTGTCAATTGGTGGGGGAAAAGAAAAAAATAGTCTTGCAATTTTAACCCATATATTTTAAGTAATAAAATATTTACCCTCGCGTGTATCCGAAATATATCCGAGCGTATCCAACACATATCTGCACGTATCCAAAACGAATCGGATACGTATCCAGAGTGTATCCGCGCCTATCCGAAACGTATCAGGATACCCAAAAATAATTCTAAAAGCAGGATACTTTAAAAAGCGTATCAAATACGTATCCAAAGAGTATCCGAGAGTATAGGTATCCGATACGTGATACGAATGCCAAAATAAAGTATCCGTGCTTCATAACTATAAGGTAGTCTAGCATTTATTGTTAGCATACTTTTACTATCTCAAATAGACTTTGACCCTCGAATCGAGTAAATACTACCCGTAATGATTTCACCAATCAATGAGAAATCTCATATAATAGTAAAACCATAAGTTATTAGTTAAGAGGAATTGTGATCATTTAAGATTGTTGTGATTGTTGTTCTTTATCACTATATTTTGTTTAATTTCATTGTACCCATGGTATTTCAAACGGGTTGGAGTGATGGCTTTTTAACACGGACAGAGGTACTAAAAAGTATTGTCATCATATTATTGCATAGTTTGTTATGCAATTAGAAAAAATATACTTAATTTTATCCATAATGTTGAACATATGGACCAAATTTTATTCTCATTCCACTGAATTTTTCCCGGATATGGTTGTTTGTTACTTTCATTATATACTACGTATGCGTGTAATACTAATTTTTTGAGATTTCGTTCTTCAAGTTTTCCACAGCATGCTATAAGCTAGAAGGACCAAAGCTAAACTTCTAACATCATTTTGTAAAAACATTCTGTTTTTTAATTTTGTCCCTAGGAGTTCAAATCTGGCTTCGTTCTTTGTGGTAGGTACACATGTAGTTAGTGGGATGTCAAATGCCTGAGAGAGTATATGGTACTTACCACTTAACTATTACTCCACTTGCATCGATCGTCCATGTTCTTAACCGTGAAAGCACTAAACTTTATGTCTAAATCAACTATTCAACATGTGGGTATTAGTCTGGGCACATATGATACGACTCTTGAAAGATGAATTGGAGGGGCAACCAAACAAATTATTTCAAAAAGGAAATTGTAGTGATAAAAGAATGGGGTTTTGAGGTGGTGGGAGTACATCTCATGCCATGACTAGACTTCCATTTCGTTTGGTTGACAGATACCTTATCGTAAAAATCAAAGGCCAATATAAGAAGCTTCTTGGTTGGGTTAGGCTCATCCCCACCAAAGCCTCTCAAACATGTGCCTTCTCTTCATTAACACTAAACCATCTCCCTATATATCAATTATCAAGTTATGGATGAAAACAAAACAAGATAATAAGACACTAAAGATTGATAAGAACAACGATACATGTACAAATACAAATACAAATGTGTCAAAAACTCTTTGACTCACGTGAGCCCTTCATTGTTTTTGGGAAACTCATGTGCATTGCACAAATGCTGGACATAAAGTCGTCTATGCACAAAGGGTTTTCGAACTAATTACCATTGAACAAACCCTTCAAAACTTAATTGGTTCTAGGTGCATTCATCAAACCTCAATTCCAAATGTAGTATAAAGAGAGAAAAATCAACTCATTGGCGCCATTGGAAGTAAGGATGGAAATTTTCTCCGACCCATGTCCCCGATCTAATCCCCGCCCTGAATAGAGGGGAAATTTGGAGATACGTTTGGAGATTGGGTAGGATGCTATAGACCTTTGTGCCCTGTACTAGCGCTTGAGTAAAGCGCTGGCATAGACCCCTTTTACAAAAAAAAAAAACCAAAACACAGGAGGCAGGAGCATTTGTGCTGTTACCGGTTTTGATCTCTGGACCTCAGACTCACTAACACCTATTTTTTTTTGTTAACTATTAGGTAGATTATTTTATTATTATAAAAAGGGTGAATCACTCCTCCCATGAGAATTATTTTTTATGTTCTATGCTCTATTTTTATTCCACTAACATTTCAAAAGCTTTAGTTTAGTTGTTTTTATATTTGTATTTTACAGGATCTTCTCCAACCACTACTACCAAGACCCCAAATAATGCATCTAATGAGAATATTGCTTATTTCGATAGAAAACAAAATTTTTCGGGAATGATTTAATCAACAAGGACAACAAAATGAACGAATTGGATCATCGTGATTGTGTCGCGATCGAGGCATTAAAGTATTAGATGCATTCTGACCACCACCAAAGTCTTTATTTTTTTATTTGAACTGTCTATTTTTATATATTACAGAGTTCATCATTCTTACCAAGAATAAAGTTAATCGGGTATCACGACACACTTGATCGGGAAAAAAAAAAACCATTTTGTTAATGAAATTGTATTGAATGTATAGAATTTAAAGGTCGTTACCAAATCAATTTTTATAGTGGTCGATCTGAACCGTTAGGATTTCACGTTTCATTTATTCCGTCATTGTCACCAAAATCGGAGATCATTGGATATCGACGACCTCCTGATCAGACAACATTTGATGCATCCCTAGGCATTAAAGTATTAGATCGCAACCCGACTCCCACAAGAGTCTTTATTTTTCGATCCGAACTATCCGTCTTTTACATATTACGTAATTCATCAATCGTATCAAGAATGAAGTTGATTGGATATCGCTACACATTAGGAAAATAAATTTTTTTGAAAAATATATATTTTGTTTTGCTAAAATTTTTGAAGTAAAAATTTTTTTGGATCGGATCAGAATTTTTTAGATTCGGATCTGGATTACCACTATTGAATTTAAGTCTTATCGGATCCGGCCCATTGACAGGCCTAAGTAGAAAGATGTTGTTTAACCATGAGAATAGTATATCTTACAAATCAGACATGAGGTTATGTGTTTAATTATGCGTACTTGAAGCGGCTCCCAAGAATAAAAGGACCGTGTGAAAAGTTGACAATACTCCGTAATAATCAAGTGGTGCTTGGGGAGTTTTTCCAATGTGTGTGTGTTTTTTTTTTTTTAAGGTAATACAATATCTCCCGAGCCAGTTTGCACGCATTTCGGACTAATCCCTCTAGCCCCACCCATCCGCATCTCGGGCCAGCTTGTGTTTTTTTTTTTTTAAGGTAAAATGCAATGTGTCCTGGGTCACCTTACGCGTGGAGTGAGGTGACCCCAAAAATTGTTGGTAGGGAGAATTGAACATAAGCCCTTATAATAGAGCAAACACCTAAATCTCATATCAAGACCACCCAACCAACACTTTGGGGGTTGTTTTCCTATGTTTTAGAAGCACATAAAGCTACCATGTTAGCAACACTTTGGGGGTTGTTTTCCTATGTTTTAGAAGCACATAAAGCTACCATGTTAGCTAATTAATACATAATCCTATGTATATATAATTATATAAAGGCATGCTTTGCCGCGAGTAGCTTCCCATTGCAACAAATGCATCCAAAACACATGTTATCTACAACTTTACATCACACGTACTTTAAGTAAAGTGACAATTTAATCAAGAAGAAATCAGACGTATTCGTGATTTTAAAAAAAGAAAAATATATTTAAAAAACCGAAAAGGATCGGTCATTTTTTTACGACTAGTAAAAGAGCGTACGTTAACATTATAATGACGAAAGCGCTGAATACCTTGGTTATTGACAATAAAATTTTATATACCCCGTAAAAATAAGAAAACGTTGTACGCGAGTGCCTAGCTTAATCGCCCAAGGCAGAAGCCACCCTTCTCTCTCTCTCTCAACAAATTCGAAAACCAGATGAAGAAAGTGGAGCCATGTGTGATGGATAAAAAGTAAAAAACCCAACTCTTTTTTGAAAGGGTAAAAAAAAAACCCAACTCTTAGATATTGGAAAACTCTAAAAAGTCCAGAAAAAAGAAATTATATGCAGAGAGAGTTGAAGAATGTCAAGATGGAATGATTAAATTTTGAAGCAAAGTTGGATGATTCATAAACGCTCTTCCTGATATCGGATTGAGGTGATTTTTTATAGGGACCATAAATGAAGTATTTTGAACAAAATGAGCGATTCTGATCATCCTTGCAGGATCCAAGATGGACACAAAAATGGTCTGTGCACGACTGCTGTACAACAGCATCTACTGTGCCTATAGCAGCGTTCTTAAACAAAACTGGATCCATTTCCCTTTGCACAATTTCCCAACTTCACAGTCAGCTTCCAAAGCTCCAAAATTCGACTTCACATGCCTCCCTTTCCGTTTCACGTGCAATGTATGCCATGATTCACCAACTGTGTTCTCTTTAACTTAATTTAAACTTAATTTAAATTTAAAAATTTTGTCCTTATTTGAATTTTTCCGTATTTGTTAGTTTTGCGTCAAAATTTTGTGAGTTATTGATTCGTCTCGACGAAAGGAGTCGGAAAAGTAATTTTTTTTACTTTTACTCAAGTATTTCAAGAAATAACCACTTTTTAGCTTGAAAAGTCTTTTTTTTTTGCTAAAAAATAGTTATTTCTCAAAATACATTGTTAAAAATATAAAAAAAAAATTACTTTTTCAATTCGAATCAATAACCCACAAAAATTTGACTCAAAACTAACAAATGTGAAAAATAAAATTAATAAAAATAAAATTCTCAAATTTAAGCTAAGTTCAAGAGAACACAGCCTTAAGACGAGAGAGAGAGAGAGAGAGAGAGAGAGAGAGAGAGAGAGGAGGAGGAGGATTTAAGCTATGCTTCCCAAATTCTTTGATTCACTAAAAAAGAATCTTTTATCGAATATTATCAAGAAACAAAGAAATATGGAGTGTTTTGAAATGGTCCAGATTTACCGGAATCCTCCGTAAAAAAAGTTTTTCCCGTGAAAAAATGTTACTATTGGGTAGTCATATTTCGAAGAGTGGTGCTACTGGGACAAATATTAAATCTGTACCAGCGAGTACAAATGACTTTTTGGGCCTCTTTTGGTTCTCAAAAAAATGATCGGAACCGCTTATTTTGTTTAAAATACTTTGTTCATGATCCTTGCAAAAAATAAGCTCAATCCAATATTAGTAAGGACATTTACAAAACATCCAACTTTGTTATAGAATTCAGGCCTGAATTCTAAAGCGAAGTAGGATGTTTTGTAAACGTCCTTACCGGTACCGGATTGAGTTTATGTTTTGCAAGGACCATAAACAAAGTATTATAAACAAAATGAGTGGCTCTGATCATTTTTTTGTGACCCAAAACATGCCCAAAAAGGCGTTTGTACGCACTGGTACAGATATATCATTTCTGTATTTCGAAATCGATCTTGCTATTGTCAGCCCACTGGGCTGACGATAAGCACACTAGAAGACAAGAAAAACACATATTTCTGTGTTCTTTTTATATCCTTTAATACACATTCACACACTTACTATTGTCAGTCCATTAGACTGATTTTAGAATTTTCCTGTCGAAATATTTGAAAAGTGGGATAGCTGGGCATTGGGCCAACCCAGGATATGAAAAGTGGGATCTTAAAGTCCTGCTGAGGGCCTCCACGTCCCTTCAAGGTCCAGCATAGGCCCGATATGGCATGGCCTGTATTGCAACAGTACATGGGCCTACGGCCCGGTTTCTATTCCTATACCGAACCCCACATATATATATATACTAACGAATGTCCGTGCCTGAAGGCACAGCTCGAACGATTAACAGCAAATAAATTCAACTTTGCGGACAACAATTACCCAAGCATAGTTATTGACCTATTTAACTTGAATCAACAAATAAAGAACAAACAATTCAATCCCAAACTTTCGCATGCACAAACTCAAATCCACAAAACTTTGATTAAACAAAAAACATCATACAAACACCAATGAAAAAAAAATCATACATAACGCCAAAAATTTGTATTTTTGAGTAAATAGATAAAAAGAACACACACAAAAAGCTGGAATATAAAAAAAAGAATACTAAAAGAGTCTCCCTAGAAAAGTCTGTCCACAAACACAACTAACGTCAAATGTAATATGGTCTTCCACAAACATAGCTCTCATTCCTATTATCAATGAAAAAAGAAGCCAAATTAGATTACCCGAAACAACTATTAATAGGTAAAAAAGTGAATCAAACTATCAAAACAGAAGATCAAGATGGGTTCAAAATCGGTGACCTTCATGGTCTCATTGTTGTCTCAATGAAGTTCTGAAGTACATGTGATGACTCTCCATCATAAAGCTGCAGTAAACTAACCCGTAAAAAGAAAATCCAATAGAGAAAATTTGAGTTGGTAAATAGTTCTCAAATGCGAGTGTTTTAAAGACAATACAAATACAGCCAAAGTGGGCAAAAATATTAAATTGTTGATTCAAAGTACCAAAAGTCATCTCAAAGATGGGTTCAAATTAGTTGGAAGGGTGCCGTAGTAACCTAACCTAAGGAAGAGCGGTTTGATATGGAAGAGCAGTTTGATATATGTCAAACTACATTTTTATTTTCGTATTTTTATTTTCTAATATCTATAGGAGAGAAACTTATTCACAATTATTCAGGGCTCCGTGCAATTGCAACTGTCTATTTCGGCAATCAATTGTTAAGATGTCAACTGTCTATTTCAATCCAAGCATTTCAAAACACTTTTCGACGTGCAAGATTGGACCTCCGTAAACTTATTAAAGAAGTTATACTATATCTATAGGCATGAACATAAAGTACACAGTGTGGAATTTAGCACAACACATCCATAATAGCATGGCATGTATCAGATATGCATTATTAAACCCATTATATAGTACTTCGGTCGCACATTATTTATTCCGTTCACTTATAAGATTACTCTAGCTTAATGAGCTCTGCAAGGTTAAACTATTGATTGGTCCTTTAAATTCTTTTTTTCCCCCATAACTTCACTAGCTCTGCAAGGTCTTACGGCTGATTAATTTCAACATTTCGAGGATTTCGAGGACATTATTTGCAGTATTTGGAAAGCATGATTGAAAGATTTTTTGAAGGATAAAAACATCTAAAATAAGAAAAATGAGAGAGTGCAAGCATTTGTCTTTTTTATACCAAAACATTATTATTTACATGTGCTTATTTGGTATGTCTTGTTATTTTTATGAACGAACCATAGCAAAATTAAGAGCTTCACTTTTTTCTGCAAGAGGTAAAGTTGTTCAACCAACAATATAAAAGTAAATCTTACCATGCAGTGGCTAACATTTGTCCATCCCGCAACAAATTAGTACCTCTGAACATGACCTTGCAGTACTTCTACGGGTCTCGATCATTTCCACTTGTTACTTCGCTCCAACAAACAAATCCTTAAGCTTTGCACCCTTGTGGTTTTTGGCTAGCTACAATCATTCCTACAACAATATTGAAAGGTTGTTTTTCTTTTTAATCAACAAAAAAAAAAAATCTTCATTAACTCATAATATTGAAAGGTTGTTAATACTATAAACTTAGATATGTTAACATAAGGGGTAAATAGCATCATAGATATTCTCCCTTCATTTTCAACTCCCCTTCAAGTTCCACTATTAAAAAAAATTCTGTTTACTTTCATGGATGTTTTTTTTTTTTTTTTTGCTGCTATGGATGTCGATTTGGTTGATAATAGGAGAACTCAAAGAAAAGAGACAAAGAGACTTATACATATATCTTCGTAGGTAAAATTTCCATGTTTTCTCCCCCATCATAAGTTTCTACAAAGGTAGGAGTATGGTATCAATGTCGTAAAATTTAACAAAGTATCAAATAACAAACCTGATATTGATCATTGGGAAAAGGTATATAAATAGTTGGTGCTTTTCCTTTGCCGAGAAAACCCAAAAAAAAAACACATCGTGATTATACATCAAATGAGAAAGGAGAAGAAGAAAATGGGTGGTATCCTCAATTGTGTAAGAATTTCATAGTTATAAGTATTTTGGTTGGGGTGTGTTACGTTTATTTTAGGAGAGCTTGTGAGTACATATGGTAGGAAACTCTCCTTTCGGAAATCATTAAACCAATTAATAATGGATAAGTGGGGATGCATTCCAAACAAAAAAATAATAATGAAAATTTCAAAATTTTGAGTTTGAGATGGACAATATTTGAATGTTACCAAATTGGGATGGTATTGATTCCAAACATTTTCCTTCAATTCATGGCAAATTTGAAAGTTTTCCAAATCTGGATTCATGGTCTAGATTTATGCAATTTTTCAACCTAGGACTCATTCAGGTGTAGAATTTATGTGATAAATTTAGACCGTTGGTTAAATATAAGATTCAAAAACCGTTGCTCCTTATTATTTGTTGTAGAATTTAGGTGATTTCGACAGAGAAGAAAGAATTTAAGTGAAATCAAGAATCTTCAGCCTTTAGGCCGTATGGAAGGGTGAAACTAACTAAGAAAGTATAGAAAGAAGAAGGAATGTTTTTGCTTACAAATCAATAAAAGGTAGGTTGCCTTATATATGTTGGTGTATACATTTACATATAAAAAGGTATACCCAAAAAAAGGTATATAAGGTAGGTTGCTTCATTCTCAGCCGAAGATTTCTTTTAGATGATCAATAATCAATCTCAGCCAAAGATTTGTACAATTTTAGGTTGCTGTATAAAAGGTATATTTCATTATTCGTTCTTTCCTTTCATCCTTCATTCTTTCCAAATTTATTTTTAGACCTACTGCTCAAAATATGTACACATCCAAGGATACCAAATATAGGAAATTCAAAAATGTATACCAATCCTAGGGTCCAAAATATAGGAGGAAATTTAGGGATTCAAAAATTTAGGGTCATATTATATAGATTTCCAAATTTTCGGCTTCCTAAGAAGGTATTATAGAAGGTATAAGATGGTATAATTGCACTAATTGATCTTACTGATTAAAAAAAAAACGTTTGATCTTATTTGTACTATAAATGTCAACATACTTTCCAAATATATTATTTCAATCCTTCTGTGATTTCGGGTAATTAAAAGAACCATAAATATTTGTACCATCCTTTCTATATATCGTTAGCCCTTCTACCCATAGATCTCAGCCGTAGAAAAAATGTGTACCGATCGTAGGGTCAAAAATATAGGAGAAATTTTAGGGATTCAAAAACCTCCATGTCATATTATATTTCGGGTAATTAAAAGAACCATAAATATTTGCACCATCCTTTCTATATATATCGTTAGCCCTTCTACCCATAGATCTCAGCCGTAGAAAAAATGTGTACCGATCGTAGGGTCAAAAATATAGGAGGAATTTTAGGGATTCAAAAACCTCCCTGTCATATTATATATATATATATATATATATATATATATATATATATATATATATATATATATATATAAGGGAGCTCGGTTTTCAAATCTTATGTCCTACATAAATGATAAATCCAACGGTCTAACTTTATTCAATCTACATAAATCTCCACTCTTCATTCTACATTCCTTTTTAAGTTTTACACATTTTCCTGATATGGGAGAAGACTAAAAATATCAAAGAAATGCACTAATTATGAGAAAATAAAAGTCTAATCCTGTTTCATATCCGGCCACATTACAAAGTGCATAAATTAGGTTCGTAGGCGGGGGTGGTCAACAATTTAGTAATTTATTTTAGTTGTGTTCAAAATGCGTTGTGCCGTGCCTTCAAGCACTGACAAACCCTAGTATATATAATATCAAACAATCATTCTACAAACACATACACCGAGAGAGAGTTAGTGTGTTTGTACGCATAATTGATTGTGGTACTACCACAATTGTTTGCCGTTGCCATTTGGCACGACTCCAATTCTAAATCATCGTTTAAGTTTTTTTCTTCCATTACCAAAAAATAAAACTCCACAGTTTCTTTCGATCTGGGAGAGAAAGAGGACAAGATAGGTGTTGTTCCTCTAGGGAGCTTCTTGGCTTTTTTTCTTATTAAAAAAAAAATTTGCGTTTGTTCGTTTTGCGACAAACTTTTGTGGATAAATAGAAGTCATCCTTCAAATATCCCTTCTCACTCTTCAAATTTAGAGAACGCTGATTCACTCCTCAAACACCAAAATAGGATAATTCTACTTACACCCCTCTCAAACACACAAACCTTATAGAAGTGAGCTCCACAACCTATTTTGACAATCCAAACTGTTTATTTTTGTAGGTCTCACAGCCTGCTTTTTTTTTAATAACCGGATATCCGGGCCGGGCCAGCTTGCACGCACCTCAACTAATTCTAGGATCCTGAAATTTACGACCGGCCATACCATCCACCTCGACTAAATATGGGGCGCTGAAGTTAACAACAGAGGAAACCATCCAGTGGCCCAGCTTGTGTAAGTAGCCTGCTGTCCTTGGGTTCAGTTAACCGTTGCCTCTGATTTGCTTTTGCAACACACCAATTCTAATAAACGGCGCCTCGTGAGATGCAAGAGAATGACAATTAGAACTAGGGAAACCACACCAATAGCACCTGCAAGTACTGTGAAAATGTTAGCCCATGTAGCACTTATACCACCTTGCAATCGCCAAGCGGCCCTCCACAGAGCCCTTCGTTTCCAATGAAGCTGCTCTCAGCCATGTTCTGAAACAATCTGACCGAAGGCAACGGTCCAGAAAGGTCATTATACAAGAAATTGCATGCCAACAAGCTCGACAGATTACTGAACGTACTTGGTATTTCTCCACTCAGATCATTGTTATTCAGGAGGAGGATTTCTAGCATAATTAGGTTTCCGAGCTGAGGTGGGATTCTTCCGGAGAGAACGTTGTGACTAAGATTCAGCACGATTTGCAAGCTGGTGAGAGCTCCCAACTCTGCAGGTATCCCACCAGAAAGCAAGTTGCCTTTGTAACTTGATCAAATGAGAGATTTCCCAATGCTGCAGGATTATTTCCAGATAACTTGTTTTCAGAAAGCATGAGAAGGTCCAGTTGGGAAAGGGTACCAAGCTCGTCTGGCATTGAATCTGTGAAGCTGTTTTGGCTTAAGATCAAGCCGTTGAAGCATCGAGCAGTTGAGAAATTCGGGTGGCATTCGCCCAGCGAGCGAATTAGAGGAAATATTGAAACTACCCAATTGGGACAAATTTCCTATCTCCCTTGGCAACTCAGATGTGAAGAAATTGTTCGAGAGATCCATTCCAGCATTTTGTAGTTTCCAATCTCTAGAGGTATTGGAACAGTAAACTTGTTCTGGCCCAACTCAAGAGCAGAAAGATTCGCCAGGTTGCACAACTCAGAGGGAAAGCTCCCAGTCAGGTTGTTCCCATCGAGACGAAGTTGCACCAAAGAATTGCACTTTATGAGATGATCTGGGATATTTCCATGTAGGTAATTACAGACCCTTTGGACGGTGAGAAATGGGTGAAATAAGAAAGGGGAGCCATTTCTTACAAAATCTCACCATTTTTGGTGAGATTGGGTCAGAAATGGGTGGAGACAATTAAAATATTTTATTTTGTACTTTTCTCTCTATTTCTCACCAAAATAGTCAATCCAAATGAGTGATTTGGTTAGAAACCAAAACCATTTCTTTTCTTTTATTTTCTTTTGAAATCACTCCATCCAAAGGGACTGTTAGTCTCGAGATTCAGATTGGAGTTCCAGCAAATATGAGGAGGTATTCTTCCTTCTAGGTAGTGGTTTGAGAAATCAACCACCAAAGTTTGCCGTAAAGTCCAAGCTCTCTAGGAATGGTACCACTGAGGGAGTTTTGAGAAAGCTGCAACTGAAGCATTTGAGTTAGGTTTTGAAATCCTAAAGGAATAGGACCGGTGAGGTTATTAATCGATAGATCAAGCTTTGTTAAGTTTTTTCAAGCTACTAAGCTCATTCGGTATAATACCCGTTAGCTGGTTCGCAAAAACGTGGAGGAAGCTCAAACCCTGTATCTGACTCAACTCGGACAGTGTCTCTCCTGACAAGTTGTTCTCTGAGAAATCGATTTTGGTTGCTAAAGAGACATTACCAATCTGCGTAGGTATTGTTCCATTCAACCCATTCCTATACATGTATAAAATCATCAAGGACTTTATATTTCCAATCTCACCAGGAATTTCGCCCACAAGGTTGCTCTCATACAAAGCAAGAGTCTGAAGATTTGTACAGTTCTCGATTTCCTTTGTTATGAAACCAATCAATTCATTATCCCAAAGAACCAAATCCGTCAAGCTCTTAAGCATCCCAATCTCTTTTGGTATATTGCCTCCTAGGTTGTTTTGGGCCAGACCAAGAAATTCCAAGTTCTCACATCCACCTATGGTTGAGGGAATGCTCCCAGAAATCCCATTTTGCCCCGCTCGAAATGTCCTCATGTTGAAACCGGCAGAGGACCGCTGATGTCGTTAGAGTATGCCAGGAACATAACCAAAGAAGAAAGTTTTCCAACCTCCTCCGGAATGGGACCCGATATCTTGTTATTGCACAAGTTTAACGATGTTAAAGAAGGTAAATTACCCATCTCAGAAGGAATTTGCCCGTCAAACTGATTGTTATTCACATATAGAATTTCCAACCTCGAGCAATTCCCAATCTCGTTAGGAATGTT
The DNA here is from genome assembly GCF_030253575.1 of Rhododendron vialii. NCBI lineage: Eukaryota > Viridiplantae > Streptophyta > Magnoliopsida > Ericales > Ericaceae > Rhododendron > Rhododendron vialii. The sequence goes on along the minus strand of NC_080558.1, from coordinate 6,512,945 downwards.
CCCAGTGAACCCGTTGTCAGAAACATCAAGCTCAGCAAGATTAACCACATTGCAGATACTGGAGCTCAGGGTCCCAGAAATCTTCATTGTACTCAAATTAATAGACACTACAACTGGATTTTTGTGGTCTGGCGAGCAATTCACACCCTTCCAACCACATGGGGTTTGATCACTTGAATTTCAGTTTCCTAGATAGTTAAACTCATCGTGGATACCCTTCTTGAACTCTAAAAGGTACAGGCCCTCCGAATTCAACCCTTCTGAAGCACAAACAAGCAGAGCAGTGACAACTAAAATGCTAGTGAAACTGGCAACCAAACCTCTTCTTGAGTCTGACATTATTGTATCCATCCTTCATTGCACCTCATTTACAGCACAATCTGAGACCTTATAGAACTGAGTTTAGCCGCAAGACTCGAAGCTCAAAAATATACTCCAGCATTATTGTTAGAAGTTTAAGACAATCTCGTAAACATATTCTTAGATTTCTAAGAATCGTCTATTCCTACTATTTTCTATATTTATACTCCTACAATTATATTTCCTATGTTTATGGCCGTAAACGAACCGAGCAGCTTGCGAGCTCGATCAGGCTCGTTTTTTTTTTAAACGGCAAAAATTTATTAAGAAACTTGATAGGGGTACATCAAGTGGCTCGGCTCGGCTCATTCAACAAAAGCTTGGCTTGGCTCATTCAACAAAAACTCGGCTCTTTAAGGGAGGCTTGGCTAAATTAAAGAGGCTAGTTTAGTAAATGACTAAAGCTCGGCTCGTTAATGCTCAAGCCGAGCACGAGCTCAAATTTTTGGCTCATTTACTAGCTCGAGCTCGACAAGGCTCGGCTAGGCTCGTTTACAGCCTACGTTTACGATTATACTCCTACGATTATAAGTATTGTCTATTCCTACTATTTCCTACAGTATGTTTTTTCTTTGTATCTTTTGTACTAATTTTTCCTGGTTCTCTTGAAAGCATTTACTGTTTTCCAACAAGTACCAAGTGAACCAGATCAAAAAACAGAAAAAGAAAAAACAAGCACCAAGTGAACCAAGAATTTGAATTCTGTTCTTGAGTCAATTTTTGCTAGAAATGATTAAAACGACCATTTCAAGCAATTCACGTATTCAAGATTCAGAAACACAGGAAACCAAACAGGCATTTAGGAAATGAACAAAGAAGGCATGGGAATACATTATAGCAGAGTTAGGAATCAACCAATTTCAAATAATCTAACAAAAAAAATAATGCAGAATTAATAAATAAAAGAGAGTGAAAGAGATCAAGCAAAATAAAAGAAACACAACAAAGAAGTAAATTCCTATAAAACCCATCAAAGATCAAAGCTTTTAACATACCTCTCAGAGTCCATCACCCATGGAAGACAAACATGACTCAACTGCTGGTTCAGTCACCCAAGTGATTCCTTTAGAAGAACCATTGTCAAATAAATACAGTGCCAGCTTTTCAAAGGATGGTGGGATCTTCAAATGTGCTCCAATGGAATAGTATTCACTTTTTGGGTCATTTCGGACGAGAATGCCCTTCTCCTGTTGGTAGGTGACCTTGTAGTCTTGAGGGTTGGTTTAGGTGTTTTTTTGTCTTTTTGATTCAGTTGGTTTTTTGTATCTCCAGGGACTCAGGGAGGGAGTGGGAGTTTTAAGAAATGTAGATTAAAAAGCCCCTTTCCGGGCCCCTAATTTGTGGCTTTTTCTAAAGAACTCTGTGAAGATTTGTCCCAGAAGGAAAAAAGGTCTTCGATTTGAAGGAGGAAGCTAACTCTTACTTTCTTCCTCACTTTCTGTCTCCCTGATTGCTAGGGCAACGGCTGCAAGCGAACCGAATCAAGCCTACCTTTAAAATGTTTAAGTTTGTTTATTAAATTTTTAAGCGAACCCGAGTCGACCTCAAACTTAATGAAAATTTGAAAAACCAGGCTTGAGCCGAACTTGCTTAGGTTTGAGTCGAACTCAAACTAGTTTTACGAGCCTTAATTAGTCACGAATATTAAATATTTATCCTCTCATATAGATTTTGAGAGTTGCAAATAAATTTTTTCATTTTGTACATTAACATATTCAAACTTATGCGAAAATATCAAAACATATTAAAAGTATTAAAATAATACTTTTCAAAGTTATACATGAATAAATTACACTACACATACCAAAGGTTTATATGTGGAATTCTTATGAGACATATATACATACTTCCGGTTCGCAAGTTTAATCAAGCCGAATACTATCAGGTTTTGGTTCGGCCCATTCATTAAACGAGCATGAAATTGAGGCTCAGGTTCGATTCATTTAGTACTTGAATTAAACTCGAACGAATCTTTACCAAGTCGAATCTCGAATGGTTCACGAACGATTTGGTTCATTTAGAGCCCTACCCATTGTCAACAAATTACAACCTCCTTCGGCTTTTCTCTCCCTATAACACAGCTTCTCTCCCTAGAATAGGCCTGATGGATCTTAAGGCCTGCTTTGGGCCAACCCAGTTGAGCTGGATCTTAGGGCCTGCTGAGGGCCTACACCCTTCAAAGTCCAGCATAGGCCTGATGGGGTATGGCCTGTCATTACAACAGTACATGGGCCTGCGGCCCAATTTTATTCCAGTTGTGGAGAACAAGTAGGCAATATCGAACCATAAAGCCGGTTTTTTTGGTCTTTTTAAACTTTATCTTAGATATTTTCAAGAATATTTGTGTAAAAATCATATCTTTTCTTTTTTGATTCGTCTTTGACGAGACGAATCAATAATCCACAAAGTTAGGCACAAAACTAATAAACGCAAAATTTTTTGAATAAGGACAAAATGCCGAAAAAGCTTAGCGGAACTTAGCCTCAGAAAAATATTTGAAAATTACCATAGGTAAAAATTGTTTTGAATTTAGCCGCGGTGAAAGAATTTTAAGAAAAGTTTTGATCTTAGTATTTTAAAATTGGGTTATCACAATATCTACATCCAAAAAATTAGGAGGTGAGCTGCAACTTTTTATAAAGATTGGTTGCAAAATCCCAAGGGGTTAGTTTAGTGGGAACAAGAAGTAAAGAGTTTACTCTTTCAAGTTCGTAAGTTCGACTCCAACCACTGACTAAAAAATGCCTGGGAACTATTAGGAGCTTTCCTAGTCGTTAACTTGACGGTCTCGAGTTGAGTTGAATGCGAGTAAAGCTTACCCAAACATCATGTAATCAAACACAAGTTAATATAAATAACTATCGATTCCATGATTGTGGGGCTCAAGCCAAAAAAAGGTTAACTCAGGAGTCAGACATCACTATAAGAGAGGACCTAATTTTGAACAATGTTATTGGGAGCCAAACAAAAGGATGGTAAATACGAAATTTAAAAAGATTTTCTCTTTACTCGAAAAGAGTAGCCCTGTGCGTCAAATAAGGAAAAATTTTAGTCTGTGCTTCAGAAAAAAAATACCTCTCGCCGAATACAAGTATGTGGGCTCCACCTCTAAATATTTAAGTTTGAGAAAGATTAGATATAGAGATAATGCCCGGCCGATCTCGCCCCGAATTTGTAATTATGTATATAAAATTATAGATATATAAGACGTACGAGTTTTTTTTTTTTTTTTTGGGGGGGGGGGGGGGGCACTTGCGCATTTTATAACCAACCAACTCAAAAAAACAAGGGGAATTAAACCGACATACAATAACCTATGCAAAGGAAAAACCTCAAACACATTCTACCAAAACTGCAAAATTGAAGTCCCAAGAACTCTGCTCGAAATATTCCAGAGACAGCAAAGTCTTCGGTTCTCAAGAGAGTTTGGGAAATGCTCCCAAGTACAAACACGAAGTCTAACATTCTCTTCAATACTTGTCAGCACAACATGAGCTCCCCTGCTTCTCCCTCCAAAAACTCGAGAATTCCTTTCCATCCAGAGGCGGTAAATCTCAGCTATGAGGACCAACTTGAACACGAAAGAACTGAAACTTTTACCCTTTCAATGATCAATAGCCCACTTCATTTCACATACTAATAAGTTTTGGGAACACAACTTACAATGGTGCAACCTTATTAATTGTTGCATATATATATCGTATGTGTCCAAACCGGACGACATACGTATGTTGGCTCCGCATCTATTATGTGAGACTTGCGTGCATCGGACGATTCTGAACACCTCTGTATCCGGATACGCGGTGTATCATTGCTCTTAAAAAAAAAAAAATAGAATCAGCCCTCATCCTACTCTCTCTCAAGATCCTTGTTATTTTTATTTTATTTTTGAACGGCAAAAACAAAGATTTTATTAAGCTTTGGAGATAGATACAAAGACGAAGGGAAAGATAAAAAAAAGAAGGCATTACACTAGTATTCAACCAAATGATATAAAGGTCATCAATTATTTGTACTTTCCCCCCAATAAAATCAACAAACGCCCTAGGGATGATGTGGTTTCACATATTCCATTTCTTCCTAAGTGTCATAGGTGCTAGGTCCATCAATACATTCAGCATTCTCTAAAACATAGCAAAAAGTTCATAATTCTCTTCTTTTCATGCATATTATATACTCAACCTAATCATGTTAAGTATCTTGACTATTACTATAACAAAGCAAGAGACGGTCAAGCCGCAGTATCTTTCTTTTGTTTTTATAAATAGGTGTCTGGTTCAACTTACATGCACGGTGCACGTCAATTAATACTTCTGGAGATCAATTCCACCGTCTACTAACAGGGACCCTGTATAACGCCAGAGCAAAGCTCAAGCCACTGTATCTATCAATACCCTATATGCATTAGGACTAAACTACTAATCCCTGTTTTTTGGTTAAAAAAATGAAACTACTAGCCCCTAATCTCCAAACAAAAGTTGTTTAATCAGTAAAAGATTACCTAACTCTTTGTTTTGGCTCTCTTGTCTTGTTTTTTGTCAAAACCTGATTAGGACTGCACCGGCGCAGCGGCCGGTCAACCACAGACAGCAGGCTATGGATTAATCACGTCCTATAATGTGTGTGACCCCCCAGATTAATAATGTTTAGTTAACCTAAGGTTATCTGGGGAATTGCACAGTCCTATCAAAACATGGGATTGAATAGTAAATCTATTTATTCCCTCCTGTAAGATGATGGTGTGGACGGATTAAATCGTACACCAAACCTTGGGACCGTTAATATAGGGTTTACCCGGTTATTAACTTTAGAATTCTGGAATTAGTCGAGCTAAATAGGAATTAGTCGATGTATACGTAAGTTGGCTTGAAAATTCGGTTAAAAAAACGATGATTCACTCGACAAAATGACGGTTTTTTTTTTTTTTTTTACAATAGCAAATAAGTCGCAGTAAGGACGAGGGATATCCGCCGATCGACTTCATTTGTGAGTTTTTTTTATTGCCAATTACACCATGTAAAATGATGTCACTGTTGCACTCGATACTTGTACTTATCCTCGTGTATAAGGCTTAAGGAGGACTCTGGGTAGATATTTTGCGCAAGTGCATAACTTTTATCAATGAGGGGTTGGTTCGGTATTTAGGAACTTAGATTTGGTTGGACAAGATCCGGGTTCAAGTCCATATAGCCCCTTATTGGAACTAAACATACTCCTAACACCATTCATGTGTGGTGAGACCTTAGCTTCAGCCCCGACGTAGGTGTGGTGGAGTCCCCTACAGTTAGTAATGTGGTGTGACAGGGCAATACTCTCTGACGGAGGTGACGAGGTACCATATGAACACTTCCATTTTGTAAACCATAAAACTTTTATAAGAAAAACCCCAAAGGCTTGGCCTGGTGGTCTTGGTCTTAGTCTGAAACTTAGATGTTTGCTCCTTTTTTAGGTCTCATGCTCAATTCTTATTACCAGTAACTCTTGGATTTACCCCACGTTTAAACATGCGAAGTGGCTATGTAAGAGGCCGTAGGGATTAATCTGGAATACACGCAAGCTATCTCATGACACCCTTCATTAAAAAAACAAGAAAAAAGGTTTATCCCTTCTCCCATATAGCTCACATGAATTGCACATGGTTAGTTCACAGATTTCTTTCCCACCACATGAATTGGTCTCACACACCTCACCCACCCAACCACATGCCAAAAGGGTCCATGTTCTCTGCAATAAGTGACAACAGCAATATATACGGATGATCAACCTCTCTCTCAATCAATAAAGTTGACAATGCCAATTGCAAATTATAGGGGCAGAACCGTCCAACCAATAGAAAGTTACTCCACAGAATAGGAAAATGCAAAAAGAACTATTTTTTCATGTTTGAAACCAATAGATTTGGTCGAGCGCTGCAATAGGCCATTTTTAAATACAAGCCATCGGACTGATGGACTGAACACCATTTTTTTTTTTGTTCGAGTATTCAAATCAGTTTACGCGCACTTCGTTTTGACACATTAAAAGCAAGAAAAAACAATCAAAATTTCAGCGGCCGCAAGAATTGAACTAACGAGCATGGAATAACAAATCTCTTACTTGTTACTCCCTCCGTCCCTTTTTAAGTGTCCTGTTTCGTAACTCCAACTTATTAAAAAGACATCATCATTACACCTTTCACATCAACTTTTTCCTCCACTTTCCCTACTTACCCATCATCATTACACTTTTACTCACTAACTTTTTAAAATGAAATCTACTTTTAGGGACAAAATAGACAATGCACCAACTTTTACCCCCCTAACTTTACAAAATGGACACTTATTAAGGAACATCCCAAAATAGAATACTGGACACAAAATAAGGGACGGAGGGAGTATCATGTTCTCACTCGATCAATCATTGCTCCAACTTGAGTTTTGGTTCATTGTTTTTGAAAACAAAAAAGGGTGAGAGGAGGCAACCAGCATAACAGCTCCCCTTGGGCGTGACCATATGGGCTTCCTGTCTGCCGATGGAATGTCCGATTCGAGCCATAGTTACCGTCTGAGAGGACGGACCGTCACCATAGCACCACCTGGTGCACAATTGGCATGGAATGTCCGATTCGAGCCATAGTTACCGTCTGGGAGGACGGACCGTCACCATAGCACCACCTGGTGCACAATTGGCATAAGCTCTCCCTCTTAATGGTCCAAAGACTCATCCGTAGACGTAAGGCCAAGCCACCTGCCGGGACTCGAACCCACGTCTCCATCGAGGAGAGTAGTGAACCCCGCCAACTGGGGTACCACCTCAGTGGTAGTTTTGGTTCATTTGGAATAGTGAAAACTAGAAATCCCAAGTCATATCCGTACGTTTATTAAAAGCAGATGAACCTTTGGAAATTAAAATTCCACCACATATACTGAAAAAAAAGTACTCCGTAGTACATAATATGAATACCTTATTTACCTATTTCAGTGAGAGTAACAATTGAACTTTCAATCCTCCATCAATCCTAATTCAAAGACTTTTGACATGAAATATACAACCTGTAGTCGAAGCAAAAGCAACTCCACAAGTAGGCAGCACTGCAGTAGCTATCCGTGCTAAGTTAACGTCGGTGCTAAGTTAACGTCAGTTCTGGCGTAACTTAGCACCGATAGCTGGTTGTGACCATCAGGCACCATTCCAAATTTCCAATCAATCAAGCAAAAAAGTTGTAATTGATGGCCAAAAAACTAAAACCAAAACCAAATCTTTTTAGGGTTTTCTATTCTAATAACGCATACCTGACTGACACTAGAAAAAAAGTCAAAATTCCCCTGATGTGTTTTGATGAAAACAAACCAGATGCGGTTCACTAACAATTCAGCAGAGCCCATTACAACAAACCCTAGTTCCTAAATCTAAAACTATCCTAAAAAGAACAAAGGAAAAATACTCACCTCTACCCTACTCTATATCAACATGCTCCATTTGCCACCGTCATCCCTCCTCCTCCCATCTCCTTCTGCTTCCTCATCTCCATCACCTTCCGGTGAGAATTCGAATGCAACTGACTCGAAAACGTCGGACTGCATGCTGGGCGGTACTCGGGCACGAGCCGCCCCGACTTGTACCGGACGCCGCATGCGTTGCACAATGTTTTGGGCCCCATGGGACCCGCCCGCCATTGTGGGGTCTTGTCCACCTGGCAATGCTGGCACCTCCTTCCAATTCTTGTGGCACTTGGTGGTGCTGGGGGTAATCTGGGCAATTCCTTCTTGCTAGTCTTAACCTTTGCTTGGTGGTTCCACCACCAGCAATGCTGACTCGACAAGTCGGAAAACCCACGTCGCCGCCTCAAACGCCGCTTGCTCCGTGCTTTCATCGGGTAACACCATGGAACTAAAATGCTGACTGGACAAGTCGTGATCGAGCTGCTATTGCTATTGCTATTGCTTGTGCTGCTGCTAGTGGTGGTCGTGGTGGCGGTTTCTAGCACTGACACGGGGCTCTGGTGGTTCAGGACAATGCCAGGGTGGTCCGGGAGAAGTTCAAAGCACGTCTCGACTGCTGGAAATGCGTCTTTGTTCGACAACCATTCTAGCTCTTCCTCTGCAGATTCCTGATATGGGGAAAACAAATGGTTCAGCACAAATTCTTCGATGAAACTCAATTCAACCGATATATGAAGGCACATGTTAATGGTTCCAAAGCCAAATAGCCACAGGCAAACAACTCAAAACTCTTTTTCCTCATTTACAGAAATAAATATGCAATAAGGCTACTCCACATGTGCGTCATGTAATGCAATATTGCCCTAAGCACCACATAGTCATCAATAGGAGAGAATTGAGAGATTATTAAGTGTCCTGGGACACTGCCAAATGGTGCCCTAACCCATTTTCCGCCACACATTTAGATGGGGCCTACACACTTGTCTTAGGCCCCACAACAAATGTGAGGTAAAAAAGGAGCCTATGGCTGTGGCGGTACCCCCGGGCGCATTGAATAAAAAAAAGTCTACAAACACAACTCCGGACAAAAATGCATCCAAAGCTGTTCTATGCATGTGTACCCATGTGCATCGAACAGCTTCGGACGCAGTTGTGTCTAGAGTTGTGTCGTAGCTTTCCTCAACTGAATAATTTTTCCATCAATAGGTACTTATGCACCTAAGCCGTATGCCGGGACCGAAGCTTAAATCCTATCGCATGCCGGGACCGAAGCTTAAATCCTATCGCATGCTACAGGAATGGAAGAGTACGTTTAGCACGCCAAGCTACTATGAGGACTTGAACCCAAGCATTGAGCTAGGAGCTCCAAGGACCAACCCAACCACTCCATGCATTGATTTCCTCTACTTTCACCAAGTCATAGGAGTACTGTCAATGAAGCAAATAGGGCAAAGAATTCCCAAAGGGTTCACATTTTTCCTCTCTCTTTATCATATTATCAATGCTTTTCTTAAATGTTTCTTCATTTTTTAACTCATGGAATTGCGGATTTGATCATTTCACACCACGTGCCTGTGAACCCGCAAAATCACAAGGGTCATATTCCAGTAGGACCCATGTCCCTTGCACTGAAGGAGGACATGACCACGTAGAGTTATTGAAATAATTTTAGTGATTGTGTGTCACCATCTTTACGAAAGGGTCACCATATTTTGCCTCTTAATAAAGACAAAGGGCACATAACCCCTAGGGGGTTTGGCAGGGTGTACACGAGAAAGGTAGTAATAAATTTGTCCTCATGAGTTCGCATGTTCGAATCCAAACCATGGGTATTGAAGGGTTTATCTGGTCGGTAAGTTTAGGGCCTCACCCCAAAATTAGTTCAGGTGCGAGCAAACTAGCCCAAACTTCTTCTAATCTTAGGGGGGAAAAAAAAAAGACAAAGGGCAAATTAAGACGTAATTTGCTCCAATTCTGAATGTGTTCCAATAACAAAAATAAGTCTTTTTTTTAAAATAAGTATTTATATTTGAATTAAAGATGATATATTAAGAGATAATGACCTGTCTCGTACAACAAGTAATAAATAGTTAAATAAGAACCTTAGTGAACGGGGTCCCACTGGGAAAAAACACTAAATATAGGTACACTACCTTTTTACACTACATAGTTACACTACATTTTATGCGGAACTTATTTTGAGTCTCAAAAAAATCTAAAAAAATACCGATAAATTTTAAAATATTGTTTTATGGGGTCCTATAAAAAATTAGCTCCAATGAATGTCGATAAGTACTACTTTTGGATTCATAAGGGTGAACTTGCTTAATTGCGCAATTTTGGCACTACGAATCTAGAAATAATACTTACCAATATCCGTTGAAACTAATTTTTTACAAAGCCCTATAAAATAATATTTTAGAATTTATGAATATTTTTCTGGATTTTTTTAAAACCTGAAATGAGCTCCACATAAAATGTAGTGTAACGCGTAGTGTAACTATGTAGTGTATGTAGCATCTCTCGGAAAAAAAAGGGGTAAATTTTTGGTTATGGCAAAACATTAAATTTGGAATCCAGATAATAAAGATGAAAATTTGAGAGAGGAAAAAGCAACTCAAATTCCTTTTGATAATGGGTTTGGTAAAGTATTGGAGAGGTGGGGTTCTTACTCAATTTCAGGGGTTTTTTTTTTTGAAAAAGGAAATTAGGCTTTGGTGGTGGTGAAGGGAATGTTATCCTTTTCACATTCCTAGGCTTTTTTTTTGTACCTAATAAAGATGAACTTTTCTCCAGAACAGGGATAAAAATGGGAAAGACATGGGACATTGAGGGGTATTATAGTCCTTTCAAACAAAATATCGGTTTCAAATGGGAAAGTCTCGTTTATTCGTACAACGCGCTGTAATTGCGACATACGGGGTCCACGGCGCCTCGGAATCATCGAAATGCCTAAACTACCCTTGTGCATGCATTCGTTATCCCATCTATTGGTTCAAATATTTAGGGCTCCCAAGGACAAAACCGTCCTCGCCAAAACACGTTCAAAAACCGCCCTCCATATCACCCTCAATATCGAAACTGCCACAGCCCCCATGTCGGACTTTCAGACTCGTCACGAGAAAAACCACCTCTCTGGCTCGGCCGAGTCACCACCCAACAACCCCTACTCGGACCCAACCCGTCCGAGTCGACTCTAACCAGGGCCGAGTCAGCCCCCCTAAAACAACACAAAACACGCAGACTCGCCCGAGTCGGGAGGAACTCGGTCCGAGTTTCAGCAAAAAAAGGGGATTTCGAGAGAACTTACAGGGGAGAGGCTCGGAAGCTCATCTGGGTCCTGGGTGTTTCGGTCCAACAACTCTAGGGAAGAAGAGGGAGGGGGTTTGAGGGTATTTTTGTCATTATCGTCGTCATCTACCACCTCCCCACACACGTCCAAGGTGAAGTTGAGAAGGTCGTCCACCATGAAACGCTCCGCCTCCATTCCAGAGAGAGAAGAAAATGGAACGTTCAGAAAAGGGTCTCAAAGGGTTTTCTTTGGTTTGGTTTAGAGAGAGAAAAGGGGGCGTCTGTTTAGAGAGAGAGAGCGGCGAGAGGAGGGGCTGTTTCCTCTCTCTTTCGCTTGGGTATATGTATCGTATCCTCAGCAACGCGGAGGGTTTTTTGGGGCTTCCAATGTGGGGATGTGGATTTTTTGGGCGTTTTTCCAATTTTTCCTTTTCCTGCTTTAAAACGTCTAGGTGAGGCAGTTATGCCCTGCTTTGCAGTCCTCCTTGGCTCCCGTATAATAACACACGAGCAATGCTACGGACGCAGATGTATTGAAAATAATCTGAAGACTTCACCCGATACATGTCGAACGACTCTAAACATATTTATATTTCGTGATGTAGTGGTGGTCAGATGTGTTGGTATTATGTGATGCGTCACAAATGTATCTATAGCATTGCTCTTTAAATCATTTTTTCATACTTCTCCATGATTAGCCATTGATGTACGTAGTGAGTGGTTGACAGTTGACACAGGTATATATATATACCTGTGTGCAAATTTGCACAAATTTGTGCAATTTACGTAAATATTGCAAATTTGTAATTTATGCAAATTTGTGCAAATATTGCAAATTTGCAATTTACGTAAATATTGCAAATTTGTAATTTACGTAAATTTGTAATTTACGTAAATATTGCAATTTATGCTTAATATTGCAAATTTGTGCAATTTACGTGCAAAATTGGTAGACAAAATCAGACTCATTGTTGATAAATATATATATATATATAGTCCGGTTCCCTTAAGGGATTCCGCACGGGCTTACCGTGCGGGACTCCCATTTTCCGATCGAATTGGGACGATCCGAGCCGATCAAAGTGATCAGAACGTGATTTTAAGGGTACTTGCTAGAAATCAACAAAAAAAATGATCGGAAAGGGCTTGATCCGAGCAGTTTTTTATTGAACGGTTCAGTAAAAAACTGCTCGGATCAAGCCCTTCCCGATCATTTTTTTTGCTGATTTCTCGCGGGTACCCTTAAAATCACGTTCTGAACACATTGAGCGGCTCGGATCGTTGCAATTCGATCGGGAAAGGAGAGGCCCGCACGGTAGACTGGTAAAGGATCACTCACTGGATCCGTGGTGTATATATATATATCAGACCCGTTTAATGTCACTAAAAACATTGCATGATTTTAGTTTTTAAGTCCGTGCAAAATAAGGAAAGATATCTAGTATAACGTAAGTGCGATTACGTCCATTTTCACCTTGCATGGAATATAAAGAGTCATAAGGTAAAATAGGATGCATTTACTTCATAAGTTGATAGCCATTGGTGGATGTACTATCCATTTACCTAAGTTTCGAGTAACGTTTTCACCATATTTCTATCTTGTTTAATGTGGTAACTTAACGTATTATCATGGAATGTTCGACCATCAAATTATAGGTCATACGTTCATTTGATGCTTAATTTTGGATGACAAAATCGTGTTTAATACGATAAGAAAGTCTTCCATGATTTTAGGTTACGTACCAAATCAAATTCAATAAGGATATACATATTGATTATGAAAAGTGGTTATTTTAGAGTATCAAATTAAACACGATACAATAACTCATGCTATCCACAATAGTTATATGGATTGCGATTTTCACACTCTCTGTATTTATAATACTCAGTAACATTTTTGGCATATTGCACATCGATTCACAGGATTACAATTTATAATTTTGACATGTTTTAATTTAAAATTTGCATCCTCAAATAAAATTGGCCGCTCAATGGATTTCATTCACCTCCTCCCCAAGAAGGTGAAAAGTTAAAAAAGCATATGGGCAAAAGGGCCATGGCCTCACTACCCATGTGGAGACATACCTTTCCACGTTAGTGTATTATACTCTGAAGAATCAAATCAATTATTTTTTTCAGAAATTCTATGAGTACATATGTTCATGTACATACATCACGTACATACGTCTTTTGGCCCGTTTCGGCTCCCAAATAAATGATCGGAGCCGCTCATTTTGTTTAAAATACTTTGCTAACGGTCCTTTCAAAAAATAAGCTCAATCCAGTATCAATAAGAACGTTTACTAAACTTCCAACTTTGCTTTAGAATTCAAGCTTGAATTATGGGACAAAATTCAACGTTTTGTACACACCCTAATTGATACCGGATTGAGCTTATTTTTTTGTAGGGTCCATAAACAAAATATTTTAAACAAAATGAGCGGCTCCGATCATTTTTTGGGATCTGAAACGGGCCTAAAAGGGATATGTACTCGCTGGTACAGATATGAAATCTGTACCACAGTAGCACCTCTCTTTTTTTTTTTTGGTCTGATTTCTCCATACAATGCCCCCATTTGTATGAGATATCTTCTTGTGTGAACGGGGATGGTGTTGTGTGGGTGGGTGTGTTGTGCACCATCTGAGTCGTTCGTTCAGTAATCTAGAATTTTGGGTTGGTGTTGTGCACTTCAGCATACAGCATCGTGTTGCGCACCTTCAAGCCGTCGAATAGTGCATCCGACGGCTCGGATCTCATCTCGACAACTAACGATCGAGAGTCATTCATTGCCGAAATGAGATCCGAGCCGTCGGATGCCCGATCCAATGGCTCAGAGGGGCACAGCACGGTGCTGCGCATACCACTGCACAGCACCATCCCCCAATTCGGTAATCCAGCGGTTCTGATTTTATCTCGGCAATAAACGGCTCAAATGTTACACGGTGGCGATGAGATTTGGACTGTTAAATTGTCGAACGGACGGATCGACATTGTTGCGTGTTCTGAGTACTATTTTTTAAAATTATAGTTTAGGTGGACACGATACTATAAAGTGAAATACGAGTGGGATGATCTAACTTCTGGTTTAGGTAGACATGATCCAACCATCTCTTTCTTTTTTCTTTTTGAAAATTGGTTACGATAATCTTGATGGTAGCACCATCTTTGGTTCAAAACCGCAATATTCACTCTGAAATAGTAGTAGATTAAAATCTAAAGTCCGTAGTGGAGTATTATTACACGTGATAAAATCACATAGTGATCAGCTACCAAATTGCCGTCGACTTTTTATTCCAAAAAGGGACTTAATTTGTTTCCGGTCACGATAAACTTGAGTTTGATTTTATTTTTACGCATCGTTGACCGAGCTAGTGATCCTTTAGGCACCATGAGATTGTATCGCACTTATATGTGGTTCATATTGAGCATGATGATTTGAATTGTTATTTTTTATGGGATTAGCCGGACATATTACGCATAAAAAAAAAAAGACGAGTTAATTGGTCATCGTTTGCCACAGGATCGATTGTGGTTATGTCTGAAATAGTAATACATTAAAATTCAAAGTTTCTTAGTGGAGCATTATACGTGATGAAATTACGTTTGTCAACTACCAAATTACTGTCGACTTTTTATTCCAAAAAGGACTTAATTCTGATTCCGTTAACGATAGATCAAGTTTAATTTTGTTTTTACGTGTCGTTAACCAATCATGATATCCTGCAGGCACTGTGAATTGTAGTGCACTTATGTGGGTTTCATCTCGAGCATAATGATTTGAGTCGTTTATTTTTTTAATACATGTAAAAAAAAAAGTCAAGTTAATCGGACAATCCTTACCACATGATCAAATGCAATTATTATCTTGTAGCCGATTATGTAAATCGACAAACAACCATATTTTTAAATAATAAAAATAAATGTGATCAAATAGTGTGACGATAGATGACCAATCAAATTAATTTTTTAAATCCACTTGGTAAATCCTGCTATACAATTATATCATGATCATGACACTGTAAAACCTGGACAGCCCCCCAGTAATGCTTACGATTACACTGAATAATCTCTCACTGAGAAGTCAAATGACCAATAGAATGTAGCCACGTCCGCAGTTTAAAAAAAATTAAAATTTGAAATCTTTTGACTCCACGTGGTGACCAGTTTCATGTGATTCCTCCACCCGTCGTCTCGTAATGCAGCAAGGAAATGGCCTTCGGTATTTGTGGACCCCACGCAATTTGCATGTGGCGGGATCCACCCACGTTTCGATTTAAGTTGGGTGGGGTCAATGTTTGGATGGCATGCAGAGAGAGGCATGACCGCATGATCACACCAAAACTCCTAATAACACCACGTGATTCTCACTCGGCAAAAGCCCTTCTTCTTCTTCCGGTAATGCAGAATATTTCGGATCAATTTTCGCACACTTTGTAATCTCGGGCTAACTCCTGCTGTCTCTCCTGCGGCATTTTCCACGTTTCGATTTAAGTTGGGTGGGGTCAATGTTGGATGGCTTGGAGAGAGAGGCATGATCACACCAAAACTCAGAACTCCTAATACCACGTGATGCTCACTCGGCAAAAGCCCTTCTTCTTCCGGTAACGCGGAGTGTTCCGGATCAGCTTTTGCACACCTCGTAAGCTTGGACTAACTCTTACAGTCTCTCCTGCGGCGTTTTCCACAATCTTACGTGAGTTGGGGGTAGACCTAAGAATTCCTGATGAGAATAATTGAATTTAGGCACCCGTTCCGTTAAGATTCTTATTTTTTAAATACTTATTTTTCATTTTGCGAGACAGGTCTCACAATACATTATCTTTAATCCAAAAAATAAGTACTTAGGGGTTGTTTGGCTAAACAAGCCAAGTGGCTTATTTTTTTGTCCTTATTCAAATTTTTTTCGCATTTGTTAGTTTTTCGTCAATTTTTTTTTGGGATTATTGCTTCGTCGTGACAAGAGGGATCTAAAAAGTAAAAAAATTACGATCGAAATCTAATTTTTTTGAATAAAGACAAAAATAAGCCAATTTTTTCATCTTTATTAAAAAAAATGGATTTCAATCGTAAAACTTTTAGATTCCTCTTGTCATGATGAAACAATAATCCTCAAAAAATTGACGAAAACCTAACAAATGCGATTTTTTTTGAATAAAGATAAAAAAATAAGCCATTTGACTTATTTAGCCGAACAACCCCTTATTTTCTTTAGTAGAATGAGGTCACAGGATCACAATTACTGCCCAACTCCGTCTCTTTTTCCACTTTTATTTTTATTTTTATTTTAGGTTTTGGATATATAATAGTACTAAAGAAATTTTTCAGTGTGTGGGCACAGCCACGTGGTGTCTATGCGCGCATCTTGGCCATCCAAACATGTTTTGGACAACCCAGATTTATTTGGATATTTTTTTAGTACAAAATTTCCAAAACACCCTTTCAAACCCAAAGAAATCTGAGCTGTTCAAAACATATTTGAACTGCCGAGATGTACGCACAGGTATGACGTGGCCGTGCCCATTCGGTACTGAAAAATTTCTCATAAAACTGGGAATTTGATTAGCCCTAGGACTAGAATATAGAAAAGCGAGGGAAACCTGGAAAGGTTTTAAAGATAAGATAAAGTTTGAAATTATCACGGAAGAATAGCTGCGGATTATGGTTTGATATTCTATTTTAATTTTTGTCTTGAATTTGGGAGATTTCCCTACGCTTTGAATGATTGCGAAATGTTTTCTACTTTAATTCATGATCATTCTCTCTTTCTCAATTGGGAATATGTTGGATTGAATTATATTTGGGTCGAAGAACTTCTAAAATTGAGAAACGACACCCCCGGCGCCCCTAATTATTTCGATGACGACTCTAAAGAGTTTTTTTGTTGCCAATGAATGTCGAACCGAAAGTCAGAAAACATGCCCCTGGCTGCATGTTGAGCTTCTAGTCGATCAACTCCTTAGTGATAATTACCAAACGCGTGCTACCTTTATTTTTATTTTTAGAAAATGCCACCTTTTAAGAATTTACTTTTTAATGTTTTAGGACTCATCTTTTAAAGAATTTCCACATACAAGTTTCACGAAAATTCAAAGTCTATAATAATTTTTCCAAAGCAAGTTAGAGCATTGAGTTATGGGGAAAGGGTTTGAAACTTTAAGGACTTCGTATTGGTGTTGTGCTGTAAAGTGTACAGTACTGTGTTGTGCACCTCTGAGCCATCGGATCGTGCATCCGACAGCTCAGATCTCATCTCGGCAACCAACGATCGAGAGCCGGATATTACCAATATAAGATCCAAGTTGTCGGATGCACGATCCAACGGCTTGGAGGTGCGCAGTACGGTGTTGCGCACACCACTGCACAACACCATCCCCATTTCAGACTTCAAATCCTAACTAGTATTTTCATTAGTTTTACCACTTTGGATGATTTCTCTTTTTGACAAAAAATGTTGTTTAAAGTATCGAAAGACGAATCAAAAGCAATGGTTTAGCAAGGTTGTAAATATTCAAAGAACGAGAATGTGATGCCTTATTCCTAGAACGTCATTAGAAAGACCGACGAAGTTCCAAGCCCATCAAAATTCGAATTGCTTGTTATTTTATATATGTCGTGAGTAATATTAATGTAATTAGTAGTAGGGTTCACCTATTACATTTGAACAATTTTGGTTTAATCTAGTAAGGAATTCAAGTTTTCTTACATTGGCATTTAAAAATTTTGAATTTAGTTTATAGATGAAAAGTAAGTATACGGGTATTTTAGTTGTCTACAAAAAATACAGTCTATATATTTCATTCTGTATTGACCATAATTAATTCAAGATGGAGGAGAATGTGTCACTGTATCGAAACACAAAACTTCTCTAATTTAATTTATTGTATTTTCATGTCAAAATATGTCTCGTAGGTCATTCCCTCGTATCAAAATTTTAGTTCCACCCTTGTTAGACGAAATTATAAAATATTCAAGCCCATGCATAAGGCTGCAAGTGAATAGAGAATGAGAATAATACTCCCTCCGTCCCTTTATTATAGTCCAGTATTTCATTTTGGGCTGTCCCTTAATAAGTGTCCATTTGGTAAAGTTAGTGGGTAAAAGTTGGTACATTGTCTATTTTGTCCCTAAAAGTAGATTCCATTTTGAAAAGTTAGTGAGTAAAAAGTGTAATGATGATGGGTAAGTAGGGAAAGTGGAGGAAAAAATTGATGTGAAAGGTATAATGATGATGTTTTTTTAATAAGTTGGAGTTACGAATTAGGACATTTAAAAGGGGACAGAGGGAGTAGTATTATCATAGTAGGAGTACATTATAATTGGGTGTGTCCCATTGATTAAAATGAGGACTTGCCTTTTGAATTAAATATGATGTATTATGAGAAAATGAATTGTCTCGTAACACGGTAGATGAGTATTTAAAAAATAAGAATTTTAACGGAGCGGGGCCAATGCAAAAGCAAAAGGGAGTAGTTCACACAAGAACTTCTGTGTTTTTTTTTTTTTTCGAGAAACAAGATCAACTCAAATATATTAAAATAAAAATTGTTGATCTTCTCAAATGTTAACCTAACCTACCTAATTAACTACCCGCGATAGTAACAGTACTGCAAACTTTTTTTTTTAACGAAGGAACAGCCCTACAGCTAAGTCACTAATGGATCCGACTACGCAACCCAAACCTCCGGGGGAACTAGTGTGGCCACACCAGTCACGGCCCCTACTTATTTCAGGGTACTCACCAGGTGATAAATCGAACCTTAAACTTTGAACAGTATTCCAAAAGTCTGAACATCCGTCTGAACCAATAGAACAACCCATGAGTGTGTCTGTACTGCAACTTGTACGTATAGTACTGTACCTCAAATGTGACTACCACCAACCGCTACCTAACAAAATCATACTACTACTACTTGGAAGTTTTTTAAGTCATATCATATGGAGCAGTGCAACGTCCAACGTTCTCACCATCCGTTTCGGTAATCAATAGTTTGGATTTAAAAAAATTACCTCTTCTGTGTAAGAGTTTTTTAAAAGGGAAAAAAACTGAAATGGTCCTTGTAGTTAAGTGTTTGTGTCAACTTGGTCCCTGTAGTTGTAATTGGCTCGATTTACACTCTGTACTTTTCATTTTGTTCCAACTTGGTCCAATTACTAACCGCCGTTAGTTCACCATTAGTCCTTTTAACAGCAAAATCAAATGGCCCCCTTTTTGGGGTTAAAACAGTAATTCTCTCATTCCCCTATGACCCTAATATTAGGGGTGTGCACGGGTCGGGTTTGCCCCCCGAACCCCGACCCAACAAGTCGGGTAACAAATATTTTAGGCCCCAAACCGAACCGAAAAGGGGTAAGAACAGTCCGCGAGCCCAATTCTTTACGTCGGGTCGGGTTGGGCCCGACCAAAAACTGAATTAATCTTTATAAATGGGTCGGGGTCGGGTAAGAAACACACCAACCCGGACCCCGAACCGAAATCTGATTTGTAGCAGAAAATGAACCCATACCTGTCTGAACCACATGTTCGACCCCGCCCGAGACTTTTCGGGTCGGCGGGTGGACAGATTTTTTGCACAGGCCTACCCAATATACTTCTGAACCAAAACACAGCTCATTCTTCCATTCTCCATTGATAAGGAGGCACCTGAGAAGAAATTTGGTTATAATTTTCTGCAATAAGTTGTCCTCCAATTCAGCATTTTCATTATCAGCCACGAGGCAACATAACCACTGGTATTCTCTACATGTTCAACTTCTGGACAAATACTAAGATGCCTTATTTTTCTGCATAATACTGAAAATGCATATAGAACCATGTCCAAAAGTGATAACATGATAAAGAACCATGTCCAAAAATCAAAATATTACATAAACTCAGGGGTTGTTCGGCTAAATAAGTCAAGCGGCTTATTTTTTTGTCCTTATTCAATTTTTTTTTCACATTTGTTAATTTTTTGTAAATTTTCAGAGATTATTGCTTCGTCATGACGAGAGGAACCTAAAAAGTAAAAAATTCCCATCAAAATCCAAATTTTTCTCAATAAAGACAAAAAAATTGGCTTATTGGCTTAATTTTGTCTTTATTGGCTTATTTTTGCCTTTATTTAAAAGGACTAACGGCGAACTAACATCAGTAAGCAATTGGACCAAATTGGAACAAAATGAAAAGTATAGAGAGTAAATCGAGTCAATTACAACTATAGGGACCAAGTTGACACAAACACTTAACTACATGGATCATTTCTGTTTTTTTCCCTTTTAAAAATCTAGACCAAACAAAACACTTTTGAACGGTAAGATTAAAAGCGGTGAACGTAAACTTTCTGTATTGCTTGTAATTGGAATGATCCAATTCATAAGATGTTGAAGTGTTTTCAAAATTTGAATGGAAATGAGTAAGCTTTGTTTGGTTTCTTTTTGAACAAAATTTCTCGACTCAAAAAATACTAATTACCACTACTTTCAATCATTAATTTCATTTCTCTCTTCACTCTCCAATCATTACTCTTATTTCTTTCTCTATTTCTCTCTACTCATTACCCCTATCTCAAATTATTACATTATTTCTCTTTCCACTCATTACCCCAAAAACCAAACTCAATTTTTTTTTTAAATTCCCCAAAAACCAAACTCAATTTTTTTTTTAAAATTCATCCAAACACCGCATTAATTTTTGTTTGGGCGAGCAACTCACCTCCAGATCCCATCTCTCAAAACTCGATTTATGTGTCCGCTAGGAATTTAAAATTTTGATTCGAAAATGTGTATTTTTAGAGGAGATAAACTTTTACACGGACCCTCCGTAAAAACAAATTTTGCACCCACCAATGAGCAAATGACACATCATACAAAATACATTCTCATTAAACCCTCACATAAGCACATACACCATCTGATCCCATCCCCTTTCTCTCTCCCCCAAATGGTTTCCTCATCTCAACCCACGGTGGGGCACCGCCACCAGCCACCACCTCCTCTCGGACCTCCCTCTTCCCTAGCATCACTGCCAACATAAATTTGTTTCTTCCACAAACTGGGTTCGATTAATCATTTTAAAAAATGATTCGTTCTCAGAAACTAAAGATTCAAAAGCAAAGGAAAATGGGAGGGGAAGATGAGTGTGAGGTCTGATTTTGAAGTTAGAGAAGACCTGCGGTAGAGTCTAAAATACAATGGAAGTTTTAGCTCTGTAACAAGCTCCATTTACATGACCTAATTTTAAATTTCGGCAGTCCAAGATGGAGGATTTGAGTACATTTTGTCGGGTTTGATCTAAAATTGGGGATTTCTTGAGGATTGGTGCCGACGAGCAATGAACTGGTCACCTGTATAGTCGTCTTCGCCGGTCTCGGCGAGGAGACGAGTGCTACCGCTGTAGATTGAAGAGGACTCGAGGGATGTTGCAGTTGGTAGGCTGGGTGTAAGAATCGTGGTGTTGATGAGCACCGTTGTTCCGAGAGCCCGTACCTCTCCACAAGGCAACTGTACATCTCCCTCACATCATATACGCAGTGATTGCTGGGGGAGGGGTGGTGGCGGTGTACCATCGTCTGTCATGGGCTGAGATGAGGAAATGGGGAAGAGAGAGAGGATCGGGTGAGGGAGGGTGTTTGGTGGGAATGTATTTTGTATGAGGTGTCACTTATTCATTGCTAGCTGCAAAACTTGTTTTCACGGAGGGTCCGTGTAAAAGTTTCTCTCTTTTTAGAGATGGGTAACAAAAGGGGATCAGTGGAAAGAGCTGGCGTGGTGACAAGTGGCAGTGTTCTATTGGTTACGTTATACAAAAGATTTTAGGGAAATAAAAAATAATTAAAAAACGGTAATTGATTAAGATAAACATAATTCTATTTGGCTAGGACACTATCCATCCATATACTCCTAACAAATCAATTCAAATTGATTTTATCCTAACAACTGATCAATTCAAAAAAATTCTTTTGAAGGATGTTATTTGAATTTTACAAGATTTAAATAATTACTCCATTAATTATGTGATCACCTCTCAATGGGCTCATAGCCCAATGACACTTCCTCACCACTTCCACATGAAAGGTGATGGTTCAATTTTCGTCAGGAGCGCGAGTGCTTGGTGTGGTGGTTGATACTCTTTGGGCTTGCCCCACCCGCATATGCCGCTTAGCGGTATTTCATTCTCATCCCCTTAGAAGTAGGTTAGACATCTATCGAGCGACAAAAACAAAAGATTTTGTGATCACCATTGGCTGCAAAGGTTATTCTTATCCATAACATATCCATTATGTATCCTTCAAAAATCAATATGTTAATCTTTTAGTTTCAAATTAATTTTAAAAAATTATCTGTTACCATATATCATCTTCAGTGTATCTTTTAGTTTCAAATCATAATATTGTCAACCATAAACGTACAATTTGTGCCTTCAAGATCACATTGAAATTTGGAAAGGCAAGTCCAAATCCTTCAACACAAACGTACCAATAATGTGACTTTAGAAGTTTTAGTGGCAGAAGGATCTGGACTTGCCTTATAAGACTCACAACCCTTAAACGTCGTGACTTTAGAAGTTTTAGTGGCAAAAGTATTTTCGGTGAGAAAATACCCCGACTTTTTAGTATTTGGAAAAAATTATAAAAAAAGATTAGTAATAAATGGTAAGTTTATGGTTGTGCTTAAGGAGGATTTGGATTACCGTTATTTAGCACTTCATATCATTTTATAATTTTTCCAAATACTAAAAAGTCGTGGGTCTTAGAGTATCCACAATGGCATAACCAAAAGTGCTAGATTTTTAAAGTTAATAATGTTTGTGCAAAATATGACTTAGGCCATCCACAGTGGTATAATCAAAAGCCAATTGTTTTTAAAGTTAACAATGTTGGTACAAAAGATGGCTCACAATGGTATAATCAAACTTAGCAACATCCTTAAAAATAATCAAATTTTGGGTTTTGGATAACCAAAACTAACAACCTTTTTCAATAATCAAAATTTGTGGAGTCCACACAACTTAAGTTAATTAGTTCCAAATTTTGTATACACGCTTGTTTCAATTGGTATTTTTTTTCTTCTCTTCTTTGCCTACTCTATATTTTCGTCATTTAACCCACAAACTATTTCTCTTTCTTTCCTCAAAAAGTAAAGCTCATATCTCTCGATCATCTACAATTCAACCTATCATCGCCGGATTATGATATTTCACTCTTTTTTTCCGTTTCAATTTTTTTCCCCAAAAAAAATTCATAATAGGAGGGAAGAAAGTCACCGATTTTTTCCCAAAATTAAGAGATGGAATCTATATATTTTTGCCAAAAAAAACATAAATTGAGGAAAGTGAATGACAGGAAACAGAGGGGGAGAGAGTGTGAAATTGTAGTAGGCCCTTATTTTGGTTATGGACTAGAAGTGATCATTGTGAAGCTCAACATTGTTAAGCTTAACAACCTCTTTAGTGAATAATCAAAAGCTGATGTGTCAACTTTTAGTTATCCTTTTTTAATTATACTACTGTGGATGGCCTTACAATACTATCATCAAACTTAGCAACCTCCTTAGAAATAATTAAAATTTGGACTTTGGATAACCAAAACTAACATTTTGTCAATAACCAAATTTAATTAACCTCGCATTCTCAATCAAATACACATCATTACAAATAAAAACGTTATATCTCTTCCCTTTTCCCCTCTCTTTCTTTTTCTTTTTCAACAATGTTTTCAAAAAAAAAATACTTAAAATTGTTTTTTTTAAAACTGTTTCCCCCCCAAAAAATATTTTTTAACTGTTTTTAAAAATAAAAAAATTGTTCTTTTTTCAAAAAATTGTTTTGTATAAGAAATTTTTTTCTCAAAACCTTTTCTTATATAAAAATTTATTTTTTCAAAAACCGTAGTTACACAAAAACTATTTTTTTTTAAATTTCAAAAAAAGTTTAAAAATTGTTTTCTATTTCTAATAAATAGTTTTTATTAGTCTTAAAATTATTTTTAGAAAAAACTATTTTTATGTTCACAGTTATTAGTTTTTTTTGTAATTTAAAAAAGTGATATGACAACTTTTGGTTATTCAATTTTGATTATGCCATTGTAAACTTCTATATTGCTAACTTTAGTAATCTCTTAAATGGATAATCAAAAGCTGATGTGGCAATTTTTGATTATCTATTTTTTATTATAGCATTGTGGATACCCTTATAACCTCAATTTTCTCACTGGAAATACTTTTCTTGCAAAAAATAACAATTTTTTTAGTTTTTCTAGAGATTTGTTGTCAACATAACACACACAAAAAAAATAAAATTTGTTTCACTTTATATTTCTTGAGAATACATCTCTCACCCACCATTCCCACCAAATAAATGAAGCCGTTGATTTTCCTATTTAATTTTCAAGCTAAAGTTTTTTTTTTTTGATCCGCAAGCTAAAGTTTGTATAACACATTATTGGTAGTTTATCGCCTTCCTCCCATATACACGTGGAACATGGCAGAGAAAATTTAGGAACATGGCAGAGAAAATTTAGCACCAAGATAGAGAGAAAAATAACCCAAACCCAATTTGGTCTTCACTCCTCACTCAACTGAACTGTTGGGTATCAAAATTCACAATCACCAGGGTTTTTGTTTTGGGTTTTACTTCAAGATTTAGATTTTGGGTGTTGAAATTGAAGTGTAGATATGAGTTTGTAAGCAAGTTTCAGCGGAAGAAAATGAAAGGGTTGGTTATTGAGACGACACCGTCATCAAGAATTTCAATGGCAAAGCTTCCATTATTGGCTTTGGCACCTTGCTATGCCGTTATTTCCAGAAGACCCATCTCAAATTCTCCTCCATGTAAGCTCCCTTGGCTCATTCTCCTATCTGTTTGTTGTTCTTTGTTTGACTTTCCCATGTTCTTCAAGAATCTCAGATTCCTTGTAAATAGTGGAAATTGAAAAGACCCATGAAATTTGAACTCTCTAGATTGGGAATTCAAGATTAGTTTCTTTTTTTTTTTGATAACTCTGGTGTTCAGGCCAGCTTACGCGAATGTAGACTAATCTTGGGACCAATCCCACCACCCAGTCAGAGCAAGTTCTGTATGAACTAGCCCCAAATGAGTTGATAACACCTAAGATGTTTCGAATATGAGAAATTAGGAGTGAGCAAACGCTTGAGTCCAGACCTTGACCACTAGGCCAACCCCTTGGGGTTTCAAGATTAGTTCATTGATATGGGTTTTGGCAGTTTAGGTGTAAGGCATTGAGCATTAGTTTAGTCCATTTAATTTACTGTCAAACAAAAGCAATGAATTGTTTTGTTATGTAAATTAGGAGTTAATCGCAACGAAAACAGCTATCCTGTTAGGCGGAGGCCAGGTGGGTCAAGTCTCAATTGACCCGTTGCCCTTATGTGAGTAAGGAAATAAAGCTGTGCCTTCACTGATACACGTGTATTTTGGTGAGATGGTAAGCTTTTGATTAACAAATCCATACCCCCTCCTTATAGAGTTACATCTATAGGGTCAGAGTATCGCAACAAGAAACCAGAAATAGAAGCTGAAAACTACAGTCAAGCTTTCTTGGGTCTATTTATCTTCAGAATTTTGGTGGATATACACCAAGCTAGACGAAGAAGTAGTTTTCTTGGGTGTTGACCACCATTTTAAAAGAACAAATCATGTCCCTAATATCTGCTGCAATGCTCCTGAACAAGGTACTAGTAGGGTCTATATACTTATGGTTGAACAGTCTAGCATTTCTCACCATCCACAAGTGGTAAATAGCAGTAGCTAATGATAGCTTATGCATTGAATCGCCAAATGACTTCCTGCTAAAATGGAAAATAGGCCACTCCACCTCACTATTCCTCCGTCAAACATGGAGAATAGCTCACTCCATCTTATTAATTCACTTGTAAGGATGCATAGGATTTTCTTCTTTTGAAAGGCAGAACATGTATGATTGAAGGAACTGCTTTCAGAGGTAGTAAATAACTTTGTACTGATAAAGGACATGTGCATGCTCAAATTGTTGCATATTATGCTTGGGTTTAAATTGTGTATGCAATCAGTAATTGTTGCATGGTCTGCCATAACTTTGGTAAGATATAGGTCCCCGTGTTACGTCTAATCAAGTATTAGATAGTGTGGTGTGGTGGTTTTTGTCGGACTCCTTCGGATCCTTCCTCTTCCGCTCCGCTGCATACCTGCACCAAGGCGCGAGGCGGTTGGCCGGCTCTCGCCCCTCCGTCGAGCAAGTCAATAAATAGGAGAGGAAGAGTACAATTAATGGTGTGAGAATGTGTACCTCTCCTAGGGTTTATCCCTTCCTTTATATAGGCGAACATACTTGCCCTCCAAGCTAAGCGTGCCCATGACGCACAGCACATGTCCGTGACGTCACGAATAACCGCCCCTCTTCTCAGACGTTCCAAGACCCCTTGGAACCAACAAGAGGAACTTCCACGTGGCCTTCGCATGGGTCAAACTGACCCAAACGATCAATCCGGCCCGCAAGCCTGACCCGAAGGCTCGGTCCTTGGGCTTGCAAACTGGTGGGTCGGAGCCTTCAGTCCGGTCCTCCTCCCTTCGGCTTCTCTCTTATCTCATTGGGCTTCAGCCCAAGTAACGCAGACGGGGCCAGCCAGCCACGCCCGTTCCCTGGCTTTGCCCGCTTCCTAATCATGGGCCAACCCTATGGGCAAATTCGGTTTGGCCCACCACAGATAGAACATAAATTTTATTTTGTATTGGTTTCATCTTTCTTGGTTACTGCTAGAACTGAACTGGATATTGACCTAACCCTCCACCCTCTTTTTTTTTTTTTTTCTCTCTCTCCCAATGGAAGTGGCAGTCTGAGAACATCATATCATGTTTCACAGCTGACCATTGTGGACCATGTTTGTGTTATATTATGTCTTTGCTCGTATCATGAGAGACACCCATACCAAGTTGCATATGAATCATTGCAGTTTTTTCATCATTTCGTATATGTATGTTGAGAGTTGTTTAACCCTATTAATTTACGGAGCACTGCTAACCACCATGGGGCATTGATATATAATGCTATGAGATGATTCCTCAGTTTAAGCTGTTACTACGAAAGACCTTGATGTAATTTTGCCACATGTAAATGAGATTACCTCTCCTAGAAAACAGATTTTCATCATCAGTTAGCCTTTTCAGTCATATGGTGTTATGTCTGTTTTGATCACCCACATTGTATCATCCCAAAGCATTTTGTTTAAAGTTTATACTTGTAGACCAACAAATACCCTTTTGCTGACTTATGTTTAGTAAGATGTAGTGAACTATCAAGGTTGAAATCTACGCGTGGAAAAATCAAAGGACATGCATCTACTGCTGGTATTGGACCTGGGAGTTTTGAAGAGAGCGAGGGAAATAATGAGCAAAAAACATTTCTTGACAATCCACAAAGTGACAATGCATCTGATATGTAAGTAGTTTTGCGTTAAATGTACTTTTCAGATGCTATTATTGTGAATTCTGGTATTTCTTGACCTTTGATTGTGAATGAAATATAGTGATGTGTGGAACTCAGACTTGTACTGGTGGGGGCAAGTTAAATAAAATTATGTACCAGTACCACATATATTGTGAGAGGTTACAATAGGTCAAAGTGGACCTCCTCAATTGATTCCAAACTGATGCATATATCTTTTGTGATTTGGCAGTGGAAAGCCTCCTAATCAACTTCCATATGTTCTCTCTCTAGTCTCTGTGCTTTGTGGATGTGCTTTTGTGTATTCACTTGTTGCCTTTGTGAAAGGGGGACCTTCATCAATTTTAGCAGCAATTGCAAAGTCTGGCTTCACTGCTGCATTCTCATTGATATTTGTTTCAGAAATTGGCGACAAGGTATATGTATGCTTATATATAACATACCACTTTTGATACTCCATGTATATGTATAAATAAATACTATCTGTGCATACCCATCAATGCTTTCTCTTTTCAGGACTAGCCCCTATAGCATTTTCATGCCTAGAAGAGGTTATGAGCATGGGTAGCTGGAATAGAAAAAAGGCTTATGTAAAGTACCTGTACGATACATACAATATGCGCCCAAAATAGGAGATCACTTTGGATTTCAAGCTAAATTCTTCTAACAGAGATTCCCATTCATAACACCAAGTCTACTGAATTTAAATTTCTGATGTAATTTTGCCCACTTTAATGGTGCATAAAGCATATTTTAATATCTTCTTATCCTCAACAGACATTCTTCATTGCAGCACTCTTGGCGATGCAATATGAAAGAGGACTGGTATGTTTCATCTTCTGGCAATTGTTACATCTCTCTCTCTCTCTCTCTCTCTCTCTCTCTCTATATATATATATATATATATATATATATATATCTACAACTACAACTGGATATACTTATATATGTCTATTTGTTTCTCTAATTTGGCAGAGAATTTCCCCCAAAATGGAAGTTTATACAACAAAAGATAAACTTTGTTTCTCTACATTATCAAAACAAGTACTTCTACTAGAATAAAGTCCCTATGTGCTGATCTATCAAAATAATAATTTTCACTAGAAGCCACATGTTTTTTTGTATCTGATACTATAAGCCACATTCGGCACCAATTCCGCAACTCTTCAGTGCTTTTTGGCCTAAAGAAACTCACCAGTTGCCTGTTAAATATTACAGGGACCTCGAAGCTATTTAGGCTACTGTATAAAACCATGACAGAAGAAAATGCCCTTAGAATAATTCATTTATGAGTAGCATGAGTGGGTATTTAAGATGGATATGGATGAGAATGTTGGGAAGATCCTGTCCATGTAACGGAATTGCTTATGGACCTGCTTTGTAGAAGAAATCCCCCTTCTTCATTGCGGAAAAATGGATTGTCACTCAACAACCAATATATCGAAACTTGTATCTACCTTGGCCTGATGACAGGTTGGGGTGACTTGAGAATACCAGTTGTTGGGAATTTGGCCAAACCAACAAACACACAATGTGCAAAGAATAATAAAAAACAGTAAACAAGGAAATGCAAGACACAGATTTTACGTTGTTCTCCGACAGAATGTAAAAGGTTGAGTACATCCACGGCTCACCAGCTTCCACTATGTATACAATGAAGAAAGAGTACAAGTTACATTGGCTGTTGGGTAGAACAAGTATTTTTAACCTGCACTAACCTACACTACCCCCGGAACCCAGCCGTGGGCACTGCCCCTTGGGCCCCTACGACCCCAAACCTCCAGTGAAGCGCGACGCAAGTTGAATCAGACTTCGCAAGCCCAACAGTATGCAAAGCTGATCATCCACCAGAAAATATAACAAAATCAATAAAAGCAGGTCATACAGTACTACAGTAGTTACATGGATTTATCTAGAGGACGAAGAGCCAAGGGCATGCCCCACAAAGTTGGTTCAGTAGTTATCGGGGCATAATTTTCTCCTTCTCAAGAACCAAAAATACTTCAAATCCTGGGAATTAAAATAGTTCTTGCCATTTACCTGCCTATCAAACATACACTTGAAGTCATGTGATTCATGTCTGAGATGAGTCCCCGAATACCCATTATCCATCTACGAAAACTGAAAAAAGGGTTCCAATTCTTTATGTATTAAAGGGATTTCTGCATTTCACAACTCTACATTGTCTGTGCTAATCTTTTTGATACCAGAGCTTCAAGCAATGGTTCTGTATAAGGCAATTCTTGTTATTGTAGGCTATTTGATATTTGAATAATATCCGGAAAGCTAAATGTTCTGACAAGTTAATGGATTCTTGACTAGGTTCTTTTGGGGTCCATGGGCGCTCTTTCATTTATGACAGTCCTTTCGGTCATAATAGGACGGATATTTCATTCAGTGCCTGCTCAGTTTCAGACAAGTGAGTCATTATTTTAGCATCACAAAATTGTTTTATGATGCTCGATACCAAGCCTGTGTATTCTTTGTATTAAACATGTGAACGGCTGCTGCTATTGTGATGTACATCAGGGTCGATACTTTGGCATGATAGTCCTCCAATGAGCTTTGTGTTTGTCATACGATAACTTTGGGCTTGTTTTGTCCTTGCTCACAATCAGAATTTCTGATCTTTAGTCGCTGCGTGGTTTATGAACAGCATTGCCTATTGGAGAATATGCAGCCGTGACTCTTTTGATGTTCTTTGGCCTCAAATCAATAAGAGATGCGTGGGACCTTCCATCAAAAGAAGGTAAGAGTGGTGAAAAGAACAGCTCTGAACTTGGTGAATATGTCGAAGCTGAGGAGCTCGTGAAGGAAAAGGTAATACTTAATGTATTCACCTTTTTTATAATGAGGTTTCATGTTTAATATACATTTAAAGATAATCTACTATGGGTTTGCAATATTATTACTTTCTTTCGTATGGATTATGACATTGTTATGTGCATGTAATGTTCTTCCCAAAATTTCTCTCTCTCTCTCTCTCTCTCTCTCTCTCTCTCTCTCTCTCTCTCTCTCTCTCTCTCTCGTGGTGTGTACTTTAACTTATCACAAATGCCGTATCTGTTGTCTACAGGCGTCCAAGCGACTATCAAATCCACTCGAAATTGTGTGGAAGTCATTAAGCCTTGTATTTTTTGCTGTAAGCAATCTACATCTCCTTATTTGTGGCACCATTCTTCATCCTCACAAGATTTCTGCTTGATTGCCTATTTGTTCAACCATTTGCGGAAAGACAATGTCCATTTAGTTCTCCACAAGCGTTGCAACTGCCACCATTTACTGCTGCCCTAGAAACTTTGTGGGAGACTCTAGGTTTCATGTTATCCATTGACTAAAGGTTCTACAAAGTTTTTAACTTGGTTTCTCAGCAAATAGCCAGCGTTTTCTCATGTGATATTGGCACAATGACAGAGAACGCCTACTATGAACCCTTCATCCCTGTGAAAAATAGAAATCTCGACTTGTGCTGGAGTTGAATCCAAACTCAAATGGACCTATAATTGTCACCAACTGGACTACTGCGTTTATATGCATCCAATGTAAAAAGATTTTCTATAAACTGAAGCATCCATTCCATTGCATTTGTTATTTCCTCTAGGAATGGGGAGATCGCTCGATGCTAGCAACAATTGCTCTTGGTGCTGCTCAGGTACAAATTTTCTTGAAATTCCAATTCAGAAACGTATTTCATCATCCAAACTCTGCAACTGTGATTTATTTTTTATATTTTCTTCACTTTTCAAATCGTAAACAAATTCCATCTTCTAAACTCTGTTAACTTCCATTTATCTTTGTGTTTTCTTCACTTCCCTCTCTACAGTCTCCTTGGGGTGTGGCAAGTGGGGCCATTGCAGGACATCTTCTTGCAACATCAATTGCCATTCTCGGAGGAGCATTTCTCGCTAACTACATCTCTGAAAAACTGGTATGACCTACTCTCTCTCTCTGAGGAATTTGGAACACATTTCTATATCTGACCGAATTTCCAATCAGGTTGGCTATTTGGGTGGAGCACTGTTTCTGGTTTTTGCTGTAGCCACATTTCTAGGAGTGTTCTGATACTGTTTTGGGGAGTCGTTGGAAGAAAGAAATCGAGAGCTGATGTACCTAAATACGACTTGGAATTAGGTATTAGAGATAGGGCAGAGAATAAAGATCACAAAACTCCTATCGAAGAAGGCACATGCACATCATGTATTTTTAAGCACAATGAGATTAGTTACAGTTGTTGTTGTAGCCATAAGTCTGTTTGATAGCAACTTATAGCAAGCTTTACCGTTATTAATGTCAATCTTTAATTCATCATTGCGGAAGCCTGAGCCTGAAATTATTTGGTTATACAACTAATATGGTTCGCAATATCTTTAGGCAAGTTCGATCCGTTAATCTGGAAAAAAGCTACAAAAATTCATGAACTAATGTAGTGGATACTCGAGAATTCTTCAGAATCTGAATGAAATTCCGGTTATAAAATCGTCAACAAAAACATATAAGTACATAAACTCGTATGTACCTACAATAAGCAGCACATGGCATCTTGTGTGACAAGATTGATAAACCAAACCAAAACTAGCCAAAATACAAAGCAGAAAAGAAGCGTTGTGAATGTGTTGAAAGAGGAGACGAGCCTTTCGCGTATCAAAAATCATCATTCACAGCGAGATTCATGTTCATATAGCGTTTTCTTATTCTCCCCTGGCCCCGGCAAGGGATGGTCTCCTTGGTCGCCTCAATAGGATTGCCTTCTTTCGATTCTGCAATACTGAATTGCCCAGACAGATTGTTCAATGCTCCAGAGGCCTTTCTTACCAGCATTGCTCTGGAATAATTTTTCCAAAGCATAGACTGGAGAGCATTTTGACAATTCACTTTTGAGCACAGGAAAATCCGTTGAACAAAGAAGGGTTCTCGCATCTCTGCCAGCAAAAAATGTTCTGTTTATGGAAAAAAATGTTAACAGTATCACCCTCAACCCTCCCCCAAATCATCGCAGCCACTGCATTATTTCTTCCTTCCACAACGATCATTTTCTCATTACGATTTTCTTACGTTTTCCTATATTGAAAAATTAGTGCAATTCCATGAAATTTGAAGTGCTGTGAAACGTAGAAAGCGGAGATGATGCTTTTGCATGCCTATATCATCCTTTTCAATGATGTTGGTGTAGGTATTAAGGAGCAGTAAAGAGTTGTGCTCAATTTCATCCAACGCTTTTCTTCAAATTAAAATACGGCCGTGGAGAAACCAAAACACTAGGAATCACATATGCGTAAACTGCCCGGAAATGCAGGTGGTGTAATATATCAATATCTTGTACTAAACATATGTAGTCGATGAATATACTTAACCGGTACTCAAAAGTTTTACGTTCCTTATGAGAGTTCTTCTGCCTCAACTTACGTCAGTGAAGCACTCGATGAATGTGGGTTCGCAGATTGTCCTCGGCACCCAAATTTCTGTGTTTAGCTTCGTCCTCAGTAGCTGGGACAAAAAAGACAACATATATTAACATCAAGGGGAGCAAGGTGGCATACTCCACGAACCGAACAAGCACACAGACAAACGATATGAAATCGATAACCGCAACCAACCAATTGTGATAGAGAAGATCTGCGAGCAATCTAAAAATTTAAGTAACCATGACTTTGCAAATTGTTGAACCCCTTGACATTTCAAATAGCTTCCTGAAAACCCTGTATTCAGACTGTTCTCATCACATTCAATACCAGTCAAACAATATACTCATTATCTTCAAAATTTCCGCATTAATCAGAAAGTACTTTACCACCTCCAGCTCACCCTCTTGCCCTCGTTGTAATTTTCTCAATGGTAATTAGCAGACGAGTAGAAACGACAAGATACAAACATTTTAGCAGAAAATACTCATTGCACCGCAAAAAGAGACTCTATTTTCTGACTTCTGGCATTAGCAGCAGAATACATTCTTGTCAATCAAGCAAAGAATGAGTCAGAGACTCAGAGCTACCCCATGCATGTCTGTCGTATTAAAATGAAGCCCGTCCCCCCAGTGACTGTCCTGGGTTTATAGTTTTGAATGGAAGGAACACCTACAATATGTCGATAGAACAAAATAGTATTGGCATTAGCAAGGTAAATAGGATCACTAGAAAGGTGCAAGCCAGACTACAAAGTATACAACGTATTTTTGGCAGGCACAACATAGCTTCAGACAGGCATATGTGCCCAATCCTGTTATCTGATTTCGTATGAAAGAGCTGTTTTATTTTTCTGTTATAAAGAGCCTCATGTTCTCTGAGAAGCTGAGCACAACGAAAAACATTGGGCAAATCTTCTAAAAACTAGCAGTGGATTCACTGCATAAAAACTGACGAAGCCCTGAAAAATGAACTCCTGCTAGCCTAGCTATATGCTTAAGACATTATTGTGGGAATAAGCCAATCACATGCCCAAAAGCACTTGACTCTCAGCTAAGGAGCCATTTGAAACTTATGAAGCTGAGTTTAAACAAAAATCGATGGACAATTCTGGTAAGAACTAGTTATGGACAATAAGAAACTGTAAAAGAAGATGAAATCAGTAAAAAAATTCTTCGAGTAAACACTCTTGACATGTAATAAAAAATAAATTTGTAAGCTACATGTTAACGAAAAGATGGGTCTCAGAATGATACCAATATTCCTTTGTCAGAGTTGGTCCCACTTGGGCTAATTATCACCTCCATAACTAGTATATGAGCCAAGGTGGCTTCTCCACTCGTTGTCAATTGAATTTGAGTTGGATGCTTTAACATCCCTATTTCAAGAGAATCAAACTACGAATATTCCATGCAAAAAAAAAAAAGAAAAAGAAAAAAAAAGGAATCATTTGAACTCCACAAGTGCAATTGATTATGCTATGCGAACCATATGGTCTATAGGGAAACAGGAAGAGTTTTACATCTTAGAAAGCTAAACTTTGCAATAGAAGTACCTTCTGTGGTTCTGATTATATGGTGAAAGCAGGGAAGAAAAACCTACAACTACTGAATCCATGTGTTTCAAGGCAAAACTTTGCAATAGAACATAGAACATTGTCAATCCTTGCAAGCCACATACACGAGGATTCAGCTTTTGATAACATCAAGTACTCCCCTTACAATCTAGGACATGGTTTTTCTATCCCTTGACACAAGATTCTGGATCATCGTGAAATAATCAAAATCCCCACCACCATTGGAGTGTAAATCCATTAATGTGGACATAGTAAATGCATCTGCTGATAAATTCCTATTGATCATTTCTTGTAGAAGCATCTTAACCTTGCGATTGTCTCTCCTCTGCAGGAATGCACGAACAATGACATTGTAAGTCAAATCATTTGGTGGGCACCCATCTCCCTCCATTTGCAAGAGTAACTGCTCAGCTTCATCCACTAGGGTCTCCTTACAAAGTCCACAAATCATTGTGTTGTAAGTCTTAACAGTGGGTCTCAAACCTTTAGCTGAAATCGAACTAAAAATCTCCCGAGCATATTCAATTTTCCCAGCTTTGCACATGCCATTTATGAGGATACCGTAGATAACAATATCAGGAGTTATGCCATGATCTTGCATTGAATGAAACACCTCTACTGCCTTAACGATTTCATGGTTCTTAAAGAAGCCGTCTAACAAAACCGAGTAAGTTAAAATGTCAGGATTTTGACCTTTACGTATCATCTCGTGAAACAAACTATCTGCGGTATCACACCTTCCTAATGTAAACAGCCCCTTCAACAAAGTGGTGTAAGTGACGACATTAGGTTTTAACCCTTTACAAGCCATTTCTCGAAAGAGATGCATGGCTTCGTCTAAATTCCTCTTCTTGTAGTATCCATTCACCAAAATATTATAGCTGCGTACGTTGGGCTCAAGGCCCTTACCCACCAGGGAGTTGAACACTTCTTTTGCTTTGTCCACGTGTCCTTGCAAACAATATCCGTCCATAAGAGCATTGAAAGTCACTACATCGGGTTCCTCACCTCTTCGAATCATGATCGCGAGTATACGCTCTGCCTCTTTAGTCTTTCCTTCCTTGCAAAGTGCATCCACCAATGTATTAAAGGTTAAAACATTTGGAATAATGTTTTGCTCTATCATGTCTTGCAACATTCTTGTGGCGTCCAACCATCGACCCAATTTGCACAAGCCATCAACTAAAGAGGTATAGGAAACCACGTTTGGCATTACATCCCATTCTCTCATCTCTGACAAGAGGCTGAAAGCATCATCTATGTTTCCGTCCTTACAAAGGTTGTCAATGATAGCGCTATAAATCACAACATTAGGCTTAAAGTTCCATTTTTGCATACTCCGGACCAACTGTACAGCCATTGTAGTGTTTCCAAGTTTACAAAGGCCGTTTATGATGGTCCCGTACGTAATCTCATTTGGTATAATGTCTCCGTCTTTCATCGACCTGAGGAACAATTTCACAGCATCAGCAGTGTTATCTTGTAAAATATACCCATTTATTAGAGTGTTGAAGGAAACCACATTCGCTTTGTAACCATATTTGAAGAAGATACCTAAGATAGCAAATCCAAGATCTACTCGATTCGTGCGGCAAAAACAATTGATCAAAATATTCCGCGTATGCTCATTTATTGGAATTCCCAGCTCCCGTATTTCTCTGAATAAAGAGATTACCGTTGAATATTGCTTCATTCTGGTAATAGCATTTAACAGCAGATTAAAATTGACAACCGAAAGACGAGATCGAATTTCGACCATTCGATGGAACAAATCAAGAGCATGGTCGAGCTTATCGAAACCCAATTTGTGTTTTTCGAATACCAATTTCTGTATCTGAGTCGGACCCATTTTTGCAAGGGAATCAGGAGCAAAAGGGTTTGTTGGAATTTGGGAGTGAAACAACGCTATATGAGCCAGCAATGGGTGAAAGTTGAGTGAAAGATGAAGAGAGGTACCTTTTGTTGGGTATTTGCAAGCCATTCTAGAGCTGGAAATCAAAGCAACAGCTGCCATAGTGGAAATCCACGATGAACGTAAAGTTATATTTGGGAGGAGGAGGAGGAGGAGGAGGAGGAGGAGAAGAGAGAGAGAGAGAGAGAGAGAGAGAGAGAGAGAGAGAGAGGGGATTCACCACTACCAACCGACTGGACTGATTCGAAATTGACGTTGTTTGATCAAAGTAGAAGCAGATCTAGCGAACACGCTTCAAGGATTTGAAACTGCTCCTGCTCTGTTTGTTTGGAACTTGGGAAAAGTGGGGGGGGGGGGGGGGGGGGGTGGGGGTGGGGGGGAGGGGGGTGTGAATTTAAGGGAAAATAATTAAGATGAAGAATGTGAGAAAAGAAGGGGGACAATTACAATTTGAAGAAGATGCATTGCTTTTTAATTTATAATTTTTTGTCGCAAAGTTGATAAATATGCAGATTACCGTCCATCTTTTTACTTTTTTTTTTTTTAGTATTATGTTTGTCACAACTAACAATTATTACTGTATTATTTTTGATTTCTCTCATTGAGGTGAATCAATAATTCATAAAAAATTGGCACAAAATTACCAAGCCAAAATTATTATTTTTAATGAAAACAAAACCTTCCAAAAAAACGCCAAAAGTTAAGCAATAATCCCTAAACACAACTAGAGCTTATATGACAAACCTTCAGAGTCCAGTTCAATACACCGGTTTTTTCACCTCGCACGGAAATGCAAAGGCAAGTCAAGGAGTTGATTACCAAAGGCATGGTGTGTGAAAGCAAGAGTCATTGCGTTGTCAATGTGTGTACGTTTGAGGAAGCAATTTCAACAGAGGCTCAAGTTGAACAACTTCCAAAAGCACAACCAGATGTCATTGAAGATGTGTTGGACATAAAAGTGGTAAAATCAAGAAGGGGCATCCAATACCGACGGTTCTTAGCGAAGTGGTTTGGAAAACCAGCTAGTGAAAGCACTTGGATTGCCAAAGATGAGGTGAAGAGGATTGATCCAACGATATACGTTGAAATGGTGGAAGCTTTAGCCGAGTTTTTCCCGATCCGGACGGGTTGATGCAGGAGCATGCGTCACGCTTACCAAGGCCAAGCGGGCCCGCTAGGTCGCTTTATTTGAGTCTTCGATTAGATTTATTTTCAATTTTTTTTTTGACAAGATTTATTTTCAGTTTATCTTTTAGGGTTTTGAGTTGTTCTATGTCTTATGTTAGTCTTATAGATATAAATTAGGTTCCTAGTCTATTTAAAAGGTCATGTGACTGACATGCGACTTTTTAATTATTTTGGAAGGCTAGGATTGAAGGGTTTGTTTTGTAATCAATGGCTAGGATGCTAGGGCTACTATAACCCTAGTATAAATGCTCTTTTGTAACCTTTTGCAACTAGTTTTTACCTCTCAATTACAAAATCTCATATTCTAGAGACATTCTTGGATTGAAACCCTAGAGTCTTCTCTCTTTTACGTTCTATCTTTAGTTTTACATCAGTTTCTTGCTGTTTTTCTAGTATTTGTTGCATCAAAAACCAGTGGAGGATAAAGCTCACATAATCTGCGAGAAGTTGTAGCAGTTACCACAGGTAGAATTTAAATCACGATTTTTCAAAAGGGCGCAAAAGCCAACGTATACAAAACTTAGAAAGCCTAAAGAACTACCATCTATTCGCTTTAAAAGAATCGAAGCATCATAGAAAATCATACTACCTGATTCAGGCCATTCGAGACAAACGCATGACCTACGGATCCCCCTCCCTCTTTTTTCATAGACAGAAAATCTTGTAACTGCAACTACGGAAACCATATGGTTTGAACCTAACACTAGAAAGGTAGTACCATTTTAATTTTAACTCTGGATATTAACACCAGTAGTAAGCATTTACTTGGTCCACATTTGTATCGAAAACACAAGATACAACAGAAGAATGTGACATTGAATACAACTGCATCTGCAATTTTTCTTGTCTAGCCAACACCTGCCGTAAACCATAGTCATAGTCGCTCCCTTTTCTCTTTTCTAGGTAATGAGGGTTGGTTGGAATTTGGGAGTGAAGCAACGCTATATCAGCCAGCAATGGGTTAAAGTCGAGGGAAAGGAGAAGAGAGGTACCTTTTCTTTTCTGATTCTAGGGCCGGAAAGAATCTTCCTCATTGAAGCGTCGTTTGTCCACAGCGAACAAAGAAAGAGTGGAAGAAAGGAGTATGAAGATTGACCAGACAAACGCAATATGTAAAGTAATTTTTTACATTGTATTGAAAGGCAATATCAAGTACTCTATCAAAAATTAGTTGTAGTAATTTTTTTTTTATCAACGTACACAATTACAACTTAAAATTTACCACGTATAATCAGTGATGTATATAATCTTGTTTGTCTATATCTATATTTAAAGCCTAGGATTCCGGTTAACTTTATTATACATACAACAATCTAAGAGGGATGGTACTCACAATTTCAAGTAATTCGGTCCACATTCAAGCCATGTTGACCTTGGCACGAGATTCTAGTTATTTTTAAAAAGTTGCTATCCTCACCATTAATTATTGAATTACCTAATCATCTACTATTATTACTATGAGTCGAGAAAACAGAAGAGAATTTTCTCGGAGATTACAGTGAAAGTGCTCACGGGTAGACAGTAAGCGTCTTTATTATGGACGCTATCTTGTTTCCACTTAGGAAAAGTGATTCGGGAAGCCGAAACCATAAGCATTGCGCTTGGGAAGAGCTTTGCTTGGAGAAATAGAAGAACATGTATCACATGTCCAAAATTTGGGAGAGTAACACACTTGTGAAACTTGAGGTATGGAAGGAAAAATAATTAAGAAAAAATGAGAGAAAAGGAAGGGGAAAATTTTAGTATTCTCCAGAATTCTATCTTGCTATTTTCTCTTCTCTTCTCTCTCAAACCAAATAATTAAGAGAA
The DNA here is from genome assembly GCF_030253575.1 of Rhododendron vialii. Classification (NCBI taxonomy): domain Eukaryota; kingdom Viridiplantae; phylum Streptophyta; class Magnoliopsida; order Ericales; family Ericaceae; genus Rhododendron; species Rhododendron vialii. The sequence continues at coordinate 6,473,573 of NC_080558.1, read as the reverse complement.
GGAATTTTTTTTTAAAAACTTTTCATTCTTCTCCTTTTCTTTCAACATGTTCCAAACAAAGTAGGCTCCGTCTAGAAGTTAGGAAATAAATGAAAAAAAAAGATAAAAAGATTAGTAAATAAAAACGAGGAAGAAAGAAAAATGGTCATACTTTCATATTAAATCATTTATTTGGATTCAGCGTTTTGGTAAGAAATGTGTGAAGAAGAAATTTTTTGACAGCGTCATTCTTCTTTTTCATCCAATCTCACCAAAAGCCAAAAGGGTTCCAAATAGAGAGAAATTATGGAAAAAGTTGCATTTTTCTTTTTTGGAAGTTTTCCTTTCTAGTTCTGAAGACACTACAGCAGGGGTTTTAGGAGATACGATAATGTCCGAAGACGGCGACGTCGGTTTTTTTCTTTTCCCCGTTTGCATCTCCTTCATAAGTTGTTGGCAAATCGATCAATTAAGCCGTCATTTTCCAACCCAACAGTAGATTGCGCTGGTTGTGGCATCCTGATCCATCCATCAGTGGACCTAACTTGCATAAGCCATCAAAGATGCGAACAAGAAGAATCGCGGCTGTTGCTTTGATTTTCAGCCCAACAACGACAGCACGTAATAACTATCCGAAAGGTAACCCATTTGTCCATCATCATACACTCTTGTTTCATCCTACCCATTTTTCAACGAACCCTAATCCCACTGATGTCATTGCAATCACGAACCGGCAGCAACTACAGAAGTTGTTGTTGGAGAAAGCTAAGACGGGTTTTCACAAGCTTGACCATGCTCTTAGTTTGTTCCATCTAATGGCCCGATTTCGACCTCTGCCTTCTGTGATCGATTTTAATCAGCTGTTAACTGCTGTTGCCAAGATGAAGGAATATTCATCCGTCATTTCTCTATATAAAGAAATCCGCGAGTTGGGCATTCCGATTAATGAATATACGTCGAATATTTTGATCAATTGTTTTTGCCGGTTGAATCGGGTGGATTTTGGTTTTGCTATCTTGGGCATCTTCTTTAAATGCGGCTGTACTCCGACCGTGACTACCTTCACCACTCTGATGAACGGGTATGTTTTAGAAGGTAATACTTCTGATGCTGTGAATTTGTTCATAAGGTTGATAGAATATGGAGACATCGAACCTGATGCAATCACATATGGGACAATCATGAAAGGACTTTGCAAAGTAGGAGACACTGCGATGGCTATACAGTTGCTGAGGAGTATGCAGAAAAGGAACTATAGGCCTAATGTAGTGATGTATAGCACAATCATCGACAACCTTTGTAAGGACGGGAACATAGATGATGCTCTGCGTCTCTTATCGGAGATGAGTGAATCGGACATTGTGCCTGATGTGGTCACCTACAACTCTTTGGTCGATGGCTTATGCAAATCAGGTCGAGGGAAGGATGCCGCAAGAATATTGAGTTATATGACGGAGCGAAATATTTTCCCTGATGTTGTAACCTTCAATATGTTGATAAAAGCACTTTGCATGGAGGGAAGGACCGAAGAAGCGGAGGGCATACTCCAGATCATGATCCGAAGAGGTGAGGAACCCAATGTTATTAGTTATAGTACACTGATGGATGGATATTGTTTGCAAGGTCACATGAAGAAAGCAAAAGAAGTGTTCAACTCCCTAGTTGATAAGGGCCTTGAACATGATATCCGTAGCTATAATATTCTAATCAATGGTTTTTGCAATAAGATGAATATAGGCGAGGCCATGGATCTCTTTAGAGAAATGTCGCGTAAAGGGTTAAAACCTACTACCTCTACTTACAACACTTTGTTAAAGGGGTTGTTACGCGTAAGGAGGTGCAATGCAGCAGATCATATGTTTCACGAGATGATGTGTAGCGGGCTAAATCCTGACATTTTAACTTACAGAATCTTGTTAGATGGATTCTTTAAGAACCAAAAACTTGGCAAGGCAGTAGAGATGTTTCGTTCAATGCAAGATCAAGGAATAGTCCCTGATTTTGTTATTTATCTTATCATCATTAATGGCATGTGCAAAGCGGGGAAGATTGAAGATGCTCGAAAACTTTTTAGTACCTTCTTAGCTAAAGGTTTGAAACCCAATGTTAAGATTTACAACACGATGATTAGTGGACTTTGTAAGAAGGCCCTGCTGGATGAAGCTGAGGAGTTACTATTGCAAATGGAGGGAGATGGGTGCCCACCAAATGATGTTACTTACAATATTGTTGTTCGGGCATTCCTGAAGAGGGGAGACATAGACAAGGTTAAGATCCTTCTGCAAGAAATAATCAATAGGAAATTCTCACCAGATGCATTTACCATGTCCATATTAGTAGATTTACTTCCGGCTGAGGGTGAGGATAGCGAACTTTTAAAAATGATCCAGAGTCTTGTGCCAAGGGAGAGTAGTAAGGCTGTGTCCCAAACTTTAAGGGAATGATTTGAAGGTGTCAGATTATGGATGCTTGTGCAAGTGACATGGAAGGATTTATGAGGTTCTATGTTGTCAACTTTAGGAGCAAGTTTCACCTTTACCATGACATTTGCCTTTTACTGGTAATTTGGCTCGAGGTTAAACTGTGATCTCGTGATGTTATATTCTTGTGATGTTGGTTATTTTTATAAATGATGCATTTTTATCCCCTAGAAGGTTTTTTTCTCTTGGTATAACTATGTTAAGTTGTTAAATAATCATCCTATTGGCTACAAATATACATTCTTAAACACATGGAAATCTATTCATGCGAAATCACAAATGGCAGTGATCTATAAGATGAGCATAAATGAATATGAATAATTGAATATTTCAGTATTTTAGTTTTTGATGTTCCTGTGTAAATGCTAAAAGGCAATTATGTAAGAGTTATAGTCTGAAAAGGCTTGAATACACTTCACACCTCCTACTTAATGCCTATCCCACATTGGTCTGTCATTTTCCATTACCGGTTGGCCGCTTACACTTGTAAGCCTGCTGTTACTTGAGATAACTGAAAATTAGCGAATTAGCACTTGTGTGTCATGCTTTGGTAATCTGCCGAGGGAAAAAATAATAAAAACTCTTAAGAATTTCCTCATGTCATGTTGCGGAGTACGCAGCTCAAGGAAAATGCTTTCATTTGGTATCCCATAAAAAATAGGCGTCAGCATTGCTGGAATTTGTCCATTTGTACACTCTAGTTAAGAGAATGCTCCATTGTTTGGTTTCTGTTCTCATCCACATAACTTTGTTGGTTTCTTTGCAGCATGATTTGCATTTTAAATTGCGGTGAACCCTGAACTTTCTTCCTCATCTCTCCTTGTCTCTTCTTGTTTTTATACTTTGTTATCTATAGTATTGTCATTAATGTGGTATGTGCCTTTTCTATACTTTATTTGTACTTTATATTGTACTCTATATTGTCGTCATTAATGGCAAGTGCAAAGCGAAGAGATTGAGGATGCTGGGATACTTTTTAGTACCTTTTTAGCTAAAGGGTTGAAATTTAGTGTTCAGATGTAATGATTAGTGGACTTCATAAGGAGGCCTTGCTGGATGAAGCTGAGGAGATACTTGTGCCAATGGACAACGATGGGTGTCTACCAAATGCAATCATTAACAATATTACTGTTCTAGCATTGCATAAAAGGGGTGTCAGACACAAGATTATGATACTTGTACAAGATATGATACTTCTACCAATGCAGGAGTTTCTCACCCAATGCATGTACCATGTCCATTTTATTAGACTTAGTGGCAGCTGATGTTCAGGGTTGCAAAATGTTTGAAACGATTGAAAGCTTGTGCCAATGGATCAAAACAAGCTATGAGCTGAATTTTTAGAGAAGTGTTATTGTGCCAAGACCTCTTCAATTCATATGGTTCGTCTATGTTCAGTTTTTCATGTAGGGTAAGTTTTCTTTTTCCTTATATAGATCTTGTTACTACGCTTACTTCACGTTAGTGTTTCATGTTGTCTTATTTTAATTTGTTGCTTGCAGAGGAGACAACGGATGATTCTGCCCCTGACACCATATGGTGTCAGAAGACAGAGGAAGCCAAAACGGAATTTGCTAACTCCAGCGAAATACAAGGGGTCATCTGCTTTGAGGGCTCCATGATTTGAGGGTACATCTTTCCCCCTGTTATGAGGGTACCTGCCTTGGGTATTAGTTTGTAATGAAACTCCTGCCCTGGCCGTTCCCTTTGCTTAATAATACTTTGTTTTATGCAGCGTGAAAATTTGCCATCCCCATCATTTTGAAGTAGTACAATTGAAGAAGAAACCCCACCGTAAGTCAGAATAACAAAAAGCTAGGTCAAAGCCCGATTCTTTTGGTACTTGCTTCTCCGTGTCATGGCTTCTCTTGGTTCAAAAGTTCCTAGTGATCACTCTCTCTTTCTCTGATCATAACATCTCTCTCTCTCTCTCTCTCTCTCTCTCTCTCTGATCATAACATAAAGATAGTTTCTTTGATTGACAGTTTTATGACTTTGATTATATTCTTATTTTGTGTGATCTAAAACAGTTTTTTTGATAGTGCGTCTATACAATTTTATGGTTGATGCATGTACATGTCTAAGTAGATTGGGGGGCATTTGAAGCTTTTCTGACTTCGCTCATGTGCATCGGTATGTAATTTTGATACTTCTTCTTAACCAAAGACACTTTTTTTTTTCAATGTCTAGTTCTATTTGGCGTTTATATGTTACTCCGGTCTCATTTTGCTTCCATCTTACGGGGACCGTATAATTTTGACCTCTATAAATAAATTACTCCCCAAAATGATAAACGTCTCAATGAGTATTTTTGAGCAATGCACCTCTTTTTCCGAGATCAAATGGCACGACTTTCCGTATGAAACAAACATGGGATGAAAGGAGTAATGTTTTTCACTGTGTTGATTTGTGGTTCTGACGATTCACTAGTTTTAACCTAAGGAAGCATGGTACTTCAAAACAAAAAACCAGCCTGTCCTGGCCATACTCCTACCCTACTTTTCTGCATATGGATTTCTCGATGTTATTCTATGTTAGGGGTACACGTTGGGCTTTTGTGCTCTCCATAGGTTTAACCAAATCAATTTACAGGTTACTACTTCTTGGAGTTTTAATTGGTCGATATCAGATTAATTTGGGGATTGTTTTGTATTGCTTTAGTAAGAGATGAGAGATAGACTGTAATAATTCGTTGTCAATTTTTCAATATTGTTGTGAGCTTAGCCACTCACTCTCTTTAATTTATTTCTCTAGAGAAGTTATGGGGTCAACATCTAACAGACACAAGATTTCTGAGGAAGTGAAACTGCTGAAGACAAAATCACCAACTTACCCGAAAATCTCCAGTCATATTCTATCCTTTCTTCCTACGAATTGTGCAGTTGCAACCAGCGTTTTATTCACACAATGGAGGTGGATGTGGACATCAATTACTAATCTACATATTGAAATTCTTGATGCAGAAGGACATGGCAGTCGGCAAGAAAAGAGTTTCGTTAAGTTTGTATACCATGTGTTGCTTTCATTAGATGGGTCAAACGTGGATGAGTTTTGTGTTACCTGTGATGGAGTTTCTGAATTCTTCGAGGCTTCACCTGTTAAATCCTGGGTTACTACAGCACTTTCACGCAATGTTCGACAACTTGATACATGCATGCCTCTATTGGTAGTGCTTGCCAGGCTCCCTGACCTTTTCACTTGCAAAACACTGGCGGTACCAAAATTGGGTTCTTATATTTTAATGCCAGCTGCAAGTTTAGTTCGTCTACAGAATCTTGAAACACTCCATCTCCATTCAGTTGGTCTTGGGGATGGAGATTCAGCCGATAGGCTCATTTCTAGCTGCCCTGTCCTTGAGAATTTATCTTTAATTGAATGCAGATGGAGAGATTTTAGGCTGTTCAAGATTCCGGCTCCTTTAATGAAGATGTTAGTGGCATCATATTTAGATCCAGCATGTTATGGGCGAAATGATGTTGTTTACCATGTTAGTTCAGACACGTATAAGATCGAACTCAATACCCCAAGTCTTCAGAGTTCAATTTACCGTGTAGTCCTTACTTTTTTCTCGCTTGTAGACTTTTAGCTATACTATGACAATATCCAAGATCCAGATGAGGGCAATCTCGACCTTCATCAATTTCTCGACCTCCCAACATTCATAATTTAAGTTCGTTGGAGCTGGGTGCTAACAGTCATGTTCGATGGGTATCAGTATTTCCTAGAAAGCTCGAGATGAGATTGGTGAAGTACTCTTTGAGTAATGCGAAAGTGTTGAAGAGGCTGACTGTGTCTGGTGAAAAGAGTAAAATGAAGGGAGATGTGTTTAAGTTTAGGAAGGAGGTTCAAGAATATGTGAGGTTAAACAAGGTTATTTTTAATTTTTATTAAAGTTGACAAATATGCATATCAGAGTCCATTTTTTATTTTTATTTTGTATGAGTATAATGTTTGTCGCGATAAGAGGGGGACGTAAAAATATGGACCATGAAAAAAATTCATACACGCCGACGAAGAAAGCCTAAAAAACAGAGAGAGAGAGAGAGAGAGAGAGAGAGAGAGAGCAGTGACAATTAAATGAACCCAATCTTATTACCAATCAAGTAAAATACATACATGGAGGAGACGAACTCCAGTTTTATTTTCCTTCAAGATACATTAGCAACATATGAAATGTACAATGACAATTTTGTTATTTTAAGCGCAAACCAGCTTCGAATCCTATCCAATGATGGGGACTCTTGTAACGACGCCGTCTTTATCAACCCAAACCCAGACCCGAGTGCAATCAAAGTTCAAAATAACCGAGGATCCTTCCTTCACAATCTGGGCATTAACCAGAGGATTCTCTCTCTCAATCGTTGCTTCAGCCGTTTTTCCCTGGGCCCCAACGAGCTCGGGCCATGAACTCTTACCTGTATTATTACAAGACATATATTGCATTAGCTACTAATAAATAAGTAATGCAACTTAACAGACTTGCGCTCCGTTTGTTTCGGACCAACAAAAATATCTCCGGTGAAAAGGGTCGTGAAAAACACAGAAAAAGGGATTTTGTTTTGCTACCAGGTATGGTAGTGCTGGTGGTCGAGTGGCAGCGGCAACAGTGGTTTGTGGTTGAGTTGTATTGATGATGGTGTGGTAGTAGTATTAAATCTCTAAAACGCGTTTTACCTTTGAGTTTTGGTTTTCGACACAAAATACATAATGTTTCCGGAAAAATATTTTCGCAAACACAAACAAAGCGTTTGTTGGCTTAGCTCTAAACAGTAGTAATATTTACCTTGACATGAGGACGACATTCTCACAATTATCGTATGCTTGATCTTCTTGTGTTGCCTTTCCTTTGCCTTTGTGATTCATATGTTATCGCAACTAATGGTGTATTTATAGATGAGGATTACGAATTTTTGATCAGCCTTCTGGCTCGCAATTTTTGACTTTGAACATTCCAATAATTTTGCGTAACTCAGTGGTTTAAGGATTAGCAATTCTTCATACGTATCTTTCTAGCCCATTTTAGTGGCTGTTGAGTTGCCAAATTAGACTGGCACACCCTTTGTCATCAAATATTATCACATTGACAACAAACTCATCACCGGGGGTAGTTGATTCTCCAACCAAACTCAGGAACTCAAGTCAATAATCTGCAATTTCCTTTGTGGGTGTTTGTTTGAGCAAAGCAACATCGAAGTCTCTATATACGCACGAAAGGAACGAATAGTAGACGTTTTCGTTCCTTCAGGAATTCAAAGAAAGCTTCGCCGAATTTACAAGTAACAAGAAACAAAAATGATTTAGGATCATGGAAGATTTCATACCGGCTTGTTTATGGGTCAACTTGAATTAGCTGAAGTCAGGTTTTGGCTCTTCAGTGCATCGAAAAACACTGTAGAACTTCTCTGTTGTTTTTTTTTGGTACTTCGGAAATTCATAAAAACTAGTTAATTTTAAGGTGGGCTACGTCCACACCGTCTTCAATAACAAAACGCCCCGCAGGTGGCAGCATACTTGCTAAATGATCAGCGCTCTGGTTTGCTTCACGATAAATGTGAGAGAGCGTGGCTCCAGTATGGTTCAGGAGGATTTTCGAATCTTGAATCAAAGCTTGATAAGTCTGAATGGGAAGAGAACCCTCATCGATAACTTTCTCCGCTTTAACGGAGTCCGATTTAATCATGCTTTAACGGAGTCTGATTTAATCATAACATGTGGAAGAACTTTCTTCAGGAGAATGGTAGTTAAACCTCTATAAATGCCCCATATTTCCGACTCCAAACTCGAACCACTCCTAAGCGACCATAGTAGCCCAGAAACCAATCTCCTTCGCAACCAAGGAAGAGACCTTCAATTCTGCTCTTCCATTAAAGTCATACCAGCAGCCATTTGTGTTGAGTTTGGTCTCACCTGCATATAAGGAAGTGTTCATCGAGTTAATATGGTGCGACTGGTGCCAATGTGGAGAGAGGACTACAAGGCCTGAATAATTTCCAGGAAAACAAGCAGTGCAACAGCAAATAGGGAGCAGATTCCTCTACAACTCTGCACCGTGGACCATTACCATCTTCATCCACCCCCTTGAAGTGTTATGTTTCTTTTCAGCAACTGATCAGCAGTAGCTATTTTGTTCTGTATGGCTTGCCACACAAAAATCTATACTTTCATTGGACAGATTTTCTTCCAAAAAAGGTTGCATTTAACCCCAATTGGATTAGCACTGTTGGATGAAGTTTCTCATTTCTCCTGTACAGATATTATTACAGTGAAGGACCCCCCTCCCTATCAAACAAGACCAAGATGCTGCTAGTGATCTCATCGATTAATTTTTGCATGAATAGTAAGTTGGAAAAGCGAAAATGTAGTGGCCCGAACTACCGAACTCTTGTGGTCCGAGTTGTTAGGCCGATGTAGGTAGCCATCCACATGGCCGCTTTGGCTGACTGAACCGCCGGGACCTATTTGTCCCAGCCATATGTTCAAGATGAAGTTCAGATGGGTGCCAAGCGAAGATACGCAGCAGGGTCCCACTGAATCCACGGTCGCTTGGCAGGGGGCACAACTTGGAACTATTTGTTTTACATTTTCGTGGCTAGTGAAAATGAAATTGGTTACAATTCCTTCTGAATAATAGAGTGGTGTATACATGAAACTTTGGCCTATGGAGAGAACACGAAATGGAGTATTATTTTGACTTATCTCTAGAACTATCACAAAAATAATCACTTGTTGACAAAAAGAGATTTTCATTACTCCCAAGCGGTTCTAACTTCAAATTGAGACGTTTTCCAAGCGATAGCATTGAAATTGTTTCAAAGTTGGAGGGCACATTTAGAAGCAGAGAGTATGGGAACACCTACCGAGCCTGTAGGATTCGGTATCAAAGAAACAATTCTACAAACATCTTATGCACGCTACAATCAATATGAACATTAGAGGAAAGACAAAGAAATAGAAAATGCGCAGTTAGTAGAGGTTGGAGCACATTATGTAGGAATTCTAGGTTCGGGTTTTAACCGATCTTTCCCATTGATAGTCAGACAAAGACTGGCAGGATAACATACAACCACTTGCATGTAAGAAATGATAGTTACCAAAAAAAAGTAAGAAATGATAGTAAAAGGTATATAACTTTCAAACGTAAAACATAGTGGGTTGGGAAAAGACGATGCCTGAATTGAAAACAGGAGTTGGAACTTGGAAGGGCCGCCCAGCTTTCCCCGATAAAAGATGACTCTTCTCGCTCAAAAAGCAGGTGACCAAGGCAGAGGACTCCAAAAATCCTTCTTTTTATTAGTTATCCTGGATATTTGATTCAGGAGCGACCCATCATATGACTCCTAATAGCTCAGTTCTTACTTCTTCTGTCACACCATCCTCATCTATTTCTGTTTTTTTACAGCTAGTGGTGCTTTTGTTCCTGTTCGTCAGGTTGGATCTGTGACTCGCTCTTCTGATCCATCTGGTCGTTTATCTCTTGATGCCGTATATCATGTTCTTCAGTTATATGACTCGGTGCCTTCTCTCATAGATTAGAAACAACATGATACATATATTTTAGAACAAAAATACTCACTGCCGCCCAAAAAGAGACTCTATTTTTTAAGTTCTGGCATTAGCAGCAGAACACCATTCTTCTCAATCAAGCATAGATAGAGAGACCAAACAATTGAGTCAGAGCTACCTCGTGTATGTACCTCATATCAAAATGATGCCCGTCCTCTATTCCCAAGTGACTGTCCCGGTTTATAGCTCTGAATGGAAGGAAGTTAAGGAACACCTACAATATCAAGATCACACTTCTTGTATCATACAGGATGCATCCTTACGGTGGGCTGCAGTCCTTTGGAAGAAATCTAAACAAAATATCCTTCCCACTTTTCGCTTCCTCCCTTCACTGACTCATGATGCACAGAAAATATAACCTCGAATAAAGCATCCATATTTTCACAACTTCGAGTGATTCCCTCAATATTCAGGCCATTTTTTTTGTATCCCGAGGCACAAGACTCTGGATCATTTTTAAAGGCTTGTCATCCCCACAATCAACCGTAAGTAAATCCACTAACATGGATGTGGTAGATGCATCTGGTGAGAAATTCCTATTGATCATTTCTTGTAGAAGTATCATAACCTTGTCATTGTCTCCCCTCTTCAAGAATGCCCGCACCACAATATTGTAGGTCACATCATCTGGTGGGCACCCACCTCCCTCAATTTGCAAGAGTAACTCCTCAACTTCATCCAGCATGGTCTCCTTACAAAGTCCACTAATCATTGTGTTGTAAGTCTTAATAGTGGGTTGCAAACCTCCAGCTGAAATCGAACTAAAAGTTTCCAAGCATCGTCAATTTTCCCAGCTTTGCACATGCCATTTATGAGGATATTATAAACAACAATATTAGGAGTTATGCCCTGATCTTGCATCAAACGAAACACCTCCACTGCCTTAACGATTTTGTGGTTCTTTAAGAAGCCGTCTAACAAAACCGAGTAAGTTAAAATGTTAGGATTTTGACCTTTACGTATCATCTCCTGAAACAAACTATCTGCGGTAGCGCACCTTCCTATTGTAAACATCCCCTTCAACAAAGTGGTGTAAGTGATGGTATCAGGTTTTAACCCTTTACAAGCCATTTCGCGGAAGAGATGCATGGCTTGTCTATATTCCTCCTCTTGCAGTATCCATTCACCAAAATATTATAGCTGCGTACGTTGGGCTTAAGGCCCTTACCCACCAGGGAATTGAACACTTCTTTTGCTTTGTCCATGTGTCCTTGCAAACAATATCCGTCCATAAGAGCATTGAAAGTCACTATATCGGGTTCCTCACCTCTTCGAATCATGATAGCGAGTATACGCTCTGCCTCTTTAGTCTTTCCTTCCTTGCAAAGTGCATCCACCAATGTATTAAAGGTTAAAACATTTGGAATAATGTTTTGCTCTATCATGTCTTGCAACATTCTTGTGGCGTCTAACCATGACCCAATTTGCACAAGCCATCAACCAAAGAGGTATAGGAAACCACATTTGGCATTACATCCCGCTCTCTCATCTCTGACAAGAGGATGAAAGCATCATCTATGTTTCTGTCCTTACAAAGGTTGTCAATGATAGTGCTATAAATCACAACATCAGGCTTAAAGTTCCATTTTTGCATACTCCGGACCAACTGTACAGCCATTGTAGTGTTTCCAAGTTTACAAAGGCCATTTATGATGGTCCCGTACGTAACCTCATTAGGTGTAATGTCTCTGTCTTTCGTCAACCTTAGGAACAATTCCACGGCATCAGCAGTCTTATCTTGTAAAATATACCCATTTATTAGAGTGTTGAAGGCAGCCACATTCGCTCTGTAACCACATTTGAAGAAGAAACCGAAGATAGCAAACCCAAAATCAACTTACTTCATGCGGCAAAAGCAATTGATCAAAATACCTAGTGTATACTCATTAATCGGAATTCCCAGCTCGCGCATTTATCTGAATAAAGAGATTACCGTTGAATATTGCTTCATTTTTGCAACAGCACTTGACAGATGATTAAAATGGATCACCAAAGACGAGATCGAGTTTCGATCATCCGGTGGAATAAACTAAGAGCATGGTCGAGCTTATCGAAACCCAATTTGTGTTTTTCGAACACCAAATTCCGTATCTGGGTTGAACCCATGTTTGCAAGGGACTCAGGAGAAAAAGGGTTTGTTGGAATTTGGGAGTGAAACAAGGCTATATCAGCCAGCAATGGGTTGAAGTTGAGGGAAAGGAGAAGTGAGGTACCTTTTCTTGTTGAGTAGTAATTGGAAGCCATTCTGATTCTAGGGCTGGAAAGAATCTTCCTCATTGAAGCGTTTGACCACAGCGAACAAAGAAAGAGTGGAAGTGAGAGAGTATGAGTGACCAGACAAACACTGTTAAAGGTTGCTTGCCCACTTCAAACTCTAGCCACCGCCAACATAACCACCGTTTTCCCTTCCTCCAGTCTCAAGCACCACGACCCTCTACAAATCCAACCCCCAATGCCACCCTCTTCACAGACGGCCATTATTATTTTGATTTGAATTGCGTGTGTGAATTCTGGATTTACTTATCAAAAAACAAAGAAAAGAAACTGAATTCTGAATTTAGATGGGTAAATTGTGTAATTTGAGAGGTTGTGAATTGTGCGGGTAAGGTGTGAATTCTGGATTTAGTGATGTGAATTTGTAGGTTGGATTATTTTGGGAGTGTAAGTTCTGGGGGTGTGAATTTACAAACTAAAAAATTCACAACTCAAAACCAACAATGAAACCCTAACGAAAACACCGAACCGGGGAAAATCTAGTCGGGAGGATGACTCACGACAAGAAACCAAAGAAAAAAAACAGAAAAACACAGAAAAACAAATCAAAAGGCAATAGCTTGCTGTTATATTGGCCGCTGAAATCTAGATTTGACGAGTGTTTTCGAGAGGGCAAATGAGTTTGGCACTCCAATTTTTGACGATGGCACTCCAAAACTTGTTTTTTACTGTAAAAATTATACTTCTTCCGTCTCAATTTGTTTGTCTAACCTCGAAAATTCAACTTTTTTAGAGAACACAATGATTATACCTAAAAGATACAATTTTCCACTTTTACCCTTTAACTTTTTTTAAAAAATTACTCTATTCCACTAAAGAAAGAGTGAAAAGGGAAAATTGATTCACTTGGAAGTCAAATAGATAAACATTTTGGGACAGTTAAAAGTCAAAAAGTGGACAAACAAATTGGAAAGGAGCGAGTACCTGCAAGGTACACTAAAAGACAAAATTTAAAATGCCGTCATCACAAATTGGAGTGCCAAAATTATTTTTCTTTTCGAAAATAAACTCAAGTCTGCCGAGGGGTGGAAATTGCTTTTTAACTTTTGTGCCACTAAACACAATAATTTTGACTTTGTTAAATTTGTCACATCAGTTAACTCAACTAATCAGAATCTGAATAGTGAGATGAATTTAATTAATACATAGTGGTACAAATTCAACTAATCAGAATCTGAATAGTGAGATGAATTTAATTAATACATAGTGGTTCAAATTTGTAGTTCGAATGACACCTTTTATCGGACTGTTTTTTCACCATATCTTCTAAAATCAATTGGTGTTAGTGAGGGGCTTTAATTAAGTGTTTTATAACATTTAACATCGAACTCGCAAGTTTATTTTTAGAGTCACAAAAAGTGACATTATATAATCAAATCCATGAGAATACTCCGAACCCAACAACACCTACCTAGTGCAACAATATTACTCCTATCAATTTTTTAGTACTTGAAATTATAGCTAGCCAACTCCGGCACTTGGCCTGACGGTTATTTAGCTGCAGTCAGTTTGTGTGTTCAAATCTCATGGGGAAGAAGTTGATACTCTTATTGGGAAAAAGGCTTGGATAGTATAAATGCTTTTAATACTATAAGACAAAAAAAATGTAGCTAGCTAAAAAATAAGGTAAATAATATTGACACTTCAAAAATTGATATAGGCACTCCAAAACTAGTGTAATTCCATAGCCACTTTTTTTTTTGGAGTGCCTGCATCAATTTTTAGAGTGCCAATATCATTTTCCAAAAATAACTTTGGTAAAGTTATTTTGATACCAGTATTGGACTTGGTTTTAAGGAGAGAGAGATAAGAAAACCAAGAACACAAGTGACTATTTTTTTTTTTTTTTTAGGAACATGTTAGACATATTGTATTAGCTACTAACAAATAAGTAATGCAACAACAGACTTGCGCTCCATTTGTTTCGGACCAACAAAAATATCTCCAGTGAAAAAGGTTGTGAAAAAATGCTTTACACAGAAAAAGGAATTTTGTTTTTGCTAGCAACCTTGAAAAGAATTATTCTACCAGGTGTGCTGGTGGCCGAGTGGCAGCGGCAGCAGTGGTTTGTGGTTGAGTTGTATTGATGATGGTGTGGTAGTAGTGTTAAATCTCTAAAACGCATTTTACCTTTGAGTTTTGGTTTTCGACACATCAAGTACAAGAAAATACATAATGTTTCCCGGAAAAATATTTTCCCGAACACAAACAAAGCATTAGCCAACTTAGCACTAAAATGTAGTACTCCGTAATATTTACCTTGACACGAGGACGACATTTTCACAATTATCGTATGCTTGATCTTCTTGCATTGTCTTTTCTTTCCCTTTGTCATCATTCATATGTTATTGTAACTAATGGTGTATTTATAGATGTGGATTCTGAATTTCTGATCAGCCTTTTCTGGCTTGCAATTTTTGAGTTTGAAGCTAGCTTTCATATAGAACATTCAAATAATTTGCGTAACTAAGTTGTTTAAGGATTTGTAGTTCTTCATATATATTTTTCTAGCCCATTTTAGTTGCCAAATTAGACTAGCACTGGCACACCCTTGTCATCAAATATTGTCACATGGGCAACTCATCGCCAGGGATAGTTGATTATCCAACCAAACTCAGAAACTCAAGTCTCTTTATACGCACGAAAGGAACGAATAGTAGACGTTTTTGTTCCTTTAGGAATTCACAAAAGCCTCGCCAAATTTATAAGTAACAAAAAACCAAAAAGAAATACTTCATGGTTTAGGATCATGGACAATTTTATACCAGATTGTTTATGGATCAACTTGAATTAGCTGAAGTCAGGTTTTGGCTAATTGGCTCCTTGGTGCATCGAAAAACCCTGTACAACCGAGTTCGGATCCCTTGTCCGACCCCCTTCAGGACAGGCACCTGTCCCATCCTTCTCGGCCGGTGATCTCACAAATCAACGGCTGAGATGGGCTGAACACTTCTTGCTCAAAACGACGTCGTTTTGGAGCAAGAAGTGCTCGGCCCACATCAGCTGTTGATTTGCGAGATCAATGGCCAAGAGAGGGTCGGACCGGCCCCTGTCCGGAAGGAGGTCGGACAGGGGATCTCGTGCGTGTAGAACCTCTATTTTTTGGTAGTTTGGAAATTCATAAACCCTTCAAAGCCACAAAGTCTTGTAGGGGAAAAACAATAATAGAGTCGAGCCAGCTACAAGAGAAAGCTGGAAAACAACAAACTAAAACTAGTTAATTCTAACACCGGGCTTCAATAACAGAAACGCCTCGCCAGTGGCGGCATATCCTCTGTCACCACAAGGTCTTTCTGCTTGTTCAGCTCAAATACTTGCTAAATGATCAGCGCTCTGGTTTGCTTCACGATAAATGTGAGAGAGAGTGGCTCCAGTACGGTTTAGGAGGATTTTTCGAGTCTTGAATCAAAGCTTGCATGATAAGTATGGCTAGGAAGAGGACCCTCGTCGATAAGTTTCACAGTTTTAACGAAGTCCGATTTACATGTGGAAGAACTTTCGACTCCAAACTCGAGCTGCTCCTTAGCTGACCATAGTAGAGTAGGCCAGAACCCAATCTCCTTCCCAGTCAAGGAAGAGGACTTCAATCTTGGTCTTCCATTAAAGTCATACCAGCAGCCATTTGTGTTGAGTTTGATCTCACCTGCATATAACGAAGTGTCCATCGAGTTCATATGGTGTGACCGGTGCCATTGTGGAGGCACTTATATTGAATGCAGTTAGTATCAATTTTTTTAAATCTTGAAAAAAAAAAATTGAAAAATTCGATCGAACACCTACACATATTGAATTGAACTAATTTTTCACAACCCCCCTCGTTTAAAAAAAATTTATTGAACGCGATCATCCGTGTAAGATCCATCGGTAGAAGTCTGGTCGGCCCCCTTAGGATTACGTTCTTTTATATTTTAGCTTAAATAAGTCAAATGCTTCTTCTTCTTTTTTTTTATTTATCCGTATTCAAATTTTTTCCACATATGTTTGTTTTTCATCGATTTTTTGTGGATTATTATTTCGTCATGTCGAGAGAAATCTAAAAAGAAAAAATTTACAATCGAAACCCAATTTATTTTGAATAAAAATGAAAAAAATTAACTTACTGACTTATTTTTGTCTTTATTGAAAATTGGCTTTTGGCTTATTTTTTTCCCAGAATGAATTGAATTCCCTGTATGGAAGATGCGTCGACTTTACGAGAATGAAGACTATGTTTTCGGAGTTAAACCTCCCGTTTTGGATAAGCGAGGTTAGCGTAGGATGACGGCGACGCCGTTTTACAATTTCTCTGAATATTTTGATGAATTGTTTTTGCCGCTTGAATCAAGTGGATTTTGGGTTTGCTATCTTGGGTATCTTCTTTAAATGTGGTTGTACTCCGAAGGTGTCTACCTTCAGCGCTCTAATAAACGGGTATGTTTTAGAAGGTAACACTTATGAGGCTGTGAATTTGTTCAGAAGGTTGATAAAATATGGAGACATCGAACCTGATGAAATCATGTATGCAACAATCATAAAAGGACTTTGTAAAGTAGGAGACACTACAATGGCCATACGGTTGCTCAGGAATATGCAGAAATGGAACTATAGGCCTGATGTAGTGATGTATAGCACAATCATCGACAACCTTTGTAAGGACGGGAACATAGACGATGCTTTGCGCCTCTTATCAGAGATGAGAGAGTGGGATATTATGCCTGATGTAGTCACCTACAGCTCTTTGGTTGATGGCTTATGCAAATCAGGTCGAGGGGAGGATGCCACACGAAATTGAGTGACATGATGGAGCAAAACATTTTTCCTAATGTTGTAACCTTTAATATGTTGATAGATGCACTTTGCAAGGAGGGAAGGACTGGAGAAGCGGAGGGCATACTCAAGATCATGGTCCGAAGAGGTGAGAAACCCGACGTTATCACTTATAATGCTTTGATGGACGGATATTGTTTGCAAGGCCAAATGAAGAAAGCAAAACAAGTGTTCAACTCCCAAGTTGATAAGGGCCTTGAGCCTAGTAGCCGTAGCTATAATATTTTAATGAATGGTTTCTGCAATAAGATGAACATAGACAAGGCCATGGATCTCTTTAGAGAAATGTCGCGTAAAGGGTTAAAACCTACTACCTATACTTACAACATTTTGTTAAAGGGGTTGTTAAACATAGGGACGTGCAATGCAGCAGATTATATATTTCATGAGATGATGTGTAGCAGTCAAAATGCTAACATTATTACTTACTCAATCTTGTTAGATGGCTTCTTTAGGAACCGGAAAATTGGCGAGGCAATCAAGGTGTTTCGTTCAATGCAAGATCAAGGTATAGTTCCGAATAATTTCATTTATTCTATCCTCATCAATGGCATGTGCAAAGCGGGGAAGATTGAAGATGCTCGGAAACTTTTTAATAGCATTTTAGCTAATGGTTTGAAGCCCAATGTTCAGTTGTACAACACAATGATTTGTGGACTATGTGAGGTGGCCTTGCTTGATGAAGCTGAGGAGTTACTTCTGCAAATGGATAAAGACGGGTGTCCACCAAATGATTTGACTTTTAACGTTGTTGTTCGAGCATTCCTAAAGAGGGGAGACAGACATAAGGTTAAGATATATCTATAAGAAACAATCAACATGAATTTCAAACTGGATGTATCTACCTTGTCCATGGTAGTGGAGTTAATTACAGTTGATGGTGAGGATAGCAATTTTTTACAAATGATCCAGAGTCTTGTGCCAAGGGAGGATAGTAAGGCTGTGTCCCAAACTTTAAGGGAATGATATGAAGTTGCCATACTATGGATGCTTGTGCTAGTGACATGGAAGGATTTATGAGGTTCTATGTTTTCAACTTTAGGAGCAAGTTTCACCTTTACCATTGACCTCTTCCATTGACATTTGCCTTTTACAGGTACTTTTGCTTAAGGGTAAGCTATAATTTTGTAAGGTCAAATTCTTATGGTGTTGGTTATTCATATAGATGATAAACTATTTCTACAAGTTTTTTCTATTGGAAAATCTTTAGTAGTTAAATAATGATCCTCCCACTTAAAAGATACAGTCTCAAACATATGACTAATTACATGAAAAGCTATTCATATGAAAACACAAATGGTGTGAAATTTATATTGACGAGCACAAATGTGTATGAATTATTGAATACTTTAATATTTGGGAAAGTCTTCAATACACACCCCTTTTAGGTGTGTACCATATGCACCTATTGTGTGGTTCATATTGTGCCACCTCATAAAAAATTCCTTGTAGGACCAGTCATTCATAACATTTTATTTTGTATCGTAACTTTTATACTAAAAATTCGTAACTTTTTATCAATATGATTCGTAACTTTTTAACAATAGATTCATAACATTTTGAGAATCATAATATTTTAGTGTGTTTTAATAAGGGTGTATATGATACACACCCAAATAAGGGGTGTGTATTGTAGCACTTCCCTTGATATTTTAGTTTCTTTTTTGTGTGTGTCTTTATGAATGTTAAAATATTGTTATGTGAGGCTTACATTCTGAAAAGGTTTTTAATACACTTTGCACCTCCTACTTAACCCAATCCCACATTGGCCTGTCATTTTCCATTACTGGTAGGCCACTTACACTTGTAAGCCTGCTGCTACTTGAGATAACTGAAATTCTCATGTGTCATTCTTCTATACTCTACCGAGGGAAAAAAAAAACATCGTAAGAATGTCCTCATGTCATGCCGTAGGGTACGAAACTCGAGGAAAGAAAACTTTCTTTTGGTAACCCAGGGAAAGATAGGCATCGACATTAAACTGGTCCATTGGTACAATCTAGTTAAGAGAATGCTCCACTGTTTGGTTTTTGTTCTCATCCTTAACGTAACTTGGTATGTTTCTTTGTGGCATGATTTGTAATTTGTGGACGTCGTGAACCCTGAACATCATGTCTCTTTCTCCTTCTTGTTTCCTTTTTCTGCAACAATGATTCAGAAACATGTGCCAAGGAACAAAATACCATGTCTTTAGTTTTAAGGAACTCTTTGATATCCTCAAACTATGGATAACTGGTATGTATGATGTTCTGTATTGGGCTGCCCGGGAAGTAAGTTTCACATAAGCATTGACCTCTTTAATGAACAGGTGTCTTGTAATGGTGATGTTTCATGATGTTATGCGAATACACCCACTAGAGTTTGAACACTTGCATGCTGCTATTACTAGACATATAGATAATTGGTGGGGATATATCCTGTACGATAATTGAAGAGACTGGCCGTATGCCAAATGATACCATTTACAATGTGATTTTCTGGGTGGAAGCTTACTTCACTGATGTTTCTACCTTTTGTTTCCTCTGCTAGTACCTCCTCTCTAGTTTCTGAAGCCTGCTGGAAGATTCTTTGTTGTCCATTATAGTTGTAGTATAATTTCTTTCCTCTTTTTCGGACCTTGATTGGGCCCTCACCAGTTTTCTGGTTTCTATGAGTTGCACTTTGTGTGTTTGTTACTGGAATCATCTTCGAGTGTTACTAGGTGGAAGTGGCTTGTGTCCTATATTAAAAGAGAGCATTCCCTGTGGCAAGGGTCCTAACCTCATTTCCCGGGATAAGTTTCTTATAGAGGGACATCTTCCATTTAGGGTGCATAATCTAGTTAGCTATTCCCAACCATGACCATCGTTTTCATGTGTTCAAAGCTGAGAACCACGATGTTCTTTTTCTTGAGAGCAACTTTGTTTACAGTCTACAGAACTTGGGAAATTCTGATAGCCCCAATTGCCCAAGTGCCATATATAGGGGTAGATGGAAGGTATTTGTGTTGTGGCTGACTGAGATTTTTCTTGAACAGTAATGGACCTTGTTTACAGAATTTGGGAGATCTAAACCACCAGTGTTGCATGCCATACTAAAGCTAAAAATGGTACTACCTTAATATTGTGAGAGTCAAATCAAATGACGTTTACCGTTGGTGGGAACCAAAAGCTGTGGGTTCAAGTTTTGTTGTCTCAAAAAAGACGAATGGTTGCATGCATGGGTTTGATTATGAGTTTCTATGATGCATACGTCATTCAAAGCGAACTACGGTAGTTGTTAGGCTTTCTTATGAGAGAAAGGAAAACTACTCAGTATATGAACTTGAGGGAAGAACTCTAAATTTGTTATTTGGTATCTCATGGGAAAATAGGCATCTACTTTGCCAAATTATGTCCACTTATCGACAATCATATGAAAGAGAATGCTCTGCTATCTGGTTTTTCTACTCATTCTAATAGAAGGTTTCATTTCTTATGGTACCTTTGATATTTTGAGGACTCCAAATTGTAGTGATTACTGAAATCCATGATTCAAACAACTCGTTTCCTCATCTAGATTTGTTCTAGCCTTTACATGCATGTCTCAGTTATTTCTCTCTACCCCTCATTCTCATTTTTCCCATTTTCTGCCTTTTTTCCATTTGGTTGGTTTCCTTAATATGAATTTGCAAATACTCATTGGGCTTTGACCAATTTCATCTTTTTCTTGATGTTTTCAGCAGCTTTTTTAGGTTGCTTTTACTCTTCATGTCAGCATGTTGGATAGTTCGGTTGGCATGCAATGGCTTTGTATTTGAAGATAAGTTTAAAGTTGTAGAGTCTATGGAATATGTGTGTGATTTGTCATCGGGACTTCGGCCTCTCATCCCTTTAAGGAGATACCAATGTGTTTTTTTTTTTTTTTTTTGTGTCTAGAGATCCGAGGGATACATAGTTTTGAGGCTTCATTTGTTTTGTTTATTCCTTTATTATTTTCTGCTGTGGACTTCTTCTACTCCTTGTCTTATGCTTCTCTTTCTTTCAATGTAATTTCCTCTTTAATGCTGAAAGAATCAGAAGCTAATCAGAAGATCTTGCGAAGCTTAAGTGCTTAACAGTAAAAATGTTGTTCGACTGCAAAGATAAAGATTATGCGTTAGAACTAAAGTGAGAGAATGTGATATCAGCTGTGTGATAAATGTTCTTGAATAAGTGCAAGTAGGAGTTGATGGCCTGATCTCATTGGGGCACAGGGGAAGTCGCAACTATTGAGACCGAGATTTCTTGAGTTGATGCGGGTAATGTGTTAGAAGGATCCGCAGTTGTTTGGACTTTAGATTGCTCAAGAGTTTGGGTTTGGTATGGTGATAGGTGTTCTGTTTCGAGTGTCCCTTCGACCGGTTGGCATTTGAAGTTAGTTGTTCTGTCCTTGCGACACTGATTTGAATTTCTATTCTTGTGGTCATGAATGATGAATCTGTATGATAAGTGAGTTTTACGATCGAGAATTGTAGCTGTGTCAAACAATAGATCAGTTCCTGTGAAAGCCTGAGGTTGAAATTAATTGGTTTTACTTTTCGAGTTTCAACCAACCAATGTATGAAAAGTCAGGGTATATAGTTGGATCTCATACGGGCAAGGATCTATAGGGGTTGATAAACGAGCCAAACGAGCCAAGCAGGTAACTGATCAAGCTTGGTTTGAGAGCTTAATGAGTATCAAAAATATGTTCATGCTTAGCTTATTTATGAGACGAGCCAATCTCAAATGAGCTTTAATCAAGCCAAACGCAAGCCGATTTCAATTAGCTTGAATATTTTATACATAATAAGCTGAACAAGCCTTGAAATCTTAATGAGCTTCAAAAAAATGTTCAAACTTTGTTTTATATTATATATGATGACTAACCAATCATAAACAAGCTTTTAAATAACAAACATGAGCTTAGACTCGAGCAACCCTAAGCATCTTCAGTGTTAATAATTCCAATTTCAAGAATACTAGTCTCCCAACACAATGCAGGATATTTTGCAATAAGCCTCTTCAGTGCAGGAGCTGAAATGTTGACAACGCTAACATTCTATCCTCATTAAAATAAAGCCAACACCTCAAGGACAGGACAGCTTGAAAGGAGCCTCTAAATAGACTCCTCATCTACAAGTTATACTGAACTGAGATGAAGATAGAGTTTTTAAGACTTTTGAAATCGACTAAGCATGGGAAGTTGAGAACAAAATCAGAATCCAGTTTTAATACTTCCAGCTTGTCACAAGAAAAAAGGTCGGTTGGGAGCAAAACAGAAGATCCCTAGGGTATACAGAGACCAAGTTCTCGAACATTGCGGAACAGCGCTGCAGTGACCCAGGAATTAAGTAGGATACATTGGACATTTGAGAACATTTGATACAAAACTAACTGACATTGGACCCTTCTAGTGTAAGCAGCACCCTGTAGACAATCGCTTGTATTAGCAGAATGTAAAAATGGTTGATCATCATGGTCTAAATTACTGATTGATGTCTACATCCACTTCCATTTGGTGGATTTAAGGCCAGTTCTAACAGTGTATTTTGTCACAAGAAGGTCGAAAAATAACCGATAAGATATTTTGGCAAGTTGCTAATGTCCTAACTTCAGCTTCGCGAGTTTCAGTTCTGCAGACAGCTTTGACTGCGTAACTTTCCTAAACAAACAAACAAATAAACTTGCAGTCATACAAAGGAAAAAATGAATGTGTCATACAACGAATTGCAGCTGGAGCCCTACCAAGAACGGACACATATGTCAGGTGGGCAAATGTATAATTGTACATGCAAAAAACAAAAAGACAAGGAGAAGCCCAAGGAAGGACAACCAAAAATTAGAAGTACTCCGTATTAGGAACATGGAGAATTTTATACCAGAATATTTATGGGTTAATTTTGAATTAGCTGAGGTTAGATTTTGGCTGTTTACAAACCAAACTGAGCTTTAAGTTCCAATTAACAGGGATTGGCTAAATGAATCCGTTTTCTCCATTGAGCTCTGACTAGGGCATCGTGTTCCACGATATCCAACAAACCTAGATCCTTTCGAATTACAATTACTAAAGTCAATTTTGGCAATTTAGCACACCAAAAAACCGTGTGATCCTCTGCCCTGGCTTCTGTAATTATGTTGTAGAACATATTCTTCATATATATGTCACCTGCATGCACCAGCTCTAAAAATGTTGCTGAATCTCCATACTTCCATGATCAAAGAAGACTAAGGTGCTGCTAGTGATATGATTGATTAATCTCTGCATGAATACAAGGCTGCTAAAGGAAAAACTAAAACAAGTGAAAGAAAAATACTGCACGTGAAGATGATCGAGGGAGAGCATGAACATCGGCAGTTGTAACTCCTAACATGGTTCAACTTCAAGAAAACAAAACTTGCTTCAAGGAACCCAAACAACAATTGGTACTTAGTTCTTTCAGTGGGTGGCAGGTATATGTGCTGAATCCACCTCAAATGGTAGTTAAGTTGAATAAAGCTCATATCAAATCTATGAGAAAATGGAGGAGACAGTATGCTATATTACGGCTACAAGTAGAATTAGAATTTCAATCCCTGCAATTTCTCAAAAGAGCAAAAAAAGCTAATGGAGGAGATAAAACTTAGAAAGCCTAAGAACTACCATCGATTTGCTTTAAATGACTTAAAGCATCATAGAAATTGTATCTGATTCAGCACCATCTGAGATAACTGCGTGACCCTATGGATGCCCTCCACCTCCTTTTTAATTGACAACAGAACTTATAAGTCATAACCGCAGCTAAGCATCCAACTGATCACAAACACCATACAGTTTGAACCAAACACTAGAAAGGTACCAATTTAAACTGTGGATGCTAACACTAAAAACTAGTAAAATTTACTTGGTCCGTAGCTGTTCGAAAATACAAGATATAACAAAAAGAATGCAATAGAGAATACAACTGCATATGGAATTCTTCACGTATAGCAAATACCTCCTGTAAACCATGGTCATATCTTCCTGCAAACCCATAGAAGCATATAGACCTGACATTTACCTATTGGTTGTTCAAACCAACAATCCATTAGTCTATTATTCCTATCCTCAAAAACTTCTGTGACATATCACACCATCTAATGCTTGTTTTACATTTTCTTGGCAAGTGAAAATGAAATTGGTTGCAATTCCTTTCGAATAATAGAGTGGTATATGCATGAAACTTTGGCCTACAGAGATAACATGGAATGGAGTATAAATTTGACTTATCTCTAGAACTATCACATAAATAATCACTTGTCAAGAAAAAGAGATTTTCATCACTCCCTAGTGGTTCTAGCTTCAAATTGAGACGTTTCCAAGCGATAGCATTGAAATTGTTTCAAAGGCGGAGGGCACATTCTGAAATAAAGAGTATGGGAAAACCTACTGAGACTATAGGATTCGGTATCAAAGAGACAATTCTACAAACATCTTATGCACACTACAATCAATATCAATATTAAAGGAAAGACAAAGAAATAGAAAATGCGCCTGTTAGTAGAGGTTGGAGTGAATTATGTAGGAATCCTAGGTTTGCAGGATAACATAAAACCACTTGCAAACGTAAAACATTGTGGGTTGGGAAAAGACGATGCCTGAATTGAAAACAGGACTTGGAAGGGCATGAATTGTTGCCTTCCCTCATCGATTCGCAAATTGTTTCTTCAATGCACTCGTACTCCAATTCATGTTTGACGTTGCCAACAAAGTAACGGGTGCGGCCTGTTTCCCACAAGAATGAACGCATCAAATAGGCTTGGGAATGGGCTGGTTTTCTTTGTTTAAATGGTTTGCTGGTTGAGATCTGAAGATGTGTGACGTTTTGGGAAATGAAAAGTGGACGGGTCTCCGATGCTGTCGTGTTCTTTTTCCATGTCTTTTAACATTAAGAGTATTTTTGGAACAAAAAGTAGACAAAGAGTTCTGTCTTTTATCAAAAGTATAGATTAGAAACAACATGATACATACTATATTTTAGAACAAAAGTACTCATTGCCGCCCAAAAAGAGATCTATTTTCTAAGTTTTGGCATTGGCAGCAGACCACCATTCTTCTCAATCAAGCACAGATAGAGAGGCTAAAAAATTGAGTCAGAGCTACCTCATATCAAAATGATGCCCGTCCTCTATTCCCAAGTGACTGTCCCGGTTTATAGCTCTGAATGGAAGGAACACCTATAATATCTAGATTCTAGATCACACTTGAATCAACTTGTATCACGCAGAATGCATCCTTATGGTGGGCTGCAGTCCTTTGGAACAAATCTAAACAACATATCCTTCCCACTTCTCGCTTACTCCCTTCACCGACTGCTGATGCACAGAAAATAGAACCTTGAACAAAGCATCCATATTTTTACAACTTCAAGTAATTCCGTCAATATTCAGGCCATTTTTTTTGTATCCCGAGGCAAAAGATTCTGGATCATTTTTAAAAGCTTGCCATCCCCACCATCAACCGAAAGTAAATCCACTAACATGGATGTGGTAAATGCATCTAGTGAGAAATTCCTATTGATCATTTGTTGTAGAAGTATCATAACCTTGTCATTGCCTTCCCTCCTCAGGAATGCCCGCACCACAATATTGTAAGTCACATCATCTGGTGGGCACCCAACTCCCTCCATTTGCAAGAATAACTCCTCAACTTCATCCAGCAGGGTCTCCTTACAAAGTCCACTAATCATTGTGTTGTAAGTCTTAACAGTGGGTTGCAAATCTCTAGCTGTAATCGAACTAAAAAGTTTCCGAGCATCGTCAATTTTCCCAGCTTTGCACATGCCATTTATGAGGATATTATAAACAACAATATTAGGAGTTATGCCCTGATCTTGCATTGAACGAAACACCTCTACTGCCTTAACGATTTCGTGGTTCTTTAAGAAGCCGTCTAACAAAACCGAGTAAGTTAAAATGTTAGGATTGTGACCTTTATGTATCATGCTTGACCGATTCCTAGACCTAAAATAATGGGTTGCCCCAAGCGTAGGGCGGAGATCGACGCAGCATAATATCCGGTAAGTCCGGAGTCGAATCCACAGAGATGGTGATGTGTGCTAACTAAAAATTCGGGTTTAACTAATTTAACGGGCTCTTAGGTAGCCACCCCTTGTTGTTTGATTGAGATTAATTAAAACCTAGAAATTGATTGAACTTTTCAGATAATTAAAAGAAGGTATGGTCGTAGGGTTCGTAGCACTCGTAACCAGTTCAAATCAATCTGCTCCATTTGGTGTTCTTAAAAACATTCAATTTTGGATTGAAAAGATACCCCGCAAGATGCGAAACCTTAGGGTCGCCGTATACCCATGCGCAACGAAGAATGAGTTTTGGACCCCCATTCCCCCGTTCACATGGGCTCCGATGATGCCCGGATTCGTCCGCGGGAAGTATTTTCCAATCTTAAATCATTTTTACATTGTTTGAAAACAGGAGCAGTATCCGAACTGATCACGGCGTGCTAATCACCCCGCGACCCTACCTATATGACTACTCACTCATCATTAAACAATAAACAAAAGAAACCCTAAATTGAAACATGCTTCTATTGTACGAGATGAAAAATAAACAGAAAAATAACAACTAATCAGAACCAGCAAATAACTTTTATAAAGAGCAGAAATTAAAACGAAGTTACTGAATTACGAGTAATTGAACAAAACATAAAAACTTGAAAGGAAAAAAAAACTCAAAAGAAAACTCTCACGACAGAAGCATCGGCAGCCCCAGTTGTTCATGACCTGCGTCCCTTTTTTCTTCTGTTTTTTCCACTGCCAGAACTCCCGTCCCAAAAGCTGCCGAAAATAAAATTCAGAAGGACTCCCCGATGTGCGCAGCTCCCCTCCTTTTTATAGCCTTCTGTAGCCATTAAAAAATTCCTAACCCTCGTGGGCCGTGGGAAATATATCCTTTTAATATGTTGCTGATTGCCCACATAAAGAAAACCCTATTTTCTTTTTTCTTTACTTCCAGCCGACTTCTATTTTTCCTTTCTTGGCCCACCATGTAGTCAAACCAACTAATTAACATTGGCCCAGTCAATGGAATTGCAACATGTGGACTAATTAGTAAACTCTTGACACCGGATGATCTTCCAACGGTCTGCTTCAAACACCATTTATTATTCTTAACTTTGTGCTTTTTTTTTTATCAAACTCTCCAACTACCAGCTTCAAGGTCTCGCAATCCAATCTTGGCGAAAATCCACCTTATTCCTGCAAAACTTAACAAAAACCCAACAACAAGACAAAATACGGCATCAAGTGGAACATGAGATAAAACGCGCCTCTAACGCGATAATTCACCCTACTTAGGCGCTCATATCTATGATATCACGCGCCTATCATATCATCTCCTGAAACAACTATTTGCGGTATCGCACCTTCCTAATGTAAACAGCCCATTCAACAAAGTGGTGTAAGTGACGGTATCAGGTTTTAACCCTTTACAAGCCCGCGGAAGAGATGCATGGCTTTGTCTATATTACTCCTCTTGCAGTATCCATTCACCAAAAATACTATAGCTGCATATGTCGGGCTCAAGGCCCTTATCCACTAGGGAGTTGAACACTTCTTTTGCATTGTCCATGTGTCCTTGCAAATAATATCTGTCCATAAGTGCACTGTAAGTCACTACATCGGGTTCCTCACCTCTTCGAATCATGATCGCGAGTATATGCTCTGCCTCTTTAGTCTTTCCTTCCTTGCAAAGTGCATCCACCAATGTATTAAAGGTTAAAACATTTGGAATAATATTTTGCTCCGTCATATCTCGCAACATTCTTGTGGGCGTCCAACCATCGACCCAATTTGCACAAGCCATCAACCAAAGAGGTATAAGAAACCACGTTTGGCATTACATCCCACTCTCTCATCTCTGACAAGAGACTGAAAGCATCATCTATGTGTCCGTCCTTACAAAGGTTGTCGATGATAGTGCTATACATCACAACATTAGGCTTAAAGTTCCATTTTTGCATACTCCGGACCAACTGTACAGCCATTGTAGTGTTTCCAAGTTTACAAAGGCCGTTTATGATTGTCCCATACGTAACCTCATTTGGTATAATGTCTCTGTCTTTCACCAACCTCAGGAACAATTTCACAGCATCAGCAGTGTTATCTTGTAAAATATACCCATTTAGTAGAGTGGTGAAGGCAACCACATTCGCTTTGTAACCTCATTTGATGAAGAAACCTAAGATAGCAAATCCCAAATCAACTCAATTCATGCGGCAAAAACAATTGATCAAAATACCCAGTGTATACTCGTCAATTGGAATTCCCAGCACGCGTGTTTCTCTAAATAAAGAGATTACTGTATACTCGTCAATTGGAATTCCCAGCATGCGTGTTTCTCTAAATAAAGAGATTACTGTATACGCGTTTTTCTGCATGAATCCATTTTCTTTTCTTTTTTTTCACAGATGGGCTGATTTCCAACATGACAGACAAGTACACGAACAAGAGAGGTAAGTATAAAATAGTAGTTACCGATTCCGAGATCAGGATGAATGAGGGCGATGTTGAGACTGGAGCTTCCCTTCTTCTCCATCCCTTTGTCGTCTCCTCTCTCTCTCTCCAGAGGAGTATTCTTTCTCCCTTTCCGATCAATCAATCAGTTTATGGCTGTGGCCAATTTAAAAATAAACCTCGTAGTTAAGTCGTGTTCCAAGGATGCGAGACGGCGGCGCGTGGGTAACAATATTGGGTTTGATCCTCTGTGACCAAATCTATTTTCGTGAAAATAATTTCACACAAATCATCTCCGATTACAAACTAATCAGAATTCGATTAATACGATAATCAACATGGTACATTTTCTTGACACGATCAACAACTTCAACAGTTTAGATCATAAAAATAAACCAGAATGAGTTCACAATTTACGAATTACACATTGCCAGAGAACCATAGTGATATTGGGTTTGATCAAGTGAGGTCAAATCTATTTTATTAAAAATAAATTCATACAAATCAACTCCGATTATTAACAAATCAATATTTGATTAACGTAATCTTTAACAAGATGTATCTTATTGATAAGATCTACAACTCGAACAGTTTCGATTATGTAAAAAAACCAGAATGAGTTCACAATTTACCAATTACTAAGTTTCAACATACTTCTCATGTTCAACCGGCGAAGTCTTAATGAACCCGGGCGACGCCGTTTTTATAGACCTCGTGACTGATAAACGCGAGTTCGTGTTGACTTCATTACCCAAAAAATAGCGAGGAGAGAGAGATGACCGGAGAAGAGGTGGTGGGCCCCGCTGGCCCAAAGGTCGTTCGCCTGCTCTACTTCGTCGGCGCCGGATGTAATAATCTTCTTCTTCTTTAGCCACTACTATCGATCAATTCGTATTGATTTTTGTGTGTGTGGTTGGATTATGTTGATAGTATTCAGCATTGTTGTAATTAGAAACCCTTTTGGGCGATTTTGTTTCAGTCATATGCACGGCGGCGATCAACAAGTGGAGAGATATTCAACGGAAGTCCGTTCAATTACTGGAGAAGCTGTCCAATGCGGTACAGAAAGGAGTCGAATGATAATCAATCGCCTCGTGTTTTAGGGTTCCATCAAAGCTCAGTGAGTAATTAATACATGATTCAGTGGCTTCTTTGCTGCAGAAATTTGTATTGGAAGATTGAACTACCTAGTAGTTTTTTTTTTTTTTTTTGTAGACAATTCGTGATCTAATGCAATTAAAGTCCGGACTTTTTTCTGTGATTCATACTTATCAAAAAAAAAAGAAGTCTGGCCTTTTCAATGCGCATATGTATATATATTTGCTCAAATTTTCAAAATGTTGATGAGGGTCGGGGGAAGTTAGTTTAGTTGGTGTGGATTTAGATGTTTCGATGATGTTTAGGTAATCTAAATCTAATGAGAATGAGGGAAGCGGTTGAATGTGAAGAATTTTTCCATGAAGTTGTGGAATTATGCTTGGTGTCCGCCTTGCGATGCTACTTATGGTTAGAATGACCCTAATTATCTGGTGAAATTATTAAGTGAGACTAACCAAAATAAACATATAGGCTTCGTTTTGATGGACCATGGATGGATGTGGAATTGTGGACCTATAGGTGGCTTGTGAGAAACAGTGGAAGATGGACTAGAGGTAGAAGTGGCGGTATTTTATCGAAATCTTATCTAACTGCGATCCCTGTTTTTGTTTTGTTCAACATCACTGCAATCCTTAACATGAACGGTTTTAAGTCACTCCTATTTGGTGGTCATTTCAAATCCAGATTTCAGAGCGATAAAGCTCCAAAACTCAATCTCTAATTGTCAATTTGAGCTATTCATAATGTCAAATCCCTCCAGTTGGAAATCCACATTTATCAGAACAAGCCTTGAACTACATAATCTAAATCATTCTAACAAACCTAGATGTCCTCTCCGCTGTGGTCTTTTGTTCTTTTGGAGCTTGGGTTAGGTTCATTTGTAACTTAGGTTTGAGGTGGAAGTGATTCCAAGACCTTCGGTGTCACTCTGGGGAAGCCCACCAAAGGTATATTTTGGGCACGGGTGGGGAAATGCCTTAGTTAGTTCATGCGATGATTGATATCCTTTCGGTTGAATAGGGAAATGGATCCTTTTTCCATTGCCCTTATAGATATGATGTGTGCTATAGTTATGTTCTTGTGGGCCAAAATAAAACTTCAAATCTGGACTCCTAAATGTGTATGTATAGTGTAGTGCTTGATTGTGTAAGCATGCGTGAACGTGGATGCTTAGCTGGCTGTTCTCAAATGCGAGTCTGGTTGAAAGAGAGATTCTTTGGGAATGTAATGCATACCAGGAACGTAATGCATACCAGGAACATATATGTATTGAGCTGAAAAATACCAGGATTACCAGAGGAAAGACAGGACAAGACCATGAAAAATGGCTTCCCCATGAGTGCAATGTAAGTAAATATGTACACTTGCCGTCTTTTTTCATGAATCCCTCCTCTCTTAGGGTAATTTCCATAGAGCTAGATGAAGAGAGTTCATTGTTTTGAAAACAAAGCTGCATCTGACTCGACCAGTAATTACCACAGCACTTGCACATCTTCACATGAGCATGATTTTACATCCTCATACAGAATATTCGGTCTAGAACTAAAAAAGAATTCATCAGACAGGACATAATGTATTTGAAATGGAAGGGAGAACCCATTTGAATCACAATGCCAAGAATAAAATGTATGGAAGAATTAAGCCGCAACTCATGACTCCCTCTTTATCGTTTGGTCTAGAACAACTTTTGTTTTCTGTTTATACGCTGGAAACAACTTAAAGAGCTGAAAAAGCTTATTTTCGAGATGCTCCATTTAGAATCTTGTTTTTTTGCCTATAATTTTGAATAATCAAGTACAAGGAGACCTCTATGAGAAGACCTTTGGAGAAACAGATGAAAGAAATGATATCCAAAGGTCAAAAAAAAAAAAAAGAAGAAGAAGAAGATTTCCAGCAAGGGCAAGCGATACAGATAAAATAAGACAGGAGGATTTGTGTCAGAGTAAAACCAAAAGACGGACGATCCGAATTTTCCACAGAGTAGGTGGTCTGCAAAAGGCAACATAATCTGTATTTAAGATAAACTAGCCATCTCCCGGAATCAAATAGTGAAATACAGAGTTGAAAAAATCCCGAAAAAATCATAGCACTGTGATAAGTGTAGTGCCTACATTTTTCCTCGCACAACCGGCAACTTAGCACTGCAGAGCCAGTTGCATCGCCACTCTGACATGTATTCCCACCAACCATGCCACAAAACTTGTCACCGGAAGGGAACTTCTGCAATGCAAAGGAAATAATGATTATTGTGTTGGCCGATAGAGAACCCTTGCACTTAAAGATTTTGATATATGCTAATCGAAATGAAATTTCTCTATCCGCACAGCAGCAGAGACATTACTTTGCCGAACAAGCACTGCAAAAACATTACATAAGTGAAACCCAACTGCTTTTTAGACAAAATTTGATTTGGATGCCCAGAAACTTTATCTGGAAACCTATCTCCATAACATGGTCCAACACATTTTGTACATATTTTTTTAGTCTGCCGCCTGGAAGCTTTGGATTATTCGTGTTGGACTGCCTACAAATGAATAAGCCTAAGATTGCTACCGCATAGAACACACCAACACGAATTTGTTGCATGTATCATTATTTGGATCTTCTTTTTTATCGGCATCATCATTTAGATCACCGCCATCAACTTCGACAGGATGGGCTCAAGCGCATTCAGGCCCATCATGTTTGCTCCACGAGTCTACTAGACACTGGAAAAGGGAACTTACCGGACTTGAGATAAATATTCTCAAATGGTTGTGTGACTCTACTTCCAGCATGAGAGACTCAAATTCTGCGAGAGCAAGGGTTTCTTTGCAGCAGTCGCATCGAATGCCATCTCTGGTTATCCTGCTCTCAAGCAATACTTGAGTCCTTCTATGGTTCATATATTACAAAGCCTTCACTGTCTGGATCCAATCCCTTTTTCGAGTGATGACCCACCAGAGCATATCTCTTTCCATGTTCTCTCTCCCGCCGACATGATCTTTGCATTACCCTCCGAGATGTATTAGCTGGAACGTCTTGTTCAGAGTCTGACGATTTCTGTTTTGTTCCTCTGCCGGCATTGTTCTTTTTAAACTTCTTCTTTTGAGTAACTCCTTTGTGTTTCTTATTACCACCCTCTGTTTCTCCCTTCAATCCCTTTTTGTAGTCCCATTTTCTTTGTTATCCTGAATAATTTGCTTAATTCCTCTTCTGGTATCGGAGTAAATGCAGCAAGCGCCCCTACTATCAGCCTTGCCACTTTCAACTTGTTGTCTAAGAACATCGCAAGCCAAGGTAACTGTGACCGCAAACCACGTCCTGTGGGACTAACATATACAGCGTCAAAGTACTCTCTAGCTATCTCTCTGCCGGACCTGGGCCTATAATCAATTGTCCAGCCTTGCCCTCGTAAGCGTAGCCATTATTCGATCTCTCAATATCTGCTTTTCTGTACTGCTTTTGTAAACTCCCCTTTGCTTGCTCCCTTTTGACTAAGGGTCATCAATTAGCCCGAAGGCCCGCGGCCCGCCCAAAGCCCGCCCGGCCAATCGGGCTTTTACCCAGCCCATAGTTTGTAATGGGCGGGCTCGGGCCTATGAATTTTTACTCGGCCTGCCCGTAGGCCCGGCCTGTGAGCCCGCCTGTGGCACCTGCCCAATAGCCAGCCACGGGCCAACCCATTAGCCCAAAATCCCACAAAATCCTTTCTTTTTTCCCTTGCTTCAAGGAAATTTAAGCTCGCCCGACTTTTGGCCCGCTAGCCCGTTAATTGAGCTAGCCTGTGGGCCGGGCTTGCGCTTCAATTTATGACAGGTAGCCCAGCTCGCAAAAAAGTAAAAGCCCGGTCGGCCCGGCCCGTGGGCGGGCTTGGGTAGTGACTTGGCGGACTAGGCTGGCCCGGCCCGATGATGACCCTTAAGTGTAAATGCTTTATAAACTCTTTGATATTCACTTAACCAATGAAGATATACTTACAACTAAGGATTTGATCACCGAACGAAATTTTGAACGTGTTTTGGTCTTAGTCGCCTTGACGATTTTTGTAGTGGTCCTGTCTACCCAATTTTTACCGACGAAACTTTTTTTTATGGTTGGATTGCCCCATCTCTTAATAATTTAAAAACTCTAATTATTGATATATAATGGGTCTTGATCCGATTTAAAATGGGGGACATATGAGTGTTTTATTAAAATTAATTGTTTTTGACCCACTATGGGTAAAATGGTCACATCACTTGATATATTCGAAAGATTTTTTTAATCCACACTACTTGGGTTAGAAAGCAAATTGAACAACCTTTTCAACGGTTCAAACCACGCATGCATCGGATTTCAGGAGTGTCTGTATCAAGCTCGCAAAGTTTGACTTGTTTTGGAATGTAGGATACGCCTGGGGCGCATTAGAAGTGCGCCTGGGCGCATAGAATTGCTCCTCAGGAGCAATAAAACTTCAAAAGACGCCAAACTTTGAAGGGTTGCCCTGGACACTCCCGAACTCCAATTTGCGTGTGGTTTGAACCGTTGAAAAGCTTGTTCAATTTTCTTTCTAACCCAAGCAGTTCGGATAAAAAATCGTTTGTATATCAAGAGATGTGACCATTTTACCCTCAGGGGTTCAAAAAAAATATAACTCATTTCGGTAAGAGGCCCGTACATCCCTCACTTTGAATCGGATCAAAACCCATTATATATCAACAAATATAGTTTTTGAGGTACAAAGAGATGATGGAATCCAACCATAAAAAATTCAAGTTTCGCTTATGAAAATTGGGTGGAAAGAAGACCACTACAAAAATCGTGAAGGCCACCAAGACTAAAACACGTTCTTGGTTTCATTCGATGATCAGATCCGTAGTTCGTACGTATTTCTTCATTGCTTAAGTGTTTCAAAGAGTTCATAGAGTGTCTACATTTCATCGAAGCGTAGGAGAAATCGTTTCAAAGAGTTTTAACGTTGTGTTGGTAGTCGTAACTTCTAAAATTTGGCTTCGAAATTATTAAGCCCCGCCTTCGGGGAATGATGGAACAGTTTTTCCTACGGTTCGATGAAGTGTAAATTATTTATAAACTCTTTGAAATTCACTTAACCAACGAAGAAATACCTACGAACTGAGGATTTGATCACCGAATGATAATTAGAACATGTTTTAGCCTTAGTCGCCTTGAC
Organism: Rhododendron vialii; assembly: GCF_030253575.1. Lineage (NCBI taxonomy): Eukaryota > Viridiplantae > Streptophyta > Magnoliopsida > Ericales > Ericaceae > Rhododendron > Rhododendron vialii. Next base: position 6,438,751 of record NC_080558.1, on the reverse strand, counting down.
GATTTTTGTAGTTGTTCATTTCTACCCAATTTTCATAAACGAAAATTAAATATTTTTATGGTTGGATTGCACCATCTCTTATTCCTTTAAAAACTCAAATTATTTATATATAATGGGCTTGATTCGATTTAAAATGAGGGACATATGAGCGTTTTTCGAAATGCATTATTTTTTGAACCATTGATGGTAAAATAGTAATATTTCTTGATATTCAAATGATTTTTTAATCCAAACTATCCGGGTTAGAAAGAAAATTGAACAAGCTTTTAAATGGTTCAAACTATGTGGAAATGGGAGTTCGGGAGCGTCCAGGGCAACCCTTCAAAATTTGACCTCTTTTGAAGCTTTATTGCTCCTGAGGCGCAATTCAAAGCGCCCCGGGCGCACTTTATTGCGCCGCAGGCGCATCCCCCACACTCAAAAACAATTCGAACTTTGCAAGCTTGATACAGGAACTCCCGAAATCCGATTTGTGCATGGTTTGGATCTTTGAAAAGCTTGTTCAATTTACTTTCTTAACCAATTATTTTGGATAAAAAATCATTTGTATAACAAGAGATGTGACCATTTTACCCTCAGTGGATCAAAAAAGTAATTTATTTCGGTAAAATGCTCGTATGTCCCTCATTTTAAAACGGAAAAAGACCCATTATATATCAATAGATAGAGCTTTTGAAGTATAATAACAGATGACGGAGTACAATCATAAAAAAAATTCATGTTTCGTTTACGAAAATTGGGTAGAAAGAAGACCATTATCAAATCTTCATGGCTACCAAGGATAAAACACGTTCTATGTTTCATTTGGTAATCAAACCCCTTGTTCGTACGTAAATCTTCATTGCTTAACTGTTTGAAAGAGTTCAAAGAGCATCTACATTTCATCGAAGTGTAGGAGAAACCGTTTCAAAGAGTTTTTACATTGTGTTGGTGGTTGTAACCTCCAAAATTTGGCTTCGAAACTATTTAAGCCCCGCTTTCGGCGAATGATGAAACAGTTTTCCATAGGATTCGATGAAGTGTAAATAAGGGTCATCATTTAACCCGAAGGCCCGCTACCCACCCAAAGCCCGCCCGGCCCATCTGGCATTTACCTGGCCCGTAGTTTGTAATGGGCGGGCTCGGGCCTATGAATTTTAACTCAGCCCGGCCTGTGAGCCCGCCCGTGGCACCCACCCAATAGCCTGCCAGGGCCCACCCATTAGCCCAAAATTCCACAAAATCCTTTCTTTTTTCCCTTGCCCAAGGAAATTTAAGCCCTCCCGGCTTTTGGCCCGCTAGACCGTTAATTGAGCTAGCCCGTGGGCCGGGCTTGCGCTTCAATTTATGACAGGTTGCCCGGCCCGCAAAAAAGTAAAAGCCCAGTCGGCTGGCCCGCGGGCGGTCTTTGGTAGTGACTTGGCGGGCTAGGTTGGCCCGGCCCGGCCCGATGATGACCCTTAAGTGTGAATGCTTTATAAACTCTTTGATATTCACTTAACCAATGAAGGTATACCTACAACTTAGGATTTTATCACCGAATGCAATTTTGAACGTGTTTTGTTCTTAGTTGCCTTGACGATTTATGTAGTGGTCCTTTCAACCCAATTTTTATAGACGAAACTTTTTTTTTAATGGTTGGATTGCACCAACTCTTAATATTTTAAAAACTCTAATTATTGATATATAATGGGTCTTGATCCGATTAAAAATGGGGGACATCTGAGTGTTTTACTAAAATTAATTGTTTTTGACCCACTGAGGGTAAAATGGTCAAATCACTTGATATACGAATGATTTTTTTTATCCACACTACTTGGGTTAGAAAGCAAATTGAAAAACCTTTTCAACGGTTCAAACCACGCATGCATCGGATTTCAGGAGTGTCTGTATCAAGCTCGCAAAGTTTGACTTGTTTTAGAATGTAGGATGTGCCTGCGGCGCATTTGAAGTGCGCCTGGGCGCATAGAATTATGGCTCAGGAGCAATAAAGCTTCAAAAGTCTTCAAGCTTTGAAGGGTTGCCCTAGACACTCCCGAACTTCAATTTGCGCGTGATTTGAACCGTTGAAAAGCTTGTTCAATTTTCTTTCTAACCCAAGCAGTTCGGGTAAAAAATCGTTAGTATATCAAGAGATGTGACCATTTTACCCTCAGTGGTTCAATAAAACAACTCATTTCGGTAAGAGGCCCGTACATCCCTCACTTTGAATCGGATCAAAACCCATTATTCATCAACAAATATGGTTTTGGAGGTACAAAGAGATGATGGAATCCAACCATAAAAAAATTCAAGTTTTGCTTATGAAAATTGGGTAGAAAGAAGACCACTACAAAAATCGTGAAGGCCACCAAGACTAAAACACGTTCTTGGTTTCATTCGATGATCAGATCCGTAGTTCGTACATATTTCTTCATTGCTTAAGTGTTTCAAAGAGTTCATAGAGTGTCTACATTTCATCGAAGCGTAGGAGAAATCCTTTCAAAGAGTTTTAACGTTGTGTTGGTAGTCGTAACTTCTAAAATTTGGCTTCGAAATTATTAAGCCCCGCCTTCGGGGAATGATGGAACAGTTTTTCCTACGGTTCGATGAAGTGTAAATTATTTATAAACTCTTTGAAATTCACTTAACCAACGAAGAAATACCTACGAACTGAGGATTTGATCACCGAATGATAATTAGAACATGTTTTAGCCTTAGTCGCCTTGACGATTTTTGTAGTTGTTCATTTCTACCCAATTTTCATAAACGAAAATTAAATATTTTTATGGTTGGATTGCACCATCTCTTATTCCTTTAAAAACTCAAATTATTTATGTATAATGTGCTTGATTCGATTTAAAATGAGGGACATATGAGCGTTTTTCGAAATGGATTATTTTTTTGAACCATTGAGGGTAAAATAGTCATATTTCTTGATATTCAAATAATTTTTTAATCTAAACAATCCGGGTTAGAAAGAAAATTGAACAAGCTTTTAAATGGTTCAAACTTTGTGGAAATCGGAGTTCGGGAGCGTCCAGGGCAACCCTTCAAAATTTGACCTCTTTTGAAGCTTTATTGCTCCTGAGGCGCAATTCAAAGCGCCCCGGGCGCACTTCATTGCGCCCCAGGCGCATCCCCCACACTCAAAAACAATTCGAACTTTGCAAGCTTGACACAGGAACTACCGAAATCCGATTTGTGCATGGTTTGGATCGTTGAAAAGCTTGTTCAATTTACTTTCTAAACCAATTATTTTGGACAAAAAATCATTTGTATAACAAGAGATGTGACCATTTTACCCTCAGTGGATCAAAAAAGTAATTTATTTCGGTAAAACGCTCGTATGTCCCTCATTTTAAAACGGAAAAAGACCCATTATATATCAATTGATTGAGCTTTTGAAGTATAATAACAGATGATGGGGTACAATCATAAAAACAATTCATGTTTCGTTAATGAAAATTGGGTAGAAAGAAGACCATTATCAAATCTTCATGGCTACCAAGGATAAAACACGTTCTATGTTTCATTTGGTAATCAAACCCCTTGTTCGTTCGTATATCTTCATTGCTTAACTGTTTGAAAGAGTTCAAAGAGTATCTACATTTCATCGAAGTGTAGGAGAAACCGTTTCAAAGAGTTTTTACATTGTGTTGGTGGTTGTAACCTCCAAAATTTGGCTTCGAAACTATTTAAGCCCCGCTTTCGGCGAATGATGAAATAGTTTTCCATAGGATTTGATGAAGTGTAAATAAGGGTCATCATTTAACCCGAAGGCCCGCGGCCCGCCCGGCCCATCTGGCATTTACCTGGCCCGTAGTTTGTAATGGGCGGGCTTGGGCCTATGAACTTTAACTCAGCCCGGCCTGTGAGCCCGCCCGTGGCACCTGCCCAATAGCCTGCCAGGGCCCACCCATTAGCCCAAAATCCCACAAAATCCTTTCTTTTTTCCCTTGACCAAGGAAATTTAAGCCCTCCCGGCTTTTGGCCCGCTAGCCCGTTAATTGAGTTAGGCCGTGGGCTGGGCTTGCGCTTCAATTTATGACAAGTAGCTCGGCTGGCAAAAATGTAAAAGCCCGGTCGGCCGGCCCGTGGGCGGGCTTTGGTAGTGACTTGGCGGGCTAGCCCGGCCCGGCCCGGCCTGATGATGACCCTTAAGTGTGAATTCTTTATAAACTCTTTCATATTCACTTAACCAATGAAGATATACCTTCAACTAAGGATTTTATCACCGAATGAAATTTTGAACGTGTTTTGGTCTTAGTCGCCTTGACAATTTATGTAGTGGTGCTTTCAACCCAATTTTTATAGACGAAGCTTTTTTTTTTATGGTTGGATTGCACCATCTCTTAATAATTTAAAAACTCTAATTATTGATATATAATGGGTCTTGATCCGATTTAAAATGGGGGACATATGAGTGTTTTACTAAAATTAATTGTTTTTGACCCACTGAGGGTAAAATGGTCACATCACTTGATATACGAATGATTTTTTTTTTATCCACACTACTTGGGTTAGAAAGCAAATTGAACAACCTTTTCAACAGTTCAAACCACGCATGCATCGGATTTCAGGAGTGTCTGTATCAAGCTCGCAAAGTTTGACTTGTTTTGGAATGTAGGATGCGCCTGGGCCGCATTTGAGGATGCTTGAACAAGGTGTCGAAATTGGAGGATGCTTGAACAAGGACCAAGTGCCTAGCATAATCGGGCTGGAGGTTGCGGGAGATGATACGAAGCTGATCCCTCTTGCTCGGGCGTTCGGTTATTTGAGCAGCCTTGGCCCTCCACCTTTTGACGAAATCCGCGAAGGATTCCTTTGCTTCCATTTTGGTGGACTCCAACTCACGAGTAGTCATCTTGAGCTGAGAATTATAGCTGTACTGCGAAATAAACGCAGCCCCGATGTCCTCCCAAGTCCTTCGCTTGGCGATGTCGAGTGACAGAAACCAGTGGAAAGCAGGGCCCGAGAGGGTTTGAGGAAACAGCTAAGACATGGCCTCGGTACTGATAGGAGCTTCATGGCAGCGTGGTAACCATAGAGATGAGTCTTAGGATCGCCACTGCCGTCAAATTTGGCCATGTCAGGCATTTTGAATTTGTCGGGGAGCTTAGCATTAGGATAGAGGCAGAGGCGATCCAAGTCGATTCCCCCAGCACTGATCTTCTCGGCTTTTGAAATGGATTCTTCCAGCTTAGCCATCTTGGCGACAAGAGCAGTCATGTCAGGGTGCTGAACAGTCCTAACGGCAGTGGTGCTTGGATTCTGAGCAGGAATTCAACCTCTCCTAGGGTTGAGCAAAGCTACCAAACGCCCTGGATGGTCCGGATCCTCGACCATGGTGGGTTGTTCATGCACATCCTCTTCGGCCTCATCTTCGTCTTGAACAGCTGGAGGAAGACGAGTGTTAAAGAAGTCATTCAAGCGGGTCATATGGGCGTCTGTTTGAGCAGCCCTCTGTTGTATAGCCGTGATACTAGTCTGGATGTTCATGAGGAAGGTTTCCAAAGTGAGGGGTTGCGGTTGATCTGTCATGACTAGTGGTCCTGAGGTGCTTGATGCAGAGGATGGAGTAGGTGATTCTGGAGACTCTCTTTCCTCAAAGATAGGAGACGAGGCTGACTGTAGGGTGGCAAGCAGAAAATGCGGAGAGTCTTCCGTGGTGACTAGTTGGGCTTGCAACCTGACTAGCCTTTGAACCGGATTCCGAGCAAACGTTCCCAAGTGGGTTCGGCTTTCTGCCTCGATACTTTCCTTGGCGGTGCAATGATTCAGAACTTTGCTTGCAGAAAGTAAGAAAAGGCTTAATAAGGGCCCTGCAGCAACTTTAATCTAAATAAAAGACTAAAGCGAAAGCACAGTCATCGTCGTCAGTGTCGCCCTTAGACTCTAAGACTAGAAGACAAGTCTGTCTTATGATGTTCGGACGCTGCCAACGATCCTCAGAAATCTTTTCGAGGGTGTATCCTTTCTTGAATCAACTAACCCAAAGAGATGTCAAAACAGTCTAAGGCTTTTGACTATTCCGTTCCCGAAGTTTCAACTTTGAACTTGGAACAACTCGGTGTAGATGGCGTGATACCGAAACTGAGGCGGCGTAGGCGGCACAGTGCCATAGCCTAAACGGTGTACATGCTGCGCACGATGACCAAGGCGGTATAAGCATCACGGCATTCTCTCCGTTGTTCCTTATTTTCTGTTTGAAACTTCGATTGGGTATGAGCCAAAGACTTTAAAAAGGTTTGATTTCTCGAAGTCTCGCTGATCTAAGGACTTTGAAAATTGATAACGTGCACCATCGAGATGCACGACTCTTCATCAGGCCATGGCAATGTCTTAATAAGCATAAGACAGACTCGAAATTGAGACAACCTAGGAGCCGCCCTAAACATGCTTCTACGCAAAACGGCATGTATGTACTGTGCATGTGATAGGGAAAGCAGTAACATGTAGACAGTATATAGGGGTTCGATGCAAGAAATCCTACCCTGTAGGTACCTGTCCTAGTTTGGAGAGTTCTAGTACTTTGTATATGCAAAGGCTGGTTTTGGCTTATAACGGGTTCCTCGGACTAGAGCCAAGATATACCTCCCGCTGCCCGCGTAATCGCAGAGCAATAGTCGAACGGTAGAATGACTCATCATCGTCGAAGGTTGTTGGTCATTCGGGGTCCCCGAGCTTTGGTAAACCGTGCCGGATTGCCAAAACGATCCAACGAGACTTATCCAACATCAATGCAAATGAGAATGCTAAAAAGTTTGATTAATGGAACAGAATCGCAAATTCGCAAATGCTTTTTCAAATTTGGCTCTCTTTATTGATCAATACTTAGAAAAAACTACATGAGAGAACAACCGAAAAAAGTCCCAGGCAGGATTGCCGGACACGAAGTCCTGTTAAATCACCAATCCTTTCTTTAGCAGCGCGAAGCTTACTATTTTGACAGACTTTTGTGGGATTGTTCTCAAGCATATTAAAATCTAAGTATAGACCAATATTGATTCGATCCCCAGCAGAGTCGCCACTGTGGGCATGCGGTACCCGTTTTTCTTTCCTCGGGAAGGGATTCCGTTCCACTCCCAAGAAGAGAAAATGCTGCTGGTTCGCGGGAGCGCTTTTTTGAAGCTGGACGACAAGCGCTCGCGAAGATACAGAGTCGCCACTCGGGTTTGAAGGTCCAACACCCAAGGAACCGTAATTTCGAAGCACTTGTCGCGCTGTTTTGATTTGAAAAAGTTTAAGGAACCAATCCGTCATAACCATATCTGGGTTTGAGAGTCAGGTTACGAGAGGGGAAGGGTTTTATGGCACCCCTCTCGCCCAATCCGGAGATCGGTCTCTACTTGGGCATTTGCGAAAGATGTTTGTTTGCGATTCTGTTTGATTAATCAATTTTTAGCCAATTACGGCGGGGGAACAGTTTAAGGGGATTTAAGACTGTAACACGTCGCAAGATGTGAATAGATAGCATGGATGGATGAAATGCGAGAAATAAATGAGATAAAATCTAACGCTGATATTGGATGCCAAAACAGTGCCTTGGCTTGAGTTTGTCATGAACAACGGCCAACTTGCATGCATGAAGGTTCTTACATGCAATTTTGACCATCGCGCGACACTCCCAGTCCATCGCGCGAGTGTTAGCATCCTACCAATGGGTTAAATTTTATCCCCTTCTGAGCTCTAAAAGGACCAGTGCACACCCAGGGTCAAACCTAGCAATTTATATGTACAGAAGGCAAATAATTATTACAATCAAGATTAACAGAAATAAGATGCAACCCTTAAAAGTGAGGGTATCAAAACAGAGGCCAAGAGCCTGACTGCCTATGCAAGGGCAATCACTGGAAACAGACTGACCATCGCGCGATGGAGTCAGATCATCGCGCGAGTGTTCTGACTGGACTTCCAGGAATTACTTTACATGTCGGGGCTCTGAGACATATTCAGAAGCTATCCAGGGGCATTCCAAAGCAAACAAATAAGCAAGCTAAGCTAACCTACAGATTTTAACATGCATAACAGTGAGATATACTAAATATTCTTTACGAGAAGACAGGAAATTGTGTAAATGAATAAGGACAAGGATCCCATCCCCACGAGAACCATATCACGGTGACTAGAACAGTCGCGCGATGGAGTGGGTGTCTCGCGCGAGGGAGTGCTTGCCTGCAGTAACTTGTAAACTTGCTGACTTTAGGACCAGAACTGGTATTGATTACCAGCCTTGGCCCTGTCAACCCCCCTCAGGGATCAAAACAGTAAACAGTAAGGATTATACCTTTGCTTGAGTGTCTTGGGAATGGCTTGAATAAGGTGGTATGGCTTGGAAAATGAGTATAGAGGAGTGATTTGAGTGGAAGAAGTGCTTAGACTTATACCCTTTTTTTTTCTCTTTTGGAAATTTTTGGTAACCCTTTGGAAGATGAACCATGGGGGATACTTATAGGAAGAATGGGGGCTTTGTTGGTTGGTTAAACAAGGTAATACAACCAGCCAACAAGGTTGGCTGCAATTACTTGGTGGGGAAGTGGGGTGCAAAAGTTGATGGGAGAGTGGGGGAGAGGTGGTGTAAGGGCAGCCCTGCAGAACGCTGTTCAGTCGACGAAACGGGGTTACACAAGTCTGTAGACCCCTGATCATCACAAAATCCAGCTGGAAAAAGATGGAAGTGACAGGTGTTAACCATCGCGTGAGGGTTTTACTCCATCGCGCTAGTGTTCAACTAGCCCCGCGATGGTCAATGGTCAAAACTTTGACTTTGACCACCACCTGGCAAGTAAATCATCGCGCGAGAGACCCATTGGGTCGCGCGATGGTCAAACCTGAGGTCAAGGTTTGGATTCAAGGGTTTCAAGGCTAAGGATGAGTTCCACACACACCAAGCTCAAACCATTTCATTTTCTCAAGATTGTTCTCGACCTGATTCATCATCGGGGAAACAAGAAACCGGAAAATGAAATAAAACGATTGGGAAGTCAGATTGGGGTGTCTACACGGGCTTTGGTAGTGACTTGGTGGGCTAGGCCAGCCCGGCTCAATGATGACCCTTAAGTGTAAATGCTTTATAAACTCGTTGATATTCACTTAACCAATGAAGATATACCTACAACTAAGGATTTGATCACCGAATGAAATTTTGAACATGTTTTGGTCTTAGTCGCCTTGACGATTTATGTAGCAGTCCTTTCAACCCAATTTTTATAGACGAAACTTTTTTTTTTTATGGTTGGATTGCACCATCTCTTAATAATTTAAAAACTCTAATTATTGATATATAATGGGTCTTGATCCGATTTAAAATGGGGGACATATGAGTGTTTTACTAAAATTAATTGTTTTTGACCCATTGAGGGTAAAATGGTCACATCACTTGATATACGAATGATTTTTTTTTATCCACACTACTTGGGTTAGAAAGCAAATTGAACAACCTTTTCAACGGTTCAAACCACGCATGCATCGGATTTCAGGAGTGTCTGTATCAATCTCGCAAAGTTTGACTTGTTTTGGAATGTAGGATGCGCCTGGCGCGCATTTGAAGTGTGCCTGGGCGCATAGAATTGCGCCTCAGGAGCAATAAAACTTCAAAAGACGCCAAACTTTGAAGGGTTGTCCTGGACACTCCCGAACTCCAATTTGCGCGTGATTTGAACCGTTGAAAAGCTTGTTCAATTTCTTTCTAACCCAAGCAGTTCGGATAAAAAAATCGTTTGTATATCAAGAGATGTAGCCATTTTACCCTCAGTGGTTCAATAAAATAACTCATTTCGGTAAGAGGCCCGTACATCCCTCACTTTGAATCGGATCAAAACCCATTATATATCAAGAAATATAGTTTTTGAGGTACAAAGAGATGATGGAATCCAACCATAAAAAAAATTCAAGTTTTGCTTATGAAAATTGGGTGGAAAGAAGACCACTGCAAAAATCGTCAAGGCCACCTAGACTAAAACACGTTATTGGTTTCATTCGATGATCAGATCCCTAGTTCGTACGTATTTCTTCTTTCCTTAAGTGTTTCAAAGAGTTCATAGAGTGTCTACATTCCATCGAAGCGTAGGAGAAATCGTTTCAAAGAGTTTTAACGTTGTGTTGGTAGTCGTAACTTCTAAAATTTGGCTTCGAAATTATTAAGCCCCGCTTTCAGGGAATGATGGAACAGTTTTTCCTATGGTTCGATGAAGTGTAAATTATTTATAAACTCCTTGAAATTCACTTAACCAACGAAGTAATACCTACGAACTGAGGATTTGATCACCGAATGATAATTAGAACATGTTTTAGCCTTAGTTACCTTGACGATTTTTGTAGTTCTTCATTTCTACCCAATTTTCATAAACGAAAAGTAAATATTTTTATGGTTGGATTGCACCATCTCTTATTCCTTTAAAAACTCAAATTATTTATATATAATGGGCTTGATTCGATTTAAAATGAGGGACATATGAGCGTTTTTCCAAATGGATTATTTTTTTGAACCATTGAGGGTAAAATAGTCATATTTCTTGATATTCAAATGATTTTTTTAATCCAAACTATCCGGGTTAGAAAGAAAATTGAACAAGCTTTTAAATGGTTCAAACTATGGGGAAATCGGAGTTCGGGAGCGTCCAGGGCAACCCTTCAAAATTCGACCTCTTTTGAAGCTTTATTGCTTTTGAGGCGCAATTCAAAGCGCCCCGGGCGCACTTCATTGCGCCCCGGGCGCATCCCCCACACTCAAAGACAAGTCGAACTTTGCAAGCTTGATACAGGAACTTCCGAAATCCAATTTGTGCATGGTTTGGATCGTTGAAAAGCTTGTTCAATTTACGTTCTAACCCAATTATTTTGGATAAAAAATCATTTGTACAACAAGAGATGTGACCATTTTACCCTCAGTGGGTCAAAAAAATAATTTATTTCGGTAAAACGCTCGTATGTCCCTCTTTTTAAAACAGAAAGAGACCCATTATATATCAATATATAGAGTTTTTGAAGTATAATAACAGATGATGGAGTACATTCATAAAAAAAATTCATGTTTCGTTTACGAAAATTGGGTAGAAAGAAGACCATTATCAAATTTTCTTGGCTACCACGGATAAAACTCGTTCTATGTTTCATTTGGTAATCAAACCCCTTGTTCGTACGTATATCTTCATTGCTTAACTGTTTGAAAGAGTTCAAAGAACATCTACATTTCATCGAAGTATAGGAGAAATCGTTTCAAAGAGTTTTTACATTGTGTTGGTGGTTGTAATCTCCAAAATTTGGCTTCGAAACTATTTAAGCCCCGCTTTTGGCGAATGATGAAACAGTTTTCCATAGGATTCGATGAATTGTAAATAAGGAAAAATTATACGATGCCCCAAGGGCATAGCCACGTGGTGCCCCAGGGCTTTCTGCACCACACATTTTAGTGGGGGCCACTGAAATGTGTGGTGCAGAAAGCCCCGGGGGCATGGAATAATCTCTCTCGTAAATAAGGGTCATCATTTAGCCCGAAGGCCCGCGGCCCGCCCGAAGCCCGCCCGGCCCATTTGGCTTTTACCTGGCCCGTAGTTTGTTATGGGCGGGCTTGGGCCTATGAATTTTAACTCGGCCCGGCCTATGAGCCCGCCCGTGGCACCCGCCCAATAGCCTGCCACAGGCCCACCCATTAGCCCAAAATCCCACAAAATCCTTTCTTTTTTCCCTTGCCCAAGGAAATTTAAGCCCTCCCGGCTTTTGGCCTGCTTGCCAGTTAATCGAGCTAGCCCGTGGGCCGGGCTTGCGCTTCAATTTATGACAGGTAGCCCGGCCCGCAAAAAAGTAAAAGCCCGGTCAGCCGGCCCGTGGGCGGGCTTTGGTAGTGACTTGGCGGGCTAGGCCGGCCCGGCCCGATAATGACCCTTAAGTGTAAATGCTTTATAAACTCTTTGATATTCACTTAACCAATGAAGATATACCTACAACTAAGGATTTGATCACCGAATGAAATTTTGAACGTGTTTTGGTCATAGTCGCCTTGACGATTTATGTAGCAGTCCTTTCAACCCAATTTTTATAGACGAAACTTCTTTTTTTTTTTTTTTATGGTTGGATTGCACCATCTCTTAATAATTTAAAAACTATAATTATTGATATATAATGGGTCTTGATCCGATTTGAAATGGGGGACATATGAGTGTTTTACTAAAATTAATTGTTTTTGACCCACTGAGGGTAAAATGGTCACATCACTTGATATACGAATGATTTTTTTTTATCCACACTACTTGGGTTAGAAAGCAAATTGAACAACCTTGTCAACGGTTCAAACCACGCATGCATCGGATTTCAGGAGTGTCTGTGTTAAGCTCGCAAAGTTTGACTTGTTTTGGAATGGAGGATGCGCCTGGGGCGCATTTGAAGTGCGCCTGGGCGCATAGAATTGTGCCTCCGGAGCAATACAGCTTCAAAAGACGCCAAACTTTGAAGGGTTGCCCTGGACACTCCCGAAGTCCAATTTGCTCATGGTTTGAACTGTTGAAAAGCTTGTTCAATTTTCTTTCTAACCCAAGCAGTTTGGGTAAAAAAATCGTTTGTATATCAAGAGATGTGACCATTTTACCCTCAGTGGTACAAAAAAATAACTCATTTCAGTAAGAGGCCCGTACATCCCTCACTTTGAATCGGATCAAGACCCATTATGTATCAACAAATATAGTTTTTGAGGTACAAAGAGATGATGGAATCCAACCATAAAAAAATTCAAGTTTCGCTTATGAAAATTGGGTAGAAAGAAGACCACTACAAAAATCGTCAAGGCCACCAAGACTAAAACATGTTCTTGGTTTCATTCGATGATCAAATACCTAGTCCGTATGTATTTCTTCATTGCTTAAGTGTTTCAAAGAGTTCATAGAGCGTCTACAATGTAGGAAGCGTAGGAGAAATCGTTTCAAAGAGTTTTAACGCTGTGTTGGTAGTCATAACTTCTAAAATTTGGCTTCGAAATTATTAAGCCCCGCTTTCGGGGAATGATGCAACAGTTTTTCCTACGGTTCGATGAAGTGTAAATTATTTAAAAAATCTTTGAAATTCACTTAACCAACGAAGTAATACGAATGAACTAAGGATTTGATCACCGAATGATAATTAGAACATGTTTTAGCCCTAGTCGCCTTGACGATTTTCGTAGTTGTTCATTTCTACCCAATTTTCATTAACAAAAATTAAATATTTTTATGGTTGGATTGCACCACCTCTTATTCCTTTAAAAACTCAAATTATTTATATACAGTGGGCTCGATTCGATTTAAAATGAGGGACATATGAGCGTTTTTCGAAATGGATTATTTTTTTGAACCATTGAGGGTAAAATAGTCACATTTCTTGATATACAAATGATTTTTTAATCCAAACTATCCTGGTTAGAAAGAAAATTGAACAAGCTTTTAAATGGTTCAAACTATGTGCAAATCGGAGTTTTGGAGCGTCCAGGGCAACCCTTCAAAATTTGACCTCTTTTGAAGCTTTATTGCTCCTGAGGCGCAATTCAAAGCGTCCCGGGCGCACTTCATTGCGCCCCAGGCGCATCCCCCACAATCCAAAACAAGTCGAACTTTGCAAGCTTGATACAGGAACTCCCGAAATCCGATTTGTGCATGGTTTGAATCGTTGAAAATCTTGTTCAATTTACTTTCTAACCCAATTATTTTCGATAAAAAATCAATTGTACAACAAGAGATGTGACCATTTTACCCTCAGTGGATCAAAAAAGTAATTTATTTCGGTAAAACGCTCGTATGTCCCTCATTTTAAAACGGAAAAAGACCCATTATATATCAATAGATAGAGTTTTTGAAGTATAATAACAGATGATGGAGTACAATCATTAAAAAAAATTCATGTTTCATTTACGAAAATTGGGTAGAAAGAAGACCACTATCAAATCTTCATGGCTACCAAGGATAAAACACGTTCTATGTTTCATTTGGTAAACAAACCCCTTGTTCATATGTATATCTTCATTGCTTAACTGTTTGAAAGAGTTCAAAGAGCATCTACATTTCATCGAAGTGTAGGAGAAACCGTTTCAAAGAGTTTTTACATTGTGTTGGTGGTTGTAACCTCCAAAATTTGGCTTCGAAACTAATTAAGCCCCACTTTCGGTGAATGATGAAACAAGTTTCCCTAGGATTCGATGAAGTGTAAATAAGGGTCATCATTTAGCCCGAAGGCCCGCGGCCCGCCCAAAGCCCGCCCGGCCCATCGGGCTTTTACCCGGCCCGTAGTTTGTAATGGGCGGGCTCGGGCCTATGAATTTTTACTCGGCCCGCCCGTGGCACCCACCCAATAGCCTGCCACAGGCCCACCCATTAGCCACAAAATCCCACAAAATCCTTTCTTTTTTCCCTTGCCCAAGGAAATTTAAGCCAGCCCGCCCAGCTTTTGGCCCGCTAGCCAGTTAATTGAGCGGGCCCATGGGTCGGGCTTGCGCTTCAATTTATGACAGGTAGCCCGGCCCGTAAAAAAGTAAAAGTCCCACAGGCTTGGGTAGTGACTTGGCGAGCTAGGCCAGCCCGGCCCGGCCCGATGATGACCCTTACTTTTGACTGTTTTACAATGAATTTCTGGCCCCAACAACGTAACTTACTGGAACTTGGAACCCCGAGCGACCTTTTTGGATTTCAGTCGATCGCCATTTTCCCTGAATCCCACCAACTTCTTTTGCTTTCTGTTTATACGCAAGAAACAACTTAAAGAGATGGAAAAGCTTATTTTCGAGAAGCTCCATTTGATGCTTTTTTGCTTATAATACTCAAGTACAGAGAGACCTCCATGAGAAAGTCTTTGGAGAAACATATGAAAGATATGATATCCAAAAGTCGAAAAAGAAAAGATTTCCAGCAAGGGCAAGCAACTACTGCGAAAGTACGTTTTCGGGGAGCAAGTGCAGACAATTCCAAAGCTTCTTCAAGGGGAAGAAGAGGGATTGCAGCCATCCTATAAGGAGTAAGTAGTGAATTTGGTCCAAGGTAGGTGAAAGGTTGGAAGGAAATTATAAAGGGTGGGTGTTGAATGACTTCTTTAGCAGGGTTTTCATTACAATAGCCTTTGAACCCAAAAAAAAAAAGGCCAAGTCTCCTTCGATACATAGTGAAAACTTGGTTGTTCGTTGGACGTCCTCAATTACTCGGTTGGAGAACCACATAAAAGACTCTGTATCTTGCATTCTTTGTTTCTCTTCTTGATTGTTTTCACTCATTTTGTGTTTAGGGCATGGTCGATCTCTCAACACATGATTCAATCATGAAAAAAAAGATCTAAGATGAGATATATCATCTGCATCTTTGACGGGCTAGTAGCAATCTAGTTCATTACATGTTCTCAAGGCAGAGATTTTGCATTCTCGCTATCGTAAAATGCAAAAAAAGAGTAACTTCAAACTTTTGATAACTTCCCTGATACAGAAAACAGAAATTTGTATCTCAGACTTTTACAAGAACAAACCGCAGCTCATGCAATTATCAGACAACATTGGAAGAACAATGAAAGCCATATGAAATGAATTAAGGAAGAAACAATTATGCTTAGTTAGGCAGGAGAGGGTAGAGAAAGAGCTGACTTCGAGCATTCTTCTGCCTTCAATGCTTAGTTAAACTGCTTATCCTCAAGTTGGAACTCGACGAGACTAAAAGTAAAAAATTACGATGAAAAACAAGAAAAAAATACCTATCAATTGAATTTCTTTTATCTACAGTACCATCTTACATATATTTTTTCAACTTTGATCCATATTTTATTTTTATTTTTTCAATTTCTCTTGTCGAACGAACAATTTATCCCAACAATTACACTGAAAAGTCAGCCTTGTTCCTCTAAAAGCTTTAGGGACTTTTTGGACTTTTTGAGTTTTGTTTTTATTCAAATTTTTTTCACATTGGTTAATTTTGCGTCAATCTTTTGTGGAGTATTTTTTCGCATTGTTTCTAAAAATATTAGGGTAAAAGTAATTTTTTTAACTTTTTGGATTTCACTTGCCGGGACCAATCAATAATTCACAAAAGTTTAGTGTGAAACTAATAAATGTGAAATTTTTTTGAATAAAAACAAAACTCAAAAAGTCCAAAAAGCCTCTAAAGCTCTTAGAGGAACAAAGCTGGCCATAAAGAATTACTCTTGGTCACGAAGAATTACTCTTGGTCACGAAGAATTGATCTTGGCTGCAAAAAATTACTCTTGGCCACAAAAAATTACTCTTGGGCTCTTGGCCACGAATAATAACTCCTGATCGCAAAGAATTACTCTTAGCCACAAAAATTACTCTTGGCCGCAAAGAATTAGAATTGCGCCAAGACTAATTTTGGCGAGAGTAATTTTTTGCAGCCAAGAGTAATTCTTTTCGGCGAAGATTAATTCTTTGCGGCCAAAAGTAATTCTTTGCGAGAGCAATTATAGTGTGATTAACCCCTAATGTTTTGGAAGAATTAGATAAAATCATCAAACTCTCATCTCTAGGCTCTGTTTGGAACCATGGAAAGGAAAAAGAAGGAAAATTAAAAAAAATTCCCGTCCATTGTTTGGTTGGAATGTTGGTTGGAAGAGAAAGAGTGAAAAAAAAATAAGAATGTCAATGAATAGTAAATATTTCCTCCTATTTTCCTTCTCTTTTATTTGTATTTTTTCTTTTCCTTTCCTTTTCATGGGTTCCAAACAGATAATGTTCTTCTCTGCCGTTTCCGTCCTTTCACACCTGCTGGTGCTGCTTCAATCAGTGTGTTTTACTTACCAAAATACAATGTGCATCTAAGTTCTCAGTTGAACTTTTATTTTGCTGGAGATATTGCTATTGCTAGTATAATATGGACATTTTTCTTTTGTTAGTTTTTCTCATGGAATGTGACGCTTATCTTGGGCAGCTCTTGTGCATACCGATACTCTAGACTATCAATGAAGGAAGTATGGTAATGTGCACATAAATTGATTTGGGTCTCTAGGCTTGTCTTCTCTGATGGCATTTGGCTTTGATTTGGGGGCATGGTTTTACAACAAAACGTCCTTGTAGCTCCTCGGTTCTTGGAGGTTTAGGGGGACCACTGTTTTAGTGGTATTCTGAAAGCAGCCACTTTGTGTATATATTGCCAAAGGTTAGGTCTGTCTCCAATCATCCCCGCCCATACCCCCAATGATTGAGGACTAGATGGGTTATGTTATGTTGTTGTTGTTGTATAAGCAGCTGCCTTCATTATCATAATTGCCATTTAATGCTATTGCAGGTATAAAAAAAGCCGTGCGGTGGTTCGAGAAGACTTTGGCTCACATTCCGTCACCTTCAAGTGAAATGTGGGAAACCAACCGTGGTAATTAATCTGGCCCATTCATTGAGAAAATTAAAGTACGTTTAATTGGCTTCCAATACCTATCGGAATCTATATTCCATTGTGGTTCCCTTAAATTTATGCTTACTCTTTGAAACTAATTCGGTATTGGATTGGTAGCAATACCAGCCTGCATTTTCTGCTTGACTTTTATTATGTGATGTTGGTAGACCTGGGTAACAGGTCGTGTCGGGTCGTGTTAATCGGGTTCATGTCACAAACCACCCAACCCGAACCCGACCCATTTAGAATTCGTGTTTCTTGAGTCATGTCATTTTCGTGTTTCGTGTCAGAAATGCTCAATCCTAACCTGTTAACTTCGTATCCGGTTCGTGTCGTGTTATCGTGTCCATTGCCCAACTCTATATAGAATTACAGATATACCATATATTATATATATATATATGTTCGTGTTAATGGGTGACACAGATTAGTGACCGTGTTGGTCGTGTCAATTTCGTGTCTCGCGTGTTCAACCCGAACGCGACCCATTTAGAATTCGTGTTCTCGAGTCGTGTCATTTTCGTGTTTCGTGTCAAAAATGTTCAACTCTAACCCGCTAACTTCGTGTCCGGTTCGTGTCGTGTTATCGTATTTCGTGTCCGTTGCTCAACTCTAGATGTTGGTCCATGAGGGAGCTCTTTCAGATGACACAATTCACCCGACTTGTTTTTGTACGTATTAGCATCTTATAATCAAAAGTTTAGCTGGCTATAGATTACATTCTGGTTAGGTTTTGGCAACTCCGTTCCTATTTAGCATTTATCTAGCCATGCCTTTTTTAGACCAATTTATGTTCGAATATGTGTGATTGTTGTGCACATTGTCGTTTTGGTTTCACATCAGAAAAGGTAGTGAGAGTGGAGGGAGTTATCTGAATGCCTGCAAACTCTATTGTGATGATGGTTACATTGGTGAGATCGAGAGACAAAATTGCATCAGCAAAGAACTTTCTAGTTTGCTGAGAAAAAATGAAAAAAGTACTTGCGAAATTGTTTTGAAAATTTGGAGTTCGTGGGAGTCTGAAAATGTTGAGGATGCTGAGAACACCATGTTCAGATCATTCCTTGACATAGTTGTCAAAGGCTCGCCTTTGCCTAGGCCCAAGGCAAGGCGCACCCCTAGTGCCTTGCTGACTACCAGGCGAGACGACTTGAAAAAGGCGAGTAAAAAGCATGCCGCTTTCAAACCGGTAAAAAAAGCATGCTTTTTTCAGAAGAGCAAAAAAAGTAAGCTTTTTTCAAAAAAGCGCACATAACACAGTTATTTTCAGAATTTTTTTTTTTCCGCATAGGTGCGCCTCTCTTCAAAAAGGCGTGCACCTAGCCTTGCCCCTTAGGGCGCCTTTCGCCCTTGACAACTATGCCTTGACTTCTCTTTGTAAAGTGTGATTTTTTTGGACATATTTGGAGATTAGGGATATTGAATAGCTTGAGTTTGAACTTAAGCTAGAGCAAATTGATCATACTCATCCGGTTCTTCATTCTTCTTTATTTTGACAAAGTAGATGGCCTCTTTGCAACATTCATGCTTTTGATGTCTTCTTCCAAGTTCGCTTACATAGTACTATTGTATTTCAGGAGGTACCATGAGGCGATTACATACTATGAGAAAGTGCTTGCACTATCAACCAGAAGTTTGAGCACCTATGCAGGTCTTGCCTACCCTTACCATTTGCAGGTACATATTATTTGCACAGATTTTAATTATTTTCCGCATCTGGTGTTAATATGACACTGAAGAGGAAGTTCCACAGAATTATATCCTTGTGATCTTCTGCAATTGACTTGATCACTTGCATCAAGGAAACTAGTGTTTTTCGACAGGAAAGTACCCTTTTCTTTCTATGGGAACCTTAGTAGCACGAAGCGGGAGCGGGTGCGGGGGAGCGGAGGCACCTAGAAGCTCCTAAGGTTGGAAGCGCCTAAGAAGTGTATATTGATTTCATATAACTACATATATAAAGTATCTTTAAATACTTAACCATTGAAGGAAAAGTGATTACTTATGAGAATTTTCACGATCTTATAGCGTACTCATAGGAAGTTAGATATTTTCAATTTGCAAAACTTCTTGAATGATAAGATTTTCATATTTTTATTCCCACAATGGCATAACTCCCATAAGAGTAAGAGAATAGTTGCCTTAACCGCCCAATAAGCTTCCATGTTAGTTGGGAGCGAGCTCCCATCTTGGGAGCACCGATTCGAGCTCTCGTCTTGGGAGCGCACCCATTTTAGAAGGATCCTGCTACTAAGATGGGAACTGAGAATCACTTGTTTCGTTGTTAACTAGAACAAAATGTTAGTTTTTGGCATGTTGTGAATCTGCATTTTATATTGCAGTGTTCTATGAGGGTAATACATGTGACTTGTTTGGTTAGTTTGTTTCCAGGATGATCTGCACCAGAGTGAAGTGATAAAAATCATATGGCCTGAAATAAATATGATGTTTCAATTACCAAATGAAAAAGATAGGTTATTCCTACAACTTTTGGTCCTGGACTAACGTGGTTTGCTGTCTCTTAATACATAGGATAATTCAGCTCTAAGTAACTTGTATGGTTGGCTAAACGAGCTTTTAAGGGTTTCATGTGAGAAAGTGACCAAACTATTATGGCTCGCCACCTCTATATTAAAGTCCCAGCTTTGTCTCCACTTGCCTTTTGTGATGAATTTGTCTTGTCGATGATTTCTGTGCTTCTACAGGATAATTTTACTGCAACAATTATATACTATCACAAGGTATGTTACTCCTAACTTGAGTGCTGGAATGAAAGACATCACATATTAAAGCATTCTCTCCATCCCATTTTGTGTGTCCTTTTTGAGAAAAAAATTATATGGTTTTCCCATCTTCCCCTCCTCTCTTGACCCTTCAATTGAAGCGACAAGTCCAACTTGAATTGAAGGGCTTTTTGGGAAGTTCAAGTTTGTAAAGTGCAATAAGTTTTCTCAGCAGTCAGCATTAGCAAACACATTAGCATTTTGCAAGAATATTTTTTCCCATAGTTTCCAATCTCAAAAGACGTCCCAACATAAAAGCACCCTATTATCTGTTGACGCATTCTAAATGTCTTGTTATCCTTTCTATTTATCAGGCTTTATGGCTGAAACCAGATGATCAATTCTGCACAGAAATGTTGACATTAGCTCTGGTAGACGAATGCCGCCATGGTGTAGAGCCCAAACGGATTCCTGTCAAAACGATTTATTTATATATTGAGAACATGAAAATTACTGCCAATGTTGTATTTTATGTAGCCAATATATAAATTATACACGATGAACTAGGTATATTTTCTATTGTACCAGTAGAAGAAATATCTGGCATTTTACTCGTTTATTTATTTGCAACCTACTGGCATCACCATTGTTACAAATGATCCTCTTTCTCATTATATAGATTCTTTCCCCCAAAATTTCTGGGATCTTTGTATTGGGTTGGCTGGTGATGCACACAGCTCTTCTACAATATATTGTTGGAATTACAAGGCTGAACTTTATATAGTTGGAATTGTTCCATTGCCTTCTTAATGTAGCATTATAAATGGTATGACATGCAATTGCTAAATGTTCTATCATCAGTTGGAAATGAAAGAAACAGCAAATAAAGTTGCCCTCTTTTGATTTTGTTTTTCCCAGACTGGTACGATAGTTTTATTGATACAAAAAAAAAAGAAGCCAATACATAAAAAAAGATGGCTAAAACATGCATAAACTAAACATGGTACGGCAATGAGCCAGTTTCATGCTTTTTACTCAAAAAGGACAACCGACAAGTTAATCCAATCTTTGAACGCTATCTTCATCGCAATGGAAAAATGCAATACTGACAATGTACCCTTTGTTGTATTGCCATTGAGTTTCAGAACCTCGCAACTAATAGCAAAGCTCCACTACTGCTAGATAACTTAAAACATATATTATGGGTATAAGGGTAAAATCTCACGTAGGATGTGTAATTTCCCAAAGACTGCTATTCTAAAATAGTCCAAGGGAACACAACATACAAACACTGCGTAAGAATTGCATTTTTGCCATAACCATGACACCCTATCTGCAACATACAAATTTTCCATGTAGTTTTTGATGTCTCAATCCTCTTTTCCCCGGGCTATATCAAGAAGAATTTGATTCAGACGCTGGCCAAAAATCTTGGTAGAAAATGACTCAACGACATGTTGTCGAGCTTCAGAACCCATTCTCTCAGCCATTTGGGGGTCCCTTGTGAACTTTTCCATCGCTGAAGATAACTCTTGAGGGCTAGGATCATGAAGGAACCCCGTCACACCATTCTTAATCGTCTCCACAGGACCCCCACTGTTGCATGCAATTACAGGTTTATAGGCTGCCATTGCCTCCAATGGAACAATTCCGAAATGTTCATCCTCCAATCGTTAAGCATTATTCGGCGACTTTGTTTAAGGATTACAATTTTGATAAGTAGGAGATTCTTGTCAGTCATAAGAATGGATTTGAGGATGATATTGGATTTTCACACCTTGGTGTATAAAGAACACAGAGGCATTGCGAAAGCAACATATTTCTTTCAGCTGTTGAGCAAGAGGTCATGAACTTAACCTTGTGAGACACCCCTTTCCTGTCTGCTAAGCTTTTCAATTCCTCCAAATATTCGACATTCTCTCTTAGACGTTTATCAAAGCCACCTGAAGAAAATACATAAGGTGGTCAAATTACTGAAAACATGTACCAAATTCTACATCCGAATGGGTAAAAGCATATCTTGCATGTGCAGCAAAAAGTGTTCTCCCATTGCTCTGAAACATAAGCTGAATTATTTATGAAGGGTGTGATTAAGCACAATCTAGCATTGGTTCCTTGTGTATATAGGTGGGGGCAAATGCTTTCTCAGAATGCCAAATCTGGTGTGATTAAGCACAATCTAGCATCGGTTCCTAGTGCAAATAGGAGGAGGGGGCAAATGCTTTTCCAGATTGCCAAATCCACCAACTTCAAAAAATTTGCAGAAAGAGTCAAAATTATACATTGCAGCTGGCAATTCCTCCCAAATTAGAAAAGTTTAAAAAGGAGGCACAAGCAGCCCTTTTATGCTGCATCAAACAATAATGTCAAAGGAAGAAGAATAATCACCATTCGCACTGACAATGCAAGATACAAATTGAACCTAGATAATAGTGCACATACTCATGATTGCTCATCAAACTGCTATTTATGTTGCATGGACTCTTCTAAATCCGTCAAGTGTGCACATGGACTCTACGTGTCTAGTTGGCCGTAGTACCATCAAGCTGTCTAGTACTCCAAGTTTACCACATAATTGCACTTGTAAAAAACACCACCGTCGACGCTTTTGCTTCTTCCTTGTTTTATCATAAGTTCCAAACTTCCCACATTGATGCTTCTGTTACATGAAATATCTTTTATCTCAGGAAAAAAAAACAAAAAACAAAAAAAGATGAAAAATGAATTTTCATCTGTACTCTAGAGTCCCTTGTACTTGTGTAATACATGATTCCAACGCTAACACTGTACGCCAATGCAAGAAATATGGCACACAACTGATGAAGGAAGATGCATTTTGTACAAGAGACAGACGGGGTAATGATATACAATTAAGAACTAGAAAGGATATATCTAAAACCAAGATGAATCAACAACTATACATCTATATTCAAGCTGGAAGTAGATAGACTTGCCTACGACTGTCAACATAGCATCAGCTACATTAAGACCTTGGACATCACCTCCAAGGGTTTGCAGCAAGGAAAAAGCACATATTGGTAATTCAACATTCTTTTTCCTTTCAAAGCGGTTGACAGAGAGAAAATTACACCTGCAACAGATTAACCACATAAACTCTCAACATTAGTGCGGGTAAGGGAAAGGAACAAAAACTGCTAAGCATATGTTTAAACACAAAAATTCTAAACCATGCCCAAAACTAGAAAGATACCAAGAAAAAGGATGTTTGTTACTTAAAAGCATGGGGTTTATCAAACTGCTCTACATTCACCACAGGGTAAAGCACGGATGGTTTGATTCCTTTTGCATGAAGATGCTTAAATGTACCCGCAAAAGTAGATGCAGTAAATCTGCTGTTAACCATAATCAAATCCGCCATACCTGCAAATCCATAGGTCAATTCTTTAAGCTTGTGAAAAGCGCATTACATCAATTCAACGAAGGCATAGAAGTGGTATGGAGGATCATTGGATCACTTGTTCTTACATCGTCATTTGGCATCATGCCATCACCTATTCAGATAATAGGATATCTGTTGGGTGGCATCACCTTCTTTCGCAAAATTGCTTTTGATTGATACTATCAATATTTTTGGGCAGCAAAAAAGAGAAATGATTATAGTTCTGTATCTTATTTTCACTTTGTTGGCGTATTTGGTTTGGAAGCGGCTGCTAGAGGACAAAAGTTCGACAACATCGCTCATAATTAGCGTAAAGTGTGCCGTTTGTCATCTTTGGGCCTCATGTTCTCTTCCGTTTAGGGAGTCCACCGTTTCTTTCTTTTTCCCTCAGAAATTTGAGAGCCATGTGTGATTTGTAGTTTGTCTTTGATTAACCTTCTCCTTTGCACTTTATTTAAGTGGGACATGTGTCCTCCTTTCTTGTATTTGGCTCATTTTTAGAGTAGAATTTTCTGTGGTGTTGGAAAAGAAAAGATATGGAAGACAATTTACAGGACAATCACAAAGCCAGGATCCAAAGAGGTACCAATCGTTACTTCTTCTATAAAGTCCATGGGTTTCCGATATATCTGCCGAAGAATGGTTGTGTGTTGAGCCAGCAACAAATCCAGAAAGTGGCAATAGAATACAACCTGGACAGGAAGCAGACAACGTGAGCTATCCATAAACCGCTAATGGTGAATTTTTTTCTTAAATAAAGAATAGAATCACCTTAGTTGATTTCTTTAGTTTCATCAAAGGAATGACTTCAGAGACTTGATCGACAAGCACAACATCGAATGATGGCCACATGAACAACACACAGACAACGACAAAAATGCACCTGAGATAGGCACATACAGCATGTAGATGGTAGAAAATATGACGGGGTAGGAAAGCACCATATGCAGTTACTCGAAAGGTTCCTGCACATTGTGTTTACGTTAATGTCACGTATCATTGATAGATGACAAGGAAGAATAGATGCAGAGTACCAAAACAAAATTGTTTGAAGGGGGGGGAAAACATCCATTAGCTATCACATGCAGATATTCATAGAAGGTACAAAGTTCTTTTTCAAGGCTTACACAAATGGAGGTGATTTACACATGGCTTACTAATGAAACGGAATTGAGAAGAGTGAAGAGCTGGTTTAATTTCTAAGTCGCCACTTCTCCTTTTGTTTCATAAGGATGGCAAACATAGAAATTAGTATTCAACCAGCCCATCATCTTGAAAAATTACCAATCATCAATACTGTACCAAAACTCATTTTTATTTTGCCATGTCTTCATGTGAAAATGCTTTTAACTAACCATTTCTGCAGTGAAACAACATGGTTATACAAAATTTCTTCAGATTGTGTTACAGCCTATGTTACCTGGAATTACTATTGTTCTAGTGCACATAAAATCTAAGGCACTTCCAAACATGTAAGTGTGATAAACATTATACATCAAGAAAAACATCTTGAAAAGATACGACAAGTTTTTTAATCTGAAAAATGCACGCAAGTTCAACCAAAAAATACTAATTGATAGAGCAACCCTTTTGAACAACATATTAAATAAAAACAATACGAATTCCTCACCTGCAAGAGTCTCCTCAAAACATCGAGTTCTGTCGTGGTGAGCTGTAAAAATATGAACCTTGTGACCATGGGATGCAAGTTCCGTGGCAGCATCAACAATTAATCTTTCAGCTCCCCCTATACAAAACACCAGCCATGGTTTAGTTAGGGGTTTTAGCAAATTTGCATATAGTCCTACGTATCTTAGAGTGCAGTAGCCTTTTTCGTTTAATCTTGTATCGCTTGCAAGGTACTAATATTTTCTGCATGAATCCATTTTCTTTTCTTTTCTTTTCCTGCTTGAAAGGTAAGAGTCGTAAGACTCAATAAATCCCCATCTCTATTTGTAATTTGTTTTGCAGAAAAATTTGTTCTTAATTATGAGGGTACACTCTTATCATCAGCCCAAATAACTCCATTTGCACCTAGACTGAAGCCATCACCTTTCACCTCCATCGTCAATTTTTGGCCAAAATCATACAAGTCAAAAGATTGAAAAGTAAAATGTCAATTATACCCGAAGTCCTAAGCTCATAGCCGCACATTAACTAATTAAGGTTTAAAAACTCAGTGTTAACCATTATCAAGAAACCTCATGAAATTGAATAAGCAATAATCACCCGAAAAACGTCTCATCCAAAGATCAACCGATGTATAAAATTACACTCCGAACTTCCAAAGATCTTCCCCATCAACACTTATTCAAATCCAACTCAACAATTTCTTCACAAATGCAGCTTCCAAAAGGTGGGTTGATTTCTAAACTAAAAACAGACTTTTTTAAACAAAAAATTTAGTCTTCTTAAGACCAATTTGTCAATGAAACTCTTCATAAGCAAATGTAATGATTAATTCCAGAGCACTTGAATTTCATGTATTCCTCTTAAAAAACCATCTTCTCGGAAAGTCGTAAGAATTATAGATTCATCATCTTGAGTCTGGATACATTCAAACAGAAACAACAATAGAATGACAGAAAAGTACAATCAAGAAACCTCAAGAAAATGAATGGAAAAAAAAAATCTCATCGAAAAAACAACCCATATGTATGTAATTAACCAAACCTCTGGAAATGTTCCGCATCAACCCCGATTCAAATCCAAGCAAACAAATTCTTCACAGATGCAGCATCCAAAAGGGTTGATCTCTAAACTAAAATTACACTTTTAAACAGATAATTTGTCATCTTAACACCATTTCGACAATGAATCTCTTCAAAAGTGAATGAAATAACTAATTCTCAGAACACTTGAATTTTATTCATTCCTTCAAAGAAGAGAAAAACCATCTTCACGGAATATTGTTCTAAGAATTATAGATTCATCCTCTTGAGTCTTGATACAATATGACCGAAACAAAAATAGAATGATATGTTGGGATTTCGCGGAAGTTTGGTGATACCCACAACACACTCATATTGAGATCCAATACTTAATAAGTATTATCACAAAGAAAAACAATAGTGACACGAGATATTTACGTGATTCGATCCAAAACCGGCCTACACGGGAGATAGATACTCCACTATATGAACAATACAGAGCTTTACAACACCAATACCGGAGCCCTGAAGTTATACACACTTCCCCGCTCACCCGGTGTCCATGAGCCCCAAATCTCATGGGTTACCCGCTCATTAGTATTATTTCTTTACCCTCACAGTGTATCCCCACAGTACCAAAGATTCTGCCCCATCTCTCTAAATCTCCATCTCTTTTTTTTTTTATTTTTTATAAATGGCCTGCCACATCAGCTGACGTGGCTGGGTGTGACACTAAAGTGCTGTGCCTGTAGCACTTCTGTTCTTTCTCCCCTACGATCAATCAATCAGTTTATGGCAGTGGCCAATTTTAAAAAAAAAGAGAACTGGTAGTTAAGTCGTGTTCCCAGGATGCGAGACATCGGCGCGTGGATAACAATCTTGGGTTTGATCTCTGTGTCCAAATGTATTTTCGTAAAAATAATTTCACACATATCATCTCCGATTATGAACTAATCAGCATTCAATTAATATGATGTTCAATATGGTTTGTCTTCTTGACATGCTCTACAACTTGTACAGTTTCGATCTTGAAAAAAAACCAAAATGAATTCACAATTTACAAATTACTCGTTGGAGAGACACCATATTGATATTGAGTTTAATCAGGTGAGGCCAATTCTATTTTACAAAATTAAATTCCCTCAAATCATCTGCGATTATCAACTAATCAATATTAGATTAACATAGTCTTTATCATGACATATCTTATTGACAAGATCTACAGTTTGAACAGTTCCGATTACATAAATAAACAAGATTGAGTTTGCAATTTACCAATTACGAAGTTTCAATTGCACCTGCGAAGTCTAAACGAACCCGGGCGACGTCGTTTTCAAATACCTAGCATTTTCTTGAAAACGCATCTCTCTTTCTGGGACACTCCTCCATCGTCTTCCCGGTCTCCATCACTCCATGTACCAAAACCCTAGCGCACGTGCTCTCTCTCTCTCTCCAGGTTTTATTTCTCCCCAATTCTCCCTCTGTGTAGTCCTCATCTTCCAAGCTGTTGGTCCTTTCACAGAACGTCCGTACGAAATATCTTGGGTTCGGTACTCGAAGGAGTTGGATACCTTAACAATCGGCAGTCGAAGGACTTATCTGCGGCAACAATCGAACAAATTTTTTAGGTAAATCCGTTTTTACCTTCATCTAGTGTTTGCCCGACATTGTTGGGTTCCTTGGACGTCGGTTTACTTTACTGCGTTTTGATGTGATTTCGATTTTGAAAATCTGTTATTCGTTGGGAATCGATTTGCTTAATTGGTTTTTGGTTGAGGGATGGGTTTGTATGAGGTATTGAATCTGTTATGCCGCGTTGCTTGGGGCCCTGTGAAGTTTCTAGTCAAATCTTGATATCCCTCCAATGATCTGATTCATTTGATTCACCATTGGAGTTATATGCAACCACCAAACCTCCTCTTCCCTAAAATAGAATAATAATAATCTCAGTACTGCTTTTGGGTCCCAAAAGAACAGAAAAAATGTCTCAGAATCAGCTGCTGGAAGATGGCAATTCAGAAGAGGAGGAAAGAGGAGTTTCTTTAAGAATGTGAGACCTTTTACTTTTCTCGTCCTTCTTTGGAAATACTACCCACTGATAAGCTGTAAAAGGAAAATCAAATGAGAACTGAACTTGGCTATTAGGCATTGCTTGTTTTGTGGGAATCTTTGATAGGACTAATTCTAATTTTGTGAAACTTTTCTATGCCGCAATCGTTGGAGTCCATCTCTGGGAAATCCATCGACTGCTGCAAAGTTACAATTGGAAAACCAAATGAGAACTGAACTGGGTGTTGCTTGTTTGGGGAAATTTTTGTTAGAATTCTTCTAATTTTGTAAGCTTTTTCTATGCGATTTGTTTGGATTAATTGCAATTGTTTGAAGTTATCTCTACGTTTTCTGGTCTATTATCGATTTGTTTCGAGTTCTATTTCATTCTCTCTGGCTTTATTGGTTGATCTCTTGTCTTCCTAGTAGCTTCTTGGGGCCCGAGTGGCATTTTTTGTCGTGCTCTCTTGCCTTTTAATCTTTGTATTCATAACAATTGATTAATAAAATCTTTTTGCTTGAGGCCCCATGGACTGGATGTGGTATTGAATCCTGAGAGTGGATGTCTGATATAAGTTCTTGTTTCAAAACTATGGTTGTCTATGGTAAACTACTTGTTTCAAAACAAGAAAATTTTGTTGTCTATGGTTTTCTTCTATGCATTTCTTAAGAGGATCATTTTTTATTGGAGTGTGCTGATATATATATATATATATATATATATATATATATATATATATATATATAGAGAGAGAGAGAGAGAGAGAGAGAGAGAGAGAGAGAGAGAGAGAGAGAGAGAGAGAGAGAGAGAGAGAGAGAGAGAGATGTGAATAGGTTTCTTTTACGGCACTCCAGTGTTTGTTGGGAAGAATTAATTCTTGGGCATTCATAGCTTCTCTAACATAGCTAGCGGGAAGATTGTCTTAGGCAACTTCTTGTAAGTAAAACAGTGGGTTTCTCTTCTGAATGGTTAAAAATATTTGTAAGGTACCATGCAAGTAGGTCGTCAAAGTAGTTAAGAAAAGGTATGACCACCTTTCCTATGTATGCTAAGCTCAAGAAGGATAATGAGTCTGAATACTTTGGCAGTTTGAAATTCTCTCCTCTAGCAATTGAGACACATACCAATCTTTCCTACAGCAACTCTGGCGCTACAGATTCCAGCTGGCGCAGCTGTAAGTGCAATCTGTTTTCACCATTTTCAGCTTCTGTTTCAGCTCCTCTCTCTCTCTCTCTCTCTCTCTCTCTCTCTCTCTCTATTTGTTCCTCTGTTTATTGACTTGTTTCATTGGTATGAAAAATCACTACTTTGTTTTTCCTATGAAATGAGCTTTTGTTACCTTGCTCATAGTGCTAATATATGTTATGCTTGTTAAATCAAATGAAGCATGCTAATTTTTTTTTAAAAGTGTAAAAAAAAATTGCCTTACCCCCACTGTACACATACCCTACTTTTTTTGGTTGTTGACGTTTCCCGTACCCGTACTGAACCTGTATCCTGTTCCTGTGCTTCATAGATGATGTTTACAAGTTTGCACAAAAGCTCTACATACTATGCTGGCATATCAACCTTGTTGAGTTTAGGCCTAAAGGCATCAATCACAATGTTCCTTCTCTTTTTCTTTTTTTTTTAATTACTATCTCAGTATGTTTAGCCTAATCACAAGACCAGCTTTTCAGTTTTTGTTGGCTTTGTTTCTTTTTGGATTTGGACGTGACATGGCTGTTAACGGTTTAGGTGAGTTGATGTGGAGGGAAAAAAATTCACAAAACAAAATCATCTGGCCTTGTATATATATGAACGCTTTTCAGTTTTTGTTGGCTTTGTTTCTTTTTGGACTTGGACTTGACATGGTTGTTAACGGTTCAGGTGAGTTGATGTGGAGGGAAAAAAATTCACAAAACAAAATCATCTGGCCTTGTATATATATGAACAGAAGATGACCATAAGATCTCAACGGAACCATGTGTTTTGTGATTTGGGTCATTCAGTTCAGTCCATTTAATTCGGTCCCGATGAGGAGGGCTAAAGGAGACTTGATATGTAAAGGATGCATATAATCATAAAAAATCATTGCTTGGCTTCTACAGAAAATGTGATATATAGGTGTACAAAGCATAGGAGATCCCTCGATCAGAATATCTTTCTTTTGATTATCGATGTCTTTAACAATCCTTTTCTGTGGGTTTTGTTTATGCCTAAATCATGCTGACAACTTTTCAGTGGTTGCAATAAACAACTTTTTTTCCCCACAAATCTCTCTTTTCATGTCTCTGTTCTTTGTATTGCGTGTGGAAAAGAGGTGCGATTCCGTGATAAGGGGTGTGGTGGACAGGGAAATGCTCTTGCCGATTGATTTTCTATGCTATAATTGTGCTTTGCTTAGATGAAGGCTCCAAGTGTATTATAGTACATCAATGCAGTACAAGTCTGAGGAACAGGTAAAAATGAGTACTAATTAACAGGACAGATGGTCATGTTATGCAGTACGTAATGTAAATGGATTGCACCGGCTGGCTTTGGTAATTTCATTTCATTAAAACACTTGAATCTTACAAAAGCTTGTGCAAAATTCTTTTGGAAAACTAACCTAAACCTGCTGGTTCATCTGATTAGTTTTGAGGGGTCTATTCAGTCTACTAGTTTGTTCTTACACCCTTGGGTAGGTAGTTTACACGAAATTGATCACATCGAATGGTTGTTATTTAATGGGGACATTTTGTCAAGCAGGTGGGATTGTTTTAAATGGCTCAAAGATCTAGGTAAAAGTGAATGATTGTATTAGAGATAAGCACAAAAGTTGAACACATTACTTATAGAGTATTTGTGCTCAAGGTCTTGTTGCTTAGGCCGGTTTCAAAGTGTATTTACCTTGACATTTGTGTCATGTGGCTTCAGATCGATCTTTTGTAGTTTATTTGGATTGCAGCCTTCTATCCAAGCACTCAGTGTTTGCATCTCTTTTTATTCTGTGTCTAATGATACACTACTTTGCTGTTAGTTTAGTGAACAATTGGAAAACAATAATGTTGATGTATGTAAATTCATCCTTTTGATTTATGTGATTACAGGTCCTTGCTTTGCATGGAGAGCTCTGATGATGAAAAAGATAGTATCTTTGAGAATTATCTACCCAAACAAATGGGTCGTACTCTGGCATCTAATGGCACAAAATTTGTGGACGAAGTTCTCAATGGTCAGAACGAACATTGTTTGGAGAATTTCCGCATGGATAAGCATGTATTTTACAAGTTATGCGACATTTTACAAGCACGAGGCTTGTTACGTCACACAAATCGAATCAAGATTGAGGAACAATTAGCCATATTCATGTTCATAATTGGCCATAATCTACGAACTAGAGCAGTTCAAGAGCTATTCAGATACTCGGGGGAAACCATCAGTCGCCATTTCAACAATGTCCTTAATTCAATTATGGCTATCTCATTAGATTTCTTTCAGGGTGCGGAGACAGATATTCCACAAGAAGTCCAAGAAGATCCCAGATTTTATCCTTACTTCAAGGTAATCAACTTGTAATCCATGAACTAACTCAGTGGTTCAAACTAGAAATGAAAGTCAAATCAGTATCAATGATTTTGTATTAGGATTGTGTGGGGGCAGTTGACTGTATACATATCCCGGTGATGGTGGGTGTAGATGAGCAAGGACCTTTCCGTAACAAAAACGGTTCCCTTTCTCAAATTGTACTGGCAGCCTGCTCATTTGATATGAAGTTCCATTATGTCCTAGCTGGATGGGAAGGTGCTGCAGCAGATTTACAAGTTCTTAATTCAGCTCTCATAAGGCGTAACAAACTTCAGGTCCCTGAAGGTAATTCTATAAGGTTCGATGAAATTACGATATTCACATGTAAAGATTGGATAGTGGGCCAGTGGACTACTTGGGATCATGCCAATGTATCTTAGTTGCTTTTAAGGTATTTGTCGTGGAATGTATAAATTGTATTGTTAAGGAGGATGTTCTGTGTCGACTTCCATCTAAATTTTTATTGATATAAATGGTTCTGTCCTTTTAGGATAAAAAAAAATAAAAATGGTTCTGTCCTTTTAAGATAAAATTAAAAAAAAAATGGTTCCATCGTTTTCTTTTTCCTTTTCTCTCTTGTGCTTCTCTCCTATTGCTTTGGGAGGTTCTTTTGCTTTTCCCCTATTCTGGCTTTGGTACACTCTCTCTTCCTTTACCACGGGGGGTATTGATGATTATGTCATGAACTAGGTATTAATAATCTTGATTTATGCTTGAAAAAATGAGTACTTGCAACAAATTGGGATCTCATATCAATTGTTGTTATAAACCCCTGTTATCTTATGTGGATTAAAAAACTTTCTGGTGCACAGGTAAATTCTACTTGGTGGACACAAAGTATGCTAACATCCCAGGCTTCATTGCTCCGTATCATGGAGTTCCATACGGCCTTAGTGGTGGTGTACATCCACAGGATGCCAAAGATCTGTTTAACCATCGGCACTCATTGCTACGTAGTGTTGCTGATCGCACATTTGGGGCCTTGAAGGCACGTTTCCCAATTTTAATGACTGCACCTCCTTACCCTTTTCCAACACAGGTGAAGTTAGTCGTAGCAGCGTGTGCCATCCACAATTACATCCGTGGCGAGAAACGGGACGATTGGATCTTCAGAATGTATGAACAGGAAGCTGCTCTGCAATTGGAAGATCCAATGCCACCTTTAGAAATTGAGCAGCAGCCAGTGTTAAATGCAGACACCCAAGTTTTGGACATTCCACTTGACGAAGAACAACTAGAATATACCTTGCAGTTGCGAGATACTATTGCAGCACATATATGGAATGACTATATTCGTGATTTTTCTACTATGTAGGCAACATTGTTGAGGTAGTCGGATTAGGTTTGAAACCATTTACAGGGACAAATGTAAAAGAGATTGATTTCCTACCGTGCACTTTTACATGGTAGTCCTTATATCTACCCTAAGTTTATTTTGTTCTAATATAGATTTCGCTGGAGATCTACCCTAAGTTCTTGTTTTGTCGATTGACAATTAACATTTTGTGGTATGAAGCAATTGGAATATCACGCTCTCCTACAACACTGGGCTACCAGTACTGACTTTTTTTCCTTGCTGCTTATTACTTTTGTAATCTCCAATTGTTCTTTGTGTCAAAGCATTGAGTTTTCCATTTCTCTACAACCCTTGTTTGTTGGTTCAATGAAATTTAGGCATTGGTCTTGTGTAGTTTATCCATTCTGATTCATTCATAGCGTGATTGATGTTCATTCCTGATTCTTGTTCTTTATGCTTTGTATCTTGGCAGGGAGCCCTCTGCGGCAGCGGCAGCTATATATCATCTCCCTGAGGATCATGGAAGTGGCCTGAGACTAACGCTACAAATCTGTGGAAATAAAAGAGATCATTCCTTTCTCTGAGAGAGAGAGATTTATTTCGAAGGCACAACACACCAATATATCAGCGAATGCATCCTTACTGTGGGACAAACGCATGTGTAAAGTGTAAACACGTGTGTGTGTGTGTGCGTGTGCGTGTGCGTGTGTGTGTGTGTGTGTGTGTGTATATATATATATATATATATATATATATATATATTTCATAGTTCATTTTATGAATACAGAAGTCTGGATTGTCCGTTCTCCATCTCATTCTCCTCTTCTATCTAGCCTGGGGTATATGTTTTTGCTCCATCAAGTTCGTCAAGTTTTTGCTCCTTAAAGCCTAGGGTATATGTTTTTTTGGATACTTAGCAAATGCAAAAGTTCCAACAAGAAGGTGGTTAGCCTAGTAGTCAAGATCCGGGACATAGTGTTTGTTCCATCCTAAAATCTCTAGTTCGAAATCTCATGGGCGTTATTAACTCCTTTGGGGTGGTCAAGGCCTCTCAAGTGTTATCAACTCCTTTGGGGCCCGTCCTTATGGAGTATTTCTCTAACTTTAATTGGGTTCTCCATAAGTTGGAGATAGGATTGTACCCATGATTAGTCGAGATCTGCGTAAGATTTCGAGACTCATTCAGCAAAAAGAATAAACATTCAAGAGCAATCGAGAGTAGCATATTATTTCCTCAAATTAATCCAAGGGAAGAAGAAACATTTAGCACATTACTGGAGAAGCTGCGCTTGTATAGAACATTAGATCGTACTAGTGAAACAAGGAGGTATACCGTATATATGCTTAGGAGGATCCCAAGGCTTGAGGCCATCCTTAAAAAAAGTGAAAAAGCCCATCCGCAATGTATATTTGTGTGTTAAAATGTTTGTTAAAAGGTGTATTAGAATAAAAATGGGTCCCATAAGTGTGCGTTAAACATTAATAACATAGAAGTATGTTAGAACATCCACAATGAGTTTGGTAAATTTATGTGTTAAAATGTTTGTTAGGATAAAAATGGGTCCCACAAGTGTGTATTAGAAGTAGTGGATATTTATATTTTATGGTTGAAGTTTGAATTATAGAGGTGAGATCCACTTATTGTTTGCTAGGACTTTTGCCAAACTTGGCACATATGCTAACACACTCTAGCACATAAGCATTGTGGCACAAAAAATATACTATTTTTATTTGCTAAGTCTTAGCACACACTAGTTAACAAATCCATTACGGATGCTTAAGAAGAAAAGTTTTAAGAAGAAGTTGATACCGTTGTTAGGTATTGGGAAAGGGTTTGGATAGTATTAGGGGGTATTCCAGTTTCTTTCTAAACCTTCATTTTCAAAAAGAATGTAATTTAAAACTCAAATATAATGAAAATAGAAAATATTTTTTGCACCATTTAAAAAATTTTAATGAGATCTATAAAATAATATCTATATTGATAGAAAAATTATTTGAGTAAACACATAATTTTTGACATTGGAATTACCTTATTTTTAAAAAAGAAGGTTTAATAAAAACCTAGAACGGGGCCTAAATGCTTTTGATATATGACCAAAAAAAAAAAAAAAAAACCACCATGCAGCTAAACAAAAAAATAAAAAAAATTGATTTTCACAATCCTATTTTCTCCGTTGACACTCTTCCTATGTCGTTTTAGTTATATGAAATTACTAAACTACCCTTAACTCTTTAGTCACTCATATAAAGGGAAAATTGGTAATTTACGTGAAAAAAGAGAGAGTGTTAGTGAAGAAAAATGGAGTGCTGAAACATTTTTCGAAAATAACATTTGATAAATTTATTACCCAATACGTGGACTTGTTCTTAAGAATCTCAACACAGCTGAATAGAGAGAGAGAGAGAGAGAGAGATTTTAAAAAGTACAAAGTGATTGATTAAATTAAGCTAATCTTTTGGGTGGCGGTAAACACATCTCCACCGCCACTTACCAGGTCGTCATTTTCCAAACCAACAGTAGTTTTCCTCTCAATATTCCCCTCTGTTTTTCACCAATTCATTCACTCACTTCCTCCAAAAGGAATTGTTTTTATCGTCAAGATGCCAAGAATAATCGCTCCCGTTGCTTCGATTTTCGGCCCAACAACGACAGCACGTAACAACTATCGGAAAGGTAACCCATTTGTCCTTCATCATACACTCTTGTTTCATACTACCCATTTTTCAACAAACCCTAATCCCACTGATGTGATTGCAATTATGAACCGGCAGCAACTACACAAGTTGTTGCTGGAGAAATCTAAAACGGGTTTTCAAAAGCTCGACCATGCTCTTAGTTTATTCCATCAAATGGCCGAATTTCGACCACTTCCTTCTGTCGTCCATTTCACTCAGCTGTTAACTGCTCTTGCCAAGATGAAGGAATATTCCTCCGTCATTTCTCTATATAAAGAAATCCGCGAGTTGGGTATTCCAATTAATGAATATACGCTGAATGTTTTGATCAATTGTTTTTGCCGGTTGAATCGAGGGGATTTTGGGTTTGCTATCTTGGGTATCTTCTATAAGAGTGGTTACACTCCAGACGTGGCTACTTTCACCACTTTGATAAATGGGTATGTTTTAGAAGGTAAGACTTCTGAGGCTGTGAATTTGTTCATAAGGTTGATAAAATATGGAGACATCGAACCTAATGAAATCACCTATGCGACAATCATGAAGGGACTTTGTAAAGTAGGACACACTACAATGGCTATACGGTTGTTAAGGAATATGCAGCAATGCAACTATAGGCCTAGTGTTGTGATGTATAACACAATCATCGACAACCTTTGTAAGGACGGAAACCTAGATGATGCTTTGAGCCTCTTATCAGAGATGATAGGGTGGGATATTATGCCTAATGTGGTCACCTACTCCTCTTTGGTTGATGGGTTATGCAAATCAGGTCGAGCGAAGGATGCCGCAAGAATATTGAGTGACATGATGGAGCAAAATATTTCCCCTGATGTTGTAACCTTCAATATGTTGATAAATGCACTTTGCATGGAGGGAAGGACGGAAGAAGCCGAGGGCATACTCCAGATCATGATCCGAAGAGGTGAGGAACCCAATGTTATTAGTTATAGGACAATGATGGATGGATACTGTTTGCAAGGTCACATGAAGAAAGCAGAAGAAGTGTTCTACTCCCTAGTTGATAAGGGCCTTGAGCCTTGTATCCGGAGCTATAATATTTTAATCAATGGTTTTTGCAAAAAGATGAATATAGACGAGGCCATGGATCTCTTTAGAGAAATGCCTTCTAGAGGGTTAAAACCTACCACCGATACTTACAACACTTTGTTAAAGGGGCTGTTACATGTAGGGAGGTGTAATGCAGCAAATCATATATTTCATGAGATGATGTGTAGCGGTCAAAATCCTGACATCGCAACTTACTCAATTTTGTTAGATGGATTCTTTAAAAACAAAAAAATTGGCAAGGCAGTCAAGGTGTTTCGTTCAATGCAAGATCAAGGAATAGTTCCTAATATTGGTATTTATAGTATCATCATCAATGGCATGTGCAAAGCAGGGAAGATTGAAGATGCTCGAAAACTTTTTAGTACCTTCTTAGCTAAAGGTTTGAAACCAGATGTTAAGATGTACAATGTAATGATTAGTGGACTTTGTAAGGAAGACCTGCTAGATGACGCTGAGGAGTTACTCTTGCAAATGGAGGGAGATGGGTGCCCACCAAATGATGTTACTTACAATATTGTTGTTCGGGCATTCCTGAAGAGGGGAGACATACATAAGGTTAAGATCCTTCTGCAAGAAATAATCAACAGGAATTTCAAACCAGATGCAACTACTGTGTCCATAGTGGTGGATTTACTTACAGTTGATGGTGAGGATAGCAATTTTTTGAAAATGATTCTGAGTCTTGTGCCAAGGGAGGATAGTAAGGCTGTCTCCCAAACTTTATTAAGGGAATGATTTGTAGTAGTCAGATTATGGATGCTAGTGCAAGTGACATGGAAGGATTTATGACGTCCGATGTCAACTTTAGGAGCAAGTTTCAGCTTTACAATTGACTTCTTCCCATTGAGATTTGCCCTTTGTCCTTAATTTTGCTTGAGGTTAAACTATTATCTTGTTAGGTCAAATTCTTTTGGTGTTTGTTATTCATCTAGATGATAAACTGTTTTCCACTAGACGGTCTTTTCTGTTAGTAAATCTTATCTTAAGTTGTTAAATAATGATACAACCGTGTAAAAAAAATACATTCTCAAACATATGACTAATTCCATGAAAAGCTATTCTGATGAAAACACAAACGGCGTGAAATATATATTTATGAGTACAAATATGTATGAATAGTTGAATACTTCAGCATTTTAGTTTTTTTTTGTGTCTTTGTTGAATTTTAAAAATATTGTTATGTGAGGCTTATATTCTGAAAAGGGATAATACACTTTGAACGTTCTACTTTATCCAATGTCACATTGGTCTGTCATTTTCCATTACCAGGTGCCGGGTGGCCACTTATACTTGTAAGCCTGTTGTTACTTGAGATAACTAAAACCCTCATGTGGCACTTGTGTGTCATTCTTTCGGTAATCTACCGGGGGGGTGGGTGGGGGTTGGGAGGGAGCTCCTAAGAATTGTCCTCATGTCATGCTGTAGGGTATGAAACTCGAGGAAAAACCTTTGTTTTGGTATCCCATGGAAAGTTATGCGTTAACACTGCAGAAATTCGTCCATTTGTACACTCTAGTTAAGATAATGCTCCACTGTTTGGTTTTTGTTCACTTCCTGTCGTAACTGGGTATGTTTGTGGCATGATTTGTTTTTTGAGGACTTGAAATTTGTAGCGGACCCTGAACTTCCTTCCTCTCTCTTTCTCCCTCGTTTCCCTATTTCTGCAACAATTATTCAGAAACAAGTGCCAAGGGATAAAATACTATGTCTTGAGTTTTATACTCAAAGTATGGATACGTAATTAAGTGGTATGTAACGGATTTCTGATGTTCTGTATCGGCTGCCCGGGAAGTAAGTATCATGTTAGCATTGACCTCTTTAATGAACAGATAGATGTCTTGTAATGGTAATGTTTCTTGATGTTACACTGTAATTGTTAAACTCTGTGTATGTTTCTTCTTTAATAGAGTTAGACATCTTTTTTTTTTTCTTCTTGAATGTCTTTTTTCCTTGGTAAATAGTATATCTAAAGTTTTTATTTGGAGATCACGAAATTTAAAGCAGCGTTGTTTATATATAACTAATTGGGCAAAAAGTCTTTGTAGTTAATCATGCAGAAATTGGTCCATTTGTACACTCTCGTTAAGATAATGCTCCACTGTTTGGTTTTTGTTCTCATCCTGTCGTAACTTGGTATGTTTGTGGCATGATTTGTATTTTTAGGACTTGAAATTTGTAGTGGACCCTGAACTTCCTTCCTCTCTCTTTCTCCCTCGTTTCCCTTTTTCTGCAACAATTATTCAAAAACGAGTGCCAATTGATAAAATACCATGTCTTGAGTTTTATACTCAAAATATGGATATGTAATTAAGTGGTATGTAATGGATTTCTGATGTTCTGTATCGGCTGCCCGGGAAGTAAGTTTCATGTTAGCATTGACCTCTTTAATGAACAGATAAATGTATTGTACTGGTAATGTTTCTTGATGTTACACTGTAATTGTTAAACTCTGCGTATGTTTCTTCTTTAATAGAGTTAGACATCTTTTTTTTTCTTCTTGAATGTCTTTTTTCCTTGGTAAATAGTAGGAGTATATCCGAAGTTTCTATTTGGAGATCACGAAATTGAAAGCAGCATTGTTTATATATAACTAATTGGGCAAAAAGTCTTTGTAGTTAATCATGCACATGATGTCCAAATCTATTTGAATACACCCAGTAGAGAAATATAGATAATAGATATACATGCTAATGTGAGGATATATCCTGCACGGTAATTGAAGAGACTGGCCGTTTGCTATCCAAATGATACCATTTGCAATGTGATTTTCTGGGTGGAAGCTTACGTCACTGATATTTCTATCCTTTGTTTACCCTGCTATGACCTCTTCTCTAGTTTCATGAACCCTGCTTGAAGATTCTTTGTTGTCCGTTATAGTTATAGTATTGTGTCTTCCCTCTTTCGGGATGTTGAAAATTTGTACTAATTTGCTTGCTCTGCATGTTTAGCACAAAATAGAATGTAAATTATGACAGGTGTTTGAGCTATTTATGCAAGATCTCTAGATCCTTTGCACTCAAGCTTCATGTGGGCAACTAAGCAGGTAAATTGTTTTTTTACCCTCTTATTATTCTGCTATGGCCAATATGTTTTTGTTTTTTTTTTATAACGGAAAAAAAGATTTCATTAATCTTGATATTGTTACAAGACTAATAGGAGCCATGGCCAATTTGTTATTATTTTCTTTCAGGCATCATCAGTTGGAAATAATCTTACAAGCTCTACAAATAATGGTGCTATACATTGGTACTTGTTTTTTTAGTTGAAATAATTTTTGAAGCAAAAAATTTCTTGTCCATTGAATGGCTGATAAACAAAAGATGTCCCTTCGGTTGTGCATTAATTCCCGTCAATTTGACTGCAGCTTAATGATCTGGACTGCCACTGCAAAATTTTGGACACGACTTTGTACATGTATAGTGTTGTTTTCCATCACTCCATCCGTCTCAACTCATTGATCGTTGTCATCTTTTAGAGCAATCTGCAAATAGAGAACCTTTTCTTTCTCTGTTCTTACTTTGTTTTTTTTGTTTAACAGATAAAATTAGCTTGGGTGTCGTCCTAACATTACCACCACAGTGACATAACTATCCATCTTCTTCTGAAATTGGTTGATTCAGGCCGACCTATTTAAGGCTTTAGGAGTTTGCTTTCCGCACGCTCTTTGCCTTAGTTCAGTCAATCGTATCTGTGCATAGGAAACTCTATTCTCTCTGAAAGACATGGAAGTGATGAATGGTGCCAGTTTCGTAACTCTCCCTTTCAAGTGTGCGAAGGTTGGACCATGCAACTTCCGTATTTCTTCGTGTCTGAATCGATTGGACAGTTAGCTATTTACTATGGCAAGCTTTAGCGAGTCCCCTGGGCATTTGGTTACTGTCAAATGAAGCAATGCTTTTCTGGCGAATGGGACATGAATAATGTTACATTAGCATGCCCGACTAAAAATAGGTTACATCATGCTGTAGGCTCAAATGCTCATGTCATCTAACCTCCACCTGTTTTATAACCATGGAACCTAAGTTGCAAGACATCGAAAGTATTCATTTTATTTAGAAACGTAATCTAGTACAGTTGTATGACTGTATGAGGAAGTTTTTGGATGGTTGTTCTGGAAAGGCTAGAGAGGGCATCATTGTTGGGCAAAAGCGGCTCACATAGCTGAGAACAAATACCGAACACTCTCTCTCTCTCTCTCTCTCTCCCTCCTTTTGCTTTGGGGATGGATAACTTGTTGTGCACTTGTTTTGCCGAAATCAATTAGAATGATTGTTTGTAGAGCGGTAATTTTCCTGCTCAATTTCGTTGTATAATTAGCTCTTCACACTTAAAGAGTCTTATATTTTGTGCAAGTGGTCTCACGGCCTGAGAAAAAAGGAGGGTTGAGTATTAGGTAGTTGACAATCAAGACGTAAAAAAACATGCCAGATCCTTTTATTTATGTGGGATACGGTTGTGGAGTTAAATGACTCAGCAAATCGTGTGTGGATTATGTTGCCCTTCACGGAACAGAATGGCATAAAGATTCATGTTGTCAAATCCAGTCGATGGAGACGCAAGACTTAGTTGAGTTAGTTTATTTTGTTCTAATATAGATTTCGCTGGATATCTACCCTAAGTTCTTGTTTTGTCGATTGACAATTAACATTTTGTGGTATGAAGCAATTGGAATATCACGCTTTCCTACAACACTGGGCTACCTGTACTGATTTTTTTCCTCGCTGCTTATTACTTTTGTAATCTCCAATTGCTCTGTGTCAAAGCATTGAGTTTTCCAGTTCTCTACAACCCTTGTTTCTTGTTTCAATGAAATACAGGCATTGGTCTTGTGTAGTTTATCCATTCTGATTAATTCATAGAGTGATTGATGTTCATTACTGATTCTTATACTTTGTCTTTATGCTTTGTATCTTGGCAGGGAGACCTCAGTGGCAGCTATCATCTCCAAGGATCATGGAAGTGGCCTGAGACCAACGCTACCAATCTGTGGAAATAAAAGAGAACATCCCATTCTCAGAGAGAGAGAGAGAGAGAGAGAGAGAGAGAGAGAGGTTTATTTGGAAGGCACAACACACGAATATATCGGTGAATGCAGTATTCTTACTGTGTACAAACGTGTTTGTATAGACACGTGTGTGTGTGTGTGTGTGTATATATATTCATAGTTGATTTTATGAATACAGAAGTCTGGATTGTCCCTCTCATTCTCTCCCATGTATCTCCGTGTATATCATATATGCATTACCAATATAGTCTGGATTTTCCTTAAATTCAAGAGCAGTCGAGAGTTATGGCCATTTCAGCGTATTGTTTTCTTCAAATTAATCGAAGGGAGGAAGTAACATTTGGCACGTTACTACAGAAGCTTCACTTGTATGGACACCAGGTCGCAAGTATGACACTCACGTACTCCCATATAATTGAAAGTTCAACATATAAAGATGTTCCTAAGGCCAATTTAACTGGAAGAAACCACAACTTTACAGCTTAAGTTGAGGACCTAGGTACTTCCAGAAACTCCCCATTAACCTTCACCTCTTCTTCCTCTTCTTCTTACATTTGCCTCTTATGACAGCTCATGTTCACCGCGTCTGCAAAACTTTAGCACTCATCAAGAAATACTTCACCGTGTTCAGCTCACACTTGTCTCCTCGGAATAGCTGTTTATCGATTATGTCTTATCACAGCTTGAATTCATCGTCTGCAAAACTTTAGCATTCATCAAGAAATACTTTGGCATGTTCAGCTCACACTTGTCTCCTTGGAATCGCCGTAAGTCATTTACGTGGAGGCTAACCAACAAACAATGAGGTTCATGGTCCGGAGGATCCCGAGGCTTGAGGCCATCCTTGAAGTGAAAAAGCCCCGAAAAAGACCAAAAAGAACATCTTCAATTCTGTATGTGTTGTCTAGAGACCTCCAAGCGACTATCAAATCCACTCCAAATTGTGTGGAAGTCATTAAGCCTCTTATTTTTTTGCTGTAAGCATCTTCATCTCCTTATCTGTGGCAACATTCTTATCCTCATAAGATCCCTGCTTGATTTACTGTTAGTTCAATCACTTTCAGAAAGAAAATGTTCTATTAATTGTTTAAAATTGTAGTTTTTTATTTTTATTTTTTACGTATAATGTATATGGCCAACTAGCTATGGCTGCTCATGTCCCTCTGCGTCACTTGTTATTCAACTCAATTGATCATCATTGAATAATGAAATCGATTGTAAATAATCTAGATTTGAGATTGTGTCAGAATGACACCCACCCAGTACAATAATACTAGCATTAATGATGTGTTTGGATGGATTTTTTAGAATTTTTGAGTTTGGTTTTGAGGTAATGAGTGGAGAGAGAAATTAGGGTAATAAATAAGGATATAGATAGTGAGTAGAGAAATGAAAAAAATAATTGGAGATAGGGGTCATGAATAGAAAAAAAATCGGATAAAAAAGTAGAGAGAAATGAAAGTAATGATTTGAGTTGAATTTTTTTTTCCCAAAAAGCAAACCGAAATTGAAATTGTAGCTTGTCATCTCCGGCACTTCGCCCCAACGGGTGTGTAATTGTTCGTCGTTCAAATTTTAGGGAGAAGAAGTTGATACTAGGCTTGGCAATTGGCCCCGCCCCGCCCGAATGAGGCGGGTTTTCACTTCATTTTCGGGTATAGGGTCGGAGTAAAAAATCTAAAACCTGACCGGGTTCGGGGTGAAAGTATCCTGCTCTAAATCCACCCCGATATTTTCCCGCCCCGAAATGTATTTATATATAAAATTATACTTTTATTACTAATCTAATTATCATTATACTAATTTTTATAATATTTTTATCATTATAGTAAACAAAACTTTTATTCTTACTTACCTTTATATTTTCTTTTTGTTTTTTTATTCTTATCTCTTTTTAATCACTTTTTCTATTTGGATGGAAAATTTATAATTTCCCGTGAAAAACTAAGTTAAAAAAAAGAGTGCTACCGAAAAAAGGAGTGCTAAAATTCTAGGGTGCTGCTAAATACAACTGCGAATTTACTACATGTAGCCAATTCATAAAAGGAAATTTTGAGATTCTCTTTTATGAATTGGTTACATGTAGTAAATTCGCGGTTGTATTTAGTCGGGCCCAAATTCTATCCCAAAAGTTAAAGAACCAATTGCTCGCAAGAGTCACAAATAGGAGGTTTGGTCTCTTCTGGAAAGTGAGTGAATGACTTGGGTATCCGTCGTGTCCTCTCCTGCAGTCCCCCCCTCCGTTATGCCTCTGTTATGTTTTTGTATGAGAATAATTATGTTTATTTGTGTGGGTTGTTATGTCATTTGGGAGCACCGTAACAAATGGATACCGTAGCATTTCCCAATCTTATCTAGGCACACGGCAGTGTTATGCCCATTTGTGTGACTTAGAGCATTTCCAACCTTGACTCATTTTAATATTTAAATTTAAAAATGAGGCAAAAATTACAAAAATCTCTCTCCAATCTTTGACCCAAATCCTTTCTCATTTTGAATTTTATCCATTTTTTTGTCCAAATTTGAAACAACTTTTGCCTCGACCTATTTCTCCAACGGCTAGTTAGAAAGAGAGAGAAAGAGGGAGATGTATAAAATTTGGGTTTGATGGTTGGAGATGTGTCTACCAAAAATGGGTTTTTACCAAAAATTTGACTCAAATTTGAAGAAAAATATGGATGAAAGCTGAAGATGCTCTTATTATGCCAATTGTGTTTAGGTTATGCCATTTTTGTCGGGTATCCCCAGGCAAGAGGGGATACCGTAACATCTTCCATATAACTTTTGTTAAATTGTTTTGTTTTTTGGACTTGCTCCTAAGAATCTTAACATTAGTGATTGATATCAAATTAACACAATCTTATTACCTAGTAGGAGTATATCCAGTTGTAAAACACAAGGAGAAAGACAAAAACTCCAGTCCGCCGATTTTGTTGTTCTTTTTTCTCCGGTCCACGCTCACAATTCACTTGGCGCTTACTCTACAAGGTCGTCATTTTCCAGCCCAACAGTAGTTTTCCTCTCAATAATCCGCTCTGTCTTTCACCAATTCTCACTCACTCACTTCCTCCAAAAGGAACTGTTTTTATGATCAAGACAAGATGCGAACAAGAAGAATCGCTGCTGTTGCTTTGATTTTCAGCCCAACAACGAC
Organism: Rhododendron vialii; assembly: GCF_030253575.1. Lineage (NCBI taxonomy): Eukaryota > Viridiplantae > Streptophyta > Magnoliopsida > Ericales > Ericaceae > Rhododendron > Rhododendron vialii. Next base: position 6,393,872 of record NC_080558.1, on the reverse strand, counting down.
AGCACGTAATAACTATCCGAAAGGTAACCCATTTGTCCATCATCATACACTCTTGTTTCATCCTACCCATTTTTCTACAAACCCTAATCCCACTGATGTCATCGCAATCACGAACCGGCAGCAACTACAGAAGTTGCTGTTGGAGAAATCTAAGACGGGTTTTCACAAGCTCGACCATGCTCTTAGTTTGTTCCATCTAATGGCCCGATTTCGACCTCTGCCTTCTGTGATAGATTTTAATCAGCTGTTAACTGCTGTTGCCAAGATGAAGGAATATTCATCCGTCATTTCTCTATATAAAGAAATCCGCGAGTTGGGCATTCCAATTGATGGATGTACGCTGAATATTTTGGTCAATTGTTTTTGCCAGTTGAATCGGGTAGATTTTGGGTTTGCTATGTTGGGCATCTTCTTCAAATGCGGTTGTACTCCGAACGTGACTACCTTCACCACTTTGATGAACGGGTATGTTTTAGAAGGTAAGACTTCTGATGCTGTGAATTTGTTCATAAGGTTGATAAAATATGGAGACATCGAACCTGATGCAATCACATATGGGACAATCATGAAAGGACTTTGCAAAGTAGGAGACACTGCGATGGCTATACGGTTGCTGAGGACTATGCAGAAAAGGAACTATAGGCCTGGTGTAGTGATGTATAGCACAATCATCGACAACCTTTGTAAGGACGGGAACATAGATGATGCTTTGCATCTCTTATCGGAGATGAGTGAATTGGACGTTGTGCCTGATGTGGTCACCTACAACTCTTTGGTCGATGGCTTATGCAAATCAGGTCGAGGGAAGGATGCCGCAAGAATATTGAGTTATATGACGGAGCGAAATATTTTCCCTAATGTTGTAACCTTCAGTATGTTGATAAAAGCACTTTGCATGGAGGGAAGGACCGAAGAAGCGGAGGGCATACTCCAGATCATGATCCGAAGAGGTGAGGAACCCGATGTTATTAGTTATAGTACACTGATGGACGGATATTGTTTGCAAGGTCACATGAAGAAAGCAAAAGAAGTGTTCAACTCCCTAGTTGATAAGGGCCTTGAACATGATATCCGTAGCTATAATATTCTAATCAATGGTTTTTGCAATAAGATGAATATAGGCGAGGCCATGAAACTCTTTAGGGAAATGTCGCGTAAAGGGTTAAAACCTACTACCTCTACTTACAACACTTTGTTAAAGGGGTTGTTACGCGTAAGGAGGTGCAATGCAGCATATCATATGTTTCACGAGATGATGTGTAGCGGTCAAAATCCTGACATTTTAACTTACTCAATCTTGTTAGATGGATTCTTTAAGAACCAAAAAATTGGCAAGGCAGTAGAGGTGTTTCGTTCAATGCAAGATCAAGGAATAGTCCCTGATTTTGTTATTTATCTTATCATCATTAATGGCATGTGCAAAGCGGGGAAGATTGAAGATGCTCGAAAACTTTTTAGTACCTTCTTAGCTAAAGGTTTGAAACCCAATGTTAAGATTTACAACACGATGATTGGTGGACTTTGTAAGAAGGCCCTGCTGGATGAAGCTGAGGAGTTACTATTGCAAATGGAGGGAGATGGGTGCCCACCAAATGATGTTACTTACAATATTGTTGTACAGGCATTCCTGAAAAGGGGAGACATACATAAGGTTAAGATCCTTCTGCAAGAAATAATCAACAGGAATTTCAAACCAGATGCAACTACCGTGTCTATAGTGGTGGATTTACTTACAGTTGATGATGAGGATAGAAATTTTTTGAAAATGATTCTGAGTCTTGTGCAAAGGGAGGATAGTAAGGCTGTCTCCCAAACTTTATTAAGGGAATGATTTGTAGTAGTCAGATTATGGATGCTAGTGCAAGTGACATGCAAGGATCTATGACATCCAGTGTCAACTTTAGGAGCAAGTTTCAGCTTTACAATTGACCTCTTGCCATTGAGATTTGCCTTATGTCTGTAATTTTGCTTGAGGTTAAACTAGAAATTTGTAAGGTCAAATTCTTTTGGTGTTTGTTATTCATCTATTTGATAAATTGTTTTCCACTAGACAGTCTTTTTTGTTGGTAAATCTTATCTTAAGTTGTTAAATAATGATCCTCCCGTGTAAAAATAAAAAAATTCTTAAACATATGATTAATTACATGAAAAGCTATTCAGGTGAGAACACAAACGGCGTGAAATATATATTTAAGAGCACAAATATGTATGAATAGTTGAATACTTCAGCATTTTAGTTTTTTTTTATGTTTCTTTGTTGATTGTTAAGAATATTGTTATGTGAGGCTTATATTCTGAAGAAGGATAAATACACTTTGAACCTCCTACTTTACCCATCTGTCATTTTCTGTTACCGGATGCCGGGTGGCCACTTACACTTGTAAGCCTGCTGGTAATTGAGATAAGTTAAACCCTCATGTGGCACTTGTGTGTCATTCTTTTGGTAATCTACCGGTGGGGATGGGGGACCTCTTAAGAATTGTCCTCATGCCATGCTGTAGTTTATGAAACTCAAGGAATAAACATTGTTTTGGTATCCCATGGAAAGATAGGCGTCACCACTGTGGCAATTGGTCCATCTCTACACTCTAGTTAAGAGAATGCTCCACTGTTTGATTTTTGTTCTCATCCTGACGTAACTTGGTATGGGGGGAACTGTTAAGAATTGTCCTCGTGTCATGCTGTGGTGTATGAAACTCGAGGAAAAAACTTTGTTTTGGTATCCAATGGAAAGATAGGCGTCACCACTGCAGAAATTGGTCCATTTGTACTCTCTAGTTTAGAGAATGCTCCACTGTTTGGTTTTTGTTTTCATCCTGACGTAACTCGGTATGTTTGTGGCATGATTTGTATTTTGAGGACTTGAAATTTGTAGTGAACCCTGAACGTCCTTCCTCTCTCTTTCTCCCTCATCGTTTCCTTTTTCTGCGGCAATTATTCAGTTACAAGTGCCAAGGGATTAAATAACATGTCTTGAGTTTTTTATACTAAAAATATGGATACGTAATAAAGTGGTATGTAATGGATTTCTGATGTTCTGTATTGGCTGCCCGGGAAGTGAGTTTCATGTTAGCATTGACCTCTTTAATGAACAGATGGATGTCTTGTACTCCTAATGTTTCATTGTATTCATCTGTAATTGTTAAACTCTGCGTATGTTTCTTCTTTAATGGAGTTGGACATCTTCTTTTTTTCTTCTTGAATGTCTTTTTTCCTTGGTAAATAGTATATCCAAAGTTTTTATTTGGAGATCATAAAATTGAAAGCAGCATTATTTATATATAACTAATTGGGCAAAAAATCTTTGTAGTTAATCATGCACGTGATGCCCAAATCTATTTGAATACACCCACTAGAGTTTGAACACTTGCATGCTGCTATTACTAGGCATACAGATAATTGAAGAGACTGGCCATTTGCTATCCAAATGATACCATTTGCAATGTGATTTTCTGGGTGGAAGCTTACTTTACTGATGTTTCTATCCTTTGTTTACTCTGCTATGACCTCCTCTCTAGTTTCATGAACCCTGCTGCAAGATTCTTTGTTGTCCATTATAGTTATAGTGTTGTGTCTTCCCTCTTTCGGGATCTTGAAAGTTTGTACTAATTTGCTTGCTCTGCACGACTAGCACAAAATATAATGTAAGTTATGACGGGTGTTTGACCTATTTATGCAAGATCTCTGGATCCTTTGAACTCAGGCTTCATGTAGGCAATTAAGCAGGTAAATCGTTTTTTTACCCTCTTATTATTCTGCTATGGCCAATGTGTTATCATTTTCTTTTAGGCATCATCAGTTGGAAATAATCTTACATACATTGGTGCTTGTTTTTTTACTTGAAATGAGTTTCAAATATAAAGTTTTTCTTGTCAGTTGAATGGCCGATAAACAAAAGATGTCCCTTCGATTGGGCATTAATTCCCGTCAATTTAACACTTGTAATTTGACTTCAGTTTAATGATCTGGAGTGCCACTTCGAAAAGTTGGACACGACTTTGTACATTTATAGCATTTTTGTTTCCATTGCTCCATCCCTCTCAACTCTTTTGATTTTTGTCATCTTTTAAAGCAATCTGCAAATAGAGAACCTTGTCTTTCTCTGTTCTTACTTTGTTTGTTTTGTTTAACAGATAAATTAGCTTGGGTGTTGTCCTGACATTACCACCACAGTGACATAACTACCAGCTTCTTCGGAAATTGGTTGATTCAGGTCGACCTATTTAAGGCTTTAGGAATTTGCTTTTCCACATGCTCTTTGCCTTAGTTCAGTCAATATGTGCATAGGAAACTCTATTCTCTCTGAAAGACATGGAAGTGATGAATGTGCCAGTTTCGCAATGCTCCTTTCTAGTGGGTGAAGGTTGGACCGTGCAACTACCGTATTTCTTTTTGTCTGAATCGATTGGATAGTTAGCTATTTACTATGGTAAGCTTTAGCGAGTCCCCTGGACATTTGGTTACTGTCAAATGAAGCAATGCTTTTCTGGCTAATGGGACATGAATAATTTTACATTAGCATGCCCGACTAAAAATAGGTTACATCATGCTGTGGGCTCAAATGCTCATATCATCTAACCTCCACCTGTTTTATAACCATGGAGCCTAATTTTCAAGACATCGAAAGTATTCATTTTGTTTAGAAACGTAATCTAGTACACTTGTATGACTGTATGAGGAAGTTTTTGGATGATTGTTCTCGAAAGGCTAGAGAGGGCCTCGTTGTTGGGGCAAAGCGGCTCACATGAGCTAAGAACAAATACCAAACACTTTTCTCCCTTTTTGCTTTAGGGATAGATAATTTGTTGTGCATTTGTTCTGCTGAAAGCAATTAGAATGATTATTTGTAGAGCGGTAATTTTCCTGCTCAATTTCGTTGTATAATTAACTCTTCACACTTAAGAGTCTAATATTTTACGCAAGTGGTCTCATGGCCCGAGAAAGAAGGAGGGTAGAGTAATAGGTAGTTGACAATCAGTAAAAACTCATGCTAGATCCTTTAACTTCAGTGGGATGGGGTACGTTGTGGAGTTAAATGACTCAGCAAATCATGTGTGGATTATGTTGCCCTTCTCGGGACAGAATGGCGTAAAGATTCATGTTGTGAATTGCAATTGATGGAGAGGCAAGACTTAGTTGTGTTAGTTTATTTTGTTCTAATTAGGGGTGTGCACGGGTCGGACGGTCAGGTTCGGCCCTGAATCCTAACCCGACATGTCGGGTATCAATTTTTTTTTGGCCCCGAATTCGAACCGAACAAGTGGGAATAACCGTCCGCGTGCCCGATTTTTTTGGTTGGGTCGGGTCGGGTCCGACCAAAACCGAAGTAATCTATATGAATTAGTCGGTTTTGGTTGGGTCGGGCAAGAAAAACGGCACCCCAAACCAAAAACTGATTTTTTACAAAAAATGAACCCGTACCCGACCGAACAACATGTTCGGCCCCGGCCGAGACCCTTCGGGTCGGGTTCGTCGGGTTACGGGTTTTTTGCACACCGGTAGTTCTAATATAGATTTCGCTGGATATCTACCCTAAGTTCTTGTTTTATCGATTGACAAATAACTTTTTGTGGTATGAAGCTATTGGAATATCCCGCTCTCCTACAACACTGGGCTACCGGTATTGATTTTTTCCTTGCTGCTTACTATTACTTTTGTAATCTCCAATTACTCTTTGGGTCAAAGCATTGAGTTTTCCATTTCTCTACAACCCTTGCTTCTTGGTTCAATGGGATACAGGCATTGGTATTGTGTAGTTTATCCAGTCTTATTCATTCATAGAGCGGTGTTCATTACTGGTTCTTATACTCTATGCTTAGCGTCTTGGCAGGGAGGCCTCAGTGGCAGCTATCATCTCCGAGGATCATGGAAGTGGCCCGAGACCCAACGCTACCAATCTGCGGAAATAAAAGAGATCATTCCATTCTTAGAGAGAGAGAGAGAGAGAGAGAGAGAGAGAGGTTTATTTGGAAGGCGCAACACAGCAATATATTGGCGAACGCAGGATTCTTACTGTTGGACAAACGCATACGTATAAACACGTTTATGTATATTTTCCAAGTCAGAAATGGTTCAATTGCCCAAATCTACTACCCGTGTATCACGCATGCGTTACCGATATATGAACACCCCATTAGCAACGAAACAATCTTTGGGTTCACAAACACATACGCATATGTACGAGAGAGAGAGAGAGAGAGAGAGAGAGAGAGAGAGAGAGAGAGAGAGAGATATGAGGGTTCCGAATTGGGTATTTGAATTTCTTCAGGAAGTGGCGCGTAGGGATGCAACAGTTTTGGATACGGATCTTAATATATGAATTTTGGCGGATTGGGTTCAGTTTGATTTTGGCGGTCTGTTTACTCACTGGGCATCCGCGCGAGAGAGGGTCGTCCGCAATTCCTCAGTCCGCCTTAAAGAATACTCCTCAATTATGTCAAAAATTGATAGACTATCAAATTCATTTTTATCAACCTACAACGATCAAAATAATTCAATTGTTTTCTTTCATTCCTGAAAAACGAATACAATTAGTTTTGCTCAATCTATAGTAGAATCATTCAATTTTAAATGAAACGTTGTTTCAGGAAAACCAATTAGATTGCTAAAAAAAGTGCAAAATGGACTAAAGTTGATGTCTATAATGCGCACGTGCGCAATGACTCAATTGACTTGTAATGAATAGAAAACGACGTCATATTTTTTTGTTATCAATGAGAAAACTGTTTGAAGTTACGTATCATAAAATGGATCATTCTGGCACGCTATGTAGAGACCCGTAAAATTTTTAATTATTGAAATGTTTATTAATTGGCTAATTAGAAAAATATGATTTATTTAGTGATTATTTGAATTAGGGATTGAAATGAGGGAATTGAGACTTGAGGGAGTGGGTGTGTGATTAAAGGATATAGGAGTATATATATGGTGGGTATATGTGTAGGAGATTATATATCTCCCCTCCTCTCTCTCTCTACCGTCCTCCTCTCTCTCTCTCAACCCAAAATTTCTCTCTCCTCTCCTTTCACTCAAAACTCCTCCAAGACCTCAAAAACCTCAAAAATCAACCATCCTTCGGCCCTCCAATCGCGTTCTCGAGCTCGAAATTTCGTGGGTCAAGCTTGGAGGGAAGTTCTTGGTCGATTTTGGAGCTTTGGAGGTCTCGGGCTCGCTTAGGCTTCGACCAATCGCTTGGGTCTCGTCCGAATCACTTGAGGTAGGGATTTCTTACTCTCTCTATGTGTTTATGGGTTGATTGTGTGCTTTGATCGTGCCGTAGTTCGTCGTTGTTGTTGGGATTTCGCTGTTGAAAGTTAAAAATCTACAGAAAAACTCCGTGGTATTAATACCCTCAAAATGGATATCAATACCCTATTCTCCTCTGGACCAGATTCTGGCCAGGGATTGATACCTCCATCCGGGGTATGAATACCCCCCTTTTTGTTCCGGACAGATTTGGTTCATTTGTTTATTTTCGTGCTCGTTTGAACCTCGAACACTTCAAACATCTTTGATAAGCTTCAAGTCACTTCCAAACTCGATTGTTCGTACTTCGAAAGATTCATTGACTAATCGACCTCTTTAGGCTCTTGCCGTAGCTTAGAAAGTGTAAAATTAAATGATTAGGATACCCGTACATTATTTATTTTAGTTGATTGAAGTGGATGTTGTGGCATGTCTCATTGATTGATATCGACTTGTTAAGGGCTATAACATGACGCGATGATTAGCGAATTGAGAAATGGACCATGGAGTCATTATTAAATATCATAAGCTATAAAGTATATCGTAGGGTGCATGGTTGGTCGATAGGGGTTTGCCTAGTGGTCCGGAAGAGAATAGGTTAACTCGTATCTTCGTGCTTCATTTTGATTGATTATCCTAGGTTCATTTGGTATTCGTTCTATAGATCCTCGTTTAGAACCTAGTGGGTGGCACGTCGGGGAGTTGTTGTGGGATTAGGACGAGACGTAGGGCGTTGTGTTGGACTTTAAGCGGTAACGTAAACCTAAGGTATTTAATAATGTATAAAAGGACATGTTTGTGAGTGTGTAATACATTGAATGATGATGAATGATAGACTATGACCTCGGGAAAATGTGTGAGCTTATGTGTTGGTTGATTTATGACATGGTTGATTGTTTGTAATGAAATGGGATATGAATGACTGTCAGAGGTTACGGACACAATGAAAACTTGACACTACGGGTATCACCACTTGGTGGTGAGACGATCGGAATTGACACTACGGGTATCACCATGGACATTCGGTGAGACGACCAGAACCACGCAAATGAACGGATATCACCATGGACATTCGGTGAGATGACCGGAAACGAGCGATACATGCAAAAACCTTGGATGTTATGATATAAGATTATCGGAAAAGTGAAGAAAGATTGGTTCTTTATCAAATTGACTTGTTTCAAAAGGGAAACTGTTTATGGAAAAAGGGTTTGATGATGAACGATGTGGAAACGAGAAAGATTGTGGCATCATACGAGAAACGATGAGATCATAAAGGATTGATTATTGGTTGATGTAGACTGATGTGAGTTTATTAATGTTGCTAGTTTGATGTGAGAATAGCTAGGAATATTTATAAGAAGTCTAGAATGTTGTAGTCGTGGTCCGATTGTTCTTGGTGGTTAATCTTTGTTTCTCGTGATTGCTTATTGACATTAATTCACTCTTGGTTCATACATCATCGCATGTTCATATAGCTTGAGTACAGAAATTTCTACTGGGCTAGTGTAGCTCAACAAAACCCTTCTTTTCAGGTCTAAACGCCGGGCAGTAGATTGCATGCTATGGTGTGATTGGACATGAAGATTTTTGGAAGCTAATTTGACTTAGTTACTCTCTCATCTATGTAATAGACTTACCTTTAGTTAAAGATGATTTTGTAACTAATTCACTTTTGAGTTATCTTTTGACTTAAGTTTGTAATTTTCTAAACACTCGTGCTTGTGTTTAAATTAACTTGGGCCGCAGTGCCAAGGTTGTAATTCTTTAAACTTGGAAATTTGGTTTGTAAATTAAACAGGTGAGAAATCATTTTGGGTATTATTTACCTTATGCGAGGATCTTTTATCGAAATGTGATATTAAATTATGTTGAAAATCGAGGGCGTGACCCGCTATTGCCAACCAAGATTCATGTTTACCATAAGTTGGGTTGATTTACCAGTTACAAGCGGAAAGGAAGTATTTGATTGAGAAAAAGGGTCTTAACCAAAATAGATAGGTACTCGTTGAATTGTAATTTTCTTAAATTTTTACATTTAAGTACTTATTTGAATATTTCTTTAACTAAAGATGATGCATTAGAAGAAAATGATTTGTCTCATAATGCGTAAAATAAATACTTAAAAAATACTAAAAACTTAAGTGAAACAGGGCCTTACCTTCCCAAAACAAAGGTATTTTAAGGGGAGACTAGAAATGGTCTATTTTGCGTACTCTCTTTCAAGCTAAACCATGCCAGACTCATCTGGAAAAAAGGGGTGTAGATCTTCATGAGGGGCGCGCAGTAAAGAGGTTTATGGACATTCATCTTATGCTTTCCTTCAAATTAGTCTCGTGGAGACGAATCGAAACCACTGGGAATCACATATGCGCAAACTAGCCGGAAAAGCAGATGGTGTGGTAGATCAATACGTTGCACTGGTTCAAGGTTAAAATACATAAGCGTCAACTATACTAGACTGATATTCAAAAGTTCCACACACGACTTTCTTCATGAAAGCAAATCGGATGAGAGTTCCCCGGCGTCAAGTCATGTCAGCGAACGGATTGTCTTCAGCACCCAAACGATTTCTGTTCAACTTGTCGTCCGTAGGTTGGGGGAGAGAAGACAGCATATACTTGCACAATTGCACCAAGTGGAGCAAGGAGGAATACTCAAAGACCAAACAAGCACATAGATGAACGATTCGAAATCGGTACCAGAAACCAACCAATTGTCATAGAGAAGATCTGTGAGCAAATATAAAAGTTTTAAGAAACCAAAACTTTACAACTTGTTGAACCCCTTGGCATTTCCAATAGCTTCCTCAAATCCTCGTAATCGGGCTGTCCTAGGCTCATTTCTTCTGGGTCAAACCGTATATCCATAATCTTCAAAACTTTCGCATTAGCCAAAAAATACTCTACCATCTTCACCTCATTCTCTTGCCCTCGGAACATCCCAATGTTAATTTTCTCAAGTGTAAATAACAAACAAGTAGGTACACGCTCAGGAGGATACCACTCCAGAAAGTCATCACAGTCATAGTAGTCGTCCATAAGTCCCTATGATGACAAATAAAAACCATATGAACAAAATACAGGTAGAAAAAGCATATTTACTTGAGAACTGCATAACTCACCTCAAAATCAAGAGTTCTCAAATTGGCGAGCATTCAAGTAAATTTGACAGCAATCCCCAATTAGCCCCTTTATTAAAACCGAGCTCCAAAGTAGTCAAAGAATGAAACACTGGCAGTCTAGGTCCATGATATCTCACATAAGTCTGAAGAGTCTAGTGGCCATAAAAAGGTTTTCAGTCAATTCAACTCCAAAAACACATGAAACAATCAAACCAACAGCCAATGCAGTTGAGGATCATCTTTTAACCAAACACTAAACAACGTTATTGTTCATTGAGAGAAAGGGAGAAAACTAACCTCAATGCAATCACCATATAAATGAAGAGTTTGAACATTAGAAATCCCGTGAACTAGTCCAGCCATGGATGTATAAAACTGACCGGCGTCTTGTTCATAGCAGATATCAATATCCACACTAGCTTCCACAAGAGAACTAAGATTATTCATGGCAAAGCCTTCTGCTACCAAACCCATGTACGCAAAGTACAGCAAATTCGGGGTATTAAGTTGGATCTCATACGGGCAAACATCTTTTACATTCACCGGGTTACTCTTCTCCCCAACACTTTGGTGCAGGATATTTCACAATAAGCTTCTTCAGTGCTGGAGCTGAAATATTGACAACACTGACATTCTTTCCTCCACATTCAAATAAATCCAAAACCTCAAGGATAGGGCATCTAGAAAGGAGCCTCTTAATAGACTCCTCATCCATAAATTGTACTGAACTGAGATAGAGGGTTTTAAGACTTTTTAAATCAACCAAACTTGGTATGTTGAGAACAAAATCAGAACCCAGTTTTAGTACTTCTAGTTTGTCACAAGAAAAAAGGTCGGTAGGGAGCAAAACAGAAGACCCAAAGTGAAGATAGAGATCAAGTTCTCGGACATTACGCAACAGTGCTGCAGTGACCCAGGGATTAACATAGGATACATCGGGAATTCGAGAACATTTGATACGGAACTTATACACATTGGACCCTTCCAGTAAAAGCAGCACACGGTTGATAAACTTCAAGAAACTCATTTGGCGATGATCATCATGTCGATCAATATAGGGATCTATCTCATCATCAAAGTCTAGATTGCTGATTGATGTCCACATCCACTTCCATTTGGTGGATAAAATGCCAGTTCTAACAGCATATTTAGTTGGAAGAAAGGAGAGAATATGGCCGATAAGATTTTTCGGTATGTTGTTAATCCTGTCTTCAGCTTTGTTGACTTTCACCACCGCAGACAGCTTTTGGCGACTACGTCGTGATGTTGACGGCATAACTTCCCTAAAAAAACAAACTAGCGTTAATGATCAGCAGAAATTAACGTGCAGTCATACAAGGGCAAACATCCATCTGTCATACAACATTGCAGGTGAGGTGAAGCACTACCAAGATCCGACAGCGAACGCGTGGGTGAATGGATATGCAAAAGAAAATAGACAAGGAGAAGCCCAAGGAAGTGCACACAATTTCAGTTTCAGGTGCCGAAACATATGCCAAGAAAATATTATCCAAGAAACATATTGAAGTTCGGGGCCAAACCACTATAATTCTTAACATTTAAAAAAAAATCCCTAAGATAGCCATATGGCTTTTCTGAACAATTTTTTCGTAAAAATAGGGGCCCCCGAATTATGTAGAGTGTTATAATAGGTATAAAAAATTCAGCCGCTAAAATTGCAAAGAAATTGACATTTAAGTGATACTCGATCTATCCCTGAGCACCACTAATACACAGTCTTGCCTCTCACTTCTCGAAAGTAACTCAACAAACAGCTCTCAATCTATTCACGTCGAGTATGCATCAACAATAACATTGCATACCCATCATAAAGAAGACAATAAAGAAAAAAAAAAAAAAAGGGAAAAAAAATCGCAGAAAGCTTTCAAAGAAATGGATATGCTGATGTGCATCACGATTGACATCATTTAGGTTAACAAAATAGTCTTCAATCAAAGAATATGTCACATATATCAAACCCCCATTGTATCCCTAATTTCATTTGAATCAACGGTAACATCATGATTAGATGCGTAGACTGGGGGTGTGTGTGTGTGTGTGTGTGAGAGAGAGAGAGAGAGAGAGAGAGAGAGAGAGGGGACTAACCAGTGATGAGAAGAAAGGGCGCCAAACGGGTTCTCCTCTCAGCGGCGATCGCAAGAGAAGTAGAGCAGTGATAAATCAGGAAGCTTTCTCCCTTGAGGGCTTTCCAGCTTACTTTGTTCCCCTTCCACAATTTTTCCCTGTCTAGAACTTTAGAACTTAGAGCATCTTCAATCCACCTCTATTTCTCCAAAATAGAGGATGGATGTGACACATTGAGGGGAGATTTTATAATTTATTCTCTTTTTTCTTCACTTTTTGTAATTTTTGGGAGAATTTTTGAGGGACCCACCGTCCTTTTTAGAGTTTGGTCCTCTAAAAATGGAGGATCAAAAGTAAATTTGGAGTACAAAATTCCTCCAAAACTCTAAAAAGGACGATGGGTCCCTCAAATATTCTCCCAAAAAGTACAAAAAGTGAAGAAAATATGAAATAAATTACAAAATCTCCCCTCAATGTGTTACATCCATCCTCTATTTTGGATGGATTGGAGATGCTCTTAGGAATGCAAATAAACCGAAGAGTCCGTGAGCTCTGCTCGACTTGCAATGCTCAACTCGGTTTGTTTAGTGAATGAGCCAAGCTCGAGTGTTTTGACAAAAGCTCGGCTCGTTTAGTGAGACTCAACTCGATTAAAATGACTCATTAATAGTAAATAACTCGGGTCGTTAAGACTGGAGCCGTGCAAGAGCTCAAGTTTTTGGCTTGTATACACGTGCCGAGCTTGAACTCGATAAAGTTTGACTTGATTCGGCTCATCTCATTTATAGTCCTCTAGAACATAATCATCAAAATAGATAATGAATTAATTTTTTTTACCATATTGCCGTTGATTATTTGTTTTGATACTATATTATAAACGTGTAAAGTAGAAGGTCAATGTAATCTGACCTTTTCATGCACGGAAAGAATCAAAGAAATAAGAAGAATGCATAAATTTAATTCTCAAATTGAAAGGGGGTGTTTGGGAGTCTCTATTCGAAACACATTCTCGAAAAGTGGCTTCCCTAGCTCCCAAGCTTCCGAACAGCTACAATCACAAGCTGCAAAATGTAGAATTAAAGAAGGCTCCCACACGTGCTGTTCATGTAGAACAAGAAGTCTAGGAACACACTTCCGGACATATATCCCGAACACAATGGTGTTTGCACAGCCGGCCCAGGCACAAGGCCTGGGCTTGGGCATCCCTAAGATGACTAATTTTTGGGACACCCTAATTTTTTTTATTATTTGGGTTGGGTAGGACTCTTTTTAGGAAATGCTCAGTCCAAGTTTCAGAAGCAAGACCCAGTTTCTTGAGCATTGATACTGAGGTAGCAGGACTTTTTACTTATAAAAGATTCTTTGTCTTCATTGTTTCTTTCAACAAGCGATGTGGAACTATAGGTGCGAGAGGCTTTGTTTTGCAACTTGTTTGTCCCATATCAACAGAGGAAAGACTCAATTGGCAAAGTGGATTTAATACTACTATAGTTTTGGCTTTCTCTGACTGTTTTTTTTTCCGTAAAAATTGTCAAGCGTTTAGGGCACTATTTTTAGAATAGGCCTCGGGCACTCAAATACCTTGGGCCGGCCCTGCGTGTTTGTAACCGTCTGATATATGTGAGTCCACGTACATTGACCGAATATATATAGTTTGAGTTCAGAGTCATGTTTTACAGCAAAATTTTGTTCCCAACATTACTCCATGTAGAAAAACAGATACTTGGTCCCTTTCAAACGAACTGCACGGGGTGGTGTTAAATGATACTTCTATTAGCTAATTTGTAGGTCTTTCACGGGTTGCAAACAATTCATTGATGTTTCGTGAGCAGCTCGAGACTCTGCTCGTCTTAGGTTTGTCTTGGCTTGATTGCTTGATAATTGAGTCGAGCTTGAACTAAATTTATAAGAGCTTGTTTGGTGAACGAGCTGAACTCGAGTTTTTTTTTAACTCCCCTTGCTCATTATAAATTCATTGTAGCAAACAAACCCAATTCAAACACTTCGCAAAAACAAGCTGAGCTCAAGTTAGACTACTTTTGATCAAGACAGGTTCGGACACTTCCACCCTTAGCTCGACTCAACTCATTTGCAGCTCTATTTTAAGAGCTTACTTTTGATCAATGAAATTATTTATATTATGGTTTTGTCAAACAATTAATCATATCAATTATTTATTGATCGGTTACTACTTAACAAGACTACATAATGCATTTTACTTGAAAATTTTTTTTTTTTGACACAACAGATAAATCTGTTGCGAGCGAGCTTGTGTTGATTGATATTCAAACAACAAGAATTTTGACATTCTGAATGTCTTGATGAGTTTTAAAACTAAATAATTCTAATTACGAAAATAAATCCAAAATGTACTTGCAAATAAACCAAACTGAGTAGGGCAGTTCTCTATCTGAGTGGAGAGAAAAAGCATCATTCTATCGACCACTTTCACACTTTTTTAAATCCCCTAGAACATGCAAGCTGGCTCACTTGGGTGATTGTTCGTTCTAAGTTCACAAAAGTCTCTAGTTCGAGACTTGGCGTCTACTAAATTACTAACCTTTTTTTTTCCTAAAACAAAATGCGCTTTATCGCCCCAAAGAAAAATACTAACGAAGCTCGAAACCCCTTGAATTCATTTATTTAGTGTTTCTGAAATATTGATCTACTTTTTCACACACGTGAAAATGCAAACATAAATTGAGAGAATTGAGAACGTAAAATAAATTATTTTGCCGTGTCTTATTTGGCTCGGCGAATTAGTAAATTGTCATAAATTTTTATACTTCCAATAACTTTTTATATATTTCAAATTAGAGATTTTTTTTTGAAGATTTGATTCATACAAGTAAATAGTAATTCAGGAAAAATGCCAATTTTTAGAAGATGTGTTATGTCTGGATGCAATTAGCCGTATGTGAATTTTGCAATATCGTTTTTGTCACCTAAGCTTGGCCTCTCATTCTGTTTAATTTGTTTCTCTAGGGAAGTTATGGGTTCAACGTCAATAAGCTGCAAGCTTTCCGAGGAAGTGAAACTCAATGAAGCGGAAGATAGGATTTCTAATTTACCCGAAGACATTATGGTTTGTACTCTCTCTCTTCTTCCTACAAATTATGCAGTAGCAACCAGCATTTTATCCACGAAATGGAAGCGGATGTGGACGTCAATTACCGATCTGGACATTGAGTTTCTCGATTCAAAAGGCCGTGGTAGCCGGTGTGAAAAGAGTTTCGTTAAGTTTGTCCACCATGTGCTGCTTTCATTAGACGGGTCAAACCTGGACGGGTTTCGCGTCAGCTGTGAAGGAGTTTCTCCATGCTTCAAGGCTTCACATGTTAAATCCTGGGTTACGACACGACAGCAGTTTCATGTAATGTTCGACAACTTGGTATATACATCCCTCCATTGTTGGCGTCTCGTTGGCTCCCTGATGACCTTTTTACTTGCGAAACACAGGTGGTACTGAAATTGGGTTATTGTTTTTTTCTACCGGTTCCAAGTTTAGTTCGTCTACAGAATCTTAAGACACTCCTCCTCCATTCAGCTGTATTTAGGGATGGAGATTCAGCCTATAGGCTCATTTCTAGCTGCCCTGTCCTCGAGGATTTATCCTTGATCAAATGCAGAGGGAGAGATTTTAGGCTTCTAAAAATTTCGGCTCCTTTACTGAAGAGGTTAGTGGTTTCATATCTAGAACCAGCTTGTTACTGGCCCGATGATGTTCTTTATCATGTTAGTTCAGACGAGTACAAGACCGAACTCATTACGCCAAGTCTTGTATCCTTTCAATACTCTGGTTTGGTAGCTGAAGGCTATGGCATTCACACGTTAAGTTCTCTTGTCAAAGCTCGTCTTGATTTTGAGTTACGCGAAGAAGACTACTATACATTAATGACTTCCCAAACTCGAGACATGGACATTTACTGAACTCCAATAACCGAACTTCTTCAAGGGATTTCTAATGTTTAAATTCTTTGTATTTCGGGTAGTAGTATAGAGGTTAGTTTTCTTATCTACTGTATTTGCCCCCCTCCAATGATGAGGTCTTTTTAAGTTTGGATAAACATTCCATAACTTGATGCTTTGATCTCTTTCGTACTTTTCAGTGTTCAATTTATCGTCTAGTCTGACTTTTTATCACTTGTAGACTTTTGAGCTATACTCCTTTGACAATACGGAAGAACCAGATGAGGACGATTTCAAACTGTCTTTCGAATTCCTACTGCATCAAACTCTCAAACTTCCAACGTTTCACAATTTGACTAGGTTAGAGCTCGGTGTGAACAATCGTGTTCGCTGGGTATTACTTCCATATTTACTTGAAAGCTCACCAAACTTAACAAGTCTTGTTTTTGTTGAGGTTGGTTAAGCAGTTCTCGGCTATCTAAATTCTTTTCTTCTTCTTTCTCGTTTTTTCCCCCATCTATTTCAGTTTCTTTTAAGATGCGCATTTTGTTTTTCAGGGACTTTTGCACTATTACCGGTACGGTGACAGTGACCCTGGCATTTGGGATTGGCATCCTCCTGAGAATGTGCCTGCTTGTTTGTTGTTTAGCCTCGAGACACTGGACATACGAAAATTCCAAGGGCAACAGCGGGAGCTGAAGATTGTGAAGTACTTTTTGAGTAATGCGAAATCGTTGAAGACGCTGAGCATAAGCTGTGAAAAGCGTAAAATGAAAAGAGAGATGTTAGAGGTTAGGAGGGAGTTGCTGGAAACACCAAGGGGTTCAAGAATTTGTGAAGTTGTGGTTTCTTAGTTCGAGAATGCTCACTGACATAACTAGATTCGGTTGGTAACCTGGTTTTCGATCATCTTCTTGTGCAGGAATTTGGATTATTGAGTGAGTTTATTTATTGTGCACACATTGTGAAGTTTTCAGAGGTATTGTGGCAATTCGGTTCGGAATAGGCGACTGTTGCAAGATTTCTTTTGAGGTTGCACTTGCCTCTAGACATGGACATTCGGTAATTCTGTATAAAAAAAAAAAATTGACAATCGGTGGGTTGTAAGTGTCTCTAGACACAGGCATTTGCTAACTATGTATAAAATGACAACCGGAATCTTGTTTAGTATTTTAAAGTAGTAGGTACACAGTTAAGCAACATCAATGGGTCACGTTTTTTGTTGAGCTATTTGTTTCGTGTTCTACTTTAACCTAGGCGTAATGCCTGGTACTATGATGCCAAGTCTCAACACACTGGGTCAAATGAAGATGAATTTTTTTCACTTTTCTCTTTTTATAATTGCACTTTGAAATAAACAATTTAAATACGAAATATGGACTAAATCTCGGTCACGCTGACAATCCCTCAGTCGATGTAGCGAAAAGGGATTGGACGGTGTTGTCAAGGTTTTTTGTTGGTTCTTTTTATTTATACTATAAATTTCATCGTGAAAAGGGATTGGACCGTGCGGTCAAGGTCTTTTGTTAGTTCTTTTTATTTATACCGTAAATTTTGTCGATAACACAAATAATATAAAATATTATGGTAATCATATACCGATAAAAACATGAACGTAACATATTTGTAACAGAGAAAATTTCAATTCAGTGTGCACGTTTATTTTATCAAGATAAGAGTTTCCTAAAATTCTGTCCATTACCGTGAGTTTTCAACCATAATAATGTTTTCAACGAGATCTAAAAAATTTGAACAATTGTAATCATCAATTACCCACAAAAAGCCCAACAACAAGGTCCGAGCAAGAGGATCCTCCATAGGGCTGCATACAAGTCGGGCTGAGCCGAGTTTTGTTGAGTTTGAATTCGGCTCGAGCCTTAAGGAGCCTCTTTAATCAAGCAAAATCACCCTTAACGACTCGAAAACTCGAGTTCGAACTTACAAGCTGCTCAGTTCATTTGCAGCCCCACGGCTCCTCCTCCCAAAGACATTAATAGTAACGACAAAGTCTAGAACTTTTAAACAAATTTTCAAACATTAATGCCCTCCAACAGAACTTTTTAACCCATTATCACAGCCAGATGGGATTTAGTTGGCACTTTCCCTTAATATACTACAAAATCTCAATATATGATTCTGTAATTACTCCTGCGAACTGTAATCTCTCTGTGGGCGGGAAGAGTCCGAAGCTGAAGCCATATACAGGGCACCGTTCCTCAAGAATCCCTAATTTTCCAGAGCCATGTCGTTCCTTGAAGATTTTCAAGCTAGTAATTTCCTCTCTCTCTCTCTCTCTCTCTCTCTCTCTCTCTCTCTTTATATATATATATATATATATATATACACACATAAATGTAGAAGTATATACATATGCGAGCATGCAGATGAATGCATAATTGTTGCACGTGTGGATTTGATTTGATTGTGGTGCTTTACGTAAACCCTAGATAATATGTAACTTGGTGATTTCGGGTTGAACTGCGGAATTGGTTGATCAGCGCACCATTTTGAGTTCAATCTGCGAATGATTTGGATAAATTGGATCCCAAATTTTGCGTTTTGTGTGTGTATGTGTATGAGAGAGAGAGAGAGAGAGAGAGAGAGAGAGAGAGAGAGAGAGAGAGAGAGAGAGAGTGTTAAGATTTTGCTGCGGACTAACACACAAGCTAATTTCTTTCAATGTTTACATAACAAAAGTAAACTGATAAACCCTAGATAATCTGTAACTTGGTGATTCCGGTTGGCTTTTGCAATTGGTTGATCAATGCATCGTTCTGAGTTCAAGCTGTGAGTGTTTTGGATCCCAAATTTTGCTTTCTGGCAGTTCTCATGTGTGTGTGTGAGAGAGAGTTTAGATTTCCTTGCAGACCAACAATCAAGCTAATTTATTTCCATTTTTCAGTAACAAAAAAAGCTGATAAACCAGGATAATCTTTAACTTGGTGATTCTGCTTGAATTTCATAATTGGTTGATCATAGTTCTCAGTTCAAGCTGTGAATGTTTTGGATCCCAGAGAGAGAGAGAGAGAGAGAGAGAGAGAGAGAATTTTGATTTCACTACAGAATGTGAGCACGCGACCCGGAAAATTTTCTGGAAAGCGCGGCGAAACGCTTCGATTCAGAGTTGCCACTCGGGTTTTAGCGGTGAAAGCACCCAAGGAACCGAACTCGAAAACGTTTGCCACGTTTGTTTGATTTTGAAAAAGGCTTGTAGACTGGACCGTCGTCACCTTCGATATCTGAGGTTCGGGAGCCAGGTTACGAGAGGGGAAGGGTTTTACGGCACCCCTCTCGCCCAATCTGGAGATCGGTCTCTACTCGGGCATTTTTGTAAAACATTTGCATTTTTCTCTTTTTTGATCATTTTTTAGCCAGTTAGGGCGGGGGAACAGTTAATGGGGTTTAAAACTGTAACAAGTTGCAGTTATGTGACAAAATGCTTTATGGATGATTTGCTTGCAATGATAAATATAGATTGAGAACAAGCACTGAGCAACCTGAATAGATTGGAGCACGCCGCCCTGAAGGGACATGAGCAGGATCCATACTAGCATGCACTGGCCGAACCAATGCATGCTGATAAGAGCTGCGCGCGCCACAACCCCACTGGCGTACTCCACTTATCAGATTTCACAGTCTTTGTTTGCAACCCTCTGGGCTCTGGAAAGGGACCAGCGCACACCTAGGGCAAACCACACAGTTAATAGAGCAGAATATACATAGTTACAGACAGATGAAATGACTTGAAGCCATAAAAATAGACAGGAAACCCTCTAAACAGAGTGGGGACATAAAAGAGGCCAGGATTAAGCTAAGATGCAAGGGCCAGCCACTGGATCCTAGTATCAACTGCCGTACTCCAGTCATGGAATGCCGTACGCACGTTTGACCCTAATCCATGTGCTTGGCTTTGCACCATCTGGGCTCTGGAACATGACCAGAAGGATCCCAGAGGCCTTTTGAGCAGATAAAAGATAAGCAAAAGCAACAACATCTAAGCGACTCCGAATATACAGAAAGCAGTAAACTGATTATTAGCATGCAAGGGTGATTGACAGGAAGGTAAGATAACAGAAATGACGATCCATGATCCCCACGCCAGTAGTGCTCGCACTGCCATAACTGGCGTACGGCACAGGGTTACTGGCGCATGCCATGTATCGTCTCATACGATTGTGGTATTTTACCAGGTTAAGGCCAGGACTAGTATCACTTACTAGCCTGGACCTTACTGGTCCCCCTCAGGAGTTGAAAACAGAAAGGAGCACAAAGGTGGTATACCTTTTTGTGCTGAGGTTTGAAGGTGGTATTGAGCTTAAGGCTTGGAGATGGAGGCTTAGATGGTGACTGTATATCAGTAGGGTGTACGGAAGTAGGTTGCTTTCCTTTCTCTTTCAATGGGGGAAGAGAGATAGGGAGCAAGAAGAGAGGAGAAGAAGGCTTTTTTTCTTCTTAATGTATCTAACCCCTTGCAAATGAATGCAAGGGGGGTATTTATAGGGGATAGAGAGACTGAGATCAGTTTGATCTAGGGCCTGTTTGGCTGGCTTGGGTCAAGAAGGGAGCCTCCCATGCATTAAATGCATGGGACTTGTCTTGATGGGGGGTGTAGGAGAGAGAGGGAACGCTTCTGCCGAGAGTAATCATCAGGGATACTGTGGCCGACGTCAGGGTGGCCACCAAAGTCTCGTCCATGTGGCTGAATAAAGTTGATTTGACTGGGCTTGACTGGCGTGCGCCAGTAAAAACTGGGTCAACGGCCGATGACCGACACGTGGCAGCTAACTGGCGTACGCCCAAGGAACAATGGCGTAAGCCAGTTGGGTTTTGCTGGGGCTATTTGCCTCTGGTTTGAAGGGTTTGACATGGGTTTGAAAGAGGTTCGGGACGCTCAAAGCTCAAACACACCATCATCCTCAGACTGTTCTCGACTATAATCATCATTGGGGGAAATAATAGATCGACAAGTAATGTTATCTGGATAGTCCAGAATGGGGTGTCTACACAGAACAACAAAAAAGCTAATTTCTCTCTCTTTTAACAAAAAAAAGAAGCTAACTTGATTATTGTTCTGAGATTGGGGGTTGTGTTTTAGGGTTGTTTGAGTAAAGTTTGTGGTTGCAATATGCTATGTGGCAAACCGCTACTTCAGAGTTTTCATATACGTGCTTTGAACCGAGGTCCGGGGCCTTTTATGTCTGTTTACCTCAAAGTTCAGGGTATTAGAAAATGTAGTGTTCATAGACTTTTGGACATAGATTTCGCTCCTTTAAGTCCATGTTTGTTGGTCTATTTTCGGCTTTTGTGTCATGATTTAAATTGCCAGTATCTTTCAATTTATAATGAATTTATTGAGGTGTGTGGAATAATGAAATTGAACAACAAACACGGATGGAGGTAGTATCTGATTCTGAATTATGGAGTCATTTTTGAATTTTGCTGTTTTGTTATCAATGGCATGCAAGTATGCACCTGTCTTGCTTCAGTCATAGATACCCTAATACATACATGCATCTACATGTCATAATAAATATCCCCACATGCACATTAGAACTTATACTATATGACAATTTTACACCAATGTCCAGTTGAGTAATGTTCAGTAGTCACTAAGTTGATCGATTTATTCTTCACTTTTTCAGATTTGGAATCACTGCCGAATATCCTTCAAAGGAAGTACACTTTGTTGCGTGATTTAGATAAGAGCTTACAAGGTATGCTTTAGTTAGTAGTTAGTACCATAGCGGACTGTAACTTACCAGGTATGCTTTTTCAGTTCGGTGTAGTAGCTTTAATAGCAGGAAAAAGAGGGGAACACCAAAATAATGTATACCTTTTGTGTATGGGTATAGGGGTTTAATTATATTTTGGTCAATGCTCTCTCTGTCACTCTCTCTCTCTCTCTGTCACTACAAATTTTCACATGTTTGTGTGCAAGACTATAAACACATTTGTTTCCTTCGTTTGTAAACAGAGGTCCAACGACAAAATGAGCAAGGTTGCGATCAGGAAATAGAGGAAATGAAGCGGGAAATCAGGTCTGGTAACCTTGCGCCAGATGCTTCAAAACTAAGATTCTCAGATGAGGCAGTTGATGAACAAAAGCATGCCATTAGGATTGCGGATGAGAAAGTTGCGTTGGCTAGTCAAGCATATGAGTTGGTACAAGCTATTTCACTCCATCTTCCCTTTTATGTTGAAATCTCCACACTTGTTATACAGATGGTTAGCATACAGCTATACACAGTAGCTCTCCAATTCTCAGTCTTTTGAAGTTATTGTTTGGTGTAGGCTAAGAACATCTTAGTGCGTTCATTTTTCCTTGAATTTCCTCTCAACTTGCAAGCCTCAATCCCCCATTGTTTGGGTTTGGCTACATGTAGGGATAACAATTAACCTCGCCCTGCCCCATTCCCACCCCGTCCTGCCCCAATTGGGGTGGTTCACCACCCCAAACCCACACCAAGTATGTTTGTAGTTATACCCCCATACCACATACAAAAGCCACCCTTTCATTTTTAGGTAATTAATTTACTAATAGTGAAATTTTTGTAGTTGTTCATCTAAATGGTAAGAAAACACCTGTAATGGTGATATTGTTTTCTCCTATAGAGTACAAAATTGGTTGTGTCATTACTAGTTAGTGTTTTTTCTCTTCAAAAAGAGAAAAAATAATTAAAATTAGGATACAGGGTTGGAGAAGGGTCCCTACCAATGCACTACGGGGTGTAGAGCATTTTGGTGTGTTCAAACTAAATCTGATCTGAACCATTCATTGAATAGGTCATTCAAGAAAATGAATCAAAGTGTTCCGATATCATTACTCCCTTAATTGAATAACATGTTAAATAAAATGAATGGTACAAATCTATCCTGATCACTCTGATATCAATATCCAATTAACTTGATATTTTGTGCAAGTGTAGTATTGAGTGGTCCATACGAAGTGGATGGTTCAGATCACTCTGATAGGATTTAGGCTAAGCACATTGAGGTGCCCTGCACCTCCGTAGTGCGCGCGGGGATACATTGTCCTAGGGGGTTTGGGTATGGGCGGGAAATCCATTTCCCTTTTGATATGGGGTTGGGTGCTGAAACCACTCCCGATTAGAGATCATGGCGGGGATGGAGAGTGATTGTATATACGGGTACGGGACCCGCCCCAATGTCATCCGTAGCTACATGGGTAGGATTTGTGTGATTCTCTCTCTCTCATGCACGTTGGGTTTGAACAACTCTATCTATTTCTTCCTTTTGTTAGAGTTGCATGAATATTAACCGGGTAAATGAAGATTTTTGCATTTCCTTTTCCGCTTAAGCTCATTCAATGTATGTCTTACCTTTGGTTCGGTTAGAGTTACCGATTTTAGGTCTTAAAAGTATAGGAGAATAGTAGTATTAGGGGAGTTTCTTTTAATTGTCTCATACATTCAACAATACAAAAGCACATCAGCATAAATGTAAAGACAAGATGGCCGATCAAATAAAAATATATAAAAAACAAGATGAACATAATGGCTTTTAGTGTGGTTCGGATTTTTAACCTTTAAGGTAACAAAATGTTTTCCCTGAGTTTACCAAAGTGGTTTTCAACTTTCCAAGATTCTCCCACAATATTCAATGTAAACCCATCAATTGAGCATCAAGTTGAAAAAATAACCACCTACAAACACCACATAAGCACAACAAAGGTTAGCTCCCCTAACACACCAGGGTAGCCTAACAGTCTTAATGCTGTTGGGGCCAACCGCCAACCCAAAGGTTTTGTGGTCAACTTTTGCTGGCAAGTGGCAATGCCTTGACTTACGCAAAACTTGGGCGGTTGGAGGTATCCGGAGTTTACCCTCAGTAACCCAACCTTTGAGTCATTACTCCTATGACTTCCCAGACATGTCTCTACGGGAGACAAACTTGAGACAACGTACAGTGTATATCCGAGTAATAACGTAGAGATGAGGTTGGGATAAAACTGTAGATGAAGTCTAGCAATCAAATCTTCTTGAGAAATAGAAACACTTTTGAATGGAGGTTACCTGAGCGCACTTTCTCATACATGCAACATAAAGTAAACTCATGAAAGAGTGAATCAAGAGAGAGGCAATGACTACTCGAATGCATTTAGAAGAACTTTGGGGGTGTATATATAGCCCAAGCCCCAAAAGCTTGTAACATCTGTGTAATTTGAGATTCCTTTCTGGTGAGCCAAGTTAAAGTTTGTAGACTAATTAGCAAGTTGGTCAACCAAGTATTCTAGTCCAAGGGACTAAGGATAGAACATGAAAATGACATTGGTCGACCAAGTTTCTCAGCTGGTCGGCGACCAAGATATTTTAAATGCTTACTAGGAATACAAACCTCTACAGGGTTTGATGAAGCCTTGGTGCCAGTCGACGATTGCAATATTGCATACATACCTCCTATTCTCCAAGCTCTCTTTGGCGGGACTCCAATTTCAAATGGGGCTACATAGTATCACGTACAAGTTAGCTTAGTATTGGTTTTTAGATGGTTGTCAATTGTAAAAGAGTTGAAGTTGTTTGGTTGTATATAGTATCGAACAGTTTTTGTTAGGTTAATGTCCAGATTACCTTTCCAAGTTGTACAGCGTCACTCTTGCAATTTAGTGCTCTTTTGTTCATACATATTTGGCAGCTTTAGGTCAAATAAGTTGGAAAAGGTAAATATTGATCGTACAAGTAAAAACTATTGGTTAACTTTATTTCACAGAAAGCTAGCGAATAAGTGCTACCAAACAAGGCCAATCTCGTTGTCCCACACAAAGAAATAGACAGATATTTTTTTTATTGTGTGCTTAACTTGTAGGGTTATGGTTTAATCAGACTGTGCCCTAGGAACCCAGTTCACTCACTCGATAAGTTATTTGCAACCTAAACTATGCTCAGGAATCTATGCCTTGCTTCAAATGATTTTCTTTATTGCTAGATGTAGACTACCTGTTAATTTTGCACATAACAAGTTGCATTTGATATCTAAGGTCTGTAGTTGTGAACATGGTGGTCCAAATACTAGTAGGGCTGTCTTTAACTGACTGTTTTTTCAACACAATTGTGATCTTAACCTGCCCAGTTTGTTTCAATGTAATTGGAGTCCTTGTTTTTAGGGAATTATATTGTTCAACCACACAACTCTATTGAGTCTTTGAATTTCAAGAATAGCTGCATCCACATTTCGTTGTGGTGATTGTGGAGATACCTAGTACTAAAAAGAAGATTGTGGAGATACCTCTCCATGAAGTTCCTATTTTATGGACGAGTGCTTGGCAGAATACAATGTAATCTTTCAGTACTATGCAGCGATGATACATTCGCTACCTCTTGCTTTGGCACCTGTTAAAAGAATCACAATATCTACACGATTGATCTCATAATTCCCATTATTTGGTTAAGAGTGATTTCTGTGATTATGAAACAGGTAGATTCTCATATTCAACAGCTTGATCAATATCTGAAAAAATATGATGAAGATCTTCGGCGTGGTATGTTTCTTTTACCCTCTCCATTTTCTACTTTTGTTTCATGCATTGTGGGCCTTAATGTTTATGTGGCCACATAATGTTTCTACCTTTGTTGTCAGAAACCTCCTATTTTAGTGTTTCTTTTTAACTTGTGACAGACAGAGAAAGTGTTGCTACTACTGGGTCCTCTGTTCAAAATGTTGACAGTAATAACAAACCTATGAAGGGCAGCGAGAGTGGCAGAGGAGGGCGTAAGAAGTAAACTACCTTTCCTACACATGGATTTTCAATTTTTTTACCTGTTAGCTTTTTATTTAGACCTCACATTCGGGCCATTGAGGCTCTTGATCCTGTTTGATTTCCTTGTTTGTTGGAAGCTCTTATACTGTATCATTGAACTACTTTCTGTGTCAATTCATGAAATTTCAGGTATTATAGAGGTCTTTTTCATTCACAATTTCATGTTACCATGATTATCATTTCTCTTTTAGTAATCTCTGAGAGAGAGAGAGATTGGGTACAAAGATTTAGTTAAAAAAGGGACAAGGAAAATATGCGAGAAGATGACCTCTAGACTTATAGAGAAGGCACAGATCAAGCATGAGAACTTATGGGCAGAGTGAGAGCTGTGGAGGATGAGTAGTCTCAACCAAATAATTGCAATTAACTCTTCCTTTATGTCCTGGCTCATGCGATGTTAGGAATCAAATTAAACCAAGATGGGTGAATTGCTCCAAAAATGTCAATGAACCTTTATTGAGTAGGTGATATTGGATTTCTCCCCTGAGTACATGATAACTCGCACCCGTACGGATTGTACATTTAAGAACATTAAGTACGAATTAAATCAAATATATCATGCTCTATTGTTTGATTTTCTGATTTCTTTCGTTGTTAGGTAATTTTCTTTGCTGAGTCTTTTTTCATTAAGTAATTTGATTTCTGATGTTTTAGTTGCCAGCTTCTCATTCGGTGTTTCATTTGTTACGTTCTGTTTGATGTATAGGTTAAACAGATAATTGTTTAATAAATTAACTCATTTATTGAAAACGATCCAACCATACAAGATCAAAAGGGGTGTGCCCCTGAACAACCAAAACACCCATCTAGAAACAATTACTAGCATAATTCACTAACAAGGATTATTAACTAGAGTGATTTTTTGTTGCCAGCTTCTCATTCAGTTTTTCCATTTGGCACATCATGTTGGATGTAATTCAATATATATCTTCAAATAGGTAAATAAATAATTGTTTGGCAAATTAATTCGTTTATAAAAGACCACCCAACAATACAAGATCACAAGGGGCACACCTCTGAACAACCAAAACACCCATCTAAAATCACTAAGTAGCATAATTCACTAACAAGGATTATTAACTTGTGTCTTTACCAACTAATTTTTTCTTCTAGCTTTGATTTGGGGGCATGGTTCCACGGCATAACGTACCTTGAGTTCCTCATTTTCTGGATGTATAGGGGGGCCACTATTTCATTGGTAGAACTTTTTGAGAGTAGCCACTTTGTGCATATATTGCCAAAAGTTAGGTGTGTCTCCAGTTCTCCCCTGTCCCCCAGTGATGGGAGTTTACATAGGTATTGTTATTGTTGTTGTGTGATTGATGTTAACTTATTCTTTAGCATTAAACGTAGTTTTGTTTTATGATACTTAGGTTTCTTTATTGTGGAGTTAATTTTGACAATATAAATTATCCAAACCCAAGGGTCATCTTGTTGGTTTGGTATATGGACAAAAATGGATTTTTTTTTTTGAGGAAACAAGAAGATAAATGTTGGTGATATCTTGAATATAAAGATATCTAAACCTATACAAATAAGATCCTTGGTGAGGTCAAAAAGCGATATAGGAAGTGCGACTTCCAATTTTTCATGGATTTTCGAAAAGGTTTAAAGTCGTGTGGAAACAACTTATTGTGTTTTGATGCAACAAGTTGAATAGTATTCTCTTACCTCATGTATGTTTCGGTCTTCTAGAAAATGAAGGTTTTCAGCCGTTTTAATAGAAAGAGAAAAACTATGTTCCTTTCTAGACCCTAAAGAAGACAAAGGAACCTAAAAATGAGATAAAGTAATGTGAACAAAACTATGGTTAATTGTAAAGAACAAATCAACATAGAAAATATTATGGTTCGGTATATGCACAAAAATGGAAACGTTTCTGAGAAAACAAGAAGATAAATGTTTGTGGAATCTTGAATATAAAGCTGTCCAAGCCTGTAAAGTCCTTAATAAAGTCTAAAACCGAATAGATACAGGATGTGCAACTTCAAATATTTCAAAGATTTTTTGAAAAGTTTTAAGTCGTGTGGAAACAACTTATTGTGTTTTAGTGCAACAAGTAGAGTATTGTTCTTATTGTCCTTCTTGAAAGTATATGTGCTTCTTAGGTTAGCATGATAAAACCTCGCTATCTTTTTGAAGCAAGTTGCAAAAAATGTGAACGCTAGCTTCATGAGAGTCTCTTCAATTTTATGTCTTATAATATAAACATAAATATTTTATTGATTGTTGTAGCAGTATACCTTTACAATCCAACCCTCAAGTCCCTGAAATCAGCTAGAACGCCGAGAAGTACGATTTGAAATCTGCATCTTTAATAGAGAGGGGAAAGGAGGCTGCCAGAGTGGAAGATTTTTACCCTATTCAAAATTTGGGTGTTTGTTTTATAAATTGTCATCTTATGACTGCATAAGGCTATTCCTGGGAAGGAATTGTAATAATAAAAAGGTATTTTGTACATACATTCTTAGCTTTATTTTGTCTACCATCTACAAGGTGACAGAACGCGGAATATACGCTCCGTAATTTCACCATGCTGTGTGATGTATTTTCATTATCTTATTTTAACAGTTTTTGAGCTATAAATTAGTTAATTTATTGTAGTTGGTCCAAGTACACTCAAATCTCTAAACCAACTGTTTCGAAGTTGTAGTGATGAAGAACCTTAGAGGAAGAGGAAGAAACAGATAAAAGAGGGAATGAGGAAGAAGTATACAGGGAGAGAACTTCCATACAATATGTTGGAAGCCCTTTGTGTTGGTCCTCCATCACTTAATCCTACTAAGGCTAATGTCTCTCTTTGAATATTAGTATCAGACGACCTTCCTCTTGCTTCTAATTCATCAACCTTTTGTCTACAATCTCATTCAGTTTTTAATTCAAAAGGCAAGTTGTTATCTAATGGGAGTAAATGCCGGCATTCGCTTGTCCAGTGTGCCCGATCTCTTACATTTTTCCATTTATTTTGGGACTTTCTATTCTTACAAATACGAATAGTGCTTGCCTGTGAAAATATCTATAGTTTCTGCTTGGGAGAATGGAGTGGCAGAAGATGTTAACTGAAGGGTAGTCTAATGAGTAGGAAAGTGAAGTTGTCTCCGTTGTGTATAATGGAAGAAATGAAGAATATTGGAGCGGTGATGAAATAACACGCTTTTGACAAAACACCATTGAGTAGGACAATGAAGTTGTCTCCGTTGCGCAGAATGTAAGAATGTTGTTAGCAGGGATGAAATAAGACACTTCTGACGAAAAGCCATTTCAACACAACAACAACGACGAAAAGCCATTTATTGAACAGTATTTATTTGTTAGTAGCACATTTATGGCTTTACTTTATTAGGTTAGTGCTTCCACATAAAATCGCTTTTCAGGAGCATGCATTTAAAGATGAAGCATTGAATGCAGGGTAAACTTTGATGCACTTTTCGGATATTGCATGATTGGTCTTTTTAGCTGCATCAGCATGTTGAATTTTAATGTTGTTCACAATAACACCCCTCAATTGTTTTTGTCCTTTGCCGCGTGAATACCTAATTCTATGTATATTGTTTAGCAGGTTGTATATTCATATAAACTACTAGCAATGTTGTAGATGGGTGTTATAGATTGGTATTTTCTTCAAAATTTTGAGAACTGCGCTGCACGTAGAATAGCTAATTGAAAATTCTGTTATCTAACATGATGGATAAGCTAAGAACTTATAATCCCGAGGTCTAGTTTTTAATTAGGTGGCATTCACTTGGTATGATGAGCGCATTTCATTATATTTGCTGGAAAGATGTCTATTGACCAATCATTTTCTCGCCTGTTGTAAGTTGACAGTGATCATTTTCTCATGTCTATATTGCCTATTTGTCCAGGACTCGCCTAGGTGCAACAACGGCAGCCACTTCAGCTGCAGCTGCAAATCCAACCAGCATGGATTTGGATCTACCAGTGGATCCCAATGAACCCACATACTGTTTCTGCAACCAAGTGAGCTATGGAGAGATGGTTGCCTGTGACAATCCTGACGTATGTATTCATAGTTCAATTTACCTTATTTTCTCTTTCTTTTTGGCTGTGTTTCGATCAAGGATTTCTGGAGAGATTTGCGGGGGGAAGGAATACAACAACAACTATATGGGCTGAGGTACGGGTGTCGGGTGCGGGTGTATCAAGTGTTACATGTAGTTTCTATCTCAAGTACATAGCACAAGTTTAATATTTTGCTTGATTTTCTTAAATAAATGGTGTTTAGAAGGTGCCTTGGTGTTTTCTATGGATAATATTATTAATATAAGCTCTATGCGTATTGCATAACAGATACGAAATATGTTTGCTAGGTGAATGTCCAACTAAGTATATTGGTTTGGAACCCATATCTGAGTGTGGGTGTCCAATTTTTTGTTTTATGCATTCAGAGGAGTCCGTGTAACGTAGGGAAAAAGGGTGGGACAAAAATAAGATAATGAAGGGAAGAATCTTGTGGCATATGAGTATTTCTGATAGTGAAGGGAAGCAGAAAATCTTTTTCTGATACATATGCCGCAGGAGCTAATTTTATTGCTCTATTTTCTCTATTGTTTCTTTTCCCAAGTAAATCCCTCCACTAATCCATGGGCCAAACACAGCCTTTGTGTGCTCCTCTTTTCCTTAACCTATGATCTAATGAGGTGCTCTTACTCTCGTTCAACAGTGTAAGATCGAATGGTTCCATTATGGCTGTGTCGGTCTGAATCAACAACCGAAAGGAAAGTGGTATTGTTCAGAGTGTGTTGGAATGCAAAAGCGTAAGAAAGGAAAATGAGGTGAAACCATCGGTTCCATTGCATTATGGATGGTTTTCAGCCTTTCTATGATGTTACTGAATGCTGGACCAAATAACTTTGGTACAAAAGTTCTTTGTTATGTTATGAAATGTTTGGATTCTGTTGTTATGTAGTATCTGAGATAGTTATTCTAACACACACACACACACACACACACACATATATATATTGGATCAGTTAACTAATAGCAGGGTCTCTTAGGATATGCAGAATGCTCATCCATTTGCCCTTTTTCATAGACTTGTCGGTTGTCAGTTTTTGGTTATTTACAATAGCCTTTTACTGTTTTATGCTTCCTTGATACAAAAGCTTATGATTGCCCTAAAATGCATAATTCATATTGGATTTTGTTTAATGGAATAACCTTTCTGTGACTGTCAAAAATCCCCTGGGATCTGAGTTTCACTATCCTCATTCCCATACATTCTGATTTGGTTTAGCTCTCATTGGAGAGACATATAACACCTCCTTTTTGTTCTGAGTTATTTTTTTAACAGCATGAAGCTTTTTTCCTCCTTCTCCAATGCCTAGCTAAGAGCAAGTCCACCAGCATGCCAATCCCTTGCCTTCGCCAAAATTTAGCAGAAAATATGGCAAAAGCAGCTAGCTGAACTTGCTGACAAATCTTGGTGAAGTCATTTTTGTGCCAAATTTGATTGAGCTTTGCCAAACCTTACCACCACACCCAACCTAACCAATTTCTCATCCATCCTTTATCCTTCTAGGGAAAAGTTATTAATGTACCAAAATAAAACCAAACAGATGCAGCACTTCCAACACTCAAACCATATCGCTGTTGTTATGTTATTGTTATAGTATGGCAGTGAGTACTGGTAAATTTCTAAGTTAAAGCATTGGTGGTCTAGTGGTGTAATACTGTTCTTTTTCTAAATCATTGTTTTGTGGGGCCCTCAGGAATTACCCGGTCAGGTATGTGATACTTTTCAGATTGGGTACGGCAAAACCCGCCCCACCCCGGGGGTTGCCATGCCTAACCAAGAGTCATACATATAGAAGTCGAAGAAAGGATTCCGTGAACATTATTACGATGACAGATCGAAATCAGAGTGCATTTTGTTAGCAAGGCACAAACGTAAACAGGAAATATTTTCTCACCCCTTCAATTTTCTCATTCAATGACAGGAAATAGGTTCCATAAACTAGATATAGGTTCCATAAACTAGATATTCGAATCTGGTTAACCAGATAAGCCCTTAAAAGCCTATGATTTTCTCTACATTACATGACCTCAAAATTATCGCTACATTCGACAGAATGACCTCTCAACATGATTCTAATAACTATTTTACACTACGCACCAGGAACGATACACTGCATAGGCTAGAACCAAAAAAAATTATTTTCATTTGTGGCAAATATCGTTAGTCTGGTCAGACAAGAGAATGATCAGCTAGGATCCTCAATAATCCATGCCGCCCGTACTTGCCACCACCCATTGCACCGATATCATTCTCATCCTTGGGAGATTCAACTACAACAGCTTCTGTGGTTTTCTGCAGTGAAGAGACACAACAAACAACGTAACGAGATTCATGTGTACAACCAGACAAGCACACACTCGAATCAAAACCCAAATGGCAAATAGGAGTTCGTTCTGTTAACCTTGCCTCATCGACCAACACGGTTCTTATTACTTTCAATGGGTCGATATTAATGGGAAGGAAATCTGATTTTTGTATTATTTGAGTTTTGTGAGAAGATAGCAACAGCTGCAAGGCCTTAGCAGATGGTGATATAACAACCCAGAGGTCCAACAACAAATCTGAGGTGTTAAAGCATCTGTTGAAACTATGGGGGTTAGTGGCCGGGCTTGGTTCCTGATGTTATTTGATTCAGTTTGGGGGAAATAGGAAAAGCAGACAAGTACAACAGTCCATATATACTAATCATCTAAGACCAGATACATACCACATATACAATCAGAGTAATAGAAAGACATAGCTGCAATATGAAGAACTTCATGTTATCAATTCTTGTAGAAACAAAACAAGCAAGAACAAAAGCTCTGGGAAGATCTCTCTTATGCACTCTAGAAACCTGACAACACTGCTAGTATTCCAGTACTAAAACCTGCATATTCTTAACACCTGACCCTTTTATTAACATAACTCTAGCCAAGATGGGGGCACAAGCTCAAAAGTAGTACTGAAGAAAGAACCCACAATTTCATTGCCAACAACTGCAAAACCAATTTCCACACCGAAATGAAGTTAGAAATTTTGCAAATGATGGAATATATAATAATCACTTCACGAAAGCTAATAGCACAAAAAAATGAGTAAAACAAAGTGAGAGAATGGATGTTGCTTGCTTACTTAGGTTCTTCGGCCCTTGCTTTTCTGCTTCTTCTGAAATTTCTTCCCCCTCCCAAAGGTGTCGACAAACCATTCGTGATACCTCCTCGTCAGAGTTCTCCCAATAGCCAACCCAACTACTAGCCCACTTCCATATCCCAAGGCAATGACCATCCAATAAATACCACTCGAAAACTCAAGATCATGACCTCGAAATATAGGCGGAGGTGGTGGTGAGGTCATTGAATTTCTGCATGACTTCGACAATGGGACACCACACAATCCCAAATTCCCATCATATGAACTATTTTCGAATGTACCAAATTGTTTCCCTTGAGGAATAGGGCCAGTGAGTCGATTATGAGAAACATTTAAGAAGGAAAGGAAAGTGAGTTGGGTCAGTTGCCAGGGGATGTGACCTGAGAGCAGGTTTTGAGATAGGTCCAACGACTCCAATGCTGTCAAGTTTGCCAACGATGTGGGGATAGCACTAGTAAGTTTGTTGTTGGAAATGTTTAGCAATTGAAGCCCACGGAGACTTCCAAAGGATTCTGGGATATCCCCAATGAATGTGTTGTTTGAGAGATCAACCACCACCAAGGCACTTTGAATCCTCTCGTATAACCTGTGTGTCCCTTTGCTGACCACTCTCATTGAGTAATAGGAGCTCCACACATCTGAATAGGATACTGTCAAATGAGTTGTTGGACCGGCACGTAACTCGATTTCAAATTCAGGATTTGAACGCATATATGTCAAATTCTCTTTGTTGATCATTTTCATTCCATTCCAGTTGCGAATGTATTCTTTTGGCAAATTACCTGAAAAGCCATTGCAAGAGAGGTCAATTATCCGCAACTTTGGAAACATTGAATTGTTTTTGGGATCCCCAATGTCGCCGTGGAATTTGTTTGATCCCAAAAAAAGAAGCTCTAACTTAGGAAGAGCTTCCAACCAAGAGGGGAAAGTATCCTCAATCTGATTATTTTGAAGAACAAGACATTCCAGCATTGTGCAATTTGCCAATGATCTTGGCACCGGCCCCTGTAACTGATTTCGACCTAAATCTATCATCAACAGTTGGCAATTCATTGTGAATGTTGAAGGAATACTTCCTTGGAAACTATTGCCACTCAAATTCAACGTGAGAAGATCCTCACTGGAACTGGCCAAACATGGAGGTATTGTGCCATTTAAATTGTTGTTGGACAAATCAACCATACGAAGAGAATTGTTGTGGCACATTGACGGTGGAATTGCTCCTGTCAATGCGTTCTCGCGGACATTATAAATAACAGTGCTTGGTGGTGGAATGGGAAGCGATCCTTGAAGCTTGTTAGAGCCGAGGTTGAAAACTATTAGAAAATGCCATGGGATGACAGCTGGCTGTTGCTCGAAACTTGTCAGAAAGTTCTGGCCAAAGTCGACATATTCCATTGTTTCTTTACTCGAGTTCCACATCCATATTGGTATTTCGCCTCGAATTATGTTATTCTTTATACTTAACACCTGCAATTCATCTTGAAATCTTAGAATGCTAGGGAACTCGACTAAGTTGCATGACTCCAAGTCTAGACTATCAAGCTTTGGAAGAGTACCATTGGTACTATTTTTGTCGAGCACTGTTAGATTGTTTCTCCCTAATTGCAACGAGACCAGGTTTGGGAGTTTCATAAACATGTCTAGCTCGACAATACCAGTGAAGCTATTAGAACCAATACTCAAATAATCAAGACGCTTGAGTTGAGTGATTGAGCTTGGAATCGTGCCATGGAAGTGATTTCGTGCAAGATCTACGTATGTTAATTGCGTGAGGTTCATGAACCAGGATGGGATTTTACCGACCAGGTTGTTTATGTCAATCGCTAAAAGGGAAAGTTTGGTCCGGTTTGCTAGCGACTGGGGGATCTCACCTTGTAAGTTCATTTTGGACGCATACAAGTGATTGAGTTTGAGTAGCTTCCCTGGCGGTAAAGGAAGTGGTCCTGCGTCAAAGTCGTTATGGCCAATTCCAAACTTAGTTAGTTCTGATAGGTTTGCCAACGACGAAGGAACCTGGCCACTAAACTTGCAATCGTAAAGGTAGAGGAAACTGAGCCGGGTTAGATTGCCAAGTGGAGATGGAAGTGTCCCAGATAAACTAGTTTTAATCAAATCCAAATAAACTAAGGATTCAAGTCTACCAATTGAATCTGGTAGCTTACCGTACAAGCCCGTGCAGTGGAATATCATTGCCTTAAGGCGACTATTGCTTTGAAATTCAGGTAGAGAGCCGGTGAGATTTTCGTTCCAAGCTACATTAAGAATCTGTAGTTGTGGTA
Organism: Rhododendron vialii; assembly: GCF_030253575.1. Classification (NCBI taxonomy): domain Eukaryota; kingdom Viridiplantae; phylum Streptophyta; class Magnoliopsida; order Ericales; family Ericaceae; genus Rhododendron; species Rhododendron vialii. Next base: position 6,358,284 of record NC_080558.1, on the reverse strand, counting down.
GACGAAAAATGTCCATTGGAAATTCACCATACAACGAACATCCTTCAAGATTAAGAGTTGTTAGAGAGGATATATTTGACAAAACACTTGGCACTGAAGAAGATATGTTCACCATAGAAAGGTTAAGTACTTTCAGGTTGGTTAGGTTTTGAACTAGGTCTCTTAGACTGGGTTTTTCAAGTTTCAAAAGACTTTCAGAATACAAATCAATTTCCGAAGTCAGATCGAGGATAACTAATTTGGAAAGAGATGAGATTTCTGAAGGAATTTGACCGAAAAATCCAGATTTGGATAGATTGAGACTAGTCAGCCTCGAAAGATTTCCAATTCTGGACGGTATTTCAGAGAAATTGAACTTATTATCAGCAAGGTTTAGGGTACGAAGGTGGACAAGGGTAAATAGGCTGCTATTGGAATTGATAGAACCATGGAGAAAGCTACTGCTGAGGTCGAGGCCGATCACATGACTAGTGTCTTGGTCACACTCGACACCATCCCATGAGCAGCAACCATCGCTCTTTCCACCAAGTAGCTTCCATGATTCAAGTTTTGGATAAGCAGAAGGGCCAACAGAAGCAAACTTGTCAATGAAAAAATTATGCTTGAACTGCAGCAAGGCCTTGCTCTCATTTTCGTGGCATAATGGCTGCGTAGAAGAGGAAGAGTAAGTTAATATGATAAGATTAAAGCAACACAAGATCAGGTAAATGCGAAGATACAAACATGAGTCCATGATGGAGTATGTGTATAGCCAACGCTAGTTACCAAATCTTGGATGAGAAAGCTTGATGCCTTTGATGTTCTCTTATAGTTGGGCTTTTAATTGGGACTCATCTACCTTGATAGTTCATACACTGGGACTCCTCTATTTTCTTGATTATTAATTGGTGTGGGCCAATTGAGAGTGTACCAAGTCAGTAATGGAAGGTGTCCAGTAGGAGCTGCATTTGACCATTTGTATAAATACGTGTCAATGTAAAAGAGAGCAGAGAGTGTGAGAGAGCTCGGGGACCCACTGATGTGTATGAGATTGTGTGTGAGATGAAAGTGTGTGTGAGAGGAGAGCTGTAAGAGTCTGAGTGATTGAATTGTGATTTTGCTTGTGTTGGATTATAGAGAAGAGTTTTTTTTTTTATCCCCTAAATTCCATACAAGGAGCTCAGTCTTTTCTTTAAAAAAAAGCACGTGTTAGCCTCTATAAAATGTCACGTAAGGCCTTGATATATTAAGATGAGAGAGTTAGAAAATAAAAATTAATTACGATCATTTAGGATAATATGATTAGAAAAATAAGATTTTTGCACCGGTTCAAATAGATTAAAAATTGGAGTACTTCAATTTTTTTTGACAAGGTTTATATATTAAAAAATTAAATGCTTCAACTTTTAATCCGTTTGAACCAATGCGAAAATCTTATTTTTCAGAACATTTTATTCAAAAGGGTCATAATTAATTTTTATATCTAGCACTCTCATAATCAAGGATCTACTCTACAGGGTTCCAAACAAAGCCTTACGTGGCATTTTCCGTCCACATTCCTAATTTCCGTTATCTATTGGATTAAGTAGGTAACGGTTTGATAGTTGAGGGGATGAATCGTTAAATTGATACTTTAAGGACTAAGTAGAGAAAATAAGCATAATTTAGGGGATAAAAAAAAAATCTGTAGAGAATAAAGAGTAGTTTTGACTAAGGGTCATCATCGGGCCGGGCCGGGCCAAGTCGCTGCCCAAGCCCGCCCACGGGCCGGGCCAACCGAGCTTTTTCTTTTTGGTGGGCCGGGCTACCTACCATAAATTGAAGCCCAAGCTGGGCTAGCCCAATTGGCCGGCCGGCGGGGTAAAAGCCGGGTGGGCTTAAATTTCCTTGGGCAAAACTAAACCAAAGGAAAAAAGAAAGGGTTTTGTGGGATTTTGGGCTAATAGACAGGCCCGTTGGTGGGCTTTTGGGCGGGTACCACAGGCCGGGCCTAGGGGCGGGCCGAGTAAAAATTCATAGGCCTGAGCCTGCCCATTACAAACTACGGGCCGGGCTAGCCGGCCCATTTTTCGGGCTCGGGCCAGGTAAAAGCCCGGCGGGCTAGGCGGGCTTTGGGCTGGTCGTGGGCCTTCGGGCTAAATGATGACCCTTAGTTTTGGCTTTTGAGTTGTGTGTGTGGAAGTAATTCTCTCTATAACCACTTTTTAGCGCAAAAAGTCAATTTTTGAGCTAAAAAGTGGTTTTTTCTCAAAATACTTGGGTAAAAGAGAATAAATTTTACTTTTCCGATTCCTCTCGTCGAGACGAATCAATAGTCAACAAATTTGGCGCAAAACTAACAAATATGAAAAAAATTCAAATAAAGACAAAAGTGTAGATTTAAGTTAAGTGCAAAAGAACAATGCCTTGGTCGGTAATGTTTGGATTTGGCTTCAATAAACTTCTGAATAAACATTTACCTTAAACAAGGTAATAAATAAATCCAAAGGGTGGAGTTTTTTTTATTTTTCCTGCATCGTTGGGTTACCATTAGATGCCTAAACTTCCTCTCGTGTGGGGTTTCTGGTATTCTTTTGGCTATTTTTGCCGCAGTTGAGAATTTGTGTTGCTCTATCTATTTGGAGGTCGGTCATGGCTGATCAATTGGCAAAGTCTGGTTGCGAGGATGTAGTGGGTCATCTTTGGTAGCTAAGCCTCTTGTTTGGTTATTTACTCACCTTGAGACAATATGCAGCTTCGATGTATTCGCAGTGGCGGACGCAGGATTCTTGACGTGGAGGGACCGAATCATATGGATTCGTAAATTAACAACAAAATATCATCCTCATATAGCAATAAGACAATTTTGAGGGAACCTTTCTTCATAATTTTTACAAACAAAACCTAAAATATAGTAGAAATATTGCGATAATTCGAAGGTTTGCGGGGACCCGGGCCCCCGCTTGCACCCTCTTGTGTCTGCCTCTGTGTATTCGATTGTTTTCTGATATAATATAATTCCTACCATTTTGGGAAAAAAAAATTGAATTCAGAGTAATAAATAAAAGGGAATACATGAATTCAGCAAATATAATCCATCTGATACACACTCATTTGGTTGGTTGATCTCCACAATTAATCCTATTTCTATTTAAGCAAATATAATCATTTGGCTAGTCTACGCAATCTCTTTAATGGGAACGCCTATGGTATCCTCCTCTTACAGTGTCCTCATGGTATGCGTCCAAATGATTAATGGTTATGCCTTTGAGTGATTATGTTATGTTATTTTGGGGGACAACATCATAATGACAAAATACTTTTTTATGGGGACACCAATATAATAAAAATCTTATGCCATTTTTTAAAATGTGTTATGCCTTTAAGTGGTTATGTTATGCCCTTTGAAGTGGTAACTCGTGCATGCACTAATCCTGCAATACACAATAATTTTGAACCAGTTAGGAAAAGTTGACTTAAGAACTCAACAAATGTTCTTGTCGCTCAAACTTCTTAACTAACAGGCAAAAGACCTGTGCCTGCAAAAGAGGCAATTATGATCCTTACCCCAATTTAGAAGTTACAAACCAACTGTGACTAGTTCAGTTGGTCAAGACTCTTGCATCTCATGAGGAGGTCAGGAGTTCGAGTCTCCCCACTTGCTTGTGGGTGTTCTCCCATATAGGACTTTTTCATTCTTTTTTAATTTCTATCCTACAATGGGCTTATTCCTTTTAAACATGTATTTTATATGTCATACAACCATGAGGTTTTTAGCCTGTTCTATTCGTGTGAAAACTCCAACGTATATCAACTATTGATTAAATTGTGGCATGCAATTTTGATTTTTTAGATAATAAATGGAGTCCTATAACTTAAAAGTAAGATGATATCCAACCCATTAGATTAGTATAAGAACTGGGCAAAAAAAAAAAAAAAAAACCGCAATTCAAATCTATAAATGCAAAATAATCAACTACATTATTTACATCACCAATAACAAGATTCACTAATGATAAGTAGGACACACCTAAGGAGCTTAGCACTACCAGACCTGCGGATTTGGGGAGTGCGAGCTAGCTCCATCAAACCCCTATGGGGGCTTATGGGGAGCGGAGCTATAACCTTCTAGCTCTGTCCCCCAGACGAAGCTTGAAGGAAGTCCAAGGATCAGCTTCGGCCCCTAGCTTCAACGGGAAGCATGACGTTTACGGTAGTACACGAGAAATATACTTATTCCGATAAAGACGCCACGGCAAAAAGGATAAATCCTAAGGGATAAAGGAAGGGTAAGATAAGCTCAAAATGCCAAAGATATGCATGATCATAGATGGGTATGGAATTCCTAGCTAAGGCAGAAATCCCATAGACTCTTAGCTAAGACGGGACTCCACACTCCTCAGACAGGAGATCTGGAACCTATGAGGTATAGTCCTACGAGGACTCAAACTCCAATTACAATGCCTATAAATATAACAGTCGAACTCCAATACAAGGTACGAACTCTACAATAGAGAATCTCAATTCCTCCACCAAATAACAAGGATTCTACTGACTTAGGCATTGGAGGGTGGTAGGCACGCCACCACACCGGTGACTCAAGTTATCAGCTTTGTTGGCAGGTCTAGGTCAGAGCTGTCATCAAAGCTGCTTTATCAGCTGGCGCCGTCTGTGGGAAACGACTTTTTCCTTACGGTGAACAGCTTTGTATGGTAGAGACCCGATCAAGCAGAACCACAATGGCTTCAGATCCCGAACGAACGGGTATTGACGACACCGCAAAGACCGTTGCTGCTGCCAAAACTGCCAAGGCAGCCGAAGTAGCCAAAGCAGCAAAAGCCGCCAAGGCCGCTGCCGTCGCCGAAAAGGCCGCTAAGGCAGCAAAAGCGGCCAAGGCCACCGTGGCAAATCCAGCAGGAGGTAATCAGATGACCCCAAAAGTGTTTGCCCATATGCAAGAGCAGATAAAAACTTTAACTCAAGGGTTACAGATTGCGATGCAGGAAAACGCGAACTTACGAAAGCAAATCTCCGAGTCAAGTATCCCGAGATTGCAAAACAGTTGCCACGGAGACGATGAGGACATGGAGGAAGGTGAATCCAATGAAAAGGAAAGCCAAAACCGAAGAAAATATAGTAAGCCACCCCTAGAGAAGTCGCCCCACGAGCAAGAGGCGATACTCAAGATGCAAAACCAGATCGAAGGATTAATGAAGCATGTCAAAGCGCAAACCCCTGCCACGGTAGAGGAGTTGGTGCAAAACACGGATTCACCTTTTACACCTGAAGTCATGGGGCGTCCTTTTCCAAGGAAGTTTAAAATGCCCCAATTGGAAACATGTAATGGCTCCACAGACCCGTTAGATCATCTGGAAACATATAAATCCTTGATGCACCTACAAGCGGTGCCAGACGAGGTAATGTGTCAGGCGTTCCCAGTTACCCTCAAGGGAAGTGCCCGGGCGTGGTTCAACAAGCTCCCACCAGGAAGTATACGTAGCTTCAAAGAGCTTAGCACAAGCTTTGTAAGTTACTTCATTGCTGGCCAGCGTTACGGCAAACCAGCAACGCATCTCTTGACGGTGAAACAAGGAAGATAGGAATCTTTAAGAGAATACACCACCAGGTTTAATAAAGAGGTGGTCCAAATAGATGAAGCCGACGATAACGTGAGCATAACTGCATATATTGCTGGGTTGTATTCAGGACAATTCCTATATCTTGTGTCTCAAGAGCCACCAAAAACCATGGCGGAGCTCATGCTCAGAGCTCAGAAGCACATGAACGCAGAAGAAGCTGTCTACGCAAGGCGTACACGTGATGGTTTTGATCCTCAAACAGGACCATCACAGATTGGCGAATTCCCTCAACAGACAAGAGGAGGAGAGAAGCTATCCGCAAGTTAGGAGGTGAACCAAAAAATAAAAAGGTGGACTCAAGATTATCTCCGAAGAGAGGAGTAGCCGGAGGGCCGCCCCAAGGAAAGTACAAGCAGTTTACTCCGCTCATAGCCACGGCAGAGCAAATCCTTACCAATCTGCAAGACGATCCAGACCTCAAGTGGCCTGGCAAGCTGAGAATCGATCCTAGCAGGAAAGCTCGGGATAAATACTGCAGGTTTCACAGAGACCACGGAGACAACACAGATGATTGCATTGACTTGAAACAACAGATTGGGGATCTAATTCAAAAAGGGAGACTTCAACGTTTTGTAACAAAGAAGCACCAGAAACAACCCAGGAGGGAAGACACAAACAAGGAGGGTAGAGACGACACTACCCCCCGATCAGGTCCCATTGGAGAGATCAAGGTCATCCATGGAGGATTTGCTAGAGGTGGAGAATCCAGCAATGCTAGGAAGGCGCATCTAAGAAAACTGAGGACAGAGGAACATTTGGAGGTTAACACAATTAGCCGACCAAGTAAATTTCAGAGAAAAGAGAAAATACCTATAATATTCTCAGAAGAAGATGTCAAAGGAATTCAAATTCCCCATGACGACCCTCTGGTTATAACCATTGTCATGGTAAACTACCTCACACGAAAAGTGTTGATCGACAGCGGAAGCTCAGCCGATATACTCTACCTTCATGCATATGACCAGTTAAAGGTTGGACGAGAAAGGCTAAGGCCTATGGCTTCACCACTAGTTGGGTTTGCAGGTATGCCTGTTTATCTAGCTGGTCAGATAGCACTGCCAATTACTATGGGAGAGGAGAGAAGTCAGATTACGCGGATGATTGATTTCATAGTAGTCGACTACCCCTCGGCATATAATGCAATCCTAGGAAGGACGACTTTGAACAAGTTGGGGCAATAATCTCCACGTACCATTTGATGATAAATTCCCAGCGTCAGAAGGAGTTGCCTGTGTTAGAGGAGATCATAAAGCAGCACGGGAATGTTATGTTACTTCACTTAGAGGAGCTAACATCACCATGAACATAGAGAGTCTCGACACTAGGGATGAAGAAAAGCTCCAACATGGAGAACCCGTAGAAGAGCTTGTGGAAGAACTTCTGGAGCCACGGCAACCAGGAAAGATAGTGAGAATTGGAACAGGATTGAGCACGGCTGCAAAGTCGGAGCTACTGCAATTCCTAAGAAAGAATAAAGACGTTTTTGCATGGTCCCACGAAGACATCCCTGGAATTGACCCAAGGGTCATATCTCACAGGCTGAACGTTGACCCCACGGTGCGTCCTGTTAAGCAGAAGAAAAGAACCATTGCTCCAGAACAAAATGAAGCTGCAGCCAAGGAAGTAGATAAGCTCATACAAGCTCGGTCCATCCGTGAAATTCTTTGCCCCGACTGCCTAGCCAACGTGGTCATGGTGAAGAAAGCTAATGGCAAATGGAGAATGTGTGTAGATTTCACCGACCTCAAAAAAGCATGTCCAAAGGATAGCTTTCCTCTCCCAAGGATTGATTCATTGGTAGATTCTACTGCCGAACATGAACTCCTTAGCTTTATGAATGCATTTTTAGGATATAATCAAATCCAAATGCATGAAGGAGATCAAGAAAAAACCTCATTTATCACCAACAGGGGATTATATTGCTACAAAGTAATGCCCTTTGGTCTCAAGAATGCAGGGGCGACATACCAGAGGTTGATTAACAGGATGTTCAAGCAATAGATCGGATGCAACGTAGAAGTATACGTGGATGACATGATGGTTAAAAGTGCTAAGGCACATAACCATGTTGCGGATTTGGAAGAAACCTTCCAAGTTCTCAGAAAATACCGAACGAAGCTCAACTCAACAAAATGTGCTTTTCGAATCTCGTCAGGGAAGTTCTTAGGTTTCATGGTGTCTCAAAGAGGGATCGAGGCAAATCCTGAAAAGATTCAGGCTATACTCGCCATGCACTCACCACGGAATATCAAGGAGGTCCAAAAGCTCACAGGACGAGTTGCAGCTTTGAGCAGATTTATCTCACGAGCAACTGATAAGTGTCAAACATTCTTTAAAGTTCTGAAAAAAGCCTTTGAATGGACAACCACGGAGGAAATAGCTTTCACCCAATTGAAGGAGTATTTAGCATCACCATCGCTGCTGAGTAAGACCCAAGATGGAGAGAATCCATTCCTGTACTTAGCTTTCTCTCTTCAAGCCATCAGCATGGTTTTGGTTCGGGAAGAGCAAGGAACCCAACTCCCAGTGTACTATACCAGCAGGGCGCTACGGGGAGCTAAATTAAGATACCCCAGAGCTGAAAAAATAGCCTTTGCAATGGTGATAGCAGCCAGAAGGCTACGGCCGTACTTCCAGGCTCATCCAATCAAAGTGCTAACAGACCAACCACTTCGAAGAATTCTCCACTCCCCAGAGACATCAGGCCGGCTAATTCAATGGTCAATAGAGCTTGGCGAATTTGATATAGAGTATAAGCCTTGAACTGCCATCAAGGCGCAAGTGCTGGCAGATTTCCTTGCAGAATACACATATTCAGAGCCAAAGGAGCTCCCCAAAGAAGAACCCAAACCTTGGGTCCTTCAGGTTGACAGATCATCAACCAGAGAAGCAAGCGGAGCTGGCTTAATTCTAACATCTCCGAAAGGGCAACGCCTTAGCTACGCGCTTAGGTTTGAGTTCAAGACAACCAACAATGAGGCCGAATATGAAGCCCTAGTGGTTGGACTGGAACTAGTAAGTACCGTTGGAGCTAGCCATGTGCTGGCCAAAAGCGATTCACAGCTGGTCGTGGGACAAGTCCTCGGAGAATACACCGTCAAGGAAGAAGTAATGCAGAAGTATGTGGATAGAGTGAAGGCCCAAGTTGCGAAACTGCAAAGCTTCAATATTGTCAGAATCCCAAGAGAGGAAAACAATGAAGTAGATTATTTAGCAATGCTGGCCACGGCCAAAGAGGATGCTATTCCACGGAATACACCTATAAGATACTTAGAGTTGCCAAGTATCTTCTCCCCAGAAATACAAGTTCAAGCTATCAATTACAGTGACTCATGGACAGGTCCCATAGTTGATTACATAACTAATGGGGCACTACCAGACGATAAGGTCAAAGCTAAACAGCTCAAGATCAAAGCTGCAAAGTACCTGATGATGGGAGATGTGCTATATAGAAGAAGTTTCTCATTACCCTACCTAAGATGTCTGACCACAACGGAGTCTACACAAGCTATGGAAGAGGTCCACCAAGGAGTATGTGGGGATCACCAAGGGGGCCGCATGTTAGCCTACAAACTCCTCAGGTTGGGATACTACTGTCCCAGCATGTAAAAGGATTGGAACTCTATGGTCCGAAAATGTGAAAAGTGTCGACGCTTTGCAAATATCATACACGGATCACCTACGGTTTTAACCCCAATGAAAGGACCTTGGCCATTCGCCCAATGGGGATTAGACCTGATTGGCCTGCTTCCCATGGCAGCAGGCCAGGTCCAGTATGCCATAATAGCTGTGGATTACTTTACAAAGTGGGTCGAAGCTAAGGCACTGGCCACAATCACAACGGAGGTTACGATTGACTTTTTGTGGAAGTTAATTATTAGCCGATTTGGATTGCCACGAGTCATAATTACAGATCGAGGGAAACAATTTGACAATGCCCAGTTTAAAGCATACTGTATTTCTAAGGGAATACATGTGCATTATGCCTCTAAGGCTCATCCAAAAGCTAATAGGCAGGTCGAAGTTATGAATCGAACCATCAAAAAGGGGATTAAGAAGAGGCTGCGACAGGCCAAAGGAACCTGGCCAGACGAACTTTATAATGTGCTATGGGCATATCGAACAACACCCCGAACTGCAACTGGAGAAACTCCATATTCTCTTGCATTTGGGGCAGAAGCAGTAGACCCCATTGAAGTGGAACTCCTCAACTACAGGACCGCAAGCATCGACCACTAAGAAAACCAGGAAGATCTCAGGGCTGAGCTAGACCTCTTGGAAGAAACAAGGGAAACAGCAATGGCCAAAATGGCCGTCTACCAGCAAAGAATGGTCAAGTACAATGAAGCGCAAGTTAGGCCAAGAAGCTTTCGTACTAGTGATCTAGTTCTAAGGAAAGTGGATCCCACCGGAAGGAAGGTGGGCAAGCTCGATCCAAATTGGGAAGGCCCCTATCAGGTCTTACACCATGTTAAAGCTGATGCATACAGGTTCACAACCCTAAGGGGAAAAGAGCTACCAAACTCATGAAATGCAGAGCATCTTAAGAAGTATTACAAGTAGGAGCTTACAATTGAAGTTTATTTTTGTTTTTTAGAAGTTTCATTTCTGTTTTTAGTAAACTTTCAATTTTCAATAAAGCTTTAGCAGCAAAGATGTTTTTAGGACCACGTGTTCTACTTATAAGTCCATGAGGCCAATAAACTCCCCACGAGGGACAATTGTTTGCTTTTCCTCCTGTACTCATGATTAAAAAAGAGAAGCAAAAAAATAAAACTCAAATTTTATTAATAAATCCACATCCTAAGGGGTGTGGATAACTTTTTACATAAAAACTTTGTGGGTAAAACCCACAAAGTTACAACCTAGTCACTACCTCCCTCCCTTGGTGGGGAGGGAATAAGAGGCGCCAGTTGCCCTCGAAAAGCTTCCAACTGGTCCCAATTGGCTATCAGCACCATGCGGACCATCTTCTCCATGACAGAAATAGATTCTGCCATGGCCTCCATCTTCGAAGCCAGCCCATTAATGGCTGCCTTCAGGTGTTGCAGTTCTTGACGCAAGTCAGAAATTTGCTCTTCGTTCGCCATCCCGAAGTGAGAATTGATTTTGGAATGAGGAGTAATCTCTGAGACTTATTGGTTTTTATAGCAAAAGTTAGACGGTTCATTAACTGCTTGCTGAACCAATTAGCATGATCATAATCAAAGCTGTGGGTAAAACCGCCACCTCAAACTGCTTAGAATAATGGGAAGTTAAACATCCGATTACCTCGGGCAGTTGAAACGACTGCTTTCAAATTAAAGCAACAAATTTAAAACCCCAAGGGCTAGTCTGGTATGTTACAAGCACGTAATTAATTCGACGTAGCACAGCTATGCAAAATAAAGAGCCCAGGAATAATATCCAAGCTCCTCGACGTAGCACAACTATGCAAAATAAAGAGCTCAGGAATAATATCCAAGCTCCTCGACGTAGCACAGCTATGCAAAATGAAGAGCTTAGCAATAATACCCAGGCTCATAGACGTAGCACAGCTATGCAAAATGAAGAGCTTAGGAATAATATCCAAGCTCACGGACGTAGCACTGCTATGCAAAATAAAGAGCTCAACTCATAAACGTAGCACAGCTATGCACTCTACGGAATTATAACTCACCCAATTGGTATCCCAAGGGAAATCAAATAAGCGTCTCCATTATTTGAGCACAAACGATGAACACACTTAGGGGAGTAAGACGTAGAATATCTATGCAACAAAAAAGCAAGGATTTAAACAGAATTCCTAGCTTAACAGGCACATGAATCTGCAAAAGCAAGCAAAAGAACACAAAGACTATATGGAATTACCAGAGCACAAAGTGAAAGCATTCTTTCATTCCACATGTACCTGTCATCCAAAGTGAAATAGCCTCTAACAGGCTCCAAAAAATGATCTCATTAAGATCATCACCAGCAACCATCAAATAACATTTTCAAGGTCGCCTAATCAGTCAAGAGTTAAGGCCAAACCTAACAGCCACTCCCAAAGAAACACAGTCAAAAATACGAAAGTGTTGAAAGGTGTTTAGTTACAGACCCAAATGAATTTAAAGTTTCAAAGTCCCAAGGTAGGACTGTCAACAGCCTGCCCATCACCAGATGATAGGCCAGGAGGTGTTACTGCTGAAATTGGAGATTCGAGAGGAAGAGAGACTTTCTCTGAAGATTGGAGAAGGGATACAATTGATGAACTCGGAACGGATGTGTCTTTTGACGCTGCATCATCACCTTCCTCTTCCTCCTTTCGTCCCCCGTCAAAGCTAGAATGCCCCTCTTCGTCATCAACTTTGAATTTGGAAAAATCCAAATTTGGAAAGGCTAAGGCCGCTCGGCTCCTCATGGCTTCGAACCCATCAAAATATTGCTGGGTTATGTCCTGACGGTACTAAGGGGACTGTAGGAAGAGTTCAATGGCTTCCCTTAGAGCATTCTTCACCTTCTCAAGCATCCCCTGGCTCATGGCCCTATATTTCTCCATCTCCACGTCCCATTCAGAAATCTTCTGCTCCAAACCTCGAGCAGCTTCCACGGCAGTATCTCTCTCCACCTCTAGCTCTTTTTTCAGCTTCAAAGCAGTATCTCTCTCGGTTGTAGCCTTCTGAAGCTCTGCAGTCATGGAAGCGCCTTGTTTTGTAAGTTTAAAGTTGGCCTCCGTAAGGGTAACCACCTGCTTGCCCAAGCTATGGCTCTGAGAGGTAAGATATCGACCACGGGCCGCAGCCTGCCAGAACAGAAGAAGAGTCAGAAAAGAAAGCAACGGATCATAAAATGATGAGGCAGAGAAAGGGAGCATACCATGGCTAACTCAACTAACATTTGCTCCCCAACCGCTTGGAGGGACATCTCGGCCTCAGTTCTTTATCAGTTGCATAAAGCAACCCAGAAACACGCTCAAGAGCTTCCTGACAATTACCCAAAATAGAAGGACCAACAGAGACCTTCAACTTCTTTGCAGAAGGAGTACTTCCGACTATTGTGCCCTTCGCTTTTCTCTTTAATTTCTTAGCATCTTCGTTAACAGTATGCTCACCCAGCAACTCAGAAGTGGGAAGGTCAGCATCCAAGAAGCTATCAACGTTCAGCTCATTCTGGAGACGGGAGCTTTTCCTTTTCGGAGCCACGGCCCCAGACGACAGTTTGACCCTCTCAGCTTTCAATTGGGCTAGTAAGGCTTTATCCATCTTTGGTGCCATCTCTTCACCTTCACCCTCTTCTTCTAAAAAGAAAAAGAAATGGAAACAATGAGAAGGTCAGCAGACAATAAAACACCAAAATGGAGACATAAAATACCTCTGGAAAGGGCTAAGGCCTCACGAGATGTCTCTGGGCCCAATAAATAAGTAGCCAAAGACTCTGGTGTTACAAGCAACCCCCAGCTATGAAATTCATAGTCTTGGGCTAATCTAAGCTCTGCCTTAATAGCCGAGGTCAAAGGGAATGGGGCACGAGCTGTGATGGGATAAGAATGGAAACCATTAAAGGTAAAGAACATTCCATGGAACTCAAAAATAAAGAAGGAGCTATGGCTTACAACTGGTAATGGGAACCCCCCATTTACATGGAATGCGCTGCGTATAGGATCCAACCTCCAAGCTCGGGAGCTCCCATCCATTACCCCCAACAAAAAAGAATTTATCCTTCCAGTTCTTATGAACGCTAGGAAGATCAGTAATTAACTCTCCTCCGCCAAGCCTCTTGGAAAAATAATACCACCCGGTGCCCCCAAGGGCTTCCTTTATAGAGAATTGATTGAGGAATGGGCCTTTGGATAAGGGAGTGAGACCATCCGACATAGCTCCCCAAAGGGCGGCACAGCCAATCAATAGACGCCAAGAATTAGGAACAATTTGGCCTGGAGCTAAACCTAAAAAACTTAACACTTCCCTAGCCACGGCAGGGAAGGGCAATTATAGACTTCTTTTTAGAGTCCCAACATATAGACATGTTTTTTTCTCAATATAGGAGCAGACCCACTCGCATTCAGAAGGTTTCCTAAGAATAACAGAAGAAGGAATCGAATACCGGACTCGAAGGATGGCCAGTTCCTCATTTGTAACTATCGACGCAATGGTTGAAGCAGAAAAAGAGGGGCACCCACGGGACCCCTTCAGAGGACTAACTGGCAGGGAAGAAACCCTACGGTTACTCGACTGGCCCAAATCAACTGAAGCCCTAAAACCACTACGATGATGCATTGAGACCTCCTCTTCTACAGTCGACTCTTCAGCGTTAAGAATCGACGAAAAGTTAATAAAACCCTCTGACATTAGGGTTCCGACAGAGAATCGTGGGTTCAAAGAAGTAGATAGATAAAAGAGGTCACGAAAAACCCTGTTCTGAAGAACAAGGGAGTAAGGTGCGAAATCCTCTATGATAGAGGAATGTAGATTGATATAGGAAAAACCTACCAACCTAGCACAGATAAACTCCCTGTGCGCGACCCACGATGGGCCTGTGATTTCTACACTAGAGGGAGAATCCAGCGTAAAAGAGAGGAAAGAATAGCAAAGAAAGAGGAGCGTACCTACGGGGGACGGGCTTTAACAGGATGACGAAGAAGAACAACGAAGGAGGATCTCACGCGGAAAATTGCTTGAAAAGATTCGAGCGCCTCTCTAATAATGATTGATCAAAAGCAATGTGAAGCTTAAAGGGTCAGCATCAATCTCGAGAACGTTTCCTAGATCTTCGTCGTCCTGAAAATCGGAATAGCAAGAAATCTCGACACCTGTCCCATGACAAGACCCGCGTGTTTAAAACCTTCTGTAAAACAGAAAAGAGTGGTAACCGCCATTTGAGCTTTTCCAATGTTCCCAACCTCCAAAGCAAACCTGGAGCTTAGGAACAGGGGAGTACCTGATAAGTAGGACACACCTAAGGAGCTCAGCACTACCAGACCTACGGATTTGGGGAGTGCGAGCTAGCTCCACCAAACCCCTATGGGGGCTTATGGGGAGCGGAGCTATAACCTTCCAGCTCCGTCCCCCAGACAAAGCTTGAAGGAAGTCCAAGGACCAGCTCCGGCCCCTAGCTTCAACGGGAGGCATGACGTTTACGGTATCACACGAGAAATATACTTATTCCGATAAAGATGCCACGGCAAAAAGGATAAATCCTAAGGGATAAAGGAAGGGTAAGATAAACCCAAAATGCCAAAGATATGCATGATCATAGATGGGTATGGAATTCCTAGCTAAGGTAGGAATCCCATAGACTCCTAGCTAAGGTGGGACTCCACACTCCTCAGACAGGAGATCCGGAACCTACGAGGTATAGTCCTACGAGGACTCAAACTCCAATTACAATGCCTATAAATACAGCAGTCGAACTCCAATACCAGGTACGAACTCTACAACAGAGAATCTCAATTCCTCCACCAAATAACAAGGATTCTACTGACTTAGGCATCGGAGGGTGGTAGGCACGCCACCACACCGGCGACTCAAGTTATAAACCTTTGTTTTGCAGGTCTAGGTCAGAGCTGTCATCAAAGCAGCTTCATCAACTAATTTACACCAATCGATAGAATATATCATTTACATCACGTATATAAAGTACAAAGTACGAACCGTAGACACTACATTAATTGTGAGAGTCCATAAGATAATCAAGCCTGATAACTCAGCCAATACAAGAAATAAATCTATCATAGGGAATAAACAACGAACTCCCGACCTCCTAGTGAGATGTAAGAGTGTTGACCAACTGAATCATGGGCACAAACAAAATGTCTGTGGTGTCCGGAGGAAAATTGTGTTGCCGGTCTTATCCAGAATTCAATCTCTTTCTTCCCACGCCAAACACTTCATTTACTCCATGGCTGCTGACGTCTTCTTTGGAGGCTGAGAATGACTACGAACAGGGATGCAGATGGCTGTCATGCCATTTTCTTCAACAAAGGCTGGCTGTCCAAATTGCCAGCTTTGGTGTGCTTGGCAACAGTGAGGATGGAGACAAAAAAGGCCCTCAAGTCAACATATTATGGTCGACGGACTGATAGGACTATTACTAGTCCATTTCTACTTACGCAAGACTAGCTAGCTAGCTTCTCATATACCATGATAGTTCACACAATGGAAAGGTCCAGAGATGAGTGGAATCCTTGGGTTAAGTCCAAATTTCTCTTTAGTCAAGTCCCGTCCATGTTCCCTCACTCCGGTTCAAGCTTGTGGATAAGGCTGGAGGAAGTAGGAGAAATCACATCAGCCACTGTTGAAGCTCACCGCCCCTTCGTCCCATTGCAGTAGCTCCTTTCAGGAGCCACCACTGCCGGTGCCGGAGAACCTATAAATTCGTCGCCAAGGCTGATCGGATCAAGGGCCAAATAACCCAGATTTGAAGTTGTAACTTGTGCATGCACTAATCCTGCAATACACAATAATTTTGCACCAGTTAGGAAAAGAACTCAACAAATGTTCTTATCTCTCAAACATCTTAACTAACGGGCAAAACAGGCAAAAGACCTGCTTGCAAAAGAGGCAATTATGATCGTTACCACAAGTTAGAAGCTACGAAACACTAATTTGGGCGCGATTTAGCGACGTAGTCAAGATCTTTTGGATTAGAAGTGTCGAAACTTAAGAGAAGTAAAATATCAGGTATTAACATGACTAACTTAATTTTAAATTAAAAAAAAAAAACATGACTAACTCTGCTTTTTAAATAACCAGAGCAGTTGACCTCGTGGTTTTATAGCATTAGCTGTGCTTCAAAGCCAATGGAGAGGAGTTTGATAGCCATTGTAATCGGTTGGATAAGGCAATAGGTTCCTTTATCGTATGACAAAAAATAAAAATAAAAAACTCTCGTTTTAAATATTTATTTTTTATGCCACAGAACTGTGAGGTTTTTAGCCGGTACGTGTGAAAACTCCAACATAGTATATCGCTATTGATTAAATTGTGGCATGTAATTTTCATTTTGCGAGATAATAAATAGAACTTAAAAGTAAGATAAATATCCAACCCATTAGATTAGTATTGAATGGGAATGTTATTGTACATTATTTACATCACCAATAACAAGATTCACTAATTTACACGTTGATTTTTCTTCTGTTACTTAATGTGAGGATCGAGTCCCATTTGGTTACAAGTTACCGGAGAATACATATTGCTTTGCTTTTTTTTTTTTTTTTTCAATCGATAGAATATATCATTTAAATCATGTAGATGAAGTACAAAGTACAAATCCGGAACACTATATCAATTGTGAGAGTTCACAAGATAATAAAGCCTAACAACTGAACCAATACAAGAAATAAACACATCTTAGGGAATAAATAACAAGATCCTGACCTCCTAGTGAGATGCAAGAGTGCTGACCAACTGAATCTTGCGCACAAACAAAATGTCTGTGGTGTCCGGAGGAAAATTGTGTTGCTGGTCTTATCCAGAATTCAATCTCTTTCTTGACTAGTTGGAGTGGCTCCAAATCTTTTTTTGACTTTTGGTTTTCTTTAGTCAATGATGTAACATTCATTGAGCTAACACATTACAGAAAAATCAACAAATTAACCTTTCCCAGGAACGGGGAAAGACCCGAAAAATGAAAAAGACATGCAGGAATATGTGGAAGCTACTACAAAAAAAATGTGGTTTTAGCGGCATTTTTATTACCGGCATGTCATAAAATGCCGGTAAAGCTAGTTATTTCCGGCATTAATATTAATGCCGGTTAAAATTACCTTAAAAACTGCATTAGGCCTAAAATGCCGGTAAAAGGTACTTAAAACCGGCTTTATTTAAAAAAACGCCGTTTTTAGTCTAACTATGGACATCAATTGTTCCAGGAACCGGGCGAATTTTCATCCTTCCTAAAACGACGTCGTCTGCTGTACACCCAGAGTCTTCCTTTTTTTCCCCCACCTATTTTTTCCCAATCTTTTGAAATACCCTCCTAATTTTTCCTCCGTTCGGTACTCTATAGCCCCCAAAGTAAAAACCCTCGAACGAAAAGCCCGTAGTGCTGATTTCTTCTTGGTCGTCGTCGATCTCTCATCGGCATCTTCACTGGTCGTCGATCTCTCATTGTGGCCGCAGGTACACACCATTTCTTCCCCTCTCTCTGTTTAGATCAGGTTTTGGGTTTCAATCTCTTTGAACCTCAAATCCCCTCTCTCTCTGATCCACAAATTGAATCCCCATTCTGCTGTCACTCTCTCCCAAGACGACCTCCGCCCCTTAAGTTTCTGTTGCCGCCATTGCCAGAGTTGTTCGACAGCCTAAAGTACAGAGTTTTCGATTAGAAACTCCGAAGTACTGATTACTCATTGTGGTTTATACAAGTCGTCGAAATCGGTGTGTGTAGTAGACTGCATAGGTAGAAGATCTAAAACAAAAACCCCCGAGTGGGTTTTTGAATTAGAGGATAATCTGGTAAGTTGTGTGTGGTAAAATAGGGCTGCTTTTTTCTTTGTTTTGTTATATATAGATTATAAGGCTTAAAATGCAAAAAGGTTTCTGCTTTGGGTTTTTTTAGATCTTTCGTTGCCTTGTGTAAATTTAACTAAACGACAAGAGTAGAAATGGGGGATATTCTAAATTGTATAACGTGGTTGTAAATCTGTTCTTGTGGAGAGAGAGAATGCTGGAATCTATGGTTCTAAACTTAGACTAGATGATGTATGTTCTTAAATCTCTGACACTAAGCTTAGAATGTTAAAAATTAGTAGACTAAATGATGGAGATCCTTTCATTTTTTTTGCCCGATGAAATCTTACACTATTTATACCTCATTTCACAATCATCCCAGATGAATGTGTTGGCAAGCTTCAATATGACACAATGTATGTGAAATCATTTGATTGGGTTGATGTTCTTGGACCTTCTGATAAATTGCAAGGTTTGCAATATTTCAATATCATATTATTGGTATGTTAACTCTATCTATGGTTCCTCAAAAGGACCAGTGGATATGCAGGTGTTCGATCACGTCTTTTTGCAAAGAGTGAAACTTAAAATGAAGTCTTTTTATGAAGTGAAAGTTTGAACAAGCAAGAGTAAGTCCGATTTGGTTTGTTTCTGTTTTAATATCGCCTTACTAATAAAAAACATGTCCGACGGGAGGTCTCGTGTCTTTGTCTTACAGAGGTTTACAAATTATGTTGCTTATTTAAGATATTGCAAGGGATTATATATTTTAATTGACATATTTCATGTATTTGTTCTACATCTATGCTAATGGATACTGCACTCCAAGGTTGAGCCATGGTGATCGAGGCTGATCTATTAATCTGCTTCAAAGTCAAGTCATGTAGAAAATGTGGTGCAGTTCATGGCAAACATTTGACTATGTGAGGTACTTCACCATATGCTAACTCTCTTATATAACATGAGCCTCCGTGACTAACATATCTAAGTTATCTCCCTCTTATTGTTGCAAATTGATTCATATCCTCGTTAACTTCTTTACCAGCTTATAATCCCTCATCCTAAGGCTGTGTTAAATCTCCCGCCTTCTACCATTGGCGGCCTCTTGCCATTTGACAACTGTAGTAGCTACACTTAGTTATTGATATGAACTTTTAAGTTCTCTAGGATTAATTGTTGAAAATTAGTTCATTATTGGGAAACACATTGTTTTTCTCTTTACCCTTTGTTTTTCTTTCCCTTTGCAAATTGGTTCAGAACCCAAGATGCACTATGCCTCTTGTTTCTCATTTCTATGTACATTGTTTGTATTTGACCTTACATTAAAAGTCTACCTTTTTTCCTTGGTGATCTCTACCAAATCCGTTACCTGATTGGAAATTTTGTTTCACTTTTTTAATGTCCTACCATAATGCAAATGCATGTACAATTCTGCACGAGTTATTGTTCAAAATCTAGAGTTCAGCCATGAATACTTGGCACTATTTTAGACCATTCTTGTTAGTTTGGAAACTATTTTTACTTTTATGATGAGTAGCAAAAAGCTACTAACCTCTTATGCATACCCTATCATCAGACTCTAGACATATTTTCCTATTTTGGTTTGGCATATGGGCATCGACCTTCAAACAGTGATTTGTCTTTGCTGTGCTAGTTGGGAGTGAGATCCAAGGTCACCATTGTGAAGAGCTCCATTCAATCAAAATGCATTTCTTGGGTAAGCTTAACATTTTTTCTATGTTATATTTTTACTGACGTGCTGTGTTTTCATAGACCATTCCTAGCTTTTGTTTATGATTTATGTTGTTCTATGAGGCCAACTTATGTATAGGTAACTCGCTTATAAGGATGATGGTTTAACCTTGGAAGGAGACAAACAATCAATGAATAGATTGGATTCTTGTCTTACAGATACACCAAATATACGAGAAGTCAAGAACTTGATGGTTTTACGTTTTTAGTTTAATCCAATGATATCATTTTGGCTTGCTCTATGTCTATGTATGTATCCGTCTTGCATAACTAACTGTTATAGTTGAGACCCTAATGTTGAATTCTTGGATTGAGTCAGTCAATTCTCCTCTTCCCTTTAGACTTGTAAATCTTATTGGACCAATGGGGCAAATTGGAGATAAAAAATAAAGAGATGCTAAATGAAAAACAAATCTAGGGTGAGAATCTAAACCTGGAGTTTGAATGTCAATTCCCTTGAACTTTTTGGCGTACACTAGTTTATAACCCTTTCATGTGGTTGGGACTGTGCCACCATCCAAGCAACCTTATTTTCCTCAAGTCGCTGGTCACATATAGCAAATGTTTTTGCACCTATGTTCTATTGTTCTGCCAAATACAATTCCATTTTTTTTTTCTGGTTGACTTTGTGGTTAACATTCCAGAACCTGTAGAGTTGGATGAGTTAAAAGATGTGCACGTAAGGGATGATGTAGCTGTCATGCAATATCTTGTCTGGCTGGATAAGCAGGTAATTGTTGGGTTGATGGCTTTTTATTCATTAACATGTTTTAGCAGTTCTTTTGGGTTAGTATTGTAAGTTCCTGTAGTTTAGTTTCTTTTTCAATTTATAACTTAGATTTTTTCTTGAGAGCAGTTTAGAGCACATCCTTCTGTAGTCTATTGAAGTTAATCTTTCTTTAGCAATTTTGTAATGTAAACTCCACTCATTGGTAATATGATAGATGCTTATTGTAAGTTACACAAGGCTGCATGTATTTAGTTATCTTTCTTTGTATATCAAGAGATGATGAGTTAACGTTTTCTGTTCAGGAACAAGTCATGATGTGTAACTATAATCGGCATTGCTCCCTCTTGGTTTAATAGGCAAAAGGAAAGCAATAGGTGCAGCATTTGACCTTTGTATTTACTCTTTGTAAGGTACTCTCAGTATTAGTTAAGTTGCTAAAATTGTGAGTACTATTTACTCTTTGTAACAATTAAGCTAGTAGAGGATGAAGATTCAGAAGCGGGGCATTTGACATACGTATTAAGGAATCGTGTTGGATGTGATTTATTTATGAAAAAAGAGCATGCCTACATTGATGTTCATATGTTCAATTCTCTCTTTGTTGATGATAAGTTCACTTCAAGTTTTATTAAACCTGGTTTCAATCTCTTTTCTTGTGCAGTATAATCATTTTGATGAACTTCTCAGTAGCTCCCGATGGCGGTGAGACGTTCCTTAGGACAAGTTCTTAGTGAGATGTTTTCGTCGAATGTATTCAAGCTTCTTCGTGATCTCAATTTTATTGTTTCAAGCTTCTTCGTGATCTCAATTTTAGTGTTAGGATTTGATATCTGTAATTTTGTCTAGTATATTGAACTGATGCAATGTCTGCATATACTCTCCTTGTATTGAAATCTTAGTGTATAATATAATGTTCTTATTAATTTGGTGCGCAACAGTGGAAGATGACTGAGTGGGTAATTTAGCCCGGATTTTTTTTTATTGAACTTCAAATTATTATGGGTAATTACAATTTCGTAAGCAGCAGTTATTGTGTGGTGTAAAAAATGGTACCACGGTGGTTTACAAATGCCGGTAAAAGCAATAAAAAGTACATACCAATATATAAAAATGGCATTTGGAAAATGCCCGTAAAAGTTTTAAGAATTATGGCACTTATAAAATGCCGGTAATACTACTTTTTCCGGCATTTGGGTGCAAATGCCGGTAATAAATGTATATTCGGCAATTTTTTTGCCGGCTGTTTATAAATGCCGGGAAAACTAACAACAAACGCCGGGTTTATTTCCGGCATTTGTACAAATGCTGTTTTTTTATTACCGACACTTGTTTGAGCGGCATTTTTTATTTTCGTCAACAAATGCCGGGAATACTATTACCGGCATTAATTTCATCTTTACTGGCGTTTGTGAAATGCCGGAAAAAGCGTAATTAGGACTCCTGCAAATGAAAGAGACTAGGAGGAAATCATTTTCGATGATCGACTAGCGATCGAAAGCAAGGACGTGCTAATCCAAGTTTTTTTTTTGAGATCGGAAATTTCATTCCATAAATTGAAATACAGCTAAAAGATATCCACCTCGTGTTAATCCTAGTTCGTCTCGATTGTCATACCACTTGTTGATATAATTATCATGTCACATCCAAGTCAATAAAAGTGTTCATAGAAACAAAAACGTATCCGAAACAGAATTCACATCCAAAAAAAAAAAAAAAGAAAGAAAGAAAGAAGGAGGATTACGTTATACAGATACAAATATTACATGTGATGGTAAATACGGTGACTCTATTTGAACGCAAAATAGTTCTGCTCTTTAGCCCCATGTTCTTTTCGGGTCGGGTACGACAAAACCCGCCCCAACCCCGTTGCCATATGCCTAACCAAGAGACATACACATAGAAATGGAAGAAAGGATTCTGTGAACATTTATTACGATGACACATCGAAACTATAGTACATTGTGTTCGCAATTCACAAACGTAAACAGGAAATATATATATAATTATATATACTACAAGAAAATGTGGCATTAACGGCATTTTTCTTACCGGCATGTGTTAAAATGCCACTAATACTAATTATTCTCGGCATTAATACTAATGCCGGAAAATATTATCTTTAAACGGCATTAGTTATAAAATGCCGGTAAAAATTAATCAAAAATGGCATTATTGTAGAAAATGCCGTTTTTAGTTTCTTTATGGGCGGTAAAATTACCACCAACGCGTGCAATTTATTCTCCACTCCTAAAACGACGGCGTCTAGTGTACTGTGAAGCACTCCATCGTACTTTTTCCCTCCTTACTTTTTCCTTTTTCCCTCTTAATTTTTTCTTTTCCATATCTCGGTCCTCAATAGCCTGAAACTACTGCAAACAAAAATCCCCCAAATTCAAAACCCCCAAAACGGAAGCTCCCGAAACCTGGTGAGCCATCTCTCTGCAAACAAGAACCTGGTGATCGATCGATATCTTTGCATGATATCTCACGGTTCTCACCATCGCAGGTACACTATTTCTTCTTGATTGAACAAATTTGCATTTTGGGTTTGATCTGCGTCTGGGTTTGAACTTTGCATCTCCTCTCTCTATTTTGAGTTTTGAGTTTACAAAATTTCTTCATTTGTTCACCTTTGAACCTTGAATCCAGTTTCTCTCTTTAGGGTTTCAGAATTGCATGCTCATACTTCCAAAATTGATGTATTGTGTAGAGGTATTTGCTGTGGGATTGATTTCTTTTTGGCCGGAATGAAATTGCATTGTTGACCTGATTCAATTCTATGGCCAGCTGCCAGTTATTCTATGGACCATTGTCCACCCCTTGAGTCATGTTTTGAGGCCGTGTTCTTCTTAAGAAGTTGTTTTGGAATTTTCCCTCGTCATTTCGTTAGCTTGGGTTGGTTATACGTCTCAAGCGAGGGTAGTCTGAAAAGGAAAATTTGCGACCGAAGATGTTTAAAGTTCAACAAAGACACAATTTTTTTGAAACATTTGTCTTTTTTCCTTTTAGTGTTGTCCTATGTGAATTTTTTTTTTTTTTGAAATTCAATTTATTTTTTAGAGATTTTTCTGACTCCTTTTGTTGAACGGAAGGATTGCTCCTAACTTTTTTAACAAAAGCTGAGCAAAAAACTCAGTGAAAGTAAATAATACCGAAGAAAAATACAAGAACAATTCTTTGGGAAGATCAAGGTTACTTAATTTGAGTGGAAGATCCATTTCGTTTAAAAGGCAGGCTAACCCACATTTAAGCATATAGTTGACTAAAAGCGACGATAGACCATATTGTAAGCATTACACAAAATGTGTAGCGCACATCTTTGTAAATGCTTCATTAGCGGCAGAATGGTAAATTTGGAAGTTACAGAGAATCCTTGAATCTGGGTCTTGACCATGGAGCTGAGTCTTCACTCAAGCTTGAGATTGAGTAAGGGTTTGATCTTTGAGGTTCCATTAGGGTTTATAGCTGCTGCTTTTGGTTTTTTAACGTATAAACTTACTTAATGTAGGTATCTCTGTTGCTCGGTGCTTATACTTTTCATTTATTCTTCTGTGCATGGCATCCAGTTGCACGGGGAACTGATCACGAGTTATATCTTGAACGTTTTTTCCTCCTCTTAGGCGAATGGATGGTTTCTGGTTGCTTTAGTTATGGAGTTACTTGCTCGAGCGACTCTGAGAGCAAACCTCGACCCCGTTGACCTTCACATTTGGAAAAACAAACTACTGGGGAAAAAAGATCATGAAACCACCAAACCCCTCTAGGTCTAGGAGATCATCTCTATCACTATCATTAACGGCTCACTTACCTCCCAAACCCCCCTATAACTTTCACTCATATAGCTAAGATTTCTAATTGTTAACTTCTACGAAAACAGCCTAAAGTTCGGCTTCGGGGTCCTTATTAGATAAGAATAAAGAATATGATTGTAGGGATTACTAGGTATCATTACTATATTACAAATCTGAAGTATTGGGTGGAGGCCATCTCGATTTTGTGTATAGATAGATGTGGGTCTTTCAAAGATGCATATACAGCTAACTCAATATGATAAATGCTTTTTATTGCCGGTGTTTCAGAACATGAAAAGCTCAGACTTTGTAACCTTATGGGTTTTCAGCTTGGTTCTCTTCCTGTGAGGTACCTTGGGGTCCCTTTTCTCTCTACCAAACTCTCTGCATCTGATTGTGCTCCTCTCATTACTACGATTTTTGCTAAGATTGATCATTGGGCCACTAGAACTTTGTCTTATGCTGGGAGGCTTCAGCTTATTGCCTTTGTCCTTTTCAGTTTGCAAGTTTTTTGGTCTATGCATTTCATTCTCCCCAAGGCTGGGAAGCATATTGAGCTCCTTTTGAGGAACTTCCCTTGGTAAGGATCTACCAAGTATAATCACTAACATAAGGTTGGTTGGGAGCTTTTTGTTGTCCTAAAAATAAGGGAGGTCTTGGTATTAGGAGGATTAGGAATTGGAATTACGCTGCAATGGCTAAACATCTATGGGCCATCTGCTCTCATCAGAATTCCTTATGGTCAAATGGAGTTATCTATAAATCATCAAGAATCAATGCCTTTGGTCAATGACCATTCCCTCTTCTTGCTCATGGACATGGAGAAAGTTACTTCAGCTTAGACCTAAAGTGAGACCCTTTATCAGATACATCATTGGTGGTGGATTTTCTACTTATTTTTGGCATGATAATTGGCACCCTGCTGGGCCTCTTCTTGATTACTATGGCCATCAGTTTCAGTTGGATTCTGGTATTCCTATGGCTTCGAAAGTTTCTTGCATGATATATAATGATATCTGGGCTTTGCCTTCTCTCTCTTTTCCTTGTCCTGATTTCATGCCTCATCCCAATGTTCCTGACGCTATCATTTGGGATGGTTCCCCTTCATCCAAGTATCAGGCCTCTCATGCTTGGAATGCTTTTAGGATTCACCATCCTATAGGTCCCTCGCACAAGGTTGTAAGTTTGGTTCTCAAAAAATATTCCAAGGCCTCATACTATGGATGGCTGTTAGAGGGAGCTTACGAACCAAAGATAAGCTCCACAGTTGGGGAGTTATTGCTAGTTCTACTTGTTCTCTATGTCATCAGCTCTCTGAGACTCTGAATCACATTCTCTTTGACTGTCCCTTCTCCAGTCAAGTGTGGTCTGCCATCGCTGATCTCTGCCGCTTCCCCCTCGGTCTTGCCCTTTGGTCTCAAAAGATTGCCTGGTTCTGTTCTAATCTGAAAGGGAAGGGTTTTCCTAATCTTCTAAGGAGACTTGCTTTTGTTGCTGCAGTTTATTATTGTATGGCAAGTGAGGAATCATAGAATTTTTCGAGGCATTCAAAAGCCTCCTTTAGCTGTTATAGGAAAAGTCAGATTCGATGTCAGGTTGAAAGCTCCCCAAAGCAGGAATGTGAAGCCTACAGCTTTATCCTCCTAGCTCAGTCAGAATTGACACATTTCTCTCTAGTTGTTTTCTTTTGTATAGGCTCTAGTTTTCAGTTGTGGTATATCCTTGTATAGGCTCATGCCTTTGATTCTTTGTATCTCTTGAGGATCCTTCCTCCTGGTTTCTAATTAAATGGTTAATTACCAACAAAAAAAAAAAAATGCTTGTCTCAAGGGATGCATCAGAGCATCAAAATGTAGCAAAAATTGACTCTAATAAATTGTTGGCATAACATAAACATCAAATGCATTGAAAATTTAGATTGAGAACTGTGATTAACAAGATCCCACATAAAGAGTTGAGGTTACAAATTACAAGCGCCACCACGGGAGCAAACCACGCAAGTGCAACAATGCTTTTGATATAACCATACAACTTAATAAAAAAACAACCTATGTATTAAGATTTTGGTTCTGCATAGCGCACTTTTTTTGGGTGAGGGAAAGCAGACCTTGCCCCAAACATGAGACCTTTTGAGTGGTCAGCATGTCTGTTTACAGTAAGTTTCTGGAACCATAGAGTTAGCCCTTGCATGCTTTAGTTTTGCACGTTTATCAGACTGTGGTGGACCATTTGCTTGCGAATCTGAATAATGATCTGCATGCCTCCTAAGAATGTCGTTATTGACTGTGAGTAAGTTTTGATTGCATTGGCTTTCTCTTTATTGTCATGGGCATGCCAGCAGATTTTTCATTGGATTATGAAGTAGCTCATGTATTATACAATCATGTGACATGCATGCCATTAAGGGTGGCCCGCCCCCCGAACTGTCTACTAACTTCTGTTATTATTTTACCAACACATGTATTCTTTTTGGGCTTTGAAGTGTCGTATTCTTTTTAGGTATTCTTCTCATATGTTCCTCCCAGGAAACGGTGCCCATATAGGGATAGGGGGTTAGATGTGAGAATACTATGTACTCCCTCCGTCTCATAATATTTGTCCGGTCCGCAAAACGGGGACTATAAAATAATGTATTTCTTTCAAGAAAAAATTCAAATTTTTTTCGTAAGTTAAAAGAACTCGTCAAAATCTAGTAAATTGTTGAATTTTTTTCCTACTTTTCTTACAAAAATTGTATTATTTTTACGTCTCCGTTTTGCGGACCGGACAAATATTATGGGACGGAGGGAGTAATTTTTATAAGACTAGTATGTTTTCTATGCAGCTCCAAAATGTATTCTTATCTCTCTCATCCATGTTTCATTCTTATTGTGAGTTATAACCAATACTATGACACGATATTAATTTCAGGTTTTTTAAAGCTAACTCCCATGGATAAGAGTTGGATTGATATAAAGAATAGGCTAGACCCTACCTATATACAAGGGGTAGAAAAGTTTCTAGAATTTGCTTATGATAAAAAGCATCCAGATTCAAAGATATATTGTCCTTGCAAGAAATGTGTAAACCTTATATTTGGGACAAGAAGTGGCGTGAAAGAACATCTAATTATAAATGGATTCAATACTAACTATACGAGATGGACAATTCACAGAGAGTCTTTATCTTCATCTAGTAGAAATGAATCGGATGCAAATCAAAGCTCTTATTTTCAAGATGATATGATTGGTATGGTGCATGATGCATTTGGAGTTCCAAGGCAAGATGATATGATTGGTATGGTACGCTACTGAGTTATTTAATTTTTGATTATGTTGTGTTGTGCTCCAAATGTCACATGCATATCTATATTTTTTTTTGAATTGCTAATAGTGTCTTAATATATTGTAATAATTGTTGCAAAAGATGGCTAAGGATGGGAAAATAGTTTTGAAGCCTAGAGAATTGGCCCTTGAGACAAGAAACTACTTGGAAAAACGAAAGAAGTTAATTGAAGAGAACTATGCAAAGATTGAAGCTCTGGGGTGTAAGCAATTGGCAAATCCATTTTTAAAGAAAAGTACAACTGCTGGAAAGAAAAGACACAAGATGGATTGTGCTTTTAATGATGACAAGGATTGGCAACCGGCAGACGGTGAGGATGGGAATAGTTCTTGCTTTGAAGATGATGAATCTTCCTTGGAAGATGAAGAAAGATGAAGAATGTTTTGGGGTCGATTGAGTAAGGTGATGCATGTCTGTGTGGAATATTAAATAAAAGTTTTTTTTTTGTTAATGTTTATCCTTGTTACACTATGTCCAATTAAGCAATTTTCACTTTGTTGTATTCATCATATTATTGTAATTTTAATGTAGGTGGCTACTACAAGAAAGCGTGTACAATTGTCAGCTGGACCAATGAGTGCTATATTGCAGCGTATGTCTACCATTAATCAAGACCAACATGGAAATCAGCAAGTACAGTTGCAGGAGCAGCCGCAATCACAGGTGCAAGCAAAGCGAGTGCGATGTCAGGATGCACCCATGAGTGCTACATTGCAACCTTCGCCTACCATTAGTCAAGACCAGCATGAAAATCAGTCAGTACAATTGCAGGCGCAGCCGCAAGTGCAAGCAAAGAGAGTGCGATGTCGGGCTGTACCTATGAGTACTAAGTTGCAGCCTTTGCCTACTATTAGTCAAGATCAACATGGAAATCAACCACCACCAAACTATCATGAGTTCCAGTCACCATCTGATGAAGGTATATAATTGTTTTATTAGCTTATTTCAATTTCAAATAAACTTACTAATTGTCCTATTACTTTGACAGTTGTTTATTATTGCTGAATTTTGTGTCCTTACAACCACATAAATTAACTCCTAAATGATCTATTGGAAGTGCCATATAGTTTCTCTTGATTTTAATGCATGCCGATACAAGTCTTACTCCTAGAGTTTTAGAAAGGGAGGAGAGGAGGGAAAATGGAGAGTTGCACGAACCATAGTGAAATGTAGTAGAATTGCTGCTCAAAAATAGCATCAAAATGCATTAGGTGGCTATCTTGGGGCTGGGTTTTGGTTTGGGTTTTTCTGTGGTTGGGTGGGTGGGTTGGTGTTATTGGAGGGTTTTAATTGCTGTTGCTGCTATATTTGGAGTATGCTAGTATTTTGTACTGTTGTTGCTGATATTTGGAGATGTTTTGCTGCTATCTTGCTGTCATCATGGAGGAATTCATTCAGGCAATTAGATGCTTTCATTGCTGGGTGTCAAATACTAGTCATTTTCTTCTCCTTAGGTGTTTTTGCTTAAAATATGGAGCCTTATCTCTCTCATGGTGTCTCAACTAGCTCCATTATTATCTGTATGTCGTTGGAATTTTGTGGGTGTACACTCTGTGTGGTTGGAACCTTGGAACCTTGCCAACTATTCATGGGTGTTGATCTTTTGGGATTCTGGGATGGCAAATGATTGTTGAGCGTTTGGGGTGCCAATATAGTTGGGATGTCATTTACTCATTGTGATGCCTTAATTTTACCCCCCCTTTCCCTCGGATTGTATTGTTCTCTTTAATATCAATAAAATTGTTTTCACTTTTCAAAAAAAAAAAAAAATGCACTAGAAATAACCACAACACATATAACTCATGGTGCCATGGTGCATGGGCATTTCCAATACAACAGGCACATACATTCATACATTCATATAATTCCTTCTATTGGTAAATCATTGAAGTGGCAGGTCACGTAAATGAGAGAGCCGTGGAGCTTGAATCACAACAACAATCTATGAGCAGTCACACTATTCCAAACTTGCAGTCGCTGGAAAAAAGCAATGAAGGGTCAAGAACTTCAGTTGGAGCAGGTAAGTTCAATTTAATGTACAAAAGAAAAAATATATATGGTTGTTCAACCTTTCATTTGCCAAGAAAATTAAATTATGCAGTTACTTGCATTTACTTGTTTATGTTCATTATTCCATATTATTCTTTACTAGATCTCAACTCGCAACAACAGAGAGCCAAGGGGAGAGGCTTTGCTCGTCCATATGTTGGGTGGGGTACAGGAGCGAAGTTAGAAGTTAAATTGAATAAAGACAATCAACCAATAGGTAACACGGCACGTCCCTTACAAAGTCAACTTGGCATCTTAGCAAGAAACGCAACTTTAGCACCCTTAACTTTTACTGATTGGAGGGCTCCGGAGCTATATCCATACAAGGAACGCATATGGGCAGAGGTTAAGGTATTTATTATAGGAAAAAATTCATATTATGGGCTAATGTTGCTGCTGCTACTGTTTTATAATCTATCTTCTTAGACTGAATTTTGATCAATTGAGCTAATGTTGTTGATATACTTATATGCAGGAAAATACAACCGCACCAGATGCTTATAAGCATATTTGTCTGATGGCCGTTGGAAAGAAATGGAAGGATTGGAAAGATGAGCTTAAAAGAACTATTTATAACCTATATGATAATGATGAAGACCGTTTGGCAAATTGTCCTAATAGGGTCGATCCTGATCAATGGAGAGTTCTTGTTCAATTTTGGGGCACTAAAACAGCCAAGGTGATGCATGTCAATTCTTCTTCCTCTTTCGAATGAATATGAACACATAAACATGGATAAGTAATACTGGATTTTGTTTGTTATAGAGACGAAGTAAAACCAACTGTACAAGCAGACACGAACAAAAAATGGGGCACACAAGTGGGAGGAAGGGCCATTGTCGTGTAAGGGATGAGGTAATTAACTAACTAATGTGTAGAACTAAATTTAATTCAATGCATTTATATATCAAATGTGTTATTGAATACTTTAGCTTCTTGTATGCTAATAAAGTTGACACAGATTAACGATGGAGTTGTAGTAGAGCCCGATCGTATACAGGTATTCATTAAGACTCATACGAAGAAAGATGGACAACTTGTTGATGAAGCATCAGCTTTGGCCATAGTATGTGTATTTACTTGGTTCATTTTTGCATCTATTTAGGTTCATTTTAATGGTATGCTTCTTTTATGTCTATTTACATAATAAAATCTTTGCTTTTGTTCTTTTACTTACCATAGATAGGTTTCATTTATTTCAGCGTCGTCTTAATGAGGGAGCCTCTCAAATTCCTGAGTCCTCAGAGTCACCTGCTTTACGGGAGGAGTTATTCACTAGTGTACTAAAACCAGATAGGAATGGACGTGTGCGTACCTATGGCCTGGGTCCTTGTCCGAGTCAAGTGTTTGGGACTAGATATACCCGATCTCAGGAGCAACGTGTCAAGGATCAGTTGCGTGCTGAGTTGGGTGCAGAGTTGCGTGCAGAGTTACGACAAGAGGTGCTAAGAGACGTAAGTGTTGAAATCACTCAATTGAAGAACCAATATGCAATCGTAGCAGCTTATATGAAAAGTGCAGGACTCCCTTTGCCTCCATCACCAAATGGAGCTGGAAATGGAGATAGAGATCACACACCATCGCTAATGGAGCACAATGGACAGGTAAATTGTGTATTTTCATGGTACTTTTTGAAGCAATGAGAATAGAGTTGGCCATTTTATTGATTGAAAATACACCTGCCTCTTATATTGATTGATCAGTGTTGTTGCCAAGGATCAGTTATGTGATTGTTAGGCTTGGTAATGCAGATTTAGTGCTGTTTTTAGTCTAGATTTAAGTCCAGCTGTAGTGCAATGGGTAGTTGGAGTTGCATTCCTTTGTTTTTGGTTTATGAGATTACTAGGTTGTGAATTGATATGTGCTTAGTTGTTTTTGTTTGAGTTTTTTTTTCCTTCTATCCAATTTCAGTGCAGGTTATTCAAATCTATTTTTAGTGCAGGTTTAGCACTTATTGAAATCTGCATTTTCAGGTTATTGATACAAAGATGCATTTTGGTTCAAATCTGTTGGAATGAAACCTGCATTTTTTGTAGTGAAACCAGCTTTTTTATAAGTTCAGTTCAATTTCTTTTTTCTGTGAGTTCATTTCAGTTTCTGTTATGCATAAAGCAGAACCAAAGTAATGAAAGCTGTTTGAATGACTTTGGAATGACTTTGGTAGTGAAACCTGCATTTTTGCTGCAGTTTTTGGCATACTCTGTCCAATTTTCTTGCATACTCTATCCATGTTATGAAGCACAAAATCAAGGCATTAAACTTAATGGCAATGACTACCATAATTTCATTCATAGCATAAAGGGTGAATACGGGTGTAGTTTGGGAATGATGTATTTTTGTGGAATGTGTTGAAATGAGTAAATGAATCTTCAGTTGGGTTTGATGGAGGTGGTGTGTCATGAATTTCCATGTATGCTCAAGAGAGTGCAGAGGGGCTGTGTTGGGTCAAACCATTCACTGGAGTGCATTGGCTTGAAACTTTGAGAGAGAGAGGGAGGGAGGCTGGTATAATCTATTTTTTCCCACAGCTTTTTGTATATAATAATAATGGGTGTATATTTCACATTTGGAGGGAAACAGATGTAAAGTTGGCGCCCATGGGAAAGAAGAATCCTTCTGCTCGACATAGGAAGGAGATAAGTTTATAGAGAGAGAGAGAGAGAGAGAGAGAGAGAGAGAGAGAGAGAGAGAGAGAGAGAGAGAGAGAGAGAGTATGATCAATATTGCTTCCCTTGACCATTTTAACATGATCAGTCTTTAATCTGTATCCTTCCAAGGAATCTTTCCATGTACGAGTAAGAATTTCTGTGTCCGTATCCGTGTCCGTGCATCATACCTTAGGATATTGTCATTGCATTGTGAAGCTCATTTAGTTCCTTCTTTTCTTTTTTGCTTTCGTTTCATGGAAGAAAGTAGAAATCCGTTTGTTTCATTTTTTGTGGAGAGAAGACTTGATGAAAATAGGTATTGGACATAAGCTTAACAAACTATTGATAACGTTTGCTTCCACTCTGTTGAAAAATGTATGCATTATAATTTGTGAAAATTTATATGCATCTCTATTAATTATTTTGATGATTAATTCAATGATATTTTTATTCGGCAAATACAAAATTATCGAAAAGTCGATTCCCGAATTAAATATTTTCGTGACCTTGAAATATAGCATAAAGTCTCTTGGATTCATGATTTATATTTACAAAGACTTTATTGAGCTCAATACATGCTTTAACGGTTTATTTAGATGAAATTGTGAGCCACAGGTTGACGAACCGGCTGACAAGCCGGCTGTCTGAACAGAAAGCTGTGACAACCGGACGACCACCCGGATGACCACTCTATCAAACGGCTAGTTTCCAACGGCTAGTTTCCAACGGCTAGTTCCAACGGCTAGTTTCCAACGGCTAGGAAGCATATGGATGGCTATATAAGGCATCAAGAACTCATTAATGAGTACATACACAAGCTACAACATTCCATATTATTGCAAGAGCAAATTCTCAAAAGATCAAAGCCAAAAATTCTCATTGTTCTTCCACTTTCATATTATTCTTGAGAGAAAATTTGTACAAGTCGTGAGCGATAGTTTTCATACCTTCTTCACATACTTGTATTTCCTAAGTGAGTGTTTGAGTCAAACACTTGAAAGCTTAGAAGACCAAATTCGGGTTGGAATTTGGGTGTTATTGTTTTTGAGAAGTTTTCGGAGAAAATTCTTGCGGTTGTGCTAGCTCCTCGGGAAAGCTAGAGGCATTCGGTTCTTGTAAGCACCCGCAAGACTTACAAGTTGTAATCTTTTAAAGATTAGTCTAACCTTCAAGTAATTGCTTGAGGAGAAGTGGAGTAGAGCCGGACCGTGGACAAATCCGGACCGAACCACTATAAACGGGTTCTATCTCTCTATCTCTCTATTTTGATTGCATACTTATTGTTTGCATATATTGTTAGAGATAAATTTTTATTGGTAATTATTACTAGCAATCCTATTCACCCCCCTCTAGGTTGCATAATTTGGGTAACAATTGGTATCAAAGCCTCGGCTCTTGTTTGTAGATTTAACCATCTAAGAGTTAAGATCCATGGCAACCACTAGTAATGTTTCTTGTATCGAAGGTCAATCGTCCAATAGACCTCCCTTGTTCACCGGAGAAAATTACTCTCATTGGAAAAATAGAATGATGATCTTTATTCAATCCACGGATTATGATCTATGGAAAATTATCAAAAATGGTCCCATTATTCCTACTAAGAAAGTTGGAGAAGAGACTATGCCTAAACCAGATTATGAGTGGAGTCATTTGGAAAAGGCTTCAATAGAAAAGAACTATAGAGCTATGAACCTTCTTTTTTGTGCTATTACTCCCAATGAATATGATTGTGTCTCCGCATGTGAATCGGCTAAAGAAATATGGGATAAGTTAGAAATGTCACATGAAGGAGATAGTCAAGTTAAGGAGTCCAAAATTGATATTCTTGTGCATAGCTATGAGCTCTTCAAAATGAAACCGGATGAATCTATATCTCAAATGTTTGCTAGATTTGCTAGTATTACTAACGGTTTAAAAGCTCTTGGAAAGATTTACAGTCAATCCGAAATGACAAGGAAGGTGCTCCGTTCCATGCCAACCAATTGGGACACTACCACCTCCATCATCCTACAATCCAAAGATTTCTCAACATACACGATGGACAAGCTCATGGGATCTCTCATGACGGAGGAAATGCATCACAACCTCAAGGGTGAAAAAGAGAAGAAAGTTAAGGATCTTGCCTTCAAAAGTACAACAAGCAAATCAAAAAGCAAGGAGGATTCAAGCAACGAAAGTGAGGATGATGAAATGGCGCTCATCACAAAAACGTTCAAGAAACTCCTCAAAAATAGAGCATCTCACAAAGGCAGAGGATTTTCAAGAAAAGATGGAGGCAAAGAAGAAAATAGTAAAAAGGATCCAATCATTTGCTACGAGTGCAAGAAGCCCGGCCACATCAAAAGTGAATGTCCATATGCAAAAAAATATTCAAAGAAGGACAAAAAGAGAGCTATGATGGCCGCATGGGACAATAGTGACGATAGTAGCTCCGATGAGGACGATGAGCAACAAGAGGTCGCTAACTTGTGTTTCATGGCCATCGAAGAAAACGAGGTAGATCTCGACTCATCCTATTCCTTTGATGAATTATTTATTGCCTATAAAGAGTTGAAAGTAGAATTTGAAAAGGTTGTTTCTAAAAACAAATTTCTTAAAAAGGTTGCTAAAGATCTTTCACTAGAAATAGATGATTTAATTGAAGAGAAAGATATTTTGGAGGAAGAAAATGAAAGTTTAAGAATCTCTTTGGAAAAAGAAAAAGAGTATTTGAAGGATACTTCCAAAAACGAATCTTTAGAAAAACAAATTGATGATTTAACTAATTCTCTTTCAAAACTCACTAATGGAAAAGAAAGTTTAGACATTCTTCTTGGAAAACAAATGGTTTCTTTTCACAAGGCCGGAATTGGTTATAATCCCACTCAACACAAAAATCTTTTTGAAAAAGATGTTCCTCCTTCTAGCCATTCTAAATTGACATGTCATTATTGTGGTAAAATTGATCATATTTCTCCTACATGTCCTATGAAAGGATACTCATCTTCTAATGCAAAAAAGGTTTGGGTTCCTAAGAACCGTATCAATGCTAACCTTCAAGGACCCAAGATGATTTGGGTACCAAAAGTCAAGAATTGATGTGCTATTGTAGGTATGCTTCAAAAGTTCTCTCAAGGAAGGAAGTTGGTACCTTGATAGTGGATGTTTAAGACACATGACCGGTGACAAGAGGGCTTTCAATTCTCTTTCGTCTAAAGATGGTGGACATGTCACATTTGGAGACAACAACAAAGGTAAAATCATAGGAATCGGCAATATAGGTAATTCTCCTATTATTGAAGATGTTTTACTTGTTAATGGTTTAAAACACAATCTTCTTAGCATAAGTCAATTATGTGATAGAGGAAATCGTGTTATCTTTGAAAAATCCAAATGTATCATTGAAAATGACAAAAGCAACAAGACACTCTTCGTTGGACAAAGATTTGAAAATGTATATGTTTTTAATCTCAATGATTTAAGTAATTGTGATATAAAATGTTTTTCCGCTTTGAGTGAAAATAGTTGGCTTTGGCATAGGCGCCTAGGACATGCAAGTATGGATGCTATTTCAAAACTCTCTAGAAAAAATTTGGTAAAAGGTCTTCCTAAAATCAAATTTGAAAAAGATAGACTTTGTGGTCCTTGCCAACAAGGAAAACAAACCAAGGTTTCTTTTAAGTCCAAAAATGTTGTTTCAACTACTAGACCTTTGCAATTACTTCATATGGATTTGTTTGGACCAACTCGCTCTCCAAGTCTTTGTGGAAACTATTATTGTCTTGTTGTTGTTGATGATTTCTCTAGATATACATGGGTGATGTTCCTAGCTCATAAGAATGAGGCTTATCCTAATTTCACTAAACTTTGTAGAAGAGTTCAAAATGAAAAAGGCTTTGTTATTTCTAACATTCGTACGGATCATGGAAAAGAACTTGACAATTCTTTATATGAAAAGTTTTGTGATGAACATGGTATTGGTCATAACTTTTCCGTACCTCGTACTCCTCAACAAAATGGAGTAGTAGAGAGAAAAAATCGTACTCTGGAAGAAATGGCCCGCACTATGCTTTGTGAAAACTCTTTGCCAAAATATTTTTGGGCGGAAGCCGTTAATACCTCATGCTATATTTTGAATCGAGTTTTAATTAGGCCTATCCTCAAGAAAACTCCTTATGAGCTTTGGAATGGTAGAATACCCAACATTAATTACTTTCATGCCTTCGGTTGTAAATGTTATGTATTAAACAAT
Source organism: Rhododendron vialii (assembly GCF_030253575.1). Taxonomy (NCBI): domain Eukaryota; kingdom Viridiplantae; phylum Streptophyta; class Magnoliopsida; order Ericales; family Ericaceae; genus Rhododendron; species Rhododendron vialii. The sequence goes on along the minus strand of NC_080558.1, from coordinate 6,321,749 downwards.
GGAAAAGATAACTTGGGTAAATTTGATTCAAAATCGGATGAAGGCATCTTTATTGGTTACTCTCTTACTAGCAAAGCATATAGAATTTATAATAAGCGCACTAATCTTGTTGAAGAATCTATTCACGTTTCCTTTGATGAATCTAATCCTTGTGCTACTAAGGATGTTGTTGATAATGATGACTTAGAGATTACACATAAGATTCATGACTTGACAATTCAAGAAAAAGTTGATGGTGATACTCAAGTAGAAAGCTCTCAAATCAAAGAAGATGAAGTTATTAATCAACCTCAAGATGCCATGGGAGACAACCAAGATCTTTCCAAGGATTGGAGATTCGTGCAAAACCATCCAAAGGACTTGATTCTTGGAGAAGTTTCGAAAGGGGTAACCACTCGCTCGTCTCATAGAAATTTTTGTGAAAATCAAGTTTTTGTTTCTCAAATTGAGCTTAAAAACTTTCCGGAAGCTCAAGATGATGAAAATTGGATTTTGGCCATGCAAGATGAGTTAAATCAATTTGAAAGGAATAAAGTTTGGGCATTAGTACCTAAGCCTCTTGATCACACTATTATAGGTACTAAATGAGTTTTTCGTAACAAGCTATATGAATCCGGAAATATTGTTAGGAATAAAGCTAGACTTGTTGCTCAAGGTTATAATCAAGAAGAAGGTATTGATTTTGAAGAAACTTTTGCACCGGTAGCTAGATTAGAGGCTATTCGCATATTACTTGCCTTTGCATCTTTCAAAAATTTCAAGCTTTATCAAATGGATGTGAAAAGTGCATTTTTGAATGGGTTCATAAATGAAGAAGTTTATGTCAAACAACCTCCCGGCTTTGAAGATCATGTATACCCCGATCATGTTTTTAAACTCTCAAAAGCTTTATATGGTTTGAAGCAAGCACCACGTGCATGGTATGATAGACTTAGTTCATTCTTGCTTGACAATGGCTTTACTCGTGGAAAAATTGATACTACTCTTTTCATTAAAGCCAAAGGTAAAGATATGCTCATTATTCAAATATATGTTGATGATATTGTCTTTGGTGCCACTAATGATAATATGTGCAAAGAGTTTGCTAAGTGTATGCAAGGTGAGTTTGAAATGAGTATGATGGGGGAGCTTAACTTCTTCCTCGGACTTCAAATCAAGCAAACTAATGAGGGGATCATAATCAACCAAGCCAAGTATGCGAAAGAACTTATTAAGAAGTTTGGCATGGAAGGATCAAAGCCAACAAGCACACCAATGAGCATATCAACTAAGCTAGACAAAGATGAGAATGGTAAGGCCGTCAATGAAAAGATGTATCGAGGTATGATCGGCTCATTACTTTATCTCACGGCAAGTAGACCGGATATAATGTTTAGTGTCTGCATGTGTGCTAGATTTCAATCATGTCCTAAAGAATCGCATTTAAAAGCTATTAAACGTATTTTTAAATATGTTGCTGGTTCTCATGACTTAGGATTGTTTTATCCACGTGGAGTTGCATTTGATTTAATTGGTTATTCGGATGCGGATTTTGGAGGTTTCAAAGTTGATCGTAAAAGTACAAGTGGGACTTGCCAATTTCTAGGGCACTCTCTAGTGTCTTGGCATAGCAAGAAACAAAATTCCGTAGCTCTATCTACCGCCGAGGCGGAATATGTAGCGGCCGGAAGTTGTTGTGCCCAAATATTGTGGATCAAACAACAAATGGAGGATTTCAATTTGCAATATGATCATATTCCTATTAAATGTGATAATACTAGTGCAATTAGCTTAACCAAGAATCCAATTCAACATTCTCGAACAAAACATATTGAGATTAGACATCATTTTATAAGAGATCATGTTCAAAAAGGGGATATTGAACTTAACTTTATTAGTACCGACAAGCAATTGGCGGACATTTTCACAAAACCCCTTGGTGAAGAACAATTTTGTTTCATTCGATGAGAACTCGGCATGTCTAATCATTTATGAAAAAGTTGTGTTCTTGATGTCAAAAGTTTTTTTTTGGATTCAATGTTGAGTTGATTGAATTCGTAAATATCATACTTGATGGAGAGTACAAATGATCTTGATAAAGAAATCACCCTCCAAACATTTTATCATATGTTTCATTTTCCTGTGTTTGGTATGAAGAAAATCAGTTTTATGGTCTTTAATGTTACTCCTCTTAAACGATTTCTGGACTTAACCTGCATTTGTCAGTCGGATGTCCAAGCGGATGTCCAACCGGACAACCGTGAGGTTGAGACTTATTCAAGCTTTTGCGTTGCTAACTCTGATTTATTAAGTCTGTTACACTTAGTTTGTATGAACTTCATGGCTTAGTGCTTAAATTGTCTCTTATATACTTCGCCGATATGAATTTCTTGTCTCTAAGCTTGCAGGGATAATCATTCTCGGTAATACCCCTCGCATTCTTTAAAAAGCTCTCTTTTAGGGGGAGCATGTATTAAGGGGACACAACAATAAACACCCATTAAGGGGACACAACAATAAACACCCGAACACAATTTTCTTCCCCTATTCTTGTTCTTTTCGGCGCCACCCCTATCCTATCTCTATTCGGCGCCACCCCTATCCTATCTCTATTCGGCACCGCCCCTATCCTATCTCTATTCGGCGCCGCATCTCTATCCCTTATCCTCAAACACTTCTCTCATACTCTATAAATTCAACAACACTCTCTCTATCTCTTCATCTATCTATCTTTCCTTCTCTCTCGGCCTAAATCTCTCATCAAGCAATGGCAAACATACCGCAAGGGTTACCGTTTGAGTTTTACGAAAGAGATGCCGAACGAGCAGAGTTCAGGTTGTTTATCCAAACCATTTGGATGCAACTCTTTATCTTCATTCTGCTGTGTGCGTTACTTACCATGAGAATACCACCATGGTTCGGATGGAATGTAAATGTGGATAATCTGTGGTATTGGATTGGCATTATAGCTGCCGTTGTAGCAGCCATTATTCGAGAATACGAAAATCAAGGACGCCAAGCTCTCAATGAACGAAGATAGAGTGCTACAGGGCAAGAGCGGCATGGTGCTGGAACCATGGCCCTATTGTTTTTCTCTTTTTAGTTTTTTTTTATGATGTCACAGGGGGAGAAAAAGCAAGTTTTAATTGATCTATCTTGCCATTTTGGGCAAATTTAAAAAATTGCTTGCTATGATCTGATGATTATTGCTATTACTCGTTGATCATAGATAACTGCTTTGGTGCGTGTATTAAGGGGGAGATTGGCATAACTCCTACTTGAATAAAAACTATCATTTTGTGTCATCATCAAAAAGGGGGAGATTGTTGAAAAATGTATGCATTATAATTTGTGAAAATTTATATGCATCTCTATTAATTATTTTGATGATTAATTCAATGATATTTTTATTCGGCAAATACAAAATTATCGAAAAGTCGATTCCCGAATTAAATATTTTCGTGACCTTGAAATATAGCATAAAGTCTCTTGGATTCATGATTTATATTTACAAAGACTTTATTGAGCTCAATACATGCTTTAACGGTTTATTTAGATGAAATTGTGAGCCACAGGTTGACGAACCGGCTGACAAGCCGGCTGTCTGAACAGAAAGCTGTGACAACCGGACGACCACCCGGATGACCACTCTATCAAACGGCTAGTTTCCAACGGCTAGTTTCCAACGGCTAGTTCCAACGGCTAGTTTCCAACGGCTAGGAAGCATATGGATGGCTATATAAGGCATCAAGAACTCATTAATGAGTACATACACAAGCTACAACATTCCATATTATTGCAAGAGCAAATTCTCAAAAGATCAAAGCCAAAAATTCTCATTGTTCTTCCACTTTCATATTATTCTTGAGAGAAAATTTGTACAAGTCGTGAGCGATAATTTTCATACCTTCTTCACATACTTGTATTTCCTAAGTGAGTGTTTGAGTCAAACACTTGAAAGCTTAGAAGACCAAATTCGGGTTGGAATTTGGGTGTTATTGTTTTTGAGAAGTTTTCGGAGAAAATTCTTGCGGTTGTGCTAGCTCCTCGGGAAAGCTAGAGGCATTCGGTTCTTGTAAGCACCCGCAAGACTTACAAGTTGTAATCTTTTAAAGATTAGTCTAACCTTCAAGTAATTGCTTGAGGAGAAGTGGAGTAGGGCCGGACCGTGGACAAATCCGGACCGAACCACTATAAACGGGTTCTATCTCTCTATCTCTCTATTTTGATTGCATACTTATTGTTTGCATATATTGTTAGAGATAAATTTTTATTGGTAATTATTACTAGCAATCCTATTCACCCCCCCTCTAGGTTGCATAATTTGGGTAACACACTCCAATTGGTCTATGGTATTAAAGGCTTCAGAACTGAAGCTTTTACTTATAGAGGAAGATTAGAATACACCCGGTTAGTACCCATTAGTGAATGTTGTAGAGCAATAGACTGTACAGATTGACCTTTTACGGTAACTGCAATAGTGTGTACATATTAACCTTTTACATTAACTGCACCATGTGGCTGTTCTCAGGCTCAAATCCACAACGTAGAGGTTAGTAGGTTGAGTTTTTGACAACTCACTTGAACCAATAGTCACCTTTGTGTTAGGAAAAGTATTCTTGTTGGAAATGGCAGGACGTTTCCTTGTATAGGGTAATGGCAGATAGCACAATGAAATTTGTGTCTTTGAGAGTATAGCTTATAGCTGTTTACACTTCTGCAACTTGTATACATAAATGTGTTGGGTGTACCAATTGCCTAATCTTCAATTAATCACATACAACATGTATGACATATTTTAGTATAGAAGACTTGTTGTCAGATTAGATGCAGTTGCTTGAATTTGATATTTGGTATTTAGTTGGAATGTTCAATAAGGCGGGTAGACTTGACATGGAACCAAATTGGATCTGACGATTGCTCCTGCCCATGTAAGACCATATCACGTACTTGAAGATTCCTTGATAAGATTCTAGGTGTAGTTCTAACTTTGTTCCGGCTGAACTGAAATGGGTAGTCATTCGTCTTTAGATTGGTATCTGTGTGACTTGTAGATAGTAAGTCTTTTGGATTAGTTTTTATGAAAACTTGTTTTGTGTGTACAGCATAGTTGTCAAAATTCACCTATGTATAAACGTGTAATTGTTTCTTGTATTTGCAGGTTGATAGGACGTAGACGGACAAGGAAGACATGCAATAGGAATGACGGAAATTCTTCTTGATAATGAAAATTGTTTTTGCTCCTTTTGCTTTGGAGTTCGCAACCAAAAGCATGTTTTGGGTCTTTGTGTTGCTTAGGTTAGTATGATCTTTTGTTTTTGGAGATACACATGCAATTGGAACTTATATTTTGACGCTTTGGGTTTGATTTTCACATTGGCATTCTATGCCTCGCATTGTTATTTTTTGGTTATATATGGAACTTGCATTTTGGTTTTGCTAGTGGAGCTTCAAATTGTTTTGGTTAGTCACAGTTTTTTATGCAGGAAATGTGTTATCAAAAATGGTACTAGGTTAGGATAATTTGTTAATGAAAAAATCATATATTAAAAATGAAAGCAGCAAAAAAAAAAAAAAAAACTTTTAGCGGCGGTTTACAAATGCCGGTAAAAGCAATGAAAAGAAAAAACCAAAATATAAAAATGGCATTTGGAAAATGCCGGTAAAAGCTACAAAAAAAATACGGCACTTATGAAATGCCGGAAAAGGTAGGTATATAAAAAGGGCATTTGAAAAATGCCGGTAATATTACCTTTTCCGGCATTTGCACCACCCACCGGTAATAAATGTATAATTGGCAATTCTTTTTCCGGCACTTTACAAATGCCGGGAAAACTAGTACTCCTAACAAACGCCGGTTTTATTTCCGGCATTTGTACAAATGCCGTTTTTGTATTACCGACACTTGTTTGAGCGGCATTTTTTACTTTTGTCAACAAATGCTGGGAATACTATTACTGGCATTAATTTCATCTTTACCGGCGTTTATGAAATGCCGGAAAAAGCTTAATTTGGCGTAGTTATATTTGTCACCCCTCCAATTTTCTTTTTGAACGACGGGAAATAGGTTCCACATACTAGATACTCGAATCTGGTTAACCAAATAAGCCCTTAAAAGCCGATGATTTCGCCCCTTAATAGTCTTCCTGCTAAAAAATAAGCACATCTCTGAAGATTATACGACGTCGAAATTGCAAAATTGCACAGGATTATGGGTACAACCTGAAAAACCAGAGTCTATTTCGCTTGACTAAAATTTGTAACCCTATCACGTTCATGCTAACATATCTGCGAGTTAACCCTTTTTTTCCATCAAGTGGCAATTTCCAAAGACAAGAACCAATCATCCAAAAAGACAATATGACTATTCGTTCCTCTAAAAATCAATCTTCCTTCTGTCCAAAATTATCACTACATTCGACAAAATGACCTCTCACCATGATTGTATTAACTATTTACACTACGCGCCAGGAATGATACACTATATAGGCTAAAATCAAAAAAATTATTTTCAGCTAGGATCCTCAATAATCCATGCCACCACCCATTGCACTGATATCCTTCTCATCCTTGGGACAAGAGCTTCTGTGGTTGTCTGCAGTGAAGAGACACAACAAACAACGTAACGAGATTCATGTGTACAACCAGACTAACGTGCACTCGAATCGAAACCCAAATGGCAAATAGGAGTTCGTTCGGTTTACCTTGCCTCATCGACCAAAGCAGTTCTTACTGCTTTCAAAAGGTCAATATTAATGGGATGGAAATCAGATTTTATTGCATTATTCAAGTTTTGTGAGAAGCTAGCAATGGCTGCAAGGCCTTAGGAGATGGTGATAAGTTGATAACAATTAATCCAAAGGTCCAAGAACAAATCTGAGGTGTTAAAGCATCTGTTGAAACTATGGGGTTAGTGGTCTTGGTTCCTAGTGTGATTTGATTCAGTTTAGAAATGAAGATACATGGGTTGATCTGTTTCAGCAGGTTCCATTTAGGATTGAGGTCTTTCATGGATTTATCTCCTAATTAATATTCTATTTGAGAAATTCTTCATGGTACTTTTAGTACCCTGTTTGATGGAAACTAAATTAATATGTGAAGCAGTATTTTGTATAACTTTTTCTAGAGTTGTTTAGCTTTGTTTTACGCAGAAGGCTCCTCTTAGATTTAGAACTATTCAATCCCAGAGTTAGTCTCTGTAGGCTTAAAAACAATGTTTTAACGTTTAACTTGAGCAGAAAATTGCTTAGCTTAACAGGAAAAGAGCCAAGGCTTTTGTTCAGTGGGAAATTACTTCGTGTTCAAAGCTTAGTATTTGGGTTCAAGTACTCTTTCTTTCAGATCTACGCGGACGTTAGTGCATCAATCCAGCAGGTGCTTCAGGTCTTGCGAGGGAGATTATGAAGCCGCGGATATGCTGTGGGCCACCCTAGTGGCTGATCATCTCATCTTAAGTTAGATCAACAATTTAGTTTGCCAATTCACTGATGTATATTTGGGCTAGTTATATTTTCTGCTGATATGTATTATACTTTGTACACAGACAACGATAAGTTTGAAAGAGTGATTATCTTTGGTTTGTAAAGGAATAATGCAGCGTTTACCAAACAAAAAAAGAAAAAAGAATAATGCAGTGCTGGACACAATGTATCAAAAAGATCACAATAGAAAGAAAAGGTAATGTCTAAGCCAAAAATATGAACACACAATTGATGCAGGAGCATAATAATTTTAATCTGGAAAACAAAGGGTTATCTTAATTAGTTCAAAGTGTCTTTTAGTTTCTAGTCAATGTCTTTGAATTTCTGGTCTAAGAATATGTGTTTTGACTATCTAGTAAGATGTGTTTTTATTTTAATAGTGGTCTAGGTATTTGAAAAGGTCTAGTTGAGAATTGTGTAGATTTTATTAGGAGTCTTGAAGAGTCAAATTTGTAATACCTATAAATAGGTAATCTAATGAAATGAGAAGTAGAGTTTGAGTATATAAAAAAATATGTGCAAGTATTTCTTGCTTGAGAGTGACTGATTCCTCTGACAATCAAGTGTGTTACTTGGTCGCGTGAGTGTCTTCCGCGATTAGCAATGTCGAGTGACTTCCGTTGCCCCCGGTGAGTGGCTTCCTAGGACTATCGATCCCATCCTTCGCAGGTCTCGACCTGCATCAAATTGGTATCAGAGCTTGAAAAATCCAGATTGCGGCGATTTTTCTTCGTTAACAATAACTATGCCTCCACGGCAACAACAATATGTTCAGAGCTCTTGGATTATCAAGGCTACGGTGGTTCAACATCAGCTAGAGGAGTAGCAACAAGCTTTTCGAAATCCTTGTTTTGTGGAGTCAACAACAATACATGATTATGATCTTGCATGGCCATTCACAAGAAAAAAAGTTTCAGATCCAATTGTGGATTGGAATAAGCCACCAATTTTTTTTGAAGAAGTCATTGAAGAAATTTTTGTTGAAGGCGATGTAGGAGATTTTCTCGATGTTGTCAAACATGAAATTAAAATTAATCAAGAGGTTGATTGGGATTCACCTCCTAAATTTGACGAGTATCCGATTGAAGCCGATGATGTTCTACACTTAGTGGATGATACTGGAGATGACAATGGCGTTCGAATGGTTGAAGATACGAAAGTGGAAGTTCAAGATAAAATTGTTGAAGCCGCAGAAAACAAATTTCAAGCCAATCGCTATTATGAAGATCCTTTCTATCCAATGGGCTTCATCAATTCATCTGATTCATGGATCATAAAGAAGCTAATTATTGATTACATTATTTTAACTCGATGGACTGATTGGATGGATGTTTGTCTGAAGATTGGCAAGGTCGTAGTCCGTCTTCAGCATTCAACGTGCTATTCAAGCTTCAGGATCATAAATATGGGGAGCAACAAGCATTAGAGCTATCACATGTTTTACTTTCCAAATAAGAGGACGACTTCTGTTTAAGCAAGGGAGAATGATGCAGGAGCATAATAATTTTAATCTAGAAAACAAAGGGTTATCTTAATTAGTTCAAAGTGTCTTTTAGTTTCTAGTCAATGTCTTTTAATTTCTGATCTAAGAATATGTGTTTTGACTATGTAGTAAGTTGTGTTTTTGTTTTAAGGGGAATTTTTAGGCCGGTCCAAAAAATTAGGTTCATACTTAATTTAGTCATGTACAATTGTTTGTATTTTTTATTCCGACCATGCCCCTTCACGCGCATTAGCACACGGAACTAGATAGCATCTAGTATAGAAAAATTATCCAATGCTCCATGAGCATTGGTGCACCATTAAAACATTGTTTAAATTTTAAAAAGTTATATCTTTTGTTGTAGATATTCAGTTTTAAAAAAAATTATATTTTTGGAACCTACTCGACGATATCTATGAAACAAGATCTACATTGAATATGAAATTATGTAAGATTAAAAAAATACCCTTTGCTATGAGAATTCTCAATGAGAATTGTTTCTACGAGAATTGTCTCTATGAGAAGTGTCTATGATAACTATTTTTATGAGAACTGTCCCTATAAGAATTGTGAACTGTTTCGGACAAAAATATCCTTAGCTATGTGAACTGGCTATGAGAACTGTCAATTCTCATAGTCAGTTCTACGAGAACTATGTGAAATGGCTATGTGAATGAAAAATACACAGTTCAAATAACCTCAGCACACACTAAAATACACAGTTCTCATAAAAAATACGTAATTGTCATAAAAAAATACACAGTTCTTATGGACAATACTCAATTTTCATAGAAAATACACAGTTCTCATAGATAGTTGTCATGGACAATACACAGTTCTCATAAAAATATACAGTTCTCTTAGAAAAATACACGGTTCTTACAGACAGTTCTCATAGAAAAATACACAATTCTCATAGAAAAATACACAGTTCCCGTAGAAATTACACAGTTCTCATATAAAATACACAATTTTCATATACAGTTCTCACAAAAAAATATATAATTCTCATAGAAAATACACAATTCTTATAGACAAATACACAAATCTCCTAGAAAGTACCCCTGAACTATGGTTATGAGAACTGAGACTATGAGAGCTATATTTTTAGATTCAATTCCTAAATCATATTATTTCGGACAAAAATACCATTGGATATGTGAACTGGCTATGAGAATTGCTAAGTCTCATAGTCAGTTTTATGAGAACTGCTCTGTAAAATCCTGCCTATTCTTTAAAAGGAAAAAAAAAAAAGTAGTTTAATCACGTGGTCCGAATAGAAACTTGGCACATTATATGAGTTACGGAATGTTGGTATTTTACCTTAAAAATCCGACACCGCGCCATGATGATCCTTAAATTGTTATTAGCTTGTGTTGAATTTTTGAGATTTTTCGGAGACTAAAATCCGAACGCGTACGGACCGAAATTGCGACGAACCGACACACCACACTACGTGTCACAGAGTTCGGCTTCGGAATTACAGGTGTAATTCGTTTCACCTGTTTCTTCCTTTCCACCGAGATATATATGTGTATATATATATATATATATACACACACACACACACACACTCGAGATCCAATGAGGGATCTCGCACGGTCTTACCGTGCAGGACTCCCCTTTTCTGATCAAATTGTGATGATCTGAGCCGCTCAAAGTGTGCAGAACATGATTTTAAGGGTAACTGCGAGAAATCGGCAAAAAAAAATGATCGGGAAGGGCTTGATCCGAATAGTTTTTTACTGAACCGTTCAATACAAATTTGTTCGGATCAAGCCCTTCCCGATCATTTTTTTTGCTGATTTTAAGTGAGGACCCTTAAAATCACGTTCTGATCACTTTGAGCGGCTCGGATCGTCGTAATTCGATCGGGAAAGGGGAGTCCCGCACGGTAAGACCGTGCGGGATCCCTTAGGAGATCCGGATTTTATATATAGAGGAATTTTCAAGTGAGGGATCCCTCATTTTGTTAAAATGAGGGACTTTCATTTTTCGATCAAATTTTGAAAATCCGAACCGTTCAATGTGTGCAGAACGTAATTTTAAGGGTCCTCGCGAGAAATCGGCAAAAAAAATGACCAGGAAGGGCGTCATCCGAGCAGTTTTTTTTGAACCGTTCAATGAAAACTGCTCGGATGAAGCCCTTCCCGGTCATTTTTTTTGCTGATTTCTCACGGAGACCCTTAAAATCACGTTCTGATCACTTTGAGCGGCTCGGATCATCGAAATTCAATCGGAAAGAGAAGTCCCGCATTTTAATAAAATGAGGGATCCCTCACCGGAATCTAACTCTTTATATATATATATATATATATATATATATATATATATATATATATATATATATATATATATATGGGTAATTATTAAATAAGTAAACAAAACAAAGTAAAAGAGGTTAGTGAACCAAGAGAGGAATTCCTGTATCAATACTCCATCCGAAATTCGCTGTTGGCCGTGCCGCTAAACTCACTTGGGAAAAATCTATCGTTTTGTTTTTTTTGGTAATCCCTCACTCCTTGATATACTTACAATAAGTATTATAATATATACTCTAATTAGATATCAGAGGATGTAAAAATTGGGGCAAAATTCTTGCAACACTCACACACACTCACGCACAGTGTACATAGCACCCGAACTCCTGAAATTTTCACACAAGCAAAAGTATCCCGTTCGGCAAAGAGTTTGGTTCCGGAACTCATCGCCGTAAATTGATTTAAGTAAAATTATTCGCTGATTATTTGCTGACTGTTATAAGCCTCCATTTAAAAGATTGACTTTGCTAATGCTAAATTCCAACGTATATATCTACCCTAGCAACTGTAGGAATTCTATTCCAATTTGTGTATGTTTATTCCGTAGCTTCGCAATAGGTAATGGGTTAAGTATATACTACTGTCAATTTAGAACTATAAAGAAAAACCAGTCCATATGCTAATTCGATGGCCTGAAATGGAAATTAGTTTACCCCTAAGTTCAACTGTAACAAATGGTAATTTGTGGTACATTTTGTGTAGGTACCAGTGCCTTGGGCAAGTTCGGTGCCACGTCAAGTTAGACGCATCCTTTTTGGTGAGTTGCGCATACCTTGGTTACATGTATTTTTCTGAATTTTGGGATAAAATGCCATTGCTTGTTTTTGCTGAAAAGTGTGGAATTCGATCCTCTTACTTGATTTAATTGGTGATGTTGAATAAAACACATGTGATAGCCTGTTTATTAAATCTTTGGTGTTACAGTTAATCTAGACCATGGCAATATGTTTTGGGAACTTGAGTTTCACTTCTTGTTAGTACATGCTTGTGATAATATGAATCATTTGAACGGTGTCTCCAGCGCTAGGGGACATGTAAAGAAACTAGCAGTGTAAGGTAATAAGGTAGGAGATGCAGCCAGGCATCACTGGGTAACGATATCTTACCACTCTTCAATAGGGTCGCTCCCCAACCGACTGGCAAAAAAATACCGTTGAATGTTATTATCGCTTAAATGTGCAAAAGTGAAAGGGAAGAAGAAAAAGGGTCCCTCTTTTGGACCAAATAATTAAATTTATGGATCAAAATGCATGTTACTGGAAAATTTGATGAGATTACCTAAAATGTTGCTTGATTCTTGAACTGTTTCATTAAGTAAGGTATTTTCATGGTCAAACTTGTAATTTTGGTATACGTTTCTCACTCAAGCTTCGGCTTCTGAAAACATTTTCTAATTTTTCAGGTTATTGTAGATAGCAAGTTGTGGGCCGGATGCGTCGTTTGGTTAGCTGTTGTAAATAGGGCGTCTGTAAAAAGGAACAGGAGTGTTGTGTCTTTTAAGACAAGTGGTGTTGTAATAGTTGTCATTCTAAGTTAAGCTTAGCTATGTTGTATAGACACTCGGAGTTAAATGAATAGAAGCTTCCGCTGTTTCTCTTTATATGTTATTTAGTATGCTCTGAATGGTAAAAGTATTGGAGGCCTTGGTGATTCCGTCACAGGCCGGTCACGTGACCCATATTGGAGTTGGGTCGTGACATGCTCAGTTCTCATAGAGAACAGGCTTTGTGAATTGAGCTATGAGAACTAGGTATGTGAATTGCCAATTCTCATATTCAGTTCTATGAGATCTGCTAGTTCTCATAGTCAGTTATATGAGAATTGGCTATGAGAAGTAATTGTTCTCATAGAGAACTATCTTTGTAAACTGGTTATGAGAACTAGATTATGTGAACTAAAAAATACATACTTCACATAGTCTTACCATACACTAAAATACGCAGTTCTCATAAAAAATATATAGTTCTCATAGAAAATACACGGTTCTAATAGACAATTCTCATGGAGATACACAGTTCTCATAGAAAAATACGCAATTCTCATAGAAAAATATATAGTTCTCATTGTCAGTTCTAATGAACAACACACAGTTCTTATAGAAAAATGCACAATTCTCATATAAAATACACACACGAGAAAAAATTGAACAAAAATAAAATGGTAATCAAATCAAATATAGTTATAAATATTTTCACCGTCATGTCTTCAAAAAGTAATCAAAGTAAAAAAAGTAATAGTTCACATAGAAAATAAATTGATTTAGAATTGAATTTTTAACTGTCATGTCTCATAGCTGATTATGTGAACGGAGCTATGAGAACTAGCTATGTGAACTGTCAATTCTCATAGTCAAAATTTTACTTTCTGATATTTTGGCGCTCGTATTCGTTTTTGTCGTCGAAGAGTGAAGACCACAAACAATCACCACATAACCTTTCCTAATTACAACCACGGACCAAAAAAAAGAGAGAGCAGAAAGTGTATTTCAGTTCATCGTTCTACACTCGTCTAGTAAATCATTGAACTTTATTATCCTCTGTGATCTGTTATCTTGCTTCGTTGGGTCTAGCAGTCTCAATTTGGTCTTCGTCATGAGCAAGCTCGAATTACGCCCTAGCGAGTTGGACGTGCAAATCAACACCTCGCCGCCGTCGCCGCCAGTGAAATTGGACCCGCGGTGGACCGGTTCGGGTATGCTATTATTGTTCGATTCGCCAAACGAAACCCTTGCAGAGCCGCTGCCGCGAGGGGTTGGGCTCTCGGTGATTCACGACAAGTCGTGATGAGATATCTGCCAGTCGGAGAACCCGGGCTCGCGTGCCACGTTGCTGGCATCGATGGGTTTGTCGACACCGGCTCCACCTCTGTCCACGGCCTCAAACTCGTCCAAGTCTTTGAGGACGGCCACGACATTTGCGAATGTTAGTCGGCCACGGCCACGTCGTCGTCTTCTCAAGAACCGAATCGGTTGGGGCTCGGTTCGGCTCAGTTGAAGACGTGTGGAAATTGGTGACGGCGAGGGAGTATTTCAGAGGAGAGAGAGGGAGAGGGGGGTCTGATTTGATCCATTTGGGTATAAAAGTCATTATGTAAAATTACCAAGCCTATATAGGTTCAGAAAAAATATTTAGGGTTAGGATCAAACCAAGCCTAAAAAGAAGGACCGATCTCTAAATTTCTATTGTTTTAATAGTGGTCTAGGTATTTGAAAGGTCTAGTTGAAAATTGTGTAAGTTTTATTAGGAGTCTTAAATAGTCATATTTGTAATACTTATAAATAGGTAATCTAATGAAATGAGAAGTAGAGTTTGAGTATATAAAAAAATATGTGCACGTATTTCTTGCTTGAGAGTGAGTGATTCCTCCGACAATCAAGTGTGTGACTTGGTCGCGTGAGTGTCTTTCGCGATTAGCAACGTCGAGTGACTTCCGTTGCCCTCGTTGAGTGTCTTCTCGGGACTATCCCATCCTTCGCGGGTCTCGGCCTGCATCAACAATAATGAAAGGAAATTGATTCTTACACCCCTAATTGATTCAATTTCAAAGTTTTTAACACACGGTGAGACCTTGATGCCGGTCGATATTTTGATTATTCTAGAAATATAGGAATCTTAATTTATTATTTTGAGTGTAGCATTTTAGTAGGAATGTTTTATTTTAGTCAAGATAATTTATAAGTATTTAGTTTTCCTAGTTTGATTTGATCTAGTTTTCCTATTTTGAATAGGTTTCTTGGTCAAGGAAAATTAGGATTGATTTTATTTCCTTATGTTTATTTTCCTTTTTAGACTTTAAGAAAGCTAGGTTTAGGAGTTCTATTAGTATAAATAAGGTTGTAAGCCTTATGGCAAATTAGCTGTTTTATGAATTATTAATGAAAATTTGAGAAGTTTCTCAAAATCGTTTGTTCGTAGAGAGAGTATCTATAGTTCAAATTTATTCGTGATTTTCCTTATTGCACGTTCTTCTATTTCAACACGCCTCTCTGCATCAGACCTTCATTTCAGTTCCAACATAGGTGCGGTGAATCCTCTACAGATTGTTATATGGGGCTAAGAGCAATATTCCTAACATATACGGATAGTAAGTAGCCTATCTGCATATCTATGTTATGTACCACACTAAGAAAGGTCGAATAACAGTAATGTTATAGGTTTTGGGAGCACACAAGTACAATAGTCCATACTAATCATCTAAGACCAGATAAATACCACAAATACAATAAGACATAAGTGATAAGTGATAAGTGATAAGTGATAACTGCAATATGAAGAACTAGTACATGTTATCACTTCTTGGAGCACCAAAATGAACAAAAACAAAAGCTCCAGGAAGATCTCTCTTGTGCACTCTGGGAACCTGACAACGCTGCTAGTATTCCACTGCTAAAACCTGCATACCGGACCCTTTTATTAACATAACCTCTAGCCAAGATGGGAGCTCAAGCACAAAAGTGGTACTGAAACAATTTCATTGCCATCAACTGCAAAACCAATTTCCACACCGAAATGAAGTTAGAAAATTTGCAAATGATGGAATACATAATAATCACTTCACGAAGGCTAATAGCACGTAAAAAGGAGTAAAACAAAGTGTTAGAATTGATGTTGCTTGCTTACTGAGGTCTTCGGCCCTTGCTTTTCTGCTTCTTTTGAAATTTCTTCCCCTTCCCGAAGGTGTCAACAAACCATTCGTGATACCTCCTCGTCATAGTTGTCCCAATAGCTAACCCAACTACTAGCCCACTTCCATATCCCAAGGCTATGACCATCCAATAAATTCCTCTCGGAAGCTCAAAATCGTGAACTTTAAATATAGGCGGAGGTGGTGGTGAGGTCATCGAATTTCTGGATGACTTCGACAATGGGACACCACACAATCCCAAATTCTTCTCATATGAACTATTTTCGAATGTATCAAACTGTCTCCCTTGAGGTATAGGGCCAATGAGTCGATTATGAGAAACATTTAAGATTGAAAGGAAAGTGAGTTGGGTCAATTGCCAGGGGATCTGTCCTGCGAGAAAGTTTTTGGATAGGTCCAACGACTCCAATTCTGTCAATTTTGCCAATGATGATGGGATAGCGCCACTAAGTTTGTTGTTGGAAATGTTTAGCAATTGAAGCCTACTGAGACTTCCAAAGGATTTTGGGATATCCCCAATGAATGTGTTGTTTGAGAGATCAACCACCACCAAGGCACTTTGAATCCTCTCGTATAACCTGTCTGTCCCTTTGCTGACCACTCTCATTGAGTAATCGTAGCTCCACACAACTGAATAGGATTGTGCCATATGAGTAGTTGGACCGGCACGTAGCTCGAATTTTATTTTCGGATTTGCATGCATATATCTCGAATTGACTTTGTTGATCATTTTCATTCCATTCCAGTTACGAATGTATTCTGTTGGCAAATTACCTGAAAAGCCATTGCAAGAGATGTCAATTATCCGCAACTTTGGAAACATTGAATTGTTTTCTGGATCCCCTATGTTGCCGTGGAATTTGTTTGATCCCAAAATAAGAAGCTCTAACTTAGGAAGAGCTCCCAACCAAGAGGGAAAAGTATCCTCAATCTGATTATTTTGAAGAACAAGACATTCCAGCATTGCGCAATTTGCCAATGATCTTGGCACCGGCCCCTGTAGTTGATTTCGACCTAAATCGATCATCAACAGTTGGCAATTCATTGTGAATGTTGAAGGAATACTTCCTTGGAAACTATTGCCACTCAGATTCAACACGTGAAGATCCTTACTAGAACTGGCCAAACATGGAGGTATTGTGCCATTTAAATTGTTGTTGGACAAATCAACCATACGAAGAGAATTCATATGGCACATTAACGGTGGAATTGCTCCGGTCAATGCGTTCTCGCGGACTTTATCAATAACAGTGCTTGGTGGTGGAACAGGAAGTGATCCTTGAAGCTTGTTAGAGCCGAGGATGAAAGCTATTAGAAAACGCCATGGGATGACAGCTGGCTGCTGCTCGAAGCCTGTCAGAAAGTTATGGCCAAAGTCGACATATTCCATTGTTTCTTTACTCGAGTTCCACATCCATATTGGTATTTCGCCTCGAATTATGTTATTTTTTAAACTTAACGCCTGCAATTCATCTTGAAATCTTAGGATGCTAGGGAAGCCGACTAAGTTGCATGATTCCAAGTCTAGAATATCAAGCTTTGGAAGAGTACCATTGGTACTATTTTTGTCGAGCACTGTAAGATTGTTTCTCCCTAATAGCAACGAGACCAGGTTTGGGAGTTTCATAAACATGTCTAGCTCGACAATACCATTGAAGCTATTAGAACGAAGACTCAAAAAATCAAGACGCTTGAGTTGAGTGATTGATCTAGGAATCGTGCCATGGAAGTGATTTTGTGAAAGATCTACAAATGTTAATTGGGTGAGGTTCGTGAACCAGGATGGGATTTTACCGAAAAATTCAGATTTGGATAGATTGAGACTTGTCAGCCTCAAAAGATGTCCAATTCTGGATGGTATTTCGGAGAAATTGAACTCATTATCGGCAAGGTTTAGGCTATGAAGGTGGGCAAGGGTGAATAGACTGCTGTTGGAGTTGATAGAACCGAGGAGAAAGCTACTACTAAGGTCGAGGCCAATCACATGACCGGTGTCTTGGTCACACTTGACACCATCCCATGAGCAGCAACCGTTGCTCTTTCCATCAAGTAGCTTCCATGATTCAAGTTTTGGATAAGCAGAAGGGTCAACAGAAGCAAACTTGTCGATGACAAAATTATGCTTGAACTGCAGCAATGCTTTGCTCTCATTTTCATGGCATAATGGTTGCGTAGAAGAGGAGTAAGTTAATATGACAAGATTAAAGCTACACATGATTAGGTAAAAGCGAAGATGCAAACATGAATCCATGGTGCATGTATATAGCCAACGCTAGTTACCAAATGTTGGATGAGGGAAAGCTTGATGCCTTTGATGTTCTTTTGTAGTTGGGCTTTCTATCGGGACTCCTCTATGTTGTGAATATAATCTTGATAATTAATAATGCAGTTTGACAATAGACAAAACACAATAAGCTTGATGCCTTTGAGAGAGAATGAGATAGATGGGAATTGAGACTGGACCAATAAACCTAGAGGTGGCGGGTCCATGCAGTTTGACAAAAGACAATACACAACAATTTTGAACCATTTGTTGACTTAAGAACTCAACAAATGTTGTTGTCTCTCAAACTTCTTAACTAACAGGCAAAAGACCTGCCTGCAAAAGAACTTAAAAGTAAGATGATATCCAACCCATTAGATTAGTATAAGAACCGGGCAAAAAAAAAAAAAAAAAGAAAACCAAAAAAAAAAAAAAAACCAAAAAAAAAAACACCTCAATGCAAATCTAGCTAAATGAAAATAATCAACTACATTATTTACATCACAAATAACAAGATTCACTAATTTACACCTTGATTTTTCTTCTTACGTAATGTGAGGATTGAGTCCCATTTGGTTACAAGTTACCGGAGAATACATATCGTTTTGTTTTTTTTTTCAATCGATAGAATAGATCGCATTTACATCACGTATATGAAGTACAAACTACGAACCTGAGACATTACATTAATTGTGAGAGCCCACAAGATAATCAAGCCTGATAACTCAGCCAATACAAGAAATAAACCCATCATAGGGAATAAACAACGAACTCCTGACCTCCTAGTGAGATGCAAGAGTGCTGACCAATTGAATCCTGCGCGCGCACAAACAAAATGTCTGTGGTGCCCGGAGGAAAATTGTGTTGCCGGTCTTATCCAGAATTCAATCTCTTTCTTCCCACGCCAAACACTCCATTTACTCCATGGCTGCTGAAGTCTTCTTTGGAGGCTGAGAATGACTAGGAACAGGGATGCAGATGGCTGTCATGCCATTTTCTTCAACAAAGGCTGGCTGTCGAAATTGCCAGCTTTGGTGAACTTGGCAACAGTGAGGATGGAGCCAAAAAAAGCCCCTCAAGTAAACATAGTATGGTCGACGGACTGGTAGGACTATTACTAGTCCATTTCTACGCAAGACTAGCTAGCTTCTCATTTCTGTCCAATTTGGCGTGGGAAAATTGTGTTCGCTCCAAATCCTTTTTTGACTTTTGGTTTTCTTTTAGTCAAGCATGTATCATTCATTGAGCTAACGCATCACACAAAAATCAACCAAATTAATTTTTCCCAGGAAAGGGGAAAGACCGGAAAAATGAAAAAGACAAACGGAAATACACGGAATGACTCCTGCAAATGATCGAAAGAGACAAGGAGGAATTCATTTTTCGGTGATTGACTAGCGATTGAAAGCAAGGATGTGGTAATCCTAGTTTTTTTGAGAATGGAAATTTCATTGCAAAAATTGAAATACAGCTAAAAGATATCCACCTCGTGTTAGTCCTAGTTCAGTAGTCTGGATTATCATACCAATTTTTTTTCCTACGGATCGAAAAGGGATGGATTTTATACAAGAAAGAACGAGGTCCGAAGACCTGATGTCATCAAGGGCAAGATTTGCAATAAAAATGGGGGATAGGAACCCCAAACATCCAATCTAGCACCTAATAGGGAATGTCTAGCCAACACTTGAGCTACACGTATTGCAAGAATGTTTAACATGGACAAAGGAAATTGATGAAAATAACCGAACAAGTTCTAAGCAGTCCGAAATGATAGAACTACAGTCTGAAAATGATTTGTCTTTCTGTGAGAGAGCTTGAACCACTTGAGCCGAATCACCTTCCACAATAATATGTGAAATCCCTCTGTTTCCCGCCACAACTGAAGCTTCACAAAATCCCATATAGAACTCGTACCCAATACCTTCTCCAGAGAATCCCCAGCAACGATACCAGGGCTCCTACGACTTATGAATGTCGAGGGCTGGTATTCTAACCTAGTTGGTCTTCCAATTTTTCCTCGTTGTGAAGCCATCACTCTCTAGTTCCGTTTAATCGTTGTAAACTTTGTTTCAATGGTTACTAAAATTTTCTTTGCCGAGGAAAAAAAAAAAAAGAATATACCAACTCCTACCACGCCTTCCTTTACTGTCAACAGCTCCATCCACATTGAATTTGATCACTCCAGGCAGAGGAGGTAGCCATACAGGAGGAGAGGGGTGGGGTGGGTTGGGTTGGGTTGGAGCACTTGGGGATACCTTATCATGCCACATACAATTCAATAAAAATATTCATAGAAACAAAAACGTATCCAAAACAGAATTCACATAAAAAAGAAGAAGAGGGATTACGGAAACAAACATTACATGTGAATTGTGATGGTAAATTCGTTGATTCTATTTGAACCCAAAATAGTTCTTCACCTTAATTAGCCCCATGTTCTTTGTACACCTCATGAGGAAAATTTAAAAATTTTAACTTTTGTTTCAAGTACCAAAAAATTGTTTTACCACTAACCATATATTCGGCAATGCTTGAGGCCAAGCGTATATTGCTTTAATTGTATTAAGCTTTTTTTTGGATATTTGCTCGAGAAAGAAAAATGGAAGGGCAAAAATAGGAAAATCTTGATGTAATTGGGATCATTAGAATTGAGGTCTTTCAAGGATTTATCTCTTAATTAATATTCTATTTGAGAAATTCTTTATGGTACTTTTAGTACCCTGTTTTGATGGAGACAAAATTAATATGCGAAGCAGTATTTTATATATAGCTTTTTGTAATTAATCATCTAAGACCAGATACATGCCCACATATACAATCAGACATAAGTGATAAGTGGAAGGACCATGAGTAATAGAAAAACATAACCTCGATCTAGGAAGAAATCTCTTGTGCACTCTAGCTAGAAACCTGACAACACTGCTAGTATTCCACCGCTAGAACCTACATATCCTTGACACCTGACCCTTTTATTTAACATAACCTCTGGCCAAGATGGGAGCACAAGCACAAAAGTGGTACTGAAGAAAGAACCCACATTTTCATTGCCAACAACTGCAAAACCAATTTCTGCACCGAAATGAAGTTCGAAATTTCGCAAATGACGGAATATATAATAATCACTTCACGAAAGCTAGTAGCACGGAAAAATGAGTAAAACAAAGTGATAGAATGGAGGTTGCTAGCTTACTTAGGTTCTTCGGCCCTTCCTTTTCGGCTTCTTCTGAAGTTTCTTCCCCCTCCCAAAGGTGTCGACAAACCATTCGTGATACCTCCTCGTCAGAGTTGTGCCAATAACCAACCCAACTACTAGCCCACTTCCATATCCCAAGGCTATGACCATCCAATAAATACCTCTTGAAAACTCAAGATCGTGAGCTCGAAATATAGGCGGAGGTGGTGGTGAGGTCATTGAATTTCTGCATGACTTTGACAATGGGATACCACACAATCCCGAATTCCCATCATACGAACAATTTTCGAATGTATCAAATTGTTTCCCTCGAGGTATAGGGCCAGTGAATCAATTATGAGAAACATTAAAGATTGACAGGAAAGTTAGTTGAGTTAGTTGCCCGGGGATCTGTCCTGAGAGTAAGTTTTGGGATAGGTCCAACGACTCCAATTCTGTCAACTTTGCCAACGATGGTGGGATGGCATCAGTAAGTTTGTTGTTGGAAATGTTTAGCAATTGAAGCTCACTGAGACTTCCAAAGGATTCTGGGATATCGCCAATGAATGTGTTGTTTGAAAGATCAACAACCACCAAGGCAATTTGAATCTTTTCGTATAACCTCTCTGTCCCTTTGCTGACCACTCTCATTGAGTATTCATAAACAAACGCAATAACGGTTGTCACAGGAGATGTTGGAATGGGAAAAAACTTGACTTGAATATCTGGATTTGCATGCATATATGTAAAATTCTTTTTGTTGATCATTTTCATTCCATTCCAGTTATGAATGTATTTTGTCGGCAAATTGCCTGAAAAGCCATTGCAAGAGAGGTCAATAATCCTCAACTTTGGAAACATTGAATTGTGTCTGAGACCCCCTATGTCGCCATGGAATTTGTTTGATCCCAAAATAAGAAGCTCTAACTTAGGAAGAGCTCCCAACCAAGAGGGGAATGTATCCTCAATCTTATTATTTTGAAGAATGAGACACTCCAGCATTGCGCAATTTGCCAATGATCTAGGGACCAGCCCCTGTAGCTGATTTCGGCCTAAATCAATCATCAACAGTTGGCAATTCATTGTGAATGTTGAAGGAATAGTTCCGTGGAAACTATTGCCACTGAGATTAAACATTAAAAGATCCTCGCTTGAACTGGCCAAACATGGAGGTATTGTGCCATTTAAATTGTTGTTGGACAAATCAAGCATACGAAGAGAATTCTTGTGGCACATTAACTGTGGAATTGCTCCCGTCAATGCATTATTGTGGACATTATAAATAGCAGTGCAGGGCGGTGGAACGGGAAGCGATCCTTGAAGCTCGTTATAGTCGAGGTTGAAAACTATTAGAGAATGCCATGGGATGACAGTTGGCTGCTGCTCGAAGCCTGTCAGAAAGTTCTGGCCAAAGTCAACATATTCCATTGCTTCTTTACTTGAGTTCCACAACCATGTCGGTATTTCGCCTCGAATTTTGTTATTGTTAATTGTAAACAACTGCAATTCATCTTGAAATCTTAGAATGCTAGGGAACTCGACTATGTTGCATGACTCCAATTTTAGGGATTCAAGCATTGGAAGGGTACCATTCGTGCTATTTTTGCTGAGCACTGTTAGTTTGTTTCCCCCTATTTGCAATGAGACCAGGTTTGGGAGTTTCATAAACATGTCTAGCTCGACAATACCAGTGAAGCTATTATAATGAAGACTCAAAACATTAAGAAGCTTGAGTTGAGTGATTGAGCTAGGAATCGTGCCATGGAAGTGATTTTGTGAAAGATCTACAAATGTTAATTGGGTGAGGTTCATGAACCAAGATGGGATTTTACCTACCAGGTTATTTAGGCCAATGACTAAAGAGGAAAGTTGGGTCAGGTTCGCAAGCGACAAGGGGACCTCACCAACTAAATTCATTTCGAAGGCATACAAGTGACTGAGTTTGAGTAGCTTCCCTGGCGGTAAAGGAAGTGGTGTTGCGTCAAAGTTGTTAAGGCCAATTGAAAATTCAGTTAGTTGTGATAGGTTTCCCAAGGACAAAGGAATCCGACCACTAAACTTGCACAATTGAAGGGACAGGAAAGTGAGCCGGGTTAGATTGCCAAGTGAAGATGGAAGCGTACCAGATAAACTAGTTGGGCTCAAACCCAAATAAAGTAAGGATTCAAGTCTACCAATTGAATCTGGGAGCTTACCATGGAGGCCCGTGCTCGAGAATATCATTTCTGTAAGGCGAAAATTGCTTTGAAATTCAGGTAGAGAGCCGGTGAGATTTCTGTTCCAAGCTACATCAAGAATCTGCAATTTTGGTAGAAAAAAGATGTCCATTGGAAATTCACCATACAACGAACAACTTTTTAGCCTAAGAGTTGTTAGAGAGGATATATTTGACAAAACACTTGGCACTGGAGAAGATATGTTCACCATAGAAAGGTTAAGTTCTTTCAGGTTGGTTAGGTTTTGAACTAGGTCTCTTAGATTGGGTTTGTCAAGTTTCAAAAGACTTTCAGAATACAAATCAATTTCCGAAGTCAGATCGAGGATAACCAATTTGGAAAGATATGAGATTTCTGAAGGAATCTGACCGAAAAATCCAGATTTGGATAGATTGAGACTCGTCAGCCTCGAAAGATGTCCAATTCTGGATGGTATTTCGGAGAAATTAAACTCATTATCGGCAAGGTTTAGGCTATGAAGGTGGACGAGGGTGAATAGACTGCTGTTGGAGTTGATAGAACCACGGAGAAAGCTACTACTGAGATCGAGGCC
Source organism: Rhododendron vialii (assembly GCF_030253575.1). Taxonomy (NCBI): domain Eukaryota; kingdom Viridiplantae; phylum Streptophyta; class Magnoliopsida; order Ericales; family Ericaceae; genus Rhododendron; species Rhododendron vialii. Next base: position 6,297,637 of record NC_080558.1, on the reverse strand, counting down.
GATCACATGACCAGTGTTGTGGTCACACTCGACACCGTCCCATGAGCAGCAACCGTTGCTCTTTCCATCAAGTAACTTCCATGATTCAAGCTTTGGATGAGCAGAAGGGCCAACAGAAGCAGACTCATCGATGACAAAATTTTGCTTGAACTGCAGCAAGGCTTTGCTTTGCTCTCGTTTTCATGGCATAATGGTTGCGTAGAAGAGGAAGAGTAAGTTAATATGACAAGATTGAAGCACCACAAGATTAGGTATGCACAAAGATACAAACATGAATCCATGATGGAGTATGTATATATCCAACGCTAGTTACCAAATCTTGGATGAGAAAGCTTGATGCATTTGATGTTCTTTTATAGTTGGGTTTTAGGACTCATCTACCCTGATAGCTCACACAATGGAAAGGTCCAGAGATAAGTGGACCCCTTCTAGTGGAATCCTTGGGGTAAGTCAAATCCCTTTGTAATTAGTCAAGTACGTACCGTCCATGTTCCCTCACTCCAGTTCAAGCTCACAAAATCGTCCGGTACAATTTGTTCACATTCTTGCTTGCGTACGCCCATTATGTGACTTAGCTCCGGTTTGCTCTCTTTGGTTGGGGTTTGATACTATCCTGTTCAACCGAATGAGGATGTCACTTCTAGTCTGTATTGTTTGAATTTGGCTTCAAAGGTGGAGTTGTAGTTGTTTTCCTGCATCATTGCGTTACAATTAGATGCCTAAAATTTCTTTGAGTATGCATTGTATGAACAATATCAGTGGTTTCAATTAGTATGTTATATCAAAAAGTATTGGTTTAATTCTGTTTCCCATTGCTCGAGATTAGTCTGTGCAACCTATTTAATCAGATCTGAAACTTTAAAATATATCAAAAATTAAACCTTTACTTTTGAATTGATTTTCCTTACCATCTACAATGAAAATTTCCCAAGCTGTAAAAGACCGTGTTCTGCTAAAATTCTACACTTTTTATCAGATAATGTTGTTCATACTCGAAAAGGTAGAGTTATTCATGTTGGAGAGCTGTTGCTCCAAGCTCATGTGCTCGATGACGAAACAGACAAAAATTAGAAGTGGTAAAAATTTGACAAAATCACTGAAGACGAAAAAACATGGATAACGAAACAGTCAAAATTTTTTGAGAGATTATTTCTGAGAGGAGAACCAAACAAAGTCTATGTTTTGGTTTTACTACATGATTGTTCGTGGAAATAATTATAGCATGAGGAATTATTGCTTTGCTAATACGAAATTAATCCAAGAAGAAAAAATTATGATTTCAATCCAATTTTCTGGAATAAGGTCGAGAAAAAGAGCGTATTGGCTTCATTCATTAAAAAATGAATCCTAGTTATAATATTTTCCTTTTGAGATACTTACTGACATGATGGAGCAATAATTCTATAAAAAAAGCATCGACAGACTTAAGAAGTCGGGAAAAAAAATGCACAAGGATGAAAAATAATTCATGGTGGAGTATTAATTTAGCTGATGTATGATGTTGCATAACATCAAAAAAATATACACAATATTAATTATAGGAATATACATATGTGTTACCTAGGAGGCTAATATAGGGTTGCGTATTAATGGTGAGTTCTCCTAAGGCTATTAAAAAAAGGGTTCGTTGGTGGTTATTAAGATTGTTTTGAATCTGCTAATTCCGTCAAAATTCTAAGCGTTTGGTTGAATTGTGCTGTTTGGATAAATTAAAAGTGATAAAAATTATTAGGCTTAACCAGAATTTTTGAGAAATAAGCACTTGAAAGATAACTGCATGAAATAAATTGTGCAGATCATTAGGCACAGGTGAAATTAGTTTAAAAAATCCAACTTTTATCCAGCTATTGATAATACCTAAAACAATTCATAAATAATAGAGTATGAGTAATTTAGTGAAATAACCACTTTAAAGATACATATGTGAAATAGCTTGACTTATATTCGTAAAGAATAGTTATTTTAAATACCACTAAAGACAAGTAAAATCAGTTTAAGAAATCCAAATTTTAAAGTTATTTCACTTATATTTGCAAGAATGGTTAGGTTTTGAACTAGATCTCTTAGACTAGGTTTTTCAAGTTTCAAAAGACTTTCAGAATACCAATCTATTCTAAGTGAAAGATCTAGGTTAATTAACCAATTTGGAAAGAGATAAGATTTCTAAAAGAATCTGAGCAAAAAATCCAAAATTGGATAGATTGAGACTTGTCAACCTCAAAAAATGTCCAATTCTGGATGGTATTTCGAAGAAATTAAACCTATTATCGGGAATATATACGCTACCAAGCTAGACAAGGATGAATAGGCCGCTGTTGGAGTTGACTGAACCGTAGAGAAAGCTACTGCTGAGGTCGAGCCTAATGACATGACCACACAATGGAAAGGTCGAGAGATGAGTGGACCCCTTCTAGTGGAGTCCTTTGGGTAAGTCGAAAACCCATTGTAAGTCAAGTCCCGTCCATGTTCCCTCACTCCAGTTAAAATCTCAAAATCCTACAGTACGATTCTTTCACATTAGCCGAATGTGAATGTTACTTCTAGTCTGTTTTGTTTGAATTCGGCTTCATTGGGTTACAATTAGATGCCTAAAATTTCTTTGACTATGCATATATTGTTTGAACAATATGAATTCTGAAAAAACAATTTCCATGAAACACATTATTATGTTATTTCAAAGAGTCTTGGAGCAATGTGTGGTTCTTTTTGTTCCTAGTCAGAGGCATTGTCTGTTAAAGGATCAAGTAAATATATATAATCATCTAATACACAGTACTCCTTTGGTTGGTTGATTATCTCTGCAATCCTATTTCTATTTCCCATTGCTCAAGATTAAGCCTCTTTAATTAATCAGATCTGAAACTTTAAAACATCGATCAGTATTTGCTCACAAAGTTAAACCTTTTGCTTTTGAATTGATTTTCTGTTGGTACTTGGTAGTATGTCAAAGTAGTTACCGTCTACAGAGAAAATTTCCCAAGCTGTAAAAGACCCCGTTCTGCTAAAATTCTAAATTTTATGATCACATTAAATTGTACATACTCGAAAAGGTGAGAGTTGTTCATGTTGGAGAGCTGTTGCTCCAACCTCATGTGCTCGGAGGACCAGTACTAGCCCCTCCCCAGCTCCCCTTACCCCTCAGAAATGGGATATTGTAAGTTTGCTGTGTCCAAAAGAAATACGATAGTGTAAGTTTTCCATGTCCAATTTGGTTTGGTCATGTCCAATTTGGGAAACAACATTCTTTGCTACAATTTGGTTATTGTGGTTGGTGAGGAATGACTACGTATTCAATAATGTTTCGATAGGAGTAGGGCAAGTGGGTGAGGTGATCAAAACCAGAGTCGCGATGTGGATTAAGGTAAAGTTCGATATCAAGGTATATACTATGGAGGATTTTAAAGGTTTCCTTGATGGAGTTAGAATGGTGAAATTATAATTGTGTTTGTAGTGTGTCAAGTGATTCGTCTAACTCTTTGTTGGATGCTTATTTTAGTGTTTCTCCCTTTTTTTCTTTTTGTCTGATCTCGTAAGCGTCGTGTGCTTTCAATATTCCCCCTCGATGTAACCTTTCAAGATTTATAAAAGTTTCTTTTGCCGAGCAAAAAAAAAAAAGTTTGCCATGTCCAAAAGAACATAAAATGCGTTACGTACCCAAATGGGGTTACCAAAGTATCACGGCAAATAAAAAGTGTCTACCGTGTCTTTGTGGGAAATTGTGTTGAGTTGTTACCCAGAGGCTAGTCAATCTCTTGCTTGGCTAATTTTTCAGGTCAAGTATGTAACAGTAAGAAATCAACCAGACATTTCCAGGGAGATAGACGTGGAAGACGGGAGAAAGGAAAAGACAAATAGAAAGTCTTGAAACAGAACGTGGAAGATGGGAGAAAGGAAAAGACTAAAACTGGAAGACTTGAAAAGGGACTTGAAAAGATTCTTGCACGTTAAAGAGACAGGAGGAAACCATTTTCCACTAAGGATGGAAAGCAAATAGAGGCGGTCAGAATGCACATTACAACCTATGATAGCTAGACGTGACCCCCGTGGCCATTAGGGAAGATGATGATAGGCATGGACTAGGAATTGGGTCCAGATTCTCTCCGGTGAGTTTTAGACTGGACATGATAGTTCAAATCTGTAATATACAATAGTGTAATCAAAAGTTCGAATCATTAATTGTAGCAATGAACGATTCAGATTTGGAATATCTTGTCCAGTCCAAATTAAGGACGAGAAAGGGTCAAATTCCAACGGAATTATAGAGTGACATCAGATAGTAAATGTGACATAATAATAAGTCTAGAAAAATGAATCAAATCTCTTACAGTCGAATCGGTGATGAATGAGATAACGATAGGGTTGTGATTAGCTATAAGAAAGTGGTTAATCAACTTTCATAAAAGACAGTAGAGGCCAGATCGCGTGTGCAAGTCGAATTTTGACAAAATTTGTGAAAATTCAATCAAACAATAAGTGGAAAGTATTTATACAAATTTTGTCAAAATTCGATTTGCACACGCATCGCATTTCCTATCCTCTAGTGGTAAACTAATCGGTTTACCCAAAAAAAATGGTAAACTAATTGTAGTTCTTTTTGCGCTATAAAGTTTTCTGAACAAATTGAACGTGGTAAGTGTAAACAAACAAATTAAGAAATACTCCGTAAGAACACATGTGAAGTTTTCTTATTATGTGGAAATGAAAAAAGTGCAAATAAGAAAAGAAAGATGAAAATGTGAAAGGGTTCAGGCAAATTATTGTCGGGGAAATTACCTAGAAGTTGAAGAAGGTTTTAGAATTATTGTCAGAGAAATTTCCTTGAAGAAGATGTGTGGTCCCCTCCATTAATGTTGGGCGGGGAAGAAATGTCACGGTGGGAGACGGTGGGATGAGAGTGATAGCTCCCACCGTGACAACAACTGTTTACAGCAAGAAGAGAGGGAAAACTTGGGGTATGACAGTTGGGTAAGGGCGATTTTACCTTCTTGCCCCGACAGTTATATTTTGTTCAATAGAAATAATAGTTATTTTTTGCCCAGACAGTTATTTTCTCTTTGGGGTAAGAGAAATGGCTTTTGTGACAGAACATCAATATTTAGGTTTTTTTTTTTTTTTTTGAACAGAAATATTTTGGTTACACCAAAGGAGATTCTCCCTTTGTATATTAGAATAGATAGATTACCACCACAAGAACCGCAATTAAATGGCAATGCGGTTGGCATGTATAGAGCGAGCACTTTCCATGCAACTACAATGTGACAAAAAGCGTCGTGGACCCCTAAATATTGTCATGAACAAGTAGAGGTGTAAATGAGCCATGCCGAGCTTCGTAGTGTTCGAGTTCAGCTCATTTACGAATTGAGCCTAAAACTCAAGCTCGAGCTCGGCTTGGTTGTGAACAAGTCGAGCCCTTAACGAGCCAAGCCTAGCTAATTTACTTAACGAGCCTCTTTAAATGAGCCAAGTCGATACAAAAGAGCCGAGAGAAGGGCATGGATAAGAAATTTATTGGAAACCGTGCTAAGAGAGGAGCATGGTTCTCAAAACCCGTGAACAAAGTCTTGTCCTTGAGGAAAATTGGGTTGCATTGTTATCCAGAAGTCAACCTCTTGCTTGACTAGTTAGAGTGGCTCCAAATCGTTTTTTGTTGATCCTACCACCTTCAAAAGAATAAAAAAAAAAAAAAAAGAGGGAGGGAGGGAGAGGGACTGAGAGGCATGAATGAATCCTTCACGAAATGATGTCATCAAAAGACATGATCGTTTATCTATTAAAGGCATGACATTTAACGAAAGGGTGTTTACAAGTCTATAAACAAATCCTTTGTAAAGTCGTTCAATAGAGCAACTCCAACTCATCTCCATTTGAGCTCTAAAACTCCATTTTGGAGAATGCATGTTCTCCAACCTATCTCCATTTGGGGTCTCCATGCAAAATGGAAACTCAATTCTCATTGTCCATATTTGGAGGGTCTCCTCTTAAATGGAGACCTATCTCCATTTCTCCCCTTCACTAATATTCTATTTACTTTTTTGCTAGAATTTCGTCAATTACATACTCTCTCCATCCCTAAATAAGTGTCCGGTGCGCAAAATTAGGTTTTATAAAACATGCATGTTTTTTTATTAAAAAAATTAATTTTTTTTCACAATCTAGTAGAACTTATTGCTATCTATTGATTTGTGAAAAAAAATTAATTTTTTTAACGAAACAAATGCATCTTTTTGAAGGCCTAATTTTGCGCGCCGGATACTTATTTAGGGACGGAGAGAGTATAACTTTTACCTACATTATGCATCCTTTTTCTATAAATTGGTACTATTGGAAAGATAATAATAATACATTCAAAATGAGTCTAATATAAGTATATGTAAATGCATTTTGAAATAACATCAAATGTAAAATCAAATCATTGGAACTTATAATATTATTTTTTTCTTATTTACACTATCCTATCATTGTATTGGTTTGAATAATGAGTTGAAATGAGAAAAAACATCCATCTAATGAAAGGAGAGAAAAAAAACAATATCGAACAATAAATGGAGGAATAATTGGGTGGGGGGGGGAATTTCAAAAAAACCTCTGAACTTTTTGACAACTTGCAAAAAAACAGCTGGACTTTCACTATTGATAAAAAAACACCTAAACTTAGCATTCCGTTAGCAATTAGGCCCCTGCCGTCCAATTCCGTCTAGTCCTAACGGATGGAGCTAACGGAAGGCGATAACTTTTTTTTTTTTTTTTACTTTTTACATTCAAAAATTACTTTTAACTCTTTCTTTTTTTATTGGTAAATAAATATGCAATAAAGTTCTTTTTTTTCTTACGATTTATCAAAAATTACTTTAACTCTATTTTTTGCTATTTACAAAAATAACTTTAACCACCATCTTTTTTTTTACTTTCAAATTTTACCTTTCCCCTTCTCTCTCCCTCTCCCTCTTTTTTTTTTAGAACTTTAACCCCACTCCACCAATCAACTGCCAAAGCTCTAGCTCTAATTTCAGAAATTCAAAATTACTTTTAACCTCTTTTTTTTAGCATTCTTGTTTTTTTTTATATTTTTTACTTCCAAAATTACTTTTAACTCTTTATTTTTAGTAGTAAATAAATATGAAATAAAGTTTTTTTCTCACTATTTATCAAAGTTTTTTTCCTCCCCCCTCTTCTCTCCACCGATCAGTTTGGAGAAACCCAAATTCCTCTATTAGTTGGTTGTGGGGTTAAATTTGAAAGTAAAAAAAAGAAAAATGGGGCGGGGTGCGGGGAAGCAGGGGGGTGTTAAAATAATTTTCGTAAATAGTTAAAAAATGGGGGCGAATAATTTTTGGAAAAGAGCAAGAAAATAAGAACTTTATTGCATATTTATTTATGACTAAAAAAAGAATGAGTTAAAAGTAATTTTTGGAAGTAAAAGTAGTAAAAAAAAAAGAAAAAGTTACAAAGAATGAGTAAAAAGTAGTAATTTTTGGAGGTTAAAAGAACTTTTGAATTTCTAAAATTGTGGCTAAGGTTTTGGCGGTTGGTTGTGGGGTTAATTGGTGGTGTGGAGTTGATTCTAATAAGAAAAAAAGGGAGAGAGAGAGAGGGGGGAAAGGTAAAATTTGAAAATAAAAATAGGATTAAAGTAATTTTCGATAAATAATAAGAAAAAAAATAACTTTATTACATATTTATTTACCAATAAAAAAAGAAAGAGTTAAAAGTAATTTTTGAATGTAAAAAGTAAAAAAAATAAAAAGTTAACACCTTCCGTTAGATCCATCCGTTACAAATTGACGGAATTGGACGGCAGGGGTTTAATTGTTAACGGAATGCTAAGTTTAGGTGTTTTTTTGTTAATAGTGAAAGTCCAGGTGATTTTTTGCCAGTTGTCCGAAAGTTCAGGGGCTTTTTTGAAATTTTTCCTAATTGGGGGGAGTTTTGAAGGTGAAAAATGGAGAATTGGGTTGGAGTTGTGGATTCTTGATAGGTGCTGAAAAACACCTATTTAATCCACCTAATCTATACTTTGTTGGTTCGTTTACATTGTTACTTGATATATTTTAGTGTTTTGTAGTGTTTGTAGGTCATGGAGACCGATGGGTGCAAAAACGTGTAATTTGGAAGGTCTTGTGGAGCATTGCCGCAAATAGGCCTATCAATGGGCCGGATCCGACAGATCCGAATCCGATCCGGATCCGATAAGACCCAAATCCGATCCGGATCCGATAAAATTCGAATCAGATAGTGGTAATCCGGATACGAATCCGAAAACTTTGGATCCGATCCGAAAACTTTTTTTACTTCAAAAATTTTAGCAAAAAAAAAATATTTTTTTTTCAAAAAAACGTATTTTCCGAAAAAAATTTAAAAAATAAAAATAAAAAGTAAAAATAAAAATACAACTTAAAACATTTTTTTTTCTAAATTAAAAATTTACTGTTTTTTAAAAAAAAATTTAAAAAAATAAAGTTCGGATTCAGATAGATAACGGATTTAATCCAATCCGAACCGAATCCGTATTTGAATTACCGGATTCAGATTATCGGATTTCGGATTGACATTGTCGGATCTGAATCCGGATCGGATTTTTCGGATTGGATCCGGTCCATTAACAAGCCTAGCCGCAAAGATGGGAATTGATCAAATTCTAATCATATGTTGTGCACACAAAGGAGTTTGGAGTCAAAGTACAGAACTTTCTAAAGTGGAGCCTCCAATTAATTATTAGACAATGTCCAAAGGGCTTCTATGCAATTAATACATTAAAGCCCTACCTATTTAAGAACTATGATGACTGCTGACTTGGCGGCAGCTTTGGACGGGGAAAAGAAGAATCTCTCGGCCGGGGGAAGTCAGTTCTTGGACGGGCAACACAACGCACGACATCACGAGAACTGGACTTCGGAGCCCATGGCCGGCTAACTCCATTCTCTAGGGGGAAGATGAAGCATCGATTCAAGTAACTTTGTATATGTATAGATTTAGGTTTTAATATTTGGATCGATTGTTTAGCTAGAACTCATTTCAGTTTTATGGAATGATTTTAATACTTTTAATTTGTTTCGTATTTATATTCGTTGTTTTCAAATACGGAGTTAAACAATGGTATTCTTTGATTGTGGTTGGAGTTCTGAGATAGATTATGCTACTTCTGAGACGGTCCGTGTTATGTGATAGTCTATGCCTTTTAACAACTCAATTATCTTCTTGACGATTATCGGAAGGGATTGCAAGCTCTAACGATAGTCTTTAATGATTCGAATGTTAAACCTAGCCTATGCATATTGTTGTTACGTGGTCGGGGTGGATTCGAAACCCTAAATCTTTTTCTCATTAGTTTTCAAATCAAATAATTAGTAGCATTCTTAATTAATTAGTTTTCTGAAATCAAACAACACAAATCTGTTTCTTCTGAATTAATCTAAAAGTTAATTGAAATTATAGTAACTTAGTCATACTATCCTTGCAGATTCGACACTCAGTCTTAACCATTATTCTACGGAGTAGTAGTTAACTCCAAGATTTTATTAGTATATTTTTAACACGATACGACGCGGTCAATTCTCCAAAATTACTTTTTGAATAGAATATACTTTTTTGAGTCTCCAAAAAGGAGAAAGAGTGAGAGATGGATTGGAGAAGCTCTTACACCGAAAAGTATCATTTTTCTTAGTGGATATTTTGTCTGTCTTCATTTGTGCAAACCCAAGCAGAAAAATCAACCAAACGCTTCCTTGGGGACGGGGAAGACGGGAAAAGGAAAAGACAAACGGGAAGACTAGGAAAGATTCCTGCACATTAAAGAGACAAAGAGGGATTATTTTCGACAATTAACTAATGATCGAAAGCAAAGATGTGTGAATCCTAGTTCAACAGTCTCGAGTTATATATATGGTGGGTCTATTTGAACGTGAAATAGTTGTGTCTAGCTCCATGTTCTTCGTACAATAGAATTGAAAAACTTTTGTAAGTTTTCTTTTCACTCCCAAAATCGTTCCACCACTAACCATGAATTGGGCTGCGCTAGAGGCCAAGAGTGGTATTGTCTAAAGGCTCGCAAGGAGTCATTTCAATCGGTGTTTTGGATTGAGTTATCAACTTGATTTCAGATACACAAGATTGTGTTCTTAGAATGAATCACTTTAAAACTTCAATACTACTGGGAAAGTAACCAAGACTCTTGGTTCGAGTCGGGGTCGGGATTACATACTAACATACAAGAGCAACCAAGAATTACCCAGTAAGGTTCGGTTTAGGGGGATCGATGTGATACTTTTTGGGTTGGGTACGGCAAAATTCGCCCCACCCCTGTTGCCATGCCTAACCAAGATTCATACGCATAACTTACCCAAACAAAGACAGTCATGCACATAGAAGTCGAAGAAAGGATTTTGTGAACATTATTACGACGACAGATTAGGATTCTGTGAACATCATTTGCTCAATGGGAAAGTACTTCGTGTTCATGGCTTAGTACTAATCAAAGTTCGTGACACACGGCGAGACCTTCATTTTAGTCCCAACATATATATATAGGTGCGGTGAATCCTCTAAAGATTGTTATATGGTGCTCAGAGCAATATTCCTAACATACATGGATACAGATACAGATAGTAGTAGCCCATCTGCATATCAAGTACTCAAGTAAAAAGGGCAACTAGGGAAAATTTCTTGATAAGTGACAAGACCATGAGTAATCGAAAGACAACTGCAATATGAAGAACTACATGTTATCATTTCTTGTAGCAACTAAACGAGCAAGAACAAAAGCACCAGGAAGATCTCTCTTGTGCACTCTAGAAACCCAACAACGCTGCAAGTATTCCACTGCTAAAACCTGCATATCCTTAATTCCTGACCCTTTTATTTAACATAACCTCTAGCCAAGATGGCAGCACAAGCACAAAAGTAGTACTGAAGAAAGAAACCACAGTTTCGTTGCCAACAACTGCAAAACCAATTTCCGCACTGATACGAAGTTAGAAATTTTACAATCGATGGAATATATACTAATCACTTCACGAAAGCTAATAGCACGAAAAAATGAGTAAAACAAAGTGATAGAATGGATGTTGCTTGCTTACTTAGGTTCTTCGGCCCTTGCATTTCTTCTTCTTCTGAAATTTCTTCCCCCTCCCAAAGGTGTCGACAAACCATTCGTGATTCCTCGTCGTCAGAGTTGTCCCAATAACCAACCCAACTACTAACCCACTTCCATATCCCAAGGCTATGACCATCCAATAAATACCACTCGAAAACTCAAGATCGTGACCTCGAAATATAAGCGGAGGTGGTGGTGAGGTCATTGAATTTCTGCATGACTTCGACAAAGGGACACCACACAATCCCAAATTCCCATCATACGAACTATTGTCGAATGTATCAAATTGTTTCCCTTGAGGTATAGGGCCAGTGAGTTGATTATGAGAAACATTAAAGATTGAAAGGAAAGTGAGTTGGGTCATTTGTCGGGGGATCTGTCCTGAGAGCAAGTTTTGGGATAGGTCCAACGACTCCAATTTTGTCAACTTTGCCAACGACGAGGGGATAGCACCAGTAAGTTTGTTGTTGGAAATGTTTAGCAATTGAAGCCCACTAAGACTTCCAAGGGATTCTGGGATATTCCCAACAAATGTGTTGTTTGAGAGATCAACAACTACCAAGGCACTTTGAATCTTTTCGTATAACCTGTACACCCCTTTGCTGACCACTCTCATTGAGTAATCGTACTGCAACTCCGTATACGTGGATAGTGCCAGATGACGGGCATGTGTCTGGTATTGAACTTTTTGATTTGCATGCATATATGTCAAATTCTCTTTGTTGAACAGTTTCATTTCATTCCAGTTACAAATGTATTCTGTTGGCAATTTACCTGAAAAGCAATTGCAAGAGATGTCAATTATCCGTAACTTTGGAAACATTGAATTGTTTCTGGGATGCCATATGGCGCCATGAAATTTGTTTGATCCCAAAGAAAGAAGCTCTAACTTAGGAAGATCTCCCAACCAAGAGGGGAAGGTATCCTCAATCTGATTATTTTGAAGAACGAGACACTGCAGCATTGCACAATTTGCCAATGATCTTGGCACCGGCCCTTGTAGTTGGTTTTGACCTAAATCTACCATTAACAGTGGGCAATTCATTGTGAATGTTGAAGGAATATTTCCGTGGAAACTATTGCCGCTTAGATTCAACATTTGAAGATCCTCGCTGGAAGTGGCCAAACATGGAGGTATTGTGCCACTTAAATGGTTGTTGGATAAATCAAGCATACCAAGAGAATTCTTCTGGCACATTAACGGTGGAATTGCTCCCGTCAATCCATTATTTCTGGCATCATAAATAATGGTGCTTGGTGGTGGAATGGGAAGCGATCCTTGAAGCTTGTTAGAACTGAGGTGGAAATATTTGAGAAAACGCCAGGGGATGACCGCTGGCTGCTGCTCGAAGCCTGTCAGGGAGTTCTGGCTGAAGTCGACAAGTACCATTGTTTCTTTGCTTGAGTTCCACATCCACGTTGGTATTTCGCCTCGAATTTTGTTATTGTGAATAAATAAAGTCTTCAATTTATCTTGAAATCTCAGAATGCTAGGGAACTCGACTAAGTTGCATGACCCCAAATGTAGAGCAGCAAGCTGTGGATGAGTACCATTGGTACTATTTTTGTCTATCATTGTTAGTTTGTTTTCCCCTATTCCCAAGGAGACCAGGTTTGGGAGTTTCATAAACATGTCTAGCTCCACTATACCAGTGAAGCTGTTAGAATAGAGACTCAAATGCTCAAGACGCTTGAGTTGAGTGATTGATCTAGGAATCATGCCATGAAAGTTATTGTCTTCAAGTCCTAGTAATGTTAATTGGGTGAGGTTCATGAACCAGGATGGGATTTTACCTTTGAGGTTGTTTCTGCCAATGAATAAATATGAAAGTTGGGTAAGGTTTGCAAACGACAGTGGGATCTCACCTTGTAAATTTATTCCTTGTGCAGATAAGACAGTGAGTTTGAGTAGCTTCCCTGGCGGTAAAGGAAGTGGCCCTGCGTCAAAGTTGTTAGAGCCAATTAATAACATAGTTAGTTGTGATAGGTTTGCTAACGACGAAGGAATCTGGCCATTGAAGTTGCACAATTGAAGTTTCAGTAAAGTGAGCCGGGTTAGATTCCCAAGTGAAGATGGAAGTGTCCCAGATAAACAAGTTTGACTCAAACTCAAATAACGTAAGGATTCAAGTCTACCAATTGAATCTGGGAGTTTACCGTAGAAGCCCGTGCCCGTGAGTATCAATTCCTCAAGGCGACTATTGTTTTGAAATTCAGGTAGAGAGCCAGTGAGATTTTCGTTCCAAGCTGCATCAAGAATCTGCAGTTTTGGTAGACGAAAAATGTCCATTGGAAATTCACCATACAACGAACATCTTTTAAGCAAAACAGGTGGAAACCCGCCAAAAATTTTCGCAGACAGATCGAGGATAATCAGTGTGGAAAGAGAGGAGATTTCTGAAGGAATCTGACCAAAAAATGCAGAGTTGGATAGATTGAGACTAGACAGCCTTGAAAGATTTCCAATTTCGGAAGGCATTTCGGAGCAATTAAAGTTATTATCAGCAAGGTTTAGGCTACGAAGGTGGAGAAGGGTGAATAGGCTGCTGTTGGAGTTGATAGAACCATAGAGTAAGCTACTGCTGAGGTCGAGGCCGATCACATGACCGGTGTCATGGTCACACTCGACACCATCCCATGAGCAGCAACCGTTGCTCTTTCCATCAAGTAGCTTCCACGATTCAAGTTTTGGATAAGCAGAAGCGTCAACAGAAGCAAGCTTGTCAATGACAAAGTTGTGCTTGAACTGCAGCAAGGCCTTGCTCTCATTTTCGTGGCATAATGGCCACGTAGAAGAGGATGAGTAAGTTAATATGATAAGATTAAAGCAACACAAGACCAGGTAAATGCGAAGATACAAACATGAATATTCCATGATGTACGTATATAGCCAACGCTAGTTACCAGATCTTGGATGAGAAAGCTTGATGCCTTTGATGTTCTTTTATAGTTGGGTTTTGGGACTCATCTCCCTGATAGCTCGATGAGTGGAGCCCTTCTAGTGGAATCCTTGGGGTAACTCCAAATCCCTTTGTATTTAGTCAAGTACGTACCGTCCATGTTCCCTCACTCCAGTTCAAGTTCACAAAATCTTCGGGTACAATTCTTTCACGCTCTTGCTTGCTTACGCCCGTTATGTGACTTAGCTCCAGTTTGCTCTCTTTGATTGGGGTTTGATACTATCCTGTACAGCCGAATGTGAATGTCACTTCTAGTCTGTATTGTTTGAATTTGGCTTCAACGGTGGAGTAGTAGTTTTTTTCCTGCATCATTGCGTTACAATTAGATCCCTAAAATTTCTTAATTTGAGTATGCATTTTATGAACAGATCAGAAACTTTAAAATATCTCAAAAGTTAAACCTTTACATTTGAATTGATTTTCAATTGGTAGTATCTCAAAAGTAGTTACCATGCATCTACAACGAAAATTTCCCAAGGTGTCGAAGATCACGTTCTGCTAAAATTCTAGATTTTTATCAGATAAAGTTGTTCATACTCTAAAAGGCGGAGTTATTCATGTTGGAGAGCTGTTGCTCCAAGCTCAAGTGCTCGATCAGATCCAGTACTAGCCCCTCCCTAGCTCCCCCCTTAACCCCTTGAAATAGGATAGTGTAATTAGTTTGTCATGTCCAAAAGAAATACGATAGTGTACGTTTGCCATGTCCAAAAGAACATAAAATGCTGTACCAAAATGTGGTCACCAAAGTATCACTACAAACAAAAGTGTCTACCGCGTCCTTGTGGAAAATTGTGTTGCGTTGTTATCCAGAGGTCAGTCTCTCGCTTGACTAGTTGGAGTGGCTCCAAATCGTTAATTTGTTTTTGGTTTTTCAAGTCAAGTACATAACATTCATTGGGTTAGCACATTGCAAGAAAAATCAACCAAACTTAATTTTCCCAGGAAAAGACGAACGGGAAGACTCGAAAGATTCCTGCACATTAAAGAAGCGGGTGGAAATCATTTTCGACAAACGATCGAAAGCAAAGACGTGTTGATCCCATCCTGGATCAATAGCCTTAAGTTATCGTACGTACCACAGGTTGATACCATTCTCATGTCACATCCAAGTCAATAAAAATAGAAAAAAATGAAGAGTGCAAAACAAAACAATTGTTACGTGTGATGGAAAACATCAGAATATGATGATTAAATTGTGGCATATGTTTTTCATTTCAAGATAATAAATAATGCTTAAAGTAAGATGAATATCAAAGTCATTAGATTACCAATAATAAAAAAAAAACCCCACAAAGCAAATCTAGCAAATGAAAAGAATCAACTACAACACTGCGTAATAGCCTAAGAGCATCCGCACAAGTCTTTTTAAATTTTGGGCCAAATTACACCTTAAAAAGTCAACGAAGCTGATAAAGCTGGTTTTTTAAAGTGGATAGCTAAAGTAATAAAGTGACGAATGCCATCAGAATGCAAGCTACAAGTGCTATGATATCAAGTGACCCCTGTTAGCGAAGATTCGAATAGGGGTATGAATTCTCTCCGGTCTAAGCTTTAGATTGGACGGTACAGTTCAAATCTGTACTATACGTTGATATAATCAATAATTGCAATAATGGACTATCCAAGATTTGAAATATTTCAACCAGTTCAGTGTAAAAATGAAATTGTGGTGAACTGCTCTACATGGAGGATGTTGGGATAATATAAGTTGAGACAAATAGATAGTGAGATGAGAGTAATGAGCGGATAGAAAACTTATTGAAAACAGTATTGAGAGAGAGGCGTGGTTCTGAAAACCCCAAGTCAAGAAAGCTGTGTCCTTGAGGAAAATTGTGTTGCGTTGTTATCCAGAGGTCAATCTCATGCTTGACTAGTTAGAGTGGCTCCAAATCGTTTTTTTTTTTTTTTTGGTTCTTTTAGTCAAGTATGTAACATTCATTGAATTGGCACATTTCAGAAAAATCAACCAAATTTTTCTCAGGAATAGGAAAGACGCTCAGGAAACGGGGAAGACGCGAGAAAAAGAAAAGACAAACGGGAAGACTCGAAAAAGATTCCTGCACATTAAAAAGACGAGGAAATCATTTTCGACAGTTGACTAATGATTAAAAGCAAAGATGTGTTAGGCTAGATCTTTTTTATTGTCTATAAAAGGATTAAGCGGGCTAAAATCCACAACAAAACGGATTTTGAAATAGGTAATTCTCCTCGTGTATATATCAACTAAGAGTTTACTTAGCAAAAATAACATGTCTAGAGCCCTTAAGATACAGTCATATAGACAAACTTTATAGGGTATGTGAACATCACGAACTGTCCCATAAGAAAATCAGTCATTGCTGCTACCTGTTTCTAGATGTCGTAGGTCGTGACAGTATGCAATGAACTTCGTTTTTCTTTTTCTTTTTTAAATCTAGTAAGGATTCCAATATCCGTCAATTTCTCTAATTTTTAGAAACTAAATAGAAAGTTTCTAAAAAAGTTACAAAAATTTCGTTTATCAATCTTTGTATACTTTATTCAATTACTCTTTTTTTTTTTTTTTGAATTAGAAAATTTCAATTAGGTGTATTCTTTCCTCAATCTTGACCAATTAATAGAAAAAATCACTTTTGTTCAACATGTTCTATTCGATACAGGTAGGAGAAGAACCCGACACTTATCCACCCTTACCCCATCCTAGATCAACTATCTTAAGGTTATCGTACCAGTTTTGATAACATTCCCACGTCACAACAAAGTCAATAATAATATTTCCAGAATTTATGTGTGCAAAAAAATCAGTAATAAATGGGTTTTCATTTAGTTTTTTTTTTTGAATTTTTGTCTCTTGAGAGAAGTTTTCGTGAACGGTTGCAACATCTTTTCACATGAATTGTGAATAGATAAGTATAATACCCATTTATGTGGTATGTGTTTATTTGAAAGTGGTATGGGGTACGTGCCTAAGTCCTGGGGATAACCTCACGGATAAGCGAGCTAGTTATGAAATTTCAAAAAAAAAAAAGAAAAGAAAAAAAAGTATATTTAGATAGGGATGTTTATCATAAGGATTGATGTCTTAGAATAGTCATGACCCATCCAAACAAATCGGTGTCTACAATAGCCATGACCCTACCACTTTCGAGAGAGAGAGAGGGAGAGAGAGAGAGAGATGAATGACCCTTCACGAAATGGTGTCCTCAAAAGACATGATCGTTTATCTATTATAGACAATTTTCCCCGGAAAACAGGGAAGACGGGAGAAAGGAAAAGAAAAACGGAAAGACTCTGAAAATATTCCTGCTCATTAAAGAGACAACAAAGAAATCATTTTCGACAATTGACTAATGATCGAAAGCAAAAATGTGTTAATCCTAGTTGAACGGTCTTGAGTTATACCCCACTCATTCATACCACTATCATGTCACACCCATGTCACACCCATGTCAGCAAAAATATTCATAGAAATAAACACGTACATGAAACAAAATAAAAATTTACATCCACAGAAAATATAGAATATTACGTTATAAGAAAGAGAGCAAATAGTTGTGTCTAGCCCCATGTTCTTCGTACTAGAAAATTGAAAAACTTACAAAAGTTTTCTTGTCACTCCCAAAATGCATGGTTCCACCACTGACCATAGACTGGGCTGTGCTTGAGGCCAAGAGCAGTATTGTCCTAGAATAATGAAAAACAAGCTTATATATGACCAAGCAAGGAAAAATCCTGGAGTGCCCTACTAAGGCGCTCTTAGCACGCGCACAAGGGCCTTAGTCTGCTAAGGCGCTACTAAGGCGCTCTTAACACGCGTGCAAGGGCCTTAGCCTGGTAAGGCGCTACTAAGGCACAAGCACTTAAAAGGCCTTAGACAAAATTTTCCTTCAAATAAAACAAGGCCAATAATATAAGGTTAGTGCATACATGATATTTCATAAAAGATTAAGAAATTGAAAAGCTTTAATGATGCATGAAAAAATATTAAGCTAAATGCATATGAGATGCATATACCTTTCCAAGCAAAATGCATGGTACGGCCTTCGGGATCAACTCTTGAACCAATAGGCAGAGTATCTAATCTAGACAAAATAAAATCACGTCCCAAACCCAAATGGAAAAAGAAGAAATATAGACTCCAACGGTTTTGTCGCATCTGGAAATCGCCAATTACATTAACAGGTGGAGAGGCCAAAAGACAAAGAAGTTATTGGTGTGAAGTGGATTTTCAAAACAAAGCTCAACCCCGATGGTTCCATTCAAAAACACAAAGCAAGACTTGTTGCAAAAGGGTATTCTCAACAACCCGGAATTGATTTTCAAGAGACATTCGCACTGGTGGCTCGACATGACACAATTAGATCTCTTGTAGCCTTAGCGGCATCGAAGGGATGGTTCTTGTATCAACTTGATGTGAAATCAACCTTCTTGAATGTTGTCTTGGAGGAGGAAGTGTTTGTTGATCAACCTCAAGGCTTCATTGTCAAAGGCAAGGAACAAAATGTACAAGTTGAAGAAAGCTTTATATGGGCTAAAGCAAGCACCCCGGCCGTGGTATAGTGAGATTGACTCTTACTTCAATGAAAGAGGATTTCAAAGAAGCAAAAGAGAGCCAACCTTGTACATCAAGAGGCAAGGTACGTAACACCGGTATTCTTATTGTTTCTATCTATGTTGATGATTTGATTTTTACCGGTAGCAATGTGAAAATGATTGAAGATTTTAAAAGAGACATGATGAAGAAGTATGAAATGAGTGATTTGGGTCCCTTGCATTATTTCTTGGGCATTGAAATTTACCAAAGCAAAGGGGATATTTTCGTTTGTCAAAGAAAGTATGCAAGAACCCTTCTTGAGAAGTTCTAGATGAGAGAATGCAAGCCGGTTGCAACTCCCTTGATTGGGAATGAGAAATTGTCAAAAGAATATGGAAGCAGAAAGGATGAATCTCTTTATAGAAGCTTGTTGTACTTGACTATCACAAGGGCGGATATCATGTATGCTACAAGCATGGTATCCCGATTCATTTACAATGCAAGCCAAACTCATTTTGGAGTGGCTAAGAGGGTTTTGAGATACTTACAAGGTATACTTGATTATGGCATTTTGTATGAAAAGAATGCTGATACAAAATTGCTAGGATTTTGTAATAGTGATTGGGCCTAATTTATCGATGATATGAAGAGCACTTCCGGATATGCTTTTTCACTTGGCTCGGGTGTCTTCTCATGGGCATCTAAGAAGTAACAAACCATTGCGCAATCTACCGCAAGAGGCCGAGTATGTTATCATTGGCAACCTCTCAAGCAATATGGCGCCGGCTAAGGAGGATGTTGGTGAAAAGCAAGGAGAAGCTACTCCAATTTTGTGTGACAACAAGTTCGCAATTGTAATGACAGAGAATCCCGTCTACCATAGCCGCACCAAACACATTGTGATCAAGCATCATTTCATTCGAGAGGCCGTGGAAGATGAAGAGATTCAACTCAAGTATTGGGCAACCGAAGATCAAGTAGTGGGCATTTTCACCAAAGCTCTTTCAAAGGAAAAGTTCCAATATTTTAGAGAAATGTTGGGTATTACAACAAAGCATTAAGGGGAAGTGTTAAAATTAATGCTTTATTATCTTTTTGTAATTGGACCAAAGGTTATGTTTGTGTTTGGGCTATATTTTATATTTGTGATGGGCTAGTTTTATTTGTTTTGTTATGAGCCCAATTGCTAGGTAAAGCCCATGTGTAATGCCTCGTATTTAAAGTGATGTTGAATGAGAAAAGGGCAAGAGTGCAGCCCCACTTTTCGTTTCTTTTCCTCTACTTTTCAGAGAGATAACTCTCTCCTCCTCTGTTTTCTCTATTTTTCTGCCGACTGAATAGGCAGTCCATTACCTCCATATTTTCTATTGGTTCTTCCACTAAAACTCAAGAATAGTTTAAGAAAAAGCCAACAATTTCTCCATGTGGACGTTGTAGGTTAGACCCACAATCTCTCAATCAAAACATTTTAAAGAAGGAAAACAACAATAAAGTATTCCAATTTTGAAAGCAGCCCATAACATAGTTACCAATTTATCCAATCGTAAGAGGGTCTCGACTCTGCAACATGACAATGAGGACAATGCACGAAGACTTCAGGAGCTTTTTCTTACTTTTTTCAAAACATTTGCAAAATAATAGGACAATAAAATATGATAGGAAATCTCAAGATTTAGGTGAACTGG
The DNA here is from genome assembly GCF_030253575.1 of Rhododendron vialii. Lineage (NCBI taxonomy): Eukaryota > Viridiplantae > Streptophyta > Magnoliopsida > Ericales > Ericaceae > Rhododendron > Rhododendron vialii. Next base: position 6,277,390 of record NC_080558.1, on the reverse strand, counting down.
ACCTAAAAGCACGATGTCTCTTGGTAGTTCTTATTACAGTTTTGATTCTGATGTGATGCCTGTCCAAAAGAGTAGTTAAATCTGCAGGACAAAAAGAATTTGGAATTGAGTCCAACAGTCAACCATCAATCCATATTTTCATGGAGAATTTAACCAGAAAGTGCAATGTACACTGAGGGGTCATTGATGCTCCAACCCTTTAATCATAATCTCCTCTTTTGATAAGATCAAAACAATGACTTTAACAGGAATACCAAGAAACCATGACGTCCTCTTGAAAGGCAATGTAAACTTGTTCAAATGTAAACCGCCATTTTCTACTCTCCATAAACTCAAATGTTTTACAAATTCATTATTGTATTGCTCAAGTTTTCAGTACTTGGTACATATTTGAGAATTTTATAAAATCAGTAAACCCTATCCAAGTGTTATCACCTTAATATAACGACATTTCAACAGAATAGAGACCCATTCAAAATAAACTCAGATACACATGTAAGATGAAATCGGCACAAAAATCACAAAAAGAGCCCCCATTTTACACATCTGAACACCATTTCTTCTTTGAAAACCGTATGACAGGGACTGGGGGTGCCATGCTTAGTGTGCACAATTTTTTTTTATCGTAGATGTGATTGAATAACAATGGGCTAAATGTAACTACCTTGGGAATAGAGGGTGCCATGACCCCCAACATCTACGCAAACCCCTCTCTACATGGTCCATATTGTTTTCTTTGTTATCAAAATATATGTTATTGGTTCCATACTTTTAACTTTTAATCTATTTACTGATATAGATTTTGACAACAAGACATGTTTTTGAAGTCCAAATCATTTTTTTTGAAGGTCATAAACTGTTTATATGTTCGTTTTGATTCCGTTTTGTTCGTCAAACAGTTTGCGTGCACAATCTTGACAAGGCCCCAACTGTATTAATTGACCAGTCAAAGAGGCATTTCTACAAATATATTATTTGACCAGTCAAAGAGGCATTTCTAAAAATATCTTATGCGCGAAACCACTACTAAAGGGAAAACAATGAAACAGGAGAAGGAATCAGGTCAATTTGTAGTAAAATAGAGATATGTAATGATTCCCCATTGCCGGTCTCAGATTTGCAAGATATTGTACACCACTTGCAAGTAACAAATACTGTTCGTAGAGGAATTAATTTCAAATTTCGAATATTGGGGGTTGGGGGAAGACAGTTTAAGATTGAACTTACTAAGCATTTTTTTTTTTTGGCAGCAGAAACATAGGCAATGAGTACGGTTCCCCGGTCAGTGCTGGGGAATGTCGATTAGCGGGTTAGTGTTCGCCGGATGTCGGCGGGTTAGGGTCTTTGTAATAGTCAAACATCAAAGGTTGGAGATGAAGATGGAAGGGAGTCAGAGGGAATGTACATTGAAGCGGTTGGAGAGAATCAGAGTAATAGTTTGGGGGAGCCGTTTGTTTGTAGAAGACAAACATCTTTTGCGTTTACATGCCGCCGCTTCAGGTGCAGCGTTTCGCTAGGAGTAAACGGCCCGAGGGCTGCCGCTGTCAAATAGCGGGAAACTCTTATAGTTGCAAGGGCTGGGTTGAATTGTGTCGGTTGGGGAGAGGTGTAGGACAGGACTGGTATTAGTTGCAAGTACTGTGGGCATTTGTGGAAAGCAAAAAGAAGGAAACATCTTCGTACATTTAAAAGAAGTACTAGTATAGATAGATAACGAGAGCAGTTGGCATCGTGATTGTATAACACCACTTCAAATCCAATAGAGAGGAGTTTGATATCCTTTGTAATCGGTTTGGATAGGGCAATAGGTTCTTTTATCGTATGACAAAAAAAATAAAAATAAAACTCCTTTTAAATATGTATTTTTTATGCCACACAACTGTGAAGTTTTTAGCCCGTTCATGTGAAAACTCCAAAATAGTATATCGCTATTGATGAAGTTGTGGCTTGTAATTTTCATTTTTGAGATAATAAATAGAACTTAAAAGTAAGATGATATATCCAACCCATTAGATTAGTAAAAGAACCGGGCAAAAAAAAAAAACACCTCAATGCAAATCTAGCTAAATGAAAATAATCAACTACATTATTTAAATCACCAATAACAAGATTCACTAATTTACACGTGGATATTTCTTTTTTTTTTTTGGTAAACCAACAATGCATTAATAAAACATTAAAACATAATTAAGTGTTTACAATTCTAGGATATTCCATCCCAATCACATCCGCATAAGAAACAATAGCAATAGATAACTAGGAATAAACGTTTTTTCTTCTGCTACGTAATGTGAGGATTGAGTCCCATTTGGTTATAAGTTACAGGAGAATACATATTGTTCCACTTTTTTTCAATCGATAGAATAGATCATTTACATCACGTAGATGAATTATAAGTACGAACCAGGAACACTATATTAATTGTGAGAGTCCACAAGATAATAAAGCCTCACAACTCAACCAAAATAAGAAAAATAAACCCATCATGCAAGAGTGTTGACCAACTAAATCTGCGCACAAACAAAATGTCTAGCTGTGGTGTTTGGAGGAAAATTGTGTTGCCGGTCTTATCCAGAGGTCACTCTCTTTCTTGACTCGTTGGAGTGGCTCCAAATTAATCCTTTTTTTATTTTGGGTTTTCTCAAGTCAAATATGAAAACATTCATTGAGCTAACACATCACACAAAAATCAACCAAATTAACCTTTTTTCCAGGAACGGGGAAAGACCGGAAATAAAGAAAAAGACATACGGAAATACGAGGAAAGACTCCTGCAAATTATCGAAAGAGACTAGGAGGAAATCATTTTCGATGATCGAAAGCAAGGATGTGGTAATCCAGCTAAAAGATATATATCCACCTCGTGTTAATCCTAGTTCAACAGTCTTGATTGGGCACTGCTAGAGGCCTAGCATATATTGCTTGAATTTCATTACGCTGCTTTCTTGTAAATTTATAATCTGAAACTTATTTTGGTACTTTTTTATTTTTCGATTTGAAACTTATTTCAGTATTTTTCATTTTTTATAACTTTTTGTTTATCTTTTCGTCGTATTTTTGGGATTAATAGAATCTCAATGAGAGGAGTTTAAAAAGTACTAAATTAACTGAAAGCAATAAAAAGTTCACTAAAAACGAAAAAAGTTTCAAACTGCAGCTATCTTATTTATCTAAAATGTCGTCTTATTTGAATTTTTTTAACATTGATCCATGTATTCTTATACTTTTCCAATTCATCTTGTGCTTGGCTAAATCCTAGTCCTCAATTAACAGGTTGCCCCAAACGTAGGGCTGAGATCGGCGTAGCACAATATCCGGTAAGACCGGAGTCGAATCCACAGAGACAGTGATGTGTGTTGACTCAAAAACTCGGGTTGTTACTTATTTAAACTGGCTCTTAAGTAGCCATTCTTTGTTGTTTAATGCTAAGATTAACTAAAACCTAGGAAATTGCAGGGTTTTTGAATAATTAAGAAGAGGTACGGTCATGGAGTTCATAGCACTCACAACCAGTCCCGGACTCATGTGCTCCAATCGGTGTTCTTAAAATATTTGACTTTAGAGAGAAAAAGCTACCCCGAAATATGCGAACTTTTATGGTAGCTGTTTCCCCATGCGCAGCAAAGAATGAGTTTTGGATCCTCATTCCCCCATTCACATGGGCTCCGACGATGCCCAGGTCCGTCCAACGGGCGTACTTTATTAACTGAAAATTGCTTTTTCATTATTATTTCGAAATAGGAGCAAAACGCGTCCAATTTGGCCACAGTGTGCTAATCACCCACGACCCTATCTATACGATTACTCACACATTATTAAGCAAGAAACAAAATAAACCATATTTGAAACATGCTTCTATTATTACGCGAGATAAAAAACAAACAATAAATATCAACTAATTAAATGCCAACAAATAATTTTTATTAAGAATAGAAATTAAAACGAATTACCGGAATATGAGTAATTGAACAAAATTCTAAAAACCTGAAGAGAAAAAAACACTGAATGAAAGAACGTAAGTCTGAAGCTGCAAAGTAATTTCCGGAACTTCTGTCGTCCCTCCGAAGTCGTGGGTGGGCTCTGCTTTTATATACGGCGCAACCATCTTTTTCTCCGTTTGATTATTTCCAGCCGACTTTTCAACCTTTTACTTCATGGCCCACCATTTAGTCATCAAACTAATAAACATTGGGATCACCCAATTGAATTGCAAACCATTTTCCTCGGTAATGCCCGTGGACTAATTAGTTCAGTGCTGAACTCTTGATTCCATATGACCTTCCAATGGACGCTTCAAACATCATGTAATATTCTTAACTTTGTGCTTTTTATATCAAACCCTCTAGATACCTACAACACAAGAATAAAAGCATAAAACTCTAAGTAATAATATAAATGGGCTTTAGCAATAATAAATTAAGGAGCACTAATGTGAATATTTACGCGCCTATCATTTTGTTGAGAGGAACAATTAATCACAAAAATTACAACGAAAAGCTAAATAAAGAGTTACAAAAAGTAAAAAATACCGAAATAAGTTTAAGATTATAAATTCACAAGAACGCACCTTGTTTTTGGATATTTAAATTGTAGAGAGATTTTCTTGAGGGACAAAAACGAAAGGGCGAAAATAGGAAAATCTTGATGTACGTAATTGGATAGAGAATAAATTCTTTACACTGCCGGTGCAAACATTTGTTTTCTTCAAATCAATTATATCGCGCCACATTCCTAAACAGTGGTCTCAATCAATGGAACATGACGACGTGGCGCAATATAATTAATTTGAAGGATATAAATATTTACACCGGCGATATAAAGAATTTAATCTCAATTGGATATCTTTCCCATTCCTTCTCTTTTAAGTTTTATCCCCCATGAATAATTCTATAAAATTGCGGTTTTGGATTGAGTCGCAAGAAGATTGTGCTCTCAGAATGAATTATATTACATGTTAAAAGTTCAATACTGCTGGAAAGGTAACCAAGACTCCTGGTTCAGGTCAGGGTCGGAAGTATGGACAAGAGCACCCAAGAATTACACGGTTGGGTTCTGTTTAGGTCGATGGGATACTTTTCGCATCGGGTACGGCAAAACCCGTCCCAACCCTGTTGCCATGCCTTTTTTTTTAGCAGAAAGACTATTAAGGGGTAAAAACATCGGCTTTTAAGGACTTATTTGGCTAACCAAATTCAAATATCTAGTTTGTGGAACCTATTTCCCGTTGTTGACTGAGAAAATTGGAGGGGGGAGAAAACATTTCTTGTTAACGTTTGTGCCTTGCTAACAAAATGTACCATAATTTCGACATGTATGACTCTTGGATACATTCTCTTACACTCTTGAACCCTAGTTCTTGGCTTTCATCCCTGAGCAGCTGTACTCATCTTTGCACCGAAGGGCCATTTCGGAGATCCTCCGGTGTGGTCTTTAATTGTGCTTCCCTGTGTAGGCTAGGTGAAGGTCAAGACCCATTCTTGAACCACGGTCAAGAAGGAGTGAACCAAACTTATCGGAGCCCCACAGATTATACGATGTTGAATTTGCAAAATTGCACATGATTATGTGTACAACCTGAAGACTATTTTTTCATAAGTCTATGTCGCTTAACTAAAATTCGTAACCATGTCACGTTCATGTTTACATACCTGCGAGTTAACCCTTTTTTTCCTCATATAGTGGCAATTCCCAAGGACAATATGACTATTCCTTCCTCTAAAAATCAATCTCCGCTCTGTCCAAAATTATCGCTACATTCGACAGAATGACCTCTCGCCATGAATGTATTTAGTATTCACACTACACACCAGGAACGCGCCACTATATTGACGAAAATAAATAAAAAATTATTTTCATATGTGGCAAATATCGTTAGTCCGGTAAGACAAGAGAACGATCAGCTAGGATCCTCAATAATCCACGCCACCCATGCCGCACTAATATCCTTCTTGTCGTTGGGAGGCTCCAACAGCTTCTGTGGTTGTCTGCAGTGAAGAGACGCAACAAACAACGTAACGAGATTCATGTGTACAACCTGACCAATGCGCACTCAAATCAAAACCCAGATGGCAAATAGGAGTTCGTTCTGTTTACCTTGCCTCATTGACCAACGCAGTTCTTACTACTTTCAAAGGGTCAATATTAATGGGACGGAAATCTGATTTTATTGTATTACTCGAGTTTTGCAAGAAGCTAGCAACGGCTGCAAGGCCTTAGCAGATGGTGACAGTTGATAACAATCCAGAGGTCCAAGAACAAATTTGAGATGTTAAAGCTTCTGGGTTGAATGAAGATACATGGGTTGATATGTTGCAGGTTCCATTTAGAATTGAGGTCTTTCATGGATTTTATCTCTTATATATTCTATTTAAGAAATTCTTCATGGTAATTTCAGTACCCTGTATGATGGAAACTAAATTAATATGCGAAGCAGTATTTTGTATAGCTTTTTCTAGAGTTGATTAGCTTTTTGTTTTACGTATAGATTTAGAAGAACCATTCAAATCCAAGTGTTAGTCCTTGTAGGCTTATTAAAAATGTTTTAACGTTTAGCTTTTTGTTCATGGCTTAGTATTTGGGTTCAGGCACTCTTTCTTGATGCTTTGTCAGAATACACATACTATTCAAAGTTTTTAACACACAGCGAGACCTTCATTTTAGTCCCAAACATAGGTGCGGTGAATCCCTAGAGCCGACTGACATTTCGAGGGTTTAAATCAAAAATTAAACTAAGGCCTTTTTTGTTGGACAATTATAAGGGGTAAAAAATTAGGTGGGGCCTTTCAAATTCAAAATTTTTTGGAAGTCTATAGCGGCCACAACACAGGCTTTAACTCAGGGCTAGCTCTCTGAATCCCTTGCATATTGTTATATGGTGCTAAGAGCAATATTCTTAACATGTACGGGTACGGATAGTAGTAGCCTATCTACATATCAAGTACTCGAGTCAAAGGGCAACTAGTGAAAATTTCTAAAAGTTTTGGGAGCACACAGGTACAACATTCCATATATACGAATCATCTAAGACCAGATACATACCACATATACAATCTGAAGAACTACATGTTATCAGCTCTTGTAGCAACTAAACGAGCAAGAACTAAAGCTTCAGGAAGATCTCTCTTGTGCACTGTAGAAACCTGACAACACTGATGGTATTCCACTCCAAAAACCTGCATAACTTGTAGCCAAGATGGGAGCACAAGCACAAAAGTAGTACTGAGGAAAGAACCCACAATTTCGTTGCCAACAACTGCAAAACCAATTTCCGCAGTGAAATGAAGTTAGAAATTTTGCAAATGATGGAATGTATAATAATCACTTCACGAAAGCCAGTAGCACGTAAAAATGAGTAAAACAAATTGATAGAATTGATGGTGCTTGCTTACTTAGGTTCTTCGGCCCTTGCTTTTCTGCTACTTTTGAATTTTCTTCCGCCTCCCAAAGGTGTTGACAAACCATTCGTGATACCGCCTTGTCAGAGTTGTCCCCATAACCAACTCAACTACTAGCCCACTTCCATATCCCAATGCTATGACCATCCAATAAATACCACTCGAAAACTCAAGATCGTGACCTCGAAATATAGGCGAAGGTGGTGGTGAGGTCATTGAATTTCTGCATGACTTCGACAACGGGATGCCACACAATCCCAAATTCCCATCATATGAACTATTGTCGAATGTATCAAATTGTTTCCCTCGAGGTATAGGGCCAGTAAGTCGATTATGAGAAACATTTAAGATTGAAAGGAAAGTTGGGTCAGTTGCCAGGGGATGTGACCAGAGAGCAGGTTTTGAGATAGGTCCAATGACTCCAATGCTGTCAATTTTGCCAACGATGTGGGGATAGCGCTAGTAAGTTTGTTGTTGGAAATATTTAGCAATTGAAGCCTACTGAGACTTCCAAGGGATTCTGGGATATCCCCAACAAATGTGTTGTTTGAGAGATCAACAACCACCAAGGCACTTTGAATCCTCTCGTATAATCTGTCTGTCCCTTTGCTGACCATTGTCATTGAGTAATTGTAATCGAAATCTATTGATGAGAAGTCTAGTGCCTGTTGACTGGCACGTGGATGGTGTTGAACTTTTGGATTTGCATGCATATATGTCAAATTCTCTTTGTTGATCATTTTCATTCCATTCCAGTTACGAATGTATTTTGTTGGCAAATTACCTGAAAAGCCATTGCAAGAGAGGTCAATTATCCTCAACTTTGGAAACATTGAATTGTTTGGGATCCCCAATGTTGCCGTGGAATTTGTTTGATCCTAAATTAAGAAGCTCTAACTTAGGAAGTGCTCCCAACCAAGAGGGAAAATTATCCTCAATTTGGTTATTTTGAAGTATGAGACACTCCAGCATTGCACAATTTGCCAATAATCTTGGCACCAGCCCTGTAGTTGATTTCGCCCTAAATCAATCATCTCCAATTGGCTATTCATTGTGAATGTTGAAGGAATACTTCCGTGGAAACTATTGCAACTTAGATTCAAAATGAGAAGATCCTCGTTGGAACTGGCCAAACATGGAGGTATGCTGCCATTTAAATTGTTATTGGACAAATCAAGGATTCGGAGAGAATTCTTGTGGCATATTGACGGTGGAATTGCTCCCGTCAATGCGTTATTGCTGGCATCATAAATAACAGTGCTTGGTAGTGGAACGGGAAGCGATCCTTGAAGCTTGTTAGAGCCGAGGTTGAAAACTAGTAGAAAACGCCATGGGATGACAGCTGGCTGCTGCTCGAAACCTATCAGAAAGTTCTGGCCAAAGTTGACATAATCCATTGTTTCTTTACTTGAGTTCCATACCCATGTCGGTATTTCGCCTCGAATTTTGTTATTGTTAATATTTAACACCTGCAAATTATCTTGAAATCTTAGAATGCTAGGGAACTCGATTAAGTTGCACGACGCCAATCCTAGAATAGCAAGCTTTGGAAGAGTACCATTGGTACTATTTTTGTCGAGCACTGTTAGATTGTTTCTCCCTAATCGCAACAAGACCAGGTTTGGGAGTTTCATAAATATGTCTAGCTCGACAATACCAGTGAAGCTATTAGAATAAAGACTCAAATAATCAAGACGCTTGAGTTGAGTGATTGAGCTAGGAATCTGGCCACTAAACTTGCAATCATTAAGGTAGAGGGAAGTGAGCCGGGTTAGATTGCCAAGTGGAGATGGAAGTGTCCCAGATAAACTAGTTTGACTCAAATCCAAATTAACTAAGGATTCAAGTCTACCAATTGAATTTGGGAGCTTACCGTACAATCCTGTGCCGAAGAATATCAATGCCTTAAGGCGACTATTGCTTTGAAATTCAGGTAGAGAGCAGGTGAGATTTTTGTTCCAAGCTACATTAAGAATCTTCAATTGTGGTAGACGAAAAATGTCCATTGGAAATTCACCATACAACAAACATCCTTCAAGATAAAGAGTTGTTAGAGAGGATATATTTGACAAAACACTTGGCACTGGAGAAGATATGTTCACCATAGAAAGCTGAAGTACTTCAAGGTTGGTTAGGTTTTGAACTAGATCTCTTAGACTGGGTGTTTCAAGTTTCAAATGACTCTCAAAGTACAAATCAATTTCCGAAGTCAGATCGAGGATAACCAATTTGGAAAAAGATGAGATTTCTGAAGGAATCTAACCAAAAAATCTAGATTTGGATAGATTGAGACTCGTCAGTCTCGAAAGATGTCCAATTCTGGATGGTATTTCGGAGAAGTTGAACTTATTATCGGCAAGGTTTAGGCTGCGAAGGTGGACAAGGGTGAATAGACTGCTGTTGGAGTTGATAGAACCATGGAGAAAGCTACTACTAAGGTCGAGGCCGATCACATGACCGGTGTCCTGGTCACACTCGATGCCATCCCATGAGCAGCAACTGTTGCTCTTTCCATCAAGTAGCATCCATGATTCAAGCTTTGGATAAGCAGAAGGGTCAACAGAAGCAAGGTTGTCGATGACAAAATTTTGCTTGAACCATGTAGCAATGCTTTGCTCTCATTTTCATGGCATAATGGCTGCGTAGAAGAGGAAGAGTAAGTTAATATGATAAGATTAAAGTAACACAAGATTAGGTATGCGCGAAGATACAAACATGAATTCATGATGTATGTATATAGCCAACGCTTGTTGCCAAATCTTGGATGAGAAAGCTTGCTGCCTTTGATGTTCTTTTATAGCTGGGTTTTAGGACTCATCAACCATGATAGTTCACACAATGGAAAGGTCCAGAGATGAGTGGACCCCTTCTAGTGGAATCCTTGGGTTAAGTCCAAATTTCTCTTTAGTCAAGTCCCGTCCATGTTCCCTCACTCCGGTTCAAGCTCATGGATATGGCTGGAGGAAGTAGGAGAAATCACATCAGCCACTGTTGAAGCTCACCGCCCCTTTGTCCCACTGAAGTCGCTCCTTCTAGGTGCCACCACTGCTGGTGTTCGAGAACCTATAAATTCGTCGCCAAGGCTGATCGGATCCAAGGGCCAAATAACCCAGATTTGAAGTGGTAACTTGTGCATGCACTAATCCTGCAATACACAATAATTTTGCACCAGTTAGGAAAAGAACTCAACAAATGTTCTTATCTCTCAAACATCTGAACTAACGGGCAAAACAGGCAAAAGACCTGCTCGCAAAAGAGGCAATTATGATCGTTACCCCAAGTTAGAAGCTACGAAACACTAATTTGGGCGCGATTTAGCGACGTAGTCAAGATCTTTTGGATTAGAAGTGTTGAAACTTAAGAGAAGTAAAATATCAGGTATTAACATGACTAACTCTGCTTTTTAAATAACCAGAGCAGTTGGCCTCGTGGTTGCATAGCATTAGCTACGCTTCAAATCCAATGGAGAGGAGTTTGATATCCACTGTAATCGGTTGGATAAGGCAATAGGTTCTTTTATCGTATGACAAAAAATATAAATAAAAAATTCTCGTTTTAAATACGTATTTAAAATGCCATACAACTGTGAGGTTTCCAGCCTGTTCATGTGAAAACTCCAACATATATCACCATTGATTAAATTGTGGCATGCAATTCGAGATAATAAATAGAACTTAAAAGTAAGATGAATATCCAACCCATTAGATTATTTAGCTACATACCAGTACATTATTTACATCACCAATAACAAGATTCACTAATTTACACGTTGATTTTTCTTCTGTTACGTAATGTGAGGATCGAGTCCCATTTGGTTACAAGTTACCGGAGATTACATATCGTTTTGCTTTTTTTTTTTTTTGAATCGATAGAATAGATCATTTACATCACGTAGATGAAGTACAAAATACGAACTTGGGACACTACATCAATTGTGAGAGCCCATAAGACAATGAAGCGTGACAACTAAACCAATACAAGAAATAAACCCATCATAGGGAATAAACAACGAGCTCCTGACCTCCTAGTGAGATGCAAGAGAGCTGACCAACTGAATCCTGCGCACAAACAAAATGTCTGTGATGTCCGGAGGAAAATTGTGTTGCCTGTCGTATCCAGTGGTCAATCTCTTTCTTGACTATTTGGAGTGGCTCCAAATCCTTTCTTGACTTTTGGTTTTCTTTAGTCAAGTATGTAACATGCATTGCGCTAACACATCACACAAAAATCAACCAAATTGACCTTTCCCAGGAACGGGGAAAGACTGGAAAAATGAAAATGACAAGTGGGAATACGCGGAAAGACTCCTGCAAAAGAAAGAGACAAGGAGGAAATCATTTTCGATGATCGACTAGCGATCGATAGCAAGGACGTGCTAATCCAAGTGTTTTTTTTTGAGATCGGAAATTTCATTCCATAAATTGAAATACAGCTAAAAGATATCCACCTCGTTTTAAACCTAGTTCGACAGTCTCGATTGTCATGCCACTTGTTGATACCATTATCATGTCACATCCAAGTCAATAAAAGTGTTCATAGAAACAAAAACGTATCCAAAACAGAATTCACATCCACACAAAAAAAAAAAAAGAATTACGTTATACAGATACAAATATTACATGTGATGGAAAATACGGTGACTCTATTTGAACCCAAAATAGTTCTGCTCCTTAGCCCCATGCTTTTTTCAGGTCGGGTAAGACAAAACTCGCCCCAACCCCGTTGCCATGTCTAACCAAGAGTCATACACATAGAAATCGAAGAAAGGATTCTGTGAACATTTATTACGATGACACATCGAAACTATAGTACATTGTGTTCACAATTCACAAACGTAAACAGGAAATATTTGTCACCCCTCCAATTTTCTTATTGAACGACGGGAAATAGGTTCCACATACTTGGTACTCGAATCTGGTTAACCAAAGAAGCCCTTAAAAGCCGATGATTTCGCCCCTTAATAGTCTTCCTGCTAAAAAATGAGCACATCATTCACTTTGTCTCAAGATTATACAACGTTGAAATTGCAAAATTGCATAGGATTATGGGTACAACCTGAAAAACCAGAGTCTATTTTGCTTGACTAAAATTTGTAACCATGTCACGTTCATGTTAACATACCTGCGAGTTAACCCTTTTTTCCATCAAGTGGCAATTTCCAAGGACAAGAACCAATCATCCAAAAACACAATATGACTATTCCTTCCTCTAAAAATCAATCTTCCTTCTGTCCAAAATTATCACTACATTCGACGGAATGACCTCTCGCTATGATTGTATTAACTATTCACACTACGAGCCAGGAATGATACACTATATAGGCTAAAATCAAAAAAATTATTTTCAGCCAGGATCCTCAATAATCCATGTCACCACCCTTTGCACTGATATCCTTCTCATCCTTGGGACAACAGCTTCTGTGGTTGTCTGCAGTGAAGAGACACAACAAACAACATAACGAGATTCATGTGTACAACCAGACTAATGCGCACTCGAATCAAAACCCAAATGGCAAATAGGAGCTTGTTCTGTTTACCTTGCCTCATCGACCAACACAGTACTTACTGCTTTCAAAATGTCAATATTAATGGGATGGTAATCAGATTTTATTGCATTATTCAAGTTTTGTGAGAAGCTAGCAACGTCTGCAAGGCCTTAGGAGATGGTGATAAGTTGATAACAATCCAAAGGTCCAACAAATCTGAGGTGTTAAAGCATGTTGAAACTATGGGGTTAAAGATGAATATCCTAGTGTGATTTGATTCAGTTTAGAAATGAAGATACATGGGTTGATATGTTGCAGCTGGTTCCATTTAGGATTGAGGTCTTTCATGGATTTATCGTTTAAATATTCTATTTAAGAAATTCTTCATGGTACTTTTAGTACCCTGTTTGATGGAAACTAAATTAATATGGGAAGCAGTATTTTGTATTAACTTTTTCTGGAGTTGCATGTTTAGCTTTGTTTTACGCAGAAGGCTCCTCATAGATTTAGAAGAACTATTCAATCGTAGTGTTTCTGTAGGCTTAAAAACAATGTTTTAACGTTTAACTTGGGCAGAAAAATGCTTAACTGAACAGGAAAAGAGCCAAGGCTTTTGTTCAATGGGAAAGTACTTCGTGTTCATGGCTTAGTATTTGGGTTCAAGTACTCTTTCTTTCAGATCTATGTGGACGTTAGTGCATCAATCCAGCAAGTGCTTCAGGTCTTGCGAGGGAGATTATGAAGCCGCAGAGATGCTGTGGGCCACCCTAGTGGCTGATCATCTCATCTTAAGTTAGATCAACAATTTAGTTTGCCTATTCACAGAAGTACATTTGGGCTAGTTATATTTTCTGCTGATGTGTGTTATACTTTGTACACAGACAACGATAAGTTTGAAAGAGTGATTATCTTTGGTTTGTAAAGGAATAATGCAGCGCTGGACACAATGTATCAAAAAAATCACAATGCAAAGAAAAGGTAATGTTTAAGCCAAAAATATGAACACGCAATAATGCAAGGAAATTGATTTTTACACCCCTAATTGATTCAATTTCAAAGTTTTAACACACGGCGAGACCTTCATTTTAGTTCCAACGTAGGTGCGGTGAATCCTCTACAGATTGTTTTATGGGGCTAAGAGCAATATTCCTAACATATACGGACAGTAAGTAGCCTGTCTGCATATCTATGTTATGTACCAATAAGAAGGGTAGAATAACAGTAATGTTATAGGTTTTGGGAGCACACAAGTACAATAGTCCATACTAATCATCTAAGGCCAGATATATACCACATATACAACAAGACATAAGTGATAAGTGACAAAACCATGAGTAATAGAAAGACATAACTGCGATATGAAGAACTAGTACATGTTATCACTTCTTGCAGCAACAAAATGAACAAAAACAAAAGGTCCAGGAAGATCTCTCTTGTGCAATCTGGAAACCTGACAACGCTGCTAGTATTCCACTGCTAAAACCTGCATACCGGACCCTTTTATTAACATAACCTCTAGCCAAGTTGGGAGCACAAGCACAAAAGTAGTATTGAAGAAAGAACCCACGATTTCATTGCCATCAACTGCAAAACCAATTTCCACACCAAAATGAAGTTAGAAAATTTGCAAATGATGGAATACATAATAATCAATTCACGAAGGCTAGTAGCACGTAAAAATGAGTAAAACAAAGTGATAGAATTGATGTTGCTTGCTTACTTAGGTCTTCGGCCCTTGCTTTTATGCTTCTTCTGGAATTTCTTCCCCCTCTCGAAGGTGTCAACAAACCACTCGTGATACCTCCTCGTCATAGTTGTCCCAATAGCTAACCCAACTACTAGCCCACTTCCATATCCCAAGGCTATGACCATCCAATAAATACCTCTCGAAAGCTCAAGATCGCGACCTCGAAATATAGGCGGAGCTGGTGGTGAGGTCATTAAATTTCCACATGACTTCGACAACGGGACACCACACAATCCCAAATTTCCATCATACGAACTATTGTCGAATGTATCAAATTGTTTCCCTCGAGGTATAGGGCCAGTGAGTCGATTATGAGAAACATTTAAGATTGAAAGGAAAGTGAGTTGGGTCAGTTGCCCGGGGATCTGTCCTGAGAGCAAGTTTTTGGATAGGTCCAACAACTCCAATGCTGTCAATTTTACCAACGATGTGGGGATAGCGCCAGTAAGTTTGTTGTTGGAAACGTTTAGCAATTGAAGCCCACTGAGACTTCCAAAGGATTTTGGGATATCCCCAATGAATGTGTTGTTTGAGAGATCAACAACCACCAAGGCATTTTGAATCCTCTCGTATAACCTGTCTGTCCCTTTGCTGACCACTCTCATTGAGTAATAGTAGCTCCACACATCATAATAGGATTGTACCATATGAGTTGTTGGACTGGCACATACCTCGAAATGAATTTCAGGATTTGAACGCATATATGTCAAATTCTCTTTGTTGATCATTTTCATTCCATTCCAATTATGAATGTATTCTGTTGGCAAATTACCTGAAAAGCCATTGCAAGAGAGGTCAATTATCCGCAACTTTGGAAACATTGAATTGTTTTTGGGATCCCCAATGTTGCCATGGAATTTGTTTGATCCCAAAATAAGAAGCTCTAACTTAGGAAGAGCTCCCAACCAAGAGGGGAAAGTATCCTCAATATGATTATTTTGAAGAACAAGACACTCCAGCATTGCGCAATTTGCCAATGATCTTGGCACCAGCCCCTGTAGTTGATTTTGCCATAAATCAATCATCACCAATTAGCTATTCATTGTGTATGTTGAAGGAATACTTCCGTGGAAACTATTGCAACTTAGATTCAAAATGAGAAGATCCTCGCTGGAACTGGCCAAACATGGAGGTATGCTACCATTTAAGTTGTTATTGGACAAATCAAGGATTCGAAGAGAATTCTTGTGGCATATTGACGGTGGAATTGCTCCCATCAATGCGTTATTGCTCGCATCGTAAATAACAGTGCTTGGTGGTGGAACGGGAAGCAATCCTTGAAGCTTGTTAGAGCCGAGGTTG
Source organism: Rhododendron vialii (assembly GCF_030253575.1). NCBI lineage: Eukaryota > Viridiplantae > Streptophyta > Magnoliopsida > Ericales > Ericaceae > Rhododendron > Rhododendron vialii. Next base: position 6,261,462 of record NC_080558.1, on the reverse strand, counting down.
AAAACAATTAGAAAATGCCATGGGATGACAGCTGGCTGCTGCTCGAAACCTGTCAGAAAGTTCAGGCTAAAGTCGACATATTCCATTGTTTCTTTACTTGAGTTCCATACCCAAGTTGGTATTTCGCCTCGAATTTTGTTATTGTTAACAATTAACAAGTGCAATTCATCTTGAAATCTTAGAATGCTAGGAAACTCCACTAAGTTGCATGACCCCAATCCTAGAATAGCAAGCTTTGGAAGAGTACCATTGGTACTATTTTTGTCGAGCACTGTTAGATTGTTTCTCCCTAATTGCAACGAGACCAGGTTTGGGAGTTTCATAAACATGTTTAGCTCGACAATACTAGTGAAGCTATTAGAATGAAGACTCAAAAAATCAAGACGCTTGAGTTGAGTGATTGAGCTAGGAATCGTGCCATGGAAGAAATTCCTTGCAAGTCTTACCCTTGTTAATTGGGTGAGGTTCATGAACCAAGATGGGATTTTACCTACCAGGTTGTTTGAGCTAATGGATAAATAGGAAAGTTGGGTCAGGTTGGAAAGCGACAGTGGGATCTCACCTTGTAAATTCATTCCGCGTACACACAAGAGAGTGAGTTTGAGTAGCTTCCCTGGCGGTAAAGGAAGTGGTCCTGCATCAAAGTCGTTATTGCCAATTCCAAACTTAGTTAGTTGTAATAGTTTTGCCAGCGACGAAGGAATCTGGCCACTAAACTTGCACGCATGAAGGGACAGGACAGTGAGCCGAGTTAGATTGCCCAAAGAAGATGGAAGCGTCCCAGATAAACTAGTTTGACTCAAATCCAAATAAAGTAAGGATTCAAGTCTACCAATTGAATCTGGGAGCTTACCGTACAAGCACGTGCCGAAGAATATCAATGCCTTAAGGCGACTATTGCTTTGAAATTCAAGTAGAGAGCAGGTGAGATTTTTGTTCCAAGCTGCATTAAGAATCTTCAGTTTTGGTTGACGAAAAATGTCCATTGGAAATTCACCATACAATGAACATCCTTCAAGATTAAGAGTTGTTAGAGAGTATATATTTGACAAAACACTTGGAATCGAAGAAGATATGTTCACCTCAGAGAGGTCAAGTACCTTCAGGTTGGTTAGGTTTTGAACTAGGTCTCTTAGATTGGGTTTCTCGAGTTTCAAAAGACTTTCATAATACAAATCAATAGTTTTCGTAGACAGATCGAGGATAACCAATTTGGAAAGAGATGAGATTTCTGAAGGAATCTGACCAAAAAATCCAGAGTTAGATAGATTGAGACTTGTCAGCCTCGAAAGATGTCCAATTCTAGATGGTATTTCGGAGAAGTTGAACGTATTATCAGCAAGGTTTAGGCTGCGAAGGTGGACAAGGGTGAATAGGCTGCTGTTGGAGTCGATAGAACCGTAGAGAAAGCTACTACTGAGGTCGAGGCCAATCACATGACCGGTGTCGTGGTCACACTCGACGCCATCCCATGAGCAGTAACCGTTGCTCTTTCCATCAAGTAGCTTCCATGGTTCAAGTTTTGGAGAAGCAGAAGGGTCAACTGAAGCAAACTTGTCGATGACAAAATTATGCTTGAACTGCAGCAAGGCCTTGCTCTCATTTTCATGGCATGATGGCTGCATTGAAGAGGAAGAGTGAGTTAATATGATGAGATTAAAGCAGCACAAGATCAGGTAAATGCGAAGATACAAGCATGAGTACTCCATGATGGAGTATGTATATAGCCAATGCTAGTTACCAAATCTTGGATGAGAAAGCTTGCTGCCTTTGATGTTCTTTTATAGTGGGGTTTTGGGACTCATATTACCTTGACAGTTCACCCAATTCAACAAGCCTACAGAGAGGAGTGGACCCCTTCTATTTGGTTGAAGTTCAACGTGAAACATTTTGGATGATTGTCGTGTCCCTTTTCTTGGTGATGCCGTGTCCTTTTTCGCCCAAGTCGTGTTTTCGTTGTGTCTTTCGTTGGGTTTGTTGGTTCGTTGCCAACTTCATTAGGGGTTTCGGAGCTCGTGAGTGGTGGGACAATTAGAATTAATTTGTTGTATTATCTTCTCAAGTTTAATAAAAAAGGGAAATGGACCTCGAGTCCTGTATCCCCTCACTGCAGTCCTAGGTCAAGTAATCTTCTAGTAAGTATCTTTGCTCTGTTCTCAATCTCTCGCTCTACACTTCCAATCTCAATCCCCCCGTTCTTGCTCTCGCTTTCTCTAACGTAGGCCCATTATGTAACCTCGGGTTTGCTCTCTTGAGTTGGGGTTTGGTATTCTTCTTACCACCGGAATTTCATTGATTATGCATTGTTATTTCAAAGAGTCTTGGAGCAATGTTCCTAATCAGAGGCATTCTGTTAAATATAAATAATCATTTAATACACAGGGTGAATTTGGATTGAAAAGTGGAATAGTAACTTATTTTTTGTCTTTATTTGAAAAAAAATCGCATTTTTTAGTTTTGCGCCAAACTTTTGTAACTTATTGATTCGTCTTGGTGAGAGGAATTGGAAAAGTAAAAAATTTTGATCGAAACTCATACTTTTTAAAAAAAAAGACACAAATAAGTAAAAAAAAAGTTGTCTTTTTGACTTATTTTTCTCTTTATCCAAAAAATTATGAGTTTCGATCAAAATTTTTTTACTTTTCCAATTCCTTTTGTTGAGATGAATCAATAAGTCATGAAAGTTTGACACAAAACAAACAAATGCAAAAAAAATTCAAATAAAAACAAAAAAATCAGATGGATAACTTTTCAATCCAAACTAGGCCACAGTACTCCTTTGGTTGGTTGATCATCTTCACAATCCTAATTATATTTCCCATTGCCCAAGATTATTCTGTGCGACCTCTTTAATCAGATCTGAAACTTTAAAATACCTTTTACTTTTGAATTGATTTTCCGTTGGTAGGATGTCAAAGTAGTTACCGTCTACAACGAAAATTTCTCAAGCTGTAAAAGACTTCGTTCTGCTAAAATTTTACATTTTATGATCATTTCTCAAGCTGTAAAAGACTTCGTTCTGCTAAAATTTTACATTTTATGATCAGATTAAATTGTACATACTCGAAAAGGCAAGAGTTGTTCATGTTGGAGAGCTGTTGCTCCAATTAAGCTCATGCGCTCGGATCCAGCACTAGCCCCTCCCCAGCTCTCCCTACCCCTTAGAAATAGGATATTGTAAGTATGCCATGTCCAAAAGAACACAAAATGCTGTGGTACACAAATGTGGTTACCAAAGTATCATTGCAAACAAAAGTGTCTACCATGTCTTTGTGGAAAATTGTGTTGCGCTGTCATCAAGAGGTCAATCTCTTGCTTGACTAGTTTGAGTGGCTCCAAATCATTTTTTTGTTTTTGGTTTTTCAGGTCAAGTGTGTAACAGAAAAAATCAACCAAACTTTTCCCAAGAGACGTGGAAGACGGGAGAAAGGAAAAGGCAAACGGGAAGACTTGAAAAGGAAACATGGAAGGCGAGAGAAAGGAAAAGACTAATGGGAAGACCTAAAAAGACTAACGGAAAGACTTGAAAAGGAAACGTGGAAGATGGGAGAAAGGAAAAGACAAACAATAATATTTGGTCCAGTCCAAATTAAGGACGAGAGGGTCCAATTCCAATCAGAATTATAGAGTGCCATCAGACAGTAAATTTAGCAAAATGAAAATCCTAATTCATGGTGGCAATAAAATTTTGACTGAAGGTGGAGGAGGCCAATGCCGGTACGCAATGCGGTTGGCATGTAGAGCTAGAGTACTTTCCGTGGAACTAGCTACAATGAAAAAAAGTGTCGTGGTCCTGTGGACCCCTAAACATTGTCATGAACAGCCAGGTGTGTAAACGAGCCGAGCCGAGCTTCGTAGTATTCGAGCTCGCCTCATTTACCAATTGAGCATAAAACTCAAGCACAAGCTTGGTTGCAAACTAGTCAAGTCCTTAACGAGCTGAGCTTAGTTAATTTACTTAACGAGCCTCTTTAAACAAGCCGAACTTATACAAACGAGCCTCTTTAAAATGAACTGAGCCTATACAAACAAGCCGAGCTTTTGAGTGTCGAGCTAGGCTCCCAAAACTCGAGCTCAAACTCGGCTTGATTATTAAACGAGTCGAACTGAGCCGAGTTACAAGCTGCTTACGAGCAGCTTAGTTCGTTTGCAGCCCTATGAACAGGTCTACATGGAGGTTGTTGGGATAAGTTGAGAGAAATAGATAGTGAGATGAAAGTAATAAGTGGATAGAAAACTCATTAAAAACCGTGAGAGGTGTGGTTCTGAAAACCCCATGTGAACAAAGTCATGTTCTTGGGGAAAATTGTGCTGCGTTGTTGTCCATATGTCAATCTCATGCTTGTCTATTTAGGGTATCCACAATGCTATAATCAAAAGTTGTGAAGTGAGCAAGTAAGTAAGTGAGGTGTTCTTATCCAATCTTGGTTGGATATAGTGTCAGAGTGTAGCTCTCTGTAATAGCTGTGTATTAAGGTCAAGGTTGTAATCGATGTACCCTTTCGAATTCAATAAAAAGTTTCGTTTGCTGACAAAAAAAAATGCTATAATCAAAAGTTGATAACTAAAAGTTATCATATCAGCTTTTGATTATTCACTTAAAAGATTGTTAAGGTTAGCAATATAGATGTCTATAATGGTATAATCAAAATTGAATAACCAAAATTTATCACATCATCTTTTCAAACTACAAAAAACTAAAAACTGTAAACAGTAGAAAATAGTTTTGAAACTAATAAAAATAATTTACTAGAAATATAAAAAAAAATTGACTTTTTTTTGGAAAATAAGTATTTAAAAAACAGTTTTCTAAAAAAAAAAAGTAAAACATATATTTTTCGAAAATATTGTTCAAAAATATTTTGCAGCAATGTTTTTAACTCTAAAAACCTTTTACTTTTGATTATAGCGTTGTGGATACTCTTAGAGTGGCTCCAAATCGTTATTTTTTGTTTTTGGTTCTTTTAGCCAAGTATGTAACATTCATTGAGTCGGTACATTTGCGACAATTGACTAATGTTTGAAAAGAAAGATGTGTTAGGCTAGAATTTTTTTTTTTTATTGTCCAAACGGAATTTTTTTTTTTTTTGCCACAGCGATATACATCAGCGGGGGTTAGTGGGGGTGTTAGAGTTAGCACGGGGAGACCAGAAGCTATTCATAGCCCTTGGCCCCTAAAGGGCTTGCCCCCTGTGAGGCTCAAACCCAAGACCTTCCACAAAGGGGAGACAATGACTGACCAACTGTACTAAATAGTGGTTGTCGTCCAAACGGATTAAACGGGCTAAAAGCCAAAAAATACGGATTTCGAAATAGGTAATTCTCCTCGTACATATATCAACTAAAAGTTTACTAGGCAAAAATAACCTGGAGCCCTTAAGATTTACAAGATTTATAAGAAGCTAATAGCTATTAACGTAAAGAGAGAGTTTGAAAATTATAGACAACTTTTTTGGGCAAATCCACCCTTTACCCCATCCTAGATACACAAGAAGATTGCGTTTTCAGAAAGAATCACATTTTAAGAGTTCAAAACTGCTGGGAAACGAGCCCAGGCTCTCGGTTCAGGTCGAGGTTGGGAGTACGGACTAGACCACCCAATTATTCCCAGGTCAGAATTCGGATCGGGGTATGGCAAAGCCTGCCTCACTCTGCCCCGTTGCCATGCCTAACCAAGAGTCATAAATGTAGAAGTCGAAGAAAGGATTCTGTGAACGTTGTTACGATGACACATAGAAATCACATTACATTTTGTTAGTAAGGCAGAAACATAAACAGTAAAGTTCAATACTGCTGGAAAAGTAACCAAAGACTCTTGGTTCAGGGTCAGGGTCGGGAGTATGAACAAGAGCACCCAAGAATTACACGGTTGGGTTCTGTTTAGGGCGATGGGATACTTTTCGCGTTGGGTACGGCAAAACCCGCCCAAACCCCCTTGCCATGTCTAACCAAGAGTCATACACATCAAAATTATGGTACATTTTATGATTTGTTAGCAAGGCACAGACGTAAACAGGAAATATTTTCTCACCCCTCCAATTTTCTCGGTCAACGACGGGGAACTAGGTTCCACAAACTAGATATTCGAATGTGGTTAGCCAAATAAGCCCTTAAAAGCCGATGATTTCGCCTCTTAATAGCCATCCTGCTAAAAATGAGAACATCATTCACTTTGTCCGAAGATTATACGATCTTGAATTTACCAAATTGCACAGGATTATGGGTACAACCTGAAGAACAAGTCTATTTCGCTTGACTAAAATTCGTAACCATGTCACGTTCATGTTAACATACCTGCGAGTTAACCCATTTTTTTCCCCATAAAGTGCCAATTCACAAGGACAATATGACTATTCCTTCCTCTAAAAATCAATCTCCCCTCTGTCAAAAATTATCGCTACATTCGACAGAATGACCTCTCGCCATGATTGTATTTAGTATTCACACTACGCACCAGGAACGAGCCACTGTATTGGCGAAAATTTAAAAAAAAAATTATTTTCATATGTGGCCATTATCTTTTGTCCTGTCAGACAAGAGAACGATCAGCTAGGATACTAAATAATCCACGCCACCGATGCCGCACTGATATCCTTCTTGTCGTTGGGAGGTTCAACTACAACAGCTTCTGTGGTTGTCTACAGTGAAGAGACACAACAAACAACATAACGAGATTCATGTGTACAACCAGACCAACACACACTCGAATCAAAAACCAAATGGCAAATAGGAGTTCGTTCTGTTTACCTTGCCTCATCGACCAGTGCAGTTCTTACTACTTTCAAAAGGTCAATATTAATGGGACAGAAATCTGATTTCATTGTATTATTCGAGTTTTGCGAGAAGCTAGCTAGCAACGGCTGCAAGGCCTTAGCAGATGGTGATAAGTTGATAACAATTCAGAGGTCCAAGAACAAATCTGAGGTGTTAAAGCATCTGTTGAAACTATGGGGGTTAGTGGCCGGGCATGGTTCCTGGTGTGATTTGATTCAGTTTGGGGGAAATAGGAAAAGCAAAAAGTAGAAATGAAGATACATGGGTTGATATGTTGCAGCTGGTTCCATTTAGGATTGAGATCTTTCATGGATTTATCTCTTAAATATTCTATTTAAGAAATTCTTCATGGTAATTTTAGTACCCTGTTTGATGGAAACTAAATTAATACGTGAAGCAGTATTTTGTGTAGCTTTTTCTGTCAAGTTGAGTATTTTGTGTAGCTTTTTCAAGCTTATTAAAAATGTTTTAACGTTTAATTTCATCAAGCAGAAAAATGCTCAACTTAACAGAAAAAGAGCCAAGGCTTTTGCTCAATGGGAAAGTACTTCGTGTACGTTCAAGGCTTAGTATTTGGGTTCAAGTACTCTTTCTTGATGCTTTGTCAGAATACACATACTATTTAAAGTTTTTAACACAGAGCGAGACCTTGATTTTAGTCCCAACATAGGTGCGGTGAATCTCCAAAGCCGGCCCTGACATTTCGAGGGCTTAAATTTCAAAAATTAAAAGTAAGGCTGTTTTTTTTGGACTATTATAAGAGGTAAAAAAATTAGGTGGAGCCTTTCAAATTCAAAAAAATTTGGAAGTCTAAAGCGGCTGCACATAGGCTTAAACTCAGGGCTAGCTCTGTGAATCCCTTACAGATTGTTATATGGTGCTAAGAGCAATATTCTTAACATGTTTGGGTACAGATAGTAGTAGCCTATCTGCATATCAAGTACTCGAGTCAAAGGGCAACTAGTGAAAATTTCTAAAAGTTTTGGGAGCACACAGGTACAACATTCCATATATACTAATCATCTAAGACCAGATCGATACATAACACAAAGACAATTGGACATGAGCGTTACATGACAAGACCATGAGTAATAGAAAGACATATATAACTGCAACATGAAGAACAAAAGCTCCAGGAAGATCTCTCTTGTGCACTGCAAAAACCTGCATATCCTTAACGCCTGACCCTTTTCGTTTATTTAACATAACTTGTAGCCAAGATGGGAGCACAAGCACAAAAGTAGTAAGGAAGAAAGAACTCACAATTTCGTTGCCAACAACTGCAAAATCAATATCCGCTGTGAAACGAAGTTAGAAATTTTGCAAATGAAGGAATATATAAAAATCAGTTCACGAAAGCTAGTAGCACAAAAAAATGAGTAAAACAAAGTGCAAGAATGGATGTTGCCTTCTTACTTAGGTTCTTCGGCCCTTGCTTTTCTGCTTCTTCTGAATTTTCTTCCGCCTCCCAAAGGTGTCGACAAACCATTCGTGATACCTCCTCCTAAGAGTTGTCCCAATAACCAACCCAACTACTAGCCCACTTCCATATCCCAATGCTATGACCATCCAATAAATACCACTCGAAAACTCAAGATCGTGACCTCAAAATATAAGCGGAGGTGGTGGTGAGGTTGTTGAATTTTTGCATGACTTCGACAATGGGACACCACACAATCCCAAATTCCCATCATATGAACTATTTTCGAATGTATCAAATTGCTTCCCCTGAGGTATACGACCAGTGAGTCGATTATGACAAACATTAAAGATGGAAAGGAAAGTGAGTTGGGTCAGTTGCCAGGGGATGTGACCTGAGAGCAGGTTTTGAGATAGGTCCAACGACTCCAATTCTGTCAATTTTGCTAACGATGAGGGGATAGCGCCAGTAAGTTTGTTGTTGGAAATGTTTAGCAATTGAAGCCCACAGAGACTTCCAAGGGATTCTGGGATATCCCCAACGAATGTGTTGTTTGAGAGATCAACAACCACCAAGGCAATTTGAATCTTTTCGTATAACCTGTCTGTCCCTTTGCTGACCACTCTCATTGAGTAATCGTAGCTCCACTCAACTGAATAGGATAGTGTCATGTGATTTGTTGGACCGGGATGTACCTTGGATTGAGTTTTTGGATTTGCATTCATATATGTCAAATTCTCTTTGTTGATCATTTTCATTCCATTCCAGTTACGAATGTATTCTGTAGGCAAATTACCTGAAAAGCCATTGCAAGAGAGGTCAATTATCTGCAGCTTTGGAAACTTTGAATTGTTTTTGGGATCCCCAATGTTGCCGTGGAATTTGTTTGATCCCAAAATAAGAAGCTCTAACTTATGAAGAGCTCCCAACCAAGAGGGGAAAGTATCCTCAATCTGATTATTTTGAAGAACAAGACATTCTGTAGACACCCCATTCTGGTCTGTCCAGATAACGTTATCTGTTGACCTTTTGTTTCCCCAATGATGATTATAGTCGAGAACAGTCTGAGGACGACGGTGTGTTTGAGGTTTGAGCGTCCCTAACCCCTCTCAAACCCATTTCAAACCCTTCAAACTAGAGCCAAACAGCCCCAGCAAAACCCAACTGGCACACGCCAGTGTCTTGGAGGCGTACGCCAGTTAACTGCCACGTGTCAGTCATCGACCATTGACCCAGTTATTAGTGGCGCACGCCAGTTTATATGTGGCGCACGCCAGTCAAATCCAGTCAAATCAACTTTATTCAGCCACATGGACGAGACTTTTGTGCCACCCTGACGTCGGCCACAGTAGCCCCTGATGATTATATCGGCCAGGATCGTCCCCCTTCTCTCCTACACCCCCCATCAACTAGTCCCATGCATTTAATGCATGGGAAGGCTCCATTCTTGTGCCAACCAGCCAAACAAGGCCTTGGTCCCTAACTGATCTCAGTCTCTCCCTCCTATAAATACCCCCCTTGCATTCATTTGCAAGGGGTTAGCCTCATTAAAGAGCACAAAGTTTTCTTCTCCTCTCTTCTTGCTCTTCTTCTCTCTTCTTATTCCATTGAAAGAGAAAGGAAAATAGTCCCCTTCCATACACCCATTGAGGTTCAGTCACCATACAACCTCCATTTTCAATCTCTAAAGCTCAACACAACCTTCAAACCTCAATACAAAAAGGTATATCACCTTTGCGTCCCTTCCTGTTTTCAGCTCCTGAGGGTGATCAGTAAGGTCCAGGCTAGTAAACAATGCTAGTCCTGGCCTTAAAATGGTAAAATACAAAGATCATGTGAGGGACTACGTGGCGCACGCCAGTGACTTTCAGCCGTACGCCAGTAATGGCGGTATGTGCACTACTGGCGTGGGGATCATCGGTCACCTGTTCTTATTTTAATGTCTTCTTTCATCACCCATCAGCATGCTAAGAACCAGTATATTGCTTTCTGTGTTTGGACTTGATTAGTCGTACCATCGATCGCTTGCTCTCTTTTTGTCTTGAAAGGCCTCTGGGATCCTTCTGGTCGTGTTCCAGAGCCCAGATGATGCAAAGCCAAGCACTGGACTGTGATATTACCTGCGTACGGCACTTGAAACTGGCGTACGGCAGTAGGCCCACGATTCAGTGGCTGGCCCTTGCATCTTAGTGTGACCTTGGCCTACTTCCTGTCCCCACTCTGTTTAGGGGGCTTCTTGCCTATTTATATGGCTTCAAGCCATCTCATCTGTCTGTAAATATATTTTGTTCTATTTAACTGCATGGTTTGTCCTGGGTGTGCGCAGGTCCCTTTCCAGAGCCCAGAGGGTTGAAAACAAAGACTGAGCAAACAAACAAGTGGAGTACGCCAGTTGTAGGTTGGCGTGGGCATGTTCTCACAGTATGCAGTGGTTCGGCCAGTGCATGCTGGCACAGAACCTGCTCACGTCCCTGCAGGGCAGCGTATTTCAGGTTATCCAGTTTGCTCAGTACTTGTTCTCAATCTATGTTTAGCATTGCAATCAAGTCATCCATAAACCATTTTGCCACATAAATCTGCAACTTGTCACAGCTTTAACCCCCATTAAACTGTTCCCCCGCCCTAATTGGCTGAAAATGATCAGTGAGAGAAAAATGCAAACACTTTGCAAAAATGCCCGAGTAGAGATCGATCTCTGGATTGGGCGAGAGGGGTGCCATAAAATCCTTCCCCTCTCATAACCTGGCTCCCGAACATCAGATATCGAAGGTGACGACGGTCCAGTCTACAAGCCTTTTCAAAAATCAAAACAAACGTGGCAAACGTTTTCGAGTTCGGTTCCTTGGGTATTTCTCACCGCTAAAACCCGAGTGGCGACTCTGAATTGAGGCGTTTCGCCGCGCTTTCTCCGAAACAAAGGGCCGCACCCAATTTTACAAACAAAATTTCCGGGTAGCGTGCCCACAGTGGCTACTCTGCTAGGGACTCATTACATTGATTGATATTTGGCAATTAATACATAATTGAACAAATTTCAAAAGCTTGTCAAAACAGTACGCTTCGCACTGCTGAAGAACGGAATGGTAACGTAACAGGATCTCAGTATCCGACCAATCCGAACTGGAGCTTTTACTATTGTTCATTTGTGTAATTTTCTCCGAGTATTGATTAATAAAAGTGAGCCAAACTTCAAAGGGCATTCATTTCAAAAAGCGTTGCATTTCTCTCTCGTCGAATCGTTCTTCGGCATTCTCCGTTCGTATCGATGGTTAGGCAGCCCCGTTGAGGTGTTTTGGGTAACCGGCACAGTTTACTGGAGACCGGGGTCCTCGAACGCCCAACAACCTTGGACGATGATGAGTCGTACTACCGTTCGACCATTGCTTTGCTCTACGTGTTGCAGTGGGAGGTATATCGCGGCTCTAGTCAGAGGAACCCCTTTAAAGCCAAAACCGGCCTCTACAGCGATTACAAAGCATTAGAACCTTTCAACCTAAGACAGGAACCCGCAGGGTAGGATTACTTGCTTCTAACCCCATATCCTGTCTATGTGTTACCGCTTTCCATACCGCATGCTTGTACATACATTCATGATCGTTTTGCGTAGGAGCATGCTAAGGCGGCTTCTAGGATGCCTTTTGTCGAGTCTGCCTCGCGCCCGTTCGGCGTTGCCTTGGACCGATGACGAGTCGTGCATCTCGATGTTGCACGTTACCCAAAAATTTTCAAGTCCTTAATCAATGAGGCTTCGGGAAATCGATACTTTCTAAATCTTTGCCCAATACCCCATCGAGGTTTCAAACCGAAAAACCAGGAACAATGGAGAGAATGACGTGATGCTTACACCACTCAGGTTAAAAGTGCTAATCACTTACACCGCTCAGGCTCCGGCACAGTGTTGCTTACGCCGCTTCGGTTACAGTATCACGCCATCTACACCGAGTTGTTCCGAAATCAATCTTTGAAACTTCGAGAAGGGAGAAAACCAAAGGCTTAGGCTGTTTCGGCATCTCTTAGTAACATTCAGTCAAGGACACACCGTCAAAAAGAAAATCCGAGGATTCCATGGCAACTGTCCGAGTGTCGTAAAGCAGACTCCCTCTAGTTCTAGAGTCTAGGAGGACACCGACGACGTTGGCATGATCATTTTTCCATTCTTGTCGATTCTTTCAAATAAAATGATTGCAGGCCGTCACTGAGCTCTTATACCTTGCTGTCTAGTCATGTCGATGTCAAAGCCGAATTTCGAAATCAAGAGCCAAACCTACTTGGGGCCGTCCGTCGGGTCCGTCTGAAAATCTGATTTGGGGTTTGTCTCTCAGTCGATCACAACAGAAGCTCAGGCCTGCGCTTTGTCACGGGAGGATTCGCCATCGACTACTCCGCACGAGTCCCCTCCGTCTATTCCGTCTCCACCGGCATCTCCCAAGCTTGTTAAAATAGAAGTACTAGCCATGGCGGATGTCCCACCTAAGAATCTTGCAACCGTGTTAGCCGATCTGCAGCGTAACCTAGCCATCATGCAACAAAGGGCCGACCAGGCCGACGCCTCCATGGCCAATCTTCAAACCCTAATCGAGGAGCGACTCCCCCTTGTAGCAGAAGGAGAAGGCGGTGAAAGGCGTGAACAAGGAGCCGCTGCCGAAGAGGAGCCACTAGTCAAGAATCCCGCTCCAAGCCCAGAAATGGCAGCTTTGGTCGCCAAAATGGCCAAGTTGGAAGAAGTTGTTGCCAAATCCGAAAGAAAAGGGTCGGGAGTACTAGACAGGACCGCCTCTGCCCATTCCCGAATGCCAGGCTCCCCGACCAGTTCAAAATGCCCGACTTCGCAAAGTTCGACGGTACCGGGGATCCGAAAACTCACCTATTGGCCTATCATGGCGCGATGAAACTACATGGTGTCGGGGAGGATGCTATGGCTCAGCTGTTTCCACAAACCCTTGCCGGTCCCGCCTTCCAGTGGTTCCTATCGCTCGACATCTCCAAGAGGCGGACATGGGAGGACATCGGCACGGCCTTCAATGCTCAGTACAGCTACAACGCCCAACTCAAAATGACCACTCGGGAGTTGGAGTCCACCAAGATGACTGCAAAGGAGTCCTTTGCAGACTTTATCCAAAGATGGAGAGCCAAGGCCGCTCTCATGCCCGATCGCCCAAGCGAGAAGGATCAGATCCGCATCATCTCCCGTAATCTGCAGCCGGACTTCGCCAAAAACCTTGTGTTAGTTCAGGGCGCAAACTTCGAAACCTTTTATGACTCCGGGCTGGCCATCGAAGAAGCTCTTCAAACCAGCGTTCTGCCCAGGAGCGACAATTCCTCCTCCACCTCAGCCTCAAAATCAAAGCCCCGTGCATACACCGGGAACAGCACTGCCTTGTTCGGTGGCAACAGCTATGCCAATGCGAACTCTGCTAACAACCCCTCGGCCCAAAGCTCCAACCACATTGCCGACATCAACCAAGTTCAAACCCCTCAAAGACCCCGAAACCGCAACCAACCCCGTAACTTCGCCAATTTTGAGATACCACTTTCCTCGGTGTTGGAGAAGCTAATCAAAACCGGACACCTCAGGCCTCTAGCCCCAACTCCACTCCCTCAAAATCCACCCCCTAGCCATAACCCCGGTGCTTTCTGTGCATATCACCAAATGCCCAGCCATTACACTGACTCTTGCTATCGCCTCTGTCATGCGATACACGACTTGGTGGACAATGGCACCCTTCCAACTCCACCCACAAAGCCAAATGTCATTTCCAACTCCCTGCCTAAACATGACCTCAACCCTCAAGTAAACCAGATAAACCTCAGCTCCACCATATTCAACCCTACCGACCATATTACCTCAACCATCGACCCAAAGCCAGTCGTACCCTTTCCCTCTGAACCAAGCATTAACATGATGGCCGCCGGTTGGGCCATGGAAGACAAAGCCAAAGAGTGGGAAGAGCTTTGCAATGATTGGACCGAACAGTATAACATGGGGTTTCCCGCGCACCCTCAGGTCAATCAAATATGGCTAGACCAGTGGGCAGGAGAATGGAATGCGGCACAGGCTGACCCTCTGGATGGTCTCTCTTTGTTCGCGCTCTTTTACCAGCCCGAACTGAACCAAGTCGAACTGGAAGTCGAGGAATACGTGTGGGATCCGCAGCCTGATGAATGGCAATTGGGTTAGGGTCTCGAGGCCAATTTGAACCAAGACGGCATCAGTGAGGGGTACTGGGACCAATTTCAAGAAGGAGAGATTGTTCCCGATATCCGTCGCCCGCTCGGCGCTGTGCTACCTTTGGTGGATGCGATTGCCGGGATGGTCGGCTGCTGCGCCCATGAAGTCGACCCTACTCTCGACATCGTCTCCGTGAAGCAGCCCTGCCCTATCATTTCGACCCCCGGAGACGACTGCTCAATCATGGTCCTGGATGCGCCTCCGGTCGACCTCTGGGATGCAGAAGAAACCGTTAAGACTCCACCGCCTGCTGATATTTGGGACATCGACAACATTGTTGACCTAAACATGGGGAGCGAAGTATGGACCGTCAATGCTGCTCTCGTCGATGGAGGATTTTGGGACGTTCCGTTCGTCACTAACCCGGGGGCGCCGTTTGAGGAAGAGGCTGCACAGGACCCTACCTTTTGGGAAGGACTAGTAATGGAAGACTTGGAATGGGAAACAGCTCTGGGGACAGACTCTCCTGCAACGGTGGCATCAACGGACAAAGGAAAGTGCAAGCTGGAAGAAGTACCGGCTGATCTGTGGGACTCCATCGACTCATCTTCTTGGTGGGACGTGGCCAATGTCACAAGGAGTGGCCGAGTGTTTCAGCCATCCAATCTTCAGGCTGGAAGCTCGTCCAATCCGCCCGGTCAGAAAACCACTGCTCCTGTTGCTCAGAGGAATGATCCGCTCTTTCCGAATGGGATTCCAGAAGAAGACGCCATTTTGAAACAGCTCTAACGGATTCCGGCCGCTGTCTCCATCTGGGGTTTAATATCGTCATCAAAGGAGCATCGTGAAAAGCTGTCATCAGCATTGGCCCGTCTCATAGTGCCCATTGACATCACTCCCGAGGCCATGATTGCCCTCGTGCTGCCACTTCTCTCTAAGCACTCCGTCACTTTCACCGAGAGGGATTTGCCCATCGAAGGAACCGCTCACAACCGCCCGCTGCACATTACCGTTAAGTGTCGGGGCCATTGGGTGCCAACCGTGCTAATTGACAACGGCTCTGCCATCAACGTTTGCCCAATAAGGGTTGCCTACCGTTTGGGGTTCTCAAAGAGTGACTTAACGCCTTCCAACTTGGCAGTTAAGGCATACGACAGCACTCGCCGCATGGTGGAAGGAACTCTGATGCTGAAACTGGATGCTGAGGGTTTCGAGATGGACGTAGAATTCCACGTGGTCGATGTCCCTGCCACCTTTAACCTGCTGCTGGGCAGGCCTTGGCTTCATAGGGCCGACATCATGGCAGTACCTTCAACCCTGCACCAGAAAGTCATGCTGGGGCTCCCTACCGGGACTTTAACGATCTGCGCGGATTCCGGGATCTGCCCGCTCATAGATGATGGGACGCCTGTTTTGGGTATTATGCACGGGGAAAAAGACTCGGACTTCGGAGGTTTCTCTTTCGACACATCTGGCTCAGTCCTCGCCATCGCCATGGATGATGACTTCATCATAAGCTCAACTGTCCTCGAAATGATGAGGAAGATGTCATTCATGCCGAGCCTAAGACTCGGGGTCAACCAACAAGGGATCGCTGAGTTCCCTGTCTTTTCCTTCCACCGAAGGCCGCTTTGGACTAGGCTACACGCCGCCGGCCAAAGACGCCAAAAAGAGGAAAGACACGGGAAAACCTCGGACCCTTTTTGGTAACCCCGACAGCTACTTTGTGCGAGAAGGAGGAGGCTCTGCTTATTCAGGACAGATAGAGTCATTTTGGGATCCGGAGACTTCCACCTGGCTGCCGGGATTTGAAATCTTTGCTGCGGACACCTGGTCCGATGAGGAGACGGCCGAAGAGAAGCTTGCCAAAGGGGAATTCGAAAAACGGCTGGGTCAGACCAATGAGGAGTTTGATTGGCTGAAGGCTCTTGATCAAGGGGGTCTGGAGATGCTGTTCTCCCAAGTAGGTTTGGTTGGCAAGGGCGAAGAAGCTGAAGTGCTGATGCTCGGGCCCGACTCCTCAAATGCTCTCGAGGATCCTACCTCTCTCATCGTGAAGGCGAAGGGAAGTATCAATAACTGCATTTTCACTCCGCGTCTAACATGCATTGACGATGAGTCTGAATCTGACACAGAGTCTGTCGAGTCTAAGTCTAGCTCAGAGTCGGAGTTTGTGCCTCTCGGCCCTCCACGTCGTAGCTTTTACTTTGAGTTCGAGTCGGTTGTACTTGGCGACCCTGTTGGGTTTTATGAAATGTATGATCCTACTTTCGACTACTTTGCTAGCTTCTATATAAACTGTGTCGACCCTGACGATGAAGGAACAGACTTCGACGGGGACATCCCGGCCGAGTTGCGTTCCCTCATCGAAAAGGAAGACGAAAGGCGTGCTCAGCCTCTAAAAGAAGAAGTAATTCTTGTAAATTTGAAAGACGAGGATGACCCCCGCATGATGCAAATTGGTGCAAATCTGTCCCCGGAGAATCACGCTGGAATAATCGAGCTTCTCAAAGAATTTCCCGAGGTTTTCGCGTGGTCTCACAAGGATATGCCCGGCATTGACCCTGAAATAGTGCAGCATCGAATCCCGTTGGAGCCCGGGGCTGTCCCCGTCAAACAGAAACTCCGCAGGATGAGGCCGGATTGGGTTCAGAAGATCAAGGAAGAGGTTACAAAGCAGATTGACGCAGGGTTGCAGAATACCCCAAATGGGTCGCCAATATCGTGCCTGTTCCCAAGAAGGATGGAAAGATCCGAGTCTGCGTCGACTTTAGGGATTTAAACAAGGCAAGCCCCAAAGACAGTTTTCCCTTGCCTCACATTGATGTGCTTGTGGACAACACGGCGGGGCATGCCTTGCTCTCTTTTGTCGACGGATTCTCCGGATACAGCCAGATCTCTGTGGCACCCGAGGACCAAGAGAAAACGACGTTTGTCACAGAATGGGGCACTTACTGCTATGTGAAGATGCCGTTTGGATTAAAGAACGCCGGGTGCACTTTCCAACGGGCTCAAACGACCTTGTTTCGCGATTTTATCCACAAGACCGTCGAGATCTACGTCGATGACATGATTGTAAAGGCAAAGGAGGAAAAGGACTATCTTCCATGGCTCAGGCAGTTTCTCGAAAGGCTTCGCAAGTACAATGTGCGCTTGAACCCACAAAAATGCACATTTGGGGTCACGTCAGGCAAAATGTTGGGATTTCTGATCACCGCAAGGGGAATTGAAGTGGATCCTTCCAAAATCAAAGCGATCCTTGAAATGGAGCCGCCCAAGTCTGAGAAAGGCTTGCGAAGTTTTCTAAGGAAGGTCCAGTTCATCAGCAGGTTCATCTCCAAGCTAACTCTAACCTGCGAGCCGTTATTCCGCTTGCTCAGAAAGGGAGTCCCGTTCGAATGGACAGAAAAATGCCAGGCTGCCTTCGAGTCTATTCAAGGGTATTTGCAGAACCCACCGGTACTGATGCCGCCAACGCCGGGTCGACCTTTGATTCTCTATCTGTCCGTTTCTTCAACAGCCATGGGATGTCTGCTAGCACAGGAAGGAAGCAATGGGGTCGAGAGGGCTGTGTACTATCTGAGCAAGAAGATGGTGGGATCTGAGGAACGCTATACCCCTCTGGAAAAGACGTGTTGGGCGCTAGTTTGGGCTACCAGAAAGCTTAGACACTACATGCTAGCCTATTCGGTGAGACTGATTTCTCGGATGGATCCTATCAAGTATCTGTTCGAGAAGCCTGCGCTCACCCATAAGCTAGCACGTTGGTTGCTTCTGCTGGCTGAGTTCGAACTCCAACATGTCACAAGGAAGTCTGTAAAGGGGCGCGCCGTGGCTGAGTTTTTGGCTGATCACCCGATCGACGGCCCGAAAGACGTGGATTTCACTTTCCCCGACGAGGAGGTGTTGACAGTGATCGAGGAAGTATGGACGCTCTATTTTGATGGGGCTGCTAATCAAAAGGGATTTGGGATAGGAGTGCTGCTGATCACCCCCGCCGGCGCTCACATTCCGCTCGCTTTCAAGCTGAATTTCGATGTCACCAACAATCAAGCCGAGTACGAAGCCTGCATCGTCGGAATGGAAGCTGCCATTGCTCTAGGGGTCGAGAAGTTGGAAGTGATTGGGGATTCAAACTTGGTGGTCTCCCAAGCCAATGGAGATTGGAAGGTTCGTGAGGAAAAGCTGAAGCCTTATCACCAAGATTTGGAAGAACTGATTCCTCGCTTCAGTAAGGTGACTTTCACCCATGTCCCACGCTTGAAGAATCAGTTCGCCGATGCTTTGGCGACTTTGGCTTCAATGATCGAACTTCCAATAGGTGTTAAGCTACGGCCAATTGTGATTGAACAGAAGGACTTGCCCGCTTACGAGTATATCAACGCCATTGATGATGGCCTACCATGGTACCATGACATTTGGAACTTTGTGGAGCGTGGGGAGTTTCCTACCGAGGCCACGAAGAAGGATCGGATTGCCTTGCAGAGGTTGGCTTCTCAGTACATCATCTGCGGGGGGAAGCTGTATCGAAGGTCGCACTGCGGGATGCATAAGCTCTGTGTCAACGGCGTCGAAGCAACAAGGATAATGGAAGAGGTTCACGAAGGAGTCTGCGGGCCTCATATGAGCGGCGTCATGCTCGCTAGGAAAATCCTCGGCAGGGTTATTACTGGTCTACAATGGAATCTCAATGCATCGACTACGTCCGACGCTGTTACAAATGTCAAATCCACGCGAACCTGCAACACATCCCTCCTCTAAACTGTATGGCATGACTTCGCCGTGGCCGTTCTCTGTTTGGGGCATCGATGTTATTGGGATGATCAGACCGTCTGCTTCAAATGGCCATAAGTTCATACTGGTGGCGATAGATTACTTCACCAAGTGGGTCGAAGCCGAATCCTACAAGACGCTGACAACGGTTCAAGTTGCTCAGTTCATTCGAAAGAACATCATCTACCGGTACGGGGTTCCTCAGGCGTTTGTGTCCGATAACGGAAGTCATTTTAAGGGAAGGGTTCTGGAACTCTTCGAGGAATTCGGTATCGAGATCCATCACTCGGCGACCTATCGCCCGCAGACAAATGGAGCGGTCGAAGCTGCAAACAAGAATGTCGAGATGATCATCAAGAAAACTGCCGAGTCTGCAAGGGATTGGCATGAGCAACTGCCTCTCGCCCTTTGGGGGTACCGAACGTTTATCCGCACTTCAACTGGTGCAACCCCTTTCTCCTTAGTCTATGGGATGTAGGCAGTACTTCCCATCGAACTTGAGGTCCCGTCGTTGAGACTCATGGTCGAAAGCGGTCTCGAGGAATTTGACTGGTTGAGCGAGAGGTTTGTCGAGCTGATGTTGTTTGATGAAAGAAGGCTCCGGGCTTTGTATCATGTTCAGGAGTATCAGCGTCGAATCGCACGAGCATTCAACAAAAAGGTGAAGTCCAGGGGCTTAGTCGAAGGAGACATGGTTACAAAGGAGATCCGGGCCCCAGTGTTCGATCCCCGCGGGAAGTTCAGACCAAAGCGATCCGGGCCTTACATCATCAAGACCATACTATCCGGGGGTGCTGCTAAGCTCATCGACCTCGACGGCAACGAATTCAACACCCTAGTCAACCTGGATCAACTCAAACATTACTATCCCTGAGAGATGCTCGTTGGGTCGAAAACCACAAGGGTGGGCGATTCCAAGCAAAAGTTAGAGCAGCCTGCTAGACCGAAAACCTAAGGAGGCGGTGCTAGGCAAAAATAAATAGGCAAAAGTCGAAAGCTCGCTGGGCCGAAAACCTGAAAAGGGCGGTCCTAGGCAAAAGTTAGAGCGTAAAATGAGAGTTAAAGTACACGAGCGAACCTTAGCCTGAACTACATTCTGACCTGATTCCTTGAAAAGGGATACGTAGGCAATCTCACTTTGAGATTCGGTCACCTTCTATCAAAATTTCGATCCAGGTTCGACATTTTTGGGTACACGTCGCGGTTTGGGAAGGTCGAGCACAAGTCAAAGGCTGCATTGAAGTGAATCAGAAAAGGGGAAACCCATCGTCTTTCAACTTTATTGCAAATTACTATTTCTAATACATAAGCTGAGCATAAAAGCCTTAAAATAGTTGAAGCATGAAAAACAGAACAAAATGCTTAAGAAGCCTAACGGCTCGCAGTTTATTCTAAGCATAGCAAAGTGGCCCGGAGTCAGTTAATATTTTCCCTTGCATTCACATCTGCTCTCAACCACTGTCTGTAGCGGCTCTTTAGCCCTGTTGCAAAGTCCGACATTTCAGCCTGAAGGGCTCTAAGGCCCCAGCGCCGCTGGTAACCGTTGAGTGTTTGAGCGTTGAAATCCGGGACACGGAAATCCCCAATGCTAGTACGGTGATTCTCTTGAGAGGCGCCCAACTGTCGAAGGACACGGCCAGGAATGTAGAAAGTAAAGCTCAGCAGTCCTGCAATTACTACCCTGTCAAATCCATCGGCATGAACAACCATGTCCGGAAGATCCAGCCAGGGGCACCTCCAGGCAATCTCATCAGGCTGCGCCTACTGCATGAACTCGTACCAGCCTTCTATGTCCATATCGGGATACCGCATCTCCCTCTGATGAATCCTCTTCGGAAAGAGATTCCAACCCGCCACCGGGGGGTGCAGTAGATTCAATTTGTCTGACAGCCACAACTGCATGAGCGAAAAGACAAGTAAGAAGTCAGATAAAACCTGAGCGAAAAGACAAGTAAGGAGCTAGGAAGCAGCCTAAGCCGAGTGTCGAGGTAAAACGAGAACGTGTGAAAAACCGGAAAAAAGGTGAGCTGGGTGAGGTTACCTGAAGCAAAAGCGGGCTCCCGCTGAAAACGGCCGACTGGCCCGTATACACCAAGTCCAAACCCAAGAGTGTCTCAGCCAAGACCAAAGGGATCACGTTCCTTCGTGCCCCCATCTGGGCAGCAACGCTCACAAGCGAAGGGCTGACCTGCCCGTGGGCCGGCACGAGCAGATAGGCGGCAAGCAGGCAGATTACCAAGGCAAAACGGCGGCGCGCTTGAGCATCATCACTATCCAAATCGCCGTCCGGGCTGTACATTTCGATCAGCCGCATGATATTCATTTGGCCACCCTCGAGGATAGTGTTCGCCAGTCCCCGGGAAATGTTGAGTGAGCTGGCAAACAGTTTGGGCATGCTCGCTTGATAAGGCGGAACTACAAGCGTAGGGGACGAGTAGGTCCGGAGATACGCCTGGAATTCTTCAACGGTCGGGCATATTTCGTCATCGCCAAAGCAAAAGACGTGGACGTCAGGATCCCAGAATCTGAGGGCAGCCCGCAGGAGCGCCGGCCGGAGCGGTACATGTCGAAGAAAGCGGAACGAAGCAAGGCCGTGATATTGGAAATTGAGCCAGTCGACACTCTGAAATTGTGCTAACCAGGGCCTAAGCAAAGTTGGAAGGGGGTTATCCATGGCAAATATTGAAGTATACTGAGGAAAATGAGGGAGCAGAGCAAGCCGTGGAGGCCTCACTGTGATCCCTCTGCTTTATAGGCCTTGGCCTTTCCATTCCACTACCAATGAACCACTCAAGGACCATGCTAGCTTCCAAACACAATGCAGCAGGGTACACTGCCCTCTGGAGGCTCAGAAACCGTGTGGAAACCGTGTGGAGTAAAAACAAAGGTTGCCCCTGGAAAAGGACAGTTGGTCAGTCAAGTGGATCTGGCGTTCAGAAACCTGGCGTACGCCAGTTTATAACTGGCGTGTCCGTGTCCCCACTTACTGGCGTACGGGCCTCAATTTCTGGCGTACGCCAGTAAGGTGCACCAGAAACCAATTTGCAGCAGCTACTGCCTCCGCATGGTCATTTTCAATTCCGGGGCTGGCCTTGGCCGTTTGTTGGTTCCTACAAGTCTCAAATGTCATTTAAGACTATGGCTAGGCGTCGGATTCCAAAAGCCATGCCCGATGAAGATTTTGAACCCTCGGTGGCCCGTTTCAAGCTAAAATCAAGGATACGGGAGGTCAAAACTCGTTTCAGGGGCTTTTGCCGAGTTTTGTCATACCATACATGTTACATAGGCCTTATGTGACTGTGTGGGGGTGTCGGTTTCGGTCCGGGACCATATCGAGTCATCATTGGTGTCTTATGTCCGTTTTTGTGGCATTTTTAGCTTTCCCTTGGTATTTTCCTCGCGCCGGGACATTTCTACCGATTTTGATGGTTCGTACAAGTCACTATATACCTATGTCACCTTTTACAAGGGTCAGTTTCCTTCCCCGGGGGGAATCTCGGATTTCGGCTTGCTAACGCCCAAATCCCCCGTATCCCCCGCGTGTCTGGGATATGTGTCGTATCCTGGGGCTTTTCTGTCCATCTTTTCTATGAGCTAAGTCAATTATGTGCATACAAGTGTCTTTTGTCGATTCAGAGCATTCGTCAATGCATGATTAGATATTAGTAGAGGGTTTTGTCCTTTTCCTTTATAAAATCTCATCAAAGCAAAGGAAAACGATAAACAGACAATGCATATGTTATATACTACTGTGTCAAAGCCTAACGTGAAGGTGGAAATGTATCAAGCATCAAAACGGCGCAACGGCCCGGGCAGAACTAAGAGTATCAGGGCACACTCGCCCAAAGGTCAAGAGGCACGCAGGCCCCATCCAAAATATCAAGTGTCAAAATATCTACTCAAAGTATCAAGTACTGGCAACATAACTAAGGCTCGGTGGTAGCCCTCAGTCGTCAAAAAGGTCCTCCTCGTCGTCGTCGTCCTCGCTGTCCTCTACCTCTCAAGGGTCTATCCGGAACCTGGGGTCGCTCGCCGAGTCAGAGCCGCTGCTGAGGGACGTCCCCTCCTCTTCTTCTTCTTCCTCTGCCTCTTCCTCTTCTCTCCTCTTCTTTTGTGAGGGTCCCTCGGCAAGCCTCTTCTCTGCAGGCCTCTTCCTCAGCTCCCGGCGGAACTGGAGCTCTTCGCTGGCCGGAGTGATCTGCACTCCCCGTTCCACCCTTACCGCTGGCTGAGAGGAGCTCGAAGCTGCCTTCTTTGCTGGAGGAGGCCGCACGCTCTTCCTCCTAGGAGCCGCCCTAGCATGCCCCTGCATAGTCATTCAAATTCATTTATCATACATTGTGCATGTTGTATATTGTATACATTGAAATGCTAAGTGCAGGGAATGTCGAAAGCAATCCTATTCAAAAGCAGAACAAAAGTTGTACCTGAGGCTGCTCAACGGGAGCCGGAGCTGGAGGTGGGTAGTGCAACTGCAAAGAGGCGCCGCCGGCAATCTTATGAAACTCTTTCTCCATGGCCTTCATCAGGCGAGCTGCCTCCCGTACCCATTCCATCGGAGCCTGTATTACATTTTCGGGCAAAGTCAGAATGCAAACCAAGTATACATGCCGAAAGTAAAGTACGGAAACTACAAAAAGGGAAAAGAGTATCATACCGGCCCTGTGATCTCTGCGCGGTCTGTCCTGGCAGGCTCGAACCGAACTACGGCCTCTTCTCCTTCCGCGTCCCGCACTGCTAAAGTCCAAGAAAGCCGAGGCAACCCGGTCGCTGTGGCATAGTCGCTCCTCTCTCTCGGCTGAGCTGCCCTGCTCTCCCGGCTCCGCCTCTCCTCGCCAGCTTCAAGTGCCTCACTCTGCACGGCAACATGCTCCAGCACTCCAAGCGGCCTAGCCAAGCGCTGCCTCCGGTAGACAGCATAGTCACGCCCAGGCCTCAGAAAAGCAGCAAGGCCGGCCGGAACAGTAAAGCACCGCAGCTCCGCCAAGGTGTACTTCTCTGTGTGAGAGGCGTGAGGCGGAAGTGGCCCAGGGACCTGGAACTCAAGAGAGCCCAGTGACTGCCGCGTCACCCGGTCACCCAGGTACCACCGCCACCCGAAAGCAGACTCCAACAGCACCCGGCTCGCTGTTACCACCCTGCTCCGTGATAGGTACTCAGGTTCAGGCTCGGCGCTACTCCACGGGTTCCACTCTACCTGCAAGACAATGGCACAGATTTTAAAGCATCAGTGACAGCATTAAAGCCATGCTAAGGGCAGAGTAATCAGTTTGACATTGTTGCATACTTGAGTACCGGACGGCTCGTCCAGGTACGACCGGAAGGCTAGGAGGCTCCCCCTCGATTTCTTCTTGCCGCTGTACATAGGGCCCCATATCATGGCACGGGGGAGCATCCTCAGGTTCGGGCACTTATTCTCCGGTGGGTACATCTTCAGCACCTCATAGGCCCATAGCTGCAAATGGTTAGACAATCAGAAGCAACAGAACACGGTTCATATGCAAATCAAAGACAAGTGCAAGAAAGGGAAAAGCAGGAAATGAATTACAAGCTGTGTTTGTTACCTCCCACACCCTCCAGTAGCCGGCCGTCGCTTTCTTCCCTCGTGAGAACTCTCCCATGAAGCCATAGCAGGTGCCCAGAGCTGCTCCTCCCCAATCGAACCTCGAAGCAGTGCTCAAGTCGAAGAGGGCCGGCAAGTAAGACAGGTGCACTGTGGCTCGCTTATTCGGGTACAGCGTAGCCCCAAACAAGTACAACAAGTAGGCCATTGCCATCTGTTCCGCCTCCAACTCCGAGTCCGGCTCCCTCCCATGCAAGTACCGCTTGAACTGGTCATAGTGGACGGTCTCTGCCTCTCCCACGGGTGCCTGCCCCAAAAACCACTCTAGAGCCCTGGATCCCTGTAGATCTCCGAGTCGAAAGGGATGGGCTCTCCTCCTACCCTCAGGCCAGTGAGCGCAGCAAAGTCAGACGGAGTCACCGTCATCTCCCTGATCGGCAAGTGGAAGGTGTTCGAGGTATCCCACCACCTCTCAGCCAGCGCTGTCAGCAGAGCGTGGTCGCTCTTCACGGCCGTCAGCGTGAGGATAAACGGCCGGAACCCTGCAGTGTCAACTAGAGCCCTGACTCGCTCGGGCAGGCCCCGGTACAACTCAAGTGAGCTCGTTGGACCACCGTGGCCCCGAGTGCTGGCTGCTCCTCTCTGCACACAAAGATAGACAACAAAAGGAGTTTCATCAGTAATTGCAACTCAAGCAGTTAGACGAATTCAGAACTTCAAAAAGTAACTCTACAAGCGAAACAGGCATCGTAAGGGTCGAACAAAGCTACCGGGCACTTGTATTATCCTATCCAGTTCTGTTATCAGTCGAATCAATTCAAAGGCATTTCTCTGACAAGTTCCGAGCCACAAGGCCCTACTTCTTTCGAGGCACACCTCCCGGTCGATTTCACAAGTCTTCTGCTTATTAATATGGTCGATTCAAACTGTGGGGCACGCCATTCAGGCGTCCAACAGGTCATGGCAATCTACATAGTCGGGTTCAAGTTCAAAGGACTATCCTATTAAGTCGAGGCAGCTTATGATTGATTCAAGTTTGGCACTAACGGTTTTTGTCGAAATTACGGGTTCTCTGCAAGTCGATTCAACCACTTCAAGTGTTCTGTTATTTAGGTCGAGTTTCAAAGTCGAGGCATACCATTCAAGTTCTACTTTCTCAGTCAAGTTACAGTTCAGCGTTCTGACCTACGTACGTTACAAGCTACGACAGTTCAAACTACGTAAGGTTATGAATAACAAGACATGCATATCAAAGGATAAGTTCAAAGGAATACCTGTGCCCAGTCCACGGACAGATGTCTCTGCGGGTCTCTCAGTATAAGCTCCGTGTCATAGCTCTCCCGCAAAGGTGCAAGGCTATCCACCCCGGACGGGATAAACAAGTGTGGCTCGGGCAAAACGTACGTGGCCGCGTCAAACCTAGCACGGGGTGCCAGCCGTATAGACTCTGCAAGCATCACTGCCCCCTCAAAGGACCACACCTCCCCCTGAGCCTCCTCGGCTGCCTCGGTCTCGCTCACGAAGGCCTCCTCCTCTGCCCTGGTCCTCTCGACCTCCTCTCTCAATCGCTCCTCCTCTTGAGCCCTCTCCACCTGCCGGAGCCTATCCTCTCGCGCTGCCAGCACTGTAGCCACAACCCCCGGGTTCTCCCGGAGCAAGCTGCCGAGTTCTTCCTCAAATACGAACTCCGCAAAATCCCCCCGAGTGATAGGAACATGTGCCGAGGACCCCACTGTAGGCCTGAACTCAACCTCCTCCGCGGGTACTTCTCCGGATGCACCCTCCTCAACCGCGGGACCTTTACCCCTCGCCGGATCCCTCGTTGGTGACCCCGGTCGATCATCACCATCACTAGCACCACTGCCGCTGCCGCCGGCCCCAACCGAACCCAAACCGGTGATCACTAACCCCTCTACACCACTCCTTAGATCCAACCGACGAACCCGTAGACCCCCTGTTTCGACAACACCTGGCGTACACTCCAGAACAGCTGGCGTACGCCGCCCGTCGCCACCAACCACCACTGCTGCATGGCCACCGTCGTCCCCGCCGCTACTTGCAGCCACTGCACCGGTACTCGACGATGGTTCGTCCGTCGTCTGATCGCTGATTTGAGCCCCCGGAGTCTCGATACTACCCTGTGGCCGACTTTCCTCCTCGCCGGCATTGCCATTGCCGCCTCCACCACTGGGTTCCGCCATGGATGAGTGAAGAAGCGTGGGTTTTGGGGAAAAATGGAAGATTGAGTGAAGGGTTGAAGAGTTGTGGAGTTTTTGGAGGATTTTCGGTGTCCAAAACTGACTGAGGCAGTTTCTGCGCTCATACGGGAAGTTTAAACGACGTGGAGAGCATTTGGGCCGGGTCTGGGCCGGATCTGGGCTCGGATCATTGTCAAAGGTGGCGCACGCCAGTGTCTCCGTGCCGTACGCCAGTAGGTGCTGGGCCTCAGGCCCAATTCATGTCCTGTGTTGGAATTCATCCTCAAATGAAAAGCCCGACTCATTCTGGAAAGTTTTGGGACCCATCCCCAAGCAGAGGCTCGCCCAATTTCAAATCAACGGCGATCCACTCGCCCAATTTCAAATCAACGGCGATCCACTTGCCCAATTCAACGACGATCTATCCGTCCAAATTCAAATCAACGACGATCTATCCGTCCAAATTCAAATCAACGACGATCTATCCGTCCAATTTCAAATCAACGACGATCCACTCGTCCAAAATCAAATCAACGGCGATCCACTCGCTCAATTTCAAATCAACGGCGATCCACTCGCCCAATTTCAAATCAACGGCGATCCACTCGCCCAATTCAACGACGATCTATCCGTCCAAATTCAAATCAACGACGATCTATCCGTCCAATTTCAAATCAACGACGATCCACTCGTCCAAAATCAAATCAACAGCGATCCACTCGCTCAGTTTCAAATCAATGACGATCTGTCCGTCCAATTTCAAATCAACGACGATCCACTCGTCCAATTTCAAATCAACGACGATCTATCCGTCCAATTTCAAATCAACGACGATCTATCCGTCCAAATTAAAATCAACAACGATCTATCCGTCCAATTTCAAATCAACGACGATCCACTCGTCCAAAATCAAATCAACGGCGATCCACTCGCTCAATTTCAAATCAACGGTGATCCACTCGCCCAATTTCAAATCAACGGCGATCCACTCGCCCAATTCAACGACGATCTATCCGTCCAAATTCAAATCAACGACGATCTATCCGTCCAAATTCAAATCAACGACGATCTATCCGTCCAATTTCAAATCAATGACGATCCACTCGTCCAATTTCAAATCAACGACGATCTATCCGTCCAAAATCAAATCAACGGCGATCCGCTCGTCTAATTTCAAATCAACGATGGTCCACCCGTCCAGTTTCTAAAATCAACGACGGTCCATCCGTCTTACAGTCTTTTCCCCCACAGAGTCGATGCTGTTGCAAAAAGGATCATTCCCCAGGAGAGTCCACTTTGTGCGATCTATCCATCAAAGACAACAAAGCAGCGGCCTATCCGCCCCAACTTCAAATCAAGCAGGTCCTTTAAAGTTCATGCATTCTAGATAGCCTTGAAGAAGGTGTCTAGAAAACCTTTGACGTTACTTGTCTCCAGTCAATGGTGCATCAAGTGCCGTCAAAGGGGGGCTTCTGTAGACACCCCATTCTGGTCTCTCCAGATAACGTTATCTGTCGACCTTTTAGTTCCCCAATGATGATTATAGTCGAGAACAGTCTGAGGACGACGGTGTGTTTGAGGTTTGAGCGTCCCTAACCCCTCTCAAACCCATTTCAAACCCTTCAAACCA
Source organism: Rhododendron vialii (assembly GCF_030253575.1). NCBI lineage: Eukaryota > Viridiplantae > Streptophyta > Magnoliopsida > Ericales > Ericaceae > Rhododendron > Rhododendron vialii. Next base: position 6,232,935 of record NC_080558.1, on the reverse strand, counting down.
GAACCAAACAGCCCCAGCAAAACCCAACTGGCACACACCAATGTCTTGGAGGTGTACGCCAGTTAACTGCCACGTGTCAGTCCTCGACCATTGACCCAGTTATTAGTGGCGCACGCCAGTTTATATGTGGCGCACGCCAGTCAAATCCAGTCAAATCAACTTTATTCAGCCACATGGACGAGACTTTTGTGCCACCCCGACGTCGGCCACAATAGCCCCGGATGATTATATCGGTCAGGACCGTCCCCCTTCTCTCCTACACCCCCCATCAACGAGTCCCATGCATTTAATGCATGGGAAGGCTCCATTCTTGTGCCAACCAGCCAAACAAGGCCTTGGTGCCTAACTGATCTCAGTCTCTTCCTCCTATAAATACCCCCCTTGCATTCATTTGCAAGGGGTTAGCCTCATTAAGGAGCATAAAGTTTTCTTCTCCTCTCTTCTTGCTCTTCTTCTCTCTTCTTATTCCATTGAAAGAGAAAGGAAAATAGTCCCCTTCCATACACCCACTGAGGTTCAGTCACCATACAACCTCCATCTTCAATCTTTAAAGCTCAACACAACCTTCAAACCTCAATACAAAAAGGTATATCACCTTTGCGTCCCTTCCTGTTTTCAGCTCCTGAGGGTGATCAGTAAGGTCCAGGCTAGTAAACAATGCTAGTCCTGGCCTTAAAATGGTAAAATACAAAGATCATGTGAGGGACTACGTGGCACACGCCAGTGACTTTCAGCCGTACGCCAGTAATGGCGGTATGTGCACTACTGGCGTGGGGATCATCGGTCACCTATTCTTATTTTAATGTCTTCTTTCATCACCCATCAGCATGCTAAGAACCAGTCTATTGCTTTCTGTGTTTGGACTTGATTAGTCGTACCATCGATCGTTTGCTCTCTTTTTATCTTGAAAGGCCTCTGGGATCCTTCTGGTCGTGTTCCAGAGCCCAGATGATGCAAAGCCAAGCACTGGACTGTGATATTACCTGCGTACGACACTTGAAACTGGCGTACGGCAGTAGGCCCACGATTCAGTGGCTGGCCCTTGCATCTTAGTGTGACCTTGGCCTACTTCCTGTCCCCACTCTGTTTAGGGGGCTTCTTGCCTATTTATATGGCTTCAAGCCATCTCATCTGTCTGTAAATATATTCTGCTCTATTTAACTGCATGGTTTGTCCTGGGTGTGCGCTGGTCCCTTTCCAGAGCCCAGAGGGTTGAAAACAAAGACTGAGCAAACAAACAAGTGGAGTACGCCAGTTGTAGGTTGGCGTGCGCATGTTCTCACAGTATGCAGTGGTTCGGCCAGTGCATGCTGGCACAGAACCTGCTCACGTCCCTGCAGGGCAGCAGCGTATTTCAGGTTATCCAGTTTGCTCAGTACTTGTTCTCAATCTATGTTTAGCATTGCAATCAAGTCATCCATAAACCATTTTGCCACATAAATCTGCAACTTGTCAAAGCTTTAACCCCCATTAAACTGTTCCCCCGCCCTAATTGGCTGAAAATGATCAGTGAGAGAAAAATGCAAACACTTTGCAAAAATGCCCGAGTAGAGACCGATCTCCGGATTGGGCAAGAGGGGTGCCATAAAACCCTTCCCCTCTCGTAACCTGGCTCCCGAACCTCAGATATCGAAGGTGACGACGGTCCAGTCTACAAGCCTTTTCAAAAATCAAAACAAACGTGGCAAACGTTTTCGAGTTCGGTTCCTTGGGTATTTCTCACCGCTAAAACCCGAGTGGCGACTCTGAATCGAGGCGTTTCGCCGTGCTTTCTCCGAAACAAAGGGCCGCACCCAATTTTACAAACAAAATTTTCGGGTAGCGTGCCCACACATTCCAGCATTGCACAATTTGCCAATGATTTGGGCACCGGCCCCTGTAGTTGATTTTGACCTAAATCTATCATCAACAGTTGGCAATTCATTGTGAATGTTGAAGGAATACTTCCTTGGAAACTATTGCCACTCAGATTCAACATGAGAAGGTCCTCACTGGAACTGGCCAAACATGAGGGTATTGTGCCATTTAAATTGTTGTCGGACAAATCAACCATACGAAGAGAATTCTTGTGGCACATTAACGGTGGAATTACTCCCGTCAATGCATTCTCGCGGACAATATAAATAACAGTGCTTGGTGGTGGAACAGGAAGCGATCCTTGAAGCTTGTTAGAGTCGAGGTTGAAAACTATTAGAAAACGCCATGGGATGACAGCTTGCTGCTGCTCGAAACCAGTCAAAAAGTTCTGGCTAAAGTCGACATATTCCATTGTTTCTTTACTCGAGTTCCACATCCATATTGGTATTTCACCTCGAATTTTGTTATTGTTAAGAGTTAACGCCTGCAATTCATCTTGAAATCTTAGAATGCTAGGGAACTCAACTAAGTTGCATGACGCCAATCCTAGAATATCAAGCTTCGGAAGAGTACCATTGGTACTATTTTTGTCGAGCACTGTTAGATTGTTTATCCCTAATTGCAATAAGACCAAGTTTGGGAGTTTCATAAACATGTCTAGCTCGACAATATCAGTGAAGCTATTAGAATGAAGGCTCAAAAAATCAAGACGCTTGAGTTGAGTGATTGATCTAGGAATCGTGCCATGGAAGTGATTTTGTGAAAGATCTACGACTGTTAATAGGGTGAGGTTCATGAACCATAATGGGATTTTACCTACCAAGTCGTTTACGCGAACGGATAAATAGGAAAGTTGGGTCAGGTTGGCAAGCGATAGTGGGATCTCACCTTGTAAATTCATTCTGCGTGCAGATAAGCGAGTGAGTTTGAGTAGCTTTCCTGGTGGTAAAGGAAGTGGTCCTGCGTCAAAGTCGTTATTGCCAATTCCGAACTCAGTTAGTTGTGATAGGTTTGCCAACGACGAAGGAACTTGGCCACTAAACTTGCAATCATTAAGGAAGAGGAAACTGAGTCGGGTTAGATTGCCAAGTGGAGAAGTGAGTGTCCCAGATAAACTAGTTTGACTCAAATCCAAATAAACTAAGGATTCAAGTCTACCAATTGAACCTGGGAGCTTACCGTAGAAGCCTGTGCCTTGGAATATCAATGACTTAAGGTGACTATTGCTTTGAAATTCAGGTAGAGAGCCAGTGAGATTTTCGTTCCCAGCTACATTAAGAATCTGTAGTTGTGGTAAACGAAAAATTTCCATTGGAAATTCACCATACAACAAACATCCTTCAAGATTAAGAGTTGTTAGAGAGGATATATTTGACAAAACACTTGGCATAGAAGAAGATATGTTCACCATAGAAAGGTCAAGTACTTTCAGGTTGGTTAGGTTTTGAACTAGGTCTCTTAGACTGGGTTTTCCAAGTTTCAAATGACTTTCAGAATACAAATCAATTTCCGAACTTAGATCGAGGATAACCAATTTGGAAAGAGATGAGATTTCTGAAGGAATCTGACCGAAAAATCCAGATTTAGATAGATTGAGACTTGTCAGCTTGAAAAGATGTCCAATTCTGGATGGTATTTCAGAGAAATTAAACTCATTATCGGCAAGGTTTAGGCTACGAAGGTTGACAAGGGTGAATAGACTGTTGTTGGAGTTGATAGAACCATGGAGAAAGCTACTACTGAGATCGAGGCCGATCACATGACCAGTGTCGTGGTCACACTCGACGCCGTCCCATGAGCAGCAACCGTTGTTCTTTCCATCAAGTAGCTTCCATGATTCAAGCTTTGGATAAGCAGAAGGGCCAACAGAAGCAAACTTGTTGATGACAAAATTATGCTTGAACTGCAGCAAGGCTCTGCTCTCGTTTTCATGGCATAATGGCTGCGTAGAAGAGGAAGAGTAAGTTAATATGACAAGATTGAAGCAACACAAGATTAGGTATGCGCGAAGATTCAAACATGAATCCATGATGGAGTATGTATATAGCCAACGCTAGTTACCAAATCTTGGATGAGAAAGCTTGATGCCTTTGATGTTCTTTTATAGTTGGGTTTTAGGACTCACCTACCCTGATAGCTCACACGATTCAACAAGTCTACAGAGAGGAGGGGACCCCTTCTATTGGATGATTGTCGTGTCCCTTTTCTTGGTGATGCCGTGTCATTTTTCGCCCAACTTGTGTTTTCGTTTGTCTCTTTCGTTGGGTTTGTTGGTTCGTTGCCAACTTCATTACGGGTTTGGGAGCTTGTGATTGGTGGGACAATTAGAATTAATTTGTTGTAGGGAATTGTATTATCTTCTCAAGTTAATAAAAAAAGGGAAATGGACCTCGAGTCCTGTATCCCCTCACTGCAGTCCTAGGTCAAGTAATCTTCTAGTAAGACCCCAAGTAATCTTCTAGTAAGACTCTTTGCTCTGTTCTCAATCTCTCGCTCTACGCTTTCAATCTCAATCCCCCGGTTCTTGCTCTCGCTTTCTCTAAAGTAGGCCCATTATGTAACCTCGGGTTTGCTCTCTTGAGTTGGAGTTTGGTATTCTTCTTACCACCGGAACGCCACTTCTAGTCCATATTGTTTGAATAATTGGCTTCAATACACGTTTAGCTCAAGCAAAGTACTTAAACCAATCTTATCAAAAAATACATGTAAATATATTGAAAGGTGGAGTTTTACTTCTTTTTTCCTAGTGTCATTGGGTTAGAGGCCTAAAATTCCTCTTATACAGGGAAAATTTTTCAGTGCCGAGCGGGTACCACATAGTGGTCGCTTGCGCATCCGAGCCGCGCATCCATTACGTGTTTGAACGGCTCAGATTTGGAGAGAGAAAGTGTTGGGGTGAGAGGAGAGAGAGAGTTTCAATCCGAGCCGTCCAAAAGTATATCAGATGGCTCAGATGCGCTGAGCGTGTACCACGTAGGATAAACCCGTTCAGCATTGAAAAATCACTCCTTAAACAGACACAGGACCTCTGGGTTTGGGGGCTACTAGCATTATAGTCTTTTGTTCAAGGGTTTAGATATTAGGGTTTTGTTCATCTCTTAGGGTTCCACCAAGGGTTTGTGTCTCCCTATTGGATTCCACCAGAGATTTGTCCCTAGATATCTGTTTAGTACTTCAACTAGAGTTACGGGTATAGCCGGCTCTTTGTTTCTCTCCCTGTTTATAGTGAATCCTCTTGCTCTTTTCCCCATTGAGTATGTTCTTGTTTTGTGCTTGAGCGGAACCACGTATATCCTTGTGTTCTTGTTTATTGCTTTTTGATTTGTTATATTCTCAATTTCGTTTTCGGCACAACGAGTACTTTCCATGCAGCTACAATGTGACAAAAAGCATCGCGGACCCCTAAATATTGTCATGAGACGAGCTTCGTAGTGTTCGAGCTTGGCTCGTTTACGAATCGAGCCTAAAACTCAAGTTTGAGCTCGGCTTGGTTGTGAACAAGTCGAGCCCTTAACGAGCTCCGCCTAGCTAATTTACTTAACGAGCCTTTTTAAACGAGCCAAGTCGAAACAAAAAAGCCAAGCTTTTAAGTGTCAAATTCGGCTCGTTTACTAAACGAATCGAGCTGAGCCTTAATGAGCCGAGTTACAAGCTTCTTGTGAGCAGGTCAGTCCGTTTGCAACCCTATGAACAAGAGAGTGAGTTTGAGTAGCTTCCCTTGCGGTAAAGGAAGTGGTCCTTCATAAAAGTTGTTAATGCCAATGTCGAACTTAGTTAGTAGTGATAGGTTTGGCAATGACAAAGGAATCTGGCCACTAAACTTGCACTCAACAAGGTCCAGAAAAGTGAGCCAGGTTAGATTGCCTAGTGAAGATGGAAAAGTCCCAGACGTAAGTATTCAAGTCTACCAATTGAATTTGGGAGCTTACCATAGAAGCCAGTTCCCAAGATTCTCAGTGCCTTGGCGAATACTACTTTCAAATTCAGGTAGAGAGCCAGTGAGATTTTCGTTCAAAGCTGCATCAAGAATCTGCAGTTTTGGTAGATGAAAAATGTCCATTGGAAAATCACCAAACAACGAACATCTTTTAAGCTTGAGAGTTGTTAGGGAGGATATATTTGACAAAACACTTGGCACTGAAGAAGATATGTTCACCATAGAAAGGTCAAGTACTTTCAGGTTGGTTAGGTTTTGAACTAGATCTCTTAAACTGGGTTTTTCAAGTTTCAAATGACTTTTAGAATACCAATCTATTCTAAGTGAAAGATCCAGGTTAACCAATTTGTAAAGAGATGAGATTTCTGAAGAAACCTGACCGAAAAATCCAAAGTTGGATAGATTGAGACTTGTCAGCCTCGAAAAATGTCCAATTCTGGATGGTATTTCAGAGAAATTAAACCTATTATCGGCAAGATTTAGGCCAAGCTACCAAGCTGGACAAGGGCGAATAGTCTGCCGTTGGAGTTGATAGAACCGTAGAGAAAGCTACTGCTGAGGTCGAGCCTAATGACATGACCACACAATGGAAAGGTCGAGAGATGAGTGGACCCCTTCTAGTGGAGTCCTTTGGCTAAGTCGAAAACCCATTGTAAGTCAAGTCCCGTCCGTGTTCCCGTCCGTGTTCCCTCACTCCAGTTCAAGTCACAAAATCTTCCAGTACAATTCTTTCACGTTCTCGCTTGCGTACGCCCATTATGTGACTTAGCTCCGGTTTGCTCTCTTTGGTTGGGGTTTGATACTATCCTGCTATCCAAATGTGAGTGTCACTTCTAGTCTGTATTTTTTGAATTTGGCTTCAAAGGTGGAGTTGTACTGTTTTTTTCCGGCATCGTTGGGTTACAATTAGATTCCTAATATTTCTCTTGCACGTACTCAAGTCCTCTGGAATTTCTTTGAGTATGCATTAATTGTATGAATAATATGAGTGGTTATAATTAGTATGTTGTTTCAAAGAGTATTGGAGCAATGTGTGGTTCTTCAGGTTTCTAATCAGAGGCATTGTCTGTTTAAGGATCAAGTAAACATAATCATCTAGTACACAAAGTAAAACCTTTACTTTTAATCAGATTAGTCTATGCAATCTCTTTAATCAGATCTGAAACTTTAAAATATCAGTATTTGCGCACACAGTAAAACCTTTACTTTTGAATTGATTTTCTGTTGTTAGTATCTCAAAAGTAGTTATCATCTACAACGAAAATTTCCAAGCTGTAAAAGACCGCATTCTGCTAAAATTCTACATTTTATCAGAAAAAGTTGTTCATGTTGGAGAGTTGCTGCTCCCAGCTCATGTACAAAAGAACATAAAATGCGGAACCCAAATGTTGTCACCAAAGTATCACTACAAACAAAAGTGTGTTCTGCGTCCTTGTGGAAAATTGTGTTGCGTTGTTATCCAGAGGTCAGTCTCTTGCTTAACTAGTTGGAGTGGCTCCAAATCGTTCAAAAAAAAATATTCCAAAAAAAGTTTAAAATAAAATTACAACTTCTTAAACATTTTTTTTTCAAAATAAAAAATTTACAATTTTTTAAAAAAAATTAAAAATAAATAAAGTTTGGATCGGATTGATAACGGTTTTAGGCCCCGTTCCAGAACACCTTCTTAAAAAATAAGTACTTATTTCACATTTTTTAACTCAAAAATAATAATAATGAAAAATAATTTTTCAAATTTTTTGTACGGTATTAAAGATCTCAATGAGATCTATCAAACAAGATCCATATTAATAGGAAAATTATTTGGGTAAGCACATGATTTTTGAGCTTGAAATTGCCTTCTTAAAAAATAAGTAATCCCTCCGTCCCTGTTTAAGTATCTTGCTTCGTAACTCCAACTTATTAAAAAGACATCAGATGGCTTTGTTCGGTTCACCGTTTAGTTTTTGTTTTTGTTTTGTTTTCAATCATTACCCTATTTCTTTCTCCAATCATTACCCTGTTTTTTCAATTATTACTTTTTCATCTCTCCAATCATTACCCCTATCTTCAGTTATTACTCTATCTCTCTCTTCACCAACTACCAAAACTAAACTAAACTAAACTAACTCTCAACCAAACACAATCATCGTCATTATTCCTTTCACATCAACTTTTTCCTCCACTTTTCCTACTTATCCAACATCATTATACTTTTACTCACTAATTTTTAAAATGGGATCTACTTTTAGGGACAAAATAGACAATGTACAAACTTTTACCCACTAACTTTACAAAATGAACACTTATTATAAAGGACAGTCCAAAATGGAACACTGGTTCCTAAAGGGACGAAGGGAGTACTTATTTCCCTTTCGGAAACGGCCTTAATCCGATCCAATCCAAATTTAGATTACCAGATTCAGATTACCATAATCGGATCTGGATCCGATCCGATCCATTGACAAATCTACATGAATCCATAATGTATATACGTATATAGCCAACGCTAGTTACCAGATCTTGGATGAGAGAAAGTTTGATGCCTTCGATGTTCTTTTGTAGTTGGGCTTTTGGGACTCATCTACCTTGATAGTTCAGACACTGGGACTCCTCTATGTTGTGAATATAATCTTGATTATTAATTGTTGTGGGCCAATTGTGTGTGCTTGGGAGAGACAAAGAGATAGATACACTACTACAAAATGGTATAAAGATCACGGTCCAAAAACTAAAAAGATCTCACTTTTTGTGAAAATGTAATAAAATATTATGAACTATAATTTTAATCTCAGTTATGCGAAAAAACTGAGATAGAAAGATTTTTTAATCTCAATAATCTAAAAAGTGAAATTGTAACTTGAAGAATAAATCTCATTCTCAAAAAACTAAGATTGTATATGAAAGAATATATCTCGTTTCGAAAAAAATTGAGATGAAAAGATTTTTTAGTCTTAGTAATTTAAAAGTGAGATTGTAACTTCAAGAATAGATCTCGTTTTCCAAAAACTGAGATTATATATGAAAGAATATATCTCATTTCGAAAAAATTGAGATAAAAAGAACCTTTAATCTCAGTCATCTAGAAACTGAGGTCGTAAGTTAGAGAACATTTTTTTTAAGACTTGAGATGAAAGCTCTTATATAGGAAAAGTTGAAAGTCGCTTACCCCTTAATCGACTCCTCGCGTAATACCGCTAAATAAATGTCACTCTCAACCATTCTACAAAAAATATTTCGTCTCAAGATGGGGCACTTTCGGCTATGAAAATATATTTCGTCGCCAAATGAGTACCTTTGGTGACAACATTTATGAAGGTTGCGTTTCGTCTCCAAATGTATTTCGAGTATAACTCTATTCAGAACTCCATTAATTGAGATAATTCAAATTGGGTTTGAACAATAACACAAAGGGCTACAACTTTCATATTTATCAAAATTGCTAATTTTAATATTTAAAGGTTCAAAATGATGTTCAAAATATATTTTAATGTTAAACGCATATGTTTTATATTAAATATTTCAATTATATATTGAAAAGTGTGTGTGGTGTAGTTGGTTGAAGCTTCTATATAAAACTCAAGAGACTTGGTTTTGAACCCACTAGGAGAAGTAATGTGGGATTTTTTCCCTTAGGAAAACGCCACTTTTAATCTCGGTTTTTTCAAAAATTGAGATTATTTCTCTCTAAATAACCACGGTTTTATAATAAAACTGAGATGTTTTGCTATTAAAGGTCATGATTTTGTCATTTTTAATCACAGTTTTTATGTTTCTAGTCACAGTTTTAATGAGTTTTAATCACGATTTTTATCTTGTGGTTAAAAGATAGAGACTTTTAGTTACACCTTGATAGACCACGGTTTTAAATGCGAGATTAAAAGTGAAAAATCACACCAAATGACCGAGGTCTTTATCTATTTTTGTAGCAGTGATATATGGGAATTGAGACTGGACCAAACCTAGAGGTGGCGGGTCCATGCAGTTTGACAATAGACAAAACACAATAATTTTGAACCATTTGTTGACTTAGGCTTCGTTTCGGAACAAAAAATAAGTTCTTATTTTTTAAGTAGGCAATTTCAAGCTCAAAAATTATAGGTTTATTGAAATCTAAAAATATGCAATATGGATCTTGTTTGGAAGATCTCGATGAGATCTTTTGTATGATGCAAAAAAATTTGAAAAATTATTTTTCATTTACTTTATTTTTGAGTTTGAAAATGTGAAATAAACTGCTTATTTTTTAATAAGATTTCTGGAACGGGACCTAAGAACTCAACAAATGTTGTTGTCTCTCAAACTTCTTAAATAACATGCAAAAGACCTGCCTGCAAAACAGTAATTTGGGCGCAATTTAGGGACGGAGTCGAGATGTTTTGGGTTAGAAATGTCGAAACGAAACTTGAGAGAAGTAAAATATCAAGTATTGACATGACTAACTCTGCTTTTTTAAATAAATAACGAGAGCAGTTGGCATCGCACCACTTCAAATCCAATAGGGAGGAGTTTGATATCCATATATTGTAATTGGTTGGATAGGGCAATAGGTTCTTTTTTCGTATGACAAAAAATTAAAACTCTCCTTTTAGATGCGTATTTTTATGCCAATACAGCCGTGAGCTTTCTAGCTAGTCCGTCCATGTGAAAACTCCAACATATATACTCCGTATATAGTATATCGCTATTGATTAAATTGTGGCATGTAATTTTCATTTTTGAGATAATAAATAGAACTTAAAAGTAAGATGATATCCAATCCATTAGATTAGTATAAGAGCCGGGCAAAAACAAAAACAAAAAAAAAAACCAAAAAAAAAAAAAACACCTCGATGCAAATCTGGCTAAATGAAAATAATCTACTACATTATTCACATCACCAATAACAAGATTCACTAATTTACACCTTGATTTTTCTTCTGCTACGTAATGTGAGGATTGAATCCCATTTGGTTACAAGTTATCGGAGAACACATATCGTTTTTTTTTTTTCAATCGATAGAATAGATCATTTACATCACGTATATGAAGTACAAAATATGAATCTGAGACACTACATTAATTGTAAAAGGCCACAAGATAATCAAGCCTGATAACTCAGCTAATACAAGAAATAAACCCATAATAGGGAATAAACAACGAACTCCCGACCTCCTATAGTGAGATGCAAGAGTGCTGACCAACTGAATTCTGCGCACAAAAAAATGTCTGTGGTGTCTGATGGAAAATTGTGTTGCCAGTCTTATCCAAAATTCAATCTCTTTCTTCCCACGCCAAACGCTCCATTTACTCCATGGCAAGTCTTCTTTGGAGGCTGAGAATGATTAGGAACGGGGATGCAGATGGCTGTCTGTTTACACCATAATTCAGTAAATTAGTCTAATATGATCGATTGGGTCAAATAATTACACATGTCAGCACATTTTTGACTGATTGATATAAATACAATGTGAAGCCTATTAAGGAAAATCAAGTGGACTAATCGACGGTTAATGTTTAACTCCAGAACACGTTTCAGAGCATGCGTATACAGATCGTGGGCAAGACAGTTAATGCAAACAGGCAGTTAAAGCAATTACAACATTGGGAACATGTGAGATCATGGAGAAATAACCGCCTCGTGCAGATAGTGGAGCAAGAATAGGGAGCATGGAACTGCTTAATTCAAATCGAAGGAGGGAATTTCATCTGATTTGAATTTCAAGTCGACGATGGCCTATAAATACAAGAATAGAAGATGTTTAGAACCCCCAATCAATCGCCCAAAGGCTTCTACTTTTATCTGTACTTTACATTTCTTGCTCTAGGAGTAGCTTGTAACGTAACTGTCTGTTCGATTGTGTTCTCATAGTCGATTGACTTCTACCTCGAGGAATAATAAAGTCCATTTTGTTGTTCTTCTTTCATCTCCATTCACTTCAATAAGTTTGCTTCCCGAGAAGTCCTGAAATACGGCAAGGAACCAAACTCCATCACCACAAACACCCACATTTCCAGCACGCTCAACAACTCTTAGTCGATTCGTCGACTGTAAGTAAAATAGACAAACAATTTTGGCGCTAGAAGGAGGGCTCATTACTAATTTGGAAGTAATGGCACCGGCAACAAGAAAACAAGGCGACCGACCAACAGAGCCTCAGAATGAAGGCTTGGAGACCCAAAACAATGTGATGCATCCTGAACAAAGGATGCCAGAGAATAGCCAAGGAAATGGCTTAAGTGCGCCAACGGACATAGAGAGCCTTTCCAGGCAGTTGGCACAGGTTTTGTCTAACCCAAAAGACGAAACGGCACAGGAATTGATTACCCTAATGAGAAGGGTCGTTACACCCCCATCTATCTTAGATGTTGATGCAAATGGTGTAGTTCATGAACAGTTGCAATCCGGTGATATGCCTAGACAGGCCCCTCGACAGGTATATTCAAACCCAGCATTTGACTCAAATATGAATATGCATAGTGGACCATTTGTAGGTCCAACTGCTTTACGATCCATAAGGCCAACCAGTTTTTATCAGAATGTTCCATCTATATATGAAGTTGGAAACAGTAGTGGGAATGGTCAAAATAATGGTCTAAATCCTAGTCAGAATCCTCAAAATGGTTTCACAGGGGTCCATGTTATGAACAATGGTCAGCACATATACAGTTCTGCACAAACTTTGCCAAATCATGGCAATTACACGTACCATACTATGCCAGCTGTGTCAAATAATGGAAATAGTGGTCAGTACGTTCACAATTTGCCAAATAATGGTAATGGAAACGGTCAGAACGCCCCTTTCGCACAACCTCACGTACCAAATGTTCTTAGAGCCCCAGATCCCATGAATATTAACAGGGCACAAATATTAGAAGTCATTCAAGATGTGTACGGACCAGGGCTGCGCAGGGTAGAGAAACCTATGTTTAGGAAGCCTTACCCACATTGGGTTGAGAGTGTGTCTTTACCAAGGGGATATAAAATACCTGAGTTATCACTCTTTAGTGGTATGGAAAACCAATCAACAATTGAACATGTGGGCCGGTTTTGCCTGCAGTTAGGCGAATTGGGCTTGGATGATGTTTTTAAATTGAAATTGTTCCCGCATTCATTAACTAAAACAGCATTCACGTGGTTCATAAGTTTACCTGCAAATTCTATTCATACGTGGCAAGATATGGAAGAACAATTTCATGCTCAATACTTTAGGCACGAACCAGAGGTTTCGATTGCTGATTTGGCTAAGTTAAAACAAAGGCCAAATGAAACAGCAGAACAGTTCTTAACTAGGTTTAAGAGATTAAGAAACCAGTGCCATTGTAATGTGCCAGAGACCGAGATAGTTCGAATAGCTCAGGATGGTCTCGAGATTAACTTTAAAAAGCAGTTTAATGGATCTAATTTCAAAGATCTATTTGAGCTTTCTATGAGAGCATCTCAATTTGAAGCTATTCTGCAGGAAGAAGAGCAATTAAAGAATACATCTCTAGGAACATATTACCAAGATGTAGAAGGAGATATTGAAATCGATGTAGTACAAGTTGTTGGAAAGACCCCCATAATTTGTGACACTCTGGTTAAAGCAGAAAAACCAATGAATATGCCTTCATCCCAACCCAATAGGCGTGGGGGGGCAAGCAAATTATAGACAGTATTCGTTTGACTTAGCACAAGCTGACCAAATATTTGATGAATTGTTGAAACAAAAGTTTATCACTCTCAGTCCTGGGCATATTATTCCTTCTGATAAAGATAGAAAAGGAAAAGAATACTGCAAATGGCACAATTCATTTAGGCATAATACTAACAATTGTGTTACATTTCGGAATTGTGTACAGGATTTGATCCAGAAGGGGTTGCTGCAATATGCTAAAGGTGACAAGGACCCGATGGGTATTGAATCCAACCCATTTCCAAAGATTGAAGTGAATATGGTGTAGGGGGATGAAAACAATTGATGCTTCCTTTCAACTGGATTGCAACGGCTTATTCGTGCCTCTTCACCGGAACCCAAGCTCGACGTCTGAACCCTAATCTGCAAAATAGACAGGGGGTGAGTGCACCTTTGCCTCTCGTGGCAAAGGCCCTCCGATGCCTTTGTTAGTATCACGTACTAGAAAACTCTACCCTAATTATCAGTAGGAAAGCAATAATGCAATGTATTGCGTACCTTTCACCTCTAGGTTAACCTCATATTTATAGATTTATGGATGCTTGCTGTCCAAGCATCCTTGTTGCCATAGGATTCCTAACTCGTATAGGAAACCCAGGATATCAAGGAGTCTCATTTCCTTTATCAGTTTATGGAAAAGAGTCCTTTTAGGATTCTTTTCCATTAAGAGCCAAACATCCCATACTTGTTGGGTATCTTTCTCAGATCCTATATTCTTGGGATCTTTATTCCTTTATGGGACATGACTACTCTGGAATCTTCCAGAGTATTCCCTCTGCTCCTACTCTCGATTGGAGCTCCTTCTTTGTTCGGCTGTCTCATGGCCGAACAGACTATCTGGACCAAGGACTTCACATGTAACTTGGTCCAAATGTAATCAGAATGTCTCTTGTCTGCCGAACAGATAGTTTACACCAGTGACTTGTCATGTCATTGGCCTTTATTCAGCCGAACAGATTGCATGGACCAAGGACTTCACATGTATCTGTTCCATATCGCTGTTCTTCATACTGCCCGGCGATAAGTCCAGTCGTATTTACCACGTGTTCCCAAACATCACGTGTTCGGTAACTAAATGTATCTGCTCGGGAATACCTCCCTACAATTGCTCCCCGCTTCATGTATTTACCTCTGTTCGGGGGCAATATATGATGCTTAGAAACAGAATTCTATCTAGACCAAACTCTTTTGATCCCGTGCAGTTATAGTTTCAATATCTCATTAATGCCTTTTGGCGCCTCTGTCATTATACCATCTCGAGGTAATGACTCCACGTGGCGCATATCGTATGCTTTTACATTAAATGTGAACTGACGTTTTATCTTAACGACGTCAATACGACGTTAGCTTGATCCCTTTATCCCGTTACTTAAAAGGTAACGGTGTGAAACGAGACGTTTCGTCTCCGTCTCTGGCATCTAAACCCCAGAAAGGGCTCATTTTGGATTTCCCCACCCAAAACTCCAAAACTCCTTCTCTCTCTAAGCTTTTTTGCCATTGTCGTCATCTACAAACTCGATTGCATTCCAGGGAATCGTCACCATATTTTTGTAAGATCCTCGTTCTTACTTCATTTTTTCTGTTTAGGTTCTTATCTGAGATCTCTATTCTCGATTTCGTGAGTCGTTTCCTAGGGTTTCAGTTGCACCCTTTTTCAGTCTTCCTTCTTTCCTGAGTATACCCATGGCTGACGATGGTGAGAATCCCTTGAGACCCAGTAAATTTAGGAAATTATGTGAAACCCCTACTGCCATGGCGGCATTTAGGAGGGAATATAACGTTCCAGAGAACGTTGGTCTCGAACTCGCCCCCCTGGGCGCAGATAGAGACGGTGGTTCCTGGGATCGAATGTGTATCCCCATTGTTGCTATCGTCGAAGGCGGAGTTCGATTTCCCCTTCACCCATTACTTCGCCAGATCCTAAACTGGTATCGTCTTACCCCCATGCAAATATCAACAAATGTCTTTAGGTTGATAATGGGTGTAATAGCCTTAAATAGGATTCTGGGGACCCAGTTAGGAATTTGGGATATTCAGTGGTGGTACAGCATTGTACTAAACCCTGAGTACAATATCTACTATTTCAAAGTTAGAAGGGCGGAAAAGCGTCTCGTGCTCAACCTGCCAGACTCCGCTCGGGATCATGAGATTGATTTTCTCTATGTCACTGGAGCCTTTGAGCCACTAGGAGAGGATGGCCAAGTGCTAGGGCTCCATTGCCCCCACATATGGGGTTATCCACGTATGCTCTTGCTTTTTATCTTTTGCAATTTCTTCGTTTACTGCTCTCTCATAGCTTTCTATATGTCTAATTTTGGTTTTATAACTCTGATCTTGCAGCTGAAAACGTTAACAAACGTCCTAGATGTGAGCCGAGCTACGTCCGAACAGGGGACATTAACAGGATCCTAAAATACACAGGAGAACCAGGTACCCGAACAGCTGGTCGGGGTCGAGACGCTGATATACTGCTGGGATACGATCCTTCGTACAGAGGGGTCATCGACAGAAGACTTGCCCATCCCAGTACCAGTGCTGCGTCTACCTCAACTGCTCCTCAAGAACGTATTTCAAGACTTCAAACTGGGGTTACTGTTGCTGGCCAACCTGGTGAAGTTCCCATTTCAGAAGGCGTGCCACTTCCTCGTTTAAGACTCAGAAGATCTACTCGTGGATCAGTTTCTAATCAACAACAACCCGAGCAGCTAATTGCAAATCGTGATACCAGCCAGTCTTCTTCTTCTGGTTATTCTCGATCCCCTCGTAACCCAGGTACAATGACCCGTCAACCTCTTAACCTGAGCTCCTTACTTACTGTGTCCGCACAAGGACGTGGTGCTACCAGCAGGGTAGCATCAACTGGCGCCCCGCCCCCACAATCACGTCGCAATAGGGGGGGATCAGCAAGATCGTCATCTTCTCCTCGGGGAGAGGAGGGTTCCCTTGATGCTGCTAACGCACATCGGGACAAACGGCCTAGGTCTGATGACCCAGCTGGTTCTGTTCCACAAGCTGATACAGAAACCCATCTCCCCGTGTCACCAACTGCTCAAGTACTCCCCCAGACATGGACTCCTCCTTTCACTAGGGGAGACCGTCCTGTTCATGTTGGGGATAGTGCTAGTTCATGAGAAACAGCACTTGCCCTAGCTCAAGGGTTGCTGCTCCCTGTTGATATGCAGAAGGAATCTGGAATCTGGATCTGCACCTGACCGGCTAGTGTCCACTGGTCTCGTCAGTGGTATTAAGGTAATAACTAAAACCTTTCCTCAAAATACGTTGCAAACCTAGTACTTATACTTGATTACTAACTCTCTCTAGTAACCCATAGTTTATTCAAAAGATGGTTGCACTAAATCAAAGATATCAAGAGGTTGAACAAGAGCGCAACAGGCTGTTGAGAGATAACACAAGACAACTTCAAACAATAATAAGGCTGGAGGGAGAGAAAGACAAGGCAAAAGCGGAAGCAACAGCGACCAAGGAGAAACTGGGAACTGCCGAAGAGAGTCTTAGCCAAGCACTATCTGAGATTGATAGCACCAAAAAGGCAGCTTATGGAGATGGATATCAGAAGGGTTTTGACGATACAACGGTCAGCTACGTGGAGCAGATGCCAGCCGTTCAAGACCAGATCTGGGCATCCTGCTGGGAAGCTTGTCTGACAAAGGTAGGAGTTGCCGAGGATTCGCCCTTATGGGTTGAGAACGAGCTACCAAGCCGCCAAGTGGCAGCCCCTACTGATGATGTTGACCAACAGATCGACGATTTTGCAGACGTTGATGAAGAAATACAGGTAGAATCACAGAATGATGTTGAGCAGTCATCTGTTCAGGAAGTAACCACTGAGATTGTCATCCCAGAGGAAAATACTGCTGCTGCTGTTGCTGAGGCTAATGTCCCTCCAGAGATTCAGAACCTGGATTAAGATAGTAAGTATTTTGTGTTTCTCAAACAATATGGCTGGTCCTGCGTGACCACGGTAATTTAACCCTGCGTGGTTCCAGTACTTTCTTTTGGTAATACTCTGGATAATACAGGTATTCGGCCCTTCGTGGCACTTGCTCGGCTTTCCTCTGTTTGTTGCATCTGTTCGGATGCACTGTTTTAATCTCAAGTATTTCGTACTTGTTGATTGCAAGTTTCACATACTTTAAGGGCCAGAACAAACATACAATTTGTTCCTTAAGTCTCACGTACTTAAGAGCAAACATATAATTTGCAACAGAACATACAAGTGTTTTTCGTACTTTGTAATTCTTCTAAGTTTCACGTACTTAAACTAAATGTGGCTTACATTTAAGTCAAGCCAATATAGTTTCTCAAGTATCACGTACTTAAAGTACCATATAAGTATCTCGTACTTTGAACATCCATACAAGTATTTCGTACTTGTATATTTTAAAAGAAAACATACAAGTGTTTCCATATTTGCTAAGTATCACGTATTTAAGAAAATACATACAAGTGTTTTCATACTTGCGTTCAAATGTATACCCAAGTTTCACATACTTGAAATTCTATACAAGTGTTTCGTACTTGTATGCATTAAGTGTCACGTACTTAAGAATGTATAAAACTTTTAAGTTTCACATACTCAAAAGGTATACCCTGCTCCCCAATACGAATAAGGAGAACCAAACTCGTAGTTCGTATTTAAATACCACAACAATTATTCGAAAGAAGTGATTTTATTCATAATCTGTAAAACGCAAAAGGGCGTTACTCGTACCCTTTGCAAAAATAATCAAAACTAGAACAAAGGAATTATATTCGAAATTCCCACACAATCACGTAGTGTAAATCCAAAACAGATGCTAATACTTCTAAACAAAGAACTTTCGTAAATTATGAACATTCCAAGGCCTCGGAATTGGATCACCATCCAGATCTGCCAATCTATAGGCTCCTATGCCCACAATCTCAGTTACTCTATACGGGCCTTCCCAGTTGGCCCCCAGCTTGCCTTCATTTGCCACCTTGGTGTTGCCGAGCACTTTTCGTAGCACAAGGTCCCCAACACCAAATTCTCTAGGATGAACATGTTTGTTGTAGCTTTTCATCAGCTGTTCTTGGTAAGATGCCAGATGTACCAAGGCCTTTTCTCTCTTCTCCTCGGCAAGATCAAGCTCGATTTCAAGGGCCCTGTCATTGCCTCCACTTTCAACCAAAGCTGTCCTGTTGGTCGGCAGACCCACTTCCAGAGGTATGACAGCCTCTGTTCCAAATGCCAACAAATAGGGGGTCTCTCCCGTAAACCTCCTAGGCGTTGTTCGGTGAGCCCACAAAACTAACGGTAACTCATCAGGCCATTTTCCCTTTGCTTTGTCCAGCCTCTTCTTTATCCCATCTAGGATAGTTTTATTGGATGCCTCTGCTTGCCCATTACTCTGAGGGTAGGCCGGAGTGGAGTAATAATTTTGTATTCCATACTGGGCACAAAAAGCCTTCAATTTCTTCTGAAATTGGGATCCATTGTCTGTAATCAATGAATAAGGGACCCCAAAGCGAGTGATGATGCTTTTCCACACGAACCTTTCTATCATAGGTTCAGTGATTTTGGCCAATGGTTCTGCCTCAATCCACTTCGTAAAATAATCAGTTGCTACAAGCAGGAATTTTCGATTCCCAGTTGCTTTATGCAATGGGCCCACGATATCCATTCCCCATTGGGCAAAAGGCCAGGGACTCGTCAAAGGCACCAGATCCTCGGCAGGTGTTCGAATCATTGGTGAGAATTTCTGGCACTTCTCACAAATCTTTACATAAACCTTTGCATCTTCTTGCATGTGTGGCCACCAGTAGCCTTGAGTAATTGCTCGGTGGGCAATGGATCTCCCTCCAGCATGGCTCCCACATGTTCCCTCGTGGATCTCATGAAGGAACTTCTGTACCATCTCAGGATGTACGCATAGCAAATAGGGACCTGTAAAGGATTTCTTATACAACTTACCCTCTGGGGACAGCCAAAACCTAGCAGATTTGACTCTTATCTTGTGGGCCTCCTTTTTATCAGAAAGGAGTATCTCGTCTCGTAAGAACTCCATTATTGGGTCCATCCAACTTGGTCCTTGGTTCACGTCCAAGACCAGGTCTACACTCCTCCCAATGCTCGGCTCATTTAGATATTCTACTGCCACCCTTCTTTTGAACTCTGTTGGTACTGCTGCAGCCAACCAAGCTAAAGAATCTGCATGAGCATTCTGTCCAGAACTTATTTGCTTAATATATACCCTCTCGAAGGTATCAAGCAAGTCTTTTGCTGCTTGCACGTAGGCTGCCATCTTTTCATTCCGAGTCTCGTACTCGCCGGACAGTTGATTCACAACAAGCTGGGAATCACAATACACCCTGACCCGTTCTGCTTTAAGGGTCTTCGCACTTCTCAATCCTGCCAAGAGTGCTTCATATTCAGCCACATTATTCGATGCACTGAATCCAAGCCGAACAGAGAGTTCAATCAGAACTCCTTGAGGAGGAAAGAGGACAATCCAATTCCAGAACCAGTATTACACGCTGATCCATCAATGAATAACTTCCATTCTTTGGGATCCTGTTCGGCTATGGGTTGATCCATCAAGGATGATGTCTTTGCTACCTGTTCCTTTCTCGTAGGAGGCAAGGGAGCAACAGTGGGGGAAAACTCTGCCACAAAATCAGCCAACACCTGGCCTTTAATTGTTGTGCGTGGCTGATACTCGAGATCATACTGACTTAACTCCAAGGACCACGTCGAGATCCTTCCCGAGAAATCTGCCTTTCGAAGCAGTGATTTTAATGGATACTCAGTATAAACCACAACCTTATGGCTTTGGAAGTAGTGTGGCAATTTCCTGGTTGCTGTCCTAAGTGCCAGGACAAGTTTTTCTAAAGGCAGATATCTCGTCTCTGCATCTAACAATGTCTTGCTAACATAATAAATGGCGATTTGCTCGATCCCTAAATCCCTCAACAAGACTGCACTTACTGCGTGCTCGGAAACAGCTAAGTACAGAATTAAAGACTCACCTCGCTGTGGAGTTGACAACAGTGGGGGTTCGGCCAGGTATTTCTTCAGATCCTGGAAAGCTTGCTCACACTCTGCTCCCCATTCAAATCCCTCCCTCTTTTTCAGTAGCTGAAAAAAGGGTCTGCACTTGTCACTCGACCTGCTGATGAATCTATTTAGTGCTGCTGCCATCCCAGTCAGCCTTTGGACTTCCTTGGTAGTTTTGGGACTCTGTAATCTCTGCAAAGCATCGATCTGCTCGGGATTTGCCTCTATTCCCCTCATAGTTACCAAATGGCCCAGGAACTTTTCTGAACCAACTCCAAACGCACACTTCGAGGCGTTGAGCTTCAACTTGTATTTTCTCAAAATTTCAAAGACTTCTTTTAAATCAGTAATATGCCCTCCTTTTTCTCGACTTTTTACCACCATATCGTCTATGTAAACCTCCAAAGTTTTCCCAATGAGTTTTTTGAACATGATGGTTGCAAGTCTTTGGTATGTGGCCCCAGCATTTTTCAGCCCAAACGGCATGACACTGTAGCAGTATAATCCTCGAGGTGTGATGAAGGAAGTCTTTTCTTGATCAGGTTCAAACATAGCAATCTGATGATACCCTCGATATGCATCGAGAAAACTCATTCGCTCGTAGCCAGAGGTTGCATCAACCAATTGGTCAATCCTGGGCAAAGGAAAACTATCCTTAGGGCACGCTTTGTTTAGGTCTGTGAAGTCCACACAGATACGCCACTTCCCATTCTTCTTCTTTACCACAACAGTGTTGGATAACCATTCGGGGTAATAGACTTCACGTATTGCTTTGGCTTCCAACAAACGATCGACCTCTTCAATCACAGCATCTACATGCTGCACGGCTGCCCTTCGTTTCTTCTGAATGATCGGCTTGTGCAGAGGATCAATGTTTAAATGGTGACAGATCACATCTGCATCCACCCCAGGCATCTCCTC
Source organism: Rhododendron vialii (assembly GCF_030253575.1). NCBI lineage: Eukaryota > Viridiplantae > Streptophyta > Magnoliopsida > Ericales > Ericaceae > Rhododendron > Rhododendron vialii. The sequence goes on along the minus strand of NC_080558.1, from coordinate 6,211,550 downwards.
AGGCACCCATGCAAAAACATCCATATAGTCTTTTAGGAACTTTACCGATTTGGCCTTTTCATCTGCTGGCAGTGATTCCCCAATTAAAAAATATCTTTCAGGATCAATCTCGTTGATCTGAATCTTCTCCAGGCCCTCAACCACTTTTTCAGCCGGGCTTCTTCCAACATCCTCGATGGTTGGTTGATCTGGTACTTCTAATGTGTGAACATGGTGGACCTTCGGGGCTGTTTTGATGATGGAAATCAAGCATTGCTGTGCCACCTTCTGGTTTCCTTTAAGGACTTTAATCCCATTTGATCCTGGGAATTTCACCATCTGATGATAAGTTGAGGAGACTGCTCTCATCTTGTGCAACCATGTCCTACCTATAATTGCGTTATAGGAAGAAGGGACATCGACCACTAAAAAGTCCGTTCTCAATACTACTGATCCGGCCCGAACAGGCAACGTCACCTTTCCAAGGGGCCAGACTGCTCCTGCACCGAACCCAATAAGAGGCGTTGTAGACTGTTCTAAGTCTGATTGGGCCAGCCCCATCTTTTTGAATGCATCATAGTACAATACCTCTGTACAACTCCCCGAGTCCACTAGAATTCTTTCGATGTCGTATTCCCCAACTCGTAGGGTTACGACCAATGCATCATTGTGGGGTATTTGGACCTCCGCCAAATCATTATCACTGAATGCCATGCTTTCTTTGCATACATCAGTCTCTCGCCCCCTCTTGTTTCCCAACCGCATCACGTGCTGATCATGCTTAACTTGCCTTTGAAATAGCCTAACCTCACTTCTCGTGTAAGGTGTGGCCAATCCATGTATCATATGGATGACGCCTTTAGGGTTTTGTTCGTAACCCACCTCCATAGCCTTCCCTTTCTCTTTAGGGTCCTCTTGGATAAATTCCTTGAGATAGCCCCGAGAGACCAAATCGTCAAGGTGCCTCTTGTATGTCTCACAGTCCTCAGTCATATGGCCCCAATCCTTATGATAACTGCAGTGCTGATTCGTAGCACGTTTTGCATCTTTGTCTCCGCCTAGACTTTGGGGCCATTTAAAATATGGCTGATTCTTTATTCGATAAAGAATCCTGTAAATTGGCTCCTTCCAAACCGTAGTGATAGAAAAGAAGGACTTGGGGTCAGGAGCTTGCTTGTCCTTGTATGGCTCTTTCTTAGCCTGCCCGTACTCCCTTCTGTCTTTGTAAGTCTTGGGCTCTGGCTTATCCACTCTTTTGGTAGGTGCCTTTGGCTGTTCGGCAACTGTCCTGCCATCCTCACGGAGTATGTCATCCTCCATTCTGGCATGTTGCTCTATTCGTTCCATCATTTTTGCCAAAGTGGCTACTGGATGTTTATTCAATGATCGGCGCAGCTCTCCCCGAACAGGCAAACCAGTCTTGAAGGTAGCAATCGCATACTCCTCACTGCAACTTTCAATCTCGTTGAAAGTTTCCCAGTACTTCTTTGCATAATCTCTAATTTGCTCGTTCTCCTCCTGTTTCATGGTGGAAAGACTCTCAAATGTCTTTGGGGCCTTTCTGCTCGTCAAGAACTGAGCAGTGAATTCCTCGGCCAACTGCCTCCATCCTCGTATGGATTGTGGGGCCAACTTATGAAACCAGGATAAAGCCACCTTGCCAAGACTGGAAGGAAACATCTTGCACAAGATGGAATCATCCCCTTCATGCATAAACATGGCCTGTTGATAATGCTGTATGTGAGCCACGGGATCCGTATTTGTCTCATAAAGTACGAACGCTCCGTGCTTCACTCTGCTCGGCAATCTTGCTTCTTGTAGCCTTTTTGTAAAGGGGGAGGCTGCAATATTACTCAAGGCCTTACGCGCTGCTTCTCGTGCAGTTACTGTCCCATCCTCTTGCTCCTTTGACTTGTGGGCCGAAGCCTTGACCCAATCAGCATCAGGTCTCTCGTACCTATCTCGATGATGCTTTCTCGTGTCCTCTTCCTCGGGGGTAGAACTTCGGTCTCTGCTCCTCCTTTTTCGTGAAGAAGTCCTTCTCTCTGGTGTTCGGCTTCTACTTTTTCTTCCCTTTTTTCGTGGAGAAGCCTTATGACGCCCTATAACAGGACTTCTGCTCCTGCTTCTGCTCCTTCTTCCTCGTGAAGGAGCTTTTCTGTATTGTACCACAGCATACCTACTGCCTCTAGAATTTCTTCGAGATAGTCCAGAATCCTCCGAATGCTCCCTAATTCTTTTCAATTCTTTGATCTCATGCTCTCGTTTTTTAATCAGACGAGCATACTCCTCGACTTCTTGCCTCTTTCTATCAAGAACATCGTCGCTATGGTGCACACTCCTGGAGTGCGCGATCGATTCATCCCTCTGATAGGATTTACTCCTCCTCGTGGATCTCGAAGCCGTCTCTCCGTCTCCTCTATTTTTGGAGTTATGATGTACGGTAAGGGGGCGGTCCTTACTCGTGTTCCTCCTGCGCCCACCCTGGGGCTTTCTCGGAGCCCCAGGTGGTGATTTGTCCCTTCCTCCATCTAACACATCTTTTGGTTCGTGCGGTGTTGCTGGAGTTACTTCCACCATGGTCGTATTTCAAAAGGGAATTCTTTCGTTTCCCACAGACGGCGCCAATTGTAGGGGGATGAAAACAATTGATGCTTCCTTTCAACTGGATTGCAACGGCTTATTCGTGCCTCTTCACCGGAACCCTAGCTCGACGTCTGAACCCTAATCTGCAAAATAGACAGGGGGTGAGTGCACCTTTGCCTCTCGTGGCAAAGGCCCTCCGATGCCTTTGTTAGTATCACGTACTAGAAAACTCTACCCTAATTATCAGTAGGAAAGCAATAATGCAATGTATTGCGTACCTTTCACCTCTAGGTTAACCTCATATTTATAGATTTATGGATGCTTGCTGTCTAAGCATCCTTGTTGCCATAGGATTCCTAACTCGTATAGGAAACCCAGGATATCAAGGAGTCTCATTTCCTTTATCAGTTTATGGAAAAGAGTCCTTTTAGGATTCTTTTCCATTAAGAGCCAAACATCCCATACTTGTTGGGTATCTTTCTCAGATCCTATATTCTTGGGATCTTTATTCCTTTATGGGACATGACTACTCTGGAATCTTCCAGAGTATTCCCTCTGCTCCTACTCTCGATTGGAGCTCCTTCTTTGTTCGGCTGTCTCATGGCCGAACAGACTATCTGGACCAAGGACTTCACATGTAACTTGGTCCAAATGTAATCAGAATGTCTCTTGTCTGCCGAACAGATAGTTTACACCAGTGACTTGTCATGTCATTGGCCTTTATTCAGCCGAACAGATTGCATGGACCAAGGACTTCACATGTATCTGTTCCATATCGCTGTTCTTCATACTGCCCGGCGATAAGTCCAGTCGTATTTACCACGTGTTCCCAAACATCACGTGTTCGGTAACTAAATGTATCTGCTCGGGAATACCTCCCTACATATGGTGACAGCCAGCCTAGCTAAAAGGCTGGGTTTCAATATTGAGAAACAAAAGCAAAGGGATGAAGATCAAATGCAGACTGAAGAAGAGTCAGCAAAGTCTCATACCTCCAGGTTCCCAAATGATTACCTCTGTATCAGGTGTGGACATGAGGTTCAGTATGGAAAAGCAATTATAGCAGAAAAGTGCATTCTCCAAGTCCGGATTGAGGTTCAACACAATGGGGGGAAATGATCTTCAGATATATGTTGGTGGCCAAACTGATTTATGAGGGAATAGACCCAGGGCTCTTTAACAGGATAGAGTCAGAACATTGTTATGGGCCAGATGATGGACCATTTCTATTCAGAGGACACCCGGTGGTGCCTGCAAGGCCCGGGGTACCTTCTTGCCAAGACCTTGAAGCAGTGGGGTACCAATTTCCCAATCGATGGAGATACCTTAATCAAAGGGGTGTTGGTTCCAGAAGAGGTATTGGACCACGAGGTAGAGGACCTTATAGACATGGGTGGCACCAACCCAGGATGGTAATGCCACCTAATCATGATCATGAGGATTGGAGCACGCTTAACCACCCAAAATTCCCAGCAGAGGGTTGGTATTCCAAAGTATCCAGTTCACAGAAGAGGAGACTTCAAAGGAAATTTGTAGCCAGGGCTTATGGTGACCCATGGGATCATGTTTTCGAACCATGAGAAAGAGTGGAACCATCAAAGGTTTCAAACATGGTGTGGACCCGAGAGCAAGGAGAAGCCAGTGTGCAGGGAAAACCAACTCTCAAGCATGGGGGGCAAGAAAGTAATGCTGCAATTTCTCCCCAGTCGACTGCCCAACCAAAGGGTAGGAAAGAGTTGAAGCAGAGCTTGAAGAAGAAAATGGAGGAATTCCAGAAACTCATGGAAGCAGACGATGATGATCTCTTTGACGAGGGTTCAGAACAGGAAGACCTGATCAAAGATGCTTCCCCATCTCCACAGAGATCTGCAACCTTTGGTGAAAGTCTGGCCGCAATCCAATTCGGGTCAGTACCTATAAATTACCAGTGTAATATGATTTTAGTTCTGCCAAAGCAGTTCAAGGCAAAACCAAATCAGCCTATGAACTTGGCAGGTGACGTCGAAGATACCACCCAATCGATTGTAAAAATAATGGATAAAGAGAAGCATTCTCAGTCACAGCCCATTAACGTCGAGACGGATGAACACGGAAACAGTATCGTGGTTCTTAGAACACCTGATGATGCCTTCATAAGGCATTTGAGACCATTATATATTAAACTCCATATGAATGGCCAGCCTATCTCAAAAGTGTTGGTCGACAATGGGGCAGTAGTCAATATTTTACCCTCTAGAATGCTGAAAGTCCTGAACAAAACCAATGACGATTTGGTCCCAACAGAGGTTACAGTTGGTAATTTCGCTGGAGGATGTTCTCCTGCTAAAGAGGTCATATCTTTGCAACTGCAAATTGGGACTAGGAAGATGAATGCAACATTTTTTGTAATCGATTCGTCATCTAATTACAATGCCTTACTAGGCAGAGATTGGATCCATATGAATAGTTGTGTGCCATCTTCTTTGCATTAGGCTTTGATCTTTCTGAAGCAGGAAGAAGCAGCAGGAATGGAGGTCTTTTGGGCAGACCGACATCCGTTTAAAGCAGAGACTAACAATATCGAAGCAGATCTCTACAACGAACATTTATGGCCAACGAGGATAGAAGACTCAGAAGTCAGATCTAATCAAGTTAGGGTAACTGAGAGTCAATTCCTCACGTACATTAAGGAAGGATTCCAGGAACTGAGCAAGGATTTCACCAGGCCTAACATTATATCAAGGCCTGCCAAAATTGATCAACAAGTTTTTAATGTTTAGAAACCTATTAGACACAGGAAGTGAAGAGTTGGTTACTGTTAAAGCCACTTTTAAGAGATTGTTTTCTTTTCTTGTTGACAGAAAGTTGCAGGCAGACGAGCTTATTTCTTGTAATTGGGCCGAATGTGTTTTTGATGATAGCCCATTAAATATGAAAGAGTTAGGTCTAGCAGACTTGAAACTAGCACCGACTAAGCTGGATGATGATGGGGCCCAGGTGAAGGATCCCACGGAAGAGGTAAATCTAGGAACTCCAGAAGATCCTAAGATCACGTATGTAAATGCTACTTTGCCTGATGAAATAAAGGAGAAGTTTAAGTATTTGTTGCATAAATTTAAAGATTGCTTTGCTTGGAGTTATGATGAAATGCCAGGTTTAGATAGATCTTTAGTCGAGCACAAAATACCTATAAAAGAGAATTATGTACCTTTTAAACAGGCGCCCAGGAGAATGAAAGATGACGTTCTTCCTCAAGTCAAAAAAGAAAAGGAACGTTTATTCGAGGCAAAGTTCATTCGACCGGTCAAATATGCTGAATAGGTTTCAAATGTTGTCCCAGTGTTAAAAAAGAATGGGAAAGTTAGAGTTTGTGTTGACTTCAGAGACCTGAATACCGCATCACCAAAAGATGAATATCCAATGCCTGTTGCTGATTTGCTAATCGATGCAACGGTAGGGTATCAAATGCTGTCCTTCATGGACGGTAATGCTGGCTACAATCAAGTATATATAGCGGAAGAAGATACACATAAAACAGCATTTAGATGTCTTGGATATATAGGAACGTTCGAATGGGTTGTTATGGCTTTCAGATTAAAAAACGCAGGAGCGACCTATCAAAGAGTTATGAATTTGATTTTTCATGATTTCCTACACAAATTCTTGGAAGTTTATATAGATGATGTGGTTATGAAGTCGAATTCAATTGATGAGCACTTACATCATCTTGAACAGACTCTAGAAAGGATGAGGCGTTATAATTTAAAAATGAGTCCCTTAAAATGTGAGTTTGGTGTTACAGCAGGAAACTTTTTGGGGTTCTTGGTGCATCAAAAAGGGATTGAGGTTGATAAAACTAAAGCTGATGCTATTTTGAAAGCACAAGCCCCAACCAATAAAGAAGAGCTACAACAATTCTTGGGAAAGATTAATTTCCTTCGAAGATTTATTGCCAATCTATCTGGGAAAACAATGGCATTCTCCCCGTTATTTAAATTAAAGTCAGAAAAGGATTTCAAATGGGAGCAAGAGCATCAGAAAGCTTTTGATATTTTAAAACAATCATTGGTAACGCCTCCTGTTCTGATGCCTCCAATAAATGGAAAACCATTGAAGCTATACATATCAGCAACACACTGTTCAATTGCAAGTTTCTTAGCTCAGGATAATGAGCAAGGCCGAGAGCAATCGATTTACTACCTAAGTAGAAGGTTAAATGATTGTGAAGGTAGGTATTCATGTGTTGAGAAGATTTGTTTGGCATTATATTTTTCAGCGATTAAGTTGAGGCATTACCTTTTGCCAGCTAGGATAAAGATCATTTCCCAAACGGATATAATAAAGTACATTTTGTCTAGGCCCATTTTAAGGGGAAGACAAGGGAAATGGATACTAGCCTTGATCGAGTATGACTTTGAATACGTGCCCCAAAAGGCAGTAAAAGGACAAGCCTTGGCAGACTTCTTATTTGAGCATCCAAATTTACCCCTGGAAGAGGATACCTTTGAAGTGCATTTTTTGGAGCTCAGACCTTGGAAATTGTCTTTTGATGGTTCAAAAACAGACAATGGAGTTGGGGCAGGTGTTGTCTTGACATCTCCAAAGGGAGAAATGTTGCAATTCTCTTTCCAACTCGATGAGAGTAGAGTTTTGACAAATAATCAAGCAGAATATGAGGCCTTAATCATAGGCTTGGAAATAGCAAAAGATTTGAATATACGATATCTGAAAGTCTCTGGGGATTCACAATTGGTCATTCGACAAGTTACAGGGCATTATAAGTGCAATCACCCATTATTGAATTTGCAGCTTGAAAAAGTTCGACGTCTTGCTCAAAACTTTAATGAGATATGTTTTCAGCATATCTTGAGACTTCAAAATAGTGAGGCCAATCAAATGGCCCAAGCAGCTTCAGGAGTTAAAATTCTTGAAGGGGACACGGAAAGAGTGATCAGAATCCAAAAAAGGTTTTTACCTTTCTCAAAGGAAAGGGAAAAGGATCGATTGGATGGCTCCAATAAAGAATTATCTTTTGAATCCTAATGAGAAAGTATAAAGGATTGTCAAATGCAGATCCATCAATTATGTTCTGTTAGGACAGGATTTGTATAGAAGAACTTCTGATGGTCTACTACTGTTGTGTGTTAGCAAAGACCAATCGATGAGGATCATGGGAGAGGTTCATGAAGGAACCTGTGGTGCCCATCAAGCTGGTGATAAAATGAGATCGTTAATTAAGAGACACGGGTATTATTGGCCAAACATCCGAGCTGATTGCATTCAGTATGCTAAAGGTTGTCAACAATGTCAAAAGCATGGACCTATCCAAAGGATACCTGCTTATCAATTGCAATCGATTATCAAACCTTGGCCGTTCAGAGGTTGGGCAATCGATATGATAGGAGAAATCCACCCAGCGTCTTCATTACAGCACCAATTTGTGGTAGTAGCAACTGATTATTTTACAAAATGGACAAAGACAATACCTTTAAAAGGTGTTTCACAAAAATAAGTGATTGATTTTATTGAGGAATATCTTTTATGTAGATTTGGAATTCCTGAAACTATTACTGTTGATCAGGCATCTGTATTCAATGGTAGAGAAGTTATCCAGTATGCACAAAAATATGGAATACAGATTTTGAATTCTACTCCGTACTATGCCCAATCTAATGGGCAAGTCAAATCGACTAACAAAATTATAAAGAATACCTTGGCAAAGGTAATCGATGATAACCCAAGAGAATGGCATGATCTGTTGCCCAGAGTGTTGTGGGCATATAGAACGTCACAAAGAGAGAGTACTAGGGTAACTCCGTTCGAATTAGTCTACGGGCACGCAGCGGTTTTGCCAGTCAAAATTAATGTTTAGTCTCTAAGGGTGGCACGTCATTATGATCCAGACTTGCAATATGAGGAAGGCTTCTGAATTTGTGAGGATTTGGAAGAATTTTCATCTTCCTCCGTTTCTTCAAAGGCATCTACAATTTTGGTTCCCTTGCCTTTCTGTAAAGGAAAGGAAAATGAGAATACAAAGACTTATGAAAAGTATGAATCAACAGGGGAAAGAAGAAGGTGAAAGTGTACCCTTGAAGTCAATCCTTTGTCACTCGAGCTCTGTTTCTTGATGTGTTTTCTTGTTGATTGCTTCATAGGGGTAGGTGCTTCATCAACCTGTCTTTTGGATCTACTAGTAGAAGGACTTTTAGAAACTTTCTGGCTCACACCTGATGTGATTTTGAGAGTCTGCGTTCGTGGCCTAGTTTCGGAGTCCTTGATCGATTCAACTTTTCTTTTCCTGGTGTTCCTAATTGGCATAGATGATATGGGAACTGCTCCTGCATGAGGCACAACGGCCTTGGAAGGTTCATCAGGCAGTCGAGCTGTTATCTCTATCAAGGAAACAATGTCACAATGATTAGTAGAAGCATGACTAATTGAATTGCAAACCAATGAATAGCTATGCTTACCAGCCTTGTCCTGAAGATATTTGTATTCTGGGTCAAGCCTGTACAGGCAATCTAAAAGTGGAGCACTGAAGTAAAGGGCTCTCATGGTTGACCACCATTCATCAAAAGCAGGCAGGGTTACGCCATTGGTCTTAAAGTCAATGAACTGAAAGGTTTTCACACGATGATGAAAATTACCAACCATCAAAGATATCATTTGTGAGTCCTTGGCCTTGATCGTTGGCCTACTTGAAGCCATCTCAGCAATGTTTGGGTGAACGAAAGGCATTGGAATGCCTTGCGCAAGGCCAAACTGTCTAGCACATTGACAGGGAGAGTAATTTTCGAATCCACAATTCCCAAAAGGGGTGTTATTTAGGGCAAAGCCAACTGCAATAAGTCTTGGAAGAAGAATGCTAGCCCAGAATAACCGTTTGGACTGAGTCATTTTCTCTACAAGTTGGGGAGAGGCTGGTGGAATACCCTCAAAACATGGCCTTAATCGTTCGGATGCATATTCGAATTTATCAAAGGGATAGAAAACAGGCCAATTCTTTTTGTTATCTTCATAGAAGAAGGTGAAGTACCTTTGAAAGGATGACTCCTCTGTCTGAGTCAGAAAACCTAAGAAGTATTCAGCATAGCTACGGCATGTTTGTAAGGCTTCATCCGATCGAAGAGGATTGTTTAGCTTAGGTTTCAGTTGGGGAAAATATGCATACAACCAAGCTTGGAAAATCCAAAAAGGACCACTACAAGAATCTGCTATCTTTTTGTCAACAAAGGTAAATAAATCCTTATACAGGGATCCTAGAACAAATGGGGCAAGGGCCAATCTTTTTACTTGAGCCATACAGATGGCCAAGTTGAGATATTCATTGGTAACCCTAAGCCCGGGAACTGCTATAAGAAATCTACAAATCCAAAATAGGTAAAATGCAACTTTCTCATGAAAGCAGGGTCCAGATGCTTTGGCTTTGTAGTGAGTCTTTAGCCATTTCGAGTAGCTAACCCCAGACGATGGAACAATAAATGGGGGATCATATGGATCAGGAGAAAGTAGGGCATTTACCTCACGGCCTAAGGAAGGAAGGCCGGTCAAATGAGAAATATCCAAGACTGTTGGAGACAATAAACCACAATGTAGAACTAGGGTATTGGACGATTTGGACCAGAAGCAAGCTGCGGCAGCCAAAAGTTCAGGGTTCAGCTCCAAGGGAAATTGTGAGAGTTCAATTGTCTCACGGATTCCCATTGCTTTTCGGTCTTCAAAGAGAAATTTCATCATACGCCTTACCCAGTCTACCCATCCCATCTCAACGGTATACGGCCAGGAGCGAAGGCAAGTGTTCTTACCCCAACCTGACCATTCAAGCGATGGAAGTTGTAGGAGAAGTGGGTCACGTTCCCCCACAGGGTAAACCTCTGGAAGGCCATCCGGGAGAGCTGACGAAAAAGCTGGACCCAACACACAGTGAGAACTAACGTTATCGTCAGGAATCAGGACTTGGGTGTTCTGATCAACCCCATTTCGGAATGACTCGGGGAAACGGAAGGAGTCCTCCGGTGCCGACTCGGTAGTCGGATCATCAACTCGGTAGCTAGAAACCTTCATTTTGGATTTCGATGCCATTTGAGTTTGAGAGCTGTTTCAGAGCTTTGGTGTGAGAAGAAACTTGATTCGTGCCCTAAATTTTGAAGTACTCTGCTTTATATAGGCGGTAAGTTACTAAGGGATTATTTAGCCAAGTTAATCTTTAACTCAGGTAAATAGGGGGGCATTGTTTACACCATAATTCAGTAAATTAGTCTAATATGATCTATTGGGTCAAAATATTACACGTGTCAGCACGTTTTTGACTGATTGATATAAATACAATGTGAAGCCTATTAAGGAAAATCAAGTGGACTAATCGACGGTTAATGTTTAACTCCAGAACACGTTTCAGAGCATGCGTATACAGATCGTGGCAAGACAGTTAATGCAAACAGGCAGTTGAAGCAATTACAACATTGGGAACATGTGAGATCATGGAGAAGTAACCGCCTCATGCAGATAGTGGAGCAAGAATAGGGAGCATGGAACCGCTTAATTCAAATCGAAGGAGGGAATTTCATCTGATTTGAATTTCAAGTCGACGATGGCCTATAAATACAAGAATAGAAGACGTTTAGAACCCCCAATCAATCGCCCAAAGGCTTCTACTTTTATCTGTACTTTACATTTCTTGCTCTAGGAGTAGCTTGTAACGTAACTGTCTGTTCGATTGTGTTCTCATAGTCGATTGACGTCTACCTCGAGGAATAATAAAGTCCATTTTGTTGTTCTTCTTTCATCTCCATTCACTTCAATAAGTTTGCTTCCAGAGAAGTCCTGAAATACGGCAAGGAACCAAACTCCATCACCACAAACACCCACATTTCCAGCACGCTCAACAACTCTTAGTCGATTCGTCGACTGTAAGTAAAATAGACAAACACTGTCATGCCATTTTCTTCAACAAAGGCTGGCTGTCCAAATTGCCAGCTTTGGTGTGCTTGGCAATAGTGAGGATGGAGCCAAAAAACGCCCCTCAAGTCAACATATTATGGTCGACGGACTGGTAGGACTATTACTAGTCCATTTCTACGCAAGACTAGCTAGCTTCTCATTTCTGTCCAATTTGGCGTGGGAAAATTGTGTTGGCTCCAAATCCTTTTTTGACTTTTGGTTTTCTTTTAGTCAAGCATGTATCATTCATTAAGCTAACGCATCACACAAAAATCAACCAAATTAGCCTTTCTCAGGAAAGGGGAAAGACCGGAAAAATGAAAAAGACAAACGGAAATACACGGAATGACTCCTGCAAATGATCGAAAGAGACAAGGAGGAATTCATTTTTCGATGATTGACTAGCGATTGAAAGCAAGGATGTGGTAATCCTAGTTTTTTTGAGAATGGAAATTTCATTGCAAAAACTGAAATACAGCTAAACGATATCCACCCAGCTAAAAGATATCCACCTCGTGTTAGTCTTGATTATCATGCCAATTTTTTTTTCCCAAGGAAAGCGGATGGATTTTATTCAAGAAAGAATGAGACCCGAAGACCTGACGTCATCAAGGGCAAAATTTGCAATAAAAATGGGGGACAGGAACCTCCAAACATCCAATCTAGCATCTAATAAGGATTGTCTAGCCAAGACTTGAGCTACCCCCTATTACAAGAACGTTTAACATGGACAAAGGAAATTGACGAAAATAACCAAACAAGTTCTAAGCAGTCCGAAATGAGAAATACAGTCCGAACAAGTTCTAAGCAGTCCGAAATGAGAACTACAGTCTGAAAATGATTTGTCCTTCTTTGAGAGAGCTTGAACCACTTGAGCCGAATCACCTTCCACAATAATATGTGAAATCCCTCTGTTACCCACCACAACTGAAGCTTCACGAAATCCCATAACTTCCGTAGATCTTAAGAAAAGAAATCCAAAGAAACGCGCGGATATAGAACTCGTACCCAATACCTTCTCCAGAGAATCCCCAGCAACGACAATACCAACTCCTACGACTTATGAATGTCAAGGGCTAGCTGGTATTCTAACCTTGTTGGTCTTCCAATTTTTCTTCATTGTGAAGCCATCACTCTTTGATTCCATATAATCGTTGTAAACTTTGTTTCAATGATTAATAATATTTTTTTTGCTGAGAAAAAAAAAACGATACCTACTCCTACCACGCCTCTCTTACTGTCAACAGCTCCATCCACGTTGAATTTTAAATTTTGTTTCAAGTACCAAAATTGTTCTACCACTAACCATATATTGGGCAGTGCTTGAGGCCAAGCGTATATTGCTTTAATTGTATCAAGTCTTTTTTTGGATATTTGCTCGAGAAAGAAAAATGGGAGGGCAAAAATAGGAAAATCTTGATGTAATTGGAATCATTAGAAGATTCATGAGACTTGCAAAACCAAATGGCAAATAGGAGATCGTTCTGTTTACCAACGCAGTTCTTATTACTTTCAATGGATCGATATTAATGGGACAGAAATCTGATTTTACATAGAGGGCCCCTCTTAGATTTAGAAGAACCATTCAATCCAAGTGTTAGTCCTTTTAGGCATTGTTTACACCCATTTTTGGCCAAAAATCAGGAAATGGATTTACGGGTTAAAAGGTAGCCTCGAGGGTCGAGGCCCTAGCCTTGAAAGACCTTACGACCAGTTGCCCACGAATTAGGGCCGGTTCTTAAGAAATGATGGGACTTCCATATTGGCCTAAATCAGTCAAAGGCCTAAGGCTTGATTCAGTCCACCAGGCCTGAATATTTCGTCCAGGCCTAACCCAAATTCCTAGAAGTAACAAGGCCTACAAAATAGGCCCAAATTGGTAGAAGGCTTGGATTTCTCACCAGGCTTGGGCTCAGAAGGCTTACAATGGACAAAGGCCCATGATTTACCACAAGTCCAGGCCCAATTGATGAATAGGCCCACTGCTTTAAAAGCATCATTTAAAGCCTTTAATGAGCAAGAAAGGGGCCTTAAGCTGCTCACAAGTAGCTTAAAGGCATTAAGCTGCTCACAAGCAGCTCAAAAGCCTAGAATATTCTTGCTAGACAAATCTGGGTAAGCTGCTCACAAGCAGCTCAAGGTCTGAACTGGTGGGACCCCATTCTTTAGCATGAAGCAAGGCCAGAGACAGGTGGCGCACATGCAGCCCTTGGAGCTGTTGGTGAATGATTCATGCAGACCTAAGCAAGCTGCTCACAAGCAGCTCATCCAGGTCTGGTTAATCCTTTGTTTTTGGATCCTTCTTCCGTGAAAGATGAACCTCAGAGGATTTAGAGGGCCCAAGAGTATGCAAGGTCCAATAAAATGATAAGAAAGGCCTGGTGAAGTATTGGTCTGCAGCTGTGGTGGGCCCGGAATGGCCTGGATACTGCAGAAACTAAAATTTTCTTTGCCCTTTTTCAAAGTTTTATGCAGAAAAGAAGGATTTTTCAAGCCTTTGCTCTTTTCTTGGAGTAAAAGGCACGTTTTGTTCAGAGAGCAGTCCCTCATTGGAGCATTTCGAAGCTGCTCAAGCTCAAGCCTTTGATAGAAGGCCATGTGGCAACCATGCATTGGAGCATTTTGAAGCAGCTCAAGGCCTGTAGCTCCTATAAATCACAGTTCTGAAGGCCTTGGCCAAGGTCCACGACCAATCAAGCCCACGGCTTACCCAATTTATCTTTTCATTGTCTTTACTTTCCCGTTCAATCTAGCACGGACTAGATTTTATGTCATTTTATTTCCTTGTACCCAAACTTTGTTAACCGATTAATAAAGTTTGTTTTCGTTCCTTCATTACCTTTCAGTCCTTTCCTTTTCTTTTAACCATTTTCTAACAACGGTTAGGAAATATTTAAGTCCTTATCCAGTAAAGGCGAACAACGAACTATCACGAGGCCTTACCCTTTGGGCCTAGCACTATCGTTTGAAAGAAGTCAGATTTTTGAGGCACGAAGGCCTTGAAAACAACTTGGACAGCAGACCTGTCCTGGCACGCCCGCAACACATTTGCCAATTCGGTTTCGAAACATTTTGTGGAGAAACATTTTGGCACGCCCAGTGGGACCCTAGTCGTTAAAGGGTGATCATGGCAAAGAAAGAAACTCAGAAAGGTGTTTCAAGCTCTTATTCTCAGGACGATCTAAGTGCTCAACAAGCAACTCATGAAGATCTAGGCAGAGGCCTTGAACAGCCTCTCCTCAGCGTCTAAGACCTGAACGAGTCTATGGGCAGTGTACGAAATTATATGCTAGAGGCCAACCGCGAGATGTCACAAGAAATTTCCCAATATGTTGGTTCAGCAATGACAAAAATTCGAGATTCAAACATGCACCTTGCAGCCTCCATGGGGTCACTCATGACCAACGTGAACGCGATGTCCGCGACCATGAGTGACTTGGTGGAGATGATGAAGGAGGAAAGGAAGCAGAAAGGCCTTCTCGACCTTTCCCCACGAACACCGGTGATGCCTCATCTTTGGTTGTTTAATGGTTTCTCTGGACGCTAGCCCCCTGTGGGCTACCCGTCACCAACACCATTTGGATTCCAGGCCTCTAGTTCTGGTGGTGGCCCGACTCACGATGGAATGCACCATCCAGCTCAAGACCCAACAAGCCAAAACCAGCAAAGGCCTATTGAAAATTTGGAGAGACGTTTCATGCTAGGGGGAAACTCCACTCCTCGACCTCACATCGGAAACCAAGACTGGGGTCCTCCTCCAATGGGAGGCCATAATCCCCATGTGGGACCAAATGCCAATGCTTGGGGGGCATGGCAAGGCCAGCAGCAACTAGCCCACGTCGAGCAGGAAAGGCCGCCTCCCCTGGAGCAAGTTCCCGACAGAGACCAGATCATAGCGTTGCTTCAAAAGGAGTTGGGACCAGAATTTAGGCCTATGGGAAGGCCTATGTATACTAAGCCCCACTCAGACGAGGTCGATCAACTGCAATTCCCAAAAGGCTTCCGAGTACCTGAGTTCCACACATTTTCTGGTGAGGATGCCAAAGAATCGACTGTGGAGCACGTGGCCCGGTTCCTAGTCCAATATGGAGAGGCGGGGACTAAGGACGAGTGGAAGTTGAGGCTGTTTCCCAACTCCTTGACTGCCACTGCCTTCACTTGGTACATTAATCTGCCTCCCAATTCCATTCAGACCTAGAAACAAATGGAAGAGACCTTCCACCAACAGTTCTACAGGGTAGAGCCAGAGGACACGATGGCAGACCTTTCAGGCCTTTGCCAATTGCCAAATGAAGGAGTAGAAACCTATCTGGCCCAATTCAAGAAGGCTAGATTTAAGTGCAAGGTCTCCCTGCCCGAACGAGAGTACGTGCGCTTGGCCTTGAATGGTTTGGGCTTCGAGTTGAAGAAGAAGTTTTACGAGACGGAGTTCAGAGATCTCATCGAGCTATCTGCCAAGGCAACAAGGTATGAGCGGATCTTAAAGCAAGAGCAAGACTATATGGCCGCCTCGAAGGGAACCTATTATAGGGACCCAAACTACGCGGTGGCCACGATGGAGCCCAAGTATGAAGTAGAGGTAGCTGTTGCGAAGCTGATCAATAAGAAGCCCTACTTCTTAGAGACTGGCAGGTTGGAGAAAACAGACCTTGCGGCATCAACGGGCAAGTCAAACAGGGTTTACACGTTTGACATCACGAGAGCTGAGGCGATATTCGATCAACTCATGGTGGACAAGCTGGTAAAACTCCACCCAGGCCATAAGTTCCCTTCACCGGAAGAAATGAAGGGTAGAGAATATTGCAAATATCACAATTCGTGGAGTCACACCACCAACAATTGCATTATTTTTCGGGATGATATTCAGGACAAGATCGAGCGTGAAGAGTTTAGGTTTGAACCCAAAGACAAGAAGGCCATGGGAGTGGATGCAAATCCATTTCCATCAGGCCTGAGTACCAATATGGTATCCTTCAATATGAGGGGCATGCCTAGGAGTTCTCCAAGACATAAGATCTGCCTAGGAGAACCATCTCGTCAAGCATGGAGTCCTGTCCGTGAGGACCCATCTTCTAAATAGGGGGGCAGAAAGCCTCATCCCATGAATAAGACTGAACAACGGCCATCGCGGTGGAGAAGGCATGCGTCAGAGGTTAAGAAGGTCTTCCAACCAAGGTGCTCCCTGGTCTGTAACGAATGTGGACAGACAGTCGAGCCAACTAGACCACAGTTGACGAGCATCGTGGTAAGGCCTCATGAGGATAGGCCTGACCAATGGCAGGAAACTCACCGGCGTCAATCCATTTTTTCTCACCTCCAGTCATGCCAGGCCAGTGATACGAGACGCAGCTGTGAATTTGAGGCCTTTTCCTCGGCAAAGAGAAGGCCTAGGACTGTGAAGCCTAAAAACACTCCTCCAAACGAGTGGTTCAAGGTAGAGCATCCTAAGTTCCCTGCTGTGAGGCCACCTTTATCCAGATCACAGAAGTGACGTTACCAAAGATTTAGGCAGGTTGCCAGGAGGGCTCAAGAGGAAACAGGCCTGGAAATGTGCCAAATGAGAATCCCTTAGAAGACCTGGAAGCTTTGAAGCAAGGTGACGCGGAGATGGACTTTCACGAGGCGGTGGAGTTCATAAGCAGTAGAAAGGGCAAGGAAAAGATGCTTGTGCAAAAGAGCCTTTCATGTTCGGAGGGAAATGAGGTTTCCAGGCCAAGAAGAGAATGCAAGCCCAAAGAAAGAATGGTGGAACCGTGGAAGAGGCTCCAACTTAGCCTCCATGCCAGGTAAGAATCCTTCAAAGGTCTGATCGCATGGCCACTACTTCTGGCCCAAGCTTAGGCAGTGAGTCGGCCTCGGGGGGGAAGTAAGGCCTGAATCCCTTGACTAAGGAATCTAAGCCCACTCAAGGCTTTTCGGAGACTTGCAACATGGTTTTTATTCTGTCAAAGGAGGCCATGGCCAAGGAGCACCAACTTTCCATCATGGAAGGTGATGTAAAGGAGGAAGGCCTTGCAGGAGGTCCTGATGCGATACAGCCAAAATGAAACTTGTACACGCCTCAAATTTTTGAACAAAATTAAGGCGTGGGGGGGCAATGTTTACACCCATTTTTGGCCAAAAATCAGGAAATGGATTTACGGGTTAAAAGGTAGCCTCGAGGGTCGAGGCCCTAGCCTTGAAAGACCTTACAACCAGTTGCCCATGAATTAGGGCCGATTCTTAAGAAATGATGGGACTTCCATATAGGCCTAAATCAGTCAAAGGCCTAAGGCTTGAATCAGTCCACCAGGCCTGAGTATTTCGTCCAGGCCTAACCCAAATTCCTAGAAGTAATAAGGCCTACAAAATAAGGCCAAATTGGTAGAAGCCTTGGATTTCTCACCAGGCTTGGGCTCAGAAGGCTTACAATGGACAAAGGCCCATGATTTACCACAAGTCCAGGCCCAATTGATGAATAGGCCCACTGCTTTAAAAGCATCATTTAAAGCCTTTAATGAGCAAGAAAGGGGCCTTAAGCTGCTCACAAGTAGCTTAAAGGCATTAAGCTGCTCACAAGCAGCTTAAAGGCCTAGAATATTCTTGCTAGATAGATCTGGGTAAGCTGCTCACAAGCAGCTCAAGGTCTGAACTAGTGGGACCCCATTCTTCAGCATGAAACAAGGCCAGAGATAGGTGGCGCACGTTCAGCCCTTGGAGCTGTTGGTGAATGATTCATGCAGACCTAAGCAAGCTGCTCACAAGCAGCTCATCCAGGTCTGGTTAATCCTTTGTTTTTGGATCCTTCTTCCGTGAAAGATGAACCTCAGAGGATTTAGAGGGCCCACAAGTATGCAAGGTCCAATAAAATGATAAGAAAGGCCTGGTGAAGTATTGGTCTGCAGCTGTGGTGGGCCCGGAATGGCCTGGATACTGCAGAAACTGAAATTTTCTTTGCCCTTTTTCAAAGTTTTATGCAAAAAAGAAGGATTTTTCAAGCCTTTGCTCTTTTCTTGGAGTAAAAGGCACGTTTTGTTCAGAGAGCAGCCCCTCATTGGAGCATTTCGAAGCTACTCAAGCTCAAGCCTTTGATAGAAGGCCATGTGGCAGCCATGCATTGGAGCATTTTGAAGCAGCTCAAGGCCTGTAGCTCCTATAAATCACAGTTCTGAAGGCCTTGGCCAAGGTCCACGACCAATCAAGCCCACGGCTTACCCAATTTATCTTTTCATTGTCTTTACTTTCCCGTTCAATCTAGCACGGACTAGATTTTATGTCATTTTATTTCCTTGTACCCAAACTTTGTTAACCGATTAATAAAGTTTGTTTTCGTTCCTACATTACCTTTCAGTTCTTTCCTTTTCTTTTAACCATTTTCTAACAACGGTTAGGAAATATTTAAGTCCTTATCCAGCAAAGGCGAACAACGAACCATCACGAGGCCTTACCCTTTGGGCCTAGCACTATCGTTTGAAAGAAGTCAGATTTTTGAGGCACGAAAGCCTTGAAAACAACTTGGATAGTAGACCTGTCTTGGCACGCCCGCAACACATTTGCCAATTCGGTTTCGAAGCATTTTGTGGAGAAACAGGCATTAAAAAGGTGTTTCAACGTTTAACTTGATCGAGCAGAAAATGCTCAACCTAACAGAAAAAAGAGCCAAGGCTTTTGCACAATGGATTAGTATATTTGGGTTCAAGTCTCTCTTGATGCTTTGTCAGACTACACATAAAAGTTTGTAACACACGGCAAGATCTTCATTTTTGTCCCAAGATGGTGCGGTGAATCCTCTTCAAATTGTTATATGGTGCTAAGCGTAATATCCCTAAACATATATGGATACGGATAGTAGTAGCCTCTCTGCATATCAAGTACTCAAGTCCAAGGCCAACTAGAGAAAATTTCTAGAGGTTTTGGGAGCACACAAGTTCAACATTCCATACTAATCATCAAGACCAGAAACCACATATACGATCAGACATAAGTGATAAGCGTCAAGACCACAAGTAATAGAAAGACAAAACTGCAATATGAAGAAATACATGTTAACACTGCTTGTAGCAACATAACGAGCAAGAACAAAAGCTCCAGAAAGATCTCTCTTGTCCACTCTAGAAACATGACAACACCGCTAGTACTATTCCACTGCTAAAACCTACATATCCTTAACACCTGACCCTTTTATTTAACATAACCTCTAGCCAAGATGGGAGCACAAGCACAAAAGAAGCGCTGAAGAAAGAACCCCCAATTTCATTGCCAACAACTGCAAAACCAATTTCCAAACCGAAGTGAAGTTAGAAAGTTTCTAAATGATGGGATATATAATAATCACTTCACGAAAGCTAATAGCATGAAAAAAAATGAGTAAAACAAAGTGAGAGAATGGATGTTGCTTGCTTACTTAGATTCTTCGGCCCTTGCTTTTCTTCTTCTTCTAAAATTTCTTCCCCCTCCCGAAGGTGTCGACAAACCATTCGTGATACCTCCTCGTCAGAGTTGTCCCAATAACCAACCCAACTAACAGCCCACTTCCATATCCCAAGGCTATGACCATCCAATAAATACCACTCGAAAACTCGAGATCATGACCTTGAAATATAGGCGGAGGTGGTGGTAAGGTCATTGAATTTCTACATGACTTCGACAATGGAACACCACACAATCCCGAATTCCCATCATACGAACTATTTTCGAATGTATCAAATTGTTTCCCTTGAGGTATTAGGCCAGTGAGTCGATTATGAGAAACATTTAAGATTGAAAGGAAAGTGAGTTGGGTCAGTTGCCCGGGGATCTGTCCTGAGAGCAAGTTTTGGGATAGATCCAACGACTCCAATTCTGTCAATTTCGCCAATGATGATGGGATAGCTCCAGTAAGTTTGTTGTTGGAAATGTTTAGCAATTGAAGCCCACTGAGACTTCCAAGGGATTCTGGGATATCCCCAACGAATATGTTGCTAGAGAGATCAACAACCACCAAGGCACTTTGAATCCTCTCGTATAACCTGTGCGTCCCTTTGCTGACCACAATTATCGAGTAATCAAAACGCATCCCTATTACCAAGGTTTGTGCCATATGAGTTGTTGGACCGGCACGCATCTGGTACTGAAAGTTCGGATTTGCATGCATATATGTCAAGTTCTCTTTGTTGATCTTTTTCATTGCATTCCAGTCATGAATGTATTCTGTTGGCAAATTACCTGAAAAGCCATTGCAAGAGAGGTCAATTATCCGCAACTTTGGAAACATTGAATTGTTTTGGGGGTACCCAATGTCGCCATGGAATTTGTTTGATCCCAAAATAAGAAGCTCTAACTTAGGAAGATCTCCCAACCAAGAGGGGAAAGTATCCTCAATCTGATTATTTTGAAAAATGAGACACTCCAGCATCACACAATTTGCCAATGATCTTGGCACCAGCCCCTGTAGTTGATTGTGCCCTACATCAATCATCACCAATTGGCTATTCATTGTGAATGTTGAAGGAATACTTCCGTGAAGACTATTGCAACTTAGATTCAATATGAGAAGATCCTCGCTGGAACT
Organism: Rhododendron vialii; assembly: GCF_030253575.1. Lineage (NCBI taxonomy): Eukaryota > Viridiplantae > Streptophyta > Magnoliopsida > Ericales > Ericaceae > Rhododendron > Rhododendron vialii. Next base: position 6,190,537 of record NC_080558.1, on the reverse strand, counting down.
GGCCAAACATGGAGGTATTGTGCCATTTAAATTGTTATTGGACAAATCAAGCATACGAAGAGAATTCTTCTGGCATATTGACTGTGGAATTGCTCTTGTCAGTGCATTATTGCTAGCATCATAAATAACAGTGCTTGGTGGTGGAAGGGGAAGCGCTCCTTGAAGCTTGTTAGAGCTGAGGTGGAAATATTGTAGAAAATGCCATGGTATGACAGCCGGCTGCTGCTCGAAGACTGTTAGGAAGTTCTGGCTGAAGTCGACAAGTACCATTGTTTCTTTGCTTGAGTTCCACATCCATGTTGGTATTTCGCCTCGAATTCTGTTCTCGTGAATATATAAAACCTGCAATTTATCTTGAAATCTCAAAATGCTAGGGAACTTGACTAAGTTGCATGACCCCAATCCTAGAATATCAAGCTGTGGATGAGTACCGTTGGTACTATTTTTGTCTAGCACTGTTAGTTTGTTTTGCCCTAATTGCAATGAGACCAGGCTTGGGAGTTTCATAAACATGTCTAGCTCAACTGTACCAGTGAAGCTGTTAGAATGAAGACTCAAAAAATCAAGACGCTTTAGTTCAGTGATTGAGCTAGGAATCATGCCATGGAAGTAATTCCCTGCAAGTTCTACCTGTGTTAATTGGGTGAGGTTCATGAACCAGGATGGGATTTTACCTACCAGGTTGTTTTTGCTAACGTCTAAAAAGGAAAGTTGGGTCAGGTTTACAAGTGACAGTGGGATCTCACCTTGTAAATTCATTTTTGGTGCATACAATTGAGTGAGTTTGATTAGCTTCCCTGGAGGAAAAGGAAGTGGTCCTGCGTCAAAGTCGTTATCGCCAATTCCAAAATTAGTTAGTTGTGATAGGTTTGCCAACGACGAAGGAATCTGGCCACTAAACTTGCAACCATCAAGGCCCAGGGAAGTGAGCTGGGTTAGATTGCCAAGTGAAGATGGAAGCATCCCAGATATAATAGTTTTAGTCAAACCCAAATAACTTAAGGATTCAAGTCTACCAATTGAATCTGGGAGCTTACCAAAGAGGCTCGTATGCGAGAATATTAGTGTCGTAAGGCGACTACTACTTTGAAATTCAGGTAGAGAGCCGATGAGGTTTTCATACCACACTGCATTAAGAATCTGCAGTTTTGGTAGAAGAAAAATGTCCATTGGAATTTCACCATGCAACGAACATCTTTTAAGCCTAAGAGTTGTTAGAGAGGATATATTTGACAAAACACTTGGCATTGAAGAAGATATATTCACCATAGAAAGGTCAAGTACTTTTAGGTTGGTTAGGTTTTGAACTAGGTCCTTTAGACTGGGTTTTCCAAGTTTGAAAAGACTTTCAGAATACCAATCAATAATTTTCGTAGACAGATCAAGGATAACTAATTTGGAAAGAGATGAGATTTCTGAAGGAATCTGACCGAAAAATCCAGAGTTTGATAGATTGAGACTTGTCAGCCTTGAAAGATGTCCAATTCTGGATGGTATTTTGGAGAAGTTGAACTTATTATCGGCAAGGTTAAGGCTACGAAGGTGGACAAGGGTGAATAGGCTGCTGTTGGAGTCGATAGAACCGTAGAGAAAGCTACTGCTGAGGTCGAGACCAATCACATGACCGGTGTCTTGGTCACAATCGACGCCATCCCATGAGCAGCAACTGTTGCTCTTTCCATCAAGTAGCTTCCATGATTCAAGTTTTGGATAAGCAAAAGGGTCGACAGAAGCAAGCTTGTCGATGACAAAGTTGTGCTTGAACTGCAGCAAGGCCTTGCTCTCATTTTCGTGGCATAATGGCCGCGTAGAAGAGGACGAGTAAGTTAATAGTATGACAAGATTAAAGCAACACAAGATCAGGTAAATGCGAAGATACAAACATGAATCCATGATGGAGTATGTATATAGCCAACGCTTGTTACCAGATCTTGGATGAGAAAGCTTGATGCCTTTGATGTGTTATTTTATAGTTGGGCTTTTGGGACTCGTCTACCTTGATACTAACTAGTTCATACACTGGGACTCCTCTAGTTGATGTATGTACTAAATAATCTTGATTATTAATTGGTGTGGGCCAATTGTGTGTTCTTGAGAGACAGAGAGGTTGATGGGAATTGAGAGTGGACCAAGCCAGTAATGAAAGGTGTCCAGTAGGAGCTGCATTTGAGTATGTGGTTCTAGTTCATTTGACTATTGCTTGAGTGTGTGAGTGAGATGAAAGTATGTGTGAGAGGAGAGCAAAGAGTAGTTTTGAGTTGTGTGTGGAATTAATCTTTGTGGTAGGTCCAAATCCCTTGGTAAGTCAAGTCCCGTCCATGTCCCTCACTTCCACTTCTAGATAAATTTTTAGTTCCAAATCGGGTGCCACGTGGTACCTGATCAGCACATCGGGGCATCCAAGCCGAGCAACCAATGGTTCGGATCAAAACACACTTTTCCTTCTCATTTTTCTTTTTTTTTTTTTAAATCTGCTCGGTACTTTTGCATCTAGACTGTTGGTTGAATTTTTGGATGGCCCAGATGCATTGTACGGGTACCATGTCGGCAATATCCTATTTGCACCCAAAAATTTCTCTTCTATTTTAAGTTATGTAATCTTTATGTATGATTCTTTCACATTGTCGCTTGCATACGCCAATTAGGTGACCAAAAGTGCTACACACACAACGGTTGTGTAGAACACAACACACAACCAATCTCTAACCATCCATTGCTGTAATAAATGGCCAGGATTCACTCAAACTCTTTTCCATAAAAGTTAGACTTTTTCTTGGAAGAGTTTGTTTAAAATCTTGACCATCTAAATACATCTGGACGGTCAGAATTACGCACACAACTAACACAACGATTGTGCAAGTAGCATTTTTGGTATGTGACTTAGTTCGCTTTGCTCTCTTTGGTTGGGGTTTGTTCTAATTTTGTTAAGGGGAACGTCACTTTAATTTAGTCGGTAATGTTTGGATTTGGTTTCAATAAACATTTACCATTAGATGCCTAAACTTCCTCCCCTGTGTGGGGCTTCTGGTGTTCTTTTGAGAGTTTGTATTGCTCTTTTTGTTTGGAAGTCGGTCATGGCCGATTAGCCGACAAAGCCTGATTGCGAGGCTCCAGTGGCTGATCTTGGTTAGCTAGGCCTCTTGTTTGGTTATTTATTCCCCTTTGGACAATATTTAACTTCAATGTATTCAACTGTTTTATGATATTATACAACTCCTACCATTTTGGCAAAAAAAAAAGGAAAAGAATTAAGAGTAATAAATAAAATACATTTTACTAGTCTACACTATCTTTATAATTAATCCTATTTCTATTTAAGCAAACATATTGAATTGATTTTCCGTATTTCCCGTATTTGACTAGTCTACAATTAATCCTATTTCTGTTTAAGCAAATATAATCATTTGACTAGTCTACGCTCTCTTTAATCTTGAATTGATTTTCCGTTGGTAAGTCTCTCTTTAAAAATCTCCAAAACCCTAGTTACCAATAGCGCTCCACCCAACACACACACACACACACACACACCCCCCCCCAATGCGGCTGGAGAGGAGGGATCCTTCCCCTCCGATCCCTCTCTATTTGTTCTCTTCCACCCACCGTCGAACCGTCTTCTCTCTCAATTCCGCGACTGAAGTTCGGGTATCCATTGAGAACTTTTTAGTTAGATCATTTAATTTCCTGGCCTTCGGTTTCAGTTGTTGTGGGTAAGATGTTGTCTACTACTGTTCGTAGCCTCCATCTTCTCAAATCTGTGACCTGACGTCATCTACCGCGTTTCCTGGGCGACCACCTCCTAACGATGTGTTCCGATTTTGTGAAGCAGACACTACAAGAAAAATTCAATTGGGTGACGAATGAAAATCGTCACAAATTGCATGTTTTTCGTCACAAATAATATAGGTGACGAAAAAAAATTTGTCGACTAAAGGTTGTCGAGGATTCCTACCTGGTGACGAAATCTATTTTTCGTCACCTATAGTGCCTTTTGATGACGAAATATTTCGTCACCAAAAAGTGAATAATTGGTGACGAAATTTTTTTCCTCACTTATTGTGCTTTTTGACGACGAAAAAATTCGTCACCCATGGGTCACATTGGTGACGAAATTTTTTGTCACTAATATAAGAAATCGGTGACGAAATTTTTTGTCACTAATATAAGAAATCGGTGACGAAATTTTTCGTTCCGAAAGATGTTTTCATATGGGAAAAGAAATCCATCTTTCTTGCTCCTGTTGGGTTTCGAACCCGAGTCCCTTGAGTTTTTCGCGCAAGCTCCAACCAACTGCACTACACACACTTTTCAGTAAATATTTGAAATATCTAATATATAACACATATGTTTAACATGAAAATATATTTCGAATGTAATTTTAGACCTTTAAACATTAAAATTAGCAATTTTGATAAACATGAAAGTTGTAGGCAATTGAGTTATTGTTCAAACCCAATTTGAATTATCTCAATCGGAGATTTTAGTAAAGAGTTGTGTCCGAAATACATTTAGTGACAAAGCGCAATTCATAAATTTCGTCACGAAAGGTACCCATTTGACAACGAAATATATTTTTTGTCGCTAAAAGCGTTAAAATGGTGACGAAATTATTTTTCGTCACCAAAGTTAAGCATTTGGTGACGAAAAAAATATTTCGTTACTAAATTGCTCACATTTGGCGACGAAATATATTTTTTATCACCAAATGATTATCTTTGGCGATAAAAAAATAATTTTGTCACCTTTTTTAAGTTTTCGGTGACAAAAAATATATTTTATCGCCAAATGGGTACCTTTAGTGACGAAAATATTTTTTTCGTCGCTAAACAGGCATAATTGGTGACAAAATTATTTCGTCACGAAAGTTATCAAAATAGTGACGAATTTATTTTTTCGTCGCCAAATATACTCATTTAGTGACAAAATTAAATTTCGTCGCCACTTTTTCGTCACTAATTTTCATTTTTCTTGTAGTGAGAGGTGGTGGTCACGAATCTATCAAGTTGATTGTGAAAGAGTAGTGGCGGATGTCTCGGCCTCTCAACTTTGGAAAAATAAAATAAAATCTCAAAGTAGTTACTATATATGATTTTAAATTAATTGACCTTTTAGAAATGTAACATTATTTATTATTGTACAAATACGTTGTTGATCTTTCTAGACAAATCACTCCTAGAAAATTTAATATAGGTGACGAAAAAAGTGGTGACGAAATTTACTGTTTTACTATAGCTGACGAAACAACAAAATTTTCATCATGAAAAGTTACTATAGGTGACAAAAAAATTGCTTTTCGTCACAAAAGTGACTTTCGGAGACAATCTATAGGTGATGAAATTTACTGTTACAATCGCCACCTATAGTTTGTCTCCGAAAATCACTTTTGGTGACGCCTATAGTAACTTTTGGTGATGAAAATTTTGTTATTTCGTCACCTATAATAAAACAGAAAATTTTGTCACCACTTTTTTTGTCAGCTACAGTTAATTTTCTAAGTGAATGCAAGACATAATTTTCCAAAATTTTCTAGTGCGTCAGTTTAAATTTTCAGGATAAGTATTGTGATGGGATCATTTGTGAATTAATATTCGATCAACATTATTTTAGCATCGATATTGTTGTTGACATGACTAACTCTGCTTTTTAAATAAATAACGAGAGCAGTTGGCATCGTGGTTGTATAACACCAGTACTTACTTCAAATTCAATAGGGAGGAATTCGACATCCATTATAATCGGTTGGACAGGGCAACAGGTTCTTTTATCGTATGAAAAAAAATAAAATAAAAAACTCTCCTTTTAAATGCGTATTTTTATGCCATAGAACTGTGAGGTTTCTAGCCCGTTCATGTGAAAACTCCAACAAAGTATATCACTATTGATGAAATTGTGGCTTGTAATTTTCATTTTTCAGATAATAAATAGAACTTAAAAGTGAGATGATATATCCAACCCATTAGATTAATATAAGAACCGGGCAAAAAAAAAAAAACAAACCTCAATGCAATTCTAGCTAAATGAAAATAATCAACTACGTACATTATTTACATCACCAATAACAAGATTCACTAATTTACACCTTGATTTTTCTTCTGCTACGTAATGTGAGGATTGAGTCCCATTTGGTTACAAGTTACCGGAGAATACGTATCGTTTTGTTTTTTTTCAATCAATAGAATAGATCATTTACATCACGTATATGAAGTACAAAATACGAACCCGAGAAATTATATTAATTGTGAGAATCCACAAGATAATCAAGCCTGATAACTCAATCAATACAAGAAATAAACCCATCATAGGGAATAAAAAACAAACTCCCGACCTCCTAGTGAGATGTAAGAGTATTGACCAACTGAATTCTGCGCACAAACAATTTGTCTGTGGTGTCCGGAGGAAAATTGTGTTGCCGGTCTTATCCAGAATTCAATCTCTTTCTTGACTAGTTGGAGTGGCTCCAAATCCTTTTTTGACTTTTGGTTTTCTTTTAGTCAAGTATGTGACATTCATTGAGCAAACGCATCACACAAAAATCAACCAAATTAACCTTTCACAAGAACGGGGAAAGACCGGAAAAATGAAAAAGACAAACAGGAATACGCTGAAAGACTCCTGCAAATGATCGAAAGAGACAAGGAGGAATTCATTTTTCGATGATTGACTTGCGATCGAAAGCAAGCATGTGGTAATCCTAGTTTTTTTGAGAATGGAAATTTCATTGCAAAAAGTGAAATACAGCTAAAAGATATCCACCTCGTGTTAATCCTAGTTCAATAGTCTTGATTATCATACCAATTTTTTTCCCCACGGAAAAGGGATGGATTTTATACAAGAAAGAACGAGGTCCGAAGACCTGATGTCATCAAGGGCAAGATTTGCAATAAAAATGGGGGATAGGAACCCCAAACATCCAATCTAGCACCTAATAGGGAATGTCTAGCCAACACTTGAGCTACACGTATTGCAAGAACGTTTAACATGGACAAAGGAAATTGATGAAAATAACCGAACAAGTTCTAAGCAGTCCGAAATGATAGAACTACAGTCTGAAAATGATTTGTCCTTCTCTGAGAGAGCTTGAACCACTTGAGCCGAATCACCTTCCACAATAATATGTGAAATCCCTCTGTTACCCGCCACAACTGAAGCTTCACAAAATCCCATAGCTTCCGTAGATCTTGAGGAAAGAAATCCAAAGAAACGGATCATATAGAACTCGTACCCAATACCTTCTCCAGAGAATCCCCAGCAACGATACCAACTCCTACAACTTATGATTGTCGAGGGCTCCTACGACTTATAAATGATGAGGGCTGGTATTCTAACCTAGTTTTTTTGGACTGTGGTATATATTCTAACCCAGTTGGTCTTCCAATTTTTCCTCGTTGTGAAGCCATCACTCTTTGGTTCCGTTTAATCGTTATAAACTTTGTTTCAATGATTAATAAAATTTTCTGTGCCGAGAAAAAAAAAACGATACCAACTCCTACCACGCCTCCCTTACTATCAACAGCTCCATCCATAGATTGGGCAGTATATTGCTTTAATTTCATTAAGTCTGTTTTTGGATATTTAATTTGTAGTGAGATTTGCTCGAGGAAGAAAAACGAAAGGGCGAAAAATAGGAAAATCTTAATGTAATTGGAATCATTAAAAGATTCATGAGATCGACGTGCAAAACCAAATGGCAAATAGGAGACCGTTCTGTTTGCAGTTCTTATTACTTTCAATGGGTCGGTATTAATGGGACGGAAATCTGATTTTATGGCGACCATTATTGTATTATTCAAGTTTTGTGAGAAGCTAGCAACGGCTGCTAGGCCTTAGCAGATGGTGATAACAATCCAGAGGTCCAAGAACAAATTTGATTCATGGGTTGATATTTTGCAGGCTCCATTTAGAATTGAGGTCTTTCGATGATTTGAGAAATTCTTTATGGTACTTTATATAGCTTTTTGTAGAGTTGATTAGCTTTGTTTTGGGAGCACACAAGTTCAACATTCCATACTAATTAATCATCAAGACCAGATACCACATATACAATCAATATGAGTAATAGAAAGACGTAACAGCAATATGAAGAAATACATACACTGCTTGTAGCAACAGAACAAGCAAGAGCAAAAGCTCCAGAAAGATCTCTCTTGTCCACTCTAGATACATGACAACACTGCTAGCATTCCACTGCTAAAACCTGCATATCCTTAACACCTGACCCTTTTATTTAATTTTAACATAACCTCTAGCCAAGATGGGAGCACAAGCACAAAAGTGGTACTGAAGAAAGAACCCACAATTTCATTGCCAACAACTGCAAAACCAATTTCCGCACCAAAATGAAGTTAGAAATTTCGCAAATGATGGAATATATAATAATCACTTCACGAAAGCTAGTGCCACGGAAAAATGAGTAAAACAAAGTGATAGAATGGAGGTTGCTTGCTTACTTAGGTTCTTCGGCCCTTCCTTTTCGGCTTCTTCTGAAGTTTCTTCCCCCTCCCAAAGGTGTCGACAAACCATTCGTGATACCTCCTCGTCAGAGTTGTCCCAATAACCAACCCAACTACTAGCCCACTTCCATATCCCAAGGCTATGACCATCCAATAAATACCTCTTGAAAACTCAAGATCGCGACCTCGAAATATAGGCAGAGGTGGTGGTGGTGAGGTCATTGAATTTCTGCATGACTTTGACAATGGGACACCACACAATCCCAAATTCCCATCATACGAACTATTGTCGAATGTATCAAATTGTTTCCCTCGAGGTATAGGACCAGTGAGTCGATTATGAGAAACATTTAAGATCGAAAGGAAAGTGAGTTGGGTCAGTTGCCCGGGGATGTGACTAGAGAGCAAGTTTTGAGATAGGTCCAATGATTCCAATGCTGTCAGTTTTGCCAACGATGTGGGGATAGAGCCAGTAAGTTTGTTGTTGGAAATATTTAGCAATTGAAGCCCACTGAGACTTCCAAGGGATTCTGGGATATCCCCAATGAATGTGTTGTTTGAGAGATCAATAACCACTAAGGCACTTTGAATCCTCTCGTATAACCTGTCTGTCCCTTTGCTGACCACTCTCATTGAGTAATGGTAGCTCCACACAACTAAATAGGATCGTGCCATATGAGTTGTTGGACCAGCACGTAGCTCGAATTGAATTTTTGGATTTGCATGCATATATGTCGAATTCTCTTTGTTGATAATTTTCATTCCATTCCAGTTACAAATGTATTCTGTTGGCAAATTACCTGAAAAGCCATTGCAAGAGAGGTCAATTATCCGCAACTTTGGAAACATTGAATTGTTTTTGCGATCCCAAATGTTGCCGTGGAATTTGTTTGATCCCAAAATAAGAAGCTCTAACTTAGGAAGAGCTCCCAACCAAGAAGGGAAAGTATCCTCAATCTGATTATTTTGAAGAACAAGACATTCCAGCATTGTGCAATTTGCCAATGATCTTGGCACCGGCCCCAATAGTTGGTTTTGACCTAAATCTATCATCAACAGTTGGCAATTTGTTGTGAATGTTGAAGGAATACTTCCTTGGAAATTATTGCCACTCAAATTCAACATGAGAAGATCCTCAGTGGAATTGGCCAAACATGAAGGTATTGTGCCATTTAAATTGTTGTTGGACAAATCAACCATACGAAGAGAATTCTTGTGGCACATTAACAATGGAATTGCTCCCGTCAATGCGTTCTCGCGGACATTATAAATAACAATGTTTGGTGGTGGAACAGGAAGCGATCCTTGAAGCTTGTTGGAGCCGAGGTTGAAAACTATTAGAAAACGCCATGGGATGACAACTGGCTGCTGCTCGAAACCTGTCAGAAAGTTCTCGCCAAAGTCCACATATTCCATTGTTTCTTTACTCGAGTTCCACATCCATATTGGTATTTTGCCTCGAATTATGTTATTCTTTAAACTTAACGCCTGCAATTCATCTTGAAATCTTAGAATGCTAGGGAACTCGACTAAGTTGCATGACGCCAAGTCTAGAACATCAAGCTTTGGAAGAGTACCATTGGTACTATTTTTGTCGAGCACTATTAGATTGTTTCTCCCTAATTGCAACGAGACCAGGTTTGGGAGTTTCATAAACATGTCTAGGTCGACAATACCAGTGAAGCTATTAGAATGAAGACTCAAAAAATCAAGATGCTTGAGTTGAGTGATTGATCTAGGAATCGTGCCATGGAAGTGATTTTGTGAAAGATCTACATATGTTAATTGGGTGCGGTTCATGAACCAGGATGGGATTTTACCTACCAGGTTATTTATGTTAATTACTAAAAAGGAAAGTTGGGTCAGGTTTGCAAGCGACAGTGGGATCTCACCTTGTAAATTTATTCCTTTTGCAGTTAAGTGAGTGAGTTTGAGTAGCTTCCCTGGCGGTATAGGAAGTGGTCCTGCATCAAAGTCGTTATTGCCAATTGCGAACTTAGTTAGTTGTGATAGGTTGGCCAACGACGAAGGAATCTGGCCACTAAACTTGCAATCATAAAGGTTGAGGAGACTGAGACGGGTTAGATTGCCAAGTGGAGAAGTGAGTGTCCCAGATAAACTAGTTTGACTCAAATCCAAATAAACTAAGGATTCAAGTCTACCAATTGAACCTGGGAGCTTACCGTAGAAGCCTGTGCCCTGGAATATCAATGACTTAAGCTGACTATTGCTTTGAAATTCAAGTAGAGAGCCGGTGAGATTTTTATTCCAAGCTGCATTAAGAATCTGCAGAAAATGTCCATTGGAAATTCACCATACAACGAACATTCTTCAAGATTAAGAGTTGTTAGAGAGGATATATTTGACAAAACACTTGGCACTGAAGAAGATATGTTCACCATAGAAAGGTTAAGTACTTTCAGGTTGGTTAGGTTTTGAACTAGGTCTCTTAGACTGGGTTTTTCAAGTTTCAAATGACTTTCAGAATAAAAATCAAATTCCGAACTTAGATCCACTACAAGAAATTTGAGATTTGCCAACGGCCAAAAGCATTGGCACAGGTGTCGCAAAGTGCTGCTACAGACCTACATGCCCTATACCAACGCTTGGATAAAGCGCTGGTGGTCGACCGTCGGTATAGCCCTGTACCAGCGCTTTTTGCAAGCGCTGGTATATCGAATCTTGTGCCAACGCTTGCGACAAGCGCTGGTATATCGAATCTTGTGCCAGTGCTTTGTTTCACAGCGCTTTTGGCCATTGGTATAAGCACACTTTTACCAACGCAAAAACATTGGTATAGGTCTAATTTATTTATTTATTTATAAACTTTTACCAGCGCTAAAAAACGCTGGAGTAGGTTCATATATATATTTTTTAAATATAATTACTACACATTCAAGTTGCCCTAATAGAATAGATATTAGCAACTTTCACCACATATATCACTAACTTTTCCTAAGAACTCAAAAATATCGAAAAGCAAAACAATTCATTCTTCATTGGAGAAACAATCCATAGGAAATACCACAGCTAGAAGGTATGTTCCATAACATGTCAACATTCAAAAGTAGATCAAATGTTCATAACCCTACCAAAATATCACAATCCAACAAGTACGCATATTGCCTAAACTACATGGAATAGAAAACTAATCAAAAGTCGACGATGGCATCCGTAACATCTTCTCGAAAGAGCTTTCAAAATGACGGGTTGAAATCACGCTTTGAGCTAGACCGTCCTATTACCTGCAATATAAATGACAGTAAGAACCAAGTTTATCTTTTAATTAACTCCCATGATATTAGATGTAGCAGTCACTGCCCATAACAGGCACCAATTCTGACAGAATAACAGCCATAACAGAACAACAAATAGACCAGTTCCATGACATAAGAACGAATCTGGACAGTAATGGCATTTGCAGCAGCAGAAACTGAACAAACACTAACAAGCAACAGCAGCAGAAACTGGACAGTAATGGCATCACTGCCCATAACATTTGCAGCAGCAGAAATTGGACAATAATGGCATACAAAGGTAGCAAATCCTACCTTTATCTCACTTTTTTCCCTATGTCAAGCACCACCTCCTGTGCTCATAATTCCTCTGCTCCTCTAACTGCCATTCATGTTTATCAAGCACACACCATCCCATCAATCCATTTCACCATTGACCTAAGTCATGTTAGTTAAATCCAATGAACGTGCACGATCTGCAGCTTCCGAAGGTAGAATATGGAGATATACAAAAGCAAAAGTGGGTCACTGTTTTCCATTTTGTTCTAAATGACGGAAATATGTTGTTGGTATCTTCCTACTGTCTAAATGCATGTACAGAGTGTGGGTTCGAAGAGTGATTTGTTGCTGTTTCTGCTTCTCAAAACGAAAAAGAGGGATTTTTGGTACTGATTTGGAATGAAGGGAATCGAAGGATAGATCAAAGGAGAGAAAACCAGTCAAGTCCTGTGGTGCGTGCTCGTGAGAGAGAGAAGGGAGACGAGGAGATAAATGAGGCTGCTGAGCTGTTTCAAGAAGCAAGGAGTATTTTTGATAGTGAATATGGACCATATCACCCAAACACATTGGGAGTTTATAGCAATCTTGCTGGAACTTATGATGGATCTCGAGGCCCCTCAAACTGCCACCTTATAAATGCTGCCTTAGGTCTATTGCTGCATTGATAGATGCGGCACAATTGTTTAGTGCCGCAATATGTAAATTGCCCCAATAGGTGTCTTTTAGAGGCAGTTTTAACTGCCCTAATAGGTCATGTTTATTGTAGTTATAGCCTACTATTTTGTGTAGTAGGGCACTTAGAAAGTGATGGCTGCTTTTATCTAATGATCAATGGCATACAATTAAACTAGCTAGAATAAAATTAATTTGTGAAAAGTACCTCTCTGTTCATTTGCCTGTACATCCAAGTCTCCCTCTACCTCATGAGGCTGCGAAGAGCAATGGGACTGGATGGGGCGTGAAGAGCTATGTGGGTTGGAAGGCCGTGAAGTTCCGGACAAATGGTGAGGCTGTGAAGCTCTGGGCAAATGGATAGTCTGAGAAGATCCATGTGGCTGGGTGGGTTGCAAAGCCCCACGTGATTCAGTACGCTGTGGAGATCCATGTGAGAGACTAGGCTGTGAATGTTGCTCTATTTCACAAATTCAAGTCGTCTTTTCTTTCCCATGCCTATTCAAACAAACAGTAGAAAATTAAACAATGATGGTCACTAATGCATAAGTGGGCATAAGCAAACTTCATTTAGTGTAACCTTACATAAAGAAAGAAGCAAGATGACAACATGAGAATATAAGAACTTCCAATGCCTAATAGGTTACTTGAACTTCAATTCCACACAAGAGAATTCAGCCCCAATCCAACTGAACCTCACGCAAAACAGCAGAACAGCAGCATAAGCCGTAGAGTACAACCAAACAGCTATAATGCACACAACAAAATAGAAGACAGTAGACAGGTTCGAGCAATAGCCATAACAACATGCTTCAAACTTAGCAGCAACATAACAGCAGCAGCAGCAAGAAAATTCAAAGGCATAACAAACAGCTGCAGCAGCAGCATGACAGCAACAACTTCAATAATAGACGGCCAAAAGACTGGGCAGCCGCAGCAGAAAAATGATGCAAAAGAAAACTAGGGACAGCCCCTAGAAAAGCCTAGACATTCCAAGGGACATCCCCCAAGGACAGGGCAATACAAATTCAAAGCGAATGGCAATTCACTGCCAAATTTTAAGCATTCAAACATCCAGAGTCTATATTCGCACCAAATTTTAAGCATTCAAATATCCATAGTCTATATTCACACCAAATGAGAACATCCCACAACTTTTAAGCATTCAAACATCCATAGTCTATATTCGCACCAGAGGAGAATATCCAAATATTACTAGTGAAGAGTTCAGTACAAGAAGTTCTACAAGCCAAGATACAAAAATTAAAGCTCTAATACAATACATGGCCAAAACACAATAAACCAGATTGCATGTAGAGGCGGATCAAAATAAAAAGATTGCATGTAGAGCAACATTGACAACAACAAACAGCTTCAGATTGCAAGTAGTTAATGCAGTATGTGCACTCATTCTTTCCTCGCAGAGTTCTTTTTCTATATAAAATACATCAAAACTATGTCTAACCAACAATGACTTCGACTAATAATTTTTTTTCGGATGAAAAATCATGCTTAACACAAACTTGCCATATTTCATGAAGGTCTTGAACTGATTAAACTTTTCAAACTTCAAAAGTGGGTACCTTGGGCAGGATATCCTGTAGAGAATGATGATCCTAATTAAGAAAGCCCAAATTTGACCTGCACATAGAGAAAATGTTGCCATTATTCTAAAAATTCCACACAGAATATTGATGAGAATGTTAGAATATGTGAACTGAAATAAGAAATACGAGAACAACATAAGGTAGCTGATCAAAAAATTAAAAAAACAACATAAGGTAATATTTGTCATCTACAACAAGTAAAGAACCAATTAACCAAATTAATAGAAGTCTAAAAATTGCTCACCTCACGAGCACGAGAAACAGGAAAATCAACCGAAGCAACCGTGACGAATCTTATTCTAATAAGGGTTGAAATATCTTGGGGAATGGTATCATTTTTGGCTGATTGATTGCTAAGCTTGAGATTTTTGGTTGAATGATAGATTATGGAGAGTTTGATGAAAAAGTGGCATAACGTTGTGTTGTTTCTTCATGGGTTTTTGTTTGCCGTTATTTCTTTCATCTAGCAGCCTCAAACCTTGACAGAACCATTTTTGTTTCCTAGTCCTAACACCTTTTTCCCCTCCATATGTGACAACTATCTTGTCCTAACGAACCAAACAACATATGAACTTGTAAGACGACAGTCACATCTAAGGTTAGTCTTTCATATGTTGTTTTGTTGTTTCTTGAAATTGGATGTTATGTGGTGAAAGGGCAAGGAGACGTAGACCATGAAAATAAAGCCACAATGTGTACAGATGGTTAACGAAATAAGCCAATTTGAAGTACTTTCAGTAAAAAAAAGGTTCATTGGCTGAAGAAACTATAGAAATTGTCCTATCTAATGAGTTATAAGCAAAAAAGAAAAGTTACTGGAATGCTTGTAGGGGTTTATACACCAGTTTGGCTATGATAGAAGTAGCAGCTTATTTGAACACTTTCATTGATCTGCAGGGGAATTCCTGAAAGAGTGTATCCATTCAGTAAAGGAACATGCAGAAATCTGTCCAACTTTTGCTGTGATTGGAGCGGCTTATACAAGCTAGAACCGCTTCCAACAGCACAAGAGCTTGAAGAAAAAGCAAAACCTTATACATGCATTCGAAACCTTCTCTATGAATCTACAAAGAAGCTCAAGGATAGATCATTAGAGAAACACAGAACGGAGAGAAGAGAAGGTGTGGAGGGGGGCATTTTTTGTGAAGTTTACTGATGTTTCGTGAAGTTTCTGTATGAGTTTTGATGTGAATTTTAGGGTTTTACTTCAGAAATTCGTCCAGGTTGTGGGTAGGCAATTTAGAGCTTCAGCAGAATCGAATCTGCCATGTTCTTGAGGGATTTTTCTCACTAACGTCCCGACCTTGATATTTTTTGATATTTTTACTGTAAATGCCTGTATGTGTCTTCTTTATTGTGTAAAATTTTCAGAACCTAACTCAAAATGTGGAAGGAGTTAAAAATCGTTAACCGACCTGCTGTTCTGGTATCTGCAGTGCTGACAGCATCGTCGCACTTTACGGAAACGGTCATATTTTTCAGCTCAGGCGATGAAATTGCGATCCGATTTCTGATTTTGAAACTAGACTCATAGACCTAAAAAAATGCATGAAGATTGTGTCTTAGTTATTCTTGTGCAAAAACAGATTTTAAGTTGAAGTTAGAACTGCAACTTTTTTCACTAGGCTAGGTATCTAACTTCTTCAATTGTTCTCAAATGTGTTTAGGACCTCATTTAAGTTATATTTATGCATGTTCAATAGTTTCTAATTGTGTTTCCATTGCCTAATTATTTTAGGAGGTTCGGGTGACACGTGTATACTAGGTGAGTGATTTAGTACCTAAACACATGGTTTTGAACTTGTTTCCCTTATTGAACTTATTTGAACATGAAACGCAAAAACTTTAAGAAACGGCACTGTATTGTTAAAGTAAAACAGGTCCATCTACTCAAATGCCCCTTCAGGTCAATTAAAACGCGGCACAATTTAGCAAGCACCTCATTACACGGCTTACAAGGCATTTCTTTGAAACTGCCACAAGATAAGTGCTGGGAAAGGTGTATTCTGGACAGGATTTCAACAGCAACTGAAATCTACAGCTCAACAGCAAGTGAACCAGACTATACTTCACAGAGAACAGCAAGACAATAGGAAAACAGAACTGTACAGAACAGAACTGGCAGCAGCAGAATAGTATGCATCCTCCCGGCATGGGAACTAACCTTGACCTACTTCTACTTGATTAAGTTATTTGGACATCTATTGCCGTCTATAGTCTATGTTTGAGTTGTTCTCTCTGTGTGGAAATGAGCTTACTTTCTAATTTCTATTTCCTCTGTAGCTACCAGACAATTACATGGAGGAACTCTATGCAAAAAACAAGGTTCGTTGAGCTTAATGGTTTGTTTGTAGCTACCAGACAATTACATGGAGGAACTCTATGCAAAAAACAAGGTTCGTTGAGCTTAATGGTTTGTTTCTTGGTCCTTGTCATTTCTGTTACATTTCTGCAGCAATTGAAATTACAACATGGCCCAAAATTGCGTGGATACCAAAACTGAAAGTGACCATACCTAAAGTGTTCATATGGAACCAAACAAATGAGTTTCTTTCATGCCCTTTACATGTCTAAAACTTTACTTTTCTCAAACCCTTCGAAAGTTCAGACTAACTATTTGGTCTGAAACTCAAAATTGAAGAGCAAAAGAGTTAAGCCAAAAAATTTAGACTTTACATGAATACTACTTCTAGCTAAGGTTTAAGCTGTCCGATTTGAAGCACAAGGAACACAAAAGGGGTTGCCGGTCACCTATATATACATACACACGCAGAGCTGAAATCGGTCACGGAGTCGAATATTGCAACCTAAACTGGTCGTTTGGAACAAAGATAAAACAAGGCATAAGAATATAATCTATAAAGGTAAAATGAACTCTTGCAACCAATAAATAGCTCCTGCAAGATTTATTACTGACTTGGTGATTTTTTTTTTACAGTTAAGTGTCACTTTTCAGAAACGTAGACATCTAACTCTGAAGCTACAATGTCAATATCCACGGATTATATTATGTTTAGTGGCATGCTCATAGTCAAATTATGAATTCAAACTTTACCTTCCTCTTTGTGAAGGTATGGGAAACCATAGATATGTCATAAGAACATAAAGACAGGGCATCGGCCGGCGTGTAAATATGAAGCACCACTAAACTATCAGGAACCTCTTCTTGAATGCTGCCTAACGAAAGGTCAGGGCCATATTTTCTGACTAAAAGCAAACAACCTATACCACTGACTGATCCACATTATAAATTTCAATCTACAGATTAACCTAAACATATGGTCGACATCCATCTAGAAGAATCCTAGTAAATTGGTTTTCTTTTTTTTTTTCCTTTTTCTTTTTTTTTTTTTTTTCATGTTTTCAGTTTTTATGTCATTGGGATAAAACAAGATTCGTACATGCAGAGCCGAAATCGGTCGCGGAGGTTTCAAAAAATGATCTGTAAGAGTGCATTCACTTCGTTTTGCATGCAATGGCCACTGTACTATGCTTTATATTGAACAAAACCACTGCTAAACCCTTCCCCAAATTTTCAAAGCCCTAATTTCTAAACAACCAAACAAAATCCCAAACCCTCGAACTGAGAATCTTAGTCCACCAATACATATGCAATGTTCAGAGAGAGAGGGAGAGAGAGTCGTACCTCAGCTATGGAGTATACACCCAGAGTATCTCCTGAGATGATCTAAATGTGGAAGAAATTGAGTATGGCTGTGATGGCACACGCAGGAGAGAGAGAGAGAGAGCGCAGGAGAGGGAACGAGAGAGAGGCATACGACAGGATTTACAGATTAATTTTCATTTGGAGGAATTTCGGTCCATCGCGCCATTAATTTGGCGGAATGGTTCAGCCCGCCATTAATTTGGCAGAATTGGTTTCCGTGGGAAATTTGGGGACCATAGTTCTGAATACCGTTTCGGACAGGGTACCGGTTTTTCTACTGGTACGGTACGTACCGGTACCGGTCAGGTACCGGGTACCGTTTCGGATTTACCGCAACTACAATATATATAATAATTATATATAATTATAATTCAAAAAAATTCCCCATATCATACAATTTATCATAAAATATCTCTAGTAGAGATTCTCTAGTCCCACATTGCTTAGTTACAAAACTCTTATCCACTTTAAATGACTTTGCACACTAGTGAACTTGTGAATGAGAACCCAATAAGAGGTCTCGCGCGCTCGGAAAAATGTGCCGTGGCCGAAGGCAATTTGGAAAAACTGATTCGGAAACCAATTAACCGGGTGCGCGTTACGGGTTATTCGTGCGCAGGGGGGGTGCAAATTCGGGATCTAAGCCTCGCGCACGTACTAAGGTTAAGCCTATGTTTTGCTTAAAATTTTTTTAGTTTTTTTGGGCCTGAAATGTTTTTTTTTTTGGGACAAGAAAAGGTTAAAAAAAAAAAAAAAGGGCCTGAAACGTTTTTTTTTTTTTTTGGTACCAGAAAAAGTAAAAATAAAAAATAAAAAATTTAGTTTTTTTGGGCCTGAAATGTTTTTTTTTTTGGGACAAGAAAAAGTAAAAAAAAAAAAGAAAGCCTGAAACGTTTTTTTTTTTTTTGGTACCAGAAAAAGTAAAAAAAAAAAAAAAAAACGCTGCAAAATCTCGGCCGGAATTTCCGGTATCCCGGTATCGGCCGGTATTGTCCGAAAAGTCCGGTACCGACCGGTATTGGGACCGGAACGAAATTGGGGGGTTAGGGTACCGGTTTTCCGTCAAAACGGTACGTACCGGCCGGTACCGGCCGGTACGGAACGGTATCGATAACTATGTTGGGGACTTCAATTATTTTGGAGAAGAACCTTGCTACTGGCACAGCCAATTTGTGATTGTGCACAAATTGCATTGTGAGGCTCATTAAGGGTCCCATACAAATAATTTAATTCGTTAATTATGTTTAAAACATTTTTTCAAGGGCTTCCGCAAAAAATTAGCTCAATTCGATACCTATAAGCGCTTGATCTAATCATCTAACTTTTCATTCGTGTTTTTAGAGAATGAAAAGTAAGACGATTAGATCAAGTACTTATAGGTGTCAGATTGAGCTGATTTTTAGTAAAACCCTTGAAAAAATGTTTTAAACATAATTAACGGCTCGAATCACTTGTATGGGACCCATAGTGAGCCCCACACAAAAATTTGTGCATGATCTGTGCACAAATTTGCTTTGTCCACAGACTTTATGTTTGGACGAACAAAATCTATTCTTATTCAATCAATTATACTTTAATAATAGTCGATCTGAATTATTAGGATTTGACGTCACACCGATTCCATCAGTATCACCTAAATTGAAGATCATCAGATATCAAAGATCTCCTGATCGGACAACATTTGATGCATCATGAGGCATTAAAGTGCTAGATTAATATTCGACTCCCCACTTGAGTCTTTTTCTTTTTAATCAAAACCGTCCATCTTTTACATATTATGGAGTACATTATTCATATCCAAAATGAAGTCAATCGGGTGTCGATACACACTTGATCTAACAAAAAACACATTTTTTTAATGAAATTATGTCTCAATGAAAAAGCCTTTGACACCCGATCAAGACAAATTTTTTTACAAGAATGCTATAACCAACAAGGAAAACAAAATCAATGGTCTGGATTGTTGTAATTGTGTCATGATCGAATGGCTACCATATGTTCAAATACATCACAAGACTTAGTTTATAAACAATTACATTGAACGTATATAATTTAAAGGTTGTTGCCAACTAAATTTGTATAGTGGTCAATCCGAACCGTTAGGATTTCACGTCTCACTTATTCCATCATTGTCACCAAAATCAGTGATCATTGGATATTGGCTACCATCAAATCGGGCAACATTTGATGCATCCTGAGTCATTAAAATATTAGATTGCAAGACCCGACCTCGAAAGATTCTTTATTTTTCAATCCGGATTGTCTATCTTTTACATAATATGCAGTTTATCAATCCTACCAAGAATGAAGTTGATCGAGTATCGCTACACATTTGATCGAACGATAACAATCATCCAAAATACAAATTGCGTCCTAATCAATGAGCTTTCCAAACCCATACGAGTCAAATTTTTACGATAATTAATGACTTAATCAATAAGCATAACGAAATCAATGGCTTCGACTGTTAAAATAGTTTTGTTATATTCTGATTCGCTAAATAATAGTATCAAAGAATATTAGAAAATGTATAACGTATAATATAATTACACATTGTTTGGTGATCTTCTTTATTTGAGCCTATTCCAATGCTTTTTCCTAGGTGATAGTAACTGTGAGGTCTATTCCAACGCTTTTCTTGGGTTGCTGGTAAATGTCCGGTCAATTCCAGCGCTTTTATTGGGCCGCTGGGAAATGGTCGGTCTATTCCAGCGTTTTTATTGGGCCGCTGGGAAATGGTCGGTCTATTCCAGCGCTTTTGGTTGGGCCGCTGGAAAAGCCTTATTTTAGCAGCGGCTAGAAAAAGCGCCGGTATAGAACTCCTATTGCAGCGTTTTTTCGGGCCGCTGGTAAAAAAAGCGTTGGGAGATCCCATATTTCTTGTAGTGATCGAGGATAACCAATTTGGAGAGAGATGAGATTTCTGAAGGAATCTGACCGAAAAATCCAGATTTGGATAGATTGAGACTTGTTAGCCTGAAAAGATGTCCAATTCTGGATGGTATTTCTGAGAAATTAAACTCATTATCGGCAAGGTTTAGGCTGTGAAGGTGGGCAAGGGTGAATAGACTGCTATTGGAGTTGATAGAACCATGGAGAAAGCTACTACTAAGGTCGAGGCCGATCACATGACCGGTGTCTTGGTCACACTTGACACCATCCCATGAGCAGCAACCGTTGCTCTTTCCATCAAGTAGCTTCCATGATTCAAGTTTTGGATAAGCAGAAGGGTCAACCGAAGCAAACTTGTCGATGACAAAATTATGCTTGAACTGCAGCAATGCTTTGCTCTCATTTTCATGGCATAAAGGTTGCGTAGAAGAGGAGTAAGTTAATATGATAAGATTAAAGCTACACAAGATTAGGTAAAAGCGAAGATGCAAACATGAATCCATGGTGCATGTATATAGCCAACGGTAGTTACCAGATCTTGGATGAGAGAAAGCTTGATGCCTTGATGTTCTTTTGTAGTTGGGCTTTCGATCGGGACTCCTCTATGTTGTGAATATAATCTTGATTATTAATTGTTGTTGTCCAATTGTGTGTGCTTGTGAGAGAGAAAGAGATAGATGGGGAATCGAGACTGGACCAATAAACCTAGAGGTGGCTGGTCCATGCAGTTTGACAATAGACAAAACACAATAATTTTGAACCAGTTAGGAAAAGTAGACTTAACAACTCAACAAATGTTCTTGTCTCTCAAACTTCTTAACTAACAAGCAAAAGACCTGCCTCCCAAGTTAGAAGGTACGAAACAGAATTTTGGGCTCGATGTAGGGACGGAGTCGAGATCTTTTGGGTTAGAAGTAGTGTTGAAACGAAACTTGAGAGAA
Organism: Rhododendron vialii; assembly: GCF_030253575.1. Classification (NCBI taxonomy): domain Eukaryota; kingdom Viridiplantae; phylum Streptophyta; class Magnoliopsida; order Ericales; family Ericaceae; genus Rhododendron; species Rhododendron vialii. The sequence goes on along the minus strand of NC_080558.1, from coordinate 6,168,796 downwards.
GTAAAATATCAGGTATCGACATGACTGACTATGCTTTTTAAATAACGAGAGCAGTTGGCATCGTGGTTGTATAACACCACTTCAAATCCAATAGGGAGGAGTTTGATATCCATACATTGTAATCGGTTGGATAGGGAATAGGTTCTTTTATCGTATGACAAAAAAAATTAAAACTCTCCTTCTAAATGCGTATTTTTATGCCATACAGCCGTGAGGTTTCTAGCCCGTCCATGTGAAAACTCCAACATATATAGTATCGCTATTGATTAAATTGTGGCATGTAATTTTCATTTTTGAGACAATAAATAGAACTTAAAAGTAAGATGATATCCAACCCATTAGATTAATATAAGAACCGGGCAAAAAAAAAAGACCAGAAAAAAAAAAAAAAAAAAACCTCAATGCAAATCTAGCTAAATGAAAATAATCAGTTACATTATTTACATCACCAATAACAAGATTCACTAATTTACACCTTGATTTTTCTTCTGCTACGTAATGTGAGGATTGAGTCCCATTTGGTTACAAGTTACTGGAGAATACATATCGTTTTGTTTTTTTTTTCAATCGATAGAATAGATCACATTTACATCACATATATATATATGAAGTACAAAGTACGAATCCGGAACACTACGTCAATTGTGAGAATCCACAAGATAATGAAGCCTGACAACTGAATCAATACAAGAAATAAACCCATCATAGGAAATAAACAACGAACTCCCGACCTCCTAGTGAGATGCAAGAGTGCTGACCAACTGAATCCTACGCACAAACAAAATGTCTGTGGTGTCCGATGGAAAATTGTGTTGCCGGTCTTATCCAGAATTCAATCTCTTTCTTCCCACGCCAAACACTCCATTTACTCCATGGCTGCTGAAGTCTTCTTTGTTGTGCTTGGCAATAGTGAGGATGGAGCCAAAAAAAGCCCCTCAAGTCAACATATTATGGTCGACGGGCTGGTAGGACCATTACTAGTCCATTTCTACGCAAGACTAGCTAGCTTCTCATTTCTGTCCAATTTGGCGTGGGAAAATTGTGTTGGCTCCAAATCCTTTTTTGACTTTTGGTTTTCTTTTAGTCAAGCATGAATCATTCATTGAGCTAACGCATCACACAAAAATCAACCAAATTAACCTTTCCCAGGAACGGGGAAAGACCGGAAAAATGAAAAAGACAAACGGGAATACACGGAAAGACTCTTGCAAATGATCGAAAGAGACAAGGAGGAATTCATTTTTTGATGATTGACTAGCGATCGAAAGCAAGGATGTGGTAATCTCCTCTTGTTCTTTTTTTGAAAAAACAAATATTCCATATCCAAGTTAAATATAAGAAGTATTATTATTATTATTATTATTACCATATATAACACAAAATTTCTCCTCCTATTTTGTTTCGGAAATCTGATTTTACGTAGAGGGCCCCTCTTAGAAGAACCATTCAATCCAAGTGTTAGTCCTTTTAGGCATTAAAAAAATGTTTCAACGTTTAACTTGATCGAGCAGAAAAATGCTCAACCTAACAGAAAAAAGATCCAAGACTTTTGCTCAATGGATTAGTATATTTGGGTTCAAGTCTCTCTTGATGCTTTGTCAGACTACGCATAAAAGTTTGTAACACACGGCAAGATCTTCATTTTTGTCCCAACATGGGTGCGGTGAATCCTCTACTAATTGTTATATATATGGTGCTAAGAGTAACATCCCTAAACATATATGGATACGGATAGTAGTAGCCTATCTGCATATCAAGTACTCAAGTCCAAGGGCAACTAGAGAAAATTTCTCGAGGTTTTGGGAGCACACAAGTTCAACATTCCATACCAATCATCTAAGACCAGAAACCACATATACAATCAGACATAAGTGATAAGCGTCAAGACCACAAGTAATAGAAAGACGAAACTGCAATATGAAGAAATACATGTTAACACTGCTTGTAGCAACAGAACGAGCAAGAACAAAAGCTCCAGAAAGAACTCTCTTGTCCACTTTAGAAACATGACAACACCGCTAGTATTCCACCGCTAAAACCAGCATATCCTTAACACCTGACCCTTTTATTTAACATAACCTCTAGCCAAGATGGGAGCACAAGCACAAAAGTAGCACTGAAGAAAGAAACCACAATTTCATTGCCAACAACTGCCAAACAATTTTCCAAACCGAAGTGAAGTTAGAAAGTTTGCAAATGATGGAATATATAATAATCACTTCACGAAAGCTAATAGCACGAAAAAAATGAGTAAAACAAAGTGAGAGAATGGATGTCGCTTGCTTGCTTAGGTTCTTCGGCCCTTGCTTTTCTTCTTCTTCTGAAATTTCTTCACCCTCCCGAAGGTGTCGACAAACCCTTCGTGATACCTCCTCATCAGAGTTGTCCCAATAACCAACCCGACTACCAGCCCACTTCCATATCCCAAGGCTATGACCATCCAATAAATACCTCTCGAAAACTCAAGATCGCGACGTCGAAATATAGGCTGAGGTGGTGGTGAGGTCATTGAATTTCCGCATGACTTCGACAACGGGAAACCACACAATCCCAAATTCCCATCATACGAACTATTTTCGAATGTATCAAACTGTCTCCCTTGAGGTATAGAGCCAGTAAGTCAATTATGAGAAACATTTAAGATTGAAAGGAAAGTGAGTTGGGTTAGTTGCCAAGGGATCTGTCCTGAGAGCAAGTTTTTGGATAGGTCCAACGACTCCAATGCTGTCAATTTTTCCAACAATGTGGGGATAGCGCTAGTAAGTTTGTTGTTGGAAATGTTTAGCAATTGAAGCTCACTAAGACTTCCAAAGGATTTTGGGATATCCCCAATGAATGTGTTGTTTGAGAGATCAACAACCACCAAGGCACTTTGAATCCTCTAGTATAACCTGTCTGTCCCTTTGCTGACCACTCTTATTGAGTAATAGTAGTTCCACACATTGGAATAGGATATTGCCATATGAGTTGTTGGACCGGCACGTACCTTGAATTGAATTACAGGATTTGAACGCATATATGTCAAAATCTCTTTGTTGATCATTTTCATTCCATTCCAGTTACGAATGTATTCTGTTGGCAAACTGCCTGAAAAGCCATTGTAAGAGAGGTCAATTATCTGCAACTTTGGAAACATTGAATTGTTTCTGGGATCCCCAATGTTGCCATGGAATTTGTTTGATCCCCAAAAAAGAAGCTCTATGTCACACCCCAAAATGAGAAGTGACCGACCATGAACCACAAGACCAAAGCTCGTAGAACATGTAGCCTAAAAAAAAATTTTATAAAAACTCCCAAGCAAAGATCCACCAAACAGTCAACCATTTTTTTTATTCAGAACATCTCCAACCAATAAATTCCACAAAAGAATGGGGTACAAACATCCCATGAACCAAATAAAATCCAGTGATCCAACAGTAATAAAAGAATCCAAATGTTTGACAAAATATTTCAAATGCGGAAGCGATTAATAAAATAAAAATATGGTGAGACACCCTAAGGAGGTCAATACAAGAAATCCCCGAGATGCCACCAGAGTCCTTGCCTAATTCCCCAACTTGCCTGAAAAGAAGTTGGAATAAATCCGTCAGCTGACGAGCTCAATGAGTAGTAAAGCATGTATATTAGAATAAAGTTCTGAAATAGGGATCAAAATAATTTTACCATGTCAATATAAATTTGGCATAGAAGTGAACAATAAAAAAATCAATTAATCCAATAAACGATTCATTCGATAAATCTTAATGGTGTTCTCAATCCAATCTCCAACAACAATGGGAAACCACAACCAAAATCAATAGTACCAAATGCCAGTGAATAAATGTCTCATAATTGGATCCAATATCGAAACTTAGAGTCACCACGAGTAGGTAGCCCGTGGAACTTTTCCCTAAGAATGATCCGGTCAATAACAACTGTTGAGCATTAGGGTCACCGGCCTAATCCGGTTTCTTCCCTAATGGCCAGAGTCACCTACACACAGAGGATTAATTTCCCTGGACTTCAAAAATATGTTCCCATCAATATCCACAAAGCTCTCACCAAAAGATTTCTCGAATAACAAATGGTTTCACCAATACCGCATGCCAATTTAATGTAATCCAATATATCAATATGTGTTTCCAATTTCCATCATAAATTTTTCAAAACAAGAATTTAAGGGACACGGGGAAGTTCGAAAGTACGTAACATGTTTAACCACTCACCTGAGCCAAAAAATAATACGACTCGAACCACGCAAAACGAGCCTAACCTGAACAAGGCATCATATAGTAATATTATCACCAATTGTGTGAAGTATAATATTATCTACGGTAGTTTAAAGCTACCTGAAACTATACTAATCTGAGCCTAAAAAATGATTTAAGACTAATCCTTCCAAAACCATTATCCAATTTCTATTCCCATCGCTATAACCTTCTGTTCAACCACATACACCCAGACCAAGTGATTTGTTCTCTAACCATTCCACCTGTCCTCTCCTAACCCATTCAAAACCATAAACACATACCATTCACCACTAGCGCGCGCACACACACACACCACGTGCACCCACAAAACACCACAGCACACTGGTCTCCACAGCCAATATTTTCAGTGGAACTTGAGCAAAACTAAAAACAAAATCCGCATTTGTCCCGCATCGACCCCATTGATACGCCACCAAAAACCCAAGTTTTGTTCTCCAAGTTTAACTCAACTATTGTAACGAGGAAAAAGGAAACGAAGGAAAACATGAACAAAGAATGAATAGGACAAACCACTTACTCGATTGATCAATAATCCGTCAAACCAGTTGATTGTGGTTTCTCTCTTCTCACAACAGTTCTATCAAACTTCTTCTCCCAAAGTTCTCTCCAACTACAACCCTATTCGGTGTATGTATCTCCTATCTCCTAAAAGTACGTTTATAAAACTACCCACTACTATCAAACACCCACAATTATAGCCATCTAGTTAAACAAAATATCTAAAATTCTATCTGAGGTAAAAATTAAATTACTATGGTTAATTAAGCTCATACCCTTGTAGTTATAATAACGACAATTGTATCTATTGTGTACGCAAAAATAATTAACCAGGACCCAACCATAACACCCAATTAAATAATGGCCAGAATAATTAATAAAATAAATTAAAATTCTAGGCAGTAACACTCTAACTTAGGAAGAGCTCCCAACCAAGAGGGGAAAGTATCCTCAATTTGGTTATTTTGGAGAACAAGACACTCGAGCATTGCACAATTTGCCAATGATCTTGGCACCAGCCCCTGTAGTTGATTTTGCCCTAAATCAATCATCACCAATTGGCTATCATTGTGAATGTTGAAGGATTACTTCCGTGGAAACTATTGCAACTTAGATTCAAAATGAGAAGATCCTCGCTAGAACTGGCCAAACATGGAGGTATGCTGCCATTTAAATTGTTATTGGACAAATCAAGGATTATAAGAGAATTCTTGTGGCATATTGACGGTGGAATTGCTCCCGTCAATGCGTTATTGCTGGATTCATAAATCACAGTGCTTGGTGGTGGAACAGGAAGCGATCCTTGAAGCTTGTTAGAGCCGAGGTTGAAAACTATGAGAAAACGCCATGGGATGACAATTCGCTGCTGCTCGAAACCTGTCAGAAAGTTCTGGCCAAAGTCGACATATTCCATTGTTTCTTTACTTGAGTTCCACATCCGAGTTGGTATTTTGCCTCGAATTTTGTTTTTGTCAATAATTAACACCTGCAATTCATCTTGAAATCTTGGAATGCTAAGGAACTCGACTAAGTTGCATGACCGCAATCCTAGAGTATTGAGCGTTGGAATAGTACCATTGGTACTATTTTTGTCGAGCACTGTTAGTTTGTTTCCCCCTAATCGCAATGAGACCAAGTTATTGGTACTATTTTTGTCGAGCACTGTTAGTTTGTTTCCCCCTAATCGCAATGAGACCAAGTTTGGGAGTTTAATAAACATGTCTAGCTCGACAATACCAGTGAACCTATTAGAATGAAGAATCAAAACGTCAAGACGCTTGAGTTGAGTGATTGAGCTAGGAATCTGGCCACTAAACTTGCAATCACTAAGGTACAGGAAAGTGAGCCGGGTTAGATTGCCAAGTGGAGATGGAAGTGTCCCAGATAAATTAGTTTGACTCAAATCCAAATAAAGTAAGGATTCAAGTCTACCAATTGAATCTGGGAGCTTACCGTACAGGCCCGTGCTGAAGAATATCAATGCCTTAAGGCGACTATTGCTTTGAAATTCAGGTAGAGAACCGGTGAGATTTTCGTTCCAAGCTGCATTAAGAATCTATAGTTGTGGTAGACGAAAAATGTCCATTGGAAATTCACCATACAACGAACATCCTTCAAGATTAAGAGTTGTTAGAGAGGATATATTAGACAAAACACTTGGCACCGAAGAAGATATGTTCTCCATAGAAAGGTTAAGTACTTTGAGGTTGGTAAGGTTTTGAATTAGGTCTCTTAGGCTGGGTTTTTCAAGTTTCAAAAGACTTTCAGAATACAAATCACTTTCCGTAGACAGATCAAGGACAACCAATTTGGAAAAAGAGGAGATTTCTAAAGGAATCTGACCAACAAATCCAGAGTTAGATTGAGACTTGTTAGTCCCGAAAGATTTCCGATTCTGGACGGTATTTCAGAGAAATTAAATCTATTATCGGCAAGGTTCAGGCTATGAAGGTGGTCAAGGGTGAACAGGCTACTGTTGGAGTTGATAGAACCATGGAGAAAGCTACTACTGAGATCGAAGCCGATCACATGACCAGTGTCGTGGTCACACTCGACGCCGTCCCATGAGCAGCAACCGTTGCTCTTTCCGTCAAGTAGCTTCCATGATTCAAGCTTTGGATAAGCAGAAGGGTCAACAGACGCATTCTTGTCAATGATAAAATTATGCTTGAACTGCAGCAAGGCTCTGATCTTGTTTTCATGGCATAATCAGGGCCGGCCCCGGGGTAAGCTCCGCAAGCCCTTGGTCTTGGGTAATCCCCGGCTGGGGCAACCCCCAAAAAAAATAAAAATTTAAGTTATATTATAAATCTTAAAAAGTTACATACAATTGTTCAACTTTTAAGTTGGTGTAGTAGGCGCTGGCGTAAAGCCAGGGCACCAGAGGTGCTCTGTTCGATTCCTGGGCGCGCCGTCCTCTGTCTCTGTTTTTTTTCCTCCATTTTTTTTGTTCATCTTCTTCGTCTTTTGCTTTGCCTCCAAACCACAATTTTATTCTACCTCTTTTTGTTTTTCTGCCAACAATAATAATCTATACGTGATATGTTCTTACATTTGATGAAAAAAAGTCAGTTAAGATAAATCGAGCAAGCTAACACAGTTTTTATTTTTATCTTCGAACTACTATTTTGCAATTTAGCAAGAGAGATTAAAGAGATTGTCTATGATTTCAATTGAAAATGAGGCGCAATTAAAGAGATTGAGTACGATGACTCAATTGAGAAATTTGCTTTGAAAAATGCTAGGAGAAAATGTTTTCTTTAATTTGAATCGTGCTAATCATAAAGCACTATAAACGGGATTACATTTTGATGTTGGTTTATTTTTTATGTTATATATTATATTAAAGCTAAAAAAAAATGTAATTTTGAATTTTTTTTTTACTTGTATATTTATTTTTTTAATTTTGTATGATTTAATAGTAAGTGGAAAGCATAAGGTTGGGCTAGGGCAACCCAAATGTCGGGGCCGGCACTGGGCATAATGGCTACGTAGAGGAGGAGGAGGGAGTTAATATTATAAGATTAAAGCAACACAAGATCAGGTAATTGCGAAGATACAAGCATGAGTACTCTATGATTTATGGATATAGCCAACGCCAGTTACAAAAAATCTTGGATGAGAAAGCTTGATGCCTTTGATGTTCTTTTATAGTTGGGTTTTAGGACTCATCTACTTTGATAGTTCACACAATGGAAAGGTCCAGAGATGAGTGGACCCCTTCTATTGGAATCCTTGGGGTAAGTCCAAATCCCTTTGTAAGTAAAGTCCCGTCCATGTTCCCATACCATACTCCAGTTCAAGACACAAAATCTTCTGGTACGACTGTTTCACGTTCTTGCTTGCATATATATGCCCATTGTGACTTAGCTCCGGTTTGCTCTCTTTGGTTGAGGTTTGATTCTTTCCTGTTAAGCCAAATGTGAATGTCACTTCTAGTCTGTTTTGTTTGAATTTGGCTTCAAAGGTTGAGTTTCAGTTTTTTTCCGGCGTCGTTGGGTTACAATTAGATGCCTAAAATTTCTGTACGTTACACATTCACAAGACCTCTGGAATTTCATTGATTATATTTATGCATTGTTATTTCAAAGAGTCTTGGAGCAATGTTCCAAATCAGAGGCATTGTCTGTTAAATATACTAGGTGTTGGCCGTCGTGCTCGCACGAAGATTTCGTGCCCGTGAAATATGTAAAATAAGAGAATTGGTGAGTAAAACTCTGGTCCAAAGTGATTTATATACAGACTTAGAAGCACTGAATATACCTAAAGTTAAGTAGCAATTTGCCTGGATAAAAAGAGTTGTGTACTAAACAGAAAATACTGCAAATCACTATTCTTTCTTCTGTTTGTGTTTCAGAGGCTGTGCAGATTCGTCTTCTTCCATGTCGCTGTAGCATGTTGGTGAGCTAACTCTGGAGCTGTTTGGTGTTTTTGGAGGTTGGGGTTGAGCCGGTTGTGGTTGGGGTGCTTCTAGCTGCAGTGGTTCTTCGATGTTGATTGGGTCAGAGATTGAGTTGACAGTGAAAACACAACGTTCGATCCCTCCGTAATCATCCATGCAAGCCTTCAAGTTAAAAGGGTGGTTGTGCCAGGGAAGAAGAAGAAACGTGGGCTGGTGGGTTCAGAAACAATAAGCTAGAATACAACAGTAAGCTATGGCAAAAGAAAGAAGAAAAGTGGGCTAAATGGTGGGTTCAAAAACTTCAAAAACTGCTGGTAGATGAACGCCTTTTAAGTTAGACTGCCACAAACTCACCACGCCATCACCTCCAGTGGTTGCTAGTGTCATTCCACTGATGTTCCACTCCATCTCCCAAACCTGATCACGGAAATATAATATTTGTAAGGGAAGATTCAAGAAGCACATCCTCCCCTATATTATAGGGGACCCTTTTTTAAACAAGTAAATAAATAAAAAAGAAATTAAGAAAAGAGGGCTCTTCAAGACCAGAGAGCAATGTAACCTTTTCCGTTGAGAGCTTTCCATCAATATTGGGGTTCAATCCAAGGTGCCATAATGCAATTTGCTTGTGAGTCCCAGTTGTTATTAACGTCATGGCCTAAAAAAGAAATATCTACCCAAGATAAGAGTCATCTCAAATAATGATGCTCCTAGCAGTAACCTCAGAATCATGGTATGCTGAAGCAAAACATTGCCCCTGAAAATATTTAGCATTTCAAAATGCCGGAATCGTGGGCTTAAGGTTATATTTACATGTGCCGCGCACGAAATAAACTTGTATCAGAAGATGGACACAATGTTACCTGCCAATATTTGCTGCCCAAGCAACCACATAAATTGGATCGCCCTTTTCCTCAGGTAAAGCCAACTCAGCAACCGGAAGCCATCTTTGGTGATCCTGATCAAATTCCCAAACCTGCAGACATCTATCAGTCATTAATATTTTTCTGTATCAGTCTGAAGATGATTTTCACCAATATATCCTATATGTCTATTTGATCATGAGCCCAATAAGGAAGTTTAATATTTGCATTCAAAATATAACAATGCCCAAGCATCTGATGCGCGATACTTAACAAACATTTGTATTAAAGACTAAGAATATCTACCCTGTTGTGTTGTTTGACAAGGAATTAGAAAAATAAGACACTTAGAAATAGATACGGTGACGACACTCAATACCAATACATGTGTCAGGCAAGCCGGCCCGAATACTTGAGTTATCAAAAAAAAAGAAGAAGAGCCAATACATGCGTCCATGTGACATGATACGCAAGTGACGTCAATACATCACGTGCACTTCAATACTATGATACTTCATATGTTGTAACCAATTGGGGCTAACCAACAACAAATACTTACCAAAATTGCTTTTTAGAAAACCAATCAATGAATCCACATGTTTTCCCATTTTACAATTTTATCGGAAAAAGATATCGAGAATATGTCAAACAAGTTTAGGGGTAAATGTTCTGCTATACTGACGCTGAAAACAGCAACCAAACGGGGACTATTCAGCTTAGGACGAAGAGGATTGAAGATTTGACTTTCTTTTCCTTGTATAGGTTTCTCCCAATGAATGCATAGGACTGTTGCAGTGAATAGCCAAAGGAAACTTAGTAGAACTAACAATTAAGAATATCTCTAATGGTAAGCCATCTCTGAAGCCAAAGGCATTATTTGATGTGAGATCCCCAAAATGAGCTAGGTCATGGCGTGTGATAAGCGATTTCTCAAGCCAAAGGCATTATTTGACGTGAGATCCCCAAAATGAGCTAGGCCATTTCTCACGCCAGGATTGGCACCAAAAAAAATGGCAAAGCCACTTATAGAAAGTACACCCTTGTGCCAAATCCCATGCCAGAGCAAAAATTTGGCATCAAGAATGGCAGCAAAATCATCTCCACCCTCGTGCCAAACCTGCACACTATCTAAGCCATTCGATTTGCATCGGAAAATGGAATGAATTTAAATCAACTGTGTGCATTTGACAGTGTCAAAATGGCGCCGTACCAGTGAAACCACATCGCTAATTTTTGGGTATTTGACAATATAGGAAGCCAAAAAAATGACACCGTCAATATCAATTTAGCATCAACCACTGACTTGTTTGTACCGTTGCTTCAGCATTGTCAGACGCAAGCTTTTTGCATCAAACCCCTATTCAAGTGATCCAACCGGCAACCGCTGTCATGGATTAATGCACAAAATAAATTTGAGACCACTGCATGACCCGCATCAACTTTGCCAAATTTCGACCAAAAACTACCATAGCAAGTCAAAAAATAGCTTTGGCTCGGAAAAAAACAGCTCAAATCATTAGAGATGATGTAAGATGGGATTAAGAAGTTACCAACCATAATCTCTGACTTCCCGACCTTCGCCGTCGTGACGTTCAACGCTGGCGTGCAAAGCATTGCTGTTTATATCTACCAAATTTCCGATAGATTTTTTTTGATAAGTAAATAATTATATTAGAAAGAAGGCATAAAGGGCATGCCACCCGTATACAATTCCCGATGAATTAGATACAATTATTAATAAAATCTCTCTCTCTCTCTCTCTCTCTCTCTCTCTCTCTCTCTCTCTCTCTCTCTCTCTCTCTCTCTCTCTCTCTCTCTCATCAAATAATTTAAACCCACGATTTAAACAACCTAGAAACACTTTTGAGTTTATAAATCTAACGAACACAACCAAATCAGCAAATTTCATCACCTCGCATTTGATTTCTATTTCATTCATGCAATTTGGAATTAACTATGGCGGTATGATGTCTCTTCCCCTTACTTTAATCTTGAATCAAATTCAGAATTCAGCTAAAAAAACTCATCAAATCCCTTTCCACACTTATAGTCAAACTCCAACCACAATTTTTAAGGCATAAATAGTTATGAATCAAGTCTATGATCTTATGGCTGTAATGTTGAATTGAGTAGATGAATGCATTAACCAAGGAGGAATTCTCCCGCGGTACATGGTTGCCAATGCATACAAGCAGAGAGAACTCATCAAATTCTACCTCTTGCTTCTTAGCTTCTAGTTTCCAATTTGACCTTCTAGCTTGTTGGAGTAACTCTATAGTTTTCATTATCTACTTCCTGTTTATATTTAACATGGCAGCTGGATTTTAGGTTTTCCCCTGATCCATTTTTCTTTATTTACCATATATGATGGTGGAAAAAAATGCAGAATGGAAGATATTGTAGGCAGAATTTGGGAGGTAGATAATTTCTTTGTTAAACTAACAAAAACCTCTCCCTAAGCCAATGGTTTTAAGTGCACATGGCCAGACACGTGTTCAAAACTTTTCGATGTGCTTGACGCGTGTGAGTTTCATGTGTTTCGTGTGATTGCTCAAGTGAGTCTAACAATTCCAGAATCCAAACACATTTATTTTTTAATCTGCATCCAACCGGATATCTGTGGCCATATCAATGCAATTGTTTAAAAAACACACATAAGCATACAGAATCACCCGTCTTAGAATCCAAACACATTTATTTTTTAATCTGTATCCATCCAGATATCTTTAGCCATAGCAATGCAATTGTTAAAATAACACACATAAGCATACAGAATCATCTGTCTTAGCAGTTTTCTGCGCTGAATTAAACCGTCTATAACTCCCATCTACTTCTCTCCGTCTGCAAAATAGTCAATAATACTATTATATTATATACTGGATATTGCATGTACGTATACATATATCCTTCATGTCTGAGTATATAAGGGACAGATGACTGAAAAAAAGACGACCCCTCGAATACTCCAAATAAGGGATAGGAGCTGTAACTTAAATTATACAACCGAAATAAATAAAGAAAACTCACCCGAAATCATAGACCAAAAGGCGCAGATCTCAAACGACATCAATTCTATGCTCCATATCTGCCAAAAAATTGCCAAACAAAGACAGAGAGGGGGACAATGCTGATGAGAGAGAAAACGGCAGGAGGAAGACGACGAGAAAGAGTGAGAGAACCTGTGGAACAGAGAGTACGAGTTACATACAGGCATGATGATGGCTGTGATTGTGGCCGGAGATTTGGACTGCGCTGAAACGGGCTCGCCGTGCACCGATCGATCTGGCGATTGTTAGAGAGAGGTTTGCGTTGGTTGAGACCCAGATGAATAGAGACGAAAACGGTAGAAGAAATATGGCAAGACCTAGATCCTTCCGATCTTAAAGATGCAAGGCACGTGGCCCCATCTGGCCTAGAGGAAAAAATATACGGCTCAGATCCAAACAGCCTTCATCCGTGCCATTTGACATAAACACCCCTGAACACAAAACTGCAGCCCCTCCAATCCAGGGACTTAATTGGAAAAATCGGACCAAATTTCCCAACCCTTTTAACGTTCTTTTATTAACAGGTTAGATATAATCATCTAATACTTCGGGTGGATTTGGATTGAAAAGTGGAATAGTAACTTATTTTTCTTCTTTATTTGAAAAAAAAATCGCATTTTTTAGGTTTGCGCTAAATTTTTGTGACTTATTGATTCGTCTTGATGAGAGGAATTGGAAAAGTATAAAATTTTGATTGAAACTCATACTTTTTTTAAAAAAAAGACACAAATAAGTATAAAAAAAAAATTTGTCTTTTTGACTTATTTTCGTCTTTATTCAAAAAATTGTGAGTTTCAATCAAAAAATTTTACTTTTCCGATTCATCTCATCAAGAGATAAATCAATAAGTCACAAAAGTTTGACGCAAAACAAACAAATGCAAAAAAAAAATTCAAATAAAGACAAAAAAATAAGATGAATAACTTTTCAATCCAAACTAGGCCACAGTACTCCTTTGGTTGGTTGATCATCTCCACAATCCTAATTCTATTTCCCATTGCTCAAGATTATTTTGTGCTACCTCTTTTAATCAGATCTGAAACTTTAAAATACCAGTATTTGCGCACAAACTTAAACCTTTTACTTTTGCATTGATTTTCCGTTGGTAGTATGTCAAAGTAGTTACCGTCTACAACGAAAATTTCCCAAGCTGTAAAAGACTTCGTTCCGCTAAAATTCTACATATTATGATCAGATTAAATAAATTGTACATACTTGAAAAGGGCGAGAGTTGTTCATGTTGGAGAGCTGTTGCTCCAATTAAGCTCATGCGCTCGGATCCAGTACTAGCCCATCCCCAGCTCTCCTTACCCCTTAGAAATAGAATATTGTAAGTTTGCCATGTCCAAAAGAACACAAAATGCGGTGAACAAAAGTGTCTACTGTGTCTTCGTGGAAAATTGTGTTGGGTTGTCATCGAGAGGTCAATCTCTTGCTTGACTAGTTTGAGTGGCTCCAAATCATTTTTTTGTTTTTAGTTTTTCAGGTCAATTGTGTAACAGAAAAAATCAACAAAACTTTTCCCAAGAGACGTGGAAGACGGGGAAAAAGGAAGAAAAGGCAAACGGGAAGACTTGAAAATGAAACGTGGAGGACAAGAGAAAGGAAAAGACTAATGGGAAGACCTAAAAAGACTAACGGGAAGACTTGAAAAGGAAACATTGACATGAACAGCCAGGGGTGTAAACAAGCCGAGCCGAGCTTCATAGTGTTCAAGTTCGGCTTGCTTACTAATCGAGCCTAAAACTCAAGCTCGAGTTTGATTGCAAACTTGCCGAGCCCTTAACAAGCCGAACTTAGTTAATTTACTTAACGAGCCTCTTTAAACGAACCAAGCCTATACAAACGAGCCGAGCTTTTGAGAGAAATAGGTAGTGAGATGAAAGTAATAAGTGGATAGAAAACTTATTATAAATCATGCGCTGAGAGAGAGGCGTGGTTATGAAAACCTCATGTGAACAAAGTCATGTCCTTGAGGAAAATTATGTTGCGTTGTTATCCAGAGGTCAATCTCATGCTTGACTATAGTTTAGTGTGGCTCCAAATCGTTTTTTTGTTTTTGGTTCTTTTAGCCAAGTAAGTAACATTCATTGAGTTGGCACATTTTCGACAATTGACCAATGATTGAAAGGAAAGATGTCTTAGGCTAGATTTTTCTTTATTGTCTAAACGTATTAAACGGGCTAAAATCCAAAAAATACGGATTTCGAAATTGGTATAATTCTCCTCATATATATCTAACTAAAGGTGTATTTGGCAAAAATAACCTGGCCGGAGCCCTTGAGATATACACAACATTTTTGGGCAAAGCCACCCTTAACCCCATCCTAGATACACAAGAAGATTGCGTTCACAGAAAGAATCACATTTAAGAGTTCAATACTGCTGGGAAACCAGCCCAGGCTCTCTGTTCAGGTCGAGGTCGGGAGTATAGACTAGAGCACCCAATTATTACCGGGTCGGAATTTGGATCGGGGTATGGCAAAGCCTGCCCCACCCTACCCCATTGCCATGCCAAACCAGGAGTCATATGCGTAGAAGTTGAAGAAAGGATTATGTGAACGTTATTACAATGACACATCTAAATCACAGTACATTTTGTTAGCAAGGCAGAAACATAAACAGTAAATATTTTCTCACCCCTCCAATTTTCTCATTCAATGACCGGAAATAGGTTCCACAATCAAAAAATATTCGAACCTGGTCAGCCAAATAAGCCCAAGCACATCATTTGCTTTGTCCGAAGTTTTTACGACATATATTGGTTATGGGTGCAAGTCCAGAAAAACCAGCCTATTTTGCTCTGACTAAGATTAGCAACCATGTCATGTTCAGGTTAACATACCCGCGAGTCAATCTTTCTTTCCATCAAGCTACTGGCAATTATGAAGGACCAGGAAGCAATCATCCAAAAAGACAATACGACTTATCCTTCCTCGAAAATTCTATCTTCCTTGTGTCCAAAATTATCGCTACACTCAACAGAATGATCTCTCACCATGATTGTATTTACACTTGGCTCCAGAAACGATCAACTATAAAGGGCCAAAACCAAAACGTTGATTTTCATTTGCGGGGTCAGGTCAGACAAGAGAACAATCGGCCAGGGACCTCAATAATCCATGCCACCCATTCCACCCATGCCCCCCATTCCACCCACTGCTCCGATATCCTTCTCATCCTTGGGAAGTTCAACTACAACTGCTTCTGTGGTTGTCATCAGTGAAGAGACACTACAAGCAACGTAAAGAGAATCATAAGACATCAGGTGTACAGCGAGACAATAGATAATCAAAACCCAAATACGAGTCTGTTCAGTTTACCTCGCCGCATCGACCAACGCAGTTCTTATTACTTTCAATGGGTCGATAATTCCGGCCTTCACCATATCTACATATTCACCTGGTTGTGCCAAAAAAGAAAATAAAAGAAGGATCTTATAGTTTAAGTATAAACTGATGATTAACACTCTGTCAAGTTGAAACAAAGGCAATGCCCCTTTTGGTTTTGGTTATTTTTTGGCTAGAGAAATCTAGCTTAAAAAAAGCTTTCCAAAAACAAGTCCTGCAGTAAATTTCGGGGGCAGATCCAACGCCTGAGAATCTGTGTGAGTCTGTTTGCGACATCTTCCGCTTATTCTTTTGGGCTAAAAACAGATTTAAAAGCTGATTCTGAGAAGCATCAAAATTGACGCTGTTGGATTTAAATTTTAGAATCAGCTTTTAACAATCTAAAGTTAATAACACCCCCTATAAATCAGTTACCATTTTGAGCTTATTTGTGTTAACTGCAAACAAAGTAGTCAAACACACGAGCAGTGTTCTCAACCATCTTTATCTTCTCCGTTTGCAACTGTTTGAGCAAGTGATTTCCAAAAAAGCTACCATGTGTACCAAACAGGGTGATATGGAAGAGTCTACAGACCTTTGGCTGCATCATACCCAAGATCGGGGTCATGTTGCTCCAATAGCTTGCCAACAACAACGGCACCCTCAACTCCAGCATTAGAAGCGATGGTATAAACAGGTGTCTGCATTTCAAAGTTCCACAGAGATTTTCATTAGTCAACAAAAGGTAAAACAGATTTGATCAAATATGAACAAACCCTAACATCTCTGATGGAGGTCTGCACTAACTACTATGAAAGCCATATCACTTTACAACAGAACAAAACCAATGCCAACGAAATGGTTTGGGGATTGCAATAAGACCCACAAAGAAGTACGGGGAAGGATATAGCAATTTCTAATCAATGACATTCAAATGAATAGAAGTGGAATCCCTACTTGAAACATCATGTCCTTGGTGTAAAAGTAATTTTTTTGTATACAAATTAGAAGTAATTACAGGAAAACTCAAACCTTAAGAGCATTCTGAATGATCTGAACACCAATCTTCTGATCAAAGTTGGCTGTTGGCAGCAAATCCAACTCTTTTGATGCATAGAGAAGAGCAACTCCACCGCCTGCGAATAAAGATTTTTTCTCAATCTGTTCACATATTTATAGTTTTCTATTAAACTCACAAAAGAAGAAACAAGATTAGTAAAAGTTACCCGGTACAATTCCTTCTTCCACTGCCGCCTTGGTGGCATTCAGAGCATCTGTCACTCTATCTTTTTTCTCACTGACTTCAGTTTCACTTGCTCCTCCAATCTACAAGGAAACAAAGTTTCATTGTGCTCAACATAATTACTGCTTTGCATACAAGGACAATGACAAATGATAATGTTATTTAGCTAAAGGAGCATATTTCAGAAACTACAACATACCTTTAATACAGCAATACCTCCAGAAAGCTTAGCTAATCTCTCTTGCAATTTCTCTCTCTCATAGTCGGAAGTGCTCGATTTAATTGCTGCCCTAATCTGTAATTACACGTGGTAAGTAGCACAAATCAGTTAGGATACAACAAAGTTTTGATGTGTTATTGTAACTGCTTGCTTTTTAGTTATCCATTGGTCAATAGATCACCCATTAGCTCATAAACAAAGTATGAAGAAAAAAAGAGGCTTAACGATGCTTAAGCAGGAAGCAGCAATACCTGTTCACATCTTTCCTCAATGGCTTTCTTGTCACCGGCACCATCAAGAATAATTGTGTCATCCTTGGATGCTGTGGCCTAAAATGACAAACCCTATAATCAAGACCAGAAAAGATATAGACGCCAAAAAAGTTACACTGAAACTTCATTACCATATAGCCCCTCGCTAGAAATTTACACCTTACAGCACCTCCAATGGTTTTAATTTTACATGATATTTGGCTGCCTGTTGCTATACCATTGCAATGAATAGTTCAAAATCCCTCTAATATCAATGAATCGTGCCAAACTGCCATATTCTAGCAATGTTATTCCAATGTTTTGATGCTAACAAGAGAATCCGGGAAAGAGAAATGCGCACTTAGTCTATTCTTCTCAAGAATGAAAAATCATTATGCATTTTTTGTGACCCAGAGAGAGAGAGAGAGTGGAGCTATAATTTACTTTTAGGTAAACCTTGTGCAATATTATGGCACCAAGTTTAGCTATTGGCACAAGTAGCACTCAAAATAGCCTATACCATTAGAGCACTGCATTTTGAAACTTCATGCTACATATAGCAGCAGCAAGCCAAACAGGAAATCAGTAGAGAACCTCTTGACCCAAGGAAATACTCCCTCCGTCCCATAATATTTGTCCGGTCCGCGAAACGAGGACTACAAAATAATGCATTTCTTTCGAGAAAAAATTTAAATTTTTTTCATAAGTTAAAAGAACTCATCGAGATCTAGTAAATTGTTGAATTTTTTTTCAACTTTTCTCACAAAAATAGTATTATTTTTACGTCTCCGTTTTGCGGACCGGACAAATATTATGGGACAGAGGGAGTAGAAATGAAAGAACTCGGTTTTTATAAAAATCTTCTTTGAACATCCACTGCCTCCAAGGGGAGGACATATCACCACAGCCCCACTAAGGAGCGAATTGAACTGCAACCGCGTAAAGAGGGAGTGAGTTCCACCCTGCACCTTTGCAAACTTGACTACCACTGCAGTGGTTGACAATACATTGTCAAATGGCTATGCAATCCAAAATGATAGAAGACCTTTACCTTTTTGCAAGATCCAAGAATGTTTGCATCCACATTCTCCAAATTCATACCAAGCTCTTCAGTAATAAGCTACAACAAATAAAATAAAATAAATAAGTTCTATACCATGCAATGTGTAAAACTTAAGTAGGGGAAATGGCATACCTCGCCTCCTGTAAGGATAGCAAGATCCTCCAGAATGGCCTTCCGGTTCTCTCCGAACCCAGGGGATTTTATGGCACAAACCTGTAGAGGAGAAAATTGAAAGAAATTGCGAGGAAGCTAATTGAAATGTCAGTTTGATCATTGAAAGCAACCATTATTAGTGTATAGTGTATACAACAACAAAAAGATGTAAGTTGAACAATTTGACTTTCGAGATTAAATAACACATAAATTAATATAATCCCTCATCCCACATTCTTTGTCCATCTTTCCAATCTGCTATACCCAAATGCTTGAACACTTTAAAAAGTCAACATAAAATTCCGTAGTTTTCAAAAGCTATCCTTTACAAATGGTAATTGGTACTTCTAATACTGGATTGGAGTGGGTAATGTTGCAAATGAAGACCTATTTTGGGATTTGAACTCACATTGAATACATGTCCCCGTAAAAAGTTGAAGTGGACAAACAAAAGGGGATGGATGGCATATTCGATTTCCTCTAGTGCGGAATGCATACTTCTTGTTTGCCAAAACCAATGCTTATCTTTCACCTTCCTATATTTGAATAGCCCGCCATAATTCTCCCTAAGAGTGTCCGCCAATTTACAAGGGGGGAAACAAAACAAAAAGAGGAAAGCAATATCTAACAAGATAGCAGAAAAAAAAAACCTTGATTCCAGCACGTAGTTTATTTAGAATAAGAGTTGCCAGTGCCTCACTTTCGACGTCTTCTGCAACAATCAAAAGTGGTCTTTGTCTCTGAATACAGATGACATATCATGTTAGTGGAAGAGCATGACCAATAGCGTACACAATAAGTAAGATGTTACGAATGATGAGTTAGAAATATCTTCAGAAAAGAACTGATTACCTTCAATGCCAACTCAAGTACTCTCACTACACCATTTATGCTCGAGATTTTCTTCTCATAGATTAAAATTAGAGGGTCTTCTAATTCCTATCAGCAAATAAAACATGTTAACGTGGAGTAAATATCAAATGAGCTGTGTACACAAGTGTCACCACACACATTTGATTTAATTGTGTGCCAATGAGAAGAACCACTTTGCTTAGTTGCCAAATAAGATAGATTACGAGGACTTACACATTTCTGGTTCTTCGGATTGGTGATGAAATATGGGGATATGTAGCCCCTATCCAGTTTCATCCCCTCCACAACTTCCAGCTCATTGTACAATGTCTTACCCTCCTACAAGAGTTCAAAACAATGTATAAGCAACTGCTAAACTGGGAGCATGACTACATAAAGTAGAATAACATGATAGGACCGAGATATGAAGAACATACACTAATGGTGATGACTCCCTCCTTGCCAACTTTCTCCATGGCCTTCGCTATCAGCTCACCTATTTCTCTGTCCCCATTTGCAGATATTGTCCCTACCTACCAGAGTAAACTTACATCAGAGACCTTCCGGAAACCAACATTTTACCCAGTGCATGAGGCTCCCGCTCAATTCTAATTTCCCAGCACTTGTGCTTGTCGCAGCACATTAAAATTGGTTGGCTTAGACAATAGCTAACCTGCGCTATTTCTTCGGAAGTGCTAATCATCCGTGCCCTGCTCTTCAAGGTTGCTACTACAGTATCGACTGCCATATAGATACCCCGTCTTAGATCCATTGCATTCATCCCAGCAGCAACCGATTTGCAACCTTCGGCAAATATTGCTCTGGTAAGGATAGTAGCACACGTAGTACCTGAAAGCATAAGTTGTTTAGTTATAAACGTCCAGAACTTAGCAAATATATCAGGTAACATAACTATGATCAATTGTTATCCGTTCTGATGTTCCACAAATGCTCTCTCCTCATTTTAACTACCATAAGCAAAAAAAATTTCCCCATTGGCATCAAGGAAGAAATCTTACCATCACCAGCTTCATCATTTGTAGCATTAGCAACCTGTTTCACAAGGCTTGCACCAACATTCTTGCCCTTGTCCTTGAACTCAATGCTCTTTGCTACGGTAACACCATCTTTTGTCACTTTGGGAGCACCAAAGCTTTGCTCAATCACCACATTCCGACCCTTCAAGCAACAAAGCAAGTAACTGAATCATCAGTTACACCGATAAAGACATAAAGTCAATAATAAAGAGGGGAAGATAATGCAAAAAACTAAAAATACGAACTAAATTGAACATAAAAAGCCATTTTCCTTAATTGAAATACCAAACTAAATTGAAGATTGAAGAACATATACAGGATCAGAGAGCACCAAATGACTCCTCTGATTGGAGATACCAACTCTCAAAAAAATTATGCATTGATGCTACTTTTCACCAAGATTGCCAATGAGTCCTATCAAGCTTAAATTTAGACAGTGAAATTTTACAAACATAAGCTGGTATGATATAGTTCCAAAGTTAACTGTAATCATTAAGGCATCAAATAATATGTTTCTATAATTTCAAGTTAACTACCATTTTTTTAAGGAAAAACTTTTTTCGGCTCATTAAAATAGAAAAAACACTTCTACAACAGTTTAAATTCAAATAAGGAAAGAAATTTTGCAAAACAAGCGAATTCTGAAGCTTTAGCCAATTTCAAAATATTTGAAGTATGAAGTCTTGATTATCTACGAATAAAAAAAGGACTAGATTAAAGGGAAAAATTAGAAAAATAAACATCATGATTGTCGGACAAATAAATAAAATAACTAATAAAAAATGATATGTGGGGAATGGATAAAATTGAAAAATGATACTACTCTGGAGTCTTTGAACTCATCTGTAACTAATTACAAAATAAATTTAAAAAAAACTTTGTTGTCCAAATTGAAGTCTAATAGAGCTCCATGGTTAAATGTAACTGTAATCATCAAACTACGAACATATCTTGGGCTTCAGTGTTTCTCAGAATCTAAGATACCTTAGGAGCACATCCAAATACTCGAAACAATATCAGACACAGTGACACACAACCAGAAAAAGAAGAAGAACCAAAAAAAAAGATATTATAAGTTCCAAACTTTAAAATTAGACCAGAAACTAAAAGAAGTGCATTCGTTACAATTGCAGATTAAATTGGAATAACTCTTACGCAATTCACAGACAATCACAGACTTTTGCCTCTTGATGTATTCTATGCTTTTGTTCCCAAAAAAAATGACTAATTCTATGCAAGGGTTGTGAGCAAAATATATCCAAACTACTCACGAAATTCGACAACATGCAGTCAAACGAGTACCTTTGGGCCCATGGTTACTTTAACAGCATCGGCAAGCTCTTCAACTCCCTTTAGCATTAAAGCCCGAGCCTCCACCCCGAACTTGATGTCTTTGGCCGCATAGTTTCTGCTCCAATCCAATCTACTACCAATCTGCATCCCACTGAAAACCCAATTCAAAAACACACCCACACAGATGTATATATGTGCGTATGTATATAAATACAACAAAGCCGCCTAGTTTCTATTCCAACCCAATATACTACCATTCTGCATCACACCAAAAACCCAAACACACACACACACACACACACACACACACACACAGAGAGAACTATAATCTGAAACAACAAAAGCGGCCTAGTTTCTTATCCTACTCAATACACTACCTATCTACATTCACACCAAAAACCCAATTCAAAAACAAACACAAAATCACACACACACAGATGTACAGATGTGTATATACAACAAAGCCGCCTAATTTCTATTCCAAGTCATTTTACTACACAATTCAAAAAAAGCAGCCTAGTCTCTTATCCAACACAGAGAATTATAATCTGAAACAACAAAGCAGCCTAGTCTCTTATCCAAATCAATACACTACCAATCTACATTCACACCAAAAACCCAATTCACGTAATTACATATGCAAACACATAAGTGCATACATATCAAGAGAGAACCAATTTAACAATGAAACGACTAATCTTCATAGACGAGTGGCAATCACCTGTTGGGAGCTGCTCCTGGCAACCCTGTGACTGTGAATCAATAAAGATGGAAACTTTGATCAGAAAACGTGGAAATAATCGTCCAGTGTAAATAACTGTGGATTAATTTGATAGATTGGTGCACGTACCGAGCTTTAGTGGCAAGGCTTGCTGCAAAGCGGTACATGGTTTTCTTGATTTGCAGAGGAGAGAGACAGAGAGAGAGAGAGAGTACAGGAAGGACTTTGCTTTTCTTGACTTGCAGAGGAGAGAGAGAGAGAGAGAGAGAGAGAGAGAGGTCCAATTAGCAGTGGACAGAGTTGTTATTGGGAGGGGAGAGAAGACTCTGGAAGAAGCAGGTTCTAGGGTTTTAGCAGGGTTCTATCAGCATTTAAAAGGGTGTTTAAGGTTTTTAAAGCCATTTCAAGAAGAAAAAAAATTGAAATGGCTTTAAAATCTCATAAAACATTAACCAAATTTGGATAAAAAATTAGTGAAAACACACCCTGCTTTACTTAAGTTCAATACTTGGATAAAATTCTTTATAACTCCTCCTCTAATTCTTAACTAGAATCTATAGATAAGTTTAATTCAAATCAAGGAAGAGTAAATCTTCATGCAAATAAAATTATCAAACTGGAAATTTGTATAGAATTCTTTAAAACTCAATCCTAATACCTAGAATCTACCAAGTTAAGTTTAATTCCATTCAAATAAGACTGAGGTCTTATTCGGAACCTACGGAAAGGAAACGAAAAGAAAGGAATATCGATGTTTAAGAAAGAAAGTGTGAGGGAAATTGAAGGGAAAAATCATTGTGCTCAAAATTGTGTTTTCCTATTTTTTTCTCATTTTGTTTTATTTTCTTCTCATTTTGTTTTCAAACCAAACAAGGAGAGAATTTTAAAGTTTCCCTTCTTTTCCTTTTATAATTGGATAATTTGCACTTACACCCCATGTACTATCACTAATTTGAAGATACACCCTTTGTACTTAAAATTTAAGCACTTACACCCCTGCACTTTGAAGTGAAAGAAGGAAAATTTGCACTTATAACCCTTATGTTTTTACGTATAAGGGGTATAAGTGCTTAAATTTAAAGTACAAGGAATATATCTTCAAATTAATAATAGTACATGGGGTGTAAGTGCAAATTCCCCTTTATAATTTTCCTAAGATCCGCACAAACCTTCAATCTGGCTATTGAAGTGCTCCATGTGTAGTGAGATTTTAAATTTCTTATTGAAATTTGAGTAAAACATTAACCCAACTTTAATTTATGACTCAAGATTAATATTGTACTATCTTTCCATATTCTGAATTCGTAATCACGCAGTAGCCTAGCTATTTTTATAGAGAGATTATTTCATGCTCATGCGACACCGCCACGTAGTGCCTCAGACCTTTTTTAACTACACATTAAATGGGACCTACACACTTATTTTGGATCCCATGCCAAAAAAAATGCAGTGGAATAAAGACTTGGGGCACCATGTGGCGGTGCCGTAAGGTCATAGAATAATTTTTCATTTTTTCATTTTCATTTTTATAGGTAAAGATGTTCTCCTGGATAGTTTGACAATCTGTGTTTTATTTACTCATTTATGCATTAAAGGGTACGAGCTACGGATTCGAGATTTTTTACAATGCATGATGTGCTCCATAGACTATCGTATTTGTTCCTGTTGAAACAAAATTGAGATTCTTGGAAATTGCTAGTGTGACGTCCCACTTTTTCAGTAAAAAAAAATAATAATAATATTTTTTTATGCAAATAATTAAATCTTTCATTTTTCTTTTCAAACTTCTTGCTAAAAATATATATATGTTGGGCTGCTTATTTTTTTGCATCAGTTACACGTATCACTTTAAATGCTAAGTTTGGTTAAACTTGAAATGGATCCCCGCAAGTGATTAGTTAACGTAAAAAATAATGTTGGGTTGATTGTGTAATTAGACAAGATAATTTTTAAGTTTGAACGTGGGCAGTTTATTAGGATGAGGAAACATCTGAGAAGTAGGGTTGTTTTATTTCAAAAAGTTGAGAACGAGAGAGCTGCGGTAGTCGGGTTCTACTTGGCTTCCTGAAGTGGTAATTCTTTTCTATTAATCCCTTTTTCTTCTTATCTTTATAGATTGATTTGGGAACCAGTTTAATTAGTTGGGTTTTTGTTTGGTGGTGCCGAGTGAGCGGAGGAGAGAGAAAGAGGGGTGGCAATGGTGATCAGTTTGTGCGTGCATGTGGTGCTCTGTTCTGTTTTTCTGCATTTTCTGGTGCAAGTGGGTGAGTTTGCTAGGGGTGGGTAGTAGGGGCTGTGCAGCAGGGGAGGTATTTCCAGATCCAAAGGTTAGGGTATTGATATGGGTTGCTTAGTGAAAGCTTGATTCTGGTCTGTAGAGCAGATTGTAACTCCGGTATTTTAGTTATCAACAATTCATCAGATTGAACTTCCGACGACTTCATTCTATTGCA
This sequence comes from Rhododendron vialii, assembly GCF_030253575.1. Classification (NCBI taxonomy): domain Eukaryota; kingdom Viridiplantae; phylum Streptophyta; class Magnoliopsida; order Ericales; family Ericaceae; genus Rhododendron; species Rhododendron vialii. The sequence goes on along the minus strand of NC_080558.1, from coordinate 6,143,622 downwards.
ATCAAAGTCACACAAACCAATAGCTTTTGAGTCTATAGGCTTTGCTTATTCCCAGATACAAACTAGGAGAATAGAAACCTTCGAATGAAAATCCCCAAATTCTTCATCACTTCCTTTAAAACAAAAATCCCCCAGCCATTTGGTTTTTGGTCATTTGAAAATGTACAATCAAATGCAATTTATTTGCGAAACCATTTCATTGAATAGGTATAGTTAATTGCAATGAAATGATCATGGATGCACCGATAGAAACTCCAATGATAGAAGAAAGTGCATGGAAAAAAGAGAGGGAGAGGGCACAAGTAGATATTGTCTGACTCCAAATCATTTGGAGTCTCATTAAAACTGTAAACAATTGAATTTATTCATCCAACATGGAAAATGGATTCTTCAAGGCCATGTATATGTACAATATAGTAGAGGAACAATCCACACACAGACACACAAAAAAAGACAGAATCCATTGAATCAAAACTTTATTAATAATTCTATGAAATTTCATTGTTTGAGCACAATTTACAAAATTCATCTATGTCCAGAGAGCAATTTCCTAACAATTGCCCGCAAAGGTGAAATGACATTTAGCAAAGCAAGAGCTGATGAACGCTTCATCCAATTGTTGCATCCTTTCAAAAGCAGCATGACATGCTTTTTTAATCATCCTGAATTCCTTATGATAAAAAAGAGCTTTTCCATCATCAACTCATATCTACCACAAACAATATAAATCCGTGAGACACACATAAAATGGGCAAATTTTCTACAAGTATTAAGGAAGCTAAAAGATAGGCAAAACTTCTATGACAAGTACAAAGCCATTATGCAAAAAATATTCTTGGAGAAACACAAAAGATAAACGAAAGAGTGCTTCTTGTGATTATGAGACCAAGCAGATGGAAGAATTGATATTGGGGTTCAAAAGCAATATCATAAGTTATGAGCTCATAATATAGAGATAAATTTGTAACGACCAACATTACTTGATTAGGCCACTAGTTTTTATTTTTATACGGTTTAACTGATATTTTTAAAGATAAAAAAGCACTAGTTTTTTAAGAATCCCCAATCTGAGATTTGGGGGAATTCAAAAATTAGGGATTTTACAAGAATCGAAACAATCTAACAGAAAATTAGGGGAGAAAATAGACAGATTGGAAATCTACCTTTGTAGACGTAGATGGTCGACGGTAGCAGTGGCAAAGGAGGGGTTGTCGGTGGTGGTGTTGAATGAAAGGGCTAACACACACACAGAGTGAGAGAGAAGAGAGAGAGAGAGAGAGAGGGAGGTCGGGTTTTTTTTTTTTCCGGTAAATAGATGGATGGAAATGGGGTTTGAGAGAAGGGGTCTGAGGCGGCGGCGACGACGAGGGAGGAAAGATCCAGAAGTCGTGAGGAGGGAGAGAAACTTGATGGAGTATTTGGGAAAGTGGGGTTTGATTTGGGGAAATCTCTCTCAGAATTCCCGCTCAAAATTTTGGCCAAAATTTGAAGTGAGGTAGGTCCCTTTGGGTTTCTTTTCTTTTTTCTAGTGCGCGCAATTGTAAAGCTGTTTTTTTTAAGGTGGGTAAGAGAATAACTTCACCTATCAACTCACCCAGGCAATTGTGAAGCTAAGAATACAGCTGCTCCGAGAAGTAGAGGAGTGAACCTCTTACTTTCCACGTAGAATCGGTCTACAAGTCGGGATTACGGTCTCTACTGTTATTTAAATAGTGATAAAATTGAGATAAAATACATTGGATTTTGCAAATTCATTGGAGTTTGTCAACTTGTAATTTTTTTCATTATTACAAAAGGCTGATGATTTTATCACTCTCTATTTTGTTAACGTCACTCCACTGCAAGTGTAGTTTTTATGCAAAAATACATTTGCAGGAGAATGTCGTTAACAAAAAAGAGAATAGCAAAATCATTTTCCTTACAAAATACAAAGATAAAATTCGATGAACGTCACATGCCAGAAACAATCGTAATAAATCAGACCATGTTCACAGTAAATATCTAAGCGGAGATCGTAAACATCAAAGCTTTGGTCCATCGAATTCTAATAAAAATGCCGGCAGAAGAAACGAGTATAATGATAATAATATATAATGATTGTGACAAATGCTTTTACGGAGGGCCTGTTTGGTTTTACATCTTCTTGGCTTATTTTCTTAAAATCTGTGTCCATAAAATACTATTAAAATTAACGGGCCCGTCAGAAGGATTACTAATTGGAATCTATTCCTAAACATATTCCTCCATTCCAAAAATTATCTCAATTTTTTATATTCGTTTTAATTTCAATTCTATAGATCTTTTAATATGGATCTTCAAAAATATGTTATATAGATAGTTCTTAATTAGTTCTATTATACAAAAATTTTAGATTAATCAAAAAATAATATAGAAGATATTATAAATAATATAAAATGACACAAATATCAAAAATTGATATCTTTTTTAAGGCCAGAAGAAGTACTAGATTGGCTGAACAAATCTTTTGGGTAGCCTCAGGCTCCGTTCCAGAACACATTCTTAAAAAATAAGTACTTATTTCACATTTTTAAATTCAAAAATAATGTAAATAAAAAATTAATTTTTTATTTTTTTGCACTATATAAAAGATCTTGATAATATCTATCAAATAAGATCCATATTACTAGAAATATTATTTGCGTAGACATATTATTTTTTAATTTGAAATTGCCTTCTTAAAAAATAAGTACTTAAAGTGAGTTTTGGAACGGAGCCTCAATATAAAGTCGAGACCACCACTTTAACAAATTCATCCAGATTTCAAGTAGAGAAGCAAATAATTACTGCATTAGATCAAGTGTTCGAGACGGATACTCGACATTAAGTAAGAAGAAGTTTTTGGGTTCCGGGTGGGTACCACACACATGGTACTCCATCAGCAATTTCAGTCGTCCAAACGTGTTTTAGACGGTTTGATTTTTTTTTTTTTTTTGTCATTCGTGAAACATAATCTACTCTATCCAAGGGGATGGCCAGATGGGTGCTTACGGGAATCGAACCATGCTCATGTGCATGAGGAAGAGAGGTTCCAACTGCACTCCACTCCACAAACATTAGACGTGGACTAATTGGGTTATAAGTTTTCTATGGTGAACCCTAGACTAATTTTTTATATATTTTATGGTGTAAACATAGGAATCAAATTAAACAAATTCGAAATTTATTTACGATGCACGATGTGCTCTGTAGACTATAGTAGGAGTAGTATTTTTTCCTGTAGGACCAAAATTGGGATTTTTTGAAATTGCTGCTATCACTATTAAGATAGAATACATTGGGTTTTGCAAATCCACCCCATTATTTCAAATATAATACATTGAGTGCATCCAAAACAAGATGAGGCCCTCACCAAGAATTTGTGAACTTGTAACTTTTGTTATCACTACAAAGATAAAATCCGATGGGCGTTACACGCCTGAAACAGTCGTAATGAAAAAAACCATGATAACAATAACTGTTTAAGCAGGTATTGTAAACATCAAAGCTTCTTTCTTTGGAATTTCAATAAAAATGGCAAAAGAAACGAGTATTAACAAAAGGATGGAAATGAAAAGCATAATATTGACCAGTGCTGAGTGTTTGATTTCCAAGATCATCGTCACCAAATTGGCAACGAAACCGTAGCTGGCACTGAAGGCGCTATTTATGTGAACAGTAGTTTCGAAGAAAATTTTCACATTGTCGTGCACACATAGTGTTTGCATGCAAAGGAGGTGAAATATGAGAATGACTAATGGAATGAAGTGAGCCATTTCACTATTTGAAAATGTGAACATGTATGCGTTCAACAAGGGGTATATATACATGGTGAAGGTAATTAGAATATTCTTGACTTGATAAATTGCATCAATTTTGAGCAATAAATTTTGTGATTTTCTTTCAGATTTAGGTTTCAGAAAATATCTATTGCATTTAACATGGAGCGATGTCGAATGGCAGGGTGAAACTCATTGAAAGCGGAAATCCTACATGGTGTCAACATCGTAGCAGCAGGCCAATCCGAGACTTAGGCCAGTGAGCAGATATTTTGGTAAGTGGAAACCGAAATAGCAGCAGTGAAGCTTTGCTGTGTTGCACACTTGCAGAGTACATGCCGTTTATTATCTACCATGAACTGTGCATTTTGCTTTTGCAGTTCGCTTATGTCATCAATACCATGAGTTATTTTCTGTCCTTTTGCCTATCATTTTTCCCTCACCTTGTGTTGGATGGCTATCTGCTAGGATTACTTAAGCTTTTAATTTTACAGGCTCTTTCATAACAACACAATTCTTCGACTTTGTGCAACATTAGCGTGTACAATTAGTTGATGAACATTGATACATTTATTCCATTCTTTGTTTTATCATCAGCTTGTTGATGACAATATTCTTTTTGGGTTGGAGCAGATGGAGAAAGAATCTGATATAGAGGATATATTGAGTTATAGATCTACCGCTGAGAATGAGCTACAGGTATGATTAAGATTCATAATGCGTGGTTGTAAAATTCTATGCACCACTTCTTGGGTTCACCATACTGACGATGCACATTTGTGCATCTTTAACTTCCTCAATTTCGACCTTCTTGGTATCAAATGAACTTATAATTTCAACTCGAAAGTAAATTTAGAATCAAGGACGAGATTGAAATATATGGCTGTTATGGGGAAAAAAAGGGAGAGAAATGTGGAATGGCAAGGAGAAATTATTGTCCATGCTTTAGAATCCAAGATAAGATTGCAATATGGCGGGTGGTGGGACCCGGTTGGGTTGCAAGGTGTTTGCGGCTAAAGTCTCTCAGGGTGTTTTTGGGATCGGCGACATATGATGGGTTCACGGCGATCCTCGCGGTAGAGGTGGCGGCATTTTGTATTCAATCTGGTGTAGGGTTTGGATGGCAGGCCGATGTGTGGTTGTTTTTAGAGGTTTGTTGGTCTTTGACCGATTGGGTCTCGGGTAGCAGTGAAGATAATTTTCATTTTCATTTGCCTTTGTCCTTTTAATTTTTGTAATTTTCGAATTCGGAGATTAATAAAATCCTTTTTGCTAATAAAAAATTAAAAAAATTGCAATAATATATACAAAATCTTGGGGAATTCATTAAGAAGAAATTTAGTACAATTTTGTTTTTGAACATCATAAATTTTGTAATCATGCAATATCCTATTCTTATTAGATCAAATATAGTTGCTCAGTATAAGATCCAATCCAAATTATAGGTAAAGATGTTCTCTTGGAGGTTAAAAGAAACGACTGTTAACGGAAGGATGGAAATGAAAAACATAATAATTAATGACCAATGCTGAGTGTTTTGATTTCCAAGATCGTCGTCTCCGGACTGACAATGAAAGGGTAGTTCATTGCAAGTCCAAAGACAATGATCTTGGAAATCACACACTCAGCACTGGTAGATATTATGATTTCCACTTCCATCCTAACTTGAGTACTCTTTTCTTATACCATTTTTACTGGAATTTCAGGGACAAAGCCATTGATGTTTACAATCAACGCTTAGTCAGTACTTGTGAACACAGTCTTGTGCGTTATGATTGCTTCTGGCCTGTCACGCCCAACGGTTTTATCTTAGTAATGTTGTTACAAGTTAATTTTTTTGTGGTAAGGGCGTCGTCTTGTGTTGGACGTTAAAAGATATTATTTGTGAAATAATTAATGAGATGGATTTGCAAAACCCAATGTAATAACATCAGTTTTTTCAGAAAATTCCAATCTTGTTTCTACAAGAACAAATAGCATAGAGCACATGCGTCATGCAACGTATAAAACATCCAATTTTTTTAATATGATTTCTATGTTAATTTTATGCTCTAAATAAAATACCTAAGCCATATCTCGCACACTTTTCGAACGTTGTGTATTTCGCTCGAACAATTATCATCTCGTATGTTATTGGCACAACTTTTCGTAAGGAGAGTCGGAAGAGTGACAGTGGCAGCAATTGATTGACCGACACAATTATAGTTAAAAAAATAAATTAATGTTTGATCCCGTGTGCTAAATGTGTGTGAGACTCACGTGTATACGAGAGATTGTGTTCAGATGGTTACCTAGTATTTCATTAGCCACCCTTTTTTTTTTTTTTGGTATCCGAGGAACAGCCCTATAGCCAGGCCACTAAATAGGCCCGACTGTCCAACCCAGACCTCGGAAAGAGCTACCTACAGCACATCAGCCACCCTATTTCAAGAACACGGAATAAAATTGAACGAAAACAAATGTAAATTACGAACTAAATCAACTGCGCCTTTGATGAGGACTTCAGACTAGATTTGGTTTGGATATCACCATGCAGCATTCCAAATGATTCCTTATCCACATTACCACCGACCGCGTCCGCTGCTACGCGGAAACCCATTGCCGCCACCATCTCCACCTATCTTTTACCCCCTCTTTTCTCTCTTCCTTCCCATCTCCTCTCATCCCACGTTATGGTTCTGGACTTGATCGATCCTCTCTTCTGTCTCGTCGTGTGGATTTGAGTTAAGATTATCTTTCTCCTCAGAGTGAGAGTTTAGATCTCCCCTCTGATCTCTCTGTTAATGTTGGATTGACCACCACCAATGTGACACCTTTTTCTCAATAAATTTTTCATTCACGTACCCATTAACAATTTATTCACTACCGGAAACAACTTAATATTTCTTAACAACTTATTCATTACCGGAAACACCAAACAATTTTTTAACCACAGATAAAAATCTACAAATTTTTCACTACCGAAAATACCGAGTGCATCCAAAACAAGATGAGGCCATTACCAAGAATTTGTGAACTTGTAACTTTTGTCATCACTACAAAGATAAAATCCAATGGGTTTCACACTCCAGAAACAATCGTAACTAAAGAAACCATGATAGCAATAACTGTTTAAGCTGAGATTGTAAACATCAAAGCTTATTTTTTTGAATTTCCAGTAAAAATAACAGAAGAAACGAGTACTAATAGAAGGACGGAAAAGAAAAGCATAATAAGCTTTTTTCTTTATTCTTCTTTATGGTTTTCTATTTGTTGGATTGGAACAGCGCTTCATTTGCTTGCTCTTTTGTAATTTTTATTTTCCTTATGTACGTGTGCCTTTTCATAGAGTGGAATATCTGATTTCTCCTTTTTATTTTGTTAATTTCGCATAGAGAAACTTTTGTCATCATAATTACAAAGATAAAATCCGATGAGCATCACATGCCAGAAATAGTCATAATGAACCAAACCATGTCCACAATAATTATCTAAGCGGGGATTGCAAACATCAAAGCTTCGGTTCATGGAATTCCAATAAATATGGCAGAAGAAACGATCGAGTATTAATCGAATTCGGATGCAAGTGGAAAGTTAGATCAAAGGGGTATGGTAATATAATGATTGTGACATATGCTTTTACTGAGGGCCTGTTTGGTTTTACGTCCAGCACAACATGACGCCCTTATGAAGCGGTTTTTTTTTATTTTTTATGAAGGGTTTTGTCAACTTGTAACTTTTGTCATAATTACAAAGATAAAATCCGATAAACGTCACATGACAGAAATATTCATAACGAATCAAATGTCCGCAATAATATATTGTCTGAGTGGGGATTGTAAACATCAAAGCTTTGGTTCAAGAAATTCCAATAAATGTGGCAGAAGAAACGATCGAGTATTAACCAAATTCGGATGCAAGTGGAAAGTTAGATCAAAGGAGCATGATAATATAATGATTGTGACATCTTTTTCTCAATAACTTTTTCATTCACATACCCATCAATAATTTATTCACTATCGGAAACAACTTAACATTTCTCAACAACTTATTCACTATCACAAAAACACTAAACAATTTTTCAACTACAAATAAAAATCTATAAATTTTTTACTACCAGAAACACCGAGTGCATCCAAAACAAGATGAGGCCATTACCAAGAATTTGTGAACTTGTAACTTTTGTCATCACTACAAAGATAAAATCCAATGGGTGTCACACGCCAAAAACAGTCGTAACTAAAGAAACCATGATAGCAATAACCGTTTAAGCGGAGATTGTAAACATCAAAGCTTCTTTCTTTGGAATTCCAGTAAAAATGGCAGAAGAAACGAGTTCTAACAGAAGGACGGAAATGAAAAGCATAATATTGACCAGTGCTGAGTGTTTGATTTCCAAGATCATCGTCACCGGACTGGCAACGAAACCGTAGTTGGCCCTGAACGGCGCTATTGATGTGAACAGTAGTTTTGAAGAAAATTTTCACATCTTCTTGCACACATAGTGTTTGCATGCAACGGAGGTGAAATATCAGAATGGCTAATGGAATGAAGCGAGCCATTTTACTATTTGAAAATGTGAACATGTATGCGTTCAACAAGGAGTGTGTGTGTGTGTGTGTGTGTGTCTATATATATATATATATATATATATATATATATATATATATATATGGTGAAGGTAATTAGAATATTCTTGACTTGATAAAGTGCATCAATTTTGAGCAATTAATTTTGTGATTTTCTTTCAGATTTAGGTTGCAGAAAATATATATTGCATTTAACAGATGTCGAATGGCCGGGAGAAACTCATTGTCCATGTTTTAGAATCAAGGACGAGATTGAAATATATACGCTGTTCAAAAAAAAAAAAAGAGATTGAAATATATGTGTGTGTGTGTGTGTAGCTTTTATGGGGGGAAAAGGGACAGAAATGTGGAATGGCATGGAGAAATAATTGTCCATGCTTTAGAATATTCCAAGATAAGATTGCAATAATATAATACAAAATCTTTGGGAAATCATTCGGAAGAAATTTAGTACATTTTTTTTTTGAACATCATAAATTTTGTAATCATGCAATAGCCTATGACTAATTTTTATCGGATTGCATATATTTTAATTTCAATAAGCTCATCTCTAATTCAGAAAATAAGTACTTATTCCCAAATAAGTACTTATTTGGAAAAGTGGGTCCCTATAAGAGTCGATCCTTGTAGGTAAAGATGTTATCTTGGAGGGTTAAAAGAAACGAGTGTTAAAGGAAGGATGGAAATGAAAAGCATAATATTGACCAATGCTGAGTGCATGTTTGATTTTTCCAAGGTCATCGTCTCCGGACCTTAACAGCTCTGTTTATGTGAACAGTAGTTTTAATTAAAGAACAAACTCGATTCTTCTTGCACACATAATCCTTGATCATGGAGTTTTTAACAGACGTACGCACCAAAATTTCTTCGAAATGAATTCTCAAAGATTTTCTATAAGGTAGTCTCACTCAATTTTTCCGATAAAATTAGCGACACTGCTTCAATCTCATCTTGGATTCTAAAGCATGAACAAGAATTTCTACAAGTCATTCCACACTTCTCTCTCCCTTTTTTTCCAATATAAAAGCTATACAATTTCAATCTCGCGCAATCATCTCGGATTCTATCAATCTAGATTCTAAAACATTCAATCTCATCTTGGATCCCAAAGTTACAAACTTCAACATGTATATATACCCATTCTAGAATGCATATATGTTCACGGATTCAAGTGGTAAGATGGCTCGCTTCCAGCTTCCATTGGTCATCCTGATGTTTCACCTCCTTTGCATGCAAACACTATGTGAGGAAGGAGATGTGAAAATTTTCTTCAAAACTACTGTTCACATTACTAGCGCCGTTGAGGGCGAACTACGTTTCCATTGCAAGTCCAAAGACGATGATCTTGGAGATCACACACTCAGCACGGGTGGATATTACGATTTCCACTTCCATCCTAGCTTGAGCACTCTTTTCTTCTGCCATTTTTACTGGAATTCCAGGGACAAAACCATCGATGTTTACAGTCAACGCTTAGCCGGTACTTGTGAACACAGTCTTGTGCGTTATGACTGCTTCTGGCGTGTCACACCCAATGGGTTTTATCTTAGTAACGATGACAAGTATTACAGGTTAATTTTTTTATGGTAAGGGCATCGTCTAGTGTTGGATGTTACAAGATATTATTTGTGAAATAATGAGATGGATTTGCAAAACCCAATGTAATAAAACATCAGTTCTTTCAGAGAATTCCAATCTTGTTTCAACAAGAAGAAATAGTACTATAGAGCACATGCATCATGCATCGTAAAACACATCCAATTTTTTTAATATGATTTCTATGTTTTATGCTCTAAATAAAATACCTAAGCAAATGATTTGCTCACTTTTCGAACGTCGTGTATTTCGCTCGAACACTTATCATCTCGTATGTTATTGGCACAACAACTTTTTGTAAGGAGAGTCGGTAGAGTGCAGACAAGTGGCAGCAAATGATTGGCCAACACAATTATAGTAAAAAATAATAATTTAATGTTTGATCCCGCGTGTTAATTGTGTATGGGACCCACGTGTTAATTGTTTATGAGACTCACGTGTATCTAAGCGGTTGTGTTTGGTATTGTGTTCGGATAGTTGTGCGCCTTGCATTTCATGAGCCACCCTTTTACAATTACGAGGGATAAAATTGAATGAAAACAAATGTAAATTACTAGATTAGATTTGGTTTGGATATCACCATGCAGCATTCCAAATGATTCCTTATCCACATTACCACGGACCGGCCGCCTCCGCCGCTACTCGGAAACCCATTGCCGCCACCATCTCCACCTATCTTTTACCCCCCTTTCTTCTCTCTTCCTTCCTTCCTTCCCATCTCCTCTCAGCTCACGTCACGGTTCTGGACTTGATCAATCGTCTCCTCTCTCTCTCATCGTGTGGATTTGAGTTGAGATTATCTTTCTCCTCAGAGTGAGTTTAGATCTCCCCTCTGATCTCTCTATTAATGTTGAATTGACCACCACCAATTTGTGGCGGAGCTTCACCAATAGCGGCAGTGGCGGCAACGGCAACAACAGCAGCAGCGGGCTTGGTGATGCAAATCTGATTCTGGCTTCTAAAACTCTGTCTTGAGTGGGCTCGTGGATTTTTAATCACTATTATTACTATTTTTTTTGCAGCTTTTGTATTTTGTATTTTTTCTTTTAATTAATTTGATGAAAATAGTAAAGGTTATGTAGAAACGACATGAAGATTATATTGTCTCGTTTCGGCTAATTAGCATTTCTGTTCTTTTTTTGGTAAACAGACGATGTTATAAAAACTTCAAGCATAAACCGTTTGGGGTATTTAACCCTAGAGAGTGATCATCAGCTAATTGTTGCCGCAGAAACATAGGAGGTTCACCTAAAGAAACATAGACTTGATTACATAGATCAAACGATGCCAGACTGTACGTCTGCGCATCGATTTGCGTCCCGCCTAACATGGCGGATCTAACGGACTCGACACATCTCCAGAAGTCGCCTACAATCGCAAAATAATAGAGCTAAGAGGATGATGACCAAATTGAGGACAGTGCACCAGTGATGATGCCTGCATTGCATCCAGTTCCACTTCGATATCAATCAAGTTGAGGTCAAAAGCCAATTTCAATCCATCTCTAAGAGCCCAAAGCTCTGCCCGCAACACTGAGTTGAGTCCGATCACATATCGGATTAAGTTAATTTTTTGCGATACCCGTTCGTTTTTTTTTTTTTTTTTTAAATTATTGAATAGCTCAGATTTTCCGTGGGCCCTACATGACCATCAGTACCCATCAGTATGGGGACCGTCGGCCCCTTTAGCTTCCCTTTCTATTTTGTTATATCAAGCTATTTCAATAGAGTCGTTCTCATAGAGTTTTTAACAAACTTACTAAAATTTCTTCGTAATGAATTCTCAAAGATTTTCTACATATATGGTAGTCTCTCTCAAAATTTCCGATAAAAGTGTGAACAAGAATTTCTACATGTCATTCCACATTTCTCTCCCTTTTTTCCAATAAAGGTTAGGATTGTATTTTGGCACTCCAAAAATTAATAGAGAAGCTCCAAAACTGAACTGTGCTGATACAAAACACGACGTCATTTTGGAGTCCTTCCATCAATTTTTGAAGTACTAAAATAAATTTCCTAAAAGCTATACTACTTCAATCTCATCTTGGATTCTTCTAGATTCTGTCAATCTCATCTTATAGATTCTAGAACATTCAATCTCATCCTGGATCCCAAAGTTACATATAAACTTCAAACAGTATATATACCCATTCTAGTACGCATACATGTTCACAATTTCAAGTAGTAAAATGGCTCACTTGCAGCTTCTTTTGGTTATCCTGATATTTCACCTCCTTTGCATGCAAACACAGTGTGAGCCAGAAGATACGAAGGTTTTCTTTAAAACTACTGTTCACATAAATAGCGCCATTCAGGGCCAAGTACGATTTCGTTGTCAGTCAGGTGACGATGATCTTGGAAATCAAACACTCAACACTGGTCAATATTATTCTTTTCATTTCCATCTTTTCTATAATACTATTTTCTTCTGCCATTTTTACTTGAATTCCAAAGACAAAAGCTTTGATGTTTATGCTCAACGCTTAGCCGCCTCTTGTTTACACGGTGTGCTATCTTATGATTGCTTCTGGCATGTGGAACCTGACGGTTTTTATCTTAGTAATGATGACAAGAGTTACCGGTTTGTTCATTCTTGGTAAGGACATCATCTTGTGTATTGAATGTACACAATGGCACCGTAGGGTTTCTATCTTAATAGTGAATAACATCTATGATTTTTCCCAATAAAAGTTAATCTAAATTTCCCAGAAGAATTAAAGAAGAAATATAACTTCTAGATCGATTCAATCAACATCGGGACATCTGGGTTGCCAACACGATGAGATTTTATTTCCAAGGTTATAAATCCATAACTTTGCTGCTCACATATACTTTCATGTTCCTCCCTGTAAATGGGCGGTGGGATTGATCCTCAGATTTAGTCGAGGCCAGGTTTAGTCGAGGCACAAGTTGTTAGGAAGATCGGATTACGTATAACAAATCTAGAGAACAATTCAATTACATAAAACCGGAAACTGAGGGCCCATTTTGTTGCATAGAAAGAATGGGAAAGGATAAAAAAAATTAACTTTCCCATAATTTTCTTTGGGAAATGATAATGTCAAAACTACTTTTGTTCCTACCAAAACTCTTTTTGTTCCTGCCAAAACTCATTCATTGCATGACTTAATTGCCCTCCATTACACCATTTACTTTAAAAAATACCCCTTTAAAATCCCATAATAATTCTCTAGATTTGAAAGGGCATTTCCGTAAAGTACGTTATGTAGTAGAGGGCAATTAAGTCATGCAATGAATGAGTTTTGGCATGAACAAAAAGGGTTTTGGCAAGAACAAAAGTGGTTTTGGCATTATCAGCTCCCATTTTGTTATTATTTCATATAAAATATATTGAGTACATCCAGCACAAGATGACGTCCTTACCAAGAATTTGTCAACCTATCATCACTACAAAGATAAAATTCAATGGGTGTCACACGCCATAAATAGTTGTAATGTAAAAAATCATGTTCATAGTAACTGTTTAAGCGAAAACCGTAAACATCAAAGCTTCTGTAAGTGGAATTCCTATAAAAATGGCAGAAGAAGCGAGTATTCATGGAAGGATGGAAATGAAAATCATAATATTGGCCAGTATGGAGTGTTTGATTTCCAAGATCATCGTCTACGGACTTACATCGAAACCGTAGTTGAGAAACTTTTATGTATGCCGAGGATACCAAGGGTATTGGAATCCCCTCCAGTCCGTTTCCAATTTTCCGGCCATTTTCTTATCACATTTGGATAATCGGTTCCATTCATTTTGTAGAGTTCAGCAAGAACCTTAATCATACTAACAATCGTGTTCATCGGACTTTAGTAATTACATGATCGACACATGTAAAAATTGCACTTGCAAAAAAGAGCATAAACAACAAAGCTTCAACTCTTCTTTATTTGGAACAATTGTTTAGCAAATCACAAGATACTTACTGTGTCGTTTTCGGTCTCTAGATCAACCCCTCTCAGCGCATGCATGATCCCCACAAATTTCCTCAAAACCCAAACCAAACAAAGCAATTTCGTTCGTCATTCGCATGACTGTCCCATTAGTTATCCATAGCAAAATGGTACATCAATGGTAAAGGCGCCCTTGTTTGCATGACCAAGCACAATAACAGGAAGCAAGAACACAATCTGCGGAGGTTAAGCAACAAAAGGAAACTAGAACTAAACAATATAGATGCAGACAGATGTCTAATTAGGTTTTAACACAAATACAACAACAACAACAAAAACAACAACAGAACTCGGTTTCAAATTCAAGTGTTTAGTGACTTCGGTGGAATTTTATAACTCTGCGAACGAGGCCAATATTTTGAACTAGAGATATAGAATTCATTCAGATACTATTGCAAGTAGAAAAAAGGAAAACAAAAAAGAGATCTAGACTAGAGAACTTACCCTACTGAATCTCCCCATTGTTGCGAAATCCGTCCATGAAAAAATCGCAAGTTTTAACACCGTGCGATTTCCATTTTGCCCACCGCCTTCCTACTGGGCCTCTCGATCTTGCAATTTCACCTTCTATGAAGGATCCCCATAACTTGAAGTCGGGTGAACTATGTCATACCATGGCAATGGCATGTAAATAGAATGAAAATTGACAAGCTTAAACTGGAACCCCCATTGGAGTTCTTTTTTGCCAACGACTAATGCCTTGCGTAAGCAGATTTAGTCGCTAAAAGTGCATTTTCTTGTAGCGGGGATACCAACACCCTTGGTATCCCTAGTATGTACATAAAAGTTTTTCACCGTAGTTGGCCCTAAACAACCCTATTCATGTGAATAGTAGTTTAAAGAAAATTTTCACATCTTTTTTTTTTTTTTTTTGATCGGCACAAAAAAAAATTATTGAAGAAAACTTGACAAATGGTACATCAAATTGTTTGCATGCAAATGAGGTGAAATATAAGAATGACAAAAGGGAGGAAGCGAATGTGAATATGCATGTATGCGTACAAAAACAACTATATGTATACATGTTTAAGGTATGTAATTAACCGTACATGTTGTTTCTTTTAAAAATTTCATACATCTAAATTGCTCAATATGAGAGGCATAGACATATTTTTAAAAAGCTTCCAGTACTTTTATCATATAAATTTTTTAACCTAGGTACTAAAATTTATATGTGATGTTAAAAAAGAGAACTAAATTTCTTCTTAATTATGAATTCCAGAGATTTTGTATATATTAGTCTTGCTGTTTTTTTCCCAGCAGAAGTTACATTATTGCAATCTTATCTTGGATTCTAAAACATGGACACTGAGTTTCTCGATGCATGCCATTCAACATCTCCATGTAAATGCAGTAGATATTTTCTGCAATCTAAAATGGCTCGCTTCGATCACTCCCCAATTTTTCCGATAATTGCGACACTATTTCAATCTCATCTTGGATTCTAAAGCATGAACAAAGAATTTCTACATGTCATTCCAATTCTATCTCTCCCTTTTTCTAATATAAAAGCTGTACTATTTCAATCTGATCTCGATCGGATTCTGTCAATCTCATATTGGATTCTAAAACATTCAATCTCATCTTGGATCCCAAAGTTACATATATACTTCAACAGTATGTATACCCATTCTAGTACGCATACATGTTCACAATTTCAAGTAGTAATTAAGATGGCTCGCTTCCAGCTTTCTTTGGTCATCCTGATATTTCACCTCCTTTGCATGCAAACACTATGTGAGCTAGAAGATACGAAAACTTTCTTTAAAACTACTGTTCACATAAATAGCGCCGTTCAGGGCCAAGTACGATTTCGTTGTCAGTCAGGTGACGATGATCTTGGAAATCAAACACTCAGCATTGGTCAATTTTTTTTTTTTCATTTTCATCCTTTCTTGTTAAGAAAAAACGAAATGATGTATTATTGATTGTATTCAAACTACAACCTAGCACATCTTTATATAGGTTACTATAGGCTACAAGATGCATAATAAAGAAACCTAGACTAACTAAGAAACATAAATAATAATCTGCCTAAACTAAAAACATAATAATAAAGCTTAGAAAATATGGCAACATAATATTTCCCAATATTATGTTCTGTTGGGAATGCCTTGTATTCTTTAGTCCCACATTGGTTAATTACGTTGTTCCCGTTTTTGTAGCATATTATAAATAGGGCTTTTGGGGAACTTCTAAAGTATCTTTTGGGCTTTCATATTGTGGTCTTTCTAGAGTTACGAATTATAGCCGGCTTTTTGTATCTCTTCTTCACGTTGGTTAGTGAATCATCTCTCTCCTCGCCCATGGACGTACACATCTTGGGGAACCACGTATATCTTGTGTCTTTGTGATTTCTTGTTTAGTTTTCAATTTCTCGTTCTTAGCTTGCATTCATAGTGTTCGTTACAACAAACTGGTATCAGAGCTTTAGGTTGCAAAAATTAGGGTTTCGTTTTCGATTGTGGCTATGGTGGCTAAATTCGAGATTGCGAAGTTTGATGGGCAGAGCAGCAATTTCAGCCTTTGGAGAGTAAAGATGAAGGCGCTGTTAACCCAATAAGGATTGCACAAAACTTTGTTAGGGAAGACTAGTTCTGGAATCAAAGAGGAAGATTGGGATGATATGGATGCCAAAGCTCTGAGTTCTATTCAGTTGAGTCTGGCAGATGACGTTCTTCACGAGGTGGAAGAAGAAACTTCAGCAGCAGGAATCTGGCTGAAGTTGGAAGGCATATATATGATGAAGTCGCTCACCAACAGGTTATATCTCAAACAACGTCTTTATACGTTTCGTATGTGAGAAGATATACCTCTTAAGGATCATTTAGACGAGTTCAATCGTATTATTATGGATCTGAAAAATATTAATAGTAAAATTGAGGATGAGGACCAAGCCCTAATTTTGCTATGTTCTTTACCACTTTCGTATGAGCACTTTGTTACAACCCTATTGTATGGCAAAGACACGATATCCATGGCGGATGTTAAGGCCAGCCTATATTCGAAAGAATTGAGGAAAAAAGTGTTAGGTGAGGGTGATGCACATGCGGAGGATTTGTTTGTTAGGGGAAAAACAACAGGAAGGGATGAGTCGAGTAATAGGGAAAGATCCAGATCATCAAGTAAGAAGAAGGGAAAGTGCAATTATTGCAAGAAACCCGAACACTGGAAAAGTGACTGTTTAAAACTCAAGAAGAAGGAAAAAGAAGACCAGAAAAGGGGTAAAGTAATTGCTGGAATTGCTGAAAGTTCAAATGAGTCAGATAATGTGTTATCAGTTACAGAGGGCGATTCTCACTCTAATACCGAGTGGGTTCTAGATTCTGGATGTCCATACCATATGTGTCCGCATAGAGAGTGATTTTCTACTTATGAGGCAGTCAATGGTGGTACAGTTTTGATGGGCAACAACATGGCTTATAAGACTGTTGGTTCAGGAACGATTCAACTTAGGATGCATGACGGTATTGTTAGGACTTTATCTGAGGTTTGACATGTTCCAGATTTAAAGAAAAATCTTATCTCCCTGGGTGCTCTTGATTCTCATGGTTGCAAATCCCTCGGTGAAGGTGGAGTTTTGAAAGTCTCAAGGGTGTATTAGTACTGATAAAGGGTCAGAAGCGTGGTAACCTCTATACACTACAGGACAGTACAATTATAGGTGCTGCAGCAACGGTTGCTTCATCCAAGGTTTCAGATTCAAACTTGACTCGTTTGTGGCATATGCGCCTTGGGCATATGAGCGAGAGAGGGATGACAGTTTTGAGCAAACAGGGTTTGCTATGTGGCCAGAAAATTGAGAAGTTGGATTTCTGTGAGCATTGTGTTTACGGCAAGCAGTGCAGGGTAAATTCAGTACAACTGTTCATCGCACCAAAGGCACGGTGGATTATTTTCACTCGGATCTTTGGGGTCCCGCAGAAATAACTTCTAAAGGTGGTTTTCAATATTTTATGAGTATTATCGATGATTTCTCTTATAAAGTTTGGGTGTATATGTTGAAACATAAGAGTGACGCATTTAATACATTCAAACAGTTTTAAATTTTGATTGAGAATCAGACTGGTAAGAAAATAAAACATTTGAGAACTGATAATCGTATGAAGTTTTGTCTTGGCGAGTTTAATAGGTTCTGCAGTGATGAGGGCATTGTGAGGCATCACACAGTGAGAAAAACCCCTCAGTAGAATAGTGTGGCTGAACGAATGAACAAGACTATTTTGGAGAAGGCATGTTGTATGTTGTCCAATTCCGGATTGGGCAAAGAATTTTAGACTGAAGCCGTTTCCACAACATGCTATTTGGTGAACAGGTCTCCGTCGACTGCTATTGAGTGTAAGACTCCGTTTGAGGTATGGTCAGGTCATTCAGCTGATTATTTTGTGTTGCGTGTTTTTTGGTGTCCAGCTTACGCTCATGTGAATGAGGGTAAATAGGAGCCACGGGCCAAGAAGTGTATTTTCTTGGGTTATGTAGTAGGTGTCAAAGGATACAGGTTATGGTGCTCTGATGATTTGAAGTTTTTGATCAGTAGGGATGTGACTTTTGATGAAAATTATCTGATTAAGGGGTCTAAGTAGGTTGATGATACAGTTCAGGAACAGAATGTTCCAAAGCAGGTGAAGTTTTTGAGTGAATCTTCCGACTCAGGGAAAAAGCACATTGAGAAGCCAATTGAAGAGGAGTTCAAGTGTTCAGACACAGAGGTTGATGCGTTAGTTGAGCAACCACACACTATTGCTAAAGATAGGCCAATGAGGGAGATTCGGTCTCCTGAAAGGTATTCGGCTTATTCTGAGATGGTGGCCTATGCTTTATCAGTTGCTGAAACAGTTGAGTATGAAGAGCTTTCAAGCTATACGGAAGCTGTTTTGAGCGCTGAGTCTGCAGAGTGGTTTGTTGCTATGAATGAGGAGATTGAGTCTTTTCAGAAGAATTAGACATGGGAGTTAGTAGAACCGCTGAAAGGTAAGAGGATTGTGGGATGCAAGGACCTTCAAGCGCAAACCAGGTATTCCAGGGGTAGAAGACGCTCGGTTTAAAGCTCGGCTAGTGGCAAAAGGATACAGCCAGAAGGAGGGTGTTGACTACAATGAGGTATTTTCACCAGTTGTAAAACATAGTTCCATTCGCAGTTTACTTGCTATTGTTGCATGTTATGATCTTGAGTTAAAGCAACTTGATGTCAAAACTTTGTTTTTGCATGGCGAGCTTGAGGAACAGATTTATATGCATCAGCCTAAGGGATTTGTTGTTCTGGTAAGGAGGATCACGTTTGTTTACTTCGTAAGTCTTTGTATGGGCTCAAACAATCCCCTAGGCAGTGGTATAAGCGGTTTGATACTTTTATGATAAGCCAGTCATATTCAAAAAGTGAATATGATAGTTGTGTGTATTTTCGAAACTTTCAGATGGTTCATTTGTTTATCTACTGTTGTATGTTGATGATATGCTTATTGCTGCCAAGAGTGTATCAGAAATCAATCGGTTGAAACAACAATTAGGTGGTGAATTTGAGATGAAAGATTTGGGTGCGGCAAAACGTATTTTGGGTATGGAGATTTGCAGAGATCGAGTAGCTGGCAAACTATTTTTGAATCAGAAGTCTTATGTTCTTAAAGTGCTTGAGCGCTTTGTCATGCAGAACTCGAAGCCAGTCAGTACCCCTTTGGCAACACACTTTCGACTTTCAGCTGAGTTGTCACCACAGTCGGAGGATGAGGAGAAGTATATGTCTCAGGTTCCATATTCGTGCGCAGTTGGAAGCCTTATGTACGCCATGGTATGTACTCTTTCTGATATTTCACATGCAGTTAGTGTCGTTAGTAGTTATATGGGGCGCCCAAGAGAGCTTAGCCAAAAGTGGTCCATCTAGGAAAGGCACATTGGGAGGCTGTGAAATGGATACTACGATATTTGTGCGGAACTGCAGGTGTTGGTCTATTGTTTGGGGTTGCCAATTCTGGTGATCATGCTGTTGGTTATGTTGATTCGGATTTTGCCGGTGACCACGATAAGAAGAGGTCTCTGACAAGTTATGTTTTTACTCTGTCCGGAAGTGCCATTAGTTGGAAAGCTACTTTACAGGCTACAGTCGCGCTGTCTACAATAGAAGCGGAGTATATGGCCATTGCTGAAGCTGTGAAGGAGGCATTGTGGTTGAGAGATTTGCATTGTGAGCTTGGTCTTGCACAGGGTGTGAGTTCAGTATTTTGTGATTCGCAGAGTACTATACATTTGACTAAAAATCTGATGTATCATGAGAGGACCAAGCATATCGATGTCAGGTATCACTTCGTTCGGGATATCATCTCACAGAAACAAGTTGAGGTGAAAAAAGTGGGTACGACAGATAACCCCGCAGATATGTTGACTAAACCGGTTCCGGTTGCCAAGTTCAAGCATTGCTTGGGCTTGCTTGGTATTTGCAGTTGATCGCCCATCGGGGGCATTTGGTGAGTGAGAGGTTAGAAGGGGAGAGCTATATTTGGTGATTTGGTTCAGTGGAATTCAAGTCAAGGTGGAGAATTGTTGGGAATGCCTTGTATTCTTTAGTCCCACATTGGTTAATTATGTTGTTCCCATTTTTGTAGCCTATTATAAATAGGGCTTTTAGGGAACTTCTAAAGTATCTTTTGGGCTTTCATATTGTGGCCTTTCTAGAGTTACGGATTATAGCCGGCTCTTTGTATCTCTTCTTCACGTTGGTTAGTGAATTCTCTCTCTCCTCGCCCATGGACGTACCCATCTTGGGGAACCACGTATATCTTGTGTCTTTGTGGAGCAGACATGCTAAGCCAAACCAAACCAGGAGAAGTAGGTAAAGAGAGCCAAAAACAACCATGAGCGAGAGAAGCCATGACAGTATGTTTTGAGGTGAAATCCGAGTGCACATTTGGTTACATATTACTATGAGTGCCCGGCGGATGGCGACGAAGTTTAGGCCTCCTGTCGAGAGTGAAAATTTCACAGGGCGTAGATCTTATAGATTTGATACCATGTTAAGAAAAATGAAAAGATGTATTATTGATTGTATTCTAACCATAACCTAGCATGCCTTTATATAGGCTACAAGATGCATAATCAGGAAACCTAGACTAATTAGGAAACATAAATAATAATCTGCCTAAACAAAAACATAATAATAAAGCTCAGAAAATACGGCAACATAATATTTCCCAATATTATGTTCACACTTTCTTTAATATTGTTTTCTTCTGCCATATTTACTAGAATTCCAAAGACAAAAGCTTTGACGCTTACGTTCAACGCTTAGCCGGTAATTGTGAACACGGTATGGTATATGACTGCTTCTGGCGTGTGGAACCTGACGGTTTTCATCTTAGTAATAATGACAAGAGATACCGGTTTGTTCATTCTTGGTAAGGACATCATCTTGTGTTGGATGTACACAATGGCGAAACCCTATATATGGTTTCTATCTTAATAGTGAATAACATCTGTGCTTTCAAAGAATTCCAATGTTGGTCATTCTATAAGAACAATTCAATTACATGAAACCAGAAACTGAATATACAGATTGCGATCGAAATGAATAGCAATACAAAAACTGAACTGAATTCTGTGTTTCACAAAATCTCCTTAACAAAGATTCGCCGCCTACCGAAGGGTGTTGTGGTGCACCGACCTCTTTCTTACCAAATAATTTAACTAGAACCACAACTTACGGATGACCATCGTAAGCAACCTTGGCAAACTAAGCTTTGTCTTCCTCTCTTTCTCTCACACAAACACAAGAACAATATCAGAATTTCGGTGTATGGATTGTGAAATTGGTGTAGAACAAGGAATACGAGATGCCTCTTCTTATACACAAAGAGAGACCCTTGAGTAGCTGCCAGAAATGCCCAAACATCTGAGTTATCAAAAAAAATCAAAGATGGCAGCTCAGCAAGTTCCGCTAAGATTTTTGGGCCTTTTCTTATTGTCCTTATTCAAAAAGATTTCACGTTTGTTAGTTATGTAATTAATTTTACTTTCATTTTGCCTTGATAACTTTGGACTGACACGGAAAAAGAAAATTCTTATTTATTTCTTATGTTACAAAAAGTTAGTGTTAATTCCTATCCAATTAAATAGTAATGTTCAATAGACTAAATATATTTTTTTCTCCATTGAGATTTGTACCTGAATGAATGTCAATCCCCCAAAATATTACGTAGTAAGTCTTAAATCTATTTGCATGTATCGATAGTATCTTTTTCCTGAGTTAAAACTCATGTTGTGGTCGCTTTAGACCTCTAAAACAATTTAAATTTGAAGGCCTCTTCTTACTTTTTTACCCCTTACAATAGTCTAATAAAAAGTCCTCATTTTTAATTTTCGCTTTAAGCCTCCAAAGAGTCAGGGCTAGCTCTGATGCTCTGTACATAGATCAAACTATTTCTTGGCTAGACCGTATGCACATTGATATGCTTCCCGCCTAACATGGTGTATCTCACGGACTCGACACATCTCCAGAAGTCGCCTGCAATCGCAAATAATAGAGCTAAGAGGATGATGACCAAATTGAGGAGAGTTCATCAGTGATGATGCCTGCATTGCATCCATTTCCACTTCGATATCAATCAAGTTCAGGTCAAGAGCCAATTTCAATCCATCTCCAAGAGCCCATAGATTTCGAGGGAGGAGGCCTCTTTTTCTGGAATTTTGAGTCCATCTTTTTGGTGGTTTTTGTGAAGGAAGGACATTAAGGGCATTAAGGTCCTTTGGCTAAAACGTAGTTAGTTAGTAAGTTGGGAGTTTGTTAGTAGTGGAGTGAGCTTGGTTTTCTGTTGTAACAAAGTTTAGTGGTTGTAACAGAGATTAGCTCTCAGCTAATTTCAGAACATAAAAAGGGGTTTTGTCTTGATTGTATCGATGAGAATTTCAGTTGATAATAGAAAGAAAGGAATCTCCCTCTCCTATTCCTTCACATAAAGGTTTTCGGTATTATCTTCTTGTTGTGGATGACTTTACTAGATTTACTTGGTTATTTCCTCTTCATTACAAATCTGATGTTAAGCAAGTTGTTGCTCAGTTTAAAGCTTATCTTAACACTCACTTCCACACTTCTATACAAACTGTCAGAAGAGATAATGGGGGTGAGTTTGTAAATCACTTTCTCTTGCATTTGTTCTTATCCAATGGAGTTGTTCATCAAACCTCATGTCCCAACACCCCTGAACAAAATGGTCGTGCAGAAAGAAAGCATAGACACTTCATTGAGACTACCATAACTCTTTTGTTACAAGCCAATTTGCCATCTTCCTTTTGGCTTGAGGCATTAACTACTGCTGTGTATCTAACCAATAGAATGCCACATACTAGTCTCAATTTTCAAATTCCCTATGTTCTCTTGTTTCATTCCTCACCTAATTACATGTTTCTCAAACCCTTTGGTTGTAGTTGTTTTCCCTGGTTAAAACCTTTTGCCTCACATAAATTGATTCCCAAGTCTAAACCTTGTGTCTTTTTAGGGTACTGTCCTAATACAAAAGGTTATCGATGCTATGATCCTAGCACATCCAAAGTGTATATATCTAGGCATGTGAAATTCATTGAGACAGAATTTCCTTATTCTACCTTGATTCAATCATCTGTTTCTTCTTCTACTACTCCATCAAAGTTTCATATTCCTTTAACTACATTTGAAGAAATTATTATTCCAATCTCTGTTCCTCTGACCTCGGATGTCTCTCATTCTGAGTCATCTCCAAGTCCTGTACCTGTTTCTCATGTGTCTTCTTCTATTTACAATCCTACTGATGTTACTTTTTCTGTTCCTGTTTCTATTCCAGTTGAGGATAATTCTTCACCTTCTCATGAACATCATTACAACACAACTGTGTTCCCCTCTTCTTCTCCCACTGTCACCATTCCTATTTCTAACACTCATGTTGAAAATTTTGATCCTGTTCTATCTCACTCTTCTCATACTTCTCCTGTTCCTCCCCAGTCTTTCGTTCCTCCTCGTCATTCAATGACAACAAGATCACAAAATGGTATTGTTAAGCCTAAGAAAATATTTGGCCTGTCTGTAGTTGATCCAAAAGCCTTTCTGCCAGATAGAGAACCTGCACATTTTTCTGAAGCCAATCATTATCCTGTATGGCAACAAGCAATGCAAACTGAATATCAGGCCTTGGTTCAACAAGGAACCTGGAGTCTTGTTCCTCCTCCACCTGGTGCAAATGTAATTAGTTGCCAATGGATATATAAGATCAACGTAATTCTGATGGCAGTGTGGCTAGATACAAAGCTCGGTTAGTAGCTAATGGAAACCAACAGGCTGAGGGTGTCGATTTTACAGAAACTTTTAGTCCAGTTATCAAACAACCCACAGTTAGAGTAGTTTTGAGTTTAGCTACTCATCATGCTTGGCCTATTAAACAATTGGATGTTACAAATGCCTTTCTTCACGGGGTTATTGATGAAGAGGTCTTTATGAAACAACCACTTGGGTATAAAGACCCTGATCATCCACACTTTGTATGTAAACTCAACAAAGCCTTGTATGGACTTAGACAAGCACCTAGGGCTTGGTTCTCGATGTTTTCTGGATTTTTCATTCAGCAAGGTTTTCAACAAAGTCAAGCTGATGCCTCTCTTTTCATCAAGCAATCTGCCACAGGAACTACTTTGGTCCTTGTGTATGTGGATGATATTTTAGTTACAGGTAGTGATACCAACTATATCTCAGAATTGGTTAAATCTCTCAGTTGCAAATTTGTTATGAAAGATCTTGGCTCTCTCAGCTACTTTCTGGGTATTGAAGTACTCCATCATGGCTCCAGTATTATTTTATCTCAAACAAAGTATGCTACAGATCTTCTTGCCAAAGCTGGGATGCAGGACTGTAAATCTAGTCCTTCTCCATCCTCTTCTAAGCCTGCAGTATTGACCCAGATCCTGATTTTGCTGATGTGCATTGGTATAGAACTGTTGTGGGATCTCTTCAATATTTGACTCTCACTAAACCTGAGATGTCCTTTGCTATAAATGTTGCCTGCCAACACATGCACAGTCCAAAATATAGTAATTTTGTGGCTGTCAAACGTATTTTGAGATATATTAAAGGATGTCTTCATGAAGGTCTTCATTTTGTACCTGGTTCTTTGCAACTAACTGCCTTCACAGATGCTGATTGGGCAGGGGATTACTTAGACAGGAGATCTACCTCTGGGTATTGCTTATATCTTGGGTCTAATCTTGTAGCTTGGTGTGCTAAGAAACAACACACAGTTGCTAGATCCTCCACTGAGGCAGAGTATAGGGCTCTTGCTCAGACAGCTGCTGAAGTTTCTTGGATTCAACAGCTTCTTGTTGACTTGCATGTTTCCTTTTCTATACCCCATGTCATCTGGTGTGATAACATTTCTGCAATAGCTTTGGCATCCAATCCTGTTTTTCATGCTAGGACAAAGCATGTCGAGGTAGATTATCATTTCATTCGGGAAAAGGTCCTCAACAAGCAAATTCAAGTCAACTATGTTGGGTCTCTTGATCAAATAGCAGATATTTTCACCAAGTCTTTGACAGTGGATCGTTTTCTTTCTCTCAAAGCCAAACTCAGGGTGTTTCCCACACCCATGAGTTTGCAAGGGGCTGTGAAGGAAGGACATTAAGGGCATTAAGGTCCTTTGGCTAAAACGTAGTTAGTTAGTAAGTTGGGAGTTTGTTAGTAGTGGAGTGAGCTTGGTTTTCTGTTGTAACAAAGTTTAGTGGTTGTAACAGAGATTAGCTCTCAGCTAATTTCAGAACATAAAAAGGGGTTTTGTCTTGATTGTATCGATGAGAATTTCAGTTGATAATAGAAAGAAAGGAATCTCCCTCTCTCTTCTTGAGCTGCTGAAGCAGGGACTTCAGAAGAAGACTCAGAAGAGCTCAGTATGGGGTACAAACCCTTGTGACAAGGACCCTTGTACAAGATCTGGTGAGAAATCTTGTCCTGAATTTCAAGACCAAATGAATCAAAAATGAGAAGACAATTGTTATCTTTGGAAAAATGATGGACAGAAATTAGATTATGAGTGATTTGAGGAGTGTGTAAAACATGTGACAATAGAAAATTACCAGAGGGACTTGGTAACAGACCCTTGCCAGTATGAGAGACCTGCAAATTTGTTCCATTGCCAACCATAACCCCATCACCAAATCCAGCTAGTTGAGAATGGGTTAAATTCTGAAGGTTATTGGTTATGTGATTTGTGGCTCCACTGTCAAAATACCATGGTTGATTGTGAGGAGACGTAAGAGAAGTCTGTAATGAGGAAGAAGGCATCTATGACAGATTCTGAGACATATTAGTCGAGTGTAAAGCTGTTGTTGGATTGGTGTTGAGCTGAGAAGAAACAGATGGAACACTGAGAGAATGATGCATGCTCATAGAAGAAAAGCCATCAGAAAATGTGGCAATATTGGCTTGTTTAGGTTCAGCAAATTGAGAACCATGCATGATATTTGGTGGACCAGGCATGATATTCTGTGGAGTAGTTGGTCTTGGCGAAAAACTCTGATGTGCTTGAAACATTGGTAGACTGACAGAGTTGCCCCAAGGATTAGAAGAACCTGAACCTCTCCATGAATGAGTTGGAGAAAACTGAGAAGAATATTGCATCTGTGGTGGTTTATAATAACAATAGTTGGTGGAATGATTACTTTTGCCACAAATGTCACAGGGCAGTCTTGGTCCCCTGCCCCTGCCACGAGAAAAACCCCTAAAGAAACCAAACTGTTGTGATCCGAAAGGTTGAGATCCAAACTGTGGAAATCCAAACTGAGTTGAACCAAACTGTTGAGGGCCAAACTGTGGTAACCCAAACTGTGGTGAACCAAGCTGTGACATTCAATTGTGGTGATAGACCTGGAGATCCAAACTGATGTGGAAATCCATACAAAAGAGGTTGGCCATATGGATATGATGCACCAAAGTACTGGCCAGATTGGCCATGCGGATGAGATAAAGGTCCATATTGGCCAGATGATACTTTTGGAAGTTGAGATGGCCCTGAAGAACTACTATTATCTAATTGTGAGCCATGTGTGGCAACCAAAACAGAAGAGGTTTGAACATCAGATGCAGTTGTAGATTCCTGAATCAACTGAACATCCTCACTTTTTAACATTGTGACCAGTTCATCAAAACTCACACGGTGACCTTTAGTGCGTACGGCACGAACAGCAGTTCTAAGTCCATTAAAGGCTTTAGGCAAGCCATGTAAAGTCCTAAAGACAAGCTCATCATCCTCAATAGTACTTCCAGCAGCCGTCAATTGTTGTGCCAATTCTTTGATCTTATCAATATACGCGTCTATGGTTGATGTTTTGGACAAATTATACAGTTGATCTCTGAGCTCTTGAACATGTGTTTCAGTCAAGAGATTATATCTATTTGACAAAGAAATCCAGATTTGATGCACTGTGCGTAACCCTAGAACGTATGGAAGTGTGATTTGGGAAATAGATGCAGGAATACACGACCTCAGTTGTGAATCAATCAATTTCCAGAGAGAATACTCAGAATTCAGTGTTAATTCACCTTGATCAGTACGAATATGAGACGGAGGTGCTTCAATTGAACCATCAAGATATCCATAGAAGCCATTTGCTTCCATTACACTTTCAACTTGAGCTCGCCAGAGCAAGTAGTTGGATCCATCTAACTTGATGTTAACCAAAACGTGGAAATTCGAGACCAGAAACGCCAAGGATGGTGGTAGAGTTACAACAGCCGTAGAAGTTACGGCACTCGCCGACGGTGCTCCAGACATGCTTGAATCAGATTCTTCAGGATCGTGCGACGCTAGTCGATGGCTTTGATACCATATAGAAACACTGAATCCTAGCTATCAAACATGAACAGAGAAGCTCAAGAAGAGAGAGGGAGAGAGAGGGAGATTCCTTTCTTTCTATTATCAACTGAAATTCTCATCGATACAATCAAGACAAAACCCCTTTTTATGTTCTGAAATTAGCTGAGAGCTAATCTCTGTTACAACCACTAAACTTTGTTACAACAGAAAACCAAGCTCACTCCACTACTAACAAACTCCCAACTTACTAACTAACTACGTTTTAGCCAAAGGACCTTAATGCCCTTAATGTCCTTCCTTCACAGTTTTTTGGTTTTTGTTTTCATTCGGGTTGTTCTTGGCCTTCTTGGTGATTGGTCATTTAGGTCTTTTTCGTTGTTTGATTTGTTTTAGGATGTTTGGCTCTTTGTTGTGAGGTTTTGGTTGGCTTCTTGTCTTTTTTGGGTTTGGATCTTGGGAGGCGTTTTTCTTCGGTCTACTTGTGATCCTTTTAATCTTTGTAATCTCTTCAAACATTAATAAAATCATTTTTGCCTAGCGGGAAAAAAAAAAAAAACACTGATCGAGTTGAATCCGATTTTCCGTTGGAAATTAACCATGGACCCACTCACCATTTGCACACATAATAAGACCTCCTGCTGTATCAATACCAACCGCGTTATAAGCACCATCCATATATTGAATTGAGCTAATTTTTCACAATGCCCTTTCAATTTTTTTTAAAATAATTATGGAACGGCCCGGATTTTCCATGGGTCCCACATGACCGTTGGTACCCTGTCGGTATGGAGACCATCAGTCCCTTTAGCTTTTCATAGAGACTTTCTCAAAGATTTTCTATATGGTAGTTGATCTCTCTCAATTTTTCCGATAAATGCGACACTATTTCAATCTGATCTCGATCGGATTCTGTCAATCTCATATTGGATTCTAAAACATTCAATCTCATATTGGATCCCAAAGATACAAACTACAACATGTATATATACCCATTCTAGAATGCACATATGTTCACGGTTTCTAGTAGTAAGATGGCTCGCTTCCGGCATCCAATGGTCATCTTGATATTTCACCTCCTTTGCATGCAAACACTATGTGAGCCAGGAGATACGAAAACCTTCTTTAAAACTGCTGTTCACATAAAAAGCGATGTTCAGGGCCAAGTACGATTTCGTTGTCAGTCCGGTGACGATGATCTTGGAAATCAAACACTTAGCACTGGTCAATATTATTCTTTTCATTTCTATCCTCTCTATAATACTGTTTTCTTCTGCCATTTTTACTGGAATTCCAATGACAAAAGTTTTGATGTTTACAATCATCGTTTAGCCCGTACTTGTGAACACGGTCTGGTGCATTTGGACTGCTTCTGGCGTGTGGAACCTGACGGTTTTTATCTCAGTAATAATGACAAGAGTTATCAGTTTGTTAACTCTTGGTAAGGACATCATCTTGTGTAATAGTGACAACATCTGTGCTTTCATAAAATTCCAATGTTTGTTTCTACAAGACACTAGTGCTATAGAGCACATGATCATGCATGTATGCATTCTATGAAATCTCGAATTTTTCAGTATGAGAGATTTCTATGTTTATGCCATAACTCGTACACTTTTCGAATGTTGCATATCAAACTTGAACACTTTATTATCTTATCTAAGCCATTATAATTACGAGGAATAAAATTAATTGAACGAAAACAAATATTGTAAATTACGAAATAAATCAACTGCGTCTTTGATGCGGACTTGTAGAATAGATCGATTTGGTTTGGATATCACCATGCAGCATTCCAATGATTCCTTCAGCATCACCTTCAAAAACATATTCCTTAATATCCACGTTATACCACCGACCGCCTCCGCCGCAATTCTTGGTATAGCTATGGTATTTGACCGAATTTCGAAATCCTGTAGTGCAGACCGCACTACAGGGGTTTGTAGGTCGGCCGATTCGGCCATCCAATTTAACGCAGACAACTCAGATTTAATCCGAGCTCCCTGTTGATCTGAACCGTCCATTTCTTTGATTAAAATTCGAGCTGTCTATTACCGAAATAGCCGGCCAGAACAGCCGCCCTAACAGGGCCCTGTAGTGCGGCCCGCCCGCCCATGTTCTGAATACGTGTGGGCTGATTCATTCAAACTTGGAAAAAGGAAGGTTTGTGGAATGAATGAAATGTAATGATAGTCGTGGTATAAAGCACATCCTATCAATGGTCTATGAAGAATGAAAGAAGAACAATAACTTGTAGATTGATTCAATCAACATATGGACTTCTGGGTTGCCAATAGGGTGAGATTTTATTTCCACGATCATAAATTCATAACTTTGCTAGTCATACTCTCATTATTCCTCCAAGCAGGTGGACGGTTGAATTGGTCCTTCAATTTTTTTTTTTTTTTTGTCAATAAATAGAAGAGATTATTTTGCATTAGATATGAAGTACAGAATACAAGCCTGAGACACCGCATCAATTGTAAGAGTCCACGAGATAACTAAACCCAACAACTGAACCAATACAAAAATAAGCTCATTACAGAGCAGAAACAAATAAAGAAAGAAAAAGCCCGGATAAAACACCCACACGTAGGTGGCCTGGGAGACTTGAACTTTTGACCTCCTAATGAGATACCAGAAAACAATTCAATTACATAAAACCAGAAACTGAATATACAAATTGCGATCGAATTGAAAAAAACTAAACCGAACCCTATGTTTCATACAATCTCCTTAAAATAGATCCGCCGCCTAATGAAGGGTGTTCAGATGCACCGACGTATGTCTTACCGGATATTTCAAATAGAACCAACACTAACAGAAGACCACCGTAACCAGCCTTGGCAAAATAAGCTTTGTCTTCTTCTCTCTCTCTCACACACAAATACAAGAACAATATCAGAATTTTGGCGTATGGATTGTGAAATTGGTGTAGAACAATATCAAAAGAGAGACCCTTGAGTAGCTACCAGAAATTCAATACACAAAAGCTGCTGTATAAACGAATTCTGCCATTATGGCATTATCTCACATCATGAAGGATCATTACTAGCCGCACACATAGCTAGGATGTCTAGATTCGTTGAACCAACGGAGGAACCTTCCGGCTGTCTCGGGAGATCCTCCAAATGCCTCGATTTCATTCACTCAAAATTAGAAAAAATTTCTAGCATGCATAAGTTGGCCCAAACACTTAAGTTATCAAAAAAATCAAAGATGGCGTCTCAGCGAGTTCCGCTAAGATTTTTGAATTTTTTCTTGTTTTGTCCTTGTTCAAAAAGATTTCACGTTTGTTAGTTATGTAATTTTTACTTTCATTTTGCCTTGATAGCTTTAGACTGATACGGAAAAAAATATTCTTATTTATTTTTTATGTTACAAAAAGTTATTGTTAATTCCCAATCCAATTAAATAATGTTCAATAGACTAAAAATATGTTTTTCTCCATTGAGATTTGTTCCAGAATGAAATTTAATCTCCCAAAAATGTTGGTCTTATAATCTATTTGCATGTATCGATAGTATAATTTTTCTGTTCATTGCAGTCGGTATCTTGCTATATATTGAAGAATAAAATTGAAGAAACATTAATCGCACCTACACAAATTAGTGTTTTAAAACAATGAATTAATCGACAATTAATTTCTGGCAGAGCATATCCGATTAGGTCCGACTAACGATTAATCACCAATTCTCGAAGGTAGCCCACCATCCGACTAGCGCCTAATGACTTTTAAAACATTGACACAAATTCATTCCAGCTTGGATTTTTGCTAGTTAGCCAAAACAAGAGGAAAATCTTCATCTCTTTTGTACATGGAGTAACACTTATTTTCATTGAAAACAATATAATTAATTATTAGCTTTACAAAATTACTACGATTTCTTTCTAATTTTTTTTAATCTAGATAATCAAGACACTATCCATCATTAATGCATTTTTCCATTATTGAATGATGAACTTTATCAAGTCACGAATATTCTACTCATCTTCAACATGTATAAATAAATACCCATTGTTGTAAATACTAAGATGGCTCGCTCCTTTCCATTTGTCATTCTGATATTTCACCTCCTTTGCATGCAAATACTATGTGGGCAAGAAGATATGAAGATTTTCTTTAAAACTACTGTTCACATTACAAGCGCAGTTGGGGGTCAACTACGGTTTCGTTGCCAGTCCGGAGACGACGATCTTGGAAATCAGACGCTTAGCTTTGGTCAATATTATGATTTTCATTTCAATCCTTCTAGCTATACCCTTTTCTTCTGTCATTTTTACTGGAATTCCAAGGACAAAAGCATTGATGTTTACAAGCAAAGCCTAGCCGGTAAATGTGAACATCGTCTTGTGCATTATGACTGCTTCTGGCGTGTGACACCCATCGGTTTTTATCTTAGTAGGGATGACCAGCATTACCAGCTGATAAATTCTTGGTAAGGGCATCATCTTGTAATATTGGATGTACACAATACATCATATGTGAAATAATGAGATGGATTTGCAAAACCCAATAATTTCTATCTTAATAGTGATAACATCAGTGCTTTCAAATAAATCCTAATGTTGTTTCTACAGGAACAAATACTATAGAGCACATCATGCATTGTATGATATCTCGAATTTTTTAAAATTATGTCTATTTTTATGCCATAAAAATCAAGTTGATCGGGTATGTATAGATATATCAAAAATTCAATTTTAATCCGACGTCTATACAATTCACAAATCAACCATTAAAGTTCACTCTGGGAACAATCTTTTGAGTTTGGAGACAAAGATCGATTGAACGAAGAGAGATTCCTTGAGTGATCGAATTCATCTTCTTTTTTCAATCTGTTGTAAATGGTTCATCCAATTGTCCACTTTTTTCATTCACATTTCAGACTAAAATCTGAATGAATATTGAGCAAAAATTCACAAATGACTTGATGCTAAAAGGCTGCTATTTATTATAAACGGCGAGTATATATATTGAGGCCTTCCAATTTGAGGTTAAAAAAAAAAAAAAAAAAAAGACATTCCAGACTCATTTTTGCTGCTATAAATTATTGCAACTATTTCTTTTAATTCAAAACCACAGTAAAGCTAGTTACGAAAAAGACAACCTTAATAACCAACATTGGAGCATTTTAGAGGCGAAGCTTCTTGGTGCGGAGGTTTAGTCTAATTGGTTGTTGGGTTAGTTTGCTCTCCATACAATTTATCATGATTCAATTCTTGGGTTACTCCCAAGAAAGTACTCGGTGAATTACCTAGATGAGGTGCCTTTGACTGAACTGGATCGAAGGGGTATCATTTGAGCAAACTTGCACTCCCGCCCGCTCATCTACAAATCGGTCAAGTTAACTTGCACTCCGGACCACATTTCTCAGCAACGGTCGAGCAAACTTGCACTCCTGTCCGCTCATCGCCAAGTCAGTCGAGCAAACTTACACTCCCGACCACATTTTGCAGCGACAGTTGAGCAAACTTGCACTCCCGTCTGCTCATCGCCAAGTCGGTCGAGCTAACTTGCACTCCCGACCACATTTTTCAGCGACAGTCAAGCAAACCTGCACTCCCATCCTCTCATCGCCAAGTCGGTCGAGCAAACTGGCACTCCCGGCAACATTTCTCTTCGACAGTCGAGTAACCTGACACTCCCATTCGCTCATCGCCATGTTGGTGGAGCAAACGTACACCCCTGATCAGATCGATCGAGTAACCATAACACTCCCAAGTCTACGGTTCCCACCCTCCAGATTCAAGAACAAAGTTAAACCACACAATAGTGCGCCATCAGGTATCGATTTACTTCACCTGATCAATTTGCATATGTCAGCCTCAGAAATGGGGGGCTACTGATGAGGATGAATTTTTATCACTAATGCCGAGCAGAGCACCACGGGAATGACACGTGGCCGGGTCCTCAGCAAGGCTTATGTTGATCGGCAGGCTTGTGCGGTAAAGAAATCTGAGAAATAGTTGGATCATCCCACCAATGACGCCTAAAATCACTCTCCATGAGACAAACATAACGGTTATAACTCCCCCACACAATCTCATAACTTCCCATGACCAACCTCCACTTCTCCCACTTTCCATGGCCAACCTCCACTCCTCCCACCATTCCAGGAGGTAGCCGCACGACCCAGTGCACACTTATTGCACCTTATAAATATTGGGAAGAAAGGAAGAAGAAAAGGCATGCGCTGATAATTCCCAATTTACATAGAAACACTCTTTCCTTGCTTCACCATTCAAACTTGATTCTCGGAGGGTCCACGACCGGAAACACCACCGGTCCTTGGACTTGTTTTGCAGAAAACCCTTCCCAAAGGCTCTTGGTGTGATCATTCGGACTTGGCAAGCTTGAAACCCATTGAAGTGCTCGGATCAATTGTCTAGATTTTGACATCAACAATACCCATTGTTGTACTATACATATTCACAGTTTCAAATAGTACAAGATGGCTCGCTTCCTTCCAATTGTCATTCTGATATTTCACCTCCTTTGCATGCAAATACTATGTGAGCAAGATGTGAAAATTTTCTTCAAAACTACTGTTCACATCAAGAGCGCAGTTGGGGGCCAACTACGGTTTCGTTGCCAGTCCGGAGACGACGATCTTGGAAATCAGGCACTCAGCACTGGTCAATATTATGATTTTCATTTCAATCCTTCCGGCAGTACTCTTTTCTTTTGCCATTTTTACTGGAATTCCAAGGACAGAAGCTTTGCCGTTTACAAGCAAAGCCTAGCCGGTACTTGTGAACATGGTCTTGTGCATTATGACTGCTTCTGGCAAGTGACACCCACCGGTTTTTACCTTAGCAATGATGACAAGCATTACCGGTTGATAAATTCTTGGTAAGGGCATCATCTTGTGTTGGATGTACACAATACAATATATGTGAAATAATAAGATGGATTTGCAAAACCCAATAGTTTCTATCTTAATAGTGATCATAACATCATTACTCTCAAATAAATCCCAATGTTGTTTCTACAAGAACAAATACCATAGAGCACATCCTGAATTGTACGATATCTCAAATTTTTTAATATGATGTCTATCTTTATGCCACAAAAATCAGGTTGATCGAGCATGTATAGATATATTAAATTTTTAATTTTAATTTGATATGTCTACACAGTTCACAAATCGATCATTAAAGTTCACTCCTGGAACAATATTTTGAGCTTGGAGACAACGATTGAATGAAAAGAGAGATTCCTTGAGTGATAGAATTCATCTTCTGTTTTCGATCAATTGTAAATGGTTCATCCAATCATCCACTTTTTTCATTCACATTTGAGACTAAAATATGAATGCATATTGAGCAAAAATTAGACTAGTGGATGAAGTACTTACGATTATCCGATTAAGTTGAATCTTTTTACAAGGCAACTGAAATTATTATTTTTAAATAAATTGACAGCCTGGATTACTTGTCTGAGACCCGAGATGGGCCCCAAGTCCGCATGAGTCGTTACCAATGGTGTACCCAACCTGTTGGTATCCATGGTCTAGTCGAATGCTTCAACATGTTCAAGTTGACAAAAAAAACAAATCAAAGAAACCAAGGATGGCAGTGTTTTTTGTAGTGAAACATGCAAAAAATAAGTTCGAAAATTTATTGGCAAGTTGATTAAAATAAACAGAAAATGTCTCATATTATTTGTTATTTGATGGATCTACTGGAGATGCTCTTAAAGGATTTTAAGCAATGATGAGGGATTCGTAGTTATTTAATGTAAAACTAGAATCCCACCATCGCAACTTACGTTTGGAGAAAAATTCAACAATACTTTTTTTTTTTATCGAGCAAAAATGCTCTTGTTTACTTGAAAATGTATCATACTCCATTTATACTTTATTTTAAATAATCACCCAAGAATGGCATTTTCCAGGAAAAATAGAGACCAATGGTGCGTTCAAGATTTAGATCGTAGGGCCGTTCAAAAAAAAAAATGTAGATCGTAGGTACCAGTAGTAGTATATTCCACATGAATGGTTTTACTTTCCTTGTCAATATGACAAAATGGAAAGAAAAAAAAAAATCGGTGCCGGGTGGGTATATCCCATATGGTACCCGCTCGGCACATTCGAGCCGTCCAATATACTCTTTTGGACAGCTTGGATTGAAACCATCTCTCTCCTCTCATCCCAACACTTTCTCTTAAAATTCGAGTCGTCCAAAAATGCAATGGATGGCTCGGATGCGCCGAGCGGTAACCACGTGGTACCCACCCGTCACTGAAAAATTTTCCGACAAAATGAATTGGAAGGGATGATTGGGGCAAAATAGGTATGCTAGCGTTCGATAATGGTGACATCATCATAAACTACCACTTCTGTTAAGATTTCTAACAGAACTGTAACGGAGGGGGGAATAATATGAGTGTTGTCAGCAAAAGTATGGGAGGCTAGTGTCATTTCAAAAAGCTCGGGGGAAGTCCTTGGACTTGTCAAAAACATCAGGGAGGGGACAGTATTGTCAACAAAAGCAAGAGAAAATAAGTTATTTGGCTTATTAGGCCGAACAATCCATTAACCGATTGGTTGATGGATATGCTTTCTACATAATTGATCATAATCTTATTCTTGGAATCAGTCGCAAGGAAATTACTTTTTTTTTGTGAATTTCTTGTGAATTACCTACTCCAATTGAGATGCTTTTGACTAAATTGATCCGAACACTTGATTGTTAGAAGAAAAAAAAAAACGAAGCTTCTCAACCTCTTTCACTCTCTGGCTCTCCCCACCCCCCGCCCCCACTCTCTCTGTACATATGTATTTTATGTATCCTTTTCCTGGACTTGCGAAAGCCCAATAATCCCTAATCGGTACACCTGAGACAATTGCCTTCTCTAGTCCAGCAGAAGCACCAGTTACCAACAGCAGCAGAAGAAGATGGAGGGAGGAGGAGCAGGGGTTTGCTACCGATCCTGGCGGTTCACGCCGTGAGCGAGTACTAGAGGCTCGTGGCCTTAAATAAAAGGGGTTGCAACCTAGTGTTTTATTCAACTTTTATCAATAATATTCTCTGAATTTATCTGTGGATTCAAGAACTGCGCGTAGCTAAGGGTACCTATCGTGTTTTTTTTTTTTGAAACGGCAAAAGGAAATTTTATTAATCTTTGAAAAGAAATACAAAGTTTAAAGGACATCTGACACACCGGCATACGCCACCGGAGAACCAAAACCACACAAAAGCAAAATGCCAACCAAAACACCACAAACGAAAACGGAAGCCGAAAACCTGCTAACACTAAAAAAAGACAATAGCTAAGACCAAAAGAATCTAACGCCAAAAGGAAAATCTCAACCTTAAAAAATACCAACAAGCCAATAGAACAAAACCGCAAAACAAGAGAAACAAAACCACACCGAAAAACCACGGAAATAATTTCAAGAGAAAGAGAGGCCTCATCCTCAAAATCGTCATCCTCCTCTGCCAAAATATCATCCTATAAATCATCAAGAGCATTGATCCTTTCTGCAAATTATTCTTCCTCCATTTCAACAATTTTTTTTAAATAATAGCTTCTCCACCCTTTAATATTAATGCTCAGCCTAGGTCCAATATCCAACGTCTTACGAGCATTCTTGAAGAAAATGGAGTTCTTATTCTGGAGATCATTGGAAGACAAGGAAGAAGCGGGGACATATTTGTTTCTATGAGTCAATTTAACGGCTTTAACCCCACCGCTTAGGCAATCCACAATGGTATAATTAAAAAAGGATAACTAAAAGTTGACACATTAGTTTTTAAATTATTCACTTAAAATGTTGCTAAACTTAACAATGTTGCGTTTCACAATGGTCACTTCTAGTCCATAACCAAATTAAATAAGGAGTCCACTACAATTTCTCTCTCTCTCTCTCTCTCTCTCTCTCTCTCTCTCTCTCTCACATCCATTTATGTTTGTTTTTGGCAAAAATATATTGATTCCCTCTTTTAATTTTGGGAAAAAATTGGTGACTTTCTTCCCTCATATTATGATTTTTTTTTTTTTTTTTTTTTGTGGGGGGGGGGGGGGGGGGGAATAAAAACGGGAAAGAAGAGTGAAATACCTTAATCCAACGATGATGGGTTGAATTGTAAATGATCGAGAGATATGAGCTTCACTTTTGGAGAGAAAGAAAAAGAAATAGTTTGTGGGTAAAGTGAAGAAGATATAGAGTAAGCAAAGAAGAGAAGAAGAAAATACCAATTGAAATACGCGTGTATACAGATTTTGGAATTAGTTAACTTATGTAGTGTAGGGTCC
This sequence comes from Rhododendron vialii, assembly GCF_030253575.1. Taxonomy (NCBI): domain Eukaryota; kingdom Viridiplantae; phylum Streptophyta; class Magnoliopsida; order Ericales; family Ericaceae; genus Rhododendron; species Rhododendron vialii. The sequence continues at coordinate 6,105,645 of NC_080558.1, read as the reverse complement.
ACAAATTTTAATTATGGAAAAAGGTTGCTAGTTTTTGTTATCTAAAGTCCAAAATTTGATTATTTCTAAATATGTTGCAAGGTTTGATTATACCATTGTGAGTCATTTTTTGTACCAACATTGTTAACTTTAAAAATAAATAATTTTTTATTATACCACTGTCCGTGGATGGCCTTACGCAAACTATTCTCTTTCGTGAATTCCGCTGCGTCATCCTTCTAGCATAGGTTTTGGCTAGTCTGCCAAAATAGGAAGGAAATCTTCATGTCTTATCTGCATAACCTTTATTTTTAGGGAGACTTAAAGAATCATCCTCAGAATCCTTCTAACTTAGAAATCCATCCCGATCATTTTAAAGTGTTATGTTTCCATCCTCAACTCATTTTTTGTACCAAAATTGCCCTACTCTTTACATTTACAATACCATATATATATATATATATATATATATATATATATATATATATACATATTATAGAACTGAATTTTAGGATGAAATCTTAACAAGTCAAATCCCAAAATTTCCTCCCTCAATCCCGAAAATTCCTCCCCCAATCCTTCCCCCATAAATTCCCTACTCCCCATAATCTTGTTCCACCAAAAACTCTCTCCTTGCCGCACCCAGATCCGATCCTTCCAGACAATCGCTTCGCTACGGCATGTTCACAATCAGTTTCGGGGCCCGATCTTGTCCGTCCCTTAGCACTAGACTATCATCTTCATCCTCTCCGACGGTCTCGGCGCTGTCACCGGTGTTCCTCTTTCTCGGCGTTTAGATCGCTGTCGCCGACGTTCCTCTTCCTCGGCGTTCAGATCGATCATCAATCCTTCAATATTCTACTAATCCTCACAAATATATATTCATCTCACGCGACATGTTTACGAATGAAAATACTTTTACCTGATTCTAATTGAGAGCCTCAGCGTTGGGATCGAGAGCAGCCAGAGTATCAACCGGCCTTCCTTTGAAGTACACGAACAACTTCTTCAGTCTCTCCCACACTTCCTTCATCATCAACTTCAAATTATCCGAAGAACTCGCACCGTGCCCGCCCTGCACCCTTCCGCTTCCCAGAGAGGCAATCGGATCAAAGCTCTGGTCCATATTCACCGCGCTCAGTGACGGCTTCATCAGAAGCAATATCATCGCCGCCTTGCCGCTTCCGCTCGACATTACATCCTTATGGGTTTCCGATTGGTATTGTCAATGTTGAGTTCCTTTTCTTGAAAATTAAATAGGCATTATTTTTCCTTGTAACGAGATGGATTTTTTTGAAAGTTGTTTTGATGGTAATTTAACCATATTTGAACCGTTTACCATGAAATATTTGTTCGAATTATGAGATATTTATCGTGTCACGTTGTAATCATCATGGTAATTTAATCATGTAATGTCATGGTAATTTAACTATTTAACCATGTAACGGTTTGAATATGTCATGTTATTTCTTTTTTTATGGTAATTTAGCCATGTTCCGTATAATAAGATCAATGGAAAATATGACTTTTTGTTGTCTAATTGGCCAACTTGAAGAATGAAGAAAACATGAAAAGATGTGGTCAACTTATCATGTCATATTCCTAATAAAATTGATTCCTCAAATACATTCCATGATTAAAAAAGAAGAAGTTATCAATCATATTTAAATTTATCAAATCTCACTTAATTAGGAAAATAATCCAATCCAATCCACTAAATTGGGAAAACAATCCAATCCAATCCCACTAAATTAGGAAAACAATTCAATTCAATCCCACTAAATTAGGAAAGCAATATAACATAATATATATATATATATATATATATATATATATATATATATATATCATAGGGAAAAGGGTAAGAAAGGTAATTCACACATTAAGAGGATGAAAACATAAACATGAAAAAAGGGCGGGATGAATTCTTACACGATATGGATAAAGAGGATGAATATTTAAATATTCCTTAGTTTTATTGGAAAAAAAACTAATTAATAGCTTTACAAAATTACCAGGATTTCTTTCTAATTTTTAATCTGGATAAGCAAGCCCAAGCTATCCATCATTAATGCACGTTTCCATAATTGAGAAATAAACTTTATCAAGTCAAGAATATCCAAATTAATTCCCTTCAACATACACTTTATCAAGTCAAGAAAATAATCTGTATATAAACCCATTGTTGTACGCATACAAAATTCACACCTTCAAATTAATCGTTAAGATGGCTCGCTTCCTTCCATTTGTCATTCTAGTATTTCTCCTTGTTTGCATGCAAACACTATGTGAGCAAGGAGATACGAAACTTTTCATTAAAACTACTGTTCACATCAAGAGCGATGTTGCGGGCCAACTACGATTTCGTTGCCAGTCCGGAAACGATGATCTTGGAAATCAAATACTCAGCACTGGTGGATATTATGCTTTTAACTTCCATCCATCCTTTACTACTGAGTTCTTTTGCCATTTTTACTGGAATTCCCGAGACAAAATCTTTGATGTTTACAATGCAAGCATAACTGGTGCTTGTGAACATGGTTTTGTGCATTATGACTGCTACTGGCGTGTGTCACCCACTGGTTTTTTCCTTAGTGACAATGACAAGGATTACCATTTTTCAAACTCTTGGTAAGTGAGTCATCGTGTGTTGAATGTTCACAACATATATATATTATGTGTGAGAATAATGAGATGGTTTTGCAGAACCCAATGGTTTCTATCTTAATAGTGATCATAACATCAGTACTTTCTGTTGGGTGGAGGAGTATTGATCACACACTTATAATGTATGAAACTCACAAGAGAATTGCACAAACACACTCACATATATTGAACTCATTCAATCTGAAAATAACATACAAAGAGGAGGAATTTCTCTCTCTGTAACTCTCTTATTCTCTTACTCCACTCACACATATTACATAATCAGAATACATTCTTTTATAGGCAAATTAAACAGACAAGTAGATAACTTTGCAAAGATCACAAATGAAATACGGAAGCTTAAATTCAATGCCCACGTTTTTGTTCTTGCTCTTCTTGCAGGCTTATTTGACCAACTTACCTTAGGCAATCATAGCCTCCAAAACAATAGTTCTTCTTGCAGGCTTATTTGACCAACTTACCTTAGGCAAAGCCTCCAAAACAATAGTTTCACACGTTCCAAATCAAGCTTACTGTTTATTTCAACATCCCCCCTTAAGCTTGATTCTCAGAGATTCTTCATTCCAAGCATTGTCTTCATTTTGACGAAAGCTTCATGTTTGAGGGGCTTCGTAAAGATATCTGCTGCTTGATCATATGTCCTGCAAGAAACTAACTCCACTTCCTTTGCTTTTACATGCTCTCTGATGAAGTGGTAGCGGGTATCGATGTGCTTGCTTCTTTCATGATGAGTCGGGTTCTTTGCAAGCGCAACTGCAGAGCGGTTGTCGACATAGATCTCTGTGGGCAATTTTTGCAGAAAGCCCAAGTGCTTCAGCACATTCCTTAACCATATAGCATGACAGACAGCTGAGTTAGCGGCAACATACTCAGCTTCACAAGATGACAATGTCACAATCGCTTGCTTCTTGGATGTCCAAGTGAAGGCAGTATCTCCAATGAAGAAAACGAACCCTGTTGTGCTCTTCCTTTCATCCAAGTCTCTTCCCCAATCGCTATCTGAATAGCCGGAAAGATTCAGGTCACCGCCTGACTGATAGAATAGTCCGTCATTATGAGTTCCTTTGATGTAGCGGAGAATCCGCTTTGCTGCGAACAAGTGTAACTGATCTGGCGTCTCCATGTATCGACTGACTAGCCCAACACCATAGAGTATGTCTGGCCTAGTACAGGTTAGATATCGCAGACTTCCAACCAAGCTTTTGAAATAGGTTGGATCAACATTCCCAGTATCACTTTTCTTCAGTTCCAGTCCACTGTAGACTGGAGTCGTCACAGGATTGCATGTCTCCATCCCGTACTTCTTCAGTATCTCCATGGCATACCTGCTTTGGGAGATAAAAATTCCTTCGTCACTTTGCGTCACTTCAATGCCTAGGAAGTGAGCCATAAGTCCGATGTCCGTCATTTCGAACTCTTGAAACATCGTCTTCTTGAATGCTTCAAACATGGCTGGATTGTTGCCTGTAAAAATCAAGTCATCAACGTAGAGGCATACATACAGCTGGCTTCCATCAGTCTCCTTCTTCATATAGAGTGCATGTTCATAGGGGCACTTCTCGAATCCATTCTCCTGGAAGTACTTATCAATTCTGGTATTCCATGCACGAGGCGCTTGCTTCAGCCCGTATAGCGCCTTCGTCAATTTGTACACTTTGTCTTCATGACCTTTCTTCACATATCCAAATGGCTGCTCAATATAGATTTCTTCTTCTAGAAATCCATTCAGGAATGCTGTCTTGACATCCAACTGGTAGATCTTCCATCTTTTCTGAGCAGCTAATGAGATTATTAGCCTGATTGTCTCCATCCTGGCAACAGGGGCGAATACTTCGCCATAGTCGATGCCTTCTCTTTGCTTGTATCCTTTTGCTACAAGCCTTGCCTTGTATCTCTGAACCTCTCCTTGAGCGTTCTTCTTAGCTTTGTAGATCCACTTTACTCCAATTGCCTTGTGACCATTTGGGAGGTTAGTCAGCTCCCAAGTCTTGTTCTTCTCTATGGACTGAATCTCTTCATCCATAGCCTTCCTCCATTTTCCTTCTTGGGTAGCTTCCTCGAAACTAACTGGATCACAACTGATTTGCAGACAGAACATGGTAAAATCTGCATCCATCTAATCTGTATTCTGATACAGATCATTCAAGTTCCGAATTCCTCTGGGCCTCATGTCTGAAATTTCTCGTTCAACTGGTGAGGATGGTTCACCTTGTTGTGGTGAAGAGAAACCACGGGAAGATGCTGGTTGATCTTCTGGTCTACCAGGTACATCTCTGGTTTGTACCTGTTCTTCATCTTCAAGTGTTAGCTCCATATTCTTGGTAGCTTCTATTTGACCCCAGCTCCAGGATTCATTTTCCTCGAAAATGACATCTCTGCTGAAAATCACTTTCTGAGTGATGGTATTATACAACCTGTATCCCATCGTTCTGTCACCATATCCAACAAGGATAACACTTAACTCCTTTGTCTTCGAGTTTGGTTCTGTAGCCTCCGGAACTTTAGCATAGGCAATACAACCAAACACTCTGAGATGACCCACACCTGGCTTGTGAGTGGACCATGCTTCTTGTGGTGTCTTCGACTGCACATTCTTCGTAGGACACCTGTTCAGTAGATAAACTGCACACTGAACTGCTTCGGCCCAAAATCTCTTGGCATGTCTTTATCTTTCAACATGCTTCTAGCCATGTTGAGAATGGTGCGATTCTTCCTCTCAGCTACACCGTTTAGTTGAGGAGTATAGGCAGGTGTGCACTGGTGTCTGATTCCTTGTTGCCTAAGGAATCCCTCAAATTTATCTCCAGTGTACTCTCCTCCTTGGTCTGACCACAATGTCTTAATGTGGTAGCCGCTTCCTTTCTCAACAAGAGCTTTGAACTCTTTACTTTTCAAATACTTCTGACTTCAATTTCAGAAAGTATACCCACGTCTTTCTGCTATAGTCGTCGATAAACGTGAGGAAGTATCTGTTCTGACCGTTTGAGATTGGCTTTAATGGACCACAAACATCTGTGTGTACTAGCTCGAGAGGCATAGATGCTTTCCAATCAACTTGCTTTCCAAAGTTATTGCGGTGTTGTTTGCCAAGAATGCAGCTTTCGCATACCTCATTTGGACGTTGAATATGAGGTAAGCCCTTAACCATCTTCCTATTCGCCAACAGCTTCAAGCTTTCAAAGTTGAGGTGCCCATATCTGAGATGCCATATCCAATCTTTGTCATTGATAATGGCATTGAGGCACTTTGGCGTGTCATGAAGAACAGTTAGCGGAAACATTCTGTTCTTCGCCATCATTACTCGAGTTATCAGCTTCCCTCGAGCATCCGCAACCGTCAGCTGCATATCCTTCAGGCTAATTTGATAGCCTTTCTCAAGGAATTGTCCAAGACTAAGAATATTAGTCTTCATGTCTGGAACATAGTAGACGTTAGAGATGAATGCATGATCTCCATTTTTCCTTTTGATTATAATATCACCTCTCCCTCGAACTGGTACTTTAGAGAGGTCACCAAAAGAAATATCTCCCTGAACCTTTTCATCAAGTTCAGTAAAAAGCTGCCTTGAGCCAGTCATATGATTACTGGCTCCAGAATCAAGAAACCATGTACCTTGATCCTGCTCGATTGGGTTGTGTGCCATGAGACTCATTGAATCTCCTCCTGATGGCTCCTTGTCTGCATAGTTGGCTATTTCGCCAACTTGATCTGATGCTGATCTTCCCCGGCACTCGTTGCTATAGTGGCCATACTTTTCGCAATTGTAACACTGAACGTTACTTTTGTCAACGTTCGAACGATTGTTGTAACTGCCTCTTCTGCCTTGTCCTCCTCCTCGTGGATTATGACCTTGTTGTCCTCGTCCACCTCCTCTTGGAGCATAATTTTGTTGTCCTCGACCACCTCCTCTTGGAGCATGATTTTGATTCCCTCCTCTGGAGAATCCTCTGCCACCTCTGCCTCTGGAATTTGAATTTCTAGAGCCTCTTCCATGGGAACCATAGCCTCGTCCCCTCTGAGATGTCCCCCCTTGCTCGTACCTTCCTTCGTTGAGGGATAACTTCATTTGTAGAGCTTGTTCCGGGGCTCTATCATCGTCTCTGTGCAACTTCTGTTCGTGGGCTTGCAGCGAACCCACGAGCTCTTCAATAGACATGGTTGAAACGTCTTTAAGTTCTTCTAACGTAACAACGATGAAGTCGAATCTGCGATCCAAAGATCGCAAGATCTTTTCTATAACTCTCGTGTCGGTGAGAGTTTCGCCATTTCTCCTCATTTGATTTGAAACCACCATAATTCGAGCATAATACTCAGAAATAGATTCTGAGGATTTCATTCGTAAAGACTCGAATTCACCTCGTAGTGTTTGAAGGCGAATCCTCTTTACTTTGTCAGCACCTCTGTAGGTCTTCTGCAGCTTCTCCCAAATTTCTTTGGAAGTTTTGGCGGAAGCGATGATCTCGAATGTGGCTTCGTCAAGTCCTTGATAGATGATGGACTTGGCTTTGCAATCCTTCTTTCGCTCAGCACGAAGTGTGGTCTTCTGTTCCTCCTTTAAAGTTGTTTCAGCTTCTTTTGAGGCGGGTTCATCGTAACCTTCTTCTACCATCTCCATAACATCTTGAGCACCCAGCAGTGCTCTCATTTGGATGGACCAATTATCATAATTGTCCTTGGTGAGCTTTGGAATAACAGCTTGGGATGTTCCATTAGCCATCGAAACTAGAAATGATGGAATCTAGTTTACTGGGGTCAAAGTGAAATCTTTGCAACTTTTGAACTTTGACTAGATAACTTCAAAAGTACAGGAGTTAGACTGCAATTGAACCTTCGGTGGACCAGCTTTTATGGAAAGTAGCTCGGTAGGAGTAATGGGATCAGACAACCAACTACCTCTTTGGTTTGTAATAATTGAGATCCCAATCAACCACCTCTTTTTCCCTTTATCACTTTTCTGTTTCTTCCGTCTTCTTCTCAAGAAAAAAACAGAGACGCGTGTTTGCCGCAATTCCGTCGAACGGCAATTGCAACCTCTGTACACCTCCGTTCAAGATGGGTCTTGCACAAATCTCTTCGTATCGTCGAGATGCACGAGACTCAGGTATCAATTTGAGTCTTGGATAAGATTTTTGTTTCTGCAATTTTGGATAACAGCTCTTCGAGCAGCGCGTGAGGGCCACACCGGAATTTTTTCGGCGACGGAAAAATCCCTGGTGAACTTCTGAGTCCAAAGAACTCGTTTATGTGTCAAAACAAGTTTTCGATTAATTCGAAATTTTGGCCTTCAACCCAGTGGTTGTTTCGACTGGACAAGAGGCGGCTCGTTTTTGTTGCTGGATTTTATGGCGACCGACTGGTGTGGCTGAGACGATCTTGAACTCAAAAATATGATTTTGAGTGAATTGCTTTCTGGGCGGGCTACACAAGCAGTAGAATACCGAAGGTATTTTCTTTTGTGAGAGATTTTTTTTTTTACGGATGAGCCTGGGGCTCTGATACCACTTTGTTGGGTGGAGGAGTATTGATCACACACTTATAATGTATGAAACTCACAAGAGAATTGCACAAACACACTCACATATATTGAACTCATTCAATCTGAAAATAACATACAAAGAGGAGGAATTTCTCTCTCTGTAACTCTCTTATTCTCTTACTCCACTCACACATATTACATAATCAGAATACATTCTTTTATAGGCAAATTAAACAGACAAGTAGATAACTTTGCAAAGATCACAAATGAAATACGGAAGCTTAAATTCAATGCCCACGTTTTTGTTCTTGCTCTTCTTGCAGGCTTATTTGACCAACTTACCTTAGGCAATCATAGCCTCCAAAACAATAGTTCTTCTTGCAGGCTTATTTGACCAACTTACCTTAGGCAAAGCCTCCAAAACAATAGTTTCACACGTTCCAAATCAAGCTTACTGTTTATTTCAACACTTTCAAGAAAATCCCAATGTTGTTTCTGTGAGAACAAATACTGTACTAGTGCACATCATGCGTGCATCGTATGAGCTTTACCGTGCGCTCATTGCAATAATATGAACCGTTCATTTTTTAAGACCCGCACATTAGTATGATTGTAAAAAATCAGGTTGATGGAGCATCTGAATTTAGATATATCGAAAATTCAATTTTAATTCGGTCTCTATACAATTCACAAATCAGTCATTAAAGTTCACTCCGAGACAATCTTTTGAGCTTGGAGACAACCATCGATTGAATGAAGAGAGATTCCCTGAGTGCTAGAATTCAAATATGTTGAATTAGTGAGAGAAGGATTTCGTTACGACGTTTCGTAGCGCCTCGTCTGCTAAAGGTACCAACGGGTACCATACTGACAGGTAGGGGTGGCAATTGAACCCAAACCCGTTAATAAACCCAAATCCATCCACTAAAAAATAAACCCAATCCAGCCCATTTATTAGTTGGGTTAGAATGGATCCAACCCATTTATTAATTGGGTCAACTTGAATGACCCAATAAGTCATTAACATAACCTGCCAAAAAAACCCTTCATCAATTGATCAGATGAAATCTTTCATCAGTCGACCCAATCTCCTCTCTCTCTCTCTCTCTCAATAAATTATTGCAAATATTTCTTTTAATTCAAAACCACTAGAAAACTAATTACGAAAAAGACAACCTTAATAAGTTTATTAAGGTTTGGATTTATTAATGGGTTTGGGTTCAATTTGCCACCCCTATTAATAACCATCATTGGAGCATCTTAGAGACGAAGCTTCTTGGTGCGGAGGTTTAGTCTGATTAGTTGGTGGATCTGTTCTTCATACAATTGATCATGATTCGATTATTGGATCACTCGCAAGAAATTAAGTACTTCGTGAATTACCTAGATGAGGTGCCTTTGACCTAACTGGATCGAAGGGGTATCATTTGAGCAAGCTTGCACTCCTGTCCGCTCATCGCCAAGTCGGTCAAGCTAACTGTGGGCACGTGCCCCGAAAATCCTCCGTTTCCGTCTTAAAAATCGGGTGCGGCCCTCTTTGAAAAAGCGCAGTGAAATGCTTCGATTCAGAGTTGCCACTCGGGTTTTAGCGGTGGAAGCACCTAAGGAACCGAACTCGAAAACGTTTGCCACGTTTGTTTGATTTTTGAAAAAGGCGTAGACTGATCCGTCGTCACCTTCGATATCTGAGGTTCGGGAGCCAGGTTACGAGAAGGGAAGGGTTTTATGGCACCCCTCTCGCCCAATCCGGAGATCGGTCTCTACTCGGGCATTTCATAAAACGTTTGCATTTTTCTCTCATTTAATCATTTTTAGCCAGTTAGGGCGGGGGAGCAGTTAAGGGGGGATTTAAACTGTAACAAGTTGCAATTATGTGATAAAATATTCATGGATGACTTGCTTGCAATAATAAACATAGATTGAGAACAAGCACTGAGAGCAGCCTGAATAAGTTGGAGTACGCTGCTCTAGAGGGAAGTGAGCAGGCCCCGCACCAGCATGCACTGGCCGAACCACTGCATGCTGGTACAACCTGCGCACGCCACCACAAAACTGGCGTACTTCACTTATCTGGTCTCACAGTCTTTGTTTGCAATCCTCTGGGCTCTGGAAAGGGACCAGCACACACCCAGGACAAACCACGCAATTCATAGAGCAAAATATATACAGTTACAGACAGATAGGATGGCTTCAAGCCACGAAAGACAACAGAATACCCTAAAAATAGTGTGGGGACATAAAAGAGGCCAAGACTAAGCTAAGATGCAAGGGTCAGCCACTGGATCTTGGTATGACTGTCGTACGCCAGTTAGTTTTCTTACCCAGTGCTTGGCTTTGCATCATCTGGGTTCTGGAACATGACCAGAGAGATCCCAGAGGCCTTCTAAACAGATAAGGAGTAAGCATTTAACTATTATAGCTAAACAGCTCTAAATACAGAGAGCAGTAAACTGGTTATTAGCATGCTAAGGTGATTGATAGAAATGTAAGCAAGCAAAAACGATGATCAATGATCCCCACGCCAGTAGTGCACATACTATCATGACTGGCGTACGGCATGATGTTATTAGCGTGCGCCATTGTTCATCTCACACGATTGTTATATTTTACCAGTTTAAGGCCAGGACTAGTATTGACTACTAGCCTGGACCTTACTGGTTCCCCTCAGGGGTCGAAAACAGAAAGAACCACAAAGGTGGTATACCTTTGGTTGGGATGAATGGATGGCTTGAGCTTTGATTTGGGGAGATAGAGATCAGATGGTGACAATGTGGGGAGTATATCAGTGGAGTGTATGGCTGAAAGACTCCTTTCCTTCCTCTTTCAATGGAGGAGAAGAGAGAGAAAGGGGGAAAGAAAAGGCTTTAGGCTCTTTATGTGGTTAACCCCTTACAAATGAATGCAAGGGAGGTATTTATAGAGGAGAGAGAGGTTGAGATTTGGGTTAAGGGCTGGTTTGGCTGGTTAGGTTAAGAGAGGGAGCCTCCCATGCATTAAATGCATGGGACTTGGCTTGATGGAAGGTGTAGGAGAGAGGGGGAACGTCCCTGCCGAGTGTAATCATCAGGGGGACTGTAGCCCACGTCAGGGTGGCACAAAAGTCTCGTCCATGTGGCTGAATAAAGTTGATTTGACTGGGCTTGACTGGCGTGCGCCATGTTTTGACCTGCGTGCGCCAGTGATAATTGAGTCAACGGTCGATGACCGACACGTGGCAGTTAACTGGCGTACGTCAGCACAGTACCGGCGTAAGCCAGTTTGGGTTTTGCTGGGGCTGTTTGGTTCTGGTTTGAAGGGTTTGAAATGGGTTTGAATGAGGTTCGGAACGTTCAAAGCTCAAACACACCATCGTCCTCAGACTGTTCTGGATCATAATCATCATTGGGGAAATAAAAGACCGAAAAATAGTGTTATCTAGATGGTCCAGAATGGGGTGTCTACACTAACTTGCACTCCTGACCACATTTCTCAACAATGGTCGAGCAAACTTGCACTCCTGTCCGCTCATCGCCAAGTCGGTCGAGCAAATTTGCACTCCCGACCACATTTCGCAGCAACGGTTGAGCAAACTTGCACTCCCATCTACTCATTGCCGAGTCGGTCGAGCAAACTTGCACTCCCATCTACTCATTGCCGAGTCGGTCGAGCTAACTTCCAGTACTACCGACCACATTTTTCAGCGACGGTCAAGCAAACTTGCACTCCCGTCCACTCATCGCCAAGTCGGTCGAGCAAATTGGCACTCTTGACCACATTTCTCTTCGACGATCGAGTAGCCTAACACTCCCGTTCGCTCATCACCATGTCAGTCGAGCAAACTTGCACCCCCAATCAGATCGATCAAGTAACCATGACACTCCCGGCCAAGTCTACGGTCCCTACCCTACAGATTCAAGAACAAAGTTCAACCACACTAACTATAGTGCGCCATCAGGTATCGATTTCCTTCACCTGATCAATTTGCATATGTTAGCCTCAGAAATGAGCCTCAGAAATGGGGGGCTACTAATGAGGATGAATTTTTATCACTAATGCCGAGCACCACGGGAATGACACGTGGCCGAGTCCTCAGCAAGACTTATGTTGATCGGCAGGCTTGTGCGGTAAAGAAATCCGAGAAATAGTTGGATCATCCCACAAATGACGCCTAAAATCACTCTCCCATGAGACAAACATAACTGTTATAACTCCCCCACACAATCTCATAACTTCCCATGACCAACCTCCACTTCTCCCACTTTCCATGGCCAACTTCCACTCCACCCACCATTCAGGAGGTAGCCCAACGACCCAATTTACGTAGAAACACTCTCTCCTTGCATCTTATAAATATTGGGAAGAAAGGGAGAAGAAAAGGTATGCACTGATAATTCCCAATTTACATAGAAACACTCTCTCCTTGCTTCACCATTCTAACTTGATCGTCAAAGGGTCCACGACCGAAAACACCATCAGTCCTTGGACTTATATATATTTGCAAGGAACCCTTCCCGAAGACTCTCAGTATGATCATTCGGACTTGGCAAGAGACCCATTGAAGTGTTCGAATCAATCATCCAAATTTTGACATCAACAATACCCATTGTTGTACGATACATCTTCACAGTTTCAAATAGTACAAGATGTCTCGCTTCATTCCATTTGTCATTCTGATATTTCACCTCCTTTGCATGCAAATACTATGTGAGCCAGAAGATATGAAAATTTTCTTCAAAACTATTGTTCACATCAACAGCGCAATTGGGGGCCAACTACGGTTTCGTTGCTAGTCCGAAGACGACGATCTTTGAAATTAGGCACTCAGCACTGGTCAATATTATGATTTTCATTTCAATCCTTCTGGAAGTACTCTTTTCTTTTGCCATTTTTACTGGAATTCCAGGGACAGAAGAAGCTTTGCCGTTTACAAGCAAAGCCTAACCGATAGTTGTGAACATGGTCTTGTGCATTATGACTACTTCAGGCGTGTGACACCTACCGGTTTTTACCTTAGCAATGATGACAAGCATTACCGGTTGATAAATTCTTGGTAAGGGCATCATCTTGTGTTGGATATACACAATACATTGTATGTGAAATAATGAGATGGATTTGCAAAACCCAATAGTTTCTATCTTAATAGTGATCATAACATCAGTACTTTCAAATAAATCCCAATGTTGTTTCTACAAAAACAAATACCATAGAGCACATCATGAATTGTACGATATCTCAAATTTTTTAATATGATGTCTATTTTTATGCCATAAAAATCAGGTTGATCAGGCATGTATAGATATATCAAAATTTTAATTTTAATTTGATATGTCTACACAGTTCACAAATCGACCATTAAAGTTCACTCCTAGAACAATATTTTTGAGCTTGGAGACAACGTTCGATTGAATGAAAAGAGAGATTCCTTGCGTGATAGAATTCATCTTCTTGTTAGAAACATCAGGGGACCAGTATTGTCAGCAAAAGCAAGGGAAAATAAGTTATTTGGGTTATTAGAGCATCTCCAATACTAGACTTGAAATTGGAGATGTCAAAATTTTTTTTATGGCTTATGTGGCATTTTGGTATCTCAAATTTGACATTAAAACCTCATCTCCAACCATTATGCCAAATTCTATTTATTTAAAAAAAAAAACTCAAACAAGAAGTATGGAGAAGTTTTAAACTTTCTAACAATAGCTTTTTACTCCAACGGTTACTTTTTGAAATTTGGCATGAGAGAGGGTAACTACCAAAATTGGCATGCAAGAGGTTCATGCCAAAGCCTAGCCACATCAGCTCTGACATGATGATAAGTGCCAAAATATACATATTTTGGCCCTCCAATCTACATTTATTAGTCTTTTTTTGTTAACTGGTTTTTATTATGTGTTTTTATGTTTATAGGTTGCTCGAGCCCGTTGTCCGAGACTTTGGATAAAAAGAAAATTTTAAAGATGTTTAGGGTTAAAATGCAAAATGATTCAAAATTAAGAGAAGTGCTAGCCGTACCGACCAATTTCAAACCGAAACCGTACCGACGGCCGCTCCGGGCTGTCTCCGGCCACCGGACGGCCGATCCGAGCCGTTCAAAAATTCTAAAAAACAAAACCGAGGGGCCCTACGCGAGAATAAATGGCATCCGATGTGTGTAGGGTGGTTAGATCGAGTACCCTATTTTTCGCGTATATATATATACACGAGTATACACGAAAAATAGGGTACTCGATCTAACCATCCTACACACATCGGATGCCATTTATTCTCGCGTAAGGCCACTCGGTTTTTTTTTTTAGAATTTTTGAACGGCTCGGATCGGCCGTCCGGTGGCCGGAGACAGCCCGGAGCGGCCATCGGTACGGTTTCGGTTTGAAATTGGTCGGTACGGCTAGGATTTCTGCAAAATTAAATGGTTCATTTATTATTTCTCGAAGTCCAAGGGACCACTATGTGATTAATGCCTTCAATCCTTATAAAACCAATCTTATACCCTACTGCAGCAGTATTTTTTTGGGAAAAGGAAATTTCGGACGGAAGAAAACAGTGAACGACGTAGGGGGCTGCCGATTCTTCTCGTTCGGAATATTGTTTTTGTTCCGAGTTTCTTTTCCTTTCCAGTTAATTGAAGTTTTGTTTAATTACTCGCATTGAGGTAATTCGTTTTAATTTCTATTCTTAATAAATGTTGTATGTTTATTTTTGTTTGGTTTAGATCCTGTGTTTATTTTATATCTTAAGTAATAGAAGCATGATTCAAATTAGGGTTTCTTCTATTTCATTCATAATGTTTAGTGAGTAGTAGTATAGGTAGGGTCGTGGGGTGATTAGCACACCATGGCCAGTCCGGGCACTGCTCTTATTTTCAAACAATGAAAAAGACAATTTTAGATTGGTAAAATACTTCTCGTAGACAAACCCAAGCATTATCGGAGCCCATATGAACGGAAGAATGAGTGTCCAAAACTCATTCTCCGTTGCGTATGGGTAAACGGCGACCATGAGGTTTTGCATCTTTCGGGGTATCTTTTCCAAATTAAAGTTGAACATTTTTAAGAACACTGAATGGAGCAGGTTAATCTGGACTGGCTACGAGTGCTATAAACTCTACAACTATACCTTTTTTTTTAATTATTTGAAAAGTACAATCAATTTCTAGGTTTATTTAATCTCAGAATCAATCGGCAAGGGGTAGCTACCTAATAGCCAGTTTAAATAAGTAACAACCTGAGTTTTTAGTCAGCACACATCACTGTCTCTGTGGATTCGACTCCGAACTTACCGGATATTGTGATACGTCGGTCTCCGCCCTACGCTTAGGGCAACCCATTAATTTAGGATTAGGAAATCGTCAAGTACATGAGTGTAGGCAGATGGGTTGGAAGGTGAGTTAATACCAAAAGTAGTCGTTGCACTATTCACGTCACATTTGACATCTCCCATTAGAGATGCTCTTAGGCCAAACAACCCCTAGCCAATTGGTTGATGGTTATGCTTTCTATACATATATAATTGATTAGAATTAATCTGATTCTTGGGATCAAACGCAAGGAAATTACTTCTTTTTTTTTTTTGTGAATTACCTACTCCAGTTGAGATGCTTTTGACTAAATTGATCCAGACACCTGGTTGTAAAAAAAAAAAAAAAAAAACGAAGCTTATCGACCTCTTTCACCCTCCGGCTCACCAAAACCAACCCCCCTCTACATATGTATATATGTACAGAAAAACTTTTTTACGGAGTTTTCCATAAAGTAGATTTACGAAGGCTCAATCTCAAGCGTCCAAAGTGTTTTTAATTGGAAGATTCGGATTAAAAATCAATTATAATCAGTAATAATTAATTGTGATCGGTCATAATTGAAAACGAATCTCAGTCATTGATTGCGCAAATAGACGGCTGAAATTGCGCTGCTCCGTGAACAGAGCCTCCATGACTCATGTATGTATCCCTTTCTTGACAACCAAGAATCGGAAAACCCACGAAATGCCTGGACTTGTGAAAGCCCACTAATCCCCAATTGGTACACCTGAGACAATTGCCTTCTCTAGTCCAGTAGAAGCACCAGCACCAGCACCAACAGCAGGAGAACAAGATGGAGGGAGGTGGGAGGAGGAGTTGGGGTTTGCTACCGATCCTGGCGGTTCGATCACATCGTGAGCGAGTGCTGGAGGCTCGTGGCCTTATAAAAGGGGTTCTAACAAACCTAGTGTTTTATTCAACTTTTATCAATAATATTCTCTGAGTTTATCTGTGGATTTAAGAACTGCTCGTGACTACAAATACCTATCTCATTTGAAATAGTACGTGAACTATTCTCTTCATGAATTCTGCTACGTCATCTTTCTAGCATGTGTTTTGGCTAGTCAGCCAAAACAAGAAGCCAAGAAGGAAATCTTCATGTCTTTTCTACACAACCTTTATTTTCATTGGAAAAAAAAAGAAGCTAATTAATAGCTTTGCAAAATTACCAGGATTTCTTTCTAATTTTTAGCCTTTATTTTAATTTGGAAAAAACTAATTAATAGCTTTACAAAATTACCAGGATTTCTTTCTAATTTTTAATCTGGATAAGCAAACCCATGCTATCCATCATTAATGCACGTTTTCCATTATTGACAGATAAACTTTATCAAGTCAAGAATATTCAAATTAAATTCCCTTCAACATATACTTTATCAAGTCAAGAAAATAATCTGTATATATACCCATTGTTGTACGCACACAAAGTTCACACCTTCAAATCGTAAGATGGCTCACTTCCTTCCTTTTGTCATTCTAATATTTCTCCTCATTTGCATGCAAACACTGTGTGAGCAAGGAGATGTGAAAGTTTTCTTTAAAACTACTGTTCACATCAAGAGCGCCGTCGGGGGCCAACTACGGTTTCGTTGCCAGTCCAAAGACGACGATCTTGGAAATCAAACACTCAGCACCGGTGGATATTATGATTTTCACTTCCATCCATCCTTTAATACTCTATTATTTTGCCATTTTTACTGGAATTCCCTAGACAAAAGCATTAATGTTTACTATCCAAACTTGGCGGGTAGTTGTGAACATGGTCTTGTGCATTATGACTGCTTCTGGCGTGTGACACCCACGGGTTTTTATTTTAGTAACAATGACAAGGAATACGCGTTTGCAAGATCTTGGTAAGTGAGTCATTGTGTGTTGAACGTACACAACATATTATGAAATTTTAATGTATGATGCAAAAGAACATTTTTATGCCATCTAAACCATATATATGTCCTATACTTTTTGAATGTCGCGTATCTAACTTGAACACTTGAATATATATCTTAGAAATTAAACTATTTCCACACTAGGTGAAAATCCGAAGGAGATTTCCACCCATTTTGAGTTTCACCGTGCGTTTATTGCAATAATATGAATTGCTCATTTTTTAAGACCCGCAGATTAATATAACTCTGTAAAAAAACCAGGTTGTTTGATTGAGCATCTATATATAGATATATTGAAATTTTAATTTTAATCCGGTCTCTATACAGTTCACATATCGGTCATTAAAGTTCACACCGAGACAATCTTTTGAGCTTGAAGACAACAATCAAAATCAAACGAAGAGAGAAGGGTTTCGTTTCCATGTTTCATAGCGCTTCGTTGTTTTTTTTTTTTTTCTTGCATGGTTTTCTTTGCGAACACTGCTACAGGTACATACTGATGGGGTACCAACGGCCACACAAGGCTCACTTTGGGTTCTGCACGAAAAATTCGAGCTGTTCAATAATTTTAAAAACAAAAGGGGTGGGCATCGCAAAAAATCAGCTCAATTCGTTATATATAAGTGTTTGATCCAATCTTTCATTTTTCATAAAAAAAAAAATTCACATTTTTTTCAATTTTTCAAAAATGAGAAGATTGAATCTAGCACTTATACATATCGAATTGAGTTGATTTTTCGGAAAAATGCCTATTCAATTTTTTTCTGTTTATTTTTAAGATTGTTTACATACCCACGGAAATCAATACTTTAATCGAATTTCCGGAGAGTAGAGGGAGGGAAATGGGAATATCTAACACATCAAGAGCGCAGTTGGGGCCAACTACGGTTTTGTTGCCAGTCCGGAGACGACAATGAAGAAATCAGGCACTTAGCACTGGTCAATATTATGATTTTCATTTCAATCCTTCCAGCAGTACTCTTTTCTTTTGTCATTTTTACTGAAATTCCAAGGACGGAAGCTTTGCTGTTTACAAGCAAAGCCTAGCTTATAGTTGTGAACATGGTCTTGTGCATTATGATTGCTTCAGGCGTGTGACACCCACCAATTTTTACCTTAGCAATGATGACAAGCATTACCGGTTGATAAATTCTTGGTAAGGGCATCATCTTGTGTTGGATGTACACAATACATTATATGTGAAATAATAAGATGGATTTGCAAAACCCAATAGTTTCTATCTTAATAGTGATCATAACATCAGTACTTTCAAATAAATCCCCATGTTGTTTCTACAAGAACAAATACCATAGAGCACGTCATGAATTGTACGATATCTCAAATTTTTTAATATGATGTCTATTTTTATGCCATAAAAATCAGGTTGATCCGGCATGTATAGATATATGATCAAAATTTTAATTTTCATTTGCTACTCGGTTCACAAATCGACCATTAAAGTTCACTCCTGGAACAATATTTTGAGCTTAATTGGAGACAACGATCGATTGAATGAAAAGAGAGATTCCTTGAGTGATAGAATTCATCTTCTATTTTCGATCAATTGTAAATGGTTCATCCAATCGTCCACTATTTTCATTCACATTTCCAACTAAAATATGAATGAATATTGAGCAAAAATTAGACTAATGGATGAAGTACTCACCAATGGCGTACCTAACCTGTTGGTATCCATGGTCTAGTCGAATGCTTCAACATGTTCAAGTTGATAAAATAAAAATAAATAAATGAATGAAAGAAATTAAGAAAGGACGGAAGTGTTTTTTTATTGTGAAACATGCAAAAAATAAGTTCAAAAATTTATTGGCGAGTTGAGTTAAATAAATAAAAAATGTCTCATATTATTTGTTAGTTGATGGATCTAGTGGAGATGCTTTTATTAAAGGTTTTTAAGCAATGATGGGATTTGTAGTTATTTCATGTAAAACTAGAACCCCACCATCGCAACTTAATTAATTTGAAGAAAATCGCAACAATATATACTTTCTTTCTTTCTTATCGAGCAAAAATGCTCTTTTTTTTTGGAAGAACGATAGAAATGCATTAATATATAAAAACTGTTTACAAGGGAAACAAACAACAATATAAACAAAAGACGAAAGGCTGGTGGTGGAAGAAGCTCCAGTTCAAAACGGTAATGCCCGAGCAACTGATGACAAAGAGTGGGATAGCAACACCCATTTAGTCAAGCACTGAATTAGCATCTCCTCCAAGCAAGGGCGGAACCAGAAATCTAATCTCCCATGGGCTAACACAAAATTTATATACATGAACTAAGAAGAGTTTTATAATTAATGTACAGCAAACTTGTACATAGATACATAAATGTTCAAAAAAAAAAATACAAGAAATCATACATTATTGAATTTGTACCCTACTGAAATTGTGCCCTACGGTGTTTCAATGAGTTGAGATCATTTATTATCAAAATTTGAGTCGATATCTTTAACAAGTTCTCTTCCAATGTAGATAATCATAGAATGCGCAAGAAAGTGAGGTGGGCTAAAATTGATGAGCTAAAATTTTACGTTTAAATTTTTTTGTTTTTCTTAAGTTCACCTAGGCTATAGCCTAGTGATAAGCACCCGAGAATGTAATATAGGGTGCGCTAGTGTCTAGTTTTAGTTTAATTTAATTACTTATTAGTTATTGTTAACATTGTTTGTTCGTATAGTGTTCTAGTTCTATTTTATAGGTGAATCGCCAAACAGGGGAGTTTTCGTTGCATAAGGCATGTCATTGCCCGAGCAGAAGTTGATTTGCCCGAGCAGAACCTGTCATTGCCAAGGCAGAAGTTGATTTGCCCGAGCAGAAGTTGTCATTGCCCGAGCAGCACCAAATTTGCCCGAGCAAGAGGCAGGCTGGCAAGGCAGAGCAAGAGACTAAGGGCTGGGCTGAAATCAATCGGTATCGGTAGGAAGAAATAATCTCAATCGGTACCGAGCTCTTCAGAACAGCCCCTAACTGGTTCGGTATTGGTACCAAGAAATAGCTTCCATCGGTACCGATTGGCTCAGTGGCGACTCCCTATTTGGTTCGGTATTGATACCATGTTTTCTATCCAATCGGTACCGAGGTCCTATCTCAGCAACTTACGGTCTTCTCCATCGATACCAAAGGACTTAAAGGCGAATTTTCAGAGCATCTGGGGAATATTCCAAGCGATCTTCCGGAGTATAAAAGCTTATGTCGTTGTTGTACAAAAACAAGTAGCATAGATCCAATAGTACCTTTTTCTAGATCTAGATTAGATTTCATTGCATTTTCAAATTGTTCTTGAGTGTTCTTCGTTTTCAGTTTTTAATATTTCAATTTCTGCTCTTAGTTGTTAATTTTTGACATTGCCTCTTTAATTAAAGTTATTTATTTTCTCCCGATCTATCTTAATCTATAGTTTAATTCAAGTCTTGTTATTTCATTATGTTAGCTAGATTTTTGCTTACTCCTATCTCTCTAGATATGGGTGAGTAGTTTCAAAGGTTAGGTCATGGGATGATTAGCATCTCATGGCTTGGGCGAAAATTGCATTTTGCACCCAATAAAGCTTTAAACTTTGATTTGAAAATTGATGTGGGGTTCGGGTTTGTTTGACAAATCACCGAGGTGTTAATCTCTTTGATCTTGTGTAGGTGGGAGTATCGCCTACCCACCACACATGATGCTTAGAACTCTGTCGCTCGAGGTATTTGTCAAATGAATTTTAGAGCAGCTTGGTTCGCAAATCATTTTATCTTCCGATTTGAGAACTATAATCAAGTATCTCAAATTGTGTAATTGGGTGCAGAGTGTGATTTAGCTCGGGTCTTGGGTGTTAATAATTCCTAGACCTAGCATATCTTTTCTCTAGTTAATTCGCTTTAATTTAGCCTTTTATTTCCACCGTTCAAAGTAAAACAAAGTTGGCTGACTAAAAGCCGAAAGCCCTTACTTGCATCTACAAATCCGATCAAGCCATATAATTATTCCCTTGGGTACGATCCCGAATTTCCGATTTATTATGCTTCAACCGACATGTTAAACCCTACGCTTGGGGTATTATTCCATAATATTGGAGCGAACGAAGCACCTAGGCTAGCCCACCCTTGGTTCCGCCCTTGCCTCCAAGCCTTAATAGGATTGCCAGAATAAAAATCAAACAAGCACCGAAAATAAACGGTCTACTCTTAAAGAAAATCGGAAGCAACCAAACGCATTCAAAGATAAGAACCCCTGCCTTTATCACCTGCAAAAAAAAACAATTAGAAAATTACAAGCAGAAGAAAGATACTAGCATAACGCATGAGTCCACGGTGTGCGGCTCTTGTTTACTTGAAAATGTCTCATACTCCATTTATACTTTATTTTAGATAATCACCCAAGAATGGCATTTGTTCCAGGAAAAATAGGGACCAATCATGTGTTCAAGATTTAGATCGTAGGGCCGTTCAAAAAAAAAAAAAATTAGAACGTAGGTACCAGAACAATAACGGAGGGGGGAATATGAGTGTTGTCAGCAAAGGTAAGGGAGGGTATTGTGATTTCAAAAAGCTCTGGCAAAGTCCTACGACTTGTCAGAAACATCAGGGGACCAGTATTGTCAACAAAAGCAAGGAAAATAACATTTGAGTTATTAAGCCGAACAAGCACCGCCGATTGGAATAAAGTTGGGGTTAGCCATGGCAATAAGGTTTTGTGTAAACCTTGGAATATCTCGGTAAAAATCTTGTAGATATGATGTATAAGGCTATTTGTCTTGTTTCTTTTGTGTTGAATCTCTGTGTAGTCCCTTTTGATTTTAGGGGTATGCCTCTTTATTTTACTTGTATTCGTCTCTTTTGGTAATAAAATCCTTCTTTACCAAAAAAAAAAAAAAGCACTACCCGATTGGTTGATTGTTATGTTTTCTACATATGTAATTGATTAGAATTTGATTCTTGAGATCAGTCGCAAGGAAATTACTAATTTTTTTTTTGTGAATTACCCACTCCAGTTGAGAAGCTTTTGACTAAACTGATGATTCGGATATTTGGTTATCAAAAATTAAAAAAAAAACAAAGCTTCCCCCCGCCCCCTTATTTATGTACAGAAAAATGTACAGAAAAACTTATTTACGGAGTTTTCCGTAAATAAGATTTACAAGGGCCCAATCTCACGCGTCCAAAGTGTTTTTGGATGCCCCTCCCCCCGATATGTACAGAAAAACTCCGTAAAGAAGATTTACAAAGGCCCAATCTCACGCGTCCAAAGTGTTTTTGGATGATTTAGATTGAAAATTAATTGTGACGGGTCATAATTGAAAACGAATTTCAGTCATTGATTGCGCAAATAGAAAGCTGAAATTGCTATTGCTATGTGAACAGAGCCTCCGTGACTCGTGTATGTATCCTTTTCTTGACAACCAAGAATCGAAAAACCCACGAAATGCCTGGACTTGCGAAAGCCCAGTAATCCCCAATTGGTACACCTGAGACAATTGCCTTCTCTAGTGCAGTAGAAGCACCAGCACCTACAGCAGCAGAAGAAGATGGAGGGAGGTGGGAGGGGGAGTTGGGGTTTGCTACCAGGATTTCTTTCTAATTAATAGCTTTACAAAATTACCAGGATTTCTTTCTAATTTTTAACCTTTATTTTAATTGGGAAAAAAAACTAATTAATAGCATTACAAAATTACCAGGATTTCTTTCTAATTTTTAATCTGGATCTGGATAAGCAAGCCCATGCTATCCATCATTAATGCACGTTTTCCATTATTGACAGATAAACTTTATCAAGTCAAGAATATCCAAATTAAATTCCCTTCAACAACACTTTATCCAGTCAAGAAAATAATCTGTATATATACCCATTGTTGTACGCACACAAAATTCACACCTTCAAATCATAAGATGGCTCTCTTCCTTCCATTTGCCATTCTAATATTTCTCCTCGTTTGCATGCAAACACTGTGTGAGCAAGGAGATGTGAAAGTTTTCTTTAAAACTACTGTTCACATCAAGAGCGACGTTGCGGGCCAACTACGGTTTCGTTGCCAGTCCGGAGACGATGATCTTGGAAATCAGATACTCAGCACCGGTCAATATTATGCTTTTAACTTCCATCCATCCTTTAGTACTCTGTTCTTTTGCCATTTTTACTGGAATTCCCTGGACGAAAGCTTTGATGTTTACTCTCAAAACTTGGAGAGCATTTGTGAACATAGTGTTGTGCATTATGACTGCTTCTGGCGTGTGACACCCATGGGTTTTTATTTTAGTAACAATGACAAGGATTACAGGTTCATAAGATCTTGGTAAGTGAGTCATTGTGTGTTGAATGTACACAACATTGAAATTTTAATATGATGCAAAAGAACATGTTTGTAACACCCCGAATTTTGGGTACGTTAAATAAGAAATTTTATTGAAAAATAAACTGAGTCGGGCTCTTTATTAAAACAAAGCTTAAAAGAAGTACTTTTATTACAAACGGAAGGGAATTAAGGTTCCTAACTACTGCTCCGCTTGTTCTTCCATCACAGCTAACTCCTCGGCTCCGAAGGCCTCCAAAGTATAAAGCTCACCCTGCTCATCTATGAGATCTGACATATTATACCAGCGTTGCCACCAATATAATATGCCAGGGTCACCAAAAAGGCAACATCGTGAGCTACAACGCTCAATAGTATAATCCAAACCCTCTAACCCTTAACTTATGAACAAGAGAATCATAAAAATAAGATATAAATCATGCGTAATGACAACAGTTAATCAAATTCACATTCTTTATTCAAACTAACGTTAACGTTAACGTTGACTTTTCTGACTCATCGTAGGCCATGACGTTATTTTCACCTTTCTTTTTCCAAACACCTTTCTAACTCACCCAACCTCGGTTCCGCCGCGCCGGGTTCCCGAGTATTCTCACAATGGTTCCGCCGCGCCGGGTTCCCATTGGCACACAATTGCATTGGCTCCGTACCGCGGATAACCAAGCCACACACCCCACCTCGGTTCCGCCGTGCCGGTCTCCCGAGTATCCTCACAATGGTTCCGCCGCACCGGGTTCTCATTGGCACACAAATACACACATCTCACATAATACCCTTGAAATGGTCATTATGTAGTTTCCAAAATATTTCCTCCCTCGGATAAACACATTTTCATCTTCGTTAACACACCCTAGGTGCCATGTCTCTACTTTCTTGGTTCTCGTGTCACGTTATCATGCATAGACTCCGTGGTGTAAGACTTTCCACATAAACAAGCATTTATCGAAACTCAAAATGAATCCAACAAGATCATCCAACTCTAGACTACTTAACATGCTTGAATCACCAATAACGAACATCATGCATTTCATACATTCCCAACAAAAGATAACCTTATCTACTTTAAATAAAATGATCAAGTTACTTCCTAATGAACTTATATTTAGAGTTAGGGTACAAAACTACTTTATACTTGGGATAGTAGATAAGGATAACTACCGTTCTTCTTGGCGGTGGTCGGCTACGAAGATTTGGTCGTCGGTTTTGAAATTCGGCGGCGTAACGGCGTTGGTTTGCTTCGAAAGGAAAAGAGATGTACTTTCTTTTCCTAGAAACAACTTACTAACTTTAACTAAGCTACTTTAAAGATCTAGAAGTGATTTTGAAAGTGGTTTGGTAGTTTTGCTCAAGAACTCAAGAAAAACTAGAACTTTGAAACAAAGAACTCTTGGAATTTCTAGAGAGAAGTGAGAGCAATGGTTGAAGGTGTGAGTTCAAAGCTTGGAGTGAACTTCTATTTATAGGCAAGCTCTCCCTCCCTCTCTCTCTTGGCCGGCCCTCTCTCTCTCTCTCTAAGTCTCATTTTTTTATTCCAAAATCTAAGCTTTCATGGAAGATCAATGGCTAGTTGCTAGGCTTGCATGGCTAGGTTAGTCCTTGAATTTGATCTTTAGAAGATTTTATGGTAGAAAGGAGGTTTGTACAAGATTCTTGTATTAAACAATTTGATACTTGTACAAAAGAGGACAATGGTGGTTATACCTTGGCTAGGAAGAGTAAACAACCAAGGATTTGAAGTACAAAGAAGGTCAATGCCAAGGTACAAATCAAATCCCTCTTCTTTCTCCTCCCCTCTCTCTCCCTCTCTTTCCCTCTCGGCTTCTCTCTCTCTCTCTCACGGCCTCTCTCTCCTCTCTCTCTCTCTCTCTTGTACTAGCTATATACATATATATGTACTACAATGCAAGAATACAAATAAAATATAGGTACTTTTGTACAAAAAATCAAAGTAGTCTTTAAAGATTAAGATTTTCTCCGTAAACTAATAAATTGGCACATGTGTACTAAGGCAATATTTAAATCATCCAAGTACTTATATAATATATACATGGGTACTAATGTACTCTAAGTAGTTCAACTTCCCATTAAACTAATCCAATTGGGTACAAAATTCCAATATAAAATAATAAAAAAGTACTTTAAGAATCTTAGGCCTTAAAGACTATTAAGTACTTACATAATAAAATAATATGTACTTCATCACATGGGTTTTAAGTAAAAGACTAGTTTAATAAATCCATGTACTTAGTTGAAAGAACAACCTATTACCCAATGGATAATAAATCTCCTAACTTTTATTGTCCAATGGACAATAGTAACTAGGAAACTTTTGTATTAAAATAATCAAAGTTGTCCTTTTAGAAAATTATAAAATTCCATTTATAAATATATATATATATATATATATATATATATATATGAGTACTTGATATTCTAACAAAGAATATCAAGAATATAAAATCTAGGGTTTCTATTGTCCAATGGATAATAGTTCCCCTAACATTTATTGTCCAATGGACAAAGAATAAAACCAAAATAATAAAAGAAAATAAATAAGTAATTCCTTAGTCTAGAGTTGAAAAGGTTCACAAGGTTCAAGATGGGTAAAATGGTCCATCTACGGTTAGGGGAAAGCAACTAGGTGGCTTCCTGGTTCGGTTCCTCCAACAAGCCGGTTAGAAGCTAACTAGGCTTGCT
The DNA here is from genome assembly GCF_030253575.1 of Rhododendron vialii. NCBI lineage: Eukaryota > Viridiplantae > Streptophyta > Magnoliopsida > Ericales > Ericaceae > Rhododendron > Rhododendron vialii. Next base: position 6,079,357 of record NC_080558.1, on the reverse strand, counting down.
AAGTAGGGCTTAAAGTCAAGAAATAAATTTTTGATGGGCTAAAACGTAATTATGACAAATTACAGGAAAAATTAAGGCAATACAAGCAATTTAAATAATAACTTGAATAATAAATAACTTTTTATTTATTAAAATTCAGAGTTATTACAATGTTTGTGCCATCTAAACCATATATATGTCCTACACTTTTTGAATGTTGCGTATCTGACTTGAACACTTGTATATCTTGAAGAGTTTAAATTATTTCCACATTAGGTGGAAATCTGAAGGTTTCCACCCATTTTGTTCAATATGAATGAATATTGAGCAAAAATTAGACTACTGAATGAAGTACTTAACAATGGCGTACCCAACCTGTTGGTATCCATGGTCTAGTCGAATGCTTCAACATGTTCAAGTTGATTAAAAAAAAAAACAAATGAAAGAAAGAAAGAAAGGATGGCAATGTTTTTTGTTGTGAAACATGCAAAAAAAAATAAGTTCGATTGGCAAGTTGAGTAAAAAAAACAGAAAATGTCTCATATTATTTGTTATTTGATGGATCTACTCGAGATGCTCTTAAAGGCTTTTAAGCAATGACAAGGAATTTGTAGTTATTTCATGTAAAACTAGAACCCCACCATCGCAACTTAAATTTGGAGAAAATTGCAACAATACTTTCTCTCGCTTTTTTATCAAGCAAAAACGCTCTTGTTTACTTGAAAATGTCTCATACTCCATTTATACTTTATTTTAAATAATCACCCAAGAATGGCATTTTCCAGGAAAAATAGGGACCAATCCTGCGTTCGAGATTTAGATCGTAGGGCCGTTCAAAAATATATATATATTAGATCGTAGGTACCGGTAGAAGTATATTCCACATGAATGGTTTTACTTTCCTTGTCAATATGACAAAATGGAGAAAATTTTCGGTGTCGGGTGAGTATATCCCACGTGGTATCTACTAGGCACATTCGGGCCGTCCAACACTCTTTTCGATGGCTCGAATTGAAATTCTCTCTCTCCTTTCATCCCAACACTTTCTCTCTTCTTCTTTTTTCTCCAAATCCGAACCATCCAAAAATACAATGAACGACTCGAATGCGCTGAGCGGACACCATGTCGTCGCCACTGCAAAATTTTCCGACAAAATGAATCGGCAGGGATGAATGCTAGTGTTAGATAATGGTGACATCATTATGAATCTACAACTTAAGAATTCTAACAGAACAGTAACGGAGGAGGAATATGAGTGTTGTCGGCAAAAGTAAGGGAAGATAGTGTCATTTCAAAAAGTTCCGGGGAAGCTTGTCAGAAACATCAGGGATCTGTATTGTCAGCAAAAGCAAGGGAAACCCCTAGCCAATTGGTTGATGGCTATGCTTATATATAATTGTTTCTACATATATATACTAATTGATAAGAATCTGAATCTTGGGATCAGTCGCAAGGAAATTACTTTTTTTTTTGGTGAATTACCTACTCCAGTTGAGATGCTTTTGATTAAACTGATTCGGACATCTAGTTGTAAAAAACAAATTATGTATATATGTACAGAAAAACTTTTTTACGGAGTTTTCCGTAAAGAAGATCTACGGAGGCCCAATATCATGCGTTCAAAATGTTTTGGGACGATTCGGATTGAAAATCAATTATAACCAATAATAATTAATTCTGACCGATCATAATTAAAAACGAATCTCAGCCATTGATTGTGCGAATAGACTGTTGAAATTGCACTGCTCCATGAACAGAGCCTCCGTGACTCCTGTATGTATCCTTTTCTTGACAACCAAGAATCGAAAAACCCACGAAATGCCTGCACTTGCGAAAGCCCAGTAATCCCCAATTGGTACACCTGAGACAATTGCCTTCTCTAGTCCAGCAGAAGCACCAACACCAACAGCAGTAGAAGCACCAGCACCAACAGCCGGAGAAGAAGATGGAGGGAGGAGGAGTTGGGCTTTGCTACCAATCCTGGCGGTTCACGTCGTGAGCGAGTACAGGGGTTCTAATTAACCTAGTGTTTTATTCAATTTTTATCAATAATATTCTCTGAGTTTATCTGTGGATTTAAGAACTGCTCGTGGCTACAAATACCTACCTCATTTGAAATAGTACGCGAACTATTCTCTTCGTGAATTCTGCTACGTCATCTTTCTGGCATGTGTTTTGGCTAGTCAGCCAAAACAAGAAGGAAATCTTCATGTCTTATCTACATAACCTTTACTTCCATTGAAAAAAAAAAGAAGCTAATTAATAACTTTACAAAATTACCAGGATTTCTTTCTAATTTTTAACCTTTATTTTAATTGGAAAAAAAACTAATTAATAGCTTTACAAAATTACCAGAATTTCTTTCTAATTTTTAATCTGGATAAGCAAGCCCATTCTATCCATCATTAATGCTCGTTTTCCATTATTGACAGATAAATTTTATGAAGTCAAGAATATCCAAATTAAATTCCCTTCAACATACACTTTATCAAGTCAAGAAAATAATCTATATATATACCCATTGTTGTACGCACACAAAATTCACACCTTCAAATCGTAAGATGGCTCGCTTCCTTCCATTTATCATTCTAATATTTCTCCTTGTTTGCATGCAAACACTGTGTGAGCAAGGTGATGTGAAAATTTTCTTTAAAACTTCTGTTCACATCACGAGCGCCGTTCGGGGCCAACTACGGTTTCGTTGCCAGTCCAAAGACGACGATCTTGGAAATCAAACACTCAGCACTGGTGGATATTATGATTTTCACTTCCATCCATCCTTTCGTACTCTGTTCTTTTGCCATTTTTACTGGAATTCCCTGGACAAAAGCTTTGATGTTTACGCTCCAAACTTGGCGGGTAGTTGTGAACATGGTGTTGTGAATTATGACTGCTTCTGGCGCGTGACACCCATGGGTTTTTATTTTAGTAACAATGACAAGGATTACAAGTTCGCAAAATCTTGGTAAGTGAGTCATTGTGTGTTGAATGTACACAACATATTATGAAATTTTAATATGATGCAAAAGATCAAACATGTTTATGCCATCTAAACCATATATATGTCCTACACTTTTTGAATGTTGCATATCTAACCTGAACACTTGTGTATCTTAAAGAGTTTAAATTATTTTCACACTAGGTGGAAATCCGAAGGTTTCCACCCATTTTGCTTAATATGAATGAATATTGAGCAAAAATTAGACTAATAGATGAAGTACTTTAACAATGGCATACCCCAACCTATTGGTATCCATGGTCTAGTCGAATGCTTCAACATGTTCAAGTTGATTAAAAAAAACAAATGAAAGAAACAAAGAAAGGATGGCAGTGTTTTTTGTTGTGGAACATGCAAAAAATAAGTTCAATTGGCAAGTTGAGTTAAAAAAACAGAAAATGTATGTCTCATATTATTTGTTATTTGATGGATCTACTCGAGATGCTCTTAAAGGCTTTTAAGCAATGACAAGGGATTTGTAGTTATTTCATGTAAAACTAGAACCCCACCATCGCAACTTAAATTTGGAGAAAATTGCAACAATACTTTCTCTTTTTTTTATCGAGCAAAAATGCTCTTGTTTGCTTGAAAATGTCTCATACTCCATTTGTACTAATTACGAAAAAGACAACCAAAATAACCACCGATCGATGGAGTTTCCAACATCTAAATTTATCACTGGACTTGAATCCTTCATTTGATTTGGATGTGTAATTTGTCGCCAGTGTGCGATTGATCTTTTTACCAATTGTATTAGATGTACACTGTAGGTTATAATATTTTATATTAATGAATTTCTTGGTGGTTCATAAACAACAAAACAAGAAGGTTGAGACCAATTCCAAACAAAAATAAAAAAAGATGAATCTTCGCGGTTCTGAGGCTTCGACCCCGTTCCGCTAACAACCTTTTCTTTAGTACTTTTTGTTTTTTTTCAAATTTTTTTCGCGTTTGTTCATTTTGTGCCAAAAAATTTTAACTTTTTATTTTGTTTCGATAAGACGAATTGGATTTTTACTTTTTTTCAAATATTTTGGAAAATAACTTTTTTTTTGTTATTCTTCAAAATATTTGGATAAAAAAATTACTAAAATAAGTCAAAAAATTTTGACATGAAATTAACCAAAATAAAATCAAATCAAATAAGGACAGAAATAAAAAAGGCCTAAAAGCATTTTTAGTGCTTAGTTTAATATAATATAACATGGGGTCTTAAGTGGGTGTTCCACTTTTTAAAAATAAAAGATTTTAGAAAATGAAGGTAATTTTAAATTTAAAAATTATATATTTATGTAAATAATTTTTTTATTTATATAATCTTGTTTCATAAATCTCATTGAAATTTTTAATACTGAGAAAAAAATTAAAAAATTATTTTTATTTATTTTATATTTAAATTTAAAATTACTTTCTCTTTAAAAATAAAATTTAAAAAGAAAGCAGAACAGATAGCGGATTGATTGGTGGGTATGCTTTTTACATACTACTTCCTCCGTCCCTTTTTAAGTGTCCTGCTTCGTAACTCCAACTTATTAAAAAGACATCATCATTACACCTTTCACATCAACTTTTTCCTCCACTTTCCCTACTTACCCATCATCATTACACTTTTACTCACTAACTTTTCAAAATAAAATCTATTTTTAGGGACAAAATAGACAATATACCAACTTTTACCCCCCTAACTTTACAAAATGGACAGTTATTAAGGGACAGCCCAAAATGGAATACTGGACACAAAAAAAGGGACGGAGGGAGTAATATATACCAGAATTTGATTCTAGGATCAGTCGCGAAAACGAAGCTTCTCGACCGCTCTGGATCTCTCTCTCTCTCTCTCTCTCTCTCTCTCTCTCTCTCTCTCTCTCTCTCTATATATATATATATATATATATATATATATATATATATCCTTTTCTTGGCAACCAAGAATCGAAAAACCCACAAAATGCCTGGACTTGCGAAAGCCCAATAATCCCCAATCGGTACACCTGAGACAATTGCCTTCCCTAGTCCAGTAGAAGCACCAGCACCAGCACCAACAGCAGCAGAAGAAGAAGATGGAGGGAGGAGGGAGGAGGAGCAGGGGTTTGCTACCGATCCTGGCGGTTCACGCCGTGAGCGAGTACTGGAGGCTCGACCGGAAACCGCCGGTCACCGCCGCGCTCGTCGCCGCCAACACCCTCGTTTACTTGAGGCCCGGTGTCCTCGATCGGGTCCTTCCTACCATAGATCAAGTCTGGTTCAATCCCTACCTCATCCTCAAGGTACGAAATTTGTTCACTTTCTATTGTTTTATGGCCTAGGGTTGTCTTGTTCGTACGAATTCGTGGACCGGTTGTTTTGTTAGTGGAAATGCTGGAGAATGGAATTTGGGAATTTCGAATTTGTAGGAGTGCCTGTTCAATCGTTTAGAAAATGAGCCGAGCCGAGCCGAGCTCTGAAGTGTCCGAGCTCTGCTCGTTCAAAATTAGCTTAGCCCGTCCCCAAGGGGATGGCCTAGTGATCAAGCCTTGGATTCAGCGGTTTGCTTGGATTCGAGACCTCTCGGGTGCTATCAACTTTTTTAAGGCAGAGCATACGGAGCATTTGCTCCAGCTTCAAGTGGGCTCCGCAAGTAGACGGTGGATTTGTGGTACTCATGATTAGTCGAGGTGGGCATAAGGGACACCTAGTTATAAGAAAATAAAAAAACTAGCTTAGCCCGAGCTTGAGCGTGAGTCGAGCCGAAGTGATTGAGCTCAAGCTTGGTTCTTTTGGTATTGACATGTTCGAGATCGGTTCATTTACAAAAGGAGATGAGCCTCGAGTTACAGGCTTGGCTCGTTACCAAGCGAGCTTAAAACTCGAGCTCCACTCGTTCTGAATGGAAGCATGTTTTGAGAAAGGATCTTAGGGTGTTTAGGGTTGGGCTAGGAGGGTCTCTTCTTTTTCTTTTTCTTTTTTTCCCGAGGAGGGTCTCTTCTTTTTCTTTTTCTTTTTTTCCCGAGGAGGGTCTCTTCATGCCTTCCTTTTTCCTGTCATCCCTTTGTAACGATCATGGTGGCCATCAGTCCACACCGTTGTCCATGTATCAGTAGAAGATTCCACAGCTACCGCAGCCCCTGCTTATTCAGGTGGAACTCCTGGTTGAGTAGTTACTCGGAATGATGCCAAGATATCAGTATCATCCCCCCTCGGGAATGTAACTCTGTTCCCTGTCCCCACTTTCACTGAAAATGAAGAGATGAATTGATGTAATTTTTAAAAACCGTCGGGACTTATTGATGAGTCGAATCCTTAACGAGCCTTGAGCATCAGTTTATTGCAAGTGAACGGCCAAACCAAGGAATAATTTCTGGTTGATGTATGCAATCTTACCGCGTTACCGGGATGCATTTTCCATTACTTGAACTTGGGGAAGTTGATTATATCCTTGAGACATTGTGAAACTTTACTGGTAATTAAGGATTCTTGGGTATTTATGGTCAAGTGTTTGCTTGATTTCTAGAGTATGGTTTATAGGACTTGGAAACTTATTGTACACTTGCTAACAGTTTCTGTTTCGGGTTTGGTTTGGCACATGATTCGTGGGGAAGCAGGAGCCAACCTAGTTGCATGTTCTCCGCTTACGTGCTTGCTTCTCAAATCCATATTATGTCGATGTAATCATTTCCCGAGTTACTAGAATCCTTCTTTTGCCTTGTAGTCCAGCATCACAAACTAGTTTCCTGAAATGACTCCATGTTGGGAACAAACGTAGTCTCTAATAGCCTTTGGCATAAAATTACCGCTCTAGCCCTTAACCGAAAACAACTCTTGATTCGTAGTACATTGAGTCTCCAAGCAAATGAATATGGACAAAATTAATCATTTTGATCATCGAAATTGGATTCGAGCAAGCACACCCTCGGGAGGGTGAACAAAATTTTCTCATTGGGTACCAATCAGATGACAGATTTATAAAGCATTTTGCTTATGCATTCTTTTTTCTTCTATTGCTCTTCTTGCTTATTTGGCAACTACAGAAGTGTTCTGTAATGAAGGGTATAGGTAGGAAACGGCGTAAGGGGCACAGACCTCATGCTTGAATTACACGACACAAAACCCAAAAGATAGTACTAGATTTTTGCAAAAGGTCAAATTTGTTGTTGGAAGAGCTGTAGCTTTACTGAATCTTGTCTAAATATGCATTAATCTTTACGTACATTTGTCCTTTTAAGGTGTGATTATGAATGATATTTGCATCTGTTCCCTCATCTTTTAACATCTTCTTGCCTTTGGTTGAGCAGCACAGGGACGTCAAGCGCCTCTTCCTATCAGCATTCTACCACGTAGGTGAATCTCACTTGGTATACAACATGATGTCACTTTTATGGAAGGGGATCCAGTTGGAGAGTTCAATGGGGAGTTCCGAGTTCGCATCTATGGCAGTCACCCTCCTCGGCTTATCCCAAGGCGTCACTCTATTACTGTCCAAATCCCTTCTACTATTCTTTGATTACGGAAGACCTTACTACAGGGAATATGCAGTTGGATTTTCCGGTGTACTCTTTGCCATGAAAGTGGTCCTCAATTCCCAAAGTGATTACTCTAACATCCATGGACTTATCATTCCATCTCGTCTCGCCGCTTGGGCGGAACTGATTCTTATCCAAGTATTGGTTCCAGATGCATCTTTTATTGGCCACCTCGGTGGTATACTCGCTGGTATTCTCTATCTCAAGTTGAAGTCTTCGTATTCGGGTGGTTCCGATCCACTGACAGTTGTCATCCGAGGTCTTGTGAATGTGGTGACTTGGCCTTCAAGGTTTCTACGGCAGTTCGGTTTGTGCAGAAGGCGGCGGATTACGGGCAGAGGAACTGTGGGTAGAGATCGCGGGAGTGCATCCGGCGTGTGGAGATGTGAGGCGTGTACGTTTGATAACTCCACCTGGTTAAACGAGTGCGAGATGTGCGGTACAAGGCGCGGTGGCAATGGTTTGTCGTTCCTCGGGTCGTCAGATGACCCGCGTGTCGTTCCTTTAGAGGAATTACGGCGGAGGAGAGTTCAGAGATTTAATCTTCGGTGAATGCAATTCCACTGGAACAATTGTAATACTACCAAAAGATGAAATTTTTAGAGGGAGATAAGTAAGTCGTAGGTGTTATATTCCCACCCCACGAACCTGTCATGAAAATACCATATGAATAATGAATATCCAAGCTTTCGGATGTTTTTTTTTGAACGGCAATTTTTTTTTTATTATTAATTCTTGAAATTGTTACAAAGTTTTCGGATGTTGGTATTGCTTGCGTAACCATTCACATTTGAGTATGTGAATAATTGATGATTAAGTTGTTGCTTCACGCTATTCCACTAATGGGTGTTGTTGGCCCGATATAAGCCAATACAAAAGGGAGGTCTCTCATTCCATAACCCGTCACATTGAATAACCACTAAACAAGTGCATGACCTAAGCCACGTGATTCGTGAGCGGGAGTACGAATGCGAACATGAAAATGTTTTTGAAACACGTCTTAATCTAATAAAAAATTCGTGAGAGTGAGTGTTTAGAGTGTTAGACTGATAGCGCAAAATATTTTTAAAAATTATGAGACTAAGGGCATGATGTTGCCTAAATATACTCTTTCTGTTCCGGCCCATTGCCCAATAGGCAGAGTTCAAGCTTCTTTACTATTGAATCGCAAGGCCATTTTGATTATAGATTTAGGTCCTATATGGATTACACAATTTAATAATAGTCGACAACAATTGATACTCTTGATGATGAGTGAAGTTAGATTCTTTATTATCGCTTATTCTAGAGACGAGATGCAAGTATGACCCGTCCCACCCTTTTTTCTCTCCCATTCACACTAAATGGGTATGACATAAATTTAGGGGAAAATGACGGCCAATGACGTGTTTGATAAATAATACCCTCCAATGACATTTTCAGCATTAACAAATGTTCTCAGCATGTCCTTGGTTGGTATTAATCATCAAAACACGTCCTGGACCGTCATTTTCCATAAACATTTTTGTAATTACAAATAGAGGATCTTCTTCTTCTTTTTTTCCTTTCATATATTCCAGACTACTAGTAATTTGTGTAGTATCTTCTTTAAAATAAAATAGGAACATACTGGGTCATCAAGATAGAACCTGTAATGAACCCACTTTTGTGATTAAGCAGTACATCACTTCAGCCATTTTATGCAAAACTGTTCTCATTAATTTCTTTTATCTTCACTTGTATATTATTTATTTGGGAAAATAACCGAAATGGTCTTTGTAGTTAAGTGTTTGTGTCAACTTGATCCCTGTAGTTATAATTGACTCAATTTACACTCTGTACTTTCTATTTTGTTCCAATTTGGTCCAATTGCTAACTGCCGTTAGTCCGCCGTTAGTTCTTTTAAAAAAAGACAAAAATAAGCCAATAAAGACAAAAATAAGCCAATAAGTCAATTTTTTTGTCTTTATTAAAAAATGGATTTCGATGGTAATTTTTTACTTTTTAGGTTCCCCTCGTCATGACGAAGCAATAATCTCCGAAAATTGATAAAAAATTAACAAATGCAAAAAAAATTGAATAAGGACAAAAAATAAGCCACTTGACTTATTTAGCCGAACAACCCATTAGTTCATGTAATATTCTGACTTTTAGATATGGTTCTTTATCATGTTGTGACTTTTAGATTTATATCTTGTTGTGACTTTTGGACACGGTTCTATATGTATTTTTAGTACTATGCAGCAAAATAAGACATCTCAGTCACAAGTTGAACAGGTAGACAATACCAGTGGTTATGTTGCCTCATGGCTGATCATAAAAATGCGGAATTGGAGGGCAGCTTTTTGCAGAAAACTATAACCAAATTTCTTTTCAAGTGCCTCCTTATCAATGGAGAATGGAAGAATGAGTTGTGTTTTGATTCAAAGGTATATTAGGTAGGCCTGTGCAAAAAATCTATTCACCCGCGGACCCGACCCGACTTGACTCGAAGGGTCTCAGGTGGGGTCGAACATGTGGTTCGGAAGAGTACAGGTGTATTTTCTGTTAAAAATCAGATTTTGGTTCGGGGTCCGGGTTGGTGTGTTTCTTACCTGACCGGACCAATTCATAAAAATTAATTCAGTTTTTGGTCGGACTCGACCCGACGTAAAGAATCTGACTCGCGGACAGTTCTTACCCCTTTTCGATTCGGTTTGCGGGCCCAAAACATTTGTTACCTGACATGTTTTGTCGGGTTCGGGAGCAAACCCGACCCACCCGAACCATGCACACCCCTAATATTAGGGCAAGAGGGGAATGAGAGAATTACTATTTTAACCCCTAAAAAGGAGGCCATTTGATTTTGTTGTTAAAAGGACTAACGGCAAACTAACGGCGGTTAGTAATTGGACCAAGTTGAAACAAAATGAAAAGTATAGAGTGTAAATCGAGCAAATTACAACTACAGGGACTAAGTTGACACAAACACTTAACTACAGGGACCATTTCAGCTTTTTTCCCTATTTATTTTTATCTCGATGTATTCGGATAAGCTTAGACTCTGTTTTAGAAACCTTCTTAAAAATAAATAGCTTATTTCACATTTTCAAACTAAAAAATAATGTAATTGAAAAATAATTTTTTAATTTTTTTTGCACTGTTCAAAAGATCTCAATGAGATCTATCAAATAAGATCCATATTGCTAGAAAAATTATTTGCATAAACACATAATTTTTGAGCTTGAAATTATCTTTTTAAAAATATAAAGATTTATTTGTGTTTCTAGAACAGGGCCTTAGGCTCCGTTCAGTTGCCAGGAATATTGTACGGGAAAGTTATTCTCAGGAAAAGTCAAGTAAAGTGAAGTAAAGGAAAAAGAAAATTATTTTCCTGTGAGTGTTCATTTGACAAAAGAATTTTGCAAGAATAATTAAGGTTTAGTTGTTCATTTGTCAGGAAAAAGAAACTTTCGGGAAAATTTTGTGAGTGTTCACTCATTTTCTTTTTCCCGCGACGCAAAATCCTGTGTTTTTTGCAGGATCACTTTTGCAGGAAAGTAATTCCTGCAGGAAAACTTAAAATTATGTTTCCCACTACTTTCCTGCCAACTGAACACTACAAAAATCATGGGAAAGTTGATTTTTCCATCATTTTTTGTACTTTCCTGGCAACTGAACGGAGCCTTAGTGAACTCGACCAATCTCTGAGGACCTATCCCACTCAATTAACAGGAAGTAGGGCGGTAAACGAGGAAAAAACTTGAGCTTATGCTCGGCTCAAGTCTTAACGAATCGAGCTTAGTCATTTATTAAACGAGTCTTTTTAATCTAGCCGAACCATCCTTAACGAGCCGCACGGCTCGTTGAAACGAGCTGAAAACTCAAATTCGATTTGTTTACTAAACAAGCCAAACTCGCGAGCTGCTCGTTTCGTTTACTGTGCTAACGAGAAGGATGGATTTTTTCCTAATATTTTCCCCTTTCAACAATTTAGAAAAGAGAGGCTGTAATGAAGCCAAAGTAAAAACTTTTGCAATTAACCAAAAGGTAAAACAATTTGACCTGACACTAGTAGTCAAATAATTTGAGAGTTATGTGCATATGAGCAAATCTACACGTGCATTTATTTAAGACGCCCCCAACGTCACTATTTTTGTAACAGTCTCGTATTAACATCGAAAATTTACAGGAGGGAAGAGAAGAGAGAGAGAAAGAGAGAGAGAGAGAGGGATCTGTTCGAACTTCGAACAAACACACACGCATCGTCCACCGAGCGGGATCTTCTCTCCGATCAGATCGGGCCCAATTAGGGTTTTGTCTTTCCCAAATTTTGAATTTTTCCAATATTATTTCACTACGAATCCAAGCCTCGGTTGATATACTGGTAAATCAGATTATTTTGCATTCTTTTCGTTCGCGATCTGAATTGGATTGCGATATCTAGGGCTTGTTGATAGGGTTTTAGTCGGCGATTTGCTAAGTTCCAGGATTGATTTGTCGAGTTCGTCCAAGTTGATGATTTTGGGGAGCATTTGAGGGTTTGATTCGCATGCATTTCGATGGCGTCGGCTCAGGTGTTGCCCAATACCGCGGCGTCTTCCACGAGGAAGCAGGAGCATTTGGAAGCTGGAAAGCGGCGGGTAACGATTTACTCTCGTCTTTAGATTTCTTCTGTGTGTGCATAGTCTGATACGATCGTGTGTGCGTAAGCTAGCACACCTTAGTTATTTAAAAAAAAAAAAAAGAGAGGAAAAATGGGCATGTGTGATTATCCTTGGCAATGTTATACTGGGCTTGTTCTTTTCAATTGTTTCTATTTTTTTTTTATATGTTGGGTCCGTATGGTTATATGCAAAAAATGGGAAAACATCTATTTTGCATTTCTCTGCATATGTGTTTTGAAAAGTAAGAGCAACTCCAATGGTATGCCAAATGCATAGCCGAAGCCAAGATTTGGCTATTGAACGCTAAAACAACAGCTCCACTCTGACCCTAAAGTCACATAATTCGTGTGCACGTGCGTGACTAGAGCGGAGCGTCAAAGCGTCTTTAAACGTATCCCAAACTACTCATTATGCTCAAGCAAGGAGCCGGAGCATCAAAGCATCTTTAGAGCGTGAGCATAGAGTGAGGATTGGGAGTGGGAGCGAAGGGTCATACTGTAGGATTATGTGACTAAGCTTTGGCCAAAGACTCTAGCCAAATTTTGGTGAAGTTGTTTGGTGTGCCCGCATCACCACCAGTGTTTTTGATCTCCAATTCTTTGGATCCAACTTAAGTAAACGAAATGTTGTGACGAAATGACATTGAATCAATGTAGCAAGAATGCCATTTTCTGGAATTGTAATATAGTAGTAGGCAAAAAATGCCTTCGGTTAGCTTGATCCAATAGAGTTGCTCTAACTGCTATTGTGTTTATGTGGACGCTCAAGTCTACTGGGTAAGCTAACGGGCAGGCAAAGTGTCAGTTTTTCCACCTGCTTAAGTTTTTTTTGTACACTAACATATGTTCCTACAAGAAGGTGTGCATTTATCCTGTGCTACCTCTACTTGTTCAATTTCAAACTAAAGAAGTTAATATTACATTTGGACATAAAGTATATATTTCATGTGTCCGTGCTTCTTAGTCACGTATGTGAACTGGCACTATTTGTAAATGGCACTAGTTGTGGGAGGGAATACTCGGCTGCTCGCAAAAGAGAGAAAAATCCTTCTTCACGAATGGCGGCAGTGCTCTTTTCACGAACAACCCACCACCACCACCGTTGTTGCCGCGGCTGCCTCATGCCTTCTTCTTCTTAGTACGGCTAGAGCCGCTTCCATTGACATCAAAACCACCACAAATGCTGTCACCAACCAACCCATCTTTTCAATGATCCTTTGATGTTTTTGGTTCCATGAGATAGGGAGAGAACGAGAAATGTTTGTAAGATTCAACAGTTTCATTCTAGGGACTGTGGGAGAGAGTGCTACATAAAACAACTATTCTACTGTTAGTACACTTACAAGTCTCTTTATATTCGCTCGCAAGAACACACGCTTGGGGTACTGGGATTCGTTCCTTTTTGCTCCACCCCTGAGACCAATGCATGTTCCTTCAATCATGGTCACACACGTGTCTTTGCCGTCCTTGAAGGCCAAGCCGAGGCAGCTATTCATCTACTAGCTTATTGGCATCGGCTTCAGCTTTATTTGCACTCAGCGGCTTCAGCTTTGGTTCGTTACACATGGTTTTTTTCTTTCCAATTCAAGATTTTTCTCTTCCCATCTTTTACATAACACAATTTGCAAACACAATTACATGTGCTCAGGCACTAGTTACAATAAATAAATGTAAAACATAGGCATTTAAAAAGATGCCTTTTTTCGGTAAAAAATTCGGATTTTTTTCACTTCTTGAAAGTACCTATAGAAATAACGGAAAAAATGCATCTTTTTAGAGGCCTAGGTTTGCAGTCCGGACATTTATTGAGAGACGGAGGGAGTAGTATTTATTCCGTTTCTATAAAATGATCAAAGTATTTTTTTTTAATCAGATATATGTCATGAAAACAAAAGCGAGAATTTCATCCCCATCATTTCTAGTTAGTTTTTTTTTTTAATTAAATCAGTGAATCAAATGAGTCAACAAATTTCTTCGTCTCCAACAAAGTACGAAAATTTAGGTAGATCGGAACATAGATATACACCATGTAAAAGTAAAGAAGCTAGCAGGTTCGAAACCTCCTAGACATTGCAATTGAATCCTTCACTAACGAACGATGAAATTGATCCCAAAAAATTAATTGAGATATGTTAGTCTCGACATTCTCAGTTATTACCAGGAAAATGTAAAAATAGAGAAGGAAAGAAAGAAACCGTGTTTAACAAACCAAAACTAAAGCCGCCGAGTGCAGATAAAGCTGAAGCCGATACCAATAAGCTAGTAGATGAATAGCTGCCTTGGCGTGGCCTTCGAGGACGGCAAAGACACGTGTGTGTCCGTGTTTGAAGGAACATGCATTGGTCTCAAGGGTGAAGTGAAAAGGAACGGATCCCAGTACCCCAAGCCCAGAGGAGTGGAAAGTGTGTTCTTTCAAGCGAATAAAACGAGACTTATAAGCGTACTAATAGTAGAGTAGTTGTTTTATGTAGCAGTCCCTAGAGTGAAACTGTTGAATCTCACAAACATTTCTCGTTCTCTCCCTATCTCATGGAACCAAAGGATCATTGGAACGATGGGGTGGTTGGTGGCAGCATTTGTGGTGGTTTTGATGTCAATGGAAGCGGCTCTAGCCGTACGAAGAAGGCAGGAGGCAGCCGCGGCAACAACGGCGGTGGTGATGGTGGGTTGTTCGTGAAAAGAGCACCGCTGCCGTTCATGAAGAAGCTTTTTCATCTTGTGACGGACCCCAAAACGGATGATATCATGGTTGGGGGGGGGGGGGGGGGGGGGGGGTGGGGGGTGTTGGGGGGCGCGTGTTGGAGATGTGTGCACTTGATTGGGAAATTTTGGCCTGTCTCTGCAGACTGCCACTAATGCATATTTCATTATCTCACATCTGTTGGGAGATGGTGAGATGGACCTTCCCCATAAGAGGGGGCTCTGTCTTGTGGTTGTGTTGGGGCTCATTACGACCCCCTTGATTATTGATCTTTTGGTAGTTGTTGTGTTTGGAGGTGGACCAATCCCATGACAGAACGGAAAACTGGGATCAGCAGCACATTTTGTACTCGTCTGTTTATGTAATTACTTCAAGGTGCTTTGGATAGATACATTTTTTTTTATTCATTTATTCTCCTTTTTCCGTTTTTGGTTTATCTTTCATCAAGTAGATCGATAGATTTTGGCGAACAAGCCAAATTGATGAATTTAATGCGGTCTGCTTTATCTTGTCTTGCAGCTGGAAGAGTTCCGTAAGAAGAAAGCTGCGGATCGAGCCAAGAAGGCTGCGCCAGCAAGTCACCTTCATGGTGCTAATGTTGATCATCAACATGAGAAGCAACCTTTAGAAAATCAACATGTAAGACTTACGGATTCAAATGGAGCTGGTCCTTCTGATGGAGTTAGTGAAACAGTTGTTGAACCATGTAAAGAAGTTACTGATGATGGAAACAAAGAGAATATGTTTGTGCTGAACAATGAGCTAGGCTCTAATGACAAATATGCTAAACCACCTTTGCCTAGAAACTATTATAATGCATTTTCTGAAGATATTGCGCAGGCACCCCCAAAGGATCAAGAGTTTGATAGGTATAATGCATCACACTCTGCTGGATCGGTAAATGTGAAATATAGTCATCAGCCACAAGGGAAGAGTGATGACTTCAGCATTTCTGCTAGAGCCTCTGGAAGACATGCGTATGGGATTGCTAATAGTAACGAGCAATCTGTTGGTTTTGGTTCTCAAGTGATCCGGGAAAGTGATCATGATTCCAGTCAAACCAGTCATTATGGGTCGGAGGAAGCCCATTCTGCTTTATCAGATGCTTTTGCTTCTGATTTATCTTCTGCTTATTCTGGTGGTTTCCCAGTGCAAAACAAAAGTGCACAGACAAGTGGCCTGATGTCCTCCATAGATGAAGGTAGTTTCATTGTTGTTCTTTTTCTTACCATTTTTGCCCTTCACCTTCTTTATTTTTTGAGAAACTGACTACCGAATTTTCTTTGTGGTAGATTCTGTTCGCCCTCCCATGAAGACCACAATGTCTTCTTTTGGAGTAGGGAAAAACTTGCATGCTGCTGGGGCATCTAATGACTCTCTGACTTTCGATACGGGGGAAAGAAAGCTTGGGAATTCTGTTGGCCATTTTCCTAGTGGTAACAGCCAACCATTTTGGACATCTGAATCTCCATCTACGCCTTTCAATTTTGGTGCCGCTAGTTCATATAATAATGGACCATTGGATCCAGCTGTATCTGAACCTGCTAGTAGGAGATCTCGTCCATCTTTCCTTGATTCTATTAACATGACAAGAGTACCACTTACTGAACCAGGGACGGTTGAACCAAATAGTTCCGAAGTTAATGACATGGATGCTGTGACATCATCTTATTCTCAGACGCCAAATACTGATCCTGAAACCACTCTATCTTTTTCAAAGATGAGGGCTTCAAATGTACCTAATGCATTTGAGCATTCTATGACCTCATCAATTTCTGCTGGAAATGGGGGTGACTTTTACAGGCATGCTGTCCATGAGACCAGCATGGAAAGGAAACGTGACTCTTATTCACAAAAACAGGACGACGACTTTGCTGCTTTGGAACAGGTTGACACACACACGAAAATCTTTATTGTCTGAGGTGAAGCTTTGAAAGAATCCTAGTCAAACATTATCTTCTAACCTCAATTTTTGTTTTCCCTTTCAGCATATTGAAGATTTGACGCAAGAAAAATTCTCATTGCAGCGAGCTCTTGAGGCTTCACGAACTTTGTCAGATTCTTTAGCTGCCGAAAATTCAACACTCACTGATAGTTATAATCAGCAGGTTGGCTGTCAGTGATAGTTGGTGGATGGAGTTTTTTATTTAACATTTTTTAGGCGATTTTCTCAAGAGGATGTGTCATCATAAATACATAAACTGTATGGACAACACATGAAAATATGTGTTTAATGTTTATGGCACCCACATCAACAGATATACCACTGGTTAACTGCATTTTGTTGTTGTTAACGGGTATTATGTGAAAATGGAGTAAGGTTTTCTTAGGCAACACAGAACAAGGATCTATGTTCTTTTGATGATGGAATCTATTTCTGATGTTGCTTTCAACGATATGGGTCTGTAGCATGGCATACATGATAAGAAACGTTTGGAAAATTTTGATCAATTAAGAGTTCTAGGCACGGATTAAAAACAAAGAAAAAGAGTTCAAGCCACTTCAAGGCTGTTACCGTCTTAAGGATATCTGTTTGTTTGTTTGTAATATGTCTCCCGGAAGCTTAAAAACAGTTTTGTGATGCATGCTTGAATCTCAAATTCATTCAAAGGTGCATGCAGAACCCGAAACTGCGCCCAGCTAGTTTAGATATGGTCAATGCTCAATTAATGGCCTTTCAACCAGTTTGGAAGATAGCACACTACAGTTCTGGGAGCTTCCCAGATGCTATAGGGCTTCTCTTTGGGCTCATCATGCTGTCTCCTACATGATTCCTTCTGCAAATCTGTGTTCTTTAGTGTTTATGAATCTCCATTCTCATATATTTGCTTAGAGTTTCCATTAGTCCCTTGATATGACTTGAGGATATATGATTTTAGTTGATGTGTTTATTTTCTTTGTAGGGAAGTGTTGTCCATAACCTGAAATCTGACATGGAAATGTTACAGGAGGAAATCAAGGCCCAATTGGTTAGTATCAAAGATTTCATAACTTTAGTAAACCCATGGTAATTTGATGTTTTTCTTTTTATCTCCATTGGTCATGACTGATAAAAAGGATTTCCGGTAATCCTGATGAAATTATTCGTTGATCAAGTAAATTCTTTTTATACATGTACCTACATGATTTATTATTTCACCTTGAACGATGATGAATTACCTAGAGCTGTCCAACATCACAGGTACCATAGCTACAAAATGATGGATCAAGATAGTGTGTGTAAGCTTAAAAAATCGATTTTCGTCTTCAAAGTAAACAAACTGAATCATTTGCAATGTTCTAAAAAGCGCTCGGCGCTAGGCGGGCGGCCGACCACCTTCAAGCTTCGAGACCTATTGATCGGCCATTAATCGCCTTTTAGCAATTAGTCGGTTTTTTTTTTAAATATTCTACAACCTCCATACCATCAATAATCACAGTTTTTCTAGTTGATGTGATATATCTTCTCTACCATCAATACTTACTAGTTACTACACGTCTACCGGTCTACACGGCTACGGCCTACACCAAACGGTCCAAACCATAAATTTACAATACTGCACTACTCTGCTACTCAGACTCAAGTGTTAAATTTTGTAAAACAAAATACTACTCATTACAGAGAGAGGGGGATCAAGAAATTACAGAGAGAGAGAGAGAAGGAGAAATTACACACAAAGAGAGAGAGAGAGATTACAAAGAGAGAGGGGGATCAAGAGAGAGGGATCGAGAGTTACAGCAGTCAACAATGAGGCGCAGTGGCGGTGAATGGTGATGAAAGGCGTCGGCAATGACTAGCGTCGGCGATGACCGGTGTCGATGATGAGAGGTGATCGTCGATGTGCTGGCGTCGGCAGTAGGCGATGACTGGGTTTCTTCCCAGATCCAGATCGAATGAGAGCCCTAACACAGTAATTCGAAGCCCTAAATAACCTGGTATGAGTATAACAGTTACCCCCTTCGTTTTCTAAAAATTCAGATTTACCTTGCCTAATCGCCCATTAGCCGATTAATCGCCCATGAATCGATTAATTGCCTATCGCCGCCTACACGCCGACCAATTAAGCGGCGATTAATCGCCGCCAAAGTTCGATTAATCTTCTAGCCGCCTAATTCAACCTTTTAGCCATTAATCTCATCGGTCAGCCCAAATTTCCGATTAATCGCCCATTAATCGGCAATTAATCCCGCCTTTTAGAACACTGATCATTTGAGGGAATAAGGATTTATGGGGTTTGTCCCATGCTGAAAAGCAACAAACTTCAAGTATGCTTAGCTATCGAATGCAACAAACTTCTCGATATGCAGAGCTATCGAATGCAACGTAGTAGGTCTTCTTTTTATCTTTTTCTTTTTAATCATAGCGATCGAACGTCTTAGATGTTGATAAATGAATCCCTTATTTGGTGCAAGTCAAAACATTATTAGTCTGTGCTGATCATGTACGTTTTTCTGCATTGGGAGGAGTATTTATTTTTGTCAGATGGAAATTAATATCTTGGTTTCTTGTCTTTTGTTTCCAACATTGTTTTTCATTTTTGTAGCTTGTTGGCATGCTACAATACTTCACATCATATGTTCTACCTTCAACCATATTCTCCCCCTTATAAGTCCAACCATCGTAGGTTTAATGGTTTTTTTGGATAAGTAAATTGCTTAGCAACTGTAAAGGTTATTTATTCTGTCATCAAGGAGAACCTGAATCCTGTTCATCATGGATTCTCTGCAGCATGTGGGTAGGCTGGGTAGGCATATAGCAACGTAAAGCATAGGTTGTGTTAATCGTTTACATCTGGTAACATTTTTTCTTTTTGTTAGTTTTAATTCTCATTGTTTCACTATGTGGTTCATCTCGATGTTGCAGTTGGAACTTGACTCTTTAAAAATGGAATATGCAAATGCTCAACTAGAATGTAATGCAGCTGATGAACGTGCCAAGTTGTTGGCTTCTGAAGTTATTGGCTTGGAAGAGAAGGTAGTTTATATCTGCTGTAAATCTATCTGCGCATGTATATGTGCTTTTCCTGTGTCTACCCAATAGTATTCCACTTTGATGAAAGTTGAAGCAATTGTATGTATTAGTTAATTTTATGTCTCTGTGATGTTTTCTATGGTGATAGTTAAAACACTTCACATCTTTTTTAGCAGTAGTTAAAAACACTCCACAGTGCTAATCTTGTGGGCCTGATATGTTTTTCCCACTTTTGGTCTGTATTCTTCTTGTGTGTGTGTTAATTTGAGCATATGTTTTCCAGATATGACTGAATGTTTTGTTAGCTGGTTTGCTTTGCTAAAAAAATAAAACAAATTTATGGTGAGATTTTTGAGTGTCGAAATATTCAAGGGAGGAAGGTGTTATGCATAGACTTGTGGTCTAAAACTTAGTTGACTTTCCCTAATCGTTCTACTAAAGAATTAATGTATGTCTCGCTGTTCTTCTTTGTGCCATCTAGAATAGATGATTCATTTGCCTCATGATTATTGTGATTTCTTAAAAAGATCGATTTTCCAAGTGATCAAATATGAATAAGAAAAACTGGAATCTATAGATACATCATAAATCTGCTGATAGAAAAAAATATTATATGGAACTCAGACAAATGATATGAATGATCTTCCCCCCACAAAAATCTTCCAAAAAATATTCACTTACTACAACACACGAATATGTATAGAAAAATGAGATAGGCATTGAGTAAGAGTTCCCAGGGGATCGAGAGTTGCCCCAGTTAATTTTTCGGGAGTCCCAACCATCGTGCGGAACCATGTTTCAGGGAAGCATGCCACCGAGTACCTCTTCAAATGAAACCTCTACACTCATTTATTGGGCAAATTATTTTTCTAGCAATAATATTCCGCCAGAAAGCCCCTGTTATATTTTGGCAGAGAAACCACCCAACTAATCAAAGGATCTTTCTTCCTTTTGGTAAGTAAACGTGGTGAAGCATGCTGAACTAGGGAAAGACTCTGTCCCTTAGATCTCATTCCCTTTTCACCCATCAAGCCTCTTGCCAATTTTCTCGACTGGATTCAAGCCTCTTGCCAAGACTTTGTCCAATAGATTTCATTCGCTTTGCACATATCGTCAACTTCTCAATAACTTATTTACTTCGGTATCTGATTATTTTTGGCAGGCACTCAGACTCAGGTCTAGTGAGCTAAAACTGGAAAGGCAATTGGAGAACTCGCAAGCTGAAATTTCTTCGCTCAAGTATGACTTATTTGTTTGATAGAAAATAACAATTTTTAGATTCTCCATGTTTAATTTCACTTTATGTTTGTTTTTCTTTTTCGTTTGGTTTAGGATTCTGTTGTCTACTATGCATCAATAAGCTACTGTTTTCAATCTGCAATCTGGCAAATTTTTTTTTTTTTTTTTTTTTTTGGGGGGGGGGGGGGGGGGGGGGGGGGGCGTAATTTCAAGTATCCTGTTTATCTATTCTTAAATACTTCACCAAGAGAACTATATGGGTCTGCTCGAGTGAATGGAAAGTGCTCAGCTTCAAGGGTATATATGTTGTTACTTAGGGGGAGCTATATGCTGATTTGGTTGAATGAGATTACAGTGTACCGTGTTACTACTTGTCAGTAGAAAAATATGGTTATTGGGGTTATTAAGCATGCTTTTTAGGACAATTCTTTGATTGATACCATATCTTGTTAGGAAGTGAAACGCAAGGTTTGTTTGAAATTTGAAGGTAACGAGCTTGACCCAGGTTCAGTTCATGTGAAAATGGAGTTGAATTTAAGGAAGTGAAAATACGCAGACCGTTATTCCAACTCTGTTTGTTCTTTTTCTTTCAAACCATTTTACAGTCCAGTAGGACATCGTCACTGCAACGAACATGTTAGGTCTTCCACCATGATAACTGCAAGACAACCAGTAAACACTATGCCTTTTTCCTTTTAATTTTCTATCTGTCTTCTCTGCTGTTTCTACAGCTTTCATTGTGTAACTTGTGTTATACTTACATATATATACTGGAGGCGAACTCCTCCACACTCCAGGTCTGTTTTTGGCTTCAACTGACCATCTTTAATGTGTTTGCCACATTTGCTCTATTCTGAACACCATCTGTCTCCGCTTGCCCTTGTCGAATACACGTCCGGACCATTAAAATATATATTTGATACTTAACGATGAGATTGAGACAATGAGGAACCCTGGTAGTGTATTTTACAGTTTTCTTTTTGCTACTATCATTGGTTTTGGAAAACAGCAGCAGTGTGCTGCAGGCTACATTCTTTTTGACAATGCATATGATTCATGTTGGTTAAATTATCCACAATGTTCTAAATGGCGCTTGGCACTAGTAGGGCGGAGACCCACCTCCAAGCGCCAAGCCGCCTAGGCGGCGCCAAGCAATTCGGCGTTTTTTTTTTTTTTTTTTAAACAAACCATTATCCAATCAAACTATATTCTATGTATCCATAATGCAAGTTCAAAGTTCTACATAACCATAATGCAAAGTTTAATGTACAAGCCCAAATGAAATTAAGTAGTAGCAACTAGCAAAATAAGTTGAATAAGACAATAAGTAGAAATAAACGAGATCGGAGATCCCTAATGCTAGGTTCAAAGTTCATCTCCTTCCTCAAACTCTTCTCCTCCATACCCTTCCAAAACTTGTTCTCTATTAGTTTAATACTATACATTTTAGGCTGCCAAAGGCCTCCAAAGACGCCGCCGCCGCCGCCAAGGCCGCTAAGACTGCCATGGCCACCTAGGCGGCCGCCAAACCTCCCTGGGCGCCAAATCAAACGCCAAGAGGTATTGGCGTGGCGGCAGGGCACCTCCAAGTGCCTAGGCGGCCTCGGCGGCCGCCATTTAGAAGACTGATTATCCAGCAAGAGAACGTTGGAATTTGCTGTGTGTTCTATTTTCTAGCAAGATGTCTTTAGCATGATAATCATAACCTTTACATGTCAAATTTTGCAGGAGGAAAATGTCAAGCATTGAGAAAGAGCGTCAAGATTTGCAGTCGACCATTAATGCTCTGGTTGAAGGTTAGCATGCTTTTTGTGCTTTGCTGTTTTAGTTCTTTTATCTTGAAAGTATGAAGAGAAGTTGAGTTGTGCACATTACTACACAATGTAATGTCTGAGAGGCAATGTATCCCAATCTTCATACCTTCGCACATAACACCTCACATGGGTACTTCATTTACAGGAGTCCCTGTGACACTGATAATGGTTTTGGAAAATAATGAACGACAATGAATTAGATAGTTTGGTATTGTTTCAGCTAACGTTGTCATCACAGTTTCCTCTCGATTATCTGGGAAGTGTTGCGAAAGTGGCATTATGTTACATCTTGCCACGGCTGCCAAGTTCTCCTAACCTTCTTAACATCCGCTATTGTGATGGTGTCTTGATTCAATTTGAAGGAAAAGCAGAACAATAGCTACTAAATAAACATGAACTGAGGTTGATTGAACCAATGTGATTGCCCTTTAATCATGGAGATATTTTCAAAGAGCTGATTAGTGAAGATGGACACATGTAGCTAGCACTAAAGTAGTTGTGTTGAAGGTTTGAATTGAGCTTTTAGAGCAAACAATTTATGTAGATATATAAGGCAAAATAGTCTGTATTTGGTTTTAATTCTCCAAAGTAGTATGTTTCATGCTCATCAAATATTGCCAAGAATAACATTTTCCCACCGAGTGAAATTATTGTTTGTTGCATATCAGATCCTATTCCTTATCGTTAGTCTGCCATAGCTTCAAGAAGATTTTTTTTTTTTTTTTTAACTCTTTACAGTTGCAGTAATCTTAAAAATTAAAATAGATCAATAGATGTTATGAGAGTGGCTCTATTTTGCTGTTTTCTCACTGTTATTCCCTTCGGCCAGAGAAAAAGCTGTTGCAATCTAAGCTACGCAAAGCTTCTTCAAATGTATCCGTTGGTGTTAGCAAAAATCATGCTGACCGAAAAGATGTTTCAACTTCTACAGAGGATTTAGGTAACTGATTCTGTTGCTTTCTATTTTTATAATAGGTATCTTTCAGTAAATATTGTAATTCTGTAATTTTCTTTACCAATTTTAAGTTTCTTTGGTCTAGATATACTTTCGATTTTTAGTTGATTTCATGATATCAATTTGATCACTTTTTTGGATGTTAATATTATTAATGCAGTTGATGAGGCTGATACGGAAACTGCAGAGGTCTCAAACCTGGAAATGGACAGCACAGCACCACATCTGCGAAGTGATGCATCCGGTTCTTTCTTGCTTCCTGAAGGAGGACAGTTCGATCTTCAAGTTTCGTATTTAAATATTCCTCCTGATCAGACAAGAACAATCCATAACATTAACACATTAATTTCCGAGGTAGGGTCTGTTTCATCAGTAGATTCCAGTTTTCTGTCACAAAAAAGCAAGAAGAAGATAGATTTCAGTTTCAATTTTTCTTACAGGACTCAAATCTTTTTCCTTTTCTTTTCTTTCTGTAAGCTCCTGGCTGCCTATAACATATTAATATATTACCGATGTGGTACTTCTCAATTTACTGTTTGATTAGTTGAATTATATTACTGAGAATAGTTTTAGAAACACCAAGTTCTGACTTTATTCATTTACAGTTAGCATTGGAGAAGGAAGAGTTGATGAAGGCATTGATGGCTGAATCATCTGAAAGTTCGAAGCTGAAGGTAATTTTGATCTGCACATTACGTTATGTAATGAAGTTTCTCTGGCTCACCTGTGGCGGTATCAGTAGTGTAAGATGATATCAGTAGCAATGTAGGGTTCAGGTTTCTGGTATTTGTAAGCTAAAACTACATCCAGGGTTACCGGATACTATGCACGAATGCGATTAGAGTCTGTGGTTGTGGGTATGTTGTTCTTTGAGCATGTGTATTGTGGAGGAAAGCATTTTCGTTATAAGATTTCCCCATCTGAGGATGGATAAGTGATTTTAGTGCTCTACGGTACCCAAAAAACTTGCCCAAAAAGCAGACGTCTAGGGCCTCTAGGCATATCATATCGTATGCTTTTATGGTGAGCATTGGGATCCGCCTTTAAAAGTGCCCAACTTAAGGAACAAGTACACCCAATGAAGGATCTGAACAAGTGCAGATCTTACTCACTTGTATTCAGCTCTTGCAGTTTTGTCTTCTTCTTTCCTTTATCATAAAATTGTGCATCAGATGATGGGTTCTTCCCATCAAATGGATTCAGAAAAGAGGAGTGAGATTTTGCGTTAGAGTTAACTCCTGGGTTCTTTCCACAATGGATTTGGAAGAATGAGTAGATATTTATGTCGAATGACTACCTCTCTCTTATAGCACCAAGAACAACACGCAGATATAATTATGCAATCTAGGGTCGAATAGCTTATTTGTGCGGTATGCTAGATGAATTCCTCCAACTTAATGACTGTTGGTCTGGGGAGCGCCTCTAGAAGGGGGTAACAAGGCTTTGCAGGGAGCATCCTCTTTACTTCATATGGTGTTTCTTGAGGGAGTGCACCAATTCACTTTCAAGGATTGTGAAATGGCTATGGAATGGATAGACGAGGATGTCTTTGCTCTGCTGTTTTCATTGAATTATGTTTTTGTTTGGTGAGACTTCTTTTTCGCTTTCATAGACTTTATAGTTAATATGTGATTCAAAGTTTTTCGTCAACGGTAAAATTGTTGTGCTAAAAATATGTAATAAGGTACTGAAATCAGAAGATATGGTAAAACACTAAGCTTAAGTTTATCTTTTAGTAGGGAAGTAATCACATTGTTGAATGCATAGATTCCATTATTTTTTGCATTAAGATACTCTGGCTTCTTAAGCTGGGGATTTATGTGCATTTGATTAGTTATTGTATCCATCCCGCATTGAATGATATGTTAGATGTCAGGAATGTTATTTAACTCGTAATGTTCTGAAATAATGAAATTGGCATGTGCTTAATTTTTCTCACATGCATATTCATACTAAATCTTTTTCTTTTCTCCTAGGACTAGGAAATGTATTCTTATGTTTGAATGGAGTCATAAGTAATTGTTTCTACTTTTCAATTTAAGTCCTAATTCAGTAAACTCCAGCAAATTTCTTTGTTGGTTCGCAATTATTGTTGGAGTTTGTTGTATTCCATGGCTTTAAGCTAAAAATTTCTTTTCTTTCTTAAAAATGAAGGATTTAAACACAGAGTTATCCCGAAAACTTGAAGCCCAAACACAAAGATTAGAGCTTTTGACTGCTCAAAGTATGGCAAAGGCAAATGTTCCAATGAGACTACCTGATCCTCGCAGCTTGGACGACAACACTCCATTTGCAGATGAAGGCGATGAGGTACCCAACTTATTTGCAATTGTTTTGCATTCTGACCTCAGAAGGTTTGTGATTATATCATCCATTACAACAACAAAAACAGAAACCATGTAATCCCCAATCAATGGTGGTATGGGTGGGGGAGGAGTGGGCACATACCTAAGTCCTAACCTTCAGCAATATCTGCACAAAGCGATTAGGTTTTGTGATTATGTCATCTCTTAGTATCCTGCAGATTGGGGTTAGCACGATTCCTTGGCATTGTTAAAACTGTCAATGGTTTTTTTTGCTCTTACTTATGATGAGTTTGTATCTAGGTTAGCTTTACTCCGTTAAAAAACTATCATTTTAGGAAATTATAAATGGCTTGGTGATGACTACTGTAAAGAAGTGACGAAGAACACAAAAGGCTTAAGCATGCCCCTGGATGGATTGCTCAATACCTGATTCTTTTTTTTCCTTTAGTGCTTAAAGCGTTGCAGCAAGTCTCTAGGGGAACTCCACCACTTTGTGGATTGGAGATATCATGTACAAAAATAGAATTGATTTGCCTTGGGACTTGATCAAGGTTTCTGAAAACAATAATAAGGTTGAATGTGTGAAAATGATGTTGAATTAGGTTTGAGACTGGAATTTGTATAAACCTATTTCTGGCAAGGGCTGAAGGATTAGTTTTTGCCTATATTACATGGACTCGGGTATGGTTTTTGGGTGCGAGTGTCTAAGTGTCAGATTCAACGAATTTTTCCAGTCTCACGGACACAGGGACACTATAATATTTGTAGTTTTTTAGTCAGTTTTTCTGATGAACGGTGTTTAGAACTGTCTTGGAGCATTTCGTGCACATTGCACAATATAAGAGTTCTATGCACATTTCATGGAAATCCGATTTCCAAAATATGCTCGCTAGTTGACTGACCAACTTGATATTTTGGACATAGATCCCACACCCTTATCTGAGTATTGGGTGACGTACATAGGCATAGTGAGTCCATGTAACATAGGCTTTTACTCTTTTTGTTTTCCAATAATTTAGATGTTTGACTTCATTTATACTTTTGATGGGTGTGGACTGTATGCCTCAAAAAATCACAACCCATGAACGATGAGTTAAGTTGGGTGAGATCCTAGTTCACATGAGTAATGGTTGGAAGTTTTTCCACTATTTTTCGAAAGGATGCCCTTATGGTGTTTAGGTCTTCTTCTCTGCCCCCTATCTTTTGCCTAGGAGCGGCTTAATTGTACCATTGTATATGAAGTTATGAACTATTACTTTACTTACTTTATCCATCAATTGGTTTTTGCATAAGAGCTAGTTTTGAGTTCATTTTTGGGTCATCCGCTCATCATCTACTTATCTACTGAGGAACACCATTTAACATAAACAAAGTTGCATATTTTGTTTTAATTTATTGATACTGATTATCTTTCTTCATACTGATTCTAAACAAGATCTCTCTCTCCCTCTCTCTCTCTCTCTCTCTCTCTCTCTCTCTCTCATTTAACTAGGTGGTGGAAAGGGTTTTGGGTTGGATAATGAAGCTATTTCCAGGCGGGCCATCTAGGCGGCGACCCAGCAAGCTTCTTTGATTTACGAGTCAATACAGCTCTCCGATGAAAAAGTTTGTTTGCAGATCCCAACCCACCCTTATTTTTGGTGGTACACAGAAGGTCGCAATCTGTATATCGCGAGTCAATTATCCATTCTTTTTGATAGAGGAAAATGAGTTGTTTTTTGAGAGGCCTTATTGTCGTCAATTTGGAGGATGCAATTGTCATCTCTCATCTGTGGAAATAATGGCTCCCTGTCGCTTTTAGCAGTAACTGGGGAGTTTGTACTTTTAGTGATTTTTTTTTTCTTTTTCACATGAGGAAAGTTACCAGAAAGAGAGGAAGAAAGAGAACACATTTGGTGCAATTGGACATTAGACTGTAATTTGTTTGTTATATAGGTTTTGTCATTTATTTGTGTGTTGTAAAGGTTGGGGCTTAGGCCCAATACATGCAAGAAATGGTTATGGCAATTTAACCTGTAAACATCTATTCTATTATTCTTATCCAGGAGAAACCCTTTTCTTTTTTGGGGGATCTGTTTTTTTCTTTTTCTTTTTTTTCTTTCCCCAAGTAGGAACTTGGGCATAAGGCTCGGTTTGGTTTTGTTTTTCTTTCCCTAAGTAATAGGATCTGGTTTGTGATTTGTATTTAACACTGCTGTCTGTCAATGAGAAGAAAGTTGTGCCGGCTTAGTAGGAACTTGGGCATAACTGCGCTGAATAGTCGTTCGTAAATTAGCAACTCTCTCTCTCTCTCTCTCTGTAGAATGACATTCTTGAAGTCTTGTTTGTATTGTTGCTTAAGGGAACTCTCTCTCTCTCTCTCTCCCTCCCCCCCCCCCCCCCCCTTTTCTCTCTCTCTCTCTCTCTCTCTCTCTCTCTCTGTAGAATGACATTCTTGAAGTCTTGAAGTCTTGTTTGTATTGTTGATTAAGGGACCCCCCGCCCTCTTCTCTCTCTCTCTCTCTCTCTCTCTCTCTCTGTAGAATGACATTCTTGAAGTCTTGTTTGTATTGTTGCGTAAGGGACCCCTCTCTCTCTCTCTCTCTCTCTCTCTCTCTCTCTCTCTCTCTACTGTGCTGATGATATTGTACTCTTGAGTATCATTTTTGTTCTCATTCAATTCATGATACTGTATTCTAACCTATCGAGAAGAGAGGAGCATTGCATTAATGGCTATTCACTAGAAATTGGACCTACATATTGGAGGGTAGTGCGTGAAAATGAAATGTGATTGAAGGACACTGCAGGTTTCCATGTTTTATTAATCTCACAAGTCTTGTACCTAAGGAATCCTATGACTTTTTTGTTGTTTTGATATTTTCTGGTGAATTCTTGCGGATTGTCCTAATTTCATAATTTGTGGGCTGTCAAATAGACGAGGACGAATGAGATAGGATGATCTCATGTGTCCCTCTCAGAGTACAGAGAATGGATCCTTCAGAGTTCAGAGGTTCATTTTGATAATTCTAAGTCGTTCATTTTGTAGGTTGTAATGCGTAAACATCTATAGGAACGGTTCTCGAGTAAAACGAATGTTCTAACTCACTTCCAAAAAACTAACTATTTAAGACACTAAAGTGATTTTTGAACATACCCACAAATGGACTTGACAACACGGTTCAGTTCTTCTTCGGAACTAGAGAGGATCTGATTCAAAGCTGTGTGGAGGGGCGTTTTGGCACTAATCTAATTTAATTGGATTAGGTATTTGTCGGTATTCAAACAACTTGATAATTTATAACACTAATGTAAAGATCGTGATTTGGAAAAAGAATGGTTCGGATCATGATAATAATTTGTCAATAACTTTTATTGAAAACCACAAAAGAGTTGGACGAAACTTGATTCTTTTAACAAACTTCACATTGGCCCCTTCAGGGTAACTTTTCACCGTCTTTTTGGCACCGTTTTTTTTTTAATCCTAATTTTTACTAGATGTTGGTATAATTTTTACTTCACTTCGTTTGTCTCAACAGAGGGAATCGAAAAAATATACTATAAATAAAGGACAAACTTGAAAAAAGATGACAAAACTAAAAAGACAATCTTTGTACCATAAAAATTATAACCAAATCTACTAAAAATTAGAGAAAACAACCAAAAAGACGGTTTTCAGAAGACAGTGAAAAGTTAGCGCAACATATATACAACAACCCAAGCAGACTCTTATTGAACAACGTCGATCCGGAATCCCAATCCTGTAACTTTTCCGATGGCATATAGTATATGAAAACCATTGAGAATGCCCAAAAAGGCCCAAAAACTTCTCATGGAGCCGGACAAGCAGGAGTTAATTGCATGGTATATTCTGGGAGCACAAGGCAACCTACCATACTGTACGAAGATATGAATATAGGCAGCATCAAAACGTGCTACTGTTAGAATTTCTCATGTTTTTTCCCCCCCGCAAAAGGATGCTACTGATGAATTTACCACAGTGCATTAATTCCATGGCCTTGATCCAAAGGAATCCAATGATGTATATATATCACCACGAAAATAGCAAATCTCTTGAAAGGAACAAATTTTTTTTAATCCAAAATTTCACCCCCTTCCTCTCGGGACCCGGTAATGCTGTCAAGCAGCTCCGTGCCGAGTGGGTGCAGAGCGGTCGATCCGGCCGTTCGTCTCCGTACGGACGGCTCCGATCAAATCTGGATGCATACAAATCGCACACAAATCTGATCCGTCCATTGTTCGGTTAAGATCGGAGTGGTTCATTGCCGAGATGAGCGGCCGGCAGTGCCAGCTTACAAGGAAAGCAAATGAAGCATGGACTTTGGGCCTTCACAAAAAAGCTAAAAAATGAGAGCCCCAAAAATTCTAGTACTTTCTCCGTCCCTTTTTAAGCGTTTCCACTTCCCTAAGAAAAGACGTACAATTTTTGGATCAACTTAATAAAGTACTTGAGTGCATAATGTTTTCAATCATTTTCGCACCAAATTGAAGATCGCAATACTTTATTTTTTGATGGAAAAATTACACTTCATTTCCTAAGGAACAATTAAAAAGAAATGGAAGGAGTGGTTTTTGAGACATTCCCCAAATAACCTACAAGTCATCAATCCGAGATTCCGTGTTAAACCCATTTCCCCTTCCCCCTCCTCCTCCTCCGGACCCAACAGAAGAATTATCAGAAAATTTAATCATTGCTGTCGTCAACCATACAAATTGATTGTGGGTAGAATCACCTCACCTGCAGACCTCTGTCTCTATGTGGAGAGATTTTTCCGCCATTAAATTGTTATGATTTTTTTTTATGTTTTAAATTAAACGGTTGGAAAATTCTTTTTTCGGCACAGAGAAATAAGATTAGTTTTCGGCACAGAGGATCCTGCCTCATTGATTTTTTTTTTTTTGTTTTTTGATCCGCAACTCTTATGTAAGGAATCAAAAGCACATGTGTTTCCGGCACAGAAGATGCTTCCTCACTGATTTGTTATTTTTTTATTTTATCCCAATCTCAGTGATTTGTTCATATGTGAGAATATGGCAAGTGTGGTCCAAAAGTATTGTCCAGAATTTGAGACCTAAAGATGCTCCTAGTCCTAGGATCATGTGGTCCTTTTCCTTTTTCCATTTCCATTCCCAAGGAATTGAAAGGCTTAATTTATGGAAAAATCAGTAAACCATTCCTTCCCCTCTAGCATTTGTTGAGATTTGAAACATATGTTCTAAATATAAAGGGAAATGATTTTGTCACTCTCTTTTTTGTTAACGTCATTTTCATGTAAGTGTATTTTTGCACAAAAAATACACAGGGGAGTAACGTTAACAAAAAAGGAAGTGGCAAAAATAGCAGCCAATATAAATCATTGGAGTATATATTAATAATAAGACTACTTGAAATTGTATTGGAGCAGTCTCTCATTCCACGAAAAACGAAGCACTTTTGACCTGCCTTTTATACCTAATAATACCGAGCTTTAAATGATGCCGCAAGTGAACGATGAAATCAAAACTTTCAAGATTAATTGTGGTGCACAGAAGTTGACCTAAAACCGTGAGTTAGAAAAAAAATCTCTCCCAACTTCCATTCCCCTTCTTGGCTTGCATGTCTATATCATGGATGCCTTTGCGCGTGAAATATATACTAATATTCAAGTTAAATTTTTTTAGCACAGTTTGCACCCTAATCATTCATTGTCCATTCCACTTTTAGCATGAGTGCAATTATTCTTCTATATATCTGCATTAATCTGTATCTAAGCAATATAATAGAGGTCAATATCATTGAAATGACCTACCACAAAGCTAGCACCGACCATTTTGGCAGAAATTCTATGGCAACCATACGAGAGAAACTTATTCGTGGCTCAGCCATGAACAAGTTTTTTATAGCAGCAACAAATCACGTTTTGAACGGTTCGAATTTTATTGAAACTTTTTCGGAGAAAAGTTTAACTCTTTTTCGGAAAAGTTTCATTAACATCCGGACCTTTGAACGGTTGCAATTGGCTCCGTAAACAACTATTCACGGCTCCGCCTTTAAAAAGATTTTCTCCAAGCATATACTTCTGAACATGTGATATGAATTTCCTAACTACAAAATGTGTGGTTGATACTTACATAGATGCAATTGAATCACGACCGTACATTTTGTATTCCGAAATTAATTTCAGGATTTACATATATAGGTCAAGTGAATCTCAACTGTACATATCAACAATTTATAAATCATGTGTTCAAAATCTACAATAACATGGATCTCAAAAAAAAAAAAAATCACAATAACAACATATTAATGGTAGTGAAGATATCTCTACGTGTGAGACTTATCGCCGAGTATGTGTAACACCAAATGAACATGCTATCATGTTATTGAGAAATTGACCAAATCAATACACACAACGCGAAAACAACAATCAAGAAAAGAACGCAAACAAAAAATCAAGACAAATTTTGCGTAGCTAGGCATAACTTTGTACATTGATATCCACGGTTCAAACCAATTGCACCTATGTATCGAATGAAGAATGCTTATAGTGTTCAGAAAATATAGTCCAATATCATATGAATTTGAACACTAATTATCGTAATAGGTAGCGCACTAAGTGGCGAATCAAGACTGAATCAGATTTCATAGACTCAATACTCTAAAACATCGATCCGGACTTGTAGTGACAGAGCACACGATTATTTCTCCTCCTCACGGGCCTCTTTGTCACTTTCGTCTGTCAAGTTAACTGTTAAATGACAGCCCCCATAAAATAGTCCCTTTGTGTATGAAGGAAGAGCCTCTGCAAAAGAATTTATGCGTTCTCATCCAAAATTCTCTCTCTCTCTCTCTCTCTCTCTCTCTCTCTCTCTCTCTCTCTCTCTCTCTCTCTCTCCAAGGAAAAGCAAACAAATGAATGCAGATATATAAGCACCAAGTTTGAGTGAGCCAAGGGATAACATAAGCCAAGATTGAAGGATGGGGATCTTCCAAAGCAAAAATAAGAAAAACCCAAGTGGGAAAAACATGATCAAAGCCATGAGAGAGAAGCTGAGGCATTTGGAAAAGGAGGTGAGTGAGATAATGTGGATGAGAGAGAACGAGAGCGGAGCTCATGAGAGGGAGAGGGTGGTGCACGCATTGAAGGAGGGAGAGTGGAGGAGGGAGAGGAAGAGGTTGAAGGAGGAGGTGAGGAAGTTGAGGAAGAGGTTGGAGGAGAGAGAGGATGAGATGGTGATGAGAGAGAAGAAAGGGTGTCTGGTGTTGGAGGAGCAAATGAGGGAGGAGAGAGAGAGGAGGGATGAGGCTGTGGAGAAGTGGAAGAGGTTGTACCTTGCCATCAAGTTTGAGCTTGATGATCTCATTCAGAGGACACACCAAGGTAACAAACTTTGGACGCCTATTTTGGCCTAATAAGTCAAAATGACTTCTTCTTTTTTTGTCGGTTTTTCAAATTTTCTTCGCATTTTTTAGTTTTTCGTCAATTTTTTTTGAATTAATACTTCGTTATGACGAGAGAAATATAAAAAGTAAAAAATTTCGATTGAAATCCAAATTTGAATGTGATCCCACTATTACATATCTGGATTTGAATTATAAATTTCCAATTTGAACCACTCATTGATTTTTTTTTTTTTTTTTTTAGGAGAAGGATTGTATTGGAGGGCAGAGGAAGAAGATATAGTATTGGAGGAATTACAGCAAGAGCTGAGGGCAAAGGAAGAAACCATTGAAAATCTGCACACAAAATTAGCTTCAATGGAGCAAGAAAAATCCAAGAGCGAGAGAGAGATTGATATACTGAGGCAGAGTTTGAAAATCATGAGCCACAAGAAGAAGCCCAGCACCTCTCCCCAAGAGCCTCTCAAGAAGCTTGCATATGTAAAACAGACATGAGGAAAATTAGTCACTATATGACTTCTCTGTACTTTTTGGATCACATAATTTAATCTTGTGTTCTGTTTTTGTGTGATTAGCATTTCCCTATATATATACACACACAAGATCAGAGCCAATCCCGAGGTAAGACTTCGGACTTGGGCAATATATCCCCACTATAGGGCAACCAAAAAAAGAAAATTTGATTATGATCATTTCTTGATAAAATTCAAGCCAAAAAAGCACAATGTGTTGGGATTTGTCCCACATCGGTTAATTATCTCCTCCAAAATTAGTATATGAGCCTAGACAGCCTCTCCACTCTTTGCCAATTGGTTTGGAGTTGGATGCTTTAACATGGTATCAGAGCTAGACTTTCGGAGGCTTTTCCCCTTTGTTTGTGCCATAGTTGCACTTTGTTTCATTGTGATCCGTGTGTTCCGGATCCTTTGTTAACCTCTCCACGTGCGAATTGGGGTCACACGTGCGGGGGAGTATTGGGATTTGTCCCACATCGGTTAATTATCTCCTCTAAAACTAGTATATGAGCCTAGACAACCTCTCCACTCTTTGCCAATTGGTTTGGAGTTGGATGCTTTAACACAATGCAAATATTTTTTTTTTTGACTTGCATGTCTTTTGATTTTTTATGGCTTCATAGTAAGTGAGCAATCAAGTTTGGAGTCGGTCTTGGAGCAATCCAAAGATCGGAGCCAGCACTGTACAAGATAGAACGTGAAATTACTAATTAAGTTTGCCTCGATTGAAGGATATCCCCTTTCATAAATTTGTGTGGAAAGAAGTAAGAAGCTAATTGTGGGTCCCTGTGAGACCTCTTCCTTCTGCCTTGTATGTTATGGCCCGATTAGATCATCCATAGGGAGGGGGATTATTTACGCAATCGGAAGAGGGACCATTCCCAATGTATGCCAGCAGCCCAAAAGGATACCCGAATTATTTATGGCTGAGATTATTTAATCCGGCTGGTGGTGGATAAATTATGGACAGCTCTCGAGCTATCCATAATTAGCTATTCTTAAGAGTATTAACGAAATTAATGAATTTTCAGCCGTATACGTCAAACCAAATTTGTAACAAGCATGCAGATCTTAAGTCACGGATCCGAAAATTCCCTCCGAAAAAAATCAGATTTCGAAACATAGATGAAAAACAAAAACAGATGACATTGTTGAATATTGGAAGTAAGATTCATAGTTGCTGCGAATTGCTAACAGCTCTTATTACAACCTGATAGATAAGAGTTCTTCTCTGCATGGAAATCTCTAGATTATTGAACTTCAATTAATAAAAATCTGAAATGCAACAAACTACTACGATAACACCTCCCACGCGACGATCGAGAGAGGAGAAATTCTTTCACTTCTTTTCATGATGAGTGTTTTCATTGATTCCAAGTGTGCTCTTCACACCATCTATGGCACCCTGCGCCATGTTCATCACTTGCTCACCAGTCTGTCCAACAAGCAGGAAATTTCCATTATGAAGTAATGCTACATTAGGGAAAAATTACAAAAGAAATTTTGGATTGTACGTACTAAAACCTACTAAAATGACTTCTAGATGCCAAGACACTATATTAAGGCTCCGTTGCGCTTTTGATCTTTAAAAAATAAGTACTCATTTGCAAGTTTTAAGCTTAAAAATAGTAGGCTTACTGAAATATATATATATATATATATATATATATATATATATATATATATATATATATATATGTAATATGGATCTTTTTAACCCTGCAAAAAAAAATTAAAATTTATTTTTGTAAATCCATTATTTTAAAGTTTGAAAATAAGTCCTTATTTTTCAATTACTTATTTGAAAAAGCAGAACGGGACCTAAGTCATTTTGATGGAAGATTCTACATATAACGTACAACCATTCTATATGTAACTTATTTTATGGCCGACGGGCCATGTTTGTACCTGTTGGATGATTCCGGCACTCTGCTCTTTCCCTTGCTGGGCCTCCTCTTTGGAATCAGCCGCCTTGTCGCAAGCCTTATTCGCTGTACTCTGGGCCGTCTGCACCCACTCCTGAGTCTTGGCCTTCCCAAGCAAAATACACAAACAAGCACACACACATATATGCATAATCACTTCAGTAATCAGAGGCCGAAACGGTCAATGAAAAATCATAAACCACCAACTTGGTGAATACTACTAACCTTGGCCTGACCCTGGGCTTGGCCTGCCTTTTGTTGGGCACTCGACATTGTTCTTTTCCTTCTGAAACTACGAACACGGGTCTACAAAAAAAAATATAAGTTGTTCTTGATCTCAGAATGTATTCAGGCAATTGTGATCTGTTTGAAGGTTGTGAGATTGAGCTGTATTTATAGCTCTCTTGAGTTCTATATATAGGATGGGTATATACAGGACATGAGAAGTTCATTGTAAAGAAGCTGTAGAGAACGTGTATTGAGGCTCTTGACTTGGGATTTGGGCTGGTTGTTGTGGCCTTCTCCTTAAATCAAGCATCTCCAAGCATTATAAAGCTTCCTAGAAATGGGTTTTCCTTAGTTAATTAAAGAAAATGTGACTCATATTTTATCTCCATACAATTGCTGATAATATGTATGAATTTTAGGTGTTGTAGGTCGTACCGAGAACAAATCTAATTCTTGGACCTCATGCTATAGAAGAGTTGGTTTTAGGAACGAACTATATGTCCGTAGCATGGTTTTAAATTGCGGTATTGGTTAGCGTAATGGTCGCGGTCGCAAGTAACGAATATCAGGAGTATCGGTCTATGTGTAATAGAAATCGGATACTGCACTCGTGAATTTTTTTCAAGCACTAGCAAGTGCTGAAAACTTCATAGGTACACATGCTCTAAGCTTATTTATGACTAAACTGAATGTTTTGAAGCTATATTTTACTTTTACAAGCAATTTTAAGTAAGACTTGATCAAATGTTGTGTTTTAAGAATGAAATTGAAGTTGTTTTTTTCTCATTCTAACAAGAGTTTGGTTCTCAAAATATTACTTTAGCACATAAAGACATCTCAAAAAGTTATATGAAGGTCTGAGAATGGAAAAAAAAAAAAAGAATAGTTGTTCTAAGTGTTCTGTAGGCGCAACGGTCCTGTAGTGCATGTAATGACTGCTACACGATACATAACGGCCATAGTGATCGATATGTACGTGAATTTTTGTAATGCCGTTATTTTCACCCATAACGATATCAGGCCTTCCAAAACTTGTTCCGTAACGGAGCGACCGTTTTTAAAACCCTACGAGACGATAGTTTGGGGACAAGATGGAGGACTCCGTTATTGTTGTACAAGACGATAGTTTGAATGAGAAGCCAAGAAGTCTTTGGCCTTCATCCTTAAAGTTATTCGCTAGTAGTAGTTTATTTCAAACTATCAATTGCAGCTATCAACTAGAGACGGCAATCCAAATCAGACTTAACATGAAGGGTGAAATTGACATTTTGTAACATAAAGCCATAACCGAACACCATCGAAAATTGAAGTTGAAGCTGCACAAATCCTAAATTGAACAAACACTTACATAACCACATCTCTCTCATGAACACAAATCAAGAGAGCAATTGCCATTTTTGAGCCCAACACTTCACAACAGCCAGAGAGAGAGAGAGAGAAAGAGAGTAAAAAAGATGGAGTACATGAATTATAGTTATGCGTAGTTTAACTTCTGTGCCATTCTTATCTTGGCCCCATGAAATAGTACATACAACACCGGTGATAGTACCCATGTAATTTCTAATCAACGTGGTATAGGCGAGAAGAACAGGAGACCCACCTAACCTTTAAC
This sequence comes from Rhododendron vialii, assembly GCF_030253575.1. Lineage (NCBI taxonomy): Eukaryota > Viridiplantae > Streptophyta > Magnoliopsida > Ericales > Ericaceae > Rhododendron > Rhododendron vialii. The sequence goes on along the minus strand of NC_080558.1, from coordinate 6,041,633 downwards.
AAGCGGCAGCTCTTAGAAACTAGCAGTCCTCCTTTTACCTAAAAAAAATAGAGGAACTAAAGGGACATTGTTTACGCTGTAAAACCATAATCCAAATCAAAGTTGGGAGAGGCTAGAGACCCAATTCAATTTCTCTGCTCATCACCTTGCTTACATGAAGCCTTCAATGGATAACTCACCTATTTTTAGTACAGAATACACTAACCCTAAAACTTCTATTGCATGGGAGCAACAGCTGCTTCCCGCACCAAAGGCCGTGTCACATGCACGAAATGCTCCGCCTCCCTCTCCACCTCCTCCCGACACCGGTTCGCACCCTTTCCTTCCTTTATCTTCTTCAAAAACACCACAAACCGCCTCCAATTATCTGGCTGATACATGTGTGGATTCATTCTCAAATACGTGAACGCACACATATCTGTATCTTCTCCATCGATGTTCATAGACGATGCCTGTAAAATCTGTTCGTGTGCAAACTCATTGTACCGAGGCAGCGAGTTTTCCCCGGCAAGCAGGACTTGAGCTTCCCGAGTGGCCAGGCCCACTTGCCTGACCAGCTTCTCGGGCGAGCATTGCACATCCTGAGGCTGCTCATGGTCCCGCATTTCGATGCAAGTGAAGTTGAAAACGGCACCGTGGCATGCTAACATCAGAGCGATGGAAGGTACCCGTCATGGAAACTGGTGTTGTAATACCCCGCTGTGAGCTCAGGTGCATGGGATCGGGTCCCGTAATGCCAGTGAATGCCTGCAACCTTAACGGAGATTTTGACACCTGTATTATCGAAAATGGCCTTGGCACTTGGCAGAGGACAGTATTCTGTCGCCGTGGTTCGGAAGCATCTGCGAATACCAAGTGGGGAAAAAGTCCCCATAAGGGCTGTTCCAACCGCCACCTTCCTTTCGGAAGAAGTTGGTATCTTCTGGCATCTGTTGGGCCTGTGCTTCCCCATTCTGGCTTCCCGGCAGCTTCTGCCGCAGCTTTTAGGTGACTGAGCATGTACTACATTACGTGACAATAAGCAGAATTTACAAGATTAGGGGATCACAAGCAAAGGGAACATTATGAAGGAAAATAGGAAAACAATGGAAAGACAGAAGAGAGTGAGTACCTTGTCATAAGACTGAAAGGCTCCAATTCCAGGAAACTTCCATGTTCCATTTTGCTCGGGGTATGAAGGGTAGCGCAGCTCACCTGCCGGACCCATTCCAACTTGGATTTCCTAAAATCAAACAGAAAAAAGTCAGATCAATGATCAACAAAATTTCTCACGATATTAATGCTTAGTTGGCACGAGTACAGGGTCTATTGGCCTTTTGGTTTTCTAAGTTTAAATGCACAACCAGTGGAACATAGGATCGCTCTTTCCACATAACCACAAAACTAACATTTGCCGGAAGTAACAAAAGGTAAGCCATGATTATGCGTAAAAAGTATGTCATAGAATCCTACACTCAGAGAGCATATATTCATGCCTTAGTAGAAAGATCCTTCTAAAATGGGTGCTCTCTCAAGATGGGAGCTTGACGGGAGCTCGCTCCCCTCGAGACGGGAGCTTGCTCCCAACTAACATGGGAGCTTATTGGGTGTGGTTAAGGCAACTATTCTCTTATTCTTAAGGGAGTTATGCCATTGTGGAAATAAAAATATGAAAATCTTATCACTCAAGAAGTTTTGCAAATTGAAAATATCTAACTTCCTATAAGTACCCTTTAAGATCACGAAAATTCTCATAAGTAATCACTTTTTTCCTTCAATGGTTAAGTATTTAAAGATACTTTATATACGTATTTATATGAAATCTATATACGCTTCTTAGGCGCCCAACCTTAGGAGCTTCTAGGTGCCTCCGCTCCCCCGCACCCGCACCCGCTCCCACCCCCGCTCCCGCTTCATGCTACTAAGATCTTAAGTGACATCGATCCTGGGTACATTGACCCTTCAGTTTTCATCAGTTTATATTAGCATCAGGTTTATGTATACTCTATCAAGTTCCACCATCTCTCCTAAAACCAATGGGATGTTAGGAAGGGGTCCACTTATGTGTTTCATGGCATTCCATATTGCACCTGACAGTCTGCTTTTACAGCGCTTGCATGGAGTGACATTATGTACAAAAAAGATACCCTTTACATCGAACAGCAAAAATGCAAAACTAACGATTGTCAGGTTAACGGAAGGTACGCCCTGGTTGTGCTTAAAAGGTATTCCAAAGGATCCATGCATACAGCTGTACTCAGAAGCATATATCAAATAACTAATTCAACAATCAATTATGGAAATACTACAGATGAGTAATTACCACAATGGTATCCCCCAGAAGGTGATCAAATTTGTCTCTAAAAGCGAGCATGAAGTCACCATAACACTGGATAGGAGTGAGTCCCTTGAGGACTGGAAGAGTATCACAGCTAAGTGATATGCACTCATAATTTCTCCTTCCCCATTGATCTGTGTAGGCAAGGTCAGGGTCTTTGTCAATCTCTTCCACAGCCCCCTTGGGCAGAGGGATCCGGTATATAAAACCCGGGGTATATAAAACCCGGACTAATCGATGTTAGGAAAAGGAACATAATCCTACAACATCCACACACTGGAAATTCAGCTTCACATACTGATTCAACCACTGGAAACTAGTAGATGAACAGCATAAAGCGGAGAGATCAAAAGGGATACCATTTGAATCTGATATGGCCTGCTATTCTTGCTTTCTTGGACAAGTGGGGTAGTATTTAATTTCTGGTGTCAAAGACAAAAGACTCAACTGGCTCCATCCCCTTTTATCTTAAGCTACAGGTTCTATTTCCCACCATTTTCTACTTACACTAAACAATTGCTTTTCAACAAGAACAAAGGTACGAGTATGATGATAAACTGCTTCAACTTTTGAACAACCAAACGCCCTTTTATCTTAACGGTCTTGTTAATCTCCGCCCATTAGGCGGAGGATAAGCATATAATGACAAATAAATTTGGATATCAATATACATTTCACCGAGATCAATATACTGATATCAATACACTTTTGCGAATATCAATACGCTTTCTAAACATTATCCTCTATCTAATGGGCGGAGGTTAGCATTTTCCTTATCCTAAACTACCAACACAAATTTTCAACTTTTTCAGACCTTTAACTTTATCCCATTTATTCTATAACCAATTGCATTTCAACTAGAAAAAAAAGAAGACTCAATAACACATTACTCCAATTTTTCAGCTACCACAACCTTAACATGAAAGGCATATGCAAGCAATAAAAGAAGCAAAAAAGTCGAAACAGAAAAGGGTAAGATAAGTTGAGAGAAGCAAAAGTACTCACGTGCAAGAGTCCCCAACGTTTCCTCCACACTGGTGAAACGACATGACCGCCTGCACCTTGAGCCCATGCTTCTTGGCCATCTCCAACAGCTCAGAATACCCTCCCCAATTGTACTCCCCTGGTTTCTCTCTCTCCACCAGGCCCCACCACACGTCCATCATCACCCCTTCCACCCCGGCACTCTTCAGAGCCTGCAGGCTCGCGTTCATCGCCTTCCTCCGGTTAATAGTGTTCCCCATTGTCACGCTGTCCAATGGCATCATAACGTAAACTGGCACCCCCTTCAACTTATCCTGCGCATAAGGGCAGATGGTGTAACATACAAGAGGTGTCTCTCGCAACAATATTTGATAGTTTGCAGTCAAACTCAAAAAAACAAATGAGAGAAACTACAAAATGGTAAAATGGAATCCTCAAAAACCTTCTATGGGACTCAAAAATGCAAAGGGGTAATTTAGAAATACTTAAAAAGATATGCAATTGATATGTCAAGATTCAAGAGTAGGTTATAATATCTACATGACAATCAACCAAGACCATACTATTTTCATTTGTCCAACTTTTAGTAGTTCCCTGGGTGGAATCCTTCTAATTGATTCACAAAACAACACTCTTTGGCTTAGTTAAAAATTGTGGCTGAGACGCTGAGTGATATATTCGCAATCATACAGCACAAATGCAGAACCAAACATCCTTGTTGGAACCTTAAAATCTTTGGTGTTCTTCACCCCTGGTTTTTCCAACTGAGCCAATCAGGTTGATTGGCAGCAACCCCAAATGCAGTATATTTAAGGGTCCATACAACATGGTTCCAACAGGAAGCAAGTAGCGTGACTTTTAGACTTAGGCATGCGATCACATGTTTCTTTTGAAACCATGACTAGCTTTCTGATATTTGGCTGTCCAATAAATACCATTAAGCATGCAACTGACAGTATCTGACTTAAAACTCCGCAAAGAGTGAAATTGTCAACACATAAGTTGGATTAAAAAAAATGAAAAAAACTTGTAAAGATACTCAAACCCACCTGTGGAAGGTCTTTTTCATCATCTCAGCCTATGTAGCACGGACACGACACGACATTGACACCCCGACACGCAAATTTTCAAAAAACAGGGGACACGACACGTTGGGGGACACGTTATATAGATTAAAAAATATTCAAATAAGATAAAAGTTTAATAATATTATAACGAGATAGCCCTAAATTTGATCAAAGAGAGAAAGAAAGAGAGCACATTCAAACAAAGAGAGTGACCCTAGAGTGTCCTTCCGAAGTGTCCCTAAAGTGTACACTTTGATCCATTTTAAAAGTCCTTATAACTGCATGTTTACCCCTAAAGTGTCCTGAAAGTGTCCGTAAAGTGTCGAAAGAGTGTCAGACCCCAAATATTAGAAAAAAAAATAGGACACTCCGGGAGAAGTGTCGGACACGTGTCCGGAGAGTGTCCGGGAGTGTCGGTGTCCGAAAAGTGTCCGACACCAGTACGTGAGCTCCGACGAAGTGTCCGTGCTACATAGATATTCTCAGCGAAGAATGTTCCATTTTCGCCCTCATTAACATAATCAAGCTCCTCAAAGAAACGGGCAGCCCATTCATCCACCAAACCAACAACATCAATAGAAACCTGAATAATAACAGTTTTATGAAAGGAAGCATCAGCGAAACTACAGTTTTCCCTTACAAAATGACAAAAAAATCCCTTCAGGACAAAAAATAGACTGCAAGACTTGTGATTTAGGAAAAGTACCTGAGGGAACTTCCGAAGAACCAAGCCCAAGTTCCTTATGACGAACAAATCAACTGTCACTGTCTCGAGGACAAATGGCCTCTGTACTTTACAGCAACCAAATCCCCATTCTCCTTTAGCCGACCCTTGTACACCTGTCCAAGAGATGCTGCCAAAAAAGTTCATGAGAAAAATATATGTATTAAGCAACAAGGCCAGACATTTTGCGGGTACGTTTTAGGGACAAGTATTTACCAGTGTACAACTCAAGGCTCATGCAGACTCTACTTATGAAATAATAACCGAACAACCAAACGGTAATTATAATTCACTATTTCAACTGGACATCCCCATGCTCTAAAATAATGTTCACTCAGGTAACAATATCAATTGTGGAGATTACCAGCCGCTATTGGTGAGGAAGTCAGCTCAGAATAGATGTTATACCACAGCTGACCAAGCTCCTCCTCTATAAGAGCCATAGCAACATCATCTGGATATGAGGGAACCTTCAAAAGTACGAAGAGAGAAACAATAAGTCAACACTGAAAGTAGAAAATTCATGTTGGTTGTTGCAGGTGTCCAAGGTTTACTCTGCAGGGATGAGTCCACAATGGAACCATAATCATACAGAGAAAAATTATTCTTGGGATACTTCTTGTGCCCTTTGTTACCAAAAAATTGAGCCACTACCTCTACATGCAACAAGCTATTATAATGTTCAGTTTATCACTAGCAAACCAAGTTAAAATATTAGAATCCCATCCATGGTACTTCATGCCGCCTCAGTGACTTCAAGAAATAGCAATTAAGAGGCAACCACTTTCCAAATCTTCCAATTTGCACATCCTCATGTCCTATTTATCTCAGAACTTCCTTATCTACTTCCGAACACCCTTTTGTTCGGCTTCTTTGTCCTTTTCATTTTCAGATACTCGTAACCATCACCAAATTACAAACAGAAGTTCATTACAGAATTAAGATAGAGATGCATTAGGCTATTTGAAGGAGCATTCCTAACACGGATAAAAAGAGAGAGCATTCCCTAAGTATAACAGAGCAAGTCCAACCTGATTTTTAGAAAAACAGTGAAACAAATTCAGCGACCTTGCAGTTGAATCATATGTAGTTTTAGTGGATGTTGAATTGTTAAATGAAAGGCCACTCATACCTCATCACAGAGCTTTTGCAGCTCAGTCATTGCAGCAGGTGACAGTATATCTGGTCGAATGCTCAATGCTTGCCCAAGTTTTATGTATGCTGGACCCAAAGAGGTGACAATATCCCTTAGCCCAATAGCTCGAGAAACTTCATTCTAGTTACCGGAAAATCGAAATAATAGTCAATACTAATAGACAAGGAACAATGGAGAAGAAAGATGGACATGTATAAAATTTTAACCCCTAACACCCTAAAGTAGGATAGCTAAGTCAATTTGTCAGTTGCTTGTACCAATGGAATTCAAAAATCCCAGCTTATCGGCCATCTCCCCCAGGCAAAAAGGGAACAAAAAACTACGAAGTACATTCACAAGATTCACTCCCCTAGACCTATCTTCCACCCCTCCAACTCCCTGCCAATTTTCTTCAACACTGGAGCCCAAAAGAACTCCACCATACGTTTGTCACCTAAGGATAACCAAAGTACTTAAAAGGTGAATTCTCAATGGAATATCCATATATCGTCTTTCATAAGCAATTGGAGTTTAAAGTTTAATGATCAAATTGACGCTTGTGAATATCCTACCGTCCAGATTAATTACAAGGCAGAAATAAATATATTTTGTATTTTGTTCTTCAAAGTCATGAGTAATAGAACAAGACACACCTAACAAATTATTGGTTTATAGAAGTGAATTTCAGAGCAACTTGTAAACAGATGATCCCAGTAATTTATAAACGTTCACAACATGTAGAACAAAAACCCAAGAAAAAACCAAAGAAGCATCAAACCAAAGAAACTTGCATATTACTTTTATTCGTACCAAAAGCTGGTGCAGACTATTAAAATTATGAGACAGTCAGAAACTCACCAGTAAGTCCAAATAGCAAGTGTAGGACTAAACATTACCTCTTTAACCTTTTTGTTTATCACATCCCAGGCAAGACGGGAAAGAAAACCTCCGGCAACTGATAGCACTGTACAATGCGTGTTGCAACAGCACGTGGTCTCTTTCCCCAGTATGCAGATATGCTAGCAGGTTCATACACCAAAGGCAAAAACTCGCTGCTTTCATCAACCTGAAAAAGCACAAAGAAGCAGAAAACATGACCCTCAATAATTGGACGAAAAAGGGAGTTCCAACCTAAGAGCTCCAAATATTTATGAGTCTATGACAACCTATCTAAAACCTTGACCTTCACGAAATGGATTTTTTTATTGGTAAAATTCCTTGACTGTACTTCTTATGAAATTCTGCAGCCACAGGCTTAGGCTTTCCAGTCTACTTTGCGATACGAAACCAGTGAAGCTCACTGATAACGACAAGACTTTGAAGTTTCATGACATAATAAGTTACAAATGCAAAGCTCTACTTGGTTAGTTGGTTTACCATATAAATTAATACTTCACAAAATTGTGCTTCAAAGTCAAAACTAGCTGATCTGTAGTGACACAAAACTTGTCACCTTCAAACCCGGCCTGCATGAATCTTATAGCATGATTAAAACTTGGACGAAATAGTTGTCATCAATGTAGCACGGACACTTCGTCAGAGCTCGCATATCGTTGTCTGACACTTTTCGGACACCGACACTCTCCGAACACGTGTCTAACACTCAAATCTGATGTGTCCTTTTTCTCAATGCACGCCTTGGCTTACCATCCTTGGTTCTTTTATTACAAGTGTATTGATTGGAGACTGTCAAGAATTTTATTAATAATACTGACATTATAGTACCAAGAACTATAAGTCTACCGTAAAGAACTGACGCTAATCATTGTATAAGAAACTTATTGCATAGAAAACAGTGGCAAAAGCACACTATCAGTCGCCTCCATTGATATTATCAACAATAAGAAATCATGTGACGATAGGAAATGGGACACACATGCACTAGTGAAGGATAACAAGGCAAGGGTCCCGATAGAAATTTCCATGCAACCTAAAAGAGATAAGCTAAATACAGTGATTCCGCCAGCAATCTCTCCACAAAAATCTTACCCATAACAACCTATGTTGAGCAACCTAGGTAAACACATGCATCCAAAACAGCCCTTTTTGGCAATCCGTCAATAAGAAAATGACACCTACAATGAGCAAAAAACCCAAAGAAGATTCGCTTGCCCACCATCTTATACATTTACTGAAAGAGTTTTATATGAGTATGACCATTCTTATACTGGAACTCGAATAATTATTTGTACAGAAGAACATAACTTCCAATTCTGAATCATGCCATCAGAAAATTGGCATAGCCTTCTTTATAGTCAATATAAAAAATACAAAATTGTGAGATCATAGTATGTAACAAAGAGTTCCTGTGTACGAAATCGATTCCCCTGCGGACCTTTTCTCTGGAAAGAAAGCACCGAGTTTGCAAGCACTTACCTCGTCACCTTCTCTTCGATCAACATATTTACGAAGCACCCAACCTCACATGAACTACTACCCTTGTCTAGCCTATGCCAATATTCAGATATTGGAAACAGTAAACAGAGAGAAATCAAAAGGCGCTCACGCGAGGGCTATGTTTGGATATAAATTTGCAGTGGCCAAAAAATATTGTGGAGATTTTCTCAAAATCAGTTAACAAATCCAAGATCCAAGCACTGTCTAAACAGGTGCTTGAGGGGAATAGGTAGTAGACTAACTGAACGACAATGAATCCTCCTCCCTCATCTGTAGTTGTGAAATCTCTTTGCTGAGCTGAGAGTATTAGATAGAAGCATTGCAATAGTCATGGGTCCAACTCCCCCGGGAACTGGAGTAATTGCTGAAGCAATCTTGCAAGCCTCCTCATAACATACATCTCCAACCAAACGATACCCTTTTGCACTTTTTGCATCCTGTCACATAAAATGCACACAGAATCAGCTCAGTGCTACTAAACTCAAACTGCAAAGCAAACTCTCAAACACACCATGTAAGCATGTGAACATTGTGGAGAAGCCAAAAAAAACCCAGCTCACCTCAACTGGATCTCTCTCTCTCTCTCTCTCTCTCTCTCTCTCTCTCTCTCATGTAAGCATGTGAACATTGTGAAGAAGCCAAAAAAACCCAGCTCACCTCAACTGGATTAATTCCAACATCGATAACAACAGCACCAGGCTTTATCCAACTACCCCTCACCATGTTTGCTTGCCCTACAGCAGCAATGATGATATCTGCTTGTCTTGTGATCTCCTCCGGATTATTGGTTCTGGAATGGACAACGCTGACAGTAGCATCTTCTCTCTAGAAATTAGATCACATCAAGAAGTTAAAAAGGGAAAGAAACTAAATTAGATAGAGAAATAACATTCAGTTTGGTGAAGTAACTTGGACAGAGGCTAACATAGTAAAAATCCAGGAACCATAAGATTACCTGCAGCAATAGAGCAGCTGGTGTTCCAACAATATTGCTCCTGCCAATCACAACAGCCCTCCTTCCCTTGATATCCACGCCATATCGATGTAGTAGCTCTATGCATCCTTTAGGTGTACATGAAACAAATAAGGGCTCTCTACCACGCATGGCAAGGCGCCCAATGTTAAGTGGGTGGAATCCATCCACATCTTTCTCAATGCAAACAGAATTCAAGATATTCTGCTCATTCATATGCTGGCACAGAATCCATGAACAAAATCAGAACTGTAGACTGTAGTCTTAATGACAGTTATAATCTATGTACCACGGACACGGCAATTCTAAAAAAATAGAGATGCAGACATGGCGAGGGACACGCCACGTGTATATAATATAAATATATATCCACACACACACACACATATTTTTTCTTTTCTTCCATGTCCGTTGACGAAGACATGTCCTATATGAATGTATGAGATTAACATGGTTCAAGTAAAGACATAATTATAGTTTAACCCAAATGTTTTGAATAATTCATATTAACCCCTCAAAATCAAAAATATGTTACATTTTGACTCTCAGCCGTGTCCTCGGCATGTCCCCTATCAAAAAATAATAAAAATTATTGGACACGCCACGTGGCATGTCCATTACATATTTGGGCGTGTCCCCGTGTCCAATACATGGACACAGCGCCATTTTGGAGTGCCAGTGCTTCATAGGTTATAATTAAAGGTTATAATTAAGGCCTTACCATACACTTGCCACAACTTGGTTTATTTGCAAACTCCATGCAGTGTTGGCTACGCAAAAGATATAATCTCACTGCAGAATAATGCTTTAGGGCTAACCATTTATTGACCATACCTTAATATCTTTGTTTACTTTGTGAATTTCTAAAAATGCACATACCAAACATAAATGCATGTTTTCTATTACCGTTGTTTCCTTTAAAAGGTATGCTCTCATAACAAGGTTTAGAAAAAAGAGAGTAAAATGCAGTACATAGAATAAGGAACTCACGGAAGGAAGAGGTAACTGAACAAGAATTCTGTGTACAGAGGGATCATCACTGAAGCCTGAGATATGCTTAAGCACTTCCTGTTCTGTGGAGTCTTCAGACAAGTGCACTTCATAGGAATTGATCCCCACAGATTCACAAGCTTTCTTCTTGTTGCGTACATAAGTTGCAGAATCCTTCCTGTCACCCACTAGAATAACTGCTAATCCTGGAACAACACCAACCGTATCCTTCATCCTCAATATTTCAACAGTTATCTCATCTCTGATTTGCTTTGCAATTGATTTTCCATCAATGATCTTTGCAGAGGTTCCAGCAGCCATTGCAGCTGCACAACAAATCAATGGAATTTACAAACCAAGAATACCTCATACAAAAGACAAACTACCAGTTCCAAATTTCAATGGAAAAAGCCAAAAGAATACAACACCCAAAATGCTCCCAACACAATAAAAACAGAATCAGATATCAAAAGAGAAACTTTTTTCCTATTTTCTCCTTTCCCTCCAAAAAGCCCATTCGCTAAAGCCACTTCCCGCTTTACCAGAACAAAATATCTCTAGGTGTTTCAATATCTTAAGCATTCCAAATTGGAAATGAAAATAGTGAATACTTCTACCCATTTTAGTCTTCGATGTCAAATGTGTCGTGCCGTGCCATTCAACTTCTGTGCCAACCGTGCTTCGTACCGTGCCGTGCCCGTTTACTTCATTGTGCCATGGCGTGTACTTCATCGTGCCTTGCTGGGCCATTTTACTTTATCGGGCCGTGCCTTTTTTAAATCGTGTCGTATCATGCCGTGCCCAATTAATTAATCATGACATGTAGTGCCGTGTCTTTTTTTGTCGTGTTGTGACGTGCCTTTTTTGTCATGTCGTGTCGTGCCGTGCCTTTTTTATCATGTCATGCCGTGCCGTACTTTTTTGAATCGTGCCGTGCGAGCCCATTTACTTAATCGCGTGCCGTGCCGTGCCAAGATTAGACCGTGCCTGTGGCGTGCCGCCTTGAAACGTATCGTGGCGTGTCGTGCCACCTTGAAATGTGTCATGCTCGTGCCGTGCCCTTGCCGACCCGGGCCATTTGACACCCCTAATGTTGGCAGGTTGTGATTCTAGTGGGTTTTTTTTTTTTGCTGTACTATCATTTAAAGGAGTGTAAAATAGTAGGTTTTCAAGATGTGATCAAGTTTGATTGAGGAGCTGAAATGTAATGATCTTTGGCACTAGTTGTTAGATAATTGCAGGAAATGTAAGCTTTTAATCTCAAATCCAACACCCAAGGGAAATTCTTTTAGGACAGAAGGCCATTGGCTGGTTCTCATCATCTAAGCTTTTGATGTAAATGATTGCCCCAATTTTTTTTGGCCATCCTGATTACGACCAAAACCTTAAACTGGCATCTATAACTATACTTTCATTCAAAGGTTGACAATCATCTTCCTTCTTTTTCCTCCTGTATCTTTGTTTTTCTTTTTTCAATCTTGTGGGTTGGGGATGGATGTGAAGTTCCTAATACCAACCAACTCTTCTCCTACATGTATACACGAAAAGTTGAAAACCCATCTCAACTTCTAACAAGGAGAAACACTGTTGATGAAAAAGTATAGAACAATGGCAATTCTGAATCAAGTCTGATAACGTTTAGATACTGATTGCCATTGTGCACTGCATAAATTGAGCCATAGAACAGAGTTGCGCAAAGTGATACAGAGCAAGCAGTAAACAACTTATGGGGAGTGACGGGAACATGGCGTCCGAGGCTCGTTTCTCACTTCCGATGGCTTCTGTGATCCCTGGTAAAGATTTTGATTCTTGTTTTCCTCCTTTGGGGTTAAGCTGCTCTACTTCTGCTTCGAAACTAGGGTTTTCTACATCGCTGAAACGTGATAATCTGGTTTCCACTGTTGTGAATTCTGATTCCGACCTTGTAGCTGTCTTAGAGAAGGATAAGGTTTTGAATACTGATGTTAATCATAAGGCATTGCCTAGGGCAAATTTGTTTGATATTTTGGAAGCAATTACGGTTCCTAACAATGTTCATCTTGAGAAACAAGAGGGTGATACTCCTCCGGTGACACAGATCAAAGGCCTATCGAAGGAAATTATTGCTCTCCGTAAGGAGCTAGATGATAAAAATAATTTGATTGAGTCTCTGCAAGTTCAAGGTAATTCGACTCATGGTGGTCTGAACTCTGGGGTTTCATGGAAGGATAAGGTTGTTCCGCCTGGAGAGTCCCATTCTAGGATGAATCTACATTACTTTCCTCCAGAAGTGGATGGCGAGAATATTAGGGTCTCACCTCCTAAACACATTGAAGTCCATGGTTCTAAAAAATGGAGAGATTGTATAGTTGGCCACTTTGTGGATAAAAAGCTGCCATTCCTATCGGTTAAGTCAATTGCATGTAGAATTTGGGAAAAATATGGAATCAAGGATGTTCTTTGTAATGAGAAGGGTTTTTTCTTTTTCCTATTTGGTGCTGAAGGTGCATATAGGAAAATTTCTGAGGTTGGTGCTTGGCATTTTGCTGGGCGTTTGATGGTACTGCAGGAGTGGCACTCTGAAATGGACTATGAGAAGGAGGGAATGAACAAATTACCTCTATGGATTCAATTGCATAATGTTCCCCTTCAGTACTGGACTGAGGAGGGCCTTAGTTATCTTGCAAGTGCAATTGGGAAGCCCCTGTATGCGGATGAAATGACTGAAGCTACTAGCAGGATTAGTTATGCAAGAATTTGTGTAGAAGTAGATGTTCAATCGGTCTTACCTCATTCCATTGATCTCATTACTTCATCTGGGAGGTTAGTCAAGATTAATGTTAAATATCCTTGGAGACCGTTGAAATGTGTATCTTGCAAAGTCTTTGGCCACACTGATTGTAGTCAGCAAGTTAAGGATCCATTGCAGGTTGATACTGTGGTTCGAGCTCAGGTTCCAATGAAGCCCAAAGTCTGGGTTGTGAAGAGTGGAAGGCCTGAGGTTGGTATTAGTGTTGTTCCTGAAAGTTCAGGGGTTCCGGTTGCTTCTAAGGTGCCTGAGGTGGATGTTCCGTGTGCTAACCAATTTTTGACCTTGCAAAACATGGAGGTTCTGGTTTCTGAAGTTGATAGCACAGAGCAAGGGCTGCCTGCTGATCTTGGAAGTTCCTCTTTAAGTATAGGAGGTAATCTGGTTACCAATACAAGCAGCTATGAAGGGCAATCTCCTGCCCCTCCTTCTATTGTTGATGAACAAACTCCTAAGGCCTTGGGCTCGAGCAGATTTGGTAAGGGTACTGCAGTCCCTGTTGACTTTGATTTCCTCCCAGATAGTCTTGGCGTTGGTATAAAGGACCCTGAAGCAGTGTTCAAAGCCTTAAATGTTATGGGCTCTTTGACGAAGGCTAGTGGGGGGAATAACCCTGGGGCAAGGAAGAGGGGCAGGAAACCTAAGAAACGATGATCAAGCTGGCTTCTTGGAATGTTAGGGGCTTGAATAACCCCATTAAGCAGGCTGAAATTAGAAAATTTATTCATGCAAATAGTTTATCTCTTATAGGGATTGTTGAGTCAAAAATTAGAAAGGAAAATATGGATCTCTCTATGAAGCATTGTATTCCTGATGGTTGGGATTATGTTCACAATGGGAATATAGGGTCTGTCGCTAGGATTGTTGTGGCTTGGAGGAAACAAGGGGCTGTGGTAAGTAAGTTGTTTACATCAGATCAAATGATCCTCCTCTCTGTTGATATAGATATGAAGTCTTTTTTTGTCTCAGTTGTCTACGGTTCTAGTCAAGTCAGTTCTAGGAAGCAACTCTGGATTGATTTAAGGAGCTGTTTTGGTTTAGTAGGCTCCAATCCTTGGATCCTAGTTGGTGATTTCAATACTGTCCGAAGACAAACTGAAAAATCTGATCCCAGTCACTTTGATGCAAGTGCAGCTTCTGACTTCAACAGTTGCCTTGAGGACATCGAAATGGAAGATCTTAACTCTAAAGGACTTTGGTTCACATGGTCAAACAAGAGAACAGGTCACGATCATTGCAGTAGTAGACTGGATAGGGCTCTTGTCAATTCTCACTGGAAAGATTTGTACACAGAATCTGAGGCTGCTTTCCTTGTTCCAGGTATATCTGATCATAGCCCTTTGGTTGTTTCAGTTCTCCCTTACCGAGGTGGGAGGAAACCATTCAAATTCTTTAATTTCTGGATGAATCATAAGGGGTTTGTTCCTCTTCTCCATCATTCTTGGGAGCAACCTGTCGAGGAACTTCTATCACCCATGCTGATGCTTTATAAAAAGTTACGTAGACTAAAACCTTGTTTGAGATCTTTCAATAAGGAATTTTATGGAGACATTCAAAAAAGGGTCTTGCATGCTAGGGATGAGCTCCTCACTATTCAAACTCGTATTGCTAATTCCTCAGGAGATCCAATTCTTTTAGCTTATGAAAGGTTATGCTTGCTTAAATTCAATGAGCTTAGTGTAGCTGAAGAGGCCTGGTGCAGACAGAAATCTAGAGTGAAGTGGCTTGAGTTGGGTGATAATAACACAAGTTTTTTTCACAAAAAAGTTGCTAGTCACAGAATGAGGAACAAAATTTTATCAATCTGCAATGAGGCTGGTACTAGATTGGAGGATCCTAATGATGTTAAAGGAGCAATTTTGGGGTTCTATCAGAAGTTGTTGGGTACTAGCTTTGATCACAAGATGCAAGGGGAGAGATTAGTCTTCACCAATACTGTTCCTCCATCCTTCCAAGATCAGCTAGTATTGCCTGTAACTCCTGAAGAAGTGAAAGTGGCTATTTTTTCTATTAACGGTGATAAATCACCTGGTCCGGATGGATTCAATGCCAGTTTCTTTCAAAGGAATTGGAGTTTGGTTGGCCAAGAGGTAACTGATTCTGTCATTCATTTTTTTCGATCAGGTTATCTTCTTAAAGATGTCAATGCCACTGCCCTTACGTTAATTCCTAAGACCAGCTGCCCCCATACAATGAAAGACTACAGACCTATTGCTTGTTGCAATGTCCTGTATAAAACTATCACTAAGATCTTAGCTAACAGACTTCAGCCCATTCTACCTCTTATTATCAACAAAGCTCAGGCTGCTTTTGTTAAGGGCAGATCAATATCAGACAACATTTTACTAATGCAAGAGCTTGTTAGAAATTATCAAAGAGATTGTGGTCTTCCTAGATGTGCAATAAAGATAGACTTAATGAAAGCCTATGATTCAGTAGACTGGGAATTTTTGTTTGAAGTTATGGTAGCAATGGAGTTTCCTGCTCAGTTTATTTCCTGGATTAGGATATGCATCTCTACTGCTATGTATTCAGTGGTTATTAATGGGGAACTTGAGGGCTTCTTCAAAGGGGAAAAGGGGCTAAGGCAAGGAGACCCTATTTCTCCTTATCTTTTTTTGTTGGTTATGGAAGGCTTGTATGCTATCTTGCAAAGGAAAATTTCTCAGGGGCAGTTTACATTCCATCCCAAATGTAGTGAACTCTCCATTTCCTACTTGGCATTTGCTGACGACTTATTTCTCTTGTCTGGAGCTGATTGCTCCTCTATTGGTATTATCAAGGAAGTCTTGGATGAGTTTTTTCATTCTTCTGGGTTGAAGCCAAATTTACAGAAGAGTCTTATATTCTTTTCTGGTGTTAGTAATGAGGTTAAGGATGACATTCTTCGATTACTTCCCATCCCAGAGGGCTCATTGCCTGTGAAGTATCTTGGAGTGCCTCTTATTTCTACTAGATTGAAGTATGAAGACTGTGTGCAGTTAAAGGAGAACACCAAGCAAAGAATAGAAAGCTGGACAAATAGATCTCTTTCTTTTGGGGGCAGAGCTTTGCTAATCCAGTCTGTTCTTTTTAGCATGCAAACATATTGGTGCTCATTGTTTGTCCTACCACAGAAAATTGTGGAAGAGGTGGAAGCCATGCTTAGAGCATTTCTTTGGTCTGGGCTTAATCTAAAGAAGACAGGGGCTAAAGTGCAGTGGCTGGATGTTTGTTCTCCAAAATCTGAAGGTGGTTTGGGTTTCAAATCCTTGAAATTGTGGAATAAAGCATCCATGATGAGGCACCTTTGGGCTCTAAGTAAAAAGGAGGACACTCTGTGGGTTCAATGGGTTCATACCTATATTATAAAAGGCGGCAACTTCTGGTACATGCCTATTCCGTATGACTGTTCTTGGACAGTTAGAAAGCTCATGAAGTTAAGAGATTTGGGGCATAAATTTGTAAAGCACACAATAGGCAATGGGAAGGCCACTTTCTTGTGGTTGGACAATTGGCATCCAAATGGCCCTCTTTACAAACTCTTTGATGACAGAACTTTATCCAGGCTGGGCCCTTCTCTTTATGATAAAGTCAGCTCTGTTATTGCTAATGGTGCTTGGCATTGGCCTAGACCTCGTAATAGGATTATTCAGCAGATTCAAAATTCTATTCCTAACTCTTTCATCCCACATGACGATAGGGAGGATGTGATTACTTGGATTATCTCCCCTACTGGCAGTTATTCATCTAAGCACACTTGGGAAGCTCTGAGAAATAGGAGACCCAAGGTGTGTTGGTCTTCACTTGTTTGGTTCTCAAAAAACGTCCCCAAGTGGGCATTTATTTTGTGGATTGCTTGCTTAAGGAAGCTTGCCACTAAAGATAGACTTAGAAGGTGGGGACTGCCTATTGACCCCCTCTGTAGTCTTTGTTCTCAGCATAATGAATCAGCCAATCATCTATTCTTTCAATGTAATTTCTCAAGACAGGTTTGGCGTTCAGTTCTAAGCCGATTTGAAGTTCACAGAAGCCCAGGAAATTGGGATGACGAACTTATATGGGCTATGGGTTATTGTAAAGATAATTCCTTTCGAGCACTCCTCTTCAAGCTGTCTTTAGCTGCAGGGGTGTATTATATTTGGCTTGAGAGAAACTCTAGGGTGTTTGGGGGAAGGCCAATGAATTCCGATGTGATTTTTGCTCGCATAGAAGACAATTTGAGACTTCGAGTCAGCTCTTGGAAACATATTCCTAATTCAATGGAAAACCAAAGATTTTGTCATCTTTGGAATATCTCTCCTCGAATTCTGGGTATTACCACTTGTTAAGAGTGGTTTGATTCTTTTGTAGTTTGTAATAGGTTTTTCTTTGTACAGTTTTTTTCCTGTGTAGTGGGTTATTCCCGTGGTTTTTGGTTGGTTGGTTATAAAATGCATCATTTACCCAAAAAAAACTTATGGGGAGTTTAATTGAAATGCAGTACCTAATAAGCAAATTTAGATTACTCCAACATTATAAAACAATAAAAATAAACTACGTGCCAAATCCCACAGAGAATATTCACAGAATAGATCCCAACGTGCAGATTTAGATATACACATCATTTCACTGGGATTGGGGGTCATAAAGGGGTCGAACAGTTAATTGTTCAAGTTTGATTTGAAACTTAACGAGCTTCAAAACATGTTCAAGTTTATGCTTGTTTATGTGATGAGCCGATCTCGAACGAGCTTTATCGAGCCATAGACGATCTCGAGTATCTCGGAAATTTTTTATACATCACAAGCCGAAGGAGCGAGTAGTGGCTTTTTTGAGCTTGCTATGAAAGCTTAAATGAGCTTTAGAAAAATGTTCAAGCTTGGTTTATCTATGTACCAAACTGATCTTGAACGAGCTTTTAAGAAACAAGCACAAGCTCTAACTCGAACTCGAACTCGAGTAGCCTGGGTCGTTTATCAGCCCTAACTAGAACGAAACCAATTCCAATTCATGATGTATAAAAATCTCCACTAAGAACTATCTACTTTACCTGTCGCGAAACCCACAATGGTTCTGAACCTCGGTAGTGACGACGGAAGAGCCGAAACACCCATTACGGAAATCGTCCCTTTTTTGCATAAAACTGTGGTATTGATACTTGTGTGCTGCAAAGAAGCCATTCCAGCTGCCTTTCCTTCCTTGTATCCACTAATTTTTTGGCCATGGACAGTGGGTAAGCAACCAAACGTATCGGAGAAGATGATATGGAGAGATGCGAAAAAGATAAACCTCTCGTAATTATGCAAAAAAATTGTTCGAAATGGGTACCTGGTAGTACTGCAAGAGATGATGAATGATGCAAAACTGAAGGAAAATGGGGAGTTGAGTGGCTTAACTTGAGAGACAGAGAGAGAGAGAGAGAGAGAGAGAGAGAGAGAGGTTGAGAGTGAGAGAGAGAGACGTTGAGATGACAGTGAGAGAAACCGAGAGAAGAGAGTCAGCTGCTAGGACATTCGCTTCTCTATCTCTTTCTATTTATAGTAGTGCCTGATCGTGTGCAACAGTCGCGCCATAAAGAAAAATTCTCTGTAGAGTCCTGTAATGCACCACTTGAATTATATCATTCGTGCGAAAAATAAAATAAATTAGTGAAAAATAAAATAAATTAGTTTTCATTATATACTTGATTGCACATAAAAAAAATTCTCTATTAATGAATCTACATCCCGATGAAAGGGCTTCAAAAATTTGATAGATCCGAAAATTTTGCAAGAATGATTAAAATACCAAGAACAACAAAATAAACGGTAGAACAACAAAATGAACAGTATGGATCATCATAATTGTGTCGCAATCGTGTGGCTAGCATACATTAGACTATAGCGGAATACATTGGTTTAGAACCAGATCAGTTGAGTGTATACATTTGAAAGGTAGCAGCAGACTTATTTTTTTGAATGTTCAATCTAAACTGTTACTCCCTCCGTCCCAATTTGTTTGTCTAATTGTCGAAATACGTGTTTTTCAAAAATATACTTATATCTTACAATTTATAATATTTTTTATGATTTTGAAAATTTTGTATAATAAAACTAATTGAGATCTATCAAACAAGATCCATATTGCCTATTAAAAACATTACGAATTGAAAATTATAGCCAATTCTTTGAGGTCAAACGCTCTCAAAAAGTCAAAAAGGGGACAAACAAACCGGGACGGAGGGAGTACGATTTAAGATCTTATCAAATTTATCATTTTCCCCCAAACAGATGATAATCGGATGTCAAAAACCATTTGATCGGATTACATTTGGTGCTGCCAAAGGCGTTAAAGTCCTATAATGCACCATTTGAGGGCTACCTGAGCTGTTTTTTGAAAATCGGAACCGTCTACCTTTTATGTGGGAGTAATTATATCATTCGTGCAAAAAATGAAGTAAATTGGTTATCGTTATATATTTGATCATACATAACAAAAAATTTCATATTAATGAATTTACGTCCCGATGAAAGGGCTTCCAAAACCCGTTAGACGCGAAAAATTTGCGAGAGTGATTAAAACACCAAGAACAACAAAATGAATAGTATGGATCATCATAATTGTGTTGCAATTGTGTGTCTACCGTAGAAGAGACCCATTTTTATAGAATAGAATTATATAATATATAGTAGTTGTTCCAATTATAAGCTCAACAAGATTGTTGGCCTCGGTGGTTTGAGATTTGTATCAAGTCCTCAACAACTTGGGTTCAAACCCATAGAGATTAATTTTTTCAAACTAATTTTTTTTATTTTTTATTTTTAGTTGTTACAAGTAAAAAACATAACATGACTAATGGCCAAGGTTTTTTCTTTAAAATTAGTTTTTTTTTATTTTCTATGTATTTTTTTAAAAATCTTTATTAGATAAAATGCAATGTATATGTGTGGTAATTGGTATATTATCATGTTTGAATTTTGATTCAAATTTTCTTAATTATATAAAATATTTTAAAAGTTTATTTTAGTTAAATAAATGGAAAAGATTAATAAATTATTAAATTATCAAAAAATACATAGAAATAAAGTAAAATATACTGTAATCTAAAATCCCTTGTTTATTTAATAACTTTTTTTTTTTGGTTTTTTCATGCCTTGTGTCGTGCTGTATCGTGTCTTGCCGTGCCTGACGAGAGCCGTGTTGTGTCGTGCCATGCCCGTCCTACTTTCGTGCTCATGCTCGTGCCCCATCTCACTTCCGTGTTGTGCCCGTGTCGTGCCGGGCTAACTTCCATGTCATGCCCATGTCGTTTCCGCTCACTTCTGTGCCCGTGTCGTGCCGCATGCCCACTAAGACCATGTCGTGCCAGGATTAAACCGTGCCTGTGGAGTGATGTGCCGCCTTTAAACCTGTCGTGCTCGTGCCGTGCCAGTGCCTACCCGGCCCGTTTGACACCTCTAGGCTTCCAAATCAAACTCAAGAGATGTACTCAACAAATGTGCCCAACAAAGAAAAGTAACGAATTTTTTATCATATAAAGAAAATCTGTTTAACCGACTCATTTACACTATTCAAATGAGAGAAGCATCTGAGATTAACAAGCCATGGAACTTCTTAGCTTCCTAGAGAAAATACAGCTGGATTATCCTTAAGGTCTGAGAATGAGTATAATTCCATACAGGCACCGATAATCTGGACGTATTGAAGTTCACTTGACAAAGTAGTGTGAAATAGCCCATACATAGAAGCAAATGGTTACTTATTTTCCTATGGGGTGACCAAGCTGTTGGGTTTGTTGCTTTCTAGGTTTTTGATCATGTAATATGTTTGTTCTTTTGGTTGCCTATATGTTTGTTCTTTTGGTTGCCTCATGGGCAACTCTGTATGTTTACTCTTCCTCTCTTGGGGGGCTTTGTGGGCAAGCGATTGTTGTGGGGTTGAGTGCCAACATAATTGGGATGTTGTCTCATATTATGATGCCTTTTCTTTGCCTCCTTCTAATCTCTGTGTGCTGAAGCTTGTGATCAATAAAATCTCTTCTTTCGGTGTTCAAAACAAAAAACAAAAAAACCAATACATAGAAGCGGGATGGCCAATTTCACTTGAGAATCTTGTGCAAAGTATTCCATTACAGAAGCAAGATGGCCAAATTCAATTGATATGAAGATTTCTTTTAAAATTAAAAAGCCGTCTAACAAAGAATGTGAACAAGATTTAACTCAATATTGTCACATCACTTCTTGTTCATACTCTCAAGGAGACAAGAATAAAATATCATACTTTCATTTATGGATTCAATGGGATATCTGACTAGTAGGCTCTAATGAACACCTTACATATTGTGAGCCATAAATTCTAGTTATGGAAGAGAGGCATGTCATTTTCTTCATCTTCCTTTACAGATCAGGAAACAACTTTATAGAGAAAGAAACTCAATCCTTAATCAGCACTTGCTTTATGAAAACAATGACCTGTGGTGTAGCCATACAAAGATTTGAGGGGCATCTATGAGATAACTCTTAGTTCAAACAGCTGAATCTCATGCATACATAAACCTTTTTTGGTAAGGGGCAAGGAATCCCCTTTCACCCATGGGTTGTACAGAGAACTTGAAACATTCAACTTGTTCGACAAAATGCACTATCATTCATTGGCGCAAGCACAACTAAATGAAACCCTAACCATGGATACAAATTACAACATTTCACGTCCACGAGGGCAATATCACTTGTATATAAATTGAAATTGAAACACATAAACTAGTGGAGAACAATGCCAAAAAAAAAAAAAAAAAACATTAAATTGTAAGTGTAGAACTACAACTAACACATGCCCCATAAAAAGCGTGAACCCGCCTTCCCTCAATAGAAACAATGATCAGGAAACTTCTCTCAAAAAAAAAAAAAAACCCTCCAGCTTTCACATGGATTAGGAATGATAAACGAACCAAGCTACTTGAGTATAAGCTTGTGTTTGTACGCTAAAAGCTTGTTCAAGATCGGCTTAACACATGAACAAATTAAAACATTTTTCTTTGAAGCTTTCAAACCAAACATGGACAAGCTTATGATGTATAAAAAATTCAAACAACTTGATCAACTAATTTAAATTTTCAAACCAAACTTGAACAACTAACTGCTCTGCTCATTTGACCGGTTAATCAGCCCTAACACGGATAACAGGGAGGATTTGCTTTATTCAAAACAAGAATGGAAGCAATTATGAAGGAGAAGTACCAGTGATGATAGAGGGAGAAGCTCATGCATGACTGATGGTGGCGGTGGTCCTGAGCAAGATAAGTTTAACAGGTGCGAGCTGCAGGGGCATCGCCCGGAGAGAATGAAGGACGCTATGTCAGTGTAATACCCAAGATGTTTAATTATGCTAATCATGCTTATTTAAGTATAAGTTAATCATAGATGTTAAATTATGTGGTTTTAAGTGCTTACGTGTCCTTTATGTGCTATGAGACACAAATGAATTATGTTATGCCATGTATATGATTTATGTGTTATGAGTCAAGTTTCCTAAGACAAAAAAAAAATAGAAATTCATAAAACAAGGTTATGGGTCAATGTGAAAATATTATTGGATCCTTATTTAAAAATAATGTTATGTGAGGGTTCATGTGATAATTAGACCACCATTCTTCTAGACAAATCTAGACGTAGGAGGAAGAAAAAAATAACAGCCCCCACCCTCTCATTCCTTCCAACGTCCTATCTCTCTCACTCCTCTCAAGAAAAAAATCAAGAAGTCCCCCCATCTTCTACTTCTAAGGTTTTGGTTCTAGGGTTCAATCAAGTTCTTGGAATAAGATTCAATCTCAAATCCATCTCTCACCCAATTGTTTGAAGCTCTCTCAATCCATGGTTTAAACCTAAAAGAGGTAAGTTTTCTTATAGTGAGTTTGAAGAGAAATCTGTCCAGAAATTTACTGGAATTTGTACCCTAAGCCACGAATTTTTAGACATAGTAAATCATCTTCAAAAATTACGAAATTTTTATGAGATGTTTCTCAATGAGTCTACAATGTTGTGTAAAAATTTGGGATTAATATTTCTTAAAACGAAGTCTAGAAAAATCTCGCACTAGACTGCACTCTGTTTTACTGCTACTGCTGAATCTCTGTTTTGACCTTCGATTTTTGATGTGTTTGACCTAGTTTCTCATCACGTTATTTTCTGAAATTTTTATGTGAGGTACCCATATGTGTCTAGTGTATTGTGTCCAAAAATTAGAGTAAAACTCAAAGAGAATAATTTTAAACAATTAGTTTATTAAGCTGCGTTCTGTTTCGAACAGTGCTGAATTCTGCAGTCTTAGTCTTTGTTCTTTTAATTCAAGGGCACAGTTCTTGACCTTGTTAATTCTTGACTAATTTTGATAGCATATGCATATAAGTGATCTTTATGTGGTAAAAGTATTAGGACCTAGTTCTGTATGGTTTGTTCTCAATAATTCTTTAAGTGAAAGTACGTTGAGTTGTCATTTTAGGAATCATGCATGTGCATTTTTGTTTTCAGGAATTCTTTGTGTAAATAATATATGTGCATATACAATACTTGGGATTTGGTGATCAAGCGAAGGATACAAGAGATACAAGTTGATGTTTAGTTGAAGTGCAAAGGAAGGTGAGTAACCTCATACTTTGAAATGGGAAATTTTATGAACTCTTTTTTTTTTTTTTCCCTATGAAGTGTGACTTGATTTTCTATGTTATGAAGTGATATGTCTAAGTGTTTTGAGTGCTATGTTATGATGAAAATGTTCCTTAATGTAATTCCTAAAATGTTTGAAGTATGTATATTACAAGTTTTGTTTTTACGAAGTATGTATTTCATGCCCCTTGCTTTATAGTATGTGCCCGTTGGTGGGTTCCATAATAGCCAGCATTATGTGCCCTTCTAGAGGGTTCTATAATATCCAGTATGTGCCTTCCTGGAGGGTTCCATAAAATCCAGGTATGTGCCCTTGCTGATGGGTACTAATAATCGGCCGGAAACCCGATATGTGTCAAGTATGTATGTGTGTGATAAGCTTGGCGATATTGGCTATGTAAATGTGTTTGAGTACTTTATGCTTTCATGTAAAATATCTTTTGTATGTCTTTTAAATGTTCGTAACTAGTGTGCTATATATGTGTTGAATATTCAAAATCCAAATTAGAGTATGGGCTTTACTCACTGAGCTTTCAGCTGACGGTTTAATTACCAATTTCAGGTGATGAAGTATGATAACTTATAGGTGCAATGTTTTGTGCAAGTTTGGGCTTCATGGAATCGTTTTGCATATAGAAAGGAAGTAGAAAGAAGACTTATATTTTTGGGCATGTTTTGTACTTGTTTCCCTTATGATCAAGGATGTATATAATTTTTGCAAAGTGATGTACGTAAGCTATGTAATTTAGGGAAGGCTATGGATATTCATGCTAATGTAATTATGATATCATGAAAGTTATCAATGTATGGATGCTCTAGACCAAATGGGTTGTGCTCATTTTGCTTAAACTTGTTTATGGTTACTTTTATCAATAGACCTCATAAATTTAAGTGAAGTTTTCTTAATTGCTTCCTCAAATGTTCTTTTTTTTTTAATTTAGAGCCCTTTTTCTGAGCCTATTTGGTTATGTAAGAGGGCCTTGTTGGCCGGTCACGGGCCGTGGTTCCCTTATAAAGGGACTAGGGGTAGCGGGTCGTGACAGTCAGACTCTGTTCTGTATCTGCTTGAGGGAAGAAGAAGAGTCGCCGCCGCCGTAGATGATGAACAGTTGGTGAACATCACCGACGCCATTTTGAAATAGTAGGATTCTCAGTCCTATGCTTAGAAAAAGTAATGGCAACGGTGATGAACGGCACCTCATGGGCCCCTCTTGCGGCTCGTGCGGCAAATTTAGAACTTTATCAATGATTATAATAAAAGTCGCTTTATCAACAACCTACTAATTTAGGGGACTAAACAACAATGTTAGGACCACACAAACACTTACACACACTCATAATAGGGTAGGTTTCAGAGTGTGTAGGGCCTATCTCTATTGTTGTGAGTGTGTGTAAGTATTTGTGTATTTGTGTGTAGTTCATAACTTATTGTTTACTAAATAATACTCCGTCTGTCATAATTTACTTGTCTCAATTCTATTTTAGCTGGATAAAAAAATTAGTTATATCTTTAAATTGGTAATAAATTTTATATCAAATATATATCTTGTTTGATAGATCTCGATTTGTTCTAGAAATTCAAACAAAATTATTTGATTTTGAGACCTATGTCTAATTATGGCTTAAGACATTTTCAATGTCATTATTTGACTGATTTTATCATTTCTGTAATTATGATGGTATCGAAAAATGTCTTCAATTTTTGTTATTGAATTAAATAAGTAGTCATGCACAACATTGGAAAAGTACATAATTTTATGTAAATATTAAAAAATAAAAGGATCTTAATAATGTCAACCCAAATACGATATGATTTTAAACAGGTCGGATTAGCGTTAAGATATTTGACATGTTTATGATAACATGTATTTTAACACCAACCTGAAAAGACAGTAAATCGACATGACATGAGGCCCACTCCTAACTACCCCTAACTATCCCTATTTATACTACTCAATCGATGGATCTAGATCTAAGATAATCTTCCCACCCCTAACTATCCCTATTTATACTACTCAATAGATGATTCTAGACTTAAGATATTCTTACAAAGATATTTTTGTGGTAATTCAACATCTGGCTAATATCTAACTATTCCAAACTAATATCTAGATATTTTCCTTTAGAACATTCTACACATATATTTAGAGTCTTCTACACATGGATATTTTTAGAATATTCTATAGATTATTCTAGAACATTCATCCTTAAAGTTATTCACTAGTAGTAGTTTATTTCGTTCTTAAACTTTCAATTGCAGCTACTTTGTTCATAATATTTCTAATTTCAGCTCATGCGTCTAACCAGGGACGACAATCCAAATCAGACTTAACATGAAGGGTGAAATTGACATTTCGTAACATAAAGCCATAACAAAACACCATCGAAAATTGAAGTTGAAGCTGCACAAATCCTAAATTGAACAAACACTTACATAACCACATCTCTCTCATGAACACAAATCAAGAGAGCAATTGCCATTTTTGAGCCCAACACTTTACAACAGAGAGAGACAGAGAGAGAGAGAGAGAGAGAGTATAAAAGATGGAGTACATGAATTATAGTTATGCATAGTTTAACTTCTGTGCCATTCTTATCTTGGCCCCATGAAATAATACAAACATAAAAGATGCACAAAAGAAGGTGTATCTACCTATCAACTAGTACATACAACACCGGTGATAGTATCCATGTAATTTTTAATCAACTTGGTATAGGCGAGAAGAACAGGAGATCCACCTAACCTTTGACAAATGGCTGCTCTTAAAAACTAGCAGTCCTCCTGTTACCTCAAAAAAATAGAGGAACTAAAAGGATGTTGTTTATGCTGTATAACCATACCCCAAATCAAAGTCGAGAGAGGCTAGAGACCCAACTCAGTTTCTCTGCTCTATCACCTTGCTTACATGAAGCCTTCAATGGATAACTCACCTATTTTTAGTACAAAATAAACTAACCCTAAAACTTCTATTACATGAGAGCAACAGCTGCTTCCTGCACCAAAGGCCGTGTCACATGCACGAAATGCTCCGCCTCCCTCTCCACCTCCTCCCAACACCGGTTCGCACCCTTTCCTTCCTTCATCTTCTTCACAAACGCCACAAACCGCCTCCAATTATCCGGCTGAAACAAGTGTGGATTCATTCTCAAATATGTGAACGCACACATATATCTATCTTCTCCATCGATGTTCATAGACGATGCCTGTAAAATCTGTTCGTGTGCAAACTCATCGTACCGAGGCAGCGCGTTTTCCCCGGCAAGCGGGACTTGAGCTTCCCGAGTGGCTAAACCCACTTGCCTGACCAGCTTCTCGGGCGCACATTGTGCGTCTTGAGGCTGCTCATGGTCCCGCATTTCGATGCAAGTGAAGTTGAATACGGCACCGTGGCGTGCTAACATCCGGGCGATGGGAAGGTACCCGTCATGGAAACGGGTGTTGTAATACCCCGCTGTGAGCTCAGGTGCATGGGATCGGGTCCCGTAATGCCAGTGAATGCCTGCAACCTTAACGGAGATTTTGACACCTGTATTATTGAAAATGGCTTTGGCAGAGGACAGTATTCTGTCCCCGTGGTTCAGAAGCATCTGCGAATACCAAGTGAGGAAAAAGTCGCCATAAGGGCTGTTCCAACCGCCACCTTCCTTTCGGAAGAAGTTGGTGTCTTCTGGCCAGTTGTTGTATTGCCCGGCATCTGTTGGGCCTGTGCTTCCCCATTCTGGCTTCCCAGCAGCTTCTGCCGCAGCTTTTAGGTGACTGAGCATGTACTGCATTACGTGACAACAAGCAGAATTTACAAGATTAGGGAATCACAAGCAAAGGGAACATTATGAAGGAAAATAGGAAAACAATGGAAAGACAGAAGAGAGTGAGTACCTTGTCATAAGACTGAAAGGCTCCAATTCCAGGAAACTTCCATGTTCCATTTTGCTCGGGGTATGAAGGGTAGCGCAGCTCACCTGCCGGACCCATTCCAACTTGGATTTCCTAAAATCGAACAGAAAAAAGTCAGATCAATGATCAACAAAATTTCTCATGATATTAATGCTTAGTTGGCACTAGTACAGGGTCTATTGGCCTTTTGGTTTTCTAAGTTTAAATGCACAACCAGTGGAACATAGGATCGCTCTAACCACATAACCACAAAACTAACATTTGCCAGAAGTAACAAAAGGTAAGCCATGATTATGAGTAAAAAGTATGTCATAGGATCCTACACTCAGAGAGCATATATTCATGCTTAAGTGGCATCGATCCAGGGTACATTGACCCTTCAGTTTTCATCAGTTTATATTAGCATCAGGTTTATGTATACTCTATCGAGTTCCACCATCTCTCCTAAAACCAATGGGATGTTAGGAAGTGATTCACTTATGTGTTTCATGGCATTCCACATTGCACCTGACAGTCTGCTTTTACAGCGCTTGCATGGAGCGACATTATGTACAAAAAAGATACCCTTTACATCGAACAGCAAAAATGCAAAACTAACGATTGTCAGGTTAACGGAAGTTAAGCCCTGGTTGTGCTTAAAAGGTATTCCAAAGGATCCCATGCATACAGCTATACTCGGAAGCATATATCAAATAACTAATTCAACAATCAATTATGGAAATACTACAGATGAGTAATTACCACAATGGTATCCCCCAGAAGGTGCTCAAATTTGTCTCTAAAAGCACGCATGAAGTCACCATAACACTGGATAGGAGTGCGTCCATTGAGGACTGGAAGAGTATCACAGCTAAGTGATATGTACTCATAATTTCTCCTTCCCCATTGATCTGTGTAGGCAAGGTCAGGGTCTTTGTCAATCTCTTCCACAGCCCACTTCGGCAGAGGGATCCTGTATATAAAACCCGGACAAATCAATGTTAGGAAAAGGAACATAATCCTACAACATCCACCCACTGGAAATTCAGCTTCACATACTGATTCAACCATTGGAAACTAGTAGATGAACAGCATAAAGCAGAGAGATCAAAAGGGATACCATTTGAATCTGATATGGCACGCTATTCTTGCTTTCTTGGACAAGTGAGGTAGAATTTAATTTCTGGTGTCAAAGACAAAAGACTTAACTGGCTCCATCCCCTTTTATCTTAAGCTACAGGTTCTATTTCCCACCATTTTCTACTTACACTAAACTAATTGCTTTTCAACAAGAACAAAGGTACGAGTATGATGATAAACTTCTTCAATTTTTGAACTACGAAAAACCCTTTTATTTTAACGGTCTTGTTAATCTCTGCCCATTAGGCGTGGGGTAAGCATATAACGACAAATAAATTTGGATATCAATATACATTTCACCGAGATCAACATACTGATATCAATACACTTTTGCGGATATCAATACGCTTTCTAAACATTATCCTCTGTCTAATGGAGGGAGGTTAGCATTTTCCTTATCCTAAACTACCAACTCAAATTTTCAACTTTTACAGACCTTTAACTTTATCCCATTTATTCTATAACCAATTGCTTTTGTGCATACCGATGGTCTGGACTATCAATGAAGGAAGCATGGTAATGTGCACAGAAAATGATTTGGGTATCTAGGCCTGCCCTCTCTGATGCCATTTGCCTTTGATTTGGGGGCATAGTTTTACAACAAAACATCCTTGTAGTTCCTCAGTTCTTGGAGGTTTAGAGGGGCCACTGTTTTAGTGGTATTCTGAGAACAGCCACTTTGTGCATATATTGCTAAAGGTTAGATCTATCTCCAATCATCCCCGCCCATACCCCCAATGATTGGAAACTAAATTGGTTATGTTGTGTTGTTATTTTATAACCAATTGCATTTCAACTAGAAAAAAAAAGACTCAATAACACATCATTCCAATTTTTCAGCTACCACAACCTTAACCTGAAAGGCATATGCAAGCAATAAAAGAAGCAAAAAAGTCGAAACAGAAAAGGGTAAGATAAGTTGAGAGATGCAAAAGTACTCACGTGCAAGAGTCCCCAACGTTTCCTCCGCACTGGTGAAACGACATGACCGCCTGCACCTTGAGCCCATGCTTCTTGGCCATCTCCAACAGCTCAGAATACCCTCCCCAATTGTACTCCCCTGGTTTCTCTCTCTCCACCAGGCCCCACCACACGTCCATCATCACCCCTTCCACCCCGGCACTCTTCAGCGCCTGCAGGCTTGCCTTCATCGCCTTCCTCCGGTTAATAGTGTTCCCCATTGTCACGCTGTCCAATGGCATCATCACGTAAACTGGCACCCCATTCGACTTATCCTGCACATAAGGGCGGATGGAGTAAGATACAAGAGGTGTCTCTCACAACAATATTTGATAGTTTGCAGTCAAAACTCATAAAAAAAAAGTATCTAAATTGTCTTAACTTTCTTTAAAAAGATACTACAAACATTCTTTTAATTTCAAGAGCCAATGTGCTATCACGATTGAGGCTATTATTGAGGCCGTTAAATAAACCAAGCTATTCGAGTGTGAGCTTGTCTTCGTTTGTTAAAAGCCCGTTCAAGATCGGCTTGTCAAATTTAAATGCTGAATGTACAGAGAACCATGCCATGTGATCACCAACATCTGCAAAGCATTCCTTCCATTCAAAAAGAGCACATTTTTTTTTTCAAAATCAAGCTCACTGTTGCTATTGAGAGGCACTTATAAGTTATTTCAGGGCAAAATAATCCATTAGTATCCTTCGAAAGGTTCAAACAAAGCTTGAGAAATTTTTTTTTTCAACTCGTCAAAGTTTCAAATCTAGCTCAAACAAGCTATTACTAGCCTCGTTCGACTTATGAAACCTAAAAAAATTCAATCTACAGGTATACGTTCGCCTTGCTTAAAGCTCGTTTGAGTACAACTCGTGTTACGAATGAGCTAAGCTTAAAAATCTCATTAAGTTTCCAAACTAAGCTTAATCAACCACCTGCTGGGCTTGTTCAGTTCATTTGTCACCCCTAGCTATCATGCATCTATTGCGAAATATAGCAAAGCTCTAGGATTAATTGTAAGAAAAATTAAAATTTTTTTGATAGGAAGATATAAAATTGGATTTATCCGTACATATTTAGCTTATAATTAAGTTCAATATTAAAAATCATGCTCCATCCTTACCTGCGCACCGCCTTTCTCCTTGTACTCCCTCACCACCGCCCCCTCATTCTCCTCCTCCGCCATCACCGGCGGCGCGTCCATCAGCGCCTGGCACGCAGCCGAGAGATCCGGCCGCATCCTCCCGATCCTCGGACTCACCGGCGGCGACAGCGACGCCAATCTCAACCCAATCTCCGCCGCCGGTAACCCCTGCTTCCGCGCCGCGCACCGGGGGCTCGTCGCCGGCGATCTCCTCGCCGGACTCACCGCCGCTCTCACCGTCGCCACGGAATCCGACATGATGGCGGTTCCCGTCAGGGCTCCGATCTGGTGCGGCAACGTCATCGCCATGTCCCGCTACGTACAACTGAATCAATCCGAACTCGAATGCTACTATACAAAATGAAACGGCTGTGTTTACGTGTACGTATATACGTGAATATGCGTAATTGAATACTATAGATATATATATATGTATGTATGTTTATACACAGGTACGATATAGAGAGAGAAAACTGTTCTTCGCTGCTTCGTGTTGTGAAATTGAAGAGAGAGAGAGCGTTTCGAATGCGAAGTTTTTGCGGAGGAGATGATGGGAGGGAAGTATTTTCGAGTGTGGAGATATATAGGATTTTAGATCCAGATAAGGTTAAAGATAATGTGGAATCGAACCGTTAATTAGTAGCCATGTGGGTGCGGGACACGTGTTAGGCCAAGAGCGACTGCGGAGGTGACGGTAAAGATTGATGGGATCACGTGAAATAGACAGTGGGATATCCGCGAAAGTTCCAGCGCCAACTCGCTTGGACGTTACTAGCATTTTGGTTGGAGAGAATATTCAGTGCTTCTGATTTTTTGCTCTCCCGTGGAATTCACGAATCCTGGGGGCATGTTGTGCACAACATGCGTGTTGTGTACGATCCAAACCGTCAGATCGTACATCTGATCGCTCAGATTTCATCTTGGTTATGGATGATCAGCAACAGTTCATTGTCGAGATGAGATTTGAGCCGTCGGATGCAACACTCCCAATTTGGAATTCACACGGCTAGTTATTTCGGTATTTTTCTGCTCATGTGTAAAAGAATTAGGATGTTGGTTTTTTATTGTTAAATTAGAATGTCGAATTCCACCATCTCTCTTAAAACCAGTGCTAATATGTAAAGATATTGTAACTATGTTGTAAGCCTAATATCTTTGCTAAGTAAGTTATCTCGCTATTAATTTTAGAGCAAAGATACGCACACTCCTTTAAGATAGAATGACAAATACAAATGTGTCTGGAGCTGACTCCAGAGACAATTTGTGTCTGAAATTCTGTTTTAAAGGTGTGTGTGAAGACTTTCTGTTGATTTTTATGTACTACTGAAAATGAAAAACGAAAAAGCCGTGGAACACATTTCGGAACACTGGATAATTTTTGCTTTAAGTTGAGGGCAAATCGGGTGAGGTCACGCGTCCTCCTAAACTTTCGGTTGAAGCTGTCGTTTTGATTTCTACGGCTGCTTTTGCGTCCACGAAAGGAAGAGCAGGGTCACGTCAAGTGACACGTTTAGGCCCAAAGATTGATGTTGTGTGATTCATCTTCTTGGCTGAATCGACAAGTTTTTGGGTGTCAAGCGATACACACGTGGTATTTTATTGGCGATTCCAGTTGTCCAAACGCATTTTGAACGGTTTACATTTTAGATAGAAAAAAGAAAGAGACAGAGTGATTGGGTGAGGGGAAAGAGAGAGGGAATAAATCTAGGCCCTCTAAAATAAAATCGCGACGGACACTGCCAAGTAGTACTGGTTCGACACTCAAAAAATTTTGGGAAAATAACGGTCAATGACGTGTTTTGATAATTAATACCCGCCAAAAACATTTTCAGTATTAACAAATATTCTCAACATGTCCTTGATATTAATTATCAGAATACGTCATCGACCGTCATTTCCCAAAATTTCTCAAATCGAGTAGTCTGATTTTTGATGATCATGTAGGCCACCAATGAATTCTAATAATCCAATTTGAATGCCCTACGATTGGCCTCTTGAGAATATCTCCAACCCAACATTGTGGAACTCTATTTAGGAGGATTAAAATAAAATTTTCTATCTAATTTGAAAGAATTCTACCGGATTGGTCCCTGTATATCCTTTGAAGCTTGAACGTTCTTAAAATTTCTCGCGCGTGTAAAAAAATTACTAAAATTTCAAGTTATCAACAAAAATTGATCGAACATGTAAAATTTAAAGACGATTATATTTATATATGCACACAATTTCGTTTCTTCATGTAGAAATACATGTCGCCAGAGCTCCGCTAAATACAAATTATGAACCCGACACTACTACTTTTGATGTTGATCAATCATTTGGGGTTAATGGCACTTTTTTTTTGAATAATTAGCGGGAGTTAGTGGGACGTTGGTCAACGGAGGACTCAGAGACTATTCATTACCCTGAAATCCCAAATCAAATCCCTTGTGGAGTTCAAACCTAGGCCACCTCAAAGGAGAACATGAACTTTATCAATTGTGTTAGCTTGGCACTTTACTACCTTAATTTTCATACAATTGCAATTTCATTCTAAAAATCAAAATAAGTAGAGGATTTGCACGGTAACTCGCTTAGTCTGGCAACTTAGATCATCTCCAATGGGAGATGTCAATTATATTCCTACGTGGACGTCCTAAAGGTAAAAATTGACACAAAAATTCAATCCAATCTAACAGTTTTCTTTGATGCCAAATACATGTAGATTTGAAGAGAAGCCTTCTCATGTAAACTTTGACAGCCACCCTCCTCCATGCCAAATTTCAAAAAATGGCCATTTGTATTTTAACATAAGAGTTGGAGAGAGATAATTTGATGTCAAATAAATAAAATTTAACATAAGGGTTGGAAAAGAGATTTTAATGTCAAATTGGAGATGCCAAAATGTCACACCAGCCTTCAAAAAAAATTGAAATCTCCAATTTGATGTCAATGGTCGGAGATGCTCTTACTATAGCAACTGCAAAAATGCGAGTTTGATACTAAGTTCGTTGGTCATGGAAGTCGGGGGTTAGACTAGTCATTTTTAGCCTCACTAAATTTAAGCCAAATTATAGACCACTTTTTTTTTTAAACTTTAAATAGTCACATTTTTCATATTTATTTTATCGGGCTCTTTACGCTTTAAAATATTTTATTTGTTCATGTCTAAATTATTCTCCTTTTGTTGTTCAACAATCACGGGAGAAAGAATAAGACTATAGAGGACACCTGATAGAAAATGGAGGATCATTTGCCAGGTTTCAATGGGAAAGGCCTCACACTATTAAAAAAGAACTTGATCGGAGGGCATTTCGGTCCAATCAACTGAACGTGATATTCGTATTACAAAAATGCCCAAATATACAATCTTGACATCATCAGAAGGCAGAGATATTTGCCATCAAAAAATCTACACACATATCAATACATAAATTCAGATTTAGAAAACTATGGATGTTTTCTAAACCGTTTGATATTTATAGTCTTACATTAATCTTATAAGCCTCACGGGCGGATAATTCTCCGGAGTTGTTTAGCTTAATAAGTCAAATGATTTTTTTTTTAGATCTTATTCAATTTTTTTTTGCATTTGTTGGCGTGAATTTCTTATGAATTATTACTTCGTCATGAAGAGAAGAATCTAAAAAGTAAAAAATTACAATTGGAATCCAATTTTTTTTGAATAAAAATAAAAAATAGACTTATTTTTGTCTTTATTCAAAAAAATTTAAGTTTCGATCGTAATTTTTTATTTTTTAAATTTCTCTTGTCACGACGAAGTAATAATCGACAAAAAACTACCAAATATGATTTTTTTAATAAGGATAAAAAATAAACCATTTGACTTACGAGACCAAACAATTGCTCAGACACATTTACGTCCGAGTTTGTACATTTATTTTTTGTATTTAGCATTGTCATTTTTTATTATCCAAGAAAAGAAAGAAGGAAAAAAGAGGCAGCCATTGATAAATCGCCAAGATGCCCTCTCGAATCTCCATGTTAATCTTCGGACATTCTCTACTTCTACTACTTTCCTCTTTCCCAATTTGCCCTCGTCTCCTCCCCTCGAGAGATCTCTAGACATCCTCCCAGTCTAAACGATCCATCATTTCCCTCTGTCCGAACAATTACAGCCGTCTCTGTCCGAAATCTCGAAACTTTTTCATTTTAACCAAATCAAGTCCTCGGAAAAATCCCGCGAAACATGGCAGCACGAATTTGATGCCCCGATTTGTGGAAAATTTTAAAATGAGGTCTTCGTTGTGGGCGGACGATTCAAGCGATCCATCAACCTCAATTACGCATCGAACTTCCTCGGGTCACCTTAATTCCAAGCACAGGTGCGATTTCGAGACCCAATTTGTGATCTTATCTCGTGTATTTCATTTGATTTTGTGCAATTGGCTTTTTGAAGGTGTATATGGCGCGGGTAGCTGGGATTTTGTTTTTTTGTGATAAAGTTTTGATCTTGAGCAAATTTATCGAGGATTTGGTGTTTGAGATGAATTTAAAAAAAAATTCAAGTGGGAATTAAGGTTTGATCTGGGGTTTGAAACCTACGTTGAGTCGTTGAATCCCCGCTAGTGGAGGGTGGGATTGGGTCCCGGGAATTAGCTGAGTTGCGTGTAAGCAGGCCCCCACACATGGGTTAATAGAAAAAATGATTGCTTGTTGTTTGCCTCAAGGTCTTGTGTGAGCATTTGATGTTAAAATTGGTGTTTTTGATATGCATCGGGCTTCCTTCGGTCACCTCAATTCCAAGCACAGGTGCAATTTAGAGCCCCAGATTTGTGATTTTTCTCGTCTATTTCGTGTGATTTTTTAAAATTGGGCTTTCTGAAAGTGTAGATGGGGCGGAGAGCTGGGTTTTTGTTTGTCTTTGTGATAAAGTTTTGATTTTGAGCCAATTTGTTGAGGATTTGATTTTTTTAGATGGATTTTGTTTTGAATTCAAGTTGGAAATAAGGGGTGATCTGGGTTTGGGAATGTGTGTTAAATTCCTGCTGGTGGACGGTGGGATTGGGTCCCCAGGATTAGTTGAGGTGCGCGTAAGTTGGTCTGGACACCAAGTTTAAAAAAAGAAGGGAAAAGGATTGCTTTTTCTTTGCCTCAATTTGGTAAATGTTGATTTAGGTCTTGTGTGTGCTTTTGATGGTAAAATTGGCGTTTTCGACAGAGGTAGAAGTTTTGAATTGTAACGTATTGGCTGCTCGTTGCAATGGAATCTCAGCTATAGATTTTGAGAAATTCGAATTTTGTAATTATCGTGCCCATAAATCCACTGAAAGTGTTATCGGCATTAGAATTCGGCTTCGTCTAGAGGTTTACTCTATTTGGGTTCTTAGAAATCATCTTGGGCATTATTGGTCTTTTGAATGGAGCAACATCGAAACTTTAATTTATATGCAGGTTAGATGGGGTTCTTTTTGGTGTCTTCTATTCTTCGAACATGAGATTTTGTATTTACACATCCTTGTATTTCAAGTCTAAATGGAGTAACTATCTCATGCACTCACTTAGCCTGCTTTTAATCCAGTGGTAGCAATGTCTTCCGACTACTCGCACAAAGAGAGGTATCTCCTCGAACGAAACGTTGTTCGAAGAAGTTTTGTGGAGCAGCTTCCAAGTTTCATGTTGATTCGAAATGTGAAGCAGCAGGAGATGCAAGACATGGTCTTGTTTCATGGTGATTTTGTTAACTTGGATCTCCATGATATTTTATCCATTTTTGTGAAGCCATGTGTGATTATAAGCACTTCCGTTTTGGAATTTGGGAAAGAGTATTGGCTTTTTGCAGTATAAAGCTAACTGCAAGTCTTTTTAATTCTTTCTGTTACATTAGGGTGGAGGCTAAGTCATTGCGGCATTTGTCAGCCATGTATTGTCCACTGCAGCCTCCTCCTAGGTCAACTATAGCAGCAGCCTTTAGTCCTGATGGGAAAACACTTGCTTCAACGCAGTATGTTCCATTCTTGTATTTTGATTTCGACAAAGAGCTTAGTTGACTAGTGTGGAATTTTATTTGCACCTAAAGGGGCTAGTTTCTGAAACAATCTTTTGTTTCTGTACCTGCAGTGGAGACCATACAGTGAAAGTAATCAATTGCCAAACAGGGAAATGCTTAAAAGTGTTGAGTGGCCATCGGAGGACACCTTGGGTGGTAAGCCTGTGTTTGTTGAAATGTTCACGTTATCCCTTTCACGTAATTTTCCCGTTTTGAATCGGTTCTCGTTATAGTCAGTACGCTTGTTATTTCCCTGTAATTTTAACTAACTGTAAAATTCCAACTTTTGTTTTTGAAAAGTCGAAAAAGTTTTGTTTTTTAACTTTGCCTCTCGTTGACAAAGAATTAATGAATGGCTAGTTGATGCTGAGGTTGTTTTTAGGGTTGCAAATGAACCGAGCCGTTCAAGAACTATTCGAGGCTCAACTTGGCAAAAGTTCGTTCGAGTTTGATCCATCTGTTAAACAAACTGAATTTGAGACTCAATTTTAGGCTCATTTAATAAATGAGCCGAGCACCCAAGCACAATATTCGGCTGGATTAGGCTCGCAAACCTAGAGTATATGTACACAACGCAAATTTCATGTATAAAATATTTATACATAATAAAATCTTTATGTTTTTATATGCATAACCTTTTGCATGTGCTATAAACTTATGTAGAATTTTAATAAATCTTAGGGTGCATTTCCGCTATATTTTTTGCTTCAGGCTAATGACAACAGTCAAAAGTTTTTGCTAAACGGTATTTTAGTTTATGTACGAGGAGAATGAACTGTCTAGAAATCCGTGAAGATGTGGGCTTTAGTCCATTAGTGTAGTTGAAACACCCCTTAATAAGCATGAACTTATTTACGTCCACAATAAAAATTTTATTTGCAGCTCTAGAGCTGTATTTCTTTGGCCAGTGAACAAGGTCGAGCTCGACTCAAGCCTAGGCCAATTCAGCTCGAGCTCGGCTTGTAAAATTTTTATTGGACTCAAACTCGAGCCCAAGTTCGTTAAAAAGTTAACAAACAAAACCTGAAAATTCTAAAGCTTGACTCTGTTTGGTTCGTTTGCAGCGCAAGTTGTTTCTTATGAATAAGAGTTTCCTGAACTCTTAAAATATCTTGCCATATATATGCAGTTCTTTCCTTTTTTTCTTGTCTGTGTGCATGTTTCCTTGGGTTGGAAAAAATTGGATTATGCCTTGGCAGTGAAAGAAATAGTAGAAACGACATAGAAGTGAAAAATTGTCATTGGTTTCGCTACTGTAGGTAGTTGCCATAAGGATTCATAACATGGATTGGTATTCAATAATCTTGTATTCAAAGCATGACGGTGGGAGAATTTATTCTAAGTTGCGGGTATTTTAATAGGAGTTCGGCTGTTAAAAAAACCATTTTGCTCTGTTCCTCTGCTCTGTATCTTTACGAGCTGAGGACACTTGAGAGTTGAGAAAAGAAAAGGAAAAGAAACCCTAATTCTTCTCATGAAAGTCCATAGAAGAGGTTTGATAAGTAAGAGCTCCTGACATGATCATTCTTTTGTTGGCTTGTATGTTGTATTAAAAGCATGGATATTCCCTGAAAGACCCTTTTTCCTTTTCATGGTGTTTAAACTGCTTTGGTGTCCAATTATTATACCTTTAACGGGGTTTCTGCTTGTTTGGATTCTGGCACTTTCTTAGCTTAAGTTGAATTGAGTCATGAGTTATGAAAAATGAATGAATGTTAAACCTATAGTTCCTTGTTATCTTGCTTTAAATATGTTCAGTCTCTTGTATTGCTTGCCTATTCTTCTGATCTATCTCTTTGTTTGGTGCAATGCCATCTGAACCATAATGTGTATGTGTAAGACACTATTAATTTGTTCGAAGTGAAGTTTTTTGAGCTGCTCATTACCAATGTTTTAGCGATGGAACTCTTGCAGGTTAGATTCCACCCTTTGTGTCCAGAAATTCTAGCAAGTGGAAGTTTGGACCATGAAGTTCGGTTATGGGATGCAAATACTGCAGAATGCATAGGATCACGTGACTTTTGTAACTACTTCTCTGACTTATGCCTACATTTCTGATACAAACTTCTTTTCTTTCCAATCATATCTAGAATATCTGAGTTACCAATTATGTTCCTCCCCGCAGATCGTCCTATTGCATCTATTGCTTTCCACGCCCAAGGGGAACTTCTGGCTGTAGCTTCAGGCCACAAGGTGAAGAATCGCCACTCGAGCATGTTTTTTAGATTCGTATTTGATGTGCTATGATGGCTTATGGCTTACCTTGGAATCTGTGGTAGCTATATATATGGCACTACAACAGGAGAGGGGACACATCCTCACCAACCATTGTTCTGAAGACACGTCGTTCGCTTCGGGCAGTGCATTTTCATCCACATGGTGCCCCTTTTCTATTGACTGCTGAGGTAACTTTCACATCTTTAAATTAATAGTTTTCCTCTCCTGCCACGTATTTCTCATTGTTTTCCTGATTTGCAGGTCAACGATATGGACTCAGATTCCTCAATGACACTCGCAACATCTCCTGGTTATTTGCACTATCCTCCCCCTACTGTATATTTGGCAGATGCTCATTCTGGTAATCATTCTAAGTTGGCAAATGAATTGCATCTTGTGTCTCTACAGTCTACCCTATGGTGTATTTGTCTACTAGATGAATCTGTCTTCTCCATTCTGCTCTTCAATGGCCATGTAAACCATTAAATGTACTTAAATTGTGCTCCTTTTTTACAACTAGCATCCTATGTTAATTTAAACCTTCCCCTCTACCAGCATTGGCGTTACCATTGGTGTCTTAGCTGTTGCATCTATTGCGTCTTCTGGTGTCCCAAACCACCTTAGCCTGTGGATCCACATATGAATATTGGGATAATCTAAGTTAATACTGACCCAAATGTTGGTTCAACTAATGCAGCTCATAGAGTGGGTCCTTCTACTTCAGTTAGGCTTCTCACATATTCAGCTCCGTCGGGGCAGTATGAACTTTTGTTATCTCCTATGGAACCTAGTACCTCCACTGTGCCAGAAGAACAACAAGCTACTTCTAATTTTATGGAAACGGAAAATGCTGTTCCTCCGCCTGCAATCAATGATGCTATGGAATCTGCTGAAGCGGAGCCTGAAGATAGAAGTAATCAGTTATTTTCATTCAGTGACCCAAGATATTGGGAATTACCATTCTTGCAGGGTTGGTTGATTGGCCAAAGCCACGCTGGCCAAAGAATGAGACGTCCTCCTGATAGTGGTGCTTATGAAAATTCATCTGCATTTAGTGAGATAGAAAATCCTGCTGTGATGGTTCCCTCAGTTGTGCCATCTAGGGTTGGCCAATCTAGAGTCACCAGTGGATCGGATTCACGGCACCATTCTTCACATGCTCGCATGGTACCCGTAACTGGATCTAGTGAAGGTGTTTCTTCTAATAACACTACTCGCATCCAGACAGAAATCGCCACATCATTGACTACAGTAGCTGCGGCTGAGTTACCTTGCACCGTGAGGCTCAGAGTTTGGACACATGAACTTAAAGACGCGTGTACACCTCTTGATGCTGATAGATGTCGGTTAACGATATCACATGCTGTGCTTTGTAGGTATGGAATCTTACTTGCTAAATTTGTGTCTCTATTTGTATCTACTCAATTTCTAATACCAATCATTAGTTTCCAGGTGTAACGAGATTTGTTTAAATTTGTTTGGTACTTCCAGTTTCCAGAATGTAGGTCGTGTGAATAATCTCCCAGCTTTATCATGTTGATATCTAAGCTATTGAACGTCTCTGGCAGTTACACCACCTTCAAGTTACAAGATAGATTGCATAGTTTGTGATCCAACCTCTTCGAATGCTTATATGTAAGGTTTTTTTTGTTTATTTTTTTGGCAGCGAAATGGGTGCCCATTTTTCTCCTTGTGGCAGATTTCTAGCAGCTTGTGTTGCATG
Source organism: Rhododendron vialii (assembly GCF_030253575.1). NCBI lineage: Eukaryota > Viridiplantae > Streptophyta > Magnoliopsida > Ericales > Ericaceae > Rhododendron > Rhododendron vialii. Next base: position 6,000,615 of record NC_080558.1, on the reverse strand, counting down.
CGTACTGCCTCATCTGGAAGGCGATCCTGGTTTTCTCAGCCAAGTCCACCATGATGTCATTGGAGCTTCAACATCTCCTACGCGGCACCCTATCTCAGCCCACCAAGTCATTTATGAGCTTCGGATATATTCCCTAGAGGAAGCAACGTAAGCTTAAACTCCTTACTTTCTCTGGGTCTTTATCATAGATATTTTCAGCTCCCTTATTGACTTTAATTTTCATGTATGTAGTTTTGGTTTGGTGCTTTCATCAAGGCCAATCAGGGCTGCTCATTGTTTAACTTCTATTCAGGTCGGTTTCTTTATGGAGTTTTTTGTATCATTGCTTTACAGTAGAATTCAAATTTCTAATAAGCTAAGAGAAAGTATTGTAGCTCCCACTGGGGAGTCAACATTTTTTGCCAACAAAAGCCTACGTATGAACAGTTAGATGCAAAATTCTACACCTAAGCGGTGTGGTAGGAAACCCCAGTTCAATATATATATTGTTTTTTTTGATAAGTAACACCCCAGTTCAATATTGAGCGTTTCCCAAAAGAGATGCTTACTCTATTGACAGTCATTCTGCAGCTATACGGGATAAAAGGAACACTCTAGTTCACATATTCATTATTGGAACACGTGAAGTTACAAGGCTTGGCCTTTTGAGTAGGGTATGAGTTCCAGATAATACATATTTTACCTTGGTATTGGTGATGGGGACTCTGTCAATCCCATCACCCATTTAATTGGACTTTAACTTTGAGTCCTCTTAGTCTATTAATTCAAATTGCATGGTGGCTCGCGATGGTGGGTGTTTTGTCTAATAGCAAAGAGTGTTGGGAGAGTAATTGAGGAGAATTAACGGGAGCTTTCGATGGTATGTACTCAACTATTTCGGGTGCAAAGGGAAGTGCAAAAGGGAGTGATAGTTTAAGATTTAAGGGGGCATTAGTCTATTGTTCCACTCACACAAGGGTGATTTGTTGGAACATGTGCAGAGTTAAGAGTCCAGCATCAAATAGAAAGAAGACTAGCCCTTAATATTTATTGGATGGACTCACCATCTACAAGGCTTGGCCTTTTGAATATGAAGAGGTCTGCATAATGTGTGTTGGACCTTGATATGATGACTACCTGTGAGCCTCATCAGTAAAGAAAACATAAGCATATTAACTGGATAGATTTCTGGTGAGAAATAGTAAGTTCCCCTATGAGGACATTAGTCTTTTTGAGGTTCACCATCGAGAATCTTGAGGCTTGCCTATCTCTGTGGATTTCAGGTTTAATTGTATGGCTACAAAAAAAGGGGTAGAAGAAAGGATAATGAACCCATTCTCGAGAGCTTAATTAACCAGAGAAAAAGCAGAAATCTTTGTAGCAGCGGGGGTCCCTGGCTTGTGATGAGAGATTGCTACTTCTTCAGCCTCCTTTCTTATTTGTCTTTATGCTTTATTTGAGTATGGAGTCTAGTGGTTGAGAGTTCCAAAAATTTGTTGGCATCATGGATAGGTGGGATACCTCCCAAAGGGAATTATGTTGGATGTACTGGTCATAGGTGGGATACCTCCCGAAGGGAATTATATTGGATGTACTGGTCTTGTTGCTGCCCTTTGTTATGTGAGTAGCAACAGAGCAGATAACTTTGATATCTGCATATGTCAGTCGATGCGGTAGTTAAGAGGAGTGATGACGGTAGATGGTAGTAGTAAGGGAAGAGCCAAAATTAACCTGAGAGGCGGTAGTTTGAAAGGACCTAAGTTTTATGCATATCATTGAACACTATGCCCTCAACAGAACTCAGTGGGGAAAGTAGATTCATGTAGCCAACCCCAATTAATTTATACTTAAAGCTTTGTTTGGTTTCTTATGTCAATGCATAAAAACTTAATCAGCAGTTAGAGAGTGCCAACTAGTTTACGAGAACATCCATCAGCTAATCGCTTACAAAGATGCCTTTTAGCCTATCTCAAAAGGCTTCACCATCATGAGTTTATCAACTTTGTTCAACGTTGCTACCGGTTATGCTTATGTAGGAGTGTTTTGCATTGTATATAGAAATGGGGCATTGATCCTACTAATTTTTTTTGAACTTTGTATATTTATTTTGTTTATGAAGTTCTCTCCCACATCAGAGCACTTGTTACTAGCCTATGGCCGTCGCCATAGTTCACTTCTTAAGAGTGTTGTGATTGATGGAGATACAACAGTACCAATCTACACTATTCTGGAGGTAAGAATCCTTTCCTATCATTTTGATATTTGACGTCCTGTGGCCTAGTGGTTCTGAAAACTTTTATATGGAAATTGAATTTTGAAGTGTTAAAAAGGAATTGAAATTTTAAAATGCTTGTTACCAATTATCTGTGCTCATCCAGATACTAAATTTGATCCTTTGGACTTGAATTGAGTGTTGCTGCTTTGATTCTCACATGACATATTGGGACTCTTTGTTTCTTATGGGGTGTTTGGTGCTGAGTATTTTGTTCGATAGTAGATTCTGGATTGTAAATTCTGTTCTAGATTCTAAAAGCTCATAATTAGAATCTGTGAAAGTGTTTGGTGAATATATTAATTATTAAAAGTAGGTTATGGATCTTGAAAATGTTTGGTGATTTAATCAGATTACTAGATAGTGGGTTAGAGGTGGGACTCCCTTAGTATTGTTTCTTATTTTAGAAATATAGCTTTGCAAACATTTCAAAAACTTTGCAAACATTTCAAAAAATTATTCAAATGACTCTATAAATGACTATGCTTAGGTAAATGTATTTACATAGTATGATCATATTAAAATTGTTCTTATAGTAGTATAACAATGAATAAATTTAATGCTCAAGCAAATGAAGCAATTGCCTAATATATATATAACACTCCCTCTGTGGCTCCGTCCCAAAAAGGTTGTTTGCTCCACAAAACAAGAACTTACAAAAGATGCATTTTTATCAAGAAAATTTCAATTGCTAAGAAAACTCACTTATATTTAGTAACTAGTGGCAAAAAGTTTGAACTTTTTTCCAACAGAAATGGTTTAGTTTAAAGTTCTCGTTTTGCAGACTAGATAATTTTTTTGGGACAGAGGTAGTACTTAAATAAATAAATAAATAAATATATATATATATATATATGTTTATGCATATTCTGTGAGACATTTACACGAGGCAAAAAGTTTACGCATACACGTATGTATGTTCATGCACATAAATGAATACATATAATATAGCTGAACAAAATATTCATACTCCGGTATAAGTGTATATGTATTTACCATATAAATGCTCTGTAGCTACTTTTCAAATTGTGGCTCCTTAAGCCTGTTTTGAGAATGGTTTCTCAGAATCTGCTCCAAACAGTTTCGGAATGCAAAATCCGCATCTAGAATCCATAATTACCCTAAAAAATTTGCACCAAACTCCCAGTTAATGTTAAATGATTACCAATGAGTCCCTTGTAGAATAGGCTACAGAGCACATTTAATTGACATAAGCAACGTGGACTCTCCATTTTCTTACTTGCGATGAGGACATCTGGTACTACACTAAAAGGCTGAATTTTAAGTTAGAAATTCAGCGATAATTTTCTCAAAGCAGAACCTGGGATCTTATATTTCCAAATATGTCGGCACATTAAGGGTGTTTTTCCCAGGGGCATACTTAATTTGGTTCCCTATTCCTCACCATTAGTTTTGAGATTGTAGTTGACTTTGATAAATTTAGACTGCAGTAAAAGGTTAGATAATATACTCTGTGAAAACATTGTTCTTTTAAGAAAAAATCAAAGGGTTGCACTCTTGCTGCTCCTGATCCATTTTAGTTGTTTCTAATGATTGCGCACTACAGACTAGATGCAGCAAATAATCGAGAGGCAGCACCAAAAATGAATTTCATTTACCAAAATTTTAGCAATCAGTATCTTTACTTCCACAAAACTCGATCTTTTTCTGTCATTCAGATCTACAGAGTTTCTGATATGGAACTTGTGAGAGTGCTTCCTAGTGCAGAGGATGAGGTTAATGTAGCTTGTTTCCATCCTTCAGTTGGTAGTGGCCTTGTCTATGGAACCAAGGTTAGCACATAACTATTTCTTTTCTTTACAAACACAATTTTGGTTTGTGGAAATATTTTGGACTTCAAAAGGTTGACTTCTTATAAAATGCAGGAAGGGAAACTCCGGGTACTCCAATACGAAAATTCTGAGAGCTTGAATTGCACAATATCTGGTTTTCATGATGAGAACATGCTTGAGGTATAGCAAAGCCTGAAGGACCAAACTTTATGACTTTCATTTTTACTTTATAATTCGTATTCGTATACAATTGCTTGGCTGTTGTCATACATTTTATGCATAGCTAGTGCTTTGCAGTTAATTGAGAGAATATTTTTTGAGTTTTCTGGCATTAGAAATTTTAATGGAATATTAGTAGCAGAAAGTGCAACATTGGAGGATGGTGAACTGTGAGAGACTAAAAGCACAGGTAGCTCAATGGAGCAAGTGTGTCCAGTGTCCTTTGGGCACCGACACTCATAGTCTCCTAATTTAGTGTATGGAACACTTTTATAATAGGTCTTGATTTGAAGAATTACATATTCGAGACATTTGAAGAATTACCTTTGCGACGCTCCTTGAAACCTTTGAACACAAACTCTATAATAAATCTCTTCGTAGTAACATTGTTTTGCTTTCTTTGACGCAACTAACTTAATATATTTCTGAACATGTGTAAGATGAACGCATTATGTGTAAGGTTTATCAATAGTTATCATTGTATTATGATACAATATTCTATGGATAATATCTTAATGTTTAAGTGATAGACTTTATAGTTTTAATTAGCGTCATGTTGCTCTTTTTTAATACCTTTGAATAAACTATTCTCTGTATGCATATCATATGTTTGCAAAAATATAAAAATTTTAGTGTCTCGAGTCTGTTGTGACCTGTATCGTCCCTGTTAGGAAGGGATCCATACAGAAGTGGTGACTTGTTATTGCTTTAGTCGTTAGGTAGTTGCCCTTCTGTGAGTTCAAAGATCACGGTATTATCCTTGGTTAGCATAATACTCTAAGGACGAGGTACCGACCAGTTCTAAGGATCACAAGAGTCATTTCATCTAATTATTTTTCTTCTTTTTTCCCTGTAGGTCCCAACATATGCTTTAGAATGCTAATAAGGACCAATTGCTGTCAATGTAAAGGATGCATTAACTCTGTCCAAATGGTATCTTCTCTTTCCAATGATCCTTTGTGATGTTGATTGTTCCTTTTTTTATTCTTGCATACTTACATAAATAAATCACTATAAGTAGACAGCTGCCGTTAATGCTTGCATGAATTTGAATGATGTAGCATCACCTGAGTTTTCATGGCCCGTTTGGAGATGCATATAAATCCAACTGTTGTTGAATTGTGAAGTTTGGAGAACCTAAACTCCTAGTGTCAAGCTTGCTTCTTTATCAACAAAACTTGTTTTCTTGTACATAAAGGAAGCGAAAAGGTGGTTAATGAGAAAGTTCATTTTGGATTGATGCCGTAAGGGTTTTTATGACTGCATTAAAAGGAAGAGGATAAAAGAAGATGATCTGGATCTGGAGTATCCAGAGAGTAATTTTCTTGAACTATGGTAGTAATTTCTTGAACTGTTGAAGCCCCTCAGGACTTGTACACACTCCATCCTTAGAGAGGATGGTAGGTCTTGCATTTGCGCGTGACCTCAGAGAATAAGTTTATCAGTAGTGAGTGGAATTTTGACATGAGATTTAAGTCTCAGGAGTCTTGTCTGTTGTCTAGGGGGTAGTTTTTGTTTCCTTTTAAAATTAATTGTTCTTCAATTTGGTGGTTCTTTTTCAATGTAAAGTAATTTACCAATAAGGTTTGATCATCTCCTGGATGTAGATACTCTTTCAAGCAATTTTTTGTGTCATGAAGACTCGGAGCATATTGAAGCTTGTCTTTAGAGAAAAAGAGTAGTGAAACTTGTTTCTCATTGTAACTGTTGTTGGCTTTGATAAGCTTCTTGAGAGAGACCCTCTCTGCAAAGGAAGCATATTTCCATATTCGTAATATCCATCATTTTCATTGAGTTTCACCTCATATATCTGTTTTCCCGCTGTTTTTTTTCGTTGTATTTCATCCATCACTCTTCAAACATTAAGAATATGTATCTTTGTCCCAGGGGATGATCCAGAGGGCATACTGAATACTGGTTGAGGACTTGTTACTGCCAAGTGCTGCAATTCTTAATCGGTGGATCTATCTAATCGTTAACCCAAAATCATGCCCCCCTTTTTTGGGCTTGTTTTAAAGCTTTCTAGGTTCTTGATTGGTACTGAAATAAGAGTTTGTATATCTTGAGGTGTTCTCAGATTTGTTTGTTGTAAACAATTAGTAGGAGGCATTTCCTGTTGAAATTTGAAGCTAACTTGCAAGGAGATGGGCTCGATGCAACTCGGAGTCACAAAACCGGACTTCCCAAATCGTCAGAGACGAGCTGATGAACTAGCCCGGTGGCTTGGCATCTCTACTCCCACTGTATTAGTTGTGTTTCAATCCATACCCGCATCTCCCAACAATGTATTTAGTTTTTTTTTTTATGATCAGATGAGATGTGAGAAACGGATTGAAGTTTTAATTTCACTGACTTTAGCAGAAAAGACTGGTATCTGCTTCTTGTATCTAGTGTATTCTGCTCTTCATCGTGAAGAATGTGGATTTGTATATCAGGACTTGCATTGGGAAAATGAAAAAAAACAAAGAGAGGAAAATTTGAAAAGAATATTTGGATATTGACCCTTTTGTCTTCAATCATTTTACATCTATCTTACAACTAGAAGAGTGAATGCTATCTGCTTATAGTTATGTACCGTTTTGCATGAATTTGCGCGGGAAAATTAAGCAAATCTAAAGTTGCAATTATTATTAATTTTTTTTTTTGTCTTTGTAGCCTTTTCGGCTTGAATCAGTTGTTCATATGGATTGGTTGTTCATATGGATTGGTTGTTCATAACTATCTTTCTAAGCCCATTTTAGCGGCTGTTTGGTTGCCACATTACTAGCACACCCTTCTCATCAACGAAAAGTCGGTTTTTGCAGACAAACTAGACATAGATAATGCACAGATTTCTTGAGGGGCCTACCTGGTCCCGTAAAGATCTAAACCGATTATTTTTTTTAATACATCTTTCATGCGTTTTTATCTTTTTTGTAAAAAAGTCATCTTAATCGAATATCAGGAGTGGCTTTTTCAATATTCCTAGAGTGAATAGTTTCTTAAGTTATGTTATTATAGATTTCCGTAAAAAATTTATCCCAATCGAATATTGGTAAGAGTTTTTTCAGAATACATTGGGCTAATCAGTCATAGATGTTTTAAGAAAAATGAACAGTTCGGATCACTCTGGTTGTTCGGATCACTCTGGTTGAACCTCGTGTTCTCAAGTGCGATGTTTCTGGCCGACGGAACGATGCCGTTTTCTCCGTTTTGTTATACTCCTTTGTCATTTTCCCATGGTGGTTTGGTTTTGTTCGGTTCAATCACACGATAGAGGCTTCTTGTTGGCTTCAAAAAGAAACTCTTTCCGATCAAGATGCGAACAAGAAGAATGGCTGCTGCTGCTTTGATTTTCAGCCCAACAACGACAGCATGTAACTATCCAAAAGGTAATCCATTTGTCCATCATCATACCCTCTTGTTTCATAATACCAATTTTTCAACAAACCCTAATCCCCCTGATGTCATTGCTATCACGATCCGGCAGCAACTACAGAAGTTGTTGCTGGAGAAATCTAAAACGGGTTTTCACAAGCTAGACCATGCTCTTAGTTTGTTCCATCGAATGGCCCAATTTCGAACTCTGCCTTCTGTGATCGATTTTAATCAGCTGTTAACTGCTGTTGCCAAGATGAAGGAATATTCATCCGTCATTTCTCTGTATAAAGAAATCCGCGAGTTGAGCATTCCAATTGATGAATATACGCTGACTATTTTGATCAATTGTTGTTGCCGCTTGAATCGAGTGGATTTTGGATTTGCTATCTTGGGTATCTTCTATAAGTGTGGTTATACTCCAAATGTGGCTACCTTCACCACTCTGATAAATGGGTATGTTTTAAAAGGTAAGACTTCTCAGGCTGTGAATTTGTTTGTAAGGTTGATAAAATATGGAGACATCGAACCAATGAAATCACCTCTGGGATGATCATAAAAGGGCTTTGTAAAGTAGGAGACACTACAATGGCTATACGTTTGCTGAGGAGTATGCAGAAATGCAACTATAGGCCCACTGTGTGATGTATAACACAATCATCGACAGCCTTAGTAAGGATGGGAACATAGATGATGCTTTGTGGCTCTTATCGGAGATGAGAGGCTGTGATATTATGCCTGACGTGGTGACCTACAGCTCTTTGGTTGATGGCTTATGCAAATCAGGTCGAGGGAAGGATGTCGCAAAAATATTGAGTGACATGACAGAGCAAAACATTTTCCCTGATGTTATAACCTTCAATATGTTGATAGATGCACTTTGCAAGGAGGGAAAGACCGAAGAAGCGGAGGGCATACTCCAGATCATGATTCGAAGAGGTGTGAAACCCAATGTTGTCACTTATAGTATACAGATGGACGGATATTGTTTGCAAGGCCACATGAAGAAAGCAAAAGAAGTGTTCAACTCCCTCGTGGATAGGGGCCTTAAGCCTGATATCCGTAGCTATAATATCTTAATCAATGGTTTGTGCAATAAGATGAATATAGACGAAGCCATGGATCTCTTTAGAGAAATGCCTCGTAAAGGGTTAAAAGCTGTAACTGATACTTGCAACACTTTGTTAAAGGGGCTGTTACACGCAGGGAGATGTGATGCAACAGATCATATATTTCATGAGATTATGTGTAGCGGTCAAAATCCGGACATTGTAACTTTCAGAATCTTGTTAGACGGATTCTTTAAGAACCAAATGATTGACAAGGCAGTAGAGGTGTTTCGTTCAACGCAAGATCAAGGAATAGTTCCTGATATCGTTATTTATCTTATCATCATTAATGGCATGTGCAAAGCTGGAAAGATTGAAGATGCTCGAAAAGTTTTTAGTACCATTTTAGCTAAAGGATTGAAACCCAATGTTAAGATCTACAACACGATGATTAGTGGACTTTGCAAGGAGGCTCTACTAGATGAAGCTGAGGAGTTACTCTTGCAAATGGAGGGAGATGGGTGCCCACCAAATGATGTGACTTACAATATTGTGGTCCAGGCATTCCTGAAGAGCAGAGACAAACACAAGATTAAGATACTTCTGCAAGAAATAATCAACAGGAAATTCTCGCCAGATGAATCTACCATGTCCATAATAGTAGATTCATATGGACATGGTAGATTCATCTGGCGAGAATATCTGAAGGTTATGTTTTCCAGGTTTGCTGAACTGCCATACAAGAAATTTCCTCTTGAGTGCATCAATTCACAAAATGCACTTCCTCTATAGTTTATTTTATTCAAGAAAAGATCAGTGTTACTCAAACTTTGGATTGTGGTAAGAACAAGTTTGATGTTCCTGCCATCCCTCCTCAAGCTAAGAATAGTGCATACAGGATCTTGTCAAGTATTTTCCCACTTTATCAATGGAACAAAATCGAGGGGTCGGTGACCTTACCTAATTGACAAGACTATTCTTCTTATAGATCCGTGCTTATGTATATTTTTGTAGCACGCCTCTCTGAAAATTGTCCATGTCACCGTTGCATTCAAACTCATGTTCCAAGATACATCAAGTATTCACTTTATTGGGAACGGTAGTCCACTCTACGACTTGACTTAAGTGAGGAAAGTCCTAAATGGTTGTTCAAGACAGTTCGAGAAGAGCATATCAGGGAATGAAATGCTCCATAAGGTATAGGTCATAGCTTGCATGCTCGCCATCTCTTATGTTTTGCAGATGATTTTTTTTTTTTACTTTGTTCATGTCGAAAGCTGCTGAACATACTGTTTGCAACACTCTTTTTGCGTCAGTTTTTTCGTTGCATATTTGGGCAGGTTTTCTAAAAGGGGATATCTGATGATTTCTTGAAATGTCGTTGCTTTGGTAGTTAGGTAGTTGCTGTTCTGTGGGTTCAATGATCGTGGTATTATCCTTGGTTAGCATAATACTCTAAGGACAAGCTACTGACCAGTTCTAAGGATCACTACAGTCATTTCCTGTTGAAACCTGCTGAGGGCATACTGAATACTGGTTGAGGACTCGTAACTGCCAAGTGCATTCGTAATCGGTGGATCTATCTAATAGTTAACCCAAAGCCATGCCCCCTTTTTGGGGCCTGTTTTTAACTTTCAGGTTCTTGGTTGGTACTGAAATAAGAGTATATATCTTGAGGTGTTCTCAGATTTCTTTGTTGTAAACAGTTAGTAGGAAGCATTTCCTGTTGAAATCTGAAGCTAACTTGCATGGAGATGGGATCGATGCAACCCGGAGTCGCAAAAAAGGACTTCCCAAATCGTCAGAGATGAGCTGATGAACTAGCCCGGTGGCTTGGCATCTCTACTCCCGCTGTATTAGTAGTGTTTCAATCCATGCCCGCATCTCCCAACAATGTATTTAGTTTTTTTTTTTTTTTATGATCAGAAAAGATGTGAGAAATGAATTGAAGTTTTAATTTCACTGATTTTAGCAGAAAACACTAGTATCTGCCTCTTGTATCTAGTGTGTTCTGTTTTTCATCGTGAAGAATGTGGAATACAATGATGGTAACGATGATAATGCATTGGTGATGATTTCACTTCAAATTATCGAGTGCCCCTAATGCAAGGCCCTCCTCCACTCCATCTTGATGTATTAGGCCTTTACCCTCATTGAAGAAACTACACCGAAAGCTCCTGTCGAAGGTTGGTATACAAGGGCACCGACTACGTGCTCAGCTCAAAGCATTGTGTCATCAAGCGAAATTCTTAACTTGAACATCTCACCTTCGACTTTAGTAGTATTTTTTTTTTTTTGTTGGAAAAAAGGCGAATTTTATAAAGGGACCAAGCCCGAAAGACCAAGGAGATAGCCTTGGGACAGAAATTACAAAACTCTTACCAAAACTATGGCCACCAGAAAACCTAACTGCTCACAACAAAAGAAAAGCACAAAACACCAAACCCTTCTAATTGTCTACTCCGAATTGGATCCCCCAGGCCTGACAAACAGCAGCATCAAAATCAGAATGTATGGATAGCTTCATTGATACCAAGCAAGCTCTAATCTCTTCCTCAATTCTCTTAACTAGGGTGTAGGAATCTACTCCAACTTGTCTAAATATTCGAGAATTTCTCTCCCGCCAAAGGAAGTACACTAAGGCTGCTAAACACCACTGGTAAATAATAGTTGAGACTGACTTGGAACAATGTTGAGATCCCCACTGGACTTCAGCCAACAGACTCAAGCTATCCCCATGCCTACAACACTTGAACTTGATACTAGTCTAGACCAAGGTAGCATATTGACATTCGAAAAATAAGTGGCTATGAGATTCCTAACCTCCATAATAGAGGACACAGTTCTTAGCATTAGTTACCCCCCACTCCATCAATCTGTCTTTAGTGGATAGACTACCCAGAAGGGCCACCCATAAAATGAAAGACCAGCGAGGAACATATTTTTTATGCCAAACCATATGAGCCCAATCCACAGTAGGGGCTTTATTTCGAAGGGCCATCCAGGCAGATTTTGCTAAATAACAACCATTTGGAGTCAAAGTCCAAACAACCTCATCCTCTTTGGAAATATCAGTTGCACAAAGGCCGCAAATTAACATTTTACCATCAGATAGACTTACAACACTCTCATGCGTAAGCCCCCGTCCTGTATAATATAACGATTGAGAAAGCTTTGTCTACCCCTAGGCCCTATATATCAGCATACTCGGGGTAGTACGACTACTGCTTACGAAGTGATTGCGATTTACTACAATTTCAATTTGATATGGGTTCCTTTGGTGTCTTCTTCCCCTTTTACGACCGAATTGGAGGACAAGGAGAAAGGAGAAGATATAACCAAACCTCTCAACATTAGACTTCTACAATTAGATATTATGTCAGAATCTTTTGAATGCACAAACTAAGCCAGGGCCTTACTGCGATACTATATGCCACCGCAATCAACTCTTAGGGTAATCTGAGAGAGGTTCAAGTTCAACGGTCATTGAACTCGGTTATTCTCCTGCAAAAGCATTAAAGCGATGGTTCCAAGTTCAACCATCATTGAACTCAGTTCAAGTTCTTGATGCTTGGATGCTAACTTGTGAGGCAGATCTTCTCAGTCACGGTTACAGCAAACCTTCGATCTGTCTACCAGACAATGTAGTTCCAACTTTATGAGCTCAAACTCTTTGACAGAAAATGATCAGTAGAGGTCAAATCTTTAGAAGTTTGCATGCTATTTTTGGGCAAATTACACTACCAGACTATGAGTTCCAGCATACTCATCAGAGTGGAAACAAATTCAGCGCGTAAGTCACTTCACAGTTCACGGTTGGCAGCAGATAAAAGTAGATTACTTTTATGGGGTCATTATATGGATATGTGTCTTTAGTTTTGAGTATGAGAGTATTGAACAATTTAAGCGGCGTGATATACAGAGGATAGAACCAAAACCGTTTTTGTTGCACCTAACCCGCCGAGTGATCAGGCAGAACAGCCACTAAGCACAACCATCCTCCACTTTTATTTTCTCAAGTAACAACTCGAATCGCCTTGTTCGTATAGGGGGTAGAAATTGAAATCCAAAGGGATGAAATATAACACTCTATCTCTTTGTCTCTCAACCTCCTACTCGACGATCAAAATCTTCACCATTGTGTAGTCAGAACTAGTAATTTGGTAAAGAATGACGGATCGATGAAAAGGAGAAAACAGTAAAATTTTATTGCTCCATATATAAATGGTCTGGTACATAGAGTAACATCAGACAACTAAGGGTACTTACTATCATATGGACTAACCATTATGCCCAATCATTTATTTTTTTGTAGTTCACGTTATCATTGCTAAAATAGAACCCGTCAGGACTCACGCGAAAATAGCAGTTGAACTCACTTTTTTTGTTTTTACACGAACCATCAATTTCCTGATTGTAAACAACAAAGCTTTTGTCCTTTGTCTCCCAGTAGAAATGACAGAAGAAGAGAGTCCTGAAGAAGATATGGGGATAAAACTTCCAAGAAAATTCTTGACCATCGTTGAGTGTGCGCAACCCAAGATCACTGTCTTTGGATTGACAACGAAACTTCAACAGCGGATTTGGAACGTTGCTAACAATGTGAACCATGCGTGGGGCGTAAAGATGGATCAATTCTTGCTGCTCGCACAGTGTTTGCAAGCAAACAAAGTGAAATGCGATGATAGCTAATGGAAGGAAGAAGCGAGCCATTGTTTTGCTTGGAATGTCAGTATCTAATGCATGTATTTATAGATGGAAAATTCTAAAATCAGTCCAATGGGCTGACAATAGTAATTGTGTGAATGTGTATTAAAGGGTGTAAAAAGTACACATAAATACGTGTTTGCCTTGTCTTCTAGTGTGCTTATCGTCAATCCAGTGGGCTGACAATAGAAAGACCGAATAATTCTTCTTGTGGAAGTTTAGAGAATCTGCAAACATATATGTAAAATCTGCAGATAACTTAAGATTTTGAGATTTCAACAATCCTTTTTTTTCCTTTTTTCTAACAAATGGAAGTGCGGATATGGTACTTTGTGACTTCTGTCAAGGAGTAGTGTCCCCCACAGCACACCACTATATGTACCACACCCAAGTTAGGACTGAATCTAAAGTCTGACACACAATATGTGGGTGGTGTTGAGAGTACGCTTAGTGCAATAAGGGGCTATGAGAACTTTAATTTGGGCATCGTCCAACTAGTTTATGAGTTTTCACCACTGAACCAACTCCTTATTGGTAGATTTCAACAATTTTTAAATGGGCAAGATTGTATTTATTGTTTTTCTACACAATCTTACATGCATATCTTTGATTTTGACTTTTAAAATTTAGGATTTAAACAATCCGGTTATGTGAGGTTGGATTCATTATTTGTATACCATCTTTGTTTATCTTTCTTTTGGCTTGTGGAAAGTGGGAGAAAAACAACAAAAATGGTTAAGAAAGAAAGTGGGAGAAAAACAACAAAAATGGGAAAAGAAAATGAAAGGAAATTTTTACTGTGCTTTTAAACTCTATTTCCCATTTTCTGTCATCTACTTTCTCAAACCAAACAATGAAAGGAATTTCTTTTATTCCCCTTCTTTGAGTATTCTAACTTCACTTCGAGTACTTTTTGTTTGATATGTTTTGGCTCACTTTGGCCAAATTTGAATGGATCAGTAGGGGTGGTTGTAGTACCAAGAGGTGGTCTTAGGCTCCGTTTGTTTCGACGTAAAATGTTTTACGCTTGAAAATATTTTTCATGTAAAATAATTTTTTTTAAAATAAAGTTTTCGTTTTTGTTTTCCAATGTTTGGTTAGTAGTTGTAAGGGAAAATTACAGGTCACAGGTGTTGACCCGGATTAATCCCAAAATCATGGTCTGCACTCTTGAAAGTTTGAAACTACCACTCTCACGACAAGAGGAAAAATATTGACTAATACATGGTGTGCCAACTTGAAATGTCTATTTTACCCTCCTTTATATATCACTTATTAGCCCTAAAACTCATTCCTCCCCCAATCTCTCATCGTTCAACACACCAGGCCACTCCTCACACCAAGCGACTCCTCTCTCACTCTGGTATCTCTCTCTCTTAGGTAAGCGCAATTAGCCTCTACTGATTTAGGTTTTGGTTGGAAAAAATCAGAACTAATTTGGGTTTGCCTTTCAAAAAAATTTGGTGGTGGTTGCTATAGGGGTTGAGGGGTGATGGTGCCGGAGAAGGGAGATGGTGGTGCGGTGAAGAGATTAATGGATTTTGTGGTTTGTGAATAACAGTGAATTGGGAGTTTTCAAATTGAGTAAGAGAGAGAGAGAGAGAGGTGGGAATGGCTGGGGGTGGTGGTTGCTATGGAAGTTGAGGGGTGCCGATCCTGTAGGAGATGGTGGTGGGCCTGGTGGCGGTGAAGAGGAACAGGAGAATGGGAGATGACATAGTTCAATAAAAATGATGGTCTATTTCAATATAATAAAACGTCTGTTTCATATATTGATTTGCCCTTTTCTGGATGAATAAGGTTGGTTGAGATTCAATGGGAGATGACATTCATTGAACAAGATATAACTTGGTCTTTATCAATAAAAATGATAGTCTGTTTCAATATAATAAAAAGTCTGTTTCATATATTGACTTGTCTTTTTTTGGCCCAAAGAAGGTTGGTTGAGCTTGAATGGGAGATGGCATTCATTGAACAATATATGACTTGGTCTTTATCAATGAAAATGATGGTCTGTTTCAATATAATAAAAAGTCTGTTTCATATATTGACTTGCCTTTTTTTGACCAAAATAAGGTTGGTTGAGCTCCAATGGGAGATGACATTCATTGAACATGATATGACTTGGTCTTTATCAATAAAAATAATGGTTTATTTCAATATAATAAAACATCTGTTTCATATATTGACTTGCCATTTTTTGGCCCAAATAAGGTTGGAGCGGAGCTTCTGATTACAAATGGTGCCGTTTTATATTCAGAGGCAAAATTGTCCCAACTATTTCACCGGGGTTATGGTTACCATGTACTCCCTCCGTCCCTTTTTAAGTGTCCTGCTTCGTAACTCCAACTTATTAAAAAGACATCATCATTACACCTTTCACATCAACTTTTTCCTCCACTTTCCCTACTTACCCATCATCATTACACTTTTACTCACTAACTTTTCAAAATAAAATCTACTTTTAGGGACAAAATAGACAATACACCAACTTTTACCCCCCTAACTTTACAAAATGGACACTTATTAAGGGACAGCCAAAAATGAAATACTGGACACAAAAAAAGGGACGGAGGAAGTATTTGTTATTAAAAGTTTCCTACCATGTATGAGTCATTTCGAAAGTGTAGCCCATAAAAGTGGCAATTAAGTCTTTCGTACTCCACCTGCCAGTCATTTTCCCTGGTTGTAAGATACTTTTCCAATGCAATTATATTTACCCCAATCGATTAATGGGAGGATTTGGAATATTTTTTTAATTCATATTCCCTAGTAAAGGATATATGTGGGTGTATATAAGAATATGTACATTGTACACGTTAGAGAGAGAGAGAGAGTCATGATGGGCCACACGGCCCACACAAAGAAGACATGTGAGGGAGGGGGAACAAATTTGGTTGGTTTAATAACTGCTCTGCTGGTTCGGAGGGCCGATCATCGAAACGGTAATTAACTTATGGAGTTTTTGCCGGTAAGTTATTTTACCTCAATTGAGGAAAAATATTTTACTCGTAAAACATTTTACTCATATTTTGTGCAACCAAATAGTGGAAAATAGGTGTAAAACATTTTACACAAAAATATTTTACGGTCATACAAACGGAGCCTTAATGTCTAAATAAGTCTAATGCATTTGAAAAACCTTGTACTCAACCTTTTTTTTTTTTGAATGCATGGGCTGCAAATGAACCGAGCTGCTCGCAAACAGCTCGTCACTCGGCTCGTTAAGGTTCGTTTAGTAATCGAGCCGAGCTCAGCACTCGAGTTGGCTCGCAAAAACTCGGCATGTTTTATAAGCTCGGCTCGTCAAGTAAATTAGCCAAACTTGGGCTCGGCTCACAAAACTCAGCATGTTTTATAGGCTCGGCTTGTCAAGGAAATTAGTCAAACTCAGCTCGTTTATCGGATGACTCAAATCCCAGGTAATAAGGCACATGAATTCTGACCAAATAGGCTGGAAAGCAGCTCTTTTTTTATATCACCAAAAGCAACCCAACAAACGGGCTTACACAACAGAAACATCTGAAAGCAGCTTAATTATCAAGGAACCTTTTCAAGGCAGAACCACATTAGACCAAGCAAGTCCCGAATAAACGCAATCAGTTGACTCCACACGCGTCACCAGAAAGAGTTTGAACCCAAGGCTAACAGTCGGCAACTTATGCAGAATCAAAGAGAGGAACCAATGACCTAAACCCCGAGGAAGAGACCGCCATGGTGGCCAACTGGGCTACAACGTACAACACCTTCAAGAACCATGCAAGCAAGAAACAAAGTCCTAATTGAGCCAAAATACCCGCATTACAAAACAATCAATAAGTAAACATATCATAGACCACACCAAGTCTTCCCTCAAGGTGTAGCACCAAGAGTCTCCAAACCAAAACCAGACAAACACCAGAGCCATAGTGTTTATAAACACGAGTTGGCCTGTTTCTAAGCTGCATACACAAAAGGCTGTGATTACCATATCCCTACATCACCGGCAGAGCAATGTGAACTAAAGATTGACTGACCAGACCATCATCACACATGAATTTCGGTGAAACAAATAATGCTTAAAATGTCAAGATTGTTATCTTGTTTCATCAGACTCGAAAAAACTCGGTAAACCATATAAGACAATAGAAAACACAAGAAGAAAGAACCATTTGATCGAATCATAACAATCAACAGGGGTTCTTTAAAACGTACGCGGAAAAAGGAACAGAGAACCAAAATACAAAATCTGGAAGCATCAAATGCTTGGTAACTTAAAGGGAGTAATATCGTTGCTGAATATACGCGAAGATATGCAACAATATCTGCATTTCTAAGTTACCAATTGCATCAAAGGTTCCCCTTACTTTGGTTGAGGTGATTCAACCCCCCCCCCCCCTAACAGATATATTTTTTTGTTGTTGCTAGGCCTCCCCTAACAGTAACAGAATTGTAAAGAGCACGAGTGAAAGACCACAAAGGAGACAAACATTCCACATTTATTCACAGCAACATGGGTACTAAGTAGCCAACACTCAATAAAATGGTGCAAGATTCTGCACACCACCATCAGTATCCAAACAATGCTTGATACCAGGTAGCAATTTGGGCAAGCATTTACCACACATCAGAAGATACTACAAGATCAATCAATTCTTTAACATGGGGGAAGAAACAACTAGGCAGGAAAACAATATTGTCTTGATCTTCATTTAATCGACCTTATATGAACAATTATACATACAAATAGCCAACCTTATATTGTTGTTTATTCAATAGAAACCCATAGTATTGTCGAAATCAAATTCTGTGAGATTATACAACCGAAGCCATAGTTGTTAAAGACTTACCATATGTATCGTCCACTTCCAAAAAACGATATGCATCGCATCCCATTTCATTTTTGCATAGAAATCCTACGATATGATGACGTATCCAACGATACATTTGTGTATCCCGATTCAGTATGCATCCTATGATTACTTACTACTTACTGAAGAAAGTCATACCATGTTTTAAGAAGAACAACACCAGACGTGTTCTAAATCGTTCGATCTAATGATGGAGACATTTAAACCATTTTCAGAAACCCAAAAATCAATCCATTGGAGCTTGAATTTAAAAAAAGAACACATTTCGATCATGTTTTGCATGAATCAGATAACGGTTGTTCTCCCCTTCCCTTGAACAAGGCACCATAAAGTCTCAATGTGATAGACTCCACTTCGCAGACTTGAAAATTTTCATCCTAAAAACTTATTCTCCATAGAATAAAACACTTATTTTCACAGATATCTCAGATTTCAAGATTGAAATTAGGTATAACTAACTTTTAATTGTATATTAGCTTTTGTTAATGTATCCTACGGTAGGCGACACGTATCCCGATGCCATTCCTAAAGTGGAAAAAACAATACACACGATACCCGACTTGAAAACACCAAAGCATGTTTAATTCGGATCATCAACATCTACCCAAAAAACAGGATATATAATCAAATTTGACATACAATCCAATGCGATACTGATATCCGGTCAAACAAACAGGGCGAGTCATTTTAAGTTTTAACAGTACAATATGAAGAACAGATACACAAATTTGCCCAAGGACAAAAACCAAACAGCTAATTCAATCATAGCTTCGCATCAAAATCGACGCGACAAATTGTATCTGGTTATGGATTCCTCGTACGTTCCATCAAAACAACCATACGTAAAAACTTGAAGGAAAAAAAAAAAAAACGAAAAGTATACCTCACATCCGAAAAACACTAGAAAGAGGACTATGTGGAGAGTTCAGTTGATATCGGTGTCGTCGAAGTCGTCTTCGAAGGAGTTATAGAAGTCGGCGTCGGCGATTTTGTTGTCGAAGGAAATCGGGCCTTCTCCGAACATTTCTAGGGCTTCGCTGTCGTCAACGTCCATGGCCATCGACGATCCATGGTCCTCCGTCTCTGCGAAGTAGTCCACCGGCGACGGCTTCATCTCCTTCTCTCTCTCCGTCGGAAGCGTGGGCTCGCAGTAAACAGTTTTTTGGTGTCAACGAGAGCAGAATCCTTTGTGACGGCGTTGGGTATTTATGGCCAGAGGATCGGGGCAATCCATGACATCTGGACCATGAAAATATTCACGAAAGTATATGAATGGTTCAGATCCATAATGCTGAATCCGAATCAATTTAAACCATTTATTTATTTTTATGAATATTTTTACATGACCTGAATATCATGGATTCTATTATTTTTATCATACGTAATATATCTCGGAGTTAGTTCGATTGATTGTTGAGTTACCTCCCTACACAATTGATCATGTTGGATACTTGAGGTTATGCTACTGAAAAATTGGAGTATTTTTATGAATTTTTAGTCCCAGCGTGAATGATGCATTTGATTGGCACAAAGAGCGAAATTACTTGAGCTGAGTATAGCTTGGCCCGGACCTCTATAATGTAATTTTTTAATTCTGATGTGGATGGTCTGCATTTGACTGGATCGAAAAATGTGATGAGGTGCGTGAAAGTTGGTCGACACCCCTTCTGTTAGAACCAAAAAAAAAAAAAATTTTATGCTTAACCAAAACATTTATTTTTGGGAAATTTATAGAAATGGTCCTCCTAGTTTCATCTGAATCTCATTTTCGTCCTCCAAGTATCAATTGCAACTCCTTTGACCTTCAAGTTTGATTTTCGTACTAAATCGGTCAAATTAATAACTTCTATCAGACAAATTTGACAGAAAAAATTACATTGATCGCAGTTTGTACATTGCAGTTCGTACCAAGTTGGTCCAATTGATAACGTCTACCCTCAATCTGATTTTTTTTCTTCTAGTTTGGCTGACAAATATTATCAATTGGACCAACTTGGTACGAAAACCAAACTTGGAGGTCAAAAGAGTTGCAATTGATACTTGGATGACGAAAATGAGACTCGGATGAAATTAGAAGGACCATTTCTATAAATTTTCTTTTATTTTTGAAAGTGCCTAACCAAAGAATTTTCACGCTTGGCTCTAAAAATTATGCCTAACCAAAACATTTATTTTTGAAAGTGGCTAGCCAAAGAATTTTCACGCTTGACTCGTTAAGTGCTTGGCTAATTAATGTTCGAGTCGAGATCGACCTCAAGTTTTTGGCTCCTTTATTAAATGAGTCGAGCTTGAATTTAATAAATCTCGACTTGACTCTTTTACAGCCCTAAATGAAAAGTGAAATAATCAAGGTGAGCTTAAGTTGACCTCGACACTCGAACCATCGAAACAAAAATTATGAAAAAAAAAAAATATGAACCTAAAAATACAGGGAGCTCAGCACGGAGGATAATTGAAAAGAGCTCGCCAGGATGAGGAGTGCCACTGCTTCGGTCTCTGTTCTTACATTCTCTCACCAATCTCACCTGTGCCCCTTCACAATCCCCATTACCTCTCTCTCTCCTCCAAACCCTAATCTCTTTCCTCACTTTCGCCGCCCCGTTATACGGACCAGGTACCGTCGCCGGGACTCAAATGCCGACGATGATAAAGAATTTGGCCCGCAGAGGCGGTGGTGGTATGATTACTCGCCGCGGGACCAAGGACCTGGGATTCTTGAGGAATTCATTGATAGTATTTGGATTATTAAGGTAATTTTTTCATTGTATTAATTACTCAAATTTTGCTTCATCTCATGGTTATGATGTGCTTTGATGTAAAAAGATACAGACTTGAGGTTATATGCGACTAATAAGATATTAGTAGTAATTTAAAGTCTTGAATTTTATCTGTTATTGCCTTATTGGTAATTTTTCACCGTATTGTTATTGTTGCCAAGGTTTAAATAACGGTATCAGGAGGTAACGGTCGCGGTGTAATGATATCTTGAGTATGGAACGATACGTAATGGGGATCAGTTGTATCGGTAGAGAATTTCTTGAAAATTATTTTTCACGGAATTCGGACCGATACATAATGAGAACCGGCCAATATGCATGCGATTTTTTATTCAACCGTAATATAGGAGTGTAACGGTATCAGAAGGCTTGAAAACCTTTATGTACGTAGGTATTTAATATTGAAGTATAGCTACTTGATTATGTTTTTTTCATTTATAAGTTGCTATTAGAAACTTTATATTCGACTTAAGATTTGTTGAATCTTTTTCCATAAAAAAGATTCTTTGAATCTTTGGGCTTTTTTTCGGTAGTATGATTGTTGACCCTCTACATGTTAATTGGCTATGATTTCGTTCTTTTTCCATAGTACAATTGCTGAACCTCTTGAACTTGAGTTGGATATGATTGAGTGGGTAATTTAGGGAAATCACTGGTGACATTTGAATATTTGAAGGCGTGGAGTAGAAAATGTTGGTCTTCTAGCAGTTAAGGATCTCAAGCTGAAAAAGGTATTAAGTATGAACATGTTTGCCAGAATACATTGAAGAAGGAGTGATGCAGTGGAGTTAAGAGAGAGATTGTACAGAGAATAGGCAACTTCATGTCTCGCCCTTGTTTGTAGGAGAAGAAGACATGTATAGGGAGATGGAACAGTAGAGTCAGAAAGTGGTTGGGGATGCTGAAGGGTTTCTTCTCTGACGGGTCTCCTTTTGCTGCTGTATATTGAACAATAAACAAGGGTAGCATTTATGGACATTTCACGTAGAGAGGCAGCTATGAAGGAGGAGACATTTGAACATTTTATTACTATGGGTTGGGGTGCTGGGGACAAGTGTGCCAGGCCTCTTTCCAAATACTCTGCACAGAGTGATTCCTAACCTTGCCAAGTGTTTGTTGCCTGCGGCTAATGCTTAGCTAGTTTCTATCCGAGAAGCAGGCATATGGGGGGGGGGGGGGTGCATGAAGGAAATGTTATTGCTCAGTTGACCAGGCTTCAAAATTTAGCTTTCATGCTTATATTGTCTCCTCTTTGGCAATTTTCGATCGCTAGATTTGTGTGTCATTTGACGAATTTATAAATCATTTTTACTGGTGGAGAGAAGCTGAGAGGTTTAAACTTAATGTTACCTCTCTTAGCAAATGGTATGAGTGGGAGAGGATTTGAAGTGGATTATGTTAGGAATGGTGTTGAATATGCTTTTCTAAAGATTTCAGGTAGAGATATTGGTATATGCAATGTATAGGAGACCTACTTCTGTCGAACTTCCAGCTAACTAAAGAGAAAAGAAAAGGAAATCATTAGAGCTTAGAAATGAAGGGTGGAGAAACATGCATTCTGCTAATTTTGTTACTGTGTAAAATATTGTTGGGATTTAGTGCCTTGGCTTGTTTCATTTCTTGTTGTTTTCAATTATTTTTAGGACACCAACCACCGCCCCATAAGTAGCGGACAACCTCGAGAAAACTGCATAAAGTGTTCAAAAAGAGTGAAAAATGTGTCAGCAATTGTAGAAGTACTCTGGAATCACTGAAAAGTGTATTGGGATGCAAGGGCGCGCAGATGAGTGAGACCTGCGACACCCATCCTACAATATCTGCTTATCCACGAACCCCCTGAATGGGATTCTTGCATGTTACCGTAACTGGTTAGCAAGACCGATTATTTCGTTGAAGAAGTTGTGACCTTGCGCAATAGGAAGTGTCATCTGGCATGGCGTATGGATATGTGGTGGGGGTTTGAGTAATCCGAATCAAACACGCCACAAAAAAATTGCGGAAAAGACTACCTACCTACTACTCTCTTAGACCCTGTTGTAAGTGGGAGCGCTGTGAACTGGGTATTTTGTTTCTGTGGCTCCTAGCCCTTTAATTTGGAGAATATGGGGTGATGCTTTATGTTGATTTGATTCAATTGCCAATGGCTTTCATGATGTTTCTCGTTTCTGATGTTTCGTTGGCTATAATGTTGCATGGCTTTGCTCTTACAACTTGCCAGTGTTCTATATACTCATCTTTTTCAGCATGTGATGTAGTTGGCTTTTTTTCTTTTTCTTTCAGGATATTGGGTCGGTAAAACTTCTAGGAAAGCTTTTTAACTGATTGAAAAATCTATCCTTTCGCCTTCACTACAATAGTTTTTGTCATGCTTAAAGAACTCACTGTTGGTCTGCTGTTTATGTTTCATAACTACAACAATTTTGCACTTCTTGGATCAGATTCAGCAACAATAATATGCAACTAGCTTTGTATTCGTGCTGCCTTTTTCCTTCTCTGTCTGTCTTTTTTCTTAATTTCATCCTTTTCCAAGTGCCTTTTTGGAGTACAATTGTTCTGCTGAAGTAATTGAGCAACAATAATGTCTGAAAAAGAATGCACTTCACTATTGTTTTTCTTTCTTTGCCCGCCTCTTTTCTGTTCTTTAGTGCTTGATGAAAAATGCTAACGACTTGCCCACTAGGTGGTGGATACTAGCGAAAAAGTGCATTGAATTCTGTTAACCATGTATAAAAATCTGCGACAACATATTGATATCTTTGAAATATGCATTGAAATTTTGATTGTTTTATTTTTATGTCCATTATCCACTGCCAACTGGGTGGTGATTAGACAGCCTGGTTGGCTAGGTATAGTACTTGACGTTCCATGCCGAGGGCATAACTCAAATTTGCTAAATGTAGGAGAAGCCACTCCGACCATGCTCCATACCGAATTGGGGCTCTAACTTGATTCTCCTGAATAAGGAATTTCCTCAAAATATGGAGAATAACTTGTAAAGAGCTGGAAAAGGGTTTGAATAACTGATATTTCTCGATGTTTCAAATGGGACAGTGCAGGTATTCGGATCTTATTTCCCGTTGCTTCCAGCCTTCCTCGTATCGATGCTCCTAGCAACGGGTCCCACTGCTTTCCTCCTGTCATTAGCACTTCTCATTGTGCAGTCAGCATTTACTTTCGCATTCAAGAAGTTGTGGGGCGAGATACAAAACAACCCCAAACGGAAAAACAAATCCAAGAGAAAGGTACGTGTCAACACTGCTAGCAAAATTGAATTCGAGGAGGAAGAAAGCAAATGGGCACAAAAGGGGAGAACGGGGTATCGATCATGGGTTGGTAGAGATGATTTTCCAGTTAATGAGGAGCACCAAAATCCCTCCACTTTTGGGGGGTGGGACGATTTGGATAGAACAAAGGAGTTTGATATGAAATATTCAAGAAGGTCAGCGGTGAAGGGCAAGTTTAGTAGAAGAGAGAGAGAAAGGGAAATGCCGTTATTGTTGAGGTTGCTGGTTGCTGTTTTCCCGTTCTTGGGTTCGTGGACTAAGATGCTATAGTTTTGAGCGCGACTTGGCTCAAGTTCTTGCTTCCATGATTGCAGGTACTCATGGTTTCTTGTTTGTTACTTCTCGTTTCATTCTATTCAGTCTAATCGTGAACTTTTAGCGTCGGAATCAAGAAAAATCAATATTCTTCCACGAGAGCTGCTATGTTTTTGTACCTTAAGCATCACCTCATTGTATACTGCTTGAACATAAATCCTTCTTGTTTCAGATATGGTTTCTGATGTACTTTTGAGGTATCTGTATAACGTATAGGTGTTATTTTTCATACGCAGCCCTATACTTGCGTGTAAAGCAGAACAGCGGCTAACGCAAAGTGCTTTTGTTTGAATATATTTCGGAATTTTCTTATAAATATATAAAGGTGCTTACGCAATTTTTTCCTTTTTTTCCATAGCAAACTAAACAAAATCATTACTCATATAAGTAGGAGTGAGCAAAAAATCCATTAAACCGCGAATCCAGTCCAAACCAATCCGAACTGAATGATTTTGTTTGGTTTTTTAGTAGTGTGGTTTGGTTTTGGTTTTAAAAAATTAGAAACCTCGTTAAATGGTTTGGTCTGTGGATTTACGTTAATGGTTTTGATTCCAAATTGATCCGAACTGTGTATATATATTACTCATTTAATTTAGATATACTTGGTATACGTGGGAGTTATAGTCAACTAATTTCCTGAATTAATAATCTATACAATCCACTGTTCTATTCAATATTCATTAATTACAAAAATTATTTAGCATAAACTTTTGTATATCACAATTCATTTCTATAATTTTGGTACACCAAAAGCACATGGTATAACATTCAGTGAGTAGTAATTCCACGGCTCAATTAATTCCTAAATTGTCCTATATTTCTATAAATGGAAGCCAATTCTTAGTTTATCTCCACAATTTTGAGTACTTTAAATAGTTTACGAAGATGATATATTAGTTTCAAGTAAACCGTAGTTCGAAACCGAAACCAAACCATAGTTTAATGGTTTGGTTCTATACATTTTATGAGTTGGTTTGGTTCTCTAAATTCGTAATCCGTACATAGTGGTTTGGTTCTTGGTTTACTATAAAACCGAACCAATCCCAGTCCATGATCACCCCAACATATAAGCTTAGGAAATCTGGATTCCAAATTTGTCACATACCAACCCCACTCTCCATCAATCGCTTTGCTTTACATTTGTGGCATTGCATTTTGCTCGACTGCCCTTCATTGAAATAGAACAGAAGACGAGGTTTTGTTGTCGCTGACTCGCCATTATTCTAGCGTCGTGCCTCTTCGTAAGAAAACCTAAACGTGATCTTTTTTTTTTTTTTATTGTCCTGTGCATCGAACGGCCACAATTCTAGTATGGAGTGGATTCCACATATGTGTAGGTCTCACCCCATGTGGAAGGAGCATTGCAAATAATGTTACATCTAAATTGTTCTCAAATGTGGGTGGATTGATGAGATGCCACATAACTTTAAAGGAAAATAGACAATACTAAAAATTATTGGTTTTGGTTTTGGATAATGATTGTGGAGAGAAATAGGGGTAATAATTGGGAGATAAGGGTAATAATTGGAGAGATATAGAGAGAAAAAGTTAAAGTAATAATTGAAAATATGGGTAATGATTGGGAAAAGATAGGAATAATGATTGAAAACAAAAATGAAAATGAAAATGAAAGTTAAAAAGGAAACCGAACAAAGGCTAGGTAACTGAAATCTACTGGAAATAGCTGGTGAGGTGGGAACGTGGGTGTCAAATGAAGCTAGTTATTCAAGCTTGGTTTGAAAATTTATCGAGTGTCAAGCTTAGCTTTTTTATGAGACGAGTTGATCTCGAACGAGCTTTAACTGAGTCAAACATGATCAAATCACAATTAGTTTGAATTCTTTAAATACATCACTAGCCGAATAAGCTGAGTAGTAACTTGTTTGACCTGGTTTGATAGTTTATCGAGTTTCGAAAAATTGTTCAAATTTGGTTTTGTTTATACAACGAATCGAGTTTAAACGAGTTTTTAACGAACAAACACGAATTCAAACTCGAAGCAATTAATCAGCCCTACCTCCAAGCAATCACTAAAGAAGCACGATATCTCATACTAATAACACAGTCTCAGATGACTTTTTATTGTTCTAAATATGATTTTTCTTAAGCCCAACCAGCTCTTCTACGATAATCCATGGCGTCATTGCTAAAATAGAAACCATTGGAAGCCACAAACCAATAGCACTCATATATGTCATTGTGCTTACACAAAGGATCTAACTCTATATCGTAAACAACCAATGTTTTCTGCTTCGAACCCCAGTTGAAGCGGCAGAAATAGATAGGGTTTCCCGAAGTGTTGTAGGGATTGAATTGCCAGTAGAGTTCTTGACTGTAGTTGAGCGTGTACGTCCCGCGATCGTCGCCTTTGGCGAGGCAACGAACGTTCAACGGCGAAGTGTTTGGGAGAGCGCTGAAAATGTGAACCACCCGTGCTTGGAAAAGAACGGTCAAGGCGCCTTGTTGCGCGCACAGTGTTTGCATGCAAACTAAGTGAAGCGCGACGACAATGGCGAAGGGAAGGAAGCGAGTCATCGTACCCGTTTGGAATGCCAACATGTGTATATGTGGGTTTATACTTATATAGGAGTAAATGTTGAAGGTAATTAAGTATAGTTTTTTCATTCGATCAAGTTTAATAGGGAAAAGTGATTTAATTATGGACAGTTGGCTTAATTATCCGTGTGGAAAATCATAGAAAGAGGTCATGGTAATCTTGTGCTAATATTTAGCTTCTATACTATATTTTTCTCTCTTTCCAAACTTGAGGAGGGAGAACAGAGTCTATACCAGTCTTGAATTAAAGAGACTTATTCACGGCGCAGCCTTGAACAAGTTATTTGTGAAAGCGTCAAATCACAGTCATCCGTTTTGGCAATCAACGGTCTGAATTTTAATGAAACTTTTCCGAAGAGTTTAATTTTTCTCTGGAAAAGTTTTATTAAAATCTGGACAGTCCAATTCACTTTAGACATGTGCGATCTAAGCTTCGTAAACCGTTTTTCACGGAAACGACCCCAAAGAAGTTTTTCTCCTTGAACTTAAGGCATACATGCAAAGTCTACAAGACTACAATACACAGCCCTTAAAAGGTATTAATTTACCCGTAACTTTTCAAAAAATAAAATTCATAATGTTTTCACTAGGAAGTGTAATATTTCGGTGCGTTTGGTAACATTTATACTAAAAACTCATTACTTTTCAAAATAGAATTCATTACATTTGCATTAAGAATTGTAACATTTTGGTGTGTTTTGCAACTTTTATGTTAAAAACTCATAACTTTGTAGCAGTAAAATAAAGAATTGATAAAATGCTTAAGGATGTTAAACATTTTTTTCATTTTATTTGCATTAATAATTAAATTTCTAGCCTAACCCTATACCAATGTGCTTCAAAATTGCGCTAGTAAAAACATTCAGATCGTCAAGCTCAGATTGCCGGAATTAATCCAGTAACTTCTTGACTTCAATTCAACTGATGATGTAGGGAAGTGAAAATGTCAAAATTGTTTTTGTTGGTGCCAAAACTTCAATAGATAAATGTTTTGTACATTGCACATGGTACAAGCCTTTTTGTGCACTAGAGTTTTGGCGCTAACAAAAACATTTCTGGCGTTATCATTTGGATACTGCGAAATGAAAAATGAAGCTGAAATTAATCGATTGAAAGCATCCTTAATTTCAAGCAGAAGGGTGGTAAATAGAAGCAAAAATATGTACTACTCTTTCTATCCCTTTTTTAGAGTCTAGTAGTATTTTATTTTGATTTGTCGCTTAATAAGTATTCATTTTCATTTTGCCCATAAAAATAGATTCTATTTTAAAATTAAAAGTTATTGAGTAAAAGCGTAATGATGACGTTTCATAGAGGGTAAGTAAGGAAAATTGAGATAAAAGTTGATATAAAAGGTGTAATGATAATGTCTCATTAATGAGTTAGAGTTACGAAATTGGACACTTAAAAATGAACGAAGATCATTTGCAAATTGCAACGACAGCTTTAAACTTTTTATTGAAGTTTGACTCATATGATCCCACATTTTTTCAAAATGATTAATAGTTTTATTACACCCAACATAGTATACATTAATACATATATCTGTCGATGCATATAATTACGGTTATGCCCAACCAGCTATTTTACGATAATCCTTGCCAACATTGCTGAAAAAGAAACCCTGTTCACTCACAAACCAGTAGCATTCATGTTTGTCGTTGTTTTTACACGAAGGATCTACCTTCGCATCGTAAACGACCAAAAATTGTTTCTTCGAGCCCGAGGTGAAACCGCAGAAATAGCGCGGGTAATCCGTCGAGTTGCTGGGAACGGTCACTTCCCAGTAGTATTCTTGACCGTAGACGAGTGCGTGCTCTCCGAGATCGTTTTCCTTGGAGAGGCAATGGATTCTCAACAGCTGAGCATTCGGAACAGCGCAAACAATGGTAACCACCCGCGGAGGGACGAGGCCGGCAGAAGTAGCTTGTTGCTGATCACACAATGTTTGCAAGCAAACTAGCAAGTGAAATGCGACAATGGCTAACGGAAGGAAGCGCGCCATCGTACTGTGTTTGGAATGCGAGCAGGGGGTTTATATACATGTCTGAGGTAAGTAGATTTTGACTCGATAAAGTTCAAAAATGGAAAATGAGTTAATTAATTATGGATAGTTGAATTAATTATCTGTGTAGAGAAATCATAGAAAGAGAACATGGGATGCTACTATTTAGGTAATTGGCTGATAAAATCAAGGTTAATGGACAAATCATAATTCAATTACCTTTCGCAATTGGATTTCCAATCAATAATTAATAATAAGCATCTTACATTCATAGGCTTTTATGCAAACTAGCGGTTGGGGCACACTCTCCGGTGTGCATGTGTAAAGTGAGTGGTTGAGTTTGAATAATTTTACTATTTCGACCTAAAGTTAATTGTTGTGAGAAATCATGTTCGGTGAGATGGTTCGACAGGTTTGTTCATGTCCTCTCTCCGTGGAGACCAAGGTTCGAGTCTCACGAGAGGTGGGGTTTGGAGTTCTAGGGCTATGAATAGCCTTTGAGACTCTCCGTTGACTAATTTCCCACTAACTATAAAATATTGCAAACTATGGTTGTCGGAGTTAGGTCTTGCCTTCTTGTGGTTGGTCCTTCCTCTGGTTTGATGCCTTTGCTTGGAAATCTTTGTAATCCGTTTTCAAAAATTAATAAAATCTTTTTTGGTATTTAAAAAAAATATAAAATATGGGCAAAAAAAATGAGAGATGTACTTGATTTAGAAGATGTGGGGTCCACTAAATTTAGTTATTTGCAAAATGTTGCTAGGTTTGATTATCCAATGGCCAAAATTTGGTTAGTTGCTAAGAGGTTGCTAATTTTTATTATTCCAATATAAGCACTTTTTTGAGTAGATATTGTTAACCTTTGCAACCTTTTGATTTTTTTTATGCCATTATGGATGCTCTTAGGCTTTGCTCCGCTAAGTTTTTGGGGTTTTTTTTTTTAGAGTTTTGTCCTTATAAAAAAAAATTGCGTTTGTTAGTTTAGCGCCAAACTTTTTTTTTTGTGGATTATTGATTCGTTTTGATGAGAGAAATTAAAAAAATAAAAAATTATTTTACCTAAATATTTTTGAAAATAACCAAGATCAAGCCCAAAAAGCCAGTTTTGGGGGCTTTATCTTGGATATTTCTCAAAACATTTGGGTAAAAAAAAAAATAATTGGGTTTTTCGATTTCTCCAGTGGAGATAAATCAATAATCTCCAAATGTTTGGTGTGAAGCTAACAAAAGTGTATTTTTTGAATAAAGAATGCCCAAAAAGCTTACCGGAACAAGGCCTTACTATATATAGATACTAAGAGAATGTAATTACCTGAAATTAAAGGAAGCTCTATCCTTAATTCCCTTTTCAACATGAGATGTTTTTCATTTTTTCATCTTTTTATTCATTGTTCTATTTATGTTTCCATGTACTTTACTCTTGAACAAATAAAACAAAGCTTCCAAACAAAATCATTCCTTCTCTTTCCATTATTTTTGACAACTTACAAACTCAACGACTCCTATTGTTTTTTGTATTGTTCTTTGATTGAATCAGCTTGAAATTGCTTGATTAAATTGGCCAAAATGTTCGATTTCGACAGACAGAAGATTATATATATCGAAATAGAAATTGCGATGCAATTGTGTTTAGAATCGGTCAATCTTAGATGATTTTTGAGATTTGAAAATATGTAGGTTCTACTTTGATAGATTGTTAAACTACTTTTATTCTATTTTGATGATAATCAATCTTGAAAAATGTATTTTGGCTTATCCTTTGACTATGGAATGCATTTATATTGGTAGTTTTTTTTTTACTTGTTTGTTGAATAAGGAATAGAGAGATGTTTGACGTTAATATTTTTTCCGTTATGATTTAGCCCCTTTGGGATTCTTAATACTAGCTCCTCCACTGAAAATATATACTTTATTTTGCATGAAAAAAGGAATTAAGTTCAATCAATAACATACTAACAGATATGGACTTTATTTTGCTTGAAACTTATCTTATTTATTTCTTTTATTGTTGTGGAATTTTCGTTTTTGTTTTTGGCAAGAATATACGTGTGTGTGAAGGAAACCAATTCTTTCAAAAAAGTGAGTGAATAGAGAAGGGAGTAAATTTCAAAAGTTATACATGTCGACCTGCTGATGCATAGGACAACAGGAAAAAAGTTGTCAATGACCCTTTGCATCGAACGCACACAGGAAAAAAATTGTCAATGACCCCTTGCATCGAACGCACACAACGCTAGTCGGTAAATAAAAAGGAAGTTGAGACGAAGGAGAAAACCATAAATCACCCATGACTTCTTGTTATTACGAATATGAGTTGTTGAGTACATCAACCATGATACACATACGTGGATGCAAGGGGTTTTTACCATGGAGTTTTATATAATTCGTATGAAACACCATTGTTGCCTAAAGCGAAACCTTTATCAGTCACCAACCAGTAGCAGAAATGTTTGTCAGGGCGCAAGCACAATTTATCGAACTGCAGATTGTAAACAACCAAAGTTTTCATCTTCAGCGTCCCAATGTTGAAATGACACAAATAGTTCGGGAACTCTTTCGTAAAGTAGGGATATATTAAAGTCCCAATGGAATTCTTGTTGATTGTAGAGTGTCTGCGGTCTAGTACCATCGTATTTGGATGCGCAACGAAAATTTAAAGGCCCTGCGAAACCTATGAATTTAATCGAAATTCGGTGCGGAGGAAAAAGAATGACCAGATTATCTTGTTCCTCGTGACACAGTGTTTGAATGCAAAAGAAAGTGAAATGCAACAATGGCTAATGGAAGGAAGTAGTACTTCATTGTACTTTGTAGGTACTGTTTGGAATGTCAAAAGATGTGGTATGTATACTTGAGGAAGCGGGCAAATTCGATTTTTCAATTGATAATTAAGTGTACCAAGTTAAAATTGGAAAAGTCATTAGTTGTGGATATTTGAATTTAGTGTTTGGGATTGATAGCAAAGAATTAGAAAGAGATTATGGTGTACAATCTTCTTATTTGTTAACCTAATAATTAGCTTTTACTACTATTTTTTTTCAAGAAATTAAATAAAGGTTTTGTACGAGAGCCGTGATCTCAAGTTGATTCCTTAACAATTTGTGAGCTAAGTTACAGATAATTGTCGCGGGGTAAGGTGCCAACATAGTTGGGATGTTACTTTTGCGTTGTGATGCTTTTACCCCTAAGCCTTTACTTGTACTCTCCTTTCTTCTTTTATTAATGAAATTCTTCTTTAAACAAGTTACACTCTCTCTAACCCATCCCTTTACCCTAGCAACCTTTCACTTTCCACAGCCTCTTTGGCACATTGCCTATCTCACTTGGAAATGACCAATACGCCGTCTCGTGGTTTTGGATTCTACTTTAACACCGTTAACAGAATCAAATGCCCCTAAATCTTCTTTTCGTTTTTCTCGGTAAGTTATCCAAATTTCAGGGGAATCGTGTGTCGTAGAGGAATTGGAACAGATGAAGGCCGTGTGCCGTGTACACGCGGCAGCCCAACCAAGCGAAAGCACGGGCAGCAAAAACCGAATCACGACACCACCAAAACACCCCCGCCAAGAACCACAAAAACATGTACACCAGAAAAAAAACATGACTAGCAAGATCCACTGCAAAAGATCACATCGCGAAACACACACCACACCCGCAAAAACCCATAAAACTACGCCAAATTTTGGCTTTACCGGCGATAGTATTACCGGCATTAATTTAATGCCGTTAAAAGACACTTTTAGCGGCATTAATAAGACCGCCGGTAATAATTACCCTAAAACGGCGGTAATCCAAAAACTGCCGTTTTTAGTGATTTTTACCGGCGGTTTTTTAATTATTGCCGGAAAAAGTAGAATGTACGGTTATTTTTATTACCGGCGGTTTATTACCGCCGTTTATAATAAAACCGACCTGTATAATATAAATAATATTATTTATCCTAGTTGAACCATAATGCGGGTTAGCCGAGTTGGTCGCACACGCGTTCAAAGATCCGGAGGTTCCGGGTTCGAGTCACAAAGAAAGCAAAAAAATTTAACCACTGATTTTATTGCCGGCGGTTCTTTACCGCCATTTTTAGTATTACCGGCGGTTTTCTAATGCTGCTTTTGTTTTTCTGACAATTGTTTTCCCGGCGGTTTATTTCCGGCGGTTTTTGAACTATTACCGACGGTTTTGAGTATTACCGGCAATTTTGGGACTATTAACGGCAGTTTTCTCATGCCGCTAATGCTAAAATTTGGCGTAGTTATGCGAAATAGCCCCGGCTGAAATAAAACCCGACTCTCAAAAAACAAGAAATGCCAAAAAATACATGACCCCCAAAATCCCTTGCTGTCATTTTTGATCGATGAGTTTCTTATATGTTTTTAAAAATATGTGCTAAATAAATCAATTGAGTTTGCTTGTTGGCCACGAATCACGATTGTACACTTTCATAGAGGAAAGTTAGAGGGTCAGTACTTACCAAGTAAGATAATTATTTCCGACGGCAAAATTAGTTCAATGTACACGTAAGCAGGTCTGGATATCTGAGTTATCAGAATCATCATGTTACCAAATACATTTGAGTGTCTCTTTTACTCTTGAACAAATAAAACAAAGCTTTAATTCCAAACAAAATCCTTCCTTCTCCTTCCATCTTTTTTGACGACTTACGAACACAGCGTTGCTTTTCGTGTTGTTCTTTGATTGAATCAGCTTGAAATTGCCTAATTAAATTGGCTTGAATGTTTGATTTCAGCAAAGAGGTGATTGTATATATCGAAATTAAATTAAATTGCAATGCAATTTAGTTTATCTCAGATGATTTTCGAGATTTGAAAACATGTTGGTTCTACTTTGATAAATTGTTAAACTACTTTTGTTTTATTTTGATCATAATCAATCTTGGAAAATGTATTTTGGCTTATCATTTGACTATGGAATGCAAGTACATTGGTAGTTTTTTTTTTACTTGTTTGTTGAGTAAGGAATAGAGAGAAATTTAACATTAAATTATTTTCGTTATGACTTGGCTCCTCGGGATTCTTAATCCTAACTCCTCCACTGAAAAAATATAATTCATTTTGCTTGAAAAAAGAAATTAAGTTTAATCATTAACATAACAGTTATGGACTTTATTTTGCTTGAAACTTATCTTATTTCTTTCTTTGTTTTTCCTCTGTTATTGTTGTGGAATTTCCCTTCTTTTCCTTTTTTTTTTTGCGAAAATATAAGTGTGTGCGCAGCAAAACCAATTCTTTTAAAAATGCGAGTAAATAGAGAAGGGAGTAAATTCCAAAAGTTATACATGTCGACCTGCTATGCATGTAGGAAAAAAGTTCTTAATGATATTTTTTTTCGACCCCGTGGATCGAACAGACACAACGTTAATCGGTAAATAAAAAGGAAGTTGAGACGAAGGAGAACACCATAAATCACCCATGACTTCTTATTATTAATTACGAATATGAGTTGTTGAGTTCATCAAACACGATAGTGCATCAAACAGGATACATCTCTGTGGATGCATTGGGTTCTTACCACCCAGTTTTATATAAACGGAATGAAGCGCCATCGTTGCCCAGAGCGAAACCATTATCACCCACCAACCAGTAGCAGATATGTTGTTCGCCGCGCGTGCACAATCTATCGAACTGCAGGTTGTAAACTACGAAACTCTTCTTCCGCGTCCTAGTGTTGAAATGACACAAGTAGTTGGGGACCTCTTTCGTGAAGTAGGGATTGAACTCCCAATGGAATTCTTGTCGAGGGTAGAGCGTCCGCGGTCCGGCACCATCGTACTGGGATTCGCAAGTGAAATTTAAAGGCCCCGATGGACCTATGAAATAAATCGAAATTGTGCGTCGAGGAAAAAGAATGACCAAATTATCTTGTTCCTCATGGCACAGTGTTTGCATGCAAAGAAAGTGAAATGCAACAATGGCTAATGGAAGGAGGAAGAAGTACTTCATTGTAGTTCGTAGGTACTGTTTGGAATGTCAAGATGTGGTATATATACTTGTGGAAGGCAATTCGATTTTTCTATTGAAAGAATTAGAAAGATATTATGGGTATTTGAATTTATTATTTGGGATAGAATTAGAAAGAGATTATGTCAAGATGTGGTATATATACTTATGGGTATTTGAATTTATTATTTGGGATAGATAGCAAAGAATTAGAAAGAGATTATTCAATTTTTCTATTGAAAGAATTAGAAAGATATTATGGGTATTTGAATTTATTATTTGGGATAGATAGCAAAGAATTAGAAAGAGATTATGGGAATTTCTGTTTGACCGAAAAAGAAAGAAAGAGATTATGGTATATAATCTTCTTATTTGTTAACCTAATTAATAATTAGCTTTTACTCTCTCTTTTTCAAGGAAATTAAATAAAGATTTTGTACAAGCGCCATGAAGATTGTCATTTTAGTTTTTCTTAGTATTGAGCCAGCCCGGCAGGGTAAGCCCCACAAAGCCCCCGTGCGGGCTTGGCAACCCTCCATCATGGGACAACAAAAATTATTTTTTTGCAAACCCAACAAACTCTCGACGACTCGACCAGAAGTCTAGACATAACTGGGCCCGTAGGCCGTAGCCATTCGACACTTATGAACCCATGTGCATCAAACAACTCTGGACGCAACTGTGTCCGTATTGAAATTATGTGGAAGCGTTGAAACTACTCCTAGAAAGGGGTGAATAGGAGTTTTGATTAAAAAAAAAAACCAATTTGAAAGTAAATTCACTGATTAAAAATTAATATAGATGAATGGGTTGATTATCGATTAATCCAAACCTAAACTCAAGTAGTGCAGTAAAATAAAATTGATACGAGAGACGCACGATTTACGTGGAAAAACTTAGGGTCTTAAATAAAAACCTCTATTAGTCACCAACCAGTAGCAGATATGTTTGTTGCCGCGTGTGCACAATTTATCGAACTTCAGATTGTAAACAACCAAAGTTTTCTTCAGCGTCCTATCGTTGAAATGACACGAGTAGCTCGGGACCTCTTTCGTAAAGTAGGGATTAAAGTCCCAGTGAAATTCTTGCTGATCGTAGAGTGTCTGCTGTCCGGTACCATAGTATTTGGATGCGCAGTGAAAATTTAAAGGCCCCGCAAAATCTATGAATTTAATCGAAATTGTGCGTCGAGGAAAAAGAATGACCAAATCTTGTTCCTCATGACACAATGTTTGCATGCAAAGAAAGTGAAATGCAACAATGGCTAATGGAAGGAGGAAGATGTACCTCATTGTACTTTGTAGTAATGTTTGGAATGTCTAACATGTGGTAGGCATATAAAAAAAGGTGCGTATATATATTTGTGGAAGGCAATTCGATTTTTTTCAATTGATAATTTAGTGTACCAAGTTAAAAATGGAAAAGTCATTAGTTATGGACATTTGAATTTATTATTTGGCATTAGCTCGCAAAGAATTAGAAAGAGATTATGGTGTATAATGTTCTTATTTGTTAACCTAATAATTAGCTTTTACTATTATTTTTTTTTCGGGAAATTAAATAAGGGTTTTTTTGTACAAGCGCCATGAAGATAGTCATTTTTGTTTTTCTTTTGGATAGAGCCTGCTCGGGTAAGCCCCACAAGGTCTTGGGCGGGCTTGGCAACCCTCCCTCCTTGGACAACAAAATTGTTTTTTTAAATCCGACCAACTCTTGACGACTCGACCACAAGTCCAGACACAATTGGGTCCGTAGATCGTAGCCATTCGACGCTTGTGAACCCATGTGCATCGAACGACTCTGGATGCAATTGTGTCCAAATTTTTGTGGTCGAGATTTGTGTACGTAACATTCTTTAAAAAAAATAGTTTCAGAATAAAAGAAAGCCCCTTCAAAACTTAAGAGAGAGGAAACGTGAAACCCTTTGTTTGGTACCTATGGAAATGAAAGGAAATTAAGAAGGAAAGTGTGAGGAAACGCATGAAGGTAAATACAAATAAACTTTGCTAAATATTTTACCAAAAAAAAAATTCGCAAAATACAGTGGGCCCACTAGCCAAAGGGCACTGTTAGTTTCAAGTCCTGATTTTGGAGTCTTGTTTTTAGGCACGTTTTGGGTTTATCTGTATTGGGCTTTTAGTTTTTTTGGAGTCTTTTTGGGTTGATTCCTTATCTGATTAAAATCCTTTTTTTTCATTTGTATCTCCAAAATCCAAAGGCAATATAGTGAAAAACATTATTCCCACAACAATTTTCGATAACTAATTGATATCATCGATAGACAATAGAGAAAATTAGCCGGATAGAGTTTCGTTACAAGTAGCCCGAACTTGCTAGATTCCTTCCAATTTCGGAATTGATGTCAAGAAATATGTACTCCAATATTACACCGAACTAGCTCTCGTGTAACTTCAATTGCGGATTACATTACTCGATTATCAAAATCAAAACCATTGTATAAATCTAAACTAAATTGATCAAGAACGACGACAGATGAGAAGGATCAAACGGTAACTTATTGTAAAATTTTATTGATGCATATATAAATGGTCTAGTACATAGAGTAACGCCACGACCATTTGTTTAGGGTTCCTATCATATGAACTAATCGTTGTGCCCAGTAGTACTAGCAGTTTTTTTGGGTGGGCCCCAGTCATTTATTAGTTTGTAGTTTAAGTTATCGTTGCTAAAATACAACCCGTCAGGTTGCACACGATAATAGCAGTTAAACTTGCCGTTATCGTCTTTACAGGATTGATCGATTTGCTTACTGTAAACATCAATACTTTTGTCTTGCAAACAACAGTAGAAATGACAGGAGTAGCGAGTCAACAAGAAAAGGCCGGGACGAAACGTCCAAGAAAAAACTTGACCCTTGGTGATTGTTCGATTCAATAAGTCATAACCTTTGGATTGGCAACGAAACTTCAATGGCGGATTAGGAACGTTGTTGATAATGTAAACCGCGCGTTCGGCGTAAAGATGGAACCATTGTTGTTGCTGATCATCACAGAATGTTTGCAAGCTAACAAAGTGTAATGCGACAATAGCTAATGGAAGGAAGCGAGCCATTGTATTGCTTGGAATTGTCACATTTTGAAATTTTGTATACAATGCGTGTATTTATAGATTAATTTTCAACTCTTTTAAATCTGCAAATAACTTTAGAATTAATTTGAGATTTCAATAATCTTTTTTTGGTTAGGAGAATTGTTTCTCAACACACACACACACACTCTCTCTCTCTCTAAAGAAGCCGTCGCTCCGCATCTCCTCATTCCCCTCCCCCAGGGTTTTACACCTTAATGGGTGACAGGAGGGAAATGATTTTTCTCCCTTGTGGAGTTTTTTCATCTCCTCATCTTAGATCTCGAAGGTTTTTTCTCCTTCCCCCTTCACCCCCATCCTCCTCCCCAAACCACCATCTGCCACTTCTCCACCTCCTCCGCCGTGCAGTCCGACGACTTTTGGAGGTAGTGCCTTGCAGATCATAGTCGCTGAAGGCGTTCTCCCTGCTGGAGTGGAAGATCTAGGTTGGTGGATACAGTTTGCTCCGATATGGCGAACTACGTCCGGCTCCGTTACCGATTTTTTCTATTTTTTGTTCTTTCTTTGGTGTTCACTTTGTGGGATTCTCCCCGTTTGTGGGGCTTCTATCACCCCTGTGTGGGTGTTTTTGGTTGTTTTCTGCAATGCTCCGACTGTTTGGAGCGATGGGTTTAGTTGAAGTTGAATATAGTCTTTGGATTGAGTACCCACCTGTTTGGTTTCTTGATCTCTTGTTTAGGGATGGAGTTTCCTCTTGATGTACTGTTTATTGGATCTACAATATTATCTGTTATCGTTTTGGCAAAAAAAAAAAATTGTTTGGCAAACAAATGAAATTGCAAGTATGTATCACCATCATCTCCGTCAAGGAGTATTGCCGGATAAAAAATAAACTAAATATCATCAGTAGAGAAAAGCCGGATAGAGTTTCGTTACAAGTAGCGTGAACTTGCCAGATTCTTTCCAATTCCAGAATTTGATGTCAAGAAATATGTCTCCAATATCACGCCGAACTAGCTCTTGTGTAACTTCAATTATGGAGTATGTAACTCGATGATCAAAATCAAATTAAACCCTTGTATAAATCTGGACAAATTGATCAATAATGCCAGATGAAATGGCGAAACGATAACTTATTGTGAAATTTCGTCGATCCACATATAAATACTCTAGTACATAGAGTAACACCAGGACCATTGGTTATAAAGGGTTCCTATCATATGGACTACCAGTTGTGCCTAGTAGTATTAGTAGTTTTTTTGGCTGGGCCCCATTTATCTATTAGTTTGTAGTTTAAGTTGTCGTTGCTAAAATAGAACTCGTCACGCTGCACACGGTAATAACAGTTAAACTTGCCGTTTTTGTCTTTGCAGAATCTGTTAAGGAAATGGAAGTGGAATAAATGATCACTTAATAAC
Organism: Rhododendron vialii; assembly: GCF_030253575.1. Taxonomy (NCBI): domain Eukaryota; kingdom Viridiplantae; phylum Streptophyta; class Magnoliopsida; order Ericales; family Ericaceae; genus Rhododendron; species Rhododendron vialii. The sequence continues at coordinate 5,961,032 of NC_080558.1, read as the reverse complement.
ATCTGGGACCTCTCCAATCATTGCCAATTAGTTTTGAGGTGGATATAAAGTTTCTATATGGTATCAGAGCGGAGCCCGTTCCACCCCACATTTTAAAAATTCACAATTCACACTCCACCATGACAGACTAGCGAAAAGGCTGCACGATGATAGGACTCAAAAAGAAAGTGGCCACACATGACAGACCTCAAATGCGGCTGCACGTGAGGGGGAATGTTAAGGAAATGAATCTCACATTACTTGGGAGTGGAATGAGTGATCATTTAATAACATCTGGGACCTCTCCAATCATTGTCAATCCATCGATTTTCTTACTGTAAACGTCAATACTTTTATCTTGTGAACACCAATAGAAATGGCAGAAGTAGAGAGTCCTCGAGAAAAGACCGGGATGAAATCCCCAGGAAAAGACCTGACCCTGGTTGACTGTTTGGGTTCTGACATCATAATTTTGGATTGGCAACGAAACTTTAACGGCGGAATCGGAACCTCGTTGATAATGTGAACCGTGCGCTCCCCGTAGAAATGGAACAATTGTTGTAAGGGGAGAGAGAGATTTATTTAAGAAAAAGTGATCTAACGGCCGGTTACAATCTTAATATAAAAATATGATCCAATGGGTGGGTTTAGTTACTCTACTTTATTGTAGAGTTCAAAATATTAGAGAGGATCAATTTTTAAGACATCATAAAAATTTGAGTCTGTCACAAGTTTTTTTTTTTGGTTAACCAAGTGCATGTATGAGCCAGTTTACGTGCATTTTGACTGACCCTGAGAGACCATAAACCCATCGTTCACTAGCAAGGGCTACACTTGAAACTGGAGCTCTGGCCTCAAAGGAGTACGTTAATAGTATCTGGGAGGTATCAAAGCTGAAATTTCAAAAGTGAGCAAACGCCTAAACCTCAAATCTTGACCACCAGGCTAACCCTTGGATTTGTTTGTAACATTTTTTTCAATGGAAGAAATAATTGTGACAATCCTGCTAATATTAGAAACCAATTATCTTCATCCTATAACGTTTGGATCCTCTCTCTCTCTCTCTCTCTCTAGAGACAGACTTCATTTCAATGCACAAGTGATCGATATCACATCTCTAAAACCCAAAGGCAATATAGTGAAAAACATTTTTCCCACAATAATTTTCAATAACTAAATATCATCGATAGAGAAAAGCTGGATAGAGTTAGCGAGAACTTGCTAGATTCCACCCAATTTCGGAATTGATATCTAGAAAATATGCACTCCAATATCACACTGAACTAGGTCGTGTGACTTCAATTCCGCAGTTCATAACTCGATGATCAAAATCAAAACCATTGTATAAATCTAAACAAATTGATCAAGAACGACGGACGAAAGGATCAAACGATAACTTAATTGTAAAATTTCATTGCTGCATATATAAATGACCTAGTACATAGAGTAACACCGCGGCCATTTTTTAAGGGTTCCTTTCATATGGACAAATGGTTGTGCCCAGTCTTAACTGTAGTATTAGCAGTTTTTTTTGCTGGCGGGTTCCAGTCATCTATATGTTTGTAGTTTAATTAAGTTATCGTTGCTAAAATAGAACCCGTTAGGTTGCACATGATAATAGCAGTTAAACTTGCCGTTACCGCCTTTACATAATCGATCGATCTGCCTATGTAAACCTCAATACTTTTATCTTGTAAATGCCAGTAGAAATAGCAGGTACAGACATTTGAGAAGAAAAGGTTGGGATGAAAACCCCAAGAAAAGACTTGACCCTCGGTGAGTGTTTCGCAGTAAGTAATCATAACCTTTGCAATAAAACTTCAACGGCGGATTTGGAGCTTTGTTGACAAGGAAAATCATGGGCTTGGCGTACGTAAAGATGAAATTTTTGTTGCTGGTCGCAGAATGTTGGCAAGCTAACAAAGTGTAATGCGATGATAGCTAATGGAAGGAAGAAGCGAGCCATTGTATTGCTTGGAATGTCTCATGCTGAAAATTTTGTATACAATGCGTGTATTTATAGAGTAATCTTCAACTCTTTTAAATCTTCAGATAACTTTAGAATTAATTTGAGATTTCAATAATCTTTTTATTTTTATTTTTATGAACAAATGAAGTTGCAGGTATGTAGCCTCGTCATCTCCGTCAAGGAGTATTGCCACACTTACAATATCACACTACTATCTGGATGTAGGGTACTACCCCACTGTACTTGTGTCTAGAACCGAAACTGAAGTCCGACCACATATGAACTGGTTTTATGAATATGTATAGTTCAATAATGGGCTATGGGCCGGGACTCGAACATTGGTCTTGTCTAACTAGTTCCTGAGTTTACAACACTGAACCAAATGATCAATCGTAGATTTCAACAATCTCATTATGTATGATTTCGATTACATGTGGGGTTACATTCATTAATCGTATGCCATCTTACTTTTCTTTGTTTTGACTTTTAAACTTTTCAGATACCAACAATCTGATGATGAAGATTGTTCTGATTATGATCGCAAGTTACTTCGTCTATGTAAATTTTCTGAAAATCCGAGCCCAAATTATTACTGGGTTGTACATCGATGATCACATCCTAGTTTCATGTGCTCATGCCAACAATGTGAAATGCTGCAATGACTAATGGAAGAAAGAAGCGAGTCCTTGAATTGCTTGGAACGTTAATAAACCTGTTGCTGGAATTGGGAGTTTATTTAATTAAAGAGAAAGATATGAAATTTCAAAGATTTTATTGAAAAATTAATCTTATTTCTTGTATCTATATAAGAAAATTAAAATAATCATTACAGTTGCATTATTCTTGCATATTAGCAACGTATAACAGATTTCTTTGGAAATTTTGGATTTTATAAATACTTTTATCGGCTAAAAAATGGTTATATCTTTGAATCCTTAATGAATTTTATATTGAATATGAATCTTGTTTAATAGATCTCGATTAGTTCTATAAAATAATATTTTCGAAATCACATAAAATATTATAAATTGAAAGATATAATCAATTGAAAAATAACACGAACTCCAAAAAAAAGACTATTAAATCCGGACGGAGGGAGTGCCATTAAGCAAGAAGTGGATCACCAATAATCCACTTACCATCTACATCATTTCTTAATATAAAAATACATTCTAATCAACAACATAAACACAAAATCAATTAGATTTTTATTTTTATTTTTATAAGAGTCATTCATTCATCACAAGCACATTGGGCAAACAGATTCTAGAACAGATACAGAAAAGAACCAAAACAACCTAAACGTCGATCTCAAGCACCTACTGCCGAAGCAGGCCCCACGATAACACCGGTACATAAGAACCAATCTCGATCTAGATAACAGAGGATCTAAAGAGATCCATAGCTCAAACCCTAAACAATTAAACATCGTTGAAATCTGAAGGCAAAACAACAACAAATCAACTAAAATCTAACAGGTCTCATGGACAAAATCACAATGGTCACCGGCCAGAACAGGATAAGAATCGAACACCACCGGACCACGGCGACCAAAGACCAGTCTTCTTCCAGCTGAAACTGCTGCGCAGCCCAATCAAACACCACCAGACCACCACCAACCCCAACAACACCAGCGAAACCCACCAGCCCCAAAACAGACATCCAGAGACACAAAGACGACCAACACTAGACCATTCCTCAATAGGTGCCGGGTTATTTGCCCCCCACCATCACCCACCGAACATCCAGACTGGTAAAAAACCGGATGGGGGAAACCCGCCGATAGAAAAGAAAAACGGAAAATAGCAGATGAATAATGGAAAACTCCCTTACACCAATCGCACACCTTATTACACTCATCGCCGAACCAGGAACAACAGATCTGGAGACGATGGAAGAGGAACGGGCCAGAGGAGCCACCATCCGTCGGCGGAGCCGGCCTGAGGAACCCTCGCCATCCTAGCAAACCGCCACATGAAACCTGGTAGTCATGGAGAGCACAACAAAGAGAGAGAGGATGGGGGGGGGGGGGGGGGGGGGCGGGGGGGGCGGGCTCCCCCCCAACAGCAGCCGATGTTAGGGTTTTTTTTTTTCTAGAGAGAGGCTTACTAAAAATAAATCAATTAGATTGGCGTTCAAAGCATTACAATGACTTGCTTCTTCCTTCTCTTTGTGACCCTAACACTTCCTTTCGTTTGCACACAAACAATGTGTGACAACGAACAAGGTTTCTAGTTTTCCAAAGTGGTTACGGTACACATCATCATCAGAGTCCCGAACACTTCCTTTCGTTTGCAAATCAAAAGACGATGATTTCGATCGGAACACATAACCTACACCTACACACTGACAAATTAGGAATTTGGTTGGAAGTTCCGACCCAACTTCTCGCAAACCACACTTGCTTCTATAATTTTAAGTGGGATTCCAAGGACAGAAGTTTCGCTGTTTACGATCGTATATGTAGTGTAGAATAGGCCCCGTTCTAATACCATGATGAAATCCTGAAATATTTGCAAACTAAGGAAAGAACTTTATTAGAGAGAGAAAATGTGACTGAAGAAGATAGTGAGAAAAAAATGTACATTGCTTTTTCTGTCCTGTTCAATTATTGGAGAAACTTGGGCTTATACACCCCAAAACAACAAAACCAGCTTCCACTACTAACTAATCAAGATTCCATTTCTAACTAATCAAAAATCAGTTAGAATAAACTCAACGAGCTGAGCTGGCCACTTTAATGACCTTAGCTGACATCACTTAATTACATTTGGAATCTCTTCACTCATAGTCAATTGATTTTGAGATAAATATAAATTTTTTACATAATATCAGATTGGGGCCCATTCCATCCCAGATTTTAATAAAACAGCATATTAGTCTAAAGTCTAAATAAAACAACCTCATAGGAGCTTTAGTCTAGCCTATATAAGTTTCTGTGATGTGTAAATTACATTAGTAAAAATATTTTAGATTTTAGAGTCCATGAAAAGACAAAATTGTATTTAATGAGACAAGGACTTTGTTTGACTAACACAAAAAATATCTTTTTTTCATTTAAATTGTTTTAAATGAGACAAGGCCCTTGTTGGGCTAACACAAAATATGATTTTTTTCGTGTTTTTCAATCTTGTTGCACTTTCGTATGATACCATAGGCTTTTAGGCACTTTCATATGGTACCATAGGGTTTTAGGCACTTTCATAGGGTTTTGAGGTGCACTTTCCTATTATAGGATTATTTTAGCAGTTTGGGCACTTTCATAGGGTACCTTAAGGTTTTAGGCACTTTCATATATAGGGTACCCTATGATTTTAGGCACTTTCAAAGCCAATCAACCTTGGTCAACACCGGTCAACCTTAGGAGGGGTTTTTTTTTTGTAAATCCTGAACAAAATGTCCTTTAGACTTTAGGGGAAAATATTTATGTCTTTACTTTAGCAAAAACTCTTATAGTATGTCCTCCTACTCAATTTACCCTTTATAAAATTCACAATCCACCCAGGATGATAGACCAACGAAAAAGGCTGCACGATGATAGACCCAAAAAGAGGGTACACGTGACGGACCTCAAAATGCAGTTGTACGTGAGGGGAATGTTAAGAAAATAGAGTCTCACATTGCTTGGAGTTGGAATGAGTGATTACTTAATAACACTTGAAACCTCTTCACTCATTGCCAATTGATTTTGAAATGGATATAAAATTTCCACGACATTTTCTCTCTCTAGTTCTTGAAGTTCTCCCTTAGTTTGCAAGGAATTGAGAATTTCATCAAGTTGCTTCCTTTATGTAAATTTTCTCTTAATCCATACCCGACTTGTTACTGGGTCGGTTTCTATATATATCAGCAGTGATAAGAAAACTTGGACGAGATTAAGCGAGTGGGAATAACTCCCTTGTAAAGTGATTTTTGTTTATATCAAAAGAAATTTTGAGGAGGGCTAGATTTGGTTGTTAATTAGAAGGATAAAGTGATTTCTGTTTTCCTCGCGAGTTTGCAGTTTCCCACTTTTTCGAGGGAAACAAAATCTAGACAAATTGATCATCAAGAACGCTAGATGAAAAGGAGAAACGATAACCTTATTGTAAAATTTCGTTGCTGCATATATATAATGGGTCCAGTACATAGATGTAGTAACACCACGACCATTTGTTAAGGGTTCCTATCATATATGGACTGATTTTGTGCCCGGTAGCATTAGTAATTTTTTGGGTCCCAATCATCTATATGTTTGTAGTTTGAGTTATTGTTGCTAAAATAGAACCCGTCAGGTTGCGCACGATAATAGCAATTATACTTGCCTTTACCGTCTTTACATAATCGATCGATCAACCTACTGTAAACCACGATATTTTTTTCTTGTGAACCACGGGAGAAGTAGCATTTGTAGAGCTCCGTCAAGAAAAGGTTGGGATAAAACCCCCAAGAATAGACTTGACCCTCGGTGATTGTTCGCCATACGTAATCATTACCTGTGCAATAAAACGTCACCGGCGGATTTGGAGCATTGTTGACAAGGTGAATCATGCGTTTGTCGTAAAGATGCAAATGCAATTTTTGTTGCTGATTGCAGAATGTTTGCAAGCTAAGAAGGTGTAATGCGATAATAGCTAATGGAAGGAAGAAGCGAGCCATTGAATTGCTTGGAATGTCACATTTTGAAATTTTTGTATACAATGCGTGTATTTATAGATTAATTTTCAGCTCTTTTAAATCTGCAAATAACTTTAGAATTAATTTGAGATTTCAATAATCTTTTTCTTTTGGTGAACAAATGAAATTGCAAATGTGTACCCCTGTTAATTGTCATTTCCGTCAAGGAGTGTGTAAAAAAACTAAAAAGGTAATCAATTGAAAAGGAATGTGTATATATTACCTACAATAGGTCAATACATAATTGAAAAGATTAGAAAACATCTCCCTAAGTAGGTTTATAAGGAAACATTAATTGATCAAATGGCTAGGATTAATATGTAAAGGCAATTCGACGGTTGCAGAGGATACTAAGTTTGTATGCCTAGACAAAAAATACTCTATTTTATAATATAGATTTTTCTACCATTGGGATTTTAACAATTAATATTCCGATTACATGTGGGGTTGCATTCATTATTCGTATACCATCTTGCTCTTCTTTCTTTTGACTTTTGATACCAACAATCCGATGAAGAAGATTGTTCAAATTGCAATAACCCTCATTATATCTATCCAAAGTTTTCAATTTTATTTCAGTATCCCAGCCCAATTAAAATATATCTTACCTTTTAAATTAATTTGCCTTCCAACATATAAAAACTACCATAGTTTTATTGTTTTCTGTTAGAATCCCAATTTAAAAACTGGAATATTTCCATAAGATTACATGCAGAATTTTGAAATACTACTAGCTTTTTTTTTTCCTCAAAATTTAGAAGTACTTTCATTGATATGAAAAACATACATCGAAAATGGGTAGCCACCCTTAAGGTGGTAGGAAAGCAACCACAAAGGAGGCCTAAACTCACAAACGAACATTCAGGACCACGAAAAGTCATCAAGACGACATAGAAAACCCACCACAAAACACCCACAAGGAGTGAGAGAAAACCCGCGTAGAGGAAGAAAACTAACAAAAAATAGCTAACAAAAACTAAAGCAAAACCTGCAAGCAAACAACAGATCTACACCTCTAAGTCTAGCCGCCCAAAAACGCCGATCAAGATCCTCACTGCCGCCGTCACCGCTACCACAAGGATAGCTGAGACACAGTAAAGACCACGGAACAGAACCTTGATCACCACAGCAGTCACACCCCACCGTACAACACAACTACCTCCGTCCCAAGAGACTATGCCCTCGTTAGGGTGCGAACTACAAGCCGAATTTCACACAAATTACTCTTGGCCGCGTTGAATTGCACTTGGCCGCTCCGAATTTCTCTTGGCTACATCAAATTGCACTTGACCGCATCGAATATCACTGGGCCGCATCGAATTATACTTGGCCACTTCTAATTACTATTGGCCGCATTGAATTGCACTTGGCCACTACGAATTACTCTTGGCCACATCAAATTTCTTTTGGCCGCATCGAATTGTACTTAGCCGCTACAAATTACTCTTGGCAGCATCGAATTTCTTTTGGCCGCATTGAATTGCTCTTGACCGCATTGAATTGCACTTGGCCGCATTGAATTGCTCTTGACCGCATCAAATTGTCCTTGGCCGCTCCGAATTCCTCTTGGACGCATCGAATTGCACTTGGCAGCTACAAATTACTCTTGGCCGGAGCATCAAATTGCACTTGGCTGCTACAAATTACTCTTGGCCGCATCGAATTGCACTTGGCCGCTCCAAATTACTCTTGGCTGCATCAAATTGCACTTAGCCGCTACAAAAGCCGCATCTAATTTCTCTTGGCCGCTCTGAATTGCACTTGGCCACTCCGAATTACTCTTGGCCGCATCGAATTGCACTTGGCCGCTACAAATTACTCTTGGCCGCATCGAATTGCACTTGGCCACATCAAATTGCACTTGGCCGCATCAAATTACACTTGGCCGCTACAAATTACTCTTGGCCGCATCGAATTGCATTTGGCCACATCGAATTGCACTTGGCCGCATCCTAACCATGCATGCCGTTCATAGCACGGGTTTTCGCTGGTGATATAATACGTATTAATGTAATCATTTTGAGCATTTTTGGTTACATCATTTTGAGCATTCTTTGTAACGTCCTAAAGTAGCCCCCCTCAATAGAGGAGAACAAATTTACTTTGTGTGTTGCAAAACCTTATTTCTGTAAGTATAAAATTTTAATTTTCAAAACTATGCATAGCATGGGTCTTTGCTCGTTAACATACACTTTGGCATGCAAATCTCTTTGGGTCCTAAATAATATTTCATGTAAAAAAAATTTAAGGGGTAGTTCATTAGGGAGAGTGATATATCATAAATTTTGGAAATATTAAGAAAAGGATAGTTCATTTAGATTCACTTCAAATCGTGGTGCATCATATCTTTGGGCACAGGCAGTTACTAAAAATTCACCATCAGTTACAAAATAATTCATAGACTCCCCAAAACCTCCTATTAAAAATTCAATTTGGAGATGGTATGCTCATTTTTGCAACTAAATGCACGATTTCGGATGCACAATGTTGAATTTCAATTTAAGTGTTGAACTGGACGTCAAATAACCCATAAGAAAGGACCGATTACCCATATATTTAAGTGTGTAGTAGAGAAAATACATTCATTAAATCATTTTATCTTATTTATCACTTCAGTTGCCGTTCATAGCATGGATTCATGCTAGTATATATATACTTGTGGAAGGCAATTCGATTTTTGGATTGATAAAGTATACCAAGTTAAAAATGGAAAAGTTCATTAAATATGGATATTTGACTTTGATTATCAAGATAGCAAAGAATAGAAAGAGATCATGGTAATCTTCTAATTTGTTAACCTAATAATTAGCTTTTACTATTTTTTTTTTCAGGAAATTAAGGCTCCGTTTGTTTAGATGTAAAATGTTTTACAATGTAAAATATTTTCCATGCAAAATCTTTTTGCTGAAAACAAACTTCAAAATTTTATTTTCCGGTATTTGGTTGGCACTTGAAAAATATTTTCAGAAATCGACAAAATAGTGTATAACTTGAGGTAACTTTTTGAGCCACGTGGTTAGGACTCACGATTGAGGAAACTGTGCAGTAGAAGGCAACGGATTCATTTTGGAAAATAACTCACGGAAGATTTAAGGGTAAGTCATTTTCATCCAATTAATGGAAAATGTTTTACATGGAAAATAATTTTCTTATTTTTTACATAACCAAACACTGAAAAATAGGTAAAATATTTTACCAAAAAATATTTTACATCCAAACAAACGGAGCCTAAGTAAAAGGTCTTGTACAAGTGCCATGAAGATTGTCATTTTTCGATCTTTTTCTTTTGGCCCGAGTAAGCCCCACAAGTCTCCAAGCTTGGTAACCCTACATCATGGGGCAACAAAAATTGTTTTTTGTAAACCCAACCAACTCTCGACGACTCAACCACAAGTCTGAACACAACTAGGTTCGTAGCCATTCGATGCTTTGTGAACCCATGTGCATCAAACAGCTCTAAACGCAGTTGTGTCTGGATTTTTGTGATCGAGATCGAGTTGTGTACATAGCATTTTGCAAAAAAGAAAAAAGAAAAAGTTTCGGAATAAAAGAAAGCCCCTTCAAAAAAAAATTTTTTTTTTTTTGAAAGGAAAGGAAAATATGGAAATGAAAGGAAAGTAAAATATGAAGGTAAATAGTAAATACAAATAAACTTCATTTTCTTATTTTCCTCTTTCTTTCTTTCTAAAATATGAAGGTAAATCTTTGTGACTTCTGGCTAAATAGAGTGGGCCCACTATACCAAAGGGCACTGTTTGTGACTTTGGGCCAAGCCCACTCATATTTTTCCGTTAAGTCCAATGATTTTGGAGTCCTTTTTTTAGGCTCGTTTGGGGTTTATCTGTATTGGGCTTTTAATAGTGTTTTTTTTTTTTTTGGGTTGATTCCTTATCATCCCTTTTTTCATCTGTATCTTCTTCCTTTTTTGTTAAGTCATTTGTATATCTTCTTATTTCTTCTTATTCAATATGTTCTCTTTGCCGATTCAAAAAAAAAATTATTGTTAGAGGAGAGAGAGAGATTTATTTAAGAAAAAGTGATCTGACGGTTACAACCTTAATATGAAAATATGATCAGATGGGTGTGGGTTTATTTACTCTATTTTGTTGTATGGAGTTTAGAATATTAGAGAGGATCAACTTTTTAAGACATCGTAAAAATTTGGGTCTGTAACAAATAATTTATTTATTTTGTTAACCATCGTCTACTAGCAAGGGCAACACTTAAAGCTGTAGCTCTTGCTCCAAAGGAGTACGTTGATACTTGATAGAACCTAAGAGATTTTGGACTTGAAATCTTAAAATTAAAGTGAGTAAACGCAAAAACCTTAAATCTTGACCACCAGGCCAATCCTTGGGGTTTATCGTAACAAGTTTATTAATGCAAGAAATAAATGTGACAATCCTGCTAAAACCTTGCTCGAGGTCGAGGACCAATTATCTTCATGTTATTTTTTTTTCCTTCACGTTTCAGCTTAACCCTAGGGTAAAATTATTTTTTTTTATCAGAGTTTTTCAAAATCTCTCTCTCTCTCTCTCTCTCTCTCTCTCTCTCTCTCTCTCTCTCTCTCTCTCTCTCTCTCTCTCTCTCTCTCTCTCTCTCTCTCTCATAAGAGACGGAGAGATCTTCATTTCAGTGCACAAGTGATCGATATCCCATCTCTTAAATCCAAAGGCAATATAGTGAAAAACATTATTCCAACCATAATTTTCGGTAACTGAATATCATCGATAGAGAAAAGCCGGATAAAGTTTCGTTAAAAGTAGCACGAACTTGCTAGATTCCTTCCAACTTCGGAATTGATGTCAAGAAATACGTACTCCAATATCACACCGAACTAGCTCTTGTGTAACTTCAATTATGGAGTACATAACTCGTTGATCACAATCAAATTACACCCTTGTATAAATCTAAACAAGTTGATCAAGAACGACAGATGAAAAGGATCAAACAGTAACTTATTGTAAAATTTTATTGCAGCATATATAAATGGTCTAGTACATAGAGTAACACCATGACCATTTGTTAAGGGTTCCTATCATATGGGCTTAGTTGTGCCCAGTAGTATTAGTAGTTTTTTTTGCTGGGCCCCAGTCATTTATTCGTTTGTAGTTTAAGTTATCGTTGCTAAAATAGAACCCGTCAGGTTGCACACGATAATAGCAGTTCAACTTGTCGTTACTGTCTTTACAGGATCGATCGATCTTCTTGTTCCAAACATCAATAGTTTTGTATTGCGAACACCAGTAGAAACGGCAGTAGTAGACATTCGTCAAGAAAAGGCCGGGATGAAACGCCCAAGAAAAGACTTGACCCTCGGTGATTGTTCGATTCAAGAAATCAGAACCGTCGGATTCGCAACGAAACTTCAACGGCGGACTCGGAACCTTGTTGATAATGTAAACATTGCGTACGGCGTAGAAATGGAACAATTGTTGTTGCGGATCGCAGAATGTTTGCCAGCTAACAAGGTGTAATGCGATAATAGCTAATGGAAGGAAGAAGAGAGCCATTGTATTGCTTGGAATTGTCACATTTTGAAAACTTTTTACACAATGCGTGTATTTGTAGATTAATTTTCCAACTCTTTTAAATCTGCAAATAACTTTAGAATTAATTTGAGATTTCAATAATCATCTTTTTTGGTGAACAAATGAAATTGCAGATATGTAGCCCCATCATTTCGGTCGAGGAATATTGCCCACTCACATCCAAGGATGGAGTCATGGGGAGACAAGTGGCGGTGGTCACCACCACAACGTGCGATTTCAATAAACGCTATTCCTATATTGGAAAAAATATTTTTTCTCCAAATTGTATAGACCCACCACCACTTGAGTTTTTCATTATTTTTGTTTTATAGAAGTCTTTCATCCTCTAGAATTTTTTCAAGAAAAGAGGCTCAAAAATTATCTAAATCCAAATTCTATGGAACAACTGAACAAGTGAAATATTATGACACAAGAGGTCTAAATTAAGAAAAATCAATCAATTAGGGCTAGCTCAGTTAGCAATACTTTGCTACATGTGTGTGGGTGTTCTTCCCCTTGTATTTGTTAGGATTATTTCTCCCCTTAATGGAGTTTTTAGTTGAGTTGGTCTTGTCTAACTAGTTCTTGAGTTTCCACCACTGAACCAAATGATCAATCGTAGATTTCAACAATCTCATTTGTGTAAGATTTTATTTAATATTTCTACACTTGAGATTTTAATGATTAGTATTCCGATTACATGTGAGGTTGCATTCATTATTCGTAAAAAAATGCTAGGAACACAACATCAAACACAACCTCTCACATATATGTGAGAAGTTGTATTTAGTGTTGTATTTGGATTGTTGTGTATGTAGCACTTTTGTCGTATTCGTATGCCATCTTGCTTTTCTTTCTTTTGACTTTTAAACTTTTCAGATACAAACGATCCGATGAAGAAGATTGCATGTTCAGATTGCAATAACCCTCAATATATATCTTTCCAAAAGTTTCAATTTTATTTCAGTATCCCCACTCAATTAAAATCTTGGCAAATTTGACAATACTAATAAACTTACCTTTTACATTTGCCTTCAACTTATAAATGGTGACAACAATAAGCATCATAAGCACTTGTTTTTTACATTCCAAGAGCAATATTAGTGCAATACAATGACCCGCTCCTCCCTTCTTTTATTAATAGTGTCAATTCACTTGGTTTGCACACAATCATTGTGCAAGCAACAATATTTCCAATTTTTCAAAATAGTTACGGTGCACGTCATTAGTGGAGTTCCGGATACGTTGCAAGTTCATTGCCGATCTAAAGACGATGATCTCGGAACACGTACGCTCGAAAACGGTCAAGAATTTAACTGGACGTTCAAACCCAACTTATTCGGCACCACGCTCTTCTTCTGCCATTTTTACTGGGATTCCAAGGACAGAATCTTTGCTGTTTACGATCGCAAATTACTTCGTCTATGTAAATTTTCTTTCAATCTGAACCCAAATTGTTACTGGGTTGCACGTCCTGACGGTTTCTATATCAGCAGGGATAACAAAACCTGGACGAAGAAAAATGGATGGATAGGAGCTACGTACTCCAGGCATCGATGACCACATATCCTAGTTTCATGTGCGCATGCCAACATGCAAAGTGAAATGCTCCAATGACCAATGGAAGAAAGAAAAGAGCCCTTGAGTTGCTTGGCACGTTAAAGAGAAAGATATCAGAGTTATTTAGCAACGTATATCAGAGGTCTTTGGAAATTTTGGATTTTACAAATACTTTTACAATGGAAAAATTGCGTTCCTGAGCATAATCAATTACCATTTTAGCAAGAAGAGGATCGCTAATAGGGGTGTTCATGAAAACCGTCTGAACCGTAAAACAGGTTCGATCCGGACCGGACTGTCCTATTTGGTCTGGTTCTACGGTTAGGTTATAGTTTCAAAAAAATAAGAACCATTAATTTTGGTTCGGTTACTAGTTCTCAATTAATGAACCGTGGTTAGAACCAAATCGGACCGTTTAAAACTAAGATAAATATAGATATACATATGTGTGTAATTAAATATGTATTTAAATTTAGTAGGTTGATCTTTTCATTGCTAAACTTAATTTATTTAGAGATAAAATTTTATTTATTAAGAAAGTTTTTATTTTCTTCATTCCTTTCATATTCCAGTAGATTATCTTCCTATTTCTTTAATTTTATGAGTTCATATTTTGTGAATAAGTGTCTGGATGCTTATTAGATAGAACAATAACCAAAACAAAACCGGACCTGTCTTGCGATTTGGTTTTGGTTAGGTCCATGCATATATTGGTTAGGTTCTGGTTCCCAATTTTTTAGAATCGTTAGAAATGGTCTGGTTATTGATTTTCTGGAGAACCGGATTAATCCGGACCGTGTACACCCCTAATCGCCAATAACCCACTTACCATCTAAATTCAATTTCTTGATATAAATACATTCTAATCAACAACATAAAACACAAAATCAATTAGATTGACCTTCGAAGCATTACAATGACTCGCTTCTTCCTTCTCTTCGTAACCCTTACACTGTCCTTCATTGGCACACAAACAATGTGCGACGACGGCGAACGAGGTTTCCAGTTTTCCAAAGTGGTTACGGCACACATCATCAGCAGAGTACCGAACATTCTGGAGCTCCTTTGCAAATCCAAAGACGATGATATCGGAACACATTACCTCCACAATGATTAGGAATTTAGTTGGAAGTTCAGACCCAACTTCTGGCAAACCACACTTTACTTCTGTTACTTTAAGTGGGATTTGAAGGCCAGAAGTTTCGGTGTTTGCGATCATAAGTTGCGTCATTTCTGTAAGTTTTCTCTTAAATCCGTACCCGACTTGCTACTGGACAGTTTCTACATCAGCAGTGATATGAAAACTTGGACGGTATTAAACGAATGGGAATAACTTCCTTGTCATTCCACCATTTATGTTTTTATAATTCCAATCTATTTCCATTTTATTAATCAATTTTTTTTGGTAATGCAAGGTGTTCCAGACCAACCCGCGCAAACGTCGGACTATTTTACTCGCGCAAACGTCAGACTATTTCCTACGGTCCCTCGTACAACCCTTTCACAATGAAGATAAATTTGAAAGTATATTTACCCAAAAGCTAGCACAGTGACGGCCCATGCAATCAAGGAGGAAGCGCCCGCAGCCGCCAGACTGTCATTACTCCACACGCGAAAATGGGTGCCGCCGGTGAATTTCGATACTATCCCTAGCACAGCTGCCAGTATTGCCAGCGTCAAGAAGTAACCAGTTGCGGGGTTCCCTCCAAAACCTACAAATTAAAATAAAATTTCATTATCATAGAAGATGTTCAATAAAGGTAATAATACTCGCAGATTTCGTAAAAACATACAAAAATGGGCAAATACTCCTAACAGATGGCTAGAAATTTTATTTTCAGACCATGCACCAAACAATCTCGAACACTAAAATATGGAGTAGCTAGCGGTTATGCAGAACTTTTTTACCCCCCGACAAAAATCAATTTTTAGATGGCATTAAATTTCTTTACAGTCGTTTTATAACGCTTTTTTTCCGCCCCAAATTGAGAAGGGAAAAAAATTGCAATTTCCATCTTAACACTGAACCATGTGGATTCCAAGAGTTTCATAAGGAACTCAGAAAAGTTAAAAGTCATTCGCGTGCCGTGATACGGGCCACACGGCCATATATAGCATATATGCTAATACATAATTACTTGCGCTTTTTGTGATATACTGTGTACAAAGGAGAAGAGGGTATGACCCCTCAGGGTCTATATCAGCAGTTTTTGATATATTTAGCAGCGCTTTTGGCCGCTGCCACATCTCAACTTTCTTGAAGTGTGTAATCGATGCTGGTGGAGGAGATTCCCTGGGATGCGGGGGTGGAGGCACATGGAGACAAGTTTAAGCAGCTGACCTCACTGATTGTCAAATTTTAATAGGAATAGGTATAATTTTCATCTCATTTTTACTCATTTGTTCTTCTCTTCTGGAGGTGTTGTCTAATTGATGATGGCGGCAGTGACAGGATGGGTGGAAGATGCTACAGTCGTTAGGTTTTTGGTTTTGGGCTTCTTGATGTTGGGCCAATTGTTTGTGGCTTTTTGTGGTTTACTTATAATAATTTGAGTGTCTAGACCTTTTGGTGTAGACTTTACTATTGAATCTGAGCTTTTAGGCCCCAGATGTTTGGGCTTTGTCTTTTAGATGTATATCCAATTTTTAGTTGGATTCTTTCTCCTTTTTTTTCCTTAATAAAATTTATTTTGCCGATAAAAAAAAAAACAAATTTTGTTCTTAGAAAAAAAATGGATCAAAATAGAATCTCCACCCACAAAATTTCCAAACGTAATAGCACTAGTTTCGTTCGTTCTTCGAAACAAATCAAGAGTTTTCATTCATTTCTCTTCTCCTAATCTTTGCTCTGCACCAAAATCCTAATTGTTTCTTTCAATTAGCAACTAAAAAAGTGAATCACAATAGTTCAAATTTCCGAATCCACTTATTGAAAATCCTAGTTTCGTAGTAGCATGGAAGCTCTTGATTACTTGTTTTCTTTATCGTTGATTACTTCTGAATGGTATGGAGTTCAAGAGAAAGTTGCTGTTGACTGATTGCTGGAAATGGATGCTTCATGATGTTGCCATCTAATGTCTAATCTACGCTGCATTGGATGTTTGCTGGTTTAGCTTGGACTCATTTAATTTTTATTTAATGTAATTTTCTTTTCTTTTCTTTTCTCTTTGGCCTCTTACAGTGAATCAATTTTTCTGTGGCATGTATTTGGTTTCTTCCTCGATGTACCATTTGTAGAATTTTAATAAAATTTTGTTGCTTATAAAAAAAAAAGTTCTCAATGATGCTTTTTTAAGGACTCGTGCATCGATCTAACAAACACAATGCTAATCGGTAAATAAAAAGGAAGTTGAGACGAAGGAGAAAACCGTAAATCACCCATGAATTGTTATTGTTACGAACATGAGATGTTGAAACTTGAGTACTGAGTACATCAAACACGATATATACATCTCTGTGGATGCAATGCATGGGTTCTTACCAATTACCATGGAGTTTTATATAAATCATACGAAACGCCATCGTTGCCCAAGGCGAAACCACTGTCACTCACCAACCAGTAGCAGATATGTCTGTCGTTGTGTGTGCACCGTTTATCGAACAGCAGATTGTAAATAATAAAAGTTTTCTCCACCACCCCAACGTTGAAATGACACAAGTAGTTCGGGATGTCTTTCGTAACGTAGGGATTAAACTCCCAATGGAATTCTTGATTATAGCGGAGTGTCTGCGGTTTGGTATCATCGTATTTGGATGCGCAACGGAAATTTAAAGGCCCCGCTGTAGATATGTAATGAATCGAAATCTTGCGTAGAGGAAAAAGAGTGACCAAATCTTGTTCCTCACGACACAAGGTTTGCACGCAAAGAAAGTGAAATGCAACAATGGCTAATGGAAGGAGGAAGAAGTACTTCATTGTAGTTTGTGGGTACTGTTTGGAATGTCAAGATGTGGTATATATACTTGTGGAAGGCAATTAGATTTTTCTATTGATAATTAAGTGTACCAAGTTAAAAATGGAAAAGTCAGTAATTATTGGTATTTGAATTTATTATTTGGGATAGATAGCAAAGAATTAGAAAGAGATTATGGTAATTTCCGTTTGACCCAAAAAAAAAAGAAAGAGATTATGGTATGTAATCTTCTCATTTGTTAACCTAATTATTAACAAAGTGAAATGCAGCAATGACTAAGAGCATCCGCAAATGGAAGGAAGTAGTAGTAATTCATTGTACTTTGTAGTACTGTTTGGAATGTCAATATGTAGGCGTATGAAAAAGGGTATATATACTACTGGAAGGCAATTCGATTAAAACAATGGGTAAATTTCACTGACCTCCCCTGAGGTTTCTAACACAAACAGAAACTTCCCCTGAGGTTAGTTTCTGAAATCTCAGTAACCTCCCTTACTTTTGCTGACATTACCAAAAGTCCCCCTTCTGTTACCAGCCGTTACATCTATATTATAAAACAAAGCGGTTTTTGTCTATACATATAAATCCAGCACCCTCTACAACCGTCCGATTAATATTTCATGTTAGTTGTAGCCGTTTGATCGAGAGAGTACTTCCTAATATAAACTCTCCTAACCTTATGACCGATAAATCCTTTCAATTAATTGTTTTTACGTTGTTTCCTTAAGAAGGTTTTCCTATTTAATTTTCCTACATCCAACTCAATAATTTCCTTTTAGGTTGATTTTTTAACATTCAAAAACGAAACAAACCTTTTTTGATTCATATACTAAAAGGAAACATTCTTTGTTTTTTAAAGTTGATAATTACGTTGTTTCCTTAAAACGGAGTAGTAGCTATATAATATGACAGGGAAGTTTTCAAATCCCCTAAATTTCCTCCTATATTTTGGACCCTAGGATCGGTACACATTTTTTCTACGGCTGAGATTAACGGATAGTATGGCTAAAATTATATTTGGAAACCTACTATTAATTCCTTATTGTATTTTTACGGCTGATTGTATTTTAAATCCCACCTATTCATTCCTTTAATTATAGGCTCTAAAGGTAATATTTCCAAATTCCTTTCAATCTCCGAAATCTTTTCCACCTTCTACAATATCAATTACCCGAACTATGATTTCGGGTAATTAGAAGTATGTTTTTGCATTTGTACCATCCTTTCCAAATATGTCGTTAGCCTTTCTACCTGTAGATCTCAGCCGTTGAAAAAATATGTACCTTCTATAATATCAATTATGCCATCCATCATTATTATTTTTTGTATCTATTAGTTTTGCGTCAAATTTGTAGACTATTGGTGCGTCTCGATGAGAGAAATCAAAAAAGTAAAAAATTATGATCTAAACTCAAAATTTTCTTTCTTTTTCAAAAAATTTAAATGTGGATCATAATTTTACTCTTTCAATTCCTTCATTCGAGACTAACTAATAATAATTTACAAAAATTAACACAAAATTGATAAATGCGAAAATACATTGAGTAAAGGAAAAAAAAATTAGCCAACCC
This sequence comes from Rhododendron vialii, assembly GCF_030253575.1. Taxonomy (NCBI): domain Eukaryota; kingdom Viridiplantae; phylum Streptophyta; class Magnoliopsida; order Ericales; family Ericaceae; genus Rhododendron; species Rhododendron vialii. The sequence continues at coordinate 5,941,852 of NC_080558.1, read as the reverse complement.
GGATTGTGAAGCCAAACCACGTGCTAATAACTTACAGTATACATTTTCGATTAGCATACTAACTTGGAAATAGAATTTTTTTCAAAAATTGCATGAAGATTTATAAAATACTTTTTCGATCAGGAATATTACCTAAATGAAAATACAAGTTTTCCTCCCAAGTCCCAATAAATCCTCTGTTCATCGTTCATCATTTAGGAATATTACCTAAATGAAATGTTTCTCCCTGTTACCTTTTGCAATTGATTTTCCTTTTTCCAAATACTCATCACCACGTCTCTCTCTGGTTCAAACCAGATCATTCAAAGTTCAAGTGCCGCTCCTCGCTCGCCATCACTACTAAACTCCGATCAGCACCTTTCGGAAGTTACCACAACCATCGCCACCAGTACCATCGTACACCACCGCAAACCACCATCGTCTGCTATTTGATTTCTCTACCTTTTAGTGATTTCTGATCGACGGCGCGGCGGTGTTAAATCCAAAAAGGTGAGTTTATTGATTTATTCTCTATCATAGTTTTCTGTGATTACTTTTATTTAGTTTAAAACCCTAACCAAAATAATGTGATTGGGTTCCTATCCAACTTATATCCAGTGTGGTTAGCTTCTCTCCCCCTTCACAAACTCAAGAAGGGGACTTGATTCAAGACAGTTTCAACGAGACTGATTTCACAACAATCGTCGATGCAGCCATCATCAACGACAGTTCCGTATGCACCCCAACACTATGTAATTTCAGCCTTAGGGATAAAAGTGTTAAACTATTTGTTGTTTAATCGGATGGGTTGGGTAGATGAAGAGTAATGCAGAATTGACACTTGCTTAGAAGTTTAATCTGCTTGGGTAAAGTCAGTGTTATTGTACAGTGAGTTGGTGTTGGTCTGAAGACAAAAATAATTTTGGATCACTAGAAGGAAGTTAGAGTATTGCTCGCTCAAAAGGTATTGTGTTCTTTAGTTTTGAACTTCATTGTGCGATCATAAAGCAGGAGCTATATGTTGTTGCCTCCTAATTTTTGGACACTTATCTCTTTCATAAGCTGAGCTTCCTACTACTTCCGCGCACGGCCCTAGATTCTTCTAATACTTATGTTTTTTTATTTTTCATGCAGCTATGTCATCAGTTTTTGGGGTTCTTGCTATAACCGAAGGTAATACATTTTTCCTTTCTTCATGTACACGATTGAGCATGTCTATTGTGAACATGTATAAACGAGAACATACGAGACAATTTTTTGCTCTTTGTATATAGGTATAAATAACTTGATCACAATCGTCTTAGCATCAGAAGTCTCAATTGTTGTGTTATTGCTAGGGCTTCCCATTCATTGTTGGAGTTGGACCTTAAATTCATGCAGTCACGTTCCCTTTGTTCAGTAGATTAGATAAAACCTTTTACTAAGGGATGTACTTGAAGGGAGCTGGTTGATGAAGCTAAGGTTTTACTGTAGGAGGATGGGCGGGGAAGGGATTTGGAGGTTTATGACGGGTAGGAAGGAGTTGGAGGGAATTAGGGCTCAGATGCTGGTGGCATTGGGCGACTGCATTGATCCGGCCGGCGAGGTTGGAGACTAAAAAAAAAATTGACTTGATTAGAAATTTCATTTGATTATACCTTTTTTGTTGTTTTGACTGTTGCGCTTATTTTGTAAACTGTTAGTTTTTTCCTTCTAAATTTCATTTACTGAAATTTTGAAATTTGTTAGAAAGACCCTCTTTGAAGTTTATTAACAAGAAATAGAATATTTTTAGAGAAATTAGAATTGTTGGAGGGGTGGTCAATATTATGGCACCACAGTTAATTTAGGTTGGGTTTCGAATTAATTATGTTACGTCTTGCCTTTAGACAGGTCCTACAATCATTCTGAAATATGATGTTGCATTTGTTATGTTATCTCATTCCATTTGAAATAAAGATTTGGTATCTACCGTATCTTCATGATTTTATTTTACAAGTGTGAATTAAATGGCTTCCTTTGGCATGGGTGTTATGCAATGATTTTGTGTTTGTTCCATTGCAGTGAATTGGAATGGAGATTCGGCCGATTATGTGTTGTTTCGGGTAGAAACTTTAAAGGCCTTAATAGACACAAATCGGGTAGGAACTTTAGAGGCCTTAATGGACACAGATCCTTCATCATATCAATTCCATATTCGAGCCGTGCCTTCAGGCACGGGCAATTTCTAGTCTATATTATAAAATGAGCGGTATCTTAAAGGAATATTCCAAAATTTATGTACACATAGAAACAAAAGCATCTTTTTGGCCATTGGATTGAGTTTTCAATACGTTACAGCTGTTAGATCTTACAATATGACATTTTGGTAAATACATTACATTTAAGTGGCATTTTAGTGAGGAGTGAAGGAATTCAAATAAAATTCTCTCTCAAAACCAATATTATTGGTGTAAACTGGGGAATTAATTATAGATGGAGCCCCTGGCTAAATTGGGGAATTTATGTGATTTTTCCGATTGCCCGTGCGGCCCTTGCCTAGATGGAGCCCCAAAGGGAGGAATCATCAGACTCCAATTTACTTTCTATAATTAATTCCCCCTTCTCCCTGTAGGTTTCGAATATCTCTCTCTCCGCGCAGGCAGTAGAAAAATAGGTTGGGTGTGGTCCGACGAAGCAGACGACGGTCATGACGTCGCTGCAAAATTATTGAGATCGCTCTGTTTAAACCCGTGGTTTCCATCTCTAGCTTCCTTCCTTCTCATGTACTTGCTACCTTTTTTATCTAGCCAATACGGTGTTTGGGAAAATGACGGCTCAGGACGTGTTTTGATAATTAATACCCGCCAAAGACATACTAAGAACAATTGTTAATGATAAAAATGTCATTGGCGGGTATTAATTATCAAAACACGTCCTGAGCAGTCATTTTCCCTAAGGTGTTTGATAAAATGCCCAACACATGTTCGGTGAATCTGTAGTAGTGAATTGGTTTTTATAGTAAGTAGACTACTTTTTATTCAATTGTATGTGTTTTGGAAAATCTTTGGAAGCAGGTAATGGTTATTGGCCATCCATTTAAGTTGGAAAATGTGTAATCCTCTCTTTTTTTATAAGACTGCATAAATCAAAAACACCAAATTAAAAAGGTGTTAATTTCCATACCCTACTCTTATTGCTTTCTCAATTTTATAAAACTAGATGGCCAAAACCAGTACCAAAAAGAGTTTTCATAATTATTTTTCGTCCCCTACCGATTTAGTTGATGCAGAGCATTGGTTGATATGTTTAAATTTTAAAATGTTAATTTTTATAATCTTAATCTTGGACATGGGTTGATATATTGGGTTCAATATCCAGTATTTATTTGCAGTGTGTTGATCGTTTGAGTCGTGCTTTCAGGCACGAACATACACTAACAATGTGCCATTAGGTACGTTGCGCCGTGCCTTTAGGCACAGGCATGCACTAGTATGCTAACAAAATTTGCTGATGATGTCATAATATGTGCCTTGAACTGCCAAAAATGCCCTTTGATCTCTAAATCTTCTAAACTCATGTGTTCTTCCACCCATATTACAATTCAAATTCTAATTTTGCCGCAATGAAGCCCACTTATTTTGGATATTAGATAGAAAGCATATGAATCTATCAATTATTCTATTTCAAATGCAAATATTTAATTGAAAATATTTATAATAATGACTATATTAATAAGCTCAAAAAAGAAAAATAACAAATTCTTTAGTTACTTTGTAAAATAAACTAAGGTGTGGTTTGCCATAATAATTCTTTTGGATTTTTTTGGTCTTTGTTCAAATATTTTTTTGCCTTAGTAGTTTTGCGTCAATTTTTGATGAATTTTTTATTCATTTCAACAAGAGAAACATAAAATATAAAAAATTATGATCAAAACCTTTTAAAAGTTGACAAAGGACATAAACAAAGAAAAATATTTTTTAGTAGTATTATGTTTTGTTATTCTAATTCTTTCAATTTTAGTTCCTATTTTTAAATTTTTTTATTTCTTTGCTTGATATAAACTAATAATCTAAAAAAATTGAACACAAAACTAAAATATTTTAAACCCCAAGGAGTTAGCCTTGTGGTCAAGATTTGAGACTTAGGAGTTTGCTCCTTTCTAGAGTCTCAAGTTTGAAATCAGTGCAATCAACTATTTTCGGACCACCCATTTCTACCTTTAGTTGGGCTCCCTGCAAATGGGCGGTAGGATTCGGCTCCCAGAATTATTCAAGGTGCACTTAAGTTAGTCCGAACACCTTAGTTATTTAAAAAAATCTAAAATGTCTTCAATAAGAAATTCTAGAATATGAACTTGTTGTATTGAGCAATTCTATCCATTTTTCTTGTTCAATATAGACAATGAGCCCTCAAAACCTCTAACCCAGCATAAATTGTAAACCTCTAGAAACCTCTTCCATCACCTTATCACCACCCAATGTCCCATCGTAAAAAGTGCCCAAAACCGCCGCACCCAATTTTGCCACAGCGCAACCAATTTTTATCCTTATTTTACCAATTTCGCATGCTGCTCACTCCATTCGCCGGAAAAAAATAATTCACCCGATTTATATAAAAATGTGTGTATGTTTATTTCATTCGAGTAGTAATTGCGTATGCAGAATAAGAGCACAATTGGATTAAAAAGTCGGGAGTAACTTCTTTTTTTCTCTATTCAAATAATGTTTTGCATTTATTTGCGTCAATTTTTTTGTGACTTATTGATTCGTCTTGGTGAAAGGAATAAAAAAAAGTATAAACTTTTAATCGCAACTCATAATTTTCTTTAAAAAGACAAAAAAAAATCAAAAAAATTGTCTTTTTGACTTACTTTTTTTCTTTCTTAGAAAAATTAAGACTTCCGATCAATTTTATTTTTACTTTTTTGATTCATCTCGTCGAGACAAAGCAATAAGTCAAAAATTTGAAGTAAAACTAATAAATGCAATTTTTTTAATAAAGACAAAAAAAAAAGTCACTCTTAATTTTTTAATCCAAACCCACCCAAGTGAGGTTTAATTATTTCTCTCCCATTATGTTCTTTTCTTATGCCGGCATCCAAATCAGCAATTTCCGTTGGATTTCTTTGCAAAGGGGAAGAATTATTCAGTAGAGGGCAACTAGAAATACAAGTAGAGGGCATATATGTCATTTTGTCACAATAGTTAACGCCAGTAAAGGTTAAATTAACGGAAGGGGGACTTTTGGTAATGTTAGCAAAAGTAAGGGAGGCTACTGAGATTTCAGAAACCTCAAGGGAGGTTTCTGTTTGTGTCAGAAACCTCAGGGGAGGTCAGTGAAATTTGCCCTAAAACAATTGATGAAGTGTACCAAGTTAAAAATGGGAAAGTCATAAATTCGTTATAATTAGCTTTTACTAAAAAAAATTTCAGGGAATTAAATAAAGGTTTTATACAAGTGCCATGGAAATTGTCATTTTTCTTTTCTTTTGGCCAAAGCCAGCCCGAGTAAGCTCCACAAGTCCGCTAGGCTTGGCAACCCTCCATCGACCATGGGTCATCAAAAAAAAAAATTTTGTAAACCCAACCAACTCTCGATGACTCGTCCATAAGTCCATAAACAACTAGGTCCATAGGCCGTAGTCATTCGATACTTGTGAACCCATATGCATTGAACGACTCTGGACGTAGTTGTATCCGAATTTTTTTGGTCGCGAGTTGTGTACGTAGCATTCCGCCAAAAAAAAAAAAAACTTTTAGAATAAAAGAAATTCTGCAGGTAACTTGGGTTTGCCCTTCTACGCTTCTTGGTTTGATTGATTTTTGATTTTCTAATTCTTTCCATAATCTTGAGGAAATCTATTGGAACACCACCCTATATGCTATAGTTTGGACAATCTGGAATACTAGAAATGATCTAGTTTTCAAAGACAAACAACCTAATGTCAATGAAGCCGTGGACTTAATTAAGCTCAGGGTGACTTTTTGGGTTAAAGGAAAATACAACCTGAATTCCTATTCGATTGAAGACTTTAGGAGCCACTTGGATGGAATTATACGGCACAAGATTTGATAGCCTGGATTTATTGGAGTGAATAGTTTTATGAGCAAATTGGTCATTGGTCCAAATTAAATGGTCCAATTCGAGTTAAAGGATATTTTCTTTTTTCATTCATTGTTTGATCCATTAATGGATGACATTTAGAGTCTAAGGTCCATGAAATAACAAAACTATCATTTGACCTTTGACTATTGATTGTTGACTGGTGTATCTGTTCATTTTTTTTTTTGTATCTGTTGATTTTATGTTCATCTTTGGTGTATTTGTTCATTTTTTGTTTATCTTTGGTGTATCTTTAGTGTACCTGTTCAACTTTGGTGTATCTGTTGGTCTCTTGATATATCTATTGGCGTATTTGTGGTATATCTATTGGTCTCTGGTATATCTTTTGGTTTTTTGTATCTGTAAGTCTATTGTTATATCTGTTGGCTATCTCTCTTGGTATATCTATTGGTTCACCTCCCCCTAGGATTTTTCCATCTATTTTTAGTTTTTTGGTTTTCAAAAATAGGCTTATAGTTGGGGCTTAGGGTTTAGGATTTAAGGTTAACATTTGGTTACCGTTAAATGCCAACCCTAAACCCTTAAACCCATAAAGATAAGTAGCCGTTGACCATAAAGATAAGAACTCTGATCCATATATTCTCCTTTCTTTTCCATGTCTATCAGAACTCGTTCCGGCGGCGGCAGCCATATGATCAATCCCCTAATATCCGGCTCTGATTTCCATCTGTACGTCTCTCTCTCTCTCTCTCTCTCTCTCTCACCGTTGGAAATTAAAATGAGGAAAGGTTTTAGGTTGTCTCAAATTTGGGCAAAGAAATAGATAAAACCCAAAATGGGGAAGGATTTTGGTAGAAGATTGGAGAGAGATTTTTAAGTTTTTACCCAAATTTTAAATTTGGAAAAGAGTTTGGGTCAAGACTGGAAATGCTCTGACACTTTTTCAAAAATGACATAACAAATCTGATGCAGAATGTAAATGGTTTATTATTTAAGAAATAGATATTTAGTTTTATTATTTTGGTTATAAATTATTTTTGAATATTCCGCTTTGAGTGCCATTTGTTTTGGCAAGTTTTCTTTTAATATTTAGTATTTTGAGATTAAATCTTTTGATTTTGGTAATATTGAGTCAAATAGCGATTCACCGGGATTCAGCTTCCTGTTTTGCTAATTCCTTTTTGGTCCTAGGTTTTTAGTATAAAATTAGTTGTAGGATGACATTAAAATGGAGTTGTTTATTGAATTAAAGAAAAATTGAGAGTTTTCTCATTGTCGTGTGTTCGAAGAGGGAGTACCTTTAGTTCATACTTATTTGTGTTTATGTTTCAAAGAGAGAATCTTTAACATAAGCAAGTTCGTGATCTCTTCTGGCAAATAGTTTCGTAATAGGAGGCTGCGTTGCATCAGGCATAACACTTTTTAAAAATGGCATAACAAGTGCTATGCCATTATTACAAAAATGACATAACATAACCACTTGAACGCATAACAAAAAACCTTTGGAAGTTATAATCGGTGTGCTATGGCGTCCCCTTTTGGCTAGTAGACACCATAGCATTTGCTCAAGTGATCGATATCCCATCTCTAAAATCCAAAGGCAATTAATATAGTGAAAAATGTCGTCCCCGCAATAAATCTCGATAATTAAAGATCATCGATAGAGAAAAGCCGCCGGATATAGTTTCGTTACAATTAGTAACGCGAACTTGCTAGATTCCTTCCAATTTTGAAATTGATGTCAATAAATATGTACTCCAATATCAAACTGAACTAGCTCTTGTGTAACTTCAATTGCGGGGTACATAACTCAATAACGATAACAAAACCATTGTAAAATTTCATTGCTGCATATATATAAATGGTCTAGTACTGAGATCTAGTAACACCACGACCATTTGTTAAGGGTTCCAATTATATGGACTAATAGGTGTGCCCAGTAGTATTAGCAGTTTTTTTTCTGGACCCCAGTCATTTATTAGTTTGTAGTTTAAGTTATCTTTGCTAAAATATAACCCGTCAGGTTGCACACGATAATAGCAGTTAAACTTGCCGTTATCATCTTTACAAAATTGATCAATTTGTTTACTGTAAACATCAATACTTTTGTCTTGCGAACAATAGTAGAAATGGCAGGAGTAGCAAGTCAACAAGAAAACAACTCAACGTTATGGTCCATATGGTTGGTAAGGAATGACTACATTTTCAACAACTCAACAAAACAAGCTTGGGAAGTGGGAGAGGTAGTTAAAACTCGGGTTGCGATGTGGATGAAGGCAAAATTTGATATCAAGGTCTACACCGTAGAGGAGTTCAAGGTTTTTTTAGATGGTATCCGAAAACTGAGATTGTAAGGATCGTAGTTTTTTGGTGTGCCATTCAACTATTTGTTGGATGCGTGTGTATGTATTAGTGTATCTTTTGGTGTATCAAAGCTCTTGTGAGTTTTGAGTCTTCCCTCGATGTACCCCCTTCGAGTAATATAAAAATGTTTCGTTTACCGAGCAAAAAAAAAAAAAAAGTCAACAAGAAAAGGCCGGGGCGAAACCTCCAAGAAAAGACTTGACCCTCGGTGATTGTTCGATTCAATAAGCTAGTCATAACCTTCGGATTGGCAACGAAACTCCAACGGCAGATTTGGAACCTTGTTGATAATGTAAACCGCGCGTTTGGCGTAAAGATGGAACCATTGTTGTTGCTGATCATCACAGAATGTTTGCAAGCTAACAAAGTGTAATGCGATGATAGCTAATGGAAGGAAGAAGCGAGCCATTGTATTGCTTCGAATTGCCACATTTTGAAATTTTGCATACAATGCGTGTATTTATAGATTAATTTTCAACTCTTCTAAATCTACAAATAACTTTAGAATTAATTTTAGATTTCAATAATCTTCTTTTTGGTGAACAAATGAAATTGCAGGTATGTACCCTCGTCATCTCCGTCAAGGAGTATTGCCGGATAAAAAATAAACTAAATATCATCAGTGGAGAAAAACCGGATAGAGTTTCGTACGTTACAAGTAGCGCGAACTTGCCAGATTCCTTCCAATTCGAGAATTTGATGTCAAGAAATATGTACTCCAATTATTGAGTATGTAACTCGATGATCAAAATCAAATTATTGTGAAATTTCATCGATCCTCATATAAATGGTGAAACGATAGCTTATTGTGAAATTTCATTGATCCTCATATAAATGGTGAAACGATAACTTATTGTGAAATTTCATCGATCCACATATAAATGGTCTAGTACATGGAGTAATACCAGGGCCATTGGTTATAAAGGGTTCCTATCATTTGGACTACTAGTTGTGCCTAGTAGTATTAGTAGTTTTTTTTGCTGGGCCCCATTTATATATTAGTTTGTAGTTTAAGTTATCGTTGCTAAAATAGAACCCTTCAGGTTGTACACGATAGTAACAGTTAAACTTGCCGTTTTTGTCTTTACAGAATCTATCGATTCGCCTGTTGTAAACATCAATACTTTTGTCTTGTGAACACCAGTAGAAATGGCAGAAGTAGAGAGTCTTCAAGAAAAGGCCGGGATGAAATCCCCAGGAAAAGGCCTGACCCTGGTTGAGTGTTTGCATTCTGAGATCATAATCTTTGGATTGGCAACGAAACTTCAACGGCGGACTCGAAACCCCGCTGATAATGTGAACCGTGCGCTCCGCGTAGAAATGGAACAATTGATGTTGCGGATCGCAGAATGTTTGCAAGCTAACAAGGTGTAATGCGATAATAGCTAACGGAAGCAGGAAGCGAGCCATTGTATTGCTCGGAATGTCGCATTTTGAAAATTTTGTATACAATGCGTGTATTTATAGATCAATTTTCAACTCTTTTAAATCTGCAAGCACCTTTAGAATTAATTTGAGATTTCAATAATCTTTTTTTTTTTGGCAAACAAATTAAATGAAATTGTAGCCATCTCTCTCAAAGAGTATTGCCCACTCACATCACACCACTATCAGAATGTAGAGTATCCTACTTATGTCTAGAACCGAAACTAAAGTCAGACCACGTATGGACTGGTGTTATCATGAGTATGTACTGTGGAAACTTTATATCCATCTCAAAGCCAATTGGCAATGAGTAGAGAGATCCCAGATGTCATTAAGTGATTACTCATTTCACTCCCAAGCAATGTGTGATTCATTTTCTTAACATCCCCCTCACGTGCAGCTGCGTTTGAGATCTGTCACGTGTGGCCACTTTTTGGGTCCTATTATCGTGCAGCCTTTTTGCTAGTCTATTATCATGGGGTGTGGATTGTAAATTTTTTATAAAATGTGGGGTGGAATGGGCCCCGCTCTGATACCATGTAAAAACTTTATATAAAGTTTCCACATGCACAGTTCGATAATGGACTATGGGACTCGAACATTGGTCTTGTCTAACTAGTTCTTTAGTTTCCACCAGTGAACCAAATGATCAATCGTAGATTTCAACAATCTCATTGTGTAAGATTGTATTTAGTATTTTTTTTTCACACTCTTGGGATTTTAACAATTAATATTCCGATTACATTTGGGGCTGCATTCATTATTTGGTATACCATCTTGCTTTTCTTTCTTAATTTTGACTTTTGAACTTTTCAGATACCAACAATCCGATTCAAGAAGATTGTTCAGATTGCAATAACCCACAATATCTTTCCAAAGTTTCAATTTTATTTCAGTATCCCCACTTTATTAAAATCTCGGCAAATTTTCAAATTTGCCTTCAACATATAAATAGTGACAGCAATAAACACCATAAGCACTTGTTTTTTACATTCCAAGAGAGAAATAGTGCAATACAATGACCCGCTCCTCCCTTCTTTTGTTACTAGTGACCTTTCATTTGATTTGCACACAAACATTGTCCAAGCAACAATTTTCCCAAATTTTCAAAAGAGTTACGGTACACGTCATTAGTGGAGTTCCGAATACGTTGCAAGTTCATTGCCAGTCGAAAGACGATGATCTTGGAACACGTACGCTCGGAAACGGTCAAGGGTTTAACTGGATGTTCAAACCCAACTTATTCGGCACCACGCTCTTCTTCTGCCATTTTTACTGGGGTTCCAAGGACAGAAGCTTTGCTGTTTACGATCGCAAGTTACTTCGTCTATGTAAATTTTCCGAGAATACGAACCCAAATTGTTATTGGGTTGCACGTCCTGATGGTTTCTATATCAGCAGTGATAACAAAACCTGGACGAAGAAAAATGAATGGATAGAGCTACTCCATGCATCGATGACCACATCCTAGTTTCATGTGCTCATGCCAACAAAGTGAAATGCTATTTTACTTTTGCCGATAAAAAATTTAAAAAAAAAAATGTGAAATGCTGCAATGAATAATGGAAGAAATTAAGAAGCGAGTCGTTGAATTGCTTTGAATGTTAGTTAATAAACCTGTTGCTGGAATTGGTTGGGAGTTTATTTAAAGAGAAATATATCAAATTTCGAAGATTTTATTGAAAGTAAAATAAGAATTACAGTTGCATTAATCTTGCATATTTAGCAACGTATATCAGAGTTCTTTGGAAATATTGGGTTGTATAAATACTTTTTACAATGTAAAAATAGCGTTCCTTAGCATAATTAATCAATTACCATTTTAGCAAGAAGTGGATCGTCAATAATTAATCCATTTACCATCTTACACTGCCCTTCGTTTGCACACAAACAATGTGCGACAACGACGAACAAGGTTTCCAGTTTTCCAAAGTGGTTACGGTGCACATCATCAGCGGAGTCCCGAACATTCTGGAGCTTCATTGCAAATCAAAAGACGATGATTTCGGAACACCTTACTTCCGCACTGATCTGGAATTTAGTTGGAAGTTCGGACCCAACTTCTCGCAAGTCACACTTTACTTCTGTTACTTCAAGTGGGATTCCAAGGCCAGAAGTTTCGCTGTTTACAATCGTAAGTTGCGTCGTTTCTGTAAGTTTTCTCTTAATCCGTACCCGACTTGCTATTGGGCCACAAAACCTAACGGTTTCTACATCAGCGGTAATAAATAAAACTTGGACGAAATTAAACAAATGGGAATAACTTCCTTGTAATTGTCTCTTAATCCATACCCGACTTGCTATTGGGCCACGAAACCTGACGGTTTCTACATCAGCAGTGATAAAGAAAACTTGGACGAACAAATGGAAATAACTTCTTTGTAATTCCTGAAATATGTTTTATCAAAAGAAATTTGAGGAGGGCTAGATTTGGTTGTTTTAGACGGATAAAGTGATTTTTGTTTTCCTCGCTAGTTTGCAGTTTTCCATAATGCTCTGTTTGTCTAGAGTCATTTGCTGGATTTTTGTCCTTGGGTTTGCCTCGATATTCATTTTCAAAAAAAATAAAACTCTAACAGAGTAATAAAGTTTTAACAAAATTTAAAATCACTTGGAAGCGAAATCACAAAAAATGAATTAGGGCCGAATAAAGTTGGATGTTTTATTTTTTCCGTCTTCCTAGACTACACACTAAAACGGGCTTAAGACCCCGTTCTATTAAAGTTTTTATTTTTTAAGTACGTATTTTTCGTTTTACAAGACAGTTCATTCTCGTATAATACATCACCTTAGCATTACGAGACAACTCATTCTCATACTATACATCACCTTAGCAGAATGAGGCCTTAGAAACCTGATTGGATTTCACAGATTTAAGCTTTATTTTACCCCTAATTCTAATATGGGACCAAATACAATGAAAGGACCCCGTTTTGGGGACCCTAAGCCAATTGGCCTAGAACCGGCAGAGCCACCTTTGAGCGGGGACCCTAAGCCAATTGGCCTAAAACCGGCAGAATCAGCTTTGAGCTAAACTTCGCAAAATCACCTCTTAAGCCTTCTTTTTGACTAATTTGGGGGTCCATAATTTTTTAGGCCTTACGTAAGCAAGGCATACATAAAAATGAAATTTTAACCTGCCTAATTATTTTAAGGGTCTTGTTTGAAGTAAGGTCCGAGTGATCGAAAAGATCCAAATATGAGATAAGGCGTGTCACAAATACAAACATAACATGACATTTACAAACACATTTCAATATTACATCACATGCTTTGAGGCACAAAGAACATCCTCAAAATACATCATACATCACACACACACAAGTCCTCCCATCTTTATTTACACACCCAGAGAATAATCCAGACCCAGAATAACGCTTCTAAGCAGTTATTAGAAAAACACGAATAAGGGCATAAAAACCACAAAAGATCGAACTACTATACGTATTCTTGAAGCTTAATTAAACCCTCGATTCAGGAATACCGGTACCCTTGAGGGCCGGATCGGTGCCCGGAACTCCAGTGCCATATCCGGTGTCTCGGTAACCCGGCCCGTATCTGCTGCTTATCATGCCGGCATGAATCAAAAGAACGTAGAGTAATTCGGTGAAGGTGAGGATTATTATGAATGCTTCCAGAACCTTCAGCCTCCAGCCTCTGTAACCTCCTAGTGCTATCTCCTTGCATGCAAACCTGCAAATTTTAATTTCTGTTGTAACTGGACCAAAAAAAAAGGTTTCATCCTCCATCGTAAAATTCTCCATTGCGGATCTAAAAAAAATCCTCCATTGTAAAATTCACCTTCAAACAAATCAGTACTTATTTTTTTGAATTAAAAGTGATGTCTAATAAGAGAACTGTTTCGTAAAACGGAAATTAAGTACTTAAAAAATTTAGCGGAACGGGACCTTATTACATAACTTTGTAATTTTTGAATAACAAAAATTAAATTCTTTGGGTAAAATTTTCCCATTTTCAGTTATATTGAAAGAACTAATTAAGATCTAAGTAAATTGAAAATATTATTGCATGAAAGTGGTACTCAATAACTACATAACTTTTTGGATAATCAATTTTTTTTTGGGTAATGCAGGTGTCCCTGACCAACTCGCCGCACCCGGATTATTCCTTACAACTCCTCCCACAACCTTTCCACAATTTTAGAAGATAAATTTGAAAGTATATTTACCCAAAAGCTAGCACAGTGACGGCCCATGCAACCAAGGAGGAAGCTCCTGCGGCCGCTAGACTGTCATTTCTCCACGCGCGAATATGGGTCCCGCCGGCGAATTTCGATACTATCCCTAGCACTGCTGCCAGTATTGCAAACGTCAAGAAGTAACCAGTTGCGGGGTTCCCTCCAAAACCTACAAATTAAAATAAAATTTCATTATCATAGAAGATGTTCAATAAACGCAAGTAGTACCAAATATCCAACTAAGCAAAACTCACGAATTTCGTAACACTATACAAAAATTTGTAGCAAATATAACAAATAGCTAGAAATTTTATTTTCAGACCATGCACCAAACAATCTCAAACACGAAAATACGGAGTAGCAGTTATGCAGAACTTTTTTTTCCCGCGACAGAAACAAATTTTTTTTTATCGAGAACTTTTTCTCCAGCGATAGAATCAATTTTTTTTTTATCGGCAGAAGAAAATTTTATTAAACTCGAAGAGGATACATTGGGTAAAATTTTATCAAACTCGAAGAGGGTACATAATCAATTTTTAGATAGCATTAAAATTTCTTTCAAATATTTACAAAATGTTTGCTACAAGAAAAACAAAACCATACAACAGAATATTTATAAAGCCGATTTCGCGACCTATTCAAAATTCGGCTGTGCTAGGGACAAAGAAAATACCCTTAAAGCGTACATGAAGGGCTTAGATTCCCGGTGTAGAATCTGAGCCATTCATATACGCTTTAAGGGTCTTTTCTTTGTCTATTCTTAAAGCGTATACGACAGCTTTAAGGGTCTTTTCTTTGTCTATTCTTTAAGGGTATTTTCTTTGTCCATTTTCTTTTGACGTGGCATTTTTCTCCAAAATTTCTTTGCCGTCGTATTGTCTAGCTTTTTCCCGCCCCACATTGAGAAGGGAGAAAATAGTAATTTCCATCTTAACATTAAACCGTGTGTCCAAGAGTTTCATAAGGCACTCAGAAAAGTTAACAATTAAGTCTCTGTTCAAAAAAAAAAACAATTAATGTCTTGTTCTCTTCTTTTTTCAAAAAAAAAATTTCAAATCAAAAAATACCCTCTAGATTTCCTCTACTTCCAACATTTCTCTCTTTATCTCTCACCACTTATTACCCCTACTATTTTTCAAAAAAAATTTCAAAGCACAAACCAAACAAAGCATTAAGTCATTTGCGCGCCGTGATACGGGCATATATCGTGTATATGCTGATACATAATTACTTATGCTTTTTGTGATATATACACACAAAAAAAGGGTAGGGTATCGGAGATCCAACTCTTAACTCTCGTTACGTAACGGCCGATATGAACGGAAAAAAGATGAATAAGTTCAGTAAACAGTTGGCAAACACTAGAAAGTGCAGAGAGAGAGAGAGAGAGAGAGAGAGATTACTAGGATGATGAGCTTGGCCATTGATGTACTTATTGACGCACCAACTAGCGAAACCCAACACAATGAAATACATAACGAAGTTCAGAAACAGCAATGGAGCCGCCACGTTCCTTCCCACTGTTGCCATTTCGTCCTCTGGCCTCCTCTTCTTCTTCTTCTTCTTCTTCTCCCCTCCTTCAAATCAAACCACCAATTTAATTAAAAGCAACCCAAAGAGAATTTCTATATATTACGCGCCTAACCAAACGCTCCCTTAAACTTCTCCTCCTTTATCTCAAGGCCAAGCAAACATACAAGGAAAGTGGTGGAACTAAATATGGGTGCCGAGTTTCTTACATGCCCGACACGTGTCATGCTCGTTAGCATTAGCTCTGTGATTTTGCTTACAGGTGGTGGGACACTTGGCAAGTTCTTGCTTCCTGCTCACCCATTAACTCCTCTCTCTCTCTCTCTCTCTCTCTCTCTCTCTCTCTCCTTTGGCTTTGGATTCTCTCACAGCTGACATGAACGGATAGTAATCCAGGGAGTTAGACATGTACTAGTATTAGGTGCCCCACAGCCAGAAGTACACCAAACTTCGAATACACGTTGTTAGATTTAAGGGTGAGTTCGCCCTAAAATTTTCAAAAAATATAAGGCGTCTAAATGGTATTTTTGGTATCTTCACCCTTCTACTTAGACAATTTTGGATAAGACGTTGTCTGTAGACAAGAAATAAAAGACACTAATAATAGTACCATTTAGACTGTCCAAATTTGAATGCACGTCGTTGATAAGCACACAATATTGTATATTATTGTGTTTAATATACCTCATTTTCTATATAATTATGTTTACTGTTGAATATTTTATTTGGTATTCCGCGTAAGGTATGTTTTTGTTAATTTCAGATAATTTAGTTTAAAGTGAACCCTTTTGATATCCAATTTGGCTCAACCACTCGTAAGTCCAATTTCAGCTCATATTGAATGACGCCGACTTGACTGAATTTTTTACTGTATTCAGACCTTGATCGGACATCGTGTTGAAAATCAATCTAGGCATCGCAGAACGAAATTGTGCATTTTAGGAGGCCAGCTGAGTGTCGGCAGCAAAGCAGAGTGTCGGCAGCCATGGCTTTGAAGGCTCCACTGCCGTAGTAAATATCTTGTTTTATTATTATATTATAAGTAAAAGAAAAGGGCCACATGCTTGATTAGCATGCGTGGCTGTCTTTCTGTTTTTTTATTTTTATTTTCTTCTTTTACTTTTGCTTCCCTGAGCCTATATATATACAAGATGTCTAGGAGAGAAAAAAAAAAAAAAAAGGCTGAGTAGTCAGTAGTTAGGGAATAAAAACCTCTACTCTATCTTTTTCTCCGTATTCTAGGGACGGAGGGGAGGGGGCTACGTGACGTGCTCATATTCGAAATTAAAATAATTTTATTATATTTTTATAATTTAGCATAGTTATGAAATTAAGTGTGCTATTACAAATACACATTTGAATATATCTTGAAAATATACATATATAATCAGTTTTATGTTTCAATTTCGCCATATGAGGCATTTATACTTATTGGTTTTCGAACTATTTGTCTATTTAGATCAATTCTTTTTTAATTGTACGTATTTTAACCGTCTAACACCAATATTTTAAAATAATATCATTAATAAAACTATATCGATCATTCTAAAACTTGCCAATGTTATGTAAAACATATTCTCAAATTTTGTCTGAGATTTTGTACTCATTTTTACATAATTTAAGAGAAAATATATGTTATATATTTCTGTAGTTTATAATACATGTCTTAATTGTATATGATAATATTGCGGTTAACTAGAAAAATAAATTTTCACTATTATGATTAACAGAGTACCCCCACTAAATAACATTCCTGAGGGGTTGTTCTTTTAAAAAAGCCACTGGCTTTTCCACCAAAAATGAGGCAAATAAAGCCACATAAAGCATAGTTATTGATACCGTTCCGTACCGGCCGGTACGTACCGTTTTGGCGAAGAACCGGTACCCTAACCCCCCAATTTCGTTCCGGTCCCAATACCGGTCCTTACCGGTCGGTACCGGACTTTTCGGGAAATACCGGCCGGTATCAGGATATCAGAAATTCTGGCCGAAATTTTGCAGAGTTTTTTTTTTTTTTTTACGTTAATCTGGTCCCAAAAAAAAAAATATCTCTCCAAAAAAATAAAAAAACGTTTTTCAAAATTTTAGCAAAACGCGGGCTTAACCATAGTACGTGCGCGAAGCTCAGATCCCAGATTTGCCCCCCCCCCCCCCCCCCGCGCACGAATAACCCGTGACGCGCACCCGGTAAATTGGTTTCTGAATCAATTTTTACAAATTGCCTTCGGCCACGGCACATTTTTCCGAGCACGCGAGACCTCTCGTTAGGTCCTCATTCACAAGTTCACTAGTGTGCAAAGTCATTTAAAGTGGAAAAGAGTTTTGTAACTAAGCAATGTGGGACTAGAGGTATTTTATGATGAATTGTATGGTATGAGAGATTTTTTTGAATTATAATTATATATATTGTAGTTGCGGTAAATCCGAAACGGTACCCGGTACCTGGTACCTGACCGGTACCGGTATGTACCGTACCAGTGGAAAAACCGATACCCTGTCCGAAACGGTATTCAAAACTATGACATAAAGATAAAAATAAGCCAATAAGCCACTTTTTTCGTTTTTATTCAAAAAATATTGAATTTCGATCAAAATTTTAAACTTTTTAGATTACTTTCATCATGATAATGCAATAATCCCCAAAAAAGTGAGGATAAGCCAAGTGATACAAAAAAAAATTGAATAAAAACAAAAAATAAGCCACTTTGACTTATTTGTCCAAACACCCCTCCGTTCCTGCCGTACTCTCTCTCTTTACATCCCAAGCCAAAAAGGCCGAGAGCAAAACTCTCATTTCCTCTTCAATAAAAACCCTTCTCTCTCTCTCTCTCTCTCTCTCTCTCTCTTTCTGTCTTTACTTTTCTTTTCTTTTTCTCCAGCCAAATATGCGAGACACACTTCCTCAGAATAATTTACCTCTTCTAGTGCGGCTTTCATTCAGGGCTTGGCCCTTGTAATCCATTTGTATTCTGTTGTTTGTAATGAATTAGTAGTTTTTAATTCCTTGTTTCAATTCTGTTTTATATTTCTAGTCTGTTAAATAATTTTTTTAACAAGTAAAGATTGAGGTTTGATCGTGGGAATTCGCAAACTACTCAGCTATTTCTCACACCAAACTCGAATATAAGGTTAGTATTAGTGCAGTTCCCTTAAAGGTAGAGAACGGAATGCCTTTGGCTTACCTCCGTTATAAATACCTTTTTGGCGGGCACTAGTACCGACCTTTCATAATCACAGTAATAATAATTAATTATGTTTATAGTTGTTTTGAACCTTTCCTTGGCAAGTCTCTTGTCAATTAAGGGGTAGTTATAAAGGTAGGGTCACGGGGTAATTAGCATATTGTGGTCATGCCGGACACGTTCTGCTCCAGTTTCAGAATAATAATGAAAAGACAATTTTAGGTTAGTAAAGGACTTTCGTTAGACGAACCCGGGTATTGTCGGAGCCCATGAATAGCGGGGTACGGGAGACCAAAACTTGTTTTCCGCCACGCATGGGTGAACGGCAACTATAAAGGTTCGCATCTTCCGAGGTAGCTTTTTCTCTCTAAAATCAAACATTTTTAAGAATACCAAATGGAGCAGATAAGTCCAGGACTGGTTGCGAATGCTATGAACTCTACGTCCGTACCTCATTTTTAATTATTTCAAGAAAAATCAAATAATTTCTTAGGTTTAGTTAGTCTCAACATCAAACACAAGGGGTGGCCACCTAAAAGCCTGTTTAATTAGTAACAACCCGAATTTTGAATCAGCACACATCATCGTCTTAGTGGATTCGACTCTGGACTTACCGGATATTGTGCTACGTCGATCTCAGCCCTACGCATGAGGCAACCGGGAAATTTAGGACTAGAAATCCGGCGAAGCAATCGTTAGATTTAAGGGTGAGTTCACGCTAAATTTTTCAAAAATATTAAGGCGTCTAAATGGTATTTTTTTTGTACTTTCACCCTAGACAATTTAGATAAGATGTTGTCTTCGATCACAGGGTAGACAGTAAGGTAAAAACACTAAAAATACCATTTAGACAATTCGGGACTCATCATTGGACCGTACAGCTTAAAATCTATTGATAATAGGGAGTAGTGTTTAAGATATATTAACCAAGCTTAAGTGTCTTTGTTAAGCGATATGAAATAAAATCTAACACTCCTCCACATGTGCAGCCCGGTAGGGTATGGTACATCGAGGGAATTGACTCGGGCGGATCCTCAACCACGTGAGATGAAGCTACCGAAGATCTAGTTTTGATACGATGTTAGATTTCTTGGAGGGTTCTAACTTAAAACTAATTATCAATTGGTGGGGGAGACTCTAGAAAATATTAATCAAGTTAGAATAGATTAGGTAAGCAATGTGGAATAAAGTGATCACTTTTAACGTCAGCTGAAAAAACTTCAACATAAAAGTTGAATTCCAACACCGATTGCATCGTTTTTAAAATTATATTTGGGCTTCAGAAATTGACATGATTTGTAATTTGTTATATTCAATTTCACTTTTTTTGCGAAAATATTTGTTGGCGACAGTGGGCTTGCACCCGCAGCGCCCCTTGGATACAACATTCCATGAGTCAAAACGAGAAATTCTTGGGTGCCAGGCCACACACGTGGTATCTCGTCGGCAATATCAGTCTTTTAACGTGTTTTGGACGGTTCTAAATATTAGGGAGAAAAAAAAAGAGGAGAGAGTGGTAAGGTAAGAAGAGAGAAAGGGTAGAAACCTTTTTTTTTTTTTTTGCTCGGCAAAAGGAAGTTTTATTAAACTCGAAAGGATACATCGAGAGGGAAGGTTGAGGAGCATAAGTGCTTGCTTATTACCACAACCTCGCTTTCAAATATAAGGTTGAAAACCCCAAGCGTAGGGTTAGGTCGTCGATAGCATAATAACCAGTAAAACCGGGATCGTACCCACAGAGAATCAAATATAGCTTAATCGGATTGTAGGTTTAATATGTTGGATTGCGGAGTTTAAGACGGCCAACTTGGTTTTGCTTTGAGAGTGAAAATACTAAGGAAAAAGACTAGAAAAGTGCTTTTTAAACTAAATAGGCAAGTCTAGGGATCATCTATCCCTTAACAAAGGCCATTATCAGTTCTCGAATATAACTCAAGTAAGAGTCACGACCGCGTGCTCAAGCCCAGAAGATTTAACTTTGACGACTACGTTTATCAAAAGATGTGATTAAACGGAACTAAACTAACTTTTTTTGCTAATGTATCTAACACGTAGGAGGCCACGAGCCCTCAATATGTTGCTTGCCAAGACCGCTTGACTAAACTACATATCAAGGAGTTAACATCCATCGCTTAGACCAAAATGGCTAGGTTAACTTAATTTCGAAAACCATGATTTTAAGCCCGGGAGTTCAAGAACCAAACAACAACCTAAGTCATTGGGAAAGATTAGCTCAAGACTTAGCCAAAAGACTACTCAACCATAGCTAAAAGACTAGACATGG
Source organism: Rhododendron vialii (assembly GCF_030253575.1). NCBI lineage: Eukaryota > Viridiplantae > Streptophyta > Magnoliopsida > Ericales > Ericaceae > Rhododendron > Rhododendron vialii. The sequence continues at coordinate 5,920,866 of NC_080558.1, read as the reverse complement.
TAAGAAAATAGAGCAAAAAATTTAACCGAAGAAAACGTAAATAAATTTGATGTATGCAAAGATCTAGTCCGTACAAGTAACTTTAATAAACGAGAAATTAACAAATAAGAAAGACTTGCAAGTGTTCTTGAAAAAATTAACCTAGAAAGCTTAAAGAAGACAATGGAGTTCCTAGGAAAGCAAGAAAAACTTAGGCCTAAAAAAGACTAGAAATGGTCATCCATTCTATAAAAGGCATACAGGCCATTCATAGGGCTTGCAAAATATCCCTTACAAAAGACCAAAAGGTCCCTAAAATATCCTAAAAACATTCCACAAGTGGAAACTTTCCATAAATGAAAAGTTGAAAAAGTTAACAAAAAATCTGCAGAATTTCCCAAGCTGTACCAGTATTAGAAATGCTTCAGTACCGATACAAGGCCTTCAAACGGCTGGAAAAATTGAACTCTGGACACCATGTACCGGTACTAGGAATTGGCCAATACCGGTACAAGCTTGACAAATTTTTTGGGCAATTTCGCGGGCTCGCTCTGGACACTCCCGAACTCGGATTTAGGTATTCTTTGGACCGTTGGAAAGCTTGTCGAGTCTACTTTCTAACCCAAGTGGTTTGGATCAAAAATAGTTTGTACATCAAAAGTTATGACGATTCTACTCTCAGCTGGTTGGAAGATGAATTGCTTTAGTAAAATCCTCACATGTCCTTCAATTCTCTTGACCCTTGGGCGACCCGAGCAACTTCCAAACCACCTTTTCATGACTCTTCGGGCACCACAACGTGGTGGCACATGACTTTGAGTACTTGGTTGCACCCGGAGCATTCTTTGTCGTTCAAATGTGCCTTAATTATATGAATTACCTGAAATGCACAAAAACCTACTTTACGTGCAATATCGCATAAAAACGACAACATATATGTACAAATACAACATACTAGAGGACTTAAGCACCAAGAATATGTTTTATTGGGTGCTTATCAGTGCTCAAACTCAACCGGGGGAGGGGGAAACGTAAATCATCCAGCACGAAGTTGAATGATAAACGCCAAAACGAATTACAGCTTTAGCAACCGAATATCATCTAAAAACAATTTGAAATCCTCCACGGAGTACATCCTAATATTGAACTTAACTTTGATCCACATAGCCACCCTGAATTTAATTATATCCACCACCTCCTCTGAGGTTACAGCCGCATTCTTAAAGATACACTCATTCCGCATCACCCAAATAGACCAGATTGTTGCATAGAAACACACTTCCCACAAATATTTTTTCAAGTTGCGATAACTATTATCGAACCACCAACCCATTAGACCCGCAACTGAAGGTGGGCAGACCCAGTTGGTGTGCCACCAATCCAATATTTGCGACCAAACAAACCAAGAAAAATGGCAGTGAAGAAATAAATGATTGGGGGTTTCCAGATGCAGCGAGCAAAGGGGGCACAAGTGATCATTCAATGCAAAATTCTTGCTCATAAGAACCGACCTTGTGGGCAACCTCTCCTGAATAGCCTTCCAAGTCAAAAGTTCAACCTTAGGGGGGCGTAAGTTCTTTCACACAGAGCCTAGAACTGAATTTCCATTCCGAGTTTGCTTTTCCCATTGCTCATACACCGATTTTACCGTGAAGTTCTTATTTTGCGTCCATCGCCATTGCATAGAGTCGGGCTTAGCCGGATCCATATGATAAGACTGCAATCTTAATTTCAAATTCAACAGCATCACCTTTTCCCTGTCACGCAAACCTCTCCTAAAATCCAGCTCCCAATTTCCGTTTCCCCTCTCTGCCCAGATGTTACGGATCACCTCATCCTATTGAGTAGATAGCAAAAACAACCTATGAAAAGCTTCTTTGAGAGTTTGGGAACCTAGCCATTTGTGGTTCCAAAAATATGTATTATGACCTGAAAATACATGTATTTCGAAACCCTCTTGCACAATTCCTCCTATACTTGACCCAAGATCACCAATTGAACAAATATCTTTCCACAAGATAGAAACCGACCCTCTCACTGGGCATTTTGGCAGCCAACTCCTCTGATCTAATTTATATTTATCTAGCACCACTTTCACCCATAGAGAGTTGTTGTCTTTGCTGAATCTCCACCACTATTTAGCAAGTAATGCTAAGTTTTGTTGCAACAATCTCTTTACCCCTAGGCCACCAGCTTCTTTATTCTTTGCTATACTCTCCTATTTAACCAAATGCAACTTCTTCTTATTGATAGTATCACCCCAAAAGAATTGACACTGCAGTTTTTCCAATTTTTTCGCCACTGCCACCGGCATCCTGAAAATCGACATAAAGTATATAGGTAGGCTGGTCATGTTGGAATTAATCTGATTTAGTCTTCCTCCCTTGAACATAACTCTACTTCTCGATAAGCTCAATTTCTTTTGGGTTCTATCAATCACTGGTTCCCATGTTTTCACACTCCTAGGATTTGCTCCCAACGGTAAACCAAGGTATTTGATCGACAGAACTTCAACTTTGCACCCCATCACTTGAGCAAGGGAGATAACATCTTGATAACTAACATTAATGCCACACAAGGAGCTCTTTGAATAGTTTATCTTCAAGTCGGACATCAATTGAAAATTACTTAAAATCCTTTTGATATTACGCATCTTTTCATTATCAACATTGTAGAATAAGATTGTATCTTCCGCAAATTGAAGATGAGATAACACTAATCCATTACGACCCAACTCCACCCCTTTAATAAATCCTTTTGCCTTAGCTCTTTCCAACATGATATTAAGAGCCTCTGCTACAATATTAAAAAGAAAAGGAGAGATGGGATCCCCTTGTCTAATGCCTTTTTGAGTGTTAAACTCCCTCGTCGGCGACCCGTTGATTAGAATAGACATCAAGACTGAAGAGCAGCATTCTTTGATCCAACCACACCATGTGTCTCCAAAGCCCACTTTCTTGAGCATATCCAACATAAAGCCCTAAAAGAAGTCCCCCTTTGGCCTTTTTCTTCCAGCTATGGATAATCTCTGTGGCAATAAGGACCCCATCTAAAATCTATTTACCCCCAATAAAAGCAGCTTGAGCCTCACCTATAACCGATGCAATATGACCCCTCATTCTGATTGCTAAAACCTTGGAGAAAATTTTGTATATCCAGCCAACCATACTAATGGGTCGAAATTCTCTGAAAGAAGTGGGGCACTCAACTTTAGGGATTAAGGATACAAAAATAGCATTAATACCTTTAGTTAACTTTGCATTGGAATGAAATTCTGAAAAAAATTGCAGGATGACAGGTTTCATGAACTCCCAACTCTTCTTTATAAAAGAAAAATTAAACCCATCCGAACCTGGAGCCTTATTATTATTGCACCATTTCATTGCTGCCATGATTTCCCCCTCCTCAAACTCTTTCTCTAATAGATTTGCTGCATCTTGGAATAAGATTCTTGAAAAATCTCCCCCCAAAACAGCTCTGCATACCCTTTCCTCCATAAAATTAGAGCTGAAATAGTCGACAGCTACTTCCTTAATATCATGTGGATCTTCCAACAATCTTCCATTCACCAAAATATACCCCACCATGTTCCTTTTAAATCTGTTATTTGCTACTGCTTGGAAAAATCTTGTGTTTTTGTCCCCAAGTTTCAACCAATTCACCCTAGATTTTTGGCGCCAGAGAGATTCCGAAAGTTTAAACAACCGCCAGAGTTCAGATTTTGATTTACACTTTGCTGCTTTCTCATCAGCTGTGAGTTGCTTGTCCTCTGCTAAAACATCAAATTGGTGGAGTTCGGATTCAATCTCATGCAAAGCACAATTAATATCCCCAAACTCTTCCTTATTCCAAGTTTTCAGTTTAGCTTTAATCGCCCTCAATTTCTGGAGAAGAATAAAACTCGCCCATCTTTCCACCTGTACACTATTCCATGTTTCCTCAGCTAGCTTCAAACACCTAGGGTTAGATAACCATATATCCATAAACCTAAACGGTTTTGGGCCCCAATCTCTATTATCATCCGAGATTAAAATAGGGCAATGATCAGAAATCAACTTAGGTAAACCCCATTGGAGAATTTTGAACCTCATACTCCGCTCCAAAGAGCAAAGAAACCTATCCAAACGGCTATGAAGAGCTTGATCTTGGTAGTTTGTCCAAGTGAATTTCCTACTGATCATTGGGAGATCACAGAGTTCCATGGAGTTGCAGAACTGAATAAAATCTCTCATACCTTTATCCACCCGTAAACACCCCACTCTTTCACTTGGGATTTAGATTTCATTAAAATCCCCCTCAGTACACCACGGTTCATAACTATTAGCTTTGAGCCTAATCAGCTCCTCCCACAACTCCCTGCGACCGACCACTTCATTTGGGGCATAAATATTCACCAATACACAAGGGAAGTTATTAAGTAAAATCCCCTGTAATAAAATAAAAGACCTATGCATTGTAATATTCAAAACCCGAAAAAATTCAATTTTCCAAATGGTAAGAATGCCCCCAGATGCTCCCACTGAGTAGAGCACGCAAAATCGAAGTTACTACCTCCCCACAAATTTTGTATACATGCCCTATCTATAGAGCCCAGTTTAGTTTCCTGCACAAAAATCATGTCGGGCTTCCTCCTCTTGATGAGTTTGTACAAAAATCTTTTCTTTATAGAGCTTCTCATTCCCCTTATATTCTAAGAAATGATCTGCATTAAGAAAGAAATTTCTGAAAACGTACCTCCCCTTTGGCAAAACATCTACGCCTCTCCATCCCGCACCTGGGATCGAGCACATTCCTCAACTACCATTTCAATCATCCTTCTGAGAAGCGGTTCATCTGCATGTGTATACCGAACACCCAACTCAGCACCGATTGCCATTGTTGCTCTAACCTCTCTTTCAATAAGAGAGGTACTCTGAAGGGTCTCCCCTGACGAAGATGAGGAGTAGCTCCGATCTCTAGCTCCTCTCTCCTTCTCCTTCTGGATGAGAAAGAAGTTCGATAGTTGTCGTCTCCTTCTCTTCCGACACGCTGCATCATTAAGATCCACAAGAAGGTTGATAATGGGGAGATGAAAGGAGTTCCCTGTGACCAAGTTCTGATGTACCCCATGGTCTCCTCCAATCTCCAGCACCTCTGATGGAATAATACTTCTCTGTACACAAGGATAATCAACGAGCCCTATCACTTGCACTTGGGCCTTATCAAAACGCCACTGTGGACAGGACTTTAGGCTTGCTTGATCCACAGGCTCACTCTCTTGGGCAGGAAAAAGTATTAAAGAATCAACCATTCCTTTTTGCTTCAGCCCATTTTCCTTTGTCCTGCAAATCTCTTTTTCCCTCAGGCCCAAGTTGGCACCTTTAGAGAGGGGTAGGCCCTCCGAGTTAGCCACAAAAAATTCCTCAGATTAAAAAATCCCTGGTTGCCCCCGAGAAATTTCTCCATTCTTGACAAGCATTAAATGCTTCCCTTCACTGTTAAACTTAGGGCCCCCAACCCCATCATGCTTTATATCCTTCCTCTGCAAGACTGTCAATCTAGCTATAGGGTCCAGTCGAAAGCTTTCACCTACCCCATTTCTCCCATTGGCTGACCCAGAACCGAGGCATTCCACATCATCATCATCTTCCTCCTTTAATCTTGCAGCACTTTTCTTCTGCAACAGCTCCTTTGAAGTAGGAGTGTTATGGCTAGCTCCGGAGGGTTCCACAATGTCATCAGGACTAACACATGAAAACTCCTCTCTAACATGAATATCAAAAGTCAAACCTTGAACCCTCCATTTTAATCCATTTGTCAATCATATTAAGTTCCTCTGTAGCTATCAAAACCTTCCCATTTGCAAAAGATAAATCTCTCAGAGTATCATTATCAAGCTTAATGAACTTACCCCAAAGCTCACCAATCTGTTGAAAAGTTGGAGCATTCCAAGCATTAAGAGGGACACCGGAACAACATCTTGACTGTTCAAAATATGTTTGAATAGTGAGATGCACATTTCCTACCGCCATGGGATATCGACACCAAAAGAAATTTATCAGTCAGAAACAATTATATAGTATACACCCATTGTATGTAAAGTGTGGGACCCTGTGGGTGTACAATGTGTGTAAGGGTGAGTTTGGCCTGCATTAATTGTTAAGTGATCTTTTGAGGGAAAGTCTATAATACACACTCTTTATTTGGATGTGTATCATATGCGCCTCCAAAATATTACATGAATTATAGAAAAAAAAGTTACAAATTGTATTGCTAGAGAGTTATGAATCGTATAAAGGTTACGAGATACACCAAAATGTTACTCCATCCGTTCCAAAATGAGTGACCTTTTTGGAAAAGCGTGTTATTTTCAATTGCTTATATCTTTCAATGCGAATGTCAAAACATATGCAATATGGATCTTGTTTGATAGATTATAATTAGTTTTATTAAACAAAGTTTTCAAAATCACATAAAACTTCGTAAATCGAAAGATATAAGCATTTGAAAATGACACGGAATCCCAAAAAGGTCTGTCATTTTGGAACGGAGGGAGTATGAATCATAATGAAAATGTTACGAATTGTAGTGCTGAAAGGTTATGAATTATAGAACAAAAGTTACGAAACACACTAAAATGTTATGAATGAACCATAAAATATGTGCATATGGTATACCCTTTTAAAGGGTGTGTATTGTAGTCTTTTGTTTAGTTTGTCTCTCATAATTTTGAGGGTTTTTTTTTCCCAGAAAAGGTTGAGGATTTTTTAAGAGGAAAACAGGTCTAAAGACCATACATGGGCAAAGGCAAGGTTAACTAAATTTTGAGGGACAGGACCCCCAATTCTCCAACCTAACAGTTAATAGGGATTGCTTAACTAACGAATGAGCTCGAGCTACTCTATTGAAAAAACACTTAAACATATTTAAAATCACAAGAGGAAAATAAAGGAAGAAGCTCTAAACAATTAGAAACAATAGAGCTACAATCGGGGAATGATTTTTCTACTTGACTGAGAGCTTGCACAATCTGAGTAAAATCGCCTTCAACAATGATACAAGAGAATATCTTGTTCGCAGCAATAACCAAAGCTTCACATAAGCCCAACGCTTCCGCAGTTTTCGGGGAGAATAAACCAAGAAACGGGATAGCTACAATACCCAAAATAATCTGTCCAGTATAATCACGGGCCACGATCCCAACACCTACTAGACCACCAATCCTATCAACAGCACCGTCAACATTAAATTTAATTACACCTGGAGAGGGGAGACGCCATATATCTGGAGGTGAGAGGGAGGTATTGCCAGAGGAGATACACGAGGGAGCATTGGCTTCTTTTGAACTCGGAACAAATAGCAAAGCTTTCTGTCAATATTCTGGAACTCTCCCATCCTTGGCTTTCAAAATGGGTTTTTATTGCGCGCCTTCCATAATAACCAGCAAATAGATGCCAGGAGAGCCCCCATATCAGTACCCCATAATTTTGAGTTAATCATTCCTCAATGAAAAGATGGACAGATCGAAGTGAAACAAATTTCAGATAAAAATACATTAAAGACCACAAAATTGGGTGTTCAAATTTTTTCCATGAAGTTCTATTCTTTTGGTCCTATTTCTTAGATGTATCTCGTCAAGACGAATGATTAATATAAAAAGAACTTGTTGTGAATTCAATAAAATTTCAAAAAAGACAAACAAAAGTATCGAAATGAAGTTTTTTGGCCGCCGAAAGGCTAGTAGAGTTTTCTGAGGCCCCATTCCCGAAAGGGAAATAAGTACTTATTTTTTAAGAATGCAATTTCAAACTTAAAAATTATGTGCTTACGCAAATAATTTCCCTATCAATATAGATATTATTTGATAGATCTCACTGAGATCTTTTATATGGTGCAAAAAAAATTGAAAAATTATTTTTCATTTACATCTTTTTTGAGTTTGAGGTTATCCAGTTCTTTTGACTCTAAGAAAAGAAGGTTTATCATTCTAGTGAAACCTCCTATTTGTGAAACCATGAGAAGTCATGTTTGGTGAGATGATTAGTTCACGTTCATCTCCGTGGAGATCAAGGTTCTAGTCCCACAAAAGACGGAGTTTGTGGTTTTAAGATTATGGATAATCTTTGAGTTTCCTCGTTGACTAACTTTCTACTAATATTTGCTAACTGCTCGGTTATGTGCAGAGTATAAAATATGGAAAAAAAGAAAAGAAAAGAAAAGAAGAAAACTAGTGACAAATGGGCTGTGACCCACTGTTTGGTGTTTGACGGTTGAAAAGCAATGGTGAACTTTGTTACTATTTCTGGATAGAATAATAACGCATTGAAATGATGATATTGGAGAATAAATCACACTTTGGACAATGGTAATCATTATTGAAAAGATTGCCAAGGTGCCTATAGAGAGTTGGCAAAAGTGCAAGGTGAACTCTTTCTCTTTCCACGGACCGAACCTGATTGTGATATGAGAAAACATTCTATCCGGAGAAGGAGCAAAAGGGAGGTTTTCCGCCACCCCGTGGGCCTCTTTGGTGGTTTTTTTTTTTTAAGTAATCCGAACCGTTCATCATATAGGGCCTGTAAAATAATATATGCATGTGAAAAATCAGCTTGTCCGGACATTGATAGATATGTCAAAAGTTGAGTTTAAGACGAAAGAATTGACGACTGTAGACAGTTAAACTTAAAAAACAGTTGATAGATCCATGCCGTCCATATTTCCGTCTAAAACTCAACTTTTGACAAACCTATCGATGTCCGGACAAACTGATATTTTGCGGACCCTACAAGATGCACAGTTCGGATTATTCAAAAAAACATACAGTGGAGGCCCAAACTAGGGGTGGCGGAAAATCCCCTTGTCAGCCAATGCCGGACAGAATTCATTCTCTTGTGATATTAGTTCAAGTGAACCAGATTATGTGTGGAGGGCATAAATTAATTTGACTCGCGTCCAAGATGGTTTCCACGCTAATAGCTTCTTTAGGGCCACCCTTTTTTGTTGAGGGAAAATTTTTTTTGGGGGCAGGGCTTGTTCATTTGGAGCTTTAAAGCCTCCGCTCATAATTTTCAAAACATTTTTTCTATCTTTCTCTTTCGATTTAAATTTCTTTTAAAATTCAAAACGAACAAACCGGTGTTGCTAATGATGCATTTTGATAGGGCTTCCCAAAACTAAGGTAGCGGTGGTACAATTGATCCAGTTAGAGGCTAATGGAATTAGCTTGGTTGGGCCTTTTCCGGCCCATCTATGTACCCTTACGTCTTGGGCTTTTCACTAATTGTGTTGATTTTTTGCATGGGCATTCAAAAAATTATTTTAAAATTAATAAACGATTTTGAAATTTTATTTTGGCATCCAAAAGTGGACTCTGAAAGCCGTTAAACACTTTCGGTACCCTTAGCATTTTCGTATAGTATCAAATTAGTGAGATAATACTCATAGCAAATATGCAAACAGATTTGTGCACAAATAATTTTGTGGGTCCATTGCAGTGATTGTAGTTGTATACAAATCACTTTGCGAAAATTCTACTTGCATCACATACAAAAGTAGACACAGATCAACCACAGATTTTTGTGAGACTCATTTTTGTGGGGGCTTTTTAAAAATTCGTAGAGCAAAATTGACTAATTCATCTTACGAATTTTGAGCCCCCACCGATTGGGATGGGATGGGATGATATTTCGTACCAACAATGATATTCACATAATGATCCAAACACAACAACTTACACAACCTCTTACATGCATATAGGGTCTACACATAGTATAATATGTGAACCCACATGTATGTAAAAAGTTGTATTTAATATTGTGTTTAAATTATTGTATGAGTATCATTTTTGATTTCATAAGAATCTCTAAAAAAATATTTGAAAAAACGGTATTGCTATTGTCAGCTCACTAGGCTGACGATAAGTACGCTAGAAGACAAGAAAAACACGTATTTTTATGTATTTTTTATATCCTTGAATACACATTCACACATTCATTATTGTCAGCCCACTAAACTGATTGTAGAATTTTCCTTGAAAAAAATTGAACATTTTGGATCATCTTGGTAGAACTAGCGGGCGCCGAAAAAGAGTGGGGATGATTACATGTACCTACTTTACGTGTGCGTATAGCGTGTATCGTGGAGGTAAAGGCCCCACGGTGATAAAGGCCTACACGTGGCTGAGTTTGCCTTTAACACGTACAGTATCTCCTTCTTTACTTTTCTGCAACCCCTCCCCACACGTGTGCATTCCCTCCGGCCGGTTGATCGAAATTCTACAGTGATGATATGCGTCATCTTGCTTGTTACGGTGGATCGTAGCGTACCGTGGCACGGCCCAAATGTACCCGCGATTCCAAATTTTTTGAACCCGAAATCTGAAAATTCAAATCCAATTGGAAGGTGAGGAATGCAAGGACACTTCCTGCTACGTTGACGAAAATGCCCTCGACCTTACGTGGACCTAAATTCATGTGTTTTTTTTTTTTAAATCTATTTTTAGTTGGAGTTTTTTCCCCTAATCAAAGTTTAGATAAACCCTTTTAACCTAACGACCCCGTTTGCCGACGAGATATGTCTGACGAATATATTATCACCCGGATAGTATGTTCTAACTACTTATATTTGATGTTTATTATCCGAATATCATTGGATATAAACATGAGATATAATATATTATCACCTAGATAATATATTCTAACTATTTATATTTGGTTCTTATTGCCCGAATATCACCGGATATAGACATGAGATATACTAATATACTCCCTCCGTTCAAATTTAATAGTCTCTCATTCAATTCTAATCGAATAAAAAATTAGTTATATTTTTAAATGAATAATAAAATTTATATTAAATATAGATCTTGTTTGATATATCTCGATTAGTTCTATAATGCAATATTTTTAAAATCACATAAATATTATAAATTATAAAATATATTCAATTGAAAAGTGACACAAACTACCAAAATGAACTATTAAATCGGGACGGAGGGAATATCTTGAATTGTATATATGCCTGAAATAGGATATAGTAATACCACCTCCCCTATCCTTATTATATATGTCTTTGTACCTAGCTTTTTAATTATGAAAGTTCCACTTTCATGTCATTAAACAATGATATTATGTGTCTGTATACATGTATGATGTTTAATCATTATAAAACGCATAAGTACTCAATGTGGGACTCACATGCTCAGTTTCTATTATGTGTGCTTGTTTAATTACTGGAGTACTATAAATGATGATATAAAGTGTCTCCCTTTTCAATTTTGATTCTCCATTTTTCTTTTTATACATAGGCATAAAAGTGGGACCTTTGCTTTATTCATTTTTTTGGGGACCCACTAGATGGAGGGATGCCACTTACATGGTCTTTGGAGTAGAAAAGGAAGGATAATAAATAATGAAAGTGATTGAAAAAAAATGAAGGAAATTAAATGGATATTGTTTGAATGCATTTAAAAAATTAATATAAATAGTTAAGAAGATTTCAAAATTAATATTTCATTTTGTATTGTCCTTTAAAAATGTTCATTTAAAAATTTAATGGATAAAAATTGGCACTTTCTCCATTTTATTCATAAAAGTAGATTTCATTTAAAAAGTAAAAAGAGTAAAAGTGTAATAATGATGTTTCTATAAAAGGTAATTAAAAAAATAATAACGTTTAGAGTGTAATGATTATATCTCAAAAAAAAATTGAATTTACGTCATAAAAAATTTGAAAAAGGACGAAGGAAGTACATTACTCCCCTTTTGATAATGTTATATGTTTTGTTTAGAGTAATAATATTTTTGTAATAAAACAGGGGGAGTGATTTTCGGCTTGGGGTCCTCTGTCCCATTTTGTCTGTCCTCGTTTTCTGTCCCAGTTATCAAAACTTGACACGTGTCATTCACACCAAAATCAGATCACAAAGCCACACCAAATTCCCCCTGCTAACTCCCAGTCGTTGACCTCCCGAAACGGCCTCTGCACCGCCGCCGCGATCGCGTTGTTTGTCTCAAGTGACCCCGTCAAGACGCCACCCGACTTCACCTCTTTAGAAGACGAAGACGAGACGATCGCCTATGCCGGCCACGCGCCTTGGCGAATAGAAGACGAGACGAAGACAAGACGAAAGGCTTAGAACTCGGATTCCGGCGACCTTCGCTACTGCTCACATGGCTCCTCCGCCTCCCATGGTTCTTTTTTTCTAATTTTGTGAGAGGAAATTTCTGACGTGATGCTATAGGTTTGAGTGGGTTACGACGAGGGAGGCGGCGATTTGGCGAAGAGAAGCAGGTGTTTTGTCGGCTAGGGATATCACAATAGAGATGTGATAGGATGTGGCTTTGTGATCTGATTTTTGGTGTGAAGGATACGTGTCAAGTTTTGGCAACTGGGACAGGGAACTAGGACAGGCAAAATGGGACAGAGGATCCCAAGCCCTGATTTTCACACTTCCCTTTTGATATCTTTTTTTTTTTGGTCAAACGGAATTTTCCTTTTTGATATCTACGCTCTATTTTTTATTTTTTAGTGTTGAAAATGTATGCATTTTTTGTCAAAAGATAAAAAATGAAGTGTGAATATAAAAAAGGGTTGTGAAAATCTATTCCCTAAAAAAAGATAAAAATACTCCGTAACATTCCTTCACGCAAAAACTAATCATCCTAAGAGCCGGGTTACCCAACGAGGGATTGTCTCTACTAGCTAGAGAGTTTGCTCTCACTCTAAAGGTGTGAGTTCGATTTTTGAAAGGTAGACCAACTAATTAGAAGGTGAAAATTCATATGAGTAGCCTAATGGGGCGCCCACTAGTCCTCCTAGCTCCTTCTCGCTGATGATTTATTGATTTCCGCAAGTGGTGGTTTTCTACGGCCGGCCCCAAGGAAATTCATCCCCTCCTATGTTTTTGTTAAAATAAAAATACTCCAAGTAGGCCTAAAATACATGAAAAAGAGCCGGGGGTAAAATAGTAAAAGGCCAGCCCAATTTTCCTACACCCATTCCCAGATTCTGACAACGAAAGTTTGTCCCCCCCTTCTCCTCTCCCCCCCGCCCGCCCCCCCCCCTCTCTCTCTCTCTCTCCAGAATTCAAGCAAAATCCCACCATGTCCGTACCTTGACCTCTCTCCCAAATTCCAAACCCACACTCCCCACTTACATGTCGAACCACCTCACCTTCTCTCTCTAAAACCCCCCTCTCTCGCTCTACAAGAAAAAACGGAAATGGTTTCCGTTAACCCATCACAAGACCTCAACCTCCTCCCCACCACCTCTCTCCTCACCCCCAAATTGGAACCCAAACCCGAGCCCTACGACCCTTACTTCCCAATCCCTAACCCTAAAACCCCGCAGATTCAACCAGACACCACCGCCACCACCAATGTCTACTCCGAGTACGACCGCATCTCCGAGGCCTTCCGCACCGCCTTCGCCGCCAAACAGTCCCCCCACTCAGATCCCGACTCGCGCGCCCTCGTCGCGGTCCCGCCTGACCAAAGCGTCGCCGTTCCCGCGCCCCCCTCCGAGTCGAACCACAAGAAGCGCTCGTCGGAGCTGGTCAGGGTCACGGACTTCGGCGCCACCGAGCGTCGCTACTTCCGCGACCTCATCCGGAAGACCCGCATGATCTACGAGGCCCTGCGGGTCTATGCCGACGAGGAGGACGAGAAACGGCGGCGGCTTGGCCTCGGGAAGCTCTGCGGCCGCGGGGCGCGGGCTCGGAGCGACTTGAAGTCGGCATCGGTGATGAAGGAGAGGGGGCTGTGGCAGAATCGGGACAAGAGGATTGTGGGGTCCATACCCGGGGTTCAAATTGGGGACTTATTTGTCTATCGGATGGAGCTATGTGTTGTAGGGTTACATGGGACGCCTCAGTCCGGAATCGATTTCCTTCCGGCTAATTGTAGCTCGAATAAGGAGCCCATCGCGACGAGTATCGTGGTTTCAGGTTAAAAAAAGCCTTCTCGTTAGTATATGGTGACTGACGCAGAATTTGTACCAATGTATATCTACTAAGAATTGTAATATTCCATAAGCATGTCTTGTTGAATTTCTTGGTAATGCAGGTTGTTCCGGGCCAGTTTATGCGCACCTCGGACTATAGCCTAGACCTAATCTGATGAGAAGAGACGAAATCGTATGTCTATAAGTGGCCGCGTTTTAACTTCACAAGCGCGGTCACCAAATAGTTGATAGCTTATTGTATGTCTACAAGTGGCTGGAATCGATTTCTTTCCAGCTTGTTGTAGTTCGAATAAGGAGCCAATCGCGACAAGTATCATCGTTTCAGGTTTAAAAAAAAAAAAATTATCGTTATGGAATTCTAGATATGGTGACGCAGGATTTGTACTTAATAGGGCCCTATCAATGTATCTCTACTGAAAATTATACTAATTCAGAAGCATATAGATGTTGTTTAGTTTGGGTTTTGAGGGAGGTTTTTGGGTTAATGAGTGGAGATCGGAGAGAGATAAATAGAGAAATGAGAGTAATGATTAGAGATAACTTATTGAGGACCGTGCACAGAAAGAGATTGGGGGGGGGGGGGGGGTGTTTATAAACCCAAAGAGAATATGGTCATATTGTTGATTTTTTTGGTAACGCAAGGTTTTCTTGGCCAGTTTATGGCTTTATGCCCATCTCGGACTAATCCGTATAGCCTACTTGTTAGGTTTGAGAAGAGACAAGTTGTATGTCTATATGTGGCCGCCTTTTGATTTTACACACGAGGTCACAAAATAGTTGGTAACTACTAAGAATTCCATAAGCATATATTGTTGATTTTTTTGGTAATACAGGGTGTTCCGGGCCAGTTTATGCGCACCTCGTAACTAATTAGGTCTGAGAAGAGACGAAATTATATGTCTATATGTGGCTACCCTAGTAATTTTACACACGAGGTCACAAAATAGTTGATAGCTTGGAATTTTAGGAGGTTACTTTTTTCCCACATGTATATGGGAATTTTAAGAATATTTTTGCCCATAGAATTTGTTTGGTAAAATTTCATAAAACTTCTCCAAATTAATATGAAAAACTAGTAGTACAATTAGTCAATTATTGTGGGTATTTAAAGTTTTGCAGGGCACCTCCCAGCAAGTGGCATTCCCTTGTGTCTGCTCTGATTGTAGGAGAAGTATTTGAGGAATTGTTTCAAGTTATATAGGCTTGTCAATCCAAGTAATTTTTTTTTTGTTCTATGTGTTAGATAAGATGGAGTATCTTTTTTCAAAACTATACATTTGTTTTTTTGTTCACATTAGACAGAACAGAAGATGTGATAAGTAGAACCCCCCCAAAAATGTGGAGGGGCTAAAAGCCCATGTTTATGCTAATTTGGTGCAGAAGCATCTGCTTACCTTTGATACAGAATGTTAAGCAAGAACGTGAATGTATCGGTAGGGAGGTATTTGGTCGCTACTTGAAGCTAGATCTCTTGAATCTTGTGTTTACAAGTTTCAATGCAATGGAGTTTTGTTCTTAAATAACATTTTCCTCTTGACAGAAATTGGTAATCAGTATTATATCTTGCACGTTCATTACAAGTTCTTTTAGTTATAATTGCATTTGCCCCCGAACATTAAATTTTTGCATCCATCCAAGGTCAGGTGGATACGAAGACGATGAAGATGGCGGTGACGTTATTATATATACGGGTCAAGGAGGGCAGGACAAGAATGCAAGGCAATGTGGTCATCAGAAGCTGGAAGGGGGAAACCTTGCATTGGAGCGGAGCATGTATTATGGGCTTGAAGTGAGAGTGATCCGTGGGCGAAGACATGAGGGGAGCCCCAGTGGTAAAGTTTATGTTTATGATGGGTTGTACAAGATTATTGAGTCATGGTTTGATGTGGGTAAATCTGGGTTTGGGGTGTACAAGTATAAACTTGTTAGAATGGATAATCAACCCGAAATGGGTAGTGCTATTTTGAGATTTGCTGAGAATCTGAGGAATGATCCGTTGTCGGTTAGACCGGTGGGTTACATTAGTCTTGATATATCAATGAAGAAGGAAAGTGTGCCAGTTCTTTTGTACAATGATATAGATAGTGAGCATGAACCGGTTTACTATGAGTATATTGCAACGACTGTGTTCCCTCCTTTTGTATATCATGGAGGGGCGTGCAGTGGGTGTGACTGTGTTTCTATTTGTGGCGATGATTGCCTCTGTGCTTGGAAAAATGGGGGTGGATTTGCTTACGATCGTAATGGAATTCTAATGAGAGGCAAACCGTTGATATATGAATGCGGTATCAGTTGTCGGTGTCCCCCAGAATGCCGGAACCGTGTGAGCCAAAAGGGAGTGAAGAATAGGTTTGAAGTTTTTAGGTCAAGAGAAACTGGTTGGGGAGTTAGGTCTCTGGACTTGATTACAGCTGGCACTTTCATTTGTGAGTTTGCTGGAGTTGTTCTCACTAGAGAGCAAGCTGAGCTTTTTACGATGAATGGAGATAGTTTGGTGTATCCGAATCGGTTTGCTTCTAGATGGACTGAATGGGGGAATTTATCTGATATATTTTCTGATTATGTGCATCCTTCGTTTCCGTCAATTCCTCCATTAGAATTTGCGATGGATGTGTCAAGAATGAGGAATGTGGCTTGTTACATAAGCCATAGTTCAAGTCCTAACGTTCTGGTGCAGTTTGTGCTATATGATCACAATAATATGATGTTTCCGCACCTTATGCTGTTTGCGATGGAGAACATCCCCCCTTTGAGAGAGCTCAGTATTGATTACGGTGTGGCTGATGAATGGAATGGGAAGCTTCGTATTTGCAATTAGCTAACTTTTAAGGAGTTGATGCTTTTGTAGTTATGGTCCAATTCAGAGTTTTGGGATGTTATATACTGAGGTAAGCCAAACTTTCTTATGGCCAGCATAATATTTATACAACAATGTTCAGTAGCTTGTTCACAGTATTTATTCTAAAAACAAGTAAACAAGTAGCACATTGGTTCCTCTGTTTTGTTGTGGCTTTGGTTCGATCCCATTTGCATTATCTAGGTATTGGTGGTTGTCTGTTCTTCAATCTGCTACTTCATGAGGCAGTCATCTTTTCAGTGAAGCATATACAGGATGGAGCCTCTGGCACTCACGTGAGTCCAAAAAGCAAATGTTTTTTTTTCATGATGGAATTGTGGTCCTGTAAATTGGTAGCTTAGTTTCATTGTAGTTGGATTCTCTCAGTATCTCTTCCTTTCTAGGCGACCTGTTGGACCTACTTCTTATGAGTAACTCCTGTTGCGTAGACTGCCTATATAACATGATTTGACTTGCAGGGTGTTTCAGCCTTGTGATTATGGGCCTCTGAAACTTCATTACTTCTTCCTCCCCATCTTCCACCGCTTTTCTAAAATTCCTTTCATGTCATTTGTATGTTGGGTTTAGAAGAAACTTATATGCTACTTTTCATTTCAAGCTTCAAAGAACTGTTGTGTCTTCTAGATGTAAATCAATTTGGTGACACCTAATGCCATCATAACTACTTTAACTCAGCCAGGGAAGAGACTTTTCATTAATGAACGACCGAAACTTGAGAACTAACTCATGATTCGTGAAGAGTCTTTCATGTACACTGTGTAGAATACTTGGTGGTCTCTCTGTTTATCTCAGCTATTTCTTTCTTTCTCTGTTCTCATTTTGTTTCTCTTACAGATACAAATGGTCTAATACTTAGTTAAGGTTGTGTTAAACGGAAAACACTTCCTCTCCATTTGGCTAAAATTAAACTCATCATCGAAGAATTAGTTTGCAAGTGTCTAACTGTGCATGTGTGGGGAGTTGGCTGTGATGCGGTAAACTCTTCCATTTTCTGGTAGTTGAATAGGTTGGAATATGACTAGTCATATGTACAAGAAAGTCTCAGTATACCTATTGCAAGCATGAGTACTACACTACCCTCTCCGACAAAAAGTACTGTACTGCATCATATTTATATCCCTTGCCCCAAGTAGCTTATTTTAACCTTTCTATCCTACAATTATTTTGTGCTTTCACATCTTCTTACCTTTGTATAGGCATATTGATCCGATCCTACATCTTTGTTATTGTTAATAAATGTAACCTGAAGGTCCTGAATCTTTCTAAGAAGAGAAGACTGATCAATATCGTCTCAATTCAGAAGAAGAGAAGATCTCTTTGGCAGAAAAAGGGAAGGCTGATCAAGATACTTTATAACGTGAATATCTGAGAGATTTCTTTTTAATGTCAGATACATTAATTAACAACTAAAAAAAGAAAGAAATAGCATGCGCTCATATGGCCATGTCATATTCCAATATTCGGAGGAGACGTTTGGAACTTATTGTATGAACTATGAATCAGTTAGCAAGTGAAGTAATGGAACTCCTAGCAAACCTTCAACCATTTGATTTCATCATTTCAAGATCCAACCGCAAAGTTTATAGTTTGGCAAACTAGGAAAGTGGAAGTTGCATATTGGATGGAAAGTAAGACCACAAGAGCTAAGTAGGGAACTTGGAGTTTGATGTTATGTGGAGATAACAATAGATGGAAAGAGGTGGAATAATTTGACCTTCGTATATCCCATTTCTATACACGCCATGATGGTGCTTTGAATGGGTTGTCACAGACTCACAGCTGTTGTGCATTGTTATCCATTGTTTGGTTCTGTAAAAGGTGTACAAATTATAACTGAGGCCAACCTAGTTAGCTACTGCAAGAATCTGTGCACCTTGTTAGGAGGTTGAGGTTGGGTCCTGACATAGGCAAGATTCCACTATTCCTAGGCTACGGCCTCCCAATGTTCCCTGAAAAAGAATATGACTATGAGTCTATGAATTCTGCAGCCAAAGTGCCAAACCATTTTCATGAAAACCATCCCATTTCCATGAAAGCCATCCCATTTGTGGATCCTTAGTTGAGACTCTGGTTTTATTACTGTAATCCAATGTCGTCTGTGGTACTTTGTTGGTCATCCCATTGTGTCGTGTGCTTCAATTCAAACATGTCACTAACATCAAATCTATAAATGAGCTTCCTATCTCAATTGCCTTTAACATTCGACCCGTAATATTTCAACCTTGTATGAGGTGAGCAGGTTTAACTTTTTAGCTTTAATTTCAAATTGTGACCTTGTAGTTGTTAACATTTTGTGGTACACTTCCAAAAGAACTTTAGAACATAGAAAAAGACTGCCATATTGAATAGCTTCGCTAAGCCATGCTTGTGAAGACCAACTTTTGCAAACTCTAATTTTTGCTTCCAGAAATTATAAGATTAGGGGACTTCACGTTGGATTTCAGCAGGTTGTCTGCCTTCTTGCCTTTTAAGAATGCCTTGCTAACCACACATAAGAATCTCACTCTCTAATATTTTTGTTTAGTTCACTTGTAGTCCATCGAAATAGATTTTTCGTGCATTCATCATTTAGAAGAGTCTTGAGTTTGACCCCTTGGATTGTAAGTTCTTGTCAAGTTAGTTCTAAATGTGGGTATGTTGGATAGGAATAGTGGATGCTTACATGCTACCTCTATGCACTAGATGATTTTCTTATTAAACGGCAGGTGTATTGGATTGGGGCTTTGCTGTGGGCGAATGACTAACTAGATTTTTTGGTGTCGGGCATCTTTTGATTTTCTCTTATTAGCTTTGAATAAGATGAGCAACACCAATTTGCTTTCTGGGATAAACACTGAACTACTGTGGAGATTTTGTTGGTGTTATATTAGTTGGGTGTGAAGGTCTTATGGCATGGTTAATATTTTGATGCACTTACGCTCTGTCCTTTTTTGCTATTTCGGTGCGTTATTATGGGAATTCCACAAGAAGAATAGATTATATTCGTTTTGTTGCATGTCCAAAGCCTATTTGCATTTATTAGGTTTCTCTAAATTCCCCATTATACCCTTGTTGAATATACGGGGCACTACTCTCTGCCCTTTTTGAATTCACTATACATTGTTACACCAATTTCGCGAAGAAGAATAGTCGACATTCATTCTCTTCAATGTCCCAAGTCTACCGTCATTTCAGGGCCTTGAGTAGTTTTCTGTGAGTTCCCAATCATACACTTGTTACATGTTAAAACCCAAGTTTCTTAAAAGAATCGGCATATAAGGAAAAAGTGAAGGTTTACAATTTGAGTTATGCCTAAATGCATTTAACGCCACTAGTCAAAACTATCTTTATTACTGATGTTCACTGTTGAAAAAAGGCAAAATGATCTGCGTGTCTTCTTCATATATATATATATATACGGGACGGTTCAAGGGACACCCAAAAAAACATCCCAAATCTCAAACTCATAGTTCCCGATCAAATTTTTATGATCCGAACCGTTCAATGTGTGCAGAATGTGATTTTAAAGGTGCCCCCGAGAAATTAACAAAAAAAATGATCGGGAAAGGCTTTGATTTGAGCAGTTTTTATTTGAACCGTTTAATAAAATTGTTCGAAACTGTTCGGATCAAAGCCCTTATCGGTCATTTTTTTTGCTGATTTCTCACGGGTACCCTTAAAATCATGTTCTGATCACATTGAGCGGCTCGGATCATCAAAATTTGATCGGGAACTATGAGGTGTTTTTTAGGTGTTTTTTTGGGTGTCCCCGGAACCGCCCCGATATATATATAAGGTTTATCCTTGATGCTTTGCAGAGAATGTTTTGTCATGAACACTTTCTTGTATGACAAGCACTCATGGTGGTATGGTAAATCCCCATGATGTTTTGGTATGAAAACTGAGCTTCAAGAACATGTGTAACATGGAGATATACTATCTGAGTTGATCAACGTGATTGTAGATAGGAGAATAATGCAAGTTAATAGATGGCAGGCATCGAGTGAGTAACTATCCACGTGATTGTAGATAGGAGAATAATGCAAGTTAATAGATGGCAGGCCTGAAATAAGCATTGAGTGAGTTAACTTTAGGAGTTACAGTCTTCCTTTTTGAAATGGCTTCGGCTGAGCTAATGCTTTCCCTTTGAATTTGCGTGCACACACGAATGCAGATTACAATAAGTTATTCCAGCACTTCTATTTATCTATGCAAAGTTCTTAAGTTCTCTTCCATGTAAATAGATGCTTGGCTGCACCTCTTTTCGCCATATATTCAGTCTGAGCATGGATTTTCATGTTCATTGAGTCCTCTTCTTCAAGTTGTCGAAGTTTTTAATTTTGAACTTTTTGTTCCTGGGAAGTCAATTACATTTCTTGCTTAGCTGGGAAGGGAATTAGTTGTCAATAAGATTTACTATGCCTCATGAATTTTGGACAAAAATGAATTTACTATACTAAAGTTCAGGAGATTTCTTAGGATTTGGTTGGATGAACCATTGTCAGTCTATTTAGCAGTAAAAGTACCTTTCTATGAATTTTGTTGTTTCTTGGAACATACCACTACTGCCTATCATTGATTGTGAAAACGTCTGGTATGTGTCTGTGATCTGTGTATGTCTGGATAACCGGCTATTCTACGGACTGCTTAGTTGATTTTAATTTCGGTTGGTGGTGAAGTTATGATCTACTGGTAATTGCTAGGAAATTGTGTTTCTGTTTTCTTCTATGTTCATTTAACTAGCAACAAAGCACACCAATCAACGTGAAAGCAGCATTGGATACCATTGGCGTTATCGTGTTACCATTAGGAACTTGGATTTGAAATATCATCAAATGCAGTCACGTTTTGACATTCAATTTGGAAGCTGACTATGGATTCTTGGCTCTAACTGTTCTTTCCATTTGCAGATTGGAATGGAGAATCCTTTGGGCGCCAACTTTTGTGACCCAGTTTCTCTGATTTTGGCAACCCTTGACCCAGTGTCTCAGTTTTTTTGGCAACAACTCTTGACCCAGTTTCTCAGTTTTTGGCAACTACTCAGATTTTTGTTCTAGGCACGGAATACAGAAACGGCTAGATCCTGCATTTGATCTTGGGGAAGCTTTTACACTTCCCCTGCTGCTGCTGCGTCTCTAGCTTTCTGATTCCTGGTTTCAGTTCCCAAACACCACCTATTCCCTTGTGCTGAAGGAAGAAGGGAAATATTGGAACTGAAAGAAGTAGCTCAGGTAAAACTGCCGCTGCAGTGATTTTTGTTGTTTGTTTGTCTTACCACGCTCCAGAAGGAAACTTCTGCTCCGTGTATCGAGGTTTTATGACTATGAATGTTGTAATTGTAGCTCGTATATACAAGAAATCAATCAGTCCCGATGGACGTAGTTGCTAGATCTGTAAATAATCTGCGTGTTCTTGTGTGGTTTTCTTTTTGGGCAGCATGTGTGGTTCAAAGTTCAAACTGAAATTTATTGTTAATTTGCAGAACAAAGAGCGCACATTGATGAAGAAACTACACATGCTGCCATATGAAGAAATTTATTGTTAATGTGTTCTGAAAAATCTCATCGAAAGGGGAAAAATTGAGTACAGAAAAATCTCATCGGAAGGGGAAAAAAAGAGAGAATAGAACGTCTAAATAAATGAGAGCTCAGAAGAATCCCCATCTAGAAAAATAAAGTTAAAATTTGTCAGGTCCTACAAGCTCAGAAGAATCCCCAGCTAAAAACATAAAGTTAAAAATTGTGAGGTCCTATTCAGTTATGCGACAAGGATAGGAAAAAATATAAACTTTTATGTAATTATTTTTCCAGTGTTTAGTTATCAAGAAAGTTATGGGAATTACAATTTTATGTTTTCTATTGAAATAAGCTTTTCGGGAACAGAAATCTTACGAATACAAAGAATTTATTTATTTTTTTTGCAATTTTTTTTGTCAAGAGAACGTATAGGAAAATATATATTTTTGGGAAAATGACTGCCAATAATGTATTTTGATAATTAATACCCGCTAAGAATATTTTTAAAATGTTTTTGACAAGTATTAATCATCAAAATACATCTTGGGCCGTTATATTCCCTATTTTTTATCCCAACATTTTTGACAATTGAACAATACCAACCGGATGCCAAAGTTGTTGGTCCATTCCAAGGCCCAACCTACACCTGGGCCGTATGTTTTACAACCCGAACCAAAAACAGGTTGCATCGGCAGCCCAAGTTGGCTGGACCATAGCCTTGGAACTTTTTGCCAGGAGCCCGGGTCAAGCATAGGGGCATAGACAGAATACCTACAGGCCATAGGCCCGGCCTCATAGAAAAAGGTGCAGTCCGTTCCGAAATCGATTGGTTCCCAATGGGCTTGCCCGATAAAGAATGGGCTGTCAAGATTTATCCAGTGCACCCGACAGGAAAGTGTTACAAGCCTCCAGGCCTTAGCCAGCAGTCAAAACAACCACAAAATCTGAGTTAAGAAACATAGTAAACTGAAAGAATTATGTAGCCTCCATTGTCAAACAGTACAATGCATCTGCATTTCTCCTTTGGTATATTACAACAGAATTTCTTGGCTCCCTACTGACTAAAGCTGAAACATGTACACGTATCTGCTCTTGAGCAATAACTCTGTTCGACGCAAGAGGTTAGAATCTAAGCAACGGAGAATTTCATGTTTGTGAGGTAGCTGTTCCGTTTTTCCCAAGTTCGCGCTGTCTTGCTCGTTCCATCTTTCTTTTACGCCATTCTTCTAGAGCTGGAAGAGTAAGTATTTTTGATAAACTAACTTCATCATATCAGAGAAACAAGAGAACTTCCCAAAAGGAAAAAATAGGAACTAAGATCAAATAGTAAACAGTTTTTGCAAAAACCTTGACATGCAACCATAGACGACCTGAGACTTTAAACCCTATAACAAGATCTCACTTATTGTACTTAATGATCTTGCTTCACAACTCAATAGCAAACCGTTCAAACGGAGCAAACTAAATATTCACAGCTAGAAGTAATGGTACGGATAAGCAGTGAAAAGGACTTTAATGTGATCAGCTCACTAGTAGAGATGAGAATGTCACAAGCATTAATTAAACTCAACAGATAACAGCTGAAATAATGTCTCCACATTACAGCATAATGCAAAGTACACAAGAAGTCCATTTATATGTTTTCACCCAAAATGCAATTGAAGTATGAGAAAATTGTCGTCGTGATGCAATTATTTGTTTAAAAAATACAGGAACGGACTACCTTCTTCTACTTCAGATCTAAAATGAATGAGGAGTCATTAGCTGAAAAATGTTATTGTCCTGCTTCATCTCTATGTTACTAGGAACGCATTTTGGAAGAACAGGAACGGGAACGAACATGGTACGCCACATGTCTAAATTGTGGTATGATAGGGGTAAGCTTCCATGGATAACATAATTTGAACTTACCCTTCCAAACAATTAACATCTAGTAAAACTAAATATTGTCTTACAGATTATACATACAAAACACTTTTCTAGGAACTTTATTACCAAATTTATATACTCCCTCCGTCCCAAATTCTTTGTCCGGTCTGCAAAACGGAGTGTTAAAATAATACAATTTTTGCAAGAAAAAATTAAAAGTTTTTCAACAACTTACTAGATATCAATGAGTATTTTTAATTTGTGAAAAAAGTATGAATTTTTTCTTGAAAAAATAGCATTATTTTTAACCCTCCGGTTTGCGGACCTGACAAGGAATTTGGGACGGAGGGAGTAGTTCTTCTCCCCAAAATTCCATTCTCTCTAGATTTTTACCTTAATGAGTTGATTTTTTCCAGAAAAACTTTGGGGATTGCTTGGGATTGCTAAATTTACCATTTTGGAAAGGAAGTGTACCATGTTTTAGAACGTTCGTACCAAAACGAAATTTGCTAGGGTAATAGCGTTCCTTGGTAACATAGGTTCATCCATCTACCCATTAAACATCATGACAAATATATAGCCTTGACTCATTATGCACACACATATGGCTACATTACAACCATGGTGGAGAAGGGTAGATTATTAAGCAAAACCACAACACATTTCAGGCAAAATATATAAAAATAACTTCATGTGGCAAAAAAAAAAAAAAACTTATGGATTTATTGCAAAGTTTTTTTCTTCTCCTAATAATCTGATGGTTCTGAAATTTCTTTTTTAGGTATGCTTCCATGATTGTGAAAAAACAAACAGGAAGTTTTTACGCATAACGCCCCTACACCAAATAGAATTTCCAAGGGGATAAGTTCCGAGGAGTTTTTAAAACCCTGCCAAACTTCTTTTCTTTTCTTCCTCTTTTTTTTTCGGTGGGTGGGGGCTGTAATTGTATGGGTTTAAAAGGTCAACTATAATAGCTTTAGACCTCATAGGTAAAAAGTGCAACTATTGGAACTCAAGACTCCAGTGTTCCACAACAAATTTCTTGGGATGAAGTAACTAGCAGTTACCTTTCATGCTGCCACTATCTGTAGAAGAACGAAAATTATTCAACCTCGATATCAGGTCAACTGCAGTAGCCTGCTTTGTCTCTTTCTGTTCAACTGCCTCTGGTTTTACGTACACTTCCTGCTGAATTTCCCTCACCTTGAAGAAAGGAAAGATTTTAGTTGCAATGTGAAAAATTCATGCCAGACCTTTGAATATGAGTGAACTCACATTATCTATTAAAAGGCTTAAAATGTGCAATAAAAGTTGCTAAATGGACTCTTCAAAATCAACGACACACCCTGAAGAACACTTGACAATTGCATAAGGGCATGTAATATCGGCTTGATACTTTCCTTTGACAATGTTTATTTTTCGTACTTCACACTGTCACTATTTGTAATTTTGTATCCATAATCCATATAAATGCTTTGATAGGGGTGTGGGTAATTGTCTGATACTTCTCATAGACACTCGTTATATGATTGTTTTACAGACTGGTATCATGCGTCTGCGATAAAACGCGAGCAGTGCCTTGTTGATAAATGAAGTTCATCATTTCATCCAACAAAATCAATACAAACATAAAAGTATGACCGTAAACCGTAATGATAGTTTTGATGGGTACGAGTCGTACAACCCCCAGATAAGAACCTGCATCCGATGCTCATAACCAAGTCCATATAGCATAGACTAAAAGAAAACATCCTCAATGCAAATATAACTCAACCTCGACATAATTATATAAATGGAACCATATATTTGAGTTTCTTTCACAGAGATGCTAACAATTAGATAGAACAAAGCCACTGTATACTAACTCTTCTTATGAGTTCGAAAGGTTCCATGGCTCGACGTAGCTCTTCAGACTCTTTGACGTATTTGAGTTGAACTGCATTTCAAAAGGTAATTCAATATTCATAGGGAAACTTGGTCACACAGCTCATGCCTCAATAATATGTTAGTAAACAACCAATGCAGAAAAGATATTTTAGAGAACAAAAGCTTGTTACAGATCAGCATATGAGTTGTGTGGAAAGCAGCCACGCACCAAAGAAACTTCTTGAATATGAAAACAGTAGTTCTAAAAACCAGTAGATGCATCCGTCGTTTACCTTGAACAAAAACTTTATCATTGCTTGAATTATATTTGTGCCTTTGTACAATTTTTTGCATTGGAGATGCTAATAAAGCATCACATGATACTAAGTAATACAAACGCAGAACCATTGACGCTGCCAATTAAGAAATCAAGATAGAAGAACATGTAGGTAACCTTATATATATATATATATATATATATATATATATATATATATATATATATATTCAGTTAATTTGCTTCCGGTACTTGTACATGCACCCAATCATTCATCTGAAAAACAGATAGTTCTGATTTGTTTTGCGAAGGTCGTATTAAGCACCATGTGATGGCGAAGATCAAACAAGGTGCATATCATGTATAATATTCCTCTACCAAGCATAAAAATTCATCCCGGTGTGGTTTGATAGGGATCAAAGAGGAGAGTTTCGCACATGTTACAACTTACAAGGGAAGGAGGCGTTAAACCATCAACCAGATACAGGCATTATAGAATAGCGACAAAATTTTCTTTTGATTTCTAGTAACATCCTCATTTATTTATTCCGCAATTGTTAATTAAGCTTACATAGATAACCTTACATAATGGGTAATCATAATTTCTCGTAAAGTTAGTGAAGGTTTTTGCATAGCTGTGTGTGTGTGTGTGTTCTGTATCCCTTTCCGCTTCTTCCTTCTCTACTTGTCCTTCTCTTTCCATTCCCCCTTCTTATTCTCAGCTTCTCTCATTCACTCTTTCTTTTCCCCATTGGTTCTACTTCACTGCGTTCCTCTATTTGTTAATGACATTCAAAGACAAAATACTGATGCGTTGCCTCTAGATGTATCTAGCCCTCCATATGTTTCATCACTTTCCTCACTACAAGTCAACTGCCAATGTTGACCAGTCATGTGAGACATAGAAGCCATTTGGACGACCAGAACTTAGTAACTTCTGTAACCGAACTCAAAACACCAAACCCACAAATTACAATTCTCAATAATCAAACACAATTACTCAAGTGTTTCCACTAGTTTTAGCATGAAGCTCAACTCCCATTACCCACACACTGATTGCTGATTGGTCACCCATTCTAAAACTGATGGAACGAGGGACAAAGAATCCATTTGAGTCATACTAGAAAGGCAAGTACATCATCTGAAAGACTGAAAACAGCACATTTTTGTTTTACATTTGGAAATGGTGATCAGTCACGAGGGACAAAGAATCCATTTGAGTCATGTCTGCAATCAAACCCTTGAACCCTTGAACCCAAACCCGCATTCCTCATCATCAACAGAAACTACCAATAGTTCCCCTAAGATTCATCAAGAAAACCCAAAACCCATATCCCAGACAACAATGGTTCACCTATTTTAGCACAATAAAAATGCAAAATCTCAACAAATATTTGATCTTTTCAATTCTTTCACACATAAAGAAAAGACTCGTTTAATGATGCAGTAGTTCTTTATACTGGACACTTTCAGAGATCAGATTAGGCACTTCAATGCTGGAGGAGACTTCTTCGAGATGCATTAAGTTAATTGCAAAGAAAGGCATCAGAAACAAAATTATATAACTGAAGATCCAAAACCCTTGAACCCAAAAGCCGAAACCCACATTTCACAATCATCAACATAAATTACCCATTGTTCCCCCAAGATTCAAGAAAACCCAAATCCAACATCCCAAACATGGTCACCCGTTTTAACACAAGAAGGCATGAGAAGTAAAATTATATAACTGAAGATCCAAAACCCTCGAACCCAAAAACCGAAACCCGCATTTCACAATCAACCACAGAAATTACCCATTGTTCCCCCAAGATTCATCAAGAAAACCCAAAACCCATATCCCAAACAATGATGGGTCACCCATTTTAACAAAAGAAAAATGCAAAATCTCAACAAATATTTGATCTTTCCAGTTCTTTCACACCCACCAACAATTCTACTTTAGGTTAATTGCAAAGAAATGTAAGAGAAAGGAAGGCTCAAAACTGTAGGTCCAAAACCCATGAGTAGTACGAACCTGAATTGGGTTGATTGGCGGCCAATTTGCCTGTGGAAGAAGCAGAGAGGAAGCCCTGAAGCAAGAGAAGAACGATGACCAGATTGAAGAAGCACACGATTAGGGTCGCGTTTCTGAAGGAGAATCTCATCTTGCACCATTGCTGCAGTATTTCCATTCCGTTTTGTGGTTTTTGATCAACCTATAAAGGCTATGAGTCTATGACCAGTTAAGCATTCACCTACTGTCGTCAGACTCACAAAAGGGACGGAAATGGACCACTGGCAGTCGGTAGAACTTGGGAGGAATTTCCTTTCCGGATTTCGATGAAAGGAAGAAAATGACACTTGAGGTTCCCGAATTGTATCGCTTTTGTGAGTTTAGACAGGGCCGAATAAGGCGAAATTCAAGATTGTGCCTGAATTCTTTTTGGACTTAAATGTTGGGTACTAAAACTTTTGTTTGGTTTATACATTGGGCACTAAGATAACTGGGGGCCTAATTTTTACAATTTTTTTAGGTGATGAAGGGGCATTATTATACATTGGGCACTAAGATAACTGGGGGCCTAATTTTTACAATTTTTTTAGGTGATGAAGGGGCATTATTCCCTTCTTCCATTTTTAAGTATCCTGTATTCAATTTTGGATTGTCCCTAAATAAGTGTCATTTTATAAAGTTAGCGGATAAAAGTTGATACATTTTCTATGTTGTCCTTAAAAGTAGATTCTCTTTTGAAAAATTGATGAGTAAAAGTATAATGATGATATTTTTATAGAAGGTAAATATGAAAAGTAATATTTTAGAGGTACAATTATGTTGAATCCTAAAATTGCGTGAAAATCAAACTGGGACACTTACAAATGGACGAAAGGAGTATTAATAAAGCTTTGTTTTTGCCAATAAAAAAAAAGAAAAAAAGAATGAAAACGACGTGCAGTCGTGAAACAATGCGGACCTACTACCACACGTGTATGACACACAGGACCTCAGAGGTTGGCTTGATGGTTAAGGCTTGACACTTAATAATTTATGTCGTTCGAAGTGTTAGATTCGAAATTTCACATATGCTATTAACATACTCTTATGGGACCGCTAGTCCATATAGATCGTTGTCCCATGCTTAATTGCGTCCTCGCTAGAGGGATGAAATTGATGCCTTTGAACTAGTTGAGGGGAGCAAAAGCTGGCCGAGTACCGGAGTTATTAAAAACGTGTATGACTCACATTATTGTGGGGTAAATATTGTGAAAGTTGACAGTCCCTTGCTACTAAACAATGGCGACTCCAGAAGTGCTAGCGCATAGAATCATTCATAAACATGAATACTCCTACCAAATACATGCTATTCCCAAACTTAGGTCTTAGATTTCCATGCTTTTATATCTTAGGCAATATATGTATGCAATTTATTCATATATCTATTATATACTAATAGATATAAGGGAGTGATTTTCACTCCCCATTTTGATTGATCTTCACACTTCTTTTTTTATTTTTTAGTGTTGAAAGTGGAGTCATTTATATTTTTTTATAGCACTAGTAATTTTTTTTCCCATGGGGTTACCCGACCTCACGCTCCATAGTTTGGCATCGCCATTGCTACTGAATAACTTCTTGAGTCGGGCACTCCATAGAGAATGCGCTTTATGCATTTTTCCTAATAAAACTAGAAAAAGATAAATCAACTTGGAAACCAAATATTGGTATTGAGCACATCATATATGCAGTACAAATATTTGCAAGTTTTTTTTTATTATTGAATGAGTGTTGTTTTGTAGAACTATAATTTAATAAATAGTATACCGTATTGATGAGGATTCTGTATTTTGAGGAATGAAGAGATAATCAAAAGCCTATACGTCTTTGCTCATGACTGATACTGGGTTGAAGAGGTAGCTTACTACCTTGCATGGAATGATGGTTCCCATTAGTCGCAGATTTCAAGGACCACTGCAATATTCTCATAATAATTACAAGACAGTTGTATCCTTTAATTTGTTTTTAGGCCTATGAGCCGCGCAATTTATATCTAATTTTATCAATATGTGGGGCTTCGATGAACGTGGCTCGCTTCATCTGGAACTGTGGTTTGAGTGAGAGTGATTCCTAGCTTCCACCTAGCCTGCACAAGGAAGCACGACTAGAGACCACACCGGAGGAGCTCCGGAATGGCCCTCGGGTGTGTGGATGAGAAAATGTGCAGAGCAAGAAAGGAAGTACTAGGGTTTAAGTGGTGGAGAAACACGTACCTCTTTAGAACTGCCATCAAAGGGTATTTATAGAGTCTTCCTTGCTTGCTCTCCAAGTACACACATGTGTCTTGCACGCGTCGGCCGTCGTCACCCATGACGTAGCAGGTAAGGCGGTTAGTGTGAGCTGTCGCCCCATGTGCGCCAATGATTACTTTGTTTGTGTAACCACTTTGAATGACGTCATATACGCCACTTCGGATAAGGCATGGTTGAGCATCGTGGCTTAGCTCCAGGCTGAGCTGAGCCTCATGGATGAGCTGTCATGGGAGCTATGGCCAACCTTGTGGCTAGGGGTGTAAACGAGCCGAGCCGAACTGAATGTTGGCATGTTCAAGCTCGGCTCGATTAGAATTCGTTTGGCTCGAGCTCGGCTCGAGTTCGAATCGAGCTGGAAAATCTTGGCTCAAGATTGGCTCAACAAGAATGTACAAAACTTGAGCTCGGCTCGAATTCGTCAACTTTTCGGCCTTAATATTGAAAAATTGGCTAAACAAGCCGAGTCAAACCGAATATTCGCATGTTCGAGCCGAGCCGAACCTATATATTTCGAGCCGAGACGAACCTATTAGCGAACCTATATATTGGCATGTTCGAGCCGAGTCGAGTCAAACCTATATATTTTGAGCTGAGATGAACCTGTTCGCGAACCTGTTCGAGCTGAGCCCTGCTAGGTTCGAGCTCGGCTTGTTTATCAAACGAGCCGCAAAATCGAGCTCGAGCTTGCTCATTTATCCTTCGAACCAAGCCCTTACCGAGCCGAACCCGCGAGCTGCTCAGCTCATTTACAGCCCTACTTGTGGCCTAGCTCCGGGCCGAGCCGAACCGAGCCGAACCGAGCTTCGTGGATGAGCTCTTATGGGAGATATGGCCAAGCCTCGTGGCCTAGCTCCGAGCTGAGCCAAGCCTCACGGATGAGCTCTCATGGGAGATATTGCTGAGCCTCGTGGCCTAATTCTGTGCCGAACCATGGGGAGGAGCATCGTGGCCTAGCACCAGGCCGAACCGCAGAGAAGAGCCTCGTCCTTAGTATAGGTCGATCATACGTACCCCACTCGTCCAGACGCCACTTGTGCTGAACCAAACCCGACCAATCCTAGCAAACTCGGTCAGTGCCTCGAGGAGTTTAATCCGGCCTTCCGCCGAACTTAGCAATTGTGGCCGAACCAGAATATTCGGCCCACTACACAATATAAGTGGTACTTTTCCGTTAAAAAATAAGAAGACAGATTTGGGTCCACATGGTTGGGATGTATATATGCGTCATTCCTTTGCGACCAAGCTCTTATTTTCTCGTACTATTCCTTTAATTTATACTAATGAAACGCATTCTTTGCCGATAAAAAAAGAAAAGAAACGACAGACTTGGGTTTGAATTCCTTCCCATTTGTGCAGTTCAAGTGATTATGTATTGTTGAACCCAAAGCGCCCTGCCAGTGCTGGACTTCACAATCGAGTGTAGAACTACTGCGTCCCGTCAACCACCAGCGTGCCACCAGTTTTTACGTTGACTCAATTCATACAAGACTTCTGTTCCAAAAAAAAATTCATTCAAGACTTTGTTCCGATTTCAACTGTACCTCCGTCAATTAGATCTCTAAAATTAATCGTTCTATTAACCCGATCAACTAATTTATGAGCAGTACAAGGACGAGGATCAGGGGGACGAAGATTGCAGCTCAACAGAGGATTGATCCAACCCAGCACTCCAGTAGAGATGGGCAGCACTCTAGCAGAGATGGCTAGGTAGCTCTTTTAATAACAGTTTAAACACCCTTAAATCGTGTGGGGACAGTAACATCATCCGGTAATTATCACATTAGGAATCATGCCTCTTGTAAACATGCACACGAAGATATCATATCCTAGCTAAAAGTGTGACTATTCAACCCTCCCCCTGAGTGGTAATGTAATCATTTTTACCCGAAATTTTACGGGTAAAACATAACGACGGGCTTATGTATCGTATGTAATTGGGAAAATAACCAAACCAATCCATCGCATAACGTTATGGCAATTTTAGCTATTGGAAGGATAGTTTTGATAACGTCGCGATGTAATACTGCTTTGGATAATATTCTCATCACTGCTCTGAACTGTTTTGGATTCTTGAGGCGGCCTGATTACATTTTGTGCTGCTTTGATTTGCTACTACTGCTGCTGCGAACTTCAAGTCCACATATGAATGTTTGAGACACTAGATTTTTTTCAGCCAATACAAGGATCTCTTCCTTGTTCTGCATTTGGCTGTCACCATATTCCTTGTAATTATGTTACTATGTGCTCTTTGCTTATGTACTTTGTAATTTGTTCCCTTTGATTGACATCCTTGTAATCATCCTTTGGGGCTCGAGTGGTATATGATTGTCGGGAGAGTTGGGTGCCCACTTCGTTGGGATGTTTCGCTTCCGTTGTGATGCCGTGCTCGCTCTTGCTGCTTATAATCTTTGTATCCGTTACAAGTGATTTATAAAATTTCTTCGCTGTACAAAAGAATCTGACTTTGTGCTCGACGGGTACCATATTAATCTTCCATGCCATCAGAGAGTTGAGCAATGTTGCATTGAGATATGCAACTACAATACAGAAGGTACTGCTGAAGAATTAACCTGTCATACTAGTTGCAACAAGCTAGCCTCCTAGTTTCACAAGTAAACATGGGTATTGAAATGAAAATGATCTTTTAGCCTCCAATTAATATTGAGAGAATCTCAAATCACTTTTCACTTGGAAAAGAATTTGGTCCCACTTTCTTTAGTGGCAAAACCAGGGCCTCGTATTTTACATGTGATAGCTACAGAGGTCTTCACAGAAACTCTGCTAACAAGACAAACAACATATCTCTATTGCACGTGAGAGCATATCCCTAAATTAATTAAGGGATCTGAATTTGGACCTACCCCAAAGATTGCAATAGAAGGGTTGCACTCATCTCTGTGGACTCTTCCATTGTGTGAGCCATCAGGGTAGATGAGTCCCAAAACCCAACTATAAAAGAACCTCAAAGGCATCAAGCTTTCTCATCCAAGATTTGGTAACTAGCGTTGGCTGTATACCAACATGGGTTTGGAATCGAGTAAAGAAACAATGGAAATTGTCGACCTTCACCAGAACTTTCTAACAGGCTTTGACCAGCAGCCGGCTATCATCTCATGGCTCTAACAAGATTCAAGGATCGCTTCCTGTTCCACCACCAAGCATTGTTTTTTATGATGCTCGCGATAACGCGTTGATGGGAGCAATTCCACTGTCAATATGCCACAAGAATTCTCTTCGTATGCTTGATTTGCCCAACAACAATTTAAATGGCACAATACCTCCATGTTTGGCCAGTTCTAGTGAGGATCTTCTCACGTTGAATCTAAGTTACAATAGTTTCCACAGAAATATTCCTTCGACATTCACAATGAATAGTCAATTGGTGATGATTGATTTAGGTTGAAATCAGCTAAAGGGGCTGGTGCCAAGATCATTGGCAAATTGCGCAATGTTGGAGTGTCTCATTCTTCAGAATAATCAAACAAATTCCAGGGCAATATTGGGAATCCCGAAAACAATTCAACATTTCCAAAGCTGCGGATAGTTGACCTCTCTTGCAATCACTTTTCAGGTAATTTGTCAACAGATTACATCCACAACTGAAATGAAATGAAAATGATCAAAAAAGAGAAGTTGACTATGCATGCAATTCCAAACATTCAATATCAGACACTTGCCGGTCCAACAACTAATGAGGCACAATTCTGGTGGTGGGGAAAAACTTATGAGTACTCAATGAAAGTGCTCAACAAAGGGACAAAAAGGTTATACGAGAGGTGGTGGTTGATTTCTCAAGCAACACATTCGTTGGGGATATCCCAGAATCCCTTGGAACTCTCAGTGGGCTTCTATTTCTAAACACTTCCAACAACAAACTTACCGGCGCTATCCCATTATCGTTGGCAAAATTGATGGAACTGGAGTCGTTGGACCTATCCCAAAACCTGCTCTCTGGACAGATCCCTTGGGAACTGACCCAACTCACTTTTCTATCAATCTTAAATGTTTCTCATAATCAACTCACTGGCCCTGTACCTCAAGGGAAACAATTCGATACATTTGAAAATAGTTCATATGATGGGAATTCAGGATTGTATGGTGTCCCATTGTCGACGTTATGTAGAAATTCAATGACCTCACCTCCACCTCCGCCTATCTTTCAAGATTATGATTTTGAGTTTTCAAGAGGTATTTATTGGGTGGTCATAGCCTTGGGATATGGAAGTGGGCTAGTAGTTGGGTTTGTTATTGGGACAACTCTGACCAGAAGGTATCATGAATGGTTTGGTGAGACCTTTGGGAGGGGCAAGAAGTTTCAGAAGAAGCAAAAAAGGATGGGCCGAAGAACCTGAATAAGAAAGCAACATCCATTCTCTCACGTTGTTTTACTCATCTTTTTGCTATTAGCTTTCCCGAAGTAATTATCATATATTCTATCATTTGCAAAATTTCTAACTTTATTTTGGTGCGGAAATTGGTTTTGCAGTTGTTGGCAATGAAGTTATGGGTTCTTTCTTCATTACTATCAGATATATTGGCACTTTTCGAGGTTGTTCAAAACGAGTATTTCATTTGCAATCTGTACTTCTTTTTGATTAATAGAATAAAGCAAGTAGTATTAGGCCGTGGTTTTGACTTAGAGTTATTTAGGACCCTAAGTTTTTTCATGTAAATCGTGCGTCTCTTGTCTCCATTTTATTCTACTGCACTACTTGAGTTTTTGTTTGGATTAATCGAGATAATCAACCCATTCAGCTATATAATTTTTTTATCTGTTAATCTTTCTCTAAATTGGTAATTTTTATCAAAACTCCTATTACCCCCCGTCAAGGAGTAGATTGAACGCTTCTGCATAATTTCAATTACTTACTTTTGTGCTTGTTCTCCCATCTTGGCTACAAGTTCTGTCCATAAAAGGGCCGGGTGTTGAGGAAATGCAGGTTTTAGCAGTAGAATAGTTGCAGTATTGTATTGTAAGGTTTCTAAGAGATGTTCCCAGAGCTTGTGTTTCTTGCTCGCCTTGTAGCTACATAATATTGCAGTTATATCTTTCAATTACTCATGGTCTTGTCACGTATCGCGTTTGTCCGATTGCATATGTAGTATCTGGTCTTAGATGATTAGTATGGACTGTTGTACTATGAACTCCACCTATTTTTAATGAAAAAGACAGTGAAATTCCAATATTTTGAAGAACTTCTGCAATGAGTTTGTAACTTGTGACACCATTCGGGCGAAAGTAGAAAAGCCTTATACCATCTCTCTTTACTATTCTTTAGCTCTTCTTAAACTCTGACTACTACTCCCCTGTTTGTTCATTCTGTAAATGTCAAACAGAGGTTTCTTATTTTAGTTTATGGTTTGGTTTCACTTGTGGCTTTTGATTGTTTTGAAAAACAAAAATTTTATGATTTAATAAGTATACGTTATTATATCATCAAGTAAACAGTGATATAGTAACGTAGGACAAATTGTTATCAGAAGTGAAAAAAGACCTGTACTGGACTTCACAATCAACTATATTACTGCGTTCTGCCTACCACCCGTGTGCTCTCAGTTTTCACGTTGAGTCAATTCATACGAAATTTTGTTCCGATTTCAATTTGAATACCATTAGTAAAGAGTGGAACTGATCTCTGGAATTAATCATTCTATTAACCCGACATGTATGTGTGGGGACTGCAACATAATCTGGTAATCACATTAGGAATCATGGATGCCTCATTTAAGCACATGATCACGTAGGTATAGCATAGCCAAAAGGGTGATTATTTGATTGGACCCTCCTCATCACTAGTATGTGACATTTTTTCATTGGACCCTCCTCATCACCAGTATGTGACATTTTTACACGAAATTTAATTGTAGGGATAGAAGATAAGGACTCCTTTACGTTGCCTTACCTAAAATCGCATAACGCTGCAACGTTTTCAGTTATGGGAAAAACAATTTTGAGAACGTCGTGACATAATACTTCTCCAGTATAGACGTATGTCATAATTCACTCTAACTATATGACATGCCCAGTCCTATATTCGTCTAATCGTAGTGAAGATAAATACTACAATTCTATAAAAGTATAGTCCCATGGACCAACACCAAACC
Source organism: Rhododendron vialii (assembly GCF_030253575.1). Lineage (NCBI taxonomy): Eukaryota > Viridiplantae > Streptophyta > Magnoliopsida > Ericales > Ericaceae > Rhododendron > Rhododendron vialii. Next base: position 5,884,190 of record NC_080558.1, on the reverse strand, counting down.
CCCATCATACTGTGTCCTACACCATGAGAGAATCTATGCATATGATCTGATGTATATTTGTTTGACCAGGACAAAATTTAATCAAATACCTAATTAATTGTGATACTTACGCTAAACGGTCCAATTCGATACTCACATCCAATTAAATGTGGCTATTGAAATGGTCCTAGTCTCTCTTTTTTCTTTTCATTTAATTGAAAATGATCTATTAGCCCCCAATATTGTTGAGAGAATGAATAAATATATCAACTCATTTTCCACTGAATTAGGTCCCACTTTATTTGGTGGCCAAACAAGGGCTTCATATTTTGCTTGTGTATACAGTAGCTGTAGGGGTCTTCGCTGAAAGCATTAATATCCCTTATTAATTTGCTGAATTGAAATCTGTCCTCTGGTTGTTCGAGGACATAGTCAACTTGACTCTAATGTGATTAGCTGTCCTACGTGATAATATAAAAAACTTATCGAGGCACGCGTAAAGCTCTCATCATTAGAAAAGATGCGTCCCCTCTTGCACCAGGTTAATCGGCGTTCTGCTCCCACGATACAACTCTCATCTAGGAAGCTTTGTATGTAATTAAAGCTTTCCACGTGAATCAAAGAGCCACTCGTATGCTCAGAATACCGTAAACATATAACATATTCTCAAAATATACGTAAGACATGGCAAGTCTTTCATAAAATCACACAATCACCTTGTGCACTAGCCGCCTTTATATAGTAAAAATCAACCACAAACGCAATTAAACATTGCATATAATAGGAGCTTAAATGCACAACGTAGAGAAAATTTTATTTTTTTAATTTCGTCAAAAAGGAGAAAGTTTATTGATCTGAAGGACGGAAGATGCCTAAACATTAGAGAGTACGGAACCCCATGGGGGCAGAGTAGTTGTCCACAAGCCGGACGAACAACTACAGATTGGGAGTTACAAATGCATGTTTACAGTACCCAAAAACGTCGAAGAAGTGTCAGAGGCGAGATGTATATTGCTATTTCGAGGTTATCTCAGCATTGTTGACAAGTTCATAAACCAATAGGAAGATAAATAAAAAAGCAGCTTCTTGGCGAAATTTGGTAGAGAAACAGTCCCTTGTTTTGTGAAGGACTGTAAAATTTTTGGCTCAAATCCGACATTTGTTTGTACATTCATTAGTTTGGATTGGAAAAGCCAGTATTTCGCATAGGCTGTGATTTCAGCTAGCCTCCTTGTTTGACAAGTAAACATGGGTATTAAATTGGTCTTCCCGTTCGGCTAAATAAGCCAACTGATTTATTTTTTTGTCCTTATTCAATTTTTTTTCCGTATTTGTTAGTTTTTTATCAATTTTTTGGGGATTATTGCATTGTCATGACGAGAGAAATCTAAAAAGTAAAACATTACGATCGAAACTTAATTTTTTTGAATAAAGACAAAAATAAGCCAATAAGTCAATTTTTTTCGTCTTTTTTCAAAAAAAAATTTCGATTATAATTTTTTAGGACACAAGCAAGTTTGATTCTAATATGATTAGCTGTTCTACATTCTAATAGAAGACATCGAAGAAGGCAAGATATATTTCAATTTAGAGGTTTATCTCAACGTTGTTGACATGCAAGGTTTTTTTTTTTTAATCAGCAATAAATTTTATTAAAACTTGACAAATGGTACGTCGAGAGTTTTTAAAAGTCATATCCAAGCCTCATTAGGAAGATGAGAACAAGGAAAATGACAAAAGGAAAATAACAAAAAAAAAGAAATTACATCCAACAGAAAATTGAAACCGGTTCTCTCAACAGAGAATACATCTTAATATTGGAAAAGCAGTTCTTAAATCAATAAAAAGATAAATAAAAAAGCAGTTTTTTTTTTATGCCTAGAAATTTTCGGCTCATATACAATATTGGAAAACTCCGCTGCTGAATTGTTTGTTTGTACATTTATTAGTTTGGATTGGAAAATTAAGCCGGTACTCTCGCCTCGACGAAGGTTTCTAAATTTTGGCACTTCTAATCTGTTCAGTCCGGGCTCAGGTTAACAAAGCCCAACCATAGGGAGCAAATTGACCGAAGTCACATATTGGGCGTATGCAAGCGAGAGCGTGAAAGAATCATACCAGAAAGATTAAGTGACTTAGATACGGAGTGAGGGACCAGGGACAGGTCTTGACTTACAAATTAAGGGATTTGATTTTGGGCCTACCACAAAGATTGCAATAGAAGGGGTCAACTCATCTCGATCTGTGGACTTTTCCATTGTGTGGGCTATCACGGCAGATGAGTCCCAACACCCAACTATAAAAGAACATCAAAGGCAGCAAGCTTTCTCATCCAAGATTTGGTAACTAGCTTTGGCTATATACATACATCATGGAGTACTCATGCTTGTATCTTCGCATTTACCTGATTTTGTGTTGCTTAAATCTTGTCATATTAACTTACTCTTCCTCTTATACGCAGCCATTATGCCCTGAAAATGAGAGCAGAGCCTTGCTGCAGTTCAAGCATAATTTTGTCATCGACAAGTCTGCTTCTTTTGACACTTCTGCTTACCCAAAACTTGAATCATGGCAGCTACTTGATGGAAAGAGCAACGGTTGCTGCTCATGGGATGGCGTCGAGTGTGACCACGACACCGGTCATGTGATCGGTCTCGACCTCAGTAGTAGCTTTCTCTACGGTTCTATTAACTCCAACAGCAGCCTATTTGCCCTTGTCCACCTTCGTAGCCTAAACCTTGCCGATAATAGGTTTAATTTCTCTGAAATACCGTCCAGAATTGGAAATCTTTCGGGGCTAACAAGTCTCAATCTATCCAACTCTGAATTTTTTGGTCAGATTCCTTCAGAAATCTCATCTCTTTCCAAATTGGTTATCCTGGATCTTTCACTTAAAATGGATTGGTATTCTGAAAGTCTTTTGAAACTTGAAAAACCCAGTCTAAGAGACCTAGTTCAAAATCTAACCTACCTGAAAGTTCTTGACCTTTCTATGGTGAACATATCTTCTTCAGTGCCAAGTGTCATGTCAAATATATCCTCTTTGACAACTCTTTATCTTGTAAGTTGTTCATTGTATGGTGAATTTCCAATGGACATTTTTCATCTACCAAAATTGCAGATTCTTGAGGCAGCTTCGAACGAAAATCTCAACGGCTCTCTACCTGAATTTCAAAGTAGCAGTCGCCTTAAGGCATTGAGTATCTGGGGCACGGGCTTGTACGGTAAGCTCCCAGATTCAATTGGTATACTTGAATCCTTACTTAATTTGGGTTTGAGTCGAACTAGTTTATCTGGGACGCTTCCATCTTCTTTGGGCAATCTAACTCGGCTCACTGACCTGTCCCTTTATGCGTGCAAGTTTAGTGGCCAGATTCCTTCGTCGTTGGCAAACCTATCACAACTAACTAAGTTTCAAATAGGCAACAACGACTTTGACGCAGGACCACTTCCTTTACCGCCAGGGAAGCTACTCAAACTCACTTGTATGCACCCAGAATGAATTTACAAGGTGAGATCCCACTGTCGCTTGCAAACCTGACCCAACTTTCATATTTATTCATTAGCGAAAACAACCTGGTCGGTAAAATTCCATCTTGGTTCATGAACCTCACCCAATTAACATTTCTAGAACTTGCAGTGAATCACTTTCATGGCACAATTCCTAGATCAATCACTCAACTCAAGCGTCTTGATTATTTGAGTCTTTATTCTAACAGCTTCACTGGTATAGTGGAGCTAGACATGTTTATGAAACTCCCATACCTGGTCTCATTGCTATTAGAGGACAACGATCTAACAGTGCTCGACAAAAATAGTACCAATGGTACTCATCCAAAGCTTGAAATTCTAGGATTGGGGTCATGCAACTTAGTCGAGTTCCCTGGCATTCTACGATTTCAAGATAAATTGCAGATGTTAATTCTTAACAATAATAAATTTCAAGGCAAAATACCAACATGGGTTTGGAACTCGAGTAAAGAAACAATGGAAATTGTCGACCTTCACCAGAACTTTCTAACAGGCTTTGACCAGCAGCCGGCTATTGTCCCATGGCCTTTTCTAAAATATTTTGACTTCAAGTCTAACAAGTTTCAAGGATTGCTTCCTATTCCACCACCAAGCATTGTTATTTATGATGCTCACGATAATGCATTGACGGGAGCAATTCCACAGTCAATATGCCACAAGAATTCTCTCCGTCTGCTTGATTTGTCCAACAACAATTTAAATGGCACAATACCTCCATGTTTGGTCAGTTCCAACGAGGATCTTCTCATGTTGAATCTAAGTTACAATAGTTTCCACGGAAATATTCCTTCAACATTCACAGTGAATAGCCAATTGGTGATGATTGATTTAGGTCAAAATCAGCTAAAGGGGCCGGTGCCGAAATCATTGGCAAATTGCGTAATGCTGGAGTGTCTCATTCTTCAGAATAATCAGATTGAAGATACTTTCCCCTCTTGGTTGGGAGCTCTTCCTAAGTTAGAGCTTCTTTTTCTAGGATCAAACAAATTCCATGGCAATATTGGGAATCCCAAAAACAATTCTACGTTTCCAAAGTTGCGGATAGTTGACCTCTCTGGCAATTGCTTTTCAGGCAATTTACCAACAGATTACATCCGTAACTGGAATGAAATGAAAATGATCAACAAAGGAAAGTTGACATATATGCATGCAATTCCAATTGTTCAATATAAGACACTTGCCGGTCCAACAACTCATGAGGCACAATTCTGGCAGTGGAGTATAACTTATGAGTTCTCAATGAAAGTGGTCAACAAAGGGACAAAAAGGATATATGAGAGGATTCAAAGTGCCTTGGTGGTGGTTGATCTATCAAGCAACACATTCGTTGGGGAAATTCCAGAATCCTTTGGAAGTCTCAGTGGGCTTCAATCTCTAAACATTTCCAACAACAAACTTACTGGCACTATCCCAGCATCGTTGGCGAAATTGACAGAATTGGAGTCGTTGGACCTAGCCCAAAACCTGCTCTCTGGACAGATCCCCGGGGAATTGACCCAACTCACTTTCCTATCATTCTTAAATGTTTCTCATAATCGACTCACTGGCCCTGTACCTCAAGGGAAACAATTTGATACATTCGAAAATAGTTCATATGATGGAAATTTGGGATTGTGTGGTGTCCCATTGTCGAAGTCATGCAAAAATTCAATGACCGCTCCGCCTCTATTTCGAGGTCACGATCTTGAGTTTTCGAGAGGTACTTATTTGATGGTCATAGCCTTGGGATATGGAAGTGGGCTAGTTGTTGGGCTGGTTGTTGGGATAACTCTGACGAGGAGGTATCACGAATGGTTTGTCGAGACCTTTGGGAGGGGAAAGAAGATTCAGAAGAAGCAGAAAAGGAAGGGCCGAAGAACCTAAGTAAGAAAGCAACATCCTTTCTCTCACTTTGTTTTACTCATCTTTTTGCTATTAGCTTTCGCGAAGTAATCATCATATATTCTATCATTTGCAAAATTTCTAACTTCATTTTGGGGCGGAAATTGGTTTTGCAGTTGTTGGCAATGAAGTTATGGGTTCTTTCTTCAGTACTTACTTTTGTGCTTGTTCTCCCATCTTGGCTAGAAGTTCTGTCCATAAAAGGGCCAGGTGTTGAGGATATGCAGGTTTTAGCAGTGAATAGTTGCAGTATTGTAAGCTTTCTAAGAGAGACCTTCCTGGAGCTTTGTTCTTGCTTGCTTTTGTCTTTCTATTACTCATGGTCTTGTCATGTATCGCTTATGTACGATTTGCATATGTAGTATCTGTTCTTAGATGATTAGTATGGACTGTTGTACTAGGAACTCTCCACCTGTTTTTATTGCAAAAGACAGTGAAATGCCAATATCCTGAAAAGCTTCTGCAATGAGTTTGTGACATATCCTGAAAGGCCTTTCCATCTCTCTTTACTCTTCTTTAGCTCTTCTTGAACTCTGACTACGACTCCCGTTTGTTCATTCTCTGTAAATGTCAAACCTAGTAGGCTAGGACGTATCCCAAAACTCGACAATATAATGACATGACTCCCGATTATGATGAAAATTATGTTGTTGTTTTCAAAACAACTCTACTCCACATATACCCTCAACGCTACCTTAAGTTAATTGTAAAGAAATTAATTGGAAGAGCAAATATCAAAGTATTGTTGAACCCCTAGCCTGTTTGCACATTTGCGGTGCGTCCAAAGCGCCCAGCATGGTTAGGACAAATTGTTAACAGAAGTGAAAAAGGCCAGTGCTGGACTTCACAATCAACTGTAATACTGCGTTTTGCCTACCACCAGCATGCTCTCAGTTTTCAAATTGAGTCAATTCATATGAAATTTTGTCCCGATTTCAATTTGAACTCCTTTAGTAAAGAGTGGAACTGATCTCCAGAATTAACAATTCTATTAACCCGACACGTATGTGTGGGGACTGCAACATAATCTGGTAATCACGTTAGGAATCATGGATGCCTCTTGTGAGCACATGAACACGTAGCTATAGCATAGCGAAAAGGGTGATTATTTGACCCTCCTCATGATTAGTATGTGACATTTTTACACAAAATTTATTTTAACGGATAGAACATAAGGACTGCTTTACATTGCCTTACTTGAAATCGCATAACGCTGACACGTATGTGTGGGGACTGCAACATAATCTGGTAATCACGTTAGGAATCATGGATGCCTCTTGTGAGCACATGAACACGTAGCTATAGCATAGTGAAAAGGGTGATTATTTGACCCTCCTCATGATTAGTATGTGACATTTTTACGCAAAATTTATTTTAACGGATAGAACATAAGGACTGCTTTACATTGCCTTACTTGAAATCGCATAACGCTGACATGTATGTGTGGGGACTGCAACATAATCTGGTAATCACGTTAGGCATCATGGATGCCTCTTGTGAGCACATGAACATGTAGCTATAGCATAGCGAAAAGGGTGATTATTTGACCCTCCTCATGATTAGTATGTGACATTTTTACGCAAAATTTATTTTAACGGATAGAACATAAGGACTGTTTTACATTGCCTTACTTGAAATTGCATAACGCTGCAACAATTTCAGTTATTGGAAGAACAGTTTTGAGAACGTCGTGACGTAGTACTTCACCAATATAGACGCAATAATTCGCTCTAACAATATGACATGCCCGGCCCTATATTCGTCTAATCGTAGTGAACATATATTATAATCTATCTATACTACTGCTACTTTTAAAAGTACAAAGGTGTTTCCTACTTTTTCTTTTCCACAAATGCCCCTCCCACTACCAAGTAATCTCTATCCCACCCTACACCTTTTCCCAACCGTTATTTTTTTTCCCCTGATCTGACCTCTTCCCAACCGTTACAATGCAACAACCCAACGATTAAACCAGACAAAACCACAAACGCCTCTCCTCACCCTTACAAGTAATCTCTGCCCCGCCCCCACACCTCTTCCCAACTGTTATAATGCAAAACTCCAACCATTTTACCATACAAAACCACACCAGCCCCCCCCCCCCCCCCCCCCCCAAAAAAAAAAAAAAAAAAAAAACATTACAGCCTCCCTCCGTCAGCCCGAGTTCTCCACAACCAACGCCGCCAGCCGACGACCAAGGCTCCAACTACAACAACATATTGGAGTGAACTCAAGTGCATCCCAATAGAAGTCCAAGACAGATAAGGCATTCATTCAACTTTCCTCCCTGCGTCACTTATGTCAACAACTCTGTAGACCACAATTTCGCCTACAAACTGTTTGACAAAATGTACCTTTGAGTAATTTGCAAACACTTCCCCTACCAACGACACTGTCCACCAATATCAACAACTCCGTAGACCATAACTCCGCACACCAACTGTTTGCCAAAATGTGCCTTTGAACTCTTTGGGTTGACAGATGGTTTTGTAAGGGCCAATCGAAGATGCTGAACATGACAGGAGCAATAAAACAACAACAGTCAAAGTTGGGATGCTATAATCAATGATACACAAAGACTTTACTTGAACCATCTTAAAAAAAAAAAAAAACCCTTTTCTGCAAATCCCAGCCTCATTCGGCTTGGTTGTGAATAGCAATTCCCCTCCAATGGCTCCTTAAAACAGTACAGACACTTGGGAAAAAAAGGCATGGAAGACAAAAGCACAGTTACCCACATTAAACCAAACAAAGACACAAGGTTTGGATTGCCTTGGCCAAGATGAAATCAGTTGGCGCCGCAATCGTCAAAGGAAGAGTTTTGCTTGGTTGGCTGTCAAGGAAAAAGCTATTACCAGGTCAGAACTTCTTAGTAGAAATGTGATAAATAAAATTCATTTAGCCTTGTGTCCTCTCTGCTTTATGCATCTTGAATCAAATCAGCATTTATTTCTCCATTGCCATTCTCTTGGAGTGTCTGGTCAATAATATTAGAGTGGTGGAATATGAAATGGGTGTGCCCGGTCTCGGTTCCGGATTTAGCAAGTTGGTGGTTTGCAAATGGATTTTCCAATTTGGAGAAACATATTTGGGAAGCATGCTTCTATGCAACACTTTGGTCCCTATGGTTGGTGAGGAATGATTACATCTTCAACAACTCAGCAAAACAGGCCTGGGAAGTGGGAGATGTAGTTAAAACTAGGGTCGCAATGTGGATGAAGGCCAAGTTCTACATCAAGGTCTATACGGTGGAAGAGTTTAAGGTCTTCCTAGACGGTATCCGAATACTAAAATTGTAATTTAGATTGAGGTGTGTTATCCAACTATCGGTTGGATGTGTTTGTATTTTCTTTTGGTGCTTCTAGGCTCTATGAGCTAGGATGTATTCCCTTGATGTAACCCTTTCGAGTTCTATAAAAAGTTTCATTTGCCGAGAAAAAAAAAAAAAAAAGCTTTAGTTACACACAAAGCTTCCTAGATTAGAGTTGTATCGTGGGAGTGGAACACGGATTAACTCGGTGCAAGAGGGGACGCATCTGCATCTTCTCTAAGGAGAGAGCTTTAATTAAACAGAAACTTTAACGAATATTTCCAACACCTTCAGCAGCAGTATATATATTACTGGCAGACACTTCTTGGATGTTTCCTACTAGTAGAATTTAGGACAGCTAATCCCATTGGAGTGAAAGTTGATTATGTCCTCGAACAACAAATTAAAGGACACATTTCAATTCAGCAAATTAATATTGTAGGGATATTAGTGCTCCATCTGCAATTGAGGTATTTTGTTTGTTTTCTCAGGCTGGCTTTCAGCGAAGACCCCTGCAGCTACCATCACAAGCAAATATATGACGCCCTTGTTTAGCCACCAAATAAAGTGGGACCTAATTCGGTGGAAAATGAGTTGATACATATTCATTCTCTCAACAATATTGGAGGCTAAAATATCATTTTCAATTAAATAAAAAGAAAAAGAGATACCAAGACCATTTCAATACCCACGTTTAATTGGATGTGATTATTGAATTGGACCGCTAGGGCAAGGATCACAAATAATTAGGTATTCAATTAAATTTTGTTCTGATTAAACAAATGTACATCTGATATGTATAGATTCTCAATCTTATGGTGTAGGACGCAGTATCATGGCGCCGGGTTTGGTGTTGGTCCATGGGACTATACTTTTATAGAACTAGTGGTTGGGCACGTGCGTGTTGCACGTGGTTCTTTCCCCAAGGTTTACCTTGTTTCTTTTTAAACCTTCAATATAGCACCTCTTCATGAATAATAATAGAAGCCGTGGTGGTTACATTTCTGCACCCAGCATCCTTCCATTTGCTACTTGTTTTTTGATCTTGCTTCAAGTTCCTTGGTTTTAGATGAACCCAAGTTTCTAACTCCTAACATACACAGGTACAAATTGAGTTTAATTTCACCCTAGAAGATATAGCACCCAAAGAGGACATCCAAAATGAGCCGGAGATTGGTTTACAATCTCTAATTCTTACGTTTAGTGATGTCCAATTAGTATTAATGGACACCTTTTTTACAGATATTAATAATTTCCTAAGGCAAGCCCGTGAAAAGATTATCATTCTTGGTTGCGCTGGTGTTTAGTCACGTGCGTTGTACGTGGGTATTTTTTCCAACATATAATTCTTCGTATGGGGTACCCAATTTAATTTCTTCCTTGCGTTTTTTTGGGATGGATTTAATGTACCTTATCAGAGTGATATTGGGGTTAGATTAGGAACTAATTCTTCACTACTTTGTTCTCAAAATATAGTTGTATCTTTCTTTACAACGAAACAAATAAGCACGACAAATATTACATTTTGAATGCGATTGTTATTAGTAGAAGATGAAATAAAAATAAATGAATGTAGAAGGACAAACAAATGTGCAGAATTGTTCTACTCAAAAGATATATGGATTATAAGATACGAACCACCACACTTATTAACTGTAAAGGAATCCTTTCTTTCTCCTATAAATTGGATAAGAATCCTCTCCTTGCACCGTCTCCTTTGCAAAAGACCGGGGTAATGGTATTTGCATTTGCCACCACACATGCAGGGGGTTTTTTTGTTCAATACTCCACAAGGCCCATGCATCATATGCTTGGCAACCTTCTCATACAAATCAAGAAACTGGTTTGGATAGGGAATTTCAGCACATACAAATTGATCAAATTTGTCCGAGCTGGTAATCTTGCACGCTGACTTCAAAATGATTAGCATATGAGTATGAGGCAAACATCTTTTTTGGAATTCAATGACATGAACATGTGCAACCACCTTTCCAAAAATGCACTTTTTAAAATGCTAATTTTTAGGTCTTGCAACTTTGCTCGGAAAACTCTTGCGGTTAAATCTAGCCTATCTTGTGCAAGTTGGCCTTGTTTTAAGGAGTCTTTGATCTCCTTCCAATCAGGGTTACAGGTCATTGTGATAAAAAAAGGTCTGGCTTTCCAAAGCGCTGGACGAATGCGATTGCATTAAGATACGCATATCTCTCAGGCCACCAACAAAGGATCCGGGCAATACAACTCTTTTTCCCACCAGGCTTCCTCTGCTCTCTCCTGCTAATACACGATCAACAATCCCTTAATATAGTTCAGCCCTTAAACCTGACTGTTTCTGTCGGAAATAGTCCAACCTTGTATTTTCCAGTTTTATATACATGTCAACAACATATTGCTACAAGAGTCGACCAGATAGAAGTAGAACAGAAGGATCGTCATCTCTAATTTGCAACTTATAGCATTAGTATTCCCGACATGATACCTTAATTCTTTGTATTTGAACCATCAACAAATGTACAAAATGTGTAATACCAAATAAGCTGCATTTCCCAAAGGTGCACATGCCTCGCACGTGTTTTTTTACAAATTAAAAGCACAAACGTAATTGGTAAGTATGCAATTGACTTTTATGCAATTTCAAATTGCAAGAAAGAGGAAAAGCTAGGTACCGTCTTGTTCTCGTCTGAAAATATCTTCAGCTGATTTGAAACTTTGAAAAGACGGATCATTTTACGTATCTGATGCACGATTGCTAGTGCTGCTACGGCCTAGCATTTTCGTTTATTTTAATAATTTATATTGTCATTATTAATTGGTGTTATGATTGGGTCCCAACTAATTATTTTGTGCACGCTATGGATATTGTTGACACAATTGTAATATTTTGGGGTATGAGATTGACGTTGGATAAAATAGTGGAACCAAATGGTAATTTTATAAATTGTGTTACGTTCCATCTAATACTAATTAGCTATAGCTTAGGGTATCACGTTATTAGGGGGTAGTTTTAGGAGTTGTACTTAGTCAGATATTTACAACGTTATTAGGGTTTTAGTTTGAGAGAACTTTGTATGAGAAAAGCAGAAGCCGCAGGGACGCTTGACTTCGGCTGGTTTGTGATCATGTAAGAGATTTTTGACCCCTTTATTCCTGTACCTTTTTCTATTGTTTGTCGCCCGTGGATTGGGGTAAGGCTGGACTTTTGGAAGGTACAAGACAATGGTATTAATGTGAGGTTAATTGAGCTTTTGCCGTTCCTAATTATTCTTTGTCGTTCACGGGTTTGGCACCAATGGTTTTCCTTCTAATCCTATTTGACTTATTGGAGTGGTGGTGGATATTGTGGGAGATGTGGGTGTGAGCAGGAGTCAAGATTTGTGCTTAGGGTGATGGTGATGTGTCGTGTGCATGGGTGGTGGTTCGGGTGAATTAAATTGCTCTTGGAATTGGAGGCATGAATTGGGTTTTGTAGTTTTGGTGTTAACTGAAGGGTAGTAATTAGGATTAGGCTAGTTTTCTATTTATTTTATGGTACTAGTAGGCAGTTTTCTGTATTACGTAGTGTATATTTGAATAGATGGTCATTTCATGATTTGTTATCTTGTTCAGGTTAGCCTCTTTTTGCGTTGTTCGATTGCTTTTAGCTTTGGACCCAGGTGAGTAGTTAAGTATGTTACGTATTTTCGAAAGTTCTCTGTTTCCCTTAAAAGTATTTTCTTCAGAAATTTATATGAATGTTATTCGGAGACTCAAAACTGTTTATAAGTTCTATAAATTGGCATGCGATGAATTTTCTGAGATCAATTATTAATATTCTTTTTGGTGAGAACTTGGTGGATATTAATGGAAACATTTATTTTGGAAGTCCAGGGAAATTATTCCTTCTCATGTTGGTGACCCTGGCCATTGGGAAAAAGACCGTGTTAGGCCGGTGACCCTAATGCTCAACAGCTTTCTTTCGTCGGATTGTCTTAGGGAAAAGTACCACTGGCTGCCAACCCCGGTGACTCTAAGTTCAATATTGGATCCAATTTTGATGAGATTTATTTTGGCCATGGTACTGTTTGATTGTGGTTCCCCATTGTTGATGGAGTTATTATTGTGATCATCACCAAGAATATTTATTTGGTTAAATGCTTCATTGATTAATTTATTATTCTATGGGACACCTCGTATGTCAAATTATGATTTAATGGTAAATTATTTTAATCCCCACTTTCAACTTTATTTATTATACATATTTGCTATTCACTGAGCTCGTCAGCTGACGGATTTATTCCAACTTCTTTTTCAGGCAAGTTGGGGAGTTAGGCAAGGCCTCTGGCGGCATCTCGGGGATTTTTTTTTGTTAACCTCCTTAGGTGTCTCATTCTAGTTTTATTTTAAAAATCGCTTCCGCATTTGAAACAATTGTCAAATAACAAATTCTTTTAATTATTGTTGGATTATTGGGTATTGTTTGATTCATGGGATGGTTGTGCCCCATGTTTATGTTGAGACATATTTGGCTTTTGATTTGATTAATAATGAAAAAGCGATCATTTGATTTTTGGTTACTTTGATTTATTCAGGCTGCATGTTCCATGGATTAGCCTCATGGTTCACGGCCGGTCACTTCTCATTTTTGGGGTGTGACAATTGTGGGTATCAAAGCCATCCATGTGCACGACCATGTGGGCCTTGGAGTTTGGTTTGATTTGGTTGTTGGTTTGATTTGTATTGGTGATTATAGTGCTCAACTCCTCGCGAGGGCGCGAGGCTATAAAGTTGGGGAGATTGTAACACCCCATCCCATATTGGAAGTCTACATGGATGATCTTGGACATATAACAAACCTTGTGGGTTACTACTAGTACCTTGTGCTTGAGCTTTTGGGCCATGTGGTATGACTTGTGGATCAAAATCAAGGTATTGGGCCAGTGGTTTGCTTGGGGCGTTACAAGTGCGACCTTGAATTCTTGTAAGGATATTTTGATGCCATCCAACCTCACCTTTAGGAAATAAAAACGGGTATTGCAACGGATCATAGCAACCATAATAGTGTTGCACTCTATGTTCATGTCCAGAGTTTAAGTGCACTATAATGTCACATTCATGAAAGACAGTTGCATTATTTCCTTCTAGCCATATTGCAGCCACCTAGTCAGCTGATGGGGAGTTGTAAACCCTTTGGTCGAGCTTGACGTCAGTCCTTATGCGTATTCTATATGAATCCAAGGAACATTGTCTAGTCTCCTAAGAAATATGGCATAAGGGTTTGTAGAGAGCACATCCATTAGTGTTCGGACAATGTGTGGGTTAAGTGGGAGGTTATTTCTTTTTGTCCAGCTTGTTTTCCATAATGTCTAAGCCATTTTGGAGTTCATTATCAGTATCATAGAAGTATAGTTGGAAGTAACAAGGAGAAGTAGATGATGGAATCAAGGATGGTAGTTCATGATAAATTTGCCCTTGTGCACGAAATGTGTAAACTCCTTCTGTTGAATTAGCAAGTCCTTTGTCCAATGTGACGCCAAAGGATGTGAAACCGAAGGTGCTATTATGGTACGGATGTGTTTGCAAAATTCCAAAGCTTCAACAGTTTGAGAAGTGAACAAGTTTCGTTGGCTTAATGGGACAGATGAGCTTGTCAGAACTACTTCTCTGTTGAGGTAGCAAAAAGTTGGAGGTTCGTTTTGGAACCTTTTAGCTCGACAAAATCGGCAATCTGCCATGCTCCGCAATTCATGTGGTTGGGAAAGATGGACCTCTCGCAGTCGTTGTCCTATGAATGGCATATTCACAAATATAGGGTAAGGCATTTGTGGAAAGTATATTCTATTAAGGTTTAATCAAATATCTTGTTCTAAAGTACTAACCGATCATTTCGAACTCCATTAGGTTGTCCTCCAAAGGGGGATTTGGCGATGGATTTTGTGTTTGTCCATCTGAGAATTCACAACCATGATTTATGTTTGGAGAAGTATAATGTGCATTGCCTTGGGGGGGCTTAAGTTCTTCCAAATAGAACCCAGAAAAGCATTACTTGAATGGGACATGCAGCAATTCCCAGTGGCCATACGCTGATTTCACAGTGAAGTTACCATCCCCCGTCCACCGACACATTAACTCATCAGGCTTTGTTTGGATTAACATCACCTGTTGAAGTCGCAGCCTTAGGTTATCCATCTCTCCTTTCTCTCGCCCAGTCATGCCTCTCCTAAACAGAAGGTCCCAAGATCCTCCAGCATTGTCACCCCTCATATTACAGATCAGTTCCTCCTTTTGAAAAGATAATGAAAACAGTCTAGGATATTCTTCTTTCAAGGGTAACTCACCCAACCAAACATGTTCCCAGAACACCGTAGCATTACCTGAATTTACTTGCACTCTGAAGCTCTCACGGATGGAGTATCCCAAATGAGATGAGGAATTCTCCACTGAGCAAATATCTGCCCAAATTGTAAATTGGGTGGTGTTTTAAATTTTAACTTTTATGGAGGAGATCGAATGTGGATTTGAAGTGGGGAAATAATGTAGCCTAGGACTTTGGTTGCACGGAAATCAATACGAGCGAAGTTAGATTTTTGAGAGGTTACTCATGCTACTATAACCTACCTAGCTTCCTCAGTTAGGGTTGAACTTCTAAAGATTTTGGAGACCCTGGAGGGATTAGGAATGGAGCAAGGATTCAAGTTCGTGGGTGGCTAAAATTAAACAGACCAACCGTAAATAATAAAATAATACTATTTCGGTCCCATTTTCATTGTTTATTATTTTGTTTATCTCTTTTATGTTTTTTGTCTATATTTTTTAGTATGGATATTGAAAAATATGCAATATGAATTTTGTGTAATAGATCTCAATTATAGATTTATAATATAAAGTTTTCAAAATTATGAAAAACATTATAGATGAAAGATATAATCAATTCAAAAATGACATGCAATTGAAAATTAAATGGAAAATAAAAATGGGACAGAGGGAGTATATTTAACATCCGAGTAGGTATACGTGTTCTAAGGTTAAAATAATTCTCATGCTATAACGGTAATCATTTGTCAACACATATAAAAAAATAGTTTACCGATCTATCAAGATGAAACTTGGCGTTTTGTCAACATGATTTTTTTCTTGAATTTCCGGCCTTTTGTGTCTCGCTTTTTTTTTTAAAATGAAAACCAGAGTTGGTCCATGCCATTGTGCCCCCGCTTTACTTCCGCCCCTGGGGGGGCTCTTTGATAGAATCTTACGACACTTGGAGTACAACATTTTAAGGGAGTGATAAAAGTTTCGTTTGTCAAGAAAAAAAAGAAGAAGACCAACTACTACCTTCTGGAAAAGATAATCAGCCCCGATACTTTTTATCTTTTATCTTTTTTGGTATTGAAATACTGGTGGACAATGAAACATACATTTATGCATGTGGGATTAATCTTGGATTTCCAAGCCACAACTGATATTTTGGCTTCAAATAAGTGACCGATAACATCGCATAATACCGTTGCTCTAGAAAATTGTTTGGTGGTTTTGGGCACCACATTGCGGTCCCTTTTTTTTTTTTTTTGGTAATTCACGTTGCGGTACCTTGACATCCTTATTCACCACACACTTTTATAGCATTCAGTATTAGGCGTATGAAGCCTACAAAAATGTGCTTGATGAAAGTATTGTAACATCACATGATAGTGTCCAAGAGTCGGCCGCAGTTGCAGTGGTGGATCCGAAGTTGTAAGCACTGTTAGCGGCGTCAGCAACACTGGCACCAGTCTGAACGGCTTCAGCAGCTTTGTTCTATAACCATCAAAACCCAAACACAGTAGGAAGATGATCAGCGAGTAATAAAAAGCACAAGGCGCATGCGCATAAACAACTTCAAATTCGGTGTACGAGACTCCTGTCATTGTGTGATATGGGGAAGGATTTATGTACGCAACCTTATCCCTGCAAACAGAGAGGCTGTTTCCGCAATTCAAACTGATGACCCCCAAGTCACAATTGAGAAACGTTATCGTTGCACTAGGCTCACCCTTCCAGAGAAATATTTAGAAGCGCATATCAAAAGCCTAGATTGTCTTTGTCCCCGACTATTGAAGAGGTATAGTAACTTGTACAAAGATTTTAAGGACACTTCGCAAAATACCGCATACTTTGTTGCATATAATTACAAGAGGGGTGTTGCTTGAAGTTTAACCAACAGCGTACTTTACTTCTCAATCAAGTGCATTGAGACGTCTACCATGCGCACACTATATATTAGTTTTTTTTATTGAGTCAGTCTTTACGAACTTTGTCTCGACTTTAATCGAATCCCCGCTAGTAAACGGTGGATGAGATCTATTCCAAATTAGTCGTTCTATTAGGTTGGATATCAAGTCATGTTGGAAGATAGATACCATGCACATTGAGTCTTCAAGTCAACATCAGGGAATTTGTTAAGGAATTGAATCCCACATTGCTTGGGAGTGGAATGGGTGATCACTTAATAACATCTGAGACCTCTCCACTCATTGCCAATTGGCTTTGAGATGAATATAAAGTTTCCATATGGTATCAGAGCGGGGCCCGTTCCACCCCACATTTTATAAAATTCACAATCAATGGGTATGAAGATACAGATCGATTTTTCAGTGTTTCGGGGCACAACCACGTGGATATTTTTGTATTCTTAATTTATTTTCTTTTGGTTGAACCCAATCAAATCAATAACTATGACTGTGCAACCAAAACTAATGAGCTAACCAAGAATGACCAATGTGATTCAAATATAGGCTCATTGGAAAAGATTATTTGGAGAAAGCAAGATTCCTTACTGTAGTGGCCCCGGAAATATGGCACGGTGCACTCACTGAGCCATAAGGCACTTGGCGCAACCAAGTGGATTTTCCCGGTTCCGTGTCGAGCATAAGAACCGAAGACTCCCCAGGATCCCTTCGGAGCATCGCTCGATAAGAGGCATTAGGCCAGGCTCTGTCGCTATCAAAGGGCATGGAGCATGTCTGACCCGGGAACCCTGAGGCCGCATGAAGAAAGGCAATCATGACAGGGGGCCCAAACGATTATGTCCGAAGGATAATCATTAGGGTGTGACCTGGTCATGTGCTAGCTCCGTAACTGCCTTATCCCGTTTGTCACATGTGACATCACCCGAGGCAGTTATCCAAGCGTACCATTCACGCGCTTGCTTGAAGGCCATGCAAAACAAGGTCTATAAAAGCAAAGAGACTCTAACTTAAAAAGGTATGCCATTCTATCATAAGCCTAGACCTACACATTTCTTCCTAGATTTAATTTGATCGTTGGAGGGTCATTAAGCTTCTACAACTCTAGTGATTTGTTGTAGGTCCGACGGCGGGCTAGCGGAGCAGCAGAGGAAGGAACTAGAACTCCCTTATGGTCAAGATCTCGATAAACCGAACCCCTACACTTACTTTTTATAATCACGTAGATCTCAATGTCTCGTGCCACTTTTAATTAGTTGGAAATAGATTCCCTAAATTGTTTTGGGAAATGCTACGGTGTCCACCCGCCATTTGGGGACACCGTAATTTTTGGTATAACTAACCATTACAAGTATAACCAAGACCAGTGATATGTATAACCAAGGCCTTACAAAGGCATAACCCCCAAAATCCCCAGAATTACAGTGTCCCCAAAATAACCAGGGACACCATAGCTTCGAGGCCATTCCAACTATATCATTCACGAGATCGAGAATTGAAAAGGGGACAATAAATCGAGAATTAGAAACAAGATTGGAAGGTACGTACTATTGGAAGATTAATTCTTGACCTTGGAATTACCCTGCTGACAAGAATATGTGTGTAGATCATCTTCTCCGTCTCTCTTCCTCTCTCTCAATTCTAGCCACCACAACTCCTCGATCTTCTCCCTTCCTTTCTCCCCCGTGGGTTCCATATCCTTGTGCGGCGACGGTAGGGGGAGGCCATGGTACTACCAACTCCCTTTCTTTCTTTCTTTGTTTTTTTTTTCCTTCTATCTCTCCAAATTGACTTTTCGTTTGATCTGTGAGAGTTTTGTCTCTCTTTAAACGAGAGTTAATAGTTTCATTTTTGGACGAATTTTGTCAACATATCGGATTCTCTCTATTGAGGTTGCTTCACAACAATATCTATGCTTTAGCGTTCTATTCTTACATGATATCTTTGGCGAGGCAACCCGTGGCTGTGACATCCCACTTTTTCTGTTAAAAAAAAATTATTTTTGACGCAAATAATTTAATCTTTTATTTTCTTTTTCAAATTTCTTCGTACTAAAAAAGGAGTTATCAATTATCGTCTACTTGGTTATTTTATAGTTTCTCCTAAACTCGAATAACTTATATATGTATATTTTATAAATATAATGTGTAGCAGCTCTGTGTATGTTATATATATGGTTGGGCTGCTTATTTTTGGCATTGGTTAGACGTATTGTTTAAAACCCTAAGTTGGTTAAACTAGGAATGGTTTCCCCGCAAGCGTGATTAGTTAACATGAAGAATAATGATGGGTTGATTGTGTAATTAGACAAGATAAGTTTTAAGTTTGAACGTGAGTATTTTATTAGGTTGAGGAAACGTTTGAAAAGTAGGATTATTTTATTCCATACATTGGGGAGGAGAGTGTAAAAGAGCAGCCGCAGTTGAGAGTTTGTTGGTAGTTTCCAGATCAGTGAATCGTCCAGTAAGCTTCATGTTTTCATCGTCTCTTTTATCCTTGCCAGGTATATATAGTTTATAGTTATAGATATGCATAGAATTATGGATTTTGGTTGATGACAGTGGGGTTTTGTTTGGTAGCGATGAGGGAGAGAGGTGCGTGCATGTGTTTTTTTTTTTTTTATCGGCAAAAGAAAATTTTATTAATCTCCGCAAGATTACAAAGATTAAAAGGACATGGACAAGGGCAAAAGGAACTTAAAATTACTTAAATTATGTATGTGTTAATATGTATATATAAGTATATTATGAACCTGTATGCATGTGTAGTGTGTGCGTGTGTCGAGATGAGAGAATTGAGAGATTAACCATAAGGTTGTTCCGGGAGTTAACTTAAGGAGGATCAATATTAATAGTAATTATATTGTTATTAGTTTCACTGGTCACTAGAGTAGTCAATTTCATTGAATTGATTTCCGTACATTCATTATTTTTATTTAGAGGACTAGAAGAGTACTGAGCAATCCATTTTGCGATCTATCTTTCTGATCGAGGTAAGTGATTAAGCATGTGATCCATTCTTTTAGAATCCTCTTGAGCCAATCTATTCTTGACAATTCGTTATTCGTTGTGATCTGATGATAATTATTCTTATTCATTGCTCTCATAATTATTGACAATTGCCGTACCCTTTGGCATACGAGGTTAATTGAGAATATTTGTGATTGATCGATTGCCCTTACTCTTATTGTCGTCGATTCATTGACTCCATGATATTATTGTGACTATGCAACGACACGGGGAATAATCCTGCAGGTGACTCTGGTTCGCCGTCATTCTTATGTGTTGGGACCATGGATTATGTTTATATTTGTTAAAGTCCAAGGAAAAGACCCATCCGTGAGATATCGTGATGACTTTGGCCATTAGGGAAAAGACTTGTGAAATATTCTGTGACTCTAGTGCTCAACGGATAGGGAGAAGACTTGTGAAATACCCTGTGACCCTACTCTGGATTGGCTTAGGGAAAAGGTCCCATGCGCCATCTTGTGGTGATTCTATGTACGGTGTTGGATCCGGCCAACGGGTTAAGTCCTGAGAAAATATTTGGCATTTGGTATTTGGTGATTGGAAGATATGGTACGTTCCTCTTTAGACTACCGTTTATCGTCGTTCATCGTTCGAATATTATTGGGCTCATTGTTTGGTATAATTATTGTGGAGATTCGATTATTGTTCATATTATTCATTAATCCGTTATTCATCCTGTGGATACTATTTGTTGAGCCATTTACTTCGTTAGTTTGTTGATATTATTCATTGAACCCTTGATCCTTATTATTTGAGACTACTTCTTTGGAGCTCTCGTTATCGTTCATCTAAAAGATGCCATGTTGTGCTCTTTTTTTTTTGATCGGCAAAAAAAGTTTTATTCAAAAATCTTGACAAATGGTACATCAAGATGGGAGAGGGGGAGGAAAATCCAACCAAGGGTTAGATGAAAAAAATAAAAAAATAAAAATGTTGGGGCAAAGCCCAAACACACCCAAACGGGCCAGGCCCCAAAAAATAAAACCCTAAAAGCATATGAGCCTGACCCACACCTCAAAGGCTCAGCCCAAAAAATTGGGCCATGCCTAGCCTAGAACCAAAACTAACCCTAACAAAATGCAACATTCACTGCCGCCGCAACAAGACAACAGCCACCGTCATCACACCACAACTTGCCACCACCCAAGCTCTTACCTTTATTTCCATACTCACTAGCTATATCAAGAACCAAAATACCAATGTCTAGATCCCCTAGATCCCCCGATACCAATTTCCATTCTTTGTCTTTTGGCTGCTGAAACCAAACTTCAAAGTTTGAAAGCTCCAAGTCACCCAAAATATGCAGGGCATTCCTCACTTAGACTAAGAAACAACCTTCATAATAATTCAGCATCACCATGTTAGTAATTTATTTTAATCACGGGTATCTATAATCTTAACGTGGGGAGATTAATAAGTATTTAATATCATGGAGCTCGTAATATAATTGAGATAAGGACGTGAGTGCAATTATAATTATGTAGTTTGGTGAATTATAATTAGTGAAATAAGAAATAAAATCTTGATGGGATTAGGTTTTCTTATTAACACTGGGAGCCCAGACTTATTACTTCTTAGGTTCCTATCATAGCCATATATATACACGTTATGCTCTCTAGGTCAGATAGACATTTTTCTATTATTCACGAAATAGAGGCAAGCTTAGAGAGAGCAAATAAGATCACAAAAGAGTCCACACTCGGTTCGTGTTCTAGACGTGCAAGGAATTTGATAGAAGATCATAAGGTACGGTCGAGCAGTATTCGTGGTTTATAGCAAGACGTGCTATAACAAGTTCAACCAGCGTTCGTGTCGCAGGGAGTTGAGGTAGAACCCTAATTCCGCTTTATAGGGTTTTATAATTTTTGTTATCTAATCTGTACGCGTCATTGGTCTTAGGGATTTGGTTTCCTAACACACCATTCATCACCCCATCAACAGCAAATCAGAAACAGAAAAAATTCAATCCAAAACCAGCAGAAAAATCAACATCAGTCATATAATTTCTCAGTGAAAGAGAACTCTTAGCCCTCCGAAAGATAGGAGTTGAAAAGCGGATAGGACTGTAAGCATAGCAGCTTGAACATCAGTGAATGAATTACTCCTCTTAGCCCTCCTGATAGTGGGAAGAGGAAAGGATCTGTGACTCTGTCCTTCATTAATGCTTAGATGTTCCTCCGAAGAGGTGCAAACCTGTTTCTTTGAAGACGAGCGAATTCTTGAACTTCTCCTTCTATCATTTCCCTCACTGACATTACATCTTCCTCCTCGAAGTCAATCCTCAGTGTGACACCAGCTGTTATAGTGGTTCTGAGTTCATTGTCAATTTCTGTTCCTGCGCTCTCGTGTAATAGGAATGGATCTAGTTCCATGTTCACTATCTTCAGTTGACAGACTCCTCTAGCTGTTGGCTTCTAACTGCTTTCCTAATAGCACTTGGGTTCAAATTAGGGTTGCTCGCGGTCTGATTTGGTTCGGATTTCTAGGAATTCGAGGACCGAACCGCTAGTCACGGTTTTTACAAGATGAAATCCGTGTCCGAACCAAAAGTCCTACAGTCCGGTTTCAATCCGATCCGTGACTCGCGGATCGGTTACGGTTTTGTCCACGGATTTAGCAAAAATAAAGTTCAAGCATATATTCCACAATAAAAGAGAAGAAGGTTATATTCAGAATTAAGTTTAACACCACCAGAAAGTATTTATTACATAAACTACCAAAGACTTACTTTAGAAATCAAATGCAAAAGAATCTAAAACACTAGTAGGATTGTATCATTATAGTACATTATATAACATAAAAGAATCGAAAAAGAAACAAACTACTAAAACTCAACTAGGGTTACCCGTAATTTATACGAAAAAATTACTATTTACTCCTTATATTTTATGTACATCTACACTATATTCCATTATTAAGATAAAATACTAAAATTGGTGGGAAAAAGTGTTAACATTACTAACAATTTATTATATAAATACACACACATATATATTATTTATATAAAATAAATATCTCATGGTTCAGTTAATCTACGGTTTCGTAATGAAAATCCATAGACCGAACCGCGAGTTATGGTTTTCTAATTTTTCAATCCTTGTCCGGACCATTAATCCACGGACAAAATCCAAAAGGTACGAATCGATTCGATCCGGACCGATTTCATGATTCACTGGATTTTTTGAGCGGCCCTAGTTCAAATCTACTAGCAGGTTAATACCTGCCATCTGAGATAGTCGTATGCCGCAATCTGATCCAATCACCACTGGGCCATTATAGAGATACTCACTTTGTCTGATTCACTACTTGTTCCTCTGGGCTAAATGTATCTTGGGCTACACTGTTTTGGGCCGTATCACAAATGTTGACACTTACTTGTTGTTCTTCCTCTGATGGGCTTTCTGAATCATCAGGTATAAAAGAAACCAGCCATGTGAGGAATTTGAATTTGAATTTTCTTCATTAATATCCATACCTGCATTTGGGCTAGTGGTTCAGCCGTACTCTTTACCCTAGCATGCTTAATTACTCACTAAGCTCGTCAGCGGACGGATTTATTCCACTTTTTGTTTCTTCAAGTTAGTGCATGGGTATTGTAGTGGACTCTGCGGCGTTGTCGGGACCTTGTTTGGACCTCTAGGGCGTTCGCATTTTTATTTCTTTTATCGTGTCAAATCGCTTCTGCACTTTTATTTATTAATTGGTAGTTCATTGTGAAATTTGGAGATCGGAAAATATGGGATATTGTGTCATTTGCTTAAGAAAAATATTGGTTTGGAGTCGCAAATTTTATTGTAATAAAATATCTAGTTTTTCTTTATTTGTTTCAAGTTGCTAAAAATATTTTAAACTAGGCTTCGTGTCCCATGATTGCTTCATGGTACACGCCCGGTCTTGCTCCCGGGTTTGGGAGTTTATTGGTGCATTCATACATGGATGGAGTGCATCTGATCGTTTGGGTATTTGGTGTCTTTTGTCCTTAACTTTGCAATTTTTCTCGTTTGAAACTCCTAATTAGATGTTAGTCAGTTTAAAAGTGTCGCTATTACGTCAGGCCATGTCTGGGTTAGGATGAAAGATATCAATTGCTTTGTGATTTAGTTATTTTGTATTTTTAAACGATTAGTTTGGCTTTGTCCAAGTTCTTTGTAATGATCTATGTTTTGTAAGTGCCGCCGGGCATTTATCAATACAATCTTTCACTTTTGACAAAAAAGAAGAAGAAGCAATAACATGTGTGTACAAATAGTCTTGGTCTCTCTTTTTGTTTTCATTTAATTGAGAATGATAGTTTGGCATCCAGTGAGAGAATTATCAACCCATTGTCGAATGACGGAATGAAAAGGACTGAATATGAAATGCATTTATAGCGTTTTAAAAAAAAGCTGCTCGGATCAAGCCATTTCCAATCATATTTTTTTGTTGATTTCTCGCGGGTACCCTTAAATTGCGTTTTAAACACATTGAACATTTTGGATCATCTGATTTGGTTGAATATAAAGTTTCCACAAGCCTTTAAACCACCGATATGCAGCCCAGATACTTTTTTTTTAATTATTGAAATACAGTGGACAATGAAACATACATTTATGCAAGTGGGATTAATCTTGGATTTCCAAGCTAATTTCGGCTTTAAATAAGTAACCAAGTTGCTCCGGAAAATTATTTGGTGGTCCTAGGGCACCACATTGCATGTGGTGCTTTGACATCCTTATTCACTACGCACTTTTTATAGGGCTCAATATTAGGTGTATGAAATCCTACGGAAATGTGTGCTGGATGAGAGAGTATTGGAACATCACATGATAGTGTTCTAAGACCACTGAATAATTACTCATTGCTCCGAGCATTATTACATGAAAGTACAAAAGCCGGCCACGGACGCAATGTTGGATCCGAGGTTAAAAACACTGCTAGCGGCGTCAACAACACTCGCACCAGTCTGAAAGGCTTCAGCAGCTTTGTTCTATAACCATCAAAACCCAAACACAGTTGAAAGACGATCAACGAGTAATAAAAAGCACAATGCGCATAAACAACTTCAACGTGTTTCGGCTAGCTTACGCAGACTTCCATTGATTGCTGGTGGATCCATCTTACAGGTCATTAACTAGGGGCCCAATTAAGGTGAGGACAAAGTCAACATTGATCCACAAGAATTAATAGAACTTCTGAGGTTTCAAATCTAAACCTGAGGAAGAAGCAAACTTCTTTCGTTTCTTTGGGAAAGAAAACTTCTTACGTGACTTCAAATTATTAATTAAGAAATAGAGTCTCATCCGATACTCATATCCGGTCAAACGACGACTCTAAGGAATGGTCTTAATATACATAATTGAATGGCTTACAATTGACAGGTTTAAGCATATAAAAATGAGTTTGAATACATCCAAGGTATACCAGATGTAATTATGTGGCGAGGACTTTGTAATTTCAGTTTTTTTCCCGATTACGGGGAACTTTGGCCTAAATTACTGTCTCAATGTTTTGATTTATTTATTTATTTTATTTATATTTTTGTTAGATTCACATCAATTTTTTTGAATTAATTATTTGTCTAGATGAGAACAATTTCAAAAAGTAAAAAATCACGTTCAAAAGGAAAAAAACAATTCACGAAGAAAATTTCATAGAGACCCCTCATCTATACGTATTTCTCATAGATATCCCTAATGTTTAAAATCGTCCACACTGACCTAGCTAGTTGAGATGTATATCGTACAGTACAATTCACGAAGGACGAGAAACATTAAAAATATTATTTTTACTGTTAAGATTTTTGCATGAGCTTTTTTCTTGTTAAGTTTCACCAATTGTGTTGTGTCTTGAGAATGGCAAGCTAATCATGTAAATGTTAATTTTTGAAGAGAATAGAGTATATGTATTTGAGAATGTTGTACTTGAGTTGCGGTGTTCTTCCCCATGCTAAAAAAAAGAGGTTGAAACTTGAATAGAAAAAAGAAGAAGAAGAGGGAAGACACCAATATACTTGTTGCCAGAAAAAAACAAGTTGTTTCATCGTGGGATTGCGTGAAAGGTGAAGAATATGAGGGATATGGCGGAGTTGAAAAAGAGTTTAAAGTTGATGCCCATTATTATTTGCCTTATGTGTTTTGACCTATTTTCGGACACTTGATTATATCTTACCTTAACCTTGAAACACTTTTCCTTATCCAACGATATAACCGAATAAAAGTCATATTTGATCTTAGGGGCATTGGGTTGTGGATCGATAGATAGATAGTCTTTAATACTTGACATTTCTTTCATGAGATCACGTGCCTACCTTAAAAAGCTTTATCTTCGTGTCTAAAGTGTACGAGATATTTTGATTTTTTATTGCATAACTTTTGCCTGCACACATTGAGAGTTTCATTAAATGAACCATGTTTCGAGCGTTTTCTTTTGTTGAGTGCATGACACGGTGAGAATTGAAGTCGAGACTCGGTCCAGAGAGAGTACTTAGTTGTGGTTCACTTGTGATTAAGGTACTTGCTCACACATGCTAAGCTTCGGTGCCAAGATTTATTTATATGTTTTGATAGCCTCTAGAACTATTTTCGCGTATGCTATATATATTCTTGGCATTGGCGTATCAATGAGTTGCATTGCAGTTTTTTTTTTTGGTTCCAAGTAAAGGACTTTGTGGTGTTTTGTAGGTAATTACTGCTGAAAACCCTCACGAGACTTCACCTGTCCTACCGTGGCCACCCGGAGGTTTAAAAGATCTATCCCTTAGTTGGTTGCTTTATTTTATTTATTTATTTTTTCTTTGCTAGGGACTAGCAAAGTGTAAGTTGGGGGATGTGATAGGTGCGTAAATACGTTTATTTATGCCTCATAACTTAAAATTTGTTATGTCCATTTAGTGCGTTACTTGAGATTTGATACTTGTTAATTGTGTTTTAAGACTCTTGGAGCCAATAGTTAACAATTGGAGCTAAAAGCACAAATCATATTTTACCCCAAGTCGATGCCGATCCAAATGATCCAGAGATGTGATCAAACTTATATTGGATAATGAGAAGCAGCCAATCAAATTCCTAAGAGCATCCACATTGTAATAAGCAAATTGGTATGGATAAGCAAACTTAATAACAATGCTAAAAAAACTCCTCACATTGTAATAAGCAAAGTTACAAGTCTTTTAGCAAATAACCAAATTCCACCCAATCCATAACCAAATTTAACAACTTTTACCAATAACCAAAACTCAATAATCAAACATAATAACCAAATTCAAAACTAAAAAAACTAAAAAACACCCCATATTAGAATCTTCTCATCGAGAAGAATAATTTGGTGTGGTCGGGTGCGTAATTTATAACGACCCGGATTTTTGACGCAATTTTTTTTCTAAATATAATATTATTAGAATTATTTTCCTTAATGCAATTATTATTTTTTTAAATACAATTATGAATACAATATATACATGCATTCTTTTTTAAATTTTTCTACACATACATGCGTACATGGACACTCCTTTTCCTCCCTCACCTCAAACTCTTTCCGTCTCTCTGTCTCCTACTCATTCTCTACTTCCTCCCTAACCCTAAAACCAAGCCAAATTCGTCCATTCCAAATTCCATGAACCCAATCCCATTAAATTCACTCTTATTCTTTTCCACCAAAATTCTCCAATAAATACCCCACCCCATTGACCCACGAAATTTACACCACAATATTCCCCACGCCCCACCAGTCCAAAAGAGAGAGAAAAATCAGAGAAAATCAAGTTTCAATCCATGGAGTTTTAGAGAGAGAAACAAAGAGAGAGAAAAGTGGGTTTCATATCAAGACCCAACCGAAACTCAATCCGACCATTCCAATCTCTTCCTATTACTCTTAGCATCACCAAGCATCGTCCAATTTGGTTCCAAAATCTCCCGATCAAAAAAAAATCGAAGTCTTCTTTCTCAAAATTCAAGATTCGTTTTTAAATCAATTCGATCCGATTAAAGGTATTATAATCTATTCCAACCTCTTCTCCAAGTATATTAAGTGTTTATATGCTTAACCCTATGTCCCGAACGAAAAAAATATAGTTCACAGCGCGCTTTCTGACGTATTTACCAAAGTGATATTATTTTTGAGCTTGACACTTTATTTGTAATTATTTGTGAAGAAGATGACCTTTCTGATATTTATTTTACAATCCGTATGATATTATTGTTCTGAAAAACTACTGATATGATATTATTTTCTTACAATGTAATATCAACTTAGTATAAAACGTATTAATAATATCAGTTTAATTTATCTGGTAGATTTAGTTGTTTTTAAATGTTTTGAAACAACTTTTCGACCTTCCGAACATTGTTTTGACCCCCGAACTATTTTTTCTAGACTTTTCACACTTCAAAGATCATAACTTGTTAAGTTCATATTTTTTTATTTAATTATCTATTTATTAAATTATTTGTTCGTTATCTATCAAAGTTTACAAACGAAAAATAATTGCGACCTTTCAAATAATATTTTTAACACCCAAACTATTTTTTCTTGATTCCTCACACCTCAAAAATGTTATCTTGTTAATTTGCATTTTTTTAATTTTAATTTACTATTTATTATTATTTTACAGTGTTTCCAATTAAAAATTCTTTACGACCTCATCAACCTTATTATAAATGCCCGAATAATTTTATTTAGACTCTCTATATTCTGAAAATGAAATTTTGTTAACAGTAACATATTTTAAATTTATAAATTATTTATTATCTATTTACTTCACTTTCGGCCACTTTATTTAAACGTCTTTATTTAAATTAATTCCGTGACCTTTCGAACCCAACTTTTGACATTCAACTGATTGTATAGAACCTTTAGGACTCTTATAAAGGTCATGATAAATATTTCAATATTTTTATCTATTTAATGTATTTAATTAGTTTTTAATTAATATATTATCTCAGAATTAATTAATAAGAGTCCAGAAAATTTTCCTTTTAATTCTTTTTAAAACTCTTACTTGATTATTAACATTGTGACCATACAAGATTAAGGGCAACGGCCCGTTCATAATAAGTTACGTGATTACATTGTTTATTAATTGTTTTAATTATTATTGATTTGTTGTATATTGCATCGATATTTGATTTAAGTGCTAGATTGGACCATAGAGACATGTGGTGGTATGCGAGTAGAATTCACCTAGACGATGCTAGATAATGGATGAATTGGAAAGTTTTATTTCTAGATTGCCTGCAGGCATAATGTTGAGATTTGTGATGAGATTGAAACTGGCGGGTGTCCAGTGATGAATTGATATACTGGCGGGTGTCCAGTGGTGATTGTGATGTGGTTTTTGAAGTGGTACATAAGATAAGCGAACCCTAGTCGTGATTCAGGCATGATAAGCTTTCCCCTTGTTGTAGTTATTGGGATGCATACTCGGTACATAACTTAGATGCATCTGCGACAGCAAAGGGAAGTGATCTCATGGGACCGAGTATGACTAGTGGTTGGGGAGGAAAGATCCCGCGGAGGAGATCTTAGATTACACGACAAGTTAATGGATAGTAATAAACTGGTTTATGTGGAACAAACTTTGTCTTGCTTTTTCGCGCTATTATTATCCTGATGCTTGCTATCTGTAATGTAAGAGGGGTGGTTGAATTGGATTATTCTATTGGGTGATTTATCACTCACGGATACGTTTGTATCCTGGCAAATTGTTTGCTTCGGCGATCAATTTGCTAGAGGGCGCAGGATTCACTGGAGATGATTCAAAAATGTTACAGTTCAACACGGAAAGAATATCAGGAACGAAGATCGAGTATGTTTCGGATTTGTATCAAGCCTAGAGTCAGCTCTGAAATTAATGTATTTTGAATCAACAAATTTATTTTGTGACTGTAATAGTTAAACTTTATTTTGGAAAAATTATATTTATTTAGCAAATTTTCTTAAAATTTTATTTTATTTTGCTTCCGAAAAGTCGGGGCGTTACATAATTAGAACTCGTTTTTAATTTGGACATAGGTACATTGCGTATTGTGGGGGTTTTTTTTTATAGGGATGAAAAAAAATAACCAATGCGGAGGTAAAGTTTATTAAGTTTGATTATGAACTAAATAGATAATCAAATGCTGACGTGGTACATTTTGGTTATTCCCATTGCGGATGGTCTAACAGAATGGAATTTCGGAGTACTATACTTGTGTGGATTTGCGTGTGGTGCAAAGGAAAAGACAATTGCATATTTTCTATAATGGGCCAGCCAATAAGCCTTTGGGTTGGCACGTGGAAGATGAGGCCCAGTATTGACAAGTTTGTTTTCTGTTTTCTCATGGGTTTTCGGCAACTATATAGAGAAACGAAAATGATATTGGTACCAATGGTACCGTAGAGAAAATACACCGACGGCCACCGGACGGTCGATCTGAGCCGTCCAAAAATTAAAAAAAATAAAACCGAGTGGGCCATGGCGAGAATCAACGGCATCCGAGATGTGTAGGGTTAGGGGTGTTATCGGTTCGGGGTCGGTCGATTCGGTCCACCGGGATTGAAGACCGATCGGGTTCGGGGAAAAAAATGTCAAGACCGGTCCCGACCGAAAGTACATTCGGTCCAATTCGGTTCGGGGTAGATTCGGTCCGGTCGGGGAATTCGGGGTGCCCGAATTGGGCCTAGTTGGGCCAAAGATAAAAAATTAAAAATGGGCCAATTAAAAAAGAAATTGATAGTGGGCCAAAAACAGGCCCATTGCACTTGATTTTTTGATAAAGGTCTTTTTTTGATAGTGGGCAAATTCCACCTGATTTTTTTTTTAACGGCAAAAAAAGATTTTTGGCCCACATTGCCAAATCCACCAGACTACCACAAATTGTCAAATACAAAAAAGCCTTCAAATTAGTGGCTTGTTGGCCGAATTTCTTTGTTTTTTTTTGAATTTGAACCCAATGAGCCAATCTTTTTGTTCACAACTCACCACACCCAACTGCTTGAAACTAACTGCTTGAGCAAAAAAATACAATAGCAGTAGCACACTCATACACATAAAACTCACCACGCCCATACACTTCTTGAAACCAACTGCTTAACCTTCACAATACAATAGCATACTTGCATAAAAAAATGCAAGATTACACCTAGAATCCTAACTTATACACATCTTGGAACCAAATTTCAAAAAACAAAAGCAGCCACCACAAAAACTTAAAATACCAACAATCTAGCAGAATACAGTTTAAAGTGTCCATCAGAAAAAAACACCACCATACTTCAAGTTACAGTCTATCAAATTGAAAACACTAATGCCAACAAAATCCCATGGAATTCCGGTCATTATCATTACAGAATGCTACCAAAGAACCAGCAGAATACAGATTGTAAAATGCAGAACCAGTCAACCAACAGATTGCAGAATGCAGAACCATCCCCAGCTTGAAAACTGCACCACCATACTTCAAAATACTATGCCAAGTTGCCAACAATCTAGCCCTCATTTTAAACATAAAAAACAGTAAACACTAAGAAAAACAAAAAGTAGTAAAAAAAATTATTGCAAACAGAAAAAAGATATGTGTATGTGATTAGGATTTACCTCAACCACGAAAAAACAATTGCAGCATGCCACGGTTGCCACCAACTCCTTAATCGTTATCAATTGATTCCAAGACAACTACAAACATAAAAAGAAAAAAACAAACAAAAACAAACTAAGACATTCAACATAAAAGATATTTAAGAACCACATAACATAAAGAAATCAAGAACTAAAAAGAGTAGTACCCGAATCTAATTGCTCCAACTCATCAAGTTGTTCTTTTATATTGATTTTAGTTGGCTTCCGTATCCATTGTTGCGTGCAAATAAGAGCTTCCACGGTCTTTGGAGAAAGAGAACTTCGATAGGGATCAATCACACGTCCGCCCGTGCTAAAAGCGGATTCAGAGGCAACCGTGGACACGGGGATAGCTAGCACATCTCGTGCCATTTGAGAGACAATTGGATACTTAGAGGAGTTTAACTTCCACCAACGCAATACATCAAATTTGTCACTATCATCCTCACTTGCTTTCGCAAGATACTTTTCCAATTCCGATTTGCATGCCATGTTGGTTTCCTTTTGCATGTGCATCTTAAATTGAGATTTCAAAGATTTATGACTACCAATCTCCATTTCAACTCCATCCAAATCTCCTTTGTCCAATGATCCCCCAACCTCTTGACTATGCACATTCAAATTTGCATTATTCTTCACATACCATTCAAATAAACGGGTAATTCCATTTGTTATATTATCCGTCAACTCACCAACCACCGTCTTATCATAGCCCAAAGTATTTCGAAAGCAATATTCAAAGAACCCAATTTTGCATCGAGGGTCAAGAACAACCGCAAACATCAACATTTGATTAATTTTATCAAAATCTCCCCAATACTTATCAAACTTCTCACGCATACCAAGTGCCATATCATGCAATTCATTATCATCGGTTTCACACAACTTCACAATATCTTGTTGAATCAATACCATTTCATCAAAAAAAACATTGCAAGTGACATACAAAGAACCCGAAAATTTCAAAGTTGCAAGGTAAAACACTCGAAGAAAATTTACATACAACTTGATTTTTTCCCAATCACTTGAAGTTGGAGGCCCAACATTTTCCTTCCGCCCTCTCCCTCTCCTTTTCTTTCTTTTCTCAATTTCAATTACCCTACCCATTCCCTCAAAACCATCAACATCATCAAATTCCTCATCAATCTCCTCCTCCCTTACATTTAATTTGAAGGACGGGTCATCACATAATCGATCAAAAGCCTTTTGATAAGTTAAAGCCCTCTCCAACATAAAATATGTATAGTTCCAACGAGTAGACACATCCAAACAAGGTTTAAGCCTACATGTAATGCCCTCCTTTTCAACACATGACCAAAACTCCGCCATTCTAGAAGGGGAAGACCTCACATATCTCACAATATTTCGCACCCTTCCAACTGGGACATCTATCTCTTGCAATCCCTCACGTACGATTAGATTTAAGATATGTGCCGAACATCTCATATGCAAGAACTCGTGATTTAAAATGGTGGTCTTCCTATGTTTGGTCTTTCTTTCCAAGTAAGCAATCAAAAGACTATTTGATGATGCATTATCAACCATAACAGTTAAAAACTTATCAACCCCCCAATCCAACAAACATTGTTCAACCATCCTACCAAGAGTATCACCCTTATGATTAGGAACGACGTAAAAATTCAGAATTTTCTTTTGATATTTCCAATTCTCATCAATAAAATGTCCCGTAAGACACATGTAATTCAAATTTTGGACTGAAGTCCAAGTGTCCGTTGTAAGACACAACCTTTGATGCTTAAGTATTTGTTTCAATGCCATTTTCTCCTCCCCATAAACAAGCATGCAATTCTTGGCCATCACAAGCCTACCTGGAGGCTTCCACATTGGTTGAACAACTTCAATAAACTGTTTGAATCCTTCCCCCTCAACAAATGAAAATGGCAACTCATCAATTATTATCATCTTCGCTAGTGCTCTTTTACATGCATCAACACTGAAAGTCACAGGCACAAGGTTTGCACTTGTTTCGCCATTGTGTTCTTTTTTTTGAAAACTAAGAAGTTTTTGCCGACTACTCGTAAATTTCGTGCTCATGGGATAATTGAAACACTGAAACTTTAGATGATGAGTAAGTGATTTTGTACCATTGAGCTTCGAATGACATGCATAATCCTTCCGACACCATTTGCATGCAGCCCTAGGTTTCGGATGACCCTCTGGTGTAATAATGTTAAAGTGTTTCCAACAAAGAGCCCTCTTATTAGCAATAGTACCAACAATCTTTTTCGACTCAACTTTATTTTCAGGCACTTGATCATCGTTTAATTCAGCATTTTGAGGAATATCAAACTCAGCAGCATCATCCATAATATCATCATCATCATCATCAATATCATCCATCTAAAATAAATGAAAATTAAAATCAACATAATCACACTCTAATTTTCAGGCACTAATCTAGTAATCTGATTACATTGTATATGAAGTTATAAACTGTGTTCTCATGCTCTAAACTCCAAAGTTCATGCACTAATCTTATTTTCAGTCCATCAGATCATGCTCATGTGAAAAGTATTTTGCAAATACTAATAAATTAGGATTTTGAGATTAAATACCTCATGCTCATGGTCAAGCTCATGGTCAGACATGTTGCCGGCGTCGTCGAGGTTGAAATTCCACGTGAGCCTAAAGCTTGGGCGCAGCCAAAACAAGTGTGCCCCCACACCTTTGAAAAATCTCTCTCAATAGCTACAGACATAACAAAAATTTACGTCTTACAATTAATCACAATACACAAGTTTGCTTTATCAAGTACTTTAAAAAAAAAAATAGTTTCACAAACCCTTTAACCCCGTAACAGTTTCACAAACCCTTTCAACAACAACACCAGCCGTAAGTAAAAAAGAAGTTAAAGAAATGAGTAAAGCCGCCTAAGAAATTACGTACAACTTGATTTGGAATTATAATAAGTTGAAAATTTGTTCAGTTTACAAGATAATGGATTCTCTCATTCCTAATCCATTTGTTCAGTTTTTTGAACAAACAAGAGATTTGCAATTATTTCAGTCTTCCCCCCTCTTACTCACAAAATACAACTATCTTCTCTTCTACAATCTCTATGTTTATATTTTCCGAACAAGATGATATCAAGGATAACATTTCTTGCTCTCTTTTTTCTCATGAATTACTCAACTAAGACAGAAACAAACCATTATCTCATTCTCTTGTTCTCTCTTCTTTTATCCCAAACTTTATCCTTTCTTCTCTCTTCTCACCGATTTTGCTAAATGGACAGTAAATAAGGATGGGCATAAAACCCATAGTACACAGGAATCATAATTTCTAGGTTGTGGTAGTCAAGATAATGGAATTTTAGATGCCATAACGCAAAGGTTTGTTGAATTCCAAACCACAAGTTCCAGAGCAATAGCAAAATGAGCCAAGCAATTGAAACTACCGCAGAAATTACAACAAAAAAAATCAATTAAGCAGGCTACATCTCAAAAGGAAAATCGACCAAGAAAGTGAAAAAAAATATCTTGTTTCTTTAGATGCTGCATTCATACGTGGAGGAATATCAAGAAGTCAGATCAGAATAGACTTGTGTGTGTTGATTGGCAAATTTATGCTAATGTGTTTGCCTCTGGTTGTTGTATCTGTTCATGCACTAATCTTATTTTCTAATTTGATGTATCTAGTCTAGATACAAAAGAAATTTTTTTTTTTTGAACGGATTCAAACACTCCTATTCAACACATCCCCAGCCTCACCCCCGAGCCTCTCATTTCAGTCCCCACCACTGTTTCTCCTTAAATCCTACCCATCCTTTTCTTTTCTTTTCAAACCACAGCCTAATAATCTGATAAAAAAAAAAAAAAAACCACAGCCTACCCTCCACAGAGCTCTTAAAAAATCAGAAAAACGTCAAAACTTTCACAAACCCTTTAACCCCAAAATCTAAAATCAGGAGAAAATAAAAAGGGTTTTTCAGAAATTTTAAGAAAAAAATATATAAAACAATTTCAGAAAATATTCCACATTCTGTACGTTCGAATCGTTCGAGATCGGATAAAAAAAAAAACAAACGGTGAGAGAGAGAGAGGACTTACTCGATGATGTGGTCCGTCGGCCGACGGCGAAGAAAGGCCTGATCTGTGATAGAGAACAAAGAAGGGTTTCAGTCAGAGAGGGGGTGGAGTGAGAGAAGGGAGGGGAGAATGAGAGCTGCGGGCTGCGGCGCTGGGAGAAGTGAGAGGCTGAGATCGTGAGGGAGAGAGGGTGAGACACAGTGAGCCAGAGAGAGTGAGGCCGTGAGGGACTGAGGGTGTGAAGGTGGAGTTAGAGATGAAGTTGTAGGGTTGGTTTGTATGGACGGTGGAGATTAAAAGATAAAAGTAATTTACGGCCAAGATTAATGCCAATTATATAAATAAATAAATATATATATAACAAAAATAAGTCGGTTTGGTTCGGTCCAAGTTCGGTTCGGTTCGGTCCAGTTCGGTCCTGGTCGGTTCGGTTCGGTCGGTTCGGTCCACAATTACAGAAAACCGAGACCGAACCGAAATTAGTTTGGTTCCGTTCGGTTCACCCTGAACTGAAACAATCCGCCACTAACCCGACCGAAGACCGAACCGATCGGTCGGTTTTTTCGGGTTTTTTCAGTCCGGTCGGGTTCGTAACAGCCCTATGTAGGGTACTTGATCCGAGCACCCTTTTTTCGTCTATATATGTATATATGTGTATATACACGAAAAAGGGGTTCTCAGATCAAGTACCCTACACATCTCGGATGCCGTTGATTCTCGCGAAGGCCCACTTGGTTTTGTTTTTTAAAATTTTTGGACGGCTCGGATAGGCCGTCCGGTGGCCGTCGGTACATTTTCTCTATGGTACCATCGGTACCAATAGCAGTAGAAAAGAAAGGGTTTTGTTTTGGGATCACTTTTTTTTTTTTGATAATCAAAAGGGTAGGAGGGGGCGACCGGCATAGCAACCCCCATTGGGCGTAACCATAAGGATTCCCGACTCGCTGTGGAACGTCCGGTTCGAGCCATAGCTACTATCCGGGAGGACAGGCCTGTCCGGGAGGACAGGTCGTCACCACAGTACCACCTAGAACACACAGCTGGCACAGGGCCCTTCACGCGGCCCTGCAGCTCATATAAGTTTTTTTTGCAACTGGAGGGCTCGAACCCGAGTGCACATGGAGGGCAAGGCACTTAAGCCCTATCTATTAGGATCGGAGGGACACCATGCACACAAACTCACGCAGTGATTTCAGAGAAAAACTCCCTTTGTATATATATTCACACAACGTATACACAAAGATAAAAAAACTCTCCGAGAACCACACGCTGGTTCCTCCCCGGGAGGCCACAGACCGACCCTCCCATGCTCGTCTCATCCTTTCCCTCACATTATGTCATACACTAACCCTAATAGGGTTTACAACTATATATAAAGGACTCCAATGGTAAATACGCTCAACACCCAACACTAAAGGTGTTACACAAAATAACCACACCACTATAAGTGGACCCCAACACTATCACCTGTGCCAACTGGGCTACAGCCTCGGTGGTTGTTTTGGGATCACTTGATACACGAAAAAACAGAAAAAAGGAGGCAGAAAAAGAAACGGGGCTGCCATCAGGAGGATGGATTCCGAATCCGAATATTGATTTTTGTCGCTTTAGAATACGTAGTTTTCTTCAAAACTCTTTTCTTTCAAGTTTTTGATGCTTTGTTCAATTATTCGTAAGCCGATAACTTGTATTAATTTTCAGTTTTTAATAAAGTTGTTCTTTGGTACTTGTTTAATTCGTATTTTTTTGTTTATTTTGTATTTAGAAGTATGTTTCAAATTAGGCTTTCTTTTGTTTCTTTCGCAATGATTAGTGAATAGTTGTATAAGTAGGGTCGTGGGGTGACATGCCGTGACCAATTCGGGAACTACTCCTATTTTCAAACAATAAAGAAAAAGAAATTTTAGATTAATAAAGAACATTTGTTAGACGAACCCGAGCATCGTCGGAGCCCATGTGAATGGGGGAACGGGAGTCCAAAACCCATTCTTCGCTGTGTATGGGTGAATGGCGACCATAAGGATTCGCATCTTTTGGGGTATATATCTTTTTCTCACTAAAATCGAACGTTTTAAGAACACTGAATGGAGCAGGTTAACCTCCAAACTAGTTGCGAGTGCTATGAATCCTACGACCGTGCATTCTTTTTAATTCTCGAGAAGAACTTGTTATTTCTTAACTTAATTAAATCCCAATCAATTGACAAGGGGTGGGTACCTAAGAGCCAGTTTAAATAATAACAACTCGAGTTTTTAAATCAGAACACATCACCGTCTTCGTGGATTCGACTCTGTTCTTATCGGATATTGTGCTACGTCGGTCTCTGCCCTACGCTTGGGACAACCCTTTAATTTAGGACTAAGAAATTGTCAAGCACTTACGCAGACTTCCATTGATTGCTGGTGGCCGGATCTATCTTACAAGGAGGAGTGTTAGGTACCCCGAAAGAGTACCCAGAAATTACCCTGAATTTGAAAATCAATGGTCCAGATTCATTTAAAGTCAATCTGGACCATCTATTTTTAAATTCGGAGTAATTTTTGGGTATTCTTTCGGGGTACATAAAATTTTCCATACTATAGGTCATTAGCTAGGGGCCCAATTAAGTTGCAGACAAAGTCAACATTGATCCACAAGAATTAATAGTACTTCTAAGGTTTCACGTCTAAACCTGAGGAGGAAGCAAACTTCTTTCGTTTCTTTGGGGAAGAAAACTTCTTTTGTGACTTCTAATTAATTAAGAAAGAGAGTTTATATCATCCAATACTCATATCTGGTCAAATGACCACTTTAAGGATTGGTATTAATATTCATAATTGAATGGCTTACAATTGACAGGTTTAAGCATATAAAAATGAGTTGAATATATCCAATGTATACCAGACGTAATTATGTTGCGTGGACTTTGTAATTTCAGTTTTTTTCCCGATTACGGGGCACTTCGGCCTAAATTACTGTCTCAATGTTTTGATTGATTGATTTATTTATTTTATATTTTTGTTAAATCCACGCCAATTTTTTTGAATTAATTATTTATCTAGATGAGAACAATTTCAAAAAGTAAAAAATCACGTTCAAAATGAGAAAAACAATTCAAGAAGAAAAATTACATAGAAACCCTCTGTTTACACCCATTTTTGACACCCAATCTTGGGCAAGCGTTGGAAGGCTATTTAATTATCTTTTAATTAAATTGGGCCAAAAAATAAAGATGAATTGGGTTAAAATTAATGGGCCAAATCAATGTTGACGGGGCCCAATTAATTTTAATTTGGTTCGGGCTCGAGTTTGGAGGTTTTAGGCCAATGTACGTGTAAAAGAATTCGGCTGGCCCAAGTGTTGATATGGGCTAAATATGTTAATAGGCCATTTAATTTAATTAAATGACCCATTACCCAAGTGGCCCGTGAAAAGTGGAAAGGAAAGAGGAAGTTGATTGCCTGATGAAAGCCATGTTGACCGAGTCAAACGGCTGGAAGTTTGCTACTCACGGGAAAAGAGATGACATGGCCCATTACTTGCCAAACTACCCATGAAAATAGGAAGTGGGGGAGAAAGACATAGCCCATTATTCTCTTAACCACCCATGATCAAGGTCTCACACATGGATAAATTGATATTCATTTTTATCAACTCCTCTCAACCGCCCATAATCCCATGATGAGAAGATACATGGGACACTTGTCATTGCGAGGAGAAAGGGCGTGAAATCCATTCCCATGCAAACTCACAAGAAGCCGTGGCCTATAAATAGAGGAACTCAAGAAGAAAAAAGGGTTCCCACACCAATCAAGCTCAACGCTTAAAACCAAAGCCTTCCTAGCGAAGCAACTATCTCTATTTTCTCACCCTCATTCAATTACTTCACCAAGTAATTCGGGTTTCTATTTCTCTTGTACCCCAACTTTATTATTATGAAACATAATAAAGTTATTCATATCTCTCTTCATCCCTTACTTTATTATTACGATATAGTAAAGTAATTCTACGTTGTTACTTTCTTTCCTACACGGTTAGGAAATTATTAAGTCCTCGCACGAAGAGGCAAAACCACGGACTTTCACTGCAATCCAGCCCTTAGGTTGCAGC
Source organism: Rhododendron vialii (assembly GCF_030253575.1). Lineage (NCBI taxonomy): Eukaryota > Viridiplantae > Streptophyta > Magnoliopsida > Ericales > Ericaceae > Rhododendron > Rhododendron vialii. The sequence goes on along the minus strand of NC_080558.1, from coordinate 5,844,555 downwards.
ACTATCGCCCTCTTAGATCTAGAAGTCAGAAAAGGGACGCTCAGCCCTTTACGTTAGACGCGACAAGTCTTGGCACGCCCGCTCAGTCCTTGAGCCATTTCGGAGCCGAACATCTTTTTGGCACGCCCGGTGGGACCTTAATCGTCTAAGGGTTTTATCATGGTTAGGAAGCCGCAGCAACAACTGGATCCACCCATCCCGGATCAACCACAGAGTCCTGAGGGAGTGGTAGTCGACGTGCCATTACTCGAGGAAGCTGGTCCTCAGATCAGCGCCCAAGATCTTAGCGACGCTACCGACAACGTCAAAAATTATATGTTCATGGCAGGACGTGAGATCTTCCACAACGTTACGCAGTCAATCTCGCAATCGTTCACTCAGTCCTTGGAACCTCTGACCATAGCAGTCAACAAAATGGTTGCTACGCTTACAGAGAGGCTACCGCTCGCTCCTCAGCAACAGGGCTTTCCACAGTTTGGTGTCTTTGGCAACGGTCAAGACCAACCTGGCTTATTGGGGGTTCCTCCCCCTCCTCAGACATTTTACCATGCCACTTCATCTAATAGCCCTGCACTCGGGGGGCAAAAAGAGAAGGGAGTCGTGATTGGAGGAGCTTCAACGCCTCCGAATAACGATCAAAGGTTTCTTTTGGTCGAGGACCAGAACAAGCTTGACAAGTCTGACAAGACAGACAGAAGGCCTTTGCAAGGAGGCCAGGGCTCTGGAAAGGACAAAGGAGGACATACTCCTCAAAGCTCTGATACTCAAGGGGCAAGTCCAGCCCAGAACCAGCAGGCACAAGAAGCGCACCCACAGCTGCCTCCTGAGCCAGACCTTGTCATGGGAAGGGATCAAGTCTTGAACCTGCTCCAGGAGCAGTTAGGACCTGGTTTCAGACCTTTGGGAAGGCCAATGTATAGGAAGCCTCATACCGAGGAGGTGGACAATACACCTTTCCCAAAGGGTTATAGAGTCCTAGAATTTCAGACCTTCAATGGTGAGAGCATGCAGTCAACAGTGGAGCACATTGCCAGGTTTCAAGTTCAATGTGGAGAGGCTGGGACCATTGATGCACTGAAGTTGAGGCTTTTTCCCAATTCTCTTACTGGGATAGCCTTCACTTGGTACATCAACTTGCCTCCGAACTTGGTGTAGACATGGGCACAGTTGGAGGAAATGTTCCACCAGCAATTCTACAGGGTAGAACTAGAAGTGACGTTGGCGGACCTGTCATGCTATCGTCAAACCCATCTAGAGTCTGTGGAGTCCTACCTCTTACGTTTCAAAACTGCTCGATTCAAATGCAAGATAGTCATTCCTGAGGCTGAATACGTGCGTATAGCATTAAATGGCCTGGGCTTTGAAATGAAGAAGAAGTTGTATGGAACGGAGTTCAGGGACCTGTTCGAATTATCTTCTAAGGCTTCTCATTATGAAAAGTTCTTGGCGGAAGAGCAGGACAGGAAGACGGCATCCAAAGGGACGTATTACCGCGACCTTAATTACGAGGTTGCTGCGGTGGAAGCAGAGGCAGACCCAAACGTAGCAGTGGTTGAGATCATTAACAGAAAGCCATACGTTTGCAAGGCCTTTGTCAAGATGGAGCCCACAAAGCAACCAGCCCAGAGCACTTTTAATAAGTCAACCAGGACCTATACATTCGACATGGCTAGGGCTGAAGCTATCTTTGATCAACTTTTGGTCGACAAGCTGCTCAAACTACCCTTTGGTCACAAGATTCCAACTCCGGAAGAACTGAAGGGCAAAGAGTATTGTAAGTATCACAATTCTTGGAGTCATACTACTAATAACTGCATAGTATTTAGAAATAATATCCAGGACAAAATTGAGCGGGGAGAGTTCAAATTCCCTGAGAAAGACAAGCAGCCCATGGGGGTGGATGGCAATCCCTTTCTTTCAGGACTGAGTACAAATATGGTCTCCGTCAACATGAGGGACATGCCTAGGACTGTTCCTAGGCAGAAGATAAGTTTGGGAGCCCCATCTAAAGCAGTCTATAAGTCCAGCCCAGGCAGGTATTGGGATCCTTATTATGATGAGGGTGACGTCATGGCTGAGCGGGTTAGAAGGTTCGAAAAGCTGAACTCTTGGTGGTCCAGACCTTCGGGAGTGAAGAAACCAGAGAAACCAACTTGTTCCATGGTGTGTACAGAGTGTGGACATCATGCCAGTCCTAGCAAGCCAGTCCTAAAAAGTATTATAGTGGGAAGGGTTGAGCCAAGTCCTAACGAGCCGCGCAGGTCTAAGGGGAGAAGGGTTGTACGCGAATCTGTGTTCAACCGAATTCAGCCGGGGTCAGTCGAAATTGAAGATGAGCTCGTCAACTTGAGGATATCTGCTCCTTCCAGGGATAAAGCAAGGGCTGTGAAACCTCCAGTCACTCCTCCAGATGAGTGGCATAGGGTTGAACATCCAAAGTTCCCCTCTGAACCTCCACCTTTGTCCATATCTCAAAAGAGGCGCCGCCAACGTTTCAGGCAGGCAGCAAGAAGGGCTGAGGAAGAAGCAGACCTACTTGACGATCCCATGAATGAAGATGACCTCACGAATGGAGATGATCCCAATGGGAAAACGAAGATGGAGATCCTAGTGGAAGAGCTCATGGTCGAAAAACCCAAGGCTAAAAGAGTATACAAGCCTCTGAAAATGACTGGGCAAGAGGTTATCTTTGAGCCTCCTCCAAGGACTTTACCCCAGAAGCAAATTCCGTTCAAGAAGACGTACAAAGAGGCTGTTACCAAACCACCTCCAAAGCAGGCAACGGTACCCAAGAAACAACCTCTCCTGGAAAGAACTCTTAAGGAGGCTAGGATTCAGCCTCCACCCAGACAAGTTACTTTGCTCCAGAAGACAGCCCTCGAACCTAGGAAGCAGGACTCGGGGGGCAAGTCGAAGTTGAATCCGCAGGCCAAGGTGTTTGTGCCTGGACAGGGGCATAACATGCAATGCAACATGGTTGTGTTCTTACTAGCAGATCTGGAAGCCAAGGACAATACTCTAACAGCCATGGAGGGAGATGTTGTAGAGATGGGGCAGACAACGGAGATCTTAAATGAGTCCTTCTCTGTAGGACTGAATGGGCCTTCAGTGATCGTGCTGAAGGACGAGACCGAAGAGAAGAATGAAGATCGTGCGGCTAGTGTGATCTTTGAGAGGCCGAGTCCTACGATGAATAAACACATCAAGCCCTTATACATTACTGGTTGCAGAGGCCATGATGCAGAGGCTCGGGAAGACTAATGCAGAGGCCTGGTTTCATGCAACGCCACCTTGACGAACTTCACTTGGAAGGAAACAGCATGCCAAGGTATTTTGATCATGAATTTAACGATAGGGTCCAAGACCTTAACAACACCTTTCTTCGTTGTCAATTCACACTCTTCCTTCAATGTTCTACTGGGGAGAGATTGGATTCATTCCTGTCTAGCGGTCCCCTCAACCCTTCACCAATGTCTTATTTTTTGGAATCAAGACGACGTGGAGGTAATATGGGCTGACCGTAGACCATTCCAGGCCTCTACCAACCATGCTGAGGCCCATTTATATGATGAAGGTGGCAGGCCTTGACAAATATGGCCGCCACAGAATAGCCCCCATTCATAACAACAAGTCAGCTGAAGAAGTGAAGGCACTTTTTCAAGAACTAATCGGCCCAATGATTACGGAGTCAAGCAGGCCGATTATAGCTTCATCCAAACACCCTTCTCAATGTCAGTAAGCCCTTCAGAAGCGGAGAAACATGTGGCCCTTCAGACCACATTGTCAAAGTTTGAAGCTTATTTACTAGAGAAGAGGCTGATGGGAAGTCAGGAGTCTATGAGGATTTTTCGGCCTGTGCGGCCGAAGTAATCAGCGAAGGTGAAAACCTGATCGAAGATCTTGATGAAATCCACCTGGAAGACCTTGAAGCAGCCCCAGCCAAGTTGGATGATTTAAAGGCTGACGTGCAAGATCCTTTAGAAGAAGGTAATTTGGGAGATTCGGAGAATCTCAAACCTGTATATATTAGTCAACTTCTACCGGAGGACGTGAAGGAAAAGTTCATCCAGCTCTTAAAGGAATTCAAGTCCTATTTTGCTTGGACTTACGAAGAGCTGCCAGGACTGTCCAGAGACCTAGTGGAGCACAAGTTGCCTATACAACCAGAATTCAGACATTTCAAACAACCGCCAATGAGGATGTCCAATGAGGTTTACTTACAGGTCAAAGATGAGATCGAACGCCTTTTCAATGCCGGATTCATACGCACAGCCAGGTATGTTACTTGGCTCTCTAATATTGTGCCAGTCCTTAAAAAGAACGGCAAGGTCAGAGTGTGTGTAGACTTCAGAAACTTGAACTTGGCTTCCCCAAAGGACGAGTATCTAATGCCAGTCGTAGATCAGTTGGTAGATGGTGCTTCTGGTCACAAGGTCTTGTCCTTCATGGATGGGCATTCTGGTTACAATCAGATCTTTATCGACAAGGCCGATACGGCTAAGACCGCTTTTAGGTGTCCTAGAGCCCTAGGAACCTTTGAGTGGGTCGTAATGCCCTTCGGCCTAAAGAATGCTGGTGGTTCGTTCCAGCGAGCGATGAACGCCATATTTCATGATTTCATTGGCCATTTCATGGAGATCTACATTGATGATATTGTGGTCAAGTCTCAGTCCTATGATGAACATTTGGAACACTTAAGGAAGTCTTTCTTGAGAATGCAACAGTTTGATTTGAAAGTAAACCCCTTGAAATGTGCCTTTGGAGTCTCCGCAGGCAAGTTCCTTGGATTTTTGGTCCACAATAGAGGGATTGAAGTTGACAAGAACAAGGCCAAAGCAATCATGGAAGCGAAGCCTCCTACCACCAAGAAAGAGCTGCAGAAGCTCTTGGGTTCGTTCAACTTCTTAAGAAGGTTTATCTCAAACCTAGCTGGAAGAGTTCAGGTCTTTTCTCCACTCTTGAAGCTGAAGGACCATGACTCTTTTGTATGGGAGGCAAACCATCAAAAGGCCTTTGATGAGATCAAAGGCTATTTAGCAACGGCTCCAGTCCTTATGCCTCCCATCAAGAACAGGCCGTTGAAGCTCTACATCTCAGTAGCTAAAGGCTCTATTGGAGGTCTCTTGGCTCAAGATAACACTCAAGGAAAGGAACAGGCGGTTTATTACTTGAGTAGGTTGCTGACTCCTTGTGAAAGGAGATACACTCCTATTGAAAAGATTTGTCTTGCCTTATACTTTTCAGCAATAAAATTGAGGCACTACATGCTTCCTGTTTTGGTTTACATTATGAGTAAAACAGACCTAGTTAAATACTTGCTTTCTCGGCCAATCATGAGAGGCCGAATCGGCAAATGGTCTTTAGCTCTAATGGAGTTTAGTTTTTAATACGTTCCTCAAAAGGCTGTAAAGGGTCAGGCCTTAGCAGATTTTCTTGCTGATCATCCATGCGTGGATATCGGTGATGAGTCTGAGTTAAGTCTGAACGCTCTTGAGATATCACTTACTCCTTGGACACTGCTCTTTGACGGATCAAGGACTCAGCAAGCCTCAGGCTGTGGAGTAATTATTATTTCTCCTCAAGGCCTGAGGACTGAATTATCCTTTGAATTTGATTTCCCATGTACAAATAACCAAGCTGAATACGAAGCAGTTGTTATAGGCCTTGAGATCCTAAGAGATCTAGAGGCTAGAGAAGTAAAGATTATTGGGGACTCAAACCTTGTAATCAATCACTTGGCGGGAACATTCAAATGCTATAGTGAGGACTTGGCTCCTTATTATATGGCAGCAGTGCAATTAATTCAAGATTTTGATAATGTAATTGTAAAGCATGTTGCAAGGAGTATGAACACTGAGGCCAACAGCTTGGCTCAGGCCTCCACAGGTCTGAAGCTAGCTCCAGAAACAATCCACAAGATCATCACAGTCCAAAAGAGGTTGTTACCTTCTGTTAAAAGAAGAGGTCTAGGACTGGAGGTATTTACCTCTGACTTCACAGGTGAAGAATCAGATGATGAATAGAAAACGATTGGCGTACACTTATTATTTCTTTCCTAAAGAGGCTTCATCACATAACCTCTAGGAAGGTAAGAAGAAGGGCTATGAGTTATATCCTCGTGGGCGATGAATTATACAAGAAAAGCTTTGAGGACGATTTACTGTTAAGGTGTTTAGGGCACCCCGAGGCCATGAGGGTCATGAGTGAAGTCCATGAAGGAATCTGTGGTGTCCATCAATCTAGAATAAAGATGAGATGGCTAATCAGAAGGTACGGATACTATTGGCCAACCATTTTAGAGGATTGCATTCGTTTTTCTAAAGGATGTCAGCCATGCCAAGCTCATGGCCCCATCCAGCGTGTTCTTGCAGCTGATTATCATGTTGTGGTCAAACCTTGGCTATTTAGAGGTTGGGCCCTTGATGTGATTGGAAAAATTTATCCCCCTTCGTCTGGAAATCATACTTACATTTTGGTAGCCACAGATTACTTCACCAAGTGGGCAGAAGCTGTGCCATTAAAGACTGTGGATCAACAAGAGGTAATCAAGGTGGTCAAGGAAAGAATCATCCATAGGTTTGAACTTCCTGAACACTTGGTTGCAGATAGGGGTACAATATTTATGGGGGAACTAGTAGTCAACTTTGCTGCACGACAAAATATTATTATCTCCAACTCTACTCCTTATTATGCACAAGGAAATGGCCAAGCCGAATCCACCAACAGAACTCTTGTCAACATTATAGAAAAGATGGTGGAAGATAACCCAAGGGCATGGCACGAATTGCTTTCTGAGGCCTTATGGGCCTACAGAACCTCAAAGAAGGAAGCCACTAATATAACTCCTTATATGTTGGTATATGGGCATGATCCGGTCCTACCAATGGAGGTTGCAGTAAAGTCAGCAAGAATAGCATATCAAAATGGTCTCACTCCTGCAGATTATACTGAGGCCATGCTGATGGAGCTTGGGGACTTAGACGAGGTTAGGCTGGCAGCCCTTGATCATATGTTGGTTCAGAAAAGAAGAGTCGCTAGATCTTATGACAAACGTGTAAGGAGAAAGAGCTTTACTGAGGGTGATTTGGTTTGGAAGGCAGTCTTCCCCTTAGGGGAAAAGAACCCAAGGTATGGCAAGTGGTCTCCAACCTGGGAAGGACCTTACCAGATTGCTCAAGTCCTTAGAGGTAATGTCTATCTCCTTATGGACCTAAATGGCGGTTTGTTTAAGCATTTAACAAATGGAAAGTACCTAAAGCATCACTATCCTACTATGTGGGAGATGAGAGACTTTGGGGAAATTCAATCTAACAAACCATAGTGAGATTTTATGGCGAGGTCTGAACAGAGGCCGTAATACCTATTATGCAAAACTCATAAAGGCCTCAAGTTCAGGTCGTATATCATCAAACCAAACTGGTGCCTTTGGCCATTTAAAGGAAAGTTCCAGGCCAGGCACAAAAAAGAGAACAAATTTAAAGTTATTACAGGCCCAAGTCAAAAGAAGGAAGTTTGTTCTGAGAAAAGACCTACAGAATGCCTCCAAGACTGTTTTTGAGACTCTCCCAAGAAGTGTCAAGGCTAGCCAGTTGAGTTTCAAGTGTATCCCGTTGTCCACGGAGACTTGGCATTTCTTCAACCAACAGGTTCAATTTCATCTTTTGGCTTTTGGATCCAGCTTTCAGATCATTATGGTGTTGGGCCAGAGTTTTGGATTCCGTCCGAAGACAGTCCAGATGACCTTCAACTTGTGCCAATTTGCTCTGGAGGTCTTGGATATCTGTGGAGGTAGTAGTGATGTTTGCTTCGTTGGTCTTGATATCCTCTTTCAGCTGGATCCACTCAGTGCTGAACCTGGTAAGCTCCGCGTCAACAGCCTCCAGCTCTGACAGCTTGGAATTTATCTTGCTAAGCTTATGGGTAAAGGAATCATAGGACTTGACCATGCCAGGGAATTCTTTTTGAAAGTGTTGGAGTGAAGCCTCTTCTATCCCTAAGGCTTGGGACTTTACCAGCACGTCCATGGCCTTTTTAACATTGGAGGCCCTTGCGGGATGAGCTACTGCTTTAAAGTTCTGAAGTAAGGCCATTCTAAGGGCTGTCTTAGCCTTAGAAACTTCCTCCGAGGAGAATTGGGATTGAGAGGTCGAACCAAGCCCACTGCCTGAGGTGCCAGAGGTAGCTGCTTTCAACAGATCTTGGGCAGATTTGAACAGAGAATCCAGGTCTACATCTTCATCGTCCTCTACCACATTGACAAGTTCTGGCTCAATAGGAGGATTGATTAATGGAGCAGACTGGATGATTGGAGATCTAGGCTTCTCTGGAGTTCTTGAGGATGCTTCATGCTCAGGTTCTTAGTCGGACAGGTCGAGTTTTTTCTCTTCTGCTTCTACTTCTTCTTCAAAGTAGTCATCAAGTTCCTGGGGATTGAAAACAAGGGGAAGTTGATGATAATACGGAGCCACAAACATTGGGGATTTCATGTCACAGTACATCCTTACAATTGGATTATGTTCAGTGGCAGACACGGTGTTTTCAGAATCGATGGGGGTCGAAACTTTCTTTCTCAACTTTTTCTTTTTGGATGGAGCTGATTTTGCTTGCCTTTCTTCACCAATGGAGGTGGCCTATGAGAGAGAATGTTAAAAGAACATTCGAATAGAGTATAAGGGGAAGAGCCAAGGAAAGCTCATACCTTGCCCGAAGGATTGGTTTCGGGAGAACTGGTCTGAGCATTACTTCTTGTCCTGCCAGCAACTACTATTTCAGAGGCCTACAAAGGGGATAAAGGCATGATTGTCTTACTTTGAAGGAACAGGCAAGTGGCTAAAGAGTTCATACCTTTGGCCATTGCCTCTTGGCTGTGGTCTTTACCCTTTTGGACCTCTGGGCAGGAGGGTTCACAGAGGCCTCCTTTGGTTCATCTTCTGAGCCTGTCAGTAAGAGGAGAAATTAATCCAGATCTTGGGAGGCTTAAAGAAATTAACGCATAAGTAGACCTAATGTTACCTTTTCTCTTGACGCTTGAGACCAGAGCAGGACAGAGTTGTTGCAAAGGGACAGTTATGCCAGGTTCAAGGATTCCAGTGGGGTGCGGCAAAATGTTCATGAGGACATCTAGATATGGAGTGGAAAAGTGCATCTTGGTGTAACCTCCCCACCAACTATCAAATTTTGCTCCCTTATCGGTACGCTCAACATAGCGATGAATGGCGAAGGTCTTTCTGAGCTCAGGAAGGGCGTTTCTAACTTTTTCCAGGTCCCTGGGCTGGATCACGGGCTTATCAGTGAAGTCCTCATTTAGGGACTGGTAAGGAGGCACAGGGGTGAATTGACACAGTCCAAACTGTCTGGCGAATTGGGCTGCATTGTAATACTCGACTCCACATTTATAATTTGTTGGGGCAAAAGCCATTCCATACATAAGGTCTCTGGAGATCAAGAAGCTGGTCCAGATCTCCATGTGGTCATCAAAGTTGTCTCCCGGGTCAGACGCACCTCTTTTCAACCACCAAGGCACGGTGTCTCTCACAAAAGGCATCCAATTTTTCCCATACTCACAAGTTCGTGATAGAAAAACTTAAAGTAGACACTGAAGGCATGTCTAGGGCCACGGGCATCAACATAGTGAAGTCCGTAGCAGGTGTTTTCTGAGTTCTTGTTCATGGGCGGGGCGAGTATGGGAAAATAGGACCACAACCACAAGGTGATGATCCACAATGGACCGGGAGCAAAAATAAACTTGTTACTTATCAACTCTTTCATTCCACGATAAAGATGTGCCAAGACTAGAGGGCTTAGTGCTAGTTTCTGCCCTGAAGCTAGGGCACATGCCAGATCGATGAAGTTTTTGGTAACCCTATTGGCAGAGACACAAAAAACAAATTTGTTTAACCAGTAAAAAAGGAAAGCGACGTGTTCACTATCCTCAACAGGACCCTTTTAGGCATAATGATTGATGAAAGGGGAGAATGACAGGGGCTCATTGTACTCAAAGTAGGGAGTTTTTTGGGACAGAAAGTAGTTGGCCTCAATCCCATGAGGACGGAGGCCTGTTAGAAAAGCAATGTCCTGAAGCGTAAGACTCATAAGGCCTACCTTGAAGTGAAAGGAATTGGTGGTTACTGACCAAAATTGAGAAGCAGCAAGAAACAGGTTCTTGTCCATGTCGATCAAGGATCTACTTAGCAGAATAGCGTCCCTGATTCCAATCTGCCTCCATAGGTTTCCCTTAGCTTCCATCACTCGATCAAGCCACTCCACGTATTTGGCGTCAGGTCTGTGCCAAAGTCGATTGGAAATATCCGTAGAAAAGCGAGACCAATCGAGACATGGAGATTCAAATGGTAGGGTTTCCTCTGCCAGAGGATACATTGGGGCAAGATGGGAAAGAAATCCTAGTTGAAAGGCTGGGCCAAGACCGACTCGATCAGCATTAGTGATTATCAAAGTGTCGTTAGTGATCGCTATGTGTTCGTCGGCCAAGATCTTGCGGATCTGTACGGCAAGGCTGTTAGGGTTTGGAGGCGGTGTGTGAGCTTTATGGGTAGCCATTCCTGTAAAGAGTCAGGGGCGAAATCAGAGGCTATGGAAGACTAGGGTTTTTCTGGATTTCTCTCGAGCGAACAGGAAGAAGACAGAGAGAAGGTAGAGGGAGAATAAAGTTACAAGAATTGGGCTTTGTAGGTGGCCGCACAATTGTGCCATTGTTTTTTCCTTTCTCTCTCTATCTCTTTGATCGAAATTGAAGAGGCAACTCAAAGGTTGGACTCTTGATTGACGCAAAGAGTCCTGACGGTTTGGAAAGCTGCATGGCAGCCAATGAACGGCCTGGGGTGATGACACGTGTCCCTCAGGCCTAAAATGGTGATAGTTGTTGCTGCCAGCAGGACTCCTTAAAGGGTTATTTATCTCGAAAATTGTTGAGATTCAAAATGGAGGGATCCAAACCCAATTAGGGAGATATACTTTGGAACTCGAAAAGTGGTTAGGCTTATTAGGGCCTGATTATCTTTTTAAGTGTAAATATTTGAGCTTTTGAAAAATTCTTAGGCTAAATAAAGCCTGATTATTTTCAAATCTAGCGATAAGGACTCGTTTGGTTATGCCAAAAACCGTACTTTGTCCTAATTTACAGGCCTAGATCTTGAACAAGATCAAGACCTGGGGGGGCATTGTTTACACCCGTTTTTGGTACCCAGTCCTGGGCAAGCGTTGGAAGGCTATTTAATTATCTTTTAATTAAATTGGGCCAAAAAATAGAGATGAATTGGGTTAAAATTAATGGGCCAAACCCATGTTGACTGGGCCCAATTAATTTTAATTTGGTTCGGGCTCGAGTTTGGAGGTTTTAGGCCAATGTGTAAAAGAATTCGGCTTGCCCAAGTGTTGATATGGGCTAAATATGTTTATAGGCCATTTAATTTAATTAAATGGCCCATTACCCAAGTGGCCCGTGAAAAGTGGAAAGGAAAGAGGAAGTTGATTGCCTGATGAAAGCCATGTTGACCGAGTCAAACGGCTGGAAGTTTGCTACTCTCGGGAAAAGAGATGACATGGCCCATTACTTGCCAAACTACCCATGAAAATAGGAAGTGGGGGAGAAAGACATAGCCCATTATTCTCTTAACCACCCATGATCAAGGTCTCACACATGGATAAATTGATATTCACTTTTATCAACTCCTCTCAACGGCCCATGATCCCATGATGAGAAGATACATGGGACACTTGTCATTGCGAGGAGAAAGGGCGTGAAATCCATTCCCATGCAAACTCACAAGAAGCCGTGGCCTATAAATAGAGGAACTCAAGAAGAAAAAAGGGTTCCCACACCAATCAAGCTCAACGCTTAAAACCAAAGCCTTCCCAGTGAAGCAACTATCTCTATTTTCTCACCCTCACTCAATTACTTCACCAAGTAATTCGGGTTTCTATCTCTCTTGTACCCCAACTTTATTATTACGAAACATAATAAAGTTATTCATATCTCTCTTCATCCCTTACTTTATTATTACGATATAGTAAAGTAATTCTACGTTGTTACTTTCTTTCCTACACGGTTAGGAAATTATTAAGTCCTCGCACGAAGAAGCAAAACCACGGACTTTCACTGCAATCCAGCCCTTAAGTTGCAGCACTATTGCCCTCTCAGATCTAGAAGTCAGAAAAGGGATGCTCAGCCCTTTACGTTAGATGCAACAAGTCTTGGCACGCCCGCTCAGTCCTTAAGCCATTTCAGAGCCGAACACCCTCTCATCTATACGTATTTCTCACAGACACCCCTAATGTTTGAAATCGCCCACACTGACCTAGCTAGTTGAGATGTATAGCGTACAATACAATTCACAAAGGATGAGAAACATTAAAAAGATCACCCATTTACTGCTCCCTCTACAACACGTATACCTGCAACAATGGCAGACGAATCCCACGCCTCTTCAACGCAAACCCCCCCCCCCCCCCCCCCGCTCTCTCTTTCCCTCCCTCCTCAGAATCTCGACAACTTTCCCCCTTCTCTGCAGAGTACAATACAAAGTATTTATTGCAACGTACTATTGATGGCCGGATGGGGTTTGCTGTGGAGTAAATATGGCAGTATGGTCAGATGGTACTGAGAAAAAGATATAATGGGAATTAAATTGGTAGGTGGCTTTTGGTTAAGAACTAGATCAGAAGATGCTATTGGAGGATTTCTTGACCTATTTAAATAGTCTTGGTCTATCTTTTTGGTTTCATTTAATTGAGTTTTGGTTAAGAGTTTCTTTGGTTAAGAGTCTCTGATTGCGCTTTTGATGAGAGAATTTGTAATAAATGGCCATACACTATAATAATGCAGAATGAATGAGCATTGAATTCACATTATAATATTGCATCATTATATTATAATATTGCATCATTGTTGTTGTATATTATAAATTGTATGACCTATAATGACTTGCGCCAGCTGACATGCTAATCCATAGTTTGAACACGTGGTTCAAAAAGTTAATATCAAATAATACAGTAGCTTGGACCTCATTTATTTTGGAATTTTGGAATTGGATTTGTAGGTAAAGAGTGTAGAAAGAAATAGACTAATGATTGAAAATAATGGTAATGATTAGAATTCAAAATCCAAAACTCTTAAACGAATGGGGTCTTGAGTTTTCTAATATATCAAATTCACTTTCGATATTTACCCGATGTGGGACCTTACAATCTCCCCACATTATCAGGCTCGTACCAGACTCTAGAGGCGGCTCCCATCATGTAGTTAGGGTTGTGCTTTAATACTAATTGTAAAGACCAGCACCAGCTGACTTGACTCAAAAGATTAATCTCAGTTATACAGTAGCTGCTTGGGTTTTCTTATATATCGAATTCACTTTTGATATTTACCCGATGTAGGATCTTACATCACCACTCATTAATTTACTTAATTTGTACTCCCTCCATCACAAAAAAGATGACAATTTTTGAAACTCGTGTCATTTTTCATCGCTTATATCTTTCAATCTGTAATGTTTTTCATGAGTTTGAAACCTTTGTATAATAGAACTAATCGAGAATTATCAAACAAGATCTATATTGCATATTTTTGAGATCCATTGAAAGGTAAGGAATTGAAATTGACACGGATATCAAAAATTGACATTCAATTTAGGATAGAAGAGGTAAAGGTGCTGATTTTTCAGAGTGATTTTAGATTTTGCATCCTGGAAACTTTGGTGCATATTCTGAGAATGTATTACTACCATAATGCATTCTATAAACAGGCATAATGAGCTACAATTTCAAAAGTAATTCCAGAGTTACTTTTGGATTGTCATATGGATTATCAAATTTTGATGACTATTTTAACTTTCTACCTTCCAACGCATTTTGGGCAAATGATTTTAAAATTCTCCTTTTATCTATTAAAGCTTTATTTTTGTCTTCTATTCATGTGAAACTACTAAATTATCTTTATCTCTTGAGTCATTTTTTCGATGTCAAAGACAATTTGGTACTTTTTTTTTATAGACAAAAAAATTTACTCAAAAAAACTTGGCAAACGGTACATCAAGTTGGGGAAGAAGGAACATGGATCTAACCAAGGCAGGATGAAAAAAAACACTTAATAGGACAAAGCCAAAATATCTTCAGTGGGCCAAGCCTGAAACACCTAAAAAAGGTAAAGGCCATACAAACACATACAAATTTGTGTCTTGATGTTACAAGTCTTTTAATATTAAATGTTCGGATTAGTATCCTAATGCATGCTACAAATCTTTATACGACTGCATGTTATGAATCTCATTCGATATGGTATGAATTGCCACACAAAACGTAATGAATTTCAAAGCAATTCTAGGGGACACATCCGGATACATACCCAAATAAGGGATTTACATCGTAGCATTTCCTTATTCTATACTATGAAGCAACAAATAGTAAAACAAGCATCGATCCGAAGTAATGGATCTCAAGTAAAGAAAACACAACTAACTCCATAGAGCTAGAATAGTACTGCATGCCACACGCTGAATATTATCCTATCTACTGTGAAAGTCTTCACAAATATCTAGCTACGTACATTAATTCATCATTACATAATGCTACACAAGGGAGATCCGGCCGCAAGATTTGCCACCATTTTAGCTGTGTGTAATGTACTTGGAGTTGCCTTGAATATGCCCTAAAATCATCCATGTATAAAAAGCACAATTAATAATTGGATACATGATAAATCGTATAGAGAGACCCATGTGTATTGAATGGTGCAAATCGTATAAATTTGCTACTATAACAACATACAACGTACAACGTACGTGCAATCGTATAAATTTGTTAGTCGAAAAATGGTGTAGAGAGACCCATGTGCATTGAATGGTGCTCTGTGTGCTGGACCATCCATTCATGTGATTTGAGTTCGTGTGCAAGTCATGCTGCTAGAAATTTGTGCTTCTTTAGCATTTTCCTGAGTGGAAGAGGTGTTGGTGTTTTAATTATTCTAATATTCAAAATCACTCTTATTATTTATATAATATCGGTTTAAGTGAAAATGAAAAGGCAAAAAGAGTTCGTACATATTTCGAAAAAAATGTTTTATGCCTCCGATCTAGTAACAACGAACGGTCACCTTGTTTATTTCTTTTACCTTGACTACTAAGATATTATTCATAATTTTGTATCTTAAAAAACTAGAAAATGCATTTCAGATAAGTAATTGAGAAAAATAAGAAAAATGCTAAATAGGCCCATCTTTTATTGTGATTTTATCCATCTAATGTTCTTGAGTCAGTCTTGCGTGATCATAGGAACTCTAAATCCACGTTGAATTAATTCGAAGGAGAACAAAGAATCACAGAAACTATCACCCAAGAAAAGCGGGGAGTATAGGCTGGAGGCCAGGGTCGGGTGACGTCGTTAATACGTCTCGAACATGCAACCTCTCTAGGGCCAAACGACGTGGGAGTAATCCACTAATCGATCGCAAAGATACCACATCGGTACTGGTGAGATCGGTCTTGCTAATCTCTGCCCACTAGGCGGAGAATAATATGACGATAATTCCAAATTAGTTTGGATATTAATACATATTTTACGAATAATAATATATTTTCACAAATATCAATACATTTTTCTCGGATATCAATTAATGCGCCTTTTACATATTATACTAGTGCGGAGGTTAGCAAGCATTTTCCTTGTACGAAAAAAGAATTCCGCTCTCGCGGCCCACCTGCTGTTCTGTCAGAAGACCAAGAAGAAGAAGAAATCGACAACGAAGATGAAGAAATCGACAATGAATGTTACCTGACTCTGGGAACCCCGTTTGGCTTGTCTGAGTTGGATCAAACCATGTACATCTGTAAAACAAGTATGATCATCCAGATGTTCAGAAGTCTTATCTCCGTAACACTTGCAACACAATTCATTCCTCGTCCCCGCGTCGTGGCACGTTAGGCGCTCGTTGAAGTACACCTGCATCCCGTCCCTGTTTTTATCAAGAACATCAACCACGTCTAACTCGTACCCGTCTTTAGAGACATAATTCGAGTACTCGTGGCTGGTCACGGCCCCGTCTCCGTCAATGTCCATCTCTGTGCATCCGTTTCGCACCTCCCATTTTCCGGATTCCGATTGGTTTGAGCTCTGCGCTGCCGCCCGGCGTGTCTCCCCCATCTCTCTCTGATTAAGAGATTTAATCGAAATGGTGCTATGGGGAAGGTTTCGAATAAAAAATCTCCCCCTCCTAAAAAGTAGAAAAGTAAGAAGAGAGAAATTGGAAGGATATTTGGAATTTGATAGACTTGGTAGAAGAGGTGAGGGAATGTCTTGGTCTCAAAAAGTGGACGGGAAGAGTCAAAAGGTGTTTGGCCGTGTTTCCAAGAATGAATTACTAGTCAATTTCAGATCAAGAAATCCGGGATTTTAACATAGAACAGGACGGTCCTATCCTGGTCATTCCGGTTCCGGGGCCCTTCCCGGGACTTTCGATGATTGAATTGTTTTTTGAACGGCAAAAAGAATTTTATTAATCTTTAAATTGAAGATTACAAAGATGAAAGGGAGCATGTGCATAAAGGCATTACAATACGGAGATAAAATCCCAACTAAGTTTGCGTAGAATCCCTTGACAATCATATGCCAATGAATACGAAGCCGGGAAAAAGAGAGGCGAATGACTGGCCAGGAGACAACCAAATCAGGAAAACAGAACACCCAACAACGACAAATGCAGCACCTATGACCACTTTTGCATCACTAATGCCGTTGCGGAGTGACTATCTCGATGTTCCGGATCTAACCCCATGCCCCGTTTCCCAAGATTCGACTCCGTTAATTCCTAATTGGTCGATTCTCTTATTTTAAGGATGGTGCATCCTCTGTTAGCGGAGGTTTTGGAAGGGGAACCTGCTATGACGCTGTTGTGAAGCTCGTTGGAGGAATTTTAGAAGTCTTGGTGTGAGCAAGGCATCAATTTGACCTCCTAGAATGTTTGGTATTTTGTCTGTTGGTTTTGTTTGTTATAGCAAATCTGGTAAAACCGTCTGTTTATGGTTTTTTGACGACGGAGATTTTGATTTTGTCTGTTTGTGTTCAGCATCTGTTAGCCATTCTGTGGAGTGGTATTCTGGGATTCACCTATCAAATCTGGCATTCTGATCAAGCGCAACTAGTGCTTGTAGATGTTGATCACATCTATGGGACTTGGGATAGGTGAAGTCCGTTCTTGTTTCATGATGGAGCCGTTTATGTTCGGTATGGGCTGGACCTGTTGTTCAATCTCGTCAATGTCATAAGAGACGATGGTGCATCTTAGGTGGCATCTGTTGTTCTATCTGCTATCAGAACCTGTTTGAAATGTGGTAATCTTGCAACATTGAAAATTCTGTCAAAACAACCTAAGGGTTGAAAGAGAATGGTTTTTAAGGAGGTTACATCCCCACCTTTTTATCCTGGGAATTTTGCAATGGTTGATAGCAAGATGTACTCATTGGGAATTCGTTTCTGGAAGTTTGCTTGAAACTTCAAAAACTTGGCTCTTCTGTTCGTCTGCATCCGGCAACCTGTATTCCTGTATTTGTTTAAAAAGCATTGTTCTGTTCCGGATCTATTCCTTTGAAACCTTACTTTGCAAGGGAGTTTGTGTTTGGTGGAGATAGATCTTCTGGAGGCTCAATCAAGTCTCACATGTTTTCTGGTACTGCTGATATCTGTCTTAATAGCCTTGGAGATGATGGCGCGTCACAAGGTTCTGTCAGTTAATCCGAACCTGTGTATTGTTTTTGTATCTGTTCTAGAGTTTGCTTGATACTCTAAAAATTGTTGTCTGTCTGAAGTGTGGTCTAATCTTTAGAAGGAGCATATTTGTTTAGCAGTCAACTCTGATGAGAGTGCTTACTCTCTTGCCCGTGATTTGGTTGTCCAGTTCTGATCGAGTTTGTTTTCTGATAACATTTGTATCTGTTAGAAATCTCACCAAGGTGGAGACATCGCTGTTTCAATCTGTTTGTCCGTGTTACGGACCTGAGGCTTTGTTGATACAAGAATTGTCGCCAAGGTGGAGATTGTTGACTTTGGGTGGCTCCCATCCTCCTATTGCTAGCACACCAGAGGAGACTTTGTGTGCAAAGCCAGCCACTTCCGTATTCCCAGTCCCTTTCAGCCAGCCAAGGAGTTAATGGATTGTCTGTGATGATGGAATAGGCTCCAAGCTTATTCCTATAAGTTGGAGCTTCTGCCTCTGTTTTTTGTATGAGAATAAATTCTTTACACCGCCGGTGTAAATATTTGTTTCCTCTAAATCAATTGCATCGCGACACGTATCAAAACAGTGGTCCCAATTAATAAAACATGGCGACGCGGCGCAATGCAATTGATTTGGAGGAAACAAATGTTTACACCGGCGGTGTAAAGAATTTATTCTCTTTTTGTATCTCTCTTGAGTGAGAGACCTGTGAGGGTAAATCTCAGTGTGAGTATGATTCTGTTAGCAATGTAAAACACAGAGTGATGAGAGAGCGTGGTGAGGTGAAAGACCTCACATGTAAAGCTCGTCCATTTATTGTGTGTGTTTGCCCGATTCCTCTGTGGAGTACCCGATTTTGGAGAACCACATATATCTCTCTGTATTCTTCTTTGTGTGTATGTGTGTTTTGGCATTGGTTTGATCCACCCAAGGGCACAACAAATGCACTGTCCCGGCGAAACGAGAACTTTCTTCAATCCAAGTGACACCGAGAATTGCTACCTTTGAGGATCTCAATATCATGATGCTGATGTTGGAACCAAATTGTTGATTAAGCGTGGCTAGATACTAAAATGCCTGAAAACATCTGACACCTATCACCACAAAACACTACATCGCGTCTTTCGATGATTGATGCCGTTTATATTTTATACTACCTCGTTAAGGCTTTGATTCACTAAGTTTTAGGCTTTTTCTTATTTTTCTTGTGAAAATTTTATTTGTCTGAAATCAAATGTTTTCTAATTTGAATTCTAGCAACTTAATTGAGAATAATTTTCCTTGTAATTCTTTCCGTCTTGATAATTGAACAAATTATGCAGTCAATAATTCCTTCCACTTGAAATCCTGTTTATACCCGTTTTTGGCACTATGGATCGGACTAACAGTGAAAGGCTATTTAATTAAATTGGGCCAAGCTCATGGGTTTGCGGAATTAAAGGGTTTGTTGGGCCGTGATTTTGTGATATTCTTGGGCCCAATTGTTCATTCATGCAAGAAGAAACACAACCCAAAGAAGATGGAACCCATTTCGGATTAAAGAGCAGCCCACAATATAAAGAGAGTTGGTTTCTTCTGACTTCTGAGAGCAGTTATTTTCCTCCAAGCCAAAAGGTTATTTGTCTCAGTAAATGGCCCATGACAAGCACTTGCCCGAAAAAATAAATTGGGGCAGTTATTGAATTAGCCATGATCAAGTTTAACCTCTGTTAACTGCTGATAACCGCCAACTTGCACAAAAGGAGGATCAATGTGGGACACTTGGCTACAAGAGAGAGAGGCCAGAGAACTGATACAGACCTGGATCCGAGTACCTTGTACTCAACCCCATTCAACTTACTTCTTCAAGTAATTTAGATTTTACTTTCCCGTTGTACTCAACTTTGTTATTCCGATATAGTAATAAAGTTTACGCTTTACGTTCCATTTCTTATACGACTAGAAAATTCTAAGTCCACAACCGTGTGACAAAATCACGAACCAACTTGTGATCTTTACCCTTTGAATCACACGCAATCACTTTACGAGTTAGAAGTCAAGATTCACGGCAATCTTCATCCAAAGTTAGGCGCTACAAGTCTTAGCATGCCCATATTCAATCAACCAACGCCTACAAATGCATCCACGCCTTGCACGGCGTAGGTGTGTAAAAACAAGAATTTTCAAATCCATCTTCCACTTTTTAAATGAGCCCATCAACTAGCAGTTAGAGATAATAAAGACATTCAACTAGCCGTTAGAGATAAGGAGGAGAATTGTCCTTAATCTGTATCTCCTTCTATTCAAATGTTGACTTATTAAAGATAGCGATTTCATGTAGACTCTCTCTTTGTTCAACTTAATCAAATCCTACAAACTAATTAACATTTATTCAAATCAGTATAAAACATCTCAAAATCAATTATATTCTCCATTAATATTCTATGCTTTGTTATCTTCAAAATCAACAAGGAATCCATAGAAACCTCTGGGCTAACAAATTTTAAAAATCGCATGACCACTTAGCCAGAAGGTTTAACGTTTTACTACTAATTTTGCTGAGAACTTCCTGAAACAACTTCATATATAGATGCTTACTTATTTAGCTTATTGTTCCTAGCAATCCAACTTATCCAACCGCCCTTTGCAGTACTAATCCCAAATTTTAATGACAAAAGCAGATATAGATAACATTTCACATAATATTTTCTCCATCTACTTGCAGGAGATGACGCAGTGAATATGGAGAAATTAATAGTGTTCATGAAGCAAAACCAAAAACCGAAAACAAAAAACTAGTGAAAGGAAATACCCAAAAGGTATATGTAATTAGTTTCCAGAGCGGACATAGGGATGACTGAAAAACTCAAACTTTAGAGGAAAGCAATTTTCGCACTCTCCTTTTATCCGTACGTACTCTTTTTTCGGCCTTTATTCATATGAAGTTTCGAAAGTGCCCATCATGAGTGAAGAGCTTAATTAAAATGTAAGGATAATCTTGTGTTTTTAAATAAATAAAAAAAGATTGAAAGAGAAGTGCATGCGGATAAAAAGAGAACGCAAAAATATATTCCCACTGAAGAATATGGGACTCCATCCGTCCAACACCGCTTCCACCACAAAAAGGAGGACCACCGTTGCCCATTCCTCGGCCCGTACCACCACGGCACCTTGCTACATCTTAGTATTTATTTATTCGGTTGCAAATTCGCCTCAGTTCGTTCATCTTATTCTCATACTCCTTCGTCTCCGCGAGCTGATTCTCATCCAACAAGAGAGTCACCTGCTCAATCGCAGCTTCAATTGTCTCCTTGTCAGCCAGAGGAATTTTCGCGCCATTCTTGTCATCCTTAATAGTATTCCTCACGTCATAAGTGTAATTCTCTAACGCGTTCTTCGCCTCCACTTTCTTCTTGTGCTCCTCGTCTTCCGACTTGTACTTCTCAGCCTCCTGTACCATTTTCTCTATCTCTTTCGTCGACAGCCTACCCTTATTGATCAGGATCTCGTGTTTCTGTTTGGTAATTATGTTCTCCACTGACACATTCAGAATACCATTCACATCGATGTCGAAACAGACGTTGAAACTTTGGACTCCCTTTGGAGCCGGAGGAATTCCAGACCAGACAAATTTGCCCAACAAGTTGTTGTCTTCGTATTGAGTTCTTTCCCCCTCATAGATTCCAAAAGACATAGAAGTTTGGTAATCTCTGGCAGTAGAATAAATTTCCTCTTTCTTCGTTGGAATTTTGGTGTTTCTCGGAATTAAAACATCCATAAGCCCATCGTGTAAGTCCGTACCAATGGAAAGCGGAGTGATATCCAATAGCACTAAATCCTGAACCTTCACTTTCCCTTCGCTACTCAAATTCGTGGCCAGAATCGTGGCACCTCGAGCTATAGCCTCATCTGGGTTAATGCTTTTGCAAAGCTTCTTCCCACTGAAGAAATCCTGCAACAATTGCTGGACCTTGGGAATCCTAGTGGACCCACCAACAAGAACGACTTCGTGGACACTGCTCTTGTCCATTTTGGCATCCGTCAAACACTTCTCCACTGGCTCCATACACTTCATGAACAAATCCATGTTCAACTGCTCGAACTTGGCCCGAGTAAGGGTCGAGTGAAAATCAATCCCCTCATGTAATGCATCCATCTCGATCGTAGTTTCAGTTGTCGACGAAAGATTCCTCTTAGCTCTTTCACAAAACAACTTTAACTTCCTTAAAGCTTTTGGGTTCCCACTAATATCCTTCTTGTGCTTCTTCTTGAATTGCTCAATAAAATAGGTCACCATTCTATTATCGAAGTCCCCACCCCCCAAATGGGTATCTCCGCCCGTAGCTTTAACCTCAAATATATCCTCTTCTATGTTTAATAGAGAGACGTCGAATGTTCCGCCCCCGAGATCAAATATGAGCACATTTTTCTCACCATTGCTACTGTTTTTGTTGTCAAGACCATACGCGATTGCGGCCGCAGTTGGCTCATTGATTATTCGCATGATGTTGAGACCGGCGATGACTCCGGCATCTTTGGTGGCTTGTCTCTGAGAATCGTTGAAGTAGGCAGGGACAGTGACAACAGCATTTTTAATGGTAGTGCCGAGGTAATCATTTGCGGTTTCTTTCATTTTTATGAGGACCATTGAGGAGATTACTTCTGCAGAGAATTGTTTCTCTTCACATTTGTAAGTTACTTTTATCATGGGTTTGTCATCTGGATCGGGTGTAATTTTGAATGACCATAGCTTCATGTCACTTTGAACATGGACGTCGCTGAATTTTCGTCCAATTAGACGTTTAGCATCTGGAAACACCAAAATTTCAAGAACCAATGAGAAACTAGAGAGAGATATAAGATAGTTGGCTAAATTTTTCTAATTCCCAAAAAATAGTATGTACCAAAAAAATGTAAACAAAGGAGAGAGGTAGATAGTCTAATAACTAACTCAAGATTCAAATATATACTACTTTTGAATGTACGAAGATGTTTCCTTGTTTTTTCTTCCCACAAATGTCCTTTGCACTTTCAACAAATATCAGCCCTAGCTACCCCTCTTCCCAACCGGCTCAATACAACCCAACAACTCCATATAAAAAGGTGAGATGTTTGTCCATTTAATATTCCGAAAATTTCCTCCCCCAACAAACGCAGCCTCCTCCGAACACCCTAAACGACGTATCCTCTCTCCATCTCTCCAAAGTTCCAACGGCCATCAACTAGAAATATCATGTCTTCCTCTGGCTCTCCCTCCATCTTCTTCTTCTCTGACCTTCATCGTGGTTCCATCTTACTTCACGTTCTCCTCCGACCCTCAATCCTTTTATGGACTGTTACTAAGATCCTATCCTCTCCACATTCATCGAAGGAGCCCGATAAGACGAGCCCGGTGTCCGTTTACAGACATCTTCATGTCTAGCCCTTCATCCATTTCTCATTCATACAAAAGACAAAGACCTCTTTGGACTGCCAAGTTCTCTACTTCCAACAATATCTGCATAGTAAGTTGCATTTTTCCCACCCTCTCTTTCCCATCTTCATTGATTGTAAACGTCTACATCAAGTATAGGTATCTCTACTTTCAACATCAGATTGATATTCCTTACAACAAAATTGAATTGTTGATTTCTTGCACACCACTTGTTCGATGGAATTACCCAACATTCCTGCTCGTGTTGTTTATCGTCTTTGGGTTAGTGCCGAGCAAGCCGGACTTTGTTGCCCCAAATTCATAACAAGTATCCATGTATTCATGTTAGTTCCTGTGTAATTGACTGAATCAATACCATGTTTCCCCACCATTCCTGTCTTAAAGAGTGGATTTTTTTTTTTTGTGTTTTAATATAGTGTACATGACTAGCCAATGTTGGGTAACGCATGCCACTATTAGATCTTCTTCTCCTTTTACTAGAATGGTGTACACCAAATATTTGATCAATGTCATGTACACCAACAAACAGAATCTTTGTTCTCAAATGTTTAACTTGACTCAATCCATAAATACCTTGCTATGGTCCTGATAAAGTATCCACTGAGGGGAATACATCTTTGTTCTTGTTTTTTGTTTTCACCTGTAGATCTTTGTCGCTCTGAATTTCTTGAGTGCCATAGTAGTAAAGAAAGACCTATCTATGGTGTTTGTCCCTCACACAATTCATCTTGAATATCTTTCCACTCTGGGTTACAAGTCAGAGTTATTGTTATATAGTTATAAAAAGGTCTGGCTTCCCAAAATGTTGCACCAGTGACATACACAAGCCATTGTGTTTGAGGAGAGGATACTAAAAACATTAAGAAGCCTTGGTTGTTTCTTAGAAAGTATGGGAAGAAGTATTAGCGACTTCGATTTGCCAGTTGTTGATGTAACTGTGGTAGACAAAAGTTTGACCGGAAAACGAGAAATCTTATCTGTTAAAGTCCCTTCGTAAGATTATTCATCAGCATTGACTTTGAATGCAGAACTATTGATTGCTAATAATATCATAGTGGCTAGTGCAAATTCTAATCAAACTAGAATTTTTTCCTTGATGGTCCTGGAGATTTAAAGTACATATTAATGGAAACGAATTGACTTCATGTACCATCCCTAAGCAGAATAACACACAGAGCTATTAAGTAAGGAAAGCGAAATTGATTATATTGTATGAGGAGCGAATGGCAAAGCGATGGAAAATTGAGCTGTAGAAAGGAGTACGTTATGAGTAACAATCTAATACTTGGTGGGAAACCTATTGTGTTTCATCGTTTTAAATCAATAGTATATGTTTCATAGCCTTTTTAAGCTTTGTATACAATTTTGCTGCTTTTTCGGTTTTTGGATTGTGGTTTGAGCGAAGACACGTGAAGGCGAATCATAAATTGGGAAGTTGGGATTCATTGAACTATTGGTGTTTTTTTTAGGGAAATGATTATGCCACTTCCTTTTTTGTTAATGCCACTCCTCTGCAAGTATATTTTTGCACAAAAAATACACTTGCAGGGGAGTGGCGTTAACAAAAAAAGGAGTGGCAAAATCAACAGCCTTTTTTTTTTATTTTTATCTCAGTTGGTGTGTTTTTCCCTCCAACAATGTTGCTATGGTCTTTCTTCCCTCCTTTGAACAACAATGGATTTCTGTTTACTGAACTACATTTTGCATTTATGCTATGGAATTGTTGTGGTCTCATTTTCAGTTATGGAAATGTTGTATATATTTTCAATTATGAAACTGTTGTAGTTTTTTGCTCCTTCCTTTTGGACATCATTGGGACACGTTTTTTTTTAATCGGTTGCAACTTGTGTTAGCCTATTATCTTAATCACAACATGTCAACAACCACTTTGTGCAACTATATGGGCTTTTTTTTCCCCTTCTTTTGAAGGATCTTGCAAAAGAAATGAACACACTAATGAATTTCTAACAAACCACCAATAGATGCGTACTAATCTTCTCAAGCCCGAACAGTAAACAAATCGCCCAAAAGTGAGCTTTATTACTCTCACAAGGAGAGACAAAACTCTCACAAGGAGAGACAAAATTCACCCAGATCTTGCTTTAAATCCAGCCGCCCAAAAACCGCTGAACGGATCGCAACCCTCACTGCCTCCACCACTTCTACCATAAGGGCTCCGGCGACGGATTACATGTGGACAAATGACTTCGGTGATAGCGGAGCCCATCGAACAGAGAGGGTCAGATCTGAGGGAGGAGAAAACGAAAAGAAAAAAACCATAGGGAAGAGGGGGAAGAAAGAGGAGGAGGAGGAGGAGGAGCTCGGGGGAGGAGGGAGAGGCCCCCCCCACCCAAAGCAGAAAAGCAAGGTGGCTGCGGCTTTTCAAAATCGGCTACATTGAAATAGGGAGGACAATGATAGACATTTCATGCCTATCTCAGATACGAAAATTTGGAGTAGTTTTAAAAGCATACAAGCCTATAAAGACCCTGGCCCTGATGGCATACAGGCTATATATATTCTATCACAAATTATGGTATATAGTTGGTCCTGAGGTTTGTAGATTTGTGCATATTTGTTTTAACTCCATGCCCATTCCTGAGAACATGAATAAAACCTTCATAGCCTTGATCCCTAAGACTGACAACCCTGACTCCATAAAGCTTTTTAGACCTATTAGTCTTTGCAATGTGGGGCACAAAATCATTATCAAAATCATTGTGGCTAGACTTAGACCCCTGCTTGCCAAGATAATTAGTCCTTTTCAAAGCAGCTTCATACCTGGTAGAACCACTAATGACAACATTATTATCACACAAAAGGTTCTTCACACGCTTAGAGACAAAAAAGGGAAGAAAGGTGGTATGATTTTTAAGATTGACCTGGAAAAAGCTTATGATAAAGTGTCTTGGAAATTCTTATTTGATACATTGAACTTTATTAACTTCAATGCCTCTTGGATTTCCATTATCATGAACTGTGTTACCAGTGTTAAAACCTTTATTCTCTGGAATGGGGAGCCCCTTGCTGAGTTTGCACCTGGACTTGGGCTACGACAAGAGGATCCACTATCTCCATACTTATTTGTTCTATGCATGGAAAGGCTATCTATTCTAATTAATAGTAAGAGAGAGGAAGGGACCTAGAAAGGGATTAAAGTGTCCAAAAATTCCATGCCCTTAACACATCTTTTTTTCGCTGATGATTTGATTTTGTTTGGTCAAGATAATCTGAACACTGTGAAAGCCATGATGGAGGTGCTAAATGAGTTTTGTGCTTTGTATGGACAAACTGTTAACTTGGATAAATCCAAAATATTTATTTCCCCAAATGTACCTAGAATCAAGGCTAGGAGAATCAATGATTTTTGTGGTATCAAACTCACTAATAACTTAGGAAAATACCTTGGAGTTCATTTGTTCCATAAGAGGGTTAGTAAACAAGACTTCAATCATATTATTGAGAAGGTCCAAAGTAGACTTGCTGGATGGATTTCCAACATGCTTATGCTATCTGGTAGACTCACTCTTGTTCCTTTGTTCAATCTGTTTCCTCAGCCATTCCTAGTTATTCTATGCAAACTATGCACCTGCCTGCTTCTGTGTGCAAAAGACTTGACAGATTGAACAGAAATTTCCTTTGGGGTGATTCCCCTAACGAAAAGAAAATTCATCTTGTCAAATGGGATAAGGTGTGCAAGAGTAAGGATTGTGGTGGCCTGGGGATCAAAAAAGCTAGAAATCATAACATGGCAATCCTCACTAAGCTTGGCTAGAAAGTTTCCAACCGAGAAGGAGGAGGATTGTGGGCTGCTATCCTCAGGGGCAAATACTTGAGTAATCATTCCATATCCTCTTGGCCAAGAAACAGGCCTGCCTCCTATATTTGGAGGAGTATTGTGGACACGAAACAGGTCCTTGAACAAGGGGTGAAATGGGTAATTGGTGATGGGAAATCTGTTAACATATGGCACGACTGGTGGTGTGGGGATAAACCTCTGGCTTTATCACACCCTGGTGAACATGTTAACTCTACCCAAAAGGTAGAAACGCTGATCATGAATGGTACTTAGGTTCTGGACGAGATAGCCCCATATGTTGATGTCAGCACTCTTGAGAGTAAAAACGCTATAAGTATCCCTATTTGCACCCAATACGTCCGCCATCCCACTTGGGTGGGATCTGGAAATGGAAAGTTTACCCATCTCTACTGCTTATGATATTATTAACAAAGGTGCTCTGGACTTGAAAGGTTGGAAGTGGTTTTGAAAACTTAAAATGCCAGAAAAATTTAAAACCTTTTTATGAATTATTTTTCACAATAGCCTTCCAACCAATCACCTCCGGGCTAGAAGAGGTATTAATTGCAACCTAGGACTTATGTCCAAGATGTAGTACCTATTCTAAGAACGTCAGTCATTTGTTTAGGGAATGAAACAAAGCTAGGGAGCTTTGGAGACACATTCCCTCTAGCCATGTATTGGGAGGGGACATGGATACTCCAATTGAAGAATAGATTTATCTTAATATGAGAAGCAATAGACTTGCAGGATATGGTGATAATATTCCTTGGCACATCATGTTTATCACCAC
This sequence comes from Rhododendron vialii, assembly GCF_030253575.1. NCBI lineage: Eukaryota > Viridiplantae > Streptophyta > Magnoliopsida > Ericales > Ericaceae > Rhododendron > Rhododendron vialii. Next base: position 5,816,828 of record NC_080558.1, on the reverse strand, counting down.
GCTATGGCAGTTATGGAAATATCGAAATAAAAAAACTTTGACAACTTTACATCCCACCTTTTGTTAGTGCTAGGAATATTATTGCATATGCCCAAGAAATTGTGGATGCTTTCAAGTCCCTTCTCACTAATGGCTCTGCAAGGACATGCCTAAACTCGTGGTCTAACCCAATTGCAGGTAATTAATGTCAAGCTGAATACAGATGACTGCTGGTATGACTCCAAAGGAATAGGAGGGTTTGGAGGCTTATTCAGAAACCACTTGGGAGATTGGATCATGGGATACTATGGCAAGAGAAGCTTTAATTAGAGCTTGGAAGTAGAGATATGGATAGGGGTGTTATTCGGTCGGTTCGGTTCGGTTCGGGGTGGATTTGCCGCACCCCGATCGGGTTCGGGGTATATATTCCGGAGACCGATCCCGACCGGTATTAATTTCGGTTCGGTTCGGTTCGGGGTGAGTTCGGTTCGGTCGGGGATTTCGGGGCGTTCGGTCCGCCCGAAATGGGCCTTAATTGGGCCATTTGGGCCGTTTTTAAAAATTAACAATAAACTACGGGCTATGTTTAGACTATTTTTTCACCCATATTTGGGCCATTTTCACATGTTTCTCACCCATATTTGGGCAATTTTCAACCTTAAGTCAATCACCCATGTTTGGGCCATTTTTTCACATTTGGGCCATCGTAATTTGTACCTTTTTTTTTTTTTCAAACACCAATTGAAAAAAAAAAAAAACATACAACAAGTATGCTCAAACAATTACAACTTTTACAAGTACTCTTCCACCATCTTCTTTTTTTTTTCAATCGAATGGAAATATTTTCTACACTAGTGTATATAACTTGGAGGAGTTAAAGTAATTTAGAACAGAGAGAGTAATCGATTGGAAAATTTTGCAAAAACGTAAATAAATCAAGCAATGAAATTCCAAAAAAAAAAAAGTAAGAGCCAAAAGTTAACCATTCAAAACAATAAGAGCCAGAAGATTAAAACAATTTATATAAATATATATAATATATTTATATATTATATAAATATATAATATTCGCGCTCGGTTCGGTCGGTTCGGTCCTCGGTCGGTTCGGTTCGGTTCGGTCGGTTCGGTCCGCATTCGGTTCGGTTCGGTTCGGTCGGTATAGATTTCCAGAAAACCGAGACCGAACCGACCTAGGTTCGGTTTGGTTCGGACCACCCCGAACCGAAAAAAAACTCCCTTGGACCGACCGAAGACCGAACCGATCGGTCGGTTTTTTCGGTCTTTTTCGGTCCGGTCGGGTTCGTAACAGCCCTAGATATGGAGCATACACAAGGGTCTGGAAATCATCTTTGAAAGGAAGCTGGCAAATGTGAAGATTGAATCCGACTCACTCGTAGCTGTGAACCTCATCACGAAAGGAAACCCAGGCAATCACTCCCAAAGTGTGCTGATCAATGAAGCTCATTTTTTATTGGCTCAGACTAACACTATGATTGGTCACATTCCTCGTTTGGCCAATCAATGTGTTGATCACCTTGCTAGGCTAAGAGCTGAACATACACGGACGAACGTGTGTTTGTTGTGGACATGCCTATCGCGATGAGAGAATTTGTAATTAGAGATTGCCTAAATATCAGGCAAGTGTCAGACTAGGTTGTGAGCCCATGCTCAGTCGTCCTAAAACTCTGTCTGTACTTTTAATGTGGTACTCTCTTTCATAAGTTTTAATGAATTTTTGTTTGACCGGAAAAAAAGAAACTTCTTTTCATGGAGCTACTCATTTTCGATCTTATCATTTGGTGATTGCGGATTCTTAGAAGCGAGGACAGATAGAGTGACGGCTCTGAAGCATTATGAAAGAAATCAAACATCTTCTACCAGAAAAACTCAACTTCAAGTGAACGTGGAGTAAGGAACGCTAGAGATGAGAGAGAAAGAGAGAGGAGAGAGGGGAATCAATTTCCAGCAGAGGAAATCAACGATCTTCGTGGATAATCTCCCAAATGGGATCCGTAAAGGGTTTATTCTCAAGATTTGGAAGGATTAGGGATTGCTTCATCCCAGATAAGAAAAGCAGGAGTACGGGACAGAGCTTTGGCTTTGTAAGGTATGAATCTAGTAGGGATGCGTTTCAAGCTGTAGAATCTACAAATGGGACTTGGATATGGGGCCAAAAGCTGGTGGCGAACATAGCAAAATTTCTGAAGAAGCAAGATAGATACCCAACCCAGATCTACAACTGTTACAACCAGGAAAACCAAGGAGATGGATATAGCTTCAGAAATCAGTGGAGAAATGAAAATCAACACGGAAAGTCCAGACCACAAGCAAACAGAGGTAATTCGTCAGGAAATGGGAAGGACTTAGTAATTTTCCAGGAGAAGCCTCGGATCCAATTGAAAAACCAACCATTGAAGAAATTTAAAAAAAGAGGAAAGGAGGTATGAAGGAGGAAAGGGCTACCAGAATCCAGTAAACAGGGAGGAGACAGAAGGTTGACAACCCAAGAAATTGGGAGCAAGAATGAAGGTAAAACCATTAATGTTCAAGCAGTGGGAAATGGATGGCTCAATAGTAGTGCTGTCGGAAAGATGAGATGACTAACCTCTACCCAAGTATTGAAATCATTGTTGAAGAAGGAGAAGATGGAGAGTGTGCAGATCAAACCTATGGGATGAGGTAGGTGATTTTTACTTTTTCGAGTGAAGATCACAGAAACGAAGTTTTGAAGGAAAACTGGCTCGAACTATGGTTTGAAGAGGTTAAATCCATGGAACAGAGAATCAACGAGTTATGAGAGATTTGTCTGGATGGCATGTTACAGAATGCCTCTCAGCGCATGGCATGTTCCGTCCTTCAGAGCAATTGGGACTTGGGAGTATTTGGGGCTGTTTCATTGAAGTAGGCCATGATACACTGAAGGAAGTATCTTTTGCTAAAGGCAGAGTTCTTATTGCTACAGAAGATCCGAACAAGATTGGAGGAGTGATACAATTGATCGTGAAGGGAAGAAAATACACCGTTAGAGTGGAAAAGGACACCTTTAGAACGGTGACCTCAACAAACAAGGTTTCAAATTCTGAAGCTGAGGAAGAAGATGATCAGGTGGACAATACAGATTATGACATGGATGCCAGCAATAAAAAGAAAAGAAATTCAGTGGACAACATGGAAAAACAAAGGAATAAGACTCCAAATGACATGGCAAAGAACAAGGAAGAGGAAGCTGAAAAGGGTGAGACTAGAGATATTAATGGCAGCCACCAATTTGGGATGGAGAAAGAACCAACTCATAAAAAACCACCTTCACAAGAAAAAATATTTGGGGTCATGTCTCTCGAGAATCCTGATGCTGGTGAGAGAAGTAATGAGGAGAGCATTAACTCTACTCATGGACTAGATTCTATTGTACAGGATTCACAAAGCCCAGTGATTGAAGTTTGCTTTGAATCGATTAACAATAGTAGCCAAGTCCAAAACACAGAAGCCCAAGAAGGTGACAAGCAGGAGCAAGAAAAGGAGAGAAGAACTGAGGTTAATAATCCAGTGGCTTGTGATTCTGATGTTGTAATAAGGGCCTCTTAGGTGCGAGGCATAAACGACCATGTAGATTTAAATCCAAGTGCCGTTAGAAGAAACATTAGAAGCCAATAGTTTGAAGCATCACTGAGTATAGAAGAGGATGATATTGATGGGTACATTATTGATTCTCAAGAAAAGGAGCATAATGAAATAGATAAGGAGCTGCAGAATACTATCATAGCAGGTAACACTCTTGCCATTAAATTTGGGGATATGCTGAGAATGAAAAAAGATGATAGAAAATGAGACTAAAGCATTGAAAGCATCGATGAAAAACAATACTTTTACACCTCTTAAGAGGAACCAATAACTGTACAACAGTGTGGAATAAATCAGAGGCCTCAATGAAAATCATTTCATAGAATATAAGGGGGTTAGGTAGTTCAGTTAAAAAGAGTTTTGTTACCAAGCTTATTAAAGATAGAAGTCCTGATGTTTAATTTCTGCAAGAAACCAAAATTGAGAGGTTTGAGATGTCTATTGTTTCAAAGAATGTGGGGTTCCTCTAGTGTTGAATATGCTGAATCTGGGGCTGTGGGACATTCTGGGGGAGTATTAACAATATGGGTTTCAGACAAGTTCAAACCAAGGATTGTCGCTATGCACACACTTTGTGATGGGGACTGTTGTTTTGTTAGACTTGGAATGTTTCATTGTAAATGTGTATGCTCCCAATGAAGTTGTAGGTAGATATGAATTGTGGAATGTATTACTCTGTGGAAGATTTTAAGTGGAATCTAGATGGGGATCAGAAAAGTGAAGGTGTAAGGTTTCCTTTGGTCACTTTGTGGTGGGTTGAATGAGTCTGTTCCCTTTTGTTTCCTTTGATTTGGGTTGTTTTTGGGGTTTTGGGATTGGGTTTGGGTTTTGGTCTTTCTATATTTTTTCTCTTCTATATTGTCAAGGGTGGTTTGTTGTGTCTGGGTGGTTTGGTTTTCTTTTCTCGATCGGTGTTTGGGTGGTGGGTGGTTGGGTGTGTTTTTTGTTTGGTCTGTCTTTTTTTCTAGTTGGGTGTAGGTTAGGGTGGTGTCTGTCCCCTCTTGTGTGTCAGAGTCTTTTGTTTTCTTGTGGGGCTGGTGGCTTGGAGTGTCCAAGAGTTTCCTCTTGGCGTGGCTCTTTTCCAACTCCTGTTTCTCGGAGGGTGAGGTCCTTGGAAACAATGTCGATCATGACGCTAATGTTCTAATGGGCCTCTTGTCAACTCCCATACTTGGAGGGCTAAGAGTTTTCACCCCTCACCCCTGCTCTAATACATCCTCTTCTCAACTCCTAAGATATACGGAGGGCTAAGAGGTCACTAAGAAATGAAGCTATTGAACAAGAAGTCATGAAGATGTTGTTTGTTGTCTGAAATTCCACTACTTTTTCAACTCCACAGTTTTGGAGGGCTACGACAACGAGTGTTAGATCAGTTTTGGTCTTATCTACTTTGAGGCTAAGATGTCAAATGTTGCTACTGGTGTAAAATGATTAAGGTTCAATATGGAGGTATGCTGGTCTCTGAAATTCCACTACTCTTCCAACTCCACAGTTTGGGAGGGTTAAGAGTATTAGATCAGTTCGGCCTTCTATGCCTTGAGGATAAGATGTCAATTTATGCTGTTGGTGCTAAATGAGGAAGCTGTAATGTGTGGGTATCTCAATTACTCAATGCTTAATAGTTTCAGGTGTGTACTACTCCCCTTTTCAACTCCTAATTCTGGGGAGGGCTAAGAGGTCTGCTGGATGTATAGCCAACCCAGTAGCTTCTACCTATGAACTATGATTGTAAGCTACAGTTTTGGATGTTGTTTCTGAGTCTGCATATTACTACTCCATCTGTTTGCTGCTTGTGTTGCTAATGGATCGACTTGATCTGAGTGATGAAGGGAACCCTTGCTGAAGATCATTTTGCTGTGGAGGATATGATCTATTGGATCGCTCCAGATACTTTGGTTTGAATGTTGAAATGTATTGAGACTCATTCAATTTTTATTGATTGTATTTTCTTTTTTCTTTTTATCTGAAGACCTTTATGGTACCTCAATTTCTATGTTCCGTATTTGGTCTCTCCTCAATGTACCTCTTGCTGAATTCTTAATAAAACTTTGTTGCCTATCAACAAAAAAGAAAAGAAAAGAAAAACTCAACTTCCATGCAGAACTAATGTGGTAACGGACTGGTAACCATATATTCCATCATCTTTTTATTAATTGTTACGTGCAATTTATTGTGCTTAATTAAGAATCTTATTGAGAGCTTATATTTTTTTGCAAAACACATTAATCGATCTGATTTCATTGAAGTTAATGTAGGTGAGTTTTGTTCGCTAATATGATCGGTTTATATAAAATGAAATAAAAAAAATGCGTTTTTGAAAAAAATGTGTTCGTTTTGGAAATACCAATTAATGTAGTGTGTGATTTGGTGCTTTTCTTTTCCGGGTTTTCTTGCAGGAAGCCTTAACTTCAGATCAACTAATCAATTATCACATTTTGCACAGTGAAATCTCATGTGTGGAGATTGGAGAACCCTAGCAACTAAATAATCTGCTACCAATAAATCCTAGGGCTGAAATTTACAAGGTTTCATCCGTGTAACTTTACTACCCAAGCAACAGGTTTTCTTTTACTGCTTAATAACAATCAACAGGTTTCCCAAAGAGTTTAAATTTTTTCTGAATAGAGAATCTTTCCTAATATTTAAACCTAATTGACTACCTTTACATGGTTCCTACGATTTCATTTTCAATTCACTACCACTTTTAGTTGATTACATTACATTTATATGGGTTAATTGTTATAGAAAAAAAGATTGATTACCCATAAATAGGTTGATTAATTACATTTAAATGAGCATATAAACGTTTTTCATTTCCTTTAATTGCAAAAAGGGTAAGTTCACCGATATAATAATACACGAGCACCTCTCTAACCGTCCAATCACTTTTACATTATGATCGTAGCTGGCCGATCATTTCACAATCTTTGGTTTCGATAACCTACAGATTTCCAAAGTTTGTTAACATTTTCTTATCTACGTTTCCTTTTCAATTGATTGCCTTGTAACTTTTTTCCTTTTAAGTTGATTTATTATAGCTATTAGAGAGCAATGGCCATCCTTAGCACACCTGATCTCCCTCCGTCCTTGAATGTACTTTATATAAGTTTTAATCTTCAATTTTGAAAAGATGTAAAAATAAAAATCCTATTTTTTCAAGGCGAAATTTCAAAATAGCACCTGACCTTTCACACAAATCATGCATTGGCACCTAACCTTTAAATATCATAAAAAAACACCCGATCTATTTAAAACCCATCAATTTTTTACCCGCCGTTAACTTTCTTTCTAAAAATAGACGAAAATGCTGAAATGCCCTACATATGGCCATTTGGAGGGAAACCAATATATATTTTGGGGGAAAAACACATTACTCTACTGATTTCTCCCGCCAAAATCCACCTGTGGGCCATGGTGTTCCAATGTTTTGTTAGATATGGGAGTAATGCTTATAAGACTTCATCTTGATTATTGTAACTGTTTGCTTTTGTTGAACTGGTTATTGCCCATTTTGGGAATCAAATTTGTGTGTCATTTTTTTCGGCAGAGCTTGAGATGGTGTGAGGCAAATGAAGGAGAAGAATGAGATGTTTGGAGATTTTGGGACATCCCCATTCCGCTTAACTTTTTCTATAACTTTTAACTTTGTTCTTATTTGAATTTTTTTCATGTTTCTTAGTTTTGCACACAAAAAAAATTATATATTTACCCAAATATTTTGGAAAATAGTAAATTTTTTTGAATTAAAAGTGGTTATTTCATAAAATATTTGAGTAAAAGTAAAAAAACTAATATACTTTTCTGATTCGTCTTGTCGAGACGAATCAATAAGTCACAAAAGGTTGGCGCAATAGAGTAATGTGTTTTTGGAACTTCATGACCCCACTGGTAGGTTTTGGTGGGAGAAATCAATAGAGTAATGTGTTTTTTCTCCAAAATGTATATTGGTTTCCCTCCAAATGGCCAGGTGTAGGAAATTTCAGTATTTCCATATGTTTTTTGATGGAAAGTTAACGACAGGTGGAAAATTGATGGGTTTTTAAATAGGTCAAGTGTTTTTTTGATAATATTAAAAGGTCAGGTGCCTATGCGTGATTTGTATAAAAGATCATGTGCTATTGTAAAAATTTTCCTTTTTTCAAGGGAGAACTTTTATGTTGAGTTCAAATTACTTTAAGGAGTATCTCCAATCATGAATCTCACATGACATTATTAACAAGAGATCGATATTATACGCCTATTTAAGTTGTAAATATACAAGCAGACTACAAATTAAATACATACCATTTTTACAAATTTATTTTTTTGGTGAAATTCTTATTGATTCTTATTGCCTTTTCACCTTTTTGAAAACATTCGATATTCACTCATCCTGTGCGTAGCACGGGTTTATTGCTAGTTAACCCAAAATCAAAGTCAATTGTAAATGTATGGGCGGATCAAAAAAAAAAAATTATTGTAAATGTATATATGGATGAGCTTCTACTTAATTTCTTGCCTTTCTCCTTAAAAAAAGTTAAGAAGCTAGAGCTTTTCTAATTGATCGGATTATTAATAGCTATATGCAGAATCATAGTACAATATTTATCAAATGGTTGGATTACACAAAGTGAATTGCCGATTCAAATTGGTCCAACTTCAGACTAAAACTTCCAGCCAGGTTTCTTACGTATTCTTTTAGTATATGATTGTCAACGGATTGGGTGTCAACCTAGTTGAGATGCATTTTTCTTATTGTGATGCCTTTTCTTCATGGTCCTTTTAATCTTTGTAATAATTTTATAGATTAATAAAACTCACCTTTTGCCATTAAAAAGAAGAAGAAGAAGGGTTTTTACGTTCTTAGGCCAAGTTTTCCTAGGGGGCTAAACGATCTTATTTTCCATCATAAAAACCAAGGAGAAATAAGCCCCTTTAGCTCTTTTAGCCCGTTTAGCCTCTTTAGCTCCATAGGGGAAATCAGCGAGTGCAATTTTGTTCATTCTCTTTAAAAGAAAGTGAACATTACCCTCATTCTTATTGGTTGAAATAGAATAGGTCTCATCCTTGCAATATGTAGTGGGGTTTTCCCTGGCCAAAGGAAAATGCACTAGAGCACGTGTGGAGCAGGGTACCACGTAGGGGTGCACTGCAGAGATAAGAGCCGACCACGTGATGAGCACGGGATTGCCACGAGGAGAGCATCCGAGATGGTGTACGTGGCAACACGGCAACACCGCGTAAGGGGGCGTAAGGTCGAGCAGGGCGATTGCACGGGGGTAGTATATAGCAGAGCTCGACATGATCGTCGAGCAAAGGGTACAATCATGTAATATTGACCCAGACTAAGTGACATACAGGATGAGCAGCTGAACTAATCCAGATCATTCTAGATTAGGCTCCTTATGTGATAAGGACGGATCCCACGAATAAGGAAATAATATATCCTATCGAGATGGATAAGGAAAGAGGTCTAATATGGAACAAATTCCATACAGGGAGAGTTTCCCAACGAAAATGGGATCTCGGCTTATTAGGGGAAAGAGTCCCAGAAAGCTTGCAGTTTATAATACGGGATAGGAAACTTACGAAAACAAAGGTGCTTGGGGAGCTGAAAACTCTTGTTTTTGACAAAGGCGTGAATGAATTGAGCGCGGGCGTGCCAAGACTTGTAGCGCCTAACTTTAGATGAAGATTCCCGTGAATCTTGACTTCTAACGTAAGAGCGATTGTGTGTGACCCAAATGTTAAAGATCACAATGAGGTTTGTGGTTTGCCACACGGTTGTGGACTTTAAATTTCCTAGTCGTATAGGAAATGAGACTTAAAAACGTGAACTTTATTACTCCGAGATAATAAAGTTTGATTACAAGAAAAGTAAAAATCCAAACTACTTGATGAAGTGAGTTTGAATGAGGTTTGAGCACGAGGTACTCGATAAACTACTTTGCTAAAAGTAGGAAAGTATTTATAAGCGTTGAGCTTTGATTGGTGTTGGACCTGTTTTTCATCTTGTGAACTTGTATTTATAGGCACAGCAATAACCTGATTCAGGCATGAATCTGAATTCTGCTTTGCTCCGCAGGCCGACATGTGTCCCACGACTGCTCCTCTTTTCATAAATGCAAGATAATGGGTAATTTTCTGGCAGTTGATAAATCATGGGTGACGTGACAGTAACTTCCCACTATCTCCCTCTCTTTGTATGTATTTGACACAAGGCTAATTGACCAAGTCAATTGGCCTTTGATTTTGAAGGGAAATAACCACCTTGGCAGCAACTAAACCCCTAAAAACATGGGCCGCACCTCATGAGCCAGATCTGCTCCTTTCTTCATAGGCCCAACCTTGGGCTACCTTCCCAAAAAATCATGGGCCGTGCTCTTCTTATGGGCTACATGTTTCTTGGGCCCAAATGGAAAAAACCCATGGCCCAATATTTAACCAATCAATTACCCAGTTTCGGCCCAATTTAATTAAAGAATTAATTAAATGCCCAATCATGGCTAGCCCGATCCGCAGTGCAAAAAATGAGTATAAATAGGAGCATGTTACGAACAATCTATAAATACGAGATAAACCTAATGAGAAAATGTATCATTTAAGCAATAATCCTACTCGCTATTTTTCCTTATGAAATTAGGGTTTCAGTATGTACACTAACTTTGCCATCGAAGGGCCTTTGCCGACGAGAGGCATAGGTGCGCTCACCGTTCTTTGTGTTGCAAGTTTTTGGGTTTCAGCAAAGTTGCCTCGTGCACTAATCTCAAAGAGTGTTGTTTTTACCTAAAGTGGATTTTACCCGTTACATAATACATTTTTTTAGTAAGCATGACGTCACTTTGCGGTAGGATCCTCACCATTTCAACCAATAGAAAGGAGGGTAATGTTAAAAAAAAAAATTCGAAATCAGCATAGACAATATTCAGTTTACGATATTGGTCATTGGTGGAATGGAATGCATTCAAAACGCAATGAACACTGACAATAAAAAATATCTCACGAGATTGACCATATAGGGTGGAGTCCGAATAATTAAATGAATGGGAAAATTTCAAAACACCTCCCAAACATTACACTTGATGTCTAATAGATTTCTAAACTTTCCAAAAAATCAATTTTACTTTCAAAGTTATATTCTGTTATTCAAATAGACCTTTTCTGTAAAATTCTATTAAATTGATAATGGAAATTGCTCTCTCTCTCTCTCTCTCTCTCTCTCCCTCTCTCTCTCTCTCTCTCTCTCTCTCTCTCTCTCTCTCTCTCTCTCTCTCTCTCTCTCTCTCTCATTTAACGAAAAATAATCCTTGTTACCAATTCCGGTATCAATTTATTTGAATATGACGAAAAGTGTCTATTTGAATAATAGAAGATAATTTTTGGAGTCAAATTGATTTTTTTGAATGTTTTGAGAGTCAAATAGACATTGAGTGTAAGTTTGAGGATTATTTAAAAAATTTCCCTGTTCATAATAAAGGGGATCGAGATAACTCTTAGTGAAACCAAGGCAGACAAATCGAGGCCCGCCAAATAGCGAAAATTTTTTGTAAAACTTTAATTTTAAGTTTTTAACTTTTAATTCTTCAAAATTTTGTAAAACATATTTGACATGTGGAAATTAATAAAAGACAAGTTGATAATATGTAACACCAGTGGATGCCAATGCCAGCAACACGATCTAAATACCGTCTAAAGGAACAATGCGGCACATTTTTTGGAAACAACTGGAGTAAATTTATCATTGCCCTGTTTCTCTTTTATTTTTATTTTTATGGAAACATGTTTCCTTTTGGGGTTTTTTATTATCAAATACCATTGGGCACGAATTTTCTTTTCCCTTTCTTGCAGTACTAGTTATCTTTCTTTTTTTTCCTTATCTGCGATTATTCCCTTTTGTTTTTCCTTAATCATTGTTTCAGCCTTTTCAACAAAAAAGAATAAAATCTTTATCAAAACTTTTAATGTATAAATCAAGAGGCCATGACATGAAAAACAGAAATTTTTTTTGTCAGGATTCAAACATTAAGAACCCATATACTACCAAGCTACAGAAATTGGCTATATACAGGCCATGACATAAAGAACCCATATACTACCAAGCCTAATAATCGTTTTATTGAACCTCTAGAACTAACACATCAATACACCAATCAAATAATGAAACTTCAATATAGTAACTAATACTTCAATACACCAATCAAAGGCTAAAACTTCAATACACTAAACTTTTTCATGGATTAAACAACAATTTAAAACACTAAGCTTGGTAATAATATTTTTTTCCTTCTGTTTTTTCTTTGTTTTGAAAATTAAACAACAATTTAGGAAAACCCTAGTCTAGTGCGAAATTGAGGATGGAGGAATTCTTACCGGAGAGAGAAAACCAAATGGATTTTTTTTAGATATGAAGAAGATGTGTACAGAGATTGAGGCGATCAATCGACGATGAATTGAGGGGGGCTCCGACCCGAAACGTCGAATGAGTTGGTGGGGGGCTGATCGAGTGTTTCATTGTGCATTGAGAAATGGGTTCAGAGAGAGAGAGAGATCTAGAGAGAGAGAGTGAGAGAGGCAGACAGAAATGACTATAACCTATTGAAAACATTTTGAAATGGGTAGACAAACGTGAGACTTATTAACAGATTGGAATTAATGATTCAATCCAACGGCTGTAACCTATTGGAATTTCGATCCGACGGCTGGAGACGTGCTTTTGTTTGTATGGGTAAACAAAAATTGTTCTTTTTTATAATATAGAAGATTGGCTAAAAAAAAGGAAATATAGAAAGAGAAAATTATTGTGGGTTTATAGTGTTAATGGAAAAATTAGAAGGCAATCACAGTATTGGAAACCCAATTGTCTTGTATACTGTCAAAGAAGAATAATTGGATGACTATGATCTTAATTAGAGGCGATCGGATGGTTGTAGAGGTGCTCATATTTGTATGGGTAAATAAAAATTGCTATATTTTATAATATAGATTAATGGTATGTATTATCATTACTCAACAGTAAATCGTCATGATAAAATTGTACAAGAATATCATCACTTTTTTGAAGGCCCCTTCAATAGTTCTGCCCATGCAAAACAACAATATGAATAACGGATTTCGGATTGATGCTGTGAGTAAGGTAAAATTCAAGTCGTCGGATGCATGATTCGACGGCTCGAAGTTGCGCAGCATGGTACTACGCACACCACTGCATAGCACCATCCTCAATTCATGAATAACTAAGATGTAAAGGAGCATTCAAGTGCGTGAAGGCTCTGTTGGACAGATTAATGATGAAATAACAACCCCATATAATAGAAGGCATGAAGCATTCAATAGAAGCAACAAAAGAATTAACATGCATGTAATTGTATAAAAATAGCTTGGATTAATTTTTAGAGAACATACCGAAAACAGTATTAACAGGGTTCATGGTGGCATGATTCTTCGCGGCATTACCAATCAAACGCTGCGTATCGGTGAATGCAACACAAGACGGCGTCGTCCTGTTTCCTTGATCATTTGCTATAATCTCAACCTGATCGTGTTTCCAAACCCCCACGCATGAGTAAGTAGTTCCAAGATCTATCCCGATGGCCGGCCCTTCAACAATTTCAGCCATTTTTTTCCTTAATTACCTCACAGAATTATAGAGATCGATTTCCCAAATAGAATGCTAGAGAGAGAAAACAGTTGCACTTGGGCTTTATCTAAGGAGTATGCTGAGTAGAATGGGGTGGAAAAGGACGACTTTTTATAGGGAATCGACCATCCGAATAGTAAAGCTTCGTAACCATTTGATGAAAACGTTTTGGACGGTGAGAGATGGTTTCTGGATAATTGTGTGTTTATTGAGAAAAACTTATTTACGGAAATGCGGAAGTTTCCGTAAAGAAAGTTTATGGTAGTGAATCTCTGCCTTTCAAAAGTATTTTTGGACAGTCCAAATTTTAATGAAATTTTTCTAGAAAAAAGTTAATTGTGACAAGTAATAATTGAAAATGAATTTCAGCCATTGATTGCATGAATGGAGACGACTGAGATTACGCCGTTCTGTAAACACCATATTTTCACGGAGCGGCCGTAAAAAATCTATCTAGCTCCTGCCGGCCGCATGCAATTTGGCCATTCAATTTGGTTTGTTAACTATCACCACTTTGGTGGAAGAGACAAAAGGTGGGACCCACCACGAGTCAGCCCCAGCTGCCGATAGTCCTCGAGCATTACGTGCTCCCGGATTACTGAATAATTTCATCTCAAAAAGAAAGCAAGCTAGCTCCAGAGTCCAGACTCAACCCAAGCTGGTCAATTGAATACCCTAGAACGAATTTACAATACATGAGTAATTTTATTTCAGGCTCTGTTTGAACACTAAGACCTATATATTATCAATACTCATCAATTTGTGTACTTCACAATTGAACACTTATTGCATTAGCCCAAAATAAAGTACAGACTCCTAATGATAAAAATTAAAAAAAAGAGAGAAAAACGTATCTATTAATTAGCATCGGTATTGTGCTTTGGCTTCTCTATAAACGACAATCTACTACTCCATTCTTTTGAACTTCTCATAAATCTGATAATTTTGTCTTTATTTGAATTTTTTTGTATTTGTTAGTTTTGCGCCAAATTATTTTTGGGTTATTGATTCATCTCAACGAGAGTAATCGAAAATGTAAATTTTTTTTTTACTTTTACCCAAATATTTTTAGAAATAACCACTTTTTAGAAAAAAAACAAAATATTTTTGCTAGGAATTACCCTATTGACGAGTACGTGTGGGTACTATATATTGAAACAATCATTCTAAAACCACAAATACTTATACAAATATTTACCCAAATTCACTCACATTCACATTACGCCCTACACACACTACACCTCTAGTGTGTGTGAGACCCATCAAAACATGTTAGTGTGTGTGTAAGGTGGATATTTTTGTGGTTATATAATAATTGATAGTCAAATATTCTTCGGTATCTCTTTTTGTTTTCATTTTAATTGAGAATGATGGTTTGGCGTCCAATGAGAAAATATCAACCCATTGTGGTGGAAAATTTTTCAATGCCGAGTGGGTATCACGTGGTGCCCGCTCAGTTCATCCAAACTGTCCATCGCACAGTCCAAATGTGCCGAACGGGTACCACATAGGATATACCCACCCAGCACCGAAAAATTTCTTCATTATGGTACGAGGGAATCCAAACAACGGGCTGAATGAAATTCATTTCCCACTGAAATTAGGTCTCACTTTAACTTTATCTGGGGTCTTCACTAAAAGTCTGCTAAATAGACAAACTACATTAAATAAGCATATCCACACATACACAGTCATTTTCGTACGTATTTGAGAAGGACTGCGTGTGGAATTTTTTGCTCAAAGCCAATATTGGAATATTGGAGAAGCCAGTAAATGTTCTCTTTTGGTGTAAATGAGTGTTTTGCGAGACTTGATAAGAGAGAGTTTCGGTGAAGAGTTTTTGGTTGCATTTGGTGAGAGAATTTGTAATAAATGGCCATACGCTATAATATTGCACATAGAATGAGCTTTGGACGGTAGATTATAATATTGCATTATTATAATGTATGGCCGTACATTAATTTACTACTCTAATTTGTATTCCCTTCATCCCGCTTTAAAAGTTTTTTACAAGAATTTGTGAATTTTTAAACCCAAAATAATATGTTTTTAAGTATTATTTTTTTTAATTTTCTTACACCAAATTATTGAGCACTTTAATTTGGTGTGAAAAATAATAAAAGATATATTTTTGGATTTAAAAATGCAAAAATTTTTGTGGGAAACATTTAAAGTGGGACAGAAGGAGTATCTTTTTGGTTGTTTGAAGACATAATAGTGGCCAGTGGGTGTTTGTGTTGATTTTTTCGGGATGATTCTAGATTTCTGATTTTGCATTAAAATCTTAAAGCGAGCCTCAAACTCTTTACACAATCGACAATAAAATTCGATAATATTGGAGTTAGGCCTAGTTCCGCTAAGGTTTTCTTATTTGTTACGTACTTATTTTTCGTTTTACAAGATATGTCATTCTCTCACAATATATTACCTTAGGAATCTAGACTCATGAATCCGGTAGTGCTGCGGTGCACGCGGCCAATCCGGCCGTCCATCTCGACAATGGATAGTCCGGATTTTCATCCGAATAATGGACGGTTAGGATTTGTAGGAGCTCAGATTAAATTCAAGTCATTCACACCGAGATGGATAGTCGGATCAGCCGCACTACATGATGTAGTGCGGCGGGTGCATTACAACCCCTCCCATTCCCTAAGTCGCCGCAGGGTGGCACATAAACCATATCAGAGCTAACAACGAAAGCCAATGTAAATCCCACCCGAACTGCTATCCAACAAAGTGAATCGCAGGCACATTCCTGCAAAAAGGCGCAGATCACCGACGGACTAGTCCTTGCTGTCGCAAGCAACTGGACGCTACTCCGATGCGAGTGTTTTTTTATACTAGACGCCATCTCTCTTCTTGCCCCGGCCACTATGTATAGCATTAGGCCAATATACATATTAAGTTTTCACTAACAAAAATTACAAAAAAACTTAACGAATTTTACCATCTTATTTTCACTAACAAAAATTTTTTCAGCATTTTACCATTTCGTTTTCACTAACAAAAAAATTGTCAACAAAATTTTATTTTGCTACAGTACTAATTCTACTAAAAAATTCATTAACAACTTATTCATTACCGAAAACAACTTCATATTTCTCAACAACTTATTCACTACTGAAAAGACTTAATAGTTTTTCAACCACAAATAATAATTTACAAATATTTCACTACCGTAAATTAGAACCATAATGAGTAATGAGTGGTTTTTTTAGTCAATATCTGACTATTAGGAGGAGGATATCTGACTACTAGGTTGCGTCTCTCGAGGATTCCGCCCCCCTAACTACTCCTTACTATACAAGGCCTATTTTTCCAAAAAAAAAAAAAATGAGTTTTTTTCAGGTTTTTTTTTTTTTGAAACTAGCTTGAATAATTTTGAGAGAGAGAGAGAGAGTCTCGTTTCCATTTAGTTGAAAATGATCGTTGTGAAATGAGGGAATCAAAAGGACTGGATCAAATTCATTTTCCATTGAATTAGGCCCCACTTTATTTGGTGACAAAACAAGGGGCTAATATTTTGGGATAGTAGCTGCACAGGTCTTCACTGGAAGTCTGCTAAAAAAACAAACATAGTAGCTGCACAGGTCTTCACTGGAAGTCTGCTAAAAATGCACAGGTCTTCATTGGAAGTCTACTAAAAAAACAAAATGATCGTAATTGCACAGGTCTTCACTGGAAGTCTGCTAAAACAAACAAAATGATCGTTGTGAAATGAGGGAATCAAAAGGACTGAATCAAATTCATTTTCCATTGAACTAGGCCCCACTTTATTTGGTAACAAAACAAGGGGCTAATATTTTGGGATAGTAGCTGCACAGGTCTTCACCGGAAGTCTGCTAAAAAAACAAACATAGTAGCTGCACAGGTCTTCACTGGAAGCACAGGTCTTCACTGGAAGTCTGCTAAAAAAACAAAGGTCTTCACTGGAAGTCTACTAAAAAAACAAACATAGTAGCTGCACAGGTCTTCACTGGAAGTCTGCTAAAAAAACAAACAAAATATCGCAATTGCACATTGAGAAGAATTGTGTGGAGAGCAATTTTTGGCTCAAATTCATTTGTTTGTTTGTTTGACGATTCGTCCATTTATTAGTTTGGATTGAAAAAGCCGATAATCTCGCCTGGGCAAAGTTTTCTGACTTTTGGCTCTATTTTGACTTCTAATTAATGACTTCAGCCCGAGCTCAAGTTATCAAGAGTCGATCAGGTTCACCTCGATGCATAGAAATTTGGACTTTTGTTTTGAGTCTGGCTCAACCCAACATAGAGAATTTGTTAATTGTGACATATATTTTGAATTCAAAACATTTACATAATATGAATTTGTGTCTTGTTATGAGTTTTTAAATAAAAATGAATGAATTAGTATGCTAATGTTATGAATCTTTGTACAAGTGTTTAATCTCATTCAAAGCAATTCAAACCGAATGCATACGTGCGCAGACCCAAATAGAGATTTACTACATTACGCAGTAGTTCCTTATTATGTATTAGGAAACAACAAATAGTAAACGAGGTGGTGGGAGGGGAGCTTTCCTTTCCTTACGGACCTCACCACTTTGGCTTTCTCTCCATCGGCTTGATCGGAGAGCTTTCTTCTCCATTCACCGTTCTCCACCCTCGCTCTATCCCAAAAAATCCTGCCAATCGCCTCGATCCTCTCGTCTTCTTCACCGTTGCGCCTTCTCCGTCATGTAGTCATTGGTGTTCCATCACTGAGAGGTGCGTCTGCGGTTTGTGGATTAGTTTGCAGATGTGGTTGTCGGACTTTGTCTTTGTGCGCGTTTGATTCGCCGGAGTAGGAGTGCTAGATTGGTTGGGTGTTGATAGTGAGATTTTCTTTCTTTTGCATTTTTTTTCTTTGGTTGATTTTTTCCCTATATTTCTTTTGTGAAGTGTTTCTCTCCAACTTCTTACCGTGAGTCTTTCTCCCTTGTTTTTCGGGTTTTAATCCTTAATCTTCCATTCATAAATGTAAGTTTGCTATTCTATTTTGAGACCTTTCAAATGGTAATCCCTCTTAGAGAGTCAAAAATCTGTAACTGCATGCATAGTTTCAAAAAAATTACCATAGATTGTACTTCAAAAGAGTTACAATAAGGGTGACAATGTGGGACAATAAAATAAATGAAACATTATGACCTAAAATGTAATGATTACATGTGTTCTTAAAGAGTTAGAATCACTAAGAGGACTGTCGAGACCCATATTTTCGGAATTGGTTAAAAGATTTAATTTGATTAATATTGAAATATGAAATAAATGAGGGATTTATTGAATTATTTAATTTGGGATTAATGTGTTAGGATTATATATGCTAGTATGTGGGGGGGGGGGGGGGGGGGGGGGGGGGGGGGGGGGTTGTTGTTGTAGGAGATAAATCTCCCATCTCTCTCTCTCTCTCTCTCTCTCTCTCTCTCTCTCTCTCTCTCATACCAAAACCCACCCTCTAAGCTCAAAACCCATGGCAATCAACATCCATTCCACTCTCTAGACGTGATTTCAAGCTTGTGGGTCGTTGGATAGAGCTCAGAGAGGAGTATTCCAGGATGATTTCGAATTCGAAAACTAGGGCTCAATCAATCTCGTTGGGTTTCGTTCTCTAAGTTGAGGTAGAGATTTCTTGCTCTATCTATGTGTTTTTGTGATGATTGTGTGCCTTGTTCGTGCCCTAGATTGTTGTGTTTTGTTATTGGGTTGATCCTTGAAAATCTAGAGAAATCACTACTCGTAACGTCACCGTATCAATGCAAGCTTTTTCGTTGTATCGATACCATTTCCTTATCCTAAATCCAGTAGCATCAAAAGTGATGATTTGATTGCTGTTTTGTTATATCGATACCAGGAGCTTATGAGACAGTTTTGCCCACGTTGTTCCCACTTCGATTGTTTTGATTCCCAATCATTTCTAACACCTTGATCTATACGTCTTCAAACCACCTCTAAACTTGATTGTTCATACTCAAAGGACTCGTTGATCATTTCCATCTCTTTTGGCCCTCGTTGTAAGAAAGAAACATGTCGAATTCAATGTGTGTGTGGTGTCCGTTCATTGTATTTGCATGTAAATGTTTATGTGGACATTGTAGCATGTTATGATGAATGTTATGAACTAGTTGTATGTGGAGCATGATGTTATTAGGAAATGTGAAATAGATAGCATAATTGAGAACGATAGAACGATATGAAGAAAGCCACGGATCCACCGTATGGTGTGATGCCGGAAATGGGACGCACAAGGTCCCTAATGCTCGAAAGTACACTAGAAAGCCACAGATCCACTTTAAAGTGTGATGCCGGAATGAATACAGACGCACGAGATCCTTAATGCCCGGAAATGAGATCGAAACACATGACATAATGAAATTGGAGAACTTTAGAGATTATTAAGCTACTTGTATATGAATGGTGTTGGTTTCGAGATCTTATATTCTTGCACTTGTCCTTGGGGAAAACTTGTCATTGCTTATGTTCTTTTCGGTGCATCTATCTCCCATTTATATATAGCTTGAGCATAGATTTCTCTACTGGGCTAGTGTAGAGAAACCTATTATTATTTTTAGGTACTTCTCAAGGACATTGACATGGAGTGCTTGTTGTGCATTTGACCATACTTTTGCAAGCTAACACGTAGGAATTACCATGGCATCTTTTTAAAAATTCTTTTGAAGATATAATTGTAATTTCAATTATATTCTTTTGACTTGTGAACGTGTAATCTCTAAACTTACTCCCTTTGTACTATTATCTAAGAATTTTAGGTCGAAGTGCCATTATTGTAAACTTTTAAACTTGATCGTACTCTTGGTAGATTATGGGAAAACTTTTGGGGCATTATGATGTATATTTGCGATGGATTTTCATTTAGAAATGTTATATTTAATTTGTTGAAAATTGAGGGTATGACAACTTGGTATCAGAGCATAGGTTTAGAATATCTAGAGACCATAGGGAGACTTAGTCTCATGGGTTCAAAATTTATCGCATTCATTTACATGACATGCGTGTGCTTGTGTGATTAACATTCATGGAATTATGTGACATTGCATTTACGTTATCGTAGAGTGGCATAGATTTGTTAACCCGTGTCGAAAAGTTCAGGGCTTTGACCTCATAGAGATAATGCTGTGGTTAATAGTTTTCTTTCTTAATCATTGTAGTAAGATGCCTCCGAGGCTGTGCAAAAGGCGAGGTAGGGCAGGAAATTGGGGTGGCCGAGGTCGTGGTCGTGGCCGTGGAATACCGTTAGAGGATGAGGTTAGTCAACATGGGGAAAACCCAAGTGGGAATCTGAAGTCGATGGCCGAACCAGAAATAGAAACTCAGCACATTCCTAATCCGCCTGCTCGGGATATTGTCGAGGCATTTGTAGCAGCTAATCTTTTGCAACCACCTTCTAGGGATAATGCAAACAGTCGGGCTTTGGTAGCCATGTGAGAGTTCAGCAGTAGGAACCCACCGATGTTCGATGGGTTGAGTAGTGACCCCTTTGTGACCGATCAATGGTGGATGAAGCTACCATTGAGTGGGCATTCACATCAAACATTATTCCCGATCCGATTGTGAATTAGAGTACTCCACTTGTTTTTGATGAAGAAGTTACACAAACAAGTGAGGGTGGAAAAGTTAATCCGGCTGTTGATGATACTTTTTTGCCAACTAGTAACTTGCGGTCCATAAATGGAGTGTTTTTAAGACATCACACAACAAGCAGTGAGAAGGAAGTGTGCATCCAAAATTCTAATTGGGTGATAAAGAAAGATCCTTCAGTAGAGAGTTTAGTTTAGGTGCAACATTATACTCTTCTTACATCTGATGTGGGATTAGTAAATGATGAAGATCCAATGGATTTGATTGGTCGAAATTTGGTGTATCCAGTTGATAATGAAGCCAAATTATCCTATGTGAAAAGCCCCATTATCACTATAGGTGCACAAGAACATGTAAAGAGCATCCTTTATGGTAGCATCAGAAATCAAGATCCTTTCTGGGAACCTTA
Source organism: Rhododendron vialii (assembly GCF_030253575.1). Lineage (NCBI taxonomy): Eukaryota > Viridiplantae > Streptophyta > Magnoliopsida > Ericales > Ericaceae > Rhododendron > Rhododendron vialii. The sequence continues at coordinate 5,795,608 of NC_080558.1, read as the reverse complement.
TGAAGACTACTCGAGCAAGAGTCCGTCACTATCCATTCTAAAGCCTATTGATGGATTTAATTTTTTGACAGAAATTCATCTATAATTTTTAAAGGGTTGTTTACAATTTCGTGTTGGAAAAATAAATTTGAAGTATAAGAATGATGCAGACAAATGCAGGTGTTTCAAACTATTTGAAACAATTGAAACTCGAGGACGAGTTTTCTCAAGAGGGAGAGGATGATGCAGGCCGATATTTTAATTATTCTAGAAATATAGGAATCTTAATTTATTATTTTGAGTTTAGCATTTTAGCAGGAATGTTTTATTTTAGTCAAGATAATTTATAAGTATTTAGTTTTTCTAGTTTGATTTGATCTAGTATTCCTATTTTGAATAGGTTTCTTGGTTAAGGAAAATTAGGATTGATTTTATTTCCTTATGTTTATTTTCCTTTCTAGATTTTAAGGAAGCTAGGTTTAGGAATTCTATTAGTATAAATAAGGTTGTAAGCCTTAGGGCAAATTAGTTGTTTTATGACTTATAAAAATTTGAGAAGTTTCTCAAAATCGTTTGTTCGTAGAGAGAGTATTTCTAGTTCAAACTTATTCGTGATTGTCCTTGTTGTGTGTTCTTCTATTTCAACACGCCTCCCTGCATCATGTTACTTCACAGGCTCCAGAGGATTTGGTTGTGAATGGTACATTTCTTTTGTTCAATTCATTTGCTAAAGTACTATTTGATTTTAGAGCATTTCATTCATTTATTGCTGCATCGTTCGTATGTGCTGTGGAATTGGAAACTGAAAGTCTGAATCGATCGTTGTTTGTTGAGACACCCTTAGGGGGTAGGACACCTTTGGATCATATTTGTTGAGACTGTGAACTTCTTATTCATGATCGCCGATTCACCTTTGATTTCATTGTATTGGGAATGTCGGGCTTTGATCTGATTGTGGGAATGGATTGGCTATCTATGTTCCATGCCACCATTGATTGTTTCAAGCGTCGAGTTCGTATTTGTCCACCTGATGGTGCTTGCTTTAAGTTCTTCGAGGAACGTCGGGAACCGTCAGAGCCGCATTTGTGTGGGTCTCGAGAGTGGGAGTTCTTTTATTCTTTGTTGGCGAGTTTGACTCTAGATGAGGATATGTCCGTGCGTGGGGAATTGCCCCTTGTTGTTTGCAATTTTCCGGATGTATTTCTGAAGGAGTTACCCAGTCTACCTCCCGAGAGAGAAGTTGAATTCACTATCGAGTTACTTCCCGGTACAACGTTAATCTTTGTACCTCCTTATCATTTCGCCTCCGCCGAACTTAGGGAATTAAAGGTTCAATTGCAAGAGTTGAAAAATTTGGGGTTTATCCGTCCGAGCACATCTCCGTGGGGACACCGACACTTTTTGCGCAGAAGAAAGATGGTTCACTCTGTTTATGTATCGATTATCGTAAGCTCTTCCGTGCCACCGTTAAGAATAAATATCCTATGCCTAGAATCGACGACTTGTTTGACCAATCCCAGAGTACGACTTGTTTCTCTAAGATTGATTTGAGGTCCGGTTATTACCAGTTAAGAGTCTGAAGAGCGGATATTCCAAAAATCACTTTTCGTACTTGTTATGGCCATTATGAGTTCGCTCTGTTATGCCTTTTGGGTTGACAAATGCTCCGACAACATTAATGGACCAGATGGACCGTATCTTTTGTGCTTATCTCAACCACTTTGTGGTTGTATTCGTAGATGACATTCTTATCTATTCGCCTTCGGAGGAGGAACACCAATCTTATCTCACTATCAATCTTGAACTCTTGAAAGAGCATCACTTGTACACTAAACTTAGTAAGTGCGAGTTTTGGTTGTCCAAGTTCAAATTCTTAGGTCATGTGGTTTCGAAGGGTGGAGTGTTCGCTGATTCGGGGAAGGTGGAATCCGTTATGAATTGGCAACGGCCAAAGATTGTGTTCAAAATTCGTAGCTTCTTAGGTTTAACCGGATACTATTGCCGTTTCGTCTAAGACTTTTCACGTCTAGCGGCACCTATGACTAGGTTGACATGAAAAAGGACACATTTTATTTGGAGTGATGCATGCGAGTTGGCGTTCAAAGAATTGAAGAAGTGATTAACTACCGCGGCAGTTTTGGTTGTGCCCGAACGTGGAGTTGGCTACTCCGTTTATTGTGATCGATGCTTCAAAAGAAGGGCTTGGGTGCATTTTGATGCAATTGGGGCGAGTGGTAGCATATGGGTTGTGGCAATTGAAAACTCCCGAGCGGAATTATCCTACTCACAACTTAGAACTTGTGGCCGTCGTCTTTGCATTGAAAAGTTGGCATCATTACTTGTACAGTAAGAGATTTGAGGTCTTTTTCGATCATAAGAGTCTTAAATACCTTTTCTCCCAAAAAGAACTTAACTTGCGACTTTGGATGGAATACTTAGGGGACTATGACTTCAATTTGCAATATTATCCGGAGACGGTGAATGTGGTAGCCGACGCGTTAAGTAGAAAATCGACAAACCTTGCGAGTCTAGGAATTCACAAGTGGAAAATGATGAACGATTTGTATTTCTATGCCATGCACCTTAAGGAAGTTCGGGATGGAGTTACCTTGTGTAATTTGACCATTCAATTTACTCTATCGAGCCAAGTTATTGAAGCGCAACAACACGATGAGGAAGCAAAAGGGCTTCGTGCCAAGTTCCTTAGTGGAAATGCTGAAGAAGGGTGGATGATTCACGCCGAACGCAGCTTACATTATCAAGGGAAGTTGTTCGTACCCGTTTCGTGTCGGGAGGAAATCTTGCGAGAGTTCCAGCATTCTCCGTTAGCCGTTCATCTAAGAGGATAAAAAATGTATCACGATTTGCATAGGTAATTTTGGTGGTTCGGAATGAAGAGGGACGTCGTTATTTTTTTGTCTAATTAGGTGTCTCATGTGCCAACATGTGAAAGTCAAACATTAACGACCCTTGGGAGAGTAACAATCGTTACCAGTGGCGGAGTGGAAATGAGAAAGCGTGACAATGGATTTCGTTACGGGTTTATCTAGGTCGTCGAGAGGGCATGATGCTACATGGGTGATTGTGGACCATTTAACCACACTACTCATTTCTTACCTATTCAAGTTACCGATTCGATTGACACACTTAGTCGTTTGTACATTCAAGAGATTATCCGTCTTCATGGAATCCCCATTTCTATTGTGTCCGAACGAGATCTGAGGTTTACTGCGTACTTTTGGCAGAGTTTGCAGGTGGCTCTTGGCACCAATATTTTGTTTAGCACAGCGTATCATCCTCAAACGGATGGAAAATCCGAGCGAACGATTCAAATTTTGGAAGACATGCTTTGGGCTTGCATCATGGATTTTCGGGGTAGTTGGGAGGATCACTTGGCGTTAGTTGAATTCGCGAATAATAATAGTTATCAATCGAGTATCAAGATGGCACCGTATGAAGCTTTGTATGGGAGATCGTGCAGATCACCCGTGTGTTGGACTGAATTAGGATAGACTACGTTAGTAGGGCCATATATGATTAAGGAGACATCCGAGCGTATAAAAGCAATTCGCCAACGCCTTTTGAAAGCTCAAGAGAGAACAATCGAACAAGTTAAAGTGATTCGCCGAAGATTGTTGACCATGCAAAGTAGGCAAAAAAATTATGCCGATCGTCGTCGCCGATCGTTATCGTTTGAAGAAGGGGTTCACATTTTTCTTACGGTATCACCGTGTCGGGGCTTATCTCATTTTGGAAAAAAGGGGAAGCTTTCACCGCATTATATTGGGCCATTTGACATCATCGAGAAGATTAGGAAAGTCGCGTATCGCTTGGCTTTGCCACCAAAACTTTCGGGAGTGCATGATGTGTTCCACGTGTCGATGTTGAGGAAATATGAATCGAATCCATCTCATGTCTTAGAGGGGTCCGAACTAGAGTTGAAAGCTGACGCATCTTATGGAGAAGAACCGATACGTATCCTAGATTCGCGCAATCAAGCGTTGAGGGGTAAGACAATACCATTAATGCGTGTCTTGTGGAGTAACTAAGGTAAGGAAGAGTCGACTTGGGACCGAGAAGACGAGGTTAGAGAGAAATATTTGCACTTGTTTCCAGCGTAGAAACCAATGTGAGTGTCTAAGTTTAAACTTTTAAGTCATTATCGTTATTGCATAATTATTGTTGTTGTGACTTGGACATGTTTATGTGATGCATATTTTGATTGATTATGACTATCAAATTTGGAGGAAGAAATTTCTTTAAGGAAGGTAGGATATGTAGAGACCCGTATTTTCAAAATTTGTTTAAAGGTTTCATTAATGTTGGAATATGAAATAAATGAGAGATTTATTGAATTATTTGATTTGGGGTTAATGTGTTAGGATTGTTATTTGAAGTAGTGTTTGTGCAATTGACATATAAGCTAATATATAAGGGGTGTGTATGTGTGTTGTAAGAGATAAATCTCCCATCTCCTATCTCTCTCTCCCGACGCCTCTCCGTCTCTCTCGGCACCTCTATCTCTCTCACTCTCTCATACCAAAACCCACCCTTAAAGCTCAAACTCATGGCAATCAACCTCCATTCCACTCTCTAGATGTGATTTCAAGCTTATGGTTCATTGGATAGAGCTCGGAGAGGAGTATTCTTCGAGGATTTTGAATTCAAAAGCTAGGGCTTGATCAATCTCGTTCTGTTTTGTTCTCTAAGTTGAGGTAGAGATTTCTTGCCTTATCTATGTGTTTCTGTGATGATTTTGTGCCTTGTTTGTGCCCTAGATTGTTGTGTTTTGTTGTTGGGTTGATCCTTGAAAATCTGAAGAAATCGCTGCTCGTAATGTCACCGCATCGATACAAGCTTTTTCGTTGTATCGATACCATTTCCTTATCCTGAATCCAGTAGCATCAAAAGTTTTGATTTGATTGCTGTGTCGATACAAATTTTTTGTTGTATCGATACCAGGAGCTTATGGGACAATTTTGCCCACGTTGTTCCCACTTCGATTGTTTTGATTTCCAATTACTTCTAACACTTTCATACGTCTTCAAACCACCTTTAAACTTGATTACTCGTACTTAAAGGACTCGTTGATGATTTCCATCTCCTTTGGCCCTCGTTGTAATAAAGAAACGTGTCGAATTCAATGTGTGTGTGTGGTGTCCGTCCATCGTCTTTGCATGTAAACGTTTATGTGGACATTGTGGCATGTTATGATGAATGTTATGAACAAGTTGTATGTGGAGCATGATGTTATTAGGAAATGTGAAACGGATAGCATAATTGAGAACGATATAAAGAAAGCCACGGATCCACCTTATGGTGTGATGCTGGAAATGGGACGCACAGGGTACCTAATGCTCTGAAGGGCACTAGAAAGACATGGATTCACTTTAAAGTTTGATGCCGGAATGAATACGGATGCACGGGATCCTTAATGTCCGGAAATGAGATCGAAACATGCGACATAATGAAATTGAAGAACGTTAGAGATTGTAAAGCTATTTGTATATGAACAGTGTTGGTTTCAAGATCTTATATTCTTGCTCTTGTCCTTGTGGGAAATTTGTCATTGCTTATGTTCTTTCCGGTGTATCTATCATCCCATTTATACATAGCTTGAGCATAGATTTCTCTACTGGACTAGTGTAGCTCAATCTATTATTATTTTCAGGTACCTCTCAAGAATATTGACATAGAGTGCTTGCTGTGCATGTGCATTTGACCATACTTTTGAAAACTAACACGAAAGAATTATCATGACATCTTTTGTAAAATCTTTTTGAAGATATAATCGTAATTTCAATTATATTCTTTTGACTTGTGAACATGCAATCTCTAAACTTACTCCCTTTGAACTATTATCTAAGAATTTGGGGCCGGAGTGCCATTATTGTATACTTTTAAACTTGATCGTACTCTTGGTGTATTATAGAAAAGCTTTTGGGGTATTATGATTTATATTCGCGATGAATTTTCATTTAGAAATGTTATCTTTCTTTTTTTCACTACTAGAAAATTTCCGATAGGTGACGAAAAAGGTGGTGAAGAAATTTACTATTTTACTATAGATGACGAAACAACAAACTTTTCGTCATCAAAAGTCACTATAAGTGACAAAAAATTTATTTTTCGTCACCAAAAGTGACTTTCGGAGACAACCTATAGGTGACGATTGAAATAGTAAATTTCGTCACCTATAGCTTGTCTCCAAAAGTCACTTTTGGTGACAAAAAATAAATATTTCGTCACCTATAGTAACTTTTGGTGGCGAAATTTTTTCTGTTTCGTCAGCTATAGTAATATAGTAAAATAGTAAATTTCGTCACCACTTCTTTCGTCACCTATTGAAAATTTTCTAATAGTGTTTTTTTTTAAAATTGAGAGCGTGACAAGAACTAACATTAAGGAATGAAGAGACTGATAGGTAATCTGAACGAGCTCATATGCATGTATGCGTATTTTCCTTCCATGAGCACATCTGGATGTAACGGTATTGGAAGGCAAAAACTGTTACGTATCCGACATATTACGTTATGTAGCAGCCAATTTTAAAATCCTTGTAGGATCCTTCTTTTGCACACCAAATTAACACGCTTGGGACACGTGGCATACAATCGTACTACATATCATTTTATAACCAAAACAATATGGCAAAATCCAAACAGTCTTAAAAGTTCAAATTATCTTCTCTCAAATAAAAATAAACTTTGGCACTGAGTGAATGGCTTCGGCGGTGGAGTCGATGTCTTCTCTCAAATAAAAATAATTCCTATAAAAATAATATCTCGGAATGCAAATAATTGGATACCGAAGAATCCGAATTTGTCCCATACACGTGAGTTCTATGATGCATTAATTCTTTAGATTTGAGTATTTCGAATGACTCCGAACTCATCTATGCTCCAATCAAGTTTACCATTCTAACACCCGGCACTTCTTGTCACATAATGGTACAGCTGAGCCATGAAGATGCGCTCAATGCAGTGTTAAACAGGTTCAACCCTATTACAGCCGCTTTGTACGCAAAATGCCCCAATTCCTGAAAATATAATCGCATAAGCATTACGAACATGCAACACTGCAAGAAATTGCAACCATGAATATGAAGCTTGAGACCAGATTTTTTTTGAAAAATACACCAGCGGAAATTTCACAAATGAACGTATTAATATGCCATTAATGCATGAAAAATAGGAGCCATGACTTTTAAACTAACAATTTGGACAATTTCTCTTTTATGTATTTGGAAAAGCGAAGATGAGTTTTGGTTAGTAATAGAATGAAACAGCAACAAATATAACGAGAACAAAGACAAAACAATTAATGGCATCGCAACCGCCCAAGGCAAACATCCCGATTAGGTCGGCACCTAAGCCTCGGACATTCACCTGTGTGCCAGCCCTGTCCCAGAGATAAAGAGGTTGCGAAGGGGCCAACACAAAGGAAAAAGTGAAAAACATAAGCTGCACAAAGTATACATAGACCACAGGAAAAACAGCAAGGAAACAAAGCTAAAATGTACAGACACCATCTGCCACATCCAGCCCGATCATCAGGAAATCACATCCTAAGCAGAATAGCTGATGGCAGCAATAAGAACAAGAAAGAAACTGAGATCAAATTCATAAAGAGCATTGCACCCTTCAGATTTTCGCTCTCTATTGTTCAATTATCAAAGCAATTTCTCTTAACCCGTACAAGATAGAGTTGGCATTATCGTTACATTCAAGTAGCACCAACTTCAATAATCGAAATTCTACTCCTAAACGCATTATATAGTGAAAAAAAAAAAAGAGTATTGTCAAAGTTATTGTAGAATTTAGATTTAAAAAAAAAGTTATTGTAAAAATAGTACTCAAGACATCTTGTCATTTAAAGTGTCGGCTATAATATTTTGAGAATGGCGTAGTGTTTTAACACCATTCGTTAGTAAATAAGGCGATATAAATTGTTATAAAATCAGTGACGCGTAAGGTTTCTACTAGTATAACACTCATGCTTATAATGCAAGATCCGAAACGGTACCCGGGATTATTCCGGTACCGATGCGTACTGTACCAATAAAAGAAACGGTACTTTTACTAGTATGGTACTTATTCAGAACATTGGTACAATGTAATGTTCAGGGCCTAAGCTAAATTAACAAGCCCAAAAGGAAAAACACTCCGAGTTGGCAAAAGGGTACTCACTGGTTTGGGTCGTTCATAACGAACAACAGCATTTGTTGTGAATGTTGGATCAAGTTCAGTAATGGTAACAGATGAGCTTGGCTGCAACAAAACACAATCAAACAACCACTGTAAAGGCCAACATCCCTGAACAAAGCTATATATACACAGATACATTGACATAATGAAATACAAAATTTAATAGATCTACAAATTCATTATTTGGCTCCAATAATGAGAAAACCATTAGAAAAATAACAAGACATTAAGAAAAAAAAAAAGAAATTTCGACTTTCTGAATGGAGCATTAGATATGTGTTTTAATTTCTGGAAAGTTATTTGAGTAGTCCAGAAATACTACTCCTACTATATTTGTGGTAACCCCCGGTAGATGAAAAACCATAGCATGATAGCATGCAAAATGTGAATCACCATGATTTTTGTATGTAAAAAAAAATACTACCAAATTTTAGTGTATTTTTTTAGTCCAGAGCCGCCTCGGGAATCACTCCTATTCTTTCACGGAAGGGTACAGGCAGTAGGTACTCTAAAGTGGGCCACTTGAGTCTTTGACCCTACTAAATTGAAAAATTGCTTAAAATGTCCATAGATTTTACCCCCTCCATCCCATTCTTTTATTATTTATATTTTTTAATCTATAATATTTTTTATAATTTTAAAAACTTTGTATTATATAAATTTATCGAGATCTATTAAACAAGATTCATATTGTATATTTTTCAAGATCCACATTAAAATATATAGATAAAAGATATAAAAGAGACAAACAGAATAATTGACAATGAAAATAGGACGGAGTGAGTATTGATTTTTGACATAGTTAACCACATAAAATATCTAAAATTTCTCTTAAGAACCCATCAAAATTATGAGGTGTGACATAGTAATATGTCTCTAGCATTTTCCTTATCTATATCAAACTCAACCATATGTACGTGTCAGGGACTCCGGTTAGAAGCAGTTTGTTGATCCAATTGTCCATAAATTTTCATAAATTCTGGCTCCGCCCATGCTTCTACTTTCATCACAAAAGGGTCATTAATTGTTTCTCGCCTACAAATGTTCGTTACGTGATTTGCTGGTGGTAACATGTGAACAACATTGCCGTACAGGATACTCGATGGGGCAGTACTATTGAATAATTAACCTTTAATTCCTTGCTTCAAATATTACCTTGTGCTGGTTCGAATAAGTAGCAATCCCTTGCATTCTCCTGGCTTCCAACAAAGCATAGTTATCCAAGAACTGGACATGCTCATGAAGAAAAAGTTCATCATCGTAACACTCTGGACAAACGCAAAACGAGTTGTGGCCATTTTCGAAGCATTTTTTGCAAGCGAAATACATTCCCGGAATAAACTTATCGCACCCACTACAAAACGGCCTCCCACTTTTGATTACGTAGTAAAGAGCCATAACTTCCATGAATTCTAGGTTTCCACTCCCATCTTCGTCCAGTTCTTTGAAGAAATGGCGATTGCTCATTTTCGTGTGGCCTTCCTGCCGCATAAAACATAGAAATTCATGGAGACTCACCTTCCCGTCGTTGTTGTTGTCGAGTGAATTGAAAAAATTGTGTGCTGCTTGTTTGATGTCTGGTGAGCTTTTACTATAGTAGAGTCTAGCAGTCTTGACCATATCCTCCATTATGGCCTAAACAAAAAATGAGAAACAAAATTCAGCTCCGATTATTTTGAAGAGTTTTTTTTTTTTTTTTTGGATATTTCAATTATTCTAAGGCTTTTTTGATCAATATATTCCAGGCACCAATTAATTTCGGGAGTCCTATTGAGCCATCCAGGAGAAGGAGGCTTAATTAACCAGAGCTGGGCCCGAATAAATTAGCCCTATAGAAGCTGATAGAACATGATGAGTTTTGTATCTGAGACTTTAGAGCATCTCCAACCTTAGCTTCAAATTTGAGGATGCCAATATTTTTTGAAGGTTATGTGACAATATGACATGTTGAATTTGGTATATATCTTCAAGATGCTGACTTCAACCAAAATGTCAAATTTATTATTTCATGAAGTTTTGGAGAGTAAAGTAATCAAAGATAAATTTTGACGTCAATGTCAAATTTTACATGAGAGATGGAATGCCAAATAATACATAAACATTTGACATTTTGATTGAACTTGCTTCTCATGCCAATGCTTCCATTCGGCATGCCATGTCATATTTGTTATCCATGGTCTAGAGTCTTAGATTCAAAACCTCATGTTCTGTCAGCTCCTATAGGGCCAATTTATTTGGGCCCGGCTTTGATTTGTTAAGCCTCCTTCTATAGGATTGCTGGATAGGACTCCGGATATTAATCGGCGCACGTAATAGATTGATCAAAACAGCTAGTACGAGCAAATTTCTAAAGTCAGACTTTGATCACCAGGCTAACACCTGCAGTTAATTTTGTACTGATTGTTCAAGAAATTGATTCCATACAGCTGGTTTAATTTATCGTAGTGATTGTTCAAGAAATTGCATCGGGAGCACCGAATAGTTTTTCCGAGGAGGAGGATCGGGAGACTTTTCAGCGCCCCGCATAGTCACATGGCCATGACAGGCTCCTCCGCCATTACACTAGGGGTCCGATTATTGGATGCGGGATGAGTTTTAAATCTACTCGGTATTACTTATGAAGGGATTACTTATGAAGGGAGGACGAAATAGTATGAGTATTACTTATGAAGGGTGAGCTCATATATTAATGTGATTTTTATGGAGGGTAGATAAAAAATTAGTTGGTTTGAATGAGGTTTTAAAAAAAAAAGAGATAAAATAATACTTTGTTTGGATGAGAGATAAAATGAGAGAATAAGGTTATTTTGTAGCTGTAATGGAGGGGTATTATTTGGGCCTCCTCCGGGGAATAATATGTGGACATCTCGAAACCGATTCATAAATAATACTCCCAACAGTGACATGGCCAAAACTCATCCGGGTGTGAATTGTGTTGCCAAACCAAGACAAATGTATCACATTGGGGCCTTATTAACGAGGTGGGTTCATCAGCTCTGTCAATACGATTATGAATCAATGCCTCATGTAAGAGGATCCGGATCTTTTGTGAGGATTTATCTATGAGGATCGTGTGAGGGTTTTAATAAGGAGCTGACAACACATTATTGAAGAGATCCAACGGCTCACAGCAGTCCTTCCTTTTTTTATATCCAAATGACACCGTTTTAGGGGATAAAAGTTAACGGAGAGAAAACCCAACCGTTCTTCTCCGTTCACGACGATTCCACAAGAAACTGTTCTCAACCCCTCTCTCCCGACATTGATCATTACCTCTTCCTCTGTTCTACCATGATTTGTGCTCCACGGTAGAGCAGTTGTCGACTTTAACGATGTGTATATTCAGCAAAAGTCCCAAATTGTTTTCTTTCTTTTGGTCCGTTCCTGGCCTCTTCTTCCTCTCTGGATCTGATTTTCATCTAGCCAAAAACTTCCAAATTAAAGTTGGAGATCTTCTTAGCAGAGGCAATCTTCTTCTTCCTCTACTTAGTTTTTTCTAATAAGTATAAAAAGATATTAAGGAGTTCTAGAAAGAATGCTAGATGCCGGAGCGGAGTGGAGCGGAGCAAAACGAGTGGAGCGAAGCGCAATGAATAAGTCCTAGGGCACGTTTGAGTTCAAGTGTGACAAGTATCCTAAACCGGGACACATGAAAAAAGACTGTCCGCAGAGGGGAAATGGAACTGACTGGAAGAAGAAGAGAAAGGTAGGGGAGAGGAAAGATGGATCATCAATTTCTGCATACGTTGTGGAGCGGGAATCAGATGATCGTGATATACTTTCGATCTCAGCTTGTCCGAATGACATGGCAAACTCGTGGATTCTGGATTTAGAATGTTCGTTTCACGTGTCTCCTAACAAGGATTGGTTCCACGCCTATAGGTCAGTGGATTGTGGTAATGTTCTAGTGGGTAACGATGCATCGTATAAAGTCATAGGAATAGGCATAATAAAGATCAAAATGTTTGATGGTGTTGTGAGAACTTTGGGGGATGTTAGACATGTTTCAGATTTGAGGAAAATTTTGATTTTGTTGGGAACCCTAGACTCTAACGACTGTGGATATAAAACAGAAGGTGGAGTTATGAGGGTAATGAAGGGTGCCATGGTGATTTTGAAGGGTACCAAGGTTCCTGAAAATATTTACAGGTTGGTAGAGAGTGTAGTTGTAGGTGGAGCTGCTGTCACTACAACGGATGATACTGATGATACTATGCTTTGGCATATGCGGTTGTGACATATGGGAAAGCATGGGATGTTAGAGCTACCAAAGAGGAATTTGCTAAAAGGGATTAAATCGTGTAAATTGAATTTCTACAAGTTTTGTGTTCTGGGAAAATAGTGTAAGGTTCAGTTTTGGAATGCAACTCACAGAATGAAGGAATTCTTGACTATGTTCATTCAAATGTTTGGGGGCCAGTGAAGGTAGCTTCGAAAGGAGGATCTTTGTATTTCTTGACCTTTATCGATGATTTTTCAATGAAAGTTTAGGTGTACTTCATGAAACACAAGTCTGAAGTGTGGAAAACTGAAGTGGGAAACCAGACAGGGAAAAAGATCAAGTGCCTCAGGACTGATAATGGAAAGAAATTCAAGAATGGACCTTTTTGAAGTTTTGTGAGGAACAGGGGATTTAGCGACACTTTACAGTTCGGAAGACACCTCAGCAGAATGAGGTGGCAGAAATGATGAACATAACCATAGCAGAAAGGGCACGGTGTTCGAGATTGAATACGGGACTTCCGAAGTCTTTTTGGGCAGAAGCAGTGAGTATGGCATGCTTTGTTATAAACAAATCATCTAGTGCTGCATTGGATGTGAAAGTACCTGAGGAGATTCAGACAGAGAAAGAGGTTGACTACTCAAGGTTGAGAATATTTAGGTGTCCGGCTTATGTTCATGTTCTCAGTGATGAGAGGTCAAAGCTTGATGTGAAGTCCAGACAGTGTATCTTTCTTGGCTATGAGAAATAGGTAAAAGGTACAAGCTTTGGAATCTAGAGACAAAGAAAGTAGTGATCAGTAGGGATGCAGTATTTAATGAGGACTCTATGGTCAAGGCACATCAAAAGGTTCAAAATTCTGAGTCAAAGGAAGTGAATAACAGACAGCATCGCATACAGATTGAGCTGAAAATTTTTGATATAGGTGATACTCAGCCAAATGAATAGCTTGATCAGCAGCAACAGGAAAGTCTGGTCGCTGGGAGAATCAAGCATACTATCAAGCCACCAGTGAAGTATGAGTTTGAGGACTTGGTTTCTTATGCATTGACTACTAGTGGAGATCCATCTACTTTTCAGAATGCTATCACGAGTTCTGAAAGGGACAGATAGATGGAAGCCTCGGTGGAGGAAATGAAGTCTTTGCATAAGAATAAGACTTGAGAGTTGAAAGAACTGCCCAAGGAAAAGAAGTCAGTGAGTTGTAAGTGGGTATACAAACGGAAAGAGACAGCAACAGAAAAAGAGAGAAAAGTTCAAGGCTCGGTTAGTGGCAAAGGGGTATTCATAGAGGAAGGGGATTGATTTTGATGATGTCTTTTCTCCAATGGTGAGGCATACGTCAATCAGGGTTATTTTGGCATTGGTAGCTAGCTATGATCTGGAAATAGAGCAGATGGATGTGAAAATGGCATTCCTTCATAGTGATTTCGAGGAAGTCATATACATTGAGCAGCTTGAAGGGTTCAAAAAGCCAGAGACTGAGCATCTTGTTTGTAAGTTGAAGAAGTCACTTTATGGGTTGAAACAGTTTCCAAGACAATGGTACAAGAGGTTTAACTCTTTCATGATACGGATTGGGTATACACGCTGTGAGTATAATTGTTACGTTTATGTTAAGAGTCTTGGTGATGGTCCCTATATTTTCTTGCTTTTTTATGTGGATGATATGCTGATTACTGTAAGGAGTATGGTTGAGGTAAACAGGTTGAAGTCTTTGTTGGATAAAGAGTTTAACATGAACGATTTGGGAGCGGCTAGAAAGATACTTGGGATGGAGAGTCGCAGAGATAGGTCAGCTGATAAGTTGTGGTTATCTCAAAAGAATTATGTTGTGAAAGTGTTGGAGAGGTTTAGTATGGATAATGTCAAACCGGTCAGCACTTCATTGGCAAGTCATTTCAGATTATCTTCAGCTCAGTGTCCGGTGTCAATGAAGAAATTGAGGATATGTCAAGGGTGCCTTATGCAAGTGCCGTGGGTTACTTAATGTATGCAATGGTTTGTACAAGACCCGATTTGGCACATGCAATTAGCACAGTCAGCAAGTACATGGCTAATCCAGGCAAAGAGCATTGAAAGGCAATCAAGTGGATATTCAGATTCTTAAGAGGTATTTTGGATCGTGGGATTATGTTTGGTAGGCAACAGGATCAGATTTCAGTTGTGGGGTATGTGGATGCAGATTATGCTGGGGGTTTGGATGACAGAAGGTCTACAACTGGTTATGTGTTTACACTTATGGGTGGGCCTATTAGTTGGAGATCCATGGTACAACTTCTGGTGGCTCTAGGGGTGTAAATGAGTCGAGCCGAGCCGAGCTTCCGTGAGCTCGAGCTCAGCTCGTTTGCTTAACGAGCCAAAAATTCGAGCTCGAGCCTTAACGATCCGAACTTAGTCATTTACTAAACGAGCCTTTTTAATCGAGTCAAGCCTCCCTTAACGAGCCAAGCTTTTGTCGAACGAGCCGAACTCCACTCGGCTCGTTTAGTAAACGAGCAGAATACTCGAGCTTGAGCTCGACTCATTTACTAAACGAGCCGAGTCGAGCCGAGTCTTAATGAGCCAAGCTCGCGAGCTATTTGGTTCATTTACAGCTCTAGGTGACTCTATCTACTATTGAGTTTGAGTATATGGTGGTGATTGAGGCTACTAAGGAAGCATTGTGGTTAAAAGGGTTTGTTAAGGAGCTTGACATAGATCAAGGTGGAGTTCAGTTGCATTGTGACAGTCAGAGTGCCATTTATTTGGCAAAGCATCAAGTGTATCATGCTCGAACCAAGCATATCGACGTGAGGTTTTACAAAGTGAGAGAAAGGTATACACTTTTGAGAATGCGGCTGATATGTTGACAAAGACAGTTACTGCAGACAAGTTTGAGCATCGTTTGGACTTGGTTAATGTCTCCAGGTGCTACGAAAAGGGAGGCATCCTCCCAACCCACTGGATGGTAATGCTTATGATCTGAAAGGGCCATAGTATATTCGCCAAGGTGGAGATTTTAGAATTGTGGCTCATATGTTAAGTATGAAGAGATACTAAAGAGTTCTAGAAAGAAGGCAGATAACGAAGCGAAGCAAAACAAGTGAAGCGCAGCGGAGCGACGGCATCGTACATTGGTATTTTTGGGATACAGACCAAATACCAGGTTAGGATTAGATTAGAGTAGATATAAATACTTTAAGTTGTAAACTCTATTTAATACTGTGATAATAAGAACAGCAGCCACTCTCACTCCCATGGACGTACCTAATATTGGGGAACCATGTGTATATTTTTGTGTTCATTTCTTTACTGTTTTATACTCGTAAATCGTAGGTGTATGTCGATCCTAACAAAGTTAAAGTTAGGTTTTTTGTTTTCTCCTTTTTCTGTTTCCAATCTATGAAGCAGAAAACATTAGTGGATTTTTCCAGTCTACACAGTGATGAATCAATAAACAGAAATGCAAAGAACTTTGGATTGGACGAATTTTCGGCTGAATTAGACTGACTTGTTTTTTCTTTGTTTGATGGGAGACTAGGATTGGATGAATTGAGAAGAGACGACTTGGAGCGAAACGGAGAAGAAATGACTGGGGTTTTTCTCCGTTAGACTTTCATCCCCTAAAATGCCGTCGTTTGGATGTGAAAGAAAGGACCGATGTGAGCCGTCGGATCTCTTCAATAATGTGTTGTCAACTACTTATTAAAACCCTCACATGATCCTCACAGATGATCCGGATCCCATGTAAGCACATGATGCATTAATGGTGATTATTCTATTTTCACGCTCCCCGGCCAGTCCTATGTGATATTTCTACGCGGACTGACGAGCGACAAGTGGTATATATGCAGTTGGGACCCACTGTGGACATATGCTACGATGCGGCAGTTGGGACATAGTACTTAGGGCCGGCTTTAAGTATACACTCCAAAGTTTATCTAATTTGTGAGGCTCCCAAATAGTTGATGCCCTTAGTACGTATAGGCATAAAATTAGTAGTAAAATTTCCAATAAAATTAACTTAGGCCAAAAAATGGCTGTAAAGATGTAATTGAAATGAATTTTTTTTTTTTACTCGGCCAAAGTCAGCATTTTGTTAGATAAACACCTTAGAGAAATTGAACCACGGATGCCATTAAGCCAAAAAAGCCTCTTGGAAAAATAGAATTAGTTGTAAGAAGAAATAGTTTGACCGATATGATATGAATAGCTTGCACATTTTGGTTAAAAATAATATATCAGTAAGATTATCCATACTAACATATTCAATATAAAAATAATTCTAAAGTTAGCAATGTTAGTTAAAAAAAAATTGCTCACAATGGCATAACAAAACTTAGCAACTCCTTAACTACTAATCAAATTTTGGCTTTTGAATAACTAACTCGCAATCTTTTTTCTTCGGATAATCAAATTTAACAAAAACCACACTCTCTCTATTTCCTTTCTTTCTCTCTTCTCCCATCAATATCAATGCAGCCATACACTTACATTTGCTTGCACCTCTGTTTATTTCTCTATACTAAAAGTGAGTTTTTGATTATACATGAACCATTGTGGGGATTCGCATTGTTAATATTAGCAATTCCTGCAAAGGATAACAAAAAAATAAGATAGCATGTTTTGACTATCCAATTTTTATTATGACGTCAGAGATACCCTGAATTGCTTCCTTCTGATCATAAATTAAGCTATTTCTTCACTAAGAGGAGATTTGAACAATTTCAAGAATATGAGATTTTGAAAATTTTAAGATGATTTAATTAAACAAATGGATCTGGAAATAAGTAAATAAGAGATAAAAATTAAAAGTGCATAAGGCATTTAAAGAAGAGAAATATTACCGAAAATTGTAAATTAGACGAAGGATTTAACTTCTTTGATCAACCCCGGATATTTCCTTCAAAGTACAAACTTGGCGGATAAGCACGATTCTGCCGTAAAAGAACTTTCCTCGACTAATGCTTCGACGACTTGGATTACGAAGAAAGGTTTTCAGTATGTTTCGGAATATGGAAAGTGGATTTAAGCAATGGTTTTTTTTTTTTTTGAATTTTTCTAGTCTATTTATAAGGATTGGATTTTTGTTTTTGGAGAATGGAAAGGCTAGAACAAGACTTCAAAGAGAAAATAGTTTTCGTTTTTTGGGAATTTGATTTTGGTTTTAGGGACTCTTGGTAAGTTAATTTATGAGTTGTGTGGAATCCTAAAGCTTAGGGTCCTTTTATAGCCGTGGGAGAAGCTTCCTACAGAATTCCCACCAAAATCCAAGAGCTTAATTATGACTATGTAATCGTAGCTAACCCATATTAACGAGCTAACCAAAATTAAGTGTGTCCAATCTGATTCAAGGACAAGTTCAATAATGAAAAAGAATTGTGCTATTTTATAACTTAGGGAGTCCGGACCAAGTTATGCACACCTCTATTAAATTTTTATAATCTCATGTCACTTGTTTACTAGATCATCCATGCATGCAGCTTTTAGTTTTAAGTTATTATTTTCGTTGTCAATCTTTTAGTACATGCTCTTAGAGAGAGGAGATAAAGTACTGCAAGAGGTTAAAGAAATTATTCTTTATTCTTTACCTTCGCAACAGTGGCTCGCTGAAAGTGCCGAGGTTTTTTGGTAAATGTATAATACCTAAGCTGATCCCTAGGCTGCTGTAGAGGTTATTTCAACACTTGGTTCTCTACTTTACCCAAAAAAGTAAGATATACCTAATCTGGTGCTGTTGCCCTAAGCGATTGAAAACTGACACGAATATCAAAAAAGAAATAAAAAAAATTGGACGAAGGGAATATATCATATATGATATAGAGTCCTTGATGAACCTTGTAGTAACATTTATTTAATCATTAGCTCATAGATAGACAATAGGCTTGGTTGAACATAACTTTTTGAAATGGACTTATAGCTTCTATTCGGTTTCAAATGGGAGTGCAGTGTGCAATTCGTGTATGTCTGAATTTCTCCTCAATGATCTGATCCATTCATATAGTAGGGCTCATCGAATAATATATAGTTTCATGTGCATTTTGGTCAGGACACTTTAGTTGTAGCATTTCCTTGTGTTGGAGGTGTGGGTGTTTTTGATGTTTTTGGGTAGGGGCACATAAGTTGTGTCACACCTCAGCCACACCCCTCTCACATACAGGTTGGACCACGGTGTGGCACAACTGATATGCCTCTAGCATTTTTGTTTTGGGTTGTGTGTTCCCAGAATTTTCGCCATACATCTCTTGCCTTTACCTGTACCAGCGCGGCATCGTCCTTGATCAGAACCAACTTATAAAATTCATGGGATCGAGAATTCAACTGAGAATATAAGTGCATGGTACTATTGGAAGATTTCGTTACGCAAGGACTACCCGTCATGCTCGTTCTTACAAGCCCTCCTTGTGTGATGTATCAGGGAGAAATTTTTGGGTGCCGAGCGGCCATCACGTGATGCCCGAGCAGCGAATCCGGCCATCCAACACACTTTTTGATGGCCCAGATGCGCTGCTCGGGTACCATATGGGCATGGCCACGTGATACCCACTCGGCACCCAAAAATTTCGCATTGAAATAGTCTAAATCTCCCGTTTTCATTTCATTATTTAATTGAAATCGATCGTTTGGCCTCCAATATCATTTTCCACAAAATTAGGTCCCACTTATGTCGTACCAAAGAAGGGCTTCGTAAAGTCTTTGTGAAGTCCACTAAAAATACAAAACAAAATATCCCAATCCCACATCGAATGAGCTGTACTGTAACTATGACATATACGTCTTTTTTGTTTTTTGAGGACATAATCAACTTTGAGTCAACAACAAGTTTTGAACCACAATTTTGGTTCTCAACCACATATATTGAGAAGAGGAATGACTCTATTTCGATTTATGCATAAAATTTTGGTTCTTAACTGGTAACAAAACCACCTTTTGGAAAAAATTTGGTGACCAAACAGTCTATTCTTTCTGAATGCCCATGTAAAATTCTAAAAATCTGTTATTGGAAAACTCTGCCCTTGATTTGTTTGTTTTGTAGATATATAACAGTTCTGAATTTTGGTTGCATTTTGCCTTCTAATTAGCTCAGCCGGGACTCAAGTCGTCTAAGTCTGAGTTCAGCTCAACGCATAGAAATTTGGACTTCTGTTTTGTTTAGCCTCGATAAGGTCAACCCATGTTTTTTTTTTCTTTCAATCCTGAGATGAATTTGGACGTTGTTTTGGATGTTTTATTATTGGTCTAGGCTGTCTAGGACGACGTGAGTGGAACGAAATCGGTAATAATTGGCTTTTGAAGAGATATAGGCTATAGCTTAGCTTCCTCAATTAAAGGTTGAATTTCTGAGTTCCTTAATTAAGCTATAGCTTAGCTTCCAAATTTTCTACTATAGTTCTTTTCTAGTTTCATTTGTTCGGCGAAGAGGAAATTTTATGCAAACTTGACAAGGTTAGCTCGTGAGATCGATGATAAATGGGTAGAGAATTACTAGGGAAACTAAACGGGATTAAGCCTCCCAAAGTAGGACTAATCTTCATCAATTCATCCCCTGGTTGTCCCCATGGGAGGCGTTGGCCTCAAGCCTTTTAATTGGAATATCTATCTTTCCTATTGGGAAGGCCTTCATTTACTTGGTGGCATGGAATTCCATTCCATTCTCGATCATTCTGATCTTGCCATGTTAAGAAAAGAGAAATGATGTATTACTGTTTCTCGTCAAACCATAACTTAGTACGCCACGCATAACAAGAAAAATACGCATAATAAGAAAATCTAGACTAACTAGGAAACATAATAATCTGCCTAAACTAAAAACAAAATAATAAAGCTTAGAAAATATGACAATATAATATTTTCTAATATTATGTTAACACTATCTTTTGGTTGAAACTAACATTTGTGAGACTGAATAAGAGAATTTTGGTTGGGAGATTGCGACTGGGTTTCGATGAAACAACTTGTAATTTTAGTCCTTACCAAAATAAAACAAAAAAAAAAATCTAGTAATTTTGTTGAGTTTTGTAGGGTTTGATTTGGCTACATATATATAGCTGTTTAATTGAACTATTCTTCTCTTCGTATTACTACTTGAATGCTTCTCACGTTTGCTTGACCGTGAAATAGGGTAGTTTATTTTGGAGTTTTCTCCAATATTTATGAGGTGGGTGGCCCAGACCAAGACTCCCCGAGTCAAGATTAGCTGTCTGACACATTAAGGAGGCATCATTTGATGTCGTATTCCCGTGAGTTAGCCAGAGCTCTATTGTAGTGCATTGGATTTTGTCTCCCCCTTCCCTTTGCGTATGTGTGTTTGTGTACAATCGATCTGATAGGAAAGTTTGAGAAAGAAACAAAGCATGGAGACGGAAAATGAAGGGATTCTTTTCACATATCTTAAAAGTTTATGAACATTACCCACATTCTTATTAATTAGTTAGTGCTTATACAAGTAGCTTTGTTGATTTTGTTAAAATGTTGGGAAGATGATTGGTTCCTCGTTGTATTCTAACCTGATAAAAAATGAGGTAGATTTCTAAATCAATAAAAATTCTATGTGTAATATGGATCTTATTTGATAAAGCTCAATTAGTTCTGTTAGACTTTGTTTTCAAAATCACATAAATCATTATATATTTTGAGATATAAGCAATTGAAAATTGACACGAACTCTTAAAAAGGATTGTTAAATGGGGACGATGGGAGTATAATTTAGAGTGCATATGTATCATTATTTGAGTGGGATAGGAAAAAATGAGAGTGAGAGAGCAGAGCGCTGGGATTTAGATTTGAGCCGTCGATTATAGAGATGAACGGCCGAATCGAACACTTGGCACAGCTGCCAAGCACCCCATCTCCCACTTCAAGGGGGTCACCCCACTGATGTGTATGAGTGTTTGAGACACTGCAAAAATTGTGAGGAGAAATGTGACTTTGTAAATGTGTTTGTGTGGTGGAGTACAGTAGATCAATCTCTCTCCTTCCATCGGATATCAGGGCACGGGTGATGGGCCAAAATTTCAACGAACTGATCACCTCTTTGCAAATTAAATGCCCAGAAATTAAAAATGAACTCCATTGTCGATTATTGCGGCCCATTCCTACGTTGCAAATCTTCTTAATTTGAATGTGTGAGAGGGCTCAGATGTCTATCAATGTCCACAACATTGTGAAAAAGGTCCCTGCAGGAGAGGGGGCGGGCAAAGAATAACAAGAAGTTGTCCGGTGAGATTGAGGTAGGGGAACAATAAAGATCATTCCACGAGGAGAACGAGCTACGAAAGAGAACAACTTGTGCTTGTTCCAAGTGAGAGAAGAAGACAACAAGTGGTTCCCAATCGACGCAAGAAAATGTGAGCCTTCTGTATTTTTAATAGCCCCGATTTATCATGGTGTAACGGTATCGATCAGAGGCAAAAAGTAATAATAATAAATACAGTAACGATTTTGCTAACCATTGTTACTAATACCCTTCGTTCGGGCACCAAATTAACACGCGTGGGACAAGTCGCATACGTCTTGGCCAGAATTAGCATATACTGAGGATGATACAGTAGTACAGATTGATAACCAAAACAATTCCGAAAATCCAAATACAGTCTTAAAAGTTGAAATTATTCAAGTTGAAGGCAACTAATAAACCTCAGCACCGAGCGAATGTCTTTGGCCTTACAGTAGATGTCTCAAACAACTGTATTATTGCGGAAACAAATTAATAATGAGATACAGATGAATTCGAAATCGTCCAGTGCAGGGGAGAGTAGAGACAAGAAGGGGTTTGCTATACACGTGTGTGCTTTTTGTTTGGGAAAAGACTACAATACACACCTCTTATTTGGGTGTGTATCATATACACTCCCTCCCCCCCCCCCCCCAAAAAAAAAATGTTATGATTATAAAGAAAATGTTACGAATCGTATTGCTAAAAAGTTACGAATCGTATAAAAGTTACGAGATACAACAAAATGTTATGAATAATAATGAAAATGTTCTGAATCGTACTGCTGAAAATTTATGAATTCTAGAACAAAAGTTACGAAACACTCTAAAATGTTATGAATGAATCATAAAACATGTGCATATGGTACACTTTTTTAAGAGGTGTATATTGTAGACTTTCCCTTTTGTTTGTGCTACTTATTGGAAAGGATCAAGAGAAGCTGAGAAAGAAGAAATAGAGTAAAAGTGATTAAGAATAAATCCAGTATTCTCGCAACACTGTAGGCCCTAGCTACATCGAGTACAAAGTCAAGTGCTTTTAACGCAACCGCTTGTACCACTGCCCCAGCCGCTCTGTGCGGAAGTTGCTCCCATAGCTGAAAACATAATCACGTCAACGATATGAACATGAAATATTACATTGCTTCTCATGTTTGCTTCCACAACAGCTCAAGTGGCCCGCCTACCACCGGACCACTAAGTCCCCACCTCGGATGGACCTCAACTCCTCTCTGCCTCTCTGTGGCTACCCTCCTCTGCTCAGCAGCTCATCGAGCCTGGCTCAAAATCTCTCTGAAACCCGAACTCCGAGTGGTCCTGCTAAATACTCTCTCTGGTAAGCGGCCTAGTCCCACTCGAGTTGCAAAAAGTGCGTGAGATCGGTGGGCGGCCTTGTGAACTCCTCCAGCTCAGCCCGCGTGTAACTGCTAGTATGTGAAGCACGGGGTGCAAGTGGCCCCGGGACTTGGAACTCAGACAAACCAAGCAACTGTCGTTTCACTCGGTCGTCCAAGCACCACTGCCAACCGAAAGTCGACTCTAGCAGCACCCAGCTCGTTGTAACAACCCTACTCCTGGCCAAGTACTCAGACTCGGCTCTACTCCTCTTCAGGGATCCCACAACCTGTGTTCAAAACAACAACCAAGATAATAATTGATCAGCGACAGCATTAAAGCATTCAAGGATACATAATTACTAGTGGAGTTTTATGATATACCTGCGAAGCTCGGAGGTCGTCCAAGTACAGTCTGAATGCGTTGAGGTCCCCTCTCCCCTTTTTCTCTCCCATGTGGTCTTTGCTTCAAACAAACACATGGGGAAGAGTCCTCAGGTCTGGACACCTTCTGTGAAGGGTACATCTTTAGCACCTTGTAGGTCAAAAACTGCACGATTTTAAACAAGCAAGGCATCAGACATAGTTTATGCAATTATATAGTCCAGCAGGCTATGCAATCAAAAGTGGGTACAAATATGTATTGAAATTGAACTTTACAAAATTGAAGTCATACCTCCCAAAGTCTCCAATAGCCAGCCAATACTTTCTCCCTCTTGGAGGTGTCTCTCAGAAAGCCGTAGAGTGCACCAAGTGCCGCTCCAACCCAGTCAAAGCGTGAGGCCGTTCTCAGGTCCCTCAAAGCCGGCAAGTACGACAAGTGCACCCTGCTGTGTCTACTAGGGTATAGAGAAGCACTAAACAGGTACAACAAGTATGCCCTTGTCATCTGCTCCACCTCATACTCAGTGATCGGGATCTTCTTCTGATTGTCTATGAACTGCTCGTATTTTACCATTTCCTCTTCCAGGAGTGGTACTGCACCCAGAAACCACTACAGAGCCGCCTTGTCTCTATGGATACCCGTATCAAATGGGATGGGCTCTCCTCAAACTCTGAGGCCTATGATGGCCGCAAAGTTCGTCGGGGTCACTGTCATCTCCCCGAGCAGCAGGTGGAAGGTGTTGGTAGTGTCCTTCCGGCCACCTCTCTACAAGCGCAACAAGGACGGCATGGTCGTTCTTGACCGGTGTCAAGACCTGCACGAACCGGCCAAACCCTGCTTCATCCACCAATTGCCTCACCCTCTACAACAACCCCTCGTATAGTGCAAGGGAATCACTTGCGCCTCCTTGGCTGTGAATGTCCCGCTTCTTTGCCTTCTTCTGTTTCAAGTACAAAGACAAACAGTAGAGAAATGCATTAATATACGAAAATTTGTTTTCAAGTTTCAGGTAATCAATTCTAACACAGAGTTACACACATCCTTACTACTACCACTCAAAACATCCTTACTATTTCAAGTTCATTGAAAGAGTTACAAAAATTCAAAATAAATTACACACATCCTTACTACAATTCTCTTAAGCTCAAGCATACACTTCTACTACCACTCAAAACAACCACTATACATCCACCTTCAATCCACTAAACACCAAGTTCAAATCATTTTTCAACACTCAAGCAAAGGTATAAACACTTATTGTTTCCCAGAGGGGGGCTGACAGGGCTAAGGCTGGTAATCTATATCTTGGCCCTAAAACTAGCAGGGTTACAAGAACCGTGTGATTATTACACCTGCGCGTGTTAGTTGCCAGTACGCGCGCGCCAATCCTTGGCTGCGGGCGTAGACCTGCGTTGGGACAGGGGTGTTGATTTTTATGTTTTTAATAGCATATATGACACTGTTCAGCATGTTTAAAACCTATTTATTGTTTCACATAGAAATTGCTAGTTGTCTTTCAATACATTAAACTGTTGCTTTGGAATACCCCTGGGTAGCTTCTGAACATGTCTCAGAGCTCAAGTATGCAACACCGAACATTGGAAGTCTAGTCAAAATAGGCGCGCGCTTGGCCTTGACTTGCGCGCGCAGGTGTGATTTGGCTTCTAGTACTTGGCTTTGCATGGATAACTTAATTGGCCTTTGGCCACTGTTTTATCCCCCACACTATTTATGAGGTGTATTTCAATTAAAATCTATTCTGTTTGTAATTATATTTACTTATTGTGTATAGAAATGTTTGGTTTGTTCTGGATGAGCACTGGTCATTCCAGAGTTCAGAGGGGGATAAAAATCAAATCTATTAAGACTGATTAATTCACGCGCACTGGTGTGAAGTTGGCAGCGCAGGTCGTCTTGCATGCACATAGATCATTGCATGCAAGGTGGTCCCTGTTCATGCCAATTTCCAGTCAGTACACTGTTTTGGCTTTTCAGTAGTATTCTGACTTTTATCTCATTTATTGCTAATTGTATCATCCAACCATGTTATTTAATCGCATCCTGCAAATTGTTAAAATTTTAATCCCCATTTTAACTGTTTTTCTATCCTAATTGGCTAAAAATTGATTAATAAAGAAGAATTTCAAATCTTTTCACAAAATACCTAAGTAGAGACCGATCTCTGGATTAGGTGAGATGGGTGCCTTAAAATCCTTCCCCTCTCGTAACCGGGCTCCTGAATCCAGATATGGTTATGATGGACTGGTGCATTCACTTTTTCAAATCAAACAGTGTAGAAAGTGTTTCAAGTTCGGTTCTTTAGATGTCAGACCTTCAACCCCAAGTGACGATTCTGAATTGAGAGCTTGTTCTGCTAGCGCTCTCTCGATCCGGCATCTTGAGAGAGAGAGAGAGAGAGAGAGAGAGAGAGAGAGAGAGAGAGAGAGAGAGAGTCCACTTCTTATAAAGACCACCTCATTTTTTTAAAATGCGGACCTCCCTTATTCGATCAAATTTCGATGATCCGAGCCGCTCAATGTGTTCAGAACGTGATTTTAAGGTTACCTGCGATGAATCAGCAAAAAAAAGAAGACCGGGAAAGGCTTCATCCGAGCAGTTTTTGTTTATTTTTATAGAACGGTTCAAATTAAAACTGCTCAAATCAAGCCTTTTCTGGTCTTTTTTTTTTGTCAATTTCTCGCGGTTACCCTTAGGGTACCTTCAAAATCACGATCTGAACACATTGAGCAGCTCAAATCCGATCGGGAAAGGCAAGAAATGAGGAGGTCCGCATATAAGGTCCTTACCTGAAGATTTCTCTCTCTCTCTCTCTCTCTCTCTCTCTCTCTCTCTCTCTCTCTCTCTATATATATATATATATATATATATATATATATATATATATATGTGCAGATTCAATCAGGTAAGGGCGCCCTTACTTTGTTAAGGTAAGGACCTCCCATTTTCCGATCGAATTTCGATGATCCGAGCCGCTCAATGTGTTTAGAACGTGATTTTAAGGGTACTCGCAAGAAATCGGCAAAAAGAATGACCGGGAAGGGCTTTATCCGAGCAGTTTTTGTTTGTTTTTTATCGAACGGTTCAAATAAAAACTGTTCGAATGAAGCCCTTCCTAATATTTTTTTTTGCTGATTTCTCGCGGGTACCCTTAAAACCACGTTCTGAACACATTGAGCGGCCCGGATCATCGAAATTCGATCGGGAAAAGGGAGAAAAAGGGAAGCCCTTACCTTGTTAAGGTAAGGGCGCCCTTACCTGAAGGGGACTGTATATATATATATATATATATATATATCGGGACAGTTCAAAGGACATCCATAAAAACACCTAAAAAAATACCCCAAATCTCAATCTCATAGTTTTTGATCAAATTTTTATGATCCGAACCGTTCAATGTGTGCAGAATGTGATTTTAAGGGTGCTCGCAAGAAATTAGCAAAAAAAATGATCGGGAAAGACTTGATTTGAGCAGTTTTTATTTGAACCGTTCAATAAAAAACTGTTCGAAACTGTTCGGATCAAGCCTTTCCTGGTCATTTTTTTTGCCGATTTTTTACGGGTACCCTTAAAATCACTTTCTGATCACATTGAGCGGCTTGGATCATAAAAATTTGATCGGGAACTATGAGGTATTTTTTTAAGTGTTTTTTTTGGTGTCCCCGGAACCGTCCCGAATATATATATTTATTTATTTATTTATTTATTTATTTCTTATTTTGAAGTCATGTTCTTAATAATGATTAAAGGCATGATTTTAAAAAAATTGTCCTCTAGTTTGCCCACTAGCTAGTTTGTTGCCCAGTTGGAACAAGCTGGCCGCGTTAAATGCAAGTTTGATGATTGGTAGGAGTACTTAACAATTAACACACGTTTTAGACTTCTTGATGTGATGGTTTAAGGGGGTTCTAGCTAATTAATGTGAAGATGTTCTGGTGTGTGGATCGACCTTGTTCAACCTTAATTATAAGCTTGCCCCAGTGCCATTGAATTATTTCTTGGTTCTAATTAGTAGGAATACTTCTAACAAGAGATTGACTTATCTACGAAAGAGTCATGATTCCATATTTCAAATCATCCATGTTGAGATGAGCGGTCAATCCGACCGCTCGACACAGCTGCCAAACATCAGATGCTTGGCAGCATCTCCCATAATAATAAGATAGATTAAGTGCTCTTTGTAGTTGATCATTTCATTCTCTTCCATCTTCCCATTGAGGCCTTCCCCGTCTAGTTGAATGAGTCAGAAGCCTAATTTTCAAGTGGCCTAAAAATTTGAACACTCAATTTTTTTACCATATTTTTTAAAATATACATAGCCTAAAAAAATCAAGTGTTTCAATTTCCAACCCGTTTGAACCGGTGCAAAGATCTTAATTTTTTGATCATTTTATTCTAAAAGGTCATAATTAATTTTTTGACTTTAAGGCTTTCAATGAAAATCCTAAAAGAACCATGGAAGAGAAAAATCAATCTTATATATTTTTAGGCTGTTTATATATCAAGAAATTAAGTACGACCCTTTGGAATAAAATGATCAAAAAATTAAGATCTTCGCACAGGTTCAAACATATTGAAAATTCGAACACTTAATTTTATTATCATATTTTTTAATATATAAACAGCCTAAAAAAATCAAGTGTTTCAATTATCACCGCCATAAATGAATTGGAGAGTCGGTTCCTATTCAAAGGGTTAAGATTTTCCCACGACGATTATCCTCTGCAAAATCATCGTGCAAAAATCTCCAGTTAATAAATTACCTTCTAGGTTTTAAAGTAATCCGCTGCGAAAGATTAGTCAAACCTACCAGCATTCCGCCTGAAAATTGATTGTAACTTGTCATGAACACAACTTAATCTCACCCAAGAGGAAACCCCACTTGGAATCTGACCTGAAAACTTGATATCACAGATCATCAATCTTGATAAATTCCAAGCCAATTAACTGGGAAGATTACCCGTAAAGGAACATTACTTGTCATCAAACTTGACAAGTTGAACAGCGTGCAAATACCGGCCGGAATCTCACCGGAAAGTGGTTGTAGAGCTGAAGCGTTCACAAAGTGATGCAATTTGACAGCGATTCCGGCACTTCTCCGGCGAGATTCCTCCAAAAAGCCACAACCCTGGTTAGTCTCCAGCAGAGAGACTAGCTAGCATTAAGGAACGAAGAGACCCTTACATAATACGAATTAGCCAATATGCATGCGATTTTTCCTCCCACCACTACATTTGGGCGTAACGGTTTTGGAAGGCCAAAACCGTTATGTATCGGCCATATATATTACTTTATGTAGCGGCCAATTTTTAAATCCTTGTAGGACCCTTTCTTTTGCACACCACATTAGCACATCTGGAACATGTGGCATACATCATGGCAAGAAATAAATAGCTGTAAGGAAATTCGATTATCTATCAAGAAAGTGATACAATAGTACTACAGGTCATTTATAACCAAAACAATATGGCAAAATCCGAAGAGTCTTAAAAGCTCAAATTATCGAGGTTCAAAGGCAATAAACTTCGGCACTGAGTGAATGGCTGCGGCCGTGGAGTCGATGTCTCAAATAAAAATAATGCCTCGGAAACAAATACTAATTGGATAGCGAAGAATCCAAAGTCGACTGATAGTACACGTGAGTTCTACGATACCGTCCTTAGATTCGTGCATGTATGTCGAATGACTCCGAACACATCTATGCCTCCAATCAAGTTTACCATATACTCGAACACCCGGCAGGCCGGCACTTCTTGTCACATAATAGTACAGACGTTGCTGGTACAGTAGATCTTGGCTGCGTTCAATGCAAAGTCAAGCGCGTTCAACGATACCTCAACCACTCTGGGCGCAAGATGCCTCCATTGCTGAAAATATAATCACATAAACATTACGAACACATAATACTGCAAGAAATTGCAACCATGAATATGAAGCTAGCTTGAGACCAAATTTTTTTGACAAAATACACCAGCGGGAATTTCACAAATGAAGTATTATAGTGTGCATGCAGGAAACTAACAATCTGGACAACTTCTCTAGCGAAGATGAGGTTTTTTTTTTTTTTTTTTTAAATCAGCAAAGAAAGTTGCCATATCAAGATGAGTTTCAAATTCATCAAGACCATCTCTTTGTGTTTATTGAATATGTCGAACGTTATTGTCAGTGTGGATAGAGATTGAGGCTTGCGTTTAAGATTGACATAAGATCGCTTCTTTGTGTTTATTGACTGTAATTAGTATTGGGTTTGGTTGTAGATCATTTTCTCCATTTTTGGATGGAAATTGGAAGTGCCGGACTTTTTATTGATTGCAATTTTTGATTCTGATTAAAAAAAATAAAAATTTCATCGAGACCATTGTACCCTTCAGATTGTAGCTCTCTCCATCGTTCAATTATCAAAGCAATTTCTCACAACCGACACGATTGAGTTGGCATTGTCGTTTCATTCAAGTAGCTACCAACTTCAATAATCAAAGTTCCACTCCAAAACGCATTATATATAGAGAGAAAAAAAGAGTTTTTATTCTTTATTATTTTATTGGTACAGTTACATACCGTACGGCATAAGATTTCAACTAGTATGACACTGAAGGGTTATCTATTTAATCCGCGAAGATAATTTATGTAAAACTCCAAGAAAAGAAAAGGTAAAGTAGGTATATGACAAGAGCGCCCAGGGAAAATATAGGCATCATAGCTAAACTAAAGAGACTAAGGCCTCGTTCCGCTAAGAAAAATAAATATTTTGATTATCTTTCGAATTAAAAGTGATGTATTGTGAGAGAATGATCACCATTTTCGTAAAGCAAAAAGTAAGTACTTAAAAAATACGAGCCTTAGTGGTATGGGACACAAATTTTACTATTTTACACTACAAGAAAAATTAGATTTTATAGCGTTCGGAAAACGCTATTAAATCATATACACAGCGTTTTTCCGAATGCTGTATTAGCCGATGTTGTTAAAAGTCTTGAACCTTAGATAGCGTTTTTAAAACGCTATAGTATGGTAGACTTTCAACAGGGTTTTTAAAACGCTATAGTATGGCAGACTTTCAACAGGGTTTTTAGAACGCTATAGTGTGATAGACTTTTGACAAGAATTTTAGAACGCTATAGATTTGTAGACTTTCTATAGCATTTTTAGAACGCTATAGATTGTAAATTTCTATACCATTTTTAAAACGCTATATATTGTAAAATTTCTATAGCATCTTTAAAACGCTATACATTTAGAATTTCCTACAGCATTTACAGAACGCTATAAGTTGAAAATTTTCCACGACATTAGGTTTTCTATTCACCATAAATTTTTGCCCTGCTGTCCATTGTAAATTTTTTACAACATTTTCGACCTGCTATTCCAATTGATTTTTAGCCGGTTTCTTGACTATACAACCTACAATCCAACCTGAATAGCAATCCACATAACAAATTCATACAATGCTTAAAAAAATAGATGGTGGCTCCAATCACTTCCTTGACAATATATTCACAATATTGCATACAAAACCAACAAAATATTTCCAAACATTAAAGCGATTACCATTACAAAAGAAATTCAATATACTAAATGTCCTTCCAACATTTCTATCTACTAGTATATACAAGCCCACCAAATATCAACAAAAAGGCCTTCCAAAATATCCGTGTATCCCGAAAGTGGAGTACAAGCCTTGTTACCAAATATCAACAAAAAAGCCTTCCAAAACATCTATGTATCCCAAAAGTGGAGTTCAAACCTTGACACCGAAATATTAACAAAAAGGCTTCAACCAAAACAGTCCTTCCAAAATCTATCCATCCCATAAGTATCAACAAAAAAACTTCAACCAACCAAGCGATAATGACAGCCATCACACTAGCAAGATCATACCTACATCTTCAGCAAAAAGTCACAACAGCACTTCTTTATCAACCCATAAACCTACATATGGTAGAAGCAAACATTTCAATTTGATGGAGTCATAACAATTTCTACTAAACATTTCCATTAGAAAGAGCATCTTTTTTCAAATTATTCGAAGGTGAGCTTGGTGTATCATGTTCAATTTTTTCCATATCATCCTAAAAATTATAATAAAAAATCATTGTAAATGACCAATGAGACTGTAAACATATATAACAAGTAGAACACACAAATAGCGAATGAGTTTGAATTTAATGCTCAAGCTGCCTCTAAAGCATGAATACTCTATTTTGGCCTCCGTACCACGTATCGGTATTCGATACGGATACCGATACTCTCCATACGTATCGTGTCCGTGTCCCATATCCGTATCCGTGCTTTTTATCTTGGACTAACAAGAGAGGTGGTGGTGCGTATAACAAAGTCAAGCATGGCTTATGCATGCTAATTAATACTACAGTACGACTACTAGATTGGGCCGGTTGGTTATGACTCTTATCTCGATGCTTCCTTCCGAACACACAAGCACTCAAATAGTGAGCACAACTTGGGTCTTAACCAAGGCGTGCAGACAGTCGTGATTCCCGTCCGGATGGTGCACATGGGATCAAAGAAAACTCAACAGTGTAAAGCTAAAACCTGCTACCAGGTTTTTGAAAAAGCTGTGTGAGCACATGCACTATAATTTAGACTATAATTTATCAAATATGCCGATCGAGTCAAGTGGTTAAAATGTCCTCCCTGATGTCCCCGGCCAACCCATGTTTATGCTAGCATTCCCCTGGACAATTTCAAAACCACAAAGTTGTTTACTATACTTGTTTCTGTTGGGTCAAAAAGCATTACCCTACTCCTACTGCTGGGTCCCGTGTTGTCTACAAACAAGTTACAGTAAAGTTAGATCAAGAAAGTAAGTCAGTATGACCTTGGTGCGTTGATTCCCTTAGATCCACCCCACTAGGGATCCATTGGGTTTCTAACCTTGATATCAGTGGTGGCATAAGTATCGCTAATATGCTGTGCGGGGTGTGCATATGCAATGCATCTGCTTTAAAGTATTCCTTAACTGGTGAAATGCAACTTGGCCAATTCGGCATTCCTAAGTACCCTCAAAAAGAAAAGCAACTTGGTGGAGTAGGAGAAATGATTCAAATGCTCCTGAAGCAAAATTGAGCACGAAACTGGACCCAGAATACTTGTGCTCAACCTCGCTCCCGTGGCACAATCCTCCAAAAAAAGTCTATCCAGATGTCCAGCAGCAAACCCAATTTATCTTTTAGCCTTTAGGCATATCTAAAACTCTAATCTTTAACTTAAGCTTTGTGTCTATTTAGGTAGTAAAACCCAGAACAAGGTGACCCATCACTAATTTTTTGGTATTCTCACTAATAACCACAATGTCCACTGGTGTTGACAGATTCAATCAATACCCCAATTTGGCATAACACCCTTGCCATTGATTCAAATTCCGTAAATCAAATCACAACACCAAACACCACCAAGCATCCCAGCAATTACCGAAACCCGTTAACCATCCACGGCAACAGATCTCCAGGCTAGATAAGATTCTTAGCAAAATCAGCTGTTTCAAGCAAAAACGTGAATCACTGGACACCCTATGGCTGTAATGTGTTTATGATCCCATGAAATGACTCTTGGGGATCCCGGAAAGTTATCTGTTTAATTTGTTTGGACTCCAAGGAAGATTCTAAGTGTTAGACATTTAGGCCATCCTTGCTGGGGGGAATAAGGCACCCAAAAAACAAACACAAATATCCCGTAAAACAGCCTTAAACTGAGCAAAAACCACAGCAGAAACACAGCAGAACAGAGCAGATTTTCAGCACACAAGTGAGCTACAAATGTGCAGTTTTTCCAGCAATAACACAGAGGAGGAAGTAGACTTATCTGGGCACAAGAAAACTGAATTTTCTTTCACAAATCCAAGCTTTACAAAGCTTACTTCACATCCAAAACATAGCACACACAAGACCACACAAAACCCTTCTTTTTCTCTCTTTATGTTTTTCTCTCTTCTAACATTTTTTTCTTCTTTTTTTCTTACAAGGACTAAAGACATGCACATAGAGCTACTTGATATACCCAAATTGGGTTTACACTTAACATATTTCTTACAAACCTTTGATTCAATACCATATTGGTAACGGGCTATCCACATAGATAGAGAAAAACAACATATTCTTCTTTTTAAAAAGCATGCATTACTTTGATCAAACACCTTCATACTCAATGTTCCTTTCAAAGCTATTAACTGTTTTCTCCTAAAAAGCAAAAGAACGTCAAGTTTCTGCATTCTCGTCATGTTATGCCTACTAATGTCCTCCCAAATAGTTAACTGATGTTTCCTAGCCAAAAATAGACAACACTAAAACTAGGTATGCATAAATTCTGGTATAGCAATGTACCCTCCAACATGGAGATCATTAACACAAGAAATCAGGCATATTTATCATCCGAGAGAATACTTCAATATGGAGGAGAGTAAAAGTACAATACCCTGGGGAAGAAGAGTCCAGAATAACAAAGTCAGCAGGCCATGCGATGGTACTTCCCACAGCATCTACGATATAGGTCATATCACTTGGAGCCCTCCACAGAAACTCTTCAGGTTTCTTTGCCACATCCACCCAAACTTTCATTGCATTAGGGCCGATCGGAACACAATGCGCACAAGAATGTGGATCACTTGAAGCCCAATGCCCTTCCGCAACTACATCTCCCGTCCCCATCCAATCTAGTAACTTGCACTTGGTAATGTCACTCTGTGGATGACATGTTACCGATGGAGAAACAAGGGGTGTAGTTGGTGTTGCTTCAGTTGTTGCCGGATTCTGAACCTAGATAGTTCAACAATGGGAAACAAATAAAATGTCATTAATCAAACTAGTCTGAAATGACCACCAACGAAGAAAATGATAACTGACTTACTTGGCTTTTCTTGAACTCGTCAATTGTATTTCGCATATCCGACATTTGCGACTTCATTTGAGCATTTTCTTTACGTAATTCAGCAAATTGACCATTCATTTGTGATAATATAGTTAATCTTGTTTGAGTGACTCCTTTTCCAAATGTTCTTACACGGCCATTCCTCTCGGCACCAAGCACTTTAGAAACAGCATCTTCTTTCAGATTAGTTGAATTCTGTCCATTCCGTTCAATTTTTCCCATATCTTCCTAAAAATGGCATAGTAAAAAAAACAATGCAAATGACTAATGAGATTGTCAAACATATACAACAAATAAACCACACAAATAAAGAATGAGCCATGGCCTTTACAATCTTTTGTGCAACATTCTTGTTCTTGGGTTTTCCATTCTTGTCTCTATGTCCATCGGCCCAAACAACGGCTCTACTTATGGAGTCAACTTTTCTTTTCACTTTCTAGAATAAAAACAAATATCTGATTAGAATTCAATTGAAGTTATAGTTTATAATATGAAGTCCAATGAATTTTGATACTGAACAAAAGAAGTATTACCAGCTCAGCAGTCAACCGTGCATATCCCTTACGACTCATTGTATGCTGCAGCTCCAATTGTTTCTCTCTCATAGCTTTAAAGTTCTCGCTTTTCACCTAAAGTCAAGAATAAACCAAAATCAAGTTCTAAATGCAGCAGAGAAAGGGTAGTAGTGACTCCTAAGTATAGGAGAGAAAAAGCCGTAGCAGCATGAAAATCACACAAGGCTGAATAAGGTTACAGCAGAAACAATAGCAAAACACCCTCATAACAGGCTGCAATATAGCAGCAACCCAACAAAGCCGCAGCAGAAACAGATCAGTCCAACAAAGCCGTAGCAGCAACATTACTGGACAGCCAAAATAATGCTGAAGCATGGATGGAAAGCACAATGCAGTCCTATTTTTGGAACATTTCACAAGTACACAAATGCCCAAACATTGTAGCCCATAGCAGAACCATAACAGTAGCAGCTGAAACGGAAAAATAGCCAAACATGGACTTCAGAAAAGTAGCCAAATAGCAGCCAACGCACGCAAAATAATCACTATATAGTAATGAAAGCAAATGCAGACTTGCATCCAGACTTGTAAAACATAGCACAGTGGCAGCCTGCCTGCTTACTGCCAAGTCATGATCACTATATAGTAATGGGTCTCTCTCTCTCTCTCCCTCTCTCTCTGATTGAGTATGGTCCGATTTGAGAAATTATGGTTTGCTGCTAAAAGATGAAAGAGGGATTGAGTAAGGTTTGGGAGAGAATGTCTAAAGTACCCTTTTGATGGCGCCAGAATAGGTAGGGTAGGGTGTTTTGTTAAGTTTTCCATCCATGGTTTGGACGGAAGGGAGACATTGTCCTGACTAGGTAGCGGTTTTATAGTTGAAGGGGCAAAGGTGTTCAATTGGTAGTTGGAGGGGGAAGTAAAAAATTTTGGAATAGTTCAAGGGGTAAGTACATATTTTACCCTTCTAAAACCTATCAGCTTCGCAAGTAGCCACGCAGGTCTAGTTTTTCTACAAAGACCACTCATACCTTCCAGTTTATAACAAGACCAATTATGCAGCCCTTTGTAACAAAACCAACAAGCAATCAGTTAGTTAATAAACTTTGGAAAAACACACAATACATATACTCTAGTGGACTTTTGAAGTTGCACTATTGTACAAAACACATACTACATAAACACACACTCCAACCTATCCACTCTTGGGCACTATGTCAGGATAATGTAGGCAACTAAGGCATGTACGAAAAATCAAACACTCAATCAATCCTAGCAAAAATCAAATCACACCTGTTGAGCACTCTTTGAACTGGTTGTTTACTTCTACCAATGCAGTATTCTTCTATGACTGCGGAACCAAGAAGCAAAAGAACGATGAAGGTCAGGATATTAATAAGGAAACAAAGGTAAATCCATGCACTGAAAATAATACACCAATATTTATGCAAGATGAAATCAGAACAATGAGCTTTGAATGTCCATTGGGTTTCGATTTTGAAGTCCTTCATTTCATTTGTGGTGTCCTTTGGTGCAGAATTGATCTCACCTGAGGATTTATTGCAAGCGTGTTTTCTTTGGAAGAATGCTGATGTGTTAGTGTTGTGTATGGGGCGTCTTTAAGGAGAAACTGGGATTCTATATTATCTATTGCCACCCTTTGGCTAATGCATTTTCTTAATCCTAAGCTCAGGCCTTAAGCTATGTAAGTTGTTTATTATACTCCACTTTGTTGAACAGTCCAGTAATGCTCCGGAAGTTTGATAGTAGTGTCATGGTCATCCAAAACAAGTCATACAATGACGAGAAGGTAATCTTTTTCACCCGCACCTAAGTTCTATTTTCTTATGGTATATGCTGTTTGTATTTTTCGCACACCCATCTTTTTCCTATTTTGTGTCTCTGTGAGTGGGTCTGTGGACTCATGACTGAAGGAGTGTTCGGTTGCATAATTTTTCTAGTCTAGTTTAAATAGGTGGCAAGTAGTCTCTTCACATCAAGAATAAATGAAAAATAAATTTATAGGGATGACTACTCAACTATTGGTTACTTGCCAATGGTTTGTGGTTCATACCTATGTCACGGAAATGAGCAGTGGGAGCAAGAATATATGTGCCAGAGCATGTTATTCATATATGAAAACTCTGTGTTTGTGATTTTCTTGTTACTTTTGCATGAATTATAATGGATAGACTGCATTCTATCAAAGGCTTCCCTCATCAAGGTTCAGAATAGCGTAGTATTGACATCTCATTCAGATCTGCAACCGTCCAAACATTTTTTCTTTTTGAAAAATAATAAAATCTGTTGTGCGCTGGATGTAAGGACCAAGGTGCATAAGCCATTTGTAAGTTTGTCGCTTATGTAGCAGGAGTTTATTTGCTGATATCTAATTTGTCTTTTAATTTGGGAGTTTGACGCAAGTCAATGCTATCCACGTTGGTGTTGAGGGTTCAAATTAAGCTCCCATAGGCGAGGATGGCTTTGTGGGTGCTAGAATGTTCTAAACTTGTGCCACCTTTTGCAAGTGCTCCACCCATGCAACTAGTAGCCCCTACCCCAAGCCCCTGGGAGAGTACGTAAAACGATATAAATTGTCTTTCGATGACCACATTTTCAAAGTCATCAAAAGAAAAAATAAATAAATTGTGAACGGAAAATATAGAATATGTTGTTTGATGGCCAAAATAGTGAAAATGAACAAACTATGTGGACAGAGGGTGTAGATCCCTAACTTTCTGTGGATTTTCTATCAGAACATGTTGCTACATGATGCCCTCATCTCATGTGATTCCCCCCTTTGTTCCTGTCGTGTGATCCTCATGTGAGGAGAAATGGAGCTCACGACAGTCCCATTTTGATTATCTCTGACTTCTATTTGTAGGTCTCATTATGCAAACTATCCATGGTGGAATCTGGTTAATCAAACATTGGTAGCTGTCAAAACAAGTTGGATTTTGTCTGAGAAGTCCATTTCAATTTTGACAATCCCATTTCTATTGAGAAAAAAATGATTAGAGCAGAGACACTTTCCGATATCCAATATTTGATTAACCTAGATGATATACAGATCTTAAGACTCCTATATGTCTTGGTATGTAGACGAGTTGAAAATGTGACTAAAACAAAACCATTTTGATGACTATGCCCATAAAGCTATATCATGACTTTTGGTTTGTCAGGCAGCACCTATATAGCAGTCTCAAAAGTGAGAAATTCGAGAACTGGAAGAAAGAGATAATGGCTGGAAAATGGAGAAAACCCTTTAAGGTTATTGGTTGCCACTTCCCGTCAAGAATGACCTCAACAGCGAAAGTGGAAACTAGATTCTGGCCTAAAATAGTAGTTTATGAGTTAGTGAAATTCATTGGAACTTAGTGGTGAATTTAAAAAGCAAAATGCTTTTAGCATCGTAATAAGATACAATAGTAAAGTTCTTCTGCTCTTAGTATTAAACTGAAAAGTGCTAGTTCTTTTTCTCAAATTTATGACAATAACTTAATATTTAATGCCATACGGATGGAACATCTATATAGTTCTCTTACATTCACTCAAATAATTTAGGGACACTAGAATCAGACATTAAAACTCAAGTAGTGGACCGCTTCAAAGATTTTCTTTATAGTTGTTTCACAAAAGGTATGGTAGGAGCCCACATAATGAACCAAAGCATGCCTATATCGATTAAAAGATTATTACTTTTGCTTGGAATCTCAAAAGCATGCCTATATAAATTAACAAATAATCACTCTTGCTTGTTATTGGAATAAATAAATTAGGGGCCCTTTTTTGAGCTATTCATTACTCTAATCGAACATGCAACCATATCACAAAAAAGACAAAACAAAGCAAAGCCCAAATTCCTAAACACAACAAAGCCAATTGAAAAAAACAAAAAAGTCCACACTCCCAAACAAACTTAAAGCCTTAGAAGCACGGATAAGTCTACAGCCTCACTTATCCATGTCCGAAACGTTGCGAACATGGACACGACATGACACCTGGAAACGCCTAAATAGGTGTCCTATTTTAACTATTTTTTGTGTGGTCAATACATTGTTGACACTCTAGGACTGTATACATGCCAAGGACACCTTAGGAGGTTAAAATGTAATTTTTAAAAGTTGGCCCAGACTTCCCTCAGAAAAAGGGGAAAAAATTGGCCAGACTAAAAATTCTCATGATTATCAATCCATGAATTCATGTAATAAATCCTAAGCTTGTGTATAATGTTTTTACCAAAAACAGAAAGAAGCTCTTTCCTTGACTCTCTCTCGTACATGGCATATTCTCAACAAAGTTTATTTTTCTTCTTCTTTTCTACACTTCATAAGATACCAAAAGTTTCAGTATGTGTTTCGTGTATCTGGTACAGATTTAGAAGTACCATGACCAGTATCCAGTACATTACGGGCATTTATAAGTGCCCATGCTTCATAGGTTGTAAGGGCGAAATACAGTGGGTAGCCTACGAAATTTTGGCAGTCATAAACTGTCAATTGACTCCTCTAGCCACCCAGTGGCTCCACCCTTGACGGGACCAACTGTTGGAAAAGTGTGGGGTGTGAATTTAGAGTTGGCGGAGCAAGTTAGTTTGATTTAAATTCAGTCGTGGGGGGGTCGCGGTCTTCCATCTTGGAGTTCGTAGGGATTTAGTGACAAGGTGAAGACCGATTTGCCACTAGGAGATTCATACTCCACTTATTCTTCGAAGTTGTTATTTTGTGTTTCTTTTTGATGAATGTGCTAATTTATATTGATGGTTATGTTGTGACAATCCTACTTATGTTGTTTCACCTCCTTTTACAGATCGTAAATGATCTCAAGTTTACCGTAAATCAAGCAGTAGAACCTGTGGAGAAGGGAATTTCTAGTTTTAATCAGAAAATGCATAAGATCTCAGAAAACAGCAAGAGGCACGATAAGGAGAGGAGGAGAACAAAGGATTGATAGCATAGCATGCAAAGCCCAAACTCCCAAACAAACTTAAACTACATTATAAAGTTTAGTCACGCGGGTAAGTGTAAAATATAAATAATCAAGTCAAACAAGACAAAAAAAAAAAAAAAAAAAACGAGGAAATCCTAACTTGAATCAGAGTCCAAGAAAAAATTAAAATACAATATAAAGTTCCTTGTACAGAGGCATGGCATGCAAAGCTCTGGCTAACATGACATTAATCGTATGAATGAAACATGTTAAAACCCCAATGATCTTCTTGTGTTTTCTAGGCAAAAGTGTACTCAATGTTAAGCCCTAGTCTATATTTGGGCAAGAATCAAGGAAAATCGAACTGAACCTGTTTAGGGCTTCTCTGTTGAATGACTCTTTGCCTCCGTTGGCGCAACAGTTTGATTCTTTCTGTATACGAATTAGGGATCGAGCATAAAAAGAGAGAAAAAGAGGGAAATCACACAAGAAAAACAATTGATGGAAGAACAACTCACTATTGAAACCCAGAAGATCCGAACCACGCTGATATCTGATACGGAGTGATTAGAGAGGAAGACCACGGTGAACAGAACTCACACGATCAACCCATCTGAAGAGAATCGAACTCACGTTGAACAGAACTCACGCTTGTATCTGATATGTGTTCTTCGAGCGGCTGGAGGGGGTGGTTGTGTACGAGGACGCGACGGAAGCCGAGAGCTTAGGGCGTCGACCAAGGGGGAGGAGGTTTTCGAGATGAGCGGCGTCGACCAAGGAGGAGGCGGTTCGAGATGAGGGCGTCGACCAACGACTGTAGCAGGAGAGCTTCGCCGAGAGCTATTGCGGGCTGGTGGAGGACAGGCGGAGGGGTAGGGTGAGCTTCGGGGTGCTGTTTTGTGAGAATCTGAAGAGATTGAAATGTTTAGAGGTCGGCGCCCTAAATTAGGGAGGGAAATCGCAGAGGGAAAAGGGGAAAAGAGATGGGCGCGCGAAAAAATTGGTAGAACGCTGTAGTAGAATAAATGAAAACGCTATATTTTTCTTTCCCCTTTTGTCCGTGTCTCATTACTCCTCTACAATAGCATTTTAAAAAAAACGCTATCAACTTATGCTATAAAAAGTAGTATTTGTTGTAGTGTTAGTTACTAGACACCAACCCTTGGGCTCCTTTTACTATTTACATGCATATGATACTTATAACGCAATACCCGGAATCATTCCTGCGCGGTATTGTACATTGGTACCATACCCGGAACGTTGGTACAACGTAATCTTCTGGGCCTAAGCCGAATTACGTGCAACTCTAACAAGCCGAAAAGGAAAAACACCCAGCGAGTTGGCAAAAGGTACTCACCGGTTTGGGTCGCTCATAAAGAACAACAGCATTTGTTGTGGATGTTGGTTCTTCAGTAATGGTAACAGATGAGCTTGGCTGAAACAAAACACAAAACAAACAATCACATGAAGGCCACCATCTCTCAACAAAGCTATACTTATACATTGACATAATGAAATAAAAAAGTTAATAGATCTACAAATTCATTATTTGGCTCCAATAATGAGTATTCATGGCCGCGAAGAATTACTTCTGACCGCAGAAAATTACTCTTGGTCTCGAAAAATTACTCATAGCCGTAAATAATTACTCACAGCCGCCCACGAAGAATTACTCTTGGTCGCAGAGAATTACACTTGGCCGCTAATAATTACTCTTGGCCGCAAAGAATTACTCCTGGCCGTGAAGAATTACTCCTGGCCGCAAATAATTACTCATGGCCGCATAAAGTTACTTTTGGCCGCGAAAAATTAGATAATCATTACAAAATAAGAAGACATTACAAAAATAAAATAAAAAATAAAGGTTCGGACTTTCTGAATGGAGTGTTAGATATCTGTTTTAATTTCTGGAAAGTATTTGAGTAGTCCAGAAATACTATGTGGTATCAATATATTTGCGTTTTAATTTCTCTAGAGTGGGTCACTTGAGTCTTTTGACCCTACTAAATTGAAAAATTGCTTAAAATGTCCATCGATTTTACTGATTTTTGACATTCTTAACACCGTAAAATATCTTAAATTTA
This sequence comes from Rhododendron vialii, assembly GCF_030253575.1. NCBI lineage: Eukaryota > Viridiplantae > Streptophyta > Magnoliopsida > Ericales > Ericaceae > Rhododendron > Rhododendron vialii. Next base: position 5,753,859 of record NC_080558.1, on the reverse strand, counting down.
TATTTACGTACCCACCAAAGTTAAAATTGTTCCTTTATCTATCAAATTTAAGACAATGGGACTTCAGTTATAGTTAAGTTAATCCCATTGTCTTAAATTTTGGCTCCACCCATGCTTCTAGGGCTATTTTTCTCACATACATCTGTTTGTTACGTGATTTGCTGGTAGTATCATGTGAACAATGCCACAGGATACTCGGGCAGTATTGAATAATTAACCGTTAATTCTTGCTTCAATTACCTCGGGCTGGTTCGAACAAGTAGCAATCCCTTGCATTCTCTTGGCTTCCAACAAGGCATAGTTATCCAAGAACTGGGAATGGTGATGGCTAAAGTCGTTGCGTTGGAAACAGTTTGAACATATGCAAAACAAGTCGTTGCCGCTGTCAAAGCATACGGAGCAAGTGAAATACATGTCTGGGATGAACTCACCACACCCGCCACAAAAGGGCCTCCCGCTTTTGATTATGTAGAAAAGAGCCATAACTTCCATGAATTCTAGGGTTCCATTGTTGTTGTTGTCGAGTTCTTTGAAAAATTGGCTACTGCCCATTTTTACGTGGCCTTTGTGCCCACATAAACCCTAGAAATTCATGGAGACTCACTTTCCCATCGTTATTGTTGTCGAGTGACGTGAAAAGATCCCCTGCTGCTGTTTTTATGTCCGATGAGCTTTAATCGTAGTAGAGTTTGGTAGTCTTGACCAAATCCTCCATCGTGGCCTAAAACAAAAATAGAGAAGCATAATTCAATGTAGAAACATCCAATTCAAAAGCTTAAGCTATTAGGTGGAGAGGTTTAACTTATATGAAGTGAGATTACCCATTTCATACGCAATACGCAAGCAACGTGAGATTTGAGATTTTATGTGTCCTTAACATCCCCATCATTTGCAATGTGTTTTGAGGTCTGTTGCGTGTAATCTCTCAAACCAAATGAGACGGTTGGAGTATATTTTACACTTTGGTGAGATTATACATCGATGGTGTTTTGATTAACGAGGGCAATCAAAATTTAACTAAACAATGGATACGTACGTGACTCCTTATTATGTGTGCAGTCCAACCCAAAACAAACAGCTCTTACGAATAGGTCTTAATATTATTGAAATGCTGCAAATTTAATTCAGCTTATAATTGAGTTTGTATTTATTACCCAGTGCATAATCTGATTATGTGGTGTGGACTAAATTATTGGTTTGTTGTTCTCGTTCTTCTTTTTTGAATATTTGTTAGATTTCCATCATATTGTATGACTCATTATTAATCCATCTGGACAAGATAATCTAAAACACAAACAATTACGGCTGAAACCAAAAAAGCAGTTCACCAACAATTGTCTTTACTATTGCCTTATCTGAACATATTGTTATTATATTGTTAGATTCCTTTTGTCATGACAAATAACTTACTCCAAATGTGGTATAGACACCAACCAAGTAGAGATTTGTATTTATAGTACCAATGCAACCTTAGTCAACCTCTATCGATGTACTCTTATCGAGTTTTAACAATAGTTCATGTTCACTTTCGCGAGAAAAGAATAGTACATCTAGTACTTATCGTGGCATAAAAACATGTCTTTTATTCAATAGAACTTACACGTTTATCGAGACTACGAACCACTCCCGAAGTGATTGAAAGTTTGTTACCCTGCAATCGGAAAGTGTAGCGGAAATTAAATCTTCTTGACAATATGAAAGAAATGTAACGAAGAACCGTACAATTGCTGGAGGAAAATTATAATTAACTAAGTGATCGATCTTGAGATTACCCCAATCACATGAAAATTATAATTCATGTGAAATTCTTATGCACCTTATCTGGAGATTATCAAGTGGTCCAAGCCTCACCCACGGCGGTGTCCCAATATATATTTCTCCACAACACATTTATGTGGATCCGTATGTTTAGTTATGGTCCCAGTACAACTTTGTGGTGAAGAAGAGTAACAATGCCCGTGAGCACCCAACAGATTTGTTCATTAGTTGTGGGCTCAATATAAACGTGTTGAGAAAAATGTGAGGTCAAATTAACGTGTGTCCAAAACCACTAAAAAGGTGAACTCCTTAATGTATGTGAGTGCAAGCTTTCTTTTGAAAGGCAATTTTTTTTTTTTTATTAATCTCTGAAATGGTTACAAATACTAATAGGAACATGTAAAACGGCATATTCCTAAGCTAAGAATAATCATGTATACTGTCCGAAATTTAAATCTTCGATTGACAAGAAATCAACCAAGAACACCCATTAAGACAAAGCTCACACCCATTGGAACAAAGCTTATACACCTAAAGAGCAAAGCCCATAACAACCATTGGGACAAGCCCATAAACCTAATGGGCCATGCCCAAACCTAAAAAAAAACAAAAATAGAAACCCTAGCTGCTGACCACTGAAGATGGATCGGATCTGCTCGCCATCACCACTGCTTCATCGAGACCAAACAAACAACCAAACCACCACCTGGAAGCTCTCCAGGCGGTGAGAGACTAGCTATGTGATAGGCGCGCAATATTGTAGGTATGAGCGCCTAAGTAGGGCGAATTAGCGCATTAGAGGCGCGTTTTATTTCATTTTCCATTTGATGCTGTGCTTTGTCTTTGTTTTGTGTTTTTATTATTTTCACAGGTAATAAGGCGGATTTAGCACCAAGGTTGGAATGAGTGGCCTCGAGGCCGGTTCGTACGTTGCCGGGGTGTCAAAGCGGAGGTTGCTCAAGCTTGTTTTCAAGAAATTTGGACAAAAATAGCAATAAAAGAAAGTTTGGGGTTCAAATGCGAAATGATTCAAAATTGAATCATTCATTTGTTATTTCACGAAGTTCAAAGGGCCTTTTTGTGATTAAGGTTTCCAATACCTATATATAAAAAGTTAACCTACAGCAGTAAGGGTCCTGGCAGCCCGTGGAAAAAAAAAAAGAAAAACTTCGGCAGCTTTTGAAGAGGATTTTTTCGGACAGAGGGTTTTGGACGAAACTGACGACGCTGCGGGCCGATCTGGTTCGAATGTTTTTTTTTTTAGTTTCTTTCAAGTTTTTCTTTCCTTCAAGTGATTTCAAGTTTTGTTTAATTATTCGTACTCCAGTAATTAGTTTTAATTTCTGTTTTCAATAAAAGTTATTCGCTGGTATTTGTTTAGTTGATATTTTTCTGTTTATTTTTCATCTCGCGCAATAGAAGTATGTTTCAATTTAGGGTTCCTTTTGTTTATTGTTTAATGATGAGTGAGTAGTCGTTCAAGTAGGGTCGCAGGGTGATTGGCACGCTGTGGCTAGTTCGAGCACTGCTTCTTTTATCAAACAATGAAAAAACGATTTTAGATTGGAAAATACTTCCCGCGGACGAATCCGGGCATCGTCGGAGCCCATGTGAACGGGAGGATGGGGGTCCAAAACTCATTATTCGCTGCGCATGGGTATACGGCGACCATAGGGTCTTGCATCTTGCGGGGTATCTATTTCAATATAAAATTAAACGTTTTTAAGAACTCCAAACAGAGCAGGTTAACCCGGACTGGTTACGAGTGCTATGAACCCTACGACCGTACCTTTCTTTTAATTTTCTAGAAAAGCACATTCAATTTTCTTGTTTTAGTTAATCTCTCAATCAATCGTCAAAGGGTGGCTACCTAAGAGCCCGTTTAAATTATAATCACCCGAGTTTTTAATCAACACACATCACCGTCTTTGTGGATTCGACTCCGGTCTTACCGGATATTGTGCTACGTCGATTTCCGCCCTACGCTTGGGGCAACCCATTATTTTAGGACTAGAAAATCGTCAAGCATTTTTGGCGCCGTTGCCGGGGACGGTAACGTGTGTTAAGAATTCGGGTAGTTATTTTTATTTTTATTTTATTTTTAGTTTATTTAGTTATCTTGAGTCAACATAGGTAGAGGTAAGCAATCCTCCATCGTAGGAAAGCAATCACCTCTAAAACCTAAGTACTATCGAGACAATACCAGACGTCTCGTAGCCATTGAGAGAGTGCCGAGGGAAACCGTGGATCAGGAATCTTTTAGTGGTGATTCTTTTGATATCGGAGGCCTTTTCGTTGATTTAATAATCGAGCCCCAGATGGCAGAGCCACCAATGTCGATGCGTAATCACATGCATCCTGCGAGGACCACTCCTCTCGGTCCAATAGTTCTACCAACCGAGACGGTGGAAGCACATAATGCTTTCACCATAAAACCTGGTACGCATAATGCCCTTCCTCTGTTTTATGGGAAGGAGAATGAGGATCTGTATGAGCACGTCCGTCATTTTGAGGGGTTGGTGCGCACCCTAGCCACCACTACCCAGTGGGAGAATGCTTGTCTTAAGCTTTTCCCAGCATCGCTGAGGGACAATGCGGATAAGTGGCTGTGGATGCAAAAACCACAGTCTCTTAGGACGTGGGCTGCTGTCCGAAATTTATTTTATAAGAAATATTTCTCGGAAAGTAAATCGAAGTACCTGACTCGCCAAATCCAATCGTATAAGCAGAAAGAGGGCGAGTCATTTTTAAGGTGCTGGGAAAGGTTCAAGGACTTGCTTTTGTCCTTACCACACCACGGATTTGTCAAACCTCAATTGGTGTCATTTTTTTTACTTGGGTCTGAATGTTGTGACGACCCAACAACTTGAATACCTCTGTAAGGAGGAGGATTTCCTAGATAAAACCCCGGACGATGCATGGGACTTTTTAGATGAGTTGGCTGAGAAACATCGAAGTTGGGAACCTTCCGACCTCGGTGATAGGGCTATGGCTGCACAGGGACCCAGTGGATCCGGCATTTTTCCCTCTAGTGTGCGAGAACATAATGTCCAGTCTCAGCTGGATAAAATGGCTAAGCAGTTAGAGGACTTAAAGTTTAAGCAAGTCCATCAGGTGAGTGAGGTGAGAGTTGAGGAGGTTTGTGCTTTATGTGAGTGTCCAGGGCATCTAGTTATCGCTTGCCCGCTTTTCCGATGGTGAAAGAGGCCTACCAAAGCAATCAAGCTGAGGTGAACGCAATTAACCAGCGTTGGGACCCGTATTCAAATACCTACAATCCAGGGTGGGCCTAAGACCCACTTTTGAGTTGGAGGGATCAAAAAGCCCCAGTGCAACCCCAGGCACCACCTCAGCAGTCAGTTCAGCAGTTTCAGCCTCCTCAAGGCCAAATGACCCAGTTCCATTACCCACCTCAGCAGCAACAGGGGTTCAATCCTTCATCTTTTGGACCACCCCCTGGTATTAACCATCCCCCGCGGGATAAGCAGACTGATGAGATGATGAAGGCTCTCATGCAGTCTCAAATAAGCTTCACTGAGCAAACCAAACAGGCAATTGGTGACATTAGGACCCAGTTGACCCAGTTGACGGTGGCAGTTGGACAAGTCCAGCAGGAGAGGGGAAGGTTTCCCTCTCAACCTCAAGTCAATGCCGCCGGTACTCATTATGTGGGTGATTCTTCTAGCCCGAGCAATTCAAATCTCAGTCTGGAAGAGGCTAAGGCAATCACCACTCTCAGAAGTGGGAAGGTGATCGATAAGGACTTACCTCCAAAGCAAAAATCGGTTCCACCCCCGGTGCCGGTGGTTGCACCAGCAGTCATTCCAGACTTGGGAAGTGTCCCTGAGGTAGAGAAAGAGGCGGAATCTCCTGAAGTGGTGGTGTCTGCCCATGCGGCCCCCATGACTCCAACGCCACCCGTTGCTCCATATCCAAATCGCTTGGTGGCGAAACCGAAGGTCAATGTGAACTTTCAAATACTTGAATTATTCAAGAAAGTTCAGTTTCCTATCTCTTTGATGGAAGCCATTGACGCAATTCCTCAGTTTGCAAAGGTCTTGAAGGATCTGTGCACGTCAAAGCGGAGAGCCAAGAGTCAGGACAAAGTGCTTCTGACGGAGCAAGTGAGCTCCATTCTCCAGGCTGAGATCCCCACCAAGTGCAAGGACCCTGGTTGTCCCACCATCCCTATAGCTATCGCGGGCCAAAAATTTGATAAAGCTTTGCTGGATTTAGGAGCAAGTGTCAACTTGCTCCCCTATTCGGTGTACTTAAAGCTTGGCCTAGGCGATCTGAGAGCCACACCGGTCATGCTACAATTGGCCGACCGGAGTGTGAGACTTGCAAAGGGGGTAGTGGAAGATGTTTTAATTCAGGTGGGCGAGTTCCTTTTTCCAGTCGACTTTATTGTCTTGGATACATGCCCGATACCGGAGGTCTTTGAGAAGACTCCTATCATCCTTGGCCGTCCATTTCTAGCCACCTTCAGTGCTGTCATAAATTGTAAAACTGGACAAGTCCAACTGTCGTTTGGGGACTTGAAAATGGAGGTGAAAGTGTTCAATGCGGATAGCCGAGTCAAGGATGATGAGGTGAGTTTGATCGACACGCTGGTGCAGGAGCATGTCGATAATATTTTGTATAAGGATCTTCTGGAGATAGCCAAAAAGGCATCATTTTTAGATTTTCTAGAATTAGGGAGTTTGATGAAGGTGTTGGTCGATCCTGGGTGAAGTAGGTGAACCGGTTGCGGTGTTGGTCGATCCTGTTTATTCGGATGACCCTGTTGTGTAGCCGTTGTGGCTACGTTCTGACGGGTAGCTTTTGCATACCACTCTCTTCATTGAGAAGTGGACCCGGCCCCTAGTAATAGGGGTACCCATCATTGACTTGGGTTTTATAGCTTCGCACGCCGCTATCAAAATAAGGATCGTGTGCCCAGCTCTGGTTAGTAAGGGCATTTTTGTGTTGGTAACATTGGATTTTAGTAAGTTCTGGTGTTTTTGGCACAATCTATGTATAATTGTCTTTCATTTCTTAGTTCTTTAGTTCTTGTCGCTTGTTTAGTTGTTTTTGTTTATCTCATTTATAATAAAAACTAGAAAATTGGAAAAAGTAAAAAAAATAAAAATAGCATCATGGTCTTGTATAGCCACCCGTTTCTTGCCCACCGGCGAGGGATGGGAAGAAAAGTATGACACGTTGATCGCGTGACGATTTGGTGGAGTATTTTCTTTTTCTTTTTGTCTTGGGAGCCTAGATACCACGAACTAGGCGGTACTAATGTCTTTTGCAGGGTACGGTGATTGGCCCTGAGGCCGGGTGACAGGAAATTCCTCGAACATCGGCCGAGGTCATGGTGGTTTGCTGCCACCCGTAGGTCCATTTCTTTTCCCTTGTGCTTCCTTTTGCTGTGTCTCCATGCTCTGGGGACATAGCATGTTTCTAGTTAGGGGGAGGGTGTACCTTGTACATGTTTTGTTGCGTTGCTAGGGTAAATTTTTATTTTTTTTATTTTTTCGGGGATACATTTGTTATGCTTGATTGTATGGTTAGGCGAGCATTTTAGAATTAGCCGAATTATTGTGCCTGTTTTAATTCAAGTTCATGCATATATTGGGCGCCTTTGTGAACATGTTAATGCTGTTGTTACGTTGAGTAGGTGTCCCCACGTAGTTAATAATGCATTCTGATAAACATTCCCATATTCATTGTTTTCTTTTTCTCGCATTTGTGAAAAATAGTAGGCTTTTGTTTCACAATTGAGTAGTAAGATATTTTGCATGCATTTGTGAGGGTTGGTAACGTGCATAGGGGATGAGACAAGGCATTTTTGCATGATTAGACCATAAATGAGTCCCATTGACCAATCTTAAACCAGTTCGAGTCAGTTCCTGAGTCTAGCCTAGGAAACCGGTGTGTGGGTTGGATTGTAGCTGGGGGGTCTAGCTTTGTGCATCATGGGTGTCTTGTTGCATTGGATTTGGAGCATCGTTGTCGTCAAAAGTGAATGTGAAGAAGTCTTGATGAGTGTCATGTTTTGGAACCAAACCCAACCTTCAAGGCATAAAGCTAAGTCCAAAAAAAAAAAAGAAAGAAAAAAAAAAGAAAAGAAAAAGAAAACGTGGAGTTGAGGCATGTTGGGAGAAATCAGCACCTACTGGCACATCAGAATAAGTGATTGATTGATCATGTTATAGGGCAGTCCTCGACTCTGTATCAACCGCCTCAGTTTTCGGACTTAGAGGTCAGTGACGACTTTGCCGAGAGCGGTTCGGAATGATCTTTGGACTCCCGTGATGCATGAGTCTAGTGTGGTGGTGGTGTTATTTTTTTTTGTGTTGTTTCGAGTTTTTAGTGTAGGTGGATTATCTTTATTTCCTATTATTTCATGTAGGTCTATAACAACTATCGTAAATATTGTGTTTCATTGTTTGGATTTGTTTTGGTTGGCATAAGGGGACCAGGTAGTTAAGGGGAAGGTGGCGGCCAGTCTGGGTAGTCAACCTCGCGCTACTATAGGCCGCCGCCTAATTTGCAGTTTCCCTTCCGTTCGGAACCACGGTCATTATAAGCCTAATTAAGTCCTTAGTAGATCTTGTGCACGTTGTTAAACTCTCGTTCATGCATGTTTTATATTAATGTTGCTCATTTTGTGAAATCGTGATTGTTATATCGTGCTTTTATTCTTTGTGAGCGTTGTCTTTGATTGGCGCGTGGAGGCCTTTGTTTCGGTCCCACGTAGTTCGCCAAACGCTTTTTCATGGGATGTTTGAGTGTTCCAGTGAGCGAGTGTAGTATCGTTGCCTTCGTGGGGCGTTTATCGCTGCATGAGTTTCGGCGCTAATTTTGTTCACATTTTTGCCAAAGCATGCATGTAGTTGAGTTACAGGTGAGTAAGAAGGCGAAAATCTTTTGCCTTGCCTAACTATTGTACAGTAAGCATAACCTTCGTATCCCCATTCATGTCTTGTTAGTCTTTGTTTCGTTTTTTTTTCTTTTCGTTCGTTACTAGGGACTAGCAACGCTCAAGTTGGGGAGTGTGATAGGCGCGCAATATTGTAGGTATGAGCGCCTAAGTAGGGCGAATTAGCGCATTAGAGGCGCGTTTTATTTCATTTTCCATTTGATGCTGTGCTTTGTCTTTGTTTTGTGTTTTTATTATTTTCACAGGTAATAAGGCGGATTTAGCACCAAGGTTGGAATGAGTGGCCTCGAGGCCGGTTCGTACGTTGCCGGGGTGTCAAAGCGGAGGTTGCTCAAGCTTGTTTTCAAGAAATTTGGACAAAAATAGCAATAAAAGAAAGTTTGGGGTTCAAATGCGAAATGATTCAAAATTGAATCATTCATTTGTTATTTCACGAAGTTCAAAGGGCCTTTTTGTGATTAAGGTTTCCAATACCTATATATAAAAAGTTAACCTACAGCAGTAAGGGTCCTGGCAGCCCGTGGAAAAAAAAAAAGAAAAACTTCGGCAGCTTTTGAAGAGGATTTTTTCGGACAGAGGGTTTTGGACGAAACTGACGACGCTGCGGGCCGATCTGGTTCGAATGTTTTTTTTTTTAGTTTCTTTCAAGTTTTTCTTTCCTTCAAGTGATTTCAAGTTTTGTTTAATTATTCGTACTCCAGTAATTAGTTTTAATTTCTGTTTTCAATAAAAGTTATTCGCTGGTATTTGTTTAGTTGATATTTTTCTGTTTATTTTTCATCTCGCGCAATAGAAGTATGTTTCAATTTAGGGTTTCTTTTGTTTATTGTTTAATGATGAGTGAGTAGTCGTTCAAGTAGGGTCGCAGGGTGATTGGCACGCTGTGGCTAGTTCGAGCACTGCTTCTTTTATCAAACAATGAAAAAACGATTTTAGATTGGAAAATACTTCCCGCGGACGAATCCGGGCATCGTCGGAGCCCATGTGAACGGGAGGATGGGGGTCCAAAACTCATTATTCGCTGCGCATGGGTATACGGCGACCATAGGGTCTTTCATCTTGCGGGGTATCTATTTCAATATAAAATTAAACGTTTTTAAGAACTCCAAACAGAGCAGGTTAACCCGGACTGGTTACGAGTGTTATGAACCCTACGACCGTACCTTTCTTTTAATTTTCTAGAAAAGCACATTCAATTTTCTTGTTTTAGTTAATCTCTCAATCAATCGTCAAAGGGTGGCTACCTAAGAGCCCGTTTAAATTATAATCACCCGAGTTTTTAATCAACACACATCACCGTCTTTGTGGATTCGACTCCGGTCTTACCGGATATTGTGCCACGTCGATTTCCGCCCTACGCTTGGGGCAACCCATTATTTTAGGACTAGAAAATCGTCAAGCACTATGCGAGGGCAAGCTTGGTGAGAGAAAATCCTATTTTTAACAAGGACGAAGATATATACGGATGGAGAGAATATAAGTATTAGTGTTAAGAAATGTATATGATTGAAAGTGCAAGTGTGTGTATATATGTAGGAAAACAGATGTACTCAATACATAGACTGTAATCGTGATATGTGCGCTATGCACCCATTTTGTTGTACTACAAATATAATTTTTGCATGCATTTTAGCCTGGCAAGCCTATATATGTAATCTAAAGTAGAGGTGAGTGTGTTGACTTTGTCCACGCGTATTGGTCTCCCAAGTGAGAGGGAGTCTCATTGTCTTAAATAGCGGTAACGGATTGTGCAGCGGTAGCGAGAATATGAATGATACGTAGTGTGAATTGATTGTAGCGGACGTGAATTTTTTTAAAATTATTTTTGGATTCAGAGCACATGAAGTGACCGTAGCGGCCACCTAGAAATTCCCAACATATATAAACAGAGCTTTGTTTGCTCATCAACGGTTCTTAAGCATCCAATCACGGGCAGGTCATTATCGAGATAAACCTAACATACTCATATATACGTTAATACAAGTGTTGGTCCAATATTATGAACAAAAATTCTAACTCCACACCCATATACACGTCCATACTCACAATAGAGGTGGAGCCCGCACACTCCACCTCTATTGGGCTCCACCTCTATTGTGAGTGTAGGTGTGTAAATGAGTATGTAAGTAGGTGTGAAAATAAAATGATTGTATTATGAATGCTCAAAATGACGTAACCAAGACCGCTCAAAATTTAAATGGTTACATCAAGAGGTACTATTCCCTCCGTCACATTTTTTTTGTCCATTTTTGTTATTCGTGTCGTTCTTTAAACGTTTATAACTCTCAATTTATAATATTTTTCATAATTTTGAAAATTTTGTATTATAAACTTAATTGAGAACTATCAAGCAAGATCTATAATACATATTTTTGGAGATTCATGTTGAAAGATAAAAGAGCATGTACACCAATAAAACGTAAAATGGCTATTCAAAATGCTATCGTTTGTACTTTAGCCAACCACTTTTTTCCTCACCTCTACGGCAAAGGTAGGCATTTTATCTCGATTTGATAAAAATAATATTTCCTCTGCCCATAATGTTTGTCCGGTCTGCAAAATATGAACGTAAAAATAATACAATTTTTGCAAGAAAATTTTAATTTTTTTTCAACAATTCACTAGATATTGATGAGTTCTTTTAATTTATAAAAAAAAATTAAATTTTTCTTGAAAGAAATGCATTATTTTTTAGTCCTCATTTTACGGACCGAACAAATATTTTGGAACGGAGGTAGTACTACTTCAAAAAGCTGCCACTTGTGTAGAGGAGAGGAGGGGTACATATTTAGAGCAAGTGCATCAGAGTAGGCAAAGTACATTTTTAGGCATTTTAGAGTGTCAAACACACAAAAATAGAGTGTCAAACACACAAAAACACCCATGCAGCAGCTTAGGTATATGCACAGGTAAAATGAATTTAGCTGCAGTGCTTAGGCATAAATACCGAAGAACAATTCTCTAGGTTTTGATTATTTTATTCTTTTTGTGGTCCTTTTGCACTTTCTCTCTCTTCCCTAATTGATTACTCTTATTTCCCTTACTTCACCACATAATGAACTAATAATATTATATTTAGGGATATATAAAATAAAGAGTGTATTGGTGTAGTGTTACAAGAATTGTGGCTAGATAAAATAAAAAATAGTATTATTCACCATTTTTCTTTATCTAATGACTGATAAACTTGCTCTTAGAAGGAGATAAAGTACTGCAAGAGGCTAAAGAAATAATTCTTTATTCTTTACCTTTGCAACACTGGCTCGCTTAGGCTCCGTTCTGGAAACAAGAATAAGTACTTATTTTTTAAGAAGGTAATTTCAAGCTTAAAAATTATGTGTTTACGCAAATTATTTTCCTATCAATATAGATCTTGTTTGATAGATCTCATTGAGATCTTTAATACGGTGCAAAAAAAATTGCAACATTATTTTTCATTTACATTATTTTTGAGTTTGAAAATGTGAAATAAGTACTTATTTTTTAAGAAGGTGTTCTGGAACGGGGTCTTAAAGTGCCGAGGTTTTTTAGTAAATGTATAATACCTAAGCTGATCCCTAGGCTGCTGTAGGGGTGTTTTCAATACTTGGTTCTCTACTTTACCTAAAAAGTAAGATATATAGAATCTAGTGTTGTTGCCCTAAGCGATTGAAAACTGACACAAATATCAAAAAAGAACCAAGAAAATGGGACGGAGGGAATGTATTATATATGCACAATATATGTGACTTTGTAAATGTGTTTGTATGGTGGAGTACGTGAAATCAATCTCTCTCCTTCCATCGGGTATCAGGGCATGGGTGATGGGCCAAAATTTCAACGAACTGATCACGTCTCTGCAAATTAAATGCCAAGAAATTAAAAATGAGATTGAGGTAGGGGAACAATAAAGATCATTCCACGAGCTACGAAAGAGAACAACTTGTGCTCGTTCCAAGTGAGAGAAGAAGAAGAAGACAACAAGTGGTTCCCAATCGACGCAGGAAAATGTGAGCCTTTGGTATTTTTAATAGTCCCGATATATCATGGTGTAACGGTATGAGAGGCCAAAAAAATAATAAATAATAAATACAGTCACGATTTTGTTAACCATTGTTACTAATACCCTTCGTTTGGGCACCAAATTAACAAGCCTGGGACAAGTGGCATACGTCTTGGCCAGAATTAGCATATACTGAGGATGATACAGTAGTACAGATTGATAACCAAAACAATTCCGAAAATCCAAATACAGTGTTAAAAGTTCAAATTATTCAGGTTCAAGGCAATTAATAAACCTCGGCACCGAGCGAATGGCTTTGGCCTTACAGTAGATGTCTCAAACAACTGTATTACTTCGGAAACAAATAATGAGTTACAGATGAATTCAAAATCATCATGTGCAAGGGAGATGCTACAGATAAATCCAATGTTTCATCGGTACAGTAGGCACTGGCTGTGTCGAGTACAAAGTCTAGCGCTTTTAACGCGATCGTTTATACCACTGCCTCAGCTGCTCTGTGCGGAAGTTGCTCCCATAGCTGAAAACATAATCACGTCAGCAAATATGAACATGCAATATTACATTGGTGCTAAACACAATTTCAATCATGCGCACTGACTTGATTTGGAACAAGTGAAGAAGTGAGATGATCAAAACTGATTGTTCTGCCTTTCTTGGCATCTTCCTCCAGTTCTTTTTTCTAGTTCTTAGATGTTTCTTTGGGCTGTTGCTGTAGTTTTTGTTGTTTCATTTGTCTGTGACCTTTTTTTGTAGGGGTATGCCCCTCTAGTTTTGGTTATTAAGATTTTACCGAAGTTATTACTTAAATAGTACTCGAGAAGGACTATAGTCAGTTTAGGGTGTCGCGTACAGGATTTAGGGAAACAGGAAGTTTCTAACACCATTGATCTGGAAATTACGTGATATAAAGGGTTAAAAATTAAATTAGCTAACACATGAGATTTTATCACCTTTCCCAACCAAGCCCAAAAGGAAAAACACACAGGCCAGGGAGTTGGCAAACGTTCTCACCGGTTGGGGTTCACGAGGAGCAACATCATTTGTTGTGGATGTTGGAAGTTCAGCAATGGCAACAGATGAGCTAGGCTGCAACAAAACACAAACAAACAAAACCATTGTGAAGGCCACAGTCTTTGCACAAAGCCAATAAAGATACATTGACCATAATGGAAAACAAACCCAAAAGGAAACACACTCAGAGATCGAGTTGGCAAACGTACTCACCAGTTGGGGTTCACAAGGAACAACATCATTTGTTGTGGATGTTCGATGTTTTTTTAGCATAGAGAAAGAGGTTAATGGAACACTACCTACGGCTACAATGGATGGTTGAAAATCAGCAACGGTAAAAAATGAGCTAGGCTGCAACAAAACACAAACGAACAACCACTATGAAGGCCACAGTCTTTGAACAAAGTCAATACAGATACATTGACCATAATGGAAAAAAAAAATTTAAATAGAAGTACGAATTTATTATTACGCTCCGATAGTGATTGAAAAACATTAAAAACTGGAGAAATTAGAAAATAAGTCAAAGGTTTGAACTTTCTAAATGTAGAATTAGATAAGTGTATTAATTTTCGAAAGGTTATTAAGTAGTCCCTAAGTACTATGTATTATCACTACGTGGTGCTCCTGATAAATGAAACACCATAACATACAAACTGTGAATCAATCCCTTATTTTTTTGCACGGAAGGCAATGGTAGGTAGAACTTTATATCTAAGCCAACCTGATCTGGAGTTTGTTTCGTCATTATTGATCAATGAATTTATTCCACACAACGGATTTATGGTAAAACCAAAATCCATAAATAGAATCGATTTATCAGATTTTTATAACAAATCTATGAAAATAAAATGCGTATTCTTTGATGTGGCATAAGTCGAAGAGTGTTTCCTAAGTTTGTATAGGCTACCTGCTCAATTTTGGTCCCAGTTTAACTCTTCAGTTTTGTTTCAAATTAGTCCAGGTTCAGTCGGTGTTGCTCAGTCTAATGTCTACTGCTATTTGTTCCGAGCTCAGATTAATTGGTGATCTCAGTACTTGTTTTGCTGCATATGATGGGGACTCTGGGAGTTAATTAATCTTCATTGATGTGGCAAAGGGTTATTTTGAGGGAATAGTCCAAAATCAGTTCATAGATGGCCAAGTCGTATTGCTACCACTGATTTCAAAGCCCAAGTCTTGTTGCTGAAGGTGCAGTGATAGGCACAGAGATACTGGGGAAGGTGCAATAACATCAAATGCACATGGAGAAGGTGCAGTCTCAGGGGAAGCAAACAGAGGAAACGGCTTTGGCTATGAAGGATGGGATGAAGGAGGGAAAATCATATGCTCAAGCAGCGATAGGCACAGAATTTGCGAAGGAGAAGGTGAGGGTGAATGCAAAAAACTCTTAATATGAAACCTGTGGGCATTCATTGGCTCCTGTTTAGAGTGGTATTGCAAAACTTCAGAATGAGATGGAAGTGGACTCTCTGATCAACCATTTTCATTCAGAAAGGGTGTTTGATATTCAGATCATTAGGGGTTTACGGGGAAGACTTATTTTAGTTACGTTCAATAGTAAAGAAGAGAGAGAGAAGATGTTTAACAAAAGATGGTTGGATATATAGATATGGTTTCATATATAGGTGGAGATAGGTGGGGTGTCATATATATAGTTAAGGTGATTGAAGAGGATATGCAGAGATGCACGTCTGTTCATCACCATATTCAAAGTTCTGGGAGTGCAAACACGACCAGCAAAGGGGAAGAAGATGATGAGGTGAATGGAAGAGGGGTGGTAGACAACGGAAAAAAAAGAGTAAATTGTAAATTCGGGGATCGTGATCAATATATATGGTTCCCAAATGTTGCAGTTGCTGCCGCTGTTCGAGATGCAATATTTTTGCATTCAATTACGAGATTTCTTTTTTGGTTTACAAATTTTTGTGACTCGAAATACAAAAGTGTATATGGCATGTTAGATCATTTTTGGTTTATGAATTTTTGTGGCGCGAAATACAAAAGTGTATATGGCATGTTAGATCATATTAGGGAATATTACGTTACCAAGTTTTCTAGGTTTCCCTTGATTTTCTGTGTTCCCTGTTTAGTATAGGGTATTATTCATGTTTCCCAGTTAGCCTATATTTTCTTGTAATGCATGTTTTGGTAAATTGTTTAGGATTCTTGGTTACCAAATCATGTATAGCTATATAAAATCATACTATGGCTATGTTTTAATTGCACACATCAACAAAAGTAAGGTTCAGGGCATTCGCCATTATTATTGTTATTGTTACTAAGACCTTGGTTTGCACATCAAATTAACACACCTGGGCATTCGCCATTGCAAGAATTAGCTAGCAGTGAAGAAATTTGATTATGTATTCAGAGTGATACAATAAATAGTACCGACTGATAACCAAAACAATTGCGAAATCCAAACATATATAGTTAGCTAGGTTCAGGGCAACAAACTTCGGCACTGACTGAGTGAATGAATCGCTTGTAGTAGATAGAGGGCTTGTATAAAAAATAATGCTTTGAACAGAGATCTAAATACATATGGGTTCGAAAAGAAATCTATAGAAGTGATTTTCAAGGTATATTCACGGGATCCGTGTGAATCATGAGACTCTTAACACATTAGTATCGGAATGGCTTCTGAGCAATATTACTCCCCATGAGACTCTTAACGCATTAGTATCGAAATGGCTTCTGAGCAATATTACTCCTCACAGAATGGTGCATAAGTTTCCAACAGCTGTGCCGATTGCTGTCTCAAGTACTCTGAACCTACGATCCCACGCTCTCTGAAAATCATAAACTCATAAGCAATATAAACACTCAATATGCAATGGTAAACACATTTTTAACCACAGGAAAAACAATAAAGAAACAAAGCTAAAATGTACAGACACCATCTGCCACTTCCAGCCCGATCATCAGGAAATCACATCCTAAGCAGAATAGCAGATGGCAGCAATAAGAACAAGAAAGAAACTGAGACCAAATTCATCAAGACCATTGCACCCTTCAGATTTTCGCTCTCTATTGTTCAATTATCAAAGCAATTTCTCTTAACCCACATGCAAGATAGAGTTGGCATTATCGTTACATTCAAGTAGCACCAACTTCAATAATCGAAATTCTACTCCTAAACGCACTATATAGTGAGAAAAAAAGAGTATTGTCAAAGTTATTGTAGAATTGGAGATCACGCGTCAAATCCTGACTCGAAGATGGACAGGAATTGTGAAAGCAAAGATGTAGTCGAAAAAGATGGAACCCTTTTAAGTGGTGGGGCTGACTTAAGGTTGTATGGGGATAATCTTGTTGGGGTCAATCTGGTTGTGGCCGATTCTGAATCTTCGGAGTCCTCTCCGGGGAGTGAGGAGGGCGTAATTGGTGCAAAGGGTGCAGTCCCAATCTTGGAAACCGGGATTACATATGATTCTCAAAACTCCTTAAGAGCTTCTCAAGTGGAGGGAATTAATCTACTTGTAGATTTGAACCAAAAGGAAGGTAGTTCTCGTTGTATCACTCAGTCTTTTGAGGAGTATCGTCAAAGAAGAGAGGACTCCTTTTATGCTACTATGTGGTCCGTATGGCTGGTTTGAAACGATTATGTATTTAACAACGCATCAACTCAGGCTTCGGAGGTGGAGGATCTAGTCAAATCATGGGTCGCGATGTGGATGAAGGCAAAATTCAATATCAAAATATATACTGTGGAGGATTTTAAGGTGTTCCTAAATGGTATTCAAAGAGTAAAGTTGTAACTTAAACCTTAGGTGCTTCATTCAACTATTTGTTGGATGTGTTGTTATGTTTGTTCATGTATGTTCTGTTGTATCTTGGCGCTTTGAACTAAGATGTAACTTCCTCGATATACCCCTTTGAGTTTTATAAAATCATTCGTCTGCTGAGCAAAAAAGAAGAAGAGATGACTCTCTCAGTGAGGGTAATTATGTTATTTCTAGCAAGGGAGTAGAAGTAGTTGAAGAGCTACCTAGGCAAAAATCTAATGTTGGGAGTAACATTCCCAGCATTAGATCATACTCAGAAGCTATCCTCAAAATGAGAAGGGGAGTGAGAAGATCAGAGAGGAAAATTAAAAAGAAAAAGCACCTCGCGGAAATTGAGGCTAAGTTCGATAAATTGAAGCATAATAATAAGAAGAGCTCTTATTCCTCAAGTGTTCTTTAAGGAAGCTTGTAAGATGTTGGATGTTGGTAGGACTTTGGGTATTGAACTTAAAGGAGGGAGGAATTATAATTTAAAGAGATTTGTTGAAATGCAAGAGGAAGAATTAAAAGAAAGGATCCATGCTCTGGATGATTTTGAGGAAGAAGATATATCAGATGACGATGTTGTTTTTGAAGAGAATGCCTCCCTCTTTATGGCTTTTTGAACTCAAGATTGGGCGGGTTTGAGGTGTTTGGCTTATTTTGGTTTTGCCTAGTGGCTATGTGGTTTTAGTTTTGGCTATTTCTTTTTTGTTTGGCTTTTCGGCTTGTTTTGGCCGGTTTGGGGCTTACGTACAAGGTGTGAGGCTCGTTTGGGTTTTTGGCAATTGAGGTTCGTTGGATATAGATTTCTTTGGTGTTCAATTGGCGTCTTACCTTCTTTTAGGTCTCGGGTGGCTTTTGCCGATGTACCCTTGATCCTTTTAATCTTTGTAATCATTTATAAAGATTAATAAATTCTTTTTGCTTAGCAAAAAAAATATAGATTTAAAAAAAAAAAAGTTATTGTGAAAACAGTACTCAAGACATCTTGTCATTTAGAGTGTCGTGTACAATATTTTGAGAATGGGGTAGTGTTCTAACACCATTTGTCAGTAGATAAGGTTATATATATATATATATATATATATATATATATATATATATAAAATTGTTATAAAATCAGTGATGCGTAAGGTTTCTACTAGTATAACACTCATGCATACTGTACCAATAAAAGAAAAACTGTACTTTTACTAGTACGGTACTTATTCATAACATTGGTACAATGTAATGTATAGGGCCTAAGCCAAATTAACAAGCCCAAAAGGAAAAACACTCCGAGTTGGGAAAAGGTACTCACCGCTTTGGGTTCATAAAGAACAACAGCATTTGTTGTGGATGTTGGTTCAAGTTCAGTAATGGTAGCAGATGAACTTGGCTGCAACAAAACACAATCAAACAACCACTATGAAGGCCAACATCCCTGAACAAAGCTATATATACACAGATACATTGACATAATGAAATACAAAATTTAATAGATCTACAAATTCATTATTTGGCTCCAATAATGAGAAAACCATTAGAAAAATAAGAAGACATTACGAAAATAAATAAATTTCGACTTTCTGAATGGAGCATTAGATATGCGTTTTAATTTCGGGAAAGTTATTTGAGTAGTCCAGAAATACTACTCCTACTATATTTGTGGTAACCCCCGGTAGATGAAAATCCATAGCATGATAGCATGCAAAATGTGAATCACCGTGATTTTTGTATGTAAAAAAAAAATACTACCAAATTTTAGTGTATTTTTTGAGTCCAGAGCCACCTCTGGAATCACTCCTATTCTTTCACGGAAGGGTACATTGGTTGAAATGGATACTTACAGGAATCATTCGTTAATCATAATCTACTCTATCCTAGGGACTTGGGGAGGAGAATGGATACTTACAGGAATCAAACTCTGTCAATGTGCATGAGAGTATAATGGAGGCAACAACTGCACTCCACTCCACTTGCTCATTCCGGAAATCTATCGGCCCGAGCAAGCACATTTCTTTTTTTTTTTAATGGCGGCCCAAGCAAGCACAATGCAAACAATATCATTGATATGAAGTCCTCGGTTTTACCATTGGCCAAATGGCTGGAATGCCAGGTACACTCCAGGTTGCCCATCATATCTCAAATTCGTCTAAGTCAACATTTCGAATGGTCTAGTTTAAATAGATCTATTGCAAAAGCCCCCTACAAAACCAATCTCCCTTGTCAAAATGTTCAGGTGTGGTAGTTCTAATAATACATGTGGTTTGTGGTTTGTACTTGTATCAAAGCTTTGCAGGGCTTTAAAATAGGCGTGATTGAACTCAAACTCTATAAAATTCTTACCCATACAGAAATGGTAGCCTTTGATTTTGTTGTTTTCATAGTAGATTCCCACTAAAATCAGATCGGTTCCGAATAACATAATTGGAGAAGTCTTGCCTGCAAGAACACAAAAACAGAATCAATTAGATGAAGACGGGTTTCTGAAATAAGTGTATCATTGCGAGCAAGAAAAAGGATTGTGTGCACTTATATGCATCAAATATAACATATAATACAAATAGAATAACATAACAAAAATAAACACGTTCTACTGCCAATATTTCAAGAATCTAGCCAAATAGGTGTAGGTTAACATGCAAACACTACAAATGACTCATGCCAACTGATTAAATTAAAAAAATAGAAAAAGAATGATCTTAACATCCTAGTGTGGCCTTAATGTATCCGAAAAGTGCCTCAGATGTGACCTAGAGTATCCACAATTTATCCGACTTAACAAATAAAACACAAAAATTGGACACATATTTAGGCGTGTCTCACAAGTGTGCCAAAGAGTGCCCCATGTTGCGTATGTGTCCGACACTTGTCATATTTCAATACTTCAGACCGTTGGACGTTTTTGTGGTTCTTAAACAGCCACTAAAGCTAACTTTCGTTCATCACATTCAATCTTATGCAAAAAGTTGTTGACATGAGCATTAATCACCATTTTCACCAAAAATTCGGTGGCGCTAGATATTGATTATTTCCATGTGGTTCTTAAACAGACATTAAAGCTAACTTTCGTTCATCACATTGTTATGCAAAAAGTTGTTGATATGAGCATTAATACCATTTTCACCAAGAATTTGGTGGCGCTAGATTTTGGTTATTTTCATTTGTTATCTACCAGAGAACCTAATTTCGGCAATCATTTGGATAGTTAAATTCACTGTCTGTGAACAAATGTATACCATGTTTTGGAACATTTGTTCCAGTTCAAATATCCGCTAGGATTAAATTTAGTACATCAATATTCAAGGTACAAAAATCAACAGATGCATAGGAAATTATGTTTTGAAAGGAAACAACTCAAACAAGACACAGGGGCAAAAAAAAAAAGACACAGGGACAATTAGAAAGGAGAAATACATAATCCAGCATCCTTTTTTCACGTCACTCATACTAAAATGCATCTTCAAACCTTTTACATGCATTGATATAAGTTTTTTTTACACACATATGCTTTTCACGTCCCTAATATAGACTTGTCCATCATTGAAGCCAATTCCCAATTCATTTCTACCAATGCAAAGATCCAATGTTAACTTAAAAGACTGGGTACGCCGCCTTTTTGTTCACACGCAAGCTCGTAAACTCATGTTCATAACGTGACAAGTAAACACGCTTGGTGCAAAAGAAACCCATGTTGCACAAGGAAGAAGTAGAAGGTGGCCCAATGGACATAACTACAAATCCAAAAGTCTTCACTCTAGTATCCATTTACTTACTTCTTAGCTACTATCCAAATATAAGCTTTCTATCTCTAGTGACCTTGCATCCTTAAGGGCTACTACACCTATTTTTGAATGCAAGAACCTAATTCACCAACCTTATCGACGTGAAAGGCCCACCCACAATTCGTAAAGGATTAAAAAAATTGGAATGTAAGGACTTTTTTGGGGGAGACTCTAATCAGTGGTACATAGCACAAAATACTATTACTTAAAAGGAAAATAATTTATTTTCTCCTCCCTTTTCTGTTGGAAGTGGGAGTTAGGAAGAAGATCTACATTTGGCCATAAGTTGTCAAAATTGTCACTCCTTGGATATGTAGGACGTGCGTAAATAATTGTCAACACCAACAAAAGGATTTGAAACAATAATTAAGGAAATAGATCTCAAAAGAGAAAATTAGAATAGAGAAACTTAAGGGAGCAATTGAAAACAACAAAAAGCATTAGGAAGAAGAAACGGAAAATCAACATGGTCAATGTGAAAGTCAACTATATCATGGCAAAGATGAACAATTACCTTTTGTTGTCGGAAGAAACTTCTATGAGCCGGAAGGTACTCAGGCTCTGTGTGTGTGTGTGTGTGTGTGTGTGTGAGAGAGAGAGAGAGAGAGAGAGAGAGAGAGAGAGAGAGAGAGAGAGAGGGTTGCCCACTTAATATCCCATGAAAGGGAGTATCCAATATCCGGACTGGGATTATTTCCCTCTTCATCCAATGATAAAAGACGATTCTCCATTCCTTATCACATCCTTTATCCCTTCCAAATCAAACGTGGTACAACTAATCGTACTACATACAATCCCATATATTATCCCATAGATGCACATGTCCCCTTTATCCCCATCATTAATCCCATCTTTCTCAATCCTTCCAAAAATAATCCGGTGATCAAATGTTCCTTGTAAGGACTCTGATGAAAGGTTAAATAGATGAAAATTATTCAGATTACCAGAATGTATTTCTTAGCATATATGCTTAAATGGAGTGGGATGTCTGACAAAAGTTGGCAGTTTTAGTTTCTACTGAAACCCATAAGTTCAAGTTCGATTGGCAGCTAATGGTCTGTTTGATGTTTGCGTGGGCTTTGGTTTGTTTTGAACCTAGTTAATATTTATGTCGACGTGCAAAGGAACACAAAGAACCTGACCAACTAAACCAAAGGTAGAGCTCTAGAGAAAATACAGAAAGGGTTGCTATTGCAGTGCTTTGGTAAATAGGAGAGGTGACTAATGACATCCTAAAGCTGCATTGGTTGAAATTCCAAGTTGCGAAAGCTATTTCAGCCCACTGTTCAAACTGCAGCTTTGGTTTTTTGTCTAGCTCCTACTTGGCATGGGGTTTGTTACTTTGATAACGTATCAAAATAGGTTAGTAGTTTGAATTCAATAGCGACATAGCTTGAGTAATTGATTCGATAAGCACAAATACTTTGTGAGCATAACCATAAAAAGGCGAAAGAAAACATAGAAAGCATGTGTTGGTTTGAACTTCAAGATTTACCATATCAGAAGTCTTGGAAATTCTACCTTTTTGTGGGAGGTTCGAGAGCAGACTATGATTGGCTGAGCAGCTCATTTGAATGGGGCAGTTAGTGAGGGCAAATGACTTTGTCTTTCTTAATAATAGTGCATCTAATGAAACTATGTTTTATTGCTTACGAATCACAAAAGAGCACGGTGTACTTTATGTTGAGTATAGAGTACGTTGCAACATCGATGTCCACGGCGACAACCACCTCGATTTCCCCATCAGCGCAAACTTTAAGAACCAATCATTTGCGCCTTTATTTCTCAATCGGCAGGAACATCGAGAAATGAGAATCTATTGTCCGAAATATAGCACTCGCAAAAGGAGAGGTGAAGGGAAAGAAACAGGCGCCATAAGAGAATACGGTTCCTCAAAAAAAAGAACGTGGGGTTTAGAAATTTCAAAACCATTCATCAAACAACTTACGTGCAGTAACTGTTTGGCATGAGCAACTCAGTTATGATCTAAACTCAGCATTAGATTAACATATTTAAGGAATGCTTACCATTTCAAATCGAGAGAACTCCGGCAGGGAGGGATTCTGAAGAACGGTGGGCAACAACAAATGAAGAACAGTGCCGATGGATTTGGTGGGCGCTGGTGAAAGATGGTGGGCACTGGAGGTGTACGACGTCGCAACGCTTGTGGATTTGATGGGCACTGGAGTCATCCGTAGGAGTAGTTCAAGACACGCCACTGGATTTGATGTCCGTTGGTGCGACCGTAGAGTGTAGGGTAAGGCTTGGAGACGCAAGAATTGAGAAGAGATGGGTTAGATTTCAGGGACAATGAGGGGATAAGAGGATTTCTTGGGGCGCAGGGAGGAGAGGGCGCTATCGATCGTCGCAAGGGGGTCGTCAATACAAGGGATTTTAGAGGGGGTTTTCAGAGACATTCACTAATTTGGTGTGGAGGCGCGGGAGTGGTGCGGTGCTTCATTTTAGGTTGTATCGTTTAAGAGCCGTTGTATTGTGTGGTTGAGAAGGGGCGTAAGACATGGCTGGTATTAATTGCAAGTGTTTGGGACATTTGTGGAAAGCAAAAAAATGAGAAAACATCTTTGTACATTTAAAAGTAGTATGGATTTATATTTTTCAATTTATAATATTTTTCATAATTTTGAAAACTTTATATTATATAAACTCATCGAGATCTATTAAATAAGATCCATATTGCATATTTTTCAAGATTCACACTAAAAGATATAGACAAAAGATATAAAAGAGGCAAACAGAATGATTGACAATGAAAATAGGATGGAGGGAGTATTGATTTTTGACATAGTTAACCACATAAAATATCTGAAATTTCTCTTAAGAACCCATCAAAATTATGAGGTGTGACGCATTGATGTGTCTTTAGCATTTCTCTTATCTATATCAAACTCGACCATACGTGTCAAGGACTCCGGTTACAAGCAGTTTGTTGATCCCATTGTTCATAAATTCTGGCTCCACCCATGCTTCTACTTTCATCACGAAAGGGTTATTAATTGTTTCTCGCCTACAAATGTTCGTTACGTGATTTGCTGGTGGTAACATGTGAACAACATTGCCGTACAGGATACTCGATGGGGCAGTACTATTGAATAATTAACCTTTAATTCCTTGCTTCAAATATTACCTTGTGCTGGTTCGAATAAGTAGCAATCCCTTGCATTCTCCTGGCTTCCAACAAAGCATAGTTATCCAAGAACTGGACATGCTCATGAAGAAAAAGTTCATCATCGTAACACTCTGGACAAACGCAAAACGAGTTGTGGCCATTTTCGAAGAAGTTTTTGCAAGCGAAATACATTCCCGGAATAAACTTAACGCACTTTTGATTACGTAGTAAAGAGACATAACTTCCATGAATTCTAGGTTTCCACTCCCGCCTTTGTTCAGTTCTTTGAAGAAATGGCGATTCCTCATTTTCGTGTGGCCTTCCTGCCGCATAAACCATAGAAATTCATGGAGACTCACCTTCCCGTCTTTGTTGTCATCGAGCGAATTGAAAATTTTTTTGTGCTGCTTGTTTGACGTCTGGTGAGCTTTTTCTGTAGTAGAGTCTAGCAGTCTTGACCAAATCCTCCATTATGGCCTAAACAAAAAATAAGAAACAAAATTCAGCTCCGATTATTTTGCAGAGTTTTTTTTTTTGGATATCTCAATTATTCTAAGGCTGTTTTGATCAATATATTCCATGTGCCAATTAATTTCGGGAGTCCTATCCAGCCATCCAAGAGAAGGAGGCTTAATTAATCAGAGCCGGGTCCGAATAAATTAGCCCTATAGAAGCTGATAGAACATGATAAGTTTCGTATCTGAGACTTTAGAGCATCTCCAACTTTAGCTTCAAATTTGAGGATGCCAATATTTTTTGAAGGTTATGTGACTATTTGACATGTTGAATTTGGCATCTTCAAGATGCCGACTTCAACCAAAATGTCAAATTTTTTATTTTAGGAAGTTTTGGAGAGTAAAGTAATCAAAGATAAATTTTGACATCAATGTCAAATTTGACACGAGAGATAGGATGCCAAATATAATACATAAACATTTGACATTTTGATTGAACTTGCTTCTCATGCCAATGCTTCCACTTAACATGCCATGTCATATTTGTTATCCATGGTCTAGAGTCTTAGATTCAAAAACTTCATGTTCTGTCAGCTCCTATAGGGCCAATTTATTAAGCCTCCTCCTACTGGATTGCTGGATAGAACTCCGGAAATTAATGGGCGCACGTAATATATTGATCAAAACAGGTTAGTATGAGCAAATTTCTAAAGTCACAGAGTTTGATCACCAGGCTAACACCTGCAGTTAATTTTGTACTGATTGTTCAAGAAATTGATTCCATACAGCTGGTTTAATTTATCGTAGTGATTGTTCAAGAAATTGCATCGGGAGCACCGAATAGTTTTTCCGAGGAAGAGGATAGGGAGACTTTTCAGCGCCCCGCATAGTCACATGGCCATGACAGGCTCCTCCGCCATTACGCTAGGGGTCCGATTATTGGATGCGGGATGAGTTTTAGATCTACTCGATATTATTTATGAAGGGATGACGAAATAGTATGAGTATTATTTATGAAGGGTGAGCTCATATATTAATGTGATTTTTATGGAGGGTAGATAAAAAATTAGTAGGTTTGAATGAGGTTATAAAAAAAAAAAGGGATAAAATAATATTTTGTTTGGAAGAGGGATAAAATGAGAGAACAAGGTTATTTTGTAGCTGTAATGGAGGTTGGGAGGGGGTATTATTTGGGTCTCCTCCAGGGAATAATATATGGACATCTTGAAACCGATCCATAAATAATACTCCCAACAGTGACTTGGCCAAAACTCATCGGGGGTGTGAATTGTGTTGCCAAACCAAGACAAAATGTTTCACATCGGGGCCTTATAAGCGGAGGTGGGTTCGTAAGCTCTTTCAATACGATTATGAATCAATGCCTCATGTAAGAGGATCCGGATCTTTTCACTACAACACGAAAGGGCTATAGTGAGGATTTAGTTTCCTCACAAAAGCACCTGATTTCCTCGCAAAATGTATTTGCAAGGAAAAATTTTGTCGCCGGTTTTCCTCGCTAAAACACTGTCGCAAAAAGTATTAGCGAGGAAAATAAATTCCTCGCCTAATTTGATGTGTTGCGAGGAATTGTTTCCTCGCTAAATGTTTAAATTCCTCGCTAAATGTTTTCCTCGCAAATACCATTTGTCGTCAAATAGGCTACGAATTTATCAATAGGCGAGGAAATTTTTTCCTCGCTAAACAAAAAGAATCCCAAAACATCGCGCTTTTTGCAGCTTCTGATACTCAAACCTTGAACCTCTCCCATAAGACGCGAAGCAACTACCAATCACGCTACACTGTATTTTCTGTGAAATTGGTGAAACTTTATTTATATATTATCTCTTTCACCACTCCAAATTAATTTTTTCAACATTAATTTTGGCCTTTCTACTTTTTGTAGTTTTATAGTGTCTGAACTTTATTTGAACAAGTTAATTTTTTGCTAGCACAACAATTTTATCTAACAACTTTTGAAGAACTAATAATATGTGTTATTATTCTCATTTTTTTATGGGATAATCCTAACTTTTATGGAATGAGATTAATTTTGTCGTCATAAGCTTGACATATATTTCAATGAAAAGTTAGGGACAAAGAAAATTTACCTCAAAGTGCCTCGAAAAGATGCAACTAGTGGTTGAAATTCAGTTTGATGTGTGGGACCCTATATATCAAAGTGAATCTCAACCACTAATTGTTATTTTCAGGGTAAATTTTTTTTGTACTTAATACTAATATTTTAATATCAGATTATGAATAACAAGAAGCATCACCCTCATTTTCTAATTTTAAAAGTGAGTTTGACCTTCTTTTTTGCCAAATACAAAGGGTATTATAGACTTGTAATTTTTTTTCATCATCGCTATAATAATATGAACAAAATTTATAAATATTCATATAAGATCATCCTAAAAGCACTAAAGAAAATACTTTTTTAATTTTTTAATCTTTAATAAATTTTTTAAAATTTTAAATTGCCCCTCTCTCTCTCTCTCTCTCTCTCTCTCTCTCTCTCTCTCACACACACACACACACACACACACACACAATATGTATATGTATAAATAAAAGTATCCATGATACTTACAAAATTGCATTTGAAATTAATACTTAACATATTTATCTGGTTATAAAGGAATGCCATTACAATCACCTAAGTTGGTTTAAATAAAAATCAACAAACTGTTTACAGGGGGAAAAAAAATTACAGCATGAATGCACAATACATATGAAATAGTGCATTTTTATGTAGATGTTCTGAAAATAGAATTGTGATGATCCAACTTTGAGATATTTTAAATACAACATCAGTAACTTAAGATGTTTTTAACTTTATCTTCTGTTGAGTTTTTCACTATATATTATGGAAACAATCATCGATACCTACACTTCAAGATATCTTTCATTGCTAATTAGAATAAGAAAAGTGACAAATACAAGGTTTCTTCACCAATTCATTGCGATTGGTGATGAAAACTATTTGTTCCCTTTTAACACTTTTTTATTTTAATAAATTTCATAATGGTATAGTTTATTATGTCATACCGTCGTGATATTACAAAATACATAGGAATATAATTAATAATAACTTATATACAAAAAATGAATCCTAAAAAAGGTGACGAAATATTTTCTCATCAAAAAGTTACATTTGGCGAGGAAAAATATTTTCTCGCAAAAAGGTTACATTTGGCGAGGAAAACTATTTTCCTCGCTAAAAAAGGCTTTTTGTCGAGGAAATTTGTTTCCTCGCTAGAAAAGGCGACGAAATTGAATTTCCTCGCAAATAATATACTTTTAGCAAGGAAATTCATTTTCCTCGCCATATTTCCTCGCTATAGTCCATTCGTGTTGTAGTGTTTGTGAGGATTTGTCTATGAGGATCGTGTGAGGGTTTTAATAACAAAGATGCTACATGCACAACGGTTGTGCAAAATATAAAGCACAACCAATCTTCATCCGTTCATTGTTGTAATAAATGGTCAAGATTCCTTCAAACTTTTCCTTGGAAGAGTTAAACTTTTCATTGGAAAAGTTTTTTTAAAATCTAAAACGTCCAAACACATCTAAACGGTCAGAATTGGTTACACAACACACACAACGGTTGTGTGAGTATCATTTCCGTTTTAATAAGGAGCTGACAACACATTATTGAAGAGATCCAACGGCTCACAGCAGTCCTTCCTTTTTTTCCAACAAGCAGTGAGAAGGAAGTGTGCATCCAAAATTCTAATTGGGTGATAAAGAAAGATCCTTCAGTAGAGAGTTTAGTTTGGGTGCAACATTATACTCTTCTTACATCTGATGTGGGATTAGTAAATGATGAAGATCCAATGGATTTGATTGGTCGAAATTTGGTGTATCCAGTTGATAATGAAGCCAAATTATCCTATGTGAAAAGCCCCATTATCACTATAGGTGCACAAGAACATATAAAGAGCATCCTTTATGGCAACATCAGAAATCAAGATCCTTTCTGGGAACCTTATGAAGACTACTCGAGCAAAAGTCCATCACTATCCATTCTGAAGCCTAGTGATGGATTTAATTTTCTGACATAAATTCATCTATTATTTTTAAAGGGTTGTTTACAATTTCGTATTGGAAAAATAAATTTGAAGTATAAGACTGATGCAGACAAATGCAGGCGTTTTAAACTATTTGAAACAATTGAAACTCGAAGACGAGTTTTCTCAAGAGGGAGAGGATGATGCAGGCTGATATTTTAATTATTCTAGAAATATAAGAATCTTAATTTATTATTTTGAGTTTAGCATTTTAGTAGGATTATTTTATTTTAGTCAAGATAATTTATAAGTATTTAGTTTTCCTAGTTTGATTTGATCAAGTATTCCTATTTTGAATAGGTTTCTTGGTTAAGGAAAATTAGGATTGATTTTATTTCCTTATGTTTGTTTTCCTTTCTAGATTTTAAGAAAGCTAGGTTTAGGAATTCTATTAGTATAAATAAGGTTGTAAGCCTTAGGGCAAATTAGTTGTTTTATGACTTATAAAAATTTGAGAAGTTTCTCAAAATCGTTTGTTCGTAGAGAGAGTATTTCTAGTTCAAACTTATTCGTGATTGTCCTTGTTGCACGTTCTTCTATTTCAACACGCCTCTCTGCATCATGTTACTTCACAAGCTCCAGAGGATTTGGTTGTGAGGGGTACATTTCTTTTGTTCAATTCATTTGCTAAAGTACTATTTGATTTTAGAGCATTTCATTCATTTATTGTTGCATCGTTCGTGTGTGCTGTGGAATTGGAAACTAAAAGTCTGAATCGACCGTTGTTTGTTGAAACACCCTTAGGGGGTAGGACACCTTTGGATCATATTTGTTGAGACTGTGAACTTCTTATTCATAATCGCCGATTCACCTTTGATTTCATTGTATTGGGAATGTCGGGCTTTGATCTGATTGTGGAAATGGATTGGTTATTTATGTTCCATGCCACCATTGATTGTTTCAAGCGTCGAGTTCGTATTTGTCCACCTGATGGTGCTTGCTTTAAGTTCTTCGAGGAACGTCGGGAACTGTCAGAGCCGCATTTGTGTGGGTCTCGAGAGTGGGAGTTCTTTCATTCTTTGTTGGCGAGTTTAACTTTAGATGAGGATATGTCCATGCGTAGGGAATTGCCCTTTGTTGTTTACAATTTTCCGAATGTATTTCTGAAGGAGTTACACGGTCTACCTCCCGAGAGAGAAGTTGAATTCACTATCGAGTTACTTTCTGGTACAGCGTTAATCTCTGCACCTCCTTATCATTTCGCCTCCGCCGAACTTAGGGAATTAAAGGTTCAAATGCAAGAGTTGGAAAATTTGGGGTTTATCCGTCCGAGCACATCTCCGTGGGGACACCGACACTTTTTGCGCAGAAGAAAGATGGTTCACTCCATTTATGTATCGATTATCGTAAGCTCTTCCGTGTCACCGTTAAGAATAAGTATCCTATGCCTAGAATCGACGACTTGTTTGACCAACCCTAGAGTACGACTTGTTTCTCTAAGATTGATTTGAGGTCCGGTTATTACCAATTAAGAGTCTGAAGAGTGGATATTCCAAAAATCACTTTTCGTACTTGTTATGGCCATTATGAGTTCGCTCCGTTATGCCTTTTGGGTTGACAAATGCTCCGACAACATTCATGGACCAGATGAACTGTATCTTTTGTGCTTATCTCAACCGCTTTGTGGTTGTATTCGTAGACGACATTCTTATCTATTCGCCTTCGGAGGAGGAACACCAATCTTATCTCACTATCAATCTTGAACTCTTGAGAGAGCATCACTTGTACACTAAACTTAGTAAGTGCGAGTTTTGGTTGTCCAAGTTCAAATTCTTAGGTCATGTGGTTTCGAAGGGTGGAGTGTTCGTTGATTCGGGGAAGGTGGAATCCGTTATGAATTGGCAACGGCCAAAGATTGTGTTCAAACTTCGTAGCTTCTTAGGTTTAGCCGGATACTATTGCCGTTTCATCTAAGACTTTTCACGTCTAGCGGCACCTATGACTAGGTTGACACGGAAAAGGACACATTTTATTTGGAGTGATGCATGCGAGTTGGCGTTCAAAGAATTGAAGAAGTGATTAACTACCGCGGCAGTTTTGGTTGTGCCCGAACGTGGAGTTGGCTACTCCGTTTATTGTGATGCTTCGAAAGAAGGGCTTGGGTGCATTTTGATGCAATTGGGGCGAGTGGTAGCATATGGGTTGCGGCAATTGAAAACTCCCAAGTGGAATTATCCTACTCACAACTTAGAACTTGTGGCCGTCGTCTTTGCATTGAAGAGTTGGCATCATTACTTGTACAGTAAGAGATTCGAGGTCTTTTTCGATCATAAGAGTCTTAAATACCTTTTCTCCCGAAAAGAACTTAACTTACGACAAGGACTTTGGATGGAACACTTAGAGGACTATGACTTCAATTTGCAATATTATCCAGAGACGGTGAATGTGGTAGCCGACGCGTTAAGTAGAAAATCGACAAACCTTGCGAGTCTAGGAATTCACAAGTGGAAAATGATGAACGATTTGTATTTCTATGCCATGCACCTTGAGGAAGTTCAAGATGGAGTTACCTTGTATAATTTGACCATTCAATTTACTCTATTGAGCCAAGTTATTGAAGCGCAACAACACGATGAAGAAGCAGAAGGGCTTCGTGCCAAGTTTCTTAGTGGAAATGCTAAAAAAGGGTGGATGATTCACGCCGAACGCAGCTTACATTATCAAGGGAAGTTGTTCGTACCCGTTTCGTGTCGGGAGGAAATCTTGCGAGAGTTCCAGCATTCTCCGTTAGCCGTTCATCTGAGAGGAACAAAAATGTATCACGATTTGCATAGGTAATTTTGGTGGTTCAAAATGAATATGGACGTCGTTATTTTTTTGTCTAATTAAGTGTCTCATGTGCCAACATGTGAAAGTCAAACATTAACGACCCTTGGGAGAGTAACAATCGTTACCAGTGGCCGAGTGGAAATGAGAAATCGTGACAATTGATTTCGTTACGGGTTTATCTAGGTCGTCGAGAGGGCATGATGCTACATGGGTGATGGTGGACCATTTAACCAAACCGCTCATTTCTTACCTATTCAAGTTACCGATTCGATTGACACACTTAGTCGTTTGTAGATTCAAGAGATTATCCGTCTTCATGGAATCCCCATTTCTATTGTATCCGAACGAGATCTGAGGTTTACCGCGTGCTTTTGGCAGAGTTTACAGGTGGCTCTTGGCACCAATATTTTGTTTAGCACTGCGTATCATTCTCAAACGGATGGAAAATCCGAGCGAACGATTCAAGTTTTGGAAGACATGCTTCGGGCTTGCATCATGGATTTTCGGGGTAGTTGGGAGGATCACTTGCCGTTAGTTGAATTCGCGAATAATAATAGTTATCAATCGAGTATCGAGATGGCATCGTATGAAGCTTTGTATGGGAGATCATGTAGATCAACCATGTGTTGGACTGAATTAGGATAGACTACGTTAGTAAGGCCATATATGATTAAGTAGACATCCGAGCGTATAAAAGCAATTCGCCAACGCCTTTTGGAAGCTCAAGAGAGAACAATCGAACAAGTTAAAGTGATTCGCCGAAGATTGTTGACCGCGCAAAGTAGGCAAAAAAATTATGCCGATCATCGTCGCCAATCGTTATCGTTTGAAGAAGGGGTTCACATTTTTCTTAAGGTATCACCGTGTCGGGGCTTATCTTATTTTGGAAAAAAGGGGAAGCTTTTACCCCATTATATTGGGCCGTTTGACATCATCGAGAAGATTAGGAAAGTCGCGTATCGCTTGGCTTTGCCACCAAAACTTTCGGGAGTGCATGATGTGTTCCACGTGTCGATGTTGAGGAAATACGAACCGAATCCATCTCATGTCTTAGAGGGGTCCGAACTAGAGTTGGAAGCTGACGCATCTTATGGGGAAGAACCGATACGTATCCTAGATTCGCGCAATCAAGCGTTGAGGGGTAAGACAATACCATTAATGCGTGTCTTGTGGAGTAACTAAGGTAAGCTAGAGTCGACTTGGGACCGAGAAGACGAGGTTAGAGAGAAATATTTGCACTTGTTTCCGGCGTAGAAACCAATGTGAGTGTCTAAGTTTAAACTTTTAAGTCATTATCGTTATTGCATAATTATTGTTGTTGTGACTTGGACATGTTTATGTGATGCATATTTTGATTGATTATGACTATCAAATTTCAAGGAAGAAATTTCTTTAAGGAGGGTAGGATGTAGAGACCCGTATTTTCAAAATTTGTTTAAAGGTTTCATTAATGTTGGAATATGAAATAAATGAGAGATTTATTGAATTATTTGATTTGGGGTTAATGTGTTAGGATTGTTATTTGAAGGAGTATTTGTGCAATTGACATAGAAGCTAGTATATAAGGGGTGTGTAACACCCCGTCCCACATCGGAAGTCTACATGGATGATCTTGGGCATATAACAAACCTTGTGGGCTACTACTAGTACCTTGTGCTTAAGTTTTTGGGTCATGTGGTGTGGCCATTGTAACACCCCATCCCACATTGGAAGTCTACATGGATGATCTTGGGCATATAACAAACCTTGTGGGCTACTACTAGTACCTTGTGCTTAAGCTTTTGGGCCATGTTGTGTGGCCTGTGGATCAAAATCAAGGTACTGGGCCAGCGGTCTGCTTGGGGCGTTACAGGGTGTGTATGTGTGTTGTAGGAGATAAATCTCCCATCTCCTATCTCTCTCTCTCTCCCGACGCCTCTCCCTCTCTCTCGGCACCTCTATCTCTCTCACTCTCTCATACCAAAACCCACCCTTAAAGCTCAAAACTCATGGCAATCAACCTCCATTCCACTCTCTAGATGTGATTTCAAGCTTATGGTTCATTGGATAGAGCTCAGAGAGGAGTATTCTTGGAGGATTTCGAATTCAAAAGCTAGGGCTTGATCAATCTCGTTCGGTTTTGTTCTCTAAGTTGAGGTAGAGATTTCTTGCCTTATCTATGTGTTTCTGTGATGATTTTGTGCCTTGTTTGTGCCCTAGATTGTTGTGTTTTGTTGTAGGGTTGATCCTTGAAAATCTGAAAAAATCGCTGCTCGTAATGTCACCGCATCGATACAAGCTTTTTCGTTGTATCGATACCATTTTCTTATCCTGAATCCAGTAGCATCAAAAGTTTTGATTTGATTGCTGTGTCAATACAACTTTTTTGTTGTATCGATACCAGGAGCTTATGGGACAGTTTTGCCCACGTTGTTCCCACTTCGATTGTTTTGATTCCCAATTACTTCTAACACTTTCATACGTCTTCAAACCACCTTTATACTTGATTGCTCGTACTTAAAGGACTCATTGATCATTTCCATCTCCTTTGGCCCTCATTGTAATAAAGAAACGTGTCGAATTCAATGTGTGTGTGTGGTGTTCGTCCATCGTCTTTGCATGTAAACGTTTATGTGGACATTGTGGCATGTTATGATGAATGTTATGAACTAGTTGTATGTGGAGCATGATGTTATTAGGAAATGTGAAACGGATAGCATGATTGAGAACGATATAAAGAAAGCCACGGATCCACCTTATGGTGTGATGCTGGAAATGGGACGCACAGGGTACCTAATGCTCAGAAGTGCACTAGAAAGGCATGGATTCACTTTAAAGTTTGATGCCGAAATGAATACGGATGCACGGGATCCTTGATGTCCGGAAATGAGATCGAAACACACCACATAATGAAATTGAAGAACGTTAGAGATTGTTAAGCTATTTGTATATGAACAGTGTTGGTTTCAAGATCTTATATTCTTGCTCTTGTCCTTGTGGGAAATTTGTCATTGCTTATGTTCTTTCCGGTGTTTCTATCATCCCATTTATACATAGCTTGAGCATAGATTTCTCTACTGAGCATGCGCATTTGACCATACTTTTGAAAACTAACACGAAAGAATTATCATGATATCTTTTGTAAAATCTTTTTGAAGATGTAATCGTAATTTCAATTATATTCTTTTGACTTGTGAACATGCAATCTCTAAACTTACTCCCTTTGAACTATTATCTAAGAATTTGGGGCCTGAGTGCCATTATTGTATACTTTTAAACTTGATCGTACTCTTAGTGTATTATAGAAAAGCTTTTGGGGTATTATGATATATATTCACGATGAATTTTCATTTAGAAATGTTATCTTTCTTTTTTTTTTTGAAAATTTAGAGCGTGACAAGAACTAACATTAAGGAATGAAGAGACCGATAGGTAATCTGAACGAGCTCATATGCATGTATGCTTATTTTCCTTCCATGAGCACATCTGGATGTAACGGTATTGGAAGGCAAAAACTGTTACGTATCCGACATAATACGTTATGTAGCAGCCAATTTTTAAATCCCTATAGGATCCTTCTTTTGCACACCAAATTAACACGCTCGGGACACGTGGCATACAATCGTACTACATATCATTTTATAACCAAAACAATATGGCAAAATCCAAACAATCTTAAAAGTTCAAATTATCGAGGTTGAAGACAATAAACTTTGGCACTGAGTGAATGGCTTCGGCGGTGGAGTCGATGTCTTCTCTCAAATAAAAATAATTCCTATAAAAATAATTCCTCGGAATGCAAATAATTGGATACCGAAGAATCCGAATTTATTCCATACACGTGAGTTCTATGATGCATTAATTCTTTAGATTTGAGTATTTCGAATGACTCCGAACTCATCTATGCTCCAATCAAGATTGCCATTCTAACACCCGGCACTTCTTGTCACATAATGGTACAGCTGAGCCGTGAAGATGCGTTCAATGCAGTGTTAAACACGTTCAACCCTATTTCAGCCGCTTTGTACGCAAAATTCCCCAATTTCTGAAAATATAATCACATAAGCATTACGAACATGCAACACTGCAAGAAATTGCAACCATGAATATGAAGCTTGAGACCAGATTTTTTTTGAAAAATACACCAGCGGAAATTTCACAAATGAACGTATTAATGTGCCATTAATGCATGAAAAATAGGAGCCATGACTTTTAAACTAACAATTTGGACAATTTCTCTTTTATGTATTTGGAAAAGCGAAGATGAGTTTTGGTTAATAATAGAACGAAACAGGAACAAATATAACGAGAACAAAGACAAAACAATTAATGGCATCACAACCGCCCAAGGCAAACATCCCGACTAGGTCGGCACCTAAGCCTCGGACATTCACCTGTGTGCCAGCCCTGTCTCAGAGATAAAGAGGTTGCGAAGGGACCAACACAAAGGAAAAAGTGAAAAACATAAGCTGCACAAAGTATACATAGACCACACGAAAAACAGCAAGGAAACAAAGCAATAAGAACAAGAAAGAAACCGAGATCAAATTCATCAAGAGCATTGCACCCTTCAGATTTTCGCTCTCTATTGTTCAATTATCAAAGCAATTTCTCTTAACCCGTACATTCAAGTAGCACCAACTTCAATAATCGAAGTTCTACTCCTAAACGCATTATATGGTGAAAAAAAAAAAAGAGTATTGTCAAAGTTATTGTAGAATTTAGATTTAAAAAAAAAGTTATTGTAAAAATAGTACTCAAGACATCTTGTCATTTAAAGTGTCGGCTATAATATTTTGAGAATGGCGTAGTGTTTTAACACCATTCGTTAGTAAATAAGGCGATATAAATTGTTATAAAATCAGTGACGCGTAAGGTTTCTACTAGTATAACACTCATGCTTATAATGCAAGATCCGAAACGGTACCCGGGATTATTCCGGTACCGATGCGTACTGTACCAATAAAAGAAACGGTACTTTTACTAGTATGGTACTTATTCAGAACATTGGTACAATGTAATGTTCAGGGCCTAAGCTAAATTAACAAGCCCAAAAGGAAAAACACTCCGAGTTGGCAAAAGGGTACTCACTGGTTTGGGTCGTTCATAACGAACAACAGCATTTGTTGTGAATGTTGGATCAAGTTCAGTAATGGTAACAGATGAGCTTGGCTGCAACAAAACACAATCAAACAACCACTGTAAAGGCCAACATCCCTGAACAAAGCTATATATACACAGATACATTGACATAATGAAATACAAAATTTAATAGATCTACAAATTCATTATTTGGCTCCAATAATGAGAAAACCATTAGAAAAATAACAAGACATTAAGAAAAAAAAAAAGAAATTTCGACTTTCTGAATGGAGCATTAGATATGTGTTTTAATTTCTGGAAAGTTATTTGAGTAGTCCAGAAATACTACTCCTACTATATTTGTGGTAACCCCCGGTAGATGAAAAACCATAGCATGATAGCATGCAAAATGTGAATCACCATGATTTTTGTATGTAAAAAAAAATACTACCAAATTTTAGTGTATTTTTTTAGTCCAGAGCCGCCTCGGGAATCACTCCTATTCTTTCCCGGAAGGGTACAGGCAGTAGGTACTCTAAAGTGGGCCACTTGAGTCTTTGACCCTACTAAATTGAAAAATTGCTTAAAATGTCCATAGATTTTACCCCCTCCATCCCATTCTTTTATTATTTATATTTTTTACAATTTTAAAAACTTTGTATTATATAAACTTATCGAGATCTATTAAACAAAATTCATATAGTATATTTTTCAAGATCCACATTAAAATATATAGATAAAAGATATAAAAGAGACAAACAGAATAATTGACAATGAAAATAGGACGGAGTGAGTATTGATTTTGACATAGTTAACCACATAAAATATCTAAAATTTCTCTTAAGAACCCATCAAAATTATGAGGTGTGACATATTAATATGTCTCTAGCATTTTCCTTATCTATATCAAACTCAACCATACGTACGTGTTAGGGACTCCGATTAGAAGCAGTTTGTTGATCCAATTGTCCATAAATTTTCATAAATTCTGGCTCCGCCCATGCTTCTACTTTCATCACAAAAGGGTCATTAATTGTTTCTCGCCTACAAATGTTCGTTACGTGATTTGCTGGTGGTAACATGTGAACAACATTGCCGTACAGGATACTCGATGGGGCAGTACTATTGAATAATTAACCTTTAATTCCTTGCTTCAAATATTACCTTGTGCTGGTTCGAATAAGTAGCAATCCCTTGCATTCTCCTGGCTTCCAACAAAGCATAGTTATCCAAGAACTGGACATGCTCATGAAGAAAAAGTTCATCATCGTAACACTCTGGACAAACGCAAAACGAGTTGTGGCCATTTTCGAAGCATTTTTTGCAAGCGAAATACATTCCCGGAATAAACTTATCGCACCCACTACAAAACGGCCTCCCACTTTTGATTACGTAGTAAAGAGCCATAACTTCCATGAATTCTAGGTTTCCACTCCCATCTTCGTCCAGTTCTTTGAAGAAATGGCGATTGCTCATTTTCGTGTGGCCTTCCTGCCGCATAAAACATAGAAATTCATGGAGACTCACCTTCCCGTCGTTGTTGTTGTCGAGTGAATTGAAAAAATTGTGTGCTGCTTGTTTGATGTCTGGTGAGCTTTTACTATAGTAGAGTCTAGCAGTCTTGACCAAATCCTCCATTATGGCCTAAACAAAAAATGAGAAACAAAATTCAGCTCCGATTATTTTGAAGAGTTTTTTTTTTTTTTTTTTGGATATTTCAATTATTCTAAGGCTTTTTTGATCATTATATTCCAGGCGCCAATTAATTTCAGGAGTCCTATTGAGCCATCCAGGAGAAGGAGGCTTAATTAATCAGAGCTGGGCCCGAATAAATTAGCCCTATAGAAGCTGATAGAACATGATGAGTTTTGTATCTGAGACTTTAGAGCATCTCCAACCTTAGCTTCAAATTTGAGGATGCCAATATTTTTTGAAGGTTATGTGACAATATGACATGTTGAATTTGGTATATATCTTCAAGATGCTGACTTCAACCAAAATGTCAAATTTATTATTTCATGAAGTTTTGGAGAGTAAAGTAATCAAAGATTAATTTTGACATCAATGTCAAATTTGACATGAGAGATGGAATGCCAAATAATACATAAACATTTGACATTTTGATTGAACTTGCTTCTCATGCCAATGCTTCCATTCGGCATGCCATGTCATATTTGTTATCCATGGTCTAGAGTCTTAGATTCAAAACCTCATGTTCTGTCAGCTCCTATAGGGCCAATTTATTTGGGCCCGGCTTTGATTTATTAAGCCTCCTTCTACTAGATTGCTGGATAGGACTCCGGATATTAATCGGCGCACGTAATAGATTGATCAAAACAGCTAGTACGAGCAAATTTCTAAAGTCAGACTTTGATCACCAGGCTAACACCTGCAGTTAATTTTGTACTGATTGTTCAAGAAATTGATTCCATACAGCTGGTTTAATTTAACGTAGTAATTGTTCAAGAAATTGCATCGGGAGCACCGAATAGTTTTTCCGAGGAGGAGGATCGGGAGACTTTTCAGCGCCCCGCATAGTCACATGGCCATGACAGGCTCCTCCGCCATTACACTAGGGGTCTGATTATTGGATGCGGGATGAGTTTTAAATCTACTCGGTATTACTTATGAAGGGATTACTTATGAAGGGAGGACGAAATAGTATGAGTATTACTTATGAAGGATGAGCTCATATATTAATGTGATTTTTATGGAGGGTAGATAAAAAATTAGTTGGTTTGAATGAGGTTTTAAAAAAAAAAAGAGATAAAATAATACTTTGTTTGGATGAGAGATAAAATGAGAGAATAAGGTTATTTTGTAGCTGTAATAGAGGGGTATTATTTGGGCCTCCTCCGGGGAATAATATGTGGACATCTCGAAACCGATTCATAAATAATACTCCCAACAGTGACATGGCCAAAACTCATCCGGGTGTGAATTGTGTTGCCAAACCAAGACAA
Organism: Rhododendron vialii; assembly: GCF_030253575.1. Lineage (NCBI taxonomy): Eukaryota > Viridiplantae > Streptophyta > Magnoliopsida > Ericales > Ericaceae > Rhododendron > Rhododendron vialii. The sequence continues at coordinate 5,714,174 of NC_080558.1, read as the reverse complement.
ATGTATCACATTGGGGCCTTATTAACGAGGTGGGTTCATAAGCTCTGTCAATACGATTATGAATCAATGCCTCACGTAAGAGGATCCGGATCTTTTGTGAGGATTTGTCTATGAGGATCGTGTGAGGGTTTTAATAAGGAGCTGACAACACATTATTGAAGAGATCCAACGGCTCACAGCAGTCCTTCCTTTTTTTCCATCCAAATGACACCGTTTTAGGGGATAAAAGTTAACGGAGAGAAAACCCAATCGTTCTTCTCCGTTCACGACGATTCCACAAGAAACTGTTCTCAACCCCTCTCTCCCGACATCGATCATTACCTCTTCCTCTGTTCTACCATGATTTGTGCTCCACGGTAGAGTAGTTGTCGACTTTAACGATGTGTATATTCAGCAAAAGTCCCAAATTGTTTTCTTTCTTTTGGTCCGTTCCTGGCCTCTTCTTCCTCTCTGGATCTGATTTTCATCTAGCCAAAAACTTCCAAATTAAAGTTGGAGATCTTCTTAGCAGAGGCAATCTTCTTCTTCCTCTACTTAGTTTTTTCTAATAAGTATAAAGAGATATTAAGGAGTTCTAGAAAGAATGCCAGATGCCGGAGCGGAGTGGAGCGGAGCAAAACGAGTGGAGCGAAGCGCAATGAATAAGTCCTAGGGCACGTTTGAGTTCAAGTGTGACAAATATCCTAAACCGGGACACATGAAAAAAGACTGTCCGCAGAGGGGAAATGGAACTGACTGGAAGAAGAAGAGAAAGGTAGGGGAGCGGAAAGATGGATCATCAATTTCTGCATACGTTGTGGAGCGGGAATCAGATGATGGTGATATACTTTCGATCTCAGCTGGTCCGAATGACATGGCAAACTCGTGGATTCTGGATTCAGAATGTTCGTTTCACGTGTCTCCTAACAAGGATTGGTTCCACGCCTATAGGTCAGTGGATTGTGGTAATGTTCTTGTGGGTAACGATGCATCGTATAAAGTCATAGGAATAGGCATAATAAAGATCAGAATGTTTGATGGTGTTGTGAGAACTTTGGGGGATGTTAGACATGTTTCAGATTTGAGAAAAATTTTGATTTTGTTGGGAACCCTAGACTCTAACGGCTGTGGATATAAAACAGAAGGTGGAGTTATGAGGGTAATGAAGGGGCCCATGGTGATTTTGAAGGGTACCAAGGTTCCTGGAAATATTTACAGGTTGGTAGAGAGTGTAGTTGTAGGTGGAGCTGCTGTCACTACAACGGATGATACTGATGATACTATGCTTTGGCATATGCGGTTGCGACATATAGGAAAGCATGGGATGTTAGAGCTACCAAAGAGGAATTTGCTAAAAGGGATTAAATCGTGTAAATTGAATTTCTACAAGTTTTGTGTTCTGGGAAAATAGTATAAGGTTCAGTTTTGGAATGCAACTCACAGAATGAAGGAATTCTTGACTATGTTCATTCAAATGTTTGGGGGCCAGTGAAGGTAGTTTCGAAAGGAGGATCTTTGTATTTCTTGACCTTTATCGATGATTTTTCAATGAAAGTTTAGGTGTACTTCATGAAACACAAGTCTGAAGTGTGGAAAACTGAAGTGGGAAACCAGACAGGGAAAAAGATCAAGTGCCTCAGGACTGATAATGGAAAGAAATTCAAGAATGGACCTTTTGGAAGTTTCGTGAGGAACACGGGATTCAGCGACACTTTACAGTTCGGAAGACACCTCAGCAGAATGAGGTGGCAGAAATGATGAACATAACCATAGCAGAAAGGGCACGGTGTTCGAGATTGAATACGGGACTTCCGAAGTCTTTTTGGGCAGAAGCAGTGAGTATGGCATGCTTTGTTATAAACAGGTCATCTAGTGCTGCATTGGATGTGAAAGTACCTGAGGAGATTCAGACAGAGAAAGAGGTTGACTACTCAAGGTTGAGAATATTTAGGTGTCCGGCTTATGTTCATGTTCTCAGTGATGAGAGGTCAAAGCTTGATGCGAAGTCCAGACAGTGTATCTTTCTTGGCTATGAGAAATAGGTAAAAGGTACAAGCTTTGGAATCTAGAGACAAAGAAGGTGGTGATTAGTAGGGATGCAGTATTTGATGAGGACTCTATGGTCAAGGCACATCAAAAGGTTCAAAATTCTGAGTCAAAGGAAGTGAATAACAGACAGCATCGCATACAGATTGAGCTGAAAATTTTTGATATAGGTGATACTCAGCCAAATGAATAGCTTGATCAGCAGCAACAGGAAAGTCTGGTTGCTGGGAGAATCAAGCATACTATCAAGCCACCAGTGAGGTATGAGTTTGAGGACTTGGTTTCTTATGCATTGACTACCAGTGGAGATCCATCTACTTTTCAGAATGCTATCACGAGTTCTGAAAGGGACAGATAAATGGAAGCCATGGTGGAGGAAATGAAGTCTTTGCATAAGAATAAGACTTGAGAGTTGAAAGAATTGCCCAAGGAAAAGAAGTCAGTGAGTTGTAAGTGGGTATACAAACGGAAAGAGACAGCAACAGAAAAAGAGAGAAAAGTTCAAGGCTCGGTTAGTGGCAAAGGGGTATTCACAGAGGAAGGGGATTGATTTTGATGATGTCTTTTCTCCAATGGTGAGGCATACGTCAATCAAGGTTGTTTTGGCATTGGTAGCTAGCTATGATCTGGAAATAGAGCAGATGGATGTGAAAATGGCATTCCTTCATGGTGATTTCGAGGAAGTCATATACATTGAGCAGCTTGAAGGGTTCAAAAAGCCAGAGACTGAGCATCTTGTTTGTAAGTTGAAGAAGTCACTTTATGGGTTGAAACAGTTTCCAAGACAATGGTACAAGAGGTTTAACTCTTTCATGATACGGATTGGGTATACACGCTGTGAGTATGATTGTTGCGTTTATGTTAAAAGTCTTGGTGATGGTCCTTATATTTTCTTGCTTTTTTATGTGGATGATATGCTGATTACTGTAAGGAGTATGGTTGAGGTAAACAGGTTGAAGTCTTTGTTGGCTAAAGAGTTTAACATGAACGATTTGGGAGCGGCTAGAAAGATACTTGGGATGGAGAGTAGCAGAGATAGGTCAGCTAATAAGTTGTGGTTATCTCAAAAGAATTATGTTGTGAAAGTGTTGGAGAGGTTTAGTATGGATAATGTCAAACCGGTCAGCACTTCATTGGCAAGTCATTTCAGATTATCTTCAGCTCAGTGTCCGGTGTCAGTGAAGAAATTGAGGATATGTCAAGGGTGCCTTATGCAAGTGCCGTGGGTTACTTAATGTATGCAATGGTTTGTACAAGACCCGATTTGGTACATGCAATTAGCACAGTCAGCAAGTACATGGCTAATCCAGGCAAAGAGCATTGAAAGGCAATCAAGTGGATATTCAAATTCTTGAGAGGTATTTTGGATCGTGGGATTATGTTTGGTAGGCAACAAGATCATATTTCAGTTGTGGGGTATGTGGATGCAGATTATGCTGGGGGTTTGGATGACAGAAGGTCTACAACTGGTTATGTGTTTACACTTATGGGTGGGCCTATTAGTTGGAGATCCATGGTACAACTTCTGGTGGCTCTAGGGGTGTAAATGAGTCGAGCCGAGCCGAGCTTCCGTGAGCTTGAGCTCGGCTCGTTTGCTTAACGAGCCAAAAATTCGAGCTCGAGCCTTAACGATCCGAACTTAGTCATATACTAAACGAGCCTTTTTAATCGAGTCAAGCCTCCCTTAACGAGCCAAGCTTTTGTCGAACGAGCCGAACTCCACTCGGCTCGTTTACTAAACGAGCAGAATACTCGAGCTTGAGCTCGACTCGTTTACTAAACGAGCCGAGTCGAGCCGAGTCTTAATGAGCCAAGCTCGCGAGCTATTTGGTTCATTTACAGCTCTAGGTGACTCTATCTACTATTGACTTTGAGTATATGGTGGTGATTGAGGCTACTAAGGAAGCATTGTGGTTAAAAGGGTTTGTTAAGGAGCTTGACATAGATCAAGGTGGAGTTCAGTTGCATTGTGACAGTCAGAGTGCCATTTATTTGGCAAAGCATCAAGTGTATCATGCTCGAACCAAGCATATCGACGTGAGGTTTTACAAAGTGAGAGAAAGGTATACACTTTTGAGAATGCGGCTGATATGTTGACAAAGACAGTTACTGCAGACAAGTTTGAGCATCGTTTGGACTTGGTTAATGTCTACAGGTGCTACGAAAAGGGAGGCATCCCCCCAACCCACTGGATGGTAATGCTTATCATCTGAAAGGGCGATAGTATATTCGCCAAGGTGGAGATTTTAGAATTGTGGCTCATATGTTAAGTATGAAGAGATACTAAAGAGTTCTAGAAAGAAGGCAGATAGCGAAGCGAAGCAAAACAAGTGAAGCGCAGCGGAGCGATGGCATCGTACATTGGTATTTTTGGGATACAGACAAAATACCAGGTTAGGATTAGATTAGAGTAGATATAAATACTTTAAGTTGTAAACTCTATTTAATACTGTGATAATAAGAGCAGCAGCCACTCTCACTCCCATGGACGTACCTAATATTGGGGAACCATTTGTATATTTTTGTGTTCATTTCTTTACTGTTTTATACTCGTAAATCGTACGTGCATGTCGATCCTAACAAAGTTAAAGTTAGGTTTTTTGTTTTCTCCTTTTTCTGTTTCCAATCTATGAAGCAGAAAACATTAGTGGATTTTTCCAGTCTACACAGTGATGAATCAATAAACAGAAATGCAAAGAACTTTGGATTGGACGAATTTTCGGCTGAATTAGACTGACTTGTTTTTTCTTTGTTTGATGGGAGACTAGGATTGGATGAATTGAGAAGAGACGACTTGGAGCGAAACGGAGAAGAAATGACTGGGGTTTTTCTCCGTTAGACTTTCACCCCCTAAAATGCCGTCGTTTGGATGTGAAAGAAAGGACCGATGTGAGCCGTCGGATCTCTTCAATAATGTGTTGTCAACTACTTATTAAAACCCTCACATGATCCTCACAGATGATCCGGATCCCATGTAAGCACATGATGCATTAATGGTGATTATTCTATTTTCACGCTCCCCGGCCAGTCCTATGTGATATTTCTACGCGGACTGACGAGCGACAAGTGGTATATATATGCAGTTGGGACCAACTTTGGACATATGCTACGATGCGGCAGTTGGGACATAGTACTTAGGGCCGGCTTTAAGTATACACTCCAAAGTTTATCTAATTTGTGAGGCTCCCAAATAGTTGATGCCCTTAGTACGTATAGGCATAAAATTAGTAGTAAAATTTCCAATAAAATTAACTTAGGCCAAAAAATGGCTGTAAAGATGTAATTGAAATGAATTTTTTTTTTTACTCGGCCAAAGTCAGCATTTTGTTAGATAAACACCTTAGAGAAATTGAACCACGGATGCCATTAAGCCAAAAAAGCCTCTTGGAAAAATAGAATTAGTTGTAAGAAGAAATAGTTTGACCGATATGATATGAATAGCTTGCACATTTTGGTTAAAAATAATATATCAGTAAGAATATCCATACTAACATATTCAATATAAAAATAATTCTAAAGTTAGCAATGTTAGTTAAAAAAAAATTGCTCACAATGGCATAACAAAACTTAGCAACTCCTTAACTACTAATCAAATTTTGGCTTTTGAATAACTAACTCGCAATCTTTTTTCTTCGGATAATCAAATTTAACAAAAACCACACTCTCTCTATTTCCTTTCTTTCTCTCTTCTCCCATCAATATCAATGCAGCCATACACTTACATTTGCTTGCACCTCTGTTTATTTCTCTATACTAAAAGTGAGTTTTTGATTACACATGAACCATTGTGGGGATTCGCATTGTTAATATTAGCAATTCCTGTAAAGGATAACAAAAAAATAAGATAGCATGTTTTGACTATCCAATTTTTATTATGACGTCAGAGATACCCTGAATTGCTTCCTTCTGATCATAAATTAAGCTATTTCTTCACTAAGAGGAGATTTGAACAATTTCAAGAATATGAGATTTTGAAAATTTTAAGATGATTTAATTAAACAAATGGATCTGGAAATAAGTAAATAAGAGATAAAAATTAAAAGTGCATAAGGCATTTAAAGAAGAGAAATATTACCGAAAATTGTAAATTAGACGAAGGATTTAACTTCTTTGATCAACCCCGGATATTTCCTTCAAAGTACAAACTTGGCGGATAAGCACGATTCTGCTGTAAAAGAACTTTCCTCGACTAATGCTTCGACGACTTGGATTAGGAAGAAAGGGTTTTTCAGTATGTTTCGGAATATGGAAAGTGGATTTAAGCAATGGTTTCTTTTTTTTTGAATTTTTCTAGTCTATTTATGAGGATTGGATTTTTGTTTTTGGAGAATGGAAAGGCTAGAACAAGACTTCAAAGAGAAAATAGTTTTCGTTTTTTGGGAATTTGATTTTGGTTTTAGGGACTCTTGGTAAGTTAATTTATGAGTTGTGTGGAATCCTAAAGCTTAGGGTCCTTTTATAGCCGTGGGAGAAGCTTCCTACAGAATTCCCACCAAAATCCAAGAGCTTAATTATGACTATGTAATCGTAGCTAACCCATATTAACGAGCTAACCAAAATTAAGTGTGTCCAATCTGATTCAAGGACAAGTTCAATAATGAAAAAGAATTGTGCTATTTTATAACTTAGGGAGTCCGGACCAAGTTATGCACACCTCTATTAAATTTTTATAATCTCGTGTCACTTGTTTACTAGATCATCCATGCATGCATCTTTTAGTTTTAAGTTATTATTTTCGTTGTCAATCTTTTAGTACATGCTCTTAGAGAGAGGAGATAAAGTACTGCAAGAGGTTAAAGAAATTATTCTTTATTCTTTACCTTCGCAACAGTGGCTCGTTGAAAGTGCCGAGGCTTTTTGGTAAATGTATAATACCTAAGCTGATCCCTAGGCTGCTGTAGGGGTTATTTTAACACTTGGTTCTCTACTTTACCCAAAAAAGTAAGATATACATAATCTGGTGCTGTTGCCCTAAGCGATTGAAAACTGACACGAATATCAAAAAAGAAATAAAGAAAATTGGACGAAGGGAATATATCATATATGATATAGAGTCCTTGATGAACCTTGTAGTAACATTTATTTAATCATTAGCTCATAGATAGACAATAGGCTTGGTTGAACATAACTTTTTGAAATGGACTTATAGCTTCTATTCGGTTTCAAATGGGGGTGCAGTGTGCAATTCGTGTATGTCTGAATTTCTCCTCAAAGATCTGATCCATTCATATAGTAGGGCTCATCGAATAATATATAGTTTCATGTGCATTTTGGTCAAGACACTTTAGTTGTAGCATTTCCTTGTGTTGGAGGTGCGGGTGTTTTTGATGTTTTTGGGTAGGGGCACATAAGTTGTGTCACACCTCAGCCACACCCCTCTCACATACAGGTTGAACCACGGTGTGGCACAACTGATATGCCTCTAGCATTTTTGTTTTGGGTTGTGTGTTCCCAGAATTTTCGCCATATATCTCTTGCCTTTACCTGTACCAGCGCGACATCGTCCTTGATCAGAACCAACTTATAAAATTCATGGGATCGAGAATTCAACTGAGAATATAAGTGCATGGTACTATTGGAAGATTTCGTTACGCAAGGACTACCCAACTTATAAAATTCATGGAAGATTTTTGGGTGCCGAGCGGCCATCACGTGATGTCCGAGCAGCGAATCCAGCCATCCAACACACTTTTTGATGGCCCAGATGCGCTGCTCGGGCACCACGTGGGCATGGCCACGTGGTACCCACCCGGCACCCACTAATTTCGCATTGAAATAGTCTAAATCTCCCGTTTTCATTTCATTATTTAATTGAAATCGATCGTTTGGCCTCCAATATCATTTTCCACAAAATTAGGTCCCACTTATGTCGTACCAAAGAAGGGCTTCGTAAAGTCTTTGTGAAGTCCACTAAAAGTACAAAACAAAATATCCCAATCCCACATGGAATGAGCTGTACTGTAACTGTGACATATACGTCTTTTTTGTTTTTTGAGGACATAATCAACTTTGAGTCAACAACAAGTTTTGAACCACAATTTTGGTTCTCAACCACATATATTGAGAAGAGGAATGACTCTATTTCGATTTATGCATAAAATTTTGGTTCTTAACTGGTAACAAAACCACCTTTTGGCAAAATTTGGTGACCAAACAGTCTATTCTTTCTGAATGCCCATGTAAAATTTTGAAAATCTGTTATTGGAAAACTCTGCCCTTGATTTGTTTGTTTTGTAGATATATAACAGTTCTGAATTTTTGTTGCATTTTGCCTTCTAATTAGCTCAGCCGGGACTCAAGTCGTCTAAGTCTGGGTTCAGCTCGACGCATAGAAATTTGGACTTCTGTTTTGTTTAGCCTCGATCAGGTCAACCCATGTTTGTTTGGGCTTAAATGAACGTAGAGAATAATCTAGTTTGAACATGTTTTGACTAATTGGGATGACTCTTTTTTTTTTTTTTTCTTTCAATCCTGAGATGAATTTGGACGTTGTTTTGGATGTTTTCTTATTGGTCTAGGCTGTCTAGGACGACGTGAGTGAAACGAAATCGGTAATAATTGGCTTTTGAGGAGATATAGGCTATAGCTTAGCTTCCTCAATTAAAGGTTGAATTTCTAAGTTCCTTAATTAAGCTATAGCTTAATTAGCTTCCAAATTTTCTACTATAGTTCTTTTCTAGTTTCATTTGTTCGGCGAAGAGGAAATTTTATGCAAACTTGACAAGGTTAGCTAGCTCGTGAGATCGATGATAAATGGGTAGAGAATTACTAGGGAAACTAAACGGGATTAAGCCTCCCAAAGTAGGACTAATCTTCACCAATTCATCCCCTGGTTGTCCCCATGTGAGGCGTTGGCCTCAAGCCTTTTAATTGGAATATCTATCTTTCCTATTGGGAAGGCCTTCATTTACTTGGTGGCATGGAATTCCATTCCATTCTCGATCATTCTGATCTTGCCATGTTAAGAAAAGAGAAATGATGTATTACTGTTTGTCGTCAAACCATAACTTAGTACGCCACGCATAACAAGAAAAATACGCATAATAAGGAAATCTAGACTAACTAGGAAACATAATAATCTGCCTAAACTAAAAACAAAATAATAAAGCTTAGAAAATATGACAATATAATATTTTCTAATATTATGTTAACACTATCTTTTGGTTGAAACTAACATTTGTGAGACTGAATAAGAGAATTTTGGTTGGGAGATTGCGACTGGGTTTCGATGAAACAACTTGTAATTTTGGTCCTTACCAAAATAAAACAAAAAAAAAATCTAGTAATTTTGTTGAGTTTTGTAGGGTTTGATTTGGCTACATATATATAGCTGTTTAATTGAACTATTCTTCTCTTCGTATTACTACTTGAATGCTTCTCACGTTTGCTTGACCGTGAAATAGGGTAGTTTATTTTGGAGTTTTCTCCAATATTTATGAGGTGGGTGGCCCAGACCAAGACTCCCCGAGTCAAGATTAGCTGTCTGACACATTAAGGAGGCATCATTTCATGTCGTATTCCCGTGAGTTAGCCAGAGCTCTATTGTAGTGCATTGGATTTTGTCTCCCCCTTCCCTTTGCGTATGTGTGTTTGTGTACAATCGATCTGATAGGAAAGTTTGAGAAAGAAACAAAGCATGGAGACGGAAAATGAAGGGATTCTTTTCACATATCTTAAAAGTTTATGAACATTACCCACATTCTTATTAATTAGTTAGTGCTTATACAAGTAGCTTTGTTGATTTTGTTAAAATGTTGGGAAGATGATTGGTTCCTCGTTGTATTCTAACCTGATAAAAAATGAGGTAGATTTCTAAATCAATAAAAATTCTATGTGTAATATGGATCTTATTTGATAAAGCTCAATTAGTTCTGTTAGACTTTGTTTTCAAAATCACATAAATCATTATATATTTTGAGATATAAGCAATTGAAAATTGACACGAACTCTTAAAAAGGATTGTTAAATGGGGACGATGGGAGTATAATTTAGAGTGCATATGTATCATTATTTGAGTGGGATAGGAAAAAATGAGAGTGAGAGAGGAGAGCACTGGGATTTAGATTTGAGCCGTCGATTATAGAGATGAACGGCCGAATCGAACACTTGGCACAGCTGCCAAGCACCCCATCTCCCACTTCAAGGGGGTCACCCCACTGATGTGTATGAGTGTTTGAGACACTGCAAAAATTGTGAGGAGAAATGTGACTTTGTAAATGTGTTTGTGTGGTGGAGTACAGTAGATCAATCTCTCTCCTTCCATCGGATATCAGGGCACGGGTGATGGGCCAAAATTTCAACGAACTGATCACCTCTTTGCAAATTAAATGCCCAGAAATTAAAAATGAACTCCATTGTCGATTATTGCGGCCCATTCCTACGATGCAAATCTTCTTAATTTGAATGTGTGAGAGGGCTCAGATGTCTATCAATGTCCACAACATTGTGAAAAAGGTCCCTGCAGGAGAGGGGGCAAAGAATAACAAGAAGTTGTCCGGTGAGATTGAGGTAGGGGAACAATAAAGATCATTCCACGAGGAGAACGAGCTACGAAAGAGAACAACTTGTGCTTGTTCCAAGTGAGAGAAGAAGACAACAAGTGGTTCCCAATCGACGCAAGAAAATGTGAGCCTTCTGTATTTTTAATAGCCCCGATTTATCATGGTGTAACGGTATCGATCAGAGGCAAAAAGTAATAATAATAAATACAGTAACGATTTTGCTAACCATTGTTACTAATACCCTTCGTTCGGGCACCAAATTAACACGCGTGGGACAAGTCGCATGCGTCTTGGCCAGAATTAGCATATACTGAGGATGATACAGTAGTACAGATTGATAACCAAAACAATTCCGAAAATCCAAATACAGTCTTAAAAGTTGAAATTATTCAAGTTGAAGGCAACTAATAAACCTCAGCACCGAGCGAATGTCTTTGGCCTTACAGTAGATGTCTCAAACAACTGTATTATTGCGGAAACAAATTAATAATGAGATACAGATGAATTCGAAATCGTCCAGTGCAGGGGAGAGTAGAGACAAGAAGGGGTTTGCTATACACGTGTGTGCTTTTTGTTTGGGAAAAGACTACAATCCCCTCCCCCCCCCCCCCCCCCCCCCCACCCCCAAAAAAAATGTTATGATTATAAAGAAAATGTTATGAATCGTATTGCTAAAAAGTTACGAATCGTATAAAAGTTACGAGATACAACAAAATGTTATGAATAATAATGAAAATGTTCTGAATCGTACTGCTGAAAAATTATGAATTCTAGAACAAAAGTTACGAAACACTCTAAAATGTTATGAATGAATCATAAAACATGTGCATATGGTACACTTTTTTAAGAGGTGTATATTGTAGACTTTCCCTTTTGTTTGTGCTACTTATTGGAAAGGATCAAGAGAAGCTGAGAAAGAAGAAATAGAGTAAAAGTGATTAAGAATAAATCCAGTATTCTCGCAACACTGTAGGCCCTAGCTACATCGAGTACAAAGTCAAGTGCTTTTAACGCAACCGCTTGTACCACTGCCCCAGCCGCTCTGTGCGGAAGTTGCTCCCATAGCTGAAAACATAATCACGTCAACGATATGAACATGAAATATTACATTGCTTCTCATGTTTGCTTCCACAACAGCTCAAGTGGCCCGCCTACCACCGGACCACTAAGTCCCCACCTCGGATGGACCTCAACTCCTCTCTGCCTCTCTGTGGCTACCCTCCTCTGCTCAGCAGCTCCTCGAGCCTGGCTCTAAACCTCTCTGAAAACCCGAACTCCGAGTGGTCCTGCTAAATACTCTCTCTGGTAAGCGGCCTAGTCCCGCTCGAGTTGCAAAAAGTGCGTGAGATCGGTGGCCGGCCTTGTGAACTCCTCCAGCTCAGCCCGCGTGTAATTGCTAGTATGTGAAGCACGGGGTGCAAGTGGCCCCGGGACTTGGAACTCAGACAAACCAAGCAACTGTCGTTTCACTCGGTCGCCCAAGCACCACTGCCAACCGAAAGTCGACTCTAGCAGCACCCAGCTCGCTGTAACAACCCTACTCCTGGCCAAGTACTCAGACTCGGCTCTACTCCTCTTCAGCGATCCCACAACCTGTGTTCAAAACAACAACCAAGATAATAATTGATCAGCGACAACATTAAAGCATTCAAGGATACATAATTACTAGTGGAGTTTTATGATATACCTGCGAAGCTCGGAGGTCGTCCAAGTACAGTCTGAATGCGTTGAGGTCCCCTCTCCCCTTTTTCTCTCCCATGTGGTCTTTGCTTCAAACAAACAAATGGGGAAGAGTCCTCAGGTCTGGACACCTTCTGTGAAGGGTACATCTTTAGCACCTTGTAGGTCCAAAACTGCACGATTTTAAACAAGCAAGGCATCAGACATAGTTTATGCAATTATACAGTCCAGCAGGCTATGCAATCAAAAGTGGGTACAAGTATGTATTGAAATTGAACTTTACAAAATTGAAGTCATACCTCCCACAGTCTCCAATAGCCAGCCAATACTTTCTCCCTCCTGGAGGCGTCTCTCAGAAAGCCGTAGAGTGCACCAAGTGCCGCTCTAACCCAGTCAAAGCGTGAGGCCGTCCTCAGGTCCCTCAAAGCCTGCAAGTACGACAAGTGCACCCTGCTGCGTCTACTAGGGTATAGAGAAGCACTAAACAGGTACAACAAGTATGCCCTTGTCATCTGCTCCACCTCATACTCAGTGATCGGGATCTTCTTCTGATTGTCTATGAACTGCTCGTATTTTACCATTTCCTCTTTCAGGAGTGGTACTGCACCCAGAAACCACTACAGAGCCGCTTTGTCTCTATGGATACCCGTATCAAATGAGATGGGCTCTCCTCAAACTCTGAGGCCTATAATGGCCGCAAAGTCCGTCGGGGTCACTGTCATCTCCCCGAGCAGCAGGTGGAAGGTGTTGGTAGTGTCCTTCCGGCCACCTCTCTACAAGCGCAACAAGGACGGCATGGTCGTTCTTGACCGGTGTCAAGATCTGCACGAACCGGCCAAACCCTGCTTCATCCACCAATTGCCTCACCCTCTACAACAACCCCTCGTATAGTGCAAGGGAATCACTTGCGCCTCCGTGGCTGTGAATGTCCCGCTTCTTTGCCTTCTTCTGTTTCAAGTACAAAGACAAACAGTAAAGAAATGCATTAATATACGGAAATTTGTTTTCAAGTTTCAGGTAATCAATTCTAACACAGAGTTACACACATCCTTACTACTACCACTCAAAACATCCTTACTATTTCAAGTTCATTGAAAGAGTTACAAAAATTCAAAATAAATTACACACATCCTTACTACAATTCTCTTAAGCTCAAGCATACACTTCTACTACCACTCAAAACAACCACTATACATCCACCTTCAATCCACTAAACACCAAGTTCAAATCATTTTTCAACACTCAAGCAAAGGTATAAACACTTATTGTTTCCCAGAGGGGGGCTGACAGGGCTAAGGCTGGTAATCTATATCTTGGCCCTAAAACTAGCAAGGTTACAAGAACCGTGTGATTATTACACCTGCGCGTGTTAGTCGCCAGTACGCGCGCGCCAATCCTTGGCTGCGGGCGTAGACCTACGTTGGGACAGGGGTGTTGATTTTTATGTTTTTAATAGCATATATGACACTGTTCAGCATGTTTAAAACCTATTTATTGTTTCACATAGAAATTGCTAGTTGTCTTTCAATACATTAAACTGTTGCTTTGGAATACCCCTGGGTAGCTTCTGAACATGTCTCAGAGCTCAAGTATGCAACACCGAACATTGGAAGTCTAGTCAAAATAGGCGCGCGCTTGGCCTTGACTTGCGCGCGCAGGTGTGATTTGGCTTCTAGTACTTGGCTTTGCATGGATAACTTAATTGGCCTTTGGCCACTGTTTTATCCCCCACACTATTTATGAGGTGTATTTCAATTAAAATCTATTCTGTTTGTAATTATATTTACTTATTGTGTATAGAAATGTTTGGTTTGTTCTGGATGAGCACTGGTCATTCCAGAGTTCAGAGGGGGATAAAAATCAAATCTATTAAGACTGATTAATTCACGCGCACTGGTGTGAAGTTGGCAGCGCAGGTCGTCTTGCATGCACATAGATCATTGCATGCAAGGTGGTCCCTGTTCATGCCAATTTCCAGTCAGTACACTGTTTTGGCTTTTCAGTAGTATTCTGACTTTTATCTCATTTATTGCTAATTGTATCATCCAACCATGTTATTTAATCGCATCCTGCAAATTGTTAAAATTTTAATCCCCATTTTAACTGTTTTTCTATCCTAATTGGCTAAAAATTGATTAATAAAGAAGAATCTCAAATCTTTTCACAAAATACCTAAGTAGAGACCGATCTCTGGATTAGGTGAGATGGGTGCCTTAAAATCCTTCCCCTCTCGTAACCGGGCTCCTGAATCCAGATATGGTTATGATGGACTGGTGCATTCACTTTTTCAAATCAAACAGTGTAGAAAGTGTTTCAAGTTCGGTTCCTTAGATGTCAGATCTTCAACCCCAAGTGACGCTTCTGAATTGAGAGCTTGTTCTGCTAGCGCTCTCTCGATCCGGCATCTTAAAACCGAAATTTTAAGGGCATGTTGCCCGCACATGTTATGAGATCATATATATATATATATATATATATATATATATATATATAGTCTCATTAAAGTAAGGGCGCCCTTACCTACTTAAGGTAAGGGCTTCTCTTTTTCTCTCTTTTCCCGATCGAATTTCGATGATCTGAGCCGCTCAATGTGTTCAGAACGTGATTTTAAGGGTACCCGCGAGAAATCAGCAAAAGAAAATATTAGGAAGGGCTTCATTCGAACAGTTTTTATTTGAACCGTTCGATAAAAAACAAACAAAAACTGCTCGGATAAAGCCCTTCCCGGTCATTTTTTTTGCCGATTTCTTGCGATTACCCTTAAAATCACGTTCTAAACACATTGAGCGGCTCGGATCATCGAAATTCGATCGGAAAATGGGAGGTCCTTACCTTAACAAGGTAAGGGCGCCCTTACCTGATTGAATCTGTATGTATATATATATATATATATATATATATATATATATAGAGAGAGAGAGAGAGAGAGAGAGAGAGAGAGAGAGTCCACTTCTTATAAAGACCACCTCATTTTTTTAAAATGCGGACCTCCCTTTTCCGATCAAATTTCGATGATCCGAGCCGCTCAATGTGTTCAAAACGTGATTTTAAGGTTACTTGCGATGAATCAGCAAAAAAAAGAAGACCGAGAAAGGCTTCATCCGAGCAGTTTTTGTTTATTTTTATAGAACGGTTCAAATTAAAACTTCTCAAATCAAGCCTTTTCTGGTCATTTTTTTTGTCAATTTCTCGCGGTTACCCTTAGGGTACCTTCAAAATCACGATCTGAACACATTGAGCGGCTCAAATCCGATCGGGAAAGGCAAGAAATGAGGAGGTCCGCATATAAGGTCCTTACCTGAAGGTCCGCATATAAGGTCCGCATATATATATATATATATATATATATATAGGGACAGTTCAAGGGACATCCAAAAAAACACCTAAAAAAATACCCCAAATCTCAATCTCATAGTTTCTGATCAAATTTTTATGATCCGAACCGTTCAATGTGTGCAGAATGTGATTTTAAGGGTGCTCGCAAGAAATTAGCAAAAAAAATGATCGGGAAAGACTTGATTTGAGCTGTTTTTATTTGAACCGTTCAATAAAAAACTGTTCGAAACTGTTCGGATCAAGCCCTTCCCGGTCATTTTTTTTGCCGATTTTTTACGGGTACCCTTAAAATCACTTTCTGATCACATTGAGCGGCTTGGATCATAAAAATTTGATCGGGAACTATGAGGTATTTTTTTAGGTGTTTTTTTGGGTGTCTCCGAAACCGCCCCGAATATATATATATATATATATATATATATATATATTTATTTATATATATATATATATATTTATTTATTTATTTATTTATTTCTTATTTTGAAGTCATGTTCTTAATAATGATTAAAGGCATGATTTTAAAAAAATTGTCCTCTAGTTTGCCCACTAGCTAGTTTGTTGCCCAGTTGGAACAAGCCGGCCGCGTTAAATGCAAGTTTGATGATTGGTAGGAGTACTTAACAATTAACACACGTTTTAAACTTCTTGATGTGATGGTTTAAGGGGGTTCTAGCTAATTAATGTGAAGATGTTCTGGTGTGTGGATCGACCTTGTTCAACCTTAATTATAAGCTTGCCCCAGTGCCATTGAATTATTTCTTGGTTCTAATTAGTAGGAATACTTCTAACAAGAGATTGACTTATCTACGAAAGAGTCAAGATTCCATATTTCAAATCGTCCATGTTGAGATGAGCGGTCAATCCGACCGCTCGACACAGCTGCCAAACATCAGATGCTTGGCAGCATCTCCCATAATAATAAGATAGATTAAGTGCTCTTTGTAGTTGATCATTTCATTCTCTTCCATCTTCCCATTGAGGCCTTCCCCGTCTAGTTGAATGAGTCAGAAGCCTAATTTTCAAGTGGCCTAAAAATTTGAACACTTAATTTTTTTACCATATTTTTTAAAATATACATAGCCTAAAAAAATCAAGTGTTTCAATTTCCAACCCGTTTGAACCGGTGCAAAGATCTTAATTTTCTGATCATTTTATTCTAAAAGGTCATAATTAATTTTTTGACTTTAAGGCTTTCAATGAAAATCCTAAAAGAACCATGGAAGAGAAAAATCAATCTTATATATTTTTAGGCTGTTTATATATCAAGAAATTAAGTATGACCCTTTGGAATAAAATGATCAAAAAATTAAGATCTTCGCACAGGTTCAAACATATTGAAAATTCGAACACTTAATTTTATTATCATATTTTTTAATATATAAACAGCCTAAAAAAATCAAGTGTTTCAATTATCACCGCCATAAATGAATTGGAGAGTCGGTTCCTATTCAAAGGGTTAAGATTTTCCCACGACGATTATCCTCTGCAAAATCATCGTGCAAAAATCTCCAGTTAATAAATTACCTTCTAGGTTTTAAAGTAATCCGCTGCGAAAGATTAGTCAAACCTACCAGCATTCCGCCTGAAAATTGATTGTAACTTGTCATGAACACAACTTAATCTCACCCAAGGGGAAACCCCACTTGGAATCTGACCTGAAAACTTGATATCACAGATCATCAATCTTGATAAATTCCAAGCCAATTAACTGGGAAGATTACCCGTAAAGGAACATTACTTGTCATCAAACTTGACAAGTTGAACAGCGTGCAAATACCGGCCGGAATCTCACCGGAAAGTGGTTGTAGAGCTGAAGCGTTCACAAAGTGATGCAATTTGACAGCGATTCCGGCACTTCTCCGGCGAGATTCCTCCAAAAAGCCACAACCCTGGTTGGTCTCCAGCAGAGAGACTAGCTAGCATTAGGAACGAAGAGACCCTTACATAATACGAATTAGCCAATATGCATGCGATTTTTCCTCCCACCACTACATTTGGGCGTAACGGTTTTGGAAGGCCAAAACCGTTATGTATCGACCATATATATTACTTTATGTAGCGGCCAATTTTTAAATCCTTGTAGGACCCTTTCTTTTGCACACCACATTAGCACATCTGGAACATGTGGCATACATCATGGCAAGAAATAAATAGCTGTAAGGAAATTCGATTATCTATCAAGAAAGTGATACAATAGTACTACAGGTCATTTATAACCAAAACAATATGGCAAAATCCGAAGAGTCTTAAAAGCTCAAATTATCGAGGTTCAAAGGCAATAAACTTCGGCACTGAGTGAATGGCTGCGGCCGTGGAGTCGATGTCTCAAATAAAAATAATGCCTCGGAAACAAATACTAATTGGATAGCGAAGAATCCAAAGTCGACTGATAGTACACGTGAGTTCTACGATACCGTCCTTAGATTCGTGCATGTATGTCGAATGACTCCGAACACATCTATGCCTCCAATCAAGTTTACCATATACTCGAACACCCGGCAGGCCGGCACTTCTTGTCACATAATCGTACAGACGTTGCTGGTACAGTAGATCTTGGCTGCGTTCAATGCAAAGTCAAGCGCGTTCAACGATACCTCAACCACTCTGGGCGCAAGATGCCTCCATTGCTGAAAATATAATCACATAAACATTACGAACACATAATACTGCAAGAAATTGCAACCATGAATATGAAGCTAGCTTGAGACCAAATTTTTTTGACAAAATACACCAGCGGGAATTTCACAAATGAAGTATTATAGTGTGCATGCAGGAAACTAACAATCTGGACAACTTCTCTAGCGAAGATGAGGTTTTTTTTTTTTTTTTTAAAATCAGCAAAGAAAGTTGCCATATCAAGATGAGTTTCAAATTCATCAAGACCATCTCTTTGTGTTTATTGAATATGTCGAACGTTATTGTCAGTGTGGATAGAGATTGAGGCTTGCGTTTAAGATTGACATAAGATCGCTTCTTTGTGTTTATTGACTGCCATTAGTATTGGGTTTGGTTGTAGATCATTTTCTCCATTTTTGGATGGAAATTGGAAGTGCCGGACTTTTTATTGATTGCAATTTTTGATTCTGATTAAAAAAAATAAAAATTTCGTCGAGACCATTGTACCCTTCAGATTGTAGCTCTCTCCATCGTTCAATTATCAAAGCAATTTCTCACAACCGACACGATTGAGTTGGCATTGTCGTTTCATTCAAGTAGCTACCAACTTCAATAATCAAAGTTCCACTCCAAAACGCATTATATATAGAGAGAAAAAAAGAGTTTTTATTCTTTATTATTTTATTGGTACAGTTACATACCATACGGCATAAGATTTCAACTAGTATGACACTGAAGGGTTATCTATTTAATCCGCGAAGATAATCTATACTACTTCTTTTAAATGTACGATGGTGTTTCCTACTCTTTTTCTCCCACAAATGCCCCTGTCACTTGCAATTAATTCCAGCCCCACCCCACCACTCTTCCGAACAGTTACAATGCAGAAACGCCTCTCTTCACCCTTGCCAAACCTCTCCTCTCCCTTGCAAATAACCTCTGCCCACCTCTTCCCAACCGTTACAGTGCAAAATCCCAACGCTTTTGCCATACAAAACCACAACTGCCTCTCCTTGTCCCCGCCAAAAAAACTTTACACCCTCCCTCCACCAGCCCGTGTTCTCCACAATGGCCGCCGCCAACAGCCGGCCAAGGCTCGAACTACAACAACATATCGGAAGTCCAATACAGGCAAGGCATGCATTCAACTTTCTTCCTGCTTTCCTCCCTGCCTCACTTATGTCAACAACTCCGTAGACCATAATTTCGCCCACAAACTGTTTGACAAAATATACCTTTGAGTTATTTGACAGACCAACTGATTTTGACAAGAAAGAAGAAATTAGTACATGGATACACCAAAAGTTGTTGCCTGTCCATACATGCATCCTTGTTTTTGGTCTTTTTTTTGACTCACTTGTTTAGGCCAGCGTACACCTCGACTCATGTGTTTGAATTTGAGAACTTAGAAGGGAGCAAACCACTAAGTCTCAGCCTACTTTCGAATATTCTGCATAACGTTTTTGTAGTCATTAATGATATCAAAATGCTTTTATGGTCTAAATTTTCATCGTTTGCCTCAGTTGAACAAGAAGTTTATTGACTCATTTGCATCTTGTCATAGTGATATTGGGACTAGGTGAATGAATCTACTAATTTGCATTAGCATTCTGTCATTGTGATTTGGGTACTCATTTGCATTTGCATTCTGTCATAGTGATTTGGGGCCAGGTGAATGATCCTTATAATTAAGATTCTCAATCGTTTATTCTGCATAAGATTCTCCATCATAACATTGCGTTATCTCGGGGCATTTCAATGTCAACAACTAAAGTCCTCATCAACACGGAATCGAAGTGACAAAGGAAGAAGAACTATGCCAAAAATATAGTCTACAAAGAAGTTCTGACTTCGTAAGTGTAGATTAAAGATGTGTCAAGTTTCATTCCAACTTCTAAAGCTGAAACTTTGTAAAAACTTACAGTTTCTTTTCTTTTTTTTGTGGAAAAAATAATTACTGAAATGTTTGCACATGTATAGTTTTGTCAATTATGTAATAGTTGGCTCCATCATATTGGTGGTGTGTTTGATTCCATAAGTGTGTGTTTGCAACTATGCATTTATGACCTGCCGAAAGTGTCTCCCAAATGTTGGTACTGATTTTCCTTTTATGAAACTGGAATTAGAATAGCTGAAGCCGGGTTATCAATTGCACAAACTAACAATTGGTACCCTAATACCTGGTTGAGGACAAGGTTCTAAATCAGTTATGTGTCCTCTTATCCTCAACTCCCTGATATGAGTTTGTTGGAAGTTAGTATTATGAGATAATTATGATTTGTAGGCCAAACCTTGATACCTTGTTATTTCTTGGTTGTTTCATTTCTGCCAGTGGACATCTTGGTTGACATGTTGGCTGGTGAAGGATGTACTGTGCAGGATTAGTTGGAAAACAGAGAGAGTGATTACAATCCACTTCTTTAGAATGGCTTGAAGGGCTACATTGGCTGCATACCTCCAGGTTAGTTTCTTCCTCGAGAAAGATTTTGGGCTGATCCACATGAATGTTGTTTTCTTATCTCTACATTGTTTCTTTGTCCATGGAGCTACCAAATATATACATCCTCGCTCGCAAACTAAAAGTACTCATTAAGAAGATTCCTAGAAAAATTTTGGCGTTTGATAAATTTCGATGCAGAATATTGTATAGGAGAGAAACCATCAATGGCTGGAGATGTGTATCGTTACGTGATCAAGTTGCTAGAGCTTTTTACTGGAAAGAGCTCTAACCATGAGAGTTCCACAGCAGATTTAAGCTTGAAGAAATGGGTGCAAATGGCGTTCGGACCAACGTAGATCAAGTGTTGTATCCTGGTTTGGTGCCAAACAACAGTAGTGACGTTCACTCCATTACTTCAGAAGCATGGAGTGATTGCTATATTGCAGTACTTGGTGTTGGTCTCGCTTACATTGTTGATTTGCCAAACGGACGCATTAGCATGAGGGATATGCTAGAGGGCAGTCCCATTCCTAAAATAGGCTATAGTAGGAATGCTTGATCTGTCCATCATTTTGTATATTAAGTGTTTGTGCTTTAGGTATCGGTGTTCGACTTCTACAAATTCAAAGCTCTTGTGTCATGGATCAGAACTGTTTTTTTTTTTTCCCCAGTTTTCATTTCTACTATGTATTATCATTTGCCTAGATGTTTCCCGACAAAAAAAGCCAATGGGCAAGAACCTACATTTGGCCATAATACTATTATTTTCTTACACCAGAATCTCCTTCGAGAAGCAATATCTCATAATGCATCACAATGATTCATACATAATTCTTTGGTACAATTGAGGAAGAGACATGGAAGGACATAATTCTTTGGTGCTAGGATATACACTTCTCACAAGGTTGTTCGAACACTTATGTCAAGCTTCATTCCAACTTCTAAAGCTGAAACTTCGTAAAAACTTACAGTTTTGTTTTTTTTTTTTGTGGAAAAAATAATTACTGAAATGTTTGCACATGCATAGTTTTGTCAATTATGTAATAGTTGGCTCAATCATATTGGTGGTGTGTTTGATTCCATAAGTGTGTGTTTGCAACTCTGCATTTATGACTTGCCGAAAGTGTCTCCCAAATGTTGGTAATGATTTTCATTTGATGAAACTGGATTTAGAATAGCTGATGCCAGGTTATCAATTGCACAAACTAAAAACGGGTACCCTAATACCTGGTTGAAGACAAGGTTCTAAATCACTTTTGTGTCTCCTTATCCTCAACTACCTGATAGTATATTTTCAAAAAAACTCTGCACTGATGCATAGTGAAAAGCAATTAAAAAAAACAAAAATTATAGTGAAACAAAACTAGACACTTTGCTTCTTACATATATCTTTGCTGGATTCAATAACTAGGAACTATTGGTGGAAAGAGGACCCAGAGGATAGGGGAATTTGCTGGGCTAGCTCGGATAGTCTTTCTCTGCCTAAAAGGAATGGAGGGTTGGGCTTTCGCAAATTTGAAGCCTTTAATCTTGCTCTGTTGGCTAGACAAGAAGGTTGGAGACTCCTAATGAAACCCCAAGTTTATTGGGCTAGGTTCTTAAAAGGCATTTGTTTTCCAAATACTTATTTCCTCAATGTCTGCAGGGCTGAAACGTTTCGTGGGCATGGGCGAGTATTCACCAAAGTAGAGAAGTCTTTGAAGCAAGGTCTTAGAAAGCAGGTGTTTAATGGTGAGTCAACCTACTTTTGGGAAGATAAGTGGGATAGTGAAGGTGTGTGATGCTATGGATGTGCCAAAAGGGGAGTGGAAGCTAGACCTGCTCAAGCCTCTAATTTCCAAGGAGGGATTGAGGGCGATCTCTGCTGTTCCAGTGCCTTTGGTGCAAAAGTCAGATGTTATGGTATTGCATTTTAATCCTAAGGGAAATTACAAGGTAAAGTCAGGTTATCAGATAGCTTTTGATCTCCAAAAAAGGCTGAAGAAGGAGAAGCCAGAGCAATTCTTTAAGGCTGATCCGGAGGTCTGCGAAAAATTTGGTGGAAAGCATGTAGAAACATTTTGGCTTCTAAGGAGAGTTTTATTTTCCAGAAAATGTTCTCCTACTACTTTGTGTCGTCTGTGTGAGAAAGGCGTGGAATCAGTGGAACATCTCCTGTTTGTGTGACTGGACCAGGGGTGTTTTGTTTGGAGGAGGCCTTCAAGTTTGCATGAAAGGCCTTCATCTAGCGTTCTGAATGGACTTTGTCTGTTATGGAGAGTTCCAACTCAGTTGATGAAGCGAGAGAGCTGATCAGCAAGGTTGCCAACCTTTGGAAAGCCAGAAATGAAGCAACTTCCAATATCTCCTCTAAATTCATTGGCAACTATGGCTAAAATTGTTGCATACAGGATGGAGTTTTATTCCAAGGCGAAGTGAGGAAAGGGTATCCCAAGAAGTTCAGGGTTGGGTTCCCCCTCCAGATAAACATGTTAAGGCCAATTGCTTCTCCCCGTTCCTAAACTCATGATCCCATAACCACCCGCGATAAGTCCAATTATCACCTTAGACAAATGGTTATCTAGATTCATTAGAAATTGGAAAGGTAAGGAAATTCCTTGACAACTTACGGAGGACTTCCAAAAAACAGCGAGCAAACATACACTTCCCATATACACGTGGGACCAATTTCAAATAACCTTCCAGATTTAAGGATAACTGTCATTGGAAAGTCCCTTTCAAAAGTCAAAATAATTGGACGCAACTGTTGGCCAAAAAAAAAAACTCAGTTTTTATGAAACACATGTGTTTGGGCTAGATTACGCGCATCTCGACTAATTTCAGGAGCCCGATCCAACCGCCCACTTGCGAGGACACAAATAAAATCAGAGCAATGGGTCCGTATAAACTAGCCCTACAAGTAGTTGATACCACATAAGAGATTTTTAATGTGAAAATTAAACTCAAGGCTTAATCAACCCAGTAAACATAAAAAAATATTTCCGAATATGGAAAAGGGAAAAGACGAGAGGTTTGAATTGTGAAGTACATTGACCAACTTACGCCGTTAATTGACGAGGTGTGTCGGTTAATTGGCAAGTCTTTCCATTAACTGTAGTTGCTTTTCAAAAAGGTGTGTTCTTCCAAGTGCATTTGTTTGCCACCAATAGTTGCATCTTTTCCATTTTAGTTTTTTGCCGAATTGTTCCCACCCTTCCATAAGGCTTCATTCATCTCTATAAATGGTGCTTCTTTGCGTCTTTTTAAGACCCCGGAAAAAAAACAAAACACATATGTTGCATGCATATCGAGTCTAAGGTCCGAGAGAAAGTACTACACAACTTTCTGTTCGCTTGTTGAAGACCCTTTGCATTCATACGTTGCATTCTAGTTCGTGAGGCGCGCATTCAAAGTGTTAGGTTAGCTTGGGTAAAGATTGTCGCATCCTAGGAAGAAGATGTCGAGAATCGGGAGTACAACGTATTCTTTGGTGTCCCCATTTGTGAGTTAAATTTTCCATTAACTGCTTATGTTCTAATCCGCTCAAAAGTTACTTTAATTAATTGTTTAAGTAGTTTGCTTATATAATTCCTCCAAAATCTGTTTTAACATTGGATTAATTAGTTTTATACACAGTTTGTTAATTGTGTACATTTCAGAATCTGACTAATAGCTCACAAGTTCTACCATTTCCATCTTATTTAATTGGTTTCCATAGCAATCAAGTGATATATATCTACGGGAAACCCCATTACCATCTTATTTAAATACGTTTTCATTATGTATAAAATTTTCTATTATTTTGCCTTCATAACAGTTTGAAATTGAGCAATTGTAAGAAGCACTTAGTATTAGAGGCTAACATTACAATTGGTTTTTGGCAAAGAAAAAGAATCAAAAAATTTCAAAAATGGAGTTCTTCAAAATATTAGAAGACCTGACATCGCTTTTAAGAGGTATTGAACAAGATATTTGGATAACGATGTTTGGCAATCTTGACCAACATGACAACAAAGTTTCAACACTGAAGGCTGAAATACCCAAAGACATAGACCATTTGATAGAGAAGGCTTTCCAATCAAAGTTACATCAAGTGAAGGCTCAATTACCCAAAGACATACATGTGATAGAGAAGGCTTTCCAAGCAAGGATGAAAGATCTCAAATGGGAGTTACACACTGCAATGTTGACGAACAGAATCAAAGTGGTTGAGTTCAAGGAAAACAACTACACAAAGATCCATATACTAATCAAACCAAATCCAATGCCAAAAAGGAGAATCAAAGACCATCTCAACAACCAAACACCATCAAACATAATAATACCTCATATGCAGAGTAATATTGCAAAATATGATACGGTGGCTCAGATGCAAGGACCTTCAAAAACTATCAAAATGCTTATGAAATATTTATATGGCGGACAAAAAGCTAGGTATGATTCTAACTCAAATTGCCAAATAGACTATCTATATTTGTAATAAAATATGATAAAAAAAACTTATTTGTTTATTCATGCAGGCAACTTCAAACCAATATACAATCAATAAAGAAGAAGAGCAAGCAAAACAAAAAAGAGGAACCGGACTACAGTGGCATAAATGTGCTCAACTTTTGAACCAATTCTACACATTTGTTTTCCTATTTTTCCTACTTTTGAAGAACAATTCTACACATATGTTAACGCCTACATCAAACCATGTATTTTGAGTTCATATGTTTGTAAGCCTACATCAAACCATGTATTTTATTTCAGATGCTATTTTTTGGAAGTCCTACATTTTCCTTTTTTACCATCTTTTCAGTTGTACTTCGACAATCATGTATTTCGATTTCATCTCCTACTAATAACATATAGACAATTATATGGGGGCAAAACCAAACCACGTGCAACGCACGTGCCTCCTCACTAGTTTATGTAAAACTCCAAGAAAAGAAAAGGTAAAGTAGGTATATGACAAGAGCGCCCAGGGAAAATATAGGCATCATAGCTAAACTAAAGAGACTAAGGCCTCGTTCCGCTAAGAAAAATAAATATTTTGATTATCTTTCGAATTAAAAGTGATGTATTGTGAGAGAATGATCACCATTTTCGTAAAGCAAAAAGTAAGTACTTAAAAAATACGAGCCTTAGTGGTATGGGACACAAATTTTACTATTTTAGTTACTAGACACCGACCCTTGGGCTCCTTTTACTATTTACATGCATATGATACTTATAACGCAATACCCGGAATCATTCCTGCGCGGTATTGTACATTGGTACCATACCCGGAACGTTGGTACAACGTAATCTTCTGGGCCTAAGCCGAATTACGTGCAACTCTAACAAGCCGAAAAGGAAAAACACCCAGCGAGTTGGCAAAAGGTACTCACCGGTTTGGGTCGTTCATAAAGAACAACAGCATTTGTTGTGGATGTTGGTTCTTCAGTAATGGTAACAGATGAGCTTGGTTGAAACAAAACACAAAACAAACAATCACATGAAGGCCACCATCTCTGAACAAAGCTATACTTATACATTGACATAATGAAATAAAAAAGTTAATAGATCTACAAATTTATTATTTGGCTCCAATAAAGAGTATTCATGGCCGCGAAGAATTACTTCTGACCGCAGAAAATTACTCTTGGTCTCGAAAAATTACTCATAGCCGTAAATAATTACTCACAGCCGCCGACGAAGAATTACTCTTGGTTGCAGAGAATTACACTTGGCCGCTAATAATTACTCTTGGCCGCAAAGAATTACTCCTGGCCGTGAAGAATTACTCCTGGCCGCAAATAATTACTCATGGCCGCATAAAGTTACTTTTGGCCGCAAAAAATTAGATAATCATTACAAAATAAGAAGACATTACAAAAATAAAATAAAAAATAAAGGTTCGGACTTTCTGAATGGAGTGTTAGATATCTGTTTTAATTTCTGGAAAGTATTTGAGTAGTCCAGAAATACTATGTGGTATCAATATATTTGCGTTTTAATTTCTCTAGGGTGGGTCACTTGAGTCTTTTGACCCTACTAAATTGAAAAATTGCTTAAAATGTCCATCGATTTTACTGATTTTTGACATTCTTAACACCGTAAAATATCTTAAAATGTATATTTACGTACCCAGCAAAGTTAAAATTGTTCCTTTATCTATCAAATTTAAGACAATGGGACTTCAGTTATAGTTAAGTTAATCCCATTGTCTTAAATTTTGGCTCCACCCATGCTTCTAGGGCTATTTTTCTCACATACATCTGTTTGTTACGTGATTTGCTGGTAGTATCATGTGAACAATGCCACAGGATACTCGGGCAGTATTGAATAATTAACCGTTAATTCTTGCTTCAATTACCTCGGGCTGGTTCGAACAAGTAGCAATCCCTTGCATTCTCTTGGCTTCCAACAAGGCATAGTTATCCAAGAACTGGGAATGGTGATGGCTAAAGTCGTTGCGTTGGAAACAGTTTGAACATATGCAAAACAAGTCGTTGCCGCTGTCAAAGCATACGGAGCAAGTGAAATACATGTCTGGGATGAACTCACCACACCCGCCACAAAAGGGCCTCCCGCTTTTGATTATGTAGAAAAGAGCCATAACTTCCATGAATTCTAGGGTTCCATTGTTGTTGTTGTCGAGTTCTTTGAAAAATTGGCTACTGCCCATTTTTACGTGGCCTTTGTCCCCACATAAACCCTAGAAATTCATGGAGACTCACTTTCCCATCGTTATTGTTGTCGAGTGACGTGAAAAGATCCCCTGCTGCTGTTTTTATGTCCGATGAGCTTTAATCGTAGTAGAGTTTGGCAGTCTTGACCAAATCCTCCATCGTGGCCTAAAACAAAAATAGAGAAGCATAATTCAATGTAGAAACATCCAATCCAAAAGCTTAAGCTATTAGGTGGAGAGGTTTAACTTATATGAAGTGAGATTACCCATTTCATACGCAATACGCAAGCAACGTGAGATTTGAGATTTTATGTGTCCTTAACATCCCCATCATTTGCAATGTGTTTTGAGGTTTGCTGCGTGTAATCTCTCAAACCAAATGAGACGGTTGGAGTATATTTTACACTTTGGTGAGATTATACATCGATGGTGTTTTGATTAACGAGGGCAATCAAAATTTAACTAAACAATGGATACGTACGTGACTCCTTATTATGTGTGCAGTCCAACCCAAAACAAACAGCTCTTACGAATAGGTCTTAATATTATTGAAATGCTGCAAATTTAATTCAGCTTATAATTGAGTTTGTATTTATTACCCAGTGTATAATCTGATTATGTGGTGTGGACTAAATTATTGGTTTGTTGTTCTCGTTCTTCTTTTTTGAATATTTGTTAGATTTCCATCATATTGTATGACTCATTATTAATCCATCTGGACGAGATAATCTAAAACACAAACAATTACGGCCGAAACCAAAAAAGCAGTTCACCAACAATCGTCTTTACTATTGCCTTATCTGAACATATTGTTATTATATTGTTAGATTCCTTTTGTCATGACAAATAACTTACTCCAAATGTGGTATAGACACCAACCAAGTAGAGATTTGTATTTATAGTACCAATGCAACCTTAGTCAACCTCTATCGATGTACTCTTATCGAGTTTTAACAATAGTTCATGTTCACTTTCGCGAGAAAAGAATAGTACATCTAGTACTTATCGTGGCATAAAAACATGTCTTTTATTCAATAGAACTTACACGTTTATCGAGACTACGAACCACTCCCGAAGTGATTGAAAGTTTGTTACCCTGCAATCGGAAAGTGTAGCGGAAATTAAATCTTCTTGACAATATGAAAGAAATGTAACGAAGAACCGTACAATTGCTGGAGGAAAATTATAATTAACTAAGTGATCGATCTTGAGATTACCCCAATCACATGAAAATTATAATTCATGTGAAATTCTTATGCACCTTATCTGGAGATTATCAAGTGGTCCAAGCCTCCCCCACGGCGGTGTCCCAATATATTTCTCCACAACACATTTATGTGGATCCGTATGTTTAGTTATGGTCCCAGTACAATTTTGTGGTGAAGAAGAGCAACAATGCCCGTGAGCACCCAACAGATTTGTTCCTTAGTTGTGGGCTCAATATAAACGTGTTGAGAAAAATGTGAGGTCAAATTAACGTGTGTCCAAAACCACTAAAAAGGTGAACTCCTTAATGTATGTGAGTGCAAGCTTTCTTTTGAAAGGCAATTTTTTTTTTTTTATTAATCTCTGAAATGGTTACGAATACTAATAGGAACATGTAAAACGGCATATTCCTAAGCTAAGAATAATCATGTATCCTGTCCGAAATTTAAATCTTTGATTGACAAGAAATCAACCAAGAACACCCATTAAGACAAAGCTCACACCCATTGGAACAAAGCTTATACACCTAAAGAGCAAAGCCCATAACAACCATTGGGACAAGCCCATAAACCTAATGGGCCATGCCCAAACCTAAAAAAAAACAAAAATAGAAACCCTAGCTGCTGACCACTGAAGATGGATCGGATCTACTCGCCATCACCACTGCTTCGTCGAGACCAAACAAACAACCAAACCATTGATAAGTGCCAAAATATACATATTTTGGCCCTCCAAACTACATTTGTTAGTCATTTATTTTAGTTAATTGATTTTTATTTTATTTTTTTGTTGTTTATAGGTTGTTCGAGCCCGTTGTCCAAGACTTTGGATAAAAAGAAGATTTTAAAGAAATTTGAAGTTCAAATGCGAAATGATTCAAAATTAAATGATTCATTTGTTATTTCATGAAGTTCAAAGGGCTTTTGTGTGATTAAGGTTTTCAATACCTATATATAAAAGGTTTAACCTACTGTTGAAGGCGGGCAGCTTTGGAAAAAATGGAGTTCTGGCACCTGCCGTGGAAAAGGAAAAGACAAGGACAGGGGCTGCCGAGCCGAGTTTGGTTATGAATTTTTTTCTCCTTTCAATTTTTATTAGAAGTTTTGTTCAATTACTCTTATTTCGGTAACTAGTTTTAATTTCTGTTTTTAATTAAAATTGTTCGTTTATTTTTGTTTGATTTGGATCTCTTATTTATTGTTCATCTCAACTAATAGAAGCATGTTTCAAGTTTGGGTTTCTTGTGTTTCTTGTTCAATGCATAGTGAGTAGTCGTATAGGTAGGGTCGCGAGGTGATTAGAACATCGTGGCTAGTCCGGGCACTGCTCTTATTTTCAAATAATGAATCAGACAATTTTAGATTGGTAAAATACTTCCTGCAGACGAACTCAGGCATTGTCGGAGCCCATGTGAACGGGAGAATGGAGGTCCAAAATTCATTCTCCGCTGCGCATAAGTAAACGGCGACCATGAGGTTTTGCATCTTGCGGGGTATCTTTTCCAAATTAAAGTTGAATGTTTTTAAGAACACTGAATGGAGCAGGTTAATCCGGACTGGTTACGAGTGCTACGAACCCTACGACCAGACCTTCTTTTAATTATCTGAAAAGTTCAATTATTTCGTAAGTTTAGTTAATCTCAATCAAAACGACAAAGGGTGGCTACCTAAGAGCCCATTTAAATTAGTTAAACCCGAATTTTTAGTCAGCACACATCACCGTCTCTGTGGATTCGACTCCGGACTTACCGGATATTATGCTACGTCGGTCTCCGCCCTACGCTTGGGGCAACCCATTATTTTAGGTCTAGGAAATCGTCAAGCATTTTTGGCGCCGTTGCCGGGGACGGTTACTTGTGTTAAGAATTCGGGTAGTTATTTTTTATTTGTTTTCTTTTTAGTTCTTTATTTTTTTTTAAATTGTTGAAAAAAAAATGGCCGATTTTGCAAAGTGCTATGGAGGTTATACAAAACAATTTGATTGTTCAGTATCACTTCCTATATTTTATGGTTTGGCCTCAGAAAATCTTTTTTCGCATATTCATAAACTTGAGGAGGTTTTTGCTAGTGATGAAGTGGCTCTTTTACATGTATTCCCAGCATCTTTGCGTGATAGTGCTTTAGATTGGTTTAATTGTTTGAGTCCAAAATTGACATGGAGTGAGATTGTAATACAATTTTTCAATCATTTCAATCCCTCATATGAGACTCACATGCTTTTACAAGAACTATCAGATTTCTCTCAACATGATGATGAGTCTTTGTCACAGTGTTGGAAGCGATTTAAATTTGTTGTATTCTCTTGGTCGTTTAATTGTGAGCTTGGCAGTCTTCTGGTTATCTTTTGCCGTGGTTTAAACCTTAAGTCATGCGAGGTGGATTTTAGGTCCACTGATGAATTTCTGGATAAAACCCCTGAAGACGCTTGGGATTTCTTAGATGAATTAACCCAAAAGCTCCAATTTTGTGAGTTGACTGAAAGTTCTGAGGATACCAGTTTTGATGGGAGGGAAAAAGAGGAAATAGAGCCATCTTATTTTGATCAATTAGCTGATTCTCTTTCTTGCAATCAAGTTGAAAATTTTCAAATGATTAATTCTTGTGTATTGGAAGATGAAACAACAGAGTTACTTGGAACTAACGAAATAGTTAGTTCACCTGAAGTGCAACAGCATTCTAGTATACTTGAGATGGATTTTCATGACACGACTCCTGAGGAGTCATTGCCAATAATTGTGCAAAATCCACTTGTTCTTGATGATCAAATACCTCCAGCCATAGATATTGATGTCATCACTCCTATTGAGCATCCATTATTGCAAAAGATTATCACGTTAGAACAAATTGACTTTCTTGGTGTTGATAATTTTAATATGGTTTACCATTCATTTTTTCTGACACTCATCAACAACTTGAAAGTTAATTTAGTTCGAAATATGCAATTGGTGGAATTTAAATTTCAAATGCGGCTAAGGCCATTAAGATATTCTAAGTATTTGATTTTGTGGCATGGTCGCATACAATTTTTAACGGAGTTCTTGAAGTGGGTTGAGATGTTGATTTTGATTGCTCTTCGTAGTGTGATGAATGGTTGGATTTCACGTGATGGGAGTACTGAATGTCATTAACTTTTTTGTATAATTTTTTTTCTTTTTTTTTCTCTTTCTTAGATTAGTTACTTTTATTTTATTTTATCTTTTTTTTTGTGAGGACTAACATTGCAGGATGCTTTGTTTAAGTTGGGGGGTCTTCTTCCCACTATGTTATCTCTTGCGTAGTTCTCCGTTCCGAGGTGATACCTTTTCCTTATTTTTCTTTCATGTCCTATATTTTTATTCTTTTTTATTCAATGAGGACATCGAATGATTTAAGTTGGGGGGATGGATTACTTTGGTAAGTTTTTCACTCTTCTAATTCTTAAAAATTCAAAAAAAAAAAATTGAAAATTTTCCTTTTCGCATGTGATTTGACACTTGTTGTGATTACTTGTTGAATAATTGAGTTGAGATGTGTTGCCTACCATAGTGATATCTTTTTTTGGCTTGGTAGTTTTACTTGCTAGCTTGTCTTAAGAAGTTGATCATGGCACTTTTGTATAGCACTATTGCATGTCACGTTTATTTGGGCCTTGACCACTTGTGAGTTGTGACTTAACCAATCTTGATGGCTAGATTAGTGGAGACTTATGCCCTAGTGAGCTTTTGGGCCCTATCTTTTATTGGAGTGGTGTCACTTTAACTCTTAGTTTGTCATGGAAATAATCTATTTGCTGTGGTCTCATTATTCTTGATTGTTGAGTATTGGAACTTGAATGCATAACAATATCTCTTGGGTTTTGGTTCGTCACATGAATGTTACACCCCTTGGAGAGGATTATAGGCATTTTTTTGATATTTGGGCCAGTTCGTTCCTTTTCACATTTATCCCCTGCAAGCCACTTTGAGCCTTATATATTTAGCCTTTTCTTGGTTAGCTCCACTTTTCATATTTTGTTTGGAGAAAGGCAAAAGTATAAAGGTGTAACTTTTGGATAGATTGTGAACTTTTGTACTTGAATTGGTGGTGCCCTTTAAAAAAAAAAAGAAAACAAAATAGAAAAAAAAACAAAAGAAAGAGAAAAATAGAAGGGGCGCCGATATAGATGAAAAGGAGGAATCGTACTTTTATTGCTGAAAAATGTTAAAAGGTTAGAAGGGGAGATAAGGTGGTGTTGAAAAGAGTGAGAAAATGGGCACGCATTGTTAAATTAGCCCCAAGTTGTTTGCCTATTCTCAGACATGTGATGTTTTACCCTAGCCTTTACACACTTTCAATTACCCAACGTTAGAACCAAAATTAAAGTCCTATTTGATCCTAGGGGTGATGGAAAGTGGATTGATGGATGTGAGAGAGAGTTTCAATACTTGGTATTCTATTCATGAGACTGTGTGTTCACCATACAAAGCGTTCTTTTCGTGTCATAGTGTGCGAGTGTTTTGATTTCATTTATATAACTTCTAACCGCACATTTGAGAGTTCATACTATGCACCTTGTTTCGAATGATTTTAGTTGTGAGTGCAAGACACAGTGAGAATTGAAGTCAAGACTCGGTTCGGAAAGAGCGATTAGTTATTGGACACTTTTGGTTGAGGCCCATGTCGCACACACATGCTAAACCTAGGTGCCATGGTTTATTTCTTGACTTGATAGTGTTTGGAACTATTTGTGCATTCTTTATCTTTGTGGTAGCTGCACATTCTTTGTTTGATGGATCAATGAGTTGTATGACAAGTTTTGGATTACATGTAAAAAGGTTCAATGTGTTTTGTGGGTAATCACTGCTGAAAACCTTCACGAGACTTCACTCGTCCTACCGAGGCTGCCCGGGGGTTTAAAAGAAATATCCATTTTAATTAGTTGCATTTGTTTTGGTTTGCTAGGGACTAGCAAAGTGGAAGTTGGGGGGTGTGATAAGTGCCAAAATATACATATTTTGGCCCTCCAAACTACATTTGTTAGTCATTTATTTTAGTTAATTGATTTTTATTTTGTTCTTTTGTTGTTTATAGGTTGTTCGAGCCCGTTGTCCAAGACTTTGGATAAAAAGAAGATTTTAAAGAAATTTGAAGTTCAAATGCGAAATGATTCAAAATTAAATGATTCATTTGTTATTTCATGAAGTTCAAAGAGCTTTTGTGTGATTAAGGTTTTCAATACCTATATATAAAAGGTTTAACCTACTGTTGAAGGCGGGCAGCTTTGGAAAAAAAGGAGTTCTGGCACCTGCCGTGGAAAAGGAAAAGACAAGGACGGGGGCTGCCGAGCCGAGTTTGGTTATGAATTTCTTTCTCCTTTCAATTTTTATTAGAAGTTTTGTTCAATTACTCTTATTTCGGTAACTAGTTTTAATTTCTGTTTTTAATTAAAGTTGTTCGTTTATTTTTGTTTGATTTGGATCTCTTATTTATTGTTCATCTCAACTAATAGAAGCATGTTTCAAGTTTGGGTTTCTTGTGTTTCTTGTTCAATGCATAGTGAGTAGTCGTATAGGTAGGGTCGCGGGGTGATTAGCACATCGTGGCTAGTCCGGGCACTGCTCTTATTTTCAAATAATGAATCAGACAATTTTAGATTGGTAAAATACTTCCTGCAGACGAACTCAGGCATTGTCGGAGCCCATGTGAACGGGAGAATGGAGGTCCAAAATTCATTCTCCACTGCGCATAAGTAAACGGCGACCATGAGGTTTTGCATCTTGCGGGGTATCTTTTCCAAATTAAAGTTGAATGTTTTTAAGAACACTGAATGGAGCAGGTTAATCCGGACTGGTTACGAGTGCTACGAACCCTACGACCAGACCTTCTTTTAATTATCTGAAAAGTTCAATTATTTCGTAAGTTTAGTTAATCTCAATCAAAACGACAAAGGGTGGCTACCTAAGAGCCCATTTAAATTAGTTAAACCCGAATTTTTAGTCAGCACACATCACCGTCTCTGTGGATTCGACTCCGGACTTACCAGATATTATGCTACGTCGGTCTCCGCCCTACGCTTGGGGCAACCCATTATTTTAGGTCTAAGAAATCGTCAAGCAACCACCACCTGGAAGCTCTCCAGGCGGTGAGAGACTAGCTATGCGAGGGCAAGCTTGGTGAGAGAAAATCCTATTTTTAACAAGGACGAAGATATATACGGATGGAGAGAATATAAGTATTAGTGTTAAGAAATGTATATGATTGAAAGTGCAAGTGTGTGTATATATGTAGGAAAACAGATGTACTCAATACATAGACTGTAATCGTGATATGTGCGCTATGCACCCATTTTGTTGTACTACAAATATAATTTTTGCATGCATTTTAGCCTGGCAAGCCTATATATGTAATCTAAAGTAGAGGTGAGTGTGTTGACTTTGTCCACGCGTATTGGTCTCCCAAGTGAGAGGGAGTCTCATTGTCTTAAATAGCGGTAACGGATTGTGCAGCGGTAGCGAGAATATGAATGATACGTAGTGTGAATTGATTGTAGCGGACGTGAATTTTTTTAAAATTATTTTTAGATCCAGAGCACATGAAGTGACCGTAGCGGCCACCTAGAAATTCCCAACATATATAAACAGAGCTTTGTTTGCTCATCAACGGTTCTTAAGCATCCAATCACGGGCAGGTCATTATCGAGATAAACCTAACATACTCATATATACGTTAATACAAGTGTTGGTCCAATATTATGAACAAAAATTCTAACTCCACACCCATATACACGTCCATACTCACAATAGAGGTGGAGCCCGCACACTCCACCTCTATTGGGCTCCACCTCTATTGTGAGTGTAGGTGTGTAAATGAGTATGTAAGTAGGTGTGAAAGTAAAATGATTGTATTATGAATGCTCAAAATGACGTAACCAAAACCGCTCAAAATTTAAATGGTTACATCAAGAGGTACTATTTCCTCCGTCACATTTTTTTTGTCCATTTTTATTATTCGTGTCGTTCTTTAAACGTTTATAACTCTCAATTTATAATATTTTTCATAATTTTGAAAATTTTGTATTATAAACTTAATTGAGAACTATCAAGTAAGATCTATAATCCATATTTTTGGAGATTCATGTTGAAAGATAAAAGAGCATGTACACCAATAAAACGTAAAATGGCTATTCAAAATGCTATCGTTTGTACTTTAGCCAACCACTTTTTTCCTCACCTCTACGGCAAAGGTAGGCATTTTATCTCGATTTGATAAAAATAATATTTCCTCTGCCCATAATGTTTGTCCGGTCTGCAAAATATGAACGTAAAAATAATACAATTTTTGCAAGAAAATTTTAATTTTTTTTCAACAATTCACTAGATATTGATGAGTTCTTTTAATTTATAAAAAAAAATTAAATTTTTCTTGAAAGAAATGCATTATTTTTTAGTTCTCATTTTACGGACCGAACAAATATTTTGGAACGGAGGTAGTACTACTTCAAAAAGCTGCCACTTGTGTAGAGGAGAGGAGGGGTACATATTTAGAGCAAGTGCATCAGAGTAGGCAAAGTACATTTTTAGGCATTTTAGAGTGTCAAACACACAAAAATAGAGTGTCAAACACACAAAAACACCCATGCAGCAGCTTAGGTATATGCACAGGTAAAATGAATTTAGCTGCGGTGCTTAGGCATAAATACCGAAGAACAATTCTCTAGGTTTTGATTATTTTATTCTTTTTGTGGTCCTTTTGCACTTTCTCTCTCTTCCCTAATTGATTACTCTTATTTCCCTTACTTCACCACATAATGAACTAATAATATTATATTTAGGGATATATAAAATAAAGAGTATTGGTGTAGTGTTAAAAGAAATGTGGATAGATAAAAAAAAATAGTATTATTCACCATTTTTCTTTATCAAATGACAGATAAACTTGCTCTTAGAAGGAGATAAAGTACTGCAAGAGGCTAAAGAAATAATTCTTTATTCTTTACCTTTGCAACACTGGCTCGCTTAGGCTCCGTTCCGGAAACAAGAATAAGTACTTATTTTTTAAGAAGGTAATTTCAAGCTTAAAAATTATGTGTTTACGCAAATTATTTTCCTATCAATATAGATCTTGTTTGATAGATCTCATTGAGATCTTTAATACGGTGCAAAAAAAATTGCAACATTATTTTTCATTTACATTATTTTTGAGTTTGAAAATGTGAAATAAGTACTTATTTTTTAAGAAGGTGTTCTGGAACGGAGTCTTAAAGTGCCGAGGTTTTTTAGTAAATGTATAATACCTAAGCTGATCCCTAGGCTGCTGTAGGGGTGTTTTCAATACTTGGTTCTCTACTTTACCTAAAAAGTAAGATATATAGAATCTAGTGCTGTTGCCCTAAGCGATTGAAAACTGACACAAATATCAAAAAAGAACCAAGAAAATGGGACGGAGGGAATGTATTATATATGCACAATATATGTGACTTTGTAAATGTGTTTGTATGGTGGAGTACGTGAAATCAATCTCTCTCCTTCCATCGGGTATCAGGGCATGGGTGATGGGCCAAAATTTCAACGAACTGATCACGTCTCTGCAAATTAAATGCCAAGAAATTAAAAATGAGATTGAGGTAGGGGAACAATAAAGATCATTCCACGAGCTACGAAAGAGAACAACTTGTGCTCGTTCCAAGTGAGAGAAGAAGAAGAAGACAACAAGTGGTTCCCAATCGACGCAGGAAAATGTGAGCCTTTGGTATTTTTAATAGTCCCGATATATCATGGTGTAACGGTATGAGAGGCCAAAAAAATAATAAATAATAAATACAGTCACGATTTTGTTAACCATTGTTACTAATACCCTTCGTTTGGGCACCAAATTAACAAGCCTGGGACAAGTGGCATACGTCTTGGCCAGAATTAGCATATACTGAGGATGATACAGTAGTACAGATTGATAACCAAAACAATTCCGAAAATCCAAATACAGTGTTAAAAGTTCAAATTATTCAGGTTCAAGGCAATTAATAAACCTCGGCACCGAGCGAATGGCTTTGGCCTTACAGTAGATGTCTCAAACAACTGTATTACTTCGGAAACAAATAATGAGTTACAGATGAATTCAAAATCATCATGTGCAAGGGAGATGCTACAGATAAATCCAATGTTTCATCGGTACAGTAGGCACTGGCTGTGTCGAGTACAAAGTCTAGCGCTTTTAACGCGATCGTTTATACCACTGCCTCAGCTGCTCTGTGCGGAAGTTGCTCCCATAGCTGAAAACATAATCACGTCAGCAAATATGAACATGCAATATTACATTGGTGCTAAACACAATTTCAATCATGCGCACTGACTTGATTTGGAACAAGTGAAGAAGTGAGATGATCAAAACTGATTGTTCTGCCTTTCTTGGCATCTTCCTCCAGTTCTTTTTTCTAGTTCTTAGATGTTTCTTTGGGCTGTTGCTGTAGTTTTTGTTGTTTCATTTGTCTGTGACCTTTTTTTGTAGGGGTATGCCCCTCTAGTTTTGGTTATTAAGATTTTACCGAAGTTATTACTTAAATAGTACTCGAGAAGGACTATAGTCAGTTTAGGGTGTCGCGTACAGGATTTAGGGAAACAGGAAGTTTCTAACACCATTGATCTGGAAATTACGTGATATAAAGGGTTAAAAATTAAATTAGCTAACACATGAGATTTTATCACCTTTCCCAACCAAGCCCAAAAGGAAAAACACACAGGGAGTTGGCAAACGTTCTCACCGGTTGGGGTTCACGAGGAGCAACATCATTTGTTGTGGATGTTGGAAGTTCAGCAATGGCAACAGATGAGCTAGGCTGCAACAAAACACAAACAAACAAAACCATTGTGAAGGCCACAGTCTTTGCACAAAGCCAATAAAGATACATTGACCATAATGGAAAACAAACCCAAAAGGAAACACACTCAGAGATCGAGTTGGCAAACGTACTCACCAGTTGGGGTTCACAAGGAACAACATCATTTGTTGTGGATGTTCGATGTTTTTTTAGCATAGAGAAAGAGGTTAATGGAACACTACCTACGGCTACAATGGATGGTTGAAAATCAGCAACGGTAAAAAATGAGCTAGGCTGCAACAAAACACAAACGAACAACCACTATGAAGGCCACAGTCTTTGAACAAAGTCAATACAGATACATTGACCATAATGGAAAAAAAAAATTTAAATAGAAGTACGAATTTATTATTACGCTCCGATAGTGATTGAAAAACATTAAAAACTGGAGAAATTAGAAAATAAGTCAAAGGTTTGAACTTTCTAAATGTAGAATTAGATAAGTGTATTAATTTTCGAAAGGTTATTAAGTAGTCCCTAAGTACTATGTATTATCACTACGTGGTGCTCCTGATAAATGAAACACCATAACATACAAACTGTGAATCAATCCCTTATTTTTTTGCACGGAAGGCAATGGTAGGTAGAACTTTATATCTAAGCCAACCTGATCTGGAGTTTGTTTCGTCATTATTGATCAATGAATTTATTCCACACAACGGATTTATGGTAAAACCAAAATCCATAAATAGAATCGATTTATCGGATTTTTATAACAAATCTATGAAAATAAAATGCGTATTCTTTGATGTGGCATAAGTCGAAGAGTGTTTCCTAAGTTTGTATAGGCTACCTGCTCAATTTTGGTCCCAGTTTAACTCTTCAGTTTTGTTTCAAATTAGTCCAGGTTCAGTCGGTGTTGCTCAGTCTAATGTCTACTGCTATTTGTTCCGAGCTCAGATTAATTGGTGATCTCAGTACTTGTTTTGCTGCATATGATGGGGACTCAGGGAGTTAATTAATCTTCATTGATGTGGCAAAGGGTTATTTTGAGGGCATAGTCCAAAATCAGTTCATAGATGGCCAAGTCGTATTGCTACCACTGATTTCAAAGCCCAAGTCTTGTTGCTGAAGGTGCAGTGATAGGCACAGAGATACTGGGGAAGGTGCAATAACATCAAATGCACATGGAGAAGGTGCAGTCTCAGGGGAAGCAAACAGAGGAAACGGCTTTGGCTATGAAGAATGGGATGAAGGATGGAAAATCATATGCTCAAGCAGCGATAGGCACAGAATTTGCGAAGGACAAGGTGAGGGTGAATGCAAAAAACTCTTAATATGAAACCTGTGGGCATTCATTGGCTCCTGTTTAGAGTGGTATTGCAAAACTTCAGAATGAGATGGAAGTGGACTCTCTGATCAACCATTTTCATTCAGAAAGGGTGTTTGATATTCAGATCATTAGGGGTTTACGGGGAAGACTTATTTTAGTTACGTTCAATAGTAAAGAAGAGAGAGATAAGATGTTTAACAAAAGATGGTTGGATATATAGATATGGTTTCAGGACATTAAAACCTTTTAAAGGGGAGGCAGGGGAGGGGAAAGGCTAGCCTGGTTGAGCTGCTATGGTCTTATGTAGTCCCACTTCATGGATGGAGTCAAAATTTATTAAGGAGAATCAGAGATAGCCGGGGTGCGCGCTTTTGTTAAATCTGATAAAGATACCTCCAATCTTATCTCTCTGGATAGAGGAAGAGTTTTATTGCAACAGAAATCATGTCCAAGATTGATTCTAGGATTAAGGTGGAGATAGGTGGGGTGTCATATATATAGTTAAGTTGATTGAAGAGGATATGCAGAGATGCACGTCTGTTCATCACCATATTCAAAGTTCTGGGAGTGCAAACACGACCAGCAAAGGGGAAGAAGATGATGAGGTGATGGAAGAGGGGTGGTAGACAACGGGAAAAAAAGAGTAAATTGTAAATTCGGGGATCGTGATCAATATGGTTCCCGAATGTTGTAGTTGCTGCCGCCGTTCAAGATGCAATATTTTTGCATTCAATTACGAGATTTCTTTTTTGGTTTACAAATTTTCGTGACTCGAAATACAAAAGTGTATATGGCATGTTAGATCATTTTTGGTTTACGAATTTTTGTGGCTCGAAATACAAAAGTGTATATGGCATGTTAGATCATTTTTGGTTTACGAATTTTTGTGGCTCGAAATACAAAAGTGTATATGGCATGTTAGATCATATTAGGGAATATTACGTTACCAAGTTTTCTAGGTTTCTCTTGATTTTCTGTGTTCCCTGTTTAGTATAGGGTATTATTCATGTTTCCTAGTTAGCCTATATTTTCTTGTAATGCATGTTTTGGTAAATTGTTTAGGTTTCTTGGTTACCAAATCTTGTATAGCTGTATAAAATCATACTATGGCTATGTTTTAATTGCACACATCAATAAAAGTAAGGTTTTTGGCCATTCACTTTTTCTTACATTGTACATCCAATTTTAGTTTCATATTTGCTATTATTGTTACTAAGACCTTGGTTTGCACATCAAATTAACACACCTGGGCATTCGCCATCGCAAGAATTAGCTAGCAGTGAAGAAATTTGATTATGTATTCAGAGTGATACAATATATAGTACCGACTGATAACCAAAACAATTGCGAAATCCAAACATATATAGTTAGCTAGGTTCAGGGCAACAAACTTCGGCACTGACTGAGTGAATGAATCGCTTGTAGTAGATAGAGGGCTTGTATAAAAAATAATGCTTTGAACAGAGATCTAAATACATATGGGTTCGAAAAGAAA
The DNA here is from genome assembly GCF_030253575.1 of Rhododendron vialii. Classification (NCBI taxonomy): domain Eukaryota; kingdom Viridiplantae; phylum Streptophyta; class Magnoliopsida; order Ericales; family Ericaceae; genus Rhododendron; species Rhododendron vialii. The sequence goes on along the minus strand of NC_080558.1, from coordinate 5,673,134 downwards.
TCTATAGAAGTGAGCTTCAAGGTATATTCACGGGATCCGTGTGAATCATGAGACTCTTAACACATTAGTATCGGAATGGCTTCTGAGCAATATTACTCCTCATGAGACTCTTAACACATTAGTATCGAAATGGCTTCTGAGCAATATTACTCCTCACAGAATGGTGCATAAGTTTCCAACAGCTGTGCCGATTGCTGTCTCAAGTACTCTGAACCTACGATCCCACGCTCTCTGAAAATCATAAACTCATAAGCAATATAAACACTCAATATGCAATGGTAAACACATTTTTAACCACAGGAAAAACAATAAAGAAACAAAGCTAAAATGTACAGACACCATCTGCCACATCCAGCCCGATCATCAGGAAATCACATCCTAAGCAGAATAGCAGATGGCAGCAATAAGAACAAGAAAGAAACTGAGACCAAATTCATCAAGACCATTGCACCCTTCAGATTTTCGCTCTCTATTGTTCAATTATCAAAGCAATTTCTCTTAACCCACATGCAAGATAGAGTTGGCATTATCGTTACATTCAAGTAGCACCAACTTCAATAATCGAAATTCTACTCCTAAACGCACTATATAGTGAGAAAAAAAGAGTATTGTCAAAGTTATTGTAGAATTGGAGATCACGCGTCAAATCCTGACTCGAAGATGGACAGGAATTGTGAAAGCAAAGATGTAGTCGAAAAAGATGGAACCCTTTTAAGTGGTGGGGCTGACTTAAGGTTGTATGGGGATAATCTTGTTGGGGTCAATCTGGTTGTGGCCGATTCTGAATCTTCGGAGTCCTCTCCGGGGAGTGAGGAGGGCGTAATTGGTGCAAAGGGTGCAGTCCCAATCTTGGAAACCGGGATTACATATGATTCTCAAAACTCCTTAAGAGCTTCTCAAGTGGAGGGAATTAATCTACTTGTAGATTTGAACCAAAAGGAAGGTAGTTCTCGTTGTATCACTCAGTCTTTTGAGGAGTATCGTCAAAGAAGAGAGGACTCCTTTTATGCTACTATGTGGTCCGTATGGCTGGTTCGAAACGATTATGTATTTAACAACGCATCAACTCAGGCTTCGGAGGTGGAGGATCTAGTCAAATCATGGGTCGCGATGTGGATGAAGGCAAAATTCAATATCAAAATATATACTGTGGAGGATTTTAAGGTGTTCCTAAATGGTATTCAGAGAGTAAAGTTGTAACTTAAACCTTAGGTGCTTCATTCAACTATTTGTTGGATGTGTTGTTATGTTTGTTCATGTATGTTCTGTTGTATCTTGGCGCTTTGAACTAAGATGTAACTTCCTCGATATACCCCTTTGAGTTTTATAAAATCATTCGTCTGCTGAGCAAAAAAGAAGAAGAGATGACTCTCTCAGTGAGGGTAATTATGTTATTTCTAGCAAGGGAGTAGAAGTAGTTGAAGAGCTACCTAGGCAAAAATCTAATGTTGGGAGTAACATTCCCAGCATTAGATCATACTCAGAAGCTATCCTCAAAATGAGAAGGGGAGTGAGAAGATCAGAGAGGAAAATTAAAAAGAAAAAGCACCTCGCGGAAATTGAGGCTAAGTTCGATAAATTGAAGCATAATAATAAGAAGAGCTCTTATTCCTCAAGTGTTCTTTAAGGAAGCTTGTAAGATGTTGGATGTTGGTAGGACTTTGGGTATTGAACTTAAAGGAGGGAGGAATTATAATTTAAAGAGATTTGTTGAAATGCAAGAGGAAGAATTAAAAGAAAGGATCCATGCTCTGGATGATTTTGAGGAAGAAGATATATCGGATGACGATGTTGTTTTCGAAGAGAATGCCTCCCTCTTTATGGCTTTTTGAACTCAAGATTGGGCGGGTTTGAGGTGTTTGGCTTATTTTGGTTTTGCTTAGTGGCTATGTGGTTTTAGTTTTGGCTATTTCTTTTTTGTTTGGCTTTTCGGCTTGTTTTGGCCGGTTTGGGGCTTACGTACAAGGTGTGAGGCTCGTTTGGGTTTTTAGCAATTGAGGTTCGTTGGATGTAGATTTCTTTGGTGTTCAATTGGCGTCTTACCTTCTTTTAGGTCTCGGGTGGCTTTTGCCGATGTGCCCTTGATCCTTTTAATCTTTGTAATCCTTTATAAAGATTAATAAATTCTTTTTGCTTAGCAAAAAAAATATAGATTTAAAAAAAAAAAAGTTATTGTAAAAACAGTACTCAAGACATCTTGTCATTTAGAGTGTCGTGTACAATATTTTGAGAATGGGGTAGTGTTCTAACACCATTTGTCAGTAGATAAGGTTATATATATATATATATATATATATATATATATATATATATATATATATATATATAATTGTTATAAAATCAGTGATGCGTAAGGTTTCTACTAGTATAACACTCATGCTTATAACGCAAGATCCGAAACGATAACTGGATTATCCCGCTGCCGATGCATACTGTACCAATAAAAGAAAAATTGTACTTTTACTAGTACGGTACTTATTCATAACATTGGTACAATGTAATGTATAGGGCCTAAGCCAAATTCACAAGCCCAAAAGGAAAAACACTCCGAGTTGGGAAAAGGTACTCACCGCTTTGGGTTCATAAAGAACAACAGCATTTGTTGTGGATGTTGGTTCAAGTTCAGTAATGGTAGCAGATGAACTTGGCTGCAACAAAACACAATCAAACAACCACTATGAAGGCCAACATCCCTGAACAAAGCTATATATACACAGATACATTGACATAATGAAATACAAAATTTAATAGATCTACAAATTCATTATTTGGCTCCAATAATGAGAAAACCATTAGAAAAATAAGAAGACATTACGAAAATAAATAAATTTCGACTTTCTGAATGGAGCATTAGATATGCGTTTTAATTTCGGGAAAGTTATTTGAGTAGTCCAGAAATACTACTCCTACTATATTTGTGGTAACCCCCGGTAGATGAAAATCCATAGCATGATAGCATGCAAAATGTGAATCACCGTGATTTTTGTATGTAAAAAAAAAATACTACCAAATTTTAGTGTATTTTTTGAGTCCAGAGCCACCTCTGGAATCACTCCTATTCTTTCACGGAAGGGTACATTGGTTGAAATGGATACTTACAGGAATCATTCGTTAATCATAATCTACTCTATCCTAGGGACTTGGGGAGGAGAATGGATACTTACAGGAATCAAACTCTGTCAATGTGCATGAGAGTATAATGGAGGCAACAACTGCACTCCACTCCACTTGCTCATTCCGGAAATCTATCGGCCCGAGCAAGCACATTTCTTTTTTTTTTAATGGCGGCCCAAGCAAGCACAATGCAAACAATATCATTGATATGAAGTCCTCGGTTTTACCATTGGCCAAATGGCTGGAATGCCAGGTACACTCCAGGTTGCCCATCATATCTCAAATTCGTCTAAGTCAACATTTCGAATGGTCTAGTTTAAATAGATCTATTGCAAAAGCCCCCTACAAAACCAATCTCCCTTGTCAAAATGTTCAGGTGTGGTAGTTCTAATAATACATGTGGTTTGTGGTTTGTACTTGTATCAAAGCTTTGCAGGGCTTTAAAATAGGCGTGATTGAACTCAAACTCTATAAAATTCTTACCCATACAGAAATGGTAGCCTTTGATTTTGTTGTTTTCATAGTAGATTCCCACTAAAATCAGATCGGTTCCGAATAACATAATTGGAGAAGTCTTGCCTGCAAGAACACAAAAACAGAATCAATTAGATGAAGACGGGTTTCTGAAATAAGTGTATCATTGCGAGCAAGAAAAAGGATTGTGTGCACTTATATGCATCAAATATAACATATAATACAAATAGAATAACATAACAAAAATAAACACGTTCTACTGCCAATATTTCAAGAATCTAGCCAAATAGGTGTAGGTTAACATGCAAACACTACAAATGACTCATGCCAACTGATTAAATTAAAAAAATAGAAAAAGAATGATCTTAACATCCTAGTGTGGCCTTAATGTATCCGAAAAGTGCCTCAAATGTGACCTAGAGTATCCACAATTTATCCGACTTAACAAATAAAACACAAAAATTGGACACATATTTAAGCGTGTCTCACAAGTGTGCCAAAGAGTGCCCCATGTTGCGTATGTGTCCGACACTTGTCATATTTCAATACTTCAGACCGTTGGACGTTTTTGTGGTTCTTAAACAGCCACTAAAGCTAACTTTCGTTCATCACATTCAATCTTATGCAAAAAGTTGTTGACATGAGCATTAATCACCATTTTCACCAAAAATTCGGTGGCGCTAGATATTGATTATTTCCATGTGGTTCTTAAACAGACATTAAAGCTAACTTTCGTTCATCACATTGTTATGCAAAAAGTTGTTGATATGAGCATTAATACCATTTTCACCAAGAATTTGGTGGCACTAGATTTTGGTTATTTTCATTTGTTATCTACCAGAGAACCTAATTTCGGCAATCATTTGGATAGTTAAATTCACTGTCTGTGAACAAATGTATACCATGTTTTGGAACATTTGTTCCAGTTCAAATATCCGCTAGGATTAAATTTAGTACATCAATATTCAAGGTACAAAAATCAACAGATGCATAGGAAATTATGTTTTGAAAGGAAACAACTCAAACAAGACACAGGGGCAAAAAAAAAAGACACAGGGGCAATTAGAAAGGAGAAATACATAATCCAGCATCCTTTTTTCACGTCACTCATACTAAAATGCATCTTCAAACCTTTTACATGCATTGATATAAGTTTTTTTTACACACATATGCTTTTCACGTCCCTAATATAGACTTGTCCATCATTGAAGCCAATTCCCAATTCATTTCTACCAATGCAAAGATCCAATGTTAACTTAAAAGACTGGGTACGCCGCTTTTTTGTTCACACGCAAGCTCGTAAACTCATGTTCATAACGTGACAAGTAAGCACGCTTGGTGCAAAAGAAACCCATGTTGCACAAGGAAGAAGTACGTAGAAGGTGGCCCAATGGACATAACTACAAATCCAAAAGTTTTCACTCTAGTATCCATTTACTTACTTCTTAGCTACTATCCAAATATAAGCTTTCTATCTCTAGTGACCTTGCATCCTTAAGGGCTACTACACCTATTTTTGAATGCAAGAACCTAATTCACCAACCTTATCGACGTGAAAGGCCCACCCACAATTCGTAAAGGATTAAAAAAATTGGAATGTAAGGACTTTTTTGGGGGAGACTCTAATCAGTGGTACATAGCACAAAATACTATTACTTAAAAGGAAAATAATTTATTTTCTCCTCCCTTTTCTGTTGGAAGTGGGAGTTAGGAAGAAGATCTACATTTGGCCATAAGTTGTCAAAATTGTCACTCCTTGGATATGTAGGACGTGCGTAAATAATTGTCAACACCAACAAAAGGATTTGAAACAATAATTAAGGAAATAGATCTCAAAAGAGAAAATTAGAATAGAGAAACTTAAGGGAGCAATTGAAAACAACAAAAAGCATTAGGAAGAAGAAACGGAAAATCAACATGGTCAATGTGAAAGTCAACTATATCATGGCAAAGATGAACAATTACCTTTTGTTGTCGGAAGAAACTTCTATGAGCCGGAAGGTACTCAGGCTCTGTGTGTGTGTGTGTGTGTGTGTGTGTGTGTGTGAGAGAGAGAGAGAGAGAGAGAGAGAGAGAGAGAGAGAGAGAGAGAGAGAGAGAGAGAGAGGGTTGCCCACTTAATATCCCATGAAAGGGAGTATCCAATATCCGGACTGGGATTATTTCCCTCTTCATCCAATGATAAAAGACGATTCTCCATTCCTTATCACATCCTTTATCCCTTCCAAATCAAACGTGGTACAACTAATCGTACTACATACAATCCCATATATTATCCCATAGATGCACATGTCCCCTTTATCCCCATCATTAATCCCATCTTTCTCAATCCTTCCAAAAATAATCCGGTGATCAAATGTTCCTTGTAAGGACTCTGATGAAAGGTTAAATAGAAGAAAATTATTCAGATTACCAGAATGTATTTCTTAGCATATATGCTTAAATGGAGTGGGATGTCTGACAAAAGTTGGCAGTTTTAGTTTCTACTGAAACCCATAAGTTCAAGTTCAATTGGCAGCTAATGGTCTGTTTGATGTTTGCGTGGGCTTTGGTTTGTTTTGAACCTAGTTAATATTTATGTCGACGTGCAAAGGAACACAAAGAACCTGACCAACTAAACCAAAGGTAGAGCTCTAGAGAAAATACAGAAAGGGTTGCTATTGCAGTGCTTTGGTAAATAGGAGAGGTGACTAATGACATCCTAAAGCTGCATTGGTTGAAATTCCAAGTTGCGAAAGCTATTTCAGCCCACTGTTCAAACTGCAGCTTTGGTTTTTTGTCTAGCTCCTACTTGGCATGGGGTTTGTTACTTTGATAACGTATCAAAATAGGTTAGTAGTTTGAATTCAATAGCGACATAGCTTGAGTAATTGATTCGATAAGCACAAATACTTTGTGAGCATAACCATAAAAAGGCGAAAGAAAACATAGAAAGCATGTGTTGGTTTGAACTTCAAGATTTACCATATCAGAAGTCTTGGAAATTCTACCTTTTTGTGGGAGGTTCGAGAGCAGACTATGATTGGCTGAGCAGCTCATTTGAATGGGGCAGTTAGTGAGGGCAAATGACTTTGTCTTTCTTAATAATAGTGCATCTAATGAAACTATGTTTTATTGCTTACGAATCACAAAAGAGCACGGTGTACTTTATGTTGAGTATAGAGTACGTTGCAACATCGATGTCCACGGCGACAACCACCTCGATTTCCCCATCAGCGCAAACTTTAAGAACCAATCATTTGCGCCTTTATTTCTCAATCGGCAGGAACATCGAGAAATGAGAATCTATTGTCCGAAATATAGCACTCGCAAAAGGAGAGGTGAAGGGAAAGAAACAGGCGCCATAAGAGAATACGGTTCCTCAAAAAAAAGAACGTGGGGTTTAGAAATTTCAAAACCATTCATCAAACAACTTACGTGCAGTTATTGTTTGGCATGAGCAACTCAGTTATGATCTAAACTCAGCATTAGATTAACATATTTAAGGAATGCTTACCATTTCAAATCGAGAGAACTCCGGCAGGGAGGGATTCTGAAGAACGGTGGGCAACAACAAATGAAGAACAGTGCCAATGGATTTGGTGGGCGCTGGTGAAAGATGGTGGGCACTGGAGGTGTACGACGTCGCAACGCTTGTGGATTTGATGGGCACTGGAGTCATCCGTAGGAGTAGTTCAAGACACGCCACTGGATTTGATGTCCGTTGGTGCGACCGTAGAGTGTAGGGTAAGGCTTGGAGACGCAAGAGTTGAGAAGAGATGGGTTAGATTTCAGGGACAATGAGGGGATAAGAGGATTTCTTGGGGTGCAGGGAGGAGAGGGCGCTATCGATCGTCGCAAGGGGGTCGTCAATACAAGGGATTCTAGAGGGGGTTTTCAGAGACATTCACTAATTTGGTGTGGAGGCGCGGGAGTGGTGCGGTGCTTCATTTTAGGTTGTATCGTTTAAGAGCCGTTGTATTGTGTGGTTGAGAAGGGGCGTAAGACATGGCTGGTATTAATTGCAAGTGTTTGGGACATTTGTGGAAAGCAAAAAAATGAGAAAACATCTTCGTACATTTAAAAGTAGTATGGATTTATATTTTTCAATTTATAATATTTTTCATAATTTTGAAAACTTTATATTATATAAACTCATCGAGATCTATTAAATAAGATCCATATTGCATATTTTTCAAGATTCACACTAAAAGATATAGACAAAAGATATAAAAGAGGCAAACAGAATGATTGACAATGAAAATAGGATGGAGGGAGTATTGATTTTTGACATAGTTAACCACATAAAATATCTGAAATTTCTCTTAAGAACCCATCAAAATTATGAGGTGTGACGCATTGATGTGTCTTTAGCATTTCTCTTATCTATATCAAACTCGACCATACGTGTCAAGGACTCCGGTTACAAGCAGTTTGTTGATCCCATTGTTCATAAATTCTGGCTCCACCCATGCTTCTACTTTCATCACGAAAGGGTTATTAATTGTTTCTCGCCTACAAATGTTCGTTACGTGATTTGCTGGTGGTAACATGTGAACAACATTGCCGTACAGGATACTCGATGGGGCAGTACTATTGAATAATTAACCTTTAATTCCTTGCTTCAAATATTACCTTGTGCTGGTTCGAATAAGTAGCAATCCCTTGCATTCTCCTGGCTTCCAACAAAGCATAGTTATCCAAGAACTGGACATGCTCATGAAGAAAAAGTTCATCATCGTAACACTCTGGACAAACGCAAAACGAGTTGTGGCCATTTTCGAAGAAGTTTTTGCAAGCGAAATACATTCCCGGAATAAACTTAACGCACTTTTGATTACGTAGTAAAGAGACATAACTTCCATGAATTCTAGGTTTCCACTCCCGCCTTTGTTCAGTTCTTTGAAGAAATGGCGATTCCTCATTTTCGTGTGGCCTTCCTGCCGCATAAACCATAGAAATTCATGGAGACTCACCTTCCCGTCTTTGTTGTCATCGAGCGAATTGAAAATTTTTTTGTGCTGCTTGTTTGACGTCTGGTGAGCTTTTTCTGTAGTAGAGTCTAGCAGTCTTGACCAAATCCTCCATTATGGCCTAAACAAAAAATAAGAAACAAAATTCAGCTCCGATTATTTTGCAGAGTTTTTTTTTTTGGATATCTCAATTATTCTAAGGCTGTTTTGATCAATATATTCCATGTGCCAATTAATTTCGGGAGTCCTATCCAGCCATCCAAGAGAAGGAGGCTTAATTAATCAGAGCCGGGTCCGAATAAATTAGCCCTATAGAAGCTGATAGAACATGATAAGTTTTGTATCTGAGACTTTAGAGCATCTCCAACTTTAGCTTCAAATTTGAGGATGCCAATATTTTTTGAAGGTTATGTGACTATTTGACATGTTGAATTTGGCATCTTCAAGATGCCGACTTCAACCAAAATGTCAAATTTTTTATTTTAGGAAGTTTTGGAGAGTAAAGTAATCAAAGATAAATTTTGACATCAATGTCAAATTTGACACGAGAGATAGGATGCCAAATATAATACATAAACATTTGACATTTTGATTGAACTTGCTTCTCATGCCAATGCTTCCACTTGACATGCCAAAAACTTCATGTTCTGTCAGCTCCTATAGGGCCAATTTATTTGGACCCAGCTTTGACTTATTAAGCCTCCTCCTACTGGATTGCTGGATAGAACTCCGGAAATTAATGGGCGCACGTAATATATTGATCAAAACAGGTTAGTATGAGCAAATTTCTAAAGTCACAGAGTTTGATCACCAGGCTAACACCTGCAGTTAATTTTGTACTGATTGTTCAAGAAATTGATTCCATACAGCTGGTTTAATTTATCGTAGTGATTGTTCAAGAAATTGCATCGGGAGCACCGAATAGTTTTTCCGAGGAAGAGGATAGGGAGACTTTTCAGCGCCCCGCATAGTCACATGGCCATGAAAGGCTCCTCCGCCATTACGCTAGGGGTCCGATTATTGGATGCGGGATGAGTTTTAGATCTACTCGATATTATTTATGAAGGGATGACGAAATAGTATGAGTATTATTTATGAAGGGTGAGCTCATATATTAATGTGATTTTTATGGAGGGTAGATAAAAAATTAGTAGGTTTGAATGAGGTTATAAAAAAAAAAAAGGATAAAATAATATTTTGTTTGGAAGAGGGATAAAATGAGAGAACAAGGTTATTTTGTAGCTGTAATGGAGGTTGGGAGGGGGTATTATTTGGGTCTCCTCCAGGGAATAATATATGGACATCTTGAAACCGATCCATAAATAATACTCCCAACAGTGACTTGGCCAAAACTCATCGGGGGTGTGAATTGTGTTGCCAAACCAAGACAAAATGTTTCACATCGGGGCCTTATAAGCGGAGGTGGGTTCGTAAGCTCTTTCAATACGATTATGAATCAATGCCTCATGTAAGAGGATCCGGATCTTTAATTTGTGAGGATTTGTCTGTGAGGATCGTGTGAGGGTTTTAATAACAAAGATGCTACATGCATAACGGTTGTGCAAAATATCAAGCACAACCAATCTTCATCCGTTCATTGTTGTAATAAATGGTCAAGATTCCTTCAAACTTTTCCTTGGAAGAGTTAAACTTTTCATTGGAAAAGTTTTTTTAAAATCTAAAACGTCCAAACACATCTGAACGGTCAGAATTGGTTACACAACACACACAACGGTTGTGTGAGTATCATTTCCGTTTTAATAAGGAGCTGACAACACATTATTGAAGAGATCCAACGGCTCACAGCAGTCCTTCCTTTTTTTCCAACAAGCAGTGAGAAGGAAGTGTGCATCCAAAATTCTAATTGGGTGATAAAGAAAGATCCTTCAGTAGAGAGTTTAGTTTGGGTGCAACATTATACTCTTCTTACATCTGATGTGGGATTAGTAAATGATGAAGATCCAATGGATTTGATTGGTCGAAATTTGGTGTATCCAGTTGATAATGAAGCCAAATTATCCTATGTGAAAAGCCCCATTATCACTAGAGGTGCACAAGAACATATAAAGAGCATCCTTTATGGCAACATCAGAAATCAAGATCCTTTCTGGGAACCTTATGAAGACTACTCGAGCAAAAGTCCGTCACTATCCATTCTGAAGCCTAGTGATGGATTTAATTTTCTGACATAAATTCATCTATTATTTTTAAAGGGTTGTTTACAATTTCGTATTGGAAAAATAAATTTGAAGTATAAGACTGATGCAGACAAATGCAGGCGTTTTAAACTATTTGAAACAATTGAAACTCGAAGACGAGTTTTCTCAAGAGGGAGAGGATGATGCAGGCTGATATTTTAATTATTCTAGAAATATAAGAATCTTAATTTATTATTTTGAGTTTAGCATTTTAGTAGGAATATTTTATTTTAGTCAAGATAATTTATAAGTATTTAGTTTTCCTAGTTTGATTTGATCAAGTATTCCTATTTTGAATAGGTTTCTTGGTTAAGGAAAATTAGGATTGATTTTATTTCCTTATGTTTGTTTTCCTTTCTAGATTTTAAGAAAGCTAGGTTTAGGAATTCTATTAGTATAAATAAGGTTGTAAGCCTTAGGGCAAATTAGTTGTTTTATGACTTATAAAAATTTGAGAAGTTTCTCAAAATCGTTTGTTCGTAGAGAGAGTATTTCTAGTTCAAACTTATTCGTGATTGTCCTTGTTGCACGTTCTTCTATTTCAACACGCCTCCCTGCATCATGTTACTTCACAAGCTCCAGAGGATTTGGTTGTGAGGGGTACATTTCTTTTGTTCAATTCATTTGCTAAAGTACTATTTGATTTTAGAGCATTTCATTCATTTATTGTTGCATCGTTCGTGTGTGCTGTGGAATTGGAAACTGAAAGTCTGAATCGACCGTTGTTTGTTGAAACACCCTTAGGGGGTAGGACACCTTTGGATCATATTTGTTGAGACTGTGAACTTCTTATTCATAATCGCCGATTCACCTTTGATTTCATTGTATTGGGAATGTCGGGCTTTGATCTGATTGTGGAAATGGATTGGTTATTTATGTTCCATGCCACCATTGATTGTTTCAAGCGTCGAGTTCGTATTTGTCCACCTGATGGTGCTTGCTTTAAGTTCTTCGAGGAACGTCGGGAACTGTCAGAGCCGCATTTGTGTGGGTCTCGAGAGTGGGAGTTCTTTCATTCTTTGTTGGCGAGTTTAACTTTAGATGAGGATATGTCCATGCGTAGGGAATTGCCCTTTGTTGTTTACAATTTTCCGGATGTATTTCTGAAGGAGTTACACGGTCTACCTCCCAAGAGAGAAGTTGAATTCACTATCGAGTTACTTTCTGGTACAGCGTTAATCTCTGCACCTCCTTATCATTTCGCCTCCGCCGAACTTAGGGACTTAAAGGTTCAAATGCAAGAGTTGGAAAATTTGGGGTTTATCCGTCCGAGCACATCTCCGTGGGGACACCGACACTTTTTGCGCAGAAGAAAGATGGTTCACTCCATTTATGTATCGATTATCGTAAGCTCTTCCGTGTCACCGTTAAGAATAAGTATCCTATGCCTAGAATCGACGACTTGTTTGACCAACCCTAGAGTACGACTTGTTTCTCTAAGATTGATTTGAGGTCCGGTTATTACCAATTAAGAGTCTGAAGAGTGGATATTCCAAAAATCACTTTTCGTACTTGTTATGGCCATTATGAGTTCGCTCCGTTATGCCTTTTGGGTTGACAAATGCTCCGACAACATTCATGGACCAGATGAACTGTATCTTTTGTGCTTATCTCAACCGTTTTGTGGTTGTATTCGTAGACGACATTCTTATCTATTCGCCTTCGGAGGAGGAACACCAATCTTATCTCACTATCAATCTTGAACTCTTGAGAGAGCATCACTTGTACACTAAACTTAGTAAGTGCGAGTTTTGGTTGTCCAAGTTCAAATTCTTAGGTCATGTGGTTTCGAAGGGTGGAGTGTTCGTTGATTCGGGGAAGGTGGAATCCGTTATGAATTGGCAACGGCCAAAGATTGTGTTCAAACTTCGTAGCTTCTTAGGTTTAGCCGGATACTATTGCCGTTTCATCTAAGACTTTTCACGTCTAGCGGCACCTATGACTAGGTTGACACGGAAAAGGACACATTTTATTTGGAGTGATGCATGCGAGTTGGCATTCAAAGAATTGAAGAAGTGATTAACTACCGCGGCAGTTTTGGTTGTGCCCGAACGTGGAGTTGGCTACTCCGTTTATTGTGATGCTTCGAAAGAAGGGCTTGGGTGCATTTTGATGCAATTGGGGCGAGTGGTAGCATATGGGTTGCGGCAATTGAAAACTCCCAAGTGGAATTATCCTACTCACAACTTAGAACTTGTGGCCGTCGTCTTTGCATTGAAGAGTTGGCATCATTACTTGTACAGTAAGAGATTCGAGGTCTTTTTCGATCATAAGAGTCTTAAATACCTTTTCTCCCGAAAAGAACTTAACTTATGACAAGGACTTTGGATGGAACACTTAGAGGACTATGACTTCAATTTGCAATATTATCCAGAGACGGTGAATGTGGTAGCCGACGCGTTAAGTAGAAAATCGACAAACCTTGCGAGTCTAGGAATTCACAAGTGGAAAATGATGAACGATTTGTATTTCTATGCCATGCACCTTGAGGAAGTTCAAGATGGAGTTACCTTGTATAATTTGACCATTCAATTTACTCTATTGAGCCAAGTTATTGAAGCGCAACAACACGATGAAGAAGCAGAAGGGCTTCGTGCCAAGTTTCTTAGTGGAAATGCTGAAAAAGGGTGGATGATTCACGCCGAACGCAGCTTACATTATCAAGGGAAGTTGTTCGTACCCGTTTCGTGTCGGGAGGAAATCTTGCGAGAGTTCCAGCATTCTCCGTTAGCCGTTCATCTGAGAGGAACAAAAATGTATCACGATTTGCATAGGTAATTTTGGTGGTTCGAAATGAAGAGGGACGTCGTTATTTTTTTGTCTAATTAAGTGTCTCATGTGCCAACATGTGAAAGTCAAACATTAACGACCCTTGGGAGAGTAACAATCGTTACCAGTGGCCGAGTGGAAATGAGAAAGCGTGACAATTGATTTCGCTACGGGTTTATCTAGGTCGTCGAGAGGGCATGATGCTACATGGGTGATGGTGGACCATTTAACCAAACCGCTCATTTCTTACCTATTCAAGTTACCGATTCGATTGACACACTTAGTCGTTTGTACATTCAAGAGATTATCCGTCTTCATGGAATCCCCATTTCTATTGTATCCGAACGAGATCTGAGGTTTACCGCGTGCTTTTGGCAGAGTTTACAGGTGGCTCTTGGCACCAATATTTTGTTTAGCACTGCGTATCATTCTCAAACGAATGGAAAATCCGAGCGAACGATTCAAGTTTTGGAAGACATGCTTCGGGCTTGCATCATGGATTTTCGGGGTAGTTGGGAGGATCACTTGCCGTTAGTTGAATTCGCGAATAATAATAGTTATCAATCGAGTATTGAGATGGCATCGTATGAAGCTTTGTATGGGAGATCATGTAGATCAACCATGTGTTGGACTGAATTAGGATAGACTACGTTAGTAAGGCCATATATGATTAAGTAGACATCCGAGCGTATAAAAGCAATTCGCCAACGCCTTTTGGAAGCTCAAGAGAGAACAATCGAACAAGTTAAAGTGATTCGCCGAAGATTGTTGACCGCGCAAAGTAGGCAAAAAAATTATGCCGATCATCGTCGCCAATCGTTATCGTTTGAAGAAGGGGTTCACATTTTTCTTAAGATATCACCGTGTCGGGGCTTATCTTATTTTGGAAAAAAGGGGAAGCTTTTACCGCATTATATTGGGCCGTTTGACATCATCGAGAAGATTAGGAAAGTCGCGTATCGCTTGGCTTTGCCACCAAAACTTTCGGGAGTGCATGATGTGTTCCACGTGTCGATGTTGAGGAAATACGAACCGAATCCATCTCATGTCTTAGAGGGGTCCGAACTAGAGTTGGAAGCTGACGCATCTTATGGGGAAGAACCGATACGTATCCTAGATTCGCACAATCAAGCGTTGAGGGGTAAGACAATACCATTAATGCGTGTCTTGTGGAGTAACTAAGGTAAGCTAGAGTCGACTTGGGACCGAGAAGACGAGGTTAGAGAGAAATATTTGCACTTGTTTCCAGCGTAGAAACCAATGTGAGTGTCTAAGTTTAAACTTTTAAGTCATTATCGTTATTGCATAATTATTGTTGTTGTGACTTGGACATGTTTATGTGATGCATATTTTGATTGATTATGACTATCAAATTTCAAGGAAGAAATTTCTTTAAGGAGGGTAGGATGTAGAGACCCGTATTTTCAAAATTTGTTTAAAGGTTTCATTAATGTTGGAATATGAAATAAATGAGAGATTTATTGAATTATTTGATTTGGGGTTAATGTGTTAGGATTGTTATTTGAAGGAGTATTTGTGCAATTGACATATAAGCTAGTATATAAGGGGTGTGTAACACCCCGTCCCACATCGGAAGTCTACATGGATGATCTTGGGCATATAACAAACCTTGTGGGCTACTACTAGTACCTTGTGCTTAAGTTTTTGGGTCATGTGGTGTGGCCATTGTAACACCCCATCCCACATTGGAAGTCTACATGGATGATCTTGGGCATATAACAAACCTTGTGGGCTACTACTAGTACCTTGTGCTTAAGCTTTTGGGCCATGTGGTGTGGCCTGTGGATCAAAATCAAGGTACTGGGCCAGCGGTCCGCTTGGGGCGTTACAGGGTGTGTATGTGTGTTGTAGGAGATAAATCTCCCATCTCCTATCTCTCTCTCTCTCCCGACGCCTCTCCCTCTCTCTCGGCACCTCTATCTCTCTCACTCTCTCATACCAAAACCCACCCTTAAAGCTCAAAACTCATGGCAATCAACCTCCATTCCACTCTCTAGATGTGATTTCAAGCTTATGGTTCATTGGATAGAGCTCGGAGAGGAGTATTCTTGGAGGATTTCGAATTCAAAAGCTAGGGCTTGATCAATCTCGTTCGGTTTTGTTCTCTAAGTTGAGGTAGAGATTTCTTGCCTTATCTATGTGTTTCTGTGATGATTTTGTGCCTTGTTTGTGCCCTAGATTGTTGTGTTTTGTTGTTGGGTTGATCCTTGAAAATCTGAAAAAATCGCTGCTCGTAATGTCACCGCATCGATACAAGCTTTTTCGTTGTATCGATACCATTTTCTTATCCTGAATCCAGTAGCATCAAAAGTTTTGATTTGATTGCTGTGTCAATACAACTTTTTTGTTGTATCGATACCAGGAGCTTATGGGACAGTTTTGCCCACGTTGTTCCCACTTCGATTGTTTTGATTCCCAATTACTTCTAACACTTTCATACGTCTTCAAACCACCTTTATACTTGATTGCTCGTACTTAAAGGACTCATTGATCATTTCCATCTCCTTTGGCCCTCATTGTAATAAAGAAACGTGTCGAATTCAATGTGTGTGTGTGGTGTCCGTCCATCGTCTTTGCATGTAAACGTTTATGTGGACATTGTGGCACGTTATGATGAATGTTATGAACTAGTTGTATGTGGAGCATGATGTTATTAGGAAATGTGAAACGGATAGCATGATTGAGAACGATATAAAGAAAGCCACGGATCCACCTTATGGTGTGATGCTGGAAATGGGACGCACAGGGTACCTAATGCTCGGAAGTGCACTAGAAAGGCATGGATTCACTTTAAAGTTTGATGCCGAAATGAATACGGATGCACGGGATCCTTAATGTCCGGAAATGAGATCGAAACACACGACATAATGAAATTGAAGAACGTTAGAGATTGTTAAGCTATTTGTATATGAACAGTGTTGGTTTCAAGATCTTATATTCTTGCTCTTGTCCTTGTGGGAAATTTGTCATTGCTTATGTTCTTTCCGGTGTATCTAACATCCCATTTATACATAGCTTGAGCATAGATTTCTCTACTGAGCATGCGCATTTGACCATACTTTTGAAAACTAACACGAAAGAATTATCATGACATCTTTTGTAAAATCTTTTTGAAGATGTAATCGTAATTTCAATTATATTCTTTTGACTTGTGAACATGCAATCTCTAAACTTACTCCCTTTGAACTATTATCTAAGAATTTGGGGCCTGAGTGCCATTATTGTATACTTTTAAACTTGATCGTACTCTTAGTGTATTATAGAAAAGCTTTTGGGGTATTATGATATATATTCACGATGAATTTTCATTTAGAAATGTTATCTTTCTTTTTTTTTTTGAAATTTTAGAGCGTGACAAGAACTAACATTAAGGAATGAAGAGACCGATAGGTAATCTGAACGAGCTCATATGCATGTATGCTTATTTTCCTTCCATGAGCACATCTGGATGTAACGGTATTGGAAGGCAAAAACTGTTACGTATCCGACATATTACGTTATGTAGCAGCCAATTTTTAAATCCCTATAGGATCCTTCTTTTGCACACCAAATTAACACGCTCGGGACACGTGGCATACAATCGTACTACATATCATTTTATAACCAAAACAATATGGCAAAATCCAAACAGTCTTAAAAGTTCAAATTATCGAGGTTGAACACAATAAACTTTGGCACTGAGTGAATGGCTTCGGCGGTGGAGTCGATGTCTTCTCTCAAATAAAAATAATTCCAATAAAAATAATTCCTCGGAATGCAAATAATTGGATACCGAAGAATCCGAATTTATCCCATACAAGTGAGTTCTATGATGCATTAATTCTTTAGATTTGAGTATTTCGAATGTCTCCGAACTCATCTATGCTCCAATCAAGTTTGCCATTCTAACAACCGGCACTTCTTGTCACATAATGGTACAGCTGAGCCGTGAAGATGCGTTCAATGCAGTGTTAAACACGTTCAACCCTATTTCAGCCGCTTTGTACGCAAAATTCCCCAATTTCTGAAAATATAATCACATAAGCATTACGAACATGCAACACTGCAAGAAATTGCATCCATGAATATGAAGCTTGAGACCAGATTTTTTTTGAAAAATACACCAGAGGAAATTTCACAAATGAACGTATTAATGTGCCATTAATGCATGAAAAATAGGAGCCATGACTTTTAAACTAACAATTTGGACAATTTCTCTTTTATGTATTTGGAAAAGCGAAGATGAGTTTTGGTTAATAATAGAACGAAACAGGAACAAATATAACGAGAACAAAGACAAAACAATTAATGGCATCACAACCGCCCAAGGCAAACATCCCAACTAGGTCGGCACCTAAGCCTCGGACATTCACCTGTGTGCCAGCCCTGTCCCAGAGATAAAGAGGTTGCGAAGGGGCCAACACAAAGGAAAAAGTGAAAAACATAAGCTGCACAAAGTATACATAGACCACACGAAAAACAGCAAGGAAACAAAGCTAAAATGTACAGACACCATCTGCCACATCCAGCCCGATCATCAGGAAATCACATCCTAAGCAGAATAGCTGATGGCAGCAATAAGAACAAGAAAGAAACTGAGATCAAATTCATCAAGAGCATTGCACCCTTCAGATTTTCGCTCTCTATTGTTCAATTATCAAAGCAATTTCTCTTAACCCGTACAAGATAGAGTTGGCATTATCGTTACATTCAAGTAGCACCAACTTCAGTAATCGAAATGGCGATTGCTCATTTTCGTGTGGCCTTCCTGCCGCATAAACCATAGAAATTCATGGAGACTCACCTTCCCGTCGTTGTTGTTGTCGAGTGAAGTGAAAAAATTGTGTGCTGCTTGTTTGATGTCTGGTGAGCTTTTACTGTAGTAGAGTCTAGCAGTCTTGACCAAATCCTCCATTATGGCCTAAACAAAAAACGAGAAACAAAATTCAGCTCCGATTATTTTGAAGAGTTTTTTTTTTTTTTTTGGATATCTCAATTATTCTAAGGCTGTTTTGATCAATATATTCCAGGCGCCAATTAATTTCGGGAGTCCTATCGAGCCATCCAGGAGAAGGAGGCTTAATTAATCAGAGCTAGGCCCGAATAAATTAGCCCTATAGAAGCTGATAGAACATGATAAGTTTTGTATCTGAGACTTTAGAGCATCTCCAACCTGAGCTTCAAATTTGAGGATGCCAATATTTTTTGAAGGTTATGTGACAATATGACATGTTGAATTTGGCATCTTCAAGATGCTGACTTCAACCAAAATGTCAAATTTATTATGTCATGAAGTTTTTGAGAGTAAAGTAATAAAAGATAAATTTTGACATCAATGTCAAATTTGACTTGAGAGATGGAATGCCAAATAATACATAAACATTTGACATTTTGATTGAACTTGCTTCTCATGCCAATGCTTCCATTCGGCATGCCATGTCATATTTGTTATCCATGGTCTAGAGTCTTAGATTCAAAACCTCATGTTCTGTCAGCTCCTATAGGGCCAATTTATTCGGGCCCGGCTTTGATTTGTTAAGCCTCCTTCTACTGGATTGCTGGATAGGACTCCGGATATTAATCGGCGCACGTAATAGATTGATCAAAACAGCTAGTACGAGCAAATATCTAAAGTCAGACTTTGATCACCAGGCTAACACCTGCAGTTAATTTTGTACTGATTGTTCAAGAAATTGATTCCATACAGCTGGTTTAATTTATCGTAGTGATTGTTCAAGAAATTGCATCGGGAGCGCCGAATAGTTTTTCCGAGGATGAGGATAGAGAGACTTTTCAGCGCCCCGCATAGTCACATGGCCATGACAGGCTCCTCCGCCATTACACTAGGGGTCCGATTATTGGATGCGGGATGAGTTTTATATCTACTTGGTATTATTTATGAAGGGAGGACGAAATAGTATGAGTATTATTTATGAAGGGTGAGCTCATATATTAATGTGACTTTTATGGAAGATAGATAAAAAATTAGTTGGTTTGAATGAGGTTTTAAAAAAAAAAGAGATAAAATAATACTTTGTTTGGATGAGAGATAAAATGAGAGAATAAGGTTATTTTGTAGCTGTAATGGAGGGGTATTATTTGGGCCTCCTCCGGGGAATAATATGTGGACATCTCGAAACCGATTCATAAATAATACTCCCAACAGTGACATGGCCAAAACTCATCCGGGTGTGAATTGTGTTGCCAAACCAAGACAAATGTATCACATTGGGGCCTTATTAACGAGGTGGGTTCATAAGCTCTGTCAGTACGATTATGAATCAATGCCTCATGTAAGAGGATCCGGATCTTTTGTGAGGATTTGTCTATGAGGATCGTGTGAGGGTTTTAATAAGGAGCTGACAACACATTATTGAAGAGATCCAACGGCTCACAGCAGTCCTTCCTTTTTTTCCATCCAAATGACACCGTTTTAGGGGATAAAAGTTAACGGAGAGAAAACCCAACCGTTCTTCTCCGTTCACGACGATTCCACAAGAAACTGTTCTCAACCCCTCTCTCCCGACATCGATCATTACCTCTTCCTCTGTTCTACCATGATTTGTGCTCCACGGTAGAGCAGTTGTCGACTTTAACGATGTGTATATTCAGCAAAAGTCCCAAATTGTTTTCTTTCTTTTGGTCCGTTCCTGGCCTCTTCTTCCTCTCTGGATCTGATTTTCATCTAGCCAAAAACTTCCAAATTAAAGTTGGAGATCTTCTTAGCAGAGGCAATCTTCTTCTTCCTCTACTTAGTTTTTTCTAATAAGTATAAAGAGATATTAAGGAGTTCTAGAAAGAATGCCAGATGCCGGACCGGAGTGGAGCAGAGCAAAATGAGTGGAGCGAAGCGCAATGAAAAAGTCCTAGGGCACGTTTGAGTTCAAGTGTGACAAGTATCCTAAATCGGGACACATGAAAAAAGACTGTCCGCAGAGGGGAAATGGAACTGACTGGAAGAAGAAGAGAAAGGTAGGGGAGAGGAAAGATGGATCATCAATTTCTACATACGTTGTGGAGCGGGAATCAGATGATGGTGATATACTTTCGATCTCAGTTGGTCCGAATGACATGGCAAACTCGTGGATTCTGGATTCAAAATGTTCGTTTCACGTGTCTCCTAACAAGGATTGGTTCCACGCCTATAGGTCAGTGGATTGTGGTAATGTTCTTGTGGGTAACGATGTATCGTATAAAGTCATAGGAATAGGCATAATAAAGATCAGAATGTTTGATGGTGTTGTGAGAACTTTGGGGGATGTTAGACATGTTTCAGATTTGAGGAAAATTTTGATTTTGTTGGGAACCCTAGACTCTAACGGCTGTGGATATAAAACAGAAGGTGGAGTTATAAGGGTAATGAAGGGTGCCATGGTGATTTTGAAGGGTACCAAGGTTCCTGGAAATATTTACAGGTTGGTAGAGAGTGCAGTTGTAGGTGGAGCTGCTATCACTACAACGGATGATACTGATGATACTATGCTTTGGCATATGCGGTTGCGACATATGGGAAAGCATGGGATGTTAGAGCTACCAAAGAGGAATTTGCTAAAAGGGATTAAATCGTGTAAATTGAATTTCTACAAGTTTTGTGTTCTGGAAAAATAGTATAAGGTTCAGTTTTGGAATGCAACTCACAGAATGAAGGAATTCTTGACTATGTTCATTCAAATGTTTGGGGGCCAGTGAAGGTAGCTTCGAAAGGAGGATCTTTGTATTTCTTGACCTTTATCGATGATTTTTCAATGAAAGTTTAGGTGTACTTCATGAAACACAAGTCTGAAGTGTGGAAAACTGAAGTGGGAAACCAGACAGGGAAAAAGATCAAGTGCCTCAGGACTGATAATGGAAAGAAATTCAAGAATGGACCTTTTTAAAGTTTTGTGAGGAACATGGGATTCAGCGACACTTTACAGTTCGGAAGACACCTCAGCAGAATGAGGTGGCAGAAATGATGAACATAACCATAGCAGAAAGGGCACGGTGTTCGAGATTGAATACGGGACTTCCAAAGTCTTTTTGGGCAGAAGCAGTGAGTATGGCATGCTTTGTTATAAACAGGTCATCTAGTGCTGCATTGGATGTGAAAGTACCTGAGGAGATTCAGACAGAGAAAGAGGTTGACTACTCAAGGTTGAGAATATTTAGGTGTCCGATTTATGTTCATGTTCTCAGTGATGAGAGGTCAAAGCTTGATGCGAAGTCCAGACAGTGTATCTTTCTTGGCTATGAGAAATAGGTAAAAGGTACAAGCTTTGGAATCTAGAGACAAAGAAGGTGGTGATCAGTAGGGATGCAGTATTTGATGAGGACTCTATGGTCAAGGTACATCAAAAGGTTCAAAATTCTGAGTCAAAGGAAGTGAATAACAGATAGCATCGCATACAGATTGAGCTGAAAATTTTTGATATAGGTGATACTCAGCCAAATGAATAGCTTGATCAGCAGCAACAGGAAAGTCTGGTCGCTGGGAGAATCAAGCATACTATCAAGCCACCAGTGAGATATGAGTTTGAGGACTTGGTTTCTTATGCATTGACTACTAGTGGAGATCCATCTACTTTTCAGAATGCTATCACGAGTTCTGAAAGAGACAGATAGATGGAAGCCATGGTGGAGGAAATGAAGTCTTTGCATAAGAATAAGACTTGAGAGTTGAAAGAACTGCCCAAGGAAAAGAAGTCAGTGAGTTGTAAGTGGGTATACAAACGGAAAGAGACAGCAACAGAAAAAGAGAGAAAAGTTCAAGGCTCGGTTAGTGGTAAAGGGGTATTCACATAGGAAGGGGATTGATTTTGATGATGTCTTTTCTCTAATGGTGAGGCATACGTCAATCAGGGTTATTTTGGCATTGGTAGCTAGCTATGATCTGGAAATAGAGCAGATGGATGTGAAAATGGCATTCCTTCATGGTGATTTCGAGGAAGTCATATACATTGAGCAGCTTGAAGGGTTCAAAAAGCCAGAGACTGAGCATCTTGTTTGTAAGTTGAAGAAGTCACTTTATGGGTTGAAACAGTTTTCAAGATAATGGTACAAGAGGTTTAACTCTTTCATGATACGGATTGGGTATACACGCTGTGAGTATAATTGTTGCGTTTATGTTAAGAGTCTTGGTGATGGTCCCTATATTTTCTTGCTTTTTTATGTGGATGATATGCTGATTACTGTAAGGAGTATGGTTGAGGTAAACAGGTTGAAGTCTTTGTTGGATAAAGAGTTTAACATGAACGATTTGGGAGCGGCTAGAAAGATACTTGGGATGGAGAGTCGCAGACATAGGTCAACTGATAAGTTATGGTTATCTCAAAAGAATTATGTTGTGAAAGTGTTGGAGAGGTTTAGTATGGATAATGTCAAACCGGTCAGCACTTCATTGGCAAGTCATTTCAGATTATCTTCAGCTCAGTGTCCGGTGTCAGTGAAGAAATTGAGGATATGTCAAGGGTGCCTTATGCAAGTGCCGTGGGTTACTTAATGTATGCAATGGTTTGTACAAGACCCGATTTGGCACATGCAATTAGCACAGTCAGCAAGTACATGGCTAATCCAGGGAAAGAGCATTGAAAGGCAATCAAGTGGATATTCAGATTCTTGAGAGGTATTTTGGATCGTGGGATTATGTTTGGTAGGCAACAGGATCAGATTTCAGTTGTGGGGTATGTGGATGCAGATTATGCTGGGGGTTTGGATGACAGAAGGTCTACAACTGGTTATGTGTTTACACTTATGGGTGGGCCTATTAGTTGGAGATCCATGGTACAACTTCTGGTGGCTCTAGGGGTGTAAATGAGTCGAGCCGAGCCGAGCCGAGCCGAGCTTCCGTGAGCTCGAGCTCGGCCCGTTTGCTTAACGAGCCAAAAATTCGAGCTCGAGCCTTAACGATCCGAACTTAGTCATTTACTAAACGAGCCTTTTTAATCGAGTCAAGCCTCCCTTAACGAGCCAAGCTTTTGTCGAACGAGCCAAACTCCACTCGGCTCGTTTACTAAACGAGCAGAATACTCGAGCTTGAGCTCGACTCGTTTACTAAACGAGCCGAGTGTTAATGAGCCAAGCTCGCGAGCTATTTGGTTCATTTACAGCTCTAGGTGACTCTATCTACTATTGAGTTTGAGTATATGGTGGTGATTGAGGCTACTAAGGAAGCATTGTGGTTAAAAGGGTTTGTTAAGGAGCTTGACATAGATCAAGGTGGAGTTCAGTTGCATTGTGACAGTCAGAGTGCCATTTATTTGGCAAAGCATCAAGTGTATCATGCTCGAACCAAGCATATCGACGTGAGGTTTTACAAAGTGAGAGAAAGGTATACACTTTTGAGAATGCGGCTGATATGTTGACAAAGACAGTTACTGCAGACAAGTTTGAGCATCGTTTGGACTTGGTTAATGTCTCCAGGTGCTACGAAAAGGGAGGCATCCCCCCAACCCACTGAATGGTAATGCTTATCATCTGAAAGGGCGATAGTATATTCGCCAAGGTGGAGATTTTAGAATTGTGGCTCATATGTTAAGTATGAAGAGATACTAAAGAGTTCTAGAAAGAAGGCAGATAACGAAGCGAAGCAAAACAAGTGAAGCGCAGCGGAGCGACGGCATCGTACATTGGTATTTTTGGGATACAGACCAAATACCAGGTTAGGATTAGATTAGAGTAGATATAAATACTTTAAGTTGTAAACTCTATTTAATACTGTGATAATAAGAACAACAGCCACTCTCACTCTCATGGACGTACCTAATATTGGGGAACCATGTGTATATTTTTGTGTTCATTTCTTTACTGTTTTATACTCGTAAATCGTACGTGTATGTCGATCCTAACAAAGTTAAAGTTAGGTTTTTTGTTTTCTCCTTTTTCTGTTTCCAATCTATGAAGCAGAAAACATTAGTGGATTTTTCCAATCTACACAGTGATGAATCAATAAACAGAAATGCAAAGAACTTTGGATTGGACGAATTTTCGGCTGAATTAGACTGACTTGTTTTTTCTTTGTTTGATGGGAGACTAGGATTGGATGAATTGAGAAGAGACGACTTGGAGCGAAACGGAGAAGAAATGACTGGGGTTTTTCTCCGTTAGACTTTCATCCCCTAAAATGCCGTCGTTTGGATGTGAAAGAAAGGACCGATGTGAGCCGTCGGATCTCTTCAATAATGTGTTGTCAACTACTTATTAAAACCCTCACATGATCCTCACAGATGATCCGGATCCCATGTAAGCACATGATGCATTAATGGTGATTATTCTATTTTCACGCTCCCCGGCCAGTCCTATGTGATATTTCTACGCGGACTGACGAGCGACAAGTGGTATATATGCAGTTGGGACCAACTTTGGACATATGCTACGATGCGGCAGTTGGGACATAGTACTTAGGGCCGGCTTTAAGTATAGACTCCAAAGTTTATCTAATTTGTGAGGCTCCCAAATAGTTGATGCCCTTAGTACGTATAGGCATAAAATTAGTAGTAAAATTTCCAATAAAATTAACTTAGGCCAAAAAATGGCTGTAAAGATGTAATTGAAATGAATTTTTTTTTTTACTCGGCCAAAGTCAGCATTTTGGTTAGATAAACACCTTAGAGAAATTGAACCACGGATGCCATTAAGCCAAAAAAGCCTCTTGGAAAAATAGAATTAGTTGTAAGAAGAAATAGTTTGACCGATATGATATGAATAGCTTGCACATTTTGGTTAAAAATAATATATCAGTAAGAATATCCATATTAACATATTCAATATAAAAATAATTCTAAAGTTAGCAATGTTAGTTAAAAAAAAAATTGCTCACAATGGCATAACAAAACTTAGCAACTCCTTAACTACTAATCAAATTTTGGCTTTTGAATAACTAACTCGCAATCTTTTTTCTTCGGATAATCAAATTTAACAAAAACCACACTCTCTCTATTTCCTTTCTTTCTCTCTTCTCCCATCAATATCAATGCAGCCATACACTTACATTTGCTTGCACCTCTGTTTATTTCTCTATACTAAAAGTGAGTTTTTGATTATACATGAACCATTGTGGGGATTCGCATTGTTAATATTAGCAATTCCTGTAAAGGATAACAAAAAAATAAGATAGCATGTTTTGACTATCCAATTTTTATTATGACGTCAGAGATACCCTGAATTGCTTCCTTCTGATCACAAATTAAGCTATTTCTTCACTAAGAGGAGATTTGAACAATTTCAAGAATATGAGATTTTGAAAATTTTAAGATGATTTAATTAAACAAATGGATCTGGAAATAAGTAAATAAGAGATAAAAATTAAAAGTGCATAAGGCATTTAAAGAAGAGAAATATTACCGAAAATTGTAAATTAGACGAAGGATTTAACTTCTTTGATCAACCCCGGATATTTCCTTCAAAGTACAAACTTGGCGGATAAGCACGATTCTGCCGTAAAAGAACTTTCCTCGACTAATGCTTCGACGACTTGGATTACGAAGAAAGGGTTTTTCAGTATGTTTCGGAATATGGAAAGTGGATTTAAGCAATGGTTTTTTTTTTTTTTAATTTTTCTAGTCTATTTATAAGGATTGGATTTTTGTTTTTGGAGAATGGAAAGGCTAGAACAAGACTTCAAAGAGAAAATAGTTTTCGTTTTTTGGGAATTTGATTTTGGTTTTAGGGACTCTTGGTAAGTTAATTTATGAGTTGTGTGGAATCCTAAAGCTTAGGGTCCTTTTATAGCCGTGGGAGAAGCTTCCTACAGAATTCCCACCAAAATCCAAGAGCTTAATTATGATTATGTAATCGTAGCTAACCCATATTAACGAGCTAACCAAAATTAAGTGTGTCCAATCTGATTCAAGGACAAGTTCAATAATGAAAAAGAATTGTGCTATTTTATAACTTAGGGAGTCCGGACCAAGTTATGCACACCTCTATTAAATTTTTATAATCTCGTGTCACTTGTTTACTAGATCATCCATGCATGCATCTTTTAGTTTTAAGTTATTATTTTCGTTGTCAATCTTTTAGTACATGCTCTTAGAGAGAGGAGATAAAGTACTGCAAGAGGTTAAAGAAATTATTCTTTATTCTTTACCTTCGCAACAGTGGCTCGCTGAAAGTGCCGAGGTTTTTTGGTAAATGTATAATACCTAAGCTGATCCCTAGGCTGCTGTAGGGGTTATTTCAACACTTGCTTTTCTACTTTACCCAAAAAAGTAAGATATACATAATCTGGTGCTGTTGTCCTAAGCAATTGAAAACTGACACGAATATCAAAAAAGAAATAAAGAAAATTCGACGAAGGGAATATATCAATTGGCTTGGTTGAACATAACTTTTTGAAATAGAGTCCTTGATGAACCTTGTAGTAACATTTATTTAATCATTAGCTCATAGATAGACAATAGGCTTGGTTGAACATAACTTTTTGAAATGGACTTATAGCTTCTATTCGGTTTCAAATGGGAGTGCAGTGTGCAATTCGTGTATGTCTGAATTTCTCCTCAATGATCTGATCCATTCATATAGTAGGGCTCATCGAATAATATATAGTTTCATGTGCATTTTGGTCAAGACACTTTAGTTGTAGCATTTCCTTGTGTTGGAGGTGCGGGTGTTTTTGATGTTTTTGGGTAGGGGCACATAAGTTGTGTCACACCTCAGCCACACCCCTCTCACGTACAGATTGGACCACGGTGTGGCACAACTGATATGCCTCTAGCATTTTTGTTTTGGGTTGTGTGTTCCCAGAATTTTCGCCATATATCTCTTGCCTTTACCTGTACCAGCGCGACATCGATCGTCCTTGATCAGAACCAACTTATAAAATTCATGGGATCGAGAATTCAACTGAGAATATAAGTGCATGGTACTATTGGAAGATTTCGTTACGCAAGGACTACCCAACTTATAAAATTCATGGAAGATTTTTGGGTGCCGAGCAGCCATCACGTGATGCCCGAGCAGCGAATCCGGCCATCCAACACACTTTTTGATGGCCCAGATGCGCTGCTCGGGCACCACGTGGGCATGGCCACGTGGTACCCACCTGGCACCCACAAATTTCGCATTGAAATAGTCTAAATCTCCCGTTTTCATTTCATTATTTAATTGAAATCGATCGTTTGGCCTCCAATATCATTTTCCACAAAATTAGGTCCCACTTATGTCGTACCAAAGAAGGGCTTCGTAAAGTCTTTGTGAAGTCCACTAAAAGTACAAAACAAAATATCCCAATCCCACTTGGAATGAGCTGTACTGTAACTGTGACATATACGTCTTTTTTGTTTTTTGAGGACATAATCAACTTTGAGTCAACAAGTTTTGAGCCACAATTTTGGTTCTCAACCACATATATTGAGAAGAGGAATGACTCTATTTCGATTTATGCATAAAATTTTGGTTCTTAACTGGTAACAAAACCACCTTTTGGCAAAATTTGGTGACCAAACAGTCTATTCTTTCTGAATGCCCATGTAAAATTCTGAAAATCTGTTATTGGAAAACTCTGCCCTTGATTTGTTTGTTTTGTAGATATATAACAGTTCTGAATTTTTGTTGCATTTTGCCTTCTAATTAGCTCAGCCGGGACTCAAGTCGTCTAAGTCTGGGTTCAGCTCGACGCATAGAAATTTGGACTTCTGTTTTGTTTAGCCTCGATCAGGTCAACCCATGTTTGTTTGGGCTTAAATGAACGTAGAGAATAATCTAGTTTGAACATGTTTTGACTAATTGGGATGACTTTTTTTTTTTTTTTCTTTTCAATCCTGAGATGAATTTGGAGATATAGGCTATAGCTTAGCTTCCTCAATTAAAGGTTGAATTTCTAAGTTCCTTAATTAAGCTATAGCTTAATTAGCTTCCAAATTTTCTACTATAGTTCTTTTCTAGTTTCATTTGTTCGGCGAAGAGGAAATTTTATGCAAACTTGACAAGGTTAGCTAGCTCGTGAGATCGATGATAAATGGGTAGAGAATTACTAGGGAAACTAAACGGGATTAAGCCTCCCAAAGTAGGACTAATCTTCACCAATTCATCCCCTGGTTGTCCCCATGTGAGGCGTTGGCCTCAAGCCTTTTAATTGGAATATCTATCTTTCCTATTGGGAAGGCCTTCATTTACTTGGTGGCATGGAATTCCATTCCATTCTCGATCATTCTGATCTTGCCATGTTAAGAAAAGAGAAATGATGTATTACTGTTTGTCGTCAAACCATAACTTAGTACGCCACGCATAACAAGAAAAATACGCATAATAAAGAAATCTAGACTAACTAGGAAACATAATAATCTGCCTAAACTAAAAACAAAATAATAAAGCTTAGAAAATATGGCAATATAATATTTTCTAATATTATGTTAAAGAGGCTTGGGACATTCTCTTGTGTATCCTCTTGAAGTCACACGTATATCCTCTTGTGTTACGGCTAAAGAGGCTTGGGACATTCTTCGTACTTCTCATGAGGGAATAGAGACGGTTAGGGTGTCTAAGCTTCAAATGTGCACAACACGATTTGAACAACTTAAAATGCATGACGAGGAAAACTTTGATGGCTTTATCTCTAGGTTAACCGATATTGTCAACACTTTCCATAGTTTAGGTGAGCCACTCTCCGACCTTAAAGTGTGTTGCAAAATCCTTAGGTCTCTTCCCGAGAGGTTTAGAGTTAAGGTCACCGCTATAGAAGAACGTACGGATGTTGATAAGTTGACCTTTGCCGAACTTGTAGGAAAACTTCAAATCTTTGAGATCAACCACCTCTCCGATTTCAAACCCTCAAAGCCTACCTCAAAATCTAATAACGGTATAGCCTTTAAGTCAGCTCGTGAGGAAACCTTTGAAACTTGTGAGGATGAAGATGATATAAGTGACGAAGAGATTGCCATGTTTGCTAAAAAATTTCGGAAATTCTTCAGGAAAGGAAACAATCTAGGTAAACCTTCTAAGTCATCTTCTAGCTTTAAGAAAAATGTCTTTGGAAACAATGATAAACAATTGTCGGTTGAAAAATCTAGAAAGCCACAAGGAATTCAATGTCACGAGTGTCATGGGTTCGGACACATTCAATCCGAGTGTGCTAATACTCTTAAGAAGAAAATGAAGAAAGGTCTTAAAGTCTCTTGGGATGATGATAGTGATGAGGATGGTAGTGAGAGTGGTGGTCCAGAAAATGGTGAAGGAAATTCTCATGTATTTGTGCTTGTTGCCTCTCTTGAATCCACTGAGACATCTAAACTTCCTATATTGTCTAATACTTCTAGTGTTAAGACTTCAACTACTAGTGAGGATGAAAAAGAAGGTGATGAGGATATAGGTTCAATTCATGAAGCATATGATGAGATGTATCGTGAGTGTCTCACCCTTAAGAAGAAGAAGAAAGAGTTAGAAAGTGAGCTCAAGAGGATAGAAAAAGAAAGGGTGTCACTTAGGATTGAGTTAGATGATCTTAAGAAACACAATGCAAATCTAGTCGAAAAATTTGACACCGCGGAGAAGGAAAGAGTAGAAGGTTTGAGAGAGGTTGAGAAGGCGAGATCTAGGATTTGTGAGTTAGAGAGAGACCTAAGTGAGGCTAGTGAAGCTATTAGAAGAAATGATTGTGGAGCCACTAGGATTGCCGAGATGACACGCACGTTTAGAGATAAGAGTGGTCTAGGTTTCATAGATCCACCTTCCCTACAAATGGAATCTAGTGACCCTAAGAAGAAAATCACGTTTGTAAGTGCTGAAACCATAGTGAATCCATTCTCCTCTAGCAATGCTAAATCTAGTGAGAACGAGACACTTGTGAGTGCTAAGCCCGTAGCAAATTTACCTTCTTCTAGCATCTCAAAACCTATAGTGAATGAGTTTCTTGAGAAGAGAGTCCTCACTTGTCATCATTGCGGAAATGAGGGTCACATTCGACCTAAATGCTATCGTTTGAGGAGAGAGCTTCGAAAGAAAGGTCAAACTCAAAGACCTCAAAAGCGATTCGTTCCCCGGGGCGTTGTCCTTGGTCAATCCACTTTGGAGAGACCTCGTAACACTTCTCCCAAGCCTTTCAAAAATCAAGACAATGACTTTTTTGCTCAATTGAATGATCTTGCGACTCAAACTTCTCATATTGTGAAAGAAATTAACAAATTGAGTGTATTTGCTAAGATTTTTGATGTGAATGCTCTTGCTCGTGATAGAAACTTAAATGGTAATTCGCATACTCATGCTCATTCTAACAAAACATGGAAAAAGGTTGAAAATATTTGTCATGTTGCACACATCGCATATAGAGCTCATAATGCTTGCATTTGGTATCTTGATAGTGGTTGTTCTAGGCACATGACCGGGGATAGGGGTATGTTTGCCATGCTTGAAAACTATGATGGTGGTCTTGTGACGTTTGGTGATGGTAAAAAAGGAAAAGTGGTAGGTAGAGGCACTATTTCAACCCCCGGTCTCCCTACTTTGCATGATGTTCTATTTGTTGATGGTTTGAAAGTAATCTCTTGAGCATAGGCCAATTTTGTGATAATGAGCATAATGTGCAATTTTCAAAAGATACGTGTTCCGTTCTTAATTCTAAGGGAGAATGTGTTGTTAAAGGAATTAGGTCTTCGGATAATTGCTATTGTGTTGAACCTCATCCTTCTAACATGTGTCATCGTGTTCTACTTGATGATGTTGAATTGTGGCATCAACGCTTAGGTCATGTTAATTTTCTAGAATTGTACAAAATTACCAATCGTGAGGTTGTGAGAGGTGTGCCCAAGCTTGCAAATGGGAAGGGTCTTGTGTGTGGTGGTTGTATGGAAGGAAAACAAATTAAGTCTCAACATAAGAAAACAAACATAATTGGTACCACTCGGCCTCTTGAGTTGGTACATATAGATCTCATGGGTCCTTCTGGAACCGAGAGCTTGGGAGGTAAAAAATACATTCTTGTTATGGTCGATGATTACTCTCGCTATTCCTGGGTTGGTTATCTTAGGGAAAAATCCGATGCTTGTGCTTCTTTTAAAATTTTGTGTAATCGTCTTCAAAATGAAAAAGGGTATTCATTAGTTCGTGTGAGGAGCGATCACGGCAAAAAATTTGAAAATCTTGGGCTTGACACATATTGTGATGAAAATGGTATCAAACATGAGTTTTCAGCTCCTCGCACCCCCCAACAAAATGGGGTTGTTGAGAGAAAAAATCGAACTCTTCAAGAAATGGCACGCGTTATGTTGCATGCCAAGCGTGTTCCTCGTAATCTTTGGGCTGAAGCTATTAATACCGCATGCTACACTATTAATCATGTTTATGTGAGGCCGGGAACTTCCCAAACCCCTTATGA
This sequence comes from Rhododendron vialii, assembly GCF_030253575.1. NCBI lineage: Eukaryota > Viridiplantae > Streptophyta > Magnoliopsida > Ericales > Ericaceae > Rhododendron > Rhododendron vialii. The sequence goes on along the minus strand of NC_080558.1, from coordinate 5,641,344 downwards.
AATTTGGAATGGGCGAAAACCTTCGATTAAATACTTTAGGGTTTTTGGTAGTAAGTGCTACATTTTAAGGGAAGGAGATTCCTTGGGTAAGTTTGATTCTAGGAGCGATGAGGGAATTTTTCTTGGGTATTCCATTAATAGTCGTGCTTTTAGGGTTTATAACCTTAGAACTTCTACTCTTGTGAAGTCGGCAAATGTTATTGTGGATGATACCGCTTTAGGAGATTCAACCCCTAGAAGTGACAATGATTTAGATCCTATTTGGGATATATTTGAGGGGGAGGTTGACCTGGGCAACATTATAGAAGGAGACTCTCATGTGGAAAGTGATGATGATCCAACGGAAGTTGTAGGAAATAGAGATGATGGAGTAGAAGATGATAGTGAGCCGGAGGGTAGTGAAACTATAGACGATGATGAACTTGGTCAACATAATCTTGTTCCTTTGTCTACCAAAGAACCTTCTGCTAGAGTCAAACTTCATCACCCTATAACCCAAGTCATAGGCGATCCAAGTGATAAGATGAAAACTAGGAGGGAAATTAGGAATGAGGTCACCTTTGTGTGCTACACATCCACCTTAGAGCCCAAGAAAGTGGAAGAAGCCTTAGGTGATGAGAGTTGGGTAGAGGCCATGCAAGAAGAACTCCAACAATTTACTCGGAACGATGTGTGGTACTTAGTCCCTAGACCATCTCATACAAATGTCATAGGCACCAAGTGGATCTTTAAGAATAAAAAAGATGAGAGTGGTATTGTGGTAAGGAATAAGGCTAGGTTGGTGGCTCAAGGGTACACACAAATGGAGGGAATAGACTTTGAAGAAACTTTTGCTCCGGTAGCTAGGTTGGAATCAATTAGGTTGTTATTTGCTATCGCTAGTCATCTTGGTTTTAAACTTTTTCAAATGGATGTGAAGAGTGCTTTTTTAAATGGTGACCTTAAGGAAGAAGTTTATGTTGAACAACCTAAAGGCTTTGTTGACCCATCGAATCCTTCTTACGTGTATCGTCTTTGAAAGGCTCTATATGGCCTTAAACAAGCTCCTCGTGCTTGGTATGAGCGCTTAACCGACCATCTTTTGAATACAGGTTTCGTTCGAGGGGGAGTGGACCGAACTTTGTTTATACGAAAGATTGATAGTGACATTGTCATGGCTCAAATTTACGTCGATGATATAGTGTTTGGATCCACTAGCGTTAAACATGCTCATCATTTTGGTGCACAAATGTCTCACGAGTTTCAAATGAGCCTTATGGGAGAATTGACATATTTCCTTGGTTTTCAAATCAAACAATTAAACGATGGAATTTTTATAAGTCAATCTACATATGCTAAAGACTTGGTTAAGAAATTTGGATTAAAAGATGGTAAATGCACACGAACACCCATGAGCACAAGTGTAAAGATTGCTAAAGACTTTAAAGGAGTGAATGTGGATCCTACGCTCTATAGAAGCATTATCGGAAGTTTGTTGTATCTCACCGCTAGTCGTCCGGATATTGCTTTTAGTGTTGGTGTGTGCGCTAGATATCAATCCGAACCAAAGGAATCACACTTCACTGCCGTCAAACGCATTATTCGTTATGTGAAAGGGACTTTGTCCTTAGGTTTGTGGTTTCCTAGAGGTACCAATATTGATTTAGCCACTTTTTCGGATGCCGATGATCGCAAAAGCACCTCAGGTGGGTGTTTCTATTTAGGAAATTGTCTAGTGGCTTGGCATAGTAAAAAGCAAAATTGTGTGTCATTATCCACGGCTGAGGCCGAATACATAGCGGCCGGTAGTTGTTGCACACAACTCTTGTGGATGAAACAAATGTTGCAAGATTATGGTTTACCTCAAGGCACCATGACTGTATTTTGTGACAACACTAGCGCGATCAATATCTCCAAAAATCCGGTTCAACACTCTCGGACTAAGCATATCGATATTCGTCATCATTTCATCCGTGACCTTGTGGAGGATAAGGTCATCTCTCTTGAGTTCATCCCTACACTTGATCAAAAGGCCGATCTTTTCACAAAACCTTTAGACTCCGCTAGATTTGAGTTTCTTAGGAAGTCTATTGGCTTGATTTCTATCGATTAAGGTTGGATAGTTTGCATGTCACTCCTGTGTGTTTCATCTCTTGTTTCTGTCTAGAGTGCACATGTGTGTCTTTCATTTTCACTTTCGTGTTTATTTTTTTTATTTTTTTTTGGGTTACTTTTTTATTTTATTTTATTTTATTTGGGATAGCATCATTTTCATTTTTGGTTCATGAGTGTGCTTGCTTGTCCGCATGATTGCTTGCCTGTGTTAACTATACTCCTTGTATCATGTTTTAAGGATAAGTTTGGCTTTTCATGCAAATTGAGTTGTGAGCTTTGATGACACTTCATGAGCCCATAAAACTATGCATAATTGCCTATATTGTGAAGAGTTTCATTATGTCATTTGAATCTCATGCTCTCTACTATTTGTACACTCTCTCTTGGGGCTTGCTCCTTTTGGTGTCTAAGGGTTCTCAATTTGATTCTTAGTTGAATTCTACTTGTCTTGATCTTAGATTGACCAAATGTTTGAGGTTTACCTTTAGATGCTTTCCCCCATTGATTCTACTCGAGTGACCGCCTAGGGATTAGTGTGAAAGCTTCCCTTGGTGCATAAAAGAGTGAGATCCTTGTTTATTGTCTTAAAAAAGGGGATATACGAAAAACAAAAAAAACAAAAAAAAAAAACAACAAAAAAAAAAAAAAAAAAAAGTTCTAGTCTTGGGGTTGTTGCTCTAGTGCACCTCCTTTTCTTTATGAGTTCTAGTCTTGGGGTTGTTGCTCTAGTGCACCTCCTTTTCTTTATGTGATCTCGCACCTTGGGTGAATGGCTACCTAATCATTGCACCATCCTAGGTGTGTGAGTCATTGGGTCCATAAGAATGCGATATGGGGTTTGTGCGTGAAGTCTTTAGGTCCAAACAACTTATGGTTTGACTTCTATCATCAAACTTGTGTAAATTCTTCTTGGGAATTGAATTGGGTATCCCTTGGCATTTTAAAGGGTCTCGCACCACTCTCACGGAGTTCACTTGCTCACTTTGATAGCATAGAGCATGAAATTCTATTGAAAAACATGATTCTCTTTAAAATATATTCATGTTATGTTTAAGCTTTATGTTATCATTTTGGTGTCATTCTTACTTCTCTCTCAATTTCAATGAAATTCCATGTTATACTTGAGCATAATACTTTGGAAATTTCTCTTTTCTGTGTGCTTGATTTTTAGAATGCTTTTGGATGCTTGCATGATCATATTTTATTTGAGCATTTTAGTAAGGGGGAGTCTTGTTGCGAGGGGGAGTAATTAATTGTTGTGTCCCTTTATTTTCTTTTCTTTTAGTCTTTATGCCTTAGTTTAATTTTGGTGTAGGCATTCATTTTATTTACTCCTGTTGTGTTTATAATTCTGAGAGTAAAGGTCCTCCTTAGGGCCTTAGGAGAGCAGGCGCCCTCTCTAGCAGGTTTTAACTTCATTTCCATTTTCGAAAGATTCTGAGAGTGGGGCACTAAGAGGGCATTAAGAGAGCAGTTGCGCTTTTCAGCAGGATTTGGGACTCTCAAACTTCTGAACGTAAGGGCCTTTGTAGGGCCTTAGTAGAGCACTTGCTCACTCTAACAGGTGAATTTTTCATTATTCAGAGAGTTGGGGCAAGAGCCGTTCGATCAGCAACACGTGTTGGTCCCCGTACACACGCGTTTGTTGCTCTTAAAGTTAGCGTGTTTGCAGTGCTCTAATGGCGCGCCTTCCCCAACTAATCACAGCCGTCGATTGCGTGACACCTGTCTTGCGTGTACCCCTTTCGTCAGCCGCTCTCCATTATCTTGCGACACCTGTCCCGTTCCTCCTTCTCGTAGCAGCAGCGAATCCCAGCTCCTTAGCTCCCTTCCTCGCATGTTAACGGCGCCTCTATGGTGCGCTGATATGCCTCCCACATATATACTTCCGGCCAATTTTTTTTTTCATTCATTTGACCCTTATCCACTTTTCACTTTTTTTCCTTGAGATGGCTTTTCCTACCTGAGACAGCAGCTGTCGTTCTTCCTCTGGGTTCCTCATCTAGGGCCTCCCTTCGGCTTTGAGTGATTTATTCACTCTCCGGTACGTAATTTCTTCCCATTCTCGTAGAAAATCTCAGCTTATTTACGGTCATGGCTGGTGGTTCCTCGTCTCGTGCTGCTCCTAACGGACCTAAACCATGGCGACGCCCATCCGAGTCCCGAGTCGGTTACAAGTTCTTTGTTAATGATGCAGCTCGTGCTTCGTATACGGAAACCTATTCTCAAAAAGCTGCAAATCTGTGTGAACGAAATGTTAATCTCTCGGATCTTGACTCCATGGGTTTTGATGCTCAGTTTAAGGCTCGTGGTTGGACTGGTTTGTGTTCTGGTCATGTTTATGCTAATCCTGAAATGGTGCGTGAATTCTTTAGTAATATTGGTGATGTTAACTCTGAGAAGGGGTATTTCTTTACCACGGTGCGCAACGTTAAGCTGCGTTTCTCTATTGAGTCGATTTGTGAGTTGCTCAAAATGCCTCGTGTTTTCGATGCTCAATGGCCTTTTGATACCTCTCTTACTCCTCCTCGCTCGGAAGTCATTCGTGAGCTCACCGATGGCTTGATAACACACATAGATGACATTCCTTCCGGTATCATGTCTCCCCACTATCACATGCTTAACAAAATTGTGTGCTCTCTCATAGAACCAAATGACCATAGTCACGGTGTGAATTTCTCTCGGGCTTGTCTTCTTTATGCTATCGGTCAGGGTTACTCTATTGACTTGGCTTCTAAGATTTGGTGGCAAATCTATGTGTATGCAACTCGTGCTCCGGGCACCGCTGGTCTTCCCTTCCAATCTTTGCTCACTCGGTTCCTGCTTGACAAAGATGTCCCCGAGCTTGATAATGAAATCTCCTTTACTCCTAAGGGTGCTATTTCTTCTAAAACCGCACGTCTCTCAAAAGCTCAAGTAACCTTTTTGGCCAATGCCAAAGCTCCAAAGTTCATTCCCACACCTGAGTATCCTCCTCTTGAAGCTGTTTTTGCTCCTCTCCACCCTCCTCCGGGGTATAATCCACCTTGGAATGTCAATGTTCATGCTCCTGCATGTGACACTCCTTCTTGCCTTGCTTCGACGGCTGTGGAAGCTCCTGCCCCACCAATGGTGGCCTTGGCTCCTCCTCCTCCTCCACCCGAGTGGATGGAGTCTCTCCAAGGTCACTTTGATAAGGTGCATCTGAAGTTGGATGAGTTTGCGACCCATTTTGAGGCTTTTGACAAACAGCTTTTAAAGATTGATGACTATAATGCTCAGTTTTCGGGGAGTTTTTCAGGGTTGCGCAATGACATGACTTACTTGGCTACTCAGATCAATGGGATGGCAGCTCAAATCAAGAGGTTGGAAACTCGTTTGGAACTTGATTACTCATCTCCGGCCGATGAAATGGAGACCGATGATGAGGAAGGGTCTGATTCTTGAAGTGCTACCTTGGCTTTCCTCCAAATTTTGGGATACTTCTTTGATTCCCGGGACAAAAAGGGGGAGAAAGATCGGTTGCTTGTGTGGAGAGCCTTTGTGAGGTAGTTTGGTAGTTCGGCGAGGTTCATATTAGTAGCTACTTTATCTATCTTTTTGTTTAGCTCTTGCACGGGCTAGTTCGGCGAGGTTTATATTAGCAACTAGTTTACATATCTTTTTATTTGGCCCTTGCGTGGGCTTGGTACTTAAGTTGGTACGTTTGCTCTGTTGCATGATAGTGCCCATGGTAGGGCATATGGTTTATGTTAATATGCGCGGCCGTGGCTAAGGTCGTTTTATCTCTACCTTAAATGCCTATATTGCTCTTTCTCTTCCATTAGCATTGCTTTAAATATGATAGCTTCTCTTGGTAATTTGATTTCCGTTGCGCTAAATCCTTACTATTGTCATATATCTATGCATGCTTGTTGCTTTGGTTGAGTTATCTTTTGCAGGATCATTTTGATTTATATGGAAGCTTTTGGTTTCTAGGTTGTTAGAGTTTTTAGAAGGTTCTCTAGCATTCTAGAATTTGTTTCCTTGTAATGAGTTTTTTGTTGGAACGGTTTTGTCCCGGAAATGCCAAAGGGGGAGATTGTTAATGTAATTGGCGATTTCCGGATGCGACAAACCGTTGGAGTCTGTATTTATTCTTTTTCCATTTGGGTTGGGAGGTGATTTTATTTTGTCTAGATTAGATACTCCGCTCGTTGGTTCAAGAGTTGATCACAAAGGCCGTGCCATGCATTTTGCTTGGAAAGGTATATGCATCTCATGTGCATTTAGCTTAATATTTTTCCATGCATCATTAAAGCTATTCGGTGTCTTAATCTTTTATGAAATATCATTTATGCACTAACCTTATATTATTGGCCTTGTTTTATTTGAAGGGAAATTTTGTCTAAGGCCTTTTTAAGTGCTTGCGCCTTAATAGCGCCTTAACAGCGCCTTACCAGACTAAGGCCCTTGCACGCGTGTTAAGAGAGCCTTAGTAGTGCCTTAGCCGAGTAAGGCCCTTGTACGCGTGCTAAGAGCGCCTTTAGAGGGCTCTCCAGGATTTTTCTTGCTTGGCCATATATAAGCTTGATTTTCATTTTTCTAGGGTAAGAAGAGATAGAATAGCCCACTTTAGAGAGAGAAAGCATTATCTTCTTTGCTCTTGTGCCTTCATTTGCATTTGGATGAGTTGAATCTAGAATTCAATCATCTTTGTTCAATCTAGAGAAATACTTTAATGATCCGTGTATTCTCTCTAGATTGATTCTTTTGTATAAAAACCTTCACTTTACAAAATCCATACTTTCATGCCTATGATACTACTTGGCCGGATGATACCGGAGCCGTGGTGAACGGAGATCGAGGTGTTGGACTCGTGGTGGCTATGGGATCAAGAAGGAGTTCGGGGAGCTACATCAAAGTGGTGGAGTTAGGATAAGCTTTTGGGGTAAAGTTGTTAATCCTCTCTTAGCACTTTGTAAACCTTTTGATCTATAGCAATTTTGGTAGTTAGGCCGTGGTTTTATGCTTAGGGTGCGATTGACCCTAAGTAGTTTCCACGTATATCTCGGTGTTTGTGTTCTTTAGATTAATTGCCCTTAACTTATATTATTAATTTGGATAGCATTGGCATGGAGTTTGGATAGTAGCTTGAATTGTTGGTTGCTTTAAATTTAAATTGGTCGTCCTATTCACCCCCCCCCCCCTCTAGGACTTTGTAGCGCATTAGATTATTTCAGTATTCAGAGTGATACAATATATAGTACCGACTGATAACCAAAACAATTGCGAAATCCAAACATATATAGTTAGCTAGGTTCAGGGCAACAAACTTCGGCACTGACTGAGTGAATGAATCGCTTGTAGTAGATAGAGGGCTTGTATAAAAAATAATGCTTTGAACAGAGATCTAAATACATATGGGTTCGAAAAGAAATCTATAGAAGTGAGTTTCAAGGTATATTCACGGGATCCGTGTGAATCATGAGACTCTTAACACATTAGTATCGGAATGGCTTCTGAGCAATATTACTCCTCATGAGACTCTTAACACATTAGTATCGAAATGGCTTCTGAGCAATATTACTCCTCACAGAATGGTGCATAAGTTTCCAACAGCTGTGCCGATTGCTGTCTCAAGTACTCTGAACCTACGATCCCACGCTCTCTGAAAATCATAAACTCATAAGCAATATAAACACTCAATATGCAATGGTAAACACATTTTTAACCACAGGAAAAACAATAAAGAAACAAAGCTAAAATGTACAGACACCATCTGCCACATCCAGCCCGATCATCAGGAAATCACATCCTAAGCAGAATAGCAGATGGCAGCAATAAGAACAAGAAAGAAACTGAGACCAAATTCATCAAGACCATTGCACCCTTCAGATTTTCGCTCTCTATTGTTCAATTATCAAAGCAATTTCTCTTAACCCACAACATAGAGTTGGCATTATCGTTACATTCAAGTAGCACCAACTTCAATAATCGAAATTCTACTCCTAAACGCACTATATAGTGAGAAAAAAAGAGTATTGTCAAAGTTATTGTAGAATTGGAGATCACGTGTCAAATCCTGACTCGAAGATGGACAGGAATTGTGAAAGCAAAGATGTAGTCGAAAAAGATGGAACCCTTTTAAGTGGTGGGGCTGACTTAAGGTTGTATGGGGATAATCTTGTTGGGGTCAATCTGGTTGTGGCCGATTCTGAATCTTCGGAGTCCTCTCCGGGGAGTGAGGAGGGCGTAATTGGCGCAAAGGGTGCAGTCCCAATCTTGGAAACCGGGATTACATATGATTCTCAAAACTCCTTAAGAGCTTCTCAAGTGGAGGGAATTAATCTACTTGTAGATTTGAACCAAAAGGAAGGTAGTTCTCGTTGTATCACTCAGTCTTTTGAGGAGTATTGTCAAAGAAGAGAGGACTCCTTTTATGCTACTATGTGGTCCGTATGGCTGGTTCGAAACGATTATGTATTTAACAACGCATCAACTCAGGCTTCGGAGGTGGAGGATCTAGTCAAATCATGGGTCGCGATGTGGATGAAGGCAAAATTCAATATCAAAATATATACTGTGGAGGATTTTAAGGTGTTCCTAAATGGTATTCAGAGAGTAAAGTTGTAACTTAAACCTTAGGTGCTTCATTCAACTATTTGTTGGATGTGTTGTTATGTTTGTTCATGTATGTTCTGTTGTATCTTGGCGCTTTGAACTAAGATGTAACTTCCTCGATATACCCATTTGAGTTTTATAAAATCATTCGTTTGCTGAGCAAAAAAGAAGAAGAGATGACTCTCTCAGTGAGGGTAATTATGTTATTTCAAGCAAGGGAGTAGAAGTAGTTGAAGAGCTACCTAGGCAAAAATCTAATGTTGGGAGTAACATTCCCAGCATTAGATCATACTCTGAAGCTATCCTCAAAATGAGAAGGGGAGTGAGAAGATCAGAGAGGAAAATTAAAAAGAAAAAGCACCTCGCGGAAATTGAGGCTAAGTTCGATAAATTGAAGCATAATAATAAGAAGAGCTCTTATTCCTCAAGTGTTCTTTAAGGAAGCTTGTAAAATGTTGGATGTTGGTAAGACTTTGGGTATTGAACTTAAAGGAGGGAGGAATTATAATTTAAAGAGATTTGTTGAAATGCAAGAGGAAGAATTAAAAGAAAGGATCCATGCTCTGGATGATTTTGAGGAAGAGGATATATCGGATGACGATGTTGTTTTCGAAGAGAATGCCTCCCTCTTTATGGCTTTTTGAACTCAAGATTGGGCGGGTTTGAGGTGTTTGGCTTATTTTGGTTTTGCTTAGTGGCTATGTGGTTTTAGTTTTGGCTATTTCTTTTTTGTTTGGCTTTTCGGCTTGTTTTGGCCGGTTTGGGGCTTAGGTACAAGGTGTGAGGCTCGTTTGGGTTTTTGGCAATTGAGGTTCGTTGCATGTGGATTTCTTTGGTGTTCAATTGGCGTCTTACCTTCTTTTAGGTCTCGGGTGGCTTTTGCCGATGTGCCATTGATCCTTTTAATCTTTGTAATCCTTTATAAAGATTAATAAATTCTTTTTGCTTAGCAAAAAAAATATAGATTTTAAAAAAAAAAGTTATTGTAAAAACAGTACTCAAGACATATTGTCATTTAGAGTGTCGTGTACAATATTTTGAGAATGGGGTAGTGTTCTAACACCATTTGTCAGTAGATAAGGTTATATATATATATATATATATATATATATATATATATATTGTTATAAAATCAGTGATGCGTAAGGTTTCTACTAGTATAACACTCATGCTTATAACGCAAGATCCGAAACGATAACTGGATTATCCCGGTACCGATGCATACTGTACCAATAAAAGAAAAACTGTACTTTTACTAGTACGGTACTTATTCATAACATTGGTACAATGTAATGTATAGGGCCTAAGCCAAATTAACAAGCCCAAAAGGAAAAACACTCCGAGTTGGGAAAAGGTACTCACCGCTTTGGATTCATAAAGAACAACAGCATTTGTTGTGGATGTTGGTTCAAGTTCAGTAATGGTAGCAGATGAACTTGGCTGCAACAAAACACAATCAAACAACCACTATGAAGGCCAACATCCCTGAACAAAACTATATATACACAGATACATTGACATAATGAAATACAAAATTTAATAGATCTACAAATTCATTATTTGGCTCCAATAATGAGAAAACCATTAGAAAAATAAGAAGACATTACGAAAATAAATAAATTTCGACTTTCTGAATGGAGCATTAGATATGCGTTTTAATTTCGGGAAAGTTATTTGAGTAGTCCAGAAATACTACTCCTACTATATTTGTGGTAACCCCCGGTAGATGAAAAACCATAGCATGATAGCATGCAAAATGTGAATCACCGTGATTTTTGTATGTAAAAAAAAAAATACTACCAAATTTTAGTGTATTTTTTGAGTCCAGAGCCACCTCTGGAATCACTCCTATTCTTTCACGGAAGGGTACATTGGTTGAAATGGATACTTACAGGAATCATTCGTTAATTATAATCTACTCTATCCTAGGGACTTGGGAGGAGAATGGATACTTACAGGAATCAAACTCTGTCAATGTGCATGAGAGTATAATGGAGGCAATAACTGCACTCCACTCCACTTGCTCATTCCGGAAATCTATCGGCCCGAGCAAGCACATTTCTTTTTTTTTGAATGGCGGCCCAAGCAAGCACAATGCAAACAATATCATTGATATGAAGTCCTCGGTTTTACCATTGGCCAAATGGCTGGAATGCCAGGTACACTCCAGGTTGCCCATCATATCTCAAATTCGTCTAAGTCAACATTTCGAATGGTCTAGTTTAAATAGATCTATTGCAAAAGCCCCCTACAAAACCAATCTCCCTTGTCAAATTGTTCAGGTGTGGTAGTTCTAATAATACATGTGGTTTGTGGTTTGTACTTGTATCAAAGCTTTGCAGGGCTTTAAAATAGGCGTGATTGAACTCAAACTCTATAAAATTCTTACCCATACAGAAATGGTAGCCTTTGATTTTGTTGTTTTCATAGTAGATTCCCACTAAAATCAGATCGGTTCCGAATAACATAATTGGAGAAGTCTTGCCTGCAAGAACACAAAAACAGAATCAATTAGATGAAGACGGGTTTCTGAAATAAGTGTATCATTGCGAGCAAGAAAAAGGATTGTGTGCACTTATATGCATCAAATATAACATATAATACAAATAGAATAACATAACAAAAATAAACACGTTCTACTGCCAATATTTCAAGAATCAAGCCAAATAGGTGTAGGTTAACATGCAAACACTACAAATGACTCATGCCAACTGATTAAATTAAAAAAATAGAAAAAGAATGATCTTAACATCCTAGTGTGGCCTTAATGTATCCGAAAAGTGCCTCAAATGTGACCTAGAGTATCCACAATGTATCCGACTTAAAATATAAAACACAAAAATTGGACACATATTTAGGCGTGTCTCACAAGTGTGCCAAAGAGTGCCCTATGTTGCGTATGTGTCCGACACTTGTCATATTTCAATACTTCAGATCGTTGGACGTTTCTGTGGTTCTTAAACAGCCACTAAAGCTAACTTTCGTTCATCACATTCTTATGCAAAAAGTTGTTGATATGAGGATTAATCACCATTTTCACAAAAAATTCGGTGGTGCTAGATATTGATTATTTCCATGTGGTTCTTAAACAGACACTAAAGCTAACTTTCGTTCATCACATTGTTATGCAAAAAGTTGTTGATATGAGCATTAATACCATTTTCACCAAGAATTTGGTGGCGCTAGATTTTGGTTATTTTCATTTGTTATCTACCAGAGAACCTAATTTCGGCAATCATTTGGATAGTTAAATTCACTGTCTGTGAACAAATGTATACCATGTTTTGGATCATTTGTTCCAGTTCAAATATCCGCTAGGATTAAATTTAGTACATCAATATTCAAGGTACAAAAATCAACAGATGCATAGGAAATTATGTTTTGAAAGGAAACAACTCAAACAAGACACAGGGGCAAAAAAAAAAAGACACAGGGGCAATTATAAAGGAGAAATACATAATCCAGCATCCTTTTTTCACGTCACTCATACTAAAATGCATCTTCAAACCTTTTACATGCATTGATATAAGTTTTTTTTACACACATATGCTTTTCACGTCCCTAATATAGACTTGTCCATCATTGAAGCCAATTCCTAATTCATTTCTACCAATGCAAAGATCCAATGTTAACTTAAAAGACTGGGTACGCCACCTTTTTGTTCACACGCAAGATCGTAAACTCATGTTCATAACGTGACAAGTAAACACGCTCGGTGCAAAAGAAACCCATGTTGCACAAGGAAGAAGTAGAAGGTGGCCCAATGGACATAACTACAAATCCAAAAGTCTTCACTCTAGTATCCATTTACTTACTTCTTAGCTACTATCCAAATATAAGCTTTCTATCTCTAGTGACCTTGCATCCTTAAGGGCTACTACCCCTATTTTTGAAAGCAAGAACCTAATTCACCAACCTTATCGACGTGAAAGGCCCACCCACAATTCGTAAAGGATTAAAAAAATTGGAATGTAAGGACTTTTTTGGGGGAGACTCTAATCAGTGGTAGATAGCACAAAATACTATTACTTAAAAGGAAAATAATTTATTTTCTCCTCCCTTTTCTGTTGGAAGTGGGAGTTAGGAAGAAGATCTACATTTGGCCATAAGTTGTCAAAATTGTCACTCCTTGGATATGTAGGACGTGCGTAAATAATTGTCAACACCAACAAAAGGATTTGAAACAATAATTAAGGAAATAGATCTCAAAAGAGAAAATTAGAATAGAGAAACTTAAGGGAGCAATTGAAAACAACAAAAAGCATTAGGAAGAAGAAACGGAAAATCAACATGGTCAATGTGAAAGTCAACTATATCATGGCAAAGATGAACAATTACCTTTTGTTGTCGGAAGAAACTTCTATGAGCCAGAAGGTACTCAGGCTCTGTGTGTGTGTGTGTGTGTGTGTGTGTGTGTGTGTGAGAGAGAGAGAGAGAGAGAGAGAGAGAGAGAGAGAGAGAGGGTTGCCCACTTAATATCCCATGAAAGGGAGTATCCAATATCCGGACTGGGATTATTTCCCTCTTCATCCAATAATAAAAGACGATTCTCCATTCCTTATCACATCCTTTATCCCTTCCAAATCAAACGTGGTACAACTAATCGTACTACATACAATCCCATATATTATCCCATAGATGCACATGTCCCCTTTATCCCCATCATTAATCCCATCTTTCTCAGTCCTTCCAAAAATAATCCGGTGATCAAATGTTCCCTGTAAGGACTCCGATGAAAGGTTAAATAGATGAAAATTATTCAGATTACCAGAATGTATTTCTTAGCATATATGCTTAAATGGAGTGGGATGTCTGACAAAAGTTGGCAGTTTTAGTTTCTACTGAAACCCATAAGTTCAAGTTCAATTGGCAGCTAATGGTCTGTTTGATGTTTGTGTGGGCTTTGGTTTATTTTGAACCTAGTTAATATTTATGTCGACGTGCAAAGGAACACAAGGAACCTGACCAACTAAACCAAAGGTAGAGCTCTAGAGAAAATACAGAGAGGGTTGCTATTGCAGTGCTTTGGTAAATAGGAGAGGTGACTAATGGCATCCTAAAGCTGCATTGGTTGAAATTCCAAGTTGCGAAAGCTATTTCAGCCCACTGTTCAAACTGCAGCTTTGGTTTTTTGCCTAGCTCCTACTTGGCATGGGGTTTGTTACTTTGATAACGTATCAAAATAGGTTAGTAGTTTGAATTCAATAGCGACATAGCTTGAGTAATTGATTCGATAAGCACAAATACTTTGTGAGCATAACCATAAAAAGGCGAAAGAAAACATAGAAAGCATGTGTTGGTTTGAACTTCAAGATTTACCATATCAGAAGTCTTGGAAATTCTACCTTTTTGTGGGAGGTTCGAGAGCAGACTATGATTGGTTGAGCAGCTCATTTGAATGGGGCAGTTGGTGAGGGCAAATGACCTTGTCTTTCTTAATAATAGTGCATCTAATGAAACTATGTTTTATTGCTTACGAATCACAAAAGAGCACGGTGTACTTTATGTTGAGTATAGAGTACGTTGCAACATCGATGTCCATGGCGACAACCACCTCGATTTCCCCATCAGCGGCAAACTTGAAGAACCAATCATTTGCGCCTTTATTTCTCAATCGGCAGGAACATCGAGAAATGAGAATCTATTGTCCGAAATATAGCACTCGCAAAAGGAGAGGTGAAGGGAAAGAAACAGGCACCATAAGAGAATACGGTGCCTCAAAAAAAAGAACGTGGGGTTTAGAAATTTCAAAACCATTCATCAAACAACTTACGTGCAGTAACTGTTTGGCATGAGCAACTCAGTTATGATCTAAACTCAGCATTAGATTAACATATTTAAGGAATGCTTACCATTTCAAATCGAGAGAACTCCGGTAGGGAGGGATTCTGAAGAACGGTGGGCAACAACAAATGAAGAACAGTGCCGATGGATTTGGTGGGCGCTGGTGAGAGATGGTGGGCACTGGAGGTGTACGACGTCGCAACGCTTGTGGATTTGATGGGCACTGGAGTCATCCGTAGGAGTAGTTCATGACACGCCACTGGATTTGATGTCCGTTGGTGCGACCGTAGAGTGTAGGGTAAGGCTTGGAGACGCAAGAGTTGAGAAGAGATGGGTTAGGTTTCAGGGACAATGAGGGGATAAGAGGATTTCTTGGGGCGCAGGGAGGAGAGGGCGCTATCGATCGTCGCAAGGGGGTCGTCAATACAAGGGATTCTAGAGGGGGTTTTCAGAGACATTCACTAATTTGGTGTGGAGGCGCGGGAGTGGTGCGGTGCTTCGTTTTAGGTTGTATCGTTTAAGAGCCGTTGTATTGTGTGGTTTAGAAGGGGCGTAAGACATGGCTGGTATTAATTGCAAGTGTTTGGGACATTTGTGGAAAGCAAAAAATGAGAAAACATCTTCGTACATTTAA
Source organism: Rhododendron vialii (assembly GCF_030253575.1). NCBI lineage: Eukaryota > Viridiplantae > Streptophyta > Magnoliopsida > Ericales > Ericaceae > Rhododendron > Rhododendron vialii. Next base: position 5,626,250 of record NC_080558.1, on the reverse strand, counting down.
AAGTAGTATGGATTTATATTTTTCAATCTATAATATTTTTCATAATTTTGAAAACTTTATATTATATAAACTCATCGAGATCTATTAAATAAGATCCATATTGCATATTTTTCAAGATTCACACTAAAAGATACAGACAAAAGATATAAAAGAGGCAAACAGAATGATTGACAATGAAAATAGGATGGAGGGAGTATTGATTTTTGACATAGTTAACCACATAAAATTTCTGAAATTTCTCTTAAGAACCCATCAAAATTATGAGGTGTGACGCATTGATGTGTCTTTAGCATTTCTCTTATCTATATCAAACTCGACCATACGTGTCAAGGACTCCGGTTACAAGCAGTTTGTTGATCCCATTGTTCATAAATTCTGGCTCCACCCATGCTTCTACTTTCATCACGAAAGGGTTATTAATTGTTTCTCGCCTACAAATGTTCGTTACGTGATTTGCTGGTAGTAACATGCGAACAACATTGCCACAGGATACTCGATGGGGCAGTACTATTGAATAATTAACCTTTAATTCCTTGCTTCAAATATTACCTTGTGCTGGTTCGAATAAGTAGCAATCCCTTGCATTCTCCTGGCTTCCAACAAAGCATAGTTATCCAAGAACTGGACATGCTCATGAAGAAAAAGTTCATCATCGTAACACTCTGGACAAACGCAAAACGAGTTGTGGCCATTTTCGAAGCAGTTTTTGCAAGCGAAATACATTCCCGGAATAAACTTAACGCACCCACTACAAAATGGCCTCCCACTTTTGATTACGTAGTAAAGAGACATAACTTCCATGAATTCTAGGTTTCCACTCCCGTCTTTGTTCAGTTCTCTGAAGAAATGGCGATTCCTCATTTTCGTGTGGCCTTCCTGCCGCATAAACCATAGAAATTCATGGAGACTCACCTTCCCGTCTTTGTTGTCATCGAGCGAATTGAAAATTTTTGTGCTGCTTGTTTGACGTCTGGTGAGCTTTTTCTGTAGTAGAGTCTAGCAGTCTTGACCAAATCCTCCATTATGGCCTAAACAAAAAATAAGAAACAAAATTCAGCTCCGATTATTTTGCAGAGTTTTTTTTTTTGGATATCTCAATTATTCTAAGGCTGTTTTGATCAATATATTCCATGTGCCAATTAATTTCGGGAGTCCTATCCAGCCATCCAAGAGAAGGAGGCTTAATTAATCAGAGCCGGGTCCCAATAAATTAGCCCTATAGAAGCTGATAGAACATGATAAGTTTTGTATCTGAGACTTTAGAGCATCTCCAACTTTAGCTTCAAATTTGAGGATGCCAATATTTTTTGAAGGTTATGTGACTATTTGACATGTTGAATTTGGCATCTTCAAGATGCCGACTTCAACCAAAATGTCAAATTTTTTATTTCAGGAAGTTTTGGAGAGTAAAGTAATCAAAGATAAATTTTGACATGAATGTCAAATTTGACACGAGAGATAGGATGCCAAATATAATACATAAACATTTGACATTTTGATTGAACTTGCTTCTCATGCCAATGCTTCCACTTGACATGCCATGTCATATTTGTTATCCATGGTCTAGAGTCTTAGATTCAAAAACTTCATGTTCTGTCAGCTCCTATAGGGCCAATTTATTTGGACCCAGCTTTGACTTACTAAGCCTCCTCCTACTGGATTGCTGGATAGAACTCCGGAAATTAATCGGCGCGCGTAATATATTGATCAAAACAGGTTAGTATGAGCAAATTTCTAAAGTCACAGAGTTTGATCACCAGGCTAACACCTGCAGTTAATTTTGTACTGATTGTTCAAGAAATTGATTCCATACAGCTGGTTTAATTTATCGTAGTGATTGTTCAAGAAATTGCATCGGGAGCACCGAATAGTTTTTCCGAGGAAGAGGATAGGGAGACTTTTCAGCGCCCCGCATAGTCACATGGCCATGACAGGCTCCTCCGCCATTACGCTAGGGGTCCGATTATTGGATGCGGGATGAGTTTTAGATCTACTCGATATTATTTATGAAGGGATGACGAAATAGTATGAGTATTATTTATGAAGGGTGAGCTCATATATTAATGTGACTTTTATGGAGGGTAGATAAAAAATTAGTAGGTTTGAATGAGGTTATAAAAAAAAAAAGAGATAAAATAATACTTTATTTGGAAGAGGGATAAAACGAGAGAACAATGTTATTTTGTAGCTGTAATGGAGGTTGGGAGGGGGTATTATTTGGGTCTCCTCCAGGGAATAATATATGGACATCTCGAAACCGATCCATAAATAATACTCCCAACAGTGACTTGGCCAAAACTCATCGGGGGTATGAATTGTGTTACCAAACCAAGACAAAATGTTTCACATCGGGGCCTTATAAGCGGAGGTGGGTTCGTAAGCTCTTTCAATACGATTATGAATCAATGCCTCATGTAAGAGGATCCAGATCTTTTGTGAGGATTTGTCTATGAGGATCGTGTGAGGGTTTTAATAACAAAGATGCTACATGCACAACGGTTGTGCAAAATATCAAACACAACCAATCTTCATCCGTTCATTGTTGTAATAAATGGTCAAGATTCCTTCAAACTTTTCCTTGGAAGAGTTCAACTTTTCATTGGAAAAGTTTTTTTAAAATCTAGAACGTCCAAACACATCTGAACGGTCAGAATTGGTTACACAACACACACAACGGTTGTGTGAGTATCATTTCCGTTTTAATAAGGAGCTGACAACACATTATTGAAGAGATCCAACGGCTCACAGCAGTCCTTCCTTTTTTTCCAACAAGCAGTGCGAAGGAAGTGTGCATCCAAAATTCTAATTGGGTGATAAAGAAAGATCCTTCAGTAGAGAGTTTAGTTTGGGTGCAACATTATACTCTTCTTACATCTAATGTGGGATTAGTAAATGATGAAGATCCAATGGATTTGATTGGTCGAAATTTGGTGTATCCAGTTGATAATGAAGCCAAATTATCCTATGTGAAAAGCCCCATTATCACCATAGGTGCACAAGAACATATAAAGAGCATCCTTTATGGCAACATGAGAAATCAAGATCCTTTCTGGGAACCTTATGAAGACTACTCGAGCAAAAGTCCGTCACTATCCATTCTGAAGCCTAGTGATGGATTTAATTTTCTGACATAAATTCATCTATTATTTTTAAAGGGTTGTTTACAATTTCGTGTTGGAAAAATAAATTTGAAGTATAAGACTGATGCAGACAAATGCAGGCGTTTTAAACTATTTGAAACAATTGAAACTCGAGGACGAGTTTTCTCAAGAGGGAGAGGATGATGCAGGCTGATATTTTAATTATTCTAGAAATATAGGAATTTTAATTTATTATTTTGAGTTTAGCATTTTAGTAGGAATATTTTATTTTAGTCAAGATAATTTATAAGTATTTAGTTTTTCTAGTTTGATTTGATCTAGTATTCCTAATTTGAATAGGTTTCTTGGTTAAGGAAAATTAGGATTGATTTTATGTCCTTATGTTTGTTTTCCTTTCTAGATTTTAAGGAAACTAGGTTTAGAAATTCTGTTAGTATAAATAAGGTTGTAAGCCTTAGGGCAAATTAGTTGTTTTATGACTTATAAAAATTTGAGAAGTTTCTCAAAATCGTTTGTTCGTAGAGAGAGTATTTCTAGTTCAAACTTATTCGTGATTGTCCTTGTTGCACGTTCTTCTATTTCAACACGCCTCCCTGCATCATGTTACTTCACAAGCTCCAGAGGATTTGGTTGTGAGGGGTACATTTCTTTTGTTCAATTCATTTGCTAAAGTACTATTTGATTTTAGAGCATTTCATTCATTTATTGTTGCATCATTCATGTGTGCTGTGGAATTGGAAACTAAAAGTCTGAATCGACCGTTGTTTGTTGAAACACCCTTAGGGGGTAGGACACCTTTGGATCATATTTGTTGAGACTGTGAACTTCTTATTCATGATCGCCGATTCACCTTTGATTTCATTGTATTGGGAATGTCGGGCTTTGATCTGATTGTGGAAATGGATTGGTTATTTATGTTCCATGCCACCATTGATTGTTTCAAGCGTCGAGTTCGTATTTGTCCACCTGATGGTGCTTGCTTTAAGTTCTTCGAGGAACGTCGGGAACCGTCAGAGCCGCATTTGTGTGGGTCTCAAGAGTGGGAGTTCTTTTATTCTTTGTTCGCGAGTTCGACTTTAGATGAGGATATGTCCGTGCGTAGGGAATTGCCCTTTGTTGTTTACAATTTTCCAGATGTATTTCTGAAGGAGTTACACGGTCTACCTCCCGAGAGAGAAGTTGAATTCACTATCGAGTTACTTTCTGGTACAGCGTTAATCTCTGCACCTCCTTATCATTTCGCCTCCGCCGAACTTAGGGAATTAAAGGTTCAAATGCAAGAGTTGGAAAATTTTGGGTTTATCCGTCCGAGCACATCTCCGTGGGGACACCGACACTTTTTGCGCAGAAGAAAGATGGTTCACTCCGTTTATGTATCGATTATCGTAAGCTCTTCCGTGTCACCGTTAAGAATAAGTATCCTATGCCTAGAATCGACGACTTGTTTGACCAACCCTAGAGTACGACTTGTTTCTCTAAGATTGATTTGAGGTCCGGTTATTACCAGTTAAAAGTCTGAAGAGTGGATATTCCAAAAATCACTTTTCGTACTTGTTATGGCCATTATGAGTTCGCTCCGTTATGCCTTTTGGGTTGACAAATGCTCCGACAACATTCATGGACCAGATGAACCGTATCTTTTGTGCTTATCTCAACCGCTTTGTGGTTGTATTCGTAGATGACATTCTTATCTATTCGCCTTTGGAGGAGGAACACCAATCTTATCTCACTATCAATCTTGAACTCTTGAGAGAGCATCACTTGTACACTAAACTTAGTAAGTGCGAGTTTTGGTTGTCCAAGTTCAAATTCTTAGGTCATGTGGTTTCGAAGGGTGGAGTGTTCGTTGATTCGGGGAAGGTGGAATTCGTTATGAATTGGCAACGGCCAAAGATTGTGTTCAAACTTCGTAGCTTCTTAGGTTTAGCCGGATAATATTGCCGTTTCATCTAAGACTTTTCACGTCTAGCAGCACCTATGACTAGGTTGACACGGAAAAGGACACATTTTATTGGAGTGATGCGTGCAAGTTGGCGTTCAAAGAATTGAAGAAGTGATTAACTACCGCGGCAGTTTTGGTTGTGCCCGAACGTGGAGTTGGCTACTCCGTTTATTGTGATGCTTCGAAAGAAGGGCTTGGGTGCATTTTGATGCAATTGGGGCGAGTGGTAGCATATGGGTTGCGGCAATTGAAAACTCCCGAGTGGAATTATCCTACTCACAACTTAGAACTTGTGGCCGTCGTCTTTGCATTGAAAAGTTGGCATCATTACTTATACAGTAAGAGATTCAAGGTCTTTTTCGATCATAAGAGTCTTAAATACCTTTTCTCCCGAAAAGAACTTAACTTGCGACAAGGACTTTGGATGGAACACTTAGAGGACTATGACTTCAATTTGCAATATCATCCAAAGACGGTGAATGTGGTAGCCGACGCGTTAAGTAGAAAATCGACAAACCTTGCGAGTCTAGGAATTCACAAGTGGAAAATGATGAACGATTTGTATTTCTATGCCATGCACCTTGAGGAAGTTCAGGATGGAGTTACCTTGTATAATTTGACCATTCAATTTACTCTATCGAGCCAAGTTATTGAAGCGCAACAACACGATGAAGAAGCAGAAGGGCTTCGTGCCAAGTTTCTTAGTGGAAATGCTGAAAAAGGGTGGATGATTCACGCCGAACGCAGCTTACATTATCAAGGGAAGTTGTTCGTACCCGTTTCGTGTCGGGAGGAAAATCTTGCGAGAGTTTCAGCATTCTCTGTTAGCCGTTCATTTGAGAGGAACAAAAATGTATCACGATTTGCATAGGTAATTTTGGTGGTTCGGAATGAAGAGGGATGTCGTTATTTTTTGTCTAATTAAGTGTCTCATGTGCCAACATGTGAAAGTCAAACATTAACGACCCTTGGGAGAGTAACAATCGTTACCAGTGGCCGAGTGGAAATGAGAAAGCGTGACAATTGATTTCGTTACGAGTTTATCTAGGTCGTCGAGAAGGCATGATGCTACATGGGTGATGGTGGACCATTTAACCAAACCGCTCATTTCTTACCTATTCAAGTTACCGATTCGATTGACACACTTAGTCGTTTGTACATTCAAGAGATTATCCGTCTTCATGGAATCCCCATTTCTATTGTATCCGAACGAGATCTGAGGTTTACCGCGTGCTTTTGGCAGAGTTTACAGGTGGCTCTTGGCACCAATATTTTGTTTAGCACTGCGTATCATTCTCAAACGGATGGAAAATCCGAGCAAACGATTCAAGTTTTGGAAGACATGCTTCGGGCTTGCATCATGGATTTTCGGGGTAGTTGGGAGGATCACTTGCCGTTAGTTGAATTCGCGAATAGTAATAGTTATCAATCGAGTATCGAGATGGCATCGTATGAAGCTTTGTATGGGAGATCGTGCAAATCAACCGTGTGTTGGACTGAATTAGGATAGACTACGTTAGTAAGGCCATATATGATTAAGTAGACATCCGAGCGTATAAAACTAATTCGCCAACGCCTTTTGGAAGCTCAAGAGAGAACAATCGAACAAGTTAAAGTGATTCGCCGAAGATTGTTGACCGCGCAAAGTAGGCAAAAAAATTATGCCGATCATCGTCGCCAAACGTTATCGTTTGAAGAAGGGGTTCACATTTTTCTTAAGGTATCACCGTGTCGGGGCTTATCTTATTTTGGAAAAAAGGGGAAGCTTTTACCGCATTATATTGGGCCGTTTGACATCATCGAGAAGATTAGGAAAGTCGCGTATCGCTTGGCTTTGCCACCAAAACTTTCGGGAGTGCATGATGTGTTCCACGTGTCGATGTTGAGGAAATACGAACCGAATCCATCTCATGTCTTAGAGAGGTCCGAACTAGAGTTGGAAGCTGACGCATCTTATGGGGAAGAACCGATACGTATCCTAGATTCGCACAATCAAGCGTTGAGGGGTAAGACAATACCATTAATGCGTGTCTTGTGGAGTAACTAAGGTAAGCTAGAGTCGACTTGGGACCGAGAAGACGAGGTTAGAGAGAAATATTTGCACTTGTTTCCAGCGTAGAAACCAATGTGAGTGTCTAAGTTTAAACTTTTAAGTCATTATCGTTATTGCATAATTATTGTTGTTGTGACTTGGACATGTTTATGTGATGCATATTTTGATTGATTATGACTATCAAATTTCAAGGAAGAAATTTCTTTAAGGAGGGTAGGATGTAGAGACCCGTATTTTCAAAATTTGTTTAAAGGTTTCATTAATGTTGGAATATGAAATAAATGAGAGATTTATTGAATTATTTGATTTGGGGTTAATGTGTTAGGATTGTTATTTGAAGGAGTATTTGTGCAATTGACATATAAGCTAGTATATAAGGGGTGTGTAACACCCCGTCCCACATCGGAAGTCTACATGGATGATCTTGGGCATATAACAAACCTTGTGGGCTACTACTAGTACCTTGTGCTTAAGTTTTTGGGTCATGTGGTGTGGCCATTGTAACACCCCATCCCACATTGGAAGTCTACATGGATGATCTTGGGCATATAACAAACCTTGTGGGCTACTACTAGTACCTTGTGCTTAAGCTTTTGGGCCATGTGGTGTGGCCTGTGGATCAAAATCAAGGTACTGGGCCAGCGGTCCGCTTGGGGCGTTACAGGGTGTGTATGTGTGTTGTAGGAGATAAATCTCCCATCTCCTATCTCTCTCTCTCTCCCGACGCCTCTCCCTCTCTCTCGGCACCTCTATCTCTCTCACTCTCTCATACCAAAACCCACCCTTAAAGCTCAAAACTCATGGCAATCAACCTCCATTCCACTCTCTAGATGTGATTTCAAGCTTATGGTTCATTGGATAGAGCTCGGAGAGGAGTATTCTTGGAGGATTTCGAATTCAAAAGCTAGGGCTTGATCAATCTCGTTCGGTTTTGTTCTCTAAGTTGAGGTAGAGATTTCTTGCCTTATCTATGTGTTTCTGTGATGATTTTGTGCCTTGTTTGTGCCCTAGATTGTTGTGTTTTGTTGTTGGGTTGATCCTTGAAAATCTGAAAAAATCGCTGCTCGTAATGTCACCGCATCGATACAAGCTTTTTCGTTGTATCGATACCATTTTCTTATCCTGAATCCAGTAGCATCAAAAGTTTTGATTTGATTGCTGTGTCAATACAACTTTTTTGTTGTATCGATACCAGGAGCTTATGGGACAGTTTTGCCCACGTTGTTCCCACTTCGATTGTTTTGATTCCCAATTACTTCTAACACTTTCATACGTCTTCAAACCACCTTTATACTTGATTGCTCGTACTTAAAGGACTCATTGATCATTTCCATCTCCTTTGGCCCTCATTGTAATAAAGAAACGTGTCGAATTCAATGTGTGTGTGTGGTGTCCGTCCATCGTCTTTGCATGTAAACGTTTATGTGGACATTGTGGCACGTTATGATGAATGTTATGAACTAGTTGTATGTGGAGCATGATGTTATTAGGAAATGTGAAACGGATAGCATGATTGAGAACGATATAAAGAAAGCCACGGATCCACCTTATGGTGTGATGCTGGAAATGGGACGCACAGGGTACCTAATGCTCGGAAGTGCACTAGAAAGGCATGGATTCACTTTAAAGTTTGATGCCGAAATGAATACGGATGCACGGGATCCTTAATGTCCGGAAATGAGATCGAAACACACGACATAATGAAATTGAAGAACGTTAGAGATTGTTAAGCTATTTGTATATGAACAGTGTTGGTTTCAAGATCTTATATTCTTGCTCTTGTCCTTGTGGGAAATTTGTCATTGCTTATGTTCTTTCCGGTGTATCTAACATCCCATTTATACATAGCTTGAGCATAGATTTCTCTACTGAGCATGCGCATTTGACCATACTTTTGAAAACTAACACGAAAGAATTATCATGACATCTTTTGTAAAATCTTTTTGAAGATGTAATCGTAATTTCAATTATATTCTTTTGACTTGTGAACATGCAATCTCTAAACTTACTCCCTTTGAACTATTATCTAAGAATTTGGGGCCTGAGTGCCATTATTGTATACTTTTAAACTTGATCGTACTCTTAGTGTATTATAGAAAAGCTTTTGGGGTATTATGATATATATTCACGATGAATTTTCATTTAGAAATGTTATCTTTCTTTTTTTTTTTGAAAATTTAGAGCGTGACAAGAACTAACATTAAGGAATGAAGAGACCGATAGGTAATCTGAACGAGCTCATATGCATGTCTGCTTATTTTCCTTCCATGAGCACATCTGGATGTAACGGTATTGGAAGGCAAAAACTGTTACGTATCCGACATATTACGTTATGTAGCAGCCAATTTTTAAATCCCTATAGGATCCTTCTTTTGCACACCAAATTAACACGCTCGGGACACGTGGCATACAATCGTACTACATATCATTTTATAACCAAAACAATATGGCAAAATCCAAACAGTCTTAAAAGTTCAAATTATCGAGGTTGAACACAATAAACTTTGGCACTGAGTGAATGGCTTCGGCGGTGGAGTCGATGTCTTCTCTCAAATAAAAATAATTCCTCGGAATGCAAATAATTGGATACCGAAGAATCCGAATTTATCCCATACACGTGAGTTCTATGATGCATTAATTCTTTAGATTTGAGTATTTCGAATGTCTCCGAACTCATCTATGCTCCAATCAAGTTTGCCATTCTAACAACCGGCACTTCTTGTCACATAATGGTACAGCTGAGCCGTGAAGATGCGTTCAATGCAGTGTTAAACACGTTCAACCCTATTTCAGCCGCTTTGTACGCAAAATTCCCCAATTTCTGAAAATATAATCACATAAGCATTACGAACATGCAACACTGCAAGAAATTGCAACCATGAATATGAAGCTTGAGACCAGATTTTTTTTGAAAAATACACCAGAGGAAATTTCACAAATGAACGTATTAATGTGCCATTAATGCATGAAAAATAGGAGCCATGACTTTTAAACTAACAATTTGGACAATTTCTCTTTCATGTATTTGGAAAAGCGAAGATGAGTTTTGGTTAATAATACAACGAAACAGGAACAAATATAACGAGAACAAAGACAAAACAATTAATGGCATCACAACCGCCAAAGGCAAACATCCCGACTAGGTCGGCACCTAAGCCTCGGACATTCACCTGTGTGCCAGCCCTGTCTTAGAGATAAAGAGGTTGCGAAGGGACCAACACAAAGGAAAAAGTGAAAAACATAAGCTGCACAAAGTATACATAGACCACACGAAAAACAGCAAGGAAACAAAGCTAAAATGTACAGACACCATCTGCCACATCCAGCCCGATCATCAGGAAATCACATCCTAAGCAGAATAGCTGATGGCAGCAATAAGAACAAGAAAGAAACTGAGATCAAATTCATCAAGAGCATTGCACCCTTCAGATTTTCGCTCTCTATTGTTCAATTATCAAAGCAATTTCTCTTAACCCGTACAAGATAGAGTTGGCATTATCGTTACATTCAAGTAGCACCAACTTCAATAATCGAAATTCTACTCCTAAACGCATTATATGGTGAAAAAAAAAAAAGAGTATTGTCAAAGTTATTGTAGAATTTAGATTTAATAAAATAGTTATTGTAAAAATAGTACTCAAGACATCTTGTCATTTAAAGTGTCGGCTATAATATTTTGAGAATGGCGTAGTGTTTTAACACCATTCGTTAGTAAATAAGGCGATATAAATTGTTATAAAATCAGTGACGCGTAAGGTTTCTACTAGTATAACACTCATGCTTATAATGCAAGATCCGAAACGGTACCCGGGATTATTCCGGTACCGATGCGTACTGTACCAATAAAAGAAACGGTACTTTTACTAGTATGGTACTTATTCAGAACATTGGTACAATGTAATGTTCAGGGCCTAAGCTAAATTAACAAGCCCAAAAGGAAAAACACTCCGAGTTGGCAAAAGGGTACTCACTGGTTTGGGTCGTTCATAACGAACAACAGCATTTGTTGTGGATGTTGGATCAAGTTCAGTAATGGTAACAGATGAGCTTGGCTGCAACAAAACACAATCAAACAACCACTGTAAAGGCCAACATCCCTGAACAAAGCTATATATACACAGATACATTGACATAATGAAATACAAAATTTAATAGATCTACAAATTCATTATTTGGCTCCAATAATGAGAAAACAATTAGAAAAATAACAAGACATTAAGAAAAAAACAAAAGAAATTTCGACTTTCTGAATGGAGCATTAGATATGTGTTTTAATTTCTGGAAAGTTATTTGAGTAGTCCAGAAATACTACTCCTACTATATTTGAAAAACCATAGCATGATAGCATGCAAAATGTGAATCACCATGATTTTTGTATGTAAAAAAAAATACTACCAAATTTTAGTGTATTTTTTTAGTCCAGAGCCGCCTCTGGAATCACTCCTATTCTTTTACGGAAGGGTACAGGCAGTGGGTACTCTAAAGTGGGCCACTTGAGTCTTTGACCCTACTAAATTGAAAAATTGCTTAAAATGTCCATAGATTTTACCCCCTCCATCCCATTCTTTTATTATTTATATTTTTTAATCTATAATATTTTTTATAATTTTAAAAACTTTGTATTATATAAATTTATCGAGATCTATTAAACAAGATTCATATTGTATATTTTTCAAGATCCACATTAAAATATATAGATAAAAGATATAAAAGAGACAAACAGAATAATTGACAATGAAAATAGGACGGAGTGAGTATTGATTTTTGACATAGTTAACCACATAAAATATCTAAAATTTCTCTTAAGAACCCATCAAAATTATGAGGTGTGACATATTAATATGTCTCTAGCAATTTCCTTATCTATATCAAACTCAACCATACATACGTGTCAGCGACTCCGGTTAGAAGCAGTTTGTTGATCCAATTGTCCATAAATTTTCATAAATTCTAGCTCCGCCCATGCTTCTACTTTCATCACAAAAGGGTCATTAATTGTTTCTCGCTTACAAATGTTCGTTACGTGATTTGCTGGGGGTAACATGTGAACAACATTGCCGTACAGGATACTCGATGGGGCAGTACTATTGAATAATTAACCTTTAATTCCTTGCTTCAAATATTACCTTGAGCTGGTTCGAATAAGTAGCAATCCCTTGCATTCTCCTGGCTTCCAACAAAGCATAGTTATCCAAGAACTGGACATGCTCATGAAGAAAAAGTTCATCATCGTAACACTCTGGACAAACGCAAAACGAGTTGTGGCCATTTTCGAAGCATTTTTCGCAAGCGAAATACATTCCCGGAATAAACTTATCGCACCCACTACAAAACGGCCTCCCACTTTTGATTACGTAGTAAAGAGCCATAACTTCCATGAATTCTAGGTTTCCACTCCCATCTTCGTCCAGTTCTTTGAAGAACTGGCGATTGCTCATTTTCGTGTGGCCTTCCTGCCGCATAAACCATAGAAATTCATGGAGACTCACCTTCCCGTCGTTGTTGTTGTCGAGTGAATTGAAAAAATTGTGTGCTGCTTGTTTGATGTCTGGTGAGCTTTTACTGTAGTAGAGTCTAGCAGTCTTGACCAAATCCTCCATTATGGCCTAAACAAAAAATGAGAAACAAAATTCAGCTCCGATTATTTTGAAGAGTTTTTTTTTTTTTTTGGATATTTCAATTATTCTAAGGCTTTTTTGATCAATATATTACAGGCGCCAATTAATTTCGGGAGTCCTATTGAGCCATCCAGGAGAAGGAGGCTTAATTAATCAGAGCTGGGCCCGAATAAATTAGCCCTATAGAAGCTGATAGAACATGATGAGTTTTGTATCTGAGACTTTAGAGCATCTCCAACCTTAGCTTCAAATTTGAGGATGCCAATATTTTTTGAAGGTTATGTGACAATATGACATGTTGAATTTGGTATCTTCAAGATGCTGACTTCAACCAAAATGTCAAATTTATTATTTCATGAAGTTTTGGAGAGTAAAGTAATCAAAGATAAATTTTGACATCAATGTCAAATTTGACATGAGAGATGGAATGCCAAATAATACATAAACATTTGACATTTTGATTGAACTTGCTTCTCATGCCAATGCTTCCATTCGGCATGCCATGTCATATTTGTTATCCATGGTCTAGAGTCTTAGATTCAAAACCTCATGTTCTGTCAGCTCCTATAGGGCCACTTTATTTGGGCCCGGCTTTGATTTGTTAAGCCTCCTTCTACGAGATTGCTGGATAGGACTCCGGATATTAATCGGCGCACGTAATAGATTGATCAAAACAGCTAGTACGAGCAAATTTCTAAAGTCAGACTTTGATCACCAGGCTAACACCTGCAGTTAATTTTGTACTGATTGTTCAAGAAATTGATTCCATACAGCTGGTTTAATTTAACGTAGTGATTGTTCAAGAAATTGCATCGGGAGCACCGAATAGTTTTTCCGAGGATGAGGATAGGGAGACTTTTCAGCGGCCCGCATAGTCACGTAGCCATGACAGGCTCCTCCGCCATTACACTAGGGGTCCGATTATTGGATGCGGGATGAGTTTTAAATCTACTCGGTATTACTTATGAAGGGATTACTTATGAAGGGAGGACGAAATAGTATGAGTATTACTTATGATTTTTATGGAGGGTAAATAAAAAATTAGTTGGTTTGAATGAGGTTTTAAAAAAAAAAGAGATAAAATAATACTTTGTTTGGATGAGAGATAAAATGAGAGAATAAGGTTATTTTGTAGCTGTAATGGAGGGGTATTATTTGGGCCTCCTCCGGGGAATAATATGTGGACATCTCGAAACTGATTCATAAATAATACTTCCAACACTGACATGGCCAAAACTCATCCGGGTGTGAATTGTGTTGCCAAACCAAGACAAATGTATCACATTGGGGCCTTATTAACGAGGTGGGTTCATAAGCTCTGTCAATACGATTATGAATCAATGCCTCATGTAAGAGGATCCGGATCTTTTGTGAGGATTTGTCTATGAGGATCGTGTGAGGGTTTTAATAAGGAGCTGACAACACATTATTGAAGAGATCCAACGGCTCACAGCAGTCCTTCCTTTTTTTCCATCCAAATGACACCGTTTTAGGGGATAAAAGTTAACGGAGAGAAAACCCAACCGTTCTTCTCCATTCACGACGATTCCACAAGAAACTGTTCTCAACCCCTCTCTCCCGACATCGATCATTACCTCTTCCTCTGGTCTACCATGATTTGTGCTCCACGGTAGAGCAGTTGTCGACTTTAACGATGTGTATATTCGGCAAAAGTCCCAAATTGTTTTCTTTCTTTTGGTCCGTTCCTGGCCTCTTCTTCCTCTCTGGATCTGATTTTCATCTAGCCAAAAACTTCCAAATTAAAGTTGGAGATCTTCTTAGCAGAGGCAATCTTCTTCTTCCTCTACTTAGTTTTTTCTAATAAGTATAAAGAGATATTAAGGAGTTCTAGAAAGAATGCCAGATGCCGGAGCGGAGTGGAGCGGAGCAAAACGAGTGGAACGAAGCGCAATGAATAAGTCCTAGGGCACGTTTGAGTTCAAGTGTGACAAGTATCCTAAACCGGGACACATGAAAAAGGACTGTCCGCAGAGGGGAAATGGAACTGACTGGAAGAAGAAGAGAAAGGTAGGGGAGAGGAAAGATGGATCATCAATTCCTGCATACGTTGTGGAGCGGGAATCAGATGATGGTGATATACTTTCGATCTCAGCTGGTCAGAATGACATGGCAAACTCGTGGATTCTGGATTCAGAATATTCGTTTCACGTGTCTCCTAACAAGGATTGGTTCCACGCCTATAGGTCAGTGGATTGTGGTAATGTTCTTGTGGGTAACGATGCATCGTATAAAGTCATAGGAATAGGCATAATAAAGATCAGAATGTTTTATGGTGTTGTGAGAACTTTGGGGGATGTTAGACATGTTTCAGATTTGAGGAAAATTTTGATTTTGTTGGGAACCCTAGACTCTAACGGCTGTGGATATAAAACAGAAGGTGGAGTTATGAGGGTAATGAAGGGTGCCATGGTGATTTTGAAGGGTACCAAGGTTCCTGGAAATATTTACAGGTTGGTAGAGAGTGTAGTTGTAGGTGGAGCTGCTGTCACTACAACGGATGATACTGATGATACTATGCTTTGGCATATGCGGTTGCAACATATAAGAAAGCATGGGATGTTAGAGCTACCAAAGAGGAATTTGCTAAAAGGGATTAACTCGTGTAAATTGAATTTCTACAAGTTTTGTGTTCTGGGAAAATAGTATAAGGTTCAGTTTTGGAATGCAACTCACAGAATGAAGGAATTCTTGACTATGTTCATTCAAATGTTTGGGGGCCAATGAAGGTAGCTTCGAAAGGAGGATCTTTGTATTTCTTGACCTTTACCGATGATTTTTCAATGAAAGTTTAGGTGTACTTCATGAAACACAAGTCTGAAGTCTGGAAAACTGAAGTGGGAAACCAGACAGGGAAAAAGATCTAGTGCCTCAGGACTGATAATGGAAAGAAATTCAAGAATGGACCTTTTTGAAGTTTTGTGAGGAACAGGGGATTCAGCGACACTTTACAGTTCGGAAGACACCTCAGCAGAATGAGGTGGCAGAAATGATGAACATAACCATAGCAGAAAGGGCACGCTGTTCGAGATTGAATACGGGACTTCCGAAGTCTTTTTAGGCAGAAGCAGTGAGTATGGCATGCTTTGTTATAAACAGGTCATCTAGTGCTACATTGGATGTGAAAGTACTTGAGGAGGTTCAGACAGAGAAAGAGGTTGACTACTCAAGGTTGAGAATATTTAGGTGTCCGGCTTATGTTCATGTTCTCAGTGATGAGTGGTCAAAGCTTGATGCGAAGTCCAGACAGTGTATCTTTCTTGGCTATGAGAAATAGGTAAAAGGTACAAGCTTTGGAATCTAGAGACAAAGAAGGTGGTGATCAGTAGGAATGCAGTATTTGATGAGGACTCTATGGTCAAGGCACATCAAAAGGTTCAAAATTCTGAGTCAAAAGAAGTGAATAATAGACAGCATCGCATACAGATTGAGCTGAAAATTTTTGATATTGGTGATACTCAGCCAAATGAATAGCTTAATCAGCAGCAACAGGAAAGTCTGGTCGCTGGGAGAATCAAGCATACTATCAAGCCACCAGTGAGGTATGAGTTTGAGGACTTGGTTTCTTATGCATTGACTACCAGTGGAGATCCATCTACTTTTCAGAATGCTATCACGAGTTCTGAAAGGGACAGATAGATGGAAGCCATGGTGGAGGAAATGAAGTCTTTGCATAAGAATAAAACTTGAGAGTTGAAAGAACTGCCCAAGGAAAAGAAGTCAGTGAGTTGTAAGTGGGTATACAAACGGAAAGAGACAGCAACAGAAAAAGAGAGAAAAGTTCAAGGCTCGGTTAGTGGCAAAGGGGTATTCACAGAGGAAGGGGATTGATTTTGATGATGTCTTTTCTCCAATGGTGAGGCATACGTCAATCAGGGTTATTTTGGCATTGGTAGCTAGCTATGATCTGGAAATAGAGCAGATGGATGTGAAAATGGCATTCCTTCATGGTGATTTCGAGGAAGTCATATACATTGAGCAGTTTGAAGGGTTCAAAAAGCCAGAGACTGAGCATCTTGTTTGTAAGTTGAAGAAGTCACTTTATGGGTTGAAACAGTTTCCAAGACAATGGTACAAGAGGTTTAACTCTTTCATGATACGGATTGGGTATACACGCTGTGAGTATGATTGTTGCATTTATGTTAAGAGTCTTGGTGATGGTACCTATATTTTCTTGCTTTTTTATGTGGATGATATGCTGATTACTGTAAGGAGTATGGTTGAGGTAAATAGGTTAAAGTCTTTGTTGGATAAAGAGTTTAACATGAACGATTTGGGAGCGGCTAGAAAGATACTTGGGATGGAGAGTCGCAGAGATAGGTCAGCTGATAAGTTGTGGTTATCTCAAAAGAATTATGTTGTGAAAGTGTTGGAGAGGTTTAGTATGGATAATGTCAAACCGGTCAGCACTTCATTGGCAAGTCATTTCAGATTATCTTCAGCTCAATGTCCGGTGTCAGTGAAGAAATTGAGGATATGTCAAGGGTGCCTTATGCAAGTGTCGTGGGTTACTTAATGTATGCAATGGTTTGTACAAGACCCGATTTGGCACATGCAATTAGCACAGTCAGCAAGTACATGGCTAATCCAGGCAAAGAGCATTGAAAGGCAATCAAGTGGATATTCAGATTCTTGAGAGGTATTTTGGATCGTGAGATTATGTTTGGTAGGCAACAAGATCATATTTCAGTTGTGGGGTATGTGGATGCAGATTATGCTGGGGGTTTGGATGACAGAAGGTCTACAACTGGTTATGTGTTTACACTTATGGGTGGGCCTATTAGTTGGAGATCCATGGTACAACTTCTGGTGGCTCTAGGGGTGTAAATGAGTCGAGCCGAGCCGAGCTTCCGTGAGCTCGAGCTCGGCTCGTTTGCTTAACGAGCCAAAAATTCAAGCTCGAGCCTTAACGATCCGAACTTAGTCATTTACTAAACGAGCCTTTTTAATCGAGTCAAGCCTCCCTTAACGAGCCAAGCTTTTGTCGAACGAGCCGAACTCCACTCGGCTCATTTAGTAAATGAGCAGAATACTCGAGCTTGAGCTCGACTCGTTTACTAAACGAGCCGAGTCGAGCCGAGTCTTAATGAGCCAAGCTCGCGAGCTATTTGGTTCATTTACAGCTCTAGGTGACTCTATCTACTATTGAGTTTGAGTATATGGTGGTGATTGAGGCTACTAAGGAAGCATTGTGGTTAAAATGGTTTGTTAAGGAGCTTGACATAGATCAAGGTGGAGTTCAGTTGCATTGTGACAGTCAGAGTGCCATTTATTTGGCAAAGCATCAAGTGTATCATGCTCGAACCAAGCATATCGACGTGAGGTTTTACAAAGTGAGAGAAAGGTATACACTTTTGAGAATGCGGCTGATATGTTGACAAAGACAGTTACTGCAGACAAGTTTGAGCATCGTTTGGACTTGGTTAATGTCTCCAGGTGCTACGAAAAGGGAGGCATCCCCCCAACCCACTGGATGGTAATGCTTATCATCTGAAAGGGCGATAGTATATTCGCCAAGGTGGAGATTTTAGAATTGTGGCTCATATGTTAAGTATGAAGAGATACTAAAGAGTTCTAGAAAGAAGGTAGATAGCGAAGCGAAGCAAAACAAGTGAAGCGCAGCGGAGCGACGGCATCGTACATTGGTATTTTTGGGATACAGACAAAATACCAGGTTAGGATTAGATTAGAGTAGATATAAATACTTTAAGTTGTAAACTCTATTTAATACTATGATAATAAGAACAGCAGCCACTCTCACTCCCATGGACGTACCTAATAATGGGGAACAATGTGTATATTTTTGTGTTCATTTCTTTACTGTTTTATACTCGTAAATCGTACGTGTATGTCGATCCTAACAAAGTTAAAGTTAGGTTTTTTGTTTTCTCCTTTTTATGTTTCCAATCTATGAAGCAGAAAACATTAGTGGATTTTTTCAGTCTACACAGTGACGAATCAATAAACCGAAATGCAAAGAACTTTGGATTGGACGAATTTTCGGCTGAATTAGACTGACTTGTTTTTTCTTTGTTTGATGGGAGACTAGGATTGGATGAATTGAGAAGAGACGACTTGGAGCGAAACGGAGAAGAAATGACTGGGGTTTTTCTCCGTTAGACTTTCACCCCCTAAAATGCCGTCGTTTGGATGTGAAAGAAAGGACCGATGTGAGCCGTCGGATCTCTTCAATAATGTGTTGTCAACTACTTATTAAAACCCTCACATGATCCTCACAGATGATCCGGATCCCATGTAAGCACATGATGCATTAATGGTGATTATTCTATTTTCACGCTCCCCGGCCAGTCCTATGTGATATTTCTACGCGGACTGACGAGCGACAAGTGGTATATATGCAGTTGGGACCAACTTTGGACATATGCTACGATGCGGCAGTTGGGACATAGTACTTAGGGCCGGCTTTAAGTATACACTCCAAAGTTTATCTAATTTGTGAGGCTCCCAAATAGTTGATGCCCTTAGTACGTATAGGCATAAAATTAGTAGTAAAATTTCCAATAAAATTAACTTAGGCCAAAAAATGGCTGTAAAGATGTAATTGAAATGAATTTTTTTTTTTACTCGGCCAAAGTCAGCATTTTGTTAGATAAACACCTTAGAGAAATTGAACCACGGATGCCATTAAGCCAAAAAAGCCTCTTGGAAAAATAGAATTAGTTGTAAGAAGAAATAGTTTGACCGATATGATATGAATAGCTTGCACATTTTGGTTAAAAATAATATATCAGTAAGATTATCCATACTAACATATTCAATATAAAAATAATTCTAAAGTTAGCAATGTTAGTTAAAAAAAAATTGCTCACAATGGCATAACAAAACTTAGCAACTCCTTAACTACTAATCAAATTTTGGCTTTTGAATAACTAACTCGCAATCTTTTTTCTTCGGATAATCAAATTTAACAAAAACCACACTCTCTCTATTTCCTTTCTTTCTCTCTTCTCCCATCAATATCAATGCAGCCATACACTTACATTTGCTTGCACCTCTGTTTATTTCTCTATACTAAAAGTGAGTTTTTGATTATACATGAACCATTGTGGGGATTCGCATTGTTAATATTAGCAATTCCTGTAAAGGATAACAAAAAAATAAGATAGCATGTTTTTGACTATCCAATTTTTATTATGACGTCAGAGATACCTTGAATTGCTTCCTTCTGATCATAAATTAAGCTATTTCTTCACTAAGAGGAGATTTGAACAATTTCAAGAATATGAGATTTTGAAAATTTTAAGATGATTTAATTAAACAAATGGATCTGGAAATAAGTAAATAAGAGATAAAAATTAAAAGTGCATAAGGCATTTAAAGAAGAGAAATATTACCGAAAATTGTAAATTAGACGAAGGATTTAACTTCTTTGATCAACCCCGGATATTTCCTTCAAAGTACAAACTTGGCGGATAAGCACGATTCTGCCGTAAAAGAACTTTCCTCGACTAATGCTTCGACGACTTGGATTACGAAGAAAGGGTTTTTCAGTATGTTTCGGAATATGGAAAGTGGATTTAAGCAAAGGTTTTTTTTTTTTTTTTTTTGAATTTTTCTAGTCTATTTATAAGGATTGGATTTTTGTTTTTGGAGAATGGGAAGGCTAGAACAAGACTTCAAAGAGAAAATAGTTTTCGTTTTTTGGGAATTTGATTTTGGTTTTAGGGACTCTTGGTAAGTTAATTTATGAGTTGTGTGGAATCCTAAAGCTTAGGGTCCTTTTATAGCCGTGGGAGAAGCTTCCTACAGAATTCCCACCAAAATCCAAGAGCTTAATTATGACTATGTAATCGTAGCTAACCCATATTAACGAGCTAACCAAAATTAAGTGTGTCCAATCTGATTCAAGGACAAGTTCAATAATGAAAAAGAATTGTGCTATTTTATAACTTAGGGAGTCCGGACCAAGTTATGCACACCTCTATTAAATTTTTATAATCTCGTGTCACTTGTTTACTAGATCATCCATGCATGCATCTTTTAGTTTTAAGTTATTATTTTCGTTGTCAATCTTTTAGTACATGCTCTTAGAGAGAGAGGAGATAAAGTACTGCAAGAGGTTAAAGAAATTATTCTTTATTCTTTACCTTCGCAACAGTGGCTCGCTGAAAGTGCCGAGGTTTTTTGGTAAATGTATAATACCTAAGCTGATCCCTAGGCTGCAATAGGGGTTATTTCAACACTTGGTTCTCTACTTTACCCAAAAAAGTAAGATATATATAATCTGGTGCTGTTGCCCTAAGCGATTGAAAACTGACACGAATATCAAAAAAGAAATAAAGAAAATTGGACGAAGGGAATATATCATATATGATATAGAGTCCTTGATGAACCTTAAACATTTATTTAATCATTAGCTCATAGATAGACAATAGGCTTGGTTGAACATAACTTTTTGAAATGGACTTATAGCTTCTATTCGGTTTCAAATGGGAGTGCAGTGTGCAATTCGTGTATGTCTGAATTTCTCCTCAATGATCTGATCCATTCATATAGTAGGGCTCATCGAATAATATATAGTTTCATGTGCATTTTGGTCAAGACACTTTAGTTGTAGCATTTCCTTGTGTTGGAGGTCTGGGTGTTTTTGATGTTTTTGGGTAGGGGCACATAAGTTGTGTCACACCTCAGTCACACCCCTCTCACATACAGGTTGGACCACGGTGTGGCACAACTGATATGCCTCTAGCATTTTTGTTTTGGGTTGTGTGTTCCCAGAATTTTCGCCATACATCTCTTGCCTTTACCTGTACCAGCGCGACATCGTCCTTGATCAGAACCAACTTATAAAATTCATGGGATCGAGAATTCAACTGAGAATATAAGTGCATGGTACTATTGGAAGATTTCGTTACGCAAGGACTACCCGTCATGCTCGTTCTTACAAGCCCTCCTTGTGTGATGTATCAGGGAGAAATTTTTGGGTGCCGAGCGGCCATCACGTGATGCCCGAGCAGCGAATCCGGCCATCCAACACACTTTTTGATGGCCCAGATGCGCTGCTCGGGTACCATATGAGCATGGCCACGTGGTACCCACTCGGCACCCAAAAATTTCGCATTGAAATAGTCTAAATCTCCCGTTTTCATTTCATTATTTAATTGAAATCGATCGTTTGGCCTCCAATATCATTTTCCACAAAATTAGGTCCCACTTATGTCGTACCAAAGAAGGGCTTCGTAAAGTCTTTGTGAAGTCCACTAAAAGTACAAAACAAAATATCCCAATCCCACATGGAATGAGCTGTACTGTAACTATGACATATACGTCTTTTTTGTTTTTTGAGGACATAATCAACTTTGAGTCAACAACAAGTTTTGAACCACAATTTTGGTTCTCAACCACATATATTGAGAAGAGGAATGACTCTATTTCGATTTATGCATAAAATTTTGGTTCTTAACTGGTAACAAAACCACCTTTTGGAAAAAATTTGGTGACCAAACAGTCTATTCTTTCTGAATGCCCATGTAAAATTCTAAAAATCTGTTATTGGAAAATTCTGCCCTTGATTTGTTTGTTTTGTAGATATATAACAGTTCTGAATTTTGGTTGCATTTTGCCTTCTAATTAGCTCAGCTGGGACTCAAGTCGTCTAAGTCTGAGTTCAGCTCAACGCATAGAAATTTGGACTTCTATTTTGTTTAGCCTCGATAAGGTCAACCCATGTTTTTTTTTCTTTCAATCCTGAGATGAATTTGGACGTTGTTTTGGATGTTTTATTATTGGTCTAGGCTGTCTAGGACGACGTGAGTGAAACGAAATCGGTAATAATTGGCTTTTGAAGAGATATAGGCTATAGCTTAGCTTCCTCAATTAAAGGTTGAATTTCTGAGTTCCTTAATTAAGCTATAGCTTAGCTTCCAAATTTTCTACTATAGTTCTTTTCTAGTTTCATTTGTTCGGCGAAGAGGAAATTTTATGCAAACTTGACAAGGTTAGCTCGTGAGATCGATGATAAATGGGTAGAGAATTACTAGGGAAACTAAACGGGATTAAGCCTCCCAAAGTAGGACTAATCTTCATCAATTCATCCCCTGGTTGTCCCCATGGGAGGCGTTGGCCTCAAGCCTTTTAATTGGAATATCTATCTTTCCTATTGGGAAGGCCTTCATTTACTTGGTGGCATGGAATTCCATTCCATTCTCGATCATTCTGATCTTGCCATGTTAAGAAAAGAGAAATGATGTATTACTGTTTGTCGTCAAACCATAACTTAGTACGCCACGCATAACAAGAAAAATACGCATAATAAGGAAATCTAGACTAACTAGGAAACATAATAATCTGCCTAAACTAAAAACAAAATAATAAAGCTTAGAAAATATGGCAATATAATATTTTCTAATATTATGTTAACACTATCTTTTGGTTGAAACTAACATTTGTGAGACTTGATAAGAGAATTTTGGTTGGGAGATTGCGATTGGGTTTCGATGAAACAACTTGTAATTTTGGTCCTTACCAAAATAAAACAAAAAAAAAATCTAGTAATTTTGTTGAGTTTTGTAGGGTTTGATTTGTCTACATATATATAGCTGTTTAATTGAACTATTCTTCTCTTCGTATTACTACTTGAATGCTTCTCACGTTTGCTTGACCGTGAAATAGGGTAGTTTAGTTTGGAGTTTTCTCCAATATTTATGAGGTGGGTGGCCCAGACCAAGACTCCCCGGGTCAAGATTAGCTGTCTGACACATTAAGGAGGCATCATTTGACGCCGTATTCCCGTGAGTTAGCCAGAGCTCTATTGTAGTGCATTGGATTTTGTCTCCCCCTTCCCTTTGCGTATGTGTGTTTGTGTACAATCGATCGGATAGGAAAGTTTGAGAAAGAAACAAAGCGCGGAGACGGAAAACAAAAATACTACTTGCACAACTGTTGTGTTGGTTGTGTGCGTAATTCTAACCATCCAGATGTATTTGAATGGTCAAGATTTTAAACAAACTCTTCCAAGAAAAAGTCTAACTTTTATGGAAAAGAATTTGAGTGAATCCTGGCCATTTATTACAGCAATGGATGGCTAGAGATTGGTTGTGTGTTGTGTTCTACACAACCGTTGTGTATGTAGCACTTTTGGACGGAAAATGAAGGTTGGAGACGGAAAATGAAGGGATTCTTTTCACATACCTTAAAAAGTTTGTGAACATTACCCACATTCTTATTAATTAGTTAGTGCTTATACAAGTAGCTTTGTTGATTTTGTTAAAATGTTGGGAAGATAGAATGATTGGTTCCTCGTTGTATTCTAACCTGATAAAAAATGAGGTAGATTTCCAAATCAATAAAAATTCAATGTGTAATATGGATCTTATTTGATAAAGCTCAATTAGTTCTGTTAGACTTTGTTTTCAAAATCACATAAATCATTATATATTTTGAGATATAAGCAATTGAAAAATGACACGAACTCCTAAAAAGAATTGTTAAATGGGGACGAAGGGAGTATAATTTAGAGTGCATATGTATCATTATTTGAGTGGGATAGGAAAAAATGAGAGTGAGAGAGCAGAGCACTGGGATTTAGATTTGAGCCGTCGATTATAGAGATGAACGGCCGAATTGAACACTTGACACAGCTGCCAAGCACCCCATCTCCCACTCCAAGGGGGTCACCCCACTGATGTGTATGAGTGTTTGAGACACTGCAAAAATTGTGAGGAGAAATGTGACTTTGTAAATGTGTTTGTGTGGTGGAGTACAGTAGATCAATCTCTCTCTTTCCATCGGATATCAAGGCACGGGTGATGGGCCAAAATTTCAACGAACTGATCACCTCTCTGCAAATTAAATGCCCAGAAATTAAAAATGAACTCCATTGTCGATTATTGCGGCCCATTCCTACGATGCAAATTAAAGGCGAGAAATTGGGAGGTCCGCATATAAGGTTTTTACCTGAAGATTTCTCTCTCTCTCTCTCTCTCTCTCTCTCTCTCTCTCTCTCTCTCTATATATATATATATATATAGACAGTGAATGTGATTTCAAGGGACATCCAAAAAAATACCTAAAAAAACACTCCAGATCTCAATCTCATAGTTTCTGATCAAATTTTTATGATCTGAACTATTCAATGTGTAGAGAATGTGATTTTAAGGGTGCTCACAAGAAATTAGCAAAAAAAATGATCGGAAAAGACTTGATTTGAGTAGTTTTTATTTGAACCGTTCAATAAAAAACTGTTCGAAATTGTTCGGATCAAACCCTTCCTAGTCATTTTTTTTGCCGATTTCTCACGGGTACTCTTAAATCACGTTCTGATCACATTGAGCGGCTTGGATATATCATAAAAATTTGATTCGGAACTATGAGGTATTTTTTTAGGTGTTTTTTTGGGTGTCCCCGGAACCGCCACGTATATATATATATTTCTTATTTTGAAGTCATGTTCTTAATAATGATTAAAGGCATGATTTTAAAAAAATTGTCCACTAGTTTGCCAACTAGCTAGTTTGTTGCTCAGTTGGAACAAGCCGGCCACGTTAAATGCAAGCTCGATGATTGGTAGGAGTACTTAACAATTAACACACATTTTAGACTTCTTTGATGTGATGATTTAAGGGGGTTCTAGCTAATTAATGTGAAGATGTTCTGGTGTGTGGATCGACCTTGTTCAACCTTAATTATTTCTTGGTTCTAATTAGTAGGAATACTTCTAACAAGAGATTGACTTATCTACGGAAGAGTCATGATTCCCTTATTTCAAGACGTTCATGTTGAGATGAGCGGTCAATCCGACCGCTCGACACAGCTGCCAAACACAAGATGCTTGGCAGCATCTCCCATAATCTCTATTATAAAACAGAAAGGTGTGGGGACAAGTTGTTGGAATGGTTTAGATTCATTTGATCCAAAGGCTGTAGTGCATCCTCCCACTTTCCGGTTAAGTGCCCAGGGCTTTCACATAAATCACACAACTGTCATCCCCTTCCAACTGTGATGCGTAGGCACGGGCTAGCACTAGTAATAAGATAGGTTAAGTGCTCTTTGTAGTTGATCATTTCTTTATCTTCCATCTTTCCCTTTGAGGCCTTCCCCGTCTAGTTGAATGAGTCAGAAGCCTAATTTTCAAGTGGCCTAAAAATTTGAACACTTAATTTTTTTACCATATTTTTTAATATATACATAGCCTAAAAAAATCAAGTGTTTCAATTTCCAACCCGTTTGAACCGGTGCGAAGATCTTAATTTTTCGATCATTTTATTCTAAAGGATCATAATTAATATTTTGACTTTAAGGCTTTCAATGAAAATCCTAAAAGAACCATGGAAGAGAAAAATCAATCTTATATATTTTTAGGCTGTTTATATATCAAAAAATTAAGTATGACCCTTTAGAATAAAATGATCAAAAAATTAAAATATTCGCACAGGTTCAAACAGATTGAAAATTCGAACACTTAATTTTATTACCATATTTTTTAATATGTAAACAGCCTAAAAAAATCAAGTGTTTCAATTATCACCGCCATAAATGAATTGGAGAGTCGGTTCCTATTCAAAGGGTTAAGATTTTCCCACGACGATTATCTTCTGCAAAATCATCGTGCAAAAATCTCCAGTTAATAAATTACCTTCTAGGTTTTAAAGTAATTCGCTGCGAAAGATTAGTCAAACCTACCAGCATTCCGCCTGAAAATTGATTGTAACTTGCCATGAACACAACTTAATCTCACCCAAGAGGAAACCCCACTTGGAATCTGTTTACACCCATTTTTGGCCAAAAATCAGGAAGTGGATTTACTGGTTAAAAGGTGGCCTTGAAGGTCGCAGCTCTAGCCTTGAAAGGCCTTACGACCGGCCACTCACGAATTAAGGTTGTCACTTAAAAAATGATGGGCCTCCCATCATGGCCCAAATCAGTTAAAAAGTCCAAAGATTAAATTAACTTGCTTGAATGTTTCATCCAGGCCTAATCCAAGTGCCTAAGAGTAGCAAAGCCCACGAAATAAGCCCGAATCGATAGAAACCCTGGTTCATGCTCGCCGGACTTGGGCTCAGAAGGCTTACAATGGGCAAAAAGCCCATGACTTACCAAACAAGTTCAGGCTTGACCAGGAAATAGGCCCATTACTTTAAGAAAACATCGTTAAAAGCCCTCAACAAGCAGCTCGAAGGCCTCAAGCTGCTCACAAGCAGCTCGAAGGCCTCGAAGCTGCTCACAAGGAGCTCTAAGGCCTCGAAGCTGCTCACAAGCAGCTCAAAGGCCTCGAAGCTGCTCACAAGCAGCTCAAAGGCCTAGAATATTCTTGCTGGACAAGACTGGGTAAGCTGCTCACAAGCAACTCAAGGTCTGTAGTGGTGGGACCCCATTCTTCAGGATGATTCAGAGACCAGCAACAAGTGGCATGCATGCAGCCCTTGGAGATTCTAGTGAGTGACTCCTGCAGACCTAAGCAAGCTGCTCACAAGCAGCTCTCCCAGGCCTGCTTGATTTTTTTCTTGATCCTTCTTCCGTAAAGAATTAGGTTCAAAGGGTTTTTTGGGACCCACGAGGAGTTGAAGGCCCAATGAAATAAAGGGGGGCTTGGGGTATTTTTTGGCTTGCAGCTATGGTGGGCCCGGAAGATAGCCATACAAGCAATAGCTTGAGTGTCCAAGCAGCTCAGCATGGTCTGGGTGCTGCAGGGCCTGAAATTCTTTATGCCCTTTTTTCAGAAGATTTGCACAGAGAAGGAGGACTCCTCAGGCCTTTGCCATATTCTTGGAGTGTAGGGCACGTTTTGTTCAGGAGGCAACCCCCTCATTGGAGCATTTTGAAGCTGCTCAAACCCAAGCCTTTGCTAGAAGGCCACTTGGCAGCCATGCATTAGAGCATTTTGAAGCAGCTCAAGGCTTGTAGTCCCTATAATTCTCAGTTTTGGAGGCCTTGGAAAGGGTCCACGACCTCAAAAGCTCACAGCTTATGCACCTATATTCCCATTTCTTTCAAAGCATTTCATGTATTCACTTCAGAGTAGTTTGAGTTTTATCACATTTCTTGTACCCAAGCTTCATTGAATCGATTAATGGAGTTCGTTTGATCCTTTTTACTGCATTGTCTTTCTTTCCATTGTTCTAACAACGAGTGGGAAATACTTTAAGTCCTTAGCCCGACAAGGCAACCAACGAACCATCACGAGGCCTTACCCTTTAGGCCGAGCACGATCACTCGATAGAAGTCAGACTTTGAGGCACGAAGGCCTTAAAAGCAATTCGGACAGACTTGTCCTGGCACGCCCTCGCATTCCAAGCCAATTTGGTTTCAACACTTTTTGTGGAGAAACAGAATCTGACCTGAAAACTTGATATCACAGATCATCAATCTTGATAAATTCCAAGCCAATTCAATGGGAAGATTACCCGTAAAGGAACATTACTTGTAGGAACATTACTTGTAAGATTACACGTATCCGACATGTTACGTTATGTAGCAGCCAATTTTTAAATCCTTGTAGAATCCTTCTTTTGCACACCAAATTAACACGCTTGGGACACATGGCATACAATCGTACTACATATCATTTTATAACGAAAACAATATGGCAAAATCCAAACAGTCTTAAAAGTTCAAATTATCGAGGTTGAAGACAATAAACTTTGGCACTGAGTGAATGGCTTCGGTGGTGGAGTCGATGTCTTCTCTCAAATAAAAATAATTCCTCGGAATGCAAATAATTGGATACCGAAGAATCCGAATTTGTCCCATACACGTGAGTTCTGTGATACATTAATTCTTTAGATTTGAGTATTTCGAATGACTCCGAACTCATCTATGCTCCAATCAAGTTTACCATTCTAACACCCGGCACTTCTTGTCACATAATGGTACAGCTGAGCCATGAAGATGCGTTCAATGCAGTGTTAAACACGTTCAACCCTATTTCAGCCGCTTTGTACGCAAAATGCCCCAATTTCTCAAAATATATATAATCACATAAGCATTACGAACATGCAACACTGCAAGAAATTGCAACCATGAATATGAAGCTTGAGACCAGATTTTTTTTGAAAAATACACCAGCGGAAATTTCACAAATGAACGTATTAATGTGCCATTAATGCATGAAAAATAGGAGCCATGACTTTTAAACTAACAATTTGGACAATTTCTCTTTTATGTATTTGGAAAAGTGAAGATGAGTTTTGGTTAATAATAGAACGAAACAGGAACAAATATAACGAGAACAAAGACAAAACAATTAATGGCATCACAACCGCCCAAGGCAAACATCCCAACTAGGTCGGCACCTAAGCCTCGGACATTCACCTGTGTGCCAACCCTGTCCTAGAGATAAAGAGGTTGCGAAGGGGCCAACACAAAGAAAAAAGTGAAAAACATAAGCTGCACAAAGTATACATAGACCACAGGAAAAACAGCAAGGAAACAAAGCTAAAATGTACAGACACCATCTGCCACATCCAGCCCGATCATCAGGAAATCACATCCTAAGCAGAATAGCTGATGGCAGCAATAAGAACAAGAAAGAAACTGAGATCAAATTCATCAAGAGCATTGCACCCTTCAGATTTTCGCTCTCTATTGTTCAATTATCAAAGCAATTTCTCTTAACCCGTACAAGATAGAGTTGGCATTATCGTTACATTCAAGTAGCACCAACTTCAATAATCGAAATTCTACTCCTAAACGCATTATATAGTGAAAAAAAAAAAAGAGTATTGTCAAAGTTATTGTAGAATTTAGATTTTAAAAAAAAAAGTTATTGTAAAAATAGTACTCAAGACATCTTGTCATTTAAAGTGTCGTGTATAATATTTTGAGAATGGCGTAGTGTTTTAACACCATTCGTTAGTAAATAAGGCGATATAAATTGTTATAAAATCAGTGACACGTAAGGTTTCTACTAGTATAACACTCATGCTTATAATGCAAGATCCGAAACGGTACCCCGGATTATTCCGGTACCGATGCGTACTGTACCAATAAAAGAAACGGTACTTTTACTAGTATGGTACTTATTCAGAACATTGGTACAATGTAATGTTCAGGGCCTAAGCCGAATTAACAAGCCCAAAAGGAAAAACACTCCGAGTTGGCAAAAGGGTACTCACTGGTTTGGGTCGTTCATAACGAACAACAGCATTTGTTGTGGATGTTGGATCAAGTTCAGTAATGGTAACAGATGAGCTTGGCTGCAACAAAACACAATCAAACAACCACTGTAAAGGCCAACATCCCTGAACAAAGCTATATATACACAGATACATTGACATAATGAAATACAAAATTTAATAGATCTACAAATTCGTTATTTGGCTCCAATAATGAGAAAACCATTAGAAAAATAACAAGACATTACGAAAAAAAAAAAAAAGAAATTTCAACTTTCTGAATGGAGCATTAGATATGTGTTTTAATTTCTGGAAAGTTATTTGAGTAGTCCAGAAATACTACTTCCTCCTATATTTGTGGTACCCCCGATAGATGAAAAACCATAGCATGCAAAATGTGAATCACCATGATTTTTGTATGTAAAAAAAAAATACTACCAAATTTTAGTGTATTTTTTGAGTCCAGAGCCGCCCTTGGAATCACCCCTTTTCTTTCACGGAAGGGTACATGGCAGTAGGTACTCTAAAGTGGGCCACTTGAGTCTTTGACCCTACTAAATTGAAAAATTGCTTAAAATGTCCATAGATTTTACCCCCTCCATCCCATTCTTTTATTATTTATATTTTTTAATCTATAATATTTTTTATAATTTTAAAAACTTTGTATTATATAAACTTATCGAGATCTATTAAACAAGATTCATATTGTATATTTTTCAAGATCCACACTAAAATATATAGACAAAAGATATAAAAGAGACAAACAGAATAATTGACAATGAAAATAGGACGGAGTGAGTATTGATTTTTGACATAGTTAACCACATAAAATATCTGAAATTTCTCTTCAGAACCCATCAAAATTATGAGGTGTGCCATATTGATATGTCTCTAGCATTTTCCTAATCTATATCAAACTCAACCATACGTACATGTCAGGGACTCTGGTTAGAAGCAGTTTGTTGATCCAATTGTCCATAAATTTTCATAAATTCTGGCTCCGTCCATGCTTCTACTTTCATCACAAAAGGGTTATTAATTCTTTCTCGCCTACAAATGTTCGTTACGTGATTTGCTGGTAGTAAGATGCGAACAACATTGCCACAGGATACTCGATGGGGCAGTACTATTGAATAATTAACCTTTAATTCCTTGCTTCAAATATTACCTTGTGCTGGTTCGAATAAGTAGCAATCCCTTGCATTCTCCTGGCCTCCAACAAAGCATAGTTATCCAAGAACTGGACATGCTCATGAAGAAAAAGTTCTTCTTCGAAACACTTTGGACATACGCAAAACGAGTTGTGGCCATTTTCGAAGCATTTTTTGCAAGCGAAATACATTCCCGGAATAAACTTATCGCACCCACTACGAAAATGGCAATTGCTCATTTTCGTGTGGCCTTTCTGCCGCATAAACCATAGAAATTCATGGAGACTCACCTTCCCGTCGTTGTTGTTATCGAGTGAAGTGAAAAAATTGTGTGCTGCTTGTTTGATGTCTGGTGAGCTTTTACTGTAGTAGAGTCTAGCAGTCTTGACCATATCCTCCATTATGGCCTAAACAAAAAATAAGAAACAAAATTCAGCTCCGATTATTTTGAAGAGTTTTTTTTTTTTTTTTGATATTTCAATTATTCTAAGGCTTTTTTGATCAATATATTCCAGGCGCCAATTAATTTCGGGAGTCCTATCGAGCCATCCAGGAGAAGGAGGCTTAATTAATCAGAGCTGGGCCCGAATAAATTAGCCCTATAGAAGCTGATAGAACATGATGAGTTTTGTATCTGAGACTTTAGAGCATCTCCAACCTTAGCTTCAAATTTTAGGATGCCAATATTTTTTGAAGGTTATGTGACAATATGACATGTTGAATTTGGTATCTTCAAGATGCTGACTTCAACCAAAATGTCAAATTTATTATTTCATGAAGTTTTGGAGAGTAAAGTAATCAAAGATAAATTTTGACATCAATGCCAATTTTGACATGAGAGATGGAATGCCAAATAATACATAAACATTTGACATTTTGATTGAACTTGCTTCTCATGCCAATGCTTCCATTCGGCATGCCATGTCATATTGTTATCCATGGTCTAGAGTCTTAGATTCAAAACCTCATGTTCTGTCAGCTCCTATAGGGCCAATTTATTTGGGCCCGGCTTTGATTTGGTAAGCCTCCTTCTACTGGATTGCTGGATAGGACTCCGGATATTAATCGGCGCACGTAATAGATTGATCAAAACAGCTAGTACGAGCAAATTTCTAAAGTCAGACTTTGATCACCAGGCTAACACCTGCAGTTAATTTTGTACTGATTGTTCAAGAAATTGATTCCATGCAGCTGGTTTAATTTAACGTAGTGATTGTTCAAGAAATTGCATCGGGAGCACCGAATAGTTTTTCCGAGGATGAGGATAGGGAGGACGAAATAGTATGAGTACTATTTATGAAGGGTGAGCTCATATATTAATGTGATTTTTATGGAGGGTAAATAAAAAATTAGTTGGTTTGAATGAGGTTTTAAAAAAAAAAGAGATAAAATAATACTTTGTTTGGATGAGAGATAAAATGAGAGAATAAGGTTATTTT
This sequence comes from Rhododendron vialii, assembly GCF_030253575.1. Taxonomy (NCBI): domain Eukaryota; kingdom Viridiplantae; phylum Streptophyta; class Magnoliopsida; order Ericales; family Ericaceae; genus Rhododendron; species Rhododendron vialii. The sequence goes on along the minus strand of NC_080558.1, from coordinate 5,593,856 downwards.
GTAGCTGTAATGGAGGGGTATTATTTGGGCCTCCTCCGGGGAATAATATGTGGACATCTCGAAACTGATTCATAAATAAGACTCACAACAGTGACTTGGCCAAAACTCATCCGGGTGTGAATTGTGTTGCCAAACCAAGACAAATGTCACATTGGGGCCTTATTAACGAGGTGGGTTTGTAAGCTCTTTCAATACGATTATGAATCAATGCCTCATGTAAGAGGATCCGGATCTTTTGTGAGGATTTGTCTATGAAGATCGTGTGAGGGTTTTAATAAGGAGCTGACAACACATTATTGAAGAGATCCAACAGCTCACAGCAGTCCTTCCTTTTTATCCATCCAAATGACACCGTTTTAGGGGATAAAAGTTAACGGAGAGAAAACCCAACTGTCCTTCTCTGTTCACGACGATTCCACAAGAAACTATTCTCAACCCCTCTCTCCCGACATCGATCATTACCTCTTCCTCTATTCCACAACGATTCGTGCTCCAAGGTAGAGCAGTTGTCGACTTCAACGATGTGTATATTCAGCAAAAGTCCGAAATTGTTTTCTTTCTTTTTCTCCGTTCCTGGCCTCTTCTTCCTCTATGGATCTGATTTTCATCTAGCCAAAAATTTCCAAATTAAAGTTGGAGATTTTCTCAGCAGAGGCAATCTTCTTCTTCCTCTACTTAGTTTTTTCTAATAAGTATAAAGAGATACTAAGGAGTTCTAGAAAGAATGCCAGATACCGGAGCGGAGTGGAGCGAAGCGCAACGAATAGGTCCGAGGGCACGTTTGAGTTCAAGTGTGACAAGTATCATGAACTGGGGCACATGAAAAAAGATTGTCCGCAGAGGGAAAAATGAACTAACTGGAAGAAGAAGGAAAAGGCAGGGGAGAGGAAAGATGGATCATCAATTTCTGCAAACGTTGTGGAGTGGGAATCAGATGATGGTGATATGCTTTCGGTCTCAGCTGGTCCGAATGACATGGCAAACTCGTGGATTTTGGATTCAGAATGTTCGTTTCACATGTCTCCTAACAAGGATTGGTTCAACACCTACAGGTCAGTGGATTGTGGTAATGTTCTTATGGGTAACGATGCATCGTGTAAAGTCATAGGAATAGGCACAATAAAGATCAAAATGTTTAATGGTGTTGTGAGAACTTTAGGGGATGTTAGACATGTAACGCCCCAAGCAGACCGCTGGCCCAGTACTCTGATTTTGATCCAAAGGCCACACCACATGGCCCAAAAGCTTAAGCACAAGGTACTAGTAGTAGCCCACAAGGTTTGTTATATGCTCAAGATCATCCATGTAGACTTCCGATGTGGGACGGGGTGTTACAATCTCCCCAACTTTATAGCATCGCACCCTCGCGAGGGGTTGAGCACTATAATCACCATTATAAATCAAATCAACAACCAAATCAAACCAAACTCCAAGGGCCCACACAGTCGTGTACATGGATGGCTTTGATACCACCTGTAACACCCCAAGCAGACCGCTGGCCCAGTACCCTGATTTTGATCCACAGGCCACACCACATGGCCCAAAAGCTTAAGCACAAGGTACTAGTAGTAGCAACCCCGTCCCACATCGGAAGTCTACATGGATGATCTTGGGCATATAACAAACCTTGTGGGCTACTACTAGTACTTTATGCTTAAGCTTTTGGGCCATATGGTGTGGCCTGTGGATCAAAATCAGGGTACTGGGCCAGCGGTCTGCTTGGGGCGTTACAAGACATGTTTCCGATTTGAGGAAAATTTTGATTTTGTTAGGAACCCTAAACTCTTACAGGTGTGGATATAAAATAGAAGGTGGAGTTATGAGAGTAACGAAGGGTGCCATGGTGATTTTAAAGGGTTCCAAGGTTCCTGGAAATATTTACAGGTTGGCATGGAGTATAGTTGTAGGTGGAGCTGTTATCACTACAACGGATTATACTGATGATACTATGCTTTGGCATATGCGGTTGGAACATATGGGAGAGCATGGAATGTTAGAGCTACAAAAGAGGAATCTGCTAAAAGGGGTTAAATCGTGTAAATTGGATTTCTGCAAGTTTTTTGTTATTGAAAAATAGTATAAGGTGCAGTTTTGAAATGCAACTAACAGAATGATGGGAATTCTTGACTATGTTCATTTAGATGTTTGGGGGCCAGTGAAGATAGCTTTGAAAGGAGGATCTCTGTATTTCTTGACCTTTATCGATGAAAGTTTAGGTGTACTTCATGAAACACAAGTCTGAAGTCTTTGCTAAGTTCAGAGTGTGGAAAGCTAACGTGGGAAACCAGACAGGGAAAAAGATCAAGTGCCTCAGGACAGATAATGGGAAGGAATTCAAGAATTGACCTTTTTAAAGTTTTGTGAGGAATAGGGGATTCAACGACACTTTATAGTTCGGAAGACACCTCAGCAGAATGAGGTGGCAGAAAGAATGAACATAACCATAGCAGAAAGGGCACGGTGTTTGAGATTGAATACAGAACTTCCGAAGTCTTTTTGGGCAGAAGCAGTGAGTATGGCATGCTTTGTTATAAACAAGTCATCAAGTGCTGCTTTGGATGGGAAGGTAGCTGAGGAGATTTGGACAGAGAAAGAGGTTGACTACTCAAAGTTGAGAATATTAGGTGTCTGGCCTATGTTCATGTTCTCAATGATGAGAGGTCAAAACTTGATGCGAAGTCCAGACAGTATATTTTTCTTGGCTATGAGAAAGGGGTAAAAGGTACAAGCTTTGGAATCCAAAGACAAAGAATGTGGTGATCAGTAGGGATGCAGTATTTGATGAGGACTTTATGGTCAAGGCACATCAGAAGGTTCAAAATTCTGAGTCAGAGGAAGTGAACAACAAACAGTATGGCATACAAATTGAGCTGAAAAGTTTTGATATAGGTGATACTCAGCCAGATGAATATCTTAATCAGCAGCAGTAGCAAAGTTTAGTCGCTGGGAGAACCAAGCACACTATCAAGCCACCAGTGAGGTATGAGTTTGAGGACTTGGTTTCTTATGCATTGACTACTACTGGAGATCCATCTACTTTTCATAATGCTATCACGAGTTCTGAAAGGGATAGATGGATGGAAGCCATGGTGGAGGAAATTGAGTATTTGCATAAGAATAAGATTTGAGAGTTGAAAGAACTACCCGAGGGAAAGAAGTCAGTGAGTTGTAAGTGGGTATACAAAAGGAAAGAAGCAGTAACAAAAAAGGAAAGGGAAAAGTTCAAGGCTCGATTAGTGGCAAATGGGTATTCACAGGGGAAAGGAATTGATTTTGATGAGGTCTTTTCTCCAATGGTGAGGCATACGTCAATCAGGGTTATCTTGGCATTGGTGGTTAGCTATGATCTGGAATTAGAGCAGATGGATGTGAAAATGGTATTCCTTCATGGTGATTTGGAGGAAGTCATATACATGGAGCAGCCTGAGGGGTTCAAAAAGCCAGAGTCTGAGCATCTTGTTTGTAAGTTGAAAAAGTCACTTTATGGGTTGAAACAGTCTCTAAGACAATGGTACAAAAGGTTTGACCCTTTCGTGATACGAATTGGGTATACACACTGTGAGTATGATTGTTACATTTATGTTAAGAGTTTTAATGATGGTTCCTATATTTTCTTGCTTCTTTATGTGGATGATATGCTGATTACTGTAAGGAGTATGGATGAGGTAAACAGGTTGAAGTCTTTGTTAGATAAAGAGTTTAACATGAATGATTTGGAGGCGGCTAGAAAGATACTTAGGATGGAGATTCGTAGAGATAGGTTAGCTGGTAAGTTGTGGTTATCTTAAAAGAATTATGTTGTGAAAGTGTTGAAGAAGTTTAGTATGGATAATGCCAAACCGGTCAGCACTCCATTGACAAGTCATTTCAAATTATCTTCAGCTCAGTATCTGTAACGCCCCGAGCAGACCACTGGCCCAGTACCCTAATTTTGATCCACAGGCCACACCACATGGCCCAAAAGCTTAAGCACAAAGTACTAGTAGTAGCCCACAAGGTTTGTTATATGCCCAAGATTATCCATGTAGACTTCCGATGTGGGACGGGGTGTTACAATCTCTCCAACTTTATAGCCTCGCGCCCTCGCGAGGGGTTGAGCACTATAATCACCAATACAAATCAAACCAACAACCAAATCAAACCAAATTCCAAGGCCCACATGGTCGTGTACATGGATGGCTCTGATACCATTTGTAACGCCCCGAGCAGACCACTGGCCCAGTACCCTAATTTTGATCCACAGGCCACACCACATGGCCCAAAAGCTTAAGCACAAAATACTAGTAGTAGCCCACAAGGTTTGTTATATGCCCAAGATCATCCATGTAGACTTCCGATGTGGGACGGGGTGTTACAGTATCCGGTGTCAGTGAAGAAATTGAGGATATGTCAAGGGTGCCTTATGCAAGTGCAGTGGGTTACTTAATGTATGCAATAGTTTGTACGAGACCCGATTTGGCACACACAATTAGCACAGTCAGCAAGTACATGGCCAATCCAGGCAGAGAGCATTGGAAGGTTGATAAGCACCCGAAAATGCAATGTAGGTCGCGCTAGTGTCTAGTTTTAGTTTAATTTAATGTCTAATTAGTTTTTATTAACGTTGTTTGCGTGTAGAATGTTTTAGTTCTGTTTTGTAGATAAATCGTCCAATAAAGGAATCTTTGAGGTCTAAGGCATGTCAAGGTGGAAACAGACCGAGCAGAAATTGTTTTGCCCGAGCAGAAAGAAGATTTGCCCGAGCAAAACCAGACTTGCCCGAGCATGAGGCAGACAGCCAAGGCAGAGGCAGGCAGCCAAGCGTCGAGTTAATGACCTCGGCATCGATGTCAAGCGATAAGTCCCATCGATGCCGAGCCCCTTAGTGGTCAAGACTCTTATCCACCTCGGCATCGATGGAGGAAACCATGTTACATCGCTGCCGAGCAGTTTAATCTTCTAGGTCATTAATAGCTTCGGCATCGATGGACTCCAATTCTTTACATCGATGCCGAGCACCATTTCAGAGCATTCTAAGGCCGTTGTCATCGATGCCGAGGGGCTTAGCATGAGATTTTCAGAGCATCTAGGGAATATTCCAGGCGCGGAGCTTATAAGTATAAAAGCTTATTTCATTGTTTTGTACAAGAGTAGAATTAGATTTGCTTACCTAATTTTTAGATCTAGATCTAGATTCAAATTGTTCTTGAGTGTTCTTGAGTGTTCTTCATTTTTCAGTTTTGAATATTTCAATTTCTGCACTTAGTTATTACTTTTTGTTATTGTTGCCTTAATTAAAGTTGTTCCTTTTCTCCCGATCTATCTTAATCTCTAATTTTCTTCTAGTGTTGCTTTTCAATTATGTTAAGTAGATTTTTGCTTGCTTTTATCTCTCTAGATATGAGTGAGTAGTTTCAAGGGTTAGGTCATGGGGTGATTAGCACCTCATGGCTCGGGCGAAAATTGCATTTTGCACCCAATAAAGCTTTAAACTTTGATTTGAAAATTGATGTGGGGTTCGAATTTGTTTGTCAAATCACCGAGGTGTTAACCTCTTTGATCATGTGTAGGTGGGAGCTTCGCCTACCCACCACACATGATGCTTAGAGCTCTTTCGCACGAGGTATTTGCCAAATGAATTCTAGAGCTAACTTAATTCTCAAATTATTTTATTTTCCGATTTGAGAACTTTAACCAAGTATCTTAAATTGTGTAGTTGGGTGAAAAGTGTGATTTAGCTCGGGTCTTGGGTGTTAATAATTCCTAGACCTAGCCTATCTTTTCTCTAGTTAATTCGTTTTTAATTTAGCCCTTTTATTTCCACCGTTTAAAGTAAAACAAAGTTGGCTGTCTAAAAGCGGAAAGCCCTTACTTGCATCTACAAATCTGATCAAGCCATATAATTATTCCCTTGGGTACGATCCCGGATTTTCGGTTTATTATGCTTCAACCGACCTGTTAAACCCTACGCTTGAGGTATTATTCCTTATATCGGAGCAAACGAAGCAAAGGTAGTCAAGTGGATGTTCAGATTCTTGAGAGGTACTTTGGATCGTGGGATTATGTTTGGTAGGTAACAGGATAAGATTTCAGTTGTGGGGTATATGTGGATGTGAATTATGCTGGGGGTTTGGATGACAAAAGGTCTACAACTGGTTATGTGTTTACACATATGGGTGGGCCTATTAGTTGGAGATCTGTGGTACAACTTCTGGTGGCTCTAGGGGTGTAAATGAGCCAAGCCGACCTTCGGCGAGCTCGAGCTCGGCTTGTTTGCTTAACGAGCCAAAAAACTCGAGCTCGAGCCTTAACGAGCCGAGCTTAGTCATTTACTAAATAAGCCTCTTTAATCAAGTCGAGCCTCCCTTAACGAGCCGAGCTTTTGTCGAACGAGCCAAACTCCACTCGGCTCGTTTAGTAAACGAGCCTAATACTTGAGCTCGAGCTCGGCTCGTTTACTAAACGAGTCGAGTCTTAACGAGCCAAACTAAGCCGAACTCGCGAGCTACTCGGTTCATTTATGTGGCTCTATCTACTACTGAGTTTGAGTATATGGCGGTGATTGAGGCTACTAAGGAAGCATTATGGTTAAAAGGGTTTGTTAAGGAGCTTGACATAGATCAAGGTGGAGTTCAGTTGCATTGTGATAGTCAGATTGCCATTTATTTGGCAAAGCATCAAGTGTATCATGCTCGAACCAAACATATCGACGTGAGGTTTTACAAGGTGAGAGAGTTAATTGATGCAAGTGATTTGATATTGAAAATGGTACACACTTCTGAGAATGTAGCTGGTATGTTGACAAAGAGAGTTACTGTAAACAAGTTCGAGCATCGTTTGGACTTGGTTAATGTCTCCAGGTGCTACAAAAAGGGAGGCATCCCCCCTACCCATTGGATGATGATGTTTATCTTTTGAAGGGGCGAGAGTATATTCGCCAAGGTGGAGATTTTAGAATTGTAGCTCATATGTTAAGTATGAAGAGATACTAAGGAGTTCTAGAAAGAAGGCAGATGCCGAAGCGGAGCGAAACAAGTGGAGCGAAACGCAACGAGTGGAGCGTAGCGGAGCGACGGCATCGTACAAGGGTATTTTTGAGATACAGACCAAATACCATGTTAGGGTTAGAATAGAGTAGATATAAATACTTTATGTTGTAAACCCTATTTAGTACTGTGATAATAAGAACAGCAGGCACTCTCGCTCCCATGGACGTACTCGATATTGGGAAACCACGTATTTTTCTGTGTTGATTTCTTTACTATTTTATACTCGTAAATCGTACGTGTGTGTCGATCCTAACAAAGTTAAAGTTTGGTTTTTTGTTTTCTCCTTTTCCCGTTTCCAATCTATGAAGCAGAAAACATTAGTGGATTTTTCCAGTCTACACAGTGATGAATCAATAAACAGAAATGCAAAGAACTTTGGATTGGACGAATTTTCGGCTGAATTAGACTGAGTTGTGTTTTCTTTGTTTGATGGGAGACTGAGATTGGATGAACTGAGAAGAGACGACTTGGAGCGAAACGGAGAATAAATGACTGGGGCTTTTCTCCGTTAGACTTTCATTCCCTAAAATGCTGTCGTTTGGATGTGAAAGAAAGGACTGATGTGAGCCGTTGGATCTCTTCAACAATGTGTTGTCAACTCCTTATTAAAACCCTTACACGATCCTCATAAAGGATCCGGATCCCATATAAGCACATGATGCGTTAATGGTGATTATTCTATTTTCACGCTCCCCGGCCAGTCCTATGTGATATTTCTACGCGGACTGACGAGCGACAAGTGGTATATATGCAGTTGGGACCAACTTTGGACATATGCTACGATGCGACAGTTGGGACATAGTACTTAGGGCCGGCTTTAAGTATACACTCCAAAGTTTATCTAATTTGTGAGGCTCCCAAATAGTTGATGCCCTTATAGTACGTATATGCATAAAATTAGTAGTAAAATTTCCAATAAAATTAACTTAGGCCAAAAAATGGCTGTAAAGATGTAATTGAAATGAATTTTTTTTTTACTCGGCCAAAGTCAGCATTTTGTTAGATTAACACCTTAGAGAAATTGAACCACGAATACCATTACGCCAAATGCCTCTTAGAAAAATAGAATTAATTGTAAGAAGAAATAGTTTGACCGATATGATATGAATAGCTTGCACATTTTGGTTAAAAATAATAGTATATCAGTAAGAATATCCACACTAACATAATCAATATAAAAATACTTCTAAAGTTAGCAATGTTAGTTAAAAAAAAAAAATGCTCACAATGGCATAACAAAACTTAGCAACTCATTAACTACGAATCAAATTTTGGCATTTGAATAACTAAAACTAACAATCTTTTTTCTTCAGATAATCAAATTTAACGAAAACCACACTCTCTCTATTTCCTTTCTTTTTCTTTCTCTAGATCTCTCTTTCTTCTCCCATCAGAATCAATGCACCCATACACTTACATTTACTTGCACCTCTCTTTATTTCTCTATACTAAAAGTGAGTTTTTGATTATACATGAACCATTGTGGGGATTCGCATTGTTAATATTAGCAATTCCTATAAAGGATAACAAAAAAATAAGATGGCATGTTTTGACTATCCAATTTTGATTATGACGTCAGAGATACCCTAAATTGCTTCCTTCTGATCATAAATTAAGCTCTTTCTTCACTAAGAGGAGAATTGAACAATTTCAAGAATATGAGATTTTGAAATTTTTAAGATGATTTAATTAAACAAATGGAACCGGAAATAAGTAAATAAGAGATAAAAATTAAAAGTGCATAAGGCATTTAAATAAGAGAAATATTACCGAAAATTGTAAGTTAGATGAAGGATTTAACTTCTTTGATCAACCCCAGATATTTTCTTCAAAGTACAAACTTGGCGGATAAGCACGATTCTGCCGTAAAAGAACTTTCCTCGACTAATGCTTCGACGTTACAAAGAAAGGGTTTTTCAGTATGTTTCGGAATATGGAAAGTGGATTTAAGCAATGGTTTTTTTTTTTTTTTAATTTTTCTAGTCTATTTATAAGGATTGGATTTTTGTTTTTGGAGAGTGGAAAGGCTAGAACAAGACTTCAAAGAGAAAATAGTTTTCGTTTTTTGGGAATTTGATTTATGTTTTAGGGACTCTTGGAAAGTTAATTTATGAGTTGTGTGGAAACCTAAAGCTTAGGGTCCTTTTATAGCCGTGGGAGAAGCTTCCTACAGAATTCCCACCAAAATCCAAGAGCTTAATTATGACTATGTAATTGTAGTTAACCCATATTAACGAGCTGACCAAAATTAAGTGTGTCCAATCTGATTTAAGTACAGGTTCAATAATGAAAAAAAATTGGGCTATTTTATAACTTAACTTAGGGAGTTTGGACGAAGTTACGCACACCTCTATTAAGTTTTTTATAATCTCATGTCACTTGTTTACTAGATCATCCATGCATACATCTTTTAGTTTTAAGTTATTATTTTCGTTGTCAATCTTTTAATACATGCTCTTAGAGAGGGGATAAAGTACTGCAAGAGGCTGAAGAAATAATTTTTTATTTTTTACCTTCGCAACAGTGGCTCGCTGAAAGTGCCAAGGTTTTTTTGGTAAATGTATAATACCTAAGCTAATCCCTAGGCTACTGTAGGGGTGTTTTCAACACTTGGTTCTCTAATTTACCTAAAAAGTAAGATATACATAATCTGGTGCTGTTGCCCTAAGCAATCGAAAACTGACACGAATATTAAAAAAGAAATAAAAAAATGGGACGAAGGGAGTATATCATATATATACAATATATGATATAGAGTCCTTGATGATGAACCTTGTAGTAACATTTATTTAATCATTAGCTCATAGATAGACAATAGGCTTGGTTGAACATAACTTTTTGAAATGGACTTATAGCTTCTATTCGGTTTCAAATGGGAGTGCAGTGTGCAATTCGTGTATGTCTGAATTTCTCCTCAATGATCTGATCCATTCATATAGTAGGGCTCATTGAATAATATATAGTTTCATGTGCATTTTGGTCAGGTCACTTTAGTTGTAGCATTTCCTTGTGTTGGAGGTGTGGGTGTTTTTGATGTTTTTGGGTAGGGGCACATAAGTTGTGTCACACCTCAGCCACACCCCTCTCACATACAGGTTGGGCCACGGTGTGGCATAACTAATATAAGTGCATGGTACTATTGGAAGATTTCGTTACGCAAGGACTACCCGTCATGCTCGTTCTTACAAGCCCTCCTTGTGTGATGTATCATGGAGAAATTTTTGGGTGTCGAGCGGCCATCACGTGATGCCCGAGCAGCGTATCCGGTCATCCAACACACTTTTGGATGGCTCAGATGCGCTGCTCGGGCACCACGTGGGCATGGCCACGTGGTACCCACCCGGCACCCAAAAATTTCACATTGAAATAGTCTAAATCTCCCGTTTTCATTTCATTATTTAATTGAAATCGATCGTTTGGCCTCCAATATCATTTTCCACAAAATTAGGTCCCACTTATGTCGTACCAAAGAAGGGCTTCGTAAAGTCTTTGTGAAGTCCACTAAAAGTACAAAACAAAATATCCCAATCCCACATGGAACGAGCTGTACTGTAACTGTGACTCTATTTCGATTTATGCATAAAATTTTGGTTCTTAACTGGTAACAAAACCACCTTTTGGCAAAATTTGGTGACCAAACAGTCTATTCTTTCTGAATGCCCATGTAAAATGCTGAAAATCTGTTATTGGAAAACTCTGCCCTTGATTTGTTTGTTTTGAAGATATATAACAGTTCTGAATTTTTGTTGCATTTTGCCTTCTAATTAGCTCAGCCGGGACTCAAGTCGTCTAAGTCTAGGTTCAGCTCGACGCATAGAAATTTGGACTTCTGTTTTGTTTAGCCTCGATCAGGTCAACCCATGTTTGTTTGGGCTTAAATGAACGTAGAGAATAATCTAGTTTGAACATGTTTTGACTAATTGGGATGACTCTTTTTTTTTTTTTTTCTTTCAATCCTGAGATGAATTTGGACGTTGTTTTGGATGTTTTCTTATTGGTCTAGGCTGTCTAGGACGACGTGAGTGAAACGAAATCGGTAATAATTGGCTTTTGAGGAGATATAGGCTATAGCTTAGCTTCCTCAATTAAAGGTTGAATTTCTAAGTTCCTTAATTAAGCTATAGCTTAATTAGCTTCCAAATTTTCTACTATAGTTCTTTTCTAGTTTCATTTGTTCGGCGAAGAGGAAATTTTATGCAAACTTGACAAGGTTAGCTAGCTCGTGAGATCGATGATAAATGGGTAGAGAATTACTAGGGAAACTAAACGGGATTAAGCCTCCCAAAGTAGGACTAATCTTCACCAACTCATCCCCTGGTTGTCCCCATGTGAGGCGTTGGCCTCAAGCCTTTTAATTGGAATATCTATCTTTCCTATTGGGAAGGCCTTCATTTACTTGGTGGCATGGAATTCCATTCCATTCTCGATCATTCTGATCTTGCCATGTTAAGAAAAGAGAAATGATGTATTACTGTTTGTCGTCAAACCATAACTTAGTACGCCACGCATAACAAGAAAAATACGCATAATAAGGAAATCTAGACTAACTAGGAAACATAATAATCTGCCTAAACTAAAAAAAAAATAATAAAGCTTAGAAAATATGGCCCAGACCAAGACCAAGACTCCCCGAGTCAAGATTAGCTGTCTGACACATTAAGGAGGCATCATTTGATGTCGTATTCCCGTGAGTTAGCCAGAGCTCTATTGTAGTGCATTGGATTTTGTCTCCCCCTTCCCTTTGCGTATGTGTGTTTGTGTACAATCGATCTGATAGGAAAGTTTGAGAAAGAAACAAAGCATGGAGACGGAAAATGAAGGGATTCTTTTCACATATCTTAAAAGTTTATGAACATTACCCACATTCTTATTAATTAGTTAGTGCTTATACAAGTAGCTTTGTTGATTTTGTTAAAATGTTGGGAAGATGATTGGTTCCTCGTTGTATTCTAACCTGATAAAAAATGAGGTAGATTACTAAATCAATAAAAATTCTATGTGTAATATGGATCTTATTTGATAAAGCTCAATTAGTTCTATTAGACTTTGTTTTCAAAATCACATAAATCATTATATATTTTGAGATATAAGCAATTGAAAAATGACACGAACTCTTAAAAAGGATTGTTAAATGGGGACGAAGGGAGTATAATTTAGAGTGCATATGTATCATTATTTGAGTGGGATAGGAAAAAATGAGAGTGAGAGAGCAGAACGCTGGGATTTAGATTTGAGCCGTCGATTATAGAGATGAACGGCCGAATCGAACACTTGGCACAACTGCCAAGCACCCCATCTCCCACTCCAAGGGGGTCACCCCACTGATGTGTATGAGTGTTTGAGACACTGCAAAAATTGTGAGGAGAAATGTGACTTTGTAAATGTGTTTGTGTGGTGGAGTACAGTAGATCAATCTCTCTCCTTCCATCGGATATCAGGGCACGGGTGATGGGCCAAAATTTCAACGAACTGATCACCTCTTTGCAAATTAAATGCCCAGAACAATAAAGAATAACTGATCACTTATTGCGGCCCATTCCTACGATGCAAATCTTCTTAATTTGAATGTGTGAGAGGGCTCAGATGTCTATCAATGTCCACAACATTGTAAAAAAGGTCCCTGCAGGAGAGGGGACAAAGAATAACAAGAAGTTGTCGGGTGAGATTGAGGTAGGGGAACAATAAAGATCATTCCACGAGGAGAACGAGCTACGAAAGAGAACAACTTGTGCTTGTTCCAAGTGAGAGAAGAAGACAACAAGTGGTTCCCAATCGACGCAAGAAAATGTGAGCCTTCTGTATTTTTAATAGCCCCGATTTATCATGGTGTAACGGTATGATCAGAGGCAAAAAGTAATAATAATAAATACAGTAACGATTTTGCTAACCATTGTTACTAATACCCTTCGTTCGGGCACCAAATTAACACGCGTGGGACAAGTCGCATACGTCTTGGCCAGAATTAGCATATACTGAGGATGATACAGTAGTACAGATTGATAACCAAAACAATTCCGAAAATCCAAATACAGTCTTAAAAGTTGAAATTATTCAGGTTGAAGGCAACTAATAAACCTCAGCACCGAGCGAATGGCTTTGGCCTTACAGTAGATGTCTCAAACAACTGTATTATTGCGGAAACAAATTAATAATGAGATACAGATGAATTCGAAATCGTCCAGTGCAGGGGAGAGTAGAGACAAGAAGGGGTTTGCTATACACGTGTGTGCTTTTTGTTTGGGAAAAGACTACAATACACACCCCTTATTTGGGTGTGTATCATATACACACCCCCCCCCCAAAAAAAAAAAAAATAAATAAAAATGTTATGATTATAGAGAAAATGTTACGAATCGTATTGCTAAAAAGTTACGAATCGTATAAAAGTTACGAGATACAACAAAATGTTATGAATAATAATGAAAATGTTATGAATCGTACTGCTGAAAAGTTATGAATTCTAGAACAAAAGTTACGAAACACTCTAAAATGTTATGAATGAATCATAAAATATGTGCATATGGTACACTTTTTTAAGAGGTGTGTATTGTAGGCTTTCCCTTTTGTTTGTGCTACTTATTGGAAAGGATCAAGAGAAGCTGAGAGAGAAGAAATAGAGTAAAAGTGATTAAGAATAAATCCAGTATTCTCGCAACACTGTAGGCCCTAGCTACATCGAGTACAAAGTCAAGTGCTTTTAACGCAACCGCTTGTACCACTGCCTCAGTCGCTCTGTGCGGAAGTTGCTCCCATAGCTGAAAACATAATCACGTCAACGATATGAACATGAAATATTACATTGCTTCTCATGTTTGCTTCCACAACAGCTCAAGTGGCCCGCCTACCACCGGACCACTAAGTCCCCACCTCGGATGGACCTCAACTCCTTTCTGCCTCTCTGTGGCTACCTTCCTCTGCTCAGCAGCTCCTCGAGCCTGGCTTTAAACCTCTCTGAAAACCTGAACTCCGAGTGGTCCTGCTAAATACTCTCTCTGGTAAGCGGCCTAGTCCCGCTCGAGTTGCAAAAAGTGCGTGAGATCGGTGGCCGGCCTTGTGAACTCCTCCAGCTCAGCCCGCGTGTAATTGCTAGTATGTGAAGCACGGGGTGCAAATGGCCCCGAGACTTGGAACTCAGACAAACCAAACTGTCGTTTCACTCGGTCGCCCAAGCACCACTGCCAACCGAAAGTCGACTCTAGCAGCACCCAGCTCGCTGTAAGCTCGCTGTAACAACCCTACTCCTTGCCAAGTACTCAGACTCGGCTCTACTCCTCTTCAAGGATCCCACAACCTGTGTTCAAAACAACAACCAAGATAATAATTGATCAGCGACAGCATTAAAGCATTCAAGGATACATAATTACTAGTGGAGTTTTATGATATACCTGCGAAGCTCGGAGGTCGTCCAAGTACAGTCTGAATGCGTTGAGGTCCTCTCTCCCCTTTTTCTCTCCCATGTGGTCTTTGCTTCAAACAAACACATAGGGAAGAGTCCTCAAGTCTGGACACCTTCTGTGAAGGGTACATCTTTAGCACCTTGTAGGTCCAAAACTGCACGATTTTAAACAAGCAAGGCATCAGACATAGTTTATGCAATTATACAGTCCAGCAGGCTATGCAATCAAAAGTGGGTGCAAGTATGTATTGAAATTGAACTTTACAAAATTGAAGTCATACCTCCCACAGTCTCCAATAGCCAGCCAATACTTTCTCCCTCCTGGAGGCATCTCTCAGAAAGCCGTAGAGTGCACCAAGTGCCGCTCCAACCCAGTCAAAGCGTGAGGCCGTCCTCAAGTCCCTCAAAGCCGACAAGTACGACAAGTGCACCCTGCTGCGTCTACTAGGGTATAGAGAAGCACTAAACAGGTACAACCAGTATGCCCTTGTCATCTGCTCCACCTCATACTCAGTGATCGGGATCTTCTTCTGATTGTCTATGAATTGCTCGTATTTTACCATTTCCTCTTCCAGGAGTGGTACTGCACCCAGAAACCACTACAGAGCCGCCTTGTCTCTATGGATACCCGTATCAAATGGGATGGGCTCTCCTCAAACTCTGAGGCCTATGATGGCCGCAAAGTCCGTCGGGGTCACTGTCATCTCCCCGAGCAGCAGGTGGAAGGTGTTGGTAGTGTCCTTCCCACCTCTCTACAAGCGCAACAAGGACGGCATGGTCGTTCTTGACCGGTGTCAAGATCTGCACGAACCGGCCAAACCCTGCTTCATCCACCAATTGCCTCACCCTCTACAGCAACCCCTCGTATAGTGCAAGGGAATCACTTGCGCCTCCGTGGCTGTGAATGTCCCGCTTCTTTGCCTTCTTCTGTTTCAAGTACAAAGACAAACAGTAGAGAAATGCATTAATATATGGGAATTTGTTTTCAAGTTTCAAGTAATCAATTCTAACACAGAGTTACACACATCCTTACTACTACCACTCAAAACATCCTCAAGTTCATTGAAAGAGTTACAAAAATTCAAAATAAATTACACACATCCTTACTACAATTCTCTTAAGCTCAAGCATACACTTCTACTACCACTCAAAACAACCACTATACATCCACCTTCAATCCACTAAACACCAAGTTCAAATCATTTTTAAACACTCAAGCAAAGGTATAAACATTTATTGTTTCCCAGAGGGGGGCTGACAGGGCTAAGGCTGGTAATCTATATCTTGGCCCTAAAACTAGAAGGGTTACAAGAACCGTGTGATTATTACACCTGCGCGTGTTAGTCGCCAGTACGCGCGCGCCAATCCTTGGCTGCGGGCGTAGACCTGTGTTGGGACAGGGGTGTTGATTTTTATGTTTTTAATAGCATATATGACACTGTTCAGCATGTTTAAAACCTATTTATTGTTTCACATAGAAATTGCTAGTTGTCTTTCAATACATTAAACTGTTGCTTTGGAATACCCCTGGGTAGCTTCTGAACATGTCTCAGAGCTCAAGTATGCAACACCGAACATTGGAAGTCTAGTCAAAATAGGCGCGCGCTTGGCCTTGACTTGCGCGCGCAGGTGTGATTTGGCTTCTAGTACTTGGCTTTGCATGGATAACTTAATTGGCCTTTGGCCACTGTTTTATCCCCCACACTATTTATGAGGTGTATTTCAATTAAAATCTATTCTGTTTGTAATTATATTTACTTATTGTGTATAGAAATGTTTGGTTTGTTCTGGATGAGCACTGGTCATTCCAAAGTCCAGAGGGGGATAAAAATCAAATCTATTAAGACTGATTAATTCACGCGCACTGGTGTGAAGTTGGCAGCGCAGGTCGTCTTGCATGCACATAGATCATTGCATGCAAGGTGGTCCTTGTTCATGCCAATTTCCAGTCAGTACACTGTTTTGGCTTTTCAGTAGTATTCTGACTTTTATCTTATTTATTGCTAATTGTATCATCCAACCATGCTATTTAATCGCATCCTGCAAATTGTTAAAATTTTAATCCCCATTTTAACTGTTTTTCTATTCTAATTGGCTAAAAATTGATTAATAAAGAAGAATCTCAAATCTTTTCACAAAATACCAAAGTAGAGACCGATCTCTGGATTGGGCGAGATGGGTGCCTTAAAATCCTTCCCTCTCGTAACCAGGCTCCTGAATCCAGATATGGTTATGATGGACTGGTGCATTCACTTTTTCAAATCAAACAGTGTAGAAAGTGTTTCAAGTTCGGTTCCTTAGATGTCAGACCTTCAACCCCAAGTGACGATTCTGAATTGAGAGCTTGTTCTGCTAGCGCTCTCTCGATCCGGCATCTTAAAACCGAAATTTTAAGGGCATGTTGCCCACACATGTTATGAGATCATATATATATATATATATAGAGAGAGAGAGAGAGAGAGAGAGAGAGAGAGAGAGAGAGAGAGAGAGAGAGAGAGAGAGAGAGCGAGAGTCCACTTCTTATAAAGACCACCTCATTTTTTTAAAATGCGGACCTCCCTTTTCCGATCAAATTTCGATGATCCGAGCCGCTCAATGTGTTCAGAACGTGATTTTAAGATTACCTGCGATGAATCAGCAAAAAAAAGAAGACCGGAAAAGGCTTCATCCGAGCAGTTTTTGTTTATTTTTATAGAACGGTTCAAATTAAAACTGCTCAAATCAAGCCTTTTCTAGTCATTTTTTTTTGTCAATTTCTCGCGGTTACCCTTAGAGTACCTTCAAAATCACGATCTGAACACATTGAGCGGCTCAAATCCGATCGGGAAAGGCAAGAAATGAGGAGGTCCGCATATAAGGTCCTTACCTGAAGATTTCTCTCTCTCTCTCTCTCTCTCTCTCTCTCTATATATATATATATATATATATATAGTCCGTCTCCCTCTCTCTCTCTCTCTCTCTCTCTCTCTCTATATATATATATATATATATATATATATATATATATATATATATATATATATATATATATAGTCCGTCTCCCGTAAGGATCACCTCATTTTAATAAAATGCGGACCTCCCTTTCCCGATTGAATTTCGATGATCCGAGCCGCTCAATGTGTTCAGAACGTGATTTTAAGGGTACTCGCCGCTCAATGACCGGGAAGGGCTTCATCCGAGCAGTTTTTGTTTGTTTTTTATCGAACGGTTCAAACAAAAACTGCTCGGATGAAGCCCTTCCCGGTCATTTTTTTTGCCGATTTCTCGCGGGTACCCTTAAAATTACGTTCTGAACACATTGAGCGGCTCGGATCATCGAAATTCGATCAGAAAATGGGAGAAACGAGGAGGTCCGCATTTTAACTAAAATAAGGTGGTCCTTACGGGAGACGGACTGTATATATATATATATATATATATATATATATATCGGGACAGTTCAAGGGACATCCAAAAAAACACCTAAAAAAATACCCCAAATCTCAATCTCATAGTTTCTGATCAAATTTTTATGATCCGAACCGTTCAATGTGTGCAGAATGTGATTTTAAGGGTGCTCGCAAGAAATTAGCAAAAAAAATGATCGGGAAAGACTTGATTTGAGCAGTTTTTATTTGAACCGTTCAATAAAAAAACTGTTCAAAACTGTTCGGATCAAGCCCTTCCTGGTCATTTTTTTTGCCGATTTTTTACGGGTACCCTTAAAATCACTTTCTGATCACATTGAACGGCTTGGATCATAAAAATTTGATCGGGAACTATGAGGTATTTTTTTAGGTGTTTTTTTGGGTGTTCCCGGAACCTCCCCGAATATATATATATATATATATATATATATATATATATATTTATTTCTTATTTTGAAGTCATGTTCTTAATAATGATTAAAGGCATGATTTTAAAAAAATTGTCCTCTAGTTTGCCCACTAGCTAGTTTGTTGCCCAGTTGGAACAAGCCGGCCGCGTTAAATGCAAGTTTGATGATTAACACACGTTTTAGACTTCTTGATGTGATGGTTTAAGGGGGTTCTAGCTAATTAATGTGAAGATGTTCTGGTGTGTGGATCGACCTTGTTCAACCTTAATTATAAGCTTGCCCCAGTGCCATTGAATTATTTCTTGGTTCTAATTAGTAGGAATACTTCTAACAAGAGATTGACTTATCTACGAAAGAGTCATGATTCCCTTATTTCAAATCCTCCATGTTGAGATGAGCGGTCAATTCGACCGCTCGACACAGCTGCCAAACATCAGATGCTTGGCAGCATCTCCCATAATAATAAGATAGATTAAGTGCTCTTTGTAGTTGATCATTTCATTCTCTTCCATCTTCCCATTGAGGCCTTCCCCGTCTAGTTGAATGAGTCAGAAGCCTAATTTTCAAGTGGCCTAAAAATTTGAACACTTAATTTTTTTACCATATTTTTTAAAATATACATAGCCTAAAAAAATCAAGTGTTTCAATTTTCAACCCGTTTGAACCAGTGCAAAGATCTTAATTTTCTGATCATTTTATTCTAAAAGGTCATAATTAATTTTTTGACTTTAAGGCTTTCAATGAAAATCCTAAAAGAACCATGGAAGAGAAAAATCAATCTTATATATTTTTAGGCTGTTTATATATCAAGAAATTAAGTATGACCCTTTGGAATAAAATGATCAAAAAATTAAGATCTTCGAATAGGTTCAAACATATTGAAAATTCGAACACTTAATTTTATTATCATATTTTTTAATATATAAACAGCCTAAAAAAATCAAGTATTTCAATTATCACCGCCATAAATGAATTGGAGAGTCGGTTCCTATTCAAAGGGTTAAGATTTTCCCACGACGATTATCCTCTGCAAAATCATCGTGCAAAAATCTCCAGTTAATAAATTACCTTCTAGGTTTTAAAGTAATCCGCTGCGAAAGATTAGTCAAACCTACCAGCATTCCGCCTGAAAATTGATTGTAACTTGTCATGAACACAACTTAATCTCACCCAAGAGGAAACCCCACTTGGAATCTGACCTGAAAACTTGATATCACAGATCATCAATCTTGATAAATTCCAAGCCAATTAACTGGGAAGATTACCCGTAAAGGAACATTACTTGTCATCAAACTTGACAAGTTGAACAGCATGCAAATACCGGCCGGAATCTCACCGGAAAGTGGTTGTAGAGCTGAAGCGTTCACAAAGTGATGCAATTTGACAGCGATTCCGGCACTTCTCCGGCGAGATTCCTCCAAAAAGCCACAACCCTGGTTAGTCTCCAGCAGAGAGACTAGCTAGCATTAAGGAACGAAGAGACCCTTACATAATACAAATTAGCCAATATGCATGCGATTTTTCCTCCCACCACTACATTTGGGCGTAACGGTTTTGGAAGGCCAAAACCGTTATGTATCGGCCATATATATTACTTTATGTAGCGGCCAATTTTTAAATCCTTGTAGGACCCTTTCTTTTGCACACCACATTAGCATATCTGGAACATGTGGCATACATCATGGCAAGAAATAAATAGCTGTAAGGAAATTCGATTATCTATCAAGAAAGTGATACAATAGTACTACAGGTCATTTATAACCAAAACAATATGGCAAAATCCGAAGAGTCTTAAAAGCTCAAATTATCGAGGTTCAAAGGCAATAAACTTCGGCACTGAGTGAATGGCTGCGGCCGTGGAGTCGATGTCTCAAATAAAAATATTGCCTCGGAAACAAATACTAATTGGATAGCGAAGAATCCAAAGTCGTCTGATAGTACACGTGAGTTCTACGATACCGTCCTTAGATTCGTGCATGTATGTCGAATGACTCCGAACACATCTATGCCTCCAATCAAGTTTACCATATACTCGAACACCCGGCAGGCCGGCACTTCTTGTCACATAATAGTACAGACGTTGCTGGTACAGTAGATCTTGGCTGCGTTCAATGCAAAGTCAAGCGCGTTCAACGATACTTCAACCACTCTGGGCGCAAGATGCCTCCATTGCTGAAAATATAATCACATAAACATTACGAACACATAATACTGCAAGAAATTGCAACCATGAATATGAAGCTAGCTTGAGACCAAATTTTTTTGACAAAATACACCAGCGGGAATTTCACAAATGAAGTATTATAGTGTGCAAGCAGGAAACTAACAATCTGGACAACTTCTCTAGCGAAGATGAGGTTTTTTTTTTTTTTTTAAATCAGCAAAGAAAGTTGCCATATCAAGATGAGTTTCAAATTCATCAAGACCATCTCTTTGTGTTTATTGATTATGTCGAACGTTATTGTTAGTGTGGATAGAGGTTGAGGCTTGCGTTTAAGATTGACATAAGATCGCTTCTTTGTGTTTATTGACTGTCGTTAGTATTGGGTTTGGTTGTAGATCATTTTCTCCATTTTTGGATGGAAATTGGAAGTGCCGGACTTTTTATTGATTGCAATATTTGATTCTGATTAAAAAAAATAAAAATTTCATCGAGACCATTGTACCCTTCAGATTGTAGCTCTCTCCATCGTTCAATTATCAAAGCAATTTCTCACAACCGACACGATTGAGTTGGCATTGTCGTTTCATTCAAGTAGCTACCAACTTCAATAATCAAAGTTCCACTCCAAAACGCATTATATATAGAGAGAAAAAAAGAGTTTTTATTTCTTTATTATTTTATTGGTACAGTTACATACCGTACGGCATAAGATTTCAACTAGTATGACACTGAAGGGTTATCTATTTAATCCGCGAAGATAATTTATGTAAAACTCCAAGAAAAAAAAAGGTAAAGTAGGTATATGACAAGAGCGCCCAGGGAAAATATATGCATCATAGCTAAACTAAAGAGACTAAGGCCTCGTTCCGCTAAGAAAAATAAATATTTTGATTATCTTTCGAATTAAAAGTGATGTATTATGAGAGAATGATTACCATTTTCGTAAAGCAAAAAGTAAGTACTTAAAAAATACGAGCCTTAGTGGTATGGGACACAAATTTTACTATTTTAGTTACTAGACACCGACCCTTGGGCTCCTTTTACTATTTACATGCATATGATACTTATAACGCAATACCCGGAATCCTTCCTGCGCGGTATTGTACATTGGTACCATACCCGGAACGTTGGTACAACGTAATCTTCTGGGCCTAAGCCGAATTACGTGCAACTCTAACAAGCCGAAAAGGAAAAACACCCAGCGAGTTGGCAAAAGGTACTCACCGGTTTGGGTCGTTCATGAAGAACAACAGCATTTGTTGTGGATGTTGGTTCTTCAGTAATGGTAACAGATGAGCTTGGCTGAAACAAAACACAAAACAAACAATCACATGAAGGCCACCATCTCTGAACAAAGCTATACTTATACATTGACATAATGAAATAAAAAAGTTAATAGATCTACAAATTCATTATTTGGCTCCAATAATGAGTATTCATGGCCGCGAAGAATTACTTCTGACCGCAGAAAATTACTCTTGGTCTCGAAAAATTACTCATAGCCGTAAATAATTACTCACAGCCGCCCACGAAGAATTACTCTTGGTCGCAGAGAATTACACTTGGCCGCTAATAATTACTCTTGGCCGCAAAGAATTACTCCTGGCCATGAAGAATTACTCCTGGCCGCAAATAATTACTCATGGCCGCATAAAGTTACTTTTGGCCGCGAAAAATTAGTTAATCATTACAAAATAAGAAGACATTACAAAAATAAAATAAAAAATAAAGGTTCGGACTTTCTGAATGGAGTGTTAGATATCTGTTTTAATTTCTGGAAAGTATTTGAGTAGTCCAGAAATACTATGTGGTATCAATATATTTGCGTTTTAATTTCTCTAGAGTGGGTCACTTGAGTCTTTTGACCCTACTAAATTGAAAAATTGCTTAAAATATCCATCGATTTTACTGATTTTTGACATTCTTAACACCGTAAAATATCTTAAAATGTATATTTACGTACCCAGCAAAGTTAAAATTGTTCCTTTATCTATCAAATTTAAGACAATGGGACTTCAGTTATAGTTAAGTTAATCCCATTGTCTTAAATTTTGGCTCCACCCATGCTTCTAGGGCTATTTTTCTCACATACATCTGTTTGTTACGTGATTTGCTGGTAGTATCATGTGAACAATGCCACAGGATACTCGGGCAGTATTGAATAATTAACCGTTAATTCTTGCTTCAATTACCTCGGGCTGGTTCGAACAAGTAGCAATCCCTTGCATTCTCTTGGCTTCCAACAAGGCATAGTTATCCAAGAACTGGGAATGGTGATGGCTAAAGTCGTTGCGTTGGAAACAGTTTGAACATATGCAAAACAAGTCGTTGCCGCTGTCAAAGCATACGGAGCAAGTGAAATACATGTCTGGGATGAACTCACCACACCCGCCACAAAAGGGCCTCCCGCTTTTGATTATGTAGAAAAGAGCCATAACTTCCATGAATTCTAGGGTTCCATTGTTGTTGTTGTCGAGTTCTTTGAAAAATTGGCTACTGCCCATTTTTACGTGGCCTTTGTCCCCACATAAACCCTAGAAATTCATGGAGACTCACTTTCCCATCGTTATTGTTGTCGAGTGACGTGAAAAGATCCCCTGCTGCTGTTTTTATGTCCGATGAGCTTTAATCGTAGTAGAGTTTGGCAGTCTTGACCAAATCCTCCATCGTGGCCTAAAACAAAAATAGAGAAGCATAATTCAATGTAGAAACATCCAATCCAAAAGCTTAAGCTATTAGGTGGAGAGGTTTAACTTATATGAAGTGAGATTACCCATTTCATACGCAATACGCAAGCAACGTGAGATTTGAGATTTTATGTGTCCTTAACATCCCCATCATTTGCAATGTGTTTTGAGGTCTGTTGCGTGTAATCTCTCAAACCAAATGAGACGGTTGGAGTATATTTTACACTTTGGTCAGATTATACATCGATGGTGTTTTGATTAACGAGGGCAATCAAAATTTAACTAAACAATGGATACGTACGTGACTCCTTATTATGTGTGCAGTCCAACCCAAAACAAACAGCTCTTACGAATAGGTCTTAATATTATTGAAATGCTGCAAATTTAATTCAGCTTATAATTGAGTTTGTATTTATTACCCAGTGCATAATCTGATTATGTGGTGTGGACTAAATTATTGGTTTGTTGTTCTCGTTCTTCTTTTTTTAATATTTGTTAGATTTCCATCATATTGTATGACTCATTATTAATCCATCTGGACGAGATAATCTAAAACACAAACAATTACGGCCGAAACCAAAAAAGCAGTTCACCAACAATTGTCTTTACTATTGCCTTATCTGAACATATTGTTATTATATTGTTAGATTCCTTTTGTCATGACAAATAACTTACTCCAAATGTGGTATAGACACCAACCAAGTAGAGATTTGTATTTATAGTACCAATGCAACCTCAGTCAACCTCTATCGATGTACTCTTATCGAGTTTTAACAATAGTTCATGTTCACTTTCGCGAGAAAAGAATAGTACATCTAGTACTTATCGTGGCATAAAAACATGTCTTTTATTCAATAGAACTTACACGTTTATCGAGACTACGAACCACTCCCGAAGTGATTGAAAGTTTGTTACCCTGCAATCGGAAAGTGTAGCGGAAATTAAATCTTCTTGACAATATGAAAGAAATGTAACGAAGAACCGTACAATTGCTGGAGGAAAATTATAATTAACTAAGTGATCGATCTTGAGATTACCCCAATCACATGAAAATTATAATTCATGTGAAATTCTTATGCACCTTATCTGGAGATTATCAAGTGGTCCAAGCCTCACCCACGGCGGTGTCCCAATATATTTCTCCACAACACATTTATATGGATCCGTATGTTTAGTTATGGTCCCAGTACAACTTTGTGGTGAAGAAGAGTAACAATGCCCGTGAGCACCCAACAGATTTGTTCCTTAGTTGTGGGCTCAATATAAACGTGTTGAGAAAAATGTGAGGTCAAATTAACGTGTGTCCAAAACCACTAAAAAGGTGAACTCCTTAATGTATGTGAGTGCAAGCTTTCTTTTGAAAGGCAATTTTTTTTTTTTTTATTAATCTCTGAAATGGTTACGAATACTAATAGGAACATGTAAAACGGCATATTCCTAAGCTAAGAATAATCATGTATCCTGTCCGAAATTTAAATCTTCGATTGACAAGAAATCAACCAAGAACACCCATTAAGACAAAGCTCACACCCATTGGAACAAAGCTTATACACCTAAAGAGCAAAGCCCATAAACCTAATGGGCCATGCCCAAACCTAAAAAAAAAAACAAAAATAGAAACCCTAGCTGTTGACCACTGAAGATGGATCGGATCTGCTCGCCATCACCACTGCTTCGTTGAGACCAAACAAACAACCAAACCACCACCTGGAAGCTCTCCAGGCGGTGAGAGACTAGCTATGCGAGGGCAAGCTTGGTGAGAGAAAATCCTATTTTTAACAAGGACGAAGATATATACGGATGGAGAGAATATAAGTATTAGTGTTAAGAAATGTATATGATTGAAAGTGCAAGTGTGTGTATATATGTAGGAAAACAGATGTACTCAATACATAGACTGTAATCGTGATATGTGCGCTATGCACCCATTTTGTTGTACTACAAATATAATTTTTGCATGCATTTTAGCCTGGCAAGCCTATATATGTAATCTAAAGTAGAGGTGAGTGTGTTGACTTTGTCCACGCGTATTGGTCTCCCAAGTGAGAGGGAGTCTCATTGTCTTAAATAGCGGTAACGGATTGTGCAGCGGTAGCGAGAATATGAATGATACGTAGCGTGAATTGATTGTAGGGGACGTGAATTTTTTTAAAATTATTTTTGGATCCAGAGCACATGAAGTGACCGTAGCGGCCACCTAGAAATTCCCAACATGAAGTGACCGTAGCGGCCACCTAGAAATTCCCAACATATATAAACAGAGCTTTGTTTGCTCATCAACGGTTCTTAAGCATCCAATCACGGGCAGGTCATTATCGAGATAAACCTAACATACTCATATATACGTTAATACAAGTGTTGGTCCAATATTATGAACAAAAATTCTAACTCCACACCCATATACACGTCCATACTCACAATAGAGGTGGAGCCCGCACACTCCACCTCTATTGTGAGTGTAGGTGTGTAAATGAGTATGTAAGTAGGTGTGAAAGTAGAATGATTGTATTATGAATGCTCAAAATGACGTAACCAAGACCGCTCAAAATTTAAATGGTTACATCAAGAGGTACTATTCCCTCCGTCACATTTTTTTTTGTCCATTTTTGTTATTCGTGTCGTTCTTTAAACGTTTATAACTCTCAATTTATAATATTTTTCATAATTTTGAAAATTTTGTATTATAATCTTAATTGAGAACTATCAAGCAAGATCTATAATACATATTTTTGGAGATTCATGTTGAAAGATAGAAGAGCATGGACACCAATAAAACGTAAAATGGCTATTCAAAATGCTATCGTTTGTACTTTAGCCAACCACTTTTTTCCTCACCTCTACGGCAAAGGTAGGCATTTTATCTCGATTTGATAAAAATAATATTTCCTCTGCCCATAATGTTTGTTCTGTCTGCAAAATATGAACGTAAAAATAATACAATTTTTGCAAGAAAATTTTAATTTTTTTTCAACAATTCACTAGATATTGATGAGTTCTTTTAATTTATAAAAAAAATTAAATTTTTCTTGAAATAAATGCATTATTTTTTAGTCCTCATTTTACGGACCGAACAAATATTTTGAAACAGAGGTAGTACTACTTCAAAAAGCTGCCACTTGTGTAGAGGAGAGGAGGGGTACATATTTAGAGCAAGTGCATCAGAGTAGGCAAAGTACATTTTTAGGCATTTTAAAGTGTCAAACACACAAAAATAGAGTGTCAAACACACAAAAACACCCATGCAGCAGCTTAGGTATATGCACAGGTAAAATGAATTTAGCTACAGTGCTTAGGCATAAATACCGAAGAACAATTCTCTAGGTTTTGATTATTTTATTCTTTTTGTGGTCCTTTTTGCACTTTCTCTCTCTTCCCTAATTGATTACTCTTATTTCCCTTACTTCACCACATAATGAACTAATAATATTATATTTAGGGATATATAAAATAAAGAGTATTGGTGTAGTGTTAAAAGAAATGTGGATAGATAAAATAAAAAATAGGATTATTCACCATTTTTCTTTACCTAATGACTGATAAACTTGCTCTTAGAAGGAGATAAAGTATTGCAAGAGGTTAAAGAAATAATTCTTTATTCTTTACCTTTGCAACACTGGCTCGCTTAGGCTCCGTTCCGGAAACAAGAATAAGTACTTATTTTTTAAAAAGGTAATTTCAAGCTTAAAAATTATGCGTTTACGCAAATTATTTTCCTATCAATATAGATCTTGTTTGATAGATCTCATTGAGATCTTTAATACGGTGCAAAAAAAATTGCAACATTATTTTTCATTTACATTATTTTTGAGTTTGAAAATGTGAAATAAGTACTTATTTTTTAAGAAGGTGTTCTGGAACGGGGTCTTAAAGTGCCGAGGTTTTTTAGTAAATGTATAATACCTAAGCTAATCCCTAGGCGGCTGTAGGGGTGTTTTCAATACTTGGTTCTCTACTTTACCTAAAAAGTAAGATATATAGAATCTAGTGCTGTTGCCCTAAGCGATTGAAAACTGACACAAATATCAAAAAAGAACCAAGAAAATGGGACGGAGGGAATGTATCATATATGCACAATATATGTGACTTTGTAAATGTGTTTGTATGCTGGAGTACGTGAAATCAATCTCTCTCCTTCCATCGGGTATCAGGGCATGGGTGATGGGCCAAAATTTCAACGAACTGATCACGTCTCTGCAAATTAAATGCCAAGAAATTAAAAATGAAGTCCATTGTCGATTATTGCGGCCCATTCCTACGATGCAAATCTGCTTAATTGAAATGTGTGAGAGGGCTCAGATGTCTATCAATGTCCACAACATTGTGAAAAAGGTCCCTGCAGGAGAGGGGGCAAAGAATAACAAGAAGTTGTCTAGTGAGATTGAGGTAGGGGAACAATAAAGATCATTCCACGAGCTACGAAAGAGAACAACTTGTGCTCGTTCCAAGTGAGAGAAGAAGAAGAAGACAACAAGTGGTTCCCAATCGACGCAGGAAAATGTGAGCCTTTGGTATTTTTAATAGTCCCGATATATCATGGTGTAACGGTATGAGAGGCCAAAAAAATAATAAATAATAAATACAGTCACGATTTTGTTAACCATTGTTACTAATACCCTTCGTTTGGGCACCAAATTAACAAGCCTGGGACAAGTGGCATACGTCTTGGCCAGAATTAGCATATACTGAGGATGATACAGTAGTACAGATTGATAACCAAAACAATTCCGAAAATCCAAATACAGTGTTAAAAGTTCAAATTATTCAGGTTCAAGGCAATTAATAAACCTCGGCACCGAGCGAATGGCTTTGGCCTTACAGTAGATGTCTCAAACAACTGTATTACTTCGGAAACAAATAATGAGTTACAGATGAATTCAAAATCATCATGTGCAAGGGAGATGCTACAGATAAATCCAATGTTTCATCGGTACAGTAGGCACTGGCTGTGTCGAGTACAAAGTCTAGCGCTTTTAACGCGATCGTTTATACCACTGCCTCAGCTGCTCTGTGCGGAAGTTGCTCCCATAGCTGAAAACATAATCACGTCAGCAAATATGAACATGCAATATTACATTGGTGCTAAACACAATTTCAATCATGCGCACTGACTTGATTTGGAACAAGTGAAGAAGTGAGATGATCAAAACTGATTGTTCTGCCTTTCTTGGCATCTTCCTCCAGTTCTTTTTTCTAGTTCTTAGATGTTTCTTTGGGCTGTTGCTGTAGTTTTTGTTGTTTCATTTGTCTGTGACCTTTTTTTGTAGGGGTATGCCCCTCTAGTTTTGGTTATTAAGATTTTACCGAAGTTATTACTTAAATAGTACTCGAGAAGGACTATAGTCAGTTTAGGGTGTCGCGTACAGGATTTAGGGAAACAGGAAGTTTCTAACACCATTGATCTGGAAATTACGTGATATAAAGGGTTAAAAATTAAATTAGCTAACACATGAGATTTTATCACCTTTCCCAACCAAGCCCAAAAGGAAAAACACACAGGCCAGGGAGTTGGCAAACGTTCTCACCGGTTGGGGTTCACGAGGAGCAACATCATTTGTTGTGGATGTTGGAAGTTCAGCAATGGCAACAGATGAGCTAGGCTGCAACAAAACACAAACAAACAAAACCATTGTGAAGGCCACAGTCTTTGCACAAAGCCAATAAAGATACATTGACCATAATGGAAAACAAACCCAAAAGGAAACACACTCAGAGATCGAGTTGGCAAACGTACTCACCAGTTGGGGTTCACAAGGAACAACATCATTTGTTGTGGATGTTCGATGTTTTTTTAGCATAGAGAAAGAGGTTAATGGAACACTACCTACGGCTACAATGGATGGTTGAAAATCAGCAACGGTAAAAAATGAGCTAGGCTGCAACAAAACACAAACGAACAACCACTATGAAGGCCACAGTCTTTGAACAAAGTCAATACAGATACATTGACCATAATGGAAAAAAAAAATTTAAATAGAAGTACGAATTTATTATTACGCTCCGATAGTGATTGAAAAACATTAAAAACTGGAGAAATTAGAAAATAAGTCAAAGGTTTGAACTTTCTAAATGTAGAATTAGATAAGTGTATTAATTTTCGAAAGGTTATTAAGTAGTCCCTAAGTACTATGTATTATCACTACGTGGTGCTCCTGATAAATGAAACACCATAACATACAAACTGTGAATCAATCCCTTATTTTTTTGCACGGAAGGCAATTGTAGGTAGAACTTTATATCTAAGCCAACCTGATCTGGAGTTTGTTTCGTCGTTATTGATCAATGAATTTATTCCACACAACGGATTTATGGTAAAACCAAAATCCATAAATAGAATCAATTTATCGGATTTTTATAACAAATCTATGAAAATAAAATGCGTATTCTTTGATGTGGCATAAGTCGAAGAGTGTTTCCTAAGTTTGTATAGGCTACCTGCTCAATTTTGGTCCCAGTTTAACTCTTCAGTTTTGTTTCAAATTAGTCCAGGTTCAGTCGGTGTTGCTCAGTCTAATGTCTACTGCTATTTGTTCCGAGCTCAGATTAATTGGTGATCTCAGTACTTGTTTTGCTGCATATGATGGGGACTCAGGGAGTTAATTAATCTTCATTGATGTGGCAAAGGGTTATTTTGAGGGCATAGTCCAAAATCAGTTCATAGATGGCCAAGTCGTATTGCTACCACTGATTTCAAAGCCCAAGTCTTGTTGCTGAAGGTGCAGTGATAGGCACAGAGATACTGGGGAAGGTGCAATAACATCAAATGCACATGGAGAAGGTGCAGTCTCAGGGGAAGCAAACAGAGGAAACGGCTTTGGCTATGAAGAATGGGATGAAGGATGGAAAATCATATGCTCAAGCAGCGATAGGCACAGAATTTGCGAAGGAGAAGGTGAGGGTGAATGCAAAAAACTCTTAATATGAAACCTGTGGGCATTCATTGGCTCCTGTTTAGAGTGGTATTGCAAAACTTCAGAATGAGATGGAAGTGGACTCTCTGATCAACCATTTTCATTCAGAAAGGGTGTTTGATATTCAGATCATTAGGGGTTTACGGGGAAGACTTATTTTAGTTACGTTCAATAGTAAAGAAGAGAGAGAGAAGATGTTTAACAAAAGATGGTTGGATATATAGATATGGTTTCAGGACATTAAAACCTTTTAAAGGGGAGGCAGGGGAGGGGAAAGGCTAGCCTGGTTGAGCTGCTATGGTCTTATGTAGTCCCACTTCATGGATGGAGTCAAAATTTATTAAGGAGAATCAGAGATAGCCGGGGTGCGCGCTTTTGTTAAATCTGATAAAGATACCTCCAATCTTATCTCTCTGGATAGAGGAAGAGTTTTATTGCAACAGAAATCATGTCCAAGATTGATTCTAGGATTAAGGTGGAGATAGGTGGGGTGTCATATATATAGTTAAGTTGATTGAAGAGGATATGCAGAGATGCACGTCTGTTCATCACCATATTCAAAGTTCTGGGAGTGCAAACACGACCAGCAAAGGGGAAGAAGATGATGAGGTGATGGAAGAGAGGTGGTAGACAACGGAAAAAAAAGAGTAAATTGTAAATTCGGGGATCGTGATCAATATGGTTCCCGAATGTTGTAGTTGCTGCCGCCGTTCAAGATGCAATATTTTTGCATTCAATTACGAGATTTCTTTTTTGGTTTACAAATTTTCGTGACTCGAAATACAAAAGTGTATATGGCATGTTAGATCATTTTTGGTTTACGAATTTTTGTGACGCGAAATACAAAAGTGTATATGGCATGTTAGATCATATTAGGGAATGTTACGTTACCAAGTTTTCTAGGTTTCCCTTGATTTTCTGTGTTCCCTGTTTAGTATAGGGTATTATTCTTGTTTCCCAGTTAGCCTATATTTTCTTGTAATGCATGTTTTGGTAAATTGTTTAGGTTTCTTGGTTACCAAATCTTGTATAGCTATATAAAATCATACTATGGCTATGTTTTAATTGCACACATCAACAAAAGTAAGGTTTTTGGCCATTCACTTTTTCTTACACTGTACATCCAATTTTAGTTTCATATTTGCTATTATTGTTACTAAGACCTTGGTTTGCACATCAAATTAACACACCTGGGCATTCGCCATTGCAAGAATTACCTAGCAGTGAAGAAATTTGATTATGTATTCAGAGTGATACAATATATAGTACCGACTGATAACCAAAACAATTGCGAAATCCAAACATATATAGTTAGCTAGGTTCAGGGCAACAAACTTCGGCACTGACTGAGTGAATGAATCGCTTGTAGTAGATAGAGGGCTTGTATAAAAAATAATGCTTTGAACAGAGATCTAAATACATATGGGTTCGAAAAGAAATCTATAGAAGTGAGTTTCAAGGTATATTCACGGGATCCGTGTGAATCATGAGACTCTTAACACATTAGTATCGGAATGGCTTCTGAGCAATATTACTCCTCATGAGACTCTTAACACATTAGTATCGAAATGGCTTCTGAGCAATATTACTCCTCACAGAATGGTGCATAAGTTTCCAACAGCTGTGCTGATTGCTGTCTCAAGTACTCTGAACCTACGATCCCACGCTCTCTGAAAACATAAACACATAAGCAATATAAACACTCAATATGCAATGGTAAACACATTTTTAACCACAGGAAAAACAATAAGGAAACAAAGCTAAAATGTACAGACACCATCTGCCACATCCAGCCCGATCATCAGGAAATCACATCCTAAGCAGAATAGCAGATGGCAGCAATAAGAACAAGAAAGAAACTGAGACCAAATTCATCAAGACCATTTCACCCTTCAGATTTTCGCTCTCTATTGTTCAATTATCAAAGCAATTTCTCTTAACCCACAAGATAGAGTTGGCATTATCGTTACATTCAAGTAGCACCAACTTCAATAATCGAAATTCTACTCCTAAACGCACTATATAGTGAGAAAAAAAGAGTATTGTCAAAGTTATTGTAGAATTGGAGATCACGCGTCAAATCCTGACTCGAAGATGGACAGGAATTGTGAAAGCAAAGATGTAGTCGAAAAAGATGGAACCCTTTTAAGTGGTGGGGCTGACTTAAGGTTGTATGGGGATAATCTTGTTGGGGTCAATCTGGTTGTGGCCGATTCTGAATCTTTGGAGTCCTCTCCGGGGAGTGAGGAGGGCGTAATTGGTGCAAAGGGTGCAGTCCCAATCTTGGAAACCGGGATTACATATGATTCTCAAAACTCCTTAAGAGCTTCTCAAGTGGAGGGAATTAATCTACTTGTAGATTTGAACCAAAAGGAAGGTAGTTCTCGTTGTATCACTCAGTCTTTTGAGGAGTATCGTCAAAGAAGAGAGGACTCCTTTTATGCTACTATGTGGTCCGTATGGCTGGTTCGAAACGATTATGTATTTAACAACGCATCAACTCAGGCTTCGGAGGTGGAGGATCTAGTCAAATCATGGGTCGCGATGTGGATGAAGGCAAAATTCAATATCAAAATATATACTGTGGAGGATTTTAAGGTGTTCCTAAATGGTATTTAGAGAGTAAAGTTGTAACTTAAACCTTAGGTGCTTCATTCAACTATTTGTTGGATGTGTTGTTATGTTTGTTCATGTATGTTCTGTTGTATCTTGGCGCTTTGAACTAAGATGTAACTTCCTCGATATACCCCTTTGAGTTTTATAAAATCATTCGTTTGCTGAGCAAAAAAGAAGAAGAGATGACTCTCTCAGTGAGGGTAATTATGTTATTTCTAGCAAGGGAGTAGAAGTAGTTGAAGAGCTACCTAGGCAAAAATCTAATGTTGGGAGTAACATTCCCAGCATTAGATCATACTCTGAAGCTATCCTCAAAATGAGAAGGGGAGTGAGAAGATCAGAGAGGAAAATTAAAAAGAAAAAGCACCTCGCGGAAATTGAGGCTAAGTTCGATAAATTGAAGCATAATAATAAGAAGAGCTCTTATTCCTCAAGTGTTCTTTAAGGAAGCTTGTAAGATGTTGGATGTTGGTAAGACTTTGGGTATTGAACTTAAAGGAGGGAGGAATTATAATTTAAAGAGATTTGTTGAAATGCAAGAGGAAGAATTAAAAGAAAGGATCCATGCTCTGGATGATTTTGAGGAAGAGGATATATCGGATGACGATGTTGTTTTCGAAGAGAATGCCTCCCTCTTTATGGCTTTTTGAACTCAAGATTGGGCGGGTTTGAGGTGTTTGGCTTATTTTGGTTTTGCTTAGTGGCTATGTGGTTTTAGTTTTGGCTATTTCTTTTTTGTTTGGCTTTTCGGCTTGTTTTGGCCGGTTTGGGGCTTAGGTACAAGGTGTGAGGCTTGTTTGGGTTTTTGGCAATTGAGGTTCGTTGGATGTGGATTTTTTTGGTGTTCAATTGGCGTCTTACCTTCTTTTAGGTCTCGGGTGGCTTTTGCCGATGTGCCCTTGATCCTTTTAATCTTTGTAATCCTTTATAAAGATTAATAAATTCTTTTTGCTTAGCAAAAAAAATATAGATTTTAAAAGAAAAAGTTATTGTAAAAACAGTACTCAAGACATCTTGTCATTTAGAGTGTCGTGTACAATATTTTGAGAATGGGGTAGTGTTCTAACACCATTTGTCAGTAGATAAGGTTTTATATATATATATATATATATATATATATATATATATATATATATATATATATATATATATAAAATCAGTGATGCGTAAGGTTTCTACTAGTATAACACTCATGCTTATAACGCAAGATCCGAAACGATAACTGGATTATCCCGCTGCCGATGCATACTGTACCAATAAAAGAAAAATTGTACTTTTACTAGTACGGTACTTATTCATAACATTGGTACAATGTAATGTATAGGGCCTAAGCCAAATTCACAAGCCCAAAAGGAAAAACACTCCGAGTTGGGAAAAGGTACTCACCGCTTTGGGTTCATAAAGAACAACAGCATTTGTTGTGGATGTTGGTTCAAGTTCAGTAATGGTAGCAGATGAACTTGGCTGCAACAAAACACAATCAAACAACCACTATGAAGGCCAACATCCCTGAACAAAGCTATATATACACAGATACATTGACATAATGAAATACAAAATTTAATAGATCTACAAATTCATTATTTGGCTCCAATAATGAGAAAACCATTAGAAAAATAAGAAGACATTACGAAAATAAATAAATTTCGACTTTCTGAATGGAGCATTAGATATGCGATTTAATTTCGGGAAAGTTATTTGAGTAGTCCAGAAATACTACTCCTACTATATTTGTGGTAACCCCCGGTAGATGAAAATCCATAGCATGATAGCATGCAAAATGTGAATCACCGTGATTTTTGTATGTAAAAAAAAAATACTACCAAATTTTAGTGTATTTTTTGAGTCCAGAGCCACCTCTAGAATCACTCCTATTCTTTCACGGAAGGGTACATTGGTTGAAATGGATACTTACAGGAATCATTCGTTAATCATAATCTACTCTATCCTAGGGACTTGGGGAGGAGAATGGATACTTACAGGAATCAAACTCTGTCAATGTGCATGAGAGTATAATGGAAATTGTAGGGAGGTATTCCCGAACACATACATTTAGTTGCCGAACACGTGATATTCGGGAGCACGTGGTAAGTATGACAGGACTTACCGCCGGGCAATATAGTCAACAGCAATATGGACCAATGATATGAGAAGTCATTGATCCATGCTGTTTGTTCGGCAAATTAAGGGCCAATGATATGAGAAATCATGGCTATAAACTGACTGTTCGGCAGTTAGAGACATTCCGATTACATTGGACCAAGTTATATGTGAAGGAACTGGTCCAAGCCGTCTGTTCGGCCATGAGACGGCCGAACAAAGAAGGAGCTCCAATCGAGAGTAGGAGCAGAGGGAATACTCTGAAAGATTCAGAATAGTCATGTCCCGTAAAGGAATAAGATCCCAAGAATATAGGATCTGAGAAAGATACCCAACGAGTATGGGATGTTCGGCTTGTTATGGAAAAGAGTCCTACAAGGATTAAAGTAATGAACTGATAAAGGAAACGAGAATCCTTGATATCCTAGGATTCCTATACGATTTAGGAATCCTAGGGCAATACGGATGCTTGGCCAGCAAGCATACGTGAATCTATAAATAAGAGGAAAACCTAGAGGTAAAAGGTACGCAATACGTTGCATTATTATTGCTTTCCTACTGATAATTAGGGTTGAGTTTTCTAGTACGTGACACTAACAAAGGCATCGGAGGGCGTTTGCCACGAGAGGCAAAGGTGCACTCACCCCCTGTCTATTTTGCAGATTAGGGTTCAGACGTCGAGCTAGGGTTCCGGTGAAGAGGCACGAATAAGCCGTTGCGATCCAATTGATCCGAAGCATCAATTGTTTTCATCCCCCTACAATTGGCGCCGTCTGTGGGAAACGAAAGAATTCCCTTTTAAAATACGACCATGGTGGAAGTAACTCCAGCAACACCGCATGAACCAAGAGATGTGTTAGATGAGGGAAGGGACAAATCACCACCTGGGGCTCCGAGAAAGCCCCAGGGTGGGCACAGGAGGAACACGAGTAAGGACCGCCCCCTTACCGTGCATCATAACTCCAAAAATAGAGGAGATGGAGAGACGACTTCGAGATCCACGAGAAGGAGTAAATCCCATCAAAGGGATGAATCGATCGCGCACTCCAGGAGTGTGCACCATAGCGACGACGTTCTCGATAGGAAGAGGCAAGAAGTCGAGGAATATGCTCGTCTGATTAAAAAACGAGAGCATGAGATTAGAGAATTGGAAAGAATTAGGGAGCATCCGGAGGATTCTGGACTGTCTCGAAGAAATTCTAGAGGCAGTAGGTATGCTGTGGTACAATACAGAAAAGCTCCTTCACGAGGAAGAAGGAGCAGAAGTCCTGTTATAGGGCGTCATGAAGCTTCTCCACGAAAAAGGGGAAAAAAAAGTAGAAGCCGAACACCAGAGAGAAGGACTTCTTCACGAAAAAGGAAGAGCAGAGACCGGAGTTCTACCCCCGAGGAAGAGGACACGAGGAAGCATCATCGAGACAGGTACGAGAGACCTGATGCTGATTGGGCCAAAGCCACAGCTCACAAATCCAAGGAGTTCGAGGATGGGACAGTGACTGCACGAGAAGCAGCACGGAAGGCATTAAGTAATATTGCGGCCTCCCCATTTACAAAGAGGCTGCAAGAGGCTAGGTTGCCGAGCAGAGTGAAGCACGGTGCGTTCGTACTTTACGAGACAAATACGGATCCCGTAGCTCATATACAGCATTATCAACAGGCCATGTTTATGCATGAGGGGGATGATTCCATCTTGTGCAAGATGTTTCCCTCCAGTCTTGGCAAGGTGGCTTTATCCTGGTTTCATAAGTTGGCCCCACGATCCATACGAGGATGGAGGCAGTTGGCAGAGGAATTCACTGCTCGGTTCTTAACGAGCAGAAAGGCCCCAAAGACTTTTGAGAGTCTTTCCACCATGAAGCAGGAGGAGAACGAGCAGATCAGGGATTACGCAAAGAAGTACTGGGAAACTTTCAACGAGATTGAAAGTTGCAGTGAAGAGTATGCAATTGCTACGTTCAAAACTGGTTTGCCTGTTCGGGGAGAGCTGCGCCGTTCATTGAATAAACATCCAGTAGCCACCTTGGCTAAATTGATGGAACGGATAGAGCAACACGCCAGAATGGAGGATGACATACTCCGTGAGGATGGCAGGACGGTTGCCGAACAGCAGAAGGCACCTGCCAAAAAGGTGGATAAGCCAGAACCCAAGTCTTACAAAGACAGAAGGGAGTACGGGCAGGCTAAGAAGGAGGCATACAAGGACAAGCAAGCTCCTGACCCCAAATCCTTCTTTTCTGTCACTACGGTTTGGAAAGAGCCAATATACAGGATTCTTTATCGAATAAAGAATCAGCCATATTTTAAATGGCCCCCAAGTCTAGGTGGAGACAAAGATGCAAAACGTGCTACGAATCAGCACTGCAGTTATCACAAAGATTGGGGCCATATGACCGAGGATTGTGAGGTGTACAAGAGGCACCTTGATGATTTGGTCTCTCGGGGCTATCTCAAGGAGTTTATCCAGGAGGACCCTAAAGAGAAAGGGAAGGCTATGGAGCTGGGTTACGAGCAAATCCCTAAAGGCGTCATCCATATGATACATGGATTGGCCACACCTTACACGAGAAGTGAGGTTAGGCTATTTCAAAGGCAAGTTAAGCATGATCAGCACGTGATGCGGTCGGGAAACAAGAGGGGGCGAGAGACTGATGCATGCAAAGAGAGCATGGCATTCAGTGATGATGATTTGGTGGAGGTCCAAATACCCCACAATGATGCATTGGTCGTAACCCTACGAGTTGGGGAATACAACATCGAAAGAATTCTAGTGGACTCGGGGAGTTGTACAGAGGTGTTGTACTATGATGCATTCAAGAAGATGGGTCTGGCCCAATCAGATTTAGAACAATCAACAACACCTCTAATTGGGTTCGGTGCAGGAGCAGTCTGGCCCCTAGGAAAGGTAACTTTACCTGTTCGGGCTGGATCTGTGGTGTTAAGAACAGACTTTTTGGTAGTCGATGTCCCATCTTCCTATAACGCGATTATAGGGAGGACATGGTTGCATAAAATGAGGGCAGTCTCCTCGACATATCACCAGATGGTGAAATTTCCAGGGTCAAATGGGATTGAAGTCCTTAAAGGAAACCAGAAGGTAGCACAGCAATGCTTGATTTCCATCATCAAAACAGCCCCAAAGGTCCACCATGTTCACACACTAGAAGTACCAGATCAACCAACCATCGAGGATGTTGGAAGAAGCCCAGCTGAAAAAGTGGTTGAGGGCCTGGAGAAGATTCAGATCAACGAGATTGATCCTGAAAGATATTTTTTGATTGGGAAATCATTACCAGCAAACGAAAAGGCTGAGTCGATAAGATTTCTAAAGGAATACATTGATGTTTTTGCATGGGTGCCAGAGGAAATGCCCGGGGTGGATGCAGACGTGATCTGTCATCATTTAAACATTGACCCTCAACACAAGCAGATCATTCAGAAAAAACGAAGGGCTGCCGCGCAGCATGTAGATGCAGTGATTGAAGAGGTCGATCGTTTATTGGAGGCCAAGGCAATACGTGAAGTCTATTACCCAGAGTGGTTATCCAACACTGTTGTGGTAAAGAAGAAGAACGGAAAGTGGCGTGTCTGCGTGGACTTCACAGACCTGAACAAGGCATGTCCTAAGGACAGTTTTCCCTTGCCTAGGATTGATCAATTGGTTGATGCAACCTCTGGCTACGAGCGAATGAGTTTTCTCGATGCATATCGAGGATATCATCAGATTGCTATGTTTGAACCTGATCAAGAGAAGACTTCGTTCATCACACCACGAGGGTTATACTGTTACAGTGTCATGCCGTTTGGGCTGAGGAATGCTGGGGCTACATACCAAAGACTTGCAACCATTATGTTCAAGAAGCTCATCGGGAAGACTTTGGAAATTTACATAGATGATATGGTGGTAAAGAGTCGAGAAAAGGGAGGGCATATTTCTGATCTAAAGGAAGTGTTCGAAATCCTTAGGAAGTATAAATTAAAGCTCAACGCCTCGAAGTGTGCGTTTGGAGTTGGTTCAGGAAAATTCCTGGGCCATTTGGTAACTTTGAGAGGGATAGAGGCAAATCCCGATCAGATTGATGCTTTACAAAGATTACAGAGTCCCAAAACTACCAAGGAAGTCCAGAGGCTGACTGGAATGGCAGCAGCACTTAACAGATTCATCAGCAGGTCAAGTGACAAATGCAGACCCTTTTTTCAGCTATTGAAAAAGAAGGAGGGATTTGAATGGGGAGCAGAATGTGAGCAAGCTTTCCAGGACCTGAAGAAGTACCTGGCCGAGCCCCCACTGTTGTCAACTCCACAGCCTGGTGAGTCTTTAATTCTGTACTTAGCTGTTTCCGAGCACGCAGTTAGTGCAGTCTTGTTGAGGGATTTGGGAATCGAGCAAATCCCCATTTATTATGTTAGCAAGACATTGTTGGATGCAGAGACGAGGTATCTGCCTTTAGAAAAACTTGTCCTGACACTTAGGACGGCAACTAGGAAATTGCCACACTACTTCCAAAGCCATAAGGTTGTGGTTTATACTGAGTATCCATTAAAATCACTGCTTCGAAAGGCAGATTTCTCGGGAAGGATCTCGACATGGTCCGTAGAGTTAAGTCAGTATGATCTCAAGTATCAGCCACGCACAGCAATTAAAGGCCAGGTGTTGGCTGATTTTGTGGCAGAGTTTTCCCCCGCTGTTGCTCCCTTGCCTCCTACGAGAAAGGAACAGGCAGCTAAGACATCTTCCTTGAAGGATCAACCCATAGCCGAACAGGATCCCCAAGAATGGAAGTTATTCGTTGATGGATCAGCGTGAAATACTGGTTCTGGAATTGGAGTTGTCCTCTTTCCTCCTCAAAGAGTTCTGATTGAACTCTCTGTTCGGCTTGGATTCAGTGCATCGAATAATGTGGCTGAATATGAAGCACTCTTGGCAGGATTAAGAAGTGCAAAAACCCTTAAAGCAGAAAGGGTTAGGGTGTATTGTGATTCCCAGCTTGTGGTAAATCAGCTGTCCGGCGAGTATGAAACTCGAAATGAAAAGATGTTGGCTTACGTGCAAGTAGCCAAAGACTTGCTTGATACCTTCAAGAGGGTATATATCGAGCAAATTAGTTCTGGACAGAATGCTCATACAGATTCTTTAGCTTGGTTGGCTGCAGCTGTACCAACCGAATTCAAACGAAAGGTTTCAGTCGAATATCTGAAAAAGCCGAGCATTGGGAGGAGTGTAGACTTGGTCTTGGACGTGAACCAAGGACCAAGTTGGATGGACCCAATCATGGAGTTCTTACGAGACGAGATACTCCCTTCTGACAAAAAGGAGGCCCACAAGATAAGGGTCAAATCTGCTAGGTTTTGGCTGTCCCCAGAGGGAAAATTGTACAGGAAATCCTTTACGGGTCCATATTTGCTATGCGTACATCCTGAAATGGTACAGAAGTTCCTTCATGAAATCCACGAGGGAACATGTGAGAGCCATGCTGGAGGCAGATCTATTGCCCACCGAGCAATTACTCAAGGCTACTGGTGGCCACACATGCAAGAAGATGCAAAGGTGTATGTCAAGATTTGTGAGAAGTGTCAAAAATTCTCACCAATGATTCGGACACCCGCCGAAGATCTGGTGCCTTTGACAAGTCCCTGGCCTTTTGCTCAATGGGGGATGGATATCGTGGGTCCATTGCACAAAGCAACTGGAAATCGAAAATTCCTGCTTGTTGCAACTGACTATTTTACAAAGTGGATTGAGGCAGAACCACTGGCCAAAATCACCGAGACTATGATAGAAAGGTTCGTTTGGAAAAGCATCATCACTCGTTTTGGGGTCCCTTATTCATTGATCACAGACAATGGATCCCAATTCCAGAAGAAATTCAAGGCTTTTTGTGCCCAATATGGAATAAGAAATTTTTATTCCACCCCAGCCTACCCTCAGAGTAATGGGCAAGCAGAGGCATCTAATAAAACTATCCTAGATGGGATAAAGAAGAGGCTGGACAAAGCTAAGGGAAAGTGGCCTGACGAATTACCATTGGTCCTGTGGGCTCATCGAACAACGCCTAGGAGGTCTACTGGAGAGACCCCCTATTCATTGGCCTATGGAACAGAGGCTGTCATACCTCTGGAGGTCGGCCTGCCGGCCAACAGGACCGTTTTGGTTGAAAGTGGAGGCAATGACAGGGCCCTACAAATCGAGCTTGACCTTGCCGAGGAGAGGAGAGAAAAAGCCTTGGTACATCTTGCTTCTTACCAAGAACAGCTGATGAAAGGCTACAACAAACATGTTCACCCTCGAGAATTTGGTGTTGGTGACCTTGTGCTACGAAAAGTGCTCGGCAACACCAAGGTGGCTAACGAAGGCAAGCTGGGGGCCAACTGGGAAGGCCCGTATAGAGTAACTGAGATTGTGGGCATAGGAGCCTATAAATTGGCAGATCTGGATGGTGACCCAATTTCGAGGCCTTGGAATGTTCATAATCTACGAAAGTTCTTTGTTTAAAAAGAAGCATTCAGTTCTATTTTAGATTTGCACTACGTGATTGTGTGGGAATTACGAATATAATTCCCTTATTCTATATTTTAGTTGCAAGGGGTACGAATAAACGCCCTCTTGAGTTTTACCGATTATGCATAAAATCATTTTTTTAGTATAATTGTTATGTTCTAATCTAGAATATTGGTATTTGTTTTAAATACGAACTACGAGATTAGTTTCCCTCATTCGTATTGGGGAGCAGGGTATATAGTTCAGTACGTGAAACTGAAACACAAGTACGAAACACTTGTAAGATTTTCAAAACTTTAAGTACGTGATACTTAGGCGTTTTTGTGTGAATACACGAGTAGTTCTAAGTACGTGATACTTAGAAGTTGTTGTGTGAGTACGTGAAACTTAACGAATGCAAGTACGAGACTCTTGTAAACGTTTATTGGCATGGCTTGAAAACATAACGAGTATATGTTAGCCACATTTGTTCAAGTACGAGAAACTTAACAACATTAAGTACGTGATACTTAAACACAAGTACGTAACACTTTAATACAAGTACGAAAACACTTGTGTGATTTTCAAACAGTTAAGTACATAACACTTTAATACACGTACGAAACACTTGTGTGATTTTCAAACAGTTAAGTACGTGACACTTAAACACAAGTATGAAACACTTGTGTGATTAAGTATGAGCACACTTATATGCCTTGTTTAAAGTACATGAAACTTAAGAACATTCAAGGTGGAACACTTTTAAGTACGTGAAACTTAAAATTCAGAACAGGAAATCATGTGTGAAAGATTTGCTTAAAGTACGAATACTTATGCAAACAAATGATGCTTAACAGTACGAAATACTTAGATTGAAATTGCATACGAACAGATGCTGCAAACATGGAAGCCGAGCAGAACATAAGGTTATGCCACGAAGGGCCGAATACCTGTGTTAAATAAAGTATTGATAGTACTGGTACCACGCAGGGTAAAGAAAGCTATGGTCATGCAAGACCAGCCGGAAGATTTTTAAAACTACCTGTTTACTATCTTAATCCAGGTTCTGAACCTCAGGAGGGACATCAGCCTCAGCAACAGCAATAGCAGTTTGTACCTCTGGGATACCAATCTCAGTGGCCACTTCCAGAACAGATGATTGTACAACGTCATTTTGTGATTCCACTTGTATTTCTTCATCAACATCTGCAAAGTCGTCGATCTGTTGATCAACATCATCTGCTGGAGCTGCAACTTGGTGACTTGGTAGATCATTCTCAACCCATAGGGGAGAATCCTCAGCAACTCCTGCCTTTGTAAGGCACGCCTCCCAGCAAGCAACCCAGATTTGATCTTGAATATCAGGCATCTGCTCG
The DNA here is from genome assembly GCF_030253575.1 of Rhododendron vialii. Lineage (NCBI taxonomy): Eukaryota > Viridiplantae > Streptophyta > Magnoliopsida > Ericales > Ericaceae > Rhododendron > Rhododendron vialii. The sequence goes on along the minus strand of NC_080558.1, from coordinate 5,551,289 downwards.
ACATAACTTGATGTTGTGGCGTCAAAACCCTTCTGATAACCATCTTCAAAGGATGCCTTTTTGGTGCTGTCCATCTCAGCCAAAACTTGATGAAGGCTCTCCTCCGTGGTCTCAAGCTTGCCCTTTGACTCAGACAAATCAGCTTTAGCTTTATCTCTCTCCCTCTCTAATCTCGTGACTGTTCGGATCAGCTTGGTGTTATCATTTAAAAGCCTGATCCTCTCGGCTTCAGCTTCCTGGAATTTTTGGCCCAGTACGACCATTTTTTGGATAAACTATAGCAAATACCACAACGTGAGTAACTTTTCTCGTAAATATTACAAAATTGGAGCTTTTAAAGGAGAAGTTTTTGTTACCTTGATTCCACTGACGAGACCAGTGGACACAAGCCGATCAGGGGGAGACGAAGACTCTTTCTGTAAGTCAACAGGGAGTAGCAATCCTTGGGCCAGAGCAAGTGCTGTTTCCGACGAACTAGCACTGTCCCCGACGTGAACGGGACGGTCTCCTCTAGTGAATAGAGGAGTCCATGTTTGAGGAAGTACTTGGGTAGTTGGTGAAACAGGGTGATGTGTTTCGGTGTCTGCTTGAGAAGCAGTACCAGTTGGGTCTTCTGATCTAGGCCGTTTGTCTCTGTGAGCATCACTGGCCTCTATGGTAGTCTCCACTTCACGAGATGAAGTGGAGCGGTTCGAACCTCCTCTGTTACGACGGGGTGCAGGAGGGGCGTTCCCTGTGGAAGCTACCCGACCAGATCCCCGTCCCCGAGAAGAGACGGTGAGGAGAGAGCTGAGGTTTAAAGGCTGACGTGTCATGGTACTTGAGTTAGGAGAAAATTGAGAGTAACCTGAAGAAGATGATTGACTGGTGTCAAGATTCAACACTGACTGTTCAGGTTGAAGAGGAATGACCTGTCTGGATCTTCGAACTCTAACTCGAGGTAACGGAACTCCTTCGGAAATAGGGATTTCACCCAATTGACCAGCTACAGTTACTCCTGCGTTGGCTCTTGTGCTCCTAGGCTGAGGAGCAGTTGATGTGGAGGCAGCACTGGTGCTGGGGTGAGCAAGCCTCCTGTCGATGACACCTCTGTACGCAGGATCGTATCCCAGAAGCACGTCAGCGTCACGACCCCGACCAGCTATTCGGGTACCAGGCACGCCTTTATATTTTAGGACTTTGTTAATGTCCTCTGTTCGGATGTTGCTTGGTGTACGTCTGGGACGATGATTAACGTTTTCAGCTGCAAAATTCAAATCGAAAAACCAAATTTAGTACATGGAAAAGCTACGAGAAAGCAGTAAATGAAGAATTGTAAAAGGGTAAAATCAAGAGCATACGTGGATAGCCCCATATGTGGGGGCAATGGAGCCCCAGCACTTGGCCATCTTCCCCTAAAGGCTCGAATGCTCCAGTCACATAGAGGAAGTCGATCTCGTGGTCACGAGCAGAATCTGGCAGATTGAGCACGAAGCGCTTCTCTGCTCTCCTAACTTTGAAGTAGTAAGTATTGTACTCAGGGTTTAGTACTATACTATACCACCACTGGATGTCCCAGATTCCTAAATTGGTCTCTAGAATCCCATTTAGGGCTATAGTCCCCATTATCAATCTGAAAACGTTCGTAGAAACTTGCATGGGTGTAAGACGGTACCAGCTTAAAATCTGGCGAAGTAATGGATGAAGGGGGAAACGGACCCCGCCTTCGACAATGGACACGATTGGGATACACATTCTACCCCACGATCCAGCGTCCTTATCCGCTCCTAATGGGGCGAGTTCAAGCCCTACGTTTTCAGAAATATTGTATTTTTCTCTAAATGCCGCCATGGCAGCAGGGGTATCACAAAGCTTCCTAAACTTACTGGGTCTAGGAGGGTTGTCATCCGCCATGAGTATATTCAGAAAAGAAGAAAAGATGGAAATGGGTACGAATTGAAACCCTAGAAACGACCCACAAAATCTGAGAATGAGATCTCAGATGGAAACCTAAGAAGAAGAAAGGGAGTGAGAACGAGAATCTTACGAGAATATTGTGACGATTCCCTGGAGTGCAATCGAGTTTGCAGACGGCGGCGATGGCGGAAAGCTTTAAGAGAAAAACTGAAAGTTTGAATGTTTTGGATGAAAAACCAAAAAGAGCCCTTTCAGGGGTTTAAGGGTAAGAGACGGAGACGAAACGTCTCCTCTCACGCCGTTGCAGGTTAAAGTAACGGAAAGCAGAAACCGTTCTGACACCGTTTCATAGAACGTCAGTTCGAAATTAATGCTAGGCATACGAAAACGTGCCACGTGGAGTCATTTACCCCGAAATGGTATAATGACAGAGGTGCCAAAAGGCATCAATGAAATATTGAAAATATGACTGCACGGGATCAGAAGAGTCTGGTCTAAATTAAATCCTGTTTCTAAGCATCATATATTTCCCCCGAACAGTGGTAAATAAATGAAGCTGGGGAGCAATTGTAGGGAGGTATTCCCGAACACATACATTTAGTTGCCGAACACGTGATATTCGGGAGCACGTGGTAAGTATGACAGGACTTACCGCCGGGCAATATAGTCAACAGCAATATGGACCAATGATATGAGAAGTCATTGATCCATGCTGTTTGTTCGGCAAATTAAGGGCCAATGATATGAGAAATCATGGCTATAAACTGACTGTTCGGCAGTTAGAGACATTCCGATTACATTGGACCAAGTTATATGTGAAGGAACTGGTCCAAGCCGTCTGTTCGGCCATGAGATGGCCGAACAAAGAAGGAGCTCCAATCGAGAGTAGGAGCAGAGGGAATACTCTGGAAGATTCAGAATAGTCATGTCCCGTAAAGGAATAAGATCCCAATAATATAGGATCTGAGAAAGATACCCAACGAGTATGGGATGTTCGGCTTGTTATGGAAAAGAGTCCTACAAGGATTAAAGTAATGAACTGATAAAGGAAACGAGAATCCTTGATATCCTAGGATTCCTATACGATTTAGGAATCCTAGGGCAATACGGATGCTTGGCCAGCAAGCATACGTGAATCTATAAATAAGAGGAAAACCTAGAGGTAAAAGGTACGCAATACGTTGCATTATTATTGCTTTCCTACTGATAATTAGGGTTGAGTTTTCTAGTACGTGATACTAACAAAGGCATCGGAGGGCCTTTGCCACGAGAGGCAAAGGTGCACTCACCCCCTGTCTATTTTGCAGATTAGGGTTCAGACGTCGAGCTAGGGTTCCGGTGAAGAGGCACGAATAAGCCGTTGCAATCCAATTGATCCGAAGCATCAATTGTTTTCATCCCCCTACAATGGAGGCAACAACTGCACTCCACTCCACTTGCTCATTCCGGAAATCTATCGGCCCGAGCAAGCACATTTCTTTTTTTTTGAATGGCGGCCCAAGCAAGCACAATGCAAACAATATCATTGATATGAAGTCCTCGGTTTTACCATTGGCCAAATGGCTGGAATGCCAGGTACACTCCAGGTTGCCCATCATATCTCAAATTCGTCTAAGTCAACATTTCGAATGGTCTAGTTTAAATAGATCTATTGCAAAAGCCCCCTACAAAACCAATCTCCCTTGTCAAAATGTTCAGGTGTGGTAGTTCTAATAATACATGTGGTTTGTGGTTTGTACTTGTATCAAAGCTTTGCAGGGCTTTAAAATAGGCGTGATTGAACTCAAACTCTATAAAATTCTTACCCATACAGAAATAGTAGCCTTTGATTTTGTTGTTTTCATAGTAGATTCCCACTAAAATCAGATCGGTTCCGAATAACATAATTGGAGAAGTCTTGCCTGCAAGAACACAAAAACAAAATCAATTAGATGAAGACGGGTTTCTGAAATAAGTGTATCATTGCTAGCAAGAAAAAGGATTGTGTGCACTTATATGCATCAAATATAACATATAATACAAATAGAATAACATAACAAAAATAAACACGTTCTACTGCCAATATTTCAAGAATCTAGCCAAACAGGTGTAGGTTAACGTGCAAACACTACAAATGACTCATGCCAACTGATTAAATTAAAAAAATAGAAAAAGAATGATCTTAACATCCTAGTGTGGCCTTAATGTATCCGAAAAGTGCCTCAAATGTGACCTAGAGTATCCACAATGTATCCGACTTAACAAATAAAACACAAAAATTGGACACATATTTAGGCGTGTCTCACAAGTGTGCCAAAGAGTGCCCCATGTTGCGTATGTGTCCGACACTTGTCATATTTCAATACTTCAGACCGTTGGACGTTTCTGTGGTTCTTAAACAGCCACTAAAGCTAACTTTCGTTCATCACATTCTTATGCAAAAAGTTGTTGCTATGAGCATTAATCACCATTTTCACCCAAAATTTGGTGGCGCTAGATATTGATTATTTCCATGTGGTTCTTAAACAGACACTAAAGCTAACTTTCGTTCATCACATTGTTATGCAAAAAGCTGTTGATATGAGCATTAATACCATTTTCACCAAGAATTTGGTGGCGCTAGATTTTGGTTATTTTCATTTGTTATCTACCAGAGAACCTAATTTCGGCAATCATTTGGATAGTTAAATTCACTGTCTGTGAACAAATGTATACCATGTTTTGGAACATTTGTTCCAGTTCAAATATCCGCTAGGATTAAATTTAGTACATCAATATTCAAGGTACAAAAATCAACAGATGCATAGGAAATTATGTTTTGAAAGGAAACAACTCAAACAAGACACAGGGGCAAAAAAACAAGACACAGGGGCAATTAGAAAGGAGAAATACATAATCCAGCATCCTTTTTTCACGTCACTCATACTAAAATGCATCTTCAAACCTTTTACATGCATTGATATAAGTTTTTTTTACATACATATGCTTTTCACGTCCCTAATATAGACTTGTCCATCATTGAAGCCAATTCCCAATTCATTTCTACCAATGCAAAGATCCAATGTTAACTTAAAAGACTGGGTACGCCGCCTTTTTGTTCACACGCAAGATCGTAAACTCATGTTCATAACGTGACAATTAAACACGCTTGGTGCAAAAGAAACCCATGTTGCACAAGGAAGAAGTAGAATGTGGCCCAATGGACATAACTACAAATCCAAAAGTCTTCACTCTAGTATCCATTTACTTACTTCTTGGCTACTATCCAAATATAAGCTTTCTATCTCTAGTGACCTTGCATCCTTAAGGGCTACTACACCTATTTTTGAATGCAAGAACCTAATTCACCAACCTTATCGACGTGAAAGGCCCACCCACAATTCGTAAAGGATTAAAAAAATTGGAATGTAAGGACTTTTTTAGAGGAGACTCTAATCAGTGGTAGATAGCACAAAATACTATTACTTAAAAGTAAAATAATTTCTTTTCTCCTCCCTTTTCTGTTGGAAGTGGGAGTTAGGAAGAAGATCTACATTTGGCCATAAGTTGTCAAAATTGTCACTCCTTGGATATGTAGGATGTGCGTAAATAATTGTCAACACCAACAAAAGGATTTGAAACAATAATTAAGGAAATAGATCTCAAAAGAGAAAATTAGAATAGAGAAACTTAAGGGAGCAATTGAAAACAACAAAAAGCATTGGGAAGAAGAAACGGAAAATCAACATGGTCAATGTCAAAAGTCAACTATATCATGGCAAAGATGAACAATTACCTTTTGTTGTCAGAAGAAACTTCTATGAGCCGGAAGGTACTCAGGCTCTGAGAGAGAGAGAGAGAGAGAGAGAGAGAGAGAGAGAGAGAGAGAGAGAGAGAGGGTTGCCCACTTAATATCCCATGAAAGGGAGTATCCAATATCCTGACTGGGATTATTTCCCTCTTCATCCAATGATAAAAGACGATTCTCCATTCCTTATCACATCATTTATCCCTTCCAAATCAAATGTGGTACAACTAATCGTACTACATACAATCCCATATATTATCCCATAGATGCACATGTCCCCTTTATCCCCATCATTAATCCCATCTTTCTCAGTCCTTCCAAAAATAATCCGGTGATCAAATGTTCCCTGTAAGGACTCTGATGAAAGGTTAAATAGATGAAAATTATTCAGATTACCAGAATGTATTTCTTAGCATATATGCTTAAATGGAGTGGGATGTCTGACAAAAGTTGGCAGTTTTAGTTTCTACTGAAACCCATAAGTTCAAGTTCAATTGGCAGCTAATGGTCTGTTTGATGTTTATGTGGGCTTTGGTTTGTTTTGAACCTAGTTAATATTTATGTCGACGTGCAAAGGAACACAAGGAACCTGACCAACTAAACCAAAGGTAGAGCTCTAGAGAAAATACAGAGAGGGTTGCTATTGCAGTGCTTTGGTAAATAGGAGAGGTGACTAATGACATCCTAAAGCTGCATTGGTTGAAATTCCAAGTTGCGAAAGCTATTTCAGCCCACTGTTCAAACTGCAGCTTTGGTTTTTTGTCTAGCTCCTACTTGGCATGGGGTTTGTTACTTTGATAACGTAGCAAAATAGGTTAGTAGTTTGAATTCAATAGCGACATAGCATGAGTAATTGATTCGATAAGCACAAATACTTTGTGAGCATAACCATAAAAAGGCGAAAGAAAACATAGAAAGCTTGTGTTGGTTTGAACTTCAAGATTTACCATATCAGAAGTCTTGGAAATTCTACCTTTTTGTGGGAGGTTCGAGAGCAGACTATGATTGGTTGAGCAGCTCATTTGAATGGGGCAGTTAGTGAGGGCAAATGACCTTGTCTTTCTTAATAATAGTGCATCTAATGAAACTGTGTTTTATTGCTTACGAATCACAAAAGAGCACGGTGTACTTTATGTTGAGTATAGAGTACGTTGCAACATCGATGTCCACGGCGACAACCACCTCGATTTCCCCATCAGCGGCAAACTTTAAGAACCAATCATTTGCGCGTTTATTTCTCAATCGGCAGGAACATCGAGAAATGAGAATCTATTGTCCGAAATATAGCACTCGCAAAAGGAGAGGTGAAGGGAAAGAAACAGGTGCCATAAGAGAATACAGTGCCTCAAAAAAAAGAACGTGGGGTTTAGAAATTTCAAAACCATTCATCAAACAACTTACGTGCAGTAACTGTTTGGCATGAGCAACTCAGTTATGATCTAAACTCAGCATTAGATTAACATATTTAAGGAATGCTTACCATTTCAAATCGAGAGAACTCCGGTAGGGAGGGATTCTGAAGAACAGTGGGCAACAACAAATGAAGAACAGTGCCGATGGATTTGGTGGGCGCTGGTGAGAGATGGTGGGCACTGGAGGTGTACGACGTCGCAACGCTTGTGGATTTGATGGGCACTGGAGTCATCCGTAGGAGTAGTTCAAGACACGCCACTGGATTTGATGTCCGTTGGTGCGACCGTAGAGTGTAGGGTAAGGCTTGGAGACGCAAGAGTTGAGAAGAGATGGGTTAGGTTTCAGGGACAATGAGGGAATAAGAGGATTTCTTGGGGCGCAGGGAGGAGAGGGCGCTATCGATCGTCGCAAGGGGGTCGTCAATACAAGGGATTCTAGAGGGGGTTTTCAGAGACATTCACTAATTTGGTGTGGAGGCGCGGGAGTGGTGCGGTGCTTCGTTTTAGGTTGTATCGTTTAAGAGCCGTTGTATTGTGTGGTTGAGAAGGGGCGTAAGACATGGCTGGTATTAATTGCAAGTGTTTGGGACATTTGTGGAAAGCAAAAACTGAGAAAACATCTTCGTACATTTAAAAGTAGTATGGATTTATATTTTTCAATCTATAATATTTTTCATAATTTTGAAAACTTTATATTATATAAACTCATCGAGATCTATTAAATAAGATCCATATATATTGCATATTTTTCAAGATTCACACTAAAAGATATAGACAAAAGATATAAAAGAGGCAAACAGAATAATTGACAATGAAAATAGGATGGAGGGAGTATTGATTTTTGACATAGTTAACCACATAAAATATCTGAAATTTCTCTTAAGAACCCATCAAAATTATGAGGTGTGACGCATTGATGTGTCTTTAGCATTTCTCTTATGTATATCAAACTCGACCATACGTGTCAAGGACTCCGGTTACAAGCAGTTTGTTGATCCCATTGTTCATAAATTCTGGCTCCACCCATGCTTCTACTTTCATCACGAAAGGGTTATTAATTGTTTCTCGCCTACAAATGTTCGTTACGTGATTTGCTGGTAGTAACATGCGAACAAACATTGCCACAGGATACTCGATGGGGCAGTACTATTGAATAATTAACCTTTAATTCCTTGCTTCAAATATTACCTTGTGCTGGTTCGAATAAGTAGCAATCCCTTGCATTCTCCTGGCTTCCAACAAAGCATAGTTATCCAAGAACTGGACATGCTCATGAAGAAAAAGTTCATCATCGTAACACTCTGGACAAACGCAAAACGAGTTGTGGCCATTTTCGAAGCATTTTTTGCAAGCGAAATACATTCCCGGAATAAACTTAACGCACCCACTACAAAATGGCCTCCCACTTTTGATTACGTAGTAAAGAGACATAACTTCCATGAATTCTAGGTTTCCACTCCCGTCTTTGTTCAGTTCTTTGAAGAAATGGCGATTCCTCATTTTCGTGTGGCCTTCCTGCCGCATAAACCATAGAAATTCATGGAGACTCACCTTCCCGTCTTTGTTGTCATCGAGCGAATTGAAAATTTTTGTGCTGCTTGTTTGACGTCTGGTGAGCTTTTTCTGTAGCAGAGTCTAGCAGTCTTGACCAAATCCTCCATTATGGCCTAAACAAAAAATAAGAAACAAAATTCAGCTCCGATTATTTTGCAGAGTTTTTTTTTTTTTTTTTTGGATATCTCAATTATTCTAAGGCTGTTTTGATCAATATATTCCATGTGCCAATTAATTTCGGGAGTCCTATCCAGCCATCCAAGAGAAGGAGGCTTAATTAATCAGAGCCGGGTCCGAATAAATTAGCCCTATAGAAGCTGATAGAACATGATAAGTTTTGTATCTGAGACTTTAGAGCATCTCCAACTTTAGCTTCAAATTTGAGGATGCCAATATTTTTTGAAGGTTATGTGACTATTTGACATGTTGAATTTGGCATCTTCAAGATGCCGACTTCAACCAAAATGTCAAATTTTTTATTTCAGGAAGTTTTGGAGAGTAAAGTAATCAAAGATAAATTTTGACATCAATGTCAAATTTGACACGAGAGATGGAATGCCAAATAATACATAAACATTTGACATTTTGATTGAACTTGCTTCTCATGCCAATGCTTCCATTCGGCATGCCATGTCATATTTCTTATCCATGGTCTAGAGTCTTAGATTCAAAACCTCATGTTCTGTCAGCTCCTATAGGGCCAATTTATTTGGACCCAGCTTTGACTTATTAAGCCTCCTCCTACTGGATTGCTGGATAGGACTCCGGATATTAATCGGCACACGTAATAGATTGATCAAAACAGGTTAGTATGAGCAAATTTCTAAAGTCACAGAGTTTGATCACCAGGCTAACACCTGCAGTTAATTTTGTACTGATTGTTCAAGAAATTGATTCCATACAGCTGGTTTAATTTAACGTAGTGATTGTTCAAGAAATTGCATCGGGAGCACCGAATAGTTTTTCCGAGGAAGAGGATAGGGAGACTTTTCAGCGCCCCGCATAGTCACATGGCCATGACAGGCTCCTCCGCCATTACGCTAGGGGTCCGATTATTGGATGCGGGATGAGTTTTAGATCTACTCGATATTATTTATGAAGGGATTATTGGATGCGGGATGAGTTTTAGATCTACTCGATATTATTTATGAAGGGATGACGAAATAGTATGAGTATTATTTATGAAGGATGAGCTCATATATTAATGTGATTTTTATGGAGGGTAGATAAAAAATTAGTAGGTTTGAATGAGGTTATAAAAAAAAAAGGGATAAAATAATATTTTGTTTGGAAGAGGGATAAAATGAGAGAACAAGGTTATTTTGTAGCTGTAATGGAGGTTGGGAGGGGGTATTATTTGGGTCTCCTCCAGGGAATAATATATGGACATCTCGAAACCGATCCATAAATAATACTCCCAACAGTGACTTGGCCAAAACTCATCGGGGGTGTGAATTGTGTTGCCAAACCAAGACAAAATGTTTCACATCGGGGCCTTATAAGCGGAGGTGGGTTCGTAAGCTCTTTCAATACGATTATGAATCAATGCCTCATGTAAGAGGATCCGGATCTTAATTTTGTGAGGATTTGTCTATGAGGATCGTGTGAGGGTTTTAATTACAAAGATGCTACATGCACAACGGTTGTGCAAAATATCAAGCACAACCAATCTTCATCCGTTCATTGTTGTAATAAATGGTCAAGATTCCTTCAAACTTTTCCTTGGAAGAGTTAAACTTTTCATTGGAAAAGTTTTTTTAAAATCTAAAATGTCCAAACACATCTGAACGGTCAGAATTGGTTACACAACACACACAACGGTTGTGTGAGTATCATTTCCGTTTTAATAAGGAGCTGACAACACATTATTGAAGAGATCCAACGGCTCACAGCAGTCCTTCCTTTTTTTCCAACAAGCAGTGAGAAGGAAGTGTGCATCCAAAATTCTAATTGGGTGATAAAGAAAGATCCTTCAGTAGAGAGTTTAGTTTGGGTGCAACATTATACTCTTCTTACATCTGATGTGGGATTAGTAAATGATGAAGATCCATTGGATTTGATTGGTCGAAATTTGGTGTATCCAGTTGATAATGAAGCCAAATTATCCTATGTGAAAAGCCCCATTATCACTATAGGTGCACAAGAACATATAAAGAGCATCCTTTATGGCAACATCAGAAATCAAGATCCTTTCTGGGAACCTTATGAAGACTACTCGAGCAAAAGTCCGTCACTATCCATTCTGAAGCCTAGTGATGGATTTAATTTTCTGACGTAAATTCATCTATTATTTTTAAAGGGTTGTTTACAATTTCGTATTGGAAAAATAAATTTGAAGTATAAGACTGATGCAGACAAATGCAGGCGTTTTAAACTATTTGAAACAATTGAAACTCGAAGACGAGTTTTCTCAAGAGGGAGAGGATGATGCAGGCTGATATTTTAATTATTCTAGAAATATAAGAATCTTAATTTATTATTTTGAGTTTAGCATTTTAGTAGGAATATTTTATTTTAGTCAAGATAATTTATAAGTATTTAGTTTTCCTAGTTTGATTTGATCTAGTATTCCTATTTTGAATAGGTTTCTTGGTTAAGGAAAATTAGGATTGATTTTATTTCCTTATGTTTGTTTTCCTTTCTAGATTTTAAGAAAGCTAGGTTTAGGAATTCTATTAGTATAAATAAGGTTGTAAGCCTTAGGGCAAATTAGTTGTTTTATGACTTATAAAAATTTGAGAAGTTTCTCAAAATCGTTTGTTCGTAGAGAGAGTATTTCTAGTTCAAACTTATTCGTGATTGGCCTTGTTGCACGTTCTTCTATTTCAACATGCCTCCCTGCACCATGTTACTTCACAAGCTCCAGAGGATTTGGTTGTGAGGGGTACATTTCTTTTGTTCAATTCATTTGCTAAAGTACTATTTGATTTTAGAGCATTTCATTCATTTATTGTTGCATCGTTCGTGTGTGCTGTGGAATTGGAAACTGAAAGTCTGAATCGACCGTTGTTTGTTGAAACACCCTTAGGGGGTAGGACACCTTTGGATCATATTTGTTGAGACTGTGAACTTCTTATTCATGATCGCCGATTCACCTTTGATTTCATTGTATTGGGAATGTCAGGCTTTGATCTGATTGTGGAAATGGATTGGTTATTTATGTTCCATGCCACCATTGATTGTTTCAAACGTCGAGTTCGTATTTGTCCACCTGATGGTGCTTGCTTTAAGTTCTTCGAGGAACGTCGGGAACTGTCAGAGCCGCATTTGTGTGGGTCTCGAGAGTGGGAGTTCTTTTATTCTTTGTTGGCGAGTTTGACTTTAGATGAGGATATGTCCGTGCGTAGGGAATTGCCCTTTGTTGTTTACAATTTTCCGGATGTATTTCTGAAGGAGTTACACGGTCTACCTCCCGAGAGAGAAGTTGAATTCACTATCGAGTTACTTTCTGGTACAGCGTTAATCTCTGCACCTCCTTATCATTTCGCCTCCGCCGAACTTGGGGAATTAAAGGTTCAAATGCAAGAGTTGGAAAATTTGGGGTTTATCCGTCCGAGCACATCTCCGTGGGGACACCGACACTTTTTGCGCAGAAGAAAGATGGTTCACTCCGTTTATGTATCGATTATCGTAAGCTTTTCCGTGTCACCGTTAAGAATAAGTATCCTATGCCTAGAATCGACGACTTGTTTGACCAACCCTAGAGTACGACTTGTTTCTCTAAGATTGATTTGAGGTCCGGTTATTACCAATTAAGAGTCTGAAGAGTGGATATTCCAAAAATCACTTTTCGTACTTGTTATGGCCATTATGAGTTCGCTCCGTTATGCCTTTTGGGTTGACAAATGCTCCGACAACATTCATGGACCAGATGAACCGTATCTTTTGTGCTTATCTCAACCGCTTTGTGGTTGTATTCGTAGATGACATTCTTATCTATTCACCTTCGGAGGAGGAACACCAATCTTATCTCACTATCAATCTTGAACTCTTGAGAGAGCATCACTTGTACACTAAACTTAGTAAGTGCGAGTTTTGGTTGTCCAAGTTCAAATTCTTAGGTCATGTGGTTTCGAAGGGTGGAGTGTTCGTTGATTCGGGGAAGGTGGAATCCGTTATGAATTGGCAACGGCCAAAGATTGTGTTCAAACTTCGTAGCTTCTTAGGTTTAGCCGGATACTATTGCCGTTTCATCTAAGACTTTTCACGTCTAGCGGCACCTATGACTAGGTTGACACGGAAAAGGACACATTTTATTTGGAGTGATGCATGCGAGTTGGCGTTCAAAGAATTGAAGAAGTGATTAACTACCGCGGCAGTTTCGGTTGTGCCCGAACGTGGAGTTGGCTACTCCGTTTATTGTGATGCTTCGAAAGAAGGGCTTGGGTGCATTTTGATGCAATTGGGGCGAGTGGTAGCATATGGGTTGCGGCAATTGAAAACTCCCGAGTGGAATTATCCTACTCACAACTTAGAACTTGTGGCCGTCGTCTTTGCATTGAAGAGTTGGCATCATTACCTGTACAGTAAGAGATTCGAGGTCTTTTTCGATCATAAGAGTCTTAAATACCTTTTCTCCCGAAAAGAACTTAACTTGCGACAAGGACTTTGGATGGAACACTTAGAGGACTATGACTTCAATTTGCAATATTATCCAGAGACGGTGAATGTGGTAGCCGACGCGTTAAGTAGAAAATCGACAAACCTTGCGAGTCTAGGAATTCACAAGTGGAAAATGATGAACGATTTGTATTTCTATGCCATGCACCTTGAGGAAGTTCAGGATGGAGTTACCTTGTATAATTTGACCATTCAATTTACTCTATTGAGCCAAGTTATTGAAGCGCAACAACACGATGAAGAAGCAGAAGGGCTTCGTGCCAAGTTTCTTAGTGGAAATGCTGAAAAAGGGTGGATGATTCACGCCGAACGCAGCTTACATTATCAAGGGAAGTTGTTCGTACCCGTTTCGTGTCGGGAGGAAATCTTGCGAGAGTTCCAGCATTCTCCGTTAGCCGTTCATCTGAGAGGAACAAAAATGTATCACGATTTGCATAAGTAATTTTAGTGGTTCGAAATGAAGAGGGACGTCGTTATTTTTTTGTCTAATTAAGTGTCTCATGTGCCAACATATGAAAGTCAAACATTAACGACCCTTGGGAGAGTAACAATCGTTACCAGTGGCCGAGTGGAAATGAGAAAGCGTGACAATTGATTTCGTTACGGGTTTATCTAGGTCGTCGAGAGGGCATGATGCTACATGGGTGATGGTGGACCATTTAACTAAACCGCTCATTTCTTACCTATTCAAGTTACCGATTCGATTGACACACTTAGTCGTTTGTACATTCAAGAGATTATCCGTCTTCATGGAATCCCCATTTCTATTGTATCCGAACGAGATCTGAGGTTTACCGCGTGCTTTTGGCAGAGTTTACAGGTGGCTCTTGGCACCAATATTTTGTTTAGCACTGCGTATCATTCTCAAACGGATGGAAAATCCGAGCGAACGATTCAAGTTTTGGAAGACATGCTTCGGGCTTGCATCATGGATTTTCGGGGTAGTTGGGACGATCACTTGCCGTTAGTTGAATTCGCGAATAATAATAGTTATCAATCGAGTATCGAGATGGCATCGTATGAAGCTTTGTATGGGAGATCGTGTAGATCAACCATGTGTTGGACTGAATTAGGATAGACTACGTTAGTAAGGCCATATATGATTAAGTAGACATCCGAGCGTATAAAAGCAATTCGCCAACGCCTTTTGGAAGCTCAAGAGAGAACAATCGAACAAGTTAAAGTGATTCGCCGAAGATTGTTGACCGCGCAAAGTAGGCAAAAAAATTATGCCGATCATCGTCGCCGATCGTTATCGTTTGAAGAAGGGGTTCACATTTTTCTTAAGGTATCACCGTGTCGGGGCTTAACTAGTTTAATGGGCTCTTAGGTAGCCACCCTTTTTCGATTTGATTGAGAGATTAACTAAAACAAGAAAATTGAATGTGCTTTTTAAGAAAATTAAAAGGAGGTAAAATCGTAGGGTTCATAGCACTTGTAACTAATCCGGGTTAACCTGCTCTGTTTGGAGTTCTTAAAAACGTTTAATTTTAGATTGAAAAAGATACCCCGCAAGATGCGAGACCCTATGGTCGCCGTATACCCATGCGCAGCGAAGAATGGGTTTTGGACCCCCATACCCCCGTTCACATGGGCTCCGACGATGCCCGGATTCGTCCGCAGGAAGTATTTTTCAATCGAAAATCGTTTAATTTAATAGTTTGATAAAAGGAGCAGTGCCCGAATCAGCCACGGTGTGCTAATCACCCCGCGACCCTACCTATAAGACTACTCACACATTATTAAACAAAAAGTAAAATAAACCTTAACTTGCATCAAGCTTTTCACTGGAAGTAAAAAAATAAATAAAAGATCTAAGTTAAATAAGGATCAACGAACAACTTTAATAAAAAAAACAGAAATCAATACGAATTACCGGAGTGCGAAGATCTAAACAAAACTTGAAAAGGAAAAATACGCAGAAGAAAAATGAACAAAATGCGAACCAAAAGATGGGAGCCCCAGTGCCGAAACCGATCGCCTCCCTTAATTATGTTCCACGGCAGTCAGAAGCAGCAGCTTTTTTTCTTGTTTTTCCTGTTTCGTTCGAAACCCTTTTTCTCCGTCCCCGGCAACGGCGCCAAAAATGCTTGACCAATTTCCTAGACCTAAAATAATGGGTTGCCCCAAGCGTAGGGCGGAGACCGATGCAGCATAATATCCGGTAAGTCCGGAGTCGAATCCACAAAGACGGTAATGTGTGCTGACTAAAAATTCGGGTTGTTATAATTTAAATAGGCTCTCAGGTAGCCACCCCTTGTTGATTTGATTGAGATTACAAAAATCTAAAAATTGATTGTACTTTTCAAATAATTAAAAGAAAGGTACGGTTGTAGGGTTCATAGCACTCGCAACCAGTCCAGAATAACCTGCTCCATTCGATGTTCTTAAAAATGTTCAATTTAAGATTAGAAAAGATACCCCGCAAGATGCGAAACCCTATGGTCGCCGTTTATCCATGCGCAACGGAGAATGAGTTTTGGACCCCCATTCTCCCGTTCACATAGGCTCCGACAATGCCCGAGTTCGTCCGCGGGAAGTATTTCTCCTATGTTAAATCATTTTTACATTGTTTGAAAATAGAAGCAGTGTCCGAACTGGCTATGGTGTGCTAATCACCCCGCAACCCTACCCATATGTCTACTCACTCATTATTAAAAAAAGAAACAAAAGAAACCCTAATTTGAGACATGCTTCAATTACTCGAAATGAAAAATAAACAGGAGATCCAAACCAAACAAAAACAATCGAATAACTTTAATGAAGAACGAAAATTAAAATTAATTACCAAAGTGCGAGTAATTTGAATAAAGCTTCAAGACTTAAGGTAAAA
Source organism: Rhododendron vialii (assembly GCF_030253575.1). NCBI lineage: Eukaryota > Viridiplantae > Streptophyta > Magnoliopsida > Ericales > Ericaceae > Rhododendron > Rhododendron vialii. Next base: position 5,535,208 of record NC_080558.1, on the reverse strand, counting down.
AAAGAGCTCTGAAAAGAAGAACAGAAATCTAAAGCTGTCAAGTAAAAACCGAAACTGCTGTCGTACCGCCACTGCTTCATGCGCAGCTTTTCTTTTCTGCCAGAAGACCGCTTTTTTTCCTTTTTTTCTCCACGGGCTGCTACCTACTGAAGCAGTAGGTCAATTGCTTATAAAGGGATTGAGGATTTAAATCACACAAAGGTCCTTTGGATTTCATAAAATAACATATGAACCATTCAGTTTTGAATCACTTCGCATTTGAATCCCAAACTTCTTTAAAATCTTCTTTTTAGCCAAAGTCTTAGATAACGGACTCGAGCAACCTATAAACATAAAAACACATAATAAAAAAACAGTTAACAAAAATAAAGGACTAATAAATGTAGATTGAAGGGCCAAAATATGTATATTTTGGCACTTATCACACCCCCCAACTTACACTTTGCTAGTCCTCGAGCAAAGAAAATAAATAAATAAATAAAACAACTGACTAAGGGATAGATCTTTTAAACCCCCGGGTGGCCCCGGTAGGACGAGTGAAGTCTCGTGAGGATTTTCAGCAGTGATCATCCACAAAACACCGTGGATCCTTTTACTTGGAACTCAAAAAGGAACTGCAATGCAACTCTTTGATACGCCAATGCCAAGAATATAGCATATGCGAAAATAGTTCTAGAGGCTATCAAAACATAGAAATAATTCATGACACCAAACCTTAGCGTGTGTGAGCAAAGACCTTAACCACAAGTGAACCACAACCAAGTACTCTCTCCGGACCGAGTCTCGACTTCAATTCTCACCGTGTCATGCACTCAACAAAAGAAAACACTCGAAACAAGGTGCATTTAATAAACTCTCAATGTGTGCGGGCGAAAGTTTTGCAATAAAGAATCAAAGTACCCAGCACACTTAGACACGAATAGAAAGCTTTTTAAGGTAGACACATGATCTTCATGAAAGGAATGTCAAGCATTAAAGACTATCTATCCATCGATCCATAACCCATTGCCCCAAAGATCAAATAGGACTTTTATTCGGTCATATCATTGGGTAAGGAAAAGTGCTTCAAAGGTTAGGATAAATCATAAAGAAGTGTCCGAGAATCGGCTATAACAACATAGGGCAAGTGTAACAATGTGTACCCTCTTATCATTCTTTTCAACTCCGCCACATCTCTCTTATTTTTCACCCTTCACACAATTCCCCAGTGAAATTCACACGTTTCTTTTTTCAAACAAATGCAAGGGTGTCTTCCCTTTTTTCATTCAAGTTCTATTTTTTTTTCTTTATTTCTATTTTCTCAATTTTTTTTATTTTTAGCTATGGGAAAGAATACACCACATTTCAAGCACAACTCTCTCAAATACACTTCCTCCATTCTCTTCAAAAATTAATCTTCACATGATTAGCTCGCCATTCTCAAGACACAATTTGGTTGGTAAAGCTTAACAAGAAAAAGGCTCATGCAAGAGGCTCAATGTGGCTCGCAAAGATAAGTATTTAAGAAAAAGAAACGAACCGGCTCAATCAGCAAAGATGGCCTATTATCATCTCTTAGGGGCAATACAACCATATAACTTTCCATTCCCAAAAGAAGATATAATAGGCATGCATTAAGTCCCAATACTTGACGACAAAGATAATGAGATCGATAACGATTAAGCTTCTTTCTCTTTCTTTTTTTTTTTTACGACAAACGAAGAGTTTATGTGACACCACTCCAAAGAAAGATAAGGCACTAAAGCTCACATGGGCGTAAGTCTCCACTAATCTAGCCATTGAAAGCACTCAAGTCACAACTCACAAACAGTCAAGGTCCAACAAACGTGCAATGCAAAGATGCTAAGAATGTATGCCAGAATAAATTTCTATCGCCAAGTTAGCAAAAAGAACTAACATGCAATATCATATTCAAGTAATGCCCAACAATTCTCAACACTAGCAACCAACAAGTAAACATTGCAATCTTCAAGTCTCAAGTAGAAAAGATCCAACAAGTATTTTTAATTTTTAAATTTTTTTTTATTAACAAGATAAAGAACAAAGTGATTCCTCCCCCCAACTTGAACTATTCAATGTCCGCATTGAAAGCATAAAAAAAATAAAAATAAATAAAGATCGGACATAAACAAAAAAGAGAGGAGAGATATCACCTCGGAAAGGAGGGCTAAGCAGAGTAAATTAGAGAGTGAGGGATACCCCCCAACTTGAATCGAACAACCTGCAAAATGTTAGCCTCCAAAACAGCAAGAAAAATAACTAAAAGAAATAAACAAGGTAAGAAAGAAAAATAAAATACAAAAAAACATCCACTTTCTTCACGCGAAAGACACGAGTACTACTTTTCTTCCCATTTCTCAAGCGAGAAACGGGTGGCTATACCAGACCAAAAAAAAAAAAAAAAAAGTATAAGCAGCCAAACGTGGGTACCGAACATTTATCATGCCAATGAAAGCTAAGACAATGAACATAACGCTCCATTCTACACCTTTTATCAAGTATTGAACCCGACCATGCCATAAGATAAGATACTTCGAGTAGCACATTTGCCGAATTCGTTTTAGACATTTAAATTCCAACAAATGTATAGCCCAAATTAGATTAATTTTCAAATTGTTGACAAAATCCACAAGATATGGATGATAAACTAAATTAAATTCATCAACACCAAGAAAATCAATCAGCTCCACATTTAAAAACTCTTGCAAAAGTGGAGATTCAGAAACAGGGATGGCACAATCTAGAGCTGAGAGTACTGGATTATTCCGTGCAACTATTGACAATGTCTCCTCAAAAGGCATATAATCTAGTGCAACTATAGGCAATGACTCCTCAAAAGGCATATAGCCTTCACTAATGACAAGCAGCTCTATTTTCTCTTTTTCTCTCGCATCAGAATTCTTAGGAAGTGACTCTATTTCTTCTTTTTCCCCCGCATCAGAATTAATATCCTCAGGAAGTGACTCTATTTCCTCTCTTTCTCTGGCATCAAAATTGGTATCCTCAGAACTTTTGGTCAACTCACTAAATTGGAGCTTTTGGGTTAATTCATCTAAGAAATCCCAAGCGTCTTCAGGGGTTTTATCCAGAAATTCGTCAGTGGACCTAAAATCCACCTCGCATGACTTAAAGTTTAAACCACGGCAAAAGATAACCAGAAGACTGCCAAGCTCACAATTAAACGTCCAAGAGAATACAACAAATTTAAATCGCTCCCAACACTGTGACAAAGACTCATCATCATGTTGAGAGAAATCTGATAGTTCTTGTAAAAGCATGTGAGTCTCATATGAGGGATTGAAATGATTGAAAAATTGTATTACAATCTCACCCCATGTCAATCTTGGACTCAAACAATTAAACCAATCTAGAGCACTATCACGCAAAGATGCTGGGAATACATGTAAAAGAGCCACTTCATCACTAGCAAAAGCTTCCTCAAGTTTATGAACATGCGAAAAATGATTTTCTGATGCAAAACCATAAAATATAGGAAGCGACACTGAACAATCAAATTGTTTTGCATAACCTCCATACCTCCCCGCAAAATGGGCCATTTTTTTTTTTTTTTTTTGCTTTTCAACGATAAAAAATAAAAAAAAATTAAAAAAAAAAATAAAAAAAAATAACTACCCGAATTCTTAACACACGCTACCGTCCCCGGCAACGGCGCCAAAAATGCTTGACCGATTTCTAGACCTAAAATAATGGGTTGCCCCAAGCGTAGGGCGGAGACCGATGCAGCATAATATCCGGTAAGTCCGGAGTCGAATCCACAAAGACGGTAATGTGTGCTGACTAAAAATTCGGGTTGTTATAATTTAAATAAGGATCAACGAACAACTTTAATAAAAAAAACAGAAATCAATACGAATTACCGGAGTGCGAAGATCTAAACAAAACTTGAAAAGGAAAAATACGCAGAAGAAAAATGAACAAAATGCGAACCAAAAGATGGGAGCCCCAGTGCCGAAACCGATCGCCTCCCTTAATTATGTTCCACGGCAGTCAGAAGCAGCAGCTTTTTTTCTTGTTTTTCCTGTTTCGTTCGAAACCCTTTTTCTCCGTCCCCGGCAACGGCGCCAAAAATGCTTGACCAATTTCCTAGACCTAAAATAATGGGTTGCCCCAAGCGTAGGGCGGAGACCGATGCAGCATAATATCCGGTAAGTCCGGAGTCGAATCCACAAAGACGGTAATGTGTGCTGACTAAAAATTCGGGTTGTTATAATTTAAATAGGCTCTCAGGTAGCCACCCCTTGTTGATTTGATTGAGATTACAAAAATCTAAAAATTGATTGTACTTTTCAAATAATTAAAAGAAAGGTACGGTTGTAGGGTTCATAGCACTCGCAACCAGTCCAGAATAACCTGCTCCATTCGATGTTCTTAAAAATGTTCAATTTAAGATTAGAAAAGATACCCCGCAAGATGCGAAACCCTATGGTCGCCGTTTATCCATGCGCAACGGAGAATGAGTTTTGGACCCCCATTCTCCCGTTCACATAGGCTCCGACAATGCCCGAGTTCGTCCGCGGGAAGTATTTCTCCTATGTTAAATCATTTTTACATTGTTTGAAAATAGAAGCAGTGTCCGAACTGGCTATGGTGTGCTAATCACCCCGCAACCCTACCCATATGTCTACTCACTCATTATTAAAAAAAGAAACAAAAGAAACCCTAATTTGAGACATGCTTCAATTACTCGAAATGAAAAATAAACAGGAGATCCAAACCAAACAAAAACAATCGAATAACTTTAATGAAGAACGAAAATTAAAATTAATTACCAAAGTGCGAGTAATTTGAATAAAGCTTCAAGACTTAAGGTAAAAAAAGAGCTCTGAAAAGAAGAACAGAAATCTAAAGCTGTCAAGTAAAAACCGAAACTGCTGTCGTACCGCCACTGCTTCATGCGCAGCTTTTCTTTTCTGCCAGAAGACCGCTTTTTTTCCTTTTTTTCTCCACGGGCTGCTACCTACTGAAGCAGTAGGTCAATTGCTTATAAAGGGATTGAGGATTTAAATCACACAAAGGTCCTTTGGATTTCATAAAATAACATATGAACCATTCAGTTTTGAATCACTTCGCATTTGAATCCCAAACTTCTTTAAAATCTTCTTTTTAGCCAAAGTCTTAGATAACGGACTCGAGCAACCTATAAACATAAAAACACATAATAAAAAAACAGTTAACAAAAATAAAGGACTAATAAATGTAGATTGAAGGGCCAAAATATGTATATTTTGGCACTTATCAAGCTCAAGAGAGAACAATCGAACAAGTTAAAGTGATTCGCCGAAGATTGTTGACCGCGCAAAGTAGGCAAAAAAATTATGCCGATCATCGTCGCCGATCGTTATCGTTTGAAGAAGGGGTTCACATTTTTCTTAAGGTATCACCGTGTCGGGGCTTATCTTATTTTGGAAAAAAGGGGAAGCTTTTACCGCATTATATTGGGCCGTTTGACATCATCGAGAAGATTAGGAAAGTCGCGTATCGCTTGGCTTTGCCACCAAAACTTTCGGGAGTGCATGATGTGTTCCACGTGTCGATGTTGAGGAAATACGAACCGAATCCATCTCATGTCTTAGAGGGGCCCGAACTAGAGTTGGAAGCTGACGCATCTTATGGGGAAGAACCGATACGTATCCTAGATTCGCGCAATCAAGCGTTGAGGGGTAAGACAATACCATTAATGCGTGTCTTGTGGAGTAACTAAGGTAAGCTAGAGTCGACTTGGGACCGAGAAGACGAGGTTAGAGAGAAATATTTGCACTTGTTTCCGGCGTAGAAACCAATGTGAGTGTCTAAGTTTAAACTTTTAAGTCATTATCGTTATTGCATAATTATTGTTGTTGTGACTTGGACATGTTTATGTGATGCATATTTTGATTGATTATGACTATCAAATTTCAAGGAAGAAATTTCTTTAAGGAAGGTAGGATGTAGAGACCCGTATTTTCAAAATTTGTTTAAAGGTTTCATTAATGTTGGAATATGAAATAAATGAGAGATTTATTGAATTAATTGATTTGGGGTTAATGTGTTAGGATTGTTATTTGAAGGAGTATTTGTGCAATTGACATATAAGCTAGTATATAAGGGGTGTGTAACACCCCGTCCCACATCGGAAGTCTACATGGATGATCTTGGGCATATAACAAACCTTGTGGGCTACTACTAGTACCTTGTGCTTAAGTTTTTGGGTCATGTGGTGTGGCCATTGTAACACCCCATCCCACATTGGAAGTCTACATGGATGATCTTGGGCATATAACAAACCTTGTAGGCTACTACTAGTACTTTGTGCTTAAGCTTTTGGGCCATGTGGTATGGCCTGTGGATCAAAATCAAGGTACTGGGCCAGCGGTCTGCTTGGGGCGTTACAGGGTGTGTATGTGTGTTGTAGGAGATAAATCTCCCATCTCCTATCTCTCTCTCTCTCCCGACGCCTCTCCCTCTCTCTCGGCACCTCTATCTCTCTCACTCTCTCATATACCAAAACCCACCCTTAAAGCTCAAAACTCATGGCAATCAACCTCCATTCCACTCTCTAGATGTGATTTCAAGCTTATGGTTCATTGGATAGAGCTCGGAGAGGAGTATTCTTGGAGGATTTCGAATTCAAAAGCTAGGGCTTGATCAATCTCGTTCGGTTTTGTTCTCTAAGTTGAGGTAGAGATTTCTTGCCTTATCTATGTGTTTCTGTGATGATTTTGTGCCTTGTTTGTGCCCTAGATTGTTGTGTTTTGTTGTTGGGTTGATCCTTGAAAATCTGAAAAAATCGCTGCTCGTAATGTCACCGCATCGATACAAGCTTTTTCGTTGTATCGATACCATTTCCTTATCCTGAATCCAGTAGCATCAAAAGTTTTGATTTGATTGCTGTGTCAATACAACTTTTTTGTTGTATCGATACCAGGAGCTTATGGGACAGTTTTGCCCACGTTGTTCCCACTTCGATTGTTTTGATTCCCAATTACTTCTAACACTTTCATACGTCTTCAAACCACCTTTATACTTGATTGCTCGTACTTAAAGGACTCATTGATCATTTCCATCTCCTTTGGCCCTCATTGTAATAAAGAAACGTGTCGAATTCAATGTGTGTGTGTGGTGTCCGTCCATCGTCTTTGCATGTAAACGTTTATGTGGACATTGTGGCATGTTATGATGAATGTTATGAACTAGTTGTATGTGGAGCATGATGTTATTAGGAAATGTGAAACGGATAGCATGATTGAGAACGATATAAAGAAAGCCACGGATCCACCTTACGGTGTGATGCTGGAAATGGGACGCACAGGGTACCTAATGCTCAGAAGTGCACTAGAAAGGCATGGATTCACTTTAAAGTTTGATGCCGAAATGAATACGGATGCACGGGATCCTTAATGTCCGGAAATGAGATCGAAACACACGACATAATGAAATTGAAGAACGTTAGAGATTGTTAAGCTATTTGTATATGAACAGTGTTGGTTTCAAGATCTTATATTCTTGCTCTTGTCCTTGTGGGAAATTTGTCATTGCTTATGTTCTTTCCGGTGTTTCTATCATCCCATTTATACATAGCTTGAGCATAGATTTCTCTACTGAGCATGCGCATTTGACCATACTTTTGAAAACTAACACGAAAGAATTATCATGACATCTTTTGTAAAATCTTTTTGAAGATGTAATCGTAATTTCAATTATATTCTTTTGACTTGTGAACATGCAATCTCTAAACTTACTCCCTTTGAACTATTATCTAAGAATTTGGGGCCTGAGTGCCATTATTGTATACTTTTAAACTTGATCGTACTCTTAGTGTATTATAGAAAAGCTTTTGGGGTATTATGATATATATTCGCGATGAATTTTCATTTAGAAATGTTATCTTTCTTTTTTTTTTTTGAAAATTTAGAGCGTGACAAGAACTAACATTAAGGAATGAAGAGACCGATAGGTAATCTGAACGAGCTCATATGCATGTATGCTTATTTTCCTTCCATGAGCACATCTGGATGTAACGGTATTGGAAGGCAAAAACTGTTACGTATCCGACATATTACGTTATGTAGCAGTCAATTTTTAAATCCCTATAGGATCCTTCTTTTGCACACCAAATTAACACGCTCGGGACACGTGGCATACAATCGTACTACATATCATTTTATTATAACAGTCTTAAAAGTTCAAATTATCGAGGTTGAAGACAATAAACTTTGGCACTGAGTGAATGGCTTCGGCGGTGGAGTCGATGTCTTCTCTCAAATATAAATAATTCCTATAAAAATAATTCCTCGGAATGCAAATAATTGGATACCGAAGAATCCGAATTTGTCCCATACACGTGAGTTCTATGATGCATTAATTCTTTAGATTTGAGTATTTCGAATGACTTCGAACTCATCTATGCTCCAATCAAGTTTACCATTCTAACACCCGGCACTTCTTGTCACATAATGGTACAGCTGAGCCGTGAAGATGCGTTCAATGCAGTGTTAAACAGGTTCAACCCCATTTCAGCCGCTTTGTACGCAAAATGCCCCAATTTCTGAAAATATAATCACATAAGCATTACGAACATGCAACACTGCAAGAAATTGCAACAATGAATATGAAGCTTGAGACCAGATTTTTTTTGAAAAATACACCAGCGGAAATTTCACAAATGAACGTATTAATGTGCCATTAATGCATGAAAAATAGGAGCCATGACTTTTAAACTAACAATTTGGACAATTTCTCTTTCATATATTTGGAAAAGTGAAGATGAGTTTTGGTTAATAATAGAACGAAACAGGAACAAATATAACGAGAACAAAGACAACAATTAATGGCATCACAACTGCCCAAGGCAAACATCCCGACTAGGTCGGCATGCACCTAAGCCTCGAACATTCACATGTGTGCCAGCCCTGTCCTAGAGATAAAGAGGTTACGAAGGGGCCAACACAAAGGAAAAAGTGAAAAACATAAGCTGCACAAAGTATACATAGACCACAGGAAAAACAGCAAGGAAACAAAGCTAAAATGTACAGACACCATCTGCCACATCCAGCCCGATCATCAGGAAATCACATCCTAAGCAGAATAGCTGATGGCAGCAATAAGAACAAGAAAGAAACTGAGATCAAATTCATCAAAGACCATTGCACCCTTCAGATTTTCGCTCTCTATTGTTCAATTATCAAAGCAATTTCTCTTAACCCGTACAAGATAGAGTTGGCATTATCGTTACATTCAAGTAGCGCCAACTTCAATAATCGAAATTCTACTCCTAAACGCATTATATAGTGCAAAAAAAAAAAAAAAAAGAGTATTGTCAAAGTTATTGTAGAATTTAGATTTAAAAAAAAAAAAAGTTATTGTAAAAATAGTATTGAAGACATCTTGTCATTTAAAGTGTCGTGTATAATATTTTGAGAATGGCGTAGTGTTTTAACACCATTCGTTAGTAAATAAGGTGATATAAATTGTTATAAAATCAGTGACGCGTCAGGTTTCTACTAGTATAACACTCATGCTTATAACGCAAGATCCGAAACAGTACCCGGGATTATTCCGGTACCGAAGCATACTGTACCAATAAAAGAAACGGTACTTTTACTAGTACGGTACTTATTCAGAACATTGGTACAATGTAATGTTCAGGGCCTAAGCCAAATTAACAAGCCCAAAAGGAAAAACACTCCGAGTTGGCAAAAGGGTACTCACTGGTTTGGGTCGTTCATAACGAACAACAGCATTTGTTGTGGATGTTGGATCAAGTTCAGTAATGGTAACAGATGAGCTTGGCTGCAACAAAACACAATCAAACAACCACTGTAAAGGCCAAAATCCCTGAACAAAGCTATATATACACAGATACATTGACATAATGAAATACAAAATTTAATAGATCTACAAATTCATTATTTGGCTCCAATAATGAGAAAACCATTAGAAAAATAACAAGACATTAAGAAAAAAAAAAAAAGAAATTTCGACTTTCTGAATGGAGCATTAGATATGTGTTTTAATTTCTGGAAAGTTATTTGAGTAGTCCAGAAATACTACTCCTACTATATTTGTGGTAACCCCCGGTAGATGAAAAACCATAGCATGATAGCATGCAAAATGTGAATCACCATGATTTTTGTATGTAAAAAAAAATACTACCAAATTTTAGTGTATTTTTTGAGTCCAGAGCCGCCTCTGGAATCACTCCTATTCTTTCACGGAAGGATACAGGCAGTAGGTACTCTAAAGTGGGCCACTTGAGTCTTTGACCCTATTAAATTGAAAAATTGCTTAAAATGTCCAAAGATTTTACCCCCTCCATCCCATTCTTTTATTATTTATATATTTTTTAATCTATAATATTTTTTATAATTTTAAAAACTTTGTATTATATAAACTCATCGATATCTATTAAAGAAGATTCATATTGCATATTTTTCAAAATGCACACTAAAATATATAGACAAAATATATAAAAGAGACAAACAGAATAATTGACAATGAAAATAGGACGGAGTGAGTATTGATTTTTGACATAGTTAACCACATAAAATATCTGAAATTTCTCTTAAGAACCCATCAAAATTATGAGGTATGACACATTGATGTGTTTCTAGCATTTTTCTTATCTATATTAAACTCGACCATACGTGTCAGGGACTCCCTCCGGTTACAAGCAGTTTGTTGATCCCATTGTCCATAAATTTTCATAAATTCTGGCTCCGCCCATGCTTCTACTTAATTTCATCACAAAAGGGTTATTAATTGTTTCTCGCCTACAAATGTTCGTTACGTGATTTGCGAACAACATTGCCACAGGATACTCGATGGGGCAGTACTATTGAATAATTAACCTTTAATTCCTTGCTTCAAATATTACCTTGTGCTGGTTCGAATAAGTAGCAATCCCTTGCATTCTCCTGGCTTCCAACAAAGCATAGTTATCCAAGAACTGGACATGCTCATGAAGAAAAAGTTCATCATCGTAACACTCTGGACAAACGCAAAACGAGTTGTGGCCATTTTCGAAGCATTTTTTGCAAGCGAAATACATTCCCGGAATAAACTTATCGCACCCACTACAAAATGGCCTCCCACTTTTGATTACGTAGTAAAGAGCCATAACTTCCATGAATTCTAGGTTTCCACTCCCGTCTTTGTCCAGTTCGTTGAAGAAATGGCGATTGCTCATTTTCGTGTGGCCTTCCTGCCGCATAAACCATAGAAATTCATGGAGACTCACCTTCCCGTCGTTGTTGTTGTCGAGTGAATTGAAAAAATTGTGTGCTGCTTGTTTGATGTCTGGTGAGCTTTTACTGTAGTAGAGTCTAGCAGTCTTGACCAAATCCTCCATTATGGCCTAAACAAAAAATGAGAAACAAAATTCAGCTCCGATTATTTTGAAGAGTTTTTTTTTTTTTTTGGATATCTCAATTATTCAAAGGCTGTTTTGATCAATATATTCCAGGCGCCAATTAATTTCAGGAGTCCTATCCAGCCATCCAGGAGGAGGAGGCTTAATTAATCAGAGTCGGGCCCGAATAAATCAGCCCTATAGAAGCTAATAGAAAATGATAAGTTTTGTATCTGAGACTTTAGAGCATCTCCAACTTTAGCTTCAAATTTGATGATGCCAATATTTTTTGAAGATTATGTGACAATTTGACATGTTGAATTTGGCATCTTCAAGATGCCGACTTCAACCAAAATGTCAAATTTTTTATTTCCGGAAGTTTTGGAGAGTAAATTAATCAAAGATAAATTTTGACATCAATGTCAGATTTGACATGAGAGATAGGATGTCAAATAATACATAAACATTTGACATTTTGATTGAACTTGCTTCTCATGCCAATGCGCGTAATATATTGATCAAAACAGGCTAGTATGAGCAAATTTCTAAAGTCACAGACTTTGATCACCAGGCTAACACCTGCAGTTAATTTTGTACTGATTGTTCAAGAAATTGATTCCATACAGCTGGTTTAATTTAACGTAGTGATTCTTCAAGAAATTGCATCGGGAGCACCGAATAGTTTTTCCGAGGATGAGGATGGGGAGACTTTGCAGCGCCCCGCATGGTCCGATTATTGGATGCTGGATGAGTTTTAGACCTACTCGATATTATTTATGAAGGAAGGACGAAATAGTATGAGTATTATTTATGAAGGGTGAGCTCATATATTAATGTGACTTTTATGAAGGGTAGATAAAAAATTAGTTGGTTTGAATGCGGTTTTAAAAAAAAAAGAGATAAAATAATACTTTGTTTGGATGATGAATAAAATGAGAGGATAAGATTATTTTGTAGCTGTAATGGAGGCTGGGAGGGGGTATTATTTGGGCCTGCTCCGGGGAATAATATATGGACATCTCGAAACCGATCCATAAATAATACTCCCGACAGTGACTTGGCCAAAACTCATCGGGGTGTGAATTGTGTTGCCAAACCAAGACAAATGTGTCACATCTGGGCCTTATAAGCGGAGGTGGGTTCATAAGCTCTTTCAATACGATTATGAATCAATCCCTCATGTAAGCGGATTCGGATATTCTTTGAGGATCTATCTGTGAGGATCATGTGATGGTTTTAATAAGGAGCTGACAACACATTATTGAAGAGATCCAACGGCTCATAGCAATCCTTCCTTTTTTCCAACCAAATGACGCCGTTTTAGGATATAAAAAGTTAACGGAGAGAAAACCCAACCGTTCTTCTCCGTTCATGACGATTCCACAGGAAACTCTTCTCAACCCCTCTCTCCCGACATCGATCATTACCTCTTCCTCCATTCCACCATGATTCGTGCTCCATGGTAGAGCAGTTGTTGACTTCAACGATGTGTATATTCAGCAAAAGTCCCAAATTGTTTTCTTTCTTTTTCTCCGTTCCTGGCCTCTTCTTCCTCTCTGGATCTGATTTTTATCCAGCCAAAAACCTCCAAATTAAAGTTGGAGATCTTCTCAGCAGAGGCAATCTTCTTTTTCCTCTATTTAGTTTTTTCTAATAAGCATAAATAGATACTAAGGAGTTTTAGAAAGAAGGCCAGATGCTGGAGCAGAGCAGAGCGGAACGAGTGGAGCAAAGCGCAATGAATAGGTCCGAGGGCACGTTTGAGTTTAAGTGTGACAGGTATCATGAACCGAGGCACATGAAAAAAGACGGTCCGCAGAGGGGAAATGGAACTGACTAGAAGAAGAAGAGAAAGGCAGGGGAGAGCAAAGATGGATCATCAATATCTGCAAATGTTGTGGAGCGGGAATCAAATGATGGTGATATGCTTTCGGTCTCAGCTGGTCCGAATGACATGGCAGACTCGTGGATTCTGGATTCAGAATGTTCATTTCACGTGTCTCCTAACAAGGATTGGTTCAACACCTACAGATCAGTGAATTGTGGTAATGTTCTTATGGGTAACGATGCATCGTGTAAAGTCATAGGAATAGGCACAATAAAGATCAGAATGTTTGATGGTGTTGTGAGAACTTTGGGGGATGTTAGACATGTTTCAGATTTGAGGAAAAATTTGATTTTGTTGGGAATCCTAAACTCTAAGGGCTGTGGATATAAAACAGAAGGTGGAGTTATAAGGGTAACGAAGGGTGCCATGGTGATTTTGAAGGGTTCCAAGGTTCCTGAAAACATTTACAGGTTGGTAGAGAGTATAGTTGTAGGTATAGCTGCTGTCATTACAACGGATGATACTGATAATACCATGCTTTGGCATATGCGGCTGGGACATATGGGAGAGCATAAGATGTTAGAGCTGCAAAAAAAGAATCTGCTAAAAGGGGTTAAATCGTGTAAATTGGATTTTTCTGCAAGTTTTGTGTTCTGGAAAAATAATGTAAGGTGCAGTTTAAGAATGCAACTCACAGAATAAAGAGAATTCTTGACTACGTTCATTCAGATGTTTGTGGGCCAGTGAAGGTAGCTTCGAAAGGAGGATCTCTGTATTTCTTGACCTTTATCGATGATTTTTTAAGGAAAATTTGGGTGTACTTCATGAAACACAAGTTTGAAGTCTTTGCTAAGTTCAGAGTGTGAAAAGCTGAAGTGAGAAACTAGATAGGGAAAAAGATTAAGTGCTTCATGACAGATAATGAGAAGGAATTCAAGAATGGGCATTTTTAAAGTTTTGTGAGGAACAGGAGATTCAACGACACTTTACAGTTCGGAAGACACCTCAGCAGAATGGGGTGACAGAAAAGATGAACAGAACCATAGTAGAAAGTGCAAGGTGTTTGAGATTAAATGTGGGACTTCAAAAGTCTTTTTGGGCAGAAGCAGTGAGTATGACATGCTTTGTTATAAACAAGTCACCAAGTGCTGCTTTAGATGGGAAGGTAGCTGAGGAGATGTGGACAGATAAATAGGTTGACTACTCAAGGTTGAGAATATTTAGGTGTCCGGCCTATGTTCATGTTCTCAATGATAAGAGGTCAAAGCTTGATGTGAAGTCCAAACAGTGTATCTTTCTTGGCTATGAGAAAGGGGTAAAAAGGTACAAGCTTTGGAATCTAGAGACAGAGAATGTGGTGATCAGTAGGGATGCAGTGTTTGATGAGGACTCTATGGTCAAGACACATCAAAATGTTCAAAATTCTGAGTCAAAGGAAGTGAATAGCAAATAGCAAAGCATACATATTGAGCTGAAATTTTTTGATATATGTGATACTCAGCCAGATGAATAGCTTGATCAACAGCAGCAGCAAAGCTTAGCCGCTAGGAGAACTAAGCACACTATCAAGCCACCAGTGAGGTATGGGTTTGAGGACTTGGTTTCTTATGCATTGACTGCTAGTGGAGATCCATCTATTTTTCAAAATGCTATCACGAGTTCTGAAAGGGACAGATAGATGGAAGCCATGGTGGAGAAAATGGAGTCTTTGCATAAGAATAAGACTTTAGAGTTGAAAGAACGGCCCAAGAGAAAGAAGCCAGTGGGTTGTAAGTGGATATACAAACGGAAAGAGGCAGCAACAAAAAAGGAGAAAGAAAAGTTCAAGGCTCGATTAGTGGCAAAGGGGTATTCATAGAGGAAGGGGATTGATTTTGATGAGGTCTTTTCTCCAATAGTGAGGCATACGTTAATCAGGGTTATTTTGGCAGTGGTGGCTAGCTATGATCTAGAATTAGAGCAGAAGGATCTGAAAATGACATTCCTTCATGCTGATTTGGAGGAAGTCATATACATGGAGCAGCTTGAGGGGTTCAAGAAGCCAGAGACTGAGCATCTTGTTTGTAAGTTCAAGAAGTCACTTTATGGACTGAAACAATTCCAAGACAATGGTACAAGTGGTTTGACTATTTCATGATACTGATTGGGTACACATGCTGTGAGTATGATTGTTACATTTATGTTAAAAGTCTTGATAATGATTCTTATATTTTCTTGCTTCTTTATGTGAATGATATGCTGATTACTGTAAGGAATATGGTTGAGATAAATAGGTTGAAGTCTTTGTTTGGTAAAAAGTTTAACATGAATGGTTTGAGAGTGGCTAGAAAGATACTTGGGATGGAGATTCGTAGAGATAGGTCAACTGGTAAGTTGTGGTTATCTCAAAAGAATTATGTGGTGAAAGTGTTGGAGAGGTTTAGTATAGATAATGCCAAACCGGTCAGCACTTCATTGGCAAGTCATTTTAGATTATCTTCAACTCAATGTCCGATGTCAATGAAGAAATTGAGGATATGTCAAGGGTGCCTTATGCAAGTGCAGTAGGTTACTTAATGTATGCAATGATTTGTACGAGACCCGATTTGGCACACACATTTAGCACAGTCAGCAAGTACATGGCCAATCCACATAGAGCATTGGAAGGTAGTCAAAGTGGATGTTCAGATTCTTGAGAGGTACTTCGGATCGTGGAATTATGTTTGGTAGGCAACGGGATCAGATTTCAGTTGTGGGGTATGTGGATGCGGATTATGCTGAGGGTTTGGATGACAGAAGGCTTACAACTGGTTATGTGTTTACACTTATGGGTGGGCCTATTAGTTGGAGATCCATGGTACAACTTTTGATGGCTTTATCTACTACTAAGTCTGAGTATATGGCGGTGATTGAGGCTGCTAAGGAAGCATTGTGGTTAAAAGGGTTTGTTAAAGAGCTTGGCATAGATCAAGGTGGAGTTCAGTTGCATTGTGACAGTCAGAGTGCCATTTATTTGGCAAAGCATCATGTGTATCATGCTCGAAATAAGCATATCGACATGAGGTTTCACAAGGTGAGAGAGTTGATTGATGCAAGTGATTTGATACTGAAAAGGGTGCAAACTTCTGAGAATGCAACTGATATGTTGACAAAAACGGTTACTGCAGACAAGTTTGAGCATCGTTTGGACTTGTTTAATGTCTCCGAGTGCTACGAAAGGGGAGGCATCCCCCCAACCCAATGGATGGTGATGTTTATCTTTTGAAGGGGCGAGAGTATATTCGCCAAGGTGGAGATTTTAGAACTGTGGGTCATATGTTAAGTATGAAAAGATACTAAAGAGTTCTACAAAAAAGGCCAGATGCCGGAGCGAAGCGGAACAAGTGGAGCGAAGCGCAACGAGTGGAGCATAGCGGAGCGACGGCATCGTACAAGGGTATTTTTGAGATACAGGCCAAATACTAGGTTAGGTTAGAATAGAGTAGATATAAATACTCTATTTAGTAATGTGATAATACGAATAACAGCCGCTCTCGCTCCCGTGGACGTACCCGATATTAGGGAACCACGTATATCTCTGTGTTGATTTCATTACTGTTTTATACTCGTAAATCGTACGTGTGTGTCGATCCTAACAAAGTTAAAGTTAGGGTTTTTGTTTTCTCCTTTTTCTCTTTCCAATCTATGAAGCAGAAAACATTAGTGTATTTTTCCAGTCTACACAATGATGAATCAATAAACAGAAATGCAAAGAACTTTGGATTGGACGAATTTCGGCTGAATTAGACGGAGTTGTTTTTTCTTTGTTTGATGGGAGATTGAGATTGGATAAACTGAGAAGAGACGACTTGGAGCGAAACGGAAAAGATAGGACTGGGGTTTCTCTCCGTCAGACTTTCAGCCCCTAAAACACCGTCGTTTGGATGTGAAAGAAAGGACTAATGTGAGCCGTTGGATCTCTTCAATAGTGTATTGTCATCTCCTTATTAAAACCCTCACACGATCCTCACAGACAGATCCTCACAGAGGATCCGGATCCCATGTGAGCACATGATGCATTAATGGTGATTATTCTATTTTCACGCTCCCCGCCAGTCCTATGTGATATTTCTACGCGGACTTCTAGAATATGAGTACTGACGAGTGACAATTGGTATACTATATATGCAGTTGGGACCAACTTTGGACATATGCTACGATGCGGCAGTTGGGACATGGTACTTAGGGCCGATTTAAGTATACACCGAAGATGCAGCCGCGGTCTAAATTTTATCTAATTTGTGAGGCTCCCAAATAGTTGATGCCCTTATAGTACGTCTATGCATAAAATTAGTAGTAAAATTAACTTAGGCCAAAAAAATGGCTGTAAAGATGTAATTGAAATGAAATTTTTTTTTTACTCGACGAAAGTCAGCATTTTGTTAGATTAACACCTTAGAAAAATT
The DNA here is from genome assembly GCF_030253575.1 of Rhododendron vialii. Classification (NCBI taxonomy): domain Eukaryota; kingdom Viridiplantae; phylum Streptophyta; class Magnoliopsida; order Ericales; family Ericaceae; genus Rhododendron; species Rhododendron vialii. Next base: position 5,517,609 of record NC_080558.1, on the reverse strand, counting down.
GAACCACGGATGCCATTAAGCCAAAGGCCTCTTGGAAAAATAGAATTAGTTGTAAGAAGAAATAGTTTGACCGATATGATATGAATAGCTTGCACATTTAGGTTAAAAATAATATATCAGTAAGAATATCCACACTAACATAATCAATATAAAAATACTTCTAAAGTTAGCAATGTTAGTTAAAAAAAATGCTCATAATGGCATAACAAAACTTAGCAACTCCTTAACTACTAATCAAATTTTGGCCTTTGAATAACTAAAACTAGCAATCTTTTTTCTTCGGATAATCAAATTTAACGAAAACCACAATCTCTCTATTTCCTTTCTCTCTCTCTCTCTTTCTCTCTTCTCCCATCAATATCAATGCACCCATACACTTACTTGCATCTCTCTTTATTTCTCTATACTAAAAGTGAGTTTTTTATTATATATGAACCATTGTGGGGATTCGCATTGTTAATATTAACAATTCCTATAATGGATAACAAAAAAATAAGATGGCATGTTTTGACTATCCAATTTTGATTATGACGCCAGCAATACCCTAAATTACTTCCTTCTGATCATAAATTAAGCTCTTTCTTCACTAAGGGGAGATTTGAACAATTTCAAGAATATGAGATTTTGAAAATTTTAAGATGATTTAATTAAACAAATGGAACTGGAAATAAGTAAATAAGAGATAAAAATTAGAAGTGCATAAGTCATTTAAAGAAGAGAAATATTACCGAAAATTGTAAATTAGACGAAGGATTTAACTTCTTTGATCAACCCCGGATATTTCCTTCAGAGTACAAATTTGGCGGATAAGCACGATTCTGTCGTAAAAGAACTTTCCTCGACTAATGCTTCGATGACTTGGATTACAAAAGAAAGGGTTTTTCGGTATGTTTTGGAATATGGAAAATGGATTTAATCAATGGTTTTTTTTGGATTTTCTAGTCTATTTATAAGGATTGGATTTTTGTTTTTGGAGATGGAAAGGCTAGAACAAGACTTCAAAGAGAAAATAGTTTTCGTTTTTTGGGAGTTTGATTTTGGTTTTAGGAACTCTTGGTAAGTTAATTTATGAGTTGTGTGGAAACCTAAAGCTTAGGGTCCTTTTATAGCCGCGGGAGAAGCTTCCTACAGAATTCCCACCAAAATCCAAGAGCTTAATGTTGGAAAATATTATAGAATATAATATTTTATTTTAAGTGTGAATGAAAATTGATTTATTTTGGAGTTGCATCTTTTCATTGACACTTGTTCGCCGTGGACGAACATGTCCTTCACGAACAGATGTGCCTCTTTTCTTGGTGACTTTTCGTAGAGTTACAAGTTGGCCTATAAATATTATTTCCCTTATTCATTTTTAGAGGTTGATTTTTCCTTTATTCAAGTTCATTCATATGAGAGAGTTACAAACACAAGATGGTTCGCTAGACCCTCCAATTGAAGTGCTGCTTTGGTGGGATTCCGATCAAGTAGTGCTGGGAGACAGTCGTCCAATGCAAACCGTGAACACCGTAGCTTTAGGGAGTCCGGACCAAATTACGCACACCTCTATTAAGTTTTTATAATCTCGTGTCACTTGTTTACTAGATCATCCATGCATGCATCTTTTAGTTTTAAGTTATTATTTTCGTTGTCAATCTTTTAGTACATGCACTTAGAGAGGGGATAAAGCACTGCAAGAGGCTAAAGAAATAATTCTTTATTCTTTACATACTTTTGGACGGTCCGGATGCTCTGCTTAAGCACCACGTGGTACCAAAAATTAGGTACCAAAAATTTTTGGTACAATATTATTTTCCACGTGGCAGCCAAAAATTTCGCATTGAAATAGTCTAAAAATACAATATTATTTTCCACAACAATATTAGGTCCCACTTATTTCGTCGCAATGAAGGGCTTCGTAAAGTCTTTGTAAAAGTCCACTAAAAAAACAAACAAAATATCACAATCCCACATTGAACGAGCTGTACTGTAACTGTGACATATACGTCCTTTTTTGAGGACATAGTCAACTTTGATTCAAGAAGAAGTTTTGAACCACGAAATTTTGGTTCTTAACCGCATATTGAGAAGAGGAATGACTCTATTTCGATTTATATATGCATAAAATTTTGGTGACAAAGATTTAATATATCCGATAAAATTTTGGTTCTTAAATGGTAATTACAAAAACACCTTTTTGGCAAAATTTGGTGACCAAATAGTCTATTATTTCTGATTGGCCATGTAAAATTCCAAAATCCGATATTGGAAAACTCTGCCCTTGATTTGTTTGTTTTGTAGATATAACAGTTCTGAATTTTGGTTGCATTTTGCCTTCTAATTAGCTCAGCTTGGACTCAAGTCATCTAAGTCTGGGTTCAGCTCGACGCATAGAAATTTGGACTTTTGTTTGTTTGGCCTGGATCAGGTCAACCCATCTTTGTTTGGGCTTAAACGAAAGTAGAGAATAATCTAGTTTGAACATGTTTTGACCGATTGGGATGACTCTTTTTTTTTTTTTACCCTTTCAATCCTAAGATGAATTTGGGCGTTGTTTTGGATGTTTTCTTATTGGTCTAGGCTGCATGTCTAGGACGACGTGATTGCAACGAAATCGGTAATAATTGGCTTTTGAGGAGATATATCCTTAGGCTATAGCTTAGCTTCCTCAATTAAAGGTTGAATTTCTAAGTTCCTTAATTAAGCTATAGCATAGCTTCCAAATTTTCTACTATGGTTCTTTTCTAGTTTCACTTGTTCGGCGAAGAGGAAATTTTATGCAAACTTGGCAAGGTTAGCTAGCTCGTGAGATCGATGATAAATGGGTAGAGAATTACTAGGGAAACTAAACGGGATTAAGCCTCCCAAAGTGGGATACCCATGTTTATCATATATACCAGGAAAAGGGAATAATTTCGGTGTCCCTGATTATTTTGTGAATACCGTAACTTTTGGATTGAATTGGATTCGGTTTTTCTCCGGTCCAATTTTTAGACTAGACGGAACAGATCAAATTGGTAGCAGAAGAAGGTCCAAGTGTGTGTGTGTATATATATATATATATATATATATATATATATATATATATATACACACACACTTAAAAAATATGAAATGGCCTTTGCTTTGTTTAAATAAGAGCTATCTATGGGTTACTTACTTACAGCTTAATTACCGCAAGATCATAGTACTGAGATATTTCTCCATATCTAGTGATTGTCAGCCAGTCCATGTGAACAAGGACAATTAATGCATGGTGCTTCTCGCTCATTACATGGGCCAGACTCCACAGTCTTCGTCAAATTGTCGTGGATTCACACGAAATATTCAAATACGACAAGGAAAATATACGGTGCTTCAATTCTCTTGATCTCTCGCTCAATGTGTGTCCGTCTCCGCCTCCGTTGACTGTAGTTTCGTCTTCGCCAATGTACTCCAGTTGATGTAAATTGATTCTGCTTTAGGTTTCATTCCGCTAAGATTCTTATTTTTTAAGTATTTATTTTTTGTTTTATGAGACAGGTCATTCTTTCATAATACATCACCTTTAATTCCTGCTATGGTTATTTCCACTACAAGAAAGTCGGGCTATGCCCACGGCCAAAAGCGTTGCTGGATGGTCCGCAAAGCGCTGTATAGCCCAGCACGACCTATACCAATGTAATATTGCATGTTCATATTGCTGATGTCCGCCGAACACTTAGTTACTTTGTCAATCTTCTCCACGCTTTTCGGTTGCCTACACCCACCAACACTCATGGCTTTTCGATTACAAGCTTTTTCGTTTTTCGATTTTTATTGGTTTCTCCTGGTTTTCTTCCTGGCTGTTCTCTTGGCTCCTGGCTCTCCTGATCGTTTCTCTCTCCTAGTTTTTCTTGGCTTGGTTGTTCTTGGTTTCTCTTGAGTTTGAGGGGGATGTTAGAATAATAAAAATATTGTGATTGATTATAGTTGATAGAATCGATTGTAATTGATTAGGATCAAGGATTTATCTTTCCATAGTATAGGATTTGATTTTCTTTCTCCTAATTTTCTTCCCAACTTCTCCTGGTTCCTCACTATTCCTGATTTCATGGCTTGACTTGGCTGCTCCTGATTTCTCTTGGCTTGACATGGTTACTTCTGGTTTCTCTGGACTTTTTCAAACTCAAGTTGGTAGACCTATTTGAATTTGAGGGGGGATGTTAGAATAAATGGAGATAATAAATAATACCGTTATCATATTGTGATATTGAGATTGAGATTTGATTGTAATTAGAATGATTCTCTCCCATAGTTAAGGGTCCTAATAATGCCACGACTATATTTTATACAGCCACGACAATCTATGTTGGCTGACTACTATACCCTCAAGATCTTCTTGACTCTTCGATTACCATTGTTTCACTGAATCACTACGGACCCATTTTTCCGTTTCACTCTCCTCTCTCTCCACTGCAATTGAGGACGTGGCAAATCCAAGGTTAGGTCACCAATCTCACTCTTGTTTTGCAAATCTCACCCAATACGAATTGAACCTCTTCTTCCCGCACAAGACCGACCAGATTGTTCACGTCTTGCCTCCATTCACCCATCACATTGACAGAGTAAACTTTGACCGAATCGAGCGAAACCTTAGTATCATTTTCTCAATTTTTATCTTTGTCTGAATGTGTGGGGAGAGAAAAATAAAAATTACAGATTTTCTACCTCTTCTTCATCTTATGGTCTTTATTAGGAGTGAAGAAATATGTTTTTTTGGGTGACTAAATCCATGAACGAACACAATTACTGTTTGCAGTTTGGTCTGTCTGGATTTGTTAAAAAAAATTGCGGATTAGGAATTATCATCTAGATGGGTTATGTCGGAGGGATGGAAAACAAGAGTGGCAAAGGCTGATTTGTAGTGAGAGAGAATAACAAAGAGGAGTGAGAGGAGTGGGTCTTAGTTGCAGAAAAGGGAGGAGGAAAGAACTCATAAAGTAACAGAGAGGAGTGGTGTGCTGTTGTGTGATGCTGATGAGTAGTAAAGCCAAGGAAATGGGCCAACGGAGAGGTGGACCAACGTAGAGGTTGCTCTGTTCATGAACGAGAGAGAGACAAAAAGAGAGAACATTGCATTGATTGGCAGTGACATTGACTAATGAGGGCTGAATAGTCAATTACACAAAAGCTGTCGTGGCCCTAACAAAATGTGTCGTGGCATTAGGGCCACCCCATAGTTAATTAGTATGATTTTCTTCCTTAATTAGTCTTTCTCTCTCTCCAATATTTATGAGGTGGGTGTCGTGGGACCCAAGGCCCAGTCCAAGAATCCACCGGTCAAGATTAGCTGTCCAACGCATTAAGGAGGCATCATTTGATGCCGTATTCCTGTTAGTCCAGAAACAAAGTGGAGACGGAAATGGGGGGATTCTTTTCACATACCTTGAAAGTTGGTAAACATTATCCACATTCTTATTAATTAGTTAGTGCTTATACAAGTAGCCTTGTTAATTTTATTAAAATGTTGGGAAGATAGAATGATTGGTGTGTGAGTTGTATTGAGTGGTTGTTATAATTTGCTCATATATAGTAATCCCCCTGTCTCCATTTAATGGTTCCTCATTGTATTCTAACCTAATAAAAAATGAGGTATATTTCTCAATCAATAAAAATTCTAAGTATAATATAAATCTTATTTAATAGAACTCAATTACTTTTGTTAGACATTATTTTCAAAATTACATAAATCATTATATGCTATGAGATATAAGCAATTGAAAAATGACACAAACTCTCCAAAAGGACTGTTAAATGGGGACGGAGGGAGTATAAATTAGAGCGCATATGTATCATGATTTGTGTGGGACAGGAAAAAGTGAGAGTGAGAGAGCAGGGCGCTTGGATTAAGATCTGAGCCGTCGATTGTCAAGATGAATGGCCAGATCGACCGCTCGGCGCTCGGCACCGTTACCAAGCACCCCATCTCCCCTTCCCGGGGCGTCACCCCACTGATGTGTGAGTGTTTGAGACAGTGCAAAAAATGCGAGGAGAAATGTGACTTTGTAAGTGTGTTTGTGTGGTGGAGTACGTGAAATCAATCTCTCTCCTTCCATCGGGTATCAGGGCACGGGTGATGGGCCAAAATTTCAACGAACTTATCACCTCTCTGCAAATTAAATGCCAAGAAATTAAAAATGAAATCCATTGTCGATTATTGCGGCCTATTCCTACGATGCAAATCTGCTTAATTGAAATGTGTGAGAGGGCTCAGATGTCTATCAACGTCCACAACATTGTGAAAAAGGTCCGATGCCAATCCGCTTAATTATATTAAAATATATATTAATTGTATAAATATTATAATTAGACTATAAAAGATATCTTTAAAAATATTGTTCGGACTGTACTTATATATCCCTCATAATTTGAAGTGGAAGATGAGGAATTACACACTATTCTTGAAGAAATATGCATTCTAAAGACTCTGAACTCATCGGTGGCAAATCCCACCTGAGTTGAGGAAATCTTTCTCCTTTAGATTAAGGATTATTGGAGTTAACGATGGATTGAGTAAAATTTCGATCCGATAGCTAAAAGGCCGAGTGTGATGGGATAATTAGAAGAAGGACGTGGGCTTATGAAGAGCTGCCATCTGTACGTGGATGCAGGAATTCCTGCTGCTGGGGCAGGAGGAAAGAGAAAATACTTATTTACAGTTGCGCTATAAACAGCTTATTTACAGCACCAATCAATCATAACCATTCAAAAATATTATGGACGGTCCTGATTTTAATAAAAAAAATTCGGAGAAAAGTTTAACTCTTTCTTGAAAAAGTTTAATTAACATCTCGACTGTCCAACACACTTTTTGACGGTCACGATTGAGTACTATAAACACCTCCGAAAATAAGATGGACAGAAGATCCCGTATCGTGTGAGGCTGGCTTGGATTAAACGGAGCATTTAATGTTTCTGGAAAACGAAGTTAAAGTTTCACTCAGAATAGTCCGGCTTGCCCCAACCCAGACTGATTCAACGAAGCATTTAACGTGGCTGGTAAACAAAGTTAAAGTTTCCCTCAGGACAGTCTAGCTTGCCCCAACCCAGACTGATTCAACGGAGCATTTAATGTGGCTGGTAAACAAAGTTCATGTGGCTGGTAAACAACGTTAAAGTTTCACTCAGGACAGTTCGGCTTGCCCCAACCCAGACTGATTCAACAGAGCATTTAATGTGGCTGGTAAACAAAGTTAAAGTTTCACTCAGGACATTCCGGCTTGCCCCAACCCAGACTGATTCGACGGAGCTTTTAATGTGGCTGTAAAACGAAGTTTTAAAGTCTCTAGTTCAATCGTTCGGTTTTAGCAATTTTCAAAATTTGGACCGGTTTTGAAATAATGGCGATTTTAGGGTTGGCCTGGACTAGAGTATGTGCCAGTTGAACCAGCCGAGCAGGTCCGATTTTTAAAAAACCTCAACAAAGAAGCAGTTCCTAAGAGCATCCGTAATGGTAATAATTAAAACCAATAACTAAAATGCGTCACGTCAGCATTTGATTATATATTTAGTTTATAATCAAACTTAACAACATCTATCTCCATATTGGTTTTTTTTGCATTTCTAACCAAAAAAATCCCCCATAATACATAATGCACATTTGTCCAATCGCAAACGAGTTCTAATTACGCATCCGTCCACACCAAATTATTCGTTTCGATGAGACGATTCCCATGTGGAGTATTTTTTGAGTTATTGAGTTTGGTTATTGAGTTTTAGTTATTGGTAAAAGTTGTTAAGTTTGGTTATGAAATGAGTGAAATTTGGTTATTTACTAAAAGACTTGTAACTTTACTTATTACAATGTGTGGTATTTTTTGAGCATTGTTAAATTTGCTTATTCACACTCATTTACTTATTACAATGGGGATGCTTTAAGTACTATGTGTTATCACTACGCGGTGCTCCAAATAAATGAAACACCATAATATACAAACTATGAATCAATTCCTTAATTTTTTGCACGGAAGGCAATGGTAGGTAGAACTTTATATCAAAGACAACCTGATCTGGAGTTTGTTTCGTCGTTATTGATCGATGAATTTATTCCACACAACGGATTTATGGTAAAACCAAAATCCATAAATAGAATTGATTTATCGGATTTTTATAACAAATCTATGAAAATAAAATGCGTATTCTTTGATCTGGCATAAGTCGAACAGTGTTTCCTAAGTTCGTATAGGCCACCTGTTCAATTTTGGTCCCAGTTTAACTCTTCAGTTTTGTTTCTAATCAGTCCAGGTTCAGTTGGTGTTGCTCAGTCTAATGTCTACTGCTATTTGTTCCGAGCTCAGATTAATTGGTGATCTCAGTACTTGTTTTGCTGCATAAGATGGGGACTCAGGGAGTTAGTTAATCTTCTTTGATGTGGGCAAGGGGTTATTTTAAGGGCATAGTCCAAAATCAGTTCATAGATGGCCAAGTCGTATTGCTGCCACTGATTTCAAAGCCCAAGTCTTGTTGCTGAAGGTGCAGTGATAGGCACTGAGATTCAGGGGAAGGTGCAATAACATCAAATGCACCTTCTGGGATGAAGGATGGTGTTTGTCTTTCTGTTTTACTTGCTATCGATGGTTGACAGAGAAATATTCCAAGTACTGAAATGTGGATGTTTGTGGTGGTGGAGTTTGGTTTTTTACCGTATTTCAGGACTTCTCATTAACATGAATATGAGATCATAATTAATAAAATTAGAGGATGGAAATATAAGTTTTTAAATCCACTGCGATGAAGACTGAAGTATCTATGTAGAGAAGGACTCCTATTTAAGTTCCCCGATAGTAAATCAATTTGAACGGAGAAGAAAAATTCCCTAGCTAGTCTCGATTTTTCTTTACATCTGTTCAAAAAATGATCTAACTCCAAAATATATACCATCATCTTCAACATACCTATGACCTAATTCTTTCTCCGCTCACTCACCAAGTCACCGGCATCCACCAACCATTCCAAAATCTCACTCCATGCCTCCACGGTTTGGTCACAAGACTCACAACCACTACCGCGACATCCGTAAATTAATCGCCAATTTATTAATGAAGAAACAATTAAAGAGCCCTAACATATATAAACAATATTCATTCGGGAAATTATAATGCCACGATACTTTCTTCTTGTGCCTTACTGTGCATTGACCATCGTACCCTGTTTGCTTTCTAACACTTTTTCCCATCAAATCCACCTCTCTCTCTCTCTCTTTCTCTTCCAAAGATCAAACTCCTTGTCCGAATGCAGCTAGAATACTTAAAAGAAAATCAAGACATCTTCCTCAAACAACATACATCAATGAAGACATCTAGAATACCTCTTCCGTTAATTTAGTAAGAAAGTCACAACCACTTCCTAAAAAAAACAAGAAAGTACTTAGAGGGAAGAGTGAAGGGGGAAATTGCTTAACAGAACCTAGTGTTCTATTTTTCCCTCTTCTTACACTACGATTTATTTTATTCTCAAGACCGGCGATGGCGATCTAAGACGTCCTCCACCACTGGAAAAAGTTCTTGATGACATATGATTGCCTATCGAGTAGAGTTCGAATCTGGACAACTGGATCTAGGAATGGCCACAAAAGTAGGTGCGAATCAATCGAAGAAGTGGTGGAGGATGATTGAAAATTTTGAATCGATTGAATAAGGAAATTAAGGCCCCGTTCCAGAACACGTTCTCAAAAAATAAGTACTTATTTCACATTTTTAAACTCAAAAATAATGTAAATAAAAAATATTTTTTCAATTTTTTTTGCACCGTATTAAAGATCCCAATGTGATCTATCAAACAAGATCCATATTGATAGAAAAATAATTTGCGTAAACACATGATTTTTAAGCTTGAAATTGCCTTCTTAAAAAATAAGTACTTATTTTCCTTTCCGGAACGGAACCTAATAAGCACAGCTGCGCAAAGGGTCCAGTGATAAGAAGTGGGTTTGTGGGTTTGCGTGGAGTTTGACTGTAGGTCAACAGGAGAAAAGCCGAATGCAGTAAATGGGGGCAAACTTGTCAGACCCAAAGAAGTGGTCATGGCATTAAAAGAATGAGTCGTGGCATTAGGGCCATCCTATTCAAAATCCTAGCTAATTAATTGAAAATGCGAAAAAGAAGAAGATATAAATTCAAGAAATTTAAATTCTTCGATCAGATTCCAAGAATCTGAGTTATTGCCTGCATTGTACAACTGAATTCGTATTTGAATGTGGAAATTGACAGCGGTACTTGTATCTTTACTGTCAATTAATTGATCAATCCAACAAAATTACAATAAAACTAGGGAAATTGAATTCTACATTCCCTTTTTTGATATTTACATTCCTTTTTTTGGATTTTAGTATTGAAAGTGTATGTAATTTTTTTGCTAGAAGACAAAAAAAGGAGTGTAGATGTCAAAAAATGGAGTGTAGAATTCAATTTCCTAAAACTAGCTAGAAGAATCTCAGGACTTGTTTTTAATTGTTTTAGGTTCCGAATCGAGTACTGCTACTTGCACCGACGGTTTCCGTAGGAAAACCGTACCGATGGCCACCGGACGGCCGATCCGAGCCGTCCAAAAATTAAAAAAAAAAAAACGAGGGGCGGATATACATATATACACGAAAAAAGGGTGCTCGGATCAAGCACCTTACACACCTCGGATGCCGTTGATTCCCGCGAAAGCCCCCTCGTTTTTTTTTTTTTTAATTTTTGGACGGCTCGGATCGGCCGTCCGGTGGCCGGAGACGGCCAAGCGTGGCCGTCGGTAAGGTTTCCCTACGGAAACCGTCGGTGCAGATATCTTTTCCGCTCCGAATCTTGTGATGCTATGCATGGCAAGTTGCAACACTAAAGAAGAGAGGCTGGCGCAACTAGAAAACAAAGAATGTATAAAAAAAAAAAAATCCAGTTGATAGTGGTGATTGTTGAGCTCGATAGCATCTCCCATAATAAGTGCTTGGCAGCATCTCCCATAATAAAAAGATACTGCCAAGCGCTCCACTTAACAGTGGTGTCGAGCGGCAGATTTGGCCATTTATATCGGTAATCAACGGTTCGAATTTTAATTCGAGCAACGGACGGCTCGGATTTTTATCCACTCGGATTAAATCCAAGCTGTCCATGCCGAGATGAGCGGCCGATCCGACCGCTCAGCACCGCTGCTAGCCAAGCACAGGTTGGTTGGCAGCATCTCCTACAATAATAAGATAGGTTATGTGCTCTTTGTAGTTGATTGTTTCGTTCTTCTCGATCTTCTCTTTGCTCTTTGTAGTTGATTGTTTCGTTCTTCTCGATCTTCTCTCTGAGACCTTCCCCGCCTAATTTTCAAGTGGATTGTTGTACGGCCACCATTTACCTCTCCGCCTACATATCTCGCTGTCATGGACTCATCGTAGTTGGAGAATTTATTTATGTTTAAATAGGAGACAAATTTCTTTATTAAATCATGACTATAGGCTCTATAGACATCGTACAACTTCACTTAAAAATATAGTTTCTCAATTTGATGAGGTAGCAGAACTTGTCAATACTAGGGTCGGCTGACGATTTCAAGAGATGTTTGGATGGTCTTGCGTACGTGTGATGTTTTTTTTTTTGTTTTTTTTTGATTGGCTGTTTTTTATTATTATTAATCTCTGCAATATTACAAATTTAAAAGGACAAGGATATAAAGGAAATTAAAATTTATTTAATCTCCAACACTACCAGAGGTATTTGTTTTCGTGTTGTAAACGACAAGTTGTATTAATTGGTTAAATCTTTGAGGTATTTGTTTTTGCCGTCAAACCTTTGGTTTATGTTTTCTTGATTTTATTTTCTCTTTGGGTGCCCTTTTAGCACGTGATTTGCTAGTATACAAGTGCCAATCTGGTAAGGATGTATATATGTAGTCATGATGCTGAATTTTTGTCCTTCTCAATGTACGAAGTGTTATCGAATTATAATAAATTTTCTTTGGACAAACAAAAAAACTTTTCTTAAAAATAGGAAGAAAACCTCACGAACCACGATGAAGCTGGTCTGGACGATAACGTTACGCTAGATGTGCGTTTTAAGGGTTTTCTCATTTGTTAGTTTGCTTGAACTACAAGAGCAAAGCAAGGGCTGCTGCCTCCTGTTACAATGTTGTTCATCTTGTCACCATAGTGAAACAACCGCCATACATCACGGCAACAATTAGCAGTAGGGAAATTTGATAATGCATTGATAGTGATACAATTGTACAGATTTTGAGATTGATAATCTAAAACAATTTCGATATTCAAGCAGAGTCTTAAATTTAAGCTCAAATTATTCAGGTTCAAGGCAACAGACATTGAGTCAATAACACATCTTTAACTGAAAGGTATCAGCGCATTACTCCTCACATGATGGTGCATGAGCCTCCAGCTGCAGCTGTCTTGAGTGCTATCTCAAGTACTTTGAAAGCAATAACCCATTTCTGATAAAAATTAGCACACAAGCAATATGAACACTAAATATTGGAAATTTGAGAAAAGGAAAAAGTTTGAGAAATGTACCAGCAACAGTTTCGGATTTAAGCCTTTAACATTAATGTGTTAATAATGCACAAAAATAGGAGTCTGCCTTGCCGTTGCATTGCATATACGTAGCACCCATTTGTAAGTATCAAAGTTCTTTTTAAATGCATCATATTGGGAGAAAAAGAGTTGGTTATTATTAAAAAGAAAAAGAAAAAAGGAGTGTCATGTATAGACTTTTGAGAAAAGGCGAAATGGGTAGTACGTATGCCTTTCATAAAAAAATTACTACTTGATGAAGGGTGATGTGCATCATTACACAATGTAGCAGATACATGCAATAATTACTCTTGTAACAGAATTATGTGAAGGAATATTCAGCCAATGTCTTAAGGTGCTCTTTAGTATAAAATTGAAAGCTAAAAGCTGAAAGATTAAGTGCTCTGGAAAACTTAAAAATATCAAGATGAATTAAAATAATATATTTTCGTATATGGATAAATGAATTTCGCTTAAATTATATGTGATTGTTCTCTTTAATTTATTAATGAATTTCATGTATTTGTAGTCCTGGTGGTGGAGAAATGGCGGTGGTGTGATGGTGGTTTAATGGTGGTAGTGGCGGCGGCAATTCGAAGTGTAGGGGTGATGGTTGCAACGATTAGCAAAGCTGGCGTAGCGCTGCTTGGCACGAAGGTGGTGTGGTGGAAGGATGGCGAGGGGGTGGTGGTGGTGGTGGTGGAGAGACGACAGTGGTGGAGAGCGGTGCAAGTGAGGACAATCATCAGCAGTGGTGTAGTCATGGTAGTAAAGAAGTGTATTGTGAATGTAGCAGTGGAACATGATGAAAAGATGGAGAAATAGATATGCTAAGATTGGTAATGCTAAGATTGGTAATGGTGGTATTAGAGAGATGACAGTGGTTGTGGTTGTGGTTTGGTTGTGGTAGAGATATTGGTGGTGGTAGCTAGTGGTGGTGGTGATTGGGCCAGAGTTTAGCAGTGGTGGTTATTAATATAGCGATTGTGGCCATGGTGGTGGCGATGTTGGAGTAGTGGTACGTACGTGGTGGTGGTATTGGAGATGACAGAGACATGTTTTTTGTGGTAGTAGTGGTATGTGGTGGCAATAGTGGCGGTGGCAGTGCGATGGTGGAGGAACTTGGTGATGGAGGAAGGGGCAACGACATATGCAGTACTAGTACTAATTGTGATGGTAATGGATTGGTGACGGCGGTGGAATGGTGGTGGTGATGACACCGGTGGCAATAGTTGTAATGAAGGTGGTGGTGGCCCAGAGGAATGGTAATGATGTTGGCAACTATGAGTAGTGGTGGCAATGGTGTAATTGGTGGATATAGTGGTATTGGTCGTGGTGGTGGTGTGGCGGTGGATTGGTGATGGTGGTGGCATGGCGGTAGTGGTAACGGTGGCTGTGGCCATGGAGGGTGGTGGTGCCTGGTGGTAAAAGAATTGGTGATATACAACTATTGATAAATTCAATCCGAATTAGGTATATATCAGACTATTTAATTTTGGCAACTACTTATTTTTGAAACTTTTAATCATGCATGCACTTTTTTTTTAATCATGTACTTTAACAACCATTTAAAATTTTAAGTATCAAAAAATATTATTATCAAACCAACTTAAATCATTCATTTCTTAATATATTTAATTTTAAGTGCTAAATTAAGTTATCAAACAACTTCTTAGACCGTGTGTGTGTAATTAATTAGTTGGGTGTATAAGTAGAGATGAGTAGACTCTGCATTCGATCGATTGAAAATATATAAACTTTCTGTTTCTTCTTCAAAGAACACTCACCGATTTTAGGGTTTTTTGATCAGCAAAGAAAATTTATGTCAAATTCGAGGCAAAAATGGTACGCATAGATAATAAGAGCGGGAAATGAAAAACTACTTCATAAGCTAAACAAAGTAAATTGGATAAAATTGACACCCACCCTTGCTCCGTTGGATTGTCGTATTTTTGTGGGAAAATATATTCATGGTAAAATAGAAGTAGAGGAAAACAAAATTAATTCTTTTTTTTTTTAAGGATTTATTTTGCAGGAAAGAGTTTTTCATGAAGAAATTTTGATTTTTTGAATCTTACAACTTTCTTGGTTAGGCGCATCAAAAGTTACGGAAAACTTGATATTACCATCCTTTTCCAACCGTCGGGCCTAAGACCCCACCAATAAGCCCCAAAGGGAAAACACTCGAGAGTTGGCAAAGATACTCACTGATTGGGGTTGCATATGAGGCACAACAGCATTGTTCGTCACATTGACATTATAAATGGTTGTCGCCGTTTGAATGGTTGTCGCTGTTTGAATGGTTGTGGATGTTGGCCGATCTTCAGCAATGGTAACAGATGTGCTTGGCTGCAACAAATTAGACACAAGTAAACAATTACTATGAAGGCCACCATCTTTAAAACATAAATTATTTTCTTTATCTACCAGTCGACCTATCATTTTGTAAGGCTAACTATTGTTATTTCACATGATCGTCCAAAAATTCTGGCTCCACCCCTGTTTCTACTCTCTTCACAGAAGTGCGTTATCGTGTCTCCCATGTATTATGATTTACTAGTACTACCACGTGAACAATGCCACGGGATACTCGGAGAGTATTTGAACTTGCTTCAGTTACGTACCTTCTGCTGTTTCGAATGATTAGCAATCCCTTCCAATCTCTTGGCTTCCAACAAAGCATAGTTATCCAGAAACTGAGCATGCTCATGAACGAACTTTCCATCTTCGAAACACTTTGGACAAAGGGAAACCGAGTTGTTGCCATCTTCAAAGCATTTGGAGCAAGTGAAATACATGCCCGGAATAAACTCATCACACTGACCACAAAAAGGCCTCCCACTTTTGTTTATGTAGCAAAGACCCATAACTTCCATGAATTCTAGGTATCCTTTCCCGTCTTTGTCCAGTGCTTCGAAAAAATGGCGGTCGCTCATTTTTACGTGGCCTCCCTCGCTCACAAACGCAAGAAATTCGTCCAGACTTATTTTCTTGTCGTTGTTGTTGTCTAGCGATTCAAAGAAAGTTTTTGCTTTTTCTTGGATGTCCGATGAGCTTCTTTTGTAGTAGAGTTCGGCAGTCTTGGAGAACTCCTCCATCCTATTCCTGGCCTAAAACAAAAATAGAGAAACAAAATGAAAGCAATGTAAGAGAGAATTTTATAATTGCTGGAGGAATGTCAATGAACCAAACATTGATATATAGTACAGCTAGCTTGTTCTTTACTTTTCTTTTCCCCTCTTGATGCAGGAAAAATATTAAAGTGATCGATCTTGGCACACGATTACCCCAACCACCTTCCCAATCTACAAATACGTTGTGAAATTCTTACACCTTAGTTGGGGATTATCATGAAGTGTTCCAGGGTCGACACACGTGGCGATACCCCGACATATTTCTTTACCACACATTCATGTGGGGTTCATATATTTTCTTGATCCAAAAAAAAAAAAAAGTGTTGTGGAGAAGGGTAATAGTGTCTGATGGAACACGTGGAGGAACAATTTCATGATTAATAGGACCGATCGACGCCTCGAAAGCCCAAACGATGCTTAATTAAAAATTACCCAATTTGGCAAAATTTGGACAAGCTCGGATCAGGCCCAAACTTGGTGGGTTGACTAATTTTCGCGTAGCGGTCAATACAAACAGCCATAGCTCTTAACGATGGTGTTTTCCAGCCTAATTCCTTTGTTAAGGCTTTCAATTTACATATTTTGCCGTGATTCATTAATAACTCTTAGTCCGTAATTCTTTATTAGTTGGTTCTTTTTGGGGAAATCCTATCTTTCTTTCCCGTTTTTAATTCACTACTAGAAATTTTTCAATATGTGACGAAAGAAGTGGTGACGAAATTTACTATTTTACTATAGCTGATGAAATAGAAAAAATTTCGTCACCAAAAGTTATTATAGGTGACAAAAAATTTATTTTTTGTCACCAAAAGTGACTTTTGGAGACAAGGTGACGAAATTTACTATTTCAATCGTCACCTATAGGTTGTCTCCGAAAGTCACTTTTGGTGACGAAAAACAAATTTTTCGTCACCTATAGTAACTTTTAATGACGAAAATTTTGTTGTTTCGTCATCTATAGTAAAATAGTAAATTTCGCCACCACCTTTTTCGTCACCTATCGGAAATTTTCTCGTAGTGATTTTAGAAGTTTCCTCAAATTATGGGACTTTTTTATTTTTCGGATTTATTTTTTAGGGTTTTTAGGTTACACCTTATATAAAGGGTTGTAACGTAATGTTTTGATCATCTTTTACATCAATAATATTTAGAGTTTCTCTATCTCTTCATTGTGCGCTCGTGGAATCGAATTGTTTATCTTGTTTGAACTAGTACACTAATTAGTTTCTTGTGAATTTAACTGTGTTAGTGCCCCATAGCACCCAATAGATTTGCATATGTGCTACGATCATCGCAAACTTCCACCGCATAAGTTAACCACACGCCTAGTCGGTCCAACTCGGGGTCCCACAAAAATTATAGAAAAATCAACTTTTACGAATATTGGTAGATATATTTTTGAATTTGTAGCAGCGAAACTGAGCGAATTCAGAAAACATAGGGCCAGTCCAAAAACTGCCCCTTAATTCTCATTCAGGAGTATGCCCCATTTTTATTTACTTGCAAGTCTAGGTAGAAAAGTGTGGATCTCTCCTTGATGGTGCATTTTTAGATTGGGGTGGAGTTTCTGGCAATATGCGCCAATTACTTGGACTGGCCGTAATTTATCTTTATTTGTAAAATTTACTTTCACCGGAAAGGAAAAAAAAAATACATACATAAATAATACATGTGTACCTCTCGTGGTTTGTTTTGGAGGAGATCATAGTTGTCCAAGAAGTCTGAGTGTTCATGGTTGAAGTCGGTATCTCGATAACAAGTAGAACATAGATTGTAGGTTTTCTTTCCAACCTTGTAACATTGGACACATTGGAAATGGAGGCCCAACAAGTGGGAATTACAGTTATGTCCACCACAGAACACGAACCGATTGCACGTGATCATGTAGAAGAGAGTAACACAATCCTCAAAATCAAGATATCCGCGGTTGTTTTTCTCGAGAAGCATGAACAGGTTCGGTGGCACGTGATTGTAGCCTTGTTTCCCGATGAATTCCAAGTACTCTCGGAAGGTCACTTTCCCGTCTCCGTTCCTGTCCATTAGGTTGGTGAAACTCTCACACGATTGTCGTTGGTCTTCGGAAAAGTTGGCGAAATATGCCATTGCTGCCCCGCGCATCTCCTCCATCTCTCTCTCTCTCCCTCTCTTAGATCTCGCTTTCTCTCTAGCTAGAAGTATTGGTCTTTTTTTTATGAAGGGGCTAGACAGTACCGTGCATATCCTTTGTACTTATATAGAAGGAGAAACTCTACAGTCACGAAAGGACCTACCTCACTACAACTGTGGAATCAG
The DNA here is from genome assembly GCF_030253575.1 of Rhododendron vialii. Taxonomy (NCBI): domain Eukaryota; kingdom Viridiplantae; phylum Streptophyta; class Magnoliopsida; order Ericales; family Ericaceae; genus Rhododendron; species Rhododendron vialii. The sequence continues at coordinate 5,499,693 of NC_080558.1, read as the reverse complement.
AATCTTATATTCATTTTGACCTGGCAAGCCTATATGTCCACGCGCACGTATTGGTAATCCCCAAGTAAGAGAGATGGCCAACGTCACCACCAGACCCGGCATACGCGGTCTTGGCTGACGATGGTAACCCCCAAGTAAGAGAAACAGCCAACGTCATCACCAGACCCGGCATATATATGCGGTGTATTTGAGTCGGTCATGAGCTAAAATTTGTGTTGCGGCCGCTTTAGACCTCTATTTTTTTTTTGAATTTTTGCAGCCCTTCCTACGTTTTTGAAGGATCTAGATTCACAATAAGATCTCATATTCAGTCACTATAATGCGGCGATTTGTATTCAGTCAAGTGGCAGTTCGGGTGATAGGTGGCTGTTGGGGTTTGGTTTTTCTGGTTAGGGGTGTTTTAGGTTTTTGTTGACCTTTGACCAGCGTTTGGGTCTCGGGTATATATGGAGATTAAGTAATTTGAATTTTCTTGTGCTCGTCCTTTTAATATTTGTAATTCTCACATTCGGGGATTAATAAAAAATTTTGTTGATTAAAAACAAAATCCCATAGACAGTTCCATGGATCCAATCATTTTTGTTTCAGAAAGTCTACGACTGCTCGCCGTGTGGGGCCCACTCCGGGCTCCGCACGAATGATCCAAGCCGTTCAATAATTAAAAAAAAAAAACCAAGTGGATATTACAGAAAATCAGCTCTATTCGATATGTATAGATGCACAAATCCAATCTTCCTTTTTTGAAAAATTGGAAAACCGATCCTTCCATTTTTTTCGATTTTCCAAAGATGAGAAGATTGATCTGAGCACCCACACATATCAGATTGAGTTAAGTTTTCACAATGCCAACTCAGTTTTTTTATTTTTTTAAATTATTGAACGGTTCGAATCATCTGTGCGAAGCCCGGAATGAGCCCCACACGGCGAGCGATTTTGGGTTTGGTGGCTGTAGTCTCTCTGTTTTTGTTTTTTGTTTGCTCTTCAACGGTTTAAACATCCAATCACATGCAAGTCGTTTTCGTGATAAACCTAATACAGTACATGTTAACTCGCCTGCTTTAATTAATCGAGCTTGCATTTGACGGGGTGGGCTAGCTTGTTTCCAGTTGGGCAACAAACTAGTGGGCAAACTAGTGGACAATTATTTAAAATCATGCCTTTAATCATTTATAAGAACTTCACTTCAAGCTATCTATCTTCTATATACATAGTGCTCGTTTCAATCTTCCATTTCTGAACGGTTCGGATCATCTAATTTTTGAAAGTTTGGATCGAGCACTTACACTTATCGGATTGAGACGATTTTCGCGTAGGCCCACCTGTTTTTTTAAAAAAAATATTGAGCGGCTCAGATCATCCGTGCGGAGCCCGGAGTAGGCCCCACATGCGTGCGGTGGGCATGCGGTGGATGGTTGTTTGGTGGGTGTATCATTAACGTAATTGTTTTAGGTTTTAATTAACCTCATATGTGGTTCCGCATGTTATGATTCTATATATGGCAAGTTGCCACTCTAAAGAAAAGAGGCTGACAAACTAGAAAACAAATATATAGAAGAAAAAAAAAATCCTGTTGATGGTGGCGATTGTTGAGTTTGAATAAAAAATGATAGGTTAAGATATTTTTTTGCAGTTGATCGTTTCATTCTCTTCGATCTTATATTTGAGACCTTCCCTGTCTAGTTGAATAAGTCATAAGCCTAATTTTCGATTGGATTGGAAGAATATGTCGTAATTGTCATGTAATGGAGCACATTCTACTAACGCAACAGTGACACCTCTCATTGTAGCCAAAATGGAGTACTCAGACAAGTACCGATGATTACTCATTTTTAAATAGGAGATGAATCTTTACGTTAAATCATGACTATAGACTCCACAGTCGTCGCACAACTTGACTTTAAAATATTGCATGTTTCTCTATTTGGTGAAGTATATATATAGCAGACCTTGTCAAGTCTAGGGTGACTTTGTGGGTCAATGGGAGATACAGCATCACAGATTATTCGGTTGACGACTTCAAGAGATGTACATTTGGATGGTATTTGGCGTACGTGTGATTGATGTTGTAAATGACAAGTTGTATTGGTTAAATCTTTGAGGTTTCGTTTTCATTCAATCTTTTGTTTGATGTTTTCTTCCTTTTATCTTCTCTTCAAGTGTTTTTTTAGCACGTGATCTTTGCTAATATACGAGTAACAATCTCGTTGGGAGATTGGTTGTGTTTAATATTTTGCACAACCGTTGTGCATGTAGTATCTTTGATATATGTAGCCCTGATGGAGAATTTTTGCCTCTCTTGATGTACCCGTTATCCAGTTATCAATAAAATTTTTTTGCCAAACGAAAAAACTTAACTTTAAAATAGTAAGAAAATCTCATACTCCCTCCGTCCCCTTATTATAGTCCAGTATTTCATTTTGGGTTGTCCCTTAATAAGTGTCCATTTGGTAAAGTTAGTGGGTAAAAGTTGGTACATTGTCTATTTTGTCCCTAAAAAGTAGATTCCATTTTGAAAAGTTAGTAAGTAAAAAGTATAATGATTATGGGTAAGTAGGGAAAGTGGAGGAAAAAGTTGATGTGAAATGTATAATGATGATGTTTTTTTAATAAGTTGGAGTTACGAAGTAAGACATTTAAAAAGGAACGGAGGGAGTATATAAGATCATTGGATTATTTTGAACTCATATCTAATTACTATAGGATCATAATTTATTTTTGAGATAGAATTGATCCCAAGTCTACCCTCCAATTTAAGATACAGATCAATGTAATTAACCCAATTTGAATTTGAAACATAGTTCTGTCACCATCTTTGTTTGATTATCTCGCCAAGCTCTATATCTCTTCTTTAGAGGTCAAGATGACTCCAATCACACTCTATTTTGATCTCCAAAATAGAAAAGTCACATTTTGAATCTTTATGTTTAGAAACTCCAAAAATATAGAGAATCATCACTACAACCCACTTCCAATCTTTATGCTTGGAAACACTTATGATTTTATAACTACAAATACAGTTCATAAAAAATTAATACCATTAGAATGAAACACCTTTGAAATGAGATCAAATAACATAATTTTAAAATCATTTTAAAAACTAAACTCAAATCATGAGGGAAAATGAAGGAAGGAGACCAATATTCTATGAGAAGTATGAAAATCATATCATGGAATATTAGCGGTCTAGGTGGTTCAATGAAAAAGAGGTTACTGTCAAAGCTCATTAAAGAAAGAAATCCTAATGTTGAGCTAATTCGTAGCTGTGCCCTGAGCTGTTTTGCCCTGCTGCTGGTTCTGGGCTGTTAAGGAGTTCCTTTTTCTGATGCCTCTTTTCAACTCCTACCTCTTAGAGGGCTAAGAGGAGGGATAAGAGATCTGGTGACTCTGTTGCATTTGGTGCTGAATGCTATTTTCATTTGGCTTTGAAATCTGATGATTTCTGTGACGCTGCTTAAACTGCTGAACAATTGTCATTTAGTGACAGGAAGAAAGGTGTGCAAATTGTGGTTTTCCTATTTTCAACTCTTATGTTTCTGGAGGGCTTAGAGGTTAGTGGATAACAACGCCTGTATTGTTTCCCTCTTTCCAACTCCTAGGTATTGGAGGGCTAAGCGGGTATGATCTGGATGATGGTGAAGTGCTTTCATTGAGAACTGATCTAAGCGATAGGCTAAGTGATTGTCCTTTCAGCATGGATTCAAATCTGCCAAGCTTAGTACGAAATGTGCTATTGTGTCTGTTGTTTTGTTATTGCTGGTTCTGCTGTTTTGATGCTATCACACTGGCTTATTGGTTGATATATATCTATTGGAGGGCTAAGAGTCTCTGATATTGAAGGATCAGGCAATGTCTTGTCTGTTGAACTGTAGTTGTGATGTCATGACTATTGATCCCTGTGATTTGTTCCTTCCCATTCGGAGCGGTGGAGGGTTAAAGTTCATGCCTTCTAAGATCATTTATTATTCTGCATATTGGGTTCGTGTGCAGTCAAAATGGTGCTGGTGTCAAGGAGGAAGTCTTCAGGGTTTTCGCCAAATATCAATGTAATTCAAAGACTATGCTGCTTGTGCTTTGATGGTCTGAAGCGGAATACTGATTGGTGCATGAGCAGTGGAAGAGTATGACAAGTGGGGGTCATGCGGCTGGAATTGCTTTTCTGAGTTTCTGCTGCTTTTATAATGTGCCGAACCTGCTGCTGAATTTCAATACTGATGATGGATATGGTTACTGCTCCATTTGTTTCCTTGTTGCTGGTGATGCTACTCTGATACTATGAAGCTGATTTTGATCTCAAGAGTATCATGACTCTGCTCCATTTGTTTTCTTTCATGCGATCGGTTTTCCAAACCCGAACTAACGATGGAGACAGTTGACTTTTTTTTGCATTAATTAAATCATTCTCATAAAAATTTGACTCAATCGGGTTTAGAAAGCTTCTTTATCGAGACACAATTTTATTAACAAATGAGTTTTTTTTTCAGATCAAGTGTGTAGTGATACCCGATTAACTTCCTTTTTGGTACGAATGATGTACGAATGAAATACTCGTTACTGTGTAAAAAATAGACGATTTCGATTGGGAAAAATATGACTGGTCGGGTCTTACAATCTAATACTTTAATGTCTCGGAATGCATCAAATATGTTCCGATCGGGCGGTCACCGATATCCGACGGTCTTCAATGTTGGTGAGAGTGACGGAATTAGTGAGACATGAAATCCCAACGGTTTAGATTGACAATTGTCAAAATTGAGTTTGTAATTATATTTAAAATATCGAAAAAGCTATTTGCACCGACAGTTTCCCTACGGAAACCGTATCGACGGCCACCAGACGGCCGATCTGAACCGTCCAAAAATTTTAAAAAAAAAAACCAAGGGGGCTTTTGCGGGAATCAATGGCATCCGATGTGTGTAGGGTGCTTGATCTGAACACTATTTTTTCGTGTACGCGGGAATCAATGGCATCCGATGTGTGTATAGTGCTTGATCTGAACACTCTTTTTTCGTGAGTGTTCAGATCAAACACCCTACACACATCGGATGCCATTGATTCCCGCGCGAGCCCCCTCGGTTTTTTTTTTTAAAATTTTTGGACGGCTCGGATCGGCAGTCCGGTAGCTAAAGACTGCCACGCGTGGCCGTCGGTATATATACACGAAAAAAGAGTGTTCAGATCAAGCACCTTACACACATCGGATGCCATTGATTCTTGCGAAAGCCCCCTCGGTTTTTTTTTTTTAAATTTTTGGACGGCTCGAATCGGCCGTTCGGTGGCTGGAGACGGCCACGCATGGCCGTCGGTATGGTTTCCCTACGGAAACCGTCGGTGCAAATAGTAGTACTCTTAAAATATATACGTTCTATGTAATTCATAACAAATTACGTCTTGTGTTGTACTTGACCGTACAGTAGCCACTCGACCACGACACAACCGTGATGATCGAGACCATTGATTTTGTTTTTCTTGTTGATTAAATCATTCTCGTAAAATTTTGGCTTGATCGAGTTTAGAAAACTTCTTTATTGAGACAGAATTTCATTAATGAAATAAAATTTTCTACCCGATCAAGTGTGTGGCGATCCCCGATTAATTTCATTCCTGGTATGAGGATGTACTATTTTCTATGTAAAAAATAGACGGTTCCAATCGGAAAAAAAAAAGAAGAGATATTAGTAGGTGTTTGTATAGTACAAACCAAATTAAGAAAATTCCGTTTGTATGGTATAAATATTAGAAGGTGTTTGATTTAACACAAGTTGTGGGATAACTCGGCTGGTTCACTCATGCGCGTGCACACACGAGGTTGTGGATTTGATTCCCAGGAGGAGCAAACATTATTGCACTACCACACGGGAGCCATGTTAGTGCCACGCGTTGGCCATGTGGGCATTACATCACACAGTGGTGGTTTTTCATAAAAAAAAAAAAATTCCCTTTAGCAACGGTTATAAACATCGCTATAGAAACCGTTACTAAAAAAAATCTGTATCAACGCTCGTCAAAACCGTCACTATACCTCTAAAGAGACGGTTTGGCCAATAGTTGGTGAACCGTTGGTATAGTCTTTAGCGACACTTTTTGTGTTCTTTAATGACGCTTTTGACTGTTGTAAGATCCCGATTTTCTTGTATTGATGTAAAAGTTCACCATTGTGTATTGTTGCTCCAAGCCTTTCTCTCTCTTTCTTTTTTTAAAAGCAAAGAAATGTTTTACACTTTGAATAAGTATTAAAAAGGCTAAAGAGAGCAAGCATTTTTTTTAATGGACAAAAGTGCATTTTATTTAAGAAAACTTTACGTATAGTACATCGAGAGAGGGGAGGGAAATACAATCAAGGTTGAATGAAAAGGAAACACCAAATAGGACAAAGCCCTAAACACCTATTGGGCTAAGCCCGAAACAATACACCTAATGAGCCAAGCCGAACACCCAACGGGCAAAGCCCAAGAAAACAGGAACACTTAAATGGCCAAGGCCCAATACACAGTAAAATGCAGAATTACTAGCGGGACTAGTGCTTTAATTTCGTGTAGTGATAATACCAAATCATTTTTGTTGGTGTTAAAACTCGAGCGCATAAAAATCTTGTACACTACACATGGTACAAGTCTTTTTGTGTATTATAATTTTGGTACCAACAAAAATAGTTTTAACATTATCATCCCTCTTAATTAATTCCGTTATAACCTTTAAAAAAAGCCCAAGCGAATTCAGCACCGCCCTTTAACACCTTCTTTGTGCGCCGCTTCAATCTGTCCTAAACGCATATATAAAAGACCACAATTAGTTAACAAACAAATCAGTTCAAGTTCAAGAAAATATACTGCACATTAACAAGTCCAGTTCTTTACAAAATGAAGTTTCCTGAAGCAAATGTATAGTTTTTTTTTTTTTTTGAACAGCGAAGAAGAATTTTATAAATAGAAGAGAAAATGATAGTATAGATAAAAGGCTAAGAGAAAGCATCACAACGCAAAGACAACATCCCAACTATGTTGACACCTTGTCCTGCGACAATCATCTGCATCTCAGCCCACAAGTTGATAAGGGGTCAACACATATCAAACCCAATAAAACCTAACTGACAAATATAAAGTTGTCAAAACATTTTATCAATCACAGTACGGTACACAAGTAGTAGCAAACTAAAAGCAAATGTATTGTTAGCACACAAATTAATACTGTACTGTCTTAGCGCTTATAACGTACGGTATTTGCTAGGGAGGTTAATTTGTGGGTGGCGGCAGTGATGGCTTGTGGCGGTAGTGGAGCTTTGGTGCAGTGGTGGTCATGGTTGCGGTGGTTCGCTTGTGGTTGCGGTGGTGGGGCTTTGGAGCAATGGTGGTCATGGCGGTTGTGGTGTCTCATTCAGCAGTGGTGATGGTTGGGATGCAAGGCGTTAGCAGCCGACTCGGAGCGTTTTTGGGATCGGCGACATATGGCAAATTCACGGAGGTTTGCGCGATGGTAGCGGCGTTTCAAATCCCGATCGTTTGTGGTTTCCGGCAGTGTGGTGGTTTTAGTGGTGGGGTTTCAGTTTTTGGGTGTTTAGGGATTTGGTTGGTCTCAGGTAGCGTGGAGATCAAGTAATTTTAATTTCCTTTCTATCCTTAATCTTTTAACCTTTGTAATATTGCATAGATTAATAAAAAATTTATGCCGATCAAAAAAATTTAGGGTATTTACTTTTAAAAGAGTTGCCTAAAGTTCGGTTCAAACTCGGCTAGAATGCGACCAATCATTTAAAAAGGCATTTTGACGTTATTAGCTTCTTCTTTTCTTGAACAGTAACGTTATTAGCTTTTGTTGCAGTTTTCTTTTTCATCAGCAAAAAAATTTATTAATAAACTCGACAAGGGCACGTCGAAGAAAAAAAAGACAAGGACCAGCCACAAGATATTGATACATGCAGCAAGGAGAAAGTCCAAGAGACAAAAAAGAACCATCTAACAAAAAGTCGAATGGAAGAGCCAAGACCAAATCCCGGCAACCCATTTAGTCCGCCCCTAGTTCCAACCACGTGTGGGACACAGAGTCAGCCCTGACTTTTTCAGGAGCTTAAAGCAAAAATTAAAAATGAGCCTTTTTGTTAGATTTTTTTGGAAGGTTCAAACCTAAAACCAATTGACAATAGATGGAGTAACCTCTAGAACTGCCGCGCTCCATGAATACATATAAAAATCAATCCAGTTTATCATATATATGCATACAGATGTATGTAGGACAGTAGGAGCAGCAGTATGTTACCATGGTTCGAGTGTTCCGGAGGAGAGCATAGTTGTCCAAGAAACAGGAGTGAGCATGGGTGAAATTCTTGTTACGATAACAGGAGCAACGTACACAGGTCGTACGTCTTCTCTTTGTTAACATTGTAACATTCGACACACAGGAAACGGAGGCCCCACAAGTGGGACTCACAACCAGCACAGATCACAAGCCTGTTGCTCGTGAGCATATAGAAAAACGTAACAGATTCCTCGAAATCCAGAGTGCCGTCGTTGTTCTGGTCGAGAAGTTTGAACAGGTTTGTATGGAGCCCCAGGTTGTGGCCTTTTTTTACAAGGAAATCCAAGTACTCTTGGATGCTCACTTCCCCGTCTCCGTTTGCGTCTATTGATTTGTAGAACCCACAAGAGTGTTGAAGAGTTTTTTGTTGGTCCTTGGACATGTTCGCGTAATAAGCCATTGCTGCCTCACGCATCTCCTCCATCGATCTCTCTTTCACTCTACAAGTATTTGTCTTTTTTATTTAGGGACAGTACCGGACATATCCTCTCTTTTTTGGGTGATTAGTACCGGACATATCCTTGTACTTATATAGAAGGAGAAACCTTACAGTGAAAGGACCTACCTCAGTATAGTTTTTTATATGCATTTTGACATGGCAAGCCAATATCTGTACTCTAAAGTTGAGATGAGGGTGTTGACTTTGTCCACGCGCGTATTGATATCACAAGTGGGAGGGAGTCTCAATATTTTAAATAGCGGTAGTGGGCTGTGTAGCAGTAGCAGAGTATCGAATGATACATAGCGTGAATCGACTGTAGCGATCGTGAATTATTTTAAAGTTATTTTTGACTCCAGAACGCTTAAAGTGGCCGTGTATTGAATTCATGACCGGGTTCATTGAATCGTACACACCTAGAATTAAATTCCCAACATATGTAAACAAAGTTTTGTTTGCTCAACATTGGTTCTTAAACATCCAATCTCGTGCAAGTCATTTTCGAGTGTTGGTCCAGTGTGATTCACCCACAAGTACTACTTTATAAAGAATGCTCAAATTGAGGTAATCAAAATGATGTAACCAAGAATGCTCAAAATTTAAATGATTTCATCACAATAGCAAAATATCATATATGTAATTTCTTTTGTATCTCATTCTTTATTGAGTTGTAATTTCTTTTTATATTTTCTAAGCGTAGCGAGTCTGTATGTGATTAGAATGGAATGAATCTTTATTTATAATTGAGAGTGAGTGAATTGAGCTAAATTGGAATGGATTGATCAATTTATCAATTGGACATCAATCGGGGCAATTTGTTGAAAATGAGGGACATTCGGGAGTGGAAATTAAATTTGAAAAATTTGTGACGTGGCATAATTAATATAAATGGTCTCTTTTCGGCTGCTAGGGCACAAGAGAAAAGAGGCAGAAAAAAGACTTGCCTTTGAACGTTGAAAAAAACGAAAAAGAGGTATATATTATATATAGCCGCCAAAAAACACATCGGCCTCGTGGAGAGACAATGAAAAGAGGAGCAGCAGCCAAACATGCGTGAGGTTCAAGTTCAATTAACATGGTTGGGTTTGGTCTTTGTAACTTGGAGTGATTAAAAGATCGATTCATCAATACTCTCTCAAGTCATCTCCAAGAGGTTCATACAACAATCAATCTCTACGGTAGAGTTACTTTTAGTGGATTTCTGGAAGGATAATCGGAAGACTTGAGAATTCAAAGCAGCGGCGGTCAAACACAGGGTGTGGTGAAAATGGATTCGGCAAGCTATGATTTTTCAGGAGTCCTAAATTTAAGGATGGACTTAAAATAAAATAAGATCATAATTAGATATGTGAAGAACATATCTCCATATTATAGATGTTATATATATGAGATTATTTTTCGTATTTCGAAGTCAAGCTCTTAAGGATTAAAGGCATGATTTTCAGTGCTCCTTTTAAAAAATTGTCCACTAGTTTGCCCACTAGCTAGTTTGTTGCCCAACTGGAACAAGCCGGCCCCGTTAAATGCAAGCTCGATGATTGGTACTTAACACACGTTTTAGCTTTGGTTTTATTTCCCTTTTGGGCCCTTGCGGCAGTTGATTGTCGGACGGAGGGGTGCCTTTTGTGGTTATGCTCTTACTCTAATTTGATATCTTTTGCTTTGGATTCCTTTAATTTTTGTAATTTGTTTTCAAATATAAATAAAACCCTATTTGCGATTTAAAAAAAAAAGAATCCCAAGGGCTCCTAACTTTTTTTCACAAAACAAAACAAACTGATGGTAGCAACTTAATTAAACCAGAGGATTAACACAGGTCTGACCTCAGAGCATCTCTAACGGGAGATGTCAAATCCTATGTGGACATGTTAACGGTAAAATTTGACACCAAAATTCAATCCAACCCAACGGCCTTCTTTGATACCAATTCCTACGTGGATTTGAAGGCAAGCCTTCTCATGCCAACTTTGACAGCCTCCCTCCTACATGCCAAATTTCAAAACATGACCATTTGTATTTTGACATAAGGGTTGGAGAGGGATAATTTGATGTCAAATAAATAAAATTTGACATAAGGGTTGGAGATGAGGTTTTGATGTCAAATTGGAGATGCCAAAATGTCACATCGGCCTTCGAAAAAAAATTGATATCCCCAATTTGATATCAAGGGTTGGAGATGCTCTCATGATGTGGTGGATTAAGTGATGTCGTCACAAACTACAAATTCTAATCGGTTTTTTAATTAAATCTAATGCAACAATTCTATCTTAGTGTGTATTCTAATTAATTCACTGATATGGTTAATGGGTTAATTTTAGGCCATTGATAATGCCACTTCTCAAATTTATAATGTCACTCCCTAGGGGAGTGGCAAAATCAATTCCATATAGGGATTGATAATATCACTCCCCAAATTGATAACCGCACTCCCCTTTGGGAGTGGCATTGGCATTATAAATTTGGGAAGCGACATTATAAATTCCCTTATTTTATAGGCCTCATTACATATGGCAATCACGAAAAGAATTGCATTAACATGATCATAAGATAGGCATAATAAAAAAATGTTTATCAAATCGCAAGTTCTACAATATTCATAAAAAAAAGTCCCTCAAAATAAAAAATCTTATCAAAAAATAAGATATGGACGTCACTGTCTACTCATATTTAACTATGATCAAATCGAAACTTAGTTTTAGAGCCAGAATTTTATTGTTTCAATCCACCCTCCGATTAAAGATTCCAATTTAATAAACCTAATTAAGTTCTCATAAAAATTATAATATTCACCTTAATTGTCTACTCAATATTATTAATTATGATCTCATATATATTCGTTAATTCTTTTCTCCACGCACTCACCAAGCTAGTCACCGTCCACCGCCATTCCAAATTCCACGATTTGGTCACAAGACTCACAACCACCGGTTCACCACCGCAACATCCGTAAATTAATCCCCAATTTATTAATTAATGAAGAAAAAATTAAAGACCCCTAACATAATCCAATATTCAAAATCCTAGCTTATTGAAAATTAATGGGGAAAAAGTCAACGTAAGAATTTTGAATTCTTCGGATTCCAAGAATCAAAGTTCTTGTCACACGATTCGGATTGGCACAAGATTGTTCTTAGCTTAGTTTAGGATTCGGATTGGCAAAAATGCTTGTCAGTGTTCCTTCTTCTTTTTTTTTATAAATCACGAACCCTTGAACAGCTTCATGTTTGTGTTTCTTTTTCTTTTTTTATATTTCTTTAAAGAAAATGATTTTCACACTTTCTTTTTTATAAATGCACTCCACTTGTTGTTTTATAGTTACAAAAATTACACATTGAAGTTTCACTAAATAACGAAAAAATGGAGTGCATTTATCACAAAAAAAAGTGTGAATATATATTGTATTTATGGTGCTCTCATCATTGAACAAAAGATTTAAAAGTATATCAAAGAATATTAGATCTACGGGGCCAGTTCCTCTCACACAAAAGTTTACACAAGTTTTGTGAGGGACCCATTTTGGAGTCCCACGGAAATGATCGGAGCCATTAAATTTGTTTAAAATGTATTTTTAAGAGTTTCCGTAAAAATTTGACTCATTCGGATATCGGTAAGTGCTTGATTAGTTTATCAGTTGATTCCTGTCAAAATTTACAAGATAAAACTCAATAAACCGATCAAGCCCTAACCGATATCAGAATGAGTTGATTTTTTTACATGAAACAGGCTGCAACTCTTAAGAACGTATTTTAAACAAATTAAACGGCTCCGATCATTTGCATGGAACTCCAATTATTTCATCTAATGCTAAGTCTACGTTATTATAGGTACATATAAGGGTGTTTGTGTAATGTTAAATCTATAAAGGAAAAAAAAAAAAAAGGTAAGACGAATGGCAATTACATCGCAAGTAGTAACACATGAATCCTACGACTCTACAACATCACAAGTAGTTAGGTACGTATACATAAGGGTGTTTGTGTAATTGATATGGTTCGGTTATAGTTAATTACTTATGACAAGTACTTTATAAAGAATGCTCAAAATGATGTAATCAAAATTATTTAACCAAAAATCCTCAAAATGGTTACATCAATACGTATGATATAGAGTCCTTGATGAACCTTTTAAAATGGACTTAGCTTCTCTGTGGTTTCAAATGGGAGTGTAGTGTGCAATTCATGTATGTCTGAATTTTTCCTCAATGATCTGATCCATTCATATAAAATCTCTTTCGCCGAGTAAAAATAACAAACAAAATGAAGGTGGCCATCGCCAGTCTTGTCTGACATTTTCAACTGAAAAAAGATGCATACAAAGAACACTCACTATCCATAAAAATTCCAACTGAAATTTTTATTTTTGTCTTTATTCATTGCAGTTTACACAATGGTGGCGAGAAGAATTTAGGTCAGCAGTGTTAGGTTTTATAAGACAAAATCTATTCAAAGATCTAACAAAGAAACAAACACTTCCCATGAATGCTTGTCAGCGTTCCTTCTCTTTTTTTAATCACGAATCCTTTTTTCTTTTTTTTTAATCATAATCACGAATCCTTGACATTAAAGTTTCACTAAATAACAAAAAATGGAGTGCACTTATAAAAAAAAAAATAGTCTTTATCTTTCTTATGTGGAATATAGGCAGATTTCCCTAGATGAATTGGGTGAGGTCAGTCTGAGAATAATGTTTTCCTTTCTCTGGAACTGTGCTCACCACTCTCTTTCTAGAAAAAGCTCATCCTTCTTAAATCAAAGAAAATGTCTGGTATTTATAGGCACCTGAGCCTAAGTTGGTCCCAGATGATGTTACCTCATGCGCACTCGCTCGCGCACCATCCCCGTGACGGTTGTAGAGACCCGTGAAATTTTTTTTTTTCGGGCTGTATATATATATATATATTTTCCTTTGTTAATGTACGGCCCGTTGAGATAGACGGTTCGGATATTCGGTGTGACGTCTTCGTGGGAGGATATAAGGGTAATTGTGCGAGAGGTGCGCATGTGTGTGTGTGGGGTGGGAGCATGGGATTACTCCCCATGCCAATAATTTCCCAGGAGACTACTTTCTCCCATTTCTCTTTTTCTCTCTCTCGGCCAAACTCTCTCCTCCTCTCCTCCGAAACTCTCTCCTCCCTTCTCTCTTCGATCTCAACACCTTAGAGCATGATTCCGGATAAAGTCCAAGAATTAAAATTGCTATACGGAGCACGGGCTTTCCAAATATCCAAGAAAAATCTTGATCGGACTGCGTGGGAGCTCGGTTGACTTGGTCAAAGGGTCGGGTTCTGCTCAAAACCCATGAGGTAGGGATTTCTTACTCTTGTTATGCGTTTATACGGTGTTTATGTACCTAGATCGTATCTTGCTTCGTTGTTTAAGCTTGTTCCTTCCATTTCCGAAAATCAGCAGAACAGGGCCTGTGTTTTTGGGGTTTTACGCCTTCTTAAGCTCAGATTTGATTTTTGGTTTCTTCGTATGAAATAGAGTAGACTTAGAGCCCGTTCCAATGCCGCTGGAATCATACGAAACCGTTGAGAATTGAATTGATGGTGATTTTTAGAAAACTGGTCTGCAATCTGTCTCGTGTTCTGGATTTCAGCCCACTTCGAATGGCCATAACTTCCTCGTCCGATATCCGTTTCATGCAAATTTTATATCGATTCGAAGGTCTTGAAGTCAGCTTTCATTTTCCACTAGAATCGTCTTAAAACTCTTAGTACACAGAAAGTTATGTTCGTCTGAGTGGAGGTGTGTCAATCTGTCACGCTGCGCGACAGATTCGTGTAGCATGGGAAAACCCCTGTTTAACCACCCTTTGAGGGCAGATTTGACAAGGGTTCCTTCGTGACTTTTAAGCTTCGTTCAATCGCGCAACTATTGGGACTGGAATCACTCAAAAATATTAAGAACTCGATTTATAGTAATTTTTAGAAGATTGAACGAAAATCTGAAAATCTGGGCAGGGTATCGGGCTGCGTTTTTTTTTATTGTTTGTTATGGTTAAATGATGCTATTGGTTATGGGTCCTTGTGGATTTTAAAGATTAGTAAGTTGGTGATAATTTGGCGTTGGAATCATTGAAAAATATTGAGTATGCAATTTTTAATGATGTTGTATAATCGTTTTAACTCGATAATGGGTGTGAAATTGATTATGGATGGATTGTGCATAATGAAGGATGTTTATGGACCTATGATTCGAGGGTTACGGCTACGTGTGACATCGAACTTTGTATGTATCGTGGTGTGGCATGTCATAGCATATGGACAATGGATGGAGTCGTATCCAACTTTGGATGTCGACGAAGGTTACGGGGCCCAACACCGCCCGGAATTTACGTCAATATGGATGGAGCCCGGTTCACCTCATTGGTGGGACCTTGGCGAGGGTTACGGGGCCCAACACTGCCCGGAATTCACGTCAATATGGACGGAGCCCGGTTCACCTTCTTGGTGGGACCGTGGCGAGGGTTACGGGGCCCAACACCGCCCGGAATTCACGTCAATGTGGACGGAGCCCGGTTCACCTTCTTGGTGGGACCTTGGCGAGAGTTACGGGGCCCAACACCGCCCGGAATTCACGTCAATATGGACGGAGCCCGGTTCACCTTCTTGGTGGGACCTTGGCGGGGGTTACGAGGCCCAACATTGCCCGGTGCATTGCTTTGCATCATATATCACGCATTGTTGATTGGTTGAGCTAGACTTATGACCTGTGTTGCTTGAGAAATGAAAAGAGAGATAAAGTTGTTAATCTAATGTTTGGCTTGTCGTTCGACTTTGAACTGTATATTGGATTACTATCCTTCCTCTTTAAGCCTCTTGTTCGGTACAAATCAAGGAAACTAGTTGTTGTTGCATGGAGTGGCTAATACTTGAGAAATGAAAGATAAATCAATTATGTTCAAAAAGGAAATCCAATGATATGGTTGTGTTGTTCTGCTGATAGATATACTCATTGTTATTAGCATCTTGGGGTTCGTTGTACATATATAATGTTGCTCACCTACCACTGTTGGTGCATGATCATCACATATTCGTATAGATCGAGGCAAAATGGAGTAATTGCGTAGTGATGGACAAGTGACGGTTGAGGATAAGTTGTGGTCTAATTAGGATAATTCGAGTTGGTTTATACTTCTAGTTTGACGTATGAGCTGTTAGGAATACCTTTATAAAATTATGATCCCCTGGTTGTAGTATGCTCGTTTGTGGTGGAAAACTCACGTTTCTTTGTGGTATCTCGTCGCATCACTCAATCTACGTGTATGATTCATCGCATTTTCATATAGCTTGCGTATAGATTTTCCTACTGGGTTAGTGTAGCTCACCCTATCATTTTCAGGTACGATTCAAGAAAGTTGACATGAAGTACATGTTGTGTATTTGTGACCAAACCTTTAAAAAGGTATATTCAAGAAGGATTTCATAGCACAAGATCTGAAAGAGCATTTTTTTTTGGAAAGATAGTCTTTGTAAATTGTAATAATATTTTCCTAGGATATTGGTATTTTGATGATTTGGGGCCTTCGAGTTGGAATGTAATATTTGAATTTTATTTGAGAACAGTGAACAAAAAGATCTTTTGGGGTATTATTTGTATTACAGCGAGGACTTTATTTATTAAAAGTGTTTATTATTTATGTTAAAAATCGAGGACGTAACAACGGTCCTCGTTTCTTAGCCACCAAACCATTAGATCCTCCAAATACTCGTGGAAGCGGGGTCGTGACCCGCGCGCAACGATCGCACGTGTTTCAACAAGGCCCCCCTTTTTGGTCATGCCTCATGGCCAGGGTGCGTGCCAGACATCTCTTTATCTTGGCCTTGCGATGACTCTCGTAGGCTTTTCTATCTTGTGAGCTTGTTCAGCTGTACAAGATCCCTTGCACGCCACATCAGCACGCAGACCCTACCCTGTGCCACATAACACCAAACCCCCTTCTACGTGGCAATCAATAGCCACATGTCATTCCCTATGACCTCTCCATGTGTCTTTCTGTGGTTGGTTGGTCAAATTTTTTCTTGGGTCAACGATCATGATTTTGACCGCACCTATAGAGATATTTTTTTAAATTATATAAAACATTATAGATTGTGAAAAATATACAAATTTTTGAAGGGTATGTATGTCGAAATTGGACAAACAAAGTGGGTCGAATGGAATAGTATTTTGACGTAGAATAATTGAACCCCAAACAAATAACACTTCATTCTGCCACAAATCCATGCTATGCAAGAAATTTGGGATCTCCCAATGATTTTTATAGTAATGCTTGGAAAAACCGTCGGTGTAGATGGTTTATAGTAATGGTTTGCAAAACGTTACTAGAAACAGGACTATAGCGACGGTTTTCATGCAACCGTTAGTAGATTACAAGACTATAGCGATGGTTTTTAATAACTGTTATTAAAAACTGGACTATAGCGACGGTTTTCATTAACCGTTAATAGATTTTTATCCCACCAAAATAAATTTTCTTTCATGCAATCGATTTTTCAAATCCGAACAAACGATCGAGACGGTTGACTTTTTTTTCCATGTTGATTAAATCATTCTCGTAAAATTTTCACTCAATCGGGTTTGGGAAGCTTCTTTATCGAGACACAATTTCATTAACAAAATGAATTTTTTTATCTGATCAAGTGTGTAGTGACACCCGATTAGCTTCCTTTTTGGTACGAATGAAGTACTCGTTAATATGTGAAAGATAGACGGTTTCGATTGGAAAAAATATGACTCAAGTGGGGGTCGGGTTTTACAATCTAATACTTTAATATCTCGGGATGTATCAAACATGGTCCGAACTGGCAGTTGCCAATATTGGACGATCTTCAATGTTGGTGACAGTGACGGAATTAGTGAGGCGTGAAATCCCAATGGTTTAGATTGACGATTGTAAAAATTGAGTTTGTAATTACATTTAAAATATATACGTTCAATGTAATTCATAACAAACTACGTCTTGTGTTGTACTTGAACGTACAGTAGCCACTCGACCACGACACAACCATGATGATCGAGACCATTGATTTTGTTTTCCTTATTGATTCAATCATTCTCGAAAAAATTTGGCTTTATCGAGTTTAGATACCTTCTTTATTGAGACGAGATTTCTATAATGAAATAAATTTGTGTGCCCAATCAAGTGTGTAGCGATTCCCGATTAATTTCATTCTTGGTATGAAGGATGTACTCGTTACTATGTAAAAAATAGACGGTTCCAATCAAAAAGAAGAAGATATTAGTAGGTGTTTGTATAGTACAAATTGAATTTTAACTGATTTTAAAAAATTAGATTAAGAAAAATTCGATTTGTATAGTATAAATATTAGAAGGTGTTTGATTTAACACAAGTTGTGTGATAACTCGGCTAGTTCACTCGTGCGCGCACAAACGAGGTCGTGCATGGGTTTGATTCCCAGGAGGAGCAAACATTATTACACTACCACACATGTGCCACGTCAGCGCCACGTGGAGGCCACGTGGACATTACATCAAACAGTAGTGGTTTTTCAAAAAATAAAATAAAAAATCTTTAGCAACGTTTAAAAGCGTCGCTAAAGAAACTGTTACTAAAAAAAATCTGTACCAACGCTCATCAAAACCGTCACTATACCTCTACAGCGATCCAGCGACGATTTGGCCGACCGTTGGTATAGCCTCTAGCGATGTTTTTTGTGTTCTTTAGTGACGCTTTTGACCGTTGTAAGATCCCGATTTTCTTGTATTGATGTAAAAGTTCACCGTTGTGTATTGTTGCTCCAAGCCTCTCTCTCTCTCTCTCTCTCTCTCTCTCTCTCTCTCTCTCTCTCTCTCTCTCTCTCTCTCTCTCTCTCTCTCTGTTTAACTGAAAAGAAATGTTTTTACTCTTTCAATAAGTATTCCAAACCAAACCAAGCCTTACATTTCAATCACTTGAGGTCGGCTACATGAATCCGTTTATTCTCTTGAGCTCTCTCAAGGGCTACTTGTTCACATAAACCCATTATACTCATATATTTGCGCACAACAACATCTATTGTCAATTTTGGTCTACCCCTCCCCATAGCATTGCTACCTAGAGCTATCATATCCGATCTCTTAACTACCGCATCTTCTGGTCTACGGCAGACATGCCCAAACCACATTAGCCTATTTTCTCTCAACTTCTCCTTTATAGGTGTTATACCTACCATCTCGTCTTGTCTTATCACATATCTACCTCAACATTCTTATTTTCACTTCACTCATCTTGCTCACTTGTTTGAATAAGTATTAAAAAGACTAAAGAGAGCAAGCTTTTTTTTTAATCGACAAAGATGACATTTTATGTACGAAAACTTGACGTAGAGAGGGGAGGGAAATACAACCACAGGTTGAATGAAAAGGCAACACCAAATAGGACAAAGTCCTAAACACCTAGTGGGCTAAGCCCGAAACAATAAACCTAATGGGTCAAGCCCAACACCCAACGGGCAAAGCCCAAGAAACCAGAAACACTTAAATGGCCAAGGCCCAATACGTTGTAAGATGCAGAATTACTAACGGGACATGTGCTTTAATTTCGGGTAGTAATAATGCTAAAATTATTTTTGTTGGTGTCAAAACTCCAGCGTATAAAAGTCTTGTACACTGTATATGGTACAAGTCTTTTTGTGTACTATAATTTTAACATTATCATTCCTCTTAATTACTTTCGTTATAAGCTTTAAAAAAACTCCAAGCGATTTCAGCACCGCCCTTTGCCACCTTCTTCAATTTGTCCTACACGCATAAAAGACCACAATTAGTTAACAAACAAATCAATTCAAGTTTAAGAAAAAAAAACTGCACATTAACAAGTCCAGTACGTTCATTACAGAACTGAAGTTTCCTAAAGCAAATGTATTGTTAGCAAATTAATAGAGCAAAGTCTATTTTCACCCCCTATGGTTATCGCCATGTGCAGATACCCCCCTCATGGTTCAAAACTGAGCACATAACCTACCTGTGGTTTTGAAAATGTGCAGATACACCCCATGCTGTCATGTTTTCCATCTGTATTAACGGAGGTGTATCTCGCGCGCCTCTAGAATGTAATCTAAATCGTTCATAATGTATTAAATAAAGAATAGAATATTTCTGTAAAAAATCATCTCGATCCAGCATCAATAACCCAGTGATCTAATTTTTAGTAAATTCAAATTTGAAATTTTAATTTCATAACAAAATCGATTCGACCACGGGCTTTTCATTTTTTGATTGACTTGAATTTTGGCATAGATGTAGTACTCGTCAAAATATATAATATCAATAGTTTGGATTTAATTTTTGGTATAAGGGATGGTGTGATTAGATTTAAAAAAAAAAAAAAAGAATCAAGGGACATGATGAGAGTATATCGGTCTTTTAATGCTGTATCCGTTAATATTGATCGAAAATATGACGGCAAAGGGTCTATCCGCATATTTTCAAAACCACATGTAGGTTATGTGCTTAGTTTTGAACCATAAGGGGGGGATCTGCACATGGCGATAACCACAGGGGGTCAAAGTGGACTTTGCTCAAATTAATACTGTCTTAAAGCTTATAACGTACCTTCCTATAACGTACGGTATTTGCTAGGGAGGTTTGTGGGTGGCAGCAGCGATGGCTTTTAGCGGTGGTGGGGCTTTGATCCAGTGGTGGTCATGGCGGTGGTGATCGTTGGGATGCGAGGCGTTAGCAGCCAGCTCGGGGCGATTTTGGGACTGGTGGATTCACGACGGTTTGCATGACGGTAGCGGCGTTTCAAATCCTTATCGGTTGTGGTTTCCGGCAGTGTGGTGGTTTTAGTGGTGGGCTTTCAGTTTTTGGGTGTTTAGGGCTTTGGTTGGTCTCGGTAGTGTGGAGATTAAGTAATTTTAATTTTATTTCTGTCATTATCCCTTGGCTGCTGATTTTGTCATTCCCTTTGTTAACGCCACTCCCCTGCAAGTGTATTTTTGCACCAAAAATACACTTACAGATCAAAAAAAAATTTGTACGGTATTTATGCATAGATTAATAAAAAATTGCCATTCCCTATCCTTTTAATCTTTGTAATATTGCATAGATTAATAAAAAATTTATGCGGATCAAAAAAAATGTACGGTATTTACTTTTAAAAAAGTTCCCCAAAGTTCGGTTAAAACTCGGCTAGAATGCGACCAATCATTTAAAAAATTGCATTTCCCTATCTTTTTTTTTTTGAACAGTTACGTTATTAGCTTTTGTTGCGTATTTAAAAAATTATAAATAAACTTGACAATGGCACATGAAAGAATAAAGACAAGCACCGGCCACAAGATATTGAATGGAAGAGCCAAAACCAAATCCCAGCAACCCATTTCGTCCGCCCCTGGTTATAAACCAACCATGTGTGGGACACAGTGCTGGTCCTGATTTTTCAAGAGCTTAAAACGAAAATTAAAAATGAGTCCTTTTGTTAGACTATTAAAAATCAGTAGGAGGGCCCTCTGAAATTCCAAATTTTTTGGAGTCCTAAAGTGACTATTACACAAGCTTTATCTTAAGGTCGACTCTAGTGAGACACAGAGATCTCTCTCTTAATAAAGTAATAAATCCAAAAAAACAACACATTATCTGCTTAAACAAACACGGTACCCGTAACATCAGGAGCATGGAAATTTATTTATTTTCCCTCTCTTTGTTCGTTTTTTTCACTCGAAAGAATGTGTTACTTTTTATAATATGATTACATACAAAAGGTTTTTGTTATGCAAAGCACTACAACACGAAAGAGCTATAGCGAGGAAATTTGGCGAGGAAAACGAATTTCGTCACTGAAAGTAAATTATTTGCGAGGAAACAGATTTCCTCGCCAAAAGCTTACATTTGGCGAGGAAAATCGCCAAATGTAAGCTTTTGGCAAGAAAATTTGATTTCCTCGCCTTTTTTACGACTTATTAATTTTTTTATATATATAAATAATTATTAATTATATTCATATATATAATTGTAACATCACAATGGTAAGACATAATCAACTACATATATCAATACCATTATCAAATTTATTAAAATAAAAAAGTAATAAACGGGAAAAAATAGTTTCCTGTCAATCGCATTGAATTGGTGAAAAAATCTCATATTTGTCACTTTTTTTATTCTAATTAGCAAAGAAAGATATCTTGAAGTGTAGGTATTGATGATTTATTCCATAGTAATGAAAAACTCAACAAAAGATAATAAAGTTAAAAACATCTTGAAGTGATGTCGTATTGAAAATATCTCGAAGTTAATTAGATCATCACAAATCTATTTTCAAAACATCTACATAAAATACACTATTTCACACAAAAAAAGTGCACTATTTCATATATATTGTACATTCATGCTATAAAGAATTTTGTGTGAACCATTATTGATTTTTATTTAAACCAACTTAGGTGATTCTAATGGCATTCCTTTATAAACAGATAAATATGTTAAATATTAATTTCAAATGCAATTTTGTAAGTATTATACATATTTTTATATATACATATACATATTGTGTGTGTGTGTGTGTGTGTGAGAGAGAGAGAGAGAGAGAGAGAGAGAGAGAGAGAGAGAGAGAGATATTGGGTAATTTAAAATTTTAAAAAATTCATTACAGATGGAAAAAATTTAAAAAGTATTGTCTTTAGTGCTTTTATGATGATCTAATCTGAATATTTATAAATTTTGTTCATATTATTATAGCAATGATGAAAAAAGCTTTAAAAAATAATTACGAATCTATAATACCCTTTGTATTTGGCAAAAAGAAGAAGGATAAGCTCACTCTTAAAATTAAAAAATAATAGTGATGAAACTTGTCATTCATAATCTGATATTAAAATATATCTCGAGCTAGCTTATGATGACAAAAATCTCATTCCATAAAAGCTAAGAATAATTCCATCAAAAAATTAGAATAATGACACATATTATTAGTCGTTCAAAAGTTGTTGTCGGATACGAATATAACATGCTTCAACAAAAAAAAATTATTGTGCTAGCAAAAAATTAAATTTGTTCAAATAAATTTTAGACACTATAGGAGTACAAAAAGTTGAAAGGCCATAATTAATGTTGAAGAAACTAATTTGGAAAGTTGAAAGAGATGCAAAAACATAATATATAAAAAAAAGTTCACAATTTCACTTAGAATTGCAAAGTAGTTTGGTGGATAGGTGTTAGGTGTCCTACACAAGAGAACTAAGGTTTAAGTGCTGGGAGTGGCAAAAAACGCGGAGGTATTGTTTACTTTTTGGATTTATTTTAGCGAGGAAAGTTTTTCCTCTTCAATTACTGTTGGTAATAGTAAATTCACATTCACAGCCTTTAGCGACGAAAAGTTTCCTCGCAATTGTGTCGGAATAGGTGAGGAAATTTTTTTTTTCCTCGCTAATACGTTTTGCGAGGAAATCAGGTGCTTTGGCAAGGAAACTTAATCCGCGCTATGGCCCTTTCGTGTTGTAGTGAAGGGTGTGGGACGTACCTACCTATGGGGCCTCGATTTCGTATGTGTCAAATGTTACAAGGTTAACAAGGAGAAGTCGTACGACCTCTGCTGTTCATGTTATCGTAATAAGAACTTCAACCATGAATACATATAAAAATCCAGTTTATAATAACAGCAAACAGTTGTATGTAGGAGGAGGGGTAGCAGTATGTTACCATTGCTTGTTCAGTCCGGAGGAGAGCATAGTTGTCCATGAAAGAGGAGTGCTCATGGGTGAAGTTCTTGTTACGATAACAGGAACAACACAGCTCATATGTCTTCTTTTTGTCAGCATTGTAACATTCGACACATAGGAAATGGAGGCCCCACAAGTAGGACCGACACCCAGCACAGATCACCAGCCTGTTGCACGTGAACATATAGAAAAACGTAACGGATTCCTCGAAATCCAGGGTGCCGCCGTCGTCCTTGTCGAGGAGTTTGAACAGATCTGGCGACACGTGTTGGGTGACGCCTTTTCGTACGAGGAAATCCAAGTACTCATGGATGCTCACTTTCCCGTCTTCGTTTGTGTCTAATGATTTGTAGAATTCCAGAAGCTCTTTTTGTTGGTCTTCGGACATGTTCGCGTAATAAGCCATTGCTGCCTCACGCATCTCCTCCATCTCTCTCTTTCCCTCTCTCTAAAGTATTTGTTTCGAAACTTTTTTTTGGATGAAGGGACAGTACAGTGGATATCTTGTATTTATAGTACGAGAAGCTCAACGGTCAAGAATGGACCTACCTCGGTATAACCATGCAACTAGCATAAAGCCCTCGCTACGAACGCAGTGACAACGACAAGAATTTGTGAGCGTGAGGTCATTCACAATTTAAATATCAGTTACAGTATTATAAAGAAAATAGCATTTGTACTAGTAATAATTAATTAACCTATTTGCAACAAACTACACGTCAAAAGCTCCGCTAAACTTTTCAACTCGATCATAACCCAAAAGTATATACCACGCGACTTAAAAGCGGCTAACTGTTATTTGTTAATTTACTGCTCAGATAAGTTCAAATGAGGCATCAACACTTGCTCGGATAAGTTCAAAATATACTTTTTCATTTTTTTTATCTTGTTGCAACCACGAAACCACTACCGCCACCAAATTTATAACTATATAAGCCTCATTTTTTCCGTTTACCACAGTTGTCGTTTGCTTCTTTGCCATAGGAGAATTGATTATGTTTTTTAAATCTAGGAGGTGAGGAGTGCAAAATTTTCTTAATAATACGAAAAGAAGAAATTGGCTCACCCAAGTTCTCGCAGCTATTGACGATGGCGATGAGCTTGGAGTAGAATTGATTGAAGGTCTCTTCCTCCTGCATGCTGATGGTCTCAAACTCCATGGTAAGCCTTTGCAGCTTAGACTGCTTTACAACGTCTGTCCCCTCATGGCAAGTAACCAAAATATCCCATGCCTCTTTCGCAATTTTGCAGTTAGCTATTTTCCTGTGCTCATTTATATCAACAGCAGCAAATAAAAAATCAAGTGCACAATTGTTAGCCTAAGTAAACCTTTTTCTTTGTCCAATAACTCCAGTTGAGTTTTTTGAACCGGCTTATCCTAATATCCTCTATAGTTTTCACGTTTTTCACGGGTCGAGTGTACCCCACAATACACGAGTCCCAAATTTCTTCACCGGGTAATCTCATTATAGCCCTCATTCTAGATTTCCAATAATCAAAATTATCAGCATCAAGTATAGGAAAATTTCTAGACATGTGATTCATGTTCATACTATGATGGATCTGCTTTAGGAAAAATTAAACCTAATGGAAGGAGCAGCCCGCTCTGATGCCAATTGAAAAATTAGGGTATCTTAACAATCTGTAAAAAAACCCTAACAGCATGAATGCGAATCACCAAGTAATACTACCAGCAAAAACTACGCAATCAATCAATCATAAAACGCAGAGATATACGTGGAAAACCCCTGAATGGCCAGGTAAAAATCACGGGAAATAATTAAATCACTATAATTAATCATTGTGCAGTTACAGATATACATATCCAAACGTAGTAAATCCTCACAACGTTCTAAGTATCACTTGCCGAGTCACACGTACACCGCACCCAATAATCTTGATCGCTAACGGTCTTGAGTCCACAAGCCCTCCAAAACTTTTATGAAAATCCCTCTTCGGAATCGCTCTAAAAAAACAGCCGCATATCCTCACTTATGCCGCTTTTCTTTTTTTCAATTACAGTCCACACATGTATGTGGCTTGCCTCCCTCCTTTTTATTTACTGCCGTCACACATATATATTTCAATGGCTCGAAGAGCTTTCCTCATTTTATACACTTCCAGGCAAAGCCTTTTGACTGTTTGCACTTTTTCCTGTACCCTAGAAGCAAAATAGGAAATATGAAAACAATCATGTGTGTCTGTAGCTTCCGATGGATATTTGATTGATATCCCGATCAATCCGTTCCGATTTAGCCCATTTTCATTTGCGAAGTCATTCTGCCTTTAGACGTTCGATTTACTCTCACTCAATTACAAATAAATAGATTTCTTCCACTCTAATCCTATACAGACTCACTAGCCTATAAAAATAATAAAATTACAACTTAATATAAAATATGTGTTTTGTCATACGGAACTGTCAATACAATTAAGATTATGAATTTGGTCCTTATAATGTATACGCATGCTCATCAATACAGTTTTAAAATAATTTGTTCCCCGGCCTGTTGTTTTCTTGAAACTTTGGGCCCATTTTGCCAATTTACAACTAAGATCAAGAACAATAACTGTTACAGTTGTTTCTCAAGTGCATTAAAAATTTAGGTAATGCAGATTTTTGATAATTAACTTCTTTTTTTTAAACAAATTCTCATACAAAACTCTCACAAATAAACTAATTGTTGCATAACTACTACATACTTTGCTTCCATTTGGGTTTTAGGACTTTTTTATGTTAACGGAGTTTGATATGCACTTTACTTCAAAACCCTTGGGAGACAAACTGATCATTAGTAAAACTAGCTCAAGGTGGTCATTTGTCAAATACTTAAACCATAGAGAGGTAATTCGTATTTTGTCTTTTATATATATTTGGGTTTTAGGACTCATCAACCTTGATACTTCACACAATGGAAAGGTCCAGAGGTGAGTGGACCCCTTCTTTGGGAATCCTTGGGTTAAGTCCAAAACCCATTGTAAGTCACAAAATCTTCTGGTATGATTCTTTCACATTCTCGCTTCCAAATCCTTTTTGTGCATGGAGTATGGACTCATTGTAAGTCACAAGCTTTTTTTATAGTTTGTTATGCAATTAGAAAAAATATACCTTAATTTTATCCATGGTATTGAATATATGGACCAAATTTATTCTCATTACACCAAATTTTTCTCGCATATGGTAGTTTGTTATTTTCATTATGATACTATGTACGTGTGTAATACTAATTTTTTTAGATTTCGTTCTTCAATTTTTCAACCGCATGCTATAAGCTAGAAGGGCCAAAGCTGAACTTTTAACATCATCTTGTAAACATTTTCTTCTCTAATTTGGTCATTAGGAGTTCATATACGACTTTGTTCTTTGTGGTAGGTATGCATGTAGTTAGTGGGATTTGAATACCCGTCATTATCAAATGCGCGAGAGTATATGGTACTTACCAATGAGGAGTAACTATTATCGATCGTCTCTGTTTCTTAAGCTGTGAAAGCACTAAACTTTATGTCTAAATCAACTATTCACCATGTGGGTATTAGTCTAGGAACATACTTCCTCCGTCCCAATTTGTTTGTCCAATTGTCGAAATACGTGTCTTTCAAAAATATACTTATATCTTACAATTTATAATATTTTTTTATGATTTTGAAGATTTTGTATAATAAAACTAATTAAGATCTATCAAACAAGATCCATATTGCATATTAAAAACATTACGAATTGAAAATTATAGTTAATTATTTGAGAGGTCAAACGCTCTCAAAAAGTCAAAAAGGAGACAAACAAACCGGGACGGATGGAGTATGATACGACTCTTGAAAGATGAATTGGTGGGGCAACCAAACAAATTATTTCAAAAAGGAAACTCTAGAGATAAAAGAATGAGGTTTTGAGGTGGTGGGAGTACATCTCATGCCATGACTAGACTTCCATTTTGTATGGTTGACAGATACCTTATACTAAAAATCAAAAACAAATGGAATGAATCAGAAGGGCTTTGTGTGGGGATTTTACTTGGGGGAAAGGAAGAGAACAAAACCCAAGTCGTGATTTTGGTTTTAATTGTGTATTTTTTGTTGGAATGATGTTAAAGGGTCTTTAGGTGAATTCTCTTATGGCCGACAAAGCATGCCTTCACACCTCTCTCTCTCTCTCTCGGAAAAGAAAGCTGTGAACTTTTAGGAAAGAAAAGTCATCTTTTCTGGAGAATATTTTGGTGGGATTTCTTGGATTGGGACAGTTCTAGGAGTGAAACTGTGAAAGTGAAGTAGATTGATCTTAAAAACGGTGTCGTGTCAAACCTTGTGACGAAAAGCTTCTATCAGACTGATGTATCCAGTAAGGACAGCTATTTGCAACCATAAATTTTTTAAACGTATCCAGTTATAAAATTAATTACTTTTAGATAAAAATGCCCTTAAAAAAGTTGAAAAAATACTCCTAATGAAACAACGCCATTTTAGGATAACAAAAAATCATTTATCATTTTCCTCCCCACTTTTCTTCCTGTAAAAACCCTAGAAGAGTCCCACCATACCAGTCGGCAGACACCTCCGCCCTGGGTTTATGCTCCAAAATCCCCTCCCCCAAACCCTCAAAGCAAAGAGAAAATCTGTTTGTTTTTGAGGTTTCCAAAGGAAGCTCCGGTTGAAATCTCGTGGTGGGCAGTAGCGGGTCTGTCATTATGGCCGTCGATCGCGATCATCATCCTTCCCGGACCCACCACGTGTAAGGGGTAGAAATCGGTAACATCCAGAAGCTGGGAGAGACAGTGGATGATAAAGATGATGCCGACAACGCCGACGAACCAATACCATCGTGCATTAGCGAAATGCGTGATGTTAATCGCGCATTCACAAAATGCATTATACAGAGCATGATGCATTCAGATTTTACATTTTGAACGGGAAGAAAGAACATGACGCATCTTCATTTGCGTTATACGAAGCATGACGCGTTCGTAATTTGCGTTTTAACGGTCAGAATCTACATTTTTAACCCCCAAAAAAAAAAAGACAAGACGCATCTTCGGAAGTTTGTAAACATTTTCGGAAGTTAATTTCCGATTTTCGTAGCAATTTTCGTAACTGAATGTTCGATTGGTGTTGGATGGGTGTGGTGGAGGAAGGGTGTGCTGCTTTCGGTGTTCGACTGGTCTGGATCGGTGGCGATGGTGGTGAATGGACGGCGGCGGCAGTGGTGAACGGACAACAGAGAAGAGGGAAACGGGGAGAAAGGGAGAAGGGCAGAATCGTGGTGGTGGTGGTGGTGGTGGTGGTGACGGTGGTTATGGAGGATTTGGTGGTGGTGCATGAGAGAGGGTTCAATTTTGGGAAAAAAATTCGTTTTTGGGTATGTAGGGACAATTTTGGAAGTTAGGAGAATTTTTGGGGATGCATTTAGAAAATTGTTATAAGATTTATGGGTTAGGTTTGGAACAGACTAGGCTTAGGAAATTTGTGGTTACAATAGTCGGCCCCATCCAGTATCCTTCCCGGTTCTGAACGTCGACTACAATGAAGAACGAAAATCCAAAAGAAAATAATAGTTTAATGAGGAAGGCATTAATGATTAATGAATTACTAGTAACCACTTTAAATTAAGTGATAAACTTGTTAGATTTGGAATGTTATTAGGGTTCTAAAAAGCCTTTCTAGTTGTAATATACTCATGTTTATCTTGTTGAAAGGTAGTCCACTACACTACAAGAAAAATTCAATTGGGTGACGAATGAAAATCGTCACAAATTGCATGTTTTTCGTCACAAATAATATAGATGACGAAAAAAAATTTGTCGACTAAATGTTGTCGAGAATTCCTACCTGGTGACGAAATTTATTTTTCGTCACCTATAGTGCCTTTTAATGACGATATATTTCGTCACCAAAAATTGAATAATTGGTGACGAAATTTTTTTCTTCACTTATTGTGCTTTTTGACGACGAAAAAATTCGTCACCGATGGGTCACATTGATGACGAAATTTTTTGTCACTAATATAAGAAATCGGTGACGAAATTTTTCGTTGCAAAAGATGTTTTCATATGGGAAAAGAAATCCATCTTTCTTGCTCCTGCTAGGTTTCGAACCCAAATCCCTTGAGTTTGTCGCGCAAGCTTCAACCAACTACACTACACACACTTTTCAGTAAATATTTGAAATATCTAATATATAACACATATGTTTAACATGAAAATATATTTCGAATGTAATTTTGGACCTTTAAACATTAAAATTAGCAATTTTGATAAACATGAAAGTTGTAGGCAATTGAGTTATTGTTCAAACCCAATTTGAATTATCTCAATCGGAGATTTTAGTAAAGAGTTATGTCCGAAATACATTTAGTGACAAAGCGCAATTCATAAATTTCGTCACGAAAGGTACCCATTTGACAACGAAATATATTTTTTGTCGCTGAAAGCGTTAAAATGGTGACGAAATTATTTTTCGTCACCAAAGTTAAGCATTTGGTGACGAAAAAAATATTTCGTTACTAAATTGCTCACATTTGGCGACGAAATATATTTTTTGTCACCAAATGATTATCTTTGACGACGAAAAATAATTTTGTCACCTTTTTTAAGCTTTCGGCGACGAAAAATATATTTTATCGCCAAATGGGTACCTTTAGTGACGAAAATATTTTTTTCGTCGCTAAACAGGCATAATTGGTGACAAAATTATTTCGTCACGAAAGTTATCAAAGTAGTGACGAATTTATTTTTTCGTCGCCAAATATACTCATTTAGTGACAAAATTAAATTTCGTCGCCACTTTTTCGTCACTAATTTTCATTTTTCTTGTAGTGCTACTACAAAAATAGATAGACCTCGGTCATTTGATGTGATCTTTAACTTTTAATCTCGCATTCAAAACCGTGGTCTATTATGGTGTAACTAAAAGTCCCTATCTTTTAACCACAGGATAAAAATCGTGATTAAAATTCATTAAAACCATGATTAAAAATATAAAAACTATGATTAAAAATGACAAAACCGTGACCTTTAATAGCTTAACATCTCAGTTTCATTATAAAACCGTGGTTGTTTAGAAAGTAATAATCTCAATTTTTGAAAAAATCGAGATTAAAAGTGGCATTTTCCTAAGGAAAAAAATCCCACTTTATTTATCCTGTTGGATTTTGAACCTAAGTCTCTTGAGTTTTGTATAAAAGCTTCAACCAACTGCACCACAAACACTTTTCAATATGTAATTGAAATATTTAATATATAACATATGTGTTTAACATTAAAATATATTTCGAACATCATTTTGAACCTTTAAATATTAAAATTAGAAATTTTAATAAATATGAAAGTTGTAGCCGTTTGTGTTGTTCAAACCCAATTTGAATTATCTCAATTAATGGAGTTTTGAGTAAAGAGTTATACTCGAAATGCATTTGGCGACGAAACACAACCTTCATAAATTTTGTCACCAAAGGTACCCATTTGGTGACGAAATATATTTTCATCAACGAAAGTACTCTATTTTTTGACGAAATATTTTTTTGTAGAATAGTTGAGAGTGACATTTATTTAGGGGTATTGCACGCGGAGTCGATTAAAGGGCAAGCAACTTTCAACTTTTCCTAGATAAGAGCTTTCATCTCAAGCCTAAAAAAAATGTGATGTATTCTCTAACTTACGGTCTCAGTTTCTAAATGATTGAGATTAAATGTTGTTTTTATCTCAGTTTTTCCAAAATAAAATATATTCTTTCATATACAATCTCAGTTTTTCAAAAATGAGATCTATTCTTTAAGTTACAATCTCACTTTTAGATTATTGAGATTAAAAAATCTTTCTATCTCAATTTTTTTCGAAACGATATATATTCTTTCATATATAATCTCAATTTTTTGAGAATGAGATTTATTCTTCAAGTTACAATCTCACTTTTTAGATTATTGAGATTAAAAAATCTTTCCATCTCAGTTTTTTAGTATAACTGGGATTAAAACTATAGTCCATAACATTTTATTACGCTTTTAAAAAAAGTAAGATCTTTTTAGTTTTTGGACCGCGATCTTTATACCATTTTGTAGTAGTGGTCTAGCATAAAATTCGAACATATGGCACCCATTGTAAACATATATACCTTGCGGATCAAAAAAAAAAAAACATATATACCTTCTACATCTAAAAAAGACTACGACACTCAAATTGAGTAAATCCTATTAAGTAACAGTGGGGCCGCCTAATGATTTCACCAATCAATAAAAAATCTCATATAGTAGTAAAATCATAAGTTGTTAGTTCAAAGGAATAGTGATCCTTAAGAATTTTGTAATCGCTATTCAGACTATTCTTTATCACTAGATTTTGTTATCATTGTACCCATGTTATTTCAAACGGGTTGGAGTGACGGCTTCTTAACATGGACGGAGGTACTAAAAACTATTGTCATAATGTTTTTTTTATAGTTTGTTATGCAATTAGAAAAAATATACTTTAATTTTATCCATGGTATTGAATATATGGACCAAATTTATTCTCATTACACCAAATTTTTCTTGCATATGGTTGTTTGTTATTTTCATTATGATACTATGTACGCGTGTAATACAAATTTTTTTAGATTTCGTTCTTCAAGTTTTCGACCGCATGCTATAAGCTGCTAGAAGAGCCATAGCTAAACTTTTAACATCATCTTGTACACATTTTCTTCTCTAATTTGGTCATTAGGAGTTCATAAATGGCTTTGTTCTTTGTGGTAGGTACGCATGAAGTTAGTGGGATTTGAATACCCGTCATTGTCAAATGCACGAAAGTATATGGTACTTACCAATTAACTATCAATCTACTCGCATCAATCGTCTCTGTTTCTTAAGCTATGAAAGCACTAAACTTTATTTCTAAATCAACTATTCACCATGTGGGTATTAGGCCCCGTTCCAGAAGACCTTCTTAAAAAATAAGTACTTATTTCACATTTTCAAATTCAAAAATAATGTAAATGAAAAATAATTTTTTAATTTTTTTTGCACCGTATAAAAGATCTCGGTGAGATCTATCAAACAAGATCCATATTGATAGAAAAATTATTTGCGTAAACACATTATTTTTAAGCTTGAAATTGCCTTCTTAAAAAATAAGTACTTATATTGAGTTTCGGAACGGGACCTTAGTCTAGGAACATATGATACGACTCTTGAAAGATTAATTGGTGGGGCAACCAAACAAATTATTTCAAAAAGGAAACTCTAGTGATAAAAGAATGGGGTTTTGAGGTGGTGGGAGTCCATCTCATGCCATGACTAGACTTCCATTTTGTATGGAAGAACCTCTGCCCTCCTAAGGTGGAAATATTTTTGTAGATGGCAATTCAGGAGAGGGTACCAACTAGATCAGTGCTATCTAGCAGGAATATCGTTCTAGAGGGTCAATCGGTTTCCTGCCCTTTGTGCTCCTTGCATCTTGAAACACCAGACCATCTGTTATTGCAACGCCAATTTTATTGGAAGACCTGGTCTCTTATTTTGGATTGGTGGCATGTGACGTGGGTATGTCCGAAATCGTTATCAGATTTGGCTCTGTGGTGGTTTGATATCAGGTTTAGGAATCTGGAGAAATTTGTGTGGGTAGTGTCTTGCTATGCCACACTGTGGTCTCTATGACTGGCTCGGAATGACAATGTGTTTAACAACGCTACTACGAGTTTTGAAGAGGTGGGGAAATTGGTAAAAACTAGAGTCGCAATGTGGATGAAAACCAAGTTCGCAATCAAGATTTATTTGGTGGAGGAGTTTAACGTGTACCTTGATGGTATTCGTAAGCTTAAGTTGTAGTTCGTGTAGAGTCGCAATGTGGATGAAAACCAAGTTCGCAATCAAGATTTATTTGGTGGAGGAGTTTAACGTGTACCCTGATGGTATTCGTAAGCTTAAGTTGTAGTTCGTGTTGAGGTGTTGTGTCTGTCCAACATTGTGTTGAATGGACTAGTTATGTCTGCTTTCTTTTTTTCTCCCTCGATGTACCCTTTCGAGTTTTATAAAATAGTTTCATTTGCCGAGCAAAAAATAAAACATTCATTGAGCTGGCACAATACAGAAAATATCAACCAAACTTTTCATTGTTAACGGGGAAGACGGGAGAAAGGAAAGACAAACAGGAAGACTCAAAAAGATTCTTACACACAAAAGAGACAGGAGGAAATCATTAAGGCAGTAAGGCTTCTAATTAACGAGTACGTCCAACAAGTCGAGCAGTAAATTGTTAAGTTTGGTCGTCGTCACATCAATTCTCTAATCTCCTTAATTTACGACCAACAGCCACGTGGTTTACTTTGCAAGATTTACCAACTAAATAGAGTACTGCTATATACACCGACCATTTTGGACCGAAACCGTACTGTATACACGAAAAATAGGGTGTTTAGATCAAGCACCCTACACACATCGGATGACGTTGATTCCCGCGTTGGGCCCCTCGGTTTTTTTTTTTAAAATTTTTGGACGGCTCGGATCGGCCGTCCGGTGGCCGGAGACGGCCGCGCGCGGCCGTCGGTACGGTTTCGGTCCAAAAATGGTCGGTACACATAGGATTTTCCAACTAAATATTTGTCATCAGAATGGCACAGTACAAGCATAGGGAAGGGAGATAATGATAGGCATGGACAACGGATTGAATTGGATTCGGTTCCTCTCCGGTACAACTTTTAGACTAGACGGGATAGTTCAAAGGTCAAGTGTGTGTGTATACACACTTAAAAAATAGAGATGGCCTTTGCTTTTGTTTAAATAAGAGCTAGCTATAGGTTACTTACTTACAGGTTACAGCTTACCGCAAGATCATAGGACTGAGATATTCTCTTATCCATATCTAGTAGTGATTGTCAGCCAGTCAATGTGAACAAGGAAAATGGTGCTTCTCGCTCAGTGCATGGGTCAGACTCCGCAGTCTTCGTCAAAGTCGTGGATTTTAACTATTTCTTCCTCAGTTCACTCAATATACTATGTGGATTCACACGAAATATTCAAATACTACAAGGAAAATATATGGTGCTTCAATTCTCTCCATCTCTTGCTCGATCAATGTGTCCGTCTCTGTCTCCCTTGACTGTAGCCTTCCTCTTTGTCTTCGTCAACGTACTCCAGTTGATATAAATTGATCCTGCTTAGCTTAGGTCTCATTTCGCTAAGATTCTTATTTTTTAAGTTTTTATTTTCACTTTACGAAACAGGTCATTCTCTCATAATACATCACCTTTAATTCCCGCTAAGGTTAATTCGATTCATTAGTAATTGTTTCATGTCTTAATCCCATCTCAATTCCTCATTAGTATCGAAACAAGGACCTCATGAAATTGATGTTGTTCCCAATCAAATTTTGACGATCCGAACCATTCAATGTGTTTAAAAAGTGATTTTAAATGTACACGTGAGAAATCAAAAAAAAATATGACAGAAAAAAGCTTGATCCGAGTAGTTTTTTGTAAAAACGCAGGAAATCCCTTGTACCTCTCTGGCATGAAAAATTTTCCTGAACCAAATTCTCTCTCTCTCTCTCTCTCTCTCTCTCTAAAACGGTAAATATGTCCAATTAGAGGCCTAAACGAAGGTTTTAAGCCGAAAAATACCATCAATCTTGACTTAGGGTGGTGAGTATTGACCGTAGTGCGAAAATAAGTTAGCTCACCAAGTTTGGGCCCGATCCGAGCTCGTCCGAAAGTTGCCAAATCGGGTAATTTGCAATTAAACAACGTTTGGACTTCCGAGGCTTCTACCGGTCCAATTGATCATGAAATTGGGCCTCCACGTGTTCTACATCACAACCTAACCCTTAATTTCGTACTCATCCTATAAAAATGGCTCTTAAAGGATGTTGCTAATGTTTGCTGATTTTGGTCTTCAATGAGCTCTCCAAATAAACTCTCGAAGTTTGGCTCTCCCAACACATTTGATAATTCCAATGAAGCCTTCTGACTAGCCTTAAGTGGGACTGTTGTCGTAAAATAATGCATTTTATTTTATTTTTACAAGTATTCCACCTCAAACTAGGTAACGGTTTAACTAGTCCATGGGATCGGAGCGCATACATGCTCCTGAATTATCATACTCTTTTGATTCAAAATTGGACCCTAATTTTGCTTATTGGCTTGACAATGTACGCCATACAACCAAACATCCACCATCTTCTAGATACACATGCACACATGCACATTGTCTTACACAAGCCCGGCACCCTCCCGTCTTCCACTGTCAAACCAGTCACCTTCTCCCACCACAGCTCTATGATAAACCCACCCACCATTCCAATTCAAGTCCAAAACACTAAAATAGGAACCACAATTACAAACCAGTGGAGCTAGATGATCCATTTCCTTTTTAAAATGGGATAATATGATGTCATATAAGTTAGAATTTCAATGCCTCCTTCACGGATAGGCATTCATAAATATCAATACACTAATCTTTGATATCGATACAATTGTATACATTATCGGTGGATTTTTTTTTTTTGGCCAATCGGTAGGAGAGATCATTATATTAGGTATAAAATACAAACTACTGGAAACTACATCTATTATGTGAGAGCTCACGAGATATCCAAGCCCAATAAGATAAATAACCCCATCAAATGGACAACAATTACTATAAGCCCAATTTAACTATAAGCCCCATTAAGGGGAAAAATAACTCCAACAAATATAAAGAAAAAAACACCACCGCATCAGCATCTGGCCATGAGCCAAGGAAATTCCGGTCAAAAAACCCAGGTTGAACTGAGGCCAAAAAGGCTTCCATGAACAATATTTTGTTATGAAAAGTTACCTTTCCAAGTACTTTTTCACTGCTTTCTATGACTACTCTGAACTTTATTGCTGTTATGCTCCTTCAGCATCTGTAAATAGACTATGTGGTCCATATGTAAACCATCTAATGTTTTTGCTACTTTAATCAATCTATGTAATATATATTTCTACCTATTTTCATGCTCTTTTATTGCTTCCGGCTCTAAAATTACAAACTGGACATATCTAGCCTATCTCAAAACTTATTCCCTTCAATGGGCATGCATTCGTGCACAAGGTGTACCTAGTGTTGAAAAACCAGTAAGCTTGATTTGGAACGTGTGAAACTATTGTTTTGGAGGCTATGAATGCCTGCAAGTGGAAGGGTAAGTTGGTGAAGAATGAAAGTCAAATAAGCCTGCAAGAAGAGCAAGAACAATAACGTGGGTATTGAATTTAAGCTTCTGTATTTCAATTTGTGATCTTTGCATTTATTGCAAGATTATCTATTTGTCTGCTTGATTTGCCTATAAAAGAATGTATTCTGATTATGTAAAAGATATTAGTGGAGTAAGAGAATAAGAGAGTTACAGAGATAGAGAAACTCCTCCTCCTTATATGTTATTTTCAGATTGAGTGAGTTCAATATATTGTGAGTGTGTTTGTGCAATTCTCTTGTGAGTTTCATACATTATAAGTGTGTGATCAATACTCCTCCACCCAACAAAGTGGTACCAGAGCACTAGGCTCTTTCCGAAAAAATTCTCTCTCTCGAAAATATAACATACCTTCGGCCTGCTATTTTTCAACCAGAAAATAGCTCCCTCAAAAATCAGATCTTTGAGTGCAAATTCAAGATCATTGATCGCCTTCGAGTCCGGCGACGAAAATCGAGCAGCCTCTGTTTCATTCGAAACCCAGAAGTCCTCGGCTTCATAGCTTGATCTTTGGAATCTGTTCGCCTTTCCAAGACAATCAGATCAAGTTCTCGCAATTTTCAGTCAATCAACCGACGGCTCCAAAACCACAGTCCGGCCGAACAGAGAACAAACTTTGTTTTTTTTTCCTCCGCTGGCCAAAACAAAAAAAAATCGATTCAGTCAAAAACCAAAATTTTTTGAGCACCCCACCACTTGAGTTATTTATGTGTCTGATCCAATTTGCTGTTGCTGCACATGTTTTTACATGTGAAGAAGATATTTCAAAGCAGAGCGTTGTAGTCTGGTAGTTGCCAAGCATTTAACGTTTGGTAACGTTGAAGTAGAAGGAGTCATCCAGTGCATCTGGCACACAGATCCAACAGGCCTAATTAAACTTTAGGTCCCTGAAGTTTGAGAGATTACATTTCAATCCCCGCCAGACGTATTTCCGTCATTCTTTCAAGTTCAATGGCTGACGGAACATCCCAAACTGTTATTCCAAAGCTCACCAAGGACAATTATGATGATTGGTCCATCCAAATGAGAGCACTGCTTGGTGCTCAAGATGTTATGGAGGTGGTAGAAGAAGGTTACGATGAACCCACCTTAAAAGAAGCTGAAACAGCTTTAAAGGAAGAACAAAAGACGACGCTCCGTGCCGAGCGAAAGCAGGATTGCAAAGCCAAGTCCATCATCTATCAAGGACTTGACGAAGCCACGTTCGAGATCATCGCTTCCGCCAAAACTTCCAAAGAAATTTGGGAGATGCTGCAGAAGACCTACAGAGGTGCTGACAAAGTAAAGAGGATTCGCCTTCAAACTCTACGAGGTGAATTCGAGTCTTTACGAATGAAATCCTCAGAATCTATTTCTGAGTATTATGCTCGAATTATGGTGGTTTCAAATCAAATGAGGAGAAATAGCGAAGCTCTCACCGACACGAGAGTTATAGAAAAGATCTTGCGATCTTTGGATCGCAGATTCGACTTCATCGTTGTTACGTTAGAAGAATTTAAAGACGTTTCAACCATGTCTATTGAAGAGCTCGTGCGTTCGCTGCAAGCCCACGAACAGAAGTTGCACAGAGACGATGATAGAGCCTTGGAACAATCTCTACAAATGAAGTTATCCCTCAATGAAGGAAGGTACGAGCAAGGGGGGACATCTCAGAGGGGACGAGGCTATGGGTCCCATGGAAAAGGCTCTGGAAATTCAAATTCCAAAGGCAGAGGTGGCAAAGGATTTTCCAGAGGAGGGAATCAAAATCATGCTCCAAGAGGAGGTGGTCGAGGACAACAAAACTATGCTCCAAGAGGAGGTAGACAAGGACAGCAAAGTCATAATCCAAGAGGAGGAGGACAAGGCAGAAGAGGCGGTTACAACAACCGTTCGAACGTTGACAAAAGTAACGTTCAGTGTTACAATTGCGAAAAGTATGGCCACTATAGCAACGAGTGCCGGGGAAGACCAACATTAAATCAAGTTGGTGAAACAGCCAACTATGCAGACAAAGAGCCAACAGGAGGTGATTCAATGAGTCTCATGGCGCACAGTCCTACTGAGCAGGATCAAGGTACATGGTTTCTTGATTCTGGAGCCAGTAATCATATGACCGGCTCAAGGCAGCTTTTTACTGAGCTTGATGAAAAGGTTCAGAGAGATATTTCTTTTGGTGACCTCTCTAAAGTACCAGTTCAAAGGAGAGGTGATATTATAATCAAAAGGAAGAATGGAGATCATGCATTCATCTCCAATGTCTATTATGTTCCAAAAATGAAGACTAATATTCTTAGTCTTGGCCAGCTGCTGGAAAAAGGCTATCAAATTAGCCTAAAGGATATGCAATTGACGATTGCAGATGCTCGAGGGAAGCTGATTACTCGAGTAATGATGGCGAAGAACAGGATGTTTCCGCTAACTATTCTTCATGACACGCCAAAGTGCCTCAATGCCATTATCAATGACAAAGATTGGATATGGCATCTCAGATATGGACACCTCAACTTTGAAAGCTTGAAGCTGTTGACAAATAAGAAGATGGTCAAGGGCTTACCTCATATTCAACGTCCAAATGAGATATGCGAAAGCTGCATTCTTGGCAAACAACACCGCAATAACTTTGGAAAGCAGGTTGATTGGAGAACATCCATGCCGCTCGAGCTAGTACACACAGATGTTTGTGGTCAGTTGAAGCCAATCTCAAACGGTAAGAACAGATACTTCCTCACGTTCATCGACGACTATAGCAGAAAGACGTGGGTATTCTTTTTGAAATTGAAGTCAGAAGTATTTGAAAAGTTCAAAGAGTTCAAAGCTCTTGTTGAGAAAGGAAGCGGCTACCACATCAAGACGTTGCGATCAGACCAAGGAGGAGAGTACACTAGAGAACAATTTGAGGGATTCCTTAGGCAACAAGGAATTAGACACCAGTGCACACCTACCTATACTCCTAAGCTAAATGGTGTAGTTGAGAGGAAGAATCGTACCATTCTCAACATGGCTAGAAGCATGTTGAAAGATAAAGACATGCCCAAGAGATTTTGGGCCGAAGCAGTTCAGTGTGCAGTCTACTGAACAGGTGTCCTACAAAGAATGTGCAGTCGAAGACACCACAAGAAGCATGGTCCACTCACAAGCCAGGTGTGGGTCATCTCAGAGTGTTTGGTTGTATTGCCTATGCTAAAGTTCCGGAGGCAAATAGAACCAAACTCGAAGACAAAGGAGTTAAGTGTATCCTTGTTGGATATGGTGACAGAACGATGGGATACAGGTTGTATAATCTCATCACTTAGAAGGTGATTTTCAGCAGAGATGTCATTTTCGAGAAAAATGAATCCTAGAGCTGAGGTCAAATAGAAGCTACCAAAAATATGGAGCTAACACTTGAAGATGAAGAACAGGTACAAACCAGAGATGTACCTGGGAGACCAGAAGATCAGCCAGCATCTTCCCGTGGTTTCCCTTCACCACAACAAGGTGAACCATCCTCACCAGTTGAACGAGAAATTTCAGACATGAGGCCCGGAGGAATTCGGAACTTGAATGATCTGTATCAGAATACAGATCAGATGGATGCAGATTTTACCATGTTCTGTCTGCAAATCAGTTGTGATCCAGTTAGTTTCGAGGAAGCTACCCAAGAAGGAAAATGGATGAAGGCTATGGATGGAGAGATTCAGTCCATAGAGAAGAACAAGACTTGGGAGCTAACTAGCCTCCCAAAAGGTCACAAGGCAATTGGAGTAAAGTGGATCTACAAAGCTAAGAAGAATGCTCAATGAGAGGTTCAGAGATACAAGGCAAGACTTGTAGCGAAAGGCTACAAACAGAGAGAAGGCATAGACTATGGTGAAGTGTTTGCCCCTGTTGCCAGAATGGATACGATTAGGCTAATGATCGCATTAGCTGCTCAGAAGAAATGGAAGATCTACCAGTTGGATGTCAAGACAGCATTCCTGAATGGATTTCTTGAAGAAGAAATCTATATTGAGCAGCCACTTGGATATGTGAAGAAAGGTCGTGAAGACAAAGTGTACAAATTGACGAAGGCGCTATACGGGCTGAAGCAAGCGCCTCATGCATGGAATACCAGAATTGACAAGTACTTCCAAGAGAATGGATTCGAGAAGTGCCCCTACGAACATGCACTCTATATGAAGAAGGAGACTGATGGAAGCCAGCTGTATGTATGCCTTTACGTTGATGACTTGATTTTTACAGGCAACAATCCAGCCATGTTCGAAGCATTCAAGAAGACGATGTTTCAAGAGTTCGAAATGACGGACATCGGACTTATGGCTCACTTCCTAGGCATTGAAGTGACGCAAAGTGAAGAAGGAATTTTTATCTCCCAAAGTAGGTATGCCACGGAGATACTGAAGAAGTACGAGATGGAGACATGCAATCCAGTGACGACTCCAGTCGATAGTGGACTGGAACTGAAGAAATGTGATACTAGCAATGTTGATCCAACCTATTTCAAAAGCTTGGTTGGAAGTCTGCGATATCTGACCTGTACTAGGCCAGACATACTCTATGGTGTTGGGCTAGTCAGCCGATACATGGAGACACCATGGCCAGATCAGTCACACTTGTTTGCAGCAAAGCGGATTCTCCGCTACATCAAAGGGACTCATAGTGATGGACTGTTCTATCAGTCAGGCGGTGACCTGAATCTTTCCGACTATTCAGATAACGATTGGGGAAGAGACTTGGATGAAAGGAAGAGCACAACAGGGTTCGTTTTCTTCATTGGAGATACCGCCTTCACTTGGACATCCAAGAAGCAAGCGATCGTGACATTGTCATCTTGTGAAGCTGAGTATGTTGCCGCCAACTCAGCTGTCTGTCATGCTATATGGTTAAGGAATGTGCTGAAGCATTTGGGCTTTCTGCGAATATTGCCCACAAAAATCTACGTTGACAACCGCTCTGCAGTTGCGCTTGCAAAGAACCCAACTCATCACGAAAGAAGCAAGCACATCAATACCCGCTACCACTTCATCAGAGAGCATGTAAAAGCAAAGGAAGTGGAGTTAGTTTCTTGCAGGACATATGATCAAGCAGCTGATATCTTTACGAAGCCCCTCAAACATGAATCTTTCATAAAAATGAAGACAATGCTTGGAATGAAGAATCTCTGAGAATCAAGCTTAAGGGGGGATGTTGAAAAACCAGTAAGCTTGATTTGGAACGTGTGGAACTATTGTTTTGGAGGCTATGAATGCCTGCAAGTGGAAGGGTAAGTTGGTGAAGAATGAAAGTCAGATAAGCCTACAAAAAGAGCAAGAACAAAAACGTGGGTATTGAATTTAAGCTTCCGTATTTCAATTTGTGATCTTTGCATTTATTGCAAGATTATCTATTTGTCTGCTTGATTTGCCTATAAAAGAATGTATTCTGATTATGTAAAAGATATGAGTGGAGTAAGAGAATAAGAGAGTTACAGAGAGAGAGAGAAATTCCTCCTCCTTGTATGTTATTTTCAAATTGAGTGAGTTCAATATATCGTGAGTGTGTTTGTGCAATTCTCTTGTGAGTTTCATACATTATAAGTGTGTGATCAATACTCCTCCACCCAACACCTAGTCCTATAAAAATGGCTCTTAACGGATGTTCCTAATGTTTTCTGATTTTGTCTTCAATGAGCTCTCCAAATAAACTCTCGAAGTTTGGCTCTCCCGACACATTGGATAATTCTAATGAAGCCTTTTCAGTAGCCTTACGTGGGACTATTGTCGTATGATAATGCATTTTATTTTATTTTTACAAGTATTTCCCCTCAAACTAGGTAACGGTTTAACTAATCCATGGGAGCGTATACATGCTCCTGAATTAACATACTCCTTTGATTCAAAATTGGACACTAATTTTGCTTATTTGGACACTTTAGGAGCTAATTTTTGAGAGGCCGTTGGAGATGCTCATACCCTAGCTAGACAACGTACGCCATACGACCAAACATCCACCATCTCTAGATACACATACACACATGGACACCATCTTACACAAGCCCGGCACCTTCCCGTCTTCAACTATCAAACCAGTCACCTTCTGCCACCCCGGCTCTTTGATAAACCCACCTACCATTCCAATGCAAGTCCAAAATACTACAATACGAAACCACAATTACGAACCAGTGGAGATGATACATTTGATATATTGATTATAATATGGAAAATATGATGTCATATAAGTTAGAATTTCTTTGTCCACTTCACGGAAAGGCATTCATAGATATCAATGCACTATTCTTTGATATTGATACATTTGTATACATTATCAGCGAGTTTTTTTTTTTAGTCAATCGATAGGAGAGATCATTACATTATGTATGAAATACAAACCACTATCAAAGGAATAACAATTACTATAAGCCCAACTTAACTATAAGCCCAATTAAGGGGAGAAATAACCCCAACAAATACAAATTAAAGAATACTCACATGCAGATGGAAAAACTCGAACTCCTAATCTCCTAGTGTGATGAAAGAGTCCTGACCAATTGAAATAGCTCCAGTTGGTTATTATCGGCGGGTTTTAACATTTTACTCTTATATATAAGCTAACCAATATTTTACCATACCAATAATTTTGTTCTGTGTTTAGATGTGATAAATGTAAGCTCAAGAAGAATATCACTTCGCTGAAAACTATGAGCAAAATTAGTTCGGAAACAGTTGACCCGTCATGTTTTATGAATTATCCATGGACTGGTTAGACGATGAAAATACCGCCACTGAATTGGATGAGGATGGAGGAGGCGGCAACAGCGACAGACGGAAACCTGGCGGCGATGGAGAGAATGTTTTGGGCGACATAGGAAAATATGTAGGCGACGGAGAGAAATACAAGCAAGCAGGTCATACTCCTGGGCTTCTTCGATAGCCTTGTCCGTTTCTCCACTATATCTAAGCACAGTTATTGACACGCAATATCAAAAGAAGAAACAAGAGACTAAACAAAAATTGGTTGCAAACCCAATTGAAAAATGAAGCTAAACAAGAGACTGAATCCTTTTAATTAATCTTGGTTTGACTTCAATCGCTAATATCTTCAAAAAGAAGCTGAAACAGGACACAAAAAAATGTACTATAGAATTTGGAGGGATCCATCGCTAATAACCTTATTTGATTCTCAATTCACAATTGATTTGATTGGTCTTGCGAATATCCCCAAAGGATCCAAAAATTCAAAACCACAAAACCGTCAGAGCAAATTGGACAAATAGAAGCTCTACATTTAGCCTAAATTTTAAAGCAAAATTAGATGATTTGTAAACACCCTTCCCGATATCGGATTGAGGTGAGTTTTTACAAGGATCCTAAACAAAGTATTTTGAACAAAATGAGTGGCTCCGATCATCTTTGCGGGACCCGAGACGGGCGCAAAAGTGGTCTGTGCGGGACTGCTGTATAGCAGCTGCTGTACCAGTAGCATTTCTATTTTGTTTTATTGGGAAAACTGAAGATGCGGTATCTGTTTGGATTTCTTTTTCCGGGATCGAGTCTAAGAAAAGGAATAGTTTTGTTTACCTTTGTCTGATTAGGTTGTGGTCCTTAGGTGCTTTCTCTGTGAAACAAAGACTAAAACACTACATTCTCACACAACTTTTGGATCCCACGTCCAGTGGTTGAACTAGAATTTAAATTCAAAGGCGGCGGCGTTTAATGAGACTCTACTAGTATCTTTAAATATTCATTCGTAAAAATTTTAAGAGAAAGGTTAAGTGTCAAGTTAGTACAATATTGATCTTTGTCTTTTTCTATAAATGAATAAAGACTTAATTT
Source organism: Rhododendron vialii (assembly GCF_030253575.1). NCBI lineage: Eukaryota > Viridiplantae > Streptophyta > Magnoliopsida > Ericales > Ericaceae > Rhododendron > Rhododendron vialii. Next base: position 5,455,356 of record NC_080558.1, on the reverse strand, counting down.
AATTCCAATGGTCTTTAAATGAAAACTATTGAACTATTTATTTGTGATCCACACCATTCATCTTTGAAATCTCTGCATTTTTAATATTTGTGTGAAAATCAAGTTGTTTGGATACCAATAAGTGCCTAATCTATACTCATAAAAAGCACTACTTACAAAATTGGGATTGGCCCGTGTCACTCCCCCCTCTATATAGTTCCGCCTTTGCCCACATCAAATGATACCGTCAGATCGAAGATGAACATAGAGAGGATCTTCGTGTCCAAAGAATAAATGTTACCGTTGGAAGACCGACAAAAAACGAAAATACTACATAATCCCTTCTTAACATTGATGTAGAGAGGATCTCTGTGTTCAGAGAAGAGAAAGTATCAACAGTAGTTTTTTTTTTTTTTGACAAGAAGAAGAACAAAAGTTCAACTGACCTAGACGTAGACAAAGGTTTTCTATAATTTAGTTATTTATTTGATTTCTTATTCTTTTGAGATGTTCTATTTCTAGCATCTGGATAGTTAATAGTATTAGTGTAGAATGAAGTTTTTGCTAAAGGTTTGTTTCAGTTATTTTGGTACGAGTTTTTGCGTCTTGTTTACCTTTTTGTTATTAGATTGTGGTCCTACGTGCTTTTCCTCTTGAACAACGTTGAAAATATTCATACTCACATAGTAACTTTTTGGTCACGCATCAAGCCTTGTGATGAGATCCACAAATTACGCGAGCGTGGAAAATTCTATTAAAAGACAAAAGTATCCCTAGTACTATTGTTCCCCCTCCCTTTCTCCATTACCATCTTCATCACAAACAGAGCTCCAAAAAATCGAAAGCCCATAATCAGAGAACATATATAGCGTAAAACATACCATATGAAGCACTTATTCAGACTATAGCAACAGCAACTCATATACAAAGGTATTGGAGAATCTCTAAATGCACTTCTCCTATGCAATAGATCGATCTGGAGATGTCCAAACAGTTTGACTGTATAACCAAACACTTCTGCAGTAAAATATTAAGAAGGGTAAATTACCAAGATTAAAGTTGGTCAACGCCAATTTCATGAGCTACTTTGGCTTAAGAAATAGCTCATGAAAACCGGAGCCCAACGGTTTAGAACTGGAGATACATTCCTCTAGATCTTCATCGCAAGCTATTAAAACCAAATCATCATCCTCATCTTTGTAATTGATGTTATAAATTCTAGCCTCGAGTGACAACCGCTTTTTCACTTCTTGTTCCAGCTCTATCTTTTGGAACGGTCGAGACAACCGCTTTTTCACTTCTACCACCATAACTTTTTTTCATGAAGTATGTGGGTGAAAATCCAGATGTCTACAACAGAGTACTATCAGGTAACATGTCCCGGTCCGGCCCGGCCCCTTTATTGTTCTTGTCTCGCAAGTGGTCCCGTTTGTTTCTGTGTAATTTCTCAAGCATATCAGTCGTACTTCAAATTAACCAGAAAGGATGTTTAGCTAGCTCTATTTATTGCTTCTAATTTCATTACATGACTAGGTCAAAGTAAGCCAAATACTCCCTTCCTCCCATTCTTTGGCCTTTTAAGAAATTTGAACTTTTTATGGTGATATATTATTACTTTTCATAAGGTAATGAATATATCTTCGCGCCTAATTACTGGAACTGTCTTAAAAGTGTGACTCCTAAAGAATAGTGTGACATGTCAAAGTCTTTGTATCGCAAGTAAGTTGCTGGATTGTTCGAAACAGTTAATTGGAGAAAATTTGGACCATTCCATTTTCTACAAAACAATTGAGTTTGAATTTTTCCTCCATTGTTTACTCATTGAAGCTATATAATGTGTTAACGCAATAGAAGATTTGTTACAGTATATGTTGAAGTGGTTGGGTGTTTGGCAATAATAAAACTTTTCTCATTTTAAATGTATACAGAGCAATTGGAAATCTCGAAGGGCAAAAAGGCAGGGGAAATGTTAGATTGGGAAGATTTGTCGAAAATGAAGTACTCATGGAATGTGATGTGCGAAGTAATGAGACTTGCTCCTCCTCTTCAAGGAACTTTCAGGGAGGCCCTGTGTGACTTCACCTATGCTGGTTACACAATCCCAAAGGGATGGAAGGTGCGTAATAATAAGTAAATACTAGGGAGAATTTTGCATAAGTCCACTATAGCAGTTTCCAAACCCATCTAGTCCACTTTTAAGTTTCATAACCCCTTAAGTCCACTAGCCTATTATTAGGGATTAAATGAACCCGGCAAGACCAATATACCCCTAATTTTAAAAAATATTTTGCCCTGTCTCATCCATTTCAAAATTATCCCATTTCAAAAAATTACAAACCACCCCCACACCCCCCCCCCCCCCCCCCCCCATTTTCATCCGTTTCATCCATTTTCAGAAGAAAAGCCCAGTTCCCAAACCTAAAAAGAGTTCGTCTTTAACCACTCGATCGTCGTCGCCGTCCTCGAGCGCTCAAATACCGGTGTCGTCTCTGTCGCCGTCGTCAAGCCCACGATTGCCGTCGTCACTCCAACATCGAGATCTACGGACGAAAAGCAGAGATCAACCCACGTCCCAGACTTTCTTCGTCGTCGATTGTCGACCTAGCCCCAAGGTACAGTTCATTCCGAATATGAAGAACGAGAGAAATACTCCAACGTGATCAAAGGACGAAGATCAACGTTGATCGTTTGTCAAATCTGTCGACGTCGATCGTCTCTCTCTCTCTATCTCTCTCTCCCTCTCTCTATCTCTCTCTCCTATTATCCACTTTGATCGTTTGGCAGATATGTATATATCCACTTCGATCGTCGCCCTTCGTCGCTTTTGCATATATGTATATATAGTTTCTGATTTATATAACATTATATATGACCTACTGTCTCGTAAGACATTTTATATAATGTTCTGTTGCTTTTGCATATATGTATATATAGTTTCTGATTTATATAACGTTATATACGATATACTGTCTCGTGAGACATTATATATGATGTTCTGTCGCTTTTGCATATATGTATATATAATTTCTGATTTATATAACGTTATATACAATCTACTATCTCGTGAGACATTATATATGATGTTCTGTTCAACAAATATATAGGGTTATATATGGTTATATCAATGTTGGTAACTGAGTCCAGTTCAAGGTATATATAAGAACTCATTAGCAAAGCACAATTGAACAATTAATAATATATAAGTTAGGGTTTTGATTGCGAGTAGATATGATTATATCAAACTCTGATCATTATATGTTCTACTTTATTGAATTGGTCTGCGCAGCGGCCTTACTGACTTATTATTTGTGCAGTTGTTCAAGGGGTGAAGAGTATTAAGTTACATGTGAAATCGACCGTGAAGAAGGCGACGGCAACAAAGGGAAAGAAGTTACAAGATCTCCTCTTCTTTTTTTTCCCATTTTTTTTAGAGTTAGAAAGGACAGAATCTCATGTATAACGTTATAAGGCTATAAGTTTATTTTTTGTCACACTTATTACGTTTTTTTGTGTGTATTTATTTATGTGGCAAAGTAATACACATATAAAGTTCTTTGTTTGTTTTTGCATTGTAAACATAAATAAGATTATTTATATTCGGTTATCAGAAGTTAGTCAATGAAACCGCTGCGCGGACCAATTCAATAAAGTAAAACATATAACGTTATATGTGAGTTTCTATGCTGTGAAACTCCAAAAAAATAGAACATATAACATTATATGAAAGCTGCTGACTTGTGTACTCCCAACAAAAAAAGAACATATATTGTTACTCGAAGCAAGTCATTGATGAATACTAAATTGTTAAAATTCAAGATTCTACTGCATCCAATATACACAATGGTATACTTAAAAAAAAAAACTTCCACAAATTTCAAGCCAACAAAAACAAACTTCCACAAATACCAGGGTCACAAGGTCGTCTGGCCAGATAATATTGTAGGTGGTGTTTTTCTTGCTTTCTTTTCTTGGTACTTGCATATATGATGTGGAGAGGAGTTATGGCTCCTAAGCCTAGATTATAGCTGAGCTTATGATGTCAATGCATCTAGATATCAACCTCCTGCTTGCTGAAATTTACCACCTGCTTGATGTTTGCACGGGGTAAGCAAAGAGGCCACACCATATATATATCAAAATAAAGTGGCAAATTAAATAAGGCCACCATGATAAATCTGGGACCAACATGGCCGCAAACTAGACCATAACATGGTATTTATGGAAAAGACCAAATGCAGACAGAAAAAAAAAAAAACCCAAAACTAAGTACCACAACCCTCCCATTAATTATTCCAGTATCAAGCGTATTTCTTTTGCAAAAGCTGAAAACAAAGTACCACCACACATTTATTCTATCATTATCAATAGATGAATACGGATAGCCTTGAAAAAAGGATAGCCTTGAAAAAAGGATTATACACATTTATGCACAAATGACTTACCTAGTGTCATTTCTTCCAATGCCATGCCTCGATGTATTACCTCCAGCAATAACATAACCAAAGTCATTCATTTGGTATTTGTTGTACCCATAGGCCATAGACCTGAATAATTTCAATTTGCTATTCAAATTAGATTTGGTCATATATCAATCACACAATCAACTTAACTTCCTAGCTAGTTACAGATTCATACTCATATCAATAAAATTTACATATGAAAATAGGACCAAATACATGCACTGCAAGAAATTTGGGATCTCCCAACGGCTTTTTTTAGTAACGCTTGGAAAAACCGTCGATATAGATGGTGTATGGTAACGGTGTGCAAAACGTTACTAGAAACAAGACTATAGCGATGGTTTTTTATGCAACCATTAGTAGATTACAAGACTATAACGAAGATTTTTAATAACCGTTACTAAAAACTGGACTATAGTGACGGTTTTCATTAACTGTTAGTAGATTTTTACACCGCCAAAACCAATTTTCTTTCATACGATCGGTTTTCCAAATCAGAACTAAAGATCGAGATGGTTGACTTTTTTTCCATGTTGATTAAATCATTCTCGTAAAAATTTGACTCAATTGGGTTTAGAAAGCTTCTTTATCAAGACACAATTTCATTAAATAAATAAATTTTTTTATCCGATCAAGTGTATAGTGATACCCGATTAACTTCCTCTTTGGTACAAATGAAGTACTCGTTAATATGTAAAAGATAGATGGTTTCGATCAGACAAAATATGACTCAGGTAGGGGTCGGGTCTTAAAATCTAATACTTTAATGTCTCGGGATGCATCAAATGTGATCCGATCAGGCGGTCAACGATATCCGATGATCTTCGATGTTGGTGATAGTGACAGAATTAGTGATCGAGATGTGAACTCCCAACGGTTTGGATTGACGATTGTAAAAATTGAGTTTGTAATTACATTTAAAATATATACGTTCAATGTAATTCATAACAAACTATGTCTTGTTTTGTACTTGAACGTACAGTAGCCACTCGACCACAACACAACCGTGATGGTCGAGACCATTGATTTTGTTTTCCTTATTGATTAAATCACTCTCGTAAAAATTTGGCTTGATCGAGTTTAGAAAACTTCTTTATTGAGACAAAATTTCATTAATGAAATAAAATTTTCTGCCTGATCAAGTGTGTAACGATCCTCAATTGATTTCATTCTTGATATGAAGGATGTATTCTTTACTATGTAAAAAATTGACAGTTCCAATCGAAAAAAACAAAAACAAAAAAGAAGATATTAGTAGGTGTTTGTATAGCACAAACCGAATTTAAACCAAATTTAAAAAATTAGATTAAGAAAATTTTGGTTTGTAAATATTAGGTGTTTGATTTAACACAAGTTGTGGGATAATTCGGCTGGTTTGCTAGCACGCGCGCACACACGATGTTGTGGGTTCATTCCCAAGAGGATCAAACATTATTTTTCTACCACACGGGTGCCACGTCAGCGCCACGTGGGCATTACATCACACAGTGGTAGTTTTTCAAAAAAAAAAATTTCCTTTACCAACGCTCGTCAAAACCGTCACTATACCTCTACCAGCGACGGTCTGGCCGACTGTTGGTGAACCATTAGTATAGCCTTTAGCGTCATTTTTTTTTGTTCTTTAGTGACGCTTTTGATCGTTGAAAGATGTCGATTTTCTTGTATTGATGTAAAAGTTAACTGTTGTGAATTGTTGCTCCAAGCCTTTCTCTTCTTCTTCTTTTTTAATTAACAGCAAAGAAATGTTTTTACTCTTTGAATAAGTATTAAAAAGACTAAAGAGAGCAAGCTTTTTTTTAATCGACAAAAGTAACATTTTATTCAAGAAAACTTGACGAATAGTACATCGAGAGAGGGGAGGGAAATACAACCAAAGATTGAATGAAAAAGAAACACGAAATAGGACAAAGCCCTAAACATCTAGTGGGCTAAGCCCGAACCAATACACCTAATAGGCCAAGCCCAACACCCAACGGGCAAAACCCAAGAAACCAGAAATACTTAAATGGCCAAGGCCCAATGCGTTGTAAAATGCAGAATTTTACTAACGGGACTAGTGCTTTAATTTCAGATAGTGATAATGTCAAAACAATTTTTGTTGATGCCAAAGTTTCAGCGCATAAAAGTCTTGTACGCTACACATGATACAAGTCTTCTTGTGTACTAGAGTTTTGGTACCAACAAAAATAGTTTTGACATTATATATCATTCCTCTTAATTACTTCCGTTAAAACCCAAAAAAAAACCCCAAGCGAATTCAGCACCGCCCTTTAACACCTTCTTTGTGCGCCGCTTCAATTTGTCCTAAACGCATAAAAGACCACAATTAGTTAACAAACAAATCAATTCAAGTTTAAGAAAATATACTGCACATTAACAAGTCCAGTTCATTACAAAACTGAAGCTTCCAAAAGCAAATGTATTGTTAGCAAATTAAGACTGTACTGTCTTAGCGCTTATAACGTACCTTCCTAACGTACGGTATTTGCGAGGGAGGTTAATTTGTGGGTGGCGGCAGTGATAGCTTGTAGCGGTGATGGGGCTTTGGATCAGTGGTGGTCATGGCGGTGGTGGTCTCTCATTCAGCGGTAGTGATGGTTGGGATGCAAGGCGTTAGCAGCCGGCTCGGAGCATTTTTGGGATCGGTGACATATGGTGGATTCACGGCGGCTTGCGCAACGGTAGCGGCATTTCAAATCCCGATCGTTTGTAGTCTCTGGCAATGTGGTGGTTTTATTGGTGGGGTTTTTGTTTTTGGGTGTTTAGGGCTTTGGTTGGTCTCGGACTAGCGTTTGGGTCTCGGGTAGTGTGAAGATTAAGTAATTTTAATTTGCTTTCTGTCCTTAGTCTTTTAATCTTTGTAATATTGCATAGATTAATAAAAAATTTATGCCGATCAAAAAATGTAGGGTATTTACTTTTTAAAAAGTTGCCTAAAGTTCGGTTCAAACTCGGCTAGAATGCGACCAATCAATTAAAAAGGCATCTTGACGTTATTAGCTTCTTCTTTTTTTGAACAGTAACGTCATTAGCTTTGTTGCAGTTTTTTTTTTTTTATCAGAAAAAAATTTATTAATAATCTCAACATGGCACATCGAAGGAAAAAAGACAAGAACCGGCCACAAGATATTGATACATGCAGCTAGGAGAAAGTCCAGCGACAAAAAAAGAACCATCTAACAAAAAGTCGAATGGAAGAACCAAAACTAAATCCCGGCAACCCATGTAGTCCGCCCCTGGTTCCAACCATGTGTGGGACACAAAGCCGTCCTTGACTTTTCAGGAGCTTAAAGTAAAAATTAAAATCGAGCCTTTTTGTTAGATTTTTTTGAAAGGTTCTAACCTAAAATCAATTAGCAATAAATGGAATAACCTCTAAAATATAACAACAAAATTTGGGTGGCTTAAATGAGCCATATGGGACAATTCCAACACATGCGGGAAATTACAAAACTGTTTCTAGGTGTCATCGTGATAAGAACTTCGATCAGCGCTCCATGAATACATCCAAAAATCAATCCAGTTTATCATATATATGCATACAGATGTATGTAGGACAGTAGGAGCAGCAGTATGTTACCATGGTTCGAGAGTTCCGGAGGAGAGCATAGTTGTCCAAGAAGCAGGAGTGAGCATGAGTGAAGTTCTTGTTACGATAACAGGAACAACACAGGTCGTATGTCTTCTCCTTGTTATCCTTGTGGCATTCGACGCACAGGAAATGGAGGCCCCACAAGTAGGAGTTACAACCATCACAGACCACAAGCCTGTTGCTCGTGAGCATATAGAAAAACGTAACGGATTCCTCGAAATCCAGAGTGCCGTCGTTGTTCTTGTCGAGAAATTTGAACAGGTTTGTATGGAGCCCCAGGTTGTGGCCTTTTTTTACTAGGAAATCCGAGTACTCTTGGATGCTCACTTTCCCGTCTCCATTTGCGTCTATTGATTTGTAGAAACGCACAAGAGTTTTTTGTTGGTCCTTGGACATGTTCGCGTAATAAGCCATTGCTGCCTCACGCATCTCCTCCATCGATATCTCTCTCTCTCGATCTCTCTTTCTCTCTACAAGTATTAGTCTTTTTTATTTAGGGACAGTACCGGGCATATCCTCTCTTTTCTTGGTGACTAGTACCGGACATATCCTTGTACTTATATAGAAGGAGAAACCTTACAGTGAAAGGACCTACCTCACTATAATTTTTATATGCATTTTGACATGGCAAGCCAATTATGTACTCTAAAGTAGAGGTGCAGGTGTTGACTTTGTCCGCGCGCGTATTGGCATCACAAGTGGGAAGGAATCTCAATATTTTAAATAGCGGTAGCGGGTTGTGTGCGTATTGATATCACAAGTGGGAGGGAATCTCTGCATGCAATTTCAAATGGGAGTGCAGTTTGCATCTTGTGTACGTTTGAACTTCTCCTCAATGATCTGATCCATTCAAATAGTAGGGGCTTATCGAATAATAGCTTCAAGTGAAAATTCAAGCCGAACAAACACTCATGACCACTTGGTCATGACACTTTAGTTGTAGCATTTCCTTGTATTGGAGGTTTCGTGTTCTGATGTTTTTGGGTAGTGTGTTCCTAGAATTTTGGGCATATATCCCTTGCCTTTGCCTTGGCCTTGGCTTTCGCCTTCCTCCACTTTTCCCGTCGTACTTTTTGCTTCGATTTAATAAAATCTCTTTTGCCGAGCAAAAAATACTTCTAACAAACAAACTCAATTTTTTTGTGGTCTGACATTTTGAACTAAAAAAAAATGCAAGTAAACAACATCCACTGTCCATAACAATTCCAACTCAAATTTTTATTCTTGTCGGTATTCATTAAACAGTAGTGGCGAGAAGAATTTAGGTGGTCATGAGCAGTGTTTGGTTTTATACATTTAATTTTATTGGAGTCCTCAATTTAACGATGGACTTAAAATAAAATAAAATCATAATTAGATGGGAAAGTCTATAATACACACCCCTTAAAAGGGTGTACCATATGCACCTATTTTATGGTTCATTCATAATGTTTTAGAGTATTTCGTAACTTTTGTTCTAGAATTCATAACTTTTCAGCAGTACGATTCGTAACATTTTCATTATAATTCATAACATTTTGGTATATCTCATAACCTTTATACGATTCGTAACTTTTTAGCAATACAATTCGTAACATTTTCTCTATAATTTATAACATGTTGGGGGTGCATATGATACACACCCAAATAAAGGGTGTGTATTGTAGTCTTTCCCTAATTAGATATGAGAAGAACATATCTCCATATTTTATATATATATATATATATATATATATATGAGATTATTTTTCGTATTTCGAAGTCAAGTTCTTAATGTCTGATCAAAAAAAAAAAAAAAAAGTCAAGTTCTTAATGATTAAAAAATTGTCCACCAGTTTGCCCACTAGCTAGTTTGTTGCCCAGTTGCAAGCTCGATGATTGGTAGGAGTACTTAATTAACAGTTAACACACGTTTTAGACTTCTTGATGTGATGGATTAATGGGGTTCTAATTAATTAATGAGAAGATACTTATTAGTGGCAGTACAGCTAACAATGACTTTTTCAAAATGAGATTTTGCCTAATGATTAATACAAATTAATTTGTCTCGATTGGTATTATTTACTTTTAGTGTTCTTTTGTTTAGTCCTTGTTAAAAATTTTGAGATCAATCAATCTCCACGATACGAAGATTTAGAAAAGTATTAAAAAAAATTAACAAAATTGAAAAAAGTACAGACGACACTAAAAAAAAGTTATAACTAGAAGCATGGTTATATATAGAAGCTGAAGATGATCAGGAATGGGCAAAGGTATGTTCAGGCTCCCCAGCATGATGATGGATCCTTACGTATTTATTTGGAGTACTTTTTTTGCTTTTGTTGTTTTTTTAAATTAAATAATAGAAAAAATATAAAGATGGCTGGTTCGAACTTTTTTTGTCTTTAGTCAACGTTATTTTTGGGCTTTGATCATAATTTCCCACTTTTTAATCTCCTCTTGTCGAGACAAACATTTAATCGAAAAAAATTCAATGAACCTAACCAAAATATAGAAAAGCCAAACAAAAATACCAAATCCTTTGTTTAACCCTGTGCCTGTGGGCCCCTAACGAGGCTAAGAATACACGAAAAGAAAAATGGAACAGATCGAAGTCGATCGACGATATGTTGGGTATTCCGAAGTTCAAGAATAGGGTCGGAAGAAATAAGTAAAAGTGTGTAGTGTTTATATCTGTTGTGGTAGCACCTGCTCTATCCTCTTCTTCTAATCACTTTGACAGGTTTCACCTCAATGAGTCTCAAGCAATTTGGTCTTTAAATAAGATCATGGTATCGGTTATCAGGTTGATGATGAGGAAGTTATAACTAGAAATTGAGGAAGTTAAAACTTTGGGTATTGAAATTAAAAGAGGGAAGAATTATAATCTGAAGAGATTTGTTGAAATGCAAGAGGAAGAATTGAAAGAAAGGATACATGCTCTAGATGATTTTGATCGAGGAAGAGGATATCTCGGAGGACGATGTTAATTTCAAGGAGGATGCATCCCTCTCTTCGGCTTTTTGATCTCGAGTTTGGGCGGGTTTGAGGTGTCTTGCTTCTTTTTTGGTTTTGCTTGGCAGCTATTTGGTTATGGTTTTGACTTTTTCTTTGTATTTTTGTTGTTGTTGGTGGTGGGGATTTAGGTTTTGGGTGTGAGGCTCATTTGGATCTTTGGTTGCTTTTTGTTTTTTGGGTTTCGGTAGTTCTTTTTGGGCTTCAGTTGGCTTCTTGCCTTCTTTTAGGTCTCGGGTGGCTTTTGCCGGTATGTCCTTGATCCTTTTAATCTTTATAATCCTTTATGAAGATTAATAAATTCTTTTGCTTAGAAGAAAAAGAAGAAGTTATAACTAGAAGCATGGTTATATATAGAAGCTAAAGATGATCAGGAATGGGCAAAGCTATGTTCAGGCTCCCCAGCATGATGATGCAATGGGCAAAGGTATGGGCAAAGTTGTAACTAGAAGCATGTTTATAAAATCTCAAGTTCTAACAATATCCATAAATAAAAAATCTTATAAAAAAATAAGATATGGACATCACTTTCTACTCATATTTAACTTTGATCTACTCTTACCTTCCAAACTGAAATCGCAGCACCTTCCACTTAAAAAAGTGGAAGGTGCTGCGATTTCAGTTTGGAAGGTGTTTTGCTATCCTAAAGGACGTTTTTGCTTGGGTCCCCTATCTGTTCTGAGGTAGGTTTTGGATGATTACACTTATCTCATTGTGGCTTCATTCAATTTCTTGTTGGATGTATTTTCTTTCTTTTTTTCTTTTTCCTTTCCTTCTTGGCCTTCTCTATGCTTTTAGATTTTCATGTATTTAGAATTTGGCAGTCTCAATATACTCTTTTTGTAGAGTTTTAATAAAATTTTATTACTTATAAAAAAAAAACCTTAGTTTTAGAAAAAGAATTTATTGTTTCAATCCGCCCTCCGAATCAAGAGTCCAATTTAATAAACCTAATTAAGTTCTCAAATAGATTACAATATGCACCTTATTGACTACTCATTATCAATTATGATCTCATATTCGTAATTTAATTTGATTGTGAATCTATTTGAACAGGGGAAGAAATCTCATGACTTGTTTTTAATTGTTTTATGTTTTAACTTTTAACCTCAGAATCTCACATGGGGTTCCACATCTTATGATTCTATATATGGCAAGTTGCAACACTAAAAAAGAGAGGCTGACGAAACTACAAAACAAAGAATAGCAACAAAAAAAAGTTCCTGTTGATGGTGGTTATTGTTGAGTTTGAAAAAAAAAAATTTTTTTTTTTTCTCGGCAAAAGGAACTTTTATTAAACTCGAAGGGGTACATCAAGGGGAAAATAAACATTACAAAGGACTAATACCGTAGAAGATATCCAACCAAAGCTGGATAGAACACCAAACTACACCTTCACTTTTCGAATCCCATCCAAATAACCTTTGAAATTCTCCACCGTGTAGATCTTGATGTCAAACTTAACCTTTATCCATATAGCTACTCTCGTTTTAATGGATAGGTTAAGAGTGTTTTTGGAGTTGGTCGTTTCAATCTCTTCGATCTTATCTTTCAGACTTTCCCTGTCTAGCTGAATAAGTCATAAGCCTAATTTTTGATTGGATATTGGTAGAATCTACCAATATATCATAAAAATGTATCTGAGCCCACAAGCCTTCAAACCCTCATTCCTAATTTTCTAAATTTTTCACTTTTTTTTGTTTATAAAAAAGAAAGAGAGAGAAATGTGTGAGAGAGAGAGACATGGATTTAGAGAGAGGAGAGATTTTAGAGAGATGGTAGTTGAGTTTATTAGGGGGGAGGGAGAGAGAGACGTGGATTTAGAGAGAGAAGAGAGATTTTAGAGAGACGGTAGTTGAGTTTTATTAGAGGAGAGAGAGAGAGAGAGAGAGACGTACGTGGAGGGGGTGTGAATATGGAGAAAAAATAATTTTACGCCTCTGGAGCACAGCTACATGATGCCCCATGCTCATTCTCCACCACACTTATATCTTTCAGTACATAGAATGTGAATAATGTTAGCGTGAAAAAATTGAATTATCTTTTTCATCAAATACTATTGCGCCCGTCTGTTTGATACGCAGGCCAAAATGCACCAATATGAAGTTTTTGTGCGGGGCCAAAAATCACCAATATGAATTTTTTGTCCTGGGCATCAAACGGGTATCAACTAACATTGTGCCCGTTCGATACATTAGCTAGGCCAGAAAAAATCAATGTAATTTTTTTATCCCGTGCATCGAATGGGTACAAACGCTAGTATGTCTTATTTTTCATGTAGTGGAGCACATTTTTCTAATGCAATAGTGACACTCTCATTGTAGCCAAAATGAAGTACTCGGATAAGTACTGATGATTGCTCATTTTTTAAATAGTAGACGAATTTTTACATTAAATCATGACTATATATAGACTCAATAGTCATCCTACAACTTGACTTTAAAATATTGTTTCTCAATTTAGTGAAGTATCTAGCAGACCTTGTCAAAGTCTAGGGTGACTTTGTGGGTCAATGGGAGATATAGCATCACAGATTATTCGGTTGACGACTTCAAGAGATGTACATTTGGATGCAGTATTAGGCGTACGTGTGATCAATGTTGTAAATGACAAGTTGTATTGGTTAAATCTTTGAGGTTTTGTTTTCATTCAATCTTTTGTTTGATATTTTCTTCTTTTTATCTTTTCTTCGAGTGTTTTTTTAGCACTTCACCTTTGCTGATATACGCATGACAATCTCATTGGGATGTACATATGTAGCCCTGATGAAGAATCTTTGCCTCTCTTGATGTACCCGTTATCCAGTTATCAATAAAATTCTTTTCACCAAACGAAAAAATTTAACTTTAAAATAGTAAGAAAATCTCATATATCAAATCATTGGATTATTTTGAACTCATATCTAATTACTATAGAATCATAATTTATTTTTGAGATAGAATTGATCCCAAGTCTACCCTCCAATTTAAGATACAGATCAATGTAATTAACCCAATTTGAATTTGAAACATAATTCTGTCACCATCTTTGTTTGATTATCTCACCAGGCTCTATATCTCTTCTTTAGAGGTCAAGATGACTCCAATCACAGTACTCTATTTTGATATCCAAAATAGAAAGTCACATTTTGAATCTTTATGTTTTTTTTTTTACATCAAGAATGGGACTCGTCCCTGATTAAGGGATCAAGTAACCACGACGGTAGGGAATCAGTTCAAAGACAAGACCCCATACCAACTATACCTTTGATCGCCAACAGGTGAGCGACTATATTGCAAGGCCTACAGGCAAAGGAAAAAGAACAGATTTGAAAACTTCTACCCAAGGCCTGGACATCATGAATAATAACCCACAACTCCTGACTAGTGACAATCTGCCCATTTATCATATTAATCACAACTTGAGCATCACTCTCCACTACAATTGACCCGAACCCCAATTGGCTCCCTAGCAGAATCCCTCTTCGGATTGTCATGGCTTCTACCACTACAGGGCTAACACATCACGAAAGCTTCCCCATTATAGCACCAACAAAGCTCCCCCTACTATCTCGAATCACGGCACCGAAACCACCTTCCCCTGATTCCTTCTTCCACGCACCATCTACATTAATCTTGAAGGACCCCTCCGACGAACATTGCCACAATTGCCTTTGCACCTCCTCGTCGCTCATAAAATACCAGCGGGTTCACTACCAAAAATTTCTGAAAAGCAGTCACTGCGCGTCTACTGATCATTTCAGAGAGGAGGATCTTGTGATAAAAAACCGCACCATTTCTCCATTTCCAAATGTACCACAAAAGCATAGCAGTTGACTCCAAACACCACTCCCGATTAGATACAGATTGCCATCGTGATAAGAAACCATCCCACAGATCAGTAAAAGAGTTAACCTGTAAATTTACGACATCCAATGAAAAGGGGAGCATAACCACACCCGACGGGACAACTGACAATCCCAAAAAAGATGCACATATAACCATATAATTATATGTGAATGTTATTGGTATATAACTAAGTTCAAAAGCTGACAAATAACCACTCTAGGGAAAAGGAAAGTGATAGGTACGTAAACTGGAACTCGATCTACGTAGAAATTGAGATCCATAATGATCCGCACATGCGGCATTTTCAAAATTCATTGTCAAAATATCAAATTTTTTCTTCGAATCGAATAATCGAAGCGTGAACAAATAACACTTCATTCTGCCTAAAACCGACATATGAAAACTCACGGTTGTGTGTATTGTTGCTCCAAGCCTTTTTTTTTTCTTTTTCTTTTTTATAGGCAAGAAGATATTTTATTAGAAACTTGATAAGGGTACATTAAGAAAAAAGAAAAGAAACAAGACAGTTAAAAAACGAGGTAATTGCTCCAAGCCTTGTTACGCTAGCTAGCTGTAAAATGCAGAATTACTAACGGGACTAGTGCTTTAATTTCCCTCATTAACCTAAAAAAATTTCCAAATAAATTTACCACCGTACTTTAACGCTTTCTTTGTGCGCCGCTTCCATTTGTCCTAAAAGCGGAAAATACCACAATTAGTTAACAAACAAATCAATATTCGAGTTTAAGAAAACATACTGCACATTAACATAAATATAAAATATAGTATATTTTTAAAAAATTGACTTATACACTCTCCTAAGGCCATCCACAGTGGTATTATCAAATGCCAGTTGTTTTTAAAGTTAACAATGTTGGTGCAAAAGATTACTCACAATGGTATAATCAAACTTAGCAACATCTTTAGAAATAATCAAATTTTGAGCTTTGGATAACCAAAACTAACAACCTTTTTCAATAATCAAAATTTGTGAATCATACACCACATAAGTTAACTAGTTCCAAAATTTGTATACATACGTGTTTCAACTAGTATTTTCTTCTTTCCTTCTTCGCCCACTCTTTTTTTTTTTTGGTTAAAAAAATAAAATTGAAGAATAAAAATTTTATGTAGCCAAGCTTTTTCGCTACTCTATATCTTTTTCACTTCGCCAACAAATTATTTCTCTTTCTTTTCCTTCAAAAGTGAAACTCATATCTCTCGATCATCTAAAATTCAATCCATCGTCACCGGATTAAGGTGTTTCACTCTTTTTTCCTGTTTCTACTACCCATCCAAAAAAAAAAAAGGAAAAAATCATAATAGGAGAGAAGAAAGTCACCGATTTTTTTTTTCAAAATTAAGAGAGGGAATCGATATATTTTAACTCATAAAAAATGTAAATGGAAAGAAGGGAATGACGAAAAACAGGAGAGAGAGAGAGAGAATGAAATTGTAGTAGACTTCCATATTTTGATTATGGACTAGAAGTGACCATAGTGAAGCTTAGGCCATCCACAGTGGTATAATCAAAAGCTAATTATTTTTAAAGTTAACAATATTTGTATAAAAGATAGCTCACAATAGTATAATCAAACTTAACAACATTCTTAGAAATAATCAAATTTTGGATTTTGAATAACCAAAATTAGAAACCTTTTTCAATAATCAAAATTTGTGGATCTCATACCACATAAGTTAACTGGTTTAAAAATTTGTATATACGTGTGTTTCAAATATTATTTTCTTCTCTTCTTCGCCTGTTCTATATCTCATTTTCTTCACCCACAAACTATTTTTCTTTTTTTCTCTCCAAAAGTGAAGCTCATATCTTTCGATCATCTACAATTCAACTCATTGTCGCCAGATTAAGATATTTACAAAACTGTCCCATGCAAAACTTCGTAACAAGTGTATGCAAGAACGGGACCAGGATTTTACCCTAGTAGTAGCGAAATATATACTAAAAACATCTAGTGGTGGCGAGACTATATAAATTGTGCATAATTTTTTTTTTTACATATAATAATTGTATTTTCTAAAATTCTTATCGTGGCGGTCGCCGTCACTAAACCCCCCTGATCCCATCCTTGAGTGTATGCACATGCGGGAATTTACAAAAGTGTTCCTGTCGATCATCGTAATAAGAACTTCAGCGCTCCATGGAGCACCGCTCCTCCCGAAGGAGGAGCCCTCACCGCCCAACTCTCTCTCACTCACTGTCTCAGCACACACACCACTGTTTAAAAGGCTGTCAAAATAACAAGGAGAGAAAAACAGCGTTTTATCCCCTTGTGGTCACACCCACACTGAGGGGTGGACCCAACAGATGAATCCCCTGTCCTACGGGAATGGACTTGTGAATTGTTATGACTGAACGAATATGCTTCCCTCAACAAAACTCTCACTAATTGATCTTGGAGAGCTATGGGTAGGATTTTCAATCTAATCTATATAAATATTTTTCACACATGTAACTTGATGGTAATCACAGGACTTTATGTAGATAGATCATGACCTTTTTTCAATGGACACAACTCTTCATATTTTCTTCCATCAAAAAAGTAATAAAACACCTATTCATTAATAGTTACAACCTTATACATAATTGGTCACTAAACGCATTCATGGATACTCATCATATCTATTCACAAATAGTCACTAAACCTTTCCATAAAATCTATTGTATTTTTAATAAAAGCACATATAATGCTATATGTGTAATTCTGAATTCTATATCATACCAACATAACTAACATATATGGTTATTTGTCAACTTTTGAACTCAGTTATATACCAATAACATTCACATATAATTATATGTGTCAAAATATGTTCTCTGTACACAAACTCATATCCACAAAAATTACTCTCTTCATTTATCCTTGTTCCTACAAAAACAATGTACTCTAAAAATAACGTAGCACCAAAGCATCTGGCACTTGTTCGTATATATGGCGGCTGTGAGGTGCATGAGGTGGTGGTGGTGGCAGCTGTGGTGGTAGGGCGATGACGGGTGAAGGTGGGGGCGGTGGTGGTGGTGGGGGTGTAGTGGTGGTGGTGGGGGCGACAGCGGAGCTGTGGCGGCGGCGGTGGTGGTACAGTGGTGGTGGTGGTGGTGGTACAGTGGTGGTCGCGGTGGTGGAGGCGGTGGTGTGGTTGTGGTGATGGCGGTGGTGGTGATGGTGGCGCCGGTGGGGGTTGTGGCAGTGGTGATGGGTGGCAGAGCAATGGTGGCGGCGGTGGTCGTTGTGGTGGTGGTGGGGCGGTGGTGCGATGGTGGTGGCGATAATGGATGTGGTGGTGTGATGGTGGTGGTGGGGCGGTGGTGCGATGGTGGTGGCGATAACGGATGTGGTGGTGTGATGGTGGTGGTAGTGGGGTGATGGTGGTAGTGGGGAGGGGCAGCGGTGGGAGTGGTGGCGGTGGTGGTGGTCGGATGAAGGGGTTGGTGGAGAGAGAGAGAGAGAGAGAGAGAGAGAGAGAAAATATGATTGAAAACCTAGGAGGGCATTTTTGTCTTGTACAAGTTCTTTTTTCAAGTAAAATGGATTTAAGACCTTACAAAACATTACTAGTGAACTAGAAGGGTTACAAACTTAAAAAATTGACTTGATAAATTATAAACATGTTATAGTGAACCTTTAACCAATTTTTTATAAATAAAAAAAATAATGCTTCGAACACAGATCTAAATACATATGGTTTTGAAATTAAAGAAATCTATAGAAATGAGTTTCACGGTATATTCACGGAATCTGTGTGAATCATAAGACTCTTAACACATCAGTATCCGAATGGCATCTGGGCATTACTCCTCACATAATGGTGCATCCGTTTCCAACAGCTACTGCGTTGATTGCTCCTTTGATTGCTGCGTTGATTGTTGTCTCAAGTACTCTGAACGTAAGATCCCATGCTCTCTGAAAAACATAAAACGTACACATAACCAATGTGAACACTCAGTAGTGCATGCAATTTTTAACCATGAACATGAAGTTCTAATAAAACGGTTATAAAATTCAATGACCCATAAGATTCCTATTAGAAGAACAATCACCGGCCGGTTCGTTTTTCTATTCATCGTAAGCTCCATAGGTCGGGCTTCCTCATGGTTGAAAATTAATTTCATGTCAAAACACATATTCATTTGTATCCCCATACTTATTGAGTTGTACACTCTAATTTTATTCTTCAGAGTATCTGTTTAGGTAAGTTGAGTAGAATTGATGGGACTTGTAATGAGCGAACGAGTGTTAGACGATAGTCAAGTCAGAAAAGCGCATCACAATAGTCATTTTGTCGGTTCGGGGCAGAGAAACATCCTAGAGCTTCTTTTGCTTTGTATTTTGGAGTAAAGGTACAATCTATGGATCATTGAGTGCTAAATACAACTCCAAGCTTTCTTCTTCTTTTTTGGTAACCAACTCCAAGCTTTCTACAACTTAGTTTCGATCTACTTGAGTCGTCTTCCAGTGGATTTCAGAAAGATATCGTAAGGCTTGAGGGTTCAAGGTAAGGGCAATCAAACAACTTGGTGTGGTGAACAAGGATTTGACAAGTAGACCTTAACGTAGTTTTAAGAATTCAAATCATAGTGTAAGATTTCTTGGTACTACACAATCGTTTTGATAGTGCTTGATTTTCTTTGTACCTTAGCGATCAATTCGCAAAAAAAAAATTATGTTAAAACAGCTGGCAAAAAAGATAAAGTATGTATAATAAGAGCACAAAAAGATAAAGTAGGTATAATAAGAGCACAAGGTACATAAAAAACATGCATCATAACTTGAAGAGATCGTAAATTGACAACCTTTGGTTTTGTTCAGTTATCGGGAATATTACATATATTCTCATGAAAAGGAAGTAAAGAAAAACGTACGAATTTTTAATTTTTTTGTGTTTTTATTCCGTTAACAAAGAATTTTGTAGGAAAACTAAATTCTTGCTTTTTAGCAAGAAAGTGCTTTTCAGTTAGAATAATTGAATGAACCGAAACTTTCTCGGCAACTCGCAAATTAGTTCTAGAAAAGTTGATTTTACCATCGTTTTACAACCGTGCAAGTTGCAACTCAAAGGGGCCTAAGCCAAATTATGTGCAACCTGAATAAACTAGCCAAAACGGAAAACACTCGAGAGTTAGCAAAGGTACTCACCGTTTTCAGGTTAGGAGGAGCATTATAAGGAACAACATAATTCGTTGGGAATGTGGGAAGTTCAGTGATGGTAACAGATGAACTTGGCTGCAACAAAACACAAAGAAATAACCACTATGAAGGTCATCATCATTGAACAAAGTCAAGACGACAATGAAAATAGATTTAAATAAATGTACGAATTCATTATTAGCCTCCTGTAATGAGAAAATCGTTAAAAAGAAGAGGAGGGCAAACACATGAGATTTCTGAAACAAAAAATGCATGGGCTAGCTTTCTAAAGGGAGCATTAGATAAGTGTTTTAATTTCAGGAAAAAAAATAAAAAGTAGCCCGAAATACTATATAGTATCACCACATGGTGCTCCGCATAAATGATAAATTGTTTCATCGAAAATGTGAATAACCCTTGCTTCTACTCTTCTCGCAAAATTTTGTAATTGTGTGTCGCCTGCAAAAATGTTCTTTGCGTGATTTCTAGTAATACTACGTGAATAACGCTACCGGATACTCAGGAAGTATCGAATAACCTCAAATTTCTTGCTTCAGTTACCTTGTGCTGATTCGAATAAGTGACATTACTCCCATGCATTCTCTTGGTTTCCAACAAAGCATAGTTATCCAAGAACTGGGCATGCTCGTGGCGATAGTGTTCGCCTTGGAAACAGTTTGGACATACGCAAAACAAGTCGTTGCCATTGTTAAAGCAAATGGAGCAAGTGAAATACATGCCCGGGATGAACTCATCACACCCGCCACAAAAGGGCCTCCCACTTTTGATTATGTAGTAAAGAGCCATTACTTCCATGAATTCTAGGGTTCCGTTGTTGTCCTTGTCGAGTTCTTTGAAAAATTGACTACTGCCCATTTTTACGTGGCCTTGGTCCCTCATAAACCCTAGAAATCCATGGAGACACACTTTCCCGTCACCATTGTCGTCGAGTGATATGAAAAAATCACATGCCGCTCTTTTTATGTCCGCTGAGCTTTTATGGTAGTAGAGTCTGGCAGTTGTGACCAAATCCCCCATCGTGGCCTAAAGCAAAAATAGAGAAGCACAATTCAGTGTACAAACTTTATATCTAACCAAAAGCTAGCTTTTAATCCAGTAGGTGGAGAGGTCCCAAAATTATACTATGAAGTGATCACTCATTTCATACCTAAGCAATTTGAATATTTTATACTTTGATGAGATTACACATCGATGGTGTTGAACGAGGGGTTGTGGTTGCATTAGTATTATAAATATATATACATCTCAACTTTTTATAGTACTAATGTAACCTCTCTTTTTTTTTTATCAGCTAGTACTAATGTAACCTCAATCGTCGATCAATCAATGTACCCTTATCAAGTTCTAATGACGTTTTTTATTTTGCTGAGCCAAAAAAAAAAAAAAAAAAGGGTATATGTAGTACTCTGGTACTTATCGTAGCATAAAAGATGTGTCTCTTATCCAATAGAACTTACACGTTTATAGAGATTGCGACTGCCAACCGCTCCCGAAGTTATCGCAAGCTTGTTATCCTGCAATCAGAAAGTGTAGTTGAACTTGAATCTTCTTGACAATATGAAAGTAATGTAAACGAAACAAGAGAAAATCTTAACGAAACAAGAGAAAATCTTTTCAACGGCAGAGCCGTGAATAGGTGTTTACGGCGTTCAACCGCGCGCGTCCAAAGTATTTTTGAACGGTTACCTACCGGTAAGAATTAAAGCTTGATACCAGTATGGATGGAGAAAATATCGTATTAGTCTTAAGAAATGTACATCGTTGAAAGAGATAAGTGTGTGTAGACATATGTAGGAAAACACTTGTACACAATTCATAGCCTTGTGCTTGGATCCTTTTAATTTTTGTAATTCGTTTTCAAAAATTAATAAAATTATTGTTTGCCGTTCGGAAAAAGAAAAAAAAAATCATAGCCTGTAATTGTGATATGTGCGCTATACATGCACCCATTTTGTTGTATAACACTTCATATATAATACTTGCACGTACATAAATTGGCATATGATCATTCGGGAGATCGTGAGTGCCAACCTTGTTGGAATGCCCATTCTCTGGATGTGATACCACCATTTTTGTAGAAGTTCCATGTAAACTTTGTACCTATCATTGAAAGATTAATAAATTAGATATACAAGCGGTAGAACTTGAGCAATATTTAATGATCCTTTTATCTTTCAACGCTTCTGTATATATATGTTTCGTTGTCCCGTATGTTTATTGAATTTAATAAGATCTCTTGTTTTGCTAAGGAAAAAAAAGGGGTGATACTAATAAACAGACTAAAGCTGGTTTGGCTTCAAAAGTCATTTTGACTTATTGTTTTGTTTTTATTTAAATTTTTTTTTGCATTTGTTATTTGCATCAAACATTTATGACTTATTGATTCGTCTCGACGAGATGAATCGGAAAAGTAAAAAAAATTTATCGAAACTCAAATTTTTTTTAAAAAAGACAAAAATAAGTAAAAATAACTGTCTTATTGACTTATTTTTGTCCTTATTCAAAAAATTATGAGTTTCAATCAAAAAAATTTATTTTTCCAATTCCTCTCGTTGAAACAAATCAATAAGTCACAAAAGTTTGACGTAAAACTAACAAATGCGAAATTTTTTTGAATAAGAACAAAAACAAATAAGTCACTTAATTTTTTAACCAAACCCACCCTAATTTATGGACACAAATCCAGATACAAATGTGTTCATCCTCTTATACATGTGGGTCTTTATTATCTTGTATATATGGGTACGGTTCATGTCCATCGGACAACTTTGACTACATTTGTATTAGATCTATCTACATAAATCTATGTACGCAGACTCCTACAAGAGCAAAAGAAAGCTACAAAATAATGTGAAACTCAACTTAGATAATCATATCCTGTATAAAATTAACTAAGGTTCTTATTTTTTAAATATTTTTTCCGTTTTACGAGACAGTTTATTCTCTCATAATACATAATCTTTAATTCAAAAAATAAGCATTTATTTTAGTTAGTAAAACACACCAATTCAAATTTTATCCATTTAGCTTTTGTTTCATAGGAAAAAGGAATTACTTGAGTAAAAAATGCAGGAAGGAAAAGGTTGCTAAGAAACCAACCACAAGACCCAAAATACAAACCTATGAAACCTTTTCCAAACTCATTTGAGATCCTTTGAGATCGGTCAACTCGATACTAAAAATCAAACTATAAACATATTTTGAAGCTCGCCAAACTTCTAACCTCGGCTAAGTTAGCAGAGGTTCAAAACTTAGCCGAGGTTAGAAACCTATCGAGCTCAATAGGCTCATGCCTAACTCTATTAATTACACTAAACAAAACCAACCCCGAAACTCATTTCCAAGTTCACAATCTTTTCTATCATATTCGAACAAACAACACCCTGATCGCTCGGTTTCAAATCGTTTACTGCTAAAAGTTTGTTCTATATCACGAAATACTTGCATGAATAATACATACACCTTGTCGAGTTATCAATAAAATTTTCTTTTGCAGACAGAAAAAAAAAAAAAAACAATACCTTCCATGGTTTGGTGTGGAGGAGATCATAGTTGTCCAAGAAGGTGGAGTGTTCGTGGTTGAAGTTTGTATCACGATAACAAGAAGAACACAGGCTGAATGTTCCCTCACCAACCCTGTAGCATTCGACGCATACGAAATGGAGGCCCAACAAGTGGGACTTACAGTTATATCCACCACAGAACACAAACCGATTGCACGTGATCATGTAGAAGAGAGTAACACATTCCTCAAAATCAAGATATCCGCGGTTGTTTTCGTCGAGAAGTTTGAACAGGTTCGATGGCACTTGATTGTAGCCTTGTTTCCTGATGAAATCCAAGTACTCTTGGAACCTCACTTTCCCGTCTCCGTTCCCGTCCATTAGGCTGTTGAATCTCTCGAACGATTGTTGTTGGTCTTCGGACATGTTGGCGTAATATGCCATAGCTGCCCCGCGCATCTCCTCCATCTCTCTCTCTCTCTCTCTCTCTCTCTCTCTCTCTCTCTCTCTCTCTACAAGTATTTGTCTTTTTTATTTAGGGACAGTACCGGGCTTGTCCTTTTTTTTGGGTGATTAGTACCGTAGATATCCTTGTACTTATATAGAAGGAAAAATCGTACATTGAAAGGACCTACCTCAGTATAATTTTTATATGCATTTTGACAGGGCAAGCCAATATATGCACTCTAAAGTAGAGGTGAGGGTGTTGACTTTGTCCGCCCGCGTATTGGTATCGCAAGTGGGAGGGAGTTTCAATGTTTTAAATAGCGGTAGCGGGTTGTGTAACAGTAGCAGAACATCAAATGATACATAGAGCGTGAATCGAGTGTAGTGGTCGTGAATTTTTTTTTAAAATTATTTTAACACATGAATCCTATGAGTCTACGACATCATAGGTACATATACATAAGGGTGTTTGTGTAATTACAATGTGGTTCGTTATAGTTAATTACTTGTGACAAGTACTTTATAAAGAATGCTCAAAATGATGTAACCAAGAATGCTCAAAATTTAAATGATTACATCTCAATGTACTACACATCATATATATATACATATATTAATGATATACAGTCATTAATGAACCTTGTAACATTTATTTAATCATTAGCTCATAGATCGACAATAGGCTTGATTGAACATATATAAAATTTTAAAATGAGAGCGCAGTGTGCATTTTGTGTACGTCTGAATTTCTGATGTTTTTGGGTAGTGTGTTCCTAGAATTTTGGGCATATATCTCTTTGCCTTTGCCTTCGCCTCCGCCTTGCCTTCATCCGTTTTTAACGTTGTATTTTTTTCTTCGAGTTAGTAAAATTTCTTTGGCCGATGAAAAATAACAAACAAAATGCAGGTGGCCATCGCCAATCTCGTCTGACATTTTGAACTTAAAAAAATGCATATAAAGAACATCCACTATCCATAACAATTCCAAGTCAAATTTTTATTTTTGTCTGCATTCATTACACAATAGTGGCGAGAAGAATTTGTGCGTGTGGATCCAACACACTTTGTGAGTGTGTTTGTGCATTTATGTGTGCAAGTGTGCATGGTTATAGCATTATTCATACATGTGACGGAGACAGCCAATAAAAAGATTGTGTTGATGGTTGCAACGTTTAGTTTTTAAATTTTTTGCTAGGAGAAGTACAAAGAATTTTTTGCTAGGAGAAGTACAAAGAGGGCTGCTATTCCCCCCCCGACACACACCCCCCGGCCCCACCTCCCCTTTTCCGGAATTACCCCCGCCTCTCTCTCTCTCTCTCTTCCTTTTCTTTCTTTCTTTCTTTACAGTTTCTTTCTTTCTTTCTTTCTTTTCCTTTTCTTTCCGGTTTGATTTTTTTTTTTCATTTTATTTCTTTTTCTTTCTTCCTAGTTTGAATTTTTTTTTCTCTTTAATAATAGGTTCAAGTCTAATTCTAGGCTTTGTAAAGTAATTAAGAAAAAAAAAGTGTTTCAATTGATCATGTTTATACGACTGTTTTATTTTTCTTTTTTTGTCCTTTATAGATTAAAAAATATAGTTACGAAAATAAGTGTTTTAATTTTCAATCCGTTTGAACCAGTGCAAAGATGTTATTTTTCTGATCATTTCATCCTAAATGGTCGTGATAAATTTTTGGCTCTAAGGCCTTTCAATGAACACTCTAACCCTAAGAGAGCCCTGAAACCAAATAATGAGTCTTAGGGTGCTCGTTGAAAGGCCGTGAAGCAAAAAATTCATTAAGATTACAATTAGTGTTCGGGAACTAATTACGAAATGTATTTTGCAAACGACGTACTAATCCAGAATACAAATGTTATATTTAGGATTACTTTTTTTTAACTATAGTACAATTTAATAAATTTATTAACCATTATTTAGCATAGATCCTCTTAACTGATTCAGTAGTATGTTGATTCAAATCACGTTTCTACTCCATAGGATTGCAAATGGCTGGTTTTTATTTTTTTTAAAACTAAAACGGAAACGTTTTAGGGGCTTCGTAGGGGCTACTGTGCCAATGGGAACAGCAGAGCCCTTGGGTCCCCCCTACTTTTTAATTTATTTTTTTATTTAATTACTTATATCTTATTTATTTAATTTCTATAAATACACCCTTTGTATATTTAAAAATATAATTCAAGAATTAAGTGCTTTAATTTTCAATTCAGTTAAATCAGAGCAAAGATCGTTTTTTTTTATTATTTTATTTTAAATGGTCATAATGAATTTTTTGGTTTAAGGCCTTTCAACAAACACCCTAAGACTCATTATTTAGTTTCAAGACTCTCTTAGGGTGTCCATTGAAATATCTTGAAGTCAAAAATTTATTACAACCATTTAGGATGAAATGATCAGAAAAATAACATCTTTACACTGGTTCAAACGAATTGAAAATTGAAACACTTATTTTTGTAATTATATTTTTTAATCTATAAAGGACAAAAAATAAAAAATAAAACAGTTGTATAAACATGATCAATTAAAACACTTTTTTTCTCTTAATTACTTTACAAAGCCTAGAATTAGACTTGAACCTATTATTAAAGAGAAAAAAAATTCAAACCGGAAAGAAAGAAAAGGAAATAAAATGAAAAAAAAAAAAAACCAAACTGAAAAGAAAAGGGAAAAAAAGAAGAAGAAGGAAACTGTGAGGAAAGAAAGAAAGAAAAG
Source organism: Rhododendron vialii (assembly GCF_030253575.1). Taxonomy (NCBI): domain Eukaryota; kingdom Viridiplantae; phylum Streptophyta; class Magnoliopsida; order Ericales; family Ericaceae; genus Rhododendron; species Rhododendron vialii. Next base: position 5,428,697 of record NC_080558.1, on the reverse strand, counting down.
GAGGAGAGAGAGAAAGAGAGGGGGTAGTTCGGGAAAATAGTGGTGGGGCCGGTGTGTGTGTGTGTGTGTGTGTGTGGGGGGGGGGGGGGGGTGGGGGGGGTAGCAATTTTCAAGTACAAATTGAGGGTACCAACTTTATTAAAAGAGATGTGCTACCTCCACACCCAAGTGCACACCCACACACACAAGTGTGTGCCACACACTTGTGTGTGTGGGTATGCACTTGGATGTGGTCCTAGAATTTTCGTTATTAAAAACAAGTCTGACCTCTTGATGTGATGGATAAGCTGAGTTTTTCTAAACTTAACTTACTATTTTTTTACAGTATTTATAGTGTGTTTTATTATTTTTTCTGAATTTTTGTTAGATTTGCATGATTTTTTTGAATTAATCATCCGTTTCGACAGAAAAGTCTAAAAAATACAAAATCATGACCAAAAGAACAAAAAATTTACTAAAAACGAAAAAAATATCAAACAGCTACTCCGTATCTTTTAGAGTATAAGTGCCGTCTTATTTGAATTTTTTAACATTGGTCCATATTTTTATACTTTTTTGATTCATCTCATCGAGACGAAAGATTAATCCCTAAAATCATATCAAAAAACTAAAAAAAAAGTTATAAAAAATAAAAAATACGAAAATAAGTTCCGAACTTATATAAGTTTAAAAGAGCGCAGCCTAGTGATCTCGTCACAAACTACAAATTCTAATAGGTCACTCATATTTAACTATGATCAACTCGTAACTTAGTTTTAGAGCCAGAATTTTATTGTTTCAATCCACCCTCCGATTCAAGATTCCAATTTAATAAACCTAATTAAGTTCTCATAAAAATAATTACAATATTCACCTTAATTGTCTACTCAATATTATTAATTATGATCTCATATATATTCGTTAATTCTTTTCTCCACTCACTCACCAAGCTAGTCACCGTCCACCACCGTTCCAAAATCTCACTCCACGATTTGGTCAAAATTAAGACTCACAACCACCGGTCCACCACCGCGACATCCGTAAATTAATCCCCAATTTATTAATTAATGAAGAAACAATTAAAGACCCCTAACATAAACCAATATTCAAAATCCTAGCTTATTGAAAATTAATGGGGAAAAGGCAACGTAAGAATTTTGAATTCTTCAGATTCCAAGAATCAGAGTTCTTGTCATAGGATTTGGATTGTCACAAGATTGTTCTTAGCTTAGTTTAGAGATGTGATGCAGTCTAATCCTTGTTCCTTTTAATCTTTGTATCATCTTCAAAGATTAATAAATTTTCTTGTACCGTTCTAAAAAAAAAGAATGAGTTTTTATTTTATTTTTTTTGAACAAACTTAGAAAATTTTGATTACTCAAAATCCATCCAAAGGGCAATAAACCCCAAACCGGAGCCCGTCGATGGGAACACACCCACGATGATCGGGTTATCCATGTGGTTTGAATAGGAATACTCTGAGTATAGAAAAACGCTACCTAAAGGGATAGAGAAAAATCCACTCAGGGAGCAGACGCAAACGAAGGAGATGAAGACGGAAGTTGTAATTTGACGCTCCTCACCGTCCTCTCTTCCGAGCAACTCGCTAAAGAAACAGAAACACTCACAAAGGGTAGCGAAAGTTCCACGCAGGGAACGACACTCTCCCAAATAGGAGAGAAGCAAGACAAAACAAAAAACGAAGACAAGAAAAGACACCTCCGATCACCGGAACTGTTATACTACGTACTGAATTCGTATTTGAATGTGGAAACAACCGTAGTTGAAGATTCAGTTCAATCCAACAAAACTACAATAAAGGCTAGAAGAATCTGATCATGACTTGTTTTTAGGCGATAATAGAAAAGTGGGGTTTTACACCGGCGATGGATAAAATTTATTCTCTTGTTTTTAATTGTTCTACTAGGTTTTAACCTCAGATGGGGTCCACATCTTATATATGATTCTATAAATGGCAAGTTGCAACACTAAAGAAGAGAGGCTGACGAAACTAGAAAACAAATTGAACATATGGGAAAAAAAAATTTCCCGTTGATGGTGGTGATTGTAGAGTTTGAATTTAAAAAAAAAAAAGATACGTTAAGAGTTTTTTGCAGTTGATCGTTTCATTCTCTTCGATCTTATCTCTTAGACCTTTCCCGTCTAGTTGAATTAGTCATAAGGCTAATTTTTGATGGATTATTTTTTTATCGGCAAAAGAAAAATTATTAATCTCTACAGAGAATACAAAGATTAAAGGGGTAAGGGCAAGCAAAAGCTACCCGAGACCCAAAGAGAAACGTTAGCAAGAAACCAACAAAGAAACAGATACCCCTCAATCTAATTTTTGATGGATTGTTGTTTGGCCACCACCTCTCCGCCTATCTCATTGTTATCGTAGATCATATAATCTATTTTTAAACACTAGTGCTATGATCATGCCTGAGTATCACATTTTGGACACCATGTAATTGTTTTTTGGTCAGCAACAAAATTTTATTAATACTAGACAAAGAGTACATAGAGGAAAGATCATGTAATGTGTTATCACTGAATTGGTAGAATTAATGCATGTGTCCTATTTGTCATATAATAAAGCACATTCTACCAATGCAATTATAACACCTCTCAATGCTCTCGTGGTACAAAAAATGTAATACTCTGATAAGGATATCATAGAATTGCTCATTTTTAAATAGGGGTTGACAATCTTTACATTAAATCATGACTATATATAGACTATATAGTCATCGTACAACTTGACTTTAAAATATTATTTCTCAATTTGGTGATCCAAGTATATGTAGCAGACCTTGTCAAGACTAGGGTGACTTTGTCGGTCAAAGGGAGATACAAGGTTTCTCCTTATGCACCCGTACGTGTGATGTTGTGTGACAAGTTCAATCTTTGGTTTGATGTTTTCTTCTTTTTATCTTCTCTTCAAGTGTTCTTTTAGCACGTGATCTTTGCTAATTATGCAAGTGACAATCTCGTTGGGATGTATATATGTAGCCCTGACGGAGAATTTTTGTCTCTCTCGATGCACCTATTATCCAGTTATCAATAAAAAAAAAATTTGCCTGGCAAAAAAAACTTGTCTTTAAAATAGTAAGAAAATCTCATATATAAGATCAATGGATTAGTTTGAACTCATATCTATTTACTATGGGATCATAATTTATTTTAGAGATTGAATTTATCCCAAGTCTACCCTCCAATATAAAATACAGATCAATATTGTAATTAATCCAATTTGAATTTGAAACACGGTTCGGTCACCATCTTTGTTTGATTATCTCACCAAGCTCTATATCTCTTCTTTAGAGATCAAGATGACTCCAATGATCACACTCTATTTTATTTTCCAAAATAGAAAAGTAAATTTTGAATCTCTATTTTCAGAAACTCCAAAAATATAGAGAGTCATCACTACAACCCACTTCCAATATTTATGCTTGGAAACCCTTGCGATTTTAGTGTATTTCAATTAATACAATTCTTAAAATATGAATACCATTAGAAAGAAGGTGACAACACTTTTGAAATGAGATCAAATAAACCTTAGCTTCGTTAGGACTCGATGTTTCGACATATTGGAACACCTATGTCTTTGATCTCCCAATTACGGAAGGCAAGCCTAAATATTTCCCACCCCGATTTTCACTCCACGCCCACCCTGGTATCCCCTCCATTTCTCCTAAGTGGATACCTCCCCCGTTTGCGTTGTCAAGCCTAATGTTGATGGTGCTGTCAATGAGAAGGATGGAATCATCGGTGTTGGTATATATTGTGGCCCGAGATCAGATCAGTGGTATGTCGGGCCTTGTTTTCTAAGCCGTTTACAGGTTTCCTCTCACCAAGATCACTACCGAGGCCTTGGGTGTTCGCGAAGCTCTGGTGTTGGCTGCTAGTAAAAAGATCCCGAAGATTATTGTGGAGAGCGATTCCGCCCAAGTTATTTGGGCGCTTAATAACAAGGAGGGCAGCTGCTGTTGATAGATTCCTAATTCAGAGACTATGGTTCAATGCGGACTTTGACTTTCTCAGAGGCGAATGCTGAAGGAGCATCAGGTGGAGCGATAATCATCTGGAACAAGAATGTTTTCAAAGCTGATGAAATCATTTCGAAGAGGAATTCCATTCTTATCAGAGGTAACATTTCTGGAAACTTCCCTTGTGTCATTTTAAATGTTTATACGCCTAATAATTATGCTGGAAGAAGAGTTGTTTGGAATGATATTAAAGAACTCAAGATCAGGTTTATCATGCCGTGGGTAATGGTTGGGGATTTTAACGAAATTAAAATCACTGGGGAGAGAACTGGTTGTACAAGAGGGGATAGGGGTATGAGAGATTTTCAGGAGTTTATTAATGACATATGGAGGTCAATGATTTGCCTATGTTGGGGAGAAAATTTACATGGTCTAATTTCCAATTAAGAAGTTAATATACAATCCAGAATTGATCGATTCCTAGTATCTCAGGAGTGGTTGGATAAATTTTCTGGATTCCAGTGGGGATTACCAAGACGAACCTCAGACCATTGTCCTATCATGTTGTCTGATGAAACCAAAGATTGGGGTCCAAAACCTTTCAGATTCATAAATGCTTGGTTCTCCAATCCAAAATGTGAACAGATTATTAAGAATGTGTGGGAATCTGATGGGTTCAATGGATGGGCTGGTATTAAGATCATGCAGAATGTTAGGACCACAGGCCACGTCGGTCTTTTTGTGTTGGGAAATTCCACAACAAAACAAACATTTAACTGTATTCTCATTTATCGAGTTGTAATTTATTTATTTATTTGTGGAGTGTCTGTTTAGGAGGTGGAGGAAATCAATTATTGTGTAATTGAGAGGTAGAGATTGTTAAGGAAATTGGAGTGAAAGAAAGATTTTGTGCACATGGCAGCTGAATAAGGAAAGGGAATTAAAGATTCAAGGGTGAGATTATTAAGGTAATTTGCATGGAAGGAAATCAACTTTCAAGAGGATTTCGTGCATGTGCTTAATAGGAAAAGGAAATGAAGAAATTACGTGTGTGGCAACATGGAAGTGTTTTTCTGTCACAGTGCTTGAGCAACTCAAAGACAGGTTATATACAGTGCTCGAGTAACCTTCCTGTTTTCCAGCATCTATTTATATGCGCATTTTTTGGAATTTCGAGGCTACCAAATATATGAGTGCAGCCCCTCTCTTGCTCCAAAATAGGGAAATATCTAAAGGAGATTTTTAGTTTGTCTCTTGGAAAAAGATATGATCGTTTGATCATCAAACTTCCGGATTAATTTCAAGAGCCTTCTCCAAACTTTATGATTACTAATCGACGTGTTTTTCTGATGGATTCCGTAGGTTATTGGAAGGCTTGAGCGATTCAAGGCAGCGGCGGTCAACCACTGGGTGCGGTGAACAAGTGATTCGGCAATCAACCTTGGTCAACCGAGAACAATTTTAGGTTGTAAGTATGGGTTTGTTTGTAACTGTACAATGAGTTATAGTGCATGATTTCCTTCCCGTGGCTTTTACCCTTTTAAGGGGTTTTCCACGTATATCCTTTTATTCATCGTTAATTATTTTTTGATTCCGTTTATTTTGCTTGATTGAGTATTTAAATACCAAAAAAGGAATTTTCACAGAAGTTGAGGGTTGTAAAGGAAAAGTTAAGATTTGGAATATTTCTGAATTTGGGAATATTGTGCCTCGAATGAATGAACTGAAGTTAAAGCTGCATCAATTTGATTTGCTAGCGGAGGAAAGGAATCTGAACTAGGAGGAAATCGCTAATAGAGAAAAATGCACGCATGATGTCTGGTCTTTGGAGAAGCTAACGAAAGTTTTTGGAGACAAAAGTCTGGAAATAAATGGATAAAATTGGGGGATAGAAATTCCAGATTTTTCCAGATTTGTGCAAAAAAGAGATATAGGAGGAATTTTATTGGAACAATTGAACATGAGGGGGATTACATATGAAGAACCAGAAGTGATAAAACCGGTTGCAGTGTTACTTCCAAGGCATTTTCAAAGAACGGTCATTGTCTCGTTCTGAAATTGGGGGAGATTTGCCAAGGAGATTGGATGAGAATAGTGCTCAAGAGCTGGAAATTCCTTTCGCTATGCTGGAAATTCAGGCTGTTGTCAAAGAAAGCAACCCTTTTAAAGCACCTGGACCTGATATTGGGGTGTTGGTTGAGTCAGACCTGCAGCTAATATTAAATTTGTTTTCAGTTTTCTTGGCATTTCAATGGCCTTTTCTCAATAGATAGATGATGGGGCTTTTGTCCTGTGATACTAAGTAAAGTTTGTTTCTGCACTTGCTCTTATCCGCGGGTGATAGTAGATGATTGGGACTTTTGTTCTATGATACTATTCCCCTCTTATACCTCCCAAATTTCAGAATGTTTGGGATCTCTAGACTGCGTGGATTGTAGATGCTTGGGGCACATTACTCTATGATACGATCCCCTCCCCTCAGTATTTTACCAAGTCTGGTTCTGAGTAACGCGTACAAAGCTATCAAGAAGGAAAATCATGTTGGTGGCTTGATAGTAGAAGATTGGGACTTATGTTCTTTAATGTTATCCCCTCCCCAATTGGCACAAGTTCTGCGTTTTTATTTTTGTATCTATGCGGAAACTCAAGCCTGAGGTTGATAGTAGAAGATTGGGACTTATGTTCTTTGATACTATCCCCTATCTGCTTTGCACAACACGGCTGATGTGGATCTTAATGGCGTCTACGAGTTATTAGAAGTTCTACAAGTTTTTCCAGGGGCTTGTTTGTCTTAAGTTCCTGGGTCAATCCCAAGTATAGCAGCAATGGTTTGGTTCTCTCAGTCGCAGGATTATGGAGCACAGATTCAAGTCCATGTTCAGGAGATAGAGCAGTCTGGAAAGTGCATTAGAGTTATGGTGTTTGGTTCTCTTTTATACGGGCATTTCATGATTTGATTTTAGTCTGTCCAGTTTCCCCAGTATGTCTAGGGGTTTTAAGTGACTGGTTTATAGGATTTTTATCTCTTTTATTGGGTTGGGGTCTTGCTAACCTTCCCCTCTTTTGGTGGCAGGTGGCGGTTGACAGATGAATGTCCTCAGACAAGGTGCCAACATAGTTGGGATGTAGGTCGGTGGTTGTGATGCCTCTCTTTCTCCGTTTCCATTTAATCTTTGTAACCTCGGTTCGTTGATTAATAAAATCTTCTTTGCTGATAAAAAAAATAACAAGGAGGGCAAATCTTTTTCTAACCGCAGCTCAATTGCCTTGGATCGTCTACAGCTTGCTCATTCCTTTTTATGTTAAATTTTTACTTATGTTAAACGTATTTGTAATAGGGTAGCTCATTCTTTGGCTAAACAATCCCTATTAGATGCCAGATTGGAACTTTGGGGGGTCTTGTCCCTCAATGGCTCACCAATCTTGCTCATCAGGATGTTAGGTCTTCGAACCCTGCCTCTTCGAAATAAAGATCATTGATGCAGCAGAATTCATGAGAGACTAGTTAGCGTACTAGTTCAAACAAGATAAACAACTCGTTGCAACGAGCAAATCTTGCATACAAGAAAGAAAAAGAAAATCTCTGCAATATTATTGATTAAAAGCTGCATAAACTCTGGGTTACAAACCCTTATATAGGCCGAAACCCTAGAACTAAACTTGAAAAATAAAAAGTCCCAGAATTTGAGGCTTTTCCTAAAACTAAAAACGGGAAAGAAAAACAAGACTTTCCCAAAAAGAATCAACTTAAAAGGAATTACAGTCTAAGAGTTATTAACGAAACAAATCTTTTCTAAAACGGTAAAATAACGCAATTGAAGACCTAAACAAAGAAATTAAGCCAAAAAGCACCATCAATCTTCAACTTAGGGCTATGAGTATTGACTGGAGTGCTAAAATAAGTCAGCCCACCAAGTTTGGGCCTATTCTGAGCTCGTCCGAATTTTGCCAAATTGGGTAATCTAAAATTAATCATTGTTTGGGCTTTCGAGGCTTGGTTTGGTTCAGCTGATCATAGAATTGGGACTTCACGTGTTTTACATCAATCATCGTCTTTCTATTAAAAAAAAATTAAATAACATTTTAAATTAAAACTAAACTCAAATCATGAGGGAAAATGAAGGAAGGGGAAGATTGATTTGAAAATAGAGATAGAAGTAGAAATTAGTTATTGGCTATAAGATAAGTAGTCATATGCTCTATAATCACTTCTTGATTAAAAACTAATTTCTAGAGTTTGGGTTGGAGATGCTTTCATATGGCTGCCAATGGAGACCTTCTCTTCTTTTTGTTTTTTGAAAAGACCTTATTTTGATGTTCTGCCTTAATTAAGACTTACTGGTGTGGGGTGGTGAGTTGAGAGGGGGTAATTTTGAGGTAGGAGGAGGAGTATAAATGGGTTTTAGGTTTAGGATTTTTCTGGTGATGTTATAGTGGTGTGGAGGAGAGGAGAGAGATTGTGTAGGGAAGAGAGAGAGAGAGAGAGTTTTATCTGGTATTGAGGTGTGGAGAAGATAGATTTTTATAAAGGGTGTATAAGGGCATTTTTGTACATTGATTTACTTTTTCATCCAATTTTGAAATTTTCCATCCAAATTTCTATCAGAATTGGACAGAAAATGGGGGAGAGAGTGAAGTTGCTTGAATTTTGTAGTCAGGGAGGTGAAGTTGCTAAAAAATGATAGTTTAAGGGGTATTCTTGCAATTAAGCTTTTAACTTATGAGCAGCCACAAAAGATTTCCAACCTAGGCCTTGTAGACGGCCATCGGTGTACCAAATATACCAGGCCCATTCTTTGGTTTTGATATTAAATTGATTGAGACCTTCAAGGTATGCTAGCTTTTGGAGCGGTGGGCATAGTTCCTAAGTGCAAATTAAATAGTTCATTTATGTGGATGAATCAAATTTGCAAAGTAGAGATGCAAATAACAGTTCAAGTATTTGCGCTATGGTTAAGCATTATGAGGAAGGGATACCATTGCAGACCAATTGTCAAGAGTTAGTTTGGTGCAAAAGCGATATTTTGCACTGATGTGTCGAAATAGATTGGGCTGCATGTTGTTAGCAAGTTTGCTGCACATTTATGCACCCAATAATTAAGAATTGTTAATCATGTAATTATTATCGTAAATTATGGGACTTATTGAAACTTGCCTCTGGTGACCCTGGCAAGCAGTTGATTGGAATCCCAGGTTTTCATCTCTCAATCTCTTTCCCTCTCTCTAACGTTTATCGTAAATAATGGGACTTAAGAACATATTTTAAATAAGTTGAATGATTGGGATCATAAAAAAATGACCCCAAAATGGGAGGTCCACGTATAAGCAAAATGAGGAATCCCTCGTAGGAGGCTGACTGCTTATATATCTTGAGGGAGGGTAGGTGTGTTCCAATTCGATGAGCCAGTAATTTTTTTTTTTTTTTAGGCCAATTTGTTTTGCAATAATATTAATCCAAATCGATAGTTTAGATTTTTGGCACTGTTAGAATTCATCAATGAGTTTCAACAAATGAAGACTTTTATCATCAAAAGTAAGCATGAGAAAGGTCCACGACTCACCCAACAGCACGCATGCAGCTTTTTTTAAATTCATGGTCGAAATTAATTGATATTTCGGCTTAGAATAGTCAAACCACAAATTAACGAATAGCGCTTCATTCTGCCTAAAACCAACATATAAAAATTCACAGTTGTGTATTGTTGCTCGATCCAAGCCTTTTTTTTTTTTTTTTGGCTCGATCCAAGCCTTGTTATGCTGTAAAATGCAGAATTACTAACGATACTAGTGCTTTAATTTCCCATGGAACCAAAAAAACCTGCCCCAGCTAATTGCAAAGTTAATAGACCACCGAACTTTACCACCTTCTTTGTGCGCCGCTTCCATTTTTCCTAAAAGCATAAAAAAAATACCACATTTAGTTCACAACTAATTGTGAAAGTTAATATATACATATATACACACACTCGGGATCCAATGAGGGATCCCGCACGGTCTTACCGTGCAGGACTCCCCTTTCCCGATCGAATTGTGACGATCTGAGCTGCTCAAAGTGTGCAGAACGTGATTTTAAGGGTACTCGCGAGAAATCAGCAAAAAAAATGATCGGGAAGGGCTTGATCCGAGCAGTTTTTTACTGAACGTTCAATAAAAAACTGTTCGGATGACGCCCTTCCCGATCATTTTTTTTGCTGATTTCTGGAGGGTACCTATAAAATCACGTTCTGATCACTTTGAGCGGCTCGAATCGTTGCAATTAGATCGGGAAAAGGGAGTCCCGCTCGGTAAGGCCATGCGGGATCCCTTAGGAGATAGTAGAATGTTACCCTTTTGCTGGGCTGGTTGGGCTGGAGGGGAGTATTGTTATCCAAGAAGGAGGAGTGTGCATGGCTGAAGTTCTTATTATGATAACACGAACTGCAGAGATCGTACGACTTTTCCTTTTTGTGACATTCGACACATACGAAATGGAGGCCGCACCCTTTGCAGAACAAAAACCTCTTGAATGTAATCAAGTAGTAAAAAGTAACACATTCTTCGAAATCCAGAGTGCCGTCGTTGTCCGCGTCCACATGTTCAAACAGGTTTTGCGGCACCTCCTTCTGGCACCAGCCTTTCGTCTTCAGGAAATCCAAGTACTCGGCGGTGCTCACTTTCCCGTCTCCTTCCGCGTCTATTGAATTGAAGAAACTCACAACCAGTTGTTGTTGCTCGTTGGACATGTTCGCGTAACATGCCATTGCTGCCTCACGCATCTCCTCCATCTCTCGATCTCTTTCCCTCTCTCTAAAGTATATTTGTACGATAGAAAGTGAAGCTCTACTGTCACCTACCTCGGTATAACTGTGCAATAGGGATTTTTATAATAAAGCAGTTTGACAAGGCAAGGTTTAGACTTGTCTTTTTTTGACATGGTCTCCCGCGTACGTGTGTTGGAAATCCCAACCTCGAATAAGTATCACCCAGAGGTTTCAAGAGGAATCAAGAATAATGATTGAGAATGAGGCAACGGAATTATTTGACATAGTCTCCCACGTACATAAGTGTGTTAAAATCCCAACCTTGAATCAAGATGAATCAATAATGATTGAGAATGACGCAACGAAATTAGTATTTGACATGGTCTCCTGTGTACGTAAGTGTGTTGAAATCTCAACCTTGAATCAAGAGGAATCAAGAATGATTGAGAATGACGCAACGGAATTAGTCTTTGACATGGTCTCCCGCATACGTAAGTGTGTTGAAATCCTAACCTCAAATCACCCAGAGGTATCAAGAGGAATCAACAATATTGATTGAGAATGACAACAGAATTAATTATTTGACATGGTCTCCCGCGTACATAAGCGTGTTGAAATCCCAACCTTGAATCACCAGGCCAGTTTCAAGCTAGAGGAATCAAGAATGATTGAGAATGACGCAACGGAATTTACAAAAGAATAGTTAGCATACTATTCCAAAAGAGATAAAGCACTCGAATCCATGAGTAGTTCTTGAATCCATAAGAAAAGAGAAAACTTTGAAGCTCAATTTGGATGGCAGGAAATCTTGAGGAGGAATGTGAATGTAATGCCATACTTCTATGATTCCGACGTTTAGAAGGAACAAGAATAGAAATGTGATGTCATACTCTCAGAATTCTCATATTTCGGAGAGACAGAAATAGGATTGTGATTTCTAACGACATATCTGGCCAGAAATCACATTATCAGATTGAGTAGGAATCTGATCCCTTTCTTACCCCCATGGGAATCTTAGATTCTTAGCTCAATCAATAAAAATAGAAAATATTGACTTTGATAAATTTTCAAAAAAATTAATTCATGCATAAGAATACTGACTCAATCCAAATTAAACACTGTAATGAAATTACTTTAGGTATTGTATTCATTCCTAGTAATCATATTCTTATTCCTACTGAAGATTTCGGTCATCCAAACTGAGCCTGAATATTTTGATGTAAAAGTAAAATACGAAATTAGGTTACAACCCCTTTTACAAGGCCTAACCCTAAATCCTAGAAATAATGCTGAAAAATAAAGACTCACAATTTGGAGAAACTACCAAAATTGAAAGAGAGAAACTTATTTTCGAAGCAGCTGCAAACAGCCCCTATTTACGGAGCTGTGCAATCTTAGACGTTTGTTTCGGCAATCAATAGTCCGGATTTTAAAATTATTTGCGCGAATAGTTTTTTTAAAATTCAGACCGTCCAAAATACTTTTGGATAGCCGAGATTGAGCTCCGTAAACATTTGTTTACCGGTGCTCTATAAACAAAATTTCCTCATATTGAAAGCGAGAAAGAAAAACATGACTTTCCAAAAAAAAAAACTAACTGAAAAGGAATTATACGCTAAGAGTAATTAATGTAATAAAACTTTCCTAAAACGTCAAATACATCAAATTGAAAGCTTAAACGAAAGAATTACGCCGAAATCTACCATCAGTCACACCTTAGGTGGTAATCCGCAATTAACGCTTGTTTGGGTTTCCGACGCATCGACCGGTCCTCCAACTGATCCATGAATTCGGTCGTTACTTGTTCTACATCAGAGAAGATGAGAGAAGCAGCTGGAGCAGAGGAGTTCTTCCCGAAAGCTGCCATAGCTGCTAATGCTAAAAATGTCCAGAACGTGTTTTGATAATTTAATATCCACCAAGGAATACTAAGAATATTTGTTAATACTGAAAATGTCCTTGGCAGATATTAATTATCAAAATACGTCATTAGCCGTCATTTTTCCATCAAGGTAACCAAGACGGTGGGGAATCAATCCAAAGACAAGACCTCATTCCAAATATACTTTTGCTCACCAACAGATGAGCAACCATATTGCAAGACCTACGGGTAAAGGAAAAAGAACAAACTTGAAAACTTCTACCCAAGGCCTGGACATCATGAATAATAACCCCCAACTCCTGACTAGTCACAATCTGCCCTCATATTAATCACAGCTTGAGCATCACTCTCCACTCCAATTGACCCTAACTCCAACTAGCTCCCCAGCAAAATCCCTCTTTGGATTGCCATGGCTTCTACCACTGCAGGGCTAGCACGCGACGACAACTTCCCCATAATAGCACCAACAAAGCTCCTCCTGCTATCTCGAATCATGGCACCGAAACCGCCTTTCCGAAATCCTTCTTCCACGCACGATCTACATTATTCTTGACGGACCCCTAATTAAAAGTTTCTTATTAGTGATCAGGCAGTCTCGGTTAATTCTTTTTTCTTACTAATTCTTTTTAAACTTTCACTTTGGGGTCAAAATCGATGGCATAGCAATTGAATCAAATAAAATGTTGCTTGGAACTATGTTTAGGCAAAATGCTAAAGGTACCAACCATTTACAGACAGTGTCTGTGCCCGCCCCACACAAATTATCCAAATGTAATTAATTTGAAAAAATCAAATGTTTACGCCATAATAATTTATTCTCTTTTCCTTTTTTCCCTTTATCAGCAAATTAAAGTCAATCCTATGTTGAATCATTCCGATGTTGAGTCCACTTGCCCAAGTGGAACCAGTTTTATCCGCAAAGTCAAATCCTATGTTGAACTGCCCTGCCCCTTTAAAAGCAAGAGGATTTGAATCCTCTCTGGTCCAAGTTTTAAACTGGAGCAGAGAGTTAAAATTTGGACCATCTTTCATTGCAATCAATGGTTCGGATTTACTCCGAGGACCTTCAAAGTAAGAGTTGACTCTTATTGGAAAGAGGGTCTGAATAATTCCGAACCATTTATTGTCCAGATTTTGAACTCTTACTTGGTGGAGTCTTGGAATAAATCCAAACTATTGATTATCCCAATTTGTGGTCCAGATTTTATCGTTTCCTTTGGTCCAAAACTTGGACCGATGAGAATTTGATCCCATTTAATAAAAAACAGAATCGTTAACACAGATCTTGACATCTTTATGTGATGGCTTAAGGGATCTTATCTGAATTAACAATTAATGACTTTTTAAAAAGACAAGTGCTTTTTTTTTTGGGTACATAAGAGGACCTAGGCCCTACGAAACAAAAACACTTGACGCAGTAGCTCGATGAACTCCAATACCATCGATCGCGGTCATTGCGCAAAGTCTCCGTCATTGTTGATGGGGCTTGTTCAAACACTTGCTCTCCTCGATCTAACTGAAGACCCAACCTTGCTAGATTATGAACGCAACCATTAGCCTCTCTCCAAACAAAGTTTAACTCACACGTCCAAAAAGACTAGAGCTATGGACATAGGTTTTTGGACACGGATATTCCGGACACGTATAGGGTTCACGTGTATCGACGGCTCCAGATATGTAAATGTATGGATATTTGTGTCTAAAACATATATTTCCATTTCAAAAAAATCCTAGTACTAGATCTGATCTCCTCTTTGGGACTCCTATTATTACATTATAAAACCTTGTCGGGGTGATATTTAGCCGAGACAACCAATAAAATGATTCTGTACGTTAAGTAATTTTTCATTTGGAATTGCAATAAGTTATTCTGGAAATGGATGAAACTATATATAATAATGGACAACCCTGAAATCATCTGATTTTACTAACTCCCACCAAAGTTTTTAATGAAAATTTTAAAATCAGCCCAATTGGCCTGACAATAGTATGTGTGTGAATGTGTATTAAATGGTGTAAAAATTAAACAAAAATACATATTTTTCTTACCTTTTAGTGTGCTAATTGTCAGCCCAGTGAACTGACAATAGCAAGACCGTAGTTTTTAAATACCTTAATCTTCGTCAACTTTTGTTCCAAGATTCTATTTTTGAATACCAATTTGATGATGTGGTTGGTTTATTTTATCGGCACAATTTGATAAGGTCAAGTTATACAATCTCTACTGAACGAATGCTTCGATTTACATTTCACATCATGCTACAATAGAAAGTCTATGCCCATCACTCACCTTTTATCGTTTCTTCCACCGATTTCAATTTTAACGTCTAAAAGTGTTTTGAACGGTTCGAATTTTAAAAAACTCGTCCAATTTAGAGTTTTTTTAAAATCCAGACTATTGATAACCGAAATGGACAGTGAGATATAGAGAGGTGAATATTGTCCACAATCTTGATTTTTTGTTGATATCTATATATGACATCTTGCTTGTTAAAATTTTTTTCCTTCTATCAAAAAAAATACCCACATAAAACGTCATCACGAAAAGAAAGAATGGAAGACACAGAAGGCATGTGATTGTCCTATGGCTGACTAACCTCACTCACTCACTCTAGCAGTTACAAAAAGTCTCACACGTGTTTGGACGAGTGGCATGAGACAGTAACCCAAGAGCTCGCCCTTAGGAGATCACAGGGCCGACTCTCACGAAAGCCAAACATTCTAAACTTTGTTTCCATTAAGATTTGTTCAATCGCAAATTTTAAGGCCCTTGGGATTAGTTGAGATGAGCGCAAGCCGTGCCAGCCCTGATGTTTGGGTTGCCAAAGCCCGACCCCAAACTTGGTTGCTTAGTTACAATTAAGTCAGCAAGAAATAAAAACATAAAAGGAAAGATAAATAAAATCAATGTTACATTAGATTTACATTTTTTTTTTTTTGCCTCATGGTGGGGGTTACCCAAGCCGGAGGTCCTGAGGGACTTATTTCGGAGCCGGCTCTGAGCGCAAGCTGGCTAGCCCGCCCGCCCGCACTAGCTTGTGAGCTCTATGATCGGTCGCTAAGGCTAAGGCTTCTCTTTCTCTCCGGTGGCTTACCGCAAATACACTGGCACTCGTACCCATATATGCTGCTAAAACACGAAAACAAGCCACTAGTCCCGTCATCGGTTTTCCTTTGTACGCGTTGGCCAGTCGATCTGAAGCTAGAACTCGCGAACCCGCCCCCTCGATCGTAGAGAGCTGGAAGCTCCGTCCTCCACCTTTCGAGCTTCGACCGCAGCCCTTCCATGCTTTCGTCTACGCTCCATCCCTCCAACACCGAGCTGTGGTTGTCGTCCAACGGGTATCTTCCCGTTTCCTTTTCCCTCTCCCTCACCATCCCTGCGGCCGCCACCTCGGATGGCGAGGGACCCACTTCCGACTCGGACCAAAACGAACATTGAGGTTTCGGAGGAGCCCGATACATGTATTTGCCACTCGCTATAGAAGACCCTTTTGGGCCCTCAAACTCAAACCCATTGGGCTTTGAGTTGGGCTTCTCCATCGCCGGCCCGATCGACGGACATTTCGTTAGGGCCTTGTCTTGAGGCTTTACTTGGGCCTTGTTGTTATAAATTTTTGGGTCATTGGGTACCTTTTCTTTGGGTGGATCCAAACTAGGAGGCTTTTCCATTTTGGCATTTTCAAAACTACAAATTAGATTGACCAATGAGCTTCCCTTTCCTTTTCTGCCTTTCTCCTTTGGTTTTGTTATGAGTTCTGCACCACTAATCACAGAACTTGCCTTCCCTTTCTTGCTCTTTCCGTTTGGCACAATATTGGAGTAATCTGATGAATCACTAACCCGTGAACTAGCCTTCTTAGAAGGCCCTTTCTTTTGTGCCATCCCAACAATGGAACCATGGGTAGCTGAGAGATCATCAAAAGTGGTGACACTTTCGGTTCGCTCGCTCCTCCAGCGACGCAACATAAGTGGTAGATCATTGGTGTCATGATTATTATCTTGGTTTTGGTGTTGCGGATTCTCTTGTCCCATCAAATCACGGTATCCTACAGCTGACCGGCTAAGTTGGGTATACAAAGGCATGCTCCGCATGGAGCTATCGAGCACAGCCACGCCAATGTTCAACAACCCCTGGGGACGACCCGACGGACGCCAGACTTGGAGCGCGGCGAACCGCATCCCGGAGTGGTGGTGGTGGTTCTGCTGGCGGTGGGGCCGAGTCGGAGGAGGAGGAATAAGATTGCCGACAAGGACGCGCACCGTGCCCACGAGGGTGTCGCGGAACCAACCAACCGCGTGGATCTCGATTGTGACAGCGGAGGTGTCGAGGCGGAGGAACTCCTCGTCGACACGGAACACGAACTTGTCGTTCCACGTCGGGTTGTTGTAGCCCTGGGTGTCCACGACGGTGGAGAGCTTGCGCTTCGGGTGGACCCAGGCGGTGGCGTAGGTTCGCATTTTCTTGGACACGAGCTCCAGGTCCTGGCCCGAGATGATGTTTATTTCTAGAAGCTGGAAGGGCTTGATTACGTTAGGCATGGTGACGGAGACAGCGGCAGCGCAATGCCCTTTCATGTGGACGACTTTCACGGCGACGGTTGCGGTGGTGGCAGCGGTGGATGGTTGTTGTTCCCGCCGCCCGAGGATTGGACGACGAGGAAGCAAGATGGCATTGAGGAATGGCAATGGAGGGAGATGGGGAGGGATAAAGAAAAGAGGACATACGAAATTTGGATTGGGAAGCGAATACAAAGGAGGCAGTTAATTTTGGAAGGCTTGGGTGTGAAGAGCCAAGAGAGAGAGATGGGTCTACAGATGCATTGACAAGGGATACTTCGATTTCGGTGAGAGAGGGATGGGGCATGCATATGCATTGGCAAGGGATGATCCGATTTCGGTGAGAGATTTATATTTGTGAATTTGGTTGGGGTCACATACCCTAATATTGTAAACACTTAATTATGTTTCTTATTTTATTTCGAGTTTAAAAAAAAAAAAAAAAAAGACTAGTTCCTCTAATCCTCTTTGTCAAGCATTTTTTCCTTTTTCTCGGTCTTTATAGTAATGTCATTTTTTGGATAAAGGATTACCCCATTCCAGAAATCTTCTTAAAAAATAAGCAGCTTATTTTACATTTTTAAATTCAAAAATAATGTAAATAAAAAATAATTTTTCAAATTTTTTTACATCGTATAAAAGATCTCGGTGAGATTTTTCAAATAAGATCTATTTTGCGTATTTTTATACTATTTCAATAAATTCATAATTTTTAAGCTTGAAATTATCTTCTTAAAAAATAAAGGGTTTTTTTACGTTCTGGAACGCACCCTAAGCATTTTCCGCACCATTTTATTAGATAACTCCCTCGGCAATTTGAAAAAATTATTGAATTTTTTAAATCAGGGTGCAAAATTTCTAAAGATCATACACGAACTTTTTTTTTTTTTGGTAAAGACAGCAAAATATTACTCCGTTAGGCATGTCCACAGGTCGGGTCGGGTCGGATCCACCCCGACTTTGGTCGGATTATTGAAATGTCCACTCTGAGACCGATCGAAACTTTGGTCGGGTAAATTTCGACTGAATTGACTTTCGGATTGGATTTGTTGAGTTCGGTCGGGTCGGCAAGTTTAATAGAGTTCCTTATTTTGCACTAGAAGGAGAAGTCCCAAAGAGGATCGGTGAACTGTGAATCCACGGAGGAAAGCCGAGGCCATATACAGCACAAATTGCATCAAATCCCAAAAAACAAACTTTCAAAATCAAATCCCAAAAGACAAACTTTCAAAAAACGCATACATAGAAAATCAGTGAGAGAGAGACATATACCACTCACAGTCGATCGTCGGAGTCACGACACCCACGACCACGGCTCTAGAGGGAGACTGAGTTGAGGTCTGTGAAAGAGAGAGAGGGATCGAGAGGTGATCGATTTGGGGTGGGACAGAAAATGGGGGAGGGTGGATGGGGAGGAGGAGAGGAGTGAAATGCATAAATGGGCAAGTACATTAGGGTTTTTTTACATATATTTCATACTTAGTCAGTCAGGTCGGGTTAGGAAATTATCAGTGCATTCGACGCCCGACAAACCACGCAAAAAGTCCCAAATATTGGATCCGAAACCGACCATTAAAGGTAATCGAAACTGTTCGGTCGGGTCGATGAGTATCGTACAAACCAAAGGCGTGTTTTCAAATCTCGTCTCCCAATGCTTTTTAATTTCCCTGCTTCAACGGTGAGTAGACAAGTAACACGTTTTTATTTACTACAACACGTGGCATCATGTCTTTTGAGGATAGAAATGCTTTGACAAATTTAAATAAATAAATATACCCCATACCATCTCATGAAACCTAATTTTCTCTTCCTTGGTGCCCTTGAAACTTTTTTCAAATTTTGTTTTGTTATCTTAATCTTCTTCAGTTCGGTTCGGTTTCTCTTATTGAGAGGAAGATTTTATTCAGAAAAATATTTAAACTTAGAATAAAAATTTTGGGAAAAAATTTTGAAAAAAAAAACTAACCTTTTATGACAAGACTTGCGAATTTCTAGGACCTGAGAAAAAGGTTGCATCTCCAATTCATATTCCAAATCCCTCAAACAGAAGGAGCCCTAGGCCCCTAGCTAGTATTTGGCATTGTTCTTTGTGGCAAGACTTTTAATTTCTACATGAAAGAGAAATGGAAGTATTTTTTTTTAGGAAACTAATGGACCACCAAGAAAGAAAAAAAGAAAAAATTAAAGCACCAAAAGGATCTTACAAGGAGTTCACATGCATATATTGTGGATTTTGCTTTTTCAACTTTGCTTGTGAGTAGTTAAGTTGGATCTTGTGATCAATCGAAGATGGAGATCTATTGAGCCTAAATTCAGCCCCCACTTGCATAAAGATGGATTCATCACGTGGGTCTTCCCGTTGGTGGAGGTTTCGGGTCTTTTTCTGTTCTTCTCCCAGTGTGGAGTTGTCCCCTTTCCATTGGTGAAGGTTTCGGGTGTTCATGGGATTACGCCTTGGATTGTTGATTGCGCCTTGGGTTGTTGGTTATGGTTTTTGAGGTGTATATATAGGTGTATCTCTTGGGAGGCCTACCCGCCCGAATGGCTGTCCATTTCTCTCCATGAGGTAAGAGTTTCTTTTAGTGTATCTGTTCTTCCTTTCAATCAATGGAGTTTCTATAATTTTAAAAAAAAAAAATTAGTTGAATTAAGAAAATGTAACCAGTTTATTTCATTTTCATTTAACTATAGTAGAGCATTATTGGTTGTTCTTTCTAATAAAACCAAGACCGCAAAAATAATAATAATAATAAATTTATCAGGAAAGTTCAATTAGGATATTGTCACACTTGTATGCATCTCAACTCTCAATTAATAGAGCGTGAATTCATTTGAAATACAAAGGTTCATAAAATGTTAAAACTATCCTCATGAATTTTAACTTATCTTGTCTACGAATTATATCACCATAGTTCTATTCTTTAGGTTAGGGTAAACACTAATTAAACTGTAGACACCCATAAAACCGAAACAATTTTGTGTGTACAATACACACATGTATAATTGCAATTACACCCACATAATTTGTGAACTTCACTCACATGAGGTGTGTGATTTTAGAGTAAGCTTTGCTCGGTTTAAATTTTGAGGAAAATTTTTAAGGATAATAAGTGAAGAGATATAAATATAGATATAACTAATAATTAGATAGAAAATATATTAGAAATCGTGCGCTAAAAAAGGGTTTGATTGATTCTATGGACCCAAAAAGGAGAACAGTTAGAGATGGAAATATTCCTTACGAAAATTCTGTTTGTACGTGAATTTTGCCCCAAAACAATATTTTAAATGAAATAAATTTATTTATGGCAGAGCAGTGAATAGGTTTTTTACGGCAGTAACCAATTGAAACCGTCCAAAAGTGTTATGAGTGATTCGAATTTTAATAAAACTTTTCAAAAAACCGTCCAAAACACTTATATATATATATATATATATATATATATATATATATATATATATATATATATATATATCGGGACGGTTCTGCGGACAACTATTTAGATACCTAAAAAAACAGAAAAAGAGATAGATCAGCAAAAAAAATGAGGACCTCCTTAACTTAATAAAATAAGGACCTCCATTTCTCGATAGAATTTTGATGATCCAAGCCACTTAATGTGTTCAGAACGTGATTTTAAGAGTACCCGTGAGAAATCAGCAAAAAAATGACCGGAAAGGCTTCATCCGAGCAGTTTTTGTTTATTTTTTATCGAACGGTTCAAATAAAAATTGCTCGGATGAAGCCTTTCCCGGTCATTTTTTTTACTGATTCCTCGCGAGTACTCTTAAAATCACGTTCTGAACACATTGAGCGGTTCGAATCATCAAAATTCGAACATGAAATGGAAGAAATAAAAAAATTCTTATTTTAACTAAAATAAGAATCTCCCCATTTGAAAAAGATTTTAACTATACGAGTAAACAGTTATTCAGAACGCAGCCGCGAAAAAGATTTTCCCATTGTAGATATAGATTAACTCGTACTCCTTACTATTTTAGTAATTTATTGTTGGATCTTTCTTTTTCAAAGGTCACGTCTTTCACAAAATTTCAAGCAAGAAAAGACACTCAGATGCTACTGAGAAGCACATCAACTCCAGTACTTCGAACCCTGTTCTCAGAAAGTCCAATCAAAAACTTCTACACCACCGAAACCAATAACAACTGCTCCAACCACCGCACCTCCGCCGTACATGGTGGTTGCTGCGGCCGCTGCAGTCTCAGGTCATTCTCTTGCTCTCCAATCTCTTCTGGGTCCTCCCAATTCAGTCGGAAAACAAGCACTTCTAATCACAAACCCCTTCGTAGAGCTAGATCTGAGGGCCATTTAGGAGAAATGTCAAGTTCGTTTGATTTTGGTGAGAATTCAACGTTGCAATCAGCTCCATCTTTTTGTATATACACTTCCGAAGATGGGTTTGATGGAGAAAGTGAGAAAGAAAGGGTAGAGAGAGAGACACTGGAGAGGCATGTCATGATAGGAGAGAGAAATGAGGAGATGGGTAGTGAGGAATTCTGTTTTGGTAATAAGGGTATGGACTTGATTGAGGAAAATGGTGAAGAAGAAGAGGTTTTGAGTGAGTTTCAAGATTTGGGTATTGATGAGAGAGTTGAACCAGTCAGTCCTCGTATGTATCTTGCCACAGGTCTGGGGATTGGTGGCGATGGTGGTTGCGGTGGTGGCGCTGGTGGTGGTGGATTTGCTCCGGAGTGGTTTGGTGGTGGTGGTGATGTGGAGGAGTATTACAAGAGGATGGTTGGTGAAGATCCTTCTTCCAACCCTTTGTTCTTGAGGAATTATGCTCAACTTTTGTTGGTGAGTTTTTCTTCTTCCTTGTTGGAATCAATTATGATGTTTGTTTTTTATCATGCATATGCACACAATGGTTCGAATAGCTTTCTTTGTGTGTATGGAAATCTAGCAGTCACAAGAATTTTAAGCTGTAGGCAATAAAATCCCTACAAACTGCTTTATTGAATCATGTTCATGTTTTTATCGGTATATAATGAAATTTTCTTTTGCCGATAATTAAAAAAAAAAAAAATGATGAGTTTAGTAGGTTCCTCAAGCTTCCTTTCATTTCTGGCGATAATGTCTCTGCCCTTTGTTATAATAGAAGTTAATTTTCTGAGTAAAGCAAAAAAAAAAGTGTGTTAAGCTGTAGGAATACTATTATGAGATCAAATCTTTTGTACCGAAAAAGTGCACGTATCTCTGTTCCCATGCAATTTCAGCCACAAGATTGCACAAAAGACTCTTCAGCATTCTTCCCGGGAAGAATCTTTTGTGCAATCTTGCGGAAGACATTGAATAGGAACACAGATACAAGCAGTCATGGGTACAGGTGACCTAAGGTGTACTATGGTTCATGAAATGATGTGTTATGTTTTGTAAGTTCCTCAAGCTTCCTTAGGTTTCATTAATAAAGTCTCTAACCTTTCTTATGATGTACTTAACAAAAAGTGTATTGTTCTTCTATTAAATGCCGTAATTCAATTGACAACAGAATAAGGGAGATCTTCATGGGGCCGAGGAATACCTCTTCCAAGCTACAATGGCAGACCCTAAAGATGGTGAAATATGTTCGTTATATGCTAAGTTGGTATGGGAGCTTCATCGCAACCAAGATAGAGCATTGAATTACTTTGAACAGGCAACTCAAGCTTCCCCTGAAGATAGGTGAGTACTTTCTGTCATTCATCTTGGCATATTATTGAAAGAAGTCCAAATTATGCCGTGTACTTTGAAAGAACTCAAGCACCCATTTAATGGATTCATTCAATTGGACTCTGCCATGGACCTGATAGAACAATCTCATATTGGAGGATCCTGGAATTGATGACCCTGCCTCGGTGAAGTGATTTGGGAAGGCTGAGTTGATCTACAGTTTGCGAAAGATATTTGTAAAGAAAAAAATTGAACATGATACGGAAGATCTAACCAGTTCGGTGGTTGTTTTAGGATCAGTTTTGCACAATACTCGCTTCTTTTGGTTGAGAGTTGTTTTGAGTGGTGTTTTTTCGGAAAAGAATCCAGTTTTACAGAGAAAATCCAATTGTTGAAAAAAATTTCTGCTAAGAAATAGCAAGGAAACAGTTCCAAAAGCAAAGATTGCTTGAAGATGGTTGAAATGGTCTTCCAGGTTAGGGAAAATAATGGTTAACATTTACTTTATGACATGTGATGAAACCTTGGTCAGATTGACCTCTACCTCTGCACTTTCCAGTTTATTTGCAAATTCAACTGGAACACTCTCTTCGAAAACTTTCTTCCAATTAACATCTATTCTTCGTATCCAGTCATGTTCTCGCAGCATATGCTTGTTTTCTCTGGGAAATAGATGAGGAGGAAAAAGACGATCGTGCATGGAATGATCATTTTCAGGTATGTTTCTTTACGTAACTGTTTTCAAAGTTGCTAGAACCCCTATTTTGGGAATGAACTAAAGCTCATCTGAGATATGGCAGATTGAAGGAGATAAAGGTCTGGTTGAGTTCAAAGAAAAGGCCCCGATTCGCCCGTATGGTATCGGAGGCTTTGAGAAGATTGATCAAATTGTAGCTGATTCTGACAAGGGTGGAAAAATTGAAGATTATTACAAGAGGAGGGTTGAGGAAAACCGTTCCAACCCTTTGTTTCTGAGAAATTATGCTCAGTTCCTTCATCAGGTGTGATCTCTCTGTCCTACTTTCTCTCATTCAATTTACCTTCTCATGATGTTGAAGCCATGTTTAATCGTGAGCCACAAGATCTAGTACTATATGAGACATTAGGACCTCGTAGCAGAACAACTATACTATAGGATCCTTACTTCTAAGAATGTTGGTAAATTATCATAGCCATGTTTACCTGATCATTCCACGAATATATGCAGACAGACGGATAGTAGAACATTGTAATAGCTTCATAGAACTACGTAGACATATCATGAAAAATGCTTGGTTTGCAAAATGGGCAGTCCACTTTAGGCTGTGTTACACTGTTATGGATCATGGATGGATGGAGAGACCTACCGAGAAAAAGGAAACCGAGGCTATTATTTCAGTTTATTTTCTTAGATGTGACTGATGTTTTCCTCGACTTAAACTATAAATCACTTCACAAATGTTGGTCCAAACACAGCATTACTGATTCAGGCACATTAATTGTCATTCACTAAGTTGCTGCATTACACTACCACATTGAGGCTACCAGTCTTATGGTGTTGACATAACACTAGCTAAATACTAGATAAAGTTCCGACGGGCCTATATTTTTTACATCAGTGTGCCAGAGAGTTCTAGAATCATATCTTCTTATTGTGCAGACTATCGAATCTCATCCTTTCGTTGTTGAAATTTGAAATGCAGTTTGAAGGGGGTATCTAATCTTCAATTCACAATGTCAACCCTAATCCAGTATTTTAAGAAGTTTGTAATGCATTATTGTAAGAATTTTGTAATGCATTCTATGTTAAAGTTCTAAGGACAGTAAGGAGTGCTAATTATGAAAATAAGACAAATCTAGAGGCCAGGAAGTGCTATCAAAAAAGGACGACACATAAAGCACACACAAGATATACGTCGTTCAGCACATCGTGCCTACATCCACAGATCAATCGCTCTAATGCATCCATATCTGTGGGGTGGAAAGTAAAGTAATCGCTTTGCAAATTCACCAGTTGTGACTCAAAGTCGAAAAACAAATCTGATAAAATCTTGAGTGAGTTAGGGGCATGCTTTCAGAGAACCTTTTTGGGAATTCTGTGACCTATAGATTGTTGTTTCTCTTGTGAAACCCCTTTCTTAATTGAGGTTATTCAGTTAATTTTATGTGATGTTAGCATTGGGACTTATCACCTGGGTTTGTTTAGGACTTGTCACCTGGGTTTGTTTAAAAAAGAATTGATTTTTCGTTTATTCTTGTGCAATGACTCGTTTACTTGGCTAGCAGTCCAAGGGAGACCTACAGGGAGCTGAGGAATACTACTCGCGTGCAATACTAGCGGATCCGGCTGATGGCGAAATAATTTCACAATATGCTAGTTTGGTGTGGGAACTTCATCGTGACCACAACAAAGCGGAGTCTTACTTTGAGAGAGCAGTTCAAGCTACACCACTGGACAGGTTAGCATCAATTTCCTCATTAGCCTCCATCCGAATCGTCTTTAGGAATACGGTGGTTCCAACATTGTCGAATATGCTTGTTTATCCCATATCCACTTGTGATTTTTTCATTTCTGACAAATTGGTTTGGTCATTTTGTTTCTTTGCTTTCAGCCATGTCCTTGCTGCATATGCTAAGTTCCTCTGGGAGACAGAGGGCAATGAGGAAGACGAACACCATAGTCCAGGGTAAAATCACATTCAGACTCCGGTTTTCCTGGAGGCAAGGACAACTGCAAATGCTTAACTCTCTTTTCCCAATTAGCAGCTCCATAACCGAATAAGCAGCACAAATTTTGTTAGTGACCTCATCTGATCTGCCGATCACTAATGTTTCAAATAAGTGCAAACTTTGTAGGAATGTATCTAATTTTGACTTCCTCCAATACAGAGGGAACGTTTGATACAATCCAGTGTATGGATTATTAACACAGATGGATCCATAAATAAAGTAAATGAGGCAAACAACTGAACCTCAGTAACGTAAGGATATGCAGAGTACAACTCATGGATCGAATACAAATTGTAAATTGAGATTAACAAGATTGGCAAGAAAAATAATACGCGATTCAGCTTTTATAAATAAGATGACCTGATATCCAAACAGCAAACCAAATAGCTGCCCCAGAAAAAGGTCAAACTTACCTTTTATAGAATAGAACTCAAAACTGCAAAATCATTACCTCCCAACCTTCAGAGACCAAAGAAAAAAAAATTGAAACCAAAAATTGTTATGCCTCGTAATGATTGAGGCCTTGAGAACCATAACGATGCAAACCTCTCCCAATACTTGAAAAGAACTGAGTCCTCAAGTCCTTCACTCTGACTGTTGTTCACTTGATACTTGTGAAAACCCTCTGTCTTGTCGTGGCGCTGGTCGGTAATACCCGTTTCCCCTGGGTCTATTGTGGTAGTCTCCATCGTAGCCATTTCCTCTGCCGTAATTCCGGCCACCAAAACGTCCCCTTGGTACCTCCGTTGGATAGTAGCCACCCCTGCCTCTCCCCCGCCCTCCTGCCATACAAGCTCATTTATATAAGTGTTCTAAGGAAAAGATGTTATGGGTACAGTAGTACTGCAGAAGTTATGCATACACTATCATCCAGGTCTTTCTTTAATTTACTAATTCAAATCATTTTTCATTTGCGAAGTTATGCAAATGTCCGTCTTGGGTCACCAATTTTATTTGTCCATACCAACTTCCCAAAAACTTCTGTCGGACCTTTAATCTATAGATATCACCTCCTCCACCTCTCCCCAAAACACGCTTATATTCTTCAAAACAATCTACCGATTACGACTAACCCCATTATACATACCCACTAACAAAATTAGAAGAGAAAGAAAAACTTGCTCATGTTTTTACAAGTTCAAACCAAGCGGCAGTTTATCAATTAAGGCAGCCACGATACAATCTCACTTGCAGTTGGATATCTAGGGCGATCGATCTACATCTTTTTTTGTCCAATCGCTACATAGACATAATACAATGTCTCACTTTCAGAGGTCCCAAAAATCAGAATGACAGTGGTCCCTCGAAGAAGTTGTGACATGATCTAGCCTGGCCATTTCAACCAAATCATGATACCTCTATGAGGGAAAAAGCAAATGGAAAAACCCCACGGATACCAATAAGCGGATAAATCAAGGTAAGAGGTCAACTTAGATCAAAGCAAATCTTTCCTGGTAGGCAAGTTAGCTGCAGAGTCAAGTCCCGAATTTGGAATAATACATAACCTCAAACCAAAAAACATTAATCAGCTAAATGGACTTTGCACATAAGCACATATGGAACAACAGAAGCGGAAAATATCAAAAGCATACGGAACAAGTTTTTCCAATATTTCATAAAATTATTAAAAAAATAGAAATTGAATTTGTGCTAGCTGAATGATAGAATTACAGATCAACAATTAAGAGGAAGAAAGGCAAACAAATAGTATTCAAATACGTGGTTCCAAGTCTAAACGGGATCAAGTAGTATGAAATCATCATATGCAGATCTGAAAAACTCCCAGCTGAAGCTTTCTTAGGCCAGTATTGGATAAACAAACTCCAGGAGGTATTAAGTGGAGCAGTAACCTATGGATTCGTTTTCGAGTGTGTCTAGGCATTACACGTATCCATGCTCTTACCCTTTCCATATCATTTGGTACAGTGACGGAAATAGAAGAGTCCATGTAACAACTTGTATATTAATGAAATCAAATACAACTTCTTACGATGATGTGTCAATGTACCAGTTACTCTCACACATCTGTGACCTTAGCGAAAATTAAAATGTTGGTATTAGTACTTACTGCCTCCTCGAGATGCATTGAATCTGTTTGCTCTCCGCCCTTCGATGAATACTTGATGTCCAGCTATTTGAACCGTTGAAGCCTACAAAAAGAATCAGAGCCAACATGTATATCAGAATCCGGGTTTAGGAAGACAATTCAACGGATCAATTAGAGCTACTATGGACTCAAGGACAATTGAGGTTTTCTATCAGTCAGTGTAATAGACTTAAGGACAACTGCAATGGACCCAAGGATCTATACACAACCATACCTGGATCGCATTATGAACGCCAGAAATATCTTCAAATTCAACGAACGCATAGCAAACACCAATATCCTGCACATCAATGAGCGCAAACCGCATATTAGTGTACTCCAAGTCAAGGGAGCAAGGGTACATGCACAAGGGAAGCAAAAAGAATGAACCTTTCGGTTTCTAATTGCCACAGCATCAGACTTGAGTCTACCAAATTTCTTAAATTCCTCTTCAATTTCTAAAGTAGACACCGTAAGTGGCAAGTTTCGCACATAGACTGATTTTACTTCACCTGAAAACATTACCAGATTTAAGAAATTCACAGAACAGAATGCAAGACTACCATACCGAAATATAGAAATCACTATATTATGTACTTAGGCATGCATCTTTTGAGGAAAAACAAAAATTCATTAAAGAACTGGCTTAATAAAAAGTTTTAGCAACTCAAAACTCTTATTATTTGGATATAATTACAACTGCGAGATGGTTTAAAACTTGGCCAACAGTCAAAGGAAATATCGACCTTCATCTTCAACAGTTGAAACCTCCTCTGCAGCCTCGGCACCTGAATTTTCTACAGCAATTGATGATGGAAAGGTCTGCTCAGAAGGTAGTTCTGGTGCACTATTCCACTCTGAAGCAGGAGGTGTGGACTTGTTGAAAGAGGGCTGAGTAGGTGCGGGTGTTGCTGGTTGTCCTCTACTAACCTGTAACGTCCAATAACAATCAAGCAGGATCTCAGTTGCTAAGCTCTATGCCAGGAAGCTAATGGTATACAAGAAAAGAAAAGGAAACAATATACATTCAATATGCTTTCACTAGTACGAAGCTCCCATAAACGACGATCCAGGAAGAGGTGCAAATCTTGTTCATCTCAAATTCAATCCAACATTAGGCCTTTTATGTGCAGATAAGATTTCATAAATAAAAGTCCTTTAACCTGGACGGGTACAACAGTAAGTAAACTCTCTTCCCCATCTTTTCTCATCCACATAAAAAGGTACAAATCATCTCTCTCCAAATATATGGATGTCGATAACATCACCAATATCCAAATGAAGCCCTCTCTAAATGGCAGGTATTTGTGTATCAAGGTATCAGAGTTACATGATTTTCAGCTTATGTCTAGCAATGAAGTGAACTGGAAGTTACGTTGAGAGATTAGTGGTTGTGGTGCTACTTGGGTCGACCTGCAATAGATGAGTGTCTAGACAACAGACCTGTACAATCAGAAGTTATGCCAAAGTTCAAGGAGATGGTAATCACAAAAACTTGCTAACACTAATGCATGGGAAATGTGATGAAGGTTAAAACTAGGTGGAAAGATGAGAAGAGAAAAAAGGAAGAGTAGACCAAGATGAGGGAAAGTCTATCTTACATGGACTCTGCTTAATGTAAGTACCTGAGTCTGTCACTCAGCAATTGAGTATGGAAAGGGGTACGCATCCAATTTGTGGACAAGGCATCCATCAAAGAAAAGTATGTCTAGATAAATTATGTTTACCATTTATATCTGCATAAAAGTCCATCATTATGCATCAAATGCTCCATTTCGCATTGTGACACCATTCAACTTAAAAACTTGGACCAAAAAAAAATTTGTTATTTGTGTCCTTGCACACATGATATAGATGATCCAATATCATACATGCACCAGTATTGTGCCTGACTCTATGTAACGTGGATGTATGGATGACCTGTTAGCTTAAGGAAAAAGGTGTCAAACACTCAAAGGTATAAATCAAGCGACTATATCCCTCACAATTATGCGTGAAAGGGAGCGTATAGCATTCTCTCTCTGGATTCCGTTAGATTTAATCCAACATTGAAGCAGTAGGCTATCGAAACCTTCTGAATAAGCCGAGATTTAAATGTACATACGATGGAAGCATAAGTGTGCTTTTGGGGCTCCCCAACAGGTTCCTCAACAGGAGCAGACAAGAGCTCTGGTACAGGATCCATTGAACTTTGAAGTGAACCGTTAGATTGAGCAAAATTGTCTTCAAGAATGCTTGCAGCCTCAGGGATGTGCTGCAGCTGTTGTTCTGAGTAACTGTAATCATCAAGTTGGCCATTTTCTTTGACATCAGCAGGAACCACAAACTCCCTGGCTTGGGTTTCTCCACCCAGCATGTAGTCGGGTACTGCAAAAGCCATAACTTCTTTTACCAAAACCTTCAGATACACAGTTTCCAGTAGATATATGAAAAAGAATGAAGTACAACAACGCAGAAAAAATCACAATCCATTCTACAAGCCAAGTCATCCTGTAAACAAAATTAGATAAAGTAACACAGCACGATTGCTTATGCTATCTTTAAACCATTCACCAGTTATTTTCTTATGTTTTTGGTAGCCACCGTTGCACATTTGAGTGATTGACATGTAGCCTCATTCCTTTTCCATTTTAGTCACTTCTTCAAGTCCAGACGCAAAAAAAAAAAAAAAAAATTAATAAAAAAATTAGATGCTCATTAGAGTAAATTCGGTTGTCTGGCTGATCAAAGTTCTTGCAATAAAATGGGAATGTAAAACCGTAGTGACTTTATGAATATATTTATAAAAAACAAGAAAGCTTTCTCTAGTGACACAGCACGTAAACACAGCAATCCTAAAGGTTCAATCATAGTACCTGGCTCACGAATAGTAGCTGGAGCATGTACTTTGGAATCAAGACTGCTCTGGGGTAAATAGGCAACTGGATGGTGGAGAAAAGGCTCGTCGTCAATAAAATGAAAGATATCATTGAGAACGAAGTACCCTTTCTCTTGAGGTGCAAGGAAGAAAGTCTGCGCAAATTTCCTCCTGCCACTGAAATTCTTCATAAGCACAGATCCCGAAACCATCACGAGAACACCACCATTCCAAGATTCAAGGGAATGCGCTGTCTTGATTTCGATGCCAGTGTAATGCAAAGACATAACTAGGGAATGGATTTGCTGCCAGAAATAAGGTGGAAAAGTGAACCCAAAAATTTGCATTACTTGGTAACGCTGAAACCAAGATACAAGCTGGAAAATGATGATCCAAATGCTACAAAGCACAGGCACTTCAAAAATGTTTCCTTTGAGAATCCGGTGTGCCCGTAGGTGTACTGAAAAAATGCACCATGATTTTTTTGTTTTTCTTGAGCCTGGGGGTACAGCTCTGATACATCTTGCATATCCAGAGCAGAGCGTCTTAGGAACAGCCCAGGTACATTTCCTTATTCTTTAATATTACGTTTAGTCCTCCCTTTTTTGATGTATTGACTGCTTTATACCAATATTCTAAAAATCGCTAGAGGTTAGTCGGGCGGAAGAGAGGCGTCTAGAGGCTAGGCCGACTAGTCAGGGACTAATCGGGACATAGAGATCAGTCGGTAACTCCTTTTCAAAATGAAAATATCTCTGACCTCACCTGATAATTGAGAAAGAAATGACACAAGACTAGGAAAAGAGCCAAGACTAAAGTTATAACTAACTCGTCAACTACAAAGTTTGATATTCAAACAAAATGAAATTAAGTACTTAACACATAAAATCTTTATATGATTACATATTTGTTTATATTCAAATAATGCTTCACCCCTATATTGTTTACGATTACACATTTGACCCTAAAACTTTTTAAAATTACAAAACAAACCCGGGGACCGCTGACTAATGCACAAAATGCCTAATCATCACCAAAACCCTAAAAACTAGGCGTTGGGTGGCCGCCTAGGCGGACTTTTAGAACACTGCTTTATACTTTAACTAATGCCAAATTGCCAATATTTTCCTCTCCTCTTATTTTACTTTTTCCCCTGGGTTTGGAATCTATTCCTTTTCCTAATTTTCCTATTTTTTTCCTTCTCTATATCAACAACAATAGAAGAGCTAGTTCGAAGGACCCACAAAAAAATTAGCATGTTGATGAACTAAAATTTTTATATTGACTAGATTAACTCACTTCTTCATCCGTATACAAACTACAAACCATTAAGCCCTGTGTTTGGTTCTAGCAGGTCATTTTATCCTGATTTTCTTTTTCTTTTTCCTTTCATATATTGCTATTTATCCCTAAAAATAGCTTCGGACTTGTTATGAGTACATACATAGACATATATCCATGTACAATACCAAAAGTCATACACCATGAGTGACCGATTGCAATGTGTAGTAACTTAGTTTCATTGAAGGAGGCACTTATGAAACTCATAGTCTGGATCTGGAACATCACCCCGTACATATTTTCAAAATCTAACTTGCACAAGTTTCTAACCTAAAAGATTACGTAAAGAGTAACATTGGCTTACTACATAGACACCTTGACCAAAACTTACACACTCCTTCATAAGAGGCAAACTCCTTATTCCCTACAAGTCCATTTTGCTGCCTATAGCTAATGTTATACGGGTTGTTGGAAAAAAAAAAAAGGATGCTGGCAAAGGAGGAGAAGAAAGGCAGGAACTACCATATACCACGGACGGCTAATCATTAGCCATGTATTGCCATGATTACGAAGATAACATTTTGTACCATTAGGATGCGTCTGGCAGCGGCGTTGTTTTGTATAAAACTCCTATGATGGAAGAGAAAAGGTTCTGCTTTTGAAATTAGGAGCAAGAAACTTCTTTTCACTTAGGTAGGTACGTGTACATCCACCAAGAACTTAATATGACACAACTTCCTTCCCAACAGAAAAGCAGTTCTCCTTATACACCAAATTTTTTGTTCTAATTGGTTAATAGGGATCTATTTTTATGGGACCTATCGAATAGAATCTTCAAGAAAGTATCATATGATGACTTCTTGATCGTTAATGGTTTTCTTATGTGTAGGAGACTACTAGGAGTACAAGGTAGTTCTTTGTCAGGATCAAAATACTAGTCTTCAGAGTTCAGCTTCAGACCCAATCCATGAACGTTATATTGTTATCAGTTTAAGAAGCAAAAACAGACAGACACCCCATTCAATTATCGAGCTGAAACAGTCAATTCAGGGCCTTTAATGACGAGTCATCGTTATAAATACACATTCTTGTCTTCCATGGATTCTCTGTTTATTACATTTTCTCCCTTCCATAGTTGTCAATCCCGTTCCGTACCGGCCGGTACGTACCGGAATCGAAGAAAACCGGTACCCTAACACCCCAATACCGTTCCGGGCCAAATACCGGTCGGTACCGCTCGGTACCGGCCGTTTCGGGAAATACCGGCCGGAAAACAAATACCGGAAATTCCGTCCGGAATGTTGCAGTTTTTTTTTTTTTTTTCCTGTGTTTTCTGGAACGCTAAAAAGGGAAAAAAAAAATTGGTTTTGTTTTTTTTTTTTCTGGAACGTCAATTAAAAGAGGTTTAAGAATTTTAGCAAAACATGGGTTTATCTATAGTACGTGCGCGAGGCTCAAAATCCCGGATTTGCACCCCCCCTGCGCGCGAATAACCCGTGACGCGCACCCGGTTAATTGGTTTCCGAATCAATTTTTCCAAATTGCATTCGGCCATGGTCTGTTTTCCCGAGCGCGCGAGACCTCTCCTTGGATTTTCATTCACAAGCTCACTAATGTGCAAAGTCTTTTAAGGTGGAAAAGAGTTTTGTAACTAAGCAATGTGGGACAAAAAGGCAAACACAATGTTTTATGACTTCACACCAAAATCCCAACAACAACAATTTATTTATTATGATCGTGAATCAGTAACAACGTCTTATGACAAGTATTATTGTTAATAGAATTTTTCTGCGCGATTTATACACTTGCAATGTTTGATTTTGGACTCCAAATGGTGAATTTTGTTGTCTTAATATAGATATTTTATGATGAATTTCTTGATATGAGGGATTTTTTTGAATTATAATTATATATAATTATTATATATATTGTAGTTGCGGTAAATCCGAAACGGTACCCGGTACCTGACCGGTACCGGTACGTACCGTACCAGTAGGAAAACCGGTACCCTGTCCGAAACGGTATTCAGAACTATGCTCCCTTCTCATGAATCCATGCATGCAAATCGAGCTGATTTCAATGTTAAGCATTTGTGTTCTCTTGTTTCGTCCTTGATGAAGTGCTTATCATATATGTATATGGCAAGCAAATCGTGAAGATATCAAATGACAGAACAACAATCATTGCTCACTTGACTCTTAAGTACACAAAAATAAGTCATTTCCTGATTCCCTAAAGGAAGTTCTCATCATTTGACAGTGGCAGATAGAAAGGGGTGCAGACCAGGGCCACGGCAGCCCCAAGCGTTTGAGCAATCTCATTTATGTTGATACATATACTTTGGTACTTATAACATAATTCAGTGGTTTGGCCCCTTCAAAATCTTGACAATTTTACGTTACCCCTTGAAAGTTGAACTTTTTCCAGTATAATCCCTCCAAACTAAAAATAATTTTGCATTTAATCCCCTCAAAATCAAATTCCTGCATTGGCCAATGGCTATTGATGTTTCGGTAAAACTGTAATAACTACACAAACAGAGATAATCCTAAATCATAATACCAGCATTCCAGAGGCTGCCTCTCTTGCGTGCTCCTCGATTCGAAGCATAGTGCTGGCGTCGCTGTAAAACTGGTGAACCAAATCAGGATGGTGCTGAAGCACTTGGTAATACTGCCCAACAAAGTACGTCCCAACCTGAATTCACCACAAAACACGATCTTTTGGTGAGGGAAAGCAGATAAAGCACATACTTCTACTCCCATTTTAAAAAATTGAAAATTCTACAAAAACCCACCTCACCCACTAAAATTCTCTCTCCTATTGGTTTTCCAAAAGACCAAATCTTTCAAATTTCTCCTCACTATTTCCCCCAACCTCCTTGGTTCGGGACGAAGCCAAGCCGATAACTCTCTGTTAACACTTAACACTACCTCCGTCCCTCAAAGATTATCCGGTTTGCAACGAAAATTTAAACATAATGCATATTTGTCACAAAAAAAAAATCAAAAATCAACTTTCTGTCGCAAGTTACTAGATTTCACTAAGTTCTTGTAATTCATCGAAAAAAAGTTCAAATTTTTTTTATTGTCGTTTTCGCGGACCAGACAATCTTCTCGAAACAGAGGGAGTACTATTTTCATAATTAATGTTAAATCTCACGTCGATCGGATAATCATCCTCAAACATAACAGTCTTATTTTCGTGCTTCAGAGAGAGAGAGAGAGTGTGTGTGTGTGTACCTGAGCAGCAGTTACGGGCAAGTGAAACGGGGTCGCCATGACGAGTCGGGACAGAAACAAAACACAAAACACAAAACCCTTGAACCCCAATCAAAACCCTAGATCTACAATGCGACACAATCGAAAAGATACCCCTTTAATAGCAAAACCAGCGAGGCTTTCCCAGAGAGGGAGAGAGAGACACAGAAAGATCTGATGATTATGAGAATGAGATTTAGAGAGAGAAACGAATGTAGTGAAAGAGAGATATAGAGTGAGAAAGTGAAGAAAAACCCTAAAATCTGCTTTGCTCGTATATATAGTGCTTCTTCCTTCACCACTGGTTTTTTAGCTTTTACGGCCGCTGCTTGTTGAGGAAAATCAGTACTGTGAAACGCGTACACCTCGGGCGTATCTTAGCCTGCGTATGACCTGCCATCTACGTGGCTTTATGCTAATAAATATTTGAAAAAAAATCATTACTTTAAATAACAACAAAACAAGAAAAAGTCAAAAAAAAAAAAAAAAAACACCTATCAGAAACCTTACATAGTTCTTTATAGAGAGCGTATGACATGGCATTTACGTGGCTTTGTGCTATGATGCGCCTATTGTTTATTATACTCCATTTCCCGTTTCGCTTTCCTCACCGTTGGATCCGAATGGTTATTTTTTGATAGATTTTGTTTGGGGTGAAAATGACTTTTTGATTTTCCGCTTCACCAAAAAAAAAAAAATGAAAAATGACTTTTGGATTAGATTACATTGACTTCCCCTGAGGTTTGTACTTTCGAAGACACTTCCCCCCCTTCAGGTTTGCGAAATTACGCTGACCTCCACCTCCTCACGGTTCGTCTGTTAACGGAGAGAACAGAACAGAACTGTCGTTTATTCCTCTCGTTTGTACTGAAGTACTGTACCTTTTTCTCCCCCTGAACGGCTTTGTACTAAAGTACTTGTTCATCAAAGTTTGTTCAAAATCAACTTGTTCATCTTGAATATTCTTTGTCAGTGCTAAATCTTAGTATTACCGCATTGCATTCCGAAGGATTTTCTCCAACGGAACACTCTTATGTCTCCACTTTCTCACAAATTCTAACAGCACAGACAATTCGCAGAGAACCACGCAGAGACAAATGCGTTTGGCTCTATTTCGGGGACCAAAAAAATTTAGAAAAATATCCAAAAATTTTTGAATATTATTTTATGGGGTCCTGTAAAAAATCAGCTCCAGTGGATATCGGTAAGTATTATTTTTTGATTCGTAGGGGCGAAACTGCTCAGTTCGCCCTTACGAATCAAAAAGTAATACTTACCGATATCCACTGGAGCTAATTTTTTACAGGGCCCCATAAAATAATATTCAAAAATTTATGGATATTTTTCTAGAATTTTTTGGGACCCGAAATGGGGCCAAACGCGTTTGTCTCTGTGTGGTTCTCTGCGAATTGTCTCTGCTGTTAGCAGAGCTCTTTCAATCTTATTGAAATCTAAAAATACGCAATATAGATCTTGTTTGAAAGATTTCATTGAGATCTTTAATACGATGCAAAAAAAATCAAAAAATTATTTTTCATTTATATTATTTTTGAATTTAAAAATATGAAATAAGTACTTATTTTTTAAGAATATTTTCTGAAACGGGCTCTAAGTTCGTTAAACTTCGCCGCGTTCAGCTCATGTGTGCTTGCGTCTCGTTGATTAAATTTTGTTTCATATCAACTCTCCTCATGCATAAATTAACAAGTCTTATGTGGGGGCTCTGCTGCCTAGTAGGAGCAGCAGGCGCTACCCACGCCTTAAAACTAGTACTCTTTCCGTTTCAAAATGATTGTTCGGTCTGCAAAATGGAGTGTAAAAAATAATACAATTTTTGCAAGAAAAAATTAAAAAAAATTCAACAACTTACTAGATATCAATGAGTATTTTTAATTTATGAAAAAAGTTTGAATTTTTACTTGAAAAAATTGCATTATTTTTAAGTTATCATTTTGCAGATCAGACAAATAATTTGAGACGGAGGGAGTACATAGTTTTGAGGCAAAACTATTAGTCCTCTTCTTCTTCTATTTTGATCTGCTGGGCCTCTTTTTTGCTCTCTTTTGTCCAAAAAAAAACTAAATAGACATATGGTACGAATTTTCAATCGGTTTGCACTGGTACAAAAATCTTATTTTTATGATATTTTTTTCTAAATGGTAATAATTAATTTTTGACTCTAATGCTCCCATATGAGAGCCCTAAGAGAATCATAAAACCAAATGAAGAGCATATATTTAATTATGAGAGTCCCAGAGATAAATATTAATTATGACTCTTTAAGATAAATTATTAGAAAAATTAAGATATTCGTACCAGTACGAATAGATTAAATGCATGCCCCGCCCTGCAAAACAGCACCCAAAGTGGGCCCGAGTCGGCGCGACTACGTGACATTCCACACAGAAGACCAAACCACACCTCATAACCTGTCAGAAATAAATCAACACCCATTAGCATGCATTTTCATCAAACACGCATATCACAAATAAATCTCGTGTCCCACACACCATGCTCACAACCATCGTCCATTGAACGATATGGCTTACGACATGGTGTGCCTCACACTCAAACATTCACAACATATCAAAAGCTAAACAACAATAGCATAATATACACCCCTCACTACAACATTTCATTAAAAATAACCATATCGAAAGCGAATCACGAATAGCAAGATATACACTCACCACCACAGCAATATTATATGGAGAACAACCATATCAAACACACTCACTTTTGTATCGATCGAGGTACGCCGAACTTACGGTTTCGGCCTCTCCCAACTGACTGGCTTGACACCTAATCACAAGTTAACCATATTAGTTTATTGAACGTTTAAATGTCAAAACTAACTTCTAACAACAATCTATAATACCAACAATAGATTAAAGATGCTTAACGCATACTAGCAGGTCCATCTCAAAGGTTTAGAAGTGTCCCTAAACAAGCGTAACACTCAAACACCACATAACCCTACATTTGGTTTGAAATCTACGACCAGCCTATCGTATTCTGCCTATAACTTCTTATAAGTTTAAAACCAGATCATGAAACCACCACCATTAGAAAGTTCATCTCCAGTACATAAATTTTGATATAAAATTTGTTAAAAACGAAGTCCGGATGATAAAGTTATGCTCGTCCAAAACTACACAAAAATTTGTCCAAAATCACAGATTCTGCACGTCTATCAACTTCAAATCAAAACCTGATTTAACCTGGTACAAACTAAGCCACAACCTTCACATATTTCGAAAGACATACGAGTCTAATTTCAGAATCAACAACCCGTAAGCTAACTCGAAACCCGAGCTAAAAGATATGACAATTTTCTCAAAATGTGTCAGTGCAGCAAATACAAAATTCAGCAGGGATATACCAACTTGTAAAATCTGCCAAACTTAGAATATGCATATAATAAATCCCAAATTTGGTACACACTATTACCACACACCAATATTCATCCCTGGTTTTTCTCAGATTTTTCACAATGAAGAAACCTAGTCAAAATCACTTCCAAACTCAAAAATTCTGTGCAGCGAAGCATAATTTTCAGCAAAACGGTCTGTGTTCGAAAATTCATTAAAAATCGAATACTTTATATTTTTCAGTAATTCCAACGCCAAAGCATCACAAACTTATCAATCTTTTAGACTCATATGGACCCATAATCAGGAGGATCGCTTAATTATAAAAAAATTGATAAAAGACGCAGTTTTGTAAGCTGTCTGTTAAAAAATAGGATCTTGACCACAGCTTGATTTTCAATTTTTATCTTTTTTCACATTTCTCAGAAATTTAACACGACACAATAGACATACTAATGAACCTTCAATAAAAACACCATAAATTTAAAAGCTTTCTAGGTACCTTGAATAATTTTGTAAAGAACAGACCGTAGTCTCCGCCCTCCTCTTCCTTCTCTTCTGTCGCCTCTCTCTCTACGTAAAAATAAAGATACGTATGGAGAAAGATAAATATCTCCGGGATATTTTGCTATATAAGGGCACATGAGAATTTATCACATGCAAGCGGAACCACGTCCTAACTTATACTTCAATCACAAATCACACACAGGACCCTTGCAAGTTCTATTATTTACGATTTAAATCCCTAAAACACATAGTTTAATTTAAAGTAATTGAAATACCGAAATATCCGGAATGGGTATTACATTAAAAATTGGAGCACTTAATTTTTAACTATATTTTAAAATATAAAAACTGTATAAAAAGTTGTGAATAATTATATTTATGATTGGGAACCTAATGGTGGAGATTGAGGTTTTTTTTTTTTGCCCATGAGAATTGTTTTTTTGTCATTTGATGCTTGCATTACTATGGGTGATAAATGAAGCAAACAAGTCAAGTAGGTAGTTGATTAAGCTTGGTTTGAAAATTTGGAAAAGATTCAAAAATATGTTCGAGCTTAGCTTGTTTATGAGATAAGCCGATCTCAAACGAGCTTTAATCAAGCCAAACACGAGTCGATCTTGAGTAACTTGAACTTTTTACACATAATTATCTGAATGAACCAAGTATTAGCTTGTTTAAGCTTGGTTTAAAATCTTAAGGAGCTTCAAAAAAAATGTTTAAGCTTAGTTTGTTTATGTGACAAACCAATTTTGAACAAATTTTTAATGAACGAACGTGCTCAAACTCGAATAGCTTGGTTTATTTAGCAGTCGTACGCACTACCACGTCTTTTTCTTTTTTTTTTTGATCTGCACACTACCGCATGTCTAATTCAGGTTTTTATTTTATTTTTTGTGCCCATGAGAATTGTTTTTGTGGACAAAGGAGAGCAAAAAAGAGGCCCAGGCGCCCAGCAGATCAAAACAGACGAAGAAGAAGGGACCGATAGTTTTGCCTCAAAACTATGTAGTTTTGAGGTGTGGGTAGCGCCGGCTGCTCCTGCCAGGCAGCAGAGCCCCCGCCTCCGTCTTGTTTCATATCGTCAGCTCCTAACGTGTAATAAATTTCTTCGGGAGGGGGAAAAGCTGTAAGCAAAATGGGGAATCAGTTATAGAAGGGGTTCGTGTCTGATTGGCTAGTTGGCAAGGCAATAGACCTTGTCATGATCAGACATTGATCCGAGAGGATGATCAAACCACACAAGGTCCACTAGACAGTGTCCTGAATCTGATGGGACTCTGTTCGTAACCAAAGCCTTGTTCTTTTTGTTCTCTTCATCTTCGACTGGGTAGTTGAGCCGATTCGAGTAGTACTATGTTGTTCCCCTTTCGTCTCGCTCCATCGCTCAAACTGACTAAAGCCCTCTACCAAACACTATCAAAAAAACACTATACAGTGAAGACCCCTGTATATCTGAAGCCTCTCAACTCCAAGATCTCAGATTACATGAGGAATGGCCTTGTTGAGGAAGCCCAGAACCTGTTTGACGCAACGCCGCAGAGAAACACTGTCACATGGAATGCTATGATACGCGGGTACTTCCAAAATGGGCAGCTCAACCAAGCAATGCTTTTGTATAACCGAATGACCGACCGGGATATTTACTCGTATAACACGGTGATATCGGGGTTAATGCAATGCGGTGAAGTGAGTAATGCTATGGACGTTTTTTATTGTATGCCACTCAGAGATGTTGTGACTTGGAATTCTATGATTTCAGGGTTTGTTTGTAATGGTTTGATGGATGAAGCCTTTTGGATTTTTGATAGGATGCCTTTAAAAGATGTGGTTTCTTGTAACTTGATGATAACAGGTTTGCTAAAGCGTGGAGACTTGGATTTGGCTGAAGAGTTGTTTAAAGAAATGGGTGCACGCAATGTGGTGTCTTGGACTTTAATGATGTCTGGGTTACTGAGTGCTGGACGAATTGGTGATGCCCGTGAAATTTTTGAAAGCATGCCCGTAAATGTAAGAGATGTGCAAGCTTGGAATACAATGATAACTGGCTATATTGATAATGGGTATTTAGAAATCGGGGAAGTTTTATTTCACAAAATGCCTGAGCGAGACTGGAATTCCTGGAATGGGATTATAACCGGGTTGGTGAATGTTCAGCGTCTTAGTGATGCTATGAGGCTTTTCTGGGAGATGCCACAAAAATGCCCAAGAACATGGAATCTAATCTTGATGGAATTAGTAAAGAATGGGCTCGTGAAAGAAGCTCATGCAGTTCTTGTCAAAAACCCATTTGGTGATGTTGTGTCCATAACAAATACAATTATCGGATATTTTCATTTAGGAGAGGTTCAAACTGCAGTTGAACTTTTTGAATCAGCACCTATTCGAGACATAACACTATGGAATGTCACAATATTTGGGTTAGGAGAAAATGATCTTGGAGAGGATGGTTTGAAATTATTCATGAGAATGAGAGAGATAAGTTTTCCAGTGGATGAGTTTACGTTTACTAGCGTGCTCACAATAGGTTCAATCCTTCCATCTTTAAATCTTGGTGAGCAGACTCATGCACAAAGTATCAAGATGGGTTTCGATTTTTTCAACGCAGTTTGTAATGCTATGGTTACTATGTATGCTAGATGTGGAAACATGGATTCATCCTTGATGGTATTCTCTTCTATGTCCAATCATGATTTGATTTCTTGGAATTCTATAATAGGTGGATTCGCTCACCATGGAAACGGAGAAAAAGCCCTACACATGTTCAACCAAATGAGATTGACCGCCATTAAACCCAATCAAATAACCTTTATTGGAGTTCTTTCT
This sequence comes from Rhododendron vialii, assembly GCF_030253575.1. Classification (NCBI taxonomy): domain Eukaryota; kingdom Viridiplantae; phylum Streptophyta; class Magnoliopsida; order Ericales; family Ericaceae; genus Rhododendron; species Rhododendron vialii. Next base: position 5,386,979 of record NC_080558.1, on the reverse strand, counting down.
GCTTGTAGCCACACGGGACTAGTAGAAGAAGGTAAGTATTACTTCTATATCATGAAGTACAAGTATTTTCTTCAGCCTATGTCTGAGCACTACACTTGCATTGTCGATCTTCTCGGTAGATTTGGACATATAGATGAAGCAATGAGATTTTTGGATCAAATGAGAGATGATGGAATCGAAGCTTCCACGAGTGTCTGGGGTGCCTTGTTGGGAGCGTGTAGAATTCACAGTAATGTTAATGTGGGTGAGATTGCAGGGGAGAAGGTTCTGGAGTTAGAGCCTTGGAATTCTGGTGTGTACATGATTTTGGCTGAAATGTTTACTGAAAGTGGGAGAAAAAAAGACGCTGAGAAGATTTGGGTTCGAATGAAAGAGATTGGAGTGAAGAAGCAACCTGGGTGTAGTTGGATTGAACTAAACAACAGTGGGCATGTTTTTCTTTCAGGAGATGGTTCCCACCCAGAGTTTTATGACATCTGTTCTATTTTAGAGTTGCTGCTAATTGAGATGGAGATTGAAATGTTGAAACCAAATGCTAGTTCATGTCAAGATATACATGCCATATGCGGATGAAGCTGAATTGGTCACTTTTTCTTATCTTCATTCACTTGGTTTGCTAATCTCTCCTAAGGCTAGTGGGGATTATAGTTTAGTGGAGGGATCTCTGCAGGGAAAAGAAAGTACATACGCTAACAAATCCAATATGTTGGCTCTCTTTTACCCCTCCTTTTGCTTTCCATATGATACCCTCCACAAAACCAAGATCCAAAGCGGGCCTTGCCTACTCAGATCTGATACTGCAAAAACACCCACAAACCACCTGAGCTTAGGCTGGGAAGAGAACCTGAGAATTTCAGTTCTTGATATATCACCATGTCCAATTCACCAACCTGTGCAACTTAGTACTTGGTATTCACCGTATGCCGAATTTCTATCCCAAAGAGATGGCTGCATCAAGTAGAAGATGAAACTTATTTATATACTTGGGAGGAGATGAATAAAGGTGTGGTTGCCAATTGGGAAGTCCTACAAAAAGATTAAATGGCTCACTAGCAGCAACTTTGTTGATTGTATTGGCTAAGTGTATAATAAGAGGCTTGTCAATACTCAATACTGTGGGCTTGCAGAGATTTTGGATCAATCTTTATGTGTTGAAGATAAGCTCTGCATTTTGTTTGGTAATGTGCACAAGAGAAGGGGAGAAGTTCATTGGGAGATGGGGGAAAATGGAAATGCTAAACAGATTCATTTCAGTACTAGAGAAACAGCAGGATGATGTAAAATGTGCAGGTATCTGTAAATAGCTGCCAAGGCTTAGTTGGAAGATGCTGGAACCTCATACTGTGGACGCGAGCATAAGCCCGTCAAGTTTGATCTAAATCTAAGCAAATCCCACCAGAGTCCAGAAATACTGTGACAGTGGCATGTTCAAAATTATTAGCTAATATGTTTGGTTTTCATATTTATTTGTATAGAAAGGACAAGAAAACACAGCCAAGGGGTTTCCCCAAGCATATGGGATAGACTACTTGGAAACCTTTGCTCTGGTAACAAAAAGAAACTCCATAATACGGAGTAGTGTTTTTTTTCTCTCTCAGTTGCTTTTAAAAAGGATGGTCTCTACACCAATTTGACATTAAGAATGCTTTCTTGCATGGTGACCTCACATTGGGTTAATTGAAAAGACCCACAAAAGGCTAGTTCTTTGTAAGTGAGACTTGTGTATAAATATTGTTAGTTCTTTTATTCTCCATGTTCTGGATCCTGTTCTTGCAATTTCTGGAACACCCAAGTAAAGATGTGGCTTGCATTGATGTTATTTCTATTTTCAGGTTCACCATCTAATGTTTCTTGTTGTCTCACAGAATAATGTATTCTTAGGTCTAAAAGCTAGTTTTCCATCCATATTGGTCGATCTCGTGATATGAATCCCAGAATGGTGCTTTTAGTTTCTGCTGAGATGCATCTATCATTCTCTCTTTATGGCACCGCCGCATCTCTACCTATTTTGGAGGATAAAGTGCCTCGGAAAAAGCTTCTTACATCCAAAAAAAGAACTGGGATGTATATCAGTACATGTATCTGAAATTTATGCAATTGCAATGAAAAAATTAGCAAATAACCAGAATTCCTAGATTATCTACCACCAGAACATAGGAGCAACATATTTATCTTGAAAATCAATTTTCTTTGTATCTCCGATACTATAAAGTGCTCAAACGTTTCCTTTCTCCTTCGACAATAGTATAACAAAACACGTAAAAGGGTCGAGACAAAGTAGCTACTTTTCATATACAAAACCTCTTCATTGTTTCTTCAGAAGAGTAACGCCTTTATCGTGTAAACTTGTCATTTCTCCAAGCTCACAAAAGCCATGGATAGACAGATGGTTTGATATATCCAGTTAATAAGCCTCCGGTTATGTGAAAGTCCACTCAAAAAGGTTGAACACCATTCTAATCTCAAACTCCTTAGAGCTTAACTTCCGAGTTGGGTTTTCATTTTCCGAGGTGCACTCTCTGTGTTGGATTGGCTATTGTTGAGCGTCCTTTTACTTTTAGTTCACTTTTACTATCACCAGCTTCCTTGGACTCTCCTTTCTTGGTTATGGAATTTTCGTTAGTGCTTTGCTTGGGTGTAACCTTGCATCTGGTGTGCCTGTTTTGGCACAAATTATGATTCTTCAAATCTGAAAGTAGTTCTGCTTTAGCCTTGCTTCGGTTTCCAATCACCCCATCCTTGTTTCGGTTTCCAATCATCCCATCATTATCTAAACACAAAAGAACAGATGTATTCAGTGTCTGAGGCAGAAAAATAGTTCAGGAGGGGGAGAAACATTTGGTAACAGAAGCGTCTGAAACACCAGACCTTGGTAAACCTGATTCCAACTCATGACAACGATTTACTGTGACACATAAAACACACACCTAGCAAGGCTGCAATATGTATAATGAACAAGACTATTGCACCTATTACACTCTAGACGTAACCAAAATCTGTCATTAAAACACACTAAATGATGAACGAGTACTCTGAATGGAGATAGCATATAATGAGGAACTTTTGGGGTTGAGTTCTACCCAAGACCGTATAACAACCTAGTCTATCAAAGCAAGGATATATGACAACACATTGCACACCGCAGAAAGTAATACTTGAAAAGAAAATTCAGCAACAAAAATTCAGATTCAATGTCTTGTTCACTTTTTTTATTTTTTTCTGTCGACAGTGGTTTTCTAGGACTCCGTCCCGACTACTCTCTTGGGTACGTGTAGTCTTTCGTCCCATATATAGTAGGTATGAACCGAGTCTAAGCCACGGGCATAGTTTCAAGGGGAGTGAGGAATTGGATATTAAACCATGTATTACTACGTTAATGTTGGGGTACACCCAAGAGGAGTGGGTGTGAGTGTAGGGGATTGTTAAGGAAATGAATCTCACATTGCTTGGGAGTAGAATAGGTGATCACTTAATAATATCTGGGACCTCTCCAATCATTGCCAATTGATTTTGAGATGGACATAAAGTTTTTACATGGTATCAGAGCAGGGCCCGTTCGACCCCATATTTTATAAAAAATTCATAATCCATGCCCCACGATGATAGGACCCAAAAAGTGGCCACACATGACAGACCTCAAACGCGGCTACACGTGAGGGGGGATGTTAAGGAAATGAATCCCACATTGCTTGGGAGTGGAATGGGTGATCACTTAATAACATATGGGACCACTCCAATCATTGCCAATTGGTTTTGAGATGGACATAGAGTTTCTACAGGGATTATTACCCTTGGTTTCTTTTCTCCCTTTTGTTTGGACTGCCGAAGGCAGTGGCGTGTGGGTGGTGTGTGCCAGACAGTGAGAGTGAGGCAGAGAAAGTGTGAGCGGAGAGCTCCCCCAACGGGGGGAGCGGGGCTCCTCAGAGATGCCCGGAGAGACTGTCGGAGAGCCACCGGAGTGAGGGAGAGAGAGAGAGGAGTGGGGAAGCCTGTATGTGGCTATCCTGGTGAGGTTTTTTCATACTTGTATATGGAATTTATACATAGTGGAGTCTTTCCTCGGATATCTCTCGTTTGTGCTTGGTTGATTTCGTGCTTGTGCTTGGGGTGCGGATTTGAGGGTCAGGGTCACGACCCATCAGAATCACACTAAAGCATTGTGTAAACATCTCCAATAATGGTCAAGTTCTATCAGACTGCAGTGTGGCCAATAATTGTCCTTTCAAGTTCTGTGACCCGAGGAAAACTCCCTACAGATGAAACCAAAAATTCTTCTTCATTGTTCCTGTCTAGCTTGCTTATTACTGTACAATGGGCAATCACATCGTGGAAAACTACAGATTCTTCTAGACGATAGTTATTCCAGATAATGGAGTACGCAGAAAACCCGATAACTACACTAGTGCTAAATATCAATATCTATTGAAAAGGTAATCCAAAACCATTCAGACAAAGTTCTTGGGTAATCTATATCTAAGGAACAGTTGGTATAAGCATCTTAATCCTATTTATGATAATCCTTCTACATCCAGCAGAGATCAGTGTTAATTATAGAATCCAAACAAACATATATGCAGTGATAAATAGAAGTACCGGGACTTGATAAGACAGCACGTGGCCGCAGGACTGAAGTAGCTTTAACATTTTGTTTGTTGTCCTCCGCATCTTTCACTTTGTTGTCACTCTTGCCTTCTGCTGTTAATCAATAGTAGAGCCAACTAACCAAAGAGTCAACACTATGCGAAATATCTTATGAGAATCGTATGGGTTAAGGATTAAAACCTTTGGATAAAGGAGTCATACGAATCACTGAATTCGAGATATGTGACTCTGGAATTCTCACGACAGATCGTGGTGAATCATCTTCACATTCGGTGACTGTAAATAACAACGAAGTGGTCAAAAAGAGGGATAAGTACCAATTAAGTACCAATTTAGGCACTGAAAGATATGGCAATAGCAGTGTATCATCTATCCAGCATTAGAGAGTTGGAGAAATGGCCATTTCAGTGCAACTTTTTCTAGCTATGCGGTATTGGAAACAGTTGATGACTCGTCTTTCCCCTTTAAGACTAACAGCCCCTTTGGATGGCGAGGAAGGTGAGAAAAGAAAAGAAAGGAGAATCCTTTCACTTATTTGGTTAACTATAAGAGACAAGAAATTTGAGAGAAAAGAAGAAGAAAAAAAACAAGATGAATCTTTATTGGTTCATTTTATTTCTCACCAAATCTCATCACTCTTTGGTAAGATTTGGTCAGAACTCAGAAGCCAAATCATTTCTTTCTCTCCTGTCCTCAATCCAAAGGGCCTGTAAGGACTAAAACCATCACTCCAAGCTAGAATTGAAGGCAACCTTAAACTCCCATAAGCCTTAGATAGCTTAAGATGACAATAAACTCAAAGAAAAAACTTCTTTTATCTAATAAGAACAAAGGTCCACCAAAGAATTCTCACTTCCGAAGGGACTTCGAAATCCAGGCCCCCCCAGTTAACGAAGTTTACAAAATCTTCAAATTTCAACTCTTATCAACTCCCCACTTGAGAAAAGTGGTCTATCCATCCTCCCATTAGAAAAAGCTAACAACAATCTAACCTCCCTATGACTTCCTAGAATAGCAAATCAATCACATATATGATCGAAAAAACCTTAGAAACCCATTAACTTTCTACCAATGATCCTAGCAGAATAGCTGAAAATCAAGGTCTAATGTCTCAATATAAACCCTGAGAGCTAGTATACCTGAAGAACTAAGATCATGTATAGGGCGAGATTCAAAATCCTTCAAAGTCCCCTCATGAACTTTGAAAGCTATTAGATCATCTTCCCCTAGTTCCCTCACCTTCACCTTTGGATACACTTCAAAAAAACAAGAAAAAAAAACCCAATTAGCAAACAACAACAGAGAGATAGAATCTTGTCCAAAGTCGAGAACAGCAAAAACCCAAATCAAGAACCAACTTGATTTTTCTCTTGCAGCTGCCTGAGGTGATAGGAAAACAGCAATCTGAAGAAGTTTTGGGTTCTGGGTCAGAGATCTTTGAAACCAGAACGCAAATGGAGAAACACCAAAAACATGCGTTGAAGATTTGAATATGTAGTGGTGGGTGCCACGGAATTTTAAAGCAATAAAGTTGTTGTCTTTTGCTGACTTCAATGGAGATTATGGAAATCTATTGCCTTTTTTATGGGGAAGATTATGGAAAAAAAAAGAATGTAATCTCTGTACTGATGCTGAGGTCAGGTCAATGGTTTAGTGGGGAACTTGGGCAGCGGTGGGTATGTTGGCTTGGATTCAAGTGATTATTCAGTTTCTTGTAATACTGCCACGTCATATTTTAAATTTTTTTTGTATCACACATTAATATAGGAATCATATATTTGGTGGTTAAGTTCATACTAATATATAACTAGTGAGAAAAACTTTCGAAGCATCACTTGTCGACACGACGTGTTCCAAAAACAAATAAGTAGGAGTAATAATTTTTCGTTGGATTCACACCTCCTGTGGCACTCAAATTTGGAATCAGATGCGTTTTCCCAACGGCACTATTAACGGTTTTGCACGTTTCCCTCTGCTCCTTTTGTGTCCTACCACTTTTGTGTATTTTACATTGGGCTGCCTTGATAATTGGGACAAGCACAACTTGACTCCATTTGTTTTAGATAATTACACTTCTACCATAAGGAGCATGTATAACAGCCTAGTCAAAAGTGTACTTATTTTTTGAATAAAAAGTGATGTACTATGAGAGAATGGCATATCTCGTAAAGCATAAAATAAGTACTTAAAAAATAAGAACCTTAACGGAACGAGGTACGCTCATTAAGCAATAAACTTACTCTAACTTAATCTAAAGGGGAAGAAAATTAGACCCTACGATGAGACTCGAATTCAGGACCTTGTCCTCTGTAAAAGAAGCACCTAATCACTTCGACTTAAGGGTCATCATCGGGCCGGCATAGCCCGTCCAGTCGCTCCCTAAGCCCGCCTACGGGTTGGGCTGAGCGGGCTTTTTTCTTTTTGCGGGCCGGGTGGGTCGGGCTATGTTTCTTAAGTTGAAGCCCAAGCCTGCCCACGGACTAGTCCAATTGCCAAGCTGGTGAGCCAAAATTCTGGCAGGTTCACGGGCTGGACCGCACAAATTTTGAAAAGAAAGGTGGAAAAAAGGAAACTTAAAAAGTTTGCGTGAAAAAACTACACCCCTAGTTTTTTTTAGTAAATACTACACCCCTAGATTATTGTCCTCGAGCAGAAAAGGACAATGATTAAATAATAAATAAAAAACATTCAAACATTCTTTTTTTTTTTTTAATGCCTTGGAACATTTGGATGGGAATGACATGCAGTAAAGCTACATATGCTTAGTCTTCAACAACATAAGGAAGGAATGGTTATGCTCCCAAGGCCACTGATTTTTAGGCTATCGAACGGGTTTTACGAGCAGGTATCACTGGTAGGTTCACGGGCCAGGCCGGCAAGCAGGCTGAGTAAAAATTCATAGGCCCAAGCTCGGCCCATGAAAATTTTGGGCTGGGCTAGCCCGCCCGTTGGATAGGCTCGGGGCGGACAATAGTCCGACCGGGCGGGCGGGCTTCGAGCGGGTCACGGGCCTTCGGGCTAAATGATGACCCTTACTTTGACTATCCTTTTTGTTCTCGAGCCTTAGCTACATGTAAGAGCTCATGATGATCCAACTTAAGAATTACGAGGGAACTGTGGTGTGAGGCCTTACCGTAATTACAAAAACCCATGGGATATCAGTGTAATTGACCCCTTTTTTTGTATTTATATCACTTTGATTCTAGCCCAAGTTTTTTGAATCTGGCCCTTCCAAAGGCCCAAAAATTGCTACTGGCCCAAAACGAGCACCACCCCCATTCTTTTATCTTGGTATACACACCACTTCCTACTTCTAATCAAATCAAGCTACTCAAGTTTGATATCGTCAGGGCTGCAAACGAGCCGAGCCGAGCCGAGTTTTAGAGTGTTCGAGCTCGGCTCGGCAAAAATTTAGTTGGCTCGAGCTCGGCTAGAGCTCGTGACGAGCTGCAGGACTCGAGCTCGAGCTCGGCTCGATAGGTATTTACGGAGCTCGAGCTCGGCTCGTTCGGCTCGTTTATGAAACAAATAAATATAAATATATATATAAATAAATATAAATATGTAAATATATATATATAAATATATATATAAATATATTATATAATTGAGCTCGCGAGCCAATTCGAGCCGAGTTTCGACTAGCTCGAGCTCGGCTCGTTTCATAAACGAGCCCAGGACTCGAGCTCGAGCTCGGCTCGTTTTTGTCTTGAACCGAGCCGAGCCGAGCCTAGCCATTATCGAGCCGAGCTCCGAGCCGCTCGCGAGCGGCTCGGATCGTTTGCAGCCCTAGATATCGTATTAGCTCGTCAGAAATGTGTGTCAAATTAATTTATTACTATTACATAAATAAATAAACTAAATTTGAAATTTTATTCAAAGTTTCGTTAAAATTTCAAACCAAGCTCGAATTAGCTGAATGATAAAAATGTAAAATAATCAAGATTGGTTCATGTTAGGCTCAATTAAAGATCATTTGAGTTCGACTCGTTTCTTAAACAAGATATTCTCGAACATAATTTAAGAAAGCTCGTTAATGTTTCAAACCAATATCGAATAAGCTACGCGTTAACTCATTCAGCTTATAATGTGCAAAAAATTTAAACACTCGTCACATTGCCTACGTGATCCTTCCAATCATTTACGTTGCCAAAATACGATAGGGACCTTATCCTTCACTTTTGTTTTGCAGTTGGGAGCTTAGTCACATAATTCTTCAAAATGGTTTGTGCTCGTGCTCTTAATTCTCACACTCAAAAATTTTAGTTATTCGGAAGGTTTTTGGAAGACACTTTCACGCGAATCACGCTCACGCTGACACACATTGTGTGGTGGCTTTTTTTATTTGTAGGGAGTACTCAATGACAATGGTACATGATACTTCAGAGCTAAGTCACATAATATGCGGGCGGGTACGAGAGCAGGTGTATGAGTGCGAGCGTGAAAACGTCTTTCAAGAATCTCTCAAACAATTAAAATTTATGAGTGTGAAGATTAAGAGCGCAAATCGAAAATTAAGTGCGGAAGGGCCATTTTAAAAGATTATGGAAGCGAATTATTGTTGCATCATTGGCCCTTTCTGCCTTTCGGCTCGTTTTATCGCCCCTGCCATCTTTCTCTGCGTATACAAACAAATCTCTCTCTCTCATGGCGTCTCAGGGCAAAAACCGCCTCTCCAAACACAAACCAAACAACAGCAATGACGACGACGGCATCCTATCCAGAATCTCAACCGGAGTCTCAAACTCGCCCGTTCTGTACAGCGGCAAGAAAGTGGCGTCGAACGCCGCCTGCGCAGCGAAGCGCCTCCTGAAAAGCACCGGAAAGGCAGCGTGGATCGCTGGCACCACCTTCCTCATCCTCGTTGTTCCCCTGATCATCGAGATGGACCGGGAGCAGCAGATTAATGAGCTGGAGTTGCAGCAAGCTAGCCTCCTCGGCGGCGGCGGCGCCGTGGCTGTAAAGTGAGGTGGTGTTGACTGGGGGAGGTTCGGAATGAGAGGAGATTAGGGTTGGGGTTAAGTTCATTTCTGAGGTTTGTTTTATTTGTTTTTATTTGGATGTTCATGGTGGTGGATGAATGTACTCACGAATTTGGTTGCTTTATTTGCCTCTTCGGCTTTTCACTTTTTCTTTCTTTTATTACTCATATGTTATGCGCATCTTAATTAATCTTGTGATCAATTCTACTGTTTATTAACAGTGGCCTAATTAAAATCAAAATTTTGTCTTGGATGCTAATCCCAAAAGAGTTGACAGTGAAACTAGTTAATACTCCCTCCGTCCCAATTTATTTGTCCCAGTTTTATTCTAATCGGATAAAAAAACTCGTTATATCTTTAAATTGATAATGAATTTTATACTGTATCCAATATGGATCTTGTTTGATAGATTTCGATTTGTTCTATAATACAATGTTTTCAAAATTACCTAAAACATTATAAATTACAAGATATAATCAATCGAAAAGTGGCACGAACTCTTAAAAGTGACAATTAAATTGGGACGGAGGGAGTATAACCAACTGAGATAACTCAGTTGGCGGACTCTTGCATCTTACCAGAAGGTTAGGAGTGTGAATCCTCCCACCTGGGTGTGGATGTTCTTTCCTTAATTGGCTTTTCATTTCATTCTTTATTTCTACCCTATATAAAATTGGCTTATTTCTAGTATTTGTTGAGTTATTGGACTTGGTTGCAGTGGCGGAGGCATATGATGCCCAGTGGAGGCACAGGCCCACACTAGATGGATTTGTTTTTTTTTTTTTTTTTTTTTGCATTTGTAAAAAAAAAAACCTTAGAAGTTTTAGTGTATCACGTTCGAAAAAAAAAAAATCATTGAGGGCATCACCAGATGGTATCTCAATATGTTCTTTTCCAACACATATTCGTGTGAGATTCAAGAATAAATACTATGAATCCAATATAAATATGTGATGGAGAAGGGTGTTGGGGCACAACCTAGTAAGGTCCCTTAATCACTAAATAACTAAATTACTCAAAAGGAAGCCTCCATTCACTGAACATTCGCCTCCAAACCACCACGTGTTCAAGGAATTATAAGTATAGATTATTGTCTTATTAGAAAATGCAAATCAAGCGACGCTTCTTTTCGCCCTTTCTCTTATTTCTTTATTTTTCTTCTTAAATCTTTTAATAAGACCTCTCTCTTTTGTATTTGAAGATGATTCATTTAGACCACTCGGGAACTTATAAATTTATCTGCAAGATATGATATTTTTATTTTTTTTCTTTGTTATTTTAATATTATCTAATAGCGAAACACTTTTCAAATAGAAATAAGTCTTGAATAAATAGTGCAAAAGAAAAATCAAGGCATGTTAAGTGGTAAAAAGGAGATAGATAATTTTCTGTTTTTCACAATAACGTCACGTGTATGAATTGTGCCTCCATTGGTGCGATTTTCTGGCTACGCCACTGCTTGGTTGTCTCGTAGACTCTTATCGTTGATGCAGTGTTCCGGATTTATACTTTGCAGTATTTCATATATGATGATATAAAATGATCTCTTATATTGATTGACAAAAAAAAAAAAAACTAGTTAATATGTTTTTTGAACTGGCTTTGAAAAGGAAAAGGTAATGATGTAAAATGACCTCTTATATCGATGAAAAAAAAAACCTAGTTAATATGTTTTTTGACCTGGTTTTGAAAGGGAAAAAGGGTCATGTCCAGTCCTGTATGTACGTCGGTTACCAATCTGTTACCCAAATTATGCAACCTAGAGGGGGGCTGAATAGGATTGCTAGTAATAATTACCAATAAAAATTTATCTCTAACAATATATGCAAACAATAAGTATGCAATCAAAATAGAGAGATAGAGAGATAGAACCCGTTTATAGTGGTTCGGTCCGGATTTGTCCACGGTCCGGCCCTACTCCACTTCTCCTCAAGCAATTACTTGAAGGTTAGACTAATCTTTAAAAGATTACAACTTGTAAGTCTTGCGGGTGCTTACAAGAACCGAATGCCTCTAGCTTTCCCGAGGAGCTAGCACAACCGCAAGAATTTTCTCCGAAAACTTCTCAAAAACAATTACACCCAAATTCCAACCCGAATTTGGTCTTCTAAGCTTTCAAGTGTTTGACTCAAACACTCACTTAGGAAATACAAGTATGTGAAGAAGGTATGAAAATTATCGCTCACGACTTGTACAAATTTTCTCTCAAGAATAATATGAAAGTGGAAGAACAATGAGAATTTTTGGCTTTGATTTTTTGAGAATTTGCTCTTGCAATAATATGGAATGTTGTAGCTTGTGTATGTACTCATTAATGAGTTCTTGATGCCTTATATAGCCATCCATATGCTTCCTAGCCGTTGGAAACTAGCCGTTGGAAACTAGCCGTTTGAAACTAGCCGTTTGATAGAGTGGTCATCCGGGTGGTCGTCCGGTTGTCACAGCTTTCTGTTCAGACAGCCGGCTTGTCAGCCGGTTCGTCAACCTGTGGCTCACAATTTCATCTAAATAAACCGTTAAAGCATGTATTGAGCTCAATAAAGTCTTTGTAAATATAAATCATGAATCCAAGAGACTTTATGCTATATTTCAAGGTCACGAAAATATTTAGTTCGGGAATCGACTTTTCGATAATTTTGTATTTGCCGAATAAAAATATCATTGAATTAATCATCAAAATAATTAATAGAGATGCATATAAATTTTCACAAATTATAATGCATACATTTTTCAACAATCTCCCCCTTTTTGATGATGACACAAAATGATAGTTTTTATTCAAGTAGGAGTTATGCCAATCTCCCCCTTAATACATGCACCAAAGCAGTTATCTATGATCAACGAGTAATAGCAATAATCATCAGATCATAGCAAGCAATTTTTTAAATTTGCCCAAAATGGCAAGATAGATCAATTAAAACTTGGCTTTTTCTCCCCCTGTGACATCATAAAAAAAAACTAAAAAGAGAAAAACAATAGGGCCATGGTTCCAGCACCATGCCGCTCTTGCCCTGTAGCACTCTATCTTCGTTCATTGAGAGCTTGGCGTCCTTGATTTTCGTATTCTCGAATAATGGCTGCTACAACGGCAGCTATAATGCCAATCCAATACCACAGAGTATCCACATTTACATTCCATCCGAACCATGGTGGTATTCTCATGGTAAGTAACGCACACAGCAGAATGAAGATAAAGAGTTGCATCCAAATGGTTTGGATAAACAACCTGAACTCTGCTCGTTCGGCATCTCTTTCGTAAAACTCAATCGGTAATCCTTGCGGTATGTTTGCCATTGCTCGATTTTGAAGTATAGAGATTTGGAGAGTTTTAGGCCGAGAAAGAAGGAGAGATAGATAGATGAGGAGATAGAGAGAGTGTTGTGGAATTTATAGAGTATGAGAGAAGTGTTTGGAATGCTGCGCCGAATTGTTTGAAATGCTGCGCCGAATTGTTTGAAATGCTGCGCCGAAAGAGAGATAGATGAAGAGATAGAGATAGGATAGGGGATGCGGTAGAGATGCGGCGCCGAAAGAGGATAAGAATAGGGGAAGAAAATTGTGTTCGGGTGTTTATTGTTGTGTCCCCTTAATACATGCTCCCCCTAAAAGAGAGCTTTTTAAAGAATGCGAGGGGTATTACCGAGAATGATTATCCCTGCAAGCTTAGAGACAAGAAATTCATATCGGCGAAGTATATAAGAGACAATTTAAGCACTAAGCCATGAAGTTCAAACAAACTAAGTGTAACAGACTTAATAAATCAGAGTTAGCAACGCAAAAGCTTGAATAAGTCTCAATCCTCACGGTTGTCCGGTTGGACATCCGCTTGGACATCCGACTGACTGTCACGACCCTGACCCGCCCCTTGAGGTCTTAATCATGACAAATGCCAGTGATTTCTAGCAGAGGGCTCCCAAAAGACAGATTTCCAAAACCCACGAAATTATCAGCATATAACAGATTTGTTCAAGACTCAAAATAAATGATCAAACTTGATTCTTGTACATCTAACCAACACTTAAACATGTAAAGAAGGTAGGAGATCCCTACCTCGAGGGTTAGAAGCAAGCCCGAACATGGAGGAAACCTCAAAGTGCTCTGATCATGATTCTTCTTCGATCAATAGGAAGATCTCGTCGCGTAGAACAACTTTAGTACTTGGGATTTTTCCGAAATCTCATTCTAAGGCGATGAAATCGAAGAGAGAAGTTTGGAGGAGAGGTGAGAAAGAGAGAGAGTCGGTCGAGGGAGTAGAGAGAGAGAAACGTGTGTGTGTCTGCCCGGAAAAGAAAAGAAATATATGTGGGGGAGAATTATCCCCTACACACACCTTCACTTATACACCCATGCATATTACACTTGCATCCCGAACTTCTAAATTCTAGCACATTCGACATCCGAACTCATTCTCCATTTTATATCACAACTCATGCCTTAATAAAACATAAAGAATTATGGAAATAAAATACGGGTCTCTACACTGACAAATGCAGGTTAAGTCCAGAAAACGTTTAAGAGGAGTAGCATTAAAGACCATAAAACTGTTTTTCTGCATACCAAACACAGGAAAATGAATCATATGATAAAATGTTTGGAGGGTGATTTCTTTATCAAGATCATTTGTACTCTCCATCAAGTATGATATTTACGAATTCAATCAACTCAACATTGAATTCAAAAAAAAACTTTTGACATCAAGAACACAACTTTTTCATAAATGATTAGACATGCCGAGTTCTCGTCGAATGAAACAAAATTGTTCTTCACCAAGGGGTTTTGTGAAAATGTCCGCCAATTGCTTGTCGGTACTAATAAAGTTAAGTTCAATATCCCCTTTTTGAACATGATCTCTTATAAAATGATGTCTAATCTCAATATGTTTTGTTCGAGAATGTTGAATTGGATTCTTGGTTAAGCTAATTGCACTAGTATTATCACATTTAATAGGAATATGATCATATTGCAAATTGAAATCCTCCATTTGTTGTTTGATCCACAATATTTGGGCACAACAACTTCCGGCCACTACATATTCCGCCTCGGCGGTAGATAGAGCTACGGAATTTTGTTTCTTGCTATGCCAAGACACTAGAGAGTGCCCTAGAAATTGGCAAGTCCCACTTGTACTTTTACGATCAACTTTGAAACCTCCAAAATCCGCATCCGAATAACCAATTAAATTAAATGCAACTCCACGTGGATAAAACAATCCTAAGTCATGAGAACCGCCAACATATTTAAAGATACGTTTAATAGCTTTTAAATGCGATTCTTTAGGACATGATTGAAATCTAGCACACATGCAAACACTAAACATTATATCCGGTCTACTTGCAGTGAGATAAAGTAATGAGCCGATCATACCTCGATACATCTTTTCATTGACGGCCTTACCATTCTCATCTTTGTCTAGCTTAGTTGATGTGCTCATTGGTGTGCTCGTTGGCTTTGATCCTTCCATGCCAAACTTCTTAATAAGTTCTTTCGCATACTTGGCTTGGTTGATTAGGATCCCCTCATTAGTTTGCTTGATTTGAAGTCCGAGGAAGAAGTTAAGCTCCCCCATCATATTCATTTCAAATTCACCTTGCATACACTTAGCAAACTCTTTGCACATATTATCATTAGTGGCACCAAAGACAATATCATCAACATATATTTGAATAATGAGCATATCTTTACCTTTGGCTTTAATGAAAAGAGTAGTATCAATTTTTCCACGAGTAAAGCCATTGTCAAGCAAGAATGAACTAAGTCTATCATACCATGCACGTGGTGCTTGCTTCAAACCATATAAAGCTTTTGAGAGTTTAAAAACATGATCGGGGTATACATGATCTTCAAAGCCGGGAGGTTGTTTGACATAAACTTCTTCATTTATGAACCCATTCAAAAATGCACTTTTCACATCCATTTGATAAAGCTTGAAATTTTTGAAAGATGCAAAGGCAAGTAATATGCGAATAGCCTCTAATCTAGCTACCGGTGCAAAAGTTTCTTCAAAATCAATACCTTCTTCTTGATTATAACCTTGAGCAACAAGTCTAGCTTTATTCCTAACAATATTTCCGGATTCATCTAGCTTGTTACGAAAAACCCATTTAGTACCTATAATAGTGTGATCAAGAGGCTTAGGTACTAATGCCCAAACTTTATTCCTTTCAAATTGATTTAACTCATCTTGCATGGCCAAAATCCAATTTTCATCATCTTGAGCTTCCGGAAAGTTTTTAGGCTCAATTTGAGAAACAAAAGCTTGATTTTCACAAAAATTTCTATGAGACGAGCGAGTGGTTACCCCTTTCGAAACTTCTCCAAGAATCAAGTCCTTTGGATGGTTTTGCACGAATCTCCAATCCTTGGAAAGATCTTGGTTGTCTCCCATGGCATCTTGAGGTTGATTAATAACTTCATCTTCTTTGATTTGAGAGCTTTCTACTTGAGTATCACCATCAACTTTTTCTTGAATTGTCAAGTCATGAATCTCATGTGTAATTTCTAAGTCATCATTATTAACAACATCCTTAGTAGCACAAGGATTAGATTCATCAAAGGAAACGTGAATAGATTCTTCAACAAGATTAGTGCGCTTATTATAAATTCTATATGCTTTGCTAGTAAGAGAGTAACCAATAAAGATGCCTTCATCCGATTTTGAATCAAATTTACCCAAGTCATCTTTTCCATTGTTTAATACATAACATTTACAACCGAAGGCATGAAAGTAATTGATGTTGGGTATTCTACCATTCCAAAGCTCATAAGGAGTTTTCTTGAGGATAGGCCTAATTAAAACTCGATTCAAAATATAGCATGAGGTATTAACGGCTTCCGCCCAAAAATATTTTGGCAAAGAGTTTTCACAAAGCATAGTGCGGGCCATTTCTTCCAGAGTACGATTTTTTCTCTCTACTACTCCATTTTGTTGAGGAGTACGAGGTACGGAAAAGTTATGACCAATACCATGTTCATCACAAAACTTTTCATATAAAGAATTGTCAAGTTCTTTTCCATGATCCGTACGAATGTTAGAAATAACAAAGCCTTTTTCATTTTGAACTCTTCTACAAAGTTTAGTGAAATTAGGATAAGCCTCATTCTTATGAGCTAGGAACATCACCCATGTAAATCTAGAGAAATCATCAACAACAACAAGACAATAATAGTTTCCACAAAGACTTGGAGAGCGAGTTGGTCCAAACAAATCCATATGAAGTAATTGCAAAGGTCTAGTAGTTGAAACAACATTTTTGGACTTAAAAGAAACCTTGGTTTGTTTTCCTTGTTGGCAAGGACCACAAAGTCTATCTTTTTCAAATTTGATTTTAGGAAGACCTTTTACCGAATTTTTTCTAGAGAGTTTTGAAATAACATCCATACTTGCATGTCCTAGGCGCCTATGCCAAAGCCAACTATTTTCACTCAAAGCGGAAAAACATTTTATATCACAATTACTTAAATCATTTAGATTAAAAACATATACATTTTCAAGTCTTTGTCCAACGAAGAGTGTCTTGTTGCTTTTGACATTTTCAATGATACATTTGGATTTTTCGAAGATAACACGATTTCCTCTATCACATAATTGACTTATGCTAAGAAGATTGTGTTTTAAACCACTAACAAGTAAAACATCTTCAATAATAGGAAAATTACCTATATCACCGATTCCTATGATTTTGCCTTTGTTGTTGTCTCCAAATGTGACATGTCCACCATCTTTAGGCGAAAGAGAATTGAAAGCCCTCTTGTTACCGGTCATGTGTCTTGAACAACCACTATCAAGGTACCAACTTCCTTCCTTGAGAGAACTTTTGAAGCATACCTACAATAGCACATCAATTCTTGACTTTTGGTACCCAAATCATCTTGGGTCCTTGAAGGTTAGCATTGATACGGTTCTTAGGAACCCAAACCTTTTTTGCATTAGAAGATGAGTATCCTTTCATAGGACATGTAGGAGAAATATGACCAATTTTACCACAATAATGACATGTCAATTTAGAATGGTTAGAAGGAGGAACATCTTTTTCAAAAAGATTTTTGTGTTGAGTGGGATTATAACCAATTCCGGCCTTGTGAAAAGAAACCATTTGTTTTCCAAGAAGAATGTCTAAACTTTCTTTTCCATTAGTGAGTTTTGAAAGAGAATTAGTTAAATCATCAATTTGTTTTTCTAAAGATTCGTTTTTGGAAGTATCCTTCAAATACTCTTTTTCTTTTTCCAAAGAGGTTCTTAAACTTTCATTTTCTTCCTCCAAAATATCTTTCTCTTCAATTAAATCATCCATTTCTAGTGAGAGATCTTTAGCAACCTTTTTAAGAAATTTGTTTTTAGAAACAACTTTTTCAAATTCTACTTTCAACTCTTTATAGGCAATAAATAATTCATCAAAGGAATAGGATGAGTCGAGATCTACCTCGTTTTCTTCGACGGCCATGAAACACAAGTTAGCGACCTCTTGTTGCTCATCGTCCTCATCGGAGCTACTATCGTCACTATTGTCCCATGCGGCCATCATAGCTCTCTTTTTGTCCTTCTTTGAATATTTTTTTGCATATGGACATTCACTTTTGATGTGGCCGGGCTTCTTGCACTCGTAGCAAATGATTGGATCCTTTTTACTATTTTCTTCTTTGCCTCCATCTTTTCTTGAAAATCCTCTGCCTTTGTGAGATGCTCTATTTTTGAGGAGTTTCTTGAACGTTTTTGTGATGAGCGCCATTTCATCATCCTCACTTTCGTTGCTTGAATCCTCCTTGCTTTTTGATTTGCTTGTTGTACTTTTGAAGGCAAGATCCTTAACTTTCTTCTCTTTTTCACCCTTGAGGTTGTGATGCATTTCCTCCGTCATGAGAGATCCCATGAGCTTGTCCATCGTGTATGTTGAGAAATCTTTGGATTGTAGGATGATGGAGGTGGTAGTGTCCCAATTGGTTGGCATGGAACGGAGCACCTTCCTTGTCATTTCGGATTGACTGTAAATCTTTCCAAGAGCTTTTAAACCGTTAGTAATACTAGCAAATCTAGCAAACATTTGAGATATAGATTCATCCGGTTTCATTTTGAAGAGCTCATAGCTATGCACAAGAATATCAATTTTGGACTCTTTAACTTGACTATCTCCTTCATGTGACATTTCTAACTTATCCCATATTTCTTTAGCCGATTCACATGCGGAAACACAATCATATTCATTGGGAGTAATAGCACAAAAAAGAAGGTTCATAGCTCTATAGTTCTTTTCTATTGAAGCCTTTTCCAAATGACTCCACTCATAATCTGGTTTAGGCATAGTCTCTTCTCCAACTTTCTTAGTAGGAATAATGGGACCATTTTTGATAATTTTCCATAGATCATAATCCGTGGATTGAATAAAGATCATCATTCTATTTTTCCAATGAGAGTAATTTTCTCCGGTGAACAAGGGAGGTCTATTGGACGATTGACCTTCGATACAAGAAACATTACTAGTGGTTGCCATGGATCTTAACTCTTAGATGGTTAAATCTACAAACAAGAGCCGAGGCTCTGATACCAATTGTTACCCAAATTATGCAACCTAGAGGGGGGGTGAATAGGATTGCTAGTAATAATTACCAATAAAAATTTATCTCTAACAATATATGCAAACAATAAGTATGCAATCAAAATAGAGAGATAGAGAGATAGAACCCGTTTATAGTGGTTCGGTCCGGATTTGTCCACGGTCCGGCCCTACTCCACTTCTCCTCAAGCAATTACTTGAAGGTTAGACTAATCTTTAAAAGATTACAACTTGTAAGTCTTGCGGGTGCTTACAAGAACCGAATGCCTCTAGCTTTCCCGAGGAGCTAGCACAACCGCAAGAATTTTCTCCGAAAACTTCTCAAAAACAATTACACCCAAATTCCAACCCGAATTTGGTCTTCTAAGCTTTCAAGTGTTTGACTCAAACACTCACTTAGGAAATACAAGTATGTGAAGAAGGTATGAAAATTATCGCTCACGACTTGTACAAATTTTCTCTCAAGAATAATATGAAAGTGGAAGAACAATGAGAATTTTTGGCTTTGATTTTTTGAGAATTTGCTCTTGCAATAATATGGAATGTTGTAGCTTGTGTATGTACTCATTAATGAGTTCTTGATGCCTTATATAGCCATCCATATGCTTCCTAGCCGTTGGAAACTAGCCGTTGGAACTAGCCGTTGGAAACTAGCCGTTGGAAACTAGCCGTTTGAAACTAGCCGTTGGAAACTAGCCGTTTGAAACTAGCCGTTTGATAGAGTGGTCATCCGGGTGGTCGTCCGGTTGTCACAGCTTTCTGTTCAGACAGCCGGCTTGTCAGCCGGTTCGTCAACCTGTGGCTCACAATTTCATCTAAATAAACCGTTAAAGCATGTATTGAGCTCAATAAAGTCTTTGTAAATATAAATCATGAATTCAAGAGACTTTATGCTATATTTCAAGGTCACGAAAATATTTAGTTCGGGAATCGACTTTTCGATAATTTTGTATTTGCCGAATAAAAATATCATTGAATTAATCATCAAAATAATTAATAGAGATGCATATAAATTTTCACAAATTATAATGCATACATTTTTCAACACAATCCATATCTCATCTAAACATATTTATCATTGAATAAATGGGTCCGATCCAGTGTAATAAGTGCACATATTTAAAGAAAAATGTATTCTAATTAGGCGTCAATCGGTAACCGACAAATCTAATTCTTCTAGAGGTGGAAGGTCTCGATGAGTTCTACAAAATGAATGATTCCGATTATTGTTGTGGACCCGAAACAAAACCTACAAAATTGAAACGGGATGAAACCAGACAGTTAGGAAACTGAACGGGACCCTTTCCTGTTTTGAAAGGGTTCAGCTAGTGGGATGAAGAATTGATTCCTCAAAGATAGATTCTCAAGGGTTAATCAAGGCGCGCGTTTGCGGGTCTAGGTGACATATTAAATGGAGTAAAAATCAAATGCGTGAGATAATCCCATTCAAATGTTTGTAGTAAATAGTAATACGTAAATGTGATTAACATCCACAAATCTACCATATCTTACAACGTCATTGCAAATTATATGCAGCGTTATGTTGTCCAGTCTCAATTTCAGTCGGAATCTAAAATCATGATTTGAACCGTTTTTTGGTAGAAGTTTGTTCATTGTAAAAAATTACCTTAATCGAATATTGATATTTACACAATCTAACCATTCAAATCATTCGTACTGTCCGTGTTTTGTTTTACATGTACTCTGTTGCTTCATAGTATGATTAATGAGGCGGGATGAAAATAATTTTTGGTGTGGACGAACTTCTTTACAAGAACTACTACTAGATAAACTATTCGAATTACCGTTTTGAATCTCAGAGTGGACCCATAATACTAGCTCAAAATTGTACATGATTGAGACTGGGCTGGTACCTTTTTTTGATCGGCTGGGCTGGTACCTTATTCGTGCACAATAAAAGAGCAATTGGGTAGTCCTTTTTCTACCTGTCCTTTTTTCGTTAAGTAATTTCCCTAGTCTTTAAAAGTGATGTTTTCTACAGGGAGGTGCTTCCCCTTAGCTGCTACTGTATTGTCTGTCTTCCAATCTTGGAGCTGTGGTCCTGTGGAGAGTTTCTATAGGACCAAAAAAAAAAAAAAAAACAAACATCAGAGTCTCCAAGAACAGTGGAGTAGTGGATCTCCTATGCTTTCTATTCAATTCTTTCACCCCAAAAATTGATGGAGGGGCTCCAAAACTGAACTGCGGTGATACACAAAACGATGTCGTTTTGGAGCCCCTCCATCAATTTTTGGAGTGTTAAAATCAATTTTCTTTTTACAACCTCTTCTGTTATTTGCCCCCTAAAATTGATTGTTAGGCATGTGTTTTTGGTAAGGCAAACAAGTGTGTGCTCATCCCTTTGGAATTTCAGAGTTTATGTCAACTCTAGCTGCTTCTTTTTTTTTTTTTTTTTTCCCCCAAAGTTTAGAAGAGTTTTCATTGCTGCAAAAAAGACGAGTACATTAGTGGAGACCGCTTTGGACCACACAATGAGCCATAGAGTTACCAACACTTGTCACAAAACTTACACCAAGTTCATCAAACAAAGAACAAACGACACCCACAAAGGGTGAGAAAGTCCACAAAGGGGGAGAAAGACCCACATAGGGAAAACCACAGCTGAAAACGAAAAGAAAGAGAAAATCACCAGTAGCAAACGACATCACTAGGGCCATCACGCTGGATCTGAAAACTTATTCGTCGAAGGCGTAAAACCAAGCCATCCTTTTTCCATATCTACGCCAGATCAGACCTCAACTTCACCGAAGCCTCTAGAGGATGGAGGTGGAGGTAGAGGGTGGAGGGTGAAGGCAGAGGATGGAGAAGAAAGGTGAGTGTGGAGGTGAAGAGATGGCGGAGACTAGGTGAGGGAGGCTGGAGGAAGGGGGGAGTGAAGGTGTTCCTCCGACCACCCCCCCACCCCCCCCAAAGAGAAAAGTTGAGTTTTATTTCAACTTTAAATGAGTTCCCTATTCAACTTTAAATGAACTACCCTTAAGCTTGTCCAACACTCTGAATTGTAACAAAAAGTTCCATTTCATAACAAACGCGACGAGAAAGCCTAACCATTTATTTTGCCTTCCATTATCTTCTTATCCATTATTATCCTCGATAACACAATAGCCTTTTGACACTAAAACAACCTTTCCAAACACCAATTCATGAAGATGCATGTCAATCTGGGGAAATTGTTGCCAGGCAGTAATTTAGGGCTAAATTGTCTTCCAAGACTCATTACCAACTTTAAGAGAAAGAGAGTGCTTTTTGAAAAGGCATAAAAGTAGGCAAGAAAACAAGGAAGCATAATTGCGGAAAAGAGGGAAAAAGAGACATACAACCACATGGAAATGAGGAAAAAAGGGACCAAAATAATCATGAAGCTCTTCCTCCCCCATACCAGGGTCCCTGTGTGCACCACAGGGATGTAGAGCACAATCTGAGTCATCCATCCTGGCAAAGGGCAATTCACCTATCCTTCTTTCAAAACTTTGTCACATATTCTTACTTTCATGCCACTTCAGTTCTTTCCCCTTTTGTCACAAATATTTCTTACCTAAAACAAAATTTCCCCATTTTCCCCTCCTTGCTCCTCTACCTACAATTTGGAAGGAGAAAATAGAAAGGGAAAACAAGACCCGTCTCAAAAAGATCTTTGGTTCTTCAATCCCATCTTCTACATTCAATAATCTGCACAGAGTGACACCAATTCCAACCAAAAGAGAATTAGAATTGTTTGTACATCTACAAACATAACAAGCAAAACCTGTAAGATCTACCACAATTTCGACATAAACTCACCATCATGTTTGCCCTTCTTCATTGCATTTTTTACCATCATCAAGAAAATGACCAGAAACCCCACTCCAACTGCACCTCCTATTATAATAGCCGCTGTCTCTTGTGTATTTTTACCTACAACAATTGAACACAACCCAAACTAATCATTGTCAATGACAACCCTTTCTGCCATGAAAGCTATCTACATACATAAAACCCAAAGTTGGGGAAAGCCTCTCTTGGATTGTAGATGAACACATCTAACCAAAGATTTCACAATAATATTGAGAAAAACATGGAAAGAAAGGAGAACCAACTTCAAAGGTGACCTCAATCATATATATTTCCAAGATGGAATAATCATACTTTATTGCTTATCCCCTAAAAGATGTTGCTTTTTTCTATTTATTCCTTCACATTTTAATTTCATCCATTGGTGACTCTGCGTTTTCGGATTTCAGCTTAAATGATCCCATTGGTGAACTTTGCTTTATCACAAATGACATGTATTGCAAACATGGGTTAATTACACTTACATCTCCCAAAATTGCCCCATTTTTGTTCCATCCTTTCAATAGGGAATTCCTCTATTTTGTTCCTATACTTTCTCCTTTACCACTATGACAACATATCTGCAGGATTCTCCTTAGCATTTACCTGTTTGTATCACAAACCACAAAATATATACAAGATGGTTTTGGTTATTTACCCTTCTATCTCCCTAACTACCTTGTTTCTGGTTTGTCTTTCAGCTATCAATTTCATCTATTTGGTCACTAAAATTTTCTGATTTCAGCCTCAATGTAACCACTGGTGAGCGCTGACCTCTATTTCTATCGAAACCACATCCATTCAAATAGTTTCCTACACACACAGTTACCTGATGGAGAAGATGAAAAACCAGATGATGACTCAGATGCCGACGAAGGTGATGATGAGTCCGAACCGGATGACGACGACGAAGACGAAGAACCCGAACCGGATGATGATGATGATGAAGAACCCGAACCGGACGATGATGAACCCGAACCAGACGATGATGAACTGCTTGGTACCCCATTTGGGTAGTAACTATAGGTAACAAAACACTTACTAAGATAAACCTGGCCAGAATTAGCGCTCCCACATTCAACCTGAGACCTCTGAACAGCACTAGTCACACAATCCCCACAATCTGAACTTCCCAAATCACCCTCACATTGCCCCAAAGCATAAACATTTCCATAGCTTGTTGCATAAAACCCATTACTAGCACTACCCATCCCATTCTCCAGTTGTGACAAAGCAGTGTCCCTTTTCTCTTCAAACCCACTTCCAGGACTGTTTTTCCCACTACAGACCTTATAAAGCATATCCAAGCCAGAGACTTGAGTGAACCCAGAAATCTCATACAGCATGTAGCAACCCAAGAGCTGCATTCTTGCAGCAATGGGGGTCCCACATAGCTTATCAATGAGTATAGGGAGATTACTTACACAGTTGTAGCAATCAACATTGCTTAGGTCACCCCTGCACTGGAATAGGCCAGAAATGGTGGTCTTGCCAGTTCCAGTGGTGGTTTGGAAGAATTTGGCCTTGGATGACTGAGAAATCAGAGACCCAAAGAGGGCTGAGAGGGCTTGAGAGTAAACCCCAGTTGGATCTGACAAGGCCTGTGTGGCGCAGCCCTTGTAAACCAGAGTGGTGTAATCAGTTGCAGATTCAGACAGTGGGATGAGCTCAAGATTGGAAGAGAAGAGGAGGAGAAGAGAGAGGAGAGTAAAGGGCTTTGAGGGTATACCCATTTGGAGGGTGTTGATGTATCAAATCATGGGTGATTTTGGAGGATTTTTTTTTTTTTGGGGGGGGGGGGGGGGGGGGGATGTGTTCTTGCAGATGGGTTCTGGGTAAAAGTGAGGTGAGAATCGTAAGATGAAAGGTTTGTGTTTGATTCTCTGATTTTTGCTCTACATTCACTGAAAATAGGTCGGGGTTTTGGTTTCCGGGTGGAAAAGGGGAAGGAGGGTAAAGGTTTCTGGAGGCACACTCATTTTGGTGGTGGTGGTGGTGGAGTTTGATTTTGGGCAGATTTTGGGAGATGGGTTTTAGCCTTTTAGGTAAAAGTGAGGAGGGAGTGAAGGTTTGTCTGTTATTCCTTGACTTTTGCTTTCTTGTCACTCAAAGCTCGGATCCGGATCCTAGGATTCTCTTTAGGATTCTTTTTGTAAGCAAGAGTTAGGAAAGAGTTAACTCTTCCCAGCAGAATTAAGAAAGAGTTAACTCTTTTCCGAAAGAGTTTTTTTTTTAATTCTGATTATTGATTGTTAAGATGAACGGTTCGAATTCCATGAAAATCCTCACATAGGATTCCGATTGCGCTCAAAGGGGTTTTGGTTTTTTGTTGTTGGGGAATTTTAAAATGAAATGCACAATCTTTGAGCTCATAAAATATACTTACCAGTAACTACTTTTTTTTGAAACGGTGAAACTCTGTTTATTTTTCTCAATAGATTAGGCATTAGGCTGCTGATTTTGTCACTCTTTTTTTTGTTAACGTCACTCCTCTGATAAAATAAAATTGCAGGGAAGTAGTGGTAACAATAAAAAAGAAGTGGCAAAATCATTTTCAATAGATTATTGTTTGTTTTAAAGTACTTCAAGAGAATAAGAACAAAAGCTGTTTCCAATAGGGTGATGTTGTCTAGGTCAAGGAGGTGATGACTGGTTTGGATAAAAAAAAAAATTGAGGTGATGACTGGTGAAGGAATCTGATTTGGTGGGAGGTGTGTGAAAGTTTGACCAAAGCACATCACGTCTCGATCTAGGGTTTGAATTTCATGAAACAAAGCAACTTGTTTTTTTGAAGAGTTTAGGCTCTATTTTTAGGTTTACAGGCTCTATTTTTAGGAGGATGAATGAGATTTTGTGAGGATGCAAGAAGTGGATGAGGCCTTTTGACTATGCTAGGAACATAGCATTAGAGCATCGCCCCTGTAATAAGTAAATGAGTGTGGATAAGTAAATTTAACAATAATACTTAAAAAACACCCCACATTATAATAAGTAAAGTTATAACTCTTTTAGCAAATAACCAAATTTCACTCGTTCTATAACCAAATTTAACAACTTTTACTAATAACCAAACTCAAAATTCAATAACTCAAAAACAACCCACATTGGAATTGTCTCATCGAGACAAATAATTTGGTGTGGTCGGGTGCGTAATTAGAATTCGTTTGCGATTGGACAAATTTGCATAGTGTATTGTAGGGGGTTTTTTGGTTAGGGATGCAAAAATAACAAATGTGGAGGTAGAGATTGTTAAGTTTAATTACGCACTAAATAGATAATCAAATACTAACGTGACACAATTTGATTATTGGTTTTGATTATTATCATTGCGCATGCTCTTATGATGATAAGAATTAAGGAAGTTGAGGGAAAGTCCATTAGGATATCCTCTAAAGTCTTTCTTTTTTGTTTTCTAATGCTGTGTATTCTCAGTTAGCTTATTTGCACCTCAGATCTTACACCTCGAATTAATTCATATAGTCTATCCCATAATTATTTCACATGTTTATGCATAAGAATAAAATAACTCCTGAAGTTGCTATCAATAAGAATTAAATATAAAATAAAAAAGCAAGCAAACCCCTAAATTCCAAATCAATATTACTGGGCCAACCCTTTGGGTTCTTCTTTAAAGCCGCTTTCCGAGGTTTAGCGATTCGTTGCATTGATAGCAAACAGCTGTTTTCAGATAATAATAACATAGTCATTTATTGTTAGGTCATTCCAAGTAGAATAGAAACTTTTCCTAAAGAAAAAAGATTTTCTTTTGAGAAATTCTAAAGACAAAAGATTTAAAGGTTACTCCAGATTAGATTGTTCTCATTTCTTAAGCCAATCGGGTAACACCGGCATCCAAATCCAAATCCACGCTGGAATCTTGAACTTGTCATGAAACTCGGCAAACGAGGTAAACCAGCCAAGCAAACATGTCTCTTTGTTGGGAAAATCAGTCATAAGGACAAAAAAAAAAAATTAGTTTTCATT
Organism: Rhododendron vialii; assembly: GCF_030253575.1. Taxonomy (NCBI): domain Eukaryota; kingdom Viridiplantae; phylum Streptophyta; class Magnoliopsida; order Ericales; family Ericaceae; genus Rhododendron; species Rhododendron vialii. The sequence goes on along the minus strand of NC_080558.1, from coordinate 5,360,032 downwards.
TAGAGGAAGAATACCGGTAAAATAGTTTTCAATCGAGGTCTTTCAATTTTTTGAGTTTTTTAGCCATAAGGCCAAAACATGTTTAGGCACTTTTATAAGATTTTAAGGTACACTTTCTTATTATAGGGTTTTAGTGGTTTAAGTACTTTCATAGGGTATCATAGAGTTTTAAGCACTTTTATATATAGAGTACCCTAGGGTTTTAGGCACTTTTATACACATTTGTCCTTATGTTTGATTACAAGATGTGCTTATTCTTAAACTCAACAAATGAAACTATGAGGGATCTTTAACTAAGTCTCCCTTCTTTGTTTCTTTCCCGTGAGGACATCTCGAACCAATTCTCTAAACCACCTTTTTGGTCTCTAAAACACATTTTGGCCTTCCAAAATAGTGTTTTTGGAGGATGAATTTGCTCTAACCTATCCTCCAAAACACTTTTTTTGTTTCAATTCCTTCAAAACACTTTTTTGTTTTGTCTCAATTCTTTTCAAACATGAAGTATGAACTTTTTCAAACTCCAAATATAGAGGATGAAAGTACTATCCTCTCAAATGGAGGATGGACTGAAGCATTATTTTCCTCCAAAATAAAAGAATTGATGTCAAAAAGGTGTTTTGAAGGATTGCATTAGCTTATTTTCTAGTTGAATAGTTAGGCTTAGTTATCTCATAGACTTCTACACAATTAATGTAGTGTCTCATAGTTTGTACTTTGCAGTTTAATTTATACATGATGTAAATGATCTCTTCTATTGATTGCAGAAAAAAAAAATCAAAGCGAACATGTTGCCTAATTTCCCTACGATGAAGAAAATCACCCTCTCGAATAGAATTTATTGGTGGGTCTTAAATTAGATGTTACCATTACGGGCATCTCCAAACCATCCTCTTAACTCTCCATTTTCTCTTTTATTTCTCAATTATGGAGAAAATTCTTCCTCCAATCCATCCTCTATTTCCTCCTCTACTTTTGAGGATAAATTTTGATACTCCATATAGAACATGGAAAAAAATGAAAGGATCCTCCAAATTCAGTTTTTGAATGTCAAAGGCAAAAGGTATTTGAAATGGAGATGAGATGTAGAGATACACAAATTTGTGAAGGGAGTTTCTATGAATAGTAACTCTATATAAACCTTATGAACCAAAAAATACCAATTTCTCCTCTCAAATGGAGAAACAAAGGAGGTTGGGTTGGAGATGCTCTAACAAGAACTAATTAGAAGTATAAATGAATCATGATGTTAAACTTTCTTTGTCCATTTCCTTGGTATAAAAGTTCCCCCACAAGGCTATAATGCAAAGAAGAAAATAAACCAGAGAAAAAGAAGCCAGATGTTCTCAGTGTGTGAGTGAGGGAGTGTGAGCAATGCCGGTCGTGACATTTCAGGGGCCTTAGCCCAGTGCCAGCCCACAGAGAGAGAGAGAGAGAGCGCAAAATGGCCACACAGCATACGACAAATTGCCGCTTCGAATGAATTGCATCTTTATGTAAGGGCATTTCAATCAAACGGTCAAACCTAAGGAAAGCAAAACTTGCTTTTTACGTTACAGTAAACATACAAGTCTCAATCAATACTGGATATTCATCTTCAACCCAGTCCCAATATCTATATCCCAGATATTCCTCTACGATATCAAAATGAGATTTAAAGCTAAAGAAGGGGGGGCGGGGGTAACTTCTCTTCCAAGAACAAATACAAAATGGCTCAGGATTCTGCTGGATCCTCATCTCCCGGCAAGCCAAATATCCGGAGGTTCCGGTCCATGGATCCCACTGCCAGGTATTTAGCATCTGGACCAAATTTCACAGACGTTGCTTTGCCTGCATTGACAATGTTGTTGAAAAGTATCAAGATCCATAACTACAATTTCTAGAAACATTTTCTGCACAGGTGATCACTTGAGAGAGAGAGAGAGAGAGAGAGAGAGAGAGAGAGACCTGTGCCAGACAAATCAGGAAATGTTTTGATGCAATTCCACTCAGACTTGACATTTGCAACTTGATAAACCCTGAAACAGCAAGCACATTGGTATTGAGTACACTCTGTTTGGATCTTGGATTTGTGGAGGAAAAATAGAAGGTACAGGATTTTCCTTCACAAATTCAAGTCATGTTTCTCTAACATATTCTTTTCCCTCCATGAATTCCTACAACAAACGAGGATATCCTAATCCAACCTAAAACTCAGGATTTGGATCCACAGATCATGAATTAACCACCACGGCACCACCCAAATCTTTAGACCAAAATGCAGTACTAAGATGATTTTTTTGTACGAAAAGCCAACCTTATATCTGAACCTGCAATAGCAAGATAGCTTCCACTATGGTCGAATTCCACTGCAAAAACAGGAACAGAACATCATGCATAGCTCCAGAGGAATTAGCTTGAACGGTAAAAAGAAACATAAATGAAGCAAGCAGACAACATTCTCAGGGCTTCGATACACAATTAGCCAATCCAGATGATGATTTATTATAGAAAATCCGTTGGGAGAATGGACATGTTGATAAGGATCGGCCATTAGGAGCTTTCTAGAAAGCCCATACCGTGAAATTTCTGATAAAAGAAAGAATGCATATTGCTGCATTTTGAAAACGATTTAAAAATTGCCAAAGTTAGGTCTAGAACCACTGATTGAAAACAAAAAAAATATGATACCAATATAAGCTCTACAGAGAGAAAGAGCGAAGATATTCACTGCACTAGTCACCACAGTCAAAACCTTGTGCCATAAAAAAAAACATGAGAAAACTAAAAGGCAAAGCATATAAGACACCACTACTCTAGAGTTCCTGCGGTTATTGGTAATTATCTCCAACTGACATCAAATATAAGCGGGACGAAAATGGAGATATGTACCAGATTGAGTTGGTGTGTTTTCATCGTAAGGTGAAAATGTCCGGAAATTCCTCAATTTCCGCAGATCCCACAACTTAACTCCATCATGGGCAGCAGTCTGTCAATTAACAAAAAAAAAATCAGAACAAGGTTATGCTTAATACTCCATCATGTGCTGCAGTGTGATCATCTTTTTGTTTTTCAATTAATTGACATTTCTTTTTCTTCTTCTCCTCTTTTGTTTTTGTTTCATTCTATTTTGACCCAGGGGGAAGGCGGAAACATACAGCTAGGAAATAACCATTTTCTGAGAAAGACATAGCAGTTACTGCACCAACATGTCCATCAAATCTCGCAACATTTTCCTGAAACCCAAAAAGAAATCAAAAAGGGGAAAAGGGAACAGAATAAGAGCAGATTGCATGATGAACAGCAAGCCGGAGTTATACCTGACTTTTTACGTCCCAAATTTTAACAATTGACTCAGAGGTGCCTGTTCCTAAGATGAGACCATCAGGATGAAAAGCAGCAGATGTATAACCACCCGAGCCTGAAGTATCTTCAACCTACAAATGGTCAGACAAATAACACCATCCATGAGTAATGTGAGGTAAGATTATATGAGCAAGACCTCATTTGAGAGAGAGAGAGAGACCTGTGTGAGGCATGAAGCAGAAGAAAGATCATAAAAGCACCACGTATTGTCAAGCGAAGCTGTCACGAAGTAATTATTGGTGGCATGGATAGTGACTGCTTGCACCTGTAAGAAAAGATAAGCAAGCCATTCTCAAAAAGTGAACCGGCTGAATATCTAAATTCAGCAAAATAGACATCCATAGCACAGAATGAAACAAATCTTCAGCAGTCAGAAAAATACTGGAAAAAATAAAGTCAAAGAGTTGCAATAGACCAGTTAGTTTTAACCCAAGAATAAAATTGCTTGAGAATAGCAACTAGTTGAGGCTACTCGATCACCATCTCCATACTTAAATTGCTTGCTATACCAAAGAATTCAAAAGGTAGGATTCCTGGCTTCCTGCAATAATTTCAGGGTTCACTAACCCACATGGAGGAGCACTAAGTTGTCAATCCACCAGAAATGACAAATCAAGAGGATTTTTCAACATTAAGGACATTGGAATCCTAAGCACGATCACAAGCAAAGGATAATTGCTTGAAATTTGAAGTTCGTTTACGCAAGCATTTCAGGTCTTTGGTCAACTTTCCAGGTGTGCGACCACCAACTATATTGTGGCCATTTGAAGCATAAGCCTACCCGGTCTTAACTTGTTTGCTGGATGCCTCGATGGAAGAGGCCTAGTTGACTGAACGTCTCAGGGTTACAGCAAGTATTTCCCTCAAGCCTCACCCTGACGGTGTGAATTATTGAGTGTCTCGTGCCCTCAGATACAATGACATAAAACTGTGTTCTGTGAAACTGTGCTAGTGAACATCCATGCCCAGACCGAGGGGCTAGTGCTATGAATTAGCATAGAGCCACCCTCCAGGAATGACGGACAGATTTTCTTAATGCTACCAGAAAAAAGCAGGTGTAACTGATTTCAGTTTGTTAGAACATAGAACAGCCACTCCTGAATGATTTTGATGGCAAAAAATAACAATATGAGACTGACAATTGACCAAAGAACACACATTTATGAAATACACCAAAAAAGACATATTTGAGAAATATGACCAGCAAGGATTTCAAAACATAGTTACCTCAGCCGTATGGTCCTTTAATATATGCTTACAATCATAGTTCCCATTTTCAGAACTTTGCCATAGACGAACAGTCTGCAACATGATAAAGCAGGGAATCAGGAACCCAAATCCAGCAAAGAATACAAATGACACTCATAAATCATAATGAAATACCATATAGGTGTATAATCAGACATTAAAATGTTCGACACCAAAATTGTGGGTTTGACCCTTGCTATTGAAAACTCAGGCAGAAGATGGTTTCTCCCACATGGGTATTATATATCTGGGATGGCCAGGCAGTTGGTGGATCATTGTCGTTCTATTGAGTTATCGCTCCAATTCTATGACTGGTGACCCGAATATGATGCTCGGCGAGGAAATATATAGAAACAGATGGTGACTGTGCCAATATCATCTGTTACGACAGTTATGTTACAGTAACAGTTGCATAATGATATATGGCCAAGATGGGTGAAATCTTGATATTAGTACACGGGTAACAGAGCCCCAAACTCCATTATAAAACAACTACTATTATTTAGAACCATGATTACATGTAACATGACTTTTTGTCCAAATTTGTCCTCATTTCAAAATGGAGCCATAAAAAATCTGAACGTGTTTTTAGATGATCATCTTCTTCAATACTTTCACTAGACTTTTTATATGGAGAAGTAAATAAAAAGAAGGATTCCTTCGACATCCCATCTACCAAATACAGACTAGATTAAACAAACAAGCGTAGCATGGAGGCAGAAGATATGATAAAGAAAAAAGCTTCAAACACGAAATTGATATACACTCAAAGTGGGCAAGGATTACCTTATCTGCTGAACCAGTAACAACCAAATCACCCTCACCCACAAATTTAACACTAGTGACCTGCAAAGCAAGAGAGGAAGGTGGAGAGGGGGTGGGGGTTGGAGGGGGAAAGAAGCATAATTAGCCAACTTTTTCAATCTGGAGAAAAAACTTGCACCAATCAACAAAGCCAAAGAAAGCATAAAACCTTCTTTGAATGACCACTAAGCGTAGATAGGATCTCCCCTGATGGTCGATCAAAGACTATAGCATTTGTATCAGCTCCACCTGTTGCTATAATATCCTGCACACCAGAAAAGAAGTATTAGAAGACACTTCCACAAATGTTAGATACAAAAACGTGAATCAAAATTACTGAAATAAAGCATGTAATATTGGTGATAATATATCATTTGTGGAGTACAGAAACAGATCATATTGTCAATTAATTAGTATCGTATCAATTATTAACATCAGCTCATACTGAAACCAATAGTATGTGACTGAGAGATGGTGCATGCATATTTACAATTTCACTTCTTATGGAACCTGTAACCACTACTGTAAGTTGTGTATATTGCAAATGTCATACCTTGGAATAAAGGATATCGACAGACAAAATGCCAGGTTTGCTGGTTTTGTGAAGTGGATAGCTGGATAGTTGGGTATACCTCTCGATAGCATCAATAGGAGCCAATGTTGGAGGAATCTATGGAAAATAACAAAAAAAAATAGAACTACATCAAATGGATAAATCGGCTACGGATAATTGATAGTCATGGAAGTGTATGAAAGACCAAAACTAAAGCTGTGTTTCATAGGAAAAGACACCAAATGATTTTCCACGAATCACCAAATTATATATCAACGCAAAAAATACCTGTCGCTTTTTGCGTTGCTGTGAAAGTGCCGCATTACAGTCAGTGAGTTCTGCAATAATGCTAGGAGAAATTCCTGTATGGAGTTTCTTTCCAACAGCGCCCATATCCTCATCTGTGCGACCTGCAATGACAACCAAAAGAACAAATGAGTCATCACACACAAATTAAAGAAATCAACATAGAACAAATAAAATGCAAACCTCTTTTTCCATTGCTCAAAGCCGAAGCCTCAATTGTAGGCGCCGTTGGTGCTAACATAGGCACCTGCCTGTCTGCTTGTGCCAGTAATGACCTCGCTTCATCCCTTTCCTTTTTCAGTCTTGCAATTACACGACAAGCGGCATCATGCTGCAGATAAAAACACATGGTTTTTTATAGAGGGCTTATGCTGCAAATAAACATATGGTTCCAAATTTGGAAAAAAAAAAATTGCCTCGTATACGTGGTGATATTTCACATGGTCAATACTATGGTTCTTAAATTACTACCGAAGCAACAACATTTCTCCCAACTTATCAAAAAAAAAAAACAAAAGCAACATTTCTCCCAATACTACAGTATAACGTAAGGTAATATACTAAACATGCAGCACCAAAAAAAGGGCTATCTTATTCACACACACCGAATAATTTAGAATCCCATTCATGCATACGGTGAGAAAAATAAGATGACATAAAATCTAAAGCTTAATTTAGGAAATATGTGCAATCCATTTCGTTTTAATTCAGACACGGAAAAATATGCTATGCACAGTTTATCTTGAAACATACACAAAGACAAAAAACGGCAGGAATGAAACCCGTACTCGAAAAAAATCCAACCATGCCAGTCGTACCCAAACAATAATATTCCAGAGAAAAATAGTTTCTACAAAAGACAAACTTTTTAAAGCAGATATAAGGTTTTCATTTACCTGGTATAAGGCATGACTTAGCTCTTGCCTTGCTGTATGTAGTTGTTGCTCCAAGGCAAAATTGGATAGCATCAAGCCATCCCATTCCTATTATGACATTGACAGAAAAAACTACAGAATATCACAGAACTATAAAGGGATTTCTTCTAATATAAACATGAAGTTCAACAATCCTTTCCAAAAAATATGTTATGGCTATCAAAGCTTACTAGGAAAATAGGAAGGACATGGAATGACCACTGTATGGTTTACAGAGAGGTGGAACTATCCCAATCCAGAACAGGTACATGGGAGTGACCATCTTTCAAAGAAATTCAGCTTTGTATACTTACTATTCTATTGTGTCTCGTGTTTCCCATGGATGGCATAAATTGTGGCTTGCTTGGATAATGGCATCTTTCCAATTAAGCAAGATTTTAAAATGAGTACATAGACTTATAGAAACTATTCTAAATCCATTTTTTTACCAAATAAAGCACAAGCACAGCTTCAAGTTTTTCTGAAAGCCCGGAGAAAAGCATAGCAAAAACTAGCATAATACCCAAAGCCATTAAAAAATCGTCGTAATCCTAGACGAGCAGTAAAAACAACACAGTATTATCTCTAAGTAAACTTAACAACAATGAGTAGACAAATCTATATTACCAAATATCTAAAGAATCTCAATTCTCAACCATAATTTTCCAGCCATTCTAATAACTAAGGAACATGATGACGACTGAACACGGGCTTTGAGTTGCAAAAATAACATTTATGCATTAAAGTGAAGTTTATGGGGAAATGAAAGCAGGAAAAGCCTAATCATTGCATTTGATGGAGATGCTAATCCTATGATAGTTATCATAAAAACAGGGTGATAAGGGTCGAAAACACAAGCCATGAACGTATAGTAACAACCCTGTAAAAGAATCTGCAGAAACAGGGTGCTAAGGATTGGAAACACGTACAATCTGGAACATTCCAAGCATCCCCGGAATGCTTGCTGCTTGTACTGGTCTTGGCTTCACTATCTGCAGAGAATGCTTACATGATTAAGTTTTCAACAAGCTGTACTCAGCAGTGAAAACACTGGCAACAATATGGCTACAAGTATACCAATTAATGAACAGCATACCTTGCCGGTTTTGATTGGGACAATGTCCTCCATCGAGAGAGGCTCCCCAGTAATTGGGCATTTTCCATAATCCTATTTGTAGAAAAGACAACAAATGCTGATTCCATTAAACAGAGCACTTAGAACTACAGTAAAATTCTCGAACAACTACAACAGAATTCAAAAAAAACAATGTGAAATAAATTATACAAACAGAATTCAACTGAGCAAAAATAAAACTACGAATTACAATGTCCAAATGTATAAAAAAAACAATGTTAACCATCCCTGGTAACCATTACAGAAACTGAAAGGTGACTGTGAATCCTTGGTTACATGACTCAGACTGACACTAGCAACCCTAGTCGCTTGACCACGTTGAATGTGTGGTTTTCCTTCTATTCTCTTCTGTAACCTTCTGAAGCCTTAGATAATGACACCCTCGTAGTTATTAAAGGCGATAGGGGCACAGAGGCGCAAAAGGTCTGTTGGGGCCTATACGCAAGGCGAGACGTGAGCATTATCGAATATTGATGCGAAAGGTATCTTGTCAAGTACAAATAGCAAATACAATATAGACAAAAGCTAAAGCAATCATAGGAAAAAGCATTATCAAATGGAACTTCACTCCTGTTTATCCAATACCAAAAATAGAGCAAGTGTATAGACTATAGTCCAAGGCCATTTGGGCCTATCAACAGAACATCTGAATAAGCTTATTTGTGTAGAATATCACACCCCATTACCAATACAAATAATAATTTGCAACAACAAAAATAAAAAATATAACATAAAAGAAGTTGACCCCAAAGACCCAATTTGATTTAAAAAAGAAGAAGAAGAAGATAAAGAGCAGGAGTAGACTCGATTGATCAACCGAAAACTTGTGCTTCAACCGGCAAGGGGTTTCAACTGTTGGAGACTTCAATCAAGCTTGTCGATTAGTGGTATAGAGTCTCTAGACTGTATGAAACAGGTTTTCATACCTTTTTTGCTTTTAGGGTGAAAGTTTTAACCCTTTCTTTCAATTTTCTAAAGAGACTAGAAAGATGTATGCAAGTCTTGCCAAGGCGCAAAAGGCGAGTGAACAAGTTCAATGCGTCCTACGATTAGATCATGGATTGTGAAGAGAAGAGAAAAGAAAAGGAAAAGAAAATTGAAGGTGAAGAACCTAAATTGTATCTTTCAGCTGGGTTGCAAAAACAAGAATTAAATGAATAGAAATACAGACCCAGCAACAAAACACACCCCTTAATGGTGCATACTCTATGCCCCCACCACTCCTAAATAACACCGCAACAAGTATGATAAAGTATACCACTACAAGTTGTCTAACTTTTCTCAACACAAATCCCATAACCAAAGACAACATATACATAATATACCCACAAGCTCTCTTAACCAAGATTTTCCCTCGGTAGAGTTACCCCGTTCATAACCGCACCATAATGGTTCCCAACATTATCCACAAAATCTCATAACCTCTAAAAGTACGTGAGGATCAAGGCTACAAAGGAACCTAGCTGTTCGCAAGAAGCTCGAGGCTCGGCTCCTTATGGGCTTGGCTCAGCAGTTTTAAGCTTGTACAGTAAACAAGCACTTTAGCATCATTTCAAAGCCTAGATATCTCTTTTCTCTTTCCCTTCCATGTGAATCCTCTAGCGGCAAGGCTCCTCAGCTGCCGCTTTATCCTCTCCTCGGAGGAATCAAACTAGCTACTAGCTCAAGTTAGTTGTGACTTGGCTCGTTTATAAAAGCTCCGCTCATTTGTAGTGGCCCGGCTCTTTTATAGAGGAACCGAGCTTGAACACCTTGATACTACACGAACCAAGCTCGAGCTAGACTTGTTTTGAACAAGCCGAGCACGAACACTCCAAAGCTTGGCTCGATGCGTCTTGTTTGCAGTCACGTATACGCGACGTGTATAAATTCTCTCTCCTCAAAATTTTCCAAATAATCCAGAACTAATTATTCAATTACCACAACCAAACAAGAAGCATAACATTACAAATCCGAGATCCAAACATAGCATTTCAATCAAAATTCATCATTTTTTTTATTATAAGGAAACAAAGCGGACAGCAACGAGCGCAATTAAAACCCTAGAATGAAGAAAGAGACAGGAAGAGAGGGAAAAACAAACATACGGAGATGTGCCTCTCGATCAACCGCTTCTCGTAGAGAAGTCCAGACTTCTTCGAAACCACTGGCTCCTCCGGTACGTCACCGGAAACTGCACCGCACAACTAGAGATCAGCGAAACCACAAATAGTTGCATTGTACGAGAATATATGCACGTATACACCTATATAGATTATATGTATGTATGCGCAGAGAGAGAGAGAGAGACAAGAGGAGAGAGTTACTTGAGCAGTTCATGATCGGAAGCGAGATGTCCGGTGCTCCGCCGCGGTTCGGAAGGGAGCACTGCTAACGAAGAGAGAGAGAGAGAGAGAGAGAGCGGGCGTTTTAGGGTGAGGGATAGATAGATTTAAGATTTTGGCGGTGGGACCATTTTAGGGGTGTTAAATCGGACGGGTTAACCGGGTAACCCGCGTCCAGTATGGATAGAGTCCGTTAAAATACACGTTGGGCTGTAACCCCAGCTTTTTTTGAACGGCCCATAATCTCAGCTTACGGATGTGTTTGGAAGCTTACTTTTTAGCTTTCCATTTTCAATTTTTTGATTTTTTGGTTTTTTTGTCAGAATGTAGTTTCAATCTGGTAGAATATTTGAATGATATGTGTAGAATGCATTTTGCAATTAGATAGTGTTTGGGAGATATGTGATGAAAATAAATTATGACCTGATTTTTTACCGTATTGCCCTTGTTTATTTATTATGGAATACACTGTGTATAAGCCTAGTTTGGTCAAAATAAATTTTACTCCGTAACTTTTTTCACATATTAATACGATACTAAGGACTTTGTTTTTTTTTTTCTACATTCGTTAATCCTAATCTACTATATCTAAGGAGACTTGGGAAGGGGATGGGTTCTTATGAAAATTGAACCATACCCATGTGCATGGAAGTATAAGAGAGGCACCAACTGTACTCCGCTTGCACTAAGGAGTTCATTTTACTGTAGTAATTAGTGATGAATTTTTTTAAAGTGTTTTTCAATAAAAATGCATTTTTTTGGAATCTTGTATTGCGTGATGGATGAACATTTTGGGACAGAGAGTACGTATGTCGTACCTGCGAGAATATTGATGAAATGAAAATTATGAAAATCTCATTTCAAGTTTGGCTCTTTGCTCAAGTAATGAGGTGGGAAAAAATATCCAACACGTTTATTATTGAATTTGGGCCCAAAAAAATAAAAATAAAGAGTGATAGCAGTCCTTCCTAAATCCTAATCATGACAAGAAGAGTTCCTTCCTTCGGCCTGGTTCAGCTGCTGACCATGTTACAAGCACGTCGGCTATTGTATAGTCAAATATAATGTCAAAACTATCCAAGACGAATTTAAGGGAATCAGTAAATTGATTAATCACGTTACAATACTCGAGAAGGCCTTAATAGCACGCTTCAAACCCTTAATCACGTTACAATACTCGAGAAGGCCTTAATAGCACGCTTCAAACCCACAACCGCTACGCTACCGCATCAAATGGTCTAAAATACAAAAAAAAGAAAAAGAAAGAAAGAAAGAAGGATCCTTCCACTTATTGTTTTAGTAGTAGTATATTATTTTTATCTTTCTCATGTTCTTTGTCCAAGAACTATTTTACATTAATCTAAAGTTCAATCAAACCCTTATTTTTTGGTTAGGCCCATTGTTACAGTGGCCCATCAGGGCCGCTAGTTCAAAATTTAAGGGTGAGCAAAAAATTCGTCAAACCGCGAATCTAGTTCAAACCAAAAGATTTTGTTTGGTTTTTTAATAGTATGGTTTGGTCATGATTTAAAAAAATTAGAAACCGTGTTAATTATATGGTTTGGTTTGTGGATTCACGGTTATGGTTTCAAACCGATCCGAACCGTATAATACACATATATTTTTTGATATATATATATAGTTTAATTATGATTCACCAAATAAATATGAAAGCTTTAGTCAACAACTTTCCTAATTTATTGTTCGTATTAAATCCACTGCAATATTTAGTTTTTCTTATATGCCAAGATAAGTTAGACTAAACTTCTATGAATCCACTGCAATAATTAATTAGTTGGTTGATGTTAGTGTGTTTTGGTAATATGAATGGAATTGGTTTTAATATAAGTTTTTTTTTTAAATTTATCTTCGTAATTTTAAGTACTTTAAATATTTTTAAAGATGATAGCTTAGTTCAAAGCAAATCGTGGTTTAAAACCGAAACCGAACCATATTTTAATGGTTTGGATTGGTTTGGTTCTCTATTTTTTGTGGGTTGGTTTGGTTCTATATTTTTTGTAGGTTGATTTGGTTCTCCAAATTCATAATCCGTATATATTGGTTTGGTTATTGGTTTATTATAAAACCGAACCAATCCGGACCATACTCACCCCTAGTTCAAATCAAGTTTTCAAGAATGTGATTTGTATCTTGAATTTATTGGTAATTTGTCCAAGAAAAAGCACAGAGAGAGGATAAAAAGCCTTGAAAAGATGCATCCTATTTTGGTTTGGCCTCGAGTTCCATCGATGCTTGAATCAACCCTAAATGGTACGTATTATGAGACCTACTTTGAAAGATTGAATCGCAAGCGACTCTGGCCATAATATGAATCACAACCTCACGTATATATGCTCATAAAGAATCACAAAGGCTTTGTTTGGTTGGGAGTTTTGTTTGGTTGGGAGTTTAGTTTAGTTAATTTAATTTGGTAGTGGGTGGAGAGAGAAATAGAATAATAATTGAAGATATGAGTAATGATTGGAGAGAGATAGAGAGAGATGAAAAAGTAATAATTAAAGAAATATGGTAATGATTGAAAACTAAACTAAAACTAAAACTAAAAGGTTAACAGAAGAAAGCCGAAGTCTTTTCGTTTTGCAAATCAATATCGGCATCTTAGCCATTTTAGTCAATCCACTTTGAATAAATGCTGCCACATTTGACAAGAGGGTTTGAACTTTGAACATGTAACATTTCCTCACAACTTTTGTTCCATCAATGATTGGAATGTTTCTCATCCTTTCTTTCTCTTCAAAGCCGCATTGCAACAAAACATATATCTTTGATCCCAAACTCAACAACTCCAAAACCATTTTACGCCACCGAGTTTTGCCAAAATCAAGGTTCCTACGAGGATACTCTGTTACTAGAATAGGTCATTTGACTACATAGGAAAGTAGGAACGTAAAATCAATTGATGAGTTTGTGCGTGCAAAGGTATTTTATCCAACTTTTGTCATACAAAAGCATGAGATGTGTTGTGTGGGTGGCAGAGATATAGTAGAGTGATTCATATGCCCTATGTCTGAGAGGGATTTCAAGAAGGGGACAAATTCTATGCATTTCCCTTATGCAGCTTGGGCCTGTGGACGTCGACCCATCAGGAGCCTTACCTCGATGATCAGGTTGGTTAGTTTTGCAGGTTCCGGTGTTTATGTTATTCATCCTAATATCGGTATGTGATATACCAATCCTAACTATATATGATTTAGTTATATTTCTCTTTAAGAATTGGATGATAAGTATGATACTAGACACTTATTTTTGCAAATCCAAATACGCTTGAATCTTATGGTTCAAATTTCCAAATCAAATTGATCTATCCTACAACAGGAAATTCGCATCCAGGAGCCTAGTAGACCTACAACCCAAACTTTGCAGTTCAATTTCCTTACGAAAACTGCAAAAACACGCGTAAATAGTTGTTTTAATGTGAGTTACCCCACGAATGGTCTTTTTCAAGAGCAATTATGCTATGAACACATACTGAGACCTTGGACATATTTGCACGCGTGCAGTGTATCTCTAGATTTTTTGATTCGAGAGGGCTTCATTTGGGTTGTTTATGTCGTCCTTCGTACCATGTTTCCGTCAAAGGTACCCACTTTTGGCTTGTGTTTTGTTCGATGTACACCAAATCTAATCTATGCTTGTGCTCTGTTGCTCCCATGTTTTGGTATCTAGAAGCCTTCATGTGATGTGGGAAAACTATTACTTGCACGTGGTGCTCCAATGGCCTATAATACCACATCTTCACTTGGGGTCCAAGACGAAGTGTTCAGACCCCACTCGAATGTGTGGTGTAAAGACTCCTGGAACACCAGATAATGGTGCCGCTAAATAATCATTGTGTGATGTGGGCATGACTGCATGTCTACCACATCAGAGATCATTCATTCTCAACAAATACTTTTAAAAAGTCAAAAAATTTGGAATTTTTGGTGTGATGGTCTGCTATTATTCGCAAAAAAACCCATGTCAAATTGTCATTTTACATAAATATCTACCTTCTACTAAATTCGACCCTTCCTAGCTAAAGGAGGTCACCATAAACTTTGCCACAATTGTCATCACAATGATGCAGTCTCACTATTTTCCAAGGCAGTGATGGCACAGTGCACATGGGGCCATGGCTCACTAATTTCCATTGCGAAATTTGTTATGTCTATTGTAGCTAGTAGCAAAAAAAATGAGCACAACACTTTGGCATTAGCCAAACCATCACACTTGTGAGCATAACAATTTGCTACATAAACAAATCTTTAGTTATTATTTCATGTGTTTTTACTAACCTCTCTTTTCAAGTCTGAAATGGACATAAAGATATCTATAGCTAGCGTGTCAAATAGCGGGTTGTCCATCCGGACCCTTCTAAATGGGCCCAGCTTGGGGAAGGCCCTGGCGGCACGAGAGCCAACACCCAGAGGCGACCAAACGGGTCGCCCTGCCCGGAGCTTCGCGGGCGAGCCGAGGTGTCGGGTCAGATATTGCAAGGCGGCGGCCAGTGTGTAGCTGAGGCGGCAACACATTAGTGTCGAGATGCTCGGTCCGACCACATGGCACCTGTCTTGGTTCGGCCACATGGCTCAGTGACGTTGGTATTTGACATAGTGGCACGCAACAATCGTTATGCATGACGTCAGACCAAGAAACGGTTATTTGTGACGTCATGGGAGGCATAAGCTGAGCACGAGCTATCTTGGAGGCCAAGGCAAGTAGGCCCCCATATAAGGTACACTATTGAACCATAGAAAGGTATGACATCCTTACTCACTCTAGCTCTGTACTTTCCTCCCTTAAACTGGGACTTACTCAGCCATCGAAGAGCCTACTGTCATCTCCGACCTCCTTGGCACTAACGTGAATGGGAAGAATGAACTCAATCTAGATCTAACTCAAAAGGTCCAAGAGAGGAGATCCAACTGGAACACCACCCTACAATATCAATCGCAGAAGGTTTCTAGATAAAGGGAAAATGAAATATGTGGAGTGGAAAAGTTTTTTTTGTCATTCTCTTTCTCCTCTTGTGAACTTTTCAAAACCAATGTGATATCTTTTTCTTCCCACTCAAATTATTTTCTCCATCAGGGGAATGATTCCAAAAGCTCATTTGTAAAAATGATCCCGAAATTAGACTAGTTGGAGAAAGTTGAGGGAGAAAGTGAATAATTATTTTTTGGAGTTATTTGATGATGTCTAGTAATATGTGCTTTTGTTGTTTGGCTACCGAAAGTTTGTGTTACTTTTTGCTTGTTGAACTGAAATCTTTTAGAAAAACGAAAAACACGCAAACAAAATCATTTGAATTTCGGATTTGTGAAAAATAAAGAAGAAGAAAATATATATATACCTATTTGTTTGATTTAATTTGTGGCGTGTTTTCAAAAGAAAATGGACTGAGATAACTTGCCCGATCAAATCTTCTCGATATTGCTCTAATAAAACCAAACAAAAGAAAAAAATTACCTCCATCATTCAATTGCTCACTCAATTACTTTCCTATAGTCAGTATTTTCTCGCGAATTCAAGATCCTAACATAGCATAAAAAATGATTGAGGGAGAACATTTGTCCTCAAAACTTTGCTATATTTCAGTTGTCATTGTGGGCAAGTTCTTTTATTTTAGAAAAAATAAAGTAGGTTGTGTGCTAAAAAAACTCTTCCAAAAACAAATAGAAAATGTTGTTGACCAAATATATTTCCTTTTTTCAAGAAATGAAAAACAAAACAATGAAAAATTGGCGATTTACTCTTTCAACAATAGGCAATTTCATTTCAAAAGTAAGAGCCATTAAAAAATTACTACATCACAAGATACAGGAATATTTCTAAGAGACTTTTACTGAGTTCACGGAATTTTACAATCCAGAATTTTTCTAAAAATAACCTAGTACGGACTCTACAAACCCGGCTAGGAATAGGGTTGGGTCTTGGAAAAAAGATCTCCTATCCAAATTGTGTTACATCAACTAATTTTCCAATTTATGCCCATTTATATTACTAATATTTGCATAGATTTCGCCATGTCAACAGGTCCCACATAAGACAACCTCCATGTTGTCACCTCTCGAGAAGAGATTACTCAAGTCCGGCTCCACGAACACTCATTTGATATGGGATCCAACATTGTGGGTGACCGCGGAGAAATCAGGAACATCAGGTAGTTGTGTCTTGGGAAAGACTGTATGATTTTCTTGGTTACGTACGACATTCAACATAGACATAGTCAATGAATGGTCGTCCGGTACTCTCGGATTTGCCGTACAGCTCCTATAACCTATATAACTAACTCTTGTTGTAATTTTGGATAAAATTAGATCTTCCCCCTCTCTCCTTCCTTTAAAAACCACTCTCTCTCTCTCTTAAATTTTCCTTTTCCTCTCTCTCTCTCTCTCTAAAAGTCTCAATTTTTCCCCTCATGGAGTTGTCTCCTCCATTGGTTTCAGCCATGCAATTGGAGCTGAGAAAAGGTGGCACTGAGTTTACATCAGGAACTAACTGATACAGAGACTTAAGGCCCCGTTTGGTTTGCTGTTTTCTCGAGACGAACGATGTTGAGGGACGTAGTTAATCCGCCGGAGCAACTTCCAATTGTAAATTTCTGAATTTTTTCAATGCTCTTTCAATATCACATTCATGCATGTTCGCGCTCCGATCAAACAAGATTAAATAAAATAGTTAATTGTATTTTCTTAATCACAATCCATATGCCCATGGGAAACCTGTTTGCATGGTCATAGAATTTTTATTGTTCTGTATTTGCATTGAGTCAAGTTTCATCATAAGCTCAATTTGTTCGCGTAACTCACCCAATTAGGAAATTTTCTTTCTGTCTCCAAACTCGTGATTTTTCCCCTCTTTTCGTTTACTCTTGAAAATTTCACATAAATTAGGTTGTTTTTTCATCATTGTGTGGTCCTCATGTATTAAAACGTGAGTCTCTGGCGTTTATGTTCTCTCTCTCTTTCTTTTGTCGACGTTAATATAAAATGTAATCTTGACCTTAATGGACCTTTAAGCAAGCCATGTTTCAATTCAATGTCATGTTCCCAAAAGAAACCACACATTTTCCCTTGCATTTCACCTTCTAAACCCTCTCGATAAAACGGAAATCGATTTCACTCTCTCGAACTCGAAATTCAAGTCTCATGAAAAAAAAGATGGATTTTGTAATACTTCTCACTGATCTTAAAGCATCCTCTGAATCACAAGAATGCATTTGTAACTCATCAAGGACATATTTCACTGGAAGAATTTCGATATGTGACCGGATTACTAATTTCACGGAACTGCACTTCCATAGAACACAAGGCACACGTTGGTTAATCAATCGCGTCTCTATTAGTCCGGCGAGATTAATCGTCCTATGGTAACATATACATCCCCTTATTCGTAGTCTGTTCAACCGAACATAGCCTGATCGATCATCAATTTCCGGGTCATTCACGGGTCATGCCAAAATCGGCTTTGACAAGATCATTTCAGAATCTTTTCAATGGCTTCCCACCAAGGTGTCTGCATAACCTAATCTTGTTTTCCCCAAAAAGACCATTCTTCCCTTGAAATTATTGGAGAATATCTAGCTCTAGATGCTTAATGTCCCGAGTTCTTGATTAGTTTTGATCAGTGAAGCAAACCTAATGCCAACACTACATGTGCATCACATCAATATGAGGCTTCCAATTCTCATTGTCTGTCCAATTTTGGAAATTTCTGAATCTTTCATCACATTGATATACAATGAACTTCCTTGTTAGGAAATGCTGTGTTTAATTGTTGGTTCTTCTTGTTTGCATCAGTTCCTACACCTCACATGGTGCACAAAATTCCCATATTTATCTTTGTTGCGCATTGTTTCCATCTCGCGACAATCCTCCTTTTTTCGATTCGATCTGCTTAAAATGCTTTCCGTTCTCTCACGTTCATCGTGAAAAGAAGTCTTTTCCATACACTTCCAGTAGTAGCTTTTCCCCCGAACTTCGATATTAGTAGAGCCTAAAAAACGAGTCAAAACACCGAACAAAAAACACAACCGAAACAGGGTTTACGACTTTTCGATATGCTCTGTGCCTGCAGAGAATCATAAATTGAACTAGAGTGTCCAAACACATCACATATTTATAGAGAGAGGGAGATTCCTGTAGTACAAGTGAGTCTTAATATAGAAGCATAGAGCTTCATTCTTTCTTCACAAAAATCTGTTTCAATAGTGACTCTGGAAATGGATTTTCTCATGAGATCATCAGATTTCAAGAACCATGCCAGAAGACCTTTGCCACTAGCAAAGGTTATGAGGCTGCTGGTTTTACTTCTGATTTTATAGTTTTAGTTCATTATTTGACTTCTGTTTCCAATAACGAACAACGCATATCAAAAGTCTAATTGTACGTTTTTCCTTGCGATGAATGGAATTTTTTTTGCCGATTAAAAAAAAAGAGTCTAATTGTTCGTGTTTTGTTGCAGGAAGATGTTTCGAGCCCCCTAAGCGCTCAACTTTTCGACCTATGTGATGCCGATTTATTGCGCGAAGCCCTGGAAAGTCCTGAAGTTAATTCCAGTCCTAATTTTTGCTACGAAGAAAGCTGTCCCTACCCCCAAAAGCTTCCCTTTGATCCAAACATAAACAGTCTTGCCAATAGTACAGTAGACAAGTATGGCACAATGCCAAAAACTGCCACTGCCACCGCCACCGCCGCAGATATGCCCCCTAACGGTCCAGTGACTACCGCCGCCACTAACAATACCAACAACGACCACCTGTCTATACTCTTCCACTCCTCGGAAGAGATCGAAAATGATATCTCCGCGTCGATAGATTTTTCGCCCTCGGTTCCATTTTCCCTGCCCGCGTACCTCGTTAACCAACAAGACCAATTTGATCTCTTCCAATCTCAAAATAGTTTTCCGCATTTCACTTCTGACCCCATCCCCCCTCTTATGGGGACTCATCAACTACCTTCTGGTTTCGAACGCGAGTGCTTATCGATCATGCCTTCATATGCGCGCTTGAATGCGAATTCATCGACTTCTAGCTCCTTTCTTGAGCCCAACACCGGCTCGTACTTGCCTAGCAACTTGACTGCCACTTTCTCTGCTCCTGATAATTCGCGGTTTTTCAACGGGAATTTGTACACGGGAAATGAAATGCATATTCAGGAATTGGAATTCCAAGGAGACAATGGTGGGATTTTCTGCCCGGAGCCTTTGCCAAGGATTTTTCACTCTGGCGAGCTACAGGTAATTGATTCATACCAAGTAAGTTATAATAGCATTCCCCGTATTGCATTGGAATCCTTTTTCTGTTCATAATCTTCAATACGAGCTTTTCGCATTCTAGTTAATTTCTCAAAACCAAACCAAATCAAACCGAGCCTTAAAGTCTCAATCAATTATGGAGGAGCTATGATTTTCGAATTGGGGGAGCATGCTGTCCCTGCGTGTTGGGCTCATCTGAGACGTCCGTGCTCGGCAATGGACGACTCAGATTTCATCTCGGCCGACGGCTGAGATCTGTTCAGCCTAGATGAAATCTGAGCCGTCTATTGCCAAGCGCGGATGGCCCAGATGGGCCCAACATGCAGCATGAACCCCGGGGTTTTCGGGTTTTCGAGAATTCGAAACCATTATACATGTATTTTCTGAAATTTGACAGTAGTTTTTCTTCTTCTTTTATGGCAATTGTTCGTCATATTTCTTACAAAAAGGCACTTAGCAATGAGAGTCAACATGTAATGAATGGGGTTGGGAGTTCTACTCCTTTGGCATCAGAGGTCTCAAGCTTGGAAGACTCTGCATTCAAGGGTACCACCAAACTCTCTGCTGAGGAGAGGAAGGAGAGGATCCATAGATACATGAAGAAGAGGAGTGAGAGGAACTTTAGCAAGAAAATAAAGGTCTCTCTCTCTCTTTCCCCCCTCTCTCTCATACTAATACACAGAGCAAGGAACGCAACTTTAAAAGACAACTACATACGCCAGGGTACTTCCAAAGTTGGTGGATGGTGCATGTAGGTCCACGTACATCGAATGGTTTTGGAAGTTGTGTTCCTAGAGTTTTCCTAATACATATACGATCTCTCTTTAATTATGCCCGCATATGTATGCACAAGTTTGATTTGTTCTTCCTCTATGCGAAAATAATCCCTCCTACGATCGAATGCAGTATGCCTGCCGGAAAACACTAGCAGACAGCAGGCCTCGGGTCAGAGGAAGGTTTGCGAAAAACGACGAACTAGGGGAGACGTCTAGAGGAGCTTGTAGCAACCATGAAGAGGACACTGATGAGGATGTAAGTTCTTGACCATAAACCATGTATGTTTCCCAAGTAAATGTGATATTGCGAATACACGGTCTATTTTTCTACAAGGCATCCAAAGAATCTTATAATATTCTTACTTCTATCAATGAAAATGAACGAATTCAATCATTAAAATAGACTCCATGGTGAGCCTGCCCACAAAGATGGACTAGACCGATCCAGTTTTACCCTATTCTAGAGACAATCCAACTTCAACATTTTAAGCAACGCGAAGAACTGCAATCGCTCCACGCTATATCAAGAAAAGATTTACTAATAGAAACTAAGATTTCCATCTTGTCAAAGTTGGCCCCTCTCTCTCTCTCTCTCTTGGGGCATCAAGTATAAAAAAGCACCTGAATGTAAATTACTACTGATGGAACTTGAGAAACACCATGGCAATAAGCCTATAAAGAAAGCTGGGTTAAAAGTTGTCGTCGACTCATTTTCGCAGTCTCTCTTACTCTTGCTTGTTTTTTTTTTTTTTTTTTGGGTTTCCAGTCTGTACGAGTCGTCGTGAAAGAAGAAGAAGAAATGGTGGATTCCTCGGATATCTTCGCTCACATTAGCGGCGTCAATTCCTTCAAATGCAGCTACCCAATTCAATCCTGGATTTGAATCACTCATCAGCTTTATATCATGAAAAAAAACCATTTTGTACATTTTTGTAGAGACCCCGTTTCGACCAAGAGTACTGGGTTAGAATAAGAGTTGAATGATTGAGCCATTAAGGTTTAATGTAATTGAGCCATCGGTACGCGCGATGTCGCCAGTTGAGACTTGTATATGCAGCAATCCTTACATGAAAAACTCAACTCCGCACACTTTGCGAAAAAAACTCTTGTATTGTACATGATATGGAATTTTTGTTTCTTTGATGAAAGCAAAGATGGGATGCCTCGTGGCGGAACCGCTATTTTTTTGGGGTGGTGTTTGCTAGTTTGAGTAGCGAAAAATAAGTTGCTTACTTGTCGGTGGTCTCTCTTGTCCCGAACTTTGCTATAGGGAAAGTCTACACTTTCCGACCCATTTTCCCGATCGGAATCCCAACGCTCTGCCGGGCCACTCCGGCCACCGGACGGATGATCCGAGCCGTCCAAAAATTCTAAAAAAAAATTCCGAGTGGGTCTTCGCGAGAATCAACGGCATCCGACGTGTTTAGGTGGCCGATCCGAACACTCCATTTTTTGTGTATATCTCGGATCATCCGTCCGGTGGCCGGAGTGGGCCCGGCGGGGCATCGAGATTCCCCGGTCGGGAACTGTAGCTTTACTCTTTGCTATAAGCAGGGGTTTTGTGCACTGATATGACTAAAAGCTGGATATAATTCTCGACCACGTAGCTACTATCCTAATGTTAGACGGAACTAGAATTTATCCTAATGTTAGACGGAACTAGAATTTTTGTGTAGGGTGGGCGAATATACATAATCAATTTTTTTTCTGGTAAATTTTTTTGCAATGTAAAAAACGGGTGTGAGACAACAACTTTGGGCTATTGGCCCTTGAAAAAAGCAAAATCGAATGACTCGCTGTGTTTTAGAGGCGGTGAATCGGCAAACATTGGGAACGTGTGTTTTTACAGGAGCACCAATTAACAAGTTACCTAACCTAAATCAATTGGGCAATTCTTGTAAATATTATCTGATGTGGAACTCATTATTCACACATGTTCCAACATAAAATTGTATTTTGTCAACAATTAATATGGGTACATAATGGGCTTAAAAAAAAGAGTATGGTGGAGCTGGATCCTTAAAAGAAGACCCTTGCTCCAAGAAAAGGCTCAAATCAAAATTCAGAACTCCCCGGTACCCCATTTCACTAAGCACTAAAAGTACTTTTAAGACTCTTTTTTTATTTTTGTCATTTATTTAAATTTTTTTCTCGTTTGTTAGTTTTGCACCAAATTTTCTTGACTTTTTGCTTTTACCAAAATATTTTGAAAAGTAATCACTTTTAAGTAAAAAAAAGTCGACTTTTTTGCCTTCTTTTTTTTCTTTCGAAAAAGTGATTATTTTCCAATATATTGAATAAAAGTAATTTTTTTTTACTCAATAAGTTACAAAAATTTGGCATAAAATGAACAATTGCAAATTTTTTTTTTGAATAAAAAGTTTTCTTAATGGAATGGGGCCTGGGTACCTTTCTGGTTATATGTGAAATGACAAGGGTGCTTAACGTCATTAAACCAAGATAGCTCCTCCATCTATAAATACCACACAAAACCCTAGCTGATTCTTCAGTCGCAGCCAAAAATGTCGAAGCGAGGTCTGTTCTTCTCCTTTCTTCTCAGAGCTCTCATATCTTCACGTTTATCTATATTTACGTACATAAAATTGTATTAATCTGCTGTAAATTTCGATGAGGCGGATCGCAAATCGCAACAAATGAAGAAGAGCAACGAGTTTGAATCGTTTGAAAACCATTTCTTGTTGATTAAAAAGCTAAATGGTCAATTCATTTCTTGTTGTTAGGGCGTGGAGGATCGGCGGGGAACAAGTTCCGGATGTCGCTCGGTCTGCCGGTGGCCGCCACCGTCAACTGCGCCGACAACACCGGTGCGAAGAACCTGTACATCATTTCGGTGAAGGGGATCAAGGGGAGGCTCAACCGGTTGCCCTCGGCCTGCGTGGGGGACATGGTGATGGCGACGGTGAAGAAAGGGAAGCCGGATCTGAGGAAGAAGGTGATGCCGGCCGTTATCGTCAGGCAGCGGAAGCCGTGGCGCCGAAAGGACGGCGTTTTCATGTACTTCGAAGGTTAATAGCTCTTCTTGTTTTAGTTTTTGGTTTGTTGGCGTTTCTGTTTTTCGATGTGGGTGATTTATTTTTGCTTATTAAGTGGCCTAATATGCATTAATAGATCCATTATTAGATTTATTAATGCTTTTGAGAGCATTTAATTTGGTCAATATAAATATATATTTTTGGTTCTTCCATTTCCTTTTTTTTTTTTTTTTTGATAGACTTCCATTTCCTTATTATGATGCTGCTTTGTGTCCTGTATAGCTGTTGCCCATTTCTTTGTCTTCACTGTTTTCCAATACATTGTCCATACTTCCAAAGTAAGCTATATGACCAGACTAAGTCAGGTATCCTCCTTTGTAATCGGTGGTTGATACAGTTACATGTCTGGAAAATCAAACGTGTCTATCGTTACAGATGTGATGTTGCTATTCAAAGCCACATTTGCTACATTAAGGCCTTACATTTTTTTAAGTGTTTTTTCTTTTTTGTGTAGCTTTATTCTGGTAATCAGTTAATGATTGTTCAGGGATGGCAATGTTACCTGTTGACCAAGTAATGTGTGGTATTTCTACCATATTTGTTTAATTGTGGCATCTCTCTCTCTCTCGTCTGTCTGCACTGTAAGGGCGTTATCACTTGTTCGTTGTTAAGTCACTTCTTAGTATTACTTGCTCCAAACTGGATAGAATTAAGATATAAGCTATATAACATTCTGCGAAATTCTCCTAGTTTGAATGTATCTAATATTGATGGACGCTTTTTTCGTTCTCAGCTTGAGTGCACTGCTTTTCTGAATTGTTGATGGATGTTGCCATCATCCTTTATCTGTCAAACCAAAGGTCGTATCATAGTGAGTTAGTGTCACCAGAGTAAGTCAGGTATCCTCCTGTATTTTGTGGTTGGTACAGTTACACGTCTGGAAAAGCAATTCTGCCTAGCCTTATGGATGTGATGGTGCTCTTTACGATCACATCTGCTCCATTAGGGCAAACATGTTAAGCATATAACCCTTTTTGTGGGAGTGGGTGTTTGAGCTCGAGTGATTTACTTTTTTGTGTGTGCATTTGTGAATACATGGGATGTGGGAGTGGGTGTTTGAGCTCGAGTGATTTACTATTTTGCCGTAATAGTAGTTGTAAAATTTTATGTTCTAGTAGGATAACTTTGGAAATCACTTATGTGACGCAACTTCAATTTGTTCAGACCTATGATGCACCGACACCGACACTGGGACACGGGAATTCTAAAAAAATGGGGACACTGACACGGTGGGGGACACGCCACGTGTATATTTATTTATTTATATAAATAATTAATTAATTATAGTTTGACACCCAGAAATTTTAAAAAATTACAATTTTGCCCCAATTTTTTTTTAAAATTTACAGTTTGACCCCCAAATTTTTTTAAAATTACAGTTTGGTCCCTCAAAAATTACAGTTTGGCCTCTACCGTGTCCCCAGCCGTGTCCCCTAAAAAACACGCCACGTGGCGTGTACCGTACGTGTCCCCGAGGTGTCCCCGTGTCCGACACTGCGATACTTCGACTTTTAGAGATGTCGGTTCTTCATAGGTTCAGACCAATTGGTGTTCTCCCTTTATTTGTTAGAATAGATGGTGTTGCTTTGTTTCCTGGGTATCTGTTGCTATTTTTTTTCCCTTCAATCTTCGTTAGAAGAGAATCATATTGGATTCCATAGGATATTGGCTAGCTAATATCACGGTTGATATCGGCTAGCTAATATCACTGTTATCACCAGACTAAGTCAGGTATCCTCCTTTATATTCAGTGGTTTATACAGTTACACGTCTGGGAAATCAAAATGCCTATCGTTACAGATGTGATGGTGTTCGAAGTCACATGTGCTACATTAAGGCCTTACATGTTCAATGTTCTCTCTTCATGTAGCTTTATGCTGGTAATCAGCTTATGATTGTTAGGAAATGGCTGTTGACCAAGTAATGTGTGGTATTTCAACCATGTCAGTTTAATTGTGACATCTTGTACTCTCTCTCTCTCTCTCTCTCTCTCTCTCTCTCTCTCTCTCTCACACACACACACACACACACGAACACACATTGCAAGGGTGTTGTACTCTTATCATAAGTTGGCTATAATGTCACTTCTTTGTTTACTTGCTAGAGTGGAAATAAAACATTCTGCAACATATTACCTCTCTTAGTTTTGTATGTATCTAAGTTCGCTGGACCTATTTCCATACATAATGCACTTTTTAGCCTGTAAAATTCAGGTCTCTATCATTGGGATTTATGAATATTTTTAAGGGCATCTAAATTTGCTCCCTGGAAGTCTTTTGTTTTTTTCTCGGTGTCTTTCTACACTGGTTGTTTGAAACATTGGTGGCTGTTGCCATTATCGATTGTCTTCCTCTTATTTTGAAGAGCCATGTTAAATGGATTGTTGTTTCATAGCAAGCTATAAATCACCAGACTAAGTCAGGTATCGTCCTTTATATTTGGTGGTTGATACAGTTACATGTCTGGAAAAGCAATTCTGTCTATCGTTACAGTTGTGATGGTGCTCTTTAAGATCACATCTGCTCCATTTAGGCCAAACATTTTAAGCTGTTTATCCCTTTGTGTTGTCATCTTAATGATTATTTAAGCTCAGCGCGGACTTTCGTCTTTCTTTTTGGCTGTTACCTAAAATTGGTATGCTCATGCATGCCCGTAGAAGATTCTAAATATGCTTCACAGATGCGTACATTGCTGTATTCTCTCAACCTTTATTCTGGAATCTGGATTACTTTGGGATGGTTTGGGGATTGTTTACCTTAATTATATCTATTTTTCTCCTCTTGCTCGGTGTCCTATGACGTGTAACTTTGCCTGTAAATGTTAGTTACACTCTGTAAGAAAGCCAGTTTAAACTGCTTTCTAATGGTTTTGTTTTGATTTTCAATTGGTATTTGATAATTTAAAAGCATGTTGAAGAACGGTCATCTACTTTCAAACATAATTTGTCGCAATTATATGTAAAGCATATGATGCGAAGTCTAACCTCCACCATCACCAGAATATGTTCATTTGCATTGGTTTTAACTTTTAAGGTAAGATCCTCCTGTACACCATCTTCATTTGCATGTCCTGTGAATGGTTTAATGTTGGTACATTGCAAGTTCCTCCCATCCATTAGAATTCTGTTGAACATGGATGTATCGAAAGTTAGTATGGAATGATCCGTGGCAGGTCACTTAATTGATGTTTTCTTCCCATGAATAATTGATTGTTTCTTCCAATGTTGATGCATGTTGGTTGTCACTGCAGATAATGCTGGAGTCATTGTTAATCCCAAGGGTGAAATGAAAGGTATGTCATTCACTAGTCATTGTTCCATTTGACTTCTTCCCAGCATAGCTATTTTCTTTTCTTCACGCTGGATTTTTTTGTACGTGTCTTGTAAAACATGGTTGTATTTTTGCCTATCCAAAACATGGTTGTATTTTAATCTAAGTAATTCCACCGGGGGTTTCAGGGTCTGCTATTACTGGTCCAATCGGGAAAGAGTGTGCTGATCTGTGGCCGAGGATTGCCAGTGCAGCCAATGCGATTGTCTGAGTTTTTGCTTGGTTTAGAAGTCCAACTGATTCAGGGTCAACACTTATTTCTCAGAATAGCTGTGTGTGGGTTTAGATGGACTTGTAGAAATACTTTGTTGAAAGGTGCTTGTATTGGTGCTGTCAATGGCCTTATTTGCTCTCAGATCAAAAAGGTTTTTCAGTTTTGGCACTGACTGTTAGTTTTGCTAGCATGTCGTTTTGGCTTCCAAGTATGGTTTAGATTTTGCTTTCATCGAAAGTTGCTCCGCATGTTGTGATGACCTTGGTAACCAGGGACTTGTTTTCAACTTTACTAGTTCATCCTTCCTTTCTTGGTAATATGGTATCTGGTTCAATGGATTTATCAACTAAACGTGTATGGACTTAATCAACTTGAACATTGTATTACATCAAGAAACGAAAACAAACATTAGTAGTTGTTTTACTATTTGCAGCAAACGAACCAACTTGCTCCTGAGCTGCTGGAGGCTCTGCTCGTGAAGGGCTCCACTTGGTTTTGCTCGCTAAGTAATCGATTTGAGATGGGGCTCAAGTTTTGGGTTCTTGTTGTAAATGAACCGATCTCATCGCTGTAAAGCTCAGCTAGGCTCGGCTCGTTTTCATAAGCTTGGCTCGTTTAATGAATAACCAGCTCAACTTGTTCACAAACAATTTGAGCTCAAGCTTGAGTTTGCCTTTTAGGCTCATTTAGTAAATGGCTTGAACTTGAACACTACAAAGCTTGATTCGGCTCAGTTTGACTTGTTTGCACCATTTGGCTCAGCTCAACTTGTTTGTACCTCTACACGCAGGTGAGAGTATATTGGTGAGTCTAACTACGACCAACCCTGGTGGTTAGGTGACTAACCTTCTACTTACTCGTGATGTTTTCATCACTTCTGGTGAGGACTCGAAACACCTTTTCCATCCTTGCTAGCATTGTTGCCCGTTGGATATTTGTTTCCATGGAGTAGGATGAAGTTTTTGTTTGTAGGTCATTTTCCGAAGAAAAAGCAGAGCAAGAGCTCACCCCAAGAGATGCTATTTTCTCTTACCGGTTGAAATCCTATGGTAATCATTTGGTACAAGTAGAGCAAATATACCCGAGGCGATTGGCTGAGACAGCCCCACTTCCTGTTTGCAAAAGACATACAAGAATGAGCTAATCGGTTTTTGTTTTCTTGATGCTTTGGTTCAAAGGATTTCGTTTTCTTTATGCAGATCTTACTGTGAACCCGACCACTAGGGGAACCATGTTAAACGTACATACATTCGGCCACAACAAAGTTAGCAAGTAGCAAAGTTTTCACCATTTAGATTACTAGAGAACTACTTAAGCCTTTATATTTTTCGTAAACACCATGGAAGCCAGTGGTGATTCAGCCCATCTTTCCCTCGGCTCCCTTGTGCATTTTGGCGCAGTATTCGAACAAACTCCCATCAAAGCAGCGCCTTATCGCCTCTTTCGACAGGAAACCTTCCTCATCCCTAGCGAGAACGTACAAAAGTCCCCACTCCAACTTACTCCCAATCCTTCATTTAAAAAAAATTACACAGAAAGATCAGGATTCAAAAGCAGAACATCTGAAAATGGAAACAGAGTCTCAGGGAGTGGAAAAGCACAAACAAACCAGCCAAACAAGTCAAACGCCTCTCGGTTGCCTTCCGTCATGTCCCAAAGTTCTCCTGGTGTGAGTTTATCAGGCACGGTTCGAGCATACTTGCTAAATATGTTCTCAAAGTTCACTGGCATATACCTGCATATTTTTTGGATAGGAAAGATGACAGATATCTAGTGGAAAACTGTTTATGAACAGAAATTTTTACACAGAAAACCTCTCAAGAATTATGTGGCTGGGATACGGAAATTATATGCTGCAATCGAGCAAACTTGCTAAAGATGTTTTCAAAGTTCACCCGCATGTAAAATGGTCACCAAAGTAGAATTTTAAAACAAAAAACCCAATCAAGAATTACGGGGCTGTGGCATTTCTAGAATTCATGCCACAATAGAAGGTGTTCGATAGAATGAAAGGATCATTCCATTTCCCATCCTCGTATATTGTGCTCACCTTCCTTCCGTGTCGTAAGTTCCAGAGTCACTTCCATGCTTGGCTCTGTGAATGTTGGCAATGTATATTGGGAGAAAAGGAGAAGGTATCCATCCCTGCAAGAAAGTGTGAGGCATAAACCAAGGGTAAAATCGTTATTTGGCCGTTGGCAATGTATATTGGGCATATTATTTTGAGTCCGAGTTTCTTCATCTGTCTTTTAACCTTATGACGCAAGTTCAATGAGAATTCCAATGCTTGAATTCTATAAGATTGGAGTAGGATCAGGTTTTTGAGGACTCAGGGTTACCACTATCTCTATCTAGAGTTGGGATGACCACTGATTATCTCAACATTGATCCATACAGTGGGGTTCCGGTTCATAGAAGGATATGATCAACTCGTTGATTGTTTGAAACTTTCTGAGCAATTGATCGAAGAACTGTGTTTACATTCATTCCTAATTACTTCAAAAAAGTCAACTTGAAGTTAAATGCATAAAAATAACCACAATACATTAGCAATTATTGGGTTGACATCCGGGTACATCATGAATCCACTGAAAAGGGAGATAATAATAACCAACGAATATAGGAGGGAACTGTAAGATAACCTCCAATAATCTCTGAAAAAGCCTACAACAAGCAGTGCCACAAGCTATAAATTAGTGCGATGCGATGATATTTTCAATGTAATTTATGTTTCAACATGACGAGGGTAAAATTTTCATATCATTTGAGGTATAAA
Source organism: Rhododendron vialii (assembly GCF_030253575.1). NCBI lineage: Eukaryota > Viridiplantae > Streptophyta > Magnoliopsida > Ericales > Ericaceae > Rhododendron > Rhododendron vialii. The sequence continues at coordinate 5,330,000 of NC_080558.1, read as the reverse complement.
ATTTTTTGAATCCAAACTACTTTGGTTAAAAAGTAGTCTAGACAAGTTTTTCAACGGTTCAAACCACGTCCAAATCGGAGTTCGAGAGTGTTTGTGGGGAGACCACAAAGTTCGATCGATTGTTGGAGGATGCGCTTGGGGCGCAATGAAGTGCGCCTAAGACGCATAAACGTGCACAATATGTCAAACTTCGCGGGCTTGTCCTAAACACTTCTGAACTCTGATTTGTGTGTGGTTTAAACCGTTAAAAGGCTTGTCCAATCTACTTTCTAACCAAAGTAGTTTGGATCCTAGTTTATTTGTACATCAAAAGATACCCTCAGGTGGTCGAAAAACAAATTATTTCTATAAAACACTCACATCTCCCTCAATTTAAATCGGATCAAGACAAATTATATATTGGTTAATAAGGTTTTCAAAATACTAGAAGATGGTGGTGTAGATGGTGAAGTGATGGTGGTGGTTGGATGGTTTTAGGGTGATAGTGTTGGCGGTGGAGGGGTGGTAGCTAGTACTCCAATGATCTTTATAGATCTTTGTAGTGGCCTACTTTCTATCCCCTATTTATGAACTAAATTTTATTATTTTTATGCTGGGATTCCACTATCTCCTAGTACTTTGAAAATCCTCTTTATTGATATACAATATGTTTTTATCCGATTTAAAATGAGTAAGATGTGAGTGCTTTACCGAAATAATTTGTTTTTTTGACCAATTGACGGTAAAATGGTCATATCTTATGATGTTCAAATAAATTAGGATCCACAATACTCGGGTTAGGAAGTAGATTTGACAAGTTTTTCAACGGTTCAAACCACGAATCAGAGTTCAGGAGTGTTCGGGACAAGCCCGCAAAGTTTGACATATTGTGTACTTTTTATGCACCTCAGGCGCAATTCTATGCGCCCCAGGCACAATTCTATTCTCCCCAGGCGCATTCTCTGAAGTTCACAAACGACCAAACTTTGCGGTCTTGCCGCAGACAATATCGAACTCCGATTTGGACGGGGTTTGAACCGTTAAAAAGCTTCTCTAGCCTACTTTCTAACCAAAGTAGTTTGGATCCAAAATTATTTATCCATCAAAGGAAATGACAATTTTACCCTCGACATGTTAAAACATAAATTAGATTGAAAAAAATCCTCGCATCACACTAATTTTAAACCGTATCAAAATCTATTTAATATCAATAAAGAGGGTATTCGAAGTACTATAAATAAAGAGGGTATTCGAAGTACTATAAATTGGTGGAATCGAACCATAGAAATATTAGATTTTTGTTTACGAAAAGTTTGTCAAAATCATACCTAAAACAAAAATAATTAAAGAATACAGTAGAGGAGTTTGCAGGGGGTGTTGAAATGATAATCTGACTAGAGGTTTACGAGCAATAACATAAAACATTGGACGGGTAAATAGGAAAATAATCCAACAAGAATAGACTAAAGTTCAAAAATTCCGACGTGAGTTGGAGCCCGTCCCCCACTAGTCTTATACTAAATCCACGGCTGACAATCGTCCGATTTGAACTTGATCTGTGCTTTTCGTTCTTTAATTTACGTATATAACAACCATTTTAGCTACGTTTTGACAGCCACACAAATGCAATTGTTTTGGTATCTGTGTCAACACTGTTTCTGAACCTCATAACTTTTGTACGAGAGAGTATTTAACTTACTGGAAGAGTAGGGTAACTCAAAGCTCCATTGATAGCGACGGCCAATATCAGAGATGCAACCATGTTGAAACCAATTGCACACAGTCCTGCAAGCAAAAATTAAAACAGAAACAAAAATAAGCGAACAAGAAGAGTGATACACATTTACATGTTCCAATTCAATAATCTGAAAATCCTTTCGACCACATGCCCGTAAGCAAAAACTTGTGTAAATAGTTGGGGAAAGAGGCTCCGGTTTACGGAGTGGCCACTCGACCCAAGGTTGCCATGGTGTGATCCATTCTGGATTATCAGAAAAATTAAAAAAAAAAACCAAAGTCCGGGCTATTTGCAAGAATGAGTATCTAATTTTAACAGGCGCAACGCCACTTGTTGAAAGCTTTATAGTATCCTTTTTGTTCTGTGAAATTGGTTCACCGAAGGTTATGTACAAGCACTGGACATGGAATGTTTCCAAATTTTTCGTATCCCGACACAGTGCATTGCTATAACTGAAGAGGGATGATGTAGTTGTGCAATGCAACAGACTCGTTCAAGCCTTCAAGCCTATGTAAAAGCACAAAGGACAAGAAACAACTGAATATTTTTCATGGAACTAAACAAATAGAAGTAAGCTAAGGTCCGAAAAAACTACAGAAACAAAAGGGTAACAGTGAATACAGGGTTTGAATTCTATTGCATCAACTCAATACATATTCAGCACCATAATTAGACAATTATCTTATATCTCGGTTAGTTCAAATAGAAACAGTTAGTAAGCTAGGAGTAGAAGCCTGTAGAATCACATGCATCTTTCATATCAGTATGTACCATCGGTGTCAAGGAAAATATCAATGCTCAACCATGAAATAAGATATATTTCATAGCCTTGAACAACCAACAACATTTACATTTTTATGCATAATACACCTATTTATAGATACAAGAGTTGAGAACACTTGTGTGACAGGTGATCTTTCCTCCCACCTGCACTTCTTTTAATTGCAAAGCATATTCTTGGCGTGGCCATAAGGGGATTGACTACGAAGTGCTCGATCAAATTCAAACTTGTGACCTATGAGGCACTTGTTCTATCTCAACTTACCACAAACGGCCACCATTTAAAACGACAATAGAAAGAACAAAGTTGAATTTTGTGTTTCGTTTTTTTTCCCTCTTTAGTGTGTTTTCTAGGAGAAATTGAATTTCCAATATTAAATGATAGTATGAAAATTACCCGTATAAGTCTCCCAAGGATAAACAATCCCATTGTCGTCCATGTCGAAGAAGGCTACATGTTGCTGCAAAACACTCAATCCATGATGCAAATGGTTTGGTGTTCCGTTTGGATGCTCTGTATCAGGAGCAGCCAATGCTCTGGCCATATCTGAGTTCATAAAGACGAGTGAGCATAAAGCAAGATATTTTTGGAGCCTCATTGTCAATTTCAAAATCCTTTATCATACTTAAAGGGTTATTCTAGGAGAAATGGAGATAGGAACATGCAGATGGAGTGATTTCCTTTAAAAAGGAAAAAGATTGAGGGGTCAGATTTGGATTCTATTTGTGCAATAAAGATATCAAGTTACGTTAGTTAAAAACTAAGCATTATGCCTGGTTAACTTCATTGCTTGATATATAGTAGTTAAGTATCCAATTGCTAAACTTCTTTCCCGTACCATATTGTGTACAAAACTCATATAAAGTTTAAAAGCTTCTTGTTTTACTTTTGGATAGTTATGGATTTCAATTCAACAATTTATGAAGTCTCCAAATCACCATTGCCTTCTCTCTTTAGAGGGGTTTGAAGAGTTAGTAAATGAAAATAAGAGTTTCCGTGTTGTGTGGCCCTTATTTTTCTTTTGTTTTTTGAGAGAAGAGGTCAAGGAGCTTGACAACAGTAAAAAGAAGGGTGCCTTGAGGAAGACTGAAAAGCATCCCGAAGAACTCCTGCAAGTATCCCTGCCAAAACCAAGAAATCCTAGTCCCTAAACAACAATTCATTGTTACATTTTTCTTTAATTCCTTGGTTGGGGGTCAAGTCTCTATTTGGCTTGATTTCTACAAATAAACACTCCATAACTGAAGATAACTAGAGTCTGATATCAATCTTGCCACTTGCATCAATCCAATACATCCAAACCGGTACGGCATACCTACAAACCATGGTCTTATCAAGACTGCAACCCCCTCCCAGGGTCCCCTCCACCTCTCCTCTGCACATGAACACCAGAAAGCACCCCGATCACCTAAAACCCAGAACCAAAGAGACTGTTTATCACCATTATCCATTTGCATCTTTCCATTGCATCAAACTTATGAACCTCTCTATCAATCCCACAACCTGGCCCATGTCCCCGCTTTCATCAGGCCATTGACTCCATTAGGCTATCTTCTGCAATATGCATAGGCCATAGCACATCAGCTATGGTAAGTTAGCTCTAATGTGTTAGTCACCTGTCAGTGTGGCCAATCGCGGTATCATGAAATGCAGCCATTTGTCGGCCAATATTGCACAGTATCGGCTGATACATAAGAAAATGACATTATCGGAGGTCTAAAATCCCATTAGGTAACGGCCAATACGATACGTAACAGGCTTTATTTAAAACCCAGGTGTGGCCCTAATAAAAAATTTCCAACTTAGAGATCGAAGGAAAGGAGGAGGGAAACAAGAAAGAAGAACTTCTGTTGCAAATTGCACATTGCCTAGATTCTGAAACACATATATGGTATATGTCTACTTCCCCTGAAATCCAAATTTCTGCCCCCTTTTGTGTTTTGTTGTTGCAAAGATGACCACTAGTATTATTATTATTTTTTTTACGGACTATTATTATTTTGGACAACCAAATCTGTGGGCTTTTTTGGGCAAACATATTGGACCCTAAACTGGCATTTCTTACTAAATTAGTCAAAACCATTCACACACATTCGCTGCATCACATGCTTCCAATGCTTGAAGACCCTAACTGTCCATTTGATAAGAATGAAAATTATAGAAAATGCAAGAAAGAGACTGGTATTTGATTAGCATGAAAATAATATAAAGTGCTTAGAAAGTGTCATGTACAATCCATTTACGCCTAGTTACATAGCTTTCAATTTCTTGCTTTAAAAAATGACTTTTTTTTGTTGTTGTTGTGAAAGTTGCCACATCTTATAAAACTTCCTATCAGTGTTCTAAAAATCGGAATTAATCAGCGATTAATCGCTAGCAGAGCCTATCCGACTAGATCAGACTAATTGTTATGCGCTGATTAATCGCCCATTACAATTTGCTATGGGCCCATTACTAGGCCTTGAAGCTCGAAGGTGGCCATCCGCCCAACTAGCTCCTACCGACTTTTGGAACATTGCTTCCAATTAGGCCCATAATTTTTCGTTTTCTATCATGATCCATGCATTTGCATGTTAAGGGTGAGTTAGTAACTAGCAAAGTTTTCTTGCGATATTCTCATAGAAGTTTTCGTTCTAGTCAAATGTATAAAAGAAAATTTATTTTCTTTGCACTTTCTTTTCTTTCCTTTCCTTTCACTTCATTTTTTTTTTCTTTCCTCATTTGGACAGTTCCCATCATAATCTTCTTCCAAATCAAACGTACTCTGATATGCTCAGTCACTCTTCTGAAAAAAAGTTCACCCAGGAAGCCTAATATCACCGTAACCAAACAATGCATCATATTGACCCATGAAATGCCACAAACAGATACATACACTCACAAAATAGGAGTACTTACACACAGAGAGAGAGAGAGAGAGAGAGAGAGAGAGAGAGAGAGAGAGAGAGAGAGAGAGAGAGAATTACAAGGCTTAGGAAGCTTGGTCTCCAAATCAGTCCGAACCTTCCGCTGCCTAGTAACAGGCGCAAGAGGAGCCTCCGTCGCCAATGCAGCTCTGTTCTGGTTTTCCATCTCTGTTTCTTCTCTCTCTCTCTCTCTCTAAGGCCTAAGGGGTCTGGGCTTATATAGGAAGGCCTTTTTTAGAGGACCCAGTGGCGAAAGAAGTGGAAAAAGGGTACGGTTACACAGTAAAAAGGAAAATTGGAAGGGAAGGAGACAGCTAGCGGATCAAAGGGCGTGGCAAGCATGCAAATGGAGTGAGAGAGAGCTTTTGGGTGGGTGACAGTCTAGCAATGGCGGTGGCCACAAAGAAAAATTTGCAGAGCTAGAGTTCCATGAGGAGAAATATTTCTTTTTTCTGCACGAAAGGTGGAAGTAGGTGCTGGAGTTTGTCCCACGTAAGTTAATTATTTCTTCCAAAATTAGTATATGAATCTGGGCGGCCTCTTCACTCTCCCTCCGTCCCAAATTGAATTTTGATATCTGTGTCAATTTTAATTTTTTATATCTTTCAATATGAATCTCAAAAAATATTCAATATGAATCTTGTTTGTCTCGATTAGTTCTTGTTGTATATTTCATTTAATTTAAAATTTTCATATAATTTTGTACAGTTCGGATCTAGTCAGGACGTCCTGACCGGAACTTAGATCCGGACTACGATCTCAGCCATTGGATTGTGTTTTCAATGGTCCGGATGCACGGATAGTTTGTTCGCGCAAACAAACTATCCGTGCATTCGGACCATCGAAAACACAATCCGACGGCTGTGAGAGAAATCCGAACCTAAGCTCCTATCAAGACGTCTTGACCAGATCCGGACTGTAACTTTGTATCCCTTCTATATTAATTTAGTCAGTGCACATTTACTCCATTGTCATTGGAATGCCATTGCTTGGCAGAGGAGCATTAACCCATGCTTATTTACTCCCCTTATTCATTTCCTTGGCTGCCTTGGCAGTCCACCAACCCATGCTTATTTACTCCCCATATTCATTTCCTTGGCTGCCTTGGCAGTCCACCGGCTCCTCTCCCATTCCCTCTTTATGTTTTATGTCTTCTTTTGGAGTGATATATTGCATCATTCTTCCTCATTAAATGTACAGAGAAGAAAAAAGTATTTTTACTGTAGAAACTTTATGTCCATCTCAAAATCAATTGGCAATGAGTGAAGAGGTCCCAGATGTTATTAAGTGATCACTCATTCTACTCCCAAACAATGTGGGATTCATTTCCTTAACATCACCCCTCACGTGCAGCCACGTTTGAGGTCTGTCATGTGTGGCCACTTTTGAGTCCTATCATCGTGCAGCCTTTTTGCTGGTCTATCATCGTGGGGTGTGGATTGTGAATTTTTAAAATGTGGGGTGGAACGGGCCTCGCTCTGATACCATGTGGAAACTTTACATCCATCTCAAAACCAATTGGCAATGAGTGGAGAGGTTCCAGATGTTATTAAGTGATCACCCATTCCACTCCCAAACAATGTGGGATTCATTTCCTTAACACTTACACTTCTATAGCAACAAAACAAAACCATATTCACTCTGTTTTCCAGTTTGCATATTACTTTGAAGCTACTCTTATATTTTGAGCATACGGGCAATTATGGGTTCGTGAGTAAGCTTTAGCCGCACACAAAGCTTCTCGGAGGATCGTTGAATCTTGGGAGTAGAGCGTCATTCAACCCAGTGCAAAGGGGGCATATCTTCTCTTAGGAGGGCGCCACCATATGTGCCTCGATCCACTGGCTTTTCTAATCCCTATTTTTTCTGATTAAGTATCTTTGCTGCTATTATTATTGTTTTGCTACTGGTTTACAGTAATTTCTACTACTCTGTTAAAATTTAATCCAACAGTTTTATTATACAAAATTTTCAAACTCATGAAAAACGTTATAGATTAAAACATATAAGCGATAGAAAAATGGCACAAGTTTTAAAAATTGTCATCATTTTTGGGACTGAGGGAGTATATGAATCTAGGCGGCTTCTCCATTCTTTGTCAATTGGTTTGGAGTTGGATGCTTTAACATGGTATCAAAGCTAGAGTTTAGGAGAATTTATTCTCCTTGTTTGTGCTATAAGTGCATCGTTATTTGTTGTAATCCAAGTGTTATGATCCTTTGTTTACCTACGTGCAAGTCGGAGATCGCACGTGCGGAGGCACTCCAAAACATGTGAGTGCACATTTAATTTAAAATTTTCATATAACTTTGTATCCCTTCCATATTAATTAGTCAGTGCACATTTACTCCATTGTCGTTGGGATGCCATTGCTTGGCAGAGGAGCATTAACCCATGCTTATTTACTCCCCTTATTCATTTCCTTGGCTGCCTTGGCAGTCCACCAACCCATGCTTATTTACTCCCTTATTCATTTCCTTGGCTGCCTTGGCAGTCCACCGGCTCCTCTCCCATTCCCTCTTTATGTTATATGTCTTCTTTTGGAGCTACATATTGCATCGATCATTCTTCCTCATCAAATGCACAGAGAAGAAAAAGTACTCTTATTACACTTCTATAGCAACAAAACAAAACCATATTCATCTGTTTTTCAGTTTGCATATTACTTTGAAGCTACTCCTATATTTTGAGCATACGGGCAATTATGGGTTCGTGAGTAAGCTTTAGCTACACACAAAACTTCTTGGAGGATCATTGAATCTTGGGAGTAGAGCGTCATTCAACCCAGATCAGAAGGGGACGTATCTTCTCTTAGGAGGGCACCAACATACGTGCCTCGATCCACAGGATTTTCTAATCCCTATTTTTTCTGATTAAGAATTCTATCTTTGCTGCTATTATTATTGTTTTGCTACTAGTTTACAGTAATTCCTACTACTCTGTTAAAATTTAATCCAACTGTTCTATTATACAAAATTTTCAAACTCATGAAAAACATAATAGATTAAAACATATAAGCGGTGAAAAATAGCACAAGTTTCAAAAATTGTCATTCTTTTTGGGACAGGGGAGTATATGAGTATGGGCGGCCTCTTCACTGTTTGCCAATTGGTTTGGAGTTGGATGCTTTAATATGATATCAGAGCTAGAGTTTAAGAGAATTTATTCCCCTTGTTGGGCCATAAAATGCATCGTTATTTGTTGTGATCTAAGTGTTATGATCCTTTGTTTACCTACGTGCGAGTCGGGGATCTCATGTGCGGGGCGCTCCAAAACTTGTGAGAGTGCTATAAGGCGTGTAACAAGTTTTGGCTTCGGACAAAAAGAGGATTTGGTTTTGAAACAAAACATGTGAGAGTGCTATGAGGCGTGTAACATGTTTTGGCTTCGGACAAAACGAGGATTTGGTTTTGAAGGGGGTGCTAATCGAGCACAGCTCAGATTTGGCTCGACTCCTTCTTACACGCGTTTAAGCTTGGGACACGGGGGTTCTGACTAAAGGGCTATAGTGTGGCGTCCGAGCCATCCACCTCGGCAATCAATGGTTTGGATTTTATCTCGGTAATGGACGGTTCAGATCAGCAATGATCAAGATGAAATCCAAATTATTGATTTTCGAGATGGACAACTTGAACACCGCACAATAACTCTGTACTTGGCTCGAGTTTGATAATCTTTTGAGACTAATTATTCAAATTCGGCTCACATTTAAAAATTTTGTAATCGTGATTAGCTTGACTACTCGGAGAATTAAGATGGGAACCTGAAACAAAAAAGCATTTCAGCCTTCTACGGCAACTTTTCAACAATAAACAAGCAATTTTCGTCTTTTTCACACTGAATTCGTGAAATTGCTCTATGGAAGATTTTATAGGATTATTAGATTATCCATCCAGGTTACCCTAGTGATAAGGGCAAACTTATGCCTCTAATATGGCAGAGTTCGATTTTCACTTGAAACAAATCATGATTTAAATGGGAGGCCATGGCGGGTTGTTGTGTTAAGTGTCTTCCGAGAATTAGCCGTGGTGGGCATAAGCGGATCTGGACATGTCCGTTATCCAAAAAAATAAAAAAATTTATAGGATTTATGAACCCTTAAATTTTCAAATCTCACAGAAGAAAATTTTCAATTTGGTACGCAAGAATACAGGAAACACGTACTAATGATGTAAAGAATGGAAGGTCACACCTCATATCTTTTGGATATTTGTTGATATAACCATATCTTTGCAATATTTACAGAATGACCACATGTTCATGAGCCTGCCAAACCAAACAAAATACCCATATGCTCACGCTTGGCTCAAATTTATAAACAAACAACCAAAAGTGACTGAGCATGTGTTGCTTTTGCTGTTGGAACTATATTTTTCATTAGAGATTATAATCCGGAATAGGATGAGACTAGGTATTTGGTTCGTTTAATAGCCTTGGTTTTGATTTGAAAGGAAAGCGATGATAATTCTGGAATTAGATTTTGGACACATTTGATAACCTGATTTAGAAGGAGGATTAGGATTTGCAAGGAACATAGGGACTCACATGTCCCTGAGTTCTTTTTGTAGGAACCCGGGGACCTTGTTGTCCCCATCTGGACCGTCTAATTTCGGCAATGGACGGTTCAGATTTCATCTCGGCGACGCACGGATGGACAGCTGAGACCTGTTTGACCGAAATGAAATCTGAGCCACCCAAGCACGGTTTAGATTTTGCTTTCATTGAAAGTTGCTCCGCATGGTTTGATGACCTTGGTAACCAGGGACTTGTGTGGGCACGCGCCCCGGAAAATTCTGTTTATAAAATCGGGCGCGCCCTTTTTGTGGAAAAGCGCGGCGACGCTTACAATTCAGAGTCGCCACTCGGATTTTGCGGTGTGCACCCAAGGAACCGAACTTGAAACGTTTGTTACGTTGTTTGATTTGAAAAAGGCTTGTAGACTGGTCCGTCGTCACCTTCGATATCTGAGGTTCGGGAGCCAGGTTACGAGAGGGGAAGGGTTTTATGGCACCCCTATCGCCCAATCCGGAGATCGGTCTCTACTCGGGCATTTTATAAAACGTTTGCATTTTTCTCTCATTAATCATTTTTTAGCCAGTTAGGGCGGGGAGCAGTTAGAGGGGGTTAAAACTGTAATAAGTTGCATTCATGAGACAATGAGATGGATGCTTGATCTAGACAGATATAATAGATTGAGAACAAACACCTGTGAGGATTTTAAATGAACTGGAGCACACTGTCCCGGAATGAGGCACGCAAGAGGAAGCTGTATGCACTGGCCAAGCCCCTGCATGCAGAAACTACTTGCGTGCGCCACCGCTATACTGGCGTGCGCCGGTAAATCTAAACTCACAGCTCCTATTTCTCAACCCTCTGGGCTCTGGAAGGACCAGTACACACCCAGGACAAACCACGCAGTCAAAATGGCAGGGTAAAATATAGTTACAGACAGCAGAGACAATTTAAAGCAGAAGAATAGACAGTACACCCCATAAACAGTGTGGGGGAACAAATAGAGGTCAGGGCTTAGCTGCCATGCAAGGGCCAGCCACTGAACTTCGATCTAACTGTCGTACGCCGATCATCAGAGATCGTACGCCAGTTACATCATTTGTCCAGTGCTTGGCTTTGCATCATCTGGGTTCTGGAACATGACCAGAGGATCCCAGAGGCCTTTAAAATAAGAATAACAGGAAAGCAGCTTCGCAGTTCTAAAATACAAAAAGCAATAAACTAATTCTTAACATGCATAAAAGGTGATAAAATGAAAATAAAACAAGAATAGGACGATCCGTGATCCCCACGCCAGTGGTGCACGTACAGCCATAACTGGCGTACGGCTTGTGCTTACTGGCGCGCGCCACTTATCATCACGCACGATCATTGAATCTTTGCTAGCTTTGAGGCTAAGACTGGTATTAATTACCAGCCTTGACCCTGCTAGCACCCCTCAGGGGTCAGAACAGGACACAGAACAAAATGTGGTATACCTTTTTATTGGCCTTTGATGGAAGGTTTGAGCTTTGAACTTGTAGTTTGAAGGATGGATGATGGGTATGAGGGTGTGATGAGTGTATGGAAGAGGGTTGGCTTTCTCTTTCAACTAATGGGAGAAGAAAGAGTGCAAGAAAAAGGAAAGAGAGGGTCTTAACCTTGTGAACCCCTTGCATATAAATGCAAGGGGGGGTATTTATAGGCCAGGAGTGGACTGAGGAGAGGGCTGGTCAGTTGGGTTAAGGGCTGGTTAGGTTAGGAAGAGAGCCTCCCACGCATTAAATGCATGGGACTAGGTGATGGGGGATGTAGGAGAGAGAGGGGAACGTCTCTGCAGAGTATAATCATCAGAGGAACTGTAGCCTACGTCAGGGTGGCCACCAAAGTCCCGAGCACATGGTTGAATAGTGATTATTGACCGGCTTTTGACTGGCGTACGCTGAACATTGACATGCGTGCGCCGGTGTTAATTGAGTCAACCGTCGATGACTGACATGTGGCAGTCGACCAGCGTACGCCAGGGAAGTACTAGCGTAAGCAAGTACGGTTTTGTTGAGGCCTTTTGGTTCTAGCTTGAAGGATCTAGGCAGGGCTTGGCAAATGTTTTGAGTGAGGTTCAGGACGCTCAAAGCTCAAACACACCGCTAGCCTCGGGGTGTTCTTGACCATAATCATCATTGGGGAATCAAAAGATCATAAGGAAACTGACCCGGGCAGCCCAAAATAGGGTCTCTACAACTTGTTTTCAACTTTACTAGTTCATCCTTCCTTTCTTGGTAATTTGGTATATCTGGTTCAATGGATTTATCTACTAACCGTGTATGGACTCAATCAACATGAAGATTGTATAACATCAAAAAACGAAAACAAACATCGGTAGTAGTTTTACCAGTAGCAGCAAACGAACCAACTTGCTTGTTTAGTAATCGATTTGAGATGGAGCTCAAGTTTAGGGTGAAGCAAAGGGCTCCACTTGGCTCTACTCATTTAGTAATCGATTTGAGATGGAGCTCAAGTTTAGGATTCTTGTTGTAAATGAGCTGAGCTCAACGGAAGCTCAGCTAAGCTTGAAATAGGCTCCGCTGGCTTAATGAATAAATCTAGCTCAAGTTTTAGGCTTATTTAATAAACGAGCCGAGCTTGAACAACACAAAGCTCGATTCGGCTCAGCTCAACTCGTTTTCACTCCCTACACGCAGGTAAGAGTATATTGGTGAGTCTAACTACGAGCAACCCTGGTGGTTAGGTGACTGTCCTTCTACTTACTCTTTCATCCTTCCATGCTTGGATGTATACTTTATCAAGCACATCTGGCGACGACTCGAAACGCATTTTCCATGCTTGCTAGCATTGTTGCCCGTTGGATATTTTTTTCCATGGAATAGGATGAAGTTTCTGTTTGTAGGTCATTTTCCAAAGAAAAAGCAGCAGCTAGCAAGAGCTCACCCCAAGAGAATTTACGCGAATGTTTCTCTTAGCTTTCCTTCGGGTTGAAATCCTAGGGTAATCATTTGGTACAAGTAGAGCAAATGTACCCGAGGCGATTGGGTTGCGACAGCTACACATCCCGTTTGTAAAAGACATACAAGAACCAGGTAATCAGTTTTTTATTTTCTTGATGCTTTGATTCAAAGGACCGTGTCAAACGTACATATATTCGGCCACAACAAAGTTAGCACGTAGCAAAGTTTTCACCTTTTAGATTACTAGAGAACTACTTAAGCCTTCATATTTTTCATAAACACCATGGAAGCCAATGGTGATTCAGCCCATCTTCCCCTCAGCTCCCATGTGCATTTGGGCGCAGTATTCGAACAAACTCCCATCAAAGCAGCGCCTTATCGCCTCTTTCGAAAGGTAACCTTCCTCATCCCTAGCGAGAAAGTACAGAAGTCCCCACTCCACCTTATTCACAATCCTTCATAATAATAATAATAATAATTAAAAAAACACAGAAAGCTCAGGATTCCAAAGCAGAACATCTGAAAATGGAAACAGAGTTTCCGGGAGTGGAAAAGCACAAACAAACCAGCCAAAAAAGCCAAACGCCACTCGGTTGCCTTCCGTCATGCCCCAGAGTTCTCCAGGTGTGAGTTTGTTGGGCACGGTTCGAGCATACTTGCTAAATATGTTCTCAAAATTCACTGGCATAAACCTGCATATTTTTTGGGTAGGAAAGATGTCAGATTTCTAGAGGAAAACTGTTTACAAACAGAAATTTTTATACTGAAAACGTCTCAAGAATTATGTGGCTGGGATACAGGAATTATATGCCTCAATCGAGCAAACTTGCTAAAGATGTTTCCAAAGTTCACCCGCATATATCTGCTTATTTTAACAAAAAGTAGATGTTGGATTTCTACTGTAAAATGGTCGCTAAAGTAGAATTTTAAAATAAAAACCCAAATCAAGAATTATGGGGCTGTGGCTTTTGTAGAATCTCTGTCACAACAGAAGGTGTTCTAGTTAGAATGGAAGGATCATTCCATTCCCATCGTTGTGTATTGTGCTTACCTTCCTTCTGTGTCGTAAGTTCCAGAGTCACTTCCATGCTTGGCTCTATGAATGTTGGCAATGTATATTGGGAGAAAAGGAGAAGGTATCCATCCCTGCAAGAAAGTGTGAGGCCTAAAACAAGGGTAAAATAGCACCAGAAAAGGCGTTATTTGGTGTTGGCTACGTATGTTGGGCATATCATTCTGAGTCCAAGTTTCTTCATCTGTCTTTTAACCTTATGATGCTTGAATTCTATAAGATTGGAGTAGGATCAGGTTTTTGAGGACTCAGGGTTACCACTATCTCTATCTAGACTCGGGATGACCACTGATTATCTCAACTTGATCCATATAGTGGGGGTCCGGTTCATAGAAGGATATGATCAACTCGTTGATTGTTTGGAACTTTCTGAACAATTGATCGAAGAACCGTGTTTACATTCAGTCCTAATTACTTCAAAAAGCCTATTTGAAGTTAAATGCCTAAAAATAACCACAAGAAAAAGCCAACAAGAAGCAGTGCCACAAGCTATAAGATAAATAAACTATTTTCTGAAAATGTTGATATTGGAAAGAATAGGTGAAACCAATCTAAGGATTAAAAACAAAAATATTAATGAGACTCTCGGAAATCACGATTTATCGCCAAATATGCATCTGTTAGCGCCTACGATAGAACCAACTTTCCACCTTTGTTTTTTTCACACAGAACTCAAATTCGTAAAACGCAGAAGAGAGGAATAGTAGATAGATAAATTAAGTTTCCTCGGAAAAAATAACACCTAAAAGCAACTATCCAAATGAAGCAGGACAAGCATCAAGATGCAAACTTTGCAGGAGCGTTGTCAAAAATTATAAAAGCATACATCTGTATCCATCTTATGCAATCTTTACATCAGACATCAGAGGCAATCTATATACATCTGTACGATTTTGAGTGCCTTCAGATTAAAATCACTTGGAGCTCTCTCAGTGCACGCGTGAGAGAGAGAGTATTACAACACTCAGTGGCGTAGCTAGAATTTAAATAAGCACACAAAAAAGAGAGAATAATTAATACTCCTCTAGTGTTCTCTTTCAATATTTATGACAAACTTTTCGTAAACAAAAATCTAATATTTCTATGGTTCAATTCCACCAACTTGTAGTACTTTGAATATCCTCTTTATCGATGTAAAATAGATTCTGATCCGGTTTTAAATTATTGTGATGCGATGATATTTTCAATGTAGTTTATGTTTCAACATGTCAAGGATAAAATCGTCATATATTTTGATGTATAAATAATTTTGGATCCAAACTATTTTGGTTAAAAAGTAGTCTAAACAAGTTTTTCAACTGTTCAAACCACGTTCAAATTGGAGTTCGGGAGTGTATGGCAAGACCGCAAAGTTTGGTCGTTTGTTAGAGGATGCGCCTGGGGCGCATTGAATTGCACCTAAGGTGCATAAAAAGTGCACAATATGTCAAACTTCTCAGGCTTGTCCCGAACACTTCCAAACTCCAATAATTTGTGAGTGGTTTAAACCGTTAAAAAGCTTATTGAATCTACTTTCTAGCCCAAGTAGTTTGGATCCTAATTTATTTGTACATCAAAAAATATGACCATTTTGCCCTCAGGTGGTCGAAAAACAAATCATTTCGATTCAACGCTTACATCTACCTTAGTTTAAATCAGGTAAAGACATATTACATATCGATTAAGAGGGTTTTCAAAATAGTAGAAGATAGTGGAATCCAAACATAAAAATACTAAACTTTAGTTTATGGGAAGGGGGTAGAAATCAGGCCACGGTATTACCCCTCCACCACGATCACTATCACCCTAAAACCATCCCTCCACCACCACCACTTCACCATCTACACCACCATCACTTCACCACCACTACCACCAACGCTACCACTCTACCACGACCATTGCATGAGGAGTTTGACATCACACCTTAACGGCTTAACCCTACAACAAAAATACACTAGAGGAGTTCGCATGTCATTGGGGAGTTTGCCATCACACCTTTACCCTACAACATAAATAGAGTCAATAGACTAGAGGAGCTTGCATGCATGAGGAGTTTGCCATCATACCTTAACCCTACAACATAAATACACTAGAGGAGTTTGCATGCCATTGAGGAGTTTGCCATCACACCTTTACCCTACAACATAAATACACTAGAGGAGCTTGCATGAGTGGCAACGGTCATGGTAGAGTGGTAGCGTTAGTGGTAGTGGTGAACTGACGATGGTGGAGGGATGGTTTTAGGGTGATAGTGTTGGCGGTGCCGCAGTGGAGGGGTTGTAGTATTCCAATGATCTTTGTAGTGGCCTGCTTTCAATCCCATTTTCATAAACTAAATTTATTATTTTTATGGTGGGATTTCACCATCTCCTAGTACTTTTAAAACCCTCTTTATCAATATATAATATGTCTTTATCCGATTTGAAATGAGGGAGATGTGAGTGTTTTACCGAAATGATTTATTTTTCGACCAAGTGAGGGTAAAATGGTCATATCTTATGATGTTCAAATAAATTAGGATCCAAAATACTCGGGTTATAAAGTAGATTTGACAAGTTTTTCAACGGTTCAAACCACACACAAATCGGAGTTCAGGAGTGTTTGGGACAAGTCTGCGAAGTTTGACATATTGTGAACTTTTTATGCGCCTAAGGCGCAATTCTATGTGCCACAGGCGCATTACATTGCGCCCCGGGCGCATGCTCTAATGTTCACAAACGACCAAGCTTTGCGGTCTTGCCACAGACACTATCAAACTCCGATTTGGACGTGGTTTGAACCGTTGAAAAGCTTATCTAGACTACTTTCTAACCAAATTCATCAAAAGATATGACAATTTTACCCTCAACATGTTAAAACATACATTGCATTGAAAAAAATCCTCACATCACACTAATTTTAAACCGTATCAAAATTTATTTAATATTGATAAAGAAGGTATTCAAAGTATTATAAATTGGTGGAATCGAACCATAAAAATATTAGATTTTTGTTTGCGAAAAGTTTGTCAAAATCAAACCTAAAACATAAATAATTAAAGAATACACTAGAGGAGTTTCTGACGTGAGTTGGAGCCAGCCCCCACTGGTCTTGTACTAAATCCACCGCTGACAATGGTCCGGTTTGAACTTGACCTATGCTTTTCGTTCTTAAATTTACGTATATAACAACCATTTTAGCCATGTTTTGACGGCCACACAAATGCAATCATGGGATTGTTTTGGTTTCTGTATCAACACTGGTTCTGAACCTCATAACTTTTATACGAGAGAGTATTTAACTTACAGGAAGAGTACGGTAACTCAAAGCTCCATTGGCAGCGACGGCAAATATAAGAGATACAACTTTGTTGAAACCAATTGCACATAATCCTGTGAGCAAAAATTAAAACAGAAACGAAAATAAGTGAACAAGAAGAGTGATACACATTTTGCATATTCCATTCAATAATCTGAAAATTCTTTCAACCACCCCACCCGTAAGCGAAAGCTTGTGTAAATAGTTGGGGAAGGAGGCTCCGGTTTACGGAGTGGCCACTCGACCTAAGGTTGCAATGGTGTGATCCGTTCCGGATTATCAGAAAAATAAAAAATCAAAGTTCTGGCTGTTTGCAAGAATGAGTATCCAATTTTAACAGGCGCAACGCCATTTGTTGAAAGCTTTATAGTATCATTTTTGTTCTGTGAAATAGATTCACCGAAGGTTATGTACAAGCACTGGACATGGAATGTTTCCAAAATTTTTGTATCCTGACACAGTGCATTGCTATAACTGATGAGGTATGATGTAGTTGTGCAATGCAAAAGACTCGTTCAAGCCTTATGAATGTTTTTCATGGAACTCAACAAAAAGAAGTAAGCTAAGGAACGAAAAAACTACAGAACAAAAGGGTAAAAGTGAAGACAGGTTTTGAATTCTATTGCATCGACTCGATACATATTAAGCACCACAATTAAACAATGATCTTATATCTAGGTTGCTTCATATGGAAACAGTTACTAAGCTATGAGTAGAAGCCTGTAGAATCACATGCATCTTTCTAGTTATATCAGTACGTACCATCGGTGTCAAGGAAAATATCAATGCTCAACCATGAAATAAGATATCTTTCATAACCTTGAACAACCAACATTTACATTTTTATGCATAATACACCTATAGATACAAGAGTTGAGAACACTTGTGTGACATGTGATCTTTCCTCCCACCTGCACTTCTTTTAATTGCAAAGCATATTCTTGATGGCCATAAGGGAATTGAATACGAAGTGCTCAATCGAATTCGAACTTGTGACCTATGAGGCACTTGTCCTATGTCAACTTACCACTAATGGCCACTGTTTAAAACGACAATAGAAAGAACAAAGTTGATTTTTGTGTTTCGTTTTTTTTCCTCTTTAGTGTGTTTTCCTGGAGAAATTGAATTTCCAATATCAAATGATAGTATGAAAATTACCCGTATAAGTCTCCCAAGGATAAACAATCCCATTGTTGTCCATGTCGAAGAAGGCTACATGTTGCTGCAAAACACTCAATCCATGATGCAAACGGCCTGGTGTTCCGTATGGATGCTCTGTATCAGGAGCAGCCAATGCTCTGGCCATATCTGAGTTCATATAGATGAGTGAGCATAAAGCAAGAGATTTTTGGAGCCTCATTATTAATGTCAAAATCCTTTATCATACTTAAAGGTTATTCTAGGAGAAATGGAGATAGGAACATGCAGATGGAGCAATTTCCTTCAAAAAGGAAAAACATTGAGGGGTCAGATATGGATTCTATTTGTGCAATAAAGATATCAAGTTATGTTAGTTACAAAAGCATTGTGCCTGGTTAACTTCATTGCTTGATATATAGTAGTTAAGTATCCGATCGCTAAACTTCTTTCCCGTACCATATTGTGTACAAAACTCATATAAAGGTACATAAAAGCTTCTTGTTTTACTTTTGGTTAGTTATGGATTCAATTCAACAATTTATGAAGTCTCCAAATCACCATTGCCATCTTTCTTTAGAGGGGTTTGAGGAGTTAGTAAATGGAAATAAGAGTTTCCGTCGTGCAACCCTTTTTTTCTTTTGTTTTTTGAGAGAAGAGGTCAAAGAGCTTGACAACAGTAAAAAGAAGGCACCAAGAAGGGTGCCTTGAGGAAGACTGAAAAGCATCCCGAAGAACTCTTGCAAGTCTCCCTGCCAAAACCAAGAAATCCTAGTCCCTAAACAATTAAGTCATTGTTACAATTTTTGGATTCCTTGGTTGGGGGTCAACTCTCTATTTGGCTTGATTTCTGCAAATAAACACTCCATAACTGAAGATAACTAGAGTCTGATGTCGATCGATTCAATCTTGCCACTTGCATCAATCCGGTACATCCCAATCGGCACAGCCTACCTACAAACCAAGGTATTATTGATAAGCTCCCAATAATGCATATTCTTGGTGCTTAAAGTCCTTCGTTTTATCGCATTTAAGTTTATAAAGTCGGTGTTTTCTTTGATATTGCACTTAAGGTAAGTTTTTAATGTTTTCAAGTAAATCATTGAATAAGGCGTGTTTTTAATGCCATGGATGGCCCGAGTGCGTCCAAGTACCCAAGGAACTAAGGAAGATCCTGTCGGCCCCTTAAAATCTAAGTATGAAAAAATGATTTTCTGAAAAAGTATCGATTTTCAAGATAAAAAAATGGCAGTAATTGATCCTTGGATTTTTCTAAGAGCAACTTCAAATTTGCAAGGTTTTATTCGAAGAGCAAGTTCATGTTTTGAGCCATTACGTCTAGAGAAAAACGTGCAATTTTCTGTTTTACATTAAAAGCTGGGGGTCGACATTTTGATTGGATTGAAATCTCAATTTTCTGGTAATGCCCTTGTTTCCAAATGGGGAGTACTTCCTTATTTTCATTAAATAAATTAAAGTAAAGAAAAGGTAATAGAAATATTTAAAATGTAGTATTTACTTAAGTTTAGGAAATGAAAAGAAGATGCTGTAAAAGCTGCTGAGGAGCTGAAGTTCTGGTTATTTGAAGGTGGTATCGATACACATTTTGATTTTATCGATACCAGTTTGCAAGCAGATTCCAGTGGACTCATAGACATTGGGTATCGATACAAGAATTCCTTGTATCAATACCGAGTTGCTACGGCGGCTCAGTAGAAGTTATCAAAGCTGCTCGGTATTTGTTTGTATCGATACCAAGGCCTTCGTAGCAGGTTTGTAGGGCATTTTTGAAATATTTTGTGGGCGAACGTGGGGCGTGCATAAATATACCTTTATGTTACAAATGTCAACGAGTATACCTTTTCTAGATCTAGAATAGATTTACTTTACTTGTTGTTTACTCTTGCTATTGTTCTTCATTGTTCTTACTTGTTCTTAGCTTAATTCTGCACTCTATACCTTAGATAATCTTAGTATATTTTTTTTGTCTTCATTAAAATTGTAACTGCACTCTTGATCTCTATAAATCTCAAGTTTATTTTGAATTCCGTTGGTTAAATATGTTTTGCATAATTCGCTTTGTTGTTTCAATTTCTAACATGAGTGAGTAGTTAATTATGCTTGGTCATGAGGTGAATAGCACTCCATGGTTCGGGTTGATTATGCTTGTCTCTCAATAAATATTCATGTTTAGTTGAAAAATCAAGAGAGTTCGTGTTTGTCTATCAAAACTTGCCGGTGTTCACCTCTTTTTTTTGTGTAGGCAAGAGCGTGCTACTTGCCAGTTGCCACACATGATGGTTAGAGCTATGTCATCTCTTGCGTTTACTAGATGAATACTAGAACTCGCTTGGTGTTTCAACTCTTTTTCTAGTTTAAAATGGTTTTAACGACAAATCTTCTAGGTTGAGAGATCGTTGACGCTATCTCAAACTGAGTAGTTCAAGAGAACAGCTAATTAACTTGAGCTGTGGGTGTTAGAATCCTCTAGACCTAGCCGCTTAGTTTAAATAGTTTAAAACTCAATATCGCATTTATTTTCTTTGTTCAAACCACTACAAGTTGGCCGTCTTAAAGCCGCGACGCTTACATCTACAAATCAACGCAAGCTATTTGGATATTCCCTTTGGGTACGATACTCGGTCTTCCGGATAATTATGCTTCTTACGACGTATTAGCCCTACGTTTGGGGTGATCTTATTCATTTCGAGTAGACGACGAAGCAATTATCAAGACTGCAACCCTCTCCCTGCCTCCGCCTCTCCTCTGCATATGCACACTAGAAATCACCCCCATCACCAAAGCCCAGAACAAAAGAGTCTCTCTATCAACATTATGCATTTGCATCTTTTCATTGCATCACACTTATCAACCCCTCTATCAATCCCACAATCTGTTGGGGTACACCCAAGTGATGTGGGTGTGAGTGTAGGGGATTAAAACCCTTGGCTTTTCTCCCCTTTCATGTTTGGACTGCCAAAGGTTGCGTGGGTGTGTGCTGAGAGACAGAGAGAGGAGGCAGAGAGAGTGTGAGCGTGAGAGCTCCCCCAACGAGGGGGGCAGGGCTCCTCGGAGATGCCCAGAGAGACTGTCAGATCGAGAGCCACCGGAGTGAGGGAGGGAGGAGTGATGGCAGCCGGTTTGTGGCGTGCCGGTGAGGTTTTTTCATGTAAATTGTATTTGATTTGTGAATAATACAATTACAGAGTTTTTCCTCGAATCTCTCATGTTTGTGCTTGGTTGTTTGCGTGCTTGTGCTTGGGGTGCGGATTTGAGGGTCGGGTCACGACCCAACACAATCTGGCCAAATGTCCCTGCTTTCATCAAGCCATTGACTCCAATAGGCTATCTTTTTCGCTTTGCATAGGCCATATATAGCACATCAACTATGGTAAATTAGCTCTAATGTGTTAGTCACTTGTCAGTGTGGCCAATCGCAGTATTGGGAAATTTAGCCATTTATCGGCCAATATTGCACAGTATCGGATGATAAATAAGGAAATGACATTATCAAAGGTCTAAAATCCCATTGGGTAACAGCCGATATAATACCTAACAGGGTTTATTTAAAACGCACGTGTGGCCCTAATGAAAAATTTCCAATTTAGAGATCGAAGGAAAGGAGGAGGGAAACAAGAAAGAAGAACTTCTGTTGCAAATTGCCCATTGCCTAGATTCCGAAACACATATATGGTATATGTCTACTTCTCATGAAATCCAAATTTTAGCCCCCTTTTGTGTTTTGTTGTTACCAAAATAACCACTAGTATTATTTTGGACAACCAAAACTGTGGGCTTTTTTGGGCAAACATATTTGGACCCTAAACTAGCATTTCTTACTAGATTAGTCAAACCATTCACACACATTCGCTACATCACATGCTTCCAATGCGTGAAGACCCTAAGGGTCCATTTGATAAGAATAAAAATTATAGAAAATGCAAGAAAGAGACTGGTATTTAATCAGCATGAAAATAGTATAAAGTGCTTAGAAAGTGTCTTGTACAATCCATTTAAGCTTGGTTACATAGCTTTCAATTTCTTGCTTTAAAAAATGATATTTTTTTGGTGGTGAAAGTTACCACCTCTTATAACACTTCCTATCATTGTTCTAAAAATATAAATTAATCAGCGATTAATCGCTGGCAGAGCCTATCCAACTAGATCAGACTAATTGCTATGCGCTGATTACTAATTGCTATGGGCCAATTACTAGGCCTTGAAGCTCGAAGGTGGCCGAACGCCCAACTAGCTCTTAGCGACTTTTAAAACATTGCTTCCTTATGCTCATAATTTTTCCTTTCCTATCATGATCCATGCAATTGCATGTTAAGGGATAGTTAGAGTATCCACAGTAGAATAAGCAAATGTGAATAATCAAAACATATCAGATTTTGATTATCCATTTAAAGGTCACTAAAGTTAACAATGTCAATTCCCACATTGATTTTTTTTGCTCATAATCAAAACCAATGGGCTCTCCAAACTTTTTTCCTTCATTTCATGCATATTTTTTGAAAAAAAAATAGTTTATTAAATAGTTTTTGAAGAAAAACAAAACAGTTGTATTAAAAAAAACTCGAAACAAAAAATAATTTTTCAAAAAACACACTTTGTTTACTTAAAAAACTGTAAATACAGTTTTGAGAAATTTTGAAAGAAATGTATTGACACAGACAGTTTTGAAATTTTAAAAACTATAAATACAGTTTTTTAAAAATAGATTTTGTGTAAAAAACAGTTTTAAAATCTCAAAATCTGTTTACCAAAAAAATAGTATTTTAAAAAGAGTTTTGTGTAAAAGAGTTTTGAAATTTCAAAAACAGTTTTTTAAAAACACACTTTATTTACTTACACTTTTTAAAAATTTTGAAAAAACAATTCTTTGTAAAAAAAAGTTTTTGAAAAAACAGAAAAAAAATTCTGAAAAATACATAGTTTTTTAAAATTAGTTTTTAAAAACATTGTTGAAAAAGAGAAAAAAGGGAAGAGAGAGAAGGTTTTTGTGTAATGATTACGTACTTGATTGAGAGAGAAAATTTGTTGCAACCGGGGGTATTGCTTTGCTTTCCTATGCAACTGTGAAGGAACGAAGCGATCTTGATGTGCACACGCGAGAGAGTCTGAGTCCCAAGGAACCCAATCCTCATCCGAGTAAAGGTTGCTAGTTTTAATTATTCAAATGTCAAAATTTGATGAGTTACTAAGAGGTTGCTAGGTTTAGTTATTCTAATGTGAAGAATTTTCTTATCAAACATTGCTAATTTTAATAACATTTTGGTTTTGATTATTCCACTGTAAATAGATGCTCTTAGTAACCAAATACTCCTATATTTATTGCTTCCTCGTATGCATGGAAGAACATTTATTTTCTTTACACTTTCTTTTCTTTCCTTTCCTTTCACTTCATTTTTTTTTTCTTTCTCATTTTGACAGTTACCATCATAATCTTCTTCCAAATCAAACGTACTCTGATATGCTCAATCGCTCTTTTGAAAAGATAAAAAAGAGTTCACCCAAGAGAAGCCCAATATCACCGTGACCAAAAAAATGCATCATATTGACCGATGAAATGCCACAAACAGATACATGCACTCACAAAATAGGAGTACTTAAATTGGCACAGGAAGAGAGAGAGAGAGAGAGAGAGAGAGAGAGAGAGAGAGAGAGAGAGTTACAAGGCTTAGGAAGCTTAGTCTCCAAATCAGTCTGAACCTTGCGCTGCCTAGTAACAGGCGCAAGAGGAGCCTCCGTCGCCAATGCATCTCTGTTCTGGCTTTCCATCTCTGTTCCTCTCTCTCTCTCTCTCTCTCTCTCTCTCTCTAAGGGAGGGGTCTGGGCTTAATTATATAGGAAGCAGGTTTTTTTAGAGGACCCAGTGGCAAAAGAAGTGGAAATGGAAGGGAAGAGAAAGCTAGCGGATCAAAGGGCCTGGCAAGCATGCAAATGGAGTGAGAGAGCTAGCTTTTGGGTGCGTGACAGTTCGGCAATGGTGGTTGCCTCCCAAGAATGACTTGTCGAATTGCAGATCTATCAAATGATATCCATATTGGTAGAAAAATTATTTGCGTAAACACATGATTTTTAAGCTTGAAATTGCCTTCTTTTTTAAAAATTTATTTTCGGAGAAACCGGAACACCCACTTATTTACGGAGGTGTTGTAAATAACCTGTTTATAGCACCAATCAATTTCAGCTGTCTATTCGCGTAATCAATGGCTGTGATTCGTTTTTAATTATGACCGATTATAATTAACTCTTTCCGGAAAAGTTTCATCAAGATCTTGACAGTTTAAAAGTACTATCACGATTAAGTGTGTAAACACTTGTTTACAACACTTCGGTAAGAAGATTTTTTATTTCTTCCTGCATAAAAAAGGTGGAAGTTGGCTCGCCCTCCAAAAACATGTGATGTGTGAGTGCTATGAGGCGTGTACGTAACATGTTTTAGCTTCCGACAAAACGAGAATTGGTTTTGATTCACAGGGGTGCTCAAGAATGGAACCAGAATGTCGTAAATGTGGGATTTAATTATGATCAACAAAATTTTAAAATTTTAAAATTTTAAAATCTAATAATTTAGTCAATTAAGTTTTGAGATAGGTTTTTTGAGTAATGAGTGAAGAGAAAAAAAGAAAAATAAAATTAATAATAAAAGAAAAACTTATGAGAGACCGTATGAGAAATTGAGTTTTGAAACTCAAAACGAACATATTCTTAAAACATTTAGATGTCTAAACAACACTCTATACAAAATACAATATCCAGGTGTTTTTATCTTAACAAATAAAAAATAACTAATATTATTTTTAACTTCTGAAACCGCGCATCCTCGTATGCCCCAACATACATCCGTCTTTGGGGGTGCTGGGTGCTAATTGAGCAAAGCTCAGGTTTGGTTGTAGTCCGGTATTTGAATCGTCAATCTCGGAAATCAATAATTTGAATTTTATTTTGGGAATGGATGGTTCATACCGGCAAGAGTAAAACAAAATTTAAACTATTGATTACTGAGATGGGCGACTCGAATATCGCACGACAACTCTGTGTTTGGCTCGAGCTTAATACTTCAATTCAAACTCAGTTCACATTTAAAGTTTTGCGATCATTAATAAGCTTGTTGAATGCAAAGTCAACTTCAAGCTTGAAGTTCAAAAATGGCTCGGCTCGGGAAGATGTGCACCTAAGAGCATCTCCAATGGCCTCGTCTGATCCTCCTTCTCGCCTGATCCGACGAGCCGATGGCTCAAAACCAACACCCAACAGTCTCGTGGCTGAACTCGTCAAAACCCCATTTGCTACAGTACCTCGTCACCACGGAAGCCTTGCCTTGAGTCCGCCCGCCCGCCCCCTTAAGTGTCCGCTTCGTTGTTGTCGCCGTCGTTGGCTTCGGTGAGCGGTCGGATTCTGGTGGGGTTTGTTTCAGCAATCCTTGGGGTCAGATCCGGCGAGCTATGGTTGGTAAGATTCCGGCGAGCTATGGTTGGTAAGATTCCGACGAGCTGTGATATGTCGGATTTCGGCGAGCTGCAGTTGGTCAGATTCAGATTCCGATGGGCTGGGGTTGGGATTTTCCGGCGAGGCTGAAATTTTGTCAGATTTGTGTACCTCTGTTGCCTGTGTATATATTGTATATATACATATCATATTGTGTATATATGTGTATATTTAATTGATCGAATATCCTTAAAGCTAGGCTGTTGGGGAGTGAAAAAATTCTGGTTAAAGTAGAAAATGACACTTTTTTTAGACAAATTGACTAGAATGTGTTTGAGACTATTGAAGATGCTCTAATGAAAAAAACAAGCTGAATATTTCAGCCTTCTACGGTAACTTTTCAACAACAAACAATCAATTTTCGTCCTTTACTCACTGAATTCTTGAAATTGCTGTATGGGAAATTTTATAGGATTTGATGGACAGTTGTGCTACAGTTACATGAACCCACGTACAACAGCTGCATGCAGATCCATTTTGGGCCCATTTCGAGTTTTACAAAGATGATTAGAGCCGTTCATTTTGTTCAAAATATATTGTTTAAGGTACCTGTAAAAAATCATCTCAATCCAATACCGGTAAGAGCCTTTACGAAATATTCAACTTTGCTTCAAAAATTCAAGTCAAATTCTAAAGCAAAGTTGTATGATTTTTAAACGCCCTTACCGATATCAGATTGAGATGATTTTTTATAGGGATCTTGAACAATATATTTTGAACAAACTGAACAGCTCTGATCATCTTTATAAGACCCGAGACGGACTTAAAATATATCTGTACGCGATTTCTGTACGGAATTTGATGTACCCCTAGCATTTCTGTTTGACGAAAAGAATACAGGAAACACGTACTAAAGTGAAAAGACGTAAAGAATGGAAGGTCACATCTCATGACCTTGTTCAACTCTCATCTCATTTCATTTTTCTCTCTTAACGTTTCTCTATCTTTTTCTCTCTCTCTCTATTTATTATCACTCATTACATCAAAAATAACTTTCAAAAATGAAAACCAAACAAGGTAATATCTCTTGGATATTTGTTGATTTACCCTCTATTTGTAGTCCGATTGTTGTCCCATACGGGATTATAAAATGTGCTCGAGCAACTCGGACAGTTTACAGAAAGGTGGGACTGAATAATTTTATCTTGCAACAAAAGCATCCATATTCACACACCTCACATGATCGAGTGTCCGTCGCTCAAGTCAAATCTTCTTATCTTTTCAACTCCTACCTCCACGTCTATTCGAGTTGCACGCGAAGGGACGGCACGTGAAGGAAAGTGTTAGACTTTATCCCACATCGCTCATCTAAACTATCTAAAATATTCTAAAGACTACTCCACAGCTCATTGGTTTTAGGTTAGAACCCTCCAAGAAAATCTAACATTACTATTATCGTGGATATGAGGATGAGTATTGTGAGGAAGTGGAAGAACATTATTGAGGTCACTGATGAGATCTCTTACAGCTTTCGTGTAAGTTTCAGTATCATGGGCATCATCTGTTATACAGTGCCATCTCCTTGCTGCTTTTCTTTAATCAGGAGGATTCTAAAAAAGGAAAGATCAGCGAAAAGTCGACACAACACTTAAACGCCTCTTAATTGATCTTCGAGCTCTCTACTTTCAGCCGCTAACTTGTGACAAACACTAGATCGCACAACTATTCCCATTGGTGTGCTTGTTTCTGCTGCATTGTGTCAAGTGAAGTGATCTGATTGTGAGATGCTTCTTTGGGTCTATAATGTGCAGTTTTCTATTTGTTCTTGATCATGGCGTCGGTTAATCTACTCTGCAAGATTTACGACACAGCAATCCAATTGTCCAAATTCGATATGTGCTGCGATTAGAGCGCTTGGCTGGTTGCCTGTTATGGTTCTCTTGTGTCGTGGAGAGAGCGACAACATGTAGGTAGCCATTACTCTCGATTGTTTTTCCGTGACTAACTATATATCTTGTCATTGCACAAGCCTAACGAGACTGAAACACAAAAGGTTATGTACGTGGTGCATAATGCTCTCGCCTCCATCAGATTCGATAGACAATCTTATCGTATTTCTTTAATTTGGAACAGGAAAGGTTCATGAGTGATGAAGGTGAGTCAAACCCAGTAAGCAAAATAGTAATACAGAGGACTGAAGGATGTGAGGTGCATACTAGGGATCAATCTAGTTTACATTCCAAGTAACAGAGTATGTGTCTGGAGTCACTGGAACTATATGCTACAAGAGAATTAATTCTGATTTTGACAACAGAAAGATGAACAATTTCATGAGCTTTCGAATCAAGCAAGGAATCCGAGCCTCTCTCCGTTCTTCTTGGCAAGTCGAATCAGTCCTTGTCTTTGCTTTGCATCTGCTCCTATTGTTTTGCAGAATTCAGTAATCACCTGAGAATTCACAAAGGAAAGGGAACACAGAAGGCAAATAGTTAGACCAAAAAACAAACACAGAAAAAATGACTTTTTTAGCCAAGATCCTCAAAGTGTATATGTGCTCCTGTCTCGATACACTTCACTCTTATAGCTGATGATACGCGGAGAATCTTGACATACTTTTTTTCTTGTGTGCGCACTTAAGGGGAATATTGCCCCGTCGCACCACACCACTAATCACTATCTGTAGTACTCAACCCTATGAGACCTATGTCAAGACTAAAGCTAAGATCACATGTGAGTTTTGGCCAGGATCCAATATGGAATAAAACTCACTCCTCAAATACCACACGATGTGAAGGGAATCTCGTACTCCTATAAAGATGTATTGGGATTCTCAAAATACACGAATCTCGAGGTCTAATCTGACGACGGAGGAGTGTGTTGAGTCAGTGTGACAAATTTAAGAGTGCCAAAATTAATAGAAGAGAATCTTGCATGTTTGTATGTTGATAGTATTATTTATTGTGTTACAAAAGCATGAAATGAGAAACCGCATGAAAGGGGTGGGCAGTGTACCTGAGAGTGCAGGGCAATTGCTTTGCCTCTGAGCTGATTGAACCTCTTCCTCCCGATGAGATTACGCGTCACGACGACGATCGGCGCGAAAACACCTTTCCCTTCGTTCACGTTCTTCATCATCGGTACTAGCCTCGTCGGCTTCTTCCCAACCCTGACTTGGGTTGGGGCCGACGTGGCGTAGTCCTCCCCCCACATGGAAGTTCCCCGACTTCCACGGTAGACGGAGGACCAACCTCCTGTGAACCCATTCACAGAAATCGAAGCCGCCATTGAAGATTCACTAAAAAGGACCTCACTAATCAGAGGTGGCGGCGGCCGCAGCGGTGGTGGGTTTTCTTCTTTCTTTAGTTCCTTCTGGACTTTGTTGCGGTGGTTTTTGGTGGGAAGGGATATGAGTTTGTGGTGGTGGAATTTTGAGGGTCCTTTTGGGCTTTTTATTTGGTTGGTGTTGTGAGAGATTTCGAAGGAGGATTCAGGACCACACATGTGCTGAACCGCTGGTGGCTTTCTTGGATTTTTGTTTTTCTGATTTTTTTTTTTTTCCATTCAAACGCGTATTTTACTTGAATAATTTCTTTTCCTCACGGTCTTCATTTTATTTCATTAGGAGAACAATCTGAATCTGCCCTTCCAGTGGCTTCCTCTTCAACTTGTGGGATCCGCATCGGGTCTTCGGGTAACTTATCGGAACGTTTGAGTATGATGAGGATGTTTATATATTTACGTGAATTTAGAGAGGTAGAAAGGTAGTCAATCTTAGACTTTTCACTACCTCTCATCTAAGTTTTCACTATTTGACTCGACGGTATTTTCAATATTTTGCACCTTCTTTTCCACCATTCAAGACAAGTCATGTTCTCTAATTAAATGAACTAAACGATATTTTTAGTGGAAACGAGTTGTCTTTTGCAGTTAGTTCGAAGGCAAAAAAAAAAAATTACTACTAGAAATGCAGCCCGGGCCGAATTAAAAAAATGATGTGATAGTCCTAGACCGCAAACATTTTGGCTTAGTCATACATGGGAATTTCCAAAATGAGGCTTTGGTCAGAAATGTGCCAAAATAACCTTCGTAGTAAATGGCTGGTTGGAATGCATCATGTGGACCTCGTGTTTGGAAAATGGCTGGTTGGAAACTCTACAACAACCACGCCCAGCGGCCACTCCGCTGAAATGGGAGCCCTGAGATTTCAACCGTCCATGTCCATGTCAAGACTCAAGAGGAAGAAAGTTCTGACTGCCATTCTTGATACACGCGTCGAAAAGGTTACCGATATAGAAGGCGAAGTGCAAAGATTCACACATATATATTACATATCAGAAAATCTGTCCACACAGACATTATGTGCACAGATTTTTTTGTGGGGCCCACCACGGGTCCCACACAAATAATCCAAGCCGTTCATTGAATGTAAACCACTTTTTCAAAGGTCCCTGTGAAAAATCATCTTAATACGATACTTATAGGTGTTAGATCCAATTATTTAACTTTTCATTTTCTTGAAATCTTAATGAAAAATTAGATAATTGGGTCGAGAATTTATAGGTATTGGATTGAGCTGATTTTTGGTAAGGACCCTTGAAAAAGTGTTTTACATTTAATGAACGGTTCGGATCATTTGTGTAGGATCCGTGGTGGGCCCCATAAAAAAATCTGTGCACTTTTGTCTGTGTGGGTGGACTGGTTCTATACATATAATGGAACTTTTAATTGCAAGGAAGATTTGCAGGGAATCACACAAGAAAAAACGCATTTGGACCTATTCTGGGTCCTATAAAAATCTCGAAAAATGTTCATAAATTTTTGAATATTATTTTTATGGGACTCTGTAAAAATCAGCTCCAACGTCAATGTATGAGTCTCATATCTTTTCTTTTCTTTTTTTTTAAAATGTCAATGTATTCAACAAGCATTACAATGACAAGTCTCTACACAAAACAACATCTAAAATGGGCAGAATACAACCCGAAGTAAGTAAAAGTCCTATCTCTACACATGCTAGCAATCCAATGCGCTAGCTACTTTGTTGATGGCTTATTGGCTCTGTTACACCAACTAAAAGCCCACTCTCTCGACACAACCCAGCTGCGAATATCTTCCACAATCGTCTTATCTAACGTGTGGAATTCACGTGCATTGAATGGTTCCGAATGTGGATGAAAGTTTTGATCGGAAAATCAAACCAACCAACCGACTAGACCGGACCATTTTTTGTTAAATTTGGTCAGTTTTAGTAGTAATGCAGTTCAGTTGAATTAGATCTCTGTTCAGTTTCGGTTTCAAGTAATTATTTTTGCACTCCATATTTTCTGTAAATGCACTTATAAGTTTGTCTTTTAATGCTTAAAATTACATACAGTACAATAACTACAAGCAAAATTTTGAAGTGCATTAATAAGAAAGTAGAGTGCAAATATTATTTTTTGTCACTGATAACAAATAAAGTATAGTTTTAAAAAGAATTGCATCGATTTAAGGATCTCGCTTAAATTTTAAAATCAATATAAAGTTTTGAAAATAATGCACGAGAATGTTTAGTTAATAAAAATAAACATATTTTGTATATAACGCGGCTCCTTATATTATAAGCACATAAATGAGTTAGTATTCGCTCGTCCGTTGGCTTATTTTTCGATTCTGGCTTTTGGTTTTCATGAACAATAATAAAGAAAAAAGTACCAGGTAGCAGATTGGCTTAATAATCCTTTTGGATTAATTTTTGTCTCTATTCAACAAATTTTTGCCTTTGTTAGTTTTTGCATCTATTTTTTTTGAATTATTTGTCTCCATACAACAAAAAATCACTACAGACAAAAACGATTTTATACAAACGTTTGCGGCCAGAATAAAAAAGATTGCGTCCTGAGTACAAACGTTTACGGCCAGTATACCAAAGTTTGCGTCCAGGCCAGAGTTACCCCCCCCCCCCCCCCCCCCCCCCCCCCCTCTCTCTCTCTCTCTCCCCTGCTGCCGTAGTCGGAGCCAATACGTGGAAACTTCAACCACGACATGGGTTGGTTGGTTTGTTTATTGTTTATGCCAGTTCCTATTATATGATGTTCATCACAACTTGTACTGAACATGTTTTTACAATGAATGAGATAATTTGAAAAAAAAAAATTGTATATAGTCGAGATGCGCATAACCTAACTAGGTCACCTAAGTTATCAAAAAAATATACTTAAATGAATTTGTCTCGAACCAGAAGTTTCATGTGGGTGTTTTTCTGTCTTTAACTGATCGAAGGTCAAGGATTGTAGATATATCAATTCCTATTCTGAGAAGTGTCCATGATGTACAAAACCCAATGGGAAATAACACGTTGATCTAGTTACCAGCCTATTAAAGCAGGACGTGAGCAAAATCTCCTGCATCTCCTGAACCCTACAACAAACAGGAGTTTTTTTTTTTTCCATTGTAAATTTGTACGGAGCAATCTGCGAATTATCTCCATCCGCCCGCCTGCAGCAGACGTGGTTCGATTTAGAATTTGTGTTAGGAATTTGCTTTTTCCTCCCTATTCATGGTCATTCACAATTGACCAGAAAACATGATGTACAGAAATGGTTGGCATGTTTATGTTGCTAAGTCATATGCGGAGACGTTTAAGGTTTCGTGGGAGTCGACAAAATGTAGTTCATCATATGTACATTATAGAGTCCACAATTCATACTATGATGTTGATGAAGTTATAACTGCAAACCAAACCTAACCGATCCATGTGTCCCAATCAAATGGGGAAGTTTTAACTGCAATCGACGGTATATTGTTCTTGAGGGTAAAAGAAAACTAGTCCAGCTTTTGATATCCCCTCACAGAAGAACACTTGGAGATTGACAGCCATCGTCGACGAAAACGACTTAACCAACGTATTTTAACTCTGGAGCGGATTCTCTTGAGCTTATTGGCAAAATTACATCTTCTTCTTATCATTTTGGGTTTTGAGAAACTGAAAAGTTTCCTCATGCTCCTAACTCCTGCATCAAACCAAATTTGCCCATGGTTAGAAACTGTACTGTTCTTAGATATTGCACTTTGTGTTTGTCAATTGTCATCTTATTTGAGATCCAAATGTTCGAATGAATACCTTTGACCTTCTTTACAATCTGCTCATCCTTTAGATTTTCCTTATGCAGCACCTGGAAATTGGAAAAATAAACACGTAATAATGAGGAAAAAAAAAAAAAAACCATTGGATAAGTTTTCCCTTAATATGATCAAAGCATTGGCTTATTGTGCTTGCAGAAAATCGAAAGAATCAACCACTGCGATGACAGTTTTAAGGTGCATCACCTGAACCAAACTTTCTAAACGGCTTCTCATCCTCCTCTGTATGAAACTCCTGGTGCACTGTTTTCCAGTCTCATCAGCTTTAAACCATAGGACAATTCAGTGCTTGATGATAGATAGATCAGAGATATGTTACCTTGACATGATATTTTACAAAAGCATTGAAGTTTAGTAGGCTCCATACGGTCTTGTCTAGCCTTTTGCCTTCAACATGACGCGAAGAAATATCTGTGCATATGTCCACCACATTGGTATTAGACAAAGCCCAATTCAAGCGTTGTGAATGTGTTAAATGAAGCGCTGCTTCAAAATTCATGCTCTGATACAGAACTTGGTCGAAGATGGATCTATTGCCTTACGCTTTGGGTGCATTGTGTGAACATGCTTTCTTTTCTGAAAAAGTGCTGTTTTAAGATTTGAGATTTGTTTCGAAACGTGGTTAAAGAAACTTCAATTGATTATGCTTTGGGTTAGTGTTTTGCATCTTGATCGGGCTTCTGATATATAAATATGTGTGTGTATGTGTGTATAATATATGTGTACGTATGTACATATGTATATTTTGGAAAAACAGCACTGATACAAAATTCATATTTAGTCACCAGACACGGTTAAAGATGGATCTATGCTTATCATTTGGGTTGTGGTTTTGTTTCGAGTATTTGTGCCTTCTGGTTGTCTGTGTTTATTCTTTTTCTTGCACGGCTAGAAGTGGTCGAAAAATACTTGACATGATGTTTGCATATGGTAGGATAAGTAGATACCGAAAGTGACAAACCCTCCATTAGTACTCAAATCTTCAAGGAGTTCTCCTCTTAGCTCAGGAGGTGGAATGGGGGACCAGGTGCAATGAGGTGCTTTAGCCCATGCTTCCGAACTTCCCACATCCATTAGTTCCTGCCAAAATAATTCTATTGTTTTTAGAGTACTCGAAGATATTATTTCGATGTTATGAAAATTAATATCTATGTCTCAAGGCTACTAACCTGAAAGAAGGCTGTCGCTATTATGACGTCTGTATTTTCTTTAAAACGCATCGGGAAAACTGCAGTAATTTTTGCTGGCTGTCAAACAAACACACTCAGTTCCATCAAGGCAATTACATTGCAGAAATTTATGTTCAGAATCATTTGTACAGATTGGAAGCTAAAAAGTTGCGGTTGTTGATCCTTAAAGCTCGTACATTGCATTTTTCTTTGATATACGTCTTTTTATGATGGTATTTGGTCATTCCAAATTTGAATAATATTTGCTAATCAAAGTTTGTATCTTCAATTCGATGTTCAACTTTTGTCAAAAAGATTGCCCGAAATTGAAACAAGATGCCAAAAGTTTTTCAATTTGTAAACTTAAAAAATTTGTTCCCAAAGCGTAAAGATACCTGTTTGATGACAAAGAAAGGCTCTCTTGGGTGATAAACGAGCTTGATTGGTTTGTACTTCCCTTGAGATGCATCCTGCGAACTGACATTCCTCAACAGTTCTTTCAGTTGAGAGCTCAATATGACTGCTTGGACTGTGGAAATTTGTGTGATGATCTTCACAGAATCTGGAAGAAAACACATACAAAGACAATGATGTAATCGTAAGCCTTTTGATCGAACTTCCTTACCTGCATAAGTGCTTGGAGAAAAATCGTTTTTGTCCCGCAATAGCATAATTTTGCTGGAACAAATATTCCTGCTGGAGTAATCTACAGTTTATGATTCTCTTCCTTTTCTCTGTCTTTCTCGGTTTTCCTGTTGTTGTTTAGTTTTTCATTACCTGTTCATTTCATTGTTGTTATTGGTTATTTTCGTCTTGGCATACTACTATGATACTCTTTTACCTTCAACCGGGTTAGCATAGCCTGTAGATTTGTTTGTCAACTGACTGACAGGTTATACTGTCATTCAAACCATCAGGAGTTTGTCCCTTGCTCCTTTTTAGTGAAAAATGATGAGTTCCTTTGCATCCTATATGATGGTTCCACATATCATCTTTAGGCATTTTTTCTGTGCTGGGAATGTTAGTTAGATTCGAAACATTGGAAACTGTTTTTTCTATGTGTATATTTTCTCCGAATGGTTAATTGTCTTCAGATATAAGCGCTCTATGGAAGCATTCTAACTTTATTTGCTTTCATGTATGACCTGAATATTGCAATCAGGCAGCCCATTCATCTTGACTTTTTTGTTTTCTTTTTAGTCGAATCTGGCTCATAATAGTTATTAGAAAGCTCCATTTCAGCAATTGTGTTTTATCATATATCATGCCTAATAGTTAATAGAAAGTTTCTTAATTAAGTACTTTACAATCAGCAATATGGTCAATGAAAGAGTTGTTTTATTTCTAAAGAAATCATCCAAACAGGACACTGATATTTTTGTAGTCACGGTCATGAACAGAGTGAGTGAACAAAACGAACGTACCTTTGCCATGTGGAATTTTAGTTAAATCAAGTTCCAGAGTAAGCTGATATCCTTCCCTTGCAGGTTCAACAATTTCCACAGCATCAGAACACAGTCCTTTCACCAGTTCGATAGAAGAGCGTGGAAGCTCATATGAGAGCTGGCCACCATGGGAGAGCAGTGGGGTTGATATCGATAAATAGGCCTTATACTGATTCGATGCTGAAGACTGTTAAAAGAAGGTATGGAAATAGCAGTCTGATTATTGCAACGTGTGGCAAATTGCTTCATCGTTATAGAAAATACATACATGCTTAAATTATGCCCCTTCTCTTTTGTGGACATGTTCTAACTTCTTGTCAAAAGTGAAATGATTTGAGACACTAACGTTTGCAGCAACTCTTCTCGCAAAATTGCATCGGCAACATCTATCACTACTTTCTTTCTGGTATTTCATTTAGGAAAGAACCCATTTTCAAAAAGCCATCAAAAGATGCATTCAAATCCTTGAAATGGATTTCTGATCAAGTAGTTCATCCCCATTTAGAAAGTGGGATCGAAGGTTTTGGGCCTCAACATCAGGATACGTCTTCCTGCTTTAAATTTTTTTTTTTTTTTTTGACATGATGCTTAAAATTATTGACAACAATGAGAGTTTTTATTTTTGAAAACGGTTTCTAAAAAGCATTCTACAACACTGATCTTAAAATCTGCAACCCCTGAATATTCGTATCTCCATTCTTCGATTATATGTGTCACTGTGGGAGTTCATTTGTACTCTCTATTAATCAAACCGCAAAGGGATACGATTTAGAATGCTAAGATTAGATCAAAGTATTGTACTGTTAGGATATTGCAAAGTCTTACCTGAATGTGATATTCGACAGATCCAAATTCATGCAAGTGATGATCAAGCTCCATAGGCTTTTCAGAACTGTCACGAAAAAGAAAAAACGCTGCTCATAAAAATGGTTTTAAAACTGTCTGAAATTTTTCGTAGTCTGCCTGTGATTCAATTTGGTTGATTTATAAGCTGCGGTAAGACAGGAAAGACAGATGTATTATGTTAGTCGTTCCTAGAGCGCGCATGCAGTAGCATGTTTCCGTTCATGTTTTACAGCCAGCCTAACCATCAAGTCAAAGTGTAGAAACTTTATATCCATCTCATCCCCGCTCTGATACTATGTGGAAACTTTATGTCCATCTCAAAGCCAATTGGCCGGCTATGAGTGGAGAGGTCTCAAATGTTATTAAGTGATTACCCATTCCACTTCCAAGCAATGTGAGACTCTATTTCCTTAACACAAAGGTTTTGTGATTTTGAGATGGTTAATGGGTTGGAGTGCTACGGGTCGTGTCCTAGTACCATTTCCCAGAAGATGAATGTAATCAGAAGTAACGATTCTCACCGGTGCAATTTGAGCAGAATCTCCTTCAGTGCTGGGGATGCCCTCTCAAAGCATGCTATTCCTGGCATCTCCATCTCTCTCTCTCTCTCTCTCTCTCTCTCTGGTATGTGGGGGAGTAAAAGGTGAAAGAAATGCATCATCACTGAACTCTCAGTTAAGAAGTGTAAGGCACTTTGAGTGCAATTTAAGTTCTACGATACAATGATGTTTAGCAAACTTTGAAGCAATACCTAGCTACCACCCATAAATCTCTCTCTCTCTCTCTCTCCAACGTCATACCGTAAGTACATATACATACAAACAAACGAGCTTCCAATGATGTCCAAGATTGCATCCTCTAAGGCAAAAATTGCTCGGATACATAAACTACATGAAGGTATTGGTTTTTGAAGGAGGGCAAGAGGGTAATTCTACATACCAACTCACCTAGGCAATTGCTGACTAGAGAGAGGCATAATGGACCCCTTAAATACACACACACAATACCCAAACTTCCGATGTGGGAGCCAGCCCAGCTGACGCAGGCCCAAGAGAAGGCATTGGTGATATATAGCAGAGAACTATATCTCTCCACCAACTCTTAGGAACCAAGAGTACTTAGAAAGGAAAAAAAACAAATGCAATTAATACAACAACAGTAACTAAAATCCTGTAATCCTCAATCATGTAATACCCTTTTGATAAAATGTCCAATTTCAATATTATTGGTTAATTGTTTTGACCCTTTTATTGTTTACAACTATCACTTTAACTTCTCAATTACAATTGGTAATTGGTCCATTGGTTTGTCTCCATCCAACTACCAGTCAATTACGAAAATGACCACCCATGGGGTATATATGTATTTTCTTAAAGGGCTTAATTATTAGCTGTAATTAGTGTGTTTCAAACATTAGTCTGGTGCATGAAAATGTCTAGTGTCTACCATTAGGCTACCACTCCACTTACAACCCCTCCTTCTTAGGGAAGCCTTATATAGTGAATATTTGTTCTTAGGTGATGAATCTACGGGTTCTCCCGGAGTAACGAACTAGCGATGGTTGCATCAGGTAGCAACGACTACAGTGGGATCAAGGGATGGTGAGCTCCATCGCCGCCGTGACTCCTCCAGCTTCCTCCGGTCACATTTGCGAGCAAATCGGTGGTCTCCAACATCGCACCTGCTATTTATGTGGTTTTTATTTTGTTAATTTTTTTCAAACCTTCTGGATCTTTTGTTGTATTAATTTTGGCAATGCATTGTCGTTTCCTAACATAAAAAAATGCTAAAAATAGCCCAATGAGCTATCAATAAGGTAGAAAATGACCAAAACATGTGATTTTCTAAGCGTTAGAGTGTCTTGAAAAGGGTATTGCAAATTGTTAGTATTTTTTTGCATCTTTCTTTTCTGTTGACAACGCAGTGTGCTATCAATGGTATAACAAAAAGTCCACCCCTACCACTTTCATTCACCGGTTGTCCCACCGCTCTCAATCTCACTGTCCACAAGTATTTTGGACAGTCCGAATTTTTAAAACTCTTTCAGGAGAGAGAGCTGGAAGATTTTTAAAATCCGGACCATTAATTAACAAAACGGACGGTAAAATTAAGTACTGCGGTGGGAGCATCGGTGGAGGCAGACTTTTCTGATGGCACAATGGGAAAAGAAATGCCAACGAGCTCAACGGTGACACCAACAATCATTACTTCCATCATTAGATAACGGCCCACTGGTACTCCTAAAGAGCGATTCTCTCGTCTATTTCATTCATGTAGCATTCAGAATTCAATATTAGTAATTTCTCTTCAAAAAAGAAAAAAAGAATTATTATAGTAATTTACATGACAGCCTTAGCCAACAAGGAAAGTTTTTGGATTCTTTTTCTTTTTTCTTTTTTAGACGGCTAGGAGCATCTCAAAAATTTTGTATAGTATTTTAAACTTCAAAGTATCTAGTACTCCGTACTATTCTAGGACAAAAAAATTGATTAAATAACACTTAGAGTGTGAATCATTATCCAATTAACTTGTTTAAGTGAATAATAAAAAAACATATGTATACATTACATACGCATAAACGTAACATCTATCGGTGTCTCCACCCACTCTCGTAGGTTTTGAACCCAGCATTGTCCGGGGGTCAAGGTTTAAGACCAGAGGGTTTGCTAAAGTCATCGATTCGAAACCTTCCAAGTATTAGAAACTCTTGTGAGGGCCAGTTCATATGAATCTTTGCTCCGGCTTTAAGGCTCAGTTTAGATGTCCATAATCTTTTATAGGAATAGAAATTCCTGGTAATTCGATACTCTGAAAATTC
The DNA here is from genome assembly GCF_030253575.1 of Rhododendron vialii. Classification (NCBI taxonomy): domain Eukaryota; kingdom Viridiplantae; phylum Streptophyta; class Magnoliopsida; order Ericales; family Ericaceae; genus Rhododendron; species Rhododendron vialii. The sequence continues at coordinate 5,290,817 of NC_080558.1, read as the reverse complement.
TATTCTGACGTTTGAATTAATTAAGTAATTTTCTCTATGAATCATTTATTTTGGAAATATCCTAAAATCAAACGTTTCATTTTTATATTGATCGAGCCAGGAATCCAAGATACACATGGGGTATGGGAGGGATCAAATTTCTCCTGTATTCAGCGATGTGATTCCCCATGGATTGGGAGATTACTAATCTCATTCCCATTCTTACTCTTCACAAACATAAAAATGTTAGAATTCTGAAATCACATTTCCAATAAGATATCTGTCATCCAAATATAACCTAATTAAACTTCATGCAAGCGGGCGATTGAATTGGACCGCTAGAATTAGTCAAAGAAAAGCGTTACTTAGTTGTTCTGACCAATAGTAGAGTTATAAAAAATTAAACAATAGAGAGTTTGTTACATCATCATTGGACATTAGCACATGGACTAAAGTATCTAACAATAATACTCCTATACTCTACAATTGACGCGTAACATTTTTGATCCAACTCATCTCACTAACCACCACGTTTGACACTTGACAGTGTGTGTGTGTGTGTTTTTTTATTTTTTATGTTCTAAGGTTGGTATTATTAAGGTACAATGAACTTTTGTTTGATTACTCAGCAAATTTTTTTGGATCTCATTTGTTTCGACGAAAGGAATCTAAAGAATATGAATCGGAGTTGGAAAAAAGTCTCCACGAGGAACAAAAAGACAGTGAAAATCGTTTCGTTCGACATATATTTTGTCTCTAGTGAACTTTGTGGGACTTTTAGTCAAAATTTCTATTCTTCGATTCCTCTCATCGACGCGAATTATTAACCTAAAAAAATTGACGTACAACGCACAATTTTTTTATATTTTTCTGAAAATTTTTAGGTGTACCAGCTTTTTGGGAGGCCAGTTCATATAGAGCAAAACACTAGCTTTTAATCCAAATACTCGCAAGTGGACAGCGAAATTAATCTCCAAAAATAAATTGAGATGCGCGTAAACCGGAGAGTATAGAAAAACCATGACCTGGTTCAGTTCGGGGAAAAAATTGAAGTGGTCGTGACCACGATATAACGAACCAACGGCTAGCAATCAAAGCCGTCCATTTCTTAATTGATGAGCACTTGGTCCCACGTTTTGTCTCTTTTTACACCTACCCCCCATGCATATGCCCACATGCTCTCACATTATCTCCTTTGAAACTTTCAAAGCCTCCCCCAAATACTCCTACTCGTTTTTCCTATACTCCTCGAAACTTTGTTTTCTAACAACAATCACACGTTTAGAGAGTGGACGAGAGGCTTGTTCCTAGCATTTCCGTTTTAATAATGCATTGGTTAAACACCTGTACAAATACTCAACTTAATTGGACATCGATACATATGTAAATATTTCACTAACTCTTTTGCTTATTTACAAACAAAATACAATTGTTTACGTGCATCTCGAAAATTTAATATTATATACATAGTTTTGACGGAAAAAAAAATCAAAACATATATTTTGAACGAAAGTTAAAAATAAAATATAATTTTTTGAAAAAAGACTTTTTTTTAAAGTCCTCGTGTGGCGGAGAAGGCAATTATTTTTGAACTTGAAGTAGCAGTTTGGATTGGGGTGAAAAAAGTTGGGAGAAAATCAAGTGGAGTGAGAGTTTTTTTTGAACGGCAAAAGAAGTTTTCATTAATCACAAATATGCCAATATGAAAACAGTACAATAGAAAAAACGAATCCATCGAGAGAGCTTCGAAGAGTATTATACTCTCCTAGTATTGCAATTCCATCACTTAACCTACCCCTCGGCCCCTTGATTTTTCAAAATAAGATAGTTTACAAGAATCTAACAAAACACCTAAAGCTTAATTCCCACAAAACAAAGGAAAGCACATCCTTTTAATGTCCTACCCAAACTGGCCAAACACACACCTAATGGGTTGAGGCCCAAGCACCCAAACCCTAGCCAATCACAACAGCCAACATCACACCGGGAACCCTTCGCCAGAGGTCGCCTTGTTTGAACCCCATCTCGTCCTTGTCCGAACCCCAGCCACCTCAATCGCTATCGCCTCCTTCGCTGCCGCCAAAATGCCTTCTCCACTGCCATCTCCTCCATTGCAGAAATCTATCGCCAGACAATGCCATTGCTGCCTTATTCGAGCCGCCACCACAGAAAGTTAGTTAATATTTGGAACTCTTGAGTTCTATTTTAGAACTAAGCATCGGAGAGGAGAGGGTCTGCCGATCGGGTGCAGAGCGGTCGATTTCATCTTAGCACGGATAGTTCGGATTGAATCTGAGCCCATACAAATCTAAACCGTTTATTACTCAATTAAGATTCGAACCATCAATTACCAAGATAAGCCGTCAGATTGATCGATGTGCACCAATTTGCATAGTGTTCCTTGACAACATCCCCTTCCATTTTACAACTAACCACTTTTTAATCACTTTTTGGTGTTAGAAGTAGCAAGTGGCTATAGTAATTTTAACCATTGGACACGCTCACAAATACTCTCTCACACGCATATACTTATATAAATCCACTGTCCACGATATCCCTCTCTCCCACCAAAACTCCCAACTCCCATATGCTCGCTCCCTTTTTCTCTCCCGGATCCATTTCAATTCCATCAATTCTAGGGCTTTTGTTGAAATTAAGCGAAATCACATCTACCTCTGTGAGAAGTAGCATTATTTGTAGTTCAGCATTCCAAAAAATTCCAACTTTTTAGTTTAATTGAATTTTCCTCGTGAAATTTCGATCAAGGACGCAACAATAGCCTAATTTTCGGTGAAATTCGTGGGTTATGGGTAATTCATCTTTATAATGGTTTTTCCTTGACTCTTTGTTGCTTGTTTTTGTTGTTTTTCTTGGTTTTCCTTGATTAGCAATCCAAATCAGGGTTGACTTTCAATTTCTGCAAATCTTGGAGCTAGGGTTTTTGACTTGAAATTTCTAGTCCATGAAAAAAAAGACACTGCTTTTTCTAGCAATTGCTCATTGTTCAGTTTCTTTGTCCATTTGTTAGGTTGAGCTTTACAGTAGATATATACAGATATGTATATGTATGAATAGGTTTATATAGGGAATATCATCAATGGATAAAAGGGCTAAGGATTTTGGTAATGTGAAAAGTAGCTCCAAAGTTAAGCCCTTGCTTAGTGTAGGCTCGGAAAAAATTCAATTGAATGGAGAAATAGAAGGGGAAGAGGAGAAGGTGTCGTTGTTGCCGCCTCGGAGAGGTGGGATGTCTAAAAGTCCGGGGAAGCCGCGGCTGAAGGTGCAGTGGAACGACAAGGATGGGAGTAAGCTTGCAGAGGTAGTGGAATTTCAAAGAAGGTAATGCATTTTTTGCAACTCCTTAGGTCTAGTTATAAGAACTTTTGATCTTTCAGTTTGTTTATATGGATTAAAAAAGTTATTGTGTTGTTTGTTGTCTGAAATTCAATAGATTGTGGCTATAACCTGTTTACGACCAGGTAGATCCGGCCTGATTTGCTGTTATTGGATACAAAACCCAGATTTCTTATCTAAAGTTCTAATTTAGTACATATTTTGGGTATTGTGCTATTTATATGCTTTCGGAGTTCTAAGGTAGCAGAGGTAGTGGGATTTCAACCAAGGTTTCTACTTTTGCAATTCTTTTAGTGTGTGTTTTGGGTTGAGTCAACCTGAACTGGTTATGTTTCTGACCAGTTTGCCACCCAATAGGTCCAGCCGGTTTCTGAAATAGAGTTTTCCAAGGTAATGGGTTTGCGGTTTCTTGCTTTATATAGGTTTTAGGGGCTCTATGGTTTTTGATGTGAGATTCCTCAGTTGCTCTTCACCTTTGGACGTAGGATTTAAGCTAACCATGTAAACCTTAGTGCTATTGTGTGATTGGTTTGTTTTATTTTTGTCATAACATTTTGGTTGTCAGTTTTTGGGTTAAAAAGCATTTATCATTTTTTGTTGATCTCTGTGGAAGGAATGTGACATTTAAGACACCTGTGGATTGGAATTTGTAGCTGCATCTTCTGTTGGAGATTACAAAACCAAGGGCTTTCTTAACTATTAAGGGAAGAGCCAAAGAGCACAAATTCATTCAAAATGAATGTGAAAGTAGTTATGTGGTTTTATCTTTAAAGTCTACGGTTATTCTGGTATTTTACTTAAGAATTAAGCCCTCTTGATAGTTCTCGTGTGTAATTACTGACAGGGAGGGCAGCTTGAACTCTCCCTGTGTCCTGGAATCGACATATAGTCCAAAAGTAATCTGCAGTCTGTAATCTAAATCCAGCTTCGGTTCTATCGGCTTAAGCGTGTGCGTGTGGCACTTCTTTTTCTAGTAGGTTGTAAGGGTTCAGAATTTTCTGGTGCTTAGGTGCTGTAAAGACTTGTTTTATTTTCCCCACCATTTGATTTTGCTTCTCATTCTTGGTGTTTGAATTTAATTTCAAGTCACGGTCTTTCTGTCTTTACATATTTCCGACTTCACTGTCATAGTGTCATGAAATGAGATATCAAAATGCTAAGCACTTTTTTTTTTTTTTTTGATAAGTAAATTATTATATTAAAGAAGGCATTAAGGGAATGCCACCCGTATACAAAAAGGCCCTATACGCCACCTAGTGAAAGAACAACTCAAACCACTCTAGAAAATGATCAAGGGAGGGATTACACTCTCCCTTGTCCCAACTATACAAACTACTAACCACAAAACTTTTAATTTTAAATAAAGGCTTTTCAACCCCTTCAAAACATCTTGAATTCCTCTCACGCCAAATAGTCACAACTCAAACCTAAGCACTTTATGAGTCCCAACTGCAACTGCTGAAAGAGTTCTTATACTCTTTTGTCAATGAAATGCATGAAGAACTTGTTTAGCCAAATGAGTGATCTGTGGGGGGATGAGTATGCGGTTACTTACATGAAAATGTGTGTTTAATAGCATAATTAAGGATAGTATCATGTAGCTTGTTCACAAATGAAAACTAATCACGGACGGTCGTAGTAAGTGTGCATACCTGTTATGTAGAAGTTGATTTTGATAGTGCTTAGTGAAACTATAAATTTGATGTGATGACATTCATATTGCTGTGTTGAATGACATTACTAACAACTGCTTCGAGAAAGTGTGCGATGTTATAATAGTCGGAGAAACTTTTGCTACTCACTGGAGATTCTTTGCACTCATTGGTAGAGCAATAATAAATGATGCTCACTTTATCCATTATTTTTTATGGGGGGAAAGAACAGTTTATTATTCTGGAAAGATTAAAGGTGAAAATCTTTTCAGAAGATGGTGATTTAGCAAAGTGATTGTCTAGTTTAATGAATACCTTTCGAATAGACACTTTGCTGAAACTTTGTTTTCCTTTCTGTGCCTCCAGTGATGCGAGTGACTCTGATGATGAAGATTCAGATTCCTGCATATGTGCCATAATGTAGACCTTATTCAATTTTACCAATTCATTGGCAAACTCCTGGTGGACAAATGAAAGGGATTCCTCCCCTCCCCTCAATTTCATTTCGATTATAGTAGACAGATTGCGGAATTTTTGAACTTCCCGCTGTGAAAATGGACGAAAGGTTCCTGTTAACCAGTACAGCAGTTTCTGAAGTGTAGGTGGCATATTTCATACAAACAAGCTACCATTTGCTGAAGGTAGATTATTTGTTCACGGCCTTTTAGTCTTCTTAGCATTGAGAACGGGAACTGAAGTCTATGAGATCTGGGTTTGATTCATTTGTCTGATAACTTTAGCTGAATCCCTGTGTAGATAAAGGTGGTGGCAATCTTGTGCCCATCGTATGTATGTACTCTGTAATTTGTACTTCTTATTTTCTACCGTCAGTCTCGATATTAGATTTGTGATTGATATATTTCATCAATGAGTATTCTGTGTATGATCATCATGTGTAATAAAACAGCTGGTTCTTCTCTTTCGTCCTTTGTTTGTCTCTGGAATTGCTATTTTTACGGGTTGCGAATCATTTGTACAAGGCATGCTGTCTCTGCTTCTCGCCTTACCAAAATATTTCATGGATTTGACAAACAAGAAGTTGCATTGTTTTCAGTCGCACTGATCACCTAAGAGTATCATGAACCATAGTTTTGACGATTAGTAGCAAGTTCTGGGTGTTGATCATTTGGAGAACTTTCATGTACACCCTAAGAGTGTTTTTGAACGGTAATGCTACACACAACTTTAAAACACAACAGTGTTTGAAACCGTTAGATGCGCATGAGTTCACATGCATCGAACGGTTCTGAACACAATTATGTATGAAGTCGTGGTTTAAAGTTGTGTGCATACACATAATCTGTAATATGTCCACACGTTATTGCAATCAGAGGCAAATTAAGCTCAAATGACAGTAATCTTTAAGAGGAAATGAGAATTTGTAGATTGACCTAATCCATCTTCATATGTTTTGGGTTTGGACTGCAGATCCTCGCTCGCGCTCTTTATCTTCGCACTCACGAATTTTAGTTGTTTGAGAGATTTTCGAAAGACGTTTTCATGCTCATGTTCGCACACCCGCTCATTATGTGACATATGCTAGGCCAATTATCATCCCTTAATGCAGAGTAATTATTTCATACCCATGGGACGGTGCCCCAAATTCTTCTCTACTTTATTTGTACAAAGATGCTACTCATGCAACAATTCAAATACAACAACTTACATAACCTCTCACATATATGTGGGACCCACACATAGTAGTGCGTGTGGAGCCCACATGTATGTGAGAGGTTGTGTAAGTTGTGTTTGAATTGTTGTGTTGATTCTTTCGAAAAAGTAACAATTGGCCTAGGAACAGCGAGTAGTGCAGTTCTAGGCCTGATGCGGGCGTGCCAGGGCAGGATTGCTGCCCAAATTTGTATCAAGGCCTGAAAGCCTTAATCTGACTTCTAATTGGACGAAAGTGCACGGCCTAAGGGTGGAGACCGTGAGGAGGTTCGTGGTTTGCCTTTGCGGGCTAAGGACTTAAAATTTTCTAATCGTGTGAAAAATGGACAGAAAGGTAGAGCAAGGCCTAAAACAGAAATAAATGGATTTTATTAACTGTTTAACAAAGTTTGATTACAAGGAAATGAAATAAAATCTAGGCTTGGCTAGATTGAGTACAAACTATTCTAGAAAGTAAAGTTAATTGAACGATAAGCCGTGGGCTTGTTTGGTCGGGGACCGAAAGAAAAAAATAGTTAAAAGATAAATGAAATGAAATTTGGATAAGCCATGGGCTTTGATGGTCGTGGACTTTTGCCAAGGCCTTCAACTCTGGTATTTATAGGCAGATGTTCCAGGTCTTGAGCTGTTCAAGCTGCTTCCACAGGCCTTCATGCATGGCTGCCAAGTGTCCATTTTGAGCTGCTTCAAAATGCTCCAATGAGAGGCTATTCTTTGATAAAAACGTGCTCTTTACTCCAAGGAAATGGTAAAGGCCTGAAAAGCCTTTCTTTTCTGCATAAATCTTTGTAAAAGAGTAAAAGGAACTTCAGCATCCAGGCCTTTGAGCTGCTTGTGAGCAGCTACTGCTTGACTGAACGTCTTTTGGGCCTACCAATGATGAAGACCAAGGCTTCTTCAGGCCTTCTCACCATTTTTATTGGTCCTTGCATCCCTTGCGGGCCCTTAAATCCTCTAATCTTGACCCCTTATGGAAGAAGAATCGAGAAACAAAGGCTCAGCCAGATCTGGGTGAGCTGCTTGTGAGCAGCTTGCTTAGGTCTGCATGAATCAGTTACCAACAGCTCCAAGGGGCTGCATGTACTCCACCTGTCCTTGGTCTTGCTTTATGCTGAAGGATGGGGTCCACTCAGACTTTGAGCTGCTTGTAAGCAACTTACCCAGGTCTGCCCAGCAAGAGCATTCTAGGCCTTTGACCTGCTTATGAGCTGCTTGGGATGTCTCTATGCATGGCTGCCACGTGTCCTTGGTCTGGTTGAGTTGCTTGCCTGCATGGATGCTTGTAAAAAAGGGATATTGGGGCCCACCAAGGCCAAAAACGCAGGCCTGGTTGAGCTGCTGGAGCAGCTTGCTAGGGAGAAGCTTCTAGGCCTTTGAGCTGCTTGTGAGCAGCTTGCTTACCAAGCATGACTAAGCAGCTTATGGCCTTCTTGACTTGGTCAGTTTTAGGCCTAAATAAATCCGAAAAACTGGGCCTAGACCTGAAAAACAAATCTTGGCCTTATTGGGCTAGATAGGTCTGAAAAACTAGTCCGGGCTTTGATTAGTTGGGCCGAGGCTTGAAAATGGGCCTAGATCTAAAAATCAATTTGGGCCTTGACTAATTAGGCCATGCTCCAAATATTAATGTGGCCTAATCAATTTTCAAACTCTCTCCTGCCTTTCCAAACTTAATTTGGCCTAATTGTGGCCACTTTAAATTCTTCCAAAGGCCCAATTCTACAGGTGACCGATTTATAAGGCTTCTCAAGGCCTGAAACCATCATTCAAGGCCTTCTTTTAACCAATAAATTGATTTTCTGAATTTTGGCCAAAAATGGGTGTAAACATGTGTGAGTATCATTTTTGTTATTTGTATGGGCTTCACACTTTTTGTTGTGAAAAAAGAGTTCGGGGTACCACGTGGCGGTGAGTATAAACAAAAATTCTTCCAAAATGCGTCTGTTTCACACGGTCTGGGATTGGACCGCAGATCCTTTACTAGATCGCAGCAGCCAACCACCGCCAAACCATCTCAACCCTCCAACCCACCCAATCCCATCCGTCCATTTTTCGATTACTACTTCTCCACTTCCTTCTTATATTTTCCTCCCACTTTAACCTATTCCCCTCTTTCCCTCTCTCTCCTCACATCACCCAGTAGCCGTTTTCCTCCACAAACCCTCACTTAGAGAGAGAGAGAGATAATAAGTGATGGACTCAGACCAGGGAAAGCTCTTCATCGGCGGGATTTCGTGGGAGACCACCGAGGAGAAGCTGAAGGACTACTTCGAGTCCTACGGCGCGGTCTTGCAGACCGTTATCATGAGAGACAAGCTCACTGGGAAGCCAAGGGGGTTTGGGTTCGTCGTGTTTGCAGATCCGTCGGTCCTCGATAGGGTTCTTCAGGACGCGCACACCATTGACGGCCGAACTGTGAGATTATGGCTCGATTCGGGCTTTTTATGGGTCTTTTTATTCGTTTTTGTTTGTGGGTTTTTGTGCTTTTGATGTGTTTTTTTGTTGGTTTAATGGGTCTGGTCTTATATGCCATGGTACGATGAGATTATGCCTCGATTCCACCATTTTATGTGTCTTTTGGTGATTTTGGTTTGTCGGTTTTTGTTCTTGTGATGTGATTTTTTGTAGGTATAATGGGTCTGGTCTTGTATGCCACGGTACGGTGAGATTATGCCTCGATTCCACCATTTCATGGGTCTTTTCGAGATTTTTGTTTTTGTACGTGTACTGTATTTTTTCATGGGTTTAATTTGTATGGTCTTATGAGCCATGGTAGATATATGTACTTGTTTAGATACGTATATGGACTGTGTCTGTAGGAACTAGGAACGCTTGAATAGTATTCCTATATCTGTATGCCTGGGTTTTTGTACATGTACAAAATGAACTTGAGGAGTGCTACTATTCATTCGAACTCTCCAATAACACACTCAAAACTCAATCATCTCTCATTTTTCCTGTAAACTTTTAAATATTAATTATTTAACATTAATCAAATATATTCAACATTGGCCTTATTTTAAAGATATTGTTCATGTCTTTAATGGTAGTAATTTTGTCACTATTGGATCACAATGGTAAAACTTACACACTTTCTATTGTGTAAATATATATGAAGAACCTTCATACTTTGGAGAAGTCTCCACATAGGAAGAATCAAGAGGGTTTCTCCATTTTGAAGGAAGAAATTGAAGTATGGTTGGAGAAGATTTGAAGCATGGTTGGAGATGCGCTAATGGGTCTGGTCTTATATGCTATAGTAGAAACATGTGGTTTATGAATGTGGTATTTATATGTACATATTGTTTGCTTTTTGTTGTGGTTTATCATCTCCAACCCTTGATCTAATATTTCGTTGATCCTCAATAGGGTTCTTCAGGATACACATCATTGACAGTAGAACAGTGAAATTATGCCTCGATTAGGCCATTTTATGGATGGTATCTTCATTTTTGCTTGTGGGTTTTTGTGCGTGCAATTTTGGGTTGGGTCTGTTCTTATGTGCTTATATGCCTTATTAGACATATGTCCTTGTTTATGCACGTATATGGAGAGTGTATATAAATAGTATGTGTGTATGTACATATTATTTGCGTTCTATTGTGGTGTTACCATCTCAAACCCTTGACGTAGTCTTTAAGGAAGTACAGATTTATGCTAACTTGCTAAGTAAAAGGCAAAGTAGCTTCTATCCTTTCTGCAACTAGTATTGATTACAGAGTTACCTAGTGATCCATCAATTCGAGGAAGTGAAAGTATTTTGAATCTTTGACCAAATCTTTTAGTGTAAGAAGGTTTTTGAGATTAACTTTTGAACTTCTAGAAAGAACTGAATGGCATGTTTAATGATTCAAGCTTTTCGGCAATGTTCTAAAAATCGCTAGGCGCTAGTTGGAAGGAAAAGGGGCGCCTAGCGCCTAGGCATTGACTAGTCGGCCTCCTAGCGCCAAGGCGGGGACTAGGCGCCTGATTAGTCGGCTGTCTCATCTAGGCGTCGGACCACCACCTAGCGCCTAGGCAGGGACTAATCGGCCTAGGCGGCTGCCTTTTAGAACATTGCTTTTCGGGTTTTGAGTTTTTTTGATCCTAGGATGCTCGATAGGGTTCTACGAGACTATTGTCATCACGGTAGAATGGTGAGATGATGCCTCATCTCCTCCTTTTGACGGGGCTTTTTGTCATTTTTGTTTGTGGAATTTTTTATTTGTAATGCTGTTTGGGTTTAATGGGTATGGTCTTGTGCTATATTTGGTACGCTTAGTTCATATAAACATATACAAACAGCATATATGTTTCTTTTCTTCATTATTGTCTGTGAGTTTTTGTTCCATTGCTGATTTTGTTGGGTCTTATATGCCATAGTACATAAGCAATATATGCTCATATAGGAGTTGCGTCAAGCATTATGATGTTTCTCTTATTCGTTTTCATACGTGGGTTTTAAGTACCTCCAATGCTATTTCTGTTGGATTTAAGCCCTGTGGTTTTATACACCACAGTATTAGTGTGTCGCACTTGTTTATAATCATGTAATCCACCTTTTTTATGCTTCTTTTTTTCATTGTTGGTTTTGGGGGTTTTTGCTTCTTCCAATCCTATTTTTGTCGGATTGAATTGGTCCTGTCTGTTATGCTATAGTAGAATTTTATATAGACTTAAATAGACAGATATGGGATACGACTCTATTTTGTCTCTGTGGTTTTTGGTACTGCTATGCTAATTGTGTTGAATTTTGGTGGTCTGGTCTTATATGCTCTGGCAGATATGTACACTTGTATATAAAAGCAAATGAGTATCATAAAAAACATTAATATCTATCTTGTTTCCGAAGTCTTTTTTTTTTTTGAATGGTGTTCTGTTGGGTACTCGTAACAGGATTGTATAATTTTTGTCGGGGCACTGATGGACTGATGGATTAGCATTAGTTTATCATGAATAAGTCCATGTGTATTGATGGTTTAGTTAATCAATTAGGTGTATAGTAAAATTGGGTTTCCAAATGTTTTGTATCTTTGGGTTTTTATGGCCAATTCATGATCCATTTTGTCGTTATCTTGCGATGCTTTTTTGTGTACTCATTTCTTCTTTTTGTTACTTTTGTTGGGCGTTGATGCGCAAGTGTACAAGATTAATAGATGTTACTATTACACAGTCTCTTGTTTTGGCTTTTCGAGGTTTTCTAACTACTTAGTTTGATGAATGGTATTAATTGTGCCTTGTTAAGGTTATAGCATCTTAGATCTGTGTTTTGCTAATTTTTTCATTCTTGAAAGAAAGAAGGCATGCCTCCACTTACCCCAGTTTTTGGTGGAGGCACAAGCGTTGGCAACGTGGTTCAACATTGATCGGATGTTGAAGTTCAAAAATAAAATAAAAAAATTGATTGGATGTTCCCTTTATTTTCTTGTTTGTTTGAGTGCCAGTGAACATATGTGTTGACACTTGACACTACCTATTTGTGCACTCCGACATCCTTTTTTGCTACTAATATTTTGCTTTCTTTATGTACGCCTGAATTGTAGTTTAGAGGGATCACTGATTGGTTTTTACGTTTTCCATTTGTTATTTTGACCTCTTGTTTTTTTAGGTTGAGGCTAAGAGGGCCTTATCAAGGGGTGAACAACAGCCTTCCTCCAGGTCTGGACATAATAATAATGCTAGAAACTTTGGAAGTGGCGGAGAAACCAAGACCAAGAAAATATTTGTTGGAGGCTTGCCACCTACTTTGAGCGAGGAAGGATTTCGTCAGTATTTTGAGTCTTATGGTAATGTGACGGATGTGGTAGTTATGTATGATCAGCAAACCCAACGACCTCGTGGATTTGGGTTTGTTTCCTTTGATGACGAGGATGCAGTCGATAGGGTTTTGCACAAGACATTCCATGATTTAGACGGTAAGCAAGTGGAAGTCAAGCGTGCTCTGCCTAAAGATTCCAACCCTGGCGGTGGTGGCAGTGGCCGTTCCATGGGTGGAGGTGCTGGGGGTGGTGGTGGTGGTTATCAGGGTTACAGTGCTTCTGGCGGCAACTCTGGTTCTTATGATGGTCGAGTGGATTCTTCCAACAGGTACATGCAATCGCAGAATACTGGAGGTGGGTTCCCACCTTATGCTTCTTCTGGGTATAATGCTCCTGGTTATGGATATGGTCCTTCAAATAACAGCATGGGTTATGGTGGTTATGGAAGTTATGGTGGCCCCGGAGCTGCGGGATACGGAAACCCAAATGTCCCTAGTGCTGGTTATGGAAGTGGTCCACCGGGGGCCCCACGGAGTTCATGGAGCTCTCAGGCTCCCTCTGGCTATGGTGCTGTTGGACCCACGGGTCAATCTCCTGGCGGAGGAGCTTCTGGGTATGGCGCCCAAGGGTATGGTTATGGTGGGTATGGTGGGTCAGATGGGTCTTATGCAAATCAAGCCGCGTATGGTGCTGTTGGAGGGCGCGCAGGGAGTGTCCCAAATAGCAATGCTCCTGGTAGTGGTGCTGGAGAGATGCAGGGTGGTGGTGGGGGCTACATGGGAGGTAGCTATGGCGATGCCAATGGGAATGTAGGGTATGGAAATCAAGGATGGACCTCTCAAGCTTCTGGAAATTATGGAGCTCAGGCAAATTCGCAAGGCGGGCCAGTTGGATATGGTAGTGGTTATGGTGGTGCTCCAACACGACAGGCTCAACAGCAATGATTGGATGGCTTTATTCCATCTTGGACTTTGGACCTTTTTGCTCTGAAGATATCCATCAAGGCTATTGTCCCATGTCTTCCAGAAAGGAGGGGATGGCTCTTGTTGGATGTCGTCCACACATTAAACTGGTTGTATTGCTCGACCCCCAGTAGTTTGCACCATCTATTCTGCTTGCTTTTAGTCGTACTTTTAAGGAGTAGACTTGTCTCTTCTATAGTAATTGCTTTTGAGATTAGTTTACATTTCGGCGTGCTTAGTACTTGTGCTATTTAGCCATTCTGGAGCTTTTCCTTATTGTAGTGTATGCTATCAATGCTTATGTTGAACTTATGTCGTGTTGAGTGTAGTTGATTTTTTTTTTTTTCTCTATGATGTGAATTTAGTTATTGATCTCTGGCCATTTTTAGCAGGTTATAGGAAGTTACATGAGTACTTGTGACACATAGGAGCTGAGATATAGCCATAAATGCCACTTGGGCTACAACTTCGTAATGGCTAGCGATAATCATAGTGGTAGTTGAACTTTGGAATGAATGGCATAATCATTTCCCTGTGTATTTGCCCTTGTCTTGTACAGGAGAGAGAAAGATGCCCAAGTTCTGAAGTGGTCATAGTTGACCTAATGATGGCAGTCATATTTCCGGAATCATCCCATTTCTTGTTTGGAATCTCTCACATTCTTCATTCGGGTTGTGGTGAGCTGATGGATTTTTCAAAGCTGAACAAACAGCAAACCGGTATGTTAGCTAGAGCAGTAAGGCAAATTTCTCATCTTCATAACTTCAATCTGACAAAAATCATTTAGGCTGCTTATTGGTAGTATAGAGCCTTAGCAATGGGTATTAGATGCGTAAATCACAGTAGTCTCGTAATTGGCCGGTAAATTGTCATTTTGTGTTTCCAGACAACTGGCCACATCTGATTTCCTGTGTTTATCACTCTCTATTCCTATTTCAATTGGAATAGCAAATCATTATTTATATAGGAGTGTCACTCTTTCCCTTGTGGAGACATGATTTCCTTCCTACTGTGCTGCCAATGTTGATGGTTGCAAATATCGTAATTTATATTGGATAAGATTTACAAGAAATGCATTGTCGTAGTGGCTTGTTCTTTAAATGGGACTAATTTTTACGTCATTGTCAGAATAAAATTTCTCTTGATTGGATAATCTATACAAACGTATATAGATAAGTTTCTGTAGCTACTTATTCATGTGATCAGCTCCTGGCACCCCTCCCCAGTGGTTGCTGGTCTTGTTTTATAGTTTATTTGTATAGATGAACCATGAAAAATGTTGTTTAGATGCTGCATGATTTTGTTGCGTTGCGGATTAGTTTAATAGTCTCTTTTTTTGTAATTTTTAAAGAGTTTCAATGCAAGCTGTTGAAGGGAAATATTAAGAGCTATTAGAAACATTTTTGGGATATATTTATGATTCTGTACTATGGAATACTCGGAAAAACTTAAATTTTTGGAACAGCGACTTATTTTTTTCCCTTTGGATTTGGTGTGAATATTCATTTGCACTTTGTTTTGGAGATTTATTTAGTGTCGGAATTTTGATTTAAACTTTGCTTCCAAATTTGCTTTTACACAATCCTGTTTAGTGAGTCATTATCTAGGCCAACATTTCTCTCTTAGGCACACAACTGAACTGAAACTGGAGAAAAACAGAAGCTTAGTCCTTATTTTGTTTCAGAAGGGAGTTTGTAAAGGAGGCTGCGACATTAAATCGGCTGGTATTACTGGAAGGGGAGGTGATGTGGAAATCGGTGACTTAAGGTGAGAAAGCAACTGTGCGAGTTTGGGGCACGTTTGGTCTTGGCTTAGTTTATTTCCTCCCTGTATTTCTTGTCTTTTCGTGTTAATATTTGGGTTGTTTGCTCCCTCGGCACTTTATCTAGTGCAATCTCTTGTTGCTTACAAAGGAGGTGGTGAAACCGGGGGAGAAATTTATAGAACAAGTGTATATGCATTTGGGGGATTTTTTTTTTTTTGCCCCCGTGCTAAAATCATGCTGGACGCAACTCAACTTTGGCTCATTCTCTCAAGCCTTTTGAGTTACTTGGGCGCAATGGCGAGTTTTATTTCCTCTTCGCTCTGTGAGTCTGGTTATACCAGTCTACGACCATGGTTCGAGTTGTGGAAATCAGTCTCTTCGTGAAGTTTTGGACAGGCTTCCTACGGTTCTTGATTGGGATCAAGAATGAACTCAAAATTAAAGCTCATCTATTCACTTAGTTTGTGACTCTACACACTTGAGCAAATCCCGACCTTTTCCTTGTTTTTTTTTTTAAGGTGGGAATAATATCGTAGGTCCCAGAATTGGGACCGTAGTGTTTGTAAGATTGTTTTAACATGTAAGTGAGAACAGTATATATTTGTTCGAGTAAATCCTAATATTGATGATCTTGAAAAATACAAGCAAACTATCTTCCCAGTTCCCATTCTATATTTTCATGAAAGATTATTGTAACTTGTTCTTTAAATAGGAAAAAAAATTCTATGGGACGTGGGAGGACTATTTTGCTAGGGATAGGGGACCAGTACAAGACAAGTTAGGTTAAATGTTGGAGAACTTACACTACTCTATTTAAGGGAAAATGGAAGGTGACGCGTAAAAACCAGGGTGAGGTGTAAAATCTAAATCACCATTGCAATACTACCTTCGCCTATAGCGAGGTTTGTACCGTAGACCTCTCAGCTGGAAGGATGAAGGAAGTGGCATCTGGAGTAGAGTCCGTTGGGTACATTACCATATGTTACTAATGTTAGTAAACATTCAATCTTTATTGAAAGTGCTTGCCAAATTCATGGATACCTAATTTACAGTGGTTGTACGCTTTCCGCTCTGTTTCACTGCTCAACATTTCACCATCCGGCTCGATAATTAATTGTTCGGATTAAAAAAAAAAAACTCTTCTAGGAAGAGTTTTTTAAAATTTGAACTATACAAAATTGTTTTGGACGGTGAAATTGAGAGCGCTTGAGAGAGCGATGAATTTTGCGCTTAATTTGAAGGCCATAGTCCAATTTAAGGCCACTTGGAGTCTTGGACTATGGCCGCTTGCCAAATGGATACTCAAATTGGGATTGCCACTGTTTAATTTGTCTGTAAACTTGAAAAATTGGTTGCCGCTCTCTTCTTTGACTATTTGTGTATGAGTGAAAAAATGACTAACATTCCACCCAAGTTCCCACAAATTTTTATTGAACGGGCATTGTACGCTTTGGCCGTTGTTCAATAATAAACTTGGACGCCCTCACTGAACTTGGCATTTGCGAAAAGATATGAGATACGTGGTCACTTATCCAGACGTCTATCGAAGCTTGGCTCCAGCGTGATTTATGGGGTGTCACATCAACATATTGAAAATCATTTTAATTAGATATTTGGATGTTTATTTGAGTGTGTACGTGGGTGTGATTGTAACATTTTTGTTTGAGAAATAGTACTAGTAATTCCTCAGAAATTGTCGGAAGACTAGTGCCCATGTTTGATCCCTCTACCCATTTTCGCTTTTCTTTCTCGTTTTCAATCACACAGCAAAACCAACCAACCAACCAAATATAACCCCTCTCTCTCTCTCTCTCTCTCTCTCTCTCTCTCTCTCTCTCTCTCTCTCCTATTTTCCTACTTACATTCACCCATCCCTATTTTCTCTCTCTGTCTCTCCTTATTTTCCTTCCAGAGAGACAAATGCTCTCCTTCTGTCTCCCCTCTCCACCGCCGGATATCTGACCCACGACCACCACAGCAACAAACCCACAATCATGGGCCATCACACCCGCCGAGACTCTGCACCCACCATTCCTTCTAACCCACCACCACAACCCCACCACCATAATGACGAAACCACAGCCGCCGCTGCCGGCGAACCCATCGACCTCCCATGCCCCTTCGGAACTCTCGAAGGCCTCGACACCGACGACTTCCGCGAAATCGCCTACGAGATTTTCTTCACGGCATGCCGGTCCTCACCCGGCTTCGGCGGCCGAAACGCGCTGAATTACTACTCTGCCTCCGCCGTGGACGGCGGCGGAGAAGGCGGCGGGATGGGGTCGCCGGTGAAGGAGAAGGGGGTGGGGATGGCGGTGACGAGCAGGGTGAAGAGGGCGTTGGGGCTGAAGATGTTACGGCGGTCGCAGTCAAGGCGGACGAGCTCGGTGGGGGTGGGGGCGGCGGCACCTTCGTCGCCGTCGTCGCCCGCACACCACCACGGCGGAGGGGGGAGTCCGGGGGCGGCATTTAGTACGGTGCCGGGGGCGGGGAGGACGAGGCGGCCGATGACGTCGGCGGAGATCATGAGGCAGCAGATGAGGGTGACGGAGCAGAGCGATAACCGGTTGAGGAAGACCCTCATGAGAACTCTTGTTGGCCAGGTACGTAGTACATTTGGTTCTCCATGCATGCATATCAAGGTTTCGAATGTGGGCGAGATGAAAAATCACATGCGTATTGGTTCACGGACTGGTTCACGATGTCATAGCCGATATTCGACCGTTACGGGTTATTTATGTACCTTAATAGTATTGTTTTTGTCAAAAACAATTTTTTAAAAATTCACCACCAAGAAATATGTTTAGGAAAATTGTCTTGTTTAAATTAAACAACAATTTTTAGATAAATCATTATCATTGTAGTAATATGTTTAGTTGTTTTTTGCATGAATACAAGTTATGCCTGGGAACGAAAGAGAATTCCGTACGAACAATTTGTTTTGAAATCAATTTTTTTATTAGATTTCTTTGGTGAGATATCGTTTGGTGAAGGTTTAAATGTCATAGTTTATCATAATTACGACATCTTTATATTTGTATCGTCCCAAAAAATAAATTCAGAATTTTTATATTAGAAAATCTTTTAAACGGAGGGTTTTGATAGTTGTTTAGAGAGGTGAATCACGACTGTCTCCGGATATTAACGAAATTTTCTAAGAAAGAGTTAAGTTCCGGATGTTAATGAAACTTTTTTAAGAAAAAAAATAAACTCTTTCCCATAAAATTTCTTTAAATCCAGACCGTCCAAAGTTAAAACGGACGGTTGAAATTATGCAGCTCCGTGAACATTCTATTTCCAGCAGCTCCATGAATAACTCTCTTCTTTTTATTTTATATATATGTTTTCGATATTTGTAGATGGGGCGGCGAGCCGAAACCATAATCCTACCATTAGAGCTCCTCCGCCATCTAAAGCCCTCCGAATTCACCGACCCCCACGAATATCACATATGGCAAAAACGCCAGCTGAGGCTCCTCGAGTACGGCCTCCTCCTCCACCCCTCCACCCCCCTCGACCCTTCCAACCAGTTCGCCACCCGCCTCCGCGACATCATCGCCGCCGCCTCCACCAAGCCCATCGACACCTCCAAAAACTCCGAGCCCATGCGGTCCCTCTGCAACGCCGTGGTCTCCCTCTCCTGGCGCACCCACGACGGCTCCCCCACGGACACCTGCCACTGGGCGGACGGGTTCCCCGTCAACGTCCACATCTACACCGCCCTCCTCCGGTCCATCTTCGACGCCAAAGACGAAACGCTTGTTCTGGACGAGGTGGACGAGTTGCTGGAGCTGATGAAGAAAACCTGGTCTACTTTGGGGATTAATAAGAAGATTCACAACATATGCTTCACCTGGGTTCTGTTCCAGAACTTCATCTTGACGGGGCAGGTAGAGGGGGACCTGCTCTGCGCGACGCTGGCCATGCTGAACGAGGTCGCGGGGGACGCCAAGAGAGGGGACAGGGAGGACTCCTACCCGAAGATGGTCGGGTCGGTCTTGGTGGGGATCAAGAAGTGGGCGGAGAGGAGGTTGTTTTGCTATCACGGGGCGTTTCACAGGGGCAGTGTTGGGCTGATGGAGACCCTTTTGCCGTTGGTTTTTGCGGCCGCGAAGATATTGGAAGAGGATATTGTGGGTTTTGTGGCAGTTGATCAAGAGAAAGCTGGGGATGTGATCAGTAATGTGACTGTGGACTCGACTGGGAATCAGGTGGATCGATATATCCGGTCTTCGCTCAAGTATGCATTTGCTAAGGTTTGTGTTTTTATTCCTTTGAGATTTTGTTCTTTTGGTTATTTTAGTTTTTACCTTGTGTGTTGGCCCAAAAAATGCACTAATCCCTGCCCCAGAGTAACCACACAGTTTAAAACTTTTTCCACCTGCCGTGGAAACCGTGGATTTTCTGCAACAGCCGTTGTAGGTCTCACCATGTGTTTATTGTTGTAATCTGAATCGTTTCATCTTGTAGAGCTCGTAAAGTAGTATATGCACGCAAAAAATCAGTTTGATCGGATATGAATAGGTATATCAATAATTGAATTTTGGTTTATAACATACATGTTTTGATTCTGTCAATAGTTTTAAAGTTAAATGTTTGTAGCCTTGGTCCAAACTGTGAGGAGTTATGTGTTCACTTTGAAACATTTAGCAGGTTACTTGTTTTGGGGCCAATCCACATAGGTGAGGTGTACTTACATCTTTTTGTTGTTGTTTTGCTCCGTCCCAAAAGGTTAGACACTTTTGTGTTTTTCTTGTCCCATAATATTTGTCTAGTTTGAAAAGTCAATAGCAAAACTTGGTGAATTTCTCATTTTACCCTTTCCTTTTGCACAAGAGACGACCAATTCAATTGGATAAAGTACACTTGTTTAGCGCCAAAACCTTTTGCATCAGGGCCAAAAATGGGGCACCAAATTTCAAATATTCAAGTACTGGTCATAGTACAGAGCTACACAGGGGTATTTTTCGAAGTTTGTCTTTCCATTGTACTTTAAATTTTCTTTCTTAAAATTTGGAATTCCCAGAAGTGTCTAACTTTGCGGGGCGGAGGGAGTAAGTTAGTACCATTTAATTTTCAGCTTAATACATGTATTTGATGTTCTCTCTGTTGGTCCTTTGGTGTATGAACAAAAGCTGCTAGAGAAAGGGAATTACAATGGCATCACATTTGAAGTACAAGAAGTGGCCGAGGCCCTCATTAATCTTGCAAGAGAGACCGAAGAACTAGCCATGAAGGAGAAGGTGGTGTTTAGCCCTGTGCTCAAGAAATGGCACCCGATCGCAGCCGGAGTTGCAGCCGTGACACTCCACACTTGCTATGGCACCTTATTGAGGCAATATTTGGCCGGTGCGTCACCTCTCACAAATGAGACAATATCGGTATTGCAGAGAGCCGGAAAGCTGGAAAAGGTGCTGGTGCAAATGGTGGTTGAGGACTCTGCTGAATGTGAAGATGGGGGAAAAGCCATTGTTAGAGAGATGGTTCCGTACGAAGTTGATTCAATCATATTTAACCTGTTGAAACAGTGGATGCAGGAGAGGTTGAAGAAAGGGAAGGAGTGCCTCCAGAGAGCAAAAGAAACTGAAGTAAGTTTTACTAATAATTTTGATTGGCATAAAAAATAAACTGCTAAAACTGAAGTAAGTTTATCACAAGAAGCACGGGCACGGACACAGACACGGACACGGACACGGACTCATGGTCACGCTGTTTTTTTGCAAAATGTTATGACACATTTTTTGGCGACATGTGCACACGTCTCTGGCTTTTCCAATTGACAAAATATAGTAACGAAAACGGACATGTACTTGGGTTTGTTTTGCACGTGTCTGCACGTGTACGTGTTTGACATGGATACACGAGGCCGGTAGATGTGTCCGTGCTTCTTAGAGTTGATCTATTGCTGATTTGTTTAATTATGCTAACTTTATACGAATTCTGAGTACTATGAGAGTAAGATCTTGCTATATTTTTGTACCAGACATGGAACCCCAAATCCAAAACTGAGCCATATGCACAATCATCTGTGGAGCTAATGACTCATGCCAAAGAAACTGTGAACGCCTTCTTTGAAATTCCATTAGGCATTTCTGAGGATATAGTTCATGATCTTGCCGACGGCTTGGAGCATCTCTTGCGCGAGTACACTACCTTTGTTGCATCATGCGGTAAGAAGAACCGCCTCTCAAACATTCCTTGAGCCGTGTTTGGATCATAAGTTTGTCGAGGGATTTGTAAAGAGAAAATAGAAGATATAAGAATTTCTTCTCGATACACAAAAATCTCTTCAACAAATTCAAGATCCAAATACAGCAGCAAGCCAACAACAGTATTGTGATCTTGGATACTCATTCTTTTTGGATCTTTTCAGGATCAAAACAGAGTTACATCCCAACTCTTCCTCCTCTGACTCGATGCAACCGGGACTCGAAGTTCACCAAGTTGTGGCGAAAGGCTACCCCTTGCAGTGTCATAGTGGACGATGCACATCTGAGTGCATCAAACGAAGGGCACCACCCACGCCCTTCAACAAGCCGCGGAACACAACGCCTCTACATCCGCCTCAACACCTTACACTACCTCCTAACCCAGCTCCACTCGCTCGACAAAACCCTCTCTCTCTCCCCTCGCGTGATTCCCTCAACCCGCCACCGGTACACCAACCGTAGGCATGCTGGCAGTTCCTCCTCCTACTTTGAGCTTGCCTGCTCGGGCATTCAAGCCGCTACTCAGCATGTGTCGGAAGTTGCTGCCTACCGTCTAATCTTTTTAGACTCTAGTTCTGTATTCTACGACACATTGTATTTTGTCGATGTTGAAAACTCGCGCATAAAACCAGCTTTGCGAACTCTGAAGCAAAACCTCACTCTCTTGGGTGCCATTGTCACTGACAGGGCTCAGCCGCTGGCGATTAAAGAAGTCATGAGAGCCTCTTTCGAGGCCTTCCTCATGGTTCTGCTGGCTGGTGGAAGCTCACGGATCTTTTCAAGGACGGATCACCAGATGATCGAGGAGGACTTTGACAGTTTGAAGAAGGTGTTTTGCACGTGCGGTGAAGGGTTGATAGTCGAGGATGTGGTGGAGAGAGAGGCTGAGACGGTGGAAGGGGTGGTGGCGTTGATGGGACAATCCACGGAACAACTCGTGGAGGATTTCAGCATCGTGGCTTGTGAAGCGAGCGGGATTGGGGTCGTGGGCGTAGGGCAAAAACTGCCCATGCCTCCCACGACTGGTAAATGGAATAGATCGGATCCAAATACGATACTAAGGGTCTTGTGCCATAGGAAGGACAAAGCCGCGAATGAGTTCTTGAAGAGGACATTCCAATTAGCAAAGAGGAGGTGATGACCGATCGATTTTTTATGTATAGCCGAAGCAAAAGATTGTTACATCATTCATTTTTTTTGAACAAAATCTGGTTGAAGCCGCATAAAGGAAATGTGAAAGAGTTGCATTGTACTATGTTTTATTATATGTTCAGAATTTTGAATGTGAAATGAGAGGGAAATTGTATAGAAAATTGTGAGAGAACTGGGTGTAGTCTTCAATTGTTGTTTTAACTTGGGGGTCTGAGAGAGGAGGAGGGTGTACTGATTTTGGTGTTCATTTGTTCAACAACACAAGGCAATAAAAACCAAGAAAACAACACAAGGCAAATGTTAGTACTTACTGGTGGGAGGGTGTGCAAATGGATGTTTTTGTTTCTGCTTTCCTCTGCTCTTTTTTGCAACTCTTGAGGCATTTGAATGTTACAAAAGGATAATTGAAAGGTGATTTCTATTTCTTGTTTTTTGTTCACTTTAAGTTAAGTGAGTTGCTGTTGCCCTATTTATCATGACAGATACTGTTTGATGGAAACCGAAGGGGTTGGCCTGTTTGCTGAGGTTTTGAGAGTTGAGAGGGTTTGTTCATTCTTTAAGATTTCAGGTTCAAAACTGTGAGAACCCACCCACTCTTCCCAGATCGGGAAACTGTGGAAAAGGAATGAAAAATATAAGTGATTCTGACCACCTACTATATAATTTGAGATTAGTTTTTTGAGCCACGTGGTTGGGCGAAGTGTTAGCAGGTTAACTGATACAGATCGTTACAAAAACCTCTAAAGTGTTACTCTCTCTCTCCCATAATGTTAGACACTTTCGGGATTGTATGCAATTTTTAAATTGTCTAAATTTTTAATTCATAATATTTTATGTGATTTTCAAAACTTTGTTTAGTAGAACTAATTGAAATCTATCAAACAAGATCCATATTACTTATTAAATACGGATTAAAAGATACTGACAATTTTTTCATTGGGCTAAAATAGTGAAAATGTCCAACTTTTTAGAACGAATTAACTCATTTTGGGTGATTTCATACTGAACTTCACTTTTAGGTTTTGTTTGGAACTTAGAGAAGGTGAGAGAAAAGAAAAGAAAGTTAAAAATTTTCCCTCCAATTGTTTGGATTGGAGAGAAAATAAAAATTTCAAGTTTTGTAAATAGTGAAATTTTCCTCCCATTTTCTCTCTCATTTTCTTTCCCCCACTTTCCATTAGTTCCAAACAAAGCCAAGTCTCCCGTGAAAGAAACAAAACCAAGACTTTTGGTCATAATTCTTTAATTTTTAAATTCATTTCTTCAAAACGAACAATTAATTTAGGCCCCATTCCACCCGCTAAGGTTCCTATTTTTTTCTTACAAGATAGGTCATCTATATATCCAATGGTCTAACTTTATCTCATCTACATAAATCTTTTGTCCTTTATTCTACATTCCTTTTAAGCTATAAAGTGTATAAATCAGCTTCGTAAGCGGGAATCGTCAATAGTTTCGTAATTTTATTTTAGTTGTGTTCAAAATGCATTGCACCGTACCTGACAAACTCTAGTCCTCTCATAATACAGAACCTCACATTTAATTTAAAAAAAAATACTTAATTTATTTTAATTAGCTGAACGGAAACTTAAAATATTTAACACAAATCCCAAAAAATCATAAAAGCCGAATAAAAAGAATTAAAACCAAAGTGGCCATTGATGCAGTTCAAGAGAAAGTGGCCCATGGATGAGGGAGAGGATCCGGCTACAAAATTCTAGTACTACTATAAAAATCCTACGGGGCCAATGACGTAGTTAATGAGGTAATAAAATCAATCTGTCCGTGTGTCGCAGTATCGTGATCAAGATTCAAGATTAGATCTCCAATCAAACCCAGAAATGGAAGCACAGAGCACTAGCAAGACGGCGGTAGTGAGTTCACTGAAGGCGGTGAAGCGCAACTCGGGCAAGACGTACGGTCAGATAGCAGCCGAGACGGGTCTGACCAACGTCTACGTTGCCCAGCTCTTTAAACGCCAAGCTCAACTCAGCCCAGATTCCGCCCCCAAGTTGCGCTCGGCCCTGCCCCAACTGCCCGAGGAGCTGCTTCAGGAGATGATGCAGCCCCCCTGCAGGTCCTACGACCCCAATTTGATCCAAGAACCCACTGTTTATAGGTAAACCCTTCGAAAGAAAATTCATTTCATTTCTTTCTTCTTCTTGTTTTTTTTTTTTTTTTTAATTTATTTTTGGTAAACTTCTTCTTCTTGTTTTTAGTTTTTCTCATCTGGGTGTTTTTCTTTTATGAAACTCCGGTATTATCTTTTTTAGGCTCCCAAGCCCGGATAAAGGTGGATAAAGGTGGAGGATTGTTTGTTGGGTAACTGACAGCTAGCTTGTAAATAGCCCCGTTAAATCTTTATGAAATGAATCCTATTATGAATACGTGAAAGTGGGCATGTTAAACTAAAGTGAACAAGTAGCTCTGGACAGAGCTTAATGAAAAAAGAGGATTCATATAGCCCACCCCAATTAATTGGAACACAAGCCTCAATTTTTGTGGTGTTCATTTCTGCGGCTTTTAAGAGCTTTTTTTGACTCTTTTTTAATCTCGAAACTGTTGTAAAACATTTTGGCACAGATATGATGACTGAATTAGATGATTTTTGGAATGCTCTACTTTGATTTTTTCTTGACTTTCAATTTTCAGTAATCCTCTTTACTGTATACGCAAGAAACACCCATTAGTGATCCTAGAGTAATTCAAAGCTCCAGACCCAAATTAGGAGCCGGATATATATATTTGTGGAGTGGATGTTGATGATCCGAACTTGGCATGCCAATTTTTGCCTACAAAGTGTATTCGTGTTTGCGCTTATTAAAATTTGCATCTTCACCTGGCAGTTAGCGCTATTTATAGTTGATTCAAGAATTTTGAACTATTTTATGCAGCTTATAGTTTGTTGTGTACACCATTATTGCTTCTCAAGCATGGCAATCAATTTGATTGGTTATGAATATGTTCTGTCTCATAGAGTCATGTATCGAATTATGAAAAGATCAAATACAATCACGCTCTCTCTCTCTCTCTCTCTCTCTCTCTCTCTCTCTCTCTCTCTCTCTCTCTCTCTCTCTCTCTCTCATCAACCTTTTTTTGGGCATCTTTGACAAGCATGAGAGGGAAATTTAAATTCTACAATAGGCTTGACAAAGGTGAGTCCTACATCAAATCACTTATGGCTGTAAGAATGAAAGCTGACTAGCTTTGATTAACCTGTATCATTGCATTCGTTAACTTTCATGATCTTTGAGTGGTTATTGTAGTTCGATTTTTTTACTAGATTTAGAAAGGGCTTGAAGGTAATCTATTACATTGCGTCACCTGTATTTCTACCGATGAACTTTATACACCAACATTTTATAGAAACATCATGTGAACATCAATGAAGAGCTCCTTTCATTTTAAGGCCAAGTGTTGGTGTAAGGCACATCGTGAAAAATTCTCTTTAAAGTCTCCACCTAAGAAGGACGTTATAGATTCAGTTTCAAATTTGCTTAGAAATTGACTTTACCTTTTAAAAAAGTAAAAAACAGATTCTATCACTGAAAAATTGGTATTCTTCAAAGAAAGAGCTTCATCTCAATTTTCTACACTACAATAGTCGGGCTGTCGCATTATTCAATAGAGCTGATAATTTTTATGATTTCATAGGGAAAGCAAAGTGATGGCACATGCTCTTTTTTTTTTTATGAGTAAATAAATATATTAAAAAGAAGGCATTAAGGGAATGCCACCCGATTACACAAAAAGAAAGGCCACAAGACAAAAAGGCCCTATACACTCCCTTGAGAATGGAAAGTGATGGCACATGCTTATGCTTCCAACAACGGGCTTTTTGTGGAATTCTATAAGTGTGTTAAGTATTTCGTACTTCTATTAGTATCCTTGTACTCGTGTCTCTCTTATGATGGATGTCTGGGGTGGGTTGATGAAGGACCTTGTCGTTAACTTCATCCCTTCGATTTTTAATTGCTTTCTAGTGTCTTTTCTTCCATTTTCTGACTTCCGTTTCCATAGGCTGAATGAAGCAGTTATGCATTTTGGGGAGAGCATCAAGGAAATCATCAATGAGGAATTTGGTGATGGCATGTAAGTTGCTATTTGGATCACTTCTACGTTTCTGTTTTTCTACATGGATGTAGCTTTTACTGTGTTTAATTTAGTAATCCAGTTCAAAATGAACCCCTGAGTCCTATGCAAACATTTGTATTTAGCTCGCCAGTTCTATCGCTTAATTTTGTTTTGTTGCTCATTTTTTATGTACCCTTTGTGCCTGTCTGTTGGGGTGTGTGCGTGTGTGCTTTCTTGTTACTACCGTGTCTCTCCACAAGGTCTAGAACTATTGATATCAAATTAGGAAGAGTGGATGACTGGCCTTTTTGCTAGGTAAATAATCTGTTTGAGCTTTTCACACAATATGATATTGCAAGTTTCCTTGGATACAGTAGCTGTCCATGTCATAAACTGAGACTTCTTGGACATTCTCACAAACAATTTGACATCTTGTGTAAGTTTCCCCAAGTACAGTAGTAAATTATTAATTTTTGACAAGTAGTTGATTCTTCATGGATTCTTACCAAACAATGACCTTACTATAACAGCAGATGTTGTCTGACCCTTTCCAGGACCAGGATGAATGGAATCATAAGTTCCCATCTATTCCTTTGTAATTTTACGTGATTTTTAATATTTGTCTTTTACAGTGGCTTAACGAAAAGGTAACATACTGTCGAAGTGAATATAAATGAGAGAAAAGAAATGGATCGGGCTTTTTGATATACATGGCAAATTTAGCAAGTTAATATATAGGATTTTGTCGAGCTTTGTCCACCAGATTATCATTGATGTTAGTCTGCTGGACAATCCTGATTGTTCGAGCTTTGGCCTAGGACAATCCTCAAGCTTGGGCACAGCTTGTCACAACCTTCGTCAACATATCCGCTGAATTCTCCGCACCACGGATCTTCTCAAGTATCAACCGTCCGCTATCAATCAAAGAACAGATAAAATGATACCTCAACTGTATGTGCTTCGTTCTAGAATGAAATGCCGGATTATGAACGCTGATCCCAAATTTCAAGAAGATCTGGCAACTTATTCCTCTTCATTCGCCATTACGTCAGTATGAGAGGTGTGAATTGCGATGTCCAAACATTCCGACAGTTCCATTCAGTCTTTAGGTATATCATTCACGAGACGAAAACCAACTTTGAGGAGTTGCTTTACATGCCATAATGCATCTCACCTATTCCCTGTAAGCTTGGCAAGAAGACTTTAGCATCTGTGTCATCCGCAAAACAATAAGTTTTCCAAGAACGAAGTAAAATAAATCTTGATTTGCAGAGGGCCAGGTTATAACAAATGAAACCTGGAAAAGTTGCAAATTTAATCCCGTTATTCCACTATGCCAAATCCACAAGAGACAGAAAATAAAGGGGAAAAGAGAGAAGCAAAGATAGGGAATGGAAGTTTTGCTGGTAAAACACCCAATTTCCGTGAAACCGTAGAAGAAAAGTGAGACAAGTTTGCCAAAACAAAAAATGCTCAGATTCTCGTGGCTGGTTTGTTATGACACCACATGCCGCTGTCGTTTCGTGACAATGTATATAGGAATAAAGAGAACTTGGGAACCTTCGTGGCTGTAACTTCAGAGCTGTTTCATATGCTTTTCGTTTTCAAGTCATTAGTTTCTAACTGAGTTACACTTGTTTTCTCTCATGTTTTGCTCGGATGTTTAGCATGTCAGCTATAGACTTCTACTGTTCAGTTGACAAAGTTAAAGGTGTGGATGGGAAAGATCGAGTAGTTCTGACATTTGACGGGAAGTATCTGCCCTACACTGAGCAGGTCAGTTGCTTATATTACGCAACTTTGATTTGGCACCAATTTTGTTTACCCTGATTGGATATAGCTGACAAAAGAATAAACCGGGCCCATGATAAAATTTCTGCCAACACACGGTAAATTGTGGAAAAAACAGGCTTCTGATATTTGTTCTAGGAAGTGGAGTGCCTCATCAATGGACGGGGAGTGTCCAACATCTATTCACAAACTTTGGTACTAGTAGTAGATACGGGAAACCTTGTAACACCCAAACGCGTATATAACAAAGTTTGTATTCTCTCTCTTCTTATTAGTTTAACCTTTAAAAAGAAGGTCAAATCAAATGTACAGAGACATGTTATGGTTTCTGTTCTGCCCTTTTGATCGTTTAATTTTTCTGTGGATGTTTGTGCTCAACTATGAGTCACCCAATTCCAATGCTTTCAACTATAAGTCACCCAATTCTGTCCCTCAAATTTTTTTTTTTTTCTCCCAAGGAAAAAGAAAAATGAAAGGAAGTAACCGATGTTCATAAATTTTTCTTGAAAACTTGCATTGTGGGCAGAAGAAACTATAATGCCTTCAAAATTTTGGTTGCGCCAAGATAGAGTACCCTTTTTTTTTGAACTGCAAGATTGAGTACTTCAATGCGGGTTTTTATCGGGCAACGGATCCTTTTTACAGCTCCCCCCAGACTTGGATCCTATTTCATGTCATCCATTCATACAATCTTCCGATGGGCTATTTTCCTATTTGTGGTTTTTCTTCCTTTTATATCATCAAATATGAACTGGACCTACATAGATTTTTCTCTTCTCTTTGGGCAGAAAACTGAACATATGGTATCGAGATTAAGGCTGCAGGAAAAATAGGAACATTGTTGCTCTTTGGCTAGTACGAGGAACATCCGGGTCTTCTCAACTTGTATGAATGTAACTCTGGATTTGCCTATAGTTTTCTGCATCTTCTGTGTTCTCTTATGTAGTAAACAATTCTAAACAGTGGTGGTTTGATAACATTGTCAGTTTTCGTGTGTACTAAACACATTTCTAATGAACATGTTACTGTTTAGTTTTGTAAAACACGCATAGTGAATGTACTTGTTACCTACATATGTTGTCTACAACTTGATCTGTAAACAAGGGGGTGGGTGGGTGTTGGAGGTCGTAGCCGAAGGGAAGGGGGTTGCCGAAGACAGGGTGGGTAGCCACAGGGAGTTTTGGGCAGAAGAGGGTGGTAGGAGGGGAGTGGGCAGAGGAGGGGATGGCAAGGAAGAGGGAGGGCCGAGCGAGGAGATGGGCGGAGGGCTGGTCGGCGATAGGGTGGCGAAAGGAAGCGGGGTGGGGAATGGAGTTGGGGGAGGCTTGAGACAATGAAAACTTGCTTTTGAGAACGAGGCTTGTTTCCTACTAGTAACATTTTAGATATTGTTTCTGTTTTCGGATAGAGAAAAAGTATCAAACATGTTTTTACTACTTCTTCTAGTTTTCGTTTGTTTCTTTGTAAATGAAACAAAAAGTTTAGGTACACCACAATCCGCTTGTTTTGAGACAATGAAAACTAGTTTTGAGAATGAGTATGTGTTTCCGTTTTTTTTTTTTTGGATTGTTGTGTGTGTAGCAATTAAATGAAAATAGAAAACATAAACATGAAACACAAATGTCCTCTTGCAGGATGGGGATTTTGAAGAAAATAATTCACTTTTCGGGTATTTGGTTAACATGGACCTCTGTGAAATGAAAAAGAAAAAGAAATCCCCGAGCGGTTGTGAGGGTTTAAAAAGAGTCCCCCTTTCAAAGGGTGCACCGTTTGGGCTGAAATTAGAAAATGATTGAAACACAGATTTCCAGGCGATTGTGACATACAGATATTGATTATTCCGAGCACAGAGGCATAGGAATTTTAGAGACAGAGGAGATTGGATCCCTAATTGGAAGCGTGAACTTTCAAATCAAGCTTGATTAAGTTAGTACTCAACTTGTTCAGATGAATAAAAGTTTCACAACTTGGTCCCTCAATCACTAACCTCTTGTTTGCTGATGATAGTTTCTTTTTGCTCAAAGTTTCTGAGTCTAGTGTCTCTTCAATACATTCCATCCCGGAAACTTATTGTCAACTCTCAGGCCAGGTTATTAACTTCCACAAATCATGCATATTCATCAGCCCAAACTCTCCTCCATCCCTTTATCCCTTCATATCCTCTGCTCTTAACATTCCCATTTCTCCTTACTTTGGGAAGTATCTTGGGATAAACTTGGATTTAGTCACCAAGAGGAGTGAGATTTTCCAGGATATCATTTCTAGCATTGATGACAGATGTCAAGGCTGGGTCTCATTGCTCCTTAATAAAGCTGGGAGGCTCTCCCTTATTAAACACGTTCTAACCTTCTTACTAGTCTACCACATGTCTTGTCTCAAATTCCCAACCTTCGTCACTAGGAAAATCTCCTCCACTTTTTCTAATTTCCTTTGGTCTGGTGATGCTAATAAGAAATCATTCCATTAAAAGAGCTGGGATTCTCTCTGTTATACAAAATCTAAAGGGGGTTTGGGTATTAAGGACCTAAAACTTTTTAACCAAGCCCTTCTAGCCAAACAGGGATGGAGAATTCTTGAAAATCCAAACTGTCTTTTCTCCTCTTTTTCCTCTCAAATTTCTGTTACTCCATACCCTTCCTATAAGTCAAATCATCATCTTCAAGCTCTTGGGCTTGGAAGAGCATTCTTCTAGGTAGAGATGTACTTGTCAAGGGTATTAGATGGCAGGTTGGTGCTGAAAGATAAAATTTCTATTTGGAATGACTTTTGGCTCCCATCTCCCCTTCCTGTTAAATTGAACTCCTATCTTTCTGATGACACACCTCTCCATTCTTTTCTTCCTCTTAGGCATGCTATTGTCGATAAACTTTTCATCCTAGGGAAAAAAGAATGGAATCAGCATCTCATTTTTTCTCTCTTTCCTCCTGATATTTTTGTTCGTATCCTATCCATTCCACTCTCTCAGTTTGGTTTTGATGACAGGTTCATCTAGTGTCACTCCAAAGATAGAGACTTCACTGTAAACTCAGCTTACTCCCTTCTTTTATCCCTCAAACTCCATCCCTTATCCTCTACCCCCAGCTCATGTATTCACTCTTCTTGGCCAAACTTTACATGGAACTTCATTTGGTCCTTACCAATCCCACATAAATTCAAGTTTTTCTTATGGCAATTGAGCCACCATGCTTACCCGTGGGTGACCTCTTAATTTCTAGAGGATGGAAAGGTTTATCCATTTGCCACCTTTGCAAGCAATCCTCTGAGAGTCTCGTCTGTTAGAATAGAGTTGGACTTAGTCCCACATTGGTTGCTTATGTTATGTAACTAGTTGCCACATAATATAAATAAAGCTCACATGTGTTAGGGTTAGTTAACACCCTATACACTTTTCCTTTCTTTCTCTCACAACATGGTATCAAAGCAGGATCTTAATCTTAATCCTAAACCACCACAACAATCCTAAACCACCCTAGCCTTTGTACATAATCCCTACAATCCTAGCCTAAACCCTAGTCTCTGTACATAAAATCACAATCCTAATCCTAGCCTCTGCCTTAACCCTAACCCTAATCATTAGTTCACAGGTACTGTTCATCATTGGTACTGTTCACCGATTACTGTTCATCATCGGCACTGTTCACCGATACTGTTCATCGTCGGCGCTGTTCACCGATTACTGTTCACTGTCGTTACTGTTCATCGCGCACTGTTCATCACGATACTGTTCATCGCGCACTGTTCATCATTGTTGGGTATTGTTCCGTTACTCTTATGCACTGATTGTTCTGGTAATTTTGGATTTTTTCGTCAATCTACAGTTTATCCTCTCCAATAGATGGTAGTTTGGGTATGTTGAAGTCTGATTTCAATTGTTAGATTGTGTTGAGTTATTTGGTCTATGTTGGCATATGAGCTCTTGGTTGTTGCTTGATATTGGGATTATGTTGTTCGGTGGCTACTTTGGTTTTGTTGGATGCATGCGGTGTCGTGCCCTTGGTCGTTAGCCGGTCAATCAGTTCCTTATTTCTTGTTTATTGGCCGTTTGTTAGTGGAGTATTTGGTTGGTTGATCTATCGGTAGTTGACTAGTTGCCTCTCATTGTACGGTGATATGTTTGCAATGAAATCTGGTTCTGATTTTACTTCCGCTGATTCTGGTGATTTTGGTTCTTCATTTAGCCGTGATTATGGGTACAGTGGTCGTTTTGACCGCGTTTCTGGTGGTCATGGTTTTGGTCGTTGTGGATTTAGTCGTACAGGTCACATGTCAAGGAGAGGTGGCCATAGTCGAGGCCATGGTTATAGACTTTGTACTTATTGTGGGGGAACTAATCATACGGTGGACCACTGCTATGACCTACATGGTTTTTCTCAGGCTCATCGGGTTACTTCTCTCAAGGATATTAGGCAGGCTGCACGCTCCACTGCTATGGTGACTATTTCTATGGAGGAGTACCAACGCCTTGTGTCACTTCAGACAAGTTCCTCCATTGCTACGCTATCTCAGACAGGTTCTTCTAGTGCTTGTATTGCAACTTCTCATTTTTCTGTTCCTTGGGTTATTGATTCTGGTGCATCTGATCATATGACTGGTAATTCTACTATTCTTTCTGGCCATCAGTCTATTGATAAACCATCTCGTGTTACCTTAGCAGATGGTTCTACCACTGATATTACTGGTTTGGGTTCGGTTTCTGTTACTTCTTCTTTGACTTTGGATTCAGTATTGCACGTTCCTCGTTTTCCATTAAATCTTATGTCTGTTAGTAAACTTACTAAATCTTTAAATTGCTCTGTCACATTTCTTCCTCATGGTTGTGTGTTTCAGGATCTCAAGACGGGGCGAAAAATTGGTGGTGGTACTGAGCGTGGTGGTTTATATTACTTTACTGACAATGTTCACCCTAGTTCTGTTGCCTTTCAGTCTTCTGTGTCACCCTATCAACATCATTGTCGACTTGGTCATCCATCCCTTCAGAATCTTAAACGGCTGGTACCTTCATGTAGCCGTGTTGATGCTTTGCCTTGTGAAGTCTGTGAGTTTAGTAAACATCATAGAGTGTCTTTTTATCCTAGGGTTGAGAGTCGCGTAACCCGTCCTTTTCACTTAGTTCATTCTGATATTTGGGGTCCAATGCGTGTTCCTAATGTTTTTGGCTTTCAGTATTATGCTATTTTTGTAGATGATTATTCTCATGTTACGTATCTTTATCTCATGAAAGAGCGGTCAGAGTTGTCTTCTATCTTTAAGTCATTTTATATGGAAATCAAAACTCAATTTGATACTTGCATTCGTATATTTCGTTCTGACAATGCAGGTGAATATTTTCATAATTCTCTTTCTAAGTTTTTTGATGACCATGGTATAATTCACCAATCTTCTTGTGCTCGAACTCCACAACAAAATGGAGTTGCCGAACGCAAGATTAGGCATTTATCAGAGGTTATGCGTGCTCTATTATTTCAAATACAAGTTCCTAAGTCTTACTGGAGTTATGCTGTTCTTACAGCATGTTACTTGATCAATCGTATGCCATCTAGCGTTCTAGGTGGTCAGATACCCCATACCGTTTTATTTCCTGGTCGCCCTCTCCACTCATTACCCTTACGAGTGTTCGGGTGCACTTGTTATGTTCATGCTCTGGATCCTGACCGGGACAAACTTGATCCACGGTCAATTCGGTGTATTTTTCTGGGGTACTCACGCACTCAGAAAGGGTATAAGTGTTACTCACCATCTCTTCGTCGTCATTTTGTTTGTGCTGATGTCACATTTAATGAGTCATTGCCCTTTTACTCGGGTCACAGTACTCCAGTTGACCTTCCTGAGTCTGAGTCTGTGTTTCCTATTTGTGTACCATCTGGTCCTCCCTTGCAGGTGTATGTTCGTCGACAACAAGTATTAACAGGCCCACAAGTACCAGCCACCACGCCTCCTCCGTCCCAAGATCCGGTTGCACCTTCACCTCCACCTCCACCCTCACCTCCACCTCCACCTCCGCCATCACCTAGTCTTCCTATAGCTCTTCGCAAAGGTATTCGGTCTTGCACATCTCATCCTATTGTTCGGTTTGTTTCCTATGATCATCTGTCTCCGTCCCTTCGTGCTTTTACTACTTCTATTTCGTCCATTTTTGTTCCTAACACTGTTCAGGAGGCCTTATCTGTTTCTGAGTGGCGGACAGCTATGGAGGCTGAGATGTCTGCTCTTCATGACAATGGCACTTGGGAGTTGGTTTCTCTTCCACCAGGAAAGTCTACTGTTGGATGTCGATGGGTATTTACCGTCAAGTATAATCCAGATGGCACAGTAGAACGGTACAAGGCCCGTCTTGTGGCCAAAGGCTATACCCAGACGTATGGCGTTGATTATGCTGAGACTTTCTCTCCGGTGGCCAAGATTAACTCTGTTCGCATTCTTATTTCTGTGGCTGCCAATCTTGGTTGGCCCTTGTTTCAGTTGGACGTTAAGAATGCATTTCTACATGGTGACTTGCTCGAGGAGGTTTATATGGAGCAACCTCCTGGGTTTGTTGCTCAGGGGGAGCGTTCTCAGGTGTGTCGCCTTCGCAAAGCCCTCTATGGTCTTAAGCAGTCCCCTCGAGCTTGGTTTGGCAGGTTTAGTGATGCTGTGTTGCAGTTTGGTATGCGTCGCTCTCATTCTGATCATTCTGTCTTCTCTATTCAGTCAGATCGGGGAAGAGTAGTGTTGATTGTGTATGTGGATGATATCATTATTACTGGGGATGATCAAAAAGGTATTGATGAGCTGAAACAGTTCTTACAGCGTCAGTTTCACACCAAAGATTTGGGTAAGCTACGATATTTCTTGGGTATTGAGGTAGCAAGATCCAAGGAAGGGATCAGTTTATCTCAAAGAAAGTATACGCTAGATATTCTAGAGGAGACTGGTTTATTGGGAGCAAAGCCTGCGGAGACTCCTATGGATCCAAACGTCAAATTGTGTGTTGATCAGGGGGAGATATTTCCTCATCCAGACCATTATCGTCGCTTGGTAGGCAAGCTGAATTATCTCACCAATACACGGCCTGATATCTCATTTGCTGTCAGTATGGTAAGTCAGTTCATGTCAGCTCCTCGTTTTCCACATTGGGAAGCTTGTCTTCGTATTGTGAAGTATCTCAAGGCTCATCCTGGACGTGGCTTGTTTTATCGTTCAAATGGTCATTTGCGTGTCGAAGCCTTTACAGACGCTGATTGGGCAGGATCACCATCTGATAGACGGTCCACAACTGGGTACTGTACTTTTGTTGGTGGAAATTTAGTTACCTGGAAGAGCAAGAAACAAACTGTGGTTGCTCGTTCCAGTGCTGAAGCAGAGTATCGTGCCATGGCTCATACTACATGCGAGATTGTATGGTTGAGAGCTTTGCTCGAGGAGTTGGGGCTTGGTGTACAGTTACCTATTCCTATGTATTGTGATAATCAGGCAGCAATACATATCGCTTCGAATCCGGTATTTCATGAGAGAACCAAACACATCGAGGTAGATTGTCATATTGTTCGGGAGAAGATAGATAGTGGCCTGTTGGCTACCCCTTTCGTGTCTACAGGAGCTCAGTTGGCAGATATCTTCACCAAGTCTCTAGTTAAACCACGTTTAGAGTTGTTACGTAACAAGCTGGGATTTTGTGATATTTATTCTCCAGCTTGAGGGGGAGTGTTAGAATAGAGTTGGACTTAGTCCCACATTGGTTGCTTATGTTATGTAACTAGTTGCCACATAATATAAATAAAGCTCACATGTGTTAGGGTTAGTTAACACCCTATACACTTTTCCTTTCTTTCTCTCACAACATCGTCCATCTTTTTCTCCAGTGTGAGTTTGTGAGACCTATTTGGTTTGGTTCTGAGCTTGGGATTTGCATTTCTGAATCCCCTAGTCATTCCCTTCCCTTTTGGCTAGAATGGTTGCATAATTTAGGTCATGTCCTGTCTATGGATATTCACAAATTCTTTCATGTATATCTTCTATTCTATGGTGCATTTGGCTTGCCAGAAATAAGTATGCTTTTGAGTCCTCAACCTCTTCCCCCATGCAAGTTCTTAGTCATGCTAAACTAATGAACCAATCCATAGTCCAAGCCTTTTTCCTCCTAAGTCGGCTAGATTATCTAGTGAATATGGGAAAGGGTTTAGGAATGTTCAAACTCTCCAAACCCTAAGAACTGCTCAACAGGCACCTTACCATCAGGACTCCCTTTGCTCTGATAGACAAGCAGCCTTTACTTTTCATGCAAATCCATGTCTTTGCTCTTAGAATATTCCTGTCTTGGATATTTTCTGTGCCTCTTCTTTTAATTTGCAGCTCAAGAAAACGGGAGTGGGTCTTACCTTTTTTATTAACTCTAGGATTGTGGGCTCCTCTTTCAACAGCTCCAATTCTCACAAGGATTGTGCTTCTATCATGTCTTTCATAACGGCTGTGAGTTGGGCCATTGATCACCATATGCTACATTTAAACATAAACACTAATGATTCTTATCTTTTCCAACAGCTGAGAAGCTTTAAGGAATTTCCGACAATCGCAGCCCCTCTGTTTTTTGACTTCTGCTTTCTAGCTCAAGATCTCCACATTTGCAGTATAACCTTATCCAAGCGGAATATAGTTCATCAAGCTTTCCTTTTGGCAAGATTTGCTGCCGCTTCCAGGATTCACTCCGAAGTTGACATATCTTATCCTTTTGACAACGGATAAGCTTTTCTTAAGTGGATCTTTTTTTGCTTTGGGAGTTTTTTTTTTCTCGGCAAACGAAACTTATATATCGAAAGGGTACATCGATCATGCTCGAACACAATAAGATTACATGCTTACTAGTTCGAACACGAAAAAAGAACAACTAAAACAAAACCCTCCAACAGAAAGTTGGAAGGCAACCATCTCAACTAAAACAAAACCCTCAAAGTTGGGAGTTGCTTATCTTTTATGTTTGTTGTTCTCCTTTATCTAGCTTTAAGTTTATGTTTCTTTTGTCTTTAGGGTTGTATTTATTATCTATGACTCTTGTAATGACTTTTATCTATCTATGAAGTACTTTTTTATGCCAAAAAAAAACTTGTTCAGATGTTACATACTTTCAGCTAGAGAATGCGACAAAATCTTTCTAAAAATTCAAACTACTTGAAATCAATTGATTTTTTTTCCCGGATAATTCAAAAATGTTCTGCGACAGTTTGCATGCACCTTAGACTATGCCCTGTAGCCCTTCTAAAAGTCGTTTCACGCAAATTGGCCTAAAGAATTACTGACAAAGGAAATCGAACCTGAGACTTTAGGAGGAAGTAAACCCTTGAGTTCCAAGACCACCAGACCAACTCTTTGGAATTGAAATCGGTTGATGTTCGACTCTATGAAAACTCACTTAAGATCAATTCGTCTTATAAGTAAACAAGCTTCATCATACTTTTGAAACTCATTAAAATTTTGAATTAAACTTGAATAATCAATCCATTACTCAGCTGGTTTTGGAAACTTTTTTATTCACTCTTATATTATCGCGTTTGATAATTAATAAAAAAATACAAACAAAAGCCAACGTGTCAATTTCTAAGTATTCCTTGCAGGGTTCGAGTCTATGGAAATAACTCGAATCCCATTTGGTTGTTAGTATATAATATTAAAAAAATACAAACAAAAGCCAACGTGTCAATTCCCGAGTATTCCTTGCAGGGGTTCGAGTCTATGAAAATGACTCGAATCCGATTTGGTTGTTAATATAAAATATTAAAAATAAAATAATAAAAAAATCGAAAGGGTAGCAAAGTAAATTCATCCTCCAGATAAAACACCATCATCGGCTCTTTGGATTTTTTAGGTTACGACGGATTCATAGTTCCATTCGCTCCTCTGACACCGTCCTCTGCAACTGACCCCCGTTTTCGCTTCCTTCTCCGACGACATTCCGGCTAAGATCTCCGTCTCCCCGTCGAATTCCGGCGGCACATCCGTCTCCGTAAGTTTCCTCTTCACTCATTTTCCTGCTCCCCAACGTTAACTTAATCCATTATCGTATAGTTCAGCTTATGCATAGTAATAAACCCGTAAATTGATAAGAGCAAAGTCTATACAATCTGTTTCTAGAGAGAGAGAAGTTTTGTCTTTTTGTTTTTTGGGGAACTGGCATGGGAACCTGTCTGTGCAATCAGTTTATATGTCTTTGTAGTTTGCGTTCTCAGTTCATTTAGGTTAGGTTTCAAGTAATGGTCCATTTGATGCAATGAAATATCTCTCTCTCTCTCTCTCTCTCTCTACATATACATACACCAGACCCCTGGGCAGTAGCAGTTTTATCCCACCCATGTAGAAATTTTAAGATATATATATGTATATATATATATATATATATATATATATATATATATATATATATATATATATATATATATATATTTTAAACTCAAGGGACTTGCAAGGGCCAATTCCATAGAATTTTTCTTAATTAACCTGGAAATTAGTATATTACACGAGAATATTTGGAGTTGTGCAGGGGCCTGGGTCACCCCTTGCACCCCCTAGGACCGCCCCTGACATTCTTAGTTCCTTTAGGTTAGGTTTCCAGTAATGGTCCAATAGATGCATTTACATAGTTGTCTCTCTACATATACATACACTAGATACCTGGGCAGACACTATGCGTGTGCAAATCGTATTATGTAGAAGAGAAAAAGTGAAAAGTTTTCATTTGAGATTCATCCGTAAAGAAATCTGAGATGTGGGAGTCTAAGAGAGGGGAGAAGAAGATTCGGGTGACAGTTTTTTTTTTTTCCCCCCCTTCTATTCTTGGCATTTTTTTGGGCTAGTTGAAGGGCTTGTTTAGGAAATCAAAGGTCTCGTAACAGCGGTTCACACCAAGAGAGGTGTTCCCTTTATAGTAATATTATTATGAGTAGATAATAGGTATGTACTCTTAGCATGAAGTTGCCTCTTGCATGTTGGGTTGCCAATGGGTTTTCTTCACGTGGCTGATGGTATCACTTTGCAAGAAGATTGTGTAGTAGAGCTTATGGCGTGGGGCACTTTGTGAGTTGTGATGCCAAAGGCTTGTGCGGGATGTTGTGCCTTGTGGCAGGTCGGGTGTTCTATCGGTTTGTTGTGCCTTGTGGCAGGTCGGGTGTTCTATCGGTTTGTTGTGCTTGACGTCGGTAATCATGTGTATCTTTTTGTGTGGGTATTGACTTATTTGTGTAACCCATTAGCCATTTTATCATGGCATAGCATAATCATGTGTATGCATATGTATGAAGCCTGAAAGCAGAAAATCTTTTAGGTTTGCAAGACTCGCTCTTCCATGGGTTTACTTTGTGGTAGTTATCAGGAAGCATATGTGAGGTGTGTGTAATGAC
Organism: Rhododendron vialii; assembly: GCF_030253575.1. Classification (NCBI taxonomy): domain Eukaryota; kingdom Viridiplantae; phylum Streptophyta; class Magnoliopsida; order Ericales; family Ericaceae; genus Rhododendron; species Rhododendron vialii. The sequence goes on along the minus strand of NC_080558.1, from coordinate 5,251,107 downwards.
CTATTTGTGTAACTCATTAACCATTTTATCATGCCATAGCACACAGAATTGTTCGCTTATGTAGAAAGCCTGAAAGCAGAAATTTTTTAAGGCTTGCAAAATTCCTTCTTTCATGGGTTTTACGTTGTGGTACTTACCAGGAAATATAAGTGATATCTCCCTTTTTAATGTAATGATTGATGGCTTATAGCTCATTGATGTTCAATCTGCTGTTGCATAATCAAGGAATTCAGGTATTTTTTCTTGAGTATTAAAAGGGAACATCAGAATTTTCACTTGAGTAGATTTTAGCAGGATGAGCAGCAGATCAAGTCGGCATAAAGAGAAGCATGGACTCAAGAGTGTGGTTTATCAGGAAAGTCGCGATGAAGGAACTGCTGCTCGGACAAGACCTTTCAGTTTTGATGAGATAATGCTCAGAAGAAAAAATAAGAAACTGTCTGGAGATGTTGAAGACATGATTGGAGAGGCAGAAGATATATCAGTTAAGGAAATTGAGAAAGTTCCTGATCGTTCTGGCAGAGGTAGTAGAAACAGCAATGATGTTTTGCCTGTTGTGAAGCATGCTGCAGAGGATTTTCTAAATTTAAGTTCCAGAAAGAGAGAAGATATCAATACTAGGACTGGAGACAGAGCAGTGAATAAAAGAGAGAGAGACAATCGTGATGGGAACAGGTTGGTGAATAAAAGAGATAGAGACAGTCATGACTCCGAAACCAAAAAGCAAGCTTCAGAGGATATTCTGAGGGTAAGTTCAAGAAAGAAAGAAGACAACACTGCTGTGACTGGGGAAAGGTTAGTGAATGATAGGTATAAAGACGATCGTGACAGAGACAATCGGGACAGAGTGATTAAATCTAGGGCAACATTGAACAGAGAACTTAGTGATAAAGCTAAGCGGGGCAAGGATGACAGATGGGATCATGGCAGGAGAAAAAATGATGAGCGGCCAATTAGTCATTCTGAAAATCAATCTGAAAATAGGCATGCAAGAAATTTGGTACGGAAGGACAGATATGAAGAGAGAAGTAGAGGAAACTCTGAAAAAGAAAGCAAAAACAAGCACAGAGTTGAAGATGATGAGAGAACTAGAGAAAGGAGTGTGGTGAAAAAAAATAGTTCCGGGAAATGGGATGATTCAGAAGCTTCTAAGAGAAAGCTATTACATATTCATCAGGAAGAATCAAGACAGAAAAGGAGACGGTCAAGGAGTAGAGAGCATGATAAGGACAGAGGTAGAAGGTCTATTTCGCTATCTCCAAGGGCACAGAAACGCAAATCGTATAACACTTCGGAGCAAGGAGAGCTGCCCTCTCATTCTTCTAAAGACAAGTCTAGAAGACAGCAATCTGATGATGACAGGCATAGAATATCCAGTAACGGTGCGAATAACCACTACAGAAGACATGGTGAATCCACAAGTCAGCTTGGGGGCTATTCCCCAAGGAAGAGAAAAGCAGAAGCTGCAGTAAAGACTCCTTCTCCACCTCATTGGTCTCATCCAGAGAAAAAAAGTGCCACATGGGATCTCCCACCTGCGGGATCAGACAGCAATTTGATTGTTTCTGTCATTTCTAATGTTGACACATCAAATCTAACTGTGGCATCCAACAGAAATCAAATATCTGTTGCGGACCCTGCCAAGACTGTGAAGGCCCTTTCTGGGGTTTTGTCAAATGCCACCATTGACTCTATTCAGCTCACACAAGCAACCCGGCCTATGAGGAGAATTTTTGTAGAAAACTTGCCTGCTTCAGTGTCTGAGAAAGATGTAATGGAATATCTGAACAATTTCCTGGTATCTTCAGGTGTTACCCACGTCCAAGGATCCGAGCCTTGTATCAGCTGCAGTGTAAGTTTGTATAAGTAATACAAGGTTTTGTGTTTGTTTGGTTTTGTCTTGAATTTGTTCACAGTCACAGGGATTCAGCATGCCTAATTGTTTTTAGCTGCAGATACACAAAGAGAAGGGACAAGCTTTGGTGGAATTTCTTACGCCGGAGTATGCTTCAGCAGCTCTTTCTTTTGATGGAAGGTCCTTCTCCGGCTCCATTCTTAAAATCAGGCGCCCAAAAGATTTTGTCGAAGTAGCTGTAAGGATGATGCCATGTTTAACTCTTTTTCTTTCTGCCTAATGCTTTTACTGATTTTGGTATTACTCATTCTCTTCGTTAGTGTTAGGTTTAATGGAAGGTGGTGGTATTCTTCACTTAAGCAAATAATCCGAGATGATTAAAATTGGGTGTGAACTAGTTGCTTTGTTTTGCATTAGTCTGTATGCGTTGGTGTACTATTGGTGAAACTGCAACCTATTTTCTCCTTGTGCAATATCTAAATTTGTCTTCTAAGAATCTAATTACTTTATCGTTGAGCATTTTGTACTTTAGTTTCTGTTATTTGAAATGGTATCTAGGAGTATGGTTATTTTTACATCGGCATTATGGTTGATTATTGTGGTGAAGCATATGAGTTGATCTTTTGAAATAGTTAAATGTGAAAGTGAATTTGTAAAGGCACATATCTGTTTATAGTGGCATTAGGGGAAGAAACACAAACGTTGAAACCATGATTGCCGTCCGACAAACAATCTCTCACCGCAAAAAATGATCTGATGATAGGATTCTTGCACATTTTTCTTTGCCTGATAAGCATTACAGCCTTAAGTTTTGGGAACTTGAAGGAGTACGAGTTCTACTTATATGACATTTAGATCAGATCGTGATTTCGTGTGCAAGTCCCTTTGCTTGCTAGGTAATAGGTATTGCTTGTATGATACATTATGTGTAAGTGACTCTTGCAAAGGCGTACAAGAATCAAGTGAAAGAAGCTGGTGCAGCATGCCAATCCAACATAGATGCATACACATGCACGTTTTTTAGACTAATACTGGCTCTGGAGAGTTGCATACCGTCTAATCTTGATGAAATCATCCCTGATCATTCAAAAGTATTTGGTTGCTGTTCAGATTCTCTGTTTTTAACTTTCTTTAAAGGAAGGAAGAAACACACATCTACCAAGCGATTCATTACTGTTCCATTTCTTTCCTCAATCCCCAATTACCGACACCGATTAGCGATAGACATTTCCATCGAATCAGTTCACCTCCATTGTATCCAAAAACTGTTAAACTAAGTTTGTGAACTTGTTGAGGTTTAGTGGGGACAATACATTCTACACTGCTGATTCTTTCTGCCGGTTAGTGGGTCTTGATACAAGTCATGCTCCTTTTGGGAAAAAGGACTGGACCAAAGTCAATCCTTGAGTTCTCAACTGATTCTTAGTTAGAAATGGTATATCGTCAAGGAGAAAGGTGTAGCCTTAACATCAGTTCTGCTGGACCGATAAGGTGACTATTTTATTGTGTTTTTACTGGGTGCCGCATTGCCAGTGACACACTTGCATGAGTAATGAGCATCTTGATTATGTCATGGTATTGCCTCTTTAATGTGGATCACTCTCTTTGTCATAGCCATAGCAATGGAGCTGTCATGGAAACTTCGTGATTGAGATTAAATGTGTAGTGGTTTTATGTTTATTGTCGTTCGTCCGGGAGTCCTCTTATAACCCTCTCAATTCTAGCTTCAACTCTTTTTTCTCGAGTTCTACGTATAGGCTAACTTTGGTTAAAGCTGTGTTTTATTTTATGCATTGCTGTTTCTGAGGTATATTGTGGTTACTATTCATGTAGCAGGTTTTCAGACAGTTGCTATTTTCATGCAGACTGGTGGTCCTGACAAATCCGTGGATGCAATCAGTGATACAGTAAGGGATTCATCACACAAGGTATGAAAGGAAATCACTTCCAGATTTGCTGTAATCATCTACTTGGAACTTTTTTTTGTAAGTAGTAAAGTTCTATTGGAAAGGCTACAAGCGAGGAAAAATGAAAGAAAAGGTAAAAAGGACCTATACTCTCGTCTAAACTCCAAAAATATATAACATATCAAAGAATTGACTCAAAGTATGGTGACACTCCCTCGACTCCCATAGTTGGAATCAAAAGACCCTTAGTTTTGAATGGTGGCCCCTTCAAAATATGTACGATTCCTCTCTCTCCAAATTGACCACATCAAGCACAGTGGGATCTTAATCCAAAGCTTCCGTCTTCTTCTACCCACTCTAACCACATACCACTCTTGAAGCTCCACCACCATCGCACGAAAAACCCACAACATACCCCACGACACAAGAACCGCGTTCCAAAGCTCCTTGGCGACCAGACAATGAATAAACGAATGTGCGACTGACTCTTCATCTCTCAAGCACATGCCACACCGATTCCCCATAACCATCCGACACTGTGTAATCATCTGCTTGAAAAGTACTCAGCAATTATCTTCTCTTCTAAAATATTGTACTGAAGTTTTACCGTTTGTTGCTTGGTCTCTCTGTCATGATTTCAGTTTCTGTGTATAAGAGTGAATTAGATACAATGTTTCGACTTGTCGCCTATGCTATTTTAAGTAGTCTGATTATTGCGCTTAAAGAGTGAGTTTTAATTGCTGTTTCGGGTAGATGTCCTATGTGGACTTGGTTTCCACTCATGTCAATTCTATGGAACGAAGTTGTCTTTTGAAAAGTCATACTATTGCTAAAAACGACACGTGTTGAAGCCTTTTGATCTTTAACTTGAAACTATTTTGGTAGACTTCTTCACGTTTGTCATATCAGCATTTGTATCATGTTCGACTATAGCATAGTATCTTTCAAGGTGATTTTGGAGCAGCAGTTTGAGATTTTCCATCCACGCACTCTGTTTCAAGCGTGTTTTAATTTCCAACTTTTTGTAGTTGATAAGATATCAAGACTTGTTAATACTTTTTTTTTTTCCCCTTATACACTTTGTCCATTTGGTCATCCAGAATATGAGTCAAACTGGTTGGCATGAAGTTATCCTTTCTAATCTCTAGGAAATTCAAGAACCTGTTCTTCACCGCTGATACAGAGTTCAGTGTACGTGGCATTGTGACAAAACTGGTAGTCACATTGGAATATTCTTCGAAGGCTAATTTTTTAATTTATTTCTTTGGATTCCAGCACACAAGCATTCAATAAGTTACTTGCTTAGATGACAATGCAATGAACTCGCCCTAGCACTTAGTCGCCCATCTTGGATTCCATGTATTCTCTGTTAGTTCACTTACCTTGAATTGTTGGTGTGTAAATTTAATGGGGATTGGAAGCAAGATACGATTGTTTTTACCTTGTTATGAGGGTTGGTACTGCTTGGGTCATGGGGCTATTACGCTTCTTTTCATAATTTATGTGCTGGATGTTTTATATTGTTTTATCTCTTTTGAAAGAATTGCTAAATGCATTGCTCCAGATCTTCATTGGTGGGATTTCAAAGGCTATGTCACCTGAAATGGTAACATGATCCAACCTTGCTTCTAATTCTCCTTTTTCAATTATCATCCACACGTTTGGTGACATGAGTTTGTGTGCTGTTTTCCAGCTTAAGGAGATAGTTAGTGCCTTCGGAATTTTGAAGGCATATCGTTTGGAGGTTAATGCGGATCATAATGAGCCATGTGCATTCCTTGAGGTATTGGATCTTGTGTTTTTTGTTCTATTATTGTTTACCATAATTTCTTCGTGATGAGGCTAATCCCTTGTAGACTCCTTGACTAACAAACAAGTCTATTTGGGTTTGAGGAGTCAAGAAAGCCTATTATCAAATTATAAATGGCAATAGTTTTTTTTTTTTTTTTGATCTGTACCTTCAACATTAGTGAATTTTTCTTTGGATATATTGTTTTTGTTATTTAGTGTTGTCATCCACAAATGGGGGAAGGAATGTAAGTCGTAGACTCGTAGGGGAAGGGAATATACAATAGTGGATAGGAATACTGCGTAGTAAAACTTTCAACCTATCCACTCCAGAATTCTTGTGTGGTTAAAATCTTGATGACTAGAACTAGAAGTCTTTAATCAAATGCACCCGCCCGTGTCTTTAACCCATCGCTTGTCAATGCTAGGCTTTTTTTAGTAGATGATGCCATACAAAGTGAAGCTCAATCTCTATTCACTTAGATCTGGGATTTGATCTCAACTTAGTGACAGTGGTTCATATTCCATTTTCTTTCTGAAGTTTCGTCCATGTTTTGTTCCCAAGCTATATGGTTTAATGGTGGAATAAGTTATATCTCTTATATGTAAACCTGAAATCTGTCTCGATGAGAAAAGTATACAAATAAATATCTCATCACCAGTAAAAGTATATGTAAATCTGAATTTGAAAAAGTCTGGTTTGCATTCATGTTATCATCGTAAAACCTTCTTAGATGATGTGATCATTTATACGTTTGGACTGTTTGAAAAACTAGTACATGGGAATTTCCCTCCCTTCTTGTCTGTTGATTTTATTTAAATGAGATTCTCTTTTTTATTGCACTCTGATATTTATTCCATATGCACCTATTTCTGCTTGTTATATTAACTGATAAACTGTCCATAGTCTTCTACGGTCGGATGGAGGTTCAATACTACTCTTTTCTTGGATCTCTTATTGATTGCTCATCTTCTAATTTCGTTGGGTTTATTTCAGTATGTTGACCAATCAGTTACTCTCAAGGCATGTGCGGGTCTGAATGGAATGAGATTAGGAGGACAACTGTTAACTGCTGTTCTAGCTACCCCAGATGCTGCCTCATCAGTTGTATGCAATCACTTCCCTTTTCCTATTTCGAATTACTATTTGGACAATTCCCAGTTGTTTTCCTCCTAATAGGAGAATTGAAGCAAATGCTGTACTTAATTTTAGGAAAATATTGGGAATTCACCTTTCTATGGTATCCCTGAGCATGTGAAACCCCTTCTCGAGAAGCCCACACAAGTCCTGAAGCTTAAGAATCTGGTATTCTGAAAGATTATTATTATTTATCTGTCATATTTTGCGTCTTGTTTTTAATTGTGCAATGTTTTACCCTTTCTGTTTTAACATTTTTTCCAATGAATGATTCAGTTGGATCCAGATAGCCTCTCGTTGCTGTCTGAAGCAGAGCTGGAGGAAATATTGGAAGACACACGGTTAGAGTGTGCCAGGTCCACAGCAAACACTTAATTTCTTTAACCTAATCTCTCTCTCTCTCTCTCTCTCTCCCTCTCTCTCTCTCTCTCTCTCCTGGTTGTTACAACTTGAAGATCTGCCCCATCCTCTCTGCAGGTTTGGCGCTGTTAAATCTGTTGATATTGTCAAATGTAGTGACTTCAAAACGAACCGGGAAACACAAGAAGTCTGTGAAAACCCTAGTTCCTCAAACGGCGGGGAAGACTTGAATGGTAAGGACAAGGACACGACAGCAGAAACTTCAGGAGAACATACAGATTTTGAGTCAGAAGAAATCAGCAGATCAGAACCTCAAAACAATGGCAAAGAAGCTGAAGAAGTTGACAAAGCTGTAGAGGGCGGAGGCATTTGTGTTGAAAAACTCCAAGATGACATATTGGAAGATGAACTGTGCAATCCATCTCAAATTGATGGTAAATTGGATCTTGAATCAAAGGATCAAGTGGATCTTGAATTGAAGGATCAAGTGGATCTTGAATCGAAGGATCGAATGGAATGCTGTGATAATAAGGTTGATGATACTATTCAGACAACAGATGCTAAGGTTGCCGATGTGGAAAATGAATCAGCTGATAGAGACAAGTTGGAATCAGTGGAAGCCAATGGACATCTGCAGGAATCTTTAGCTGAAATGGATTTGAATGAGAGAATGGATACGGATGCTGCCGAGAAAGGTGAAAATGGAGTGTGTGTTTTTGGTCTTGAAGATGTATTTGAACCTGGTTGTGTTCTAGTGGAGTATAAAAGAACAGAAGCTGCTTCTATGGCAGCACATTGTTTGCACGGACGGGTTTTCAATAACCGGAGTGTGGCAGTGGGGTATGTTGATTACGAAATGTACAAGTCAAGGTTTCCGAAATAAACTTGTTGGAGATTGACTTAGTTGCGGTTCAGCGGCTTAATTTCATGCAGGCGATGGAAAAATGCCTACCATTTTTTGTGTGATCTTACCATGAGTTCTGGGCAACTAATGGATGGAGCAGAGTTTGAGACAGGCTCCCTCTATTTTTCTAAATTGTACTAATATTTATTGTTGAACTTAGCATATTGAGATCATGTGGCAGTTCGACAGTTGCCCATACGAAGAATTGAGGCTGTTATTAGAACGAAGCCTCGTTTGATGCCAAAATTAGATTGAAATGTCTTGCTTCTTCATGTAGTTTCCACAGAACTGAGGGAATTTTACCGAAGTCAGTGTAACATCAGTACTCTCTTCAATCAAAAGCTGCTTTTTGTAAATTCAGTTTTGTAATCAGCTTAGACACTGCGTTTATGGTGCCCGTCGTATTGTTAGCAATTTTGGGTTGGTCATTAGGAGCTATGTATGCAAATGGCCTCCTATTTACGCGTTAACCCTGCCACCAAACAATTCTGTTTAGATGTGCCATTAAGCTACTCGGATGTCAATGATCACTATTGCGTAAAAGAATGAGCCAATGATTCACTATATTGTGTAAAAGAATGAGCACCGGAAGTTGATCAGCGATCACTGGTGACTGCCTTTTTCGTTTAAAGGCTATTAAGCAGGTAGGATTTCGCCTTTGACATGATTCAAGATTGTGAACCGAAAGATTAAACAAAATAAAAATGACCCAGAGAAACAGATAGGAAGATAGAGGAAAGTGCGGAAAAAAAAAAAGAAACTTGATTTACCTTGATTTTATTTCTTTCTGGAAATAATCCACAGAAAGGAAAACTATCATTTTCCATTCTGTTCTCTTACAGTAAAACATCCATTCACTTGCTGGCAGATTTCTGTGCTACTGCCTACACTAAGTATCCTTTCCAAATCTGTAAATTAACCCAAAAGAATTACTTAACCAAGTAGGTCAGAATGTGGTAAAAAACTGTTCACCGTTGGTAAGCTGGGCTTCTGTTGGTGAACCAAATCATCGGCAGAGTAATAATCAGCAATGAGTCGGTACATATAGGATGGGCCATGTCCTCCTCTGCAAATGAAGTAGACGACGAAAAGAACGACGAATATTAATCAAGCAGTTGGTAAGCTCCCAAAACATTGTAGATATACGAAGTTGAAGCTTGATTATATCAACTGAATTTGATGCGTAATGCTATATGTTAAATGGCAATGTTTTCAGTTTCAAAAACCACAGGAATAAATAAGCAGAAAGTTGAGCTGAAAGACTATGATGCAGCAAATTATATGTTGAAAGAGATCTTTAACTTGTTCAAAAGGTTTATATGATTGAAAATTATGGGTATAGCTATATGATGCATCTGAAAAATTCATGGAGAAGGCAGCCTTACATGTCAGTGATGAACAGGCTAACAAGCTCCGGAGGCACATAATCAAATGCAGGATTGACAACATGAACAAGAGGAGAACCACTGCCAATTCCAAAATCCATGCAGTTGGAAAATTCGCCAAACTCGATCAATTCAGATGGGCATCTCATGTCATTTAGCAAGACCTCTGGATTGTGTGGGTATGAGGGACACAACTGTCACAAACAGGCTAACTATAAGATATAACTGTATTGCCAAGTAAATATCCTCAGAATCATGACTAACTTATGCCAAAAAGGGAATACCGGAACGTATTAAGCAGCAAAACCCTACGTTTCCAATAGCACGCCATAAAAGCAAACTTTTACACGATTTGATTGAGACAATAACTGGGAAAAAAAAAAAAAGTTTTTCATTCTTCGATCTTCATCAAGCGGGCATGAATGATAATTCTTCATTTGTTACCATTCATGCAATCCTAATACTCATCTCTAAGGGCTAACAATACCCAAATCAACATACTTTCAGACATCTCACTTGATGACTTCAAATGTTACTTGTGCAAGTGAAACATGCAGTTAGAGTGACTGGTTGTTTGGTGAATCGAACCAAATCGTACGACAGCTTAGGATCAACTGCTTGGTGTACCTGTACGAAACTCAGGAATTCTATAACTGAGGTGCTGAGTGCTGACACATACCTTGTGCATACCAGCTACAACAGCAAACGGGATAGCATGAGTGCGAGCAGCAAGTGCAACCATCCTCAACCCAACAGGTGCTATGATCCCACCATTGGCCATCACCACATGGACACCAACTATAACCTTCACGTGAATTCCCAATTATACATCATAAAGTGATCCACATCGCCAATGGAAGTGAAAAAGCGGCCAAATTTCATAATTACCATGTTTACTCGAGAAATCATGGCAAACACTGCAGAATCAGTAATAACAGTACTCTGCACACCTCTTTTGGCCAACTCTTTCGCAAGGACATGTCCCTGGTACCTGATCAAAGGCGGTATCAGTGAAAAAAATGATAAAAGGGGTAGAAGATAAATCCAACGAAAAAGCTGCTTTCTCTATCTCTTGACATTGTAAAAATATGTACAAACCTTGGCGCACCCTCAGCGATGAAAACACGAAATGATCGTTTTTTGTCCTTCGCAGCATTTAGGAATTCCAACACAGTTCTGGAACGGCCTAAAGTTAATATCACCTGACTGAAAGCACCAAGAATAGGTAAGGAATGTAAAGACGAAGTATCTGAACTAAATAAATTTTTCGCATGCAAACTCTGAATGTAAATACCACCACATAGACTTATCCTAGTATAGAAACAGTACTTGTGATGAATATACTCCACTGCTTGCTCAGCAATTTGTTCGTGGCAAGCATCAATCTCTCCAATTAGTTCATTAACTGCCTCGATGATGTTATGCTTTAATTTTCGGCTGCTCAAATTTCTATCCGCTGTTATAAAGCATAAATTGAAATAATTGATGAATACAACCTATATACTGTTTTCAGCATCAATCCATAGATACTTTACGAGGATTTTACTAATACGAGTAACAAAATAAAATAAAAAATTTGCCTTTTGCTTCAGAATCACCACCCATGTTCTCTAGAAGAGTATGCAATGAAGGTCGATGCAGAATTCTCCTACAAGCAACAGCAGCAGCAGAAGCAACATGGTCATAATCGCACTCAGCTATATCTTCGTCATCAGTTTCAGCTGATAAGTATAACCCGCCAACATCGCTTGTCACAGCCGAAAGATCCTCCTCCCGTATAATATGCAGTACACGCTTCACAATATTTCCAACAGCTAGCTCTGTTCCATCAATACGGTTTTGTGATTATCAAAACATTCAATAGGAAACAGCTATAGAGCATTGAGCCTTCCCGTTCATAACGTACAGTCACATAATCTCATATCTCAGGATGATATAATCCATAAATTTATACTTCTAACATCTATTCATTCATAAATATACAGCTGCATGCACAGACACATATCCTTAAGGTATTACGTATGCTTCCACCAAAAAAATAGAAAAGGTATTACGTATGGTAAAAGGTTAGAGGGGCGATAAGCAAGAGTTCAAGTCTTCATGAAAATCAGTGTTTGTGAACACCAACAAGCCATACCATAATTGGTTTAGTGACAAGAGAATGAGTATGAGGTCGGGAGATTAAGTTTTAGATTGACCACTTTTTTATATGTAAAGAAGTACATTTAGAGAGTTCAACTCACAACTTCGGACTTGTTGTTTCAAACAGCGGGCTTTTTATTATTGTCAATATTTAATTACATCACAACATAAATTACAGAAAAACATAGATGGATATTTCCATAAATAGAGCTAGAGGGAATGAAGCATTCCAGTGAAGCACAAGATAAATGAAAACAATAATCTGAATATCAAATGCTTCAACAAATAATTCACACTCCCCCTGCATTGGATTTTCGTTTCCTTTAGTTTTCCAAAAGATAGACGTTGTGTAGGCACTGATCCACAAGTAAACGAAGTCCTCTAGCTAAGCACAAAAGGCTCCCACTGCTGCCACCACATATATTTCTAGCAGCTTCTTCTCATGGAAGCACTTTGAAATACGTACTAAAGATATTAGATGCATACTAAACAGGTGCAAGATGTAGGTGTTTTCTATTTTACATAGACTTTGGTATGAGCGTCAGGTGCAGCTATGAGTGTAAGTGTTGGGATTCCTGCAATTGTAGTTCTCAGGACACGCAAAATGGACTTTGCCCAATACGGTAAACTACTCACCTATCTCGGTAAAATTCTTTCAGTTCAAGGATAAAATGGTGTTGACAATGTGTCGAAAACCATTTCATTGGATACTGCTGGAGTTCCATGCATAGGTATATGACTACATAGTATTTACAAATTTTTGAGTCAGTGTCCGATTGCCCGCGTATATTACACATCCTTAAATTTACAAGAGTCCATGTAACATAGGATACTATCTTTGTACTTTTCCAATTCAATTCATGCGATAAGGTTAGCATACCCACAAATAGATATTTTGCATTAGTGCACAATGTCCAGATTACAGCCTTCAAAAAAACTTCCACTAAGATTCTTCAAAGTTCAAACAACCCAAAATCTTGTCACAGACAACTAATCATCATAGAATAAAAATGTCACAGCTTCCATTGGAATGCATACCCACAGGGTTCGCGGCAGTCAACTTCTCTCCTACAACCTTTACAGCCTCAATGAGTGCTTCAGCCTGGTTTGTAGACGGCAACCTCTGCTGCGAAATCAACGATCGAAGCAACTCTGCGGTTGAGCGAGCAGTGGCATGCGATCCCTCTACCTTACTGCCATCACAAGATTACAATATACCATAATGTGAACGAAACCGATTAAACAAATCAGAATTCAAGCCCAAAGTCAACTTCACTTTTGGGGACAATAATACCCACAAACTTTTTTTGGGTAAAATTAATACCCACAAATTTGCTTACCGGTTTTCAAGCTTTGAGACAAACTCATTCACAAGGCCGTCAATATCCGGCATCCTTTTAACCTAATAACCAACCAAGAAGAAAACTTCAAAAGAAAAAAAAAAAAAGGCATTATGAATGGCCCTGTTATAACAAATCAAATTAAGTGCAGTGACCAAATCAATAAGAATCAGCTACGTGATTATTTTTTTTCATAATTCTTGCCTCAAATTACATAGGTCGTGTTCTAAGAGAATGAATCCTATTCCAAGAAAGCATTGACAGTCCCATCATATTAAAAATTTATTTGAACAGATAGGATAGACCATTGTTCACAATTAGAGTTTAGAGTGGTGTACAAGTCCCATTTTTTTTTCCTTTCTCGCTTTCATCCCTCTATTTTCTGGGTGGTCAAACACATCATAAAACGTGAATATAACCAAATAACAAACGAGAGAGAGAGAGAGAGAGAGAGAGAGAATTTTTACCTGGGTAAAATTTCTTGGTTCTGTGAACGGGAAGGAACGGCGGTCTAAGTTTTCAGAGGTTTTGAAACGTCAATGGACAAAACGCCCCAGTTTTTTTTGACAAACTTATCCGTTTGTTTGTACATAAAATATTTTCCTGTAAATTATTTTACTTATTTTTCGGTGTTTGGTTGTGTAAAAAATGAAAAAAATATTTTATATGTAAAACATTTTCTATCGATTGGATGAAAATGACTTACCTTTAAATTTTTCGTAAGTCATTTTCCAAAATGAACCTACTGCCTTCTACTGCAATTCTCACTGCTCAGTTTTCTCGATCATCAATCCTGACCCATGTTCAATTCCAATAATCTCAGATTTCTCCACCGTTTAAGCCCCTTCTTTCTCTCTCTACACTATTTTGTTGATTGCTGAAAATATTTTCAAATGTCAACCAAACAACGGAAAATAAATGTTTGAAGTTTGTTTTCTGAAAAAATATTTTACATGGAAAATATTTTACATTGTAAAACATTTTACATCAAAACAAAACGGAGCCTTATTGTGGGTTTACCAAATGAGAATAAATTTTTTACACCGCCGGTATAAACATTTGTTTCCTCCAAATCAATTATATCGTGTCACGTTGCAAAACAGTGGTCTTAATCGATAAAATATGGCGACTTGATGCAATATAATTAATTTTTACACCGACGGTGTAAATAATTTAATCTCTTACCAAATATGGTTCTAACAAAAAAGATCAACATAAAGTATAGTAACCGAATATCAGTCATAAATAGCGAAATCTGCACCAAAATAATACTCCTAGATAATGAGATCCAATAATTTCTCAAACCACTCACCCTTTTTCGTCTTATGGTAACATGAATTTATAAAATACGTGTATACTCTTTCACTGTTAGAAGGACACCATTCTAAATTCACATAACAGAAAGACAAAAACGGGTGTGGTTATGAAAAAACGGAGTGTGAAAACAACTACTCTTTCTCACGCCTCTGCCAAATAAATTCACTTTATTAGGGAAGAAACTGCACTAATGATATTTGTATTTCTCTTCCTGTCTACACTGTGTAAAAGATAGCACATGAGGCCATCCACAGTGGCATAATCAAAAATGGATATTCAAAAATTGACACATCAGCTTTTGATTATCTATTTAAGAGGTTACTAAGCTTAACAATGTTGAGGTCCACAATGGTCACTTCTAGTCCATAATTAAAATAAGGGATACACTACAATTTCACTCTCTCTCCCCTTGTGTTTTCCACCATTGATCACTTCCTTCCATTACACTTTTTTTGGCAAAAATATATCAATTTTCTCCTTTAATTTAGGGGAAAAAAATTGGTGACTTCCTTCCCTAATATTATGAATTTGGAAAAAAAATCATGTACTCAAAAAAAAAAAAAAACCAGATGTGTTATTGAATTTGTAAAAAAATGTAAGGTTCTTTATGTACTCAACCACAGGGAGAGGAACAAAAAAAGAATAAAATAAATACGGAAAAAAAAAAGTGAAATACCTTAATGCGGCGACAAATGTTTTCCACCATTGATCACTTCCCTCCAACACGCGTGTACATAAATTTTAGAACCAGTTAACTTATGTGGTGTGAGATTCACAAATTTTGATTATTGAAAAAGGTTGCTAGTTTTGGTTATCCAAAGCCCAAAATTTGATTATTTCTAAGAATGTTGTTAAGTTTGATTATACCATTGTGAGCCATCTTTTACCCCAATATTGTTAACTTTAAAAATAATTTGCTTTTGATTATGCCACTGTGGATGGCCTGAGATCAAGAAACCTCTGTACCTCTTTTTACCGAGGAATCTCGGACCGTATGATTGTATGAGAACTTATTTTGTTTTTTAAAATTTTTATACGATTCAACGGTCCGAAATCCCTCAGTACAGAGAATTCTCAATCGAGAAGATCATTGTTCAAAAGATAGAGGGCACTGACGGCGAACCCGACCCTAAAAATACCACACGACCTAACTCCATCCTCAATTCCGCCCCCGGGTAATGCGTCCGTATTCCTATTTTCACTACCAGCATCGTTCAAAATAGCTCAAATCCCTTGCTTGAGTCCGTGACGCGCGCGACATGAAGAAAGATTATTGAATGCCCTCAAGCACGACTCAATATTTCAACATTGGGTGGGTGAATATTAAATGTTTTTCTCACATCTATGGAGCGTGATATTAACTCCTGTCGATATGCATTACAACTACAGTATCGCAAAAAAACTATCGTTGTTTTCGCTCAACTTATACAATCACGAAAACTTTTTCGTACGTAATTGCATTTGTAAATACGTACAATTTTGGCCTGTTAGGATCACATTATGGGGCCGGGCCAGGTAACACGCAATATCTTGTTATGCTTTGGGAAAATGATGGCCTAGGAACCCTTTCGACATTCCTAGTTCTGGGCTCTGTCTTGCCATAAGTAAGCTTCCTATCCCAGGCTAAGGCCCTTCTAAGTTCTAACATACCCTAAAAACAAAAAACAAAAGCCATACAATTCGATTGAATTTCGGTTTTCATTTTTCGCGATGAAAGTTTGCGACATCATGCAGGGCATGCATGATAATCATAATCTTAAAGATGATCACCGCCACTTCCAGATCTCCGGTAATGCTTGCGATCATCCCAGTTATCATGAACGTTATGCAAGTATATGCCATCATCTCTGGTGATCCAAGTGCATCTAAAGCCACAGGACTGGTAAAGCGAATCTTCGAAGGGTTTATAATCCAGGAACATGTCGAATCTAACATGATGGTGCCTATCTTTTCGCATCAGGCACTAGAAACGCGTCGTCCCTGGATGCTTTTTCTAAAACTCCAATCTCTTTCGACCCCGGGATCGAGCCAGTTCTCGCCCAGATCATCGTCATGGGACCGGCAATGGATAAACAACTTCTTGTGGTTTGAAAGCTCATTTCTTATGACTATAGTCCAGCTGAAGGGATGATAATTAAAGGTCCAACAGTGAGTTATGGCATGTTGAAAAAGACAGTGAGTTATGGCCAAGGCAACATAGTTGTTGTAAAGAGCCTCCATTGTGGTGGTGATATTTGTACCATTGAGTTTGAAGGCCAATATAATTATGGAAGGTTTCACTCGATTTTATTGAAAATTAATTAACTCATGAAGTTGGTCCAATTAAAAATTAGAAACGGCTACATAAAAAGGAGTATTCAAAACCCTTTCATGTTAATTTTGGGATCTCAAAATCCTGGCACGGTCTCCAATAAATTCTCTCTCTCTCTCTCCACTCATTACTCTTAAAAACTTGCCTCAAAATCCAGAGAAAATACTTACTGATATCTGTTGGAGTTGATTTTTATAGGTCCCCATAATAAATTATCTAAAATTTGTGGGCATTTTTATGTATTTTGTGGAATTCGGAGTGGGCCCCACACGCATGCGGTGGACTTATCTGTGTTCCAGTAATTCTCCCAAGCAAACTTCTGGTTTCTATAAAATTCTATTAGTCGTGAAACCTCAATTTACGAGAATTAGTCTGAATTTTCCTTTGTGCATCCACCAAAGATTAACAATTAATCAAAAACTCATGGACTGTGCCTTCAAAATGGGACACACCCACCCTGACCCATAATATCACTACTTGTATCGTTCAAATTGTTAGGGGTGAAGCCTCATATAGGCTAGCGCCGGACCGGCTTTGGGTTAGTGCCGGGCCGGTTTTTGGCCAAGGGCGGGCCGGCTCGCGATCTGAGATCGGTTTGTTCTCTTATAAACACGTTCCTAAATCGTTTTTAAGGTAAGACAGCACCCGAGAGACTTTGGAAAACAACTGAAAAGCTGCTGCAACTCTTGAGAGAACTTATAAGATTTTTCTATCAATTAATAGTGAACTAGTGTGGCTCTTGATGAGTAGGCAAGTTGTGAACCTCGTATATTTTGTGTCTTGGTTTTCTTTTTTTGCTTTTGACTTCTCTTGCGCATTTATTCAGTGATTCATAGCATCCAAGATCCTATTTTTGTATGCGTTGATGAGATTGAGCGCGTAGTTCAATCTGTTGTAATACCAACACAAAATAGTTCAAATCCCATGCTTGAATCACTGAATGATTAATTAAAGAGATTAAATTCCTTCTGTCGGCAAAAACTATGAATTTTTCACCATCATTATTTTGAGGCCCACGGTTCGTTAATTGTCGATTAGAACCTTTCATACCTTTCATTTTTGGCGATAAAAGTTTTGCACATCATGCAGGGCACGCATCATAATCTCAAAGATGATCGATCACCACCACTTCCAGATATCCATGAACGCTTGGCCTCGTCCCTGTTACCAGGAAAGTTTTTCAAAGTATGTGCCGTCATCTCTTGCGATCCAAGTGCATCTGAACTCTTCACTACAAATGCGGTAAAGCAAATCTTGAAAGCTTCGATCATCCGGCGGGAAGATGTCGAATTCTAACGTGATCATGATGTCTATCCGACCCCAGATCGAAGCTTTTTCTAAAACTACTCCAATTTCTTTCGACACCGGGGATCGAGTCAGTTCCTGCCCAGATCATCGTCACGGGACCGGCAATGGATAAACAACTTTTTGTGGTTGGAAAGCTCATTTTTTATGACCATAGTGACATAGTCCATCTGATTCTGATTGTATGGTAAAGGGTCCGACAGTGAGTTTTGGCATGTTAAAAAAGACAGTGAGTAATACGCCAACTCATTTACAACATTAAGTCTACACTCACCCTACAAAACCACCGTATGGTCCACCGCATGCCTATGTGGGGCCTACTCCGGGCACCACAAAAATATAGAAAAATACTCATAACTTTAAGAATATTTTTTTATGGGGCCCTCTAATCAGCTTAATTTGATTTCGGTAGGTATGTTTTTTGAATTCGTAGGGGCGAAGCTGCTCAACTGCTCAGTTTCGCCCATACGAATTCAGAAAACATACCTATCGATAGCTAATTGAGCTGATTTTTTAACCTAACTATTCTAACTATACTGGATTTCGTCGATTAAAAAAAACCCAAAAATCAAACAATTAAATATTGTGTTTTGGTTTTCATTTTTCACGAAAAAAGTTTGCAAATCATTTAGGGCGCGCGATAATCTTAAAGTTGATCACCACCATTTCCATCTATCCAGGAGTGCTTGTACACATCCCTGTTACCAGGACCATCTCTCAAGTATATGCCGTGATCTCTTACAATCCAAGTGCAACTAGATCCGCGACACGTGGCCATGAGCGAATCCTCAAAGTTTTTATCGTCCCGGAAGATGTCGAATCTAGCGTGATGTTGTCTATCTTTGCGCATCAAGCACCAAAAATGCGTCTTCCGGCCCCAAATAATGCTTTTCGCAAAACTCCAATCTCTTTTGGCCCAGGGATTGAGCCAATTCTTGCCCAGATCATCGTCATCGGACCGGCAATGGATGAACAACTTCTTGTGGTTTGAAAGCTCATTTTTTATGACCATAGTCCATCTGATGCCCTGATAAATGGTCCAACTCCAACAGTGGGTTGTGGCATGTTCAAAAAGACAGTGAGTTATGGCCAAGGCTAAAACAAGGCAGGCCACATAGCTGTTGAGAGCTTTCATTGTGGTGGTGCTATTTGTACCATTGAGTTTGAAGGCCAAGTTATGGAAGTTTCACTCGGTTTTTATTGAAAATTAAATAACTCATGAAGTTAATCCAATCAAAAATTAGAAACGGCTACATAAAAGGAGTAATCAAAACCCTTTTATGTTCGTTTTGAGGTCTCAAAACTCCCGGACACGGTCTTCAATAAATTTTCTCTACTCATTACTTTCAAAAACCTCCCTCAAAATCCAAACCGAGCATGATTGGTCTCTAGTCTCTAAATGATGCACAAATTACACGTACTAGTTCATTACATTTTCTCTTTCTCCCTCTATTTGGTGGGATTGATTACAAAGACGGAACGGCAGGAAATACTCCAAATTAAGATGCCAAAAATGAAGTGAAATTCTTGGTAATTAATTAGGAATTGACATGAAACTTCAAAATGTCAAATTTGAAGCCCAGTGAAAGTAATGGCAAATAATATTTTAGAGTTAACAGTTATTAGGAGATAAGGCGATTTATTAAGTTAACTTTAATATAATTGAAAAAACTAATATTTAAAAGGCCTTAAAAATGGTGGAGAAATAGTACAAACTACATGCCTGATACAACATTTTGCTTGTTATGAGTAGTCAAACATAAATGATTTCCCATGCACCGTATGGGTTATTTAACGAGGGGGAATTCCGCCGCCGCCTCCTCCTCCTACTCCACCAAATCCGCCACCAAACTTATTTCCAACACCACCTCCAATAAATCCGCCGAATCCACCACCTTTACCAAATCCGCCAAGGATACCCCCACCTCCAATTCCGCCGCCGAAACCACCACCTTTACCAAAACCACCACCAATTCCCCAGCCTTTTCCGAAGTCGATTCCACCACCTTTGCCAAACCCACCACCACCACCGATTCCACCACCTTTGCCTATACCACCGCCGATGCCACCACCCTTACCAAATCCTCCACCAAGTCCACCGCCTTTTCCGAAGCCTCCACCAGTACCAATGCCAAATCCTCCTCCTACACCGCTTCCAACTCCACCACCAGCTCCTCCACCTACACCCCCACCTTTACCAAATCCTCCACCAACACCAGCTCCAACGCCTCCGCCTTTCCCAAAACCACCACCAATTCCACCACCTTTTCCAACTCCATTGCCTACACCACCTCCAATTCCACCATGACCTTTCCCAGCCCCTCCCCCAACTCCCCCACCTTTTCCAAATCCTCCCCCAGCACCACCACCGGCTCCGCCTCCTTTTCCAATTCCTCCTCCTATTTCGCCTCCTTTGCCAATGCCTCCGCCTTTACCAACCCCACCACCAAATCCACCCCCTTTGCCATGCCCACCACCAACTCCACCACCTTTCCCAAAGCCTCCTCCGACTCCACCCCCCTTACCGATGCCTCCACCTACACCATGGCCAACTCCACCACCCTTTCCAATTCCGCCACCCACTCCACCGCCTTTCCCAAATCCACCACCCACTCCGCCTCCCTTACCAAACCCGCCACCCACTCCGCCACCTTTCCCAAAGCCTCCTCCAACTCCACCCCCCTTACCGATGCCTCCACCTACACCATGGCCAACTCCACCACCCTTTCCAATTCCGCCACCCACTCCACCACCTTTCCCAAATCCACCACCCACTCCGCCTCCCTTACCAAACCCGCCACCCACTCCGCCACCTTTCCCAAAGCCTCCTCCGACTCCACCCCCCTTACCGATGCCTCCACCTACACCATGGCCAACTCCACCACCCTTTCCAATTCCGCCACCCACTCCACCGCCTTTCCCAAATCCACCACCCACTCCGCCTCCCTTACCAAACCCGCCACCCACTCCGCCACCTTTCCCAAAGCCTCCTCCAACTCCACCCCCCTTACCGATGCCTCCACCTACACCATGGCCAACTCCACCACCCTTTCCAATTCCGCCACCCACTCCACCGCCTTTCCCAAATCCACCACCCACTCCGCCTCCCTTACCAAACCCGCCACCCACTCCGCCACCTTTCCCAAAGCCTCCTCCAACTCCACCCCCCTTACCGATGCCTCCACCTACACCATGGCCAACTCCACCACCCTTTCCAATTCCGCCACCCACTCCACCGCCTTTCCCAAATCCACCACCCACTCCGCCTCCCTTACCAAACCCGCCACCCACTCCGCCACCTTTCCCAATTCCTCCACCCTCTCCGCCACCCTTACCAAACCCACCACCCACTCCGCCACCTTTCCCAAATCCACCTCCTACTCCGCTTCCCTTACCAAACCCTCCACCCACTCCGCCACCCTTACCAAACCCACCACCTACTCCGCCACCTTTCCCAATTCCTCCACCCACCCCGCTACCTTTTCCAAAACCGCCACCCACTCCTCCTTTCCCATTGCCTCCAACTCCTCCACCCTTTCCAAATCCACCACCTATCCCATGCCCACCACCACCTACTCCGCTGCCAACTCCACCACCACCTCCAAACCCACCTCCAAATCCACCGCCAACGCCGGATCCACCTCCAAACCCGCCTCCGAATCCCCCTCCTTTACCAAAAAAAAACTTTTGATCCTCCTCCTCACGACCATGCTTCAAACTAACCACACCTCTAGCACCAACCAGACCGATCACACCAAGAAAATGAAAACAGAGCAATGATAACACCCCAATGTTTCTCATTGCTCCACCCATCATATATAAGTTTTATGAAATCGAATTCCTAATATGTATTTTACCAAGCACAAGTCCCGATCTCTATCTATATATATAAATAAGTGAAAAAGGTCCTGAAGGAGTACACTCCCTCTAGCTCGTAGACTAGTGTACATGTGTGTGTATTAAATGATTTCAAGAGTACTTTCTCAACAACCTAACTGTTCTCGATCGCCACACTTGTGATTTAATGCCCTGGCCTGGTATTTTTATAATTCTCACGCGTTTTGTGAGGCCTCTCTTTAGCAGTACTACAGCCGATCTCTTCTTTTCTCTCTCAAAAAGAGTTTAGAACCATTGAAAAAACTAGTAACCCCAAGAAAAAATCCCAGTTTCACATGATCCTAATGATATCGTACTACTATACCATGCAGTGTAGCTAGATCTAGGTTGGGTTCTTTATTATTTTATTTTTTTTTGGTATGATAATTACCGGATGTCTCGCCCAACTTGCACATGGACGTTGACTAATTCTGGAGCCTTAAAATTAAGACGGGGCAAACCTTCGCCCCTAGATTTGAAATGCCTAGCCTCCGTGGAATTCTGACGTGCGACTTTATGGACGCCGACAACTTATTTGCTTTCTCATGCTCATTTAATCAAACATTCACTATTGGGTTCTATTGGTAGCTAGCAAGTCCATAGAAAGTCTATGGGAACATAAAAAGTTCATAGCATCAACTTTCCGATGTGACTTTTCATGATCATTTTCATGCTAAATGAAAAATGTGTATTTCTCCATCATCTGTCTTAATTTACTCTTATATTTTATCATCTCAATTTGGATGTGATGCATAACATAACATTAAAAGTCAAAATACCTACTCTTCCCGTCCTAAAATGATTACCATTTCACTATTTTGAATTCTCATAAGTTGTCTATGTGTACCTTTTTTTTTTTTTTGCTGGGCGAATTTTTTTTTATATAATCTTTGAAGTTGTTACAAATACTAACGGAGCAAAGATCCGAGAATCTGAGACTCAAATCCGAGATTGGCAAGAAGCCAACCAATGATACACCGAAATTGTCTATGTGTACATGTTGTCGTTTATAATATTATTTATGATGTTAAAAACAAGACCCATATTCTATGTAAGTAATATTATAAGTTCAAAAATATATACTATTTTTTGAGAGGTCTAAATATTGCAAATAGACCAAACTCTTTCAGGGGAGAGTTATTTTTTTCCGTGGAAGAGTTTTTTTTTTTTTTTTAATCCGAACCGTAGAAAAAGCTTGTGGACGACTAAAATTGCTCACTTTAATCTTGTAATGACTTTGCTCATTACAGGTTTCCGGATCCGGTCGACTATCTCTGGATTTGACTACGTGGTCAGTTAAGTAGATGGAGGGCGTCAATGAAGAAGCTTGATATGACCCCTCTGTAGACTTCCATACCCTTTTTGGACATATATATTATATATTCACGTTGAAACTAGTCATAAAATAGACGGATGATATTATTTAAGTTCTTTTTGGACATATATTATATATTCACATTGAAACTAGTCATAAAGTAGAAGGTTGATATTGTTTAAGTTAAAAAATCACCATAGTATGTGTGGGCACGCACCCCCGAAAATTTTATTTGTAAAATTGGGTGCGGCCCTTTTTCGGAAAGCGCGGCGAAATGCTCCGATTCAGAGTCGCCACTCGGATTTTAGCGGTGAATATACTCAAGGAACCGAACTCGAAAAACGCTTGCCACTTTTGTTTGATTTGAAAAAGGCTTGCGGGCCGGTCCGTCGTCACCTTCGATATCTGATGTTCGGGAGCCAGGTTACGAGAGGGGAAGGGTTTTATGGCACCCCTCTCGCCCAATCCGGAGATCAGTCTCTACTCAGGCATTTCATAAAGTGTTTGCATTTTTCTCTCATTAATCATTTTTAGCCAGTTAGGGCGGGGGAACAGTTAATGGGGGTTTAAAACTGTAACAGGTTGCATTCACGTGGTAAAATGTTTATGGATGATTTGCTTGCAATAGTAAACATAAATTGAGAATAAGCACTGAGAGCAGCCTGAATAAGTTGGAGTACGCTGCCCTGAAGGGATGTGAGCAGACTCCGTATCAGCGTGCACTGATCGAACCAGTGCACGCAGATAGGACCTGCGCACGCCACAACCCAACTGGCGTACTCCACTCACTTAGTTTCTCAGTCATTGTTTGCAATCCTCTAGGCTCTGGAAAGGGACCAGCGCACACCCATGACAAACCACGCAATTAATAGAGCAGAATATATACAGTTACAGCCAGATAAAATGGCTTCGAGCCACGAAAGACAACAGAATACCCCAAAAATAGTGTGGGGACATGAAAGAGGCCAAGACTAAGCTAAGATGCAAGAACCAGCCACTGGATCCCAGGCAACATTGCCGTACGCCAGTCATAGAAGACCGTACGCCAGTCCGTCCTTAATCCAGTGCTTGGTTTTGCATTATCTGAGCTCTGGAACACAACCAGAAGGATCTCAAATGGCCTTTTGAACAAACAAGGAGCAAGCAGTAACTACTACAGCTAAGTAGCACTAAATATACAGAAAGCAGTAAACTGATTATTAGCATGCTTAGGTGATTCACAGAAATGTAAGCTGACAGAAATGATGATCAATGATCCCCACGCCAGTAGTGCATATACTGCCATGACTGGCGTACGACATAAGGTTACTGGCGTGCGTCATGTCTCATCTCACACGACTGTTGTATTTCACCAGTTTAAGGCCAGGACTAGTATTATTTACTAGCCTGGACCTTACTGGTTCCCCTCAGGAGATGAAAACAGAAAGGAACACAAAGGTGGTATACCTTTACTTAGGATGAAAGGATAGCTTGAGCTTTGATTTGGAGAGATAGAAGGTGGTAATGTGAGTATGTATCAGTGGAATGTGAGACTGAAAGACCTCTTTTTCCTTCCTCTTTCAATGGAGGAGTAGAGAGAGAGAGAAGAAAAGAGCCTTGGGTTCTTTATGTGGTTAACCCCTTGCAAATGAATGCAAGAGGGGTATTTATAGAGGAGAGAGGGCCTGAGGAAGGGGGCTGATCAGTTGGGTTAAGGGTTTGGTTAGGTTAGGAGAGGGCCTCCCATGCATTAAATGCATGGGACTTGGCTTGATGGAGGGTGTAGGAGAGAGAGGGAACGCCTCTGCAGAGAGTAATCATCAGGGAGACTGTAGCCGACGTCAGGGTGGTACAAAAGTCTCGTCCATGTGGCTGAATAAAGTTGATTTGATTAGGATTGACTGGCGTGCGCCGGTGATAATTGAGTCAACGGTCGATGACCGACACGTGGCAGTTAACTGGCGTACGTCAGCACAGTACTGGCGTAAGCCAGTTTGGGCTTTGCTGGGGCTGTTTGGTTCTGGCTTGAAGGGTTTGAAATGGGTTTTGAATGAGGTTCGGAATGCTCAAAGTTCAAACACATCATCGTCCTCAGATTGTTCTCGACCTTTAATCATCATTGGGGCAGCAAAGACCGTAAAATGGCATTATCTGGATGGTCCAGAATGGGGTGTCTACAGTATGTAGAGCCGGCCTGCACACTCGGGATGAGATTCACATTCTAGATATTCGTGAAAGGTGTAAGAATGCTCCTAAATATATGGCAGTCAAGAGGCTTTGCCGGCGTCAGAGTGCACTTAGATGCCTGGAGTTCAGGAGTTCAATCTTCTCCCAATGTGTTAATCTACTTATTCTAAAAAATACTGGCTTTCGTCGATAGAGAAAAAAAAAAAACTTTATGTATGGCATTGAATAATTTTGGGACAGGGGAGAAATGTCTCCCGTGTGGTAAAATCAGGGCCGGCTCATAAGTTTTGGAGGTCGGAAGCAAACCTCTTGAATGAAACCTTTTTATATTTTTCATACTAAAATCGTCTACAAAGAGTCTCATGAAAAAAATTATTACAAAAGATTTACCATTATTATAAAATAGAAGCATATATATAATTATCCAAAAAAAGAAGAAGCTACTATTACAATTTCTCAAAATCCATTGTTTGAAAATTAGTCTTCTTGCAGTTTTTACTACAAATGTACTATTAAGTTTCCATAGTCAAGTTGCTTCACCAACTCCTTCTTGATAGACAATATAACCAATCCATTTAATTTTTCTTGAGACATGGTTGACCGAAGATAATTTTTGATCAAGGAATTCCGTATGCAAATATTTTCCATCCACGGTCGTCAATCGTTGTCTTCCCTTCCCTTCGACTTCTCAAGCGTGAAGCATGAAGCGTTTGCAGCTTGCTGCATTTATTTCTTCTTCTTTTTTGGATCAGCACAATATATTCTTCCAGCCGTCCCTTATTATTTATTTTTTTTCGCCTTAGCGTTTCTAACGAGCCTATTTTGTGGCTTCTAAATTTCAATTGGGCCTATTTTGTATAAAAGAGGCTAGTGCAAATTTTTTTGGGACCATATATATATGGATCCAAGAATTTTGGAGCCCGCATTTTAAACTTTTTTTGGGAGCCGGAAGCGCAGGCTTCTCCTGCCTTTGCTCTAAGCCGGCTCTGCCCATGCAATAGATAACCTATGGACTTTACAGTAGAATAAAACCGGCATACCTAAACATTCGGTGGAGGCAGCAGCCCCTTTTTTTTTTGAATGGCGAATATTTTTTTTTATTAATCGAATGTAATGGATACAAAAGATTAAAAAAACAAAAACAAATGCATTACAACAAGGGAAAGCATCGTAACGAAATTGGAATCCTAACCCCCGACATTCATCTGCAGCTCAAGCCCAAAAAGAATCAAGTTTGGCAAGAAATCAACCGAAAAATCAGGGGAAAATTAACAAGAGAACATGGAAGAGTACTAAAACCCCCGAGGTGATTGGTCACCCTACTAGCCCAAAACTCCGAAGGTGGATGAACCCCCAGATTAAACAAAGCCCAAATGTAGATAGGAACTGTTCTAATAAGATCACCCTCAACAAAAGCAGAGCCTCCCCAAGAAAAATTTCAGTTTAAGGCCGTAAACAATTCACCCTGACATACATAAGACAGTAAATTTCGTCACCATTTTTTTCGTCACTAAATTTTCTAGTAGCTAGAAGATGATATAATTTCTTTAGTTTTGGTACCATTTTCTATTTTCTTCGTTAATTTTTTGATAACCGGATGTCCGGGCTAGTTTGTATGCATCTCGACTAATTTCAGAGCCCTAAAGTTAACGACCAGACAAACTCTATAGTGTCCCGAAGTTTGAAATATTTGGCCTCTATGAAATTCAAACATGTGATATTGTGATTTCATGGAAGAAAAGCACTTATCCATTTCCTATTTTCTTCATAAATTGATATTTTTATAAATATTGGATCATCCAAACACAACCTAAAAAATTACTCGAATCCGACATTAGCGAATGGAGGAGCGAGCATGCTTCTTGGATGTTGAGGAGCCATGTGCAACGGTAGTACTCCCATGACCTTTGTCTCTTCGATTTGTTTCATTATCTTTTTCTTATAACCGGATGTCCGAGTCAACTTGCCCACACCTCAATTAATTTTTGAATCTTGAAGTTAACGACCGAGCAAACCCTCCAGTGGCCCTGCAAGTTTGAAATGTTTGGCCTCCGTGAAAATGTGCGATCTTATGGAGGACAATCACTAATTACCGTCTCACCACCACTTGACCAAATGGCTTGAAGTTTTTGTTGCATTATCTTTGATCAAGTGTATACAAATAAAAGGCTTATGGAAATTGAAAATTATTCAATACTTTCGGTGTATACTCCCTCCTCTCACATAACATGTGGGGCTCACAACGGACTTCACATGTTATGTGAGGGCAGACGGAGTATACACCGGGAGTAGTGAATAATAATTACCCACTAGGCTAAAACTTGTCATTGTTCACCGAGTAATTAATTACTCCATTCAATAGTCCAGGAGTACACCGCCACATGGTACTCCGAACCACTTTACAACCGCACATTCCTGCCGGGTTCATACACTTAACAGTAGACCTCACAAGAAAGTGGTCCGGAGTACCACGTGGCGATACTACCGGACTATTGAACAATTTCACTTGTTCACAAACAAAAAAACTAGCGTTTTCCCGCACATGGGTTTCAACAACTAATTTCCAGAAGAAGAAAAAATTCAAAGCACAGAAGAAACCAAGGCTTTGTAATTTTGTGAAAAGAATGTACATGTAACTACAGCTAGCATGTTCATGATACAGTTCCATGTGCAAGGTAGATATGTAAAAATTTATTGCTTAGTTTGTTGAGAAAATTTCTCTTTAACTTGCCAACAGCATTAGTGGAAACCTCACAAACTTTTTCACCAAAGAGGATATATACCATAGTCTGCTAGCCGGTCTGCAATATGTCATGTTAGATTCTTATAACAATAATTCGATTCTGAATATGAGCTGTGCTAGCTATGGTGTCCTTGTCGGAGTTTGAGGAAGAAAATACATTAAGATAGCCGATCCCGATTGATTAAGACTTGAAGTTGAGTTTGAATTGGTTTTGTTAGCTAGGAAATGACATGCGTATCAATCGAAGAAAGAAGGGACATTTAGGCCTGGTTTCTCAAAAGTGCTAAATAGATTTTTTTTTTTCCTTTCGCAAAGTACAAAGGGAAAAAACCCAGTTTAATACTTGTAGCACTTTTTGTGAAACTAGACTTTGCTCAACTCCCACCTTACATGCATATCAATTTATTTCAGAACTCTGACTCTTGTGGCCCGAATAATTTAGTTCATACATATATGTTCTATGATCACACTCAAATACACAACACACTCACCTAAGTATGTTGGCTTCACACACATTAGTAGTGTAGTGAGTGTGCAGTGGTGGAGCTAGGATTTAGGATCCAGGGGGGCCAAAGTCAAAACAATCTTTCGGTAATGAAAATCACAAAAGCATGCACATAGCACTAAATAGATTGCCCGAGATGGACGGTCCTATAATCTCTATTTGAGAGAGAGAGCCGTCTCTCATCGTTCGTCAATTTCATTTGCCGGTAGGCGTCGAAAATAGAATTGATTGCTGGCCGGGGATCCTCACCTTGATCAGCTTTCGAGTTCGACGCATAGTTTGATGGATTGAAATCGAGTGGGAGAGTTTGTGCAAGAAAAATACAGGGAGAACTCAAAAGAATGTTGGTTTGTTTTGTTTTGAAATGGAAAATTTTAAAGTGACATCAATGTAGTCACAGCAACCCCAGGATGTTGTGAAACTTTGAAAGCCTTTTTTCACCTCCCAATTCAAACTAATTTTTTCCCAAAAAAGTGGGGGTGCCCAGCCACTGAACAACTCCGTCACTGTGAGTGTGGGCTCCACACACCCATTTGTGCATTTAGGTGTGTTAGTTGGACGTGGTTTTAGAATTTTTCTTTAGTTCAGGCAGTGGTGACCCCATCACGCAAACAACATAGCCTATAAAAATCCACTGAAAACTACTAAAACCTAATTGGTGATCATTGCTAGAACTCCATAGCCCAAATCATTCCATTAGAGTTTTCTGCATAAAAATTCTATATAACCGGCATTTTTTGAACCCGGGGGCATGTTGTGCAGTGTGCACCTAGTGCACAGTACGGTGTTGTGCTATCTCAACCATCTAATAGTTTTTGGGATGGTCTAGATTTTAAAAAATCAATTATAGATTGTTGATTATATTGCTTTAAAAATTGAAAAATTCTAAAATCAGCCCAATGGGCTGACAATAATAAGTGTGTGAATATATATTAAAGAGTTAAAAAATACATAGAAATACGTATTTTTCTTATCTTCTAATGTGCTTATCATCAGCCCATTAGGCTGGCAATAGCAAGACCATTAAAAAATTTCAGCTTATTCGAATCAAATAAGTGAGATTATTTTAAGCTCTAATTTGTTGCTTTTTTACTTATTTTAAGTTGACAATCATAATTAAGGAATCAAGGATAGAAAAAAATACTCCTTGATTTCTAAGTATCTGCATACAATCACAAAGGAAAGTTTAGAAATTTATCCAAATAAACTATTCTACAACTTATTTAACCAAACCGTTTTTAACTTATATATTTTAACTTGTAAAAAGCTACACCAACTTTGCAACTTATATAAAGTCTTTTAAGCAAAAAATAAAAATAAAAAATCTAACCGAATAAGTGGTAGCAAACGGAGCTATGGGTCGCTGAAGGAGTACTGTATTTGGAAACATAGCATGGGGGCTTGGAAAAGGATTGGGCTAGTCCACCACAAAAACACAAAGCAACACAAACATAATTTAGTCATATGGGTGGCTGGTATTTGGCTGAAAGGATATTTGGGGTTTGGCCCAAACATCGTTTAGCGCTAATTTGGAGCGTGAAGACTAGGGTTCGATCATTATGGACATGAGCTTGCCACTCGGATCAACAAATACAAACACACTAACATCATATGATCATGTGGCAAAAAACTGAAAACAAAAAAGTCATATGCCAGGCCCAACCGAATCCCAATATGGAGCATTCGGTAACATTAATGTTACGTACCCAAAAAATATTCCGAAAAGAGAAATCAATGGTCCGGATCATCTTTTGAGTGAATCTGGACCCTGAAATTTTTTTTTTACAGTACTTTGTGGATAAGTTATTTGGGTACCTAGCATTGCGATACTCATTGAGTAATCACGCTGGCCACAAGGCCCAAAATAGTACTGGTGATGACACGGTCAATCCCGTAAAACTGAGCTTGGATTTTGCATTTCACTTCCCTTTTCAATAAACAGTACGGAAAGTCTAGGTACACCGTATGAAAATGCGGTGACCATCCACGCGCGCCTATTGGGGCCCACTCCGGGCCTCAAAAAAATACAGAAAAATATTCGTAAATTTTAAAATAATATTTCATGGGGCCATGTAAAAAATTAGCTCCAACGGATATCGGTAGGTATGTTTTTTGGAATTTGTAAGGACGAAACTGTACAAATTCCGAAAAACATACCTACCGATATCCGTTGGAGCTAATTTTTAACATGGCAATTTATGAATATTTTTCTGTATTTTTTTGGGAGCCACAATATACGTGCGGTGGACGGTCACCGCGAAATCCATGCGGTGACAGTAGTTCTGCTCTAGATAGTACAAGAAAAAAGGGGCCTGTTTTCCTTTAATAATTTTGAAATCCATAAGTGGCAAAAACATTAGCAATTTTTAAAAATATAATGGTGTCATTCTCCTCTACACTCGATAACTGATAATATGGTTTGCTTGCTTAATCTTGCATAAATATGGTGAATTTGGAACAATTTTACATGTGGCAATTTGACTTGTTTTATTTATTTATTTATTTCTTACAATTGTATAATTGTTAGATGCAATAAGGAATGGGAGAAGACCGGCTGCATAATACCTCTCTTAGACTCTACGGCGGAAAAATGTAGTCACGAGCGGTGGATATGGCCATGTTCCGATAATAGATAGTAGATTGGGCATGAGACTCTGTTCTCGTTATGATTGTCCTGATAGACTATATTTCTCGTTATGTTTGTCATGCACTCCCTAACCATACAATTGTGTCTCCTCACTCCTAGCTCAGTGCACATTTCATGTTGTCACACCACATAACAAGAGAAGGCATCGACGGGACATTTTGTCAAAAATCATGGTATTGTGTTATCCAAACAAGACCTTGTGATAGAAACAATTTAGCTTAACATTCATGTCGCAAACAATATCCAAAAAAGTGTAACAACTAATGAGAACAAAACAAAAAGTGTCGAAGACTCGAAGTGGACAAGTCCAAGTCACTTGTTAGACATGAATAGACATGGCTCTGTGTGTGTGTGTGAGAGAGAGAGAGATCACATTTGGGCTACAGGAGACGATCTTCTTCCAAAGTCGACGTTGTCAAAACCCAGCTTCCAGATCATACTTTGGATATCAAAAAAGAAGTAGGTTGGTCCGGTAAGTTGGCAAATTTGTCGCCCACATAATTGACTGTGGTTCGGTTTTTGAAGTCAGGCCGGAAAAAATAATTTCTTGTGAATCTCATAGTTCTAGCTAGCGTGGACAGCATATATGTTTATGACCGGACCAGTGAGAGGATTAGTCGAATGGAGCGTAAATTGGTCCAGATACCCCTTGACGGTCGGTGAAAAAAAAAAGATTCTGGAGTCCGCCAGCCGATGGTCCAAGAAATTAGTTTCATATTTTACACAAAATCAAAGACTTGAAATGTTTTAATAAGTCAAAGTCAAGAAATTCAACAAAACTGATCAGGGCAAATGCCATGCTGCAAGAAGGAAGGGGAAAGGAGGGGAGGGAAAAAAAACAAAGGGGGGGACCGGTTCGGGTCTGGCGGGTTTGGGCTTGGCTTGAATCATAGTTGACTTGACCCGTTTTAACCCACTTACTATTTGACCCATATTTGAGTCTTTGATCCGCTCATATTTGACCTGCGACCTATTTCAACCAGCCCAAACTTGCTCATTTGCCACCTTCACCAGAAAGTATCCCAAAAAAAAAATCGAAGGTCCAGATCATCTTTTAAGTGAATCTGGACTCTTGATTCCCTTTTTGTACTTTCTGGTAATTTGTTTAGTTACATAGCATTGCGCTCATTCGGTAATCACGCTGGCCACAAGGCCCAATATATATACATATATATATATATATAAATATAGTAAATTTCTGATAAGGGCGTCATTATCGTATTACGGTAAGGGCTTCTCCTTTTCTCCTCTTTCCAGATTAAATTTTGATGATCCGAGCTGCTCAATGTGTTCAGAACGTGATTTTAAGGATACTCGCGAAAATCAACAAAAATAATGACCGGAAAGTGCTTGATTTGAGCAGTTTTTATTTGAACCGTTCGATAAAATACAAACAAAAACTGCTCGAATCAAGCTATTTTCGGTCCTTTTTTCTTCTAATTTCTGACGAGTACCCTTAAAATCACGTTTTAAACACATTGAGCGGCTCGGATCATCGTAAATTGGTTGGGAAAGGGACACTTTTATCGTAATACGGTAAGAGCGCCCTTATTAGAAGTTTGGTGTATGTATATGTGTGTGTATATATATATAGCACTGGTGATGACATGGTCAATCCCGTAAAGCCGCATTTGGATTCTGCATTTCACTTCCCTTTTCAATAAACTAATTTTGACAAGAAAAAAGGGGCTTGTTTTCCTTTAATAAATTCGATTCAAAATCAATAAGTGGCAAAAACATTAGCAAATTTTTAAAATATAATTGTGTCACCCTTCTCTACACTCGATAACTAATAATCTGGTTTGCTTGCTTGATTTTGCATAAATATGGTGTTTGGAACGATTTTTTACAATTTGGAAGGATTTTACAATGTGGCAATTTTACTTGTTTTTTTTTTATTTCTTATTACAATTGTATAATTCTTAGATGCAATAAGGAATGGAAGAAGACCGGCTGCATATTACCTCAGACTCTACGACAGAAAAATGTAGTCGCCCCACATTCCGATAATGGATAGTAGATTGGGCATGAGACTCTGTTCTCGTTATAATTGTCCTGATAACTAATACTTGTCGGATCGCTTTTTCACCATCTCTCCTAAAATTAATTGGTGCTAGCGAAAGCTTCAATTAAGTCTTCTATGACATTCGACATCGCGTCCGCAAGTTTAGAGCGGTCGCAGGGAATGACACTGTGTAACCAAATCTATGGGGGCACTCCGGGCCCAACAATCCCTCCCTCACGATGACGCTCAAGCGACTCGAACCCATGACTTCCTTGCTCTGATACCACTTGTCGAACCGCTTTTTCACCCTTTCTCTTAAAACCAACTGGTGTTAGCGAATGTTTCCATTAAGTCTTTTATGGCATTCGACATCACATCCGCAAATCTGTTTTTAGAGCGGTCTCAGGGAGTGGCATTAAATAATCAAATCCATGGGGGCACTCCGGAATCAACACTAATATTTCTCTTTATGTTTGTCATGCACTCTTAACCATACAATTGTGTCTCCTCACTCCTAGCTCAGTGCACATTTTATGTTGTCGCACAACATCAACAAGAAAAGGTGTCCATGGGACACTTTGTCAAAAGTCGTTGTATTGTATTATCCAAACAAGGCCTTGTGATAGAAACAATTAAACTAACGTATGTGTCACAAACAATGTCCAAAAAAGTGTAAAACTAATGAGAACAAAACATGAAGGGTCGAAGACTCGAAGTGGACAAGTCACTTGTTAGACATGAAGAGACTTGGCTGTGTGTGTGTGTGAGAGAGAGAGAGAGAGAGAGAGATCACATTTGGGCTACCGGAGACGATCTTCTCCCAAAGTCGAAAAGGTTTGATGCATGCACAAGAAACAGAGACCAGAAAGACAAGGTCAATTTGGAGTAAAACCCAAAGGATTGGTTTGGTTGGTTGGTGAGTTTGTTTCTCATACAATTGACCGCGGCGCGGCTCGGTTCTTGGAGTCAGACCAAAAATAATAATTTCTCATGAATCTTATATATAGTTCTAGCGTAGATGACATGTTTATGACCGGACGAGAGAAGAAATTCCGCCAGTCGATGGTCCAAGAAAATTGCTTTCATATATTTTACACAAAATCGAAGACTTGAAATGTTTTAATAAGTCAAAGTCAAGAAATTCAACGAAACTGAGGGCAAATCCCATGCTGCAAAAAACATCCCCATCCCAGTATGTCTCTATTTTTTATTTATGACATCTGTATATAAGTTCTTTTTTTCTTTTACTGAAAGGATCATCGCATTAAAGAAAGAAATAACTTAGAACATCCATATTATTTCAAGGCTTTTTTTAGCTCTATCACGAGCCGCCTTGACTAGCCGTCTCGACACTTTAACCACCTTAACAACATTAAAAAAGGAACACAAGACGGTATACGAGTTCATACCACAAAATAAATCTCGCATTTTGATTTGACTCATTTTTTGAACCCATACATTGTTATGACATTTTGTGCAATATATAGGAATCCATGGTGACTTCAAGAAACACATATAACACTGTCTAACTTTATATTAGCTCATTAGCTGCATTAGAAACTCAGAATGTAGAACAAGGAAAAGTTTTTTTATTTTCCAAAAAAAAAAAAACTAGATATCTGAACCAGCTTGCGCCTTGCGCGCACCTTGAACAATTCCAGGGCCCTAAAATTAACGATCAGGCAAAGTTGGATATTTCTTAAATGTCTTTATCAATATCAGATTGCGTTTATTTTTTACAGGGACCTCAAACAAACCATTTTGGACAAAATAAATGGCTGGGATCATTTTTTGGGGGACTTGAGACTGGTCTAAAATGCGTATGTACGTGATGTGTATACATATGTGCATGTACTCTACATTTCGCTTTAATTGAAATTCCCGCAAATGGGCAGTGGAATTGGTGCCATGAATTATCAAAAAACATTGCTCAGCTCAGTTGGTAACTGGGTTAGAAATCGAAAGGATGTAAATTGATCACGAGGAGAAACAAGAATAATCTCACGAGTGGGGCCATTAATTCCCCTACTGCCTCCTCTTCTGCTAGCTAGCTAGTTTCATCTCCGCTCCGTTCGAAAACAGGAGTAGTACAGTCCAGAAAATTCAGTACATGAAATTGCATGTCCATGAAAACAAATAAACGGTCCAAATTCACATTCCTGGATCCTTACACTTTTGACAGATCTACAGGCCATGCATCCATACACAAGTACCACGCATTCCGAATGTTCAACCTAACCCTCCTGTCATTCGAAAGCGCACACCACAAATATCAACTACCTTCTCTGGTTTGGCCGTAACTTTTTGGGGACTTTTTATCGTGATCTTTATGGTTATTTTCTCGTAAATTTAGGTCAAATTTTTATATCACATCGTTTTTTACCATGAGAGAAATTGAAAATATGTAACAGTATAGACTAAAGTTAAAAACAATTTATATGAGATGACGAAAAATATCTAAAGAGACCGTGCCAGAAAAATCTCCAAAAAGTCAGGCGAAAGTTGCATTATCCACAAAAATTCATTCATTACTCTCGGGGCACCGCCACGGAGTGGTGCCCCAAAATTCTCCTCAACCACAAAATTCTGCACCCGAGACTAGGGGCACTGGATAGTCTCTCCTTATCCACATAGTTTGTTAATAAGTACTTTGTTTAGTATCTATAGTCCTTCCGTTCATAATAGGGGGAGTGATTTTTCAGTGCCAAACGGGTATATCTTATGTGGAACCCGCTCGGCGCATCCGAGCCGTCCGATACACTTTTGGACGGTTCGGATTGAAACCCTCTCTTTCCTCTCATCCCAACACTTTTTCTCTCTCCAAATTTGAGCAGTTCAAACATGTGATGGACGACTCGAATGCGCGAGCGAACACCATGTAGTACCCGCTCGGCACTGAAAATTTTTCCCATCAGTAGATATACTTGAGGTACATGCATATATGTCAGTGGGTTAATTAGAACGCAGAGGAGAGACACAAACGACGACATCATTTATGCTATAGCAGTATTCGTATAGTACAAGCTTTTTCTCAGAATATAAAGTCCAAAAAATGTCATGTTGGCCCCCACGCCATGCATACAGAGATGCATGCGCACCCCCCCTTCCCTCTCTGTCACACCCCATGGATTTAAATATCGACCTCTACTTACCGGTTTTTTGTACCCTCCAATACTGCTACCTCCCGCTATACCCATTCTACGTACTGACACACGCACGCATATACATACATGTGTCCTTCGATGATGTGTGCGAGCGAAACTCAGACAGTTAACACATTGCTCAGATTAAAAGATGGAGTAGTACTGCTCCCCAGCATATATGAAAGAAGATTAACCAAGTTATCTATGTCAGTTTGATGTGAAGAGATCGAACAAAAGCATGCATCTATGCGTACAACAACTAACACATGCATTCTACAACAGCAACAACATCATCAATGGAAGAAGACAAAGTAAAAATCCTTAAAACGTGAATTCACCCACACATATGAGAGAGAGAGAGAGAGAGAGAGAGAGAGAGAGAGAGAGAGACGTATTAACAAGATGAGAATTTGACGGATTCCAACAACATTCTGCTCTTTAAGCGCTACAGAGGGTGAGCAGGTATTTTTATACACAGACTTTTAGAGAGAGAGAGAGAGAGAGAGAGAGAGGCGCTCGTGGTTTATACGGTATGGACCGACTCACCACCAGTGAAGGACGAGGAGACACTCATGCGCTAAGGTCGGTCCATGCTTATCTCAGGTGGACCACCCAACGCCTTCCAATCAATGCCCGACACGTTGTCACCACCTTCTTCTTTTTTCCCCTCCCCACGTCACATCTGAATCCACCGGGCGAGCTGCGTGGGGTTAACAATCCCGGCCACGTGGGCCCCATCCTCCTTCAACAACCTCGCCACCTCAGCGTACGTCGCGTCGTCACCATCGTCGTGCTTCTCTCGCTGCTGCTGCTTCGGCTTACCCGTCCGGCTCGGCTCGGCTTCCGCAGCCGGCTTCGGCCGCTTCGGCTCGCCCGAGCCGTTCGACACCGGCACGGCTTCGGCCCGAGCCGGATCCCATTTCTGGCCCAGCAGCGTGCCTTTCGTCAGGAACTCGTGGGCCATGTAGCCGGCCAGGAGCCGATTGGAGGGAGCAGCCACCGGCTCTGCCGGAGCCTTGAACGGCGCCGTGGTTGTAGCCGCCGCGAAAGGTGGGGCCGGGGGTTTCCTCGGGTAGAGAGCCTCCATCTCTTTTCGCTTTCTGGACGCCGACGGCGTCAGGATCCGCCGGGGGTGGTGGTGGCTCATCGTGGCCGTCCGTTTCTGATCTTGCACTTGCCACGTCAGCTAGAAACGTCAAATCTATTTTTGGAGTTTCAAGGAGACAAAGTAAGGGCAAAACCGTCAATCATTTGAATAGAGGAGAAAAAGATTAAAGAAAACAGAAACGTATGGAGGTTCAAAGAGGGGGAGTAGGGGCAAGACCGTCAAATCAGTTTTCCATATGGTACGAGAGAGAAAAAAAGTACGTAGAAACAGTTGGATGGGTTGAAAGGAATGGGTTTAACTTGTGAATAACGCTGAGGGTTGAGGGTAAAAGGGTAAAATGACAGGAAACATTTTTAATGTTTGAAAGAAAAATTAAAAAAATGTAAGAGAGAGAGAGAGAGAATGGATCGAGAGGGACGGTGGCCGGAATCTGAGATACAGGCGGATCTGAGGCGTATAGAGGATGATTAGATGGCTTCGCTGCCGGTGAGAGGCGGAGGTAGGAGAGAGAGAGAGAGAGAGGAGAAGGAGGAGAGGTGAGAGAGGAGAGAGAGAGAGAGAGAGACAGGAAAGGAGGGGAGGAGGAAGTGGTTGGGGTTTTATAGAGAGAGAGAGTGGATGAGCGGCGGGTTTCCAATTTCCATCGTTGTTGTTTTTATATGGCGTATCGGTCTGTTATAGTCTTGGCCTGCTTTCGGGATTTACTAACGGAAATGCCATCCAGGATATCTGCTCAAATTCAAAATTACATTATTACCCTCAGATGTAACGTCAATTGGACAATTAAGCCCTTGGAGAAAGTCGTTTGGGTGAAGTATATAACTGAGTCCCCCACCATCACATTCCGCTAAATTTCTTATTTTTTACTCCCTCCGTCCCTTTTTAAATGTCCTGCTTCGTAACTCCAACTTATTAAAAAAACATCATCATTATACCTTTCACATCAACTTTTTCCTCCACTTTCCCTACTTACCCATCATCATTACATTTTTATTCACTAACTTTTCAAAATGGAATCTACTTTTAGGGATAAAATAGACAATTCATCAACTTTTACCCACTAACTTTACAAAATGGACACTTATTAAGGGACAGCCCAAAATGAAATACTGGACTGTAATAAAGGGACGGAGGGAGTATGTGTTTTTTTTCGTTTTACGACCAGGTCATTTTTTTACAATACATCATCTTTAAGGGAATGACTTCGATGTCTTCGGTCATCTTGGGGATACCGTAACTTTTGGCATAACAAAACCATTATGAGTATAACCAAAACCTATTATGAGCATAATCAAAACCATTATGAACATAACAGAACCATAGCAAAGCATAACTTATTTGTTATGCCTTGATTAGGTTTGGTTCTGTCTTAGTTGGTTTTTTAGATATTCCTTAATTATACCTTGTTTGGGTTCGATTATGCTTGTAATGGGTTTTAGTTATATTTATAATGGTGAAGTTATGCCAAAAATTACGGTGTCCCCAAAATGACCGGGGACACCATGGCATCATCCCACCTTTAATATTACCTTTAAGGGAATGACTTCGATGTCTCCGGTCATTTTGGGGACATCGTAATTTTTGGCATAACAAAACCATTATGAGTATAACCAAAATCCATTACAAGCATAACAGAACCATAGCAAAACATAACTAAAACCATAGCAAGGCATAACTTGTTTGTTATGCCTTAGTTGGGTTTGGTTACGTTTTGGTTGGTTTTTTGGATATTCTTTGGTTATGCTTTGTTTGGATTCTGTTATGCTTGTAATAGGTTTTAGTTATACTCATAATGGTAAAGTTATCCCAAAAATTACTGTGTCTCCAAAATGACCGGGGACACCATAGCATTATCCTACCTTTAATTTAAAAAAGAATGATGCTATGGTGTCACCGGTCATTTTAGGATCGTAATTTTTGATACAAAAATGCTACTTGTACAACCGTTGTGTTGGTTGTGTGCATAATTCTGACCATCCAGATGTATTTGGATGGTCTAGATTTTAAACAAACTCTTTCAAGAAAAAGTCTAACTTTTATGTGAAAGAGTTTGAGTGAATTCTGACCATTTATTACAGCAATGGACGTCTAGAGATTGATTGTGTGTTGTGTTTTACACAACCGTTGTGTGTGTAGCACTTTTGTTTTTGACATAATCTCACCATTGCAAGCATAACAAACACCAATGACGTGTATAATCAAGGCCTTAACAAGGCATAACCAAAAAGTGTTATGCCTTAACAAGGCATACACGTCATTGATTTTTGTTATGCTTGTAATGGTAAGATTATGTCAAAAATTACAGTGTCCTCAAATAGAGGGTAGACACCGTAGCATTTCCCTTTAAAAAATGAATACTTATTTGGGAATGACTTCGGTGTACCCGGTCATTTTGGGGACACCGTAACTTTTGGCATAACAAAACCATTATGAGTATAACCAAAACCTATTATGAGCCTAACCAAAACCATTATAAGCATAACAGAACCATAGCAAAACATAACTTGTTTGTTATGCCTTGGTTGGGTTTGGTTATGCCTTGGTTGATTTTTTGAATATTTCTTGGTTATACCTTGTTTGGGTTCGATTATGCTTGTAATAGATTTTAGTTATGCTCATAATGGTGAAGTTACGCCAAAAATTACGGTGTCCCCAAAATGACCGGGGATACCATAGCATCATCCTACTTATTTTAGTTAATGAAACACACTCTAATGTGTGATGAGCCAAACTTCAAAACATTGTGTAAATTTTCAAAGGCGTGCGTTCATTTTAAGGCAACACAAATGAAGTGATCTCTAATTTAATAAGGTTTTATTGGGTAAATTATTGATGTGTCAATATCGTTAGTCATATATTACTATCCACGGGATCATAATAATGTGCATAAATTTGAGAGTAGCACTTTTTTTTCAAAATTAGGATGTAATCGAAATATGCACTATCCATTTAAATTAATTTGATATTTTGTATGTATCAGTAATCTAGAGTAAATTTTAATTTCTTTTAAAATATGACTTGTTCAAATAGATTGTGAGTTTCAACAACTTGAATTTTTTTTTCAAACCGGTAATAGCTCCATTGACAAAAAGATAAAAGTACAAAGATAATCATCTAGAAGTAGCATCCGTCCTTAATCAACGAACAAGAAAACCACAAGGGAGGGTAGCATGTACAGATACCCAAATCCCTACTACATCTCATTATCACAGATGGGTTATCCAACTGACGCTCATACACGTAAAAGAAAACTCACATTATCTCTTTAGGTGTTTGGGCTTTAGCCTCTTTTGGTGTTTTCTTGATTGACAGCTTGCCAATCTCGACTCTTCTCCTTTTTAGGTTTTGGATTGGCACTTGGTGTCATTTTGACACACTTAAATCCTAATCATTGAATTAACTCATCTACATTTTGGTGCAGTTGGGTGCACAAAACCCGCACCAAAAACAGTACTAATTCTGAGCTGCATATGAGAATGGTGGGAATGGCATCTCTGTGATTATGCCTATTACCAAGGTTATTTTCCCTTGTGGAAATACTAGTCAGGAATGGAATGGTGCCAGAGTATTTGCCTAGCCTCACCCATGGGTGAGGGTAAGAAATTCCCGCAGGTTGAGTGAGAATAATATATGTTAAATTAAATTTTAGGTGATAGCCTTTCGTACATTATCCATAAATGAGTAAATCACTTTTCCTTCAATCTTTTGTTTCAAGAGTCCACACAATCATAGTCAATTTAAAGATGTTATTGTGGTGCATAGGGCTATAAACGAGCCGAATGGAGCTAAATATTAGAATGTTCAGATTTATTCGTTAAGTTTTTAAGTGAACTCGAGCTGAACTCAATAAAAATTTGACGAGTTGAACTGAGCTTATCTAGGTTTGAGTCGAACTCGAGCTATTGGTGCATAAGGGGTATTGGAAGCCAATTATTTTTAAATTTTGATATATTGATTGTATATATTATAGGTTTTTGAATTATATATGACGAGAATTTGTAAAAGTATAACGTGGAGAATATAGTTTACAAAAGAATCTTGTGAATGAAAGTATAATCAGTCTCCAGAGTCCAAACAAGACTCTTCCACGACTGATTTTTAACAAAATACTCCAGAATTAGCTCTCAAACGCCCAAAATGCAAATATCTATCCAGCAAAAGTTGTTGTTATTATTATTATTATTATTATTATTATTATTTGATAGCTTTGTTAGGGATACAATGCCGTTCTTTTTTAATAATTTTAAAGATTAATGGAATTTTTTTGCAGTTAAAAAAAGGTTATTATATTCAAAGAATGTGTCGATTCGTAACCAAGGAAAAAAAGAAGAAAATTATCCCATATTTTAGCCAAAGGATAAAAACAATCAATGTCTTTAAAAATAAAAAGATTACCATATTCTAATTTGTACCATCTTTTTCTTGAATGTAATGCGAGCTTAATGAACAGTTTATCTATAGTTGGACCTCACGAATTTAGTGATTTGGTTTAATTACGTGTCATCATTATTACAATATTTGTTAACAGTCGTTAAGTCTCACACAGCTCATTAAATGGAATTGCTGCAATTAAGAAAATATATCAGTCAATTAAAGGTGTGTTTCCACTCACTAAAATAATAAGTACTTATGTTTTAAATTAAATGTGATGTATAGTGAGAGAATGACATATCTCGTAAAGTAGAAAATAAGTATTTAAAAATTAAGAATCTTAGGAGAACGAGAACTTAATCCATTGGAGTTGTGGAAAGAGAATATAATGGGCTATTTCACTAAAATTAAATACTATCTTCGTCCCAATTTAAATGTCCCCTACGGATTTTTGTGCATTTTCAAACCCCAAAAAATACTCCGTATATTTTTACCTATTAATTTTTTTAATTTTCTTACACCAAATTAAAGTACTCATTGATGTAAGAAATTTAAAATATATATATATATGTAGAAGCATTTTTTGGGGGTTTGAAAATGCACTAAAAATCGTAGAAAACATTTAAATTGAGACGGAAGGAGTAACATGCTCTGCTATTTGCTTAGCGCCTTGGCGTTTTGGTGAGAGGAGTAATTATTGTCTTGGGCACCGCCACTTTAATTCACCACATATTTTTACGGAACTTCACTGCGTAGTAAAGTTATCGGGATATCACGTAACAGTACCAAAGAGCACCCCCAATAATTGTTCCTGGTAAGAGGATATATTCCTGGTAAGAGGATATATACGACAGGCTATTTTTCCAATGAAATGTTCCATTTGCTAATTTTGCTTAGCTCATTCGAGATATTTTAACAATTGTCTGTAACTATTTTAAGGATAAACTTTACTTGTAAGATGACCCCTCTTCCATTTGAAATTACCACTTTAACTTTGGAATGTGAACGCAATTTACTGATAAATGACTTCTTTTTTAAGGGAAATGATTTTGTCATTCCCTTTTGTATTAACACCACTCCCCTGCAAGTGTATTTTTAATGGAAAAATACACTTGGAGGGGAGTGGCGTTAACAAAAAAGAGAGTGGCAAAATCAACAACCCTTTTTAAATGGCTCACGTATTCGGGTCAGTTTACGCATTTCGGCTAATCACGGGAGCTCAATAAAATTGGAACAAAACTTCGTATGTGGCTATGAAACTGACCCCGGAGGAGTTGATAACACAAAAGAAGTTAATAAGTAAATCTTTACCACCAGACCAAACCCTCGTGGATTAATCTTAATTCTTCTTAAAATTAATTCCAAACTCAAATGAGTTACTAGAAGGGAAATGATTTTATCACTTTATTTTTTGTTAATGTCACTCCCCTACAAGTATATTTTTGCATCAAAAATACAATTGCAGGGTAGTGGCGTTAACAAAAAAAAATGAGTAACAAAATTAACAGCCTAATAGAATATAAGTAAAAAGACAAAAGAACAGGATTCCAATTTGCCGTTGGGTGGAAAAAATAATAGGCTTACTGGTGTGGGCCCATACAGAATTTCTAGGTTGGCCCATCTCGGCTTGGGTCTGGACCAGGGAGTGGTCCAGACTCCAGAGGATAATTTTTCGCAAAAAGGAAGCATTTTCTTGGAGCGCTACAAGGTTGGTGTTTTTTTTTTTTTTTTGATCCGAACAAGGTTGGTTCACAACGTTAAAAATATCAGAAGAATGAAGTAAACCTTATTTTTTTAGTAGTAATTTTCTAACGGAGCGGTTCCAGGGACATCTATAAAAATATTTTAAAAAATATCTCATAGTTTCTGATCAAATTTTAATGATCCGAGCCACTTAATGTGATCAGAACGTGATTTTAAGGGTCCTATCAAGGAATTAGCAAAAAAAAGACTGAAAAGAGCTTGATCTGAGCAGTTTTTAGCCCAAATTTGATGAACGATTCAATTAAAAATTGCTCAAAACAAGCACTTTCTGGTCATACTTTTTGCTAATTTCTTACAAACACCTTTAAAATCACATTTTGCACACATTGAACGGTTCAGATCATAAAAATTTGATCAGGAACTATGAGATTGAGATTTTGTGTGTTTTTTTATATGTTTTTATAAATATCTCCAAAACTGCCCCGATTTTCTAATTTATAATAGGGTTAGGAACAATGTGGGCCAGGTCCAACTCTACCTAGTACCTAGAAAAGGTCCTCAAGTTTGTTCACCTCTCCATCCTTTTAGGCCCCGTTTCACTAAAAAAAAAATTAAGAATTTATTTTTTCGTTTTACG
This sequence comes from Rhododendron vialii, assembly GCF_030253575.1. Taxonomy (NCBI): domain Eukaryota; kingdom Viridiplantae; phylum Streptophyta; class Magnoliopsida; order Ericales; family Ericaceae; genus Rhododendron; species Rhododendron vialii. The sequence continues at coordinate 5,207,135 of NC_080558.1, read as the reverse complement.
ATATAGATCATTTTCTTACAAATATTACATTTAACTCAAAAATAAATACTTATTTTTCAAGTTAGTGGAAACATTGTCAAACGTTGCTTGACAGTGTCAAAAAAAGTGTATAAAAAAATAGCAATTTCGATGAACCTTTTGGCACAAATTTTACACAATCTCAACTTCAAACCATTAATTTAACCCATTTAATTTTTCGATGCAATTAAATAACTCAGATGATGTGACAAGTTTGATAATTGCTAAATTGGATGTCAAATTTGGCACCAGAAATTAATGACATTGCCAAATTTCGGCATCGAGTTGGGCACAAGGGTGAAGAGGGTTTTGTCATTTGATGCCAAGTTTTGGCTTAGGCATGGAATTTGGCACATGGGTGGACTTTAACCAAAATTACGGAGTCATTTTTTTGTCATTTGTTTGATAAACATACATGTAAACCGAAATTCATTTTTTTGGAGATGTACTACTTTAAAAGGTGGAGATATCGTACTCTGCGAATCCTACAAGATAAACGGTTCAGATTACTAAAATAAACGCACAATGAGACCCACAAATCGTGGCGGCGGAACCACATGATTTTCCGCAAAAGGTGGATAGAAGTTAAACTCATGGAGTATTATTAGATTAGATGGTGTTGATAAGTCAATTCTCACTTAAATGTGGATCCCACCAGAGAGAGAGAGAGAGAGAGAGATGTGTATTTAGTTAGCCAATCAGCATCATTAAATTGATTAACAAAATTAAGGTCTCCAGTAAGGAAAATGAGTACTTGACTTCGCAAGAGGAGTGGACCCATTGACATATCAAAAATTCTACAACCACACCCAAAATCACACTCCAAAATACACACCCTCTCACAAAACACAAGGGTTGTGCAGTGTGTGTGGGATCCTTGTGTTTTGTGAGAGGGTGTGTATTTGGATGTGTAAATTTGGGTGTGGTTGTAGCATCTCTCTTGACATATATGCAGTGCAAACGTTTAAATTTATCTATATCTATACTAATAAATGGATATATGTCACTTGTCATGAGCCAAGTCACATAACGCATGTGAATTTGAATACATCTTTCAAGTATCTTTTGAAAACATATCAAACTAGTAGTATTAAACTTCACGAAATTGAGGATTGAGAATAGGACTGTACAACAAGATTTAACGGCGAGAGCAGAGGATTATGTGACTTAGATCAGGCCTTGGTATAGTCTAAGACAAATTAAACATGATAGATTGCAGTAATTTTTCTAACATATATATGGTCTCAAATTACCTGGGTTTTTTTGACAACTTCGACTTTGGAGAGATTGTCTCCGGTAGCACAAATGGACGGGTTGGCCCGATTTTTGCGATGGATCCCACCACGAATCTCACATTGATAATTGTAAACACTTTACATATCATTTATGCAAAAATCAATACAACTAACTCAAAATCAAAACTTCTTGATTTTGATCGGGGTAAGTATTAATTTCCAGGCGCTTTCGGTCAGTGTTGTTCACTTATTCTTAAAAAATCATAATCGTCTACATGTAGAAACTAAGGCAAGTATTAATTTTCGGGCGCTTTCGGTCAGTGTTATTCAGTTATGCTTAAAAAAATCATAATCGTCTACATGTAGAAACTAAGGCAAAATCCCGAAATTACATACATTGAAACAATATAAATCTTGTTTGAAGGATCTGCATACATACATATTGGAGCTGCAAAATGATTGGACGTATCCACGTGCGTGTTGAGACCCACATTTATGAAAAATAATTTGATGCTCTTAGGACGATATCACGTTGGTGTCTTAGATCCCTCCACCACCACTGACCACACGTTGCGCCGCAGGTGCATTGAATAATCTCTGCACAGGAGTACTATGGGACCAAAGGAAGTCCATTTGCGCTGATGGGAGACAATCCTGTACCTCCTAAGAGCATCTCCGATCTAACACCCTCCAAATCTCTATTTGAGAGGATCAAATTAATCTATTTTATTTGAAAAGTAGATTCAGAGGATTGTACTATTTATCCCAACTTCAACCCAACACTCTATTTCTCAATTTCAACACATATTTGGAAGAGATCCTCTATTTTTTCCTTCATCCTCTATATTTAGAGGATCAAAGTTCATCCTCCCAAATAGAGGAGAGTTTTACAGGATGGGTTGGAGAATGTTTTTCCTCCAAAATGAAAAAATGGAGTATGAGTTGGAGATGCTCTAAGGCAGGCCAAACACATGTTTTTATTTCTTCTTCTTTCATAAATCATCATTAGAACTGAATGCCATCCCATATGAAAAGATTGGTTGGTGGTTGTAAGTTGATTAATGTCAACCTGCAGGGGCCTGGTGTTCCCTTTGTGGTCAAGGATTGATCAAAATTAAAAAAATTTGCTCCCTCGAAGCTTGAAATCTCCTAAGTTAGTGCTATCAAATCGGAATCAGAAATTCTGCAAGGCACTTCCTACGGGTGCACCTTGCATGATACATCCAAGCCATTCACGAGTGTTTTCAAATCGTGTAGGAGTACCCATACGGGGCTTTGTCCTGGGTTACTGTTCGTTTTGGGTCTCAAAACCCACGTGCCAATTGTTCATAATAAATTTTTTCTGTCTATAACTCTTCACTCATTATGTACTTTCAAAAACTTCCCTCAAAACCCAAAAACCAAACAAGGTTAGATCTACTATTGGATATATAGTACGATTGATTCTCGGAAAATTAATCGAGATATGTATAAGTTGTTGGATCCCAATACCTTTAATTATAATTTATAAAGACACACAATTTGATTAAAGCCATTTGTTTTCCTTATTGTCGAGGAGTTGTGTAGGTAGAAAAAAGGACAAAGTCTTTACAAAGTTTGGTGGTTGGGTCAAGGAATAATTTTTCTTTTGGAATGACAACTATATATATCCATCATTTTTGTATGCTGTTGTAGGATTTTCTAATGTTCATGCATTTGGAATATTTTTTTTCATTATTGACCGATTGTGAGAGTTAAGATGACAAAACACATGAGCAAACCTCGGAGATGGGGCCAATAAACGAGCAGTATATTGTTCAAGTTCGTATCGAAAACTTAACAAGCTTCACAAATATGTCCATGATCTTGTTTACAAGGTGCAGGTGCGGTGAGAATTGTCAACCTTTGACCCAAGAAGATCGTTTGACTCGCTAACTAGCCGTGGGCACATGGCAATAGGGCCCGCACGACAAGAAGACTTTGGTCAAATCTTGACCTAGTAAAAACGGTTGACCACCCAATTACGAAAGCACAAGTGTACAAAGCTTGGAGAAGTATCCGCGGGAGAGCAGCCTCTGTTGGACAGAATCTTAAGCCCACGGATATCCACCAAAGCTCGTGGAAGGAAGACGAGCCCCATTACCAGGGCAGCCTGCGCAGCAGAAGACCGCGGATAAAGTTCCACAAGTCGTTGCGATTTCAGAATTATAAGAGAGAGACTTAGTTAATTAAATAATGTCTGGAGTTCCATTCGAGCCATAAGGCAGGGTCCGAAAGGGCTCCACAACAAGAGAACAATCGCCACGAGTCGACCTTTCTCCAGCGGGAATGGGGGAGATTCTTGTGGCTTGGTGGCTTGGGAAGAAGGTTGCGTCGTAGGGATCAGGCTGGGGATCAGGCTCTCCCGCGGGAAAAGCCCCCAAGAGCCTGCGTTTTCCCCAAGACCCAGAGGGACATGTGTCAGGATTTTATAAGAATGCTGTCATGGGCTTGACCTGGGCCTAGGTGCCCTATAAATACCCCTGACATTTCCCCTGATTTGACAGAGCTGATTTTTCCTGGAAAGAGAAAGTGGCGAGCACTGAATTTGAGGAAGGAGAACATTCTCACCTCTTGCTCCTTCTTTCACCCCACAAGATTGCTCTTCCTTTCTCCCCACTAATCATCAACCAATCACACCTCTCTGCTCACATGCAAACACACCTTCGTAGAACCCCAACCTACACAAGGCGAAACGATGTCAAATGTGTTTTAATCGAGCCGATCAAGAATTGATCTCGACTAATTTGAAAACTTTAGACATCATAATAATTAAGCATGAATGAATCGAGTACTAAACTTGTTTAAGCTTGACATAATAATTTAATTATATTATAATTACTATTAAAACAAGCTTTTATCGAACAAACATAAACTTGAACTCGAGTAGCAGGGGCATCAGCTTCAAGATTTCAATTCTGCAGTGACAAAATCCTAGAGGAAACTTTTGTAATGCAAACTATATATTAAATACAGTTTTAAATTTGCTTATAAAGTTATTAAACCTATATTTTTTTTAATAGACAAAATTCAATATTGTTAGGATAGTTAGATTAGCATCTCGAGAGAGGAGTTGCACTCCTGGTCTCTTTTCTCTTGGCACCTAAGTGCACCCCTGATATCGTTGGGCCAAAGGCTTCTTGGCTACTTATTTTATTTTGTTAATCTATACCATCTACCTATACACAAATTTAAGTAGATTTTCTTTTACTTTAGCTATGCACAAATGACCAAGCACGGTAAAGAAAATCGATTTATTCATAAATAAAATCAAAATTTTAAGTGTATATTTTAATCCCGAGGGTTCGCTTGAACCTCCTCAACTCCTAGTGAAGCCGCCCCTGTCAAGTAGCTTGGATCAATGGATTTTTTTTTTTGTGTGTGAAAGATTAAGAAATGCATTAATAGTAAGGAAAATAGTACAATGAACAGACCTACCCGAGAACCGTAAATGACGGGCAGAATAAAAACCAAACAATCAACTAAAACAAACCAAACAATCAACTAAAACATACGGCCTACGCTCTAAGGAAAACAGAAGCAACAAAACGCATTCAATGGATTTGGATTTTTCAGTTTTCCAAGCAATGGCCTCCTCTGTCAACCACATAAGTTGTGATTTATCTGCTGTCTCTTTTGGAATAAAGTGGAGTATGGTTCTCAAACTCCAACTTTCTCACACTATGGTATGTACTTTATTGTCCCTATCCAAAATTTTCTAAATATACCTCTGGTTAGCATTTACAACATCTTTTTTTTTTTTTTTATAATCGAATGTCCGGAGCAGCTTGTACGCACCTCGACTAATTCTTGATCCTGAAGGTAACGACCGAGCAAACTCTCCAGTAGCTTCAAGATTTGAAATGTTTGACTTTCGTAAAATTCGAATATGCCACTTCATGGTGGACAAATACCCATTTGGCCAAACCCTTGGGTTGGCATCTACGACCTTTGAAGGTCCTTTTCTTCTCTTTTGACGGGAAAGTCAAGATGCTAATGCTTTGTATGGATGGAATAAAAATTATCAACTCAAAAAACACTCATTATTCCTACTTTCAATTATTATTCACTCATATCTCCAATCATTATTCTCATTTCTCTCTATCTCTCTCTAATCATTACCTCTACTTTCAATCATTACTCTCATTTCTCTCTCCACTCATAATCTTACAAAAATTCTTAAAAACTCATCCAAACACAGTATAAAGCAATTAAATTCTTGGTTTCTTGGAAATATTTCCATACAATTGTTTTATCTCAATCCTTTTGAGTCAAGTTTTATACCTTAAGCACTTTGAAGCTTAATTTCCCTTTTAGGGAATGATATTGAAATGGGGAATCCACTATTTCTACAAGAAAACTGATCATATTCTTCTAAAACTTTGAGATAGAAAATATTCCGAAAATTACTTTGGTAATTGTATTCTTGTACTAAAAGATATCATGATTGATTCTGTCTTCGAATGAAAGGCCCATAATGAATCCCATCATTTTCTTCTTTTTATTTTTTCTTCGAAAAACTTTTTCTATTAGATGTAGCATAACCCTTCGCGAACAGAGGAAAAGGAAAAGAAGAATTAAGGAGTAAATGAAAATTACATGTTTAACAGCACTAATTATATTCCGATAAATACCGACTGAACTACTCTGACTCTCACGATAGCATGATCTGCATATACAACACATAGACGCTTTTCGGTATGTGTTTTGAGGAAGGTTTTTAAGGGTAATGAGTGGAGATACATAGATAAAGAAAATAAGGAGGGGGACCGTGCGCAAGATTTTTGAGACCCAAAATAAACAAGCCCATAATTAATGCGAAAACATGTGATACAAGTATCCGACGATGAGTTCAGTTCTAGGTGCCTTTCAGCCTCCGCTTACAAATGACTAATTTCCAGATTTTTGTAAGCTGCCACAAACAGGTCCTATAACATTACTAGGGAAGTTTCTTGCACCTTTTCTGAGAAGTCGTGGCAATAGCATCACAAATCTCTCTTTTCCGTTCGTTATTATCGTTGTGGTGGGGGTGGTTGCTTTTGTTGTCGCCCGTAGTTGCTGTAACCTGCAGCGCTTCCTTGACGAAATACTTTAACCTCCACAATGTGGTTTCACTCTGTCAAAGGTAAGTAACAATCAATAACTTGTCGCTTAAGTTACCAAAAAAAAAAAAAAACTTGTCGCTTAAGTTGTTCTGGTATCAGGATTTTGTGGAAAAGGAAAAGAAAAAGACATGGAGGGGAAAAGAAAATGAAGCGAATGAATCTAAGTTTCATGTTTTGGTTCAGTTGGTTAGGATAGTGAGAAGCAAATCACTCTCTTTGTCAAAATATCCTTTGTTCGATTGGTTACCCATGAAAAAAAGAGAGGAAATCTAAGATATAATCATAGCGCGGGTGTTTGATTTGGATGGAGATATTCGATAAAGAAAACTGTGAAAGAAAGAGGATAACCTGCGCATCAATGTCAAGGTCGACCTCTTCGGCTGTTGCTTGGAAATTTGGGTTATTTTGAGCTACAATCAGTAGTGCTTTGTTAAGATCATCAGGAGACAATTGGGTGAGAGCTGTCCCGAGTCTTCTTTTTTCTTCACTAGACATCCTCCTGACACGACGATATCAAACTTAGCACTTTTTGGCAGATGGATAGTATATCAATGCATTCATCAGAACAGATCACAGGGAAATGAAGGCTGCTACAGGTACAGCAGTGTTTGTACAGATAGTGTGTACAACACACTTTTGGGTCTGTCTCGGGTCCCGCAGAGATGATTAGACCCACTCATGTTGTTCAAAATAATTTATTTAGTGTCTATAAAAAATCAGCTTCATCCGATATCGGTAAAGACGTTTACAAAACATCATTTTTTGCTTCAGATTTAGGCTAAATTCTAAAGCAAAAAATGATGTTTATTTTGAACAAAATGAGCGGCTCCGATTATCTTTTTATAACCCAAGACGGGTCCAAAAGGATGTTGTACGCGGCGTTTGTACACTTCTTGCTGTACCTGTATACTTTCCGCAGGGAAATAGCACTAAAGATCTTTGAAGGACAAAATTTGGATTTTGGATTGTTGAACTCAGATCCTTGTTACGAAAGGAATCTTGGCCTTTCAGTTTCTTTTGTTTTCTTGATCCTTGTTACGAAAGCCTTGTTGATGTATCCAAGCATAAGCAGCTTCAAGGGGCCAAAGTTAAACTGAAAGTCTCTGTACAAAGATTTGTGCACACAGATCTGGACACAAATGTGTTCAGAACTGTTCGACGCACTAGGGCTTCCCAAAATAAAGAGGGATCCATGTGCATACAGATCTGTGCACAAAAATCTGTGGACATAGCATTGCTCAAGTTAAATCAACCTTCATGACCTCATAATACCTCCAGGCTCCAATGCCATTAAGAAAGATCCCAACAAAGGGCCAAGCAAAAGTTCGTTTGCGGTAGAGAAGAATTCAAATGAAACAAACACATTCCCAGCCGGGGTGGCAAGAGAAACTATATCTAAGACCCGCAAGAAATGAAGAAAAATAAAAAAGTAAGGAAGAAAAGAATGCTTTAAACGATTTTGAAAGCAGTTATTGGAATCTATTATGTCCACCAACTGAAACTAGGGAAAACAAATGCATACCGCTTGCATATATGCATATTATTTGAACACCCATATGACAGACACTTGACTCTGAAGAATCTATTTTCTGTGATTCTGCAGATGTCCAAATGTTGAAGCAATAGAACAGGGACAAACCTGCAGTTTTGGAGTACCAGTTCTTTGAGTTCTCCCAGATACAGTTCAACTTTATCTAGCTGAAAAACATCCAAAACAATTTGACTAAATCATGTACCAGAACCCCTTCAACTACATATGATTACAGGAGAACACTAGAACCAAAGAAGAATGTAAGAAGTTTCTTTTACATGATTTTCCTTTACCAAATGACTTCCATATATTGACTACCTCGTTGCTCAAATCCCTTGCCATTTTGGCATGCGCAGCTTCTTGAGCAAGCTGCATATCAAACCAGGACTCTGCATCCTCCGCTTTTCGTCGTTTTTCCTGAACTTAAGCAATGAATTACAAGCAATTTACTTAAAATATCTTCCGGGCTCGCGTCAAAAGCCATTAAGCGTCAATTCATGGAGTAGCACATTTACCTCTTCATCAACTTTTGGCTAGAGTTGCAGCCACTTCTCCTCAAATTTTGCAAGCAATGTTGTGGCCATCACGTGAACATCATCCCCTTCCTTGTTATATTTCATTGCATTTTCAAATATCAACATCACATCTGCAAATATCTCCCGGACATTCTTGTATCCGGTACCATCCTTGGCATCCATTTTGGTCTTTATGGTACTGAAGTCCATTGGTTTTTCAATCACCTAGTATACAATATCAACAAATTAATTTAACACAACTGCTGAAATCCTCCCAAATAGGAAATACTGAGGCAATTCGAAAAGGCCCACGGTTGTTGTAACAATAAGAATGCTGCCAGTATAGCACGATTGTTGTATACATAGTTAGGGTACCTTAAAGTAATCATGCAAACCAAGGCCTATTACATCTACAGGCTCCATAAAGGGTCCTGCACAATTGTGTTGAGAGATCTGCAAAGTCAAAGCAGAGATACATAATGCAAATTGTGAAGCAAAATACCAATGAGAAATGACTTTTATTGCTGTTTTAATCTTTAGATCATTACGTGGTAGACATCATAATCTATATTCAGTAAAAGGTCCAGAAGAAACAACAATTTAAGAAAAATAGAAAAGCAAGCAGAGACCATACATTTCCTGGAGCAAATAGGTTATGGGTTTGTCAAAAATCAGCACCCAACAAAGTAAGTATTTCTCTGATTGATTCCAACAGCTTTATTGGTGACATCCTATCAAATAGATCTGTGGAGGGTATAGAATTTACTCAACAGGTGAAATCTTTCGAATGAGGCCAAACCTTGTGTCAATTTATCTGGTACATGAAGCAGATAATTCATAACAAATTGGTTCTAAAGTAATAAATTCATGAGCTTTGAAGTATGTGGCTGACACAGCAACTTTTTCGTAAGTTGTCATATACTCCATGATCTCATGTTCCTAAAAGAACCAGGGATATCACATTTCCTAAACGGATTTTATGATCCCATGTGGACACTTTAGGAGTAGTAATTTTACAGCCTTGTCATTCATTCTTCATAAGGGAGAAAGTTATAATTCTTCTTCAAGTTTCATCACACAGGTGCGACCAATAAAAATTTGGCAACTCACTCATTTTGATCAATACTGAATATCATATTCTTAAACAAGTACATCACTAATTTGTCTTTACCTAAGCTACTAGGATTCTTCATACTTAAATACTGCATTTTAGTGAGAAAGATCCAAGGAAAAATTTAAACGTTCAAGGACAAACAATTTGTGCACTGAAAATGATAATATCATACTTACGTAACAAGTCCTATAATAGAATACCAAGCACATTAGCACACAATTATGCTGTCTGTAGCTATTCAATTGGCGTAAGTTAGAAACATGATGAAAGCCTTGATCATGCATTATCTGATAGTTATACCAAGAAAACTTTATGAATAACCAACTGCCAACAAGGGGGAGGCTGGAAGTTAAATTTTTTGTTATGAATTAAAAAACTGAGACAAAAAGGTGGAGAACATCTTTCAAGATCTACATCTAAAAATTCGATATTAGAAGGACTAAAAGGGGAAAAGCAAAGCATTGGTGATTACCTGACGTAATATTGTGCCAAATCGGCGCATAAGCTCCTGCATTCTCCTTGCAGCAGCTGCTTCCCTACGCGATGCATCTTGCTGCCGCTTCTTAAAATTAGCATTCTTATCTTTGTACTTCACAATTGAGTTACTTTTTGAAGTATTCAATTGCCTCTTACTTGTAGTGGAGAAGTAGAGTTCTACTTCATTCAATCTTTGCTCAAGCTGCAAAGTGTATAGAAGATGTGGTTACCCAGTACAATGGTGATAAATAAATTGCAAAGTAAGACATATTCATAGTTGGCAATGTTAGGTAATTGAAAAGATAAATCAACATTAACTTATACACGACCAAAATATATGAAGAGTAAATATCTTATATAAGCTATTGCAGTTCAAGATTTTCAAACCACATTAGTTTCTACATCATTAATCGGTCTTACCTCATCAACCTTTGTGGACATTTCATCAGCACGATGTCTGAAATCCTCCATTTCAGAATCGTTACCTTCAGCCTCTGCTTGTTCTACTAATCTTTACTCTCTATAATTGCTGCATCCAATATTTTGATCAGACACACAACTTACAACTTAATCTAAACCTTTGTGAATAGAATCATCGAATAAACGTTTGTGTTACAACTAGCGGCTAGTGCTAATAGATTAACCAAGAAAATACAAACTAATCAGTCCAATACACTGTAGTAGGAGTGATAAGCCATTGAAAACAATGAGAAAGTGCTAGATCTTTGTTAAAGCATTCAACTCAAAACCAATTGGCAATGAGTGGATAGGCCGCCCAGGTTCATATACTAGTTTTTGAGGTGATAATTAACCGATGTGGGACAAATTCTAATACTCCCCCACACATGTGACCCCCGACTCACACATGGAGAGGTAAACAAACGATCCGTAACACATGGGTTAGAACAAAAACGGTGCACTTATCAGAAAAACAAGGGGAAACAAATTCTCCGAAACCCTAGCTCTAATACCAAGTTCAAAATCAATTGGCAACGAGTAGAGAGGCCGTCCAAATTCATATACTAGTTTTCGAGGTGATAATTAACTAATGTGGCACAAACTCCAAAAATCTTCAACCCAGATGACTTCATATAACCGCATAACACATTCAAAAATTGATAGGTCTCTCACGCCACAAGGGATTACTCTAGAATAAAACCATCTCCGGTAACCCTACAAAGCACACCACATAAACAATACAACAAAGACATGTCGGCATGGAAATTTGAAAACAAAAATAATAAGCTATTCATGGCTACAACAAGGAATAATAAATAAGCACAAGTACTACACTTGGTCACCGTTTCAATTTTTAATGTTCCATGTAATTTAACCTCCTTTTATATGGAAATACGGACAAGTCGATAGCGAAATTGAAAAAAAAAAAATCAGTGCACGAGGTAAACATACGACGAAACATAAACGTATTTGTGCATACTGTTTAACTTCAATGGGAAGATTGGAAACCCCATAAATGAGTTTATTCCAATGATTCTCTCCACTCATCTCGAGCCAACAATGCCTAGACAAGAATGGGGAAAGGAAGTAGCAAAAAGGGCACACTGTGACTTGCTAATGTGCTAATAACAAAGGCAAGAAAGCTAAAGATTGTTCCTTTCCGGTAAACATAGCGGAAGAGATATAACACAATAATTCGACGGCCGTGCAAAAAGGAATGGAAAAAGAGAAGAAAAGATCATGAGTATTGATCCTAGCTCCTAAAGAGAAGAACAAAAGAACGTGGGTGGAATCAAAATAACACAACCAAAAGCTCTATTTTTCACTTCTTTTCCCCGATAGCCAGGTGTTCGGGCCAGTTTATGCGCAGCTCGACTAATCTGGGGACCATAAACCCAAGAAAACCCACTGCTTAAGCTTCCAAGGTTACATTTTGTTCATAAAATTCTTGAGTTATAACAAGATCACAGCTTGTAAAAGTGATTACTACCCAAACAACAAAAGAAATCAACGTGTAAAAGCTCTCACTTAATAGCAATCAAATTGGGGAACAGTTGCTATTTTCTTACTCTTCATTGCCAACGCTAAAAATCAAAAGAAAGAAAACATCTTTACGAGAAACTCTCATTCAACCCATATTTGTTTCTTTCAAACCCGTAATCTTTGTTCTCCCCCGTTGCATACACACTCACATGGACATACAAATTGCACACGACCCATGTATAGAGAGAGAGAGAGAGAGAGAGGGAAAACCTGGGGAAGGGAGTCACAGATGTTCTGCCCCATACTCGAGACATTTTCCCATCTTTTCTCCTTCTTTCCCTTGAGACAAACACACCCTAATGTTAAAATGCCAATAGGAGTCCAAATTCTCTTTCCCACTTTCCAGTTTTTTCTTTTCTTTCCTATTTTCATGTAATTCCTTATTTTCTTTGTTAAGTTATTGTATTAAAAATTCCTTTCTTTCTAAACCTACCAAAACAAATCATTTTCCATTTTATTTCGGAAAAAACCCCATATCAGTGATCATTGAACTTTTCTGAAATTTTGTCACATTCTTTTTCCTTCCTTTCTATATTATTTTTCATAAATTTTAAATGTAGTGTCAACGAATTGAATGTGACGCTCCTAATTACGTAAAATCCGAGTTCAATTGTTTGAAGAAATGTGACAATTTATATTATTATTTTCAAATAAAGTACATCCGAAAACACTATGATGTTAGTATTAGAAAAATAATAGAGTAGTTAATAGCCATTAAGTTAATCGTTAAAATGGCTAACGTAGTAAACGTCATTATTTCACCCTGCACAACTCACATCAAAAACTAAAGAGAAGAAATAAAAATGTAATGGACTACACAGTACCGTTAGCGAGTAGTGGACTCAGTCGCAAGAGTCTGTTGGCCCCTTGATAGTTTTAATGGCAATTTAAATAGCAAGAGTTTATTGGTCAATTACCATGGAGAGAGCGGGCACGAGATCCCCTATCCGACCCTCTTCCAGAGAGGCGTCTATCCCACCCTTTTCGGCCGTTAATCTCACAAATCAACTGATGATATGAGATGAGCACTTTTTGCTCAAAACGACAACCGAAAAGGGTGGGACAAGCACCTGTCCGGAGGAGGGTCGGACAGGGGATCGGGAGGGGAGAGAGAGAGAGAGGACTAGCATAGATATATGAAAGCTCCCTAAACACTGCTGTAAGATTTGATGTTCTAGCCACATTTTCGAGCCTTGATGGTTTTGTTGTGTCGCTAGTTCTTTTGGGGTGCGTGTTTTTCTCAGTTTTGTGCTGTTGATTTTTTTGCCTGTTCACTATACTGGGTGTTTTGTAGTAGACTCTCAAGGCTGGAATGGGAGATGCTACCGAGCAATCATCTCCCTGTAAAGCGCGTGTAGAGCGGCCAATCTAACTATTCATTTCGGCCATCGACGACTCGAATCTTAACCGAGCAATGAACGGTTCAAAATTGTATGCGTTTGGACGAACGGCCGGATTGGCTACTCTACACGGGACAGAGCCCCCATTCCCTCAAGGCTATCCCCTTGGTTTTTGTTTCTGGTGCGGGCATTCTCAATGAATTAGCTTACCGACGAAAAATAACATAGATAAGCATAATGTCCCCGAGAAGCTACATGAGCCATAACCTCTATATTCATCAAATTACATAATAACTTTTCAATATGACGAATTTAAATTTCTTTTCCCTAAAAAACTTTGAGTCTTTCAAAACTCTTTAGGGAATGGATTGTTCTCCAGAAGCAGAGTCCTTTTTTAGGTCAACTGCACCAAACTTCCTGGGAGGAAAGCATTGACAGACTTGGTTGACACAGTAGGCAGGGGCTTTTCCACACCATCCCCTGCAATCCTCATTGATCTTGCAATAGGGCCACATTACTGCTTCTGCTGTTGGTGTCTTTGATGGTGTGAAGCCTGTAAACAATTAACACATACGCATAATTGTCAAATGTAACGCAAAATAAAAGCAAGACGAAATATAGTGGCCCCTGAACACTGCATGCTCAAACTCGGTTGTTTCCACAAGTGCGGTGTATGTAGCCGGCCGGGATAGTAGGACGTAGGCTATTACTGCATTTGTGGGACTCGTGGCGTGTGAGCATATAATATCTGGAGCCCTTCTTGTACCAAAAAAAACATACATGTATTGAATTTACCAATAAAAAATAAAGTATAATGTATATACTTATATTTGTAGCAAAACTCTGTCGGTCATGCATTCACGACGGTTAGAATCATGTGAAAATCTCGAAACACAAAACAAAGGGATTTGGGGACAGAAGACCCGGAGAGAGAGAGAGAGAGAGAGAGAGAGTAACCAATTATAGTTACTAAAACGATGACAAAGAGAGACATTCTCAATTGAGCCCACTCCATAGGGTTGACCTAGATAGGTTGTGTTGCCTAAAAACTTCTTGTAACAATATAATGAGGTCACTGGTGAAACTCAACCCTCTTTGAGCAATATATTTATAGGGAAGGATTGGGTAATTTTTAAAGACATTTTTGTAAAGTTTTTTTATATAATAAATTTCATTTATGGGCTTACCATATGAACTTGATATATGTATGGAAAATTACTAGTTAACCTGTACTTATTTTTGCATAGTTGGCTACTAAATGCGAGGTACATGTACTCTATGTCAGATTTTTTGCCATACAAATCTTCTAAAATTTAGGAGTTTTCTTAAAATGGTCACATTCTGATGGTTCTAAATTCTCCCACCGAGGGTATCTAATGCTTTAGGCTCACTAAATACTTAATTTACGTGGGACCAGGGCTGGCTCTGAGATTTTGAAGGCCTAAGACGATTTTCGAAAGTGAGCCCCTTAATAATTGTAAACGGAAATCAAATAAAAAGTCTATCACACTGAGTAATTTTGATTCGGATATAGTATTTGTTTGTAATGGGAAGTACATGAGTAGTAGCATTTAAGGGGGGAAAAAGATGCATCCATGCACCCACCACACTGAATAATTTTGAAGGGCCCCAGAGATTTATGGCGATCCCGTGACCTTTTTTCCCTCCTTTTTGTTTTTTTTTCCTTTTGTTTTTTCCTGCGTTGCGTGTTCTATTTTCTCATTTTTCTAGGCCATTGGATCTTAAGTGTAAAGTGTCTTCTTGGGTTTAAAATTGGGCCCTAAAACAACACATATATACTAGGTCCTAAAAATAAGTGGGACCCTATTTTTTGACATTTTTTGGGGGCTTAAGGCCCACAACTCTTGGGCCTTAGCCCAGAGCCGGCAGTACGTGGGACGAGACTTAAGGGCTAGTAATAGACATATATGTAATAAATGTAGTAGGTAGGAAAGTCTACGTTATGGCAGGAGTGTGTCACCAATTATATGTGTAATACTATTGGAGTGATGTAATCTGTGATGTAAACTATAGTGTCAGTATTCCCTCCTTACGCCTATAAAAGGAGGGATCACTCCGTTGTAAAAATCAAGCGACTGCATGTTCTCTATAGATTAGCCAAAAATAATTTCTACATTTAAACTTGTCGTATAGTATACCCGACATAATCATTCGTGCCAACGATTATATATGCAAGTTCAGTGACCAAAAAAATGATTATGCAAGTTATAGATTCGCAAATGATCTCCTTAAAAATGGGAGCTGAGTGAGCTTAAAATAATCAGAGGATTCTTTTATCTTTTGACCTACCAAACCAAAACTGGGAGCCCACCATTTTGAACTAAACATTGGAAGTATAGGAGACGGCCTCGGGCTTATGCATGGAGCCAGGCCGGCCGATGGTGGTGCTGGTGGTGGTGCTAGTAGCAGAGGTGTTGGCGGGGTGAGTTAGGGTTGGGATTTCCAATTAGGGCTTTGCATATGGCTTCGGTAGAACTAGGACGGTAACTAGGTAAAGATCAAAATATTACTGTCGCGTTATATGTTGACTTCGACTTAACTTTTATCGTCCCCTATCTAAAAATGAGGCGCGACACAAATCATATAAACCTGTACAAAAATATCGTGTTTGCGCACTTTAGTCCGCAAACCACAAAATGGTCATGCTAGTTTCTAATTGAGAGGAGGTAATACACACCTGGCGCTGCAAATATAGGGTGAATTGAAGTTTTCCCAAAAATTAAAATCCAATACATATCGAAAAACCAGAGGAAAGGGAAGTAACTAAAAACATAATCTAAAAACAAAATGGACAGGATTCAAGATCCATGACAAACGTGTTTTTCAAACTCGAATGGAATTCCGAAAGGTCTTTCTCCATTCTAGGCCTTCTTAACGGCAACAGATCTTGCTCTCAGGTTCAGGAAGATAGCCCTGAAATCACCAAGCAGATAAAAAAGAAAGTTATAGACACCCATTCCATGTACTGCTAAATTGAAAGAGTAGAGATCAAGATATTCTAACAAGTCCTGCAAATGTATCATGATTTAGATAGATGACTGATGACGCAAAATATGTAATAGCATTATATGACGTATTGATGATTTTTGCAGTGTTCGGAACAGATATATTCATGTTAGCGTTAACCCCAAGGGGTTAGCACAGTGCTAATCACCTGGCAACCATGGGCCTCAATAAGCCTTAGGTCAGGGTTCAACTCCCACCCGCATGCTATTATTTCCTCTATTCGGACACTCTATACGGAACTTTGCCTCGGCCTTAATTGTGCCCCACTATTAGAGCCGAGAGGGTCAAGGTGATCGTAGGGGAGGTTTTGCATCTTATTTTGCGGGACTTTATATGATTCTAATCAAGCATTTAACTGAGCATACCTATCTACAACTTTCTTGTTCCAGAACTATCTTCCGACATTTACCTTCGCTTGAAAACTGTTTGATATATGGACGTAGAACGCACTCCCTGTACCTTTAGGTTGTGTTTGGATTTCAGATTTGATAAGCAATTGATCAAAGGAAAAGAAAAACCTCTTAAAGAAGAAAAATCATATACCTTTTCCTTTCCCTTCGTCAAATTCAACAAATATAGCCTTACGCCCAAGATTTTTTACATTGACTAAAATTAGTTTTCCTCTCCGATTGATTCAATTATAGATTGAATGAATTTTCATGTATACTTGGAACATGATGCATATCATGCTAAGAAGCCTAAAGCATAAAAGGGAAGACTGAAGAGAGATAAATGAGGGAAATAAGAAGTACCCACCAGCACGAGCCAACGAAGCTTTGGAAAAGAACGCGGAACTGTATAGGCATATACTGGTAATTGATATATCCAACTATAGGCCAAAACTGCAAATGGATAACACCGTGACTTATAATACTTTGCAACACAGGCAAAGAAAAGCTTCAGCGCATATAATGAAATAGGGACCATAGTAGAGTACCTTCCATGCAGTCAACTGTATGGAGGGGTAGTCATGTCGAACTTTATTCTTAACTAACCCCCAGGGTCTTCCTGCAAAGCACAACAAATAGATCATGCTCTAACTTTACCTCAGAGAAAATGCAAACAAATCCCACACGTTTTTCCCCAATCCGACAGTAAAGCGATCATGGTCATTCCAACGTTGACGGAGAGCAGCATTTCTTGTACAACAATGGAGTCAATCAGGTGGCCACTAATAGACTTTTACTACCATAAACATATATCGGGGACCATTTTAAACAACTAGTTTTTGCTACTCTGGGGACCAACTCCTTGCGTAAAACTATGGCTAAAATAAAGCCTATGTTCATGCAGGAGAGGTCTTTCTATGTCCTTTTCTATATGTTGCAAGCTTTTTCTTGTTCTTTTCTTTTTTCTTTTTTTCTTTTTTTTTGGGTTGGACCGTCTAAAGATTATGCAAATAAACATCCAATTGGCAGTTTCAAAATAATGAATCAAGGACTAATCAATCAAAGTTGGGCTGAAAGGCTGCACTTCTACAAAGGAAATCGTCAACAAAGTTATCGCTTGTTTGAAGAATAAACTGGAGTCCTGCTCTTAGCCATGGGCAAGCAAAAATTAGACTTTGCAAAAGTACGAAAGCTATCCCTGTGTTCATTCTTCTACTCTCAAAAAAAACTTACTAGCTTAAAAATGAAGTCTGACATAATAGAAAATAACTAAAGCAGCGTCCCAATAACAGATAGAACCATTTAGATATCTCATTTCCTTTTCCAAGTTCTTCAAAGCATAAGAGTTGTCTTTGCTTCTTCGAATGTGGAATTCGGGGTTGGAGATGAACACGTGTAGTTCCCCATAAAAACAAAAGAAATAAAAAAACGACAAAAATGCAGCAGCAAAAACATAGGTGGAAAGTATAATTCCCAGAGAACCTGTGTCTCGAATATCAAACTATGAAATCACTCTTAACTAAATTAAACACATAGAAAATAACAAAAGACTGCATCATAAGAATTTCCCGTCCCAAGCAATCAGGTCAACTACTCACATACCTTCAACTACCAAGCCGTAGTACATCATGAAAAGCATATTGTTCCAAGGAGACGAAGTCAACTGTTCCAACACAACCTATAAAGGCAAAACAAAACGTGTATTATCATTTTCTCAATCCTCATTGGATCAACAGACTCGATTAGAGGCTATTCATCTTAGAAGTGCAAGTATGACTCAAATCGGCATGTATCTATGTGGGTGCACGGATATGTTGTCAATGAAGCATTCGTTTGATTGAAATGGTTTACCTTCTTTGCAACAGTTGTGTTGCCTTTCTTTCCCTTGAAGATCTTGTCCATCAACTTGTGAAAGAAATGCCCAAATGGTCCCGAGTACATAATTCCATATAGCTGCAAAGAATTCCCAAATTCCAAGCTCAATAACAAGTGCATAACAATCAAACCTAGAAACCACCATATAGGGCCATAAATGAGCCTAGTTGAGTTGAGTAGAATGCTATCTATTTAAGCTTGGTTTGAAAACTTAGCACACATCATAAAAGCATTCAAAGTTTGTTTTTTTATCAGTCTAACAACTCTGTAACGAGTAATACTGAACCGATTACAAGTCAAGCCATTGACCAAGTAGTGGTTGTCAAATCTCAAGCTCCAAAATTGTGGTAAACTTGATTTACTTATGAAACAAGCCGATCGAGTGGAACACGAGTCGATCTCAAGTAGCTTGATTCGTTTAACAGCCCTACCAGCATCACTAAATTCCTCAAACAAAGCATATGTAACAACAATTGACTTCCACCCAAATCAAGGAATACCAAGAAAATCAGAAAGGACTACGAATCTGAAACAATACCATTAACAGAAGTATTCTTCTAAATTGGAGTCTCTTGGCTCCAGTGATCTTCTGAGCGATTATGTCACTGCTTCCAATCAGAACTCCGGAAGTAAGTGCCTACCCATTTCAGAAAACAACCAAACAATTACATCTAACAAATAAAGAGTTAAACTTGATCCCAAAAAAAATTTAACTAAAGAGAAAAATCAATGCAAGTCCGTAGAAAAGTATGAGACAGACCTTGGTTCTGAGGGGGTGGGCTTGCAGTTGTAGCAGATACTTGTTCCAACCTTCTTTGACTATCTCAGACATGGTGTGATCAATCTCAGACTCTCTCTCTCTCTCTCTCTCTCTCTCTCTCTCTCTCTCTCTAGATCAGCAAAAACTTCTGTTCCAGGGGAAATGGGAGGGTTTGACTAAAACAATGGGGTATGTAAATGACGAATAGGAGGTTGGTAGGTGGAGAGAGAGAGAGAGAGAGAGAGAGAGAGATAGAGAGAGAGATAGAGAGATCAAATCAATGGCATTTTTATTCTGGCAAAGTCTCTATTGGGGGAGTTTCTCAGTCTTGTGCTTTTGCAAAACTACTTGGACATTTCGACTAAAAGGCACTTTTTTGTGTTCTCACAAAACAACCGAGATGCCATTTACCGAATAATTGGTGTACCTATGTATCGAGATTTTTGAATCGATATATTGTGTGAATTTTTTTTATGGGTAGTGATAATGCAAAAATTATTATTTTTGATGTCAAAATTTAAATTCATAAAAGTCTTATATATTGAAACATGGTACAAGTCTTTTGTGGACTAGAATTTTGACACCAACAAAAATAGTTTTGACATTATTATTTTCCTTTTTCATGTTTCAAAATTTTTATGTGACAAAATGACCGAAAATGTATCAGAGACAGAGAATTTCGGTAAAGAGGATTTGATTCCCTCACAATAATGTACCACTACACCAACCGAGATTTTTGGGTCGTTATATTATGTGAGTTTTTGTTATATTTTAAAATTTTTATGCAATTCAATGGCCAAAAATATATTATAGAGAATTTCGGTACAAAGAATTTGATTCCCTCACAAAAGTACTGGGAAATTTCTTGATCAGAACACAAATCTTATTGTATCTACCTAAACATTTCAGCTACGTTAAAATTAAAGATAAAAATAGTTTCTTGTGCTCTGCAAAGGTACTTGGAAATTTCCTGGTAATTAAGACAAATCTTTTTGTAATGTCCTAGACATTTCAGCTCAATAACTTTCGTGTCAATTTTTCCCAACTTTTACCACTAATATAAATATTTCAATTAGTTCTTTAAATTAGTGTGTATAATATACAAAATTATGGAGTACATGTGAAAAGGCCTTGTTTGTTTCCAAATTTTACTTTGTTTTAATTTTATTTTCCAATCATTACCTTATATCTTTCTCAAACCATTACTTTATTTCTCCAATTATTAATTTTATTTCTCTCTCTATCTCTCTCCACTCATTACCCCTCTCTCCAATCATGACCTTATTTCTCTCTCCACCCACTACCAAAACTAAAATATCCTAAGTTACCAAACGAATAAGGCCTCTTGGCCAAGGACGAAACTATAACGGCCCGTTTGGATGGAGGATTTGTTTTGGGTGGATATAGAATGAGGGTGGATTTGAAGGTGGATATGTAATGAGGGGTGATATGTTAAGAAGGGTGGCCCCACCTCTTAAGAATGGTGGATTTATAATGAGGTGTTTGGATGATTTTTTGAGAAGGAGGATATGAAAAGTGGATATGATGGAATTAGATGTCAAATGACTGAATTGCCCCCACTTTGATTTGTTAATGTTCAATATTGGTTTATTTCAAATTGATTGGAATAAATTGATTTTTACTATTAATTTTAGGATAAAATAATTTTATTTTAAAATACAAATGCTTACACTTTTTTTAATCAAAATATAACCAATTGGAAATTAAACTACACCCAGACAACTACACCCAATTTCTGTCTCTCCAACTACACCCACGCCCCCGATTTTATTGCCCCAAATTCACCTTTCTACTTTCACCCATGGCCATTTCTTTCTACGCCCAGTTCGGCGATACCAATTCCGACACCGGCGCCTCGTTGCCAGGCCAGGGTTTTCTTGACACCGGTGGTCTCTTGCTCCGATTAGTCCGGTATCTCTCTCTCTCTCTCTGATTTGTGCCTCTCTCTATCTCTCACTGTGTGTGTACATGTGCAATTGTGGGTGTATTTGTACATTATACGTATACATGCATGTGCGATCCGCAAGAGAGGGGCTAAATCGCTGGTGATGGAAGAGAAAAGGCAAGGGTAGGATGGTCAAATAGACACCCCGCTTGGTTAACGACAGGGGGGACCCTAGTCTTGGCAAATCCACCTCTTCCCTGATTTGTAATCCCAACAGTAACAACTCCACCCTCAAATCCGGCTCACGTTTTTCACACCCAAACACCGGAGATGAGGAGAAGGGGGAGATGTACTCCGGGCGCTTCGCAAATCCGGGGGCAAATCCCCCATCCAAACAGGCTGTAAGTATAAAAGGGTGGGTTATAGCCTAGGCCACTTTGAAAAAAACCAAAAAAATTATACGTGAAATTTAGCCCAAATAATTTTAGCCCAACCCATTTCACCCACCAATCCATTTTAGCCCAAGACAGATTACATTTCTGGTTCTGCCCTTGATTAGGAGATACAAAAATACACGAATAGAAATTTGAACTAAACCTGAAGAAAAAAATTTAAATATGACTTTTGCAATTTTAATCCATATAGTAAATTGCAAACATTTAAAAAATTACTCCAATCACCAGATTACCCGAATATCTTTATCAACCAAACACTTGCTATGCGACAGTGACTAGTTAACCCATAATGTTTTCATCTCAAATATGGTCAACGTTGTTATTGGAGTATAATTTTACCCATAGACAAAATTACAGTTTAAGATGAAATCATTCTAGCTATTTTCGAACTAATTTTGAGGTTCATTTTGATGATCGAACCCGTTCGTACTATAGAGGCAAACCAACTAAAGAAAGAAAGAAAGAAAGAAAGAAAAACAGTGGGTTACAGGGTCAGACACAGAAATGTCTGGAATCGTCTCATGTATAGGTCCCTCGTGCATCATGAGAGACTCCCGTAAATCGGATGGCTCAAGACACAAATGTGTCTGAATCTGTTCCTTCATTATATGTAGCATTACTCTTTACTTTTGTTCCTTTATCAGTCCCTCCAATATATCAGGTGGAGGGATGGCAACGTCAAGAGTACTAGGTTAATTACCCCAAAAAAAGAAAAGAAAGAGTACTAGGTTAGAAAAAACTTATTCCTCGTACTAATTTTTCAATTTAGTAATAACGAGAACTCATGAACTAAGAGGAGGGTAGCCCAGTAGTTAGGCTTGTTTATGGGCATGGAAAAAAGATTTCAGAAATTCTTAATGCGTTTGATAGGAACATGAGGCTAAAAAGAATATTATTGGGTTCATCCGGTCGTTAATTTCATGGCCGGAAATTAGTTGAGGTGCGGATAAGCTGCCTTGGTTATCAGAAAAAAAGAGGAGAATATTATTGGGTTCAAATAGATTTATATGCAACAATGAAATCTGGAAAGAGATCATGTCATGCAAGTCACTTGACCCACAGGCAATGGGAAGTTGTCATTACATATAATTGATGTTTTTATGTCTAGCAGGGAAAGGTGTGACGTGCTCGCACATTGTTTTGTGCTCATTGCTTATTGTTGTGCTCATTGGGGGGTTGTACTCATTGGGTGACTTCAAGCTTAAAAAATTTATTGACGAGTTACATAAGATGGACAATTCTGAAATTGAGAAAAAGAAAATGCAAGTTATGTACAAGAGGAAATGAAAACAACAAAGAAAAGCTTTACAACATCATGGCCTTAAAAGCAACAGGGATTCCACTCCCTATTCCCACGACTTAAATTACCTACAAATAGATGATGCTTACAATTTTGCATCTCAAAATCAAATTGTGTCTGCCTTGAGAGTTGCATAGTCAAGGCCCTTGGTGCCTACGGAAGCAGGAACATCCCCGAGACTGATCGAGAGGGATAATACCCCCACCTTTCGATGTGTCTATGGCTTCCAACATGGAAACTACCTCGTCCATCTCTGGCCGCTTGTCAGTGTTAGCATCCCAGCATCGTTTCATTACATTCGCAATAGAGCTTGGTCAACATCCAGTTATCTCTGGCCTCAAATTCTGTCATTCCATATAGCATGGATTTGATCAAAAATTCAAGAGCGGTTTTGATGAGATCTAATAGTGGCGTACGTTACATTGTAAGGGAATTCTGTTTTCTGTTTTATTGTTGTTTCTAGGGAAACACAGAAAACTTGGTTTGGTAGAATGCTCCTAGAAACTGTTGCTCAAACGCTTTTGAAAAAACCCACCCATTTCTCTGTGAAGAGCAAAAGGAAAAATGAAAACAGAGAGAACAAATTGAACACCAACCAGGGCCAACACATTTGGTTTTCGTCGTATAGTCAATATCAAAATTCCCTTACGCAAGCGCGTTCACATCAATAGTACCTGGCGCCTGGCAGACAACAGCTGATGTCACTTCTGAGAAGCTGAGGTCAGGATACGCGGATACGGCATGTCACAGCGAGTATGTCTCCCACAGGCAGCTACCAAAACTATATACATCACATTTCCTGTTATACGGGTTGCCATTGAGAACCTGTACCATTTTCCAAGCCAATATAAGAAAGTGGAAGAGGATGGGGAACCACGCTCATCACAAGCCAACTTGCATTATCATTAGCCACCCACATGGTTTAAAGCAGAAACAAACATCATTGCAGAGAAAAAACGGCAAACTTCATGACATTTGGGATTGCAAAGGGGATCCAAGTTCACTGGAAAAAGTTGCCCTCCCAAACTATGATAGAACTTGGTGTAATCTGACACTTGGTTAATAGTAACTAATCATTTGGTCCAAAGCAACTTCCATTGAACATATGTGGAGTTTGTCAAAACACAAAAGTGAAGCTAAAAAATTTCTATTAAGACTGAAAAACAGTTCCAATCAGTATTTTCATGAAATTCCAATATGCGTCACATTTTATAACACAATGAAGTAGTGTGAAATTGACCCCAATCCATGGCCTTACTTACAGAACCCCTCAGCACTGTGAAATCACTTGTTAACCAGCAAATGCGACTCTGATTTTCAACATAAGGTGTAATTTGCATTTTCATATAAATGTAAGCCAACACACGTGTGTGCTCACACACAAAGAGAAAGGGGGGGGGGGGGGGGGGGGGGGGGGGGGGCGGAGAGATGGTAAATAGTGCATACCACTGGTTCCCGTTTCGCTAGTCATGTCGTCATGATCTGAAGCCTCAACACGAGCAACCCCGAAGTCAGCTATTTTGACTGTCCGTGTCATGTCCAGTACCATATTTTCTGTCTTTACATCTCTGTGGACATTCTTCTTGGAATGAAGATAGCTTAACCTGTAAACCATTGGAACATAGGGCAGTTTCAGCAAATCACAAATTTAAAACATATTCGGAATGCCTAACTCTGCTACATTCATGGAAAATGATTACTATTACTCTCAAAAGCTTGAACAACAAAAACCAAATAGAGGGAGTTTGAGAGTTTTTCCCTCTTGCAAGATCCAGTGCTAGTTGAATGACTACTTTAAAAGCTAACTTCCTTCTGCTTTTGATAAGGAAAGATTTCAGCATACCCTGAGGAAGATATTCAACACCACCACAACAAATTTGAAGATATTCAACAACACAACAAATGAGGGAGAAAGAGACAGGAAGGAAGTTCAGGGTTCACTACAAATTTGAAGTCCACAAAATACAAATCATGCCACAAAGAAACATACCAAGTTACGCAACGATGAGAACAAAAACTAAACAGTGGAGTCTCTTAACTAGAGTGTGCAAATCGACCAATTTAGACGCCTATCTTTCCCTGGGTTACCAAAAGAAAGTTTTTTTTTTCCTTGAGTTTCGTACCATACGGCATGACATGAGGACATTCTAACGAGGGTTTTTTTCCCCTGTAGACTACCAAAAGAATCACACAGAAGTGCCACATGAGAATTTCAGTTATCTCAAGTAACAGCAGGCTTACAAGTGTAAGTGGCCAACCGATAATGGAAAATGACAGACCAATTTGGGATTGAGTTAAGTAGGAGGTGCAAACTGCGTTTAACACTTTTCAAAATATAAGCCTCACATAACAATATTTTAACATTCACAAAGACACATAAGAAACAAAAACACTGAAGTAATAAGTATTTAATTACTCATACGCATTTGTGCTCATAAATTTCACGCCATTTGTGTTTTCACCTGAATAGCTTCTCATGTAATTAGTCATGTGTTTGAGAATGTACCTTTTTAAGAGGAAGGATAACTATTTAACTACTTAAGATAAGATTTAGTGATTTACCAATAGAAAAGACCTCGTAGTGGAAAATAGTTTATCATCTATATGAATACACCGCAAGAACTTGACCTTACAAAATTATAGTTTAACCTCAAAAAAATTACCGTTAAAAGGCAAATGTCAATGGAAGAGGTCAATGGTAATGGTGAAACTTGCTCCTAAAGTTGAAAACATAGAACGCCGACCAAAAAATAAAGTTGAAGACATAGAACCTCATAAATCCTTCCATGTCACTTGCACAAGCATCCATAATCTGACTACTTCAAATCATTCCCTTAATCTCTGGACACAGCCTTACTGTCCTCCCTTGGCACAAGACTCTGGATCATTTTCAAAAAATTGCTATCCTCACCATCAACCGTAAGTAAATCCACTATTATGGACATGGTAGATACATCTGGTTTGAAATTCCTGTTGATTATTTCTTGTAGAAGTATCTTAACCTTGTCTGTGTCTCCCCTCTTTAGGAATGCTCGAACAACAATGTTAAAAGTCACTTCATTTGGTGGGCACCCATCTTTATCCATTTGCAATAGTAACTCCTCAGCTTCATCAAGCAAGGCCTCCTTACAAAGTCCACTAATCATCATGTTGTAAATCTTAACATTGGGTTTCAATCCTTTAGCTAAAGAGGTACCAAAAACTTTTCGAGCATCTTCAATCTTCCCAGCTTTGCACATGCCATTAATGATGATAAGATAAATAACATCATTAGGAACTATTCCTTGATCTTGCATTGAACGAAACACCTCTGCTGCCTTGCCAATTTTTTGGTTCTTAAAGAATCCATCTAACAAGATTGAGTAAGTTAAAATGTTAGGATTTTCACCGCTACACTTCATCTCATGAAATATATAATCTACTACATCACATCTCCCTGCGTGTAACAGCCCCTTTAACAAAGTGTTGTAAGTATCAGTAGCAGGTTTTAACCCTTTATGCGACATTTCTCTAAAGAGATCCGTGCCCTCATCTATATTCATCTTATTGCAGAAACCATTGATTAAAATATTATAGCAACGGATATCCGGCTCAAGGCCCTTATCAACTAGGGAGTTGAACACTTCTTTTGCTTTCTTCATTTGGCCTTGCAAACAATATCCGTCCATCAGTGCACCATAAGTGATAACATTGGGTTTCTCACCTCTTTGAATCATGATCTCGAGTATATCCTCTGCTTCTTCGGTTCTTCCCTCCTTGCAAAGTGCATCCACCAACATATTGAAGGTTTTAACATTAGGGAAAATATTTTGTTCCACCATGTCACTCAACATCCTTGTGGCATCCTCCCATCGTCCTAAGATGCATAAGCCATCAACCACAGAGTTGTAGGTGACCACATTAGGCATAATATCCCATTCTCTCATCTCCGATAAGAGGCGCAAAGCATCATCTATGTTCCCGTCCTTACAAAGGTTGTCGATGATAGTGCTATACATCACAACATCAGGCCTATAGTTCCATTTTTGCATACTCCTGAGCAACCGTATAGCCATTGTAGTGTCTCCCACTTTACAAAGCCCTTTTATGACCGTCGCATATGTGATTTCATTAGGTTCGATGTCTCCATATTTCATCAACCTTCTGAACAAATTCACAGCCTCAGAAATCTTACCTTCTAAAACATACCCATTTATTAGAGTGTTGAAGGTAGACACATTCGGAGGATAATCACATTTAAAGAAGATACCCAAGATAGCAAACCCAAAATCCACTCGATTCAACCGGCAGAAACAATTGATGAAAATATTCAGCGTATATTCACTAATCGGAATACCCAGCTCACGGAATTCTTTAAATAGTGAAATGACGGACGAATGTTCCTTCATCTTGGAAAGAGCAGTTAACAGCTTATTAAAATGGACGACAGAAGGAAGAGGTCGAAATCGTGCCATTTGATGGAACAAACTAAGAGCATCGTCGAGCTTATTGAAACCCGTTTTCGATTTCTCCGACAACAATTTCTGTAGTTGCATCCGATTCGTTATTGGAATAACGTCAGGAGGATTAGGGTTTGTAGAAAAATGGGTATGAAACAAGAGCGTATGATGTACAAATGGGTCACCTTTTCCGTAATTATGTGCTGTCGTTGTTGGGCTGAAAATCAAAGCAACAGCAGCGATTCTTCTTGTCCGCATCTTGATGAAATGGAATTAGGTCGACGGACGGATGGGTGTCACAAGAAAAGCCTCTGTGGATGGGTTGAGCCTCGCCGTAGTGTCTTGGTTTTCTAACGTCCCATCTTTCTTGTCAAAGGA
The DNA here is from genome assembly GCF_030253575.1 of Rhododendron vialii. Taxonomy (NCBI): domain Eukaryota; kingdom Viridiplantae; phylum Streptophyta; class Magnoliopsida; order Ericales; family Ericaceae; genus Rhododendron; species Rhododendron vialii. The sequence goes on along the minus strand of NC_080558.1, from coordinate 5,179,252 downwards.
TAGAAGGGTATTTCCATTTACCGCTCCCACTAGCCAATTGCTCCCTACTAGGGAAGGCTACGAGGAAAAAAGAAAAGGATGTGGTGTGATTTCTCATTCTCCCATCCAAATAATAGTGAGAAATCAAATTTTCACATGCGATTGGTAGAGTTTCAGCGACTTTCCGACGAGCTGAAATTCTCTCCCTCTCATCTTCGGCAAACTTGGTACTCTCCCTCTCTTCTCTGGTGACGCACAGCCACTCATCTAACGACGATCCGACGATGGGATGGACACACGCTCCTCTTTCTCACGAAATCTCATTACTTTTGGCAAGAAACGGAACTGGGTTTGGGAAGGGTTCCGGTCTCCCTTCGTCTCTCACCCTCTCTCGCCTTCTCCTTCCAAACGAGGGAGAGATTGAGCTCTCTCCCCGTTTATTTTCTTCTCTCGCGAACTCTTTAAAGGCTTAAACACATAACTCAACCCAAACTCTCTACATGTGGGAGCCTAACGTCCCATCTTTAAGGAAGGTTCATTTCAATCTTGAAAAAATGGCGTCCTTGTTGACGACCACTGAACATCGCAATTTAAAAGGTTAAATGGTTAAAATCCCTTATTTTATTTTGCAAAAATAAAAGGGAAAACTTCCAAAAAGAAAAAAATGACTTTTCCCATAGTATCTATTTTCCCATAATATTTATAGCTCTGTTACCAAACTAACTATTTTTCGTGAGATTGGGTGTGAAAGGAGAATAACCAATCAAAAAATCAAGTTATTTAATGTAAAATGTTATTTTTCTGAAAACTGGGGTGGGCCCGTGCCCACCGCCCCAACAACGTGTTCCACCCCGGTTCGTCCGTGTGCTTGTTTGGTTCGTGGAGTATGCCACCTTGCTCCACTTGATGTTAGTATATGCCGTCTTCGTTCTCCCACCCACTGAGGACGAAGCTAAACACAGAAATTGGGTGCCGAGGACAATTCGTGAACCCACATTCATCAAGTCCTTCACTGGCATAAGTTGATATAAAAGAACTCTCATTCGAAACTTCAAACTTTTGAGTTCCGGTTTAGTATATTTTTCGGGTGTCGACTACATATGTCAACTGTGAGCCAGTGCAAGATATTTGTCTATTACACCTTCTGCTTTTCCGGGCAGTTTACGCGTTGTGATTGCTAGTGTGTTGGATAGGATAATCCACCGCCGAATTTTGATTTCAAGAAAAGCATATAATGAAATTGGGCATAACTCTTTACTGCTCCTGAATACCTACACCGATATCACTGGAAAGGATGATATAGATTCCGCTCTCCACACTTCACAGCGCTTCAAATTTCTTGAAATCGCAGTAATCTTTTAATATAGGAAAACATAAGAGCGTTGTAATGGGAAAATGATCGTTGTGGAAAGAGGAAGTAATATTGCAGTGGCGGCAATGATGTGGGGAGGGTTGAGGGTGATACTGTTAGTGTTTTTTACGTCAACAGAACATTTTTTGCTAGCAGAGAACCCTTCATCGTTTCCTTTATTTCATTTTGTATTGAATCATACGCCAAAAAATACAATGTGTACTTTTAGAAGTCGTTACTAGCTTGAGAAAGAGACAATTTGGGCAGCCAAGGTTAAATCCGTACACAAATGAACAGCTTGAGGGCAGAGGAATTCTTTCAACGGATTTCCCTGTGCGTGAAGTGAATTGTCGAAATGCTCTCCGGTCTATGCTTAGGAATATTATTCCAGAGCAATGCTTCAGAACTTTTTCCACCACACATTGGTACTAATAGTTGCTAAAAAAGGCGTCTGGCCATTGAAAAATATATCGGCTTTTTTGCATCAGTGTCTATCGATTGATTTCGTTCCACTACTACTACTACACCAATGCCTTGGGAAATATGAACGGGCAATTCAGTAATGCAGAATCGAAAGAAGGCAATCCTAATTATCGAGTTTGGCAGGGGCCAGGGGAGAATAAGAAGGTGCTACACGAACATGAATCTCACTGTGAAAGATGATTTTGATACCCAAAAGGCTCATCTCCTCTTTCGACACTTCACGAAGCTTCAATTCTGCTCTGTATTTTGGGTCTCTGCTGTTCAGTACCCCTCTTGTCACGCAAGATGCCATGTGCATACATGTTTATGCATTTATTTGGTTTCGTTGACGATATTATAACCGAGATTTCATTCAGATTCTGAAGCATTCTTGAGTAAACACTACTTTTCTTCATGGATTTTGTATAGCTTTTTTCCAGATCAACAAATCGAACAAGCCTGAAGATAGCGTGAACCATAGAAATCGTATAACCGAATACTGTAATTTCAGGCTTAGGTGTTTCACAGTGATGAATTTACAATTGACATTATACAATCCTAACGGTAAAGCTCGCTATAAGTTGCTATCAACAGACATACGACTACAACAACAACAATTCGTAACTAATCTTATTTTGTGCTTAAAAGTACATGATGTGCCGTCTTCAACAGGAGTTTTGTGATCTCTCTTTTCTCTGCCCTGCCTCTAATACCTACCTAATTCCAAGTTGTATTTTGGTACATCAGCTCTCTTTTTTGTAAAACAGATTTCCTTCTTTTTACTTCATTCCAATGACTCCCCAAAAATGTATCAGAACACTCCTAGAAATGTGGCTACATCAAAATCAGAAAGAGTGCTCCACCAAAATAGCCGACCTGATTGGAAATTCAGTTAAGAGATATAGTTGGCGAGAAATCCTCCTCCAAGAATGGCGATAGATGTTGCTAGAAGATGTCCTACAATGGCTCCACTAGCGACACCCCAAGGAGACTGCAGAGAGAAAAGTGAAGGAAAAAAAAAAAAAAAACATAAGAAGCATCGAAGTAAGATTAGTTTGGATGATGAAATTTGTTCTTTAATTGAAAGTGAAGAACACAGACATGAATCCCAGGCAGCATAGTTTGGATGATGAAGTACGCTTTTGAATCCAAATTTCACGAAAATCTGTACCTGAGCGGCACCAAGGCCAATTGTTGCTAGCATCGAGCAATCTCCCCATTCCTTCAGAGAAATAACAATGTTGTAAAATTGGAATGCATGATTCGGGACATAGAAACACTTATACACTTGAAGAATAAAAATGCAGTGGTCCAGTTGGTGATAATTATAGCTCCATTTGAATTTGGATTAAACTCCAGCACAAGTCGAGATTTCTAATTTCCACTGGATAAAGGAAAAGATGAACTGCCGCGTCAATGTTCCAATATCACGTGAGAAAGCACTGGCTAGTTGCCCAGAAACAGAGATAAAAACTTCATAGAACCTTAATCTATGGAAACCATGATAACTACAGTCACCAACATACTTTCTAGTGCAGCAGTAAACGGTCGCAATTGCAACAATTTTGGGGAATTGATTGGACATTTTCTTTCTGAAAGTGATTAAACTAACAGCAAATCAAGCAGAAATTTTGTGAGGATGAAGAATGTCGCCACAAGTAAGGGATGAAGATGCTTACAACGAAAAATACAAGGCTTAATGCTCTTCTCCGACTGTCTTGAACAGCCATTTGGGGATGTTCCTCACTCTGTCAAAACTTCTGAATCAGCAATATCTCTCAGCAACTTCTAATCAATTCCCTTAAAATTCAGCTCATGCTTCTTTTTTATCCATTGGCAAAAGCTTCTGAATCATTTCAAACATTGTGCAACCCTGAACATCATCTGTCAGTAAATCCACTAGCATGGACATGGTACAAGCATTGGGTGAGAAACTCTTGTTAAATCATCTCCTGTAAAAGTATCATAAGCTTGTGTCTGCCACCTCTTTCAAGGAATGCTCGAACAATAATATTGTAAGTGACTGAGTCTGGTGGACGCCCATTTTTCTCCATTTGCAGAAGTAACTCCTCAGCTTCATCAAGCAAGGCCTCGTTACAAAGTCCACTAATCATTGCAGTGTACAACTGAACATTAGGCTTCAAACCTTTAGCTAAAATGGAGTTAAAATGTTTTCGAGCATCTTCAATCTCCCTGGATTTGCACATGCCATTAATGACGATACTATAAATAACAATATTAGGAACTATTCCTTGATCTTGCATTGAACGAAACACCTCTACTGCCTTGCCAATTTTTTGGTTCTTAAGGAATCCATCTAACAAGATTAAGTTAAAATGTCAGGATTTTGACCGCTACACATCATCTCATGAAATATATGATCTGCTGCATCACATCTCCCTGCACGTAACAGCCCCTTTAACAAAGTGCTAAGTATTAGTAGCAGGTTTTAACCCTTTACGCGACATTTCTCTAAAGAGATCCATGGCCTTGTCTATATTCATCTTACTGCAGAAACCATTCATTAAAATATTATAGCTACGGATACTAGGCTCAAGGCCCTTACCAACTAAGGAGTTGAACACTTCTTTTGCTTTCTTCATGTGGCCTTGCAAACAATATCCGTCCATTAGTGCATTATAAGTGAAAACATTGGGTTTCTCACCTCTTCGGATCATGATCTGGAGTATGCCCTCCGCTTCTTCGGTCCTTCCCTCCTTGCAAAGTGCATCCACCAACATATTGAAGGTTATAACATCAGGGAAAATGTTTTGCTCTGTCATGTCACTCAATATTCTTGTGGCATCCTTCACTCGACCTGATTTGCATAAGCCATCAACCAAAGAGGTGAAGGTGACCAAATTAGGCATAATATCCCACTCTCTCATCTCCGATAAGAGGCGCAAAGCATCATCTATGTTCCCGTCCTTGCAAAGGTTGTCGATGATTGTGCTATACATCACAACAGTAGGCCTATAGTTCCATTTCTGCATACTCCTCAACAACTGTATAGCCATCGTAGTGTCTCCTACTTTACAAAGTCCTTTCATGATTGTCCCATAGGTGATTTCATCAGGTTCTATGTCTCCATATTTCATCAACCTTCTGAACAAATTCACAGCCTCAGAAGTCTTACCTTCTATAATGTACCCGTTTATCAGAGTGGTGAAGGTAGCCACATTTGGAGTATAACCACACTTATAGAAGATACCCAAGCTAGCAAACCCAAAATCCACTCTATTCAACCGGCAGAAACAATTCATCAAAACATTCAGCGTATAGTCATTGATTGGAATACCCAACTCGTGGAATTCTTCACACGGAGAAATGACGGACGAATATTCTTCAGCTTGGCAAGAGCAGCTAACAGCTGAGTGAAATGGACAACAGAAGGAAGAGGTCGAAATCTGGCCATTTGATGGAAGAAACTAAGAGCATCGTCGAGCTTATCGAAACCCGTTTTAGATTTCTCCAACAACAACTTCTGTAGTTGCTGCCGGTTCGTGATTGCAATGACATCAGGGGGATTAGGGTTTGTAGAAAATTGGGTAGAATGAAACAAGAGTGTATGATGATGGAGAAATGGGTTACCTTTTGGATAGTTATTACGTGCTGCCGTTGTTGGGCTGAAAATCAAAGCAACAGCAGCGATTCTTCTTGTTGGCATCTTGATGGATGCCACAAGAAAAAGCCTCTGTGGATGGATTGAGCCTCGCTGGAGTATCTTGTGCAGAGAAGGGGAAAGGAAAACGAAAATTGTACTTTTGTTGTTACAGAAATAGAAAGGGAAAACTTCAAAAAAGAACAATGGAGTACAACTTTTTCCATTAGTTCTCTTTATTTAGATGGTGAGAATTGAGAAAGGATGAGATAAGAATTTAGAGCCTATTATCACCAAATCTCATAATTTTTTTTGTGAGATTGTGCTTGTTTTTTCCCTTGATATAAGTTTCGTAGCTGATGTTTTTATTGTCCGTTCCGATAAACAAAAGATGTCCCTTTAGTTGTGCATTAATTTTCGTCAATTTAACACTTGTGATTTGGCTGCAGCTTAATGATCTTGACTGCCACTTCAAAAATAGATCATGTCATGCGAGTCACTTGACCCACAGGTAAAATGGAAAGTTGTCGTTACATATTCTTGGTGTTTTTATGTCTGTACTTCAATACTATAAATTAAAAATGAATTTTAAACTTCAAAATAAAAGCTGGAAAGTAGTTTTGATTATCATTTGCAAACTTTGAAAAAAGTTAAATTTGGCAAATTGTTGCTTTGAATTCCGACTGCATAAATGTGGAATAACGATTAAGTGATGCAATATGTAAAGTGGACATTGTGGGGCCAGCAATAATCCATAATGCAATATGTTATATATCGGCAGTTGTGGACTTCAAAAAAGTTAAATTTGATTAACTCGAGTTAAATACCGTCCGCGTAAACGAAAAATAAGACCATAATGATCCTTTTAAAAATTTGTCAATTTCAATGTAAAACACATGCTCTAAAATTTGTGTCTAAGATTTTGTGCCCATTTTAAAAAAATAGTCAAACTTTTGTAGCTAGTAATGCATATCGAAATGTGGTAAAATGTTATTGTGGTTAGAAAAAAAATTACGATTATGACTGATAAAGTGTCCCACTAGACTAGATTTCTCAATCCGTTCCTGCCAGAGATAGTAAGTGAGAAGAATATTTAGCTTACGCACGTGCCAAGGCTAGTATTAGCAAAGACGTAACCAAAATCAATCACCTGGACGGCTGGACATTTGCATTTCTTGTATGCACCTGATGCTCCCCTTACCCTCTGGAGAATACTCCAACTGAGAGGGCCAGAAAGTTGGAGATTCACTGCCCGTGCCCAGGAGCACTTTGGCAAGCAAAATAAAAGCATTCCCAACAACTCAAGAGTGGGAGTTCTGGTTAATGGCTCAACAGTTTGTGAGGTCAAGGAGGCTAAAAATCTGCAACTTTCAAAGCACAGAGGATGTGTGGTGTGAGTTATATGTTCTTAGAGTGTTTCGTTAGCTAAACAACAGGTCGTTGTCGTTCACCAGTTTGTAAGCTTGTTTAAGTTCTTATAAGAAGGGTCCACACGCGAGGCTAATATATCTGCAACATTCAACCACACAGGATGTGTGGTGTGTACAAGCACACAGGTGATTCTGCATCACTAAGGCTCTGTTTGGAGGGACATGGACTTCAAATAAAGTCATTTCGTGTTCAACCTCCGTAAGACTGTAAGAGGTTTAGCTGTATATGGCTTTGTAAAACAAGAGTAAAGGTCGAATTAGAGGTAGAAGCATGTGTTTTATGCTAAAATCCTTACCATTAAGGGTTTCAAATCCCTCCTATAATACAGTGATTCCAAATTCGTCAAGATAAAGCTCTCATACTCAGTATAGAAATCCATGTAGACTCTATATGCAACCTATCAAAGTTGATCTAGCTGATGCTTATTGAGTATATCTTCATTCGAAATTCCCATCTAACCAAACAGATCCTCAAAATATGATATTAAGCAAGATTATAATAATAAACATAATGCACATCCTTTTTTCATAATACAAATAAAAAGAGCACCCAACTAGAAAAAACATCAAAATGCAAACTTATTACTCCTACATTGAACATAACATAAACAGCAGCACTAATCACGCTTATAGTTCACCACTTTGGGTAAAATAAGTTAAACAGCTCTCAAGCATAAATCATGATCATGACAAGTACCCCAGCACTAATCACGCTTATAGTTCACCACTTTGGGTAAAATAAGTTAAACAGGTTTCAAGCATAAATCATGATCATGACAAGTACCTCCACAAAGCCGGACAATCTCTTGTTATGAGGAGAACACGGGACACCGAGTAATCAAAAGAAGGGCACCTTCTGTAAGTTACTGCAATATGTGGAGAGAGACTGCTGCAATCCATCATCATTTGATCCATAAAAAACGAACAGTCCCAATCCACCAACTCCCATGTCGTGGTTTGAATTTCCCCAGACTTGCATTAAGGCGGTGTAGTTGGAGCGCGCATTGGATTTTGGCAAAGAGTAAGTGCCTAAAAGCATCTGTTTGCGCAACGAAAACTCTTGCACCTGAGGATGGGGTTGCTTCATTACCGATGACCTGGTGTTATTGCAGCCAATAAAAATGGAATCTCCGCGAGAGAAAACCGACATTGCATTGACACCAAGTTTGGGATTTTGAGACCTATGCCAGATGGATGGCAGAAATCTAGTACGATGATGGAATCAGGGGTGCATAAGATTCCATCATTTTCTTCTGCTTCAGATGAACTTACTCTGGATTTCAAGAATGTACAAGGTTAGGACTGGTAAGAGAGCATTGTAAAAGTTTTACTTATATTTGGTTACCAATCAATGCTAGTATTATCGTCATAAACTAAAAAGAAAAGCAGTGATTCGAAATAGAACATCACGAGACAAGTAACATCCAGTATGAATAAGGCATCTCAATTCCTTGCCTTTTACCCAAACCTTCTGCTGTGCATTAGTCAAAACTCATTTCTGTGTGTTGTTTATCATTTTAAGCTCAAATCAAGGCAGGCTCGTTCTTCTTTTACTCCAAATCTTCAAGGGTACTTTGTGGCTTTCAAATTACTGTTGTGCATCAGTGGAGCTTTTAAGTTGATTTATGCTTAATCTGAGCTTACCCATTAGAGTGCTTCATATCGAACGAAGCTTTTACTGAAATTTTAACATGAAGCTAAGAAAAGTTTGGGCTGGAGATGGCCTTAAAACCACTTTCACTCATTGCTAAGAAGAGATCTCTAGTGGCTACTTACTTGATTGAGGTGATTGACCATGCTATGGCGGAGCAAATGAAGCAGACAAGTGAACCAGCCACAAGCAAATAATAGAAAACTAACACAAGCAACAAAGTAGAAGTATCACCTTTGACTTACTCCTCCTCCCGGTTCTGCATCAGAGTTATTCACATGACGTGCAGACACTTTCCGACCGTAAGAAGAAATAGACAGTAATGCCTGAGAATCCAGAGAGCTCATATCCCAAAGTGAAACACTTTCTGCCTCCGCAACAAAAATTATAGTTTAACCTCAAGCAAAATTACTGGCAAAAGGCAAATTTCAATAGAAGAGGTCAATGGAAAAGGTCAAACTTGCTCCTAAAGTTGAAAACATAGAACCTCATAAATCCTTCCATGTCACTTGCACAAGCATCCATAATCTGATACCTTCAAATCAATCCCTTAATCTTGGGACACAGCCTTTCTATCCTCCCTTGGCACAAGACTCATGATCATTTCTAAAAAATTGCTATCTTCACCATCAACTGTAAGTAAATCCGCTACTATGGACATGGTAGATACATCTGGTTTGAAATTCCTCTTGATTATTTCTTGTAGAAGTATCTTAACCTTGTCTGTGTCTCCCCTCTTCAGGAATGCTCGAACAACAATGTTAAAAGTCACTTCATTTGGTGGGCACCCATCTTTATCCATTTGCAATAGTAACTCCTCAGCTTCATCCAGCAGGGCCTCCTTACAAAGTCCACTAATCATCGTGTTGTAAATCTTAACATTGGGTTTCAATCCTTTAGCTAAAAAGATACCAAAAACTTTTCGAGCATCTTCAATCTTCCCAGCTTTGCACATTCCATTAATGATGATAAGATAAATAACATCATTAGGAACTATTCCTTGATCTTGCATTGAATGAAACACCTCTACTGCCTTGCCAATTTTTTGGTTCTTAAAGAATCCATCTAACAAGATTGAGTAAGTTAAAATGTTAGGATTATGACCGCTACACTTCATCTCATGAAATATATAATCTACTACATCACATCTCCCTGCGTGTAACAACCCCTTTAACAAAGTGTTGTAAGTATCAGTAGCAGGTTTTAACCGTTTATGTGACATTTCTCTAAAGAGATCCATGCCCTCATCTATATTCATCTTATTGCAAAAACCATTGATTAAAATATTATAGCAACGGATATCCGGCTCAAGGCCCTTATCAACTAGGGAGCACTTCTTTTGCTTTCTTCATCTGGCCTCGCAAACAATATCCGTCCATCAGTGCACTATAAGTGATAACACCGGGTTTCTCACCTCTTCGAATCATAATATCCAGTATATCCTCCGCTTCTTCGGTCCTTCCCTCCTTGCAAAGTGCATCCACCAACATAGTGAAGGTTATAACATTAGGGAAAATGTTTTGTTCCATCATGTCACTCAACATCCTTGTGGCATCCTCCCATCGCCCTAAGATGCATAAGCCATCAACCACAGAGTTGTAGGTGACCACATTAGGCATAATATCCCACTCTCTCATCTCCGATAAGAGGCGCAAAGCATCATCTATGTTCCCGTCCTTACAAAGGTTGTCGATGATAGTGCTATACATCACAACAGTAGGCCTACTGTTCCATTTTTGCATACTCCTGAGTAACCGTATAGCCATTGTAGTGTCTCCTACTTTACAAAGCCCTTTTATGACCGTCGCATATGTGATTTCATTAGGTTCAATGTCTCCATATTTCGTCAACCTTCTGAACAAATTCACAGCCTCAGAAGTCTTACCTTCTAAAACATACCCGTTTATTAGAGTAGTGAAGGTAGTCACGTCCGGAGTATAACCACACTTATAGAAGATACCCAAGGTAGCAAACCCAAAATCCACTCTATTCAACCGGCAGAAACAATTGATCAAAATATTCAGCGTATAATCATTAATAGGAATACCCAGCTCGCGGATTTCTTTAAACAGAGAAATGACGGTCGAATATTCCTTCATCTTGGCAACAGAACCAAACAGCTGAGTGAAATGGACGACAGAAGGAAGAGGTTGAAATCGGGCCATTTGATGGAACAAACTAAGAGCATCGTCGAGCTTATCGAAACCCGTTTTAGATTTCTCCGACAACAATTTCTGTAGTTGCTGCCGCTTTGTTATTGCAGTGACATCAGGGGGATTAGGGTTTGTAGAAAATTAGGTAGTAGGAAACAAGAGTGTATGATGATGGAGAAATGGGTTACCTTTTGGATAGTTATTACGTGCTGTCGCTCTGAAAATCAAAGCACCAGCAGCAGCGATTCTTCTTGTTCGCATCTTGACGGAATGGAATTAGGTCAACAAGAAAAAGCCTCTGTGGATGGATTGAGCCTCGCCGTCGTAGAGTCGATTTTCCACCGTCCCACCTTCAGGAGCGGAGGTTCATTCCAATCTGGGCAAAACGGCGTCGTTGTCGTCGACCACTAAAACCTCGCAACTTAAGGCTTCGTTATTTGGGGTACAAAATTTTCGTTCAAAATGTAAGGCGACGTCCCGCTTTCTCCCAAAACTTTCTTTTTAAAAAAAAATGTAATTTCAAATTCAAATATAACAAAAATGAAAAATGATTTTTCAATTTTTTTTTACACTGTTTAAAAGATCTCAATGAGATCTATCAAATAAGATCCACATTGATAGAAAAATTAATTGCATAAAAACGTGATTTTTGACCTTGAAATTACCTTCTTTTTCTTTAACTTCCTTTTTTGTAAAAGTGGAACGACCTCTTACTCTACTGTTTTTCTGATGTTCGTTTGTGCAAGGATGGTTGAAAATGTGTTCCGCTTGATAAGGTTGTATAATAGGCCTCGTTCCGCTTTCTTAATTTGCGGCGATAAAATCTGAAAATAGATCATGCCATGCGAGTCACTTGACCCACAGGCAAAATGGAAAGTTGTTACATATTCTTGGTGTTTTTTTGTCTATACTTTAATACTATAAATTAAGAATAAATTTTTAAAAGATCAGGAAAGGTTTCTTTCAAAATCATATGTAGTATGGTTATCTATGTAAAATAAAAGCAGGAAAGTAGTTTTTATTATCATTTGCAAATTGTTGCTTTGAAGTCCGACCGCGTAAATGCAAAATAACGATTTAAGTAATGCAATATGTAAAGCAAGTGGATCTCGTGGGGCCAACAATAATAAATAATGCAATATGTTATATATCGGCAACTGCGGATTTCAAAAAAGTTAGATTTTGTTAACTTGAGTTTAATACCGTCCGGATAAATATAAAATAAGACCACAATGATCATTGTAAAAACTTGTCAACGTCGATGTAAAACATGCTTTCAAAATTGTCTAAGATTTTGTACCCATTTTTTGATACTTTTAAAAAAGGTAGGCATAAACTTTTGAAGTTAGTAACGCATGTCGAAATGTAGTGCTACTTAAAATGTTATTGTGGCTAGGGAAAAAATTTATGATTATGATTGATAAAGTGTCCTACTAGACTAGATTTCTACATCCGTCCTTGCCGAAGATAGTAAGTGACAAGAATATTTAGCTTACACACCGTGCCGAGGCTAGAATTAGCAAAGACGTAACCAATCACCAGGACATTTGCATTTCATGTATGCTCCTGATGCTCCCCTTACGTACCCTCTCGAGAATACTTTGATCAAATTCTGTTACCAAGTAAAACTTGTGATGAAGAAAAGTTCCTTTGTTGAAACTAATACTCCAACTGAGAGGGCCAGAAAGTTGGAGATTCACTGCCAATGCCCATGAGCGCTTTGGCAAGCAAAATGAAAGCATTGCCCGGTACAATGCATTGAAAAGGTTCAGTTAGATAGTCATACTCGGGTACAGGCTTAGATGAAACTCAAGAGTGAGAGTTTTGGTTTACGGCTCACCAGTTTTGAGCTCGTTAAGGTTCTTACACGAGTGGTCAATGAGGCTAATAAATCTGCAACTTTCAAAGCACATACAGTGTTCCGTTAGATAAACAGCAAGTCGTTCTTGTTCACCAGTTTGTAAGCTTGTTAAGGTACTTACAAGAGTGGTCAACGTGGCTAATATATCTGCAACATTCAAGCACACAGGATGTGTGGTGTGTTACAAGTTCTTAGAGTTTATCGTTTGTTAAACAGGTCATTCTTGATCACTAAGGCTCAAATAAAGTCATTTTGTGTTCAACGTCCGTAACACTGTAAGATGTATAGCTATAGATGGCTTTGTAGAACTAAAGTAAACGTAGAATTAGAAGTAGAAGCATGTGTTTTATGCTAAAATCCTTACCATTAAGGGTTTCAAATCCCTCCTATTATACAGTGATTCCAAATTCATCAAGATAAAGGTCTCATACTCAGTATAGAAATCCATGTAGACTCTTTCTCCAACCTATCAAAGTTGACTTAGCTGATGATTATTGAATATTGATATCTTCATTCGAAATTCCCATCTAACCAAACAGATCCTCAAAATATGATATTAAGCAAGATTATAATAATAAACATAATGCACATCATTTGTTCATATTACAAATAAAAGAGCACCCTACTAGAAAAAACAGCAAAATGCAAAATTATTACTCCTACATTGAACGTGACATTAACAGCAGCACTAATCACGCTTATAGTTCACCACTTTGGGTAAAATAAGTTAAACAAGCCTGCAAATAATCATCATTATGATAAGTACCTCCACAAAGCCGGACGATCTCTTGATATGAGGAGAACACGGGACCCCGAGTAATCAAAAGAAGGGGAATACAAGTCATCTGGTCCAATAACTTCTTTAACCTTCTGTAAGTTACTGCAATCTGTGGAGAGAGACTGCTGCAATCCATCATCATTTGATGCATCAAAAACGAACAGTCCCAATCCACAAACTCCCATGACATGGTTTGGATTTCCCCAGACTTGCGTTAAGGCTGTGTAGTGGGAGTGAGCATTGGATTCTGGCAAAGAGTAAGTGCCAAAAAGCTTCTGTTTGCGCAATGAAAACTGTTGCACCTGAGGACAGGGTTGCTTCATTCCCGATGACCTGGCGTTATTGCAGCCAATAAAAATGGAATCTCCGCGAGAGAAAACTGACGTTGCATTGACACCAAGTTTGGGTATCTTGAGACCTACGCCAGATGGATGGCGGAAATCTAGTACATTGATGGAATCAGGGGTGCAGAAGACTCCATCATTTCCTTCTGCTTCGGATGAACTTACTCTGGATTTCAAGAATGCATAAGGTTAGGACTGGTACGAGAGCATTGGTAGAAGCTTTACTAATATTTGGTTACCAATCAATGCTAGTATTGTCGTCATAAACCAAAACTAAGGAGATAAAAAAAAGAAAAGCAGTGATTCCAAATAGAACATCACCAGACAAGTAACATCCAGTAAATTTTTTTTTTTGGGAACGAACATCCAGTATGCATCTCCATTCCTTGCCTTTTACCCAACCTTCTGCTGTGCATTATTCCATACTCATTTCTGAGTGTTCATCATTTTAAGCTCAAATAAACGCAGGATCATTCTTATTTTACTCCAAATCTTCAAGGGTACTTTGGGGCTTTCAAATTACTGTTGTGCAATAGTGGAGTTTTTGAGTCAGGCTTGTTCGTTTTGGGTTTCGAAGGAGGTTTGAGTGGAGAGAGATAGAGAAAATGTATTGGGAACCATGCATAGGGGTTTTAAAGCCCCCAAATGAACAAGCTCAGATGCTTAATCTGAGCTTACCCATTAGAGTGGTTCATTTCAAACGAAGCTTTTACTGAAATTTTAAGCTGAAGCTAAGTACAAGTTTGGGCTGGAGATGGCCATAAAACCACTTTCACTCATTGCAAAGAATCCTAAGATGAGATCTCTCATGGCTTCTTAATTGAATGAGGTGGTTGGGCATGCTATGGCGGAGCAAATGAAGCAGACAAGTGAACCAACCACAAGCAAATAATAGAAGAAAACTAACACAAGCAACAAAGTAGAAGTATTACCTTTGCCTTACTCCTCCTCCCGGTTCTGCATCAGAGTTATTCACATGAAGTGCAGACACTTTCCGACCACAAGAAGAAATAGACAGTAATGCCTGAGAATCCAGAGAGCTCACATCCCAAAGTGAAACACTTTCTGACTCCGCTACAACCACTTTCCCTCTGCTTCTCCATTGCAAAGGACTGGAGTAATTCATTGCCAAAACAGGCCTCTGCACCTCCCATTTCATAATCTGCTCACCATCGCGGATATCATACACTTTAACTGCCTTCTGACAGCTGGCAGTTGACACGATAAGTGGCCCACAAGGTCTATACCACCATTGGTGGTTTTCTGGGGCCATAACAGAAGATAGAGTGTTTCTTCTATATATTGTGTTATTTGGTAGGGGAGCAAGTGCTGTTCGTGAATAATTAGCAATGCCATCCTCAGTGTGAAATGCTCTCACATCTTTGCTATAGAAATCCCATGAGCAAAATCCTGAATCCGAGGTATTGCCAGCAGAAGCAGCCACAACATACCTTCCGGAACAACCGTCTGCACCAGGGGCACGAATTATCCAACAATCCCTCCATAGATTATGTGAGACTTCCACAGGGGGCTTGTATTCAGCTTTATCCTGTAATGATGGGATAGCATCAGTAAATAGCTAGGCTTCGAAGAAATAGCATTCTTGTGATGTTGGTCTTGTGGGATACTTCCATGTTTGATCAAAGTGAATAATCCAAGACACACGGACATAGGAAAACATCAAAGAAGAAATCAGTACAACTCACAACAAAAAACTAAAGCATAGTCTGAGGCTCTGTCTGGATAGATGTGGATTGCAAATGAAATACTTGTAGTTCAATTTACAAAAAAAATTGAATTGATTAAAACATATAGGTGGATTTGAGAAATCAGAGTGGAAGATAAACTCGAGGCTATAGCTAAAAGAAACGTGTTATTCCAACCTCATGATAAAGCTCCAAAACTTGATATCAATATCCGTAGGTAAGCTATCAGCCGTAATATGGGATATTCTCATCCAGTAATGATGCCAAGTTCCTTCATTGGGAACCAAATCTATCCAAACGGAACATAATGGTCATACCAACATGAAGCATGCAGTGGAATGCACTGTGCGCAGATATGGTTTGATAATGTTCCCAAACTAAAGTAATTCTGTTAACTACTAATTAATTTGCTATAAAAGCACATTTAGGAAGTAAAAGCACACTGCTAACTACAATAGCAATTTGTGATAAGCACATTAGAAAACTAGTTGCCTTACCTCACAGTTAATGATATCATAGAAGGAACACGAACCGTCGCCATGAGCAAGAAGTACAGCTTCTCCCTCAGATACAAACCATCCTCCTGTCGCAGTCTTATGACCAATTTCATTCAACTGATAAATCAAGCTATCATCGATCTCTTCATCCACTGTCATTGCCGGTCTATTCTCCTGATCATCAAAATCATCCAGTTTTTCATCTGTAGTGAGAATCATTTCAAAACCCCCTTCCCCACTGCCTGTTTTGGAAGAATCTTGTTCTGTTGAATTGACAACACCATCTGTTTCTTGAACTTCAGTGAATTCCACACCACCAATTTCAGCCCTCCTTGTAATCTTAGATTGCTCATTGTTCAGGGAAGCCAAGAATTCCAATGCAATGGAGTTTTCATCATTGGAGCCCAACAACTTCTCCTCAGGCTTCGATACAAAGCTAGGTTCAACAGGATCACTCTGATGATTTGATGACACTTTCGACGATGTCCTGTCTCTAATTAACATTTGATGAGGAAAAAGTCTTGCCTCCAGCTCTTCAGAATTCAAGCCTTTAACAGAACATTTCAAAGGATCCACTTCCTTGTTTTGACTCTTATCCGAACTTTTACTCAATACATCATCAGTTTCAGTAACTTTGGGTACACCTATCTTTCCATCAACACCGTTAACACTCTCCATCGCCTTCTCAATTCCTGAGATTTTCTGTTGAATATCCGAAAGTATCACTTTTGACGCATCTGGATTATTCTTATCCAACATCTCTTTTGTCTTCTTTATGTCAGATGCAATCCTCTTCACCTTTCCTTCCAAAAAGGCAAGCTTCTCATGGAGCCTGCTTGGATATTTGTTGATGCTCCCACCACCCATAACTTCTTCAACAACACACTTTGCCTTCGAGATCTCTGAGCCTCTTGAACCATTCAGAGTTTTCCGGCCCAATTCTTTCCCACCTACTTCACCTCCACTCACAGATTTCAGATCAGCCGAAGATCTACCCTTTGATTCCTCATAAACTCTTAAACCACTTGAAACTTTCAAATTCGAATCTACGATTCGCTTAGAATCGTGACTACCTAAGCATGACTTTGCCGGAATTGTGTTTAGATTTCCATCTCCTTTCAATTCATCTGAAACCCTAACCCTAGCTTCTTCACCTCCTTTTGTAGACAACTGACATTGCTTGTGATTCTGACCACTTTTCTCCATTCCCACCTCAGCATTCACTGAATTTGCGCATTCCTTCAAACCCCCAACTCCATTCACACTTCCTCCACTTGATTTCACATCCAAATCCTTCAAACCGCCCTTCCGCTGCTGAATTCTTGAAGGAACCCTAACACTAGCCTCTTCACCACTGTGAGTATAAAATTCACTTTGCTCATGGCTTTGACATTTTTTCTCCATAGCCACATCAGCATTCACTGAATTTTGCCATTCCTTAACTACTTTCTCACTTCCTTCACTTGATTTCGCATTCAAATCCCTCAATCCACCAATCTGTTGCTGAATCCTCTCAAGAACCCTACCTCTAACTTCTTCACTTCCTTTAGAATTTGATCCACATTGCTCAGAAATCTCACCCCTTCTCTCATTACCAACCTCACCAACTGCTGAATTCCTGCATTCGTGAGAAAGCCTATTACGGTTCTCACTCCCTCCACTTGATTTCGCATCCAAATCTCCCAAAGAACCCTTCTTTTGCTGAATCCTCTCGGAAATCTCAGCCCTTCTCTCACTACCCACCTCACTAAACACCGAATTTCTCCGCTCGGTTAGAAGCCGAACTCGATTCTCACTTCCTCCACTCGATTTTGCATCCAAATCTCTCAAAGAAACCTTCTTTTGCTGAATCACACTCCTCCGACCACTCGAGACCGAACGCTGCTCGGCTTCGACTCCGGACGCCGAAACCCTAGAAACCCTAGCATCTTTCCGCAAATCAGACAGGACCCTATTGAAATCAGAGGGACTAGAGCACCTACCTCTTGGTACCGACGAAGTCGACTTGTCGATTCGAGGCATCGGCCGAATCATCGCTGGCTTCTGCGCCGTCGCCGCACGTCCTCGGGAAGTGGGTCTAGGGTTTTCTTTTCCGGTGGATCTCTTTAGGGCCTCAAGGGTCGAGACTGGGGTCAGGGTTTTGGTGGGTTTCGCCGCCACAGCCGCCGTGACCGTCCCTCCACCTCCGCCGCCGCCGGCGGGGGCGTAGTCTCTTGCGCGGCGAATTGATGATGCTGCCATCTTTACCAGTGTGTGTATGGGTTTGTGTATGAGTTGTTGTGTGGCTATCAGGTGAAAGGGTTTTAGAGAGAGACAGATGAGATTGTGGTTTCGGATTGGAAGATTTCTGGGTTTGGGGTGGAAAAAGGTGAAAGGTAGAAGGGATGAGCAGTTTTGGGCGGGAAAGTGAAATTTGTGTTTGGATTTGGGTGTTGGTTTTGAATTTTTGAGGTTCCGCCTCTTCTGTGTCGCTATCTCCGATGTTAATAGCACGTGGCAGACATGTTTTTCTCCTAATTAAGGAGGAGCGTTCTGCTAAGAATCAAATACGGAGTAACAGGCACCATATTTGGTTCAACTCTCATCTTATTTTATTTTATTTTTTTTTTACACGTTTTTTAATTTTTTTTTTATATATCTCTCCACTTATTACCACTCATTAAATCAAAAATAACTTTCAAAAATTTGAACTAAACAAGGTGAGTGTTTATTTTTTGATTTTTAGGTGATGTATTAAAAGGGAACAATCTATCTCGTATAGTGAAAAATAAGAACCTTAGTGGAACAGAGCTTAGATAAGACACTTGGCTTGTTTTAATGTTTTTCTTCATACAAAAAAATTATATTTGTTAATTTTGCGTCACACTTTTGTTGATTATTAGTAATCAGTATCATAAAAAAATTTGGTCCAAACTTTATTTATTTATTTTTAAATAGAAAAGTAATTTTGACACTCTTCAAATTGATAACGCACTCCAAAAGGAAGTGTCAAAATCAATTGCTCTAAGGAGTGTGGTTATCAATTTGGGGAGTGCAAACTCAATTCCCAAAAAATAAACTAATTGACTTACTTAGCCAAAATATCCCAAATTTTAGGCTTAATTACATCTTATTCCACTAAACTACTATTACTCTTTTTCAAATTTAGGCCACTCTAACTATAAAAGCTAACGCTTGATCCCAGTAAAACTAACCAACCCTTGCAACTTTGACTTTTATGAGTGTTTTAAGTCATAGTGGCCATCAAATAGCCCCAAAATAGGGCTTAAATATTTTTACTCAAAATATAAAATGCCAAAATGATATGCACATAAACTTAGTTCATGTCCATTGATCGCACTGGAATTCATCTCGATTAAGACCTCTCTAAACCTTTTCGTCATAAAAACATCAAGATGTTAATCCTAATGAAAACAAAATTGCCAATAGTCTATGTTTCTTTTGATATGTATGATTTTATGCATACCATACTATTCTCGCAATGTGTGGATTAAAATAACATTTGGAAACTATTCTAAGATCTTTAGTGGCTTAAGAGACTAAAGAATAATGAGGGGCCTAAGGCCATCCACAGTGGTATAATCAAAAGTCAATTGTTTTTAAAGTTAACAATGTTGGTACAAAAGATGGCTTAGGCCATCCACAGTGGTATAATCAAAAATAGATAATCAAAAGTTGACACATCAGCTTTTGATTATTCACTTAAGAGATTGCTAAGCTTAACAATGTTGAGGTTCACAATGGTCACTTTTAGTCCATAACCAAAATAAGGGGTCCACTACAATTTCACACAATCTCTCTCTCCCCTTTTGTTTCCCGCCATTCACTTCCCTCCATTACGTTTTTTTTTGGGCAAAAATATATCGAATATATGGTGTTCTTCCTAGAGTTATCTATCAAAACAACAACGATTTTTTTTTCTTCCTATTCCTATAATCTATATCACAAATCCACCACTCTCTTAATCTTTCAAAAAAAAAAATTCAGATGTGTTATTAAATTTGGAAAAAAATACAAGGTTCTTTCTCTTTTTTTTTTTTTTGCAAGGTTCTTTGTTTACTCAACCATAGGGAGAGGAACAAAAAAATGAATAACAACTTTTTAGTCAAAAAAATCAATTTTTTTTGCTAAAAAGTGATTATTTATCAAAATACTTGGGTAAAAGTAAAAAAAAAATTACTTTTCCCGATTCCTCTCGTTGAAACGAATCAATAACCTATAAAAGTTTGATGCAAAACTAAAAAATGCGAAAAAAATTCAAATAAAGACAATTTTCAGATTTAAGTTAAGTTTAAGTTAAATTTATAAGAATGCAGCCAAAAATAGAAACGTAAAAGAAGAGTAAAATATCTTAATCTAGCAACGATGAGTTAAATTATAGATGATCGAGAAATATGAGCTTTACTTTTGGAGGAAAAGAAAGAGAAACAATTTGTGGTTGAAGTGAAGAAGATAAGAATAAAATAGTAGTTGAAATAAGTGTATATATAAATTTTGGAACTAGTTAACTTATGTAGTGTGGGGTTTACAAATTTTGATTATTGAAAAAGGTTGTTAGTTTTGGTTATCCAAAGCCCAAAATTTGATTATTTCTAAGGATGTTGCTAAGTTTGATTATACCATTGTGAGCCATTTTTTGCACAAATATTGTTAACTTTAACAACAATTGTCTTTTGGTTATACCACTGGGGATGGCCTTACAATGGTATAATCAAACTTAGCAACATCTTTAAAAATAATCAAATTTTGGGCTTTGGATAACCAAAACTAACAACCTTTTTCAATAATCAAAATTTGTGGACTTCACACAACTTAAGTTAATTAGTTTCAAATTTTGTATACACGCGTGTTTCAATTGGTATTTTTTTTTTCTCTTCTTCGCCTACTCTATATTTTCATCACTTAACCCACAAACTATTTCTCTTTCTTTTTCTCAAAAAGTAAAGCTCATATCTCTCGATCATCTACAATTCAACCTATCATCGCCGGATTAAGGTATTTCACTCTTTTTTTCCGTTTCAATTTTTTTCCCCAAAAAAAATTCATAATAGGAGGGAAGAAAGTCACCGATTTTTTTCCAAAATTAAGAGATGGAATCGATATATTTTTGCCAAAAAAAACATAAATTGAAGAAAGTGAACGACAGGAAACAGCGGGGGAGAGAGTGTAAAATTGTAGTGGACCCTTATTTTGGTTATGGACTAGAAATGACCATTGTAAAGCTCAACATTGTTAAGCTTAACAACCTCTTTAGTGAATAATCAAATGCTGATGTGTCAACTTTTAGTTATCTTTTTTTGATTATACTACTGTGGATGGCCTAAGTTGGAAAGTTTAGATAGTTTAAGGTATTAAAAGTGAGGGCAAAATGTATTTAAGATTAACAGAATGCCTTTTTTTTTTTTTGTCAAGCCGAAAATCAGATTAACAGAATGCCAACCATTGTTCAGGGGGCGACTATTCGTAGTCCCGTATTTTCTTCCTTAGAGCATCCACAATGTAAAATAATCAAAACTAAAAGGTTGCTAAAGTTAGCAATGTTTGCTCAAAAAAATGCTCACATTGTAATAACCAAATTTAGCAACCTCTTAGTAACTCATTAAATTTTGACCTTTGAATAACCAAACTTAACAACTTTTACCAATAACCAAAACTCAATAACCAAATTCAAAACTAAAAAATTAAAAAACACTTCACATTAGAATCGTCTCATCGAGACGAATAATTTGGTGTGGTCGGATGCGTGATTGGAACTCGTTTGCAATTGGACATAGATGCATTGCGTATTGTGGGGGTTTTTTTTTATAGGGATACAAAAATAACCAACGTGGAAATCAAGTTTGTTAGATTTGATTATGAACTAAATGGATAATCAAATGCTGACGTGGCACATTTTGGTTATCGATTTTGATTATTTCCATTTGCGGATGCTCTTAGCCCGTTAAAAATTTTCAATTATACTTGACAGTTAGTTACCGAAATTGAGATACATTTTCAGCATACAATTACCGAAATATAATATTTTTTTCAACAACTATTTACCGAAAATGTATATTTGGCAGTTATTTACCGAAGGTTGAACATATTTTCGACATGTAGTTACCGAAATATAATCTTGTTTTTAACAGTTATTTACTGAAATGTTATGTATGATTTTCAACAACTATTTACCGAAATGTAGTGGGCTAAGAGAGAAAATACAGGGTTGCGAATAGTCGCCCCCTTTCTTAGGAAATGGTTTTACACTCTCAAAATGTATAATTGGCACTCCTTTTTCTTTTTCTATTTCTTTTTTTTTTTCCCTTTAGTCACTTGAAAGTATCAAATTATCCATCACATAGAAAAAAACGTGACTCGAGATTTATGGGTAATTTAGTAACTTCAACATGGATAATGATAGAAAAGGAATTGCAAATGTATAAAAGAGAAGTGTGAAAATCATATGCCCCAAATTGGATAACTATTTCTTTTCTTCTCTTCACAATCAACATTGTATATGCCCCAAATTAGTGTGCACGCACCAGACGAGGCTGGGGTCGGGCCAAGCTTATGCTACTACATAATTATGAGACTTATACATGTCCAAGCTCATCCCATTAACAAACGGGCTTAATATTCTCAAGCACGAACCATTGAAGTTTCATTTTCCAATTCCATCCAATTACCCATTTATTTTTCTAAATCATAGTATCCCAAAACAATGGGCGCGCGGAACCCATTTTCGGATATTGCATAAACAATCTGAACAATTTATGAAAAATAAGCTCAATTTGATAACGGTAATTGTTTGATTCAGTATACTGATTTTCATTAATAATACAAGATTCTAAATGAAAAATGAAAAATTGGTACACTAGATCAACCACATGCATTTATCGAATTGTACTAGTTTTTTACAAGGCCATTCGAAAAAATATGTCAAAATTAATAAACAGTTTAGAACATTTGTGCGAGACCTAGAGATAGACCTCATGTGCCAACTATGACTATAAATGAACCGAGCAGCTTGCGAACTCGTCTTTAAGTAAATGAGCCGAGTTCGAACTCAAGTTTTCAGCTCGTTTAGAGAGATTCGACAAAAGCTCGGCTCATTAAAGAAGATTCGACTTGATTAAAAATGTTCATTTAGTAAATAACTGAACTCTGCTCGTTAAGACTCGAGTCTGTATCAAGCTTAAATTTTTGACTCATTTAGTCAATGAGCTCGAAAAGCTCAGGTCGTTTTACAGCGGACACGTGCACCATTGTCCATTGGTGTCGGCAGTACCTGACGAGTTGGATGGAATATTCCCACGCAATGACCTTTCCCCTCAGGCTGGTGGTTCCACTGGGTTCTTCACGCTCCCTCTGGAACCATTAAAAATTTGGCAAACCTGTATTGAAATTTCCAATCAAAAAAATCTACAAAAGCCAGACACCAACCAAACACAATGAAGATGGAGTATATAAAGACCCATTTCTCTCCTTCCCAAAATATCACCACCCGTACCCATCCGTGGCTTCTGCTACTACTCTTCTTGTTCACTCCCCAGCTCTCCTCTCTCGCTCTTCTCCGACATCGACATCCCAGCCACTCTCCACCCCTTCTTTCCATATTCGTTCAAGAAAAATCCCCAAGTTCAGAATCTCCAAACTTCGAAACATCCCAAGCGAAATATGTTTGATTGAATGAAGAAAGCTGATAAGTAACAAAGCAAACTTGTAGACTGTAGTTGCATAAGACTTAAAAGCGGGAGCATTTGCTCTGACTTCAAGTGGAGCCCCTACCAGTGAACGGTAGATTTATGATCCTTAAAATTTGTAATTTATGGTGTAATTTGAAAAGATGTGATAGTTTAAGAGGGCAAAATGTATTTAAGATTAACAGAATGCCACCCCTTTTTTGAGGAAATTTTTTTACACTCTCAAAATGTATCAATTGGCACAAATTTTTTTTTTCCCTTTATCAAATTATCCTTTACATAGAAAAAACGAGACTCAAGATATATATGGGCAATTTAGTAATCTCAACATGGATAATGACAGAAAAAAATTGTAAATGTATAAAAGAGAAGTGTGAAAATCATATTACCATTTTTTTCTTCTTCTCTTCACAATCAACATTGTATATGCCCCAATTAGGGTGCACACACCAGGCCGGGCTGGGGTTGGGCCAAGCTTATGCTACTACATAAAAATGAGACTTACACATGCCCAAGCCAAGCTTATCCCATTAACAAACGGGCTTAATATTCTCAAGCTCGAACAGTTGAAGTTTCATTTTCCAATTATCCATTTATTTTTCTAAAGCATAGTATTCCAAAATAATGGGCCCGCGGGACCCACTTTCGGATCCCGCATAAACAATCCGAACTATTCATGAAAGTTAAATAAGCTTAATCCGATAACTCTAAATGCTTGACTCAGTATACCGATTTTCATTAATACTACAAGATTCTAAATTCTAAATAAAAAATTGGTCCCACATTAGATTGAGCACATGCAGTATCGAATTGTATTATCCTTTTACAAGACCATTGGAAAAATATTTTAAAATTAATGAATAATTTAAAACATTTGTTGGGACTAGAGGTGAACCTCACGTGCCGATATATGCACCCTGTCGGCAATACAATAGTCCATAGACGAGTTGGATGGAATATTCCCACGCTCTGACCTTTCCCCTCAGGCCGGTGGTTCCACTGGGTTCTTCACGCTCACTCTGGAACCATTAAAATTTCGCAAACCTGCGTTGAAATTTCCAATCAAAAAAATCTACAAAAGCCACACACCAACCAAACACAATGAAGATATATAAAGACCCATTTCTCCATTTCTCTACTTCCCAAAATATCACCCCCCGTACCCATCCATGGCTTCTTCCACTACTCTTCTTGTTCACTCCCCAGCTCTCCTCTCTCGCTCTTCTCCAGCATCGACATCCCAGCCACCCTCTACCCCTTCTTTCCATATTCGTTCAAGAAAGATCCCCAAAGTTCAAACTCTCCAAACTTCGATACATCCCAATCGAAATCCATTTCGTGTATTGGCCGCCGGTGAGGTATCCGTGGCGGCCGACCCTCGGCCGCCGCCGCCGCCAGATTCTTGGTTCCAGGACTCGAAGACCAAGGTTATTGCATCGCTGAAGCTCAAATTACTGGTATTATAGTTCAAATCCCTGTTATGGGTTTGGTTTAATGTGATTGGAAAGATCATATTTGTGGGTTTTGTTTGACCATTCTTGCCAATTCTTGATTTTTCTTTAATGGGTTTTGGTTTAGTGTGATTGAGAAGATCGTTTTTATGGGTTTAATTCGACATTTATTTCCAAATTATGATATTTCGTACACCATATAATTGGAGTGATTCTATGATCACTATTTGGATATGATTGATGCGCGTGATGCCGTGTGGTGATGTTAATTTGATTACTATAATCAAACACCCAGGAATTGATCAGAGTATTGTGTCGATGACGATTGCTAGAACTTCTCCCTCTCTAATTACTTTCTATGCGGATTGAGTTTAATTTGCTTGAATTGATTGGTTTCTGCTGCTCAGTGAATTGTGTTGGTTAAAAAAGCTAGTTTTGGCTGTATTCTTTGCCAGGGCAGTAGCTAATTATGTGTTCAATATTTTTTTGATTGAATGGAGAAAGCTGATAAGTAACAAAGCAAACTTGTAGTTGCATATAGCTAGATTCGTGATATTTGGAGTTTGTAGGGAGGGTTGAACTTGACTGCGGTGCTTGCATTAGAGATGTCAAATCACCAAACGTCCCAAGACTTAGAAGTGGGAGCATTTGCTTGGGCTTCAAGTGGGACCCTCGCTAGTGGACGGTGGGTTTATGATCCTCAGGATTAGTCAAGGTGGGCATATGCTGACTTGGACACCTAGTTAAAAAGATATAAGTACGACGTTGTATAACAAGCTAACACATGCAATCGTGTATTGCACATGGACAGATAAGCAGACTGAATTTAACAAGGTGCACAAATATAAGGGGATGAAATAGATTGGGAACATGTCAAACCGTCCATTGTCTCAAAAGCTTGACTTGTTATAGAATGGCCAAACTATGTATATCAAGCTAATAACACAAAATTGGATCCCTGAGAAATTTAGAAAATTGAGGCCCATTATTCTGTTTCAGTAGAGATTTTCATTTTCTAGTATATATCAACGGAATAGAAAACAATTACTCTTAAGTTTGAACTGCTTAAACAACCGATGCGGCCATTAAAGCATGATTTGTATGTGTACTAGCATGGAAGTTGGTTGGGAACCATTTTTGAAGTAACAGTTTTTACTGCATGATATAGTTTGTTGTCTAATAACCTTGGTTAATGACCAGGAACAAACGAACATATTTTGAAACTGGACATGGCTGTGGCTGTGCAGATGTTGAACACTTCAATTCTTCTATCATATCAAAGTTAACATTTCTGGCTTTTCATTTTCTTTGAGCATCCATATTCTGTATCAGGTTTGATACTTATCCCAACAATATTGCAGTGGTTAATTTCTTTTTTTGACACATAAACTGAAGGAGAAGTGCAGTATCAAGTTACAGAAACACATTTCTAAGGGATCTGCATCTTTAAATTAATTGTCTAAGACAGCTCAAGATGGAATCTGCCGTTCACCTTATTCTACAATGAACTATATCCGTACCATATGCTTTTTCATCAGCTTTGAAGTACCTGTATCACCTTTTCGGTTTTTTCTTGTTAGTTTTCGGTTCTTTCTTCTTCTTCTTTTTATTTTGTCACAAACTTAAACTATCTGCCACATTGATATTATAATGAAACTACCCCAAGATGGAAAAGTAAACAACATAACAAATATTCTCTTCCCTACTAGTAGAGCTTATATGCACTTGAAATTTGCTGAAGGCACAAACTGAATGCTATGTTTGCTTGGAATTAAACGAGACTTATTCAGAACATGGTTGTCTTGGTCAATTGCAGAGTGCTGTTTCGGGGCTAAACAGAGGGCTCGCTGGAACTGAAGATGATCTACGAAAGGCAGATGCCGCTGCCAAGGAGCTTGAAGATGCTGGAGGACTTGTTGATCTTTCCAATGATCTTGATAAACTACAAGGAAGATGGAAACTAATATATAGTAGTGCATTCTCATCTCGTACTCTTGGTGGGAGCCGACCTGGCCCCCCCATTGGAAGGCTACTTCCTATAACCCTTGGCCAGGTGCAGTGAACTTCCCCTGCATTCTATAGCTTATGGCAGTGTTTGGACCAGGAATTTTGGGATTAAACCTAATCACTTTCTTGTCATCTATTCACTTGTTAAGTTTCTGTCAAACCTGAGGAAGGGAAACTGAGGAAACAGATTTAGCTTAGTCACTTTCTCTGTTTGTCATCATCTGTTCACTCGTTACATTGGCTGTCAAACCAAAGCGCATGGTTTCTTGAGCATTGTTTTGTAAATATCCAAACTTGTTTGGTGGTGGAGGGCCCATGTCAAAATGGGCTCCTCCTGGGGTGAGCCAAGAGCTAAAATCTTCTTGATTCTACACTATCTATTTCATTTTTTGGGTAACACTCCTAAGTTGTTTGGCGAACTGTTTCTGTAGTTCTTTTTAAAACAATCACTCTTCATGAAACACCATTAATATGATTGGCACGAAACTGACAACGATGAGTGTTTTTGAACTTTTCATTGTGTTGTCGGTCTGAATTCTAACCTCCCCCGTACTCTAATTGATGCTGTTTTGGTCAGGTATTTCAAAGGATCGACATTTTAAGCAAGGATTTTGACAACATAGTTGACCTCCAATTGGGCACTCCATGGCCTATTCCTCCCATTGAAGTGACTGCCACGTTAGCCCACAAATTTGAACTCGTAGGTCAGTAACTCTAGAATTCCATCATTTGAATTCACGTGCGCATCTCTTGCATTGTTCTTATTTATTGCACTGTGTTCGCTTTTACCGAGAAGCGCTCCTACTTTTTGCATAGGATCTTCCAAGGTCAAGATAACATTTGAGAAAACAACCGTAAAGGCTACCGGCAATTTATCGCAACTACCTCCATTGGAGATACCTCGGATTCCAGATAACTTCAGGCCGCCATCAAACACAGGAAGTGGCGAATTTGAAGTTACTTATGTTGACTCTGATACCCGTATCACTAGGGGCGATCGGGCCGAGCTTAGAGTTTTTGTGATTGCATAAGCTTTTAGCCCGTCACAACACGATGTTTCTCGTGTAACTCTCTCTCTCCCTCTCTCGCCATGTCCTTTCTTCTTCGCGGCTCGAATGTGTGTGGGTAAAGTTACAAGGAGGATGATACTTTGTTGGTTGGCTTGTAAATGACAGGTATAGAGAGAGCTACTGCATTAGAGCAGCTGTAATATTTTGTTTCCGAAACCTGTATAATGAAAATCAATTACAGCAGCCGTTTGAATTGAACCGATGTTTCTTTTTCTTTTTCGTTTGATCAAGAAATGATGTTCCTGTTGGCTAGAAGACTTTCTTTTTTTTTTGGTCAAACGGAAATTGGCTAGAAAACTTTGTACCCTTCGAAGTTTGGCATTATGTCAGAATCAGAAATTGAAGGGTTGGCAGTAGTAATGTTTTGTTCATTTCGAAATGCCAAATTGAGTGCAGGGTTGGCCTGCAGCTGAGAAGGCCCTCTTCTTGGCGTAAGTTAGGATTGCAATCGGGCTGGCTTAAGTTAGGATTGCAATCGAGCCAAGCTGAAATTATTGGATTGGTTTTTTTTTTTTTTTTATCACTGTCCTTTGCTTTTGTTTCTTGTTTTCCAAAAATCACAAAAAAATGTATTATTGTGACTTGATAATTCAAAAGGAACTTGTTTGGAGATTATCGTTTTGAAATCACCAAAGTAGGTTTTCAACTTCTCAAGAATCGGTGATATTCGGAGAAAGACCTCCGTTCCGCTAAGGAAAATAAGTATTTATTTTTTGGATAAATAATGACATGTCTCGTAAAAGAAAAACATAAGTAATGACATGTCTCGTAAAAGAAAAACATAAGTAACGGTGGTGAGTAGCGACGGTACCGATTGGTGGATGATGTTAAAGCATCTAACTCCAAACCAATTGGCATAGAGTGGAAAGGCCGCCCATACTCATATACTAGTTTTAGAGGAGATAATTAATCGATGTGGGACAAATTTCAACAATGTAATCCTTTGAGAGATGCTCGTTCCGAATAAAGCTTTTGCTTCTATTTTAACTTACTCCGGGGATGGTCCTTCTATTACTAGCATTTGATCATATTTATGATTGAAATTCAAATATTTTTAAAAAGTAAAAAATATAAGCTATAAACACAGAGTTTTGGGCTTTTCAGGAAAAATTGAAAGAGATGGATTCATTTTCTGGAAAAAAAAATGAAGAAAAAAGAAAGGAATTGATTTTCCACGCCTCCTTTGTTTTGTAATCACATGAATTTTCATTAAAGATAAAAAAGAGAGTGTGAATTAATACAAAAATGGGAATGCGAAAATCAAATCCCAAAAAGAATTGAATGATGGATCACCTTGGTCGGGCCGGCCCAATTAGGTGAGCACGTAAATGAGAACAGATCGGCTATGATCCCACGCAACGTGCCAGCAAATAAAGACGTTAGATTCTTAACGGCTACATTTTACTTCAAAAAAAATCCTCAGAAATCAAAATTTCCACTTCTCTCTTTCCATTCTCAGTTCTTGCCTTTTTTCTTTCTTCATTCTCACCTTTCTGAACATTCATCAATTTCTCATCCCCAAGTCGGCTTCTCTCTCCTCAATTTCTGCTTTCAACAAAGTCCTCTCTCTCTCTCTCTCTCACGAACCCAGATTTCCAAAAACAAATCTTTAATTACTACTCTTGGAAAAAAATACCAAGAAATCTTCAAGATTTTCCATTCCACCGAAAAAAGATCATAGCTTGAAGTTCAAACTCCAATCTTTGATATCCCCTGTGATTCGAATACTGATTTTCCCTTGGTGTTTCATTAATGGCCCCCACACCTTCATCCAAGTCTAACCAAATGGCTCACACACCTTCTTCCAAATCAAATCAAACCCATTTACACAATCCAAAAACACCCCACTCCAAGAACCGCCTAAACTTCAACATGTCATCAAAACCCTCACCAAACCCTAACCCCACAGCCAAAGAAAACCCACCACCAGCCGAGCATCCGGTGGAAGTAATAGGCCGAATCCGTGACTACCCAGACCGGAGAGACAAGCCCGAACCCGTATTCAAGATCAACCCGGACCTCCACTCTCTTAGGGTTAGAACCGAAATCGGGTACCGGGATTTCAGTCTTGATGGGGTGTCATTGTCAGAGGAGGAGGATCTTGATGGGTTTTACCAGAAATTCGTCGAGTCAAGGATTAAAGGTGTGAAGTTGGGGGCTAAGTGTACTATAATGATGTACGGTCCAACCGGGTCGGGTAAGAGCCATACTATGTTTGGGTGCGCGAAGCAGCCGGGGATTGTGTACCGGTCTTTGAAAGATATATTGGGTGAAGGGGATGGACGGAATGATGGGAGTGATGAGCAGTGTGTTGGGGTTGGGACATTTGTTCAGGTCACTGTGTTGGAGATATATAATGAGGAGATATATGATCTTTTGTCGACGAATAATGGTGGGGGAGGGTTGAGTTTTCCGTGGTCTAAGGGCAGTGCATCCAAGGTGAAAACTAATCTCTTACTTGAATCTGTAGTTTTGATTATGGTACTATTGATCTTGTAGTCTTGTTATAGTGTGTTCGAATTTGATAGGTGTGTTTGCGTGAGCGACTGACTAGTAAAATACTTTGCTTGAATTTTGATAGCTACTGTTTGACGTTGACATTGCACACTATCAAGATCTACCCTTGATCTTGTAGTCTTGTATAGTGCATTCGAATTTGATAGGTGTGTCTGCGTGCGCAACCGACCAGTAATACTTAGCTGGAATTTTGATGGCTATTGTTTGAAGTTGACATTGAGCACTATTAAGATCTATCATTTGACCCCTTTTCCGGTTTCTATTGTCGTTTGATTCTGATTTACGTTGAGCTCTATATATTCATGAGAAATGTGTATTTTGTTTCCTTAGCAAGTACATATCTTCTTAAAACACAAAGCAATGGGGTGAGATGTTAAACTTTATGGCTTCCCCAAGTACTACATACATGTCAATTGTTAAAATGGTTATGTCTGAATGCAGCCCACCTTAGTTGTGTGAAATGGATACAGTGAAGGGGCTCCTTTTGAGTTGGTCTATTTGTTTCATTTTGGAAACATCAGATGTCGATTTTGTTGAAGTTTAGTGTGCTTTTTGTGAATAATATCTCGTCTAACACATTTCGAGAAGTACAGATGACTTGGTGAATGAATCCTAGGCGCCATTCTTTTCAGGATGTCTATCTTTAACAAGCATTTGCACAAACAATAAAACCCATCTTTTGTGAATGTTTGAAACATGTTTTCTTCACATGGAACAAAATGCTATTTTTTACCATTGGTTACAGGGTACTCTATGTTGTTTTTGAACTGGGGGAACTGTTAGTAACTTAAAATCTGCATTATACATTTCCAGGTAAGGCTGGAAGTGATGGGAAAGAAGGCAAAAAATGCTACTTTTATCTCTGGAACTGAAGCAACAAAGATATCAAAAGAGATCCAAAAGGTTGAGAAGCGACGGATAGTCAAAAGCACACTTTGCAATGAGAGAAGCTCTCGAAGCCACTGCATGGTTTGCATCTACTACTTCTTTTGTCCTCTTGGAATAGGTGTACCTATTTATCCAAAATCCGTTAAACTTGAAATTGAACATGTTTCAGATAATTCTCGATGTCCCCACCGTGGGAGGACGGCTAATGCTTGTTGACATGGCTGGTTCTGAAAACATTGAACAAGCTGGTCAAAATGGTTTGGAAGCAAAAATGCAGGTTGGATATTTATAAGTGTATTCTCTTTTGGTGAAATAATTGAAGGATGGTGAAATTATTGGTTTATATAATTTCTTAAATTTCAGACCGGAAAGATCAACCAAGGAAATATAGCATTGAAGAGAGTCGTAGAGTCCATTGCAAACGGTGATTCTCATGTACCCTTTCGAGATAGCAAGTTAACGATGCTTTTGCAGGTAATTTCTAGTCATATACTGTATATGTCATTGCATCATATAGTGCTGTTTCATTTCATATTTCTTTGAACTTGATTTCTGAGGATGATTGTTTTGATTTTGCTTTTAGGATTCATTTGAGGATGATAAGTCAAAAATTCTGATGATATTATGCGCCAGCCCAGATCCCAAGGAGATGCACAAGACAATTTCAACTCTTGAATACGGAGCTAAAGCAAAATGCATTGTTCGTGGTCCTCACACACCTGCAAAGGACAGGAATGAAGATTCAACTTCAGCAGTTATTTTAGGATCAAGGATCACAGCGATGGACCAGTTCATTTTCAAGCTACAAATGGAAAACAAGCTGAGAGAGAAAGAGCGAAACGAAGCCCACAAAGAACTTATGAAGAAAGAAGAAGAAGTTTCTGCTTTAAGAGCTAAACTCGCAACAGTGGAAGGGAGGGAATTGGGGAAGAGCGAAGAGGAGATCAACTTAAAGGTGAATGAGCGGACCCAAATGCTGAAATGTGAATTAGAGAAGAAAATACAAGAATGTGAGAAAATGGCAAGCGAATTTGTTGAAATGGAGAGGAGGAAGATGGAAGAGAAAGTATTGCAACAGCAACAGGAGCTTGAAATGCTAAGGCGGCGTTTGGAGGAAATTGAGTCAGAGTTGCGCGTTTCGAGAGATAGAAATGGTGAAATCAGTGGCTCCGCTGAAATGAATGGAAGTGGCTTTGCGAAAAGGCTGTTCGAGATTTATGCTGATGAGGATCCGGGGATGGAGAAATCAATGGACTTGGTTAGATCAATGGATTTGGATATGGGTAGACAAGAGCCAATTGTTCATGATGTAAAATATTTTGATAGTAGGCCTAAAATAATAGGCAACGATCCTAACATGGGCCTTTGGGATTCTACAGATGTGAATATGGTGAATGACGAAGACCATGATGTCTTTTCCTTGACATATGCCAACAAAGTATCTTTGAGTACTGTATTTGAGGAAGGAGAAGAAATAGAAGAAGAGCAAGAGGAAGAAAAAGAGAAATCATTGGATGAAGAAGTGCAGAAAGAGGTAATAGAGGAGAAGACAGTAGATCCTAGTCGAAGGCTAAATTTTGCAACATCAAATGTGTCCGACAGAATTGTACAAAATCTTGATTACTTCAGAAGTTGGTCAGAGGAGAAAAATGAAGGTTTGGGATTGAGAGGTGAAATGGATGACTCTAAGGATACAGACTCTTTTAGGCGGATGAGAATCCAAAACATACACAGACTTTGTGGTAACTATCGAGAGGTTTCTTCTCAGCACAGTACAAGTCCAGTTCCTGTCAAAAAGAGGTTTGACAGTTATGATCCTCACTCATCTCCAGTGAGGACAATTGGTGAGGATAACAAGCTGAAATTGGCAGAATCACACGTGAACAAAATCCGGAACTCCGATGATTCAAAGGAGAATTACAGTTCTTTGCAAGTGAGAAGTGAACCTAGTGATGATATGGTTGAAGTTTATGTCAAATGGGAGGTGTCAAAGGAGCATCAGGGGAAGTTTATCACTACTCTAAAGGTTGTAAAGGATGCTACACTTGCTGATCTGCGGAAGCTGATTGAAATCCACCTTGGTGCGGAATTCACTTTTCTTGTGCTTGGGGTATGATATCCGACTCTTTATACTTTCAGTCACTATGCTTGTTTCTTAGCTTATCCATAGCTCATCCATGTGCTAATAGCAGAAAATAAGAGAGTACCAATCACTTTCAGAAGAAAATCAAGGCATATAGTTTTTGTTTTGTTTAGCTTTGCAGTAGAAGCATTCTTTGTTTTGTTTTTCTAGGTGGAGAGAAGCATTTTTGTTAGTTGATTGGATTCTTTGTGTGCCTAATTTTCCATCGAATTTTATGCATTGTTTATTTCTTTTTCATCGACAAATCATCCTTGGTCCCAAGCAGACTGAGAGCAAATCCTTCCCTACCAGACAATATGCAACAGTCTACTAACCTTTGCATCTCCTTGCTATTTGTATCTTGAACGTACTTGAATATGACTTTAATCGAAATCAAATGATTTTCTTGGAATATAGGACCCCACCGGAGCCCCTGTCGCTAGAGAGGAAGAAGCCACAGTTCCCGTGAGCAAACTTCCCATTTGCAACCAGCTACGGTGCCACCTTGCTTGCTTACGTCCCGTGAAAGGGATCCAAGCTCAAAATCATCACATTCCATTCACTTCAATGGAAAATATACTGAATGTGACGGCAAGGTGATTGTTTCTTCTGTATTAGCCGAAAGAGTCCAAACTTTCTTGTATGAGTGGTGTGTGCATTTCTATATCTATCTGTGTAGAAAAACCTGTTTTGTTTTTCTGTGGGATGTGTGTATCAGTGAAAATCTGGCACTTTTTTTTGGCAACTCTGCTGTGTATGAGAATGAGTATTCCTTTTGGTAAACTTGGTTTACTCTGTGGAATATGGAAGCAATGAAACAAATTCAACTGGTAAATTTGGTTTTCGGAAATTGATTAGATGTATTCCATTCCATTGGTTTGACACTCATTGCAGCATGACTTTGGAATTTGAATGACCATAAATTTGGTTTTCCCTCTGCTGCTTCTCCCCAGTTATATGTTCTCCAATCTCCAAATAAAGCCCCTCCCAAACATCTATCTGCAAAAAATGGACTCTTTTTATTAACAAGTGCATAATCTGCACACGCAAAAAAGCAAGGGATTTTGGTCAAGTGGGCATGAGAAAGCATATAAGTGCCTGTCCTCCATGAAGTCGCATATTCGAATCCCGCGGAGGCCAAACATTCCAAACTTTTGAGCCATTGAAGGGATTTGCCATTGTGAGAGAATGACTTGTCTAGTAAAGCAGAAAATAAGTACTTAAAAAATAAGAACCTTAACATAACAGAGCCTATAACACTAATGTTCGAGTGACCACATTTTAAATACCATAATTTGGTACTATATCATGTCTTCTTGATCAGGTTACCATTTCACGTGTTAACAAAAGCGCATTGTTAATTTTTGAGATAGCTTACAAACGTGCCCAATCAATAATGTTTCATGACAATCACAAATAGAAGGACAATTTCTCGAACTTGCATAAGTAGAAGAAAAAATAAAATAAAAATTGCGAGATAGCTCCAACAACTATACGGAACGAACAATTATGAGTCACTTCTTTTGCAACAAAATCTTTGTGGACAGTGTTGTGTGTTTTTTTAAAGCAAAACTTGGGTGCATGGAAAATTATTATTTGCTCCGGAAGCATGGCCAAGTGAAATTCGAGAATTTCTACCCACCACAAAAATATGCGGGCTCCTCCTAATGGGTGTTCTCATGTTTGGCATCTTGCTAAACTTGGGGTTTGGGTCTTAGATGGGCATAGGATTATTCTTAACATTGTTTACTCGGTTGGGTCTTGGGTTAGGAATATGATGCCATCACTCCTTGTTCCTTTGTAAATTTCAAAGATTAATAAAAAATGTTTGCCTTAAAAAAATATATATGCGGGCGCTCCATAACTAATATATAAACCGTCCATAATTCTGTGGCACTCCATGATTTTTTGACAACCACAAAATTATGTGGGCTCCACAATTATTATATGAACCCCATATGATTGTGTGGTGGTTCTAAGCACTCAAACATTATTTGGGGTGCTGGCCTGACAGTTTTCAAACACTTTGAAATTTACATCCGCTTATATAAGTGATGGTGAGACCCTTTAAAAATAGTATCGTGAGCCCTACCAAGTACCAACATTCAGAGAGGGACGTAGAAATGGATATACATCTGGATGCATCGCTAGCAATTTTATGTATGAAAAAATTTGCACAACTAATTTGTTGTACTGTTTCTTTCCGTATTACTAATATTACAGGAATTATCTTGTTCGTCGAAAAAAAGTGCGGCAATTTTTTTTTCCCCTTAAATTATTTTTTGGTAAGTAATTGAGTGGGCAGTTTTTTTAGATTGACTTCTACACTCCCTATTTCTACACCTATACTCTCTTTTTTTGTCCCTATTAGGTGAAGTTACTAAACAGCCCTTGTACTTTATAATCTACAATATTCATTTCTTCAAATACCTTAACTACCCTCCAATAACTAATGAGTGGAAAATCTATCTACCCAAATCTGCAAGATACAACAAAACAGCAGTGAACAAACCCACCTCCCCTGTACATGCAATTCCTATTGTCCACCATATACGCTCATAAATCTTCATATACAGTCATAAATCCATACAACTATAAACTTGAAACTCCCATCATCCATCATATATAAGTATATACCGTCATAAAATTTCATTAGTTCTTCATATAGTCACAAAAATTCAACAAGTTCCACATGATTTCATTAGTTCTTCGTACAGTCCCAAAAAAATCTATCAAGTTCCACACTTATAGATTCTACACTTTCTAACTAGTTCTTACAAAAAGTGGAAGCGCCTTCGTCTGATTAAGATATAGAAGAACAAAAAAAAAAAAATTAGCACCTCCACGATCATAAACTCCACCGGACTTACAATCCTAATGATGTACTGATCTCACATTGAACTGCATGAAAGTAGTTGAAAACGTATATCAGTAAATAAAAATAGTTAGAAGCATGTATTAGTAGAGGAAATTATGTTAAATCTCTCCGATAAAAAAAAAAGCGTTAAATCTTGCCGATAAAAAAAGATAACTTACACTGTGTTTCTTGCATATTAAGAGTGACATCTTGTTTAGCCACAACAAAATGGGGGCTGTGACTATTGCTTTCACCGTTGCTTGGGCAAGTGCGCCTATTATGTCCAACACGGTGGCAAAACCCACATTTTCGGGTCTTTTCGGCAATTTCAAAAGCGGAAGGATGACGGTTGGTAGAGCTATCTCCCTTTCTTTTCTTTGAACCCAACATATGTAACGCCCCGAATTTTGGGTACGTTAAATAAAACATTTTATTGAAATAAAAGCTGAGTCTGGCTCTTTATTACAAAAACTTAAAAGAAGTACTTTTATTACAAACGGAAGGGAACTAAGGTTCCTAACTACTGCTCCACTTGTTCTTCCATCCGGGCTAGCTCTTCGGCTCCAAATGCCTCCAAGGTGTAAAGTTCACCCTGTTCATCTATGAGGTCTGACATATTATACCGGCGTCGCCACCAATATAATAAGTCAGGGTTACCAAAAAGGCAACACCGTGAGCTTAAACGCTCAATAGAATAATCCAAACCCTCTAACCCTTAACTTATAACAATACAACATATAGTCAAAGATTTCCACATAGCATGCTCATCTAACAACAACACATTCGTATACGATAAACCATCAACGTTGGTGTCCAAGATTTGTGAGTTTCTCCTACGTGACTCCTCGTAGACCGTGTCAATATTTTCCACATTTCATAAACATATCACCTTTTCAAAAACTCAATTTTTAACACACCCAACCTCGGTTCCGCCGTTTCGGACTCCCGAGTATCCTCACAATGGTTCCGCCGTCCCGGGCTCCCATTGGCACACATTGCATTGGCTCCGTAACGCGGATAACCAAGCACACACCCAACCTCGGTTCCGCCGTTCCGGACTTCCGAGTATCCTCATAATGGTTCCGCCGTCCCGGTCTCCCATTGGCACACAAAACACACACCACACAAAGGGCTACAACGTCCGGCCACATTGTGGTTTCCAAAACATTTCACACCTTTCAAAACACGCCATTTTCATAAACCAAAACCTAAGTGTCATGTTTCTACTTCCTTGATTTCCGTGTCTCGTTTCTCATGCATAGACTCCGCGGTGGGACTTTTTACCTACGATATCATTCCTTGTATTATTCAATCTAACAAGATCATATATTTCAAACTACGTGACATGCTTGAATCACTTAATAACAAACAACATGCATTTCGTACATTCTTAAATAAAGATAACCTTATCTACATAAGCTTAGTGATCAAAGTTACTTTCAAATGAACTTATTTTAGAGTTATGATACAAAACTACTTTATACTTAGGAATAGGGATAAGGAATTCCTACACTATATTTGGGTGGACGATAAGAATATTCTACCTTGCTTCTTGGCGGTAGTAGTCGGCTAAGAAGATTCGGTCGTCGGTTTTGGATTTCGGCGGCGTAACGGCGTCGGTTTGCTTCGAAAGGAAGAGAGTTGTACTTTCTCTTCCTAGAAACAACTTTCTAACTAACTAAGCTACTTTAAAAGATCTAACGGTGGTTTTGGGAGGTGGTTTGGTGGTTTCTCTCAAGAACACTCAAGAACACTAGAAAACTAGAACTTTGAAAGCAAGAACTTTTGGAATTTCTAGAGAGAAGTGAGAGCAATGGTTGAAGGTGTGAGTTTAAGCTTGGAATGAGCTTCTATTTATAGGCAAGGGCTTCCCTCTCTCTCTCTCTAGCCGAATCTCTCTCTCTCTCTCTTTCTTCCTCACCTTTCTTTCACATGTCAAGGTTGATTAAAAGGTTGGAAGCTAACTTTGGTAGGCTTGCATGGCTAGGTTAGTTCTTGGATGGGATTCTTGGAAGATATGTTGCAATGGAGGAGACATGGGTACAAGATTCATGGTTTAAACAATTGGAATTGGTACAAAGGAGAACAATGGTGGTAGATATGAAAGATATACATCTTCCAAGTTTGAAAAGATGAAGAATCACCAAGTACAAGTCCCATCTTTCTTCTTCTTCCTTCTTTCTTCCTTCTCTCTCTCTCCCTCTCCCTCTTTCTCTCTCTCGGCCTCTCTCTTTCTCCTCTCTCACGGCTCTCTCTCTCCTCTCTCCCATGTACTAGCTATATATGTATATATATGTATGTACTAACATGTAAGAATACAAATAAACAATAGGTACTTTTGTACAAAAGGGCAATTTAGTCTTTAAGGGTCAAGATTCACCCTTTAAACCAATACAAAAGGTACCGTACTTAATTAATAAAATAATGTACTTTTGTACTCCCGAAAATCTTAACAAAATATTAGTTTAATGGGATAAGTACCTTGTTTGAAAGATGAGCCTATTACCCAATGGTTAATAGAATCCCTAACGGTTATTATCCAAGGGATAATAAGGTACGGGTACTTTAAATACTAAACTAAGTTTTTGGAAAAGACTATATGTCCTTTAAATATATATATATATATATATATATATATATATATATATATATATATATATATATATATATATGTACTTACCAAATAAAATAAAGAAAAGGCTTTTGTCCAATGGGTAAAGATTACCCTAACGGTTATTGTCCAATGGTCCATAGTTACTTGGGTACTTTTATTGGAAAAAATAATCAAAAGTACTTTTCAAATGTCATTTCTTTAAAAGATCAAAGTACTTGTTCAAATCTTTCAAAAATTCTTTTAATATAAAGAAATGGGTTTCTATTATCCAATGGATAATAATCCCCCTAACATTTATCGTCCAAAGGATAAAGAATAAAATCAAAATAATAAAAGAAAATAATTAAACCATTTCTAGTCTAGGGTTCAAAAGGTTCAAAAGGTTTAAGATGGGCAAAACGGTCCATCTTTGGTTAGGGAAAAGTAACTAGGTGACTTTCTAGTTTGGTTACTCCATCGAGCCGGTTAGAAGCTAACTAGGCTTGCTAAGTAGGGCATATAAGTCAAGAAACGATCCTTGAGGGTCCAAAGTGCGATTAGGGTTTCTAGTCGAGGATTATGATAATAAGGCGTTCGATTGCTTAAATACAAACAACAAGGAATCAAGTAAGAAAATCAACGAGCAATTAAGAGAAATTAAGAAATTTCAAATAACAACGAGATTTTTATTGAACGAAAAATCGGAGTTGTTACAACATATGTCCCTTGTGGGGTTGAATGTTAGGTTCAAGAGTCAATGGAATTTCAGCATCAACAAGTAGAGCAATTTGCTTGAGGCTCTCTTCCTTTTGAACAAGAGGCATGTTTTTGTATTTCTCATGGAAATTCTTGAGAAGGCATTCCATTTCACTTCTAGTTCGGTGTGCTCCACCATCCATATTGGTAAATGACCTCGTGTCAATTCTCCACTGTGGATGTATATCTCCAAATCACAAAATTTCATCTTTCTTATTTCTCATCATGTGTGCACAAGGTAGACCCATGGTTCTTGAGAAATTGCCAGTACACGAACCCAAGACATAATCTGTTCTAGCCAACTCACATTGTTTGAAAAGTTCTCCCAGCGCAATGATGGAAACATGAGTAACAAGTTCCAGTAACATGGGAATCTTAAATTTATGTGTAACTCGAATCTTTTCACTAGCAACCTTAGTCTTGATTTTATTGTATTGATTGTCAATTGCAAGACAAATTTTTTACCTCACCTCGCGAAAGTTACCAGTGGAAACTGTCCACATTGTCCACATTAGGTGATTGTTTTCCTATATTATCACCTGTTAAGTATAAATCCACAAAGCTATTATTAAATATTGAAGTACTAATCCTATCACGTAAACTATAAAGAAGCCACGAGCAAGCACAATATAATATCAATGTGGGTCTTGATAGTTTGTATATAAAATCGGCCAAATCAAATTAATTCAAAACCAAATCAGTAGATCTACAAGGAGAGCAAACTAGTCTAGAGAAAGGGGTTTTTTTTTTGTCTAAAGAAAAGTTCATCACAGTAGTCTATGAGGGAAATGACGAGAAGAAATACTCCTATTTTAGGAAAAAAAAAAGCCATAGATTTCGAATTTCAAGTATAAACGGAAGAAAATTACCAGATTCATTTTGTACAGTTGAATGACTTGCATAGCTTTGAATTTTATTCAATATTGCTTTTGACTGTGAGATTTATTATATCATTCAGCTCAGAAAAATCTTCATACGTAAATCCCAAAGTTGGTTGCAATTCATTGTCTTCACCATCTTCATCCATGATAAATAAGAGACTGTTTTGGAAAAAATTGACAATAAAAATGAGAGAAGATGAAGAAGGAAGATTGTGAGAGAGACAAAAGTTACCGGTATAGAAGATGAAAACGAAGGGACTAGCAGAAGAGGAAAATGAGAACTCTCTCTCTCCACTGCACACAGGAAAATTCTGGAAGTGAAAAATTTTCTTTTTCCCCGAAGGATAGTTCAATCATTTTGAAATAAGAGCAAAGTGCAATTGTAAAGTAAAGGGCTATTTAGGTCTTCAGAAACCTTTTAAAAAAATAAACAGTTTATTTCATATTTTTAAATTCAAAAATAATATAGATAAAAAATAATTTTTTAAATTTTTTGCACTGTATTAAAGATCTCAATGAGATCTATCAAACAAAATTCATATTGATAGAAAAATTATTTGCATAAGCACATATTTTTTGAATTTGAAATTGTCTTCTTAAAAAATAAGTACTCTTCCAGTCCCAATTTAATTGTCCCTCATTTTATTTTAACCGACTATAAGCCTTGTTTTCTTTGCTTTTCAAAAAGTATTTTTTAAAAAATACCCCATAGATTTATCATACCTTCAACATTTTTCTTTCTATCTCTCTCCATTTATTATTCCTACTATTTTTCAAAAAAAAATTCAAATTCAAATCTAAACACAGTGTAAAAAATGAGTTATATCTTTAAATTCGTAATGAATTTCATATCGAATATGGATCTTAGTTGATAAATTTCGATTAGTTTTATAATACAATATTTTTAAAATCACATAGTAAAATATTATAAATTATAAAACATAATCAATAAAAAATAATAAGAATTAAATTGGGACAAAAGGAGTACTTCCCCTCTCGGGAATAGGGTCTAAGAGCATCTCCAGTCTTGACCCATTTTAAGACTCAAATTTAAAAATGGGGCAAAAACTACAAAAATCTCTTTCCAATCTTTGACCTAAACCCTTCTCCATATTGGGTTTTATCCATTTTTTTCTCAAATCGGAGACAACTTTTGCCTTGATCCATTTCTCCAACGGCTAGTTAGAAAGAGAGAAAGAGGGAGATGTGTAAAATTTGGATTTGATGATTGAAGATATTTCTACTCAAAATGAATTTTTATCCAAAATTTAACTCAAATTTGAGAAAAAATATGTGCGAAAGCCGGAGATGCTCCAAGTAACTTCACACGGAAGGGACAGAAAAAGGAGTGTAGTGTAGAAATGGGTAGCTTAGAGTTCAATCTCCTTTTTTTTCCCTTTAAATAACTTTTTGGTAAGTAGAAACTTTGGAAGTTGCCTCACAGCTTGCATCACGATCTGACTGCTGCTCGTTTCTCTCATCTGATCGAAGGTTTGCTCTACGGTTTCCAAGCATCTCCATGGATTACAGTGAAGAAGACGAGGTTTTCCTTACTAGTACTTACTACTAC
The DNA here is from genome assembly GCF_030253575.1 of Rhododendron vialii. Classification (NCBI taxonomy): domain Eukaryota; kingdom Viridiplantae; phylum Streptophyta; class Magnoliopsida; order Ericales; family Ericaceae; genus Rhododendron; species Rhododendron vialii. The sequence continues at coordinate 5,137,045 of NC_080558.1, read as the reverse complement.
CCATTGTTTCTCTTGTTTAATCTCCACTTCTCTTACTTTTGCAGCCAACGTTTGATTATTTACTGGGAAAAGCCTTTATTCTGGCTGAGTTCTACCTAAATTATTGCTCTCAGTATCTTGTCGACGTTGTCGTTTTTATTTGTTATTTTCTAAATTTGTTTGCTTAGTTTTTCCTCGAAATTTTGGGTAGATGAACTTTGTCTTGACTCGAGGAGTGAATCGGACAAAAAGACGCATATTTCAAACTTTGTTCGTGTTTAGCGAACTTTTTTTGGTTGGTTTTGGTAATAATTTTACTCTCTCCGTCCCATTTTAAATGCCTGCTACAAAAATTCACACATTTTCAACCCTAAATGCACGGATTCCTGTAGGAAATATTTAAAGTGGGACGGAAGAAGTACTTTTTAGACTCCTTCGGCCTGGATAATTCAAGAATTTTAATGCGAATCTAACAAAAATTCTGAAAAGACAAAAAAGTTACCAAAACAATAATCTAGGAAGAACATGGCTTTGAGTTCAAAGTCTTGTATTCTTATACTTTCTAGTAACAGAAAGTTTCATTCAAATAAAGTCAGGGTCTCACATAGTAGTTAAGCGATTAGGCAATTAACCATGAACGAGGCATGGGTTTATGGATTTTCTTTACTGAGCTATTGCCAAATTTTTCATTACATACTCTTTGTGTTTAATAACCAGAGTAGTGGTACTTGGGTCAGCTTATGCACATCCTGATGAATCTCTAGGGACCAACTCAAACGTCCACTAGCGGGCCTATTTTCTAGAGTAAAGTCCTGTACGATTGGGCCTATAAGAATGGATAGCATCTAGGAGGTTTCGAACGTGAGACCATAGGAGGGAACACATCCAAAGGTTCCAGTATGAACCACGTAGTTGTCGCTCGCATCTCTATCTTGCAGCTTCTTCTAAATGTAATAAAGCGAGGGCCTTGGACTTGCTGGCGTGGAAATTCCAATTTTTCTACCATTGCTATCTTTAGTATCTTTGGGTGCTGGCCCAACATTACCGATTGATAAGGATTAGTTGTAAAATGGCTCTGTTGAGTCTCTCCCATTTCAGGTTAGGAAGATGTGAAAGCAGTCATGGAAAGGCTTAATAGATGGATCAATTTCTTTTTCATCAACCGTTGTTGGTGCATGAGGTCTCATAAACACCGCCCGAATTAAGCAATGGGATTCATCACCTCTTGGCTTGTTCCGTACATATCCTTGATGGGGAATCTTGCATGTTTCAAGACAAATTGTCTATCACGAATTCTAATCATTTCTTCATTAATGAGGAAGTTTAGGAAATCGAGCATTTGGCATGTTAAAGTTGCTGTAAACTATTCTTAAGTTACCCTCACGGCCCTAATTTCATCATCAAAAAAAAACTTGTGCGGAGCTTCTCCCTGACCTTAATTGGGGCCCCCGCTAGTGGTTGGTAGGTGTGGTCCCTAGGATTAGTCAAGGTGTGAGTAAGCTGGCAGGACACCTGAGTTGTCCAAAAATAAAAAAATAAGATTAAGCTGAACAACTTCTACAAATTTGTGTGTTGCATTGTGAACCATTTTTGACATTACTTTATGTTAAACACCTTTCCTCCATGGTACACTTTTCTTCACGAGGTTGAGCAGTCTACACCCTAGATACAAAGCCGCACCTGGTACCTGGACTTGGTTCCATCTAAAATAACTGTTTAGATGGTGTCTCAGTGGCTCATCAAGTTGTGGTGCTAATGAATGTGGTGGCAATTGAATACTTACTTTCTTAGGAAGCGTAGGAAGTTTCTTCGTAGTTTTTCATATATAGAAAGCGGGTTTCTGGTTGAGGGAGTGTTTGCAAGAGCTTTGGACACGAATTCTGATTTCTCTTATACTGGAAGATGTGTCAGTTTGTTTACCATAATTTCTCCTTATGGGCCAAAACAGCTTAAAAGGCAAGCTATTTAAAGCTGATTACGAGAATTACCATTTTGATGCTTTTGGATTCTGCTGCAAAGAATTAGCTTTTACCAATATAGAAGTTTTGATAAATACCCTCTTGGCGATGCTTCTTTTGAACATTTTCCAATCCTTCTTATGTTTCCTTTCAGATGAATTTGTACTTGAAGGTCATCAAAACAGTTGCCTTAAATGTGAAGAGATCAGAGACAACTAGAACACTGAAGGCATTGTTTCATGAGAAGGAAGGCACTCCAGAAAATCTTCAGGAGCTCTTTTTCATGGGTAAGCAGCTCAAGGATGACCACAAGCTGGTTGACTATGGTATTCAGATGAACTCCACTCTCCATCTTTTCCTCCAAACTATAGATAGGATAACGCTTCTCGTCAACATACCATCAAATGAGAAAACATTTGGACTTGAAGCAAAGAATCATGAAACTGTCGAGAACATTAAACTCTTGATTCTGGCCAAAGAGGGCATCCTACCAGAACAATACACTCTTTTCCACCTTGGAAAGCTGCTGGAAGATAACAAAACTTTGACTTCTCTCAATATCAAGTCGGGATCGACCCTTTATGTGGTTTTCAACCCAAGAGATGTGATGTCAGTTTCTGTGAAAATGCCTAGCGGAGAGATCCTGAAACTTGAAGTCAAGGTCTTGCACACGATTCATGATGTCAAGGCAATAATTCAGAGTATGGTTGGTTTCTCAGTCAGCATGCAGAAGCTAACTTATGCAGGAAATCTAGTTGAGGACTCAAAGACTTTAGCTTGTTATAACATCGAGGAGAACTCCCTCTTAGAGATGTTGCCTCTTCCCTTTCAGATTTTTGTGAAGGACTGGGGTGGCAAGACAACAGTTCTTAATGTGTTCAAAGAGGACAGGGTTGTAGATGTGAAGAAAAAGTTTCTTAATAAGCTAGGCTTGCCAGTGACAGTTCACCCCTTTTATCTTGTGTTCGCTGGACGACTTGAGGATGACCGAGATTTAGCTAGCTACAATATTCAGAAAGATTCCACTCTCCATGCATCTTTTCGAGCCCGAGTTCTCTCCGCAGATCAAATCCTTCCTTAGGCTCGTGAGTATTTGGAATGTTTGTACTTTTCTGATGGGCCATTGGCGAGGTGCTAACTTGCCTATATGTTGAGTTGGCTCTGGCTTTTTGGCCTGTTTCCGGGCTCACTACCTGACTCCATTACCTTTAGGCCAGGTTTGGAGCATGGATCTATGGAGGGATTTTATTAGGGAATGGAAAACATTATGGACAACTTAGGCTCCATTCGGTCCATCTTTTAAACTGGTTTGTTCATAAAAATAAAACTCAAATCAGTGCTCGTCTCGGTGGTTTACACATACTTTTCCAATTAGTCATGTTCTAAAGTTTTTTCTCCCGTTCTCTTGCCCTCCACCAATATCCTTGATCGGTTGATCCAAACACAGACTCAGTGATTTGAATGCTATGGCCCACAAAATACTAAGGAAAACCCAGTGAATGATGTAGTAATTGGTTGGTTTTGTCCTTTTACAGCACAGCATTTCTTGGGCTGATTTTGTTATCAAGAAGGAGACAGTGGTAGTAGCTTGGAAGAGCTTCCATCATGCTTCAGTATTTCTGGTTTGGTATAATTATCGGCTGAATATTTTTATCCGGTTTCAGACCAACGACTCTCTGTTTTTAACGGCAGTTTTTTCTGTAATAATTTATGTACATAGTAATATGGGAATACATGCAAAGCAATTCCAACATGATCTTTCATTTTCTTTGTATTACTCTCTAGCCATTAGGAAGAGAAAATAATGCCCCTTCATGGGAACATAGCTGATTGACAACCTCCCTAGGATATTGCTTCCGGTGTGGACCGAGAAATTGTCAGGTCACGCTTGTTTGACAGGACGAGTTAAAAGTAAAAAATTGTTCTTTAGACCCAGGCAAAGGGTTTGCATACAATCGGACATTGGATGGGCTTATGAAACAATCAGATTGTTTTACTATGTGTAGTTAGGAGTGGGATAATGGATGAAAAAAGAAATGGAAGGTTATTTGTGACTGTTGGATGGAGTGACGGAGATAATCCAGTTGGTATTATTTCTTCGGAGGGTGGCGCTATTAGTTATCCACCACAGTCCTGATAAGCAGTTCATCCCGAGGATGGAGGTAGTGGTTATCAACTTATCCACCGATTTGTTGGATAAGAGCATCGCCATTGTAATAAGCAAATGGGTGTGAATAAGCAAATTTAACAGCAATGCTCAAGAAACACTCCACATTGTAATAAACAAAGTTACAAGTCTTTTAGCAAATAACCAAATTCGATCCATTTCATAACCAAACTTAATAACTTTTACCAATAACCAAAACTTAATAACCAAATTCAAAACTCAATAACTCTAAAACACCCCATATTGGAATAATTTGGTGTGGTCGGGTGCGTGATTGAAATTCACTTGTAATTGGACAAATATGCATTGTGTATTGTGGGGATTTTTTTTGTTAGGGATGCAAAAATAACCAATGTGGAGGTAGAGGTTGTTAAGTTTAATTATGGACTAAATGAATAATCAAATGCTAACGCGGCACATTTTGGTTATGGGTTTTGATTATTACCATTGCGGACGCTCTAAGTAGTTTAGTTGGACTTATAACCCCCATGCTTTGACAAAATAGGAAATTGTGACGGATTTAGGGGTAAGGGAGAGACCATGGGATACAGACTTCGGGGCCAACGGCATTATCGAACTTATATTGGAGATGACATATTTCAAATCTGGTGTTTATTGCTCTAATGATGCATCCTACACTAAAACACAGGTCAATACTTGTGTTCATTCCAATTGCTACTGTAATAACTTGGTTGTTGAGGTCTCGAGTTTTCCTCGAATTTGGATGCTTACATGGGTGCTAAGGAGGTTGTGGTTATTCTTTTCTCCAGTACAAATAATTCATCTACGGAGAGCTTTCTTCGTCTGCAACTTTTGCGTAAGAAGAAAGATTTGGGTACATGTTCGATTGACTAATGTAGTTTTTTTGCAGGGATGGAGACGGATGGAGCATGACTTATTTTGTTCAGTGGGTACAGTACAAGTAACCCTGCTTAATTGTATAGTGCACTAATTATGTTGAACTAATGGACCTTGGTACTTAACATGGGACTCTGTATTTATACTGCACTATGTGTAGTTCTACTTATTTTGCATCTTTCTTCCAGAGAAAATGAAGAAAGAAAAAGCAGTTTGAATACAGAGATAGCGTTGGAATGATCTGTCTCTTATTTTCAGTTCTCTATGTGATTCACTTGAGGAACTCTTTTTCTTTATTGTTTTCCAGGCTAGGTTTGAATGGCAGTAATTTTTTTTTTTTATGCAGAATGGAAATGTGATTTCAGGTTTCTATGTCTCAACGATAGGTCACCCGGATAAGAAACTGATACCTACACTAATGCTCGAGTGACCACTTTTTTAAAAATATGTACCATACTTTGGTAACATCTCTTGTGTTCTTTACCGGGTTACCATCTTGGGTGTTCACAGCACATAGCACATTGCTATTTTGTTAAACATAGAGCAATGTGTCGATGTCACAAACAATGATATCGTATATATTTTAATGAGAATTTTAGAATTTGAAGCTCCTAGAAATATCTGAGAAAAATTTCAGTTTGTTATGGTAAGTACAGACGTAGATACAGATAAATTTGATAGCAAAAGAATAAAAAAAAGTCTAGAATAACACCTTAAAACACAATTCTGGACCCAATTATATACGGAATCATTAGACGTACGTGACTACATGTGCATCTAAAGATTCCGGACACAATTGTATCCAAAGTTGTGCTTTAAAAATGTGTTTGTAGCGTTACCGAAAGAAAAGGGAATAAGACTTGCAGCTTGCCGTGGTGAAGTTCAAACTAAGCTAGCTCCACGCATGAAATGAGTCACAGGAGTAATAAAAGCATCAACCAAGAATTATGAGCAAAATGTCAGTGTATTAATGCTCATGAATCATGATTAATGGTTAGCTTGGGAAAAGAGCACAATGCTTATCACATACAGATGAAAAAGTCCCTTCGGGGACATCCGATAAAATTGAAACGATACAGATGAAAAAAAGTAACATGTGATAAGTTAATAATAAAATGCAAACGTCGTCCTTTAGAAAATTTCAACCAATTTGAAAGAAAGAGTGATTTTCACACGCATGATTTTACAAGACACATTTCTTCTACTATGAGAGTTTATAAGAGCGCCCTGCCAATTGTTATTTGATGACATTTTTTCCCAAATAAAAGGGCGATTTCCCGCAATTGATTAATGTCAAGATAAAGTACATGGATGCTTTTTGATAGAGAAAAATACACTATACGTATATTTTTGCAGCCAAAACTTTTTACGGAATAAAGGCCTAGTTTATTTTTTTAAACAAAATTTTTGGTGCACACTGCAAACCAGGTGTTCGTACTACATCTGCCATATTTTTCCATACTCCTATTTTGTGGGCCCATCCCAGGCTAAAAAATTATAATTCTCGACAAGCCTGAATGAAACATGTATGCAAAAAACAAAAAAAGTTTCATCAATGTCATATGTGTATTCCTATACACAATTGAATTGTTTCTTTGCCGTCGTATTCTTTTTTGTATGTTCTACTAGAAAAAGGATTCAGATCATATCTGAAAGCTCGAAATGGGCTCACAAAAAGAAATCATGGAAATGTATGGATAGATGAGATATGAATTGGAGCTGATAGTAGTGTTATGTGTGGAGTCAATTAAGTGTAGATGTGTGTGTTATAGCAGTTTAGGGTAAGTTTGGCCTAAAGTAAAGGTTTTTAAATATTCATCCTCAAATAATAGTTATGTTTTCATCCCCGCTTTTAAATAATTTCAGGATTGTCCTTTATTATATAGATACATTGAACCATTTTATGTATAACATACATATATATAGGCAGGGATTTTTGGGACTAAAACATAATCTTGAAAGTCCTCTAACCTAATTTTAATTCCCGTTTTTTTTTTTTTTGTTCCAAAAAGAAGGCTGGTTCCAGTTCCAGAACTCAACCTTCCTTTTTTCCAAAAATGTTCAACCAAAACGACGCCGTTTTGGCCGTTTTGGCCTCTGTTCCCCACAGCCTCCAGGTGGAATGACACAACACCTCCTCATCTCATCTGAGCCCTCCCTCTTTCCCTTTCCAGAAGTCGCTGTCCCTCTCCCCCTCTCCGCCCTCCCTCTCCCCCTCTCCAGAAGTCGGAACGGGCCGGGAAGAGCACCAATTTCCAACCTAGAAGACTTGCCTTCCCTCTCCCGCTTTCCAGAAGTAACAACGGGCCGGTACGAACACGAAGAAGAAGAGGTTCGATATATATATATTTTTTGGGTAAGGTACAGGTATCGATATTGCTGTTCTCTTATATAAAAAAGTGTACGCTATGCCTCAAAATTGTAACTGAGAACGGCTGGGTTCAAATTGATGGAATAGGATACAGTTCTACACTCTGCATTTGATTTGAACTTTTGACTCGGGGTAAATGATCTTTCGGGGTTGTCTTACTGGTATTGAGGTAGGGTGTGTGGCGGGAGAGGAAATCCTGTGGTGGCTTGTTCCTTGTTTGGAGCTAGGGTTTCTTTCTACTAGAGGTTAGGGTTGGTGCAGGAACCATACTGTTCAGTGTCGAACTCGTGGTTGTTTGTTTGAATAAGCTAGTGCCTGGCTCGTTCGACAAACGATGTATACAAAGTAAACCTAATCGAGATCGAATTGTGTTTGGTACAATCTCGTTCAAGATCGTCTCGTTTCATAAATGAACTTGTTAAGCATGTTTAAAAGTCTGTACTTATCATAAGGGTGCGTTCTTTTGAACTTATGTCGTGAGCTTAACTTATTTTTTACCCTTTTCAAACTTACTTTCAAATGTTTATTATTACTGACTATTACGAACTTGGGATTAGTTTGCAGTTCCAACTAGTCGATTATGGGGTCATGAAATTCATTTTTTCATTCCTACGTTGCTATTAATGCTAGAGTTGGCCATATGATGAATTACAAAGGCAAGCCAACAGTTGAAAAATTCTCTACCGAAATTGAGATTGCTTCACCTCAAAAGGTAATTTGTGTGTCAACAACCCTTTCTGTCTCCTTTTCCTGTCTTTACGAAGGCTTCATATAAGGGTTGTCATGTTAATTAACATCAATTGGTTTGAAATTTTATGTACTTTTTCAAAAGGGAGGATATTGTGATTACCTGTATAAAATGGGAAGGAACGACTGTATTGGGAATTTACTAAGAATTCCTACTAACTTTGAAGATCTTCTCAGATTATAATTTTAATGTTTGGTTTCAGAAAACCGGTGATGTTACCTACAATGGAGAGAAGGTAGATGATTTCTGCTTTCAGAGGACTACATAAGTCAAACAGATACCCACATAGCGGAACTAACTGCTCGAGCCACAACTAAACAGCCTGTACAACTACTTTGTTTTCCTTCTCAAAATTCTATTCTACTAACATGTACAAAAAAGTTCTGAAGAATCACCTATTGAGGAGTAAGGTTTGAAGATCCATTGTGTGTTGCATTCTGCTCATATTTGCACCTTTTAGGTACTGCACTTTACCCCCCTTGTTAACTACGTACTTGCTTTTGTGGTGCATGTTTTTGCTTTGTTCTTAAATGCAGCGAAATAGCCATGTCGCAAAGTTCAGAGACCAAGGTTTGGAACACGAGGGCCTTATGAACCGTGTCTTTCACGATATTACGGCCATGGGAAATGAAGCTATCTTTCCTGGTGAGGGGATTGAGGAAATTGGGGAGGGATCCGGTGACTCGGAGGGAATGCGAGTTGAAGGTGGGTCGTTCCCACAATCCCAAGAGCAGTACCAAACTCCGGTCGGAAAGGGTAAAGATCCAATAGGGCAAACCTCAACAGTGGGCGGGTCGTATTCCTCGCGGAAGCGTAAGTTTAGCGATGCCCATGAGGCAATGTCCGCATCCCTTGCCGAATCAGTTGACCGTTTCAAGTCCACCCCAAGTATAGTCATTAATCAATTTGGCATATGGGGCATCCATAACGCAATACGAAAACTGGACACCCTTCCCTTTTTCGAAGTAGAGGGTCAAAATGTAGCATTTCACAGCTGGGCTTGTCGTCTTTTCGAGAGACAACAACATAAAATCGATATTTTCTGCGAGCAGAAAAATTTGGCCAATGCTATTCAATGGCTCCGTGATGAGCACAGTTTGGCGGAGGAGAGGTACTATATGACTCCCCCGAATCAAAGGAGAGGCCTTCAACCTCCCCCCTTCCCTCATGTTCCGGACAATGCTGATGTTTAGGTGTTTCGAAGCCACGGAAAACTGATCCATGCCTTTCTTCTTACTGTCGTAGACTTTTAAATTTGCTACCAATTATGGGTTTGTTGTTGGTGTTTGGTCGTGATGAGCGTTGGAACAAAATTTTATTTCACTTGATCATATGTCGTGTTGTACGTATTGCTCAAAAGTTATGACATTCCCGAAACTGTGTTTGGCATATTCCGTTGATGTTAGTTATTTAATCACGGTATTCTATTATATAGTATTTTTCAAGTCCACTCGCCCGGATTTTCTTGTGGTCCGGATTTTTCATTTTCCGATCGATTTGCGATGATCCGAGCTGCTCAATATGATCAGAACGTGATTTTAAGGGTACCCGTGAGAAATCAGAAAAAAAAAATGATTGGAAAGGGCTTGATCCGAGCAGTTTTTTTATTGAATGGTTCAGAAAAAAACTGCTTAGATCAAATCCTTCCTGGTCATTTTTTTTTGCTGATTTCTCGCGGATTCCCTTAAAATCACGTTCTGAACATATTGAGCGGCTCGGATCATCGTAAATCGATCGGGAAATGGGAGCTAAGACACAAATCCGGACCATAAGAAAATCCGGGCGACCGGATTAAGGTCTGGCATACTGTTCAGGACCTCAAGGCAATAGTTCAGAGTATGGTCGGTTTTTGGGTTAGCGCGGAGGATCTAACTTTTGCAGGCAAGCTACTTGAGGATTCCAAGACTTTAGTAGCTTGTTATAACATCAAGGAGAACTCCCTTTTGGAGATGTTGCCTTTGAACTTTACGATTTTTTTGTAGGGCTTGAGTGGCAAAACTCTAGTTCTTAAGGTGTGCAAAGAGGATAGGGTCTTGGATGTGAAGAAAAAGATTTCTGATGAGAAAGGCTTTACAGTTAGAGACATTTGTCTTGTGTTGGCTGAAAAACTACTGGAGGATGATCGAGATCTGGCTTCCTACCATGTTAAGAAAGATTCCATTCTCTGTGAGTCTTTGGAAATGTTTGTACTTTGTACTTTTCTGGTGGGCCTTAGGCAAGGTGCTAATTTGGCTATATGTAGTAGAGTTGGCTCTTGTTTTTTGGCCAGTTTCCGGGCTCACTACCTCCACCATTTATACCAAACTCAACTACCATTAGGCTGGGTGTGAATCATGGGTTGGTGGTTGGATTTAATGTTTTGATCTTTTCTTTTCTCGTTCCCTTGCTCTCCATGGCTCCGCCAATATTCTTGATCCAAATACAGCCTTGGTACTTGAATGCTATGATGAGAGAAGATAATGAGAAAATTTGGTGATTGCGGTTATAATCGGTGGACTCTTCTTTTACAGCATGGTTTGCTCGTTTGCGTGGTTGATTTTGTTACCAAGAAGGGGACAGCAATGGTAGCTTGGAAGAGCTTCAAGCATGCTTCAGTAGTTTAGGTTTGGCAAAACTATGAGCTGAATATTTCACCAAAATCAGCATTTCTATCTAGTTTCCAACCATCTGTTTCATAGTTTTATGGGATTAGTTTTAAAGCAGCTCCAACATGATCTTGCATTTTCTTTCCTTTGTTTTCTAGACATCAGTAATAGAAAATATTAATACTAACAATTTGACAAGTCCCTTAATGAGAACTTAGCTAATTGACAAATCTCCCCAGGATATTGCTCTATTTCTCCTTGTGGCGAGGACTGAGAAATTGTTAGGTCAAGCTTGTTTGAAAGAAAGAGGTAAAAGGAAAAAATTATACTTTAGAGTTTAGATACAGGCAAAGGGTTGGCGTATCATCATCAGACATTGCATGGGCTTATGTGAACAAGATTGTTGTACCAAGTGTCGTTAGGAGTGGGACAATGGATGATATGGAGAGACAGGGATAATCTAGCTGGTATTATTCCTCCGGAGGGTGGTGCTATGCCTATTAGTTATTCACCACAGTCCTGTGGAATAAGCAGTTCATCCTGAGGATGATGGTTATCAACTTATCCATTGTTTTGTTGGATAAGTAGTTTAGTTGGACGTATAAACCCCATGCTTTAACAAAATAGTGAATTGTGACGGATTTCGGGGAAAGGGAGAGACCATGGGATACAGTCAGTGACCCAGGGCCATCGGCATTATCGAACTTATATTGGACACATATTTCGAATCTGGTGTTTATTGCTCTAGTGATACATGCTACGCTTAACACGGTTCAATACTTGTGTTCATTCCAATTGCTCTTGTAATAACTTGGTTGTTGAGGTCTTGAGTTTCCCTAGAGTTTGGATGCTTACATGGCCCATGGGTGCTAAGGAGGTGGTTGTGATTGTTATTTTCTTCACCACTTTGCACATATAATTCATGTACGGAGGAGGGCCTTTTCTTCGTCTGAACCTTCTGTATAAGAAGAAAGATTTGGGTACATGTTCAATAAACTATTGTGGTAGTTTTTGCTGGGAGTGAGATGGAGCACGACTTGTTTTGTTCAGTGGGCATACTACAAGTAACCCTGCTTAGTTGTATAGTGCACCAATTATGTTGAACTAATGGACCTTGGTACTTGAGATGGCTCTCTGCATTTATAATGCACTTTGTGTAGTCCTACTTATTTTGTATCTTTCTTCCAGATAAAAAGAAAGAAAAAGCAGAACAAATGCAAATATAGCTCTCTCTCTCTCTCTCTCTCTCTCTCTCTCTCTCTCTCTCTCTCTCTCTCTCAGTTTGGATGGCAATAACCTTTTTAGGCAGAATGGAAATGTGATTTCAGGTTTCTATGAATCGACGTTAGGTCACCTGGAAATGAGAAAGTGATTTTTGCTTTCTGTCTGGAATCAGTCTTAGACAAAGTAGTAAACTGATTTCTAGACAAGTGTAGACTCTAGTAAAATTTCGTAAAATTTGATTATAGAATAAGATTGTAATTTTTTTTTTTTTTTGGTAATTAAGTAGATTGTCATGTTAATGGTTATGTATTAGATTGTTGTCTGCTAGATTCCTAGTGATGCGGTTTCCGTCCCCTTATGAGATTACGGTCATTTAAACATTAATAACCAATTGTTAGATTACTTGTCACGCCCCGCCCCGCAAACGGCACCCAAAGTGGGCCCGAGTCGGCACGACCACGTGGGCATTCCACACAGAAGACCAAACCACACCTCACAACCTGTCAGAATAAACACCCAGCGGAAGACTTATCACCTTAACATAAAAATGAGTCAATGTATTGACCAACCAACCATGACATTGCACCACCATTACCTTGCTTGCTTTACGTCTTGTGAAAGGGGTTCAAGCTCCAAATCATCATATTGCATTCAGTCCACTGGAAAATATGCTGAATGTGACAGCAAGGGGATTGTTTTTTACTTAAGTTGCAGATTCTAAACTTTCTTGTATGAGTGTTGTGTGCATTTCCATCTACGTAAAAGTACTGTCTTTTGTTTATGTGGGATGTGTGTATCAGTGAAAATCTCGCATTTTGTTGCTGCTGTACTTGGCATGAGTTAGTATTCCTTACTGTAAACTTGGTTTACTCTATGTGGCATATGGATGTGATTTCGAGATGGACTATCCATGGAAAGCGGCCTGTGTTGGAAATTAATCAATTTTGATTAGATGTATCCAACTGGTAAAGTTGGCTTTGGGAGCATGGCTTGGAATTGGAATGACCATGAATTTAGTTTTTTCTCTGCTGCTTCCCCCCGTTAAGATAGTCTCCTGTCTCAAAATCAAAGCTTCCCAAACAACAATCAACTAGGTTGGGAAAGAAAATGGACTCTGTTATTAAAAAGTACAAAAAACTGCAAAGAAGAAAGAGAAAAAAAGGTTGATGTATCCAATTTGTTTTGGTTAGAGCTGCAGCAGATAAGGTAATACACAAAAGGGACTCTCCCTGATTTTTGCTGCTTGATTTCAGGAGTGGCTGGTTGCCCTTTTTGTAGAAAGTAGAAACTGACTGACTGATGGGTGTGTCATCATACATTTGAATGTGTTGGTTGATATGCAATGGACGGTCTGGCTATCATATCGAACGCTAATGCTTGAGTGACCACATTTTTCAAGCGCCATCTTATTCCTTCAGCAACTGGGGTTGCTTCGCCATTTTTATCGCCCAAGAAGAAAAAGAAGAAAGTTGGTTCACTGCTTTTTTCTCTATCAGTGCAAAAAGACACAAAACGTAGGCAAGTTGGAGCCAAAGCATCCTCATAGCTCAAGTCCATGCTAAATTCAGCAGAGTCCTCGGAATATTTTATCAAATAGCTAATTAACATATTGATATGTGCAGATAGTAATATATCTTGTTGCCACATGACTGAGAAGTGAGAACACATAATTTTTCACAGAAGGAAACAATTGCTGGGTATGAGATATGAATATTGAAAGTGGTGTAGTGGAGCATAAGTTAGATATCAAGTGGTATATTTGATCAAATGGGAACTGTATAATGATTGAATGAAATACTTGTGGTAAGCTCAACAAAAAGTACATCTCATCTTAAAAAGATGAAGTCGAAATACATCATCTACTGCTGTTCAATCCATTTACTAAGCAGTATACAAAAGGACTATTCTTGATAACATGATGTAGAAGTACTTCCACTGTCTGAATTCATAGAAAGCAATCTATTCAAATTGGTGTCCAATCATCTTATGAACTCGGATCATCCGAAATAAGTATTTCTTCCAAATTTTCCTTTGTTGTTAGCTCATCCATACCTTAAGACAGATTCCATTTCAATTAATTTATCAATGACTTTGTTTAATCTAGAATAGAACATACAATCATTAAATATCAGAAATTTTGGAATTTTCAAAGCAAAGATTAGTTTGTTATCATTCAGCGAGCATCTTGTATTTCATTAAAATTAGGGGCAATATAATCTTTATGCAAGGACCGCCCTATCCAACTTTCAGGCATTAACATACGTTTCAAACGCGGATGATTATCACGAGAAATTCCCAACATATCATAAGATTTCCTTTTAATGAGCTCGGAGGTAGTAGTATATTCTGTTGCGTGATTGCGGAGTTTTATTCCGTCGGTGACTGCTGTTGCCTCACTGTTTGAATCTACGAAGAAGAAATAAACGAAAGTTGCAGTAAATAAGCGTGGTTACGGGACACACGTTTTGTTCTTACTTATTAAATGCGTGATCACAGTGCACGATTCTTTTCGTATTTTACATGTCTCTTGGTATTACATTTGGCCGCGAAATATTGAAAGCATAATCATTGTACATGATTCTTTTGTGATTTCCAAGGCTTTTGAACGCACGGAATTCCACTTGGCCGTTTGGAATTGCATATGGCCGTGAAATAGTAAAATCGTGTTCACTGTACACAATTATTTCGTATTTTAAATGGCTTTTTCCGCGAGGAATTACAATTGGCCGCATTAAATTACAGTTGGCCGCTTGGAATTGAACCCAACCGCGAAATACTGAAAATCGTTGTCAGTGCACACGATTCTTTCGTGTTTTACATGACTTTAGCCGCGAGAAATTACACTTGGCCGCATCAAACTACATATGGCCGCTAATAATTGCATCTGGCCGCGAAATACTGAAATCGTGATCACTGCACACGATTCTTTTGTGTTTTACATGACTTTAGCCGCGTTAAATTACACTTGGCCGCGTTAAACTACAGTTGGCCGCTGATAATTGCATCTGGCCGCGAAATATTGAAATCGCGATCACTGTACACGATTTACATTACCGCTTGAAATTACAGCTGGCCGCACTTTATTGAATGCTTTCCGCTTCGATGACTAGCGGTATCCCAACAAGAAGAACCCATTCGACTGAGACTGCTGCTATTTCTTGCTTATTTCTATCATCTGATCAACGGGCAAGGGTTTCCAAACATCACCATGGATTCAACTGGAGATGAGGAACTAATCGAATTTGGTACGGGGACGCGGGCTAGGGTTTCCAAACATCGGCATGGATTCAACTGAAGATGAGGAACTAATCGAATTTGGTAGGGGCACGCGGGCTGGAGTTTCCAAACATCGCCATGGATTCAAATGAACACAAGGTCATATCCCTACTTTTCATTTTTTTCTTTGTGTGTGTGTGTGTGTGTGTCTGTTTTTATCGATATTTCTCCTTATTTTTCTTGCATTTGGTTGATGAGAAAGCGTGCTGAAGAACCAAAAGAAGTTCATTAGTTTGGTTTTTATTGATAACTGGATCTTTGGTCCAGTTTGCGCGCACCTCAACTAAATCCGGATTCTTGAAGTTAGGACCGGGCAAACGGTGGCCTCACGGTACGGAATGTTTGGCCTCCGTGAAATTCGAAGACACTTATTGCTTTTCCCATTCCCACTTGGAATGCAACTTCTGATTCTCGCTTGTGGAAGTTGTGTCAATGTGTTTACCTCAACTTCTTCTTTTGGGCCAAAACATTTTGATGCTAAAAGATTAAGCTTTTATACCAATATAAAGTTTTGGCAATCAATATCGCCCGACTTGGTGCTTATTCTGAGAGTAATTATTCAATAGTCCAGGAGTACCGACACGTGTACCCTGGACAACTTTACAACCACACGTTCTTGAGGAGTTTATATACTTAGTGGTAGACCTCAGATGAATGTGTGGTTTTTTCTCTGCTGCTTCCCCCCATGAAGATAGTTGCCTGTCTCGAAATCAAATCTTCCCAAACAACAATCAACTAGCTTGGGGAAGAAAATGGACTCTGTTATTAACAGGTACAAAAAACTGCAAAGAAGAAAGAGAAAAAAGGATGATGTCAAAGTATTGGTCTCTTGTGTATCCAATTTGTTTTGGTTAGAGCTGCAGCAGATAAGGTAAAAGGGACTCTCTCTGATTTCAGGAGTGGCTGGTTTCCCTTTTTGTAGGAAGTAGAAACTGACTAATGGATGTGTCATCATGCATTTGAATGTGTTGGTTGATATGCAATTGACGGTTTGGTGACCACATCGAATGCTAATGCTCGAGTGACCACATTTTTAAGCGCCATCTTTGTTACCACCTCTTGTTTTTTACCGGGTTACCATCTTGTGTGTTTACAGTGCGCTAGTTTGTAAAACATAGAGCTCATTTAACTGAGTTTTTCAATGGCTAGGGATATTCGGGTCAGCTTACGCTCACGTCGACTAACCCCTCCCCAGTTCTGTCAAAGGCACGCCAAGCATACACGCCGGGACTAGGCGATTCACAAGAAATTACTTTCTTGCGGCTTGACCCCAAGAATTGAACCAGACTTATTAGAAGCTTAGAAGTCTCTTAGATAAAAACCAAATTTATATTGTACGTGTAGACATATCTATAGATAAAATTGGTAGCAACTAGCAAAGGAATAAGTGAATAAGCCTTGCAGCTTGCTCCCCTGCTGTTCAAACATACCTCGTTCAATTGCGGGAAAAAAAAAGTATGAGAATGCATAAACACTATTTAGGCCCGTCCAGTTGCACGAAAAGGTTGAAAAATCAACTTTCTTGTAACTTTTTGCGTCTTCACAACTTCAATTACCCGCTAAGAAACACTTTCATGCAAAACAGGTCTTGCCAAAAGGAGGGAATTCTTGTTTTCCTACAAGATTTCTTGTCAAGAATTCTTATTTTCCTAAGATTTCTTGTTAAGAGACAAGAGAACACATAAAAGCTTGTAACTTTATGCGTCTTCACAACTTCAATTTTCCCGCTAAGAAACACTTTCATGCAAAACAGGTCTTGCCAAAAGGAAGGAATTCTTGTTTTCCTACAAGATTTCTTGTCAGGAATTCTTGTTTTCCTAAGATTGCTTGTCAAGAGACAAGAGAACACATACAGGAAAATAAATTTAATGTTTTTTTACTTTACCTCACTTCACTTTTCCTAGGAACCAATTACCTACACAACATTCCAGACAACTGAACAGAGCCTTACTAACAGAAAAATTTTGAGACCCACATCTTTAACTTTTTCACTAAAATTAGTTTTGCTCATAATTTTACAGATCAAAAATACGAGATTTTCGTAGGAATATTCTTTTTTTGCAATCAAAAACTACAATTTTCCAACTTCAATTTCTTTTATCAAATCATCACATCAAGAATTATTTTTTCTATTTTTATTTATTTTTCTTACTTCACTTCATTTATTATTTTTTAATTTTTAGAATACATTTTCTGCGTGAATTTCTTGAAAATTGAAACGACGTTTCATTTGGGTTCCTTGGAAGTTGCTTCATTACTGGAATGCTGACCGCTTCGATGACTAGTGGGAACCCAACAAGATTCCCTCCCCCCGCCCATTTGATTGAGTCTGCTGCTATTTCTTGCTCATTTCTATCATCTGATCAAAGGGCTAGGGCTTCCAAACATCGCCATGGATTCAACTGAAGACTAGGTTGTCCTCACCTTTTTGTTTTTTTCCTTTTCTCTTCCTGTATTTATCGTTGGTTCTCATTATTTTCGTGCATTATGTTCCCCCAAGTGGAGTGGTAGCCACAATATACTCCCATGTAGTGACGGAGCCAGAATCTGGGTAAGGGGTGGCACTTTTCCATGAAAGATGACTAATAATTGTTGCAAGTTGTTCGTAAAAATAGGATCCGGCTTCTCTTGTGCGGTTCAATCTGAACAGTTCATCTTGATAATCAATTGTTCAATTTTACTAAAACTTTTACCGGTAAGAATATGAAAACAAATTTGGACCATTAAAAATACCATCCGACAGTTGCGATCACTTGGACCGCATCTCTACAATCCAAAACTAGACTACAGACAAGCCAAATTCGTAAAAATACAAAGAAAAGCAGCCTTATCTTGAGCTTTATTTTTTGTTGAAAAGGAAAAAAGTTTTTGGATCAACTATCTCGTGGTCTGTAAATGTAAATGTAAGTCATAGTTATGTTATTTAATGAGATTTGATTCCATAAAAAATCAAGTTGTTCGAGGATCGATAAACCAATCTACTTACGTTAGTATTAGTATTAGTATTAGAAGAAGAAGAAGAAGAGAGGTTTTCCGACCCGGGGGTGGCACGTGCCACACCCACCCGGCCACCCCCCATTTACCTCCGCCCCTTCTTCCATGCATTTGAGTAGGTTGAAACCTCATTAACTTGTCCGCGAGGGGAAAAAAGTGTCTTCTGTTCTTTATGTTTCTAGAAACAGAATTCCATTTCAATTAAGGTCAGAGCCTAACGTAGTCAATTAATTCGAATTTTTGGCTATTTATTTGTTGAAAAGCTGCATATTGCAGTTTATTTGATGAACGAGTATTGGGTTTGTGATATTTTTTTACCGAATTCTTGCCAAATTATTCCTTACACATTCTTAATGGAGAATGTTGCATGTTTCTAGTCGATTTGTTCATCACAAATTTTAATATTTTTTTCCTGATTAATGAGGAAGTTTAGGAAACTGAGCAGTTGGCATGTTAAACTTGTAATTAACCATCTTTAAGCATTTGCTATTTTGGTTCGCTGTCGTATTTTGTCATCTAAGTAATTAAGATTGGGCCGAACCATTTGTACAAAGTTTGGTGTTGCATAATGCATTGTGAGCCTAATGTCCACGGTGGCTTCAATTTTTGGGATGCCGAATACTTTGGAAGTCTTGTGTGGCAAGTTGAAATCTCAAAAAATGCCCACTCCAACCAATATGCCTAAGCTAATGTTGCATATTTTACTTTAATATGTTTTTATCTTTTATTTTGTTAAGTTTTGGAGGGTAAAGATATCAAAGAAAAGATTTGACATCTTACTTTTTCAAATGCCAAATTTCACATGAGAGAGGAGGTGTCAAGCATCACCAAAGTAATTGACATATTAGTTGGAGTTGGTTCAAATGCCAATTCATCCACTTGGCATGTCAAGTCAAATTTGATTTTGTACTCTT
This sequence comes from Rhododendron vialii, assembly GCF_030253575.1. Classification (NCBI taxonomy): domain Eukaryota; kingdom Viridiplantae; phylum Streptophyta; class Magnoliopsida; order Ericales; family Ericaceae; genus Rhododendron; species Rhododendron vialii. Next base: position 5,117,971 of record NC_080558.1, on the reverse strand, counting down.
TTTCTTCCTGAGGTTGACCAAACTGACCCTTAGATACATACACGAACCTAATATCTGGACTTGAGTTCAGGGGCCGGGCCTCCCATGTTCCGACAGAGTGGACCACATTTGAATTTTGCTTTATATGTGAAAATAGCACTTTGGTTCCCATTTGTTCTTAAAACGGTACCATTACCGCTCTTAATAATGAATAATTTTACCTTAACCATCCCAAACTCTTGATAAATTTTCTATAGAGCCCCCTTTCATGGAAATCCTGCATTCGCCACCTGCTTGAGTCATCTTTAGACGGTGTCTTCCTGGTTCATCAATTTTTGGTGCTAATTATTGTAGTGGGAACTGGATAGTTCCTTTCTTGGGAAACGTAGGTAGCTTCTTCGTAGTTCTCATATATGAGGAGTGGGTTTTCTTGTTGATCTTACATGTATGAGGGCACAACTTCTGATTTTAGCATAATGGAAGTTGTGACGGTGTGTTTACCACAACTTCTTATTTTTGGCCAAAACATTTTGATGCTAAAAGAATTAGCTTTTACAAATATAAAAGTTTTGACAAAAACCATCATAGTGATGCTTCTTTTGAACATTTTGTAATCCTTTTTCATGTCTCGTTACAGATGAAGGTATACTTGAAGGTCATCAAAACAGTTCCTTAAAAGTGAAGAGATCAGAGACAACTAGAAAACTGAAGGCCTTGTTTCATGAGAAGGAAGGCACTCCTGAAAATCTTCCGGAGCTCTTTTTCTCTGGTAAGCAGCTCGAGGATGATCACTAGCTCGTTGACCATGGTATTCGGATGAACTCCACTCTCCACCTTTACCTCCAAGCTATAGACTTGATAAAGCTTCTTGTCTACGTACCATCAAATGAGAAAACACTTGAACTTGAAGCAAAGACTCATGAAACAGTCGAAAACATTAAACTCTAGATTCAGACAAAAGAGGGCATCCTTTCAGATCAATTCACTCTTGTCTACGGTGGAGAGCTGCTGGATGATAACAGAACTTTGGCCTCACTCGGTATCCAGTCAGAGTCAATGCTTTATTTGGTTCTCAACCCAAGAGATGAGGTGTCAGTTTCTGTGAAAATGCAAAGCGGAGAGATCCTGAAACTTAAAGTTAAGGTCTTGCAAGCTTTTCAGGACATCAAGGCAATAGTTTAGAGTATGGTGGGTTTTGAGGCTGGAGCTGAGGATCTAACTTATGCAGGCGAGCTACTTGAGGATTCCAAGACATTAGCTTGTTGTAGCATCAAGGAGAACTCCCTTTTAGAGATGTTGCCTTTGACCTTTAAGATTTTTGTGAAGCACTCTGCTTGCAAAACTCTAGTTCTTAAGGTGTGCAAAGAGGACAGGGTCTTGGATGTGAAGAATAAGATTTCTGATAAGCAAGGTGTGCCAGTTAGGTTCATTCGTCTCTTTTTTGGTAGTAGAAAACAACTGGTGGATGATCGGAATCTGCCTTCCTACAATGTTGAGAAAGATTCCATTCTCTGTGAGTCTTTGAAAATGTTTTTGTCCTTTGTACTTTTCTAGGGGGCCTTAGGGAAGGTGCTAATTTGCCTATATGTAGTAGAATCGGCTCTGATATTTTGGCCATTTTCCGGGCTCACTATCACCACCATATATACCAAACTCCACTACCATTAGGCTGGGTTTGAGTCATGGGTTGGTGGAGGAATTTTATGTTTTAAACTTTTCCTTTTCTCGCTCCCTTGCTCTCCATGGCTCCACTAATATTCTTGATCCAAATACAGCCTTGGTATTTGGATGCTATGATAAGAGAAGATAATGAGAAAATTTAGTGAATGATATAATAATCGGTGGACTCTCCTTTTACAGACATGATACCTCATTTGCATGTGCTATCAAGAAGGGGACAGTGATGGAGCTTGGAAGAGTTTCAAGCATGCTTCAGTAGTTCAGGTTTGGCAACTATCAGATGAATATTTCACCAAAATCTGCATTTCTATCCAGTTTCCGACCATATGTTTCAAGTACAATCAGGTTTGGAGGGATGTAGTTGTATGGGAATGGTTTCAAAGCAACTCCAACCTGATCTTGCATTTTCTTTCCTTGGTTTTCTATTAGTAACAGAAAATATTGAGAACTCAGCCAATTGACAAACCCGCCAGGATATTGCTCTATTTCTCCTTATGGTGAGGACCTACAAATTGTTAGGTCATGCTTGTTTTGACAGGATGAGATAAAAGTAAAACTTATACTTTAGAGTTTAGACACAGGCAAAGGGTTTGCATACCATCGGACATTGCATGGGCTTATGTAAACAATGAGATTGTTGTACCAAGCGTGGTTGGGTGTGGGATAATCGATGAAAAAATATATGAGGGCTATTTACGATTGTCAGATGGAGAGATGGGGATAGTTCAGCTAGTGTTATTCCTCTGGTACAGAGACGGAACTACTCTTAGACATAAGGGGGCCAAGGCCCCCGCGTAGTTTTGGATTCTTTTTTTTCAAATTTTAATATTAGTGTTAGTTGTTTTTTGTTTGTTATGAGCTCCTAGATATTATGTTTTGTATTGGGTTTTATTTAGACATTTAAGTGCTAGAATTTGTTCGTTTTGGATCCCAAAACCCAGCCCATCTCTCAGCGCACGGTCTCCCATTAGTTTTCTCTTAAATTATTAATCTCCTTTCTCTTTCTAGCTGTCTCCACTCATTACCCAAAAAATCTCCCCGAATACCCAAATCAAAATCCTTCCCTTAAATTGTTCGTTTTGGATGCTTTTTCTCCCTTGAAATTTGAAAATCTTGTTGTTCATATTTCGTCACTCGCGTTTAAGAAATCCTAGTTCCGTCCCTGCCTCCGGAGGGTGGCGCTTTTAGTTATGCACCACAACCATGTAACGACGGTAGTTGAGGCCTCGAGTTCCATAGAGTTCGGATTATGTGGGTGCTAAGGAGGTTGTGATTGTTACAGTATTTTCTCTACCACTTTGCACAAATAAGTCATATACGGAGGGCTTTTTCTCCATCCGCAACTTTTGTAAAAGAAAGATTTGGGTACATGTAAAATTGACTTCTGTGGTAGTTTTTTCAGGGATGGAGCTGGAGCATGACTTGTTTTGTGCAGTGGGCGTACTACTATCAAACCTGCTTAATTTTATAGTGCACTAATTATGTTGATCCGATGGACCTTGGTATTTAAGATTGCAGTCTGTATTATACTGCACTATGTTAAGTCCAACTTATTTTTGTTTCTTTCTTTTAGAGAAATAGCAGATCAAATGCAAATATAGCCTTTGGAATGATCCGTCTCTTAGGTTCAGTTTTCTGTGTGATTCACTTGAGGAACTCTTTTTTTGTTGTATTTTTTTTCCCAGGCTCGGTTTGGATGGCAATAACATTTTTATGCGTAATGGAAATGTGATTTCAGGTGTCTTTGACTCGACGTTATGTCACCTGGAAAAAAGAAAGTGATTTTTGGTTACTATCCAGAATCAGTCTTACAGAAAGTAGGAAATCGATTCCTACACTCTCCCATCAAAATCTCGGATTCCAGTTCAATCATCAATGGGCATGAGATTATTGTCTTCTAGCTAGATTTGTAGTGATGCGATTTCCTTTTGGTTTTGAGATTGCGGTCGTTCTTTTTTGAAGATTGCGGTCATTCAAACATAAATAAAAGTTGTAAAAATACTTGCTTGGAGGGCAATATAGAAGTTGTTTTACTTAGGAGGGTATCAAGTGAACAGAGAGAAGCCTCTGGTTGCACAAAACTGGGGAAACAAATTCTATTTCCAAATTTGGGTATTCAAGGAAACGAGTCTTTTTTTTTTTTTTCCCTCTCACAACAAGCAAGATTTGCTGTCATTGCTGATGCAAACATTTATCAATTGGAGTAGAATAGTGTTTTGGGTGGGTTTGATTCCATTCTTGACAATTTTCTTGGAAGCAGCATATATCAGCCATTTCTTTACGACGGTTGGGGTATCCGGGTTAGTTTACGCGCATCTCAACTAATTCCCTTCGGCCTCCCTGGTCCGTCAAAGGCCGACCACCCTCGCCGGATCTAGGGAATTTACAAGAAACCACTCTCGTGCAACTTGACCTATGAATCGAACCCTGATCACTTGTGTTGAGAGCAAATCCACCAATCAACCGGACTAATTAGATATAACAAAACATCAGAAAACTCTTCCCCAAATGCTTCTTTTCCGATTCCTCCCAATTTGGCAAGCCTTTATCCACCTCTCCCTTCCTTCTGAACCTAGGATCTTGCTGCACCAATCCCAAGTCCATCACCCTCTCTTGCACCTCTTCTCCTCTCATTCTGTCTTTCCTCTCGAGCCTTCTCTCTCTCTCTCTCTCTCTCTCTCTCTCTCTCTCTCTCTCTCTCTCTCTCTCTCCTTGCAGATAAGATTAGATGAAGGAAAAAGGTTTGAAGTGGCTAAAGGTGCTGCCCGGACAAGTTCAACCGTCGTCCACATCTACCATCAAGCCAACCAAACTGTCGACTATCCGGCGAGACTTGGATCGCAGCTAGGGAATTCGTCCTGGCCTATGCCATGGGCTGTGGTCATCTTAGGACCTAGACTACGACTCTTATGGTCTTCTTGAATACTTTATGCATGCCGTTTATCTGGCTTGTTGACATTAATTTTCTAAGTTAATGCATCACTTTCCGCTTGAAAAAAGAAAAAAAGAAAAAGAAGTGGCTAAAGGAAATGCCTTCGACCAATTGTTTGGTAAAATATTGTTTTATGGGGTACATAAGATCCCTCATCCCTTCTTCCCCTCATGCAACATAGCCAAGAACTTCACTGCCTCTGTATTTAATCGCAGAATATTCCACTTTTAAGGCTCTGTTTGTTTTGACTTTTAAGGCTCTGTTTGTTTTGACGTGAAATATTTTTCCGTCAAAATGTGTTGCCTATTTTCTACCGTTTAACAATGTAATTGCATATTGATTAAAAAAGCAAAATGAGAGACGCCATTTATAAGATCTCCACAGCACTAGTTTTCCAAAACAATTTTCTTTTGAAAGAGAATGATACTATATGAAAAGGAATTTATATAGCAAAATGCAAAATTTGAGAAACAAAAGGATTTGAACGGGCAGGGACACAGCCCACCATTAGGCTTATACTGGTTAATTTTAGGTTGGAATCCTCTGAAAAATCTTACACTCAAAATTTAAGTACAAAGTACTAGATTTTTGTTGGAATCTTGTTTATGCGTGTAATCAGAGCTATTATATTTTATTTTTAGTTGTAGTAAGTTTGCGGTGGTGGGTTTCTTTCGGTTGTTTTCGTTTTAGTACTTGTTTGTACTTGTTTTGGGCGCAAGCACATCGATCTCACACACTTCACATTATGTTCCGTTCATTTGATTCTTGTTGATCTTCGCTTGTCATTGGCATGCCTAGCCCTTATGTTGGCCTTTTATCTTTGGGCAATAGCATAGTAGTTGTGTCTTTAGTGCTTTGCGGATCAGTATGTTGCGTTATGTTCCTTAGGCACTAGTTTGGTCTTCGTTCGTCGTTGGTGTGTCTTTATTATTGTAACGGCGACAGCACAATTGTATTTTTTTTTATTAATGCATTTCTTGCACTTCCTAAAAAAAAGGAATTTTAACTACTATTTTTCAACTTTCTCTTCGATTTCTTATATCAAAATCATGAAAGCGTGATCACTGTACACGATTCATTCGTGTTTAACATGGCTCTTGGACGCCCGAAAAAACACTTGGCCGCATCAAATTACAGTTGGCCGCTTGGAATTGCATATGGCCGCGAAATATTGCAATCGTGATTACTGCACCCGATTCTTTCATGTTAAACATGGATTTAGCCGCTAATAATTACACTTGGCCGCTTTAAACTACAGTTGGCCGCTTGTAATTGCATATGACCGCGAAATAGTGAAATCGTGATCGCTGCACATGATTCTTCCGTGTTTTACATGGCTTTGGCCGCTTGGAATTACACTTGGCCGCTCATTTTGTATTTGGCCGTGAAATAATGAAATCGCGATCACTGTACACGATTTCCGTTACTGCTGGCTGCACTTGAATGCTTTCCGCTTCGATGACTAGCGGTATCCCAACAACGACACCCCATTCGACTGAGACTGCTGCTATTTCTTGCTCATTTCTATCATCTGATCAACTGGCTAGGGTTTCCAAACATCGCCATGGATTCAAATGAACACGAGGTTATCCCCGTTAGTTCTCATTATTTTCGTGCATTTGGTTAATGAGAAAGACTGCTGAAGAATCAAAAAAGTCTGATTAGTTTGAGTTCAAAGTATTCTGTTCCCGCAAGTGGTGTGGTAGCCACCATATACTCCCATGTAGTGACAGAGCCAGAATCTGGTCAAGGGGTGGCACTTTTCGATGAAAGATGACTAATAATTGTTGCATGTTGTTTGTAAAAATACAAAAGAAAAGTGTTACCGTAAAAGCAGCCTTATCTTGAGTTTTATTTTTTTGTTGAAAAGAAAAAAGTTTTTGGTTCAACTATCTTGTGGTCTGTAAATGTAACTCATAGAGATGTTATTCATATGATGCAAACCGTTTGTTATTTCAAATTGCTATTTTTTCATTGATTCCGTAAAAAATCAAGTTGTTCAAGGACCAATAGGTACCAAATCTACTTACGTTAGTATAAAAAGAAGAAGAAGAAAGGTTTTCGGACCCGGGGTTGGCATGTGCCACACCCACCTGGCCACCCCCCATTTACCTCCACCCCTGCTCCCATGCATTTGAGTAGGTTGAAACCTCATTAACTTGTTCGTGAGGGGAAAAAAGTGTCTTCTGTTCTTTTTGTTTCTAGAAACAGAATTCCATTTCAATTAAGGTCAAAGCCTAACATAGTACTTCAGTGCATTGGCAACTAAACCGAATTTTTGGCTATTTATTTGTTGAAAAGCTGCAGATTGCAGTTTATTTGATGAACGAATATTGGGTTTGTGATTTTTTTTGCTGAATTCTTGCCAAATTATTCCTTACGCATTCTTAATGGAGAATGTTGCATGTTACTAGTCGATTTTTTCATTACAAATTTTAATAATTTTTCCTGATTAATGAGGAAGTTTAGGAACTTCAGCAGTTGACATGTTAAACTTGCAATTAACCATCTTTAAGCATTTGCTATTTGGTTTGCTTCGGTACTTTTGTCATCTAAGTAAGATTAGGCTGAACCATTTGTACAAAGTTTGGTGTTGCATAATGCATCGTGAGCCTAATCTCCACTGTGGCTTCAAATTTGGGGATGTTAAAATTCTATGTTGCATATTTTACTTTAATAGGTTTTTGTCTTTTATTTTGTTAAGTTTTGGAGGGTAAAGATATCAAAGAAAAGATTTGACATCTTACTTTTTCAAATGTCAAATTTCACATGGGAGAGGAGGTGTCAGACAACAACGAAGGAATTGACATATTAGTTGGAGTTGGTTCAAATGCCAATTCATCCACTTGACGCGTCATGTCAAATTTGATTTTGTATTCTTCTTCTTCCCGAGGTTGACTGAACCGACCCTTAGCTACATGTGCTACCCTAATATCTGGACTTGAGTTCAGGGGCCGAGCCTCCCATGTTCCGACGAATGGACAAAGTGTACCACATATGTATTTTGCTATATGTGTGAAAATACTCAAACAGCACTTTAGTTCCCATTTTTCTTAGAAAAGTACCATTACCGCTCTTAATGATGAATACTTTTACCTTAACCATCCCAAACTCTTGATAAATTTTCTACAGTGCCCCCTTTCATGGAAATCCTGCATCCGCCACCTACTCGAGTCATCTAAAATAGCTCTTTAGATGGTGTCTTGCTGGTTCAATTTTTTGGTGCTAATGATTGCAGTGGGAACTGGGTACTTCCTTTCTTGGGAAACATAGGTAGGTTCTTCGCATAGCAATGAACATTGGGATGATATATACGAGAAGTGTGTTTTCTTGTTGATCTTTTTTGTATGAGGGCATGTTTGTGAAAGCTTTTGCAATACAACTTCTGATTTTTGCATAACGGAAGTTGTGTCGGTGTGTTTACCACCACTTCTTATTTTGGGCCTAAACATTTTGATGCTAAAAGAATTAGCTTTTACAAATGTAAAAGTATTGACAAACACCATCTTAGCGATGCTTCTTTGAATACTCTTAAATCCTTCTCATGTCTCGTTACAGATGAATGTGTACTTGAAGGTCATTAAAACGGTTGCCTTAAAGGTGAAGAGATCAGAGACCACTAAAAAACTGAAGGCATTGTTTCATGAGAAGGAATGCACTCCAGAAAATCTTCAGGAGCTCTTTTTCACTGGTAAGCTATAGACAAGATAAAGCTTCTTGTCTACATACCATCAAATAAGAAAACACTTGAACTTGAAGCAAAGACTCATGATACTGTCGAGAACATTAAATTCTTGATTCAGACAAATAAGGCATCTTATTAGAACAATTCACTCTTTTATATGGTGGAGAGCTGCTGGATGATAACTGAACTTTGGCCTCTCTCGGTATCCAGTAAGAATCAATGCTTTATTTGGTTCCCAACCAAAGAGATGTGGTGTCAGTTTCTGTGAAAATGCAAAGCGGAGAGATCCTGATACTCATAGTTAAGGTCTGGTATACTGTTCAGGATCTCAAGGCAGTAGTTCTGAGTATGGTCGGGTTTTGGGCAGGCGCAGAGGATTTAACTTTTGCTGGCAAGCTACTTCAGGATTCCAAGACTTTAGCTTGTTATAACATCAAGGAGAACTCCCTTTTGGAGATGTTGCCTTTGAACTTTACGATTTTTGAAGGGCTTGAGTGGCAAAACTCTAGTTCTTAAGGTGTGCAAAGAGGACAGGGTCTTGGATGTCAAGAAAAAGATTTCTGATGAGAAAGGCTTTCCAGTTAGAGGCATTTGTCTTGTGTTGGCTGGAAAACTACTGGAGGATGATCGAGATCTGGCTTCCTACCATGTTAAGAAAGATTCTGTTCTCTGTGAGTCTTTGGAAATGTTTGTCCTTTGTACTTTTCTGGGCCTTGAGCAAGGTGCTAATTTGGCTATATGAAGTAGAGTCGGCTTTGGTATTTTGGACAGTTTCCGGGCTCACTACCTCCACCATTTATACCAAACTCGACTACCATTAAGCTGGGTGTGAATCATGGGTTGGTGGTTGGATTTAATGTTTTGATCTTTTCTTTTCTCGTTCCCTTGCTCTCCATGGCTCCGCCAATATTCTTGATCCAAATACAGCCCTGGTACTTGAATGCTATGATAAGAGAAGATAATGAGAAAATTTGGTGACTGAGGTAATAATCGGTGGACTCTCCTTTTACAGCATGCTTTGCTCGTTTGCATGGTTGATTTTGTTACCAAGAAGTGGACAGCGATGATAGCTTAGAAGAGCTTCAAGCATGCTTCAGTAGTTCAGGTTTGGCAAAACTATGAGCTGAATATTTCACCAAAATCAGCATTTCTATCTAGTTTCTGACCATCTGTTTCGTAGTTGTATGGGATTAGTTTCAAAGCAGCTCCAACATGATCTTGCATTTTCTTTCCTTTGTTTTCTAGACATCAGTAATAGAAAATATTCATACTAACAATTTGACAAGTCCCTTAATGAGAACTTAGCTGATTGACAAATCTCCCCAGGATATTGCTCTATTTCTCCTTGTGGCGAGGACTGAGAAATTGTTAGGTCACGCTTGTTTGAAAGGAAGAGGTAAAAGGAAAAAATTATGCTTTAGACACAGGCAAAGGGTTGGCATATCAGCATCGGACAATGCATGGGCTTATGTAAACAATGAGATTGTTGTACCAAGTGTCGTTAGGAGTGGGATAATGGATGAAAAAAGATTTGGAGGGTTATTTACGAATGATATGGAGAGACAGGGATAATCTAGCTGGTATTATTGCTCCGGAGGGTGGTGCTAGGCCTATTAGTTATCCACCACTGTGGAATAAGCAGTTCATCCTGAGGACTGTGGTTGTGGTTATCAACTTATCCATTGTTTTGTTGGATAAGTAGTTTAGTTGGACTTATATGCTTTAACAAAATAGTGAATTGTGACGGATTTCGGGAAAGGGAGAGACCATGGGATACAGTCAGTGACCCAGGGCCAACGGCATTATCGAACTTACATTGGACACATATTTCAAATCTGGTGTTTATTGCTCTAGTGATACATGCTACGCTTAACACAGTTCAATGCTTGTGTTCATTCCAATTGCTCTTGTAATAACTTGGTTGTTGAGGTCTTGAGTTTCGAGTTTGGATGCTTACATGGCCCATGGGTGCTAAGGAGGTTGTTGTGATTGTTATTTTCTTCACCACTTTGCAGTACTCTGGACAACTTTACAAGTGGTCTGGAGTATCACGTGGCGGTACCCCGGACTATTGTATAATTTCACTTATTCTGAGCACTTACCAGTCCTTCTTGTGTTTTGTTACAGATGAACGTATACGTGAAGGTCATCAAAACAGTTGCCTTAAAGGTGAATAGATCACAGACAACTAAAAAATTGAAGGCATTGTTTCATAAGAAGGAAGGCACTCCGGAAAATCTTCAGGAGCTGTTTTTCGCCGGTGAGCAGCTCAAGGATGACCACAAGCTGGTTGACTATGGTATTTGGACGAACTCCACTCTCCATCTTTTTCTCCAAACTATAGACAGGATAAAGCTTCTTGTCTACATACCATCAAATGCAAAACAATTCAAAGTTGAAGCGAAGTCTTGTGAAACTGTTGAGAACATTAAACTCTTGATTCAGACAAAAGAGGGCATCTATCAAAGCAATTCACTCTTTTCTACGGTGGAAAGCTGCTGGAAGAAAACAGGACTTTGGCCTCTCTCAATATCCAGTCAGAATCGATCCTTTATTTGGCTTTCAACCCAAGAGATGTGATGTCAGTTTCTGTGAAAATGCCGAATGGAGAGATCCTGATACCTGAAGTCAAGGCAGTAATTCGGAGTTTCGTTTTTTTTGTGGACATAGACGAACAGAATTTAACTTATGCAGGAAAGCAACTTGAGAACTCAAAGACTTTAGCTTATTATGATATTAAGAACTCCCTCTTAGAGATGTTGCCTTTTACCTATCAGATATTTTTGATGGACTTGGATGGAAAAACACACTTTCTTAGAGTGTGCAAAGAGGACAGGGTCAGGGATGTGAAGTCTAAGATTTTACACAGGTTTGGTGTGCCCGTTCACCGCTATTATCTTGCATATGCTGGAAAAATACTCAAGGATGACAAAGATTTGGCTACGTGCAATATAGTGAAACATTCGCATCTCCATTTAGTTTTTCGAGGTATCGTACCAAAGTTTTTCCGAATATCACTTTAACCTCTAGGCCACCTTGGAAACTTTGTGCTTTTTGGTTGTCCCTAGGCTATTTGCTGACTTGCCTCTATGTTGTGACTGCTCAGTTTCATTTGTAGTTTTTTTGGCTCCACTACCTTACCATTCATACCAAACTTCACTATCCTTAGGCTGCGTTCAGCTCATGGAAGTTTAGAAGGATTTGTCAAGGGAAGGGAACGTGGTAGGGAAAACTTATCTTTTCTTACTTAAGTATCTTATTAGCTTTTCCTTTTCCCTCTACAAATCCCTCCTCAAATCCACGATCCAAACACAGCCTTTGCGATTTAATGCCATGATATGAAGAAACTAATGAAACAAACCGGGTCAATGGAATAGGGATACGTGATCTCTTTTTGGTTGATTGCCTATGCAGGGTCATATTTCTCTTCCTGATTTTGTTATCAAGAACTGCACAGTGAGAGTCGATTTGGACAAGCATGCTTCATTATTTCAGGTTTGTTTAAGTTACAGCTGAAGGTTTCTAATTGTTTTGCACATAGATGTTCTTCCTTGTTATCTCCATCATGTGACCATCTGTTTCTAACTGCAGTCGGTTTTGGACATATTTTAGGTAGGTACACGATCTCGCGGTTTTTTTCCGATTATTCTTGGTCTGTTACAATAGTTTGGAATATTATTAACAATCCGAACAAGCCTTGTTATGAATACTTCTCCTATTGACAAACTTCCGTAGAGACTAGAGGGCAAGTTAGCTACTTTGAAAATAGAGAAATTTCTGGCTTCCAAAGCTCGTTGAGTCCGCTAAGAGCAGACTTGAGTCACACCAAGTGGTATACATCTCAAAACAATACAATTCTGAAGGCTCAATTATACTGTTGAAAGTATATCAGGAAGTTTTTCAATTTGAAGTCTATGCAAGAAGAAGAGCATGTTGAGCTTCTCACGTTTTTTTCCTACATTCCGAACCACATTCACAGGGTCACTGTTAAACAGCTAGCTCATGAGAAAAACAGAAAGAATGAGAATGGGATTTCTGTGCTCTTGATCCCACCGGAGCTCCTGTCGCTAGAGAGAAGGAAGCCACAGTTCTCACAAGCAAACTTCCCATTTGCAAACAGTTACCACCAGGCCACCTTGCTTGCTTTATATCTTGTGAAAGGGGTCCAAGCTCCAAATCATCATATTCCTTTCAGTCCACTGGAAAATATGCTGAATGTAACAGCAAGGGGATTGTTTTTTACTTAAGTTGCAGATTCTAAACTTCCTTGCATGAGTGGTGTGTGGCACTGTGTGCATTTCCATCTACGTAAAACAACTGTCTTTTGTTTTTTGTGGGATGTGTTATCAGCAAAAACCTTGCATTTTGTTGTTGCTGTACTCGGTATGAATTAGTATTTTCCTTACGGTAAACTTGGTTTACTCTATGTGGAATACGGAAGTGATTTCAAGACGGACTATCCATGGAAAGCGGTCTGCGTTGGAAATGAATCAATTTTGATTTGATGTATCCAACTGTTAAAGTTTGCTTTGGGAGCATGACTCGGAATTGGAATGACCCACGAATTTGGTTTTTTCTCTGCTGCTTCCCCCCATTAAGATAGTCTCTCCTGTCTCGAAATCAAAGCTTCCTAAACAACAATCAACTAGCTTGGGAAAGAAAATGGACTCTGTTATTAACATGTGCAAAAAACTGCAAAGAAGAAAGAGGGAAAAAAAAAATTTGATGTCGAAGTATTGGTGTCTTGTGTATCCAATTTGTTTTGGTTAGTAGCCATACAACTAGGATCGTTGGCATGTTGATGATGATTTCATGATCGAAATACCCCTTTGTTCGGACGGAGCTAAACTCCTCAAGGAGTTCGAGAAACCATATCTGTAGAGCTGCAGCAGATTAGGTAATACACAAAAGGGACTCTCCCTGATTTTTGCTGCTTGATTTCAGGAGTGGCCGGTTGCCCTTTTTGTAGAAAGTAGAAACTGACTAACTGATGGGTGTGTCATCATACATTTGAATGTGTTGGTTGATATGCAATCGACGGTCTGGCTATCATATCGAACGCTAATGCTCGAGTGACCACATTTTTCAAGCGCCATCTTTGTTACCACCTCATGTGCTTTTTACCGGGTTACCATGTCGTGTGTTAACAGTGCATTGCTATTTTGTAAAACATAGAGCTCATTCAACTGGTTTTTTTCAATGGTCAGGGATATTCGGGTCAACTTAAGCTCACGTCGACTAACCCCTCCCCAATCCTGTCAAAGGTAGCATGCCATACGCGCCGGGACTAGACGATTCGCAAGAAATTACTTTTCTTGCGGCCTAATCCCAAGAATCGAACCCACTTGACACAGTGTCAGTATCCAATAGACTGAAATGAAAAGGTTAGGATTTGAAGACTTATTAGAAGCTTAGAAATCTCTTAGACAGAATCCAAATTTATATTGTACGTGTAGACACATCTATAGATAAAATTGGTAGCAAATGAATAAGGGAATAAGCCTTGCAGCTTGCTCCCCTGCTGCTCAAAAATACCTCGTTCAGCTTGCTCCCCTAACATTGGATGCTGTTGTGCGCAAATATATGAGAGGACTTCGGGTTGGTGCTATGCGTGCTACGAACCTCCGAGCCGTTGGATCGAGCATCTAACGGCTCGGATCTCATCTCGGCAACAAACGATCGAGAGCAGTTCATTGCCGAGATGAGATCCGAGCCGTCGGATGCACAATCCGACGGCTCGGAAGTGCGCAGCACGGTGCTGCGCACACCAATGCATAGCACCATCTCCCATTCGAATTATATGAGTCTAATGGGTTTGAGTGAACAAGTGGCCCTCGACAGAGCTCAATGGAGAAAAATGATTTATATAGCCGACCCAATTGATTGAGACTTAAGACTCGATTTGATTTTGTTTGTTTAGTCGTGGGAAAAAAATGGTATGAGAATGCATAAATACTATACTATTTACGTAACAGAAAATTTTTGAGACCCACGTCTCTAACTTTTACACTAAAATTAGTTTTGCTCATAATTTTACAAACAAAAAATACTAGATTTTCGCAGGAATATTCTTTTTACGTAGGAGTAAAAAACTACAAATTTTCAACTTCTTCTTCGATTTCTTACATCAAGAAAAATATTTTCTATTTTTATTTATTTTTCTTACTTCACTTCATTTATATTATTATTTCAGAACAAATCTTCTGCATGAATTTCGATGACTAGTGGGAACCCAAACAACTCATGCAACACCCCATCCGACTGAGACTGCTGCTATTTCTTGCTATTTCTATCATCTGATCAAAGGGCTAGGGCTTCCAAACATCGCCATGGATTCAACTGAAGACGAGGTTGTCCTCACCTTTTTGTTTTTTTCTTTTTTCTCTTCCTGTATTTATTGTTAGTTCTCATTATTTTCGTGCATTATGTTCCCGCAAGTGGAGTGGTAGCCACCATACACTCCCAAAGCCAGAATTTGGTCAAGGGGTGGCACTTTTCCATGAAAGATGACTGTTGCATGTTGTTCGTAAAAGTACAAAAGAAAAGCGTTACCGTAAAAGCAGCCTTGTCTTGAGTTTTATTTTTTGTTGAAAAGAAAAAGGATTTTGGTTCCATTATCTTCTTGTGGTCTGTAAATGTAAGTCATAGGGATGTTATTTATACGATCCAAACCGTTTGTTATTTCAAATAGCTATTTTTTTTCATTGATTCTGTAGAAAATCATGTTGCTCGAGTAGCGATAAGTACCAAACCTACTGACGTTAGTACAACAAAAAAAAAACAAAAGAAAGGTTTTCAGACCGGGGGTGGCACCCGGCCACCCCCATCTACCTCCGCCCCTGCTCCCATGCATTTTGAGTAGGTTGAAACCTCATTAATTTTTTCAGGAGGGGAAAAAATTAAGGTCAGAGCCTAACGTAGTACTTCAGTGCATTGGCAATTAAACCGAATTTTTGGCTATTTATATGTTGAAAAGTAGCAGATTGCAGTTTATTTGATGAACGAGTATTGGGTTTGTGATATTTTTTTTGCTGAATTCTTGGCAAATTATTTCTTACGCATTGCATTCTTAATGGAGAATGTTGCATAAGTTTGGTGTTGCATAATGCATCGTGAGCCTAATCTCCACTGTGGCTTCAAATTTGGGGATGTCAAATTCTTTGGAAGTGTTGTGTGGCAAGTTGACATCTTACAATTTAAGATCTCTAAAAATGCCCACTCCAACCAATATAATGTTGCATATTTTACTTGAATATGTTCTTCTATTTTATTTTGTTAAGTTTAGGAGGGTAAATATTTCAAATAAAAGATTTGACATCTTACTTTTCCAAATGTCAAATTTGACATGAGAGATGAGGTGTCAAACAAGACCGAAGTAATTGACATATTAGTTGGAGTTTGTACTCTTTTTCTTTCCGAGAGGTTGACCAAACAGACCCTTGGATATGTACACGAACTTAATATCTAGACTTGAGTCCAGGGGCCGGGCCTCCCATGTTCCGATAAAGTGTACCACATATGAATTTTGCTATATATGTGAAAATAGCACTGTGGTTCCCATTTGTTCTTAAAACAGTACCAATACTAACGATGAAAAACTTTACCTTGACCATCCCAAACTCTTGATAAATTTTCTTTAGAGCCCCCTTTCATGGAAATCCTGCATCCGCCACATGCTTGAGTCATCTAAAATAGCTCTTCGGATGGTGTCTTGGTGGTTCATCAATTTTTGGTGCTAATGATTGTCGTGGGAACTGTATAATTCCTTTCTTGGGAAACATAGATAGCTTCTTCGTAGTTTTCATATATGAGAAGAAGGATTTCTTGTTGATCTTATCTGTATGAGGGCATGTTTGTGAAAGCTTTTGGAATACAATTTCTGATTCTAGCACAAAGGAAGTCGTGTCGTTGTGTTTACCAAAACAACTTATTTTGGGCAAAAACATTTTGATACTAAAAGAATTAGCTTTAACAAATATAAAAGTTTTGACAAACACCATCTTAGTGATGCTTCTTTTGAACACTTTCAATCCTTCTCATGTCTCGTTACAGATGAAGGTATACTTAAAGGTCATCAAAACAGTTGCCTTAAAAGTGAAGACATCAGAGACAACTAGAAAACTGAAGGCCTTGTTTCATGACAAGGAAGGCACTCCTGAAAATCTTCAGGAGCTCTTTTTCTCTGTTAAGCAGCTCGAGGATGACCACAAGCTCGTTGACCATGGTATTCGGACGAACTCCACTCTCCACCTTTACCTCCAAGCTATAGACATGATAAAGCTTCTTGTCTACATACCATCAAATGAGAAAATACTTGAACTTGAAGCAAAGACTCATGAAAGTGTCGAGAACATTAAACTCTTGATTCAGACAAAAGAGGGCATCCTATCAGAACAATTCACTCTTGTCTACGGTGGAGAGCTGCTGGATGATAACAGAACTTTGGCCTCACTCGGTATCCAGTCAGAATCAATGCTTCATTTGGTTTTCAACCCAAGAGATGTGGTGTCAGTTTCGGTGAAAATGCATAGCGGAGAGATCCTGAAACTTAAAGTTAAGGTCTTGCAAACTTTTCAAGATATCAAGGCAATAGTGCAGAGTATGGAGGGTTTTGAGGCTGGCGCTGAGGATCTAACTTATGCAGGCAAGCTACTTGAGGATTCCAAGACTTTAGCTTGTTGTAACATCAAGGAGAACTCCATTTTAGAGATGTTGCCTTTGACCTTTAAGATTATGTGAAGGACTGCAATGGCAAAACTCAAGTTCTTAAGGTGTGCAAAGAGGACAGTCTCTTAGATGTGAAGAATAAGATTCCCGATAAGCAAGGTGTGCCAGTTGGCGAAATTCGTATCGTGTTTGCTTGAAAAGTACAGCAAAATGATCAAGATCTGGCTACCTATAGTATTGAGAAAGATGACATTCTCTGTGAGTATTTGGAAATGTCTGTACTTTTCTGGTGGGCCTTAGGCAAGGTGCTAATTTGCCTATATGTAGTAGAGCCGGCTCTGGTTTTTTGTCCTGTTTCCGGGATCAATACCACCACCATTTATACCAAACTCCACTACCGTTAGGCTGGGTTTGAATCATGGGTTGGTGGAGGGATTTAATGTTTTAATCTTTTCTTTTCTCGTTCCCTTGCTCTCCATGGCTCCACCAATATTCTTGATCCAATTACAGCCTTGGTACTTGAATGCTATGATAAGAGAAGATAATGAGAAAATTTAGCGAATGATGTAATAATCGGCGTGGACTCTCCTTTTACTGCATGGTTTCATCATTGGCGTGGTGATTTTGCTGTCAAGAAGGGGATAGCGATGGTAGCTTGGAAGAACTTCAAGCATGCTTCAGTAGTTCAGGTTTGGCAAAACTATCAACCGAATATTTCACCAAAATCTGCATTTCTATCCAGTTTCCGACCATCTATTTCAAGTACAATCATTTTTCGATGGCCGTAGTTTTATGGGAGTAGTTTCGAAGGAACTCCAGCATGATCTTTCATTTTCTTTCCTTTGTGTTCTAGACATCAGCAATAGAAAATATTCGTAGTAACAATTTGACAAGTCCCTTAATGTGAACTTAGCTGATTGACTAATCTCCCCAGGATATTGCTCTATTTCTCCTTGCGGCAAGGACCGAGAAAATGTTAGGTCACGCTTGTTTCACAGGATGAGATAAAAGTAAAAATTATACTGTACTAATAAAATGTGAACTTCATCCTCAAGAAAATTTCAACCAATTTGAAAGAAAAGAGATTTTCGCACTCCTGATTTTACATGACACATTTCTTCTACCATGAGAGTTTATAAAAGTGCCCTGCCAATCTTTATTTCATGACATTTTTTTTTCCGAATAAAAGGGCAATTTCTAACGAACACGATTTTTGTTGGAGTAAAGACGACCAAAAAATTATTGTCAACAATTTATTGCTTAGTGGAAATGCACTGCCCAGTACTTTATCTACCGTATAAGTCCATATATTTGTAAACTTATTACTCCTATTATTGAATTTCACATGTGTAATGGATAAGGACGATGAAGTAACACATGGCGGTGCCTAGACCTCCAAATTAATTGTTTTTCCTTAGGCACACTGTTGAAGTGTATGCCCAACCTTGAGAAAAAGCACTGCCAGTATGGAGGTTGCTTCATAGTACACCCGCTTGGACAACCATTTTACTGCTCTGCTCTGCTCGTTTCTTTCATCTGATCAAAGCGAAGGGCTAGGGTTTCCAAACTTCCTAATGGATTCGGGCGAAGACGAGGTCGTTCTCACTACCCATTTTCCGTTTCCTTAATCGTCATTTCTATTACTTTCACTACGTTCTAGTTCAAAGCCTCCGCTTTCTGCTTCTAGAAACCGTGTGCTTCATTTCATTTCAGTTTAGTGAATGTTTGGCAAGCTACTCTGAATTTTCGGGCTATTTATTTCTTGAATCTATATAGGGGAGATAAATGAGCCGAACGAGCTAAGCAGGTGGTTAATCACTAAATGCCTATTCTGAGGGTGCATTTGAATCATGAGTCAAGTAACACTACAAGAAAAATGAAAATTGGTGACGAAAAAGTGGCGACGAAAAAGTGGCGACGAAATTTAATTTCGTCACTAAATGAGTATATTTAGCAACGAAAAAATAAATTCGTCACTGTTTTGACAACTTTCGTGACGAAATAAATAATTTCGTCACCAATTATACATGTTTAATGACGAAAAAATATTTTCGTCACCAAAGGTACCCATTTGGCGACAAAATACATTTTTCGTCACCGAAAGCTTAAAAAAGGTGACGAAACAATTTTTCGTCGCCAAAGATAATCATTTGGTGACAAAAAATATATTTCGTCGCTGAATGAGAGCAATTTAGTGACGAAATATTTTTTTCGTTACCAAATGCTTACCTTTGGTGACGAAAAATAATTTCATCACCATTTTAACGCTTTCAGCGACAAAAAATATATTTTGTCGTCAAATGGTACCTTTCGTGACGAAATTTATGATTTGCGCTTTGTCACTAAATGTATTTCGGATATAACTCTTTACTTAAATCTTCGATTGAGATAATTCAAATTGGGTTTGAACAATAACTCAATTGACTACAACTTTCATGTTTATCAAAATTGCTAATTTTAATGTTTAAAGGTTCAAAATTACATTCGAAATATATTTTCATGTTAAACATATGTGTTATATATTAGATATTTCAAAATCTTACAGAAAAGTGTGTGTAGAGCAGTTGGTCGGAGCTTGCGCGAAAAACTCAAGAGATTCGGGTTCAAAACCCAGCAGGAGCAAGAAAGAAGGATTTTTTTTTGCATATGAAAACATCTTTTGCAACGAAAAATTTCGTCACCGATTTCTTATATTGGTGACAAAAATTTTCGTCACCGATGTAACTCATCGGTGACGAATTTTTTCGTCCCAAAAGGAATAATTGATAACAAAAAATTTCGTCGTCAAAAGCACAACAAGCGAGGAAAAAAATTTCGTCACCAATTATTCACTTTTTGGTGACGAAATATTTCGTCAACAAAAGGTACTATAGGTGACAAAAAATAGATTTCGTCACCAGGTAGGAATCCTCGACAACCTTTAGTCGACAATTTTTTTTTCATCACCTATATTATTTGTGACGAAAAATATGCAATTTATGACGATTTTCATTCGTCACCCAATTGAATTTTTCTTGTAGTGTAAGTAAAGTTTACCAAGTAAAGGTAAAAACGATGGAAAACAGATGATGTTGCTAAAATTCTCAAATTCCCCAAGGAATTTACATAACGACAAAAGAGAGTAAAAAGGTGAAACCCAGTCAGTGCACGAGGCTCGATCCAGCCATTGCAGGGTCTGAAGAATATTGATGTACTTAGCCTTACCTCTGCAAGCAGAAAGACTGTTTTCGTGACTCGATCCCAAAGTAACCACAAATTGGACAACTTTATTAGTAGTAAAAAAATCAACCACGAATTTTCACTGATCGAAGTCTATCTGATCGTTCACTTTCAAATCAGTAGATTCAGTACGAAAGCCAACCCAATGAAGTTCAACAAAACTGCCGCCATGCTCACAGCCCTGCCCTTCAAACCGCGACTCCCGCCGGTACTCACTGGCACTGGCACTAATGGTGTCGTGGTACTCACTGGCGGTGTCGCGGTACTCACTGGCGGTGTCGCTGAAAAATCAAAAGAAATATAATTAAGCTAAATATAGAACATGCGATTGAGCACCCGTAAACTTTACCCGTTCTCTTGAACTTAACTTAAATTTGAAAATTTTGTGCTTATTTGAATTTTTTTTACATTTGTTAGTTTTACGCCAAATTTTTTTGGGTTATATATTGATTCGTCTCGACGAAAGGAATCAAAAAAGTAATTTTTTTTTTACTTTTACCCAAGTATTTTGAGAAATAACCAATTTTTTGCAAAAAAAAAATGACATTTTTGCTCCGTAAAGAAGTTTTTCTCAATGATTTAAATCCAAATTCAATGATATTTGAACCGTATTTATGTATATTACCAAAGTCTTTAATTTATAGCTGCTTATGTACTTGGTAGCTTTGTGAAGTTAGATCTATTTAGTTTTAGACTAAATTCTTTTTCATTTTATGTCCAAGTTTTATACTCCTACTTTTTTCAATTTGTCTCTCAGAAAATGAAATTTAAAAAGCAAAAACAAATTGACCAAAAACAAAAAAAAAAGTTTCAATAAATATGAAAACAACTCAAAAGGTCAAATATTTAGCCTTTTCACGACATGAATCAATCTAAAATTGATCCATAATTTATAACTTGTTCAATTCTTTTCGTTGAGAAGAAAAACGACCAAAAAATTTATAGATTTACTAAAAGCAAAATAAGACCAAACTCGAATGCATGTATGCTAGTAAATTTGAGTTTGGATTGAAAAGTTAAGGAACATTTTTTTTTTGTCTTTATTTGAATTTTTTTTGCATTTGTTTGTTTTGCGTTAAATTTTTGTGACTTATTGATTCATCTCAACGAGAGCGAGAGGAATTAGGAAAATAAAAAAAAATTGATTGAAACTCATAATTTTTTTGATAAAGAAAAAAATAAGTCAATAAGATAACTTTTTTTTTACTTATTCTTGTCTTTTTGGGGAAAAAAAATTATGAGTTCTGATCATAAATTTTTACTTTTTCGATTCTTTTCGACGGGACGAATTAATAAATCGCAAAAATTTGACGCAAAATTATCAAGCTACTACATGGTACCTGGAATTTCACCAACGAAAGATCCAAGCTCAAATCGAAAATGACAACTCGGCCTTAAAATTCTTCCGCCCGCCGGCCCAACACAGCAGTAGTTGAAATTCGGCATCTCCTCGATCGCCCCCTGAATGCAATCGCTGCAATCCGATTTGGATATATCGGGCGTGCACTGCGCGAGCGCGTAGACGGTTTGAGAGTCCGGTCCGGTCGCGTTCCCCGATGCAAACTTGACGCGGGACCCGCCCGCCGCGGCCTGGTCCCCAAGGCTTTTCAGCAAGTTCACCAGCACGACCTTGAATTGCTCCACGCTCGTGACGTTTCGTTGGACGTTCCACACCGGGTAGCTCGGTTCCGGTTGCATGACCCCCTCCATCGACTTGTTCGAGTACCGCAACATGCAATCGTCGCGCCACCCGATCGCTTCCTTCCCGTCGGGGCAGAGTTCCGTGAGCTTGGCGATGGAGTTGTTAATGCACTCGCGGCAGACGCCTAACTTAGTGTCGGCTCTGCACAGCACGAGCGCGTGAACCGTATCTGGATTTTCGCCGGTTGAGGAGTTGTAGAAGCCGTATTGATCCGTGTTGCTGGCGAGGGAGGAGAGGAGAGCGTCGCGGTTGGTTCGGTATGTGCTGGTACTATTGTTGTCGTTACAAACGGAGCTCAGGAAGTTCGGCTGGGCGATGGTGAGAGAAACAAGGTTTATGAGAACTATGTGAGAGAGGAAGAGTGTTCTCCGGAAACCCATTTTCAGAATTGTATTCAAATTAACGATGGATTGAATGATTGTTGGGTAATGTGAAATGCCATGTTCCTTTGCTTCTTCAAGTTATATACTTAGCAATGTTGCTTTGGTCCATCTTCAGAAGAGAAAAACTCCTTTACGGAAGTTCTGCAAAGAAGGTTTTCATGGAGGCGAATAATCTCATCAGTCCAAAAGTGGTTTGGGCGGTCCAAATTTTAATAAACTATTCGCACGAATAATTTATTTAAAATTCAAACTGTCAATTACCGAGAAGAACAGCGAGATGAAACGGTGCGGAAATCTCTTTCTACGGGGCATGAAACTTTTCTGGTGTTTGACAGTTAGGCAGATAAGGAATTTTCTGGTTGAGTAGCGGAGTTTCTTTCAAAATCAAAGGCAGCAGTATATGGACACCCCTTTATCTTTGTTATAATATCACTAATACTCCCTTAAATTTAAATATGAAGAATGACACCACCTAATTTATTTATGCTAACTAGTCGCACCCCTTCCCTTGGGAAATCATGAGATGTGGTGCTTTCTATGGCACTAGTTAGGATTCGGATCTTTTCATACAAAATATGGTAAGAAAGAAACGTTATTAAGGCCGTCACCAATACAAGCACCATCTCTCTCTTTCTCTCTCTATCACAAAACACAAAATTAAAAAATATCAACTCTTCAACTTCTAGCCATAATATTGTAGGATTCCTCATTCAAGAATCTCTAATGCAATCCAACTTTAAAAGCCCAAGAACCAACCCACCCACCCACCGCTCCCCCCCCCCGTCAATTCCAGTCCCAATCTCATACACACACACACAAGACGAGTAGAGGAGAAAGAACAAAAGACAAGAGAGGCTAATAATCATCAACAATGAGAGTTTGAGGTATAGAAAGAGTGAGAAGTGGGGATGACACATGCATGTTATGTGCATGTTGAGTAGTGAATATGCCTTTTTGTTAACAAGTTAGGAAATTTTACCAAGATTTGGGGATGTTATTGTCCACTTTTGAAGTTGAGAGATGTCTGCGGTACAGGCCAATAGATGAGGGGGCATCTATGTAATTTAGTGGCAAGGAATTAAAGGCCTTCGAAAAGAAATAATTATCCCACTTCCCTTATTGGTCCTTTTTCCTTTTGGAGTTTCAACTTTTCTTTTTTGAATGGCAAAAAATAATTTTATTAATTTTTGAAGTTGGTTCAAAGACTAACAAGATAAGGAGAACAACATCATATCTAGGGATGGCAATCGGACCCGTTCCGCTCCGAATCCGCCCCTAATGAAGAGGATTTTTCACCTCATTTCCGGGTATAGGGTTGGGGTCGGGGTAAAAAATCTAAAACCCGGCCGGGTTCGGGTAGGGTTCGAGGTGAAAGTAACCCGCCCCGACATACCCACCCCGAAATTACCCACCCCGAAATGTATTTATATATAAAACTATACTTTTATTACTAATCTAATTATTATTATACTAAATTTGTTTATATTTTTACCCTAATACTTTTATCAATATCAATATACTAAAAAAACTTCTATTCTTACCTTTATATTTCACCATTGTACTAAAATATCACTTTCTTTATAATCATTTTTTTTTTTTAAGTTAATAAATTTTTTAATTTCTTACAGAGCGGGGCGGGGCGGGTAAACCCGTTCCCCAATTGGGGCGGAAACAGGGGTACCCAAAAAATACCCGGTCGGGGTCGTATAATAATTTTCTGGTCAGGGTACGCAAAAACATGCTCCGTGCCATTGCCATTCCTAATCATATCCCTAAGAACAATTACATGTCCAGTCCGAGACCTAATATCCCTTGATTAGCGAGATGCCAACCAAGAAAGACACCCTATGGGACAAGCCCAAGCACCTAATAGCATATATTTTTGAAAAATTGTCAAATTTTTGCTTTCAGTTTTAGAAAAAGGATCAAAATTTTGTAATATTCCAAAATAGAATAATGGACTAACAATTTGACACGGATTGAGTACATGATAAGAACAGGTCTAAGGTCTTCACGGAAGACCAAAAAAAAAAAAGGAAACTTTTTTTGATTAAAATTTGTGACCCTTTTTTTCTTTTTTTAGCATTTACATAAGCAAGTCTATGACCCTATTGACTTTGAAGTAGACTTGGAATAGTTGATGACAACTTGGAAAGTGGAAACGAAGGCCTTCTAAAGTCTGGGACCCCATTGACTTGAAATAGACTTGGAATTGTCGATCGTGGACGACTTGGAAACACGGGCCTTCTTAAAAGTCGGGGGTGGGTGCTCGATCAACTGTGGCGTGCCGTGTGCTACTGCGCTGTCAATGGACCGGACGAATCACCGATTCAACCACAACTCAAACAGAATTTAGCCGCGACATCATAACGGTTTAATAAATAAACTACTAATGGAGTATATTATTTTATAACTTGAGAAACCGTAAAAACGTACATCCCTTGCTTCAGGGTGAGTTCTCTTAAACTTTAAAAAAAAATAAGTTGGTTTTGTTCTTATTTGAAATTTTTTTTTTTTGCGTTGATTATTTTTGTTCCAAACTTTTATGGATTATTGATTATAACTTGAGAAACCGTCAAAACGTACCCCCTTGCTTCAAGGTAAGTTCTCTAGTTAGGCCTGTGCAAAATCCCCGACTACCCGACCCGAAGGGTCTTGGACGGCTTCGAACAGGTGCTTTGGTTGGGTACAGGTTGGCTTCTATTTTTTTTTTTAAAAAAAAAAAAACGAGTTTCGATTTGGGCTTTGGGTTGATGCGTTCCTTACCCATGGGGGGCGGGCCCGACCTGGCCAACCCGAAGGGTAAACCTGACCCGAAGTAAAAAATCGGGCTCGTGGACGGGTCTTTACCATCTGTTGGTTCGGTTGCGGGCCTAAATGTTTCTTACCCGTCATGATCGGATCGGTTTCGGGTCAAACCCGACCCGCGCCAACCCGTGCACACCCCTAGTTCTCCTAAACTTTTAAGAAAATAAGTTGATTTTGTGCACTACTGATGCTTTCAAGTCTTGACATTGCAATTATCAAGAAGCAAAAGGGAGATTGCATTTACATTTACATTGGATAACGTTAACCATTTTACCGCTCTGCTCGTTTCTTTCATCTGATCAAAGCAAAGGGCTAGCTAGGGTTTCCAAACTTCCTAATGGCTTCGAGCGAACACGATCGAGGTCGTTCTCACTACCCGTTTTCCGTTCTTTAATTGCCATTTCTCGTACTTTTTCTACGTTTGAGTTCAAAGTCTCTGTGCTCTCTCTGTTTCTAGAAACCGTGTGCTTCATTTCATTTCAGTTTAATGAATGTTTGGCAAGCTATACTGAAGTTTTGGCTATTTATTTCTTGAATCTATACAAGGGGATAAATGAGCCGAACGAGCTAACCAGGTGGTTAATCAAATGTAAAGTGTTTCAAAAATGTGTTTGAGTTTTAACTTGTTTACGACACGAGCCAACCTCAAATGAGTTTTAATCAAGCTGAATATGAGCCGATTTCAAGTAGTTTGAATTTTCTTTACATCACAAGTCGAATGAGTCGAGTAATAGCTTCTTTGAGCTTGGTTTGACTCTTTAACAAGTTTTAAAAAAATTGTTTTAAGTTTTGTTTATTACCTTAGCAAACCGATCTTAAACAAGTTTTTAATGAGCGAGCGAGAACAAAGATTCCGAGAGAGTAGGGGAGTTGGGCTTTATTATGCATAGAAAACGTAAATAAAAATCGCCTTTTTAAATTTCGGATTGCGGTCATTCAAACATAAATAAAAGTTGTAAAATTACTTGTTTGGAGGGCAATATAGAAGTTGTTTTACTTAGGAGGGTATGAAGTGAACAGTAAGAAGCCTCTGGTTGCACAAAACTGGGGTAACAAATTCTATTTCCAAATTTGGGTATTTCAGGAAATGAGTCTTTTTTTTTCCTCCTCACAACAAGCAAGATTTGCTTTCATTGCTGATGCAAACATTTATCAACTGGAGTAGAATAGTTTTTGGGGTGGGTTTGATTCCATTCTTGACACACTACTACAATATTGTTAAAAAATGATACTTGAAAAAGTGAAAAAATGTCAGTTTTTGAAAAAACTGTAATTAAAACGATTGCAATAGATAAATAATGTCAGCCATCTAAAAAAACTGTGATATAATATATTTATGATGTCACTTTCTAAAATAGTGACATAATTATTCTCTCTTTTTAAAATTAGTTTCTCCTAAACTGTGACTAATATATTTATGATGTCACTTTGTAAAATAGTGACGTAACTATTCTCTCTTTTTAATGTCAGTTTCTCTTGAATTGCGATCTAATATATTTATGATGTCACTTTGTAAAATAGTGACATAACTATTCTTTTTAATGTCGGTTTCTCCTTATAAGTGACATTGAAGAACAAAAATTTATTTTTGGAGAAAACGGCGCCATCTATGAGCGTCGTTGCTTTGAAGTCTCAAATCGGGAGCATGTTGTTACATATGGTATCAGAGCCTGTACCGACTGCAAATGCGAGTGAGACAGAATCTCGACCCCATATGAGGACGTGTGTTCCTAAGTGGGGGAGATTTATGACGCAATACCCCTGGGGAGTTCCAAGTAGGGGTCAACCGGCCTAAGAGCAGGGACCCGTGCGAGGGGTTGTTCGATCGGTGATCAGAAGGTTCAACCGAGGGTAGTCCCACATCGCTAGGTGGAGTGTAAGTTGTGTGCTATAAATAATATATCGTCATCCTATATTGTACAGGGACTTTTAAATCAATGATGGTGCCAAAGCAAATTTCATAGTTAAGTGTGCTCGCACTGGAGTAATCCTGAGATGGGTGACCTCACTGGGAGGTTTGATGGGGTTGGTGTTCAAAGCGGACAATATTATACAGGGCGGGAGCGGATCTTTACAAAAGATGACGGCTTTAAAGCACTTTAACGACGTTTCACAACTGTCATCTTTTACTTTCAATTACTTTTATAAAGCGTCATCTTTATAGATATTAATGACAGTTTCAAACCGTCATTTTCAGATTCAGATATTTAATGACAGCTCCATAGATGACAGTTTCAAAACTGACATCTTTCACGTTTAATGGCATTTTTAAATTGTCATCTTTTACGATTATTGTAGTAGTGACAATTTTCTCGGAAGCATATATCAGCCATTTATTTACGATGGTTGGGGTATCTTGGTTAGTTTACGCGCATCTCAACTAATTCCGTCCGGCCTCCTTGGTCCGTCAAAGGCCGACCATCCACGCCGGATCTAGGGAATTTACAAGAAACTACTCTCTTGCAACTTGACCCAAGAATCGAGCCCTGATCACTTGTGTTGGGAGCAAATCCACCGATCAATCGGACTAATTAGATATAACAAAACATCAGATAACTCTTCCCTAAATGCTTCTTTTCCGATTCCTCCCAATTTGGCAAGCCTTTATCCACCTCTCCCTTCCTTCTGAACCTAGGATCTTGCTGCACCAATCGCAAGTCCATCACCCTCTCTTGCACCTCCTCTCCTCTTCTCTCTCTCTCTCTCTCTCTCTCTCTCTCTCTCTCTCTCAGATAAGATTAGATGAAGGAAAAAGGTTTGAAGTGGCTAAAGGTGCTGCCCGGACAAGTTCAACCTTCGTCCACATCTATCATCAAGCCAACCAAACTGCCAACTGTCTGGCAAGACTTGGATTTTACCCTGGCCGATGCCATGGGTGATGGTCATCTTAGGACCTAGACTACGACTCTTGTAGTCTTTTTTGAACACTTTATGTATACTGTTTATGTGGCTTGTTGACATTGATCGTCTAAATTAATGCATCACTTTCTGCTTGAAAAAAAAAAAGAAGTGGCTAAAGGAAATGCCTTAGACCAATTGTTTGGTAAAATATTGTTTTATGGAGTACATAAGATCCCTCATCCCTTCTTCCCCCCATGCAACATAGCCAAGAACTTCACTGCCTTTGTATTTAATCGCAGAATATTTCACTTTTAATGCTCTGTCTTCTTTGACGTAAAAATATGACGTGCAATATTTTTACGGCAAAATGTTTTACCTATTTTTACGGCAAAATGTTTTACCTATTTTCTCCCATTTGACAATGTAATTGCATATTGATAAAAACAGTAAAATGAGAGATGCCATTTATAAGATTTCCACAACACTGGTTTTCCAAATCAGTTTTTCTTTTAAAAGAGAATGATACTATATGAACACAAATTTATATAGCAAAATGCAAAATTTGAAAAACCGAAGGATTTGAATGGGCCGGGGCACCGCCTACCACTAGGCTTATACTAGTTAATTTTAGGTTGGAATCCTCTGATGAAATCTTACACTCAAAATTTGAAGTACAAAAAGTACTAGATTTTTGTTGGAATCTTGTTTATGCGTGTAATCAGAGCTACTATTTTATTTTCAGTTGCAGTAAGTTTGCGGTGGTGGATTTCTTTCGGTTGTTTTCGTTTCAGTATTTGTTTGTACTTGTTTTGGCCGCAAGCACATCTCACACACTTCACACTATGTTCCGTCATTTGACAATTATTGATCTTCGCTTGTTGTTGGCATGCCTAGGCCTTTTGTTGGCTTTTGTCTTTAGGCAATAGCATAGTATGTAGTTTTGTCTTTACTGCTTTGTGGATTAGTACGCTGTATTCTGTTCTTTAGGCCTTAGTTTGGTCTTGGCTCGTCGCCGGTGTGTCTTTATTGTTGTAACGGCGACAACACAATTGTATTTTTCTTCTTATTATTATTAATGTATTTCTTGCTCTTCCTAAAAAAATAATTAAAATTACTAGTACTATTTTTTCAACTTTCTCTTCGATTTCTTATATCAAAATCATGCCACAAAGAAAATATTATTTACTTGTGTTTCCCCACCACCACCAGTAAATAGGCATGGTTACGGAGCACGCGTTTTGTTCTTACTTACTAAACGCGTAATCACTATGCACGATTTTTTCGTATTTTACATGCCTCTTGGCCGCACGTAATTACAGTTGGCCGTATCAAATTACACTTGGACGCTTGGAATTGCATATGGCCGCGAAATAGTGAAAGCGTGATCATTGTACACAATTCTTTTGTGTTTTACATGGCTTTGGCCGCGAGGATTTACACTTGGCCGCATTAAATTACAGTTGGCCGCTTGGAATTGCATCTAGCCATGAAATAGTGAAATCGTGATCACTGTACACGATTCTTTCGTGATTTACAAGACTCTTCACCGCAAGGAATGACACTTGGCCGCAAGAAATTACACATTACCGGTTGAAACTACAGTTGGCCGCACTTTATTGAACTTGCGTTTCATTTGGGTACCTTGGAATTTGCTTCATTACTGGAATACTGACCGCTTCGATGACTAATGAGAACCCAACAACACAACACCCCATTCGACTGAGACTGATGCTCGTGTTTGTGTGTGTTTGTGTCTGTTTTTATCGTTATTTCTCATTATTTTTCTTGCATTTGGTTGATGAGAAAGCGTGCTGAAGAACCGAAAAAGTTTCATTAGTTTGGTTCTTCTTGATAACTGGATCTTTGGTCCAGTTTGCGCGCACCTCAACGAAATCCGGATTCTTGAAGTTAGGGACCGAACAAACGGTGGCCTCACGGTATGGAATGTTTGGTCTCTGTGAAATTCGAACATGTTCGGTGGCCTCACGGTATGGAATGTTTGGCCTCCGTGAAATTCGAACATGTGATCACAAACACTTATTGCTTTTCCCATTCCCACTTGGAATACAACTTCTGATTCTCGCTTGAGGGATTTGTGTCAATATGTTTACCACAACTTCTTCAGGAGCCCAAATTAACGACCGGACACACAGTGGCCCATGGGTTTGGCCTCCATGAAATTTGAACATGTGATCACAATTATTGTTTTTCTCATTCCCACTTGGCGAGTTCAAAGTCTTCTGTTCTTTTTGTTTGTAGAAACAGAGAGTTCCATTTCAATTATGGTCAGAGCCTCACGTAGTACTTCAGTGCATTGGCTATTAAACCGAATTTTTGGTTAGTATTTGTTTGCTGAATAGCTGAAGATTGTAGTTTATTTGATGAAAGGAGGCATGGGTTTGTGATTTATTTTTCTACATTCTTGCCAAATTGTTCGTTACTTATTCTTAATGGAGAATGGTGCATTTTTAATTTTTTTTTTAAAGATTAGCGAGTTAACGAATTGAGCAGTTGGCATGTTAAACTTGTAATTAACCATCATAAACCATTTGTTATTCGGTTCGCTGCCGTATTTTTGTCATATAAGTAAAATTAGGACAAACCATTTGTACAAATTTTGGTGTTAAGTAATGCATCATGAGCCTTTTTTGACAATAGTGTAGATCAACATCTCCACCGTGGCTTCAAATTTGGGGCTGACAAATTCTTTGGAAGTCTTAAGCGGCATTGTGGCAAGTTCGCATCTCTAAAAATGCCTCCAACCAATATGCCTAATTTAATGTAGCATATTTTACTTTAATAGGTTTTTATCTTTTATTTTGTTAAGTTTTGGAGGCCTTGAGGGTAAAGATTTCAAAGCAAAGATTTGACATCTTACCTTTTCAAATGTCAAATTTGACATGAGAGAGGAGGAATCAAACAGCACCGAAGTAATTGACATATTAGTTGGAGTTGGTTCAAATGCCAATTCATCCACTTGGCACGACATGTCAAATTTGATTTTGTACTCTTTTTCTTCTCGAGGTTGACTGAAATGTCTCTTAGATACATACACAAACTTAATATCTGGACTTGAGTTTAGGGGCCGGGCCTCCCATGTTCCGACATAATGTACCACATATGAATTCTGCTATATATGTGAAAATAGCACTTTGTTTTCCATTTTTTCTTAAAACAGTACCATTATGGCATTACCGCTCTTAACGATCAATAACTTTACCTTGACCATCCAAACTCTTGACAAATTTTCTATTGAGCCCCTTTCATGGAAATCCTGCATCTGCCACCTGCTTGAGTCATCTAAATTAATAGCTCCTTAGATGGTGTCTGTTTCGCTGGTTCATCAATTTTTGGTGCTAATGGTTGCAGTGGGAACTGGATACTTCCTTTCTTGGGAAACATAGGTAGCTTCTTCGTAGTTTTCATATATGAGAAGAGTGGGTTTTGTCGTTGCTCTTATCTGTGTGAGGGCATGTTTGTTAATTAAAGCTTTTGGAATACAACTTCTGACCACCAAGAACGTTTTATAAAGCTCTTTGATCCCTGAATTTTGAGTATCCTACTTTCATGCAATTCACAGGGCACCAAGATCATTTTATAAAACTCTTTGATCCCTGAATTTTGAGTATCCTACTTTCATGCAATTCACAGGGTTCAACAAACATAATGGAAGTCGCGTCGGTGTGTTTATCACAACTTCTTACTTTGGTCCTAAACACTTTGATGCTAAAAGAATTAGCTTTTACAAATATATAAGATTTGACAAATACCATCTTAGCGATGCTTCTTCTCGCTACAGATGAAGGTATACTTGAAGATGATCAAAACAGTTGCCTTAAATGAAGAGATCAGAGACAACCAGAAAACTGAAGGCCTTGTTTCATGAGAAGGAAGGCACTCCTGAAAATCTTCAGGAGCTCTTTTCTCTGGTAAGCAGCTCAAGGATGACCACAAGCTTGTTGACCATGGTATTCGGTCAAACTGCACTCTCAACCTTTACCTCTAAGATATAGACAAGATAAAGCTTCTTGTCTACATACCATCGAATAAGAAAACACTTGAACTTGAAGCAAAGACTCGTGATACTGTCGAGAACATTAAATTTTTGATTCAGACAAAAGAAGGCATCCTATCAGAACAGTTCACTCTTTTCTACGATGGAGAGCTGCTGGATGATAACAGAACTTTGGCCTCTCTCGGTATCCAGTCAGAATAAATGCTTTATTTGGTTCTCAACCCAAGAGATGTGGTGTTAGTTTCTGTGAAAATGCAAAGCGGAGAAATCCTGAAACTTAAAGTTAAGGTCTGGCATACTGTTCAGGACCTCAAGGCAATAGTTCAAAGTATGGTTGGTTTTGTGGCTAGCGTGGAGGATCTAACTTTTGCAAGCAAGCTACTTGAGGATTCCAAGACTTTAGCTTGTTATAACATCAAGGAGAACTCCCTTTTGGAGATGTTGCCTTTGAACTTTACGATTTTTTTGAAGAACTTGAGTGACAAAACTCTAGTTCTTAAGGTGTGCAAGGAGGACTGGGTCTTGGATGTGAAGAAAAAGATTTCTGATGAGGAAGGCTTTCCAGTTAGAGACATTCGTCTCATTTTTGCTAGAAGAACACTGGAGGATGATCGAGATCTGGCTAGCTACAATGTTGAGAAAGATTCCATTCTCCGTGAGTATTTGGAAATGTTTTTACTTTTCTGGTGGGCCTTAGGCAAGGTGCTAATTTGCCTATATGTAGTAGAGTTGCCTCTTATTTTTTGGTCAGTATCCGGGCTCACAACCACCATCATTCATATTAACTCCACTACCATTAGGCTGTTTGAATCATGGGTGGGTGGAGGAATTTTATGTTTTAAACTTTTCTTTTCTCGTCCCTTGCTTTCCATGTCTCCGCTAATATCCTTGATCCAAATACAGCCTTGGTACTTGAATGCTATGATAAGAGAAGATATTGAGAAAACCTAGTGAGTGATGTAATAGTTGGTGAATTCTCCTTCTACAGATTGGATTTTACAATTGCATTGCTGATTTTGCTGTCAAGAAGGGGACAGCAATGGTAGCTTGGAAGAGCTTCAAGCATGCTTCAGGATTTCAGGTTTGGCAAAACTATCAGCTGAATATTTCACCAAAATCTGCATTTCTTTCTGACGATCTGTTTTAAGTACGATCGTTTTTCGATGGATTTGTTGGACGTAGTTATATGGGAATAGATTCAAAGCAACTCCAACATAATCTTGCATTTTCTTACCATTGTTATCCAGACATTAAGAATAGAAAATATTCATACTAAGTCCCTTAATGAGAACTTAGCTGATTGATAAACCTCCCCAGGATGAGATAAAAGTTAGGTCACACTTGTTTGACAGGATTAGATAAAAGTATACTTAAGACACAGGCAAAGGGTTTGCATACCATCGGACATTACATGGGCTTATGTAAACATTGAGATTGTTGTGCCAACTACCAAGTGCCGTTAGGAGTGGGATAATGGATGAACAAGGTTGTGGAGGGTTATTTACGAATGTCAGATGGAGAGGTGGGCATAATCCAGCTGGCATTATTCCTCAGGAGGGTTGTGCTATTAGTTTTCCACCACAACCGTGTGGAATAAGCAGTTTATCCGGAGGATGGTGGTTATCAACTTATCCACCATTTTGTTGGATAAGTAGATTCGTTGGGGGCGTAAGGGAGAGAGACCATGGGAAACAGTCAGGGACTCAGGGCCAACAGCATTGTTGAACTAGTATTGGAGACATATGTCAAATCTGGTGTTTATTGCTCTAACGATACATCCTACACTAAACACAGGTCAATACTTGTGTTCATTCCAATTGCTATTTTAATAACTTGGTTGTTGAGGTCTTGAGTTTTCCCGTGCGAGTTCCGATGCTTACGTGGGTGCTAAGGAGGTTGTGATTGTCATTCTCTTTACAACTTCGCAAAAATAATTCATATACGGAGGGGCTTTTTCTACGTCTTCAACTTTTGTAAAAGAAGAAGATTTGGGTATACGATCAATTGACCATTGCAGTAGTTTTTGCAGGGATTGAGAGTTTTTTTTTGGTTCGACGGTCGGGGGATGGAGACGGAGATGGAGCATGACCTATTTTGTTCAGTGGGCATACTAGAAGTAACCCTGCTTAGTTGTATGGTGCACTAATTACATGTAGAACTAATGGACCTTGGTACTTAAGATGGCACTTTGTATTTATACTACACTATGTGTAGTCCTACTTGTTTTTAATCTTTCTTCCAGGGAAAAAGAAGAAATAAAAATGCCGATCAAATGCAAATTATCCTTGGAATGAACCGTCTCTGATTTTCAATTTCGGTGCGATTCACTTGAGGAACTCTCTCTGTCTCTGCCTTTTTTCTCCAGGCTCGGCTTGGATGGCAATAACCATTTTTTAATGCAGAATGGAAATGTGATTTCATGTTTCTATGACTCGACTTTAGGTCACCCGGTAAAAAAGAGAGTGATTTTTGCTTACTATCCAGAATCAGTCTTACACAAAGTTGTAAACTGATTCCTCGACCCTCGCATGCAAATCTTGGATTCCAGTTCAATCTGGAAGGAAAGTGCAAGACTCTAGCAGATTTTCCTAAAAAGTTGTTTTGTTTTTAGGAACAGTATGCAGCTTTACTTAGGAGGGTATGAAGTGATTCAGATTAGGAATGGCAATGGGGCGGGTTTTGCCACACGCGACCCCGACCCGAAAATTTAGTCCCGCCCCTGACCCCATCCCGAACCCGGACCGGGTAATTTACAGGTACCCCCGCCCCAGCCCCGCTCAATTTTCTTTTTTTTTCCATTGAGAAAATATGTTCTAGATTCTAATATAAGTGAGCACAAACAATAAAAGTTTATGAAATAACTATTATAATTTAACCAAAATCTATTATCTAATAACAAAATGGAAGAAATGGTTAATATTTTATGTGGTATTTTAGTTGTAAGAGTAAAAATACAAGAATAAAAATATTTTTTATGCATAAAATAATTTCGGGGCGGGGTAGGACAGGTACCCAAACGGGATAATGCCAACCCAAACCCGGCCCGAACCAGGGGCAGGGCGGGTTGAATTGCCATCCCTGATTCAGATGACTCCTTTCATTAGGCAGATTTTCATTCTCAAATGATGTTTGGCTTGAATCATGGGTGATGGGTGCTGATGTTTGTCTTCCCCTTTTTACCCAGAATAACCCCATAAATTCATGATTCACGCACAACATTAGATATATGAGAAAACAGCGAAATTAACCGGATTATGAAAATCACACGCGCATCGTCACATACAGGTGGAAAAATACTAGCAGAGAGAACTGAATTACACCAAATCAAAACAAGCATTTGGTTGCACAAAACTGGGGAAGCAAATTTTATTTCAAATTTTGGTGTTTCAAGAAAATGAGTTTCTTTTTTCCCCTCCTCAAAACAAACAAGATTTGCTGTCATTGCTGATGCAACTTTGATCAATTGGAGTAGAATAGTTTTTTGGGTGGGTATTTGATTCCATTCTAACATTTAAAATTTTACATACAGTAAAGAATAAATATGTCGATTAAGTCGGTCGATCCCGAGTCAAAATCATCGCTCTGCCAGCAGGAATCTTGTATATATATATCTATTAAGTCAGACGGTCCTAGGTCAAAATCATCACTCCGCAAGCAGGAATCTTGTTAATGCGTGTAATCAAAATTAACTACTATTTTTCATCTTTTTTTCGATTTCTTATATCCAAAGCATCCCATAAACAAAATATTTTTTACTTTCTATTATTTTTCTTACTCCACTTCATTTATTACTAGTTTTTAATTTTTGGAATAAATTTTCTGCATGAATTTCTTGAAAATTGAACCAACGTTTCATTTGGGTACCTTGGAAGTTGCTTCATTGCTGGAATGCTGACCGCTTCGATGACTAGTGGGAAGTGGGAACCCAATAAGTAACACCTCATTCGACCGAGACTGCTGCTATTTCTTCCTCATTTCTATCATCTGATCAAAGGGCTAGGGTTTCCAAACTTCGCCATGGATTCAACTGAAGACGAGGTTGTCCTCTCCTTTTTGTTTTTGTTTTTTTTCTCTTCCTGTATTTATCGTTAAAGTTCTCATTATTTTCGTTCATTTGGTTAATGAGAAAGAGTGCTGAAGAATCGAAAAAGTCCCTTAGTTTGAGTTTAATTAAAGTATTCTGTTCCCGCAAGTGGAGTGATAGCCACCATATACTCCTCCAATGTAGTGGCGGAGCCAGAATTTGGTTAAGGGGTGGCACTTTTTGATGAAAGATGACTAATAATTGT
Source organism: Rhododendron vialii (assembly GCF_030253575.1). NCBI lineage: Eukaryota > Viridiplantae > Streptophyta > Magnoliopsida > Ericales > Ericaceae > Rhododendron > Rhododendron vialii. Next base: position 5,081,771 of record NC_080558.1, on the reverse strand, counting down.
TGCATGTTGTTCGTAAAAATTGAAAAGAAAAGTGTACTGTAAATTCATCTTGATATTGAGTTTTAATTTTTGTTGAAAAGAAAAAGGTTTTTGATTCAACTATCTTGTGGTCTTTAATTGTAATAAGTCATAGAGATGTTATTTATATGATCCAAACCGTTTGTTATTTCAAATTGCTATTTTTTCATTGATTCCGTACAAAATCAAGTTGTTTGAGTACTGATAAGTACCAAATCTACTTCAGTTAGTATAAAAAAAAAAAAAAAATGGTTTTCGGAACCGGGGGTGGCATGTGCCACACCCACCCATTGTTTACCTCTGCCCCTGCTCCCATGCATTTGAGTAGGTTGAAATCTCATTAGCTTTTCCGCGAGGGAAAAAAAGATTGAGTCTTCTGTTATTTTTTGTTCCTAGAAACAGAGAGTTCCATTTCAATCAAGGTCAGAGCCTAACATAGTACTCCAGTGCACTGGCAATTAAACCGAATTTTTGGCTATTTATTTGTTGAAAAGCTGCAGATTGCAGTTTATTTGATGAACGAATATTGGGTTTGCGAATTTTTCTTCTTCTAAATTCTTGCCAAATTGTTCCTTACGTATTCTTAATGGAGAATGTTGCATGTTTCTAGTCGATTTATTTGTAACAAAATTTCAATATTTTTTCCTGATTAATGAGGAAGTTTAGGAAATTGAGCAGTTGGCATGTTAAACTTGTAATTAACCATCTTTAAGCGTTTTCTATTTGGTTGGCTGCCGTATTTTTGTCATATGAGTAAAATTAGGCCAAACCATTTGTACAAATTTTGGTGTTGTGTAATGCATCGTGAGCCTCTTTTGACAATAGTATATATAAACATCTCCACCGTGGCTTCAAATTTGGCGATGTCAAATTCTTTGGAAGTCTTAATTAAGTGGCAAGTTGACATCTCTAAAAATGCCCACTCCAACCAATATGCCTAATTTAATGTAGCATATTTTACTTTAATAGGTTTTTATCTTTTGTTTTGTTAAGTTTTGGAGGGTAAACATATCAAAGAAAAGATTTGACCTCTTACTTTTTCAAATGTCAAATTTGACATGATAGAGGAGGTGTCACACAACACCGAAGTAATTGACATATTAGTTAGAGTTGGTTCAAATGTCAATTCTTTCACTTGGCATGTCAAGTCAAATTTGATTTTGAACTCTTTTTCTTCCCAAGGTTGAATGAACTGACCCTTGTATACATGCACGAACTTAATATCTGGACTTGAGTTCAGGGGCCGGACCTCCCATGTTCCGACAAAGTGTACCACGTCTGAATTTTGCTATATATGTGAAAATAGCACTTTGGTTCCCATTTTTTCTTAAAACAGTACCATTACCGCTCTTAATGATGAATAATTATGCCTTAACCATCCCAAACTCTTGATAAATTTTCTGTAGAGCCCCATTTCATGGAAATCCTGCATCCGCCACCTGCTTGAGTAATCTAAAATACCTCTTTGGATGGTGTCTCGGTGGTTCATCAATTTTAGGTGCTAATGATTGTCGTGGGAACTGGATAATTCCTTTCTTGGGAAACAAAGATAGCTTCTTCGTAGTTTTCATATATGAGAAGAGGGTTTTCTTGTTGATCTTATCTGTAGGAGGCCAGGTCATTTTTTTTTGAAAGACGAAAAAGATTTCATTAATCTTGAAATCTTTATGGGGGCAGGTTTGTGAAAGCTTTTGGAATACAACTTCTGATTTTAGCGTAACGGAAGTTGTGTCGGTGTGTTTACCAAAACAACTTATTTTGGGCAAAGACATTTTGATGCTAAAAGAATTAGCTTTTACAAATATAAAAGTTTTGACAAATACCATCCTAGCAATGCTTCTTTTGAACAATTTTCAATCCTTCTCATGTCTCGTTAGTCGTTACAGATGAAGGTATACTTGAAGGTCATCAAAACTGTTGCCTTAAATGTTAAGATATCAGAGACAACTAGAAAACTGAAGGCCTTGTTTCATGAGAAGGAAGGCACTCCTAAAAATCTTCAGGAGCTCTTTTTCGCTGGTAAGCAGCTCAAGGATGACCACAAGCTCGTTGACCATGGTGTTCGGACGAACTCCACTCTCCACCTTTACCTCCAAGATATAGACATGATAAAGCTTCTTGTCTACATACCATCAAATGAGAAAACACTTGAACTTGAAGCAAAGACTCATGACACTGTCAAGAACATTAAACTCTTGATTCAGACAAAAGAGGGCATCCTATTAGAACAATTCACTCTTGTCTACAGTGGAGAGCTGCTGGATGATAACAGAACTTTGGCCTCACTTGGTATCCAGTCAGAATCAATGCTTTATTTGGTTCTCAACCCAAGAGATGTGGTGTCAGTTTCGGTGAAAATGCAAAGCGGAGAGATCCTGAAACTTAAAGTTAAGGTCTTGCAAACTGTTCAAGATATCAAGGCAATAGTTCAGAGTATGGTGGGCTTTGTGGCTGGCGCGGATGATCTAACTTATGCAGGCAAGCTACTTGAGGATTCCAAGACTTTAGCTGCTTGTAACATCAAGGAGAACTCCCTTTTAGAGATGTTGCCTTCGACCTTTAAGGTTTTTGTGAAGAACTTGTGTGGCAAAACTCACGTTCTTATGGTGTGCAAAGAGGACAGGGTCGTGGATGTGAAGAATAAGATTTCTGATAAGTAAGGCTTTCCAGTTAGAGACATTCGTCTCATTTTTTCTAGAAGAACACTGGAGGATGATCGAGATCTGGCTAGCTACAATGTTGAGAAAGATTCCATTATCTGTGAGTATTTGGAAATGTTTGTACTTTTCTGGTGGGCCTTAGGCAAGGTGCTAATTTGCCTATATGTAGTAGTCGCCTCTGATTTTTGGGCCAGTATCCGAGCTCACTACCACCCCCATTTATACCAAACTACACTACCATTAGGCTGTTTGAATCATGGGTTGGTGGAGGAATTTTATGTTTTAAACATTTTTTTTTCTCGTTCCCTTGCTTTCCATGGCTCCACTTATACCCTTGATCCAAATACAGCCTTGGTACTTGAATGCTATGATAAGAGAAGATATTGGGAAAACTTAGTGAGTGATGTAATAGTCGGTGAATTCTCCTTTTACAGATTGGATTTTACACTTACATGGCTGATCTTGATGTGAATTCTCCTTTTACAGATTGGATTTTACACTTACATGGCTGATTTTGCTGTCAAGAAGGGGACATCGATGGTAGCTTGGAAGAGCTTCAAGCATGCTTCAGTATTTCAGGCTTGGCAAAAATATCAGCTGAATATTTCACCAAAATCTGCATTTCTTTTTGACGATCGGTTTTAAGTACAATCGTTTTTCAATGGATTTGTAGGACGTAGTTATATGGAAATAGATTCAAAGCAACTCCAACATAATCTTGCATTTTCTTACATTGTTTTCTGGACATTAGGAATAGAAAATATTCATACAAGTTGATGAGTACCTTAATGATAACTTAGCTGATTGACAAACCTCCCCAGGATAATGCTCTATTTCTCCTTGTGGCGAGGACCGAGAAATTGTTAGGTCACGCTTGTTTGACAGGATGAGATAAAAGTAAAAAGTATACCTTAGACACCGGCAAAGGGTTTGCATACCATCAGACATTGCATGGGCTTATGTAACAATGAGATTGTTGTACCAACTACCAAGTGTGGTTAGGAGTGGGATAATGGATAAAAAAAGATACGGAGGGTTATCTACGAATGTCAGATGGAGAGACTGGGATAATCCAGCTGGTATTATTCCTCCGGAGGGCGGTGTTATTAGTTATCCACCACATCCATGTGGAATAAGCAGCTCATCCCAAGGATGGTGGTTAGCAACATATCAACCATTTTGCTGGACTAGTAAATGTGAACGTACTTTGCACGTGGAGCAGTCAAAGGGGAATTTTTTTTTTTTTTTTTTGTGACCTTTAAATTCTGATGAATGTGACGAAGTTGTTCTAAGATATTTACTTAGAAGTGTCAATTTGAACTTGAGAAACCTACAGGTATGGCTTCCATTCCAACATGGTACCATCTTAAAATTTTCGTGTTGTCTTCATAACTATAATCACCAAACAGATATGGCATTCACAACTAAATAAGGAAAAAACAATTTGAGTAATTATTCTTCTTGCCATAACAGGGAAAATATTTCTTACCTAAAAAATATTCACACCCCTTACCCCATCATATAAGCACCGTATGGATCTGGAAATACATCAAGGGAAAGGAAAATATATGGAAATGAAACCATTTGCGCATTTATTTTCCTTACGCAACCAAACTAACTTGCTAGATGATTCCAAAATGAATCATGTGACTTGAACAAAAGGACCTTGTCCAATAAATAAGTGACATGTCTTAGCACTAAATCATCTGATCTTCATGTTTTTGACACCTTAAAGGCACCCCGCTGGTAAATTTCCAATATTGTAAGATACGTCTCGATGGAATCCCTTGTCTTCAACAACTCCAAGCCGAAAAACGGAACTCTGCTTTTGGTAATACCAATCCACGCTAGTTTCTCTACAGCCATTGCTCTTACATTTGCATTAAAAAAATTCTTTCCAAAACGTTCAGACAGAGACCATCAACACTCAGCAGAAACTATAAATTAAATTGCTTCTAGTGGAATGGATTGCCAGAGAGTATTGGATTTGAAGCAGCGAATTTGTTGCTCTAAATGTCTTCTCTATCCTCATACCCAATGCTCGTAATCTTACCCACATCTGTACCTCTAACCAATAACACGATTTAAATGGATACCACCATGTAATTTATAAATCAGCAATTGAATTATTAGCTTGAACCCAGCCCAACACAAATTTTGGTAATCAACGGGACCCCCCAGAGTCCTCTATTGCTCTGTATTGGAATTTGATATACCATGGTTATCCAACCCTCATTCACTCCATTCTCAGCCATCAATAGCCATATTCTCAACTAAGGGACTTGTCTCGCCAATCACGAGTTGAACGGTTCATCTCCAAAAACTTGATTTCATTATCTATATTTTCCTCCACTTCCAACTCATCGTTATTATCATCCAAAATTCATCCCCATGTACTGGTTTGAACAAATCAGCTACCAAGTCATCATCACCGAAATCATCTCTACTTGATCTTCTTCACGGTGAAAAAGTATCAGCTTTCCTAGGCAGCTAGGCCCCTTTTGCTTTTGACTTTCCTTAACCTTGATTGTGTGACAATCCTGTTTTCCCATGAAATTTCAGCAATTGGATCTTCAGAAATTTTCACGTGATAAATCTCATCCTTAATCTTAAGTTTCACAAACTCCTTAATGCATTCCAAATGCTCCGTTTACAGTGAACAATCTTCCTTAAATGAAAGCTAAGCATTTCAGAGTGGGTTCATCAAGTTCAATAACTTCTACGTCCAACCAACCAAGGTTAAGTTCGAGGACGACATGAAGGGGAACCCCACAGTGAGAGATCCATTTACACCTTTATGGACAAACTTTTTGTTTTTCTGCCAAACTTTCTGTTTTTCGACTTAGATTTTCATTCAATTCAAAACCAATCACTATGGATTTAGTGCCCAAAAATACTATCAACCGTTGGGAAATTTTAAGTGTGGAATTCAAGGGAAAAAAGCAAGCAAAACTCAAAATCTCTTATGTTCGCCTACAAATTAAAGGTTTATAATAATCCAATCAAATATAGCATGTCAAATTGGTTACTCAATAAAGCTCTCAACTCAAAAGGCAAACAAGACTTATACGGGCACACACAGTCTTTGATGGATTTGCAAAGTTAGATAGATGACTTGGTGTCCACCGAAACAAATTAAGCACCTATAACATCTACTGTTAGGTCCTCTTTCTCTTTGATTGGTTTCTCTTTGCATTATTATCTTGAATGTCGTCTGCGAAAATTGTTTGGATTATAATCAATGGCCATAGAAGTAATTCATCAAACATCTCAAGTTCAATAAGTGTTTGCCTGTTTGGCATGACCAACAATATCCAAAACCTAGCATTAACTTAACACGTTTTAGGAATGCTTACCATTTCAAACGGTAGAACACTGGCTGGAAGAGATAGCGAGCACCGAAGGAGCCGTTTTGCGCTGTGTGCTGCCGCCGTTGTGCGGTGTGGAATGTCGGGAGAGGGTCATCCGTAGAAGACCCTCTGGAGAAGCCGGTGGATTTAATGTTGCATTTGGTGACTGATGTAACAGTTGTGCTATGGGTTTGGAATTTGAAGGCGCGACTGTGCTTTGTTTGTCATTTTGGTGTCGTTTGGCAACACTGCAACAGTTGAAGCTTTGTATGGGATTTGGTAGGGTTAGTTATTCTAGGCATTTTGAAAGGTTATTTTTGGAAGATAAAGTGTAGAAAACACATTATTACATTTTAAAAAAGTAGTATAGATGAGTAGTTTCATTAGACTTCCAACCCCTATGCTAGCTTTAACAAAACACAGTCAGGGACTCGGGGCCAACAGCATTATGCCCTCGAGTGGTTAAGTTATGTCATTTTTGCAAGCCATTGTTATGGCTTTGAGTGGTTGTGTTATATCATCGAGTGATTTGTTATGCTATTTTTGAAAAAGTATTATGACATAATATAATAATAATAATAATAATAATAAAAGGTTATGAAGGTTACAGTAAGCTTATGTAAGGACTATCTTACATAGCTTAAGTAAGGACCTCATAAATCCCGATTGAATTTTGATAATTTGAATCGTTCAATGTATTCATAACATGATTTTAAGGGTTCCCGCAAGAAATCAGAAAAAAAATATGACCAAGATAGGCTTGATCTAAGCAATTTTCAGTAAATGCTAATAGATGAAGGTTATGTCCCTGATTCACACAATAGCATAACATATTCTGCCATTTAATGGTTTTGGTTATGCTGCTAATGATTTTTTTATGCAAAAATTTACGGTGTCTCCAAAATAACCGGAGACACCATAGCACTATCTGATCCGGAAGGAGAGTGCATACTCCACTAGATTTCTTAAAAATTGTTTCTTGGATAATAATAAGATTCTTATGTTGATGGGTACGTATTAGATTATTTTTTGCTAGATTTCTAGTGGTGCGATTTTCGAACTCGGTCATTCAAACGTTAAAAAGTTGCTAAATTACTTGTTTTGAGGGCAATACAGTTTTTTTATTATTATTAAGGAACAGTATGCAGCTATATTCAGGAGGGTATGAAGTGATTCAGATTACACCGCCCTTTCACTAGGCAGATTTTCATTCTCATATATGTTTGGCTTTCAATCATGGGTTTATAGTGAAATTTAACAAAGGATAAGAAAATTATAGAAATTTAAACTTACCCTTTTTGCCCAGAATCACCTTATAAATTCACAATCCACGCACTGCCTTCAATATATGAAAAGAAAAAAAAACACAGCTAATTTAGCCCATTATGAAATCAAACGCGCATCCACACATATAGGTGGGAAAAAAAGGAGACAGAACTGATTTAATCCAAATCAAAAAGAAGCCTTGGTTGCACAAAACTGGGGAAACCAATAAGTCTACAGACCATGAAACCAACTAGGGGTGGCAAATGGGCGGGTTTGGGTCAAATTGGGTAAGTTGTTAGTGAGTTGGGTCTTTAATGGGTCATTGACCCATTTAGACCCATTAACTATGAGTCTAATTACCCATACCCAACCCGACCCATTTATTTTAAAGCAAACCCGACCCGCCCATTAACCCAATTATTTATATACTAAAAATTATGATCGAAAAATTAGAAAAGTAAAAAAAAAATGATCGAAACTCATAAACTTTTTCAAAAAGACGAGAATAAATAATTTTTTTTGTCTTATTGATTTTTTTTTTGTCTTTATTCAAAAAATTCTAAGTTTCGATCAAATTTTTTTACTTTTCCGATTCCTCTCATCAAAACAAATTAATACGTCAAAAAAAGATGACAAAAAACAAAAAAAATGAAAAAAAAATTTGAATAAGGACAAAAAAAATAAGTCAATTTTTTAATCCAAACCCTTTGCGGGACTACCATGAGAGAAATTTATTCACGGCGGAGCACAATTTCACGGGTCCATTCGCGCAATTAATGGATGAGATGTGTTTTCAATTTTGACTGGTCAAAATAATTGTTATCGGTCACAATTAATTTTTAATTCGGACCAGCGGGGGGAGAGAGAGAGAGAGAGAGAGAGAGAGAGAGGGGGGGGGGGGGGGGGGGGGAGAGAGAGAGAGAGGGAAAAGAGACCGGGGAGAGAGAGAGAGAGAGAGAGAGAGAGAGAGAGGGGGGGGGAGGCAGGGGGGAGAGAGAGAGGGAAAAGAGACCAATTGATGGGTCTGGGTTTGGAAAAGAGACCAATTAAGAGATGAAATTTGGTGGGTTACTTTCATTGCCCATTGGGTCATTTAAGTTGACCCAATTGATGCCCAATTATGACCCAACTAATACTGGGTTAGCTGGGTTTGAACTCATTCTTACCCAACTAATAAATGGGTTGGGTTGGGTCTATTTTCTAGTTGATGGGTCTGGGTTCAATTTGTCACTCCTAAAACCAACCCATGACCGCTGACGTGGCGGTGGGCTCCACGTCAACAGCTGGGAAAAAAATATTTGGTTCTCTCTCCTCCCTCTTCACCAATCCTCCCCCATGGACGATCCCCCTTCCCCCCCCCCCCCCCCCACATTTTTTGGTTCTCTCTCCTCCCTCTTCACCAATCCTCCCCCATGGACAACCCCCCCCCCCCCCCCCCCCCCCCCCCCCACACACACACACACTCTCCCTCAGACCCCCTCCACTCACCCACCCCACCCGCCGTCGATTCCACTCAAATGATCTCCTACAAAAGAAAAACAAATTTCATAAAAGTTGCTGAAAATTTGAGTTTAGAACACCCACCAAACAAATGCAGAAGTTCTAGAGGGGAGGGGAATGGAATTGGGCGGTTGGAAAAGACTTCTGGAGGCAGATGGCGAGGAGGATGATGATGCCGAAGACCCCCATAGTGGGGAATTAGTTTTTTTTTTTTTTTTAATTTTGAGCTTTTGCTGATGTGGCATGAAGCCCACCGCCACGTTAGCGGTCATGGGTTTGTTTCACGGTCTGTAGACTTATTAATGGAGAAAACTCTCCTAGACTCTAGTCTCTCTCTCTACAAGTACAACGGTTTTTTCTCTCGAAGAATATGAAGTTGTGACCATAAAAATCTGTTTCAGGGCTTTCAATATGTTATGTCTCGCGCCACGACTGCCCGGGCCAAAATCAATCCCGCCCAGATGGAATATTTAGAGACCAAAATTCATGTCTAGCTATGTGACAAAACGGCCCAGACTGCTTTCAATCCCGCCTGGGCAGGATGTTCAGCAACTTTGAAAAAACCTTGAGCCTTACACTGCCCAACATATATCTTTTGAACTCTTCCCTTCAAGACGAAAATGAGAAGTTCAAAAATTAAAATACAAGGTACAAAGACTAACAGTTCATCCCGAAGATGGTGGTAGCGGTTATCATCTTATCCACCATTTTGTTGGATAAGTAGTTTCCTTGGACTTACAACCCCCATGTTTTAACAGAAGATGGAATTGTGACGGATTTGGGGGGAAGGGAGAGACCATGGGATACAGTCAGGGACTCGGGGCCAACAGCATTATCAAACTTATATTGGAGACATATGTCAAATCTGGTGTTTGAGGTCTTGAGTTTCCCTAGTGTTCGGATGCTTACATGGGTGCTTATGAGGTTGATTGGTGGAGTATTTTTTTTACCACTTCGCACGAATAGCTCACTTACGGAGGGCTTTTTCTTTGTGAGTAACTTTTGTAAAAGAAGAAAGATATGCATACATGTTGGATTGACTAATTGTATTTGTGGTACAGTTTTTGCAGGGATGGAGATGGAGCATGACTTATTTTGTTCAGTGGGTACAGTACAAGTAACCCTGCTTAATTGTATAGTGCACTAATTATGTTGAACTAATGAACCTTGCACTTAGGATGGCACTCTGTATTTATGCTGCACTATGTGTAGTCCTACTTATTTTGTATCTTTCTTCCAGTTCAGAGGAAAAGAAGAAAGAAAAAACATATGCAAATATAGCCTACTGTATCCTTTGGAATGATCTGTCTCTGATTTTCAGTTTCTGTGTGATTCTCTCTCTCTCTCTCTCTCTCTCTCTCTCTCTCTCTCTCCTGGAGCTCTATTCAGGGGGGTATGAACTATGAGGTGATTCAGATGACTCCTTCCATTTGTCAAATAAGTTTGGCTTTGATCATGGGTTTATAGAGAAATTTATCAAAGGAAAACCAAATTGCAGGAAATTTCAAAGAAATTTAACCTTCCCAAGTTTATCTTTCCTTTTTTCGCCCATAATCACTCCATAAATTCATGATCCACGCGCTGCCTTATGTATATGAAAAAAGGGTGAATCAACCCGATGATGAAATCAAACGGGCGCATCCACACATACAGGTGGAAAAATAGCAGACAGAATTGAATCACACAGAATCAAAGAAGCCTTGGTTGTACAAAACTGGGAAACCATGTTTATTTCAAATTCTGAGTTTTCCAAGAAAATAAGTTTGATTTTCTTTCCTCCCAAAACAAACAAGATTTGCTGGTGCACAATTTTTGTCAATTAGAAGAGCTCTTTGGGTGGGTATTTGATTCCATTCTTGACAATTTTCTTGGAGGCAGCATCACCAAGATCAACGCCACACATATCAGCCAATCTAATGAGATATAACAGAACATCAGATAACTCTTCCCCCAAATGTTCCTTCTCTGATTCCTCCCAATTTGGCAAGCCTTTATCCACCTCTCCCTTCCATTGAAATATCTCTGATAGCTCCCCCACTTCTCCAACCTGCAATTAGGATCACCGGTTATTCGATTCTTACAATCAAACACTCATTCTAGCTCGGAATTACGAGTATCTAGATATAGTCTGCAGAAAAAAAGAATAGAATATATAATCGATGTGCTCTAGCTAAATTGTATATTTTGTTGCAACTAATCCAATGAATCCGAAACCGTTAGTAGTTAACTAGCTAGTTATCAAGATGACTTGGCATTGTCGCGGGTGCATACCGTGCCGGTAGAAACCAAGATATATATATGGCTGGTACTTGATGGGCAATTAGGACAAGAGCAACAAAATGCACCCATTGGATGAGGAAGATGCCAAAGTTCAACCTAAAGTTGTACGAGAATATATTCGTGTGCCGGAAAGGAAGTTTTCTATGTAAAGTCTTGAGACTAACTTGAGCATTTGGAAATCATGAAGCATGTGAAGTTTAGGTAAAGCTAGAGTTTTTGCTAGAGGTGTCGAATATGTGCCGTGCCGTACCAGTCTAGTTCATTTATTTTTGTGCCAAACTTGTTTCGTGCCGTGCCTAGCCCGACCCATTTATTAGTCGTATTGTGCCTAACCACTGTGCTCAAGTTCATACTCCTATATCGCATATATCCGAAACCGAAATTATTTACACGTTGGATCAATGATTATGATTGGTTCAAATAGGAAAGTGCCTCTCATCAGTGGAGTGGACTACTGTTTCAACCAATCATAAGAGTGGAAAAACTTTACACACCTCTCAAGTGGATGAATAATATTAAACTTTGATAAAGGATCGTAAAATTCAACCAAATTAAATAATATGTGGAGAAAATAACCATGTGGAGAGAGTAGAACGAAGAAAAAAATGAAATATTACCATGGCAAGAAGTAAATTCCTAGGGCTGTGGTACTTTTCCCAGTCTCTAGCCTTGGCAAATTCCTCAAGTTTCATAGAGAGCTCCTTCAAACTGATGTCCATCACCTTCTCTTGCACCACCTCTTCTTCACTCCTCATATCCTCTCTCTCTCTCTCTCTCTGTCCGTGAGCCTTCTCCACAGGGAGAAGAGAGAGAGGGCTCCCCTGGCTTTAAAGGCAAGAACTTACGACATAGTGTCAAAGAATATTGTGTATTCTAATTATATGCAGATAGGATTAGATGAAGGGAAAAAGGTTTAAAGTGGCTAATAAAGGAAATGCCTTGACCACGTACGTATGGTTAAATATTGTTAACACAATAGATTCCCCATCCCTTCTTCCCACCATTCATTCTAAATGGCCAACTTTCACTGCCTAGTATTAATTGGAGAATATTCCACTTTCAACTTCAGCCATTCGCATATTTAGCTTGAAGGCGAAGTGGAGCTAAACCAAACTCGATCAACCTTTGTCTTTGGGTGACTAAATATTTGAAACACCCATGTTCGATCAGTTTGGATTTTGAATGAGGTTTTTGAAAGTAATGAGTGGAGAGAGATAGATATAGAAAATTTATTGAAAACTGAACATGAGCACATGGAGCCAAACCAAACTCAACATAGTTTTTAGATGATTAGATGACATATATATAGATATATCGTGAGTGTGTGTAGGAAAAAATATAGCATGTGTTTTCGTTGTGTATGATCCTATGATTAGAAAAACTGATGTGAGGGAGGCGCATCCAAAATGAATGAGGTGTTCGGTCATCCATTTTTTACCGACTACGTCCTGTCTGAAAAATAAATATTAAGTGCAAGTGTGACACCACCTTAGAGTGCATAACATTTTTTTTTTCTTTCGCATTGAAATGCCTTAGAGTGCATAACATTAGTGACATAATTCAGAGTACGAACGGGGAGTGCCATTAGGGTTTTCTTCCACAGCTTGATAAAGGTAAGGGTAAATTTTTCATCATCTTAATAAAAATTAGTTGGGCTTTGAATCATTAATAGTGCTGATAACAAGTTTAAGCTTGGTTTGAAAATGCATCCAGTTTCAAAAGTATGTTCAAGCTTAAAAGCTTGTCCATGACGCAAAATCGATTTCAAATGAGCTTTAATCGAGTCTATCTTGAGTAGCTTGAATTTTTTATTTAGCATAGGCCAAATGAGCTGAGTACATAGTAACTTGTTCGAGTTTAGTTTGAAAGGTTAACTAGCTTAAAAAAAAGTGTTCATAACTGAATTGTTTAGGTAATAAGCCAATCTTGGAAGAGATTTTAACGAGGGAACACGGGTTCAAACTCGAGCGATTTGGTCCGTTTATCACCCATATACACATGCCTTTTTGTGGCAAAACACAATACATTATCTTGCTTGGGAGAATCTTCTTTAGGCTAACCTAAGCTTAACATGTAAGTTCAACAATGTTATCACTAGTCTTATAAGAATTTTCTCAAATATTCTGCAATCATTGGGTTTAATGATGTGAAATGTCTTTCCAAACAATAGAACAGAATCATTTAACCTTTTTATTAAAAATTGCTTGAGGTCAAATGGGACTAATCTTCTTGAACAATACTCCTCGTTAACCACTTATTAGACTAAATTTTTTGGAACCGAGAATTTGTTATTACTTACTTTCAAAGATAGAAAATGGTGCCTATCACTAGGGCTGCAAATGAGCCGAGCCGAGCCGAATTTTGTCTTCTTCGAGCTCGGCCCGAGCTTGAATCAAGCTGAAATATGTAGGCTTGAGCTCGGCTCGAACATATGTTCAAAAGCTCGAGCTCGACTCGCATGGCTCGTTCGTTTCTTGTCAGAGGCCCTTGTGCAGCAAACTTAGAGGCGAGGGAGCTGGATTATTTATGTATATGTATGGGCATGGGAATATCCGTATATGTATGTATATGTATATATGTATCCATGTATATATGTGTACTGTATATGGTAGTTTGCGAGCTCAATCGAGCCGAGCATCAAGTGGCTTGAGCTCGGCTCGTTATGAAACGAGCTGAAAATGATGGCTCGAGCTCGTTCGTTTGCTTGATGAACCGAGCCCGAAAGAACCATTAGCAAGCCGAGTCACGAGCCTCTCGCGAGCGGCTCGGATCGTTTGCAACCCTACCTATCACCAGGCTAAACAAGATATGGCACGATATGCGCATCTCAAAGGGCTAGGATACGCATGACACGATATTCGCTTGTCACCGGGCACTTCTGCCTTGACGTCACACATTGCATCACCCACTCACCCCACGCCTCAGTGGGCAGACTAGTGTGTGCGTGGGCGGATAGTGGCCCCGTCACATTCGTGCTCGATCAGTCTTGAGATTAAACGGGACGCGAAACCTAAGCATATATGGGAATCCATATGTGATTTGGTAATCCTCGAGTATCTCAAATGCCAATAAAAATTCCCAATTTCGATATCAATTTTCTAAATTTTATCTAGAAAAATTGCACAATGTCGCGTACACATTTCTAGTGCCACAGAATACAAATTCAAAAATTCCTAGACTATTTTCCCCCAAATGAACACCTCCCAAATCTTACAATACGTAGTTGCTTCTCAAGATTAAGGCCCAACAGTTGCTTCGAATGTATGGGACGACATGTGTGGAAATTAGAAGAGCAAAAATTTTCTTTTGATAACCCAATGTGTAGCAACGCGTTCAACTCGACTAATTACTGAAAGACCAATCTCACCTTGCATCCACCGGCAAGCTCCCGATTAAAGATGGGGTTATAAGCCCCACATACTTTGATAAACCTAATAAGTTTTCGAACCTGAGATCTAAAAGGGAATGAGCATAGTATCGAACACCCTCGTCGACATTACGAAAAGAAAACTATACTACGTACAATTGTTCCATATCCGTACTACAGGGAGAGGAGAGAGATTCTTATACTTTTACGATAAAAGTAAGAGGTAAAGAAAGATGGGTATATATCTTTCAGATTTGATGAAGAAAAAGGAGGGAGCTAGATTTGCAACTTTGAAGGCATATTCTTTATATTCCAAAATCGAGCTCCAAAGAAAAAGATTACTCATGTTTGGTAGCACTTATTTGATTTGCTAATCCAAAATATTCCATTGAGATTTCTACCAAAAATCAACAACAAAATATTCCTTGAGATTTACATGGATATCACAAGGAATCCAAGTGGGTGAGAATTTTTCATCTTTTCATCGTCTAAAGAGTCCATGATTATTATATTTTTTTCTCTGCGAAAGTCAGCATTGTTTGTAGTAATTAGTGAGATTTGAATCTGTGTCAAATGCATAAGACTTACCAGTGGACTGTCACTCCACTTACGAGAGTCCCTGATTATATGACCTCATTTTAGTGTCAAACAAATATATGAAAACCAGTAGTAAAATTTTCTCAGACTGCATAAACAGAGAGAGTTTAGTTTGTTATAATCCTAATATCGAATTTGGGATTATAACCCTGTTTTGATATGACTCATGGGAAGCTACTAAAGTTACCAATATACATGTGGAAGTCAAGAAAGGACTGATAAATGAATCAAACTACTTGTGTTAGAGCCCATGTTTCGCTCGTTTAAATTTCATTCAAAATCTGTTCGTTGCATAAACAAATTAAGTTTGAACACTTGGTAAAATCGTTAACCTATCAAATAGTCTCTACTTTGACTTGCTCAGTTTATGATGCATAAAATAAGTAAAATTGATAAAGGCCCAATTTCTCTGGCGGGCTGAGAGAGATAAAATGGCCCAAACTATGCACAATAATATGGGCCATGTCGACATTATGGGCCGGATTTCAAGCCGTGGGCTAAGCCCACACCGGTGTCGAACCCTCCAACCCGCTCGTTATATATTTACCCGGCCTACTATAACCATAGATCCGACGGTCGAAAAATCCTTATATAAATAGCTCAAAACCCTAGCTCGATCCACCCTTCTTCATTTCCGCCTCTCTCTCATCCCGTGGGACAAAACCCTAGTCAAAATGGTGACTCTCTCTCTCTCTAAACGAAAGATCTGTTTAGCTGATTTTGTATTTGAACTGTTCAGCTTGGAATCTGAGCTTATTGTTTTGATTTGATTGGATTTGTTTTGTGCTGATTTGATTTTTTGTGTACAGCCGTTCAAGCGTTACGTGGAGATCGGGAGGGTGGCTCTGGTTAACTACGGCAAGGAGTATGGCAGGCTCGTGGTCATCGTCGACGTCATTGACCAAAACAGAGTACTCCCTCTCTCTCTCCCTCTCTCTCTCTCCCTACCTAATTTCCTACTAGTATTCACGATTTTTTGATGAAGAAGCCAAGTAAAGATGATAAGCTTTTACGGTGTTCTTACGTCTTCAGCCGAATTGGTTGTCACATCGAATTGTTGTTTCCATTGGTGCTATTAAGTGTCAGAACATATTCATGTGCACGCACAGGCAGCTTTTTCGAGACGTGTTCCATTTGCCATGTAAGTTTTAGTAATGTGGTGTATGCTTTACGAGTTTTGTGCCTTTAATTAATTTAAGGATTTGGGTAGGTCAAACGTGTTGTAGATTTAAATCTGTTGGGGGTGCTAAAGCAATGCTAAAATCATTAAATTGGTGATTTCTGCTAAACAGCTATGGAAATTTTTGTTGTCTGGCGAGAGGGTTTCACGTGGTGTCAGCTGTGCTGAAAAGCACTGCAAAATTAGATAGGTAGATTTGGCAAATCTCAGTGCATATGTTGTTTGTGGTGAATGCGGATATATGGTTGAAATCTATGACGTGTTATTATCGTCGACATTCAATCAAAGGTAGATTTCAATCTGTTGGGGCGCTAAAGCAATTACCAATGATAGTCATTAAATTGGTCATTTGTGCTAAACAGCTATAGATTTTTTTTTGGTTCAGCGGGAGGGTTTCACATAGTGTCTGCTGTGCTGAAAAGCACTGCAAAATTAGGTAGGTAGATTTGTAAAAATCTCAGCAGGTATGTATGTTGCTTGTGATGAATGCAGACGTGGTTGAAAGATTATACAATTAACTGTTTTCTGCAGAGGGCTCGCTCAGAACCTTTGATTGAATGTCGATGGTAATCAAATCCTTTGTTATCTGCAATGCTAAAATGCACTGAAACATTCAATAGGTAGAGTTGGCAAATCTCAGTGCGCATGTTACCAGTTAATAACATTTTAGTTCTGTTCATGGAAATTGGTGTAAACAAGAAGTTATGGTCCCAATTGGAATACTTGATTCTTGGAGTGACTACTTTGATGAATTCCGGTCGTATTAGGTGAGTTACTTCGAAGCTATACCATGTGGGACTATTTTCTTTTGGTTTAGGAGTTGGATCATGAGTGCTTCATGTTCTTGGGATTTTATGATGCCTTGGCCTTTGTGGAATTCTTTTCCTCAGAGGGGTAGATTGCCCAAATGGTTGGGTTGATTTGGTTTGGTTTGTTAAAGTCCAGTTTTTGGGAAGAATTGGCTTGGGTTGGTCCAGTTTGGGATTGGTGGAAAACAAATTGAAGCACAGCCCTGAGCATCCAATAGTTCAACTTGGTAGGGAATTGGGAACTAATCATATCAGACGCGTGGAAGCTATGGAGTCTAACTTTACTTCGGTACAGTTTTGGCTTGAATATATAGTAGGATATCCAATTCATCGTGCTTTGTTTTAAAAGCGAATGTTATGTGGGTTGGACAGTTTTTAGCTTGTGTAGAGTGGTAAATTTTGCTATCTAACTGCATGCCCATCTTGATTTTTATGGGGTGTATATGCATGTGATTTTAAGGTTGAACCCAACCTTGGGATATCTTTAGATCCCTTGCACTTCCACCTCGAAACTGCTTCCCTTCATTGTGCAAAGAATTCATTACCAATCTAATCGGTTTTCATCTGCGTGCTTCACAGGCTCTTGTGGATGCTCCTGACATGGTGAGATGTCAAATGAACTTTAAGAGGCTGTCTCTCACTGATATCACCATTGACATCAAAAGGGTCCCGAATAAGAAAACACTGGTTGCAGCAATGGAGGCCGCAGGTAAACACACTGATAAAAGCATGATGCTCCCTTCATACTATCTACAATCTTGGAGGTGTTAACTTTGTTTTGTGGTGGTAGATGTTAAGAACAAGTGGGAGAATAGTTCCTGGGGCAGAAAGCTGATTGTGCAAAAACGAAGGGCCGCTCTTAATGATTTTGATAGGTTCAAGCTGATGTTGGCAAAAATTAAGGTTAGTTTATGTTTTCCGATGTTAAAAAAGTTTTCTTTTCTTCTTTTTATAAAAATTCTCTTTGTTTTACCTTTTAACCTTTTTAACATGTCGGAAACTGGCTAATAGACTTAATCAATTTGCTATGTGCAGAGGGGTGGACTCGTCAGACAAGAGCTTGCGAAGCTGAAAAAGCAGAATGCAGCCTAAGCGTTACGCGTCTAAGATGATGTCCGAATTTTGTTATGAGTTTTTGCAGGTTGTACTGATGGCTGGTTTTGATTTGTTTCTTTCTAAATTACAATTGGAGAACCTTTCGTATTGTGTAAGAGATCCCAGAATTTACTTATTTCGGTGTGTTAGTTTTCCTGATGATGCATTGTCGTATGAACCAAGAACGTTTAATCATTATGGATTTGGAATGGTTTTTATGCCCAACAATGTATTCAGATTAACAATTGCTTTCAGATTTAATTATGCTATGGATTGGCGCACGCACATCCATAACAATAGGGGTGTAAACGAGCCAAGCTGAGCCGAACCTTGACATGTTCGAGCTCGGCTCGATCAGAATTCGTCTAGCTCGAGTTCGAATCGAGCTGGAAAAGCTCGGCTCGAGTTCGAATCGAGCCGGAAAAGCTCGGCTCGACAAGCATGTACAAAGCTCGAGCTCGGCTCGTTAGTATTCGGTTTGGAATAAACGAGCTGGCTCGGCTCGAATTCGAGCTCAAATTTGTCAACTTTTCAGCTTTAATATTGAAAAATTGGCTAAACGAGCTGAGTCGAACGAAATATTGGCATGTTCGAGCCGGGCCAAGTCGAACCTATATATTAAAAGTCGAGACGAACCTGTTCACGGACTTATATATTGACATGTTCGAGCCGAGCCGTGCAGAATCTATATATTTCGAGCCGAGACGAACCTGTTCACGAACCTATATATTGGCATGTTCGAGCCGTGCAGAACCTATATATTTCTAGCCGAGCACTGCTAGGTTCGAGCTCGGCTCGTTTATCAAACGAGCCGCAAAATCGAGCTCGAGCTTGCTCGTTTATCTTTCGAACCGAGCCGAACAAGCGAGCTACTCAGCTCATTTACAGCCCTACGTAGCAATATGGAAAAATGAAATACTTAAAACTTCTCAAACCAAATTTGGGACTGCGTTTTCTAAAGCTTCCAGTTGAATTGGCTCCTATTTCGGTCCGTGCTGGACGGTCATAGTTTCTACCTTTTTTTGATCCGTCATATTTTCTATTTTTTTTGATCCGTCATTTTGAAATTATGCAATAGTTCGGGAGTACTGTCGTGTGGTATTCCGGACCACTTTACAACCATACGTTTCTGTGGGGTCTCACCAAGTGATTTGCAGTACCACGTGACGGTACTCCCGGACTCATGTAATTATATAAAACGAGTAATTATTCAAGTTCGGGAGTACCGCAACGTGGTACTCTGGGCCATTTTACAATTATACTTTCTTGTGAAATCTACCATTAATTGTATGGATCTCACAAAAATACGTGGTCATAAAGTCATCCGTTCGGTTAGAAATATCCCCCATTGACTAGTAATTTGGTCGAACAGAAACCATAATTCCTTACATTCAAAACCCCCCAATTTACTTCACGAGTCACAGAAGATGCCAATTTGATCAGCAGCAGTGCGAGAGAAGTTGTAGACCGAAGACAAAGACTAAAGTAGACTGAAGACAAAGACAAGACTAAAAGATGCTCCAACGTATGGTGAAGGGCTGGTTTCACTCAAAGATGTTTTCTCGATCGCAAACTTCCATTGCGGTCCTTGTTTTGATCAGTCTCCATGACCAAAGATCAATGTCGAAATCGGCATACCAAATATGCATTATTCAACACGACAACGTATAGCACGTATGCTTGTACTTGGTTTATGAATGCAATATATGATATATATATGTTTCGTGCTTAGAAAAGAATAAAGAAAAAAACCGACAACAAAATACCCTATGGCGGGTTATATAAAAAGCTATCATAAAATGTTTAATTTTTAAGCCAAATTTAGAAAAATTAGGGAAAACAAAAAAAACTTCCTAACAAATGACTTTAAACATTCCAAGGCAAACTCGCTGGCACCTTCCAAAAATTCACGTGTTAATGATAGCATTAATACATGCTTAGGTAGCTTTTTTAAGCTATCCTCTTCAATATATTTGGGTACCATAATTTTTTTTTCACGGCATCCAAATTAAATTATAAGCACCTTGATTATGAAATCCTGAAGTCAACGACTAAATAGATGATCTCCAGTGACCCCAACCCATCATAACTTTTTGGATGTCAATTTTTTGGCGAGACTTATGTAACGACATCCTCAAATTAAACGAGAGATTAAATTATTTATACTGCCGGTGTAAATATTTGTTTCTTCCAAATCAATTACATTGCGCCACGTTACCATGTTCTATTAATTGGAACCACTGTTTTGACGACGTAGCACAATTTAATTGATTTGAAGGAGACAAATGTTTACACCGCCGGTGTAATTTATTCTCATTAAACAATCGTGAAAACATATGAATTTTGAAAAGTTGGTGCAAATTTCTCAAGCATCTTTTTTTTTTTTTTTGTGTGTGTGTATGTGAGATCTTTCATTAGCTAACGAAAAGATTTTAGTATGACCGTTATAGGGTTACCCATTTTCCACATCACAAATTAAAAGCACTTAAAATGCCCATATTAATTCATATAAGAACCATTTCTTTAGGAGTTGCATAGGAGAATCTCAACAGATTAATTCACTTCACACATCTTCAATTTCTCTCTCTCTCTCTCTCTCTCTCTCTCTCTCTCTCTCTCTCTCTCTCTCTCTCTCTCTCTCTCTCTCTCTCTCTCCAAATATATTTAGATTACAAGAAAAGCAACAAATTTGTAAGAAAAGATTTACAATTCCATGTTATATCCTTTCTCTCCTTCTCCTCATTTTGGTTTGAAAAAATGTTACCGTTTTATCTGATCAAATCATTTTCAAATACCACAGAGATACTAATTTAGAGTCGCCTATCAAACTTCAAGCATAAACATGGGGTTTAAGGATTTTCATCACAAGCTTAAGGTCTCTCTCTCTCTCTCTCTCTCATCACATACTCCTATTAATCTAGATTAATAGCATCATCACATGATTTGATTATTCAGATTTGTTAGTCACGAAAAATTTCAATCCAAAGGCAACCCATATGGTAAAAACTTGTCCTGCATGGTTTATCATTTTTAGATCACTAGTTTTTCTCAATTGGTTCATTACTGTTGAATTTCTACAATCCAATAAGAGAAATAATATTTCCCTTCGGTCTTGGCGTATCGGCCGTAGCTGGATGCCGCAGTTCAAGATACTGCTTTATCGTTTAAAATCCTACGATATGCAAATTTTGGAGTGCATTTATAAAGTCGGATAGATACGGAAACTTGTGAAATACTTTTTGGATTAACCTTTTGATATTGATATGGGCAGGCACTGAGGAAATTATTCGTTGGAGATGCTGGGAAGAAGAAAAGAGAGGCTGAATTTGGGAAAAGGCCTTCATGGATGGTGCCAGTGAGTCATGGGTATCATGTTGTCGAGGATCGGTCATTCGCAGGCGAGTCGAATGGTGAGTCTGACTCGGTCCCCGACTCTGTTGTGGTACAGAGAGAGCAAATTGGAGAACTTGAAGTGTGGTTTTTTGGAGTTTTCAGTGGAAGAATGGGAGACTGTGTTGCAAAGAGCATGCAGTCACATCTGTTTGATAAAAAGCCCAAAGAGGTAAGAAGAAAAAGGCCTTCCCTTTAAACATTTTTACTAGGGCTAGTATACGAGCCAAACAGGCCGAGCAGTGAGGACTTAACGAGTTTTAAAAGATATAGAAAAGCTCGATTTGTTTGTTATCTAAATGAGCTTTATTGAAGTCGGCCACGACCCGATTTTGACTAGCTTGAATTTTTTTCAAAATAGAAACCAAACGATTGATTGTAGCTTGTTCATGAAAGCTTAACGGGTTTAAAAAACATTCAAGTTTGAGTTGTTCATATAACAAACCGATGCTAATGGAATGGACTTTGAACAAGCTGAACGCGAGCTCAAACTGTAAGCGAGGCTTAATACATGAATCTCTGAGGTTTATAAGTAGATTTAGGGCGACGAGCCGACTGGGCTAATATATTACTCAAAGATATTGGCTTCTACTAACTTGGTGATTACAAAAGTAGAACCCTCCTTTTATAGACGTAAGGAGGGGAATACAGTCAATACAGATGGTACCCATAATTGAACATTACTATTCTTAGTCCTACGTCCATCTGCAAACCTACTGACAACACCAATTAGTGTAACTATTGACATTTTTCCTCTGCTAGCATTTACTACACTCGCATTTACTACACATAGACTTTCCTATTCATAATAGTTGAGCCACCTCTGAATAACTAAGGTACATCAACATTTGGAGTCCGAGACGGACCGGAGACCCTGTAGTGAACAAAAGTCACTACAGGATTGTAGTGAGCATCTCAACCGTTGATCTAAGCAATTAACGGTCCGGATTTTAACAAAACTCTTTCAGGAAGAGTTTTTTTAAATTCGGACTGTTAAAAACACTTTTGGACAACTGGAATTGCTCACTTCAACCTCAACCCTGTAGTGACTTTACTCGCTACAGGGTCCCCGGATCTGTCCGGGACATAGTTGAATAAACTACTGTTTGTATGATTTTCCAGTCTCAATTGAAGAGGAAGAGCAAAGAGGCAATGAGAAAGGCATATGTGGGTGCAAGAGGGAAGATGAAAGAGAGAGCAGAGGAGAAGGGGAAGAGGAAGGAGAAAGGGAAAGTGGGTGGTTGTGGTTCAGCATCTGCCATTGTCATCAATGGAGAGAAGCTTGTGATGGCTAACATGGGCGGATACAGAGCTGTTGTGTGCAGAGATGGTGAGGCTCATCAGATCAATAGGACAAGGCAAAATCAAGGGACCCCCAGAAGACATTGGTCTAGAAAACTCATTCCAGGTAGTTTTTACTTCATCAATCATATCAGTTTGCACTTTCTTTTAGTAAGTTCCAATGATGTCCCTTCATTGTATTGATCACTTTATAACGAGACAAGACATATTAGGAAAAGAATCTAGGAACACACCTTCTGCACACTAGTCTGGACTCATCTGTGTTTGGAACTGTTGGATATATGTGAACCCACACGCATCGAACGACTTCGAACACTTGTGTTTAAAGGTAGTGTATATGCCATTGCGCTATTTGAAACTAGGGAATGAGAGAACAACATGCCTGCCTTGTTCCATATACAAGGACCCATTTCAGACCCAAGAAAGTAATCTAAATTGTTCATTCTGGTGGACTTGTTGAGTAGGTAAAGCCCACAAACCGCAGTAAATCACACTGATTCGGTATCAATAGCCACATGAATAAGAAAATGGTATTCGCTCATGTAGGTACTGATGTTTAATCAACTTGATTTTGTGCATACACAAACAACTGAACGAGATAAATAAGATAACAGTGATCACTTTAAAATGCATCTCCTATAAAGAGCGCAGCGGGTCTAGCAGGCCCCAGGTACTAATGAAAGATGTCCGTTGTAATACTAATGAAAGGTGACAAAGTTCCTTGAAAGAACATTTCACATTTGTAGGCAGCCTTGCCCTGCTTTGTTTTCTTTTCTCTCTTTTTTTTCTTTTTTTTTTTTTCGGTTGGTAAAAGACTGATTTCCATTACTTCTAATTGAAAACAAGTTCAAATGTATCGAGATCCCAATGTTTTGATGGGCCAACTATTTCAGGTGTAATACGGATGCCCAAAGTGCGTATACTCGTGCACGAATCCGGTGCAGCAGTGGGGACTGATAAGGCAAACCCTAAATGCTCAGCAGAAATTGTGGTTGGAGATGAAAGCATAGACTCCGATACTGAGTTTGTCATCTTGGCTAGTACTGGCATCTGGGAGGTATACATTCCATTTTTCTTGACCGTTTTCTTTCTATATCACACCAAGATGCACGCACTTGTCTGGGATAGGGGATACTGAAACATTCGTGGACACTCCCTACATGTGTTGGACACATCTCAGATACGTGTCTCATTTATAAATCTGACAAGTCGAGGACACGTTAAGGCGGGCTCATAAGAAGACTAAATTAACGAAAAAATTGAGAGGGGATCGATCAAAATGATCGCGATGCTGGGTTCTTGAAAAGATGTTTAGTTCCCGTGTCATAATATGTGAAGAACGCCGTATCCCTGTGTTGGCATCCCATGCTTCATGTATCCCATACCTCAATCTCCATATTTCAACATCAAGAAACACAATAACACTTACAGATGGCTTCAAATTTTCAAAACAAGTTTTCGTCCGAAACTGAAGTTTGTATTTGACTTTTCATTGTCGTTATTTCTGGAAACACGAAAGCAGAAACAATACCACACCAACCAACCTTCGAAATTTACTTTTCTGGGAACCTATCATTGTTTTTCATGCAGTAACAAAGCGTAATTATTGTTTTGGCTCTCTCCCAGGTGATGAAGCATCAAGAGGCTGTGAATCTCATCAGGCATATAGAGGATCCACAAGAAGCTGCAGAGTGCTTAGCCAGAGAGGCTTTAACTAGAATGAGCAAAAGCAATATTTCCTGCTTGGTCATTCGCTTTGAGTGATTACACAGTTGTGTTATCTTTCTTAGGTGCTAGAGATACCCCTACCTTTTGAGAATTTGGATATTTGGGAATTTCTTGAATAAATAATTATTTCGACAGGGTCTTTTCCCATGCACCAAAAAAGGCAAGTGAGGAAGTTTTTCTGGAAAGAAAACTTACCCCATGGACCCAGATGACATACTCAGTTTGGATGACAATAATGAGGATGTGATGTCATATTTTCATGATTTCTACGTTTGAACTGCCTGGAATTAGAATCTGATTCCCAACGACATATTCAACCAGAAATCACATTCCCAAACTTAGAGTTTGATCCCTCCCATACCCCGTGAAAATTATCCTAGATTTCTGGCTCAATGCATAAAAAAGGAAATGTTTGAGTGTAAATTTTCAAAATAATTGATTCATAGATAAGACTACTAAATTAATAAATAAAAAAAACTAGCGTAACTGTATACAAAAAAAAACTAGCGTAACTGTATACAAAAAAAAAACTATTTAGCTTATCATCCTTGATCTTTTAACAAACACATTAAATAGTTTTGCTTGTTTTTTTCTTCATTCTTTTACTACAGGGAAATTTTTAAAAATGGTCCTTCTAGTTTGCACGAGTTTTCATTTTCATCCCTCTACTATTAATTGTATCAATTTTAACCCTATAGTTTTCATTCCATCTCAATTTCGTTCTTCTCCCTGATGCCGTCCATGAAACAAACGGAATTGAAGGGCAAAATTGTCATTTTCTCTCACAGAGGGACCAAATTGAAATTTTATGCAAACCAAAGGGATTATTTTTAAAATTTTACATTTTACTTTCGTTTTTTGCAAATAAAATAAAAAAAACCATAAGTAATGTATTTGACAACTGAATTGTTTTTTATTAGGTAATCAAACTATATTGAAAAATTTATATTTCATTACACATTAAATCAACCTCTTAGCTAATGTCTTTGTATCATGTTCTTATAATCTTCTTATTTTTTCACCCAATAAAAAAAATGTTTAAAATCTGTATTTATTTGTTATATGAGTGATCTTATGAGTAAGTCCCAAAATAAATACACTTATATCCATATTTTAATGTATTTGATCTCTTAATATTTAATAGTGTTTCATTGCTTAATTAAACACAATTACAAGATTTCTAAATACTACTGAACAACTTCTTCTTTTTAATCATATGACAAAAAATAACGATAGTGAAAATTCAATTGAAAAAAAAAATACAAAACCAAGACAATTAACATAAGGGTTGTTTTTCGAATTTTTTCATATTTTTTGTGATGTATATAATAAAAACTTTACAAAATTTCAACATATATTTTATTATTCAATATAAAATGAGATGAGAAATATATTATATATGATGTATTTTAAATTTATTTACAAAAACAAAAGTAAAAAACAAAATTATAGAAATAGTCCCTCAAGTTTGCATGAAATCTCAATTTAGTCCCTCTGTGAGGAAAAATGACAATTTTGTCCTCCAATTCCGTTTGTTTCATTAACGCCGTAAGCGAGAGGGACTAAATTGAGACAGAATGCAAATTATAGGACTAAAAGTAACACAATTGATACTAGAGGGACAAAAATAAAAATTCATGCAAACTAGAGGGACCATTTATAAAAATTTCCCTTTACTACACTTTCCTTTTTCCCCCAAAGCAAACGGACACAAAAGAGGGAAGCAAAGGTTCTCATAATGGTATTGAAGCAAAGTTGTCATAATACAACAAACTGAAGTACTCGTTACAGCAACCAATCTTTAACAATATAAACATTTCCCTAAACTTGAGATGAACAATCTCTTTCTTGTTTTATGAGTTTAAAAGATATCATAACAGCAAGAATTGACGATGAGGAAGAACTTCTCAAAAATCTCTAGAAGGAACTTCAGCTTATTCCCGTGGATGTAATCCTTTGTCTAACAATCATGCAACTTAAGAATATAGCTGACTTGCTGATTTTCTTTCCTAGAGTAAGGCCTTCATAAATTGGATTCGTTCGGATTTGTTCTTACTCAGAGTATAAGTCGTTTATTTCCTCTTTCCCGTGCCAATGGTGAGCAGCTCAAAGCTCCGAAGAGGATCATCACGGCCGCCTCTTGTGGCAGCAGCACGGGTGAAAGATGCTGATTTGGACTCAAGACCTGGTTGGACCCTTTGGGTAGTAGACAGGCGACCACTGCCTGATCCCAATCGGCTATGTCGGTTCTCACTGACTTCAACAGATGAGCTTGGTCGGCTGCCTGACATGACAACCCTTTTTGAAGTGCTTCCGTAACGAGAGGTGCGACTTCTTTCAGAGTCAGGTTGCTGAAAAGTAACACAAGCAAAGGGCAATAAAGAGTTACAACGAGTTGAGGGGTTCGCAAAAACTCAAAGTTCTACAGGAAGTGAAAGGCATTAAAATTGATTCTTGTCTGAATGAGCTTTCAAGCAAGTTTAAAACTGTTTTTAGCTCAAATGCATAAGCAGAAGTTTGTGGATAGACACACCAAACAAAACTTCCAAGGTGCTGGTTTCTAATCACCCCCTCAAAAGCTACCACAAACACCCAATTTGCAAATCCCACAATTCAAAGGACACGGTTGGAGTTAGACAAAACTTTCAGGTTGGCAAAATAGGATTCTTTATAGCATATACAACAGCATCACACCGATCTTTTCCCAGAGTTAAAGTTGTTTTTCCCTGAAGCAAAACTTGTTCCAAACAATGAAACAAGTTGCACAGTTTCTCAAGGGCCATAATGGAGAAGTTGTGCCTGGGAAGTTTTCAAAAACAACCACGGTGATGTGGCACTGATAATCCCAACAACTTGGATTAGATTTCATGAACTCATCCCATGGGATATAACCACTCAAATGGAGCATTGTCGATGAAATGAGAACTTAATGAACCTACAATCGGGATCCACCCATCCAGGTTTAAAATTAAGAGCATGAGCAATAACATTTTAAATAACCAAATTTCATCATTCTGACTAACCACATCCTTTGAGGATGGTACATCCTCTGAAGATCTTTGTCTGGAATAATCACTGTGCCTGGAGTGTTCACCACCATGCAAACCACCACCTGTTGTACCATTCCTTCTGGCAAATGCCTCCACTGCACCTGAGAATTTATCTCGAACCTCTTGTCTCACTACATGCAAATGAATAATGGCACACATCAAGAATCAATACCCTAAGTTTCTTTCCATTCAAAATGGAATGGACTGCAGTTCCAAATCACTCTATTTTAAAACCATACAAGGAAAACACAAAAATTCACAGGCAGTTTAATTGAGGGCATGCAAATTCCAGAACTCAGATGACAGAAGGATCTTAAATTAGAATGAGATTAGGATAATTATTGATGACTAACAACTACATTTGCTACACAATTGAAAACATGCTGAAGAAAGAAACATACCCGGGGTCCTTTCAGCTCTTTCTGCAGGTGGCCCTGGGTTTAAAGGTAACTTCCCAACGGGCTGCCAAAAAGGGAGTAAACAAGTCAAGAAACATTGACAAAGACAAGCTCAACTACTAGCCAATAATTCTGAGAAGTGAGAAGTACTAACCCGTGCCCTCGAACTGGAACCAACTTGTGGATACTTCAAAATAGTCCAGTCAAATACGTAGTCAAACTGATAGCCTGCAGGAATCAAATTATTAGAAAAGACACTCTCAAGATTGAAGGCAGCATCATCATCAGTGAGACTGTTAGATGTCACAAATGGGAAAGGTCATAGAAATGGAATAATTAACTGAAGGAAAGGAATTCATAAGTAAACTTTACCTTCTCGAATAAATAGGTCACGGAAAAGCCTCTTCAGGTAGGAATAATCTGGTTTGTCATCAAATCGCAATGATCGACAGTAGTGAAAGTATGATATGAATTCTGATGGATATGATTTGCAAAGCACCTGAAAATAACAAGTCAGAAATTAGAATTTCATGTGGCTAAACAAAAGGAGAAGCCCAAACTAAGACACCATACACAAGACCCAACACCACCCAGTAGTTGTCCTTTCATGAACCAATGCCATCTAGGAACTACTTCTAAGCAGTGGTGCTCAAAGGAAAATGTGGTACTACCTCTATAGGAGTAACCATCTTCTTTTCACTAATTCTGTCATATTTCTGCTTTTTAGTGCCAGCTTTCAAACCTTGCCAAGGAAGGCTAAGACAGAAATCATACGAACCGGGTTAGAAAACTAGAAAAGCTAAGAAAATAAACAAACTAAAGGGTTTCCATCAAATGTTCCACCTTCCCCGCAGAAAATACATAAGCACGTAACCAAGAGATTCCAGATCATCCCTTCTGCTCTGCTCTGCAAGTAATAAT
The DNA here is from genome assembly GCF_030253575.1 of Rhododendron vialii. Taxonomy (NCBI): domain Eukaryota; kingdom Viridiplantae; phylum Streptophyta; class Magnoliopsida; order Ericales; family Ericaceae; genus Rhododendron; species Rhododendron vialii. The sequence goes on along the minus strand of NC_080558.1, from coordinate 5,052,860 downwards.
GCAGATTTAAAACTAGGAAAAATGAAAACTTGAAAAAAAATGGACATGTTTTCTGAATAGCTGCAACAAATTAGCCTTACTCACCAACTCCAAGGTGAGTGTTAACGCTCGCATAACGAGCAGTGCCTGTGAGATTTTTGTTTTCCCTATAAGAGGAGATTCGTTAAGTATTCATGACAACTTTCCAAAAGGCAGAGAATTGACAAAGGAGGAAAAAGTTTCACAGTTACAATCATGTAACAAGTCCATCAATACGCCAAAATAATCTAAGTAGTGAAACAGTAAATGGTTGTTGATGCTAGGATGAAAAGTTTCAGTCACACTAATGAAAGCAAGCTCATGAATAGGCCAAACCAATGTGTATGGAGAAAAGGGTAAATGGTTGATGATGCCAAGAAGAAAGTTGTATATCGGAACTTTGTCAGCTAACCAACTCAACGACCAGAAACCAAAGTAATTAGCTATCTTAACTCTAAAATTGTAAATCCTTATGAAACCATCTTCACATATTCCCAGGCATCATAGACATTGAAATCTTTAATCTGGATCCATTACTTTCAGCCATGCACAAATGGATATATCTCTCGCAAAATATTGGGCAATACCAATACCTCAAGGGCATTCACGAGTGCCACTTACTCTGAGATAATTGTGTAAAAGGTTTTAAGAAAGTTTGAAAGCCCGTGTATATTAACTTTCCCGAAACAAAACACCTGCAGACTTGCACAATAAATCCTCCCAACTAACTCACACTCCCCATTCTACTACACAAAGCAATGAAAAGGAAAACTCTATGCCACGCTTACAATTAAAATAACTTTACAAAGGAGCTCAAGAGCTGAGAGCTAGATGGTCAAAACGAAAAGTAGAAACCATTTTATCATATCCTCGAAACATAAAGAAGGTACCTCAGTTACCTGTATGGTATGTGCTTATGTGTTTGAAGATCCCTAAACTTCTTTGCAAGCCCATAGTCAATAACATAGACCTGTAGAATGCAAAGTCCATAGTCAAATAGCATATACCTGTAGGGTTGAAAAAAAGGAGCAAAAACAAAAACTGACGCAAGAAAAAAAGTTAAAGCAATTAAGAACAAATCCCATAAACCACAGAGAGAGAGAGAGAGAGAGAGAGAGCAAAAAAAATAACTAAAAAGTTGAGAAGGAAAAAAACAGTACAGAACTGAAAAATGGTACAATAGAATAACAAGGTAGATAAGGACATAGGGCTTTGAACATCCTTGAATCCCAAAAAGCGGTAACTAATTCGATATGAAATAGGCCATATATAGTAGCCACTACCATGTATTGTATTTTATGCTTGTACGACAACAGAAGTCAAATTGGGTACATATTTATTATTTGTGTCCAGTTTCTATTCCATTGAAACATCGTATTTTAACTCGTATGGAGTATGTCTTGCAATATGAGAGTGCAATACAACCGACTGGACAAGAAATTGCATGGTTTTTTGTTCTCATATGTCAAAAAAGTTGGCCAGAACTCAGACTGAAAACCTTATGGCAGAACTAAAATTGCCAAAAGAATGGACTAATGAAATCATACGAATGCAAATGCAGCAACAGGCAACTATAAACATAAAAAAGCATTGCATAGAACATACCTGATTTGCTTTGCGCCCTAAACCCATTAGAAAGTTGTCAGGCTTTATATCACGGTGAAGAAAACCTCTTGAGTGCATATATTCAACTCTATTTATCTGTGGAGAGAATGAGAAAAGGCATAACTCATAAGTAAAGAAGCGACAACCAGTAGTCAAAGTTCAATCAACACTCTGAACAACTAGAGTACTTACTAACTGATCGGCAAGCATTAAAACTGTTTTTAAAGTGAACTTCCGATTACAATAGTTGAATAAATCTTCAAGGCTTGGTCCAAGAAGGTCAATAACCATTGCATTGTATTCACCTTCAACTCCAAACCATTTAAGATGGGGAATACCAGCTTCACAAAAGAATTAAGAGGTCGGCACGTCACTTCGGCTCAACAGAATAAGAAATTACTTGCAATCATAAAAGGGAATGAACCAAAGAGAAAACTCACTTCCGCCCTGAAGAAGCATGTACAATTTCGACTCATATTGCAGCTGAGGGTGTTTAGTCTTCACTGATTCCTGAAGAAAAAAAAAATGCAATCATCATGATAAAGTAAGAACATCAGAGAAGGGTCAGAAGAAACTTTATGGGCTCATTTTATGGAGAAACAACTTAAAAGAGGAAATTAACAACAGTCAGTAGAAAACAATTATAAAGGCGCTTAAGTTTTGCATACCAAATTCTTATTAGAAGAAAATATTCAGTTTTGTACTAAAATTTCAGCCAAACAAACAGATTGAGGCTTGTAGTTACAAGGATCCAATGGCAAGCAATAAAAAGAAATACACTGAATGACAACACGAGGAAGATGATATAGGTTCACATTAACCAAACTTAATCAGTTTGTATTTCCGCCAACATGAGAAAATAAGGTAGAAAGGGTCTGTCCATCCGTACATGCAACTCTAAACTTAATTGATAAGTTTGTTTTCACAAAACACTACGCAATAGTTAAATTCAAAATACGAAAAGTACTTTGGGAAACCATTTTCCAGTTACTTGAAATGACTTCAGGTTGTTTGGAGTGCAATTCTAGATATCCCAATAACAAAATCCATAAGTAAACTATCAAATTTATAACCGAGCTATACTTATCAGCTAAGGTAAAATCCTTCATTTGAAATCCACATATGTCCAAACGGAGAACAAGTGAATTGGCATAAACACAAACGAAGTTCCATCACAAAAACAAGATAATCAACCAGATTTCATGTTTAAAGTACCTACTAAAACAACCATTGTAGGAAGAACCAAGTTCCAATGCCCGACTAAAGAATCAATCCAAAAAAAGAGTCCCAAGAAACTTTCTAAAAACATTTGCAGATGCACTAAATAATAAGTATCCAACACAGCATTCAATCACTCTCATTAGCAAAAACACATGCATACCAGTTTCACAGCAACTTCCTCTCCAGTTTGTACATTCACTCCTGAAACACATTCCAAAATCTTCAATAAAACATCACAACTGACGAAACAAAGGTAAAAAAGTTAGAATGCCACTAGAATTTCATATACCCAAATACAGCTCGCCGAAAGATCCGCTCCCAATCTTCCGCCCGAGCTTGAACTTCCCACCAATCACATGATCCATATTTGGATCCCCAATCGAAATCACCTCTTTCTAAATAACCTAATATTGCAATATCTCCCTTCTTTTCAACCTCAATACTATGCCAAATCCAAAACCAAAAAAATCTAAACTTTTCCCCAATCACGTGACTCAAAATTTGATCCTGATTGAGATTGAAAATACGTTCCTCAAACAACAAAAAACCTTAATGCTTCAACACCTCTTCTCTTCAATCCAATCCAAAACCACACAAAATCCCCAATCAAGATCACGTTCGTTGACAAAAACCCCAATAGTCCAATCTATCTTTCCCTTCAAACCTCGATACAATCCACAATCCAAAGCCACACTACACCCAAATAAAAAAACCCTAAACTTTCTCTCAGATCCACAAATACCCCTACTTAAAGATTCCCCAAAAATCATAAATCGAAAATCACCTCAGAAAAAAGCCCCAATTTAGAGCCAAAAAATGAAATGCTCCACGTATTAGTGTACAATCAACGTTAACCCATATCTGTCTCTATAATCCAACCATCGAAAAAACAGATTTTTTTAACCGGAGAATGAAACAACCAAACAAGAAAGAAAACACCTCCAGAATCTACATCACGGGGAGAAGCTGGAAAACCCTAATCTGAAGCTCTAGCGGCTGGTAATTGAAGGGCTGGGTGAGGGGTACATTTGGAAAAGTGGGTGAGAGATGTGGGTGAGGTGTGAAGAGGGAGGCGGAGGCGGAGGCGGAGGCGGAGGACATGAAAGGGTGGAGAGGATAAAGAATCCGAGAGGGCGAAATTCGCGGAGAGAAATTGGGTGTGGGTTGTCGGAGAGGTTATCTTTGTGAGAGAGAGAGAGAGAGAGAGGATTTTTGGTGTATAAAATGTGACCGGAAATGAAGAAAAGGGAGAGAGAGAGAGAGAGAGAGAGAGAGAGAGAGAGAGATTATTACTCCGTAGTAATTATTAAAAGCATTTGTGATGTAATTGGATTTTTGCACTTGTATTTATTCATCCGGCTTTGGACTGCATGGAATTGTTTGTGACCATATTTTAGTAGTACTTTTTTTTAATGGATTAAATCTTTATTAGATTTTTATTGCTAGGATTTTTTTTACGAATCTGAATTATTAATTGTCGAACGAAACGACTGAGATGTGTTAGATTGCCGAGAAGTTGGATGCTATTGGTATCATTTCTTGTAAGAGTGTGCTAATCGTATCTACTTTATGGTGTAGTATTAGGTTTTGTAATATCTACGAATTCCCTCTGAATATTTTCAACCTAATAGTAACAAAATATTCGAACAACTCAGATTATACAATATGTTGTAACATATTTGGGAATATGCGTTTCGTAATGAGCACTGTTAGTTCTAGTTCTTCACTCACCTTAAAAAGAAGACGACTAGGCCAAATATCGAATCTCACGACAATGATCAGAATCATTAAAAAAAAAAAAAAAAAAGAAGGTATGCCCAATACATATTAATGGGTGTCGGCTGACGACCGAAGAATAACTCCTAAACAAGAGTTGTTTTGCCTAAACAATTCATGGGGAGACCATTTCAAGTTTCAATCATCTCACAAATGGAGACCACCAATTCATGATTGGAAAAAAAAAAACTGAGCAAAGCATATTTGGAATGTTGCTTTCGTGAGCTTACCAAAATGCATAGTTGGTGACCCAAATGACCTACAAAACATTGCCAAGCAGAGGCTGTTGCCCAATTCAAACAATCTTGTTTTCTAAAGTTATGGCAAGGCACCACGTGTAACCCAGCCTAAAATTGATTTTCCATAAGATTGATTTATCATTTAATCTGTTCTTATTTTTCATAATTTCTTTGGAACTTTTAAGCCTTTGAACTGTGGCTGGCACCTGTGGCTAGATGTGGGGTGTGTGTCACGTGCTATTACATGATGCAGTGAGTTGAAACTACAACAAAACATGGGCCAACTTGTCTAGTACTACTAATGATCAATTTGTCCAACCATCTTTAGCTACAGAATCAATTCTATATCCAGCACAAATCCTTCGGATGCAGACATCTCATAACAAATAATTTCACCTGAGCCTGTTTGCGACTCACCCGTGTCCGAAAATGTGAACATAATTTGGCGCATATGTTTTTCCCACCCGTATCCAAGCCTGTAACTTTTTTTCGTGCAACGTATGTTTTTCCGTAAATTGAAGATCAAAGTATACAACATACTTGAAGACTAAAAGAGGATGGAAAAATAATGCAAGAACGAGACAACCGTAGTTCACTAAAATACTCTCCAAAAACTACTTTTTGAAAACCAAAACCACTCATTGTTTGACACACCCCCATGTTGGGGGAATATTATTCAGGAAATTGAAAAATGTTTTGTGAATAATGAGATCTTTTCCAACAAATCCCGTATCAAACAAGTTTTGAAACCACTGACCAAACAAGTTTTCTATGATTTTCGCTAAATGAAAACCTAAAAGAAAAACTGAACCAAACGGAGTTCCTTGACCAAAAAAGAAACAAACAAACAATTAATTCTTAGCCTAGAAAAATTCTCAGCATAACATCTTCAAGCAAACACAAAGTATAGTTTTAAATCGCGGTATCGGTCACCGTCGCAGTATATCGGTATCGGGACGTGTTGGTGATACGTCACGGGAATTGGGTGTCGCGGTCGTGAATTTTTAAAAATCATAAGCAACATGTATAAAACTTGAAAAATATACTTTTGCGGCTTTTGCCCCCAACATTGGCTTACTTTTCTCTAATTCCACATTGGCAAGTTACAAAACTTCTATCTACTTTAAATAAATTTGCACTTTAGTGGGTTTGTGAATGAGAACCCAAGGAGAGGTCTCGCGCGCTCAGAAAAATGGGTGGTTCGCCTGCGATTTACAGTCTCCCCGGTATACCGGCCTATATCCGAATCGGCACCCTCAAATTCAGGTACGAACCGGCCGATACGGTTCATACTGGCCGATATTTAAATCTATGAGTCACAAACAGGTCAAGTGGATCTCAATTCTTGAGTTGCACATTACAAACATAGAAGTGAGAAAAAAAAAAATTTGACATCCCAAAGTGTCGTGAACAAAGCATCCCCCTGCCTGTAAACACGGAATTTGGAAGGTTTTTACACCACTTGAAGACATCTCCTAATCGTCTTCTCTTTCGGGGGGAGGACCGCACGGCAAAAGCATTTTCTGCACAGATTATAAGAACAATCGCAGAAAACATTAGATGATTTACAAAATCAAGACTACTATCATCCTGCATAACAAACAGAGTCATCTTATATGTCGGTCAAAAACACCATATTTTCGTGCTTCGTGAACTAACAAACAGAGTCATCTTATATATGTCAGTCAAAAAACAAAAGTTCTACAACATTTCATGCAATCAACATGTAAACTTCTTCTCTATGATACACATACAAGGAGTCTCATGGACGATAAGTAAGTTTTCTGTCCTAATATGTTCAACTTCTGTAGAGATGAACATGTAAATCATATCTCATGAACAGTAGAGATAAACATGTAAATCATCATATACTGCACTTCATGAACAGAAACATTGTGTTTGAACATTGCGGAGGCTTGCAAAAAATGACTCTTGAAGATGATGAATTTTAGCATGTCTCTCAATGTATATCGTCAGAAATTGTACTTGCCTCAAGAAGGTAGAGGTTAATGGTACATTTAAAGGTTTGAGAGAGAATTCGGTAAACATGCATTTTTAAGTTAGGGACTACATTACACCTTCATTTAAAAGTTCTGTGGGCACGTGCCCCAAAAATGCTCGATGAGTAAAATTGGGTGCGGCCCTTATTCGGAAAGGCGCAGCGAAACGCCTCGATTCAGAGTCGCCACTCGGGTTTTAGCGGTGAAAAAAAAACACCCAAAGAACCGAACTCGAAAACGTTTGCCCCGTTTGTTGATTTTGAAAAAGGCATAGACCGGTCCGTCGTCACCTTCAATATCTGAGGTTCGGGAGCCAGTTTACGAGAGGGAAAGGGTTTTATGGCACCCCTCTCGCCCAATCCGGAGATCGGTCTCTACTCGGGCATTCTTATAAAACTTTTGCATTTTTCTCTCATTTGATCATCTTTTTAGCCAGTTAGGGCGGGGGAGCAGTTAATAGGGATTAAAACGGTAACAAGTTGCAATTTATATGACGAAATGCTTTATGGATGATTTGCTTGCAATAATAATCATAGATTGAGAACAAGCACTGAGCAAACTGGATAACTTGAAATACGCTGCTCTGCAGGGACGTGAGCAGATTCTGTGCCAGCATGCACTGGCCGAGCCACTGCATGCTGTGAGAACATGCGCACGCCACCCCACAACTGGCGTACTCCACTTGTTTGTTTGCTCAGTCTTTGTTTTCAACCCTCTGGGCTCTGGAAAGGGACCAGCGCACACCCAGGACAAACCACGCAGTTAAATAAAGTAGAACATATACAAAAAAACCCCTAAACAGAGTGGGGACATAGAAGTAGGCCAAGGTCACACTAAGATGCAAGGGCCAGTCACGGAATCGTGGGCCTACTGTTGTACGCCAGTTTTAAGTGCCGTACACAGGTAATACCACAGTCCAGTACTTGGCTTTGCATCATCTGGGCTCTGGAACACGACCAGAAGGATCCCAGAGGCCTTTCAAGACAATAATAAGAGCAAGTAATGGATGTTACAACTAATCAAGTCTAAACACAGAAAGCAATAAACTGGTTCTTAGCATGCTGATAGGTGATAAAAGAAGACATTAAAATAAGAACAGGTGACCGATGATCCCTACGCCAGTAGTGCACATACCACCATTACTGGCGTACGGCAGAACGTCACTGGCGTGCGCCACGTAGTCCCTCACACGACCTTTGTATTTTACCAGTTTAAAGCCAAGACTAGTATTGTTTACTAGCCTGGACCTTACTGGTCCCCCTCAGGAGCTGAAAACAGAAAGGGACGCAAAGGTGGTATACCTTTTTGTATGGAAGTTGGGAGGTGGTATTGAGCTCTTAGAGGTTGAAGATGGAGGTTGTATGATGACTGAACATCAGTGGGTGTATGGAAGTGGACTGCTCTCCTTTCTCTTTCAATGGAAGAAGAGAGAAAAAGGGCAAAAGAGAGGAGAAGGGAAACTTCTTTCTCTTCCTTAATGTGGCTAACCCCTTGCAAATGAATGCAAGGGGGGGTATTTATAGAGGGGAGAGGCTGAGATCAGTTTGATCTAGAGCCTTGTTTGGCTGGTGGGAAGAGGAGGGGAGCCTCCCATGCATTAAATGCATGGGACTTGCCTTGATGGGGGGTGTAGGAGAGAAGGGGGGGCGTTCCTGCAGAATGCAATCATCAGGGAGACTGTAGCCGACGTCAGGGTGGCACAAAAGTCTCGTCTATGTGGCTGAATAAAGTTGATTTGACTAGTTTTGACAGGCGTGCGCCACATATTGACAGGCGTGCGCCACTTACAATTGGGTCAACGGTCGATGACTGACACGTGGCAGATAACTGGCGTACGCCTCCAAGACACTGGCGTAGGCCAGTTGGATTTTGCTGGGGCTGTTTGGCTTTGGTTTGAAGGGTTTGAAATGGGTTTGAAAGGGGTTTGGGACGCTCAAAGCTCAAACACACCTTCGTCTTCAGACTGTTCTCGACTATAATCATCATTGGGGGAATAAAAGATCGACAAATAACGCTATCTGGACAGTCCAGAATGGGGTGTCTACAAGTTCCATCTTCTATAGAGTCATAGGCTATACAGACGAACATTATTATGCACTTAATGAATACCAGAAACAAAGTTCATACTCTCAGAGTCAAAACTAAGAAGTTGGTCATGAGTAGACCTGGAGCAAGATGTCTTCGGAGATTAAAGTTCCATAATCCATCCATCTCTACATCAATACTCTTAAATGACTTCATAAACAATAAAGAACACCAAAACTATCTAATCCCAATATTTCCAATTAAGAGAACTAAACTAAGCCACAGTTTCAAAACTTCACTGCCAAAATAAGCAATTGATGGGCACCTACGTTGCACGCAACTAAGATAATGGATATTTTCTGAACACGTCGCAATTGTGGTCATAAATTGCAAAGACGTGTAAATTCACGTATAGCATCACAAGAACATGGAGTAATGTCTGATTGAACCTAATTCTAACAGTGTAAGATACCATACTACAATAGCTTGGATCACGTGGAACGTCCTGTTCCCATACCACCTACCAAAGCTATCCACACTCTGGGTAACAAAGGTCAGCAGGAGAACTGGGCAAGTTGGATACCACACAAGTCAGCAGAGACAGAATAGGAAAAAAGACGGACAACTAATAGGCAGCAACAAGAAGTTAGCATTTCTTATTTTTCTAGACAAAATCCACTGCCCGGCTTCTTCAAATGTCAACCCTTGTCAGATGACTCATTGGTGAGATATGAAGCTTTTTGACTCAGTTGCCAACAAATGACAAATGCTATCTACTGTACCCAATATTTGCGGTAGCTCCTCTTCTCTAACTACCCGTTCCCAGTAATTACTATTAGAAACAAGCAACTAAAGGATAGACTATCATAACATTCTCTTTACACCACAATCATAATTAATCAGCAATCCATCTGCAGGACCTCCACATCAAACTTGACATGGAGTGGGATATTGCTTACAGTGGAATTTGAAAGGCAAACACAACACATGACGCCAGTCTCAAAGCAGATATGAGTGCGCACCAATTTCAAAGCACTTTCACAAGGAACACGGGAACAACAAAGCAAATTAGCCTCATCGATAAATCAAAGAAACGGACAATATTGTTATCATAATAGAGAAACTATAATAATGACAAGTGTAACGTGTTCTGTACCTGCATAAAGTTGTAGCGTTCTCTTCCAATAGATTCATTTTCTGCAACGGCAAAATAGGCTAGCATAGGATAGTGTCCAACATATGAAGCATAGCTGTCCCGCTGGATGTTCACAGCCCATTCACTGGACAAAAACACACCAAAATGTAAGAACAATAAGATATAACAATAAACAACAAATTGAAAATCTTGCCACAACTTCGAAAAGAGTTGATATTACAATCTATGCAAATCTGCATGCCCAGTTCCAACATATTTAGCTTGCAGATGCTCAAGCTGGGAATTGATATTAAACCTGTCACTGACCTGCATGTATAGACATCAACCAAAGTTACAATAGTAAAAGAACTCCAAAGCTGATATAAAACAAGAGGAAATTATCAGTGCAGATATTACTGGTCCGAAACAAATAAAAAGAGAACCACGTATCCATAAAACCTGCTTTGGCTTTCCTTTTTCTTTCTTTCCTCTCTTTTTTTCGTTTACAATTTTCATTTATGATTGCAAGTCCATGTCCATATAATAACTAGAACCCTATGGAGACAACCACTCTTCCACTTGTTCACTGTTTAACGTGAACTCTGTGGAGACAAACCACCCTTCCATTTGTAAATTGTATAACTTGATCTCTGTGGCCACAACCACCCTTTTGTCAAGCTAAAAGAACTCGCGCGCAAAACATCTGATCGCAGAAGTCAAAACCCAAATACTGCCTCAACCGGAGCAATAACCCAAAAAATCCAATTAAAAAATTACCTTGCTAATCCCCTACCGAGTCACTTTCCGAAACATGATAAACTACGTTTTGCAAACCACATATACAGCTACACATGTATATACAACCAAATCAATTGTTTTAACAATTGGGTGGTGACCTAATTAGGGTTTAGAATAGATTGAAAAGACGTCAAGACAAGATATGAAAAGTGATGGAAGCTAAAGCTATACATTTGAATACGAGTGTTACATGTATGTAGCGACGATATATATAAGATTTACCTGCATCGTCGCCTGTCGAAAAACACAGTACCATACTACCACAGATACAGCAAAGCGAGCGAAGAGGAGAGAGAAGAGAGGAGAGAGAATTGGCGCTAGAGATGTGGTTTTTATATAGGACGAGCACATTGGGGCGGAATTGTATAATAGTACTACTATTTTTACACGATTACGTTCGAGTTCTAACACGGCTAGGAAATTTCAATTTGGTACTCGCAAGTGGTTTCATTGAATAGTCGTAATTTTACTCTGAGATTATGATGCAGTCCTATCGAATTTCAATTTATACTCTCTCTCTCTTTTTTTTGGCAAAGAATTTCAATTTATACGATTGGGTAATTTTCTTGGGAAATAAGTAATTTTCACGCTCTTGTTTTATCCCTCTGTACTCTTTTTATTTGTCTTCGTTTTTCAAATTTATCTCTTTGCTGCGTCATTCATAGAAAATTATTTTCATCTTTGCTAATGGCTTATGGGCCAAATTGTATCCCTCTAACTCTCATGCTATTTATGTTTTAACTTTTAATGCCAATAATGTCGTGTTTAATTTTAAACTAAACACTAATACATTTGGCATTGCTCCCTTAGGCTTTTCAGTCTGTCCGCATTGAATATGTATTGCTGATTTTGTCTACACCCATCTTGACACCAACAATTGCTACCTCTTGCTGATCAGTCTCGCTCCATAAAGTCTTTGGCTTCCACCACACTCACGTGTCGCCTCACTCTCCATCCCAACTTTCAATCTTGTAGCGGCCACGAGAATTTCCTCACCCCATCTCTAGCCCCTCCATGTCTCCAAACTTGCATTCTACTAAAACTTGCATAGATGTACAAAATTGGATGCCTTTACTAATTTGTAGGAGTAATATTTATAAGAGTGATGCTATATGTACCGACAGGGAGGGGAGAGAAATCGTACCGACGGCCGCCGGCAGGCCGTCTCTGGCCACCGGACAGCCGATCCGAGCCGTCCAAAAATTCTATAAAAAAAAAACCGAGGGCTTCATGTGAGAATCAACGGCATCCAAGGTGTGTAGGATGCTTGATCCGAGCACCCATTTTTTGTATATATACACGTATATACATATATACACGAAAAATGGGTGCTCGGATCAAGCACCATACACACCTCGGATGACATTGATTCTCACGCAAGGCCCCTCGGTTTTTTATTTTAAAATTTTTGGACGGCTCGGATCGGTCGTCCGGTAGCCGGAGACGGCCCGGCGTGGCCGGTCGGTACAATTTCCCTCCTTGCCGTCGGTACTTATATCATTAGGCCATTTATAAGTAGCTCGAGCAGGATGTAGTTGTTTACCTTCAAACTTGATAGGATTGAAACACTACAACAAAAGCTTCTTTTAATAGCGTCTGTTTATAGCGTTTTTGCAAGAATGCTATGAAAAATGATGGCGTGTGTAGCTTTTTCCAATTAAAAGCGGAAAAAGAAATGGGGCGTGCCAGCTGTACAATTCAGACAGCGTTCTCACCCAATTTTATAGCGTTCAAAAATTGTGATCCGAAAAAAATCAAAAAGCGCTAAAAATTTGGATCTCGCGCCCAAAGCATACAATCTCCTTATTCCTTTCGATTCCCTTCGTTTCGAACTTCCTGTGAGATCGACTTCCCTCATACTCCTATCGTCCTTCAGTCTCTATTAGGCTCAATTCTCTCTTTTATTCTGTTCACTTTCTGCAAATTAGGGTTCGGAGTAGTCGATTCTAAGTCTCTATTGTGCGCCCTGTATCTACTCAAACTCATTTGAGTGTGTTTGATGTCTCTTCTTTGGGGTTCGAGGCGTTCAATTGGAGTGGTTGTTGAAGGGAGTTGTTCACTCCAGATTTATTCTCTTATCCGCGATTCAACGGCTTCTTGATGGTTCTTCCGCTCGGGTTTATGAATCCAGACAAAGTGGACTAACTGGACGTTTTCGGCCAAGGTTATACGTAACAGAGGTGAGTTGTTGAGTATGTATGATGCTGCTTAATTACTCTTTGGTACTTCAGTTTGATTGAATGTGCTGGATCATTATATCCTTCGTTCTTAGTTATTTTTTAGGGCATTCATTGTCAAAGGTTAATTATGTTTAAAATTGATAGAACCCATCAGTTCTTATTTCTTAACAAAATTTCTATATTTTTTTAGAACTGTACTTCCAACAGCAGGAGAGAGCCATGGATACAGAGTGATCGGGTCAGTATTTTATATTGCTTGACTAAAATATTTGGTTGCTTTGGAACAAAATTGTAAGTGACATATTCTTCAATTGTGTCCAGTGTTGATTACAAGGTCTGAGTTTAGGTAATTTGATACTCTTTAATGAATGTTTACTTTAGGTCTTATTATGTGAAATTGCTTTCGATTTCTCAGTGCATATTTTTTGCTCCAAGGCGGAACTGGAAAAAAAAGGCTTGTTTGTGCCAGTGATACTGATAGTGGTTTGATTTTGTTCTTTAGTTTACTGTTTTTGTCAACTCTGATTACATGGTAACATCAGTACTAAGAATTCAGTACTAAGAATTCGATGTAAGCAACGCATGGTGAACATTTTCATTATCTTATAATCTTCTAATTGCCCTCACTGGAGCCTAATTTTCATCACTCACGAATGGTATGACCATATAACCTTGTTCCATTTGACTAGTATAGATCTTTGTAGAGAAAAGACTACCTTGATCTAATTGTCGGTTCATTTGTTCGGTAAATATGTTATGGCGATTAGCTTATTATACTAGTATTGGATTTTTGTTGACGTTTAGTTCTTTTCTCACATGGAAAATGAATTCCTTCTACTTTTACCTTTTGTTTTGTCCTTGTTTCCATGGGTTTGGCTAGGAGTTACACTCATAGTTTTAAATATCGGCCGATACGTACCGTATCGGCCGATACGTACCGGAATTTTCGGCTTCCGATACGGATATTGGCCGATATATCGGTGAGATTGAAATTCACAGGCGTATCGGCCGGTTCCCGATACGTATCGGTCCGTAACCGATATTTGGACCGATACGGCCGATACGGCCGATACGTATCGGTGCTGGAAAAAAAAAAAAAAAGCAAAAAACAAAAAACTCCTTCCACACAGCTTTTTTCACAGCTTTTTTCACAGCTTTTTTGCAAAAATTTTGGATCTTGTCTTGGAAAATAAGTAAATGTGATAATTAAGCCAATGTTTGGGGTAAAAGTATATTTTTCAAGTTTTATACATGTTGCTGATGATTTTTAAAAATTCACGACCGCGACACCCGATTCCCGCGACGTATCACCGATATGTCCCGATACCGATATACCGCGACCGATACCGCGACGGCGACCGATACCGCGATTTAAAACTATGGTTACACTTGAACGTGTCCTCCTTCTCCAAATGCTTGCAAGCAGCAAAGATTGAGAATAGGAATCACATATTGGATATAGCAATTCAACCATAATAAAATGGAGAGTAATGACCTCATCAGGTACCATTGGTGTTGACAACTTAAACTCTGTCAAACATTTCAATATCAAGTTCATGACTCGTGTATTGCTTTCGAACAGTATCATTAAATCCTTTCACGTGACTCAGCATAAAAGCAATGAAACATTCTCTAAGATTTTTTCGTGCAATGGCCTATCTGTTCTTTTGTCCTTCTCTATTGGCAAATTTAGAGGATAAGTAAAACTCATTGGCAAATTTTTTATCAACCAAATTAGTATGCTATTAGCTTGTTTGTTTCCGAGTACAATGAATAACATCTAAAAATTATATACAAATTTACATATATTTCTTCTGTGTCCCCTACAATGCCAGTTCCCATCTTTTGATAGTCGTTTTATCCTGTATCCGTATCTACGTTTGTATCCATATCCGTATTTATGCTTCCTAGAACTCCAAATTCAGATAACAATGCCAACGCGACAAAGAGAGCAACAAAAATATGCACAGAAAAATATCCAGTAGTAATTCGCAAGCAAAAGGACACTTGCCTCAGGCTCCTGCTTAAACTCTATTTTGCGCTGACAACAAATAAGTAAATGGGAGAATTTGGAAGACATATTTACCTCTAGTTCGACAAAAACGTCAGGGAGTGACCCAACCTCACCAAGAACCTGACCAACCAATCTATCAGCACATGTCAAAGTGGGATCCATAGTAGTTCCCACCCCAATCAGACCTCCCGGTACAGCAAATTGTAGTTCATTTTCCTCGGCTTTCAAGGAAATGATTCTGGAGTTAATCGGTGTGCATGTGATGTTGCCTTGCTCATCTTTTACAACAATCCCAGGACGAACCTCAATGAGTTGATTTACCTTCAAAACACCTTGCACAAAGGAAGATTATCAAATGCAAAACAGAACCGAATCCCGAATTACTGAAGCTATCTTCACAAGAGAATTCAACTACTTATTTATAACGTGAATAAAATTAAAGCTACGATGTCCACATAATGAAAAGGTGCATAAACAAATTCATGGACACCAGCTTACTTGTAGCACATGGGCCGAGGGCACTTATCATCTTCGCATTGATATATCTTTGCATTAGCATATCCAAGCTTAATAGTAATATTACGCTCTAGTTCATTTTTAAAACGTACAGTCTGCAAAATTGACAAATCATGAAGACCCTCAAAGTTATAAAGTAGAATTCCAAACAAAAACTTGAAGGAGAAAACAACCGGTCTAACTTTTGGTTCATGCCCTTTTCTTGCTCGAGAACAGGATGTAATGAGCAAAATTCCATCACTAATGGATAACAATACCCCCCAAAATTGAGCGGTATCCTGACATTCAAAATAGATATTAGGTAAAAGTACTTTATGAGAGCTCGCCCATTTGGAGATGGCCCTCGACAAAATAAAATTGATAAGTTAACAATTTTGCATAGACATGGATACGGATGTGGATACGGGAATTTTAAAAACTGCGGATACGGATACAGTAGGGGACACGCCACATGTGTGTGTGTATATATATATATATATATATATAGAGAGAGAGAGAGAGAGAGAGAGAGAGAGAGTTAGGTTCCGGTGAGGGATTCCTAGAGTTAGGTTCCGGTGAGGGATCCCTCATTTATTAAAATGCGGGACTCCCCTTCCCGATTGAATTTCGATGATCTGAGCCGCTCAAAGTGATCAGAACGTGATTTTAGGTGTCCCCGTGAGAAATCAGCAAAAAAAATGACCTGGAATGGCTTCATCCGAGCAGTTTTCATTGAACGGTTCAAAAAAAGCTGCTCGGATGACGCCCTTCCCGGTCATTTTTTTTGCTGATTTCTCCCAGGGATCCTTAAAATTACGTTCTGCACACATTGAACGGTTCGAATTTTCAAAATTTGATTGGGAAATGAAAGTCTCTCATTTTGTTAAAATGAGGGATCCCTCACTTGAAAATTCCTCTATATATATATATATATATATGTTATTTTCCCAATTTTAAATTGCAAAATGTAAACTTTAATGTTAGGGTTTCTTCTCTTTAGGACTTGTTTTTATAGTTAACTTACACTTAAACCCAAAATATTTCATTAGTAACATAGCTACCCAAAAAAAAAAAAATTTAAATACACGTACACCCCAACCGCGTCCCCAGAAGTGTCCCTGCCATGTCCCCCGAAAAATTTTAACTTAAATAATTGGACACGCCATGTGGTATGTTGGACACGTATCTAGCCGTGTCCCTGTGTCAGACACGGAGATACCTCAACCTCTAGAGGTGTCGGTACTACATAGTAAGTTAATGCCAACAGCTCTTAGAAACATAAGCTACATTCATTTTCCATCTACAAACACACCAAGGCATCACTCGGTCCCAGAAAATGGGGAGCAGCATCGACTAGTGCAGTCACGTTAAAGCATCAAAATCTAAATATGGACTTAATCACAAAAGTATATCATCTAACAAACTCACTTCCCCCAATCAGAGAAAACCAACAACCAATCTGTGCTTGCTTTTTGGCTGAAGCTACCACTACTAGTGCTTGGAGAAAACTTTGACACTTCCATTTATGCATCAGTTCATTGTGTTTGTCATCGCGGTGATAACAAGAAAGCAGACAGAAAAATAACGGATTATCTGCGTTACTATGTTGCTAAATTAGTGGGCTAACTAACTGCTAAAAAACTAACTGAATGACAAACTCAAACGCAGATAAGCCTGCAAATAAAAACTCACATCACAAGTTCGTGAAATTCAATCTACAAGTAAAAAGCAACTACAATAGAGAAAATAAAGAATTACCTGAACACCAGATACCGCTTTGGTACCTGGTAACCTAGAAAATAAGATTCAGAGATAAATTTCAGTTTTCATCATCAAGGCACTGAAACCTATTATGGTACACCAAAAAGCTTAAATCCTTAAAATCACCACCAACTCAATGAAAGCAGTTCAAAAATTTAATGAGCATGAAATTACTGATGTTTATTGTTGCCTGTCTAGAAATTACTTCAGGGGAGAGTGGATGTAGTTGTGTAACATCTAGCAGGCTCAAGTCCTGCTCCATTAAACCTTTTCGAGCCATATTTGCTGCAACAATCCAAACAACACATATCAACTTGCATTTCCTGGAAGGTGAAATGTGGCTGGAAATTGATGCTTAAGGGTTGGAGTTGGATGTTAACTGCTCTTGGAGCATCTCCAACCCAATCCTCCATTGGAAAGGATCCAAAGTATGAGATTTCACGAATGATATCTCTATATGTCTATTTGCCATCTTCATTACTTACATTTTACCCTTTTTCCTCCTTCATTGACCAATTCCATTCCAAATTCTACATTTTCTCTATTTACGTATTCAAAAAATGGATTTGGGCACTCCGACCACAATTTTTCACTCCATAGTTGGAGTCGCATAAGTTCATAACTTCATACTCTCAAATGAAGGAGGGAAAGAGTGGATTTGTGATGCATTTAATATCCATGTTTAAGATGGACGTATTAAATCAAAGAACCCATAAATATAAATATACTGAAACACATGTTTACAAAAAAAATACGACCGACTAGGTGAATAGCAAATTGTGCTGATGCCATAGCTACTTAGGCTTTTGACCAAGCAGAGCGTTTTTTCATTTTCCTACCCTTTATTAGCTCTTTCATTTCACACTCCATGTATGCGTGTGTGAATACTTGGGTGAGTAGTAGGATGGGGAAGTTGGGTTCGACTGATTTTACTACTTTTCCCTGACTCTTAATTTACGTTATAGCAAAGGCAGTTGGGAAAATTTACTTTTCGCCGAGGCAAAATTGAAAATCACTTTCATGACGCAGTTTCAAAAGTTCATCTGCACGCATTAATTAGTGCTCCCTTCTTTCTATATTAGAATAGATATGATGCTCGGAGGATGACGTACCCTAGACTGTCGCATGATAATTTATTTTACAATGCATTACGTTTACCATAAAAAACATACGCCAAAAAAGCCTATTAAGTCAAACAGAAACAGTAGGTACACTACCTTTTTACACTACATCTTTTGTGGGGCCTATTTTGGGTCCCATAAAAATCCAGAAAATGTCCATAAATTTTAAAATATTATCGTATGGGGTCCTGTAAAAAATCAGCTCCAACGAAAATCGATAAGTATTACACTTTTGGATTCGTAGGAGGAAACTGCAGAAATAATACTTACCGATATTCGTTGGAGCTGATTTTTTACAGGGTCCCATAAAACAATATTTTAAAATTTATGGGTATTTTAGATTTTCGTAGAACCCAGAGTAGGCCCCACCAAAAATGTTGTGTATTCAGTTAAATCAAATATGGATAAAAGTTTCACACATATTGGAGAAACAACACATAAAAGATCCAACGAACAAAAAAGGGAGTGAGTGATCTTACTACTTTGGCCTGACTTTTAAATTTATGTTCCAACAAAGATTGTTGTGAAAATTTTCTTTTTAACAGGCCAAAATTGGAAATCACTCTCGTGAGACAACTTAAAAAAATTTCCTCTACACCAATTAGTGATCCCCCTTTCTATACAGAATAGGTGATGCTCGGAGGGTGACTTACCCTAGACTGTCGTATGATGCTCAATTTACTTTTCGACTTACCCTAGACTGTCGTATGATGCTCAATTTTTTCAATGCATTATGTTTAGGGAATTGATAATGCCAAAATCCTTTTTGTTCCGATCAAAACATTTTTTGTTCCTATCAAAACTCATTCATTACATGACTTAATTACCCTTCACTACATCATTTACTTTACGAAAATACCCTTTAAAATCCCATAAGTGCAATGCGTTTTTCACTTCCACGTTTCAAGCAAAAATGCAAGGATTCATGAGCAAATTCTAGAGCTAATTTTAGAAGAGAAGCAAACAAAAATTAAATATCAAGCAAAAATGCAATTTAGCAAAACTAGAGGTAATTTGAGAAGGGACGTAAACAAAAATAATTCTCTGGATTTGATGGGGCATTTTCGTAAAGTAAGTGGTGTAGTGAAGAGCAATTAAGTCATACAACGAATGAATTTTGGCAGAAACAAAAAGGGTTTTGGTAGGAACAAAAATGGTTTTGGCATTATCAGCTCCCATTGTTTACCATCAAAAAACATAAGCGAAAAAGCTAGCTAAGGCCCCTTTCCATTAAGATTCTAATTTTTTAAGTAGTTACTTCCCACATAATAGAGAAACAAAAGAGAGACCTAAATGGAAGCACATTAAATACGAGTAGGAACCACTAAATCAGATGAAAATTTGGTGCAATATAGGCTTGAATTAGCGTACCAATGTACAATTTATTGTCTTTCTCCTCTTTGTAAGAGGAGATTTGTGCGATGTTCGGTTGGGCCTTTGTTTTCTGTGCCTTTAATCCACTTCCTGTTTTCTCGGGGTACTTTCGGGGTAAGTTTTCTTTGTACGTAGCATTCTCCATTCTGCTAGAGACAAAGAAAATTTACTCTGAAAGTACCCCGAAAACAGCAATCAATGGTTGAGATTCACTTTGATATGTGTGACCCAATCATCAAAGTGATTTTCAACCATTGATTACTGTTTTCGGGGTACTTTTGGGGTAAGTTTTCTTTGTACGCAGCATTCCCCATTATGTAAACGTTGAGGCCATAGGAGAAAGGAGAGAGAGAGAGAGAGAGAGAGAGAGAGAGAGAGCGGGGGGGGGGGGGGGGGGGGGGGGGGGGGGGGGTGGGGGGCGGTGATTTACCTGAGGGGCTGCCGCCGGTGAAGAGAAAGAGGAGTGGCACAATGGACAGTGAGAGATTCCGGCATATGAGGAAAAATCCTAAAAAAATTATTGCTGTGTTTTTGCAAAATAAATCTTTGCAGTGTCTTTGCAAAATAAATCTTTGCTGTATTTATTTAGGGACACTGTTGCCTAAATTATCGTTTTATTATTATTTTTGCTTTTAATTTTCCCTAATTAGTGTCAAATTTTTTAGATTAATATTATCTATCGATGAAAGAATTAAATACAAAATTTATAATAAAAAAGTTTGTTAGAGATAAACGAATGATTAATCTCAAATTTACAACTAAATAAAAGCCTTATATAAAATTAATACTGACTGTTACGAACACAAATTAATTTAGGTTAAACTCACCGTTCTTTTTCTTCTTTCATACTATTAAATGTATGTTTTCTGGAACTCACATTCAGGGAAAAAAAAAAATCCATATACGGCTTTCTTTCCCTATAATTAAAACACCAAAATCGAGTAGTTTAATTAGCGTAGTCGTACTTATTTACGAGCTTTTAGTATTTAATAGTATCAGTCACAGGTTTTCTTTATGATCTATTTTCTTCTAAAAATTGGTGGAATTTATTGTTTTCTTTTGTGAAATTGAAAGGCCAGAAGGAACCAGAAGGCTATGGAGTATGGGGTATTGGACAAGAAAATCGACCTTGTATGGAGTAGTTTTGCAATCCCATTGCGTGCCTTGATGGTCAAGTAAAATGGATTCTCGTACAAGAAAATGTTGCTCTGTTTTGAAAACAAACAACAATGTATCGTAGAGGTACTCATCGATAAGGCCCGTAAACGAACCAAATTATTCTTTGAACGAGTTACCAAATTATTCTTTGAACAAGTTATAACGAAGCTCGTTCAACTTATATAGTACTATAATGTTTGAAAGATTGGAGGTACCCGAATTTGTCGGTGATCGTTTCGATTAAGACCCATTTCATATCGAGTCACTTCATAAAAAAACAAACGCTTGAATAATCTGGTAGTAATATTATTCCAACCACTCGGATTCCAGAAAGATAAACAAAATAACGAAATTTATATAAATAAATTTGGAAGCCACATTACTGATACACATTGAGCCAACATATTTCGTGTTTTACATTATTATTAATAATTGGCTGAAGTAGCTCCCAATAACACCCAACAGGTTAATTAAGGGAGGACCAAAAATGAATAGAACCTATAAATGCAGGTAGTCTATGGTATCAACTACTGCATCAAAATAAGAGCAGTAGACAAAAGGGAAGAGAGCAGTAAACAACATCCAAAGCTATAAAGATGAAAAGAATTTTACCCTATTACACCCCTCAGGACATGGTTCTTGAACCCTAAGGGCATGAGATAACAAGAAAAGTGAATCGTCGAAGAGACTCCGTTTTCCATTTTCTTACTCCGATTCCCTGAGGCTATCACTTGTCAGCCATAGTTTCTTCTGGATCACAAGGACAAGATCATCCCCGTCCTGGTCGGAATCCGAAGAGTCGTCAGCTGTTGCCACGGCTTCCCAATGCAATGCTTGTAAGTACTTCTTTACGAATTCGATCACCGGTTTTCTATCTCGGATTATAATGAATCCAGTGGGCCTGAGCAAGCGATCCATCTCAAGTAGCAGATCCTCGGCACTACACCCTTTCTTCTCGATGTCTGAAAACACAGTCCAAGCATGAAGTAGATCGTATGTCCGAGGGTATGTTGAGAAGGCTTCACACCTATAGACAAGTCAGTGAGTGCATCATATGTCAGAATCTTCTACATTCAAATTTCCATCAAAGCAAAAGGAAATTAATCACTTTCTTAAGCTACTATTTCTTTATCTTAAAAAGTTAACCCAATCTCAAATGCCCCTTATGTTCAATGCCAAATAGGTTGGATGTGTCAAGTTAGGAGCAATTTTCACTGGACGCTAAGAAAACCACACATCATCGCCTTCCACTTGGCATCATTAGGTTAAGTGTAATTGCTAGTGCTACTTCTAAATAGGTACTATAAGTCCATACTCCCTAGCATTGCAAATGCACATGCAGCTTCCCTCTTCCAAAGATGCCAAGAAAAGAAATTACTTCTTCACGAACATGAAAAATTTCTCCATAAATAGATTTCATACCAGCTATGAACTGTGCCAATGAGGCCCCTATCATACACTAGCTTGAGTGTGTTGGGTCCATCCTCAGGGACGACATTCATCACCCACACATCCTTTTCCTTCAGGGCAGCTCCAAATGACCCCAGATTTGCCTTCATGTCCATTATATTCCTCAGACTGTCTGATGCAATCTTTGGACTCAACAGATTCCAGTAACTCTCAACCCTTCGTCGCCACAATTCCTGAATTACACCAGCAATACCTAAGCTTTATTTGAGTTTTCTGTTCTTCATTGACAAGCATATTTGTGGGCAAAAAGCAGTAATTACAGAAAGAAAGAAAAAAGAGAAGAGGAGAATAATATGACCAAAAATTACCGTGTCCTTTTCAAACATATCATTTGAATACCCAAAATCAGCGAGACGAGGAGGTGGCGCAGTTAATCGACGTGGCCAAGGTGCCAGTCCGCTTCCCCCTGTTCTGTGGTCATCTGACAAAGAGAATTTAAATACTATGAATGCTTCCAATTGACAACATCCTTTTTTAAATAAATTGATTGATGTCGTCAAAGAATGGCTCAACACGACATTTCTTCTTCTTTTTTTCCCCTTTTCCTGCAAAGTAGATCTTAAAGATGCTAGCACATATTTCTAATTGAAGGGTACTGGCTAGCCAGACATACAGGCAACATTTGCTACGCACAAAAAATATGCAGCTTCCGGACGCCAACCTTGTGCTGGAGGGATGCAGGACAGCTTATGTGATGCACACTCAAAATAATATATGCAAAAAGCTGCCGAACTTAACAGAAAGGAATATGCAGTCTCAGGAACGATGGTACTTGACAGCACACTTGGAGGTATAGATCATGTCTAAATCCATTCTTTGTACTTCAATCTCAGTGATTGTTTAAATTTCTACAAACTTGTGCTAAGAAGACCTAGATGCGAAGCTATTGACACCATGTCCAGGCAACTTTTGAACATACGAAGAAAAATAGAAAATTACGTTACAAGGTGATGTGTACAAGGAGTGCGTCTAATGAGTTTCAGTATCTGCTAAGAAAATTGGACACGGACTCCTAGACCTGCAATTGTTTCAGATAGTATAACTGTGAAAAACCAACTCCTTGCTATAACCGAAACAGGATGGCATCGCAACTTTCATCAACCCCAAGTACCTATTATCAGATTTCATGAAACTTGGGGTCCACTAGGTGCAACCTCTAAACATTACGTTGGATCCATTCTCACATCAAATGTGGTAGATGGGACCTTTCAAAGTCATCACTCCCTGTCTAGATCAATGCCACCAGATTTTATAGAACAATTACTTTCATGGCAGCCTTTGGGCCGGCAAATCAAGGATGATACCACTGATAGTGTAAGGAGCTTAGGATCTCACATCTTATGATCTCACATCTTATGATAGAAACAAATAACGAGGCAGCAACCAAACAAGCTCCTTTACAAAGCTTTAATCAGTATATCCCAATAGGAAGACAACTCTCCTTCTAACATTTGTCAGCTTCAACCAACAAAAAGGCATCAAAGGAAAGATCCAAAGGGCAGAGAGAGAGAATGAGCCCCATTCAACCAGAAAAAAGAAAAAACCTATAAAAGCAAAGAGACGGCAAGAGGAAGAAACACGACACCCAGAAATCTATCTCGTGGAAAATATGGATAGCCCTGTGTGTTTATGCAAAACAGTTCACTGCTGCTACATTTTGAAGTAAAGTTCGGTCAACGAAAATCTCCATCAAAACCTTCGGTGTTATTATAAGAAAAGTTAACCTTATCTAAATCTACTATTGACTAAAACCCAGAATTCTGCAAAGAAAGTGATGTCTATGCAACCAATTCCACTGTTACACTACATTTAACTAGAGATTAGCTAAATGGCACTTGCATCTTGCTCTTTAGGAACATATTTATCAACCCAAATGAAAATCTGATTCATATCTAATCACTGTTCACCCTGAATGCCCACACAGAAACTATGCCTCAGAACCCAAAACAAAAATCACACGCACCAAAAGAGAAAAGACACTTACGATCAGAATACGTTGTGATGCATGGTTCCATTGACACACCCCAAACTGCATCTGGATCATCATCAGCACGGCAAAGAGGAGGTTGCGTACCAGGTTCTCTTTCCAGGTAACAGTCATTCGATAAGGGTTTGACCCAAATGACAGTTTGGTTCTTTTTGGCAGCTATTTTCCAACACATTCGTTCGACTAGTGCGCTCATCTCTCTCCATATTCTGAGATCCTCTTCATCCTGCGCATATGCTTCAGGAGATGAGTAGGCAAAGTAGCCTCCTGGTCTGAGCACCCTGTCTAACTCAAGAAGAAGGATCCCGTCCCTTTGAAGCCAATCAATCCTACAACGAGAACAATGAGCAAGTTCAAAAGATCTACTTGGATAAGGAAGCCTCTTAGTTCCCAGGACCCCAAGATATGCAGGAATTCCTCTCTCTAGGGCGAATTGGATCTGATTTTGATGCACATCGTTAGGAGCTAAGGACATCGTAATGATATCCGATGAAAGAAGATAAGCTCCAAAACTTGCAACTCCACACCCAACATCAAGAACTGTTCTTAACTTTCCCCCATTGTTTAAATTACTGTTTGAAAAGTTGAGCATCTGTCAATCAACACAAGCTGAATTATTGTGATGCAGAAGAGCATGAATAAAATGAGTACAACTGTGGCCAGAAAGGGTTACAAAGCATAAAGAGTCATATGATATTGTAAGGATTACGAGTCTTACATCTGCAAGTGAAGCGATGTACTTATCTGCTCCAGAGTGGAAATGAGTGCCTCCCCCAGGAAAGACAATCTTCTCACCTTTGACAACCATCCAATTCTGGTCAGACTTCTCATGAGCAAGGTGAGTATGTGGGATATTTGCTTTCCAGACTGTATCCCGACTACTGGGCCATTTGATTGGAATCTGAAACCGGGAACAAAATCATTGAACCAAAAGACACAAAAGATTTCAATGCCACTTCAACAACTTCAGGCATACTCTCACCTTGTACCCTGATGGAGGAGGAATCAAGCAATTGAATCGCCTTTCAGCCGGAGGGCAATGTCTTTCGTAGTGCTCCATCAAAGCAAGATCCAGCTTCAATCGCATTTGGTATATGAGATTCCTGTCTAGGCAGGGAATCAATTCCGAATGCCGATCATCACAAACCTTCAGAACCATAAGCAGATATATCAATGGTTGTTAGCCAAAAGCCCAAAACATATCAAACATGGGATGCAAGGGAAAATTGAAAACAAGTTTTTTTTCCCTTTCCTGATGGGTTTTTTCCCCCTCTCCCTAATCTCACTTAGGTTTGAAACTTACAGGGAAGCTCTTTGGAATGATACCATCTTCTCCATCTTCCAGCCCAAACTTGGTTGTAGATTCTTCTTGCTTACCGCCAAGATCAGCATCTTCATCCCCGCCCAAATAAGAAGACCCAAGTTTCCTCAATGATCGACTACCATACTCTAAAGCCGATTCACCTTGGCTGTGAGAGCCAAAATATACATACAGGAAAACAAGAAAGCCACCTACAATACATACAGATGTGATCATGCGCTTCTTTTGTCCTCCATCTGATCTTCCCCTCATTTTTATCCAGCTATTATATTCTTCAGATGGAAATCTCCACTCCAAATTTAGTGTTTATATTTCAAAACAAGGATCTCATAACGAGGCCAACTTGTAATAATTAGCTCAACTGTTTCGTGCCAATTTCAGCACTAGGAGTAATACCTTAAGTCTTGTCCCTGTAATTCAACAGACAATAAAGCAGAATTATTGAATGCAACATGTTGAGCAAAACAAAAAACCAAACATAACAATTCACAAAGTAAAACAGGCAAAAACAAAAGAGAAAGAAAGACAATGGTTGCAAGAATACATAGAACAAAATAAGGAGATTGCAATCTGGAGCATGAAGCTACGTTAAGATTCATAAATTATGTGAGCCTTTCCTTTAGATGCTAGTAAGAGAAAATTGTACGAGAAATGTGAGTCCCCCAAAGCTGGGTAGGATGTGTTCAAACTGAAGTTTGAAAGTAACAAGACCCACACCCCAACCTAGTCAGTTACTACAATTAAAAGTGAATATAAACACAATCATTGTGAACTACTCAAAAATTACCGCACAACCAATTGATTCAAGAGTTTCATTGGACCAAGTGCTTTATGTTTCTAAGGTAACAGTTAAGACTTAAGGGTAACTGACCATGAAAAATCCAGGAAAGGCAAACAAACACCTCCACTCAATTGAGCCGAAAACAGTTTCCATCATTCTATTTCTTTATTCTGCCGAATGCTACATATCACAATAATTCTTGGCCCTTATATACGACCACCATTCATGAGGAGATAGGAAACGGTGAAAAAAAAAAAACCCAAGTAACACATTCCATCTTTTCTGTTTTCAGGAGATGTGGAATATTTGATATAAAACGGCAACAAAGGACCCAAAATCAAACGTTAAATTTTACTGAGCAATTCAAAAAGATAGAAATATCTTTTAACCCAAGTTAGAAAAAGAATACTACTAGCACTATGCAAAACCTTCAACTGGTTTTTTGGTTAAATTCGTTCTTTCCTGGTTTCACAGAATCGAACTTCTCATCAATACAATAACATCTCCCCAAAAAACAACCTGAGACACACAATTGAACATTTCATTTCACATCTCATCCAGAGCATAAAAAATGTAAACATACAATTAGTGATGTAAAAATTACCAATGATTCTTTTAAGAAACACAATCTTTTCCGCTGAAATGAACTCAGCATAAACAAAATGACAGCTCTCCTAATGGGAGGATACACACCAGATCTACAATAAACAACAATAAAGACACACCTTTCCCATTTGGCATTAATCACATATTAATTTCACATCAATAAAATAAGAGGTCCCCAAAACAAAACCTAATTTCAACATTTCATTTCACTGGTCAGCCAGAGGATTAAAAATGAATACACCCAATCATTAATGATTCTTTAATAGAGAAAATCTTCTCCACTTCCACTGGAAAATGAACTTAGCCTAAACAAAATGACAACAGCTCTCCTAACAAAAGCATACACGCAGATCTACAATAAAACCATAAAATTCCCATTAGCAGCAATCACATACTTATCCAAACCCCAATATATTGCCAAACAATCATCTAATTGACCCGACAATCATTCGAATTAAATCAGATCCAATGATTACATCAATGCAGATGAAGAACTCACAGATCTGAACAAAAGAACGATTGAGTAACGAAGTAGATGTGGACAGTGAGTGAAACCCTATAATTTGCACGACAGATGTTCCTGCTTCTAGCTATAAATGGATATGTGCATACAGGTGTATTGATGGATATAGATTAGTGGACAGAGAGGTAACACAGTCGTTGACAGATGTGCCCGACAAAAATAAATGGAGAGAGAGAGAGTAGATCTCAGAGTGGGCTTACCTTTTCAATACGCTACGCTTAGAGAGAGAGAGAGGGGAGAGAGGAGAGAGAGAGAGAGCGCGAAGTGCTGCTGCTGATGCGTAGAGGTCTGTGATTAAGGAATTTTTGAGATATATATAGAGGGTTAAATAAAGGGGGAGAGAGAAGAAAATTAATAAAGTGAAGAATTTTGACTTACCAGTGTCGGCAGAGGTCGTCGAATTTCTATTCTATATGATCAACTGCGATTAACAAGATTTTGAAAGAAATTATTGAGGAATTTTGACTTAATAGGTGTCATGTTGAAAGATCATGATAAAAATATATATAATGTTGTGTGATCTAATGATTTAAGAAATTTTAAAAGAAATTTTTGGATGGATGACGATGTTGGAAGATCACGACTATAAAATTATCGAAAATGCTAAAGTCATCGACGGTGGCTGTACCGATCAGCACTCGACCTACTTCAGAACCAGTGTGAAATTTGAATAGAAAATGAGAAGAATGGATCTAATTATCTAGGAGTATATTTGTTTTTTTTCATCACCTACTATATGTACTCTTTACCCTCATTATCTATCACTATCTTGCTGATAGATGAAATGAAAAATCTATCTCTATCTCATCCATTGTCTCTAGGGTAAATTTTGCTGGCGACCCTGAAGTTTGCTTTAATGACATGTACTGTCTCGCCTATGAGAAATGTCTATTAAACTCGTATGATTTAAATTTTTGTATTATTGTCATTTAACCAACAGTTGTTCGACCAAGTATGTTATAAAATTATCCGAGAGCATATTATATTGGCAAATTTACCACTTTTAACAATAGACTAATAATAAAAAGTTCTCAACTTTTTTTATTTTTGACCAAAAAATAATAAACTTGTCATTTTCTGACAAAAAATGGTTCTTTCGAGTAGTAAAAAAAATATTTTTAATAAATTTATCGTTTTTTTTTATCAGAACAACTTCTCCAAAAGGTAAAAAAAGTCATTTTGATTTCAAATAAGTTAGAGATGAAAGGTTTTTTCATTACTTTTTGTTATCAAAAAGGACACGTTGAGAGTTGATTCAAAATTTCGACAAGAAAAATCGAAAAGTAAAAAATAATAATTCCAATTCAAAATTTTCGTGAATAAAAACAAAAATAAGCCATACAGACAACAAAATATTCTAACGGGCATTGATTTTTCACAAACATATTCTGCTGCGTAATTAAAATGGGCCTAGATTGCAAACCATTGGGTAGTTTGATTTGAGTGGGCTTGATACAAGTAATGAAATTTGGGCTAAATATAGTTTACTGGTTACAGGAAGATTTCATTGGGCCACAGGTTTGCTGGACTTATTTCGGCTAATTAAATTAGAACATGGAGAACTTCCACGTTAGCACAGGTGGAAACTGGAAAGTTCACCTCCTCCCTCGGCGGAGGCAGGAACAACATTGCAATGTTTTAATATACCAGTCCAGTCACCTAGAAGCCGCCATGTGATAGGAGAGTTTCTCCCGGGTCAGCGGGAGTGTCGGGGCAATGCCACAGTGCATGAAATAAGTTCTTCATGATTCAAGACAAAAAGACCACACACCCTCTCGTGGTCAAGGGTCACTAAAACATAATTAGATAACCACTAATTTAACTTTTGAGGGTAAATTTTTCCCTAGCCGCCGGCCGCGCTTTCTAGCAACTTGTACATGGGTGAAACTTTCACTTTCCGACTGTAAGCCTGCTGCAATAACAAGTGGACTATGAGGATTGATAATCAACTTATCGAGTGAGACAGCAATCACAAGCAACTGTGATATAAACTCCAGTTCATCTGCATGCCCTTCAAAACCAACCAATTCCACCACTTTAAGGCATTGGTGCTGAAATTTAGGAGCAACCCTCGCATATATGCCATTGCGCCTCACAAGCGCTAGCTGCCACCATTTAAACCAAGTCATTTTTTGTGCTTTCTACAGAAAATAAGACGAACAAGGATAAAGGATTGTTTCATGAAGTACCGTAAAATCGTCCCGAGATGATACTCCATACTGATACTGCCATAAAGAAGACAATGGAATCAAAAACTTGTTTGCAAAGAGAAAGCCTTTTGTCCATGATTAGCTTATGTAAATATATACACAGCAGTAAGGATCACAGGATAGCAAATATATGCAAAGCACAAATAAGCATAAATAGGTGCTTAAGGTAAAACTATTTGGAGTTTAGAGGACAATATACATAAGGCATCCTGGCAGCGGCAACAATGTAGTTGAATTTCCATAAAATTCATTTTTCTGTTTTATCTTTTACAATCTCACCACCAACTCCATATCTCTCCCATTCACCGCTGCTACAAGTTGCCACCACTTCGTGGTCCATGTTGCAATCTATTGTTTCCTTCTCCACCAATTTTCATTGCCATCGCCCTTCTCAAAAATTAGATACAAAATGTGGGGGCTTCGGTTATGGCCTCGGTATTCTGACCGGACCACCATTGACCGAGGCCTCATATCGGCACGGTCTATAGGATTGAACAGGCGGGACAGTGTATATCCTCCTCTTTACTCGCTCGGCATCGAGTCTCCTGTTGACACTTCGGTTAATTACCGAAGTGTGCATTCCGTTAAGGTTTCTGAAAGAATGTAGCATAGCAAGAGAGGACCAAGAGCGACACGTGGCGGAAAGGATCATCTAGGCCAGGTCTGGCCATGTGCTTCGTAACCGTCCTATCCGGTGCGTCATCTGTGATGTCATCCGGGGCGGTTACCCAAGCGTATCCTTCACGCACTAGCTTGGAGCCCAAGTAAACCTAGGTCCATAAATACAAAGGGATACTCATCTCTTAAGGGTATGCCATCTTTTCCTAACCCTAGACCTAAACCTCTCTCCTTACATCTAACTTGATCGTCGGAGGGTCACTGGGCTATTTCAGCCCTAGTGACTTGTTGCAGGTTCAGGGGCGAAGGAACAGAGCAGCGGAAGAAGAATACTAACTCAGGTCAAGGTCCCTCCTAAATCGAACCCCTACAATTGGCGACTTTGCTGGGGACCTAGCCACCCTTTCAACTTTAAACTTTCACCCCTCCCCCTTTTTGCTCCGTTCAGCGTCCAGAATCAAACATGGTTGAGATCGACGACGCGCATCACGGTGGTACCACCCACGAGCTCGGTTCCCTCGTGGACCATAGCTTGGCTTCCGGCGGGGCAACCGCCCTTGGAAAGACCCATATATCCGTCGGAGTTGGCGCCGGAGCGTCAGTTCCAGACGCAGGCCCATCCTCCGAGCTCCACTCCTACATCCGCCATTTTGAGCGAAAAATTGACGACCTCACGACGATGATGGACCGCGACAGACACGTCCGAGACGAGTTGGCGGAGATCAAACACCTCCTCCAAATCTCCCCATCTCATTCTTCCGGGAGTCGCGGCGGAAGGAAAAACTGTCACACACCCCCCCCCCCCCCCCCCCCCCCCCCCACGCAGTCACGAAGCTGGTCACCTGCTAGAGCACAGACCCCGCCCCTCAGTCAAGGATCGTCTCGAGTCACCAAGAGCGGCGGACACTCGAGCCCCAAAAGACACATCGCACAGGGACCGTTCCCGCTCCCCTGTGCAACTTCGAAGGAGGCCATCGGCCTTTGACAGGCTCGGTGGTGGGAGCGTCTCTGCCTCCTCCACCCACTCGGTCCTAGTGGGCAGGACAGGTCGGGAATCTACCCCTAGCCTCACAAGGGCAGCCAGGGGAGATGACGGCCTTGTAGAGATCCAGACCAGAGGATACCGCGAGCGCCTGAAGGGCTCCGGAGCAAGAAGTCCCATCGTCTTGCACCCCGGCGGGGCACAAAGCATGAGCCCGATCACCGAGCGCCTCAAGCCTTCCGCTCGGGACAGCTACCGACATCACTGCCAAGAGCGCTTTCCCAGGAAATCGGTTAGTATTGATCCAAAGAGAAATGAATATGAACGATTGGACAAACTCGTCCCCAAGAAGCGTACAGCGACCGAGCGTCCAGACGGTCTCGACCGTTCTATCCGACCTCATCGCGACGCACGGCTTACACGACTCACCACCTCCCCCTTTACGAGAGAGATAGACTCGGTTACCCCCCCAAGGGATTCACCCAACCCAAGTTTGCCAAATATGACGGCAAGACCGAGGCATATACTCATCTGGTTCAGTATAAAACTGTCATGTCTCTGTTTCTTCGTAATGAACCCTCGGACGACGCCTTCTTGTGCAAAGTGTTTCCTGCAAGCCTCGGCAACCTGGGCCTCACCTGGTTCAATCAACTCCCAGCTCGGTCAATCTCCTCGTTCGATTCCCTCTGTGATGCCTTCATGGCCCGGTTCGTAACAAGCAATAAGCACAAAAAAGGAGATCGACTCCCTCTTAGCCCTCCGCAAGAGGAACGACGAAACACTTCGGCAGTACGCCGGCCGTTATTGGGAACTGTTCAATGAGATAGAGGGTTGCGACGGCGTCATCTCTACCCGAGGATTCAAGCTCGGCCTCACCTCCCAGGACGAGCAAGTCTACAACGACCTCGCTCGCCATAAGCCAAACTCTATGAAGGACCTTATGACTCGAATTGAGGGTTGGTGTCAGCTCATCGAATCCAAGGCAGAGAGAGACATCGGGAAGCCTACGAGTTCAAAGACGTTAAACTCCTCGGTATCCATACCGGCTCAGGCACCTGTCCCAACACCGAAGAAACAGGTCAACACCATCAAGCAGTCGCCGAGGAGAGGACCGAAGCCAAGTGATTTCAACGCCGAAAAAACCGTCTTCACCATTCCCATCTACCGGATCATCGACCAAGTGAAGGACTAGCCCTTTATCTCCTTCCCAAATATAAAGCTAGGAACCGAGAATGGGAAAATCAAGAATCCCATCGTCCGATGCAGTTACCACAGCGAACAAGGTCACTTCACCTCAGCATGTAAGCCCTTCAAGGCCTACTTAGAACAGCTTGTTGCGGGTGGCCACCTCGGCAACTTCATTGATCACGAGAAGATGACGGCTCGGGCACAACGGAACGAAACAAAATAAATACCGAGGAAGAGGTCCAGACAATCCACGTCATACACGGTCCCCTAAACCCCGAAACCGCTCGCGTCATCCGGGCCGAGTTGAACGAAGCCTCCTCCTCCAAGCAGGTCATGTTAGTCGGTCTCGAACCAAAGCGCCCCAGAACCGATAACGGTTCCAAATGGACGATAACGTTTACCGAGAAGGATCTCGACCGCATCCAACTTCCCCACAACGACGCCCTCGTGGTCACGCTACGCATCGGAACTTTCAACGTCCGTCGCGTCCTCGTAGACCAGGGCAGCTCGGGCGAAGTCATGTACTACTCTCTGTTCAAGGATCTGAAGATTCCCGACACCGACCTCCGTCCCTCCGAAGTTCCTCTTATCGGCTTCAACGGAGCTCCTGTCTGGCGCATCGGTATGATCACTCTTCCTGTCTGTGCTGGCTCGGTGACTCTTGAAATGGAATTTATGGTAGTTGACGTCCCAAGCCCTTACAACGCAATTGTCGGACACACCTGGTTGCATAGGCTTAAAGCAATTGCCTCCACCTATCACCAAGTGGTCCGTTTCATTGGCGCACACGGGCACCAAAAAGACTTGTACGGAGACCAGACCGCGGCCAAGAAGTGCTACGTCAACGCCGTCCGAAGTAACAAACAGACCCCCCGGGTGAATTTCATTGAAGCCCCCGAGACCCCAGTTTTGGAGGACGTCGGTAGAACCCCCGACGACAAAACCGTTGAAGACGTGGCCACCATCCCAATAACCGAAGACGGCTCCCGTTTCTTCCTTGTCAGTTCCTCACTTAGTGATACTGATCAGAATGAGACGGTAGCTTTTCTCAACCAAAACATTGAAGTGTTCGCTTGGACCCTATATGAGATGCCCGGGCTCGACCCCTCTTTCATTAGTCACGAGCTCTACATCGACCGAGCCAAACGACCAGTCGTACAGAAGGCACGACGGTCCTCTCCTATTCACTCCGACGCTGTCATTGAAGAAGTCAACCGACTCCTAAACGCAGGAGCAATCAGAGAGGTCCAGTATCCCAAATGGCTGGCCAACACCGTCGTAGTCAAGAAAAAGAATGGCAAATGGCGGGTCTGCGTCGACCACTCAAACCTCAACGACGCTTGCCCAAAGGACTTCTTTCCTCTTCCCCGTATAAACCAGCTCGTCGACTCCACCTCCGGACACGAGCGACTCAGCTTCTTGGATGCCTACCGGGGCTATCACCAGATTGCCATGAGCGAAGGCGATATCGAGAACACCATCTTCATTACCCCCCACGGGATCTTCGGTTACCTTGTCATGCCCTTCGGTTTAAAAAATGTCGAGGCAACTTTCCAGCGAATGATAACCAAGATGTTCGAGCGATTACTAGGCGACACTATGCTGGCGTACATTGACGACATGGTGGTCAAAAGTTTGCGCGCCGGTGATCATTTAACTCACCTCGCAGAAGTCTTTGAGATACTCAAGAAGCACAAGCTCCACCTCAATGCCGAGAAATGCGTCTTCGGTGTCAGCTCCGGTAAATTTTCTTGGCCACCTCGTCTCCCGACGCGGTATTGAGGCCGATCCTTCCAAGATTCGCGTTATTGATCAGCTCTCGGCTCCCTACAACAAGCGCGATGTTCAGCGTCTAACCGGCATGGCCGTGGCCCTGAATCAGTTTATAAGTCGCTCTTCGGACAAATGTCAGCCATTCTTCGCACTCCTAAAGGGCAGCCCACGAAGCTTCAATTGGACAGAAGACTGTGACTGAGCCCTCCAATGACTAAAAGAGTATCTTTCCACGGCTCCACTCCTCGTCACCCCTCAGAACCAGGAGGACTTGTTCCTCTACCTAGCTGTCTCTCCGCACGCAGTAAGCTCGGTGCTAGTCCGACAGGAGAGCCGGGAGCACGAGCCAATCTATTACTCCAGCAAAACCATGACTCCCGCCGAGGCGCATTACCTCCCCCTGGAGAAAAGCTCGTGCTCGCCCTCATCTCAGCCTCCCAAAAGCTTGCCCCGTACTTCCAGTTGCATCGCATCATCATCCTGACCGAGTACCCTCTCAAATCCCTCCTCTGTAAGGCAGATCTCTCCAACCGAATCTCACAATGGACCGTTGAGCTTGCCAATTTTGAAATCCACTTTCAGCCTCGGACAGCAATAAAAGCTCAGGTGCTAGCCGACTTCATCGCCGAGCTTACGCCGCCCAACACATCCGCTTCGGCACCCACCCCGAGCATCGAGGCAGTACTCCAGGCCAACCCTAGCATAGCATGGCAGCTTTTTCACGGAGATGTTTGAAAAATGTACGTCGATGGTGCCTCCAATAGCCGAGGCGCAGGTGCAGGCGTCGTTCTCCTCTCACCCTTCGGTGTCTTGCACGAAAGCTCTCTCTCCATCAACTTCCCAGCCTCTAACAACGAGGCCGAATATGAAGCATTGATCTCTGGACTCAAGACTGCCGAAGCCATTGGCATCGAAGAGCTCGTGGTTTACAGCGACTCCCAATTGGTGGTTAACCAACTCTCCGAAGAATACAAAGCTCGGGATGACCGCATGCGTACCTACCTCAGCACCGCAGTCCAGCTCATTAAACGCTTCAACGCAATCAGAGTCGAGCATATCTCCAAGGAACAGAACGCCCACGCCGACGCCCTTGTAGGGCTCGCTTCGGCATTCTCATGTACTGGACACCGTTCCATTTCCTTCAATTCTATTGACAAGCCCAATTTTGAGCTCGAAGATCTACAAAAGGAAGTACTCAACATAGAGCTTAGCCCGAGCTGGATGGACGAAATTGTCCTTTACCTGAGGGATGACTCCCTTCCCACTGACAAAAAGGAGGCTCACCGACTCCGAAACAAAGCCTCTCTCTTCTGGCTCAATCCCAACGGTAGACTTTACCAAAGATCATTTACCGGGCCATACTTATTGGTTGCGCACCCACATCAAGTTCCGGGCATCATCGAAGAGCTTCATGCCAGTGACAGCGGTTGTCACTCCGGTGGACGGTCCCTCGCCCACCGAGCCATCACTCAGGGGTATTGGTGGCCGACAATGAAGAAGGATTCTGAAGAGTTCGTCAAGCGCTGCAAGAGGTGTCAGATGTTCGCTCCCATTATCCACCAGCCGGCCCTGGACCTTAGCCCCCTCACCAGCCCCTGACCCTTCTCCCAATGGGGCATGGATATCGTTGGTAAGCTCCCAGTCGCTCCAGGGGGATTCAAGTTCCTCTTAACCGCAACCGATTATTTCTCAAAATGGGTCGAGGCCGAGCCCCTGGTCCCCATCGAAGAAACAGACGTCATCCGCTTTGTGTGGCGCAACATCATCTCTCGCTTCGGTGTGTCATTCGCCATAATTACAGACAATGGAAGGCAGTTTACAGGGCAGAAGTACCGGGCCTTGCTTGACGAATACGGTATCAAATGGGACACATCCACTCCGGCTTACCCCCAGGGTAACGGACAGGCCGAGGCTGCGAACAAGGCAATTTCATTTGGACTTAAGCGACGACTCGAGTCACGACGGGGAAAGTGGGCCGAAGAGCTACCCAGGGTATTCTGGGGCTACCGTACTACGCCTCGGCGATCCACTGGTCGCACTCCCTTCTCCTTGGCATTTGGATTGGAGGTGGTCATCCCTCTCCAAGTCGGACTCCCGACAATGCGTACAGAAAACTTTGATGAGTCGGTCAACAACAACAGCATTGCTTCGGACCTCGACTTAGCCGAAGAGGAACGTGACAACGAAGAATCAAGCTCGCGTCGTACCAGCAGGAGGTTGCCAAAGGTTACAACCAAAGCGTCCGCCTTAGGTCATTCAAGCCTGACGACCTCATATGGAAAAAAGTGGTGGAGAAATCCAAAAAGCGAAAGCTAATGCCCAATTGGGAGGGCCCCTACCGAGTTCTCAAGCACCTCGGATCAGGAAACTACAAATTGGAGAAGTTGGATGGTTCTCCCATTGCTAAAACATGGAATGCAAACAACTTGAAGAAGTTCTTCGGATAGTGCTCGGTTACCGAAGCCCGCTTAAGTCTTTATTATGTTGCATTTTCTTTTAAAGTTTTGAAGGCAATCTGCTTATGTATTGACAATACTCCACCGAGTTTGAATGAGAATTCTCTCTTTGGCACTATTCGTACACTTTGACGATTTAAATTACTTATACTCGGTCCGTTCTTGCCCGGACCGTTTTCTACCGACTTCAGGGATATTGTTCTTCCGTAGGTGATACCCTCGGACAAAATTCCCATAAGTCGCCCCGGCCTTTTCGGTCGTTCGGATTTCTAGTCACTCACTTTAAGGATACTCGGCTTCATCCCGAGCCCCTTATACCGACCCACCAAAAGTCCCTCACTGCTCGGACTCGCTGCGTCCCGAACCTATGGCTGAAGCCATCTCCCTTCGTGACTCCGGCCTACGTCCCCTAGCAGTAATACCATCTCGCGTTTACTCGCTAGACTTATTTCCATTAAACAAACGGGCACGCAAACCCAAAATTCATTAAATAATTGCTTCTGATTCGGTCCCTACCAACCCTCTTAAAAGCAGGGGCTTCGGATCAAGTCACTTTTTCTTCATTAAACATCTTTTTTATGCTCGGCAAAATGCTTCGGTTAACGCTTCGGTTAAACTTGTTTCTACAAACTTTTCAAGTCTCACCGAAGCAGGGGCATCATAACCCAAGGAGCAAACCAATCATACAAGCATTTCAAAGATAAAACATTCAGGAAAAGAAAGCATTCATTCACAAAGCATTATGGGTTT
The DNA here is from genome assembly GCF_030253575.1 of Rhododendron vialii. Taxonomy (NCBI): domain Eukaryota; kingdom Viridiplantae; phylum Streptophyta; class Magnoliopsida; order Ericales; family Ericaceae; genus Rhododendron; species Rhododendron vialii. The sequence goes on along the minus strand of NC_080558.1, from coordinate 5,015,275 downwards.
CAGCAACAAACCATAAACAAAAGTTACTACTTCGATATCAAACATTTACAAACTCTGGAACAGCAAACTCCAAATGTCCGGAGCCGCCCAGTCAAGATTACAGAACCTAAAGATGAAATTTCAAAAGTAAAAAGAAAGGAAGACTCTATCCTAAGAGCGAGCTAGGTGGTCGAGCTGGTCCTCGGGCGCAGGGGCATTTGGATCGGCTTGGTTCTCGAGGCCCTGGTCCTCGGACGCAGGCTCTACCACTTCCTCCTCTTCCTCAGGAAGGACAAGCTCCTCGGGAGGAGCCTCGGGCAGTGTTCAGAGGTCAAAGTCTTCAGGGAGGTTGAGCCTCCTCACCAAGGCTTCATGGCCATACCGAAGGCCATCCAAGAAACGGTCCCGATGCAGCTCAGCCTCAATCTCCCGAACTTGTTTTTTGTACTCTACTCCGGCTGTGTCCCAACCTTCATCGTAGCCTTTCTTCCTCGCGAAATCAACCTCTGTGGCCCGGGTGACTCGCAGTGTGTTGGCATCCTCCTCGGCCTTGGCGGCTCTAGTCTCTGCCTCCATCCTCTCCCTGTCGCACCTTTGGAAGTCCACCAGGTAGAGCTCGCAAGTCTCCCGAGCCAGCTTGAGGTCTTCCTCCTTCCGAGCCAGCTCCCGAGCAAGCTTCTCGGTCTTTTCTTCATGCGCCTTGCACCATTCATTGATCGCCAATGCCCGAGCTCCCGCCTGCAAACAAAAAAAATATATATATAACAAAAGAAATTCAACAAGTGCAAATTTTCAAGATTGAAGGGAACGAGATGCAAACCATTAACTTACATTGAAAAGGGCCTGAGCTATCTCGGCCGTGACATCCTCGGTCAAGCCAGTGACATCCCGGGCATCCCTCGGAAGAATGCTTCCTCGGAGCATCCCGAAGGCCACGCCGAGGTTCTTGACACTATCGGCGTGGTGGATCTGGCGGCCAGCAAAGTGGCGGAACTCTGGAGCCCAGGGGAGTTCCCTCGGATTGACCCAAGAGCCTTCCTCCGCTCCACCAGTCCCCCCTCCGGGCTCTCCTTGCTCCTCCTTAATCAGGATCGTCTCCTGACCTCCCCCTTCCACGTCTTCCCCCTCGCGCCGGGTCCTCTTCTCCGGGGGCTCCTGTGGTGAAACGAGAGTCGCCCTCGAAGTCCCGGCACCAGGGGTACCGGGGACTGTTCCGACGCCCCGACCGGCTGGCCTCCGGCGCTTGAGATTCAGCACCTCGCGAGTTCTAGGGCCTGCCATTTCCTCGCTCAGCCCGGTTCTCTCTGGAGTGTCTCGGTCAATCTCCTCGCGAAGGATGCCCCGAGGTCCGAAGTTACTCCCTTCGATCTCGGTCGCGCCTTCTCCTCTTCCCCGCTCCCCTTGTCCTCGTCCTCTCCCTCATCGGCCTCGTCCTCGGCCTGCCCTTGGAACCCCCTGCTGCCTCGGCTTCTTCTTTAAAAAGCTCGTGTAAGTTGGGACGTACCCGAGCAGCTCTGGAGCGTACCGACTGGTGATGGGGATGGCATAGGCTGCTGTAATTCGGGCCCGGTCAGCTCTCTCCCGAAGCTGTTGAACGATTCCCTCGGCTGCAAGGCAAAATGAAAACAAGGGATCAGTATAAGTACGCAGGGCATAACAAAAACATACAAAGTATCTACCGAAGAGTAATTTCTACCAACCAGGAGCCCCGGTTCCAAATTGCACCCTGGTAGTGGTATCAGCATTCTCCCCAGGCCCGAACATAAAGTTGCCGGTCACCGAGATGTAAATGCTTGCCCACTCCTTGGAGTTTGGGAGACGATCGACAAGGAAGGCGTCATACCCCGTCCTGCACGAGAGGTAGTATCGGTTGCTCTCTCGATTGACTCCTAAGAGGTATACACCGAAGAGTTCTTCGACCCCAAAGGTCAAGTTGAACTGCCTCCTCAGCTCAATAATACTTGTGATGATTCGGTAGGAGTTTACTGTAAGCTGGGAGGAGGTAAGAGAAAGGGTCCGGAGAACTCGTCGGACAAATTGATGAAGGGGGAATCTAATCCCTCCCTCAGTGATTGCCATCAAGGGAAAAATCAACTCCCCTGGTCAGTGAGGAAGGGTCTTGGGGTTGCTATCAGCAAGCAGCCGAACCTCTACGTCCGAAGGGATGCTGTAAACCCTTCTGAACTCGACGAAGGCAGCCGGGGTCCCATTAAAATATTGGTTCAGATAAGGACACGGCCTCATCGGCCTCCTGCGTCCCCGAACCTCCTCGGGGGCATCGGCGAATGGGCCCGGTCCATGGCCCGAAGTACTTGTGATTTCCATCTCCCAAGGAGCGAAGGTTGTAACGGGGCGTGAAGCTCTAAGAGGTTCCGAAGGCTCGATGACGTCCATGGGATTCGGTAAACGGCCTGGGCACGACACTCCTCAAAGATTTCCTCAAGGTCAGCAGAAGAGCAGCTACTGGTACTGTCCGAGGAGACTTCAATAACCATTCGCCCCTACCTAGCAAAAAAAAGATGTGCAAAAACCCGTTAGCTATATGCCCAAGGAAAAGCAACATGACCTAGTAAATAAGGATGAAATGGTCATCGCTCTTCGGTATATTTCTAGGGACCTTTCCCCGAGAAAGGTTTCCAAGGCCGGCGTTTGTCTCTATGGTCTCGGGTCGAAGATTGGCCTCGGGAAGAATATGAGCCTCGGGTTGAATTTAGACCTCAGGAAAACTGAGAACACAGCGCTGAAAACGCCCAGCGCCGCCGTAGGACGAACAGCGGCGAGCGGTGGTACAGCCGCAGCGCATGAAGAATGTGGATTAAAGGGAAGTTAACTTGAAGAAAATGATCAAAACACGAAAACCAGCGATTGAAGATCGTCATACCTGAGTTTCGTGTTGAGATCTGCGTCCAAAACGCTCAAAATCTCGATTGCAAGCTGGAAGCAAGCGGCGGCGACGGTTCGACTTCAGAAGCGGAGGAAAAGTAACCGTCTCACCTGACTTCAGAAGCGAGTACTGCTATGGGTACCGACGGTACCCATAGGGAAAATGCACCGACGGCCACCGGACGGCCGTCTCCGGTCACTGGACGGCCGATCCGAGCCGTCCAAAAATTTTAAAAAATAAAACCGAGTGGCCTTACGCGAGAATCAATGGCATCCGAGGTGTGTAGGGTACTTGATCCGAGCACCCATTTTTCGTGTATATTTGTATATACGTGTATATACACGAAAAAGGGGTACTCGGATCAAGTACCCTACACACCTCGGATGCCATTGATTCTCGCGAAGGCCACTCGGTTTTATTTTTTAAAATTTTTGGACGGCTCGGATCGGCCGTCCGGTGACCGGAGACGGCCGTCCGGTGGCCGTCGGTGCATTTTCCCTATGGGTACCGTCGGTACCAATAGGATTTCTGCTTCAGAAGCGGAGGAAAAGTAACCGTCTCACCTCTGTCTTTCCTATTTATAACGGAAGAAGTGGAGGGCTGCGCGGGAAACGAAGCGTCATGCGCCGAGCCGTTAGATCTTCGACGCATGTTATCATCGGACGGCCAGTATTAGGGGCTCTGCACCGAGGACAGGCGCCGGATATTCAGACCATAGGTGTAATGACGCGTGTCGCCGAAGCGACGTTTCGTACCAATCAACTGACCAGGCACGTGCCAAGTCAGCCTTTTGACTCTGAGACCTCTGCAACTGCTGACACGTGGCTCTCGTCTCTGACACAAGCGGAATGGGATCTACCGAGGCAGGCGTACTCTCCGGTAGTTCTCTAAGAAAAGGTCCGAGGCCTGATATTTCATATGATAAGGTCAAGACCCTGAAGTAGGGGTGCAACGCTTCAGGGGCTTGAGGGGCTATTGTGGGGGCTTCGGTTATGGCCTCAGTATTCTGACCGGACCACCATTGACCGAGGCCTAATATCGGCACGGTCTATAGGATTGAACAGGCGGGACAGTGTATATCCTCCTCTTTACTCACTCGGCATCGAGTCTCCTGTTGACACTTCGGTTAATTACCGAAGTGTGCATTCCGTTAAGGTTTCTGGAAGAATGTAGCATAGCAAGAGGGGACCAAGAGCGACACGTGGCGGAAAGGATCATCTAGGCCAGGTCTGGCCATGTGCTTCGTAACCGTCCTATCCGGTGCGTCATCTGTGATGTCATCCGGGGCGGTTACCCGAGCGTATCCTTCACGCACTAGCTTGGAGCCCAAGTAAACCTAGGTCTATAAATACAAAGGGATACTCATCTCTTAAGGGTATGCCATCTTTCCCTAACCTTAGACCTAAACCTCTCTCCTTATATCTAACTTGATCGTCGGAGGGTCACTAGACTATTTCAGCCCTTGTGACTTATTGCAGGTTCAGGGGCGGAGGAACAGAGCAGCGGAAGAAGAATACTAACTCAGGTCAAGGTCCCTCCTAAATCGAACCCCTACACAAAACAAGAAATATGATTCATACTGTCGATTGATAATGGAGGTAAAGGTCTGTGGTAGTTACAAACATTTTCGGTACATGAGCATTTTGATCCACACAGGTGTGCTCTTGTGAGTTTGTGAGTCTTGTGACTAAGTTCGAAGGGTACCTACTGATTAGGTCTTACCAGCACATGTTTAGCGCAGAACATGTGCATGACACGGGTATATACATCCGGGTATAGAGATGTAAATTACTTGTCTTTTGGTTTGAGAGAATAGCATGTAAGAAAAGCAATAATCATAAATTCAGCTTCCATCATCTTCAACATGGTGCATTTCATGCGCTGGTACTTCTTAAAAAGAAAAACTCCAAGCAAATTTACCAAAAAAGGGCCATCAGGAAACATTTAAAGAAGAAGAAACACTATCACCGCAACTTGTTTGATTCGCATGTGGCTAAAGAAACCACATCCAATTGCTTCGACCAGTAAAAGCAATGAACAGGATTGCAGTAACTACTCTAATCACAAAAAAAAGGGACAATTTCGAAACCAAAAACAGATCTAGTCCCTAAAAAAATTTGTTGGACTCTGGCTCCATTTGATCTGCATAGGTATGAGATCAGATGGCCAATTGAGTCATTATATAGGAATCAAGGTTGTCAAATCGTGAATCGGATTGATCGAATCGAATCATGAATCGTAATGATTATGTCCAAATTTCGAAATACATTGAAAATTTACTGAGAGAAAAGCAAGATCAACCCAAGTTATGGAGTACTAATCACTCCATGGCCAATCCTAATTAACTACTTACTCATGACTAGAGAGTTAAGAGCAAGGCTAATTATGAAAAACATATTTAACCGACGAAAG